>NW_027211637.1:22462500-27462500 GCF_022749685.1 Semicossyphus pulcher
AGTGTTAAATGTGACCTTTTGAGCTACCTGTTTCTCAGTACTGTACAAACCCTGTAATTTGAAATATGTCCACATATTACATAAGATGCCTATCTGTCAGCACCTCAGACAGGCAGATAAAGACAAGGTGACAGAGTCATTGGATTATAGCTGTCGTCCATGTTTCAACAAGATTAGGAGCTGCGTTTTTTTCCATACAATGTTTACTTTATGTAACTCCTTTGTTTTCACTACTGATAACCTTAAGCTAAAGTTGCCACATAACTGAAACACTTAAGGACTGTCTCTTAAACAAAAGCCTACAACTAAAAGGTTAATCATAGGCTGAGAGGCGGAGGAGGAGTACCTGCTTGGTGCCCATTTTTATGCCGTCAATCACAGTCACACTCTCTGTAGGTGTCATGGGCAGGGTTGGCACAGACTGTCAGAGAAGAGAGAAAAATGATCAAATAGGCCACGCGGGTGTGATTGCTTGAGTATTGTAGCACAAAGTTGCTGTCTAACTTCTTCCAGTTTGCTCGTACAACATAAGCGACATACCTTGCATTCTGAGCCCCCGCCTTCTTGGTTGTACTTAATGAGGGTCTGGTTGCCCTCATCTTCAGCAGTGGGGATGGTGAACTCTTTCTTCCCACACTGACACATAAAAAGTAGTAGCAGTACTGCAGAAAGAAATCAAAACAACAAACAGAGTTTACATGTTAATTTTTCTATAAAAGTCTCAAATAAATGATATGGGCACTAGTGGCTTAAATTAGAGAAGGTCCCCATTCTGGTTAGATAAAGCTGGGTGGGTGATATGAAAGAGTAGTGCTTGTTCCTCCTGTGTTAACACTGTTAAGGTGCCAATGAGTATTGCCCTAAATCCTCAACTGCTCCAGTAAAGCTGCTCATTGGCCAAGAGATGACACAGTGCTTTTACTGGTGAGGTTCCAGGGGATCTGTCTATCTGTGAGACTGAAGAGCCAACTGACTGACGAGCCAACTGACTCAGTATCCAATCAGAAGGAGTAGCCCTGACATCTGCAAATAGTAATGTCAATTGCTCACTGAATGAAGAATAACCAAATGCTATCCGTATCCTTGTTGGTAGTTCGTTAGCAGATACTGTACATGCAATGATGGCTGTGATGCCTTCTATTTGTTCCAAAGCTATGAATGCCGTGCTAAATGACGGCTCTGTAGTGTTAGCTAATGCTATAATATTACTGAGCCAAACTCCACCCCCTGTCGTGGCTCAACTCCATAAACTATCCTCCTGCAGCCCTAAAAATGATCGGCACTCAACACCTGGAGCTGTGAGTAATCACCGCGGCTGTCGATACTGGTTCCGCAGATGACACTAACGCTGGTTGTAAACAGCCTTACAGATGCTGTGCTGCTTTTCCTATGATTGGATTACAGAATTAATTTAGCGATAAATATCTGAGCTTAAACCGACCCAATTGAAACCCCAAATCGGGAAAGTTTTACAGAATATTAAATGACAATATTTCAAATTTGGATTTAAACCAATACTTTTTAGATGCTTACTTTCATGTACATAAGACCCTATATTACATACTAAGATGGCTATTGTGGATTTGGGTTACCAGTGTTTTGTTTCGTCAATGCCATATACAGGAGTGTAGTACGTGTATTTTATAGCAACACAGGCGGTTTGTCTCAGTTTCTGAGAGACATTTATTTTATCTAATTTAATTGTTCCGTGATACTTAGGTGAGAGTAAAAAAGCTGTACATTTTTGCAGGTTTAGTGCACATGAGCATCATTGATTTGTCAATGAGACCACCGTCTGCCATACTCACACAAAAATAACAGGAGTCCTACAAAGATCAGTCCGATGCCTGGTCCCCCGAGGCTGGTTGAGAGGTCCTTTTTGCTATTGCAAGTGTCTGCCTCTCCACAGTCGCACACCCTCACTTCCACAGTATCACGTCCAATCATGTTCTGTTGGTCCTGAATCAGCAGGGGCACTGAGTACGTACCATAAGGAAGTGGCTTAATGCTTACAAGCCCACTTTCTTCTCCTGGTGAGGGATGAATGTAGAGAAAAGTGTGTTATGTAGTAATTTAGTTTTTTTTTAATGTAAGGAGGGTTAACAGATATGACCTAACCTGTGGTGGGGTCGAGTTTCCATCGCTCTGCCAGAGATTTGTCATCACCCCCCAGCGTGAAGGTAAAGGGCCCAGCAAAGGGTTGGATGTCTGAGTCACTGGCTTGCACCATGACCTTGTTATCCTTGTTCCCACACAAAATGACACCTTTGTTGACCAGCTGAGGCACATTGTCATTGACATCCCCCAGGTGGATCTGGACAGTGCATGTACCTGTGGCTGGAGGCTCACCTTTACAACAGCAAAGAAGAAAAACAATTCATTCATGTAGGCATTTAGTTTACCAGTGGCTCATATTATCCAGATTGTTTTAATATACAGTAGAGCATCTTCATACCATTATCTATGGCAGTGATGACGACTTTGTAACTGCTAGTTCTGTTATCAACAAAAGGTGACTCTCTGTCCATCTTCTTGGCTGATTTGATTTGTCCGGTCTTTTCATCAATGGCCACCCAGCCAGCTGGATCTTCTAACAGCTGATACCTACTCACAGGAAGAGAAATCAAAGTGGAACAGAGCATACGAGGTGAACACACTGAAATGCAAGAAAGAATATGTAGCTTTTTTTGTGTGCTATGATCAAAATCAACCGTAGCAAACATTTCGAACTTAAGGCCATGTTGGTGGCGAGACCCTAACTGAGAGAGGGGATGCACCAAATGCAAACTCATTTTTTTGAATACATTAGAAGCAGTGCAACTATAAATAATTACATCATGAGTAATTTATCAGAAAGCACCGACAGATGTAGTTCCTATCTCGAAGATCTCAGTTTCGTTCTCTTTGGCGGCACCTATGACGATAAACGGTAGCGGTAACGCGGCGTCGCATGTGTGACGTCCACGGTTGGCTCCGGTTGTAACAGTTGTAACTCTTTTCCTCGCTGACGGTCGCTTTCCTTTTTACACTGTTTGTCTTCATCTGAGCGTCAAATTTGTTGAAGTTGTATCTGTAGTCATCGATCTTTTCTTTGTTTGTTCAGTAGTACTAGTAGATTACTATGGTAGTACTATAGAAGATTAGAAAAGCAGCCGCTTAGCTCCGCCTACCCTCTATGGCAGACCAACCACTGCTGGGTGACGGAAAACGCGTCACTAACCGGAGTGCCGCTTGTGATTTTTTTCACAAAAGTTGCCACAGACACCCAGTCTGTAATCCTGCAAATGCAAAGGCTTTCACCAGTGTGCCATAGGCTCAATCACCACTGTGTTACCTCGTTTGGTGACAGATAGGGACTTAACAGACATTTATTTACATGTAAATTTTCAAGATTATTACATTAATGTTTGTTACACTTTCTTAAAAAGCTTTTGATATCCAATTTGAACAAGAATGCTGAGTTCTGGTGAACATTTATTTTAGAAAATAGTCAGATATGTTGTATGATTTTGTCGCTCTTAAAGTTGAGGTGAAATGAAAAATGTCATTTTAATCCTTTTAGATCACATCCCCGGTAATATTGTTCATCTATTTGACAATATAGGCCTAAAAAAATACAGAAAAATCAATTTCTTCGTATTCTTATATCAAAATTCGATAATTTTTTCTTCCGGTAAAACTAAATTTCACACATGCTTACGTATGTTAGCACCAAACAATTTCAACCAATCAATCTGCAACATTTAGCCGCAGAGCACCAAGAACGCTCGGTCAGTTAGTTAGCTACTGCGCTGTGGAGAACGTCTGTCTACGCCCACTTATCAACGATCAAATCAAATCCCTCTAATGATATGTCCCGCCTGCACGTCGGAAATACGTCACGATACGGAAGCTAGCCAGCTCGACTTTAAAAATTAATATCAGTAACTGCTTTAAATATAGAGTCATATTCCAAACTTTATCATGATGTAGAAATAAACTCAGCAGACATCCCTATGTAGACACCAACCTGATGAGATCACCTTCAGCATCATAAACCGATGGTGTGTGCAGCACCCTTCCTGGCTGCTCTTCTTCCTTCTGGTACACATCAACTGGATCTTTGTCAAACACCGGTGGGTCATTAACATCTATCACTTTGATTGTGATTGCAGCTGAATCGGGACTTTCGCCTTTGCCACCATCTTTATCATCTTTACAAACAGTTAAGGGCTCCTCATTCTTCACTCCAATCTCCAGCGCGGCTATAGTTGTCTTCTCATAATCCTTTTTCTGCAAGAAACACACAAGTCAGTATTGGGGCAGCTGCTTTTTATGATCATTTATTAAACTTGTTGGCTTTTAGCTTGGCCCATTGTAAGTGAATTAAGATTCTTAAAGCATGAGCAAAGCAGGCTTACTTTGATGACGCTCAGAATTCCCTCATTAGTCTCAGGGTCAGTTTCAATTTTGTAGTTTTCGTCCTCATTCCCTTTAATGAAAAAATAAACGGCGCGCCAACCAGCAGTGTTCGGAGTGTCTTTATCCTCTACTGAAACTCTCAAAATGTCGTCCTTGGTGGTTGCTTCTTGCACCTCACCGTGGTACTAGACAGGCAGAACAGTTTCATCTTTAATATCATGCATCAATCTGAAAACATCAATGATTATCGTAAAAGTGATGAAAGAAGATCCTTGCCTCCTTCTCCTTGAACTTCGGTAGATAAGTGTTTGTGTCCACAATATTGAGCGTAACAACAGCAGTGGAGGACATGGGCTCGGTGCCATGATCTTTTGCTTGGACAATTATTTCATACTTCTTTACTTTCTGAAACATTTCAAAATATTTTTTAGATGTTGACAAACCACTATGCACATGTGCGAACATTGTCATGCTGCCCACTGATCATTACGGAACATTAAGTCGGTCTTACTTCGTAATCAAAGCATCCTTCAAGGGTGAGTTGGGCCATTCTGTCATCAATCTGATCCACACCAATCTTTGGCACCTTTGGCTCCTGTCCAATCACACTTACGGTGATTTGAGAGTTAGGTGTGTTCTCCTTATCTATATCCGTGACACGCAGTTGGACTGGCAAGTACTCTGCAAGAAGTTGAGGAATTAAAGTAGAAGAATAGTGAATGTGTAATAGAAAAGAAGGAATTGGAGAAAAAGTATAGTATATAGTAAGTCTCTGTTTAACCTTCTACACTTCATAGGAACTCCACTGTAGCCTTCTCACTTCATTGATTTTATTTGATTGATACCCAGTGACTGCAGGCAGAAAATATGCACACTGTATGAGTCACTTACACAACCGTATACTCACTATCACGTGTGCTTTCTTTCACAAGAGCTGACATGCGAGGAGCTTGAAATTTAGGTGCGTTGTCATTGATATCCTTAAGCTCCACATCAAAAGCTAATTCCTTGTCCAATCGCTCTCCTGTGACTTTGTGTAAGATATCAAACTTGATCTGTGGAAAAAGGAACTCGTGAAGTTATTTGTATAGAATATAGAAAAGTGCATTTATTATCATAGTTAATCAAGTATGAGCTCACATGAAAGGGTTTTTGGTAAACCTCTCTGTCTATAGGCCTATGGGCTATGACGTCTCCGGTGTTTTTATCGATCGCGAACACTCCAAGCGGCGGCTCGTCCACGCCCATTCCACTGATGCGGAACTGGTGGTGATCCCCTGTCATGTTATTGAACATCTAGTGCAAACAAAAACCATTCAGCTGTTAGTGGTTGCTTGTTGGACCCAAGCAGAAAATGTAGCTGCCACATTTATTGACTATTTTATGTGCAAAACGACGGCATTACCCGTGAAATCTTTTTGGGGTATGGTCCTTTATCTTCCTCTTGCAATTCAATCGTAGACAAAACCCATCTTCTTTTGGAGCGCAACAAAAGCTCCTGTTGAACCCAGAATGCAGATCAAACATTCAATAAATCTTAACTTTTATTGATGAAACAATTTCTTCTAGAAGCAAAGATTTGGCAGGTGTTTGCAATTTCAAATATGGAACAGTTACCCGTTTGGAGCGTCTGCTGTACTCAGTGCGAGACTCAGCCAGGGCTGCGAATGCAACCTGCGACAACAAAGAAACTGATTAGTGACGCTCATTCTTGTCCTCACAGAAAACTCCATCATGTTTCACAGGTGCCTTTTTTAAAAGTGCCTTCTCAGACAAAGCATAAGCAGGATAGAAGGCAATTTAACATCAGTAAGCTAGAAAACAAGGCCGAACAGAAGCAACACAATCAAGGTACACGATGCTTCATTCCCTCACCATTCAGAGTAATTTTGTCCTTTAGTGCTACTGACAATCATTCATCACTGGGGTTTTACTTTCTACCTTCCTTTATCTGACGCTCCCTCCATTTGCCAAGCTGTATTTTGTTTCAGCGATAACAAATGTAGAGAAGTGGCCATTCATCCAGTTTCTATACCCTCTCATTCTGTGAAAGGCGGTGGGGAGCTAAAGCGAATTCCAGCATGCATTGGGCGAGAGGTGGGTTACACTCCTATCAGGTTATCCTTCTATCAGATGGCATACAGGCTTTAGGTGTGCTCCCGTCTTCTCAACTGCTCAGTGTGACGTGGTCGTAAAACTCAGGCCAAGCTGTCTGGAGTCATTCATTTTCTCATTATGAAGCATTACTGGTTTAATATCATGGTAAGTCTAAGGTCTTTGCTCCTTTACATTGACACAAACTTTTTCAACAACTAATAGGAACGCTCCCACAAGAACCAACAGGAAGTAGTTAGCTGAGTTGTAAAAAAGGAGGGGGACAGGCTACTACAAACTACATTACCAGTAAGCACTGGTGAGCCAGTTCAATTTAAAATAGGGAGGAAAAGAAATGCCTTGCAACTGGTAATGCTAACCCAACAAGAAGAGAAACGAAAAGTCATGCAGCCTGACTTCCCCAATGGGACAGCAATGGGAGCCTAATGGTTCAAAACACAACATGTTTAAGATCCTGAAGTTGCAACTTAATAACAGAAAACCAAAATTCTTATAACCCAAACAAGTCAAACAAATCTCATGACGGCGGTGTTTTACTAGACTGCATTGCAGTTTATGTTACCTTGTCCCCGCCCTGTGTTTCCACAATATAATGCATAAAACTGGTTAAACTTGATGTCTCTTCCATCTGCACTTGCCTGCAGCCATTTAACCTACAGAGTGGCAGAAACTAGTTGTTCTTTGTGTGAAGACACTCTGTCCTGTTGTTTCATAGTTCACAAGTGATCACAAGCAAAGAAACTCTCTCCAAAGAGTTTTTGTTCAAAAAATGATCAAACTTTCACTTTGTTTCACCTGTTTAATGTTCAAACTTTGGCTTGTTTAAACAGTATGACACCTTTATATACATACTGATACGGTTACACAAACATACTGTATGTAAAAATATATTTATATATATATATAACTGTAGATAATAGAGAATGTGCCTACCAACAGAAGCAGGGAAATGGTCCTCATCTTGGTCCACTCTGCCTGATATCCACTGTAAGAGTTCTCCACCAGAGTCAAAGACAACCTGTATTATAGTGCGCAGGAGACAGCCCCTAATGCCTGCAGGCAGCAGGTTGACTTTACAGTTGACAAAGGGCTGTTTGTTCATGCGCAGATCTGTTCAATGCTGCATATACAATTTCCAGCTCTACACTGTGTGCACTTGCCTATGTATTTGCTTCTGTATGTCACTATATTTTATATAAATTGTAATGTTTACTTTTACGGGACTTTCTGGCTGTGTTGAGAAACAGGCTCAGGTGTACACCCCCTCAAACTCTGTGGCTCAAGTTACCATGTCTTATTAATGCCTGACCTACATTTCATGCAATGGAGAGCTCAGTTTCATAGATACTGTAAATATTAGATAAAAATGCTTATTAAACCAAATTATTTATTTACTCTTCCGTCTTAATGACTCATTTAAAAGTGAGTCACATAACTTTGTCTTATCCTTGAGGTTATGAGCGGCATTGTTCCAAGCTAAACAAAGGCGGTATTTATTGGCAGTGTTTCTTTTTCTTTTCATGCAGTTATGGGCACTGTCGGAGATCATGAAACTTCAAACAGGAGAGACTTCACAAGGAGTAAAAGGAGATTTTTTATTGACATGTGCATAATAACATTGAGAAATATCAAAAGTCTTTGCCGATTAGATTCCACCCTGATGTCTTTGTGTATTTTTAAGGGATCAGTGAGGCTTGAGAGACATAGGATACCCATCCAGTTGATTCTAGACACCGGTTGCGATCGTGGTGGGAAAAGAAGGAATAACAGCTGACAGCAGCAGAAAAGAGATTAGATTTAAAGTTTGACCTGCTGTCAAACTTTAAATCTAATCTCTAATCAAGATGATTGGCTGGTGAAATGTCATGGCAAAATCTGGTTGTAGCAAAAAGGAGCAAACTCCCGAGATCAGCTGATAAGAGAAGCAGGATAAAGGAGAGCGGGAGAGAGAGAGGGATGTGAATGAATGAGGCATGAAAACCGTCCCCCTGCTTGAACCTGTCACTGACAGAGTACTTGAGTGTTCATTTAATAGAGCAGACCTGTAATTAAAAAGGCTGAAACTTGAATTGGAATGTTTTTAAGTACCAGCGCACTTCCTCAGACACTAAAGTAGTTTTTAGCTCTTTTATGGGCCGAACAATGAATGTCTGCTATTCTATTTTCTTAACCTTTTTCTCTGAGCTGAACAATGCATTTCCTCTTTTGCTTCTTGTCAGAGTGATTAATGCCTCAAGTTATTAAAACAGGCAGATAATAAAACTTTGATAGTTTTGATGTTTTTCTTCTGTTTTACATTCATTGCAAGTGTGCCAAAGAAGCTTCAGTTTTGGAGTGGCGTAATGTCTGACTGGAGTCCTTGAATGTCTGGTATGTTGCTGTTACAAAACCTGTACCAGGATTTTCACCTTTTTAACTTATCATGCTACATTTTTTATTTTATTTTATCCAGTTAAAATAAGACAGGTATATACTTCCATGTATTCATGGTTGTTTGTTAATGCCCCTGTCCTAAAGAGGATTCACATAGCAGCTGTGTTCTGCTAGACAGAGGGCAGGTAGAACTTAACTCCCTGCTGGTGAGATTGCATCAAGTCTACAGGGAGAAACTAGAGCCACCCACGTAAACTCATATACATGGGAACACATTCAAAAGCCACACAGTAACCGTGCCTGACTTACTGTCAGATTATCTTAAACCTGACTCGTCATGTTCTGCCCTGCAGCATGTTGAACAGTTTCAGATTGAGTTTAAGAAACAAGGCTTCCAAAAGAAATATACGGAAAATTATTAAAGCTCCTGTGAGGAGTTTTTTAGCTGGTTATGAAACAGACTGAAATTAATTCTGATTACTTTATATGAGCTACAAAAGCAAACCAGAGTAGCATCAAGAAGATTGATTATTTCTATATAGTTACTTTTAATGCCTGAAACCGCTGGCGGGGGGTAGGTGTCAGACCTACGATTACCTGCACGCTGCCTTTGTTTACATTTTTCAGGGCAAAAGTTTAAAGTGAGTGATGCATATGACTGTTAAAAATAGCAGGATAAGATTTTTTGATAACAGCCACCTCTTAAGCATGTACAGGACAGATTCAGCAAAGAGATAAGAGGGGCAGCTTTGTCCACAGGGGGCGCCAAAATCAACACAACCCGAAAATTCCTTACAGGACCTTTAAGTAATCTCATTACATTATTTTTAAACCTGTAATCTCTTACATATTTTATTCATATCCAAAGTCAGTAGAAAGAAGTTGTAGTTTTTTTTTCAGAAACAAATACAAACCTGCTCTGCCAGTCACTGTTTCAACAGTGTGGGAGTTTCAGAACATTTTATTTATCAAACTGAACAGCTGTTACGGGTAGACGGCAATAAAACTCCAGTCAGAGGAATGAACAAGTAGAGCGCCTCTCTTTGTAGTTTTCAGTTGGCATGAAGCTCACAAGATTCCTTTGGTTTGGCATACCTGAAAACTTTTTGCCTGTTGGGGACAACCGCTGTTATTAGCCAGTCAAATAGATCATGCACCTGTATCAGGTAGATCCAAGTAGGCCACACCTACATCTCAGAGGCAAATATTGGTGCATTGTCTCCACGTCATTTGTTTGACAGCTTTCGTTAATTGTTACTTTGATGATTCAAGAAACATTATTCAAAGAATAAACCGTCGAAATGATGATATTATTATATCAACAAGGCTTTATTGGTTTTATTGGGGGAAATTCTTAACATACCCAGCAGTATAACGTGATGTTTTGTAACTGAGAGGTCTGTAGTGTAGTGTCAGATCAGTTCTTTGTTAGTATTTCTTCCCCACTTTCTACCTGAAAGCAACAATTGCGGTTCAGCGCTGTTGCCATTAGCAAAGACAATGCCGCACAACAACAGCAGCTATTGTAAAATCCTCACCATAGCTGCTTGACTCAGTCTCTTTGCTGTCAGTCTTTTCTTTGGCCCCAGCTGGTGGTGTTTTTTTTTAAGAAGGAACAGAGTATAGCTATTCAAAAACTCCTTTTTAAGGCAGTAGTAATGCAGTGAACTAGTGTTGATAGAATGTTGACCGCTAACCTCTTCTCCTTTGCCTGTCATAGGTGCGTGTGTGAGTGTCCCTGCAGGCTACCGTACCACAGCTTTATGAAAATAATCAGTCACACAGTTAATTTAATAGTTTCTATTTTTATAGAGCAAGACATTACAATGAATTATTAGTTTTAAAGATATTGAAACTACTTTTTCATTTTTGTCTACGGCCACTAGGGGGGTTCAGTGGACCCCACCAAACTACGCCTACGTCCAAAGACTGTCTTTACTTATAAAATCTCTATAAAATGTTCTTCCTCAGAGAGTTCCCTGTAGCCTCTTACCTGGTTTAACTTTTGTGTAGGCCTCATCCCGTCACTGTTTCGTGAATCAATGGTGTTCTAACCTGTTTTTGTCACGCAATCTGAAGGCACAAACACCTGAACTTGTTTAGCCCATAAGCTAAATTTTATAACCATTGGTCGGTTTTGTCCGTTGTAGTGGTATGTGCAATTAGTTTGTGATGATTAAGAAACAACAGGCTCAAGTTTGTCAATACTCATGTTGACAGTGACAAGTTGTCTGAGGTTGACATAAGTCCTCTTGGATCCAATCTTTCTGTAGGAACCGGTTCTTTACTTCACCTCAGATGACTTCAGTGGAGACAGGTGAGAATTA
Source organism: Semicossyphus pulcher (assembly GCF_022749685.1). NCBI lineage: Eukaryota > Metazoa > Chordata > Actinopteri > Labriformes > Labridae > Semicossyphus > Semicossyphus pulcher. The sequence goes on from NW_027211637.1 coordinate 22,473,717, forward strand.
TTGTGACTAAGCAAATGGGTGATAAATTAGGGGTGTCAAAGAGGTGGAACTGGAATGGATTAACTATTGTTGACTCTGTTTTAAAAAGGTCATTACAAGGCCTACGCGGGTCTTCAGTTGCTTTAATTGAAGAGTTAGATCAGGATTAAAAATATGTATATAAAGAGCACAAGGTAGCTCCTGTTGTGTGACATAAAGACGCACATGAGTGTTTTTTTGCCTTTGCAAAATGTCGTTAACCACTAGGCGTGAGTGAGAAAAATATCTCAACATTTAGTTGATCTTGGTACTACATCACCGAGGGCAGTTTCTCTGTGCTTCTAATATTGCCACGGATAGTTTGACGTTATAAGCTGGATGCTCTTCATGCAGCCGTCAAGGGTACTTTCAGTGTCTGTATGACGCTACACGGGCCGTGACATAACATAGTATTTGTCATTCACCCTGTGACACACATCCTCCCTCATTCCCAAAGTCTTAAAATACCAAACCACAGCAGGCACGATCCAGCGTCACGTACCTTGCCAACATTTGAGCTCAGGCAAACAGTTCCTAAAGCAACATGAGTGCGTGTAATGTTATGGAGAGTCCACAAACTAACCGCGGCTGTGTCTCAAAATATGCAGGTTAGAGTAAACTACAGGCGAACTTGTAAAACGGGAAGAACCAGACAGCTCGATACACAGAAAGGAACAGCTGTCAGTCTGTCAGTCGTCCTTATACTTTACATTACATTTAGATATACTCTATCTACAGGGCTCGGCATAAGCACTGGCCCGGTGGCCCCACGGTATGTTTTCCCCCACCGGGCCAGTAGATTAAGTATTTAACTGGCCCGGTGTGCCAGCAGGATCCACAAGCCCACAGTGTAAACAATATAGCCCTCCTGAGATTCACAGTCCCGATGGATGGGACTAATTACTTTTTACGCAGAATTTCTTCTGCTGTCAAAAACACGTTACACGCTACTCACTGCATTCGTGACATAGCAGCTGTCAATCTAGAACACACTAATTGACGTTAGCAAGCTACCGTGGACTAGTATAAACACACACGTTGTATTTTTTGTACACACGCGAGGGAGATTTACTTCCCCCGACGCTCACGTAACACCCGTAGTAGTGTTTCCCACACATAGAACAACAGGAAAAGTCCGTCTGATATCACATAGTCCAGCTTTTAATGAGAGCACAGAGTAAACTGACCGCTGTGTGCATGCAGAGTCCGTGTGTCAGTCATGGATGATCGAGTCAAACGGCAGTTGCGTGAGGTGGCAACAAGTGTGTGTATTCCTGTAATCAGCTGCAGCTCGTCCCGGTGCACGTTAGTGCTGTGGCTACATAAACAGACCGTACGTGCCGCGGACTGTTTTCTTATAACGGCTACAGGAAGTAGGAGACGGTAAGATTTCGTCTCAAAAAGTTACTCTCACGAGCTGATCACGCTAATTAAACATAGATTTGAACAGCGTCAGTATTGGTTGGTACAGCTTATAAGTAATGCAACTGCAGCTATTACTACTTATTAATGTGGGAGTCAGAGTTGCTGTTATTTCAGGGCCAATTGTTTTTAATGGCAGGGCCAGTGAATTTGGAAAGTTACTGGCCCGGAGTGCCAGTGGAAAATTGTGCTCATTGTAAAATATGAACACAGTTTTGGCCTTCATTAAGGACTCATGATTTCTCAACTCAGTCTTAAAGGCTCCCATAAGATTAACAGTAAAAAAAAAAAACAGATTCTCATTCCTCCTGTTCATTCTGGCCCAGACGAGAAGTCATTCTGAGTTTTCCTGTTCAAACATGTTTGCCTGTCTTTGCTTTCAACATGTTTAGCTTTAAAATTGAGAAACATATCAAAGAGCAAGGTGGCAGTGAGATGACTGAAAAATGAGTATAATGAGAGAAAAGGTGAGAAATCTAAGTGGCAGTAAGTTAAAGACAAAACAGGCAAACAAAGAGTTAATTGAACTTTTCAACCTCTGTTCTATTTTTATTGAAGTCCTAGCAAGATGTTCTAATAGGGAAGAGATAAACATCATGATCAACACTATAAAAATGTTGTTTTGAATGTCGGCTCCAGCATAAGTATGCTTGTTTTGTTTTATAGTTTACCATCCACACCCTCACGTATTCACACACCCATATAATAACACACCCAAGCAGGCACACTTGTTATACACACGGAAGAAACATATAATTCTTTTTTGGCTCAATCAGTAACGCTCCCCGAGGTCACTCACTATTGTCCAGCTCATGTCACATGGAGGAGAGGTGTAACTTTGTATTAAGTACACATGCCAACTGCATAATTCAGTAATGAAACAATTTTAAATCAGTCACGAACAAGAACAAAAAGGCATGCATTTACAAACGCAGCTCCATTCATGATACTGTAAATAGTTTGCACATGCACACGGCAATAGATTCATTCTATCTTTTGTCAACAAAATAAAGCTCGACTCCTGTAGATCCTCTGAAATCACAACATGATGCAGGATCACACGGTTATTTGTGAGCCTTTGGACGAGTTTGATCGCCGATTGATCCCTGCAGTCAAGAGCTGTCATTCTCACTCCACAGCCATTTACACATCGCAGACAAAAAAAAGCTTATCAAAGTTTGATGTAAGCCATGCCTTAGAGCTGGGGTTGTATTCATCAGGAGGTAGAGGGAGGTTATTCACTGTAATCATTTACGATGAGGAAAATCCAAGTACAATTTTAAAAGCTTTTATTACTTCTAACAGATCGCATTGGATCTTCCTTTTCTTTGCTTTTCTCTTCATAGTTTCACTGAATTGAGTCCATTAAATCTGGAATGCCCTGCAGCCTTAAAATAGGAGTTGAGCACCTGGCTTTTCGACTGCAAAATGGTCATGAGAGAGGTTTCCCTCCGGCTGGAAGAAGAACAAAACATGAGCCGACAATTATTTAATCTCAGCCAGAGCGTGTTAGCGAGAGTGAGAGGGATGACTCATTTAATTTGCTCATGAATGCCACCATTGCAAAGACTTTCAACAGTTACATTAAATGGAGTGCTTAACAGGTACTAGGAAAAATGTACTCAGGACAACATTCAAAAAGACAGCAAATCACAGCCAGGTCAACCATGCTAGGATTTCCCCCGAGAAAGAGGAATGTTAATGTAGAGTGGCAGAGAGATGGATCTCAGACACCCTCTGCGTTTATCTCTACAGAGAGTGAAATTCAGTTTTATGAAGATTTAGTTCCAAGGCCTCTTTCCTCCTCGTCTTCCTCTTCTGTTTCTTCATCCCGGGTATGAGGAACAGAGGTGAGCAGCAGAGTGTCGGCATGGACTTCCTCATCGTCGGATTGGATCACAGGTGTGTCCGCTCCACCCTCGCTTGTATCACTGGAGCCAGACGATGTTGAGGACATGCGAGACTTGGAGCCGTGTTGCACTTCGTGCTGCCGTTTCAAAGGCGCACGCTCCCTGTACACAACCTCTGCATCTTCATCCTCCTCCTCATCCTCCTCCTCTTCTTCCTCGTACTCGCCCTCTGAAAGCAGAAGCTGTTAGAGGATGTCTGCAGCTGCTCTGTCAGTGTTTGTTATTTCAGCAGAGTGCACCTGCATTTCTCATTCTTTCTCATGTATGACATTAATACGGTGTGGCCAACAAATACATATGCCAATCATTAACGAGATTTCTCAGTTGGAGCGTGTTAGATGCATGGGAATTAGAGATAGACCGATATGGTTTTTTATTAGTAGTCAAGGAGGCTGATAACCGATATTTGGAGCCGATATTCATTTGCAGTAAAAGTTAAAATATTGCCTTTAAGCATATGTTTTTTAAACAAACAAACAAAAGCGCAGGGAGTTCCCAGGGTCAGCAGCATCTCTTGTAAAGTTAACTGAAATTTTAAATAAATAAATAAATAACTTCCTGAAGTTTTATAAAGTAAATAAAACAAAGTTAAATAAATTTTGCAAAGAAATTAACTCTTATCGGCCGTCAGATTAAAAAAAAAAAAAAAAAAAAAAAAGGCTGATGCCGATATGCATCATAATGCGTCTATCCCTAATGGGAATACAGTTAAAAGTGCTTGTATGATGAATTATTTATACATAATTCACAACCAATTGGAAAACCTGTCATTTTCACACCAGATTTCTGTTTTCGGATTTGAGTTTGATCACTATAACCCAAACAGTCATGTAAAAACTCACAGTACCTTAAGTTTAAATGGAAAAAGTTACATATTTTACATTTGCCTGTATAATTAGAATTCAATATTAATTCTAGACACTGATGCAATTTAGCAAAATGATTTGCCTTTTGTCTCCAGAGCCATTTTTCTGATACAAAATAGACACATTTTATCCCAGTGACCCAACACCCGACCCTGTGAGCTGTACCAGATGATGAATAAAGTTTAACCAATAATATTAGTAATTAATAATTTAAAACATTTTCAGAATGTCGTTCCTGAATCATGACATACTGTACTGGGCTTTTGTAAAATGTGGAAATTGAGTACAAAAAAAAAAATTAGGAAACAACAGTAGCATTAGGTTGACTGTGGCTCAGCAGTAATTGGTGCACCTGGTAGTGGAGATGCCAACGGTCCTTCATCTGCAGAGCCTGAGTTGAGGAACACATCGAGGGCTTCCTGGTCAGAGATGTCCATCAGGTCCATCTGCTCCAGGACGTCCACGTTCACCTCCATAGAAGAGATGCTTCCCATGGGGGCTGCATGCAGGCAGAACAGCATTCAGCATGAATTGGCACATTTCTTGTCTAAAGCATTCCATAACATTTTAATTATACGCTATTTCATGTAAAGTATATCAAAGCATAGTCATATATCAGCTTTTGAGTCATTGATATCTGCGTCAGTTTTTAATGTTAAGGCCTTTTTTTAAATAAGTGTGGAACTCTTTAAATGTTTTTTAAACCTGTGCCAATCAACAAACAGTTGACAGCTAATTAGCCAGTTGACAGTTGACAGCCGATTACTTTCCAAACACTTACACCCATCTTTCAAGTACAGTCATGCCAATTTTATGTACAAAGCCTCAAGTCACAAATACAAAAATTTGACCGCAGATAGCATCCTCTTTTGAGATGAGAAAGATTCCCCCAAATAACCTTAAACCGTATTAAAGCAACAGAGGGAGATCCCCTCCTTTTTAATTTTTTTTCATACACATGTAAGAATAGAAAGTCACTCACGTTTCCTGCAGTCGATCTGCAGGTGAGCAGAGGGCAGGTAGTTGTCCATATCATGCTGGTAGACCTCTTCAAAGAAGCGCTGTCTCTCTCTCACCTTCAGATGCTGCGCTGAATCATTGTCCAACAGCCTCTGAGAGTTGTCTGTCTCCGCTAACAACCAAAACAAGATGTACAGAAACACATGTTATAACTCTGTTTATGTCTAAAAATGCAGTATAGTGTCTTAAAAAAAAAAAGAATCAAAAACATCAGATGTTGACTTAATCTTTATAGTGAATTTGGGGGTAGACGGTAGCTCAGTCTGTAGGGACTTGGTTTGGGAACCGGAGTGTGGCCGCTTCAAGTCCTGGTACGGACCAAGCGTTGAATTGGGGCTGGTAGCTGGAGAGGGGCCAGTTCCTTTCCTGGGCACTGCTGAGGTGTCCTTAAGCAAGGCACTGAAACCCCCAGCTGCTCAGTGTGCGTATCCATGTGCAGCCCCCTCACTCTGACATCCCTCTGTTAATGCATGTCCATAGGGTGCATGTGTGTATTTCGGGCTTATATGTGTGGAGCATGTTTGTAAAAGCAGAGTGAAAAAAATTGAATTTCCCCTCGGGTATTAATAACGTCTTCTTCTTCTTCTTCTTAAATGGAATAACAACAGTCTGTTTATCTGTTACTATATGCAGATGTTACTGTCTGAGACATGACTGTCTACACTGTTGCTGTCTGGTATCAAAAAAGACATCAGATGATCAGATTAAATGTGAATGAGATGCTTGTGCTTGCCTGGTACTGTTTGCCAGCCTCTTGAAGAAAGCAATGGAATAAACGGTTGCCAGCTTCGGTTTAACCATAGGCTAATACCTTCTTTAATGGCTTATCATCTGTTGATTTATGATGTGAAAAAAGACTGTCTCGATTAGCTGCAGGCTTGTATTTGAGGTTGCCAAAACTGTCCGTGCCCTATTAGCTGATGATATATTGTAATTGGGTTTAATTAAATTGTACAGCTTTGTACCAACGGATCAGCTCTAATAGTATCTGAGACACACTTTTATTAGTATCCGTCTGTTTGTAATGTCTCTACATACTTTTCCTTGTTTTAATTCACCCTTTCTTGTAATGTCGGCTCTGTTTTTGATTTTTCTTCAGGCAAAAAGAAATATTGTCACGGTAGAAGTTTTATCTCTAGTGGTCATAATCAAACACACATGCAGTAAAAATCAATTTGATACAAAATTCCGATGTGAACATCTGACATTATATTAAGTATATGTCATTGAGGGAAACTCAACTTCTGAAAAAAGCTGTCTGCGGTTTGAATAGCAACAATGCCTCTATTGAAGCCTGTTCTGGAGGCTTCACAAATATCTGCACATGACATTTTCATGTTATGCTGAATGATGTATCTAAAAACAACTACAGTGTATCTGGTTCATGTGTTGACGGACAATTTGTTCTCTGACAGTTCAGTCTGTTGGCTTTGGTTTGGAGTTTGAAGGTTATTAAAGTATGAGTCAGCGCGCTCTGAAGTCAACACCAGCTTTTAAGCTGCATTTCTTGTTGATTGCTGTTTCAGCTGCTACGTTCCAGAAAAGGACGAATTAGCTGTCGCCTTGAAACTCTCTTAAGTAACCATTACTGGCTAGCAGTGTGTGAGAGTAGGATTTTTATACACTATAATAGCATGATAATATGCATGTTATAAAAAAAAGTGAGTGTCTGTCCTCAGGTCTACCTCCAGCACCGACCTCTGCCACGCTGACCAGCTGCGGTTGTGTAACTGTGCCACATCCTCCTCAGCGCACATTGTGCTTTCTCCCACTGGCCTCCATGAGCTGACACTTTGACTCATGTCACCAGTGTTTTAATGTTTGTGTGTGTGCGCTTGTATGCATCTGTGCGTACAAGCTTGATCACATTAACTAATGTAGCGTGTTTTTTTTTTTCCATACACGTGCTATTTAGTTGATGCTCATTTTGTCGCCGAGCGTGTGTAACATGTGAGACAAGCTTCCATGACTAACATGTTTACAGGATGCCAGCAGATGGATCCACCACGCACAGTAACAACATTCACTTCGCTGCATCTACAGACCGTTTCTGTGCTACTCTTCTCTTGTTTGAAAACAAACACATCTGTGTCAACCAGCCCCCCCCTCTACAGACAGCTCCATCTCTGGAGACCCAGCCAGTCACTCTTCCACAGCCCTGGAGGGGTGTGTGTCCACTCTCATGCACTACTGGCAGCCCTTTATTCTGTCAGTGGAGGCAGGAAACAATTCTGTGGTTCAGAGTCTCTCTGGCTGATATTTTGAACTATTGGTGAAGTAACTGGGACCACACTCGATGACAAAAAGCTCACAGTGTTGCTGTAAAAAATATGACTCCTTTTCTAGTCAAAAGTACTGTCATACACCCATCATTAACACCCTTATCCCACTGCATAAGTCCATTTCCCCTGCCATGTCCTATTATTAGTCATGTTACTTGATAAAACTCAACAAGCTACTACAGGGTGTTACACTTATTACAAGACTTCTGATCATGCCGAAACTAGCTTCTGTAAACTGTTTTCCTCGCCTAATCGGGGTCTCTCTCTTTCTCTCTTTGACTACGTCCGTCCTCTAATTTCACTACTCAAGTCGAGAGAGCCAGTGGACATGCCCAACCCACGCACGCAACCCGCTCAGCTGCACGTCTCCATCTGCCTGCCCCTACGTGGGAGCAAAGCATGTATGTAAAAGACTGACTCATCCAGATAACCTCTGAGTTTTCTTCCACTCTGCTAGGAAGATGTGTAGGAGGTCTCCATGCAAATTTGCTAAGGTTACATTACTAGCATGCTCTGTGAGAGACCCAGATGGTGTTCGTAACCTCTACGGGGGAGTCCCTTGCTTTTGACAGGGGTTATTAGCTGCCAAACATCCTTATGGGGCTGTTTTGTTCATCAAGTAAAGTTTTTTTCCCACTTTTCATCTTAGGTTCGATATTATTTGCTAGATGAGTCCCCCAGAGGCGTTCCACTTGAGAGAAAAAATCTGTGAGAAAACGGGCAGCTGGAATAACAGCAAGTAGGAATGCTGATCTACAGCAGATAGGTGACATTGATGTTGAAGACAAGTCTGTGCAAAGATGGGTGACAATAAAGTCTGATGTAGTTTCGGTTAAATGGAGCAACCTATTCAGTTCGGTAAGATTGGCGGTTAACCCCATGTAGGCTATGAAGTATAGGTAACATGGAAAGGATTCGCTGTAGGTTGGTCAAGGAACACAGAAGAGCTGTGATGGTTGACTTTTGCTTTGGTAGTAAAGTGTTAGCCTCAGGATACTAAGAGACACTGCTTGTAAAAGAGAGGGAAGAGGTTCTCGGGGAACAGTGACACGCATAATGTAACTTTTTACTTGACTGTTCACTCGCGTTGCTGGCAGTTGAAAAGGTATGGGAAAAGGAACTGGGTGGAGTAGGTCTGGCGCCGGATTGGAAAACAATGTTCCAACCTCGTAAAATCTTGCACATCAATTAATACGTTTCAGAATGATCCACAGGCGCCTATGCCACACCTATTAAATGTTTTAAAATGAAACTACTCCCGAGTCCCAACTGTACCCACTGCCAGGGTCAAGTGCTGGGCACAACAGTGCACATGTTTTGGGAATGCTCACTTATCAGAGGTTATGGCCCCGGGTTCTGTCGGTACGCTCTGTGCTCCTAGGATACCCAATGGTGCCCAAACCTTACCTTAAATCAACGTAGACTACTGCTAGCAGGCCTCACAGCAGCCAAAAAAGACCATACTGACAATGTGGTTCTGCCCTCAATGCTTAACTGCTGGATGGAGCATTACCAATCTATAGCGTCCCTTGAGTGCACGACAGCACGACTCAATAGGGCCAAACCAGCTACCGTAGAGGCATGTTCAGGCATCGCTGCGTTCATTAGGGACCATCTCAAAAAAAAAGGGCTCTCTCACACACACACCTGTGTTTGGCAGTATTGGACAGATGTCGTGTCATCTGTCATTATATGATTGTCTTGCAATATATCAATTATCGCTGAATCATGATGCTATCGTGGGCCACGTATTGTATTGTATTGTGAGTTACCCTGCGATTCACACACCTATTCAGCATGATTTGTTGTTATGCTTCTAACATATAAAAGATCAATCCGCAAAAAGCATCCTTCTTTCATACAGTGTTTACAGTTATTTGTTTTTCTGCACAACATTTTTAATACCTTCTTGGACAAACAATCTAAAACCAAAATAATTAAAATCTTCCTTGCCTTTGGAAACAACGCAAACAAGTCAGGGCGTTGGTTATAACCTAGTAAACCTGCTATGCTGACATATGGAGCCTCATGATAAAGCAGACACACTCATTAGTTTCACTTTTGCTTGTGTTTTGCTTTTGTTAAAGGCTACAAAAGAACGATTTGCTCTCTCGATATCTCTTGAGACGGCCCCATGGACTGTTGGAGATATCCAAGCCTGACAGGCCTGCCGTGCTTAGTTAAGACTGCTCAGCTATGATTAAATCATCTCTGTGAGGTACATGGATTAGTGAACTGTCACTTTCATTAAACAGAAGGTAGCTTAGGCCTTAAATAGACCAAAACCTTCCTTTATTAACTCCTGAAGTTAGAAATACTCAAGTTTGTCTCCAACAAGGAGGTAAATATACAGGACATGTAACCAAAGTGACCCATTTCTTTGTTAATGCTGCTACGTGGATAAAAGTAGAAAAAAATTGCTGTTTAGACCCCTGACTGGTTCAAGCTTTACAGTACTTAAAGACCTGCTCTTTGAATGTCCTTAGCTCTTGTGATCTGTGACAGGACCTATGCCCCCCTACCCAGAAGTCCCTGCTCCATCCCAGCCCACACTGAACCATAATTACCTAGGGCTTACTGTTACATAATGGTGGTACAATCCTTCAGCTGCACGCCCCACAACACTGGACTCCTGCTGCATTGTAGTGCATGACTGCACAGCTTACTGGCTCGGTTGTGTGTACATGAAAGTAGGACTCTTGTGTTGGCTGGGAAAGGAGGAAGGAAGAAAGAGAGAAGAAAAAGCAAGGAAGGAAAGAATGAAGACGTTTGTCAAACAAAGGGGAGTGTGTTGTTATGTAACATGAGCCTGCTTTGCATTATTCCGGCTATAAAGTAACTGTAGAGTCAGTGATTTGAGGCAAAGGGCTTTGCTGGGTCTGCTTGCCTCAGCTAAGTCTCACACTGACAAATAGAGTAGTGACGCCATGCAGTTTTGTGCATTTGTTGCGTGTCGAGCAAACACTATTTTCCCTGCTTCTATATCCTCTTTGTTGTCTCCACGATCCTGATTTTTCCTCCGTCAGATATTTAAAGTCTTGCAGTGTTGTTGATACGATCAATCTTTGCACTATATTGTGTCAAGGAATATTACACAACATGTAGAGGTGGTGTGTGTGTGTTTCAGAGGGGGTGGGGTTGAGTGTTGGAGGGCCAGAGGTGACAGTTGAGCTGAATCACATGATTTTGTTCATCCTTCTGATTATTCCTCAGGCGTCTGAGCCTTTAACCACTTCCACCTCTTTGCTCCTTATAATCCCCGCTGCTGCTTTTTTTCCCGCATTCACATACAACAAATCATCAGTCTTTGGTTGTTTTATGTCCTCCAGCACGCATTGTGCGGTTGTTTGTCTCTGTTATCGATTTTCCGGGTACCTTATCAGTGTCTCTTCTATGATGAAAACATTCAACGCATGCATCATTGGACGCTCTGTGTCATTTTAGTGCTGCAGTCATACATCAAGACTCCTGGGAACCGCACTGGAAGCAGGGAACAAATGTTCCTATTGAACCAAAGAGTCACATGGCCAAGCATTCAATCCCAATGTGGCAAGCCGAAAGAAATCCCATGATCATCTTTCTGTTTTCAGTGAACAGAGAGGCTGGGTGTTTGTGTGAGAGAGAGAGAGAGAGAGCTCGTAAGCACTGCATGGCCAGTCACATTTGACAGCCCATATATCTCACACTCCTCCCCTGCAGCTCCTAGTTCTCCCCCCGGTCTGTGATGATGGTGTCACCCACCTCGCAGCAGAATACACCCTCATCATTTTAAGGTATTACTGCTTTTATTTACAGAGCCAATCGCTCGCTGCTGCTGCCCTCATAGCCACAGCAGTCCATCAAGCATAAATCATTTATGAGTGAGATCATTGCACCACAACAGCCCCCCCCTTCCCGCCACGCTACCCCTCTCACACACACACACATCCATGAACACACAGAATAAATGCAAACAGGTCATTTATGATACCACTGCCCTACCTCTCTGCACAACGCTCGCCACCATCATTGTCGTCTTACGTCACACCGCAGGACGATGAATACTACATAACACGTCAGCTAAATTAGCCTGAATCACTTTCATTACTTCTCTCTCATCCTCTGGTTCCTACGATCCCATCGCTGTGATTATATCTCGTCTGACCACCAGCCTCCATAAGTGTCTGATCTGATAGTGTATTCCCAGGCCATTCCCCTTCCCAAAGCCATTAAGGCTCTTCACTCAGGGCTAAATGCAAACATGACCTCCAGTCATGCCCACTGCTCCCTATTTAGGTCAATCAAAGGAGGGCTTTTAGTCATCTCTATAGATCTATATGTAGAGCTCTGCTTCTATTTTGTATGCATTAACAAACACTTAAGCGGCTCCCATGCAGAATAAAAATGAGGTAAGGTTCCAAGTAAGGAAAATTGCACTTATAATCAACAAAATCAACGCTCATGAGGTCGTTAGTTCAGTTAAAAAAGCAGGAAAGTGCTCCTGTTTGAAAGCCAGCAGCAGTGAGTCTTTCCTGTTTCTATATTAAGACCTTCTTCCGTTCTTCCAGCTTAGTCAGACTCTGAGAAGTACTTGTTATCCCTTCACTGTGATTAAACCTCATCTGCATCCACAGTGTCACACTACCAACTAGGCTGTCAGGCTAGTTAAAAAGACATGCCCCCCCCCCCCCGGCTGCTATTCTTACTTTGGACTCTTAGACACTTTGATTTTTACAGTATTTCTTTTATCAGGCTTGGTTCAAGGCTGGACTGAGGAATCTAAGGATAAAGTGAACGTGTAAATAAGAGCTTTTTTCTTTAGTGATTAGTCATTTCATAAATCCTCGGGGTACAGATACAATAACATGAATCAAAGAAAATTATGTAACAGCCATGCAGTACCTACTATACACAGTGTGCATGACTTAAAGCACCACCACTAATGATCTGTTATCTTTTCACAAAGCTAACTGATGCTGTATTAAAAATCCCCAAAGAAGGAGTTTTTTAAATGAGGTTTTGAATGATTTATGTAGAGCCAGACCAGAAGTAGGGATTTAACACCTTTGCATAATTTTATCTCAAAACTTTCCATATCTTTTGATTCGAAAAAAATCTCCTCAGGGACAATACTTTTGTATTAAATGCAGTAAATATCTGCGCAGACTTAAAATACAGCCACAAAACTGTTTCATTACAGCAACAATTCAGAGTAAATCCCTACACAGGACAAAAAGTTACAGTACACAGTACAGAACTATAAGTCGCCTTGTACACTTTTCTACTACATTGTCTTCTGATGGTTACTTACATGCCAGACGCTTGTTGTGGTTGGTTGACCCCGTAGACGACATGATCCCGTGGATGTGGGACTAGTTGAAGAGAGTGTTTTGCCTGTGAGTGTGTGTTGTTTGTTCTCGTCCCCGCCTGTCAAGGCTCCAGGACAGGATGCTGGTATGTGTAGTGGCTGGTCATCTAGTCATTGCATCTCTTGACTTTGGCACCAGGACAAATCAAACATGCACATCACACTTTATCTCCCTCCCCTCTTCTCTTCTTCTCTTCTCTTTCTTCCTCTCTTCTCAGCCTTTTTGCTGTGCTCGCCGTCTCCCTCCCCCCCCTTTTCTGATCGCCTTTGCTGTTCTTTCTAGGTTTTCCCTCTCACTGCTTCACACTCTCATCTCGGCTGGCTCTCTGTGTCCCACACACACACAGTCAGACACACACATGCGGTCTCTCTGTCAGACTGGCTCAGAGGGGTTGTAAGGAGCTGTGCAGCTTAGGGACGGGGGGAGAGTGATAGTGGGCTACGGCATTGTGGCCTGTACCAACTGGTGACAGCGAGGGGGTCAACAGGATCAGAGGGAGTATAGGCTTTTTACATAATATTTAGGAATGTACCAGGATCAGACCCGTCTCATTTCAACCATCACTGCTTTGCTTTATGTTTATTTAATGTCATTATTTATTCACTTTGTTGTGGGATGAAAGCCTTGTAAGTAAACAGTCATAAGAGATGATGCACTGCATATTAATAAATCACCACAACCTCTCTTTGCATAAGTGGAAAAGATCATGATCCCCGCACTGCAAGATAATATGTAATGCTGTTATATCATGTTATGTGATGACAAGATGTCTACATCTTTTGCATTTTTCTCTTTACAGTACCATTTTCTATGGTAGACATAAAAAAGGATTGATACAGTTAAACTAGCGAGTATACTAGGAATGAAGTCAAACACTTCTAGGAAGTTTGGGGGCCCCCAAAGGTTAAAAACAAGACGAAGACTCTACGTTATACTAGCAGCTCTGAGGCTGTTCTTTGGCACAGCAGGGCTTTGTGCTAAATGCTAATGTTACACTGCTAACAGGCTCACAGTGGAAATGAGAATATGCAAATGCAGGTTTTATGTTCACCTTGTTTCCATTATAGATTAATCTGTAAGCATGAAAGCATTTGCTGATTACAGTAAACACATAATAGAGCTAAGCACGAAGGTGATGTACTTAGTTTTGCACGTTTGATCATAAAACAAAAGACTGGTAAAATGAAATTTTGCCCAGATTACAGCACCAGACTAAAAGTCAGAGGAACAACCAACGCATTAGAATGTATCCTCTGGGGATCGCGACTTTCTTAAAATATCTTTAATCTAACAAAATGTCAACTTCATGATGGAGCAAGAGCACAAGTTGGGGTATCTGTTAGGTTGAGCAGTATGCTCTTTAGTAGTCACATTATTAGTTCCCTCTTTCTTTTGGCTGGCTGTCAGTGGGCGGGGCTCATCAATTAACCCGGTGTACTAAGTATGCTGGGTAACAGTGTCCAGTGAAAAGTTTGGTGCTGAACCGCCATGAAGATTGAGACCTGAGACCAGAGCACATTTTTGTGTTGTGCCTTGATGACAAGAACTGGAACATTTCTATCTCTAGTTGATTATGTCATTTGGACCAACCACCGACAATAAAATTAAAACCATTTAAACAAGAAACGACTACTGATGTCGCCTGGGCTGACCAATCATGGGGAGCTTGGTTTGAGCTAGCCACTGTTGCTGACCGGAGATAGGCCCCACACCACCCGCTGCCAGCCTATTCTCTTCTATATGCACTTTGTGTAAGAGAATGAACTTGCCCCAGACACACCAGGAGCCGATCCCTCAGTCATTCTCGTAACATATCTCTTGAGGAAGTAGGATTGTGTTTCATGCTGAAATTCAAGCTGGCGTGCTGTGCCAAATTTTCAAATAGTTGAGCTATTTCAATCTGGACAAAAGCAGGAGATGGATTGACTGACGTCGCCGACATAAATGCAGGATCTTTGAATTCCCATTATATAATTGACAGCATCTTTTCAGCCCACTATTTCTGTCTTGAAAATGCCCATTATCTAAAACCCCATGCTAACAGTCTGTAATGCCGCCTTCATGGTGAATACTCGTGTTGTCCAAGCACAAGGTTATACAAATCACTATATAACTCTTTTCAACAACTTAATGGTACCCCCAGTGATGTGCAAACTGATTGACATGTTAAATCATTCCCTTTGAGTGTTAGAAAATTACATATTATTTATTAACAGATTGATGTAAGTCATTATTACCTTTTCAAACGGAAAATCCATTTGGCCGGTGCAAATGTAAGAGACCCTGTCTAATGGAAAGTTTGACCACTTAGCTTCAGGAAAAAGAACAGCTGAGCATCCTCACGACTTATTAACATTTACATCTGCGGACGTGACGGCTAATTAAAAGGTGAGAAACCAATTGCCCTTCATTAACGACTTGATAACATTTAGGCTTGCAGGCTTATTAGAAAGTGCATCATTAAATATGTATTAATAGCAGCAGAGGGTCCCTGAAATCTCCACCCATTACCCTCTGATGAAGTTTAAGGAGATTTGTGGCTGCTATCATTTGGAAAATGTAATAACGAGAATCAATACTTTGTTAATTACAAAACCAAACTGGATCTTTTTGCAGCCTTTGTTAAAGAAGTTTTATTAATGCAGGCATGAACAACAGCACAGCGTACAAGCACGTTCTAACATATAATTAAACACACACATACTAACGCACCATTAAAAACACACATACGCACACTGCTACATAAGCACCTGCTAAATGTCACACTTGGGGGGGTAATAGGCACTTAGCATCATGGACTCTTGCAGGTCCTGACTCCCCCTTCCCTAATAAGAGGCTTCTAACAGCCAATTACATCACACTTCAGCTGGAGGAGGCGGCTCCAGCCTAACCACTAATGTCATGGAAAACTCAGCGCAGAGGACATGAGGAGATAGAGAAGTGTTAAATGGTGTGATTCATGGCCTGTCCTGCTTCCATTCTGATGCTGTGGTCATTTATGGAAAATATTCTTCCACCTGCACATTTTGCATGAGATATCATAGCTGTGTTTACACCTGGTACCACGAGTAAGATAAGATAATCCTTTATTGATCTCCAGAAGGGAAATGCGGGTGTTGCATTAGCACAAAGACAAAACAGCAAGTAAGTAAATAACAATTAAATATAAGAAAAGATAAAATTTAATCAAAATAAGAGGTATATACAACTGTTATACAAGTAGGAGTAAGTGACAAGTTAAGGCGACATGGTCTGGGTAATAGCAGCAGCCTTTTAACAGTACGAGATAATACAGTATGATATGAGGTATAAGGTATAATATATCGTACAATATAAAGTGCAATATAAACGTGCCAATAAGATAAGATAAGCTTTCTTGATCGCCCACAGGGGAAATTTACTCGTTACAGCAGGTCACAGAACAGGGAAATCAAATAAAATACTCAAGTAATTAAAATACACAAAAAGTACAGGTGGTAAAATAATATGACAATATAAATAATAACGGTAACAAAATAATAATTCCTTGTTGAAAGATGCAGGGGTTATTTTTCTGCACAGAAAATTGTCATTTTTTAAAATCAAAACCAGATTGAGATGCTGTAATATTGCACACAGTGGAGCAGAAATTATTGCACAGAATAATTGCATAGCATGATGAACTGTGTATGGAAAGGAGAATATGTATAACTATAATATGAATGTTGGATAATAGCTACAGTACAGTTATTACTCTATAATGAGGTGTTGAAGAGTCTGACAGCAGTGGTATGAAGGACCTGCAGTCGCACTCCTTGCTGTATAGAATACGGTACTACAGTTTGTATATATATATTTTTCCTTGCCAATGTGCCGAATATTGCTAAGTGCTACTCTTTTTGTAAAGTGTCTCGAGATAACTCTGGTTATGATTTGGCGCTATACAAATAAAATTTGATTGATTGATTGATATGTATATAATGTAATATTATATGGAAAAATTAGGTCAATAGTAAAAATGTAATATGAAAGTAGAATTGCAATAATATAGTATACAAGTAGAATAAAATAGTATAATATAATATAGTATAGATTAATATACAATATGTGGTATCAGTGATAATAATATATGTTTAAATATATAAATATATATATATATAATAATGTGATATACAGCAGTAAAGACAGTATCGTATCAATGTAATATGGTGTTGTAGGGCACAGTGTAGAGTAAATCCTGTCACAGTCTTGACAACAACTCGTAACTTTTGACTTCTCTAAAAGATGCAAGAGGTTTTCCCTGTCCCCGCATCTACTGACCCCTATCCACTGTAGAGTGTACTACAGTAAATATCAAAGGTTAATTGGTGAGTCAATACTGGCATCTGCTGGTGGAGATTGGGTATTACATTTTAGCTCACACATAAGGAGCCCCTGCCGTTTGAAGTTGACTCTGCACGAACAAGGATTCCTTTAACCAGTTTCACCACTTGCAACACTAAATGCACTTTTACTCTCAAATGAAATGCCATAAATAAGACTCAAAATATTTTCCATCAATATTGTGAAACACATGTTTTTTATTTTTTTATTTTGCCCAACAATGAATCAAGTGTGCTTTTTATTAGATGCTTCTTTAGGAGATGAAACAAAATCCTAAACACATTGAATATGTTGTTTTTCTGGTTTTAGTTACTCCCAGGTTTAATTCATTCAGGTGAAGAAAAGGGGATTTCCAGTGACTGTTACACAGTGTTATTGCTGTGTGTAAGTGTGTGTGCACATGAGTGAGTGTGTATGCCTGTGTGTGTGTGTGTGTGTGTTGTGCCTGTTGCTCTCTCAGCTCTATCAGTGCTGGCTTCCTCTTTGAAACTGTGTTGTCTCAATCTTCTGCAGCACAGTCTCTGATGTGGCTTGTGAGTCATACTGTGGTAAATATACACATTTTGCGCATGCACATTAGCATGTACACTCACACATAAAGACACAGGCTCGAGCACATGTATCTACACATACACACTACTCACTGCCACTCTAGCCAGTATTCCCTTTACATTACACCTTGGTTAGGCATTACACAGTAGAGCTGCTGACATAAGCTGCAGGATTTTCCCGGCTGAACAACACACACAGCCTCAGCAACAGACGGAAGAAAAAAAAAAAAAACTTCTTCACATCACGTCTTCACAGCCGCACCAGACAGTAAAGTCAGAGCCCTCAAACTTTATTAAAAATATCACATTGTGCTATATGGGGATATTCTTGGGGTCACCATGGCAACAGACATCCAAGTGCCAAATGCACAAATGTGCACACCTGCCTACCAGTGCTCCAAGTTGTGCCTCTGAGCCTCCCTGTTAGACAGTATCTAGGTGCTGTTTGCTAAATGTGGCAGGACGGAGAGGCGACAGCAGCGACGTCTTTGTTCTCAGAAAGAGGAGCACACATCTCTGTCAAGGTGTTAATTAGCCATTGTGAGACAAGTAAGTTGTTAGTGCGTGCTTCAGCTGCGAGATGCACAACCTTCTGTGTGAAACAGAGCTTTGTCTTGCCAGACTTTGTACAGAATCCGACACAGTGAGTGACAGCTTCTTTGAAAGCAGCACGGCTTCACGAATACAACCGCAGCATTCAATACGCTGCATTACAGTGTATCTCCACCTGTTATGTGATTAAAAGTTTCTGGCAGCTCCAGGCTCAGTCTGTAACGACATATCTGAGTTGTGTTTCTACAGAGGAAACTATTAATTTACAACATGCACATGCAGAGCTTATAACGTGAAATAGTCTCGGTTCTCTTAGTGTTATATACGTCTCTGCAGAGAGCTGTGAAAGTGTGCACTCTGAAGGACCATTTTGGGGTTAACATGATGGTCTGTGATGTCAGTTTTGCAAGCGTGTGCAGTGTTTTTCAGTGTCAAAACGAGATCTAGTGACTCATGTGGAGAAAACAGGCTGCTCGGACAGAGTGACTGACAGTATCGGTTTGAGTCGTCACGCTGAGCCGTGACTCTGATATACAGCAGTGAACTTATTATGTTATTGTGGGTATTAGTCATTATCAGATGGAAAAGAAAACCACACATTTGACTGATTTGAGTGACCTGTAAACATAAACGCCAACTATATTTTGTGTTTCCTGTCCGTGGAAATGTCACATTATGTGTCAGTGATGTTATGCATTTCTGAGTCAACACAACATAAACCACAGCTTAGTCAGTTGTGGGTAGGAGTCAATGTAATATATAATCTGTATGTAGCAGACAGTGATTATATGTTTGAATGCTAGCTTAAGGCAATATTTATTAACATGCTAATAAGAACTTGTAAAGGATTATGTTTTGTGTTACATACTATAAAGATAAAAGGTTGCCCATATGTCACACTATTAAGAGGCTCTATTATTTATGTCTTAGATTACCTCCCTGGGGTTTTTCTATATAATAGTTTATGTTTGAATAAAACAGCGTTTTTCTGTGCATGTGTGTGCGTGAATATATGCATGAGTATGTGAGTCACGCACCACTATCCAGCCCCCTGGGCTTCGAATTCTGATGCCCATCTTTCAGCTCCTCTACTGCACACTGAACCCAGTGAACCTTCTGCTGTTTACACTCTCCCCCTCCTCCTGCTCGCTCTGTCTCTATTTATCTCTCTCACACACTCTCATGCTCATCTATTCTCCCTCCGTCTCTCTCTTACTTTCTCCCTCCAGCTCCCTACAGTACATCTCTCGTTCTCACGCACTCACGCTCTCTTGTGTTCTTCATCTTTTCTCTCGCAACCCTTCCTCCGCCTGCCTCTCTTTAGAGCTGCGCCTGCTGTGTATCTACCTCTGCAGATCAAGACTTATTCAGACTCAGACAGTCTCTAACTCTATAAGCTTCTGTCAGACACTCAGGGTCTCTCTGTGTTAGGGCTGTCTCTTCCAGTGTGTCGATGTTTGGCCCGCTGAAAGAGGCAGACAGAAAGAGAGGATGTGACAGAGGGAGGAGAGCAAAGAGGCGAGCGAAAGGAAAGAAAAGGATGCTGGTGCTTGAGATGAAGCTGAAGATGGAAACCATGTTCATGGTCTCATTGCCGTCATTGCCATCACTGTCGTTCCAAACACTCTCAATCCATCAGGTTGCAGGGAGTCGAACAGCTGCCATGTTGTCAGCCCTCTGTTGCCCACAACGAGCCCCTTCTGTCTGTTACAACTTTCTCCAACAGCAGACTGCAAACAATGTGGCTCTTTTATCTGTCTGTGTACATGCCTGTGTCAGCAAAACTCCTTTATTTCATGAATGAGGATGTGTGTGCGTGTGGTGTTTCTGGGATAGTAAGGGAGGAAGGTATAGGAGGAGTTAAGGGGGGAGGGGGGTATGCCACTCTTTGAGCTCTTCAGGAAGTGTGAAGCGGTGTTTTTTTTTAAGTCTCCCTGTGACGTAACTTTTCCCCCCTCTCCCAGAAAAAAACAGCAGCACGTCATCTTTGGCCCCAGAGCTCAGAATCGCTTTGCTTGCACTTCTCTGGTGCATTGTGGAACTGAAACACGCTATTAATAATCCTGGTTAAGTGTGAGTTGAGTGTGAGCGAGTGAGTGTGCGTGTTGGACACAGCCTGAAAGTCCATTGAGCTGTGTAGAGGAGGTAATGTTCATCACATGGCATGCACCTCCGAAGAGCGCATCTCGCTGCGGCAGGGAACACTTTGTCTCTGTGCGTGCTGCTTTGCATGTGTGTTAGAAAACGCGCGCAAGAAAGGTACACTATGTAGCATGTGCACCCATGTGTGCGCGTGTGAAGATGTTCACAGAGTGTGAGATTGCTATAATGGGAATTATGCACTCCCCATAAGTCACACAAGTTTAATTTCCATGCAACAACTCATCCGTTTGACCGCCTCACAAGCTTCAATCATGTATTAAAACAACATGCTTGTCGCTTTAGCGCACGCCTGTTGCACGGTCTTAGATGATGCTAGTTTTTGCTTTTAAATTATGCTGACCAAAGAGATTAATTCAATTATTTTTCACGCCGTCATGCCTTTCCTCCCCGAGGCAGCGCAGAGGCAGCGTTTCTGCACTCTGTGGCACACGTTGGGAACCCCAGGCCTGGTCACGGATAGCACAGATACACTGTAAACGGCTAATCGGGTATCAAACCAACGGAGAAGAAAAAGCGCCTCCACTCCGTGTCTCATTCATTATTCACAGCCAGCAAATGAAGTTGGTACAGTGGGAGCAATCAATTATAGATGAGAGAAGGTAGGAGGGAGAGAGAGAGGGAGGGAGAGGGAGAGATGAAGGGGATAGAGAGAGGCCTACCTTGCATGCAGCAGAGCTGTAGCATGTCAATGAACATCATGGTGGCATTCTGTAACCTGCATGCACACAGCTACTCAGGTAATGGACTCTGGAGGCCCAGGGTTCTGCTTAGAGAGTGTGGGCATGCACCTTTTTACACCGCACCAATAGCATTTATTTGATAATGACTCAGTATGCTAACTTTGTAGTTGCTTGGTTCACTTGTGTGTGTACTTTCTATGGCCCGCTGCGCTGACAGTCATAGCGAAACTGCTTTTGGTCTTTTCACAAATGTCGAGCGACAGTCATAGCCTCCTCTCACCAGGTTACAGCTTGCTCTGAAAACAGGATATAAAATTGGTTCAGATGCAGAATTGTAAAATTAACATCTTCCAGCTCCTCTGTGTTTGAGTCACACGGGCCTCTTCTGTCTCTGCTTTTTACTCCTAGTAATTATAACTTATGTCAGACATGTGAGACCACAAACAGATTTTCTGAGATCATTTATTTGTGATTTCAGGAATCAAGAATAACACAAACAAGTAAACAAATATGGCCTATTCTTTGAGTTTATTGGGCCCTCTTTAGTAACCTCTGGTTTAACCTTCAATACTTTGCATAATGTAGAAATTAGGCCGGAGAACCTCATCTTTTAAAAAGACACTTTTTATAGGCTTTTTTGTGAATCAATAATAAATAAAAAAGTTTTTGTACCTCCTGCATCTCCTTATTGTGCTTAAATCTGTTTTTTATATCGTATTTTAGCCAACAACTGTATTTGTAATTAATTATATATCTTAATGTTTATATGTTTTATTTGTGTTTGTCTCATAAACCCATAAATTCCATGTAATTTCTATTTTTAGTTTTGTTTCCTCGATTGTTATATTTTTGTTTTATGGAAAACATAGTTTTTTACAAGGTTAATATATGATTTCACATTTAATGATTTATCTTGTCACAATCAAACATTGACTTCAATCCCTTCTCAAAGTTTCGGCCTTTTTACTTCAAACTTCAAATGTTTGTCTTCTTCTCCGGCAGTGAGCCATACAGGCAGTTTCACAACTCCAACCTGTGGCACTTATGCACCCATTTGCATTCATTGTGGGACAGTCCCACACAACACAAAAGCACACATTTCAGATAACACACATCGCTGAAATTGACATTGAAACATTCACTCCTGCCTGTGCTTCCTCTCCAGCTGTCCACAGCTCTTTATGCAGCGGTTCTCAATGAGCGTCCATTGTTGTGCTTGCAAAGCCTAACTGTGAAGTTGTGAAGTGCCTGTTGGAATATTTGTATCAATCTCTCCGTCACCTCACTATTCGTTAAATGTCAGATATTGGCTTCTGGAAACTGCTCTATTTGTGCCGTTTGTATTTGGTGTTTGTGTGTAAGCGTGTGTGTTTTAGAGTGTGTGTGTGTGTGTGTGTGGGCAGAGAGGCTGTTTGATGTGAGTCAGATCCAAACCCAGGCTGGTTTCTCTCACATGTGTGTGGGACGCATCCAGATGGCTCCGCAGGGCTGCACAAATGTCACTCTGATAATGAGACAACAGGGCCTGTTGAAGCACAGGTAGCAGGGCTGTGGTGCGTGCTTTTACACACATACAAACGAGTATACAACTATGGAGTAAATGGGGAGAAAGAGATTGAAAGAAGAGGGGAGGCATCTCTAAATGAAAGAGAGAGCAGATATAATGCATATAACACTTTGAAACATATGAAACTAGATACATTAATGGTCTGATTATGTTTATGTGCCACCTTCTTGAATCCGCAGAGAATCAGCCTTTATCTCCAGGGCTGATTATCTGGGACCTGCCAGGAACGATGAATGCAATAATATCCATCCCCTGACCTGCACTAAATGACAACCTCACCTCCGCCCCTCTCCAGTCCTGAGGGGTCATCCCAGGTCGCCGCACAGTTGCCATGGGAACTGTAGACACGGAGGAAAATTCTCCCGAGCACCAAACAGTGACACCTTATGCCGTCTCCGACAGACTCGGTTGAGTTGCACATAGAAGTGTGAAAGCAGGAGTGAGAAGTTGTTGTTTATTTAATTTTCTTACGAGTCACAAGAGTGGCCTGTCAGCCCCGTTCTTTTTCACACGTTCTCTTTTCTCTTTCTCTCTCCTGCATGAAAACCCATTTTCACACGTACCCTTGTGGACATTTGCTCACACATATTTTCTTTGTCTGCATTACTCCACTCTGTAGCTCCCTCACACTATATATTCCTGTTATTTTGAACAGCAAAGCACAGGTGCAACCCCGTGTGTGAGATCTGCTATTCCAGCTCTCTGGCTGCTTTGACCTAATGTAACTATTGCACCTACATTGTCAACCGTCCAACAGCCCAGCCGGCCTCATGAGGCAACTGCACCTGTTTGTCTAACACGCGCACAAACACACTTTATATATAAGCTGGATAATAATCCACTGACAACATTATGATCCAGGGCTCGTGGCGTTTGTGTGTGCATGCGTGTGTGTGTGTGTTCGGTGTGTGTGAAGTGGGTGGCGTTTGCTGTTGTATCAAACACTGTCCACTGCTGGCAGCAAATTTCCTCCGAGGTGATCCGTTATAGTGACAGGGAAGCAAGTATTTTTAGCCGGCGAGAGAAAGGACAAATAATGAAGCAGGAAAGACAGAGGGAGACAACAAGGGGACGAGGAAGGGAGGGAGGGAGGAAGAGAGAAAGGGGGAGTGAAATCAGAGGGTAAACCAAAACCACCTGGATGTTGCTGACTTGCTGCTCTTCTGTTTTAGAGCACAGTCTATAAACATCACATTACACACACACACACATACCGCATGGTCATACACACACACCTAAACACGTGTATAAATTAAAGGACTATTCCGCTTTATTTTCCATCTACTTGCCGTCAGTTATCCCGGCTATTAGTTGATTTTACTTTCCAAAGTAACTGCGAAAAGTACCCAAATCTGTAGCTGTTATCGTACACGTCACAAGTCAAATGAGTTAAAGAAAATGTGGCCTGTACATGGTGATAGACAGGGCTGAAGTGATTAGTTAAAAACGAGCTTCAGTCATGTTTAAAGACATAAAATGTTCGGCTTGAAATAATAAATTGTCTGATTTTTTTTTTTCTTTTCGCAAAATACGTTTAATTACCTTGTAAAAATCCTCAAAAGGCATCTCCTCCTTCTCCCCCATTAAAAATTCCTGAATCTGCATAGGCCCCGCCCACTATGTGCTACGTTTCTCCTTTTGTAAAATTACAGCCAAAAACAAAACATGTCTCTGCCATCGTTTAGTGGCAACTTGTTGAAACTTAGCTAGCCATAAATGTGGTAATTAGTAGCAGTAAAGTTAGTAGTCAGTAGTGACGGTTACAGCTGGCTCATGCATCGCGGAAGTGGTTGCCATAGGTTACACCTAATGATATGCATAGCGTCATCCCGTCCATTGACGGGATTGGCTCCTTAGGTTTGTGACGTCTCAAACCTGCCAATCTGAAAACGTGTGGTTCAGCCTGTCCTTGGTACACTGCAGGTTAAAAGCAGACAGGCCCAGCCATGGAGATGTGACTGCTTATGTTGTCTCTGATATGTCTAGCACATGAAGAACACCACATGGAGATGTTTACAAGGTTAAACACTTGATTTTCAATGGAGGGGGGCTTTAATTAATCAATTTGAGAAACGTGAAAAATGTTTTATTAATTTTGAAAGCAAAAGTAGTGAAAAATGCTACACAGCTTTAAGTTTTAAGGTTCTTCATTGTGAGGAATATTGAACTGAATATTTTTGGGAAATGATTTCACTAACCACTCCCCCCCCCATAAAATCTCTCTGCCTTTTTTCTTGCCATGCCTAACTGTTTGTTGTTTGTTTTTTTTCCCTTCTATTTTCATTCCTTTCTATTTTCTTCTATTCATTCTCTCTGCGATACACTTGGCAGGAACATCCAGGTTGAACCAAACCAGAATGATCCTCCATGCCAGGAGTTAAGTATAGTTAGAATAGTGGAAGTGTCACAGCACTGACAGACTTTATTCAGAAGAACAAAAAAGGAGTGAAAAAATACAACCAAAAGGACAAACACTGAGATAGACTTCCTCTTTTCACTTCCACTTTTTCTCAATGGAATTCTGACAAGAGTAAGACTTTGGTTTTCCTTTTCCGTTGTTACGGCAGCAGGCCGCTTTGGCCTTAACCTCAAAGTAGCGGGTAAAACAATATAAAGTGCTTAGAGATGGGGGTCGGGACATTCTCGTTTGCACACGCAAGTCGTGAGGCCTCTGTGTAGCACAATGTCCCCTCTCTCTCTCACAAACACACACACACACACACACACTCTCTCTCTCACTGGTTTGTTCCCTGAGTCAGCACTCTGCCTCAGCTCCAGTTTCTCTACCCCGGCCCGCCTCTGCCCGCCTGCCTGCAGGACACTATTAGGACATCACTGTGTGTGTGTGTGTGTGTGTGTGTGTGTGTGTGTGTGTGTGTGTGAGTGTGTGTGCGTGCCTTTGTGGGAGAGAGCTACTGTTGCATTTACGTGGTCAGGTCCTTTCACCATCTTATGCAATACGATATTTTTCACTTTGCGAGTAACCCTGGATATTTCTGTCTGCTCCAGCGAATCAGCTATTGTACCAGCGCTCCATAAAAGATGCACGTCTCCTCTCGCTCTCCCAAAACACTCCCAATGGGTTTTGCATGTTGTAGTGAGTGAATGTGCGTGTGTGTGTGTGTGCCTGTGTGTGTGTGTGTGCGTGTATGATCTGCCGGATACTAGTAGTTCTGCTAACATGGCCCAAAAATAGCAAACTGGAGAGGTGTGAAGTAGAAAAGGAAAGGACACTTTAGTAGAGGAGTAACTGACACGGGGTGAGTCACTTTCACACACACGCACGCACACTCGTGTGCTCATCCAAACTCATACACACACATGATTGTACAATAAAAACACATAACACACACACACACACACACGCAGTTATGAAATTGTCTCACACTGGCTTTGTCACTGCTGAATGTGTATGTGTGTAGGCAGGAAGCACGGGTTCGTGTCTTGGCGAAATGTGATTGGCTGTTTTCCTGCATTGTCGTGATTCTATTTGTCCTCACTGATGTCAGTCAAAGACTCTCCATCTTTGGCTCGAGGTGGTGCCACAAACTCACAGTGCCTCTGTAAGCTCAGTTACCCTTTTTTTCTCAATGGATTTAAGTCTTCTGTCAGGCTTTTTAGTCTTGTGAGCTCTGTGGGCCACCGTAGGATCTGACACTGTAATAGGGTGAGGTGCTGTGTTTCTTCCAGGCGACTGATTTAAGGGTCATCAGGGTCAGGTTTCGACCCATAGAGACCCTGACACGGCTTCAGTGTAAAAAGCCACCAGTTTTTAGAGAGTAGTGAACTAAATGATGATAGATTTGATGGTAGTTTATATTTGCGTAATCATTTAAGTATTTGTGCAGCTAACTTCTTGAAACTACAAACAATTTTAGGCCATTATAGGAGAGAAATTATTTTATATATTGATAAAAGCATGACCAGACATTACATAAGTCATAAGTATTGAATAATGCTATTTATTAAGACATTTCCAGAGGAGTTTTAGAAGTTTTAGAAGAGTTGTCTGGCTTCTGAATAATCCCGCTTGGTGCAACAGTTAAAGGCAGATGTCTGACTGGTGGTCATACATACAAACCAAAAGCTGACAGTCCTGCAGTTTCTCATGGATAATGAAAGCATTTATTATTTTAGTTTATGTAGGACCAGGACTGATATTTTATTGATCCCGAGGGAAATTCAGGCATCCAGTTGCTTACATATGAAGCCTGTAAGACATTGTAAAATCAAGAGACAAAATAAAACATAAAGGCTATTAAAAAATACAAAAATTTGTGCAAACAGTGCAGAGCAAATGTGAATAAGGAAGTGGGCACTTTCAACAATAATCTCAAGTTAGTGGCATTTTTTCCACAGGCATGTGTGTTATAATTTCATCATCTTTCAAGTAGATGGAACTACTTTTTCAAACTAAGTTTCAAGTAGCTTCAGTTAATCAAACTAGATTTCTTCCTCAGGTAGCTTTGATGTTGGACAGCCTCTTCCAGTGTGAAGTAATTGGAAGCTTGCATAGCTATGCTTTTAAAGTAGCTTCCCCAACACTGACAGCCGCGACCCTACCAAGCAGTACAGCCCGGTTCAGTTCAGTTCACCTGGCTAGACATAAAAAGTAGGGCCGAAGCATCGGCTGTGTTGACCGACATTGGCCCATCGGCAAATAAGGTGACATTTGCCGATATTTTTATTATTTAAATGCTTTAATTGTGCAGTAAATTTAATTGTAACAAAAGTATTTATGTGCTCAGAAAGATTTTTGATAGGCTATGTAAGCACTGAAAACTGTCTGTGCTATGACAAGGTGATTCTTAAACAGGCTAAAGAGGCTTTTCAGGCAGTTATTATGTGAAAGAAGTTTGAATAAAAAGATGTGTTGGGAATTTGAAAGATTGAATTCATGTTTTCTCAAAGAGTGTGATGAAGGTTATAAATTTATTTTTTTAATAATTAAAGTTAATTTTGGCCCCTTATACAGACGAGGGCATTAATAATTACAGAAATTACAGTAATTAAAAAAAACATTGGAATCAGCCATCTGCAAAATAGTTGTTTTAAACATCGGTATCGGCCCAGAGTTTCTCAATTGGTGCATCCCTAATAAGAAGGCAAAAGTTGTGTATGTTACCTAGGGAACCACTGACTTCTATGCTGTTGTTGTTGACCCTTTGTTCTGGCACCTTAAACACTGATTTAGAACTTAAATGGGCGCCAAAAGGTAGTCTGTTGATTGGTCAATAATTGTGTCAGTTGTGCGACCAAGCACTCAAACCCTTCATTTTTAATTTAAAGCTCCTGTGAGGAGTTTTTTGCTGGTTATGAAACTGAAATTCATTCTAATGAATTTATATGAGCTACAAAAGCAAACCAGACCATCAGCGACAAGATTGATTATTTCCGTATATTTAATGCCTGAAACTGCTGACGTGGGGTGAGGTGTCAGACGAAGTGATTAACTGCACGCTGCCTTTGTTACATTTTCCAGGGCAAAGATTAAAAGTGAGTCATACATACGACTTTTAAAGAAAGCAGGATGACACCACAATAGCATGTACAGGACTAAATCAGCAACGGCTTTGTCCACAGGGGCGCCAAAATAAACACGGTATTTTTGTAATGTTTTTATATCTCATCGGTATTGGTGGTAGTGCAGATTTATAAGTTCGTCAAGGTGCAGATGAAAGTCCCTAATTCGTCACTTTTAGACAACGTGCGACACTCGCATACCTGCGTTGACTGTACATCACTGATACTAATTCTGTTTTTGTTTATTTCGCATTTAATGTAAAAACTCTGCTGCCATTGTGCGTCCATTTCTTACGTTGACAGCTCTCACATTTGTTTCCTAATGGGGTCAAATTTTGTCCTGTGTTGATTTTATCATCTCAGTTTGACTGTAGCGACTGAATCATCATGTGTTGGTAAAGGTCTTTGTCATTACTGCCTGGTTGAGTCAACAGTATCATCAATGAACTCAAGGAACACGTTTTTAAAGAGTACAAATCTGAATTCGCTTGACTCTCATTTTTGATCACTAAACAAATTTTTCGCTCAGCGGCCGAGCTGATGTTTTTTCCCATTTCTATTTACGCCAACTGTTTATCGGATGTTGTAGTGTGAATGCAGAAGTGAGAATGGGAGAGAGAGAAGGAGAGAGGAAATGATACTAAGACGTTTGGCCTCTGCAGTGCCTAATGATCACAAGAGCAAAAGAAACATGCATGCATGTGAGCACACAAACACACACACTCACACACCATGTGATCTCTCGATAAGTGCTGTAGTCACACCCTCCCACTCTCTCTGGTTGTTTGATCACAATCTCCCTCCCACTCCTGGGCTCCAGTCAAACAGAAACTTTCAACAGATAATGCTATCTCGACATGAAGTCACTGATGACCTTTGCTGAAATAACAGAAAAAAATATTAGTTAAAATGTGAAGCTGGCAAAACACTAATGAGTCTCTTTACACACACACGTATATCCTCACATCTCTAAAACATGTTATAAAGTGTGTATTGACATTTAACTTTTGTGTTTGATGACTCAAAATCTAAAGGTGGGATGTTACAGCTTACAATAGCTCTGACTATAACCGGACTGATAAAACGAGAACATGATGTGTGCAGGTTATGACGCACTGATGCAGCTTTAATCATGGCTACCCAGCTTAGCCTGATGATGCCAGTAAAAGCAAAAAAATCTGTTACAGAATACAAAATATGATTTAAACTTAAAGTGGTAATCTCAAAGATCTCAGTTTCGTCTCTTTGGCGGCACCTATGGCGATAAACTGTAATTGCGGGAGCAGACCCGGGTCAAATGACTCTGCAGTAGACCCAGGTAATTATCGCTTCGGCTCTGATCGGCATTGATGGGAACACAAAACCTGTGTTGACACGCTAATCTCCGCCCCCTTTCCGGCGCGATGCTATGCTCCGTCGGTAACTTCTGTGACTCCAAGCATTCATTCCAAATTTGTCAGTGCTGAGTTTAATAAACAGACTGAATGAGTAATAGATACAATAAAGACCTAACCACCGTAACATCTTCACTGTTTACTAAGCCTGCCTCCGGTGGGATTGCGACGTCAGACGGTGACGCATCAGAAAAGAGACCGACAGAAGTATACTTCACTGGCAACGGGAAAAGAGACAATCGGCATTTATAAGCGGGTCTTCCCGTGTCTGAAAAACCTGCGTCAACGCGCTAAATTTCGGTGGGAAAGGGTCATAACTGGGCGCCGCTTGTGATTTTTTCCGTGAATGTCGCCACCTACAGCCAGTCCATAATTCTGCAAATGCAAAGGCTTTCATCAGCAGGCCATAGGCTCAATCACCATTGTGTTACCTCATTCAGCGATATATCGTGACTAAACAGACATTTATTTAAATGAAAATCTTTGAGATTATATCTTTAAAGCTGTAACTTTTTATTTTCAGCCCTTTGTAGAATTTTCTTCAGAGGCCCACTTTGAGCTGAAACCTTCAGCCCATTAAGTATTAACACTCTAACGGTTGTTCTCAAAGTTCTGTAGATCTTAGTGGGAACATTTTTATGAGAGATGCTCTTTATTTCTTTCTTCCCCTCTCTGCTTGTGAGGTATCGTAATGTCTCATAGGCTGGTGAGTGGCATAAAGCTGTCATGAGGAATCAGTGTTTGAAGGCTTCAGTTTCTGCACTTCAAAAGGACTTGATCTCATATGAATTAGTTATTTTGATTTATGGTCAACAGCAACGAGCGCACCCAACGCACCCAGAGCTGAATTTATTATTCTAATAGAAATTAAATAAAATCATGATATGTATGTAGGAGTTTTGGTGCAGCTGCTTCAAGTCGCTCTTATACTTTTTCCATGCCCATAAATCACAGATTTTAATTAACAAGTCAGGAAAATGCTAATTTTAACAATAAAAAATGTATAATTTCTTAATCCAGCATTGAGGACTGTGATCACAGGTAAATAAAGATCTCACTTGGCAGGTCATAGAATCCAATTCCCTTTGACATTGTGCTGTGAAGAGATCACTGTCATGTAAGCGGCTCATGCGATCTGGCTTGACCTGTCCTGACACTCGCAGCTCTGGACCTGAGTCAAATGTTTTGGCCATGATGACAAAGCCAAAAAAGATAGTGGAAGTGCTCAGTCACATGGAGGTTAAGACATCACAGTGAAGATCAGTCAGCGGGGAAGAGAATCTAGACAATAATCAGAGGAGTGGAAGTTAGTTCAGACGTATGATTTAACTCTGATAAAAAAAAAAAAAAACGTAATCTCATCTATAAAACTACTTAATGACGGTTATTTGTCCCGCTACTTTCATTTCTCGAAAAGAGGCAGTTGTCTCAGCGAGATAAAGGTGGCCTCTCTTGAGAGTTTACACCAGGTCATGTGTGATGGGAACTGGGCCACGCAGCACAGCGAAAAAGAGCATATGACTTATTGCTACGTTACACAGGACATTCCCATACCTCACTGTGCTTTCACAATAAGATGTGTGAGCGGTCCTCTGTGGTTTCATGCTTGAAAGAAAAGCACATGATGCCACTGCACGCACATCATGACCAAGTGATTAAGCTAAACGAGAACTTATGACTATGAGGCAACGCTCAATGTGTCAGATTTGACCGGCTGGTAACACACTTCACCTGCCTTAACATGTCAATACTTAGTGCTAATGATTAGCTCTCTCACCTATAGTATTGTGTGCCCCAGCGAGCACACCTTTCCCATCAGCCCCGCGGGCTGCCATTGGCTGCCGGGCTAAGAGGCTGAGGTGTTGCAGCAAATAGCGCGAGCCGTGGGCCGGTCCATTCTGCAGCTCGAGGGAGGTTAATGAGTGAAGCCGCTGGGCTATCAGCCAAACATGAGCAGCAATGCTAAGGCTCCCACAATGAGCCTGACTGTATTACCACTGAGCTCCGTCTAATTATACACTCCCGGAGAGGGCGAGCGAGAGAGAGGCAGAGCATATTAGGCAGGGGAAAGAAAAAGTTATCAAGTGTCAGTGTGTGTCAGAGAGCAAAGTAAGAGATTGAAGTTGTAAGGGGGAGAAAGATAGAAGGTGTGTGTGTGTCAGTGGAGGGGAGCGACACAGAGGGAGGGGGGTGGGAGAGATCAAGCAAGCTGGGGAGAGAGAAAGAGAGCGCACTCGCAGGGAGAAAGAGAGAGAGAGAGCAAAGAGGCGTTTAGAGAGTGAGAAGGAGGAGAGGCAGGAATAGGATGAAGGGAGGGGAGGCTGAGCAGTAGAGAGGAGGAAGAGACTCGCAGTCTCAAAACTGGATATTCCTACGTGCCTGCTGCCGCCTGATCCAATGAGTAAACTCTCTGCTACCTGCTACGCAAAGGCACCCGGCGAGGTATGTGACCACACCGCTTCCTCCTCTGAGCGTGTGTCTGTGTGTGTGTGTGTGCGTGTGTGTGTGGGAGAGAGGGAGCGCAGGTGTGAGAGCAACTTTGAATGAAGGGATAAACAGACCGTGCTGTGCGTTTTTATGGCTCGAAGGAAACAGGTTTAGGAGTTGCTGTACAGTAGGTGCATGTCATCCTAAAAGTGAGAGAGCGTGGTTAATTATAGGGAGAAAATATGTCTGAAATGTGTGTGTAAGTGTGTGTGCGAGCATGTGGTAAACATTCATGTAAGCCGGCACCTGTGTGTGGGGGTGTTTGTGCGCGTGGAGGAGAAATACAGAGAGAGTGTGAAGAAGAGTGTGAGTGATCAAGAGACAAGGAGTGTGTGAGGAAGACGGAGACAGACAGAGAGAGAGAGAGAGAGAGAGAGAGAGAGAGAGAGGTGGAGGTCCATCACTCAGACTGACGGCAGATCAGGACTTTCAGAATTAGAGCAGTGGGCTTAAATAGCCCTGGTCCAGAGATAGCCAGGGGCCCTGGAGGAGCCCGCTTTAACTGGGAGGGACGGATATGAGATTGGTGAGGGTGGGGTTAGCGGAGTCGGGGAAAATTTGGAAAGCGGAGGAGGATGAGGTAGAAATCGGAGGTGCAGATGTTGGGGGCAAGTCTGGGAAAGATCCATCAAAGGGAGGATGTGCAGGTGCATCAAGCGTCTGAAGTCTAACTTCTTATTAAACCAGTGCACAGGCTGAATGAGACGGCATGCACTTGAAGAACTTCAAACGTCACCTTAAATTTTTAATTACAACTTCCCCTTCAAAAAAAGGACTCTTAAATTTCTCTTTCTGCATCCCTCTCTCGGGAACACACAGCTTTATTTTTACTGACTCCACTCGAATCCCCTCCTCGTTTCTCGCCACTCTGGATGCAGAAATACTACGCCAGTGTGCACGATTATGATTTCTATAAGTCTATTTCTGCTCCAGCAGGCGCTGTCCTTCTGCTGCAGTGATACCCCATATGCTGCCTATAGGAACACTTCGCAGGTTCAAACAGTTCGCAGCTATAGATGTCTTTCAAGCGAGACGTACAACATTTGTCCCCGCTGACTTAATTCACTTATATCAATTATGAGGACGATCTGCCGGCGTTTACAGGAAGTCGTGTGTCACTGAGAGATTGCTTCTAGAAATGCTCGTTTTGAGTGGAGCACATTTACAAAGTGTGGCTCACATGCCAGGAGGGATTTTTGCTCGTACTTACTCGTGTTGTATGTGTCACTATCATGTAAATCAGTGTCAGTTTGCTGTTGTCGGGTGGCTTCTAAACCCAGATCTCCCGTGTTTGATACGTCTTTTTTAACCTTACTAAGATTAAACCCTGGAGCTTATTTTCTGACTCTGGCTGTGTACCAGAGAGGTCCCCCTCATGAATGATGTAAAGCTGACAGAGAGAAACTGAATGTAGGTTTGTTTCTATTTCTTTTGGGAAACAGAAATACAACTCGTCTCTGTGGGCTGAATGAGAAATACAGCATGTTCTCCCGTCCCATGTTTCTTAGAGTACTGTCACCCTGAAGAGCCGAACAGGCCTCTTGTGGGAGAAGGTTGAGTGGCTGCTGGCCCTTTAAGAGGTCTATTTTTACAGGGGCACACTCATGCATGGAGCGAGGCGCACAGAGGAGGCAGTGGCACACGGAGACTCTATCTGCTCTGCCTCACTTCTGTGACTCCACACAACACATCCTATAGGTTTACCCTTGCGAGCAGGCGGCTGACAGAGAGTCATGAAACTTGTTCCGCCCCGTAGAGGAGTGTGTGTTCTTCGGGGAACACGGAAAATCATCAAAAACGAGAAGTTACGAGGTTTGCACCCGACATGAGGAATCAGCCCTTTTCAAGTGGATCTCTCTGAAGTCTAGAAGTGATAATGAGTGGGAGCTTGCAATAAAGACACCCTTATGCACACTGTACACGAATGTGCCAACATTCCCACATACTTGTTTTGATATGCAGATAGCTATGAAAGAAATCTGAAAACATTCATGCCCCCACTTACAAACACATAATACACTTTAGTTTACTTACACCCACACACTCCTCGAAAGAAACCACGAAATGAGCACATTTCAGAACATTTTTACACAAACGCACATCCGTGCACTTAGAGGTGCGCTTAGTGCTGTTCACCCACGCAAAAAAATTACTTATACATCCTCAATATCTGGACCTAAAATAATCTTCTCCTTATGCAATCTGCATGTTATATAATTCATGGCCTGTCATTATCACAGCGCTCCTTCACGCCCTGCTGTGCCTCTCCACCTACAGCACCACACAGACAGGCACACACACACACACACACACACACACACACCCTGCACCTTGTGTTGACAGTCATATACTCTACTCTAGCACTCTCACCCACGTTGAGTGTGTGCTCTCAAACAGGCGGCCAGATGAGTGAGAGGGAAAGACAGAGAGGAAGACTGAGAGTAGGTGGGGTGGTGGGACTGAAAGTGAAAGAGAGAGAGAGAGGGAAAACTTGGAGAGTTAAGCATACATTCATGCAGATGCGACGCATTTGCATAACTGTACATGAACATTTGCGTGTGTTCGAGGCTGTGTGTTCTATGTTCACTCTGACAAACCGCTAGTGGACGAAACGGTGAAGCAACCACCGGTTCATCGCGGGTTTCATGATAGTAAGTCACTCTCATTGTTGCTCACAGTCACACCTAAGGGTGAACACAGTCTTACATGTCTTTGCATGTTTTTTTCAGCCTCGCACAAGAGAGAAAGTCGAGACAAAAAGAGAGGAGGGCAAACCCCATCCTTCTTCTTATTGCACAACACTTATAATAACAGCGCGGGCCTAACGTAAGCTGGAGTTGTCAATAACAAGTGCAGCCTATAGTTTTCTAAAGTGAACTGACAGATCGAGCAATTATTTCCTCCCTGCAAGGTATTCAGGAAACAGCAACGCAATGCGCGCATTTCCTTTAAGGTGTCTTCTGATTTACTTCTATGTTATGCCATTTTTAAATCAACCAATGGGACCTCCTTGGCTACTGTTCCCAGATCAGCTCCCTCACAGTTGGAAGAGTTTGAGAATTGGCTTGGGAGCTCTGCCGTGGGGAGCCAGGAGTGTGATGAATAATCCCAAACATAGGCAGGTGTCTGAATACATTTGACACCGTGCCAGACTACTTTAAGGTGACAGACACACCTGTCGGGTCGGGGTGTACCGTGAGAGGAAGGCGCAGGAAGTGATATTCCATGGGATGCGTTTGCATTCAGATTCACCCGCGTGTAAAGAGACATGTGTGTGAATGTGCGTTTTTTTCTGCATACAAAATCAAGTATACAATCAGTCAGTTCTCCGAGTCATTCCTTCGTTATTTGTGTTCGCACAGATCGCTTTCTTCGGCCCTGACTCACTAACCCTTGTGTATGATCAAGCAGTATGTTCTCCTCCTCCTCCACACTTCATCTACAATAGGGGTCGACGACCTTTCAACCCAGCCACCCACCGCTTACACCCACAGCTTTTCAGCCAGGCCTGCCTCTTTGCCTGCTGCAGCCCTTGCAAATGAATCTTCTCCCTCGTACAGACAGACCCAACTTGCACAGACGCAATATATTGCAAAGTATCGGTGTTGGTGTCGGTGTACAGAAAGTGTAACATCCGAGACATCCTGCAGCCTAAAGCATCAATAGTGTCCTGAAAGCCTGTCCTGCAGTTGGACGTGTATTACCTTCCCTTCCCTTGCAATGCTTCCCGATTCGTTGACTTCTTTTTATATCCTGCGCGGCATCGAAATCACTCAGCAAAACAGCTTTTTTTAGATTTAATTTGACGCCTTTTTTTGTCATCACAACATGAGATTATCTAATTTCAGAGTGATAAAGGTTCTCTGTTAAGTGGGAGTGGGACTCTTCCTAATTTTCATTTTGCAAACAAGCATTAAGCCCACTCAATCCTATTTCATAATAATTTCCAGCACCCTTTAGAGCAAGCAGCATAAGCCATGTGTTGAGTTAATGGCTGTGACCGTGTGTGGCTGGGCAGCAGATTTGGTGTGGGAGGGGTTGTAGAACAAAAGCAATAATGGCAGTGTATAGCAATGTTGCCTTGAATACAGTGAATACAGTGCAGTGATAAAGGTACTCCAGACAGTATCTATGAAGCCAGTCTAGACAGTCTCTCAGAAAATGAATGGCACTTGAGCTGCCAGTGGGAGACCTGGCCATGCTCTCTCCATGGAGATGTCATCACTATGCTTTCAGCTTGCTGACATTTTGCTGTTTAAACCACAGAACCAACAGAAACCCAGTTTGACTGGCAGTCAGCGAGGGAACGGTGCCAAAAACAACAAATCTTTGGAATGAAAGTAATCCCCTATTCTTTCACACACACAAACACACACACACACACACTCTTTTCCTCTCTCTTTCAAGCTGTTTCTACCCCATCAGACAATTCTCGCTCGCTGAGTCCCTCTCTCTCGCTCTCTCTCTCCACTCTCCTTTCTCCCTCAGCCCCTCCCCTCGTAAGCTACTGATCTCATAGCGTGAGAGTACTACTCACATCAAGGGCTCTGAGTTGGGCTAATCATGTCATAAAACTAGCAAGAGGCAGACGGCTACCTGTGAGCCGGCGAGGCTGAGCGTGTAAAAAGTTAGAAAAGTAATTTAGCAAGAACAAACAAAGAGAGCTGAAAGGACGGAAACACTGAAGCATGACTGTGCACTATGTGACATCACTGCATTTGGCATATTCGCTGTTTATTTCATGTTTCTTTTTACGTCTCTCTGATGCATATGGCGCCTACAAATTGAAACTAAACTCATGTTTCAGTGGTTGAAACTATATAGCAGGTACAGGTGCCTCATAACAGGCATATTTATTATCAGATTGAGGCAGTGGAAAAGTGTGAAAATGAAACTCCCATCAGCACACACTTAAATGTCAATGAATGACAACAACATAACACCCGCCTTTAGGAAATGTCAGCCACAAGTTTTGCAGACTACCTGCTAACTGCTCCACTTGTTCCCTCTTGACCTGTGCGTGCACTTACATGTGCAGTGTTTGTCTGTGTGTTACAGCAGCAGAGACACACTGCAGCAGTCTGCCGTGGTCAGAGGGAGAGGAGAACGAGGTGGAGGAATTTTTGCTTCTGCTGACTGGCTGACCTGCATGTAATTAGTCAAGTCATATTTTTAACTGATATTGCGTAAAAGCCAGCTTAAGGAGCCATAGCTGCCCTATTTATACCCTAGGGGCTAATGGCCTGTACCACTACACAGGGGGATTTCCTCTCAGAACTATACTAAGCCTGCCTTAGGCCTTACAAGTTAGGATTCACAGGGATTAACCCAGCAATACATTACAGGCGTCACCCTCTTGTCTGCATCTCTCACACTCCTCTACTCTCAGTCTATCTGCTCTTTTCTGCCCATGTTTATCTAACTCTGCTTTTTTTAAAAGTAGTATATTCTGTTTATTCTGCTTCACACCCTGTTATCTTACTCCTCATCAAGAGCAGCACATGTTTCAGTCACTTTGCGCTCCTGACAGGTTTCAACTCCGTCATGAGAGAGCACGGTTACGCAAAAACTCAATCTTAGAATGAGTCTTTGCTTGCATGTTTATGTTTAAACACGTGTATGTGTGTGTGTGCGTACAGTATGTTGTGTGTGCGTGGGTGTTAATAGTAACTCCTGAGCCATAAGCCCATCCTCATTGTGGTTGAGCCTGCTGCGGGCAGGGCTGCTGGCTCATCCTGTTGAAGAATGGGTCAGAGCGGTGACCAGGCTGACCTGGCCTTTTGCCCATTAAGCTATCGCCCGTATCACCCTGTCCTTTATCAGCTTAGCCGGCTCCTTGTGGAGTAATCCACCACAGGGATAGTAGTACTCGCCTCCTCCCTCCTCCTCCCCCCCTCTTCCTCCAACACTCCAACTTTGTCTGTCTTTCTCTCTGTCTATCTCTCTATGTATCTATCTTTCTTTATATCTGCTGTGTCCTCTACCACCCCTCCCCCTCCTCACTTCTCCTCTACTCCTCCCCTCTGTTCAGATCTGTTACATTCAGCAACAAATTTCTGCTGCATCAGACATCCATCATAGATCCCCCACTCAGCCTGAAACGTGATCAGACACCCCATACGAGGCTACGCATGAGGAGGGGACAAAGCAAAGTGGCGTATTACATTAAAAAAAGACGATAAAGATGGTGAAACATGTTCACGCAATAACCTCTCACCTGTGGAACTCTTTGACCCCTTCTGCTCCTTCCACACTTCCATCACTATGATTGGCTGAATGCAGTCCGACTCCTGTGACCTTTCTTGTCAGGGCTCTGTACGAGTGTGTGTGTGTTTGTGTCGGACTGATTAAACAGCGCGAAGCCAGAGACACGGACAGGCGGACGGACGGACAGACACAGGGAGGCATGGGAGGAGAAGGAGACGGGTGGGCCAAAAGTCCCAGTGGGGCCTTTAATGATTGACAGCACAGTGTGACTTCAGAGTGTGCTTGCTCATGGTGATATTTGTGTGGGTGCATGTGCATGTGTGTGTGTTCAATATGCTAAATATCAAAGTATACATGCAGTAGAGCTCAACAGTCATTTCTATATTTCCATATTGTAGTAAACACCCTTTGATGAACTCGGGCCTCTATATTTCTCCTTCTCTCTCGCTATGACTGGACTCTTACGCCTGCATGTGTTATGATTTATATTGAAGTTAGATGTTAAAACTGCTTTAATTTATTGAAACTGTTTATTAGAAGGCCGAAGTTTTAATGATATTTAGAAAGAAATTAATATTTTATTTGCTTCACTGCATTTTTTTCATCTTTAATTTCACTTTTCATATTTTCATATACAAAAAAAACATTTTTTTCTAACTTGCCGCGTTGAGTTTTAATTATATGAGTTCAGTTGTGTGTGATTTATGTGGAAAGTTTTCTTGCATTTGAATTTAACAAAATTAATTTCCAAGTCACCTCTGACCTCTTATGAGTAATTGGATGCTTTGTGTGATGTTGTCATAGAAACATTTTAATAAAAGGAACTTTATTTTATACGGCAGCAACTGTGCTGTCAAAAAAAAAGTTACTAAAGGACTTAACAAATTAAAGTGAAAGAAACAACTTCCTGTTTTTAAACCAGCTTTTATAGTGAATTAAAAACAACCACAGTTACTGTCTCTTTAAATCCTTCTTGTTGAAATTTGTTGTACAAATTTAATTCACTTTATTTCATATGATCTAAAAGCTTACTTTCCTGTTAATCTATATTCTAGCAACTGAATGTTGCTGTGACTAAATAAAACCCACAGAGTTGCTGAATCTTCATCCAAAATGCTTCCAAATTTAAAAACATGTAAATTGACTCTCTACTAATTGTGATACTCATAATGAACCCACACAAATGCAGCCGAGCAGACAGCACTCATGCCCACACAACCTCGGTGCACATCGTGTTCACACAGCGTTCACTTTGGGAAAAAAAAAAAAAATCAAATAAAAGTAATCTTCTCCTAAATGTCACAGGAGACCGTTCTTGGCAATTGTTGCCTGGCTGTGAGGATGTTGTTGATGTGGCCTTCGAGCCGATGTGTCTGCACACACCTCCGAGTCTGATTAGCTTTCCGTTCCATTGAGGTTGAGAAGTTAGACAAGGTTAACCTCTAATTTACTGATGGTGGATACACTTGAAAGGCTGGATAAATTGCTCTTAGAGTTATGAAAGAAAATAAAGATTGCTTTTTTTTAACCAGCAGTAATAATTCGATCGCGTCATTAAATCCTTTACATTTAATTTCTCCCCGTGCTCCAGTTTCTGCTTGTTCCTTGTGTCACATTTCTGCTCTGGTAATTAACATAAGCCTGTTTGAACCCTTGCTTTTTTACGGCCGGGTGCAGACTGGAGATTTACATACTGTTGCAATTTCAACCTTGGGCCTATTTATTATTTTCTAAAAGCTTTTTTTTTTTTCACCGACAAAAATTAGATTTCTTGCTCTGAATGAGGGGCACAGCTCTCGCTAAATTCAGTCCTAACAAGCCGTACCAGCCATACCAGCACTCACTGAATCACTGAAGCAAATCATTCACAGCTCTGCTGTTAGCGTATGAACCTGTGCGAGTGTGTGTCTCGGTGTGTGTAAGCGTGTGTGGAGGCATATGGAGTCAAATCAAATTTATTCATAAAAGCTCTTTTTAACAACAGGTGCGTCACAAAGGGCTTTGATGAGAACAAAGGACACAAATTCAGATGAAACTACAGATACGCACACACACACTACACTTGCCCTTTTTGCATGTGTGTGTGTGTGTGTGTGTGTGTGTGCTGGATGGATGTGAGGTTTAGTTTTGAGTCAGAGGCAGCAGCACAAGCCGAAGTCTGAGAGTGTGTGTAGGATGAGCCTCCTACCACGTCCCTCCCTGTCTCTCATCAACTGTCTCTCTGCCTCCCCTCCGTCCTCCCTCTCTTTTATGTGCCAGCATGTCCTCTCACAAACGTACAATAACCACTTTATTATTAATTAATTGTTTTATTCATGAGGTTTTGTGTTAAAATCTATATTCATCTTGTGGAACTTCTTTGGAAAGCCAGTGCAAAAGGCAGCATATAGTCAGCGTATACAGTCCAGTATACAATCTGTATGTGCTGCATCCACGGCTGTTGGTGTGTGTGTGTATGTTTGCGTGCATGTATATATGTGTGTATGCATGTTTGTATCACTCACAGTGATTAAAGCAAGTGGGCGGCAGCAGCAACTGGTCTGCCTGTGTGGCTCTGCATAGCAGACATGTTTCTCACTGCTAGATATTACTCATTTCCTCAGCCCTTTGCACACACAAGCGCACGCGCACACACACTCTTGACACACACACACTCACACACACAACAGACTCAGAGACGGATAGCAGGCTCTCAGTTCTTTCCCTCAGTTTGGTGGGCTCGCTGGTGTTATTTCATGCGTACACAGATCAGAGGCAACGTGTAGCTGGAGGCTGCGTGTATCTGCGGGTGTAGTATCGGGCGGTGGTGCTGTGGAGGAGAAGTGTAGCTCAGTGAGGAGCTGAGGAGTGGGTTGACCCTCTGGGAGAACTGGAATATGAATGACTGCCAACACTGGGACGCCTGCTCAGCTCGCACTAAGGTCAGTTTCACATCACAACAAATAGAAACTCCATCAACCTGTCTGCCTGCTTCAGCGTTCTCACCACCGCACTGTTTGCTGTTTGTTTAGTAGCAAAAGAAGCAAAACTGCAGACTTTTATTTTGTAGTTCTGTTTTTTTTAGGTTTGCAGTCATGAGAGTTAAGAGTTAAGTTTGACAGCTCTCCTGAGATATGCATGCCGAGAAAAGGCGGGATGAGTTGGAGGGCTGCAAAGAGATGTCAGATTTGACAGTTTCGAGCGCAAACATTTTAATATACAAAATCGTTTATTTAATTTTTATCAGCAGAGAAAAGAAACACAAATAAAGAACTTTTCAGATAAAGTGCACTACATTTTGCTCTGGAAGTGTAATTTTTTTTGACGCTAAGACCAGAGTATCTCCAGCTCAACTCCAGCTCTGTGAGCCTGTCTGCACAGTGTAGGAGTATTCTGTTAGAAGACATTTCTCTGCAAACTCCTCCACATGCACAATTGTGTTCTTTGTTTTCTTGTACTTTTTTGGCAAGTTTATATTAGGTCTATTTTGACAACCTTTTTCATGAGGGCTGTCGGAATTACAGGGGTGTCAGAGTCATCTGAGGACAAACAGATAACAGAGTGGTTTTTTTACATATAGGAAATCTTGATCATTTTAGATAAAGTCGTTGTGTAGTGAAAAATCGAACCTTTCGAATGCTACATGCGTGCTACTTAATTTTATTTTAAATAAATATTTTTTTAATGTTAGTATTTTAATTACGTGTGTTTTATATAAATATAATTGACAGAATTAATCATTCACGACGGACAAATCAATTTGTATCTTTTTAAAACAGTTAAAAGTGACGCCAAGTTTCACTTTTGATTACATTTTTCTTACATCTAATGTATAGTGTTCAGCTAATTAACAATTGATTTAATAAAATATGATTATTAGGGAGAAATACAATTAAAATGTTTTTGGATTGATTCCTGTAGTTGCTGCTTTTTAATTAGCGTAAGCTGCAGCTCACAGAAGGCCCTGTATCTTATCTTGTGATTTTATAGGCCTTTTTAATTGGACTTATAAGGGTGTAAGGTTTAATATCCAAAAAGCATGTTCATAGCTGTTCATAGAAACCTTGTTGTACTCTGAGCACCCGTCCTGACAGCGTCTGGGAGCCTGAATCCCCCTCCTCTCACCGCCCCGTTTTCAGTTTTCCACTCAGATGTACAAACAGCTTGCTCCACTCTAACACTTATTCTGTTTTTGGACCAAGTCGCTTGATGAGCAACAGTTTACCCGCCTCTCCATGGAGTATCCCCGTCTAACCTCTATAGCCGACTGTATGTGTGTGTGGACACAGTTGCCATGGTGACAGTGGGGTGGATGGTGAGACGGCAGGGAGTTGGAAGGCTGTTGAGACAGACGTGCGGGTGAGTGCGGGGCTGATTGGCAGCACGGTGCTGTGGTGTTGTGGCGGCGGCGGGAGCAGCGATGGTGGTGTTGGCGGTGTTGTTGGTGGAGGGAACAGCTGGGCTGGCGGCAGCCACCATCACTTCAAAAGAGCTCCTTTTAAAAAAAAAAAAAAAAAAAACATTTGGAGGAGAATTAGTGGAGCTCCCCCGCACTTCTCACTGAATGAAACAAGGCAGCAAAATCTCTGACACATTCGAGGATTCGAACACAAACACACACGCACACAAAGAGCTAAACAAATAAACACATTCACATATTTCTCCCGGAAAAAAAGTCACACAAACATGGCAAACATGCATGAACACAAACACGTTTCCACACACCCCTGCTGCGACACGTAATTAATATGCAAAGACACATATCCTGTATCCACAACAACTGGTGGTAATATCAACAGTGTTTCTGTCAGCTTCTGGGTGGGTGGTGACCAGCTTTGCCTTTCACTGGGGGAGTAAGTACAGCCGCCTGAGGGAGTATTTCTGTGTCTGCTGCTGTCCGTGTGTGTGTG
The DNA here is from genome assembly GCF_022749685.1 of Semicossyphus pulcher. Classification (NCBI taxonomy): domain Eukaryota; kingdom Metazoa; phylum Chordata; class Actinopteri; order Labriformes; family Labridae; genus Semicossyphus; species Semicossyphus pulcher. The sequence continues at coordinate 22,516,958 of NW_027211637.1, forward strand.
TCTGAAAGAGAGAGGGTAGGGGGGTGCTAGTAGTAAGCTTATGTAGAAGACAGAGAACACCCGGGGGTGTCACGGGGGTGGCTCATGAAAGTGGTACAAAAACATATCTACATATTCCAATCATCCCTTGAGAGTCAGAGATGAAACTCTCCTGCTGTGAGTGCCCTATTTGTGCGTGTGATTTTACATACACACATAATGCACTGCCTCTGAACTTCATTGGCTGCAAATATATTTTTAGCCCACATGTGGGAGTAATGTGTTTGAATGAAACGAGTAAGTTGGGTAGTTTCAGTCCCACCGCAGCGCACACAGGTAATGACTAATTAGCGACAGCAATCAGAGAGCTAAGAGTTTCTAACCTTTTAAAGTAGTTTATATGAGGGAGTCACTCTCCATCTGTCTCATGCAGCTGATGTTTGTTTGCATGTCAGACCAGACTGACAGCTAAGGCTTAACAGCAACTGATGCCAGGACCTGACAGTCTGTCCTTTTTTCTGTGTTCACACTTAATCTGTCATGCTTCTGTCTCCGCTGTTTCCCTCCTTTTTACCTTCCTTATCTCTCTCTCTGTCCTTGTTCGCCCTCTCTGCAGGTGAGTGGTGCTTCAGTGCTAAAGAACCAACAGTGATCTGACAGTGATGCTGTGTAGCAGCCTTCCCCTCTGTCTGCGCCCCTCGTTCTCCCGTGAGGCCCATGTGACCTAGCCAACACCCACGCACAGGGGGCCCCAACTGCCGCTGGTGCCCACCCATGAATCCCAGCCCCGACCGCGGCCAAGAGTGCCTCCCTCCCAAGAAGAGGGAGTCTCGGCAAGGATCGACTGAACACCACGTCCCCCTGGACGAGTTTAAACCCCCTGTGCCGCTCAGGAGTCGGTCCAGCGGAGGGGGAGGGGAGGGAGGCAGGGAGGTCAGTGACAGGGAGCGAGCTCTGATAAACCCTAACGCCCATCTCCTACATACTCCTCCACCCCTTCCTGCTCCAGCACCGGGTCTCCCTCTGCCCCTACCGTGGCACCTGAGCTACTCTCCCTCTGTCTCTCTCCCTCTTTTCCCAGGGCAAGTCGGCGAGAGGAGGGGCTCAGGGTCTCCTGCCTGGAGAGATGATCCTCTCTCCTTATCCTTGCCCCACCACTCCAGGTGGCTCAGAGGGGACGGGCCCCTCTCCTTGCCACCTTCCCCATCTTCCTCTTCTGCCTCCTCCTTTAAGACTCCTTTCCCAGCTGATTCCCGAGAGATGTGGTCCTACCTTAACAGCGGCCGGCGGGACAACAGCTCCTCTCTCTTCTCCCCGTCGTACTTGTTTAGCCCCCACTCTCTCTACACTCAAGATCCGAGCCTGGTTGAAGCCAGACACAGATACCTGGGCAAGAGGCTCAACGGCCTGGACGGGCCCGGCAGCAGGACTGCTTCAACCTCCAGGCCTCTGCTCACGGCAGAGTACGGAAACGATAGCAGTAGATCTAGGCTGGACATCAGTCCACACAGCTCTCATACCAACGGTGGACGGAGACAGCAGGATGATCTAACATCCCGTCTCCATTCTGGAGGGCCGTTTTTATCAGACTCTCAAGCTCAGGAGGGCCCTGAGCTACATTCCTCACTGCAGGACAGACATGGGATAGGTAAGACCAGCTCCAATTTACTCTCCACTAGTCCCCTTACCCTTGGGCCAGTCCCCAGGGCCAGTCGAGGGGGATTATTGGATCCTTTGGGAGCTACACCAGCTGAAGCCCAGATCTACTACTCCTTGGGATCAGTGTGCCACCCCAGCCCTCAGGCCCAGAACTTTCCTCTCTACAGCCCCTCAGGAACACCTCTGTACAACCTGCACAGGGAGCCAGCCCCCAGGCAGCACAATCACAGAAACTCACCACACTCCCCTCTAAGTCTGCCCAACAGCCATGACAGGTCGCAAAGAGACCGGGAGAGAAACCGAGACAGAGACCAGGACAGAGACAGAGAAAAAGTTGCACAAAGGGACAGGGAGCGAGGGAAAGACAAAGACAAGCACCTTCAACATGACCAAGACAGAGACAGTGAGCGAGAGAGACGGCGGGACAGAGACAGAGATCGAGGGAGAGAGTCATCTCCTTCCAATGTTCACACCTCACCCCCGGACCTTCACCCATCTCCCCCTTCGCTCCTACCTCACTTCACCAAGGGTTCTCTGATTGAGTTGGCCAGCGGCAGGTTGAAGCGGGTGGAGGAGCTGCGGACCGAGGACTTCCTGAGGAGTGCCGACACCTCCCCGGAGTTCCACCTCAGCACCTGCACCGTGCTGCTGATTTCCCCTAGCAGTGCTCAGGGCTTCAGCCACCTGCATGTCCACCTCACAGACCTCAACACTCAGGTCAGCTTTCTCTTTAGATTCACACTTTTATACCCTGCATAGAGACATACAAGGGCTGTCACTCTTCAGTCGAAATTCGATATCGTTCGAACCTGGTGAAATATTAATAGTTCAAACTGTAATGATGTGATCGTAAATAAGTAATCTGCTTTCCAGAGTCCCAGAATGCATCACGTTTAAAGTAATGTGTCTTGTATTTCAACAGATGGCGATAATACGCTGCCTGCTACAAACTAATGGAGGGAGCTAACAAACCAAGCTGTTGTTAAAGCACAGCTGTTGTTAAGCCTCCTTTTACACTTCCAGTTCAAGGCGGGATTATTACGCCGTCTTCTATGTAAAACGCACGGAGGCGGAATGGTGGGGTGAAGTCCTTCCGTCTCAGAGCCGGCGGAGGTAGTAACAGAGGTGAAACGGCGTCTGAGTAAACAGCAGAACCGGCAGGGCAGAACAGCGCTGTGTGTGTGTATTTGAAGCACACGCTGCTGGTTTACACCTCGCGCACGTTTTGCTTCCGCAACACCTGAACACTACGTAGAAACACACGCTGGGGCGGCTTAACGCTGGCATTGCTTGGTCCAATGTAAAATAGCAAAGGCTGCATGATGGCGGAGCTTCCTTACGGCGCTGAGGCAGAACCACAGTGTAAAAAGGGCTTTATTGTTGTTCTGCTTCAGGGCCGAAGCTGTAGCTAGCTGTTGCTAACTCCCGTCACTTTAATACACCAGCAGCAAGCAAGACACGGGAGCGCGGCTTTAGTCTTGAGAAGTTGTAGACTTTGTTTTTCACAAACACAGCCTAAACTGTACATTACTGCTCCGGTCCTCGACACTTCACGTAAGTCGTGCGCACACACTTCCGTTCTCACTCACTCGCTCTACCACCCCACTCTCACGCAGTTAGCTCTTCCCAAAACAGAGCGACGCTTCTCGTATAAGACCGTGCTACAGAACTCATCATCTCAACACCAAGGCACCTCTACCTCAACATCCATATCACTTTGAATTAGTTCGAACTTTTCGAAGTTTTGGGAAAAGTGACAGCCCTAATACATACATATTATTATCATGCAGCGTGACAACCCTAATACATACATGGCAGCATAATCTGAAATTATTTAAAGGGACAGTTCAGATTTTTATAAATACTTTCACCACTTCATCTTGCACTTAAACCGCCCTTTTCTGTGTTGTTGTTTTTTCTCAACCGTGTAACTTCCGTGTTCTCAAACTTCACTTTTTTAATATTCCACAGTGCCTGCATGTTTGTGTTTTTCTGCACTATTAGAAAAAGGAACCGGGTAAATCTTTATGGTGATTAGGACACTATGTGCTGTCTCTGTTGGGAACAGCTGATCCGAAAAGCTGAGTTGTACGGTTAAGAAACGTAGTGCCAAAGGAAAGGGTTGTCTTACACGAAAGGTGAAGCGGTGCAAAAAGTAGTGTACACTTACATTAATCTACTGTATCTGCCATCGACTGTATACAGAACCTCATACAACCCCACTTACAAAAAATCCTTTAATGAATAACTGTAAAACGAGATGACTGTTAGAGGTGCAAATCAGTCATAGTTGGGGCAGTAGTTTCTTTTTCTCTATCTGAGGTTAAAACAGTCCAGATCAGTGTAATGCCTCACACGTCATTACACACCAACATCAGATTGTGTTGATGATAAGTGACAGACATTGCAGACCTCCCGTTTGAGTGTGTAACAATCTTGTGGTTTTGTGTAGGAGTTACTGAAGGTCTTGGTGGAGTATCCGTTCTTTGTGCAGGACCGAGGCTGGTCTTCGTGCTGTCCCCAGAGAACCTCACAGCTGTACGGCCTGCACTGCCGCCAGCTCATGGAGGGGGATGTCTGCCTGGCTCTCACCCCCACACCCAACCAAACCCACCGGACACACACGCGTACCAGCTCCAGGGCCCATCGCACGCAACTCCCCTCCAGGGCCGCGGGAGAGTCCAGCAGCTCGCACAGGGAGGAGATGCCACCTCCGCCTCCTCCTCCACCTCTTCCCCACCACCCACCTCCTACTACTGTGCCAGCCCCTCCTCCTCGCGCTCAGGCCGCAGAGCCTCCCGTTCAGGAGCAGCCGCGTCAACGCAAACGGCGCTGGTCTGCCCCGGACTCCCTCCCCCCAACTGGAACTGATGAAAGCCTCCTGGATTTACCTCATGGCTCAAAGCTGATGAAGTGGCAGTAAAACTGAAATGCATATGTATACATGCATACTTACACACACACACACATAAGCACACACACACCCTCCTTGTCTCTGTTGCACCCACCAAGACAAACAATGGAGAGACCTCAAGGCAGGGTTGCAGGGAAGGAATAAAAAACACAATTTACGGGTGTTCACACTGCTGCCCAAAAGATTAACCTCGTCCACCATATTCTACCCCTCCTCTCCTCTCCTCTCCCTCCTTTCCTTTCCTTTCCGTTCCCTTCTTTCCTTTCCTCAACTATACTTAGCATAGCCCTGAAAGGAGCAGCAGCTGAAGGATCTCTTGACGGCTCCTTAAAGACACACTGAAGACATTTAGTGAGACAATCAAGCACTTGTCTGTGTTCACTCTGTTTTTGTAATGGTTGTCCCACGCACCTACTTACTGACAGTGTTATCTGCAGGGTATCGATTTTCAATCAGTGTTATGAAAGTAAACCCTATTGATGAAGTGCAGATATATATGAACAAAAGTTGACTATATATATTACATTACAAATGTTATATACAGTAAATATGCTAAACAGATTTAATGCAATCTCTCTGTCAGTTTTGCAAATGCATTCTTGTTTTTTCTTAATTTTCTTGCTTCTCAGCCGACGGCCACGTGTCGGCCTCGGCGGGCAAGGTGAATGTACGAGCAACTCTTCGCCTTTTTTTATTCTCATCACCGGGAGTCATTTCAAACAAATTGTTCGTCAAGGCATTACCCTCCAATATGTTCTTAACATTATCTCTGAGAAAGGGAGAACACTAATGAAAAACTGCGTAAAAGACAATCCCACGCACACAGACAGGTCTGTGCCACATCGCCTCGACACTCATGGTGTTTTTTCCATTAAAAACTGAATGATGGAAAGAGTAAAAAGTACAGTACGGCTGAAGAGTAATGGTGCTAATAACACGTTGGAACATGATGCTTTGTGAATGCTCTTGACCCCTGTGTACTGTACACTTCTGTTCCCATCTCATTTTTTACGTACTGTATTTGTTTGAAGGCAGGGAAAACGATGAAAGTATTTTAAACTCAGATACGGGTATCTCCTCTGATTCAGCACACTCTCTCACTTTAGTTTTTGTGTTTCTTTTTTTTTATTTTCAAAAAGAAAACCTTACCTGTTGATTTTTCTTTTTAAATGTTATAGCTACAAAAATGTATATTTTTAAAAATTGTGAATCTGTTATATGATGTTCGCTAGAAATAAAGGAAAAAAAGCTTTATAGATTTAAGTAAAGGTGTCCATTTATTCTCTGCATGTGCTGTCACTTTACACTTAATTGATTAATTTACAACATGACAAACAAGAGAAGAGATTAACAAAACATACGGGAAAGTCTTCACATTATCAGCATTTTTCATTTGCATAAGCAAGATGTTTTCTTTCACAGTAGCTGATAACTTATCTATCCGTCAAGCTGCATGTGGACAGGAGGAAAATCAATACAAGGTAAACATAAAGGACTTTTGCTCTATGCATTTACATAATTTCTACATCTTATATACATCCCGACTAACAATCTGTTTCTGTTTCTCGTCATGACAGGAAAGAATTAAACCTTTAGTAGTCCACCTGTACATTGTTCATTGCTACACAGGCGCAGGGGGGAACTCGCTCTCGGCTCTGCTACATCTTCTCTCCGTCCCCGTTGGAGCTCAGAGTCTTCTCCTCGGTCTCTCTCAAGTTGAACTTCTGCAGCAAGTCCTCGGCAAACAAGGGCACCACCTGGCCGGCAGGACACAGCATGGGACACAATCAGTACGCTTACGAGGACCTCTACTGGAGGTTAGAAATACTGCAGGTTCACTCCAACTCGCAGGGAGCATTCACACGGGGATTAGAAGGTGCTGCGTGGATTGTTTTAGATCATAGAATTGGTACACTTTAAAGTTTTAACACAAGATACAAATTAAAGTGACAAAAAATCAGAAAAAAGAATAAAAAAATGTTAATATGACACCTGACTTGCAACCAATTTCAACATAAGCAATAAGGGAAAATGTGCAGGACAATATCATGTTAAAAACTCCCACCTGTGCCATGATCAGTTTCCTTGTCTTAGGTACGTTGGGGTCTGGATACTCCTCTCCGAAGCAGAGCTCGATCTCATAAGACGGCGTCGGGCCCTTCCCCTGTAAACAGCTCTGGAGCTCTGTGCGGACACAATCATATAAACATATTTAATCATACGAACATATTGCCTCTTTGCATAGAGAAGAAGTGCGAAATTTGTCATTCTTCTATCTGCCAGTTGTCCCAAACAATCTGTCTCTCTTAGAATAAATCATGTTTGTTCCATCTTGATTTATATGACTAACTGTTAGGTAATTAATTCAACCTGCTTTTACTAGCTCTTAGTAGCTCTGTGTGTGTTATATCGTCAAAGTGTGCATGCATTGTCTCACCGTTAAGAAACGTGTGTGTATCGAGCAGTTTGAAGGTCTTGTCTCGCTCCAGTTTGTTCGGCCGGTCGCTGTGCTGGGCCATGGGGCCGCTCCAGTACACCCTGCCCTGGCAGAAGCGCTTGATGTACACCCCATCTGGGGCCACCCATAGTAGCACCCCCCTCTCCAAATGACAAAGGAGGCGGTTCATTGCTTCAGCCATGCATGAGGGTAGAGATACGGAGGCTGGGGAAGGGAAGGAGAGCTGCTGGGCAGTGCACGGCCCGTAGATCCGCTCGTTTCCCAAAGGGTTGCAGCCCTGCAGGATGAAGCACCCGTCGGGGCTCCTGGTGGTCATTTTCATCACGCTCTGACCGTGGTACAACAACACCACCTGCATACGAAAGTCTGTACACGCAAAATGCAACTTGTCACACAAACAATGCAAGGTTAATGTTGAATTGTTTTTGCCCCTGTGCATAATCCCATAACATCTTACCTGTTATAGTGGAGGCAGGGTTGAGGAAGGCGATCGGAACAGAGCTCTGATTTTCAGGTTTATCTCCTGTGATCTCACAGTACATGTGCTCCCTCATCAGGTCCTCTGTCGCAGAAGGAAGATATTCTTCAGTCAATACATTCTGAATAATGTATCTATGTTAAAGATCAGATTTTTATTGTTGCATTTAAAATGACTAACAACATGAGCAAAACATTTGGGCCCACAGATATTTGTTAATTGGATTCATATCGGCCTCGAGTACATCCGCCTATGTGCACATTAGGTTGGACAAAGGTTGCATATATGTAGCCTCTCTGAAAGCAAGTCCCATCCCACATGGTTGGCCTACACTTAAGATCATTATCAGGCACTGTGGCTCAGTGGTAGAGTCGGTCGTATCTCAGCTGGAAGGTTGGTGGGTAGACCCCTGAGTCGACATGTCTAAGAGTCAAGGCGCTGAACCCCAAAATGCTGAAAAATGTAGTTAGTTCCTGCTTGTAGATTGGCCCTTTGCATTAAAGCCTTTGCTGCCTGTGTGTGAGAGTCAGTGTGACATGTAGTGTAAAAGTGGTTTTAGTGGTCGGAAGACGAGAAAAGTGCTACATACACAATGCATTGTCAGAGGAAGACGAAAGGGACCTACTAGAACTTCTTACACTTTCCCTCTGCGTATATCGCACTCACACTTAAAGATTTTTTATTGTAGTGACAAAATTCTAACCAAAAAATACTCTACAAGCAGAGCAGGCAGGAATTAAACCCCCAAAGAGGGCGGGTAAAAGCTGAGCACTGTTTCTCTGGACCACTTTGTCACAACCAACTACAAAAACTAAGACAACACTTTCAACAAAAGCCAAGAAATCTGAATGAGCCGACTACAAAATTAAAAAGTTTGCCATGCTAGCCCCTCTGTGAGGCTTCCCTACAGGCACAGTGGTGCTTGGATTTGAATGGAAGCTGCCCAGCTAGCGGGGAACGTTCCCGTAACATTGGCAAACATTTCCTACAAGTTCTAATTATGTTTGAAAGAAAACGTTTTAATCTAATATTCAAATAAAGTTTTATGGATGTTTATGATGTCAAATAAAGTTCTTGTAACGTTAAAAGTTAAACTAAGACATAACATATGTTCAGGATGTTATTGAGGCCTGGGATGTCAGAACACCTTTTATAAATCATTGGCTCAATGTTACATAAAAACAAAGGTAGAACATTCTCACTGCAACATTCTGAGGATCTTTTCAGGATGTGAGTACGGCCTGAACTATCAGAAGGTGATTTATAAAACGTTCCTGAAATGTGATTTGAACATTCTCACTGCAACGTTCTGAAAATGTTTTCAGAGAACGTTCCCCGACTATTAAAAGGAACATTTTGGGAGCCAAAGAAAAACTCAGAACGTTCTTAGAACAAAAAAATTCCAGCTGGGTAATCTTAGCATGCTAAAGCACATGTAGCTTTAGCCATGTTCATGATTAAGTGTTAGCATGCTTTTCATTGATACAGCAGTTGTGTTGTTTGTGATTGTGAAGCAAAGTGATGAAATATTACAGCTTATATATGAAACAGTCCCAGCCTGCGTGTTCAACTCTTACCAGTCATCGGTTTCGCTTCTTCTTTAATTCCTTGAAATGATTCCTTTTGATAATGAAACTACAAAAACACAAAACAATATCAGATGAACATAGTTTGAGATTTAAAGCTTGTGATCAGTTCAGACATATATATTATAACATCTCTTTTGAACAGTTGTGTCCAATGTTAGAGCATTTCATTATCCACTGCACGTATTCGGCTACTTCAGCGCTACATTTTGTCAACTCCTAGCTTATTCGGAACATGTTTTCAGCTTACCTGTTTGTCGACAAAACCAGGGCTCCTCGGAGACCTCTTAGCCGGGATGATCACTTGATCCTTTGTCTGATGAGTGTCTGAGGAGAGCAACAAGTGGGCACAGAAATAAGAATAATAAATGGCTCTCAGACGCTTTCAAGTGAGAAAGAAACCCCAACAAGGTCACTTGTTAGACTGGTTTATTTTCAAGCTCAAATCTTTAAACCATTTCTCACTGGATAAAACAGCATTTCTTTTCTTGATTTGTCTCCTTTGATCGGCCCTCAAATCGAGTATAAAGCAGCAGACAAAACCATTAACTCAGACATAGTCAGTAAGAAGACATGACGGAGAAGTGCAGTTTGTCTTTGTTGTCACCTGATGGCTTGGCTTGCCCACTCTCATGCTGGATAAGGTAGACTTTATAGGGTTCAGTGATGTCCAGCTGGTTGCGTTCAGGGACCTCCTGGAAGTCCGTGCTCTTGTTTAGGGCACAGCGGAGACGTGTCTTCCACATGGTGGGGTCGGCTTTATCTCGCCCCTCCCTGAACTTTCCCTTGTACACAGCCCAGGCCTGAATGTGGGGATTAAAATATAAGAAGGTTATTTACATATAAAAAGAACACACAGCCGTGACGTGAGCCTCTGATTAAATTCATATTTCAACAAGTACGCCATTATTATTGATTATACGTCTCATTTTCATTATTTGGAATGCATCCCTTGAATATATGTTTTTCTGCTATTTATATTCAACTAAATCCAACAAAATCTTTCTTTAATATTCTAAATATCAGAGGCAACATTCGTCACCTCAGTACAACAGTACAACTTTTCCCTCAAGCTCAGGAACATATTGAACCCTCCCTTTCTTTCAAAGGCCTTTGAGTACTTGCTGATAATTTGTGTGACTCTCTTCATAACAGTAATTTATTTTAAAGGTTCCCAGTCAGGATTTAGAGTCCCCCACAGCTCTGGTGAGAGTAACAATGATCTCCTAATAGCTTTGGCCAGAGGACTCCTCTTTGTTCTTGTCCTGTTAGATCTTAGTGGGACGTTGACACAATTGAACATCACATCCTGTTACAGGGACAAGAACAATTAATTGGCATTACAGGAACCGAATTAAGCTGGTTGAAATCCTATTTATCAGATCCATCTCAATTTGGACTCGGTAACAATGAATCATCCATGCATGCCAACGTTAGTCACAGTTTTCCACCATGTTCGGTTATTGACCTTATATCTGCTTCCTCTGAGTAATTTCATGAGAAAACACACCATAAACATTTACCATTATGCAGATGATATCCAAATATACTTATCAATGAAGCCAGATGAAGTCATTAGTTTACTTAACTAAAAGCTTGCTTCACCCTAAACACAGTAGAAACACATTTTCTGATGATGCACTACAAGGCTTTACCCCGGCCCTGTTCGGAATCTTTGAGTCATCTTCAATAACAATATGTCCTTCCACTTCTTCTGAAAACCGCTTTTTTCACCCACGTAACAGAAATCCGACTCAAAACTCCCTGTCATCAAAATGGTGCAGGAAAAACAAGTCCGTGCTTGTTGCTTCTGGGCTGGATTTTTTGTTATTTATTCTCATCAGGCTGATAAGTCTCTGAAGACTCTTCAGCTGCAGCACGTGTTCAGACGAGCACTAGGAAAAGATATCCTTACTCTACCCATTTTAGCTTCTCTGCATTGCTCTGTGTAAAATCTGTAATATAATTGACAGTCCTTCTTCTCACATACAAAGTTTTAAATGGTCAGGCATCATCATATACAGCTCATAGTGCCCGATTACTCCTCTAGAACATTGCACAGAATGCAGGCCTGCTTTTGGTACCACTCTAAAAGTAGCACGGGAGGCAGAGCGCTTCTCCTTTGGAATAATTGTGTTTGTGTTCTCGAGGCAGACACCCTCTCTACTTTAAAGGGTAGGCTTAAAACGTTCCTTTTTGCTCATACATAGGCATGACTTAGACTTGCCTGGGACCAGACTCTAGTTATGCTGCAATAGGGCCATCAATGCATGTCACTCAAACCCAGGAGTTTTGTCTTAAAGGTCATAAAGGTTCATGTTGTTGTCCTTGCAGACCACATGCTGCTCGACTCAAGCTGCTACAATTTTTTTATCAATCATACTTCTATTATAATCAGTAATATACGCCATATTTCTACTATTAGCATAATTGCTTTTATTATTCTCTTTTATTATAATAGTTATTATTGTTATAATTAATGTTGCTTTCTGTCTGACTCTCTCTCTCTCTCTATCTCTCTCTCTGCCTGTCTCTCGACCCCGCCAGTCGAGGCAGATGGCTGTTCACCACGGAGTCCGGTTCTGCTCGAGGTGTCTGCCTCTTAGCTTGGATTACGTTAGCTCCAAGTACGGTCTAGAGTTGGTCCTTATGGAAAAGTGTCATGAATTAACTTAAGTTGTGATTTGGCGCTGTTTAAACAAAAACAGCATAGCCTACAAACCACATATGTTAGTTCTGAGTCATGGCTTTGACATCTGTAGCTATGGCACCTTATAAATTAAAAGCTCAGGGTTAAGTTCTTCATCTTCAGGTAGCACTGTTCCATTTTTTTTCCCTTTAGCTGAATTTAAAAAATATAGTGAACAATCCACTCAAACTTATTAGCAAAGTTCAACCAACTATTAGCTTACTGATTTTGAAGACTTAATCAAGTAAGTCATTTATAAAATGTTCATACAAGGACTAAATACCTTTCAGTGAATGAAAGCAGCAACTAGCTTTAACGGAGAGCCTAATCAGTTTCTTTGACCCTATTTATCTTAATTTATTCACTCAAGGCTGTCTGCCTCCTGACGACTGTTAAAAAGCACTGAAGTATCTACACTCGAACCTCTAAACGCTCAGTACAGAAAAGTGATTAACCTCGTTTTCACTGTGAGATTTCTCTTGGCAGTGTTAAATATAGTTCATTCTTGGATCAGCAGCCAACGCTCCAACACAATGCAGGAGGGCATTGCAACAGATGAGGTAACTTTTAAAGTGTTTAGGGTTTTCTGTCAATCTCTGACGGCACGTGAACGCACCTTTTCAGAAGACTTATCAAATTCAACCTTTTACAGTAAATTTAATTAAATGAATAAAATCCAATTATAGGAATTATAATGATGAAAATAATAAATAGATTTTTGAATGCATTTTTGTTGTTTGCCAATTAAATTCTATAAATACATGGAAACACAGACACCTGATAAGGATTTAAAGTAAACGGACCGTCCACGAAAATGTTTTGTAACAGACATACACTACAGGCAAGACAAAGGGACTACTAAATATTACCGTCTGACGTGAGTATTAACCTGTTGAAGAAGTTAGTAGCTTAGAATGGCACATTGGTAAAAAAAAAAAAAATTATGTATTTAATAATACAATTTGCCAAACAGATAAATATTTTGACTGACTTGCCTGGATCGATTTCTTTCTCACAATCGATTAAAAACATACAAGTTTGTATTTTAACCACAACTTCCACCTGAATTCACAAGTTCCTCGTGACATGATTTAAAATATGAAACAGACTGAGTGTTGACCTTGAAGAGAGCCGCATCCGCCGTCTGCTTGTAGTCCTTCTTGGCTGCGTGCTTCCACGGAATCCTGAACATAGTTTTGGCCTCATCTTCCCAGCAGAGTCCTTCATATTTCCCACTCTCTATCTGAGTTATCAGCCACTCTTTCATGTGCATTTTAGCTCCTGTTTCCATCTTAAACGCACAAGTTTGTTAACAGGACCTCACCTTCGTGTTAGGAGACACATGGGCACAACAGCTCGAGTAATTTAATCACGTCCCCGCAGAAAAAAAAATATCAATAATATATTCTGATGCTGCTCAAGCGTCTAAAATGATTGAAATCTAATATTTTTCCTTTATATTTTAATTTAGTTTCTAAAAGCTGAAGACAAACAGACCTGGTCGCAAACTTAAATGCAGAAGTTGTCCCTAAAATAAAGTCCGCTCACAGGAGCGAAAGCGAAAGCTTTGAGCTCATTTGATACTTTCGGTTTCCTCCTCCTTATGAGGAGCAGCGAAAGTTTAGTTTAATCATTTACAAGTAAAGGTGTATAAAGGACGGTGATAAACGAATAGATTGCGAGATTACAAATAAGCGAAAGACAGTCTAAGTAAAATGATTCGTAAATAAAGATGCTGCAAATCAATACATATTACATATTTAATAAAAACATAGTTTCAGCCTTTATTTTTGACACTGATCGCAAAACCCAGCCTCCTAAACATTCCTTATCATGTTGTAGAAGTATAAATCAATAAAAGCACACAAGTGAATAATAGTGTAAAAACAGCTAACTTTAATAGTAAACGAAACTGTTAATTAAGCTGTGTTTTCTTAATTGCAAGATGTCCTTTAATGTCCTTTAATTAGCCCCCACAGGAATGAGCAAGTGGGCAGGGGGCAGCACCACTACACATTCATCACATATACCAGAAGAAGCCCGCCCACCCACACACATAGAGATGTATACACTGAGAGGAATCATAACGAAACGTTCATGTGAAAACGAAAGTATGTGGGTGTGAGGATCTATTTTTTTCTCACGGCTCCTCCTCCTCCCCACAGGGTTCATCATGCTGACTGAAGGTGTTCCTATCTTCGGGTCAGGTAATGATACAGAGAGGGAGGACGATAAATACAAAGTTCAGATCAATATAACAGATATATGCCTATAATAAGGGCTCACTGTATGACATAACGACGTGTAGATGCTGTAATTTGTAGTTTTGCCCAGCAGAGGGGGGTGTAAAACTGTCTCTGCCGTCACTGGTCACTGCTGGTCTTTTATATTCAGTCAACCAAGAAACTAGAGACTAAAGATGTTAGAATAAATACAAAATGATGCAGTCTGGAGGAGGATGCGGCAATATGCACCTTGCTATTTAAATCAACTATTTGTGTTGAAGTGTGATTAGTCAGAGGGCAGGACCAGTGAGAGTAAAGCTGTGTACACAGACAGTGCTGGTTGGTGTTAACTGCCCCAAATGGCAGCACTGCAAAAGAAAATCCCTGATAAATCCACATCAGTCTTGCCAGAAGAACCAAATACACAACTTTAATTGTTGACACAAATTTACATAGACGGATTACCGCATGGGCAAAGTGGGCACATGCCCCAGAGCCAATGTGTAAATGTTGTTTAAATAAAATTTCATAGACGTAATGACGTAGGTTGCGAGGTACGTTAACTTTCTATTTCGCGGTCAGAAGAACATTTTGAAAATGGAGGAACGTTTATACTCAGCGGGTCGGCAAAACGCAAACTAAAGAAAGAAAGAGATGCTAACGATACAGCTTTGATACATCAAATATCCTTGATTTAGACATTTTGCAACAAAAAGCAAGTGGAAGGTGATTGTGATACTCTTAGCAGGAGGCCGGTGCTACAGTGCGACCACTTGTGTGTACTAGGCCTGTTAAAGTTTGTGCCCAGGGCCCCTGGTCATGATGATCCACCCATGCAGATTCACCTCTGCTAAATGTTTATTTTAAATTTTATATCTAATTTGTGTCCATTTGGAGCATTTTTGTGCCACCGTTTTAATAAATCAGGTGAGACATATTTAGAAATACCTTCCTGTGTCATATTCAATAAGACAGCAACAAACCATCTTATAAGTTGCCATAGTATTTAAATGACCGTTCTCTGATGCAGGGTAACTGTTATATTGGATTGTACTGAGGTCCTCTACAAGTATTTTATATGTAAAACAAATGTCATAGCAACAATTATAGAACTGTACATTGCTCTGTAGACAGTAAACACACAATCCAATTTAATACGAGCACTTTCTGCAGTTTCTCTCTTAATTACTTAATTTTCTCACACTTGAACTTGAGCTCAATGTGCCTCACTTCAAAATGCATCTTAAAACTTCTACCCACTCAGAGCGAGAAAAGCCCCCCACATTCACCTCACAGATGTAAAACCACACACACGCACGCACACACACACACACACAGGGAGTAACTCATCTTAAGCCTGAGAAAGCAGCAAAGTTTTCCGTTTGCTAGTGAACACGGAAACACGTCTCAGACAGATCTCAGGTCAGCAGGTAAAGCATGTAGCGGCAATCCGAGCAAATATTAGTGCAGGAACGCGTCAGAAAGTTCAGCATGTGTCCTCCTTCAACCTCTGAAATTCAACCCTGCTTCTCATCCAGATTAAACAACACACCTCGACAGGGTTTTGTTGCTTTTCTCCCAGTTTATTGTTGTACCAGTTCAGCAGTCAAACATGGTTGAGACATCGGAGCTCACTGTAGAACATCTTATCCAGCTCCCAATAAATAGACCTTTTAAATATGACAGATTGTATTACAGCAGAGGAATATAAACCTGAAAATGTCAAGCACACAGAACATGAAGCTCCCTCTCTGACACCTCGGCTGATTGTTGCTCTGAAAATGTGCGACAGGAAATGCGTAACAGTTTGACTGATGAAATATGGAGACATATCCACGGGTCCAGGTTGACATAAATTGCCTCCCACCATCAGTGTGCAGCGTACACGTGAGTTTAAACGCTCGTGTCGAAGTAGTTTCCTGTCAACTTTGTGTGTTTGTTCTATTGTGTGAAGGAAAACAGGCAGCTTTACATACAGGAGAAAAAACACAAACCCAAGTGACGTTCCAGGAAATAAATACACTTCTTGCTTTGTTTGAAAAAATTATTTACACAGTATTTTACACAGAAGAAATTCAGAACATCCATCCGGGTCTCTCAGTCATAAAAATATATATATATATATATAATAAAATCTACAGTAAAAGAATGAACTACAATAACAATTAATGAAATAAACAAAAGATTGTCGACTGTGAGTGAATATACAGTACAATCACTGCTTTTAATGTATGTATACACAGTAGGAAGCACAAACATACGACGGAGCACTAGGGCCATTGTAGGTCAAAAACTAAATCATGGAGCCGCGTAAAGAGGGAAATAATCCAGGTTTAATGTGGTACATGTATTAGAAAAGGTTGATCATGATTAAAGTGGAACATTTGTAAGAAAAATTAACAAGGAAATAACTTAAAAATTATCTGAGGAA
This sequence comes from Semicossyphus pulcher, assembly GCF_022749685.1. Classification (NCBI taxonomy): domain Eukaryota; kingdom Metazoa; phylum Chordata; class Actinopteri; order Labriformes; family Labridae; genus Semicossyphus; species Semicossyphus pulcher. The sequence goes on from NW_027211637.1 coordinate 22,533,377, forward strand.
ATATTTTGGTGTCATTTCTTTGCAAACGTATTTCTGTATTAAGCGTGCACTCAATGACGTAATCAAATTATACTTTGCAATTGGATTAGCAGTCAGGAAATCCTCGTGATTTGTGTGGAATTCCTTTGTGCTAGTGGCTTGCATTGGTGCCTAACGTTTCCATGACAACAGGGTTTAGTAGCTTGGAAAATAGCGACATGAGGTACTGAATTTTTCACGGTTTTACTGTTTCTGACAGGCAAGAATAAGCTAGCTAGTGCGCTATTGTTTTATAACTATGTTCAGTGTGTGTCTGGTGGTGAGCAACGGAAACTTCTGAGGCACTACGAGTCAACAGTTTGAGTCAAGTTCAGAGGCTTTACGTGCACGTGTCTGTGTTTGTGTTGCGGTTGGTCTGTGAAAGAAATAGCCACAATTGTCCGAGTTCTTGTGATGTAGATTTTGTGATTTCAATCTCATACATTTTTTTTTTGCTTTTTTGCCTTTATTAGATAGGATAGCTGACGATCGACAGGAAGTGTGGGGAGTAGAGAGTCGGGATCACATGCACCAAATGACCGGCAGACCAGGAGTCGAGCCTGTGATCAGTGCGTCGAGGACTGTGGCCTCTGTACGACCAGCTGAGCTTAACCAGCGCCCCCTTATAGAATTTATTCTCTCTTTTTTTAATAGAGTTTTTTTATTTCCTTTTTTTTTCTCAGAAGAATACACCTGAGTCTACCCTGGGAGGAGACCCACGAGGTAGACCCAGAGGTAGACTGGAGGGAATATATATCCAACCTGGCTTGGGAGCGACTCGGGATCCTCCATAAGGAGCTGGATGTAGGGGCTAACTTACTTAGCCTGCTGCCACTGCGACCCCAATTGATTTCTTCTTACAATAGCCCTATCAGCCGTCATACAAAAACGTAAGTGTGTGTGCGTGTTTGTTTGTTCATCTGTGTGCACTTGTCATGAGTTCCACTCAACATCGTGTTTACTGCAGGACAACCTTGAAAATGTATTCAGAGTTTCCTTTGTAACTCTTAACATGCGTGTACATAAAATACACGTGCATGTGCAATCCATCTTGATGTTTCAAATGGTGCCTGACAGCAGGGAGAAGCCCTCTCTACTTGTGTGTGTGTGTGTTGTGTTTGCATATCTGTGTGTCTGTGTGAAGACGCTGACAGTCTAGTGGCAGCCGCAGGCTCTGACCACCATGTTGCGGTATTTCTTGAGGATGACGTTGGAGCTGTCATCAAAGTAGAGCACGGAGATGGCGTGAAGCTGCGTGGGGGCGCAGCAAGGCTTAGGCACCGTGTCCGGGTTGATAAAATGAACCTGGGAAGAGAAGGAGGGAATTCTCAGTACATTACAACATGCAGGAATATTGACACATGGTTAAAAAGGATCTATCTCACAGTGGTCAGACACTGAGAAAAAAAACAGAGCAGCAGGAAACGTGGACTTTACTTGCTGTGCCACATCTCTGATGACAGTTTACTCTAAGATACAATCTGCGACTAAACACAGTAGTTCCAACAGCGACCTCATTGTCCTGACAGTTGATGAGATGATTAGACTGTTAACATGACTGCTGGGGTTTTTGTTCCCTTCCGTTATGGTTACTCACAAGCGTTTGCACAATGGCATGGTTTGTGGCGTTCATGTAGGAGTTCAGCGGGAAGGCACACTCTCCCTCGCAGTAGTACGCTGCGTATCCCTCCGGAGCGATGATCCAGTCCTGAGAGAGGAGAGGAAGACAGAGACAGATTTAATGAGAGATGGGCTAATACAGGGAGAGAGTAACAGTAGAACAAAGAGGAAAATAAAGATGGAAGTTGAAGAGGCAGAGAGGCCGCAGAGTCAGGCTGAGGATCCTCACACTAAAGTTGTGTTTGTGCAGAATTGGATCTGGATCTGGCCCGCACGCAGCTGAATGTGGGTAGAAGTGGCTGGACTTTGCTAGAGCAGGCTCTGGCCAACTTTGGCTGAACACCAGGCGGGACATTGAGACATAAGTTCTGTTTCAATCGATGCTCGTGGTTTTCTAAACAGATAACACATTAGCTATTGGCAGATGCTTTTGGTCATTTATACTGATAAATATTATATTGGGATTAAATTGATTATCAGTTATTTTTCCTGCGACTTCCGAGCAGAATTATTGATGTTTAGACACTGAAAATAATGGTATGTTCAGAACGCTCAAGTAACATAAATAGGGGTGGTAAAAAATATCGATATGGCAATGTATCGTCGTCCTGACTCGTGCAATACAATTATCAACAGGCTGACACCAAAAAATTGATATTTTTATTTATTGTTTTATTATTAACTATTTTTATATTTGGCGCTGCACGGTGGTGCAGTGGTTAGCGCGGTTGCCTCACAGCTACCCCGGTTTGGGCCTTTCTGTGTGGAGTTTGCATGTTCTCCTCGTGCATGTGTGGGGGTCTCCGGCTTCCTCCCACAGTCCAAAGACATGCTTGTAAGGTTAATTGGTGACTCTAAATTGCCAATAAGTGTGAGCATGCATGCGAAAGGTTGTCTGTCTCTATGTGTCAGCCCTGAGATTGACTGGCGACCAATCCAGGGTGTACCCCGCCTTTCGCCCAATGACAGCTGGGATAGGCTCCAGCCCCCCGCGACCCTGAACAGGATAAGCGGTATAGATGATGGATGGATGGGTGGCGCTCTAAACAGATTTCCCTGCGATTTTGACTCACCGTGTCACTACTTCATGACTCCTCGCAGCGGCGCTTATGACATGAATGAGGGTAACGTGAACTGAAATTTATGTGCTGAAAAAGTTACTAAGATGAGCCGATGTATCGTTATACGATTGTCTTGCAATATATCAATTATCGCAGAATCGCTGTGTCGTGATAGTATTGTTATCGTGGGCCACGTATCGCGTATTGTATCGTGAGTGATTTCCACCCCTAAACATAGACACAGTAAATACTACACTATGATGAAACTGGCCAGTCTAACAAAACAATGCAACAATGTCATGCCCTCATCCCTCTTCCTTCATAGTGACTTTATATTATTGATACATAATGTTATCTTTGCATCATAACTAAAAAGAGCACTGTCCTATCACTAACTTATCTTTGATTCTTGATGCAAAATCAAATTTACAGCTGCATCTGAAAAATATTTTCATTACTGATGAGTCTTCCAAACATTTTCTCAACTAATCGATTCATCATATGGTCTCAATAAACGTCAGACATGAGTGAATATTCCCACAGCTGGTTCTGAGGCCAAGTTCAAACGTTTCAATTGCTTGTTTTTACCAAGAGTCCATAACCCAAAGAAATTTAATAAGCAGTCATAGAAGACAAAGAAAACCAGAAAATATTCACATTTGAGAGGAGACTTAGAATACTTAGATATCAGCTTAATAAAAATTGAGGGTTTTGTCCAAAGAACACACAAGTGAGATGCTTTTTTTTAGCCATGAGTTGTTCATAGAAATCTTCCTTCCAGACCCATATAGCCTCTGTATATCGCAATACAGTATAATCAGAAGGTTCGGGCAGCCTGCATGTCGCAAGAAAGACAAAAACAAAGCATCTTGTGTAACAGCTGGACAGCAAGAGGACCCAGTTCGGATTTTGTGAGTGCGGTGAGGTCTAGGTTTGGTGGACTTATCCTTTGGAAATTACATCCCTCAGGCTCCAGTAATGTGTGTGCTGATTCTAGTGTGTCATTTATCAGGATCCTGGGATTAGACCATAAACAAGGAGTGTCTGCCTCCGTTTGGCCGAGCAACCTGCGAGAGGAATGCTTTCCGTACCTGCCACCCCAAGTCTCTGAAGCTGACGTAGAGCTCGTGCTTCTTACACGCCTGCTTCTGATCGGTGCTGCTGTTTTCTGAAAAGACAGAGAAAGAATGATACTTTAATACACGTGCCATTATCCCAATCTGCTACAAGAGGAACTATTTTCTGAAGTCAGGCCCGAATTATGCAGAAATGATAAAGACCAGACGTAAACAAAGCCCGGTCCGTCATAGAAAACATTGAACAATAACTGAAATCACCTGATTTAAAGCAGCAGTTTGGTAATTGTTCCGAATGAATGGGCCACCCTGCTTAGAGGTCACTCTGCTAGGTTTTGAGTTTCCACTGCATGAAACAGATGTTCACACAGGGTAGACTCGCCCCTTTTTTCATCGTCTTATTTGTTCTCATTCCTTTTCTCTTCACTCATTTCACCATGTTTCCCCCCTTTACCCCGTCTGTGCATTGAGAAAGACTAGTCTGTTTTCTATCTAATCGTATCTTTCTCTCTCTGTTCTTCTGGTGACCTCTGGGGCTCTGTGGTACATTAGTTCCTTAGAGCGGTTCACATTGGAAATGATCATGAGCGACTGGTTCTCATCATCCAGTTAAAGACCTCTGCTATCCAACGTTCCAAACAGGCCCATTTGGACCATGTGTTGTGGCCCCGGTTGCCCCACAGCACACCGCAGATGTGTTCTGCCATAAAAGCCTGAGCTGCCTTACCTCCATGCAGGGAACTTGGCCCCGACTGCTCTGTAATGCTTGTGTAAATAAACAAAGACAGCAGAGGGATACTTGAAGCTCAGGCATTACAGTCTAATGTTTCAGGGCTTCACATAAACACAGCCCTCCAACACCTCTAAAACAAAAGGCCCTGAGTCTGCATCGCACTGTTTGTCGTACGTGAATCACCTCAGCTCCAATTAAACATATTCATATGGCGGCCATTTTCCCCTGATGTCAAACTCAGGGTGAGAAGATCAAATGCTTTAATAATTTCATAATGCTGTATTCCAGTTTGTAAGTTGTTTAAATGTAGAACATCTGACAGCCAATATAATTTCACCATTTCCAGATTCATCAGCAAATTAAAACACGATGGATAGAAAGAACCAAGAGGGGCATATTTCAAATTAAAACAACTTATGTAATGACCAGTTAGCTACCGTCAGACAACAGCTAATGTTAGCAATTAGCCACCTCCTAGCTTATACTCCTGTTAGCTAGTAAGTTGCTGAATGCAAATATGTAGTGCTACATGATTCAATAGAAAAGTAAGTCCTGTAACGTTAGCTAGAAAGTGGTTAAATGCTAACATTAGCTTCTGTCTGCAGCATTGATAGGCTTATTAGAAATGTCGTTTTAGAGTGAACGTTGGCCTCATCCCTTAAATAGTAAATTGCTAACTCTCAGATTCAGATTACCTGCATTTAGGGCCTGTGTCCACTAACAGCGTTTTTCTGTACAGAACCAACGCACTTCAGCGTTTTCAGCACCCAGTGTCCTAAGCGCCAAAACGCCCTCGGTGTCAGCTGTTTAATGTCGTTGCACTCACAGTGCTCTCAGTTGAAAAAGTTCAACTTTTAGTACACAGTCGCACTCATCAATGTCACTTCTCCCTGACCAACTGTTCGGAGAAGCTAATCCTTTTGTTGTTCGGAAGGCACAATTTCCAGGTCTTCAGCGGCTGCTAAAGCCAGGAAACGACTCCTTTCCATTGTGTTTTCTTTGTAAAATGTCCTTGAATTAAAATAACTATTAAGCTTACAGAGCACATTAAATCTTACCAAGAGGAGTGGAAGCGAGAAAACTTTCGTAACCTAGCAACAGTAACAGCAGTGACAACGCTCTGAAATTGAGGTCATGGGCGCTGCCATCAGAAAAAAAACAAGTGTACACAGGACCTTATAGGGACAACTGCGACCACCTGGAACACATTACTACAACGTTATTAAGTGAACAATTAGCTATCATACAACACAAATATTAGCATTTAGCCACTTCCTAGATTATACTGCTGTTAGCTAGGAAGTTGCTGAATGCTAATATATAGTGCTACATGATTCGATGCTAACATTAGCGTTTGTTTACAGTAGCTAATCGGTTTTCAAATCGCTTGTCTCTGTGTCCCACAATCAGTAAAATAATACTGATCAGATTCAGATTCTCTGCATGTATAAGGACAACTTTTACAACCTGGAACATGTGCGACATTACGACAGCATATTCGCTTTTTAACCTGAGATCACTGTCAGAGGAAACTGGCCGCCCTTTGAATTTGGTGAGTGGTGTACTTTTGATTGTTTCTGAAACATTGCGGTTGCTTATGAGTGTCTGCATGTTAATAAGTACATACTATACGTGTTAGCACAAAAAAAATGTAGATTCAAATGGACTATAGAGTCATCTGTGTCCCATTCCCTGGATTCCTCACATAGCCACTTTAAACAACATAAGAGCACAAATCAACACTGACTGTATGTTTACCTGCGACATTGGCCACTCTGAGCGCCTCCTGGCTCTTTGCCCCTTTAGAGCGGTTGGGGTTACGCTGCTTGGCCCCCCCTGGTGCCGAGCGGATGCTCCGCAGGTGCACCTCAGTGGCTTTGAAGAAGGCCACCATGAACGGTTGTTTATTCTGAGGCCCGCTGCGACCGATCAGCCCGGCCACACGAGGGTTAATACTCTCTCCTGTAGGGGGAGACAGAGAAAACAGGTGTTGGCATGACAGCAAAAGTTGATTCTATTCTCACAGCATGATGTTTCTGAAGAGAGGGGATGCTTTTGAAATCAAAGACATGTGCGCCTGTGTTTTGAGTTTGTTTGCATGTGTGCGGTCCACTCTTTTCTCACTGAAACCACTTATTTCATGTCAATAACGCTGCTTTTAGTTTCACCAATTTGATTTTCTTCTGTAAATTCCTTTCTCTTTCTCTCATCCCTTCTCAAACTCTTAAGTGCAGAGAACAAACGTAGCTCTGAACATCAAAGCCTCCCTACTTATGTTTGTGTGCATGTATGTGTGGGAGTGTTTGTGCTCGCGCGCTCCGGCAGTGTCTATCTAGTTCTCACACAGAAGAATGTGTGTCTGATCACAGTCTGGTGGTAAATCAGGGCTTCTGATTGCCACTGGCGACAGCACGTCGCGTGTGCCTGCCTGTACATGCTCACCCATAACCCTTCATACCCGATCTAACACACACTCATAGATACAGCCTCTCCTGCTCTCCCCTCCCACAACATGAAAGCAAGACAGTGTCTGTTTTCCTCACCAAACATGTAACATCCTGCAGTCCTGTGAGAGATAATATTCTCTGTACTGTTTGTTGATAAAGTTTTCCCCTGACTAACATCCTTGTGATGACAAACTCCAGCTGAGATGTCATCCTTGGGATAACGCAGTGTGTTTTCTGCATGACTTCTAATGATGATGAGGGTATGACAGATGAAGACGCGGATAAATCCCTGGTGATGAACGATGAGAAACATGGTTTGATTTATGTCTTCTGTTTACACACAAATAGTGAATCAGCTGATGCTTTAAGGATAACAGCCATGACGTGGGCTCATGCTGGATATAATACAACGCGGATATCATGATTGTTGGACATCCGATGGGATCAACTACATTATAGTGATTCATGCTGTTTATTTGGGTCTGTTGAATGTTGATTTAATCTTAATGTTGTGTTTCTACATGGATCACCTCAAGTCTGGAGGCTTAAACATTACTTTTGTAATTGTAAACCTACTTGATTCTGATTCTGGTAATTATGTTTTTGGCAAAGTAGTGTTTTCCCCCCAGTGTTAACTCAAGTTTGAATAGTTTACAGCAGCGATTCCCAGTGTTTAGAAAGCCACGGTCTAATTTAAAAAATCTAAAATATTCTGGAGTATTTGGGTCTATGGCTGAGTGAAGCAATTAAAAAATCACACCACTTTGTCAAGCATCCAAATCAGTGCATTTGCCCACATATGGGCCCTGGCCTACACTTACAGGAATCCCTGCTTAGAGTATAAAGAAGCTGCAGACATTAAGCATCACTTTACACACTTTATTCAGCAGTTTTGGCCTTAAAATGCAGTTTGAACTAAATCCACGTAATCTTTACTGTATGTAAATTTTAAGGTATGCCTCTTTAGGTGAAGTGGTTACTACTTCTACTGAATTAGCTACTCGCATTCATACATAGAATACTATTTTTGTTAAAGCTTCTATAAGGAGCTTTTACTTTGTGTTGATTTTGGCGCCCCCTGTGGACAAAGCCGTGCCTCTGATCTCTTTGCTGATTTTGTCCTGTACATGCTTAAGTGGTGCTCATCCTGCTTTCTTTAACAGTCACATGTATCACTCACTTTGAATTTTTGCCCTGAAAAAAATTTAAGCAAAGACAGCGTGCAGTTAATCGCCTCGTCTGACACCTACCCCCCCCCGCCAGCGGTTTCAGGCATTAAAAATAACTTCTGTAAAATTTGGAGTATAAGACACATTTAAAATGTTTTGTTTCTTGTTTGTTTATTCTTTCTTGCATAATTCAGATTTTTGTGTCAATACATATAAAAAATTAAGTATAAAAAAAATAAAAGTGGTCTGCATCATATATACCGGTGTGACCAATATACCAGTTTAAAATGCAGAGAGAGGTATTTTATTGTATTACGGTATTTTACCCAGACGATGGCGCTATAATCTAGCTAAAGCTTCGTCACGGACTTGCGCAACCCTCACAACCAATCAACGTTGCCCTAGCCAGAGATCAACTACTGACCGGTAGCTAGCAGGGTTGCAAACTGGCGAAAACAGATGGTAGGCTGTAATTTGTGTGTTTTGAATGTGTTTTAAATTAAAATACATTTAAATAGTGTTGAAATAACTTGTAAACAAAACCTTTTTTCCCTTTTCCCCCCCAAAACAGACTGCGTCTTATATTCCGGTGCGACTTAGATCCCAGATTTTGCAGTATATAGAAATAATCAATCTTGTCGCTGATGGTCTGGTTTACTACCGTAGGTCATGTAGAGACATCAGAATTAACTTCCGTCTGTTTCATAAGCAGTGAAAAACTCCTCACAGGAGCTTTAAAACGTCGTGTAAGAATTGCTATTTTTTGCAACTTGGTGTCCCTATAGTTTCTGAGTACTTTACACCCTCTTCAATGACTTTCAGCCTCGTCACGCTACGTCGCTCTCTCGTTCTCTACTTTTAGCTTTCTCAGATCCGCTTCAGCCCTTTACCTCGGCCATGGTTCCAATACTGGAGATACCGAACTGAGACCAGTAATGGGAGAGGTTTGCCTTCAGGGAGATCGTACCCACTCAACCCAAGTTACACAGTGCAAGGACAGGCATGTGGAGCACCAAGTGGGAATAAAGAAGGTGCCAATCTCCTTATTATAAGTCAGTGAACCTGTGCAAATCACTTGATAGTGGCTACATGACTTCTTACATGCTGGGTTATACACTGATCTAATGATTCTCACCATTCGTGCTCTCCAGGGCCAGCTGCAGACCCAGGTTCCTGCCAGGGTTCAGGACCCAGTGGTTACTGGTGGCGGTCACGTCAAACACCAGCCAGCCCTCCTCTGCTGCCCAGATCACCCGAGAGTCCAGCAGAAACAGGTCGGACTCCCTGGAGAGGACGGAGGAGACAGTCAAAGCTCACGCTAGCAGTAAGAGATGAACACAAGTCAACAGGGATTAGACGCACAATTACAAAAGGATAGGTTGAAGCCACGTAACAAACGTGTAAAGCCAAGTGACCGAAGCGAAAAGCAGAGTAATGGAGTGAAGCGAGGGAGTCAGAGGAGTGTGACGGAGTGAAACAAAGAGAGCGAGATGGAGCAAAAAAAGAGAGCGAGGGAGGTGGGGAGGGCTCCAGATGGTGAGGCCCAGGGGAACACTTCATTTTCTTAATTGACAATAATGGCTTTATAAACGAGCGGTCCTTTCACACACTGCACACAGTCCATCACTGGCTGGAATTTGGTGGGAGAGCCAGAAAGCCAAAGAGAGAGAGAGAGAGAGAGAGGGAAAAAACACAGCTGCGAAAGGGGAAAAAAACTGTGTGAAAACTAGCGAGTGAAACAGTGCATATCCCAGTCAGTCCCATTGTCCAACACTGAACTCCTGATTTTCTACTCTTTCACCATCAGAGACTAAAATCCCTTGTTCTTCATGTGGCCATTCATGTTTCCCCGACCTATTTTCTGACCGGGCAGATAGTGTGTCACACCGCTCTGCTTCATTCATGTACCCAGGCCCGTCTCTGGCAGAGGAATAAATGACCGTGTTGTTCCCTCTGGACAACAGAAACCTTTAGGAGGGGTCGAGGAGAGCAGGACACGGGCGATTCCTGAGTTACATACACCTTCAGGACGGCACAGATTAGCCACATGGAGAAGGTGGGGCTGAGGCCTATTCTGATTAGAGATGCTTCCAGATGGGGACTGCAACTTATCCTTTCCCTCATTAATAATAAATATACGTATATTTTTAATTTATTTATAGTCCTGACTAAGACAGAATCTAAGAAAGAAAAAAATAATACCAGATCGCAAGCCGATATCAGGAACATCCACATAGATGCTAACATGCTAACAATGCAAATGCTTACATCATGATGTTTAGGTATTGTGTTTCCTAGGTTCACCCTCTTAGTTTAGCCTGTTAGCATGCTAGCATTAACTAACTGGTACTGAATGGGAACAGGGGCTGATGGGAATGTCCTTTCATTTTGCAGGTGGTTGTAAACAGAAGTTAGAGTTAAAATTGTGACAGGATGATGGCGCTAGGTGAAAAGTTAAAGTGATCTGAAATGCGATTTCAAATTCCATGGCAACCCATCCAGCAGTTTGTTAAAATAGTTAACGAAAAAAAGTTTGAGGAAAAGTTTTATCGTGTAGAGAAACATGTACAATATTTCTTTGCCATCCATCCAACAGTCTGGACAAAAGTGGTGTCAAGACTGAGGGACTATCTGACCAACTGCCATCCCCAAAGACACACTGCTTACATGGCTTATAGCCGTGGTTCTCAACTGGTGGGCCAAGACCCAAAAGTGGGTCGCAGAGCTGTTTTCAGTGAGTCGCGGATGTGTACTTAAATAAAAAAAGTTGTGGCTAAAAGTCTATGCTGCGCTTTTATTTTGAAGGACATGGGTTTCCTATGACGTGCATGCAGTAGTGTAGTCTATTCACACTCCATGTATCCCAGCTACATTTACATTCTTCAGACTTGATGAGACCTACAGGTGTTGCATTTATGTTGCACTGTTTTAGTTTGTATGTGTTGAAGACAGGCTGCTAACTGAATGAGTTGTAGAGGGAATATGTTTGTCTTATGCACTGCCGCCTGGTTGTCATTTTGGCAGACTATTATATTGTATTTTGTAATGTTGACATACTGTGATGTTTCGTAGCGTCTCAGGCCCAAACTGCACCCATTTTAATTAATTACATTTGAATGGTTAAAAGATGTCAGAAATTCCGCCCGTCTCCGTCCAAGCAACGCTCGAACATCCAAATTTGTCGGCGCCGAGTTTGATACACAGACTGAATGAGTAATAGATACAATGAAGACCTAACCACTGTAACATCTTCACTGTTTGCTAACCCTGTCTCCGGCGAGTTTGTGACGTCAGACGGTGACGCAGCAGAAAAGAGACCAAAAGGAGTATACTTCACTGGCAGTGGGAAAAGAGACAATCGGCATCTATAAGCGGGTCTTCCTGGGTCTGAAAAACCTGCATCAACGTGCTAATTTCGGTGGGAAAGTGGTATATATATGATTGTCAACTAATTCTATGCTAATTGGCTAATCAATCATTGAACATTACTAAATGTACCTTGTTGGTTTTGGTTAAATCATACATTATTGTTGCACACATACATAACCATAAACCCATGCTCACCTGTCAGAGTGTTCCTCCAACACCTGGTAGACGCTGATGCGGAAGGTCTCATTGTCAAACCGTTCGTGGATGAAGTCTTTATAAATACGAAACTCCGCCGCAGTGACCGCCTCGCCCTCTGGTATCCGCGACAGGTCGAACCTGAACTCTCGGTGATGCCGCCGCACCGGGAGGAATTCCTTATCATGCTCCACTGCAATGAAGAGAAAGATAAACCGTTAAAATGAAAACAAACGGTATCATCAGACGTACTTGATGTAAGTGTTGATTCGTCTTTTGGGAGCTCTTTTGCATCCACCCTTTACCAGCAGGGAGACCAAATGTGTGCAGAGCGAGCCACGTGAAACAGAAATGTTTTTTTATGTGTGATATTAAGTTGCAAAAAACCAAAACATTCGATGTAGGGAATAAATTATTCTTCCTCCACAGTCTATCAAACTCCAGTTGTTAGCAGGGAGCTGACGTAGCTTGTCAGACTCTGGTTCAGTGCCTGATAAAAATACCCATAAGCTATGCGGTACACATGTTGGCTTATGATTGAAATTTTTACATGCATCTGGCACACACTGAGCCAACGATAGAGAGATGCAGGCCGACTCTGACAGCTTTATGAGTCCCTTTCTTCTCCTTCTTTTCCTCTCGCAGCCCCAGAGAGTCGTTCAGTCTGCCCTTCATCTGGTTCTCATGAGTTGGGGCTCCATGTTTGGTGTACCCTCCTCTCTCTCTCGTCCCTACATCTCAGCCTTCCCCCTTCCTGCACCCCCAAGACGTGGCCCCCCTGACCCTGCTCCTCTCATGTGCCAGCAGGACGTCCCAGGGGTCAGCGCCTTGTCTCTCATCATCTCCTGGCTCTCCCTCCACCTTCCTCTTCGTCAGACAGACCCCCCACATGTACGAAGATCCTTGCATGCTTAAATACCACCGTAAAGGCACACTCACACATCAATAATATGAAAGCGTGCAAAAAACATAAAATCTGTGCACTAGATCCAGACCCTGCTGACGAGTGAGCATTTTTTATTTTGTCTCCATTCTATAAAGTTTAGCTCTGGTTGATGAAACTAATTATTAAAGGGATAGTTCGGAGTAGCTGATGGATCACGTCACCTGAGAAACCAGCCTGCCACAGGCGGAGTGATACTGGATTGTCCAAGAGAGAAAATAGTGCCAAAAAAAATGAAATCCTTAGACGATGATTTTGTGTTAAAAATGGATCGCCATCGCCTGTGTGTTGTTTTTGTAGGGTAAAACTTTTTGCATTCATGACCCTGGCATCTCACCGGAACTACTTTTTCTTCGTTCAGAACCGGCCAGAACTCCGACCACGGGACTCGGTGAGTATGCTAATAGCTTTGCATCCACTACACTACTAGCAAGTGTTTCATACAACTATCCCTTTAACTAAGAAACCATAAATGACAATTTTCATCACTGATTTATGTGAAAGTAATTTATGAGCATAAATAACCCAAACTTTTTCAGAGCTTGCCAAACTATCATCACACAAACAGACAAATACAGACACACACACGCACATAAATATCACAACTCACAGGAATGTCTGAGGACAGTGTACTTGTCCTATACCAGCTGTAAGTAATGTACGTGTGCACTGATGTAATGTTCCAGTTTGCATGTTTAACTACACAGCGTCTTTCACTGCACACCTGCCTCTTTGTCCTCAGGCCTGTTTCCCGTTTGCCCCTGATGTAGCCTTTCTACTGGACCCTCTCTCCCCTCTCTACACCCCCTTTCATTAATGTCTCTATTAAACTCAGCTGCTGAATGACATTATACAAAGGCACTACTGTGAGATCCAATCCTCCAAGTCGCTGCAGAAAAAGCCTAAAGCTCACGGGAGTCATGAACATGGTTCACGACTACACCTGCAGACTTTACTTTACACAAGCCGAGTAGGTCCTTTGCCTTTAAGGACCATGTCGTGTTTTTTTCTTCTCAGACTGCTTAATTCAAAGGACTGAACGTTAAATGTAAAGAGGTGTCAAATATAAAATTGAGGCAACTCTATAAAGAAAGAAATACAGTTTGTGTAACATACTGTTTCACTTTCATGATCCATTAAACATCTTATGGCTCCCTCGGAAACCACTGTACAAGCCTGCTCAGTCAGGACAGCAGCTCAACATCACTGACTATATTGTATTGTTATTTAATACAAACTTAATTGTTACTGGGTTGTGTTGGGACTAGGGCTGAGCGATATGACATCGTGGCCATATCGCGCAGCCCGAGTTGAGTCTGTAGGAAAATCTGATTTTTTTCTAGAATTGGATCTTTAAAGGATTTGTGTGTCCAGACATCACCAACCTATCTGCATGGGTTGCTGTGACGTAGGTGCAAGTGATGCACGATGCAGAAGCATAAAGAAAGAAAGATTCATATCCTCGCTCTTCAAACAACCCGCCTGTCAAGTCACGGTGTCAAACTCCGATGTTTCACCAGACAAACTCAGTGCTCTGCTGAGTGCAGTTCCATCACTCTCGATTTTATGTTTTACGTTGCACTGTTATGCATTTTAAGTGGCACAAAAGACACTTTCAAATGTGATTTAAGTGGCCAGAGAGGTGGAACTGAAATGAACCTGTCGAATTAAGAACTTAGAAAACTATTCGTATTTATTAATTAGAACAATATTCACCAAGTCCACTGCAGACACGCATCATCAACTTTTAATACAACAAAGTAAGAACTACTGTTTATTATACATAAGCACTCCATGTTTTTGGTACCCTCTCACACGATCATTTGTCCTTCATACCGCTCTGCTCCAGGGGCTGCTTATTCCTCTACCAGCAGCCCCTCCCTCCCTCCCTCCTCCTGCAGCCCGGTGCAGGTGCACTCCCTCTGGGGAGAAGGCCAGATCTGTTCTCTAGCCTCCAGAGCAGCCGCCCGCCCCTTCACTGTAAAAGCTCTTTATCTTTCCTTGTGAGAACAGCTGGGTGCTGCTGTGTAACTCCCACACTTAATTTTTCCATTTCCACTCACCGATGCATTAATGTCTTCTGTTCAGTTTAATGTTCGGGTGTAGCATTAGCCTCCGCTGTGATTCTGCTTTTGTTTCTGTCTCTCCCTCACACAGGCCCTTACAGCAGTATGGCAGTCATTAGATGAGGGGAAGAGGCACAGTCAAAGCCAAGCGCTGCATTTATGACTTCCTGTGGGAGGAAGTGAGTAGCCATCGCCCCACCTGTGTCGCAAGCATACACACACCACAAACACGGCGAACACACCCTTTCATGCTACACGAGCCATTCAGTCTGAGCCCGCGTCGGTTGCAGACACAAGTACACTTTCAAATGCACACAAACAACGATCACAAAGTGTTTCCTGTGAAGCGAACCGTCTTGTGCGTCACAGCACGGTAACACAATCATTATGGCTTTCCGTAATCCATAATTAGAGATGCAGCGACGTACACATGCACACAAACACGCACACATACACAGTGAGCTGCTTTTATCATTCACTCTGCTGCTGATGATGCACATTAATCCCACATCACTGGACTTGTGCAGGCCACACACGTGCACAGCAGCACACATCAGAGACATCAGGATGATGAAGATGATGAACACTTCCTCCTGTGCACCTGGCAACCAGAGGATAACTACTGTAGAGACACTGTGTGAGCATCTATCAAGATTTATGCTTCCCCACTGAGCAAACAGCTTCATGAGCATGTTTTTTTCTGTGCATGCTAACAGCCAAAACCTCAGTTCGTCTCGTTCAGAAAATACTTTGATTTGAGGTTCAACACCTTACAGCCGTGCAGTGATTTCTGAATTTCATTTTGTTAAACTTTTTTACGATTTTATGAATAGTATGCTTTATCTGAATACCTCAAAATCCATCTCTATCTCGTTACAGTAGTAAACGTTTAACAAACTTTAATGGCGTATGCTCTATTTTTCTTATTATGAAATACGATTAAAAAAAGACAAACAAACATTTCCTATTAGTATTGTCTAATTTGCAAATACGGTGGCCCTGAAGGTCAAAAAACAACATTCTAGAAAATACAACAGTTCACACACCACAATGTCGAAATGTAGTTGTGTTTTGACCTTCAGGCCCACCGTATAATGAAGCAAAAAATTGTCAGTCAAAGCTGGTGTTCTCTGTAATCAATAGAAGCAGTAATATTTGAAATTGACGCCAAAGCTGTGGAGAAAGTTGTACAAACAGATTTGGTTTCGCTGATTCTACATTCCTACAACACCCAGCATGCATTGCGCCCCTCCCTTTGAAAGGAACGGCCCAGCGAGAGATGCTGGAATGAAATACTACCGTTTCGCTGCAGGCAACGGCTCAGAGCGGAACAGAATCAGAAATACGACGAGAATGTACCGGTGGATCGTCTAAAAAATCTCCGGGTTTGAAGTCTACATTTCCAACCTGACGGTTTTGAACAAGACATGACATCTGAGGCGGGCATCCCAGATTGAGGAAGTGTAGTTTAGCGAGCTCCCTGGCCTCCTTTTTTAAAAGATTGAAAGAAGACATTCGTGGCCTATTTGGAAAGACTCCCGCTTCTGTAGGAACAAATACACTTGAGGCTGAGAGTCGCAGACAAGCTTGGAAATGAGAAAGTATTGAGAGAAGGCTAACTTCAACATGTGACAACATAACACACAGAATATCATCAGCCTTATCCTTAACTTAATTTTTTTCCTTCTATTATGTTGCTCTCTCCCTTCTCTTCACTTCTCCCTCTCCTCTCCCCCGTCTCCTGCCGGGCCTGTAGACCTAAGACACTTCTCCGACACCTCGAGCTCCGGAGCAGCAGCGGACAAATCTGACGTCTTGCATTAGCTCAAGTGTCTGTTGGGCACCCTCACACCTTGCACACTTCCGCTGCTCTGCAGGAGGGGGATCTCACCCCTGGCACCGCTCTCACTAAACCGACAACTTAATCTCCCTTTACTCCTCCCCTCCCATCCTACCTTCAGCTCCCTTGAAATAAATGTGCCACCATTATCTGCGCCTCATTCTGCATCCCCCGTAGAGCCCGTTTACCCTGATTCCCCAAAACCAGGAAGTAGCTTAGCATTGAGTCAATCAAATCAGGGTCAGATCCTTTTACGATGAGAATCCGGAGGCCTATAAAAAGGACTGTAACATTACAACACTTCATAGAGTCATCCATTTAATCACTGCACCAAAATGATCTGTTTCTTTCTAACTTCAACAATGTTTTAACTGCAGGACTGGGAAATGTAAGTCATAGTTTCCGTAAATAAAAAGGACAGGAAATAAACGGAGAGCAAGAAAAGGGCAGATTGCTCAAGATGTTTATCCTGTAAAGACTAAAGAGGGTTTGATCTCTCGGGTGCAGGGTGACTACCCACAGTAGGGCGATTACCACGTTAGGAAACATCCTGCCCACTGGCGACCGTTGATGACATCATGCCTGTGTGATGTATTTGCACTGCCGCAGGGCCTGACAGCGCTGGCTCCCTGGGAAAGGGTCAGCAGAGTTTCATGCAATAACTTACTCACATTTAACGATCATTAACCGTGCGTGCACTCCCACGCACACACGCCTCTGAGCCTGTGTGTGTGTGTAGTAGCAGTAACCACAGGAAAAGGAGTCTTTACATTTAAGACTTGTGGTTAAACCAAACTTTTCTGGGTTCGCTAGCCGGAAGGCAATCGAGAGGTCTCAGATTATACTCACACAGCGGCTCTGTTGACCTCTCCCTCTGCCTCTCTCTGCGGCCATCAAACATGCTCGCCCTCTGTGGCCGTAAACTGTAGGAACTGGTTCCACCTCGCGCTCTGCCGGGCATCACGGAGCAGAGATTTATACTGAAACAGCCTGAATCTCACAGGAATATATCTGACTGTAAAGCCCCTCTTTGATGCTTCACCTCTGTTCTTAACAGAGCTCAAGGGCTTTTTATCCAATCTTTAGCATCACGCAGTATCTCTCTCACCCTTGCTGATAACTTTTTATAAAAGGAAAAGTAATGGTAAAATCCCTTATTAACTTTCTTGCTGAGATTTGGACTGATACCACTCTTGTATCTGTCCGTTAAAAATGCTAGGTAAGCTAGGTCGCTTAGCTTAGCCTGAAGACTGGAAACAGCTACCTTGGATCTGTCCAACGCTAACAAATCTCTAACGCTCTCTAAGCAACACATTATATTTTAAGTGTTTAACCTTAAAGAACTGAAAAATAACTAAATAAATAATGTACAGGGAAATGTCAACCAAGTTTGGTAGCAGTTGCCGAACAATTAGCAGAGACTCAAGCTAAGTTAAATTTAGCTAGCTGGCCCACCATAACATGACCCCACCTTAAACCCTTAAAACTCCTCCAAACTGTCACTTTTTTCCCTTTTTTTTGGACCAATTAGATGTAACATGTTACAAGTGAACTTTCAGTGAGCTAGCAGCAAGATTTAGCTCCCTACAGAGACAGCCAGGCTAGCTGTTTCCCTTTGTTAACACTCTTTGTGATTAGCTTAAAAAAATCTCCTGAACACTCCCGGAAAACTTTAAGACTCAGTGTTACTCTTAACAAGTCACCATTTATTGAAATAATTAGTGGTTAGTGAAAGATATTAACTTTGTATTTATATCTTTTAATGTGTTTTTATTTTTGGAGTGTCTCCTTCCCTCCACTGAAAGCCAGAGATGTGAGTCTGAGGAGCCCACACACTACAGTGACTAAAGGCCCCGCAGGACAAATTGAGTCATCTCGGAAATGGGAACTTCATCATCATCCCTCAGAGATCTGTCAGGAGATTGAAACATTAGTGAAAGGCGACGGTGACAACAAAGAAACCACATGCTAAATCTTCAGCCTCCATTGTTCTGCTGAGTGACACAAAGTGTTGAGAGACAGGGATGAGGCGGTGTGGAGAGATTTGATCTCTGTGTGCTCGTGCCACTGCAACCATCTGCGCTTCCTCTTAACTGTAGGATAAACTCAAGAGACGTGGAACCACAGCCATTCAGTTTCCCCCACTCACTCTTCCCCTCATCCCCTCGCTTTTATGTTCTTTAATTTTGCGGCCGCAGGAGCCACACCCTCCAGGACCAGCCAAGCCGCCTCTTATTATAGACCTCAGGAAAACTCACATACAATACGCTCATTGGCCCCAAAAGACACACAGATGTGTCTACACGGTGTCTACATAAAACTTTTATAATTTCCTCCTGGCGTCTCATGCACACATGACGGGCACTTTGGCACCCTGATTTTAATAGCTTGTTGTTTATTTTGTTTAATTACAGCCTATTGCGATTTAAAATACACAGAATCGCCATGGAGGAAACACAAGGGAAACACAGCTGCAGCCTTGCCTAAATAAAGAGAAACCTGCCACATGCAGTTCATATTCCACGCTGCACAGACTCAAAATGTCATCACTTATCATAGAAACACTTTGGTACAGTTGTTGCTCCACTTTTACAAGCCTTGATTTGGCTGTCAGGAGTCTGGTGAGGAATCTGGTCAGTATTACTGGCTTCCGCTAACGCAACCTTCCGCTCGGAGGACTAACACACATCACACGGTGCAGCTGGTGACTGGGCAGGGTAGGTGGCTCTAAAATAGTGTTTTACTACACACAAACACATGACTGCACTAACACGAACGCTCTGAGGCACATTAAGTTCCCACAAGGGGAAAGGAAGGAAGAAAGAAACGCAGGCATCCGTTCATGATCCACCTTTCCTTCTCCTCTCATCTCCTTCCCTCCTCTCCCCTTCGCCTCGTCAGTGACCCGATACCAAGCAAAGAGTTGCTCCCAGGATGTGTGGCTTTCTGCTCTCTTTTCCTCTTGGTACCTGCCGTCACAGAAGAGCAGGGGTGTCTCATGTGCTGCCGGTCACTGATAAGGCGAGGCCGAAGTAACTGGTTGAAGGGCAAATTACCTGACTTATACCGCAAAAATTGGAGCTACATTCAGAGAGATAAGAAGAAAACGTCCAAGCAGGAGAGTGAAATTATTGGAAGAACTAAAATGAGCCCAGCATTCCTGGCAGTGAAGGAGGTCCGTCCATCATTGAAGCAGAGCTACAACTCCCGCTGCTCGGTGCATCTGGGCCTTTTGACCACTCGCCACATTGTCGAGTCCCACCCGCAGTGCGTTTCATCATCTCTCCCAGCGAGTGCCTGAGCCCAGCCGAGAGCACAGAGGCTCTGCTATGTGCATCCAGATGTCATGCTGGACTCCTGGGTCCAACAGGTGAATCTGAGAGACAATAAATACAATAACAAGAATTCCTTGGATTTGTGCAGCATTCGGCGCGCCCGAAGCTTAGAGAGAAAGTATTCTTTGCCTCAAAACATCAAATTGTGGAGAACATTAAGAGAAATTACCTGACAGTAAAGCAGGGCTTTCTGTACCAGCTGACATTCCTCCGCTTCTGCTCGCTCCCTGTCCGACAAAAGGCAATAAAACACGCCCGTATAATCCTAATAAGCTCCAGAAATGTTCCTTTAAGGTAAAGAAACAGGTTCTTTCTGCACATATGCATGCATGTACACACACATGCATGTGCTATAAGTCTGCAGGGAGTGTAAACAGAAGCGATAACAGGAGGGAGAAAGGCATGAAGGACGGGCTGCACACACAGAGGAATGACGGGCCTTCAACGCACACTTATGCTTTAATTTTCTGCTCCTCGCCTATTGCTAAGTCTCCTCAAACACTTCTGCAGCTTCTGAGAGAACGAGACAGAATAATCCATCAAAGTACAACAACTCAATGACGGACACAAAAGTAGGAGGAGGAGAAGTAGGAGTGAGAGATGAAGTCGAGAGAGAGGGAAAGCTGTGTTCTGGGTTCGGAGGAAGTGTGTGTGTGTATGTGAGAGCGAGCGAGCTGCCGAGTGGAAAAACACACAAAAGAACTTGAGAAAGTGTTGAAATGTTTTATGTCTGGAAGCACGGGAGGTTTAAACCTCTGGAGGTGAGGGCCAGAGCTGGAGGCTGGAGACTAAACACCGCAGAGCACCGCTGGGACCGTGTGATAACTAACTAATTTAAACTGGGAGGCCGGCGCTGATCATCAATACTGTTGGTTTTAGGGAGGGCAGGGAGGGAAATCTGGTGTCAGATGGAGGTGCGTGTGGGACGGGTTGGAGACGGGGGCCAGACGTGACGGCGGAGGTCGAGGTGAGGGGACTTGTTGGACTCTGAACAGATAAAGTTTCTGTGCACAGCTGCTTTGGCAGGAAAACATCTGTATTAGGCTCCGCAGCAGGAGCCCACTGTGGAGAGGAATGTGAGGAGCAATAAAGAGACGGGCGGGGAGGGAGCGGACAGGAGATACGAGTCGATTTAAAAAAAGAGGTAGATATTTGAGCTTTGAAATTACAAATGTGGAACCCTCTGCTTCTCTACTATCAGCTATAAAACCAGCTCTGCGTGCCTTTAGCGTGAGACAGCTGCAGCCGGGAGCGTGCACGCTGCTGACACAACACTGTCTGAAATCCAGCCTAATTGACCAGTTAGACATCTTTTCCCCCTTTCTGCTCTCCATCACCTTCATATTAACACGCGCGTAAAGCAGACAGAGCTGGCAGACGACTGCAGCTCCTGCGGGAGCAGACGGAGGGCCTTGAAGGGTGGAGGGCCAGGTGGTGCCCCGTCAGGTCACCACGGTAACACAAAAGGATAATTACCTGCTAGTGCACTGAGTCACTCCGCCGAGTCTGCACGATCCCGTCTCTGATCACAGCCTTATTCACTATTTAAACAGAGGTTAAGCTTCCAAATGAGACAAACTGCTCGCTGTGTGACGGCTCGAATTGGGTCAGACTCATTTAATGTTGCTTATTGTAAAAATGAGAGAGAGAGAGAGACGTGGAGTTTTTGTTTGTTTACTGCGTTTCGACTGTTTAATGAAAATGTTTCACATCTGGTGCAGATTAACGGCAGCAGAGCGCTGAGCGGTTTAATGTGCCCTGGTAGCGCGTGTTTCTTTTAACGGCTTTATATTTGTTCACATTTACAGCAGCATCTACAAAAAACATCAACATCCACACACACATGTAAAAGTTAGGATATTTTAAGGTACTAATACGTGTAATTATGGCACTATTCTGCATTTTCAAAGCTGTTCCTGTAACGCGTTAATCGATTAATTCATCGGTTAATCGGTTAATGAATACATTTTCTATGTTTTGAATTACAGGAGATGTCTTGTGATATTCTGTTTAACTTTAAAAGTTTCCTCTTTTCCTCACCTAAGGCTCCGTTATTCCCAGCAGGATCGCAGGAGAACGCAAAGGAAGCGGTGACTAACACACCTCATGATGCCATTTTACAGTGACTGTAAACCCCTCCTCCCACACAAACAAACACAGGTGATGCCGTTGCTACTGTTTCAATCATCCAGGATGCAAATAGCAGACGGCCAACTCACAGCCCCTTCCTGTGGGTCTGCGAGGTGTAGATTAGCACCATGAGTGTGAGTTCATGTGAGTGTGACCGGGCCTGTGCGAGAGCTTGACATGAGCTACAGGCCGAAGAAGTGGCCAACAGTCCTGGAAGCTGCGGTTAGTCAGAGGGGAAATGCTTTAATAGGGACCGCTGGGACTGCATTAAATAATTATTACAACAGAGCGTGTATGAGTTTATACAGCATGCGTGCGCAGACAGCCAGATTGAGGATGACAAGTTTCTCCTTCTGGTCACTTTTCTGTTGCCACCTTCAGAGACGGGAGGGGGGGAAAGTGCGTGTTGCGTTCACTTGCTGGCGCGTTATCACGGCATATCCGGCACACACCCTGCACCCTGACGTGACGTGCGTTACGTGTACATTCTGAACGTATGCCGTCAGCCATTTACACAGCTGGGCTTTTACAGTGGAGTGACTCAGCGAGAGGACGTCCCTGACCCGGGGTCTGTCCCAAAGCCCACACCCACCTGGCTGGCTGCGCTCACACACTCCGACAACAAAGTGCGCGAGCTCCCCTGAGTGGCAATCAGGAAGGAAGAGGAGGAAAAGCAAGTGAAATCTTGTTGCGATATTAGACGCAGCTCTGTGGTGTGTGTAATAGAAACAGATTTGCTTCCTTGTTTTAGTGTTAAGCCCTTAAATAAAACTACAAGCCAGTGCAGGGACGCAGGCCTCTCAGGAAGCAGAGCCTCTACAGAGTCTGACTAATGTACCTTGGCACGGTGGTTCTGGAGACAGAGAGCTTTCAGGGACAGTTTTTAAATAAAAGCCACACTCATTTTGCTCGCAGACAACCTAAATAAGAAAACAAACCCACAACGAGCAAAATGTGGAAAGGAAGGAATTTGGAGAGGAAATAGTCGATCCATTTGATAGCCATCACTTAACTTCTCTGTGTCCCTCTCTCTCTCACGTGAGGGGTAATGAAACGCCACATTATCTGCTGTTTTGAATCAAAGCTGCATATTTGATGAAAGATGTGGAAGATTCAGATGCATGGACAAATCCCAAATATGTATCCATATGAGTGGCATACATGGAAACTCTGAACATGAGGCAAGAGGAAGACAAAACCTGGGCAGATGCCATCAGTAATTTCATTATCCACGAGACCGCAGGAAGGCTGTGTGACTTTCTTCCCATGATCCGCTTAATATATTCAATAAAAATGTTCTACCCAGCTGATCTGACCCATCTTTGTCTAGTTTCTCGGCCTGCTTTGAGCATCATCCCTGCGAAAACAACTCTTTCTCTTTCAAAAGCTGCCTTCGCTCTCGTCAGCTTCCTGCACGCAGCCTTGGCCCTTGACTTCACGAGGCCCTTGACTTTGCGAGTCTCTGCGGTCAAATCCATCTGTGTCACAGCCTGTCAAAAATAGTCACAATGCAGCAACTTCCACAGTAATTACACAGTGCAGCCGAGGAGCCAGTGTCACCTCCCTCTCGTTTGCCAAGACGCTCCAACAATGATCTTTCCAGGATTGGACGCAAACCTACAACTTCTTGCAGAGATTCGCTTAAATCCTGGTGGCTTGCAAACACTGAAACTACCATATTCCTGCTCTGAATTTTTCATCTGTGTTGTGCCAAATTATGTCAAAGGTTGATCAACTGACATAACACAGCTGGATGATAAGTGGGCCAGTTGCTGTGACTGCATGATTTGTTAGCAAATTGAATTATAATGATGGGTTTATCTGCGCATAAATCTGACACCGCCTGCAAATGTTGTGATTATTTGTATTTAACAACCTCTGACTGTTCAACGCAGCCATAAAATATCCCAAGACTCTTTGATTTCTGCAAACATTCTGATAAGATAAGCACAGCGCGCCAGATACAACATCCAACAACCAAAACACAACTGTTCTGTCAGAGTAAAGTGCATCCTAAACATAATGACTCATAGTTTGATCAATGGAAACTAACCAAAAGACGCTGGGATCATCATTGACCGGCATCAGTCTGTCTGAGTGTCGACAGGGATGTCTCCAGATTAGAGCGAAGGGAGGACCCAGTGCACTTTGAACCCAGTCCGCTGTTGACTTACTCATTCTTTAGATAACACATGGCTGACATATTAGCTGCTGGCTGCTCCATCATCCACAGCGCGAGCACCTGAACATTAGCTGGCTGCACAGCTGTTTAGCAGAGAGGGACACTGGAATGTGACACTCCTGGTAAAAGCTGGAAAGCTGCACAGAGTTCTGAAGAAACACAGCTTTTGTGCTGGTCTGTTATGAGTGTGTGTGTGCATGTGTAACATCAGGGAAATACACATGCTGCTCCTTGACACCACGCTGCTTGAATCACTTTGGATTCGTCCACATCCTTTGTCACAAATATTCATGTTGGGTTCTTAAAAGCAGCAGAAAGATGCATCAAGTTTAGGGCAACTAAAGGTTACTTTAGACTACTTAATTATCCCTTTAGAACAGCTACAGCGACTTCAAACCAAAAATGTGTGAAACCAGTGTGTGTCCAAAGGTAAACCTTTTATTTAACTCATGTTTGTGTGCCTTTAAACCTAGAATTAATCCATTTTTAAACCTAGAATTTTCTAATTGGATTATTTTGCTTGACAGTAATAAGGCTAACTGGTGGTGCACATTAAAGACATATAATTACAACCTGTCTACACTTATCTAGGGGCTAGTTTTTCTGTTTAGAGTAACTTGAACCACAGTGTTTTAGTAGTTTTACATCATACAAATGGTGAGAAATTAGCAGCCTACCTAAATTGACAAAGCTCATGACCATGTCCGCGTCGTTCAAGAAGTTGTTGTCTTGCAGGCTGGCTATCGGCGGCCCCTGGGTGGTGAAGACGGGCTTGTACGGGTAGGAGTATCTGTCCTCGTCCCCCTCCGTGGACATGGCGTTGTACAAGTCCAACATGAACATCGGGGCCGCGTTGTGCTTGCCGTGGAGGTGGGGTCGCGGCCGGTGCGGCAGCCCCAGGATCGACAGGATCTCGCGCTGCATCTCTCTGCGCTCCTGGCTCTTCAGTCGACGGTGGATGAAACTGGAGTGGAACTCGTTGTCCAAGGTAAAGTTCGTAAAAGCGGTATCCGCCAGGACGCAGTAGCTCCAGACCAAGAGCAAAGCGGGAGCACGTCTATCCAACATCGGTGCCATGGTGCTCGCCGTGCGTAATTGCGCCCAGATCTGTTCGCTGAAACTCTTGTAAAGAATATTGAACTTTTAGCAACACGCAGCCGGTGTTAAATATCCAAAGTCAAGTACGGACCCTCATGTTGAGGGAAGTGCTCCTAAATGAAACATCAACTTAACTTCTGAGTCCTTTTATTGATGTTTTTTCTGGGCGAGGTGTGTTCGCGCGGACCTCCGTCCTCATCCACAACCTGTAGCCAACAGCTTCCAAGTGTAGTGCAGCGTGCAACTGCGGACCGGGAGACACACGGAACAAGTTGTGAGGAGTCGCTGTTTTCTGGGAGGAGCAGGAGAGGGAGAGGGAGAGAGGGAGAGAGAGAGAGCATGTTGTGGTTTTCTAATGGAGATAGGGCGAAGTTGGCTTTTGTTAGCAGTTGGAGCAGGGCTTGAGGCTACATGTGCAAAGACACAAACGGATTAAGGACGGGATTTGTATCATGATGCTTCTTTTAAGTTATGATAAAGCGCATTTCGTCATTCCTTTCCCACAATTCCTTGTGGCTGTGTGCTTGTGTGGATTCAATAATGACAGATGTGCAGTGACAATGGGCCTTCAGTGTTAGTGTGCTTACGGAAAATAACAGACTTCATATCAGAGAGTAACTATTTGCCTGTGTGGGAGAGGTTGGAACATGCAGTTGCAGTTCTGCCTCTATAATAGTAAGTCAGTGATCTGCAGGTGCACTCTCTGAATACTTTGATTGTGAGACTTTAAAGTTCTTTTGATGTGGAAGAGGCGGCCTTACAGCCTCACAACAGACATTTCATGCTGCATTTTTCAAGATATCCAAGCATATTTTTATCCCCACGGCTGGAGCAGGAAGTTTGTGACAAAGGCAGCGGTGCACAGACAGAGCGCAGACTGCGAAGGAGGGGTGCAGATGTTTGGCAGCTGCTCCATCCCTCCATCTGCCCCCCTGGCCCCAGCACCTCTTAAACACCACATTTTAATGGAACGCTCCTGACCCTCTGGTGCGCTCTGCTCTCGCTGACACAGGCAGGCAGACAGGCGGAGGGACCAGGAACGACTTTATCTCCGCAGACCTCCTAAAACCTTTTCCCTACACACAGCGAGGAGAGTTTAAAGGCTCTGCAGTTGAGATGTTTTAGGGCTGCAGCTTGCCAGGTGATTTTTATGACAATAAAATTAGACTTCAATGGCACAGCAAGAGAGGCTGCCAGACGGCTTAGGCCATGATTGCAAACAGAGGAAGGGAGGAAAAGGAGGCAGAGCGTGTCTTGGGGTCTTCTACACTTAGCTCACCTTCCTGCCTATTTAATGTGGTTGTTCTCGTCTTCAAAGGCGTTCCACTCCTCTTTTTCCAATGACAGTTCAACATGGCTTAAAGCCTGAAAGCTTACATAGCGCTGCCACTACTCATTCTGTATATCTAATCCTGTATTTGCTTTTAAACGGCCCTTCAGTAGTAGCCTGTAACATATAAACATCTCTATCCGGGGCCTCAGATAGAATCAGCTAATGGCCGCAGGTGTTTACATTACAGCAGTTTCCGACAGCGGACTTAAAAGGGGTCTCGGTTCCAGTTAGAACTATACATCTTCCTCTCTTTTTTTCTCTCACTTTCTCTCCCCTCTCTCTCATTGTCTTACACTCATTCTCTTGCTCTCTCACCCTCGCTGTAAAAGGTTGGCGAGGTCAAAACCCCCCCTGGTGCTCCTGCCGCAACCCCCCAGCCCCTTGGCTCGGTTTGTGCCCAGAGAGGGGCTGACAATCCTGGGCAGGACAATAGGAACAGACCCCCCTTTGTTTGGGCCTCCATGGGCCTGATGACAGTCACAGTAAACAGCGGGCACAGGCTGAGGCCCGGCTGGGTGAGCTGCACTGAGGGGCCTTTGACGAGGACAACTAAAGCAGAAAAGCAGAACAAATAGTGTTTGAACTTCCCGGCACACAGAAGAGAAACTACTGAAAGAATAAACATAAGAAATATTTCACACTTTAATCAATATTTTGTCTTAAGATAAACACAACCGCTTACCTATTAAACTACAGTCATACGCTCCTTTTAGGGCTTTTTAATGTTGCATTTCATCTTGCTCATTTTCAGCTTTTCGCCTGGAGCATTTAGAGTGCACACACACACTTCTCCTGCTATGATCTAAGACAATCAGTGCATAAATACACACCTCCACTCCGTCAGGTTGGAGCATGAAACTAAGCTCCAAAAAAGACCACACAGCAGTGCAGTAACACAAGCAAACACAAAATACTCCTCTCTCTTTCTCTTCCTTTTTTATCTCTAGTAACAGTTGAGATTTTTCCGTCTGCCTGGTTATCTCTGTTGAGGCGCTCAAAGCGTGAGGTCAGAGGTCACATTAATATTTATTTCATGTGTTGCCTTAGAGAGCAGCAGGCAGCGCTCCTTTGAAGGCCTGTGCATGTGGGGAGGCGGATAAGGTTGGTCGGAGGGGGGTCCGACCGAGCCGACCCACAGACGATACAGTAAAACTTTTTTTCAGGGTAAACTGACCCTCAAATGAAGCAGTGTGGGGTCGGGGGTGCAAGGACAGGAGAGGTTGGAGGCACTTTATTTTTTTTCCTCTCCCACCCTCTCTCTGTCTGCTCGTCCCGTCTGCCAATGTCTACGTTTTTTGGCGTAACACCACTGTGTGCACTGCACAGACCGGCGGCCTGTTAAAACAGCCCTAACCAGGTGGAGCTGAGCTATTGCAAATGTTCCCCTTCTGGTGTCTCACACATCCAGGGGCCTCATGAACATATGAGACACAGCTGTGAGACAGACAGAAGAAAGAGAGGGGGCGGGTATGTGAAACAGCTTCGACATAGTTCACTTTGTACATCCTACTAAGGTTTTGGGTTTGATGGCATTTTTAACAATCTGGTTCCAGTTTTGAGTTATTGAATCCAAGTGTTTTTAAAGACAAGATCACAGCATTTACATTTTAATACATAACTAAAAGTATACAAGTTAACTTTATTAAGTATTTGAAGTAACAGAAAGTTCTAGGCGCTGTTTGTGTCAGGTTGAAGACACAAATACACTAGGACCAGGACACAAAGTGAAACACAAAGGACAAGTCCTCTTTCCAAGCGAGAGCAGAGCCAATACCCTACAGAGAAGAAAACTAGCATCTGATGTGTTGATTAATATCGGGTACTCCTTCCTCTGACATTTTCTGCTTTCATCATTTTTTACAGCCGTCGAGACGCCATAAAAATAAGGCATAAACTTTTATTTTCTTGTGATTATGGGTTGATTATGTTGTTATCCTGAATAACGGCTTGTTTTCTCTGTATGACAGAATCATCTAAATGTAATCTCCAGATGATGGCATTAAAAACTGTTGCGAGAGCAGCCAATCTTGGCCTTTGTACTTTTGAATACTGATCACATCTATTGAGTTTGGTAGTTTTTCATGTTTAATGTTGCACATCACTATTTTTAAGATGTAAAACTTGAGTGCCAAAGAAAGAGGATGTAAAAATGTTATTAGCTAGACCAATTTGGAGCTGGCAATTGGAAACAATTCCCTATCCCAGCCCCAAATTCTACGTTAGTAGTTCGTCATTGTTGTAACATAAGTCATCAAATAATATGCAAAGATTTACTGCAAGGGAATGCATGCATGTTATCTTATTTTAAATGCCGAACCTTGCTCTCACTCAGTACCTATTTTCACATGTATCCGGTACGTTGTGTCAGCCCTGCGTCTGTCTGCAGCTCAGAACCACCAGAGTAGCTCGGATCTGATTCATAGCTCTCAGCAGGCCAGACAGACCCATCGGTTATCGCTGTTGTCACCGAGAGCCAGTGATACCATTTTAGCTAAGCTTTTTGTAATGCCGGGCTTAGTGAGGCTTATCCATTGCAGGATGTTATCACTCAGGAACTCTGTCACTTGTGTCATCAGCGGAGACACTGAGCTGGTCCCCTCGCCCCACCACATACTTATCAGCATCCATTACTGAGGTGTGAGGGCCTGATAAACGTCTATCCAGTTCCGTGCAGCTCCAGACGGAGGTCCCACTTAGATCGCTGTCTGTGCAGCGAGAGGCCTCGGCCCTTTGACTCTTGCTCTCATCACTCTGTGAGGCTCTGCTGGGCTGTCAATCACAGAGGACCCTGGGTGATCAGTCAGCTCCTCTTTAGGGGATGCTGGTCTGAGGAGCCATTAGAGAGGAGGCGGCCCGGGCCAAAAGCTGATGAGAAACAGAGGAAGCCTGAGGTAGAAAGTGAGGAGGGGGGGGCAGAGGAGCAGGAGGTGGATGTGCTGAACTATGTGGATTGTGGAGGGAGGGCAGCTCTGTTTTCTATTTGTGAGGATTAGGTTGACAGATCTGTATTTAGTTTCTTTGGGCCTCTAGCTGCAGCTAATCCCCCTCACCTGCAGCGAGTGCCCCCGCTCTCTTTCCTCTGACCCTGCAGCCCCCTACTTCCCCCTCTGTCTCCCCCCCTCCTGCCCAGCACAAACACTCATCCCGAGACAAGCACATGACTCGTTGCACTCTGTCTCCTCAGGTTAGGGCCTCACACTCGACACAAATCTCCGCCGGGCCAAAGGAACAGCAGGGGTCTCAGCTTTTCTGGAACAGAAGAAAAAGGACCCCCACAACCTGCCGTCGTCCACATGTTTAGGTTTTTTTCAGCTTGGGTGAGGGGTTGTCCCTCATCACTTAGAGATAGCAATTACTCAGAAATTAAGAGCCATTACTACGGAAGCAGCTTGTCAAAGCCACTCAGGGGAAAGGGAGACCTGCACATTAGGAAATATTCAGGGTCAGGTCAGGGGCACGGACCTCTTCCCTTTAGATCCTGGCTCCCACACACTCTGACCAGGCCTTCACACTGTGAAAGAAGGACCGCAGTGCATTCACAAACACACACAGCAGGCCTGCCAGCAGCTCTTGAAGGTGGGGACTCGGGATGACCTAATAGTTTTAGAATCTAAGCACATTTCTCTGTTTTAACAACAAACTGACATGACTGCAGGATGATGCAACGAAGAGAGTGAAACAGGTTGTGAAGAGTTATTGATGTCGTATTTTCTCATCTTATTTATGTTTTGTCATTTCAATGTTTGGAGCTTTAAAAAGTGCACGGCATTTAACGCATCAGTCTTAGCCCTAAAACACATGTTAGCCAGCTTTATGGTTAAACAAAAGTATATATAGAAATCACTTCCACATGATGGCTGACAGATACAATACATTTATGGTTTCTCCTGGACTCTAACCACAGCTTATTACCACCCCCACCCCACCCCAAACCCCATCCAACTGAAAATACCACCCACACAATACAGTAGACACACCTTCAGACAAGTAGCAGCAAGTTCACATAAAGGGTCTCATTACTGAGAGCCACAGAGGGTGCTAACGGGGATTTTTCTTAACACCACCAGCGTATTAGGCCTATTTCCTTTACGCCAATGAGGTGCAAACTGGCCCACACACATTCCTGGATCTTATTAATGAACGAGGCTTGCAAATGTGAACTGACCTTCAGTGTGAAGAAAAGACTAGCTGCTTGCAGTCATTTCAAGGCTGCTTTGTGCCTGTAAGTACATCAGAAAGGCAGAGAGGGAAAGATTTAGCAAATCAAGCCAAGAAGCAAATCACAAGATGTTGTATGAATAAGATATTCATAAATGCAGAATGACTGACTGTTGACACTAAAGTGCAAATTTGTTATATATAAGCAAATCCTTTAGGCCTACAAATAAAAGTCATGCATTCACAATTTAAAAAAGGAATGTAAAAGTATGGCAATGTGAGCAACAAAATTGGCTGTATAAAAAGTATTTCTGGTGTGCAAGAACTTTGAATAAATAAAAGAAATAAATAAAAGTTAATTAGACTACATTAGCTCTGAAACACAGTCAAGTACAATAACTTTAAGAAGCACAAAAGTGTACATGCTCCGGTAACGTCTTAGTCCTAGTATCTTATAACAGTGGTGAAGTGGCTACAGTGCTCAAATAAATGTACGTAGCTACTTTTACCTCTTGATGTATAGGAGGCACGAACAAAACGGGGCTAGGTCTACATATTGGAGCTGTGCACTTGTATCCCATTCAGAATTACTGCATTTATGTGTACCATGTGGTGAAAGTCGTCTTACCCGTGGTAATACAGGGAAAGAGAAATTGACGTATATTTGTTCAGGTTCTGTAGGTAGGTTAGTAAGAGAGGTGCGCAAATCTCGCGATACTTCCACCAAACCCCTAAGCGGGAACATCATAATGTCATTTATTTAGAGTCCATTAATTAATACATAATGGGGTCCCGAGTTACAGAGCTGTTTTCTGAAATTGACAAGCTCCGTGCTCAACTGCTGAGCAATGTCGAAGTGGCGACGGACTGCCAGCGTGTTGAAGAAGAAATAACCCAGTAAGTTCCTAATCAGCTGCTCCAGCTGACAGTTAAAAGGATGTTGAATAATTTTAGCTAACACCAAAGTTTCATCCATCCTACTTTTTGCTGGTGTGATTAACATGTGCCAACGCGGTTTTCAAGCAGCAGTATCATAGATTAATATAGCTGGTACTTCACTAGTATGTTCAAAAGTGCAATGTTACTATATTTCGGTCTGTGTTACGATGAGGTTAGGGTGCCGATAGCTACTTCGCTAGCGTTAGCTGTGAACGTGCGTGAACCAAGACATTACGGTAGCATCATGCTAGCGTCACTTTGTTAGTAACATTTACAGATAGGGTTTCTTGGGATAAAATAATCAATTAATGTCTGTGTCTGACCAACCTGTTTAGAGTTTGTTTGCTTTGAAAAACATTAGTATAGCTTAATTGTTTTTTCCCAATAAACTTTATCCCTCAGGTTTGACTTGTAGGTTGTACATTTTTAGTCAAAAATACAAAAACATTAACCAGATAAAAGACTTTGTGGAAGAGTCCATATTCATCTCTATTTTTGCAATCACAATCAGCACTAATTACTGTGTTTGGTTTTTAGGTAACCTAGCTGACTGCTGCATTTTTAATGTTTTTTATATGTTGCCATCCTCACTGTATCTTTTTTTCCAGCAGGGAAATTTTGACCCGAATTGAAAATGTAATCCTTGGAATCGTGACAAGTCTGTCCAAAGATGAGGCCCCTGTCTTGGCACTGCCCAACAGATCCAGCTGGGCCAACGTCAGGTAATTTTATTTTAAACACACTGTGTAGCATGAAAGTTGTTACTCCCCACCCTGAACACTGCAGTCGTTCACACACTGACTGTGTGGGATCCGTGTTAGCTGTATGACCTTTAAAAGACAAACACAAGCAGGCATGTAAAAGAAATAGATAGAAATAGCTGTGTAAAGAAATACATAAACATTTCTCTTCATAGTTTTTTTATGTGGCCGGTTAGGCCACACAAGATGATCATATTTCTGTTTCATTCTGTGAAAGAGGACACACAGAGGAATTTATATAAGGGGTGTTTCAAGCAGGCTGCATGGGCAACCAGGTGGTAGGAAAAAAATAAAACTAGCAGCATGGGGTCTGCAAGATTGAAGTTTAAATAACTTCCTGCTGCTTAAAGATGACAGAGTGATAAGGAATTGAAAACACTGGACTACAAACACACACACAGACAGACATTCATAAACAAAGTTTACAAAGGCCTTTAATGTGACTAGGCTGCATAGACCAAATGCTCAGAACAAAGTCAACTGTCTGGTCTTGTTTGGATCAAACCTTGCTTTAAAGCTTGCTTAAAGCGCATCCTGGCTCAGCTCTTTCAAATGTGAGAATCCGGCAGATTGAGCACCAAAGAGGAGTCAGGACCGTGAGGTAGGCGGGAGGTCTTCTCACAGGTAGCCCTCGGGCTGTGGGGAATTTAAGATGGCTTACAGGTGGGGGAGAGGATTTTAAAAGCTGAAAAAGTAAATGTAACACGCACATACTTTGTTGATTTCTTTGATGCTCTCTTTTTCTCGCCCCCTTCTTTTCCTCTTGAATTTCTTTCATTGCTTCCCACTTAAGCTTTGACAGTGCCATCGGGCTTCAAATGAGTTCAGGAAGTTCTGTCACCACCATTAGGAGTGACTGTGCTTCGTCTGTCACTAAATTTGGTAAGAAGGCGCACACGCCTTGTTGCTATTTCCTTTCATTTTGCTTCATATGCGACTTTTCTGTTCTTGACAGCTGCCATTCCTTTTATTCCAAGAGCATTCAGGGTTTTTCTGCACTTCATGTGTTTTTCATTTATATTTATTGTGAACATATGCAGAAACTGCACAAACAGCAGTAAAAGTCAGACTGGGTTTGAGGTGACAAATTAGCAGAGACTGAATACGTGGAAAGCGGCTTTCGGGGATCGGTTTACCGCAGGAATATCCTAATGAAGAACAGCAAATCCTTTAAAGAATGTGACGTAACCCTCAGAGTTAGTTAAGAGATTAAAGTTCAGGAGAACATTATTGACATGTTTTATTTGTTTAATTTAAAGCACAAATTGTCAACATTCTGATGGTCATCTACAGACTTGTGCAGAGCAACTCTTATTCTACCAAAAGGTAAAAATTAAAAGTAAAATATCACTTAAAACAGATTAAAAAAACAGATGTTGATGGCTGTTTTTTTCACCTGTTATTGCTGAATTACACTTTGCTTCCACAGAGACATCTATTACAACAATACACAGCTGTTTGGTTCACAAAAAACAGTTGACAGCATAGTGGATGATATATCCTGCATGCTAAAGGTTCCTCGCAGATCACTCCATGTGGTGAGTGTGCATACATGTTAATGCAAGGACAATGTACATGGTCTGTGATTGTAAAAAAAAAAATACAACCCTCAGTAATAGTTAATTTAATTTGGATATGCTTTGTTATAATGTCCAGCTCGTACACATGGCACATATTAGTCTGTTCTTCTTCAAATGTTTGGAAGCACCTGTGGAAAAAATGTGGTCCAGCTGATCAAACTGAAATAGAATTAAGAGTTTAAAGAGGCAGAAGCATGAATATAGGTTGATACAAGCATGCATTAACCTGCGTGTGTGTCTCCTTACTTTTTTGTCAACAGTTGGCCACGGCCAAAGGATTGATCTCAGGTGATCTATGTTACTTGGAAGAGGACGGCACGAGGATTGACTGCCGCTCCAGCTCTGCTGTAAATCTCAAAAACCTAAACTGCCTCACTGGCTGAAACGCTTCACCTTATTTTAATGCACTGAGAAACATTACATCGCCTTTGACTTAACGGTATCCTGTGGAGTTTCGTTTTTAAAGAGAATTTTTTGAATTATATTTGTTGCTTACTCAAAACATTCCATGTTTAAAACAGCTCCTTTAATGTTTTGGAAACTTGTTTGTTTGTTTTAAGTTGAGCTTCCTGTCCTCTTTTTAGTCTGAACAAATTACTGACATCAGCTTACCACCATCTGCAGTTGGCAGAGATGTGTACCGTTAAACCCTGTAGTGCGTGGCATGCATGTGTTGCTAGAACATGTGATTCAAACAATATGCTAACATGAATCTGCAGCACCATGGGGTGTCAACAGCTCCACAGGGTACCTTGTTTTCCCTACCAAACCAGTGATAGCACTGCAAGGCTTTTACTAGTTTTACAGCTTTATTTTTGTCGTAGGCTGTCGCAGTTTCATCAAACATCGGTGGGATTAGAAGTATCCTTTGTGATTTGTTTGTGAATCTTCTCTCCTTAGTTGCTCAGTATGTTGAATATTATATATTCCTTTGTGTGTGAGGAGGACATTAGTTTGCACTGTGGCTGTTTCCCTTGATCGTGTACAGATATCGTATCATCTGCAAAGTTTGTCATGATAGTGGAGAAGGATGCAACGTTTCAGAGACTCCTGGATGACGACTTCTGCACAAAGCTCTCTCCCTGCATCATGATCACAGTGTGTTTACTTCAATTAATTTGTGATGCAATGTGTCGTATTAGTTTCCTGTATACGTCACAGGTGTGTTTGCGTGTCTCAGGGAAAAGGCGTGCCAGACGTGAACAGCAGGTTGATGGTGAGGAAGCTTTGGGACACGCTGCGTGTCCCCATCTTCGCTCTGGTGGATGCCGACCCTCATGGTACATCTGCCTTGAGTTCAAACCAGTATAACCTCTCACGCATACTTTGCATATTTCCACTAATTTAACAACACTTGACTCACTTTTCGTCTCCACGCACACACAGTAGGGTTGCATGTCTCGCTAAGCCGGCAGATGTTAGCACCTGTCCGCTACGTCATGCTGCGTAGTCTGACTGTTATTTCCGCTGGCGTGATCTCGTCCAGGCGGGATGGCTCAGTTCCCTTCATCCTCCATACCTCCAACCCTTTTCCCATTGCATGGCGAGACACATATGTAATGCTTTACTTTGTTCAAAGCTCCGTTACACATCTCTGCAGGATAATTGCTCTGGTATGCCAGTGATTGTGGCGTGTCTCTGTCTCTCCTGATTTTCCCAGGGATTGAGATCATGTGTATCTACAAGTATGGATCAGTGGTGAGTCCCAACACGCTAGTGTCCCCTGTACTGTATATTATCCACTGTGGCCTGTTCAGTGTCACACTGTTAGCAAAGAGTAATTATATCCTCTTTGAGTAGAAGAACGGACCAATCGTCAAGCTGACATGTAATGTTTCTGTTGCGTTCATTAGCGTTATTGTGAGCATATGTTGGTCATGACCACATTACGAAAGTACAGTGCTGATTCTGTGTGTTTATTTAAGATATACTCCGTGCATAAACACGTGTTTCTGTGTGTGTGTGTGACTGGGCGTGTGTTTGTGTGCGCGTTACTTTTCCACAGGCCATGTCGTTTGAGGCCCACAGCCTGACCGTCCCCAGCGTTATGTGGCTAGGCCTCCTCCCCTCTGACCTCCAGAGGTTTGGACTCAACATTCGCTACTTCCGACTTCCTCCACCCGCCTCTAATTGGGTTTATATTCTGGGGACATTTAGATTGTTTGTTTTGGTTTCTGTTGCTGTCGCCCTCACTTTTTTTTCCTCCTTCAATGAACTGCGTCTGAGAGTATATTGAGTTTTAAGTATACGTCCCCTTGAACAAATTTAGAGATTTGACATACATTTAATTGTAGTGTGTGCAGTTTTTCCTCTTATGCGTCCCCCTAAACATACATATAATAACTCCTCTATGCGAGTCCATTAAGAACGGGAGGAAACATGCTGTAGGGGCAACATCCATCAACAGAACCGCCTGCTGGCTGCTGCCATTCTCAGGAAATTAATTTAGTAAGGTGTAGTAAAATCAACACTTCATTCTTCAGGTTGCGGGTTCCAGAGGATGCCCTGATCCCCCTCACCACGAGGGACGAAAGCAAACTCGACAGCCTCCTGAAAAGGCCGTACTTAACCAGCCAGCCAGACTGGCAGAGAGAGGTGAGAGAAGAGAGAAAGAGAGGGAATTTGCTGTGCTGGTGAAAACAAGAATATATTTCAGTTTCTCACGGGATGTTGAACAGTAAATAGGAGGTAAAAGTAGAACGAAAATGCTGTGATATTTAATTTTGTGCATGCCATACACCCCTAACCCCCTAAACTCAGTGTGAGCTGCTTGGAAATTGATGGTCTGAAAGAGAAGGAGTTCTACCTCAGAGGTTTAAACAGTTTTAACATTTTGCTCATGTGACACACGGCGCAGGAATGTGTGCGAGAGGACTCTTAGCTCGCTGGTACTAAGTATATAGAACAGCTACTTTGTTTTGGAGTGGCTGTAAAAGAAACACCTGATGATTTATGCCTGTTTGCACAGCTTCTCCACGAGCTCCTTAAGCTTGCCGGTTTGCTCTTGTTGTAGATGGAACTGATGCAGCAGACTAAGGTCAAGGCTGAAATACAGTCGCTGGCAGCCATTGCTCCTGATTTCCTCACCAACATCTACCTGCCCAACAAGCTGCGTTACGGCGGCTGGGTATGAGCACAATGCTGCCACTTAGTGGGATAACACGTGCACTGCTAAGGCTGCTTGCAAAACTAAAGAAAGCTCTCTATGCAACTGTCCTTTACGACCTTCTCTGACAGATTGACATGTGAAGTTGGTTTAGTTTGCAATGTTTGCATTCTTTTTTAGTGACCGTGTGTGTTTATGTTTGCTAATTGTTTTTGTCATGTCTCATCCAATCATTAAAACCCTTTACTTCCATTGTAAAGGTTTGGATCTTGTTTATATTTCAAAGATGTTTGGACATGCTGTTGAAGTCATCAAACACACCAAGTCAGTTTCAGTCATGGGTTCAATTAGTTTCAATTGTTTCAGCATTGTCTTGCACGTTTTACAACCACAGAACACCCATTAAGTGAGCTCATTCAAAGACTGTCAGCACATGTGAGGGATGATTTAGTAGTTTGGAATTGGAGCATCAGTGAGGCTGTTCATTCATCAATACACTTTGTAAGGGTAAAAACTGTTGTTCTTTATAAGATCCTTTCTCCAGCAGATGGAGACAGTGTTCATTAAATAGGAGAGCAGGGCAATCTCATAAGCAACCCCTCAAGATCATACACATAATGCAGGAAAATCATCATCACAGACACACAATATACACAATTGAAAGCCCAAGTGCTTACATTTGGGTACTTGTCGATAGCGAGTACCAATATGAGTACTTAATGATATCATTAAAGTTCTCATAATGACTTTAAAAACATGTTTCATTTTCATTAGATGTTCCTCACTTTCTGACTGTAACAGTAAATAGACAAAATAAAACGACACTCAACTTTGCCTCTCCGCCTACCTGCTTAACTAACTGAAGGCTTACGTCAAGCCATAAAGTGGTTTTCAGGTGCAGTACGAGTACTACTAGCTCCGATACCGTCCGATACCCGATACTGGTACCGGTATCGATGCATCCCTAATTGAAAGCTCTAGTAGTTCGTAAATATATCTATGGCCTTGTGAAGAGTAGAGCAGGTTTCAATCATTCAGGTGTCATGTATAACTAGTATGCTAAGCAACCATTTTCAGCAACAGGGCTGTTCTAACTTGAAAGGTGAAAATCCCACAATATTACCTCACCACAAGAAATACGTCATAAAAAGATAGAAACATTTTTAAAAAGATGCAGGTACTGAGGAGAATGGCGCTTGTCTGTATTATATTATTGTATTAATCAGTATTAATAATGTAAACAGTACTTTAAAGTTGAAGTCGATACATTTTAAGCCTAACTGCTTTGTTTGTATTTAAGTGGTGTCATCTATTGAAGTACATCATGTTTTATAAGAGACTTGTAAATCAATTTGTCATATATAATTTGACAAAATAGTTGTGCACTAACTGTTGTGGAGTGAAATGATTCAGTAGGAAAAAAGTGCCTCTAAATCATTATTAGTATAAAGTGCCTAATTGTAAACATCTCCCAGTACAGTAAGAACAGTTTAAGTATAAGTCAAGTAATCAGTTGGGTCTAAAGTGGTATTCAGCGATGTTATTATTAAATAAATATGAAAAAGTTTTAATATCTCACATTAATCATATAAAATCATTTTAATTGTTGAGTTCAGACAAATATAAAATGAGTACGTTCTTTGTTTAATATACGATCTTTGGCTGTATTACATGACCGTCGGTGGGCGTGTCTTTATGCTTGTGCAACATACATTTACTACGTCACCGCAGTGCTGTAATTTCTCCGGCTGAAGTTTCAGTAACGTGCCACAAGATTTGTCTAGACTGATAACTGTCGAGGAGGAACAAAAGACTGAGCGCCGTTTCATCGTAAAGACGGAACCAGGTGAGTTAAACCAGGTTTGTTAATTTTTTACAGAGTCGTGAGTGAATATGGCAGAGGCAGCTTTCCTGCCATGTGTTCAGTGTCGTGTCCAGCTGCTCCAAGATAGTAACTGTTTTGGCTGTGTTGGCTTGATGAGCTTGTACTGATCAAAGCTGGTTTTAAGAAATACCTTTTCAGTTTTAGTGGAAACTTATTTATTTTAATGATATGTGTTGCTATAAGCTTCAATCTTTGCTAAAAGCCTACAGAGAAATTCATATTTTAGACTGAACATTTATTTCTGTTTATACCAGTTTGACGCTTATTATCTGTTGTAATTGATTATATCATCGGTGCCGTTGTAAGGAAAGGTGTCCTTTTATAATAAAAATGAGTATTATAATGTAATGGGCCATATATTTTATAATAAATAGTAAAGAAATAAAGTATTCAACAAGAAGATTTAATACGTGGGATCATGTTTTACTTCTAGGATCTTATGACAGGCCCTGAGACCCAGCCCCTGTTGTGTAATATGTGGTATGGTGGGGGCTCAGTCTGTCACGTTACATGTGTTTTGTCTCAAGTGAAGCCAGATTGCTCTTCTCCTAGGTAAGGCTATTCAGTTGTAGAAACAGGACAGGTCCTTGAGAGGCCTTCCCTTTTCCACATGTCAAGGACAGCTGACTACACGGCACAGGGAATGAGAGTAGTCTCTTGAGCTTTTGCCAGAACATCGTCTGTGGTCTAGCTGGGCATAAATTAGCGTGGCAGTCATGTTTCGCAAGACATTTTTCGTCTTTAACATCAAGGTGGACTGGGATTTTGTCAGGTAAAAGATGATACTTGTAGACAGGATCCGGCTTTCTTAAAAAAGTCGCAGGAAAATAATCTGTCTGTCTTTTTTAACGCCCTCCTTTTTCTCCTTTATTTTAGGTCAAGAGTATCTCATATGGACGCAGTGATCCGCCGGTGCCCTTTCCTCACTGTTGTGCCCAGCATTCGCCTGCAGCTCGCTGGGAAGTCATCCTTGGTGAGCTATGCCCAAAAGTGCCCTGTGATGAAGGAGCTGGCCTCCAGACCTCTAGCCAGAGCTCTGTCCTCCTCAGCTTCTGCATCCAAAGGCACTCCACCAAAGGATGGTCAGTTGATTGATTTGCATCCTTTTATACATGATGAAGATCCAGACAACTAATGATGACTTAATTTTGAACACATTTTTTATAGAGTCGTTAAGAAGTAATTTTTGTTCTTTAGATCAGAAGCATGGAGTCAAGTTACCCCCGGGTCATACCATGCCACCTGCTGGCCAGGCCATAGGCTCCAAGTGCCCGTTCCTGGCTGCAGAACTGGTGCAGAAAAACAACAGGGTTGTGAGAGAGGTCAGCATGGAGCTGCAAGAGGATGTTCAGGAGATGCACTCTGTCCACACACGTAAGCACTGCCACACCTGTAATTAGATACACACAGTAGGTCAGTTATGTAAATTGTGAACGGTCATTGTTGGGAGCAGATACAATCTGATGACATTTAAAGTGAATATAAAATGTAACATGTAACCGTGTGTATCTTTCTTGAACAGGGAAAAAAGATTTTTCAGTTGTGGATCTTATTGAGGCGGACAAGGCCAACATAAAAGCACCAAGAAACCTTCTTAAACCCATGTCTTCTAAACCTGCTCACCTGCTAAAAGATAATCTACCTGAGGGTGAGACAGACAATTTCTTCTTCATTAAGTTTAATTATCACATCATAATTCTCAAATTTAAAATATGAAACTACTCAAACCAATTTCCATCCATCAGCTGTCACCTTCCAGTACGACAAGTATTTTGAGAAGAAGATTGAGAGCAAGAAGACTGATCACACATACAGGGTGTTTAAGACGGTGAACCGTCGTGCCCTAACGTTCCCCATGGCGGACGACTACTCGGAGTCTCTTCGTGCAAAGAGAGACGTGTCTGTGTGGTGCAGCAACGACTATCTGGGCATGAGCCGCCACCCCAAAGTCACAGAGGCTATCACGTGAGTGTTTTTAAACATTAAACAGAAACCATAGCAAGATGGTGATAGTGAAATACAATAATATGATGGTTTCAAGATATTTAAACATGTTGTTTTTCTTAAAGGGAGACTTTACGAAAGCATGGTGCCGGTGCAGGAGGAACACGAAACATTTCAGGGACGAGCAAATTCCACGTGGATCTTGAATATGAGCTGGCTGACCTGCACGGCAAGGATGCCGCACTGCTGTTCACGTCCTGCTTTGTAGCCAATGACTCCACATTATTTACTCTGGCAAAAATGCTACCAGGTACATTCAATCAAGCTTGGAAATATGAAGACATGTCACCTAAAAGTTCTGTGCTTCTGCGTTGATTCAATATTGTTCTGTATTTTATAATAAGGATTTGTGATTGAGACTTAGGGAATCAAAGAAGTAACGTTTCCTCCATTTTTCTTTTCCTCCTGTAGGTTGTGAAATCTACTCTGACGCTGGAAACCATGCCTCAATGATCCAGGGTATTAGAAACAGTGGGGTCAAGAAGTTTATCTTCCGTCACAATGACGTCAGCCACCTACAAGAGCTGCTTGAGAAATCCGACCCCTCCACTCCAAAGATCGTTGCCTTTGAGACAGTGCACTCGATGGATGGTTAGTTCGCGCTCCTCCTTATTTAAAAGGATTAACATTAAATCCATGCTCTGTTTTATAAAGCTTTATCTATGCATTTAATAAGTATGGATAAAAAAATATGTGTGTGATATGTAATGTTAAATAGTCTGCTGTGCCCTTTACAGGTGCCGTGTGCCCACTAGAAGAGATGTGTGATGTTGCTCACCAGTTTGGTGCCATAACCTTTGTGGATGAGGTTCACGCTGTGGGCTTGTATGGTCCAAGGGGAGGAGGGATCGGGGACAGAGACAGAGTCATGCACAAGATGGACATCATCTCTGGTACCCTTGGTAAGTAAAACTTTTGCTAATGAGGGGAATCCTCTTATTACACCCTCACCAGTGCCATATGGGCCTCTCTGACTTGTTATGGGTTTCGTTTCCAGGCAAAGCATTTGGCTGTGTGGGAGGCTACATCGCCAGCACCAGCGCCCTGGTGGACACAGTTCGCTCCTACGCTGCAGGCTTCATCTTCACCACTTCCCTTCCTCCCATGCTGCTGGCAGGGGCGAGGGAGTCCATCAAAGTCCTGAAGAGTGAGGAGGGCCAGGCGCTCAGGAGGAAACATCAGAGGAGCGTCAAGTTGCTCAGACAAATGCTGATGGATTCAGGACTTCCTGTTGTCCACTGCCCAAGTCACATCATTCCTGTGCAGGTAAGAAAATGTGTGATTTATGAATTTAACTCTTGCTGGGTTCCATTCATAGAAAAGTCTAATATATCAGTGTTATGAGAGGCCTAAATTAAATTGCAAACAGTGTGAATCTGATATGTGATATATCTGTTTGGCAGGTGTTAGATGCAGAGAAGAACACAGAGATCTGCGACATCATGATGTCTCGTTACAACATCTACGTCCAGGCAATCAACTACCCCACTGTGGCTAAAGGAGAGGAGCTGCTGCGCATTGCCCCAACACCACACCACACCCCTCAGATGATGTACTACTTTGTCGGTATGCGCTCTGTAAAAAATGCTGCTTATCTCATTAATCAAACATATCCAAAAAGTGACCATTTTTTGTTTACATCAAATTCTGCAG
This sequence comes from Semicossyphus pulcher, assembly GCF_022749685.1. Lineage (NCBI taxonomy): Eukaryota > Metazoa > Chordata > Actinopteri > Labriformes > Labridae > Semicossyphus > Semicossyphus pulcher. The sequence goes on from NW_027211637.1 coordinate 22,576,078, forward strand.
TATTGAGAAAGTAAAATTACTTTATGTTTCTCAAGAACAAACCTTTTTGACACTGTTTTTGTCTCCATAGACCGGCTGGTGAAGACGTGGAAGGAGGTGGGTTTGGAGCTGAAGCCGCACTCCTCAGCAGAGTGTAACTTCTGCCAGCAGCCTCTCCACTTCGAGCTCATGAATGAGAGGGAGAAGTCGTACTTCAGAGGCCTCAGTCACATCATATCAGCAGTAGCTTGATTTTTAATTCGATATCATGAAGCATAAAACACTAAATCCACACAAAGCCCTACCTCCTTCTATTTAAGCTATTTCTTATATTTCTGTAATTTATTCACCACTAATGAATGCCGGGGTAAGGTGCTAATAAACTCTCTCGTGTTCACTTTAAAATCTAACTCTTTGTCTCGATACTTTTGCCTGTATGCTTTTTTTCTTAAATATATTATTTAGAATACAACAGCGTGCGTTTCATACTGTTTGGAGCATGCACCCAAAATGTCTACCACCGTATAAAAGAGTGACCATTTCTGTGAACAATAGGCTGCACTGACCCCACAGGGGGAAAAAACGTTCAACTAATTAATAGTTTTAATTTATAAATGAGGTTTAGAAATCTTGGAGAAACAATTATTTATTCAGTATGTTAGCATAGTAGTAGATAGCACCAGTAGTTCGCTTCCTCAAACAGCAAAGAATGTGGCTGTTAAAGGCTATAAAATGTATGTTTTTTTTCTAAGGCCAGCATAACAATCCCTAAATTTAAAAACATTTATTTACATAATAAACATAGTTATTTTTACTCTGATGTAAAACATGGTCTTGAGTAATACAGACAAGATTAGAAATTTGAGTCTGGAAAAGATAATAGAATGGAAGATAAAATAATCCTTTTATTTTAGGAATTCGGGATTCATTAAATTACTTCATAGAAAACAGTTATTGCTTTATAAAGGTTGTGAATACAGCTCCATGTGATACAGTGTTCAGTTTTCTGTCAGCACTTTGCATAATTTTATTCATATAGTATTATAGTATTCATAAATATATACGTTTGTATTTGTCCCATGCATACGTAACATCAGTGTTATGCATTGGATACCTTTTTTTAATACACAAATGCACAACAATTGACTGAGCTTTTTATACGGCACAAGATTTCAGAGCAGCTAAAAGGTCAAATTAACATTTTCGAACTCCTCATGCATGTTAAAGTCACGTGTCAGAGAAGGGCTTCTGTGCTTGTAACAAACAGCAGCCCAGGCAACCGTGCATTCTTTTGTGTTTTTATTGTTTCTTATAGGGATGCACGATATTATCGGCATGTTATCGGTATTGGCCGATATTGGCTTAAAAATGAAATATCGGATATCGGCCAACACGCCGATATACGCTGATATAATTAACCGATAAAATAATGGGCTGCGGCACGAAGAAGACTTGCGCGGCGCAGCGTGATGACGTCACGTGTGTATCGGCATATCGGCTATCGGCAAAAAATCCAATATCGTGCATCCCTAGTTTCTTATGCTGCCTTTGTCGAAAAAGAAAAATACTGAGAAAAAAAAACTGCATTATATGATATATCATATCACTGATTTTTGACTAATGTGCATCTTATGTGTTCAGCAAAAATCTAATCTGAAAAACATTTCATGCTAGAAGAATGAGCTGGCAGATGGGGTTAATATTGTGCAACCATTTCTTTCTGGTATCATACAATATTAACCTTTAACGTTTATACAGATATTTGCTGCACAACATGTGCTGTATATGTACACAAGTTCAGTAGATGCAGTGCTCCAACAAATCATAATCATAATCTCAACATAAATACCACCACAGCTGCTGGTTTAGCAAAAAGGCAGTGGAGTATCAAGTTGTGGTGTTCGTGTATAATCAGCTTAAGTACAGATTTGTGGTCATCCGGTCATTCATTCATGAAATGCTTGTCGTGGCGTTCTTGGTTCCACCACATGGAGGCATCCTGGCTCTCCTGTTTGCAGCTGTGAGGCTGTTACGTGAGACGCCTCCCTCCTTTGCAGATGACTCATAGCGGGTGCAGCAGCTTTCACCGTGAACCACTAGATGGTATCAATACAGAACAGGATATTGTGTTTCCCTTTCAGATAACATGGCAGATCATATTAGTTGTAATAAAATGCAGCAAATACGCTTCAGTGTGCGTCACAGCTTGTGTCAGTGAAGCAGACATGCAGAATCCGAGATTATAGAGATTTTCAAATGAGCTGACACATTTATCAGCCTGGTTATTTCATGTAGCCTTTTCATACGAGATAAAACAAAACTCTACTGACTTTCATTTTCTATCATGTGGCCTTGATTATCATTTTCAAATAGAATTAGTTCAATAAAAAAAAGCCTTTTACTCCCACACGCAGAGAAACATCAATGGAGAGGAAGCTCTCCTCCCATCTGTCTCATCTCTGAATGCATCACACTGTACATCTGCACGTGACAGCGGTGCGTTTGAGTGCCTGTCGGGTTTGCATGAAAGCCCTCAAAGCAGCTCTTCAGATGAAAAACTGGGATTCTGTAAATCAAAGACCAAAATGAGCTCGCATTTGGAGCGTATTATGTAACCAAAGTGTTGGTGGAAGAAGTGGAGCATTCAGGTGACCCCCACCCTGGTGCTCAGAGCATGAATCTTTGATATGTTTTTAATTTTTTACTTTAATTCAATGCGTGTTGTGTTGATTTCAAATTTTTAGACATAAAGGGGGGCACACATTGAACATTATATATAAACTAAATAGTTGTGCATTGATTGGCCTCATTTTTACATATCATATCCTTCAGCTATCACTGTCTTTTGTAGATGCAGCCTGCTCAGTTTCTTATTGCGAAAAGCCTTTGAGCAGCTCCAACACCTCAGCACTTCCTGGAGGTAGAGTTCCATCATGTGGATGTGAGCGGGGCCACAACTCTGTACGTAATCTGCTGGGTGGCTGTTGGTGCTGAAATGATGCTGCTGATGATGCCTGTTGTTGTTTGGCTGATCAGTCCGTGGTAGAGAGCATTTGTGTATCTGTGTGTGCAGGTTTAGCTCTATTCCACATTCTGTGTTAATCCCGATGCTCTGCACATCTGTGTCTCCCCCACTCACGTGCACAGACAGATGAGCTACAAGGCTGGATTCCCACTGCACGCATCCCTCTCTATCTCTCCCCCTCTCCTCCACCATCCGCTTGCATTATTATACACATCATTACTGAAGCATGGGAATGTTGTGGTTGCATTCTAAGAAAAGATGTACATGCACAGCAGCATGCATATGATTATCCTATTGAGTCACTGTGCAATGTGGAAGGGAAGGGAGAAAAAAAGCCTCCCTTCATACACAGAATTAAGATAGAAAGTGAGGAGAGCAATTGCATGGGTGTGTCTAATCTCATGATAAATATTATCATGATGAAAGATTGCAGCATACTTCCGTAATTAAATGTTCCGCTGCTCTTCTGCAGAAAAATGCATCACCAATGCAAAGTACTGAGCAGAGTCTGCCTTTCCAGGAAGAAAAGTAATAGATACAGCCTACTTGTTAGAGTCTGTGCTCTAAATGGAGGATGTGATTTTACTTAAACACTATATTACTTGAAATCCCGTGTAATAACCTATTACTTGTTATAATATCACTAGTATTGTTATAAGAAGTTACATATTGTGTAAGTATATAGATATCTAAGCTAAAATACAGTATATTATAGAATTACTGTTTGAGATGTGCCGTGAAAAGCTCAGAAAATTGTCACAAAGGTCAGGAGAAAGAGATAATAATACAATATTAATGCATATAATGTGCAATAATGCAATCTTACAAGACATTTATGAAGAGTAACCACCCCTAAAACTGAAAAACATGCAAGTGTCAATTATAATGCATGGTTCTTTTGCAGACACCCCATGAATCACTATTAAGTGATTAAATTAATAAGTAATAACAATAACCCATACCACTGCAAGATAATATGGTAGCCTGCAATAGTCCATTTTGAGGGATATGAAACACAGGAATCATACTGTTAGTGATTACAGTCCTCTGGAAAACATTAGAAACCTGCTACAATATCACAAACAATTAATGCATAGAATGGCAGTGATTGAGAAAACTATTCCATTGAGGCCTACTGATGCCAAACTTTGTGATATTTCTGCTATGACTTTAAATCATAGGAATAAACTCCTCCCTCTTGAGTTGCTCTACTGTCAACTAAAAAAAAGCACTCCCCGTGCATCGGAATGGTAAAACGAGAACGTGCATGGAGGACCCTGGTACGATGTGGAGCAGCTGAAGTTGATACAGACATTATTTGCTATAAAACAGTCGCATTTGAACTCGTATCTCGTAAATTAAAGTTTTAATAGGTCTCCATGGGCGCTGTGGTGGGTTATACTCACTGACTGATGGAAATAGAGAAGAGGAAAAAGAGGAAATCTCTCTGCTCAAGAAGGAGCGCCATGCACTGGCGGGGCAACAACATTTAATGCTTCTCTATTTGGATGACATGTAGTTTCTCGTCGTTTGGTGGACCATGTAGTAAGTGTTTGCGCTTGCATGGAGTATGATATTGAGTCCGATATGTCTAATGTGACGCCGAGTAAAAGCGTGGAATGGCTGCAACTCGAGTTAGAGTCCGGAGGCACTTCTCTGCTCCTGCTGGACTGTCGTTCACATGAGCTTTACGAATCGTCCCACATAGAGACCGCCATAAACCTGGCTATACCGGGGCTGATGCTCCGGAGGTTCAAAAAGGGCAACATACCCATCCGAACTATCATCCCCAACCATGAGGATAAAGAGAAGTTCATAAGACGGTGTAAGACGGACACGGTGGTCCTGTACGATGAGAGCACCGTGGACTGGCAAGACTGTGGAGCTCCAGCGTCGGTTTTGGGTCTACTTCTTCAAAAACTATGGGAAGACGGCTGTAAAGCGTTTTACTTGGAAGGTAAGTCATTTCATTGTCGAATTAACTCATTAAACAGTGACGTTAACGTTATACATTAGCGTAATAGGTAGGTAACTTAACTTGTAGTGTGTCTTCGGTTGAGTTTGACGTTTGAAAACATCTAACTGACGCCGCTAACAATTCGAATGATGACGTTTTTATTAGTGAGTTAATTTAGCAAGTTAGCATTTTAATGAACTGTATTTAAGGCAAACCATTCTTATATTAAGAGACGCTGTTTGTCATGAAGCGAAAGTTTTTTATGATAAGAGGTTTTAAACTTTGCAATACCGACTTTTGAATCCCAAGAACCAGGCTGTAACGGCTATTTATTATTGTTGTTGTGTTCCAACGTTATAAACCGTAGCGTTATTTCCACGCCAACGTTCATGCCGTGTGTGGTTTACAAGCTGTTGAAAAGTTTGTGTCTTGTGTGTCACTGAGATTCTCAATTAAAATTCCAAAATGGCCGCGCCATGTTTTGCTCCAGCAGGAACAGGCATGCATTTCATGAATGGTCTTTTTGGGGGGAACTTGAGCTACTCTTTTGCAGCTCTGCTTCAATACCCAACAGTCTATTTGGACATCAAATGTGATTCAAATACACATTTTATTTGTGGTTACCCATTGTATTCATAAACTGTTCAACCCTGAGGTTAATTTTTGCTTTGGCTGTTGTCCAGGTGGATTTGTAAAGTTCCACACAGAGTACCCAGAGCACTGTGAGACCCTCATCGACAGCTCCTGTCCCAGCTCTTCTCCTCCGCTGTCTGTTCTGGGCTTTGGAAATCTCCGGATCAGCTCAGATTGTTCGGATGGGGAATCTGACCGAGAGCCAAACAGTGCCACAGAGTCTGAGGAGAGTCCCGTCCCCAGCAATCAGCCTGCCTTCCCTGTCCAGATCCTCCCTTACCTTTACCTGGGCTGTGCCAAAGACTCCACTAACCTAGACGTTCTCGGCCAGTACAATATTAAGTACATCCTGAACGTCACACCCAATCTCCCAAACATGTTTGAGCATGACGGCCACTTCAGGTACAAACAGATTCCAATATCGGACCACTGGAGTCAGAATCTGTCCCAGTTCTTCCCAGACGCCATATCATTTATCGGTGAGTAGCTCTTTAACCTGTGAACTGTAACTTAGAAATCACACGCTCACACTTTTCAGAAACGTAATATGTTATCAGAGTGCAAATTGGTTTGGTTTGTTTTGTCACAAGGTATATAGTATGGGTTGGGCCATAGCTACGTCATTGTTTGATAATTATGGTTAATAATAAATACATTTCAATGATTTATTGACAGTAACAAAAATAGAGCATAATGTCTCATACCATGAAAATTACACCCACCAGAAGGGAATAATTGGCACCACAACATGCAATCAGCTGAATTGCTTACAAAAAAGGAAAAAGTACAAACTTGTAGATCTGTCTCAGTGGCCTTTCTCCTTACCTTCTACCTAATCACCTGGTGAAATCATCATTAAACAAAACAAATTTAAACCAGTCTTTGCATATGTTAGCGTCAACCTAGAGTCCAAATTAGTGAGTTTCAGGATCCGACAGTTTTGCGATTCTTCCAGTTTTTGTGCATTTTCTATTATTTGCTTATAGAGTAAAAATTACTAGGAAGCACCTTCACACAATATAAAGTTAATGCAGAGCAATTAATAGGTTTCCCCTCCAGTGTGGGCGGGATTAATTGCTTTGTCTCTATTGTTTGTTAAACTAGTGTGTGAATGTGTTTGTGGGAGTCGGGCACAATAAACATGTCATCCCTAACAACATGTTTTGTTGGCAGCACGTTGTTTCAATTTCGTTTCTTTTGTCCGTGTTGCCTTTCACCACCACGACTGCACCTGAAACCTCAGCTTTCGTCTTGTTTTGTTTAGTGGTTGCAACTATCACCGTGAACTAGTTTCCAAAAGGTTTAGATGTAGAATGAGGAAGGAAGTGTTGCTTCCACTCTCTGGGGTTGTGTTTGATTGCAGTGTCAACTGTGAAGTCGGTAGCTATCTATGTTGGGTATGCTTTTTTTCTAGGTCAAATGAATTGGTAACAGGAAATTGAGCGTCTCTCCATTATTGAACCATCAGCGTGGTTACTTCTGTTAAAGAAAAGAAGAAGAAAGGACATTGACATAAAAGCCTAAAAATTGTACAGGAGAACAACAAATCAAAGAAAGCATGATTTAAAACAGTCTAAAAAGAAAGTTATGTTTTCTGTACTTAAATAGATTTCCTATGGTAACTTTCTGCTGACAGTAGTTTCCCCTTCCTCTCACAGATGAGGCTCGTTCTCAGCAGTGTGGCATCCTGGTGCACTGTCTGGCCGGCATCAGCCGCTCGGTCACCGTCACCGTGGCCTACCTGATGCAGAGACTCAACCTCTCTCTCAACGACGCTTATGACTTTGTGAAGAGGAAAAAGTCCAACATTTCCCCCAACTTCAACTTCATGGGTCAACTCCTGGACTTTGAGAGGACGCTGGGGCTGCACAGTCCCTGTGATAACCGATCCACCAGCAAGGAGCAGCTCTACTTCACCACACCAACCAATCACAACGTCTTCCAGCTGGACACGCTGGAGTCAACATGAGAATCGACCTATCGACAGCCTTCTCTTGCCGTTTCCTGTGGTGTCTCTGAGGTTTTCTGAGCCTGTCAGATGCCTAACTAGCTGACACAAGCAGTAAGTCAATTACAGCATTTGTGCGCCAAAAGGAAATACATTGATCTATTAAAGGGACAGAGCGTGAACGCAGACAACCTTCAGATCCAGTCCCAATGCCTTAATATCTAACACAAGGAGGAATTTGCTGTCCACCATACATGGCGTTAATCAATGGTCATGTACAGCCATAACAGCAGGACACTTCATACCTTTTCTATTCAAATTAGGAATGTTGTTTGACTGTTATTCACCAGCTGTTTAGTGGATGTTTTTGTATGTCTTTGTACCAGTTTTGAATATTGCCTTGATGGTCTAAAAAGAGTCTTTGGCCAATCAGAATGTGTTCTGGGGACCAATCCAAGATGTTATGATGGTACTCCAGCTGAGGTAAATAAGCTACTACAGTAATCCGGCCTCAAATTATTGTCCAGTTTTTCTTCTCATGACTGTTTGCAGCTCTTTTAATTACAGTTGAATGGAGTAGCCACACGAAGCATTTTAACTCTTGCTTTTTTAAACACAAAATCAAGTGGTTACGTTCTGAAAAATATCACAGTTAAAACAAATACGCTCCTGTACATTCAGTTACTTATAACTGCATTATTTGCATGTGATTTTGTTCTACCAATGACCTTCTTTTGTAACCTGTAGGTCACATTGCCTGTCGTTGAGGCCTTTGCCATACCTTAACACGAAATTGAAATGTTTGTGGGTTACCCTGTTTGAGGTATAACGTATAGGACTGGCCTTTGGAACAAATGTGTAAGTAATCAGTGTATAAAGGAATGGATGTCCACCTTAGTTTTTTTACTCCCACTGTCTTCAGTCTGCAGCTACTCCCTCCGTGGCACAACAATGTTAAGGGAAACCTGATGTGTAATTAGCTGTTCTCTATTGCCAGTCTCGTCTCAGAACAAACGAGTGAGTTCAGTGTGTGAGAGGGAATGAAAGGAAATGAGTTTGACAAAATGTGTTCTTACCTCACAGAGAGACATTTTCAGGGATTTTTATACAAGGCATCTGTATCTCGTCATCATGGCCTCTTTAAGTGCATCCAAGGGCTGTTTTTGTTTGTAAAGATGTACATAAAAGTGGTTGTAATGGGGGACATTTTCTCAAAAAATCATGAAGGATGCGAATGTGACCCTATTTTGACCCTTATGTATAGTATATGTAAAGCTAAATGTCCAAGACATTCTGTACAAGTTTATACAACAAATATATTGTATATTTTTACTTGAACATCTTTTGTTTGTCTTTGAGTGTTTTTTTTACCTTCATAAAGCAAAACAAAAGTGGTCTATGTGGTTAAGTCAAGGCCGTAGAGCTCTTTGAGACACCAGAGTGCTGCAAGTAGGCTCTAGGTGTGGTCAGATGTCCTTTTTCTGTTCACTTTGATGCCGGGCTTCCTGTCTCCCACAGGCTTTTCTGACACAAAGACAAGTGACAGGGCCAGATCTGTCAATACCACAGTGAGGACACACCCACTAGCAGTCACTCAAAAGAGCGTTTAAAGGAAGAGGAAGATGACACAGCACGTCCTCCACCACAGATACAAGACTTCCGACAGCTCTCCTCTGCAACTAGGGGAGTTTTACAATTTAATAACAATGTTGTGCAACAGACATTTTGTAGCTTAATAGACTCGGTTAAAAAATGTTTTGTTGTTAAATATGAATTAAACATTTATTGGAAAAAATGCAATATCCTGTAGCATAACTGCATTATGTAGTTTCTAAAAGAGGAAATGAGAGTGCCCTAATATCTTCACATCCATGCTGCCATGTAGAGAGGGAAGCTCACATAATTTGGTCTTTATTTGCACTTTTATACTAATTTATTTCTCAAGTAAGACGGTGAAAACTACGTAGGGTATTTTTAATTCCAGGAAAACAGGATTCAGATGTTCTCAGGGTGTATTAGAACGATTAGATTACACAAAGTATGAACATTTCCAGATTTGTTTGCAAAGTAGCTGCAGTCGTTACCTCAGATTTATGCCTCGATGCTGCTCCCTGAACGATCCATTAGTTTTTCTGTTGTTTCTGCCTTGTCTGGGAGATTTATTCATATGTTCTCTGCCAGATGACAGAAAGATGATGCCGTGAATTCCCTTCCCTGAAGAAATCATTTTACGAGCAGAAGCCAAGCTTTCTAAGACAGAAAGAAAAAAAATAGGTGGAGGGAAATGTTCTGTAGTTGATCTGTGCAGCAGCTCACGATCCAATAACTGTCACTCTGTGGGATTTAATGACTTAAATACTGCGCTAAAACACTTTTAGTTCCAGCTTTTGGGGGCTGACACGACTGAGAACACTGAAGCAGGGCAAAAGTGAAATCTTCAACTTTCACAGCCGCAGCACAGCGCATGAAGAGACTTGCCTAGCAACACCACGCATTTGTGATAATAAAAGCTGTTGATTGATGGGTTTTCCAGCGTGACTGAACCTGGCCGGCCGCATACCTGCAGGGCAAACCTATGATTAGGTCGGAACAGACACCCACGATAAGGCAGCGGCAATAGGTAGCTGCAGAGTATGAAAGATAGACTTGCCTGAGGATGATGGGAGGGAGAAACATTAATCAGACAGGTCTTATCTGTAACTGCATCTGTACATCGAAAGCATATTGGCAGCTTTGTTCAATGAGTAATGATTTATATATAATACACACCTTTGCATGCCACTTTTTATTGCTTGCATCGTCTTCAAATGTTTTTCTTCAGATACGATGTTTAGTAGCTGTTCCTGTGTGGGATTCCCTCGCAGCTGCTTTTATTACATTTTGGCACGCTGAGTGTCTCACCTGAGAGTTAAGCACAGCCTTTTGCTTTCTGTAATTATAAATCACTTTCTGTGCCGCTGCCAACTTCAAAGGCGAGGTGTGGGGTCTTAACAGCTCGTGTTTTCCCCTGTTACTAAGGTACACAAGAAATTGTGATGAAGAAAAGTCATTCCTTCTTATGAAAGTGGAAATTCCAGAGCGCATTATGAACTTTTTAAGCAAAACCTTTGAAAAAGACAAATTATAATTCCCATATATGTTTAAACTTAATACATTTTCCTCTTTTTTTTGCTTTCAAAATTTGTGTATTTCCATATTTTCCGAGTGGCAGATAAGTGAAGTATTTTTTCCTGTTATGATCACCCATGAAGGGAAGCAGAAACTCCTGCAGTGCTTACTCAGCAGTAACTGCTGGGGAAGCAGATGTGCATGAGACTGACAGGATTTTAGCTCGGGGTGGGGGCGGGAGGGGGCATGTGTCTGTTTGCAAGCATGGTTATATTTGTGTGTGGGTGTGTGTGTGTGTGTGTGTGTATGTGGTGTGTGGAGTCTGAGCAGAAGCCAGTCAGAGCTGGTTCACACCTGCTGTGGTTATAAGAGCATACTTAGCATACTGCATGACTGACCGTAATTTCACAGCTGCTTCTGCCTCTGATGCACAATAACTGGAATAGGCCGTTTATTCTGCTCTGCGTCGCTAAATAAAGAGTCAGTCATTTTTAGACGAGCGCCAGTTCACCTTGTAGTCTCCGAAGAATTAATGCGTTTTGTAATTCCAAAAGAATACTTTGAACAGTTCGGACATCATTTTAAACCCATTACAGTGAAACTGTTGCCAAAGCCAATCTCGTCTTAATAACTGCCGTCTTTACTGCAGGGATTTTTACTCCCACTGGTCTCACTCTGCTTGTGTGCAGCAGATGTTCAGGGCCGGGGGAGAATAATCCTAATCTCAGTATTTTGCCGAATGCTGTCTCTGACATCATTCTGCTGCGGAGGGATGACATAGTGGAAGCTGGGCTTGCTGTCCTCTGAGCCATGCTGTCTTTATGTTAGAGAGAGCGTTTAGACAAAGCCATATTATAGGAATACAATGTATCCGTTATGAGGCGTGAGGATGAGCGTGGATTTTTAAATTCTTCTAAATCTGTGTCTGTTAGTGGTTGTAGTGTAACAAGGAAATGCGCTTTAGCCATGGTTTAACAGAGGTATGTATAACTGGCATGTATCATCAGTGATTTCATCTCCTCTTGTTGGGGATTGCCATTTGATTCTCAGAAAATGTGAATCACATTGAAGCCATTTGCAATGCTTCCTACTTCCCCATATTTGTAATGGAACTAAGCATAGATCCGAAGCTAGGCCTTCACAGGCACAGAGAGGAAGGACACGTTAAGAAGCCGAGCACGGCTCAACTGTGCGATTTGTCACTATACTTTAACACTTAACAATGTTACCTAAACTGATTATATCAGGATGGCTCAAATTGTATACTAAACTAACGTGCAGTGCTGTCCGAAGTTAAGATTCACATGTTTGCTGTTACGACATCCATTAAGTGATGGCAGACTTTCCGTCTATCAAACAGGAAGTATCTTATCTCTCCAGGAACCCACTGCAGATATACTATCTTCTCTAAACAGCCCTCACCACCCTCCCGTCCAACTCTTTTGCAACATAAATCTTTCCTAAGAGACATGTATGTCGTCTGAGGAGCAGAGAGAAGTGTTAGTTTTGGCAAGAAGAATACTGGGTCATGTGTAAAGCAGAGCCACATGGAATACTAGTGGCAGAGCGAGGCAGCCATCTGTTAATACCAGAAGTCTCCCATTCCGTGGCCAATTTCACCATCCGGTGATGTTCAGTAGCCTGCGCTCACCAAGCTCAGAAAACAAAGTGATATTTGTGTGCAATTTAATCAGCGGCACAGTGAATGAAAGGGAACATCCCTCGTGTTCTGCCAGACCCAACAAACAGTAAAGGTCATCTTGTCTATCATGTGTTCATGGTGGGATCTACAGGAGGCCATGCTGGGAACCATCTTGCTGTCTGGTATGCCATTCACATAAGGCCATATGTTGCTTACAGTACAGAATCACTGAGGGGGCCAGAGAGCATGTCTGTGCCTGGGGATGTTCTTATACAACATTAGAGACCAAAATAATGATGTCACAGTGCACAGGACAGGATTTCCAAGCATCTGTCACTTAAAAAAAATGAACACTCAGTTGGCCTGCTGGACAACATGTCTTAAACTATGTGAAGATATCTCTTATTGCTTCAGCTAGAAGGGCAGCGTTAGTAGAACGTTACAAAGTACTTTAAGTGGCAATAATCGATATTTATATACTGACAACTGATGTTGACGGAGAATCTTGTAGTGACAAACCCACAAAGAATATTGAAGCACCTTTCAGCTCATTGTTTTAGTTTTCCAGCCCTCATCTTAACTGTTTTGGTTCCCATTTAAGTAGTGAACCAAAACAGTGCCATCTTTTTCGGCAGAAAGCAGCTGGAATAAACCGTATAGCAACTTATCCTATTGTATAGCAAGTATCGTATAGCAACTTATCGTATAGCAACGTATCGTATAGCAACATATCATATAGCAACGTATCGTAAAGCAATGTATCGTTTAAGTAGTGAACCAAAACAGTGCCATCTTTTTCGGCAGAAGGCAGCTGGGATAAACCATATAGCAAGTATCCTATCGTATAGCAAGTATCGTATAGCACGTATCGTATAGCAACATATCGTATAGCAAGTATCGTATAGCACGTATCGTATAGCAACATATTGTATAGCAACGTATAGTATAGCAACGTATCGTATAGCAACATATCATATAGCAACGTATCGTAAAGCAATGTATCGTATAGCAACATATCGAATAGTATCGTATCGTATCGTATAGCTATGTATCGTACCGCATTGCAACATATCGTATAGCAATGTATCGTATCGCATAGCAACGTATCGTATCGTATCGCATAGCAACGTATCGTATCATATAGCAATTTATCATATAGCAACGTATCGTATAACAATGTATCGTATCGTATAGCAACGTATCATATCTTATAGCAACGTATCGTATCGTATAGCAACGTATCAACGTATCGTATAACAATGTATCGTATCGCATAGCAACGTATCGTATCATATAGCAATTTATCATATAGCAACGTATCGTATCATATAGCAATTTATCATATAGCAACGTATCGTATAACAATGTATCGTATCGTATAGCAACGTATCATATCTTATAGCAACGTATCGTATCGTATAGCAACGTATCAACGTATCGTATAACAACGTATCGTATCGTATAGCAACGTATCAACGTATCGTATAACAATGTATCGTATCGTATAGCAACGTATCGTATCGTATAGCAACGTATCGTATCGTATGGAAGCGTATTGTATCGTAACAACAAAGCTTAACTTGAATGCCAATATTGCCCATATCTGCTTGGTGTGTGAAAAGGCAACTGTTTGCTACGTTCCCATATCAACTTATAAAGTAATGTGTCATTATTATGTTTGTATAGTTACTGGTTAGATACCTTGCTGATTTATAGTACACACAAAAAAACTATGAATATCTTATCCTGGAACAACTTATCTCAACACCTGGTAAAATGGTTAAAAGTAGTGCCAGCTACAACATCAAATAGGTGTAATGGATTAATGATAATCCAATAATATGATTTCCCACATAGCATTTAATACTTAGATTATATTTATAATACAAAACATTATAGTGTGGCAGCTTTTCCTTAAGCATATGATCTTAATAATTCTTCCAGCAATTTTCCACACATAAAAGTTTCCTTTCTGAAAGTGGTAAAAATAGATAAACCCTCCAGTGGTGCATTAAAACAAAACAATTGCTGTTATTCATTGGAATCAATGAATAGTTATTGTGGAATTTGAGAATTCTTTGTCTTGTGTAGTCCTGCTGTTCTATGAGCCATTATGGCCGGGCAGTCCAGAGACAGTACTTCAGTGTTCTCAGCAGCAGAAGTGGGATGGAGCATCATGATACAATATTCTGTCTGTTCAGCTTTGATTTGCAGTCCTTCCACTCTCTCTTTGTCTAAAGCCTTCCACTTCCTCGTTGTATATTTATGGCAACCAAAACAACCGACTATTTGCTCTCAAATACAGGCAATAATCAAAGTTTTTGTGTTGTAACTCTTTGGTTTCTGATTGTTTTTTAAGAGCAGTATGTCGCCTAAAGATGGGAGCATAAAATCATTTTACCCTCAAGATCCTCAGTTTTAGCACAAAACATCAAACATACGAAATCAATGTCACATGAACAAGAATGATATCTAACAATGAGATTTAGGGAGATGTATGTTGTGCCACTGTGAATGGCGAACGAGAAGTAACCAGAGATTAGTCTGTGATATTTGGCACTGGACAACTTCCAACACCATGTGATGCAGAGAAGCAAGAAAAACAGGAATCCTCTAAACCCAAAAGCCTGCTGGCTTCAGACGAGGTCTGCATGTGTGGGCGGCAGAAAGATGGTATGAGTAGTTAACGCCTTCCAAGCTCTAAACCGTGTCCGGGGTATTCCTCACTCTTCCGGGGATTTTCTACATCTATAAATCATACAGAGCTGAATGAAGGTTATGAAAACATCGCACTGTTGGCGTAGTGTGGGAGCACAGTTTCAGGACAATTTCATGGAGGATCATGAGTCTTGTATGATCTGATGGTTTGAATGGAGGGTTTACAAATCAATAAAACAGTGGAGCAGTGTGTGTGTGTGTGTGTGAACTAAATACAGCTCCACATCCGCCTGACTCACTCTTAGCCAATGGAATAACCCGTTTTACCAGCACACACACTTACACGCCAACAAACCCATACACATGCTGGTAGAATAAAACAGAATGAAGCCAGTTACATAATAATGATTGCTTACTATTACCTATGCAAATCCCCCTTTATCTCATTCCCTTTCAAAGGTTAGTGTTACACAGGGTGTGAGCGACACACACAATGAGGAAGCAGGTCTTAAGGTGGCTTATGTGTCCCTTAGAATCCACACAACTAAAGGTGGCTCATAACCGCAGTGTGTGTTAATAACAGCAGGCATGAGTCATCAGGCCCGTCTTACGTAACTGCGTCACTTCTCCACCCAACTCGCTGCTATAGTGCACCACACCCCAGATTCATTCACACACTCTGCTCCGCTGCTGCCCAGCCTCCCATTGATGGCGGGGAGAGCATCACTCACCCGGCCGCGCGCGGCAGACGGGGCCGGCTCAGAGCTTATAAAGAAGTTTGGCAGCAGAGCAGTCTAATCTGTGCGATGAAAAACTGACACGTCAACATCTTTTCACCTCTTATTATCACTCGGTCTCGATGCATGAGTCTGGAGATGGCAGCAGATAGTGCAGCTGATGGAGTGTGTTATATTTGTCAGACGGCTCAGATTGGTCCGGCAGAGCAGCTGTGCCTCACTGCTGATTGGGGTTTAAAATCCCATCAGTAACACAGACCATTAGGACTGAATGGAGCTAACACGACCCTCAGGGAGACAGGGAGCGATGGAGGGAGGCGGGGAGGCCTTTGGACGCTGTCATCAGTCAGGCCACTGACGTCACCCGCTCACAGAAAACAAAACCAATCCTATTTCACATAAAGAGACTATAGAAAGATCAGATTAACAATTTAAAAATGATGACTGCTGCTAAAATTACACATTTTTAATCTGGAGATGAAGGGACGTTAACGCTCATCCATCATCCAGCCTGGAAATCAGAATACAATGATGCAATGGTGTATTTTGTTTTTATTTTAACCTCTTACTCAAAACTATCAACCCCCTTTCACCCCGTCTGGATTTTTCTTCTTGTTTTTTTTAAACACTTGTGACTTAGTTTTATATTTTGTCATCTGTCTTTTTAAAGATTGTTTATGTGCGATGAAATTTCATCTTCTGGTTCCTGTAACTAAACCCCTCAAAGAGATAAGATTGTGCTTTCCTGCTGACATCATGTGGTCGCAGTGTTAACTGCATGACTCCTCTTCTCCTGAAACTGCAGCCTTTTCACCTTGGAAAGGATTTTAACTCAGCCTCCAGAAAAATTCAAGATGTTACAGACGTATTTTTATACTGTTCTGGAGAGGAATTCCTACAATTACAAAGACATAAAATGTTTTTATTTTAAAGTAAAAAGCTTTCGGTTTGAAATTAATCTTTCTCTCCACTCATCGTTTATATGGACACTTATTTTAAAAAGCTTTAACAATAGACGTGTTATCTCTCTGCAGTTGAAAAGCATTCTTTGTTTGGACAAAGGCATCTGATTGTCAACTGGTGTGGGTCAATCCAGATTCCCCTAACATGGGCACTAACATGATTAGACATAAATAGCTCCTGTCTCGATAGACTGTGTAACCAGATACTTACACAGCAACCAGGGGAATAGCTCACATGCCACAGACGAGAGCCACAATAGAAAACAAGTGACACACATGATTCAAAAGTTAGGGAAGTCACAACACAAAACAGTCATTTTTCAGGCCTGTTTGGCCCATTTATTTCTGTGCGAAGAGCAGAACGGGGCTGAGAGGGACGCTTGTTATCTAAAGGCCTGGAAGGCAAGTAAGGAATGAGATAGTGTAATAGGTGTGTGTTTGCTTCTCAATAACAATATGCAATAACAAATAATGACTTTAAGAAGTAATAAAACAGCAGGGAAAGGACAGACTGTTTGTGGGACTCTTCTTAAGAATCTGGGACGGGATAGTTTAAAGTAACAATGTTGATTTTTTTCATGTAAATAAAAGTCTGTTAAATCACCATCTATCACTGAATGAGGTAACACAATGGTGATTGATGGCCCACTGATGAAAGCCTTTGCATTTGCAGTATATAGTATTTTAATGGACTGGGTGTCTGTGGCGACATTCGTGGGGAAAAAATCACAAGAGGTGCCCAGTTAGTGACGCGTTTTCTATCACAGAGCAGTGATTGGTCTGCCAGAGAGTGTGGGCGGAGCTAAGCGGCTGCACTTCCGGTTTCCGTAAGCATTGCGAGGAAATGGTAATGTACCATGGCTGAACAAACAAAGAAAAGATCGATGACTACAGATACAACTTCAAAAATAAGTGAAAATCCAAAGAAAAAGAAATAAATTCGACGCTCAGATGAAGGCAAACAGTCTAAAAAGGAAAGCGAGGAAAATAGAGTTAAACAAGTTAGTTGGAACCATGACAAAGAGAGCCAGACGTAGGCAACTGGTTAAAGTCGGACATGTGATCTTGCACTTGCACATTAACTTCAATGGGTGGCGCTCAGGAGCACTAAATATTTTGTGATTGTAACTTTAAGAATATTGATATAAGCTTATTCAATATTATGCTAAATGAAAATTAAACACAGCTCTGACAAATTCATCATGTTTATTACTTTCCAAGCAGACTTTTCATGTAGAAATATGCAGGGTCATGAGAGGGGAATAAAAAGTCCTGAGAGTATCTTAAACACACAGAAATGTATACAACGTGCACATCCGAACATGTACAGTATACAGACTGGATCCAGTACATGATAACTCTACCAGAACCTGATGTTAATGACTCATGATTTTGTTCTGCTTTGTGCACACAGATTTTCTTCCCAGTAAAACAACAGCAGCCTCTCTCAGTTTGGAGGCTTGTAAACTCTTGGCTCCGGCTCAACACAAACCTTTATACTATGTGGCCTCTGTAGGAAATATAAGTAAGTAATTTGGATACATTTACACAAATTCAGCATAAATGGGGCAGCGAAAATAGTTACAAACTGTATTTACAACAATGCAAGAGATGGTAGAAAAATACAGAAACATTCAGCTACAGTTTTCGACTGAATCTTGCAAAGTCGTTCCGTTGTTTCTATCCAAGTCGGCTTCCAGGTTTCACAGAGAAATACAAAAATAACGCTCTGGATCTTCTCTCGTTCTGGATTACTCTACTCCTTTCATGAACTCCAGGAACTCTGGAAAATTAAGGAAGACATAGTGAGAAGATGAAACTGTTAAGATGTACTGTCAGATAATTTGCTCTATATAACTGTTTCAAAATGTGTCTTTTATCGGTGTAAACTTCTCACCATCGTAGTCAATTTTGCCGTCATTGTTCTTGTCCCCGTCTTTCATCAGCTCCTCGATGTCGTCCTCAGTTATCGCCTCTCCTGTCGACTCCAGCATCGTTTTCAGCTCATCCAGGTCGATGTAACCGTCTGCGTTCCTGCACAAAGGAATAAAAGTATATAAAAGCACATAACAAACCTACGTAAAGTTCCACAGATGGCAGTGGAGGAGTGTGTGTGATTGTGTGACATGTCGCAGATCACATCCTTTCTTCCCTCCTCTCACAGTAATGGTTCTGAAATACTTAAATGCAGAAGTGTGGCAACTTTGTTCTTTGATGCTGAGACGAGGTGTCTGGCTTACATGGAGTGGGTGTTTGAAATATTCTGTGCTGTCAAAAAGGATTATGAAGCAAACTACACGCTGTACTCTGCTGAGCGACTTGGCATTTTGTCAGTTCGCATAATTGCACACGGGGAGCACACTTTCCTGGAACCACACTGCGAATAGCAATGTGATTACACGTCTGGGGTGATTTCAGAAGATAGGGTGCTTTGGATGTCGATGCTTTTAGTATCTGTCTTGTTAGAAGTCCTTGCCGGTGAACTGCTGAACTGCTTTGAGGGCTTTAACTCTTTAATCCAAACAAGCAACAGGGTTTAAACATGGAACTTACTTGTCAAACATGCGAAACAGCTCCGCCAGTTCTTCCTCCGACTTCCCTTTGCTGTCGTCCTTCATGCACCGCACCATCATGACCAGGAACTCGTCGAAATCCACCGTGCCGCTCCCTGCACACAGACAATGCACTTTAACATATCGTTGCACTATAAAGTGAAATCTTTAAACAACAGAACTTTAATGTCCTCCCTAAAGATCTTTTATGGCCAAAAACACAGTTTGGGTCTTTAAATGTCTCCGTATGTAGCCTCGGCTACAAGGAAAATTTGACAACTTAAGCGCTATTTTCTTATTTCATCATTACATCGCATCTAAAACTCAAAATGACGCATGCATCCTCTGATACGCCTCCTCTTTAAGTCATCCTGACACACCTCGTCGTGTGTAAGATCCTTGACAATCCTGTGACATTAATTTCAGGGGTTTTGACCTGCGCAGCATGATTGTGCAATGATGGACCCGCCAGCTGCTCCGCCAAGACGGAGAGGTCAACAACAATCGACCGATCATTTACTTCCTCGTACTGTAGTAGTGTTTTGATTTACCGTCTTCATCCACCTCATCAATCATCTCCTGCAGCTCCTCGGGTGTGGGGTTCTGGCCCAGCATCCTCATCACCTTCCCCAGCTCCTTGGTGCTGATGCAGCCGTCCTCGGCGTCTTGGACGAAGATGTCAAAGGCGGCCTTGAACTCTGGAACGCAACAGAAGCACACGGAAACAACTGTATGTTAGTGACAAATGTGACAAGGTGAGACACACTTATTCAGCAACCTTGCAATATCAGGAATAATGTGCAAACGCTAAAATTGTGATTTTTATTTTAAGGAAAAGTGACGTCTTATTACGTGTGTACAGTCGAGAAAACTTTGCCGCTAACGTACCATTTTTCTGTTCGTCCGTCAGCTGCTCAACCTGCAAGAAGTAAAACATATTGTAAAGTTGGTTTAAGTTCCTGTTTATGTTTCTGGGGGAGGGAGGAGACAGTTATTGTTAAGAAACATGTTTTTCGACAGCAGGAACTTTCTCCAGTAACTAGGAACCTTTTGAGGAACTCTGTGTGTGTCGATAGCAGGAACTAGGGTCTAAATTTAGTTCCGGGGTAATTGATTTACCCCCTAAAAAGTCCCTGCTCGGGGAGTAGTACTTTCCAAAGGTCCAGGAACTTTTAGGGCGGGGCCTGCAGTGCTGATCGTTTCTGATTGGTCGAGTACTCGCAGCGTTTTATTTCACCTGCCATGTTTAAAAGACCGCAGCTTCAAGGTCACTGTTACCATCGTTAACGCTCAACTGTTATCAACGCAATAAAGCACGATCAAAAACCGGACGAGTTCAATGCTAACAGGCTAAGTGTAGTGTCACACAAATGATGATACTGTTAATGCGTTTTATGGCGTCATCTTTGTTGTATGGCCTTCACCTTCTTCTTACCACCCCCTACTGTACTGGCGTTGTAGTGCAGTTACTTTTATTGCTTCTGCATACGTCATTGGCCTGATTTGCATGATCTTCCCAGGACTTTAGGCCGCTGTGGAAACACAGACAACAATGGGCCACAGGAACCATTTAGTTCCTTGAAGAGAAGTTCCTTTTGGTCGAAAAGCACCTAAAGCTACTTTTAAGCACTTCTTGGGAGAAGAAGACGCATGTTGAGCGAGCGAGAGCTTAGCGAGAGAAGCAGTTAGCCGACCTGTTTGTTGTTTTTCCGGGGACACCTCGACCTCGGGTTAGCTGTCAGCAAGGAAACCCTGTACCGAGTAATGCTACAATATAAACAGTAAAGTTTCGGGTATCTGATTGTACCATATGCATCTAGCACCCATGCTAAAATACTTAGTGTTTTCCCTTTAGAACCTGGTTGAGACATCTTGGATTATAAAGTGTGAGACCAGCGTCCGAACCAGACTCCCTCTATCTGTTTTGATAACATCTGGGTCAGCAAAGGTAATATTTTGGTCCCACACATTAGGCCCGTCCCTGACAAAACACAGAGCCTATACTATATCACATGTGAGAGCCAGTAAGAGGAGGAGTTAAAAATAAAGAGACAGGAGGATCAGGAACCACAGATAAAGCACACAATACACAGTGCTTTAAATTAGCATAGCTGTGGATCGGGGCCCAACAATGGAGCAGTAATCCTGGAAAAGCTAGCACGAATGAGAGAGGGAGACAGCTGCTTATGTAAGAGTTATCGTCTGTCGTCCACTATAAATTAAACACACACACATGCAGACACACGCATAAACACACAGAGGCTCCTCTGCTGATGATGTATGAACAAACCCATTTAAACAAACATGTGTAATATACATTCCTGTGTGTTTTGACGGTCTCGGCAGGTGACTGGACGGGACAGCCGTCTGCGCGGAGGTGGACAAACACGGACACACACGGCTCTCTGGCTCACAGATAATGCTGGAATTCAGCCGTGGGGGGTTTTATCTAAACCTGAAGCCCCGTCTCTGGCACCAGAGGAGCACGGACGCAGAAGAGTCTGAGCAACTGGCCAAAATTAGCCATGTGGAGTGGGACCGTTCCATTTGAAGTCATGAATGAAGAGCAGGGACCCGTCCTGTCAGTGACCTCCTGAGAGGCTGCTATCAGCTCTGATAGGCGTGAAGTGGGAGAACATCTAGAGACGTATATGGTGTCAGAGATCTTTGACATCAGCCGGTGATGGAGGCGAGCCGCATCATCAGGGATTTGTCAACCATTCCAGTCATGTCAAATGTCACATAAACAAACTGATGAGGGACCTTTTTCTACAACAAAGGAATACACAAGAGCCAGGATCTTCCATTTAATTTAGATAGCAGCATGAAATGACAGTCTGAGGTTGTAAATCCCTGATCGTATGTCACAAACCAACAATAAAAGTAAGGGATTATAGTGTGTGATCCAAAACAAACATCACTCTCACTCCAGATTAATTTCACACACAGATTTTCTGGCCACCATCCAACAAACTAAAACTCCTACATCACGGGAAGCTGCTCTCTTTCATGTGTTGTTAGAGGACGTACCGCTGCCTTGTAGATGTCGTTCATGTTGGAGGCTCGTCCGCTGCCGGTCCTGACGGCGTCCTGGCACAGAGGAAGGAGGTGATGTCCAGCTCGGGGCAGGACGCCGGCCTCATCCCGGGACGGTTTTATAGCCGGAGCCCGGCGCTGTCTGCCCCCTCCCCGCGTGGACCGGCCTCCCCTCTGTTGGTGTCCACCAATGTGTGTCTGTGTATGTGTGTCATTTGGCCAATCTGTCACAATCACCTGGCTCAGATAAAAATGCAGCAGCTCTTAGGGGGCATACTTTGGACTGGAATGAAGAGAGAGGAGGGGGACACATGGTGAGGTCTAATCTCCAGGGAGGGGGCTGTAGAGACACTCAACATTCCTCTAGACCTGGTCCAGAGACGCAGAGGGCTCAGGAGGGTGTGTGTGTGTGTGTGTTGGACAGGGGGCGAAGGTGAGAGGGGAGAGACTTGGATGTGGACGCAAACAAGCTAACCATGTAGGAAGGAGAGAGAAGAGGGGGGCAGCAGAGGAGGGTCCTAAGACCTGAACGTGGAGACAGGTACGTGTGCATGAGTGTATTAATAGTAGATAGAGCACACGGGTGAAGTAATAATATTAATGATGTTTCCTTTTCATTTTATGTCCTGAGTTTGCCAGGCCGTTGCACAACACCAGCGCTGGCCCTGGAACATCTTAATGGAATGCAGCCATTGTTCATTTAACGGTGGCAGCTGTGCATGCTGAAATTTACGGTAAGTCAAATCTCCTTTTCTGCAGCTGACGGGGCGTTCTCATGTTCTCTGTGAAGAAGGAGACAGAAAAGGAGACAGAATTAAAGGATCAGTTCACACATATTCATTCTCTTATAAAGGTTTTAAGGTTTCTGACTCCACAGCAGACAAAGGAAATGCATTTTAAAGCTCCTGTGTGGAGTTTTTCACTGGTTATGAAACGGATTCTGATGACTCTATTTAACCTACAAAAGGAAACCAGAACATCAGCGACAAGATTGATTATTTCTATACAGTTATTTTTAATGCCTTAAACTGCTGTTGAAGATTTTCATTTAAATAAATAATCTGTTATGTCTCTATCTATTGCCGAACGAGGTAACACAATGGTGATTGAGCCTATGGCCCGCTGATGAAAGCCTTTGCATTTGCAGTATTACAGACTGGGTGTCTGTGGCGACTTCAAGACAAAAATCACAAGCGGCGCCCAGTTAGTGACGCGTTTCCCATCACCCAGCAGTGGTTGGTCTGCCAGAGAGGGTAGGCGGAGCTAAGCGGCTGCATTTCTGGCGGGTAAACAGTAATCTCCTATGGCTGAACAAACAAAGGAAAGATGGATGACTACAGATACAACTTCAAAAATAAGTGAAAATCCAAAGAAAAAGAAACAAATTTGACGCTCAGATGAAGGCAAAATCGAGGAAAATTGAGAGTTACAACCGGAGCCAACTGTGGACGTCACACATGCGGCACTGTCTGGATATCTGGGAAGTGTGCTCCCACAATTACCGTTTATCGCCATAGGTGCCGCCAAAGAGAACGAAACTGAGATCTTCAAGATTATATCTTTAAGCATGTAGGCCAAAATCAGCAAAGTCACAAGAAGTACAGCTTTGTCCACAGGGGGCGCCAGAGTCAACACAAACTGTTGTGTTCCTCAAAGTTCCTCACAGCAAAAAAAAATCAGTAGAATAATTTTCAGAGACGATGTCCAGGACTGAACTATCCACTGGCATCAATATAAACACTTTCCACAGGGTCTTTTTTTCTACTGGAGAAAAAGTGCCTATGAAAACATTTTGAGTTTCAGTTAGGGTTAAAACAGGTTAAAAAAAGGGGGGGGGGAAATAATACCAAATATACTATTTGAGTTAGGTGACAAAAATAGGATTCTTTGAACAGCATATTTAACCACAAAAAGTATACCTGCATTAAATCACATGCACAATTACTGTGAAATCACACACACTAGATTCAGCCTCTGAAGAACACAGACCAGGCAATTCCCTCTCTGCATAATTCATGAGGATTTAAATGTTAAGGCTTTATGTGTGACACAGACTCAGCCACCAGAGGGCGCTGTTCACTTTGTATCCACTAAATTAAATTGTTGCGCAAGGCTGCCTCCGGTTATCCAATTTATCAACAGTGGGGTAGGTGAGAAATCTGGGTCAAACAAACCAAACACTTGCACACACATTTAAATTGAATTGAACGCAGTGAAAGACTTTGCAGCATTTTTTTTTCTCCCATGCTCCTTTGAAACAAGGCCATCTCAATCACTTGACTGTGTGAATCACACACACGTTCACACACGTGCTCTCACAAAAGCTCCCTCTCTCTCTCTCTCACACGCACACACACACACACACACACACACGCAGAGCATGCTGTGGCAGGCATTCTCAGTGACGAGTGATCATGCTGGTTTATAATGGGATGCTAATGGGGACTGGCACAGCTTACAAGCATCATACAGCCGCTCAGAGAGAGAGGGAAGGAGCTCACACTGAACATCATACATGTCCTACTCTTACACAGATACAGACACACATCTCCTGACAGTGACACACTCACATCAGTGCACATCAGTCGCCTGCAAAGGTGACAGGTGACTGCATTTCGCCATGTAGATAGACAGGCAGTGAGGAGGGGATGTGAGGAGGGGGCTACAGGAGGCACAATGAGATTTAGTGCCCATTTTCCTTCTGTGTTTTCTCACTCTGTCGTTAAATTGTCCTAATCCACTCACACAGAGCTGCATTGTTCTCTGCTGTTTGACTTCAGAGCAGAAACGAATCGTCATCAATGGCAGCGGCTCGACCAGCTGAAACCAAAGCACGCTGACGAGTCTACATGGTCAGCCAGACACATCCGTGTGGAGCGCTCGGTGCAGTCTGCAGGGTGCCACGAGTGACGAGCAGCTCTGCAGGGGGCACTAGATTCAAATGTAAAGCTTTCACATGAAGACCCCCCTCCGACACACACACACACACACATGCTGTAGTACCAAAGACTGGCACACGCATCAAAGAAAGCATATGGAGTGCTGTTTCATTGGAGCTCTCCACCAATTTCCTCTTACAGAGGAAGGCTGACGAAAGAGCCAGCCATCTCCTCCACACAGCGCAATCAGACAGCGCATCTCAAATCCACAATTCACCGCACACCGCTTTTTGAGGGGTTGCCATAGAAACTCTGCTGGGTAGAAGCGGGCAGAAAATGAGAGGAGATGAGCGGGGCTATTTCCCCCCTCCACCTCCCTCCCTGCCTCCCTGCCACCACATTTTGTCCTCAGAGTGACTGTATTATTTTCTGTTCTGTGCCTCTGATACGCGTACATGCACATAGGAAATTACACGCACATATGAGGGTCGCAATTAGGGTTAACAATTGTTATTCGTGCTGCAGAAGCATTCATGCAATTTAACTAAATCTACAAGTTAAAATTATTTAACGTCCCTGCATGAACGCCGGAGCACGCTGATGTCCTGTCTTTTATACTTCCAAATAACCAGGTGATGTGACGTGTTGGGAAGTTGCACAATCATGCACATTGTACCTGAGAATCCTGCTAAACATAATAACAGTTATCTGACTGATTCGTTGTTCGACAGGCTGAATTTCCACCATCAACCAAGATCCCTTCCTGCAGAACACATTATAGATTCCAAGTGTGCAATATGTCAAAAAGCCCGAGGCGTAACATCTCATGCTGGCAGTACTGAATCAGCTGGACTACATTTGTGGAGATCTACTACTATACACAGCATACATCACGTCAATTTAAATACCCGTGTGATATAATGATTGGGTTGACGTGCAGCTGAGCTTGAAGCATAGGTCCTACGCTCTCTCCTCCTCCTCCACTCCTCTGTGTCCTCACCTCCTTGATTGCCGAGGGGAGGAGGGGAGCTGAGCCTGTCAGCCTCTTTCTTTTCTTCTTTCTCTCTATTCTCTCCTCCCTCTATCCATCTCTCCGTGCCTCCTTTCATTGATGACCAACCTGTCAGCCGCTCCTGTTGTGGCAGGCTGTGAATGCTCTGCATGTGACTGAATGATGCGCGCTGTTTTGCGCCATGAAAGCATCTCTTCCTGTCCACTGAGTGCTTTATCAGAGAGCTCTGATCGGCGACAATGTCTAACCCAAATTGAGGGATTTGTCTTTAAAGAGGGGGGGTCTTGACTTTGCTTCAGTGCGTTCAAGTGGCTCCTCTCTGGAACTCTTTGCGCCGGGGCACTCGGTGCAACGCAGTGTTCCTTACATCAGAGCTCTAATGAGGCAGTGGTCACATTAGCTCCAGCGCCGATAGAGCCACTCACTAACTCTCTGCCAGCGGGCAACGTTTTCCAGTCCACTGGACCACCAAGTCGCCTACCACCCTCTCTAGTCGAACCCACCTCCCCGCCCCCCAACCCCTCCAACCTCTGCAACAGTGAGACACCCAGAGAAGATTTCCTCTCAGATATATGGACGACGAAGTTCCCTTCAAGCAAGAGAGGGAATGTGTTTCCTCATTCTGGCAGCAAAAGGAGCGGTCAACATCCAGGCTCCAGATTTATTATCGAACAAGCTCTGCAGTTTCCCCTGCAAAGCTTGAATAATAGAGCCTTGAAGTGAAATAGCAATAATGTTGTTCAGAATATCAAATACTGTGATATTTTACTGCTACCTATTCATCGAGACATGTCTATAATGTTTTCTCTTTAAATATCCTTCCCCTTTGCCTTGTGAACGTTTAAAAAACGGAAAACACTGTGGGGTCTGTGGGAAAACACAAACCCAACATGACCAAACCAAAAGGCTCAAAGACAGAGCGCAAATCCGATAATAAAATACAATAACTTGTATTTTCAGGGCCGTAGAAACGTAGACTGCGACCTGTCTGGCTCGACATTCTCCCTGCGTGCACTCACACCCATTTTGGATTCGTCAGTGACTCTGCCGTCTCCTCTTCCCCTTCAAGTAGCAGCGCTCTGAAATGGAATCTGTGGGCCCTCAGGGTTTCTGACAATGTCTCAGACATTCCTGAGCAAAAATGAACGGCGGTATAACTTCTGCATTATTACATTTTAAAAGTCAGCCCTGTTGTAGTGCATGGAGTGAAAGCAGGGCACAATTTTCTGTCTACCAACTGTTTGCACCCTATTTTAGATCGACACTTGCCACTCCGAGGTTAATTAAGTTCGGCACTGAGATTCTAGAGAGTGAGGATGAAAAACTTTGGCTTTCATGTTGCTAAAATAAAATATAATTAAATGTGACATTAATTGTAATCAGTCTTGAGCTGTTAAATACATTAGATATGAAAAAAAATTCATTCAAATCATCATAGATTGGTCCTTCCACAGCTAACAAGGCCCCTATTGGACAATCAACTGGTTATTTGCGTCAAAATAATCCAATTCTACAGAAATCCAAAAACTCTGATATTTCAATAAGGTCGCCTCAAAGAGTTTGTAATGCATTCTAGTTTTACTGTGACAAAGCTTATCACTGTTTTCTATCACTACAAGTCTATGGTGACCTTTGACCTTTCCTCTAGCACCACCATGATGTTGAAATAGTTTTAAGTTAAATGTCTCAATCATACACTGTATAAAAAGATGGACGACATGACAACTCCCTAAAAGTGAAGCCAAAACATTTAGGGCCCCTGCTGACTGGCTGCAGTATAGATCATCCTCCATGTTAACAGATGGGACATGAGTCAAACTATAAAATCAAAATACACGTCCAATACATTTTTCTCAAACATGGTTTCAGTCATTAAAGTTATTTATTATCATGCTGATTTATGTCCAAGTGTTCATTTTTCCGACAAGTTTATTTTCAATTAGTTATTTGATGCTGTCAAAATGATGATTGACAGCTCTGTTGACAAATTCAATTCGGCTCCTGCAGCCGATCAGTTCCGGGTGAGCAGAGTAGAGGATGATCCGCGAGTAGAAACTCAACTAAAACAATCACTATGGGAGCAGATGGAGACGCGTTGTCCATCTATATATACAGTCATTGGTCTCAATGACTCTTCGATGATGATTGGCACGTGAAATTAAGAACAGATATCCAGATCTTTTCTCCGGAATATACCCTTTTCATTTTAGGAACATTTTTCCTCCAGCACCAACAGCAGGTCATATTTTTCACCTATCCAATGAAATATATCTTCATCTACAGTACAAGAGAGATCTGCACATATTTCATGCACTGACATTCATGACAGCATCCTAATGGATTTGGTGACCCGGACTTTTCATCTTGCCCAACCAGCGGGTTGACATTTGTAGTTTTCCGTGACATAGCTTTACAACCTTTCAATAGATAACTGTGAAGTTTGGTACAGACCTTCATCTTTCCCAGGGTCCTTTGTTCTCATGAAATAAACATTGTAAGAGACTCTTGAGGGCGAGCTTTGGAGTTGAAACTGCAGAAGAGTGATGGGAGATAATTGTTTTAAGTGAAGTTAAATCAATAAATATCTGTTTAGGAACCGGAGATATCAAATTCTTGAAAGCTCTCTTGCCAACATATTCAAGCACAGAGGTTTTAAGGAGTATAACAAGGTAGTTTTAAAGCTGTAGGTTACTGATTTCAATATATTGAACCATGCAGAGAAACATAAAACCCTAAATGTGTCAGATAAAGAGGAGCTGGAGAACATACCACCCTGGAAACATCGACATGCATCCTATGCGTTAGAATTCAGCTCAAACCATTGCAGCTTCCTCTCATGAGCTAGGTGCTGTATTTCTGTCCTGGTATTTGCTATTGGCCAGTGCCGATGTGATCTCTGTGTGTCGAGTCCAAGAGAAAATGTTTTGAAATGGCTCTATAACTGGGATGCTGTCTGAGCCTTGAACAGGCTGACAGCATAAAAGCTGCACCAGGCGAGACTCTGTGCGACAATGCACCAATGCAATCAGCCCACACCATGAAATAGGAATATAAAACTCACGATTCCGGCCTCGGTTAGAGGCAAGTCTGATATCTCTACACAAAGACCTGAAGACATGTAGGGTAATGGACCCCTTCAGAGCCTTGATCTGTGTGAAAATGTTATCATTTCATGCATTGCTTGTTTAATCTCCAGGACAAACAGGTAGAGAAAACAGGACCCTTAGATTGCAACTTTCCAGCATTCCCCCTCCCAGTGTAGCTCCAGAAGTACAGTTTTATTTGTTATACAATTCATGGAACTGTCTGGGGAATAATGCCCTCCAGAGGCTCATTCATAAGACAAATTGGCCTGAAATTCATTGGTCCTGCAGACAGTGTGCATCTCCCTTTGTATGTCTCACTCTCTCGGCTGCTTTAATGTGCAAACACACACAGAGGAGCAGTCGCAAAACACACACCATCATACACGCACGTCCCTTTATGCCCTCGTGTTCCTTCGTGTTATTCAGGGTTGCAGAAAGCTAAGGCTAAAAGGGGAAGGAAAAAAAAACACCTTTGCATCTGTCTGTGTCGCTGAAGTCCAGCCTGCGGCCTACAAGGCTTCAGTGAAGGGTGCTGTGATTTGACAAGGCCACTGACAGGAGGCACTGTAAATATCCGGCTGTCATGTGACTCACATCATGGCCGCGAGGAGCCAACGAAAGGTCAGTGTTTCCTGATGCCATTGCCAACAACTAAATTAAGTGACTTCATCTCTCGCTCATGCATCTGTCCCATTTTAGGAGATGGATACATTGGAGGTGTTGCGTCGCTTTGCTCTTACACAGCAGTGATCGTTCACATTTATAGCGAAACACACTAAAAGTATCCTTTCACACACTCACACAAACACGTTGGGTTTGTTGCATAAGCTCATCTGCCACCTCTGGATGTGTACACGACATACACACCTTCAGGCATGCAGCACGCACTCACAACCTCTGCGTTTGTCGTCATGCATGTCATGTCTGACAGTGACAGCGGTGTATTAACATGTCTCCCTCATAAAGCAAAATGTGATCCATGTTCTATATCCCGACACGGTGCAAAAGGTTAAATAGCTGCATTTAGCTCCATCATTAGTTACATACAACAACGAAAATACACTTGAATCAAAAGGGCAGTTTTTGCTGCAACTGTAGCTCTACTCCGAACGTGTCCTCAAACGGCTTTGGGGTCTTGCATTTATCCTGCATACTAATTTTTTCCACCTCTTAGTACTAATGCATTTGTACTCGTGTGCAAAGGCACCAGAAATGTTCTGCTCTAATGGAGACCAGAAAAGTGTTGCGCACAAGAGGACCAAATTAGAACTGACAATCCTGTTAAACTAAATAAGTTGCTTTACATGTAAAGAAGCATAGAACCTGAAGCATGTTCCAAAATAGATTTAGAGCAGTCAGATATAAGGTAATCCGTTGGAAGGACAAGTAAAGCTGGGGAAGGGAACAAGCGCCCAATGGAACGTATGTGCTCAAACACTAATACAGATTATTGGGCAACTTAAAATCACTTTTCCAGTTCGCCACTGGTCTGTGCTTTTCAAATAAAATGAGGTTGACTTTGTACATCTCACTGTGCCATGGGGAGACATGGAGGAAATAAGTGAGATAGAGCTGTTGAAAGGACCAAATCACACAACCGAGAGTGTCATTGGTCTCTTCTCGTGAAGGCTGAGGGGTGATAAATCCAATGATAGTCAGCAGTCTCTCCTAAGCAAACTAGTGTTGCATCAGGGCAATAATGGCTGTTCTTGAGGGTATTTTTCAACTTTTTTTTAAGTTTTATTTTTTATCCTTTATAGACGAGTGCAAATCCAAAGATAGTAAAATCCTTTATAATCATACATGAAGAAGATCTGACTATTTCTTCATATTTTCTCTCATGCATTTTGTTGGAATTTGCCAGTGAAATCAGTGACCACAATTCTCAATTTTCATCTTCCATAATATTATTCTACAAGCTCATGGTCATGGTCGGTTTACTGAACAGGCCTCCCGGCACAGACTCAGGGACCCAGGGGGTCAGGCGGCCCCTCAGGCAAAGCCTCATGTATGAAGTGACTGTCATCAACGTTTCTTGCTGCAAAGTCAGAGAACTCTGAAACGGTAGGGATGTTGAGTTAACAGTATATATAAGAGAAAAGTGTGTGTAACACAGAGTAATACTGCATGTAAAATTTGTGATGTTAAATATGGAGTACCTCAGGGCTCTAATCTCGGTCCTCTGCTTTTCACTTTATAACCCAGTTATCAGTTAAATCGGGATATGCTTACAGGCATGTACAGCTTGTGGTCAAAGCTTGTTTAGAAAGATTAGATTAATTTTGTTACGTTTGATCGTTATTTCTCTTTTGATAAGTGTGAAAAATGAATCACAACGAAAGACTTTGTCGCCTACATAACATTGCTAAAATTAGCTCTTTTCTGTCCTTGGCTGACGCAAACACCATACATTCCGCCTTTGTTCCTTCCAGACATAATTGTCTTGATTTCAGTCCTGCCATGTGACAGATGACAATATTACACCAATTTAAGCTTCCCTTGGTGTGCTCTCTATCCATGTCATATCAGACATTAATGTGCTTCTCATGGCTTACAAAATGTAAATGGGCTCTTTCCTTCATACCTGTCTGATCCCCTTAAACCTTACGATCCATCCCGTGCTATCCACTCTCAGAATACAGGATTCCTCTCTGTCCCCGGAGTTAAAAAGAAGTCATCAGGCTGCAGGGCTTTTTCCTATCTTGGCCCCTTCCTCTGGAATAACCTCCCTGCTGATAGCAGACAGTCTGACTCCGTCTATACCTTCAAATCCAACCTTTAAACGCATCTTTTTTTTGCCTTAATGTTAAGTTAAGCCTTATTTTTACAGCCGGTTCGGCCCAGCTCGACTTAACTCACCAGGTACGTTTCTCAATTTTGTTCCCTCAATGTAAGCAACAGCATGAGAACGCTGTGACATTATCTTCAACATAAAACATGGAAAACAGAGGAAAATCGGTTGTGGTTCCAGATCATTTTTACCATGAAATTCCAAGAGCTATTAAAGGAAGCTTGGCTATGCCCAATGTCCGATGCCCTGCAAGTCACGTCAAGTCATTCTAGCAACGATTTCACTCTTACCAATCATGATTTGCAGGGTTTTAGCTCCACCTTATAGTGTCGTCTAAGCTTGCATTGAACCTCAACTTAGATGATACCAAAAAAGTTCCAGGTACCAGGTACTATCCAAAAAGAATGGTTCCACCCGAGTTGAGTGAATTCAAGCAGAGCCATACCGTGTTGTTGCTCGATTATTTAAGGCCTTGTGTATGTCACAGTCATCCATGTAGACTGTTGGTCTCAGTCTCAGTGAATCTATCAAACCTGGTATAGCTGCTGGTCTTTAAAGGAATCCACGACTCAAACTGATGTTCACAATCATGTTTAATCTTCACAGAAGACTTTCGAACACCATGAAAACTACAAAACAAAAGAAGAGAATTTCAGACATTTAGCATGAAATAAATAAATTAAATTAACAAGTAAAATAACTTAATATTTACCGTGTTCGCCTAGTAGACCAACAGAAATGAAAAATAAAAGACGGGATCAACAAGTGCCGCTTCCACCCGCCAGCTCTCAGTCTCTCTGGCACTGCACCTCGTCTGCGTGCAGCATGGTCACATGACCAACAACAAAACTTTATTGACCAGGACGAACGTAACAAAGGAAATTTACGAATACTGTATAATGCTTATATAATACTTTGACATGACAAAATAACCAATCATTAAAGAGAAAAAGGGATAAGTTTAGTAACTCTCGCCGTTGTCATGGCAACGTGTGAGGTCGGAGCAGCGTGCGCTACACCTGGTGTTTATCGTCCATGTTCGCCCTGCCGACGAGAACACCGTAAACTTTCAAACGCCACTGCAACTCTTTAACCCTTTGATTGCTTTACGTCCCATAAACACATTAGATTCCAAGATGTGTGATTCTCTGTGCTGAACCAACAGCTGTCTGGATCTTCATCCTTTATGAGATGAAACTTCTCCCCATGTCTTTGCTGGTAAGTTGTCCCGTCCTTGCCCCATTTCTATGTCACTTTCTTCTTTTCATCTTCTGTATTTGGTTTGCTTCGGTTTTGCCTCTCGTGTCCTCCTTCCAGGGCTCCATGGTGGAGAGGAGGACATGAGGTTCAGGCCATGTTTGGTGCCACCTGGACGTTGCTTGACGTCTGCCCAGATCCATTTTCCTCATACATGTTCATGTGATTTTCTGCACTTAAACTTAACACTTAACTGAAACATTCTTAACATGCCATGTCTTTCCACCGGGGACATCATGAACAATAGGTTTTATAGAGGTATGCGGAGCCTCAGCCCTCCTCACATGTTTCAAATGAATGACTAAAATAAGAAGACACATTCTGCACGTTGTGTCTCTCTGCCATCGGGGGAAAACTTGTCCTTGCATATAAGTTTTCTTGCAGCTGCAAAACTTTGCCCAAAATCATTTTTGGAAAAATGTTCCAGTTGGCCGAACACATCAGCCCAGATGTTATTCTCTCCAGTGAGACGGAACCATCTCGGCCTGTCTCGGGGCCTTAAACACCCTCATAAATGTTAAAATAGTGTTGATTGTTGCACAGCTAGATGTGGATTTGTTGTACAAATGACTTGTGAATTATTTATCAGGGGCATAATTTATTAATTTCATAGTTCACTATTTGCTGATATGATACCGGATGAGATTAAATCCTGTCTGACTTAGAGAGAAATAAACCTTTTTCAGGCCCACAGACTTTTTATTTTTCCCTCCGAGCCTCCAACACAAACATTTTCTGCTTTGTCATCTGAATCCCTCACAAAATATCCGTTTAAAGATTCCACTGTAGGCTGTTGTAATTTGTTCAGGCTTGTAAAAGAAATTTGTGACTGTAGTTGACATTGTATAGATTGATGGATTGATGTAATTAAACACATGACGGCACAGCTCAACACGCGCTGGGCCTCAGCTCTGGAACTGAAGCTCAACCAGGCAGGTAATTCACGTCCCCAGCATGCTTTTGGCATATTTTTGTTTGAGAAGATGTAAGATGACAGCAGCTAGCCAAACAAATATGGCTGTGATGATGTTGGCTCCTGGTTTATTTCAGCAGGCTTCAGAGGCACGTAGCTCTGGCTTCATTCCCACCTGCCTTTGTTTAGGTTGTGTTTACCTGCCGGCTCTGCTCTCCAGCTGATTCCAGCTTATCTCAGGCCATCAGCGCGAGCGCTGACCAGGCTGATGCTGCTACTGATTACAACCATCCTTTTTTTTCCGCCCTTGTAATTAGCAATTACTGGAGCTCCTCTCCAAGATGTTGAGGGGGTTCAGGAAGTGGTTTGGGATGGATTAAAAAGCTGACGTCAAAGGCGAAATGCAAATTTGCTTCTCCGAGCTTTATGTAAAAAGCTCTGAATTGGGAGCTTAGCTGGGGAATTTTGTCCACATGCTCCAACCCATTCTTGTCTGAGCTGGAAGGATTGCGTGGTCTCACTGATGGGTTGGTCCACCAGCTCCCTCAGCTTTGAAGCTGATAAACCTTTTAAAACCATGACAAATGTTCTCCTGCAATTTTGCCAGAGGAAAGGCAAAGAAATGAAATAGGTAGCAGGCGCAGGAATATGAAAATTTCCTCCATCCAACTTAAAACTCCCAACCGTGCAGCCAAGTTAGAGGCTATTCTTCTAAAGCTTTAATACTTCTCTGATTGTCTCCTGGATTTTAAAAGCACACTAACCTAATGGTCCTGCATCAACATGGCAGCCAATAATGTCACAGCGTGGAGACGTGTGGCGTGTCGTTGAACCCCGATCAGGCAGCGTTTAACCGAACAAACCTCAATGTCAGCAGACATGGCTGGATGGCACAAGTTCGGCAGCAGGGGTGAGACATCCAGTCAGTTTCCATAGTGATGTGGTTGAATGGAGGGGATTAGCAGGGGCAGCGTGGTGAGGAAGGATTGAAGCTTTTTTAAAGGCTCCCTCCTATTTGGTGATGCTGATGATGGACCCTCCGCCTCCCCTCATTTCCCCCTGATGCAGACGTCTTTTTATATTCACTGAAACCGCCGCCTCCCGTTCTGTGGTGGCTCCTCAGGTGGAAAATAATTGATGAGCCCGTCGTTCACTGTAACATGTGACCTCAGTGCAAACCCCGCACACGCCTTCAGAATGCACCTGTTGCTTTGAATAATAACAAGGCCGGATATCCTGAAATGTTTAGTATGAAAGTGTTGAGGCGTTGCATGAGACGTGACTTCTCTGTGGTCTCGCTTTCAATCGTACACACAGTTCTTTAAATGCACACTTAGAACCTCCAGATTATAATAACTGGATTAGTTTGCCTTTAAATCTGCAGCATGAGAAGTTTTTGCCACAGTAATTTTAAAAAAAGGATCCTTATCACTGAGACTCATCATTATGTCAAATTAGTTTGGAGTGTAATCTCAGTCAGGGTGCATTTTCCCTTCACACAACACTATAATATAATAATTAATCAGCGATCTGATTGCCATAATCCTGTTATTTTACTTTACATCTCTCACTCTGTAACCCTGCTTGTAATAAGGACAACACTTAGCAACCATCCACATCGAAGCACAAGCTTTAAAACTGCACTCAGCACTACAGAATGCTTTACACTATTTCCTGAGGAATGTAATTTGCTCTGGATAATAAGATATAAAAAGGAAACGGCGTCAGACAAAAAGGTTTGCAGTAACAGAGGTCGGGCTCAATGCCAGCGCAGAGGTGGACCTCTGTGAACAATGCTTTGCAGGGACTCGGAGGTTTCGAACATGTGAATGAAGTGATGTGCAATTTAATAAACACTCGAAAATTCTCATCCACCTTTCTACACAGTCAGACTCAAGGTTCAATTCAAAACTCACACGGACACATGAATATGTACTGTTCGTAACCCAGAGAGATTTCAGGTTGGAATACGTCGGGTAGATTTAAACAGTATGTCCTTACTGTATATAGGCTAATGAAATATTTAGTATATTCAAAGAAATATAACTTAATAAAACACTAAAAGAATTGACAGACTTGTGGACAAATGTGAGAACCTATATAAATCTTAGATATCCATCTGATCAGGCTAAACTAAACATAAGGTTAAAGGTCAGGTATCAAGATATATAACTACATCAGGCAAGACAAGTTTATTTATAAATCACCATTCAATGTACTTTATAGAGCATTAAAGAAATATGACATTAAGACAAACTAAGACATTGAAACACAGAATATATTAATATATAAGATCAATGAACAAATTCATAAAAAAGTGATTCGATAAAAGAAAATTTAAGTGATTTTAGTGATTGAACTTATGGGACTTCAGAGTCGATATATATATATATATCTGATTCTGAAGTCCCATAGGTTCAATATATATATATATATATATATATACATATATACATACAGTTTATATGTATATATTTAATGTAAACAATACATTTTCTAATGAACAAGATTTAATTATGAAGGCAAACTTTACTGATAAACATTTTAGTGCAATGTTCCACTTACTATACTCAAGCATCTCTGTATATATATTATGGAATATATGTCACACACACACACAGTGTATTAAAATAAATCATTTTTTAAAGTTTGCCCTTTTTTATTGCTGTGTTAGAAAATATTCAATAAGATATGATCGGCCCAGAATAAGTAATGTGTTAACTTAATATCTGTATCAGTGTAAAGAGGAAGCTTCATCTGTGCGTGCTGTTTCCCCCCCCATTCAGACATTATGAATGTGGACTATTAGTGCGTGGCGATGCTGTGTCTCAACACACATTTCTCTAACAGAGTAGAATTTATTGTGAGCGCTCTGGTAATTGCATTAAATTGTTTGCTCATCCTGAGAATCAATCACAACAGATTATCTCTGTAAATGAGTTCTTCTGCAGTGAAGCCGCTGCGTCCAGTGTGCCACATACCCTTTTTATTTTAATAACATTGTTTATAACAGTCATTTGAGCTGTTATTGCCACAATACATCCAGATGCATGGCTCATTTCAAAGGCATTTTTAATCTTTAACACGCGTGTGTACGTCGGCGTGTATTTCTGTGCAGCCTCGATGCTCTTTTTAACCCTCAGAAGTCTAATCTGCACCATTAATGGACTTTTTGTAGAAGTTAATTAACCATTTTCAATGATAGCAGCACAGCAATCCCAGTAGAGAGCCATATAAGGAGGGGGAGACGGAGAGCGATTATGCTGTTGCCTAGCAACACATGTACAAAATTTGAAGCAGTTTAGTGCCCCCATACTGGTTATCATGGAGGTCATATGTTTACCAAATCCACAGCGTGTGCTGGCTGTCACACAGGGCTGTCAACACGTCAACACACGTACCTGTCCTCGTCCTGCAGGATGCATGTTGACGTGTTGATGCAAAACATGTAAAACCTGCAACCATGCAGGCTGAGTGTCTTTTAAATCATGGCTGTGGGATTATGGGAACTGTATTTCTTTTGCATGAGAGGCAAAAGCAACATGAGAATCCCAGCAGAGGAGAAAGCCAGTCTTTTCTGCAGCTTCGGGATTTAACTTCTTTGCATAGTTGATCCCTTCAGGAAGGTAATATCTGAAGGAGAAAAAAAAAGCACCAGGGAGACAAACCGAGCATGCTCCACAAATTTGGTAGATGATTCACTCACTGGGTCCTGAAATATCATTGGCCAGCCCACCTCACTGATTCCTGCATCCCACAATACTTCACTACGCATGTAAATAAGATCTGGCAAAAGCTGTTTGTTATTAAAAAAAAAACTGTCCTCTCAGCTTGTTTGTAAATCGAGTTTGTGTGTTCATGTGTGTGCGTGGAAAGAGAGAGAGAGAGAGAGAAAGAGAAAAGGAGGCACACAAAGAGACAAGAGAGAGAGAGACGTTGGGAGGGAGGAAGAGAGAGGCGAGACAGAGCTGCTGAGGCACTCACTTCACAGCAATTTAGGTCATGCTAAACAAATGCTATACTAAAGAAGCACAGACAAATAAGAGCAGCAAGCCTGGAAGTGATTTCTCTGCATCTTCCGAGGCTCATACACGGCGGACATCACAGCGCAGAGACTCAGAGGAAGAGAAGCTGTGTGTAATGCAGCGAATATCTCAGGTGTCTCTGTGCAGCACATGCAGGTGTGGGGGAAATTTCATCAGTCATCCCCGGAGGGGCAGGCCGAATCTTATTTATGCTTTATATAGAAATATTGAGTGAGAGGTTATTCAGTTACAGCTTACTTCCCTGGTGAAATACATGTATGGAAATGCCTCTATCTTGGAGACACAAGTGGTAACGCTGTGTGTGCTTACAAGTCAAGAAAAGGTACAGCAGCAGCAATCGCAGGTAGAGGCTGATGAAAACAAACAGCAACAGAAAAGAGGCTGCACATCAGGGCGTCTGACAGCCTGAGTCTTGGAGGGATTACCTAATAAGACATATTTATATTTTGAATACACCTGAAGACTTCCTGGCTGTCAAAATAAGAGCTTGCAAATATTAGGTGTTGATTTTTTCCTGTGTGTGTGTGTTTGTTTTTCTGCAGCCAGATTTATGAGAAGCAATATTTTCTGCTTTTATATACTGCATTTAAATAGTATTCAGTGCTCTGCATGATTGGCGTTTGTGTTTTTCAATAGCTAGGTGAGCCAGCATGCATCTGTGTTTATTTCCTCCTTTA
Source organism: Semicossyphus pulcher (assembly GCF_022749685.1). NCBI lineage: Eukaryota > Metazoa > Chordata > Actinopteri > Labriformes > Labridae > Semicossyphus > Semicossyphus pulcher. The sequence goes on from NW_027211637.1 coordinate 22,614,976, forward strand.
TATACTAAGTAGGTTAAATATACCTTATCCGCATGCATTAGCTCTTCTACGTGCAAACACAACGTGACATTATGTTCAGCTATGTGAAACTCATCATCAGCAGTGGCAGGATTGACCTGCATGTTGACAATCAAAATAAAAGCGGGATGTGTACACAATTCCAGAAGCAGGAGAAAAACAAGTCTGCGACAATATGAATAAAATATGTGAATTGCTTATGATTAGCATACTAATGACTAATCATCATGCTAATCAGTTCATTTTGTGGCCTCAAATCGCAGACTGGTGCTGAGAAATGTGAGGCCATGGAAATGCTTTGTGAAAGCTGGGAAGTGCTCAGAGATTAAAGCAGGCGCTTCTGAAACATTTACAGGCAGGTTATTAGAAAGAGGTGGATAATGGAGGGTGGATTTGTATCCTCGAGTAACATACAGACGATTTTTTTTTTTTTTTGATGTATTTTGTTAAATTCTGATCTAGTAAATTTTACTTAAGCTCAAAATAAAACATGTATATTTTGTATTTTTATCTAAATTATTTGTATGTATAGTATTATAAATATAACCAATTATATTGTAAATACGAACCAAAGAATGAGGCATCTCTCTTTAGGTTATTTTCAAAATAAAAGCACCTCTATATTTGTGAAGAAATATTGGCTTTGATGTTTTTGTGTCCATAAAGACCGAATAATAACACAAGATTCCAACAGGGAATTTCATTGTTAAGTGCAGCACCTTGGCTGTATCCGTCTGCAAACATCCCCCCACCCACATCGCCCCCAACCCACCTCAACATTAAGATGATTTTACAGCCAGTGGGCCAGTAAAGAGGGGGCATCCCGAGCCTCAATCTCAGTCACATACTCTAAAAGCCATTACAAGAAAGGACAAGTAATCCCAGCCTAATGGAGCACGTGCAGCGTTCAAAAGGAGCCGAGCACGAGCTCCAGACTGAAATTAAGGGAGTGGGGGTCTGCTGGAGGAAAAGGGCAGTGAGCTGAATCAAAGCAAAGCTTCGGGGTGAGGAGGTCAGCTGGCTGAGCGAACATGTCACCAGCCTATTGGACATGCCTGTGTGCGCCATCAGCAGGTGTATAAATATGTGTCATGTTTCACACCCCGTGTCCGCAGGGACGCCAAACCAGATGGGATTTTAAATGCCGCGTTTTATGTGCTATCATTTAGTAGGTTAGTTCACCCCTCATTGCTCTGCCATCTGGTGCCCTCTCAGCCTGGGATAGTGAACATTCACACTGCACACAGCGTTTACACAAGTTTACACTGCAGCAAGTGAGAGCAGCTCAGCGGCATCAGAAGGAAAGTGATAGCAGGCGGCACACGTGGAGTTTCAAAACAAAAGCATGAAGGCAAACTACAAAGCCTGCGGTTGGAGTGAAGTTTAAAAAAAGACAGCGAACGTGACATCACAGTTCAAAACAGCCGAACTGAAGAAAAACTTGAGTCAATATTCAAGAAAATCAAACAAGTGGATCTGTTTATACAGGCGGAGAATCACTTACCTTTGAACTTTAAATTGACGAAGTGCTCCTTGGAGAAATGTTTCGCTCTTTGTCTCTCACTTTCCGGCTGGTTTCTTGAGAAAAAGAAGGAAGTAAAAATCCGTGACTGGATCCACTCTTCTGCTTTTCCAAACCTCGCGAGCGTTTCTGTCTCTCTCCCCCCAATCTTTAAACATTTTTTTTTATAAACTATGAGCTTAGTCCACGACTTTATTCCTCGCATATCATCCCCTCATTTGTGGCAGACGTCGGGCTTTGGACGATTACAGGCAGAGTTAGACAAGCAGCCAGTGTTCCCTCCCTTTATTGACGGGCTCCCTTTATCACAATTTGCCAGATTTGCAGACAGCCGCTGACTGGCCTCAGATACGCGCGTGGACCTGATAATGCTGCTTATATTACCCTCCATATGTTTCCATTTTGCACCATACATTTTATCACTGGAGGGGAGGAGGGGGGTGTTCTTTTTTTGGGGAGGGGAGGTGGGGGATTGGGTGATGGAGGGGGTCACATCTTGTGTTGCTGAGCGCAGATGCAATTACATTTTAAACAGTGGAATTTTAAAAGTGTTTGAGTGGAGAAAAACACGATTTCAAGAGTGTACAAAGCCCCCAAAGTGGGCAGTTTTATCACTATAAATGTCTCCATTTTCAGTCAGTTTGTGTGAATTAAAAAATGCTTTCATATCTACTGGAAATAAATGTATACCTCAATATTTGTGGTTATTAAAATATAGGAAAAGCGTAAAATAATTTGAAATATTAAAAAAAAAAAACGCGGTGCAAGTACGATTTGAGCGCAGCCTATAGATGAGGATGAGGAGGAGGGGGGGCGACTTTGAGATGACATTGAGGCTGTGTAGATGGGAGTTGAGTCTCTGGTTGTTGATGTTAGACAGTCGCACAAGGCGAAGCGGCTGCTGCCCGTGTTGATTCAGCCTCCTCCTCCTCCTCCTCTTCTTCTTCTTCCTCCTCTTCTTCCTCCTCCTGGTCTTCAGCACTGCTCCCCGCTGGACAGCTCCCGCTTGGACATCCTCTGTAACGCTGCATGGTCCCTTTAAGTCTTTTAATGGAAGTAACATCTATTTATGTTCCAAGAAATATTGGGAGTTTACAACTTCATCCACAGGAGGAATCTACGGATACCTCGCTTCGAGATTTGTGGCAGGCAGCGTATCCTCGGCGGCACAGATCCCACATTCATTGTGAGTAAACTGGCTGCTGAATTTCTGCGTCTGTCTGTGCGTGTGTGCGCGTTTGAACCCTCTTTTAAGCCCTCTACTTAATGCATGATTCCCTTTTCTCCCAAAATGTAGTCTTTGTGAGTGTGATTAAATTGTGAATGAGACTGTCAATATGTTGCTGGGGTCAATGTAATGACTGCATGATGAGCTCTGCACCTACATGCTGTAGCCAATTAAATGCAGAATTGATTACTGTTTGCTAGTCTATTGGACGGTGCAAAATGTGGAGACGCGTTCTGGTGCGTCTAATAACGCGTTTGGCTCTCAATTAATCGGGTAGAATGGGGAGGCTATTTGTGCAGCTTGATGCGTAAAGCTTTTACGCATTGGACATCCCTTTGTCTCCAGTATGCGTTTTGTGTTCCAGTTTGTTTGAGACCTCTCTGTATCCCTGCTGCTTGAAAATCTGTACGTGGATAACTGTTTGGAGAATCTGCAGGTGGTAATTGGTGGACTTGATTATGCTTAATTCTCATAGGCTATTTGCTTTTGCTACGGCGCGTCTCGCGCTTTGAGTGCATGTTTTGGATCCTGTAATTTGTCTTAAAGTTTTCGTCGCTGTCAGTGTTATCAATTCCCTTTTCCTTTCTTTTTTTTGGGATATATTTTTGCAGACTTTTTTTTAGGCTACCGTGTGTGCTGATTTGGATTTCACTGCTGTTAATTTACGCGCAATCTGTCGTATGTGTTTTAGTTCTGGGATCAAGTCCAGCATGACTTTGCCATCGATGGTTTTTAGATGTTTGTTGAGTCAGATATGAATGAAAATTTTGTCAGGGAGCCAAATGTTCATTAGATGCTTAAATATGCATATTTTCAGTAAAACAGTCAATGTTTGGGTTTAATCTATATTTCTATATTGTCTGTCGAGGTCTAAATGAATGTTGTGCAAAATATGTCCTTATTTGCTTCACAAGTAACCAACATTTTCAGCGCCTCCTGAAAAAAAACCGACCAAATGCTCTATTCACGATTCCAGGTTAACGGCGACTGACGAGCCGTGTGTGCACAGGCTTCATCTCCAGACATTTGGTCCAAAGGTTAGGTCTAAAAACCGCGAAGCTGCTGTCTACGTGGACTGGTGCTGAAGCCTCCCGTCCGACTGCCAGGACCTCTGCCAAACCCAGAGACATGGCGACGAACGGCACCAAAACGGATGGACAAGTCACAGAACTGAACGAGGTGGCCACTAACAATGACAAACCCAAGTCACTGGACGTGAAGCCCGAGAAGCAGAAAAAGGAATTGCCTGACAGAGAAACATGGGGAGGGAAATTTGATTTTCTCCTGTCGTGTGTGGGTTATGCAATTGGACTGGGAAACGTGTGGAGATTTCCCTATCTGTGTGGAAAAAACGGAGGAGGTAAACAATATTTTCACTGCTAATTTAAGCACACTGCACGGCCCATTCAGCTCCACGGTGCACGTACATAGTCGAGCCTGCCTAATTGACCGTGTCGATTACATGAAAAGAATTAATATCACCTACATTTGCAACTCTAATTAATTTATGTTGTGCTGTGGTGTTTTAAGTAGTGCGTCAGTGCAGCTTTAGCATAAAATTAGTCCCTTTTTTTAATGCAAAATCTACTTCTGTCCATGCAGGAGCCTTCTTGATTCCATATTTTTTGACCCTCATATTTGCTGGGGTCCCCTTGTTTCTACTGGAGTGCTCTCTTGGTCAATACACCTCAATTGGAGGGCTTGGTGTGTGGAAACTGGCTCCTATGTTTAAAGGTATACCTCTCTTAATACTTGTGGACATTTGTGTCTCCATATCGGGCCTGTCGTTAATAATATTTATGTTGTAGCTTATGCTGCTTTCAAAGTTATAATATGACATAAAATCAGGATTTATGGAGGCCACATATCCAATAACACGCTGCCTAATTCATTTCTGTATGATAGGTGTGGGCCTTGCAGCTGCTGTCCTGTCCTTCTGGCTTAACATTTACTACATTGTTATCATTTCTTGGGCCATTTACTACCTGTACAACTCCTTCACCACTGTAAGTATCACCCGGTGTGCTCACGTGACTCATAAACAGCATCACAGGGTCAAGGTTGGATACCTGTGGGGCATGTAAAATACCTGAATGTGTCAGGAAAGAAAGAAATCACTATAATCTTTGTTTTGCAGGACCTTCCATGGAGCTCTTGTAACAATCCGTGGAACACAGATAAATGTTATACAAACCACTCCATTGCAGACACCACCAATCTCACCAGTGCAGTGGTCGAGTTTTGGGAGTAAGATATTGACTGCTTTTCTTTTGCTTTTCACAACAGCAGAGCTTTAAAGTATCCTGCATGCATCCCAGAGATACATAAAAGACAGCCTCCTCCTCTGCTGCTGCTGCTGCACGCTTATTTCTCTGTGTGGATAATAGTCTTGTTGTTGCTCGCTCTGACTTATAGGCGCAACATGCATGAAATGACCGATGGCTTGGAAAAACCAGGCCAGATTCGAGTGCCACTGGCTATAACGCTGGCCATCGCCTGGGTCCTTGTGTACTTCTGTATCTGGAAAGGGGTTGGCTGGACAGGGAAGGTAAGAGATTTGGGTGTCTATGCTACACCGATTCCCAATAAGCAGTTGTACGTGACAGCTATGCAATATTAATCAGCGTGATATCGCTTCATCAATCATTCAGATTGCAGTCAGCATTGTCCAGATTGATTTCAAAATAAGAGAAAAGACATCAAACACTCATGTTCACTAATCCCGCTGTGCCTCTTGGTGGCTCCTCTAATTCCAACCCTCCTGACACAGAGTCTACACTGAGTGTGGATTCATGATAGGAGGAGCAACAAACAGCCATACGCTTCAATCTGGTTTTGTCCTCTCCCTCGACTTGGAGCAGCTTCCCTCCCCCGGGGTGCCACATTTCGAAAGTCTAACGCGGCACGTGACCGTGGCAAATAAAATTTGTTTTGGTCACAAAATACCCCCCCCCCCCAACCCCCTGCACGCTTTGTGCACACAATGCTTGCACCGAGTTATACATGCACACAGACACTGGAAGTGAAGCTGCAGTGATACATGTGCACAATATTTGGTCCTTTTCTTTTGTCTGGAATAGACTAAAAGTGTATCTATAAAAATTGTCCTGATAATATTCTGTGTGCATCATAAATGCACTGAAGATGCAGCAGTGTCATCCTCCTAAATACTGTCTCACATGTTATAGGTGGTCTACTTCTCGGCTACATACCCCTACTTCATGCTGTTCATTCTCTTCATCCGTGGGGTGACTCTACCTGGAGCTAGAGAAGGAATTCTTTTCTACATCACCCCTGACTTTGAAAAACTCAAAGAATCGGAGGTAATAACATATAATCATGTGATTCGTACCTGTGTGCTGCATGCCTGAGTGAGCACAGCTCGGCCTCACGCTGCTAAAATGCTTGTGTTCCTTTGTCAGGTATGGCTGGATGCAGCCACGCAGATCTTTTTCTCCTACGGATTGGGATTGGGGTCGCTTATAGCCCTGGGCAGCTATAACCCTTTCAATAACAATGTTTACAGGTAAGACCGGTGATGAGTCCTGAACAGAGATCCTCTATGAGACAGAGGTTCAGCTGAATTTAATAAATCAGAGCAAATCGTAGTGGCTGAAGTAATTAAAATGCTGCTTTGTTACTGAAGCATATGTCCCTATTGAAGACCTTATTCAAGGATACTCTGTAAGAGCCCTTAAAGGGTCTTATTAATGCGAGTTGCTGGCAGGAATACAGTAACAATCAAAGGAGAAGGTTGTTTCTTTCTGTCGGTGTGCGTGCTGGAGGGAAAAAAAATCATGATTGCGAAGCCTGAGTGTTTTCTCCAGCAGCCCCATGGTTCTGGGTCACATAAACAATCGGTTACATAAAAATAGTTGCTTTCATTTTGTGCCCTTGTTTCAGATGAATCCATCTTCCCACATCTTTATCTATTGAAAAATACATATTCGATGTTTCATTATCTGTAACAAGCTCTTAAATCAAATCTGAAATTTGTGTTTTTTGCCGAGCAGCTGTACAATCAAAGGGAATTAAAGGCAGTGGTGCTTTCTCGCAGCTACTCTTAGAGGTCTCAGCCTCTCCTGTGTGGACTCTTTTGAGGGAAGCTTAATGCATGAACACACGGAAAAAGAGTGAACTTAAATGTTTGACAACAGGCCTATTTTATATTTCCTCTCCCCAGAGACTCTGTCATTGTGTGCTGCATCAACTCCTGTACCAGCATGTTTGCTGGCTTTGTAATCTTCTCTATTGTTGGCTTCATGTCACACGTGACAAAGAAAGACATCGCCGACGTAGCAGCTTCAGGTAACTACGGATTGAATGTGTGCTTTCTTCTGTCTGTGCACGGAAAGAAATGTGCACTGTCATTGATACTGACTGCTAAACACGGCTTTTTGTCATCAAATCTGTGTGAATTTGTGTTTTCTATGATTGTTCCTCTTTACCATGCAGGTCCTGGCTTAGCTTTCCTGGCCTACCCCGAGGCTGTAACCCAGTTGCCTGTGTCTCCTGTCTGGGCCATTCTGTTCTTCTCCATGCTGCTCATGCTGGGGATAGACAGCCAGGTAAGGGGCTTGGAGATGATCTGCTCATGGGCTGACCTAAATATTTAAAATGCAAGTACATATCATGCAGCTCGCCCCTGCTCCCTTCATGATAAGCGTGCAATTTGCTCCTTGTGGACAGATATAGCTGAGCCCTGACATCAGCTGTCAGGTCTTTTTAATGCAACTTTCTCACCTCCGGTTGCCCACAGGTTTCACTGTCGGGATTTCTTTCTTTCGTGTTTGATATTCGGGTTCGAACGAGGCCACACTGCAGCTGTATGCGAACAGCACTTCAAAGTAAAAGACATAAATTATAACCCCGCTTTTGATGTCACAGCAAGTGAGCCTTTGCGCAACAGAGTCATTACCAAAATGACCTCCAAGAAGTGGATGCTTGGTCATTCAGAAGATTACGTTAGCGTTTTTGTCCCATGGTTTGATGCACACTGCGATTCTATGTCATCTCTCATCATCAGTTAGCCTGACCGCTAAGATAAAACTTCTTTGGTGAGGAAAACAGTTTGCAGAATATCCACAGACCTCAGATGCTCTTTGCGACAAAGAACATGAAAGCGGCGCATTTTCACGCTTATTAACGCACTGTTTTTATGATTCTGTCCTTCAGTTCTGCACCGTCGAAGGCTTCATCACCGCGCTGGTGGATGAGTTCCCCCACGCTCTGAGGGGAAGACGAGAGCTCTTCATCGCCGTTGTCTGTCTGGTGTCCTATGTGATCGGACTGTCAAACATCACACAGGTGCGGCAGGGCAGCTCTCTTACGTAACCGCAGACTGTTAAAGGCACGAGATTAATCGAATGAGTTACGGAGGCTGAAGATGTAATTAAAAGATTAGAAGTAAAAAATCATGCATCTATGAGTGGGCAGGAGAAGTTTTAAGGTGTTCTCTTAACGGAATCAAATGCATATTTTATCACGTACCTGCAAAATGAGTGTTTTTATAGCACATTTCTGTTTTCTGTATGCAGGGTGGAATCTATGTGTTCAAACTGTTCGACTATTACTCAGCCAGTGGGATGTGTCTGCTGTTCTTGGTCTTCTTCGAGTGCATCTCCATATCCTGGTGCTACGGTGCGTATCCTATCAATCTTTCATCCAATGTTGCAAAACTGAGCCAAATTATCTTTCATAACGTGTATTTTTCTTCCACTTAAACAGAATAAGATATATAAAATATCACATAGATGAATTTTCGATGTAAATATGCAGGTGAGAAAGCGCCACACCTCTGCGCAGCTTCAAACGCTGCTCAGCCTCAAGGTCATGAGCACCCGTGTGTTCCACCTCGCCGTCCTCATCATTATGCGTGGCGGACCGGCAGCAAATTGAAATAAATTGGATATGAATATTTTGATCATGGATTCATTTGTCTCGCAGGTGTGAACAAGTTCTACGACAACATCCAGGAGATGATTGGCTACAAGCCGTGTATATGGTGGAAGATGTGCTGGGTCGTGTTCACCCCGCTCATCGTCGGTGTGAGTACTCTGCGCTAATACAAGCGTACATCTAAAGTCATGACATGAGGAATGAGACAATAAATAAAGTCAATATTACCTGCCTGCAGCCATGTCAGGCTCAGACAGAGCCGCCCGGAGTCAGCGGTGTCAGGATGCATCAAGTGTCTCTTGTCTCCCACAGGGGGTGTTCTTGTTCAGCGCCATACAAATGGTTCCTCTCAAGATGGGAGACTACGTGTTCCCAGGATGGGGTCAGGGAGTGGGCTGGCTCATGGCGATGTCCTCAATGGTTCTCATACCAGGATACATGGTTTATATGTATATGGGACTCAAGGGCACCTACAAAGAGGTAAGAAGAAAACTGTCTGCTTGGTTTGCTAGCGTCTGAAAGCTAACGCCCCCCCTCTCTTATGTAACCCATGATTGTCGTGTTTCTCTCCCAGCGACTTCGGATAATGCTCCAGCCTCCTGCAGTTGTCAGGCGGCCTCAGGAGAATGGACCCGAGCAGCAGGCGGAAACCAACACCGCTAACCTGTCCAGCCCTGCGAATCCAGCCAACCCTGCTAGCCCTACTAACCCAGCTCCCGCTAACCCTGCCAGCCCCGCTAACCCGGCTCCTGTAAACTCCACCAGCCCCGTGACCCCCGCTAACCCGGCTCCCCCTGCACCGGCTAATCCAACCGCCGCCACTAGCCCGGTGAACCCGGCGACTAGTCCCACCACCACCATCACCACCACTGTCACTACCACAGCCAGTCCGGCTATACCCCCTGCCACGACCACCACCACCACAACTGTTAGCCCGACCAGTCCACCACCCAACCCAGCTAGCCCAACGGAGCCCGTGAACCCCCCGAACCCGACAAGCCCGACCTCTAACCTGACCAATGCCGAGGCCAACGTGTAGACAACAAAGAAACCCTCATGGAGCATGTAGACAAAAGAGAACATTACAAAGGACTTCCAAGATTTTAATTGATTCACCTACCTCCAGGGGCAATATGTGATCAAAAAGCGATTTTCAAACCATGTTTAATTTTTCTGCATTTGTAAAAGCAAGCCAATGATGTCTTATTGTTGGTCTGCATTCTGAAAACAATATCAAAGACTGTTAGTGTTCACAAATACAACCATAAATCGGAACAAAAAAAGTGTAAACATACTGTGTAATACTGTGAGAAAAGAAAAAATATCGAGATATAGATTAGAGATTTGTTGAATATCTTCATGAATCAAGTAAATACCGTGTGAATATAGTAGATGAAGTAGTGAACAAAATTGACATCATTGAAGAGTGCAAAAGATGGCGTCAATTTTACCGTGGATGTTTACTAAACCTCACACAGTTGTCTCTTTTCCAAACGTTGCACTCTGTGAGGTCAAACTACAGGCCACAAGGCGAACCGGGGAGCTCGACGTAAGCACAATGCCAATAAGAAGTTCATGTTTAGGAGCTCTGGAGCAAACCAGTATTTGTTGCAAAAGATTTTGTGTGTGAGAGAGACTGTTATTTTTTCCTTCCTTTTTTTTCAGTAAAAAAAAAGGGAAAAACTTGTATGTGATCGAGACATTTTTAGAGTTATTTTTAGGATGTTTTATACTATATGTGTTGTGATGGAGGACCAAAATCAATAGGCAGACAAAAGCAAAAACTATGCCATTTTAGTGTTCGGTTGGCAAAAGCACAGGGTACTAAAGAAGTACGACAAAAAAAAAAAAGAAGAAAAAGAAAAAGCACAGGGTTAGAGAAGTGATTTACAAACATCGACTATCCCTTAATGCTGACAGTCAATCCTGTTTACGTTTTGCATGCTTTCCTCAGGAACATCAGAGACAAACTCTGACATGTCTCCTGACTAATAAAAAAAAAAGAAGAAGAAGAGAGAGACGGCCTTAAGCCAATCGACCAATTTCAGCCAAGCCATAGTCTGTTTACACGACTGGGCGGAAATATAACTTTGTATGCTAGCACAAAAACCTGGACCAACTCTGTGTTTAAGTACAGTCTTTTCTTTTCTTTATGTGTACTGATCAATTATAGTTTGATCAATATGTATTCAGCAATACATATGTAGATGTATAAGTGCAGGCCAGTAAGCAGGTGGTCTGTTTCTCTTTTTGTTTCTGTTGTCTTTGCTTTACTAGTGAAAAGCACAAAGCTTTAATTTCCCCAGACTTTTGCCATGGCGTGTTAGGACAATGTTAGTTTGCTTCTATGGCAGCTACTGTGAAAAGGCATCTGGTTGAACAGAACATGTTTACTCTGAAAAGCAAAACAACTGAGCGAAAATGTGAAATGGCTACAGTTCATGTCCTGTGAATTTTGTATAAAGTTACTCTACCACAGTTTTCTCTGGAACTTTGTTGTAAAACTGTACCGTGTAAAACATGTAACTGTGAATGTCTGTATTACATTGGAAGTTATTGTCTAAATGTTGAAAAAATGGAGTTGCTGTTTTCTGCAATAATATTTTGATCACAGAAGCTAAAGCACATATCTTACAGAAATATACGAAATGATGATGACAATGAAGATACTGACGATTATATTAAAAATAGAAACTATGTCTAGTAAAACAATATTGTTTTGTATATTTTTAACTGTCTCACTGCCTAATGTAAAACATAATATAAACATGATATGTATCTAAATGGTGTCAAATGATAAAGCACGATTGTTATGTTATACAAACAGAAAAAGACTGAAAAAATAAAGAGTTATAGAAAATATAAATACAATACATGCCTGGCATATGTCCCTTATAGCATGTGTGTTTAAAGTAGCAGCCCCGTGCTGGGTTGAAACCCTCTTATCAGGAAATTAGGTCAGCCCCACAACCCTCTGAAAAGATGTACGCCGCGCTGAATCCGCCGCTAGTAATTGGCTATTGTTCCCTCTCTTGTAGATAAACCCCGATGTTGTCTGGAGCATTTCCAGTCAATAGATAAATAAAAATGCGAGACCGATAAAGCGACACGCAGGGATTAAGTGAGAAAAAAAAAAAAAATGCTGCAAAGCTGGATTTTTTTGTTGTGTTAGAATGAGGCCAGGTGGGACGTGTTAAAAATTAAACAAAAACCTCTCTTCGGTAGTTTTGGGTGAGGACGACATCCAGCTTAGCTCTCCCATGGGGGTAAGGGAGGGAAAAAAAGGAGTAAACATTACTGTAAGAAAGAAACATCAAAAGAGAACGAGAGGGAAGCGTCTGCGGCTCTTCCTTGAGGTTTATTGAGTGTCAGAAACACAAGCTGATAGAGAGAGGCCTCCTCGGCAAGAAAAACATCACCACAGAACAGCTCTGGCCCCGGGGCCTGGCGAGCCCACCCGCCCCATCTCCCCAACCTCTTATGGCTCTGTGTGTATCTATGTGTGTGTGCGTCTTCTCCCCCCACCTCCTGCAGTCGCTGCTTCCATTAGCTTCCAGTGTGATAAAGGAGACGGCACCAGCTGACACCACCACAATGACTCGCCGTGGAAAAAAAGAATGAGATGTCCCCTCTAGTAGCTTGTGGCAAACTGTGTGTGTGTGTGTGGGAGAGGGAGGTTGGGGACAGAGTGCTGTGTCTGAGTGGACTGGGGTTTGAATAATGCCCCTCATGGCAGCTCATATAAACTAGCCCCTGATGGATGACTTACTAGCCTCCTTTATTCCCAGTTGTGTAATTTAGCATCATTACCTATGAAAACCAGTCACCGCCGAGACAAGCCAAACTGATGTCTTACGTCCACCAGAGCCATAGATCATGATTTCGTGCAGGGGAGGACAGCAGAGGGAAGCTCTTGATTAGTTGGGAGCAATCCAGCAGAAGACAATTAGTCTGAGGTTAGGGCCGGCAGTTTTCAGCAGCTTCAGGATTGATGGATAAAACTTGCTAAAATGTTTTTCATTATACTTTCACTTAAAAACACGCGTCTTTCTGGGCTTTAGGAGGATGCTAAATATGTGCTTTCCTTTTGTCTACTGGAGACGGTTATAGAAATATTTGACCTATTTCTTAACATCTTTTTTTCCCCCTCTTTGAACAATACTTGCTGACATCACAGCTGGATTTGAAAGCCATTGGCTGAGTGATCTGATAGGGAATACCAGCTATTTTATCATAGTGAAATGTTGGGTTTTGCCATAGAAAATGGTGCTTGAGTCACAAATTTCAACAGCCGTCATGGCAGGAATCGATGGCCACCTCGGGGTTGGACTCCGAGCAAAATTAGGGCATGGCAATCTTCGTTGGGGTGCAATTTTCTTTTTTTCCTTGACCTTTTTGGCTCCTTCTTCTTGCTTTTTCTGTCCTGTGCTATCTGTTTCATGTGTTATTTCATTCAGTTTGAGTCAAATTTTTCACATGGATGGATTCACTTTAAGGGGCGGGAGGGGGGTGAAGACGGAAGGTACCGCTGAGCCTGCGTTACAATAGCCTATTAAAAATCTGGGACCATGTAGCCCAACATCTAGTGGGCCACAGCCAGCAGGTCAATTATTCATTTTTCTAGCATGGGCCGAATATGCTTTGCACATTACTCAGCACCTTTAAGCTGTGTTTGCACTTCTGGTTAGATGCTAAGCTTATTTTCATTTTGTTGTTAAAGTTATAGTCTTGAAGATTTTCATGTAAATAAATGTCTGTTAAGTCACTATCTATCGCCGAATGAGGTAACGCAATGGTGATTGAGCCTATGGCCCACTGATGAAAGCCTTTGCATTTGCAGTATTACAGACTGGCTTTCTGTGGCGACATTCGTGGAAAAAAACTCACAAGCCGTGCCCAGTTAGTGACGCATTTTCCATCAGCCAGCAGTGGTTGGTCTGCCAGAGAGGGTAGGCGGAGCTAAGCAGCTGCACTTTCGGTGTCTGTAAGCACTGCGAGGAAACGGTAATCTGCTATGGCTGAACTAACAAAGAAAAGATCGATGACTACAGATACAACTTCAACAATAAGTGAAAATCCAAAGAAAAAGAAACAAATTGGACGCTCAGATGAAGGCAAACAGTCTGAAAAGGAAAGCGACCGTCAGCGAGGAAAATCAAGAGTTACAACCGTAACAAAGGGAGCCAACTGTTGACATCTGGCTATGTGGGAGGTATGCGCCCACAAGTGCCTTTTATCGCCATAAGGTGCCGCTAGAGAGAACGAAACTGAGAACTTTGAGATTACATCTTTAAGTACTTGTGCTTGTGCAATGACTATAAAGTTGAATCTTATCTTATCTAATCTAATTTGGACACACCTCACCTGTCAATTATTTGGTTTGTCCTGTTGTGTTTTTCCCAGAGCTGCACCTTTAGCCTCACTGACTAAGACAGGTCACGACCTTCCTAACAGCAGTGGCGTTAGCCAAGTTGGATCTAAGGTCCGAACAGCTTGGGTCTTTACTTAGCCAGTCTAACTGCTTGGGATAATTCTGTTTTAATTTGGTGAGATTCATCAGTCAGTTTTTGCAGTAATGAGTCAATAGAGGAAACACCTCTCAAAGTGTGGGAGTGTCTTTTTCTTCTCCTGTCTCATTATGTCGATAATATTAAACCCATTGTCTCTGTTACAGTGATGAAGGGGTTTATAAATAAACCTGACCATGTACATCAGCTGTGTGTTTATATCAGCGCTGTACACATTAATTGATATAGATAGCATTAATTAATGTGGCGCTACTTTTTCATGCAGAGTCTCTGGGCTTATCAGCTCCATTTTGTGACCAGATCTGAGCAGGGGGACAGTGTTTGGTGTTTAGCATTTCTTGGCACTCTCTGTCGCGAGCCTATTTTTAAAGTTAAAAAGTGCTCGCAGTGTGGCCGCAAGAGAGGACACTGAAGAAGCAAACTGGTGATCCATGATGCTTTTATGAAAGGATGACAGAACGCTACAGCTTATAAACTCACACAGGCTGCAATGATTAATCCTCACAGCCCACTTAGAGCAAGAAAAGCTAATTCTGCTGTGAAGATGAAAAGGCTGATAATGATGTTTAGACTCTCTCTGTTTTTAACCCCACTGCCAAAGGATTTTCTTAATCGGAACGCCCTACTGGGTCTATGTTGTCGTGGGTCAGCGAACCTGCGTATTTTGATGTGGATTTTGTGTGATCTTTTGTGACATTTTTCCTCTGATGCATTTTATTCGCCCCAGACTGCTGTCTGAGGTACGCTCACACGAGGATTCAAAGCAAATACATTAATGAATAACTAATCTTTGCAGATGCATGAATCTACATATCAATGTAATCAGAGGATGTTGTGTGCATGGCTATTTCCAGCAGAGGGGCTGAGAGGATGTCAAGCATGCAAAGCTCTCTCTGCATATATGCTAATTGGGCTCCATTTCCAGGCTGGATGTGAACCTTGCTGAAATGAACTTGTTTACCGATTTTTTTAAGGGACCCAAAGTGTCTTTTGGCCCATGCACACACACTGCACTGCTGCTTGCATGTGCGCCGCGCAGCTTGGTGAGCTGTAAGGTTAACGGGTGCACTCTGGGACATGTGATAATGTGGGCTCCCAATGATTTTTGCCGTTTGATACTGTGCTTCCCGTGACACAGCAAATATCGTGGTTATTTCAGGCGGAGGAGCTCGGAGGCAAGCGGAGCATACGACTTCTGTACGGATGCAAATATTAGATTCAGAGGGCCGATGCCAAAGAGGTTACCTTGTCACAAATAATAAGGGCTTATCTCACGCTGTTGGAATATCTCTGGGTTTGAATTAACAAATCCCCCCTCTTGTGGAAATTATACAGACCCTTCAAAAAGGGCTTCAATTTACATTACATTGCCCTGCCCCCATCTCGCCTCTCTACAATATCACATGCGCAAACCTGTGCCTGTCTGCCTCATCCGCTGTCTAATATTTAACTGTTTGAATTTCTCTTCTTTACATAGTGCTACATAGTGGGCCTGCATAATACAAAAACCGAAATATTTCATAAAAGCAGCCGAATCTCTGTAAGTGAGAGCGAATTTTTAAAAGTCCCAATAAAGAGGAATATTTCAGCTAATCAGAGACTTTCCCCTGCTACTTTCAGTTTGCTGTGGCGCTTCTTGTCTTTTGTCACAGCTTATAACATCTCCCCAATGTGCCAGAGGCTTATGGGGGAGTCATTGTAGATTACCGCCTGGGTCAAACACTGAATGCAAATCAGGCCGAGGAACAGGCGAAGTGAAACGCTGAGAGAGGAATCAGGGAGCAGAAGATATCTAGAAAAGCTACAGCAGTATTTTCCTACTACATACTATACATTTCAGCTGAGATGGAGAATGTGCGCACACATTGGGGTGTGTTTAATTAAAAAAAGAAGAAGAATATCTGAGCCGTGTATTCTGATAGTAAATGACAGTTTTCAGAGCTGTCTAATATACAGGGCTGAATAGCTAATGCCGAACGTGAGCAAAGGGGAGAAATTCCACATGGTGAGCAAGACATGTTACCCTGCCTGGATGTCACGCACAGTGGGCGCTCTGGATGATCTTGTGGCCCGATGTGAAGCTAGTGGGAGGAAGGGCTAGCTCTCCAGTGAAGCTCCTCTAATGGCTTCCTCCTGGATTTCCTGCCCAAAGGGTTTCAGGCCCTGTGCTGTACCCTGGGCCTCTTTAGGCGGTGGGACTTTGATAATAGCTGACAAATGAAAAACTCTGCCGACATCAGATACAGTTATTTGTTGCTCAGTTGTACACAGACATGACAACATGAGAAACATACTCCACTTCAATTTCATTCCTCTGCAGCTAATCTCCTGGAACACACCGACTTACACTGCCGCACCTGTAAGCACCTGCGTGCACGTACAGTACGTGCAAATGAAGTGTATTTGTGCAGGCACGTAGCATGCTTCATTTGCATAAATTGATGCATGCACATGTAATGCACGCTTGTGTTTGTGTGAGCATGGATTTGCTGTATATACAAATACTCAAGTTAAGTGTAAAGACGTGTGCAGGCAGCCGCTCCAGGCGCAGCTTTAGTAAAGACCCTCATGCTAAATAAGTTGTGTCAGATTACGCCAGCACACACTTAACACTTCAGTCCTCAGGATGCGGGCGGAATCTCCTCCGTTTATTACAGCGGGGAAATGAAAGAGAGGTGGAAGGTGCACAGCAGGTGGCTGAAGTTCATGACCCACAACGATTGTCAGATTTTATGTCATTAATTTGGAGTGATGTCTTTTAGTCCAAGTATTTATCATTGTATGTCCAATAGCCTTATCCCTGGTGATTATATTGTGTAACTTTTTACTGATTTTTATGTATTGATTTTGGATGTTTTATCGTTTTACTGATGTTGCAAATTTATATCTGATCTTGTCAGTTTTTTTGTTCTCATTGTCCATCGTTTTGTTCCGATGTGACGCACTTTCGGCTGCATGTTTGTATAAAAGGTGCTCAATAAAGGTGAGTTGTGTTAATCAAAATAAACTCTTAATAATGGGTTGTATTATTGTGACACAGAAATGCTTTGTATATATTTAAGGGGAGATTCACTGTTTTTGCGCGTGCAAACAAAATGTTGATTTATGTTTTTTGGCTCATGGTTATATGCAAATGTGACCAAGTGACCTCTACACGTGCTTTAAATGCATTATCCCCACTGTTGCATGACATTTTCACTCATGTAGTTATGCCCTTGACTGCACATAATGACTGTGCAAAATAAAGAATATTTTAGCTGGCCCCAATGCATAAAGAGCCTCTGTTTAAATAGAAGCCAAAGACTGAGACTAGCACACGAGGCACGTACAGTGCTCTGCTCTGGGAAACATTTTGAGGTCTGTTATGATGCTGTTTACTCTTTCTGACACATGGAAAACACACGGAAAACTTTTATGGAAGCACTGTCGTATGCAAACAAGCTCATTCATTCTCTATCTGTCTCGCTCGCTTCCCTAACCAACACACACACATGCAGACACACACGATGATTAAGAGGTCTGAAGGCCTTCAGGGCGCGCTTGGACTTGGGACTGCGGTGAATCATAGCTATGATGTGCTGCATGCTTTCTATTCTGATCTGTCACAGAGGTTTGGGAACTGTGCTCACTGATGAGTGAGCCGGACCAGGCAGGGGCCACGGCAGCCTGCCCAGTCTGTCCTCTCTCCTCCCCAGGCACCTCCGCTCGGCTCCCTCCCTCCCCTGAGTTCAACAGTGACAGGTAAGACGCCCCGAGACGAGTCTGCGCGCTACACGGCCCGAGAGAAGCAGCAGGGGTCAATGAGGTCAAGATGGAGACAAACAGTGACGCAAACAGGGCGCAATCATTGTCGTGACTTCAGCAGCACACATGAACAACAGGACAAACTTATTCAGCAGCACACGAGACATATGGTGGCATTTGAAAACGGGGGACTTTCAAAGACTGCTTCTGATATTTCATATTAATATGTGCAGATTAAACTTTCTACAGAATCCCTTATTCAGGGAAACACTTGTAACACCTGCCTCATATGTATCGGAAATTCAAAATCCATGTAAATAATGCTGTTGTTTGTTGTAAATGATGGTATTATGATGAATTAACAGTTGTTCATCTCAAGAAGAAAGCAAAGAAAGCTAATTTACTCAGACGGTACCTGAGTAAATCACAGGTGCTCAGGATACCTGCCACCTTTAACTCAAGGGTGATGACCTGCACTTCAGTCCAGACTCTTTGGCGACAGCTTCATGCATCTACTTCAGCCAGTTGATGCTGTTAAACAAACACGTCACATTAAAAACTCATCTTTGCATGAACTCTGCACCTTATTTAAAGCTTTAGTTACACAGTGTGCTCCAGGCTTCCTCTCTGTGAAGTCGGATTCTCCGTCAAAGCACCGGTTCGAGTCAGTGGGTGCTGGGAAATCTCCCAACTTTGTCCCACTTATTATTTGTCTTGTGATATTTGGATAGGACTACACATCCCAGATTCCCACACCAGTTTAAGGACGGACATGTACCTTTAAATTCAAAGTGTGAGTCACAATGTCAGTTTGTATGGTTGTGTTTCTAAAGCATTTCTGTTCACTTAGTTAGTGTTCATCATTTACTGCACACACACCTTATGTCGGTGTTAACGATGGAACTAAGGATGAAGATGGAAAAGAAAGGAAGTTGTATCTCTACTATTGTTTCTAAAATCCTGACAAATCCTCATCACATCTTCTTCAGTATGTCATATGTTAATCAAATCAAATTTGATCAATTAGCCCTCTTTTAATTGTATCTTTTAACATGCTCCTTTAAATTCTGACTAAATCAAAGATGAAAGTAAACTTCATACTCTATAAATAACACCCATGATGTGAACTTGGATCCATCAAGGTCTGATAATGTGAGCGGAGGCGCAGCGCTGTGTGCTGGAGTGAAGTTCCTGCGGTCTGTCAAACACATCCGCTTGCAGGGCCTAATGTGGCGTGTGACACGTCACACCCTATCACTCTGCCTTACAGATGACCAGCCGCTTACGTATGCCGCGTGCACCACTGGATCCCAAACCAGACACTGTCAGGTGTGATAACAGTTTGAGCGCCAAACCCACTCTGAAGCCTTGCCCTCTCCCATTCCCCCACGATTCGTTTGATGCTGCAGCCGCTTGGCTCGCAGGCTGCTATGCACTACTGCAAGCGTGTGTGTGCCCTAAAGATGCTTTTATTCCTGGCTCACCTGCATATTCCCCCCAGGGCTGACGGCCAGAGATAACCCCGCCGCTCCGCTCCCTCAGACCGCTGAACCACTCTTCATCACTGGGGGGGGGTTTACAGAGATAAGGACTGCTGCTGATCCCAGCTCTGTGGAGGGAATCAAATACTCAGCTGAGGTTCACTGTGGGGATACATAGACAGTCAGACACAATGATGCAAGCTGTACATACAACTAATATAACTGACTGAGTAATGTCACATCCCTGGACCACAGTTTTCCCCTACGTCAGAGGATTCTTTCACACTAAAGGCTCACATTCTTTCTCTTCTCTATTTTGTCATTTGTGCCCCTTGGTCCAAAAAATGTGCCGCCTACATTCGGCATTGGAGGTAAATGTTCCCCCAGCACACACTCATTATTTCAATCCTCACAAGGCTGCGGACAGGCCCGGCCTCTCTGACAGCGTTTGATGCTCTTTTGCTCCCTCTCTGTCTCTGTGTCACCGTTTTCTTCCACTTGATATCGAGAGGGTTGTTTTTTTTCTTGTTCTCTATAAATTAAATTGTGTCAAGGCTTTTGTGTAGTGAAATATTTATGACAGTGACAGTCACTCCGCTTGTTCACACACACACACATGAATTTTTGCAAGATGCTGAGCGGAAACGCTTCCACAATAATGATTTCATCATAATTGCATCAGTTTTTTTAAGGATGTTTTTGCTCATTTAAATGAGGCGGGCCCACGTGGATTAAAAGCCACAATGAATGCAATATTTTTGCAGCCTTTGCATGAGGTGACTCCACTCTCTTCTATAAAAATCAATCCCTGCTTCTTGGTTTTCTCTCTGACTTGGTTAAAGTTAATGTAACGTGTGAGCACATCAAACAGGTGGGTTTAAGATCTTTAAGCATCTTTGAAACACCGTCTCTCTGCTCTAACCTCGATGGCTTTCTTTCTTTGAACCTCTGATCATTTCCATTTTGCTCTGTGTGATTTTCAACATGAAGAGGCATACTGAAGCAGATAATAACGCAGTCACACTGTACAGTCTGCGGGTACCGAGGTCTGATAAAACAATGTGATGGTGGAAGAGAAGAAAAAAAATCAGCAAGGAGCATTTTTTCTGTGCTGGATTGTTCTCTTTGATCTGGAGTGCAGTGAAAGGAGGGCATTATGTAACGTCTTCAGCACACACATGGCCGACTGTGTGACTGCCAAACACACGGGGGGGAGTGGTGGTGGTGGTGATGGTGGTGGTGGGGGTTTGGGAGGGTGGGGGTGGGGGGCACTGTGGCAAAGGGAGGGGGGGCGGGCACAGACAGGAAAGAGATAGGGCCATGGAAGAGCGTAGTAGACGGATGTGAGAGGAGAAACATAGCTGCTCATATTGGTGTTGGGTCATTTTCCTTATTAAGGCTGCTCAGTCAAGCAGCTGTAATGTAGGCCCTAACAAGCCTCATAATGAGACATGAGAATGCCCTTTAGTGATGGTTAGAACATTTATCGGCTGCTTGATGCTTAAACCCGCTGTCTCAATACACTTTTCCTTCTGTTGTAAAGAGAAGACATTTGGATAATTACCCGGGGTCTTGATCTTGTAGGAAAAATGTGCTCTAAAGCTGACAGGAAGTATTAGCCCGTCATTTCTACGTCCTAATGGGAAGCAATGCATTATGTTGAAGGAGCAACAAGACGGCAGCACCGTCATGGTGTTGTGCAGCAGATGGCCTTTGAAATCAATCATTTACAAATCAATCCATAATATATAAATCTATGGAGTTCAAGCCAACTGTATCAGGAGGAAATCACTGGCTGTGTCAAGCACCATACGGCGGTACGGAGGGCCAAATCCAACTAAACAGGTCAAAGATGGAGCTGAGAAAGTCTGCGACATAAAGGGGGACGCAAAGGAGAAATGTATAAACAGGATCCTGCCAAATCAGTGCAACAGTGACGCCACACATGAGGGCCACTTCAAGAAGGCGCTGTCTTAACTGATGGAAGGAAGGAGGAAGTGAGGGAAAGGCGAGGAGCGATTGGTAGAGTGTGTTGGTGGTTGTGTGCAGCTAAAAACTGACGTTGAGATGGCCTGACAGGGTCTGTTTCTGTTCATTGCAAGACTGTTATCCAGAGTGACCGTGTTGTCTTCCCTTCCCTCCACAAAGGTTATGCCATTGCCAGCAGTCCACATGACAGAATGAATGAGCCGCAACCGCCGGAGCCGGAGATGCTCATCAGGTCAGTCTTAAAGTACACACAATCCTGAACTCGATCCATACCAGGCTCAAGAGTCATTAACGGGTAAATCAGCGCTTGATCTCGAGATTCCCCCCCTTGTTTGCGACCTATAGTGTGGCTGCGGCTGCGGCTGCATTTTAGAAATGACGTGCTTGGTAATCGGGTGTGTTGGGCTGTCAGCTCAGGGTGCATGATCTTGCCAGCATGACTCAAGTCTGCCCGTGAGCTGCTTCCTGTGCCTGTGCATCTACTCCAGTTGCTTGTATGATCTATTTTAGATTCTTTTGCCCAAGGATGTGTGTGCATCCTCACAGCAGAGAGCCACAGAAAGAAGAAGAAGAGGAAGGGGGGGGGGATAGATAATGTTGAAATAATCTACAGGCAATCATGCAAATTCCCCAGACGTTGTGCACTCTGGGATGCTGTAGATAGGGGTGCAGCCTTGCATTCTACTCAGGCACAACAAATTTGGAATTATGCAAACGAAAGATGAAGATCTCTATGCGCCATTTGTAAAGGCTAACATGTAGGCAAAATGTGAGCCAACGTGTGTCACTGCAAGGGCCCCTTCTCTAAATGAGTGTGTAGTAAAATCATGAAGTTATCCAATTGGATTAATTCAAACTCCATAACAAGTCCACTGTGTTGAACCTTTTTCATTGGTTCATTCCTTTAACGCAACCAAGAGATTCAAAACGGACACGACTGCGTTCAACATATGTGTCTTGACCGTGTCTGAAGGCAGCAGAGTCCATCCTGTTACAGCAATAACAGGAGGCAGCGGCTGCGAGACCCGTCCTCTGTCGCAGCCGCAGATGTCATGCTCCTTGTGGCCTTCACACATTGTAAGGGCCAAGCCGAATTTGGCATGACCCTGATGTGTCATCTTGATTTAGACACTAGTTTCATGATATCCGAGTGCGTGCGTGTGTGGGTCTGCGTGCGGTTCTGCGATTGGTTTTATTTTTTTGTTGCCCAAGCAGGGAAATGTGGATCTTCTCTCCATAATCCCACAAGAGCATGCTTCCTTGGAAGGCATGGTGCAGCAGAAGCAGGGGCATTGTGGTTGGTGAAAGGCTGGGTCTAATCTCGTGGAGGCAGTGGTCTGTTGGAGGGGCTTTCTGAGCAGATTTGAGCCCGAGGGGTGAGCGCAACAACGACCAAAAAGAAGGGGAAAAAAACTCGCGTTATGAATTGTGCCCAGTAAATTCAAATTAGCCAAACTGAAGTGGAGGTATACTCATTTCCATTTCTATTCAGCTTTCAAGGATTTCTACATATAGCTTTAAATTAACTATAGATATGCTAATCCAACACAATGTTTCCAATACATACATTCCCTACAATGAAATTCAGATCCCTTACAGCTCGAGTCTGGGATCTGGAGCCGTGTTGGGTTAGATCTATTCTCCATCCTGCCCTCAGCATAAAAGCATTGTCATGATCCCTATAGACTAGTTTAACATATAAAGTACATTTTCACATTACTAACAGGCACATTAAGGAAAAGCTGCATCCATATCAATCTTCCCAGAATGGTGACGGTCGTGTCTTTGTTTGATCTCCAGGGATTGAGAGAATTTGGGGTTGCCTGTAAAGTGGGTTAACATCGCCATCTGCTGGTTGGAAAAAAGGTTACAGCTGATCTCTGATCTCACTAACACCTGGTTTCACAAGAATGATCAATTACACAGTATTATCCTTGTTCCATTTTAACGCAATAATGTGGAGGCTAAAGGCTTTCTAGGTCACTGCTTTTGGTCTGAATCTCATTCGACCCTTTTCAAAGCTCAAGAGTGATGGATTTTTCCAGGAGCAATTATCCAGACTTTTGTTACCAAGATACCAAAACAACCACAACAACAACCTCTACGGCCGACTGAGTCCAAAGAGGCTTCAGCTGTAGTGTTTTGGAGGTTGACGTCAGCCTCTTGTCCTAGACTACAGCGTCAACAGGCTTCTTTTTTTTTTTTAACACTGGAAAAATAAAATGTGTGAATCACAAGAACCTCAAAATAACTGCATGTGCGGAAAAAGTAAGGACAGGGACACTGGGACAAAAGAAAGCAGAACAGTTCCTACAGCTATATAATGAGCCATTACAGAATAATCTGGAAAACACCACATGACGAGGCTCCTCCAGGAACAAATGCTTATAAAACATCAAGCCTTGTCCCACATAGATACATTTGGTAAGCATCCACAGGTACACTTTAATCAAACTTGACATGTTATATGTAAGATAAAGCAACATTTGCAGAAATGCTCCTCTCTCTGAGCTGGCTACTTAAATGTTAAATCACTTCATCATATAACCATGGCAGTGCTCGCCCAATGAAAACAGAGAATGAGCCATGACTGATGATTGCTTGGTTTAAAAGCAGCACTCTAATCAGTGTAACCACCTCATTATTGACTCAAGTGTCTGCATCATGGAAGTTGCACAAGTTCGACAATTTACCAAAACAGCAGTATTTTTACACGATATGAGAGATTGGCAACCAGTTCCCGCGTTTCAGAAATAACCTGTTCTACTGAGAAGCTGTGGAAGAGTTTCTAAACAGCCCTTCTTTATCGTTTGTCTTTAGCGTTTGCTGTGCCCTCATGCCGAGTTCTCACCATTTTCACGTTTACAAACTGTGACTTTGTAGCTAAGCTTCAAGTAAAAGACAGCACACAAGTAGAGGAAAGTAAGGAAAAGAAAGCGCTTACCTTAGAGCAGGCAATCTGAGCAAAATTGTTTTGTTTTTTAAAAACTAGACCTTTTGTTTAAAATGTAATATTCAGTATCAAATTTGCCGTTATGATTGCATTATGTAATTGGTAAAAAAAAAAGACGACAAGCGATATGCAAATGTAGGCATCTGTATGTTTATTTGGAAGAACTTGAGTACAAAACAGTGGCATTTTCTTCCAGAGAAATAAAGACAAAAGTGAACAAGTGTTTCGTTTTTTTCTACGTGGATGACACCTAGAGCATGACCTTCTGGAGATACAGGTAGTCTAAATATAACAATTAAATAACAATGGATTAATACCCCAAAGAAATCCACTTGTGTCAAACAAGCAGGATCCATGACAATCCCTAAATTCCACTTTGATACAAACAGAAAGCTAAAGAAACTCTTCTAAGTGTTAGTACAGAAGTCTTTCTGACGCTGCACCGAGAAAGTCTTTGATCAAAAGACTGTTGTGTTCCTGCACTTTATTCATCAGCTGACAAATGTGGGAAAATAATCAACTCTTAGAAAGCATGGTTAGAAGATAATGAGCATCCATGCTACATACGAGTCACTACTCTGTATAGAAACAAAATATCTATGATCATTCCGCGCGGCGCAATGATGGTCTTAGGAGTAAAATAAAATACAAAGACAGGATAGTGTATTTAACAATTTAAAAAACTTAGAATATTAATACAAATGTATGTTTTCACAGGCCGTTAATTGACCAACCAAAAAATTGATTTTTACAATACTATGTTTTAATCAGTGTTGACAAACACGTTTACTACTACTACTGCAAGTAGAGAATTTTAGAAGGGTGAGAATAATTTAAACAAAACAGCAAAAAAATTCACTAAGGGCCTGATCAGAAAGAATGCGTTTTAGCAGCTGGGGGCGGCTTTTTGTCGTTTTCAATGAGAGGATTTTTGCTTTCACGTTGCTGTGCGCCTCGCGTTTTTCCGCTCTGTGCGCTTCGCGTTTTTGAGGGAACGCTCTGAGCGCCTCAAGTTGAAAAAACTTCAACTCAAAGCAGAAAAGCTCCGACACCAGGGATTTTTTCTTATTGTCCAATCAGATGAAAGGAGAGGCGGGCCTTCTGTCAGTTTACAATATAACGGTTAGATTAATGACAGCTAACGATTCGGTGGTTGCATTAACAACAGTAAAAAAAGCAAAGGTGCAGCTAGCTACTCTTTTTTTAACCGAAGGCTTCAACAAAAAAAGCAGTGCAGTGCGCCTCGCGTTTTACAGCCTGCAAAACACCTGATCGGGACCTAACACCTTTTCTCTGTGCAGGTCACACCAGAAAATCGCCTTGGTTAAAAAAAGACAAATATGCATCAGTTGTACTCACTAAACACAACTGAGGAAACTGAAAAGTGTCTGGAAGTCAAGGTGGAATGTGAATTAAGGACACCAGTTTTGCATAAATCAGATTTTACGTAAAATCTTGGGGAAATTAACCGCTTAGTTATTAGACAGAAACAGGTCTGAGTTACAATTATGTTTTCACCATGTTTTGCCAAAAGTCAACAAACTATTAACTTGTTCAGAATAAATAAAGCTGCTGCTTAGAGACTGTGCTACAGAAGGTCAGATTCAGCCGTTTTCAGTCATGTAGAAAGCCGTAGCATCCAGCTCCACAGAGTAACAAAGCAGTATTGCCTTTTAAACTGCATGAGCACAACCTTTCCAGAGGCTGTGATGTGCAGATGGATGCTAAGTTACACACCTACATACAGTAATGAAATCCGGATACAAAAAATATATTGAGTACGACTGTACCAGCAGTGAGTATTTCTAAAATGTTACAGATAAAAAATAAATTCTGAGTAAATATATAGTATAGAATAAGGTTTGTAATAGAACCCAGCTATTTGAAACATGCTTTCTAGTTAGACACATCTACTATGATTGATATTAGTTTACTAAGAAATCAGCCACAGTTAGCATATAGACAAGAAACTAAAAGGTTTTAGTTAACAGTGGAGTCCAGTTCAGGATCATAAAGAAGACTGAATAGTCTAGGGTCTTTAGAAAGCAAGGGGGGACCAGAGCCTTAATTGCATCATCAATTTCAAAAACACAAGACGCATTCTTGAACACATTAGTTCCAATCGAGACAGGTAACCTGCTACCCTAAATTCTCAGAAACATAGCGCAAAGTAGACCCAGCAGTCCTCTTCAAGTAAAAAAGTAAAAAAAAAAAGAAGTATGATTTTAGCATGGGAGCAGTAGAGACCAGATCTATGGCTTATATGTGCATGGGAAAGGCAGGGTGTTTCTTTGGCTATCAAGGCAGGTAGAACAATACAAGAGCTCCAAACAAACGATTTGTGAATCTCATCAATACAAAATAAAGTCTATGATTGTACAGTTTGCACAAGTAACATCGTCAACCCAACTACGCAATATATTTTTTCTACTCTCCTAAAGAGATTCAATTTTAGAGTACAAATCTGAGTGTTCAAATTAAAGGTTGACCTAGAGGTCCAAAAGGGAGCAGCCTATGTGAGCACCGTATGTCTTACATTGTTCATGGCTAAGGGAATTTGATGCTTGGCAAAAGTTGACAGTGGGCAATCTCCACTCTCATTTGCAAACACTAAGGAAGTGATTGTAACGTTTACTCCCCTCGCTTCATGGGTCTGCCTCTGGGGTTTGATGACCCCCACCTTTGGACTTGAGTTGGATCCAGGCATCTCCCAGCGCCTTGGCGAAGTGGTCGTCCACTGAGCCTGTGATGGACACCGAGTTGGACACCGCCTCCGCTTCTTTGTAGTTTTTTCCAAGGCTGCGACGGAAGTGCTCCTCGATCACAGGATCGCTAACCGTGTTGGCTAAAATAATATAATAACCTTGTTATTACGTAGCATGTTATGTTATGTCATATTTAAAACGACATACAACCACTAAGAAGAACACATTAAATTTGGGCATGTTAAGACTTAACAGGCATATAGCCATATCAGATCTTAGAGACAATTTAGCTAAGCACATTTATGTCTTTGCAGTAACTGCTCTAAAAAAAAAAAAAAGGGCTGTTATTTTGAGTAACATGTAATGAACAGAAAATATTATCATCAATAAGAATTGAATTAAACCCATTTTACACAAACGTCAAAGTGGGGATAAACCAAATATTGATATTTTAAGTAAAAAAACTAAGATAAAATACTGTCACAGGTATTTTTCTAATGAATATATTGATGCCAAAGAGAGGGAAATATTATACATTACTAAAGCATATATAAGCAATGGGATGGAATTTGAAGGCTTACCATTGGTCTTCCTCTGATCAGCGGGGGGGCTTGGTGAGCAGCCGTTCATGTGGCAGTGCGATAGGTTACAATTTCTGTTGCTCGCAGGGGCACAGGTAATAACAGAGGGACGATTCTGTAGGTGGAAAAAATACATACAATAAGCTAACAAACAAAATCCTATGTAGAGTGCTAAATAATGACAATGATTCTGATTTTCATAGTGCGTGTGAAAGAACTCTATAAATATACTCTACTAGAGAAAATGTTTTGTCATCATGACTGAGGCAATCTAAGCTACCAAGTGTTCTAACCTCCTTTACCTTGCTATTTTAATATAAAAAACTGGCTCTTGTAGTCAGTGAAACCTGTTACACTGAAATATTTTTGGACAAGGACAGCTGCTGAAATTATAGTTGTTAAGTAGAAGTGGATGGGCTTCTATAGGTACTATTATCAGGGGTTGCACTGTAAACAAGATGGCAACATATCAACGGCAAGAAAATAAGCCCCATCATGGTTTTACTTGACCAAACAACAAGAAAGTAACAAAAGTAAACCAAGAATGGGAATGTCCTACACGAGTGAAAGAATATGAGAAACATCAACAAGGTGAAATATGCTTGCTTTTCTAGCACATGAGCAGTTGGCATGCTAGTTTTGCATACAGTCCAGTAAATTTTTTTTTACCTTTGTGGAGATGGGTTGATGATGAAATTTACTTTATGACCTCTCAGCCATGCGGATATGGCAAGCATCCCATTAGAATATATTATCAACATCTCTTTTTAGGTTTGGTGCGTTCATTCTTGTCACTGAGAACATTAGATGTACCCTCCATACGTCTAACACGTTGACATACCTGCTGCCGCTCTACAGGCCCACTCAAGACAGACCTCTCTCTGCCCCCAGCTCCAATGTCATGGCTGCTCTTGGTCAAGGCCAGAGGCTGGTCTACAGCATAGCCAGAAATGGAAGCATACAGGTGGTTCCCATGGAGACCATTGGAGGATGAAGTCATGTGCTCCGCGGGAGTGTGACTGAGGCTCCACTGCTCATTTCGGTTCTCTCCAGCAGAGGGACGTGCCCTTAATAAAGAGAGAGCAAATTATACATATACTAAACAGCTTCACCTTTTTAGACAGATCATACATACAACAGTCAATTTATCATACAAAGACAGCACACAGCATAGGCTGGGGTTGCTGTCTGTGTTGGCCATTGTAGACATGACAATCCTACAAAAGTTGATGCTGTAGGTCATGTTTAGATGTCTATTTCATAATTTCAGACCAGACAATGTCAGGCTTATTCATTGAACTCTTCCTGGAATCGTTCATTATTTCTTAAAAAGCAATACTTTATAAATGCCAGGGCTGACAAAGGATAATAATGCATGCTTTAATCTCTGAAAGGCACTTACAGCTGAGTGGCAAACAATCTGCTCATTTTGGTCATGTGGTCATCGTCGCAGTTGATTCGATCGTCCATTTGTTCTTCCCCATACTTCCGTTTGCCTGGGCAGTTTGGAGGAGGCCCAGTTAAGTTGGACATAGCAGTGGGAAGAGAGGCTGTCCTGGACTCATCTATGGGAAAGCAATCAGCAGTACAAATTATACCGTAATCCTATTAAATTTTGATTAAGGTGATAACGCTATATTTCAAAAATATTACAATAGCTTAATACATCATTTATTGGGCAGTGACCGTTTGTAAAGTGTTTCTCGAGGCTGGTTAATCGAGGAGAGGAAATTATGTGTACAAAATGGCTACAACTACATACCAGGGATGATTATTGTCAAGATTTCTCTGGCAAAAATTTGTTAACTTGATTCAAAACATTTTGGGGGGACATGGCCTCCCCATGGGCACAAGGAGTGAAAACGTTTTAAAGATTGTCCTGCCTGCATCAAAAAATAATCAAATGATGTGTTATGAGAAGTGCGGAGAATCAAATTAGGGGAAATGAACAACTAATATGTAATTTATCATCGTATTTTTGGTATCAAAATAACATTTTATATTACTCACACAACTCTAAAGGTATTCCTCAGTAAGAGGCAACACACATAAAATCACTATCCACTTTAACCTTAGTTTACATTATACTTTTAACCCTGTCGGCTGAACTCAAAAAGTCTTGTGCTTGCCTCTAGCCACAAGGTAAGTTAGGTAAAAGTCAATGTCAGACTCAAACCAAAACACTTCCAATTATGTCGGTAAATAAAGAAATTGCAACGTACAAGCTCCATTAAGAAGTCAAATACAAAGTACTACAACAAGC
This sequence comes from Semicossyphus pulcher, assembly GCF_022749685.1. Classification (NCBI taxonomy): domain Eukaryota; kingdom Metazoa; phylum Chordata; class Actinopteri; order Labriformes; family Labridae; genus Semicossyphus; species Semicossyphus pulcher. The sequence goes on from NW_027211637.1 coordinate 22,644,886, forward strand.
AGAGTGTGGTGAACCAACCTTCGTAGTGCAGTCTTCCGATGTTATTGTTCATCTTGTCCAGGAACTGAGAGTTCAACAGGTCCATTCTAGTGAACAGCATTTAAACGAACAGGCTAGATGCTAACATCGATGTTAGCAAGATATATCAACGAAGGCAAAACAAAACTTAAATCCTGAAAAAGAGAAATGTTGGGAAAATAAAATAATAAACAGGAATTAAAACTTGCTCACATTTACAGCAGTTTGATGGATATGGCAAGTGCTATCTTGACGTTAACGGTTAGCTGGCTAACGATACTGATGCTGACGTGAACGATTCCAAAGCTAGCAGCACCACTAGCAAAACACGTAGCGTTAGCTTAGCGCTACAAAGTTAGGCTAGATATAACCACGTAAGTTCACTCTCGTCAAGTAACTAACATTCGCCGAGATTGTGGTTAGCGTCATTACTATTACAAATAGGTTTACACATAATGTAACATTACTGGTATCTTAGTTAAAAGTAGGTAGCATAACACCCTTGTAACCAAACTAGGGCTAAACTAACGTTAGCCGTTAACAGCTCGCTAGCTTGTGCCCAACTTTGTTGTTAGCTAGTTAGTTACAAGCTTCTCGGTTCAAGTAGCAAAACCGAATACACGTTTAACTACACACAGTTAGCGACAACTTTAAGTTCTCTTAAGTTCAGTCGGCTTACGTCAAAAAAACTTTCAAAGTAAGGCTAACCATTCCTGTTACTCACTTCATCGATTAAATTAGCTCAACAGCCACAACATCACCTCGGCTAGCCCAGCTCGCCTTTATCCACGCACTTTCCCCCAGCACTACTGTTCAGACAAAAGAGTGGTGAGCGGCCCTAGCGGAGACGAGGCGAAAAGGGGCGAAGTTACCGTGTTGGGGATCTGTTGGATCTGCTCGACACTGAACCATGTGAAGACTTTCAGTTAAAAGGTGAATTTCTCCTGTATAAATTAAGAGCTTAGCTGTAAACCAAACAATCAACAATACAACCAAGTAATCTATAATAAAAAGTTAGCAACACAGCATTGCAGAAGTTTTAAAATGCATAGTTGAGACACAACAGTAAAATGCTGAAATGCTACAAAAAAGGTTTGATACTAGCTTCTTATTTTAACCTTAAAATGACAAACATAAAGGCATAATCGCGTCTATGTTTCATTACCTGGGCATACTATATCATGCAATAATTTAAAACCACTGTGTACACTCGAACAGCCCAATGCAAGGAGCTAAACAACATACTGTTGCATATTACAGGTGGACACCTTTTCTGTATTGTTGGACCATCTTATTTATAGAAAAGCCTTGCCTAATAGTTTCAGCAAAGTGTAGGTTAGTTTTGATGTTTAATACACCTCTACCACCAGCTGGTGTCACCCTTGCATATTGGCAGAAGATTCAGTGCACGTTGCAGTTTTTCTCAAGCCTATACACATGTACAATTTTAGTCTGTCCTCATGACTGTCTCTTTTGCCCAGTGTTCAAAAAGAAATGAGTCACCCAAGCACAGTTTCCATGGATATTCAGTTAAGAAGGCTTGCATTCCATCTCCATCCTATACCACCCTGCATAAATTATACTATTATTATTAAGAGTACAACATGCAGCATGCAAAACCGTACTTTAAAAAAAAAATCCCATATTTGCCTCTGATTGTTTTACAATCTGCCTCTTTCACAAGATCCCAGATTTAATGAAGGAAAAACACCCTTTAATAGGCACAAACTACAATAGTCATGCATAAAATGTTGTAAAGAGTAACCAGGCTTGTAATGTTAAATTACAAGATAGAGAAAGAGAACGACAATATTTTGCTAAATACAGTGATAGACGATATAATAAGAGCTGGTATTGTCACCCAAATGTAATCAACAAAGCTCATTTTTTGAAGGTCAGCCTCAGAAATACTTAAGCATATTTGTTAAACTGTTGAAATAGTTCATACAAAAAAGTATTTTTTTTACAGCTTTTTCTTTTTTACAGAAACCTGTCTTTTTGTTCAGTAGCGAGATGTTATATTAGCAGTATTTTATCCAATCACCTAAGTGCAGCCCTGGAAAGTGGCCTCTCTGGGCCTGTCAGTGCAGTTTAAATCTCCCGATGGCCAAGGGAGTGTTCTCAGAGATCAGCCGTTAACCAGTGCAGCACATATAAATAGCATGATGACTTCAGTCTACTAACAGTTTAAACTTCATTGTTGTTTTGTTAAACAATATCTACACTGAGAAATGAGAATTTCATTACGTCAGTAATAAGATGTATGGTTTCTTAGATTAGTAGATTCAAACAGTGCAGCTTATTGGCTGGATTTGTTATGACCTCTGAGCATTGCAAGTTATTGATTTTATTGATTTGTTTCCTGACTCATTTAAAAAATATCCATTTGTCACATGCGTGGACACTGTGGTCTGCAAAGGTATAATAACACAGCTACGATTCCTTCTATATTCAGTGCATATACAACGATTAAAACAGGTCAGAGCAACATATTAATGTATTATGATGAAGAGTAACAGTTTTTTCCTTAGTCACACAAATGTTTCAACATTAATCACAAAGTAATTCATGTTAAGATATCTGCTTTTCAGAATAAATCGTATTAATGAGATCTATATGGAAACATAAGTCTTGTTTTTGTGCAGTCATGAGCGTTGAGTGAATGTGAATATGAAACAGTATTGTGCATATTTGTAAATTGTGCCAAACATGTTGGACAAGTGCTGTCCGTATTGTCTTATAAAGCTGTGAGGTTAGGCATTTCTTTTAGCTAAAAATAATGAGAATGATAAGTAGCCTTATAGGGGTTGATCAATTAATGTATAGAAAGTGGTTTACTGCTTACATTTGAGTCTCAAGGGACTGCTGCTGACGCCTTTCCTGCCATACAACATTGCCCACTAGTCCTAACAGCCATTTTAGATTTCATGGCTGCATTTTACATGCACAGCATGTCTCTGCAAGGACAGAGAGCCGAGAAAAAAACAAACCAAAAAAAAAACACAGAGGGAGCAAGATGAAGGCAGTTGTGATGTAGTACTCAGCACTCTTACACTAACACTGGAAACCCCTCTATTTTAAATGCAGTGGTTCAAAAAGCATGACGCCCGCGAGGAAGGAGAAAATGGGGGAGGGGTAGGGAAGGCAGACACACCAGTGAGAGAGTGAAGGGAGGAGAGGACGAGAGGAGGAAGGAGAGGCACGCAGAGCATCATTGCAATGGTTGAGGAGAGCACAGGGTAAGGCGATTGGTTGAAGGAGAGTGTAGCGTCACAGCCAGTGAGGGGGAGCTCTGAGGATGCTCCGCTGAACTGGGAGGGAAAGCATTCGCTGGGAGTTTGCATTGAGAGCTCAGCCATTACCAGCTGTAGAACCGGGACTCCTCTGCAGAATCACTTCCCACACCCTGTGATTGTTGACTCTTCTGCTCTCTCAGCTGCAGCCATGAATTATTTGCGCCGGCGTCTCTCGGACAGCACTTTCATCTCCAACCTGCCCAATGGCTACATGACAGACCTCCAGAGGCCCGAGCAAGCTCAGCCTCCTCCACCTGCCACCACCACCCCTGCCAAGTCTCCTACAACCGGGCCTTCACCTCCAGCTACGTCCCCTGCTCCGGAGAAGAAACCTCAGCCGGCTCAGTCCACCGGAGCCGGTTTCTTCAGCTCCATCACCAACGTTGTAAAGCAGACAGCTGCCTCAGCAGGGCTGGTGGAGCAGACTCAAGTCACGACACCCAAGAAGTTCAAGATTCTCCTGGTGATTGATGAGCCACAACAGGAATGGTAAGACAATGTTACTCTGCTCAGTTTTATAGTAAATCTTGAATAATACATAGGCTTTATATAGTTTTTTACTCAAACCTCATGATTGTCTTTGTAGTATTTAAGGGTTAAGAAGCTCTGAGTCTACATCTGTATCAAGCACCCTGCAGACGTGAATGGGAGCTGCTGCTGTGGTTTGATGGTACAGCATGCCAGTGTTACGATAATACATACTGGTAGCCAACACTCAGGGAGATAGGGTCCATTGGTTCCCAGCAGTAACGACATCACACAAAAGGAGAGGGTTTTTATTGTCCTCTGTTTCGTCTGTCAGAAATGCTTGTCTGTAGTGGATTTGTTAAACCTATAAGAGCAAAAGAAAAAAGAGTTTAGGATGGATGTGAAATAACTACAAGCATTTATTATATTCTACTGTAATGTGGTATTATATTCTACAGGTTGTGCAGATTTGGGGAATGCACATGGATGTACTGCAGTGCTTTCCTTTCATCAATGGGGTTTCCCCCTGCTCACTCATGGCAGATCACATGACATGCCCTGCGCTAACATAAAGAATAATTCATGTAATTCGGCTCATAGTGCATAGAGCTCCATTCGTGGTGTTATGGATCAGTAATTAAAAACATATGGGGGGGGAAAAATGATTCCAGCTGCACGGCTGTATTTGTCATCATGCTGGGAGAAAGCACCATTGTGTCGTGAACGTTAAGAGCGGGTTTACGTTCAAGCATCTGAGCTGTGACACTGACAGTCAGCGTCCTGGGGGATCTTCCTCAGAGGTAGCTTTAAAAAGCGTCTTTGTCAGTCTGCTCTTGTAAGGAATTATTTCGCTCTAAATAAGTGTGCACGAGGATTAAGAGAACACTCATTTTTTAATAGAGACTGACATCTTGGTGAAAAAGTAGAGAATACGTTTAATCCATCAGCACATGATCAAGGCTTGTTTACACAGCTGACTTATTTTCCACACACTGGAGCTGTGCAGCTGGGTAGTATTAAAGTACAGCTCTTTTGTTATATTGTACAGAATTAATGGACATTATTAAATGGACCCATATAGATAGATATTATGTGACTGAACACACAACTTGATAAAGTCTTGGTGGCAATTATTTGGGCTTTCCAAAGTGGAATCAGAGTTAAGAGCACATCTCCTCTCTTTAAGCATTGGACCCTATCAAAATAATAGTAAAAAATAGCTGTAATTATTACTTTATACTGTCTGTAATGTAATTTGTTGGCTGGCAAAAGCCCTCACATCTGGGATCTGTCTTTGTAGGATTCCATGTTGTTTACATGTCTGTCACATCAAGGATGATAAGTCAGCTGCATCGTGATCATGTGTAACAAGATGATTTAATTTTACACTGATTAAGATACATGTACCGCCAAATTAAACTGAATCTTGTGAGGAAATTAGCCTCAAAAACACACCAAATCATAAGCATATTGTGATACTGGCTTCCCTAATTCAGGTGGCCCTGCAGTGTCGTCTAATCCTGTTCGTGTGTACACGACGGGCCATTTCTCCAACAACAGAAACCTTAATCAACGTTAATGAGATCAGACCTCCGTCAGAGGGACGGACGCCAGCTGTATGCGTTCACTTGTTCCACATTTGTTATGAGTGGAAAGGAAGCAGCTTGTTGAGGACTAAGGATTACAGTCTGATGTGCCAATATACAGACATTAACCCAAAACCTCGACATTCATCAAAGGTCAGTCTGAATGAGAATATTGAGTACGTTGGGCTGAGAGCAGGTTAACGTCCACACTTCATTATTCTCACTGTTGACATTTAACAAGATGTGATGTGGAGAAGTTCCCCTTTGAATTTGATGAAAACGTCAAGTGAGATCCTGCTTTGACATTATTTCTATTGCCTAATGCGGTTTATTATATAATGTTAGTTTACTCATGCGCTCCACAGAACAGCATCGCTCTTCATGGCTTCATATGTGATAGTACACATCCACTTGGGAGATGTGTACTATCACTTGTGAGCTAAAATACTCCGTCTGAGTGCTTCATCTATTTTTCATGGCTGCTGATATCACTGAGTAGGGAGGTGTTGAGGACATGGTTTATTGTCTTTAGGTTGCTTTAATGAGTCCTTTCACCCAGTGGTTGTAAGTCACTAAGGCAGTACTCAGTGTGGTGTAAGTCTGCCTCCTTTAAATCCAGGGTCCTGTATCCTTACTGTAGGTGTAAATGTGGTAAACTGTTTGCACTATTAACTATGACACAAGGAAAGAAAAATCACACTGAGAATGATTCAGAGAGGAACATGTCAGAAAAGTGGTTAAAATACTGATTACTTTGTATTCAGCTCTCGCAGCGGCAGGAGGATAACCCTTAAAGAAATACAGCTGTTGGCAAGCTGTAAGAAGACGACAAGTGTCTTTACCTTCATGCAGGTTTTGCCAAGTACCTAATATTCTCCGTAAAGTTGGCACACCTCGAGTTTGAGGGCTTATTTATGTGCTGCTTTATATCACTGTTAGGCGGCTTATTTCTGCCCGAAGCACTGTCAGAGGAACCGGACCTGGTGGCCCAGAGACACACAGAATGAAATCAGGAAAGAGTCCCTGAGACTAATTGCATCTGGCAGAAGGTTCAGACGTCAACATCTATTTATCAGAATGAATCCCAGATGATTTATGTACATACATACTGTATGATTGTGCGGATGTGTTGTCTGGAAAAACTGTTTTTACCTATGTTGACAATACTATACTGTCGTGTTTTGTGCAAGGCCTTAATGATAAAATGCAGTTGTGTATAATCCTTAATAATTTGCTCAATTTAAATATGTGTATCTAGGATATTACAACAAACTCCAGGTGTTGTATAGAGAAAGAATACTTGAAAAATTAGGACATTTAAATGTCATTGTTCTCTTCTTAAAGTGTTTGCAAATGAACACCTATCCAGCAACAAATGATTATTAAAGTGTCTGTGGTAATTTAAATGTTTTAATTAGTCTTGTTTACAACGTACCAGCAGTTACTGAGAGCTTGACAAATAGGTGAAATTAAAATTGTCAGGGCTGCCTCCAAATGAAAAATGTCCTGCAATCTTCGAATTCAGCCGCATACAGGAAACAGCACGAGCACGGACAATCATTTGAATCGGGTCTTTGTTGTGCAACAGGTTGTTTTAAGCCGAATAATTCAGTGTAAAGGATGAAATGTTTGCTGATAAAATCACAGTGACTGCCAGGTTCACAGCGCATACAGAGACAGACGCTTTCTACCATACAGCCAGAGTTTATTCCTGTTAGACGAAGCTGCCAGTCATCCAGAGAGGTTTGTTTTGTTCCAGGAACGCACTGCTATAAATTACTCTATAAGACAGGAGGAGCAGATGTTCCACAGTCTTACTTATCAGACTAATGGCCGACATGCTCTGCTTACTTATTCTCTGTGTCTCGATTTCAAGCACAGAGGCTGAGTCTCCTTTTTTATTCAGTCGCTTAATGTTGCAAAATTGCAAAAATACATAGGGAGCTGTTTTAACTGGAGCCAGGACGGGGATATTTTGTACTGTGAGCTTAACCTTGATCACACATTACCCCTATGCGAGTGTGAATGTTAAGCAGGCTAAGTGATGAGACATTAAAATTCAGCAAGGACTCCCGCTTACCAAGCTCGGGGGTGAATCATCGGAATGAAAAATTCTTTCATAGCAATTTGCCAATGATTTTACTTAGCAACCATTAATGAAGTCTCTTAAATTCCCGTTGTCGGTATACTAATTCTTAAAATTACAACAGAACATATTTTCTTCTTGTTCAGTTTCTTACCTCATCTTTCATTCAACTCTCGAGTGCCCATATTGATTCTTATAAATGAATGATCACAAGGTAACATCTGCTATCATGCTCCTGGCCCTCTCTCTCAGCTGTAGGCACAGTGCCCAGTTTTAAGAACAGTATGTTGGCCAAGGGCAGGAGCAGAAGTATGGCTAATATAACACTCTTAAACACAAGGTGAACAGTTCAGCTTAGCACAGAAAGACTGTAAGTAGCCCAGACTTTATAGACGCTATAGTTCTAGTAAATAATAATTAAATCTGTTATTTTGTGATGCTTTTGTATTGCCTTTTTACCGTCTTAAGCCTATGTGGTCTTTTTTCCTGTTTTTGAAAAATGGGCTCTTATTTTGAAACGGACTGGTAAGCAATGTACTTCCTGCTGCTCGCAAAACGTAACGCGAGTGAGGAAAAACGGTCAAATAAAAGGTCAGTGAGTAAAACGTTTTAAGTCATAGCACCCAAAATAGGCATAAGGTTGGTTTCTGAAGGAATATTCCTATATTTAGATATGTTAGAGGCTAATAAGTTTTTAACTTAAAGATATCATCTCGAAGATTTTCATTTAAATAAATGTCTGTTAAGTCACTACCTATCGCCGAATGAGGCAACACAATGGTGATTGATGGCCCCTTGATTTGCCTTTGCATTTGCAGTATTACAGGTGTGTCCGAAACCGCATACTATCATACTAATCATACTAACCGTGACGTAATTGAGTATGTCATGCGTTCCCATCTTATAGTATGCAATTTTGTGTATGCGAGAAATGCCCGGATGTATACTAGATCGGCCTGAATGTTTCAGTATGAGACGGGAGCTTACTGGTGGTACTCAACCGCCCCAAAATGCATTGCGGCTATTCAGCTTCTACTATGGCGGAGATGGACCGGAGATCAGAGCGGACATACGTTAACGATTAAGTCACATGATACGGAGAAGACGGCTCTGAGTATGATGGAACGGCATCCTAATAGTCAGGTTAGTAGGCAGTATGCAGTACATACTGTTTGAGTATGTAGTAGGCAGTACGTTAGTATGCGGTTTCGGACACAGAGTGGGTGTCTGTGGCGACATTTGCAGAAAAAATCACAAGCAGCGCCCAGCTAGTGACGCGTTTTCCTTCACCTGGCAGTGGTTGGTCTGCCAGAGAGGGTAGGCGGAGCTCAGCGGCTGCTTTTCCACTCTCTGCAAGTGTTGCGAGTAAACAGTAATCTACTATGGCTGAACAAACAAAGATCGATGACTGCAGATACAACTTCAAAAATTTGTGAAAATCCAAAGAAAAAGAAACAAATTCGACGCTCAGATGTCTAAAAAGGAAAGTGACCATCAGTGAGGAAAATCAAGAGTTACATCAAGAGAAACCACTGATGGGGTGGGTAGGTGTCAGACAAAGCGATTAACTGCAGGCTGCCTTTGTTTACATTATCCAGGGCAAAAGTTTAAAGTGAGTGATACATATGACTGTTCAAGAAAGCAGGATGAGATTTTTTGTTAAAAAGCACCACTTAAGCATGTACGGGACAAAATCAGCAAAGAGACAAGAGGTACGGCTTTGTCCACAGGGGGTGCCAAAATCAACACAAACTGAAAGTTCCTCACAGGAGCTTTAAAACTAGCCAAATAACTTCTGCTAACTAGCAGTTTAATAGACTGAGCTAGTTTTGCCCCAGTTAACGAGCTCTTACTTGGTTTAAGGATTTTCAAATCTTAAAATCATCAGTCATCATCATTCTGGTGGGATATGCTACAAAGGAAAGCCAGTCACTGTGATGTGGCTTGAAATGCATATTAATTCACTTTACTGTAAGATCATCTTAAATGAACTACAGCAGGGTGTCCTCTTTGAATACGTGGCTTCAATGCTCAGGGATCATTGCATAGATGAAACACATAGTGGTACACTCACTCCTCAAAGCCCTTCCCAATGCTGACGAAGGTTTAATTTTAAAGGACAAAATGAAATCAGAGGCTTATCTTCTTCACGCCTCGTCTCTGTTTTTGTATATAGCGGCCTTGTTTTGGAAACACTCTCAGGCTACAGTATGTATCGGTAACGAGCATTTATCACAGCACAGAGTCGGCTTTTCATTTTGCCAGATATATGAGCCGTGATTCATTTTTTAATGCTTGTTTTCCTTCACAGCCAAATAGATCCCTGTGCTCTAATTAGATTGGGGATGAATTATTCAGCTTTACCTCCTCAGCAGATAGGAAGGGACTGAAGGGATGTGACAGCAGGGTGATACAGACTAAAAGGAAGATGAAGTTAGTCCTCCACAACATGGTTTCACAACATAAGAACACAGCCATACTTAAACTAGACATTCGTCAAGTCCTGTTTGGATACAGGTGGTTTCATATTACCGTTGTTGTACTGGAGAATGAAACCTCCTCAATGGCCACTGGAGGAAGTAACGGGAAAGGGTTCTTTTTGGACAACATTAGTATTGATTTACTGTAGCTCACCCCGGTAGTTTCTACAGTCAAAGCTTAAGTTGTCAGGCCGAGCCTCGGCACATCAGTTTAGGGAAGATTAAAGATATCGAACACTCTGTTAACACCAACAAAAACTGTGTGTCTTCTGCAGTTTTCAGGTCTGTGTGCTGTCAGTATACACAGATCCATCTTAATCTTCAATACCACTGTGATCCAGGTCCGGCGGGTGTGCTTTTTATTCGAGCCAGGGAAGGAAGAGAGTCTAAAAAATGCTGAATCACAATTCATTTAAGGCGCAGCCATTTTCTAAAAAAATGTGGATTCTGTGGAGTATTAAACATGAATGCGACCTAACCTCGCTGCATTTACCCACACGGTGATGCGGCTAGCGGACCTAAATTGCATCTGTGTGTGTGTGTGCTGTGGAAAGCTTGCTTTAAAGAAAATACAGCCTTTAAATGTGTTGTTATGCTTTATCGCTGTCCACGTTGCCAGGTTGGAGTGAATAAGTGTTAGAAAGGCTGCGTATCAGCAGTTTGAAAAGCCTGAAGGGACCATTTGTCCTTTCTGTGCTGCTCATACACTCATACCCCACTTTATATTCCAGGTGTAAATTGTTACTGCATGCTTGATTAACATGTTTTTATATTAAAGTTAACACATCCTCTCTGTTTCTGTGTTTTTGTTTAGGGCAAAATTATTCCGGGGTAAGAAGGTACTCGGGGATTACGACATCAAAGTGGAGCAGGTAGGTTTCACCAAGCCACTCGTGTCTATTTTGAGTGCTTTTCTAAAGCAGAACAGAGAAGTTGAAGTGCTCTGTCCTCATATGCCTCTCTTATCAACTCCTCAGGCTGAATTCAATGAGATCAACGTGGTGGCTCACGCCAACGGGACCTGCAACGTTAACATGCAAGTTCTCCGAAATGGCACCAAGGTTATGAGGTGAGACAAACACACTCAAGAAGACAGAAAAGATGCCTGATTCAGTGACGCTCCTATCGACACTCGCTTCGTTTTTCTGTGCAGATGTTTGTCACATATCTGCTTTAATTTTATCTTCTAGGTCATTCAAGCCAGACTTCGTCCTCATTCGTCAACACGCCTTCAGTATGACCCAGAATGAAGATTTTCGCAACCTGGTCATTGGTCTGCAGTACGGAGGAGTCCCGAGCATCAACTCCCTCGAGTCCATCTACAACCTGTGTGACAAGCCATGGGCGGTAAGCAACCAGTCGCTAGGCAGAACTGTGAAGCCCTGCGAGAGGGGAAAGGGACAATAATAATATTCTGTTTACCTTTTTGTGTCCAGTTTGCCCAACTTATCAACACCCACAGGAAGCTGGGTGCTGAGAAGTTCCCTCTGATTGAGCAGACATTTTACCCAAACTACAAGGAGATGGTGAGCATCCGTCTGCATCCACTTTCTCCTGCAACTAAAGAGAATTTGAGAATTTGAGAAGCAGAATCTGAGCCAATGACGCTGTACTTTCTTATTTAGGTGAGCATGCCATCGTTCCCTGTTGTCGTGAAGATTGGACATGCCCACTCTGGTATTGGAAAGGTATAAAAAGTACATCATTTTGTTTTGCTATGTCTCATTCGACATCAAACATTAGACATGTAGAAACATGTTGCCTGCCAGAGTAAATTAAGATTCCATTTTACATCCTGGGTATTTCACTCGGTTCTTTCTCACGTTTCTGTCATCGCACAGGTGAAGGTGGACAATCACAGTAAGTTCCAGGACATAGCCAGTGTCGTGGCTCTCACGCAGACGTACACCACCACAGAACCTCTCATCGACTCCAAATACGACATCAGAATCCAGAAGATCGGCACGGACTACAAAGCATACATGTGTGTATAAATTCACTTTGTTACCGTTGACCGTGACTGAAAAACGAAGCTGAAATTGTTGTGATTTGTGTGTTTTTGCTGGCTTCAGGAGAACATCCATATCTGGTAACTGGAAAACCAACACTGGCTCGGCTATGCTGGAACAGGTGGCTATGACTGAAAGGTGCGTGAACAGTAGTAATCATATTAGTCATGCAACACAAAGACTAATGTTTAATTTTCTGGATTATGTGCAAGGAACTAGGCAGTGTTGATCCGGTTGTGTGATACAGTATATGCCAATTTTATACCTTGTGTTGTAGAAGCAAAATAGATAATCAGCAGGAGTGTGGTGCCTCTTTATGCCGCTGGCTGTGAGTCATCTGTTGATGGTTTTGTTCAGGTACAAGATGTGGGTTGACACCTGCTCAGAGATTTTCGGGGGTCTGCACATTTGTGCCGTCAAAGCCATCCATGGGAAAGATGGAAAAGATTACATCACAGAGGTAGGAGTCAAAGATAATCACATTTAAAAGCTTAAAATGGTATTTCTGGAACGTCCTAAACTGTATGAATACATTAAAGTTCAAACGTTTCTTCAGGGGAAGGATTTCAGTGTATCATACAAAATGAAAGTGGCGTATATTATATAAACACTGGGTTCACTTCAGGCGACGTGGTGTTGACACCCCCTCTCTCTGCTGTCCTCTCTGTGACGTAGGTGGTGGGCTCCGCCATGCCCTTGGTAGGGGAGCACCAGGCCGAGGACAGGCAGCTCATCGCTGACATGGTGCTGGTAGAAATGAACCAATCAGCAGAGAATGAAGCTAACGCTCCCCAGAGACCCACTACCATACAGCCATCCCAGGTAAAGTGACACACAGGAGGCTTGTTAGTTCAGGATCACTGTGAATATAATGATCATTTGTGTCATAGAAAGTTTTCTACATCATAAAAAAGATTGAGCTATTTTTAGAGCTCACGACGAGACAACCATCAAAGTTGTTGCTTGATGAGTCATTTTTTTGTCCTGACAGGGAGCTGGCCAGAAGGGAGAGATTGTTGGTGAACCCACTAAAAACGGAGCCGGGCGCCCACCTCAAGGTTGTCTGCAGTACATTCTCGACTGTAATGGCGTTGCAGTGGGTCCAAAACCAGTCCAGGCCAACTGAGTCACCCAAGAGAAAGGGGGGAGGTCTCAGAGTCTGGATAACAATGGCGTACCTTAGCTGAACACAAGCGCAGACGTGTGTGTGGATGCCAACAGCTAGAGTCAGATCTTGGTGGCGTGAGCTGTGTACGGCTGAGTGCTGGCCTGGACTGTGTTTTTAACTCTATGCAGTGTCAAAATGTACTGTCTACTTGTTGACCTGTTGATTTGTGTGCTTGTATAGGTCACCTCTGTTTCAGTAGTAGCTGTGGTTTCTTTCTTTGGGGCTGTTGTTGATGATGTAAAAAGCAGATTGTGCCTACACTGAGTTCAGTGCTGCTCTGTGCTCCCTGTTTGACCCGGCTATGACTCCTTTATTTGCCCCCCCCCTCCCCTTTCTGTTTCCCATTTTGATGTGTACCTTTAGATATTGTTCAAACTGTGGACTATCGTGCAGTTTGAAGTTTGTGTATATCTCGATGTGTATACAGTACGTGAGTGTGTATGGCTGTAGTGGTGATTATTTTCATACTTATACTAATAGATATTTATTTTTGTTTTGCATGATTGAAACAAAGGCAGGTGCAAGTCAGTTATTAATGTCTGATCAAATGGGATGTTCTTGTAACATCGCTGTTTTACCCCAGCTGTGTTCCCTGTGATTCATGCATTGTGAATGTGTCATAAGAAATGCATATTATATAGGTTCTACAGGTTACATGTACTTATTACCAAACGTTCATTACCACAGTGAGCACAGCAGTGCACACTCCTGCATACACATACAATACAGACATTCAGTATGTGGCCTTTCTTAAAGTTATTTTTTCATCTGTAATGTCACCAGAAGAGAGATTATTTAGAGTAGGAAACTAATAGACACATAATAAATAAATAAGATTTATGGAGATTTTATCATATAGGATGCTGTGCAGGTGTGCACACACCACTTAAATATATATGTATAATTTTTAACCAAAGAATAAACGAGTACTTTGAATCAGTCTTTGCACTCCAGTGACCCACAATGTAAATATCAACAAGGGAACTGTTGTTCCTGCAGCTTGTCTCATGGAGAGCGTAATTTCATCTGAGAACAGCGCTCCAAGACGACACTTATGTTCTCAAACAGCCTGTTGTAAATGACACACCAGAGAAACGAGGCTGTGCTCAAACTGTGCTTGTCTTTGTGTGTTCGGTTGTTTGGAAGCAGGCATTACGACTGATAGAGAAAAAGGCGTATCATGTATGATCTGCCACGAAATGCCAGATATAAAGCCCCCCCCCCCCTCTGCTGCCCTCACACTGGATATCAGCTACCGTGGTGGTGTTGCCATGACAACAATTCAAGAGCTCTGTCTTTTAGTGTGGACCGCGTTACTGCCATTCAAAGATTCACCCCGATTACCCTGATCACACTCTTCCAGTGAGCTGATGGAAAGTGCAATATCATTGTTTTTACTTCTGATGTGTTTTATTTTGAAATCAGATCTTCCATTAAATTGATTCAAAAAGCTATAGTCACCTGCACATTGTTTTAAAATGCTTTTAAACAAATGTCACAATCATGGTTGTCCAGCGGCCATTTCATATATAATACCCTCAAAATAGTATCGAATATTTTCAGCAAGCTCTGTGAGTAATTCTTTCCCGACGTGTATAGACTGCCATTGTATCTGTGAGTGTATCCTTGTTAGAGCCATGCCTGAGGCTATATGGATGTGTTGTTCTGTTTCATAGGATTTGCCGAGGCATTTTTTTTTCCCCAAAGGAGGAACATGCAGAGGAACCCCGGTCTGTGATATCTGCATGGTTCGGCTTTGGTTCAGTGATGGTGATACTTGATAAATTGCAATGTTTATTTGGCCGTTGTGTTCAGGTGAAACTTCTATCTTCAGACCTGCTGGACTGTAACCTTTAAAGGCCATGCTAACTTAAATAATATGTGTACTTTTAAAACCGGTGTTGGACTGTTTAAATTAAGATCAGAAAACAATATAATGTGGAAAAAATTCCATTCTGGATATTTCCCCTCTGTCACTGGCAATAAAGCTTCCTTTGCAATATATGTTTGGTGTGTGTGTCCTCATGTGTGTATGCTGTGAGATTTCTCAAGGAAACACTCGTGCTCTGCAGTGTCACGTTTAGGAGGCGGTCCCAAAGGTTCAGCTGCTGGGCATACACACACTTCGCTGCACATACTCCATGGCTTCCAGTGCATGAAGCATTATCTGTTTTGTGGTAGAGGTAATTGTATTGTGTTGCTGTATTCCCTGTGCTCTTTTTATGACTTACTTTTGCAGCGTCTGTCTTTACGTGTTATCACTGTGGGATCACTGCATTTGTGTAGGATTAGGTAAACACTAAAGAAGCTATTTTTGAGAACATGCAAGAGTACGTATAAACATACAAACATCACATTTCTCTTTTTATTTATTTTATTATATTTGCGTGTTAAAAAATAAGAAGAGCAAGATTATAATATCATGGGATTGTGAAAAACTCGCTAGATTCTTCGGGCAGTATATAAAAGGAAATATTTAGAGCAGTGAATACATATATTATACATAATGCTACCAATAATTTAAGACATGAGAAACAAGACAGATCAGCACAGTACACGACAGAAAGGCATCCCGAAACAGGATAATGCATCAAAGTCATAGGTTGCATTCAAACACAACAAGTTTAAAATCACTGTGATTAACAGACCAGATCATACGCCCTGGTTATGGTTTAGAACAACAAGAAAGAAAAGGAATAAACAAGCAAACGATGATGTCTAGCTATTATAATTAATGACATAATGTGCTGAAAAAAGCAGTTCAAGTAGAACCCCAAAGATTGCATTCGTCAAGGCCGGCTCAAAAGTTGACCCTCAAATCTCCAGCAAAGGATGCAAAGAAAAAAGCTGCAGTTGTTGATGCTCATATAAAGACTCTATTTGAACTGATTAAGCAGACTATGATCAACACACTTGGGAGTTAACATAGACTCCTTATTAAGTACAGCTGTGCAATCCATTGCAATTGATTACATCAGCTCTGTCTTTGTGTTGTTAATAGTGTTCTTTTTAGTGAGAAATGTGTAAATAAACTACTATTGAAGTAATAGTTGAAGGTTAAAGGTCAAAGTTCAAAAGTGGTGACTTCATTCTATTGTGAGGTTTCTCCTATTTTTGTCCTTCCCTTTGACTCCTCTATGACAGTGTAAAAAATATTAACATTATATGCATCAAAAGATCTGAGTTCATAGCAGAGCACTGTTTTCAACTATTCCCTGTATAAGCTGACTTTTCCCTGCACATACAACGTCACCATTATCTTGTCTTACAGCCTCTCCCAGACCCTGATCAGTGCTTTGGGTCTGACAGACAACCTGTCGCCACACTACCAGTGAGGACACAGTGAACGCTGAGAACGTCGGCAATTTGAAGCCATTAGAAAATCTGTCTACTGAATAAAGACGCTTTACATTCCCAGGAGCTGTGTGTTTGCTTACACTGTTTATCATTTGTTCTTTCAATGACAGTGAATGAGATGTAAACCTGCTGAAAGTATTTTGTAAATGTGTTGCTTTACTAGAAATGTATTTTTTAGTTGTTTACAATCAGATATCCAAGGCAGTGACAATCAATCATAATTCATTGTTGTGTGATAAAGTGTGATTATTAAATACTATGTACTACGTAGTGGTTGTAGTGATTATATCTTATTTTTTTATGTATATATATATTTTAATTCCTGACACAGTACAGACATGGAAAAGGGTCTGTTTTATTAGGCTCATTGTTTCCTCACTAAAATGTGTTTCTCATTCAGGTATTATATTGCTGTCTTGTTAATGCTTCAACCTTATTAAACAATTTCTCATAAGATAGGTGTTCAGAGAATCCTTTATTACAGTTTCATTGCTTCATTTTTTTTTTGCCTCTCTAGGAGTAATGTCTCAGATAGGCAGTGAAAGCATAACAAAGTCCCACCAGATCTGAGTTTCTTCCCCTGTGAGGCGTATCATAGCAACCAAATGCCAAACACTGCGTCTGGTTGGTTCCTGTTAATCTAGATGAGGTGAAAAAAGTGTCATGGTTTGGTCATGAGACACAACAGGGGGGGACAAAAAGAGTCAATGTTAGCAAGGGAAGACAAACTTTCTCTTTTATTTTGAAAAGTCAACTCTTGTCTACTTCATCCTTTTTGCTTTTTCAAATTGTTATCAGATTACTTTAATCTGATTACTTTTAAAACTGTAATGAGATTACTTGTACTCAGATTGCTTCTATAATTCCTATATAGTCTCACTGATATTAATGTCATTATACTCAGTAGGTTACTTGTAATCAGATTAAATGTATAAATGTAATCAGATTACTTGTAATTAGGTTACTTTTGAAGGTGTAATCAGATTACTTGTAGTCGGAAGACTTCAATAATTCCAGTATAGTCTCATTTAAAGTAATGCCATCTGATTCAATGCAATTTAATTAAATTAATATAGTATACTTAATGTATGATACCAGTTAAATTCAATTCAATTAAATCTATGTTTTCATTTAAATACTTGTAATGAGATTACTTTTAAAATTATGATTGCATTACTTGTTGGCCATCTTGTCTTTAGTGAGAGGACAGCTGAAGAGCAACAGGACATAAGGGGAGAAGAGAGTAGGGGGTGACATGCAGCAGAGGGCTGATGGAGTTGAGGCTGCGGTCGCTCTGAATATTGAGCGCCTGCTCTACCCACTGAGCTAAGCCAGCGCCCCATAATTACATTACTTGTACTCAGATCACTCTTGTAATTACACTTCATTTAAACATCCATATTATAGCAATAAGCCATACAAATGTTAGAGAGGGGTGTGCCTTTAGAATTGTGTATATAAGTTATACAGAAAATAATTTGATTACCTCAATATTTCTATTTTTTTACTGATGTGATGCCCTGATGTGCTCTTTCTTTCTGCCTGCAGATGTCCGATGAGTAAGTGACACGGCTGCCCCTCTATGCCCTGATACAAACATAGATTGCTGAGATGTCTGATGTGCTGGAGCAAGATGACTGCATTCGAGAGGATCACATCTGTTATTTGTCTTAGGGAAAGCAAAGCCAGGCAGCTTTATTTATATAGCACATATCAAACACATTTCAAAATCTTTAGAACAGTCCTACAGCTGATTCATGATGCTTGCTCAAACAAATATCAGCAAACATCCCCCTCTGATAAAATATGCTCAGCATTATGCATTTGTTCGGCTTCCAGATGGTTCTGATGTTTTTTCCTTTATAACAAGCAGACTGACCTGGCCTGGTGAGAGTGAAAGCCACTGAAAAACGAAGGAGGAGTGACACCGGGGGCCCTGAAGCTCCAGCTGAAGAGCTTCCGTCTAGACTCCTCCCAGCTGTCTGCCAAGCTGCTGCACAACACGGACAACTCGTGGCCTGTGTGGGGGCACGCTGCACTGACCATCTGCTGAGGAACACAGTGCAAAAGCATCCATCTTATCATTAAGGAGAGTGTAAGGTGCAGAGTGATAAACATGGGGATCATCCATTGTCATGAGAAGGATTTTTGACACAATAATGCATTACATGACACAGCATGAAATAAAAACACCACTAACATAGCTGCTTTACAACATTGAAGACATGCTATACAGAGTTTCTTGTTGCCATCTAGTGGTGGAGTAGAGACAAAAAAAGGCAGTCATACAGTGTCTGTTATTCTGATTACATAACTAGCTGCATGAATATCTCATTATTTGTCACACAACAAAAACAACCATTATTCAGATACTTTGCAGGATTTGTTTAATGCACACGTGCAGGTAAAGCATGTTAAGCACCTTATATTGTAGGCTCATGACAAAATACCACTCGTATGAATGTCAGATTGATTTTTATTGCCAGATAAGAGTTGGAGGCCATAACAGAAAGAGGGCGAGCAGCTGTCTCGGCAGAGTATTACACTGATATTATTGGTGCACAACGTCTGGAGGTTGTGTTTGTAAGTCACATTAGTTTAATGTTAAAGCTGCTGTGAGGAACTTTCAGTTTGTGTTGATTTTGGCGCCCCCTGTGGACAAAGCCGTACCATTTATCTCTTTGCTGATTTTGTCCTGTACATGCTTAAGTGTTGGTTTTTAACAAAAAATCTCTAACAAGGAATGCTTCCTGAAACAGTGATATGTATCACTCACTTTATATTTCGGCCCTGGAAAATGTAAACAAAGGCAGCGTGCAGTTAATCGCTTCGTCTGACACCTACCCCCCCACCAGCAGTTTCAGGCATTTAAATTAATTAATTTATTTCGTTCTGTTTCATTACCAGCGAAAAACTCCTCACAGGAGCTTTAAAGGAAAAAGTAATTCACTGTTTCCTTTGAGTGTGTGCTATCAGGGGATTCTTGTTGTCGAGTCCAGTGTGGTGAGAGAGACATTAGAGAGCTCTTTGTCATATGTTAACTTTGATAATGAAATTACTTTTAGGTGTCAAAGTTGTCAAGATTCATAGTAATAAGTGAGGGAAACTACTTCTACTCAAGTATTCTACTTTAGTGCATTTTCGATGTACGTGTGCTTCACTTGAGTTTTTCCATTTGCTGCTAAGTTATACTTGTCCTCTTCAGGGAGATGTTCTACTTTCATTCCACTACATGTATTTGACATCTATAGTAAATTATTATTTGTAAGATTTTGCAATTAAACAAATGACAAGCTTAGAAATAAAAAGCATTTTTTAAGGTTAAACCAGTGATGTCCACCCTTATTGGCTTGTTGGCCCTTGTTATGTTTCTGTTGTCGAGTGTTTGCAGTTTTGTGTTGCATAACTTTCTATGCTTCTCCTTTTCTACCTGATCAATCATCCCATAACCTTTCTGACTTAACCTTTGACCTTTGCAGGGGCCTGCCCATGAGGTTTGGAAACACTTGACTAAGCTGTTGAACTGTGTAAAATAGTTAAACTCCAACTCTAACAGCTATAACAGTAAAATGCTGCTTTATTTATGCTTATCTTTCTAGCTCTGTCCACCAGTCAGTTTAGAAGTGAAGCAGCCTTTCGCATGAGAGGTGAAACGTCTTTTAGAACTTCAACCAAGCCCAGTTGCCTTTTGGATAAAGGTTAGAATGATCATGACCTAGATGACTAAGAACTTTCACAGACATATTTTATTTTTGGTTATACATCATCCACTGAGGCTATTCGTCTGCAGATCATTTCTCTTTTCATAAGTTAAGTACATTTTCTTGATAATATTAATTTGCTTTTAGTAAGCTAAGTGGGTATGAATCGTTGAATTGGTTCTCTCACCTGTGATGATTATTAAGGGGTTATGTGAGGAAGGCTGACACACATGGTGGAGGAACACCCACTAGATGGAGCTGTTATAATCTGGGGGTGTAGGGCGTCTGGGCTCTGTTGGTTTCACTTTGGCCAGCCTGTGTGACTCGTCAGAAAGCAGAAATAGAACACGTAAACACATAAAGCAAAACTGCTGTAAAAATAGACATCCAGCCGTGGTTACATCAGCCGATGGTTGAAATCAGGCCTTTTTTCCCCTTTGATGAGGCCTTTTAAAGAAGTGCCTTTAAAAAGATGGAGAACTGACAAGGCATACCAGAGAGGGAAGCAGCTGTCTTTAGCATTAAACATCCACTTATTCCCAACATTTAGATCACAGAAAATATTCATAGATTTACTATAAATTGGCACCAAAGTCTGAACAAGTTAAGCTGCCCTGCCCAGCAGGAACTACACACTGGATGTTTACACTAAAACAAAATATAACTGTCCTCTCTTTCCACCGCATGTCCCTCCCTTGCTGAATGGCTGTTGTTCCACTGACATTACCGGTGGCTCTGTAGCGCACAGTGGCATCAGCCAATGCTGGAATCCCCTGGTGGCGTGTCTGGACTGGATCCCCTGTGAGGTTACACCACGTTGCCACTGCTACGGCAAACATTACACTCTGCCACAAAGTCTTGCACATGTGTGGGATTTCACCGTGTTTGTGAACAAGAAGAGAAGCGGTTTAATCCGACGTGAACTGCCCGCCTCACCTGCTTCTATTCCTGCGCTCAGATGAAGCAGAATGTATCTACTGCATCAATGTAGAATAAAACATGTCGACTGTGTAAAAAGAAAGACGTTCTTTGGCAAAGGAATTTAACTTAAATTTTATTAAAATATTGAATAGACAACTTTCTCACCAAGTTCACAATAAAACGTTTAACCCCCTGAAAGAGACACGATAAACAAATACAAATTAGTTTCCAAATCATTTTAAATATTTAAGACAACCGCAACATGTCCAGCTCATGGTGACCTACCCATAGTGAGGACAGATAAGAATGTGTGGGAATCTACGGATCGGTTTACTCGGAGCGATGAAGCCAATGTGTGTAACCTGCTGGAGCAACGCCTTTGCTAAACTGTGCAAATTCAGTTTTTCCACCATCGCTCATGCTCGCTGACCCAAAGAATAAAGACACTTAAAAGAACAACAATAACAAAAAGAAAAATTTCCCATATCTAACTCCATTATCATTTAAGACAATGCAAAAATAAACTACTACTGTGCAACTAAATGGACTACATCCAACGGCTTTGTTTGTGATGAACAGAGGAGGTGAATTGTGCGGGATCTTAGTCCAGGCTTTGTTTCCTCTTAAGGCGTTTAAGCTTTGAAGTTCCTCTTCATCAGAAACCAGGAGGGCCAGAAAGAAGGATGTGCTTCACATCGCAGGACCCCGGTCAAGAGAGGCACGTCTGTCTTCCTCTTGAGCTTCCTTCAGTGTCCATTTATCGTCGTCTTAGGTAGGTGTGCGTGCATGTATTTACAAAACCAAATGCATATGACATTACCAAATGCATTGGCACCATGGAGCCTTTGCAAACTTCTTAATAAGTGCAGCGATAAGCAAGAAACCACCTCGAGGTATCTCCTGCCGGCCTGCAATCCATCATCGCTCACGCTCTTCCATTATAAATCTCTGATGAACTTCCTTCTCTCTCCTCGTTTCCTTACATATATTATTGATTAGCATGGGTTTATGTATGATTGCATGTACATTTTCTGGTCTATATTGGCATCTGTAGGTAGAGAAGTCCTGCGTTTTTTTTGGATAATTGAAATAGGAGGAAGAGGAGGGGCAGTGCTGTCTGAGCCTCTAGAAAACAGGCAGTCTGGTGGAGGTCAGAGTGCAGGCATTGATATCCTCAGTGTGAGAGGCTCTGTGCAGGGACGGTTCTGAGGCACTGCGGTTTATCTTAGGGAGGGCATGCTGGAGAAGCTCGATGGAGGACAAGATCTTAAAGAGAAAAAAGAAAACAAGGATTAGCTAAAGAAGACGCTCTACATTCAGTTTGGTGACAAGAATTACCGAGACAGGAGCTCACCTGTGGGAAAAGCGGCCTCTCATCCTTGGACTTCTTGATGCAGTCGGCCACCAACCGTTTCATGGCTTTGGGGCAGCTCTTGTAGAGCTTGCTGAGGTCTGGAGACAAATAGCCTCGTCCCACCATGAAGATTATCTGCAAGGAGGGAGTCACAGGCAGAAAGCAGACAAGGAAGTGAGTGAAATATTGATCTTCTGAAATCGGAAATATTTTGAGTCGAATGATCCAAATCAGTGTGAGCGTAAGAGACAACCGATCAATGCTAAATCAGAAGTGCACTTCAAAGATTCTTTTAAGATTTAGCCAGTGAGTTGAAGGTGACACGAGTGTAAAGCACTGAAGCCACGGTGAAGCTATGAGTGCATGATGCTGCAGAGAAAAATGATAACAGGAGTACTCTATGTGCTGCCGGGTCAGCTGAGTTGTTGTTCAGTATCAAGGACGGCTGGGGTACGATAATGGATAAAACTGTACTTGTGAGCACACTTTGTTCATCATCTCTAAGCAAGTCTGAGTACAGACAGGGAACTGAATAAGGACCCAGGCATGATCCAGAGGTCTTGTGGCCTGTGGGAAGACTAAAAACCACAGACATGCATATATGCGCAGTCATGCACCCCTTTTCTCATGCACCAACAAGGTTGTGTTACGGGGTCTAAAATTAGGCCAGTGGCTCCAGGGTGCCCGCCTCTGTTCCACGCTGGGCCTGAGGCCAGCTCCACAACCCCCTGAAGACAGTGACCCGGTGTCTTTCCACTGGCTGGGGTCCTGCACCATGACACCAGGGTTTAAGACCAGGACTGCAGATTTTCATTTAAATAAATGTCTGTTAAGTCTATCGCTGAACAAGGTAACACAATGGTGATTGAGCCTATGGCCCACTGATGAAAGCCTTTGCATTTGCAGTATTACAGACACAGAAAAAATCACAAGCAGCGCCCAGTTAGTGACGCGCTTTCCATCAGCCAGCAGTGGTTGGTCTGCCAGAGAGGGTAGGCGGAGCTAAGCGGCTGCTTTTCCGGTCTCTGCAAGTGTTGCGAGTAAACAGTAATCTACTATGGCTGAACAAACCAACCACGATACAACTTCAAAAATAAGTTAAAATCCAAAGAAAAAGAAACAAATTCAACGCTCAGATGAAGGCAAACAGTCTAAAAAGGAAAGTGACCGTCAGCGAGGAAAATCAAGAGTTACAACCGGAGCCAACCGTGGACGTCACACATGCAACACTGTCTGGATATCTAGCAAGTGTGCTCCTGCAATTGCCGTTAATCGCCACAGGTGCCGCCAGAGAGAACGAAACTGAGATCTTCGAGATTAACACTTTGAACCCACGCCTGAATGTTGAGCTAAGTCTGTTTTGCATGCAAGTTTTTTTTCAAATTGTGTTTCACATTACGGCACCTTAATGTCTCCTATATGCACTGCTGTTCAAATGCACAGTTGGCACCTGACATACAGTAAGACGTGTGTGAATGATGAGACGTTACCTGATCTCTGTTTGCGGTGTGGGAGTATGGGAGCTCTCCCGTCATGAGCTCAAAGAGAACGATTCCATAGGAATAGACGTCAGACTGGAAACTGTAGGGATTGTTATCCTGCATCCGGATAACCTCAGGAGCCTGTGGACATCCAGACAAAAAACAGAGGGATGACATTTACTCTTACTTTCTTTACATTGTCTGTTTATGGCTGATCCATGTTTTAATATAGTCGTCCTGCTGCTATAGCGCCATCAGAGCTGTGATACTGACCATCCATAGAATGGATCCAGATGGCTGCTCCACCTGATGAGAGCCGCTCCATCTGGCCTTCACTGTAGCGAGACCGAAGTCCCCGATTTTCACTGTTAGTCCTTCATGCAAAAAGATGTCTACACTGCTGTCAAGGAATCACAGCTTAAACACACAGAGGAAAAAAACTGACCAGTGTTATTCTGCATCGACTGCTTCTATCTTCTGCACAAAGTACACAGTGAAACCGCCGGATGAAAGGATACTGTTGGACTTCATGTCACGATGAATGATGTTCTTTGCGTGCAGATAGCTAAAAAATGAGAGCAGAATTTAGATTCAACTTCTTCTTTACTTGTTTGTTCAGAAATGTTATGCAGGACTTACTCCATGCCCTGAGCCGTCTGCCTGGCAATGTCAATGAGCTGGATGATCTTGAAGTTGGTCTCCAGGACGTGAATGTGTTTATAGAGGCTGCTGCCCTCACACCACTGGGTCACAATGGCCAGGTTGTCCTTTGTCATGTAGCCCATGAACAACAGGATGTTGACGTGTCGTGTTTTCCTGTGACCAGAGTCAGAGGGGAAGAGGAAATCACCAAAACAAAGATAAGATAAAGTTTGCAATGAAGATGATTCAACAAGTATTCAGCTTTGAGCTGCAGCGTAAACAGCTGAAAACCCCAGCTGTCCTACCTCAGGACTGCCACTTCATTTCTGAATGCCTGTAGCTGCTCCGGTGTGGGGTCAGTCACCTTTAAAATCTTCACTGCTACATCACCTACAACACAAATTTGCTCAGTCACCCTTTGCTCATAAAATCCACAGAACGCTCACAGGAGAAGCGACGCTGCATGCACACTGATCATTTTTTGTGTCAGGTAACTGTAATGTGAATGTGATGTGAAAGTGCTAGAAGTTGCACCTGAAAGTGCCCTGCCCCGTCAGAAACACATTCCTACCATGCCATTTCCCTTTGTATACAGTTCCAAAGGAGCCTGAACCGATGCGGGAGTTCAGATACACCTCGCTGGCCTCGATCTCCCAGTAGTAGCTGGAGTCCCTCTTGTCCCGAGGCCTCTGAGTGAACACACATCAAAAAGGTGCAGCCCATGTCAGACAAATTAACTAAACAACATTGAAAGCTCATTTTGGATGAGCAATATTGTGGTCACTGAACAAACGGTGCATTAAATCAGTGATTAATTCGGGTCCATGCAGTGTTTGCATTTCTGCACAGTAGACAAACTGTGCAGACCTAATGCTTGCATCCCCTGACTCTATTGGAGGCTCATTTAGAAAGTGAGCCAACAGAAAACTATTACAAATCTGTACTTCCACCAGAGTACACAAAAGAGGAAATAAAACTTACTATTCTATTTTTCTCCAGAGTGTTGAAGGACCTGGCCCTCCCTCGCTGGGCAGGTGCGGGGGCTTTGGGCTGGGACCAGTCAGTAGGGCTCTGGCTCGGGGAACTCCCCGCTTCAGGAATACAGGGAGAAAGAGAAGAGTCTTCAATTGTGAAATAATTTAGTACACACTTGGAATTCTACGTAGAAGACTATATATATTTATACTTTTCAGGATGTCATTAAATGGGATAGAAGAATGATTTGTGGACAATCCGGCACTACTAGACATTTTTTGGGGTGAAAGTTGAACTATTTAGAACCTTTGATTCCCACTCTCCTTTCATGCTTCCCTTTTTATCAGAAAGAGAGTTTGCTTGCTCGTCTGTAAAGCTTGATTTTTATATGGACCTCAGTGCTGCTGTGATCCGGGTTGAAGACATGTTGAAGACAATTCAGAGTAAGTAAAGTTTGATTCTTAACATATCTTTGTTTACGTGAATACACAATCAAAAGGGGAGGTGTGTGCTGCGAGAGGATGAGGTGTGACAAAACACTCAAGTACACAACAATATGCAAACAAATACAGAGCGAGCACTCACCCGAGTCATGATCACGCAGCGCATCCTACAGAGACAAAAAGACAAAGCTCTGTCAGCTGGCTCAATCATTAAACATGCATGCTGCTCTGTCACTCATGGTTTGACTTCAATACTAAGATGTGTAGGCAGATAGCCTGTTTGCAATGCATGCCATTCAGACTGCACACACTCCGCTTTCTAACCTTTTCTGGACTCTCGGATGAGGCCTCAACAAAAGACTGGGGGAAGTGCACAATACCTACTTTCCTCTTCAGCCAGAATCTATGGCACCACGAGCTGGGGAAGGTATTGAGGCAGTCTAGCTACTCCCCAGCAGGGTGCAATACAAGAGGCCAGTGAGGACAGGGAGGAAAGGGACACAGTGAAGGAAAGTGAGGAGGGAACAGTAAAAAGAGCGAGGACCAGGTTTGTACCTGGACAGAAAAAAGTGCAACAAACTAAGCATGCAAAGTAGTGAGCTGATTATGCAAGGACAGTGAAAAGCAGAAACTAGAACTGAGCAGGAGGAAGTAAGGTCGCACATTTTTAAAGTGCTAAAATGAGACGCTATCAGGGGAATTACACAGAACAGGTTCAACCCTGTCCAGGTGGATTACTTAACGCAAAAGGTAGATAAGAGGTAGGGAAAAAAAGCGAGAAGATAGTTGAAATGCCTGAGATGTACGTAGGAGGGCAAGATCACTGTCAGTCAGGAGATATTTTAGGAGTGGCTTCAACCTACAGGAGTTCCCAAAGGGGCCCACATGGTGTGTAGTTACCTCGATCATGCTGCTGTCTACAGGCAGGGTGGTGCTAACCATGTGGACGTTGGGCGTGGAGGTGGAGCGCTGCCTCTGGGAGAGGCCGCCGCCTGTGGGTGGGCACGGCGTGGTGTAGTTGAAGGCATGAGGGGTGGAATATCGGTGGGCCGAGCTGTGAAGGTGCACAAGGATCAAATATTAGGACAGAGCAGCTATTGTTTGTCTGCGTCTTGTGTCGCTGCTTCAAAGTGACACACAGCGCTGACATCTGTCGGGAAAGCAAACACTGGATTCTGGGACTTTTGTTTGGTTGGACTGCCGTAGGTGAGGGGGGGGGGGGGGGGGTTGGTGCAGCGGCTTCTTGGTCATATTTCTGTCGTTTTCTCTTATTTTTCGCCTTCAAGCGTCTTCTGTTTATGCTGTGCAATCAACAAACTAATACCACACATGTGAGAATCATGCTTTGTGGTGAAAAACACACAAGGAGTACCTCTGAAAAAAAGCACTGTGAGGAAACACTTATTGGTTAACCTTTCATGTATTCCATTCTTGACTAACTTGACGCTGCAAAAAGGTATTTTGCCCTTAATGTTTGCCAAGATCAGCATCGGCTCAGTGAAGAATACAAAGTTTACCAGCCAAATATGTTCATCCACAAACAATCTGACTTGATATGTTCACTTTTACAAGCACAGAATCTCAACTTAATTTACGAAAAAACATCGGAACAATAATATTGCCTCATGTCCATAAATAAAACGCTCAGCTTTTAATTGAATCAAAGCTCCGGGTACATCTCCTGTTACTGTGGCTGCTGGTTAAAATGGGGACAGTGACTCTCCGGCTGCATGACGTATAGAATCAAGAGATCATATTAAATAACACTTGTGCCCACGGAGTTCACTCCTTGAGGACAATCCCCCTTCTGGCAAAACGAAACTTTGTTTCAAAAGAGCGTTTGAGATTGCTCTGCATGGAACAACTTAATACTTTGCGAGTGCTAATTTGGCAGCTCAGAGTGATTTTTAACCATTTTAAGGGCTCCTGAAACAACAGGCTCTTTTCACGCCTCTCGTTACATCAGCACTTGGACTGGTAAGCCCCCATAAAGCTCAGGATGTCATTAAAAACAGGATTTAATTAAGGTTCTTTAAAAATTAGAACAGCACTACAACCTTGCTGCAGTCAAGCACAACAAATGACAATAGTCGTGGCTACCTAAACCTGGCAAAGCATTTGCAACCCCATTTACACTTTATTGAATCAACACCTACATCAACAAAAAGACTTGTGATACGTTTTTCTTGTTCTCACGGCTATGCTAGGGTTAGCAATCCAAGAGAGACCTCTGTCATTGCCTTCCCTAACATATATAAACCTGGTCCCTCAATTACCCACTGACAGACACTACAGTGGGAGATGCAGGCATAACTTCAGACGAAGTAAGCTCAAAAGGACACAACATGGGCATTCATGCCCTCTGCCATCAAAGAATCTATGTCTTGCTAAACAAAAGTTTTTCTCTTTGATAGATCTGGAGCTGTGTGTGTAGACAAGTGGGTCCCCCTTTTATTGATCTTCTTCACAGGTAAGCACTAGCTTGGCAAGATACACATTCCTGCAAATGTTTTCACTCTATTCGACTGATCTTCGGGTGGAGGTAACATGGCAAAATATACATCAATGCAACAGCAAAGAAGAGGCAGAGAAAGACGGTTTAGCTGTTCTAAACAATGCTGGGTTTAAAATACAAAGAAATATCTGCTATGCAGATTTGATGCATAAGAGGAAATCAATTTAAGTTCTTCAAGTTAATAAATATACACAATGATTAACACTCAATATAAACAGACTTATAGTTTCTTTATAAGAAAACACCAAAGGGCCCTTACTGGTCTAACTGGTCGCCAGAGCAGAGTTGCAGCTCTGTCAGCATCTTCAAAACTAACTTAAAAAGTCTGTTAAAAGCTGCTCAGCTCTGCACTCACTGACCTTGCTTCCCATCTTATAGTCTTTATGGCTTGATTCTATTTGACAAGCATGCATTTAGGATGTGCTACTCTGTGTGTAGCTTTGCATTTTTGGTGTGTTCTTTCTCGTGTGGTGTGTTCTTTCTCGTGTAACTTTGTTGTATACTTTACTCTGTACTGTTTGTTATTGTCCGGTTTTTCCTTTTGTGTTGACCTGCCAGGGGACTACAGATGCGAATTAGCTTAAAGCTATAATCTGGTACGGTGCATCAAATGGTGACATTTATGTTTTAAACTGTACATGGTCCCTTTTAAATAAAATACAATAAAATAAATAAATGTTCTCTTAAAAATGTGTCTGTTACGTGCATACAGTTTGATTTGTTTATGTATGTGTAAGGTTTGTTTTCAAATGTAGTTTTAAATGTAACATTGGATCTAGGACTGGAATGAGTTTCATTTTGAATAACTACAGTAGCAGGATTGGTTGCGGACTGCCTCACCTCGGAAACCGAGTTAAGGATTCTCTCATTCGCCGGGACGTCAGCGGGGGCAGTGACGGGCCGGAGCTCTCACCAGGTGTTGGACACAGCCTGAAGATAGAGAGTGATAAAGAGTGAATGATCGCAGTATACAGTGCGTGGGAATATTTGAGTGCCTAATCAGATGACAGAGCGAGACTACAATGGTTGTCAGGAAAAGATATACATCTTTGAATGACTGCCGTCGGCATGCAAAATAACACAAATAATCCTCTATTGTTAGTGTGAGAGTGCAAACCTATGCTGACAAGCTTACACCTAATCATCGGTCGTAGCAGAAGAACTTCTGTCTTTTATCTCAGTTTTTGATGCACTATAATTCGTAACTATAAGCTTTTATACAGAGGCTGGGTTTAAGATGAGAAGCGCGTCTGTCACATGACACTTACAGGAGTTGTCGGATATTGCTCCAGTCCACACACATGGTGGGCACTTTGGTGCTACAGTGCTCATGGAACTTGTAGCCGCATGTTTGGCACCGGAAACCATTCAACAGAAACTTCTGGCAAATATCACAGAACGCTAGTTTCAGGTATGTTTTCCGAACCTGAAAATGACAGAAGAAAGTTGTTTGTATTTTGCAGTGACACTTAACAGTGACTTGAGAGTGAGGAGAAT
The DNA here is from genome assembly GCF_022749685.1 of Semicossyphus pulcher. Lineage (NCBI taxonomy): Eukaryota > Metazoa > Chordata > Actinopteri > Labriformes > Labridae > Semicossyphus > Semicossyphus pulcher. The sequence goes on from NW_027211637.1 coordinate 22,674,883, forward strand.
GTGTAAGGTACTCACAAAATTATGTGTTGTCAAAGGAACGTGATCTAAGACCTCCACCAGTAGCTCTTCCCCAATAAGAGAGGTGGAGTCAGTGTTCCAATCCATCCGGAATTTCTTACTGTTACAGAAAAATGGAAAAAGTACTTTACATCAAGGAATTTTAAAGAAAACAAAATAAGAGTAATTTTGATTTGTTCAATATCTCTCACCTCCTCTGCCCTGGATGCAGCCTGAAGACAGCGCAGCACTGAGGCTGCAGACCTCGCACCTTTAATGCTTTAATCAGGCAGCTGTACAGAGTCATACCTGGTCGCACATTTACCTAAAGGAGGAAATCAAAAAGGATTAATGCCTCTCGTGCTTGCAGAGATGTGAGCAGCTCTGTGTGCTTTTAGGTAACTGCCTCTTTAAAGTCTGGAAGTCAGTATGCAATCTCTAACCCGCAGCATAAATCCACTCACCACAGTGCGCTGCTGGTTTGGGAGGTAGACGCGGATTGTGCTGCTAGCCTTGGAGTCGGGCATCTTGCTGTCATCGGAGGAGCGACGCTGGCAGGGAAATCCCTGGACCATGGTTGGAGAAAGACACGGGCCCTCAAACGCGGAGTCCTTCATTCCGAAGCCGTTGCTCAGGGTCTTCCACGCTCCCTGGAGTTGCTCCATTAGTAAAGCCAAGTACTCGTAATGGTCTGAAAAGAAGAAAAACAAAACACGCACACAGGCACAGACAACATTAGTAATCTAAATGCTTGAAAGCTCACATCCACAATTAAATACTTTATGAATTGAATCATTTCATATTACTAGTTGTGTGCAGACTGTTAGAGTGTAGAAGACAAATAAAATGTAAAGCATAGTTTAAACTGATATTCACCACCCAAATAGATCTTTGGAGTGATACTGAGGCGTGAATATAAGTCAGTCAACGCCGATTAAAAAAGCCAGGGGTAAAAAAAAAAAGCAAAACAAACATAGATTTGAGTAAATGCATCAAGAGCTTGTTTGATGTAGTCCCTAAACATGATCCTACCAAGTGAAGCCAACCCACTTGGGTGATGAGAGCCATTTCGGGGTTATGTCAGTACGTTAGCAGGGAGCCTTTAAGAAGTGTGACAGTAAAAATGAAGATAACATGTTTCTGATGTGTTTAAACTCTGTACTACAATTATGAGAATACCACACGTGAAGTAAAAATAGCAATTGTTTTTTTCCTTTTGATTTGAGAGCGAGCAGCAGAGCAATGTAGACAAACTAATCCACTCAGACCAGGAGAATCTCAGGCCACCGCAGAGGTCACTTGTGTTATTTACAGTGTGTTCTTTCTTCTGTGTGGTCAGACGACAGACAGCTAAAACTCAACAGCTTGTAAAATACAGTAATCAAACACAATACTTGCCTAAAAGAAGAGACAAACTACTTGAAAAGGCTCAAGGAATAAATGAAGACATCTGTGCTTCTTTACAATTTTGCAGTGGCCTGTTATCTACAGATCACAATCGCATAGTTAGAAACACAAGTTTTGCCGATTCTTGGTTTTCATTTTGAGTGTGTATACTTTCACCTAGCTAAGCTCCTCATTATATCTGCCCTGCCTTATACAAAGCCCAGTTAACACTGTAGAGATGATTTACTGCATTTAATGGTTAGCGGTCAATCAAAGCACACATAAGCGGTATATCAGTGGCACAGAAGTGCAGAAACTTAAGATGTTTGTGGGTATTCAACCCTTCTCACCATGCTGGAGAAATTGTGTTCAAAACAAGGGGCTATGATGCATCCAGAAAAGGGTATCAACAGAAAGTGTAGTTCAGAATAATTAGACTTTACTCAGTGTGCTTGGATCTTTTCTACATAACAGGTCAGTCTGCATAACTGAACACAGTCAACTTCACAGACTGCACCCACTTTCTGAGGCTTGAAGTCATAAATGTAGGTGAGATCAATGTCAGCAGCAGGTTTTGGAAGAGTTAAGGTAGAAAGGCTAACTAAAGTGACTTTTGAACGTCTTCAAATTAAATCAAACTTCTAAGTAAACATAGTAAAATAACCCTACTGCTGAAATGCATGCACTGTTTCACTTACTAAATAAGCCATTAGTAGCTACGTGTGTTTTAAAAGGCCTCGTAGATCCAGTTATTGCAGTGAAATTGCCCGTAGGCCCTCAGAGGCGAACTAGCTGTATCGTTAAACTTCCCTGCACAGCTAAATTCACTGACCATTCAAATGTTACTTGTTCAAACGATGCGTTTCTTGGTCGTGTGTCGTAAGGAGAAGCAGTTTAACAGTCGTAGTGAGCATTTAAAGACATTATTCAATGAGTAGCAATGCTAAGAGCCTGTAGCCTGTGTGTGCTTACCAAGAGAAGTTAGAAAAGTTGTGCTCCGCCATAACTTCAGGAAAAAGTGGCGTCGGTGACATCATCATATTTGCAACGCATTCAAAGAAACAGGAAAAAGTTAGAAAAGACTCTGAAATTTCGTATCCGATAAATGTTGCAACAATGTAGCCTAAGACGTGAAGGTCATATGCGGATCTATTTTACGAGCCACTCCAATATAATAGAGGGAAAGTTTTATCTCCCAGTGTCGGCGAGTAAAAGCGGAAAAAAATCCGTCGGAACCTCAAAGTGACACGACGAGGGATAGTCTTTGAGTCCCGTGAAGCTCTTTCAAAGTAAAACACCCAGAAGTTGCTCGGTAATGCCTCGCGTTTCAATCAATATTTACGTTGTTGAGGCGAAGGTGAAAAGGTTTGAGTTGGTGTCGTGCGTCCGTCTGACGCCAGTGATTGAAACAGGACCTCGCAGTCATAACAAGAGTTGCAAGCACCACTAACACTGTGCTCCTATGGCACAAACTTAAGCCCTCCTACTTTGGTGAAACAGTTGCTTTTAGTTAGAAATAAACAGATTTTTTTAATGTTGGGTTCTGATTTTTTTATTATAGAAATATACATATTTCTTTATATTTATACTTTATTTAAAGTAAATTTTTGTGCTTATAATGGCATAGATTGACTTGAAATATTTAGGGTTATTACATATAAATACATTATTGCCTAGTTTTGAATGCACAGTCGTTTATAAAAAAAAAATCGCTACATTATTATTTGAAAAGCAACAAAAATCAGTCAACTACCGGTTTGGAGTAAGGAGTAGTCCATTCCTACTAATTCCAAGTGCACCATCATCTGGAGATTTAGGGACAGTGCATTGTTGAAGCCATGGAAATTATTTTGAAGCCTTCCTGTTATTTTCGATAGCACTTTCATATCTGTTTTTGTTGTTGTTGTTGTTGTTGTTGTTCTGGTTGTTTTTTGTTTTTGTTTTTCTATGGCCAATCAGGAAAAAGTTCCACCTGACGTTAAGAGAGGATGTATTTAAATTAACAGTAGGCCTAATGCATCATTCTTTAGTCTTTACAAAATCTTCTGTGAGTAAAGAACACACCTTATTCTGTTCCAAACTGGCTCTGAAACAGAACAATTGTGAGACCGTACCCTGCACACTCACCATGTGTTCACCATCTCTGTAGCATCACGGTCTGGGTCCCCTGAGGTACCCTGATCCTCACAGATGGCTCATAGGTCCTTTTCAGCAGGCTGGAGTTAACACGGTCTGAGAATAAAACACCTTCATCAACATCCAGGACAATATGTCTTGATGGGATCAGAATACAGTGTTTCCATGAAGAAGCAGCAGACACTTTCAGCTAAAAACTAATGGTGTAATCCTCTTTTGAAACCACTTTAACTTTTATTCTATCCATCTAACTTGACTATTCAGTCTACTTTCACTGAAAATGTCATTTTCTAACGGATACACTGTCCAGCAAATAGCAGAAATGCCAAATTCAGGTTTCTGTATAGATGAGGGCAGGGCTTTGTCATTGTGGAGCGTTTTAAGGTACTCCACCCCACATGCAACAGCACCATTGTATTTCAGTCAGCAAATGCTACTTTTGTGATACTTTCTTTATCCAATAAATATTATGCACCCCAGGTTGTGATTTTTTTTCTCCTGTTTTGTATTAAAGTTTATGAGCTGAAGAATAAAATTCACAGGAAATAACAATATGCCAGAGCCACCTTAAGACTGAGATGAATGCATCTTTCCCACTTATTGATCTGACTGAGCACTTACAGGCCAGTTAGCTAAGATGCTTGCATGGATTGTTGTCTCTATCAGTTCCCTTGTATTCTAAATATGATGCAACCAGGAGGACTCACTCAACAAGGAGGGTCTGCATCAGAGTGATACAGTAATATCTTCATTAAATCCTCAGTCTGATACACACACACACACCCCCTTGTTTGACTGTTTTAGGCCTTACAATCTTTATGAAATGTCATTCTTTGATAGGTTTGTTTTATTTGTTTAACTTAGGGACATTAGTAAACAGATTTTTTTAAAGAAAGAAAATTGTTTTAAGTAAACATCTCTGGTCTCAACATCAAGGTTTTCAATCCTATACATAAAAAAAATTGCTCAAGGTAAAAGATTCTTATATACTTTAGTCTTTAAATGTATGTAAATATTTTTATCTGACTTTGGTATTTAAAGCAGTAACAGTGGTAACATCCATGGAGGCTCAGATTCAGACATCCCTACACAAGTTATTGCACTGATGCTGTAAATAAAACCTTTTCTGATACATTATTTGATCAAATAAAACAGTAGATGTAGGCTACCAGGAAAGTTGGCTGAAAAAGATTATTATAGGGATTAGAAAGGTCCATGCACCACCAATATTATACGTTATTTTCTTTGTAAAAGATACATTGCAGACGGGAACCTAATCTTTTTTAAGGTAATAAATTGAAGATAGCAAATTAATTACTAGTGATCACATTAAACATTTTAAAATGTAGGCTGATGTCTGAAAATCAGTTTTGTGGCTCTCATAAATCCTTTTTCTTTTTCTGGAAACTATATTCTGGTGTTTTAGTATTATTACAATATTTATGACGTAGCAGAACAACTTGCAGTATTAGTATACTGCTATTAGTATATTAGTCGTATTAATATTTCTTATTTTAATAGTTTTTTATGTTAAAATGAAGTACATAAAATAAGGCCAGTCGATTTATGGAGAAGGCACAATTCTGTGTTCAGGATTGGCTGATTCATAGAGGCGGTGTCCACAAATTCTCGTATTTGATTGGCTCCTCGCAGAGTATGTGGCCAATGACTGTGCAGGTTTTTACTGGATACCGTGAATGACAATTCAGGAACTCCTGCTCACACCGCATGCAGCGCAAAGAAGGAGGCGTAAACACTGACATAGCTAGGTAGCCAGCGAGGTAAGCAATAAAACAGCATTTAAAATATTTTATTTAGTAGTGATTGAATGTGTATAAACTATGAAATTATGACGTGTTAAACCAGCTAATTGTGAAACATTTGCGTTTGTTTGGTTTTCTTTTGTAAAAACGCAGCACCGTGGTCTGCTTCAACCAGCGAAGCATCGGGTTGTCAGTCCGGCCTGCTAACGTTAGCTCGTCACAACGACTTTGGTGTCTGCGCCCTGCGCGGGAAATTTTGTTTTTATGGTAAATTCACCTGAATACCACTGGTAAACAATCTAAAATAAACATGCATCGCTATAGGAGTCAGATCGAGACTTTTCAATCGGAGATAGAAGATCGATCGTCGACTGAACCGTGCTTCTTGGTCGTGATCGTGAGGTGGTCTGCTAGCATGTGTTAGCCAGCAGCACCAGTGTCTCGCGAGTGCGCAGGAAAATCAACGTGACTAGGCCACCGTTAGCGTGGCTGCAACCTTTGGCATTTGATTATGTTTTGCAAACGCAAAAACTGTTGGGAATACCGTTGTCTGATTTACCTACTTGAAACGGATGATCCTTAGAAACTTTAAAAGGAAGTCAAGATACAAATCTGAATCTTCCTGAGACTTCGGGGTCGCTTCTTTCGCAGATATCCATCACAACACACTGGGATATGCCTGCCCCTTGAAGCTAGCTTTGCAAGTTAGCATACAACCCACGGCATGCTTTCATGGCCGCTTCTACAGTCAGAAGCGTGTTGGGAGATATATTAGACTAAGTTACCGAATAAGCTGAAATCAGCTGTCTGTGTGTTTGGGAAACGAGTTCACACGTGGTTATTGGATAAACCTTAAAGCAACAACTTATTGATCCGCTGTTATGTAAGCTATAATTTAGGGCCCGATGTGTATATGGCTATCCACACAAGAGTAAGAAGCAACAAGTATGATTTTTTTGCAGCCTTATACAAAGAAAACATAATTCAACCTCGCCGTTCTGTTATCTCGCGTCGTCGTTGGGGCACCATTTGTGAGGAGCTTGATTACTCATTAACTCACATTCTTCCTGGCTTGATGTCTTTAGCTCTGTCAGCAAACAGAAGTTTGGCCTATGGCGATCACAACATGTTTCCATTGACGAGATCGTGTAAGTTAGCTTAGTAGTTAGTTGTAGTCTCATGGCCAATTATGATAGATACCGCAGCTTAAACAAGTCCCCCCCCCTTTTTTTGATTGTAGACTAGACCCCACCTGGTAGTTATAAATTATCCTGACTCTTGAAGTGTTTGTGAATTGTGTTTTGTCTTAGACCTGTTGAAATCATTGTAATCTAAAAAGGATTTTTTTTTAAATATAGTACTATACAAAAATACTTCAATCTCAGTTTGTATTGATTTTCCGAATCTGGCACAAACAGTGATTTTTCATGTCCACTACTCTTGCTGATGAGCACTAATGACACCATGTGTACACTGGCTGATCTGAAAACATAGGCAGCTGTTCTGTTACCCATCTGTTGATTTGTAAGATGAGTGGATTTCACACCAATACAACAAATAACATTGAGTTGAAGTCAAGTTTCTGTGAGTTGCTTAAAAAGATACCAGTGATTAGAGTATTGTTCCAAGTTGATTCTCATATCCTTTAACATCATACCAACCAAGGCTGCTCTCTGGGATAAATTTGTACCAGAATGTAGAACGTTAATGCCTTTTTAAACTGACATCCATATTTAATAACGTACAGATTCACAACTAATAATAAATAACATTAAAGGTCCTGTCTGCCAGAATGGACAAGTATTTTGTGGTGGGTAAGTGCTGAAGTTAGCTTAAAATCCAGTGGAAATCAAAATGGTGCATTCCAAACTGTATTAATATTCTCGCTGGAAATAATTACATTCTTTTGTGTGTTTTGTGTGAAAGCCTGCAAAATTGAGTAGCTGAAAACCACAGTTAAAATGCTACCAGTATAGTAGGAGTTCAGTAGTGCATGTAGAGATTGTATTTTGAAAGGATTTGGTTGTCTGATGCATGTTTGTGTTTTTGTTTAGATCATGGAGATGAACAGCAACAGCGAGTGCTTTGGATGCGGCCGCTCCGGGCATTGGATCAAGCATTGCCCCAATGCCGGCGGGTCACGTGGACGCGGCAGGGGCCGGGGACGTGGCAAGGGTAATATAAAGGATTATTAATGTTACAATAACCTGTGATGCATGTTATTCTTGTTTTACTACACTTTTTGTATGTTGTGCACAAGACAAATTTGAGGGGTGATTAGAGCCATAAATGTGAGATGTTTTCATGTAGTCTTCTTTTCAACTTTGCATCCTTATCTTTCTGTCATTACAGAGCTGTTCTGTTATCGGTGTGGAGACCAAGGACACATGGCCAGAGACTGTGACCAAACTGAGGATGGTGTGTATTGCACTTCTATTTCAGTTCTTATTAGCCTGTTTTGACATTGTAATTTCTTACTACACAATTGGAGAAGTGATTACAACATTTTAATTTCCATTTCCATCCGTAATATTTCAGCCATGTGTTTTGACAAACTTTCTTTTGTTTTACTTTCTGTTTAGCGTGCTACAACTGCCACAGGAGTGGCCACATTTCCCGGGACTGCAAGGAGCCCAAAAAGGAGAGGGAGCACCTCTGCTACACCTGCGGCAAAGCTGGCCACATGGCCCGTGAATGTGATCATGCTAACGAGCAGAAGTGCTACTCCTGCGGTGGGTTTGGTCACATCCAGAAGCTTTGCACTCAGGTGAAATGTTACAGGTGAGCACCAAATTTGTACCGCTTTGTGTGGAATTTCATAAAATCCATGTTTCTCTTTCTGTCATAAATAATGCTTATTTAGTTCCTGGCTAGGTTTTCACTCTGCCAACCGTTTGTCTCCACCAGGTGTGGCGACATTGGTCACGTTGCTGTGCATTGCAGTAAAGCCAGCGAGACTAACTGCTACAACTGTGGAAAGGCCGGCCACCTGGCAAAAGAGTGCACCATCGACACCACCGCATAATCAGTGCCCTCTGTTGCCCCTCCTTTTTTCAGATTGATGGTTGGTTGTATTATTTTCTCTGAATCCTCTTCACTGGCCAAAGGTTGGCTAACAGAGGCTAGTCCCAGGCCAGTGAGCCTCTCGACATGTAATACAAAGAAAGGGGTGAAAAAAATATCTTTCTGCATTCAATACAAAAATGTTTTAGTTTGGTAGCGGTGTTATGTATAATGCTTTGTAAAAGAACCCCCCTTTCCAAGCCACTGGTGATCAGAGATGAATAAATGGGACTAAACATATGGGAATCTATAGGACCTCTGAGCTTGTGGAAGTGAGCCTCAGTAAAATGAGAGAAGGGAGTAAATGGAAACCGAACTTCCATGTATGGTTATTTTGGTTTGTTTTAGTGGGATATGAGTTGGCCAAGAGAGTATGAAATGGAAACAGTTCATAACATGATGCATTTCAGCCCTACAAGCAGCTAAGCGGGCGATAACAAACTACATGTTATATTGCTATGATATAAAAATTTTGGAGGTATTAAAAGAAACGCGTTCTTTTATAGAAATCTGTTTACAATTTAAATATCACTTGGTAGTCCAAGGTAGACGTTTCCTTTAAAATGGCTTTGGAAAATTTTTTTTTGTTTTCTTTCTGTTTTTTACCTTGGCAAAATTTAACATCAAGAACAGTCGTCATAACAGCAGAATTAGGAGTTATTTGGGAATGAAAAATGTTTTCACAGAAATCAAAATGTTATTTTTGTACAATATCACTTAGACTACTGTATAAATACCATTTGCTTGTACTCAGTTTTTAAGTCGGAAGGAAAGTGCAACTGAAGTCCTAGAAAATAGAAATGTAATTTTAAACTATCAATAAAGCTGGAGGAGCACGGGGAGGACGTTTGTGTCTGAATTTTGTGGCTGTGCATGCGTATGAATGCTTTTCTTTTACAGATGTTTGTCTATTGTTCAAAAGAGTCTGACCTACTGATGCTTACTCAACTCCTGAGCCTCTATGATAACAGTAACTGTCTTCAAGAAAGCTCAAATGCAAGTTAATCTGCAAGATAAACACATAACCTGATCTGAATGTAAACAGTACACAAAGCCCTTTCTTTGCTCTATAAACCTTTTGTCCTCTTGCAGTGTTACATTCCTACAATTCAACCACATTTGCACTGAATTAAGCAACCTTTATGCTTGTGCAACCACTTTTTTCTACTGAAGGGCTGTTTACAAAGTATGTTGGTCAAAACTGAAAATAGGATTCGGCTGTCTCCTACAGAAAGGCTCATTCCCCTTCCAAATTCCTTCTGGTTCCCAAATTTAGCCACCCTGAGGCGAATCTAAAACATGAGGGCAGACTGCTTGCATGTGACAGGAGTCGGGGAAAGCACCCTAAAGGTAGAGTAAAATGGAGAATGGAAATTTGAGATTCACGGGTATCCATGTTGTGCCTCATTCTGGGAAGAAATGACCCACCATAAACTTGTGTTTCAACAGAAAACTTAGGTGGTCTGAAACAATGTAGATGAGGGTAATGGTGGTTACTGAGCTCGTGTGGTTCTGCAGAATTCTCCCTGTGATCCACATAGCTGCTCGTGCGCGCAGTACACGGTTAGCTCCACGTCGGTGTCTAAAATGGCAGCGGGGGTTGCAGCAGTGCAGATGCAGCCTCTCAGCTCCTTCCGGCGGGGATGCAGCAAGAGACCCTCCTCCTCCTCATATGACATCATCGTGTCTCACCCAGTCAAATTATAGGCGAGAAAAATCGGAGAAAAAAATAGTGTTGGGAATTTAGGCTTTTGGAAGGGAGCCGGATCTTATGGCTCCGTTCCGGCTCTCGGAAAGTAACGGAGCCATAAGATCTGAGGTCACTCGGGGACATGCCTGCACTCTATTCTCCCATGTCAACACACACGCTTATATAAAATTCTGTGCTTTTAAAATTTAAAAGTAAATAGCAGAATGTAGAAACAATTAATCAACATCATTGTTTTGCCAATAATTTATGATACAACTCTGTATGACTACAGGGATGTCAACAAGAAAAAAAACTTGGCGGAGGGTTATAATGTCGCTCACCGTCGGCACTAAGTTGTGGCGAAATGATTCCGCAGCACGTGACTTAGTATAGCGTCGTTCGGCATAAAGGGGAGTGCATCTAGGGTGGGCAGTGAAATTTGGGCACAACTATAGCTGTGTCCCAATCCACAGGCTGCAGAAGGAGGCGGTCTACAAAGGTTGCTCCATTCATACCCTGCGTAGAACGTTCAAGTCAAACTGAAATGAGACGGTCTTGTCTATGGAGCATTTCCTGTACTTTTACATTTAAACGTTGATTTTGTTTGAATTGGGGTGCAATGCATCTCGGGATATGCTGGGGATGCACCTGATGGATCCTTGGCGGCCCGGGAAATGCAGGACTCTCAAAGACAGCCTTTGAAGGCTTCAGCCCCTGGATTGGGACACAGCTTATAAAAAGAACAGCTCTCACCTACGACTCGGCTCCTGTCGTTCGCATCAAAGAGCCGTTCAAAAGAATCGGATCGTTCGGGAACGTCACAACACCAGAGAAAAAACAAGTCGAGCAGCAGCAGCAGCAGCGCGGCCAGAGCGAGCCGGCTTTACACGCTTCATGCGGGGCCGTTTTCTTTTCTATTCTTTCCTCTTTTTAACCCGGCGATAAACTAAGGAGATGAGGGGACTCCTGCCGTTTTACCGGGGACTGTACAGCCTGAGTAACCGTCAAGCCAGACGAAAGGCTGGGATTGTCGGTTCTCGGTGCGGGTTTTGCGGAACTCAGTCTAATAGCAAGGTACGGTTCGACTCGGCTGGGCTCGGGCGTCTGTTGACAAGGCGATACTTTGTGGTTGCTTTAGGTTTTTAGTTACAATGTATTGAATCAAATCGACGTTGCATACATAAAATGTTGCATGCAACTTTCGCAGCTGATGCGCTGGCGGAAACAAGAGATGTGAGGGATAACAGCAGATGTGGCTTACTGTTATTTTCCCTCATCAGAAAATAACAGAGTGTTCCCTGTTAATTGTTTTCGACCAGAGCATCAGAAAAACACCAAGAAAAAACAGCAAAGGACATGCGACACTGTTTGTATAGTGCTGTAAGATCATTTATTTGCCAAGAATGTAACAGAAAACACCTTATGTACTGCTGGGTCACTTTAGGTTTCCCACTATGTATCATCTCTGTATGCCCCGTATGTTGCCAACATAATAAAGGGTCAATATGATGTCATAATAGCCGTGTTACATTTATGTTATGAAAAATACACTAAAATAGACCTATACACACTACATAGTGAATTAAACACAGTTTGGGTAGTGATTGTACTTCCCCTTTCTGTAGTGATGAAGTCTTTGATTATGTGCAAGTCTCAAGTTCTCAAATTTAGCAAAATTAAGCCCTATTAAGAACACTGAATCACTATATCATCCCTCTTTTATCCACTGTCTTTTAATTGAGTTTTGATTTATTGCCTCCGCTTTGTCTGATGAACCCGTGTTTGTCCTTCCCTCCACTAGCCGCAGCCAAACTTCGGGCTGCTGTTCGACATAGATGGCGTCCTTGTCCGGGGAAGGATGCCAATCCCTGCAGCTAAAAAGGCTTTTGAGAAGTTGGTCGACTCTCAGGGACAGTTTGTGGTGCCAGTTGTTTTTGTCACAAATGCAGGGAACTGCCTCCGACAAACAAAAGCCGACCAGCTCTCTCACATCCTGGGAGTCCCTGTGAGTTATCACACTGTTCTACTCAGACGCAAAACATGCACTCTTTTTCTTTTTCCCCTGTTACCTGCGCTACTAACCTCTCCTGACCCTACATCTATTTTCAGATTACACTAGATCAAGTCATCATGTCCCACAGTCCACTGAGGATGTTTAAGAAGTTTCATGATAAGTGTGTGCTGGTGTCGGGACAGGGACCAGTTCATGAAATAGCTAAAAAGTATCCTGAAATTCTGGCTTTGTTGTGTTTTCTGTTAATGATCCAAAATACTTTATTTGTCCTTAACACTCCGTCTGTAGTGTGGGCTTTAAGAATGTTGTCAGTATTGATATGCTGAGGGAATCCTTCCCGCTGCTGGACATGGTGGATCACAACAGAAGACCCAAACTGCCGGTGAGTAACTGACAACTGTATCAGAAACTCAATTATAGTCGTAATAGACAGCAAAGGTTTAGTTTCTCCTCTTTCATTTCAGTCCAATCCTGTTGGCAACCTGCCTAAAGTTGAAGGTAAGAACTCCCACCTCTCATTTCATCTCAAAGGTTAATCACTGGCATTTTAAGTATTTCATCTTAATCTTTTAATCCCGCATACAGCTGTGATCCTGTTCGGTGAGCCAATTCGATGGGAGACCAACCTGCAGCTGATAATCGACATTTTGCTGACCAACGGGAACCTCAGCGGTGTTCACCAAACACAGAAGAGGCCTCACCTCCCCCTGCTGGCCTGCAACATGGACCTCATGTGGATGGCCGAGGCACATTCTCCACGGTAAAAACCAGAGCTGTCACAGAAATGAATGATTTAATTTATTAACATGAGCAACCAAAGCACAGTCTCTAAAGGGGCCAACTTTAACTTAATCCTCTTACCTTTCAATTTGTCTTTTTGTTTCAGGTTTGGCCACGGAACATTTCTTGTGTGCCTAGAGAACATCTATAAGAAGATAACAGGTCAAGACCTGAAGTACGATGCTCTCATGGGGAAACCCAGTGAGCTGACCTATCATTTCGCAGAGTACCTCATCAGAAGTCAGGCCATGCAGAGGCAATGGAAACTTCCCATCACTTCCCTTTATGCTATCGGGTAAGATAATAAGATTTGTGAACACTACACTGCACATGAATAAACTGAGGAAGCAATAAGACCTGGACTGTGATTAGAATGATGTTTTGAGGTAGTTTGATGACAATGCACATGCAAGTAATGAAAAGAGGAAGCGAGCAGGAACAAGTGCTGCTAACTCAGGCGGATCTAACCTCAACTTACTTTTATTTTCAGTTTCTAAAAGCATGTTTGGTCACATTTTAGTTTTCCATTTTGAGTGGTTACTTAATTATCTGTTAAAAACATCATGTGAAAAAAATCAACAGCCCCCAAGCGTGTTAGTGAACATACTGTTCAACACCTCCCTGTCAGAACATCGAGTTTCACGCTCTTTTGCTTGTAAACTTGTCATGTGAGCAGCAGGAGAAAAAAACATTCTTGCACATATCAGTATCTATGCTATCTTTGTGCATGCTAGCTGAGACACTAAGTTATCTCTCCCCTGTGCACTCTCAGGGACAATCTTATGACTGACATCTATGGCGCCAACCTATACAACCGCTACCTGGAGGAGAAAGTTGCTATAAAGAACCCCAAAGCCATTGCTAAGGTGGCTGCAGCCACCGGCTCCACCTCTGCGGTGCCCCAGGAGGAGGAGATCGACAACATGTGGGAGAGCGAGCTGGCGCTGCCCTCTGCCACTTCCTGTAAGTCTGTGCTGGTCTGCACCGGGGTCTACAACCCCAACGCAGAGGTGCCGTCTGATGCGAATCGCTGCATCAAAGAGACTGTGTTCCACGGCCACCGGGACTTCAGATTCGACCCCGCGCTGGTGGAGCCGGGCCACATTGTGCAGGATGTGGCAGAAGCTGTTGACCTCATCTTTGAGCAAGAGAAGTTTGTGCCTAAGTAGAAGTTATGAGCCAACATGTTTCTTGTGTGGCCATTTAACATATTCGCTGGGCAGCCGTTTCCCTCTGATTTCATAGTCAGGACGGGAAGTTCAAATGTTAGGTTGTTAGTCTTATACAGTAAATATAAGAATAATAATTTTACCGCTTCTTCATTAAAAAGCAACTAAAAAGACCATGAAAATCTAATTAACAATTAACTACAGTTAAACAAAAGCTAAAGCAAGCTTTCAAATACTCTCTAGCTAACTTTAGCATTAGCTAGAAAGTTATTCTTTTTCTACTGTAATGTGTTACACTATCAAACGGTAATGTTAGCCTTCAGCCACTCCCTAGCTAACTTTTGTTATTGTAAGCATTCAGCCACTCCCTAGCTAACTTTTGGTATTGTTAGCTTTCAGCCACTCCCTAGCTAACTTTTGTTATTGTTAGCATTCGGCCACTCCCTAGCTAACTTTTGTTATTATTAGCATTCGGCCACTCCCTAACTAACTTTTGTTATTGTTAGCATTCGGCCACTCCCTAGCTAGCTTTTGTTATTGTTAGCATTCAGCCACTCCCTAACTAACTTTTGTTATTGTTAGCATTCAGTCACTCCCTAGCTAACTTTTGTTATTATTAGCATTCGGCCACTCCCTAGCTAACTTTTGTTATTGTTAGCATTCGGCCACTCCCTAACTAACTTTTGTTATTGTTAGCATTCGGCCACACCCTAGCTAACTTTTGTTATTGTTAGAATTCGGCCACTCCCTAGCTAACTTTTGTTATTGTAAGCATTCGGCCACTCCCTAGCTAACTTTTGTTATTGTTAGCATTCGGCCACTCCCTAGCTAACTTTTGTTATTGTTAGTATTCCGCCACTCCCTAGCTAACTTTTGTTATTGTTAGCATTCAGCCACTTCTTAGCTAACTTTTGTTATTGTGAGCATTCAGCCACTTCCTAGCTAACTTAGGCTAGGATGTGGCTGAATGTTAACATTAGCCGTAGTCTGACGGTAGCTAATGAGTTAATAAATATGGTGTTTTACCTTGAAATATTGTAGCATTTGAGCTTTCCTCTCTGAGTGTGTTGTCAGAGAAAAATGGCCGCCATGTGAATATGGTCAATGGGAGGTCGTCGTAAAGGAGAGTAGGTGGGCAGCATTAGTCTGGGTACACCACTTAATGCACAAACGGGGACGAGCCTAACACTGTGGACATTGTTTAAACACCTGACAGGGCATTGAAAAAATATGGGTCATCTATGATACTTTTAACATTGAGACGAACTTTAGAGAAAACTAATCATGTAACTGTTACTGTCAAACGCTCTTTTATATATTGTTTTGTGATCTCTTCAGTCCTTAAAGTTCCTGTTTTCATTAAGGAAAGTGTAAGAACTGCCTTATTTGACCCTGCTAAGTATTTTTTTAGACAATAGTAATGTTTTAGATGACTACGATCCTGAAATCATCCTATATTTATTACAAGAATTTACCAGTGTTTTTAAGAAGCATATACAGATAACATGGGACCTTTGTTCTCAAGGTGACTTTTATTAATGCATTTTTATTCATTTGTTTACCCATTTATCCCAGAAAATCTATGCATGAATCTGAGAGTAATACATGTACTGTAAAAAACAACTGTTTGATGTGCAATATTGTCCTCTAATAGTACCGTCTGTCTGCATTTTGTCTAGCTGTGAGAGCCTTGATCAGCATTTGCACAGATCAGAGACTTTCATCCATGTTAAATGTTACCATATCTTCCTGCCATCATCTGTTTACTATATTTTTATCGTTTACTGCAGAAGCAAAAGCTAACTAGACATTTGTTTGGACTCATGTACAACGCCAATCAAAAGCTTTTGCAATTCCCACTGCCATATTTGATCATTTGTAGTATCGTATCATTGTAAATACCTTGAAAAAAATATAAGGAATAGTTACACAAGTTTTGCAAACTGTTTGTGTGTTTTATTTTCAAACAAAAACGATCGAAAACTGGCCAAGATATTGATCAATCACATAAAGGAACCTGTAACAGACAACACAGTGTAGATTTTTAAGCTTTATGCCTTTAAATGGGGGGTACAATGCTGTTTCACATTTTAAGACATATATATAAATTTACAATGTTGGATGTCCAGACTAAACGTCTGTGAAGTTTCAAATCTGTAGGTAAAAGTATGTTGGAGTAATCCCCAGGCTTCTCAGCTCAGTCTGCAGGCTGCTTACTACACCTTGCACTTTGTGATCAGCAGGCTATGGAGAGCCGGCCAATCAGAGGAAAGTGGGCTTGTAGGGGCGGGGTTTCTTAGAGGGACAGAGCTGACTGAGTCATTTCAGGGCCTGCACAGAGCACCAGTGTGAGAAAAGTTTTTTTAAATTGTAAATTATGCTAAGCTACTCCACAGGTACCACAGGGCGAAATATGAAGCTTGAAATTAGGATAATACCCCGCCTTTAAAGATACAGTATGTGCTCAACTAAGTCGCTAGTCCTCTCCGTATGATTGACAGATTAGATTTAAGACAAAGGCTGATGAGTCATTCCAATACTGTTAGAAGCTAAAAAAGTTCTCATTGCTCTTACATTTGATTATTTTTGTCAAGTAAATGTTTGAAGAAGCTGAAACAACACATTGCACACCAATAGGCTGACACGCTCTCTAATGGCAGGTGGGGTGGCTATCTAAACTATTCAGGCTGATAAACAGCCAAAAAAACATTCAGTTATATAGGAATATAGGAAGTAGACAGAGAAAAACAGGATTACAAAATGATCCTCACTGTTGTGTTCGTCTATAGAAGTTTTCCTTATTAATTTGTCTTCATGTATTTTCTTCATGTAGAGGATGTAGAGTACTTTATGCATCTCTATCTGATATCTAAATATATATGTTAGAGTAAAAAGTGTTATACACAAATGTGTATTACAAAAGCCATACCATATAAATACTTATATTTTTACTATATAATGTAATTGAATCTTTTTTTTCTGATGTTTGTCATCCTGAAAGGTTTTGATTGTTTACCACAGCTGCCATCAAACATCTTGTCAGCCTCATGGTGTGCAAAATGTTGTGGTCTCCAGTTTTTCAAACATTGTCCTGACAAAGATCCAAGGACGATCAAAAAGTTGTGATTATTAAATTATTTTTGTGGCGTGGAGAAAGTTTCGTGACGACCATTTAACGCGGATGCTGTCATTCTGATTATCCTGCACCTTCCTGATGCCCATCCTTATGTATCTGTAATAAGCACATTATTCTTATTGCATTCCTAAATGAGTAAGTTAGCATCACTATAAATCAAATAACAGTACCCAGAAGAAGTCTGAGGAGAAGTAATGGTTGTGGTTTTGTGTTAAAAAGGCTTTAATGCAAGAACCAAAGAGGAAATTGCCACCTGTTCTGTTTTTGTAATTCCACTGTCGTAGAAAAGAGGTCCCTCAGGTAGCCTTTATCTTTATATTGTGCTTCTTGTGCAACACATCCAGTACTTGTGGCAGCAACTCCATGTTGGGAGGTGGTTTTTCTAGATCCATAGTAAAGGTAAGAGAACCAGTGTGCATCCTCCTCCTGTGTTTGGGCTTCAGAGAGCGCAAAGAGTTCGCCTCCAATCCTGAATGTCTCTCATCTATGTACAGAGTGAAGGTGGACGTTTTGGCAAGTCTCAAGCTCCACAGAAGCAGAGCAATGAGGCAGCACAGCAGCACTCCCAACAGGATGTTATAAGTTCCATCAGTGCAGCCTTCCGGGACACAGGAGGAAAAGAAGTCATCAGTGAGTTCGGAGATGGCTTTCTGAGCCACAGAGCTCGGACTGGCACAGGTGGGCCCCTTGGCGACGATACCCTTATTCTTCAGCAACCAGTTCCTCAGGTATTGTATCCTACAGTCACAGTGGAAGGGGTTCCCAGATAATGAGGCCTTTTTTAGACCAACCAGCCTGTCAAACGTGCCCGGAGACACTGAGGAGAGCCGGTTGTCCTGCACATGGAGCTCTGTGGTGTCCGCGGGCAGGTGAGGCAGCTCCATGAGGTTCAAAGAGCTGCAGTTGACTCGCAGGCCGGCCGACGGGAGGGCTGAGCGTGTGCAGGGTTGACAAGCAGCGTGTATGCATGATGTGGCCCAGAGGAGGAAGACAGCTAAGCTTAAACCAGAAGGCATCCTGCAGGATCAGGAAAAGGTTATTCCCTGTAATCTTCAGTGTGCATAATAATGGGGACAGTGAGGATCCTTTAACAGATGCTTACAGTGCAGCACTAAGCGAGTGTTTATACTGTTGCATTCTTAAAGCAGATATTATTCATGAAGCTGTGTAATGGGACAACATTTAACAACACACAATAACACTCCTGATCTTGATGTAATTGTTAGTGACAAAGAAAATGACAAGCGAAAGTAAAATCGCTCCTTTACTCCATTTAGTAGAAGAATACGCACCTTTTAGAGTCAAACCAACTTCCAAGTTGCTTCTTGTGGTGCCAGTCATCTTTTAAATTTCCCTATATTTTCTCTGTCGCGGTCCAAATGTTGTATTTGACCTTTAAACTGTTCCTCCTCCTGTGCTTGAGGTTTCGCCGCTTTGTAACCGACGTGTTTTAACTCTTTAGTAATCCTACACCCTATACAGAGCAACGTCAGTGTGGGGAAGCACCAATGACACAGCACGGTTTTGGTGCATTCGACATGAAGGAAACCCATCTGCTTACAGGAGATAAGAGTTTATCTTTTAATAACAGAGGCGGAGGCTTGCTGAAGCTCTGCCACACTGTGTTTATTACTGACATCCACTGCAGTGCTGAGGCCGCCGAGGGCGAAACACAGCCGGGAGCTTTTAAAGCTTTCTGTAAATGTAACTATTTAAAAAAGCTGAATGAGCCTAAAGGCCGAGAAACGTTTGTGAAAGGAGGCTCGTAGCTGCAAGAGTGGACACACACTGATGCCATGTGATGGCAGAAAATCTGCTCTCACAGCGTCAGAGAAGGGATTTAAAGCTGAGAGGCAAGATCATGAGCAATCATTTTCTCTGATCCTGTGAGGAGCTGTGTCGCACTTTTCCACCCATAGGTGGTGTCACGGCACAGGTCTTCCCTCTCGTGTTGAAGCACTTTGACGCATGCCCTCTAGTGGAAAAGCTGCAACACTGGTGGAAAGTATTGTTGGAGCCTGGAAGAGGGAGATAAAAGAGCCTAAAGATAAGACAAAAAGTTTTCCTTTTCTTTACGCTGAAAGCTGCTCAGTTAGATAAATCACGTGGTTCTGAATGGGAAAGTACTGGAGAGCAAGAAGAACACATGCGTACCATAAGTCATATATTTGTTTATTTTGCGTTCTCAACATTGTCACAGTTGAAGTTTTACAATAACTGGGGTCTTACTGACTCACTACTCACTGTACAAACAGAATGCACATAGAAATGAGGCCATTCTTGTCTTTTCATGTGTTTTTTTTTTTAAATGTGTCTCACGCCAGACTGAACAGCTTGCAGCAGGATGTGTGTAGGTTTGCGTACAGTATATGTGTGTGTGTGTGTGTGTGTGTGTAGGGTGGGGGTTGCATGTATGAAAAGAGAGCTGGATGTAAAATGGCAGCAAACTTTCTAACAGTCTGTTTTTGATTTCTACAGACAATCGATATGTTTCACCCCTCCGATCCATCTATGAGGTGATGTATGTACATCCTGATCTTCACTGCGGATATCAGAATAGAGCACTGATCATATACACATTATGTACAGTTCCTTTTTAAACCGCCATCTTGGTCCCTTTACAGCTCCTCCGTCCAAGCAGTTTGCACATCAAAATCCCATATTTACACCGCGAGAGCCCTCAGGAAACAGAAGTGCAATGTTCTTTATGTTTCTATTTTACACAATGGCTTTGTTGATGAAATGCATGCTGAGCTTCGACATCTACCAGTCAGACATGGAACAACAAGAACAACATCAGGAAACCGATCAAAAAACCAAAATTTAAACGCTGATTTTTTTCCCGCCCCCCCCCCCCCCTCGCCCATCAGCTCACAGTGAAGAGGACACATGATGATCCATGCAGTGCATCGTTGGGGTACTCTCTCACAAACAATGACTGTAGACGTTTGAAGCACTACAACAAATTCCGCTTTACATCCCAAGATTTCAGAATCATAGCAAAAATATGAAATCAATGGAAAGACACATTCAGCTGATCATTAACGTCCCACGTGTGATATGTCTGTCGTCTGAACTTCCCTTTTTATTCCGCATGAGGTGAAGATAAGCCTGACTTATGGCGATGGTTTATTTGTGACTGTTAAAATACATGTACAACCTGAATATCGGGACAAACAGTTTACTGTCACTAATTTACACACTAGAATAGACTCTTATTTGTAGAATGTAGAAAGTTATTCTTTACATATACCCAGCTCCTTTGTTCAGTTTGCATTTTTGTATATTAGAATTGCATTTCCTGAAAAGAATGAAAGTGTTCTCTTCCATATGTGCTTATCCAGCAAAATAGTTCTGTTCAGCCCAAAGAGAAGCATTTTCCTTTTATTAAAATATATACACACATTCCTCTTCCCACTGTGAACTGTGTAAGTAAGTATTTATATATTCTGAAATGAAAAAAGGTTGGGGTTTTTTTTTTCACCTGAATCTCGTCCTGGACAACAAGAGAACAGACTTCCACTCTCAGTACAAGTCTGCGTATTTCTGAACATGATTGCACTTAAACTTGCTATGGTAACACTGATTTGTTATACAATGTGCAGAGGATAGCCTCACATTAATAACATTACATGCAAAAATCACTCACTAGACATTCCACTAAACTCCAAGTCTGTACCTCTCATAAGGACACGAGGACAGCCGCACATTAATTTAGCGAGAAACGACTCTGACACGGGGTCAAAAACAAAAGGTAAATAAATAATGACGCAACATGAAAACAACGCACAAATCGGGGGTTAGGGGACACCTTGTTATGAATGTACAAAATCAGTACAAAGATATTGCACATATGATAGAAAAAAGATGAAAAAAATACTACGCAAGAACTGATTTTATCCACTCTTAAACTTTGTTGGTGGATAAAAAGAAACTAAAGGCAAAAGAAGTGTCGCTGATTTTATTTTGAAGGGTCGAGAAGGGCAGCTGCCGCGTACGTTAAAGGCAACAGACTTCGCGTGTTCAACGGGTCCATTTGTAGCATGAACCGAGCCACCGAGTGTAATTAAAAATGTCTTTTAACTTGTTAAAAGTTTAAGCAGCCACAGAGTGAAGAAGAAAAAAACGGAGGTTAAAATAACCCCACAAAGGTCGACAGGAGAAGTCTGCTTCAGGCGTCAGCAGCGTTTGTTTGAAGCCCATATGCGACAGCTGCCCTCCAGAGGCTCCTTCTGATATATTTTGAAAGGCAAAAAATCCAGAAGAGATTAAAGGCCGGACTGAATGGGAGTTCGCTCCTTTCAGGTCTACATCCTGTTACCACAGAGTCAGTATAATACTGATAGAATTCATCTTTGCTGATAATAATAATTGTAAGTATAATCTTACAAATTACTTTACGCACAATATACTGTACATGAAGTCTTGACTAAATAGATTATGCATTAATAATTGGCACATTTATTTATGAGAGCTAGGAGACAACACATATAGCTGTCATCTACAGTAAATACAGCACTAGAACTACAATGACTGAGACGGTCGACTCAGCTGTTTACCTGTCCTTTGATTTAGTGTGAAATGATTACATCTAGGTTCTTCACTACGTATGAGCTCTACGGGAGGCAACGACAAATTGCATTCATATGATGGAAGGATCTGCAAAACCAAAGAGTTGAAGGTTGACTTCTGTGCACGAGAAAGTACGCCACCGTCGCGGCGGAGAAAACAGTCAGCCATGTTCTGCTCTCGTCTCGGGTCGCCTTTCCTCCTGATTATGTGAAGGTAAGACCGGGTAGTGAGGGGGGTGAAGCAGAGGGGACCGGCCGGGGCGGTGAGCGTGGAAAACATAAGAGCATCTTCCTGCACCCACCCGCACAAAACCCTGATGGGGCCTGGCCCGGGGATCAGGCGAACTAGTAAAGGCCCCTGGTGGAAGATTTGAGTCCGTTTCCATCCTGCATAAAGTTGGACCTGGAGGTGAAAAAGTCGTGTGCGGCGTGTGACTCGTCTCCGTCACAGCAGCAGGAAAACACAGTGGACAGGCCATAGAGTTATGCTGTCAGTCCCTTTGGTGTAAGCTCCTTCTGAAAGTCCCCTCCTCTCAGCATCACACTACGGTGCTGATGCCACTGTGTTTGGGTTTGGGTCCGCCAGGCGCCGAACCCGCCTGCTGACTGTGGTGGTGAGGTGCGTGCTGGGAGTGTGAGGAGTGATGGGAATGCTGGCTGTAGTGGCTGTGCTGCGAGTGGCTGTGTTGGTGTGCGTGCGAGGAGTAGGCCGGGTGCTGGTGGTGGTGCGTGTGGGGAGGCGGGTGGTAGTGGTGGTGGTGGTGGTAAGGCGGCGGGTTCTGCGGGACTTGGCAGTACTGGGAGTGGTGGCCGTGATGTTGTCCTGGGTGCGACGACTGTGCTGTGTGGTGCAGGTTGGTCGGGTGGGGCTTGTGGGAGATAAGAGTGGGGTGGCCGGGCGGAGGGAAAGGAGAGTGGCTCTGGGATGAAGGTTTGCCTCGCTTGCTGCCAAAGAGCGACCCGAGGATGGAAGTCGATGCCGAGTTAGGGATGGTGGGGTGGCCGCGGGGAGCGCCCTCGCGTGGCGTGGTGGCTCTCCGGCGCGTGTGCGGGCTGCTAATGATGGACCCCTGCAGGTGGGAAGAAAGGTAACAGCATGCCCGTCAGATTCTGCACAACAGCTGCTAAACTACAGGTACAAGGCACCAGCAGGATGGATTCACAGTTGTCTTTTTTTTCAGATAAACAAGTAGCAAAATGTTTTAGAGCATGCAAATGAGAAACTTAAAATGTTTTCATGGTAGGCAGCAGCAACACTAGGAATACTTCAGCTTCAGGATGGAGGGAGCCTGTTTTCAAAGGAGCTAACTGACAGTAAATCTGGAACAAAAGTAATCACATGAAGACATATCGGAGCATAATTTATGACATAAACAGGGGTAGAAGAGACAACATTTCATCTTCATTGCAGTCAGTGTGCCAAACCCTCTACGAGTCACACATGCAACTTGTTATAATCAATGGAGGCAGAGTTTCCACATGCAGAGGATGTGACAGGCAAACTCGTCATCCAAACATTCAACTAGAAGTCAGAAGGCAGGAGGAACTAAGCTCTCGTGTGCAGACTTCACAACAGGCCCGGACACTTTCCCCCCTTTTTTCTGGATCCAACAATGCTCTCTATAATCCAGGTAGATATTCTCCTAAAGTAAACTTTTCCTTTGGCACATGCTTCATCTCACACTGGAAATAGACCGTATGACGTCTTTGAAAGCAGAATGAAATTTTCAGGGTCCCAGACTTCAACCCAACACATGAACTCATGGACACATGAAATGAGGGAAAGATGAATGAATGAAATCCACATCTTTAGAAGTGCTTGTGAAGCACTTTGAAGGCTACGTTCCTCCCTAAACCTTGATTCAGATAGGAGAAGTTGTGGATAAGGGGGGAAAAAAAGAGAAAAGACCCGGACAGGGAGAGGGGGGGTCCTAGCGTCTCACAGAGCTACCACCCTGCTACAGAGGAGAAGAAGAACCAAATGAAAAACCGCTTGTGATGTGATTGAATGAAAGACAGAGACAGGCGACAAGGGGAGGGATCAGAGGAGGGATTAGTAGAGTCATGCTTGTTGGAAGATAAAGTGTGTATTGGTCATCTAGCATGACCAAAAAACAGGAGATCTCTGGTTCCACAGAGGGGCAGGATCAGAGGCAGGCAACCCATGCATGCACACTAACTGAGGCAAGCAGGTTATAAGGCATCCCAGGAAGAAAAAATAAATGATCCAAACAAATGGACTGAGTCTATGAAGCAAAGAAGGTGTAAGACCAAAAAATAAATGGTGTGTTTTCACAGTGCACATCATCACATAGAGAGTAGCTTGGATACCAGCTGCTTCCAACTTACTTCCATATTGCTGTCTAGTGATCCTGCACTGCTGCGACGCCCCCGCTTGCCTGCCCGAGACATGCAATACCACAGATTAGAGATCGACAGCACTCCTACAGATGTTTAGGCCGCCCACCAGTCCCGTAGGGGGCAGTGCAGTGGTTTTGTGACTGTGAGTAAGGTCCAAATATGGGCGGGAGGGGGGGGGGAGAGAGCGCGTTTGGGGCTGGGAGGGACGTGGGTGACAGGTGGCTAACATAACTTCTTTTAATCATTGAAACTAGAGCTGCTTTGACTTTTATTTTTACGATTAATGTAATAAAACGCACTTTAAAATGGAGGCTCTGTTAAGTAACTTTGAATAAATTTCAACAAATATGAACTCCGTCTGATTTTACCAAAAGATTTCGGCCTCTTTGATGCCAAAACTAATGAGTCCAAGATTTTTTGACTTGATAAATTGCGACAACTCGTTCTTAACGTTGTCACAAGATGTAGATTTTCAAACGGGTCAAACGGGTGGCATAAAGCCAGTCTCAGTGACAGTCACAAAGGAGGAGACACATCAAAAGCATTACAGTGGTTGTTGCACATGGGATGTACAGGCATATACAGGTTTGAGGGCGAACAGAGCACTCTTGCCGTTGTTAGGCTCACACTCAGCCAATGATACATGACCAATAATCACACATATACAGGAAAATACCTGATGTGTATGGAAATAACACAGTAAATACACATGGAATGGAGTATGGCAGGAAAAGGAAAAAAGAAAACACTCAACAAAAATGGCCCCGCTAACATGCCGCATCCTGCATCGAGAAACACAGAGACACTGACTGACCTATGATGTCCCATTGAGGTGAGAGCAAGGCATGTCGAGTTACCAACAGAGAGGCAGACCCCTGACTGGATTTCATTTATTATCAGGTTAATCACCCGATAACTTCACATAGCTGTAATCTGTAATGAATGAAATGCATTCTTGCTTCAGAGACACAGCGGCTGAGTTTAACACTGATATTCACAGACGTGGAGATTAAGTCTTGTTCTCGTTGCTGCTTACAAACCAGCGCTGATTTGTTTGGTCCACATATATACATGGGAGGAAATGGCACGTGATGTTCGAATTAAAAACAACAGAGTATTATCATGAAATGCCTTTGGATAAAACAAACTAAGGAGTGCAGCAGTGCTGTGTAGGGGGGAAAAAAAGAAGAAGTGAGGATAAAAACATGGATGGAAATGCTGAGAGATAAACTGCCCGTCAATTTCATTCATCACTGAGAGGACGAATCGGGAGAAACTGCTTTTCTAAACAGTTTAAAAGTCTTTGAGTTGTGAAAAAAGTCTCTCTGAGTACAAAAAACAATGAAGGACACACCGTCCAGACCAAACTAACCAATCATGAGTGAGTTAAATCGTGGATTTAAAGGGGAAGACTAAAAAATCAAAGTATGGTGCCGTGAAACAACATTTTGCTATTTTTATCCCCTTGACATCATCACAGAGAGCTGGATGACAGAAGGAGTGAACTCTGCTCTTAAAAAACAAGATTCTCTGGCTGTACCTGCTTCCGAGAGGTCTCTCAGGGAGCTGCTGAGCGCGCTCCTCTTCAGGCCCTCTCCCATGGCGTAGGTGTCGTCCAGACTGGCGCGGTTCATGCTCCCGTTGCCGGCCTCCTTCTTCAGACCGGAGCTCTGCGACATGCTGGGCCTCACCACCCCCTTCTGCTTCTCCAGCTCAGCTGTGGAGACGAGCCAAGGAAAGACTGAGGTAAGTGGCAGTGGTTTTTACGTCTCACTCTAGCCAGGGTGTGACTTTGGACATGTTTTTGACTGTATTCATGCTGTCTGAAACTTATGAAAGTCCACTATTGATCTATGCAATTTCCAACATCCTGTTGTTTTGTTTCGCAACGGAACTGCCTTTTGAACGTCCAGAAAAAACACCCTCCCTCCTGTTAGCCATCCTGTGAACTCTGTAAAAACTCTCCCTCGTAACTGCCGCAGTTGAGTAATGAGGACCATGCCCTGTTTCCACTTTACACAGCCTGAGGTAGACGGAGAAAGAGGGGGAAGGGAGGAGGAGAAAAAAGGCAGCTCACACTCTATTCTGTATTTCTCCATTTCCTGGACCTCGGCGATGGACTCTCGTAGGTCATCTGTGAACTTCTTGCGGTCCTGGGGGTTGGGCGCGTTGAAGTTGATGAGGACTTTGATGTCCGCACCTGGTATCGCTGATGTTAGTCTGATTCCATTTGGGTAATCTGGGGAAATGGCAAACAGAGAGGGAGAGACATTTACACAAGGGCCATTGATCAAATCCGAGTTGAAACACGTCGGGCGAATCTGTGTGAAGTTTGGACTTTAAACAATGTCACAGCCCGTTGGTCGGACATTTCAGTTTTGCTGTGCTAAATCAAACGGTGCGATGTAAACACGCCACAGGGATAAAGACTAAAAGGGAATGCCACTTACACTGGTTTTCAAACAGCATGACTTGCATCCCGTAGAGAGAAAAAGACTGTCTGAAGCTGTACGTCACAGAGTTCTTCTTCTTCTGGAAGATCTTGGTTACCTGAAAGCAAAGAGAATACTTTAAGAGTTGGTCTAAAGATGGAGGAGGAGAGGAGGAGGAGAGGATTGGAGATTGGCTTTTACCACTAGGAGGTCGTTGAACAGGAAGATCTCCCGCTGATGCAGGCCCAGCTTCTGGAGCTTGTTGGGGTCTGGCACTTCAAACAGGCGGCAGTAACACACCAGCCGGCGATGGGGCAGCGAAAGAACCTACGAGGCAGGAAGAAAGAGCACAGATACCGACACTTCAGAGGTCATTACTGCCTCAGTCCACACGGTAATAAAAAACAGAGGTCAGCGCTTCCTCTGAGCAGAATTTAAAGAAGGTGTGATTCACCCCAACACTGTGTTTTACATTCTTTACAGAGAGATGACTTCACAGTGACGGATGGGGAGATGTGGGGACATTTAGGATACAACCTTTAAGGTCTGCAAGTAAGGTTTATTTTCATCACTTTTGTAACAAAAATGTTAGCAAAAGGATAGTTACAATTACCTGAAGGCTAAGTTCATATAAAATACTAATCAAATTAGTCCAGTATCTTAAAGTTATAAGTTTACTGCAGGAGCAGACGATCCTCTGAAGCAACATTTCAGAGCCTCTTCCAAGTTATTGTTGATCGAGAAATGAGCATCCAGTAACATATCCACTGTGTCAGTTTAAAGCTATTAAGTTATAAACTATTTTATTATACAGTCTAAACTTCCTCTTTACGCAAAGAGTCATTTAAAAGAGCTTTTCTATATGTTTGATTTGTGTTGACTGTGTCTGTGTTTGTGTGCGAGTGTGTGCTCTGTTGGTGTGTGGATCTTTGTCTGTCGGTCGGCAGGTGGGGCGCCCTGAGAGGCTTCTAGAGGTTTGTGTGTCCTTTAATGACTCCCATGTACTTGAGTGTTTTAAGGTGTTTTGCACGGTTACTTTTTGGGTCGGTTACTAGTTGTTAGCCCCATAGGGCCACCTTAGAGTGTCTCATTAAAGTCCTGTATTCTATAATCTTCTTAGACACATATGACTAACACAGGTTACATAAGTTATTGTTGCTATAACTATCATCTTCTTTTATGTAGTTAACTTTATGCGCTGATGTCACCTGTTAAACTGTAACCTGAATTTTGAGGAGCCCTTACGTACAAGAAAACACGTCCAATAGAAACCGTGTATTAACATCCATGTGTCAAAACGTTATGAATTACTCGTGCTAAGTCAGCGCACAGCTCCCTCTATAAAATTATGATAACTAATCATTTTCATTAAACTGGGGGGAAGTGTGATATATATTCTGTTACTGGGAGGCACCTGCATGATGAACACCCTGCTGAGGGCACAATCTGTAAACACTGCAGCTCAATGCCAGCCTACAATTTATGTCTGTTGATTCTGTCTCCAGGGAAGAAGAAACTCCGCTCATCGCTCAGGAACAGATGTGATGCTTCAGGGGGAAAAGTTGCAGCCTCTTTAGATAATCTCACTCTGAAACTACTTGTCTTATGTGCAGCTTTCAGAGACAGGAAGCTGTGCGCATACAGTGAAAGAATGAATGAAAAATGATCAAATAAAGTGTGATTTATAGATATTTAGCCTACTTACACATCCAAGGCCGTGGTGGAGGGATCCGATCTACAAAGAGAGGATAAAGAAGACGTTATATGCAGCTGTTCAGTTAAGATTACACACACATTTCCTCTGATATCATGATAATTAAAAGTGCCTTTATAAGCACTGCCCTTGCAGGCTGTGCACATTTAGCCGTTAAAGCGGCTATGAAGATGCATGCACAGGGTGGTGGTCTTTCTCCGCTGCCGGAGTCGAGGGAGTCTGTAATGATGTTGGAATGAAAACAGATCCTCCCCTAGAAACCCGCTCCGAGCAGCACTAGCGGACCTGATTATTCTGGAGAGGAATTCCAATGTGGTTATTATGCTAAAGTGTTTTACCGCGTGTCCAACTGGGCTTTTAATTCTGCAGCTAAAATGGTGATGAGGGATCATTTTTCAATACTCGACATGATCACTGGGAGAGAAACCCATCCATCCCACTGGAAACCGACTGAAACAGAGTCCTCCGTGCGAGACAAGCCTCTCCCTGCGGCTGCATAGGTTAATCACACTTTTAACCTTCACACATGAGAGAGATGTCAGTGCCTGCAGGATAATGCAGAGATGCTGCTCGAGCTCTGATCACTATTTATCCACAGGAATAAACTGCCTAATGATTGTGAATGAACTGACTGATCCAACGCAACTATTTCTTGCAAATTATACGCTGCTGTCAAACACTTCTCCCTCTACAACTAGGAAAGAACTAAAGGTGGAACACAGGGCCTATTTTTCATCAGACTGCAGCACTGTGTGACATCTCTTAAGGGCTTTGAGTGTGTTAAAATCACCAGCGTGAAGGTCTTCGCCCAGGCATGAGTCCCCTTTCACACAACAACACCCAAGGACATAAGATTTTCTAAATCATGCTGTTTCTTCTTTGACAAGCCAAGCTCTGTAGGTTCATCAATCTAAAGAGAAGCTTTATTTAAAGAGAGACATTTTTAAGATGATATTAAACCAAACTGATATATGGATTTGCCGATATAAGCGGTCCTTTATTGGCTTATCACAGATATATCTTATGGGTGTCTCATTCCCGCCAACTTTTATACAAAACAATTGACCCCTCACTAAGCCCCTCCCTTGAACGGCCACTGTCCAATCCTACGTTAGCAACCGCAACTCGGCACAGGCCTGTCAAGCTTTCAGAACAAGGAGAAATGGGTGTGCGTATGGAATCTGCAAGTCCGACAGCAGGTATCCTCAAAGTTTAGAGGGGGTGTTTCGCTTTTCCGAAGCCAAAAACTCAAGAGGAGAGATGTCGGACATGGATTAAAAATTGTGGAAGACAGTCAGCTGGTTTCAGCCCTTCGCTACCACCACTGATATCAATATATTGACTTAACCTGCTGTGACAACATTGTTGTTGCTGTATGATTGTCCTAAACATGAATTGTCAAGACGAGGGGGGGCCTGACGCTTGCATTGGGGCCGGTGAGCTTGTCCTCTTCATTCACAACGCTCCTCTGACACATTATATTCTGGATGTAGCTCTCAGATGCGTATTGTCGTCCTTTCTGTCGACTTCTCTCTGATATTCGGGAACTATTTTTCCAGAAATTTGCTATTATTTCACTTGGAACATCTCTCGCCATAATATTTATAAGCCGGTGCGAAACCTTGACAGGCGTAGCAACAGTAACCAAGGGGGGCAGGACTAAGCAAAGGGTCAATTAAGAAACAATACTTGGGTCTACCAGAGCGCAGTCTGAGCCCACAGTTGACAACACTCTCAGCACTGTTTGCAGCAAATGTCGCAGAGCATCACAGCCGAGCAGACGGTAGTCCCGCGCTAGAACTCACTGACTATGTGTAATATTGTTTAATATTCTTTGATGAGGCTATTCGTGTTAGAAAGCAGCCATCAAAGTACATTTTGAGAAGTACAAATCAAAGCAAAATCAATGTAGAAAAGGTCTATTTTCTTTTCAACTCTTCAGCTATAATTCCCCTTTATTGGTACTTGTATCCGTCTCAAACATCCAATATCTGTCGGGCTTTTGGAGCTATAGCTTTCCTAGTACTGTTTAAAGAATAATCCTGCCTGTCTAAACCTTATAAGCCAAAGATGAGATTGATGTTACACCTTGAATGTTATAATATCTTTAATTGAACTTAGAAAAGTAGATAAAAAACAGTACTCACAGGTTTCTTTCCCACAATGAGCTTCTCAACCTTCTGCACCTGTGAGACGTGGTCTTCATTGGTCTTGAGCTCTCGCTTACGGATCCTCTCATAGATGCCCACAAGAGTCTCCCTGGGGATATCCTCCCCATCATCCACACCTGGCACACAGCGGAGAATAAAGTTACTATACAAGGGAAGGATTTTATTTGTTTGTCTGTAAGAGACATAATAGAGACAAGAGTCATATTAAACAGACCTAAAATAGATTGATTGATTGATAGTCATCTGTGTCCTAGGGTGAGTGTATCCTAGGGTGGCATTATCATATCAGTCAGTGGTTTGTTACCTCTTAAATTCTTGATGAAGTCCTCCAGCTTCATCTTCCTCTCCGGCTTGACGTTGGGGCTGTACATGTCAGTGTTGAGGAGGATGATGGCAAACGCCAGGATGAAGATGGTGTCAGGGTTCCTGAACTGCCGCACCACTGTCGGGTTACAGATGCAGTAACGCTGGCTGGAAACACGAGACAGGGGAACACTATCAACCATCTAGACTTACAGCCGAACTCGGATTACAAAACGCACACAAAAGAAATGTTCTTCTCGTGAGGAAACGCTTTCAACATTCAGAGAAAAACAGAAGTAATGCAGGAACTGCTTCTTTGTGTGTGCCAATCATTATCTGGACAACACAGCTGTGAGGAAACCCCGCAGCTGTGACTGTCCAAAAATCAATAAAGGTTGTAAGAATGCTTCCAGTTTTATGAGCTCAAAGCATGTATGTGTGTTTTATGTTTATGTGCATTCAGAATTTGTGGTTCAATGAACAGCTTTGGTCTGCAGTCCTTCTCAACAAACACACAAACAGACATTATATTTTACGGAAACAAATATTAACAGTGTGTTCTTCCCCTTCTTTCGTAAATCACAACAATTTATTGCTGAAGTGAGGTGGCTCAGGGCGGCTTTTTCCCTCTTTTCTTTGTGCCAAAATGCGTCTGATATCTTTAAATGCTTTGTGTCAGTGTGTGAGCTAACCTGAAGGCTTCGATGAGCCTCTCCACTTTCTGGGCCTCGCCCTGGACACGGATGTGGTTCTGAAATTTCCTGAGAGCCTCGTCCAGCTCCATGCCCTGGAAGTCCATCTCATCTACCACACAGCTGGTGAATAAAGGGACAAATAGAGACAAGAAAATTATATATAAGCATGGCATGAAACAAGTTTTGTGGGCATGACCCATTATTTTACATCTTACAAGGCGAGATCAGACATGTCAGGGTTCTTGAAATATATTTCTGGTCATGTTTGAGAAGTGCTTGTCACTCTTTCTCCTTAATCTTCAATTAACTTATCAAAGGCAGAGGCAACAAAATTTTGGTACAGAGTCTTTCTTTGTTGTTGTGCATGTGGACAAAGATTCTGGACTTTGGTATATTTACACAAGTTCAAAGAGTTCATAGATTTGGGGAAAATAGGGAGAAAAAAGACACACTCACTCCAAGACATCTCTGTTGAACTGTTTCTGTCGATTGCCGAGAAATTCTCCGATCATCTGCCTGCTCAGCCCCTTCCTCTGCAGCAGGAAGTGAGCCACACCGACCGGCGTGTCAGGGATGAATCCCCTCTCAGTCAGGTACTGGATGCCCTTTTCTGGCTTCCTGGTAAATTCAACATTTAGATACAGGTTAATTAAAACCAGTATGAACAAATTCAGTCTAAAGTCTATTCAGTCCATAAACATGTTACACTCATACACCTCTGAATTTGATATTAATGCAGTTAATTACAGTTTATAGTTCATCACAGTGATTGAAGGATTTTTCAAGAGGCTTCTCTATCATCATCCTCGTCCATTTGCTCGGCCCTTAATCACAGCAAACCCTGGTCAAGCACCTCCTCCATCACAGCTGAGTACCTACTTGTTGAACAGATTCAGGCCGATGCGGTAGTGTCTCTTGCGGATCACGTCATTGCTGAAGATGGGCGAGTCCCAGCTGTTGCGGGTCTCTTTGTGGTACGTCTGCTTGCTGAGCGTCTGCTCTCGTAGGCTGTCCCTCGAGGACGACTCGGAGCTGCAGTTGATGGTGTCGTTGGAGTTGGATGTGCTATTGATGCTGTCGTTGTCCCCGTCTGAGAAGTCAGACTCTGACTTGCTCTGTCTGTTGGCTGAGCCGTTGATGGCTAAGTGGCTTTCCAGCTGGCGGTGACGATGGCGCAGAGGCGCATCGTCGTCACGGGAAGAAGCCCGTGGTGGGGGTCCATGGGATATGTGTTTCGGGCTAGCTTGGGATGATGTTACAATGTGGCCGTGAGGTTCGTACACAGGCGGCCGTTTGACAGAGCTGCGCTCAGAGCGGTCGCTAAGCTCTGCAGAGCTGTCGCTAGGAGGTTCTATGGTCAACAATGGAAGATGGTCCATTCTGAGACGCTGCTCTTGGCACTCTAGAGAAGGAGTGCTGCGGCAGCTCGTGTCTGTGTCACGACCCTCATCTTTGGGGTCAATAGGCCAGTACTCCTGGGAGGAGTTCACTGACCGCAAACGCAAGTCTGATTCTGTGCTGGAGGGCTGGTCCCCTGACCTCGACAGGGCGATAGAGGGGGACATGTCCTCCTCATCGATAAACAGAGTAACATCGCTATAGGACGCCATTGTTTCATCGTGCATGCGTCCGGCTGCCCTGCGGTGGGACTTCACCTGATAGGGCACCTCCCTCTCCACCTGAGAGCAGCCCATGGCCTCTGGGTCAGGACCCTCGTCCCCCTGCAGGCTGCGACAGTTCAGTGCATCATCTATCGACTCAGCCAGAGACTTGACCTGCCTGGAAAAGGCGTCCTCCAGCTCCGTGATGGCGTCTGTCAAATCACCCTGTTGGGCCGGGTGGGACGCCATATTGGCCTGTTGGTGGACTTCAATATCTCCACATTCAGACTGCACCATTGACAACGGGGTGCCGTCCTCCGTCATGGACACCTGCCTCCCTTCAAAGTAGGAGCTGTGCACTTTCTCAGGGCCCTCGAACGAGAGCTGCATCCTCATGTTGGAGAGAACGATACGCCTGGACATGCGGTTCTCAGACATAGAGCTCCTGAGACGTTCAAAGTTCTTGTTCATCTGATACTGGCGGAAGGCTGTCTGGATGGTGCGAGCCGCATGCCGAGTTATGAACCGTCCACCATATTTACGCTCCAGCATCTCCACCTAAAGAGAAAACAGTAATTATTTTGAGAAGCTGCCACCCATGCAATATTTCATCAGACTGTCACTGATAATTTGCTGACGAGCTGACGATCTAACAACAGCTTTTTCCTGCTCTTTCCTGTACCAAGCTGTGTTCCTGATAAGTATACCACACAATTCAAATTCTTTAGGAAATGCTGCACATGACTCTTGTGATAAAGGAATAGAAAAAACCTTGCCCAACTCCAAAGCAAACTATTAAGCCAGTGTATTCTTGAATACCTGTTTGTCCTGGAGGTCCGCAGAGAGCTCATAGCTCTCGGAGAGCGAGCGGGACCGCTTGATGGCCTCCTCCTCGGCCTGCTTCCGGAGGATGGACTGCGAGTGCTGGAGCTTGGGCCGACGGGGTCTCTGAGGCCCGGGCTGGACCCCGTGGCTGTAAAGCGGGCTGTCGAATCGGTCGGGGCTGATGGCCGAGCCGTGAGTCACCGGGCCCTGGCCATAGCTGGCTCCACCGTCCAGGGAAGGGCCACTGTCATTGGGCCGTCCATCCCCTTCCACACTGTAAGAGAAGGCAAAAGGGGGGGTAAGATTAGACGATGAAAGATACATTCTGGAGTGAGATTGTGACTGAAGCATTACTGGGTTATTGCAGCTCTGTTTTCAGGTCCATCTTATGAAATGTCAAAGAAAAAATACGCTTAACCTTGTGGCCTTAAGCGCTTAGAAAGTATGTCTAGTGTCTGTAAGGGAATACAAAACACGTGACATGACTCCAGAGAGTGTAAATGAATGAAGCTGTTTCTGGAATGTGCCGATTCTACAATATAACACATTTCATTCAACAGTAAGCTGTCTAAAAATGGGACTTTCCTATTTAAAATATCCACCAAAATTTGAACAAGCCATAGATCATGTGGCGACACATTCAGGAAATACAAATGCCACATAAACACTCATATATCAAACAGTCACCTGATGTCCTTCCTCTGTTACCTCTTACACAAATAAAGTGGAAAGAAAAACAAGCGGTTACTCACTCACTCTTACATTCTGCCACACTACACGACAACCGCTTGTTGCGAAAAGACCGTCTATTTTCTATAAATTGCCAACTCTTCCTCCAAATCTTGTCCACCATTCTTTCAGTCAAGTGAGGTCCAGAGTACACGGGCTCCTCTGGGAAACCAAAGTTTATGCCTCCTTCAGGGCCAATCAGTGACCAAAGGGAGTTGCATCATGTTTGCCGGAGCGACGACACACTGTTCCAATATGCGCTACAAAGTCCAGTTCAGGGTAGAATGACAGAGCAAACACTAAATCAGCGGTTCTTTAGAAATAGCCAAGATGTGGGCGTATGTGGAGCCCACCTGCTCAATATCTAGCGCTACACTAACTGTAACTCCTCTCCTCCGTGGTACAGCCAGTGCTTTCACTCTTCGCTGGCAGCTAATGTGTTTGAACTGTGACTCGACACACCCATACAGTGTACACAATCCACTTCCTTCATTAGACAGCCTCAAATCAACATTCAGCAACACCAGTTTGACAGCAAATAGCCACAAACGCTGAGTGAGAAAGTGGAACTGAATATGGTCAAAAGTTCACGCAGCAGATGTTTTTGCTGACCTTTTTTGGACAGCATAGACAGCATAGGAAATTCACAACCCACAACTTGTCCCTTCCAACAGAAAGTTTTTTTGTAATTAAATAAGAAGAAATATAAAGTGTACAATGATTTCATCTCAGCATGGCTTTGTATGCTTCAGTCGTCTAGACAAAAATAAACACTTTCGAATACAAGCGCTTTTTCAAGTAAGGCACTTCTGCTTTCCAACCAAGCACTTGACTGTGAAATATATAAGCACGTCGTCCTGCTGTGGCTGTAAAACTACCGCCAATGAGACTGATTTCAGCGGTTGAGATTGTGTAACTGGAGATATTAACATGCCCTAAAGTAGCACATCGGGTGAACTGCATTAAGTGGCCTCCTTCCTATTTGTCACAGTGAAGGAGAACAATTCAGGGTCAGCCGAGGCCACTGTGACACGGGAACTTTGTGGTAAGTAACTGCTAATTAACTACTCAGGGTTATAGGCACGTACAATGTTCAATGGCCTTTACACTGCTGGGTCAATATAAAACCTTAAACAACACGGTACAAAATACTTCTTTTCAAAGTGACCATTGGGACAAATCCCCCCAAACATCTACCATGGCAAACTATGATGGCATTAACCCTACAGGTAACAGTCTCACCTTGCGCACTTACAGAACAGATATGGAAATGAAGTCAAAATGATACTTAAAATTGTGGTAGTAAAGATATTGTAGACGCAAAATGGGTTTTCATCAGTATAAACATTTATTTGCAAAGATAGCTTGTCTGATTGTTGAGCTTTGGTCAGGACTGAATTATCTCAAAGACTATTGGAAGGATTAGGCTTGAATGAAGCCCAATATCTTTTTGTCTTGAGACACTACAAAGTTAACACTTGACACAAATCCCAGATGGAAATTTTTTTGTTCTGAGAATGTTACGTGCGATGTTCTGGTAATGTTTTGACCGGGAAATTTTTATTTGGTTCCCAGAATGTTCCTTTTAATAGTCGGGGAACGTCCTCTGAAAACAGTTTCAGAGAGTTGCAGTAAGAATGTTGAAATCACATGTCTGGAACGTTTTATAAATCACGCTCTGATAGTTCAGGCCGTACTCACATCCTGAAAAGATCCTCAGAATGTTGCAGTGAGCATGTTCTACCTTTGCTTTCATGTAACATTGAGCAAATGTTTAATAAAAGGCGTTCTGACATCCCAGGCCTCAATAACATCCTGAACATATCTCCAGAATGTTGCAGTCAAACGGTTTTGTCTTTGTTTAACTTTTAACGTTACAAGAACTTTATTTGACATAATAAACATCCTTAAAAAGTTATTTGAATATTAGATTAAAATGTTTTCTTTCAAAGGAAATTAGAACTTGTAGGTAATGTTAGCCAATGTTATGGGAACGTTCCCTGCTAGCTGGGATGTGTCAACAACTCCTGGATGGATTTCTATCCACAGTCATACACAGTTATGTTTCCCTCAGGATGGACTGTAACAACTTTAGTGATCTCCTAACTGTCATCTAGCGCTATTATGTGGTCCCTTTGTCCATTAGTTTGGTTTAAAACCAACTAACTTAAAAAGTAAGGACTATTAGCCTTAGTGGTTGTTTTTGTTTATGGATAACGGGCAAATTCTAGCATGCTAGCATACCTAATTAAGATGATGTGTGTGAAGGTTCTCAGTCATCCAGGTCTTGGATATTCTAAGCTTAATCCAAAAGGCAACTGGACTTGGTTGTAGCTCTTGAAGACGTTTCACCTCTCACCTGAAAGGCTTCTTCAGTTCTAAACTGACCGGGGATACAAGTTTAGGTTTATAATCCAGAAATATACGTGTAGGTTTATGTTTCGAGCTCTGTCCACCGCTCAGTTTAGAACTGAAGAAGCCTTTCGGATGAGAGGTGAAACGTCTTCAAGAGCTACAACCAAGTCGAGTTGCCTTTTGGATTAAGCTTAGAATAACCAAGATGATGGTAAACATTGGAACTACCCAACATTAGCAGACTAGCTTTGTCATTGTGGGCATGTTAGCATGCTAACAGTAGCATGAAGGTTAAAGCAACTACAGCCTCAAGGCGCTGCTGGAATGGCTGACAGTACACTAGTCTCATTGTGTCATATTGTTTTGTTCTATTGTTCTCTAGTTCGGAGTGATTGCCTTTTCTATTGTATCTGATATTGTATAATTACTTATGGACCAAAATACATTTCAATTTCAACTTGTGTAATATAGCAATCTATCTGTGGGAAGGAGGGTTGAGTCTACATTAAACAACTGACAACACAATAAACTACAAGCTGCTTTTTATAGCTACTACAGTGCTCCTCTGAGGTTTTCTCACCCACCCAGTCACCTCTAAAAACACAGCATAAAGTCAAAATGAAACTACAGTACTGTCTTTCTCTGTCCCCGACGGCTCCTGGAGCCAGCGTCTTTCCTTTCATTTTGTTCCTTCTGCTTCACTTTCTCCCAACCAGTCATCCAGACTGTTTGCGAAGAAAGAGAGTGGGAATAAGTGCTGCAGTACTTTTTGCTCTGAGGTCACTGAATTCTCCACTGAGTGAGGTCAGCTGCTCGCGATGGCGGGAAAAAAGGGGGGAAACGAAGAGAGAGCGGCATTTTAAGAGCTGAGGTTTGAAGCTGTAATGGATGTTGAGGGAAAAAATGGACGACAGCAGAGCGGGAAGATGTATGATACTATTCCACCGAAGAAGCATATTAAGAGACTCAGTATGGGTCATATCTCAGACTTATTGTGGAACCAATGAGGTGACAGATGAAGCAACCATAGCAGACTTCCTGTCGTGACACTCACTCCTTGAAATACGATCTAAATACATTGGCAACGACCGCTCGATGGTGTCTGTCGCTGAGTCTGGCTCTTTATCCACCAGGAGCCCCCGTTAGGTCTGATGTCGGCATGGATAAGCATGTCGGCTCAGCTGGCAGTGATTTTCAGCCATGGGATCCAGGGATTTGGTGGGGGCGGATTGGGGGGGGGGGGGGGGGGGGGGTCTCCCATCCCTCTTTCTCCCCTCCTTCCCTCTCAACACATCCTGAACAAACAGGCCCGGACCCCTCGCCCAGGCCTCAACCCGTTCCATCAGTCGGACCTGAGGGAGAAACATTCCTCCATCCCGGAAAAGAGGAGTCACATCTACAGGAGTTCTGGGAATAGAAGGAGGCTAATGAAGTGCAGGCTGGAGCTACGGAGGAAGAGAGAGCCACAGTGTGGAACTAACACAACTGCCAAACCAAGTCAGAGAAGACAGAGGAGTCTACCAACTGCTTTGAGCTGCCATGTTTTTTCAATCAACTCCTAATTTGTTTTAAGAGGCTCTTCTCGGTCTGAGAAAGTACAATTAAACTCCCTCTTCAAATGTGAAAGTAAAAGTGATTGAAATGAGAACTATGCTAAATATTTATAGAATGGCTTCCCACATACACAAAGAACTTGGAGGCAAAACAATAATCTGATTAGTCTTGTTTAGACTTCTAGTAATTTAACTCTTCTTCTATTTTATACCTGTTGCCATCATTGTGTAGAGGAGCACCTCTGACGTCATACTCTTTAAAAGATGCAAGATATACACTCATTTACTCCTCACTTTAGCTGCCAATCTCAAGCCCCTTTTACACTGCCAGTTCAAGGCGGGATTATTACATCTCTGTTACTCCCCGTTTTCTATGTAAAACGCACAGAGACGGAATAGTGGGTTGAAGTTGTTCTGCCTCATCTGAGGTAGTAACAGAGGCGAAGCAGTGTTGGTGTAAATGGCGGAGCCAGCAGGGCGGAACAGGGCGGTGTATGTAATGTTTGTTTACACCTCGTTCAAGTTTTGTTGGCATGGCAAACGAATGGCAAAGGCGACATAACGGCAGAGCTTCGGTACATGTAAAGAGGGCAATCAGATTTCAGGAACATTTATATAAACATGAAATACAGCTGCTTTTTTCAGATTAAAGAGGCGGTATTATGCTATTTCACATTTTAAGACATATAATTCTACAAAGTTGGAGGTCTAGGCTAAACGTGGGTGAAGATTCAAATCTGTAGGTAAAAGCATGTTGGAGTAATCCCCAGGCTTCTCAGCTCAGTCTGCAGGCTGCTGTGAACGCCAGGTTTCACACAGTTTTTTTCTAGCAGGCTTCGGAGAGCTGGCCAATCAGAAGAAAGCGGGCTTGTAGGGGCGGGGTTTCTTAAAGGGACAGAGCTTACTGACAGGCAGAGGCTGTATGAGGGCCTGCACAGAGCACCAGTGTGAGAAAAAAAATGTTTAACTGTAAATTATGCTAAGCTACTCCACAGGTATCACAGAGGGAAATATGAAGCATGAAATTAGCATAATACCCCCTATAAAGCAAATGTTGTCCAGCAACATTTCTGCTGATATTTTTGGCCAAATTTACCGAATGCAGAGTTTCTTGAGGTGTGAACATGTGCAAAAATAGACCCCACATATGTTAACTAGCCTTTTGCATGTTAAAAAGAAGTGTTGCTGGATTAACACCATATTACACTGGCGGTATTCACACTAAGGTTTATTTTCGTTCACTGAAGTACACAAAAGGCAGATGGCGATGGAGGTTTGATTCCTTACCGAACTTCACGAGAGAGTTTAAGAAAGAATATGTGTAATAACACTGATGCAACACATGTAAATGCTTAATCAGATTTCCTGCTTTAAAGTGACAATCCTGTGACCCCTCTAATGAAAATCAAACAGCCCTTTCATATCACACGTCTCATCCAACATGTGCTCCAGACACAACAAAAGCAGATGTTTTCCCTCTCTTCATAGTAACTCTCAGAGCTCATAAATACAGATGCATGCAGCAGCCCTCCAAACACAGATGTGGGGAGATAGAATTTTTTCAGGTGGACCACACAGTAACATGATAATGAGGTCCAGCATTAGAAGGTAAAACCTGCCAGTAAACACTCAAGATATATCCGTCATTTCAGCGCGGATAACACAACTAATGGATGATTTTGTAACGGCTATAAAAAGGCAACAAGGAAGCAGGTTGGGGATTTATAGTAGGACACAGCTGGAGAGCTGCGAGGGCCAGCAGACTGACAGTATCACTCAGGAGAGTTCGCAGCAGACGGGATACAGTCGACTGGAGCCTGATAAGACGCGTGGTTGATAACTACTGTAAGTTGTATACCTCAGATTGACAGCTTTAGGGCGCTGATGTCTACAAATCATGAAGCGGCTTGTGGTGTCTTTTCATTCAAGTCCTGCACCCGACTTTTCCTTGATTACGACACTTTAAACGACAAAGTAATGTGTGATCTCTCCTTCAGAGCTCCAATCACAACATATTGAGGATAATTACCAGTCATAACATTTGATGAAAACCAGGTTTTAAACTACATAAAGCCAGCTGATTATTGATTGTGTGATTGAGTGTTTATGTGCCTTCCTCAAGATGCACTGTGCTTCACATTTCTCAAGATGACTCAAGAGCTTTATTAGCACAGATGCTGCGAATTAAAAACCTACTCCGCTGCGAGAGCGATGAGTGGTTTGACTCTGTTGATGCCATCCATGTACTTGTCACTGTACTTAAAGTAATCGCAAATCAATACCGTTCCCTTGTTAACTGCCAGGTCTCATTTTGTCACAATCGCGGCGTCCCGTCTCAGCACCAGCAGCAGCATCAGAGCCACTGTCATTATGTTCCAGTGATGAATAATTAAGCTGTCTTCCACACTACGCTCAGCACCTGCCCTTGAAGATTCAGCGATGAAAAAAGCACCAAGTCACGGCCAGCAAGCGGGAGGGCCGCGACTCACCACAGGAATGCCCTTCAGCCGAGCAGGAGGAGGAGGAGGGAGGAGGAGACGGGGGGCAGACCGACTCACAGATGGATTCTGTACAGTAAGGCTAAACACATCATGATAGCACACGTCCCGTATGGTGACACAGAGACGTGATCCGTTTTCCATCGAGTCAAAATTGAAACGACAGACCCCCTCCCACCCCCGTCTTCTTTAAAATTCATGATCTTCGTGACTGAGCTTCACACTCCTGTCATCTTCAAGTGTGGATTATGTGACAAAAACACAACAAGCTGTTTAAGCTGGTATGATCCAAGTCTCTCTGCTGTTTATAATAAACAAAGCCTTATGAGCTTCAGCACCCTGGTGTGACCTCATCCAATGACATAACACACACACACACATACACACTAAAACAAACACAACATTTTACACTCTCCTATTACTCTTACCAGCCATTCAGCTCCAGTTCCAGCAGCGACTGGGTCTTCTCTGAGTTACACTGCAAACACCACATGCTGTACGATGTACTCCAAACATTAGCAGTCCCCCTCACCGGTCCCCATTACTGCCTCAAAGGTTTCCTTACAGTCAGACACATTTCCAAACTGCCTTCTGCTATAGCTCGTAGCTCTCTCCTCCTCGCAGACGTTCCCATGTCTGTCCCTCCAGCTTCCTATGTATGGTAGGCGTACATGGTCAGTGCTAAGTGGCAGTCTGTAATCTCTGACAGACAAATGGAGCTCTCTCTTTTTCTCTTTCTTCCTCTCTGTCCTCCGTGCGCCGGGCTGGTATGAGTATAAGGGGGGGGGGGGGGGGGGGGGGCGGAGGCTGGGAGACAGGGGAGTGTGGGTTTCTGCCAGGGCCTGAGCAGTATGGAAGGGGGCGGGGTGCAGAGGAGGGGGTGTGTGTGGAGCGTGGTCGGCTCTGTAGCTGGGTAGAAAGAGAGAGAAGGGGATGAAATACCTCCTGCACGGGACTAACTGTGCCAGGAAGGGGACACACGAATAAGCAGGGAGTTAGGGGACGTGGAAAAGGAAATCACGTTTTTTTCCAGGCATGTTATCAGAGAACGTGAAAACATGAAAAAAAAGAGACAGCGAGGGTTGGGAACGAGAGATAAAGTAAGGCGCTAAAGGCACACAGAGGAGGGAGAGAGTGACAGCCTGATCCAGTTAGGTGCATAAAGGTATGGTAGATAAGTAGCAATGGGAATGGAAGCAGGTAATAAGGAGAATGTGCGAGGAGACGGTGACATAAAGAAAGGAGGTAGTGTGGGAGGAAACAGGGACTGGAAGTGTTTAAATGTCAGAGTACCTTTTGTTAGTGTGTTTTTTTTGCACAAAGGAAAAAGGTCTTAGTGGGAAGAGATGGAAAATACAAGAGAGCACCACTATTAATAGAGCCTTTCAGGGTTGAGAAGTGACTGTTAAGATGTGCACTAAGAAAAGAACTAGAGAGGATTGTGTGTCTTTCTGCTGCGGCAAATCACAGTAGAGAAAAAGCAGTCCCGCTCAAGCCCTTGTTTTTTTTAACTTCCTGTAAATCAGCATTGTTTTATTTTATCGATAAAGACAAATTTCCATCCAGATTTCCACTCGCAGCAGACCCCAAACAGCCGCTGCCTCCTCTCTGGAGCTGTTAAGACAGGCCAGAGACTAATCACCCCTCTGAGAGAAGGGGGTTGGGGGTAAACTAGCCCCAAGTCAAAGGTATTTTCTATCTAATGACAACAGGCACAGGAAACAGAGGAGAATGGCTCCCACATGGAGCCAGTTTACAGGGACACCAATCATCTACACACAGCAGTCTCTGGAGGGAGATGTTGATGTCCTCTAATTACAGGCCTGAGCCCCTGAAATGATCACCTTCTCTGGACTGTTTTCATCAAGCGAAAGAGACACGAAGCAAACCCAAAGTCTGGAGTATGCATATTTTAACATGTGTTATGGATCACAGCAGGGGACGTGCAAAGACTCACTCGCAATGTGTGACTCAGGCAGAATGATTATGTGCAGAAAGGCGGACAGACAGTAACTGGTCGACTGATCTATTTCAGAGTGAGACCTTGGCCCTGTTCTCTGGTGACTACAGCTGCCTCCTGGAGCTGCAGATACTTGACTCAACGGACAGATCTCACCTATCACGCGAGCCCCGACTGAAATCAACAATAAATAAATAATAAATAAATCAAAATAATTGTGCAAAAGGCATAAAGGACGTCCCTGTAATAAAACTGCCGTCCTAATGAGC
This sequence comes from Semicossyphus pulcher, assembly GCF_022749685.1. Lineage (NCBI taxonomy): Eukaryota > Metazoa > Chordata > Actinopteri > Labriformes > Labridae > Semicossyphus > Semicossyphus pulcher. The sequence continues at coordinate 22,718,054 of NW_027211637.1, forward strand.
TGAATATTCTGTTACATGTTGCCACCCAAGAGGCGCACGCGGAGGCAGGCGTTTAGATTTTGAAATATGTGCATGATATTAGATATTAGCCCAACTGCAGGCTTTGTTTTGCCGGCGGACCACAGGGAGTGGCTAACTGGGGTTTATTTGTTTGGGAATGAGATATGGGGCAATATCATGGGCTCATTTTGAAGGCAAGCATGTGATGCATGTAAGCCCCAATGGTGATGTGATTGTTTTAACATGAGGAACAACGGCAGCATCGAGGAGAGTTTGATCTAAAAAGATACATGGAGCTGTAAAAGTTTGCACAAACTTCATGTAACTCTGTGTAATACTCTAGTCTGTCTGCCTCTGACTCTCTCTCTTCCTCCTCTTGTGTAACGATCCAGTCTAGTCGTCCCGTTTGGAGAAGGTCCATCTCCTGAGTCCTGGCTGCACGGCTCCAGAATGATGTCATTGAGAATTCCAAGCAAGAGGCCCACTCTCCGCTCATAAAACGCCATTTCTTCAACTCAATACATATGGTCTCTCTGCATTTCAGCTCCTACTCTATCATCCCCCTCCTTTCAGTTTCTCTGCCCTCCCTTCTTTTCCTCTTCCTTCTTGTTTTTTTGAGTAAGGAAATCTAGATACATTACACGTGGGACAAGGCCAAAGAGGCATCCGCAGGTCAGCTAAACACAAACGCCTTTATCAGGTGGATTCCCACAGATGAAGTACCTGAATACTGTCAGGAAAAAAAAGAGAATGAAAAAAGACAGAGCAGAGGAAAAGACAGCAAAGGAAACGACAGGGGAAAGTGATCACTTCCTGGAAACTTGGTCACAAGATTTTGGCGCTCCATGCTCCGTCTACATGACATCATGCACCGTTTTTCATTATCTGCGTTTGCTGGATGCTGAGCGGCTGAAACCGGCGCTAAGAAATGGAAAAGAAAAAGAAAAGTCGGCCCCTGCCTGGTCTGGAAACAATTAGAACGGGCTGATGTCATAGTTTGATACAACAGCATACTAAATGAGATGTAGTAGCCCGGGATAGCTTAGTGAACACAGAGGACTTTGTATAGGAGGGGGAAAAAAAGAAACGCAAAAAAGAAACACATTTCTCAGGAACAAAGAATTTTTGTGCATAAGACGGATCTGGCAGCAAACGTATAAATAGAGCTGAAATGAGAGTAATTAAAGGATATGCTGCCTCTGCTCATCACATCCTGGCAGCAAAGCTGCAGCAGATGTGTTGCCTGTGGGATCCAGAGGGAATGATCAAAGATCATCAGTGGCAAGTGATGGCTGAGAGGCTTTTCTCTTCTCTCCTGTTCAAACATCATTTACCAATCTGGGTAGAAACAATTTGTTGGTCCTGAAGTCTCAACTACAGGAGATGACTTTAGAGATTGAATTTGTTGTTTCAAGACATTGAGAAGTGCTAGCAACTGAGAAATATCCTTACCCCTCAGCTGGGTCTGGTCTCCTGCGCCTCAGTAGTTTTTAGTTCTCACTGAAAAGTGCTTGTACCGTTATCAAAAACTCAACTTAAACATCTGATTCACGGTCAGGACTGATGCCTTCATTTTTGGAAATATTCTTATTTGATTTCTTGTGGAGAATTAGATGATAGGATTGATACTGCTCTCATGTATGTACTCTATGTTTGAGGCTAAAGCCAGGAGATGTTTAGCTATCGTTAGCATAAAAGCTGGACAGCTAGCCGGGAGGTCAGTGAAATAAATAGTTATACAAGAACAAGTCAAGCACATAACTCTCCCTAAAAACCACTAGTTCTCAATTGTGTAGCTGTAAGTAAAGTTTGAGGTGCTGGAATGTACTTTTTTGAAAGACGCTGCGCTAACCATTTATCTCTTGGTCCCTGTCTTACGCTGCTATAAGTTAACCGTCGGCTGGCTGCAGCTTTGCTCTACTGTACAAAGCATAGACATGATAGAAGTTTAACACATTTTCAAGCTTCTCATATGACTGCTTTTGTTGAGAGAATATTAAAAAGCAATCAGTTTTAGCTTCATTAGCTCAATGAAAAAAGTTTTTAAAGACGAGAAACGTGTCTAAGTGGCACCTAGCTAGCTTGCGCACAAAGGCATCCAGGTTTGCCCCTCAGTTTTTTGGAGTTGGAGTTTCATGCTTTCTCAGTGTTTGCGTGGGTTTACTTTGGTTTCCTTAAAGACATATACAAGTCAGGTTGGGTGGAGACTTTAAATTGCCCAAACATTTGAATGTGGGCATCTTGTGACCTGTCCTGGGCAATGACTGAGTGGGCAGACAAAATGCATGAATGAAATGACACCCTTGCTTTGGAAATCAAGCAAGCCTTTACTTTACATCTCAACCACATATTTCTGAGCTTCTGTCTGTGTAAGCAGCTCTGCAAAACATATACATTTGATGCAACCTTAGTAAATAGAGGGCTTTAAAGCTGTACTGCTCCTGATTGCAAGTATCTCCTTCTCTTTCACTCTATAAAAGCGGATAAAGGTCACATATTGCGTACTGTAGAAGAGGGCCCTGTTTGTCTATTTACAATATTTCCTTTCAGTGAACTCCATTATCAGATACCATATTCCTCTGAAGCTCTCCACCGTAGCCCCACCCCAAGCACAGAAACACTGTACAGCACAATTCTAAAAATAGACCCATGTGAGGTGACACACTCTGGTAAACACTGTGCGAGGGAGACGAACAATGCTGCGAGGAACAAGAGGAAGAATGCACAGGAACACAAGAGAACGGCCGCTGAATGCCTCGCTGATTTCTTTTCATCATCAGCTCCTGTGTGGCAGCGTTTGTCAATGACAATGTGAGATTTCAAGGTCAGTTTAAAGACAGTGGAAGACTTAGACGAGGGTTAGAGCCCAGACCAGCCATGACTGTTAATGTTATAAAGGCCACAGTGGGTATAAATACCCATGATGGTCATAGTTGACATAGGATCCAACAAAAAAGGCCTGAGACCAGTTCCACAACGGGCTCTCAGAGTGACAGTGCCACCCACTGGTTACAAACGACACTACACGCTCCCTTTAAGAATAAACTAGGCTCAGGGGAGGACATGTGGCAGTGATGTCATCAGGACGGCTGAGGTCAGACGTGTTTGTCATGGTGTCCAGTCAGGAGGGCGGCTGAGGCACCAGGGTGTAAAAGGACCGGCCGCTTCTGGTTGGGAGATGATGGCGGGGACATGTGTGTGTATGTGAGAGAGGGGGGGTTGGTGCAATAGTCTATTTGAGGCAGTGGCAGACTCACACCTGTCTCAAGTCACACAGAGAAAGTCCTGTGGTTGAAGTGCGTGGACGGTATGTGTCTGAAAATGTGGCACAGGGAAGATGATCATCAATCCTCTGCTTTCCCAGAGGATTTAGGCAAATTTAGATTTTAGAATACAAAAAAACATTCATTCTTAAAGCCTCCCGACCTCCTCAAGCATCTGCCTCTCCGTCTTACAGCACCACGATGGCCAATCAATCATCAGACCAACTCCTGAGCTGCATCACATCAGCCAAAAACTTTTATAATCACGACCAAAACATTTGTATCCCCTGAAATAAACCCGCCATGTTCCTTAAATTATTAACTATGTGTGTGTATGTGACACGCGTGTGTGTGTCTGGCAAAGCAATCAATTTCGGAGCCATGAGCTAAATGACATCGCTGAACTGGGTAAATTGACTGCAGGGCTTACAATGATAATAACTGCTGCTTCAATCAGATCCCGTTCATTGCCGACTGCATCGGTGATCAGATAAACAGCTGATGCTCGCGTTGTGTTGCTCAATCATTCAAATCGCTCACAAGATTTCATTAGCAGCAGAGCATGAAATAATGTTATGAATTAGAGGGCTGATTGTAGAATAAATAAGGTTCCAGTAGCAGACAGACTGACATGCAGAGAGGGGTTTGAATCGATGTTTGCTCTTTAAAGTCTGAATCAACAACGGGTGCACACTTGTTGGTACAATAGAGGTGCATCCTGCTACATAATATGCAGACACAGATAAGAGTTAAACATGGAAGAGAAGCGGATAAAAAGAAGGAATCACACATTCCTGTCATTCTCAGACTGCATGGCTTATATTCCACCTCTACTCACCTCTCCACACTCAGCTGTCTGATCACTTTAGCAGAGTCCGTCTCGCTTTCAGCCCCAAACATCCACGACTTCACACACCGCGCTCGGCCGCCCTTCCCTGGCTGATCCCAACTGTGCCTCTGTGGCATCCGAGGCCCACGGCGCAAACACTACGGCTATTGAGCCCCGAGGAGCAGCTCCCGGCCCGGCCCGTCTACGCTGGCACGGCCCATTGTTTGTGTTGGCACTTCTTATAAAGACAGCCTTTCTCATGTCTGTTCCATCACGCGTTTACAGGCTTCGATTGGGGAAAACACATCACTGAACAACAGGGGCGACCCTGTAGTGACCAATGTGTGTCAATATGTCCGACTGTGCCAAATATATGTTGTTTTCTTGTTGGGACAAACCAAAGTAGTTATGTTAAAGCTCTTTTTACAGATGCTGCTGCGCTTGGAAGTGAGAGTATAAAACGTATTTCATTGTAATGGCCCTCATTAGGCTGACAGGGGCAGAATCAGGCAGGAAACATAATGTTATTTTAGGGGAAAGGGCCTGAAAGTGAAGGACTGTATACAGATGTGGAGGAGAAAAGGACGCTATTTAGAAGTGTGATCTGCTGTGCAAATTAGGACACCTAAGGGTTCAATACAATGACTGTATATATAGATGGACGACGCGTCTCCATCTGCTCTCATGGTACAAAATTGAACGGACGCTGCCATCTTGCGCTAGTGACGTCATTTGGAGCCAGAGCTGCGCAGCTGAAATCGGCTGTAGCCACTTCTGCTAACCCAAACACACACTTAACTTACCGAAAGTTAGCAAAGATCCCGCGCGTTGGCGTGTTTAACAGCAGAACAGCTTCTTGTGTTGGTCTGAGGTTAACGTTCAAAGATATGGAAACTTCAATGACTGTAGTGATTGTTTTAGTTACTTCTCCTTTCGCCGTTCCTCCTCTACTCTGCTAATCAGGAACAGATCAGCTGCAGGAGCCGTATACGTCAACACAGCTGTCAATCATCCTTTTTACAGCATCAAATAACTAACTAAAAATGAACATGATGAGAACTAACTATAATGAGAGAAACCATGTTTTTTAGAAAATTTATTAGACGTGTATTAGTTTGACTCATTTCCCATCTGTTAACATGGAGGAGGCGAGCCTTATGAGCTGTACTGCAGCCAGTCAGCGGGCGACAGAGATGTTTTGGTTTCACTTTTAGGGAGCTGTCATGTCGTCCATCTTTTTATACAGTCTATAGTTTAATATCATAAATGTCAACACAAAAATACAAATCATATCACAAAGGAGCCTCACTGCAAAGATAAAACTCATATGAAGTCATGTAGTTGGTACCGCCCACAGCTGTTCGCTGCAGGTCATTCCCCACTCTCTCTCTTCCCAATATTTCCTGTCTCTCTTCAGCTTTCCTGTCAATAAAAAGGCACAAATGGGCAGATAAAAAATCTTAATTGACTATTAAATATAATTTAAAATAAAGGCAACATGGGTAAACCACCAAAATAGGTCTTGTATGACTAAAAGTAAGAACTATTTTCTTTATTTGAAGTCCCTGAGAGACGAGAGGTTTAAATGTTTAAACTCAGTAACTAAGCAAAACTGCAGCGTCAGGATCCCTTCTGTCAAAGGAAATCCTGATATTTTGTTCCCCTTATCTTTTCCAAAACTCTGCACATCCAAGCAGAAAACAACGTCCACCCCGGACCGAGCCATGAAAGACAGAACGTGACAAACACTCATCGTATCAGCTGACACATGATGAGAACTCCACCCAGCTGCACCGAACACCTGATCAGATGTATTTAAATATTAAACGGAAGCCACAGTCGAAAGAGCATCGACAATGAAGGCAGAATTAAAAGAGAAATTATTAATGATTCCGTCTCTCTTGATTATGTCTTCCCTTGACGCGCGTGTCGAGAAATTGGAAGGGTTGAAAATGAGCCAGAAGCAGCGCAAAGATGTTTTAAGAAATAGAATTGGTCGGTCATTTCTCCGACAGCCGGGAAGCAATCAATCACAGAACAAAAGCTCGGAGATAAAGCAGCCGTCCTCGATCTGCATTCTTTTGGCTCGGGATTGTAAAAAAAAAAGGAAGCAGAGGAAACCTTTTGTGCTGAGAAATGGTTTCATGTTGACATATTCCACTGGAACAAGATATCCTGAGCGAGCAAGTTCCATTCATACCACATTTCCACAAGACCTGGCATGTGCAAGTCAGCAGATCTTACATTTCAACATGCAGGCAGGCCCGGTATACGACATGAAACCTGGCTTTACAGAGCGACAGTTCTTGGGAACAACAAGCAGATTCACGATAACAACCCCTCGAGGACGTCTACACGGCAGCACGTTTATTGTTTCATTTCTCTCGATGCCTCCCGCGACCTCTGCTTGAAACGGCGCCGAGGCATTTACAAGCAAAGAGGGCCACGTAGATTAATTCACCACCTCCATGACGGAGTACCTGACAGTGGTTAATGTTGTTTGGCTCCCATTTTTTTTCACACACACAACAGCAGCTGATTGGACGCTTTATGGCGCACATGGGGGCTCGATGAGGACGCGATTCCTACAGGGACGAGCCCGTTTCATACATCAACATTAACGCAAAGCTCCAACACACCCGGCCAGGGCGAGAGGAGTCTGGGAATAAAAGAATAAAGACAAATTCCTGTCATTACAGAAGAATGGATTTCAAATGTAGAGTAAATCTGTCTGCTACCTTGGCTGAATCCTCGGAGGTTTGATGTACGCTCCATAAAGCTCGCTGTTTTATTGACTGAAGGAGCAGCCCGGGTCTCTGCAGGCTGCGGGGCACATCGATCTGCAGACCCTCAATTACTTATTACAGGCCCCTCGTACGAGCTTAAAGGAGCAGGTTAACAGACCGGTCCTTTATGCAGCTGATTCAATGTGTGTATAAGATTGTCAGTAAAGCGGCTACGTCTGGTTTTTCCCTTAAGTCTGACTTATTCTTAGTTTTCCATGATTCACACCAAAATAAAAGCCCCTGGACGAGTACTCGGAAATATCCGAGGGCAGAGAGGATGTTTCCCCTCGCCTCCCGTTTTCCAGGATCCTACAAATTTGCATGAAAAGTCGAGGGCTGATTGCAGATTTGGTTTGAGGCTCTCTTTATCGAACGTCCTTATTCCGTCACTTTAATCGGCTGAGCTTCCTCCCAGCCTGAGGTGTCAATCACAAGCAGCAGCCTGTATCAGTGGAGACTTATTCTCACGCCCCCACGTTAATCTAGGACTGACGTTAAAATCAACATGGGGTCATATGAGAATGTTTTCTCTTTTGGTGGAGTCTACTTCCTGGAGCTGCTTATTCAGTGCAGTTACAGTTTGAATTCTGGGAGTTCACTTGGTGATGTTTTTTTTAAATTGTGATATATTGGCTTGGAAGACTTTCCTTTGTGGAAAAAGGAATATTTGGTCTCTGGGAAAGAGAAACTGTACATCTGGTCTACCTCAGAGTACGAGCTGCTTGATTTATTCCCACGCCTGGGACGCAAACAAAGTATTATGTTTTATTTAATCTGGAGACATTTAGATGTATTCTATATATTCATTTCACTGCATTAGCTGGCAGCCAACTAAGCTTTGATTCCTGCGGTTGGTTACATTTTCAAATCAGTTCAAGTAGGTACCAAAGTTTGTTAAACTTACAGAGTAAAGTGGGCACCAGTTTAGCTCAGCGGTTAAATTGTACGGCCCATGTAGAGACGCTAAAGTGCTCGATGTGGCGGCCCCGGGTTCCACTCCCACCCTCGTCCCTTTGCCTTGTGTCATCCCCACTCTCTCACTGTTTCCAACACTATACTCTGTCCTGTATCTCTAAATAAAGGCATACAAACGCCCAAAACAACTTACATAGTAAAGAATCTTTCTTGAATCTTCGCCCTTCTCCATTTTTCTAGTAAGTAAAGAGGTAGCTTACATACATTCAGCTAGCACTGTAGCTACATAGCATACAGCACGCACTATTTGTTTTGGCCATTTTGCCTTTGTTGATAGGACAGCTGAAGAGAGACAGGAGATACAGGGAGTATAGGATATAACACGCAGCAATGGGGACTGTAGCCTCTGTATATGGGGCGCCTGCTCTACCACCTAAGCTAAACCAGCGCCCCCGCTAAATGCTCCTTTGTGGTCATTAGCTAGTGATCGACTTAGTGCGTCCGCCATTGAGTGCTGAACAGGTAGATTACAGTTTGGCTAGAGCCGGAGACGGTGCTGAGGAGAGCAAGAAGAGTGAGACAAAACGATAAAGGTGCAGGATGTAAAACCATAAAATAAAAGATGCTGAAAAACTACAGAACGACAGAGTCTGGTGATTATGATCTTTGAGTTGACCCCTTCAAACAACCCTTTTGATGCTAACAGAATCTGTAACCTAAAACGCTTTGGTGAGCTTATTCCGTTTTAGATCTGGTTGCTACAAGTTAACTACCTCTAAAGCTCTCTGTAATCGTGGATGCTGTTGGGTTTTTTGATCTATATTGAATGGACATAATCCAGCCAGTCTTTGTCCGCCATCCAGAAACAATCCCGTCCCATCTGTCCAACACGTCCACTCTGTAAATACGGTCAATCAGGCCTGACTTAAACCTTTAACCACTTAATTGTACAGCTTACTTAAAAGTCTTCGGAGTGACAGCAGGGAGGAGCAGTTTTACTGACAGGGACATGGTGAGTCAGCGACATCCTCAAACCAGACCTGATAACAGGACGAGATCCTCGTCCTTGTAGAATCTGTTCAGTTTGAACTTTTTTCCTGTTTTTTCCTCAGAATAATGAGCCAAAGAAAAGCTGCTTCATCGTTTTTGTGATTACTTTGCATTTAATGATGAAACTCCAAGGAATTGTGTGCAATAAAAAGCTATTGAGATTCAGAGCTGCTGCACACGTTCCTAATGATCCCAGAGGGGAATTCTGCCCTTTTATTAGCTGAACCACAAAATGTAACTCAGGAGGACGCGATAACAACGCATGTGACTGAAAGGAGAGTAAACAGAGGAGAATGGGTGGTGTCCATGTAAATGGACGGAGAGGAAAGGGGCGAGTTGCTCGTGAGGTGGTAGAAGCAGCAGCGTGCATACATGGAGTACAGTGCAGCTCTGTATTCTCATGTATTGCATGACTGATAAGGGAGAAGCCGTCTCACGCTCCGTGCATCTAATAGGCTTTAATGATGTCCTCGCTAAGCCACCGTTCCTGTTAACACGTCTAATGAGAGCAGGTCCGGACGGAAGGCTTTCTGGTCCTGCTGTAGGTTTCATTGTAAAGATGTCAACAGGATGCCCGACGTGAGCCGGACAATCAGCAGGAAAGATGATTGGTGGGGACACGGGGGGCTCGGCCGGTTCAAAGGCAGAAAACATGAGGGGGTTAAAAGGTCAGAAAAACAACCTGTTGGAGTTTTGTGATTTATGCAAACACATGTTGCTAAAATATAAAATGCATTTTGATATTTAACTTCACAGAGACACAAACAAGTCCCCCCCCCCCTCCTGCACAGAGCATCAGCGTGAGTGTGACATCAGGCATTGGCACCCCTGAGTACGAGCATCAACAGCTCTGTGTCACACACTTTCCATACAAATACACAGTTATCTCTCTTGCAAAGAGCTGCGACTCGTTATTTCTTTGATCCTTAGCTAATGTGTTGATCATTTTACAGATAAATTGAGTCATTTGTTGAGTCTACAAAAGGTCAGAAAAGGTCAAAAAATGCTCATCAGGACTTCTCAGAGCCCAAGCAGACATTTTTTACACCTTGTTTCACCCCGACAAATATTTAAAAATTAAAAATATTCACCTTGCAAAAGTATTAAATGGAGAAAAAGCACAAAATCCTCACATTCGAGCAGCTGGAAACAGATGTAATTGTCTCTGAACTGTCATTCATGTCAGCTCACCTCACACCTGCAGCATCTGACGATGCACACATCTGCTGCCTCGGCTCCAGAATCTATATGCACCTGCACCTCACAGCCGGAGAGATCACACACACACACACCCACACACACACACACACCTTGGGAGTCGAGCCCACCTACCTCCACACATCTGTCTCCTCTCTGGCCCGTACACTTTGAAACAAGAAGCGGGGCTGTGATGACAAAGTACCGCGGCTCCTCGCACAGAAGTAAGGTGACCGAGCTCAGGGAGAAGCTACGCTAACCCTGGCAGCCAGCGCCGACCGGGAACCTCCATCTGACTGATTTACTCTCCACTAATCAGCACATTCCCCTAAACGTCAATGAAAGGAGGAGGATCTCCTCACGCAGAGCGCCCTCCCCCCTCTGCCTCCCTCACGGCCGCACTCTTTCTTTGAATCTCTCCCTTCTCCTTTATCTGTCTCTCCCTCTCTCTCTCTCTCTCTTTCTCCACCATCAGCTGTCCTCTCACACCCCGACATGCCTCCACCCCAGTCTGTGTTCATTTATTCAGCTGCCGTGTTGATGTCTGTGGTTCAGCGGGGACACGTTTGTAGTCTGCGTGTTGCAGCTCTGCAAGGTCACCGATTTGTGTGTGTGTTTTTCCCCTCTCTCTCTCTCTCTCTCTCTTCAGGACACATGGTGGTGCCGAAGGGGAAATCGGAGCTCTCATCCAGAACACATCCTCAGACAGGCAGAGCACAGTCTAAAAATGTGGTTAGATAACAGATCAGCTAGAAATCTCTTTGTATCTGAGGAGTATAATTAAAAAATGTTAGTTGGAAACAGGTTAAAAATCATTTTCGGTGACAAAAAACAAAAAAAATAAGCAGTTTTTCTGTCCATCTGAGGCCTGCTCCAACCTTTTAATAGTAGCTGCACAAATATGTCAGCAATCATGGTGCTTAAAGTGCAGAGAATCTCAAACATGCACACATTTTGGTGTCATTTCTCCCTATGATTGAAATAAAATAAAACTCTCTGAAAGATTTGCTCTCTCTGTATTTTTCCAGGAATATTTCAGGACCGAAATCCCAGATTTCATGACTCATTCCTCTGAAAAAAACCCCTACTTTTCCTCCCCTGGTTTTATCCTTATTATATCAGAACTGTTAAGTAAACCTTGGCAGTAAATCTCGAGCGCATCTATCCGGGAAAAGAGCCAGAGAAACAGACTACAAGGCTGCAGCAGCCTCTGTGGGACTCCAGACAAGCCGAGAGCCCCCATCTGCCTCCATTTGTCTTCTCTCCGCTCGCCGGCGGCTCAAAATTAAGGACCGCTCACTTATTTGACTTAAAAATATCTCACACTGTTTAATGTCTAAGCTCTCTGTCCTTGACTTCCTCGCAGCAGAATGCCTGAGTTTGAACAAACGAGCGGGTAACTTTGTCTGTTTCTGCACGATAAAGGCAGTCGGCGTCTGGGACTATCCGCACAGTGGGAGGGAGATTAACATAAGACCAATATCAAGTAGTCACAGGAGAGTTTCTCAGACCTTGAGGCTGCTCCGTGTCCTGACTTGTCTCCGTCAACAGATGGTGCTAGTGTACAGAAAAACGAGACTCGTGGAGGGTTTTAGGATGTATGAATGATCAAAAGAGACGATCAAACGGGGGCAAGGAAGCACGCTGATGTTAAGTGGAGCAGAAGTGGGAGGGTGGCTGTTAAAAATAGGGGGACATTTGCAGGGAGAAGATGTAGCTTTGCACTGCCTCTCTGCATTTAAGCCAATTTCCTTCAGCATTCATAAAGTTCCGTCTTCTGATCTGGAAGGAGGTGGAGAACAGCTGTGGATGGTGAAGGGGAGAAACTTTCCCGTGCGGGTCCCGAGGGAGCTCATTTGAGCAGCAGGCGGACATTCGAGGGTCTGCATGAGGAGACAGATTTGATCTCTTTGTCTCATTTGTCAGAAATGACTCTCCAGCTCCAGCCTCGAGAGGCTCTTATTTTGAAAGGAACTGCCAGAGTGGGTAAAAAGCCCTGACACAGTGTACACAGCAGCTTGAAAGCACACGCACATTCCCACTGTAATTCCACTAATAATGATCAATAATTTACCTCCCATTCACCTCTGATTTATTACCTGTGGTCAGATTAATTGCAGTCTTTCGGAAAAACTGAATCAATACAGACATATATCTGGATAGAGAGAACTGGTCGTGTGACTGCAGGAACCCGAGTGACACACGCATTAGACGTCTCTCTGCGGACGCTGCTTCGTAGACTGAGAGCAGGATTTATCACAATTGCATGCACGTGCACGGATCTCTGAGGCCAGTTGTCAAGGCAACAGCAAAGGCTGACAGAAAAAAAAAACGCAGTGTCCGACGAATCGTTTGAAGACATAGATGTGTGTGTGTGTGTGTTCCTGTGTTTGTGTGGAGGCATCCACGCGCAGCTCAAAGCAATTAATGGAATGAGGATAAACATTTAACTTTAATGACTGTTTACAGTCCCAGCCTCCCTGACAGCACCGTTATTTCACTCTCACGCAGGGACGTGGGCTAATTTACGAGTCACAGCCCTCCCCATGCGTGCAAATTATTCTGATCATGATCAAATATTAGTTTAGCGGGGGAAAAAAATCCTCAATTCTGCTTTTAATCAGGCTTAATTATTGCAGCCACAGAGAATAGAGACACAGTATGTCCGCCTCCTGACTGTGATCTATGTGTTTATGATATTAGCATTAGCATGGCCGATGATGTTCTGATGTTTAGCCGCCTGCCAAGAGCGGTATTTATCCGTTTATTGACAGATTCACTGCAGGCTGAGACAAAGCAAACCCCCCTCTAAAGGGACCACTCTGTTATATACCTGCCATTATGAGCTGCCCCTCGTCCCCTGACCCCTCCCCACCTCGCTCATTTGTGACAGCAATCAAAACACACAGCGCATAATGAGGCTCTGCTTTGTCACAGAAAAGACTTGGTGGATTAGCAGCAATTATGCCAACACGAGCTGTGGAGCCTCGGCTTGTTCACAGCTGGGCATCGGATGCGTGTGTCTGCAGAGGGGCAGGTAAACGGCAGAGTACACACACACTCACTCCCATTCACAGCAAAGCACAGAGAGGGATGAGTGGTAGAGATGGTGCATGCCAGCTTTCACATTCTGCAGTCATCAGCTCTTCTATTTAAATCTGAATCTGCATGTGAATGTATGCATCAACGATAAGCTGCACACAGACTGAGGCTGCACATATGCATCTGTGCATGTGCAACACAGCTCACATGGCATTTAGTCCACAAGGTGCAGAGTGTGTGTAGCAGAGCTGCAGTGCAGCAGCATGAGCTCATCACTCTTCTCTTCTCCCCCCTCCTCCTTCACTGCCCCCCTCTCCTCTCGCTCGCCATTACATAAGTTAATGCAGCACACACCCTCATTATTCTCCAGGCAGGCGCTGTGAAGGGACGCAAAGGAATATGTCATCAAAAGTGGAATAAAAGTGAAAGAGCAACAGAAAGAGACGGCGCCTGTGTTTCCCTCTGAGCTCGCCGACTGATCACAAAGACCCGAGAGGGGGCGACACATGTTTTAGCCCTAGCTGCTTTAATCAGACAGATAACGTGTACAAAAGGGAGGACATCGCAGACACTAAATCTATGCATCTCTATGTGTGCTGTGTGCATGCATTCCTCATCAGACACCTCAGTAAACAGCCTGAGCATGAGAGGGAAGCATTCCTGAGCATTACAGTAAACAAACTGGCTTCCTCACATGATTAGCATTTCAAAAGCCGTGCAGCTTTACAGGAGCCGTGTAGATGCTGCGGCACGGCTCAACGTTCTCAAACACAGTCTCATGTAATGTTTCAACCCTGCAGCTGAAAGAGGTGAAGAGACTATTCTCAAGCTTGTCCCTTATGGCCACAGCACATTAGCCCATTTATTACCGTCATAATGAAATATCCTTTGAAGAAAACTATTATATTAAAGGTAATTTAAAGAAGAGGAAAACTATCCTCCCACACAAAGCCGATGTCCCTCTGGGAGAGACAGGGGTGTAAATTATTCAGCGGTGTGGACACCGCCTGCAACTTAAGGCCTGTGCATACAGAGTGCTCTTAATGTCGAGGAAACCAAAGCACAAACGCGTAACGAGCTTGTTTTCTGGTCATGAGCAGTGATAGGAAAAAACATCCATAATGATGCACCCCACTGTGGAAGCCCGAGCACGGCAGCTGCATGAGGATACAGGTGGTTGCGCGGTAAACCTATTTTCCACTAGATGAGCGTTCTGAATACAAAAACACAATTTCCACGCAGATAATATGCTGAATTATGCTTCACAACAGGTCACCGAATACAAAAAGAACATTAACCGATCTGCAGGGCGAGAAAACCAGTCGCCTTTTCTGCAACTTGAGACCGACCGTAACAACCTCTCCATGTTTCCTCCGTCCTGACATTTCTGACCAGAGAGCGGCTTCCATCCGAGACACGGCTAAGCTTTTCCACCCCGGAGAGTATTTTTTCACTCACCACAGTGGAACTGCAAGCTCGCTTTGGCGGGTTGCTACTTTTCCATTTTCCATTACAAGCTTCTCAACCCCCCCCTCCAAGAAAAGAGCTCACTTGTCATAAAGCCAGCGTACCAAAGCAGGGGACCAACACAGAGGTCACGGCCTGCTCTCATTTACCTTCTCCAGCTCAGGCCTAAACTTGTTCAGGTCCAGTTGGAGCCTTTTACCTGCTATGAGGTCTTTACATCCCAGTTCATCCAGATGAGGCTCCTCTCCTCCTCTCCTGTGGGACGCAGAGGCCGAAGTGACAGGCTCCACATCCACACACGTTTAATAAGTAATGTAACTCTCTGACACAGAACCAGAGTCGGATCAGATGTACGCTGGTGTCTACGGTGTCGCTGCCACAGGACTCCTGTCTCAGCCATGTATGGCCTCATTTAGAGTGACGAGGCTAGTCTTGCTCGTTTAGCACATTCAGGATGTTAACCTTCTTTATGCTGTGTTTGTTCTGTGTTTCTTTCCTCATGTTGCATCCAGGAAAATGGGAAGGGATGGGGATATGAAGGGATAGACAGCAAAGGGAGGGAGGAGGGGGGCTGGCTGAGAAAGAGGAGCTATTTTGGGAAGTTTATCAGTTCACCAAGCAGCCCAGTAAAAAACTAAAACACCCCCAATTATCAGTTAATAAAGGGAATTTTCTTGCAACCTGTTTTATAAGAGGTCATAAAGTAAAATAAATGACGTCTAGATTATGTTGCATTTAATTAACATTATGGAAGAATGACATTGTAAATCCTTGTGATGCTGCACTGCTGCACTGAGAGGTCAAAGCATGACCTTCTGACCCTGAAGGAAAAACTTGGTCTTCCTCGTCAGACATGTCAGAGGCGAACAAACAGTAAAGGATGCCAACTATCAACGTAAAAAGAGGGTGATCGGGGTGCTGGTTTAGCTCAGTTGGTAGAGCAGGCGCCCCACAAACAGAGGCTACAGTCCGTGACGCACTGATCGCAGGCTCGACTCCCGGCCTGTGATCATTCGATGCATGTCATCCCCCTCTCTCTACTCCCCACACTTCCTGTCTCTCTTCAGCTGTCCTGTTTAATAAAGGCAAAGGCCAAAAACATTATCTTAAAAAAAGAGAGTGATCGAGCGAGAGGCCGGACGAGACTAAACCTTGAGAGAGTGCGCTGCTGTCTGAATGTCAAAATGGCCCCATGAAGTTGCACTAAATGTTGATAGTTGTCATGAACAGAAGACTTTTATCACAAAGCTCCGACAGAAAAGTGATCGGTATTTGTATTAAACTTAAATGACTTTAAGGCCATCAATAATACATTATAGCCCGTTGAGCTGAGCCTATTGATCTCAGATCTGTCGGCCTCAATCGTCTTTGGTCTCAATCATACACGCGGGAGGAGAGGAGGGGCTGATTTACTGGAATATAACCAAACCTTTTTCTATGGAAACAGACCAGATGTTACAGAACAGGCGCCAAAATGTTCAAAAACTGGCCAAAACAACTTTTAATGTGCAAATGAAACCAAAAGTTGCCTAATGGTGCAGGAAAGGCGTTTAATGTGGCTGACACAATCTGAATGAGGGATTGAGATATGTTTGTTTGTAAGATCTTTATAGATATAGTCCTCCACAATGTTTCTAATGTTTATGTACATAAGCACAGCTAACAGGTTCCTGGTTCAAGTCCTGGTTCGTACTAAGTGGGCCTTTCTGTTGCATGTTCTCCCTGCACATACATGGCTTCTCTCCGGCTGCCTCCCACAGTCCAAAGACGTGCTCGTTAGGTTTATCGGTGACTCTAAAATTTCCCCGTAGGTGTGAATGTGAGCGTGAAAGGTCGTCTGTCTCTGTGTGATTGACAGGCGATTAAGTCCAGGGCGTAACCCCGCCTCTCACCTGATGACAGCTGGGATCGGCTCCAGCCCCCCGTGGCTCTCACCAGGATAAGCGGTATAGATGTTGGATGGATGGAGATTATCATATGATCAGAATTATGTATGTACTGCAAATTATGGTGGGAGAAATAAGAAGCTGATCTATGACAAATACCCCCCAAAAACAAACAAACAATCTGTAACAACAATAATAAACCTGTACAGAAAAAGAAAGTGGAGGCATGATATGAAAGGCCTGCCTGTGAGGAGAGAACTACATTTCCCTGCAGGCTGCCTGATTATTATCACAGGCTGAAAGCATCAGGAAGCTTCAATGGAAGATACAAAGTAGAGCCTTAAATCACATCATTCCATCACTATTGAATAATAAGAGGAAGAGAGAAAATCCTTCCTATGAATAATGCAGGTTTCTGTGCTCGTTCAGAGAGGGATGTGAATCTTGTATGTCAGAGGACATCCGTGCGTTAAACTTCTGCGGTAGAACAAAGTCAGGTGATAACACGGATTAAGAGAAGAAGAAGAATTGGTAGATTATTCTAAAGTCTGGATTATCAAAGACGCGTCCTTGATAAAGACGTCTGCTCTGAAAGACGTTGCTGTTCACTCTGTGCAGCTGTGATCCTACATTTCCATGGTCCTGCAGAGGAAACCACCCGGCTGGAGCATATAGACAGGAATGTTATTTAATCGGGCAGACGTCAGAAATATCTGCTGCGGTCGCTCTCAAGACAACCACCACTTATATGCCGTCCACGCTGCTCTCCGCCAGATGCTCTCCTACCTTATAGTGCGGCTGGAAATGCAGTACTTCCACATGGCATTCCACACGGCGGTGACATCACCAGAGGCATCGGACATGCCCGAAAAAAAAGCACATGGCACCAAGAGGAAGTTTGAACAAAGTGTTTAAAAAAATTGCAGCGACTCCCTTTAAAACAGCCACGAAAAGTACAGTCTGTGCTCACTCCCTGCTCGGCCACAAATTACACCCCACATCCTTCACTTTCCAGAGAAAAAGCCACAGGGACATTCATTCTTTCGCTGCTAAAGTTACTCCGTCTGCGCCTTTTCCGAAGCTCTCCCAGCCCTGGTTTATGTTGGGCTCAGAGTTGCTGCTCCAGCAAAGCAGCCTGATGACCAAGTAAGGTAAAGGCCCAGTATGTATAGCAGAAGAAAATCATCCCTCTTCTTAACAAAAGCTCTCCACCCACAAGGCTCTGTCCCCTCCGTGCAGACACCCCTTCCTTTGTCTACGCAATCTTTCACTCATCTGCTGCTCCCCAATGGTGCTGGGCAGGGCCTGTTTGTGTTTATGTGGAAGTAAGAGAGAGAGAGAGAGAGAGATGGATGGATAGAAAGAGCATGAGAAAGCTTTCAGTGCGTATGGTAATAGTTGGGCTCGTGTCCAACGATCACACTGATCTCAATGGGAAGGCCGCGCAGGAGGGAGGGCGACCCCAGCTCAGCAGCTGGGAGAGGCTGAGTTACGGCACGGACTGACCTCGCTTTAACAACACGGTCTCAGAGCTGCGATACAATCTGACCATGTTAGAGCAATGTAATGAGTTACGCCCAATGACAGGGATATTCCAGTAACTGAGGCGCATAAACAGAGTGGGATCAAACTTTAAAACCTGCCATTAGACGCAGTTAGCAAAGATGAATGTCCAATCATCTAAAATAAACATCCAGGTCTGATTTTAATGCTTTAAATATCACATAAAAGCTGATTATAACAGCACAAACACTTGGTATTAAAGTGTCACACACAGCTGGGGGGTTCCCTGCAGCCCACGTTCAAAGCAGAGCTTCCAGCTTATAAACCTGCTGTGATGCTTTATTAATGAATCACGGACATACTGCATCCTCACCTTCAGACTAATCCTCGTGACAAACTGTGTGTTTATAAAGGTGTGAACGCATTAGCATACAGAGATGTGACAGCAGGCAGATTCTCAGATCGGTCTCGAGACGGCGAGCAGAGCTTCTGATTCAGACATCAAACATCTGCACGGCGGGACGCGGAGGAAACCTCTGCGAACATCGAGATTAGCAGGAGGAAGGTGGACGGAAATATTGTTGCTCTTGACGGTGCAGCTGCAAAAACCTGCAGATTTAAATATGATGATATGAAAAAGGGAACTTCAAGGAGGAACTGTTATTTGAAGCAGGAATCGCAGCCTGAAACACGGATGTGGGGTCTCAGAGCATGTGACATTTAGAAGATTGAGCTGAAAGTGACGGGAAGACCGCCCACAATCCATCATCAATCCATCAGTGTCTTTGCATCCTTAACAGGATCGTTGTGAGGCGTGTAAACGTACAGAATGTGGAGCGTCTGATTTCTGTGTCGTGATAAAAAACATGAGAGGGCTTTTTTAATGGTCTCCAGAGAGCAGCAGGGGGATGGGGTGAGTTATTCATACAGTGTGGGAGAGGAGTGTGCACCTTTTTAACATACCTGGAAACTGAAAAAACATATGTCAGTGTTAAACCCTCTGATACGCTGCCTGCAAAGAGATGCTATATATATGTTAGGTGTTATGTATCATGCATCATCTGGTCCACCGCAGAAGACATGAAATCAAACCTAATGAAATGATGATGATGTTGTGATGAAAGAGGAATAAGTCCCCAAACACATTACACATTCATAAAGCATGGATTTGTCTGCCACCCTCAGTGCGAGCGGGCCTCGGCGCTCGGGCGCGGATGATGCAGTGGGTGAAAGGTGAACGAGGAGAGGTCCCAGTGGGACACGGCGATGAATGAATTCAGTCAGAGCCAGCTCCTCTCGTTCTCCGCGGCAGTGCCAAGCGCTAAACAGACAACCGGCACAAACAAGATCACTCTAAGTTACTTAACCAAGTGCTCCTGCAAAATAAGAGCCGTAACCTGGTTCGCTGGGAGAAATCGATAACGGTTCAGGCAGAGTAATGTCTCCCTCGGTCAGACAGTGTGTCAGCCTGCAGAGCAACAGTTTCTCTATCCATCAGGCATGCTTCGTGAACTTGGTTTGTTTTGAAACATATTGATTTCTAAATGTTTGGAGAAAGGCAGCATCAAGCTGACAGCGCTGTGATTATAATGATTGTCCAGAAAAACACAGAAGCACAAGCCAAACATCACTGTGAGAGCGGCCATTTTTAAACATACCTCTTGTAAAAGTTGTTGTGCGGGTGCAAACACAGCACATGCCAGTAATCCAGGCAGAACGCTTTGAACTTCCACATCTTCAGCTCAGAGAATCAACAGCGTGGAAGCAGGAGCGCGAAATCCAACGACATCAAAAGGCATCATGGCAGAACAAACACCCTGCTCGATCCGTCCTGAGTGGTGTTAGCCCGCCCTGAACCACCTCGGTCATCACCAGCCGGACGTCCAGGAAGCCTCTCTGAGCTCTGATTCGGACCCAGTATTAAAGCTCAAGGATCCACCTCCTTAAATAAGCTCTATGTCGGCTGCTTCGCCTCCCTTTTAGCTCCTATCCAGGTCAGTCCGTCTGTCCTCTGTGCCGGTCCCTGAACACAGTGCGTCAGCCCGGGATCCTCTGAGACATCATGGCTACAGCCGGAGCTCTGCGCCGCTCCAGCAGGCACAGGTACTGGAATGTGTGGGAGCGCAGATAGGAGGGGGAATCCTCCAGAACTCCTCCAACGAGGATCATCAACGGCCTCCTCTTCTGTCTCCTCCTCTTTCTGTCTCCTCCTCTGCTGCAGGAACAAACTTTCTAATGAGGCAGGAGACTGGAAGGCAGCGTTTCTCCTCCTTCAGCCATCTCCTTTTCCTCCTTCCTCCAGTGAAATCCTGAACCTCTCCTCCTCTATCTCTGTCTCCTGATCCTCTCCCTCTTTGCTCCCTCTCCCTCTTACAGCTGCTGCCATCCACACAGGACCTCCCAGAAATGTGCCGATTCTGGTTGCTGGGAAACACTACGGTACTACTGAAGCTTCAGACGGGAGCCGAGCAGAGCGGCCCCTGATTGGCCGGCTTCTCAGCGGGGAAGGGGGGGCTGCTGCAATGTTGTATGACCACATGAGTTTACACACAAGCTTTGTTCAAATAAACATGAGCTTCAAGCGCTCTCATGTGTTTGTCAGCATCTCGTAAAAAGGGAAGGACATTTTTGCATTTTTTGACTCATCAAGGTCACTGAGGCAGAACAGAAATCACAATTGCTGCTAGATTGCTCGAGCAAATGCTTACTTAGGGTCAATGGAGTGATTCATGAAGTGAATTAAAGTGTGAGCCTGAGAGATGAATGGTGCAATAGCAGAATAAATGTGCAGCAATTGAATTTTGCGTGAGAGCCAGTGTGTTAAACGTGGATCAAAGAAGAGAGCGTCTTCATTAGAGGCATGCTCCAATGTGCTGCAGAGCTCAGGAGGGCTATAATAAGACTTGAGACGTATAAAATGTTGCGCTCTTTCTCTTGCCAAAGGGTTTTTTGTTTTGCATTGAACACAAGCACAGTGCTGGTCTGTTTCTCTGCCTGAGATGCAGTGCCACGCTGCAGTGCCACCCGGTCCCAGCAGTCATGGGAAAGGGGGTGTGGAGGGGCCTCTCATCAATATTCAGCTACTGTCTGTGTGCGCGCACAAACACTGCAGAAACACACATATTTACACAAGGAAGAAGAGCACAATATGCAAACAAAAAAACACACAAAAAATGTATTAATGTGGGTGCATATTTAAACATTAACACGCCAATTCAAACTCAAGTGTTCTCCATGAGTCTCCTCACACACACAGACACCCTCTGGCACAATATGGGCGTCCTCTGTTTTCCCAAGCCAACATATAGAGAGGCCAGAGCAGCACAAAGGCTATACAGAGAGCCAGTGGGAAGAGCAGGGACTAACCCTAAGGAATTAATTAATCTACACACCATTCCTCAGCCTTTTGTCACAATTCAGGCCTCCTCATTTACACACACGTCACAGAAAATGACCACACACTGATGGAGGCTTTTATCCGTCTCAATTTGCCTCGATGAAAACGGCTCACAGCGAGTGGAAATTTCACGTTCCATCGATATAAAAAGTGGGATTATCTTCCTGTTTAAATTTCTACACCCTGAATTTAAGTGGTTACATTTAATTTGAGACGTAAGGACACATTTATAGCAGGGTATCAGGTAATATTTAGCAACAGAGGCTAATGCTCCAGATAAAATGCACCAATGTCATCGTATCAGACATAGACTGTATGTAAAGATGGACGACATGACAGCTCCCTAAAAGTGAAGCCAAAACATCTCTATCGCCCGCTGACTGGCTGCAGTATAGGTCATACAGCCCGCCTCCTCCATGTTAACGGATGGGACATGAGTCAAACTATAAAATCAAAATACACGCTCGATACATTTCAAGTTTATTTTTATTTAGTTATTGGATGCTGTAAAAATGATGATTGACAGCTCTGTTGACAAATCCGGCTCCTGCAGCCGATCTGTTCTGGATTAGCAGAGTAGAGGAGGAACGTCGAGAGGAGACGTAACTAAAACAATCACTACAGTCGCTGAAGTTTCCATATCTGTGAACGTCTGCTTCAGACCAACACAAGGAGCTGTTCTGTTGTTAAATACGGCGGCGTGCGGGATCTTTGCCGTTTGTTTTCAGTAAGTTAAGTGTGTGTTTTGGTTAGCGGAAGTGGCTCCAACCGCCGATCTCTACTGCGCAGCTCTGGCTCCAAAAGACGTCACCAGCGCTGATGGCAGCCACCCTCTCGGTGGTATTTTGGCTTCACTTTTGTACAATGTGAGTAGATAGAGATGCGTCGTCCATCTTTATATACAGTGATTCGCATCGGCAGATAAAAGCTTTAGAATTAAACGTTTGCAGCGGCTCCAAACAAACATTTTTGGCCATTAAGATTACGAATTCATAAAGCTCACTCGCCTACGAGTAAGGACACAATTGGGGGCTGTATGCACCTTTAAAAATATGATACAGAAATAAATATGGCGTTTGCATGTGACGTATAAAAGTAAAAGTAGGCATAATATTATATTAATGCCACTACAGGAGAGACTGACCTCAGCAAGTAGAAGGAAAAAACATATGTGCATATATTTGTACTGGCATCAGCAAATGTCAAAAATAAGTTGGAAAATATCAGCAATTATCCACTCCCGTGCATGTGTAGCCGCAGTTTAAATCTGCAGGACTGCACTTAAAAATATTCTCTCAAATGTCATTATGTCGTTTGTTTATAGCGATGATTTACTCATGTGGGTCTCGTCACACGGAGAACCCTTTTAGCTCCCCGTTTCTAATTCATGTGAAGCTTCCTCCAGTGGAGAGTGTGGGTGGATCCCCCGCTGGTTCTGTTAGCAGAACATACCAGAGTCTGTCAGAGGCACAGAAGAGCAATTACTGCAGCACTAACAGGAATACAACACACATGGTTCTGATTCAAGCTCACATGACACGCTTTTATTTGTTTTTGTCGGATGAAGAGCGGAGCGGGTTTTTGTACAAGAACAACAGGGTATGAATTAACAGGTAGAGGGATAGATCGCTTAACATGGCAGGCATGTGCATGTCTGTATGTGTACTTTAAAAGGTGAAATTAACATTCTTTCCACTTATCACAGCGCATGCATCCACCAAAGTTTTAATGGCTGTGTTTAAACATAAGCAGGCCGTCGTTTTTCACTGTTAGACCCGTGAAAAATGCTGTTTTCTTTTTCTAAATGGACACAAACATTTGGGATTAATGCGGGGAAGAATACAATAAACATTAACCGCGGTTATAACACCAACCGTGGGGTTTCAGTGACCATATCATAGACCCAGTGTTGGACCCATTGTTGTTGGGTACGTGTCCTCCGTCTCTGATGCATTACAATCTAAAGGGACACAGTAAAATCACTATCCACGTGTCCTAGGAAGGCACCTCATCTTTCCCACACAGAACGAACAACAAACTGTTTTTTAAAATAGCAGTAATCAGCAAAAGAAACCTCGCTGTAAGAGCGCTGCTGTTTCAACCCTCTGCGCATCTAATCGGTGCAGACGAGCCTGTGTGCTGTCTCTTAACATGCTAGTTTAGCCGCTACAACAACACCTAGCCCGTCTCCACGGATTTAATTTCAACAAATAAGGATACAAACTTAGTAGTGGTTGATAAACTTGCGTTTCCACCTACTCTGGCAGCGGGCTGGGGCAGCAGTTAACCGCAGAACTGCATGGGGGCATGAGTAGAACAAGTCAGTATCGTGACAGCTCTATGTACACCTACATGGTGAGATTAGTTTTGATCTTCTATTCGACCTTTAAGGGGAGTAAAAACCTTGAAAACCAAACCCAGTGCATTTCTGCAGAGGTCAGGCTCAAGGTCAGCTCCGAAGTAGGTCACATAAAGCTTACAAAAGTCTGTTTTTGACACTTAAAATGTCTGCAAAATGTGCGGTGACGATGACTAATTCCCTTCCTGAAAAAAATGATCCCCACTTCCCTGCAGGTGGATCAATATGTTCTAGGGATCAAAGGGCCTTGAAAGACAGACAATTATATCAGCTCAGCCATCAATCTGACTCAGTGACCTCATGTGGAAATCCCTCTGATAAGCTCTCATCGCGTCCTCGTTGCTGATGTGCGTGCACTGATGCTGGCTGCGGTTACAGTGCAGAGACCCCTCTTCTCCCTGCGACTGACCCTGTCAATCACTCATAAGCTGCCCTGAGGGTTCCACCGTGACCTGCTCTGACAAGAGACGTGCAGTCAATGAGCACTACGATAGAAAATGGCCTGCTGTAGTGAAACCTCTGGTCGACGGGATGAAACGGGGAGCTGAATGAAACGTGGTGCACAGGGAGAAACACGAGGAGCAAGGATTTAAAGGAAGAGACAGACATGCAGAGGATGGCAGCTACAATCGAGGTGTTCGCACGGTGGCCGTCCTTCCTACAAATAACTTCACTGGACTATAGTCTTAACCCTGATACCGTGTCCGGGCCTTTCTGCAAACAAAGATCAAAAGAAAAGGGGACCAATGCGGATTTAAGGAGAAAGCCTCACATATAATAACAATCTTGGATCATAGAATAAAAGAGAGCACAAAATAAAAGCCATATTGTACCAAAAATCCACCCTGATAACGAGGACTTAACGTCTAAAGAAGAGCCTGAGCTCATATGAAAGCGTGTGTGAAGGACAGCCCGTCTGACAGCATGTGTTAGAAAAGGTCGCCCCCTGGTGGCAGGTCAGAGAAGCTTCCAGGCTTTCAAAGGTTACGAGCCGATGAGCTGATGTGATCGGGGGGATGAGGAGCCTGACAGGCATGCTGATTCACTGATGGAACATCAACACAATACATGATGGGAATTAATTTATTTCTTATTCATCCCACATCGGAGAAGCATTCAATAAATGACAGGCGTCAGATCTGTGGCTGTCAAGCCGAGCATCTGAACACAAAAGAGACATTTTTGGATCATTGTGCTCAGTTTTTGGAAGCTGCACGGACACAAGGATGGTGATTTAAAGTGAAAAATCTCAACACGGGTGTCACTGATGTGTTTTATCTCTTCTATTTGGGATAAAAATTCTTAGCGACAGCAGGGAGATACCACTACTGGACGAACAGGGAGGGACAGAGGCGCAAGCATATCTGACTAGCTTGTAAGTTTCTATGCAGCAGATGATATAATTTCATATCAATGTTGCATGAAGGTTTCAGCACGGTTTGCATGAGCACAGACGTTTGCATCACACAGATCGTACTGTACAGCTGTTTAGCCTCCAGCCTCAAAGCAGCCATGCAGGGGGAAGGTGGAGAGGGGAAAAGGACAGAACTTAAGGGAAGGAGACGGAGAGTGTGTTGGAGGAGGATGAGGATAATAACAGCAGAATCACTCCTCCAGCTTTCAAATCAAGTACAGGCGAAGAAAAGTGAAGAAGAAGAAGAAAAAAAAAAGGGGGAGAAAATCCTCTTTAGCAGGTTGGAGGTGGATCCCACCGCAAATCAGTTTCTCCCAGCTGTCTTGAGGGCCTTTCATAACCCGAGGAGGGGCGACAAAGCGGGCACAACATGTGCGGCGTCCAACACAGCAGGCTCAAGGCTACTGTGACGGAGCGGAGCTTTTTTTTTTATCTACTTTGATAAACATGGTTTGTTTGCACAGGCTGACTTATGACTGAGTCACCGTGATACGCAGTTCAGAATCTCTGATAGGATTAGCATGTCTTGTATGAAGTAAGCACAAACAGCACGCACAGAAACGCCTGAGTCATGAGAGCATAAAACATGTATAGAAAGCACACACTGTCTCAGCATGAGTCAGTGTGTGCAGACGCAGCTTAAAGCATGAATGCAGCATCCTTTTTTTCAAACAGGAATCAATCTGCGGGACAAAATGCTCAGTGATATCTGTGTGTGCTGCGTCTTATATAACATTGTTGCTGATAAACATATCCTCATATCTGCTTTTATTTTCGCCAGAGGAACAAAATGTTCTGGAGATGCATCCTTTTTTTTTTTCTCTTTCTGATGCACCCATCTCTGCTCGGTGCTGTCGCCTCTGACGTTGCTGTTGGCAAAGGCAGGGGCTTATTATGGGCTGTTTCAAAACCAACCGACTACTCCCTCGAGGAAACTTCGGCTCTGCTGAGATGTTACCCCCCCCGAGAAGCGGGCAGCTCCCGTTGGTTTGATAATAACCCTCGCACACACGGCTGACACGGCTCCAACTGCAGAATCGGCCAATGAAAACTCTCAGTGCCAGCCTTACAGATGTCCGGCCGCTGACGTTGGGAGTTAGCGAGGATTGAGCCAAGCTTGTGCTATTTTGGCATAAGCTTAAATTGCTAATGTAGCATTGGGTACAGTACGGGACAGCAGGGTACAGTGGGCTGCTTGTTTTAACAGTGTGGAGCTCTTTTTACATGTCAGGACGGTGATTATTGACCCCTCTATCGTCCATTCTCGCTAATGTATTATCTACTATATCATGCCATATTTTATCGGATAAAGGTCAGGCATTATTGATGAAGCGAGAGAGGAAATGTTAAATGTCCTGCTATCCATCAAAACTATTCAGAAAAGATCAGTCGATCAATAAATAAGCCGTACAGTCCTGGGTATAATGTCTGCAGTATTAATGTTGGGGCTTTTATGGCTATAATCATGTCCACTTGAAGTCAATAACTGCAGTGTCAGTCGTCGTAGCGACCAATCCTCCTGATTCTTACAAAGACAGGCTGGTACATGCAGCATGTCTCGCTGCTGCCAGCTCTGACGCTACATGTTCTGACAGCATGCTCTGTCTCCAGCCCATGTGCTGCCAATGCAACACGCCGTATGCAGTTGTTGTCTCGTGCAATCGCAGCGTGCATCCTCCAGCAGCTGTCTCCAGCAGAGGCACATTCAGAGCAACGCTGCCAGCTCTCTCCGTCTGCACACTCTTCGCCGTCAGAGGCTCAGAGTGGAGGAATGTGCCGTCACAGCCTTACAGCTCCCGGTGACGCACTCCGCTTTTTTCATCAGCGCTGGCGTCACTCGGACGGGGGCATCGCATTAACCATCTCTCATGATAATGGCAAGTAGGCATTCCTGCTGTAGCGGCTTTATGGCATGAATGCCCTCTGAGGATGCGTGACATTATCTCAATGAAGGGTAAAGCCCATTGATGTTTATTAGCTACCTTATCCAGGAAATGTGGTGTTTTCAAAGTGCTGAGTGCAGGAAAAGGAGAGCGAACGCCATAAAACAATCCAGGCTCAAAGATCAAACATGCTGGATGGTAAAGTCACGGACAATGGGATTACCAAGCATTTCAGATTACATCTCTCGTACATGTTTCACGACCTGGAATTACAGAAATGAGCATATTAGTAGAAAGTGATCACTCCTTTTTTGTGCACAAGGAAGGTGCAGGCAGAACCAAGTCAAGGGCTGTTAACATACAGCATCTCTTCTGCCCGTG
Source organism: Semicossyphus pulcher (assembly GCF_022749685.1). NCBI lineage: Eukaryota > Metazoa > Chordata > Actinopteri > Labriformes > Labridae > Semicossyphus > Semicossyphus pulcher. Next base: position 22,745,426 of record NW_027211637.1, read on the forward strand.
GGGTCCAGCTGTACATTTCTCCGCACCACTAAACTGTTTGACAACCAGTTACATACAGTAAATTCCTCGCCAAATGGCTTCACACATGGCGGATTATTCTTGTAAACGCTTCATTTGTTCCGTCTTTAGCTTCCTTGAGCATGCAGATATTACATTTTCATGGCAGCTTTTCTTCCACTGTCCCAAACCGAACATCATCCACTTCTTGTCCTATTTTAGGAGCGTTCTACCAAAGGCGACCTCTGCATCCCTGCAGGCCGGAGCAGTGGAGTGTGGTATCCTTAAAGGCCGAGAGAGCCGTCGGCTGAGCTCAGGATATCCTCCTCTTGGGCTTCCAGTGTTTAACGCAAAGCGTTTAAATTCCAGTGGGAGTGAGGCCTGCAAGCGAGGACGGACTGACATTTATGACAGAGCAGACTCATCCCGCTTCAGCTCCTCATTAAAAGGAGAATTGGGCAGTCAGACCCACACATTAGTGTCAATCCGCTGCCTCTGTCCTCTAACAACAGGCCTGAATGTTTCACAAAGTCATCGATTTGCACACTTTCACCTTCCTGAGCCCCTCGGCCCAGTCATGTGACTCTCTGTGGTTAAAGCTGTCTTTGGCACGAAGCTGCAAGGAAGCAGGGAGGAGAGAAATCAGCCGCTTTCTCAGAACCACAGAGATGTTTAATCTCTCTCGCCTGTTACGCAACTAAAAACAGACAGAAGCATGTAATAAAATTAAAACTCCACGTGCAGGACAGGAACAGGAGAGTCTGAGGAATGTGTTCATGCATGCACTGATGAAAACGAGACAGAGATTTAAGCAGGTGTGGAGCAGGGCCAGATTGCCTGTGAAGGACTCAGTGGGGACCCGTGAAGGTCTCATATTCATTAAGATGACTGATCCCCATGTATGGCATTAGATCATGACATGGCAGGGTAATTCAGCTCAACGCTATGCACCAGCTGGTAAGTACATGTGTGAGAAATTCAAGTGGTTACACTTACAGGGCTGTTAAGGAATCAAGGGTTCTAAAGGGATGCAGACGACGTACACAACACAAACTTTAACGTGCCTCTGCAGAGGAATAAGGCAGCAGAGTGCTTATTCAGCTAAATACAGGAGACGCTGAGTGCAAGGAGAGGGTGGTAGCAGCGTACCAAAAATACAAACCCTAAAAATACATGATATTTGTTTTTCTCCACCTTTTTCTCAGCAGATCTGACACGATTTACTGAAGCTTTCCAAACACAGGCTGCAGGATTCATCACCGTCCCAAAAATAACAGCTCAGACCCAGCCGCATTTTACGCACACACACACACACGTACACACTCTGGCAATGCCCCGCACACACATACACATTGTACCAATCACACACGGGAACACACTCACACCCACAAATATACGGCAGAAGCTGCGAGGAACTCGTGTGCCCAGCGAACGCTGTCACAGCATCTTACACAAATGAGTCATTTCTCGCAGCCTCCCGAGGGTCTGAACCCGTCGCTCACATGACTCTGTTGTGATTTCAGTCCTGAAAGAGGACTCATAAATACAGAACAACACTCAAAGACACATTTTTTGCATCTCATTCACACAAACATGTTCCACCTCCCCGCTGCCCCTCCCCAGGAGAGACGTTGTTTACTAAGAGCACAGGAAGGAAACACGAGAGGACACAGCGAGGTCTGGATGCCAAAGGTGACTCAGCAGAGGTAGACACCGTGTTTTCCACATCCACCCACACCACTGCTGTCTCCATGAATGGGAGCCACAGCAGTGCCGCCCCAATCTGACTGCATTCACGCCGAACATGCTACTCACATGTCGTAGAGCCGGTACCCCATGGCAGAGCCCGGTCTGCTCGGGTCTCGCGTCCGCCTGGGGTCCGTGCTGCTCACCACGGCGCGCCACACGCTCGGCTTGTCCATCCTGTTTTGCTGGTCAATGGGGACTCGATGGTGGTGGGGATGGCATGCGCGCACGGGCTCACTCACTCTCCCTCTCTCCCTCCCAGTCACAAACACGGGCTGCCAGAGAGCAGTGTGAGTGATGTAACGAGGAGCGTCCAAGAGGCTGGCGTCTGCTGGGGGGGGGGGGAGTGATGGAGGTGGAGATGGAGGAGGAGTACTGGAGGGTGGTCATAGAGCCTAGAAGCTTAAGAGGCTGTAGCACTGATAAGAAGCCTCTGTTTTAAAGCATGATGGGTAATTCTCTGCTGGTTTCTTTAGCTGGAAGGCAGCCACTCCTGAACAGAAAGCAACCTGAAGTGGAGCTACAAGGAGATTTTAATGCCTCTCATAAACACTGAGAAGCATCTGCGAGCGCCTCTCTCCACCCTCTTATCTGCTCTGAGTAGTACAGTCCTCAGCAGGGCCACACGATTGGCTCCTTGGTCTCCATAGAAACAGGAGGATGTGTCAGAGGTAGGGCTCATTATCATGCCTTCTCTTCTCCCCTCCCTCCCATTTTGTTTTCACTCTCTCTCTCTCTCTTTATCTCCGTCTCTCTTATCCCATTTTTTTCTTCTCACATACTCACCTCCCTCCCTCTCCATCTTTCTCTCTCCTGGAATCAATGCACATTTCTCTGGAGTGTCTTTCAAAACAGATGGGGCTTTCCAGTCTAATGAGGGATGGCGCACACAGGTAAAGATGCTGCTATAGCTCTGGCTCATTATGTCTGCAGACAAAGAAAAAAAACACACTACAGAAGTGAGACTGAGATTACAATTCCAGAGATAATAAGACGGAAAAGAAGACATTCGGTAGAAGAATTACAAACTCTGTCTTTTGTCCTGGACCATAGATTGTTAGACACACAAAGTTAGTAAAAAGAGAAGCGGCTTGCACTGATATTGCATCATGTACAAGCGATACCAAATCCAGAAAGGAAGTGTGAAATATGAAGCTGAAATAAGGCAACATTACTGGAGATTCTACCTGATTTTAGTGGGGAAATGGAAGATTCAGCTGTAACGTGCGCCAGAATGAACAAAATGTTCTGTGCTGCTATTAGGGAAAATACGGTTGTTGACACCTTTGCCAGGTAACAGCATGAAAAGTGGGACAGAAGGCAGGCAGGAGGGTGTCTATAGAGACGAGTGCTCATCAGGACCTAATAAGCCACACACACACACACAGCTACAGACAGGAACCCTGGGCTGATGTCTCCAGGGGAGGATGCGTTTCATTGCGGGCAGACTCAATGGCACAGAGCGCGTCGATGTATCGAGTGTTAACGCCAAGGTGACTAACTATCAGACCTTTGTCTTTTTGTTAATGAACTCATGTAGTGGTTAATTGTGTATATGTGCGTCATCTTGAGCTTATTACCCTGGCTATGTATGTTCCAATTATCAGGTACAATAATGATCTCTCCAGCTCTGGCATGAGCCTGTCTTCACTCAGTGTTTGTGCACACTTGTTAGAGTGAGAACACCTGAGAGTGCAGAGTGGAAACCCTGCATAAAATTTGACTTAAACATTTTCAACACGGAATACTAATGAATCTGGCAGCCAGGCTGTGGCCACGATATCTCATAATATGGATTTCTAGGAAGACACAGTCTCATTTTAATGAGCCCAATGTCTTTCTTCTACTACTTGCAAGATTACACACTTTAAGCCCCACCGAGAGCTGGGCAACATCACAAAAAATATGATCACAATAACTCGTATCATTATCAACATTTATCTTAATATATAAATTGATAATGTTTGTTGTTTGAAGAAGGATGGAGGCCTGAAGAAACCAGAAAGTTCACCAGTTAAATTTAAGAATTTCGTTTATCATGTGCTAGTTGATTTTCACACATTTCTTTAAGTAAATAGAATTAAAACCACTAAACACACTGAATAAAGTAAATCTTTTTGATGGTCTCATAGGACACGATTTGCCTGAGGGTCTGTGAGCCAAGCTGCAGCTAACGTTAGCTTAGCTCGTTTCTAGTGTTGTTCTAACGTTAAAATTCCTTCAGTGCTCTCGTCCACAAGGTTTTTATGGGTACTTATTTATCCACGGCGGTCTCCTCCTCTTCAAAACAACAGACCTGATGATCAAAACTGATAGAAAACACTACATAAAGTGTTTCATGTTAAAAATCAGCGTCTCTTTGATGCTTCGCAACAGAAATAGGACATCAAGAGACCATCAAACCCAGCTAATGCTAACGTTAGCTAAGCTAGTTTCTAAGAGCTTACTTTGTTTTTGGTAAGGATACCTTAAGTGCTCGTTATACAAGAGGTTCAAGACAAACAGCCAACATAATTTAACACATTAAAAACACTGAATGAAGCCGTTTCAGGTAAAAATCAGTGTCTCACACTTTTCAGTGGACACAAGACGCTGAGGGGGCTACGAGCAGAGCTGCCACTAGCGTCCATTTGTTGACGTCATGTAGCTATTTTTTGTCAACAATGTTCTCTCCTTTGAGGGATAAAAAGAGTTCACTTTCACAATGACCACTGTTTATTGTCTTTTACAGAAGACATCCAATTTCTAAAACCATGGGAGTTACGGTTGTATTCTGGTGTGTAGTTCAAGCACAAGCAAAAACCTCGGACTAACTGGCTGTTGTGATTTCTGCTCTGCGATAGGCTGTTTGACCTATCTATATAGTTAAAATGCACAAGTTAACTCGGTATAAGTGATATTGAGCTGTATGAATGAAATCGACTTGACTTGACCACCTAGGAATGTCAAGGGGTTTCACAATCTGTACAGCATACGACACAATATGGACCCAAGTAGGACGTGTAATGTCACCTCCTGTGAGCACAGAGACGGTTAATTAAAGAGGTCTTCCAGTTAAACACGAGCACAATCCTACCAAAGCTTCCCGTTTGACTCCTGACCAATTTGTGAGCTCTGTTCACAGTGCACGCACGGCGAAAGGTTGTGGGGGGGGAGGGGCTCTGACCGGGGGCAGCGGTGTTCGAGCGTGTATCTCTGCACACCTCGAGCAGAGCGTTAGTAGTCGGGGCACACACACAGACGGGCGGAGCAGAGCGGTGAGCAAGATGCTCTTTCAAATTGACAAATAACCTTAAATTCACGGTTTCAGCAGTGATACGCATTTCAACACAAAAGCCCTAACGCCTCCACATTTGCACTCACAAACATACAAAAGAAACACAAGCACAAACATTATTACAAGGACGGAAGTTAATGCTTAAAATGCCATATCATCTTCTCACAGTGTTGTCCTGCTATGTGGCCTTAAAGATGTAAAAATATTGCCTACGTTGGCCTTGTTGTGCCACCTCCCTGCTCTCCTCTGTCACCATATGGCCCCTTTTAATCCAGCTGGTCTTCCTGTTTGATGTTAGCTGCTGGACTGTACAAGCACAGGGATTCTACAGGAGTGTGTGCAGAATGCTGTCCTGCATGGCAGTTCACAAAACACACGCAAACCACAAATACACTTACATATGTGACGTGACACAAACAAAACACACCATAGGAGGCATTTACTGTTAGAGGGAAATGCATACTGATGGCTTCAGTCCTTTTAAAGATATTCCTCTTTAAGTACAGAGCGCACATGGTTGATAGAAGAAGAAGAAGAAGAAGACACTTTATTAATCCCAGAGGGGAAATTCAATTTTTTCACTCTGTTTTTACAAACATGCTACATACACAAATATACAAATGCACAAACAGGACCCTATGGACATGCACTAATGGAGAGATGTCAGAGTGAGGGGGCTGCACAGGGACATGCGCCCCGAGCAGTGGGGGCAAGGACACCTCAACAGTGCCCAGGAAAAGAACTGGCACCTCTCCAGCTACCAGCCCCAACTCCAGGCTTGGTCCGTACCAGGACTTGAACCGGCCACACTCCAGTTCCCAAGCCAACTCCCTACAGACTGAGCTACCGTCTACCCCATACTTAACTACTTCAGCAATTTTCACAACGTATGAAAGTAAATCAGTCATAGAAATTGAAAATAAAAGTAAATCCAGCCTACTTCCTTATGTAACAATGGAAAATATTCGAATTTCTTCAAGAAAAATTTGGAGAAATGCCAAAAGTCAGTGGAAGAGGGAGAGTGGGCATCTTTATCTAGATGTTAAACAGCTGAGAAAATCAAAAAGACAGATGAGCTGGTTGAGACTGATTTATGTTCTTATACTTGAGCTGAAACAATCAGTTAATTAATAAGAGGCATTTAAAAAAAATATTTTAAAACAAAAATTCCCAGTTTAAAATGGTAATATTAGTATTTCGGTTTCATTCTCTTTGGTGGCACCTATGGTGATAAACGGTAATTGCAGGAGCACACTTCTTAGATATCCAGACAGTGCTGCACGTGTTACGTCCACGGTTGGCTCCGGTTGTAACTCTTGATTTTCCTCGCTGACGGTCGCTTTCCTTTTTAGACTGTTTGTCTTCATCTGAGCGTCGAGTTTGTTTCTTTTTCTTTGGATTATTTTTATCTTCTTCTTCTATCTTATTTTTGAAGTTGTATCTGTAGTCGTCGATCTTTTCTTTATCAGCCATAGTAGATTACTGTTTACTCGCAACACTTGCAGAGACCGGAAAAGCAGCCGCTTAGCTCCGCCTACCCTCTCTGGCAGACCAACCACTGCTGGGTGATGGAAAACATGTCACTAACTGGGCGCTACTTGTGATTTTCACCACAGCCCACCCAGTCTGTAATACTGCAAATGCAAAGGCTTTCATCAGTGGGCCACAGGCTCAATCACCATTGTGTTACCTCATTCTGCGATAGATAGTGACTTAACAGACATTTATTTAAATGAAAATCTTTAAGCATCTTACATGTACAAATAAAGAGTATTGTTTAGTCCTTCTGGTGGTTAAACTGGTTGCCGTCAGGTTTTTGGTTTTAAGTTAAATTAAGTTGGACTTTTTCTGTATTTACTGACATTTTTTGCACAAAACTTCTAATGGATTTATAAAATAATTAATTGGTATATTAATGGGTGATGAAAATAACTGTAACATGCAGCACTGCTGTTATTGTAACCCTGAGAAGAGACAAACCCCCCCCCCCCCCCCTCAAGAGTCCACCTCAAAGACCTCGAGAAAACCACAGAGTTTCCTGACGTAGCTGCTTTCTGGCTGAATCAGCTGTCCGTCTCTGCTGAGTCGCCTTAGCTGATATAAAGACGGATAACTGAGATAAACAACTGCTGCAGGTCACAAAACAGCACGTCCTGTACTGTACAACTTCTGCAAACTGATGCAGCACTTTAATCCCATCATGTGCATTCTGTTTTATCTCATTTTAAAGGGGCTGGTTCCTCTGAAACTCATCCAGCTGTAACAACAGAAACTGTGTACGTTTCCAGCGTGTCTGCACAATAGATTGAACAGCACAGGTGGAACTGTGAGTGCCGAACAGTAGGAAGCATTATTTTGCCGCCAGCGGAGCCGCTCTGCAGGGGTCCCGTCTCCTCTCATGAGACTTCAGCCCACTTCAAACACATCAGAGAGAGAGAGAGTGACGAGAGAGAGAGAGCAGGAGAGAGAGAGAGAAAGCACTGTGCTCGGCAAACCACAAGATGGCAGTGCTTCACCTCTTCTGCATGAACAGCAGCAGCCGGCTGTGATCGATACCATTACTGATGATGGGAAAATATTTCCCTCAGGGGGTTTATTGTTAGGCCACAGACCAAGAGAGGAAAAGCACATGTTGAAGGCTTAATTTAGCAACATTAATCACACATGTATGAACATAACAACCTATTCAGTGAGAAGAAAGATGACGGGGCACAAAATCCAAGGAGCTGATGTAACTATGTTCTGTTTTATGTGATTTCTCTCAATAAAACATCACAGTTTTTCAGCATTGTTTTGTTCACTTTTCTGCTCCGATTCCACAAAAATATTTTGCTACCCGCTCAAATTAGCGTCACAAGCTGGAAAAACTGAACTCCCCTGAGAGCGTGACCTCTCCACCCATCGCTGCACATGAGGGAGTTTATCTTCCTCGCTGCAACCACCCAGCACCAACTCTCTGCAGCTCTCTGGCAGAGGGCACAGCGCTGTGCAAAGGCTCCTCCTGTCACTGACTTGGCCTCCAGCCTGAGAACATCAGAGGAGGAAGACAGACGAGCTTTTCATCGCAGGCCAAACAAAGAGCTGTCTCTCTGCCTCCGACTCTAAAGTACAGACTGAGACGATTCTTGACCCACCAGGCCTTCGCTGAGGTTTAGACTTCCAGATAAGCTGGTGTCAGTAATACTGATGCAGAGCTGTAGATGCACTCGGACACACAGCTAATATTTCCAGTAGTGGAAGATGAACTGACACCTTTAGCTTACCAAAAGTACAACCTAGATACTCCATTACGTGTCCTGCAGTTCTGACAGGTCGAGTGAATAACATTGATTATCTCGTTACAATGGCACCTGTCAGTGGGTGGGATAGTTTGGCAGCAGGTGAACACTCTGTCCTTGAAGTTGATGTGCTGGAGGCAAGAAAAATGGGCAAGCGTCAGGATGTGAGAGACTTTGACAAGGGCCAAATTGTGATGGCTGGACAACTGGGTCAGAGCATCTCCAAAACCGCAGATCTTGTGGGGTGTTCCCGGTCTGCAGTGGTGGTCCAAGGAATGAAAACCAGGGAACTAGCGACAGGGTCATGGGCGACCAAGACTCATTGATGCTCGTGGGGGGCAAAGGCCGGCCTGTGTGGTCCGATCCAACAGAGGAGCTACTGAAGCTCAAACTGCTGAACACGTGAACGCTGGTTCTGATAAAGGTGTCAGAACTGGGAAACCTTGGGTCCAGCCATGTATGTGGAAGTAAGTTTGGAGCGGACCACCTACCTAAACATTGTTGCAAACCAAGGACACCCCTTCATGTAAACAGTATTCCCTAATGGCTGTGGCCTCTTTCAGCAGGACGATGCGCCCTGCCACACCGCAACAATGGTTCAGGAGTGGGTTGAGGAACATGACGAGTTCAAGATGTTGACTTGGCCTCCAAATTCCATAGATCTCACTCCAATCGAGCATCTGTGAGATGTGCTGGACAGACAAGTCCTAACCTTTGAGGCCCCACCTCGCAACTTACAGGACTTCAAGGATCTGCTGGTCTTGGTACCAGATACTTCAGCACACCTACAGACGTCATGCCTGGACGGGTCAGGGCTGTTTTGACGCCAATAGAAGGGCCTACACAATATTCGGCAGGTGGTCACAATGTTAAGACTGATGGTGTATGAAAATGCTAAAAGTGGTTGGAAAGTGGAAAAACTGGTCTTGTTTTTTTTACATTTTTTACTTGTCTGCTTTGTTTTTTGGGGGTGGAATTGGATCATTTTTCCTGACTTAACAGTTATTTTTTATTTATAGGGGCCCAATCTACCACCGGATTTGTCCGAGCAAGGTATTGAATTAAATAAATATACTAAAGTCAAATAAATGTAGTGAAATGTAAGTCTGAAATGTCAAAGAATTGAAGTTTAAAGTCAATACTTGAGGAAAGGGACTCAGTTACGCCTCTATAATAGATACGTCTCCACAGACTTAGTAAATGGTAGATGGACTGCACTTCTATAGCGCTTTTCTAGTCTTGTGACCACACACAGCTGCTTTTACACTACATGTCACATCCACCCATTCACACACTGATGGCAGAGGCTGCTACGTAAAGTGCCCAACTGTCAGTCTGTTGTCACATTCACACACCGTTGGCTGTGCCACCGGGAGGTTCAGCGTCTTGCCCAAGGACATCGAACCACGAGCGACTCTACCACTGAGCCACAGCTGCCCCTATTACAACTTCTGAACCAATCAGGACCTCTTATTCTCATACATGATTATTATCGCCGTGACTGATAGTTAGGATAAGTTCAGCCAGCATCTTTGGCCTTGACTGACTCGGTCACAGATCAACGTCAGGTTCATCGTCTCATCTATCAACTTTCTTTGTCAATGCCTTCTTTTCCAGCAAACCATATTGTGCGGTGAATAATAAGTAATTTATCTTGATCTCTTAATGATCCCTCTTCACAGATATGTTAAAGATAAATTGAATGTCTTCCTTGCATGTGACTCTTAAACTTGAGGGTGATTTAGTATTTATTATGCCATCAACATGCAACATCACACACATAGAGGCACAAAGAAAAGCCAGTTCAGAGCTGCTCGATCGGCTTGAGCTGTTTCTGCATGTCTCATTTCTGCTTGTTACGGCCCTTTCTACCCTCACAGACTAATCCCTCTTTCATCTGCACTTTCTTCTCCTCTTGCAGGAGATTTCACCTCACACACAAACAGATCACACATTCGGCAGCGGCGGCATGTTGTTAATATCTTCTTGCATATACGCGGACAAATCCCTGAAAAAAGCAGGCGAGATCAAGCGATCGCGCCGCTCTTATTTTCTTGGAGGGATAGTGAACTGCTCCTTGCTCCCTCACCTCCTCCCTCTGCTCGATCCGAGTGGCGATACACTGCGATGGAATTGCAAATGCCTTCTATCAGACGGGGAGATAGATCTGAAGCGCTCAGCGGCCCTTTGCCTGATATTACTTTGGCATGGAGCTGATGAAAGGATAAGCTATGTGAGAGACTATCGCTAATCTCTGCCTGTATCTACTTTAACAGGGAAAGTGACAACGTGTGTTAGAACGCAGGCATAACATTGGTTACAAAAGGATGCTCTGACGTGTCTCCCTCTGGCTTGCATCACCTGAAGCCCTCAGAATCACGCTGATGTCACACATGATTCTGTCACTTTAGACACCTGGGTTTCTTTCCATTACTTCCAAACAGACACATTTACTCCAGGCACAATGAACGTCACACAAGCTCCTCCCGCCTGTCTGAAGAAGAGCACAAAAGACACATTTTCTCGCACCGTGTCTATAGCCATGCCCATATCATAGATAAAGTCACGGCTAATTACTGCGAGCGTCTGCAGGCTGTGATTCAAAGGTTTACGGTTGGAGCTGCTGCTGGGACGTGCGTGCGCTGCAGTGATAGTGTCAAAGGACATCACGGTTATTAAGACTTAATATCAAGTCAAGGAAATGTTGAACCTCCACTCTGACTCACAGCGCCTGCCTGTCAGTGAGCACAGGACACACTGAAGAGAGGATTACGTAAAGGAAACAATGAGACGGGTTATGTTGTCATACAGGCAGACCTTGAACATCGCTGATATGATGACTGAACTGTATGTTCTTTTCACTCAGATAATGTCCGCTTTATTGGATTTGCTTAGGATCCTGTAGGTTATTGAAATGTGTGTTTTCTTTCTTCAGCAAGAGACCATAACACAAATAGTCAGTTTCTAATAACATGAGATTTGAGGCCAGATTTGTTATTTGTAGTTATTTAGAACAAAAAATAAGTAAGTAAAAATCCCATCCATCCAACCATTAGCTATACACTATCTGTAGCTGCCATCACTGCAGTGGCAACTCGTTGCTGTGTTCTTAAAGCCGTTCTATAGTAGCAGTACGTACTGATTTGGCCAAAATGTAGTCTGCAGTATGCAAACAAAAGCTAAATGTGCAGTATGCCAAAAACACCCGGATGTCATACTGATTTGGAGAAAATCTCCAGCATGCATCGCCTACTGTTTCCCACAATGCAAAGCGCTGGAACGTCACAGCTGCAGTTGAAAGGACGGACAGCAGCATTCCAGCAGAAGGGGGCGCTTTAACTCAAGAAGCGGCGTTATTGTTACTTATACCTGGCGTAGCGTACTGCAAAATGAATTTGAAAAGCTCCTCCGTACTTAGTACCGCCGAACACAGTATGCAGTATGTAATATATAGTGTGTAGTATGTAGTATAGCGCTTCAAACACAGCCAGTGTCTGCTGCTGCCTGCTGACTGTGACAGCAGCACAGATAGCTGGATTAAAGACGTCAGACAGCTGCATCCAGTTGCTGATGAAGATGATTTAATCAGGCGATCTTAACATTATTTAGATTTTACATTTTACATTACATTCAACAGCCTGATTACGTAACGGAGAAATGGAGAAAAACCATCCGCCACTTATCTGTGATGAAGTGCTGTGTAATATAACAACATTCTTTTAGCTCGTTAATCAATTAAAAGCTGCATTTAATCATCACATAGTTGTACTGGCAAATGATCTGTAATAAGTACATGCAGCAGTTACTTGATTGTGCTAACTAGCTAGTAAAGAAGTGTTATATAGCCTGGCGATGAACAACATGTCTCCTACAGGTCACTGAGACAGGGCCAAAGTTATTGTAATAATAATAATATAACAATTATAATATTCTCGATCCACTTCTGAAGAATATCTTAGTCCTCTGCGTGGCTAATGAATCTGTGTAGTGTCCAGCCTCGTACAGGGGGACTCTTGTGTATTGTTAAAGTCCGTCACGACTGTTAGAGCAGCCGATGACTCCCCAGGTTCTTCCTGATGTCCTTTACATCGTTGTCAAAAGTTACATAGGAAGTAACGGTAAAAGTAGAAAGCTGTTCACTTCTTAGGACAGCTGGCATTCAAACGCGCAGATGTTATCGGGAGATGCCACCGCAGAAATGGCGGCTTGTCAACTTAAGGTAATTTCACGGATTTGTGTTTACAACATTATCCTGATCAGGGCTGCGGGGGGCTGGAGCCTATCACAGCTGTCATGAGCGAGAGGCAGAGGACACCCTGGACAGATCACCAGTCAATCACAGGGCTGACACATAAAGGGAGACAACCTTTCACGCTCACGTTCACCCCTACGGGCAATGAACCTGCTGAGCATGTCTTCGGACTGTGGGAGGAAGCCGGAGCACAAGGAAAGAACCCACGCATGCACGGGGAGAACATGCAAACTCCACACAGAAGCAACAGAGCTAACCACTGCAGCCCAATTCAGTGAAAGTTTCTAATGAAATTTGAGAGGACAAAGGAAAAAGTTGTAGTTAGTATTAATATAACATTTGTGAAAAAGTGACTGAATATATGATAATCTGTGAAGCATTTTGATGCAGCCTCACTTTAAATCCATCCACAGAATTTAAATAGCACAGAGACTTAAAATACATGAAACACAGCCAGTCCTCTCACGGCTGAATCCTGGCCAGACTTTATTATATTGTTTCATGATCCTTCAAACTGTTTATGTGCGGAGAGGCTGTCTGAATGCAAAACAAAGCAGGCGCACACGCACACGCAAATACACACATTGAGGCTTCTCTCCCTAGGCCAAAAGGATCAACAGCAGAAGTGAAGTTAGAGACACGTGGCACCAAGATCCTCGCATTTCTCCTAAGAGTCAAAGCAACTTATCAGACGCCACATGGCCGCGTTCACTCCAGAATCAAAAGTGTGTGTTTTCCAGTGATCGGGCTCCACGGCGCAGCACGGAGCCTGTAATTAACTCTCTGAGAATGTGATGACGAAACAGAAGCTGCGAACTTCAAAGACAAGCGGGAGCTTTTCCCTCGGAGTTCAAACACATTATGGAAGTGGGCACTCGGTTTCATGGGGCTGTTAAATCATTGTTTCCCATCTGGTGGAATCAAAGTTTACAATACGAACAGCAGTAAATAAAAAAGGCCCAATAAAAAGGAAGAATTCATACAACTGGGCGGTTTTATAGGAGGTGGAAGGCACTTTCATTACGGCCTCCTCTGGCACACAGCGACCGCTCCTTCATTTAGCGAGGACTGTTTGCTGCCACGTACGACAAATGTTTACCGTGTCGTTAAGGCCTTTTTCCAAATGACCTCAGATGTTGTGAAGGGGGGGATGCAGCGGTGCAAAACACAACCATCACACACAGGATGCACGGTGCATGAGCCTGCATATGGAAATACGTCTCCATCTACTGCATGTGTCACTCGTCCAATACATTCACCCCCGCGGCTACAGCACGGCTTCCAACCGTCAGCAAATAACACCCGGCTGTTTGTGGCGGGCAGGCAGGCCGAGGGGGGGTCTGTGATCAGGCCATTCCCAGGAATCAATAGGCTCTGCAGTGGTATTATTAGAGGGGCCTGCAGATAATCACAGGTTCAGCTCTGAAATAGACATTCCCCATAATGAACACCATTAAGCATCTGAATTATTTAGACGTGGAATAGAGCTCCTGGTTCCGACGCCAGAACACAAATACACGGAGCGGTGACATATTAGCAGCTTTACGACCTTTCGGTAACACCGTTGGAGCTTTACAAGAGGGATGTAAAGGATTGCAGGAGGATTTACACTTTAACCCTGACAGCATAGTCTTACCTTTACCTCAGCAGAGCCCCTGCCTTTGTCTATTTATCGAGTCGGATGTAATTTATTAATTAAAGCAGGAGAGAAAAGAGGCGGAGATAGACAAACAGAGTCAGAGAGGGTGGAGGGATACACAGAAGCAGATGTTTTTTGATTGAGTGAAAGAAAAAAGGAATAAGAGAGGCGAAAAGAAACAGGAGTGCATCTTGGGTATTTAAAAGCCTTCATTCAGCCTTGAGCTTGGCTTGATTGGCGCACAGAGGTCCCAACTCCGGACAGGACTGAAATGGAATGCAGCTGCAGGCGATGAATACAGCAGCTACTGCAACAGCAAAAATCAGTTAACACACGCTTCTTCTTCTTCTTCTTCGTGTGTTTAATAGTACCTAGGAAGTGTTTTTTCCTCTATTGATGACATCATCTGTACTCCGACGTCACATCTCATCACGTATTATATCATTCTGCTGCTTTTGTGCCGTTTCCTTTCAAGTTGCCGTCACATGCCTTGAGATAAACTCAGATTCTTTTCTCCTCAGCAGACCGTACAGAGCAATTATCGCTTCTCTCACAATAAGCTCTAATCCTGCGTCCTGATTGGCCGAGGAGACTGCTCCACTTTCACGTTCTCAACCCACAAACACACTTCATGCTTTCACCTCTCACGGTGGCAGCAGCAGCAGCAGCAGCAGAAGCACATTACAATAGAAACAATACAGCCACAACAATGGGGATTCTTTTCACAGTGGGTTCGTTTTATGATGGACTCCTACACAGCGGTTTGGGCGGGAGAGAAAATTATTGTGACTAAAAGAGGGAAAAAATAGTGAACCTCACAGACTTCATAGTTATAATGCTGACGTCAGACAGGTTGGGTGACTCTAAAGCTTTGTGTTTGTAGGTCACAGCAGAGCGAGCCGGACTCCTGCAAGCTGCTCTTGTAGCAATCTAATGAGGTCATTGTTTTTTTTTATCAATTAAAAACCTAGTTTGGCTGTAATTTCCTATCAGCAGCCCCTACATACACTGATATGGATATACAGCAAGGTTATTATAGTTAATGAAAAATAAAACTAGCAGTGAAACAATAATTTCGTTAACTGAAATAAGAACAAAAACTACAATGAACAATAAAACTAACACAAACTAAAACTAAATAGAATTGCAGGTAAAATAAGCTAGTTTTCGTTTTCCCCCACGATTCACACCGTGGTTGCTATAGCGACCACTTTTATCCTGCTCGAAAACTAAAAAAGAACTAAACTAAAACTAGTCAATTCCTCTAAATAAAACTACTTATGAACTTGTAAAACCAACTAAATAAAAATAAATAAAAACTTTCTTTAAACTTCAAAACTATAATAATGCTGATATACAGCATATGCAATAAGCTAATATTGGACCATTTATCAGCCCATATATCGGTCTAGTTAATGATTTTTTTCCTTATCATTTGTCATTTTTTAAGCAAAACTAAAAGAAAAAATCTCTGGCTCCATGCTCTTAAATGTGAGGATTTGTTGGTTGTCTTTGTTACATATGATTATGATATCTTATCATATTATACATATTATATACGTGATGATTAAAGTGAATATCTAAGTTATAGTTTTAAGACTGGTTGGTCTAAATCTAAACAAACACTTTGAAGAACACCTTTAGCCCGGTGCAATTCCAGCGAATGGTCATTTCACTCCTATACTCAACATTTATAGAACTAAATATATGAAGGAAATAAATAATAGATTCAGATCAATTAAATAAATCATTTCTAGTAGCCTTTTTAGAAATGTATTTTTGCTCGCTGTATAAGAAGGCAATAACTATCACAACTGATCGCCACAAACAAAGCAGTGAGTTTTATTCACACATGGAACCTTCAGGGACACAGAGTGACAAAGAAGGCTGCACATGATGCGCGCTAACAACTCTGTTACACCCACACAGACTACACTCCTGCTGTAACAGGAACACATCCGAGGTGCGCTGTGGATCACATCCAGTCCACCTTACTGTGCTGTCACGGCTGACTACTGGCTTAACAAACCTCAATATGTGGGATCAAAAGACACTGAATATCTTTTGTTTGCATGGCACACCTGTTAAGTTAGATATATTTACATTTAAGTGCTGAGCTGAGGAGCGTTGGTTTAGCTCAGTCCTCGATGCAGCAGCCCCGGGTTCGACTCCCACCCTCAGCCCCTTGGCGCGCGTGAACCCCGCTCTCCCTACCTGTTTCCAACACTATCCACTGTCCTCTCTCTCTGAATAAAACTCTAAATTTTACATATTTTTATCACAGCTCTGCTCACTGGCTGTTCTTTACTGCAGTGCTTCAGAAGCAAAGTTCAAATTAAGTTTAATAAAGCCTCTTGTAGCACTTCAAGAGGCAATTTCCACCTGTTACTTTTACTGGCAGTTAAGCCAACTATTAAAGTATCCAATTTATAATTCATCTCTCAAAGTAATTCCCCCTTCTATTATTTCATTAATTCCCTGTTTCAACATTATGCTTTTTTAATGTCTTGCATTTCATTTTGCCGGCATTTCTACCCCTCTGCTCCGGGGCGCGACACGCTCAGCTTTATTAGCGGCTGCCGAGTGAAGGAGCGGGAGGCAGAGCGGGAGGCAGAGCGGGCGAGTCGGGAGCAGAAAGACATTAAACACCTCGAGAAGCATGCTCTCTGATAGAGGTCAGGTAATCTCAGACCTTTGTTCAGGTTCAGGTATTCTATTGCACTGGAGGCAACATCATCACACATGAGGCTCCTCAGTAATTAAACTGGTTCATGGTAACAGTGTGTGCTCATGTGTGAAACCTGGGAGTAACATTTTCCTGCTCAGGATCCCACAGACAGCGGATACACAATTAAACAGAACAAATGAAACAATAAGTCAGAGAATAAATTAGTAGATCATTTAAAGTCAAACAGTTGTCTAATTATTTTGTTGCTTTTCTTGCGTACAAATTAAATATCCTCTGGTTTTTTACTCTTGGTAGGAAAAATGAGACATTTAAAATCCTGCAGTTTCACATCTTGTAGATGAAATTCTTTCACTGATAAAGCAAAGCTGATACAAGTAGAGATCTTCAAATACTATTTCCTTCATTCCAGTACAGATTCTGATACCTGAACTTGAGTTAGAGCCAGTACCAAGCGCTGATCTGAAAAAATATACACATTCTGTATATACGTATCATGTATAATAACCTGTGTGTTAAAAACTGGAGCCTTGCATACTGTAGCAATGCTGTTTTACTGGCCGTCATCACTCGATCAATAACCGTAAATCATCTCTTTTTTGCCAGTTTTTTAGAACTCATATTGGTGCATAGAACGGCGTACCTGCCTAGCCCTAAATAAAGCTTATTCTTCCTTTAAAAACATTTAACTGCTTTGATAAAGTGTTAGACAAAAGTAGATGGAAATAGTCACCTCTGGGCTGCACATGGGGTGCAGTGGTTAGCGCTGTCGCCTCACAGCTAGAACGTTCAGGGTTCGAAACCAGGTTCGGACGAAGTGGGCCTTCCTGTGCATGAGTTTGCATGTTCTCCCCGGACATGCGTGGGCTCCCTCTGGTTAAAAACTCCCACAAAACGACAAGAGAGACATGCCCGCCCGGTTCATTGGTGCCCGTAGGTGTGAGTGTGAACGTGAAAGGTTGTCTGTCTCTATGTGACGGCCCTGTGATTAATCAGTCCAGGATGTATCGCCCTTTGAAGGCTGGGGTCGGGCCCCCCACGACCCTGAACAGGATAAACAGTATAGATAATGGATAGATGGAAAGAAGCTTCTAGACCAAAAACTATAGCACCACATCAAGAAAACTACAATGTGGTCTGTCCTGTATGTACCCAAAACAAATCCTGTTTCCCTTTGTGCTCCAAAGTGTGTTACACTGTGGTTGTAGTGATTTCACAATCAATCTGAACAGTTTAGGAGCTTATTGTTGTACTCGTGAGCTCATTTACTCCACGCTGATCATCTTAGTGGAAGAATCATCATAACCAGCTCCAACAACGACATCATTAGTTAACTAGATTGACTCAAATATGCTCACTCAGACATGTAATATGTGCTAGCAGATCTGAGCCGTTATATTATCCGTGTAGCTCTGAAGCTGATCAAATCTTTGTTCTGTGTGTGATTGCTTTGTTGCTGGGGAAGGAGGCAGATAAAAGAGAGGTAGTGAGCAAGAAAGAACATATGCAGAGTAATATAAGAGGAGTGCAAACAAAGACAGAGAGGTAAAGAGAAATGTAGAGCAGAAGCAACAATCGAAGAAAATCCCCCGGGTTGGTTTCTGCTCTTACGCTCTGGCAGCCGCTCTGCTCGCTCTGAAAGCTGGTCCCAAGAGATCGCCCAAACTCTGCCATTAAGCACGGCGAGCGAGCCACTCGCACTGCTTCGACACCAAAGTTGCCCCATTAATTCCTATTACTCTCTTTAACTCACTTTCCAAAGAATTAAGGAAGCTTTAGGAGACCGACAGCCTCTAACAACGACGCCTGAAAGTAACACAGGCTGAAATTAACTGGGCTGCGATAACTCCACTTTTATTATTTGGAACAGAAGTTCCTGCAGAATAAAAGCTACAAGTACAATCACTTCCTGTAATGAAAGTTTTCTTTAAAAAGTTCCCGATATGCTCAAAACATCTGAAACAAGTGGAGTGATTCAGCACACTGCAGGGCACGGCACAGCCGCTCACAAATGGCACAATAATTAATATTTCACTTCCTCCTTCCTTCAAACACACAAAGATCACTCCCTCACTGAGAGCCAAAAATGCTTCAATGGAGAATGATTACCCAACACATTTTCACATTTCTTTTCAGATATGAGGAGAAAAATGTTGTTTTCCAGGGCCTCTGGGATCCACAGCACAAACCACTTAACTGCAACATCCTGAGTTCAAATCCGGCCCGAGACCTTTGGCACATCACGTAAAGGTAACTTCCTGTTGTGCTCAAGGAAAGGATGCTTGATGACAGGTCAAACATGACACAAAAACAGCTGTGACCAAGGACTTAATTTCTGTCTTTTAGTATTTCTGGTGCATGAGTGTTGGTGTGTGTGCGAAGTCTTGTGGGCATATACTCAGTGTTTATACCGCCTAGGAGGGGTGCACAATTAATCGAATATAAATCCTGATCACAATTGGCGGCGATATTGACGACAATAAGAGTGGAAAAGTGCATGAAACCTGTGTCTGCGCCGCAAAGCAACAAAGCTAACTTCACTAACACCACAAAGAGCAGCACGATGAGTGTATGAAGGCCAAGAGGCCAACGCAACTGCTTGTTTTGGTACATCAGTCCATTCATCCATCATCTATACCGCATATCCTGTTAAGGGTCCAGGTGTGGCTGGAGCCTACCTGTCACTGGGTTAGAGGCAGAGTACACCCTGGACTGATCGCCTGTCAATCACTGACACATAGAGACAGACAACCTTTCACGCTCGCATTTACACCTACAGGCAGTTTTAGAGTCACCTATCAACCTGACGAGCATGTCGGGAACTCACGCATGCACGTGGAGAACTTGCAAACTCTACGCAGAGAGGCCCACATCGTCCGAACCGGGACTCGAAACAAGAACCTTCTAGCTGTGAGGCGACAGCGCTAACCGCTGCACCACCATGCAGCCCTGCTTTGGTACAATTGTATTTATATTTTGCTTCTAGAAGATGCACCAGTGAAGTCTTAGTTTGATGCAAAATTTGTACATGAGCTGTAATGCAGCACAAAACTGAACTTGAAGCGTACTCTGTTTCTTTAAAAGTGAAAGTACAATAAAAAATGTTGTCCTTAAAATTAATAAATAATCGTGATTCATAATCGTGATCTTGATATTTCTTTCTTTCTTTTTTAAATGTATTTTTGGGCCCTTTTTTTATGCCTTTATTGGAAAGAGTGGACAGTGGATAGTGTTGGAAACATGGGTAGAGAGAGTGGGGATGACACGGCAAAGGGCTGAGGGTGGGAGTTGAACCCGGGGTCGCCACATCGAGGACAGTAGCTTCTGTATGTGGGACGCCGTATTCAACCGCTGAGCTGAATCAATATTGATCACAATAATGATGATTAGCATTTTGGCCATAATCGTGCAGCCCAATACCATGTACTGACAATAACACAGTAAAAGTGATCAAACATGTAGAGTGAGCAAAATGAGAAATAAGTTGGCAGCTTGTAACAGAGTTCAAAGCTTCAACAAAGTTTAGAAACGGTGGAACTGAAGAGTGAAATTGCTTTTTCTAGACTAGATTTTGTTTATGCTGTTTCTTGTCTGTTTCCTACGTGCTCAATTTGCTATTTTTTAACGGTCCCTCGTCTGTTTTTGCTCTCTTTTATAAGTCATATAAGGTCAAAAAAAGGTTAAATAAATAGATTTTTTAAACTAAATCGGAGCTTAAATACTCTTAATTGTACTTTCAAAACTACGACGACTACCACAGACGAATACCACCTTAAGTCTTGACGTTAGCCTCCCGTTAGTGAAGCAGGTAGGCGGAAAAGGAGCACTTTTCAGATAAACGCTTAGTCCTCACAGACAGCACTAACATGTCCACTCACGGCCAAACTGCTAACAGAGTGTAACATAAACATTAAGGCAAACTAACTTACATATTCATGGACACACATACCGTCCTTCAGCGATCACCGATGTCTCCGTAGCAAGTGGAGTAAACAAGTCCGGGCATGTCTCCCTCACTGCCGTGTTTCGGGGGATGCGCTGTGTAGTGCTGCATTCAGGTACGCTCAGAAATGGGAGTGTTCATCACATGATCTTTTCTACACTATATGTGGTATGTTGTGTTATACTGAAATCCACTGAATGTGTTATAGGTGACGCCAAAGTAAAATGTGTGGTAGTGTCATGTTTGTTTGTTAAGTAAAACAAAGTTAAAATGTCAGCAAAAGTTGCATCATTCTGTCGATTTACTTTGTGACAGTCAGAAAGTGAGGAACATCTGATGAAAATGAAACTTTTAAGTCATTATGAGAACTGTAATGATATTAAGTACTCAAATTGGTACTCGGTATCGGCAAGTACCCAAAAAAAAAGTGGTATCGGTGCATCCCTATTTAAAAGAGACTCTTTTATTGTAATTCTTCCATCTGTGAAAAGGTAATGAGGCAGCTTACTGTAATAAATGAGAAAAGTCAGAATGATGAGCGATTTGAAAGGGTTGTGTTCTCCTGCACTGTCATCATTTCTTAATTAGGGTTAATTACAGCGTGACTGTGAGAGATGGCTGAGCCCAAACAGAAGCAAACAATGCTGCAGAGCCCGAGAGGAAAACAATCAACCTCCGATCGCAGCCATCATTCTGTTTACAGTCATGATCCATTTAACCTGTTAGCTCTCAGCCATGCTTCAAATTACAAACAAAGCGACAATTACACAAACGAGTGAGATATTCATCGGCGAGAAACTGCAAATTCCTCTTCTTTACTGCAGCTTTAGCAAAGTCTTAAAACAACCCCCAGATGTTCGTGCTCATCAGAAAACTTCTGAACACTGCTCTTTAAAAATAGAACAGAACCACGATGCACTGGGATTTATTTTTGGGCTGCACACGAGCCAAAAGTGGGCTATGGATTAGGCTCACTCTGCTTTTTGATGATGAAGCACACAGCGCTACAGTAGGAGGCGTCTTTGAAACTCTCTCCAGCCTTTTGAAGCCCCCTAACTCTGTCCCACCGATGCGACTGTCTGCGCTCGTCTCTCCTTGTCTCCGAGCTCGGCACGGGCTAATGGCTGAGGAGGAACAAAGCAGATCATATCTAACGGATTATATTTCATTAAGACTAAGCCTAATGACCTCCTCTTTCACTGGAGTTCATCGTAGACGTCTGCAAAACAGCATCCCTGCGCTGAATCCGCTGTGTCATAAAAAGCTGACGATTGGAGCTCAGCTGCAAAGACTCAAATATTAGATCAGAGCGAAGTTTGCAGCCGTCAAGCTGTCACGGCCGATATATCCACCACAGACAGGCTGAGTAATTAC
This sequence comes from Semicossyphus pulcher, assembly GCF_022749685.1. NCBI lineage: Eukaryota > Metazoa > Chordata > Actinopteri > Labriformes > Labridae > Semicossyphus > Semicossyphus pulcher. The sequence continues at coordinate 22,767,618 of NW_027211637.1, forward strand.
CAGGGCATCGATATCCACTGTGACAACTGTTAGACACTGACACGGCAGGAGGAGGACAAGAAAATGAGTGTTGTGCCTCCGTGCTGGAAACACAGTGGGCACTCACGGGACAAACACTGAGCATGTAATCATAAAATAACATCTTACTGTACCCAAAGGACGCAGACTTCCATTTACGACAGGGGACGACTCTCCTGTGGCCCGCAGACACCAGCCTCCCGGGATTCTCCATGACTTCCACAGGTAGGGAGGCATGTCTCCTGCAGAAGGACAAATTACATCAAAACACACTTCTCAGATTGTTGACACAGAAGGGCAGATGTAAAATACACATTTATATGTTAAAAGGCTGCTCTGCGTTAAAGTCAAAGTCATAAACCCCCCTGAGGTTTCCCTTTGGGATTTGGGGAAATGTTTTTTTCCTCAGTGTATCTGCATCACATTTCTGTAATATCACAAATGTAGCAAAGAAAACCAGATGAAATTCTGTGTTGGAACTTCCTCTGTGAACACAAAACCTGCGTCGACACGCTAGTCTCCGCCCCCTTTCCGGCACTACACTATGCTCAGTCGCTTCCTCGTCATCTCAGCTACAAAATCCACCCTTCATCCGAGCAGCGCTCGAACATCGCTCAAAATTTGTTCGCGCCGAGTTTGATAAACAGACTGAATGAGGAATAGATACAATAAAGACCTAACCACCATAACATCACTGTTTACTAACCCTGTTTCGGGCGCATTTGTGACATCAGGCAGTGATGCAGCAGAAAAGAGACCGACAGGAGTATACTTCACTGGCAGTGGGAAAAGAGACAATCGGCATCTATAACCAGGTCTTCCCAGGTCTGAAAAACCTGCGTCACAATTTTTAAAGCGTTTATGAAAAATAAAAGTTAAAGAACTTCTTGATACCCACAGCTATCGATGTATTTTGTCACTTTTCTTCTGTCAGTAAACGACAGCCTACCGTGTTGCTAAAGCGATAACAAAATCCGCCTCTTATCTTGTAGCTAGAAGCAAAAGCTTCAAGCTACCTTCAGTGTAAATGCAAGCACACCGTGTCGAAGGTCAGAGGACGCTCACGCATTATGAGAAGGCCGCCTTCAACATGTCGAGGAGCGGATAGAAAATTGCTTCCTTTTTATCATCAGGTCAAGACAACGAAGAAATATGCCAATGGGATTCTTGTATTTCAAATATTAAACAACATTAAATGAATGACTGTGAAGATTAAACCCCAGATTATGTTTGACCGTGATCTCCGGCAGTCTAAAAGTTGCTCAGTGAATGTGAACATTTTAAAATGGTGACTTGGTTGATAGGTTTCTCTGTACTGATGTATCTGTGTCTTCACGGTCAGTGTGTGGTTGCAGTTTTGTCCTCCACTGATCACTGCTCTGACATTTCTCATCTGTTTCCACTGGAAACCATTTCCACAGAGACGTTTCTCTCTCATCTATTGTTTGTTAAGGTTTTCACCGAGCTCTGCCACCTTTGGGCCGGTTGTCTCCGACAGGCCGGGCACATTTCTCAGGCTGTCAACTCGCAGCCAGACACCTTCGGCCTGCCTGTCCCTCCGGGCGGAGGAGGACTTCATCAAAACATAAAGTGACATCCGGCTCGGGAGAAAAAAAAAACATCATCGTCCAGTCAAATGAAACCAAAATCAAAATGAAATGCCTCCTTTAATTTTCAGTCATTAAATTTGTAAATGCATTCGTATCCTTCATTCTTGAACACAGCTGTTACTCTGTGTGGAGAGTCCTGCGCTGAGTAATCTCGATGGCTAATTGTGTCATGGCTGCTGCCATTTGCTGCTGTTTTGGCATAATGAATTATTAATCTCAAAAATGCTAATGCTCTCTGCTCTGGCTGAGTCTGGAGCTGTGAACCTTGAATTAGTCTGAAATTTCTCCCTGTGTTTCCCTTAGTTTGTTACTCTTATAAAGCTGCAGCCTCAAACACGCAGGTATTGTTTCAGGCCGGAGATGAGAGATCAGAGAGATGACTGACAACCAAATACCTGCAGTTCATTAAAAAGTTGTTGTTTTCCAGCTGGGGATTGTGTTGTTTTCTTTTATTATGTCCTGCACACACATGCTGGGTTTAGTTTTAATTCCTGTGGAGGGAACTGTTTTCAGAACAATGCATGATTACAAGCTGAAATCCACTTCGCACAAGGACAGAGACGGCAGCGTCGCTCTCAAAGCAGCGAGGGACAGCGAGGGAGGGTTTGTGTGATCCCTGCAGAGAGCGCCGGCTGAGGGTGAGAGACAGCACAAGATATGCACCTCTCTCGTCCCTGCAGATACATATTAGCTCAGCTGCCCTGACGTGCTCTCCGGCTCTTTTTTAGGTTAGATTTCTGTGTGAATTACGCACAGTTCAGTCCACACATTGTGCTGTTTGAGACTAATGTCCTGCCTGCAGATAGAAAACTGCAGCTCCATCGTGATGTCAGTGAATGCCTCATATGTTAGACGCAAAACAAGTTGTAGGAGTGCCGCCTCTTTGCTCGCATTTAAAATGACTCTCTTAAATTAAAGGCAAACACTTTGTTTTCTGATGTTGTTCCGAGTCACACTTTCACAGAGGTCTTCTCTACAATACAGGGGGGGTTTATAATCCCTGACTCTCTGTTTCCCCCCAACCCTCTGAGGAGAACAGCAGGATAAAAGCCGCACACTGCGCCGAGGCTTTGCAGGATATCTCTAGTCACTCACTTTACAGAAGGACAAGCTGCCCTGGCCTTCGTACAACAAACATGCTCAGTAAATAAAGACAGAATGTGCACAGCTCAGGAGTCCCACTGTCATCGATTCACCACTCAAAAGTTTCGATACCATTTTGTCTTTTTGAGACTGATTTCTATACCTGAATTTCCAGCCGATACCAAGTACTGATCCAATACCAATGTGTGACTAAAAAATAACAGATGTGATATGATTGCTATCATGTTTGTGTTACCTGCCTCTGAGAATGACATTCAGTAAAATCTCAATATAAATATCTGTGAAGGTTCTCAGTCATCGAGGTCATCGAGGTCATGGCAACTCAAAGGTTTAATCCAAAAGGGAACTTGACTTGGTTCTTGAAGACGCTTTGCCTCTTATTTGAAAGGCTTCTTCAGTTCTGAGAGACATATTTTTTTGCCTTTACCTTTATTCGAGAGTACAGAGGATAGAGTCGGATTATGGAAAGAAAGAGCGGGGATGCAGCAAACCCAGGGCAGCTACAGCCTCTGTACATGGGACGCGCAATTTAACCTCTACGCTTAACCGACGCCCCAGAAACACCGTTTTTTTAGCAGTTTTCTTCTGGGTTTTTGCTGGTTTTAATTACCAGGTCAGTTTGTTATAGAAAGCAGGAGACCTCAGCTGATAATACCACACCTGTTAAGAACCTCAGGAACTCTCTGCTAGCACTGCACTGTTGTCATTTGCTTTCGTTACGAGATAATTGACCAGAAATGAGTTCTTCTTTGCTGCTCTGAAACATTAGTTACTGGTCGCAGTCATAATACCTAACGGTGGCAGTAAGTGCAGCTACTGTTTTGAAGCGGTGAAAAAAAGTTGATTTTTTTGGTGTCAATATATTACAGTATCAGATCGGTGCAATGATATATATATATATAACGGTATAGGAGGCATTATATCAAACTAGTATTGGTATCAGAACAGCTCTATCCTCTCTCTTCTCACACACTCTGAATAAAAAAGGCAGTCACATTCCACCAGCTTACCGCGCACAGGTAAACAAGTGTAAACAACAAGAGCACAAACTTGTCAGTGCGAGTGCACTCTCATCCTGCTCTCTCTCTGCAGTCGCTGTGATAAGGGTCAGACTGCTCCTCCGCTGTATAGACTTGTGTCGTGTGCTAGTCTGGCTTTATGAATGACTGCTGTACAAAGGTGCGCCGGGCAGCGCGGGAACATCTTATCATCAGACATTCAGTGAAGAACAATCCAATAAAAGCAGGTCAGCGAGGCTGCAGAGCGCCCCCGCCTGCTTGTCTATCTCCCCCTGCTTCTAATCGCATCTGAATGAAGCCATCCATTGTGATTACAAAAACAGCAGACCAATTAAACACCGGCGTGTTGATATTCCTCTCTCATTAGCCACAATGTGTGTATGAGTGTAATCCTCCCATCAATGCCCAGGCCAATCTCATTCACTCCACACACACGCACACTCGCTGACACACACTTGAACCTCTATCCAACCAGTGCAACGCAATCCTTGGGGAGCAGGAGCTTATTTATTTATAGCGCCTGTGCCAGGTTCAGAGGCATGTTCATTATTAATGATAATGAAACCTACGCAGGCGTGTAACACACAAAATTTTAAACAGCCAGGCTCACTTGTGTCATGCCGTGGCACATTAACAGGGGGAGAGATGTAAAGTGTGCTGTGTGTTGTCAGCTAAGTGCTGTGTTGGCACTCGTAGTGATTGTGTCGAGCTCGGATACAAAAGGGAACTCGGAGCCAGGAAAAAACATGTGACTGATGGAGAAGTTCCCAGAAACAGTCACAGAGATTTCAAACTGGCTGCTGCTTGATTTAAAAGAGATGCTCCTGAATATTTACATGGAGATACTTCTGCTGTATCTGTAGGGAAAGTATGAGGTCGTACCAAACAGCAAGTTTAAACTGAGGGTAACTGCTACGTTGTGTTTGGGGAGGAGTGAAATGGAGCTCAATAAGTATGGAGGCAAAGAAAGGACATAATAAAGTTATAAGAACTTGTATCCCTTAATGTGACATCATGACACTTCTGAATAGGGGTGGGAATCGCAGGGTAACTCACGATACGATACTCGATGCAATACGCGATACAATACGGCTACGATACGCACTACGATACGTGACACAATACGTGATAAAATACGTGATACGTGGCCCACGATGAGGATAATATCACGATGCAGCGATTCTGCGATAATTGCTATATCACAAGAAAATCATATAATGATACATCACGATATCTGATTAACTTCTTCAGGATATATATTTGAGAATCAATATTTTGTCCCAGCCCTTCTTCTGAATACTTACTTTAATATATGTAATATATAGCATCAAATAATTTTACTTTACCTTTTTTATCTAGCCAATCAAGTCTTTTAATATCCAAAGAAGATTAAGGATTTCAAATTCCTCAAATAACCGTCTCTTTCTTGGATCTTACGACTGACATGCCCTCACAGGAAAGAGGTCTGATTGATTCAAGCTGGATTACTTTTGGTAGCTGAAATATTCCATTTTGAATTTTTTATATTATATTAATTACGATGTGTACATTTAAGCCATCATTTTTAAACAAATTGTCTTAATTTTCAGGTCTGAAAATGACTAATAATAAACATAATAAACATTGTACACTTTTACAATACAATGCACAATACTTTACGACTTGAAACTACTGGTGATCTAAAAGAGGGCGATTCAACCACACAAGTCACCACTCAGTGTAATTTACATTTCAGCATTATTAAGTAGTGATTCATTCACAATCATGCATTTATTTGCTTATAAGATTCAAAGCGTTACAGCTGCCGTTTTGGAGTATGACCTTCATGTATGTAGGACAAACTGTATAGTATTTCTTTGGTGCTAATGAGCATATTTTCTATACAATGTTGTTAATGAGTGCAGCTCTGGAGTGTAACCACTTTGGTGATCTGCATTAAGGTAAAACAACAGCATCTCTCATCAGTGCATCACCTGTCTTGTATTAGTGGTTGCACATGTGAGGGAAATTCTCCTCCTGGAGATAATTTGTGAAGAACAAGCAAACTCAATGTTATGTCATATCACGTCTCTTTACTTACACTTTACATGCAGCATGGAGAGAAGTACAGCAGTTCTCCGCCGAGTGTTCAAGCTGTCAAAACCCCCTACCTCATCCCCACATGGTACTCTAATCAGCCAACTTGCCCTCGTAAACAAGATAAGATAATCCTTCTTTGCTCTCCAGGGGGGAAGTCGGGGGTCCTTAAATAAATGTCATAAAATAAATTGCCCCTGCATATAACTTTAAATTTAAACAAGTTACCCCCCCTTGATGATCCCCAGAAAATTCCCACATACATTAAAAAATACAAAGCATGATGACTTTGGTTCATCCCCATCATTTGGCCGACACGAAACACTATAGATTCCCATATACTGTATATGATTAAGCCAATGGAGTAAATGGGGGGGAAACTATTTAATAAAAATGCTGATATACTAAAAACTAGTATCATCCAGTCACCTTCTGAGTTGATGAACTGCTTTGAAATTTGATTCAATGATGGATTTATTCATTTCCTTGTAAATTCTTTTATCATTCCCTCTTTATACTGTTATATAACTGTTTTACAATCCCTGTCAGCCTTTGACAAAACACCTTGTACATCTTCTCTAATTTAAATGTCCAGCTCTGTTAATTTGATAAAGATGTGTCAAAGCAGCTTAACATTACTAAAGTATCACCAACAGAGTGAGAGATGAGCTGCTCATGAGGATTTTCATTGATTTGACGGATCAGTGCCGTCATGTCTATGGCTCTGAGGCACATCATGCAGCCTACCCATGTTTGCAGCTGTCGCGTGATCTAAAATGTGCAGGTAGAGCTGTGCACTTGAAGATCAGACGTTAGCGTATGTACAGTAGCAGCACAATAACAGTCTTGGCACACCTGCTTTATATTACTGAAGGGAAGATTCTGGGAACTGTGGCCAAATTCACAACCAAGAGCGGCATGCAGAGAGCCGCTGCCGTTTGGGAAGCTTCCAACCACATCAAAGAGTCAATTTGGTGAGATGGGATCGTTTGCATCTGAAGCCTTGTCCTGCGTTTCTACTCGATGCTTTTAGACTCAACCATCAGCAGCAGATAGAATTGGGATAATGGTAAAAAATAATGTAGTTCAACCAGAGAAATCTTCTGATATAAAGATTATTTCTCCATCTAAAGTTGATTATATTTAAATGAGGGATAATGGAGAGTATTGCAGAGATTTCATTAAATATATATCTAGTGTTCCAAGTCTTGGATTATTTTCCAACTTTCTTTTGTTGCGGATTTGAAAACATCAGTAATGAGAGCTGCTTTTAAGACTGGAAGCCAGTGAGGACGGTGCAGTTGAGGTTCAGGTTACTTTATTTTTACCTGCAGGTAGATTTGGTTTGTATTACATAACGCACCAATCTAAATGTGCAGGATTATCGTTAACAGAGAGTGTATACTGAAAAAACAAAACTCCAGTGTGAAACAACAATGCATGACTTATATTACTGAACACTGACTGACTGACTGTTATCTCAGATAGATTCCTCTTATTTGCACAAGATATGTAAACCTGAGGCAAAGTTTTGTAACTAAAAACACTCCTCCTACTACTTTTACTCCTCCTACTCCTGATACTTCTTCTCCTCCTTCAACTTTTACTCCTAATACTAATACTTCTACTCCTACTTTTACTCCTACTCTTACTCCTCCTACTCTTAATACTACTACTCTTAGCACTACTTTTACTCCTACTCTTACTCCTCCTATTCCTTGTACTTCTACTCCTACTACTACTTTTACTCCTACACTTACTCCTCCTACTCCTAATACTTCTACTCCTACTTTTACTCATACTCATACTCTTACTCCTCCTAAAACTTCTACTCCTACTTTTACTCATACTCTTACTCCTCCTAAAACTTCTACTCCTACTTTTACTCATACTCTTACTCCTCCTAAAACTTCTACTCCTACTTTTACTCATACTCTTACTCCTCCTAAAACTTCTATTACTACTTTTACTCCTACACTTACTCCTCCTACTTCTAATACTTCTACTCCTACTACTACTTTTACTCTTACTCCTACTCTTACTTCTTGTAATCCTACTACCCCTACTTTTACTCCTAATTTCATTCAGAATACACAGATTTTAGTCTCTCTCTCTGTCTCTCTGTCTCTCTCTCTCTCTCTCTCTCTCTGTCTCTCTCTCACACACACATTTTCAGTGACGGTATAAAGACAAAGACTGGCACACATCTCCAGGCTGTGGCCCTCTGGATTTCCATAAAAGTTGTGAAGGGACATTTGGAGCAGAAGAAAAGCGGCTTGTGGAGCGCACACAGGCGAAGACTGAGGCAAAGAACAGACATGGCCTGAAAAAAATTGACTAAAGCACGGGACAGGCTCGGCTGCACCCGGCTCGTCTAGACACAGCCAGGTCCTCAATACACAGAGGCAGAGGAAGGGGCTGTTTGGATCCCACAGCGAGGCGTCCCTAAAGAGAGAAGCTGCAGATAAGGAGTGTGTTTACCGGAGAGAGAAGCACATTTACTCTCTACGTGCGAGCCATATTTCTAAACTGTGCTCAGAGGAACGATGGATTCACATTACAGTTTAAATCAGAGCACATCTTAACTCTGCACAGACACAGCTACAAATCTCCAGCCACTAAAGTTCACCCAGCGAACAAGCTAACAACAGGGGGATGTGACTTTGTGCTGCACTTGACATAAAATCTCATCATTTTCTCCACACTGTTATATCCACAAACACCAGTAATAGCATCATATCAAGCCGGCCTCTATCCTTCAGACAGAGGAAAACCACTTAAACTTGCTTGCACCATGATGGACTCACATAAAAAAAAAGAAGCGACGCAGGATTTAAAAGTTTTAAGAGAGAAAAGTCACTGAATTCAGCCGGATGTACAATCCTGAGGAGAAATAAACGCAGTATTTATTAGTAGGGCAGCTGTACGTACCTCACCATTCTGGAGGGGTCAAACTCAGACCTAGAAGACAGAAACAAACACTGGTTGATTGATTTTGTCGAGTAGGTAGAAACAAGAGTGCTGCAGTGTGTCAGTAATGCAGGTAATGACATGCACAGTCACAAAACACCTCGCTGACCACCATCACTTGATTCAGCAACCGCAGTACAGCAGCACAGTTTAGCTATCATGCAGATAGGGGTGCAACACTTTTGACTCGATCTTTCCGGCATAGTCTCAATCATTACTCTTGATAAGGACGTTCTCACAGAAGGTAAATCACAGGTGTAAATATCAAAGTTAATCATGGCTGAGTTCCATTTAGCTGCTTCAGTTTCAGAGTCCAGGAGCAGAGCGTCAAAGTGGGAGGAGAAGGACCGTTTACGTTTCAAAGTTAAGTATAATCAAAGGTACAACACATGGCTAAAGTGTGTGAGAAAACACCTGGTTCTTTAATAGAAAGTCAGAATTACAAGCCAATGTCCATAACAATATAAAGGGAAAATCAACTACGACTCCCAAGGTGCCTTTCTGCAAGAACCATACAAATAATTGAGCTTGATCTTATGGAACATGGACAAGTACAGGCAAGGGAAAGCTAATTCTGATGACTGCATCAACTATCCTGCTTGCTTTTTCTGCATCGCAAAGGAAGCATGGATTCATGGGTACTGTAGTTTTTATTACCGAAGCCCTAAGCAGACATGCATCCATAGATTTTATTTACTCCGTTTTCCTGTGATCAGAGTAATTTCCGGTGTTTTCTTTTAAACTCGACTTATTTTTCTTGTTATCTCAAGATTATAACGCTACAGCACCGTAACCTCAGATGATCTTAACATGTATCCCCAGAGTTGCTAAAGCACAAAACAAACATAGAAATAGGCTGAATTTACCTCATTAGTGTGGGCAATGGCAGCATGGCATGTCCTGGTAAGTGTTGACCTCAAGAAATTACTTGTTATCAAGGGAAAACAGAGTAAATAAAATGTGTGGATGCATGACCGCTTAGGGCTTCCGTAGTTTATAGCTGTCTGCCTACAAAACATACTTAATTAAAGTTAAGAAGTTTAAACTGTTAAAACCTACATACATAACATTAAACATCTTAATATGACGACTTTCATTGAGAATTTTGTTCAGAAAATTTTAAATGGGATTTAAAAGCACAAAAAAAAACATCTGCAGCAGCTCTGAGTTTGTAACTCTGTTGTGCATGCTGGCAAGAACACAGGTGTTTCTAATAACATCGTTAATGTTGTTTGTAACAGCTGTGTCTACTTAAATGTCTACTATGAAAGGTCATCTGATACTACGCAGGTATAGAACAGTTTTGATTTAATTTTAGTTTGGGTAGAGATTTGGGTATGTGCGAGTATTTTTTGACCCATGTATGTAATTTTTTCTGCCATCGATCTGTGCACTCAATTTTGGTCGTGAAAATTAATAGGTACTTATACAAACACCCTGCAGTAAACAGCATCCCTACAGCAAGGAAAAGTCCTCTTCACACCGCAGAAATAAAATGTAGCCTGCTCGGTGAACCATAGCACTAAGGGGGCAATAAAGTGACCGCTTGGCTGCATCAGGGCAAATTTATGAGCCCCCTTATTGCCTCGTTTCACTTTTCACATGTGGAAAACAATGAGGCATTAATGGCCCAAATACAGTGGTGACTATACTATACCATTAGGTTCTGTTGCTGCAAAGGCACTTCTTCAAAGGCTGTGTGATCACTTTTAGCTTATATAATGATGCTCTCTGTTGCTGTTGCCAATTCTCTGACTGCTGACTGATTTCTTTTCTTCCCTATCTTCGCTGTTACTTGTTTCCCTCGTTTGATTTCTTCTCGCTGTGCACCTTCTCTTCCCTGCTGAATCTCCTCTTTTACTTAAACATCTGCTTCAGATAGTCTGGTGTCTTGGCAAAGACATCCAAGCATCCTTTAATTATTCTATAAAGCGCCGTGCAAACTTGATACCACTGCTGTTTTCATTAGAGCAAACCCCATTATGACTGTAGAATAAAGCTGAAAACTCGAGATGGGTCAATAAAAGGCAGAGGGAAGGATGAGATTCATTGACACACATGCTGCAGACCAGATCCACTGGCAATTACAGAAGCTATCGATTCCTGTGTTTATAATGCATCACTGAAAAAAATTATAAGACCAAAAGCATATTTCACTAATGACTTGCTGAAAGATATGTCGCTCTTAAAAGCTGCTTGCATCCAGCCATGCAGACAAAACATCCTCAGTGCAAACCAGGGAGAAGACATGATCAGGACCCTGGACAGCTCCTCTGTCCTCCAGACGGGCCACTATAAACTACTATTACTACTACCACTACTACAACTACTACTACTACTACTATTACTATTACTTGTAGTAGTACATGCTACATACAAATTTTAGACAACAAAAGAAAATTCATCATCTGACTTCAGAGCAAAAGTAGCGAGTAACGAGAACAGTGATATGTAGTGGAGTAAAAGTAATAAGTTTCCCGCCAAAATAATACTCAGGTAAAGTACAGATACTCAAAACATGTACCACAGTACAGTACTCAAGTAAATTTACTTTGTAAATGTCCACCCCTGCTTACAACTACTCCTAGTACTACTACTATATCGTCCACTCCTACTACTAGTCTTACTCTTACTCCTATACTACTAATCCTTGTCGTCATCCTACTCCTACTAATGCCACTACTCCAACTTCTACTCCTACTACATCTATAACTAGTCTTACTACTATTCCTACCCCTACTCTTATTACTACTCCTACTTCTAGTCCTACTTCTAGTACTACTCCTTTTACAACTCCTACCCCTACTCTTATTAGTACTCCTACTTCTAGTCCTACTCCGACCACTACTCATTTTACTTCTACCCCTACCCCTACTCTCATTACTACTCCTACTTCTAGTCCTACTCCGACTACTACTCCTTTTACTCCTACTACTACTCCTACCTACTCTTATTACTACTCCTACTCCTTGTACTACTGTTTTTACTCCTACTACTACTACTCCTACCCCACTCTCATTACTACTCCTACTTCTAGTCCTACTCCTAGTACTACTCCTTTTACTCCTACTACTACCCCTACTCTCATTACTACTCCTACTTCTAGTCCTACTCCTAGTACTACTCCTTTTACTCCTACTACTACTCCTACCTACTCTCATTACTACTCCTACTTCTAGTCCTACTCCTAGTATTACTCTTTTTACTCCTACTGCTACTCGTACCCCTACTCCTATTACTACTCCTACTACAACTCCTTTTACTCCTATTATTACTACTACTCTTACTCCTACTACTACTAGTCCTACTCCTACTGCTCCCGTGACTCCTACTACAAATCCTACTCCTACACCTTTTACTACTAGACCTACTCCTGCTGCTACTCTTACTCCTACTCTAACTCCCACTGGTCCTACTCCTAATACTACTAATCCTGTTACTAATCCTAATACTTTTACCCCAACTTCTACTACAACTCCTACTAATACTACTCCTCTTACTCCTACTACTACTACATTTACTACTACCGCTACTACTCTACAAAATCCCGACCCTTGTCATGCCTCATTTACTCTAGTACTTTCTCTCACACTTCTACAGCGTCTTACACAGTGAGAGGTGTCATCAGTCATTGTTATTCAAGCAGAACTTCACCACTTTATGCCCTCGATTTTCCAGCCGCTGGCTTGTAAAGTTAAGGCAGCAACAGAGGCACACTTAACTTTTATTTATCTTCTGCTATTCATGAAATTATAATACCTGCAGTTCTGCAATTTGCATGAGTTGCCTCCGTTAGTGAAACAGAAACAATACAGCTCAGGCAATAACACTAGGAGTTGCAGGAATTGGATTTGAGCCTAACTAACTTTGGATAAAACAAAGTGAAACAGCTCTTTAGAATGAATGCATATACAAACAAGCATATTGATTAAGTATTAGTTTCTTTAGCTTGCAGTCTAGAAAAAGACAATTTGGCAAGTCACAAAATAAGTGAATTCCACATTTTACGGCCTCATCTAAGAAGTATCTCTCAATTTGAAAGCAAGTTAAACAGTTTTTTTCCTGCAGTGTGCAGAAACACCAGCTACTGAGGTTAATTCAGGTGCATTCCCAAAGACTTAAATAATACATGAAACGCTAAATCCCACAGGAGGTATCATTCCACAGGAAGGCCTCCACAGGCTGGGAGATTGGTTTCTCCCACGGTGGCCCTGAGAGAAGTAAAATCTCTGATCAGAATTAAGACATGAACCCAGCTGATACTTAAACTGAATGTTACACTGCACTTAACCTGCACTTTAACCCATTGCAACAATGTGTATATGTGTGTGTCCTTTTGCATGTATGTGTGGATGGTATACATGGTGTCCGTTTTCCCTTTGGCTCAGAGTGTGTTGCAATGAGGAGGACAGTCTGTTTCCTGTTGTGAGGGAGGAAACGGACAGAGGGCACACCCGGCGCCAAAAATGCTGACTCAGTTTATCAATCTAGCTTTCTGCAAGAGTCAGTGCAACTGGACACGACTGCAGAAATGCACCAGTCTGCTGGTTTAATCATAGCTCCTCGCCTGGATTTAAAGAACATCGGAAACATCTCTCACGCCCAATGCATCCCCGTTTTTATCCCCGTCATGTTTGTAGTGCAATAATTCCCGTACTTTCAAATACAGCACCACTATGCATCATAAAGGCCCGGGCACTTTCCCCTAAAGCTGTTTTACTTTCCTCGCCCAACGTAATTACAAAGCCATTATTTGTTTTTTTGCTGTAAAATATTGAGTAGGGTTAAGCCTTGAAGAAATGGCTTCTAGCACTTCATCACATTACCACCCTTATTACGGCAATAAGAAAAAAAAGCGAGTGCTAAGGCAATAAAGGAAAAGGCTATTTCCTTTCCTCAATTCAGACGAATTCATTGGTAATCACAAGGTTGTCCAAGGTGTGTGATTGATGACATATTTTAAAGGTAAGACAGTTTGCAAAAGGTGTGTGTACTTGAGATTACACGGCATGCAAAACATCGCCGGTTCTCTTCTAATTCTGCCTTTCATTCTCCTAATATTTTTTTCCACCGAACCTTCAACTTGAGAAATCAGGACACGCAGCCCTAACTTCATCTTCGACTATGCTTGAGGAAGCTAACAGCAGGAATTCCATTATGAACTTCACAGAGTCCTTAACTGAACCGCTTAGACCGGAGTTATTTCCAAAGTTACCCAAACAGTTATTGGCTTTACTGAATATATACTGTGTCATTCTGCAGCAGCCGTGACAGCCATGAAACGCTTCAAGCTTTAGCGAACAACCCCTCCCCTGAAGCTGTGATGGGAAAGAATAAATCACATCTGAAGTAAGACTGAATTTACTAAACTTTTTTGCAGAAAACAGAACTGCAATTTTCCTGCAATTTTGTAGCTCCTGCCTTAATACGCAACATTGTCATGAGTGATCAATGACTTGAACCTGTGCTCGGCTGTAACAGCTCAACACTGAAGTCAAGATGAAGCTCGCAGCAGCATTTCAGCGCTTCACGTAGCTTTTGCTCTTGCTCGTCCAATCAGGTGCATGCATGGTCGCATTTTCTCAGTCCAGTGCATAAATGAAGGACATTCATCATGTGTTAGGCTCCCCCCAGTGCGCTGCGTACTTGTGGCGTTCCTATTACTGAGACCTAAATGATCTGTATTAATCAGCAACTAATTACAGGCAGAAATGTGTCCGGCTAAGCAGATCTAATGAGCTGGTCCAGTCCTCTGTAGTGGTTTGCTTCTTATGGTGCTGTCAAATTATGTTCCTCTAAGGAGTTACTGGTGTGTGACCCCCACAGGCTGTCGGCCCCTGCGCACACATTTTTACACTCTTGCACATATTGCTGAAAACTGCTACAAAAACAGTCCACCTGCTTCCTTCCTCCGCTTTCATTTTTCACAATTTACCGATCTGACGTTGCTCTAGTAGTCGATATATTATTTAGACAAAATGACAAAGAGCATGAAATGTGCCAGCAGAGGTGCTGGGTCTGTTAGATGTGATATACTGACTCTGTCACTCATCAGTATTGTTGTCAAGCCGGGAGCGGGTCTTTATTGATGAGCCTATAGATGAGGTTTCATCCGTCTTTTAGCTTATGGATCTGGACTCTAATGGTAAAGTTTGGGCTGAGAGCAACAAACATTATTTCAGGACAAAAGGCAAGGAATACCAAGCTTTCGTGTTTTCAGTCCATGTGTTTCAAATGTAAAAACATCAGACAATTTTAATACGATTTCAAAAAGTCTGGCTCTAATGTCGCAGATCTTTGACACCCTTGCGAAAGTCGAAAAGGTAGCGTGCCCTTTCCTCCAACCCCGACTAGACTAAAGCACCTGACCGAGCAAAGAGAGAGCTGGATAAAAAAAGTAAATCTCACTTTCACCCTGGCTGCATTCCTGAACATATTGCATGGATTTAGATCAGCCCTCGGAATCTCCAGGGTTACGCAAAACACAAGCAGGAGCGCACACCGGCAGCCAGAGTGGAAACACAAAGATTAGAGTCCAACACCTGTGAGAAGAGGCAATGGAAACTGTTGAACCTGCAAGTCACTCAGGATATTAATAGTAGACATCTTCATTGTTTTCTATGTGAGAAACACAAGACGGGGAGAACCAGTATAAGAACGATGATATTTACCATAAAGTGCACAAGAATTACACTGTCAAAAAATAATTGGTTGTATGAACTAAAAAAAGGTTGTTGTGTTTGGGCCTTTTAAGTTGACAATTTAAAACAAACAAACGTTCCTAGTTAAATTGACTTGTACTTGTGATCTAAGGCTGTTCGTAATGCCATACTATACTAGCAGTACATACTGATATGGCCAAAATGTAGCATGTAGTATTCAAACAAAAGCTAAATTTACACCGGACCAGTCTACCTCGCCTACTGTCTCCCACAATGCAAAGCGCTGGAACGTCACAACACCAGTTGAAAAGGCAGACAGCAGAAGAATGACCTCGGTTCAAGAGCTATCCATATCTATTACATATCTATAATCTGCAAATCTACAGTATATATCTATTATCTATAAATCTATTTTCTTTCTTTCTTTCGTCTTTTGAGCAGAAGGGGGCGCTATAGCTAAAGAAGCGGCAGTTTGCTTTTGGCAGGCTGTTGTTTACTTCCACTTTCAAAAACCAGAAACTGGCACCTGGCGTAGCGTACTGCAAAATAAATTTGAACAGCTCCGTACTACTGCCGGACGCAGTATGCAGTATGGAGTATATAGTATACAGCCGTGGTTCTCAACTGATGAGTCGGGACCCAAAAGTAGGTCGTGGAGCTGTTTTCATTGGGTTGCAGATGTGTGCTGAAAAATGACTTGTGTGCAGTAGTAGTGTAGATTATTCACACTCCATGTATCCACTGATTGGGTAATCAAAGCAACAGTTACATTTACATTCTTGAACTTGATGAGCCCAACAGTAGTTGCATTTATGTTGCACCTTTTGAGTTTATTCTGTTGAAAAAAGGCTGCTGATTGAATGAATATTTTCCTCCTATTGACTGCTGGTCATTTCACTTGATTATTATACTGCTGCGTTTTGTTTATGTTGACATACTGTGATATTTTGTTCTGTCTCAGGAGCAAAAGTGCACCATGTGTCATTAAATATATTTGAGTGGTTGAAAATTTTCAGAAATTTGGGTCACAATTGTTTATTAAGGAAGTGGTGGTGGGTCCTGAGGCTAGACAAGAGTTATAGTATATAAAATGCAATTTCAAACACAGTCCCAGTTTACTTAACTTTTATTTACAATGTAGTTGCTTTGTGAACACAGTCTTTCAATTACATTCATGGCCAAACTGGGATGTAAACCAGGGACGTTCTAGCTGTGAGACGACAGCGCTAACCACTGCACTGTTTAGCCACTTGTTTATTTTTGTCAACATAATTATATATTTGTAATTGGGTCAACTTTATTATACGGTTAATCTCTTTGACTCACATTCTTAATTTCAAATGAATCATTCATGGAAAACTTTCAATAGTTGAGATGTTGTAGAAACTGCACCTCTGATTTTACATAATATTTTCAAAAGCATTGCTCAAAATAGTTTTTTGGACCCTAAGACCAAACTGCCTTGAGTTAGGATTACTTGTAATAACCTTATGATGACCCAATTTATAGTGGAAAAAGGTAGCACACAACATCCCGAGGCCCGGACCGAGCTCCCAGCCTCACAGAGTTGAAGCTCCATCCAAACTGCTCACAACAGACATTCAGCTCAAATATTGGTTGTCACTGGCCCAGCCATCTGTAAGGAAGTCCATGTTTGACATCTACCTGATAACTAAAAAGATGTGTTAGCAGTATCTCCTCATCTGTGTTTAGCTGTTGACTCAGCCTCCACCTCGTCAGCGATACACACACACACACACACACACACACACACACCACACTCCCACTTGGCAGAAAACCAATGGCAGCCTTTCAAACAGCTCTCCACAGGTACTATGCTACAAATTGCCTTCGATTCAGCTGCTGCATCAGCTGGTTTTGACAGCTGCGAGACGGATAATTGGTTCAACTGTGAAGAAAATAAAGACTGAACAAGAGACTGTACTTGAGCTTTGTAGCCCCTGCAAGTGTGCTGCTTCAGTGTTGATCATAACAAGAAAGAAGGGGCAAAATATCTGATGACTTAGCTAGCTTGGAGTGAAAGGGTGTGAAGTAAAGATTAAGTGCATCAAATTTACAGAGCACATTTAGAGTTGCTCAAACTGAGAGTTTTGTGTTTGCTTTTTCATGTCTCAATGCCCCATTTATGGTTCACTTTATTGCTGAGAATCAACTCTACTATGCACACAAATAAAACTGTAACATTTTAAGCATGAAAGCCACAATAAAGAATGCAGCTTTCTATAACAGTCTACATTATACTTTCATTATCTAATTAAAGGCATCTCCAATTACACACTGAGCTGGCCGAGGCAGTTACAGGCGCCACTTCCTTTTGCCACCATGAGATACAGTGAGCAGCTAGCTAGCTTGACACAGCATAAATAATGAAAACGGGGGAGCAGTTAGCCTAGCTCTGGCAAAAGGTAACATAATCTATCTACCAGCACCTGTAAAGCGCACTATTTAAAATGTTATACCTCTTCAATAGGTACATAAACAGACCTGTACAAATTAATAACAAGCTGTTTTTAGCCTAGTTAACCGGCTGCTAGCTAGCTTTATGTAGAGGTTTCTGGCATGACAATGGTATCTACTTTCTCATCTGACTCTTGCAGAGAAAAGCATGTTTCCTAAATTGCCTTCATATTCCTTTAAGATTTGGGTTGTTAAATAGACTTTGTTTATTTTACTTGGATGATTATACAAGACCAATTTGCCGTAACTTTATATCATTTACTACCCCCGTGGATGTTTTCTTGTCAACAAAGTTTCTGTTGAAATTCAATGTTTTGTTTGGAAATTCTCAATATTGTCCACCTTTGAGGACAAACTAACAATGACAATGCCATATTTTTGAATATTCTGAACACTGCAGTCATTGTTTACGTCAAGGTTTGCTTGCTAGCAATCTTCTTTTCTCTATCAGCTTGTGAATTGATACATATTCATGCGTGTTACCACCTGTCGCGGCTTCCTGCTACTTGTTTTCTATTAAGCCACTTTAGACCCCTTTAAGATATAGACATTTCCTAGAGAGACAAGATATTTGGCCTGCTCTACTCACTGTTTGGTGATTTGTTTGGCTTGTCCGGCTGGCTTGATGTCGGATGGCTCGTGCGGTTAATCAAAATAAATCAAAGTTGTTTGAACACACATTCAACAAAGACAATACAACAGTCAAAACCAAATCAAAAAGGCAAAACTCAAATAAAATGAGAAGCAAACCTAATTTATCTTTCTTTACTATGAACAATAAAAACGTTACATGGTCTCTCTTCGGTTTCAGCTTCAAATTGCGCACAGCTGTCTCTATTAATTAGCTGGAGCACCGTGGGAATTGTAGTCCTATAATTTTCTATAGTCTACCGAGGTGGTAACCAATATTCTTTTGACCATTTACAAAAAACAAAACTGGCTCTTACACCACCATCTGTAGAGCAGTGAGTAGTGTGAAACCAACAGTGGACCCACTCTTAAAAAACACGGCTCTCTAGCACCACTAGTGGTCAAGAACTCCACGGGGTGCCTTTAAGTCATATCTTAATGCAAATCAATCTCAACTATAGCGGTTGACAGAGAATTGAAAGCATGTTAATTCCGCCTCATACCTCAAGTTCCTGTTTTAAGATCATACACACAGAATCCAGGGGAGGCACAAAGGCTGTGTTTGACCATAAAATAAAAAGCTCAATGTTTTTCAAAATAGATGCCAGAAATGTAGCCCCAATATAATTTCATGCACAGCCGCAATATCATTTTAAAACAGTCTTAGCTTATCAAATGTCACATGAACTGAACAGCAGGACTTTTTGCTCGCACTCTTGCCCTTTAAAAGTTAAAAGCAACCTGAGGCAGCTGTGCAAGATTGAGTTTGGTGTTAAACATAATATGTTAGGCTAGCCTGACTCCCTCTATAATTTGCTCCCTCCTCTTGGTGTGGCCTTTACCTGTAACAGATAAAGGTAACAGAGCACTTTAAAGCCATCATTGCCCTCTCTTGCAGAACAACCAGCAACATCAAAGGACACAAACCAACCTTTCCTCTGTCTAAGGAGGAATGATTAAGGTAACCAGAGGTCAGCAGAGGCTGGATTACTCCCAGCGAGCCTGCAGCCACTCTGAGATGCAAGAACTGACAGTCCATTACACATGAAGGCAGCCTGCATTTGATTTTGAGCGCAAGTTGCAAACAGTCTTCGGCCATTGCTTGAGATTTATAGGTGGGTCTGAATGCAAATCATCCCTGCGTAGACATTAATCTAGCAGGGGTATTTCATTAGAGGGGGCTTAGCTGGAGAGACGGAGTTCATGTGCTCGTAAATTTGGTTTGGCACACTGATTGTTCAGCAGATCCACGGGTAAATGAGTGGCCGCCGCCAGCCACAAGAAAAAGCTTTCTCCATCATGCTATTATTTCCTGCCGAGGGGTCCCAAAACACATGCTAAAGCTGTTACGCTGGCTTGGGATGACCTATTTATGAACTTGCCAATCTCCAGGCTTCAGGCTCCGTTCAGGGGACTCAGCGAGGGCAGCCGAGGTTTTCTAAGGCTGCAAATCACAGCAGAGGAGTCAAGACACAGTCGCTGCGACTGAAACAGAAGGCAATATAAAACCACACAGCGCGTTTAGAGAGCTACTTCAGCGCAGGCCAAAATCAACAACCTAAAAGAACCTTTATCAAATGCTTCAATATGTATTGATTTACTTTTCTGACTATTAACTCGTCTGGCTGGATTCCAAACCCATCAGAGAGGTACAGTACTGTATAAAAGACTGCATCAGTGTTGTAATTAAAGAAATAAAATCTACCAAAAAACATCATATCGAAAAAGATATTTATTGTACTACAATGTAGGATGAGAAAAAGCAAAAGTCCTCAGATTTGAGAAGGTGGAGCCGTCAAATATTTGTCTTTTTACATCCATCCATTAGCTACACCGTTTATCCTCTCAAGGTTGCTGGGGGCTGGAGCCAATCCCAGCTGACATTGGGCGAGAGGCGGGGTAAACCCTTGACTGATTGCCAGTCAATCACAGAGATGACACATAGAGACAGACAGCCTTTCACGCTCACATTAATACCATAGAGTCACCAATAAACCTAACGAGCACGTCTTTGGACTGTGGGAGGAAGCTGGAGGGAACCCACGCATGGACAGGGAGAACGTGCAAACTCCACACAGAACTTTGTCCGCACCGGGATTTGAACTAGTATCCTTTTAGCATGTGAGGCTACAGCGCTACAGCTGCACCAGTGTACAGCCCCTTCTTGAAAAAATTATTAATCCAAATAGCTGTGGTAAATATTATGTTCATTCACAAATCATTTCCATAACAGTTAAACAGTGAAATCCAATACGACTATTTAATCGTGATGCAATTCTCCCCTGGAAAAAGCCACTGTCAGTCAAAGCTGGTGTTCTCTGTAATCGATAGAAGCAATAACATTTGAAATTGGCGCCATAGCTGTGGAGAAAGTTGTACAAACAGCTCGTGGTTTCGCCCATTCTACATTCCTACAACACCCAGTGTGCATTGGGCCCCTCCCTCTGAAAGGAACGGCCCAGCGAGAGACGATGGAGTGAAATACTAAAAGGACATTGATCACTTCAGAGCTGTACAGAATCTGAAAAACGATGCAAATATACCAATGGACCGTCTAAAAAATCTTCGGGTCTGCAGTCTACATTTCAAACCTGACGAGTGTGAACGAGACATGACATCGGAGGCTCGTTTTACGTAGTCTGGCGGAGGTTTTCAAGGGCCCATTGGAGAAGTGGATAGCGTCCTCCAAAGGCACGGAGAGAAACTGCGTTTTGTTCTACCATAATGGCATTAGCTCCCCATAATAGCATGATAGGACTGAGGTTAAAAGTCGGCGACATCTGACTTTCTTTAGAAGCTTAAGAACAACTCTGTATCTCTAGAACACAATTTACAGTCAACAGAACAGCTGTGAAAACAGGCTTAAACAACATTAAGAACAGAACACAACAACTAAACATGTGTTCGATAAATTCATCTTCCATCAAGAACTCTTATTTACACAATCCTGCAGATGCTTAAACTTGTCAAAACATTTAACTGCAGGTCTCGAGCATCAAAGCAATTACAGTTAAGTAGCATCTCAATATGTGCAATCAATGTAAACCACTCAAATATGAGCGAGCTGTACGCACTGCCTACTTTTAAATGTATTTTTTGTTTCTGGCACACATCCGGCTGAGATCCGGCACAGAAGCAACAACTCGATTCATCACCATTCAAGCAGTCATATTAGCTCCATTAGAGCATTTACAGGGAGAGAGTTGGAGTTTGCAATGATTTGTCACGGTATTCATCAATATTTGATCAGTCAAGATTTCTTATGCTTCTTCACCCACTGCGATTCATGCTGAATTTAAATGACTGCCAGAAAAAAAAAAATCATCCTCCACAAACAGTGCCGCCGCCGCCACCATCACACTCAGATCTAGTGCCTATTTGAGATATAACAAGCTCTGAATACAATAACGCCTAAGTCGTTGAAGCACAAAATGGATATCCAGCTGTCATGTACGGTGTAATAGGTCACAAATTTAAAGATACAGTAAGTTCGAAGACAGTTTTAGTTCATTTAGGCAAACTTTAAACATAGCCGTGCAGAAAATGAAACTTTCTGTCATGTGCAGCTGAAGATGAAATCTCTCCAGCGATCACCGCAGCATCCTAAATTCTGTTTACACTCGGGTGACTATCTGGGCCTGGGACAATGTTTGAATGCTGAATGCAGCCCGGTAAATGCATCCACCAGCACCGAGATAACAAAGAAGCTGGAGCTCTCGGGGACACATTTCTAATCAAGGCCACAGAGAAAGGGTTCACAGGATCACAGTGGATCCTCTCTTATCAAAGCATCCGCCTCTCCTGCATCACACGTGATAATATTACCACGACCACTCTTCTAGGCTTCTTTGGGATTTCATTCTCTTCACCTGTGGTGGAAGAAGTATTCAGCCTTTGGTAATCCTGCATTCAAGTACAAGTGTTTGATTATCGGCAAAATGTACTTAAAACATCAAAGCAAAAGTAGTCATCACTATGCAGGAAAAGGATCCCTGTCAGTGTTTTAGCATTACATAAGAAGTTTAAGGACTAATACAACTTTTGTCTTAATGTATAGATTTTACTGATGCAGTTGTGTAAGGTGATGTCATGTTTAACCGCTTTATGTACTCTTGCAATGAGTCATATCCTATAAAATCATCATATGTTTGTAGCTGCAGAAGAAGATAAACTTTATTAACCACAGAGGGAAATTTAATTTAATAACATGCAGCACAGGCATACAAAAATATAGCATTGGAGAGAGGAGGGGGCTGCACACGGACGAGCAGTTTGGTGCCTTAACAGTGCCCTGCAAATGAACTAGCTACCAGTCCCACTTTCCATACTTGGTCCATACCGGGATTTGAACCCTCCAGTTCCCATGCCAAGTTCCTACAGACTGAGCTACTTCTACGGCCCTTTTTTAATAGTCCCAACTCCTGTGACAACCGCATAGCTCTAAAAATTCTACTTTTCAAAAGTTTTTTTTTTATTTAAGATTATTTTTCTGGCTTTTGCCTTTAATCATAGGACAGATAAAGTGAGACAGGAAATATAGGGAGTAAAGAGTGGGGGATGACATGCACCAAATGAATCGGCAGATCTGGAGTCAAACCTGCGATCAGTGCAACGAGGACTGTATCTTTACTAAATCTTTAAAATAAATCCAAGGGATTTCAAACAGGCTATTTATCCTATTAAGTCGGCGCATTTTCACAACCTACAGAGGAACAGTTTATCCCTCAGTCTATTAGACAAATTCAAATTACCATGAGTTACCATAATATGCTGCGATAACCGCAAATCCTGCTTCGTAGTATACCCACCCGGTGTGTGTTTGAAAACCTGCTACAACATTTAAGTGAGTTTGACCTGAATGTCCATAAAAATCATTTATCAACGATATGTGCTGCAAAAATTTGCAACCCAATCTAGTATTAGCTGTCAGTTCAATCCTAAGTGAGCACAGGGGAAACAACATTACACTGCTGTTAACACACACCATTAGGAGAGAGAACTGCATGGGGTCAGCATAAAGACTGCTGGAGTAAAGGGCTGACAAGGCAGGCATCTCCGGAGCCATGACCAGAAGAAACCTGATCTGTGTGTGATTGCCAATTCTTACTCGGGTGCTTTAAACTTGAACTCAAGAAACTATGACTAAACTCTTACAACTCCTGAGCCAGCTCCCGGGTGAGCGGACAAGTTTATAGATCCACATCAAGGTGGGTGCACACAGAGATGATTTTTCCAATACCAATGCAACAGCCGCACATCCTGAGAATCTGATGGACAGTGTTACGCAGGAGCCGGCTCAGCAAGAACCCACGGGGACTTGGCACCGCAGGTTTCACTATCGGCGATGCATCACATTTCCTGCTCTTTGGGTTTTGTTTCTAAAAGAGGGACGAGGGAAAAAACTGAACAAACAAGACTTTCATTTACAATCAACCCAAGATACAGCAAACAGCAGAAAGTCTGCATCTGTCACTGGAAAAGATTATCTGTTACATGTTGTGTGTGTTTTCTTTTCTTACTTTCTTTCCATTAGAAATTCACTAAGATAATTGGGTTGTATTAAAATAAAAAATATGACTATAACTTACCTACATATAACATGACAGCCTGCATTCATTAAACAAGAACAAGTCATAGATTTAAACAAGCAACAAGTTAAAAGTTAAAAACTATAATAACAGGAAAAGAACTCTGCATGGATGTAAGGCAGGGTCACTGAGGCTGTGAATAACACAGAAAGAATAATAAACATAATTTGGCCTTACCGCGTCCTCTCCCCATGACCTCCTACCATGTTTATTTTCCATCCTGATAAAAGTTTAACACTCAGTATGAGCTCAACTGTTCGCTCACCACAGCTAGATGATTCATGGTTTAAATTTGACTGGAGCTGAGGCCAACATGCTGTCAAAAGATTCAGGAAAGTCTAACCTGTCCCTGAAATCTGCATAGGGGTATGGAAAAAGTGTGGATGGATTGTTTGTGGAAAAAAAGGGGAAAAAGTAGTCTGGAACTTTTAGACTTTGCCTTCTAGGAGAGCCAATCAGCTCCCTCCTGACAATAATAAAGCGTCAAATTCTGAAAAGAAATACGACTTAACATAAAAAACTTTGTTTGTATGGATTAACAGGTTTATTAGACCAACAGTGAAGCACATTTTTGTTGCAAGGCAATAATATAAAAGTCAATGCAATGATGCGAATGAGGGACATCTTAATGTTGTTTTAAAAATTAAACTTGACAGACCAATTTTTGTCACGCTGTGTTGGAAAAAAACTGACATTTTCCTGACGTCCTGATATTACATCAGAAATTGTTGAACCAAACTCCATTCAAAAAAACAAGCATTTTAAAAGTTTGCTTGTCGTCCATCAGACAGACCTGACAAAGCATGGATTCTTACTTTTTACAAATCTGCTTCATGATGCAGTTTTTTCGGCAAACTTTTGAATTTTTTTGCAATTTAATCACAGCAAAATCTTTTCAGTATGAAACCCCTGTAGTAAGCCAAATTGCAGCTGAGGCTGATATGGCTAACAGGACCTCCAACTGGTCATTGGTCATTTTCAAGTAGATGGAAGAAGCATGTTTTAAGTTATGTTAGACACAGTCCCTGATGAAGGCGGTGAAAAGAACAGAGTTGATGATATTATTGACCCTGACATGACAGCATTTTGTTTGACTACAAATCTTGAAAGGTGAAAACTGGGTCATGTTTAAACAACCCAAATGAACACAAATAACCTGCAGGCAAATACACACAAGTACAACATTTGGTCTGAAAACGCCTTAAGATGTGCTGTTAGGAGGATTTTGTCACGTTTGGACTGAGCTAGGCTAGCTTTTTCCCTAAGCTAACTGTCTCCTGCTGTAGCGTCATATTTAGTTTACATGAGAGTAGTATGTATCTTCTCATCCAACCTTTGGCCCAAATACCAAACCATTGCTTTGAAGCAGAAGTCTAACTTTACCCTTTTATAGACAACTGGGTGATACAAGTACTTTGGTAAACCTGTAAAGTTGTGTTTTGTGGATAGAAGACGCTAACTGGGCTAGAACTACTGGTTTTCCGACCTTCTAGCTAAGTAAGTGCTTCCTCTAGATTCCTTACAGTAAGTAAAGAAAGTTCCTTGTTACGTTGCCTGAATGACAAGCACCACGGTCTGAAGGGAAAAGGACAGGCTTGACAGCACAAAGAGAGCTGTGTCTATATTCTTGGCAAAATGTCAAACAAACTTGTCACGATTAATCAAAGATTATCATGTCACTGGAAGCAGGGTGTGCCTTGCATCTGCTAATGTATATGATATTCTTATTGGGGATTTTAAGGCTAAGAGGAGGACTGAAGTCGGCCCTGGCCCCATACAGGTACGGAGAGAGGACATGTTCGGGATGTTAACGAGTAAATTAAAAAATGTAGATAGGGTTTTGTCATAAGCGAGAGCCAAATCTGTTGATACAGGCTGCTACAAATGCTATTAGCTGCTGCCTCTCTGTACAGAAGATTGATTTCAGCTGACTAACAACAGGAATACTGAAATTTGTAATATTTTTCGTCTCGACTGTTAAACAAATTAGTTTTTTCATGAATAAAGAAGTCTAACAAACAGCCTGCTGCCACAGTAGCAACTCTGAGCCTGTAGTTGGGCAGAACAGTGCTTGGAGCTAAATGCTAGTTATGTGCTCAAATGGCTATGCTAACATTCTTTATCATGTCCACCATTTAAGCTTGTTAGCATGCTGAAATTTGATAGCAGAAAGTACAGGTGAGGCTGATATCATTAGGTAAGTCACAAACCAAAGTATTTGACACACTAAAGTATTTTTTTTAATATTTAGGTTTGGGCAAAAGTCAGACATTGACAGACAGACAACCAACAGATAGACATTGCCAACCCTAGAGCAATGTTGCTAGCATGTTTAACAGCAAACTCTATTTGGAAGTTTGAAGTCAAATATTTGGAGAACCTTGGAATTCCTCTTGAAAACCAGGAGTAAATCTTAAAAGCCCAAGAGGAGGGCATCTGAACTGCTCTGTCTGTCACTGACCTTGGCTAGTGGCAAAAAATGGATGTCTTAATTTCTTAGCACACACTATTTAAATCCCATTTTCTGAATACAATGACCTTTTGTAAATCATCAAATCAGTCTTGCTTAAGACCGCTACTTTCTTTAAATTGTTCAACGCACTTAAATGACATTTTAAATCCTGTATCCTCCATAAACCACACTTTACATCATTAGCAGCTGTCATCTTCCATCAGGTTCAGCGGCGTGATCACCAGCTACGCACTAACTTAAGTGCCAGTCTTACAGAGCTGGAAAGAAATAGTGTTCAGACACTGTGACGGGACAGAATGAGAGATGGAGACGGGCTGATTTTCCAGGGAAATCAGAACGAATACCCCTCCAATGAGCCTGAGAGAGATTTATAAAGGGAGCACACTAAAGGTCAGTGTTACAGCGCATCCTAATCTCATGAGTCTGGTTTTATCAGCCGGCAAAGACATAGAGTCCATGAGTCATCAGTATTGATTTGCTGTCACTGATCTTCATGACATCAACACTTGCCTGGACACAAAGGTCAAGTATGATCACATGATCCTGCAAACTGTCAAATGCTGAGTTAAATGTCTGCACGCTGAGGCATTTTGGAGATATAGCTAACAGAGGGTGAACTTTAACACAGAGCTAGTGCAGGGGAGGGTAATCCTGACAGCGTGTCTGACTATCAGGGTCTTAGCAGAACTCCTGATATAATGCTCCACTACATCTGCCCTATACCTGCTCTGCTATGCAGGGCTTAACCCGCTGCCTACAGATAGGGCCAGGCCTAAAATATCATTGTATAATGGATCTATCCCAAGAGCTGCCTTTTTTACCCCAGAGGTTGTAGCTATTGCACTTCATATCTTGGAGTAATGTGCTTTTCCATGCACATGAAATCCTGTTTTAAGACAACTGAAGGCTCCAGCATATAGACACTGTTTGGACTTTAGTCTGCTAAAGTTACAGACCGATACAAACAGAGATGATTAAGCAGAAATATCAGAATCAATTTAAGGTTTCATGCACTAGCAAGTATAGGACTATGGACTATGTTTGTATCATATATCTTACAGAACACTGTCAAAGGTAAAATACAAATCAAAAACTGTACTGGATATTCATCGGTTGGGGAAAACTACTCATTTGTCCTTCAACACTATGGACATCCTGCGTGCTATGGGCAAATTCTTGCATATTTCCAGATATGGTCAGAAAAACTCCCTCTATCACTGTGCCATGCGTAATTCAAGGACCCATTTTCCATAAAACAGCAGTGTTGTAAAAGGAAAGCATCTGATGCCTTAAGTAATCTAGTTGCAGCTGCAGATCACTGTGTGGCAGTGTTGAACTACTGATTTAGCAATAATTACTTAAATCAAGTGCAATTTGTAACTTTAAATATTTATAAAGAAAATATGGTTAAAGAATGAGATTATTTGACTTTGATCAAACAATATAACACTCTATAAAAGTCTTACTTTTCATGTGCGATGTGTTCCTTAATGGCTCCCAGGGTGACCAGACTGTTGGTGCCCTGCAGCAGCCTGCAGGTTGCCAGGTGCCGCTGGTACTCCTCCTTCAGACAGGCGTTCTCCGTGCACAAGTCGGACACTTGCTGCTCCAGCTCCTCTATCCTTCCCCTCTGCCTCTCCAGCAACTCCTGCTGGGTCTCGATGATCTTGTTTAGCTCCTTCAAATATTCCACAGCCCTGGTAGGGTTCTCGGTCGGGCTTTCCATGTCGCTCCGAGTACCCTTTTCCCTGTTGTAATGCAGAAGCCCTGGAGATGGTTCTGTGTAGTCCAGGCTGGGTTTAAGCGCAGAATATCTGTAGGTTGCGCCTTTTACGCCTCGCCATTGTTTTAAGTCGGTGTGGGTGATAATTCAGACTGTGAAATACTCCCGGTACGCGCGTTAAGTAGTCCCACTGCACAAAAAAGCTCCACGTTAAAATGCAGACGTCAGAAAGCATCCAAATATCCATCAAACAAACGTGACGGACTACATTGTGACGGGCGTAGTTGTCTCTGTGTGGAGTCTAGTTGTTCCCCCTGTTGGCAGCGCGGTATGACATTTTCTGCGGTGCACCTTTCTCTCCATGCTGTTCCCGTGACTTTTCGTAAACAGACGCTGGCTGTCAAGTGGGCGGGGCTTTCAAGTTTTATGAATCTGCAGGTCGCATTGAGCGCTATAATGGCTTTCTTTGCAGCAGCTGTAGGAAAAGGGGAGGTGAAATATGGAGTTTGTCGGTGCATGTTTTCTCATTATTTCTCATGCCAACTCAGAATATCTCTAGTCATTATTTCCAGTAGGTGTGTTCTGCGGGTTTTCATGCCCCTCTGCTCCCTAACACTCTGTGTAAGCACAGCATTATAATCATAACAACTTTGTTGCATTGCTTTGTTGTCTGTGATTAATGCTGTAGCACAGTCTGGCGGTGCTGCGTCTTGCCTGCAGAGTTGTTTACTATGGTCTCTGTGTGTGTTGCCATTTCATCAGCAAGCTGTAACTGTTACCCCCTCTAGTGAAATGATCGTGATAGATGGGAGCAGCGTGCATTTGGAGTATGAATCAAAATTGACACAACGCTTAAAAATATCTCTGTTTGGCGAGATTGCTGGTATAGATTTGCACAGGTAGTGTCCCATAGATGTATAAACTGCAGCACTGCTCTGTGGTATTGCAGGCTGATGTTTAAGTTTCATTGGTGGCCATTTAGTTCCCATCTGGCCTGCTCTGAGATGGAGGCTTTGAGATGCTACCATAAAACTAAATTCAGTTTGCCTACTTATAATGAGGTGATACTAGGATTTTTAAAGAGCACAGCCTGTTTTGGGGGAAGTAAACAAATCTGTTAGACATTAAAAAGCATCCCTTGTAGGATATTATAGATATCTGCATAGGAACTGTGCGATGAATCAGTGACTGAGACTGACAAAAAGCAGTTTGCAGTGTTGTGTGATCACTCCTCCTTAAAGGCTTTATCATTAAAGTAGCATAGACTCTCAAACTTCAGAGAAGTTGTCAAAAAACGACTGCTCAAACATTTTCATATCCACTCCTCTCATTTTCCTTTTGATCATTTTTTCAAAGCTCAGTTGAGTTTTTGTACTCCGAGCTGCAGTTACAGTAGAAATAGAGAGCAACGCTTTCCACAAAACTGAGGGCGAATGGTAGGAAAAAAAGACCGCAATATGGGACAACTTGTTTTAATGTGGAGCTGGAGCTGCAACAAAACCAGGGACAGTGGGAGACACTTTAAGGACATTGAGTACATATGGAGAATATTAGCTTTGTCACATCTCCTGTTTAGTTAAGTTACTTTATTTTCTTTCCTCATGTTTTTTTGTCTCATACTTCCTGTTTTATTTTCACACTCACCCCTGCCTCCGTTGACTTCCTGCCCTTCTGTGTCTCCCGCCTCCTTGATTGCCCTAATGTGCTCCACCTGTGTCTCGTTGTCGTCACTCCCCTAGAGTATGTAGTCTCAGTGTTCCCTCCCTTCTGTGCCAGTTCGTCTTGTACCTTGTGTCAGCGTTCCAGCATTTTCCGAGTGTTTGCCCTCGTGTTTTTTGCCCTATTCCCCAGTGTTTTTGACCAGCCTCTTGCCTCACTTTTTTGAATACCTTTGCCTGCTGGGTAATGAACTTATCTCCTATAAACAGACTTTGTATATTGACTGTGAGTCAATTGCATTTTGGGTCCAGTTTCTTGGTTCAGTGTTACAAGCTTTTTCTCTGTGGCTCCGTATTTCACATGGCAGGAGGCCAACCGAGGAGGTCTGCGAGAGCCGTGACATGCGACCCAGAAGGATCTATGGCACAGAAGAGGGTGGTCTTGTTGCCAATGCCTGTAAATGTCTCTATTCTAATTTAGACAGAACTATAGACAAGGCTCAAATACTGTTATTTTGTCCAACGGCTGTGTTCAAGGTTGAAAGTCATAAACACAGGGAATCTGACAAAAAGCAGTCATTCCACAGCTTCCATATTAATCAGCAGTGAAAAGACAATGGATAGTCTGAATCCAGATGGACACTGGGCCATATTTCAAGATAAAAGAACATTTTTAAATACTCCTTAGCTATTGATAAATAAGCGGCAACATAGATGTATAACCACTTCTTATCTAACATTACCGTTTGACAGTTTTACATGAAAAGAATGGTACAACGACGCAGTCAGAGGACACAACAGGACGACGTTTTGTCGTCCTGTTGTGTCCTCTGACTGCGCAGTTATACCTGTCGTCCTGTTGTGTCATCTTGTTGTGTCTTCTGACTGCGTCGTTATACCTGTCGTCCTGTTGTGTAATCTGACTGCGTAGTTATACCTGTCGTCCTGTTGTGTCGGCTGACTGCGTCGTTATACCTGTCGTCCTGTTGTGTAATCTGACTGCGTAGTTATACCTGTCGTCCTGTTGTGTCGGCTGACTGCGTCGTTATACCTGTCGTCCTGTTGTGTCGGCTGACTGCGTCATTATACCTGTTGTCCTGTTGTGTCGTCTGACTGCGCAGTTATACCTGTCGTCCTGTTGTGTCATCTTGTTGTTTCGTCTGATTGCATCGTTATACCTGTCGTCCTGTTGTGTCGGCTGACTGCGTCGTCATACCTGTTGTCCTGTCGTGTTGGCTGACTGCGTCTTTATACCAGTCGTCCTGTTCTGTCATCTTGTTGTGTCGGCTGACTGCGTTGTTATACCTGTCGTCCTGTTGTGTCATCTCGTTGTGTCGTCTGACTGCGTCGTTATACCTGATGTCCTGTTATGTCGGCTGACTGCGTCGTTATACCTGTCGTCCTGTTGTGTCGGCTGACTGCGTTGTTATACTTGTCTTCCTGTTGTGTCGGCTGACTGCGTCGTTATACCTGTCGTCCTGTTGTGTCGGCTGACTGCGTCGTTATACCTGTCGTCCTGTTGTGTCGCCTGACTGCGTCGTTATACCTGTCGTCCTGTTGTGTCGTCTGACTGCGTCTTCATACCAGTCGTCCTGTAGTCCTGTTGTGTCGGCTGACTGCGCCGTTATACCTGTCGTCCTGTTGTGTCGTCTGACTGCGTTGTTATACCTGTCCTGCTCCCTACTCGTGTCAGTGGTGCCAACCATTACACCAGCCTTCACACACTAGAGTGTTTACCTGTCTGGCGATATCAACCTTTCAACAACTTAACAACCAACCAACCAAACTCCACTCAGAAAGGCCACAGCCAGCCTTGAACCCAGAATGAACCTTGAATGTGTTAACCATCGCACCACCTTGCTGCTGTGCAGTACTTTCCTGTTCAAGTATATCTACTTTCCATTATATTATGATAACTTAAAGAAATGCACCACCCATATTGTTATTTGTTTTGCCCAGGGTTGGATTTCAACCAGGGTACAAACATATATTCTTCGATTCACAGGGCAGGTGCTCTATCGACTGAGCTAAGTGGATGCCGCTCCTGAAGGGGATCCATCAGTGATTTGTTAAATGACTGTTCAGGAAAGGGTAAAATGATTGACAGTTTGCCAGAAGTGGGGATCAAACACCATTGCCAGCACCTGGCCTTGATCCCACAACCTTCACTCTACAAAGCAACAGACCTAAACACAGCACTATCCTGCCACCCTGGAGTGTTTACCTGTCTGGTCATATCAACCTTTCATCCCATAGAGATGATTTAAAGCAAGGCCCAAACTGATCGAATGCGGGACCTCCCAGCTGTGAGTCAGCGGTGCTAACAATTACACCATCCTGCACGCTCTGAGTGTGTACCTGTCTGGCTTTATCAACCTTTCATCCCATAGAGATGATTTAAAGAAAGGCCCCAGCCAGGGAATTGAACCAGAGTGCTAATCTCTATTTACAGATTCTACATAGTAGAATAGTCTACATAGTAGAATCTGTAGGCAGGGACATGGATTTCCAGGAAGGAAAGTGTTCTGGTTTCAGTTTGAACTACGCTGTAGTCTGAGTAATATTGACCAATCACGTATCAGCAGGCTGCAGCGTATGCGAGAAAAACAATCTGTGAGGACAGCAAAGGCAGGCAGAACGTAATGCGCCGTAATGCCATCCCGGCTCCCATCAGTGTGATCTGACGACGATTTAGCTTCTTACTAATCTCTATAAACAGACATCTGCATGTTCAGCTAACAATCTGTTCTAGATCTAACATTTAACTTTAGATGAATCCCCTTGACGCTGTGTCACGAAAACTGTTCAGCGTTCAGATTTCCAGACTTCCTCGAATGCATCAGATCGATCCGACCTCAGTTTTTATTTTATTTTTAAACACTTTGGACATCATGAGTGTTTTACTCTGCTATCTATGTAGTTTTAAGAATTATATCTTGTATTCTCAGGTGAATTCTCTGGTGTGCTGCTGGGAGACAAAGGCTATGCCTGTGAATCATTTCTGATGACTCACCTCGCAGACCCTCAAACCCGGGCATAGCAGGCCTACAACCAGGCCCATGCCAAAACAAGGGCTCGAATTTGAGATGACCTTTGGCCTTCTGAAATCTCGTTTTCAGTGCCTGCACCACCTGAGGGTCTCCCCGGACAGGGCCTGTGATGTGATTGTTGCATGCACAGTGCTGCATAACATTTCCAGCCTGAGAAAGGAAAGTGCTCCCAGAGTGGCTCTGGATATTGACTGGGACCATGCTGCCATCTTACCACACAATATAAATGGCAGACTGGTCAGAGAGCAATATACTGCAAATTATTTCAGTTAATATTGTTTTGATTTAGCCCATCCTTTAATAAAGGATCATGTATGTCACTCTTTGATGTGTATGTGCATTTTATTTGGCATTGGTAGCACACAGTGTGTGGTTACCTTTACAAACTTTATTCCACTTCACTGGATCAATAACTATATAGTGTACTAGACATTCGTGAAAAAGATAGGACAACGTTTTTTTATTTTTGCACACATCACCTGTCAGCTTGGAGCTGGGAGAGAGAGAAGAGAAAAAAATAGCTGATCAACACATTGTGTTGCGGTCATGGTTACAGTGTGCACTGAAATAATCACTTACTTCTTTCTAGTTTCTTGATTTCTGGGTCCAGTTTTCTCTGTGTCTTCCGTTTGATCTCTAGCTTGATGTCCTGTAGCTTTTTCTTGCTTAACTCAGTGTTTATTTCCGCCAGCTCTATCTGTCACTTAAGATGTGTTGCATAAAGTTGTCTGATGCTTTGGGAATCCTGTAAAACACCTGTCAGTTAGCACAGAAAGATTTGTGCATAATGTAGATTTACTTTGGGCAATACTCACTATGTTACCAGGCTGTTGATCTTGTTGTGCAGTGTCTGGGTCCTGTTACAAATATGATATTTTGTATAAGTTCCACGTCACTGACTTCTTATTCATTATGGACTAAATAAGCAGGATATTTCCACAAAATTGACATGATACCTCAAGCCTTCTGGAGTCCAGCAACAGTGGCTGTCTCTTCCTGGATCCCTTCCATCACTGGCCTCCCTTTATTAACATCCAGTGCCAGCTCCTCTGCTGGAGGGAACTCCTTGGTCGGTGGGCCGCCCCCCGTGCCCGATTTATATGCCTTTTTTTTAACCGCTACAATCATAGAGACATAAAATATGTCAGCAGATCTATTTACCTCATTTGTACATTGTTATCAACAATCAAGTTATTTACCAGCCTGCAGAATGTTCTTGTATTTAATCTTGAATTGCTGCCAGGTCCTTTTGTGGCCAGACAAGTTTGTTCTTAATGAAGGATAGATAAATACATAGGATAGATGAAAACAGACAAAAAACACAAGATAGATAAATAGATTAAATTAAGTAGACAGAAAAAATAGACGCACATTGTGGATAATTGTTTGCAATTGATCTTAATGATAATCTACATTTCCTGAGTAACATGCACTTCCACTTGCCACATTTAAGGCAAAATGTACAACTGTTAATTATTGGACTTGAAAAGTAACTACTTTAATTGTAATTATGACAGTTTCAGTGGAGCACTGTTTATTAATTGTACATTTTTGCACTACTTACGCATTCAGCCGGTCCGCTATAGTCTGCCAGGCTTTCTCTCGTTCTTTAATTATAGCAGCTGTATTTCCTTTTTTTCTAATTATGTGTTTCATTTCTTCGTATATCTCCATAAGGAGCTGTTGTTCTGCTGATGAAAAGTATGATGCACGAGTCCATCCGTGATTCTGTGATCGATCCTGTGGTCTATTTAAGAATGCCTTGAACGTACACTTATCCTGACTATCTGCACCTGGCTCGACGTAGCTGCGCCTTCTCATCCTGGCTCGGTGAACCTGCAACCAATTAAGCGCAGATTAAACTAGGTCAAGCTGGGCTTTCTCAGTTATCCTGGATTTCTTTATTCCACCTTTGTGCAATACCCCTCTGATGTGTCGTCAGACTGCATCGTTACACCTGTCGTTCTGATGTCTCGTCCTGACTTGTCGTCCTGTCATATGAAGATGACAGGGAGCCAAATAAAACTACAGAAGTGTAGTATAAAGCTGAACTGACACAGACAAATGTGTCGTCAGGTGAGCAACAGAGTGTGAAAATACTTCTCTCACAACTGAGGGTTCAGTTAATAGTTGAATAGACGGACAAACGTATTAACGCACGTTCAGACAATTGAATTTTGGCATTAATGGAACCTCATATCAGCTAGCTTTGGTAGAATGCTAAAATTAGCTGATGTAACTAGTGAATTGTTGTTTTGATCTTGAAATATGGCCTGGTTTTCACTAATCCTGGTCTACCAAGAAGCTGTGAAATGATATTCCTCATAATGCAGCTTACATTAAGGTTAGTTAGCTTACGGAAATGTAAGCTTGTTAACAGTACTGTTGGGCATGAATTAATGAATGCTAACGCTAGCTGTTGTGACTTAGCTGTTGTAAAGGTAGCGAGTTTTCTAATAGTTTGTTGTATCTTGAAACATAGCCTGAGTCTCACTTATCATTTCAGTTGCTTATCAATCAAGAAGCAGTGAAATTTTAATAATTTGCAGGAACAGGAAAAAGTGATGTGTCTCTTTTCATAAGAAACAGAACATACCATTATCATGTAAGTGTGTCTGTTTTGGGACCTTCACACAACTAAACTGCCACATTATAGAAGCAGTGCTATCAGGAAATGAGACAATCCTTAAGCTGGGAGGCCCCATTTTTAAATCCATGTGTCACAGCCTATATTCGACCGCTTAAAGTGTCCTTCAGTGAGACATTGAATCCCCTCTAGCTCTGGCTTTACTCTCCTCAACTGACCCAGTGTTTGAAAGGCAACAAAACGGTGTAAAACGGGATAACAAGAATACCACATCGAAAAAACACATCATTAAATCATATAAACCTAAATCTGCCATTTACATATGTTGTAGTCCACAATTACGCTACCAAACCATGCAGCTCCATCAGTCACACATACCTCAAATTTTAAAGTAGTTTTTGGAAATACTGGAACTCATATGACTTGAGGATGAAGAAGCCAGCTACCACAGGATACCAACCACTTGAAAACACACCGCCTGTCGTTATTACACTCTTGGGCTCTCTGCTTTCTTCCTCTGGCTGACCAGTCATTTACCGATGCCAGTGTGGGTGCCGGGCAGCCAGTGAAATTTATTTAGTGAAATCACTCATATATTTGCACTGAGGTAAAACCACTCGGAAGCACTCTGAGTTCAGCCCTTCAAAACATTTGCCAGCTGTGATGGAAGAAAGACCCCAATCATTTAACCAGCTGAGTGGAAAAGGTTTTTTTCCTCTTTCCAGTGAATGCCAAATAGGCTCTGCTGTGTCCAACAACCATATATGGACGTGTGATGGATCTGAACTGGCACACAAGAGGGAAAACTGTAGGTAATAAAGTCATTTACACTGTTTGATATTCATATAATACATAATTAAAGCTATAAATATCCAAAACAAATAGGTTAGGGAGTTTCCTCAGGGGTAGCTGCTGCAAGAAATCAAAACAGCATGATTACAGAGGGAGTCTGATTAGGTTTGCAGTGACATTTGTGTCATTAATATGAATTCTGCTTCATAAATTCAGCCCTTCTCAAGTCATGCTGCAATATTTGTTTTTATCCTGTGGTGATATTTACATAAACAAGGGAACATGCTTCAATCTTTCTGACTAAATAAGCAGCACTCTCTGACTCTTCCTAGACAGACCTTCTCACACCATCCTGACCATCCTGTGGGAGCAGCCCCCCTTACCATTCTTGTCAGGTCTCATGCAGTGCCCACCTCATTGATTCCCTCCACTGACAGCACAGTAAGCCATCTGGAACAGCGGCGGTTTCTCCTCACCCAGGTCGCAGCGAGATGGCTCTCAGCTCGACAGGCTGACAGGTGGGGTTTACGCAACCCGTGTGCCCTAATGGAGAGAATAAATTGAGTGTCATTTTAGCTTAACACGGTTGACTGCCGTAATGAGCTATAGATATACTGCACGGTCACGTTCAGAAGCCACATGGTGCTATCATTTGATGGCAGTAATTTAAAAACGGTCATTTCCACTTGTGAATTTCATCACTTTTTAACTGCAGCAGACAGTAAATCAAAACTTTGCTGCTGCTGCTGCTGCTGACTCCTAAAAGCCGCCAATCAGCTACGCAGTTTCTAACACAACACAACACAACACGCCAGTTAACATGTTTCCTCTTCCACAGCCCATCAACATCTTAAGAATACCCACGAGTCCCTGTTGTGGTTCCAGCCAAAGCTACACAGCTGCTCTTCCTCATAAACACCTCTCAGGCATGAGTGCAGGTATTGTCTATCAACCACCTCCTCTGAGACGTAAAGATCATGTGGGAAGTAATTCAAAGACTCGATCTGGTGCTCTATATGTCCCACTCTGGATTATGCTCCATATGCAGCATGCATGTGGTTTTCTGTGTCTGCAAACATAATTCCCACAGACCCATGTTATTTGCCTTCAGATTTAATAGCAGTGGAGCTCAGATAATTATTGGATTTATCACTTGATTGACAGAAAATACCTTTAAGTAGTAATGGTCATTTTTTTAATAAAAAGGCCAAATATTTTGCGCTAAATAACACTGAAAATAGTGGTCAGTTGCAGCCCTTAACAGACCTAGAATTAGGTTGCAGTCACCTTTGCAACAATGGATGTTCTGCTGCTTGACAAATAATCCTGCGGTTCACCTTCCAGTCTGCTCACCCACCTGCGATTGTGTAGCTGTTGCTGACATGCAGGTGGCTGCTAATAGCGTACAAATGAGCAGGGTGACAGGGACCCACCGCAGCAGTCCAGAGCAGAAGCAGCAGACAGATGGGAGATATTTGATCAGTGATCGCAGACCTTTTCACATCCTCAGGGAGCCTGAGAGACGGACGTGCTCCTAATCCGCTTGGTTTGTGTGTGCCATGTGAGAGTGTCATGAGTGTAGTGGCTTTGGGATGAATGAGAATTCAGCCAATGCTATTGCAAAATGTCACAAGTGGCTACAAAGAGTAACTTACATTTACAATGTAATAATCAAACTGTGAAAATATCATTGCACAAACCCATACTGAGATGGATAAGACAGATTAGATGTCAACAAAATGCAACAAGAAGGAAAGCAGGATGAATAAAAGACCAGAAATGAAACAGCATTGATGCAGAAAAGTAATTCATAAGGATGTTAGTCTAGTGAGTGACAGAACTTGTGTTGCAAGCAGAATACAAGATACCATCATTGGCTCATACGGAAGCCCTTAGCGGACATGCATCAATACATTTTATTTATTCAGTTTTCCCGTGATAACGAGTTATCTCTGCTCGAGATCTTGACTTATTTTCATTGTTATTTGAAAAAAAAGCAGATTTTCCAATTATAACAGATTAATTTGGCCCTTTATATCGAGATAACAAAGCTTGTTTTGTCGTGACAACATGGCTCATTTTCCGGCGATCTGGAAAACAAAACAACAGGCTGGTCACTGTGAGGAAAGTCAAGCCTATTTCTCTCTCTGGGGATACAAGTTCTGATCATCTGACAGTTACGGTGTTGCCACGTCGTTATCTTGTGATAAAGTGATGGATAAGTCGAGATCTCGACAAAACAACCAGAAGTTTCTCGTTGTCATGAGAAAACAGAGTAAATAAAATGTTTGGATGCATGTCTGCTAAGGGCTTCCGTAGGATCTATAGTTTTAAAGTGGAAAATATGCTCTCTGTGTTAGTCTGCCAAAATAACTGTGTGTTTAAACACGTGTGCTCTTATTTAAATGCTAAAGACATTTCTGATTGTATTTGATGAATAATCACATGATCAATGACTGAACGTGAAAAGTAAAAACTTTTATTAGCAAAAGCAAGAGAGTATTCACAAACTCTAATTGTATTATGTGCCGAAAGCTGTACAGGTATGATTGTAAGGCAGGACCATGAATCTTAAACACACAAAGAAAACGGCTGAAGCCTTGCGACTCCTCAAACAGTAAAACTGAATTTCACTAGCTAACATAAATACGAGTCCTTGTCAACATGTTTTTCCTCAAATACAAAAATAGGTCATTTAAAACAAAGTCACACTATTATGTTCTTGCAATTCAACAGCGCTACAGTAAGGTCACATTTGATTGATCTCGCACTGAATATGGGATGAAATATGTTCACATTCCTTAACTGTTTCACATTCATGAAATAGAAGCTGCATGCATAGTGGCTCATAAACTCACAACTGTTAAATAATGGGGGACGGCTGAATTTCCCAAAAAATGCCCAAAACAGAAATAATTCTGCGTTTTTCCAGTGAGGATTTTGCACATTTGAAGGGCTCCTCACCCGAGGAGGACGGTCTCAGTGGACAGAAGTTTCACAAAATGTATTAGCTACAACACAACAAAGGAAATGCTCAACTTATTGTGTATCACTTAAAAATATTATCAAGTCAACATTTCCTTTCTGTTAAGGTTCATCCTGAGTTATTAGTTTTTCACACGTCAAATATGATACACAGCACAAACACAAAAAAGCAACACAAACAAGTGATTTGGTTTTGAAGCACTCGCCGAACTCTTCGAACATATCAGTTATAAATGGAGCGGTTTTGTTTGTTTAAAAACGTTCCCAATGCAAACCACAAAAAGACAAATATAGAACGTATCTAAACCAGTTCACACGCACAAAAAACGAACACACGGGAAATAGCTGTTATTCTCTTTCAGCTCTGTTCTGAAAATCTGTACCAACATGTTAAGACATCTGATTTTGCAGTCAGACCCCACAGCGTTGGTACTGAGGGACAGAGGCACATTCAATATGCATTAATGGCCTGTGGTGTTCTTCTTTTGAAATATAGGAGACCAGACAGGGAGAGCTTCATCAGGACCTGTAGTCGGGAGAATAGAGACGTGACCTGGGGCTGCTGTTAGGGTCCGACCTCGGCGTTCTGCGATTGAAGCAGTTCCCGTCTGGAGTGCCTAGACCTGCGAAAGAGCCAAATACAGCACTGAGTAAATA
Source organism: Semicossyphus pulcher (assembly GCF_022749685.1). Lineage (NCBI taxonomy): Eukaryota > Metazoa > Chordata > Actinopteri > Labriformes > Labridae > Semicossyphus > Semicossyphus pulcher. The sequence goes on from NW_027211637.1 coordinate 22,807,698, forward strand.
AAGCATCCAGAGCAGAGCAGAGCAGTCACGTTGGGGAGCGAAAATACTAGAAATAAGTGGAGAAGCTTAATTACTGGATTTGAAGTTGGACAAACACAGCTGAATTTATAAGGAAATATATTTGGCTTCAGGCTCACAAATAGGGAATTAATTGTTCCATCAAAGAATGCCTGCAGCATCATTCACAATAAGTTTAACACTTCTGGACGGATCATGTGCTTCTTAAGCTTTGTTTTCATCCAAATGAGCTTTAAATTTACAATGAGTGAGTTTGCATTTCTTTACAAAAACACCAGAAACTTGTCCTGCATGCTGTCAGGATTGTTTCTAATTAGTTCTCAGTGGAGCTTTATAGCCTGCTGCCATCACACATTTAGGTGTTGGCCAAACTTTTTATCTGAAACGAAAGCAAGAAGGAGCTCAGGCATAAAAACGATGGACTGACATTTGGAGGTGTATCCCTCGGGAAGTGTCACGGTGTCCTACCTGAGTCGGCTGGTGGCGTCCTGGCGATGAAAACAGGATGATAAGCTCTTTCCCTTGGAGAGAACACAGTGTGGAGGACTGCAGGGGATAGAAACACATTTTGACAGCTCAGTTTCAAAGTATCTCTTGGGAATCACAGTTTTGTTACAATTTTAAGTGCTTTAAATTGTGTTTGTATTTGCAGGCAGATTGTCACATTATTCACTTTTAAAGGCCCGTGTTTCATTCATCCTCTTACAAAAGGCGAGTTCAATGACGTTCATTTTCAAATATTTGTTTAGGACATTCAGGTATTTGTCTTGTCTACCCCAGTCGCGCAAAAAAACCTCCATCATTGAAAATATGACAGGACCAAGCACGGGTGCACAAACGCTCCAAGTAAACAATCCAGGTATTCAAACCTTTTGTTTTAAGAGCATTTCACTGCCTACAGAAATTATATGACCCACCGATGATGATGATAGCTGTACCGGCCAGCAGGGAGAACAGGGAGAAGAAGATCATCTGGTAGCTGTCTATGAGGTTTTGCAGGGAGTGTCCCCCCGGCTGGTTACCCACCACAGGAGGAGCTGCTGACAGAGACAGAGAGAGTGGATGAGACAACAGGTTGTCAAGTCGTCTTAAAAAGTGCTGAAACCACATGAAAAATATATTCGGTTTAGTACTTTAAGATTGGTAGTGAAATCTGAAATCTGAAAGAAGTGATATTCTTGTACTTATTTCCTACAGATGACGATAAATATGGATAAAGCTGTCGAATAAAGCTGCACTGATACCTTAACTTAGTGAGGCAGTGGAAGAGCAAGGAATTAATGGAACAATGTTATTTTTACAAAGTATTTTAGGCTTCGTGGATTGCATTGAACTTCATTAGAACTAATTATATTTTAGCTCACAGTTGAGTTTTTGAAAAGCTGTTAGCCCTGCTACCTTCCTGTGACTTTACACATTACTCTTTAGGCAACATGACCTTGTAGCCGGAGGCACAGCGACTTGTCATTCGCGCTGAAAGGATATCTGACCTTCTCTGGCAGTGCTGGCATCAGCGACGGGAATCAGAGTGACTGGGATGACGAGACTCTGGCCGTAGGAGGTGCTGCTTACAGAAATAGACGCAGAGACCGCCGCCTGAGGGTTCACGGCGCTGACAGTGTACTTTGAGAAACTGGGGAAGTTGTGGTGTACCTCCTTCTCTTGGACAGCAATGTTCGGAGATGAAGACACCACCTAAAGACGTGGAAAGGTGTTGTAGTCATTTGTTCTTAAAAGGACTTTTACCAACTGTAAAAATGTAACAATGGCAGACTTTATTAGAAGTTCTACGAGAAACAATGTTTAGCCTGACCTCGATGCTGGACAGGGCGGCAGAGGGGCCGTAGACGGTGAGCTCCGCTGAGGGGTGCAGGTTTGAGAGCAGCAGCTCGGCCTGGTCCGAGTACAAGCCTAGATCTATGGGCAGTATGGCGCTGACTTGCTCCCCAGAGAAGGTACTGCCCTCCAGGCCGGCCTTCACCAGCAGGTTGCTCATGGACATTCTGTGCACGCGGTTCTGCTGGTCTGTCACCGGCTGCAGGGTTATGGAACACGTGTAGAGGCCTGGGGGCGAGAATTCACAGAGGAAAAAGAGATAAATCCTTGATGTTTGCGTTTGGGACATGAGATGTCTAAATGTGTGGACGTCACAATGTGTAAAACCTTGTGCAAGCTGCAAGATACATAACAGAAATGTATATTCCCAATCAATTCTAAAGTCTGAATTTGTCACAAAGGGTAATTTGCCCATCTCATCCCCCGATTAGGACCTCCGCGGGGTCCGGCTGAATGATTACAGCGTTGTGCACAGAGTGGATCCCCTCAGAGAAAAGCAAACAACTGGGGTGAAGTCCCAATCCCCAAACATAATTAGACCTGTGCTTTCAAGAAACAGCAACTCTTCACAGTTCAATACATCACCCGGACACCTTTTATAGCCCCGCTAAATTCATTCCAAGAGCAATGCAGGTATTGATTAGGCCCTTGTAAACAGTATTTTCCCGCCAGTCATGCAAGGATACGCGTAAACATTTGGCCCAGGTAAGGTTTAAAAGTCATTTTATTTTGGAGAACCTGGTGCTTCTAAAGATTGAGTAAATTATAATCATGTCAAAACTACCAATGTTTGTACGGTCGGGTGTTAAAAGATAATAAAAGGTAGCTGTCAATCAATGTCTTAAGAAGGTAAATCTGTGTTGTGAATGTAAAAGGAAAGGCAGCAATAAAATACAGGAACCTAACTATCAACAGTTACTGACACATGAATGTGATCTCTGCCGTCTTACCCACGCTGGTGTCAAAGCTGGTGTGTTTTGTGAAGACATCATTAGCAGGGAAGTCCACAGCATCACTGGTGAAGCTCAGATGGCAGCTGACGGAGGATTCTGGCCGCAGCTGAGAAATGGCTTCAGTCTGGGCAGAGGAACAGCTTCCTGCAGGGGCAGAGCACACTGGCGTAAGATACTAAAGCTTTGTGCTTCAGTGCACACTTTGTTGTTTAATCCACAAAACATTATTAACAGTAACGACTCTGATTATTTATAAATCGTTCAGTTACAAATTGGAGAAGGGAGGAGATTGATTATCAGTGGCATATCTGTCTAAAGCTACAACCAGAAGCCTGTAAGCTGGGTTCAGCACAAAGATTGGAAAAAGGGGGAAACTGCTCGCATGCCACTATTCTTAAGTGAGCTTGGAGGTGTTTCACTTCACTTTATATCTTGTGTGTTTAAGCTGTACAATAACTTAAGTGTAGAAACAACAATTGGCTGTTTTAAAGGTGTTTATGTGCTGGACTATTGTTTGGCTCTGAGCAAAGGGCAGTCCACCAGCAGACAGATCACAGTTGAAAAACAGTGCAGCACATTTACATCCTTAAAAGAGCAAACACTCTGGTTTTTGTTCAGTTTAAACAAACAAGAGAGAACATGTTAATTAGTGACCTTTAGATGTGGCGGTAGGTGGATTTATTGCGGTCCAAAAATGCTAAACAAGCTGGTTCCTTTCCCCCCTTTTCCCAAGCGCTAAGCTAACAGGCTGTTGGCTCTAACTTCCTTTTCACTAAATTAAAGTATGAGTGGTATCAATCTTCTCATCTAACTCGTGGAAAGAAAACCATTTAAAGGAGCAGTTCACCCCTGGAAAAATCCACTGTCAGTCAAAGCTGGTGTTCTCTGTAATCGATGGAAGCAATAATATTTGAAATTGGCGCCATAGCTGTGGAGAAAGTTGTACAAACAGCTCGTGGTTTCGCCCATTCTACATTTCTACAACACCCAGCATGCATTGCGCCCCTCCCTCTGGAAGGAACGGCCCAGCGAGAGACGCTGGAGCGAAATACTACAGTTTTCGCTGCAGCCAATGGGTCAGAGTGTATATTTTGACGCGTTTTACGTAGTCTGGTGGAGGTTTTCCAGGGCCTATTGGAGAAGTGGACAGCGTCCTCCAAAGGCACAGAGCGAAATTGCATTTTTTCTTACCATATTGGCATTAGCTCCCAAATATAACACGATAGGACTGAGGTTGAAAATCAGGAAACCGGCCCTTTAAGTGCATTCCCCAAAATGTAAACTAATTAACTCGTGCTCTATTCAGTACCGATGAGGTGGGTTCCTCTCTCTCTGGTGGTGAGATGGACCTTTGTTTCCTTGCCGATCCTGACAGGCGTAGACTGCGCCATAGCTGCCGTCCTCGTCGGTGCTTTGACAACCACCTACAGAAGCAGGCAGAGAAAGAAAACAGTCGATAAATTCTGAAAATATTCAGGTGTGTGCCTGGAATAATCACAGTCCAATTAACATCCCAACTAATTGTTTGCATCAATCAGACCAGACTGTCAGCAAAACACAACTAATTAGAACAGAGCCGAGTCTTTAATACACCATTACTGCAACCTCTATCAATGTCTCCTCTCACACATCTCCATTCAGTTCATTTCGTCTGAACGCCTTTGAGCACCTTTTTGTTCATGATAAAACACCTCACACAAAATCTCATCAATTCTCGTTCTGCAAATAGGAAATATTCTCATGAAATCGCAGGTTACATTCAGCTCACGTGCAGGAAGGAGCACGACCGAAGAGAGTACGGTGACACTCAGAGAGGGCCAATTAATCCTGCACACACTCCATCATGTGTGAGAAGCTCAATAGAGTTAATGTCGTGCACACACACTAGGCAGAAACAATGCGTTAGTTAAAAGGTGACGCTGGAGAAACTAAACATATGTCACACTTTTATCTTGGTTATGATATATTGCTGAAGGATAGATACAGTGTGATGCACTTGAAGAGGCAATCATATTCCCTGGAGAATAGACATGTCGAGTAGAAATAAAGAAACAGAGAGGTGTGCTGTTTGCATAATAAGACCCACAACCTGTTTTTTGTTACTTCTCTCAGCCATGACTCATACGGGAAACTACATACAATGCGTGCTTTATCGCACAGTCCGTCAGTGAAGGATTGCAGATAACACAGCAGTTACGACCTTCGGATAACATACCTCTATGTACGTTTTCAGAAAGCCAGCTATCTCGTAGTACACGGTGGCTGTCCCAGGGCCTCTGGCTACTGCTGCACCACTTTTAGGGTCCACCTGAAGAACACCATCAGCTGAGGAGCTCCAAGTACCATCACCGCCTGCAGAGAAGGGAAGATAATATTAAAAAATATTTACACTTTGCTCACATGAAACTTCAACAGACGGATCTGTGCCAAACGAAGTATTATAATTCAAGTAGACTTAAGATGGGAACTTTGTCCTTAAAGAGAAGTAAATAAAATGCAGAGCCAGAGAGATGTTTCTTCCAATTAGAAGAAAATTAAATTAAAATACAATTTAACCAAATCTTAAGAAAAGATTTTATCCACTTTCCTCTTGTTCTTTATGTTGTAAAGTGTCTTACACATATACACAATACAGTATGTCGGCTTAAAGAACTGTCTCTCACCATCTGGGCCGGTTAACTGGGTATTAAAGCAAACCACATCCCCGACCACCAGTCTTTGCATCTCATCAGCCCCATGTGGGTGGATGCCATGCCCGACAGGTAGTGGAACGTAGTCAGCCACACCCATATTTCCATCGTCCCACACTGCAAGAAGAGTGAGGCCCACGTTGATGGTCCTCACTGTCAGAGTGTTGTTACCAGGCCCCATCCCCACCTGCACCAGGTCATCTCTGCAGGACACAACAAAGGAACGGGTTGAATTATAGAATAATGAGCTCATCAACTAAACAATATAATCAATGTATAAGTGCTGCTACTGAATAAAATTGATTAACTTGTTGATTTCTATCACATTACAATTTTATATACAGCAAAGAGACAATTTGTTCATCGTGAAAATATGAGAAACTTGCACAAAAAAATTACCCATAACACAAATTTGAATTTTCTTAATATGTGAAAGATTTATAACCTATACTTTATTATAATCCGATGTCAAACATGGCAGGTATAAATCTATTTTATTACACGGCTGTGTTAAATACTTGATTCTAATTGGTTAATCGCGGCATTCCGAGGTCTGCTGTTTCTCGATAAGAGACCGTTGCTATGAAGAACAGACCGTTGCTAGGGATTCGGCTCTAATTACACAACCTGGAGGTAATTATATTAATCAGCTGAATACAGTAGGAAAAAAAGGAGAGAGAGGCGAAAAACAGCAGAGAGAAAGCAATAAAGGTAAAATGATGCAAAAACTGAAGGCTATGACAGAGAGATCTACAAAACTGAAGACGGCACACGAAGTAAACATTAAACAGAACAAAGTACGGGATGCGGCGGTGTTTAAAGACAGTGACGAGACAGAAAACGTCCATCAGGTGCTGCTCTGATTCCTGTGCACCATCAGTGGAAATGTTTCTATTTAATGTGAGTAAAAACAGCTAGATTAGCTCATTTTGAAAAGGCTGAAGAGTTAACCGTTGCTATGGATGCAGTGTGAGTGTAACAGATTATTTTTATACGAAAAACGGAAATATAATGATTTTTAAATGAATACAATTATAAGATGTGTCAAATTGTTGATTTCGTAAGTAAATAGCCGTGTAATAAGCAGTCATGTAGCAGGTCATCATGGTAACAACCTGCTCACTGTACATTATCCCTTACATAACTCAGGCTCATTATAAAAAACCTCCATCTACTCCAATTTCTCTCTTGGTTCAGTGCTGAGAGGCCCAATGGTTTGCTTTATCCCTATAGGACCCTCCACGCATCACGTCCTAACGCCTCATCTTTCATTCCAATAAACTATTGGCAGCCACAAATGCTGCTGTCTTTGTTAATCGACTTGATAAACTTGGGCCAGTACTGCTAGAAGTGCTTCAGTAGATTTCTGAGAAACAATTTTGCCAATTCCTTTGTTCTTTGTAGTGTTTTCTTTCCTACTACAAAAGATAAACATCATGCTTCCTTTATATTTATTCCCCTGAAATATGTCTTCCTTTTGCCACCAAGTGTATGCGGCCAAACTGTTCCCACCTCAAATACCAGCAACATTGAAATGGCTCCTTGGAGATGCAGTTGGATCTAATCACAGGGCAGCCTTAGTCCTAAGCGCATAAGCCCTTTACCTCTCTGATTTTGATAGTTTTCACCTAAAATTGTCTGTCAGCACCTGGGGAAAAGGGTAATAGAATCAATTTATTGTGCAGACAGACGAGGGAGTCCCTCATTGGGAGAGCAGCCACGCTCCTCCTAGCTCAACACTCCCATTAATTTAGCTCACTCACTCAGGTGGAAACAACTCCATCTGAAAAGAAGTTGAAAGGAACAGCCGAGTAAATTAATGTTGTGACCTCCACATGCAGCAGCCCGTCACATAACCCTGACATGATCCAAACTACTCTGGTGGTACCGTTTAGATAATAGTGCACACGGTCTCAGCAAAGAGGATGTGAGGTTGTATCAAAGCCCGTTCAAATTCTAAGAATCCATGTTGACCTTTTTTCACATCTTGTTAAGCTGCTAGATGGTGAGTTTTTTGAGCCGACATGACTTGTCAAGTGTAATTTGAAATACAGGAAGACATTAGGTCACACAGGGATGGATGAGGTTGCACAACAGACCACTCAAAAGAGGCCTTGGTCCTCTCTCTCTATATATAGCCAGGGACAGCAGGATAATAGCATTTCAACCTTGGGGCACTGAGGGAACTGCAAAACATATCCTCCTCCTTCCTCTGCCTGTCTAAAAATCATGTTTCACTCAGAGCCACACAGTTTATAGATGTATGAATTATTGAAGTACATGACAGCAACACCTAAAGCATAAAGAAGCTATAGATTGTGTGCTCACTGACCTGTTTGTAGCGAACGTTAGCTGTGTGTTGGAGCTGTGCAGGGTCTCTCCAGTGCTGGCATGAAAGTGGACGGTAAAGGTGAGCACTACGCCCAGGGGAAAGGCTTTCAGGCTCTCTTTGGTGTGCGTGTAGAGGACTGGACTGGTACTGAAGCGGACGTAGGACACAGGCACCACCTGAGGAATGAAGGGAAGAACCAGTGATGCAATCAGTTTCTGCAGGGACCATGTCGACAGTTGTTTTAAGGATCAGTTCAACTGATCTTGATCATACATCTCCAACCACTGAGAGCTAGCCTGTGGCAGGTATAAGAAAACAGAATGACGGATGATGTAGGGTGGTTACTTCATGACAATATTATACAGATGCTATATGAAAAGTTATGACATCAGAATGTCTTCTTCCTAGAATACAAAAACACTGTAAAACCAGTGCTTTCAGGTTTAACTATTTCTAAGTATTTTAAATAATAAAAATATGTTTTGTATATTGTACTGTTAATCTGTATAACCATACTTTGTTTTGTAAAAACTACATTACTACCTGCAATTTCAAACAGACTAGAATCACAGTGTAAGTACATGTCAACTATTTTAAGACAAGATGCTTGAATTACTATTCTACATACTAGGGATGCACGATATTAGATTTTTTGCTGATATCCAACAACTCATTTAGCCAATTACCGATACTGATATTTTTTTCCCGCACACCCAATTGCAGAGATCATCAACTCTTTTATTTTTTTTGCGTATTAGCGTACAGTATAATGGTGATACTCTTATCACATTTGTTACACAGTCGGGGTGACGGGTCTTGAGATGGTTAATCAAGTTTGAAGTGTTGAAAGACTTTGCCTTGGCTCCTCCTCGCATCACCGAAGCTGAGCAGTCATTGCAAATAGCAGTTTTGCTATCTATTTCAGACACTTTGAAAAACTTCCACACCACGGAGGTAGACACACGTGAGGTCATCACGCTGCGCCGCGCAGGTCTTCTTCGCGCCGGGGACATTGCGCCGAGGTCGGGCATTTAATCAAGTATGCAGCAGCCAATTATTTTATCGGTTAATTATATCGGCGGATATTGGCGTGTTGGCCGATATCCGATAGTTCATTTTTAAGCCAATATCGTCCGATACCGATAACATGCCGATAATATTGTGCATCCCTACTACATACAGATGTAATTTAAGAAACTCCATATTTTAGCATACAGTTTCATTTTCCAGTCAAACAGCTGGATCATAATTTAGTGCTAAAACCATAGTAATTTTAACAGGTAATTTTTTACTTCAAACGAGTTTCAGCAGACTGACATTCACAGCTGTTAGAGTACCTATGTAAGGCTGCATTCATACTGCAGCTTATTCCCCCCTATGCGACACAGATCAGATTTTTTTTAATATCAGTGTGAACAGCAATAAGTTGCATGATGTGGTATGATGTGGAACATGCGATCTGTATGCGACTTGTATTTGAACACTCAAATCTGAATTGGTCCGCGTTGCCGTGGTAATATGCACATTTCCAGGAGTGATTCTAAAGAAGAAGACTTCCTTTTTCCACTTGATGGAGGACGACACGCAGCAGAGGAGAGACGGCGAAATAGCAGATTTAATTGCTATTTGGGGAGATGCCTCTATCCAATCAAAACTAGAAGGCTCTTACCAAAGTGTTTAAAATATATTTTGAGAGAAATATGCCGTTTGGCCCATCTCTGATGGAGATGTTGCTTACTTGCACAAAAGTGTATCTACATCCAAAGTCCCAAAGCCCAAGAGCCATCTATATTATACAGCAAAATGTCAGCAGATGTGACGTCTTTTATTATTGTTGTTTACGCACGTGTGTCTTTTTAAAATCATTTGCTGTTCACTTCGACATCTTACCTGGGTAACATTCTAAAATAGATATGAACAGTGACCCCAAAACATCAGATATGATCCCCAAATTGGAATTGAGCGTGAAGGCATGCACTATGAATGCAGCCTGAGAGGCCAGTGAGATGGAATTCAATGTTAATTCCCAGAGGATACTGCTTGTAAAACCAAATATCTGAACCGCTTTTCATATAGCGGCTCTCAAACTGACCTTCACAGCAAGGATGAGAGTTTGATTGACACCAAAGGTCTCCTGCGAGGAGATCAGCAGAGAGGAGATGCCGGGGAGAGATCCAGAGAAGAGAAAGCCCTTATCATCCACTTGAGCGATAACAACCTGGTCAGGGCAATCCAGCATCCGGTAAGAGACTGCACCTACGCCATCCCTATTAGACAAAGAGAAACACAAACGCAGCAAGTTTATCAAACTTCTGCACACACTTCTGTATTTTGCACTGTGCAATTGAAGACGTTTGAAATCCACATATTTGTTGATGCAGAGACACTTGTAACTCACCTGCTTGTTTGGAGTTTGAGGGCTGAGTTCGGAGCCATCAGTAACTCCCCAGCCTCCACTTCAGGATTAAGCATGTGCAGCTTGTCATAGACCTTGATCAAAGCAAAATGTTGGTACTCCGATTATTTGAGGGCTTTAATCTTTCTTTGATGTTCCTGCGCAAGTGACATGTCATAGTTTAATGCAGTTTGAAGCTGGATGCATTCAGCTCTGACTAATCTGCACTCTTATCAAATCACAAAGTTAACAGGTTCAGCAACTTCAGTGCTCCGCTGCCTTCAATGCCAGCTTTCTACATCATGAAGAAGCAGCAGGGGGACAAGGCCATGTAAGCGAAGTAGTCCATAAAAGGGGTCATCATAAACAATCTGCATATACAGTGTTTCCTGGGGCTCAGGTTGCACCGATGTGTTTACAAAAAAGGTTTTTTTTCATGTGTTTTCGCACAAAAAGTATTAGCCACAGTGATGTACCTGAATCTGGATCTCATCGCTGAGCTCCTGCAGATTCCCCACAAGCTGCCCAGCCTGGGGGTCAGTAACCCTGAGCACCACCTTCAGTCCCGTCCGCCCTCTCGTTCTTCCAGTCACCCTCATGCCAAAGTTGTGCTCTGACTGGGGCTCCACGTTAGCCTGAAGGAGGCAGACAGCATTACGAGAATGGCAAAAATAGCAGCAGCAAATCAAATAAAAAGGCAACAGTGATGAGAAAGCAGGGACATGGAAGAGGCTGACAAGGAAGCAGAGACAAGGCAGATGCAGCTCTTTAATTTATACTGTAGTACAGAGACAGCACATCTTAAGTCAATCTGATAAAGAGATCGCAGGGACAACAGGAGCCAGAAATAGGACTGGTTCAGTGGCAGAAACTGGAATATCAAAAGCAAGTGCAGAATACCTCCATGTGTCTTGGCTTGACATCCAGAATGTCTCTCTTGGTGGTGGACCAGTGGAAGGTGAGGCCGGGTAGAGCGTTGCCAAAGGAGAAGGGTGTTTGACTGTTGGTCAGACCCATCACATATACAGGCATCTACACATAAGAAAAGAGATTAGTAATTTTTCCTGTTAATCTCAGCGCTTTTGTGAGCGGTAATGCTTACATTAAAGTGATAATCTCAAAGATTTTCATGTAAATAAATGTCTGTTAAGTCACTATCTATGGCCAAATGAGGCAACAGAATGGTGATTGGCCCACGGATAAAAGCCTTTGCATTTGCAGTATTACAGACTGGGTGTCTGGTGCGACTTAAAAAAATCACAAGCCGCGCCCAGTTAGTGACGCATTTTCAATCACCCGGCAGTGGTTGGTCTGCCAGAGAGGGTAGGCGGAGCTAAGCAGCTGCTTTTCCGGTCTCTGCAAGTGTTGCGAGTAAACAGTAATCTACTATGGCTGAACAAACAAAGAAAAGATCGATGACTACAGATACAACTTCAAAAATAAGTGAAAATCCAAAGAAAAAGAAACAAATCCGACGCTCAGATGAAGCAAACAGTCTAAAAAGGGAAGCGACCGTCAGCGAGGAAAATCAAGAGTTACAACCGTGGACGTCACACATGCGACACTGTTGCAATTACCGTTCATCACCATAGGTGCCGCCAAATCGAACGAAAGTAAAATCTTCGAGATTACCACTTTAAGGTGATTTTTATACTGTAATACCTGTGCTCCTGTCTTCATTCTTGTGATAGGTGCTCTGATTCGAATGGCAGCCAATTGCACAACCTCGACTCCAACTTGATCCTGAGGACACATGACAATCAGCTTTTCATCTGTTAAATCTCAGAGAGCCATAAACACAAGTCCACACAATCTACATATTTATTTACCTGAGAAACAACAACCAGCTTCCCAGTCTCAGCATCAACAGCTTGGACCAATCCAGTCACAGTGACATTACCGATGGCTACACCCCTGACGTGACCCATGCCGTTAACAGATGCTATCTCCTCGTTGGAGATGGAGAAAAGGATATTGGACTGAGGCTGAGGGCCACCCTCTGATGTGATCTATACATGACAGCAGGAATGAAAAGAGGAGGGATCGTTTGAAAGAGAGAAACAGAGAAGGAAAAAAACATACATGAGTGATCTTGACAACACTGACAGTTCAGTCAATAGCTTTGATCAATGCGAGGTCTGATAATTATTTGCAGAAAGCTATTATCCTTTGTGTATTAAACTACTCAAGACCAGCACAAATAATGTGCGCTGCATGTGTATTACTGAGTTTAATGTTCGAGCAATTAGGAGGCCTCTTGGATGGATGGTAAAGGCTTTTTAATTAAAGCGCGAGCAGAGGCAAATGAAAGGCGAGCTGGATGCTCAAACCAAGAGCAATTAGGCTCACGTCATCTTCCAGTGGAGTCCTGGCAGAGGGCTCTTTTGGAAGACAAACTGAGGACCAGATGATCTGTTCTGGCAGGATAAACTGAGGCCAGCTGTCTCCAGAAAGATCTTTAGCATCAATGTTATACAAACCTGCATCATTGCTCCAATTAATAGAGTCACTTTCCTTGGGATGAGTTTGAACGGTGGAAAAACCTAGAAAATTTAGAAAAAAAGTTACCACATGTGCAACATATGCAAGAGTTATAATTTGAATTGACAGTTTAGTAGTTTTTACAAAATTTTACCTCAATTTGCTGAGGGGGGGACGAAATTTTCTTCCCATTTTTATCCACAGCAAAAGCCGTGACAGTGGTCTGACCGATAGAAAGACCTTTCACCTGGAAAACAGCTGTATCTTTTTCTGAAGAGTCTGCGACTGATCTGCAAAAATACATGTACAAGTGTTAGTTGCAAATTAATAAGAAGCCTTAAGGTCTTTTCAGACGGGGGGGACTGACGCGCCTAGTTATTCATTTTCAATGAGAGGCGAGCGGGCAGGTAGGAAGGCGCGGGCAATTTGACAGGCGGAGCGCAAAACCGGCGCAATCCGGTGAAATTGTTGCGGCCGTGCTCGTCTCACACACACGCCCGCCCACCCGCCCGCTGCCAGAGCTGAAAGTTCTTGAACTTTTTTCTATGCAACACGCAGTAGTAACTGCAAAAATCACAACGGATGAGAGACTGATCCTTGCTGTATGCGAGTTCCCGGAGATATATAACCACTTTGTAAACAGTAACTGGGACATAAGCAGGAGGGCCTTTGCATGGCGGAGCATCGGCACATGACTGGATGTATCCGGTTGTCTTAAACCAGGCTATACCTTGCGTCAGTTGGTAACGGTTAAGTTACAACTATGATCATTTAGCTATCGCCTATGGAGAAAATACAGTTGTACCAGCAGGGATACAGCAGTGCACAGAAGCCGTTTCTATGGTTACCATGCGTAGAGCGCATGGTGTTGTGTGCCTGTCTATTCACATGAGACCCCAAGAACCAAGCGTGTACGCAGGCAGAGTGTGGCCCCCTGAAAAGACCTTTGCATGTTATTACATCCTGAACCAAAACAACCAGTTTGACGATACTTACTTTAAAGAGACTATTGACGAAGCTGTCTTTAGTTTAAGAGTCATGAACTTGAAATAGCTGGCAGGGAAAGGCTTCTTATTATCATCCAAGACTCTGACATAAGCTGTCACAGATTTGCCTATCTCCACCTGTAAGACAGACAAATGACATCCATCATTAGAGGAGTAATCATTCAGGTTCACAAGCAGAGCAAACCTAATTCTGGTAATTCACTGTTATTGTTATTAGAATTGGCTGGAAATGTGCTGGAAAAACACAACCATATGTAGCTTTAAAAATCACTGAGGCATCTCAGGAATGTGTGATACTGATAACAGGGATCATCCAGTCAAGCAGTGTCAGGCCGCTCCATGATGAGGGATTATGGGGCTGGAAACTGACCTTATCCACCACTCTCACATAAACCTCCAGGATGCCAGAGACGTGCACTGTGGCCTTGGCCGGGGCTGGAAATGCCAGACAGAGGTCATGAACCATCACCTTCACCTCCCCCGGAAGGACGGGAGACACCTGGGCACAAAGCGGGTCAAAGTTTTATGGTCAAAATCTTAATTTTATGCATTAAAGGGAGCATTTTTCTCTGTAGGGATGACTTGGAATGACCCAAACCAAAGACAGTACACGTTTCTCCTTACCTGAGCTGTTCTCTGGGCCTCCTGGAATGCCACGTCCACTGTCCCTTTAACACTGGTATTGACAAAAAAATACCCAGATCCTTCTTGTAGAGCTAAGTTTGCCTGCAAAAACAAACAAAAAACAATCAACGCTTGTGACAGTGCAGAAAATGTTTACAAGAATAAATGATTACATAGTGCGTGACGATTCAGAAAACAAAGTTTGCGCAAGTTCACGTCATGTTTCTCTGATAGCTGGCCTTGCATGTGACACCAAAGGCGACCTCTGACCACTGTCACTCTCTAAAATCCTCTTACACAGGTCACTAGTTGTTATTTAACCCCCACACCTGCTAAACACTGCTCTCATATCACACAGGATTAGCAGAGGGGGGCCCCACTGAGGGATATAAGTTTCCACAGTGCCTAGAGCAAAAAATGTTATCGTTTGAATTCCTCCAGTTTGACTAAATTCATTCTGATTCTTGTTCTGCTTGGAAAATCGCATCCCTACAACAGAATACCAAAGACAATTTTAACTTTAGTAAAACAAGTTATGAAAAGCCAGCGTGTCTGTGAGTGTTCACCCTCGGGAGGAGTGAGGAGATAACCCAGTGATTTGTATGTGAGGCCACAGCGCTGATGAACCTGTCACTTACCCGCACATCTGGGTGGTTGTAAATAGTGACTGTGTCAGGAGACACCTTCACATCTTCAACCAACAGGAGCTCCAGAGTGGCTGAGACGGGGGTCAAGGGGTCATACTGTGCAGAAAGAAAAACAATTAGTGCCGTGGTTACAAATCCAAATATCCACAGATCATAAAAACTTTATTATGCTGATAATTTGATTGTGTTCAGGGTCGTTTCCTTTTGGCCTGTCTTGGCTGTTGAGCCTTTGCGTTCACTTACTGGACTGGGAACGTTGGCTGCTGCAAGATGGGAAACTTGGTAACCCAGAGCTGTCACCGTGATGGCAGCAGTGCCTGTCTGATGATGGACAAGAACTGTCCGGCGTCCTGCCAAACACGACGAAAAGGGAACGACGAGAGACAAAACAGTAATTTCAGAAACAGAAACACCAAACTATTTGTCATCACTAATCTATAGAAGCAGACAGCAGAAACACAATAAAAAATGTTTTCTCTGGGATAAGTGAATGCACAATTCCTCGTCTGCCTCCGCAGTCTTGGAATTAAATCCTGCCAGAGCTCTTTCTCCGGCTTCTCCCTCATTACTTTCAAAATGTCTCAACAAAAGAGAAAAGTTAAGCAGGCAACCCACACAACAAAACACAAACAAACAAGTGGAGACTTATGGCAAGCCTCAAGGTCTTACCGTGAAGTTTCATCTGTTTGTTGTCGTCCTCTAACTGCAGGAGCTCCATGGGCATAGTGGGTTCAATACTGGCCACCGACACCATGGTCGATTCCCACACCATGCTCAGAGAGCTGAAGTTGTCAAACTTCCGTCCTTGTTGATCAAAAGCAGCCAAGTCCAATACGGGGTTACGGTAATTAGAAACAGGGACCTGCAATAAAAGGTATTACGGATCAATTTATTTTCTTATTATCACGTTTACATTATTATGGGAAAATCATGACCATCATTGAGCCAAAGATATTTCAGAAAAGAAATAATGTTTTAATATCTCATGAAGTCAGTTTGTAAAGTAGCCGCTGCTTTCTTTAAATGGAATAAAAAATTTATACAAAGAAAAAAAAAATTACATTATATGTAATTATTTATATCTTATTTATATCAGCCATTGACAAAGATAAATAATCAACGTTAAACAAATAACAGAATCACAGTGTAAATGTTCACAGCAAGGTTAAAGCTCGTTATCGCTTGTAAAGGGACAACAGACATACCACTTGTTTGTTCTGCTGCAGCAGGGGGCAGGTCAGGTCCAGCTGTGGGTTGGTGTACACTGGCACCAGGGTGAAGCGGGACGGAGGGGCACATATAAACTTGACAACAGCCAGTTCCACAGCTGGAAAAGGATTGGTTACACTGGCCTTGTTTCCCACGTTTACCTCCAGCACCTATAACATAAGACAGTTAAGAATACTATGATTGTATTTCTATGACTATTGTGAGCCATTAAAGGGGGGGTATTATGCTGTTTCACATTATAAGACATATATATAATTTTACAATGTTGGATGTCCAGACTAAACTTGGGTGAAGTTTCAAATCTGTAGGTAAAAGTATGTTGGAGTAATCCCTAGGCTTCCCCAGACAGTTTTTTCTACACGCTGCACTTTGTGACGTCACAAAGTGCAGCCTCAGGAGGCTTCGGAGAGCTGGCCAGTCAGAAGAAAGTGGGCTTGTAGGGGCGGGGTTTCTTAAAGGGACAGAGCTGACTGAGTCGTTTCAGGCAAAGGCTGTACGAGGGCCTGCACAGAGCACCGGTGTGAGAAAAATGAGGAGGTGTTTTAACTGTAAATGATGCTAAGCTACTCCATATGTATCACAGGAATATGAAGCTTGAAATTAGCATAATACAGCATAGCACAACAGGAAGACACACATGTATGAAATGGTAATAAGAATACCTACAGGCAGATTATAAATATATAGTATTTATATATATTATTATAGATATAGGTATGCTTAAATAGCAACAATATAATTTCATTGATCCCACCTGCTCTCCCAGGGCCCTGCAGGTCGCTCTGACCCAGTGCTGGTTGTAGTTGTGGGATGAGGGACTGGTCAGTGTAAGGCTCACGCTCGACTCATCCTCAGCCTGCAAGTTGCAGAAGAACTTTGAGGGCTCCAAAATCCAAGGTCGTGGTCCGCCCTCAAACAGCATGTCTTTGGATGATCCCAGAGTCACCACAGCCACGGATACAGGGTCAACTGCCTGCCAAAAAAAAAAAGAATGTTCATACAGTCACAGGAAGACAACTTCACGCTTACAAATGTCAAAAGAGGAATAAAGTGGAATAATATAATATGTAGGTCTCCAAAATGTCAGGGGGGAGTTTTGAAAACAAAAGAGATCTGTCATGATTTAAAATTGAAAGCAGGTATTTATCTGTATTAGCTCGGCCATTCCAGCGTGAAGAGGAGCTTTGCAGAGGACATGCTGAGCTGATATACACAGCCTTTTACAGCAAAGAAGCTAAATTGGGTCAACCTTTAGCTGCCAGGGCAAAACAAGTGAAGAAACATCACAGGAAAGTCTGCAATGTTTTGAAGAATGCTACTCAATCTTGTGATAAAAAATACATGGCCTCAGAAATTGCTGCATCATACAGAATGTTACTGTACTGATGAACATAATGTGCAAGGAAAACCCCAGCTATGGAGAGTGAGTTCAAGAGTGATTAAGTGTTAATGACAGGAGATGTGGTCATTTCATCAGAACACATGTCATACTGTTACATTAAGTACTCTACCACAGCAGCTGAAGTCAATTTCATTCATTTGCAGTGCGAGAGCCGAGGCGTGCAAAACAAATCAGTGTAGTGAGTGTATAATGCATAATTAAAATGCACAGGGCGTAGAGAGAAACCCAGGAGAAGAACATTTTAACAGTCGCTGATCATCACATCTCTGCCGTGATTGTACAGAGAGACTGTGTGTATGAATGTGCATGTGTGTGTGTGCGTCAGTGAGTCAGTTTGCCTCCTCAAAAGACAAAAGCTTAGTGATTCTTTGAGGTGAGAATGAAAGCAAATTAAAAGAAAGACTTTAGGTATTTGTTAAAGGAGCAATTCGCCCCTGGAAAAAGCCACCGTCAGACAAAGCTGGTGTTCTCTGTAATCGATAGAAGCAATGATTTTTGAAATTGGCACCATAGATGTGGAGAAAGTCGTACAAACAGCACGTGGTTTCGCCCATTCTATATTCCTACAACACCCAGCATGCATCGCGCCCCTCCCTCTGAAAGGAACGGCCCAGCGAGAGACGCTGGAGTGAAATACTACCATTTTCCAGTCAAGGACATCGACTGCTGCAGGCAACGGCTCAGAGCGGTACAGAATCTGAAATACGACAAGAATATGCTGGTGGATCGTCTAAAAAACTTCAGGTCTGCAGTCTACATTTCAAACCTGACGATTTTGAACGAGACATGACATCGGAGGCGGGCGTCCTAGATTGAGGAAGTGTAGTTTAGTGAGCTCCCTGGCCTCTGCTAGATGACGCGTTAAACATAGTCTGGTGGAGGTTTTCCAGGGCCCATTGGAGAAGCGGATAGCGTCCTCCAAAGGCACAGAGCGAAAGTGCATTTTTTTTCTACCATAATGGCATTAGCTCCCCATAATAGCATGATAGGACTGAGGTTGAAAATCGGCGAACTGGCCCTTTAAGATTATTCATCCTGCAGGTGCCCCATCGCATTCAGAAAGAGAATTTGTGAAGTATGTTTTTAAATAAATAACTTGACCCCAAAAGCATATAAACAGTTTGGACTCACTCTGAGAGGAAGATAGGCAGCAACGGTGATCTTGGCACTGAGGTGAATGTTGCCGTGGGTGTAGCTGACAGTAAGCATGGTGTAGCCAGAAGACAGGGCCCGGGCTCTCACCCCACTGCAGTGCTTCTGGCCTGGAGCCAGCCTCTCTGGGACGGGACAAAAGAGGATGGGAGGAAGCCACAGAGTAAGGGGAGGATGCAATATGACAATGTACAAATAACCACAATTGTTCTCACAGGTGCTCATTTGTCTTCCTATCGAAAACCTCAGAGGAGTACAGAGAGCTCCACTTATTTGTCCCAGCCCACTCTTGTGATAAATAATACAAGATTGCAAAATGAAAAACTGTAGGTATTGTTAAGAGAGGAACTTTCAAAGAGACAAATGTTGTAATGACAATCTGAAAGCCATAGAACATAAAAAATGCTTCTGTGTTAAAAAGGATTGCACCCTTCCGGTTGGTCAGGCAGAGAAGATTGAACATTTTATCTCTTTGGTTGGCTGGCTTATACAGATTTGGGTCCATCGACAAAGATATTCTGGAGTCCAAAGTCTGGATTGATTAAAACATTTTCTGCACTAGAGCTTTAATTGAAATTGTACAGATTGGAAAATGACTAATCATTTTAGTTTAGCACATTTTTTACTGCAACAACGATAATGACCCCATGGGGTGCCACTTCTACAGGACACACTGGACTGAGAACAGCTGTACATCGTTTACTCAAGCATTGCTAAACAAAGCATGCCCACAGTCACAATGTACTCTCACACCTGACTCAGGTTCAACTGCCCATTCCCTGGCTATCAGTGAAATCATCCACATTATACGGTGACAGTAAAACAGCTTTTATACAACAAACTGTCCTGCATCACATATGACCGAGTCAGATCACTCAGACTCACCTTCCAGGACTTCAAAGACACCGTGGTTGTCCTCCTCAACCTGCAGGTCAAAGTGGGAGCAGTCGCTCAACATGGCCCGCTCTTTCTCCACCTCGTCCAGCAGGCCGAATATCCTGAGCGGCAGATCCAGGGTCAGGCCCACCCTGGCCTCTACGGGGCACGGAGCAAAGTCCATCGCCACGGGCTCAACAACATACACCTGAAGGAAAACAGGATGAAAGATGAGCAAAAAAGTCAGACTGATACGTGGGAATTCATGTAAAATAGGCAGATTTAAGCTTAGAAGACTGTATGTACTGGTCGCACCTTTAATTAAGACCATTCTAAGTCACTTATATATTTTGTACAGGTCCAAAAGGGTGATAAACATATTGCTGAACTAATTAGGCAGTAGCTACCTTGGTTACAAAAAGGACAATGAAGAGTCATGTCTGGTGCTCTTAGTGGGCAGGATGTGTTACTTTAAGGATCCCTTTCTTCAGCAACAGAAATGTGAAAAAAAGTGTACATGTGTAGTTGGTGTGTATGACAAGATCTCATTGGCAGTTGGATGCCTGGCAACAACAGTTTCACAAATGTTATTTAATCTTTATCAGACACTGCTAGTTGGGGTGCTCGTTTAGCTCAGTTGGTAGAGCAGGTAGAGCAGGTAGAGCAGGTAGAGAATGTGCAGAGGCTACAGTCCTCGACGCACTGATCGCAGGCTTGACTCCCAGTCTGCCGATCATTTGGCACATGTCACCCCCCACTCTCCCCACATTTCCTGTCTCTCTTCAGCTGTCCTATCAGTAATAAAGGCAAAACTACTATTTGCTGATTGGTCCAAGGGATACATGACAGTGTAAATATATTGAACACCAGCCATATTAACTAGTGCAAAATGCACATACAAAACAGCAAAGAGAAATGTTCCCAACTTGACCATGAACCTGGCAACCCTGGCTTCTCATCCCATGACGTGATATGAAACTTTGTTTGAAGCCTGATGCTCTGCAGCTCTGTGTTATCAGTGAAATATATCAACTACACAGCAACGGACATATAGACAGCATGTGGAAGTTTATTCTTAAACACAGGTAGGCTACAGAGCTGCAAAACAAACACATATCTGTGTCATATCTGCTCATCTCCTAACATCTGTCCCTGCCCTCATAAAAACTTGAGACGTATTTCACACTGTATAAAGGTTGTTCACGGAAATATGGGAGGTATCGCGACCCTATTGATTCAGGGGCAGAGCATGAGAACCACTTACAGATCGGTGTCCTCACTGCGCTGCATGATTATAAACTGCTCACTGCTGGATCACATTGTTAAAAATTCTGCCAAACTGCTTGCAGATCACACGCTGGATCATCTGTCTTTGTCATCCACGCCAACTCTCCCTCTAGTCGGAACGTCCTGTACATTGTACATTTTATTTTATTTCATTTTATATGTCTTTATATATACAGTAAACATCTTGAATCTTGAGGTGAAGTAAACTATCTAAGTTGCTAATTGTTGAACTGAAGAAGCGAGCCGATTGAGAAAATAAGTTTATATATCTTTTAAGTTAAAAAATGTAGTTTATGCGACTTTTAAAATAAAGAAATAACACCTGCTAAAAGCCTAAATTGCCACAATATGCGAGTCAATCGGCAATAATGTGAGCAAAAACTAATAAAGTAAATTCTTAAACTTCTGGAATATTTTTACCTCCTTACTTCCCTTTAAGTGTAATCTAAATTAATTCCTTTTTTGTTTTTATTTGCTGCTATTTCAACAGTAAAACTGTTTTCAAAGAAAAAATAATATGTAATATGTTAAGGTGCTGAAGTGCAGTTGAAAATCATCATGACTAGAAGGCTCATAAGATTTTCATTGGTGCCAAAACTGCCATGTATCAACGATATGAACCCACCTTCATCTGGCCAAAGTGTAGCGGGTTGCGCAGATCATGAGCTTTTACTACGCTGACGCCAATGTCGCTGACTGTTGTCATCACTCCTTTCACGGTCACCGTGGCAACAGCTGCATTGGAGGCAGACCAGCTGAAGTTTCCGCTCCCTCCTGTCGCCTGTCACGAGCACCAGAGAACAGGCTTTACATCATGCGCACCACAGAGACACCTCCCAGCGGTGAAATGATTCTGTATGACTTATGAAAGGATGAATTATAGTTATTGCTACAAACACTGTGTTATACAGAAGGTGTCATATATTCAGCACTCCTGCTATATGACAGTATAAAAGCCATTCAGGTAGCAGGTTTTTGTGTATGTGAAAAGGAATCATTACCTTTATTGTGTACTGATAAGCTCCAACCTTGGGCTGCCATGGAAACGTGAGGATACTGGGACTAAGGACTATAGGGTTATAGATTTCCACATCCTGTTCACTGTGGACGGGGTTGGCGAGTGAATGGGCCTTTCCACTCTGAAACAGAACAGAGGCCGCAGGAAGTTATCCAGCACTTTGCGCTGACGAAGGTAAAAGGCTGAAGGTTAATGCAATAATGATGCTCCAGCTTAAACACACACACTGATAAGGGTCACACAGCTGCAGTGCTACTCACTTCATCCACAACAGCTGTGAGGGTTGCATCGATGACAGTAAGGCCTTCCTTCAGTGCTTTGACGTGATGATATGATCCATTGAGAGAGGACTGCTGCAGTTCAAAGTACTCCTCGGGGAAACCAGTGCTGATACGGACGTTCTGCAGAACCAAAATAAAACACATGCAGCATTTTTAAACGCCGCCTTTGAATGTCAAAGTTTTGTTCTAACAACATACTTTTTTCAGAGGGGTGGAATATTGTAATGTCTCTCAGATGTGTGTGGTTGCATCTGATTAAAGATAACATGCCAAGTCTTCCTTCATACACAAAGCAGCACAATCCTGTTACATTAGAGTTGTTCCAGTCCTAATAAAAGTATTGGACATTCCTCAGATACAGCCTACAAAGCTTGAACAAGCAAGTAGTCGGTCTATTCAACAATCCGACACCGTCATTTACTAGTCTTGAAAAAAAATCAACTTGCTTTACTGGAAATCTATTCTTCTTGGCTGCTTCCAATCAGTGCAAATTGAGCTGGGCTGCCATCATGGATATCTTATAGCCGCCAATGACAACCACTGATTTGCAGCAGCGAAGATGAATTATTTCAGGCAACTTATCATGTGACGTTAAAAGTCCATATTTTAGCCAAATTATCAGCAGCGGTCCTCTTCTCTCCGAAACAAACAGACCCATTTATTTAAAGAGTTAAAAACTCTGAATGAAGAAGTTTCAAGCTAAAACGCATTGGTCGTCTTACTATCTTCAGCAGACATGAGAGAGAGGGAAATGTTAAATAATCCTAGATTCATTTTTGTCTATGTTCTTTGTCAATTATCACTGAATATGAAACGAGATGATAACATGAAGTTCTATGGCATTAATTCCCTGTATGTATATGTTCATGTTTAAGCAAGGGTTTAACCCGAGCCAGGTGACAGCGGTTACTTTTTGTAGATTATTTCTATGGTCTCTAAAGGTATGGTGTAGAAATCCACACCAGGAAGGGAAAAATGGTACTGGAACCTCTTTCATTCAAATTATTAGAACACAGATCTGTAATTAGGTGTGCCGGTAATAAAACCAATCAGGTAAAACTGAGGAAATAAACGGAGAAAACCGAGAAAGAAAGAAGTTTAGACTGCTTAAATAACTACAGCGGAGAATGTGTCCTTTACTAATGATGAAATGTGACGTACTCTATTTTAACGAGAGTAAGCACCACCGCGGTGTGTTTGACTGTATCATAGAGGAACACTTGCCTGACGTTTACAGATAGAAATAATAACTTCATTAAGAATATGCAACGTGATGATTTTCCTGAAGCATACTCACATCTGAGAGGTGAATTTTGTGCCCGGCTTTATCAAAGACTTCAATGAGGATATCATAAACTCGGCCTGTTTCGAGAACCCAGCTGTCTCCTGGATGAATTTTAAAACCTAATCAAAGTAAACAGAAAACAAAGATTAGATACTTCAAACACAAGTACAGAGACTATACAACACATTATGTTTTAATGGGAAGAAGTGTTCATTTTGTCAGCTATTTTAGATTTAGTCTTGGTCTTAAGACTTTAAAAGCGTAGTCACATTATAGTCATTTTTACCCTTTATAGTTTTAGGCGATGAAAAGTTATCACATTCCAGTCTTTACTTTTAGTCAAAACATTTTCTCTCTTGAGAAAATATGACAATAATGTGATACCCGTTATCTCCAACCGGCTTACCCAGTTACAGGAATGCATCGCTTGTATTTTGACAGACAGATGCACAGTGAGGGAAACAAAACATTCGTATCTTCAGAGTTTTTATTATCAACGATCTATTTTTAGATCATCAACATCTCGTCTTCGTCACGGAAAAAAGATCGTTGATGAAACTTTTTTGTCATTATTTTGTAAACTAAATTAACACTGATGGAAAGAGCAAGAAACACACCTAGGTAGCCTGGTTCGACCACATACAGAGTGTTGTTGGGTAGGTGAGACACTCCCTGCATACGAGGGCCTAGTAGGATGCTATTAAGGAAAATGCTGTGAAAATCTCTGCAGCCAAGACAAACTCACAGACTATACATAATCAGCTGAAGATGCTACAATAAAAGAGCATAACATTATGCCAGTTTAATAACCACTACAAAGCGTTTTGTCAGAAGGATACTCTTATGATCCAGCACCACGTTGATGTGTCCCAGTTGATATGCTGTAGCTGTGGAGGTGCTTTGAGCCAGACTGGCCACAGCGACGTCTGGGTTTCCGTTAGGGCCGACCACGCTGTTCTGAAGGTGCAGCTCGTAATTATCAGAAGGCATAGGGAGCTCTGGAGGGAAACACACATTTGCTTTAGAGCTGGCATTTGTGTACGTCAAATGAAACTGAAAAAACACAGCTTCTCAACTCATCTGGTAACATTTGGTGACATCAATTAATGAACCAAATTGTTCATTCATAATTAAACACATTAAACGATATTACAGCTTCAGAAAGAGCCAGACCTGTGATCATGCCCTGTCTAATCTTCAGGACTTTGTATCGGATGGAAGTTCCCGCCAGCAAGTAGACGTCATGTTCAGGGCTCAGCAGGATGTTCTCTAAAATCAGCAGTCTCACCTCAGCTGCACCCACATCCTGTAGCACACACGCACACACCATAGTAACAGATAAACAAAGCTTCGGTTTCCCGCCTTAAAAAATCTAGAACAAACTGGTTTTAATCCGCCCCAAAAAATAAGGCTTATTATTTAGGAGCAGAAGACTGTTGGTTATGTTTGGAATATTTATAAATTATAACAGCTTTGTTGGACAACTGCTTATATTACTAATTACTCAGATAAAAGGTTAGATATAAGGTAAGCAAAGCGGGCTAGGAAGGAGAGTCTACTCTTACAATTAGGAAATCTATGTTGCTTTTCATGTCATATTCATACGTCTTTTGTACCCCTTAACAGCTTACCTTATACAACTGCTCTTGGATTTTGGCTTTCAACTTAGCATGTCCTGTTTTCAGTCCCGACACCAAAATAACATCGCCCTGCTGCCCCACACGCTCCATTTCAGAGATGTATGCCAGGGGGGTGTATGTGGACTCAGAGAATTTAAGTACCCTTGAAGAGAGAGAACATACAGGTTAGACTCAACTCAGAGGGACTCAGAGGGAGAGTACTTAAAAAAAGGGGAGCCTACCGTAACGCATTGTATGAGTCAGAGAATCCGTTCGCATCTACATCTTTCACTAAGGTCCAGTCAAACACCAGGCCTGAAAGGGTGGTGAAGGTGTTTCCTGCAACATGAAAAAGAACAAGACCTTATTTGTAGAAGTCACTATCTAAGCACACGGGTATTTAGAGCTTTAAACTTTGGAAATAAAGCTGAGGTCACTACACTTGAATGTATTATGGATGCTGAGCACAGTTTTCTGAAAGCTCCTGGCAGCCGAGTTAGCTAAACCAAAACCAACGGGCATTTCATCACAGGATACTCATCGTCCTTTTGCTCGCCACTCCATCTGAGGAATCTGAAATGCACTTTTGGACCAGAGCAAACAAAAACAAAGTACCAGGCCCTAGAGCCATCATCAGAAAGAATCAGGCTGTAGCTACAGCTCATTAAACTAAGTGTGTCTGCCCTAAATGGAGCCAGCCGAACAGAACAAACAGCCACCTCACAGTAGCGGCCTGAGGGGAAGGAAAGCGCTGCCTAAAGCCAGCGCAGTCATTACTCTGAGAAGTCTTTAAAGCGGCAAAATAAAAACAAAACAGCACGGACAAGTTACAACCGGGCAATGGAGTAATATCACAAGTATGGATGTAAAATATTTAGGTCTTTCATTATCACCTTCAGAATCCAGTGCATGAATCTTTAGTTCCAGTGGCGAGTCCTCCAGATGTAGCTCTCTGGTGGTCGACACGATCTGTATCTCATTGATGACGTCGACGATAGCGTCACAACGCAGCACATGTCCTGTAACTGCAATAACAACAGTATATCATGAACAGAACTACAAAGCTAGTAGTAGTCAGGGAAAGCTCAGAAATGAAGGGCTTGGTTTTTTAAAGTTATTAAAAAAAAGGCAGAGCAGTTCAAAGCATAGAAATCTATTTCCTGATTTAATCATATACTTTATCCTATATGTGGGACTGGCAAGAGTAATAGCTTTAAAGCTTCCTCTGCTCCCGGAAAAAAAAGGCTCTACAGTTATCTATAAAAGCAAATGTTGTGGCTTCTCTGGTCGGGTAAGTGGGATGTTGCATTATTGGTAGATTATGTGAGATTATATTTGGTAAACCAAAGACAGCTGGAGCAAATTAGCCAACATTTAAAGCCAGTGACTGCAGTCTGAACTAGTTTTTTGGTTCAAAGGAAGATGAGATGAGTGTGTAAGGGCCTGATTTTCCTGATTACAAAGCAAATGCTCCCAACTGCCGTCCGCAACTGTCTGACAGTGCCACAGGCGACAGATGACACACAGCATTTCATAATAGAAGGAAGATTAAGGAAAAAAAAGCTTGTGGTTGTGCAACAGAATGTCCATTACTTTTGCAACTCTTGATCACGAGCATTTTGAGCTGAGACATTTGAATAACTTACAGATCATTTCAGGGTAAGACCAGAAAAACAACTTAAGCTCACATATGTGACTCTGCTAAGAACTGTTTCCCATTCTGCTATGGAAAAATAAGAATGAAAGTTTGTATACTATGGTTTTTATTACATATAGTTCTTATAATTCTTCCTATAAAATAACGTTTAAAGCGTGGCCTCAAAAAGTTAAATGAATGTAAAACTACATAGAAGAAGACAGCGGCTGGAGTTGCTGAAAACTGGCAGATCACAATACAAGTACATCACACAATACAGTATAACAATAAACCAGAACAATATGTAATAGTGACTGTTCACCCAGCCAATAAAGTCTTATCAATACTGATAAGAGCGATATGATTCGCTCAGTCACAAGCACACTTTTAATGGCAGTTCATATTGAACCTATTATTACATTTAACCCCTGATATTTAAAGTAGGGATGCACGATATTGGATTTTTTGCCGATATCCGATATGCCGATATTTTACAACTCATTTAGCCGATTACCGATATTTTTTTCCCGCACACCTAATTGCAGAGATCATCAACTCTCTTCTGTATTGGAATTAGCGTGCAGTATAATGGTGATACTCTTATCACATTTGTTACAACGGTCGGGGTGACAGGTCTTGAGATGGTTAATCAAGTTTGTAGTGTTGAAAGACTTTGCCTTGGCTCCTCCTCGCATCACCGAAGCTGAGCAGTCATTGCAAATAGCAGTTTTGCTCTCTATTTCGGACACTTTGAAAAACTTCCACACCACCGACATTTTGGCCTCTAACTCTCTCATGCTGCAGGTAGACACACATGACGTCATCACGCTGCGCCGCGCAGGTCTTCTTCGCGCCAGGGACATTGCGCCGAGGTCGGGCATTTAATCAAGTATGCAGCAGCCCATTATTTTATCGTTTAATTATATCTGCGTGTTGGCGATACCGATAACGTGCTGATAATATCGTGCATCCCTAATTTAAAGTTTTCTTGTTCTTTTCACATTGACACATTGCATTTGCATGCCTGTATATCTTTATGTCCCTTTCTATGCAATGGACATTTTTGGACAATTGACGTTTTTACATTCTAAACAATGTAAAAAAGTCAACAAAGCCCACTTCAATTGAGGTACATTTGCCAAACCACAAAGATGATGCTCTCTAATGCGAAAATACTAATACAGTTCTTTATATCTGTGTGTTTCTTCACTGACTTATATTTACACTTTCAAAGGAATTCAGACCACTGGACCAACTGTGCAGATAATAGTCTTCTTACTAACTCATAGAAACAGTTCTTAAATAAGAAAGTTATGTTTATTCAGTTTGGATGAACATCACAACCATGTACTCACCAACATCTTCAGCCAGAATGATGCTGGTCAGTCTGGAGGGCTGGGTGGAGAGAGCCTGGAGAACAGCTCTCCGGGAGCAGCCTGTGCTGCCTTCTTCTTCTACAGCCTGGATGCTTGCTACCTCTGGTCGGGAGGAAGACCTGGAAGAAATACAGAACAGAAAAATTAGGTCATGTACTTAGAGCAGCAACTGTTAGTTAGTGATTAATCTGTCTAAAGACAGTTGATTAATAATTTCAGTCATTTTTCAAGCAAAACTGTGAAACATTTAATGGTTCCAGCTGCTTTTTCTGTTCATTTATGATCTTATGATTTATGATTTTGGACTGTTGGTTGGACAAAGAAGCAATTTAGATATTTATCACTGGGGTCTAGGAGATCATAATGACATTTTTGTAAACATTTTGACATTTTAAAAAAAATCAAATAAATACTAACAATAATAATAAAAACAATAATGATGTTTATCTTGAAAATTAACACATTCCTGTCTTAACTTAAATTGATTAAAAGGTGAACACAAAGTAATAAAGTTATAAATCCATCTTAACTTGACTTAACTTTTCCTTGCCCCCAAACTAGAGTTGTTATAGTTTTTACATTTTCATTAGTTTTTATTTTTATTTAGTCTTTAATTTAGTTCATAAGAAGTTTTAATTATATTTAGAGGAACTG
This sequence comes from Semicossyphus pulcher, assembly GCF_022749685.1. NCBI lineage: Eukaryota > Metazoa > Chordata > Actinopteri > Labriformes > Labridae > Semicossyphus > Semicossyphus pulcher. The sequence continues at coordinate 22,836,497 of NW_027211637.1, forward strand.
ACTAGTTCAAGTTTAGCTTTTATTTAGTTTTCAAGTCCTGATTTAAAGAAGCTGAAAAGGATAGGACGAAAGAATGACATCAAATATGATTTTCATTAGGCCAGTGTCTTTAAATAAAACAAAGCAGGAAAAAGTGGTAGCTATAACAACCACAGTGTGAATCGAGGGGGGACACGAAAACTAGCTTATTTACCTGAAATTCTATTTAGTTTTAGTTCGTCTTGCATTGTTCATTGCAGTTTTTATTTAGTTTTAGATTGCTTTTTTTTTTTATGTAGTTTTTTATTGTTTTTATTTTTATTTTATTTCAGTTGACCAAATTATTTTTTCACTGGTAGTGACTATAATAACCCTGCCCCACACACTGCCATGAACTGAGCACAGTGCATACAGTGTACTTGGCCATGTGGCCTTACATGCCCCATGCAATATGACACTCAGAGGTTATTTTACTCACCATCTGTAGCAACCTCCGTTGTTTATTTCCAATGTGAAGGAGATTTTAGTACTTCTGGCAAGCGGCAGCAACACTTTGGGTATATTTAGTTTAGCGGTACCATTGATTTGAATAACGGCTATTGATAATAGCAATACAAACACTGATAATCTTAACCAAACCATTTCCGTTGCATGAGATTTTTTGACAGCGAAACAAACTGTCGAATGAATGAACTATGAGTTCCCTGCACTACAAGCTAAACTTCCTCCGTCCCATCAAGTTAGATGTTAGTGCAGCTGTATCGTAGTTGTGAGAATGAGAGACAGGCATTAAGGTGAGCTAACATCTCGAGTAAAGCTATTTTCTTAAGTCAAAGAGACGCTGTCTTCCTGCTTAGTTTCAGTTTGAGTCAGTAGTTAACGGGTAGCCGACACATGATAACAGTTACAATATCCACGAGCCCTGTTATTGACGTCCTTCGCTTTGTTTATCCTTCAAAACACTCCGAACTAAGCAGCGATTACTAATTTAAATTCCCCAGTTTTAGGTTATTGTATACAGTTAGCAAACGATAGCTTATAATTTGCATATTTCGTACAAATACCCGCCATTAGCAATAATTGGACTTCCAGTGTGCATGCCGGGAGTGAGGAAACGTCACAGACGAGGGCGGGCGGCAGGAGGATGACGCTGTTTCTTAAAGGTACAGTTTGTTTGTTTTATTTTCAGCACTCGAATTGAACTGAATTGAAATTAAAACCACGTTTTCCACTTTTTAAAACCACCACACTTGCAAGCCTGCATTACCAAAAGTCATCTGCTTCTCAAAGCCTTGGGCCCTGAGACCCCTGTCTTGGGTTGTTTTCAGAATCAGAATCAGAAATTCTTTATTTATCCCCAAAGGGGAAATTCGGGTATTAAAGTTCAACAGAAATGACAAGGCTCTTGAATAATTAGGCCAAAACAATTTGAAGCTTATAATGCAGTCTTTATTAACACTGTATCAGAATTATTAACATTATAACCATATATAAGTAGATTTTTAGGCTTTAGTTGTGTTGTTACACTGTATTGCAAGTTAACTCTAATATTTTAAATACTTTATATAGTGGTGGCATAACTTTGAACAACCTACTTCTATCCAATATGAAACCATCTTTTAAGATTGACTCAAAAATTATATTAATGTTATATAAGTTGATAACTTTGTACTTTGTCTTGCAATAACAAAGTGTCTTATTAATCCTTGACGCTCATATCCAATCAGATTGTCGACCCAGGCCATGTAAGATAAATCATAGCCATTAGAACACAGATAAAACTTAGCCTGTCTGGAAGCTAAAAAAAAAAAAGATTCCTTAGGGAATATATTAAAATACTGGGGAAAAGATTTTGTATGCAGGGCATTCAGAGGATGGCTGACACAAGTATCTGAATAATTTCTGTGCAGTATTTTCTGTTGTTTTACACTAAACTATAGATTCATCTGAAAGCCGTCACAAGGTAGATCATCATGATAGTCTGCATGCCGGTCATTCTTGCACTGCATCTTTTAGGTGCACCAAAAGTTCTGCTCTCTGTTTCTTTCAGGTTACAGTCAAAAACATGCAGTGCAGGACTTTTCACCCCTAGGTGTCACTGATAACTACCTGTATATTATTCTCACCCTGGCATGAGTGACAGTTCCATGGGATAAGTTAATTCTATAATATAAGGATAAAAAAAAAAGGAAATTTCATCAGTGCTCTTCAACCGATGCAATATTGAACAAAGGCAGTGTGGTTGAAAAGACTGTGTCTGAAAAGGAGCTCCATGGCAACATGTTTGAAAATATAATGCTGCAGGAAACTCAAAGAACATCTAAAACACTAAGAACATTTAAAATCCCATGTCTTCTTCTTTGCTTGTGTTCAGACCATGTCTTGGCATTAAAAGTGGTATGAGTTATAAGATTTGTCAAATGCATTTTAATGATATAATAACTGTTCAACTGGCTGCACTATTTCGTATCCATCCACCCAGTTGCTTTTAACTTAATATAGCAATGATCCTCTGGGTTTTCTGCAGAGCTAGACAGCTTGATGAGCAGATACACTTTGGGTTTGAAGTGTTTTGCATGAGGCTGGTCTCTGCCGAAGATGACATATTGTTTAAGTCAGAGTGCATTAGCATTGAATGCCCAGCACTGACGGGTGCTGTGTTCCAGTAGGCTGACTTTAATGGCAACCATATAGCTGCAGCTGCAACAGACCAGACATATAATAGTGTTGTTTTAAGTAATGGTAGCTTCTTTGAACTTTTAAAAGTTATTTTGGGTTGCACTGACTTATCTTTCATCAGTACAAAGACATTTTAAAAAGACACTTTCATTTATTTTGACTGTGTCACACTGTGGAGCTTCAGTCCTACATTTGTTTTCATCATTATACACTTTGCCTGGGCAGTCCATGTACAACTCATGTTAGTAGTGGATGATGTAATGTCTAAGAACATGGAAAATAATACCTGAGTGTCACACTTGGGGCTGCAGCACTTCACACGTAGGCTCATGTCTAGACAACACACAGTGCAGAAACAGACTGATCTCATTCAAAGGTAAAATTGCTTCAAGTGTACATCTGAGATAGATTTATATGTAATATCATCAGGCAGCAGAGTCCAAGCTCAGCCAGCATCAAGTTTGTCCAATGAAAAAGTTCTCCAAAGGCTTTATCTGACTTTGTGCCTGTGTCTTTGGTGAGTTAAGCGGTCATAACCTTTAAAAGCTCCTGTCTGCAGTACATAAATCAACTATTACCTTAAAGGTTAACATTTCAGATGTTAGTGTGTTGTATAATCCCCACCAACCTTTATATTGGGATATGGTTCCGCATTATACACCACATCTAAACCATTAAAGCGTTCCACCTCTGCACATAGACTAAAATAATGCAGCACTTCACAGATGTTGCACATAAAATGTCTTCCTATGTCACAAATGGCTGCAGCTGCTCTGCGATTCTAGTCCGGTGTCTCCTCATCTGGCATGCATCAGCAGTCACATCCTTCCTGGTGTGAAGTCGGGAACTTTTCTTGGCCACCGTGCTTGGCTTGGTGCAAACAAGTGGGTGCAGAAGGCCATAGCACTTACTTTAACTGCTTACTCAATGGCAATGCTCTCAAAGTACACCTTAGCTTTCCCCAGAGATGTAACAGGCTTTGGAGGGCTCCCTGCTTCAGATAGTTCGGGAAGTACACAGCTTAAATGTCCCCTGGGTGTGTGGCTCAGTAAAAACTGCTGTAGGTAGGCATAATAAAAGGTGTTACTATCCAGTGAAATCAGCCTTTTGCCTTGGGGAGCTTCAATGTAGAGAAGGACAAGGAGGTGGGATTACTCTGTGTGTGTGATAAGACTACTGATGTCCAGAGGGTCTTGACTTTGCAGTTCTTCTCTGCAATCTGAACTTTAGGTTGGGTGATGTTTGTCATTGATTTTAATACGAAGGGACCAAAAAAAAAGGCCTGCAGCTGTAAGTGTTAACACATTCTTCCATGCTTTAGATCCCCTTAGCATTTCCATGGTATATTCATGAGGTAGATGGAGCTGAGTGGGTTTGTATTAGCAGCTTTATGCATTCATGATCATGGACAAAGGAGGTGTAATCTAGCCGAAATGCCTCCATGTGCCGTCACATAAAACTACTCTCTATTCACAACCAAAACAGATTTATTCCTCATTTAAATTCACAGACATTAAATTATATTAATAATAGCTTACTTTAAACTAATTTGAGACATTAGATGATTTTAAAGAACCTCTTGAGCATGTGTTTAATATTCAATGCAGAAGCAAGTAACATCAAGCTATTTTAAAGCTTAGCCAGAAGCTGCTGTAGTGTGTGCCTGCAGCCTCACAGCAGACATGCTTTTTAACTACACCCTGGAAAGTCTTTACAAGACACAGGTGGGGAGGCACTTTCACCACATTACATTTGGGTCCTAATTTCCCGTGGTGTAGCCCCCCCCTGCAGAGCCACTGTGCCCTGTCTTTGCTGCTTTGCTTTAAAGACTTCCTCTCTGTACTTCTCCTTATAGACCCGCAGCAGAGTGTTGATAGGAAACATATTTGCCTACCAAAGTAAAAGTCTTTTCTTTTTAGAGTACATTTATTAGTCATTAACCACATGCAAAGTATGTTACTGCCAGAACACTATTGTTAGAATTTCAAAGATGATATGTTTTAGTTAATAAATGATCCTCAAGCATGTGTGTGTATACATTCAGCCTCTTATAAAACAACTTTATTATGAACAGATAATGGTCTGAGGTGTACAATATATCAGTTTAGACCACCCCTCATACCTCTCTGATCTAACAAAGGTTATAAAAAACACTATGAGGCTCCGTCCACCTGTTTAAACAAGAGCACAAGATCAGGACAATGTATCACACAATGGACAGATAACACTAACGGCTGCTGCTTTAGGGGACTCAAGAAGACAATGACGTCACCGTCACTGGCATCAGTTTTAATGAAAACCCCGAAGAATCAAAAGAACTGAGGCAAGAATGACTTCACTCAGCCGGGAGAACAAATAACAAACACATCGTACTCAACTTTAAACTTTAATTTAATATTCCTCGTGTGAAGCAGAGAAAGTGCCCATTAGGTACATTATTCCGAGGCTGGGCTGCAGTCAGTGGGCTTTGGCAATTAGCAGTGGCATAAGTCACCACTCAAACATGCATGAATGAGAAATTACAACAGTGTGGGGTGCAATTACCTCTCCCAAATCAGTGCGTGTCAGTTGACATTATCTGGCAGGCAGAGAGCCATTACTGAACTGAGGGGTTTCTGGCCCCAGCAGAGTGAGGAGAGGTCAACTACTGTGGGGGGATCAGACCATGTGGTCCCTCCCTGTGACATGAGGACATCTCTCTGGGGTGACAGGGCCTCAAATGCTCTTAAACACACAATACATGATGGTTTTATTACAGGGATGAGTTATTTTTATGTGGAGACTGTTGAAAGGGTAACAATGAGAACAAAAAGCGTCATGTTTAGCTGTACAGCTGTACAATTAAAAAATGCGTATTACAATAGACATGTCAATGCAGGGGGTCATGGGTAATGTGTGTTATGTAATGTTTGTCATTTGAAGAACATCTGTGGAGGAAAGGCACATGGAACATTTGATTTCCTTTGATGTTTTTTTTTACTAGCCTGGGTGTATCTGGGTTGTGCGTTAGGCTCAATGGCAGCAGGGCGGGGCTGCTCAGAAGAGCAAGAGCCACTTCAATCATGTGTCCAGGTTATAACGGTCATGTGAGTGGGTCAACTGTGAGTTAAACTTGCGTCATGCATGTGTCTCCTGTAGGGGTATTATATGCATCTTGTAGCACAGGTCAGAGTGAGACAATGTTAAACACAGGAAAACCATTACAGCTGCTATTAGTAAGGAGTTATGTCACATAAGTGGATGAAGACATGCTTATAGGAGAGCATGCCAGGCGCTATGAGACGTACATGTCTATGTTTGACTGCGTGTTCTTTCAAGTTTAGGTCCAAACACTGCTCACATGTATAAATATGCAATATTATGAGCATTCATTTAAGCTGAATTGAGAATTAATTCGTATTAAAGATTTAATCTAAACATCCCAGAGCATCCCGGGAGTCTCCATAGAGTGTGACTTGTGCAGCTGTGCATGCATTTGATCATAATGACCAGAGAAAACTAATAATAGGCTGCTGCCTCATCTCTGTCATTGATTAGTTAAGGGAGACCCCTGAAACAAAGTGACCAATGGCCCCATGTGCCTGCTGATCAGTCCATTCATCCAGTGAGGCAGCTTTTGTCTGTATTTATTCTGATGAGTGACTCAGCAGCTCTAATAATCAAACATGAAGGAAGCTGGAGAGATTTTAAAAGATGCATGTCACTTTTGTCTGAGTAGGACTGATCTTTAAAACTTGCACTGTGTCAAATTTCAGTAATTACAGCTGTAATACAGTAAACATCACCAAAAAGCTCTGTATTCAGGACATCATGTGATGTCTAGTGATGCTTGTATGAGCTTGCTTTAGCCTGTTGGCTGCTTTAAGAGTAAACAGAATATCAGTGAATGATTTGGCACCAAAATAGAAGCTGTTTTTTTATTAGTAACTGCACACTACAAAAATAGGAAAAGGTGATTTTAATGCCATAGTTATATTCTTACACTATTAGAAAGAGCAGAGGGACTACTTTTTCTTTTGGATGATCATTATATTCTTCAAGAAAGTGTCGTAGTTAACTTAACGTTAGACGAATTTCCACATTCCAATGACGTATCTCTATATTCAGTCATTTCTCGTATTTTAGATGATTGTCACCTACTGCAGAAAAGGGAACGTAAATGATTTCGAAAGAGTTGGAATAATTCTATGGAAGTTTTTGTCCCGCCCTCCCACAACAAGAGGAGCGAGGGCGCTGAATCCCAGCCTCCTAAGTCGGTCTCAGGGCACAAACTTTACGCACAAGCTTCCTTTAGGAGCACAGCAGCACTGCGAGGTCACTGACGCGAGGTAGGTAGGAGATTTTTATGGATGAAAATAATCGATGTCAGAGCATGTTTTGATTCAATTAGCGTTTAGTTTTCCTTTGTACGGTTCCCAGTGGGCAACAAGTGTAAGCAGATGGACAAGGAGTTAGACTCAGACAAATGCGGTCATGTTTTTAACCTGTATGATTGAGATGTAAGTCTAAATCTACTGGTGTTGCTTGTAACCTATTTAAGTTAACAGTTTAAGGCTATATGCTTTATTTAAAGGACTGTTGATTCAAATTCTGTCATCTTTTAAGTTTTAGTTTTGTTCAATGCAAACAGAACTACATTAGTATTCGAATTATCTTCAAATAACCTCCCATGAGTCTGTAATTCGTCGCCCCTCATTTAAATATTTAGACGTTTCACTCCCTCGTGGGTTAAGGAATTAGCAAATGCGGTAAAACATTGATTGCGCGTGACACGTGCACGCGCGCATGCAGGTCACAGTTACCAAAAGGATAAAGGTCATTTTTTGGCTAACGGGATGGCAGGACACACAGCTGCTGTTTGACATGCTTTGTAGGTCATTCCCTGAAATGATAGCAGAACAAACAACCCAGCAGATCCACAGACAGCAGCCCTATCGAGGTCTTTAAAGGGACAACATGCTGAGTTTCACGCTCAGTCCATCAGGTTTTCTTATCAGGTGGCCTTTAATCCGTGTGAAAATGTTCACTCTCACTTTCTCTGAGTTATGTGGACAAACAGACGGTTTTGGTGCTTTTTAGTGCTGAGTTGAACACACCATTGCAGAGGGCCATGTGCCTGATATAATCTACAAAATCTGGTGAAATGATTTGGTACCAGCAGCACACAAAGGCATCATTGATTCTGTAAATGGAGCTATGGTGCAATTTGTGCTTTTCTCTCAGAAGACAGAGCTGAAACGAAGACTTTGATGACCCTTAGATGAATTTTAAGGCCTCTAAAGTTGTATTTTTTATCACTTTTAAATGAATACAGCAATTGTTTGGTCACCACATAAGTTGGAATTTGATCAATATTAGTGCAAGGGCAGTCATTCAGAAACAACCAGGTTCCCACGTCGTATTATTTTCTAAAACAATCCAGAGTTATAAGTCATGCCAAGGCTGTTTCTACTGAAGAAAAAGTAATCTGTAAATGCCTGCTATCCTTTGCTTTCTGTAGCTGCTTCTCTTTTGGTGGGAAATATTCCAAGGACGTGCAGTTTGGGAAAAATGCATTAACAAAATAAGCTGTGAAAGAGCACCACCGAACTTGGTTACAAACATTTCTAGTGGAAATGTCTAAAACAAGTTCATCATGCAGAACCATTCTGATTTAATCTTTAATTTTGAACCACACTTTTAGCATGAAATGTCACTTAAGTCTCTTGGTTTTGGCACAGATGCAAGCAGGGAGGAATAACAGGAAAAGTGAAATAGAAAACACCTGGTTTTCAATGTGCCTTCTGATTTGGAGTCACATCACTTACTCGCGGGATCAAGTCGGTCACATTCTGATTTCTCGCTGCCACGCTGTCTCTGAAGAATATCAAATTCATTCATTTCTACACTTAACATTCAGTACAATAGGTCATATTTTCTTTTGCTAGTTTGCACAATAGAAGTCATGTGTTATCCCTGTAAAAGGGTGGTTTGCTGACACAGCTCATCCTCCATCAGCTATTACATGCAGGAATTAACTATGGGCTGAAATGACTGTACAGTATTGGCCCAAAGTCTCCACCATATTCTTGGGAAGCAACATTTTTTATGACAACTCAGATAAGAATTAATGCTGTTTTGTTTAGTTTTTTTTGCGGCTAAACATTGTCCTAAAAGGGAGGTTTTGTTATTTCAGCATTTCATTTTCAACAACTGATCATTATTGTTGGGCTATTATTGTACATATTTCCAAAGTCAACCTTCCCTTTGGCAACATTTCCATGTGCAATCAAATAAAAACCACAGCTTTCATCTCCTGTGGTGCCAATAGAGTAGGAATGGAAAAATGTACATTTGGCAGGTGCTCAAATTAAAGCAGACAGGTTTTTAAAGTGGAAACATGTGATTATAACTCTGCAAACAAGCCAAATATAACAGTCATCAAGCTGAATGCTGGACAATTTTTTTTAACTCTAAAAAATGACATTAACCATTTTTTTTCTTTCACAGGCTAAAAGACATGAACATTTTTTCTCATGTGGAATAAAATCTAGCCTGAAGAGACTCTTATTTTGAAGAACTGATTCAATTTTTTCTTTTATTTTTGTACTTTTTTGATACAAAATGAACATTCAGAGGGCAGCATCATTTTTATGTTGGATGATTCTGTGCATGCACACCTGTATGAGCCAGAAAGACTGCACGGGTGTGGACTGCCCTTCGATGCAGGATTGCCTTGAAACAGTGTTAGAGAAAGGTGCCTGCTGTCCCACCTGTACACAGAAGGGCTGCACCTGTGAGGGCTACCAGTACTACGACTGCGTCAAAGCAGGCTTCCGGAGGGGGAAAGTCCCAGAGGGGGAATCTTACTTTGTGGATTTTGGAAGCACTGAATGCTCCTGTCCACAGGGAGGAGGGAAGATAGGCTGCCATTTTATCCCCTGCCCTGAAATTTCCCCCAACTGCATTGATATTCAACAACCTGCTGATGGATGTCCTCAATGCAAACGAATTGGCTGTACTCATGGGAACAAAAAGTATGAGGCGGGGCACACCTTCCAACTTAACCAGTGCCAAGTTTGCCACTGTCCAAATGATGGTGGCAGGTTAACGTGTTCACCTATCCCCGGCTGCGACCTACGCAGTCCCAATAAGCCAGCGCGGGTTAGGACCACCGAGAACAACAACCCTTTGAGAGACATTAACAGTCGTCATGACAGGCAACAAACGACTCCTGTCAGACCACTTTCCAAGCTGGCACTGGGAAACACTCTACCACTGTATAAACCAGACCCACCCAGTTTTGGCAGAGGGGATTATGACTACACACTGCCAGAGCCGACGTCTTCCACCATCCAAGATCTGGCCCGACCACTGGAATCTACTACAACACCACCAGCTTACCCAAAGTCAAGCTCTACTTCCTTCAGCTCCCATGATTACAGGAGACAGGAGCTGATGGAGACACAGAAAAGCCCTCATCCAGAGAGAAGCAGTGAGGCTGAGGTCAAACATGACATGGATACAACCACTACAGGGGTACAGAGTGAAACATCAGCCTCGCTAGCAACCACACAAACAGTGACCACAGAGAACCAACAGGAAGTTAGTGAAATTACCATCAGACATAACAATGACAGAAACAAAGCCATAAAAGACACAGCGTACACAGCTCGTGCAAACAAGGGGGCCAGGCACTCCGGCCATCACAGACATACCCAAGGTAGTCGCACAGGGAGTCATGGCGGCTCCCGATCTGTCGGCCAAAAGGAGCAAGAAAAGGTGACAGTGGAGCGGAGGCAGCCACCCAGTAAAGAGGAGCAGAGATCAAACCCGACAATACAGTTCAGTCCCACCAGCAAAGCTCCAGTCAGGGTGAGGGAGGACAGAGAGCAGCCTCAAAGACAACCCCAAACCCTCAACAACTACCACGCTCAGGACGCAGAGGAAGACGCACAAGGTAGGTTAGCAACACCGCTGCTGGAATAAATTAGCTAAAACTGGTTGAATTATGAAGACATCTGAGCGTCAAATTTGTTTCTTTTTCTTTAGATTTTCAACCTAGAGAAAGAACAATGAATATTGAAAATTCGGAGGGACATTGGCCATATTTCAGGCACACAGAATTTGATAACCAATTAGTACTATCTTAAAACAGCTAATGTTAGCATTCAGCCACTGCTTACCTAACATTACCGTTAGCTAGGTAGTGGCTGCAAGCTAACATTACTTTTTGAGAGATTTATATATGATATGATTGGCGACATAAATTCCTAGCTTACGGTAATGTTAGCTTGCGATGTTGTACAGTATATAACAGAGGCGTAAATTCTTAGCTAATAAATCCAGGAAGTGGCTAAATGCTAATATTACCATATGGTAGTTTTATATGATGCTATTGGAAAGGCGTAAATTCCTAGCTAACAGTGTGCTATCAATGTTAGCTTGGAAGTGACTGAACATTATTGTTTCATAGTTTAATATGATATGATTGAAACAACTTTAATTCCTAGCTGATATTACTGTTAGCTAGGAAGTGGTTAAATGCTAACATTTACCTACTTTTTGATAGTTTTATATAATATGATTGGAGAGGCGTAAATTCAGCTAACAGTGTGCTAACAATGTTTGCTTGAATGCTAACATTACTGTTTGATGGTTTAGTATGAAACAATTGAAGACTTATGTTCCTAGCTTATATAACTGTTAGCTAGGAAGTGTCTGAATGCTAAGATTATCATTTGATAGGCTTATATATGATTGTAAATGTGCAAATGTTGTTTGATGGTAGCTAATGGGTGACCTCGACATTAAAACAACATCCTCCCAATCATGTCATCAGAGGACGATAAGCGCCATTTGAATGTGGTTTATGACAATGTTAGGCCAATTCTTTTTCAGTCGAACTTTTCCTTTCCTCACATCCTGCCTTTTGAGGAGGAATTCATAATCACTCTTTTCAAGCTGGCAGTGGTCCAGGAAAAGCAATCGTCCGTGGAAAGTCTGTTTTCCCTAGATAGCATTTATCCACCTAACTCCGAATACAAAAGAACCATACTAAGTATTTACTCATTTTCATGCATTCGGGTTGAGAGGATGCTATATTTATTTCTCTCGAGGTTTGTAAATAGCGTGTAATACAAAGCCAGGCGCCATATTTACATTATTATGCCTCCAATATATCTGATAAGTCCTGTAAGAGCAGCTGAGATTGCAATTTATCTCCCTACTTCTCCTCCCTTGAGAGTTGCCTCCTGCCTGTATCCTTCATGTGATTATCAGTATGTTTCTTAACAGGTCATCCCCCCCTTCAGGGCATACAGGCCAATCTACTGCAGGCTCTAATAGGGAGAGAAAGAGAGAGTAGATGATGTAGAGATAACAATGATGTCTAGAAGATGAGAAACACTGCATTGGAAAATATGAGGAAAAACACCACGTCTCCTATTCCAAAATGTGAAGTAGGCCTACAGATATTAAATTAAAAATTAATCATATTCTTAATCTAATACAGTGCCATAAAATAATCCACATTTTTCTTGCTGTAGCTTTAAGGAATAATGTGATTTTATGCAGTCCCATAAGTGTTAATGATTAATAAACTTGCGGCCAAGGAAACCCTAATTAGATCATAACCTCCCCATACATTACGCCTTTATTGCTCAGGGTAGTCTCACTATATCCCCTACTCCCTATTAATCTGAATTATAAATGAGTGAAATGTATTAGCCTTGTCATTGTATCCTCATAACCACTTCAGTGACTTTATTATTAAATAAATCAGGATTCTGAGTCTAGTTCGAAGTGTTTTGTCCAGCGGTCTAGAGGTGTGTGGTTAACCTACTTTACAACGCTATGATTTCTGTTGAGACCTGTCAGGACTTTTCTTCCCTTTCAGCACCTGGCCCCCATAGGTATGTATAGTACTGAATGCATCAGTGAGGTGCTTCTGTGGGGTGAGCTCCAGAGGTACCTGTCAGGTTCATTGGCCAGTATAAAGTTGGAAAATATAGATTAGAATTTTTCTTCTGCTGTTTTACGAGACACATTTTGTTAAGGAAGGCTGCAAACTCAGGTCAAGTCTGGGTGAAGCTGTGTTTGAACGTCTGTCAGTAAATATAGAAACATTTTTTGTCCTGGGATAAGAGGCTGGAATGACACTGTGAGGGTTCACTGGCGGAGGTCATTGGACAGCGGGGAGGATTTCAAGAGCGGTGACATGTTCAAGCACATACAGGAAAAACCCAGCTGATAAGGGTCTTGACTAAGCCTGTTATCAATGCCATTAGTGGAGGATGCCAGAGTTATGTGGAGAGAAAAAGAGAGAGCATGCATAACAAGAAAACAGACATTTTTCACTTAACATAAATAAGCTTCCATTTGCGCTAGAAGACGACCCAAGACTTTTTTCTTTCAGCCAATGACTCCTCGTCTGCCCTCTCTCTTTCCCACCAGACGCACTGTGTGTGCTCAGGAGGGGGAGGGGATTGTTTGGGGCTTTTTGATGCCGGGCTGGACCTGGTATAGGATTTCTTTGGGGGTTGTACCTGCGAGCGCCATAATACCCATGTGATGAATGAGAGCACTGTTGTGGCTTGATTGCCAGACGCTGCTCACTGCTCCCACATGAGCCGCTGTGATTACCCGTCTCCCGTGAGGCCGCTGGTTTCCCAATCCTCCCAGTAATCACTTCATCTGAAGCACACCTCCACGTGTTCTGCTCTCAGTTACTCCCCTTTCTACTTTAACAAACACCGACTACAATGTTGAACCACTCTGGAAGAGTGCTTGCGTTTTTATCAAGAGCACTGTCACAACACGCTGCATATGGGAGTGGGCTGAGGAGATGTATAATTTTGCTGAGGATGAGAGGGAGGGTGAATTCCAGAGCTGGCCTTGAGAGAGTTTTTTTCCTACTGTACCACTAGTGTGAAGATCAGTGTGGAGAAGATAGCAGACCATGGCTAATCTCGGGTGCCTTCCAGGTCATTTCCAGGAATTTTGGCGCATCTCCCATTCGTAACATGTCCTTACTGAAAAACCGCCTGATCCACATGTCACCCACGCTTACAAATTAGAATAAACATCTGTTCCAAAAGCAGGAAACCACTCATAAAAGAAACCCACTGCATGGTGATAAATTGTAAACCAAATAACAGATCTGCCGCTTGTACCAATCTGCAATTCTGTCATCAACATGAAAGGCAAAGTGCAGCTGTTTACAGATGTTTTTCAGACTGACAAAGCAAGCACTCTTTCATGTTATGCTCCATATATTAACACAATGAAAAACGGAAGCGTTATTACAAGAAACTTTTGTAATATTTATATTATTTATTATATTATCTCAGTTTCCCCTTACAATGTTACACAGGTATGTATTTCTTTAGAAAGGTGTGGCAGCTAAGGCCCCGTGTCAGGGGGAGGAAGCGCTTGTGTAGTAAGAGAAAAAATGCTGCACCGGGTTTTGTTTCTATGACAACAATAAGTTTAACTTACTACACAGCTAACAACAAGCTTGCAAAGCGTAGGGCGGTAAAAGCACAACACGTCGTGGAACATTTAGTATCTGTTCCACAGACTGTATAAAAAGATGGACGACATGACAGCTCCCTAAAAGTGAAGCCAAAACATTTCGGGCGCCCCCTGCTGACTGGCTGCAGTATAGGTCATAAAGCCCGCCTCCTCCATGTTAACAGATGGGACATGAGTCAAACTATAAAATCAAAATACACGCCTGATAAATGTTTCTCAAACATGGTTTCTGTCATTATAGTTAGTAATTATCATGCTGATTCACGCCCACGTGTTCATTTTTCTGACAAGTTTATTTTTAATTAGTTATTTGATGCTGTCAAAATGATGATTGACAGCTCTGTTGACAAATTAGGCTCCTGCAGCCGATCTGTTCCGGGTGAGCAGAGCGGAGGACGATCCACGAGTAGAAACGTAACTAAAACAATCACTACAGTCATTGAAGTTTCCATACCTGTGAACCTTAACCTCAGACCAACACAGAGAAGCTGTTCTGCTGTTAAACATGCCGGCGTGCGGGATCCTTGCTGTTTTTTCGGTAAGTTAAGTGTGTTTTGGTTAGCAGAAGTGGCTACCGCCGCTTCACTCGCCGATCTGCGCAGACTCTGGCTCCGTATGATGTCACCATCACAAGATGGCAACGCCTATCACAGGGGCTATTTTGGCATCAATTACGTACAATGGGAGCAGATGGAGACACGTTGTCCATCTATATATACAGTCATTGTTCTGCTCCCACGAATGGGCTTCTCGGTCTCTATTCTGATACTGTTTGTTTGTCATATCGTACAGCTCCGGGTAGATAGAAACAGCCACAACAAGTTGCTCCTCAATGATTGGTGGTAACCAGGGTGGCGAGTGCCGCCCAATCTGATTGGTTGCCTGAAAAAAGTGGCAGTGACACCACAAGTGCCTTTCTGAAAAGAGATTTTCAACTCGAAACGTTCGGAGCGGCCGCACAAAAAAGGCGGAGCGGGATGCTTATTCTCCAGGCGGCCGCATACACTCTGTCCTCATTGGGAACAACAATGGGAACAATAAAAAGACTCTAGCGCTCATAAAAAGGCACTATGTGGACACAGGCCCTAATGCCTCTGTAGGGAGTCTTTCACATGAAAACTCATATTAAGCCTCATGGATATTATGATTTCTAATGCAGAAAAAAGGCTACTTTTAATGGGATTAGTGGAACCTGAAAACCAGGCAATAAGGTAATAATGTGCCTCAGTGTTATTTTCGTCCATCAGCTCCAAAATCTGGATTTGGATGGATTTCCTCTGGCATGAAATGAGCAGATTTCCTGTGTTCTGCTTTGTGAACACACCTTGGAATACATGAGGCTTAATAAAGCAACGGGAGGCGGGTTCAAATTACAAGACTGTGGAGGATATTTGGTCGGAGGCGTGCAGAGGAATATGCTCAACCATTTTTATATGCAAAGAGGATCTCTTAAGCTGATGTTGCAAAGAGGAAACTTTACAGAACACAGGATGTGTGCATGCCTGGGTGTTACCAGGACATGTGCGCCATCTTTGGGAACCACAAGCCATAAGTCAGCATAAGTTTGACACAACCGAAGTGACAATAGTTTTGTTCCGGTTATTTAACCAAAAGTAGGATTCTGTGTAACATCATCAAAGACTGAGATAAACCCTATGAGCTCACATCAACAAACTTCAACCCCGATTAAGACAACAAAAAGATGGATCACATGACATGTGGCTCGAAGTCTCAGCGAGATTAAGACATAAGTTGTCAATAATTGAAACCTGAATTGGCCGTTTTGAGGATGAGGTCATGGTGACAGCAGGGGAGCCCTCCCTGTTATGTCACAGCCAGCTGTTCTTGGACGGTGATTATGTGTTTCAACAGACACGATATCTCTGCAAGTGCTCATGTTGGAGGTGAGAGGAACACTGTGTCACTCCCTCCTGAGCTCAACACAGTCCTGCGTGCGCACATACACACGCAAACATGGACACGCTTCAAAGGTTTCAGCATCAATCATCCTGTGTGTATGTCACGGACCCTCGGCTTTGGCTGTTATTCACATTGTTGGTCCTGCTCGCTCCAGCCCACCTGTATTGTAAATCACTGCCAAGTCCACAAAAGTAAAAACACATGAGCCTTGATTAGTGGCAGCTCACGGCTCTATGACACCTCCGGACATGTTCAGAGATGCCCCCTTTTTGGCTGTTATTCTTGCTCTATGTTTGCGCAGGGTGTGATGTCACCACTTTTGGATTTGGACAAGAGCAACGCATCTGGTGTCAGTTCTTCTAATGACCAGATATAATGACAGGCCTGGAACAGAGAGACGCTCCACCTTTCAAGTGTGTATTTAGATTTAGACGCATTGTGCAAGCGCAATAAATCAGCGTAGCTAATTATTGCACGGCTGAAAGGAACAAGTTGGGATCCAGGCTTAATTAGAAGGTCTGTCGGAGAGACAGGAAGAGACCTGGTTAGACTCAGATATAGCTCAGCTAAAGCAGTTTATCTTTGTTTCCTCCCTAGGAGCTCCTTTGGTGAAATGCAACCTCCCTCTAAAGTCATTTTATCCACTAAATCCTTTGTAAACATGATCGTGAACTTTCTGTATATGCTAACTCTGTATACGTCCCACATTCTGTGTAGCAAATTAGTGTAACATCCATGAAGAGTGAACTGATTCCACCTGGAGAAAACGAAGGGAGTGAATAATTATATTCTCTGTCTTTTAATGTACATCCGCTCTGGTTCAAAGGGACGTGTTTAACTGCGCGGCTGGCAAAGTTTCTGTAGCGATGTATCAAAGAGTCATTGTGCCTGCAAGGTTTAGATTTTCTCATCTCTAAGCCTTTAAATCATGCACACTGCAGCAGCAGCTCGCTCCATCCTGAGTAATTGCTTTGGTCTTATTATGTATAGGAAAGTCAAGGAGAGGTATTTGGACCAAAATAAAGTGGATGTGGAAGTTAAAATGCTAGATTGACCTTGCGAACTCTCAGACGTCTGTGCTGAGCTTCATCTGTTTAGAATTGCAATAGGGTTTTTGCTGAATCTTTTGCTCTGCGTGACCTTCATCCTCATTTAAAGAACACTGGAGCAAAGCAAGCTATGAGCTAATCACAGTTTTTAGAAGGTTGTTTGTGTTTTTTTGCTGCACTAGTGGTATGCTTCTAGGTATGGCAATTTCAATCTATGTCAGTAGATATATGATGGATTGTCAATAAAGTTTTGAACAAACTTTCATTGTCCTTCAAACGGCGCGCCCAACCGAGTTTGGTGATTGTCTTTTTTTCCCCAGCACTAAAATGAGCTGTACATTTTTTGTTTTGTTGAAATATCTTGGGGCTGCACAGTGGTGCAGTGGTTAGCGCTGTCGCCTCACGGCTAGACGGCTCCTAGTTCGAACCCCGGTTCGGACGAGGTGGGCCTTTCTGTGTGGAGTTTGCATGTTCTCCCCGTGCATGTGTGGGTTCCCTCTGGGTACTTCGGCATCCTCCCACAGTCCAAACACTTGTTAGTCAGGTTCATTGTTGCCCGTATGTGTGAATGTGAATGTGAAAGGCTCTCTGTCTCTATGTGTCAGCCCTTTGATTGACTGGCAATCAGTCCAGGGTGTACCCCGCCTCTCGCCCAATGACAACTGGGATAGGCTCCAGCCCCCAGCGATGTCCAATACCTCCAAAATCTTTATTTTGTGTTTAGAGCTAGTTAGCAAATGTCTAGCATACTAACAAGTTAAACTGAGATCATAAACATGGTAAACATCACCTGCTTAGCATTAGCATGCTAGCATTTCCATCACGCACAGGTTAGCATGCTGCCATGTAGCTCAAAGCAGCTGCTAGCTAGCTTTTGGCTGAGGTTATAATATGTTTTCTTCTCTAGTATGATTTTGTATTTGTGTTATAGTATATCAGAAGACAACACATCAACACTATTCAGACTAGATGGGCGGCTGTGGCTCAGCGGTAGAGTCGGTTGTCTCTCGGTCGGAAGGTTGGTGGTTCGATCCCGGACTGCTACAGCCACATGTTGAAGTGTCCATGGGCAGGACACTGAATGGGCATAGATCTGATTGAAGATTGGTACCTAGGCCTTTGCCATCAGTGTGTGAATGGGTGAATGTGATATGTAGTGTAAAAGCACCAGAGTAGTCGGAAGACTAGAAAAGCGCTATATGAGTACAGTCCATTTACCATATATATAAGGAAAACTGCCTCAATTGTAGTTTGTACTTTGTACAGGGGCGGCTGTGGCTCAGTGGTAGAGTCGGTGAATGTGACATGTAGTCTAGAAAAGTGCTAAATACAGTCCATTCACTTTCACATGTTAACAAAGCAGGGGTCAAAATCTAAAAGCATATGTTGTTGTCATCATGAATGATCCTAACTCCAGTGGTGCTGAAAAGCTTGAACATGGTTAAAAAAAACATCTTACTTTGTGTGCATTCAAAGTAACCAACACTCTGACCCTGCATGGTGCGCCTGACAGAGGTGAAGACATGACTGTCATGAGTTGTGTCTTCTACAGTAATGCAGGGGCCACAAATCAAAGCTGGAATGCACTGCCCTGTTATTGAAGGAGCACATGTACATTTTCCCAGTAAACTGGATAACGTGTAGTTGCCCTGTCTGCTCCCTGACCCAGTTTGAAATGAAGTGCTAATTTGTCACTCTTTCTCCCTGCCTCTGCTTTGATTTGCCAGGATGTAACCATTTTACTCTGAAGGTAATTTTATAGAGGATTGGGTTTCGTGCTTGTCTCTGCCAATGAAAGTGAGAGCAGAGTCGAAGAGTCTGAAAGGAAAAAAAGGTTTTACTTGCTATTCTCAGCATGTAGACACAAAACGCAACTAGGTAATCTGTTCCGAGACGTTTTAGGAAATATGAATACCAGTAAATATCCTGCAACATCTCACATGTGATGTCATGAAGGCAACTATCCTTTAACCATCCTGTTCCAGCTGGATTTCATGTGATCCTGCTGAAACAGCGGCTGCAGCTGAGCGGGATAACTCTGAAACTGGGTGGTTGTGTTTCATTGCAGTGTCTGCCAAGGACCTGGTGACGGCCTGCTGCGAGACTGGAGAGAAATGGGCTTTGGCTAATGGTCACTGCAACAACATGGAGCCACCCACAACAGATAGGCACTCCATCTGCTGGTAAGGCCATTATTAAACGCCCACTCATGTCATTTGGCTCTGCGGACGGTAAATCATTTTAAATGCTCGTCTTTATCGGTGTCATTGGACTTTAAACAATTTGAAGAAGGAGTGACATTAAGACAAATAAATGTTGTTCTTGCAATTTCCTTGCAAGATCAATCACATAAGTTCCCTTTGGACGGCAAATGAATGACCTGTAAATTACTTCAATTTCACTTTAAATTAGATTTATACAAACTTGAAAACACAGCACTGTTTGGAAGAACAGCCAGCCCACTTGTTGTTGCTGCAGGGCCACAGTTGCCGTCCAAAAACACTTGTGCAGACTTCTCCCCTGTGTGCTTCTCCCTGCCAGGACTGCCCAACAACAGTGCTGCCTCGGGTCCCTGAGAGAAAGTCAGTGTTTGGCTGGAGTGAACGAAGCCAGAGCGGGAAACGTGTGTCATGAAGCCAACGATAAATGTGGGATCGATTCCTACAAGGCAAGTATTTGTGACCAGACAGAAGAGAGCAAACGCAGTTCACTGGGTTCACAGTCAAACTTAATGACACTGTAAACTTCAGATTAAGCCTTAAACAAGCTAAATTAGCCATTGATAAATGCATTAGTCTCAGCAGAATTGAAAACACGTGTAGATTGTAGATGGTAGAGTCTCACTGCTGCAACTTTATTCTAAATGTCTCCTCTGAGCGTTTCTGCTGTGGTTCACTTCCCTGGTATTTAATTAGCTTATTTAATTTAGACAAAATGATTTACAACTCAGGATTCCCACAGTCTGTAAACTTTACTGTTCTATCTTCAAAGCAGTTGTAAATGTCAGATGTCGTTTGCTTGGCCTCTGAAATTGTGATACCACAGGCTGATAGTTGATGTGGTTAAACAGTAGACACGAGGCTAAGATGGCGGCTAATGCGGGTCAAGCCATGATGACTAGGTAACTCCAGTTTCTTGACCTCTGTGTTGAAGGATACTCACTCACCTGCCCAGAGGTTCCCTGAGCAGAACCATTATTGGCTCTGTGCTGCAGTTCAGCTGTTAAATATCGCCTTTCACCACCTTCCTTTAGCACCCCTGTAGATTTAGTAATATTAGGCCATCTACAGCCACTGCACATCACAGCGGTCATTACTTTAGTTTTATGTTGCGCTATATGCCCCCGTGCACTCTGAGTGCTGATCTTGCTGTGAGGAGTACAGGGCAGCAGAGTTAGAGGCTGTGAGCAAGTAACTCTCAAGTTTAATTCAACAACAATAAAAGTCTAAAG
This sequence comes from Semicossyphus pulcher, assembly GCF_022749685.1. NCBI lineage: Eukaryota > Metazoa > Chordata > Actinopteri > Labriformes > Labridae > Semicossyphus > Semicossyphus pulcher. The sequence goes on from NW_027211637.1 coordinate 22,857,089, forward strand.
CAACGCTAGCAGCTCTGCGATGTGACGTATACACAGTAGGCCTAGTGCTTGAGCTACATGCTAACATGCTAATGTTTAGCGAGTAATATTTACGGTGTTCATCTTCAGTTTTAGTTAGTTACCCTGATTTTAACTAAGCACCAAGTGCAAAGTAATGCTGAGAAAGCCGTTAGTTTTGCAAGGAAAGGATCACCAGTTTTTTAAATAATACTCGATTACTCTACTGAAATACATTTTTTCTTGTACTTTGTACTTTGCCTGATCATTCCATCTTTTATTTCTTGAAGGGGCCATATGTTTTAAATGGATATTCTCATATTTTACATGGGCTTCACATTTGAGGGTGTTTATTGTTCACAGTGAAAAAGTGCATAATTCCATATTTTTCCACACACACAGTTTTTAAAAGGTCGCCTCTGAAATGGGCCGTTCAGAACAGCTGCAGGGTTCTACGTAGAACCTTGCTTTCGCTGAAATCAACCAATTGTCATTAACCATCATTCAGCATCACTGACCTCAGGCTGTTTTGAATAAGACTTTACTTATTTAACTTTATACATAGTTTGATGGGGGCGCTGTTTAGCTTAGTCGGTAGAGCAGGCGCCCCATGCACAGAGGTTACAGTTCTCGTCGCACTGATCGCAGGTTCGACTCCCGGTCTGTCGATCATTTGGTGCATGTCATCCCCCACTCTCTACTCCCAACATTTCCTGTCTATCTTCAGATGTCCTGTCAATGAAAAGCCAAAGTCCAAAATAATAAAAAAAAAACAGTTTGATGTTAAAAAAAAATGCAGATGACTTTCTCTTGTAACAGATTAAGTCTCCGCTGCGGTATTGCTTCTTTAAATTACTAAGTATAAATACGTCAGGCATCACTGAGGATGACCAAAGCCATTAGATTTATCTTGTAGGCATTAAGCATATCACTAAATCTTCTATGCTTAATGGCTGTCACGACTAAATTTTACATCAATCCATCCAGTTTTAATATTTCACGATAAAACATGTCGCTAGAGAAAAAGTCGAGGGAACAACATAGCAAGAGGATCCTGCGGTCAGTAAAAAAAATGGCAGTCCATCTCATGAATTTTAATAGACCAGTATTGCAATCTCTTGAGCTGTGCCACAAGCATGCCTATAAACAAACATTGCATTAGTACGAACCACTTGATTTAATCGGATTAATATTCTAAACTATGAACACATGGATTTTGAAATGTTTTCCAAGTGCATTAGCTACTCTGAAAACATGATACATGACTACATGTGTAAAGACTGATTGCCTGACCTTGCAGGAGTGCTGTGACTGCTGCTCTCTGGGGCTGCAGTTCCGCAGTGTGGGGCATCGCTGTGAAGCCCACCAGCACCTGGGCTTCCACTGCAGACACGTCTTTCTGACCTGCTGCGAGGGGGAGGGGAGCAGAGCTGGGAGTCAAGACGGCTGGCACTCTGTCAGAGAGAGGCCCCCTTTAAACCCCACCACACCACCAAAGAAAGGTACTGCAAACAAATGTTTGTACACACAAATACACAAGCAAACCAATGTATCGGGAGGGGTGAGTAAATTACACCAATGCCCTGAAAAGTCCTGACTTAAACCAGAAACGATCAATTTTCTTTATACGAGCTGTTAAAGGGAAGCACAGTAGAAAGATCCCCCATCGCTGTTGAAAAATTTCCCGCCTCACTGGCCCAACAGAACAAAGTATAATCACCCAGATCCCCTCTGTACTGCAATTCTAAGAGATCTAGAGCCTGTCTCACTCTGGCTGCCTGGAATAGCATTAAATCTTTTTTCAGAAAACCACTATGTTGTTAGTGGTATTTTTATACTGGTCGGTTTGGCTACTATAAAGTGAAATTTTATTTGAATGGTTTCTTCTTTTATGGGGAGTAAGTTAATTTTTATTTCTATTTAATGACAAACTTTTGGCCCATCCCACTGCTGGACCCGAAAGAGCAAAAACACAGCGAGAAACTCTCCTGTAACACAAACACAAGGCAAAAAAGGACAGTACTCAGATATAAAAAGACCTGTACATGATTCTTCCATAGTAACTTGTATTAAAGATATAATCTCGAATTCTCCGTTTTGTTCTATTTGGCGGCACCTATGGCGATATAAAGGAATTGCAGGCACAGAGGTCCCACGGTTGGCTCCCTTTGTAACGGTTGTTACTCTTGATTTTCCTCACTGACGGTCGTTTTCCCTTTTAGACTGTTGAATTTGTTTCTTTTTCTTTCACTCTTTACACTTATTTTTGAAGTTGTATCTGTCGTCATCGATCTTTTCTTTGTTTGTTCAGCCATAGTAAATTACTGTTTACTCGCAACACTCACACTTAGCTCCGCCTACCCTCTCTGACAGACCAACCACTGCTGGGTGATGAAAAAGGCGTCACTAACTTTGCGTGAATATCACCACAGACACCCAGTTTGTAATACTGCAAATGCAAAGGCTTTCATCAGTGGGCCATAGGCTTAATTATTATTGTGTTACCTCATTCGCGATAGATAGTGACTTAACAGCCATTTATTGAAATTGAAATCTTCGGGATTATATCTTTAAAGCAATTTGTGCAACCTTTTAGGCTGTATGTGTCAAAGTTTCCGGTTAAACAAAAAGGTGAGGACCCAGAAGCAGACTTATACGGATTTAATTAAATAAAAGGCAAAAATGCACAAAAAAAATCTAACCTCCAACAAAAGACAAAAAGGAAAATCAAAAGACAGAGAAAAAAACTTACAAACAAAACCAGGAAACAGGTAATCCAAGGGAACATGAGGAGCAACGAGGAAATCGGGTGAGGCACGAAGATAATCCAGAGTAAGGTCAGCGACATAGACTCACACACGATGGACGACAATGAACTGGCCACGAGACAGGGGAGCACAAAGACTAAATAAACTTAGGAGGTGAGGCTAATCAGACACAGGTGTGACAATCAAGGGGCAGGTGAAAACAATCAGGGCAGGGCACATAATCAAACAAGCGGGAAACACAAAGGCAGGAAGTGGACCAACATGAGAGACGAGGTGACAAAGTAAAACAGGAAATGATCTAATCAAAAAGACAAAAGTGAAATACTTAACAAGACTTAATTGTGACCCGAACATGGAATACACTAAACACAAAACTAAACAATGAGAACTCATGACAGGGAGACAAAGAGACAAGGTAAAACAAGAAAAAATAACTAAACACCGAAATACAAGACAAAAACATAACTCAACTAGAATGACTCATGACAGTATGTGTATTTTTAATAGCACATCCTAAGACAGAACAAACTGATTTATGATATGAATAATTTGTTGAGTAATGTGGTTGTTGCGGCATGTTTTATCCTTGCAAAAGTTAACATAACAATGAAAACCAACCAAACCCCTTTAGGGAAAGTGAACTTTTCATGTAGTTTTATATCATTATACAGTTTAATCGCCTGTTAGAAAACCAGCCCCTCTCTCTGTGTGCTGTAGTATCAGACAGTCCATACCCTAAAGAGGCCTTCTCCATCGGCGAGGAGCAGGGCTGCCAGAATGTGGTGGAGGTGGAGGACGTGGACGAGTGCCTGGTAAACGAGGGCGAACTCTGCCACCACAAATGTGTCAACACGCCGGGCTCCTTCCACTGTGAGTGCTTCCCTGGATACGTGCTGCAGGAGGACGCTTCCACTTGTGCCCAAGGTAAAGTGAAGACCACCAGGGTTGTTTTGTCGCAGACGTTTCCACTCACGATGCATGCACACAGGAAAGGGGACTCTCTCTGCGCCGTTTGCTCTTTGATATAAGATTTATAGTCTGCATATCTGTCAGGAAGAAGACCCCATTTGATGTAATTTGTCTGCACACTCACAGTGTATTATTTTCCTGCGCCGTGTGTGTTCCTTCCTGTCTGCGAGCCCTGATACTGCCTAATAATAGTTATTTTAATCGCACACCAACATCCCTTTCCTGGACTGACAGCAATGCTAAGCTAATCGCATCTCTGCTGTCGTTAAACAGTTTTTTTGGCTGAAGAAACATATTACACTCTTTGAAAATCATGCTTTGCACAAACTGAAGGTCAGGTGTACAGTTTAGAAACACTTCCATGTAATTGTGTGTGACGTTTCTGCAGTGCTCCAGACTTTAATCAACAGTTGCTTTTGCCTACACGAGCCTGTCTCAACAGGATACTAATGCCAGAGCTCCCCGCAAATTACAGTGACGGATGGGGCTCACTAATAAAACCAAATGTTTGTCTGCGGGCAGTGTTTTTTCCTGTCTCACCTTCACAGCTATTACAACTTTCATCTTTAGCTACAGGCCTCATATCAATGCATGCAGATGGAGGATTCGCACAAGGTGAAAGCCTGTAACTAAGACGGCAGTGGATGGAGAGGAGGAATCCTTGATTACAGTGCAATTCATGGCTCCTGTGATGAGATTATTCATGTTCCTGCAGAGACGACGGACGAGGAGAACAGACTGAAGGAGGACGACAGAGCGGCAGTGGAGCCCACTTCAACACTTCCGCCTCCCACCAATCCCCCCGTCCCACTCAACCCCTGTGGAGGTTAGAAACGTAGCGCTTAATGAGGGGAGAGGGAGCTACACAGAGCACTTTCATTCATCCTTACGTCTTATTCTGAGACTGGAACATGCATCTTAATGCAGTCCAATCTGTTAGAAGAGAAGCGAGCGCCGGCTACTCAAGTTTGACATGTTATTATTTCACACTCAGCCTTTCCACGAATGTAATTGTGCTGCAAATGTCAAACACATGCAGGGAGATGCTATCAAAGGTTAGTTTGTTTTCGGCACTCATTCTCACGAGCTCCCAATGTCATAATCCGTTCAGGGTCACATTTTTGTTTCTTATGTTTGGTTTCCATGACACAAGGGTGGAGGTCTACCACACTGCGGGCCAAAAGTAGGAAATACAATCTGACCAGGTCCAGGGATCAACCTGGAAACAGGAAATGAGCAAACAGCAATACAGTAAATAGCACTGGTTCCACCCAGTGTCACAAATCTCTCCTCTGCTTCACCCTTCATACTGTCATGTGGAGAAGTAGTGCTTTATATTTAAAGGGCCAGTTCGCCGATTTTTAACCTCGGTCCTATCATGCTATTATGGGGAGCTAATGCCATTATGGTAGGAAAAAAATGCAATTTCGCTCTGTGCTTTTGGCGGATGCTCCAATGGGCAGAGAGCTAAACTACACTTCCTCAATCTAGGATGCCCGCCTCCGATGTCATGTCTCGTTCAAAATCGTCAGGTTTGAAATGTAGACTGCAGACGTGAAGATTTTTTAGACGATCCACCGGTATATTCTCGCCATTTTTCTGATTGTGTACCGCTCTGAGCAGAGAAGCGGTAGTATTTCACTCCAGCGTCTCTCGCTGGGCTGTTGCTTTCAGAAGGAAGGGCGCAATGCATGCTGGGTGTTGTAGGAATGTCGAATGGGTGAAACCACGAGCTGTTTGTACAACTTTCTCCACAGCTATGGCGCCAATTTCAAATATCGTTGCATCTATCGATTACAGAGAACACCAGCTTTGACTGACGGTGGCGACTTGCTCCTTTAATTTGACCTCACTGTTAACTGTTATTTTCAGAGAACAGCCCATGTGAGCAACACTGCACCTCAGTGGGGGGAAAGCCACAGTGCTCCTGTTCCCCAGGATTCTCCCTGATGACTGACGGACGCTCCTGTGAAGGTAAGAAACCTACATCGCAGCGGGGTTGAATTTGTGGCTCATATTTGCAGCCCGTGTTTTCAGTTTTCTGTCTCAGGCAGAGGAGTTTGGTTCCAGTTGAGGAGAGCTTCTTGGCAAGTCTGTCCGCCTCTCTAATCAGCGCCTGTAGATTTGAAGGGGAGATACAGCTCTAATCCGCTTCACTCTCAGCAACACACTGAGAGGCTGACAAAAAATATATATATTAATAAATGGCCGACATACTTTTCATCTTGTTCTTGAGATGAGTCTCTAGCAGGGGGCTCTTCTCAACTATCCATGCGTTTTCACAGTATATCTCACCAAATGCATCCTACACGTACCCTCTATTTGCACTCAGGATGTGTGTTTTATCATGAGGCTGATCAGCTGCTGCTCCGTGTGTCTAAGCTGTCTCCCCAGGGAATGTTTCTTTAAGTTAAGCCATAACCACTGGTCTGTCTGCTGCCTGACAGCAACAAACTGTGGCAGTGTCACAAAGAGTGCGACTCAGTGTGGTGACAAATTTCTCATTGTGTGGATGTTATAGCCAGCGGCCTTGTCCGTAATCTCTCCCCGCGAGGAGAGTCCGACCTGTCTCTTTAATCTGCTCCTGACGGCCACAGACAGACTGTGCTCGGTTTATATTATTTTAGCCCATCTCCTTGTCTGCTTCTTTATAAAACACAATCATCCAGCAGCTTCTTCTGTGCACTTATTCTCTTAATTCACCCTGACACGTTTGTCTTTTATTCTTTCTTGAAACCTCCAGATGTAAACGAGTGTCTGTCCGCGCGTGCCTGCCAGCTGAATGAGCGCTGCATAAATACTGGTGGGAGTTACATCTGTCAGGGACTGATCAGCTGTCCCACGGGATACCACATCAAGAACGACATTTGTGAAGGTACAGCACACCTTATCAGCATCGAGCTTCCGCACACAGGGAAGATATTGTCGATACCAGCAGGAGAGCATTTGTATTACAGCATGTTCACAATGTAAGGAAGCCACATTGTTCAGGCACACAATCACTTTCACCAGCCTCCTGAGTAAGTATTGAAAATGAGATTTTTAGGTAATTTCACATGCGAGCACACAGACAAGAGGGAGCAAGAAATAATGTTACTCCAGAGAGCTATATCAATAGTATTTACTTGCTGCTTAACTCTCTCTTTAAAGAGATGCCTGCTCTGCTGTGTGGGTGGTGTCCAACTTTTGGATGCAGTGCTAAACCTCCCAGTACGTCTCATTATTTCCATGCACCATAAATTGGGCCTGTGCAGAGGTCGCATTCATAAAGCAGCAGCAGCGTTCAGGAAGAAGGACCCCTCCGATGAGTTTTAGCTTGATATTCTGTGTGCCACAGCAGAGGGCTCGGGCAAGGAGGCTCAAGTAATGTGCATTTTCTTGTGAACTTTAAAGCTAAATGAGTATTTAACAAGAATGTATGTTTAACAGTACACCTCCAAACAGCTGCCTCTGTGGACAAAACAGCACTGCCTAGTCCTTGTTCATGACTTACTAAGAGGCTGTAATGAAATGATCCTTTTTCCTCCTCTCACAAATGAAGCAAAGTCACCAAACTGGGAGAAACTGCATCTCTCCTCCAAACTCAATGACTCAGTTAAGGACATAAATTATTGGTGCATTCTCGTGTGAATATTCATGGTCTTCCTAACACAGTGTGTTCAGCAATCTTGTCCAGATGTCAGATTAATATTAGCTGGCTGAATGCAACTCACTCTTTCCAGTAACAACAGTTTCCTATTTAAGAACATCCATCAAATAAATACAACTGAGTTGATTGTTTGTGCATCTTTTGTTACAGTGCAAACATGCTAGTAGATAAAACTTCTGTGGAGCAGATTTTACCGACTGGCTACGTCTAACTCAGTAACTCATGACAATATCACACTTCCTGTTTGCATCATCCAAGGAATCAAGAAGAGAAACTTTTTAGTGATTAAGGAATATAAAAAAAACACGAGTGAGAAAACCTTTGGCAGAGGATGTTCTGTCAGTGTGGTTAATTTATCCTTGGAACACTGATATTCAAATCGATTCATTAACATCACATTCATCTACAGATACGCCGTATTAAAGCCTAAATTCAATTAGAACTGAAAACAGACGCAAAACACATCAAGATTCTGCAGCCCTGCTAGCTAACTCTGTAATGCTAAGGCACAGGAGTGCTAAAGCTAACACTAGCGTGGCAACATGCTCACAATCACAATGGTAACGTTAATGTTAAGCATCTTTAATGTTCACCAATATCAGTAGTTTGGTCTGTTAGCATGCTAATGTTTACTGATTGGCACAAAGCACAAATGGAGGATGAGCAGAGCCGTTGCAGGGTGGGTGAGAGGCCCTGCTCACTGACATGCATCCACATATATCACACCCTCTAGCTTCGCACACCTGCTAAGTCACCACATCTCTAGAAGCGTTTGCGAAATCTGCGCTCTCGTGTGGATGCCATTGTTTCCCCTTCTCCTTCGTCCTTGCAGTGAGCAGCGAGATGGAGCATGCACTATGTAACGACGCAATATCAAAAATGAAAAAAAAAAGAATAATTTGTTTGGTTTTGGAATTGACAAACACGAATTTCATTTCAGAATCATGGTGGGTCAACAACAGTCTTGAAGATCTTATCCATACATCCATCCATTATCTATCCCACTTATCCTGTTCAGGGTCGCGGGGGGCTGTAGCCTGTCCCTGCTGTCTTTGGGCGAAAGGCGGGGTGCACCCTGGACTGGTCGCCAGTCAATCACAGGGCTTGAAAATATAATTTATAGTTAGAAAAAAATGCAGGATGCAAAGCATGGGCTACTTGGGCTACTTTTGAAGTGTTCCTGCGAGGCCCTGTGCGGTTGCACACTTCGCACAGCCCATGCATTGCTTCTGAGGATGAGGATTGACCTATCGCTAGTTTTTGCAGATGTTTGGTCATAAAACAAAACAGAAAAAATGAATCATTTTAGTAAATATTTGTGATAGATTCAAAATCAGAGATTCATTAAATTTACAACTTCTTAATTATTCTTCAGGAAGGCATGAATGCAGGTGCTAAATGTTATGGAAATCCAACGAACAGTTTGTGAGTTTAGTTTTACTCAAAACCAAAAAACTTGACCTCATGGGGGTGCCAGAGAGAAAGAGTCAGGGTGTCATGGAGGTAATTCATTCAGTCAGTCAGGGATTCACATCCCTGTCTATTCATAAAAAGCCAGTAGATCTGATCAAACAGCAAACCGATATGGGGCTGCAAAGAGCTGTGCCATTCACATAGTTAAAACAACCACACAAGGCAGAATAACATGACGGCATTGCTTAACATTTTCAGGATATAGCAAAGTATTTCATGTCTTGCTATCACATGACTTTCCTGTGAATAGAGGGTGAGAAAACAGAGGAAAAACAGCCAACAGTTCAAGGAGTTAAATTCTCACATCCAGCATGTGGACTCTTTGACCTTTGGAGGTTCCTTGATCCCTTTGCCTTCACTGCTGATCTCTCACACATTTATCCTCCTTCCTGGCTTCTCTCTCTCCGTCTCTGTCGGGCTCACTCAGCTCGTGTCCACTCTGCCCGGGCTCGTGTCAGGAGCAAGATGCTCAATCACTATGTGCTGTTTTAGAGACCTACACTAAGCCTCTGTACAGCAATTACAGTGGTGATACATAAGACTCTCATTCATTATTCACACACTCACACACTTACACACACATTTGATGTTCTTTTGAGACTGAGATTTCCCTCCAGCTTTGGTTCATACAACACAGCAGATGTGGAAGGCTGACTGACAGGAGGAAAATCCGTTGGTAGACAGGTGTTAGAGGACTCGGGGGGGAATATCTGGAGATGTTAATTTATACACTGCACAAGAGGACTTCTTCTGGTTGAACTCATTAGATCCATTCATCTGTTTGAAATGATAAACTATCATTCAGGCCTTTCTGAATGCAACAATATAAGTATTGAAAAGATTCCTAAGTTGTAAAATCATTCTTTCACTCCTGATTAACCTGTTTAGAGTTCTAACAGGGAAGGCTTTATAATACACGAAGAGAAGCACAACTGAGCACCTGCACACTCTGCCATTTAACCACAGTGCCATCCAGTGGTGAAATATGGCACGACCGTGTCTATGCCTAACTCATCTACCAGATTACTGGACTGTAGCTAATAAGGTTTGAGTTTAATTTCTTCACTCCTTGCTAATTTATTCTTCATATCTTCCTCTTCAGATATCGACGAGTGCGTGCAGCAGAGCCACGACTGCGGACCCGGCCTTGAGTGTATGAATACAATAGGCTCGTTCAGGTGCAACCCCAAAGCTCAATGTCCTGTGGGTTATAACCGGGACACACAGGGCAGCTGTGCAGGTAAGGACAATCACTTTATTACAGAAATGATGCTTCAAGGTTTGCTCTTGTTCAAAAAGGAACGTGCGTTTCAAATTCCTGTATGAATTTGTGTCACTCTATGCGGGATAAACAATCACATGGCTGACTTAAATTGCAGTAAGTGTTGTTATTGTTTTGAGAGATTCACAATCTGTGTTGACGCACAAGTAAGTGAATCTGGCCGAGCACAAAATTTCCCCACAGCTGAATCATATTCTGTTGTACGCCGTGCAGATGAACCAGCCCGTGTGCAGTGACAGAGGGGTTAAATGCCACACAGACAGGAGATCAGAGCGGTTGCTGTTAGGGGCTGCAGAGGGGTGGATAAAAGCCAATCCTCTGTCCTCCTCCAGTACAAACTGATGCTGTGGAATTAGCCCCCAGGGGCAGGAACTGGGGCATGTCGAGGCAGCCGACGCCCCTGTAAAAAAGAAGTGTAAAAAAAATTGCTCTGAGAAATGAGAAAATCGAGAAAATGTCAGACGCACACACACGCACAACAAAGTCGTACAAGGGAATGTGAGCGTGTGATGTTTGCTTTGATATCACAGCGTGGCTAAAGAGCTGCCCTCCGGTATCTCATGCTCTGACTTCGTGCCTTTATGGGTCTTCTGTTTTTCTCTGTCTTCATCTCTCTAACTCTATTTCTCTGGAACAGACATTGATGAGTGTGGTGCTTTGGCCCCGCCGTGCAGTCTGGGATTTATGTGCACCAACACATTGGGATCGTACGTGTGCCAGAGGAAGATAATATGTAGCCGTGGCTACGATGCTAGTCCTGATGGATCCAGATGTATTGGTATGATTTGCATGAACAATATGTAATGAGAGGATTTGATATATGGATGTACAGGCATGTAATTGTGCTTTTCTGATGCAGTCATAGTATTTTTTTATAGATTTTTTTCAATGGAGACAAATATGAAATGTTCATAAAATGGTCCAACAAGAAGCAAATACAGTATACCATCATATAATTAGGTAAATAAATAAACAGATGGAGCTCTCCCAGATATTTCAAACACTCCCAGCTTTACTGTAGTAATGTATGTTTTAGCAAAGCAACACATGTTCATAGATCCTCAAAATCAAAGTAGCAACAGTATGAATTCTCGTACTCAGGGAGTTATATATAAATTAAAGGTATAATCTCGAACTTTTTCATTTAAATAAATGTCGTTTAAGTCACTATCTATTGCTGAATGAGGTGCCTATGGCCAACTGATGAAAGCCTTTGCATTTGCAGTACAGACTGGGTGTCTGTGGCGACCTTTGTGGAAAAAATCACAAGCGGCGCCCAGTTAGTGACGTGTTTTCCATCACCCAGCAGTGGTTGGTCTGCCAGAGAGGGTAGGCGGAGCTAAGCGGCTGCACTTACGGTTTCTGTAAGCACTGCGAGGAAACGGTAATCTACTATGGCTGAACAAACAAAGAAAAGATCGATGACTACAGATACAACTTCAAAAATAAGTGAAAATCCAAAGAAGAGAAACAAATTCAACGCTCAGATGAAGGCAAACAGAGAAAATCAAGAGTCATGACAAAGGGAGCCAGCCGCAAACGTCTGGTTAAATTGGGCAAAGTTGTGGCAAAGGAATGTTATGATTTTCATTTTATTGATTTATTTTCATCTCTTGTCCCATCATGTGTGTTCCAGATGTGGACGAGTGTCAGAGCAGCCTGCATCGATGTGGAGAGGGCCAGCTGTGTCAAAATCTGCCTGGTTCATATCGCTGTCAGTGCCAGACAGGCTATCAGTACGATTCATTCAGGAGGACGTGTTTGGGTAAGATGGATATTATCAAACAGAAGAAGAAGAACACACTCTAAGTTTTTAAAAGAATTCAAATTGAGCTTTTCATCCTTTTTTTTCTGTCTTAATTTCCTGCTCTCCTTCCCTTCCTTTCGCCCTTCATCCTTTTTTCACTCCTTGGCACTACTGTACAGCCTCCCCTCTTCTCCGCCTGACTACTCTGCTGCTCCTGTTTATTATTCTGCGGCGGGAGAGCTGCTGCTGCCTCCCCAGCTTTGCTTTGCAGTATATCCACTGGGCCGATCACGTCTCCTGCCGCAGAGGACTCTGCTCTGCCCCTGCTGCTGCTCCCTCTGTTTGTGATTCACTGTGTTGTGACTCTCATGATAATGGACTCCGCTCCAGTGTTTAGACTATCAGCAGGCAGCTGGTCCCCTCACATCGCACTCTCGTTGACATGCACACGGACACGCACAGGCATGCACACGTACGCGACCTGCTCACGCTTGGTTGCTTGCGCTTGCACACATGGATGCAAACACATAAACGCAACACACACTAACAGAGGGGATGATGACACTGCCTCTTCTTCGTCTCAGATGTGAACGAGTGCTGGCGCTACCCAGGCCGGCTGTGTGCCCAGACCTGTGAGAACACCCCGGGCTCATATCAATGCTCGTGCACCACCGGTTTCCGCTTATCCGGGGATGGCAAGAACTGTGAAGGTGTGTGTGTATTGATGGGTGTGAGAGTATGTGTGCATCTATGTGTACGTGTTGCTGCATGTGGTTGTATGTTTTTGTGAATCTGGGTGTGAAATTGCGCCTATGTGTGTATGAAGAGCGCAGATTCCTAGACAAAGCAGATAATAAACATCCTCTGTGCAGCATGTTGCTTTAGATGAGTGGTAGTATTAGGGTAGTATAACCGTACATCATCCAATGCCTTCAAGCACAAACCAGTAAAATCATAATTGGCTTAATAACAACATCTTGTTTATATGTTAGCATGAAAACATCGAAATTCCTTTGATCAGGAGGATTGTGACAGTAATGAGCTCTAACCTCTAATCTGCAGATGTGAATGAGTGCTTGGCCAGCCCCTGCAGTCAGGAGTGTGCCAACATGTACGGCTCCTACCAGTGCTACTGCAGACAGGGCTACTACCTGAGGGAGGACGGGCACACCTGTGAAGGTGAGGCATCACAAATACCTTATTTATTCCACAATTATGTTTGGGCAAGTTATAATGAATTATTCCTACATGATTTACTTCCTCCTTGTGGCTCAGACATCGACGAGTGCTCCCAGAGCGTCGGCCATCTTTGCACCTATAAGTGTGTGAACGTCCCCGGCAGTTACCAGTGTGCCTGTCCTGAATACGGATACACCATGGCTCCTAATGGACGCTCCTGCAGAGGTGAATCCCCTCCTCGGAAAAACACTAAACCCAACCATGCACTCACTATTCTGTAGCTGCTTCCTTACATGTGTGCCTAATTAAATTCTGCTATGAAATAGATTTTTAAATTTTATCTGCAGCCATTTACCTCTACACAGAGAGTATAGTAATGGTTCTGCTCAGATAACTATAATTGGTCCTCTTACAGTGGCTTAGTAATTACACAGGCTATAAAACTTTATTGGCCTAAAAATCTTGTCTTGCTAATTTGAATTTTTACTGGATCAGTTTCCTTCCTCCCCACAAGGGATATTTTTTTTTGTCCTACAAGTTCCAGCGATGAAGCTTTCTCCTGTGAAAAACACACACTTCCTCGGCTGCAGGCAGTAAACCAGCCCTTGTGCATTAACTGTGTGTTTTAGATATTGATGAGTGCACCACTGGGGCCCATAACTGCTCCCTGGCTGAGACCTGCTACAACATCCAAGGAGGGTACCGCTGCCTTTCTCTCGACTGTCCCCCCAACTACCGTAAAGTGTCCGACATGTACGTATATTAATGCAAACAAGATGCCGCACTGAAATGACATTCTGTTATGCTGTTGGGATGGATCATTTTAATAAGAATCTAATCTTTAATCTTTGAAGGGTTATGTTTAAAAAACAAGAGAAATCCATTTAAAGGAGGCCTGGACTGCTCGTAAATAAGCATTAGGGGCATCAAGCAGTTTGACTGTTGTGGGATCTGCTAAATATATGCATATTATATAATGTATGTTCTTTGTTTTCTTAATTATTTTGTGGGAGAAATTGGAGATTATTATAATTTGTGATGTTGCATTATGCTTTTTTATCAAGAATTCATTGCCTTTAAACATCCCTGATCTTGGCAACAAGACAATAAAACTTCTCTTAAAGTGCTAATCTCGAAGATCTCAGTTTCGTTCTCTTTTGTAGCACCTTATGGCGATAAACGGTAATTGCGGGAGCACACTTGCCAGATATCCAGACAGTGTTGCATGTGTAACGTCCACGGTTAGCTTCGGTTGTAACTCTTGATTTTCCTGGCTGACGGTCGCTTTCTTTTTTAGACGGTTTGCCTTCATCTGAGCGTCGAGTTTGTTTCTTTTTCTTTGGATTTTCACTTATTTTTGAAGTTGTATCTGTAGTCATCCATCTTTTCTGTGTTTGTTCAGCCATAGTAGATTACTGTTTACTTGCAACACTTGCAGAGACCGGAAAAGCAGCCGCTTAGCTCCGCCTACCCTCTCTGGCAGACCAACCACTGCTGGATGATGGAAAACGCGTCACTAACCGGGCGTGATTGTGATTCTTTCTGTGAAAGTCGCAAATGTAAAGGCTTTCATCAGTGGGCCATAGGCTCAATCACCATTGTGTTACCTCAATCGGCGATAGATAGTGACTTAACTAACTTCGAGATTAATACTTAAACGTCCTAATTTTTAAAACAAATATAAAATGTCATGTTAAATTCAATAAAAAAATATCCTTACCCTGCCTTACCTTCCTTGTGTCCCCTGTAGACGCTGTGAGCGGATCAGCTGTCCCGACTTCCTGGAGTGTCAAAACTCCCCTCTGAGAATAACCTACTACTACCTCAGCTTCCAGTCCAACATCGTCATCCCTGCTCAGATCTTCCGCATCGGACCGTCCCCCGCCTACTCTGGAGACAACGTCATCGTCAGCATCACGCAGGGAAACGAGGAGAACTACTTCAGCACCCGGAAGCTGAACGCCTACACGGGCGCCGTGTACCTGCATCGACAGGTCGAGGGTCCGAGGGATTTCTTGATCAATGCGGAGATGAAGCTTTGGAGACAGGGAACGTTTACTACGTTCCAGGCCAGGATCTACGTCTTTATCACAGCTAACTCGCTCTAACAGTCAGAGATGGACCTTTGGTCAGTTTATGAGGACTCTTCATATCCCTAGTTAAAGATGTCATAAAGTAAACGTGATGTGTTTGAGTAGTAAATTATGAAAACATTGCTGTAGTGGAATAATCAGAAAGGATAGGTTTCCATTTTCACTCAATTGGATAAAAACCCTCCAAAGTCAATAGAATTATTTTTCATTTCTCACTTGAATTGATAATGTTTGCAATTTGCATAGCTCCCAGAAACTAATGGAAAAAGACATGAATCCAAACTTTAGAGATTCAACGATATTTATTATTCCATCAGAATGAATTTGCTTCTCTTTCATTTTTCTTAACAAGATGTGATGAAGCATAGAAATTGATAACCGACAACCTCTAGCTTCTGCCCAGCTTTCTTTCATACTGAGAGACCTGTATCCCAGTTTTCTGCTCGTATCATCCTGTTATCAGATGATGACGTGTAATTTGATAACACTGCAGTGAAAGCAGAAGAAAATTGTTATGTAGGAGTTTCCATTACAGTGCCTAAACAACTCTGTCTCTTTTCTCCTCTCCTGTGCTGCTGTTTTTGTTTTGTCTTTGAAGTATTTTATATGATATAATTTTATATTACTCTATGTGGTGTATTTTTTTGTATCAGACACATTATGGATGGATGTATCATATTCTTACGGCTAGATACTTAAGCTGCAAAATATTTTAGTAAAATATTATAAAACTTCAATGAGGTTTGGTGGGTGTTGATTTTTCTACTGTGTTTTTTATAGCTTCTTTTTCATTCCACAATCAATTCTTCCTTATATACTGTGAATAGCCAAAATTATTCCCAAGGGAAGTACTTATAAGTATATAATCCATTCTTGTCAGGGCATGTCACACAGTAAATATCCATGCCGATTTACATACCTGTTCACACCTTTCCAAAGCGCTCAGCATGAGCTTCATCCATCCACACACGCCTATTTGACGCACACACATTTTATGACAACTAACAAAACTAATGATGATGAAGTGTTGGACTTCTGAAATACATTTTTATAATCTTAAATTAATTTGTAGCACCTTGTAAACTACACTGTTCAACTCCCATCTGCTGCAGGATGCAGCATAGACAGAGTTACATTGCCACCTACAGGAGCAATGCAGTACTACACCATAAAATAGCTTCTTATACAAGAGAATATTCAAACACAGGGAAATTTAAGCGTATTTAAGTATAAAAATCTATAAACAAAATAACTTTAGGGGATTTTCCTTTTAATCAGCTTAAATTTAAGCTGGAAGGTAATCTTCTTCCTCTGCTCAGAGTTCAGTGAACCTCCTGGACCTGCTCTAATCATCGGAAAGGGTGTGTGTGTCTCTCTGACAGCTGTATTAATGCATTCTGCACGTCCAAACCGAACTGAATGCCAGTTTTCTATCCTCTAAGATGAGTGATAAGGTCAAAGGTCGTTTCAACAAAAGACACTGATATCTGTGATTTCTACACTAATTTAACTCCTCGCTTGTTGAAAACAATGCTTAGTCCCAAAAAATTCAGGGCAGCATTTAGTCAACCTTTCTCACCCTTCAAGTGGAAGACGTTCCTCCGAACATAACTCATAATAATAGCTACGTGTGTATGACTGACTCAAGCTTTTAAAACACACCCAGTGACTGAGATGCCACTGGAGGTATGTACAGTGCATAACGAGCCCCGGGGCTGTGATTGATGTCTCTTTCCCCTAATTAGCTTTATCTGCTCTTCAAGATTAGGTGGTGCTGAGTGTCAGGGACAGTGAATCACGCATGTCAGACAGGGGGAAGATACACACATCTATTATGGGTTTAGGGACACAGACAGGAAGTTTGGAAATGAGCTGGACAAAGGAAGAAGGACTGTAAGAGAACTGTACTACAGATCATTGGGCCTGCAGTGCAAAATATAAACTGATAACTTTTAAAAATATTTAAGTGAGGTAAAGACAACCTTTAGATCTTGAATGATATTAATGAATCAGAATTTCTGCATTAATTCATTTGGCTTTGGTTGCAGTGATCAGATACAATCTGGTTTGGGAAATTCATGGAATGACTGGGGAAAGCTCTACTTTCACTCAGTGGTAAAAGACGACATGCCCTCTAGCAAGGCCCTCGACCCACATGGCTGAAGTGAAAATGTTTTTTTTTAGCTGATACAGAAAACTGTAAACACTCAAAATCCATCAGTCAAAACATGCCAGTATTTTTTTTAAAAATTGATTTTAACCTGTATTTCCTTTGCATACATTTGCCTTTGTTTTTTGTACTGCTAACATCATGTACATTTGTGACAGCTTTGAGGTAAAATTTGAGCTTGTTCTGTTTGATATTGTGTTAAAAACACTAGACAGTAATACAACAAATAAGACCTAAGTTTGGGTCAAAACAACATGTTGGTTCTGGGTTAAACTAAACTATTATACCAAACCCAAAC
This sequence comes from Semicossyphus pulcher, assembly GCF_022749685.1. Taxonomy (NCBI): domain Eukaryota; kingdom Metazoa; phylum Chordata; class Actinopteri; order Labriformes; family Labridae; genus Semicossyphus; species Semicossyphus pulcher. Next base: position 22,874,714 of record NW_027211637.1, read on the forward strand.
TGCTGCTAAGTACAAGTTATGTGGTGGAGTTGCCAGTTGCAACATCACTGGTCCAAGTCCAGCTCTTGACATTTGACCTTTGTATGAAGCCATTCCATATATCTTCCTTACCCTATTGAATAAAGGCATGAACTGCTCCCAAAAATAAAAATAAGAACTCTGTTTTATTTGCCAAGTATCACAAATAAGAAATTGTCTGCCACAATGTTTATACAGCATACAACACCCTCCAACCATAGACCCTGGATTTGAATGGAAAAACTCTGGAGAGGCCTCAGGAAGAGCAACAGCAGAGGAGTTCGTCTTGAAGGACACACAGAGACATGCCATATACATAAAAAGTTAGGTCTTAATGTCGCAGTTGTATAGAGGGACTGAAAAGACTGATTTCTGTCAAGTTTTAAAACACTTTTAGTTTTAAGCAACACAAAGAAAATCCAATTTGTCTCTATTGTATTGGGAGGGCAGCGGATATCTCATAGACAAAAGGACCCTGGCAAATAAAAGGAAAGCTGTCGGCATGGCTGAACACCACATGAAAACTGTTTCAATGAATGAATGGGCTGTTATGATGCTTTTACCAATGTGCAACAAAGGTCAATCTGCACTGTAAAAACATGTTATAAATAATAATGAGACTAATAATGATAATGATGGTGATGATGGTTGTAATGATGATGTACAAAATCTCACTACTATTAAAAGGCCGCTTTTGGAGGGAAAAAAACAACTGCAATCTACAGTGCAAGCGACTGTACAGCAGCCTGAATCTGAGTGGAGGTCGGAGCAGAGGCGGGGTAAGGATGGAGTGTGATGAGAGGGGGAGGAGGAGGAGGAGGGAGCTGCTACAGACACGCTTGTCTTTGATAGCTCAGGTGGTCATCACCTGAGGGCGAAAAGAGCGTTAATGGGCATTCTCAGCAGCAGACAAGCACAGGCTAGCGTTCCCTCTTCTCCGGCTGCCATAAACAGGGGGAAGTATGCATCATTAGATTAGGCTGAGGCTAACTACCTGCAGTCAGGCCCACTTCATACAGTAGCTCGCAGAGAGCAGGGAGAACAGAGTCAACCTCCTGCTCCTCACTGCTCTGTGTGATTGGCTGGGTCCTGAAATACATCAACATGATTGGTCAATTTGTGGAGTGATTTCCTGCACCAAAGAGAGAGTTTTATTGAATATTATTTTATGTGTCCACAATTCTATAATAGTTTTTATACTGACCATAGGATGTGACCATGGACAGGTCACCTAAACTATGTAAGAAGAGAAAAGAGGTGTCTATGAGAGCTCAGTCTTTAAAATACCCAATAACTGAGCTCATTATAGTGTTAAAAAAACAACCTTGCGGTAAATATGATTTCCACTGAGAGGTCACAATAACCCGGGCTGGGGAATGGGCACAAAAAGACACAGATGACACAAAATAAATAGAAATAACGTTCATCTAAAATCCTATGGAAAAGAAAAAGTGCAAAGAAGAGAGAAAGATAGTTGAAAAACACAGACAGAAAGACGGAGAGGGATAGGAATTTGCCTGAGAGGAGAATGAAGGAAGGTATGTAAGGTTGCCTGTCACTTTGAGGCGCCTGATAGCTCTGCATAGGTGTCATCTTATCATACTTCAGCAGACATTGCACCACATCACAATAATAAACCCACCTTAATGACTAAAATTGATTAAAATGCATGCACAGATAATCTAAATGAGCCATTGAAACTGATCTGTTGTCTCCAGTGCGACCTGTGAGAAGGCCAGAAGTTAGAGATCCATGTTAGAGTATGGGAAAGCGCCCCGAGGGTAGACAGAGAGGAAAGTGAGGCTCATCCCTGCAGGAGTGAACTGACCCGAGGGGAAGATCTTCTCCAAGGCTCCCTGGGTGGGAAGATTTACTGGAGTCTTAATCACAGGTCGACACATTGGCAACAGGTTCTCTGACCAATGGGAGAGGAGCCACAGATGATGCGCTGCCTTGTTAACTGCCATTTTGACAGAATGTAATGCCAGACATCTTTGGCATGTGTGACTTTTGACACCACAAACCATGTTTTTTACCTCCTGGATGTACTGTATTGGCTCATACTAAATTAGTGATACATTTGTAGGATTGTAAACTGTAAAATGAGAGGTTTAAGTAAACACAAATTAAGAAAGAAAGTACATTATTCTTTGATATTTAAAATAATTATACATATGGAGCTAGGAACGATTTGGCTTATTATATATATAAATAAATGTTAATATAATCTTTTTTTTACGCAATGACGTTCAACTGACGTGGACCTATGCTGACTGCAATTTGATTGGTGGGTTGGTATCGTTGCCCGCTTGATTGATTTTTTTCTCTTTATTTAACAAAATGAAATGTACAAAACGTAATACCTATACCGATAAAAATGATACTATTCGGACACTGTGATGAAATGTGGGATAACATAAACATAAATTACTCCAACAGTCTTTAGTCAATGAGGAACCTCAAGTGTTGAATCGATTCAGTGAAATCAAATAAGTTCGTTCTTATCAACTGATTACTGACAGTGTTACCTTCGTTATCGAGAAGAAACGAGGGAAAGCTTATAGGATGCTAATTGCTAACCAGGTGGATGCCGAACAAGAAGGATAACGAGGACGATGAGGAAGAAGACTGTCTGAACGAGCAGCACTGAAAATGTGAGTTAGCATCGGGAATTAAAAGTAAGCTACACCGTTAGCTACAGCTGCTAGCTAGCAGGAGTTGTATAGCTGTTTCCATGGTAATGATTGATGAATGTGCTTAATCATAAGTGCAGCAGTCGTAGCACTGCTAGAGTATTATGTAGATCCACAGATGCTATTTGTGGTTATTTTGATTCAAGTCGGGATTGTGTGGTTGCTGTTGTATACTTTTTGCACGCATTTGTTTTGTTAAATAGGAATCGGCGGATTAATTTTAAGAGGGTCCAAGTGCAATAGCTTATACCTCTCTCCTCAGGTACCTCATGCGGGAGGATGCCGATCACAGATTGTGTATTTAGTTTATTAAGCAGCATTGGAAAGCTAGCGGCTACGAGCTAGTGCTTGAGCGTGGAGGTCACGTGTGCCGATGCTCAAACCCCATTGGCTCACAGACCCAGGTGCAGAATTTTGATTCAACTTTAATTCAGATACATACACGGGATAAGTAAACCTCGATTTTTTTTAGTTACATTATTTGTTAATGTTTGTCTATTAAAAAATCATTAGCACCTGCTACGAACTTCACAGCCACCGAAAGCGCCATCAATCACAATCCCCTGGCACTGCTACTGCCTCATTACCTTAAGCATATTAGCATTATCACTGTGAGCATTTTTGCATGCTTATAGCTAGCTTAGCTATCTTAGCTTACCAGACTCCTACTCTTGTTAGTCATTTTAGTGAATTCTTTGACTGGTCCTCAACATCTCTACATGACGATTATGTTTTATTTTGTCTCTTTGATGATGCTGTAACTGATGACACTGATGATGCATCAGTAGACTTGTGTATATCAGCAGATCATCAGTAAGCCAAAACATTTGTGTTTATCTGACAGTACCTCACATCATTTGAGTTGTGATAAAAAAGGGGGCCTCCCCAATTTAAGCGGTGAAATTTCACAATATTCAGCAAATGAATTTGCAAGATGCAACAGGTAGTGCACTGCTTTCATGGCTGTCTGCATACCAATGTGACCGCAGTCTAACTATTACTCTCTTTATCTCGGCCCCCTCCGGCAACAGGGTAAAAAAGCCTGTGTTCTCCCTCCAAAAAAACTCTGTGAGATATGTGTACATTTGTTTGTGTTTATCCCTAAAGCAAAGTCTGTTTTATGACAGGTCTGTCGCTTATGGAAAGAAACATGAATACAGGACTCTGAAAAATGGTATTAAGACAATTCTGCATATGATTAGATATGAAATAGTTGGGTATATCTAATGCTGCGTTTAAGACAACTTTCTTGTGTTCACTTGCTCACCACATGCTTAGTTCAACAGACTGATTTGTGTGTGTTTGTCTGCTGTTAAACCTGTTGAATGTGGCAGTGAGCAGTCTCGTACTGACTGACAGCTGCTCAATATTCTTATTCAATAACACAAGCAGCAATCAGCATAAATCATGTCATTCACTGCACTTTATACGCTTCAAGAAATATTTTTTTAACGACAGCTTGATTTGTTGTTATTTCTGTCTAATTGTCTAACTTGTCACTGATGCACACGCTTATGACTCACAAGCAACACGCCCACATAATGGTCCTGTTGCAGTGGGAAATTTCCCCAACTCTTCACAATCACTTGTCGGTAGCATAAAGGGGACTGTGAGGATGCCCGTTTGCTCTCAGATATTTCCAGACCTGGAAAACAGCTTCACCTGACATATTGCCGCCCTGTTTAGGCTGTCAGAGAAAAAGAGCCACCGAGCTCCGGTGGAAAGTCTCATTATGTTGAAACAGTGTCACTTTAGGACAGGGAATGAGCTCTGAGTCCTGTCAGATCTGTTTTCTTCTCTGTCACAGGATGGACTATGACATGAGAAGCTGTATGTGTGCGCCACCTTATATAAGTCATGGCCAATGTTGACTAAATAAAGATGTTGGTTTGCCCAGTTAATAAAAAAAACATCATGCTGTAAAAAGTCAAAATGAAGCTTTGACAGGTCTGTCCTCAAGAGGAGAAAACAAATTTTAAATTGCTCGTTTGTTGCATGGAGGTCGGATCGATCATTTCTGGTGCATTCGAGGAAGTCGGGAAATCTGAACGCTGAACGGCTTTCATGACACAGCTTCAGGGAATTTATCTCAAATTGAATTTTAGATCTAGAACAAATTGTTAGCGGTTAGCATGCAGATGTCTGTTTATAGAGATTAATAAGAAGCTAAATCATCGTCGGATAGCCGCTGATGGGAGCCGGGATGTCATCTCGCGCATAACGTTCTGCCTGCTTTTGCTCTCCACACAGACAGTTTTTCCTGCATACCTGCTGACACGTGATTGGTCAATATTACTCTGACTACAAGGGTAGTACAAACGGAAACCAGATCACTTTCCGTCTCGGAAATCCACGTCCCTGCCTACAGATCTGCATTTCTATGTAGAATCTGTAAATAGAGATTAGCTAGCTTATAATGCTAACTCAGTTACTGGATGGGAGAAGGTGTAACTATCTTTTCAATGTTTTTTAATGTCTTTTTTTAAGTACTAGTGTGTGATTGGCATGATGAAGAGTTGCCTCCCTTCTGGCATCTGTGAAAGTAACACGCAACACAGTTTTTGTTAAATGCATCAAAACCCGACTTAAACACAGGTAGTCTAAAGCCCCTTTTACACTGCTAGTTCAAGGCGGGATTATTACACCTCTGTTAACAGAGGCAAAACGGTGTCTTTGTGAACGGCGGAGCTGGCAGGGCAGAACAGTGCTGTGTGTGGATGTGAAGCTTGCGCTTACGCTGTGTAAAACCACACACTGACTAGGGTGGAGCTTCGTTACAGCACCGTGGCGGAAACGCAAAGTTAAAAGGGCTCAAGACTACTTTTATTTGAGAAATTGGCCTATTGGTTTCAATCACTCACAGTTGTGACTGTTCTCACCTGTCTGTGTTGTAGGTTACTTCACTGCACCAGTAAGAGGAGTGTATTTCTTCAGATTTACTGGCCATGCAGCAAATAATGAAAGAGGTGTGTTTATGTGACTCACCAGAAATGGACATTTCAACCTCCATTTGTCCTCAGACGCTGCGTGCAGACTTGCAGTTTGACGTAGGGGTGGATGATGAATGCTGCAGTGCGACTTAAAGTGGCTTTCTGCTTTTTCCTTGTAATGTATTACAACACGAGAGCTACTTGCAGGATCATTGTTGTGTCATGTCCTTATAAAACAAGGTTTAAGGAAAAACACAAAATAATTTTTTCCATTACCTTCATATCTGACTCACCTCCTCTTTCTCTCATCTTCCAGTGCTTTAACCGAAGACGTACAAAAAGGCATTCATGTGAAAATGACATAATTACACTAATTTATTAAATACAATAATAATCCCATTACCAAACTGTGTCTTCATAAAGCATGTACATGTTTACACTGGAGGAACAGGCCTCGGGGGTAGGGCTGATTTGGCTTTGGACGTGTTGGTCTCTGAAACAGAGGTGATGTCATGATATTATGGTGTCATATCATCAGATCAGTCACATGTCTTTGACGCCAGACGTAAGGTGAGCACAGAGCACAGCGTTCCTTCCTTTATAGAGTAATGTGGAAACAAACCACAAGAAACGGAGCAAAAAAAGGGATAATAAATTGCCATATTCTTAAATATAGAGCCTCTAAATCACATGATATGCTGTAAGCCTGTTAGCATAACTGCTGTACGTGTGTATGAAAGGATAACTGCTACTGTAGAGAGAGCCAACCTGCCCCTTATTGATGAGAATGAGGTCAACCTTTTCCCAGACAAAGCCTTCTAACAAAAGGCCCACTTTGGATAAGGTAGACACATTACGTTATGAAAAAAAACCTCAACAAATTCCTGAGATAAAAGTGGAAGAAAATGACATCTCATGAATGTGATCATTGTTTCCTTTCCTTTGGTGTTTCACATCATAAAGCTCCCGGAATGCAGCTGCATCAGCGTTTGAGCTTTGACTAAATCCATTCAGACTCTTTGTTGTGCAGTCACTCAGATCGCACAGGTACACACACACACACACACACACACACACACACACACTTGCACAACACCGCACCTCAGTTATCAGCCATCTACTATGGCTCTGATAATCAACACACAACACAGAGCCACCTACACCTCCATTCACTGCCAGTGTCTGTGCTGAATTCTTTCTTTCTACTTTCCCTGTTATTACCCACAATGCACAGAGAACTCTATCAGCGATCTACAAGCTATCAGATGCCCTCACGGTACAACTTCACACCTTTTGCTGTAAGATATAACGGTGACACTGTGAAACACACTGCGGGCACAAACACCGCTCCGCATCTACGACATTGAGGTTCACTGCCTCCCGAGAGAGAGAAAAATGGCGGCGCTCAAAGGAATAATTCAGCCGTGTTTATGGAAAGAGCCTGGAGACGCGGTTTCTCCTTTGAGTTCAGATCAGACCTGCAGCTACGGTGCGACTAAGGAGCGCTGTTAGTCTGATCAAACAGCTGCCAATATGAAAAGGACTGCCGTATCCTCTCAGCACCCCGGGGGCTGTGTGAAGTGAGCACAGCCTCTCCGGTTTCCCTCTCACAGGCTCCTCTTTGGGTTGGAAACATTTTTTCATAATTGCGTTTAATTCTATGTTAGGTGTCCCCGCAGTGCCACTATTAAGGTTGAGGCTAAGCTGAAGGAGCTTTTCAACCTTTTGTCGTCGCTCATTTAGAGGTAGCATCATTGATCCACAAGAGAACACACAACATATTAAGTTGAATCCCTGTTATTTTGAATATTCCAATTATTCCTATGAAGCAAGTATTTCTATGAGTATATTGTGAAATCCTTCTTCCTCTGAGTCTTTTCTTAGTAGCTGATGAATCAGATGACTTAGGAAATGGATCTAAGTTAATAAGAGAGGGTATTGGAAGACCTTAGTCATTGTTTCATTACAGCAGTCTTTCATTAGATTGTTGTTTCTTCCCCGCGCGTGTGAAAGCTCATTAAAGCCGCGACAGTGCCGGGAAGGTTGCGTGCCTCCTCTGCCTCACTTACAGCTTTTGCAAGAGGGAATCTATTGAAGTGTGAATGTTTTGGTTCGGGCTGAGTTCCCCAGAAAAGGCTGCGTGAAGTGTCTCTGATATAATTTGTGGGCATCTTCTTGGTAGGTCAGCGGTTTGAGTCGGTAATACGGAGAGGAAAACAAACCGCACAGGAAATCAGCCGCAGCACGACGACGGGCGAACATGTTAGAGGTGAAGCTGGTGAAAGTGTTCATGCCTCCACTTGCATGCATGTGATCTCCAGCACACACATACACACACAGAATAAGGGAATGACAGTGCTTCTTTTGACTCTAAAATTAAAGGACAGATTCATTATGGGATTATAAAGTCAGCTCTGGAAAAAAGAATGAGTATTTTGTGAGATTAGGATCAAATCTTCATAAAGAATGACTAATTATGGGGTAATTTATGACAATAGCATTATAGCATTTAGAAAGTAAATTAACATTCAGGTATATTGTCCTCTTAACCTCACTCTCTGCATATTTACAGTTATGAAACAAAGTTGAAAAGCAAAAAAGGGACAATCATGTTGCTCAGACTTCCATTTTATTGTATTTGATACCATTAAATACAAGTTAAAAGTGTGCCAGATAAAAGCAGATAATGATTGTATACATGTGGGAGCCCCCAGTAGGTGCTATTAGTCTTCTTTTCTGTGCTCCAAAAAACATGTTCGGTGTGAGCCAAGGCCCCAAGGCGAGCTGCGAGTAAGTGTGCATTCCCTTCTGCCTGATTTAAAAGAAGTCTCATCTTTTTTTATGCACTTACTTGATCAGAGATGAGCATGAGCAGGAGGCATTCCTTGATCAAAATCCCAACCATAAAAAGGGAGCAGTCATGTGACCGTCCTGGAAATTTACCTTTTAATGCTGACTTCTTGAAGTTCCAGGCGCTCCAGGGAAAGCGTACGAGTGTTGAGAGATTGAAGATAAGAGCTGATTTCAGGTGTAGCGCAGGACTCGGCTCTGACTTTAACATGTTTGAAATCTTCTGCATGACATGTTTGCAGAACAGAACATTGTGCAGTAGTGCAAAAGATCCTGGCACCAAATGTACATGTCCTCTTTCTCTAACCTGTTTGCTCTGGAAGTCAAGGTGGAAACAGACAGAGAGCCACACATACACAAGCAGAGACTCATGCACAAGCACAGGTATGCACACAGAGGGCAGCTCTGAGCCAACAATTTAGTGGAAAAGAAGCCCTGCACCTCGGCCAGGGCCTGCAGATGCATATCTACTCAGAACCCTGAAAACACCTGATCGTACCGACCTCAAATGCTGAACTTTGTAAATTGCCAGACAACAGATGGGCTGCAGAAAAAAACCCCACAGAAATGTTTTTATGGCATAAAGTCCTACCAATGTTAAAGTATTCTCTCTTAAGATTCTTAAAAGTGTACGTAAGTGTAGTGGTTTTAGCTTACAATAGGTGTCATTGATGCGAGACGCCTGAAACTGGGACCTTAGATAAGAAAAATAAAAGCAGCCGCAGTTTAAACATGCTGATGCAGATATGGATGCAAATGCAGATGTGCCTAATGTCCACTATCTCCAGGTATATATTTTTTTGTCTAAATTAAGTGGACTAAAATATATTTAGTCTGTATCAGGTGCCATGAAGAACAACTTCTGCAGTAACACTCATTGCCTGCAGGTGGTGCAAGTGTTAAATTGCAAGTGCCGTTATTGGACAGGTGTGAAAATGTGATTTTTTTTTTTAGAATACATTTATATTTATATTATATGTGACACAGTTAGGTCAAGAAATACACAAGGACAAAGTATGGATCCAACAAATTAGATATAATGTATTAATTAATTTACTTTAGGGCCTGTGTCCACTAACGGCATTTTTTGTGCTGGCAGCGCCCACAACCTCAATTTCACTACGCTTCTCACCAGCGCTTACTGTTGCTATGTTACAAAAGTTTTCTCACAGCACTTCGGTAGGGGCCGTTAAGTGTGTTTTAAATTGCACTGTTTGCTTAATAATCACTATAATTTAAGGAAATGTTACAAAGAAAACATAAAAACGATGTAAAGGAATCGTGTCCTGGTGTTCGCAGCAGCTCTACACCTGGAAATTGTACCCTCAAATAAATGAAAGGATCAGTTTCTCCTCCGCCATTGTTGTTGACAAAGATTATATCAGAAGTCCCGCCCCTTTTTGATTTTGACTGGTCTGTAAGTGAGAAGTGACATTGACGAGTGCGGCAGTGTTCCAGAAGTTGAAATATTTTTAACTGAGAGGGATGTGAGCGCAGCTAGGGTGGTTTTGTGCTTAGGCATTTAGCCCTGAAAAGGCTGAACTGCATTGGTTTTGTATAGAAAATAGGCTCTGCCAGCGCAAAGAAACGCAGTTAGTGGACACAGGCCCTTAGTCAGCTTAGGACAGAGCTAAGCCAGCTGGGGCTTCATATTTATTCAGACATTAAAGTGGCACAAGTCCTCTAATGTAACTCAGCAAGAAAGCGACGAAGCATATTTACCAACATGTGGAACTTTTCCTCTAAAGTCTCCACATTTGAATGGGGATGTCACACGACTTCATCCGCAGGTCTGCTTCTGCGTTCCAGACAACTGGGAACTCGAGAACTTCCCAGTAGAAATTTCCGACTTCCGATGGTGAAGTCGGGTGGCTCAATCTGCTCCGAGTTCACAAGTAGTAACTCCGACTTGGAGCAATTTTTCTAGTCGGAGGGCGAAAAAATGTTGCGTTCCAGACTTCACAGTTCGAAAGTCGGAAATTTCTACTGGGAAGTTCTTGAGTTCCCAGTTGTATGGAACTCAGCATTACTGCTGCTGATATTCCTTTCCTTTCCTGTAGTTGGTGCTGTTTCGTAGTTGGTGCTGTTTCGCATTTGTATGACTGATTTCCTGAAGCGAAAATAGCTCCCCCTAGTAGAAACGTAGCAGCCTGCTTAATGTGAATGAGAGGCTTTTATGTGAGTTACAACCTGGTTCTGTGAGGTGCTTGGCAGCTGAAGAAAAGAATAGTAGATTAAAAAAACACAGTGATGCAGTCTTATTTACTTTGGCTCTGTGCTTATCTCCCTTGATAATGTTTGTTTGGTGAAACACACAGTTGGGTGGCCCCATAAGGTTCCTGAAAGTCAAAACCTGGATACACAACTGTGACTATCTTTTGTACGTCAGTCTCAGGCTTTGATGTTGCAGCTCCGGAAACATTTTGTTTATTTTCTTATGTTGGTCTTTGCTTTTTAAATCAAGTGGCCTTGTTGTGTGTGGGGTAAATTCATGATGGGATTAGATCTTCACCACCAAACACACAGAGATATCACCCCTCGAACAAGAGGTTCTTTTTGGTCTAAATGACGGAATATTTATATGTCAAAGTTCATACCTGCTGGGTAAGTTGTGTTTAAAGTGCGTGTGCATTTTCATCCTGTGCTCCCGTCATTAAACAACATGGCCTTTTCCCTTTTTGCACGGCACTCTATTCAACCAGGTTGGAGCTTCCTCTTTACATGAGTATTTTTACCTGCAGGGCTGTGTTTTCTGTGTTTTCGCTCGGCTCTGCCTCATTGACTCTAATATGGGCTTCCTGAATGGGTTATCTTCAGACTTGTTCCCACACGAGCTGATGACTCAAAATGATTTCAAAGATGCACGATGAGAATGCAGATCTTTGTGGTTTAAAACAAATAGATTTGTTGGGAATTATCCTAGAGACCCGAATCAACACTTCAAAGATGGCTTCAATGCTAACAGTGAACAGATGAGCTAAATGTCAGGACAGCTGTGTTTCTCTCTTTTGTACTTTGTGCAAAATCAGAAGCGCTCAGGTCCTGAGGCAAGTGCGTTCCCCCGTACACACCCAGACACTTTCCCTCCCATCAGAACATTTCTAAAAACAACTAAAGCTTCTGAAGTTAACTCAATTAGTGTATTAAAATAAACTGTTTGTGGTGAAGCTAGCAGTGTTGCTTAAAAATGGTTGCTCTGTTGGTCTGACCTCTGCTATGGCCGAAAAGATATTTCAATGACTTTATGTTGTGATGTGATTAAATGATTTAAAAGTCTCCAGAGATATGACATTTCACATTTTGGTGATCCCTTTTTTTTCGCTAACCACCGCCACCATACGGTTTCAACTTTTGGTGAGATGACTTGACTGCTTCTGGAGGGATTGCCCAAAAATGCGTTGCATACATTCATGGTATATAAACAACAACAATATGAAGTGTGATCCCTTTGATTTCATCCAGAGCTATAAAGTTCACTGCGATAGACTACACTCAAAAATAATGACATCATTTCGCCTGTAGTTTGTGTTGAGTACAGTGTGGCACCAAATAGAAAGTCAGTTAGGTTCCTTTTTAAAGGTTGGGTTCACAAATCTTTGATAAAGTCCGATGATATAAAGAGTATTAGTCTGCTTGGGTGATGGTTGTGTCAAACAAAACGACAAAGGAAAAGAGACTGACCAAGAGCACTGGAGTTTGAGTACGGTATTAAACTGAAAGTCAATGTTGACTTTCTTACTTTTCATAACGTAGCATAACGTTACGTAAGCTAACCCAACGTAAACTAACGCACAGTGAGCTAACGTAGCGTAAGCTAATGCAACGTAAGCACACGCAATATAAGCTAACACAAAGTAAGCTAACGTAACAGACTTTGAAAACAGTAGTTTTGGTGCTTAAACTAAACCTAAAACTGTGACTGTTTCACAAAGTTGCCAGGTGTTAGAGGCTTTCTTTCTACATGCCACCAACAGGTTATGCTGTATTAAAAGGTTGTGTTCATTTCATGTATTTGTCACAATTTGAAGTGCAGAAAGGAAGGTAGGACCCAACTGCAAAGGATTGCAGGCAGACTTGAACAATGTTTGTGAATTAGATGACTTATGTCAGGCTGACAAATTGGTAACAAGAAACAGGCAGGTCCAGTATTTAGGTATAAAACCCAAAAGGAAAACAAAAACCAAGACATCAGTAAAGCAAAATAACAAGGATGAACTGACAACTAAACAAAGGAAAGAGTGTAAATGGACTGGGACGGATTAGTGAAGTGAAGACAGGTGAGCAGGGGGCGGGAAAGGTCAGGACATTGATGGGTTGATTATAACATGGAACAGGTGTGCAGATGAAGAAAGGAGAGACAGTCTGAGGCATCTGGTGGAGAGGTGAAGAAGTTGGAGTGTGACTATAGAGGAGGATTAGCTCATTTAAGTATGCTAATGAGCTAAACCAAGATGGTGATTATGGTTGACTCGAAAATGGACTTGGTTGAAGTTCTTTAACCAAGTCCAGTTGCCTTTTGGATTAAGCTTCAAATTACCATGACCTGGATGACTGAGAACCTTCGCAGACAACATGGTTAACATTTTACCAGCCAAACATCAACATGTCAGCCTTCGTTCTGTGAGCATGTTAGCATGCTAATGTCAGCACTGCTGTACCCAAGAACAATTCTTAGTCTTGTTCACAATAACCTGAACATAAACACGGAATCGTTTTGTGTCCTCGAAAGACTAATGGGGGTGTGGCGTCATACCTGACATGTCATCCGCTGGCAGAACAGCTCACAGCTAACAAGCTATGGAAATTATACTGTCGACTCTCCGTGGATTTAAGTGAGGCTAATACATTTTTCTGAGGGTGAGCAATGGGCAGAGTTGTATAATGATGAAGAGTTGAGGCTTGTCTTGGAAGAAACAATGTCACCCATTAATGAGCTGGCTTCAGCGTGTGTTATTTTAAAAGGCATTTTTCCTCTTCAAGGTTCATCGTCGTACCGTTTCAGACTGTGCTGTGGCACGTTGTTCTCAAAGGAAACGTGGACAGGGATTTGTTGTTGGCATTCCCAAAAATAAGTCAGCAAAAGAAACGCCCAGAGTCCAAAAATAGTACGACTGGATAGCAGACTGGAACATAATGTGATATGGAGGAAGATTGCAAATGTGTTGGATCATATTGGGCCCTTTAAACAATCATAAAAATAATTAATTTAAGACTAAACATTTTGGTTGTAGAGCCAAATTATCTACATGAGCTTTTATTTTGGTAAATCAAGAGCTTTAATTTGAAATCTGGTGATTTTTGTACAACAGACAAATGCCTTAAATGCCTCATTCTGTTTGGTGCAGTCACCTTTAACTAACTGAAAACATGTCTGCTCTTTTTCCAGGCTTGAATCAGACGCATTGTTTCAAATCCTGAACGCTTTAAAAATTAAGAAGTTCCAGCGCACAAGAACAGGCAGGAATCCCCACAGCGTGGTGCGGTTATGACACGCACATGACAACAGGTATGCCTTAAACAAACTTGCAAACTCTGCTGTTTTCATGAGCGAGAAGAGGATAAACAATGATAAATAAACAAAAGTGTTTACCACATTTTAATAGGCAGCTGTGATTGTAATGAGTAGCTGCCATCTTTGAGTCTCCCACAGTGTGCAGGGGCGTTTATCCATCCTATAAAACAGAGCACTAGTCAAGTTAGCAAAACACCTGAGGCTATTTAAAGCACACTGCTGCATTGTGGCACGTTCCCTGCACTGCCTGTCGACTCGTTTGATTATAGCATGAATCGCACTTCAGGGCTGTTTGTACAATCAGACAAGTGTAAAACAACATGAGCTTTTCGTGCTGTAAGACAAGAGATTCATCAGGTAGCGTGTTTGTTTCCTTTGCTGCAAGCATCTGGAGTTTTGATGTTAAATCATTGTGTTCTGGGGTGTTAATGTAGGAGGATTAACCTGCCATCAGAGCAGCCCTTTTATTGCAGCTCTCCTACACATGAAAAAAGGCTTCCATGTGCAAATACAGTTATGCAGGTTGGCACAGAACTCTGAAGGAATGTGCTGCTCTTCTTTATTATTGAATGCATAAATTCAGGAAGTCCAAACATTGGTCGACAGCGCTGACTACACCGGGAGGATTCTCAGAAAGCATGTTACCAAACGTAAACGTGTGCAGTCAGTCAATCCCACTCATCCATGCTGGGATGATAGCTCTGTCAGTGTGGCCCTCTCACATGGAATTACTGTCATAGTTGGCAGGATGGCTCTCTTCAGGTGATAAAAGAGGTGTTGATACAGAAGCATCTGGCAGGCCTTGGAGCTCCAGACAGATTCTGCTCGCACCCAAATTTATCAAGCCACAGACAACATCTGCTCGGGCCGTAGATTAGCCTAGTTAGCTGATATTGTGAATTTCAATCAGCTTGTTTCTTGTGCAGAACAAAATATTGACTTTTGACACAACTTAGATTAATCATGATCTCACCCTGCAGAGGAGGGTTCATACACCAAAGTGATCTTCAACATCTCCTCCACCGCTTTAAAACAGCAGGGTTTTTCCTGAATATGTTGCCCAAGGCTTGTTTTTGAAAGCTTTTGATTGATCACCAGGATTTAGGGGAGGAATCTCGCACAATTTAACACAAATCATGAAAGACTTCTAGAATAAACCGTAAGGATGCTTGATGCCAATGGCATTTGGAGTTTTACACAGCTTGTAGCAGAACAGCTGGTCTAGTTCACGATGCTGACTGCTGTGTTAATTGAGATTTGACTGATGTTGGTTTATGAACTTGAACACTGACTGTTGTGCATTTTATATTAAATAAAGGCTGATACGAAATACAGCCAGTGTGATACCACAAAAACTGAAAAAGTCAACATTGACTTACTTTTTATAATGTAGCGTAGCGTGAGTTAAAGTAATGTAAAGTAACACAATATAAGGGAGCAAAACGTAAGCTAACGCAGCGTAAGGGAGCACAACGTAAGCTAACACAGTGTAAAGGAGCACAATGTAAGCTAACGCAACATAAGGGAGCACAATGTAAGCTAACAGCGTAAAGGAGCACAACGTAAGCTAACTCAACATAAGGGAGCACAATGTAAGCTAACGCAGCGTAAAGGAGCACAACGTAAGCTAACTCAACATAAGGGAGCACAATGTAAGCTAACGCAGCGTAAAGGAGCACAACGTAAGCTATCTCAACATAAGGGAGCACAATGTAAGCTAACGCAGCGTAAAGGAGCACAATGTAAGCTAACTCAACATAAGGGAGCACAACGTAAGCTAACTCAACATAAGGGAGCATAATGTAAGCTAACGCAGTGTAAAGGAGCACAACGTAAGCTAATGCAACATAAGGGAGCATATGTAAGCTAACTCAACATAAGGGAGCATAATGTAAGCTAACGCAGCGTAAAGGAGAACAACGTAAGCTAACTCAACATAAGGGAGCACAACATAAGCTAACTCAACATACAGGAGCACAAGGTAAGCTAACTCAACATAAAGGAGCACAATGTAAGCTAACGCAGCGTAAAGGAGCACAATGTAAGCTAACACAACATAAGGGAGCACAATGTAAGCTAACACAACATAAGGGAGCACAACGCAAGCTAACACAGCGTAAGGGAGCACAACGTAAGCTAACACAGCGTAAGGGAGCACAACGTAGCTAACACAGCGTAAAGGAGCACAATGTAAGCTAACACAACATAAGGGAGCACAACGTAAGCTAACACAACATAAGGGAGCACAACGCAAGCTAACACAGCGTAAGGGAGCACAACGTAAGCTAACACACAGACAGCCAGTTCAATCAGGTTAAACAGCTAACAAAATGAAAGATGACCATTATTAATTACACACCCCTGTGGGCGGCTGTGGCTCAGTGGTAGAGCCGTCTTCCTATCAGAAGGTCGGAGGTTCGATCCCCTGCTCCCTCTGTCTACATGTCGTGTAAGTGTCCTTGGGCAAGACACTGAACCCCAAATTGCTCCCAGTGGCATAACCAATGGGTATGAATGTGATGAATGACTAACAGTTGATCTTTAGGTAGCAGCCTCTGCCATCAGTGTATGAATGTGTGTGTGAATGGGTGAATGTGACATGTAGTGTAAAAGCAGCTTTGAGTGGTCGCAAAGACTAGAAAAGCACTATATATACAGTCCATTTACCATTAACCCTGCTCAGTTTCTTCAGTGTCTCCCCTTTCTCAATCACACTCACACACATACATATATAAGCACGCAAAGATCTCTCATATGTGGCCAAAACCCCGGAGGGACCAAAGCCATTTTTCATGTAATTACAGAAAACCTGCCTGACTGGCTCTGAGGCAGCTTGTGAAAGGAGGGACTGAGTCTTTCTATCACTGTACACTTCATCTAACCAGAAGGCACCATTAGAAATGTTAATTTCACTTTCAGTCGTTGGTACACTTTAGTCTGCACGTGTAAGAGTTCTTTCTTGGTCGAACATCTAAAGTATGAAATGTAACTTGAAAATATCAATCACCTCCTAATCCTGCTTGCTTATTTAATGCCTCATTTGTGCCTTAAATTGTTTTGTTTGAACAGGTAATACAAGTATTTTTTTTTTTTTTTCGGATCAAATATTAAGTGTAAATATTCCTCCTGAGCTCTGTGTTCTCCGTCTCACACACCATCTACGTCTCCATCTTTGTCGCGCACGTGTCTCCAGTCGGAGCTTCTCCTCATGCATGTGTTCACGATGGAGGAATTTTTTCCATTGTAGAAACGCACAAATATATCATCATATGACCCAACACTGACAACTACAGTCTGCCGCAGAGAGGGGGACAGTAGAGGAGAGGAATTTCCCTCAGGACAGATCAGTACAGACTCGGTGAACTGACGCTGTCTTTGGGCTGTGCGGCAGGTCTGCAGCAGCAGCAACCGCAGAGGAGGAGGCCGCTGTGAGGTAATGTTTGTCTCTGTCTGTCTTCATGATAAACCTGTCATTAGAGCTCTGACGAACCTGTCACACTCTGACTGTTTCTTCTTAGAGAAATAGTGCCATAACTGATGAGAGAACAGAATCTTTTTACACTCATCAGAGCTCTTTTTGATACTGATCCCTGACTGCAGGGGGCGACTGTTACTTTGCATTCTCTTACAATCAAATGCCTTTTCTCCTCTTCCCTTAGTAATAATAATAATGGTCACATCACTTTATTACAAAATAAATAAAACATCAATAAAACAAACAATAAAAACATCACACAGATTTTACACCATATTTTCCTGTCACTTTTTAGATGTCAAACTGAGACATGATCTCTCTACTGTTAATCTCCCCCGACCTCACTGACCCTGTGGGAGCTCATTACTTTACAATGGCCACATGCAGCTTCTCTATATGCTGCAGCACGGCGGTTTGATGTCTTAACATGTCTCCCACTGCTTCCTTTGAAGGCCTGCCACCTGCAGCAAGCTTCCACCTGTTATCGGCTGCTCTGCTGAGGACGTCCTCGACTACCTTGTGCTAAGCTTCCTCTTTCAAGAGTGGCTGTGTTCTTGCATCAGCATGAGCATCACTATTTTGTTGTTTTCTTTATCAATGGATAACATGACCAACTGTGCAGTTTACTCTACAGCTCTATGGATGTTTTCGGTCTTTATGTTTTGGTGATGAAGGCAACTTTGGGTTCACTTTTCCAGCACTCAAACCCCCCTGAGAAAAAAGCTCTAAAAATCCTCTAAAGAATAAGAAAGGAGGGTTGAATGCAGCCCAAAGTGCGCTGCAGAGCAAACAGCATCTCTGTGCTCTATGTTTGTGCATATTTAAATGAGTAATTTCGCAGACATTCGCCCCTTTCTATGAAAATGAGCCTCGTGGCAAAAAGCACAGAATTCTGTAACAGCACTGCGCAGTTGGAGTAAAAATATTACCGTCTGCAGAGAGTTGTTGGTAACTGCGTCACACTTTGTGGAGAAGGTCTGTAGCCGTTACTAGTATTATTATTTCTGGACAAGCTGCTGTTGCACGCTCGACTTTACAATACACTGTTAAAAGAGCTGCCCCCTCCTCTCCCCGCTCACCATCGATCTGTGCATGGAGTTGAGATCCGTCAGTGTGCGCTCAACGACTGCATTTAGAGCACTGCACCGACGCAAAAGCAAAGCAAACTGCACCGATCTGCGAAACTTTATGGGCGTGTTTGCTCTTGAATATCATCAGTGCAATTTGCTTTGTCAATCGGACCTCGAGATGGAGCAGATAGCGGGTGCAAATGATGCACAATTTATGGTGCTATTAGCGGAAATTTCCCTTTAGAAGTAATGTTGCGATTTTTATTAAAAAAAACAAGCTACTGTTTGCTAACAGTTAGCCTGATTGAAACTTGTCACTGTCATTTCTGCAGCTTGTAACCCCCTATTATAGAAAAAAAAAACATTTATTTGTTGTTAACTCGATATATTTGTTCATTTTAGTCAACATTCATATATTAGCATACATGCAAAAATAATAGATCTGGATTTGGTGGCCTGAATTTGAACAACTTAATACACACAGGGAGACTTATCTTATCGTTTCAGTTAGACAAGTAGATGTTTGAATAATGACTCCCAATACTTCCAAACGTGTACAGTTCCTCATCGGCCATGCCTCGAAATGAACATCATTGTTTGACACAGTTTTCTAAGAAGGCCCTTGTTGGAATGCATCCTCATTCCCTTGGTCTGCACTTCAGGTGAAACTATCCGCTCAGGCGCTATGAGGAACCACTTCCACTTCATGAGAGTTTCTGTCAGAGCAGACGGCGCTTTGTTCGGCCCGTTCATCCTGTCACAAGACACCTTTCCTTTTGAAGGGCTGTGATTTATGATGGAAGTGATCGCTGTGGTATCTGCGCCAACTGACAATGCTCCAACGGCTCTTGTTCCCTCTTCAGGAGTCGCCGTGACATCAGATCAAAGTCAGGATCATATACTGTATAAGGTACACTCTTATTTCCAAACTATGATATGCAGTTTTCTGTCTACATGACCTAATAGTTTCAATGTCAGTGCACGGCAGGGTCATTTCTTTGACTGCGAAAGAGCAAAGAATCTAAAGACTTCCTGCCAGAAAGCCTTCAGGCTGTTTGTCACTGTCTGGCACCGTATCAGGAGTCCCTGCCCATCAGGCTTTCATTCTGGGTTTAACTAGGCCAAGAGGAGACTCTCACTAATGAATGGCCAGCGAAGAAAAAAAAATGCCATTTGTATTGTAAAGACAACAACAGCAATATAACATTACAGAAGATCATAAATCAGCAGACTGTAGGTGTAAAGCCTCTGTAAAATCATTAAAAGCGAGTGAAAGTGAGCTCCTCTCCCCCTCCGCCGCTCTCTTTATCCCGCTTCCCTTTTGTCCCATTCTTTATCTCATTACCATCACTGAGGCCGACCTCGGAGCCCAGCATCCAGCTGTGTCCCCCCTGCCCTACAGACAAACCTCTGACCCCGGGCTGAACTGTAGGATCATCTAGCACTGTCACTGCTTCATCCACCACTGTCACCCAATGACCTCCACGACTCTGAGGGCAAACCGGTGCGCTCGCTTCAATTCAGAGCGGATCCGGAAGTTACTCGTGAATGAGGGGGAATCGGTGACGAATGGAAAAAAAAAAAGGAAGAGAGGTATATTTAGAGGAATGAGGAGAATGACCGGAGATACCACCTGTCACACGTCTCCTCAGAGGCCTTTACCTTGTTTACAGCCAACAGCGGCTATTATTTACAGGGAGCCAGAGACATGAAACTTCATGCAAGCTGTTTTAACACTTCATGGCATCAGTGACATGAACTGTGCAGGCAATTAACCACGTGCTTCGTGACCCACACACACACAGACAGTAATTGTGCAGAACATGTTGTTTCAGAGTCAGTTCTGGGATTTAAATCCGGCAGCGGGCGACTGAAATGAAGATAACATGATTGAAAAGGTCCGTGGCACCGACTTCAAAACACTTTTGTCACCAGCATTGTGGGATACATATCAAAAGAAGCACTTTCAGATATCTCTTTACCTCCTTTCCGTTAAAGGTGAGGGTGTTTCCACGTCTTGGCACAGCATGAGTGGGGAGAGCGAGAAGATTAATGATATAATAGCTCTGACCACACGGTTTAGTTATTTAAACTGGCAGCATCAGCTCAAATTGTTTCATAGCTTTTCTGCAATGATACATTTAGGGGAGCGTGCCTGGACAGGTTACAAGATGCTAGAGGAGAGAATTCATTGCAACTCTGTTCAAGCCAAGAGACGGCAGCCCGTGGAAGCTATGACACCATCGGTGAAGTACACGCAGAATGTTTACTTCCCAGCGACGTGTTTGTGCACATTTTCCTCGCTGGCAGTCGAGGAAATTAAAAAAGGAGACACCGCAAAAGGTTGATGATTAATTGATTGTCTCACATGCAGATGGAAGAGAGCAAACTTGGCTGTGTTTCTCTTTTTTTATGTGAGTGCTAAAGAAGGAGGGAAGCCTCGCCAGGTTGTGGTTTAAAATGAACTCAATGAGACCCACTGAAATGATGGAAATAAGAAGTTATTTTTAAGGGCAGGGACGGGCTAATAATCTGCCTGACTGATCAGCGATATTTCCTAAACGTCTCTGAGCCTTACGGGGTTGTAGTGAGTTTGGTGTTTTTGTTCAAAACATCCCGTGTCAGGACGCCCGAGACGTCGGAGGATTACTGTAAGCTTAGCTCAGGTGACGTCTTCAGGAGGGGAGGAGGAGGAGGAGGCAGGGGGGAGGGCAGGTATGAGGGCCCTCCATAGCCCTGTTCTTAAACCACTCCAAAAGCAAGGAAAGTATCATATGGGGTGCTCAGATCATTTGAAGATATATCGCTACACACCATCAAAGGCAGCTTTTTAACGTAGTCACTCAAAGCTCTCATTACCCCATTTCTCCGATGCATTACTGCTGCCATGATTACATATTTCCTAAGCTTTCAAAGGCAGGTTAAGCGGGCTGGTATGTTCTCTCAAATCAACCTAAATGGCTCCTTCGAAATCCCCCCCAGAGTCCTCACCCGGCCTGTGTTCTTACCTTAAAGCCGCTGACAATACCTTGGAGCTATTTGACCACTGTGTTTACCTGTAAAAATCAGATAGGCCATGGGAAGTCAGATAGACCCCGTGAGGGCCAAACAGACGTGGATCTCTCTTGCGGGGAGTGGATATTGTGGGGCTATCTCGCGCTCCCATCGCCCGAGCGAGGGGCTGTTAAGAGAGTGCATGAATGAAGCTCCCCGGCCCCGTACAGTATCTCTGGAATCACATAAAGACAACCTTGTGCTCTGCAATTTAGTGTGCAGCGCTCAGGTGCTTGTGCATGTCTCAACCAGAGCAAAAACAAAAGTATGACTGACATAATCATATGTCAGAAGATTTATGGTCAGGGAGAGCGAAGGGGAGAGAGAGAAAAGTGGAGAGCACGTTTTCTCGCTCCTCCTCCCGCTTCAAATTATTGTCTTTAGCGCTGTCCACTTGTCGGAGTGAAATGTTGGAAGCTGTTGAAACGGAATAGTTCACAGACACACACATGGATCATTGTGTTAATGAAGGCCCTGTAAAATGTATGATTTAACAAGTCTTTTACTTTGAAATTGTGAGTCATTTCCTTCGACATTGGTGGTATATTTTTAGATTTACTGGATGCTGTTCTGTGATTCTGCAAGTGGCTTTCTGGCAGACAAAAAAGGGGACAGAAAAGCCAAAAAAATAATTTGGTTTCATATATATATTGGAATTAAATCTGAGTTCCATCTCTGGTTTCAACAAACGTCTGCCTCGATCCAAACTCTGGCTATAAATCTGATCACCGGTGCAGCCAATTGATCTAAAGATAAAACACAAAGCAGGACGCATCTTGCCTAAATATTCTTTAAAGAGCTCATTGTTGGCTTTGACGCTGAGCGCTGGCTGGAGCTCTCGGCTCGCCCGCCCTGATGTAACAGGTCAGAGGAGCAGATAGAGAAGCTCGTGGCTCGTCTCCAGCAATAACACGGGGAGCGAGCCAGACGAGCAACCATAAATCTGCAGCTACCACCAATTTCCAACTGCTGCAGGTGACGGCTGCGTGCGTGCGTGCGTGCGTGTGTATGTGTGTGTGTTTTTATAAACAAAACTCCAAAGGGTAACGCAACCCCACTTCAGAGCAACAAGGATATTACACCCCCAGAACATCTTGGCATTGGCCCGGTGCTGTTTATGGAGAAACACAGCTAAGAGTATAATTAGCATCCCAGTGATCCTGCAGGGTGTCTGACTTATAGGCTGCCGTATCAAAGAAGGTGGTGTTTTGTGTTTGTGACTCAGATACTGTGGCCTCTGTGTGCTGGGGGTTTTGCACCTGACTGGAAAACAGTGCAGGTGGATTATCTGGAACAGAAGCTAAACCACCTTCGTGTTTTTCTGTTGTTTTCTGCTCTTTTAAAGGCGTGTTAGCCTGTAAATCATACCTCTGAATGTTTGCTGGTATTAATCCACATTAGAAGGACACAGGCACAAAACCTTGCCCTTGTTGTTTAAATGTCACATGACTGAAGTGAAAGTAAATAAGTCACCCTTATAAAGGAGGTAATGTGATGTGCGCTGAACACAAAAAACCCTAGTTTAGCTTTAACCAGAGCTTTTTAAACCAGCCTTTTCGTATGCGCGACTCTTTTGTATCAATATTATGAAAGCCGAAAGCCTTTTGTCAGACACAGACAAGCCTCTGTTATTATCCCCTTCACGCCCTACTCTCTTTATTCTGGGCAGATTATCACTGCCAAAGACACATGATACCGCTAATCTACTGTAAATTAAACCTTCTTTCTCATGTGTTTCAGAAGGAGGAAGAAAAGGGAAGGAGAAGGCCCGTGTGGAAACGTTCACAGGTGAAAACTTTACGGGCCACATTCGCCAGTCCCAGGAGATTACTGGGAGCAGGTTTTCCGTCAACACCTCGGGCCCGTCTCCCCGCTGCACTTCCAGGGCCGATGAGAGTGGAATCCGTAACGACTGTGGGCTTTAGCATCGTTAACATTTCCCTGACACGTCGGCCGGCCTCTCTTGGAGACTGCACTGCATTTTCTCCGCCGCGTCGCAGTTGTTGTAGCAACTAGTGGCCCAGGAGTGAATGAAGCAGATGTGCGAGTCATCTATCACCTGACAGCTCCCACTCCCCCGGCTGAGCAAGTCATCTTCGTGACAGTCTGCCCGGCCGGTCTCATCAATTACTCCGGTACCCTACCATTAGAGCACAAACACTTTTCTCCTGTGACACATTCAACGGCTTCCCAGTCGGCAGGATGGGCCCTCAATTAAGCCGGAGTAACTTTCCCCTCTCAATGGACGTCTCTCTTTCTTCAGACGAGTAACACACATTATACGTATATGTGGGAATATTTATCCTTGTTTTATGACATGAACACGGCCTCATGATGATGCTAAAGAATGTAGCAGCCATTAATAAGGACTTTTATGTACATTTAAAGCATCAGTGATCACTCCAATGGTGAGTTGATTCCTATATAATTCTCTATTTAGGCAGGGACGTGGATTTTAGGGATGGCAAGTGTTCTGGTTTCCGTTTGTAGTATGCTTGTAATGCAAGTAATATTGACTGATCACGTGTCAGCAGGCTGCGGCGTATGCAGGAAAAACTGGCTGTGTGGAGAGCAAAAGCAGGCGGATGGCCGTGATGACATCCCGGCTCCCATCAGCGGCTATCTGATGATGATTTAGCTTCTTATTAATCTCTATAAACAGACATCTGCAGCAAGTTCAGCTAACAATCTGTTCTAGATATTTTTTCAACTTCCCTTAACGCTGTGTCACGATAGCTGTTAAGCGTTCAGATTTCCCAACTTCCTCGAATGCATCAGAAACGATCAATCTGGGCGCCGGTTTAGCTCAGCGGTTAAATCGGCAGCCATGTACAGAGGGTACAGTCCTCGATGCGGCCAACTCCCGCCCTATGCCGCGTGTCATCCCCACCCTCTCTTCCCCTGTTTCCAACACTATCCCCTGTCCTCTCTGTCAATAAAAGAAATGATCGATCCGACCTCCGTTCAACAAACGACTATTTTAAAAGTAGCTTTCTTCTCCTCTCGAGCACAGACCTGACAAAGCTTAATTTTTACTTTTTACTAATCTGCATCATGACGTGGAAATTTCGGCAAAGGTAAGACCCGTTAATTAAAGTACATCACAAGAAAAACTGGTTATTTTTCTGTAAACAATGCAGCATGCAGAAGAGGAAGTCTTGACTGGAAGTCGTTTATCGCTAACCGCTGGCTACATGCCCCGACATGTTCACCGTTATCCCCAGAGGCTGTATCGTCGTCAGACTATAGCCGATGGGATCCGAGATTGATTCCTATATAATAAGTTTAAAAGGTAATTTATGTTATGTTAAGTTCTA
This sequence comes from Semicossyphus pulcher, assembly GCF_022749685.1. Classification (NCBI taxonomy): domain Eukaryota; kingdom Metazoa; phylum Chordata; class Actinopteri; order Labriformes; family Labridae; genus Semicossyphus; species Semicossyphus pulcher. Next base: position 22,899,633 of record NW_027211637.1, read on the forward strand.
TCCTGGTTTATGGCAAGCTGATATTTTTTCTTAATTTTTCTTTACTCTAAATCAGGGGTCTCAAACCCTGCTTTAGGTTTCTCCGCATTCTAACACACCTGATTCGAATGTTTGCTCGTTATCAATCCCCTGAGACGCTTCAGTTGGTTGATAACGAGCAGATCATTCAAATCAGGTGTGTTAGAATACGGAGAAACCTAAAACATGCAGGAAGATAGCTCTCCAGGAGCTGGTGTAGAGACCTCTGCTCGAAACACTGTCACTTTTAGCTTTTTCATTTACAGCAGCTGTTTTACATATATTTAATCAGTGCAAAACTGAACTCTAGGTTTGTTTCCTTTAAAACACGACATTCCCCATAGTTCTTTCCCATCATCAGTGTGTCTTGATACACAAGGAAGCAATAATGGAAATCCTGTGTTAGTGTTATTCTGTTCCTGTATTCCATCAGTAGTAGTCATGAAACGCAGTAAACACAGACGTTTGAACACAGACACATATAAACAGTTTCTATCACTTACAATATACAACTATGGCAGTGACAGCAGGGGCCAACGTACACATATCAGCTCTTTCATTCACAGGGGTTTAAAAACAGGTGTCAGGGTCAATGAATATGCAAAAGATATAAATAAGACATTCATATAAAAATAGGCTTTTACAAAATATACTCTATTAACCAATATTTACCAAAAGTGGAGAATGTGCCCGTGTTTTTGATCAGTGAATACGACCTGTTCAGCTAAAAATCGGCCTGAAGTAAGCGATGCCGTTGAAGGCAGTCAGCAGAGCGTACAGCCTTCGACCTCGACGAGAGGGAGTCTCTAGACTAGCAGCAAACAGAGGGAAGACGAACTCATGAGAGGGTCAGGAGGTCAGTGTGAGTAGCCTACAGCAGTTTCATCTGGAGCAACAGCAGGTTCAAATCCAGTGTGTTAACCGTCGACACGTTCCGATTGCTTTAATAAACTAAAACCTCCCGACGTTTAGTTATTTATGATCCATAACGGACAAAATCAGTAGTTTTCTTATAGAATAAATTAATATTAATTATTTTCATTCTCTAAATACAGTGTGTTAAATATTCCAAATGGCTGTCATGTCATCTGTGCACAGAGCGAGAACGACGGCAGTGTGTCCTGCCCAGCAATCACATCCACCATAATTCATTTGCATTGGCGTCGTCCATTTCCGAAGTGTCGCAACAAGCGTCGCAACATGTCCGTATAGCTTAAAGTCTTGACATTTAGCTTCAGTCCAACATGCCAGGGTGCACTTTCTCCCTTTTTTAGTCACGTTTTCAATTATTGCACCCCAAAAAAAACAGTCCACGAGGAGTTTCGAAGAGCTCTGTGTGCAAAACCAGATTCATGACGCCCCATCTTCAGCTTAGTGTACACACAGTACAGTAGTCCCTCATTGTGTATGAAAAGACTGTAATAGCAGCCTTCTTGTAAAGTCGAACAGTTCCAGTTTATCCATGAAAACACAAAGACATGAACCCACACGCTCGCAGACATCATCGCACACACACACACACACACACACACACACATACACACACACACACAAACACACCATCCAATAAATATCCTCATTTGCATGTGTACACCTCTGTCCTCTCGCTGCACGTGTTGCACTTCACGTAGCAGCACCACAGGAACTTGCAGTTGCACTGCCACACGCGGGAGTACTGGTGTGTGTTGTACCCCCGGCCGCAGCACATCAGGTCGCAGCCGCTGATGTGCTGCATCATAGTCTTGTTGCACACCCTGCCCTGCGTCCCCAGGCTCCCCGTCACAGGGTCCACCTCGCAGTAGTTGGGCGACTTGTCTATGTACACCAGGTCTGTATCCATGGGCTTCCGGTACGAGTAAGGCTTCTTGATCTTGAGGAATTTGGGGCGCTTGTTGCGGCTGGCTTTGACCGGTTCCACGTGCACGGCGTGGGCATACTTCTCCTTGAGAATGTAGCCGAGCTCGCGGAACTTGGGAAGTGTAGTCCAGCAGGTTTTGGTGGTGCAGGAGCCCGAGACGCCATGACACTTGCATTCCAGCCGCATGTTCTTCTCCAGGACCTAGACGCACAAAAACAAGTTAGTAATGTAGTCAGAGTCATGTAGCCTTATTATTATATTTTTCAGGCTGTAATTGGTTCATAAAATGTCTGTGTAGTCTCAAACCCTGCTCATTTCTTTTTCAGCTGTTTTACTTCAAGGCAAAAGACAAACATGCAACTTAATAACAATGTAACTCACTGATACACTACAGTCAGTGATTAAATACAGCCCCACCACGTAGCTGTGTGATACCATACACACAGAAGCCAAAATAATGTATCAGGTTTCAGGCTCTGTGTGTGTAGTCACCACACACAACACACAAATGTCAAGAGTGACTGTACAAGGCGCCGAGTGACTAGGATTACCGCTAAACCCTCAACCGATGACAAAGAGAAGTGCCATTGACTCAAACTGGAATTTTCTTTAGCAACAAGGTCAATTGCAATTTCCTTTTGCTAAAATGCGACTCGTTTGGTCTCCTATATCGCCTCCTAAAGCCTTTGGCGAGATATTTACGCGTCTGTGTTCTTGGCAAGTGAACTATAAAACACTAAAACCCAAATACAGACGTGTGAACTTGAAAAAAAAACAACTTTCCCCTGAGCAAACCACTTCATAAAACCCTTGGCTTCAACCCTCTAATCCATCAGTTGTTCTGTGACCAACACTTGTGACAGCCTTTGTGTGGACGTCTCCGAGCGGGGAGCTCCTGCTCAGTGTCACTGCTTTTGATTAGCATAAATAAAAGAGGCGAAGGGGGGGGTAGGTATCAAAACAGAGGGGCCATTTATTGGCAGAAAGGAGCGAAAAACTGCAAAGTTTGAACCAACAAATGCAGACTTTGGAGGCTCTTTGGAGGCAATTTAGCTGTCCAGATAAGCCAATTTGAATTCATGGCCCTGAAACGCACGTACGAAATGATCTACTAGGTACAATTGTGTGTGAGGACGCTTTTTCAGCCGGTGTCGGGATGGACGTGTGGGTCGTGTGAATCAGGCCGGTTTGGCACGGGGAGACGGAGAGGGAGAGAGAGAGGGGATACGAGTTAACTTGGGCAAAGCTGCTTCTTTCTTCTTCCCTAACTGCTACCTCACTTTAGCTGTTTGGCACATCACTGCACTCAATCTCTAACCTCTAGACTCACTGGAGTCTCTTTGTCACGCTGCAGGGCTCTGAAAAGCATCCTTCTCGACTAAATTAGTCTCGTTTTTGTTTTTCCTCCCAACTTTGTTGTCTCCGGTTGAGTGTTTTTTTACGTTACAATACTCTCTGTAACTTTCGCTTGAAGTAGAAACTTTAAAGAACTACCCTCTTCTATACAGCAACCAAACTCCATGCAACTCTACGATGATTAAACATTAAACACCCCTGTGCTGCGTGTACAAGCCCCTGATGTGGGTTTATGATATTAGAGCGAGATTTTGGGTGGGGATTGTCATAAAGGTAACAGTATACTGTCCCAGTGGTGCAAAGCATGCAGGGACAGGGCTAATGCCTTTTTGTACAGTGTCAATCTGTTTTCAGTGCCGCGATCTGGGCTGTAATCAAACCCTGCCACTTAGACTGCTCGTCCTCTAAAAGCAGCCTTTTATTCCGCTGCTTGTTCAGTCTTGGCCCGAATGCCCGGAGCTTTGGCAAAGGTTCACCCACACCGCATCATGCCAGGGACTGACCGGCCCGCCTTGAGAGCAGTTCGCCATCAGATTTAGTCATCGCTTATGTTCTCTGAGCCTTGAAGGTTTCAATTAACCCTGCGCTGATCACTTACCTTCCGTCCCACCTCGTTATTATGGAGGTTCATGAGTGTCCTCGCGTTCTGTTTGACCTCCCGAGCATCGATGAACACTTTGGAGAAGCCCAGGCCGTAGCTGATGTCCGCTGAGCAGCCTCCCCACTTCCAGCCTTGGTCCATGCTGTAGAAACCCTGCTTCTCCTTGTCACAGCTACAGTCGCTCAGGTTGCCCTGCGTGCAGGCCGCCGTGATGGCGTGGGCCACCCCTGCTGCGATGATGGCGTAGGTGAACGCTGCTTCTTTACTGCCTGGGAGAAGAGGGAAGAAAAGATGATTAAGTGTTGCAGGTGTGCAGTGAGATGTTGAAATAGAGAATGTCTATTTCTAAAAAGGAAAATGAGATTAATTATTAACAGTGTGTGCGCTTGCATCACAGCCTCACTGACATATCACTCAAGGGCTGCAGTGTTTTGAAACCTGACCTGGAAACTGTCCTGCCCGTGAACCAAAATGGCGGCTGTGGGTATAGTCAACAAAGCAGCATGAATAAGAGGGTTGTCGTCAAGGAGGGGCTATTGATCCGCTCAGAAACATTCTGTGTAAACTCATAAGGCACTGACATCAGAATCTTCATCCTGCCGTTATCTCGCCCAAGTCCGGCTCACAAATCATTTACACGCACACAGAAATATCGACGAATAAGTTAAGGTTAATCTGACGGGACGGATCCTGAAGCAAAGATCTAATACGCAAAAAAAGGACACCACAAAGAGAGAGTCTAATGTAATGTCTGTACGGCCTATAGCGCAAACAAAGCAGCACTTTTTCCTTGTAAAACAACGTGAAACAGCTCATGAGGAAATAAATATGCACGATCGTAAACATGATCAACAAGCAGCATGTTTTTAATTTCCAGATCTGTGATTCATCTTCATGCAAACAGGAAACTCGCGGTGATCCCATCCATCATATCTGTGTGTAAATAAACTCTTCTCGTCTTTGTTTGTCCAAAACAAACACGATACCGTGTTTGCGCTTCCTCCTGCCACTCGGTTCACCATGCGAGGCTGCCATGTTTTCCGATAAACATCTTGGATGTGTGCCCATGCCATTGAAAAAAAAAAAACTCATATTGAGGCATCAATTATGTGGACGTTTTTATAGACTCAGTGGGCTCCGAGCCAAAAAAGAAGGTGTGTCGGTGCAGGCAGCCAGTTCTGACTGCACCGTTGTTAATTTTTCCCCTGCAGTTGTGAGTGCATGAGTTCACCACAAGAAGAGATGGTATGAATTCTTCATAAGCGTGTAATGAGAGGTGGAAGATATTAAGGAAGACGGTCGACTGGATATTCCGAAAGGTGGAACTAGAAGTGCCAGTTTGCTGCTCTTCTGCCATGTTTGCTTCTCTTTCATCTCTGCAGAGTCATGCATGAGCCTCTTCTCGTGCAGAGCAAACAGAGCTGAGGCCTAAAACAGCTCAAAGCTGAGGCACCTTGCATCACCCACAAGCATTATGTCAGCCCACTGGTCATTCTTCCTTCGCTTTAAGAACAATCGCAAGCAACACAGCCCCGCTCTGCTCGGGCGTCAACAATAGCATTCATTTACAACCATCGGCCTCCTGCGCTAATCTGATCGGTGAAACCAATCTATTCGGTACGGCTGTCCAAGCCGCAGACTTCAACTCCAGCCTAGGAAACGCAGACCGAGACTCTTGATGAGCTAAAACTGTCTCATTCATGAAGGAACAGATTGTCAAACAGCGCTGTTTTCACGTCAACAGCATGAAGGGTAGCTAATCCTTTCTCTCCAACAGCAGCAGGCCTCAAACAGCTGGTCCAAGCTTCTGACCATTGTCGGGAAGGGTGTTTGGATTTTTATTCAAATGGCGTTTCTGTGTAATCAAACCCTAAAGGCATATTTAGACAAATTATTATCCTTCATTAAACCTTGTTAGACCTTCCTAGTATTGATATCCTCCGCATCCAGCTGCTTTTAATCCATCTTATCTATTCGAATTAGCCAACAAACGAGCAGCAAAACTCCAGCCATAATTCCAGCATTCCCTGAAGTTCATCCGCTCTTCCGAGCAGGCTCTCGTCTCAGCTCTAGGATCGTCGATTTAAACCAATTTGTTTCTCTAATTTAGAACTTTCAGGCCTCGTTTTCCTCTTGGCTCTGCCTCACACTGTAACTTATACCCGTGGTAAGAGCTACGTCCTTACAGTGGGAGCCACAGCACCCATCACTAGACAGGATAAAGACCAGTGAAAATGTGTCTCCAGAGACTCGGGCTGCCTGAAAAGAGAGGCTGCAAACATTCAGAAGAGCTTTGTTACTGTGCTGGCTTCAGATGCCTTTTATACATGCTCAATGAGAAGTCTGGAGGAAAACTAGGCCTGATGTAAATGACACTGCTGGCACCTTATGGGAGGCTGCTTCTTCTTGTATATGGACGCAATAACACAGGGTAGATGTGTATTTTGTTCGCCTGGTGCAGAATTTGACTGGAGATCATAAAACATTTTGAAAAGGATTCATGTCAAGGTCATAACTTTTTTTATTTTTACAAGTCATCATTTTATAATTGAACTTATTGAAATGCCAAATTCTTGAGTTTCACTTTAAGTATTGGCCCTGGTAAGAGAAATCAGAGGTAAGGACAGTGCGCATTTTACGCATTACGCACAACAAATACGCATCCACGTCTGAGGCGATTGATTAACTGTGTTTTCTGCTGGACAATAAAAAAACGTGTCAACTTGTAAACAAACGTTAACAGACAGCAACATACCCACTTTCAACTCTTTTCCGAAGACTGTCCTCTCCCCCAGCGCAGAGCAGTTCCAGCGCCCGTTTTTGAACTGAAACTGACACTCGTTGATGCCCATTTGGGCTCCCTCTCCGATGACGATAATGGCATCGGGGCGACTCTGGCAGATAATCCGTTGTCTGGGGGCCAAACCGGGGATCTTGTTACAGATTATGCTCGCACCTAGGGCCACCACCGACGAGAAGCCACTGTGAACGGAAGATGGAGATGACTGAGAAAAAAATAGTCATCAACCATTTATTCTTTTTCTAACATTGTTTTTTTTTTTTCACATTTAAAGAGTTCCCATAACTTTTAAAAATCATCTTTATTTCCACCTTTAGATACTAAAAAGTAGCTGATTTAAATATGAACTAAATCTATGAGGAGTGCAGGTAGTTTTAACAATAGAAATTACTACATTATTTTTACTTTTAAAGAGGTTTTATAACATGACTGGACTAAGATGCACCACTAGAATAATTCTATAAGTTAAAAAAATATCATGCCAGTACGAGTTTAACCCAACTTTAAAGGTAAAATGTCATTCACTGGAAAGGACGCAGTTGCCACGAGTCTGACTGAGACAAGTTTAAGCTCTTCCCTTAATGTGTTATTTATCGTTTATAAAATCATCAGCTATCTGCTTCTGGGTAAATACGGGATACAATAGGAGCTTTTGAAGAACCAACATCAGATAAAAGTCTTATTGTCATTCTTCAGTTATTGAAGTTTTGTGTATGTTTGGATAAAACCTACAACAAACCATCGAGGAGTCAAATAAGCGCAGCTCACCCAATTTTCAAATAAACAATTCCCAGACAAAGTAAAACTCTTAAAATCCAGCGTCTCGTTCTCCGACTCATTGCGGCCCGGCTCTCAGTTTCATGCACCGATCTGTGGAGCTGATGAGTAACTCGGCTCGCTTATCCTCCGATCGATCACAGCGCAGGTAACTCCAAGGGGACTCCAAAATGACGAAAAGCATAAAAAAAATAGCTCACGCTCAGGAACTTTCTTTTACAAATTGCCGGTTAAGGTATCATCCAGACTCCCTTTACGTGGCCCCCTTCCGCTGGGCCCTCTTGTCATTGCGAGGGTGTCACAGGTAACCCTTGGGGTGAGCAGTTGCGATTATCTCTTTCTCACAGTTCCTCTGCTACCCGCAGGTCTTGGCTATATATCTGGCTCATCTATCTGGGGCGTGTTCACAGGATGGGGCCCTGCTGAAGAATCCCGCCAGGGCTGAATCTCAGCACACACACATTCATACACACACACGCACACACACGCTGCTCTGCTGTGGATTCACCTTGACTGATTGGAGAAGCTTTTTTATTTGGTTGTTAAGTGGGTCAGGGCTTAAAGTAAGGTTGCCATAAGTTTATTTTTACGCAGGTTTTGCTCAAATGTATATATTTTTTCCTCAGTTGCCAAAAAGAAGCATCACAGAAAGCTGAAAATATACAATTTTAACACAAAGGCAAATAAGATTCATTGATTTTTTTCAATAAATGAAATTATTAGGCAACCAAATCAAAACTAGACCCTAAATAACTGATTATATCTTCACTCTAGCATTTAAAACGTGGTTAAATCCCACATTTATGAGATGTTACACTTACAGTCGTGGCGTTTAGAATGTTTTCATATTCAAAAGAAGAAATATTAACATTTACATGAAGTTATTATTACTTTCTACTCACATTTTTGCGCGCTATCTGTAGTGCGCCTCTATCCCGGATCACCTACCTTATATAATGGCGACATCTGGTGGCGCAGTGAAGACATTACAGGCTAAAACGTAAACAAACCACTCCGCGTGTCCCTGTGTTCTTTCCGTAGCCTGTCCAAACTTCGACTAGCTGCCGCTTTGACGTGCTGTAAAGTACATCACTTAGATAGATAGTGAGGGGTACAGCGCTATTAATGTAAGTATGGACCCTCACCAGCCGTATCTCATCGGGGATTGTCTTATTCACATTTTTACATTCCTGACGGAGGAGGATTTAATCAGTGCTTCAAGTGTGTGTCAGGTAAGAGAGGAGTGTCCAACATGCGGAAGTAGCTTATTTATGCTATTATAATTTCTTAAAGTGTCCGATTTGTGATCTAAATGTTCCACTTTTCAGGATTGGCATGAAGCCGCAGAGACTCCTTGGTTATGGAGGTGAGCTCTGTCTGGTCATTTCTTTCATTTATTTTCTAACGTTGATGCTAGTGGTGAGAAGTACTGTACTAAACTACTTTTTACTTCACTCAGTGAACCTTTCTTTGATCACTTTGATTACGAGTGTATGTGCAGATTTTAAGTTGAAAATACAAAATGTAATCACATAAATTATCATGAATTATATAATATATAATATAGATAATACTTGATGCATTGGTTAAATTAAATATAGCCTATACGTAAAACGGTGTCCTCCCTTTACCAGCTACAGCATTACGATAAAGTGTACATAAATGCATCAGTAAGCAGAATTCAACAGTAGCTTATAATATTATTTTGAAAGGGACAATTCTACATGATGGGTTCTATAAGTTTTGTACTTTAAGTTTATTTTAATGCTGATCTTTTTGTAGATGATAAAGTTTGAATGAAGTACTTTTACTTGTAACCGAGTACATACACGATGTTATCACTACGTTTACTGAAGTAAAGCTCTGAATTCTTCATCCACCAAATCAAAACATACTGTATGTCAACATCCATTCCTGTGTTCCCCTCAGGCGGATGTGTCTGCAGCGCTGGACTTTCTGTAACTTTACCGTCTTGGGGAGCGAACAGGTGAATCACTCGTGGAAGAGATACTTCCTCCGACGTTCCCACTTGGAGGTGAAGATGACGAAAGGCCGGTCAGGAGGTTACACCTGCAAGAGCCTCAGAGGACACACAGGTATGCTGACTCTGTGTGGATTCTCTTTTGCGTGACTTCATTATGTCTGTCAGCTCATTTCTGTATGTGACATGCTTTTTCTATCAGGCGGGGTGGTGGGCTTAGTGTACCTGCAGGGGAATTCAGATCAGCGCCCTGACCTGTGGAGCAGCAGCGCCACAGTCTGCAGCGCCTCTACTGATGGTACTGTTCGAGCCTGGAACATCCAGAATGTTAGTCCAGTTACCTTGATAACATTTTGTTTATGTATTCATCCGCCATAAATGGATGAACACTACTGAATCAGATCTCAAATACCGGTATTTGCCCGTCCTTGATTGAAAGCTGAACAGCCAAAAGAATAAAGGCTCTAACCCACGAGGCATTAACCTCATGTTGCACCCTTTTCCCCTCAGGGTGAACTCCTGTGGTGCAGTCCTGTGCAGAGTCCTCTGACAGCGATTATATGTGATGAACAGCATGAAGTTGTGATCACAGCAGACTCCATGGGTCTCATCAAGACCTGGCAGGGTCAGACGGGACAGGAAGTGGCCTCCTTTAATGCTTCATCTCCACACTGTACATTACTGCAGTACAGCATCAACAACAGTTGGTTCCTGACTGTGAGTTACCCCACAATTCTTCTGCGTGTATACCTGAAACTAATTTATTCTTGTATTTGTCTAATGATATTGTGTTTCAGGTTGGAACCAGTCAGGGATCTGTTTGTACACTGGCTGATACAGCTTTGACCAAAAAGTCCAGTGTCATGGTGTGCGACTCCTTTAAAGTCAACACCCTGCTCGTGTCACCTGACAAGAAATGGATCACAGCTGGAACTAAAGACAACGATGATCTAAGTCCAAAGGTATTTCTTGTTTTTTTTTCTTGTAAGCCTGACTTTAAATGTGCGTTTCCTGCTTTGCTCTGCTCTCCTGTGGTTTCTCCTTTTCCACGTTACCTCTGCACACACGACACAGTACAATAACAGTAGGTGTGTCGATATACATTTCTTTTGTTTGGTTTGTTGGCAGGTAATTTACACTGAGAGTTTGACCTCCCCGACTGAAGATGAAGATCCTCTGTGTCAGTCTGTGCCAGTCAATGGGTGCCAGGCTGCTGTCTTCATACCCACCCAGCCTGCCAGACTGGCCATCATCCACCACAACCAGCGCCCGAACAACAAAGCCCTCACTGTGTTCGATGTCGGCATTAAAAAGTCTAAGTACAAGTCAGAGATCCAGGGTGAGATATGTGCAGACTTTAATATACTTTAATGTGACACTGACTCTGTGATAAGTTAGCGGCTCATTCAAGGAAAATCCACTGTTGACTGTAAATATTGTTGAGCTGCAGGTGCAGATTCTGCTAAATTAGATCCATATGTCATAGTTTAAGCGTTTGAAAGCTGGGTTTTCTTTACCCTTTGCTGGTATAAGTTAGAATCTCTTCTTATTGTAGTCCAGCAGGTGGAGTCCTTCCCCCTGAGACTCAACAGGTCCTCAAACATCCTTCTGGAGGCCAAGGACAGCAACTGCTTAGTGTTGGCGGCTGGCCAGGAGCTAATGGTCTACTCCCTGAAAGGAGCACTGCTTGCTAGCTTTAAAGACCACACTATGCCTATCACTTCTATATGTGTGGTAAGCTGTTTTATTCCCTGAGGAAACTCTGCGTTTAATACAGTACAGTATGCCCTCTTTGTGAAAGTGAGCAAATTAAAGGGATCAATTTGTGCTGTTGTCACATTTACAGGATAGCTTCCGCGTGGTGACGGCCTCTCAGGACCTCTCCTTACGAGTACTGACATGGAAAAATGACAAAGGGTTGAGTCTGGAGAGCCGATACCACTTACTGGGAGGCTCTCACACAATGTCCAGGTACTGTTTGCTGCACGCTTAAGTACACGTCTGCAGCCAAGTTTGCAGCGGAGTTTAATAGTAATGCATTAGCCTGAATACAGGCACTCAGTCATTTCCTAATCCTGTTACTTTATGCTCCGTGCCCTGTTTTCTAGAGGGTTTACCCACGTCACCTGCGACTACTCCAGCATCGTGGCCTCGGCAGAAGGGATTGATGGCAAAGATGTCTTAAAAGCTTATTCATTCACCTCCTGAGCATCACTGACCGACAGTAAGGTGCCTGTAAGCAGTTTGCACGACATACTGGAAGGAGGAACATTTGTGTTTATTATGGACTGTTCATCAGATATGCTTACAGTCAATTAGGATGTTTTATGGTGAGACTATGTTTACAGAAAAGTGTGACACTTATTACAGAAGAGTTGCTGTGTAATAGGAAAGGCATTTATATATTTTTAGCACAACATACGTGATATGAAATGAGTCTGTACAGGTATAAGATTACGTTTACCTTACGTATAAGATAACTACGCTTCTGTAGCTGCTGTATGAGCTGTTACCTGTGTTAAGGCATAATGTATCATGAATATACACTCACCGGCCTCATCACCTTGCTAGTACCGTGTTGGACCCCTTTTTGCCTTCAGAACTGCCTTAATTCTTCGTGGCATAGATTCATCAAGGTGCTGGAAACATTCCTCAGAGATTTTGGTCCATAGTAACATGATAGCTTAACGCAGCTGCTGCAGATCCATGATGGGAATCTCCTGTTCCACCACATCCCAAAGGCGCTCTTTTGATGATGTGAGCTTTGCGACGTGTCGCGTTATCCTGCTGGAAGTAGCCATCAGAAGGTGGGGACACTGAGGTCATTAAGCGATGGACATGGTCAGGTAGGCTGTGGCGTTTAAATGATCAAAGTGTGCCAAGAAAATATCCCCCACACTGTTACACCACCAGCAGCAGCCTGAACCGTTCATACAAGGCAGGATGAATCCGTGCTTTCATGTTGTTTACGCCTAATTCGGACCCTACCATCCAAATATCGCAGCAGAAATCGAGACTCATCAGACCAGGCCAATGTTTTTCCGATCTTCTATTGTCCGATTTTGGTGAGCCCGTGCGAATTGTAGCCGACAGCTGACAGGAGTGGCACCCGGTGTGGCCTTCTGCTGCTGTAGCCAATCTGCTTCTGTTGTGCGTTCAGAGATGCTGCGGTTTTATCGAATGGTTATTTGAGTTCCTTTTTGTGTTCTATCAGCTATCGGCCATTCTCCTCTGACCTCTGCCATCACCAAGGCGTTTTCGCCGGGAGAGCTGTCACTGGATATTTTCCTCTTTTTCGGACCATTCTCTGTAAACCCTAGAGATGGTTTTGCGTGAAAATCCCACGTGCCTAAATGCATTGAGTTGCAGCCATGTGATTGACAGATCAGATATTTGCGTTAACAAGCATTTGAGCAGGTCTACATAATGAAGTGGCCGGTGAGTGTATATTTTGATCACATGTTTTCAGTATGATACCCCCACCTGGTACTGAGGTAAGAAAATACTGTAAATGATGTATTAACAATAAAAACCTAAAAATGATAAATGTTTATATTCAGCGAACATTGACACAAGAATTTAAATAGTTTGTTAAAGGCACAAAAGCTTTCTTTTCTCTTTCATGGCCCCACATAAATGTTCAGGCAGAACTTTGTATATATAAAACATGTCCTATGTTAAAGAGCAAGGAGACACCTGCGTCTCTTCTGCTTCTATGGCCACACATCTCAAGTCCCAGAGGACACACTGTAGGACTGAAGTCATGGACTCGTACACTTTTCTTCCGTCTTCTGAGTCATATTCCAACTGTTCAAAAGCAAACAAGGATCGATGATGAAATCATCAATTATATTGTTGAAATCAATCACAAATAATGAGGTGCATTTGTTTTCTTACCCAGGTGACCGCCTTGATGGTGCGTTTCAGGAATGCATTTTCAACCTCTTCTGGTATCGTCAGCATGTGAGCCATACAATCTAGTATGCACGTTAATGTTTCTTTAGTGGCCTAGGGAAGAGATGAGAAGGAAGGTTACACTTAGGAGGAAACTTAGGAGCCTCGTTGTCCCAGCATTTCATTTCATTCAAATTAGAACCTCTGTGCACTGCCTGTCGACACCTCATGTTCTTCCCTCTCGTCTACATCCTTGCTTGTGTTGTACCAACTCTCAGATGCACATCACTTTGGACAAAAGTGTCTGCTAAATGAAATTGTAACATTAAATCAGTACACAATATTCCAATATGCACTGACCTGGTCAAGTGTGTTGAGGACGCTTTGAGAATCAGCGTTGTAAGGGTTCAGGGCTTTGGCTTGCTGGACGGAGATGACCGGCTCTTTAAGCTGCTCCAGCCATGACCACATGAGCCCAGAGAGGATGAAGGGATCGCGCTCCGAGCACAGCCTTTCCCAGCCGCCGCCTTGGTTCAGATCTGCCTGCACACATTCATGCGGTCATGTTAGAACCTGTCTGTCTGTATGTGACTGAGGCAACTTATTAGCATTGTCCATACACATTCTACTTTAGCAACTATGTGACCAATGAATCTAAGACTTAACAGTAACAGTTAGAAGTTTTTGATGCAAAGGTCCTCGTTACCTGCCATGCCAGGACTTTGCTCTTGTGCCCTGCTTCCCCGTCCAGAAAAATGTCGACTGCCAGAGCCTGTGCCACCAGCAGCCTCCTGCTCTCCAAGGACAACTCTGACTGCAGGGTGATGAAGGGCACCTCTGACTGCTCCTCTTGTTTAACTTCAGACTTCTTCCCATTCATTGCTAACTCTTCCCTCTGCTCTGCCTTCCACCTGGACAACATGCTCCCCTTTTTGGTGGGTTCACTGTTTCCCACAGACTCGCTACGTTGGAAGTCTCTCTGCGTCACTTTCCTCACCAGAATGGAGCCGTCTTTTTGGTTTTCGTCATTCTTGATTTGCCATAGTGAGCCCCCTAAGCTTTGTGAGACGTCAGACGGGTTGCTATTCCAGCGTTCACACTGTGCTAAAGGGCGAGTGGCCTCTGGAGGGGAAATGGCAATATCATTAGTACTCTGTGACAGGGAGCCGAGAGGTTGTGTGGGCAGGTTAAGCTGAGGGCCTAGTCGTCTCAAGTCGGACTCGCTGTAGCTCAGACTTTTGCGATGGTAGAAGATGGGTGGCTCGTTGAAATGTCTGGGTAAGGTGGGCGTTCCTGGTAAGCGGGGCTCCTTTGCAAACTGCTCAGGACCCATCTGCTCAATGATGCTGAGAGTCATCTCTAAGTCATGAATATCCGGGGCCTCCAGAATGTCCTCCTCGATCACCTCTCGATTCTCTGCGATATCCAACAGCAGCCGAGACACCAGCTGGACAATCTTGGGCAGGTTCTTCAGCTCCTTCCTCTCATAGCCGTGCAATATGTGTCTCTGGCGGTTCAGGTACTGGGGCAGGGTGACTGGGTTTGATCGAGGCTCAGCCTTGGAAAACACACACCTCAAAGGGGAAAGGAATTGGACAAACTCTCTGACGCAATGCAGCTGACCTCGGGTCTGGATGGAGTTTGGGCGTTTAGCACGTACATATAGAATAGCCTGGTTGGCAGTCATCCTGGTAGCGTAGGCCAAGAAACATGCTAAAAGCACACCTGGAGGAAAGAGGAGAACACTTCACTGTAAATCACTTTGTGCAGATGACAGATCAGACATTCATGCAAAGTTAAAAACACTTTAAACAACAGTCTGAATAAAGCTACCTGTTCTTCCAAGACCAGCATGACAGTGGACTGCGATCTTCCCCTCCTGCAGAGCGAAGGCCGTGACCTTCACCATGTCTAGCATAGTGGTAAGGCTTGCCACTCCGTAGTCACTCCAGCCAAAGTTGTAGAAATAAACTGAAATGGTAAGATGTCTTCAGATAAACCTGAGCAACAATACATGTTTATGAAGAATTACTCCTAAAGCACTTACTGTCATTTTCCATAAAGACCTCTGGGCGGTAAGCGAAGCCGCTCTCTGGCTCCAGAGGGTTTCCGCAGCTGGCGTGTTCACCAGGTATCTGTAGGTTGATCACTGTTTTAATACCATTCCTTGAAACAAACACACACGCACAGACAGAGACATAAACACCTCATTATTCTCATCTCCTCAGATGCTGTGGGCTCTTAGTCAGGAAGGTGTTGAAAGAGAAAAGAAAGAAGTTGCGTGTACCTTTTGAATTGATCTATGATCTTGTACTTCTCAATTGTTGCTGTGGACGGCCTGGACATAGCGAGAAGATGATCACTAACCCTGAAACAATGACAAAAATAGCAGTGTGAATATAACATAGTAATCAACACCCTTAAAGTGCTAATCTCGAAGATTTCAGTTTCTTTCTCTTTAGCGGGACCTATGGCGATACAGTAATCGCGGGAGCACACTTCCCAGATATCCAGACGGTGTTGCATGTGTGACGTCCACGGTTGGCTCCAGTTGTAACTCTTGATTTTCCTCGCTGACGGTCGCTTTCCTTTTTAGACTGTTTGCTTCATCTGAGTGTCGAGTTAGTTCCTTTATTCTTTGGATTTTCACTTATTTTAGAAGTTGTATCTGTCGTCATCGACCTTTTCTTTGTTTGTTCAGCCATAGTAGATTACTGTTTACTCGCATCACTTGCAGAGACCGGAAAAGCAGCCGCTTAGCTCCGCCTACCCTCTCTGGCAGACCAACCACTGCTGGGTGATGGAAAACATGTCACTAACTGGGCGCCGCTTGTGATTTTTTCCGCTACAGTTGCACCAGACACCCAGTCTGTAATACTGCAAATACAAAGGCTTTCATCAGTGGGCTATAGGCTCAAACACCTTTGCGCTACCTCTTTCAGCGATAGATGACAGACATTTATATACATGAAAATCTTCGAGATTATTACTTTAACTTGATATCAATTTTTTTTTTAAATGTTTAATGTCTACTAAGGTGAAACATGCATGTGTACCAGGATGAGTAGAGGCCTTTAATGGCCTGTTGGTCATCTCTCCAGTAACTTGGGTTGTCATACTTGCAGAGTAGTCCTCCACAGCCGATCGAGCATTGCATATGTGCAGGGATGACATAACGTATCGCTTCTCCTACTAGTGTGTACTTGGCCCTGGGGGCTCTGACTGTCATAGGGGGAAAGAAAACAGAAAACACTTATTATATTGGTGGTAATAATAATAATAGAAGTTGCAGTGCAGCAAAGAGACTCCATTAAATGTAGGTTGCTCTGTAAGACCTAAATAATTAAGATTGTCAGTGGTAAGTGTTAACGTAGACGTGTTTAATCCTCATCTGGCTTTGTAAGTGTGTTATCAGAGCATTACAGTAAAAATAGCCGCACTTCTAACATATGTGACATGTATTTTAAATGTACAGCATGGTGAATAAACACCTGGTGAATGTGGTTGTGGCAGAGCACCTAACTGACCTCCAGTCATTAACAGATACATTTTAATGATGACCAAACACCGTCCTTACTCACTGTATTCCATCAGAGTTCCCCCTGTGGTAATTGCATTGCCTGCCATATGAACAGTCACTCAGGCTGACATCCACAGTCATAGCAGAGCCTGCACACACATATAAACAAGTTTGTTACGCTATATTAAAGACTTCATATCATGCATTCTGTAAATTACAGACACTACAGATGCACTCTTAAGCATGAAATACAGAACTGTCGAGTCTGCAGAAGGCCTCTCATAAGTACCCTGTGCTGTACGTGTTATTGGCCTGCATGTGACTTTGTTTGAGACTGTGATTGAGTGTTAACATCCATGAAAGAAATGTTAAAGTGAGCCACTAACACATACACATTTTCAAAGATCAGCATCATAACTCATACTCAGTCACGTGTAAAGCAGACATAATCCAT
This sequence comes from Semicossyphus pulcher, assembly GCF_022749685.1. NCBI lineage: Eukaryota > Metazoa > Chordata > Actinopteri > Labriformes > Labridae > Semicossyphus > Semicossyphus pulcher. The sequence goes on from NW_027211637.1 coordinate 22,916,892, forward strand.
TTGGCAAGCTGCTAATGTTAGTTTAGCATGTCAGTAGCTCATCACAATACAATTTCATTTTCACTCCTCAAGACCAAAGTGCAAAATGAACTACTTTTAACAGCAAAGTAAAATAAGTAAAAACAACTGACATCAACCTCCACCGCTCTGACGTTGTCTTTCCCTCTCCAGCTCTGTGGAAAGTCAATCCCGTGGTCTCGCTTGGTTTGATTCGTCTCAGATTATCTCTGTAGAGGCGGGGTGGGGCAAAACAAGTACCCACAGGCTCCTTTGCCGTCCTGTCCGGAAAGCCATCTACCTAACCGGGATGACGGATCAAGTACGGGAATAAATCAACATCAAAATGTTTGGGAAAAAGAGCAAAGATTGTGTCCTCAGTCCTCCATGTGCAGGTTGCTCCTGTCAGTGGCTCCTGGGGGGAGTGTAGGCTATTCCTGACTCCTGCTGGATTAGACTTCTAATCTTATTACTGTACAGGAATACATAAGAGGACCCACCCCTCAACCAAAACTCACACTTTAGACACATCACTACTGCTTTCTGCTGGACTGTCATGAAAAACAATAATCTACATACATTCCTGTCAGTCCATGCCCATAACGTCATTAATAAACACCCTTACAGCTGTTCCAGGCCTGATTCTGTAACCCTGTATTTGATTAATGTGCACGTCTATTGTTGAGAATAAGTACAAGCTGATATTGTATTATCACAAGCGAGTTCAGACGGTTTCTGAAAATGACACTCTCCAACTCTCTAACCTTGCTGTTACAAGATAGTGGGGCGTTAGGGACAAAGCAAGGAGATCAAATCTGATTGGCTTACCTTGCACCTCGCTAAAGCTAATTACATTTAGGTTACAGACAAGGGATCAGTCTATGATGTTTAGCATTTGGAAAGACTTTAAAGCAAGTAGGCCTGTTTTAATTTGTTACTGTACATATTATAGTGGAAACTGATACAACTACAATGTGTCTATTCCATCATTATTAATATGCTGACTGTGTGAGAAGAACTATGTATTCCTTTAACATTTCCAACACTTATTTCTATTGTCCATGTTTCAGATTGTATCAGTGCTACCTAAATTTGTGGGTTTGTGGAACTTAATTTACATCCTATTTTCTATTCATAGTTTTATAGCTACTGAGAACCATCAAAGTATAAATGATCACTATAAATAAACTGTAAATCTTCTCTATATTATACAGAATTAACTCTAATTTGAGTTGATGTGATCAAGCTACTTTTAACACATTAAGCAAAATGTTTGTTATGTAGCTTACAATAAATGGGTAATTAATACTCACATCTCTGAAGGTCTTTGATTGAGGATCCAGAAAGTTGTTTCTGTCATCTAAAACCGACAGCTGCTCAGCTCCATTTGGCTGCTAAAACGACAGACCCAAAGCAGCACGGCAAGAGAAACGGAGATGGACGGGAAAAAACACTGAACACAGAACTGCTAAGCTAAATGAATGGCATGTAGTGTAAAGAGTGAGATAAGGACCTGACTAAATCACAAGCATGACTGTGACTTTCAGGCATATGTCACCAGTCTTACTGTGACGAACACAGTGGAGTGCAAGTAGAGACTGTTTAATTTCTTAACTTAAGTAAAAGTAGCCATCCCGCACTATAGAATAGGGTACTCAATTATAAGTTGAAATGCATTTCAAATATGTGTGTTTAGCCTTCAGTGAAAAATGTCAGTCGTGATAAAGGTATAACCGATATGGAGTAGCTATCAGGTAGGCTGCACTGCATTTCTATATAAAACATCACTTCTTCAAAAATTAGTTATTTTATTTCATGAAGTTAAGTCATATAAATGCAAGGGAACTACGGAGACTGGGGATGGTGTAGGGATCAGTGTAATGTCTGAGGCCTTAATGAATGTTGAAAATGAAAAACATATTAGGTTGATGTGGGCAAGCTAATTTAGCTAGTTTGCTTTTAATGTACATGAGTCCATTGGGTACTGCACAGTGAATGCGTTGATACCCAAATATGTGAATAAGAAAAAAAAAATTCACTTTTCCAACAGATGGCAGCAGATATACATGTGGCCACTGCTTGAGGGTAGCCATTAGCTTTCTGTTCGTTTCATTTCTATGGCAACCAAAGGATCGGGCAGAGATTTCCGCGCTCCACATAAGCAAGCGCACAAAGCCTTATGGTAAATGAGTTCGTTTCCGGGTGTCAGCAAACCCTTTTCATTGGCTTTACCTACTACTAATACTACATTTCCCGACAAGCACTGCCGCCTTGTAACGGCTTACCCAGTTGGTTGCGTAGGTGCTTTGCATTTCTACGAACGGACCGTTCAGCTGTTTCAAACAAGCCGGTGATGAAGACATGCGCATACCGGAAGTTGATCTATTTTGCCTTCAAAGTAAAATAGAACAGCTCTATTACATATTAAAAAATGAATTGTTTTTAGCGATTACATGCTGTTACTAAATATATTTTATTCGTATTTTAGAACATGAACCAGGTAAAATAAAAATACAACCAAACATGGTCTGAAGAAGACTATTTCCGTCGACAATAGCTTTAATTTGAAACTAAGAACCAGAAGTTGAACATCCTTTTTCTCCTCTTGGCAGTTGGTACTCCTGCTCCGGCGCAATTGCTCCAACAAGCCGGGGGAGAGGTGAAGGAAACGCAGGATCTCAACGATGGAGCATTTCTAGGAGATAACGGCGAGCTCCCCCGTCGGAGGTAATTAAACATAGGCATCTACATGACCAAAGAAGCAAGACCGGCAACGAGAAAAGCAACCGTAACAATCATGCAATTTAAATATAGACGAATCTAAGCAACCGCTTCAAGGTTACACCGCTTGAAGACGCCCCATCATCCCCCTTGTCGCTGATCAGCTGGCGTACGTTGGTTGATCGTCACCGGTACCGACCATGTCCGTGGAAGAGCAGGGCTATCCCGACGCTATGCTGTTGCGTGAAGCCGGTCCAGAATGGATGCGGGCAGAGATCGAGCGTCTCGCCCGGGAGCTGAGTGAGACAACGAACGAGAAGATCCAGGCGGCGGAGTACGGGCTGGTGGTGCTGGAGGAGAAGCAGCAGCTCAAACAGCAGTACGATGACCTGGAGATTGAGTACGAGGCCGTCAGACAGGAGCTAGATCAACTGAAAGAGGTAGGTTGTAATTTTCTTTTACAGAAAATGCCTAAGGAATAAAAAAAACCAAAAAACTAAAATTACTATGTATAGGCCCTACGCAGTTACCCCCCAAAATAGTCACCTGACATGTCTTTTGGGGCGTTTATCCTTATCATACTAAAAAAATGAGTTTTCTTCTCTTAGGTAATAATTTTTTATTTCTTCATTATATTGGACTTGATTTGCTTTGACATTTGGGAAGGCATCAGCCATAAAAAAGCTGCCTGTCATCCCACAAGGTCAGAACAGCAAGATGAGGAGGGGATGCTTCCTCTGTAGCCGGCTCCACACCCCACCCCCTCTTCCATCAGGGTTTCCCCCATTGCATTGCCACCTTTTCATTTATTTATGCTGCTCTTATGGCCTCTTCTTCAAGACATTCCTGTCTGAATTTGCTAGTCGAGGCCTGGTTTGTATCCATTCCCCAGTTTATAATGTCTTAATCTTGATCTGCAGTTTGTACAGATATGGCCATCAATACAGGGTGTGATCAGCAGTACTTTGCTCTACATATTTAATGTGATACCAGTCATTTGTATCCTGGTAACAATTACCTGCTGAGATCACATTTAAAGCCAGCACCTTTTAAATGTATGATGGACCTTGGATATCTTGTCACAGTGTCTCACAGCTCAGATGTTCCCTCCTCTTAGAACAAGAGTAACTAGTTTAGTTGAGGGGCGGGAGCAGGTTTGAATTTTAAAACTTCCCGCTCAGAGGCGAGAGAGGGATGAACCACTCGCAGAGGAAACCAAGTAAGTTACAGCCCTTTGGGAATGGAAAGAATGTTGAGTGACGGTTCAAGCTGGGCTAGTGAGTCAGATAAAGGATGTGTCTGTTTTTCTGAACAGTGGCCAGACTTATTCTCTGCTGCTGTTTCACACTGTGTCCGACTTCCCTCACCAGAGCAGCAGTTTGTCTTTGTCTTGTGATGTAGAAGTAGTCAAGTTTGACTTTATAGTGACGTTATGCACATAGTTCAGCCAACAGCTGCAGCCTCTGGACTCATCCTGTGCCCACACATAGTTAATAAGAAGATTCTTGCTTTGACACAAGCTCTTTTCTCACATCCTCCTTCAAAATATCGGCCCCTTCTGTGTCCTCCTTCCTCTAAGGCAAGGCAGGTTTATTTATACAGCACATTTCAAACACGGTGGCAATTCAAAGTGCAAAGGGAGAGAAAACTAACAGCCGAGGAAGCTGACATCATGGAAAACCCCTTATTTCTTTGCCAGAAATCTTCTCCTCTCTCTCTCTCTCTCTCTCTCTCGTCTTTGTGCATTTCAGAAGAAAGTTTTCAGCTCCCTGCTCCTCCGTCCTTTCTGTCCATCCTCCAGTCGCCCCCTCTCTTGTTTTTGTTATTGCTGAAAAGAGGAGGTCTCATGGCTGTCTCAGCAACTCCTGCTCAGTTTCCCATGCATGTCTTTGGCAAGAAGGCCTAGCTCTGCCACAGAGGAATGACAGCAAAAAGCTCTGAATAGAAGCGACTGTTTGGAAATGCTCTAAAAGAGGAACCATGGCAGCAAAATAGAACGAATAAAAAGAAGTGGGGACAAACTGAATAAAAAGAAGAGGGGGCATTTGAGGCAGATTTTTTTTTATTTCAAATTATGCCAGTTGAAAGAAACTGGTTGGACTCATAGACTGTGTCCTCTCTTTGTTTCTGTCTACTGATGGAACACAAACATCCATCTGTGTGGGCAATAAACTCAATTGTTTGCTCAAAAGCTGCAGCAGAAGCTCTTTCTTTGGCCTCAGGGTTGAGTTATACTGGTTGTAGATCAGTAGTCAGATGTTAACCTTTGAAAAAAAACAGCTATATTTCTTTACCCCAACCCCCCCAACTCAATCTCTGTTTGAAGGGCAGCAGTGATGCTATCACAACGACAAACACATTCTTCTCCACTTCCTTTCATTGTCTGTAGAAAAACAGTGGGAAGGAAACATATGATAAGCTCCTGTCACATAAGGGGCTAAATTTAAGCATATCCCCCCACTGAAAATCTAAACTTATAATACATTAAATCATTGTAGGACAATTGTCATTAATCAGCCTCAGTCTTACAGCAGTTATTTCTCCTGTCTGCTATAAATGCCATCTTCTCTTTGGTACATGACTACTATTCACACGGATGGCGACAATGTTTGGATGTCTGCTTGTCTTCTGGAGGACTTAAACGGACTCAAATAGAACGTCTGGAAGATTTGCGGAGTCCACTGGATCCTCTCCAGTGACCTAAACTTCTCCTCAAACTTTCTATTATGCACAAACAAAACACAATAGAAAACAAGCTCAGATTTATGTGAGTGTTTAGTAACTCTTTTTCTCATGCTGGACTTAAACAGCCAACAAGAAATCATCATGACAGCGAGCAAACTTCCCCTGCCATTTAACCAATCCTCATCTCACCTACCCTCGGACAGAGCACTAGTTTGCACTCAAACACACCCCCACACACACGCACGCTGCTCCTGAGGCAGGAAGATGGAGGAATTCTCTGCACCACTGTTGCTTAGTAACGGCACAGCTCTGGGTCTTAATTTGAGCAGCCGTGCTGCTTCCTGAGCAGGTGCTGCTGAGGGATCATCTCCCTGCTAGCTATAATAGTACATCTACGCATTCACACTGGATGGAAGTTACCATGCGGTTGTTATTGATATCCACATTATGTATAATAATTGGATGTATAATCTTTTGGTGTATCGTTGGAATACGGCTGCAGCTAGAGCAGTGTCAGCCTTGCTTCACCTCTTCCTCATTCACTTCTTCGCCTCGTAGCTACAAACTACTTTCTTGGGCAACAGGGATAGACTACTATGTATAGCATATCAATTTATTCTCCCTCTTTCACTCCACTGAAAAGGAGGCTGCGTTTGGTAATCGGTACATTGTGAAAGTGAGTCAATTTGCAGTGTTACAGTTCAGGAGGAAACACAGAGGGACTCTGCAGAGACTTGATTTGATCAGGCATTGCTCTGTGAGTCTGCAGCTTCTCCTCAAGGTAGTATTTGAAACACAGTATATGATATCTCACAGCTGATTTAAGCTGCTCATTCTTCAAACAGTGCTCTGATTAAGGCACTTTTACATGCAAGGCTGCAGTGGAGATGTGATAAAGCTCTGTGGACTTTTACCCAGCTATCATTCAGAACGCGGAGCACAGTCTTAGTCACAAGTTAAAGTAGCTAATGACATTATTGTACACTCAAGCAGGGCGAGAGCGTGAGGTGTGGTGTTCCCTTAGCTGTTGTTGATATTCTTAAGGTAAGCCACTCACAGGTGACATCACATGCCACACCTCCAGCTGTAAATGTACTTCTAAGGGACGTGCTGGCTCCTGCATCGAGTATGCGCCTGTGTGGAGAACTGTGGCCTTTCTTATGGTTTATGTCAATTTAATGAGATAGATCAAAGCGGCCACTTAGACGTTATCACCTTTCTGAAGATCAATGATCCACAGACAATCCCACAGTCCTTTTCATTCATTTATATCTATAACTAAGTCTTTCTTTTCCTGAGTACAGAGACAATGGCACTTTGATAAAGGCTTAGAGCTCTTCGGGCCCTGGTCGCACTGCGACGAGTGTCAGAGACCACACTGTTCTTCCCCCTGCAACTTTCCTATCATTGGAGCGGCAGCTGTGAACTGCTCTGTGGAATTCAACCAGACAATCACAACCCTAAATATTGTTAAGCTCAGTAAAACCTGGGCTCTCTGTGTTCGGCTCGCTGGCCTTTTGTGTTTGAGCCAACTGGGGTTAACAGGTCTTGGGTGTCACAGACGAAGAGAGGGTTAAATGCCAGCGAACACAGTGTATAACAAAGGAGAGATGGAGAGAGGCGTCCCATTGTGGGTACATTTGAAAGGATTGGTCACTTTTGTCCTTTTTGAAATGGCAGATCACTAAAGGATATATCCCAATGTCCTTAAACAAAGATATCTGGTGGGACTAAGCCCTTTCTGTTGTGTTAAATGGGTTGGATGCTGATTGGACGTCAGTAGAAAATACGAGGAGGACACTAAACCTATCTGGAGCCTCATATGAAGAGTCATAAATAAAGTCAGTCGCATATTATGGGATTGCCACATCAAGCTATGTTTTATCAGCAGCTGCTGCTCTCTCACTCCCATCTTTTTCCCTTAATTCAGCCATTCTTATGGCTTATCACAAACTCCCAGCCAGTCCGAATGGCTCATTAACGACACCATACTCTATCATTAATAATTTTAGTCTTTAGGCTTTTAGTCTGTGTTTAGTAACGTTGTTGCCTCTATCTGTGAGCTAGCATATGCTAAAGCTTTGAGCATTGTGTGGGGTCTGATCGGCCCTTATATCCATAATGTTTTTGCTGGACAGCAAGTCTGCAGTTAACGGGTAATCTTTTCTAAATGGCACTAAATAAAGTCCCAAATCCCCTACCCTCTGTGCCCTAAGAGGATGAATCCCAGCCGCTGTGCACAGGGCTTACGGAGGTCTGGGAGTCTGCCAGCCTCGGCAATAGTTGGCAGACGGCAGAGCCAGGGACAGGTAGGTGCGTTTTGGGGTAAGACTGCCCAGAGGCTGCCAGGTAATCTTGGGAATATGCCCTGCCCCGTCATGGCCTAGTAGCCTACTACATGGGCTGCTAAACCGAACAGTCTGTTCTCTGAATTCTGTCAGGCCTGGCATTTATGAATCTCAGTCCTTATTGTAAAGAGCACCAGTATAATCATTCTTTGTTGTATTTCACGGTTAATTTAAGGTGATCAAACAGGCCGGTGTATCCACAAGATGCCCTCACATTGGCTAATGTTGCCTTTAGCGTCACAGAAGGACGACCATATGGTGTCGCAAAGTAATGAAAGAATCAGTTTTAGGTAAAATGCCCCCCTGCTAATCCGTAATGATTTTAAGCGCTTTTGTCCTTAAGTCTGATGAGCAAAATACCACCAGCACCCGTCCAACGTTTACCACAGCTACGTTTACCGTGGAGCGTTAGAGGAAGGCTTTTTTACTGCTTTGGCTGCTTGAAATATTTTCGGACTGCATTATTTGTTTGCACTAAAGGAGCCAGGAGGTGTAGAAGGAACATGCAGCAGTACTGAGGTAGCTTGTTTGCCGTGCGAATGACTGAGAGCCCTCAATTAAACTCGCATCAAGTTCCCACTCACAAGCCTCTCAGAGGTTGCTGTTGTCTACTGATAGAGGAACACTGTGACTGTTCAGGGAAATATTATATAATGTGATTTTCTGTGCGTCATCAGGTCACATTCAGAGACACTGCCTTATGGCTGCAGTAAATGTTCATTAAGTTGTCAGGTAGTATAAGTAGAGCATGTCCATAAATTCAATCACAGATAAGCAGCAGCAATAAAAATGGACAATTTTATTATTTATTATGTATGTACTATATTTGACCCTCTTATTGTAAATCATACAATAAAAGGTTATATAAGTTAGATTTATTCATTTTGAGATAGTCTAACATTTACCAATGTCAGCAGTGTATCTAGAGAGGCTGTATGGTAGCATGGCAGGGTCATGATTGCACCATTTTAATCCAATAACAGTAGACCGGGGCCAGATCAGGCAGGAGTCCAGGCTAAAAGCAGAGGATGAGGTCATAATGGCTGTATGCCTCTGACAACACAACATGGTTCTCTCAGGCAATAGGCCGCTCTCCTGTTTCCCTTCTTCTGCTACACACGACAACGTTTAACGTAAAAGCAGCCTCAACAAAGAAGCCAGTGTGACGGCACGTGACTGAGCTGGACGTGTGTTAGTAACACAATGGCTTTTTACTCCTCTCTCGGACATGTCAAGTTGTGCGAGTGAGTCTCTTGCGTCCTGTATTTTTTACTTTCGCCACATCATTAAAAGTTAACCGTCCCTTTAATGCTCAATCATTCCTTTAATAGAGTTTGAGGATTAAATCTGTGGGCCCACAAACCTTCCTTGTCTTCTCAGCCGCACAAGCCAAGCAACACGATCAACACACAGTGACACCCTGGTATGTGATATATTGTAACATCTCTGAGTGCCTCTTTATGGCTTTGTGTTTTGAGCATAAATCTTGGCAGTGGGTTTTCTGTAACCAGAAGGACTCTTACTGAGTCCAAGCAAAGCTCTGCTCAATCAAATCGTCCTTCTTCAGTTCCTTCTATTGAAATGAAGTCGGAATGCCCCCCCGCTGCCCCCCGCTCTACATCCTGTTTACTTGAGTGGAGTTTTGCTTTTTATAGCGGGTAGGAAGCAAATGAAATATGGCTCTGTATGAGTCCGGAAGCCTTTTAGAGGATTAAAGGAAATGACCACATGAGGTTCATCAGAGAAGTCACTTCTGTCACCTGTCTTCAACAAGGAACAACGAGACGTATGCCTCAACGATCCGTTATTTTTAAATGACGGGATGTGCTGCTTACCCCGAGGTTTATTGACAATAACACTCATAATGCTGCACTTCCTTACTGGTCATCAGCAACAAAGACAGGAACCCGCATTTAATAACTCTATAAAGTCATCCATCTTTAGATGCACTTCAAAAGCTGTGCAGCAGGAGTTTTTCAATGTGTGAGGGCGTTTGAAAATATGTGCTGAATAGAAAAATCAAGTTTGTCTTGTCAGCAGACTAAAGTAGCATCCCAGATGCATTAAGAGCATTTTAAACTTAAAGGTTGATTTGCAAGTTTCCAAGAGCAATCTGATCTGTTAACAAACATAACAAGCAAGAAGAGACACACGAATGTTGATTGATATCAAACGTTCACATTTCTGCATATTGTAGGATGCTTTACTTTGCTGGACTGTGATACGCAGAGTATATTGAGGTTTTCCCCTTGGAGTATTTGTCTCGCAGAGAGCTGAAGGGAATATCCTGAGAGAAACAAAAGCTGGGGGTGCAACACTCACCGTGCTTATTAGCATATATGAAGAGCAGGAATAAATTTGTGTTGGCTTTAAGTGGGCAGATGGTTGGTGCCCCACCCTGACCTCCAGATATATACACACACATCCTGAGGGGTATGACTTTCCCCACCCGCATCCTCCAACTGACCAACTAACTTCTCTGCAGTTTGCCTCTGGGCATTCTGTTGTTTGTTGCAGAGATCAGGGACGAGATGTAGACAGATACTGTTCTGTTTACATGACATCATCTCAATTATCTCCTGACTGACTGTAGTGATGTCAATGTCACCTAAATTAATTAATCTGGAGGGCAGGCTTAATAGGTTGTCTATTCAAAAATATGCAAACCCAATTTTAAAGGGTCGTCCCATCCACCCGGGGGTACCTTTTAAAATTCAACCAGTCAGAGAGCAGCAGCGTGTCTACATCCTCTCCACGCTCCATCCCCACTCCCCTCCATCCTTCTCCTTCCCCAGGCTCCCATTGTAAATAGGCTAGTGGGACTGGGTCCCCCTGTCACAGTGTGCCATACCCCAAGTCTCATGGAGCCCACGCTTTGAAACCCTCAGGCATGATTGAACAGGGGAGAGGAGAGGGAGGAATTGGGAATAGAAGTAGTGTAAAAAGGGAGGGGAGATAATAAGACAGAGCTGTATAGTTGGGCAGAAGGGGGGTGCCTGTATAGAAATGACAACATTAGAGTTTGGGTTCATAGGGAACCAGCAGAGGAGGGGGGTTTTAATTGGATGTGTGCCAGCCTCTCAGGGGTCCTTGAAGAACGGGGAGAGGAAGAGAGGTTATGATGGGAGGGGCCCTGCCTTGGTTTCCTGTGGGAACCAGCTCACTCGCTTTTAGATGGGAGAAGAAAAGGAGTTTCTCCATCAGCTGGAGTTTAAAGTGCTGGGGACTTTAAATGGAGAATAACCAGCTATCTCCTGTACAGAAAACCTTTAATAAATCTGCATCTCATGTGAAAGCAGTCGGCTGTGTTCCAGTATTTGTTCAGCATTGATTCGGGGGGGTTCTGTTTGGCTTTTCTTTCATCTTTTTGTCATTGTTGAGCTTGAATGCTCTGTTGTTGCTGAGATGTAAAGGTATTGTGGAGTTTACTGTTTATTTTGAACACTATATGAAAGGACGTATTGTGGAACCAGAACCAAAGACAATCACGTGTCTGTGCGCAAATACGGAACTGAAGGTTAAGGAGAGAACAGTATCTGAATACAACAGATATGATCTATTATGTGCCCAGCAGTGTTAAGGATAATGAGCCCACACCTCATTCTTACCTCATTGACCCTAGATATTACCCTGCTGGTAGAGAGACGGCGTGCACACACAGTCACATACAGGATTTAATTACTGCAAATGGGGAGGGGGGGGTCATTAGTCTCTGTCTGGCCGGGAGCGAGGGCAGGACCTGCCCAGGAGACCATGGGCAGGGTGTGGGAGGGGGAGGAGAGAGGTGTTAGGGACAGCACATAGAGGAGGTTTTGGACAGAGCTGTAGCCAAGTTGCAACACTTGAAGCACCTGATGTAAAACCTCATGTAGAAGCCATATTGAGTTTCTTCAGCCCCTCCCCCATCCTGTCAGGGCTCCTTCCTGATTGATTAGACGTGTCTGAACACTAATGGAGTCCTGGATGATGAGGGGAATTACATTAGGGAATTACCTAATTGATTATTATTGTAAGGTTAAATGGCAGCTGCTATGGCATGATAAGAAAACCATCTCCACCAACTGTCAACAAATACACAAACACATGGATTGGATGTGTTCTTGACCTTCTCCTTCTTCCTACAATCCCGACCTTGGACTTCAGAAGACACAGTGAATGTGTGTGTGAGTAATGCATATTTGTTCATGTGTGTACCCCAGCTGCGGCCCCAGCTGCTCCCCTCCTCTGTCATTTCTGTCAGTGAAACGAGCGGCCGTTCAGCAGTGGAAGTCACATGTAAAGGTTCCTCTGGGAGCAGTGTCTTCTGGGAAATCTGTTGAAACACTAAATAGAGCCTCAGTTTGATTCACTGCTTGTTTACCACGACGAAGGCTTGGCCAGAACGCAAAGAGCAAAAACCAAAAATACATCAAAGCAACCTCAGACCAGCGCGCTCTTTGTTGAAACAAGTCTCAGACTGGAGAGGGACGGGACGCTGTTCGGCGAGGACCCATGCCAGAGAAAGAGGGAGGTGAGCAAGCTGTGCGAGGCTGAGCTCTAAAACAGCCATCTGTGTCAGTGGCATCCCCCCGCCCTGCCTCTACTGACCACCTCCCTCTCCCTCACTGTAATTGGCATTGTAGCCATAACGACGGCGGTTCCCCTGGGGTGCTGGCGCGTGGACCTGGGAGATTTCATGCAGACGCGGAGCGTCGGGCAGAAAGGGGAAGCGACAGCATGACTACGGGCAGGCTCAGATAAGGCTGTGTTTGCATTGCAAATGATTGAGGGTGCGAATGCCCAGAGCTGGAGCTTGTATGGAAAATTGCTGTGATATGAAGGGCGATAAAGAACCCGTCTCCAGCCCAGACGTTGATAGGGAGGTGCGATATATCAGACCTATTGAATCTGTGCTCTCCCTGGAGAGATCGGCTTTTCCCCCATTCTGTGGCAGATTTAGCAGCCGAACAATAGACCCAATAAACAGCCAAGGATAAACAGATGCTTCCTTGTGATTAATTGACTGCTAGGACAAGAGTAGAGTTTTAAACATGGTGGTTTGTTTCCCTCAGTGTCTAAGAAAGAAGAGAAGATTTTTCATTGTGGTGTATTTGATAGAAACAAAAACTCAAGTCAAGAGGAGCTTTCTCAGGAAATACTTAACCCCACTGAAATCTGCTTCTTCTCTAAATGTTGATAGTGGAACATGGTTTGTTTTCAGGCTTAGCCACTAGCGGTGTGAAAATTACTCCACTGCCTGATCAGTAACATGTAAAAACCACCCTCATCTTATGTATCACAAACACTGAAAGCTAAATAAACTGCTTTCAGTCCCAGGGTTCTTTAGCTCACTGCCTGGAGCATAATAACTGTTTTGACCAGTAATAACACAGGAGCCAGCCGCTGAACACCCACACTATAGAGCCTTCAGTCTGACACACACAGTGTAATGACAGTGTCGGGCTTGACTGTCCTCCTTTTGCAGGTGTTTCACCTTTTTATTAAGGAGAGAATATATTTCCTCTGAAGTCCTGTCTTTGTAGACGTACGATGAATAAAGATCAGCTGAACACGAGCTCCGATCTGACCAAAGACTTCACACAGAATCTCTAATGCTGACTTCAGATTAGTGTCCTGTGTGAAGGCGGAATAAAATATGATTTGTGGTTTTCCCCAGCCGGATCACATGAAAGCTCTAACTAGCTCTTAATCATTACACGCTGATGTACGCTGGGAGAATCTGCGTAGAGTTTCACTGAGCTGCGGCAGCCCAATTAGGCTATTCTGATATTTTTTATGGGTAAGGACGACTTCTTCAGTGAGGCGTGTAAAGGGCCTCATGAGTCTGATTAGTACATCACCCGTACTCGGAGATCTCTGTGTGTGTGTGTGTTTGCTTTAAGTGCAGGAGTATACCTTCTCCCAGTTGCTCCATCCCCTCCGGCGGTTTCTCTCTCTCTCTGTCCTGGCCTGCAATTCAGTAGAACCACAATCTGGCGCAGCTTTCTGCTTGTATTTCAGAGGTTTTCTCCCTTCCAGGCGCAGATTATGTTCAGCCAGTTTACTCGAGGCTAAATCATTTCTTTTCTAGGAAATATGTGCGTCTCCAATTCACATGTGGGTATGTTTCTCTAACCCCTGCTTTTTTAATATTCCCTGTAGAGTATTCCCTGCCTTTTGGCGTGCTGTGCAACCCCTGTACGTGTTGAAAAACACGATTCGCATGCCGTGTTGCCGGGAACCCCTACACGGCTTTGAACACTCTCCTCTCTCAGAGGGCAGAGCAAGCCTCGACTCGGCTGGAGCACCAGGTGCTGCAGTGTGGCTGACTGCAGGGCACACTGGGAAAAATTGGAAATGGGACGTGTGTTGGGTGTGTGAAATTGTCCAGGCCTGTGTTTGAATAAAAAGCCCAACGGCTCTGTGCTATGCGGTGAATCAATGTGGCTCTGTGCCAGGCAACGGCTAATATCTCTGCCTCCCACGTTCGCATTTCTCTCACCCTCTTTCTCCTTGGACATATCATGCCTTGCATACGTGTTCCTGTTTAATAAGACAGCTTCTTCTACAAATCCGACTAGAATGTTGCTTTAATTTTGCTGTGGAAAATCTCTAAATTAAAGGTTCAAATTGGAAGTTTCTGATTTAGGGAGAAGCTCATTTAAACCTTGGTGAGTTAATCATAACCAGCACAAAGTGCATCTCTGTCTTTTGCATTTCTCTCCCTCCCCCACAGAAGAGTAAAGTCTGAAGTAAATCATTATCTTCTGTTACTCATTAAAGAAAGTGTCATTGGCTTTGACTTTTTTAACTTACTATAATCAGCAAGGCTCCCACAGTAAATGAAGTTAACTAAAACAAGCACACTCTGCCATGTGACATGTTTGCATTCCTCACAGATCCACGTTATACAGCCTGTCGGTGCAGAAATAACACTGTGAGCTGTTCGGTCTTAAAGGAATAAACAAAGCAGAGAGTGCTAAGGCTCCTGAGTGTAGAATAGTGGGTCAACATGCCGTGCTCGGTCACATTACTGCTGCTGGAAGCCGCTGCTTTGTCACATTTCTTTTGAACATGCCCAAAGAGATGTGTATCATAAAGAGTTGATAGTGGACGGCTAAATATAGACTATAACACACAGCTCAAGGCAAAGCCAAGTCTCTGGCTGTGCGGTGGCCTGCGAACAGAGCGACGGAGATAAAGAGGGAGAAAGGCAGGATGTCTCTGTTTATCATCACAAACTGTCGCTCCACGTGAGCCGTGTTTCACGAGGCACCAGAATGTATCCAGTTTTTTTTTCTTCCTCCTTTCAGCTCCACCTCTCTTCCTCCGCAGTCGCCTACAATGACTAACACTGACCGGCCTTCAGTGTGTGCTGGAAAACTGCTTTGGCATACAGGGTCGACCTCAACACTCACACTGAACTCATCTGTGTGACACAGGGTTATATTGTTCGGCGTTCGTCACAGCCTAATGTTGTCATCGCGCAAGAATGTTGCTGAAGAGACCAAAATCAGCCCACTCTTATTCACGAGTCTTGCCAAATGCATTCTCATAACAAATGTCTGCACTTAGAGGTTGTGTTGTTTGGGTTTGCACAGGAGGCATGCCCTGATGTGCCCTATCTGGCATGCAGAGATTTGCATGTCCGCATTGTGTTTCCAAATCTGTTTAGATCTGCTCTGGTTTTCCACCCAAGGAATGCAGATGTTACCTTTATATCTGTTGCTTTGGTCATCTTGACGACATGCCAACCTACTTGCAGCTAAACAAACGAGAACTTTTTCACTCTTCTCGTAGCTGCGACTCCTGCTCCCTCTCCGTCTTAAATCCTGATTCCATTTCTCCATTTCTGTCCGCCTCTCCTCCTGCTTTGTGCAGCGAGCTTTACTCTCCTGTTAGAGCCAGGCTGCGAGACCACAGGGGGCTAAATGGAAACTTGGAAAGGAGATGATTATAGCTGGACCAGAGATAAAAGAATCCGATCCAAATCCAGAGAGTTTTCTAATTGGCTTTTATTCCTAAGGCAGGCTTGTCAAGAGGACTCACGAGTATTGATTGAAATATTCCAGGCCTCCTTTTTTTCGATCCAGCCCCGTGCACTGATCATGTGTGTGTGCGTGTGTTCGCGTAAAGCTACCCATTTGGTTTATTCCCCATTCCAGAGGGTCTTCAGTAATCATATCTTTGGAGACGCTCACTATTCTCCCTTCACACCACAGAAACACTGTTTTCTTCCTGCGAGACAGAAACTGAAAATACAATTTTAGATTTGGTTCACGTGAGCGCCTCTGAGACTGGCAGTATTGATCTGTTTGCTACCTGCCTGACACCCAGAGCCCATTTCCCTTGTGCTCTTGACTCACCGGATCAGAGAAACATACGCAGGAGGATTCTGAGCAGAGATAGCTTGAGTGAACCCTGTGACCTATATTCTCCCTTTTAAATTCCTGCCGAATGTAAAGTGGCGAACATTAAATGCAGGGCTGCAGCCGCCAAGACCCCGTGTTTAGCCTTTCCCCTCTTTTATTGGAGAGTAATCATAGTAAAATAGTGTGAATCACAGTTAAGTCCTGATGCGTCTCACCCTCTAATCAGTGGACTTTGTCTCTGAAAGCTGTGCCCTTTTGTAAGATTAGAGGACAATGCGACGCTAACACCATGATCCAACATGCTTTGAGTCTGCTGACCTGTCGAGGAACACACTGTCGTCGCCACATTTGTGTTGATGAAAGATGAACTGATTTAGGGTTAAACACCCTGAATGTAAAATGAGCCTCATTACCAGAGCAACCAGTGTTTTAAAAAGGCCTTGTTGGTGTCCTTCCTTCTGCATTCACCCACGCAAAAGTCTTTATTTATACCTATGAGTGTTTCCATGTGGTCATCTTATGACCGGTGTTTCAGATCTGCTCTTCTGGTGTGAGCGACGTATGGGGAAGTAATGAAAATAAATGTGACGGCTGAGATCATTATATCAATCACATGGTGCTTTTTGACCACAGTGATTATGTACTTTGATCTCCGCCTGACAGCCTCACATATAAAGACCAGCCCAGGGTGTCTTAACCTCAGCCCATAATGTATGCACTCATCTGGAATCACATATCTGCTTCTGTTGAGAATAAATCTCTTTGAATTATTGACTTTTCCTCATGTAGCATCATGTTAGCTGCAGCCTTCTGCGAGGGAAATCTGTGAGGAAATCCAGAGCAGACAGCGTGCTAATGACTAAAGATCTGCCTTTGATTAGCTTTACAAGAGATTAATAATCCACGCTCAACTGCCCAATGTAAAAAAACACAACATATGGCAAGCTAAAGATGAATTATAAATTGGGTGGGCAGCTTACTGTGGGATTGTAGGCTTGGTCGCGTGCGTCCCCAATTTACCCTCCCTTAAAGTAGCCTAAACCCACGCTTGGAGCGTCCGGATTAAAGGCCTTGGGTCAGTGGGTTTTGGCAAGGGGCTCTACTTTCTGTTTGAAGGACAGGCCTCTTAGATTGGATTGATTGAAGCCCCTTCCATGATTACAATGATGGGATTCCCCTGGTTTCTGATTGGGTTAATCCTGTCGCTTCATTATTTTCAGTCTCCTGGTGATTAACTTGTGATTTTTAGATAGAAAGAAAAAGGTGGTGACGCTATGAGGAGAGTTCGTTTACAGACTGTGACTGACATTAGTCATTTATTGACAGATCTGTTGTCATTTAACAGCCATGTGAACTTTGGTTATAAGATTACTACAGCACCGCCCGGTTGTTAAGGCACAATGATTACTGGCTTTATAGATCTTATGTAACTGTTCTAAACTAAATGCATGTGCTCCAAAATCATAGTTTGTTGCATGTATCTTTAAGGCTTTAGTTTATCAGTTTCCTTAAACCCAAGGTAGAGTATATAGCAGCTCAGAAACTGTTTGCAGATATAAGTACGTTTGTTAAAGGGAAAGGGTCTTCAGTACATTAGCACTATCATATGTAGCTGTTAATACAGTCTAGAGAAGAGATTCAATAACGATTTCAAACTGCTGTTGCTTCTAAATAGACCATATTGTGTCTCAGCGCGTGAGTGTATCTGCTAACCGTCACTATCTCCCACTTTAGATCGTCATCTTTCCTGGAACGTGAGAGATATGCGAGCCACTCTGCACGAGACGTGATGTCACGCACTCCTGTAACCCATTAAACTAGTTTTTACATATTCAGCTAAGTCCCGCAAGTAGGTCAGCGCGACCACTACAAATTTCCAGATTTTCCTTTCTCTAAAGGAATTACTGGGATTAATACGATACGCAGTCAAAGGGAGAAAATCCCGCAGCAGCCAGTCACGTGCGGATGGAAGGGGGTAGCAGGTCAGAGAGAGGAGAGAGTGCACTGCATCTGCAAACAAGGTCACATCCAGTGCCTCAGGTGATTTCAGATTACTGCCTGCGCTCAGGCTGCGAGACGAGATGAGAATCAGAATGTCCATCAGCCTGCTGGTAGTTACAGGATCGGAAATGAAATCTGTAATCATGGCGGTGGTTATTATGAGACGGGGAGAGTAGCCTAACCTAGATCCTGCTGCAGTTAAGGACTCTCTCTCTCTCTGCCTGTCTCTCTTTCTGTTTGGCTCTTTCATATTTTGCTGCCTTGCAGGCCGTTAACAAATTAAGGTCAAATTACAACAGCACCATGGGCACCACTAATAACAGTTTTTCATATTGCACAGTCAAACTGCATGACGTTTTCAGCCCTTCCACATAGACTATTGTCTAAAAGAAGGTAAAAGATGGGCCTGTATGTCCCCCGTAGTTATTTAATTTTCATAAAACCTCGTCCCCATTGGGAAATCCGTAAAAATCAAATAATATCTGCTGACCCTCTCGTACTCGTGCTATGATCTCCTAAGGTATTAAGAGCATTACAACCCAGGCGTCTCATGATCAGCCAGACACTAGTCCATTTGCTCTACTTTTCCTGTTTGGTTTTCCCATCTGTGGAGTCACTGCTGAGCACGTGCGAGGGAGGCCAACATCCTGCGGGAAAGGGAGGGAGGGATGGGGGACGAACAAGGGGGAAGATGGGATGATGCAGCCCAGATGGAGCCTGACTGATTATCTCTACTGCTGTGGTTCAACTGGGGACTGTCCTGTAATCACAGAGAAAACCTATGCCTGCAAAATTACAATATTCAAAGTTTAAACAGCCAGTTGATGCTTCATCCCTTCATCTTGATTTTGGCCACTAAAAAAAGATGATCTATATTCCTTTCGAATAACAACTCCTTTCTGTATCTCCAGGCCTTTGGACAAGCCTACTCCAACCACAGGAAGGTGGCAGCGGATGGGGAGAGCCGTGAGGAGTCTCTGATCCAGGAGTCGGCCTACAAGGAGGCCTACTACGAGCAGAGGGTCCTGGAGCTGCAGGCCGAGCTTCGCCAGACACGCAACATCCTCACCAATACCCAGTCTGAGAATGAACGTCTGAACAGCATCTCCCAGGAGATGAGAGAGGTAACTTTTGGGGATACTTGTACCAGAAATGATGCAATTTAATACGCAGAGTTTAAAGACACATCATGTTTGAAAAGTAGCTTGATTAAGCCCCTGCAAAGACTATTACTATAAATCAGTCCACACTGTCATCTCTTTCCTGCGTCACTACTTTGAAAAAGAATCCTTTATGTAATGCGTTTAGAGTTGAAGCAGAGGGCTGTGTCTGCTCCTGTTTGCTTGCAGCTATTAAGAACAAGAGGTGTGTTTGTTGATTTTATCCTCTGATGTTCTTTATCCGTCTGAAGCTACTGAAACACTACAGATGTTCATCACTGATCAGTCTCCAGCCCTGTGTAGCTGAGCCCAGGGGGGAAACTGTGGCATACGGCATTTACCTTTAATGACTTTGTTTGCTGTGCAAAGAAAAGAGATTAAGATGAAGAAGAGCGCGAATTGTCCTCTTAGATAACTAGTCAAACAGCTGTAGGGGAAGAAGGAATGCTGCGTAATAACTGCACTGACATTTGTTTGTCTGTTAATGTCAATATATCTGTCCCAACCTGTATTATCTCCAGGGTGTGATTGCATATCTAACGGCTGGTGTGTTTTGGACATGCTAAAACAAGACTAATCATCCTGTAATTACTGTAGGACAGGGACACCCTGCCTTCAAGCCCTAATGTGTTTACCGCTACCCTTATTGTGATGCAGGGTGGAGCTACCCTACCTGAACTCCCTCATCCAGGTCTACACTCCCTCTGCCAATGAAAGGCGCCTGGTGCTCCCATCACAACAGGGCCCCAAGTTGCTAGCTAGACTGTCCGCAGAGTCCCTGTCACCTTTAAGATGGAGACCCAGCTCTTTCATGAACACCAACACACTTAATGATATTGATGACGCTGCTGTTGCTCTGCCTCTGTGCACTTCCTGTCAGCACCCATGTCCGATAGCACTTGAAGCTGTATGTTGTCACTTACTGATTCCCTCCTGTCTTGTCCTTGCTTGTTTTGTATTAACTCTCAGATGTACGTCACTTTGGACAAAAGCCTCTAAATGTTATTGTAACATTGTAACCGACACCCTTATTGTGATGCAGGGTGGAGCTACAATCACAGAGGTAAACAGAGGTCATGGGAAGTGTGCTCTGTTGCAAACGATGGCATGATTGCACATGAAAAATGATTGAATTAATAACTTAAATTGGTGTAAACTTTTGCATGACAACAGTGCTTAACCTGTTGCCCCAGCTGTGGCTTTAGTGACATGCCTCGCCTTGGACAAGCCTTTATTAATGCTCTGTTACATTAAGTCTGTTTAAACTGAAACCTCAGAATCAGAGCGATCCCTTTACACATTCCTGCAAACATTCTCAGATCCTTCCCTCACAGCCTCCCCAACTATCATAATGCAAACCTTTATAGTCTGCGCCCCACTTTGGACAATGTCTGACCTCTTCACTGCTGCCATTTACATATAGTCACAGCTAATTGACCTCATTAGAAGAGACAAGAGCGCGGCGCAGAGCGTGGGCTGAGTGTCTCTGCCAATGGCACGCATGTGTGATTGAGCTGGTGATGAGGAGATTGAATTAACAGGAGAGCACTACAGGCTGAAATCACAGTGACTGAGAGACGTGAAGGGCTTTGAAGGGAGACTGTTTGACACAAAGACAGGGAGACATGAAGAGCTGAGAGAGATGAGTCTGACGGGGAGGTTAGAATGATAATGAGTGGTTTGAAGTTACAACTTACTTACCCTGATAGTGCACACAACCCTTTCACAGTGCATCATTTATTTTTCTCAGCCCACTGTTTAACGCTCGCACTATGTGGCTGTTAAACTAATCAAATCTTCCTGTCTCTGTGCGCAGCAGATTTAGCCAACCACTGTTTTTCAGGTCAATTTGTTTGGCGTTAAAAAGAGAGACCCCCCCCCCCCTCCTGAGTAAAGTCTTTGGCAGACAGCGACGGGACTCTCGGCTTGTTTTGTGTGTGTCACTGCTTGAGACAGATGTCGGCAGCATTTCTTACTGAGATTAGTGAAAACGACTTAAAAATGGCATGTCCCTCACAACGACTTAAGTTCCGGAAAGCTCTAAATTCCTCTATAATTAGGTCAGCTGCTGCTCAGCTCTGCATCTAAGTTGGTAAAGTTGGGCATTATTGGAGCCAGATGTGGCTCAGCAGACATGTTATGGAAACAGAATTAAGTTCCTCTCCCTGCAGCAGTCCAAACTCAGCTTCCTGCTTATGTGATCTACAGCTTTCATGAACCTGGTGTTGCACTGGTGGCCTGCGTGAAGGTGCCATTCCCATTATAAACACCCTAATGCAGCTCCATGGCCCCCAGCCAGCTCTAATTGGCCCTCTAAAAGAGCCTGGTGTGTAAACCGCCCAATGTATGGGATATAATGACACCCTTCTAATGGTACTTCTGTGGGTGCTAGGAGGGGAGTGTGTGTGGCAGGCAAATGTAGGGAGCCTGGGCACTGAGGCTGGCATTGTGACCACACTGACAGGATTGAAAGAGGCCTTTGTCTCCTGGGATTCAAATTAGCCCAAAAGCTGATGCAGGGAGAAAAGGGGGGGGCACTCGGAGATGATGAGAATGGTAGTAAAGAAAGAGAAGGAGGCCTAAAACCCGTTAGAGAAAGAGACAGGCTTAATGAGAGTAGATTCAGCACCATTGGTGGAGCGGTGCTGCTTTTCTGGGACAGCGTGGCTAATCACATTGAGTCAGGAGGCTGATTGAATGACTTAATTTCATCGTGGAAGGCAGCTGACAGTTGGGCTGCAACTGTTTCCTTTTGTGTTTGTGTGAATGTGATTTTTCTCCTGGTGTTTTTAGGCTACGAGCTTCCGTGGCAAAAAGAAGGCCGTACAAAACGTAATTTCACTGCATGTTGTTCACTATCAGTGAAGAGATAATGTCATCTTGTACAGAACTGAAGGCTTCCCTTAGTGTAAAATGGCTTTTATGTCTGTACAGGGCCAGTTCATTCACAAGCAGTTAGTTACAGCGCTTCAGCCGGGTGCTTCCGTCACATTGAAACACCTCCCAGGCAGCCTCTCGCGCCAAAGACTCGAATGTTCGCCCCGAGCACCGATAAGACACATTTCGCTGCTACGGTGTCGTCTACAGGATTAGGGCCTCCACAAAGAGCCAGTAACATTGTAGGGAGGCGCTCTCTAATAGGCATGACTTCATTAAATTCAATCTCATGGCTGGAGAAGAATGTGCCTACAGTGATGGCTGCCATTATCCTCACAGAATGAGGATCCCCCATAGCCTGAGGAAATAATGATGGAAGATAAAAGTGCGATCAGCGTCGATATTTACTCTCTATTCACTTTCACAAACGTTCTGTTTTCTCTGCATCGCCACATGAATGCTTGCAGTACTTCCACTCTCATGCTGTGTGTAAGAATAACTGTCATCCTGATATAATCCACTTTCCCTCGCAGACACATAAATTGTGGTGTTGTGCTTTTTGTCAATCAGCGTGATGTGTGAGCCATTCAAATGCTGATTGCTTTTTCCACCTCATTGACGCAGTGGCTGGAGCTGCCGTTTCATTTGGCCGGATTAAACACCTGACAGAGAGGCGGGGATTGAGAGGGAACAGATTGGACGTAAGAGCAGAAACTCAGCTGTCATGACGTTGCCGAAGCTTTACCTTGATTACTAAAAGGTCAGAGTTGAGCGGTAAAGGGAGCCGAGGAGGGCTGCTCTTTGTTCCCTGTGATTACCGTCTGACGCGAGGCTAATGTAACTGACTCCTGGAGGGCTTTGGGGTGTTGATGTCGCCTGCCTTATTATTTCTTGTGACATTTATGCTGAGACAGATTGCTGCTGTCTGGATGTAGCTGGGAGGAGGGAGAAGTATAGAAAAACAAACGGAGAGAAAAATGGGCCTCTAAAGATCAGACTTACTGGGCTGCAGGGGAACATGAGAGGGAGAAAATAGGTGTGAAGAAACTCTACTTCGGTTTCCATTTGTTCACCGACCATTTCTTCTGCTGCGATACAGCTTCCTCTAAAGCCCTGGGTTAGCTGGCCATAGCGCCCAATATCACCTAATCTAGCTACATGCGTCATAGATTGATGGGTGTTTTCAGCCTTTAGGAAGGGGGTACTCTAAAATACATGCAGAAGATTTGCCATTGATCCTTTTGTATCAGCTTTAAGAAAGCTCTGAAAGTGTCCCGTTATTGATTTGAGTCCCCGGCTCACAGCACCACAGTGGCTTTCAACAGCAGATCAATAGCTCCTAATAAATCAACCACACAGGTCACACA
Organism: Semicossyphus pulcher; assembly: GCF_022749685.1. Classification (NCBI taxonomy): domain Eukaryota; kingdom Metazoa; phylum Chordata; class Actinopteri; order Labriformes; family Labridae; genus Semicossyphus; species Semicossyphus pulcher. The sequence goes on from NW_027211637.1 coordinate 22,940,399, forward strand.
TTCACTCAGACTAATGGGTGTAAACGCACTCCCGTGCACATTTCTCCACTCTCAACCAAATGACCTAAATTTCACTGTTAAGTACGCGCAGGCACACTTTGACCCTGTGGGCTCAGCAGGCACACACAGGGGCAAAGCACCACGAGCAATGCGCTCGTAAGGTTCCTTCCACTCTTACTTTTTAATTGTCTCGTTGAAAAGTGTGACCTTGAGTGTTTTCTCTTCATAATGGAGTCTGGGGAGGCTGAATGGAACGACAACTGCTCCCAGCAAAGAGGAGGATAAAAGCAGATCTGCTTTCACCCACTTTCTCGACTCTGACAGTAGCAACGGGCCCCCGAGCTTCATTATGCCTTTGCTCTGTCTAAAGCTATATTAGAGGGGGTTGGGCTGCACTGCATCTACGATTCATTTCTCGTCTCTCCGGAAGGTAATCCTGTGATGAGCCCGGCTCTGTAGAGTTAGATTTAACTCGGGCTGACGTGACCTTGGCGTGCCGGAGTGCCTGCAGGACATATAAAGTAGAGATAGACCGATATGTTTTTTTCAGGGCTGATACCGATACCGATTATTAGTAGTCAAAGAGGCCGATAGCCGATATTTGGAGCCGATTTTCATTTGCAGTAAAAGTGAAAATATTGGCGAGTGAAAAACCCAGTTTTAAATTGATCTCTTATCGGCCGTCACAGTGAAAGTGAAAATATTGGCGTCAAAATTTTGAATAATACAAACTCCAACACTTAACTTTGTTTAAATGCCTTTAAGCATATGCATCAGAGCCAAAATAACCCAGTTTTAAATTGATCTTATCGGCCGTCGGATTAAAAAAAAAAAAAAAGGCCGATGCGCGTCAAAATGCCGAATATCGGCGCCGATAATCGGTCTATCCCTAATATAAAGTTTTTTTCATCAGCTCACTGAAGTCCGAAAGTCTTCTCAGGAGCATCACTAGAGATCTGCAAGCAGAAGTAAGCATGGCTGCTCCTGTCTGCATCTCTATTTCCTGATAGATATATATGATGGAACTAAAAGGTCAGTGTGAGGAATGAACTCAACTGCGACGGATACATGGCCTCTAACAGCAAACTGACACATTCAGAGGAGAGAGGGGAAGGTCGGGTATTAGAGAGAGAAGCAAAGGGAGCTAAAAAAAGATCGACCTGCTTTTGGGAACATCTTTTCACTTTGTAGGAATAGAAATTTTGGGGAAAGAATCTCCTGCATGAGCATTTTAGTGGCGTGCAAAGTGAGCAGGATGGAGGGTGAAAGGGAGGTCAGGAGAATGAGAGTGCAAAAGAGAGGCAGGAAGACGATGAATATATTTATATCAACCCCGTCTATGCTAACATATCAATAATACAGGCTTGTGCCATCTGGGAGTCTGGACAGCACTTTCATTGAACCAAACTGAGGGATAAGCGCCAGTAAATATGGATTTTGCTAAAATGCAAGCTGGACTCTGTGAAGTTCTTAAGAAGAGAGAACAGCCTTTAATAAAGTATTAAAACAGTCCTAATCTACACTTGAGTTAAGCCTGAGACTTTGCCACCACGGCTCGCTAAGTGATGGAGCTATTTCCCATAGAAGGAGAGGTCGTAGCAGCTCAGAAACATTAAGAAATTACTTCGAGCTTTAGTGAGATTTAAGCTGGCTCAGCCACACTGTGCTGTCAGAAGCAGAAACAGGAAGCTTTAGAGTTCATTCACAGTGAAGTACAGTTAGAAGAAGCTCAGAAATGTTTGCTTTCGTGACATTTTGCACCCATAAGAAGTTCATGAGTGAAAAACGACTCACATTTTATCTTGCGTACACATTAATCCTCCATATACTTTTTAATTTATAGTAAGTCAACCCTGTCCTGCAGGTTTATGGTATGGTTTTAACTGCCACCCACTCTGCGTGGTAGTGACACATTTGCCTGTGTGTGTGTGGTGTGTGTGCAGCTGTCCAGACATCACCTGTAGTGACAGCAGGCAGGGGGTCATCATTAACCACACACAGTATTCTGGTCATGAAAGGCTTCTCCCTGACAAACTCTCTAAGGGCGGCACCTCAGATTGCTGTCACCCCACACCCCGGTGTATCTAACAAGCCACACACACGCACACACATTCCCAGGAGAGGCGTGCTCCCCTCATATAATTAAATGTTATTCAGTGGGATCGCACATGGTCGCCAAAAACCCCGACGACTTTACTCAAATCAACTTCCATGAGGCGGCAGGGCAGTGTAGCCCCGCCCCCCGCTGTCGCTGAGGGAGTTCAGCGTAGCAGAGGATGTGGAAGCAAGGTGAAAGGTCAAAGCCCGGGTATGCATTGTAATCAGATTGGAGGAGGATGTTAATCAGGTTCAGTAGTAGCCTGTATTCAGTGCGACTAAACAGCACTGACCCTCCAGCTGAGGCACATGTAACCCCGGCCAGGAAAAGACCCGAGCAACCAGCTGGTGCAGCTTTACTGAGTTAAAAACAAGAGATTAATTCACAGATTCGAAGATAATTCTGATGATCTTCATGACATTATTGTCTTTATGTCGTCTGATAGCCCAAAGCTGACTAGCAAAGTCGCTGATTCTATGACTCCAGCTCTTTATTCATTTTTGCTTTAATTCAGTCCTCTCTCTTCGCAGTATGGAGGCTTAGTCGTAGGCCTGATATGTATTGTAAGCTCATGCATTATGCAGTAATGCACTAACATCAGGGCTCTCGTGCAGCAAACACCCACGCTCATTAGGCATGCGCAAAGCCCCGCTGAATATTAATGCACCTTCAAACGTCAGCCTCAGATCGGCTCTGCGCACACTGATGAATTATTACACAGAGGAAATGAGGAACGCTCCTCATCAGCGGGGATTTAGCAACATATTTGTTGTTGGTGGATTGCTCTCTAAATGAGCTAAAGTAAATTCAGATTACAGAGAGGAGTAAATACAAATTGATTTTGCTGCACACAAGTCTCTTGAGACGCATTACTACTCACTATTTTGGAGCATGAATTGTAGTTTACAACTGCACTGTTTTACTGTGTTATACTTAGGGAAGCACGATAGTGGATTTTTTGATGATATTTTCCAACCCTTTTTGCCAATTGCTGATTTCAGTACCGATATATTTGGCACCTAATAGCAGAGAACATCAATAATTGATATCAAGGGTGGGGGTTTAGCTTAGTTGGTAGTGCAGGCGCCCCATGTACAGAGGTTACTGTCCTCAACGCTAGAGATAGATCGATACGGTTTTTTCAGGGCCGATACCGATACTGATTATTAGTAGTCTAGGAGGCCGATAACCGTTATTTGGAGCCGATATTCATTTGCAGTAAAAGTTAAAATATTGGCGTCAAAATTTTGAATAATACAAACTCCAAGACTTAACTTTGTTTAAATGCCTTTAAGCATATGTTTATTAAACAAACAAACAAACAAAAAGTGCAGGGAGTTCCCAGGGTCAGCAGCATCTCTTATAAAGTTAACTGAAACTTTAAATAAATAAATAAATAACTTCCTGAAGTTTTATAAAGTAAATAAAACAAAGTTGAATAAAATTTGCAAAGAAATGAACTCTTATCGGCCGTCAGATTTTAAAAAATGCCGAATGTCGGCACCGATAATCGGTCTATCCCTACTCGATGCACTGATCGCAGGCTCACTCCCAGCCTGCAGATCCATTTGGTCCATGTCCTCCCCCCTCTCTGCTCCCCACATTTCCTGTCTGTCTTCAGCTGTCCTGTATAATAAAGGCAAATTGCCAAAAACATCATCTTTAAAAAAAAAAAAAAAGAAGAATTGATATCATGCCTACTCTTATTATAGTGGCAGACAGATGCAGATTTTACCTATTGCACAGAACGAATACATATGCAGACATCTTCACGATTGACAGAAGAGGCGTGGTGCATGCATTGCACGCGCACACTCGCACTGAGTTAATGTCTTAACATTACATCAAGCTTTTTGAGGAAGTCATTGAGCATTTAGGCATACTTAAAGCGTTGTTTTATCAGGGGAAAATATCGGCAGAAAAAATCGGCAGAAAAATGACATATCTGTCGATGCCGGTGCCGGTGCCGATACCGATAACATGCTGATAATATCATGCATCCCTAGTTATACTCATCTATGAATAGTGAGTGACGAGGAAACCTCAATGATGTTGTTATTCAAAGGTGTTTCTAACCATCAGTGTGCCTGTCACCACCTGCTCATTATCCGCCCTGTTTAATAAGTATTATACCTGATGTGTACGCAGTCTCAAGGCAGTGTTGACATGAGGGAGTCTGCAAAGTGAAAGCCTCCCTGGGTTGATTTCCTCTGCTCGTTGAAAGGATCTTAGAGCAGGGATTGCGTTGTCGCCACATGGTGACCGCATGAGAGGAAGGGGCCACCTGGTCGGAGGATTGGGACACTAATTGTCCCTCTGGTGTGAGGTTATCTCTGCCAAGTCTCCTGAGGGGAAAGTCACGAGTCACACACGCATACACAGCTGCAAACACACATGCAAATCCCAGCTTTATTGTAGATACAGAGGCTGCTACTCTTCTCTTACAAACATGTGAATACACACACATCAGCAGCTATGGATTGAAGCTTTGACGGATATCTCTGCATTCATCCTCGCTTGCAAACATGAACATTCAAGGTCAGTCCAGGCAGCGCCGCATAGAGATCTGTTTCACACACTTTCCCAACTGTTTCTCACGTTACGTGTGCATATTCGTTTATTGATTTCAAAGAGGATGAGGCCCACCCTCCTTCAGTGAGTATCCCCTTACTGCAGAGCTTTTACCTATTCTCTAAGAGCCACCGGGTAGCATGTCCTCCACCCAAATGTCCTGTGGGGCTCTTATGTTTGGGGATGAGCCAAACAGCAGGGGTGGGAGGGCAGCGACAACCCTTGAGAGAAGAGGACGGAGGTTTAAACAGGCTGCTTTTCGAGGTAGTGAGGGACAGGTGGCCTAGCAAGGCTGATCGGATCCTTTTAGCTTTCGGTTTGTGTCGGTGTCTGCAAGTGGGGGAGGGGCACGCATGTCTCTTACAAGTGTAACCTTTAGATTATTAATAATGCCTTTCAGCAGCAGCATCATTTATGTGCATTAGCGGCAGTTTCATTATGCTCCACACTCGACTCCTGACTTCCTCAGTCATGCTGATCAGTCCTTGTGTAGAGAATCGAGCGCAATCCATCCATTCCTCTTTAGAAAATTAGACCATTACTGTTCTTCCCGGCCATTGAATGCCCGTCGCCATGAGCGAGATAAGTAGGCTTCAGTCACTTTGGAGCCATCAGACCTGGCAGGCCGGCACGCTTGTGGCCCACTGCCCGGAAAGACACCTGGTCCTTCCCTCTCAAACCTGAACAACACACCAAACACACACAAACACAAACACACACAGGGTTTTGGCCATATGGGAGCCCTCTCTTATCTAGCAGGATTTAGAGTGTTTAAGAGCCAACCTGACACAAACAGTTACACCACAGCAACTATATCCAATCAATCGCAATCTCTCCCTCACTCAGTCAAACGAGATTGAAGTAGTGGTCACTGACAGCTCTTCCTCCTCTCCCTCTGTCCGCCTCGTTTGTCCCCCCTACAGAACAGCCAGATGGTGGAGCTCCAGAGGAATCAGCTGCGCGATGACATCAAGGAGTACAAGTTCCTGGAGGCTCGTCTGCTGCAGGACTACACCGAGCTGGAGGAGGAGAACATCTCGCTGCAGAAGCAGGTCTCCATGCTCAAGCAGAGCCAGGTGAGGATGTGCAATTTTTAAGTAAGAGGATACGGGTAGGAGCATCATACATTTGTTTTAATGCAGCTGTCTTAGTTCCAGACATCCACTTCAAAATCTTACTACATCTCAGACCCTACAGGCCCTTCACATCCCACGCATCAGATGTCCATCTCTCTCCCTCTTGTACTGATTAGACTGCCAAAAGAAGAACAGGCTCTTTAATATTCAGATTTAATTATGATAATAAAAACATCCTCTGATAGAGGAAAGAGCTATTCAACTGCTTTTTTTCCCTTTAATCCTGGGGAACAGCCGCCTGGTCCTAGAAGTGTTTGACAGACTCTTTAACAGCCATAATTCTTCACACAGGAGATGCAACACTTCCTGGGTTTAGTCAAATGCGTGAAAGAAAAAAAAAAATCCTCTTTGCGCATAAAACTGAGCTGAATTTCCAAGTCGAATATTTCCAATTGATGTTGGCTTTGAGCTGTTAATTCTCCCAACAGGCGCTTGTCATGTTGGATTTGTTTTTTTTCTTTGCATCAAAGAAAGCATGAAACAAACAAAAGCGGCTCCTAATTTTAAGACATCCAATAAAGAAAGGATTCCCAAAGCCAATTAATTTAAATCTAATTACAACGTGAAATTAATGAAAATTATTCTTGATTAACATCATCTTAAATAATGTCTTTTGTTTGATCCAGCTGCCACACGTGAACCAGCCTAAGTGCTCATTTTTGTCCCATCTTTGCCCAGGTGGAGTTTGAGGGTTTGAAGCACGAGATCCGCCGTCTTGAGGAGGACACTCAGTTCCTAAACAGCCAGCTTGAGGACGCCATCCGCCTGAAAGAGATCTCTGACCGTCAGCTGAGCGAGGCCCTGGAGACCATCAAGACTGAGCGCGAGCTGAAAGCTTCCCTGAGGAAAGAGCTGTCCCACTACATGAACATCGGAGACACTCTGTATCACAGGTGAATGAACACTAAGGCGCTCACAGGCCTCAGCGTACACTCCTTAAAAGCACCAAATAACACAGCCTTTTCCCCTCAGCCCTCTCAGCATCTCTCTGGATGGTCTCAAGTTCAGCGACGATGTCGGCACTGAACCGAACAACGACGAGGCTCTGCACGGATACGAGAACGGCTTCACCAAACTGGCCAATGCCATCAACTACGACAACTGTGTGTCCACGCCCAAGAAGGAGGAGCTGTTCAGTCCCGCGCCCAGCCTCGTGGACGACCTGCTGAGCGAGCTGAACATCTCAGAGATCCAGAAGCTCAAGCAGCAGCTGATGCAGGTTTGTTGTTCACCTTTGATACAATGATTCCAGGAGAGTAAACTGTACATCACTTTTTTTAAGCAGTATTTGTGCTCACTTTAGTTGCAATTTGTTACAACAAATAAAGTCAAGTCAGCAGGTCCTGAGCAGCTGGAGGTGTGTCTAAAAGCGTTTGGATCCTGACGCAGGCTGCAGCATCAACCTAAATGCTGTTCTAGCAAAGTTAATCCAGAGAGACACACACACCCTTCAGGCTCCACTGGGCTGCGAGGCAGCGGGTGGTGGCACCAGTGGACCCGCCATCTGCTTACTCATCACCCCATGAGTCCATGCCACGCCTGATTTGGCACCATGGTTACCAGAAAGCACTTGAAACCTGTGGATAATGATTGTTTTGAGGTCTGAGGGATTAAGGTTTTTTTTTTTCTCCCTTAATCAGTAAAAACACGCTTGCTGGATTTATGTGTGAACCATAAGTTACTTAACAGTGCCCTGCTCTGGTTTCCAACCTCATCACTTTGGTGAACTTAAAAACAAACCTGTGTTTGATATGAATCAGAGGACTGTCTGTGAAGCCCCCTGCCGGGTCATTCCACAGAGTCCAGGCAAGAATCAGAGCAAATGAAAAGCTTCCTTTTCTCAATCAGCTGCACTCTCTTGCTCTCCTTCCTTATCTTATCCTATTGATTAGGCACTCAATGATCAATCCTTAAAATGACAAATGAAGTTATGGTAATATGTGATATAAGAACATGAAGAGTAGATTGCTACTCAACATGACGCGCCGTCTCTTCTTTAAATTTATCCTCATTATATATTCTAATAAAAAATGTATGCACATGAGCATGACTGTGATACTTTTATATTATTTACAGATCAGCTTCTGAAATAGCTCCGTGCTTATATCAGCACAAATGTGTGCGTGTAAGACGACCCGCCCTGGGTCTCTGCCAACTCTGAGCTGAGCCCGGTCCAGCTAATAGTCAAGGTCATCCCGACTCTGATGCTGCGCCACTGGGCAATGAGCCTCACATAGCATGGCAACACAAGCCTGGTCGTGGGTTTGAGTTACCACATGACAGTTAATCCACTGATTTAATACGATCTGTTCTGCAGGAATCCTTCCCATCATCGAGTTACTGAGAAATTCAAATAAGGTCCATCAGGCAAGAGAGTGCAGACGCACAGTATGATGACCCTGTGTCTTATTGCTCTTTATGTCTCTGTCTCTCCCCCTCAGATGGAGCGTGAGAAGGTCAACCTGCTGTCCACCCTGCAGGACTCCCAGAAGCAGCTCGAACAGGCTAACGGCGCTCTGTCAGAGCATCAGGAGAAGGTCAACCGCCTCACGGAGAACCTCAACGCCATCCGCAAACTGCAGGCCAGCAAGGAGCGCCAGTCTGCCTTGGACAACGAGAAAGAGCGGGACAGCCATGAGGACGGAGACTACTACGAGGTGGACATCAACGGACCTGAGATCCTGGAGTGCAAGTACAAGGTAACTGACTTCTAGTTAATGGTAGACAGGACAGAATTGTCAATTTGCGTGAGGAAGAAGTCTACATTTCTTACAGTACGTATCATCCTGGGTTATTCTTAGTTTTGAACAATTGATTTTGCCTTGCCAGGTTGCTGTTTCTGAGGCAGGAGAGCTGAAGGAGGAACTGAAGACTCTGAAGACAGAATACCAGGCCTGTCAGTCACGCTACGAAGAGGAGCGCACCCGTCTGGAGAACGATGTCACAACGCTGGGAGAGAAGCTGGCAACTCTGGAGAGGACGAGTCATTCAGATAAAGAAGAGAAAAATAAGCTGGAGAAAGAGCTGCGCAAGGTGAGACGTCTTTTAATTGACATAATTAGTATATTTGGTGTGTCTATCAACGTTAAAAATATGCCTAAATGACACATCTCCTTGTGTTCTCAGTTGAGCGATGTGGCTGGCGAGTCCCAGGGTAGTCTGAGTGTTGCACAGGACGAGCTGGTCACATTCAGCGAAGAACTGGCCACCCTCTACAACCACGTCTGCATGTGCAACAACGAGACACCCAACCGCGTCATGCTCGACTTCTACAAGGAGGGTAAGGGCGGTCGGAGCAGCCCAGAGGGCAGAGGCCGCCGCTCTCCCATCTTGCTCACCAAGGGCCTTTTCCCCGAGCCTGGTAAGACCGACCTGAGCGACGGAGCCCCCTCACCGGTCTCCTCTCTGCCTTCTCCCGTGTCCGACCACCGCCGCGAGCCAATGAACATCTACAATCTGGTGGCCATCATCCGAGACCAGATCAAGCACCTTCAGCTGGCTGTGGACCGCACCACGGAGCTGTCCCGCCAGAGGGTCGCCTCTCTGGAGTACGGCACCGTCGCCGACAAGGACAAGGAAGCGTGCATGGAGGAGATCCTCAAACTGAAGTCCCTGCTCAGCACCAAGAGGGAACAGATTGCAACCCTGAGGACTGTCCTCAAGGCCAACAAGCAGGTCAGTCTATCAGTTTTATATTCTATCCTCTGGTACCCACGTCTCAAACGGACATTTTGAAAGACAGAAGCAGAAGTAGGAGGCTGTCGGCTATTTCAGGTCTTTTCAGCTGTTGCGGCAAATGTTTCAAATGAGTCTATAAGATCTCTAACAAACACTGAGGGAGACAGCAGCCTTGTGATGCCAGCTGTCCAGGGTATCAGTGTGCTTAGGATGGGAAAACAGCCTCCAACGCCTCCAGAACCGTAACCCACACATACAGCATGTGTGCAGTTGCTCTGGTAGCCCTTTAAAGTATGTGTGTGGTACCTCGGTGACCATTAGAACAGACATGAAAGCCTCTCGTTAACCACACACCTATGGTTTTTAAACTAACTAGGCAACTACAGGCTGCTGCTGGCCTCCCGTAATGACTTGAAAATAGAAAAAATGGGCCTTATTAACAGACTTCTAACAGCAAATTCACCCCCAACACCTTCCAGCTGCCCTGACCCTTTTGTTCTTGTCGTCCGCCCACAGACAGCTGAAGTCGCCCTGGCCAATCTGAAGAGCAAGTATGAGAACGAGAAGGCCATGGTGACCGAGACCATGATGAAACTGAGGAATGAGCTCAAAGCCCTGAAGGAAGACGCCGCCACCTTCTCCTCTCTCAGAGCCATGTTCGCCACACGGTAAGAAACGTGCCCCCTGAGCTCACTGAAAAACATGTCTCACTTCTCAAGACACACATATCAAAAACAGACTGGAGGAAATAGTCCTATAAAGTAGTCTTTGACGTTAAGCCATATAATATAGCATGAATCCCAAAGCATGCTAGTAAGATTAGCTTGCAGATTAACCCAGCAGACTTTGTCCTATTGTTAAAAATACTGCACATGCACCATACACAGACCAAACACAATAAAACCAGGTAATCTTCAAACAAGATTATCTTCATAATGTAATCCATGTTTACCACACGGGGCTGGCTTTGTCTCTGCGCTATTTTTGTAACATGACATGTTTTAAAGAGGTTTTGTTTTTGGAGAATCACGGTCAGGAAGGGATCCAAGCATTGATACTCACTATATAGAGCACAGAAGGTATCTAATCTGGGTGTCAAAAATATGTCACTTAAGTAGTGTTTTTGACCAGTGATTTAACGTGTGTGTGTGCGTATGAGATGAGCTGACACGCTTGCTAATCTTTCCTGATGCCGGAGAGAAGCCGGTCAAAGGTTCTGTGCATAATCCCACCTCATCTTGGTCTGGATTACACATTCACCCCATAACACGTAGTAGACTAAGTGCTCACACACCCACTGTTTGTTTATCTTCATGTGTGCATGCATAAAGAGAGAGCTAAACAATACACTCCTTTGGGAACTTTTATATATGTTAAGATGTGATGATAGTGATTCCACAGCGGATGCACAACTTCTCATCTCATTATTTTAAGATGCACTCGTACCGTAAATATCAGCTCTCGTCCAGATGGCTGCCCTGAGATGCTGAGACAGTCTTTCCTCCCTTTTTTAAGACTCCTCCGCAATCCACGGCAAAGCTCAAGCTGTGCAGACGGGGAGGAGAGGTAGAAGAGGAGGGTGGGGATATAGACGGGATTATAGAACGAAGGTTACAGAGGCTGCAGGGAATGTGTGGGCGGCTCAGCTACCCTCATCTCACCCGTGCAGTCATTCAACACCTATCCCTGAAGTGTGCTCGCTAAGGTAACTCTGTATACCTGCAGGCTCTAATCAATTAGTAACAGCAGGAAAACTCCGCTGTCTGCAAGTATGAGAGTGTGTTGTCATGGGTTTTTGGCGCACTGCAGGGCCAGATGGTTGGAGGATGTAGGTGTAATACTAAACGGTTTGGACCGAATGCAGCCAGGCCAACGACAGATCCAGATCTTACTCCTTCTAGTGGCAATGTTTTTACCCCCTGAAGTGCATGAGTTGTATCACATGTCATCGTAACAGCAGTGCAAGGAAGGTGTGAGATCATATCTGCAGCACAATTGTGAGGTGTCACAACGTATGTGTTTTCCTCCTCGTGCACAAAATGATGATGATGTTCATGAGGCTCTAACCCCAGTATCCTGTCACTGTCCTGCATGATTTACATTCAGTGTGTTTATGGGATTCATGTATTGGTATGTAAATTCTGTCCTATGCGGCGCAGAGTTGGGTCAGGGGACTCTTTGAGAGACTGGGGGGACTCGCCTGAGCAAAGTTTCCCACACTCCCCCTCCCTTTGTATCCCAGTCCCCCCTTCCGTCCTTCCTCACCGCCAAACACCCGGTTCTCTAGTCATCTGGAAAAGAAAGAGAGGAAAGGGGGCAGGCTTTCAGTTAAAGCCCACTACAGGATCCTAATTTGACAGTCTTTTTTTTTCTTCTTTCACATGCTAATCACCGCTCTGACAAAGTCTGTAAAGGTGGATTTCTGAGACGTAGAAAACTCTCAGATACAAATGTGTGCTCTTTGTCAAAGATGGAGAGGAATTAGAAGAATTCTCAGGTTTCTGTGGGAGTCTTTGTGTGATCCCCGGCTGTGGTCTGCGCCTCTAATAGATAAGAGCTTCTTGAGATTTTTAAAGTCTATTTCATTCTGTTGAGTTTTTTCCAAGCGTGTGTGTGTTTGCGCGTCTGTCTTTGTCTGTGCATGTGTGTGCCTCTGCAGCTGCAGTCTCTGGTGTCATGTAAGCAGCGAGCGCCTGCCTCCAGCATTCCTGAGACATGCCTCGACATGCTCGCTGCTGCTGCTCGCACTGATTAACAGTCTAACCATTAGCCCGAGTCACGTTTTCTCCTCAAACGTACCCCCTCCATCATCCCGCTGTTCTGTTCGCTTTATTCTCTCTCTCTCTTTCTTTCTGTTATAACCTCCTCCTCCCCTCTCTCTCTCTCTGATGCCCCTCCACCACCACCATGACCAATCAAACTCCAGACAAGACCACAGCTGAAGACGTGTGTGTGTTATTGATTAGGGAAACAATTAGAGGTGAATAGTTGAGCTTTCATGTGCAACTATAAATATACATTTCATTGGCTGCTGTTCATTTTCATAGCAAAGAACAAGATTGTCAATGTTGTGAATATGACGACTGTTCATCCTCTCAAGGCCAGCCAGCCGCCTCCCGACCCCCCTCAGCCATTGTGCCATCACACCCCATCAGAAGGCCAGAAAGGCTCCCATTGTATCCCTCCAGTCCCTAGAATAGACTTCTCTGTTTTTTCCCGGGAAAAATGCACGCCCTCTCGGCCCCCCATGCAAGAGTGGCTGAACTGTCTGAAGGCGCACCAGCCCCCCCTCCGTCCCTCTGGGGTCGTCCCCCCCATCTCATACTGGGTTTAATGAAGCAGCGCTGATCCCTTTTGTCTGGGTGTGTGTCCCGCTGGGAATCAAACTGCATACACAAGAGGGGAGGGCATGGTTTGTGTTTGTGTGGTGGTCTGCAAGGCCAGAGTTCACGTGGCGCACAACCACGTGCAGCAGCACAAAAACATCTGCTGTCACTGGTGATCTTTGCTCTCACATTTTGCCTTCAAGACTTTCTTTAAACAAGGGAAGAGTTTGCAAGTCGGGTTGCACAATTTCTCTTGTTTATAGTGCGGAGTCTTAAAATAATCAGCATCTTGGAACAAAATAAATACGAACTTGGAGGGTTTCTTAAAGCGCACAGTTCAAGCAGCCTCTAATCACTGCCCAAACAATAACATTAGATCTCACATGTCAACAGCAGAACATTGAATTAGGATTTCTGCATTCTTGTGGTTTTTTTAATGTCAACAAGAGATTATGAACAGGTTTGGGCGTCCCCAAATATCAGACAGAGAAAAGGGAGAAGGGTGAGGCTGCCTACCAGCTGAGTTATGTCTGCCAATTTCAAGGTGGCATCGGAGAGCATCAGGCGCTGCTCACCAAAATAACCAACCCCTCCCTTCACAGAGGTGTGTCACTCATTACTAGAGAATGCCACACACTCAGAGTGCTCAGTCAGCAACACAGAAAGTAGGTTGGTAGACGGTGAGAGAGAAAGTGACTGATGCACGCAGACAGACGGAGACAGCAGCAAGGAAGCGACAGAGGAGGGGGGAAAAAAGGCTCGAGAGGCAAGATAAGAGCCGGGAGAGAGGAAGTGATTGAAAGGGAGATGAATGAGAGCGAGGGAATGAAAAGAGGGAGAAGGTTTCGGTGAAGGAGAAAGCGTGAAAACGGAGGGGAGCACAAGGACAGCAGATGGTGGGCGAAGATATGAACAGCCGATGACAGGATCTCTTTGGTTGACCTAGTTTTTATACCTGTCCAGTCACACACACACACACACACACACACACACAAGGGCGCAGGGAGAGAGGTGATAATGCCGCAGTGCAGCACCCTGTGATTTTCAGCAGCAGGTAGACATATGTGGTGCTATTTTTGCACGGAGATGGTAGAGATGGATAGAAGTGACACAGTCGCTCTCAAACTGTAAAAGTGGAGATGAGGTGTGAAGTGACTCCAGCTCGGAGCAATGAACCATCTTCACGTTCCTCCCCCTCCTCAGCCTGCTCCTCAGGTGATGCAGGAAGGATCATCTCAGTGACCCTAGGTTAATGCTTTCATCCTTTGTGTATGTGATCTATTCTTACCTGCCGCCGCACGTACAATCCTCACATTATTCAGACTAGCTTTAAGCTACGTCCACTCTCAGATATCTCACCTGTTAATAACAGGTCATCATAACCTGTAGCAGCTTCCATTTAAACAACAAAACATACACTTTTATAAAACATATGCATACAGAACAGAATGAATCTCATGTTAATGTTGCTCCTGAGAAGTAGAGTCACTTTTGAGGGACTCTGTTGCAGTCCTCCGTTAAGCCGTGCGTCACAGAGGCAGCTGTGGACAGATCGCACACATTGAGATACTTTAAGACACTGCGACAATCTCTGAGAGCAGTGTAGTTTGAGGGGTTAGAAAGGGCTGATGAAATCACAAGTTAATAATGCAAAAGCTCTGCTGCTGTCATCAGGTCCTTACTGCGAGGATCAATGGCTCCACCTGGTGGTGGCATAAGAAACTGTGAAACCGGGGGAAAGTTCAAATGCTTCAGTGTCAGCTCTGTTATCCTTCATGAGCGGTGTTTTTGTATCACAATTATGTAGCCCAGGTATGCATGTCGTGTGTAGTTTTACAGTAGTGTTAATGCAACCATTACAAGAAGAAGACTCATTGTCCATTTGAGGCTATTTGGTATCATCAGCTGCTAGTGCCCCCTTGTGGTAAAACACTTTATCTCCAGTTTAAAATGAACGAATACGTACCTGATTTAACATTTCTCTCTCTCCCTCTCTCTCTCTCTGTCTCTTACAGTTGTGACGAATATGTCACCCAGCTGGACGAGATGCAGAGGCAGCTGGCTGCAGCAGAGGATGAGAAGAAGACCCTCAACTCCCTGCTGCGCATGGCCATCCAGCAGAAGCTGGCCCTGACTCAGCGCCTGGAGGACCTGGAGTTCGACCACGAGCAGACCCGCCGGGGAGGCAGCGGCCGGGCCAAGACCCGCAGCAGAGCCGCCAACAGCACCGCCAACAGCACCGCCAATAACCCCCACGTAAGTCAGAGTCTCACCTGCTCTGGCTCCGGCCGCCCAGAGCACAACAACGCCATGCCCAATGGCATTCTGGGAGGCCCCGTGGTCTTTTGCAGCGAGAAGTACAAGATCTACTGTGACTGAGGCTGCTGAGAAGTGTACAACGGACTGCTGTGTACAGAGGGGAGGGGGCCTACGGGCCCATCCCTCCCTGCCTTAGTGTTAAAGAGCCCCACTTGCTCGCTTAGCTCCCTGGCCGGCCTGCGCTCCTCTAGGGACTGCTGTGACTAACCAGCTGCTCGTGTGTGCTAGTGTAAACGCTTAGGGGAATGCAGGTGTATGTACAGTGTGCACTAGACGTTTGGACTGTAGTAGACATATATGGCATGTGGATTATAGGGCCCTGGTTATATTGGGGGTTTTGTGGATATTATGGAGTGTCTATTCTTTCCTCTGTCACAGTGCTGTACCTATGATGTTAAAGGTGGCATCTTCTGTGCTTGTGTGTTCTGGCCCCCTGAGTGTTTTGCCTGGTGACAGTAACACATTGTGGGGGTGGGGACTTGTAAAGAGGATGTCAATCTGACGGTCATGTGACTGAATGACATCCTCTGCTCCTAAGCTTGTATGTCGGCGCTGGTGCTCCTTTAAAGGCCCCAGGACTCACCTGTGTCCAGCAGCCGTCTGTCTAATCAGGTCATCGTTAAACACAAACAAACTTGAAGAAAAAATGATCTTAAATATGCAAACTCCCTCTGCCTTTTGCTCGGGGAGCACCGTGTGATTCTACACAGAAATTCATAAAAAAAAGTGGTCGGCTGCTGGTTTTATAATGGAAACGTTTTGGCAGAAAAGGAGCACCTGTGACCGCAGGTGTTGATTTCAGGATCATGTATAAGCTGTGATGCTAGCACACCAATACTATAGGGTCAGTAGAATCGCATGGCTTGCAGCTGAAAACGCTTTTGAGCTTTTTAACTGTTTTTTATTTTTGTTGTCAGGTGTGTGGTACAAGACGATGTACAACAGGGCTCTACATCGTGCAAAGAGAAGTTATTTGGTGAATTACAGGAGGGCTATTCCATGTGACCCGTTACGTCGCGATGCATTCTTTCAGAGCCATATTCTAAGAGAGGAAGAAAGTTCGACAAATCGATCTCCACACCCAAATTAAGTGCACTTCAGCAAAGGTGCCTCAGGTTCCTACTTCTCTTAAACATGGATTCAATGGTTACTGTGAACAGAGATACAATATAGTTTTGATCAAAGATGATTTTTTAAATATGGAGCAAATCCTAGAGCACAAATCAAAAACGGCGCCCACGTGTGTGGATACAGAAACAAAACCGACCACTCGGCAAAAGTGCCTGTCGACCCAAACGCTTGATATATTTATCTATCTGTTGATGTAAAGCCCTGTCCTCCTGTCTCCACTTGAGCTGTGTCTGATCTTTCCCTTCTCTCCCTCATTCCTCTCTCTATTTTTAAGAGCTCTGAAATCATCTCTGTCTCCTCACGTCTCTAACCTGTGTCTTGTCGCTCGGTCGCCAACCGTGACCTTCTCTCTTTTTTAGATTGTCAGCAGCTTGCTCCCCCCGCGTCACCTCTCACCCTTTAACTAGAACGAGGAATTGCCCTCGAAATATTATTTGTCAGGTAACTTCCTCACGTACGTCGTGCTCCTGATACCTGCCTGTATGTTATGAGTGTTCGAGTGAACGGCCCTCATGTTTGTATTAAGATTTTAACCTTTGCAAATGGAGGGTCGCTGATTTCTTTAGTTTTTTTGGTGTGTGAGGACAAACTGTACTGTTTTAGTATCCACTATAGCTTTAACCCCTTTGCAAGTTAGCATTACGCAAATAGGAAAAATATAAGTGGGGCTTGTGTTTGATAAATCCATGTACTGCTTGTGGATCATAGACACGTTAGCTTTATGATGCTAAAAGCAGGGTTGATGTGAGGAAATCCTGCAAGATTTCTCAAACAATGCGTTTTTTTACTACCACTAAGCTATATATGAAACTCTATATTCTTGATACGATCACGTTCAGGTTATAATCTTGCAGGATGCTAATCCAGTATTCCTTCCTCTCAAATATAAAGAGAGGGAGCTTAATTGTTCCTCCGAAAAAGGAACGATGTCAGCAGTCAACCCTGCTTCGGTGTGCATCCATAAGCCGCAGCACACAGCATGGAGGCGAGGCTCGTGTACACATTAGAGCAAAAGAAGAAAAACCTCCTTAGAGGTCGATCACTCTTAAGTTTGAGATTCACCTCACTTACAAGTGTGATATATTCTGTTTCTATCAGTTTGCGCTGACTGAGAAAAGGTTTAGGGAGTAGACGGGTGGTAGGGGGGGAACTACTCATGTTGTAAACCAGCTCCTGAGAGAGGAGATAAGACCACCAGACACGCTGGTGAAGGAAGCCAGACGTCTGGTACTGTGGAGAAATGAGTCCGGGGGGGTTTCCTGAGGGAGTAACTCCTGTATATGTTGGAGGAAGAATGGAAAATGAAAAACTGGTCGCTCGATCGACCAGAGGACATTGATTCAAATTAGTCGAGCCCCTCACCCTTCCTCTTGTGTAGGCTCTGTGCACTCGCAGAGCAGTAGATGTGATCGTGACTCTAGATAGATGAATTCCCACATCGCTCCACCTAGTTTGAAATCAATGTCTGGCTTACGTGGTGTCATAACGACGTGCCACCTAAAAAAAGCTCCTCCTACCTCTGCTTGCAGGCTCCGCCCACTTCACCTTTAAGTTCGACTACACTTGAATCATCTAGTTTCTCATTGAAAGAAAGCCTGCATGTCAAAAACATAATCCATCCTCATTCACTTGCATGGCATATGAGAAACACCGAGCTCCTTTGACCCGGGTGGTGGGATTCGGCTTCAACTCTGTCCTTGGTCCTCGTGAGTCACTGGCTCCCTAACAGCACGCGCAGGATAATTTGTGACGAGTGTGCTTTCGCATCAGGAACATATCGACCGTGCTGATGTGGCAGAAATAACACGCGCTGCTTCAGGGCTCCTAACATGTGCTTTGACTAACTTCGGCCGCCGTCTGCTTTGACTCAGCTGCTGCTAACAGTCGCTCTAAATTGACAAACAATGCTAACGCTGATCATATGTCTGTTTCTCCATTTTGCAGTAATTACAGTAGCTCTGCGCGGATGACGAAGCACCAACACAAGGTCCATTCTCACGGCTGATTGAGCTCGCCGAAAAGAGTTAGCACGCATAGGCTATTTGGACTTGAAGACATAAAACAAACTTAATGAAAACACTGATTCCTACTTCCTGCTTATTAAAAATGTGATGTCTATTGGATGAAACTAATCTTTGCGTGCTGCTGCCGCTGCTGCTGCTGGAAGCCAATTTCTCACAGGTCCAACGTACAGATCGAATTCTGACCAGAGTTTGTGATTGGCTAATCTAACCCTCCAATGAGAAGCCAGGGGACTAAGGGTTGTTTCTCAATGTAAATCAACAAGCTGTTTGGTCTGGTTTCATCTCTGTTTTTATTTTATTGTTTTTTTAATCTGTGCACTTTCATTATATAGGATTATAACAGACTATTATTAACCTATAGGAAAGCATAATAGTGCTATGGAGTGTGGTAGTGTAGGGTATAAGATAATAGGATTATACGTCCTCCTGCATCTTAAATAACAAACTATTTACTCTCGTAACCGCTCCACAAACCACAGCCCGACTATTATGACTCCATCCTCCAGATTTTATCCATCTAATAATCATTCTTAAATTGTTTTGTTACATCGTATGTTATGCTGTTGGTTTTCCTTTATGTTTGTTCTACTGCCATGTTCTAAACAAAAAAATCCAGGGTGATCAAATTCTGGGGTTTTTTCATGTATTTATTATTCCTAGGAATAGTTCAAACTAACACGATGAAACTTGACGACGCTCTGACTCAAAGAGGTAAGTTGTATTATGGGAAAAAAATTTGAGTGACATGATATGCTTTTTTTTTTCCTAACTTCTTACCGAGGGCGTTCCACTGAAACGGGATCACTGGCTTTCAGAATTCTCTGCAAAAGCAACAATTAAATTCCAAATTGGAATTGTTTCATTCTCTCTTCGTTTATCGTGCCAAATCTTGGTACACCGTTTAGGTCGAAAAGAATCCAGACTGGGAAATAAGACAAACCGTCACCGAGGAAGACGTAGTTCTCCGAGCTAGCGCCGGGGGTTTTCTTTTTTGGTTTGTTTAATTCTTCGTTTCTGACCAGTAGTGCCTTTCATTGTTTCAAGGGAGAATCTTAGACTAGCGTTTTATGTTTCCTTTTTTTTTTATAGGTGAGGACTTTGGGTTCAAAACGACTGAGCAGCAATAAGTGCAAAGGGAAATTGTCCCCTGTCTGCATGAGTGAGATGATAGTTTTGAAATTAGCAAAATAAAACAAATTGTATTGAATTCTGCAGGTCAGTGATCCATTCAATAAATTCAGGGGTATTATTGAAAGGTTGTTTTTTTATCAAACTTTGGGAACCAAAAGAAATCCCTTTGGCCTCCTGTTATTGAACAAAATGCTCCGAGCACCCGTCATGTGTTGGGGTGCATCGGTGTGCTATTGGAAACATCTACGTATCTCTAGCTTTGTTTGGTGAAGGTAATGTGATATCAATAGTATTGTTGAAAAAATGTGCAGAGAGCGCATTTTCTCTTTCTTTTTTTGTCCAATTTGTTTGTTGTTTTTTTATTCTTTTTTTTTTTTTACATCATCTTTAAGCATTATGTTTTCAGTAAACAGAAAACACCAATAAGCATCAACAAGCTTGAATAGTGCCATTACAGCCAGTGCTTGTTTGTTGAGGCGTTAAAGTTACAAATATGGACGAGAAGCTAAAATAAAAGTGCAATTCAGACGCTGTTTTACATTAAAAGAGAAGAAGTTTTCTGTTTGCTGGAAGCGATAGCGTGATAATACAATTAGCTGTGCAAACTTTATATTGTCATATTGTGTTCCAGTATTGATCCATAATGAGAGTTTGATATCTTTATATGAAATAACGACTTCACCTGTATGTTGGTATTTATTTGAATTGTCATGCAGTACTGTATTCTTATCAATAATGTGCATTATGATTAGTGGCATATTGATTACAGCTAAATGTCATATGCATGTTCCTCAGTCATGGGACCTTTACACAGAGTAGAAAACAAACATGTAAACTTTGTCAGGGTGTTACAATTATGGAAAAAAAAATTAAGACAAGAAAAAGTCTGACGTATTACTGCTGAACTAATCCTAAAAAGTGTTTATTTGTTTTCCAGTAGAGAGGCGGCGTCTGTGTAAAGGTAGTCATGCTGGCAAAAATCAATAAATGTGACTTAAGTTCCAAAGTGTGTCAGTGTTGTTATTTATAGCTCCTCCACAGCCGCACACGAAGGGTTAACGGGGGAAGTGAGCGGCCTTGTGTCTCCTCAGAGCGATCCCAGCTGGAAGTGAGGGGCAGGGGAACTTCCCAGCTGTCTGAGCAGCTCAGATCACATTTCACACAATGCACAAAAACACATCCACCACATACTCGCCCCTCCACTTCTCCGACCCCTTGCTCTCCCTTTTCTCTGTTGTCTCACTTAAACCTCACTCCCCTCTCCTCTCCTCTCCTCTCTCTCTCTTTCTACTCAGCTTTGCATCTCCGATTTCTCTCCCTCCCCTCTCCCTGCCTTCTGGAGATACACCCACACACACTGATCACAGCCAGTTTCTTATGACCTTCTGGTACACCCCGCACTTCCTGCCTTGCCTCTGGAGGCCCGCACTCTGCACAATTAATGCTGCATTGAGATTCTTTTTTTGCAGACTTTTAAAACAGAGAAGGATTCTGTTGAGCTCTCTCCAAAAAAGCCCATACTTGAATAAATTAAGAGCACTGTTTGCTCAAAAGTTACTGAGAATGATACCTGTGAGGTCAAAATAAATCATTCTTAGACTTTTAAATGTGGGATTGATTCTAATCTGGAGTTGTCATGAATGTCCGAGAGCAAGTTTCTTTTGAATCTCTTGATTGCTCAGGATGATCATAGCCATGAGACTTGTAACAGAAATGATCAGACAGGATCCTCAGCGGTTAAGTTGGCGGCCCGTGTGCGGAGCATGCGGTCCTCAATGCAGCGGCCCCCAGCTCGGCTCCCTCCCTCAGCCCTCTTCTGATAGTCATCCCCCGTCCTGTCTTCCCCTGTTCCTTTTTTTGTTAGTGTAGTTTTTATTTCAATATGGACACCTCCCTGTCCTCTTAGATTAATATAACCTAAAATATATCACATTAATTATCCTGACACCCACATACACACGGCTGAAACCAGTTTGTGCCATTCACCATCTGCCTCGCTGATTGAATTTGAATGACAGAGTAATAATGAGATCCAGAGGGGAGAGGTCATTTCAGTGACATCACTGTAACTACAGAGGAGCCTTTGTTGGTGCCCCTCTCCTCTTATATACTACACACACACACACACACACACACACACACACATACACACGCATAGGGCTCAACTGGCACTGGAGTGAATATGGGTCAGTGGGTCTCATTCCATGGCATCAGATCTGCTCTATTAATATGCAGGTGCTGCTGTGATTACACAGGAGAGCAGCTGCTTCATACTGTATCAAGCATTGTTATATTCCACCACTAGGGGTCCCCATAATACAGTAAATGAAAAAGCCTCAAATCCTATAAAAGTCAGGTAATTGTCCTCTGCAGACCTTAAAAGCGAGTCAGAGTGTGTGTTCGCACATACAAAGACTTCTCTCTGTGTGTATCAGGCTGAGCTGTCATGTGATGAATCCATGTGGAGCCTGAAGGGACGGAGAAGCCGGGATCAGCTGATCTAACAGCACCACACACGCCTCACATGGATTCAAACACACACACAGATTCACACATTTCTCCAACAGATTTACTGGAGCAGAAATAAAACCACAGAGGATGTTACCGAATGTACGGCCTGTGGAGTTCCTCTGCCTCATGATGCATTCAAACATTCCTGAGTCCTGACACTGGACTCAGGGTGTGAGTGTCCTCCCTCCTGTGACTCATCTTTTATCTTCCTGAAACTGTTGGTGTGGTCCCAAAAAGAAACGCAGGTTACCACAGTGTCGTCTACATCAACACGTGAGGTGTTGATTCAATCAGTGCGAGGCTTTAATTTGCACCTGAAAAGGAGGGAGTGACGAAGACTGGCACCCTTTACTCGAGTGTAATTAGTCATATGATTGGAGCTTTTACGCTGTGAGGGATTCAAAAGCTCCACACAGCTCATCTCACACTTATCTGTGTCAGCTTTCACACCTTTATTTCAGCTTGGATGCTCACCTGACACTCTCTTAATTGTCTTTCTTCACATATTTCTTTCTTTAATTCCCCCCATTCCCCCTCCTCCTCTGTCTCCTCTTCCTCCCTCTCTGTGAATGTTTC
Source organism: Semicossyphus pulcher (assembly GCF_022749685.1). Classification (NCBI taxonomy): domain Eukaryota; kingdom Metazoa; phylum Chordata; class Actinopteri; order Labriformes; family Labridae; genus Semicossyphus; species Semicossyphus pulcher. The sequence goes on from NW_027211637.1 coordinate 22,962,900, forward strand.
ACTGTTTTCTGTGGTGATGTGTGCTGGAGCCCCAGGGAAGCGGAGGAGAGGATGTATCCCAGGGGGCTGTTTGGTGTTCTGCTTTCTGTGGACCAGCATGCCCCTCAGACGGGCTGACAGGCAGCTCCATGCAGTTGGAGGCACTAACAGGGGCTCCGGGGCCCCTTGGTCTATTTAAAAAAACAAGAGTTCAGTCATCCACAAAACACTCGGCCTTTCAGACTCTGCTCAGAATTATTCTCTAAAGCGAAGAAGACTGAACATCAACAAAAGACGAGATGATTTTCTATGTTCTAGTCTGCAAAATGAGAGTCAAGTGTGCCTGTTTATGTGATTAATGCACAGCCGGGGTTAGCGAGGGAGGAGGTGATTTATAGATACAGCTTATTAGAGAGGAGTGCAGGTCAATGAAGTGGCCAGCAGCCTGCACAGGGAGCCATTATCATCAGAGACCCTGCTGTTGTCTGAGGCGGCTGAAAAGTGTGCAGCAACAAAAAGGGTTAATGATGCGTGGCTGAGGCGACACGTGTTCCCCCCAAAAAAGGGAGGGGGATGGAGGGAGGGGCTGCACAGATACACAGACACAGAGAGGGGTAAGGAGGGATGGCGGCCACGCAGCAGTCAAAGCCTTTCTTAGGTGAGAGTGCAGAAGTTTTACGAGCAAAATAAAGTGCAAGTTTTGCAGGAAAATTATACACGACATAAATTTGTTCTAATGCATCGGTGTGTAGCATTTACTGTTGCTGGTCAGGTAGTTAAGTAGTTCCCATGCTTGGAATCGGCCCCATCTAAAGATAACAGGATAAATGTGAGGTGTCTTAAGATGATTAATGAGGGTTGAGTGGAGCAAGAAAAGAAAACAAAAGCTGCTTCATAAATGTCTACTCATGTTGTGGATTGTCTCTAACCTTGCAGCTTTTGGTGAAATATTGGGTAATTTGTCCCACTGGGCCTTAAAAGCGTATAAATCATCTTAGAAATCTAGAAAAAAAATCAGATTTTGGTGGATTTTGAATCAACTTCTAGACATCAGAAACAGGAAAAGGGGCCCCATAGACGCTGCGTTACTCAAGGGGTCGCTGTGTTAATCTTCATGACCCTTGTGGACAAAGTAGTACCTCTCATGGATCTTGTCCTGTACATTGGTAAGTTGCGTTTTCTGAACAAAAAGTCTGACTTTCTTTTACCAGTCAAACATATCACTCACTGTGAATCTTCAGCATGGACAATGTCGACCCTGTGGCAGCGGTAACAAGCATTAAAAATAGCCACATAGAAAGTCAGTCTCATCTCTGCTGGTCTTGTCTTCTTTTGTAGCTCATATAAAGGCTTCAGTATTAATTATAATCTGCTAAAAACTTCTCACAGGTGCTTTAAATACTCCACCTGACTGAAATTACTTGCCACCACCGCAGACAAGAAAGGTATATTGCACAAATGAATGAAGGTCTAACAGCTGACCTCCAGTGAAGAACTACTGACAAAGAGTAATAAAAGTAGATCCCGTCAGACTTTGACCCTTGGAACAACAGGACATCCACAAACAAAAGAAACTATATTTTATGACTATAAAGATCTGCAAATGCAAGACTTGTTTTCTCAATCTGCCAGTTCCTTATTACTGTGTACAGTGATTCACAGAGGCAGATGACAGCAGCAGGCTGCAGACTCAAGATAATCAATGCAGAGATCAGGAGGAAGCCTGAGCGATGGCATGGAAATGTAGTGTGCCAGTTAGTCTCTTTTTTTCCACACTAATAGGCAGCTGTGGAGTTTTCAATATGTCTTGAAATAGACCATCATGCTTTTCATGACGGCACGTGACAACCCATGTCATGCTTGTGAGCCGAGGGGCATGTCATGGCTGAAAATGCAACCTCACTGAAAGATAGAAAACTACGGTTTAAGTAGTTACGGAAGGTAGTGGGCTATCATACTAAGCAGAAACATAGAGTAAACTACCGTTTTAAGTACACCAGTAAGCTACACGATACATGCTAATCTTTCTATCTAGCATTCACACTCAATGAATGGGGTCCTCTCGCGCGCGCGCCTCGCGCCGGGAGCGCGCATTTTCTTTTTTTCCAGCGGCGGCGGCTCAGAGAGGAAAGAGTTTGTGAAGAGGGAGGAGAGAGGACTACATGACGGACTACAGCGCTCTTTATCTGCACATTAAAATGACCCGCGTTAAAAACTCTAACGTCCGTTAGGAAACCATGAAGTGTCCCAAGTGAGGTTTTGTTTATCGGCGAACAGGAAAAAGGGGGCTCTGAAGAAGTAGTGGAGGCGCTCCACTAAACGCTGGAGCCGCCGCTGTTGCCAGTTTCTCCCGAGAAAAGGACGGAATCAGCAGAGAAAGACCGGAGGAAAACTTAGTGCAAGATGCAGGGGGTTTCTGCTCCTGGTGAGTGAATCTATGTCCCTCTTTCTCTGTTTTCTTTACGAACTCTGCGGTTTTCTTCAAGTTGTTTCCAAATTGCCACAGCTTGCATTGCGCACAGGATTTGAATTCCAAAATGCTTTTGCCAGCTGTCAACGGGGCAGCTGCAAGGAGGGCCTGCATCAAGTCCAAAACAAGGCGAAGAGTTTCTGAGCTCGTTAGGCTGCTTCAAAAACTGAGAGGAGCATTAATGGTTTGTTTGGGAGGCTGGAGCTGACACGGCAAGAATAGGAGCCAAGCCGTGCCAAACCCGGAGAGAGAGGGAGCTGTGACCTCACAATTGCCCCCAATCTGACGCAGGCCCCCTTAAACACACACACACAAACACACATTGTTATCTGTGGGAGTATATGACCGGAAATCAAACATTAAGAGTCTTGGTTGTGTTAATCAGGAATTAAAGAGGAGTCCTTCATCCTCCTCCCTACTTTAGTGTGTTTGTGTGTGTGTGTAGCCACTTTATGTCTCTATGTGTATTTGGGTCTGTTTTGACGAGAGTGTGTGTGATGCAGATCTCGTGAGATTAGAGATGTTGAAAGTGTGTGTGCCCATCTGTCTGGGAGGATGTAGGTGTTTGATGAAGAGTGTGTGTGTCACTGTGTGGTTTCCTCTCGCAGAGATATTTTTAATTAGAAGATGCATCACTCAGCAGCAGTTTTGTTCCACCACAATCACAAAGGAGGGGCTCTTCTTGTTTGTCTTTATTCTTTCTAAGCCCACTGTGCGTTATTCGCCGTGTCCACATCATTGTTCGTGTGTTATGTGTTGGAGGAGATGACAGATCTGGGGCGTTCAGCTTGATATTCCTACCGTTTTTACCACAATGAAATACCGTGTGAACCAAACTCCATAGAAAATTTGCCTAATTTTTAAAGATCTTTCGCAGCTCAGGCCTTTTGGAATAAAGTGCTACAGCATGCAGACAAAGAATAGGGGGGAGGAGGGGGTAATAAAGAGAGAGAGTGATAGAGATGGAGTGCTGATGGGACGATATCAGGCTGCAGCAGAGGTGAGCTATGCAGGGAGAGAAAAAGAGAGAGAGAGAGAGTGTTTGTTGTGAGGCTCGGGGGAGGAATCGATCTGCCGTCCTTCTGGCTGGGTTTCCTTTTCCGGCAGTCCAGCGGTGTATCGTTTCTCTCCCCCACTCACACACACACATTCCCAAGGCCTTGCTCTTATTTTGCAGTTCCCTCTTTTTCTCCCACACTGTCCAAGATCAATCTCTGCCCCCTCATCTCTCTGCCTGACTGAAACCCCCTCTCCCCAACACACACACACACGGCTCTACAGCTGCCATCAGATGAAATATATCTATATTTTTTAGCCTTTTCTAAACTGTGTTCCCTCCACATGGGAAACCAAGCAGCCTACGCGCTCTCTAATGCTTATTTTAGTGTTTACGGTGGGAGGGTCAAGAGTCAAAAATCATTGAGAGTCTATTAAAGCAAACCACAACACAAACAAACTGCGCTGGCATAGATAGCAAGTTAAATCCTCTGAATGTGTTTTCCAACTGCGTAAACTTTCCCGACAGACTTCCATCTGACTCTGAATTTGCTGAACGTCTCCTCCACACATGCAGGAAGACAATGGTGGTCCACGCGTGCCAGCTAGATGCTCCAGCATGGACGTCCCGGCGGGCTGTTTGGGTTATTTATTATTAACAAAAGCTATTGGGCCTGTCTGTGTTTAACCAGGCCAATGTAAACATCTCCCCTCCGTGTTAGATAAACACAGAGCCCGGGGAGTCAGGGAGGAGGACGGTGAGAATATTATCTGCCCAGCTCCCCTGGTTCCCACTTTTCCGAGCTCAGATGACGCTGCTGTTACTCTCCATGACTTTTATGAACCTGGTTGGCAGCATATAAGTCTGTGCAAGATTGGAACATTAGTCAACTTGTGAAGCGATGAGAGAAATTGCTGACTCTGTCCATATAATGCAGACCCACACTGCTCTGGGCTAACTGTTGTATTAGCAAGATACAGTAGGTTATTAGCAATATGTCTGTATCATCCAGGTTGAACTTTGTCTGGAGAATGTTGAATCCAAATCCCCTGACAGGAGCTTTGATGTAAATAGGGAGCATTATCTAACTCCTAGCAGGTTAAGCTAGGACTTCTTTCAGCTAGCATAAAGGGAAATGTGAGGATGACTCAGATATTAATCTGATACTGAATCCGAATTGTCGCCAATCTTGGGCTCAATTTTTTCTTTCTTAGTTAAATTGTTCTATTCAATTTTTGTATGTATAAGTTGCCCAGCGGCCATTTTGCTTTTTTGAGGCCTATAGCTGTGCCCAATACTCGGGCTGCAGCCTTCGAAGGCAGATTGCGTCACAGCGGCGCGTCGAAGGCTGTCCCATTTCAAAGGCTCCTTCAGATGCGGCCGACAAATGCGTCCTCCTTTACCCGGGCTGTGAAGGATCCATCGGGTGCAACGTATCCCAAGATGCATTGCGCACCAATTCAAGCAAGATGGCGGACTCTGACGCGGCAGAGGAATACACTTTTAAATGTTTTTGGTTTAAACTCAATCGAATAGCTAGCGATACACGTTTTAAAAAACGAAAGGGACCTTGAAACAAATTATCTTTAAAATCATAGGTTTACTTACTAGATGTTAGTTATGCTAGCTAGTTAGCATGCTAGCTACCTGTTGCTAGGCGACAGGAGCACCGTTTGGTGACGCCAGGGTATGGGCGGGAACAGTTGGTGGCGCAAACAGGAAATTCTCCCTAGACCAGACCGTCTCATTTCAGTTCGGCTTTTTAATGGTCTACGCCGGCTATGAATCACGCACCCTCCATAGACTGCCTCCTTCGAAGGCTGCAGCCCCTGGATTGGGACACAGTTTATACCTCTTTTGCTATGCTAACAGGTTCTTTGGCTACTTGCAAAGTTAGGAAAGCAAGTCAAGCCTGTTTTTTACCTACATACAAAAAACATTGATCACATTCTCTTACACATAATGAATCATGAATCTTATTAACTATACAGATCTATACTTGGTAACTATTCACCAAAACCAGGTATCGGTATTGAGACTAAAACAGCGTGTGTCGCTAACATATTTAAGCTAACTTAGCGAAAGTGCTATGTACAGCTTTAGACTTTCAGAACTATTTAAGTGACAAACAACAGCCAGATGCGTCTGTGCATCGAACTTCAAAGTCTGGTGGTCACAGAGTTAAAGCTTGAACTGTTTTGGTACCATCACATGTACTCGTCGTTTGCATCAACACGCACTATATTCAGAGTTGCTGCACAGGAGCTAAACAGAAAGCAAAACTGTTATAACAACCCACACATCAACCACAAAGTGTCATTTTTTATTAGAGCTTTTCTACAGCTTAAACACATTAGATGCAACACATTAATAAGTCAGCTTCAGTCTTGTTGGAAGGTGCACTTTTTAAACTTTGGACAGATCTAGTCAAGCTGTTTTCTCATGCTTTAACTTTTTTATGCTAAGCTAAGCTAAGCTAAGTATCACTCGACAAAGTTTAGACAAAGAATTCAGTGTTTACATTCTCAAGGTGACCAATATCTTGAGTATTCCTGTAAGCATCTCTAACATCCCGTACATCTCTCTCCTCCTCCATCTCTCTGTCTCCTCCGGTTACTCTGTCTCTCTGTGTGTGAGAGACAGCATGACTCAGTTCCAGGCCATTCAGAAGCTTCAGGCTTGTTCCCGGCCTGCCAGAGTGTCACATTGATTTTCCTAATGGTGGTCATGTGTGAGCCCTGCTGTTGCAAAGACTTCAGCTAAGACGGCACTGCAGTTCGTGTGTGTGTGTGTGTAGACGACGGGACTGTGATGTGATTGACCCCTTTCCTGTCGGGGCATTTTTATAAGTTTGACTTCTTTTCCTCACTGCAAGAATCCAGTCTTAAAGTCTGAGTCTGGTGCAGACTGTAAAGGTCAGTTATCATGTCCGGTTTTTATATTGTTTGTGTTAGTTAACTACAAGTCCACCTTTGCAGCTGATAAGATAGCACTTTATTAGGTTTGCCGGTTCAGGAGAGGCAAGCACACATAAGGCATGCATACAGTAGGAAGATGCATTTAAAACATTAAACCTTCAGTGGAATTAGAAACTGGTTTGTTTTGATCTCGTTCAGCCTCTGTACAGTCACAGTGAATGAAATGTGTTGTTACTCTAACGCTCCTGTTTAACAGGTTGTTGAGTCACTTGAGGCACGCTGCTATGAGAGGTGTGTTTTTTAAAGTGTGCTGTACAATTGTTCTTACTTCAGAATGCAATTATAAAGCAATTGTTATTGTCTGCGACTAGAAACTGTATAAGAATATCGTCACACACAAAGTACATTCCACCACACCTAACTGTTCTCTATAGTCAGAATAAGACAACCTTTTGTTTTATTCTTTTGACGCCTTAATATGAAATAATGTCTGCTTTTGAGTCATGATAATGTAAGGCTTAAGTATGTGGGAGTTTGTTTTCAAGTTTTTTGCCCTTATTCGATAGGATAATGGATAGAGTCAGGAATGTGGGAAGAGAGAGTGGGGATGACATTTGAACCAGGGGCCGCCACTTCGAGGACTGACCATCTGTACATGGTGCGTGCTCTTTAACCGCTGAGCTAAACCTGCGCCGCAGTATGAAGGAATTTAACCAAGTAGTGATTTTTTTTCCTTTCTGGATGGTGTCAATTTTTAAATGGAGAAAGTAATTTAAAAAAAGAATGGAAAAGAAGCACACATTTAGTTTCAGTTAAAGGCACAGTGTGTCATTCCGGTCACTGGGGGTCTCTCAATCAAAACAATAACAAAGGAGGAGATTAAAGACACTGTGAAGTAGTTTCGTGGGAGTTGTCTTCTTTGTTAAACAAACTCCATTGTCCTGAAGATCTGGCATGACTGAGGTAGAAATAATGTTCACAGATGACTTCATGTAATTAAAGTTATTCAAGTTACGCTGGGTCACATTTATTAAGGTCGTTTAATTCTAATGAAACAGTCATTAGTAACTTTAGCTTACGCAAACTCTGCCGTATCATCTGGTGTTTCTTTTGATTTTTCCAAGAGGGAAGGCGACTAAAGAAACATTAAATTATGGATTTGTGGGTTTCAACATTGTTAGTACCAAGTGGGACAGTTTATGTATTTAACTAAACAAAATATATAACATGGGTCAAGTTTGAATTGTTTCATATTACCTGCTTTTTAAGTTGGCTTTGTTAGACTTTTTATTTTCTTAAGACACTAAGATTTACTTCTGGACCCCCTTTAGTGTCCTGAGCCCCAGGTTTGGAACCCCTTCATTAAGATGAAGTTTTACTTTTGGTTTATTTTCATCACACAGTCAAAATGATCACACTTTTATTATTAGAATAATAATGGTAAGTGCCTTTCTAGTCTTCCGACCACTCAAGGCACTTCACACTATAGCTGTCTCAATGCAGGGAAGGACGCGGTCGAGAAGGATGAGTCCTTTGTAGCCTGCGTAGACCGCTAAGGCCGAACTGAAATTAGACCTTCTGCTCTACGGAGGATTTCCTGTTTCTGTTACCAGCTGTTCCTGCCCTTACCCTTGCGCCGCTCCTGTCTCCTAGCAACAGGTAGCTCGCTGGCTAACAGGCTGACATAACTAATGTCATGTAACTTAACCTATTATTTGACAGATAATTTCAAGTTTCAAGACTCCTTTATTTAGCTAACGATTCAACGATTGAAACCAAAAATGTTTACATTTAAAAGTGTATTCCTCGGCCGCTTAAGAGTCCACCATCTTGTTTGACTTGGTGCGCAATGAATCTTGGGATACATTGGGCCACAAAGGATGCACCCGATGGATCCTTCGTGGCCCGGGAAAAGGAGGACACACACTCACACACCGCATACAATTTGGGGTTCAGTGTCTTGTCAAGGATACTTCGGCATGTAGATTGTAGAAGTTGGGGATCTAACCGCCAACCTTCTGATCGGTGGGCGACCCACTGTACCTCTGAGCCACAGCCGGCCATTATATTATAATCTGTATTACATTTGTAACCACAGTTGGGCGGTGTTTGTAAATGCAGTGCCTGAATTCTGTGATGCAACTAACAAATTGGCATTTTAAATGACTGACTCATCTTTCAGCAGCACTCGACTTTGGCACCTCCTGACAAAGCAGTCAACGTTTTCGAGCTGCGCTGAATATGCAACCAAGGAGGGCTATGAAGGTCTGAATTTTAATCTGTTAGCTGCAGTGTGACAGCAAAGACTCCTCTAGTTATGAGCCAAATACTGTTTGGTATTAGGATGTTTCTGTTGAGAGGAGCAGTCCTTCCTGCACAATTTGTTTATACTGGCGGTCTTTGGCTTATAGTAGGGTCTGGCTGACACACACACACTTACACACACAGAAGGCGGAAGTGACCTAGTTTTTCTTAAATGGTACCAACTGTTGAGAAATTGTAGAAATGGACAGAATTACTTGATGTCCCCCTAATTTAGGACGGACACGTTAGATGTTGAGCGTCGCCCCCGAGACGACATTAATATCATCCCAGCTGTTCTGATAGAGAAAGTAGTTTGTAAACCAGATGCTGGAACTTTTAAAGCTTCGGAGAGTGGGAGTTCTCTTTGAGGATCTTTGACGGACTCTCTGTGGGCCGTCCTAAAACTGTGGAAAAAAAGAATCTCAAATCAGAAAAGTTGGCCTAGTTCAGAAGCCTTTCACACCCTAAAAGTCTTTGTTTGTGTCTCAGACGGGGAGGTCAGCTTCTCCGCAGCCTGTGTGTGTGTGTCTCTTCTCCGGTCTGCTGTCTGTCTGGATCGGACCTACTCTGATGAGGGGGATTTTCCTGGGAAAGTCATATGGAAAGAAAAAAAAAAAGCCTTAATAGTAAAAGCATGTTCCATTCTATTTCTCTCCCTTTGTGTGTGTGTGCGTGCGTGTGTGTGTGTGCATTTTATGAGTGCAGCTCCTTTCTAGCACACTGAAGGCATTGTGTTTTTCCTCTCTGATCATCAGAGGAGCAGGCTCTCTGGAATCACGGCTTCCTGTACACGCTGGGGTGAGGCGGGGGGATCTGGGAAGGAGGGAGGAGTAAAGGGGAGGGAGAAAGAAGGAGGAGGGGGAGAGACGGAGCCAGGTGGAGGTCAGCTTTAGGTTAGACGGTGAACATCGGGTTTCTAGTTCACTGATTCAAACACAAAAATCTGTGTAAAACATCAATGAGCCACACAATTATACTGGACGACATGCTCATTCATTACAATACAATGTAGTTTATTGTGACTCAGTGCCTCATAAGCCCCTTTCACGCATGCACTGCACTCGCGAAAATTTTCCGACATTTTCCGGTTGCGCAGCATGTATTGGCGCAAACGTTCGAATTTTTCACCCCGACTTGATGCAGACTTTTTCCTGCCACCCTCCTAGGAAAGTGTCCGCAAGAAGTCGGGGTGAGCCGATGTGTGAACGCAGCCGCTAATCCGGTTGTTAAGCGGTGACGTCACACTTCTGCATTAAACCGTTTCCAGGTCCAAGCCACTACAACATCTCCTATTTACAACATGCTGCAGTGCTGTTGCTGTTTTAACTAAAAGACGCCTCAGCAAAGAAAAAAAAAAGAAGTGATTGTGAAGAGATTCACAGGTGTGCTATTCCTGGATTCTCCGGTCCGTTTGATAAGATAAGCCACTCCTGATAAGGGCTGAAAGTTTCTATAAGGATTTTTATTGCTGTGAACCATAGACTCTGTAAATAGCCACTTCTTCGTGTTCCGGTTGCCAACCATTTCTATGCTTTTAAGTTAAAGTTAGCTTACGCTAGCATCCACCGCTAAAAGTCAAACGTTTCCAATATCCTGTCGTTGTTAATCTTTTTTACCATCTGTGATAACAAACACGTCAGGGACAAGTTATTATAGATATTGTAAATAGGAGACGTTGAATGCAGAAGTGTGACGTCACCACTTAACAACAGGATGACCTGCTACGTGCACACATCGGCTCTTCTTGCGGACACTTTCCTAGGAGGGCTCATAGGAGACGTTGTAGTGGCTCGGACATGGAAACAGTTTAATGTGGGAGTGTGACATCACCACTTCACAACCAGATAGTCGGGGACATTCACCGCAAGCGAGTGGGTGATGACATTTAAGTCATGCGACCGGAAGAACGGCACACAACAGGATGAATAAAAATATCTGGGGTCTTCCCTGAAAATCTCCCGCTGTGAGGGACGTGTGTGAAAGGGTAACTTTGGAAAATGTCAGGGGCGGACTGTCTTGAAATCGTCAGGAGTGCATGTGTGAAAGGGGCAAAACTCTATCTTCTTAATGCTATAAATACTCAGTTTTGCACCAAGTCCGCAGCTGAAAATAGTCCCCAAATAATTTCATTTTCTTCAGTTAACATCTTGACTCGGATCAAACTGGCCTGGACTGAGAGAGACAGTATTGAGAGATGATAAAGGCATTGTTTGTTTTGGTCTTTTCATTTAGTTTTCTCTCAATAACATCAATTCTTAACAATTTGTTATGCTATAGTTATGCAAGCAGCTGATAATTATCTGGTTGTTAAAAAAAGAGTCAGATATGGAGTGCCTGGGCAGCCTTATGGTTACAGCTACATGCCCCAAGGCCTAAAGGTTGCATCTGTCCCTGCTTTGATTCCAGATGGCAACTTTTGTCACATGTCATACCCCCCTTCTCTCTCTTCCTGTTTCCTCTCTGCCTCTTTCCTGTCCCCATCCAATAAGGTTTAAAAATAGTCAGATATTGCCTCATAAATCCAGTGTTTTTTTTAGGCTCTAGTGTCAACAGTTTTCCAAAACACATAGTCAGTTTTTAGATGTATTATTTATTATCTTGCAGGCAGAATTTGGTTTCAGTAGATTTCTCCGGGGCACTTATTATTTTTCTGTTCATGAGCAGGAGCTGTTACAAAGACAAGGACGCGCGGTCATCTGAGATTTGAGAGTCAGCTGCTGAGGATTTCCGCAGCGCCGATACGCCAACCAATAACCAACCATTGACTCTGTTAAAAAAAAAAAAGCTTGCCGAGTGTCAGTCGGCACGTCCTTGAACACAGTGATAGTTGTTAAATCAGTCCTCGCTTGCAGCTGTTTCCACATGCTGATGATGTAACTCTGACAATGAAATCGATTAGCCATCTCAAATCCCCGGAAGAGAAGTTTTATTCCGGCGTGAAATAAAACCAGCGGCTGCCCGGAAGGTAGAAAATCAATCCAACATCTGATACCAGCAGTACGATCAGGTCAGCAGTAACTCAGACTATATCTGCAAAATTGTATATGTTCCTTTACATCCTGGAGCTCATTCAGTTATATTTAGCCCCCCTCCCTCCCTCCCTGCTGTCCTAATCACCACACACACTCCTCTTTACACATTCACTCACCTGATGGAGCCGTAAACCAGGCTGTAAATGTCTCTCTAGTCTGGCTGATTGCAGCCAACAAAGGCGGCCTGTGTTGAATTCTCCATGCTCTCTCCCCTGGGTGCCCTCATACCCACCCTAACCCCCACCTCCCTCCTCTACATGCTTTACCCTTCTGTTGTCATTAAGCATTGTCTTGTGCTCTGTTTCCTCTCCCTCCGTTAAAGCCTGATTCTGCTACTGAAAACAACTTATGCGACTGGTGGAACATTTTCCCTTATTTTTTGAAACGCTTTTCTGCTTCACGGTGGGTTACACACAGACTCTGGGTCTGACGGTCAGCAGGAAACCCTTCCTGTTCCTTTTCTCCTCGTCTCTGTCACCCACTACAAGTCTCAGCCTGACACAGATTATCTCCACGGCTGGTCGGTCCTGCTTGCAGCTTTTCTCCATTGGCTGCGTGCTATTTATAGTCACCCATTCAAAAGTCCCCTCTGCCATGAGTGCATTTTTGAGTCTGAGTTAGCATGTGGTATTACTACTGTAATAGGACACATGCTGCTGTCGGTGGAAAAAAAAAAAATCTTTGTGTTATGATTTATATTGAGGGCAGATTTATGCGCGCTGACTAAACCCGAGTGTTTCAGCGTCACGCTGTCACCCTAAATCTCAGCTCTTTTTATTGTCGCTCATAAAATGCTGACTCAGAAATAAAGCAGGAGAAGCAGCATTCCCTACATTGTATATGAAAATCTGTCTTGGATTTATGGTTAAGATATGATTTTATGATGTCAGAGGGCTGACTTTTTCCATGTTTTATCCTGAAAATCTCTACTGCTCTGCTGCCGTGCAGAGTGTGCAGCTGTTATTCCACCACTAGATGGCACTGTCACGTTGTTTAGTCCCCCTTTCTAGCCAGCAGAGAGCTGAGACTAGGACTTAAATCTAGTGTGTATTTAACAAGAATAATCACTTAGATTCAAGCAGTGGTTTCCACTCTAGGGGTTATCGTGATTGTAAGAAGATTATAAGACAGGACAGCAGTAAAAATGTATTTCTGTTCATTTTAACTTGACTAAATCTTTGGGTGATTTAACCTAAAGTAAAGTTTATTAGATAAAACAAGGAAGACGAAAGGAAAAATGGCTTAGATGGTGACATATATAAGCAGTAATGAGACGTCACAGTTAGACATTGCAATATTTAAGCGGTCACAAACCACATCTCTCATCTTTAATACCAATAGTATCAAATGTCTGCTGTAGAGCGATGTTATTTTAGCTCTCAGATCATCCACTGCAGCTCTCTGTGCCGGCTTACGTCCTCACTATCTCCTTGCTCCCAGACAGATCCGGCCGAGCTGCTCTCATTCTGGGTGACATCGGGGTGCTTCACACTGAAGGTCACCCTGTCGCTATAGCAGGCTGACTCTCCGCTGTCTCCCATTATAGCCTGCACCATTGCACACCGGCCATTCATCATGCTGTAGCGCTCTGCCTCTGTAATGACTCTGTGAAACAAGAGAGCCGCATTTTATGGGAGCAAGATCTCCGACTCTGACTTACGGCTTTAATAGCTGAGCAGAGAAAACAACACAGGAGGATGACTTGCATTTTTGACAGCGGTTGATGTCAAGATGTGTCACTCCGAGGATTTGAACTTATTAAAGTTGCTCCCAGCATGCCTTGCAGCAGCCTCAGCTCTCATCACAGGACAGTCATAACACCCTGCGCCTAATGAGGAGATGAGAGCTACATCCACACAGATGGATCCTGTTCCTGTGGCCCTTCGTGGATTATCTTCCTCAAACAATTATTCCCGGCTTTCAGCTTTTTTTCCCCTTCTCGTCGAGGACCTAATCCACTAACAAGCACTTCATTAGATTTACATCGATCCTGAAAGGTCAGGATGTAATAAAACAACAAACTGCCTCAGGCTGCTTGGCATCTGTGTTTAAGTGCATGCATGTGTGTGTTTGCATTTGTGTGTGTGTGTGTGCATGCAAGCGTGTCAGCTGAGTCCATGGGAAGCTCGCTCTCTGTCTGCTACTTTAAATGCCTGAAGCTAAATTGTTCCTTCTAAAATCATCATTGAATGAAATATGGAGACATGCAGTGCAGGGTGTTAAACTGCCATCAATCACTGTGCAGCTCTTCAAGGCTGAGTGATGAGTCTCATTAAGCTGGGATGCACACACACACACACATACACACACATGCTGGCCTTCTCCAGCATGACTCTGCTGCCTGTTTGTATCCAGTGATGATAAACAAAAACAGCTAGACGCGCGTCATCCTCCTCTAATCTATTTGACAGCTGGGAGCGTGTGCCAGCAATACACTTACAGGTAAAGCATCATAACCACAACAAGCTTCCACCCTTTTACAATAAGTAGCTTGTGGGCTTTCTTCTCTAAAAGACTCTCAGTGATGGATTGAATTGTTGTTGTATTGTATGGAAGAAATATGATCGGAGAAAGTAGTCTCAGATACTTTCCGTGTTTGCGTTCGCCCAGCTGTGTTGACTCATTCTCAACTGCAAGCTTTGGATGTTTTACATTCTGCTTGCGCTCTCCGTGTGTTTTTATTTTTGTGTGTATGTTTTCAAAGCTAGTACCAATAACAGTAATGTTTAGCTGCCTCAGCTACTGCCTAAAATGCAGTTTCGAGTATCGGCAAGTATGGCCGTCGATGCACTGATCGAAAACCATGACCATTAGCCCCTCGAATTAACCTGTTTCAGGTAAATCATCACAATTACAAACAACAACAGTGTAGCGCTAGCTGAGAGTGCAATGTGAGTCAGCAAAATGTCAGTATTCAGAGTGTTTCCACTATTACTAGGCTATTTTTAATCATGCTAGTATCAGGTATACTCAATATTGGTCAATACTTAAATCTATGTTTCAAAATCAGAATTGAGAAGTGAAAAATGGTATCGAAAAATCTCCAATTACACCTAAACTATAGTATTGGCTCATTGTATTGCCTTTCTCTGTAAACACCAGAAATCCTAACCTAAAAAACAAGCTGAGCCCGTAGAAACAGGCTAAGCTAACATTAGCTGTACCTTGGCTAGCAGCCTCTCTATTCTCACAAAGAGGGATGGAGTAACGCAGATATTTAACATGACTTCTTTATATCGTGCTTTTACCATTTTAAAGGACTTTAACTTAAACTTATAAAAAGTACAGCCTTAGTGTGATTGGAAAAACACTGCTTGCTAACGTTTGCTAGCTTGACTAACGCTACACTCTTTGCTAGCAGCGTCTGTTCTTTTCTTAGCTCTTAAACAGTAGCTGCTAGTGACAACCTTTTGATATTTTGCTGCGTATGCTACTACTTTTGTGAGAAAGAAACAATTAGATTTGGAGGACTAATACATTAGTTAAACATCTGTTTGAATTACTTGCATTGCATAATTTAGTTAAAGCTTTTTAGGTAGGCTAGTAGCATATCTGAGGCATTTCTGATACTGTTATTTGCATAGGTACCACTCTATTTAAATCACAAGTATGACTCTGCAGGTGTTATCCTTAAAGGTGACTTCAGTATTTACTTAAAAAAATAACATTTTTTTCATTAAACCTGTGTTACCTTGAGTAGATATGGGCACAGGAACAATATTCAGACAGATTTAAGATCAAACGTCCCTCCAGACGAGGAAGCTCTGCTAGTAAACACATCCAGAGTCAACTGCTGTTGGTTCAGTGAAGCGTTGATCATCTTTCATGCTGCTCTTTTGGGTGTGCTTTACTCTGCCAGGGTGCGATCCATCACGTCACATCGCTGCTGGTGACAAATGCCCTCTTGTGCAGTCCTTGCTAGAGACACACACGCAGGCAGACCTTCGCCATCCATCACCTGCTGCTCCCTGCACTCCTTTTTAATCATGACGCAGCACATGAAACCTGAGATTAGAATTTGCTCGCAGGTTTTTTGTATCAAAGCTACAAAAAAAACGAACTGAAATGATATGCGGATGAAGGATTTTGCTTTTATGCGCAGTAGGAGGTGTTTGTGAGGTTTCTCTGCACGTAGCCACGCATCATCATCCTCGCTTCGTTCCGTTGACCCCACACAGCTCCTGTTTTCCTTTTTTCTGTGCCAACTTTTTTCCTCATTTGAACCATTTATTTTTACTCTCTCTGTTTCTCTTTCTATCTCTGCTGCACTGTAATCTCTACTGAGCCGAGCGTAATCACAGGCCATCTGGGCGCTGTAGGGAGAGATGAGCCCGCAGCTCGTCAGATGACTGAAACCCTCCGTGGGTGGACACGCACTCACACACATATACATACACACACACACACATCCACAATCACACCTTTTAATAGTTACAAACCATCACAGGGACGATCACTACAATCACACCTTTCAAGACCAGACTCAAGGACATAAACGCCTTCCAAACAGAGAACCACATCACCACACAGTGGAAATAAACACATTTGGAAGCAGATCACACCTCTTTCAGCACCATTAGTTTGTGTTCCACGAGCCGAGCGATGCACTTTGAAGCTGGTCAAGTGAAGCCGATGCTCTGGAGGAAAAAAAAGATTATATAGGTATTAAAAAACCAAGACACAAGCAGTGTGTGGTTTATCGTTTTGCATCTTCCAGTCAGCTTTATGTGATAATCTGACCAGCAGACAGGGACTCAGGGATCCAATTAAAAAAAGAACATGCCCGCTGTATTTATCGTCTGCCGTTTCTAATATTGCTCGACTGTCTCCTGGACTTCCTGCTTGCTCATCCTCTCGGAGAGGCTGCACAAGAGCTCATAGAGATCATAAATGCTGACCTCCCTGATTCCACTTATTTCCCTTTGGTGTGATAGATGCAGCAATGTGGAAAAAATACTTAACTATATAAAGATGTTTGGATCCTTCTTATAATATAATTAGTCTAGTAAGGGTTATTTATTACTTGTGTATCAAAGCTGATACTGTGTTGTAAGTGGTGTGTTTGATAGAACTGTCCACATGCTGTGTGGAGTACTGGACATGTTTGACATCAGTCAGCTTCTATTATTTTTGGCAGCTACATCCAGTGAAGCATTGTTTCATGCTTCACTATAAGAGTGCCTGTTGGACTGGACGGTGACCAAGTCAAATACAGTCAACGTCTCTGCTCGCGTGAATAAATATCCAAAACAAGACAAAACCCTCCTGCAGGACATCTCCAACTTTATAAGATAAACATTTATGCGACATTTAAATTCTGATGATGTGCACGTTCATGCTCGTGTTTGTCCTTTATTCAGATGTGTTGTTTACTCTGCGCTGATTTTAATGTCATTCAGTGTCATGTTAAATATGACCTGAGTAAACACTTGTAATACGACACATGTGGAGCTAAACTCACAGTGTGAGGTCAGCCGCTGCATCTGGAAAAGTACAGTGCAGCAGATCAGTCATTCCAGATGTAGTCGGTTGTAATATTCAAATATTTGATGATATTCTGACCATTGAAATCCAAACGTTTTAGTTGTATTGTACCCTTGTTTTCTTTTTAAACGTGTATAGACGGCAACATGAACGGTTCGTATTTGCAATTGTCACACCCTTGTGCATTTGTTTGCGCAGCTAACCCTCCTGTCATGTTCGGGTCAAATCTGACCGATTTTACAACTTTCATCATCATAAACACTGTGTGTAGAACATTTGATTGCCTCGAGGTCTTATGATATCCTCCACACTCGGCATTTGAACATATAAAATAGCTGATCACCACTTTCATTGAACTTTGAGTAGTTTAGTCAACTTTGTAACACCTGTGGTGTTCCTGGTCAAAAATGACCGCCAAAGGAAATGAGAGGGTAACACTACAGTAGATTATGTTCATCCATACACACCCACACATCCAACACATCAACACATTTCAGACTGAACAGTTTTTGAACCAGAGGAAGAGGAGATTGAAGCTGAGTCAGAGATAGAGGAGGATGTCTCAGAAATGGAGGACAACATCGGTGGATTTTAAAACATTTCCAGTGTCTATTCTTTGTATATTCACTGCGGACATTCATGTTAACCACTAGTCTGAGACATTGTTTACAGCTTAAAAAGGTATTAAATAAAAGTTGGTGATGCTTAATAGTTTTTGTGTTCATGTAAGAGCAGTTAAAACAAACACACCAAAGTAAGGAGGGAGACACGAACACGACAGGGGGGCAATTAGCCCGTCTTTGATGGCAGACATGTGCAGAAGTCTTTCTATGACTGCTTTAGTTTCGATATATAATGATATGTATATATTTGTATGTATTTTATTGAAATCCTGTTTTACTAATATTGCTCTAAAGCAGTCCTACTGTGTAAAAACAGTGTTTAAAATCCCTTTCAAACATCCCTATGGATCTAAGACATGAAAAAGCTCTTACTTTGATCGTTTATATTTTCGTTTAGGACGAGTTTTTCTTTCAGGATCACTTTCTTCACCTCCTTGACTTTGTTTTGCTCTTAGGGAACAAAGTATTTCATTTCCCCCTCCCCAAACGTAATCTCTCCCCCGTCTTCCTTTCTGCTCTGCACCCACCCACTCCTCTCCTTCGTGCCCCTGGGCCAGGCACCCTCAGACTGCTGTAGAAATATAACTTCCAGATCTCACCACCAGCAACCAGAGAGTGTAAAAGTAGATCTAGTTCATCACTTCTCTGTGTCTTCTCTGTGTGTGTGGGTTTGGGGGGGGTAACATAGATACATGGATTACGCTGGGCTCCAGCCTCTTTGTAATTCAGATAAGACCTCTCTGCTCCAGCTTTAAATATTAATAATGAATTAAAAGATTCTCCTCTGGGTGAAATATTAATGACTCCTTCTATAAAGAGAAGCTCTGACTCGGAGGAGAGGAAGGACGGCCGTGCGGCTTGTTAGAGTACTTTAAAACGTCTCTTTGATTTTTAGCTGCTGATAGTTTGAGGAGCTCTGCTTAAGGTGGCTGTCGGGGTCAATATTTGAGCAGGCGGATATTTGGGAGCGGCCATTAGAGACACTTTTATTCAAGAACAAACGAGTCAAAGCAATTAAACGTGACACACGAGATCACCTGTCTTTATTCATAACTGTAATCTCACCTTATTTCCGTCTGAAAGCTCTAATTGATCCCTCTATTGAATCTCCGAGAGTGCAATTCCCCCCGGAGAAAGCCGATCCGCGGGCTCAGTGAGTCAACATCGATGTGTGTCAGGAACAGTGGAAAAGTACAGCTGCGTTGTGCGCGTCCTTCCTCGACCTCTGTGTGCTGAGGTTTGTCTGGATGTTGTGTCTCAGCGGTGCTAAGAGACCTTCAGAAGCGCTGATTTTCCCAGCTTGTGTGGTGTGTGTGTAAGCCTCAGTACTAGTGTGCAGATGTATTCATGTGCATGGCGGCCTGTGTTGTCTTTGTGTGTGAGGGCTTTTTGGGAAAATCTTGGAGTCAGGTCAACACGCCGCGAGTTGTGAAATGTCGCTTTCATCCGCAGGGTGCACGCGGGAGAAGGAGCCAAAAAACAAGTGTGCCGCAGCATCAGCAGCCCACTGATTGATCTAAATAAGACTTATTTATCTATGCAGACTTCTGCACCAAGTCCCCTCTGATTCTAACTGGGCTACGTCCTCAGTGTCCGCGACTAGATGAACAAACGTCTGCAGATCAAACTCTCTTTGAAAGCCAGTTGACAGAAATGTGGCACGCGTTCAAACAGCGCTGATGCAGTGTTTTGCATATTGTTAACAGCATTGTTTTGCGGCATCATTTGCTTAACTTCAGCACGATTTAATCCAAAGAGAGAATGGTAAACACAAAGCATGTCTGACCTTCATTTCTGCGCTCAAAATGGAGAGAAACCCATTTTAAAAATGAGGCAATGACTCGTATTTTCCGTCCCCTTGTGACTGTCTGAGTTACACATGGATGGATGGGAGCGTGGGTGTGTGTGGTTGGTGATCCCATCGGGCAGATGTGTGACAGATGCCCGCCTTAGGTCACCAGAGCGAGGAAGATTGAGGCTAGTGTTAGTCGTCAATATTGCAGAGTGTGTGTTTGACTGGGAATAATCACAAAGTTTCTTCTCTGTGGACAGATGGAAGCAGATCATTGTTGTAATTAGTGCGAGTGATCAAGGGTGACAGAAGGGCAGAAGAACTGTGCCAGCGTGGTGCTTTCCCGGACTGTCAGTGAATGCATCGCGATCTGTGTGCAGCTTTTCCAGGCGAAAAGGGAAAATCAAAGTCTTGTAATTGCTCCTTTTAGAAGCTGAGCGATCTCCGCCTCACACAAGCTCAAAAGAGGTTAAAAAAAAAAAAGATGGCGAGAGGTTCGACATTCCTCCCTGACGCACGGCTCACATTCCTCTCTTTGCTGTGAAGAGGGGGCATGAGCACCATGCCTCATTAGATAACCCACAAAGGCGAGGTTCTATTCATTTTATGAAATTGCCTTTCCCTCTTCCCTCGTTTGGTTTTGCCCCGCGGGGCGTCTGCAGCACCGATTCTCTATCTCGTCTTGTGAGAATATTTCCCCTCAGCAGGTCTGATGGCTTGAGCAGCCAGGGATATTGGCGTGGAGAGCGGCACCTGTTCCCCCAGTCCGGTGCGATGCATAATTCACTGTGTTGGGAAATTTAAATGGGTTCAGCAAGAGGTGGCCTACAAAAAGGCTGCTGGAGGTGGATGTTGTTAATTTCACCGCTCTCGACCGAGGCCTGTTTTTAACCCACTCTCAACTCGCCTCCAAATTTTTAAAGCTCCTGCGTTTCCTGAATCTAAATGGAACCCATCCCCCCCTTTACATTCTCCCTCTGTCTTCCGCTCCTCTCCTCACAGCCAGCTCTAAAGCCTCGTTTCCTTTAGGATCCGAGGATATTCCTGCAGTGTTTCCATGGTTATCAGCAGCATTCGTCTGTGGGTTCAGAGCCGGTGTCGGGCAATGTCACTGTGTCTTTCAGGCCGATGTCAGTCCAACTATAGAGTTAAAAAAGAGGGGGGGGGGCAGAGAGAGATATGAAGAGAAGGTGGGGGGGGTTGCTGTAATTATATGTGCATATGAAGAGGGTCGGAGCAGCTTGGGCGCGTCATCCCGGCAGCTTTTGTGATCTGCACGTCTGTGGGGGGAAGTCACAGAGACACGGATGTACTCCTCAGAGGCTTGTGGTAAAGTGGCTCCCTGAGGGATACAAGCACATTTATTATTTACACAAATTATTTTTTGGGACAGCTCCAGTGGTGAAATGATCGAATCATTATGTGTTGACAGAAATAATTCAGCATTATTTTGAGATAACAGCAATTTTTAAGGAAAAAGCTCCAATATTATAATTTCCATTTACGTCAGAAACACGTAAAAATGTATTTTCAGGAAAGAAATATGGAACAGGTTAGTTTGTAAACATTTTTGTTTATCAGGTAGAAAATAGCATCAATATTCATAATGGAACATATGAGTCATTCGCAAGAAAAGAAGGCTGAATATTTACATGTTTCAGCTTCTTTAAAGTGATAATCTTGAAGATTTTCATTTAAATAAATGTCTGTTAAGTCACTATCTAAGCCTTTGCATTTGCAGTATTACAGACTGGGTGTCTGGTGCGACTTTCACGGAAAAAATCACGCACCCAGTTAGTGACGCGTTCTCCATCAGCCAGCAGTGGTTGGTCTGCCAGAGAGGGTAGGCGGAGCTAAGCAGCTGCTTTTCCGGTCTCTGCAAGTGTTGCGAGTAAACAGTAATCTACTATGGCTGAACAAACAAAGAAAAGATGGATGACGACAGATACAACTTCAAAAATAAGTGAAAATCCAAAGAAAAAGAACAGAATTGGACGCTCAGTCTAATATGGAAAGTGTCCATTAGTGAGGAAAATCAAGAGTTACAACCATTTCGAAGGGAGCCAACTGTGGACGTCACACATGCAACGCGGTCTGGATATCTGGTGTGCTCCTGAAACTTCTGTTTATCGCCATAGGTGCCGCCAAAGAGAACGAAACTGAGATTATACTATTAATGTGAAAAACTGCTACTTTTCTGTGTTTTACATCAATGAAAATAAGTTCATTGTGAAATGAAAAATAATTGTTTAGTTTGTCTTTGCCAGACAAGAAAATCTGCATTTTCAATCATTTGCCCCAAATTTCTGATGTTTTATCGACAAAACAATTCACCAATAATGAAAATAATTGATTAAATGCCTCCAAAGTCTCTTTAGTGCGCCATCTTTCTAATGAATACTTGAACTATTTCCTCCAGGCCCTCCTCTGTACTTCACTCACACACACTCATGCAACAACTGCGCAGGCACACTCACTGATACTTCCACACACTTCCCCCATCCTTCATTCAGCCGCTTCTCTCCCTCCTCTCTCACTTAACTCTCCCCTCCCTCTCCATCTCCCCATTTTTTCCCTCCCTCCCTCCCTCCCTCCTCCTTCCAGCGGGCCGTCATTAGTTTCCATGGTGACAGTTGGGCGGCATTATTGCCGGCTGAGAACTGCTCCTGGGTTTCCTTTCAGAGCGGCGGCAGCGGAGGCATTGTTTAGCCCGCTGCTGTGAATGGTGCGGGGATCAGGACTGGGAGAGAGAGAGAGAGAGAGAGAGAGAGCAGGCGAGGAGGAGCTCAGTTTTTTTGGGGCAGGGAGGGTGCGTTTGTAGAGGGTGAGGGGAGGAGGAGGAGGAGGAGAGAGAGAGGGGGAAGCAGCGTGGTTAGAGAGAGTCGATGAGGGAGCAGGAGTAGTAGCAGTAGCATGCCGTCTCTCGCTGGAAACATGGATTAGATCAGACTCTGCTTTTTTTTTTTGTACATTTGTGTTTTTTGTCACGCCGGCAGAGACGAAAGGATCTACAGAGATTACAGGCAGAGAGGGAAAACACTGAAGGCAGATGGGAAACTGAGTTTAGCTGGTGAGTTACAAATCAGGCTACATTCATCGCCTCTAAATCATAGATGATAATGTATGTATGTATAACACTGCAGCCGTGCATTGAGATATACGCTGCCTTTATTCATTACGAGTGTGCGTACGAGTGTGTGTATCAGGTGCTGCTGCTGCTGCTTTTCAGAATGCATGTGCCTTCCTCCAAACCAAACCTCTGTCTGGGTTATGTTTGGGTGTGAGGGCTCTCAGCCGTCTCCTGAATGTGGGCTAATTCTCGACGCCCTCTGAAATATACATGCCAGCCTGCATGTTTTATGAAGCACGTACATCGGGGGCAATTTTCTGCTGCCTTGATTCCCCCGATTCCCCGCGGTGTATTTTTTCAGGGTATTTCTAAAAAAGGAGGAGGGGGACAGCGTACGTCTGTCTGGGTTATAGTTTGTTTAGTTTTTCTCTTTCATCTGTACTACAGTGGGTAATTAGGAGTGAGAGCTGCGCCCTCTGGCTCCTTGAACAAGTGATGTGTGGTGAGTAATGTAGAGAGCAGCGAACGGTGCCAATGCTTCTTCAGTTCATTGCCTCTGTGCTGTTTCTCCGATACAAACAGCACTTAGACTGTTTCCTCTGATGATTTTACAACAGTGGATCGATACACGCTCGCTAAAGGAGCTGCTGAGGTTGTATTGAACATCAGTGACACATTGATGACCACCACTAGCTTGATGATGTCATCACAAGTCAATGAGTCAAAGCTTAACAGATGCACCACTTCTGTGTTTTCTCCTTCCCTCACTGCTGGTATTTTAGTGTTTGTATTCGGTCTCTTAGGATTTTTCTCTGGCACACTATAATTTAGCTGACTCGGGAGTTGTCTTGAGGAGCGGGGAGTCTTGAGTGTTTCCATGACGACCGGCAGCAGCTGTGCGAGCGGAGCTGAGGCCGAGTGTGTGGCGGACACTGTGGCATTGCCTAGAGACTGCGACTCTCGGCCTAATCAACGACCTTTTGACCCGGATCAATGCGACGGTGCTGAGCCAAGCAGCCACAGGGTCTGGCTGACACACATACTGTAGCACGACGCCGGTGTTGTGCAGCTGCTTACATTTCCTGGATCACCGGCGGCTTCGCTGGCGTCAGAGCGGCCTGATCCTCTTAGATTTGGTGGGAGTATTAGTGTAGAAACAGGCTTCTCATATATCCATGTAATCATGACCATTAGATGGATTTATTTTAAGTGTAATTAAAGTCTGACCTCTGAATATCCGAGGCCGCCGCTGGTACTGGAGCCCTAATCTTGGTGTCCTTGAAGTGGGGTAATTTTACATGGACATAGGATGGATGAAATCAAGGACAACCTCATTAAAAGTGCTCAAATTACTAACGACAAGTGTTCGTACAGGTATTAAAGCAGGCAAATATATGAGCAAACATTTGCACCTCTGTGACTCAGCTGTCAGTCAAGCTATAAACACCATAATCTGGTATTTATAGTGAGGCTGCCATGTAAAAAACCGCCCGTACTCAAGGCCAACACACAAAGACTCGCACTGTAACCTCGTGTGAAAGGCAGAAATCCTCGAACCCCTGGGCAGTGGAAAAAGTCATGAGTCATGTTTCACCCTATTTTTCCAGCGTCTGGACAGGTTTACTTTTGGAGAAAGCCAAAGGAAAGGATGTCTTTAAACCACAGCGTCCGCAAGTATTTAACACAGGGGTGGGTCTGTTACTGTGAGGGGAGAGACTCTGTGGGAAGCATTAGGTTGACATTTATACAAGAGTCTTATTATCTGTAATTGGATGAAGCCATTGTCGTTGTATTTCTATTATTTCCCCCCTCCTGTACTTATAACCTCATCAAAGTGTTTGCTTGTGGTTTTCTCTTCATTCCTTGGTTGAATCAGGAGGAAGGAAGTGCTCCATATCGGTCAGAGATGATGGAGAACTTGCGGTGACACTGACCAACCCACACGCAAACAGACAAAACACACACACATGCAGATACCATGTTTAACAGTCACCCCTATTAACATAGTCCATCGCCAGGGTAATTACACCCTCAACTTCCTCTTTACCCAGGGCACCTGGGGTCTTCCTCCACTTGAAGCTGGTGGCGGCATTTCCTTTTGCGTTGGCACGATAATTATAGGATTCAGCAGAAACTGAAATGTCAAGTGATTAGATAGCGACGGATGAGTAGACGCAGCTGCAAGCGGAAAACACGGTGTGTGTGTTTTTTGTTTCTTATCTCACAGACGTCTAAATACAGTGCGCTTCCTGTCTGACCCGACACTTTTAGTTTGAACTTTCGCTGGCATGTCTGCAGGTCGCACAATTAGAGGACACAAGTGTTTTGTTTTTTACTGTCATGTGTGTCTTTGCGTGCGCACGCCTGCGTCTGCGTGTCCTTTAACTTCCCCATTCGCTCTGTGCAAGCAGTCGGAAAGTGTTAAGAGCTCTCTTGTCTCCACTGAAGCATGCATGTTGTCTTTGTGAGAGACTTTGGCAGCAGACGGGACGAGTAGAAAAATGGCACGCAAACACACATTCACAAACAACACTTCCCCTCCTGGCAAATTTTAACCGTTGTTAGATCTTACATCTTTTTTTCATTGGACCTCCTTCAGCCTCTAATAACTGCCGCTTTAAAGCCGCTGCTCACTTCAAAAGCTTACAGGGTTACAGTGCGAGGGCTGGAGGTGTCTTTGTAGTTGTGTCCTACTGCTCCAGAGAGGATGAGGGATGGTTTCCAGAGGCCAGTAACAAGATATTTAATGAATTACTGCTGCAGGGCAAAGTATGAGTGCATGTACACGTGTGCATGTGTTTTTATGTCTGTGTGATGGTTTGTATGCATACGTGTTTTAAAAATATATTTTCCTTCAGGGATGTTAGTCTGGATAATCCTTTCCTGCCACATTCACTTCAGGGGAGAACTTTAATGTCTCCTCGTAAAGCGTAAAGTCAGTACCTGTGCGCACATGGAGCTGCTCCTTGCAGTGACTGGGGAACTACCATAAATGGTAACTTTCAGGACAGTAAGCTGCTCTTAGTGATCTCCCAGTTTTCACTATGCTTGACTGAGTTTTCTCAGAAACAAAAATGGGGAAATGGTGAAACATGAAAAAGGAAGAGAATATTCTGTGGCATTTATGTGTTGAATATGTAGTAAGATAAAGCAAACTAGGGGAAGCTCTAAAATGTATGTATCCAGCATTTTCTTCACCTCAGCTATGTATAGAAACAGCTATCGCCTCGGGCTGTTTCAGCACATCCCCGGTGGATCCTCGGTGCTGACCAAGTAGCAGACGTGTAATTGGGCCCTCTTCCATACTTCCCCGCCTCGCCCTTCAGACCCCTTGAGAGACAAGCTGTTGCAGGTAACACAGGTGATAGATGACAGGTGGGCAGAGCTGCCTGCTGCAGGGGATTGCGGTTCTCTGCAGCTCATTCTATAGAAATTAAACCAGGGCTTTGGTTTTGCCAGTGGTCATTTGAAAGACAATATACCTATTTTTTTAGTGTTTATGACCCCCATTGATTTAACTACAAATAACGTTTGAGCTTTTGTCATTTAATTTAAACCTGGATGTACCTGATTTTGAAAGGATTATAATCCACCGTGACAAATGGTGGCATCATGGAAAGGAGGTGTTCACCAGGTTGCAAATCATTCAAACATAGGGAATGTGAAAGGTTTTTATTATTTTAGAGCTTCTCAATTTATCAGCAACTAAAAAGACAATGGATATGGAACTGGGAATAAACAGACACCAGGACATATATAAAATGACATCTTTGATAACCCATTAGCTAGCGTTAGACAACAGCTATCTTTAGCATTCAGCCACTTCCTAGCTAACATTGACGCTGTTCAATGACACAATAAGAATGGGGTTCTTGCTAACGTTAGTGTTAGCTACAACTTACAACATTAGTTGTTGCTAACATTTGCATTCAACCACTTCTTAGCTAACGTTGCTGCTTGATAGTATTTCATGTTACAACAGGAATGGTGTTAATTCCTAGCTAACATTAGTGGTAATCTGACTCATAACATTAGCTGTATCTAACATTAGCATTCAACCACTTCTTAGCTAACGTTGCTGCTTGATAGGGTTTCATGTTAAAGCAGGAATGGGGTTAATTCCTAGCTAACATTAGTGGTAATGTGACTCATAACATTAGCTGTTGCTAACATTAGCATTCAACCAATTCTTAGCTAACATTGCTGCTTGATATTGTTTCATGTTACAACAGGAATGGGTTTAATTCCTAGCTAACAT
This sequence comes from Semicossyphus pulcher, assembly GCF_022749685.1. Classification (NCBI taxonomy): domain Eukaryota; kingdom Metazoa; phylum Chordata; class Actinopteri; order Labriformes; family Labridae; genus Semicossyphus; species Semicossyphus pulcher. Next base: position 22,989,827 of record NW_027211637.1, read on the forward strand.
TAGTGGTAACGTGACTCATAACATTAGCTGTTGCTAACATTAGCATTCAACCACTTCTTAGCTAACGTTGCTGCTTGATAGTGTTTCATGTTAAAGCAGGAATGGGGTTAATTCCTAGCTAACATTAGTGGTAACGTGACTCATAACATTAGCTGTTGCTAACATTAGCATTCAACCACTTCTTAGCTAACTTTGCTGCTTGATAGTGTTTCATGATAGAATAGGAATGGGGCTAGTTCCTTGCTAATGTTAGTGTTAGCTTGTAAGTGGTGGCAAACTAATGTTAACTATATCTAAGAGTAGCTAATGGGTTCAAATCTTGTTGTTTTGCCTACGAATATACAGTTAAGTCCGACAGATTTTACCGCTTTCTTAAATTAAGTGGTTGTAAAAGAACATTTTGTGGGCCAAATGATTAATGGACTTATCAAGAAGGTAAAGCAGATAACTCTTTGGATCTACAGTATGTTTTATATTGAGCTAAAAATGCTACCAACAGATCAGTATATCAAGTATGGACAATTATAATTGCAGATTTAATTCCCAAGGGAGAAAATCTCTTGTTAAATTGATGTAGGATTAGAGGGTTAACTGTTTTCAAGCACAGTCATGTTGAAAATTTTGAATCACTCTCCTTAATACAAATACTGTGGCTCTAAAGTCTGCATGTAGCAGTAGCTCATCATCCCTTTCTTAGGTTTGAATGCTGAAAACAGCTTCCTAAATTATTCCAAGTGAACATGACGCCGGCATTGGCATGTTTCCTGAGTGGGTACACCAACATGGCTAAGAGCGCTGCAGAAAGCCGCTGTAAGGGGAAATACTGGAGCCATTAGAGAGGAAATAGGAGCCTTTATTAGTCTGTCTAGTGTACACCTGGCTTCTATAACAGGCCTCTCCTTGTACAGTAATTTGTGTGTGTCTGTGTGTGTTCATGGGTGTTGGTATGTCTTGGCTTCTTGCTGTCATGTCTTAGCTAATTGTGCCATCCGCAAACCTCAACTTGAAAACGTTTCAATGATTTATGTTTCCATCTTTCACGTTCAAACTTGAGTGACTCATGAAAGTAATTGCGGCCCAGTGAACGAGTGTCAAACATTTAGTGCAGAAGTCTTGACAGGCTGCTTCCCTCGGATGCTCCTTGCTGGAGAGCTCCCATTGCTGACGCTGCCGTTCAGAAGCCAAGTGACATTTTGAAAACGCATCTGACGTCAAAGAAGACGCGTCGGAGTTGAGTGCACAGTGACCTTTTTGTGTGTCTGTTGGTGAGAGTCCAGCGTGTGTCAGCACAGAGGAGCAGTGACAGAGGAGGAGGCTGCCCTGGTTCCTTACCCTCAACCTTTAATTTTCACCAACCCGGCCCTTCACGTCCACACACCCCTTCTGGGTTAGACCAATCAGGCTGGACTGAACTGGACTGGACTGGACTGAGCAGCAGATTGACCTGTGCTGGGCAGGGCTGTCCCGCTCTGGGACACTTTGACTGTCAGCAGCCTCGTATACACTCCCCTCCGCATGCTGACATCCATCCTGCCTGGAACAGATGCAGGGAGTGTGGTAGCGGCTCACCTAGGAATACCACCCAGTTCTGAGAATAGAGGCAGGTTTGGGGGCCACATGACAGAAAAATTGGTTTTATACTGTTGACTAAGTACCCATGTGCTTGAATACCATTAATTTCTATGCAATCAGAACAGTGGGAGCTGCTTTTTATTTTACATTCAATATGATATCACTACTTTTTGTGCAGTCTGAACAAAGCATTTACGATTAACCGATATACCTATAAGAATACAGTATGTCCACATTATACCCCTATCTGCTTGTTCAAGCAAAAAAGCCAATGATAACATGTAAGGTTCCCCTGGGATTATTCTTTATTAAAATAATCATTAGTTACTGCCTTAGAAACCTAACCTCCCCCAAAATAACCATGTTAATATTGGGAACTTATCCTCCCTGCAATTTTCCCATTTTCCTCTAATGGCAAAAACGCCTCCTTTTCCAGCAAACACGTTCATGTGTACACTGGAAAGAAACTGGATCCAGTGGACATGCTCTGCATGCACCACTTCCTTTTGTTGTTCTGTTGGCGGAGGCTGGCGTTTCCAGAGGTGTAATTCTGTGGCCGTTAGAGGTGTGATTTGGTTGCCTGTGTAATGTTCTCTAAGTGTGGGCTGCTTTTTTATTTGGGAAAGGGAATAATTTGGTCGGTAGTGTTTTTCGGTAGCTGCTGAATGTTTTCCTTTAGCATGCTGTAAAACATAATGATCACAGTGTAATGGTAGCAGTGTTGACATGAGGGAAGTGTGAGAGTAATTTTGTGGTTGGTTCTGCAGAGGAGTTAAGCAGCAGGGAGATGTATGCATGTGGCTGCTATATGCATGCACATGTATTGCATGTAGAGGTGTTCATTTTTTCCCTTCCAATTCCAGTCTGATACCTAAACAAGCCAATACAGCGGTATTAAAAATATACATATTATTATGGAACAGCTCTTGGCCTATACTACTAACACTTTATGACTTCACTAGTGCTATAATTAAGCCTTTACTGGTGGGGTTTTCCACTTTAAAATACTGCCAAGCTGTTAGCATTTTGCTAGCTCTGACTGGAGGCACTGCACTGTTGTTGTTTGCTCTCCTCACATGATGAATTACCTGAAATCAGTTAGTCTTAGCTCTTATAAAAAAGCAGCAGAACACCATAATAGATTCAGGTTGGCAGCACAGAGCAGCTTGCCGTGAGAAACATTGGAGTATGCGCTGATACCCAATCTTGTATTTATGGGGGGGATTGGAGCGTTTTAAATACTGGCATGTATTGAAACAACTCTTACTGCATCTGGAGGGAGGTTAGCTCCTGAAAACACTGCACCCAACATCCCTTAATGTCATCAATCAGTCAGCAATCAATCAGTCATGCCGTCAGCAGCATGACTGGTTTTTAACTGGCCCTGTCCACACTATGGATTGGTTAATCCCACCAGTCAATATATAGTAAAGCAATCAATGTGTTCACACTTCAGAGAGCCTTACTCAGTACAAAGAGTGATCAGGCCCTGATCCAGGAGATTAAACTTTGCACAAGCCTCATTACAATGTGGCCTTCTTGGGACAGAAACTAGGTCTGAAACATGCTATTTTCAGTCTTCAGGTGCTGGTGACTCACGGAGCAGCAGACCTGTGTTTGTTAAGACTTCCCCCTACACCCAGTGGGAATGGAAAGAGCTAGGGTGTTTTTTTCCAACACCAGCACCGGCAGTTAGAAATCCCTTTGCTGGTGAAAGTGTGTTTAGTAAAAATGGACTAGGGGGGGAAAGATAGAGTCTCGTGCTCAGCTTTAGCCTGATTCTTGTGCAAAACGGCCAGTTTGGTTTCAACGTTACACGCTGAAAGCACCATTGAGAGCTGCTACAGTAGGCTCCAGTAGTTTCTAGGACAGTTGGGGCAGTCATCTCCACAGGCAGGTCTGTAAACCCCCTTGTTCTCCTGCATGTGTGTGTTTGTGTGTTGGCCTAATTGCCAATCTGTGGCTGCTTCCTTGACAGTAATGCTCTGGGCTACTGTACTGCACTGCATCCAGACAGAACAGAGGCTCTCTTCTCTGCACCGGGCCTCATAAAAGCCTTCTTGACGGGGCTGCGTTGATGAGGGGGAGGCTGCGAATTAAAGGGGACGTGTTATCAAACCACATGTCTGATGATGACGATGACATTTTAATCATCTCTTTGTCACGTCTTCACATCATTGTGTTTCTTACTGTAAATGCTGAGCGTTCCTCGTGGACTTGAGTCACTTTGTAGGAAAAGGTCAAAGGTCATTGCATGTGTCATGTGTCACCGCTTGCTTGTGTTTTGTCCTGGGGAAAAATGGCTGATGCTTTTAAAAATCTGTTCATACCCATGTTGCTGCCCGGTGTTTCTTCCCATCAACAGCCACGATGCTTTCTGGTTTATTAATACCTCAAGACAAATCTTTTTTTTGTCAGAACTGTGCAACTGGAAGCAAAAGTATCTCTTTTTAGCTCATCATGACCTATATAAGCAATATATAGATCAGCATTGTTACCATAGCAATAGCCTCTTCTTTGCTTCTCTCTGAGCACAGTGAAGAAGTATTCCTCTCTGGAGGACTTGATTTAGTTTTGGACCGAGCCACTCTGATATTAACTCGCCAGTCTTTGCTTATGTTTAGCTCTCTGCACTTGTTGACAGTTGCAGCGTATAATTTCAGGAACTGCTCTATATTTATAGCTCGGCTCACAATTCTTGCCTCTGTCTTTCTAGCAAAACCACTCAACAGTACTGATCCACCTACTTTTTTTGCGAACTGGCTTCTTTGAAAGTAGGTTATCACTTTCCTCAAAACTTTCCAGTAAACTACTCCCTCATGTCCTCTTTTAAAACCTCTCTGTCTCTTCCTCTATCGTCCCTCTGATATTGCATGGTTGTAATTAGTAGGCATGGGTCAGGTGCCGGTAAAATGTGTGCGTTGCTGTCAGATTTGGAACCGGAGAAAAATGCAGAGACTTCTGCAGCTGTGAAAGAGTTTCTTCGAACAATGGTTGAATACTTCCCTGTCTATATCTAATAGTATTTTTGCTTGCAATGCCCATCCCTACTAATTAGAGCTTGACAGATATATCGGTCAGACGATATTATCAGCCGATATTGGCCTATTGCAGATAAATCGATATTGTTCTTTTCAGTTATGCCAAGATATAAAAAACTTTTTTTCCCCCAGAGCATGAAGAAAACAATGTGTGGGGTTATTTAGAAATTAAAGTAATCTTGTAGTTTAGCAGACTGCTTAGTGTACAATACTCTCATTTGGTCTGCATTCAAATTGGTTGACATTGACAATGTGCAAGAATGTTACAGCTTCTTTAGTAAAATTATCTGTGTAGAAAGCAGCCAAGTAGAAAAGGTCTTTTTTCCTTCCAGCTCTAAATACTTTATCGGCTGCCTTATCGGTAATCAGTGATTTTTCTTAAGATCTGAATCGGCACATGTCACAAAATCCCATATCAGCCCGACTCCACTCCTAATCCGTGGTAGCTGCTGAAATCCTCCCACTTAGTTTGGGAGACATGTCAGTGTGCCTGCTGTGCCCACTGACCTGATTTAGGGGGAGAGGACAGTGCTAACAAGATGACTTGCCTCCCCCTCCCTCCTGCCTGCAGCCCCTGGGAAGCCATGATACTTGTGAAACTTCAGGCGCCATTTAATTCCTAAACAACACAACAAATAGTGTGCGTGGAGGGGTCGACACTAATGGTGGGTTTGACAAAGGAGGATGTGGCTGGTTTTGATAACAGAGCACGATAAGACATAGATGAATGTAGATCTGTAATCTGGGGCCAGATGCTACTGTACGGGATTGGATAGCTGTTGATCCTGCATGTGCATGATTGCATAGTGTGTGTTAATAAACTCTGTGGGAGTTTGAGCCTCGGATACTGTAGATCCTGGAGCAGCTGCTGTTGAACTGATAACAGAATTTCCTCTCTAAGCTCCATTTCCTTTCTCAGCTTGTGCTTTTTGGATGGATCCTCTTAAAGTGATGCTCCAGCTAAACACACACCGCTGTAGGATTGAAAAGTGTTGACAAAGGTTTGTGGATTTGTCCTTTGCTGTGCTTTCAAGCGGCTGGAATTTCGGGGTACAATTGGTCCTAATATTGGTTCTAGGTTATAGGTACCAAATATCTACATAAACCAATTAAACTACTCGAGCAGAACCAACACTAAGTTTCAAACTCATCAATGTTGTTTTTCTGCCAACAAATCGCTAAATGCGTAACCTGTTGCCATGGCATTTGGCTTGTTTTGTGCAACTTTAGTCTCATTTCTGTAAAACACATAACCTTTTGTGCGATAAGGAATCTTCAGGCTCAAAGTTTAAACCACTGAAATAACAACCAAAAAGTAGATCAAGGTCAGAGCACGCCTTTCTGTCTCCTGCTGCACAGAAGGGGGAGAGGAGTGATGGGAAGAGGGGATATAGGATGACACGTTGTTAAGAATAATGGTGGTCTCCCTATCTCTTCTGCCTGTCCCCTTTGGTTTTGCTTTCTCTTCTCTTTCACCTTCTGTTTTCCTCATCCTGTAGAAATCCAGTTATCGAGCCATGCCTGTGCTCTGTAGCAAGATGGCCATTAAGTTAGATGAGACACTGCCTCTCCTTGATTCAGTCTGTCAGAGTTAACAGGCAACCAGATCAATATGTTTCTGTGTGGAGAGAGAGAGAAACATGGACACAGACAGAAATAGAACAGCAGAGCAGGTATAATGCATGAAAAGACACTGCGTCACATGATGGTGATATGGGAATAATTAGATGCCACATTGGGATTCAGCGAGGTTGAAGCGATGGGTGCGGGCTTGTCATCTCAGCCTCACCAGGGGTCGGCGTGCGGGTAGGAGACCTGATTGACTGGCTGTCTGAGAGGGGAGACTCTGCTGAATCTGAGCGATCCTTCTCCTAGACAGCACTAGGGCAGGAGGACTGTACCCAAGGGATGATGGGTAATAAATGACTCTGAGGGGGTCGCCTCGGGGCCGACAGTGACTGACAGCCAGCTAGGTTTGTGCAGTTTTTTTGAGCTTGTGTGTGTGAGTGTGTCACTGAGGTGTAATAGAAAAAGAAGAGAGGTCAGGTGGAGAGTTTGCTCTAAAATGAGGCCAATGACTTAAATGCCAGTCTGAGATTTATCTTGGCCTATCACGGTCTCTTTTTCTCTTTCTAGTTTGAAAATGTCCTTTTTGTCCTATAACAAGTCAGTTTACCTTTAAGATTATATAAAGGTGTTAATTTTAGGTCAGTTGCATAATCTTGCTTTAATTATGACCGGGTTTCAAACATTAAAAGTTTTTGTTCCGCAATCTAGCGCTAAGTCAGATGCTGTCAAGTAGCCAGCTAGCTAACATTGATTCTTTTTTGTTCACATATTGTTAGCAACAGCAACTATTTTTAGGCAACATTCTTAAGCAACACATTTTTTATTTCATCTCAGTGAACTTTCTTTCTTTAATTAAATGAGCATGACTAAGCTAATAGCTTTGTAAGGCATGCTAACTTGTTGATATGGCAGCTATAGGCTAATTTTTACCAAGCTTAGATTAGCTTAATGGCATGCTAACATTTCCTAACCAGCAATAAAAACAAAGCATAGCTAAGATTGATGAAAATATATCAATTTTATATTAAGATCTGAACAAACGAAAACTAGTTACTTAATCTTTCTTTAACGGGTATTAAATTCTGTGTGTGTTCTGCAATCTAGTGTTAAATATCAGATGCTGTCAGGTACTGAAAGCTAACATTGATTCTTTTTGGTTCTTGCAACTGTTTTTAGGCAAAACTCTTAAGCAGCTGTTTTTTTTATTTAACATTTGTGAACTTTCTTTCTTTAATTAAATGAGCATGACGAAGCGTGTACAGCTAATAGCTCTGTAAGGCATGATCACAATTAATGCTAACATACTGATGTTAGCCGGTATAGGCTAATTTTTTACCAAGTTTGCCATTAGCTTAATGGCATGCTAACATTTCCTAACCAGAAAAAAAAACAACGCATAGCTAAGACTGTTGGAAATGTGTTTATTTTATATAAAGAACAAATAAAAGATATTCATCTCAGGTGCTAGATAGAAAGTTCAACAAAGATAAAGTTTAGCCTGAGGCAATGTTTGTCTAACGTTCATGTTACAGGTGCTGCCTGACAAATTGCCTGTTCCTTAATGTAGGGCGTTCCAAAATAAATTGTTTTGGTATTTGTATGGAAACTCAGGTGTGGCACTAGTATCTAAAACATTAAAAGAATATAACCTGCAATTGTTTTATGATTATAAAAGTATGAACACTTTTTTAAACAGGGTACAAAATCATAAAGTTTTTATTAATTAATCTCCTCAAACAGAGAAACAGACTCATTTCTGTTATGTGACCTAAGAGCAAAATTCCCCAGGTTTCTCTCATGTGACTGCATCACCGTGTCAGTGGAGAATTGTTCGGGCCATGGGCCCTTCACTCTGACAGAACGAGAGAAGGCGAGAGTCTTCCTGTCAAATACCTGACAGTATCTGAATACTTCCGTTCGTAAGATAAATAGCAGGCCTTCTCTATGTTTAGAAATACACTGTAATGCGGTCATTCAGGTTGGCTGCCAAAAAAATATTTCCCGCACGCTCTGCTTACTTTTCATTCTGTTCTTCTCTGAGTGAATTAAGGAGTCGCAGCAGTGAACAAACTGTAAGATAGACCGGCTATTTATGACCCGGTCCGACTAATTAAAGTGGTGTGTAGTTTGACTAATTAATGTGCTGTTGTACTGAATATCAGCACGAGCCGTGCTGATATTCACTACAACAGTACTTCCTCACATGTAATATGCTTTTATACAACATTTCACAAGCAGTTAACAGTAATAAGTAACAAGCAACAGATTACTATTTTGTGTTTATGTATTCATTCATTTGGCTCCATGAACAAAACTAGTTCCGCAACTTGACTGTTGACAAGCAACACATAAATCTTCTGCTCTTGTGCTGCTCTGTGTGTGTAAACATGACCGCAGAGCAGCCACTTTGTGTTATGTACATGTGTCTTTGTGTTTTTATTCATCGTGATGGAATTCAGAACGCCTGAAGCGGAGTGATATGTGTAGATAAAAGTCCAAGTGCTGTTATACTCTATATCAGCACTCATGTAAGGCCCCTGGTCCAATCACAAGACTTGTTCGGATCTAACTTTTATACTCACTGGTGATGTTGTATAATGACTCATAGTGTCTCAGTTGTTTAATCAGGGAAAGGTTGTCATGCTAACCGACAGCTAACAGAGTGCTATGGTGATAACGTCCTCAGTCGTGTAATTCCTGCTTAATTGTCCCATTCATCCGTCCCTCAGCAGAGGAAATTAATGAGCTCAGATCAGAGCTCTCATGTGTGTTTGTACAAAAGCCTTCCTGAAAGTACACAATTACAATATCATGCTCATTTCCCGGATCCCTCCGTGTCGAAGTCAATGAGGTGACAGACGTGTAAGTTCAGACATTGTTTCGGATGTTTTCTGCTTTGTGTTACGGGCTTAAGTTTTATGCTATCATTGTCCTGCGTTGTAAAAGCATGCAGGGATCACTTGGCTCCACCGTGACACACACACGCCGTCACTTTGGCCCCAGGAGGAGGGGCTTGGATCAGGTTTGGCAGGTGAAAAAGACAGGTGCAGCTCCTCAAACACACCTGAGAAACGATAGATGAATGTGCGTGAGTGTATGAGGGTATAATGCAGGACTGAGCTTTGAAGGACTATTTTTTCGGTGTGTGTTTAAGTGTAACAAAGGCTCAGACTCGGGCTCCGCACAGGCGCACTTTGGCAAACTGGGAGGGCTGGATTTGTTTTGATTTGGACTGGGTTGTGTGGGTGATTTTTTTTTTTTATTGTTCCACTGCTCTTTGGACTTTGGTTATGTGAAACTGAACAGTTGGAGGCAAGGTAATGCTCTTAAACACGCTCCTTTCTTAGAATATAACGAATGTTTTTCTTTGTATTTTTTAAGCTTTTATGCCTGAATACGTTTGATTAAAATCATTGTAGAGCTCAATGTGATGTGAATAATAACCTAGAGCATTATTAAACCGGTTAATTTAGTCGTGTTTATGCCTTGAGTCCTGGTTAAGGATGGTGTCTTGTGCCGATTTATGCTTTGTCGGTGAGATTTTAATTAAGAAAAACTGTAAGTGTCAGCTCCCCTCTCTGCTGTGTCGTCAAGTTCCTGTTTGGTGTGAGGCAGTTTCATATGAGGGTCACGTCTTGCTCTCCCATGACTACACAGAGTTTCCATATGCGCCACCAGCCCCTATATTGTCTCCGTCTTCCTCCCTTGTTTGCTTTTCCCAGGAGCGACCCCAGCCACTCTCGGGTCAAGGAGTTCTCCACCGTTCGGTCGTTTGGCTTAAAGGACGCGCCTGCCCGGTTGATCATAGGTCACGCTTTTCCCTCTGACTCAACCCGCGAGTCATCTCAGATTTAGAGATGGTGTTAGCAGAAACCTAGAGGCTCATAACATTTCTGTTGCCAGGGAACTCAAAAATCAGAGTGGGTATAAAACCAAAGAGCTGTGGGATTCGTTTGTAGTAGAAACACACTTTTACATTTTTGATGTGTAGTGAAGAGAGCGGCTTGCCTCTTTCTCCCCCCCTGCCTGTTCTTATTCCTCTGTGGTGCAGAGATGGTGGGAAAGCATGCAGTGTGCCACATGAGGCAGACAGCCGACCAGGACTCATTACTGGCTTTCCTTCAGCTGCCGGCAGCATGGCTGGAAACAGCAAATTAGATGTGCCAGGGCTCGGTGCAATTTCAGGATGTAATCCAGTTGAGGAAGAGTTGGGACGACTGGATTTGATTCACTGGCCTGAAGGGACAGATGTGTGTGGCTGCAGTTTGCACAGTTATTAACATAATCTACTGAGGGACGTCACTTTGTTCTAATGGAGGGACACATCAGATAAGAACTTAAACTGACAAAAACACAGGCTGCCATCAAAGTGAGCTGTTTACAGCACAGACCAGAATGGCCACACACACGCTCGGTTACAAAGTACTTTATATATTTCCAAAAGCTGGATTTCTTTTCCTTTGACTGGACATCAAAGACCTTCAATCTGCAGTCCCATAATAACTTCAATCATTTTAAGTCGGACTGAGTATACTGTATAATCTTTTTCAGTTTTAACTTTAACAGTGTTTCCTTTGAACAACCAGGGTGACAATCAGATAAAAACTAAAAAGACATACAAAAATCTGGATGCAAAAACGCTTGTGTTGTTACAAACTTACTTTAGAAACATTTTGGTTCATAGCATCAGCACCTTCTCTCATCGCTTCCGCTCACCGAGCTCTGGTTGACTTCTTGCAGCAGCAAAGACAGCCACTTGTGGGTGCATGGGGACTTAAAACTAGGATCACCATTTAGGACGGGTCTTCTATGTTTTTCCTTTTCTTAACTGACATTTCTTATTATTATAAACATGGGTATCGAAGCTTTAGGGGGAAATTAATACTTTCTAAGACACCAAATCTGCAGCTGAAATACACACATTACCCAAATTTGAGTTTAATTAACAGTTACACAATTTCCCGAACCATTTTAGGCCTTTTAAGGTTATTAAAGTATATTTTTGTTTTGTTTAGTGGTTGGTATTCAGTGACAAGACCAAAACTGAATAATATTGCTAGCAATACTGCGGTTATGTGATGCCAAACACGGGGTGGACCAAGTGGCCGCCATCTCCGCTTTTTTTATTTTTAAATATAGACCCAGTGATGTTGCAAAGTACGTGTCCGGCGTCTCTGGCGCATTAAAATTTTAAGGGATGCAGTAAATTCTGTATCCAAACGTCCCAGGGATGAACTTCGATTTTCTTTATAGCTGTGTTCACTCATGTCGATGATGTTTTACCGTTTAGGTGAGCGCTGTAGTGATAAAAACCAACACAAACAAAACTCCGGCAGCGGGCTGAGGCGGCCAAACTGCAAGGGGCGTACCGTCACAGCCCGAGCTAGCCTTACACTTCACACCAATCTGCTTCTGTTATTTGTGTGTATTTAGGTACAAGTAAGTTAAAACTAATGAAACAATGGGGTGAGAAAGATAGTTACAAAATGATCAGACACAGACTTTCAGAGAAGATTAGCTGTAGTGAATCAGATACAGGCCTGTGAGAGACAAACCAATATACATCCTCTCTGCCTGCTACCTCAGGCCTCGAGGCAGGATCGATGCAGCAGAGGTTCTTTTCTCCTCTTTGGTCGCCTTCATCTCTGTCAGAGGTCGACATCCTGAAGCACACACTGATCTCAAGGTCATTCAAGTACATCACTGCACACGGCTGCATCCCTGTCGCAGGATTAAACTCATTTTTTGGTGTGTGTTTTATATGAATCTCATTATATCGATCGATTCCTGATGTAGTCTGTCTTCTCTTTCCTCCAGACCTCCCTGCCTCCTCTCTGCAGTACCAGTGTGGATCAGTCGACTACCTGTGTTCTCCTCGGCTGGTGAAGAAAATCCCGACCCCCAGACCATGTCACGACAGGCCCGCCATCAAACCCCGGCCCCAGTCCTCCACCTCGCCAAGACCGCCGACTGCACAGAAACCTCAAGGTAAAAACATGTTGACCTCAGCAGGTTCCCTTCAAGGACAGTTTCAACATTGCGGCTGTCATTATAACTGAAAAGGTGCAGCAGGATCAAACCCCTGCTATCAAGCTGTCATTTATTCTGCTCCTTTATGACAGGGTGTGTGTCAGCTAACCGGCCTCACTCTGTCACTCACATGGCTCAGTAGGTCACATCTGCAGGAGCTACTGCTGGAAAGCAGGCCAGTGGCTCCCGAGTGTTTATGTTTGCGCATCATCTGAAGAATGCTAAATATGAACAACATGTGTTATGTTTAGGGGAGAAACATTGTAGGACATTACACCACAGACTTGGCCTCAATAAAATGTGAACCAAACTATTCAGTGGCGGCTCTGGTTTCCGTCTCTAGTTTTAATCATCGCCATGTCCAGCGCTGCTTTCAGATCCAGCCAGTGTTAACACAATTGAAGCTTATCTCTAAGAATGAGTTACCAGTAGATAAAAGCACTCCTTACAGAACTATCATGATGAACTACCAGCAATAAAAACGGGCTTTTAAAATGAGAATGAAAGAAATCTGTCGAGCAAGAAATCTCTTTGTCAGAATGAATCACCAGAAATAATGAAATGCTTAAAGACAAGGAGACTCATTTTATATAATGTCTTTTCCCTTTGGGCTGAATCAGCTGCTTTATTTCTGAGCAAGATGACAATAATGGTTTTGCATTTTAATACATCGTTTTACAATTTAATACAATTGGACCAAAGCTCCCCTGGTTGAGTTTGAGTATGTGTTTGGTTTTAATCATTATAAAACCTAGGGGACCTTACGGGAATTCGTCTCACACCAAGAGCATCAAAACATCAAAACATAAGTGACAAAAGACATCAACAAACACACAGGACAGCACGTAATAAACATGAAACAAAACCATCTAAATATACATCATTAAATCATTAAGCATCACGCGGTTATCTGTGAGGGACATCAAGGGCCAAGTTCAATAAAGTACTGAGGGCCAAGTTCAAACCAATCACTGTACATAAAGATGGACGCTAGTCTCCATCTGCTCTCATTGTACAAAATTGAAGCCAAAATACCTCCCGTGATAGGCGCTGCCATCTTGCACTGGTGACATAATTTGGAGCCAGAGTTGAGCAGTAGAGATCAGCGGGTGGAGCCGCTGAAGCCACTTCCGCTAACCAAAACACAAATTTACCAAAACTTACACTTACCGGAAAAAAAAAGCAAGGATCCCGCACGCTGGCATGTTTAACAGCAGAACAGCTTCTTGTGTTGGTCTGAGGTTAACGTTCACATATATGTAAACTTCAATGACTGTAGTGATTGTTTTAGTTACGTCTCCTTTTGCCGATCCTCCTTTTACTCTGCTAATCCGGAACAGGAGCCGTATTTGTCGACAGAGCTGTCAATCATCCTTTTTACAGCATCAAATAACTAATTAAAAATGGACACTTTGACATAAATCATCAGGATAAGAACTAACTTTAATGACAGAAACCATGTTTGAGAAAAATGTATTTGACGTGTATTTAGGTTTTATAGTTTGACCCATGTCACATCTGATGACATGGAAGAGGCGGGCTTTATGACCTGTACTGCAGCCAGTCAGTAGGGGGCGATAGAGAGGGTTTGTCTTCACTTTTGGGAAGCTGTCATGTCGTCCATCTGTGGTTCAAACTGTTATCAGAGCTTGTTCAAGCGCTGAATGCTGTGTCCACACCCTGGCCGTCCTATACATGCACCCTGAGGTTAGAAGTGTATATTCAGAAGAATTGTGGGTGCAGTGGGTCTGCTATGATCTTGTAAGGCTCCTGATTTGATCCTTGGTCATTACGCTGATGCCATAACTTTACACATGCAGAGGCGTATTGATTATAATGAAACAAGAGTTTATTAATAAAAGATAACAGTAAAAATGTTGAATAAAAATAACAAGTCATAGATAACATCCTGACCCTTACCCTGATTTTACTCTTAATATCTGTTAGTAAAGTTAAATACTGTATGTAGAACTAATGTGACTAAAGCTCGAACACAACCACAGACGCTCATTTGTTAAGATATTGTGAAATGTTTCCTCATCACTGAAAAAAATCATTCTCAGGTGCAATGAGGCCGTTCTTAAAATGTGCACATATTCAGTGACGCATACACAGACAAGGAAGTGCTTCAATTAACTGCGACTTTTCATATTTCCTGCTTTCAGACATTTGAGTGTCTGCAAACAAATAAATGCAAATATGCAGACTTTGTCCGTCATAAAAATAATGCACCCATTGAGTGCCCGCATGTATGATTGCAGTGTGCATTTTAAAGACAGCTTTGTCATCTCTCTGTCAGTGCTTCTGTTTTTTTTGTATCTAACTGGAACTGTGGTGACTTACGCACGCACTCGTCTCAGCATCCTGTTCTGAAATAAGGAAGTTGCTGATAGCTGAGGCTCAGTTTTAGTCTGCTCGACTACTACATGTTGCTATCCTGTATTTTTCCTCCCTTTGGAGTTTTTTCATGAGGTTTTTTTTACGAGCAGGCTTCACACTTGGATTCAACCATGGAGGTTTTCTCCCTCGGACTTTTACGTGTAACCTGATAGTTTTGTGAATGTCTGCAGCCTCACGCTTCTCTTTTTCTCTGCTCTTGTTGCCTCGACTGGATCTCTGCATCTGTAGTGCCCCCTAAACCAACGCACCTGCTCGCCCTCGGGCAAGATAAGAAACCGAAGAGGATCCCTCCAGCGCCCTGCAGGCCTCTGCCAGCGCCCCCTCCTCCACCTAAGCCAAAGCCCGTTGTAGCACCGCCTGGTGTGGGTGCACAGCCACAGAGAGAGGCCCAGAAGGTGGGGCTGCTCATCGAGAGGTTCGAGAATTCAAAGTAAGTTATATGATGTTAACTTTTACATGTTTCTCATGCTGTCTGGTTGAACTCCACCCACTGAAATCCAGCATTTTATCCTCTAATTATTAATCAAGTAAAGACGTGTGTCGACTCTTCTTTAAGCTATGAACACACATACTTCTTTAAAGCTGGTGTAACAGTGTTTTTTGTTTTCCCAGGGTCCCCATCCTGGGGGTGCTCCCACGCTCCCAGCTGCACCTGTGTCTGAGAATGGACACTGCGTCTGACATCACTTCCTCCTGCGGCCAGGACACCCCGCCGAAGGTTGCAGGAGACTCTTCCTCCCCTGTGGACAAACTTGCACTTGGCACCTCAGAGCGAACGGACGAGGTGTCTGAACTTTCCCGCCTGGCTTCGGTGCACCTTGACGGCTCAGACGACACCCCGCTGGACGACTGTGCCGATGATGACATCACGCACGATGGCGTTAGCTGCCTTCACGTCGTGGAGCGGGAGGAAGGCTCCTCCCACGAGCTCCTGGACAATCAGGACTCCTCGGAGCAAAACGGGAAGATTCCTAACCGGGACAGCGGCATCGACAGCCCGTCCTGCACCGCAGAGGGCGAGGTGTTCCCCAACGAGGACGCCATCGACGAGGAGGATCATTACGACAGCGTCACAGAAACGGAGAGCGTGTCCTGCTGCGTTACCCTGGGCAATAAGAGAGACTCGACGCAGGATGAGGACAGTGACTTGGATGAGGGGAGCAGTGGAGAAATACACTCTCTGACGGACACACAGACTGGCTTTCTGACTGATGCACACTCAGAGGCGCACAAAGTGAGTACCTCGCACTCTTCAGCCTCATCAAGCCATAAACTGGACAACATGAAGGTTATCATTAATGTCTCCCACACTCCCTGGCACTTTAATTTATTCATGTTACATCATGATTTTCAGGAATGTGAAATTGAGCTCATCCTGCAAAGTTTAAAAGCTTTGTCTCAGACAGTCAGTCTGGCTTTCATGTAGTGGAAAAAAGTAGCTTGTGTCTATTATTATCTCAGGCTGAGTGAACTGTTTCAAAGAATACTTCTGCATGAAACACTACACTCTGTTGCAGCGCTCACAAGTAAACGACTTTTATCTAAAAGCAGCTCGGCTGTTACATAAAGGGACAAATACCTGCTTAAAAGCTGAAACAGGAGCTCGTGATGGCCGTCCAGAGGCCGATATCTTCCCTGCAGATGAGCTAGAGTTTCACTTATCTCTTGTCCTTCAATTTGACTATTGATTGTAAACAACACTGATACCTCAAGCCGTGAACATACTCCTCCTAATGGCCTTTAAATGCTGTCAGTGTTTCCTTTAGAGAGCCACAGTTTCACATATAAAAGCATTAGAGAACGGTCTTAAAATAAACGAGCAAATGGAGGTGATGACAGAAAAAATAACGCAATGTCTAATAGGACAAAGAGAGTCTTAGCAAACAAGCAGTCACATAGACTTAAACCCATCACGATATATAGAAAACATCGCTCTCAGCGTGTTTAAATGCTGTCAAACACACCCAAACCCACACGGTGTGATATGAACATACAGCCCTGTGGCCTCTGCTGACCGCACACACCCGCAGTCTTCTGGGGAAAGGTATCTCTGCTCTGCAGTGCTTCCTGATTCCAGCACTGCAGTGCAGAGGAAGGGTGTGCGCTGTGTTATGTGAGGGGCTTCTATGACCGGGAATATTGGTGACACAGCTGACACGTTGATGGCCGTATAATGACACTTTTATTACAGAGGATGTGGGTTTTCAGTCATGTGCGCTGCAGGAGACAGTTTTTTTTGTGTTTGTGCCGGCTTTGTCTGCCAGCCTCTTTGTGGAGACGTGTTTCGTGAGCCTGGTGTGTGTGCTCTTTGTCGTTGCGATGAACTAAATCAGCAACATCATTTTTAGTTTAGTCGTACGTTTTCTGTCGTCTCAGCTCACAATGACAGAGAGTTCACCACATCAGCTTATAACATGTCATACCGCTGTCAGAGGTAACCACTGCTGCTGTGACTGAAATAGAGCTCTGTGAAAGTCAGTTTACTGTTATTCGCCCCGGATGCTACAACTGTTGTTTCAGTCAGTAGCATATGTTGTTTGCTTTATCTTTCAACTCTGCTGTTACTTTATGTTTGTCTCTTTGTCAACAAATCCGATGAAAAAAAGAACAAAACCAATAATGATTTATCTTTCTTATCCGGTCCATGTAGACTCAGTCTGATGAAGCTTGTTTCTCTTCTCAGTCGAGGTTTGTTTTGGTCCAAAAACCCTTAAAAACTCATGAGTGAGTCGGACAGTTGTGCTGTGTGACATGTACCCTAATTACAATGAAGCAGCAGAAAGCACCTGGCGATGGACTCACACACTAGCTTTGTTTCTTTTCATAGGATTTGTTGACAGTGAACAAAACATCTGTGTGAAACACTTGAATTTTTTAGTGTTGCATACAAATCTATAAAAACTGACCTTTACGGGCGCCAGCTTAGCTCAGCGGTTAAGTCAGTGGCCCATGTACAAAGGCTACAGTCCTCGATGCGGCGGTCCTGGGTTCGGCCGCCCTTTTCCACGTGTCATCCCCCATTCTCTCTTCTCCGTTTCCAAACACCATCCACTGTCCTTGCTATCAATAAAGGCATAAAAGCTTTTTAAATAGTATAAAAAGTTAAGACAGCAAGGTAATGAAAAAATGAAGAGATGTTTACACAGATACATCCCGAGTTTGGGTATACTGTTAATGGAATAAACTGAGAAAATAAGCAGTAGGCCCTGTATATAACAAGTACTTACAGTAGGTGTAGTATTCTGCAAAGGATTCAAGGGTCGAGGCTAAAAAATATCAACAAGCTAATTTAAATAATACAATTAGAAAGTAACAAAAAATAGAACTAGAATAAGAGAATAGAATAAAAAAAGAAGGGTTAGGCAGAGTTAAAAATATCTGCTGCTTAAGTGAGACATTTTTGACCTCCTTCATCCTCTGTATGACCACGAGGCCACCATCACCTCATTTGTTGTCCAGCTAACAATATATCCTTTGACTGATATTTATAGTGATGCTTAGCGCGAATAGATAGATTCCAGACAACAGCTTTACATGGGCCACAGCATACACAGGCTTAAAACAGCTATATGATTCTTGTTCTATATGGATGTAACAACAGTCCTTAAATATATAGAAAAACCAACAGAAAACAACTGACTGTCCAAACGACTGTGGACTCACTTTTTGTTGGCTAAACCTTGTCGCATTAACCTGTATAATATTATCTTTTTGTGTGTGTTGATGCTGAAAAGGAGATGTTTCATTTGTATGTGATGGTCTTTTAAGACTTCTTATTCTTCATGTCTGTCTGTTTCAGTGCTCAGAGGCTCAGAAGCTCCTCAACATCGCCAAGGAGCTTCTCCAGACTGAAGAGGCCTACGTCAAAAGACTGAACCTCCTAGACCAGGTAACTGTGTTACCTCTGTTTGTGTCTCTCTTTCCAGTTAGTTTGTTTGTCCGTGAGTGTGTTGGTCCCAATTTCAATCTCCTAAGTGTGCCATTGGTCTTAGTGATTGAGATCCGGGCTGAGCTGGATTAACACGGGCACTGTGATCCAGCGGACAACAACACTCCTCTGTTGACTGGATTACTCGCAGCAGTGTTAGCACGACCGTGAGAGTGTGTCTGTGCCTTTATACTGTATATACATGTGCACCCTTTTATATAGCACATGCACTCACTGTGTGTATGTGTCTGAGGGTGACACATATTGGTATATATGTGTGTGGGTGTGATGTGTCATGCCCTCACACTGATCTGTAACTATCTGTATTTAAACCCTGTGGATTAAAGATGTGTTTCCTGACTCTTAGCGGGGTTTATAAGTAGAAAGCTCCGTCTGGGCTCAATGATGTGACACAGCATTATTTTTACAACCAAATTCACCCTTAAAACTAAAAATATGTTTAATCTATGAGTCAGTTCGTCCATAAAACAACTATATTTAGTTAGTATCACTAAAAAACTGTAGTAAATGATCAATTTAAGTGACTTTTTTGTCATTTTCATTATGGAAATGCATTCAAAAATACTTGATTAGCAAAATTGTTGCATTCTTACATCACTTTTCTGTTGGGGTACCTATGAATTGTGTCACATCTAAATACCATCTCTTTATCATGACGTCTGATGTCATGTCCTCCTCCTCTTGTCCGCACCGTTGGCTGATCATCTCTAATTGTTTCAGTACGGATTATTCTATTCATTTATTTTTCTCTGTATTCGCTCGTGTCTGATGAGAATTCTCTCCTGGCGGTTCAGTCCTCTTCCTCTCTGTTAGGTTCATGTGGTGGAGGACGTGCACGGTTGCCCTATCACGAGCCAGCTATGGTTTATTTTCTAGTGAAACAGAGAAGCCTCACAGTGCACTTCCTGTTTTTATCTCTCTGTTCTCACACCACATGGAGACAGTAGTGCCAGTCTGATGCTGCGACGGATGATTGTAGTGAAGCAAGTTTCCACAGAGTTGTGACATCATGTTTGATTTGAACCTGAACATTACAAGAATGATGCTGACAGATAAGATTTAATGACCCACTTACATTACCTTTTAGCAATGCTACCTCTAACTCATGTAAATGAACCCATCTGTTACATAATTAAATATTTTTAATCAAGCATCGTTGCATTCCTCACATTTGCACTATTGTCCTATGTAGGCTTTTACATACTAGTTTAATATTTCATTTTTAATGCTCGTACATAGAGAGCAAAGTTAAACCGGAGTCAAACTCCTTGTATGTGTACATACCTGGCCAATAAAGCTGATTCTGATTTATCAGTGGTACAATAATCCCTAATAATCAATGAATCGTTTAAATAGGTTTTCCTGTGAATTGATATTGCATGCAAAAACACACAAGAGGCTCAAAAAACACTCAATCCTACATTTCCCACAATGCAACCAAAACATCTTTTATTAGAGCCTCTGTGCCACTTTGTTTAAACCCCACACCTCCAATTTGTTACACTCTTCTGTTATCAGTTTGTCTCAAGCTGAGATAACCCTGATGACATCGATGACATCATCAGGGTTATTTTCTCAGACTCGACAAAGTCCTCTCCACCCAGAAGGACAGAATACAACAGTTTTTACATGTTGAGTAAAGTTAACTATAACTTGTAAACTTATTTTGACTTGAAAGATCAGTGGAATGATCCTTTAAGTCATTTAGCAAAAATGGCAAACATGGGGCGGCAGTTTAGCGCAGTTGGTAGAGCGGACGCCCCGCATACAGAGGCTACAGTCCTCGACGAAATGATCGCAGGTGCGACTCCCAGTCTGTGATCATCTGTTGCATGTCATTCTCCACTCTCTCCTCCCCACGTTTCCAGTCTCTCTTTAGCTGTCCTATCAATAAAGGGAAAACAATTAAAAAATAAACTAACATTAGGTTATTGTACCTTCTAAGGTGCAACTATTCACAGGTTAATATCATTTGAATTTAAATATGGTTTTATTTTGGGGAAAAAGCCATTAGAAGATGTTGCATTGGGATCTGTGTAAATGTTATCATGTTTTATCAACTAAATGTTGCAATTATACCAAAGAAACAAAAGTTATTCTTTTCAACCCCAATGTACTGTATTATAAGTTGATTATATACAGTATATGTCAACTTCTACAAATGTCCACATTTATACAGTTGAACTCATAAACTAAAAATCAAAGGAACGTGTCTTCCAAAGTTATACTTTACAGTGTATCTCGCTGGCAGTGTTTTTGTTACTCTGCTGGTCGCAGAGAAGCCAAATCTGGTGTAAATGAAAATGTTTGTTTTGGAAAAGAACAAAATGGAATTTTCTCTGTTTATGTTTAAAACAACATCATAAAAGTTCCTCTCTGTTTACATGCCCGCTCGATGAGAGGGAGCCAGATCTGCGGTTTTGGAAACAGTTGCATCATTTTTTGTATACAAACGTTGTGTTTTGTTTTTTTCTCTGCAGGTATTTTGCACTAAGCTCACAGAAGCTGGAATCCCTCAGGACGTCATTACAGGGATCTTCTCCAACATCTCCTCCATCTACTGCTTCCACGACAAGTTCCTGCTGCCTGAGCTCAAGACGCGCATTACAGGAGAATGGTGAGGGATAAACAGTGTGCATCATTGTGACGTTGCTCAGAGATGGTTGTGGTCAGTTAGGCCGTTGGTGTTGGCTGTAAAACTGTGACAGCTGGAGGGCATTATTATCCGGTTTTTAGTGGTGTCGGGTTGATAGGTTGTGTGTTGTGTGTTGTTTGTGTGTCAGAGTTAAAAAATGATGACCAAGCAGGAAATGTAGCTCCAGTTTGGGTTATAGTGCCAACATCAGCCACCTTTGGTAGAACATGACTCTTAAATGGAAGATACTGTGAATAAAAGTAGCTCCATGAAATCAAGTTTAGACACGTGAAACTGTCATGAATACAGCATACATTGCAAACAGTCAAACAGTCTAACTCGATAGCCATTAAGTTGTGTAGCTGTCCTGCATCAAATAGGCCCAAAGTCCTGTTTACAATGCGTGAAGACTTAGTGAATTCTCTGCCTGCATTAACCACGTTGTTTGTTGTGTTTGCTGCAGGGACTCCACCCCTCGCATTGGAGACATCCTCCAGAAACTGGCTCCGTTCATGAAGATGTATGGAGAATATGTGAAGAACTTTGACCGAGCCATGGACCTCGTCAACACCTGGACGCAGCGGTCCTCGCAGTTCAAGAGTGTCGTTCAGAATATACAGGTACATATCTGTGTTTGTCTTATTCAAAACCTTCCTTACACAAATTGTTTATTACTCGTTTATTCAAAAGCATAATTGTTTTTTGAAGCCGTGTTATGAACTCTCTGAAATCCACATTACAAAAACAGTTTTGACAGGTTTGTTTTTGTGTGTGCACCCACAGAAACAGGATGTGTGCGGGAACCTGACGTTGCAGCACCACATGCTGGAGCCGGTCCAAAGGATTCCTCGATACGAGCTGTTGCTCAAAGACTACCTGAAGAAGCTGCCTGATGACGCTCTGGACCGAAAAGACGCAGAGAGTGAGACATTAAAGCCACTTTTTTTTTTCTTTAAACTGCAACACGCACACTTCTCAGTCACAGCAGATTATAGAGACATTTTCCAGTTATGGTTTTCTGGCTTCCTGTCAACCTGCTTTTACTTCTGCTTCCCCTGTACCTCAACTTTCACCTGTAATGTTTTGATCAGCACACAGTTCTGTGCGCTGTTCAGTACAAAGTTCAGGGTTTGACGCACTTACAAGCCGTTTCATCTTTTTGTTTTTAACTTAAGATTTAATGAGAGATTTTAATTCAGAATCTTAATTGGAGAAAACATATATACATGAAGTAAAAATAATATTGTTTTAGAAGTCAGTCAGTAGTCAGTTCCAGGTTCCCACCCTCGATCCTTTGTCACGTGTTATCCCCCATTCTCTCTTCCTTGTTTCCAACACTTTCCACTTTCCTTGCTATCAATAGACGCATAAAAGGCCAAAAAGGAGATAAACCAGTGCAGATTCGAATCCAAATATGTGCTAGTGAAGCAAACACACCTCCACTTTGTGGTTATCTGGAGTTATAAGGCTCCATGACTGTTTATGAGCAGGAGGAGAGGGAGGAACAAGTAGCCGATCCGAGGGGAAAACGGTGAAACTGGAGCTCGTGCTAACCTTTAAAATAAGACTGTCTGAGCCAGAAGGTCAGAAGGTGTCAAGAAATTCACCTCACCTTGTTGTATGTGAACACATCTTGCTCGAGAACACCAACCCTCAGTGGAGATCCCTCCCTGCTGCTCCGCTTTTACTTTGAAAAGCTGAAACCTTGTGTGGGAGCCAGTTGATGAGATTCAGCCAACATGATACTAAGATTCTTTCGCTCCGGGATGCATTTCTTCACATTTTTGGATTTGGAAAGCAAAGTACTACACTGATGATGACACTACTTACAACAATAGGAAGAAATATAACAGGCCATAAAGAAATTAAAGTAGATTACAGAAACTGCTACATTTGCCTCGGTTTGTGCCGGGCTTTTACCACCCAGAATGTTTTAGTAAATGCCATGAGAGGAGTCAGGTCTAGGTGGGGGCAGACAGTTGTGTAGTCTTGGCAGTGTAGTATGTGATGTAGGGCTTAGCTGACCTTTCAAATCCTAAGAGACTAATACAAAGTAGCACATGTGTGTCATGCCCCCAATCATTTTCTAGCTGTAAAATTCACCCCCAGTAACATAATAAAACTACAATAGTCATGTGATATTTTTGTGCAACATAAACAGTTGAGGTTGAGCGGAGACAACTACCTTAGCCTCGGTCATGACCTCATTAGGCTAACCACTTTATTTAATCTATCATTGAGCTGATGCAGGATACTCACTCTTCATTTCAACCTCATTCTTCTTCTCGTTCTTGCCGTCTGTCTCTAGCCTCACCTCCTTCCCGGCAGAGACAGATCGCACACTTCCCTTCAGTGCATTAATCTTTATGACCACAAATTAAATTTTACATGATGATGATGTTCTCCCACATCCTTGCGTCCATTTCCCGGCGAGTGTAGCCTCACCACACCGTGTTGTTTGGAGTGTATGTTGGGGGTTTTCTCTCCTCCTCTCCTGACGCGCAGTTTATCACAGTTGTTTTGGCCTCATTTCCCGCGGCTGTGTGTCTCTTCTGTTTATGTAGGCCATGATTAAGATGGCTGACTCAGGTGCTCCCAGGCATTAGCACAAGGCGAGTCGACTGGATAAAAGCCAGCCTAATGCAGTCAGCGTGTTTAATGATAAAACAGTGCATGTTTGGCATCTAATCCTTTTAAATGAGTATAATTAAGCTTGTGTGACGTCCCTGGCAGTTCTTATGTTTCCACTGTGTTAAAAATAGAGCTTGACTGACAGTCTGTAGTTTGCCTCCCTTGTAATCTGAAGGTTAGTTTTATATCACATGATGTTTTCACATGATTTTATGCTAACTTTGTATGTGTGAATGCTTGTTACAGAGGCAGTGGAGCTAATCTCTACTGCAGCTAACCACTCCAATGCAGCAATCAGGAAGATGGTAAGACTATACATCACTCTTCTGTGTTTTGGTTGTCATCTGTCACAACACACCTTTACTGTTTTATTCCGTCTTGTAAAAACCAGCTAAGACATTACTCAATCAAAGAGTTGCTGATGCTGTACTGTCAGTCAGCAACATTGCAAGAGTTTGTCTGGGGGAGTGAGCATGATGAATTAGTACAGACAGGAAGTTGCCGCTTCCTGCCTCGAGTTTCGCAGCTTGAGGAAGCCTGACTGACTCTTTTTCACACTCTTCATCGCTTTGCTCTGTCTGGCGTTGTACTCGTATTTCTCACAAACTTCAAACAACTTTAGCAGACAAATGTATTCATGAATCAGTAAAGATTTATAAAACCTGCTTCTGCCTTGCTGGGAAACTCATGAATGTATGAGAGTCTTAGCTGGTAATAAAAAAAAAGAATGGCTTCATCTGTCTTCTCACTCTCATGTGTTTTCTTGTGTTTTTTTTGCTTCTGGTTTGCTCATCTTCCTGTTTGCCTAATGTTTGCAGGAGAAGATGCACAAGCTGCTGGAGGTTTATGAGCGGCTCGGAGGAGAAGAAGACATAGTTAACCCGGCCAATGAGCTCATCAAAGAAGGACATATCAAGAAGATGTCAGCCAAAAACGGAACAGCACAAGACCGATACCTCTACGTGGTGAGAGCACGGAGGTGTTAAAAACAGAAACATCACCCTGCTGATCTTTGTGTCTTTAATTAGGTGATATATTTCTGTCTCTAAACCAGTTCAACAATATGGTGCTTTACTGCGTGCCTAAACTCAGACTGATGGGACAGAAGTTCAGTGTTAGAGAGAGGATCGACATCGCCGGCATGGAGGTGAATTTCTGCTTCTAATTCTGTTCTGTTCGATGTCCTTTGTTTTCTCCTCTGCCTTTTTGTTTGTTCTGGCAGGTGCAAATCTAATTTTCTCTGTTTCTTGACCTCAGGTGCAGGAAAATGTGAAGCAGAACCTTCCTCACTCGTTTGCCATTATCGGCAAGCAGCGTTCACTGGAGCTGCAAGCCAGGTAAAGACATTTGGAGCGAATGCACAAAAATTAATATAGGTCAACATATTCAAATAACATGATTAAACAAAAGAGACTTGATATGAGAATTAATTAACATTTCAAGTTATTATAATTACTTGTTTTCATATTTGTTTTAATCTAACAGTTTGAAGTCATTACATCATTATTTCATTACATAAAAGTTACTTCAAATTTTCCCTTTTTAAAAACTAGCTTCCCAAAATATCATTTAAAAGATGGTACTTTTTGCAGTTACTTTTATTTAATGTTATATTTTTTTCATAGTATGACTTTTTATTTGCTCTCTCTAACTGCAATGTTGCTATTTAATCCTCTAGCTAATTGCTAACTTCTAGCTAGCTCCTGTTGGCTGTGTTTTGCTCTTCTTAAGTGTCCTTCTTTGAGAAGCATATTTGAGATCAAAACGCTGAAAAAACCCTCTTATTTAACCAAATAACTTCTGCTGTGAACGTCAGCTATTTAATTTGATACTCTGGTCTAACCCGAGTTTAAAACCAACGTAGCTAGTTAGCCGGTTAGGTAGCATGTCAAGCTAGTGGAACATTTGCTTCCACAGTTAGCAAGTTAGCTCCTGTTAGCCATTACAAACTAGCAGCTTCACTTATCTGTCTTTTACTTACCTCATTTAAATAGCTGTACATGGTACCTATTTAACCAGGGAAGTAAACAAGCTTGTGAACTTAATTGTCTTTTTATCTTGTGTCTTATTTGAACACTAGCCTATACATTCCTATGTTGACAGATTGTCTACTTGCCCTGTTTGATGTGAACATTTGAATCTATTTCATTGTTAGTTTCTGTAGTTTTTGACGTCATGATTTTTTGCTGTTTTACAGGACGGCTGAGGAGAAAGAAGACTGGATTCAGGCAAGAATTACTCACATGCTAGCACACATGTAGAAGTACAACCACACACCGTCTCTTTAGCACACATGCAGCATTTTGCGTTTGGTCCTGTGGTAGATCTGCTTTATTAGAGAATGGAATTAGCAAAGATTTCCTCCCCGCACTCATTCAGTGTGTTTGGGAATTATATTCTCTAATAAAGCCCCTCATTATTGCTCATTTAGCCCATTACAGCAGAGTAAAGCTGATTAAAACATTTTGCAGGATTGAATAGAGAGGGTGGGCGTATTACAGAGGGGGTATGTGAGGTTTTACTCCGCATGTAAGCATGAGGGACGCGCTGAGATTATTAGATGGATCATTCACAAAAGCAACAGACAATTGTAGTGTAACGTTAAGGAGATTGAGGGGAAAGTTTTTACACACTGTGAGCCGGTTAAAGCTCTGGAAGCACTGGGCTTAAGGCAGCAACAGCAGGACCGTGATGCTTTTGCAGCTGTGATGCGATAGCATTCGTCATTCTGTCAGTGCGCTGTCAGAACAGACAGCATGGCACAGATGCTGTCTTTGTCCCCAATACGACAGGGAAAGAAATTGTGGCTTTGTAGTTAGCTTCATCTTCTCGTTTTCATCTTAGGAATTTAATTATTTTAAGCTAAGTAACAAACTCTGTAGGATACCTATGATAATAATCTTTCTCCTTCTCCCTCCTTCTTTTCCTCTACATCTCTTCTGACTCTCAGGTGATCCTGGCCACGATCGAACAAAACAAACAAAACAGCTTAACGTTCAATAAAGCTTTCAACAGCTCCTTCTCCCGGGAAGACGACCACCTCCCTGAGTCACCGGTCAGTCTCACTCTCCCTTAACCAGTCACTTCATTGATCAGTCAATTAGTGGGTCATCCGGTGCAATGAATCATGGGAGGCTAGTGGTGCACCAAACAAGTTTATCATAGTCTGGTCTTTGTCTGCCTGAGCAGCTCTCCATCTATGGATGTTGTAGTATCAGACACATAAAGAAGCTCTTTCTTTCCGCCCCTGACAGTTGCAACACGTAGCGTCTGTGAGTCTCGTCTCCCAGAACTCTCTCATGACCTAATAGGGAAAGCCCGAGTCAAAGTGTATACAAAACTCTTATGGATCTGCTGTGACCCACTTTGGTTTGGCTGGAGCTGGACGCAGGCCAAATGTAACTTCATATAAGGCAGAGTGCTAGATTTCAATGGTTCAGACTGACACCTAGTGGTAGAGTTATCTCACTGCAGGCAGTTTATAGAGCTAATAGAGCTTAATGATTATTTTTTTCCTTCCTCAGGGTCCCTGGTGCAACACATCCATGGACTCAGATGGTGAAAGACTGCATGAAAGGGTAAGATACCATTGTGTATATATAGGAATAACACATTTTGTCATGAGGCATGGTGGTGCTTAAAGGAGCAGTGGCTTACACAGTTTGTGAGTTTAAAATATGTACCATGCAAATGCATAATTAACTGAAATGATAGCTGGGCTTTAAGATGTAGAAGTAAAATGCAGGTATTACCTTAAGGCCTCTTATCATTTTGGGTTTAACTATATTGTATTACCAAAATAATTTGCAAGTGGTCAAATTACCACAAACAAATATTTACGTGTTCAATTTGAAGTCTTCAACTCTGTTTGGTTGGTAGTATAGTTTTGCCTTTATGGTTGGTTTATTCGATTAATGCAAAAGCTATGAATATTACTGTTATTTTTCAGACTTTATTTATAGAGGGTACAGTTGATAGTGTCGGAAACATGGGGAGAGAGAATTGGGGATGACACGCAGCAAAGGGCCGCCACATCGAGGACTGTGGCCTCTGTACATGAGCCGCCGATTTCACCACAGAGCTAAACCGGCACCTTGTTATCATAAATATAACATGGAATTAACTTGAAAAAAAGGATTTCAAAATACAGTTCTTACAGAAGATGAACAATAACTGTTTGGTAGCTGCAGTACACTGAAACCGGATTTAGTTTCAAGCTTTGGTCTTTACTAAAAAACAATTAGGAGCAGGTAGAGGTGTCGGGAAACAACGGCTAATAAATACCTGGTGTAACAGGATAGAGACCAACGTTAAGAAGTGTAAAATGTTTGACAAAATGTTTAATAAAAAGGTGGACAACTGTTGTTGTAGCCATGTTAGCCCCTGTAAGTTATGTTTACCATCCAAACCTACACTGTTGCTGTGCTCGAAATCGGATTCTACATACTACATACTGCATACTGCGTTCGGCGGTAGTATGTAGTACGGCGCTGTTCAAATTTATTTTGCAGTATGCAGCGCCAGGCGCCATTTCCGGTTTTGGAAAGCGGAAGCTGCTTCTTTAACTATAGCGCCCCCTTCTGCTCTTTCGCTGCTGTCTGCTATTTCAACTGCCATTGTGACGTTCCTGCGCTTTGCATTGTGGGAGACAGTAGGCGAGGTAGACTGGTCCGGTGCATACTGGAGATTTTTTCCAAATCAGTACGACATCCGTTTTTTTTTTTGGCATGCTGCACGTTTGCATACTACATACTACATTTTGGCCAAATCAGTACGTACTGCTAATTGAATTGTACTTTGAGAGGCGGTTCTAATTAAGCTTATTAAGTGAAAACACCTGTGCAGGTTCTTGTGTTTTAAAGAATGAGCTGTCTGTGTGACAGATGTTTCTGTAGTTATCCTTAAAGGTACATTGATTTCAGGCTGGATTGTTGTGGTGATGATTATAATACATTGTTGACGACTGCAATGGATCCATCTGCTGTTCTCTTTTAAAAAGCGAAAAATGGATTTGTACTCATTGACCAGAAAATGATCGAAAATTATTTTTTATATAAAGCAGATTAATTTCACTTTCCCACAATGCATCTATAATAACAATCTGACAGCTGTTGATACAGTTGTCTGTTTGAGAAGGTTAGTGTTTCTGCGTAGGTGTCTCTCTGTCTGTGTCTGTGTTATTAGAAAGGTGAAATGGAAGACATGCAGCCAGACAAACAGAGGATCAAGCAAGACCAGTCCTCAGACATTCCTTTGGTTCATTTGTGCTGAAACTGAACAGGCCAAAGACCTTGACACATGTTTTTTTTTTAATGTGTATTTTCCAGAAAAGTTCCAGGAAAAAGGAGAAAGAGAAGCAAACGTGTAAAGGCTGCAACGAGAGCTTCAATTTCACCAAGCGCAAACACCACTGCAAGTCCTGTGGAGCGGTGAGCACAGATGGAACAAGAGAAAAAGTGTTTGTTAGCCATGTCAAAGTGATGAAGGGAGAAGTCAGGGAACAAGTGGAACATTTCTATCGGACAATTAACTGTTAACAACCGAGCAGCCTTTTGATGCTGTTCCTCTCTCTCTCTCTGACCTTCTGCAGGCCATCTGCGCAAAGTGTTCAAAGACCTTGGACAACAAAACGAGCCGAGTGTGCCCTGAGTGTTTCGAAGCCAGCCTCAGCCTGGAGAATCTGGGCGTCAGTGAACAGAAAAGGAAAGCTGTGCCTGAGGTGAGCGGACAAAAACACACAACAGATTTAGCTGCGTGTGCATAATAGTTTATTCTTCTGCTCTGACTAATGCCAGTCTAATGAGGTCCACATCTCCCAGTATACCAGCAGTCATTGTAAACCAGACTGCACTGCTGGTAGAACAAAGAAATGAAAAAGAACAGTAGTGTCTTTATAAAGTCCGGTACAGCATCTGTGTTGAATACTAATGTTGCTGTGTCTGACGTCATTGCACACAGGCATAAACACACATTAAACAGCACTTGTGCATTTAGGAATTACCGCTGATTCACATTGAAAGATCAGCTTATCCCTCTTTGATGACTAACAGTATAATTAGACTGCAGCTTAAGGAGGACCAGTCGTCTCTGCTGACTCAACCGTCTGTCTGTCTGCGCTCACTGTCTGTCAGTCTGTGGATGGACCTTTACA
This sequence comes from Semicossyphus pulcher, assembly GCF_022749685.1. Classification (NCBI taxonomy): domain Eukaryota; kingdom Metazoa; phylum Chordata; class Actinopteri; order Labriformes; family Labridae; genus Semicossyphus; species Semicossyphus pulcher. The sequence goes on from NW_027211637.1 coordinate 23,019,805, forward strand.
GTGATCATGCTGAAAAGCTGACACTATTCAGACATATTGTCGCTGAAGTTGTCTTACTCTTCTGATGCATGATTCAGGAAAAAAAAAGGAAAAAAAAGAGCTGCAGTGAGCTTTGTCACCACATGGGGGAGCAGTTAGGCCACCTAAGGTTCAGACAAAGGGCAGCAGGAGCTCGGACACCTGCCCATGAACAAATCTCACTGTGTCCTACTTTGTTGTTGTTGCGTAATAGTGAGCAGTGGAAGATCTGCTCTATCATTTGCTCATCAAATTCAACTTGCATAATGTCTGGTGCAGATGGATTTTAATAACAAGCTAATTCAAATCAGTCTTAATAATATTAAACGTCACTTTTATAGAACCCTTAAAAACAGGTTGAATAAGCTATTTACACTGGAAATGATAATCAATGATCAATAAATTGCTGACCATTGGTTATCTCAGGCCTAAACAGGTGTTGTGTAAATAATTGAGGTTGGCCTCTTTATGAATACTTCTATATTATTCTATCTTTTTAGAGACAGACATCTCTAACGGGGGAGAACTGCCTGCTATGTGGCCACCTTCAAGTGCAGGAGAAAGGGAAGAGCTGGACCAAGATGTGGGTGGCTGTCACCAAGGCGGAGCCACTGGTGCTGTACTTGCAGAGCAACGGACAGGTAAGACACACTCTGAAGATGTGTGAGTGTTAAATAGCACCTTTTGCACCCTTTTTTTAGGGAATATATATTTTATCCTTTATGTCTTTTACTCACAATACTTATGATAATATTACACGTGACCCCCATGTTAGGTTTAGATTTGTAGAAATAAAGGACAATAAACAACATGTAGCCACATAACTTTAGTGTGCTTTAGTGGTCTCTCTTCATATCCTCTTGCTACACTCGTCTGGCCTTTCAGTGCACTTCCTCCTTTTGAAGCTCGACCTCTCTACAGTGTAGCGGCTGTGCACATCACTGAGTATGTGTCAGTCAGATATATCTGATCCTGCTGTGCCAGCCTGTCTGTGCACTGTCTGTGCTCTGTAGATTTGGGCTAGGAGGATTTGTTTGTCCTGAATGTGACCTCAGGTATATCTGCTGTTGCTGTCAGCACCGCTGCAGATCCTACTGATCAGACAGAGCAACTCTATGGATTTACAGTAGTTCCTTGAAATCTTGGCTCTGAATGTAGATTTAAATCCACCCAGAAAATCCCTACAAGATGCATTTTTACCAGTTGTTTACATGACTGCTAAAAATAAAAAGATTTCCAAAGCAATCATGTGAAATGAGCTTTATGCTGGAGGCTGTGATTCCTAGCTGATGGCACAGAAGGGAAGTCGGCCTGTTAAAGCCTCTCCCGTTTTCATTTCCAAGACTAATATCCCCATCCCGCTGCAGAAAGCTGCCATTCCAAAGATTAGGATTAAAAGGGAGTTGGACGAGCATTTCCTGATTATGCAGAGGAAAAAGGGGGATGGGAGAGAGAAGGACAGGGTTTAATATACATACAGCTGAAGAGAAAAGCCGTCACATGCTGCTATTGGTTTCCTCAACAGATTTCTTCTAATTCACTTATGTAACTCGCTTCTCTAGGAGTCCAAGGGGGCGCGGCCGGTGCCTCTACCTGGTTACGAGGTGTGCGTGGTACCGCCATCATCAGGCGAGAAGTCGGAGGTCAAACACGCAATGCGGCTCAGTCACGCCCAGCAAACTTTCCTCTTAAGTGCCCAAGATGCAGAACTTCAAGCAAAGTGGGCGGATGTCCTCTCCAAAGCTGCCCGCGGAGAGACGCCTACAGAGGCATCGACGAGCCTGACTGAACACAGGAAGAGCCAGTAGCGGCCATGTCGGAGCCACAGGACTCGCTCCCTCCTTCCCTCCCTCTCCTGTGTATAGAGCACACATTACTTGAATTCACTTTACCTTGGCACTTTTTTGTTTCGTTATGTTTTTCTCCCCTTCCAAAGGACCACTCAATCCTCCATATGCCACTTCAATCTCCTCCTCATGACCACACATTCTTCTCCTTCTCTCTACATCTTCCTGTCTCTCTCTCAAACACACAAAAACAAGAAGGACTATTCTATCAAACCACCAACGCCACTGTATGTTTGAGTGGTTTGGATGATTTTATTATTACTCTCAGTGTTTTTAACAGCCGGAGAGGACTAAATGTTTTATTTGTAATATAGCGAAAGAAGGTTTTTTTTTTTTTTTAAGATGAAGTTCCTTGTACATTATGAGACCGTGTTGTGAAGCATTAAATCTTATGTGTCCGTCTTTGCATTTGTGCGAAAGTGCGTATGTGTGTGTTTGAGCGTGAGTCCCCTCCTGTGTTTATTAAGTATTGAATGTTAGTGTAAGAAAAACATGCGCCACCTCCCTGTTCTCCTCCCTCCTGCTGGGGACACAGTGGCAGTTCAGTGAGTATTGTACAGTATGTATACTATAGTGCGATGTAAGGAAAAAAAAGACATTTTAACTTAAGAAGACACAGAGATGTGTACGCTTGTGGCTGGCCACCTGATGCTCCCACTGTCAGCTCCGCTCCTCTATATTGGTAATAACTCCTTTCCATCATCGTCTCTGGACTCTTTGAGACCTCTAATCTGAGTCTGATCCAGCACATTTCCTCTCTTTCATTATTGGGATTCGTCTGATGAAAGTACACAGCCCGAATGGGATCATGTGGCCTCAACTCTGACCCTGCAGGTTCACTCCCTCAATATCTCCACATGTACACATGCTGAATAAATCCCTCCCATATTATTCTCTCTCTCTCTTTTCTCTGCATAGCAATCGACTCCCTGCTTCCCTCCCTACCCATGGTGATGTGATGGAAACGAAGTACTGTACTGTAAAACTGTTTATTCTGCCTTGCCCCCCGTACCCTGCTCCTCTCAGCACCAGCCTTTAAGCAAACGTAGCAAAAAAAAGAAAACTCGTCATTGGATCTCTTTGTGCATGTAAACTCACTCATATTTATGTACCGTGCTATGAAATCTCGCCCCTGTCCCTCTTTTTTATGCTCCAGGATTCATTCTTGTTGTACTGTAAGTGAGCAGAGTCAGCATTGAGTGTTTTTTTTAAACATGGATTGTGCACAGTGGAAAAGCAGTCAAGCATATCATCAATAAAACAGACGTTGTGATTCATACAGTAAAACACTGTCCTGAAGGACCACGTGTTTGTGTCTGCAAATTTATTCAAAACCACAGACGTACTTCCTTTAAGAGAAAGGGAAAGCGCTATCACAGAGGCATACATCGACGTTCATTCACTGCAGCCACACATCTGGTATTGATATCACTCACAAAACAGCATATGAAATGATGCCAAGAGATATTTGATTTAATAAGCTGATGGGATGAAAGAGGATTAAAAGCCATGTATGTGTGCAAATAGGTCTGTGTGCATTTGTATGTCATCTGGGGTTACTGCACTGTAGTTGTAGTTCTGGTCTTTACTTCCTGGTTTTCACTAAAGTTTAGTTTATTTATAACAAGTGAATATTGTATAGGGATTCGTTATAAATTTATCCCAAAACTTTCTTCATAGCGGAGGAAAAACCTAAAAGAAACATGTTAATTTAAGAGTAAACAGCTGTGCTTAAATATCAGGCTTTGCCATAAAGGTGCTTTCAGATAAATGGTAACACCAGCATGCTAACATGCTAATGTTTAGCAGGTATATTAACAATGGTGTCAATCTTTTTGCATGCATGCTAACATTTGCCAATAGCTTGTAAAAATAATATTCAATTTGCATAACATATAGATTTTTTTTTAACTTTATTGCAACTGTTACAAAATAACAAATTAACAGATACAAAAGAAAACAGCATCCTTTTTGACATAATACATGTTGATATAGGTGAAGCAGTCCCATATAGGAGAGAACATACATTATCTACCTACCGACAACAATATTCATTTATATACATACATATACACATGTAATGATACATACGCATACACCTGCATAAGCATGCACATGCACATAAATTAACACCTACCTATATAGATCTACAGAGGTTTACATCCAAATAATACACCAGAAGAGTCCTAACTGAAGAACGTAAGCAGTGTCAGTTGAAGCTGAGCAGTTATATGTTTCATTGTGTTGACATGTCTGACTTTTTGCAACCATTGGTCAAGCAAGGGAGGATAATTAATATATCCAATATTAATATCCAATATGAAGTTGGTCCACAACATATAGAAATTAAAATATTAAAAAGGTCATCATTTTGATTAGTTTGAAATCAAGTCTTCCCTCTGGGGGAATTGATTGTATGTGGTAAATTTTGTGGCAATCCATATTGTAGATGGGAAGCTAATGCACTTGAAAACTGAAAAAGTAAAACAGACACTGACCTGGTGTTGGTGTGTGAGGGAAAGTCAAGGATCACCAACGTCAATGATTCATCCCTCAAGAATGTATTTCTTGTCATTCCAATCCATTTAGTCCTTGTTGAAATATTTTAGCCTGGACTAAAATGGAGGTCGTACCAAGTTTGCTGTAACTGATGAATGAAATTAGTTTTTTCTTTAGATTTCTGATTTTTAAACTCTTACTTTAAACCCATTACTTTTTATGCTCAGTTCTTGTCAGCTGTGATTCAGTTGTTTTGGCTCAGTGCACTTTTCTTGTTGGCATGAGAGTGTTTTGATATTGATTCAAACGGCTGAACAATATAAATCTACTGCAACTGTGGGAACTAAAGCCACCGTGCCCTTTCAAAATAACATTGCCTGCTGTGTGCAGCAATATAGCCAGCTGTCACCATGAGAACAGCACTGAAACTCTCTGTGCCGTGATGATACTGACAAGCTACTCAACATGAAGCAGATCACTAAATGGTCAGCTCATTACTGCTGTTATGGGATAATGAACATAATGATACCAAAGGACAGAGATAGCAGAACAAGCTTAATTAAAGTAAAATACACAACATTTAAAACAACAAAGCAATGCAAAATAAGATAAGTATAAATATCTATCTCTACATACCATACAACAACACTTCATCAACATACCTGCATAGGCTACCTACATGCCCACACGCATTCTTATATATAGCATATACTCCCGCACACAGCATCCAACTCACTCGGCATCCAACACACAAAGCACACCCTCTCATCATTTCAGTAAAACTAAGACGTTGTCTTCTAAAAAGTCTTCATTCATTCAAAAAAGTAGACCATATGTGCCAGAAATTTGATCTGGCAGCAATCAGAGTGTCTCCATTATCATTTTGGAACTAACCAGCTCTTCAAAATGTTGTTGTCATACACACCTGATTAACCAGCTTAGACAAACAGGTGGTTTACAAACAGATTTCATGTCATTAATGTAGAAAGAGGAGAGGACCCAGGACGCTTCCCTGGGGCACCCCAGAGTTGATTTCTATAGCTTCAGATAATGCAGATAATCAAATCAAATCATACTAATTATCCCAATACTTTTAGTTAAGTGAGGAAAATCTAATGGTCCACTGTGTCAAACTGCCATGTATGATCCTTGTTTTGATATATGCTTGGTTGCAAGTTCTGGCTCCATGTGTGTCATGTCTTGTTTTACTTTCTGCCTTTGTGTGTTTTCCCACCTTTTAAATTGTGTGCCCTGTCCGCATTGTTTTCACCTGTGTTGATTAGTCTCACCTGTCCCTGATTACCCTGTATGGTCTCTGTGCTCCTGCCTTTCTGTGCTAGTGCATTGTCATCTTTCGTCCTGAAACCATGTTCCCCGTGTTCCAGTGTGGATTTACTTTACGTTGGACCTGTTGCTGGATTTTGAAACCTGGACCCTTCAAGTAAGCCCTTTCGTTTTTTGACTTCTCTTTTTGTCTTTTGTTTTATTTAACAAATCATCAAGTCTGCACCTGGGTCCTCTCCCCTTTTTGTTGAATCTTGAAACGTAACACTAACACTTTCGGGAGATCTAAAAGTACCAATCCCACAGATCATATCAATCTCCTTCCTTTTGTACAAAGAAAGAATAACCAAGTTTCTGAGACTATCCTAGATCAGATTGCATGTGATATAAAAATTATCTCCGCAAATGTGGCAGAAATTTTCTTGCTTTTTCCCTCCTAAAGTTTTGATTTGACTCCCAGAAATGAAGTTGTTCATGTTCCCTTTCTTATATAACTGAATGACTCAGGCCAGTTATAAATGAACTCTACCAGACTCCATGGAGAGATAAAAACATGAGTTCGGTATTATGCAATTATTCAGGAGCGTCTTTTAAAAATTGGTCGTCATTTAATTAATTACTTTCTTTCAATAGTTCTGCCCTTGGGGTGACAAAAAGACCAAAAGCCTCTGTAATTATCTGTAATGAGTATCTGGACAATTGATTCTCCAACATACACCCAAGGTTTTGGCAGCCTATCTACTCAAGGGGTTGGGTATTTGTAATAAGACTGATTTCAACTCATAGATATGTGCGTGTATATAAAAGATGTAGAATGAGTTAAGAAAAAAAAATGTTGCAGCTGCCTGAGGTCCATGTCTGCACATCTTGATTTAATTCAGTTTCATTCACCCTCCCACTATTATGTCTGCAGTCCTCTCACTTGTTTCTGCAGTTCTGTTCTCAAAGTTACTGATGCACATTTACCAAAAAAATAAGAGGGGACAGTTATTGATGGATGATATGAAAAATAACTTCTTTATTTGGCAAGTCAACACTGAATGTCAGAATGATGAATATGAATGGTGGTGTCTCTGAGGAACTGTGAGCCGCGGTGCAGAAACAGAGAACAAACTGCTGACTGCCTCCTTCTGTCATAGTTTTACATCCTGTACATCTCGAATAGAGAAAAGTAGGGTGGTTACTGTGTTTACTGCAGGAAGAAGATCGTGCTGAGATACATGTCTATAGAGACCTTTTATTAAAAACTCAAATCTTTTTGTTATTTTCAACAAATCGTAAATCGTTTCTTTGAAAACATGTAGTTGGTTTGATGACTTAAGTTTGTGCCAGAAAGTTTTTCTGCTTCTTCTTTGTTTGCGTGATGGTGTTTTGTCTTTGGGTAATCTCTATTTACAGGTCAGGACGTGAATTTCCGGGACGGCAAGTGTTCTGGTTCCATTTGTATTACGCTTGTAGTCCGAGTAATATTGACCAATCACGTATCACAAGCGAATGCAGGAAAAACAGTCCGTGTGGAGGGCAAAAGCAGGCGGAACGTAATGCGCCGTAATAACATCCCGGCTTCCAATCGGCGATTCTCTGACAGTGATTTACCTTCTTATTAATCTCTCTAAACAGATATCTGCATGCTAACAGCTAACAATCAGTTCTAGATCTAAAATTCACCGACGCTGTCATAAATGCCGTTGAGCGTTCAGATTTCCCGACTTCCTCAAATGCATCAGAAAGTAGCGATCCGACCTACGTTAAACAAACGAGCATTTAAAAAGTTGTTTTTTTCTCCTCCTGAGGACAGACCTGACAAAGCTTCATTTTTACAAATCTGCATCATGATGTTAATATTTCAGCAAAGGTAAGACCCGTTAATTAAAGTAAATCCCAAGACAGTACAGCACGCGGAAACAGAAGTCTTGACCGGAACTCGTTTATCCCGTTTACCCCAGCATGTTCACCAGTGTCACTATATCGTCATCGGACTATAGTCGATGGGATCCGAGATTGGTCTTTGGGTAATGCATCAGCAGAGTGTTATTCACCTCTGTTTCACACCTTTGTTTTCTGCTTTCATTTCTTTGTGTGTGTTTTCCAGTAAAAACCGACTCTACCAAGGTTGCAGTGGAACCGTAACATGTCAGACTGACCTCTCTCTCTCAGAGGCCTCAAGGCATATCTTAATGGCCCTATTAATCAAGGACATAGACCTCTTTCAATGGGCACAAAAAGCAAGGTTGTGTTCAACCGAGCCCTTACTGAAATCAGAAAAGTAGACAGACAGTTTTAGGTTGAAGCAAAGAGGACAAATTTGAAATGATGTTTGTTCCAGGTTGAAGGTTGTGGCCACGTTTCTATGAGGCGTGTTTCTCTCCAACAACAGATGAGTAGAATGGTTATAATGGGAAAGCTGCTGTATGCCACTTGAGCATAAGCCGCTTAACAGCTGTTTGTGTGTATGTGTGTGTGTGTGTGCGTGTGTGTTGATGTATCTGTGTGCCCCAGAAACATTTGCATTTTGCTTTCCTTAATCTCTAAATACATACCCCTGCTGACTGACCTATTTGGGGACAGTAGGTAGAACAAATTACTACCTGCCTTTCATACACAGAACTCTCTTCTTATTCCACAAGGAGTGACTTTGGTGGTCAGTTGGTCAGCCTTTCAACTTTAGAGCCAGGGTTTGTTCGTCCAGACTCCATGGATTAGACCCCCTCTGTATGTGAATATAAAGGGTGATTCTACGACAAAGGAAACACAATTATTCCTCATTATAAGGTGATTTTACACTGATGAGAGATTATATAACATTTCTACCTGTAACTTAACTGATATTGAGCATTTTGAGTCGTGTTTCTGGCTACATGGCAAACGCTAGCCGAAAATTCACTCTCGTCTAGCTCTGTTTTTGGTCTTCACCACCCGGCTTTTAAGCTGCTAAAGGCTCAATTTTGGAACCCATTTGCTTTTATGTAGTGTTAGGGACCAGGCAGTAAGGCACAAGACAGCAGGACTTTTGAGAAAACTTTGGGTTTTATTTTACCCAAAAAGAACATTTAAGTGTTACAATGTTTGTTATACAAAAAATTATAACAACTAGGCCTATAAAAGAGGTCAACTTAATATAACTCTACTTAAGCTGTTAACGTGTGAACATAACAAACAGACCTTCCATGAGATAACCAAGGAACATATATAGGGGTTTGGCCAAACCAACTCAAACACAAGGGGTAAACAAAATGGACACTAAGTGAAACTTAATACAAAGCTAAACCAACTAAACCCAAATCCCCCCCATGACATCAGAGCATTTGGTTCCTTCCAATGAGCTGGCTCCAGCATAAGAGAGTCCACAACCCTTGGCCACGCCTTTTGCTCCAACCAGGAAGTGCCATCCCCTCAACAGTCAGGTAACTCAAGGACAAAGAAAAAATGATTAGTATAACAGAAATGTGTGTCTAATCTTACAGTATAAAATGTGCGCACTAAATTTAAACAATGTAAACTCAAATGCAAAAATAAACTAATACCAAACCAAACTAAGCGTATAAATTGTTTGTGTGGTTAACTACAAAATAAAGATGAACATGTTCTGTTAGACAACCAATGAGGTGAGAGTGTAGGTGAAGGAGAGGCTTATTACCCTTGTGTGGCTGTGGCCATCACAGTAGACAATATAGCTTCTGAGAGTGATGGCCAACATTTCAGAGCTTCTGGGGTAGAAAGTGGTTAGCGATTAAAGACTTCCGGCCAAGACTTCTTTTTCTGTGTGCTGCATTGTTCACAGTCCAACTAACAACTTGAGAAGCGAGTTGAAGTTGAGATACGACGTCTCATGATGAATTGTAGAAAGCTAAATCGTCGCTGGGATGTCATTAAGGCGAATTGCAATCCACCCCTTTTGCTCTTCACAAATCCTGCTGATAAATGATACTTCATACTTTGTTCAATACTACCTAATCTGTAAATAGAGGAGAGAGGAACAAGCTCAATTGTGTTAGCAGTAGCTTGCTGTGGCACATCTGGTAGCTGCCAGGAGAACTGCCAGTAGCGACTGTGTTCTGCCGCAACCTGCAAGAACTGTAGTGGCAGTTCTGGTGGCTGCCGGGCTACTCTTAGTTCTACTATTAGTTCTGGTAGCTACTAGAACTAATCTGCTAGTTGCTAACTGTATCTGTCTGGCCTTCAGTGCTAAGAAGATTGTGTACAGAGGTTTTTTGTTGAAAACAGCTGTTTGCTACAGCCAAAAAAACACTACATGAACAATGAGAGTGATTATTTTTTATTGTGTTTTATTGAGTCTTTAAAGCTAACTGTTAATAAGAGATAAAGCAAGTGCAGCTGAGCCTGACAAGTTAAATATGAGATTTCCTATAATAGCCACTGTACAGTAGGCAAACTCATGTTTTAGGTTGTTTATAGGCCCTGAATCTGGCATCTTCCCAAGGCCAAACTTTTTCCTTTTTTTGGAATAGTTAAAAAAGCTGTTCTGTTTTTTTTTTAAATTCTATTTTACTTCAGTGTTGTTGTTATTTATGTACATTTTCTGTTTGGACCTTTCACCCTGGGTTGAAAACATGACGCATTGGACAACAAAGGGCCAAACATATAAATACAGTCAGGTTGTGTTGCATCATGCTGCCCTCAGCTATCATATCTGCATCGACACCCACACGCAAATGCAAATGCTGAAACCTTTCTTCTCATTCTGCAGTCAAGCGTGTGAACAGTTCTCCATTCCTGTAAAGGAAGTGGCCGCGACTGTTTCCTGACATGTTTGTGTCTTGAAGTCGAGAGTTCAGAGTTTCAACCGTCAAGTTTCATTGCTTGTGTGCGATGAGTTGCATTGGGACTGTTATCTTTTATAAACAAAAAATTTCTCTCTGGAAAGGAGATCTGAGGCAAGACAGAATTTTATAACCATTGTTCTTGGAAGTATCAAAACACGTCACACCCTGGCCCCAGCGCTCAAAACAGAAATCCCCCGTGCACCCTGGGGAACATTTAACCACTGAAAAGGTGCGTGATAAAGTTTTACTAGATAATGAAGAACTGCGGTACTCGTAACAATACTTCACCAATGATGACTTCACTTTGCTTCATTCACAGCCTGAGTGGAGGTGAGAAAAAGAGATCTCATTCAGATTCACAGCTTGAGAGGGTTGATCATCCCCTCATTATGCTAATTAGAAATCTTTATGGATTTAATGATAATGCCTTGAGGTCTGTTTAAGTGAATGCCCAGAATGGCCTCAGATGTTTTATCTATGGTGTCATTAGCAGGAGGAAAACCCCTGACTTTTTCTTCTCCCTGAATCCATCTAGTTACACCCTCCAATAAGACCAAACAGCCTTATATTGTGGAACTACGGAAACCCAGAAGGGCCATGTTTGCATACATTTTTTTAATGCTAGGAGAATCAGGAGAAAACAAAAGGTTGTTTTTACTATTTATTCTCTTAGAACTTGTGTTTTTAATCAGGACTGCCAAGCCAACATGTCACCTTCACAACTGTAGCAACTGATAAAGCTAAAAAAATGTCAGATTAAGGGTTATCTATTGTGCATCATCGTAAATCTAAATCAGACTTAAGTTATGAATACTTCCTGACAACCTTGGCACTGAACCTGAAGGCTGAAGTCACGCTTGAGCACATGAACCAGACCCTTATCTTTTTTTACATCTGCAGCATCCCATGATCAATAGGCACAATTGTGCAGTGGTTAGCGCTGTTGCCTCACAGCTAGAACGTTCCTACTTTGCATCCTGGTTTGGACATAGGGGGCTTTTCGGTGTGGAGTTCACATGTTCTCCCCGTGCATGCCTGGGTTCCCTCCGGGTACTCCGGCTTCCTCCCACAGTCCAAAGACATGCTCGTTAGGTTCATCGGTGACTCTAAATTGCCTGTAGGTGTGAGTGTGAGCGTGAAGGGTTGCCTGTCTCTATGTGTCAGTCCTGTGATTGGCCGGCGATCAGTCCAGGTGTAACCCTGCAATGACAGTGACACCTGGGATCGGCTCCAACTCCCCCCCACAACCCTGAGCAGGGTAAGCGGTATAGATAATGGATGGATCACATGATCATGAGAAATTGGCTTTTTTTAAAGTGATCATTTCGAAGATTTTCATTTAAATAATTTTTTGTTAAGTCACTATCTATCGCTGAATGAGGTAACACAATGGTGACAGAGCCTATGGCCCACTGATGAAAGCCTTTGCAGACTGGGTGTCTGGTGCGACTTTCACTCAAAAAAATCACAAGCAGCGCCCAGTTAGTGACGCGTTTTCCATCACCCAGCAGTGGTTGGTCTGCCAGAGAGGGTAGGCGGAGCTAAGCGGCTGCTTTTTCGGTTTCTGCAAGTGTTGTGAGTAAACAGTAATCTACTATGGCTGAACAAACAAAGAAAAGATGGATGACTACAGATACAACTTCAAAAATAAGTGAAAATCCAAAGGAAAAGAAACAAACTCGAAGCTCAGATGAAGGCAAACAGTCTAAAAAGGAAAGCGACCGTCAGCGAGGAAAATCAAGAGTTACAACCGGAGCCAACCGTGGACGTCACACATGCGACACTGTCGGGATATCTGGGAAGTGTGCTCCCGCAATTACCGTTTATCACCATAAGTTGCTGCAAAAGAGAGCAAAACTGAGATCTTCGAGATTACCACTTTAAAACACAGAATTGAAATAATTGTCTTGTGATCTCAAGATAACAATATTCCGTATGCCTCGTCTTCAGTATAAAAAAATAAAATATTTCTCAATTCATTCCTTAGCATAGTTTATTTAATAATTTATTCCCCATAGTTTCACACCTGTTTCTTATTCTGACAGAAATGTAAATGTGCTGAAACTTGCACACACTTGGACCTAGACTAAATTATGCTGCAGCCTAATGAGCGCTTCTAATGGCGAAAAAACACCATCTAGAACTGAACACCGTCTCCTCCGGGCCATTGAACAGATGATGTGGTAAAACATCAGGCCTGAATATATTATACAGAACCTCATCAACTTGTATGCAACACTGTGAAAGCTCAGCGCAAGGAACAAGGAGAGATTTTAAATAACTGCAATCATAACAGAATGAGTCATTTGGCAGCAGCAGAGAAATAAAAAGTCAAGTGAGATGCAGCAAAACAAAATCACCATGTGTGCAAACATAACCTCAAAAGGCACTGTTTATCCAAGACACACAAAAATGTTTATAACAAGACTAAATCCACTTATATTCACAATGTTTGAACTATTAGTCAGGAAATGAAGCTCAGTATGAAGTGGTTTCTGCTGAATCTCATCAGGACAAAGACAAAATGTTCAGTGCTCATTTTAGCAATCTGTCTGGACACCGTGACAAGGTGCGGCGTGTAGTTTGTCCTATGAATGGAGAAGCATGAGAGACAAGCCTGAGATAAGAAGTGGTTGGAGTAGAGTAGAGCTGCCAGACCGTGGCAGGCCTGATATGAACAGCAGATCTCTATTCTCCCTGTTATCAGTGCTTTGTCTTTTCCTTTGCTGGTGTGTCGCTCATTTTAACGCCCTAGACGAGAAACACAGGGTCTAAATTTGTTGGAAACTAACACCTCGGTCCACTGCACTCTCACTTCACCATTGGTACGTCAAACTTTCCTCTTCCCTGCAGCACTGTCTGCCTGTCCTGCTGTTACGTCTCTGTCAGTACCTCAGTAGGAGTCGTCTCGGTTGCATTAGTCACGTGAAAGTGAGAGCTTTTGGGACCTGTTGGGTAGCTGTGACAAGATGATGCAATTCCGATGTGCTCTTCCCGGTGACAGGGGTGGTGAAATGATCTGGGCCTCTGGGCGAGGTGGCCATAGGAAATTGCGAAAGTATTGCAGCAATGTGATTTAACAGCTGACTGGTCACTCTTACCCTTCTGTGCATGAAAATCTCTCTTCAGTGATCAATAAGTTATAAATTATTTACACTTTTAGCTGCTAGCAGTTTGGCATCAGGTCTGCAAGGGGTTTGGAATTTTGGTGCAGCCTCTTCTATCATGAGTTCGACATCTGTGATTTTGAGTGAAATATCTCGATTACTGTTGGAGGGATTGGCATGAAATTTGGTACAAACATTCATGCACTAATCAGGATGAATTCCAATACCTTTAGATCGCTCCAAACTTGATCCTTCAATCGTAACGCCATGGTATTAACAGAAGGCGTTGAAACATTTTGTGTGCAAATTGTCTTTCATAGCTAGAGCTAGTGTCAAATACTCAGGACGAGTAGGCCTACCTTCAAAGCGAATTAAATTCCCCTAAGCCTTAGCGGCACATTCTTTTCTGCTAATTAGCCATCAGCTACAGTTAGCATGCTAGCATACGGTTTAAAAAAACATCCTAGGATGCTCTCACAACATCAGACACCCTCACTCAAGCCACCCAGCCAGGGTTGATCAGGCCCTGGCTCATGTCCCAGCAGCGTTGGCCCATGGTTCGGACCTCCTGATCCAAAAGCAGCTAGATGCTCTCTCTGCAGCCTCTATGGTGGATTTGATGGCTCTCCTTTTGGCAGCTCCTGTGATGCCAAGCATGGTGTTAACCTGGCACAATGAACAGACAGCAAAGCCTCTACACCCCACCTCGATGGACTCACAACAAGCCAGTTCCAGCCTCTCTTCTGACACTGCTCTACCTGCTCCTGGTACTTAAGCCACTTGCGTTCATTAGCCTCTTCCATGCGGTCCTCCCAGGGGACTGTCAGCTCTATTAAGAGCACCTGCTTGAAAGAGGCAGATGTTAGCACCACATCTTGCCTTAATGAATACAAACATTACCTACTATACATCAGCGTGTTCGTGTTTTCATGTTAGCCTGTTTGCTGATGACATTAGCATTTAGCTCAAAGTAAGTATAGCTAGTTTACACAACATAGCTGCTAGCATGGCGGTTTCTTTCAATCATTCAATCACTCAAATTTTATTTGTATAGCGCCAAATCATAACCAGAGTTACCTTGAGACACTTTACAGAAAGAGCAGGTCTAGACTGTACTCTTTAAGTTGTTTAAAGAGAGGCCCAACATGAATCACCATGAGTAGCACTTAGCAACATTCAGCACATTGGCAAGGAAAAACTTCCTAACATGCAGAAACCTCGAGCAGAACCAGACTCATGTTGAACAGACATCTGACTTGACTGGCGGAAGGACCTGCAGGGACAGAGAGAGACGGAGGAGCTCGGTGTGCCACTTCCCCCCGGCAGTCTAAACCTTTAGCAGCATAACTGTGGGCTGGTCCAAGTCTGAGCCAGCCCTAACTATAAGCTTTATCAAAGAGGAAAGTTTTGAGTCTACTCTTAAAAAGAAGAGAGGGTATCTTGCTTCTTGGACCTTGACTGTTAGATTATTTCAATCTATTCTCAGAAAGCCAGTTTGTATGCTGGTTTCAAGAGCAAAAAAAAAGGAGCTAAATACAGTTTAACCACAAAGGCTGTTTCTTTTAGTTCCTCTTTCATTTAATGCTTTAATGCACTATGTGTCACAGTTTCAGTAGAAACAAAAAGGTGAGGACCCAGAAGCAGACTTGGATATAAGGTTTTACTAATAAAAGGCAAAAACGCACAAACAAAATCTAAACTCCAACAAAAGACAAAAAAAGGAAAATCAAAAGACAGAGCAAAAAACTTACAAACAAAACCAGGAAGCAGGTAGTCCAAGGGAACACAAGGAGCCACGAGGAAATCAGGGGAGGCACAAAGATAATCCAAAGAAGACACGAGGAACAAAATCACACCAGGAAGGTCAAAGACATAGACTCCACAGATAAACGAGACAGGGGAGCACAAAGACTAAATAAACTTAGGAGGTGAGGCTAATCAGACACAGGTGAGACAATCAAGGGGCAGGTGAAAACAATCAGGGCAAGGCACACAATCAAACAAGCAGGAAACACAAAGGCAGGAAGTGGACCAACACGAGAGTCAAGGTGACAAAGTAAAACAGGAAATGATCTATTCAAAAAGACACAAGTGAAATACTTAACTAAACAAGACTAAATACTGAACACAGAAGAAACTAAATACAAAACTAAACACTGACACTATGTGATGAAAACATTCACCCATTAGACAGGATACTCTGTCTGTATAAGCTTATGGATATTATAGTAAAAGTGCTATTAAATCTGCTGTACAAAACAAATCCCAAACAGAAAACTATGTTGAAAAGACTCAATCCCCCAGCACCACTGCAGTAATATTCTTAGCCCCTCATCCTCTGTGGTGTCTGAGATATGCTGTGCATCTGCAGCACCATGCCTTACAAGCTGTGCACGTTGGAGGAAGCACGGTTCCAAAGAAATGCTTGATCAACTAAATTTCCTCCTAAAGTCTCATTCTTCTTACCTGCCACCCGTTTCCTATCTCGTCCCGTCTTCTATTTCTCGCTCCCTCCCAGCTAGTGTGCGTGTGTGTGTCTGTGTGTGAGGTGCAGATTTATGGTGCGGCCCAGACGCTGGTGGCAACAGTCCAGCCTGAACAAGTGATTTGTTCAGAGATTTCAGACACAGAAGACAGAGAAAGGAGTGTTAATGTTGTTATGAGCCGATCATGTGAAGGAAAGAGAAAGAAGACAGGAAATGTGGGTGTCTTTTTAGAAGTGGTCTCTACCTCTAAGGCAAGCAACTAGCTTTATAATCCCCCTGAATGTTTGTTTTTATCACTTTAGCAACTAAGGACACGTCAGAGAGGGCACCTTCAGTCTCCTCCACCCAGACCTGCAGCCATATGTGGCCTGGTCGGAGCAGCAGTGTTGACGGGGCCCTCCTGCTCCACTTAATTACCTGTGTGATGGAGTGGTTCCCCCCCAGCAGAGCCGCCGTGTCACACTGTGTCAGGGGCAGAGCGGACACACGGAGCTGACCAACTCACCTGCTTCACCTTTCTCTGTTTGTGTCAGATCAGATTAATGATAAGCTGTCACAGCCTTTTCACCGCCTCATGTTTGGTGATGATGCCGCTCTGTGAGCAAAACACTCACTATCAGTTTTATTCCTTTTCACTGAAGAGGCGTTATTGACTGTGCGGGGCTTCATTAGCAGGCCTCTTGGATTTCTACTGGACTGCACAGATTAGAGAACGGAACACTGAAGCCTGAGCGGAGAATAAAGTGGAAAGCACTGAGAGTCCAAACTGTACCCACGGAGACGATGCCAGTTATCTGTTGCTGTAGCAACCGTGGCTGAATGAGAAGTTCGAATTTGTTTCTTCGTCTAAATTTGAAGATAATGACAGAAGTGATATAACTGGGAACATTCAGAAATTTAACAAAAAGGTTTATTTATTCAGAAAGAAAAGGTATCAGTCATCAGTGTTCCCCACCTATCGCCCAATGACAGGTGGAATTGGCTCCAGCACCCCTGCGACCCTGAACAGGATAAGTGGTATAGATCATGGATGGGTGGATGGATGGATAAAGTAAAGGTGCACATTCTGAGGTTTGGCCGGCTTTTAACGACACCTTCTTCTAAAATTGAAATTATAACTCACGAAAACAACGTCTGCTTCGATAGTGGGAAGTTTCACCTCTTTTAGGTGAGGCCAGCTGTTAACATCCTCTTGGTAGGGGATGTTATCTTTGCTTATGGGAGTGGTTTTTTGAGAATACACCTCTGAAAGTTCAATAAACTGGTTGCCATCCAGACTGCAGATTTCCAGTCCAGTCACGATCCAGCTGTTCACAACAGATTAATTTCCCATTTTACGCAACAAGATGTTTGTGTTGCGTTCATGCATGTCAAGTTGGCTTATCAGTGACTCTGTAACAAAAGTCGCTGAGCTACCTGGATCGAGAAATGCATACGTAGTCACTGTCTTAGTTCCCTTTCGTGTCTTGACACACACTGGAATGATTGAAAGAACACAATCTTCCTTACCGGCCCCAGTGACGCACACATTTGATGTAGTTTAAACAAGAGCAGTTGATATGGTTTGTTGTTCGCAGCTTTCTTTCGTTGCCTCTCCTTGTGAGTCTATATGCAGAAGTGTAGGATGTGGTTGAGAGCATTCTTGTTTTAAACATGCAAAACACGGACCTTTGCTTCTCAAGAAGTCAATCCTTTCTTTATGTTGCTTGCTCTTAAGTTTTCTGCAGACGGTGAGGCCGTGTTGTTCTCCTTTGCAATAAATACAAGGCTTGCTGTTTGCGACCACTGTGACAGTTTTGGTCTTGATGTTGCTTGTTTGTTGTTTTCCGTTTTGACTTTGTTTACAGCTCGGGGAACAATGGCTGTTGTGAATACTTTATTTAGTTTGATTGTCTCTGCACATTGTGGTCTTGGTTTCTGTCGAACTGGGTGTCTTGTGCTTGTGGTGGTTGATGTTAAGTTTCCATAGAGCAGTTGTAACATATACCTAACCTGCTTGTTGACAAAGTCTACAAAGTCCTGCAACTTAGCTCTTTGTCTTTTCTTGTAGACCACAGGCAAACTTTCTCCACGCTTCTTTGAGTTTGTATGGAAGTCTGTGTCTTTTATGTTAGTCTGTGAGAAACAATGCGAAAGACTGCAGTGCAGCACCGTATTCTGACCTGATTGTCTGCCAGTCCAGAGCTTCCTTTATGTAGGCTTCAGCTATCTTGTAATCATCACCAAAACACTCCTTGTTCATGGTTTTGCAAAACTTCAATTTTTGCATCCAACTCAGCAAGAGCAGTCTTGTATAGCATGCATTTCCTTTCTGGCCCTTGTTGCAGCTTCGATTCTCTTTTGCTCAGCCTCAAATTCTGCCTCTTCATGTTTTTCTTCTGCTTGCAGTTGAGCCTTCCTGCATCTTTTTTCTGCATGCCAATGCTTCTTCTCTTTCTATTGCCAACTTCTCCTTTTAATGTTTTGGCCTTTGCCATTAATGAAGCACGCTCCCTTTCTGCCTTTAATCTAACTGAGGAAGACGATGACGACACACTTCCACTTGGTGACCCAGGTCTACTCCGGCGCTTAGTAGTGGTTGTTTTGGATGCTGTAGACCTACTTTCTGTGTGCATTACTCCTTTATCACACTCAAATTTCAGCCCTGGCAACTTTCGTCAGGACCAGCCCTAGAGGGACAAACGGCGTGGGTCAGAGACAGATGATCCAGAGTGTGATCTGCACACAGTGTAGCGGAATGTATAACAGTGTGATCCAGCAGTGAGCAGTTTATAATCACGCAGCGCAGTGAGGACACCGAACTGTGAGTGGTTCTCATGCTCTGCCCCGAGTCACGTTAGGATAGGAGCAGATATGACAGATAAGAGATCTGTGTGTGTTTTGATGCTCTGTAATTAAATCAATAACGTCGCGATCCGCCCATAAGTATAAACATCGTCTCCACAGGCTGTCGTATGTCCGTTTGCTGTGTAGTTCATATATTTCACTGATAAACACAGATGTCGAGGGGCAGCAGGCTTCAAATTCAACTTGCAGCTTGTTGTCTTTTCTTCTTGAAACACGGTGAAGATCCTTCACGTTATCCGTTTCGAGTTAGGCAGTGTCGAGCTCCTTTAATCCGTGCAGAGCCAGTCGTTCCATGCAGAGCGAGTTTTTTAACTTTCCACTTTCCACTGAAGGAAGCCCTAGCTTGACGCTCTAACGATTCCCTCGTATTCCACACCAAAAAATCCACTGGACCACTCTGTAAAAAGTTTAACTGTTTACTTGAATAAAATAAGCAACAGGTACAACTAAAATGTCCATTTCAAAGGTTTTCCAACACGAGCCAAAAAAGGAAAAGAGTGGTCAAAAAACTGTGTGGCTCCACTCCTACTTCTGTCGTCTGACTGCTGCCTTCTCTCTCTAGATCAAAGCCACTTAAAGGAGCAGTTACCAGTAAAAAGCTATAGAGTCCTCTAACTACTAGTGACGCTTTTACATTCAAATACTCCATGCACATATGTACATAATCATTTTATGCTCCATATATTTAAAGGGCGCATTCACACCTAAAGTCCGTTTGTTTGGTCCGAATCAAAGATCAAATTGTTACAAAGTTGCATTCTGACTCGAGTTTGGTTTCTGTTCACATGGCAGCTTTTACCAGCGGGCCAAAAGTTTTGATGCGCAAGGAAACTGCTCTCTGATTGGTCAGAATTTCGACGGGGGAAACTCCCTGAAGTAAACAAAGCAAGAGAGCGCACTGATCAATCACACGATCTCAACATGATCACGGGATGTAATGTTTTTGAGTTGTTTATGAGTTTTTTACTTGTGTAAATGTTTAGTCAGCCCATATTTCTATTTCCTCATTGCTCCCCCACGTCTGTCCTCTTCTCATCTCGGCACCCGTAAACATACTGCATTGCACAGTTTTATGGTTTGTTTCCTGTACTTGGTCCTACTTTAAGTCCGTTAACGTTCTCACCAGAATCATACCGGACCGTGGTTCGTCTGGAAACGGACCGAGACCCATCTTTTCTAGCGGACCATGGTCCGGTTGTTTGGTCTGCACCAGAGTTTAATTCCGGCGTTCACACCACCTAAACGAACCGCACTGAGGGGACAAGCGCTCCAGGGTTCGGTTCAATCGGACTAAACAAGTTTGGTGTGAACCCGCCCTGAATGATTGTCGGAGGACGTTCAAACAGGAAGTCTGTGTGATATCATCTATTCATTAATTAATTCATGATTCCTTCATATTACTATCTCTCTCACTCCCTCTCTATGTGTACATGGTGTTTATTCTTTTAAATATTAAACCAACCAGATTTTGCCACGACATTAATCAACCAATTATCCCGACTCTCCTCCACCAAAATCACTCCAATCCAATTCTTCAGTGTCCAGGTTCAACTCTTCAGATGTCCACTCCTTCACTACCACAATCACCAGTGTCTAGACTCCATCAGGGGGCATCCTATCCTGCTCTCTGCCTCACTGCCGCTTTCAAATACATGCAGACGTCACGATGGGGCCGAAGACATTTCTCATTCTCCAGTAAAGACTCGTCACATGGAGGGTGCACACCAGGACGCTTCCTCACTGACCTTTCGAGCACTAGTGTAGTCCTTACCTCTGGAGTCTGAACACTTTTTTTATCAGCCATGCTAATATATTCATGAGCGATGAGGCAAGCTGCTGTCTGAACAGAGGCCCCCAGAGCGTCTAAGGAGGTGTGTGTGTGTGTTGGGCGGGTCTGTTCAGGTGAACGGGGCTGAGCCTGTGGAGACACTTATCACCCGCAGCAGAGACAGTCTCGTGCATGACCAGAATCCTCAATGACAAGAGAGCAACATGCAGAGAGGGCCGCTCAGACGGGAATACAAAACGTAGAAGGGTTCATGTGTAGAGTTTGTTTGTTGTGCTCATGTTAAAGTAAAAAGCATTCATTTTCTGAATGATTTTTTTGAATTTGTAGCTTTATCTTTTATTACATTTACATGTAACAACGGTTACTTATTCTTGCTTCTATTAGAAAACCTGTCCGAGACACAGAGCAGTTAAATGATTCATCCAGGTCAACATTTAGCACCATCACCAGCCAGACCGACCTCCGACACAGCAAGACACACAAAGGGAAGTGAAAAAATACTGTCTGAAACGTTATCAGACAAAGGTGTAGAAACTCTAAGCAGCACAGTGTGGTAACTTTAGACAGTGTGCAGTCAAACGGTTTCCATACACAGCTAATTTTACCTGTATAATGCATAAACACCACTTTTAAACCCGCCTTCTCTTCTTCCCTCCGTATTTGTTTAAAAAAAAACATCCTGTATCTCCTGACAGATGCAACAAATGTCTTTATAAACCATCTCTCTTTGATTTGAACCCCCTCCTCAGCCACTTGAGTGCAGACGACAATTAGAGGCCTTAAAGATGAGCTTATCGTCACTGATTGTGAGTGTTTTGCATATTTTCCACCCTGTCTGAAGCACCACATCCTGATAGGCTCAAACAGAAACAGAGCTGTTAGTCGCTGCTGTACTTTCACTGTCCTGCCTACAAAGCGCAGCTGTGCTATGCAACATGTCCTGACCGGATTTAATCCACAAAGTCGTTTCTGCTTTGGTCGACAAGGTCTCGACCGATCACTTTATCTCACGAGGGCTCATCCTGCTCTCGCGCCACAGTAGCTACAGCGCGCAGTCCAAACGGGGAAGAAGTGAATGATGCAGTGAGGAAAGCATTGTGGGAGGATTCTGTTGATGGCAAGCTGCTCACTGGGAGGTAGAAAGGCGAACAAGATCGCACGTAGAGGCTCGCGCAGGATTCCAGCTACGGAATCCCGACTTGTTTAACGTGTACCGGGCACAGAGGAGCACCGTTGCGCAGTCTTTACGCACGACCAGAAGAGCGGAGTGGGGGGCTCCTGCCTGTCACCACGATGTCAGCGGCAACAGCTTCTATAGCAGATGTGTCCAGGACTAATTTTATCAACAAAGATGACAGACGTAACCGGAGTAGCTCAGGTAAGACCTTGTGATGCCTTGTGTCGAGTTGAGAGATTTGCTTTGGCACTTTGCATTTGATCAAGTCCTGTTCTAAACATAATGACCTGTATGTTTAGGATTTAACATAACATATTTAAAGAAAGGATTATTTACAAGTTATTATTACACTGACCCCTTAAAAAGGCACAACGTTCATACAGATCTACGTGTTTGTGTGTTAATACTAGACCTACTGTGTATCTCCTCTTGTGCAACATCCCTTCAAGGTCTTATAGTTCTTGCTGTGATAAATAGCCAAGATATATAATGTGATGCACTTCCAGATTATCCCATATTACCAGGCGTGTGAAACATCTGAGAAATTTTAATCTAATACAAATATACCTTTAATATATTTAATAAAAGTGCCATCTACATTTGTGCTGGAAAACTTAATTGATACATTTTTTGTACATCTCATAGGTTGATTTCACAAGAGGTAAAAAAGAGGAAGTGAAAAAGGGAGGCAACTGTTTGTGGTTTTGAGAACATAAACGTCTCGCGCCAATGCACAGCTGGGCGTTATGCACTTACGCAGAAGCAGCCACACACGCAACGCACACTTACACACGTTATATAAAGAGATGCTCTCTACTCATCGGCTGTGAGGTGCGTCCTTGTGTTACATAAACTTGAGTATTGTGAGCTTATGCAAATGGCTTTCAGAGGTGTATTTACACCAGCTGTGTGTGGCACAGAGCCATTGAAGGAAAAAAAAGAATAATAATTGTGTAATTGTTCAAAAAGAGAATAAAGAACTTATCCCTCTCTTTATGTCTGTCAATGAAACCGTAAACTTTTGGTGTAACTTGACGCCCCTTGTGGTGAAAAAAGTGCACCACATGGTTTACTGGAAGTGCACAGCCTGTCTCACATTATTGGATGTTTTTCCTTTATTTCAAACTTACAAAGCGCAACATAGCAAAATCTCTCCGTTGTTTTAAGCAGGAGATCAGAAGCAGGCTTCCCTCAGTAAACAAGCTGCTTCTGACACTTCCTGCCTCGGCCTGGTCACATGGTCACTCCTCTTGGAAATCACTGATTTGATGTCGTCGTGTTTATTTGCATTCCAGCAGCTAGTGTCATGATGAACTCTTAAGTTGTAGGTTCACAGTAACAGACTTCTGGCTGACACAGTGAGAGACGTCCCCTCCTGTAATGTGCTGAGCTCCATGCTGTGCTATGTGATAACTTGTTGTTTAGCATGGATCCAGATGGCCTGTGTGTTTCCTCCAGGCTCCGGGGCCTTTAGTTTAATCATTTATCAGGTTTCCTGCTTTGATACTGTAAGAATTCGATGCAGCAGAGCACCACGCTGTTGCAGGGGGGTTAGTTTTTGTCACGTGCAGCCCTACAGGAGTGCAGCACTGATAGCTGAGGAATGACTGTCCCATCCCACACCAACCCAACTCATCCCACTGGTCACCCTGAATTGTTTCTGTGCAGCTGTTTGAATCCCAAGTCGGCTGATCATCTCTGTGAAAACAAACTTCCCTCGAAGCTACATGTATCATACATTTAATTCAACTTTAGCTGCTTTTTGGTGATATACGCACATCAAACATGCAACTTAATTAAATCTCAATCACTGTTTTTGATGCCCTTCTTTCAGGTCAGGCTCAGTGCACACCCATGCCCCTGCCAGCCGTGGGTACTCGAAGGATCATCAAGGGAAATGGTACCAACGTGGGCACGGTCATCTCCCTGCTGTGTCCTGCCAAGCACAAACTGGTCGGTGAGCTGACGTGTGTACCAGGCCCCAACAGCACCCAGTGGGTGGGCGAGACCTACTGTAAACGTAAGTGCGACCTTGATGTAACACTAAATATACAAAGAATAACACTCATTGTTTGTTACTTAAAGAATCTGGATGTTTGCACATTTTATAAGCAAAATGTGTGTACAGATTAAATGTTTCTGATGCTTTTATTTTGCAACGGCTGCAGAACTTCTTCTGAACTGTCTGTCAGCTCTTCATTATGAAGAGATGGAATATATTAAGCATTGTGTGATGGACATGGTGGGTATAGGCAATGAAGACACTTAATTAATACTTATATAAATACTAATGCAGGATGAGAGGTTTAATCTCAAGTGTTTGCAGTTAGTCATTCTTTAGGTGAGTGACTGGAAAAAGTGAGGGAAGGATTGTAATTATGTTTCAAGATCAATCATCATGGGAGAGAAGAAAGTGACTGGTGTGATTAAGAAATGGAATTTACTGTATGTTTAGCTTCCATTGGGAACTTTGATACATCATTATTATTTTTGCATATCTTCTCTGTTTAAGTGATAAAGAAAAACTTTGATTTAGCAGTCTGTGTGATGAACTTGATCCGCTTGAGACAGACAGCAGTGTATTCTTTCATGCTCTAGCCTTAATAGGAATTGGAACACTTAGATTTTGCAGCATACTGGGTTGTCTGTAACATTGAGTGCACACCATGGAAATGAAGTCCATAAATAAGTGTTCTGCTCTGACACTGCAGCTCTGGCCCGATTTGAGGACTATGGTTTCCGTGTGGCTGTGGTGGCATCCATTGTGAGCTCGGCCATTATCCTCCTCATGTCCATGGCCTTCCTCACCTGCTGTTTGCTCGACTGCATCAAAGACGACAAAAAGAAAAAGCAGGAGAGGTCAGTGAGAAGCAAACAGTGTTTTAAGTGCTCAGATAATTTACTTAAAATAGGAATGTCTCAATGTAAAAGTTCTTCATTTAATATCCTACTTTAAGCTTTGCTGCATAGACTGTTTAAAAAGATGGACGAGACGTCTCCACCACCTCTCATTCTACTTATTTGAAGTCAAAATACCCCTGAGGCGAGTACTGCCATCTTGCGCTTGTGGTGTCATTTGAAGTCAGAGTTGGCAGGTGGAGCCAGGGCTACAGATGTCCCGCCCTTTCTGCGAACAAAAACATGCATTTAACTTACCAAGAATTATTTAACAGCAGAACAGCTTCTTGTGTTGGTCTGAAGCAGAAGTTCACAGATATGGAAAACTTCAATGACTGTAGTGATCGTTAGTTACGTCTCCTCTCGCCGTTCCTCCTCTACTCTGCTTATCCAGAGCTGATCAGCTGCAGGAGCCAGATTTGTCAACAGAGCTGTCAATCATCCTTTTTACAGCATCAAATAACTTATTAAAAATAAACTTGTCAGAAAAATGAACACTTGGACTAAGAACTAACTATAATGACAGAATTCATGTTTGAGAAACATGTTTTTGGCGTGTATTCTGATTTTATAGTTCGACACATGTCCCCTCTGTTAACATGGAGGAGGTGGGCTTCATGACCTATACTTCAGCCAGTCAGCAGGGAGGGCTCGAAATGTTCTGGCTTCACTTTTAGGTAGCTGTCATGTCATCCATCTTTTTAAACAGTCACTGGTTCACTGTGAAGTTATCGTGTAAACAAACCATCATAGTTCAAGACCACAAGAGGTCTTGTGTGTATCAGGATTTGAGCATTTTTGTGGTGGGTGCAGCTGAAATGTTTATTATTTCAAATCCAGCATTGTGTACCAGCATGCAGTTTTCTTCTTCCTGTTCCTCCTCGCCTTTGCTGGTGCATTGCTGCACCGCCTCTTGTGTATCAGTGAAAGAGTGTGAAACCATTAGCAGGAGGGAGTCCTCTGTCACCCACATGTCAACTTGCTGCATGACTCTCAGTATTTAAGTTATCCCTGTGACTAAAGTCATAATCTGTTAACTTACTAATAACTAAAGACGTCAAAAAGTGGAAAAACATTACAGCATTATACTCTTTGATGGCGTAAACTAGAAGTATTATGTAACAGAAAAAGTATACTTTTGTCAAGTAGTACCTCAATATTGTACTTGAGTAAATCTACTTAATAACTCTTCATAATGGGAAGCAAAAGATGGAGAAATAAAAGAAGATATTGTTATGCATATTCAAACTGACAGACTGACCTGCTGATTTGAACTGACTTTTTATATAGTGATCCGGACATGTGGCAGTGGGACGAGCAGGCCCAACAACAGGAGGAACACGGCTCTCGCAACAGTCATAAAGGCAGGAACAACAACAACAATAACACCCAGGAGAAGCTGCTTTCATTGTGGGACTCGGGTAACCCAGCCAGGTGTGACGACATGAGGGCCTGCAGGTGAGAAATGTGCTGAAACGGTCAAACATTTAAAAATCCGACAAGACAAGAATTGAATAACCAACTTCCTGTCTGTCCTTCACAGATATCAGCAGCAGTACACCTATGGTCCTGCCTGCACATGTGGCCCCACTCCTCTGCTTTCTGCTCTCCCCGGCTGTGACTATGACCAGCCTCTCTTACCCCGAAACCAAGAATCCACACAGAACTCTGCTGCACCGCTTCACTACTTCAGATCGCCTCACTCCTCCTTTCATAGTGCGAGTCAGGGCCTTGACCTCATCCCAGCTGTGGGGCCTGGTTTTGCGTGGCAGTATGGAGGACAGCAGGCCAGTTTGTCAGGAGGGAACCCACCAAGCACAGATGTGTCCAACTCGAGGAATATAAAGAAAGAATCTTCCATTCGGATTATATCAGTCTGAGGACACATTACCCTGAAGTTGATGACATCGGTACAGATCAAATATGTACAAGAGTGTCAACTGTATCAGTGAGGACTACGGGGATTAATAACTTAACATTCCTTGTCTTGTTGAAATGATCATGTCTGAAACTCTGCACAGTATTAAGCCTCCATATGTGTTTACAGACCTGACAGACTTATGTGCCTTCTGTAAATTGTAATGGCACACTGCCCTCTGTCTGAAAAAGGACGCCATTGCACTTTCAGGACACCAGCCTTGTTTGATGACGCTCCCTGCAACTGGAAGATCAAGGGTCTTTCATGCCCTTAATTTGAGCTTCTCACAAACCTCTTATATTAGTATGTTGAGGTTAAAGTGAACCATTATTGGGACTATATCACAACAAATTGTTGGCAGCTGAGGGATTTGTCTGAGAAGCTCATCTCAGGGCAGGAAAGTCCAGTTTGTTTTATGAGGAGAGTAACTGGAAACCTCTGGCCAGTACAGTATGTAAATATCATTTTTAAAGTGTTAAAAAAATAAATCTACTTCTTAAAAAGTGATACTGTTTTGCAATGCAAAGACTGCTGTGTGTGGTGTATATCCACCTCTGAGGGATAAATGCAAATGTTTACAAGCCAACATGATAAGGCAGCAGACCTTAGATGACCTTGATGACCTTTGACTGTATGAATACTCCCACAAGGTGACACAGAAATAAAGACTGTGTTTCTGCAAGATCACAAATTAGGCCCATTATTATTATTGGTAAGCCTAGTTGAACCAATACAGTCATTAGTCTTAATGGAAGAGGAAAGGAAATAAAATAAAGTGATTATGACGCCTTTAAGGTACAATGTTTGTGACTGAAAGCAGGTCCTGCTAATCTGTTGGTCAAGTCAGTCTAATGGTCCAATGTCGCAGACTGCGGATTGATACGTATCATGTGGTGCTGAGGTCAATCATGTAGCCTCGTGCGGCGCTGCGTACTGATGTAATGGGACAGCAGAGACCGTTTCACCGGAGGGAGGAATAAGTTTTACCGAGAAGTTGTCGGTCGGTAGGAGAACCCACCGTTTGTTTGTCAGTATGACAGGTTTGTGAATCAAGGGTAAGATGTTTTGTCTTGTTTTGGAGCATGTACAGTAATCCCTGCGAGCTGACTTCTAGGTGACACGGGCTAACTGCCCTCCTTGTGTGGGTGCGGTACTTGTTGCACGAAATTTAGCTCAAGCTTCAAGCTAGGTCGTTGCTATGGTAATGTGTGTTAAATGGAGAGAAGTACTCACGCGGTACTTATCGTTATTTGACACCACTTAAATCAGCCTGAATATTCTTGGCTGATACCCATCTCGTACATAAAATGAGCAGTTTGGTAGAAGGGTCTATTTTTAGTCTGTTAATTCAATTCGGTTTAATGCGTACTGGACAACCAGGCTCGTCAGAGCTATCCAAACCTTTATCAAAATAGGTGTGATGAAGCTCCATTTAATTTAAAACTGCTAAGTATTTTCACCATTGTTTATGTCAGGGTATTCGGTCTCACTTTGTTCAAATGCTAGTTGAATTGAATAAAGCAACATAAAATATTTAAATGTTCAAGCACCCGCATCAAGCTATTCAAAAACAGTTTTACCACATGGCAGCCTTAGCTGTTAAGAAAGTGTAGCCTTTTCACTTTTATAAACAGGAGAGTAAACCTCTTACACTTTTATTTTCAGTAGACGACGGATGCCAGGACCAGCTTAATGACAAACTACTTAAGGCTAGACATAAAATCTGCAGGTATTCAATTAGAGCTTTGTAGGGAACCTTTAATTGTATGGGTTCATAACCTGTTGCTGACCTGACCTTCACACTAAGGCCCATAAATCTTCACAGCCCTGGTGCCTTCATGAACTTGAATTAAGGGATTACGGTGTTTGTGTAGAAAAGAAATTGCATTTGATCTAACGCTGCCTCTTGCTCGTTCTCGGCTAGACATTTATGATTGCCATGAGAAGCTCCAGAGGGACGCCCAGTTCCTGTGCTCACATGAGGGGATGGACACTGAACTGGTTGACAGACTGGTTCTGCAGCTGAACAGGATCTACCCCCAGATACTCAGCGACAAGGAAGCACACAGGGTCAATATAGATAATATATTTCCCATAACTGACCATTGTCATGTCCTAACAGTTAGATATATGTATTAAAATTAATTTGGACCTAGAGCTGAACACAGGTATGTTCAGTAATTCAATTTAGCATGTGTTTCCCTGCAGTTCAGGAACCTGAGTGTACCCACAAAGGTGCGGTTAGCGGAGCTCTTGACGCACCTGTACGTGAAGGGAGAAGAGGCGTGTCATGAATTCTACAGAGGACTGCACCTCCACGCTGAAGATGTGTACACGAGCCTGCCCACCAGAGTCACACAGACAGGTAGGACCGCTGGACAGGGGTGTAAAGTAAAAGATGCAGTCATCTTGTAAAAGATGTATTCCTGCAGAGTCGTATATGATTGCATTGTTTAGACAGTAATTTAGTGGGGAGATAAATATACATGTAGAGTAGAATCTGGGCTGATTTTTTTCTACCTTTTAAGTTAGATAGGTAGGTCCTTGATAATGAAATTGGAGTGTGTCAATATCCAGTTGCCTGTGCATAATGTAATTAAGTTTAACACACTGACACACATCAGCTGATATTTACTTTAAAGACTTCTCTCTGATTAAACCAGTTATGTGATATGTATCACTACATATAAACAGAAGTGCTCCATTAACATATATGTCATATGTTTTAAAGTTATTTTGTCAAGTTTATCCAAAACATCAGGTGAGATGGTGACGCAAATCTCTTAACCAACTTCCCCTGTGTCCTGTAACGGTGCATCTCCTGCTGTGTAATTGCCCTGAGTGGCTTATCCTATTTAAGTTAGGGAGAGAAGTAAATGTGCCTCCTGCAGGACATTTCAAGTAGTGGATCTCACATTACAAAGGATGTTATTTATTTAAAGTGTAGGGTTAACACTTTAACCAAGTTTTGCTCTGTTGTAGATGCTGCAGATCCACAATGGACTTTCATTGCAACCAGCTCCCAAGATCGATATGTGCTTAATGACAGAGGTAAATCTAAGCAACATCTCACGCTACAGCACTCTAGTATACTAGAGCAACATCGAAATGTGCTTTCTGTTTTGTTTTGTTTTTTAATTAAAACTGCAAATATGGATTTTAACTGTGCAAGTGTTGTTTAGCAAAAGAGGACACCAGTTGTCTTGCAGGGTAAACAACTCTTCAAAGTACAACATACGTTTGAGGATTGTTAAACTGTTTTCAAGCTGATTTTATTCTTACAACAAAATGGAAATCACCATGAGGTGATTTGAAACATAATAGAGATAGGTAATCCATCCTAGTAAGCAGTCAAGTTTATGTTATAGTCCTAAATAGATGAAGGGGATGTAGGCAGGAGCTATTGTGAAGACGCACACCTCTCAATTGCAAACTTTATTTAATTCCAAGAAACAACAAAACTCTCGAATTGTTTTCAATATCCACCATTATTTCTGATGCTGATTTATACTTACTCCAGAGTAACAGAGCACACAACTGTTAGCAGACAAAACATAGTCACAGAGGCTTTGATAATGACATTTATTTTCTTTGTGAAAACTGGGAAAGTACCCTTTAACAGACGGTGAACTGAGCCTTGTGTATATATCGTCCTCTCGGGTCTCATCTGTGCTGTTCCTTTATTCTATTTATATATTTTGTTGTTTTTGATTTCAATGTTTAATCTCACACAGGCATGAACTAAAGCCGATGGCTGGCTAGAAAGTAGAACATAATTGCATAAACCCATGTAAAACTTTGTGAAATGGAGATTGGAGACCGTGATAATACGTTGTAGTAAATAGGCTAAAACACACCATAAATCTGCTGTTGTAGAAGTTTAATTTGGAAACATGGCGGCTCGGGTTCTGTTTAAAAAATGGTAGTCTTACAGTTTATGTGTGTCAGGGTGCCTCTGTACCCCTCACTGATCCTCAGATAAGCCCCTTAAGCCAAACTAAGCTTTGTTCTTCAGCACATGTAGTTGTCTGCTGAACCTTTTAACCCCCAGCATCACAATGTGGGCCCCTCTGCTCTGCACTGCTTCACCATTTTTCATCCCATTGCATCCAGGGCTTTGGCTTTGTGGGTCAGTTAGGCTCACGTGTAAACCCCCTGTCCAAAGCAGCCTCCTCTGTCCTGCATTCCTTTGAACAGTCGGGGCTACATCCACGGGGTCAGAGGTGTGTCATCAGAGGGAAATGGGTCATCAGGGATGTAGATGCTCATAAGTCATGCAAAGAATTGGTGGATTGTACGGACTGTGAACAATAACAGCTGAGCAGCTATGTACGCTTTTGTCCCGCTATGCACAATAAGTATGCCCACCTGCTGATCAGTTAGTCACATTTTTATAGGTGTTATTGGTCTAAAATAGTCACTGATGAGATGGTTTCTCTTTCTTTCTTTCTGCAGGACCAAGGTTCTTCCTGAGCTGTTTCAGTTTTGTAGTTGGTTTTGCAATGTTTTACTTCTACAAAGGTGAGTCAAGCAGAATAAGGGTTTCATATATCAAGAAATATACCTCTATTTATTCTTACTTATTATTACTCTTCTTGCCCACAGAGGGTGACACATTGAGATGTACCGGTCCGTTTCTTCACTGCTCTGCAGCAGCACTCAGTAAAGGTGCTAAAGATGTTTTAATCTCCTATGCTGAGGTTTGAAAAGAGAAGAGACGAGGCAGTTAAGGTTCTCAATTGTTGAAGAACGAGCCCTGTGAGAAGAACAAGCCATTAAATTTGCCACTTTGCCGTGCCAAACTCTTCGACACTTGGAGAGCTATCTTTTTTTTTTTAAATTGCACAATTTTCTCAGCAATACTTGACTTGTTTGTAATCCCTTTGAAGCTGACAAGAGTGATTTCCCACAGCACACTTATCTTCATATGAACATGTCATGTTTAACCATAATACTTGTAAGTATGGGATTCATTTTTTGCCAGAGTAATAATTCCAATCACATTGATGCTTAATATTAACTGAGTAACTGCACACAAGCACAGGTGTTTTCAGTCACTCTGGCTGATTAGATCTCTGCTCAGGTTCAAGCTGGTTGGTGTTGTGTTTGTAAATATATGATGTCTCCAAACTAAAATGGAATAATAAAGGGTAACATGTTTCAACCAGGTACAACCACACCAATTACAGCAGCATTCCCATTCTTTCTGTTTTTTACTAGAGTACAACTGCAGTTAAATGGTAAATGTACTGTACTTGTATTGTGCTTTTCTAGTCTACAGACCACTCAAGCACTTTACATGTCACACCCATTCACACACTGATGGCAAAGGCCTAAGTTCATACCTGATGGCTTATTCACCTGGAGCAATTTGGGGTTCACTGTCTTGCCCAAGGACACTTCGACATGTGACTGTAGCAGTCAGGGATCGAACCCAGAACCTTCAGATTGAGAGACGACTTGACTCTACCACTGAGCCACAACCGCCCCATTACAGTATATAATTTGCATACAGTATGCAAACAAACTGCTTCCTCTTAACAATGCTCCTTAACCTTTAATTAATATACTGTACATACATCCATCTCTCTGTGCCTTCTTGGTAGCGCCGTCGCTGTAACAGAAGGTTGTGGTTCAGAATAGCCACATAAACAGGACGTAGTAGAACATCCTGCATTCTGCATTTGACATGCATGCAGGGACATTTTAAGGATGCATTCCAATATCACTATCTCCATACCATTTAGTGTGGCAGAAAATTATTATTTAAGTCATGGAGGCTTATTTTGACATGTTTGTCGAATGCAGTATGCAAAGGAGTATAGGTATTGGAACGCAATGTCCTAAGAAGAGGCCACATAGGTGAATAAAACTATATTTGAGTGCAGTGTTAAACTTTGTTAAAATAAAGTACAAAACATTTTTAACATCACCTGTAGTTCTGTCTTATTTTTTATGTATAAAGATAAACATAATACACCTTAAATGCATAGAGTAATGTTTGCTTATGTTTGGTTGAATAGTTAAAACATACAGCTTTGTGTCTGGCTCTCTTTAGTCTGCTTCCAGATGATTAAAAATGCATCCTACTGATTGAACAGCATCAATAAAAACACTAGAGGGCACTGCTCCCTCGTTCAGTGCACCAAAGTGGGAAACAAGGATGGAAAATGTTTTGGTGTACTATAACAATGACAATCGAGGGCATCAGACAGCCCGCATACATTAATAATGATGATCAAATTGATTGAACAAATAAAGTCATCTTAATTAAATGCACACTGTTGAATGCTCAGGAAAGGCCTGTGCGCAGAGTAGATGCATTTCATACTCACTTAAAGCCCTTTAAAGGAATACTTATAAAGATGACTCAGTGGGAAAGTGACCACATCAAAGAAGGCTTGTATACAGTGCAGCTCTGCAGGAGAGTTCGGGTGTCTGATGTTTGAGGACATCTGAGCTGCGTTTTTACTGCATCTGTCTCCTCCGTATAAAGAGCAGCAGAGTCAGACAAGAAGAGGAGGTGCTAAAGAGGGTTAGAAGTGTCACCAGTGTCCACTTTGAATGCTGGCATCTGACATTCCCACAAGAAAGGTATTAATAGTTACGCTTCAATCGAGCTAAACCTCCTCCTTCATCAGCAGCATCTTCTGAAGTGAGACCCCCGCTGAGGGAGGAGATGGAGCCAGAAGTGTGGGAGCCGCAGACATACATTATGTATCTATATCAGTCTACAGATCTGCCCTGAGTGGAGCAGTGTGTGTCATCAATCTGGCTCTCGGCTCGTCGGCCTGTTTCCACGGTTACCAATAATAGTTGTGGAGGAGGAAGAAGGATCAGATTGTGACGTTGGTCCGTCATCTTAAAGGTGCTTTGTCACATTCTCATTGAAGTACTGTACCTGCCACTATGAATATTCCTCAGGTGTTTAGCAGCTGATCAGTGAAACGGGCTCAAACTGATTTCTTATTCTTGTGTTAAACAACTCAAGTGTATAAACGGAGCACTTGCTTTGGCTCTAATTGGGGTTTCGGTGACATGGCTGAAACACTGTCTAATTAAGGCTTACATTTTAACAAGCAGTTCTGCCGGGCTCTGTGCTGTGTGACTCTGACTCACCAGCTGCTGGTCCGGAGAACCACAGCCTCGCTCCAGCTTCGCTCCTTGCACAGAGGTTCGAGGAAAAACCAAACATTGTTTTAATTTGATGTTAGGCATGTCGCCTGTGGTCGGATACAGATGTGTGGGTAAAGTGGTTGGAGCCTTGACTCAGACAAAGCACTCCCTGCAGGCCTATGAAACGTCCTGGTCCCAAGCCCGGACAGGAACAATGACATCTTGCAGTAACGTCATCAATGTTATTAAAAATTGAAGCCTGTTCCTCATTTGTGTGACTTCATTTGTGGGTCGGGCTGATGCTTAAGGTCACTCTCGGGCAGCAAAGGAGACAGACAGTATGTGAGATCACATGTGCCCGACTGCTGCTGTCTCCACTTTCCTGTTTGTCCACCAGAAACAAACGTGGTGTTGTTTATGCACCAGACCCCATTGTAATTTCTGCAGTTTCTCTCTTGTTCGCTCTGTGCCTGCAGCAATGTGCAGGACAATGAATTTCTGGTAAATGAGCCAGCTGCTGGATTTTTTGTTTTTGAGTTGTTTTCCGGTGGAAAATTCTCTGAGAGCCTGGAAAAGGTCAGTGTGTTTGTAGGTCAGGTAGGGGGATTGTGAAGGTCGGGTTCAGGAGAGGTGAGGACCAAAAATATGCTGACTAAATTGATGTTTTGGGAGCAAACTGCACAGAGAGGCAAGAGAGAGAAAAAACTGTATTGAGAAAGGGGAGCAGAGAAAGAGAGAGAATATGTGATTATAGAAAGAATACCTGTGTGTTCCTTCAGTCGCTGCGGTCCTGCCTGTGGACTCCAAACGCTGTAATAAAGACGTTCAAGACCACTATAATAAAAACCAGGCATGTGGCCAAGTCCTCCATAACATCCAGCCTCCAGTGTTTTTGCTCATCATTCAGGTCCCATCGAACTGCGGACAAAACAAGGAAACACACAAACACACACTCAATGAGTGTCTAATCAAACACCAGCAATCTACTTTATCCTGGGACTCAAGCCAACTCAATATACACTGATTTACTGACAACCATAAATCCATATATGCTTGAGTTTGGGTGCATCCATGAGTGATCCTGCAGAAATTGCAGAAGATCAAAAATTTGAGTTTGACACGGGCAGATGAGGATAAAGGAATAATTGGGATCAGTTAAGGATACTGAGTTCATAAGATGTTATTTCTGACCTCAACTATGTAGCTTTCCTTTTTCTTTAATGCTTCAACCCGACAAAACAGGCCGAGCATTTGTGTAACAAGCGACAGAAGCTATCTTGTGCATACATGAGAAGCAAAAGGAGACCTTTGTCCCTCTTTAATGGCTCAAAAAATATTCTAAACATGGTTTTTAATCTCGCTTCTTTATGACTAAAGTCTGTGAGCTTGCTCACCTCAGGGACTCCGGCTGTTATAGCACAGAATTTCATACTCAATAACGTGCTGTTGATGCAGCTGATCTCCACCCAAAATCCCCCAAAAGTCTGTTTGGATTCCTGATATTGGAGGTTTATATCAGATTGTTTACAAGAGGTCAAATCCTTTGCGGCATATACTGTGCTGTACATTTCTTTGTCTGTGAAAGGCAGAATATAATGATTATTTATCCAAACATTACCCATATCTGTTCGCATAATTATCAATGATTAAGACACAAAAAGAAAAACAATAAAAAGGAAGAACTGTTTTATTTTTGCAGGACTTATTTTGAGACATCCAGATTGTGATAAATAAGCAGGAAGAACAATACAGGAAGAGTGAGCTGATCAAGGGAAGCTTGTATTTCCTGTATAACACTGCGCCATTTAGTTTCAGCTTTGTTCACTTAACCAAGTGATGAAAAACAGAAATTATCCATGTTGTGATAATGACTTAAGAACTAATTATAGCTGTCAGCTTCATCGTCACAGGGACTGGCCTGTGAATAATGTTATAATCAAGGTGTGATCAGGGAAGTGTGTGTGTGACTACGTGTGTATGTCAATAGGAGATAACCAGAGGTTAAACGGTGAGAGCACCCTGCCTGTGTATGTCTGATCTGCCCGGGGTGGGGTGGACAGGGGTTTGGGAGGGGGAGTAGTGGTGGTATGTAGGCCACTCACATCACGCACCACTGGCTCTCTTAGACAGGGCTGGATCCACGGGAGAGGGAGGGGAGGATTTGGGGGAGAGAGGAGGGGGCAGCGGGGTTCAGAGCAGTCAGAGAAAATGAAGGAAGAGGAATGTAAAGAGCGAAGAGAATGAGATGTGTTTGATATTCTGGCGGAGGCGAGGGAGGGGGGCTGTTCGGGGCCCGGTGGAGTCAGAGGATTTGGTGGAAGGAGGGGGTCAGGCCTTCATGAATGTGTGATGACTAACATGCTGACCTTCTCCCTGACACGTGATGCTTTGGAATACAAAAATGAGGCAATCCTATTTTATAGTTAACTATGATTCAATTTAATAAGCATAATCATGAGAAATTAATCATTCTCTATTGTATAGATATAATGATTAGATTAGGAGGGAAATGGCCTGAAATATTTTAATTAGAATTGTATTTATTAGATCATAATTACTACTTACGGAGGAGGACAAAAGGGGTTAACATATGTGTCTGTGGGGTCAATCTATATCAGGATATTACAAGAGCGGATACTGACAAATAATCTTAATTTACTCCCACTGCTTGATCTGAGATGAGTCAGTGTGACCTGGCTAAAGTTCACTGACCTGCTCTCTGTCTGAGTACATTTTACTGCACTTTAACCTACAATGTAACAATGTTACAATTTCATTTAGCTTTTGTCCAAAGGACGTACATCTGAGAGTTAGTACAACACAAGCAACGATCAAGACAGGAGGGAACGAAGTCAGTCAGTACCAACAAACAGCTTCAAGTGCGACCGGACACTGGTGCCAACAGGAGCAGCAGCATCAATATAGTCATCATCATGAATATCCTAATCCACATCAATAACATCCTCAAAGTCATCACCATCAACAGCTTCAATATCATTAAGGTCAGAAGTGTTCACAAAGAGCTGGGTCTTTAGCCTCTTCTTAAAGGTGAAAGGGACTCTGTAGACCGAATGGAGTTTGGTAACTCATTCCACCACCAGGGGACTACAGAGGAGAAGAGTCTAGTTAGCGACGTAGGGCCCTGTTGTGATGGGCGTGCCAGGCGCCTTTCATTGGCGGAGCGTAGTGGGCGGGAGGGAGTGTAGACCCGGATGAGGGCGTTCAGGTAGGCAGGAAACGTTTTTTGTTGCTGTTTTGTAAGCGAGCAACAGGGTTTGGAATTTGATGCGAGCGGTGACTGGGAGCCAGTGGAGGGATATGAACAGTGGAGACCAGTCGCGCTGCTGCATTCTGGATCATCTGCAGAGGTTTGACTGTGCGTGCAGGAAGGCCTGCCAGTAGTTGTAATCAATGCGTGACCAGCAGCCTGGACCAGCAGTTGTGTTGCAAGCTCTGAAAGGTAGGGTCTGATCCTGATGTTGTACATACCTGCACTTATAAACCATTTTCTCATCTTAAATAAGCAGATTTCATACCCAGGATGTTACTTCCTCAAAATCCCTGCATGTGTGCTTGTATCTTCTCTGTCTTTCTATTTATGGCAAGACACGCAAATCATGTACACTGACATATTGACAGTCTTCCCCCGACACCCGGCAGCACTGAAACACATTGAACTATGACCTTGTGTCAGGCGGGTTGCCATGGAAACAGCTTGCCTGTAATGGCCTGTTTGTCGGAAATCAGTAGTCTTGACATTGGTGCATCGTGCCGAAGAAACAGGGCGGAGGGGATGGAGCACAAAGGTTGTGAAGCTCACCAGACAAGAAAGACACCAAAAGGTCTCAAGGGGGGGGCTTTGTTTTTTTTCCTCACCTATGAAGATAAGCATGACCCCGACTGTGACCTGCAGACACAGGGAGATGCTGATTAAGACAATGACGGGGGTGTAAAAGGAGAAGTTAGGCCCCTGATCCAGCATGGCCTTCAGCTGCGAGGTGTTAGCCATCAGCAGAGCCACATCCAGCATGCTCTCTGCTGCGCTCTTCTTATTGTTGTAGTGGTTCATGTTGAGAGGAGCTGGGCTGCTGGGCTGAGCATCTGGATGTGAGGCCTGGGGAGAGAGGAAAGTATCTGGCATGGAGATAAAATGTTTATGACTTTGAGATAAGAATTCCTGGAAATAAACAAAAAGGCGTGCACGCTCTGTGCTGCTGCTGACCCTACGGAGCAACGAGGCTGCAGCATGCTGGTGATTGGAGCAGTCATTTTGAGCTTCCTGTGCATTGATGGTGAGGAACTGGTTATCATGCTGACCTCATTGGCACAACAAGAAGCCATTAGTGCTGCAAAGAGATACTGGTAACAAACACATTCAGACATGGTGGAGGTAAACAAATAAGCATGTGCAGTGTGTGAGCACTTATCTACTATTTGTTTGAGTTTTTCAAAATAAAGCTGTTAGTGGCTGTCCGGTGGTGCTGTGACCCTTTCGGCCATATCCTGCTCATACGTCCCTGTCTCTCAAAGCAGCGTCACAGTGTAAGCTTGATAACTGCACTGAATAAAACGCAGAAAAGCTCATAGACAGGCTACTACTTCTACTTCTTTTATTTTGAAAGGAGGAGAGTAATTCATGCTGTATCTCTCCTATGAGTAATCAACAGGTGATAACCGAACGCATCAACGGAAAACTTAGTTTGAGGTTGAATTCTACAACCTATTGATCGTTGTGTGTGGGAGGATTATGTAACAAAAGCAAAGCCAGGTTTTGTTTGTGTGTGCGTGTGTGTGTGTGTGTCTACTTCATCTTGTTGGACTCTGCCCTGCAAAGAGAAAAAAATGAAGGGTAAGCAGGAGTTGGATAAACAGTCCGCCTTTTGCAAAATGATGCAAAAAAACACATCCATCCGCACTGCTGCTGAATGAACATCCACTTGCACTCATTACTAAGCGATCCCTGGCTAACACCTGAGCACAATCACAGAAGGCTGGTTGCGTCAAGGCCTTGAACTGCACACACACCGTTCTCTACTGACAAGAAATAATCGGCATTTGCTCACAGTCTCTTCCTCGACACTTCAGCCTTCCCCTTTTTCTCACAACACGCCCGTGCAGCTGCAGGGAGCACAGTTTGTCAGGGATTAACCAAACCACAGAGCTGGTACGAGCTGTTTTCCCTTCTGCGCTGAGACAAAAAGACGGAAAAGAGGAGCTGCACCCTGTAATTTGCTACAGGGAAGCTACAATGTCTTGAGGAGATTCACAACAATCAGATGGCATGGTTTGGTTTGTGTTCGACAGGGGAAGTACAAACTGCACAGACAGTGTGGTTGTGCGGGTTGGAGAAGAGCTTGTACTTTGTAATTATTTTGATGAGTTTTTTTTAAACCCTGTAAAAAAAAAAATAGAGGAAAAGCCATGTTTAATTCTCTTAACAAGCCATTAGGTCATGGATTTCATGTGTCGCGGGCCAAGTTCTTCATCCTATCATTTCATAATTTGGCAAAGCTTCATGTGAACGCTGCAGATCCCGACAACATCCAACAAAGCCAAAAAAAAAAGTCTCCATGGGTTTTCTCCAAATCCTTCACTCTGAGCCATAACGCCCCCCGGCAAGACTCATAACACAGACTTAAACAGCTCTTAAAAACATGTTTCCCTACATTCTCCAGAAAAAAAGGCAATGTGGTTTGGTGTTTCTCCTGTCAGGGTCAGCCATGCTGCTCCCATTCCCTGACACAGGCTTTTCTAAGGACGGCCCTTTATCCCCGAATCAACAGACCACAGTGAGGTAATGTTGTTGTGAGATCACAGGTCGGAGTCACAATGTCTAGAAACACAACACGTTGAACTTTCTCCAATGTTCACCAGCAAATAAAAGGAGCCCTTTTCGACTTATGGTAGAATTTAGCGTTGTGTATATACAAGGCAGTGACCTTAGGCCACCTACTGAGTCACACCAGCCTTTAATGTCAGGAATAATCCTGCTGTCTACTCATATCACATGGCTGAGAACATGGGATAACAGCTAATCACAGCAGATGACACCATGTAGAAAAAAAAGATAGTGAATGTATGTCACACTGTGCCGTCGTGACGGGAGGGGTGGGCGGGGCATGCTACACGTGCAGAAACCCGTCTGATCCAGGCTTTCATTTTGAAAACACTTCAACTTGAGAACCGCCTGAGATGAGACACATTTGCATGTTTATTCTATCTTTTGTTTCCCCGTTTGAGAAACAGAGCACAGTTCTGTTTTTATTTTGCACAGTCTGAAACAAAAGGTTCTCATTAAGTCAATCTCTCTGCGCAAGTCCCAGGTTTTATTTTTGTGATGAATTATTCACACTGCTTTACTTGTCTGAAATAAACTCAGGGGGGACACACAGAGGAGGATGTGGGGGGGAAGGAAGACAGGGAGTGATAGAAAAAGCTGTATTAACTTTCAGTTATGCGTCACAGTGGAATAGCAGGTAGATTTTTGCAAAAATATTTAACATAGCTCACTTTCTGCAGAGTCACATCAGGCAATAATGATACAGCGTGTGGGTATAAGAAAAAAAAAAATCAGATTGTAAATTAGTTTATTTATAGAGAACCCTTGAGAAGTTCAGATACATTTATCTGACTTAAAGCTGCTGTGAGGAACTTTCTGTTGTGTTGATTTTGGCGCCCCCTGTGGACAAAGCCATACCTCTTATCTCTTTGCTGATTTTGTCCTGTTCATGCTTAAGTGGTGGTTTTTAACAAAAAATCTCATCCTGCTTTCTTTAACAGTCATATGTATCACTCACTTTGAATTTTTGCTCTGGAAAATGTAAACAAAGGCAGCGTGCGGTTAATCTCTTCGTCTGACACCTACCCCCCCGCCAGTGGTTCCAGGCATTAAAGATATAGAAATTATCAATCCTGTCACTGATGGTCTAGTTTGCTTTTGTAGGTTTCATACCCAGCAAAAAACTCCTCACAGGAGCTTTAAGAATGAATAAAATAATACCTCCTACAACAATAAGGACTTCCTGAACTAGAACTATAAAATATACATAATTTTAAATGTTTAAAGGTGCAAAAGCGCAGTACAAAGAACAAATTAGATAAGATAGGGACCATCAAAGCCACCTAACATTAAGGTAGATTCAGTATGAATAGGTATTCTAAGCTGGATTTTAAAGGTAAAATGAAGAAGAAAATCTCTCCGTTAATTTGTCTCCAGTCTAGGAGGAAGTCTAAACTTCTTTACACCCACTTAAGTCATGTCCCCTCATAAATAACTACCTTTACGTCTGCCTTGTAGCTAGTTGCAGTGCAATAAGCTACATACTTTTAAATTGCACCCTCTGGAAAGGCTTCAAATTCCTGTCACTAAACCTAAACCTTAAACCCAGTTGAACCATAAAATCATCAAGTCTTTCATTGCAATGGCCAACTAAAGTTTTGGCCTTTTTCCAAACATAAGAAATAAACTTGTTCAACTTGCCCACCTGATCCTAAACTTTTCCCCTTTTCCCACATCATAACTCTCACTGATTACAGCTCAGCTAAATATCTGCATGTCACTTTACTGTGAGAGTACGACAAGGCCGCATACCACATAGTCCTGTGTCTGCATGTGGAAGCTCTTTGCAGCAACAATGCAGGACAGCACTAAAGACCGTGCATTTATTATTTTGTTAACTGGACCAGCTGCTGTTCATGATGAAAAAGCAGATGAACTAGCATCCGTAACTGCATGGGTGTGTGTTTCCCTTCCCCTTTTGTGTTTTTTTTCTTATACATCAGCACTTCTCTGCTCGCCATCCATCATGTCCTATCAGCGGCCTGCCTCTCTCACTCACCTCAAACTCTGGCCCTCCTCCAGATGAGGATCGACCCAACTGTAAATCTAATTTCCATGATTCTCTGTAGGGCTTTTAGTTTTACAGCCTTACACAGTGCAAAGCAAACATAACTGTTCTATATCCTACCATGGCACTCAGAGAATAAAACACTTTGGAAAAGTTGCAGAGATTATCAAAAAGAATGTGCTTTGAGATGCACTTAAATCTGATTTCATCATATCGCATGCACAAATATTAAAAGCCTGTGGAAAGCCTGCAAAAGAAGATCTTCACTCCACAAAACAAACCATGGATTGATTCCATTCTTATTGACTCACACTGGTGAGAGACACATTGTAAATGAGACCAGTTGCTCATTTTATTGAGCGTGAGGTTTTTACATTCTGCATCTGTTGGCTGAGCTTTGACAATCACAAGGAAGTATCTCTGACTGGCAGGGCCCCTGTCTCTTCCTCCTCTCTTCTTCCTCAAACACACACACACACACACACTTGCACATCTATCTGTATGTAAATGACTCTATTAAAACAGTGAATATGGAGATGACATAGTGAAGACCATTCCCTTGCCTAGTAAAACTAGATGCATCGCTAAACTACCACATATTGTAATTACTTATCAAATGGCAACTTCATTCGCCACATAAACCCTCCTCGTCCTGCAACAATAGTCGGTGCACAAAGTAGTGTGACATTATGTAAAAGTAAAACTGCCTGTGCAAGTGTTTGTGTGTTCATTTTGGCCACTGAAGTGGAAACAAAGGAGTGCATTCATTATTTATAAGGTCACTCAGGTGCCAACAATACCTCACTCCTCAAATGAACCAGACTGTCATCTGACCCAACAGCATGCCTGAACCAGACATGAAGAAATGTTTCTGTTTGTTTGTTTATTGATTTGTTTCTGTTTGGGCATGCAATCTGCATAATTTATCTGCATAAGTTTATTGTGTTTTGTTTCCTCTTATACAGAGAACATGCAATGTGAGAAGCAGCATACAAATGCAGACAGTGAGTGCTTATCTTAACACGATTACCCCACCTGAAAAAATGCAACACATATTGCTGTAAAATTGACCACAAATATCTATTGTTAAACAAATCAACACTGTAAGTTTAACAACTGCTTCATTTAATTCCAATGCAATTATGCAATGCATTTGGATTTGCAAAGTTAAAGGAGTTAAGGAAAGTTAGAATTACAAAAAAAAAGTTAGAATTACAAAAAAAAACCTTGGTGAGGACAGACATATTTCATCCATACTTCTATCATTTCTTGTAGTTATAAATTGTGCAATCAACAACTTACAAACCAATCTATTCTACTTAAATAGT
Organism: Semicossyphus pulcher; assembly: GCF_022749685.1. Classification (NCBI taxonomy): domain Eukaryota; kingdom Metazoa; phylum Chordata; class Actinopteri; order Labriformes; family Labridae; genus Semicossyphus; species Semicossyphus pulcher. Next base: position 23,062,750 of record NW_027211637.1, read on the forward strand.
CACATATACAGCCCAGTATGGCACAATGCAAAATGTACCTGATTACCTTATAAAATAGATTCTTATATCTTACCTCAGTCCCACTCCCCCTGTTGCTGCTGCTGCTGCTGATGATCATCATCTCCCCATGCTTGTGTGTATGCTACTGCGTGTCAGCGGCAGGCTGCAGGAGCAGCTCCTAGAAATTGAGATTCAAAGTGTCCTGTTGTAGGGGAAGAGAGGACGGGACATGCAAGCATACAGCCTACTTGAAAGAGCAGCATATGCGCAGGCAGTTATTCCAGTAAGAGCTACAACAACAGCTTTATGTATAGATTAGAAAATTGTAATGTAAAGCAAGCTGTTGAGCTATGAGTGAGAGGCAGAGACACGTGATTGGATGAGTTGATGAAGGGCGTGAAAGAGATTTTACTGACGTTTACAGGCTTTTTGCAAGGAATGATGATTTAAAGCGCCATGTCGTTTACATGCACTTATTGTAATAGGTCTTAGTTGGTCTTTTCATGTGAGATATGTTTCACTGTAGCTGTGGAAACAGCAGCATGATGAGGATCTCTGTGGTGTCCTCCCAGCGTGCCGTGTTATTGGACGGTCCCTCCAGTCGTTACCAGGGGCGTGGAACCAACCGAGCTGAATGGGAAACACATTTGTGAGCCTCGCCGTTGTATTAACCCCAATGGGGAGGAGAGGCGATGACAAGCGAAAACAGTTGTCCGCGTAAATTAATTGTCGACGGGACGACTGGGGCAAACTAAAATTTCTCATGTGTTTGAGCGGCCCGAGTGGTCTTTAACTACACGCTCCGCATTCAGCAGCCACGGAGAGACTCGGCATCACAAGCTGCAACCGTTGAAGAGAAGGATGCGCGAGAGAGCACTTCAAAGGAGATAAATACAATATTGGTCTTTTCCCCCCCGTTAATATAGGGTTCGTGTACAGTTAGCAAAGACCTGAGTTTAAACGGAATTGTTTGTGGCCGTGTTGGTTGCTCTTGTGTGTGAAAATGGGGATTATAAACAGATAGGGCGTTTTGTAGTCCACCTTTTTTTTTTTTTTTTTTTTACCGTGGACAAACGGCTAACGTTAGCGAGTTTTTTATATAAACTGGATACAGGCAGGTTTTATGTGTCGTGTATCGCCAGCAGGAGTTTAGCCGAGCTTGTTTGGTCGCTTTTTGAACAAGGTAAGTCGTGTCCCATCTTGGTTCAATTGAAGTGTGATGAAATGTTTGAACGCTAGCTAACCTATTGATAAGGTAAGTTAGCACGTAGAACGAACGTTACTTCTGGAATAGCCAACTTAACGGTTACTTATGTCGTCGTAGCCAGCTCGAGCTCACTACTTTTTCGGTACATGGTAAATTATGGCTTCTGCTGACAATATTTTTTTTATCTCGTGGGCTTGTCTTTTCATCCAGCTGCTTTTAGTGACCAACTTAAAACCCGTTATAACTGACATTCATGAACACAATACACAGTTAATGTAGCTTCAGTATTGCCTTACACTCCAGTATTGTTCGGTTTTGTTTGACTAACTGGCAGCATTTCTTTTTCAGCTCTTGATATCGGATGAAATCTGCTCTATGCCATCCCTCCCGGTGTTGTTAGGGGCCTCTGCTGGCAAACTGCGTCACCGAGTGGGCGCTGCAGGTACTCATCCCTAAATCTGCAGTTTGGGAAGTCTAGCCATGGCAAGAATGACCTGGAAACCAAAGTGACTGAACTTTTAACTCACCATGGAGCGGGAGCTTAATTCCAACTCCCAAGACCTGAAATATCCACCTGTACCAAACTCTCAGCGTGAACTGGCCACAAATATGTATGAGGCCATGGGTGATGGAAATGTCAATCTTGTGGACTCATTAGTGAGAGGAGGGAGCGACCCCAGTGCATATCCTTCCTCGAGTTATCAGAGGAGTGTGCATCAGAGGTTCATCAGGAGGAGTTTGTGGTTTTCAGACACAGATGAACAGGCCTTTGAAACACCTGAATGCGACAACAGGAGTAAAATACTTAACATAAACTTGAGAACAATTGTGGACAGGACGCGGGGGACTAGTTGCGGGATACAGGAGGGTTCAAGCACTGAAAGTCAAGGAGGGCAAAAAGACAGCGCAACAGAGAGCGCCAGTGCTGACGAGGAGAAGGAGAAAGGTGTAGATGCATTAAATCTTACATGCAATGATATTGGTAAAGCTGCTATCAAGGCGGCCAGTGAGGAGAACGAGGAAGAAGCGGAGATGAAAGCAGTCTCCACATCTCCAGGAGGAAGATTCCTCAAATTTGACATAGAGCTGGGAAGAGGGTCCTTCAAGACGGTCTACAAGGGCCTGGATACTGAGACCTGGGTGGAGGTTGCCTGGTGTGAGCTGCAGGTAAAGTACTAAAACTGTCTTTCTGATTAACAAACTATCTCTGTGACATCAAAGCATCAACATACCACCCTTTTTTTTTGTAATTCTTTGGCGTTGGCAACACATTTAAACAATACATAGCGATTTACATTAGTGGGGAAATGCCTGACTCTTACAGAAAGTCCCCTCTGGGAGCTCCCCTCTCTGTCTGTTAAGCTCACCAACATGTTAGTGTTATGTTGATGTCTTTAGGGAGCTGTCAATCAGCCTGAGTTGAGTGCAGGAATCCACTAAGTTGCAAATAGGTTACCACTAAATTTTAAATGGTTTACACAGGGAAAGTGATTGACGAGCATTAGCTGCTGATGCAGAGACACATACCGATGCTGAGGTAAAGTGATCAGCAGTTTTGTAAATGCACAAGGAGAACCTATCTTGTCTTGCATTACACAGACACAGGAAAATCACCAGCTTAGACTGTGCAAAGGTATTAACTAATTATTTCCGTCCTTTGGAGACTGCAGCGAGGATAATCTCTCTCTCTCCCTCTCTGTCCCAGGAGGCTTAAGGGGGACTACAGTAAGCATGACTGGCCCCCTCAAAGAAAGAGAACCTGTACTTTGGTCTGTTAGCCTTTGACCATTCCGATTTGAATTGCTAAGGATTCATTTCAACAGTTTACATTCAACCATCCTTCATTTTTACACGAGCCATTTGCCCTGCTGATGACGTAACGACACTGAGCAGAGTAATTAGATTGGACAGTGCAGGAGATGCTTGCGTGCTCTGTCCCAGCAGTGTGTCTGCATGTTACGAGCAGTGCTACATCCTACCTCCCTCCCTCTGTGCAACAGGAGGTAGGCAGACAGGAAGCAGCTGAAGTGCGCTGCAGCCTGCTGGGAACCGTGTGGCGGTCCTGTGGCCTGAATGAATACTTGTGCTGAGGTTACTGAAAACATGCAGCGTCAGTCACCTGAGACTCTAAAGAATGCACTAACCATGATCTGTATGACTGTAATATCACAAGACAGTGACGCATCCCAGCCATAGAAAGGACTTTAAAGATAACATGCTGCTGGCTGCTGGAAAGAGTACAGATACAGAAGCTGAGAGACATGACTTAACTCACATGCTGATGTCATGCAGGCTGATAGTAGTGGTGAGCAATCGCACAACTTGACATCACTGAGCTGCAATTGGACTCAATGGATGATAGGAAGTGGAACCGGAAGCAATTTACAGTGTTTTATTCTCCCCCAGTGACACATTCAAACTCCCTCTAGTGGACAGTCAGTCAATAATAGATGTAAATCACAATTCAAATGGTCCGTTTCTTGCAATCATGTTCTCATGTAGTCACTCTTTCATACGTTGTTTTTAATAAACAGTCATTCATACAGTTGGATAAACAAAATACTTTTCTCAGCTGATCCATGCGATTCATCATAGCGCTCTCTGGTTTAATAGCTTTAATTAGAACCATTTATTTAACTTTCTATGCCTGAGTCAATAAGGTCTAATGTGGTGCCTTATTCAGTTGATCAGAACTGCTTGTGATCTCAGTTGAGTCATCCAAGTTGTTCGTGACAAGCAGTTAAATGTTAGAAAAATACAGTGTGGCAGATCTGTAAATGCAAAAATGATTATAAATTAAGAGCTGCAACAAACCAATGCTAATTTAACATCTGCATCTATTTTCATAATTTTAGACAATTCTGCAGATAAACAATACTGTCCATTATCCATTGTTCTGTTGATGATTCATCATTATGGCCATAAAACATTATCAGTGAGTTAAAAACGACCACATTTTGTAAGAGTCGAGGGCGATATCCTCAGATAACAGCTGCACCTTTTTGTTGAGAAATCACTTAGCTTGAAATTGATGGGTCCTGGTCCTTTTCTTTGCGGCTTCTGCCTTTATTGATAGGACAGTGGACAGAATTGGAAACATGAGAACAGAGGGCGGGGATGAAATGCAGCAAAGGGCTGAGAGTTGGAGTTGAACCCGGCGCTGCTGCATCAAGGACTTGCCTCTGTATGTGGGGCGGGCGCTTAAACCGCTGAGCTAAACTGGCATCCCAGGGGTCCTGGTTCTAAAATGTCCAAATCTGTGCCTTTTCGTAACTCGTCTTACATTATAGTAAATTAATTCTCTGTACTTGTACTGTTCGTCGGACAAAACAGACATGACAGTTTTAAGGTATTGTAAGGGCATCTTTCACTCTTTGGGTTTTTATAGACCAAACAATTAATCTAAATTCTGATAAGTAGATTAATCTAAAACGAAAATAAAACATAGCCCTTCTTCACCCTAGTTTTCTTATAATGTCTAAAAAACAGCATAAAATCAAAATGTATTCAGTGAACGCTTCTTAAATACCAAGAAACCAGCAAATATTTACATTTGAGAATCCAGAACATGGGAATTTCTGTAGAATTACACTGAAAAACAGGAAATTGATTTAATTGACTAATTGTTCCACCACCTGTCATTTTGCATATTTCAATGTATTTTCAAGCTACTATAATACAGAAAACCAGAATGATGTGCCATCAGTGTGTAGTAGTTTGGAAAAGGTTCATAGTTGCCTCACTGTGTGATTGTGTACACTGAAGTAGGTGTAGTAAGCTCAGCTGGTGGGCTCTTTATCTTTGTGCAGCGAATGAGATGTTTTATTGACAGTCTTAAAGAGAAATTTAGTGTTTGTAGCTCCAGTGGGATTCATCAGCATGCTTAATGTTATTTTGTGGCATGAAAGGAGTCGCTGTAAAGATTGTTGGTCTGAGCCAAGAACCCACGCTGCCCACAAAGACACAGATCTTCTCGGTTATAATCAACAGCATGGTGCAAGAAGAGATATCAACTGCTCTTAAGATTGAACTCAAAGTAGTGACGATTGCATGCCTGTGTTGTGCGTGTTTACTCTTTAGTGTGACATGTAGTTGATGCCAGCTTTGCCGAGCTCAGAAAGACAGAGGAGCTTTCTGTGGAAGACCGAGGGAAGGAGATATGACTCTGTGATTTTCCACTGTTTTCCCTTCTTCCAGTGGTCACATGGCTTTTTTGCCCAGAAATTTTAATCTGGTCCGGTGTTTATTCTTTCTAACTCTCTTCCTCCCCCATCCTTCTCTCTCCCTATTTCCTCCCAGCCCCATCTCCTCCACATTTCTGTTTCCGTGCCAGGCTGCTGGCATAACACAGATGGTCCTGGCTCAGGCAAGGATGTTAATCTGAGAGAAAGATGCCTGTTGTGAGTTTTTTCATTGTTGGGAAGAAAGACTTCTTGTGTTTCTGTTTGTTGTTCTATCACTGGAATTTATTTTTTTAAACTTTGGAAACTTCCTGTTTCAGCCAATTGTGTCTGTGAATAGATTTTTATCTCAGTGTTGAACGCTGTGCGCACACTCGCAGACGCAGGGTTTACTTGTGACCTTTTTTTGCAGACTTCTTTGTGGTATTTGGCAGAGAGTTTGTTGTTCTGTAGATTAATCTGGTTCTCAGCTAGTGAATGCAGAGTTGGCAGTGATGTGAAGCTGCCCGTCTCTTGAGTGTTTGCTGTAGATTTGAGCTTCTTGAACCAAACAGACCCAGCAAATTTTTGATAGCATGAGTCACTAGGTCAGCATCTTGATTCCAAACGTGATTCTGCTGTAATGGAAGATTAGATTCAGCCATATTATAGGATGGTTATGTTTTTCTGAGCATAGCTTATGGCTGTCTCTTTGGATTAACATGCAAAGTGCTAAAAACAACACCTTCTTGACTGCAAAAGGAAAACAAAGTTGGAGATGCCCAAGTGGGTCATTCATTACAGCCCATTTGGCATAAGAGGCCCTGGGAAGTAGGAGCAGCCAGACCCAGTGGCTGTAGCTAACAATGCCTTGTCAGTGGCCTCATCTTCAGGCATGCCTGAGCTCCTGTGTCACTCCTGCCTGAGGGAAGGAGGACAAGCCTGTTAGAGCCACAGCAATTTGGCCTGTGGTATACAGTAGCACGAACAGGCTTGTTGGAAGCAGGCTGGTTAATGGGATCTAGGACTGCAACTTTCAATTATTTCCTTGATTGATTGAATCCACCGCTGATTTATTGTTTGGCGAATAAAATGCTGGAGAATCTTTCCATTGGCCATCGTACTTTCCCAGGCCAGAGTCCTTGCTTGTGTTGTCTTGTTTTGTCCGAACTCAATGATATAGTTCAGTTCTAAAGTATTGTGCCACTAATGTCCTAGCTATCTGACCTATTGTAATCTTCTGTTCTACCTTTTTTTGACCTTATTACCTTGATAAAAATGGCCTTTGACCTCCCTCACCCCCCCCCCCCCCCCCAATAATAGGAAGTGTCACAACAGCTCATTAGGAATTGTAATCCCTTTTGGAATTTAACATGGGTATTTGTATTAAAAACTCCAGAGAACCTCTGCATCCTCTTTAAGCCTCCTGCTTAGGCCCTTTGGCATGAAGACAAGGGTTAATTTTAATAAATTCACACTCTAGTTGACCTCTGTGTCACTAAGCTATTTACGTAATGACGAGTTGGAGAACAAATGGCCATACTGTAGCACTTGTGTATTAGGAGAAAGCATAAACTGTTAGTTTTACAGCTCATTTCGTATATAAAGCCTCTTAACTTAAAGGACTGTTCAGTAGATGAATAGAGTTTTTCTCTGTAGCTTTAAATAATATCACTGTTGAAATTGTGGTGGTTTGTGTGGCTGGGTGTACATTTGTGTATGTGTGTGCTTAAAGGATGAGGCAAAGGTTGTACTAAGGGTGTGACCTGCTGTACCAAAATGTTCTATTTTTAGAGAAAATGTGCTTAAAAAACTAAGTTAAAGCAAAAGAGCCTTTACTAAAGCATGTTTTGCTACATGTCATAATATTTTGAACTTAATCAGGAAATTGGAAGTACTTAGAAAGCCTTTAATGTATCTCAGTTTTACCAAGCTTATTGTATTTACCTGCGTCAGAGACTTGCTAATGTAAACCTTTGATCATTGAGAAGATGTAATTTGTGGTGAAGTTGCACTGGATTGACTTAGACTAAAAGTATTATGGTCGTATGTTCATAATGAGCATTCTATAAAAAGGCAAAACAATCTGTCATATTCAAACAACAGCCTGATAACAGAAGGCTAAACAACGTGTGTATATAAACAAATTTGTAATTTTTTTTCATACCATGGTCCATGGAGACAGCTTGTGTAGAATAAGAATAAGTGTTATTTCCAAGCAGGTTTTCACACACCAGGTATCTTCCTAGGTATTGTAGTTTAATAGCTGTCACAATAAATGTGTAAGAAAAAAAGAAAGTCAAGTAGTTTCTGTTTTGCTAGTTAACACTAAAGCCTGTTGGTTTGTAGGAGCAGTACTTTGACTCTGCCCATCATCATTGGCTCCCTCCTATTGCAGCATTAACTAGCTATATTTGCTCTATTGTCAAACCTGATTAATTTAAGGAAACTTTTAACTAATGTGAATTAGGATTTTATTGACAAGAACTGCCCGGTGAACATCACTGCTGCCATGCTGTCTTTGTTCCTACAGTAATCTTGCAGTAGTAGATGTTTGGTAGTCCCTTATTTAACACAATCTTCTAATGTTATTACTGATTTCCTGGATGAGTTTTGTTAAAGAGAGCTGGCAGATTTTAAATTCTCTATGCAGGAAAGCCCCTTGTCCCGATTTGCCTTTGTTGTGTTTCGTCTGGGTCAGGGTATTTTGCTGAATCAAGGCTGTCTCTCTGGCTCTGTGCCCCCACACTGCAGCGGCTGATAAAATGGTCAAGGGGAGGGGGGGTTGGCCAAGCCCCGAAGTTCGGCTCAGGACATCTCTACTAAGCACGCCACTTTTCTGTGCCTTGTCTCAGCTCCAACCCTCATCAGCAGTGATGTGGGAAAAGGGGCATATGTGCACGACTACCCACCCTCGACGCTCCCTTTCTGGCCTGCACCAGTCCACACTGACTTCATTAGGCTTTGGTAATTTACATCGGCGTGGAGCACATTTGTGAATATTTGTCTCAAGTTCAGAGCAGCTGGGGTGAATTGCCACCCTGGGTATCATAGCACCACAGCTATTTGTAGCTAACTGTACGAGCTTTTTACAATGGGCAATGAGGGTGTGTTGAAGATGTCACTACCAGCTGTCGTGCCTCACATTCTATTGGACAAACTGGTTTAAGTTGCTTTCTGTCCTCTTTAAAGCCTCGTTGATAAATGAGAAATGCAAAGGCTAAGAAGACATGGCCGTTTTTATCTTTGCTGCTTTACTATAATTCATAAAATGACTCATATTGTCATTTATGATTTGGCATCTGTATTAAAAGTCTGATTAATCTGATTAAACAAGATGTAGTTTTAGCACTTTAGAAAATTATAGTATCAAGGAGACCGGTGGGTACTATCTCAGTGACTGACTGTGTTTGTTAGGTTCTGTGCATCACTAGAGAGGGTTTTGTTGAAGGGAACACCAAGGTTTCCCAGACTGTGGTTTATGCAAGAGGGTGAGCCACTCAGATTTGGTTTAAGGTTTCAGCATTTGCCTTTAATCAGTTCAGTAGACGACAGCATGAACATTATCACCTATTGATTATGTGGAAGCTCCTGTGTTAAATAGTGCCTCTGCTTTTCCCTTGTAGTTAAGGCTTTGTTTCAAAGAAATGGATTAATTTCTAAAATCACTCTGCTGTGTTTCTGTAACGATAGGAAGGAGACCAGTTTCTCAGTCTTTTTCTGTTTGACTGTATCTAGTTTTAGAAGATTGGAGTCCTGCCAATACATTGGCTGGCCTGTTTTATCAGCAGATACTGTCTTTAGTGCTGAAAAGATAAGTCGAGAAATCAATTAGTCAAATCTAATTGCGAAAATGCAAAACATTCTTTGCTTCCTTTCAGCTTTTCCCGGGTTTATGTTGTTAATGGCTATTTTCCAACAGTCCAAAATCCAAATATATTCAATGTAAATGCATCAGCTTGGGCTTTTTGAACTTATTAGGGCAATTTTCCCTTATTTTCTCGTGAACAAATACATTTTAATTAATTTTATTTCATTAGTTTCAGCCCTTATGCTTATAGGGGATGAATCCATTATCTAAGTATTGGCTTACATGAAACTAAACTTGAACTGTTATCCTATTTTGTTACAGTCAGTTTAATTTTTAAGTTAAACTTTAAGATATCCTTTACCTCACTGAATTTGTGTCTCCATAAAACATCGGCGAAAGTTGAAGGATCCTTCTTAAGAAGATCTTACCACAAGTGTATAAAAGGAAATTGCCTGTGAAATCAGCCAGTCAGGCCCTAAACAAAGATGTGATAAGTCTGTTGTCATGGCCGTTGCATAAGCGGCATTAGTCTTTTGAGGAGGCATGTGTGTAATCAGAATTTTTTGTTTCTTTGTCTCTGAGTCAAAGAACAGTTTGTTTGTCAGCCTACGCATTTAGTTGATGACAGAAAAGAGGTTTATAGGAGGTTTGAATGCCCTAATCCACATTGGCTAACTCCCTGTCACAATCAGCCAGACACACTCATACACTTAAACACCCATGTAACAAACACAAGTGCCTTTCACTGTGGTCCACTTACAGTTCAATTTAGTCATAAGTGCATATCTGACATAATGCTTTGTTGTTGTTCCTGTTTTATTTCTGTTGACTAAGGCTGCTGGGGGTGTGGTTGTGTCATGCATCTCCTCCTCCATAGTTTCTCCTCAGCTCACTCCCTTCACACCCATAACAGCAGTAAGTAATTTGGTCACAGGCTGGTTTTATCAGTATTATTTTATTATTAACACAGAGACCTATCTCCCTCAACAGTGTTCCTGTCTTTTAGGCTCCTCCTTGATAAGGCCAGGTGTTACATGCACATTTTTGCTCTCCTCTTTGCACCATCAAGCTCTTCCATGCTTTAAATATTATACTGTGCCACCCTGAGTACACCCAAGCTGTGCTAATTGGCACACTAGCAGAGTGCCTGCATGTCAGGTGGGGTAACACTGAGTAGAGGTAATAGAGTGACGAGCACAGCTGCGGGCAAAAAGCTCCTGCAGTCCTGACTGATGGGACAAAAATTCAGCTGCGGGCAGTCTTCTGGCTCATGGCTCACCCTGCACCAGCTTTTGTTAAGGCAGCGGAAGCACTGCATTGGTCATCTGACTATTATTGGGGGTGGGTGCAGAGGATGGCTGGGTGGCCAAGTCATTTAGCATACCTCCTTCAACCTGGCAACCAGTATTCTGTCCAGTTATTCCAAACAACATTATTGTTGAAATATCTAATTAGGCTGTGGATAGGACACAGATTTAGGGCTGGAGTTCTGTCTTGCACGGAGTCAGTAAAGCATGACATTATGGTTGCGACTGAACCTTAGCTTTTATTGTAGTGTAACTAAACTATACAAAGGCCTGGTGGCTCTGTGGTTTCAGTGTGGCCTGCTGCATGTGTGTTTGAGTAAAACAAATCTTTAGTGGTTTACCTTTTCATGCCTTAATGATTTCAACAGTCTGGTTTAAGTTTGTTTTACTTCCTGAGGAGAAATATTTTCTTTCTTAATCTCTTAAGCCAAATGTTGTCACACATATTACGTACTCTGGGGTTTGCTGTCTAAGTTAAATAGTTAACGTTATTTAAATATAAATCTCTGTCACACTTCTGCTACTAAGCCCAAATGATGCTAATCTGCTCATTGTTAACCAAGGATCAAGATGCGGCCATTTTAATGGGGGAAAGAGGAAATTGTAATTAGGAGCACAAAGCTGTGGTGAGAACCCAGATTGATGTTTTGAGTGTGTAATTTGGCTTTTGTAATTAGGACTGATGCTGAAACCTGTTACCCTCCAAAGAAGTTTACTTCCCTTGTTTTGGATCTTAACGGATTACTGATTTTAGAGATTTAAATACAAGGTAGAAACTGTGAACTATTCTGGCCTCATCAGGGCTACTTTAAGAATATGGAACACTAGAGAAAGATTTGATGATGTCTAGATGGTGACTTGGGTCAGCTGCTTGGTCATTTTATAGACTCATCTGGGCCAATGTCCAAAAACAATACGGTCAGAAGATGCCTGTTATCTTTGCCTCTGTGTTTTGCTGCAGGCCTTTTCATCACATTATAGAGGGAACTTTACCGGGGCTGAAAATAATAATCCAGTTCTATCAAATTTTTGTGAGTGTGCCAAGTGAGGCAGATGGTTATTTTATCATTTATAAAGTTAGCAACACACAAACAGATAATTCATCAATTTGGATTCAAATATTTTATAATTTCTCTCTTTCTTTCCTGGCTAAGGGCTTGTGTAAGATTATTCACACCTTTAATTTGGGGTATCTAATTTCAGTTATGGAAATGAGGAATCCATCTTGGTAAATGTCATGACTAACCTTTTTTGCATTTCTAAATCAATTTATGGCCGAAGCTGTTTGTGTGTGTGAGTGTTGTGTTTGATGAGAGATGGGAGGAAGTGTTAATAATATATTACCCTTGAGTTTTTCGGCTTCAGACTTCATGTTTATAAAGTTTTCTCTGCTTGCGAACATTGTCAGCATCCATCACTCACTTGTGTGAGTGTGTCAGATGTCTCTTGGATTGATGCTCCAGAGAGGCGGCTTGCCTCAACACTCTTTTGCCCGACAGCTCCCCCTCTACTAGGGGCAATTGGATTCTATTAGAGGATAATCAATAGAAGGCACTTATCCTGCTAAAGCCCCCTGTGGCACTCCACAAAATTTCTGTGCAAAAAAAAGTGGCACCCGTAGGAAAAATTGGCTGCGTCATTCGGTTGTGAGTGAAGCAATGTTTTGACTCACCTTTCTAAACACAACTGTGCCTGCACTGTGTGTTTGTACACATAATTATTATTTTGCATGTTTAATCATAAGTTGTTTTTGTTAATTGCGCTTCTGTTCATTCCTGAAACTCCATTTAATCAATCAATCTATCATTAGTACGACTGTTTGCTGGAGAGCTATATATTCCACAACTATAGGCCCATGAACGATGCTCATTGTTTGACGGATTTATTTTGTGTTATTTGTGTTTCCTTGCTCTCTGCAGGAGTTTGATAGGCAAATAATCAAGCCTTATTAGCGAAGCACATTACATTACACTGATTAGCTTCCATTCTTGTTTGCCTTGCACATTCTCCAATATTCTAAGATATCCATGTTTCACAGGCTAAGCAATGACATGGCAGTTTCTTTGTCAGGATTTTGCAGTACTCAAACTGTATTGTTGAACCAGTGGGCAGCTAAATTCGGGCACCTTTAGGTAGACCTGGCTTGGAATTTCGTTGTAAGGCAGCTGAAGTGATACCATCTTCGTACATGCATACCGTACATTCTGTAGCATAGGTAGGCTCAGTGTAATCCAGACTAAGGCAGTGTTTGTTCTTCCCATGGAGTTATATGTACTATACATAGCTGATTTTGTATGAATATCTGAGAAGTAGGCAGCAAGAGCCTTTTATATAAAACAAAACATCTCCTCTAACTGGGAGCTCTATCTGAGAATCTAACGATAGCCATCTTGTTACAATCAAGGCACATTCTTCTTAGATGGACTGTATGCACCACAGACAACATGTGACATAAGGCCAGGAATTTGATTTGAACACATACCTTGCAATTACATGCTGTATTAGCCTGCCAAGTTCCCAGGACCAGTATTATAATCTATTACCTGGTCCCTCTGTGTCCAAAGCCCCCGTGTTTCGACACTTATTCAGATATTTTTGTGTTGCAGTATGAGCTAACAGAGAGAGCTGTGGAACTAATTGTCAGCAGAGTGCAGCAAATCTTTATAAATTGCTTCCTGCTAATGTCACAATCTATGTTTCTGTACTGGTGTATGGTTTTCTTTGTGTGCGCTTAACCTCGCCTGGGCGGCTCCACAATCTGCCGCAGATAACTGAGCCTTTTCTTAAGCCTGGTGTAAAGTGCAGGCTTGAAAAGAGTCTGAAAACATACAAACATGCACACACAATCACAAGACGATCTGTTTGCTGCATTGCTTCGATTTCAAAAGTAATGTAAAAATGAGTCACACTAGTACATCCATCACATTTTCTTTGAAGCAATTAATGAGTCTCACATATTGATGCGTCTGGGATATCTTTTGCCTGGTGTGTGTGTGTGTGTATGTTTGTGTGTGTCCTGGGAGTCGCATTCTTCTAGTGGCTCAGTTTGCATATGTATCTGTCTGTGTATCTCGCTATGCTGTGCACAAACACCTCTAAGCCTACATGTGGCTTCTGAATTATGCACATACCCCAATGTCTGCTGAAGGGCAAAACAGAAGAGGGAGGGCAAATGGAGGTGTGTTTGGGGTGGGGTGGGGTAGTTATTGGGACTTAGGGAACACTGTGTTGGGGGTAAGGGGGTTGTTTAGGAAAAGCAGCAGGATTCCTGAAAGATGAGAGCAGAGGTGATGAGGAGAGGAGGAAACAGGGTATGCAGTAAGGGAGGAAAGCTGCAGTGCCCAAGGGTTAAAATTTGCTTCAAGCTCTCTCTCCTCCCTCACTATCTCTCCCTTTTGACCTGTGTTTTAGGTAAACTTCGGTCCATGTGCAGCAAGGAGCACTTGGGGATAACCCAGCCCAACTTGGGCGGCCCAGCCCCAGCCTTGCATTGCTCAGCTCGCCTCAGTAGAAAGGGTTCTCTGCAGAACTGAATTATTCATGGGCCGTTAGAAGAGTGCAGTGAAAATCCCCACCCCCCACACACTTGCACACAAAACCTGATATGCCACATTCACACACACACACACACACACACCATGCTTTATACATCTTCCGGTCCGCTCTTCAACAAATTGCATCACATTGCACTGAGCTTCGTTGTTAATCACGTAGGTTATTCAGGCTGATTTTGTAGTTGCTTCATTGTTTCATCTCACAGGACTTCACTGTGGTTGAATAATTAAATGGATTAGATCTCGCTAAGTTGTGTTCATTGCATTCCAACGTCTGTGTCATCCGTCTCTTTGAGGGGTGGGGTCGTGCTTCGAGTCCATGCTCAGTGCTGACTGTACGTTTATGCGCGTCTGTTACGTAAGTCTATGCTGTGGTGGTTAAAGAAAGGCTGTAAGAAAAACACTTGGCACTACCTAGAGCAAGGTGCTCTCAGAGTGGGGTCCTCCTCACAGAGAATTTGAGAGGGAGCGGTTACCAAAGATGTGTTTGTGTGTGTGCGGGGGATGTTTGGATATAGAGGAGGGAGTGGCTGGTGTTAGGGGTGCAGAGAGGGAGACAGATTGCAGATATGGGGGGAGGGGGGAGTAAAGGTAGTGGATGAGAGAGTGAGCAAGCAAGCAAGCAAGTGAAGGAGGTGAAGGAGATGAAGAAAGATGGAGGAGATCGATGACACATAACCTTTAGCCGCAGTGTGTAGTGGGTGGGACCATGTTGATGAGTGGGCTCATTCTCTCTCCAGAGTCAATGCGTTTGTCACGTTTTTAATGTCTCCTTACACGGCTAAACAAGAAGTCACTTATGACTGGTATTATACATAGAATATACTTGAAATATCAAACACATGCATGATATTTAGTATGAATCTTGTTACTGCTCAAGAAAGCCACTGATCTGGATTCTTCCCACACACACAAATTGCTGACTGCCGTTAGCTTTGATGTACATATGGTCCAATTAGAGATGTGTATATGGCTCAAAGACTGACACTAACCCCACTCTCACTCACTGTTTTTCCTGGATGCATGATTAAAAATCCAAGCTGACGTCCTCTTCCATCTGGCTGTGCACATATGATAGAATAAGTATGTTATCATTAGGGCTTCATGTTATTTATGTTGTTCCCGCTGCATCTGTTGTCTTTTCTCTAGGATCGCAAGCTGTCGAAAGTGGAACGTCAACGCTTTAAGGAGGAAGCGGAGATGTTGAAGGGTCTTCAACATCCCAACATTGTCCGTTTCTATGACTTCTGGGAGTCACCTGTGAAAGGAAAGAAGTGCATTGTATTAGTAACAGAGCTTATGACGTCAGGAACACTAAAAACGTAAGTAATTCAATGACAAAAAGCACATTTAAGCCTTTTAACTTGTCCACAAATGTAAGCCTTTCTTTGTCTTACTGAAATATTATATTGCGTCTCTTCTCCTTCCCACAGCTATCTAAAGCGTTTCAAGGTAATGAAGCCCAAGGTGCTGAGGAGCTGGTGCCGACAGATCCTGAAAGGCCTTCACTTTCTCCACACCAGGACCCCTCCCATTATTCATAGGGATCTCAAATGTGATAATATCTTTATCACTGGACCTACAGGCTCGGTCAAAATAGGGGATTTAGGACTGGCAACTCTCAAGGCGGCTTCCTTTGCTAAGAGTGTCATAGGTGTGAGACTTTAAAATGTAACTTGACAGATAAATGTGTCTTATAGTAACAAGTTGCTGACTTATCCATTTGACACTCTTCTTCTCTCTTCAGGAACACCAGAGTTCATGGCTCCAGAGATGTATGAGGAACACTACGACGAGGCTGTGGATGTCTACGCCTTTGGGATGTGTATGCTTGAGATGGCCACCTCAGAATACCCCTACTCAGAGTGTCAGAATGCTGCTCAGATATACCGCAAAGTCACTAGTGTGAGTCCTGACCCTGAACATTTTTTCATTCTGTGTAAAGTTGAGATATTATAGCTATACGTATATTATAGCTAATATTGGACTAAGAGCAGGCTTTGCAGAGACAAGTTTAGTAGCTCCAAATTACTACCCACTAGAATTACTACATCATTCATTGTACAGACAAAACAGGGCCTGCAGTAACTTTGTGTTAGCCATCAAACATGCTGTACAACAACTCTTAGCCGATACATGAAGCTATAATTTGAATTATGTATCAGAATTCAAATATCAATAACAACTTTTTATTTTATTGTTTTACAAATATTCCCTTCATTCTTTTAGCCATAGTGGTATTCTATAATTTAGCTTCCAAAGTGTCAACAACAAAACTTTTTCATGCCCCAGTCTTCTAAAAAAAGACTCTTATTGTAGCCTGCACTTTGTAACAATTTAGGGTCATGCTTAGTGATCCTGTAAAAGTTGACAGTAATGTCGGGGAAGTTTTTAGCTACTTCACCACATAAGTCCAGGGAGTTTTTTAATTGCAGCGATAGAGCTATAGTACCCGATCTGCAGTGTTTTTCAGCTAGATGTATCCTCATCCTTGAATTTCTTGGGTGAAGAATCTAATGAGCCATATGGTGTCACAGAGGGAGTCCAAATCTGCTTTGTTTTTTAGACAAAGCCTAAAGGCTGTATTCCATTCTGTTTCACTGAGCATGCCTCTGATAGCAAAGCATACAGCAAACTGTTTTTAGATCAGGGGGTGTCTAAAGTCATGATAGACTTCCGGATTTGATAAAGAGTATTGATTTTCCACTCCTGAGACTTGGCAGGGTTGGACTCAGAGATGTCTCTTTCACCTGCTGTAAAAGAAGAGAAGGCCTCCATGCCCATATGAATGGTTGGGCAGTGTCAGTGCAGCTGTCTCTAAATACTGCTCTCTGTATTGTTACAGTATGCATATTAGATTTGCCTGCAGGGACCACTGCAGGATATTAATAGGAGATTGATCAAAGAGAAACCCTGATAGCTTTATACTACTCCCCGAGCACATACAGTGCTGCTGCATAATTGGTAGGAATGATAATTCAGAGGATGCATAAAATTTATATTTTAGATGCAGAAAGTGGCTCTTTTAGGAATTACTGATCTCACGAGTGAGTCAACCCCACAGATAATACTGCATAATGGAGAAAACATCTGTGCAAAAAAATAGCTCTTTGCTCAGAAAATGTAGTACTACTATAAATCCATAAATTAAAAGTGATACTCTAACCAAATCTATTGAGTATCGAACTCCCCATATTGAAAAAAACTGAATATGTCCAAAAAAAACAACTTTTATAACTCTTCTCACTGTCCCTGACCATATATAATCATGGGATGTTCTGAACAGTCAAAGTACAGGCACTGAAGTCAGCTTTGTTATGATTGCAGTTTACAATCAAAATAACAGGAACCAGAGCAAACCCTTTTTAATTATGTTGATACTTTTGTTCTTTTTGGAATCCACTGAAAGTGACATGGATAAGAGCTGACCACAGCTGCCATCCTATGTCAAGGATGACAAGCCTACAGGGCGTGAGTGTATGCCGTGTAAATTATAAGATTCGGGGTGGAATGTCCTAAAAAAAAAAAAAAAAAAAAAGACAAGCTCTCTTTCCTTTGTTTTTCTCCTGTCATTACTTTTCATCGACACAGTATCCTTTCATGGCGTGACCTCAGCATTTTGTTTATATTTCCTTTTCCTCAGGGAGTGAAGCCAGCCAGTTACAACAAGGTCATGGATCCTGAAATCAAGGAGATCATTGGAGAGTGTATCTGCCAAAAGAAAGAGGAGCGGTGAGTGACTGTCGCCATCATTGTCCAGTGTCCGGCCAACAATGCCCACAAGGTGCCCTCTCATCTTTCAAGCCATGTCTCTCCTCCCCCGCTTCATTGCGGTGGCGCTGACAGTTGGGCTCTCAGCAGCACTGCAGTCTCCCACCATATCTGCAGGGTGTCTTTCATTTCTGTTACATAATGAGTTTGTGTACAGAGGGGAAAATAACCCTAAATTAGCTTCCAGTGGCTTTTTTATTGAAGCGTTATTGGGTTCAGTGAGTGACTTTGTCTCTGCAGCAAAGGTAATCTTGTGTATTTATGGTATGATTATTTTTTCCAACTTGGCCAGGATGTCCTTGTACCACAGCTGACCATATTGATGCTTATCTTTAATAAATGTCCATTACAGATTTGTGGCATTCGTGTGTGTAATACAAATTTGATACAGAGTCTTCACCATTGGTTTTCCTCCTCTCAGGTACACCATAAAGGACCTGTTGAACCACGCTTTCTTTGCTGAGGACACAGGCGTACGGGTTGAGTTAGCGGAGGAGGATGATTGCAAAAAGGCCTCAATAGCCCTAAAACTGTGGGTGGAAGACCATAAGAAGTTAAAAGGAAAATACAAGGAAACTGGAGCCATTGAGTTCACATTTGACTTGGAGAAGGAGGTCCCTGAGGTTGTGGCACAAGAAATGGTGAGTGAATTCTTAAGGGTACGGTCATATTGATGTGTCATGAAAGTATTTGAACATAAATCTCGATGTGGAATCCTGGGACTTATGCAGATATATCCTCTGCATATTTTACATTTCAGTCATAAGTTCCTTTTTAACCATACTAGTAATGCATTTTACTGTGTAACTCGGCGTGTTCTAGCTGCTCCCATTACTTGTATCTCTTAATCAGGGAATGCACTTGCATGCAGATTGCTGATGATAACTTACTCTGCTCTTCCAGGAACACTGTGATTGCGGTTATGTTTTTTCCTCTTGTTTACATAGTTTTCTCCAGTTTTTCTAGACTGGTTTTATTGCGGGGCCTGTGGGTGTCTTATCGGATGGTCTTCACTGAAGATTTCTCTCAGTGTGGATGCCATGATAATATCCACTAAGAGCCTTTTAAATATCATCTCATCGAACGTTCTGCAGCACCATGAAATTATTTATTGGGATACGGTGATAAAACATACTGAGTTAACACGACTAAACTTCAGCTGGAGAATGTAAACAACATTATTATCTGAAAAAAGTACTACACATAATCAGGGACACTATAAAGCAAAACTTTCATGAGACGGTCAGGGTTATCCTCTCGGCAGAACTATTCAAGAATAGCCTCAAACAAACTTTCATTGAACAGATTAATGTTAGGTCTATATATTGCATTAGGGCTGGGGAGCATCTGCACTGTGTTTTACAAACATGTATGTATACAGTATGCACAGTATGTGCTTGTACATCATGTGACGGTAAAGGAATGGAGGACACTGAGATGTGTCAGCTGAGAGGTCTAAATATAAATCCTTTGATGAAGGTGCATCCTCCCTGAGATTATTATAAAAGAGAAAAAAATTGTTAAACATTCAGCAAATTGATTGATGACAGTGAGTGACAACTTGCTTTTATTTCCTTTTCATTCCCTGTCTCTTGTTTTAACCAATGTCTTCTTTTTCTTTGTTCCTCTATCTCTGTCTCTTTCTCTCTCCCACACATTTTTCTCTCTTTTGTGTTGGGTCTCTCTCTCTGCATTTGTCTGTGCTGTTTTGGCCTTGACCAGGCCTTGAAGCTGTGAAAACAAATCTAAGGCCTCTCAGTAAAAATGAGAGCAGACATGTTGACCAACAGCACAATGAGATTTGAAACGCTGAAGACTTGATTTATCTTTTTTGTCATTAGTATTGAAAGCTATGTAGCCATTTTATACGCAATTTCATGTTCAGTTCTTCCCCTTTCAATTTTTGCAACAAAACTGCATGGCATTTTTTTGTGTGTTCTATGTATTGTCTGCATCAATGTTATTTGCAGATCAGACAGTTCTGTTGTGAACAGTAAACCGAGCTGCTGACAAAGAGAATAGTTCCCCACTGCTCTGATCCCCCTTAAAATAGATTTTCTATTCCTTCCTTTTCTTGCTCCATCTCTCTCCCTCACACGCTCCCCTTTTTTTTTAATGCAACCTCTCTTCTCTCACATGCTCATTCTAAAAATATCCTGGAAGTTACACTCTTTCCCTCTCTTTGTCAGGTGGAGTCTGGCTTCTTCCATGAGAGTGATGCTAAGACTGTGGGAAAGTCGATCAGGGACCGTGTGGCACTGATCAAATGGAGAAGAGAGAGAACAGTGTCTGCTGCAATCGCAGCGGATCAAGGTGAAGGGGGACAGAGGGCCCAGACAATACCATGTCAGGGCATCCCTGCTGGGGCTGCACAAGTAGGACAACCTTTGCTGGAACCAGAAGAGCCAGAGGCAGACCAGCACAACCGGCTGCGTAACCTACCAGCCAGTGCAACCTCAGTGACATGTAAGAGTCTCTGTCCCCCCCCCCCCCCCCCCCAGAAACAAATGAGATTAATCTTTGATTTTTTAATGAGTGCGGGTTTTGTATCACTTTGCAGCAGACAGCACACTTGACAGTGGCATGGGCTCCACTGTGTACTCAGACTCCCACAGCAGCCAGCAGAGTGTCCTCTACCAGTCCCTGCTGGAGCCTATTACTATGGCAACACAGCAGGTCTGTATCAGTAGCATACACACCCAGGTGGGCCATGTACATTCAGATTTATTAAAATACACACACTCTTTGAATGCAGCCCTCGTTCATGTGACCACAGAACTGAACGCAGGCACTGAATCCATACACTGAAAAACAATCCTCTCCTGCTCACACAATACACATACACATTTACATTGTCATGCACATTACATGCAATTGATTTCTCAAGCAGGCATGTTCATTCTCATCTCATCATATGTTCTCCTTTTGATTTGGTTATGGACCCTTTATTTTGAGTAACATGTGTTTTGCTTTTGGGTTGCTTCTCGATCAGTGCCAGAGTGGTAGCCCTTTTCTGACAGATCGACCTCGCTCCTGTGAAAAGGGGGAAGTGTGGGGGGCAACGCTGAGCCCAGAGCTCAGGACTCGTTTGAGAGCTGCAGCCCGGAGAGGAAGTGCCCCTGTCATTGACACTCATGGGGCAAACCACATTGCCCAACTCTATGCTCGTTCTATTCACTCTCAGAGATCAATCAGTCCAACCCCCACAGTACCAGAAAACCAGTCAGCACTTAACCCCTCTGATCAGTCAGAGGCTGAGGATATGCACTCTCCCCAGGGTGCTCTACCAGTGCTGCAGGTCTCCCCCGTCTGTCCATATTCTGAGTACCGCCGCCTTAGTGACACCAGCATCAGACCTTTGTCAGAGGTCACCAATGAGAACTTAACACCACCTGCGCAAGGTGGACGCAGACACTCTGACCTTAGTAGTCTTTTGAGTCTAGCCTCTCATCACAACCACCATGTTGCAATGCATAGAAGCCAAGTGTGCCACGCCTGCCTCTCTTTGCTTCTTCTGAGGTCACGAGAAGGCAGCCACCGCCGTCCTTCTGTTGTCACGCCAACACACCTCTGCCCATGTGACTTGAGACAGCACCTGTCCTGTGGTGGGACCAAGAACACCCCTGGTTCTGATTTCTCACTGCTTCAGCAGTCCCTGTTCAAAATAATCAGTCGCAAAGCAGCCCCTTGTCAAACCACAGCCGCCCAAGCCTCCATGCTGCACTCCTCAGCTGCCCACAGACCTTCTTGCGATGGAGACAACAGCCCGAAGAGCCGTCTCCGGAGTGGCAGTTTGGTTGGGGACCAAGAGCACATCCAGGACTGCGAGGATAGATTCTGTGCCAGAGAGCAGCAAGTTACCAGGGCTGTGGGAGTGGTAGGTCATAATAGCAGACACACCGCTTTAGTTGGCCATTTGGGTTCAACACCTGCTTAACTTACTTCTGCCAGACTTTAATAGTTATGGCATTATTCTGCATGGAGCTGGTCTGATCTCCTGTCCACTGTCTGAGTGTTGCTGCCTGCATAGGCCTACAGAGCTGACCGTCCTGTTAAAAATAACAAGCTTGCTCCTGTCGGAGGACAATGGCACAATCTCTAACAGACTATATTTCCCTGCTGATTAACCAATCCCCTCTAGAACTGACCCAGATTTTAACATTTTTCTTTTCTGCTTTACTGGCCCAATGCTACTGCTCTCTTGCTCCCTAGCTTGCCTTGGATACATGGCTTCTGATTGAAGGAGAAGGGGCAGCTGTCTGATCTCCCGTCCCTCTACCTCTTCGACCATTTCTCCCTTATGTTCTTATTTTAGCACCCACCTATCACCGCCTGCTCATTGTTAAAACAGATGTTTCATTAACTTATTTTTATCCCTCATCCTCTCATTATACTTGCATCCTGTATGAGTTCATGTAATGGGCACACTTTTGTAGGATTATACCCTTGACCGATCCACTCACAAGATGGTCTTATATGAATTTATCTTTTTTGTGTCCTTAGGCTGGTTCGGCAGGGCACCAGAGTCAACCATCTGTCCAAGGTCTGCCCTCTTCCAGCGCAGCAGTGCACACACCACTGCAGTATCTCCAGCCGGGACACAGCTACCCTACCGCTCCATATGCTGGCCAACACAGTGCCCCCACACTGGATCCAGCTAGTCTGTGTTCAGTCAACATCCAGCAGGCTAGCTTCACACCTCAAAGTGTGCAACAGGTGCAACAGGCCCAAGCTGCAGCAAGTATTTCAGCATCAGCCGTGCCACAACATGTTGCACAGAGCTACCAAGCTCAAGGCCTCCAACAGCAGCAGGCAGCAGCCGCAAACTCTCTGACTTGCCCTTTGAATGTCCAACAAACTTGTCAAAGCTGTGTGGCCCCAGCTCAACAACAGACTCATTCTGCAGCAGGATATCCTAGTTCAGTTCTGCAACAGACTGCAGCACAGCAGCCAGCACAAAGCTATCCTGTTGCATCTGTAGCCCCAACTATGGTAGCCACAGCCCAGTGTCATTCTGCACAAGCTCCTAGCGCACTGCAACAGATTCAAGCCGCAGTCAAACTGCCAAGTCAGCAGT
Source organism: Semicossyphus pulcher (assembly GCF_022749685.1). Classification (NCBI taxonomy): domain Eukaryota; kingdom Metazoa; phylum Chordata; class Actinopteri; order Labriformes; family Labridae; genus Semicossyphus; species Semicossyphus pulcher. The sequence goes on from NW_027211637.1 coordinate 23,085,637, forward strand.
CTGGTCAGAGCTCCCCCACACCAGCACTTTACAGCCAACAAATACCCATTCAGCAAGAGCACCACCAGCCCTTACTGCAAAACACTCAGTCCAATATACAACTAACGCATCATGCTGGGCAGGCTTATATTCAGCCTCAGCTGCAGCATAGCCAAGAAACTCTGCATTCTCTACACCAACATATGGCACAACAGCCTACCCAACATTCTCAGAGTTATCAGTCTCCTGCTCATCAACAAGTGCACACCCCACCTTTACAGAAGCACAGTCAGACGGCGGCAGTACCACAACAGAACCAGGATGTAACCCAGTCTACAGTTCAGCAGGTTCAGAACACAGCTCCTCAACCTTATCCTACAGCTACCCAAGCTGTGCAGGTTGCAGCCACGCGCCAGGGTCACCCTGCTGCAGGTCTACCTGCACAGTCTACTGCTGCTGCACAGATCTATGGAGGAGCTAACCAGGTGAGTGTAGAGTGTTGATGATTATTATACATTACATTGTAGCAAGGCAGCGCACAACGTGCCCTAGTTTTGAGTTAATGTTTGTTTTTCCTCCTCTGACCTCGCCCTATTTTCATTTCTCATCAGTTTCAACCCTATCTTTGTGCCGCTGCTTTCCTGAATCAGGTAGAACGCTTTTGCCTAAAATCTCTTGTCACTGTGTGAGGGATAGGAAATAATAAACTGTTAATATTGTTATTCATGGCAATGCTAGGGTTGGAGCTACTCATAATATGGTGCCTGGTTTTGATTTGGTGCTGCTGAATTGGAAGCAGCTGTGTTGGTGGACATTAGGTGAATGAAAAAAATGAGCAGTCCAATAAACAGGAATTTCCTCGGACAACAGCCAACAGAGAGATAATGGAAACGGTAATGAAAACCATAACAGTGGTTTTAACTGCTGCATCCGCCTACCCTCCTGGGCCTGCTCTGCGTCTGTCTCTGCACAGTGCTCTAGCATGTGCAGAAGATTCAGACCAATTCCAGACTTAGGGTCAGGATGGAAATTATGAGCTATTCTGATCTGGGTCAATAGCAGGAAATGCAGACTTCCAAACTGAGAGATGAAACTCGAATCCCTTCCATTATTGACCTACCTCCCTTTTTTCCCCCACTCTGCTCTTCATGTTCTTCTGCAGAACATTTCTGCTGGTCAGAATATTCCTCAGCTCGGACGAGATGGACAGGGCTTTGGGCAGAATCTTAACCAGTCAACTTCCGGTGTGCCACCTCAGGCACTTCCTCCACAACAGTCACTTGCTCAGGCTGCTGTCCACCAACAGCTCCAACCTCTGCAGATTTCAAACTCTCTACCAGCAACACATTCAGCCCAGGTATTGTCAGTCGGTTTCAACAGCTTTCACAGATATCTGTTCTGCTTTCTTATTCTTGCTGAGACATACAATAATTTCTTAGTTATTGTATGCCTCAGCAGTTTTTTCTAGCTTGGGTTATGCTTTGATTATGTTGAATCTTTGTTCTCTAGATTATTTGATTTTCCTCTGCTTCTTCCCCTTTATCTTTTCCCTTCAGTTTCCTTCACAGTATCCCACAGTCCAGGTGGTGGCAGCTGAGACTGACTGTGAATCCTCCTACCCTCACTCGCTTACTGCCCCTCACCCTTCAACCTCCCCTTCTCTTAATCACATGTACCTTTCTCCCGGACAGACTCTCCCTTTGACTCCTTCTGTCTCCCCACTGTCTCCTCTGCACATTGAAAACACTTTAGTTTCGCCCATCCCAGTGTCCCTCATAACTTCCCCGTCACATGTGCTGGGTAAGATGGGACCCACGTCCCCACAGCACCAAAGTGTTAGGTCTGAAATATCTCAATCGCAACCTGCATTTATATCAGCTCTAACCGCCCACCCCATACACACACACACGGCCCTGTCCCAGAACACACACCCTCCTACAAATGGCAGCACTCAGCCTCTGATACAGGTAATTATAATGGCTGCAATAGAGCACAGATGTTTACCAAGAGGGTGTGACCTGGAACCTTTGATTGTGATGATATCTGTCAGAATACTTTAAAGTCTATCTTTGCATCACACAACCTTTTGTTTGAACAATCACTGTGCTGTTTCTCTGTAGATGAAAGATTATGGACTTTTATATGTCAAATCAATTTAACAATGTAGCTTAAAAAATACTTCAGTGTTTGCTGATTCGTGTCAGTATTTTCCTCACAGAGTTTACTAGGGTAGACCACCCAGGTATATTAACAGCCGCCAAAACATACAGCATATTGGGTGACCAATTTAAGTATTTAGTTATTCTTATTACAAAGAGGATGACGCCGTCCACAATCCATTAATTAGTGTAACTTTTCCCTCTCTAGACCTTGCAAAGGCCTCCTTTTTGCGAAAAGGGTCTGCAAACGTGTTCTGCAGAGAAACACACACACACACACACACACACACACACACACACAGAAACATCCTCTGGTACTTCCCTCCTGGAATGCATGATTGCATCCTTTCCTGTTTTAATATAGACCTGCTCATGTGTAAGCTTGTAATTAGTGCAGAGATCATTTTGTACAACACTGCTTTAAATCGTTCCGATCCCCTATTTTTGTTATGTTATTATGCATACTGTTTGTCATAGACGAATATTCTGTAGACTATTATGCTTATCAATGAACAGCATTACAGAAAAAAGTAAAATATCTCAATGTCTGTCTTCCAAAATAACATAATTTATAATAATAATAATAATAAATATGAAGATGTTAATGTGCATTTTGATGTCTTTTATAGCAGGTATCCCAGCAGGCCCTGGTCAGCCATCCTGAGCTTGTACCCTCTGCTCAGCTCCCCCAGCCTGCGGTCTTCTCCTCACCTGTGCACAACGGATCAGACCCTGGCACAGCCACCACTTCTGCCCAGCTGGACAACAAGAACCAATGCCAGCTGCCCCCGCAGGCTCAGAGTCAGGTTCAGAGCCAGATTCCTGTGCTGCAGCACTCTGACTCTCAAAGAGCATCATCAGGGTCTGCCAGTTCCGGTCTGACTCAGCAGAAACAGCTCAGTACTCTCACAGGAGCTGCAAGTCAGGCTCCAGCTGAGACAAACACAGAGGTATGAACACGTGACTTAATCAAACACTCTCTAGTTCTCACTTGTTATGTCTTCTTCTGCCAAGGTTGTTTTGCAAAGATACCTGTGCACACACAGCGTGTGTCACTGTAACTCTTCTCAGACCCTGCCAATCTGAAATGAAACACCTAATCCATGTAACACTCACTTATTCAGTCTCTGGTTGTGTGTTTCTGTATTTGTTCTGTCTGTAGGATCAAGCTGCAGAGAAACCCAGTGGAGGACATAGCTATGACAGGTACAAGCCTATTTCCCCTCAGCTGTCTTTACAGGGGACAAGTCAATGACTGTAATCGTAAGAAATGCATATTGGATGAGAGTTATCTCAGGTGCTGTCAAATAGACATTAATCCTTAGAGCAACATTCTGCCTGATGAGCTGTGACGTGAAAAGTTTAAAACGCATTCAAAGGAAATGCGTTTGTCAGTTGTGTTACATTTTAAACACAGAGGCAGCAGAGATGTTGTTTACCTTGAGGTTGTTCCACAAATGATGACAAATGATGGAACTAACCTAACCAGCGTTCCTCCTTAAAGGGGCAATTTCCCCCTGGAAAAAGCCACTGTCAGTCAAAGCTGGTGTTCTATCGATAGAAGCAATAACATTTGAAATTGGCGCCATAGCTGTGGAGAAAGTTGTACAAACAGCTGGTGGTTCGCCTATTCTACATTCCTACAACACCCAGCGTGCATTGCGCCGCGCCCTCTGAAAGGAACGGCCCAGCGAGAGACGCTGGACGGAAATACTACCTTTTTCTAGTCAAGGACATTGATCGCTGCAGGTAATGGCTCCGAAAAGATTCAGAAATACGACGAGAATATACCGGTGGATCGTCTAAAAAATCTCCGGTGTGAAGTCTACATTTCAAACCTGATGATTTTGAACAAGACATGACATTGAAGGCGGGAGTCCTAGACTGAGGAAGTTTAGTTTAGCAACCTCCACCAGACTATGTAAAACATGTTGTCTGGCGGAGGTTTTCCAGGGCCCATTGGAGAAGCGGATAGCATCCTCCAAATGCACAGAGCTAAATTGCATTTTTTTGTGGTATTAGCTCCTCATAATAGCATGATCGGACTGAGGTTGAAAATCGGCAAACTGGCCCTTTAACTAAAAAGAGTCCTATTTGTTAAACTGTGTTATTTGTCGTGTTATGTGGACCTAGTCGAACCAGTCTTCACTACCTTTCTTTGGCACCGTGTTGACCAAAGGACAGCTTTCCACACAAACATGTCTGTAAAACCTGAGTGATGAACAATCTGAAAGCAACTGTTGACCTTTCGTGTCATTGTGAGCAGCAGCAACTATCACTCCTTTTCATTCAGAAAGTTCCTTTATAATGAATTGCATATAGCTAATCCCCCCCACAAATCTATATCCTGTTTAAGCTCGTGGAGTTAAGCGTCATCCGTTGTTGCTATATCGGACTAGACTTGCCAAATCCGGCCGGCATCCCAATCAGAAATTAATTTCACATAAAAAACTATTCACTGAGCTCCACATAGAGGAAGGAAAGTTAAATTAACATTAGCCCTGTTTGCTTAGATAACTTTATTTATCACACACCTATAATTAATTTCTCCCTTTGTCAATCTGCTCTCTTTATTGGGGCACAACAGTTTTGTGTCTGCATGTGTCCATTTCTGCTTGGTACTGACTACAGGTACATTTTTATCTTAATCGAGCAAAACTTACACCTATGTACTTGCCGTCCTCACCACATCCAGTGTAAACTCTGATGCCACGTCGGGGAAAGAGATGAGTGATGGTTATGAGGGGACGCATGGAGGCAAAGGCGAAGGAAAAGTACGTAAACACCACCGCAGGTCCACTCGCACTCGCTCTCGGCAAGAGAAGATCAACAAGCCAAAGCTCAGCATGCTCAATGTGGGTAACCAAAATATATTCCAACAAAGCACTTTTTCCCTTTCATTTAAATATAACGTAATAGTAGACATTGTATTTATTGTGTCTGCTCTTGTTTCAGGTTTGTAACACTGGCGATAAGATGGTGGAGTGTCAGTTGGAAACTCATAACCATAAAATGGTCACTTTCAAGTTTGACCTGGATGGAGATGCACCAGAGGAGATTGCTACATACATGGTATGCAATGAACAAAGTAGCTAGCGCTTCAATTGATCCATGGGTTCTGAATTGAGCAGTAAGCTGAGCATTGCTTGAGATTCTTTCTTATGGCTCAGAATTCTGCCTGTGTCGCTCTTCTCAGCTGCAATGCAGTAAAAATTTTGGCTGTCTCTCTCTTGCTCCTCTATTTTTCAATCCAAAACAATTTGGCAATAGTTAGATCGCTGAATATTCATAGCATAAGTACTACATCAACTTATATATGGATAGAATGGTTGGGCCAATACAAATACCTACTTGTTAAGCTTGGTAAAGCAATATTTAATTACATTTTATGAAGTTTAATGCTTATAATTTGCTGGTCATGAAGTTGAATAGAGACAGAATTTGCTTTATCTCATTAGCAAAGTACAGAAACAGTTTACTCATTGAAAAGTTTTCTTGTTCAACATGACTATACCTATGATGCACAGTTGTTGTTTTTTTATAACCATTGCTTATCCATGACGCTTTTTTCTCCATGACGCCCTTTCAGGTGGAGAACGATTTCATTCTGCCGTTAGAAAAAGAAGTGTTCATTGAGCAGCTAAAGGACATTGTGGACAAGGCTGAGGACATGCTGAGTGAGGATACTGAGGGTGAGAGGAACTCTGACCAGGGAGGCAGTCCCAAACAGAGTGAAGGAGCTGGCACACTGGGAATAGAGGTGAGAAAGGAACTGTTGACAGTTAATAGTTGCGGCAGTGCATTCCGGCTCCGAGTGCCTCTGCCTCGTCATCCTGACAGCCCCCTCAAGATGACTTTGCATGCAACCCTGCCAAAAATATCATTCCTGCTGATGTATGATTTTGATCTAACTGAATTTAGAGATTCAGTTCTTTCGCTGGTTGGCTGGAGAATCCTCAATGTCTATTAAATTGATACACACCAAATCTATGTAGTAATCCTTCCTGTTACGCAGGTATTGAAGACTTCTGCACCCAGCAGCCCACAGCTGGTCTACCAGCAGAATGGTAAGACTGTCTGGCCACCTGGAACTTATGTATATATCCTTATGTGTACAAACAGTATATATATCTTCTACTGAATAAATTACATTGTAGATTTTGATTTATCTGTATGTCTTCCTCTCTGTCCTTTACAGTCCTCCACACTGGCAAGCGCTGGTTTATCATCTGCCCTGTGGCTGAGACGCCTATGTTAGACAAAGAGAAGACTGCATCTCACTCCTCTACGGCCCAGGGTATGTTGCTCACTCGGATATACAGAGCTTCCATCATGACTTCAGTTTTACTACTTACTTTATGAAAAGAGGATTTGCTTTCTCTGAAAAATGTGTGGGTTTTTGCTGCTGTTGATAGTGAAGACACTGCATGCATTAGAGTGTGCGTCTGTGCAGTTCATCTGTTGGGGTCAGTTATATAAGTGTGCTTCTGCAGTGGCTCTAGGCAGAAACGAAGGGCTGGATTTATACTCCGACTGACAGAGCCTGATGGGGCAAGACAAGCAGTGATGTAACACTGGCACACGCAGGACCCAGGCCCTTTTTCTCATGGCCTTAGCTCTTTACCTCCCAATTTGTTCTCCTCCTAATTAACCTTTTGATTTCTCCAGAATCCGAAATGTCTGCCTCATCATCAGTCAAGCCCAGCAGCAACACATCTGCAGTGACCACCCCAGCTGCATCTTTATCCTCACAAAGTCCGTCCCGCTCCTCCTCTCTGCCCCCTGCAGCTCAGACCTCAGTGACAACTCAAGACCAGAACCTTGAAAAAGCCCGAATCCAGCAGCCTCAGCCCTGTGTCACTAAACCGGCCCCTGCTGCTGCTGCTGGTGCCAGCCATCACAATGTCCTTCCTGTGGAAGAGCCTTGCATCTCTGCTGTCTCTATGGTAACAGACATGCCATGCTGCGCCATTGTGCCACCTGTCTCTCTGGATGTTAATGCTATTGATAACAGAGCACCTGGGGGTTTAGCCTCCGCTAAGACTAATCAGCCTAATCAGAAGTCAAGTCCAACTGGGGATCTACCCCCTCAGCTTTCCTCCCACCAGTCTGTGGTCCTGCAACAACCCTTTGCCACGCCCATGCAGCCTGGGACAGTCACCTCCCAGCCCCAGAGTCCAGCACATCAAACCTCCCAGAACTCCCAGTCATCCACCCACCAGCAGCCAGCGAGTGGGGGGCCAGGAGAGTCGGACAGCGAGGGACCAAAAAGGGTGGAATTTGTAGACCGCACCATCAAGACTTTAGATGAGAAGCTGAGGAACTTGTTGTATCAGGAGCATGCTCCCTCCCAGCCCTCCAGCACTGCGTCTGAGCCCCAGGCCTCCACTGCAGAGGGAGTCACTACGCCTCCAGTCTCAGACGCCCAGAGCACTGAGGGGGCACTTGCGAGGAAGAAAGGGGAGCCACTGGTAAAATATACTGTCTCTATGTGTGTGGAAGAATGAAATCAGAACATTGAGACATTTGTTAGACGCTCAGTTAATGGCAGTATCATTGAATCGTTCCCCTGCACTGTTATTGATTTATCTATTGACTGAAAAGCTCAAGACCAAAACTGTTAAGAATAAGGGGAGGGTAACAAAATAACTGCTGTCAGCACAATAGTTTATCATGATCTCTTGCTCTTGTAGATTCATTTTTTGTGTGTGTGTTTCTTTGTGTGCATGAATGCTGCCTAAAACAAATCAGAGTCTGACTCATACTTTCCTGACCTCTGTTGTGTCTGAGCTAGCCTTGCCTCACTGATCCAGTATATCCAGCGATTTACCGCTTCCCACTATTCCAATGACTGTAACCTCCCGACAAACACACCTTTCTCTTTTTCTCTTGTAGCCCCAGATTCCTGAGCGCACTGATAGTCTGGGTGCGCTAAGTGACTCTGCAGTTGCAGGTAGGTGTGACATATTGTATTGAATCTCCATATCTCATAATTACTGTATGATAGTTTGAGAATCATTTGTTTTGAATGGCTTCTTCCTTGTTGTTCAGCCTCTAACAGAGTTTTAAACAGACGAGATGGGACACCCAGCTCTGGTTCATTTACCTCCAAAAGCCGCTTTCAAGTAAGAATCTGAACTCTTACTGAGCAAATCTGCTCAATATAAATGTCATTTCAACAAATCAAATTGTATAACAGATCATGCTTTTTCTCTTTGCTTAGTTTATTGCCAAAGCATTGCATTAGCTGATGATGTTAACAGACCCTAATTATGTTATGAACTTGGGCTTCTCTTCCTTCCAGATCATCCCCACTCCACCAGAGATTGTTTGTCGTTTGGAGAAAGGCAAGACGAGCCACAGCACCTGCAGTTCCACAGCACCCTCTAGTGGTTCTGGTGGATCTTACAGCCAGATCCTGGGGCAGGGCAGGAAAGAAAAAGGCTGTGTGGCTGTGGAGAGAACCTCTGCGACATCTGCAGCTGAAAATGACAACGCAGGAACAACCAAACCTCACAGTAGTAACCGTTTCTCTGCTCCACCAAACTTCTACCAGGCTACCCCCACTACAAGCCCAAATGTCACCCCACGCCACATCCCCCGGGCCCAGACAATCGACACTCCGACCCATCACCACTTCCATCAATCCACTCACCTCTACTCTGACTCAGCAGACGAGGACAGCAGCAGCATAGCCCTCCCTCCAGCCCACCCTGCTCCCCCAGCTCATGCCCTGTCTGAGCACAGCGGAAGTGACTTAATGAAGAGGGCGGTGGCCTTCCTGCGACGCTCTGGTCGGAGCAAAAGCGAACAGAGCTCTGATTCACCGAGCCGACAGCCTGTGGCGATGAACGGTCACGTTACCTCACCTCCTGCAGGACACGCATCTTACATCAGCAGTGACAACGACTCCGAGTTTGAAGATGCAGATATGAGGAAAGAACTCCAGAAACTGAGAGAAAAGTAAAGAAACATAAACACAAATAACTCAAAAGCAATATTTTATAACGCCATGAGAGAGTGTTTGTAATAAACTCACTTAAATAGATAATTCTCAACAAGCTGACAGGCCAGGCTACAATGACGCCATTCATTTTTGCATTTTTACATAAAAAATGCAATTGAGAGAAAGATTTTTACATTGTCATGCAGTATCACAAAACTTTCTTTCCTGTGCACAGAGCATATCAAAAGCTGCAGTGTTTTTTATTGCCACCTGCCACCATGATTTTATAGGCTTCTATGTGAACATTAATGTCAGTGAAACTACTAACATGTCTACTCAACACAACTTGTTCCTGAAAAACAAGAAGAGGTTCTAGAATGAATCATAAATCCGACACATGCATCAGGAGAGGATGTCCCTTGATAAAGTATTGTTTTAAGGCTGCTAGTCAATTCCTCTTCTAAGTTAATTTCTGGCTGTTGTCTTCTTTTGCCCTCCCACTAGACACATGAAGGAGATCTCGGAGCTGCAGGCGTTCCAGAGGGGTGAGATTGAGCATCTGTACAAGGAGCTGGGAAAATCGCTGCCCCCCAACGTTGGCCTACTTCATGCTGCACCCCCAAGTGGCCGCAGGCGCAGGGCCAGCAAGCACAAGCTAAAGGCTGGAAAACTGCTCAATCCGATGGTGCAGCAGCTCAAAAACAATCTTAACACCTCCACAGAGAGGAAAGGTGTGTGGGTTGGGATGGTTGGGTGATAAGTGGTTTATGAATTGTGTGTATGGTACAGCTTTTTTAGTCTGAAGCACCAAGTAGAAAACACAGGAATGGCGTCAGGTTCAGAATACTGTAGGAGTGTGTGATTCACACAGTGATTCACTCTGACTCACACTTTTTTTTATCTTCTATCTTGTCTGTTTTTTTTTAACCAGGTGAGAGTGGTGCCAGTTCATCTGGCTCCCCGGCTAAAAGCTCAATTCTGTCAGATGGCTCTGCTCACTCCAGTGGCAGCTCCAGCTCCAGCAATCAGCCCCTCAGCGCTCCAGAGCAGGTCCACACCCAGCAGCCCTGTTCCCTGAAGGGCTCTTTCTCCTCAGACAACATCTACACCGGGCTACACGGTGATGGAACGGCCAACCAAGCTGGCCCTGGCCAAGGTACATATTATGGATTCATGTGCATACTGATGTGTGTTTGTATGTTTGAACGGGAAATGCTATCTCCAAAACGGCCACTGGGACTAAGGTAAATGCTTACCTATGTAAATGTTGTCCACGCTGTCCATGGACAGAAATATCAAGAGTCTCACCCTGAGGGATTACAGACACAAACAGGTCCACGTCATTTTTCTAAAACAACCTTTAACTTCTTATTGTGTGAATATATATATATATATACATATATATATAAAATATTAAGCCATATGTTAAACATACATATTTTAAATATACCAGCTGGCTGACATCTCTCAGATTGAGAAAAGGAGAAGTGTCATGTTTGTGCTTTACATCAATATGTGCATTATTTCCTGGTATGCACACTACCATCTGTCTCACAGCTAATATAGAGGCACCAGTAGGGAATTTCTGTGCCGATAACTAAAACACATCAATGATTATCTGGAAGCTAAAATTAGCAGTATATAATTTTAGTGTAAGATGTTATAAAGCAAGTTTACATTTAAAATTCACATAAGTCAATTCAAGTAATATTTTGTATGTAATATTGGATTTGATGCAAACAGGTTGGTCATTGTACTCTTCTGACTTCTATGAAACCAAGAGCTATGCCTCCATTCTACCTGCCAATACCTACTACTGACATCTATTGATAATAGTATAGGCTCTTTAGTCTTTATGTAGTTTCCTAACAATATTTTGTAGTTGGCAATGAAAACGAAAATAATTTTAAGTGTTCTTCGTATATAAATGTCATTCTTCCTTTTAAATTCTCCTGGTTTGTGCTTGATGCTGTTGCCATGTTTTTAGTTTTAAAGTATTGAGTTCAATTTAATATAGAAATCTACAATCGTCTGCCGTACAAAGCTGTTGAGTTCTTGAGTATCTGAAATCCTTTTTAGATGTCAGCCTCAGTCAAAGTTGATCTGTGTGAAACGAGACCAACAACCTTTTTTTCTCTGTGACTGTCTCATTTCTTGCTTTGCTCTCGAATGTTGAGGTTTTGATTTTTCAGTTTTTTAACTCAAATTCTGTCTTTACTTGTTGTAATATTTGATCATTTTGTTGAACTGAACTACTGAAGAATATTCTATTTCCTAATTTGGTTGTCAAATTTAGTATATTTTCTGTTTTTGTTTTTTGCTGTAAAAAAAATACTTTTCAGAACAGATCTTGGAAATTAATGGAAGCGATAAACCCTGCAATCTGATATCAGCAATAATAAATTAATTAACAGTAAATTAATATAAGGGACAAATCCAAGCACACAACCACAACAATCTTGTCTTGTTTTTTTCACAGCTTCTCTAATAGGGCTCAGTATTTTCACTTGTAATTATTGGCTGAAATTTCTCATTAATCGTCAGATAATATAATGGGATCCTGCACATTGTGCACTCCTTCTTAGTATCCTTTGCTGGTGCTTTTGATTGTGGGGGTTTCTCATCCCAGTCTGTGTGCACTTTTACAAAGTGTCTCTCTTGTTTCTTCTCTTCTTCCCTCTTATATTCATTTTTGCAGGCTGGACGGTTTACCACCAAACGTCAGAGAGAGTCACCTATAAATCTAGTAGCAAACCACGCACTAGATTCCTCAGTGGACCTGTGTCTCTGTCCATCTGTTTGTATTTGTTCTTTTCTATTTCCCCTCACTCATTTCCATCTTCTCTTTATTTACCTGGCTCTCTCTTCTATCAACCACATGTTTTTTATTTCAATGTAATATAGTGGATCTTCTATTCCACCCTCCTCACAGGCCTCCTCACCTGACATACATGACCCATTTTCTTTTCCTACCACTGGCACTCAATGACCTAAGCTTGTGTTCAGTATGAGTTTTTTTTTTTTTCCCTGACCGCCAGAGGATATCCATCACATGCACACACAATGTTGGTTTTCAAACCTGGTATCTTCAAGTCAACTGAGCATCTAGCTTACATAGGCAGCGCCACCACAATCAAAGTCTTGCTCAAATGGGATGTGTTTCCTTTTCATCTTCAAGCAAACAATAAAGTAACTCTGTGTAGCTTTTGTTTTGGCTCATGGTTTGCTGGAAGAGTTTGAGGGACCATGTTTGCAGCCCTTAAAGGTAGATAATGGCACTGTTGGTTCCCAATCTTTTTTGTCACTTCTGGAAAGAGTTCAGCAAGTGACTTGTAAAACTACATGCTTGTTCTGTACTAGATTAAAAATGGCTGTTACACAACAAATGCTTGGCCAGTGTAAAAGTTTAGAGTTCTAAGACCTCTGATGGGACCCCTTTAAAGGGCCAGTTTGCTGTTTTTCAACCTCAGTCCTATCATGCTATTATGGGGAGCTAATGCCACTCTGGTAGGGAAAAAAATTCAATTTCGCTCTGTGCCTTTGGAGGACGCTATCCGCTTCTCCAATGGGCCCTGGAAAACCTCCACCAGACTACGTAAATGCGCCATCTGGCAGAGGCCAGGGATGAGATGATGATCCACCAGTATATTCTCATCTATTTCAGATTCTGTATCTGTCCTTGACTGGAAAGTATTTCACTCCAGCGTCTCTCGCTGGGCCGTTTCTTTCAGAGGGAGGGGCGCAATGCACGCTGGGTGTTGTAGGAATGTAGAATGGGCAAAACCACAAGCGGTTTGTACAACTTTCTTCACAGCTATGGCGCCAATTTCAAATGTTGCTTCTTATCGATTACAGAGAACACCAGCTTTGACTGACAGTGGCTTTTTCCAGGGGCGAATTGCTCCTTTAACAGAAAATTGCATCAAACTAAAAGCCTGATTTATATAAAGATTTTATCTGCACAAAACTTTCATTCTACTCCTCTGATATAATTTGTATCAATACATTTGTCGCTGTAAGTTTAATTTAATTAAAGCCAGTACATGTAGGATTTGAAACTTTGAATTTGATTGAAAATGGGGGTTTAGCATCGACCAGAGAGTTTGGCCACCATTCATTTACTTGGCATGAAGATTGAAAAGGAAACCTTTCCAGGGTGGGCATGCCTCTTATTGATCCATGTGTGTGGCCTCCAATACCCAGGATGCAAGTGACTTTACATAGCCTTTCCTCTGGCAACAATTCACAGAACCTCAGTTACATTCATAACCATTCATTTCTGGGTACAATGCCCCATCCGCCTCATACAAATGCTTTGTGCAGTGCTTTTGGCTTTAACAACAGACCCCATGAGCACACTGGGGCTAGTTCTGTCCAAACATGGGCCTGAGGTCAGATCTTTAAAAACAGTGTGTGTTTGTGTGTTTGTCAGTCTGTCTGTGTGTTTACATGTGTGTGAGAGATAGTACTCAATTTATCTGTTGTGAGTTTCCATTCACCATTAAATTTTTATTGTATAATAACTCCAAAGTGAAGGCACCCTGCCCCAGTCAGTGACCCCCTGTATACTAACACAGAGAACCCACCCCCCACCCCCAGCCCCTCCCTGGTAGGCAGGGCCCTTTGCTGAGGTAGAGGAGAGCTCTCTCTGTCCCTCATGTTTGGACGGAGAAGACGTGCATGGTGCAGGCGCCAAGCAGGGCACTGATGGAGACTTACTCCGCCATATGAAGGGCTGTATCATCAATATTACTACTTTTTTTTTTTTTTAATTTCCTTCCACCTCTCCTGAGTTACCTGCATGTTTCTGACCAGTGCTGACTCTGATGAGTTCCAGCTAGTATCTGTGTGCTCTTTCAGTTTGAAGTTTTCTTTATTTTGGTTTCACATTTTGTTTCACAGGCATTCTCACATCGACAAAGGGATCTCTGTTTTATCCAAGCTCCAGTTTCCCTCACTTAGAAAACACTATTATCTTGTCATGGTCTCTCTCTACCAAGGAATGGACCAATCACCCATTCTGTACCGTACAAGCACATTATTAGATTCTTTATTTGTAAGCAAGTTTTAAGATGATATAATTTCTCTTTAACACAACATTTCCTGAAAAAAGGAAAACAATTGCTTTCTCTAAGTTAATTTATAGAGCAGCATAAGTCTTTCTCATTTACACGCAACATCACAATCGAAGGTTCTCTCTATCTTAATCTTGTCAGGGACACCTTCTTATAGTCAGCTTCTCAGAAGTTTCCCATTGTAAAGAGAACAAGTAGACTCTGTCTTCCAGTCCTCCTCACTGATTTTTACCCCTTGTCCTCCTTTTCCTCTTTCTCTCTCCCCAATTGTTTTAATAGCTGAATGTGCTTTTGAAGCAGATTGTCCACATACGTGTGGTGTGCAGTGTGTCCTGGCCTAACTGTTTGTGTCTTGTGCTGTTTTACCTCTTTATAGGGTCCACTCTGAAACGACTATGTCTAGGCAAAGAGCGCAGTAGTAGTAACTATCTCATTTACTTTCTTACTCTCTGTCTTTCTGACCTCTGTCTCCACTATTTTAGTCTTCCTTATGTTTGTATGTGAACTTTTTTTCTCCTTGTTTTTGGTTGCGTCACTTTGAAAATGTTTCAGTTTTTGGTTAAAAATGTGGGAACACTACAGATATTTTTTGGTTTTGCATGGCTGTGTCAATGTCTCGATTGCAGAATTTTGTCATTGCTTGCATATCAAACATGTCATTTGTCTTCATGTAAGTCATTGATGTTGCAATCCTTTGGCTGCTATGTTGGCAAAATATGTGCAACTGTCAATAAGTTGTCAACACATTTACTCCCAACAAAACCAAAAGTAATATGAAAGTTGGCTTTCATGAAAGCGATATTATAGGTTCATTGCGTCTTTACAGCCATAAAGCAGCCAATTGATTTGACTGTCAATATTTTTTTATTTGAATGGCTTGATTTTTAACATCTTTGTGTCTTTTCAGGGTCTTCTCTCAGCACCAACACTGCTCAGACGGCCGCCAATCAGACACAGCCATCACTCACCACAACCACACCCTCACCATCTCCTCAGCCAATCTCACGGCTCGCTCAGGTCCAGACCAACAACAGCAACAACAAGAGAGGCACATTCACTGACGATCTTCACAAACTGGTGGATGACTGGACGAAGGAGACTGTTGCGGCGGCCAATCAGCCGCGGCCCTCCCTGAATCAAATCAAACAGCAGAGACGCCAGCAGGACCTGGAAGGCAGAGCGCCCCCCATGGCAGCAGCCACACATGAGGTATTAGAGATGTACCAGTGGGTTTATAGATAGATGAATAAAGACCAGTTGTTTAGGTTGTACTAGAATCTATTGCTGTATTTCCACTGCACTCCTAGGGAGAAGGGACTCTTGAAGGTACTTTGTGTTTACACCGCAGGGACCAGGATCTAAATACAATCCAGGGGTCTTTGTTTCATCCCCCAAAAGGTCCCAGCTTCAAGAGTTGTACTTTTTTTTAAATACAGGAACTTTAGGGGTGGGCCTTGCAGTGCTAATTGTTTCTGATTGGTTGAGGTCTCGCACCATTCCGAAACGTTCAGCGCTGCAAGCTCACCCCCAGAGCATCAAGTAGTTTTAGTAGTTCACTACTTCTGCTCTTAGAAGGTTGTCAATTTTACTTTTATACCTTTTATGACCTTTAAGTCCCTTGAAAAGAAGCTCCTGGGACTAAAATGACTAAAAGGAAGCGCAGCTTTTTAATGTTATTATGAGGCAGTCTTAACTTCTCTGTACAACTACTCCCTTCTGTTTCAGATGAAGTGCCATGTTCGTCCCAGCAAGTTCCAGTTGCCTCTTTCCTGCCCCCTGACTGCTGCTTTAGGCCCTGGTCTGCCGGCAACCCTAGCACCAAACTCCTCAGCAGTGCTCCCTTCTGGATACCTGTCCCCAGCCAGCTCCTATGGCGGGATGAGCCCTAGTCCCCTTTACCCCCAACAGTGGCCTGGCTTGCCTAGTTCTGTTGGGTCGGGGGGTCCTGTAGGCCTGCTCGGTGCTGCGAGAATGATGCCCTATGGCACAATGGCAAGCCCAGGGATCCAAGCCTACCCTTTGGTTATGCATGAGCCCGAGAATGGCCCCTGTCTGAAAACCACAAGGACTACCTGATCTCAAACTTGGCTCTGTTCTGGTTCACCAGACACACGTGTAGATAATGTGACTTGTAAATAACATGATGCGATTGTTGGTATTCTTTAAACAACACCTATATCTGTGGTTTATTGTGTGTGTGAGTGTGTGCTCGAGTGTGTGTATGTATGACTGTTTACTTTACAGTATATGTTAAGTATGTATGTCTGAATACCTACTGCTTTTTGGCTTTGGTCTTGACTAAACTCAGCCATACAAGACATTTTGTCTGTGGTCACAAAACATATTTCACTTTATTCTTTACTACTGTAAGACTGCAGTTTTCACATTAATTTTTGCCTTTCTCTGTGTTACGTACACGTTAAACACTACATTGGAATCCAAATACCAGTGGTTTGAGACAAAGTAACAGGACAGTATTTATGATGAAGATATCTGAAGGAATGTAGTGCCTTGAACATTGATTTATAGATTGTTTTCTTCTTCTGTGAAACAAAGCATGTCTGCATCCAAGTTATTTTATTCGATGGTAGCTTGAGTGCAGTCTCTCTCTCTCTCTTTTTTAATGCATTACAGACACTTTTTTTTTTCCGTTTACATATGAATGCCCTTGTAGTACTGCACTATGAACACAGTATATGCTCTTATTTAAATAATAAAAACATGTTTTAACCCTTGTTTACTTTCCACCCCTGTGACAGATGGAATGCCATAGTGGTGAGATGTGCCGTTGCCTTGCAGACACAAATGGTTAATGTGCGATTGATGAGAGGGAAAAAAAAAATGCCAGCAGCCAAAATCCACTCTTTCAGGTCAATTGGTTCAGTTGGACACGGCCTCTTTTTTGATAGGTCAACGGATGTGTTGGACAGCACTAGAGTTGGCGGTGTTGTAGCCTTGTGCTCAGAGGAAAGGCAGTGTCCAGAGCCATAGATACTGTACATAGTTCTTTCTACAGTACAAGCCTCTGGTAGTGATCAGAATGTAGCAATTAATATGTGAAGGCTTGAGGCTTTAAAGTGCAATTTAACCCCTCCACAAAGCTTTGATCGTGGCCTTGCCACAAGCCTTATCTCTGATAATGTGTGCAACAGGAGCAAGCTGATAAGTTGAACAAAGTTACAATAATCACAAAACGACAGAAAGAAGTTACCCGGCAAAGTATTAACATTACACACCACAATCCCTCTGAACTCTGAAATCACTACTGCTAAATGTTCTTTCAACTTGGCTGTTCTATTACTCAGCATACACTGTATGTAAAAAATGTTTTGTGCAATCACCAGTTAAGTCTGACGTTTTAACTTATTTGATGTTTAAAGCTTGATTTTTTTTTTTTTTTGATGCTGCTATCGTCTGAGGTGATTCCACTGTACAGTACACGCTCTATTCTCAGAAGATGGTACCTTAAATTAAAACGAAAACTCCTCACATTAGATTAACAAATAAGACGCTCACAAAGCAGTGTTATTGCCTTGTTGGAATTTTGATGTTGTCTATATTTCCCAGAATACTTTTGTTAAAAGCCTTTTTTTTTCATTTTCGTTTCAGTAATATATTCAAATGATACTTGATGCTGGAGATTTGCACAACATAAAGTCTCCCTTAACCTATGTTTAAAAGTTTCCTATACTGTATATATTGGGTTTCACCGCCTGTACTTTTTTTAATCACAGATAAGCATGGCCAACTCTCATGTTCCACAACGCAAAGACAAATATAACAGCTAATATGGTCAGAAATTTCACATCTCCACAACAAAAGTTTTCGCACCCCAATCCTGCCAAGCTGTGAATTGTACAGTTTTCTTGTAGTATATATTTGTACATTTTGTTTGTTTGACTGTGTATGGGGGTGTTGATGGTGGTGGTGGAGGGGTTGCTTTTTGCTGTATTATTCCATCAATTCGGTTTGAATTGGACTTTTATAGGATATTATGCAGAGTCTTCTGCTTTGGTGAAATACTTCCAGTCGTAAGAGATTTCTGTTCTCTGTCACTTGTATCTGGTATATTTTGTTCCACCTCCCTCGCTGCTAACTCATGGGGAGCAGAGGAGGGAATAACTATTGCTAGCATATTCATTTGGGTGCAGTAATCAAAAGGAGAATTGAAATGCATAGAGGAGGAGCATTTCTACCTTCTCTGCACATCACACTTCTCTCTGGAAGACAACATTGCCCCCTGGTGAATATGCGCTGTTGTCAAAGGCTTGTATTTAAACTGTGTGGGATTGCTTCTGCCTGCTGTATGTCCCACTGCATTACCCCACCCTACCCTGCTGCACTCACAGACTGTATGTTGAGAGAGAAATAAATATTATTTTGTGCTTGATGATTTGTGTCGTATTTTTTAATAATTATTTATCGGGGTTTCGTATTTAAAATTTAATAAAAATATTAAAAGTTCCGAAAAAGTTATGAAAAAAATTATATCTAAGAAAATGTTATTCAGAGTAATTATAGATTATTTATTGTTTTTCATATTTGTTATGGCCAAAGGAATATTACACAAACAGGAGAAATCATGGGATATCTTTAGTTATTTGAAGTGTGACGTGAATTGAGGCCAGATGAGATGTTTTCACGCTCAGTCCTGCCGACATCTTTGAAACAAAGCCACAGATTCGCGATATTCAACACAAAATAATCTGGGAAACTACCTGCCTCGTAAAAAGGGAAAATAAATTATATTATAGTCAGAAATAATACATGTCACTATAAAGTGTTTGATAAAAGGTGAATACGGTCTCTATTTTGATCCCAAACACAAGAAATAGACCCTGCTTCGTGTGGCGAATGTGTCAACCGCCGTCTGCGGCGCAACGCTACAGCAACGGTTAGCCCTTTTGTTCAACGGAGTTCCTGAATAATTCCCAACACAATGAAATGATCGGGATATTAAATTATTTCATCAAAACATTTCACTGTACCTACGCTACTCGTGATCTCACCTGGGACTATCTGATGAATTAAAAAATCGATCTGCAACCCTTCCGATCGGGTGTGAGGTTTCCGAAGCAGGCAGTCTCGAGGAACGTGGAGTAGTAAGTGCTTACAGATCTGCAGCGTTAAACGGCTTTGTGGGAAATTGGGTCACATTAAGACAATTAAAGCTATATTCTATGAGTGATGTTACTTCAATTTCAGTAGTATACCTTAACCCATTAAACCCTGACAGCACGAAATAGTAAAGCCCTAATGCAATACAAGGATGCCTGACTGTTTCCCTCGTATTGCTCAACGTTTGAGAGCTATTTGCCACAGTGATGGAGAATTAACTGATGGATGCAACACAGCCGTTTATTCAAATATTAGAATAGAACTCACGCGCTGTTGTAGTCTGTGAACCTCGTAGAATCAGAAGTTATACTGTCAATGTGCAGCTCAGTGAGTGGGATTCACAGGGTGAGGTCATTGTGGAGGGAAACACTAAAGGGCTGAATGCTCATCCAAGTTACAGTGTATAACTTTAAACACTCTTGTTTCTGATTTATAGACTATGAATTATACTTAAATGTTCTGCATGTCAAAGTGACATCTCTTTGTGCAGCTAACGTCTGCCCTATGGATGCAGCTATAGCAAAGCACGCAAATTACTCTTACCTAGTTAACATTACTGAGCTGAATGAAACACAGAGTATCGATTAAAATGATGTAAAAAGTTAACTGAAGCTAGTTTGCAATATAAAGTAATGAGTAGAGTGAGTTAGCTGTATTCTCTGTAGCAATGTTTTTACAGGGTGCACTGGTGTTGTTTGCTAGCTGCTGTTAGCTTGCAGGCTAACAGTGTCAGCCTGCAGCTTTTTCATTGTTTCATCAAAATGCTATGGCTTACATTTGCAGGATTAAAATGCTTTACATGCAATGGTACACTCTGGGTCTTTCAAACTTAATTTCTTCATGTGCACTGTTGTGTTAACTAGATTCGGTTCTAACTCATGAGGTGTAAACAAGCTTGAAAAACTGTCAGCTACACTTACTGTTATGCCGTTTGTTCCACTGCACCTCAACCGTAAATAACTGTAGTTAGCAAGGAACAGAAGCAAACATGTTGACTTATATTGCACCTGTTTTAGACTAGCTGAACATAAATGTGTGTTTCCTACTGGGAATGAGGGAAATGGTCACGTGACTGCACCATAACAGGTGCACAATGTGATGCACGACTTGTCTAGACTGTTGAATCTAACTGCTACAGTTTATCTACTTTAGCCAGTATCTAAGTATTGTATTTTGAAAACATAATATAGTAATCAGAATGAAAATCTCTTGAACTGATTCTCCTGTGGTTGTGTTCTTCTCTTACAGATGTAAGTTGAACAGCATCTGTCCCAGCAGTGGCTGTTGGCACCATGGGGCTGGACTTTGATGTAAAGACGTTCTGTCACAATTTGCGGGCCACCAAGCCCCCCTATGAGTGCCCTGTGGAGACCTGCCGTAAAGTCTACAAGAGCTACAGTGGAATTGAGTACCACCTTTATCACTACGACCATGACAACCCAACTCCTGCACAGACAGTACCCCAGAAGAAGAGGAAGGGGCGGCCTCCTCGTGCCTCACTGGCCGGGTCGGGAGATACGGATGACGGTGGAGGTAACGGAGGTGGGGGACCGGGGCAGGGCGAGAATACACCTGGTAGCCCCAACCGGTCGGAGAACTCCCACTCCCCGGGCAGAGAGACAATGACCTATGCTCAGGCACAGCGCATGGTGGAGCTGGAGCTCCAAGGAAGGATCCACCGCATCAGCATTTTTGAGAATATTGATGTGGTGTCAGAGGAGGACAGCGACGCAGAGGACGCTCCACAATCTGGTACTGGTGGTAGTGGTGGAGGAGTGTGTAACGGTAGTGATGGTGGAGGTGGAGGTAGCGAGGTAGGAGGTAGTGGCAAAGACCGAACTGATATCCCATCTTCTAATGGTGGCAAATCCACCCCAAAGTCTGGGAAGCATAAGAGTAAAGAAAAGAAGAAGGACGGCTCATCTCATCATCACAGCTCGCAGTCCGGGCCTGCAGTCAAGCTGCCTGAGGCGGTCTTCAGAGAACTGGACCAAGAGAGACCCGATGCCCCTCCTCGGCCTTCATCTTACTACAGGTAAACTTTCAGATTTTTAATCTTTTGCATTAATAATTACATTGTAGGTATGAGAATTTAAGGCAGGATAATTGCAGCACTTATGTTCAGACAGTCACCAGTTTGTTTGCAGCTAATTGTGCTGCATCAATCAGGAAATTTATTGGACCTAAAGTTGCTGCTATTATTCTGTAATTTGCTGCGTTTTCTGGCTCGTCCTTCCCTCCCAGTTAATACTAATTCTTATCTGCCAATGTACCAATTATGTAATAATATAAACAAATGATTCTCTGCTTTTCCTCTCTGCTGTTCAGGTACATTGATAAGTCTGTGGAGGAGCTGGATGAGGAGGTAGAGTACGACATCGATGAGGAGGACTACATCTGGCTTGACATCATGAACGACAAGCGGCGGCGCGACGGTGTGACACCAATTCCTCAGGAGGTCTTTGAGTACCTCATGGACCGCTTAGAGAAGGAGTCCTACTTTGAGAGCCACAACAAGGTACCTGAACTTGGAAATTGAGGTGAATAATAATAACACTGAAACATATATTGCATCCAACTCTGATCCCTCCCTATCGTCTTCTCTTCCAGGCAGACCCCAGCACCCTAATCGATGAAGATGCCGTCTGCTGCATCTGTAACGATGGAGAGTGTCAGAACAGTAATGTGATCCTGTTTTGCGACATGTGCAACCTGGCAGTGCACCAGGAGTGTTATGGTGTGCCCTACATCCCAGAGGGCCAGTGGTTGTGTCGACGCTGCCTGCAGTCGCCGAGTAGAGCTGTGGACTGTGCTCTGTGTCCCAACAAGGGAGGAGCTTTCAAACAGACAGATGATGCACGCTGGGCACATGTAGTGTGCGCCCTGTGGATCCCAGAGGTAAACACAAACACCACCACATGCAGTTCTGAACAGAACTTCATAAACATGCAGATTGCAATGGGTTGTATTCATTCATGGGGTATACACCCTTTGGTATTAAGGCTGTTTCCTTCAGAGTAAAAGTTAATTGCATTTCTCCCGTGGGTGCATACTGATTTTCTGATGCTTTTACACTCCATCAAAAGGTCCCACTGATTTATATTTCTTAAGGGTGTAATTCCCATTTTGGAATTAAAACTGATTGAAATTATCTTTCTTTTTAACTCACCAAAATAAAAAGCAGGATGTGCGATTCTCTTGGTATGCTAACCCTTTCTATTTGCAGACTTCCAAAATATGGGGCAAAAAATTAAAAGACAATATTGCTTAGCTAGCTAACCCTTAACGTACCTATTGCTGAACCTATTGCCTTTCAAACTGTTGGCTAGTTGATTTATTGACATCACGCAGAGCTGACCGTAAACAGACAAGAGGCAGTATTTAGCAGATTGCAGTAGCAACGATTTGCTCCTAAAAACAGAATAATAGTAAGAATAGCATGTCCCAGATGTCTTAATTGGAGAATGCTATGTTTAATAAGGCCTGATTCAGGATAACAGAACATGCTGTCGCAGGCTCTGCTTCACACCAAGCCGGGCACTACAGATGAGAATGAGCCTTCTGGCACATTTTGTTATATTGGCAGTGATGCTTATAATATGCACCGTCCCTGAGAAATAACCTGAATAATATATATCACTAACACATTTGTAATATTCACATAATCAGAATAATAAACATGTTTAAACCGCAAATCAAATTGAATAGTGATCTTCAAAATTGGAAGAGAATTGAAAGTGGTTTCATAAGTATGACCCAAAGTTATAGAATGCAAAACATCAACATTCAGATGAATAACATCAGTGTTAATGTACACACATGTAGTCAGTTCGCTCTTTACTAGCCTGAACCTTTTATTATAGTTCTGAACTAAATTGTATTTTGCTGCCTCCTCAGGTCTGCTTTGCTAACACAGTCTTCCTTGAGCCGATCGATAGCATTGAGCACATTCCTCCTGCCCGCTGGAAACTCACCTGCTACATCTGCAAGCAGCGCGGTTCAGGCGCCTGCATCCAGTGTCACAAAGCCAACTGTTACACTGCCTTCCACGTCACCTGCGCTCAGCAGGCCGGCCTCTATATGAAAATGGAGCCTGTCAGAGAGACTGGGGCCAACGGCACCTCTTTCAGCGTCCGCAAGACGGCTTACTGTGACATCCACACGCCCCCAGGATCCGCCCGACCTTTAGGGGGAGTGGGCGGCGCGAGCATGGGTTCTTCGCACAGCGAGGGAGAGCTGGAGGAGGACGACGAGCCCAGCATCGGCCATGACGATGACTCCAAGGGCTGGAGCTCTGAGCGAGCTAAGAGGGCGAAGGCCAAGTCAAGGCTGAAAATGAAAAGAGCGAGGAAGATCCTAGCTGAGAGGAGAGCTGCTGCACCTGTGGTGTCTGTGCCCTGCATCCCTCCACACAGGTAGATCCAAACTCCATGACACACACATGCCTGTTTACCTTTTATTTAAAACTGTATGTGGATGAGCAGGTTAAACAAAATATCACTGAGGCCAACTTATGTCCTTTGTTTTTACATTGCATACCAATCTGTGCTGTACCGATTAACACCCTTACCTTCTGGGAAAGGGGAGATGTTTCCTGTAACAGTAAAAATGTTACATATTTATAACATGAGAGTACAAGAGATTAAGTAGTGTTTGCTGTCCTCCAGGCTGAGCAAAATCACCAGTAACTTGACGGTACCCAGGAAGAGCCAGTTCATGCAACGGCTGCACAGCTACTGGACCCTGAAGAGGCAAAGTCGGAATGGTGTCCCTCTCTTGCGCCGGCTCCAGACCCACCTGCAGTCACAACGGCATATTGACCCAATCCCTCCACAACCTCTGTCACAACTCCCTGTGGTGACTAGTGATAATGTTAAGCAACTCATTCTAGTGTACTTGCATCTTTCGGTCGTCTAACATGGTTTTGTGTTCGCGCGTGTAGGCACCGCAGAGGGACAGCGAGGAGAAACAATCGGCACTGAAGGAGCAGCTGAAGGCGTGGCAGAGACTGAGACACGACCTGGAGAGAGCCAGGCTGCTGGTGGAGCTCATCCGCAAGAGGGAGAAATTCAAGAGGGAGACGGTAAGACAAAAATGTACCTTTATTTGTGTCACTGACAAATACATAAAACGGTTTTTCACAAGCCGCTGCTTTGATTTGACTTGCATATCAACAATGAGGGTCCAAATAAAAATATGTATCCTCAGAATCCTCAAGCTACTTTATCTATTTCAGTAATACATGTTCTGCCTTTCTGTCCCCCTGCAAGCTTAAATTAATTTCGCTTTAATCAGAATGTATTTGTTGTGGTCAGGTCTTGCTCGTGTGGGAGGTGCCAATGATAAGTGCTGCTGGGAAGCTGTGACACATTTAACATTTAAGAATCAGCTGCTGAACAGCAAAACATGAGCTAAAATGTCCCTATTAACACGAGTGCAGACACATCAATCCACGTATTAATCAATCCACTATGTTGTTAGGGCCATATAAAAAAATGGACACGATAAAGAAACTTTTTTTCACTCCGGCGGCTCAAGTGTAGTGTGCGGGTACGACCGTAAATTTGACTCTGTCTACACACACACACACACACACACACACACACACACACACCACATTCTGACTGCACAGATTTGTCTATGTGTATTTATTCAGCAGGTGTGCATAGTTCACAATGTGTCTGTGTTTAGATTAAGGTGCAGCAGATGGCGCTGGAGATGCAGCTCACGCCCTTCCTGGTGCTGTTGAGGAGCACGTTGGAACAGTTGCAGGAAAGAGACACAAACAACTTCTTCACTGAGCCTGTACCGTTGGCGGAGGTAAATGCACACATTCACACACACACACACACACACACACACACAATACACAGTACAAATTTGAGTTTTAGAATGTACAGGGTCATGCTTCCCGCTGATCTCCACTATGTCTTTCCTCTATCCTCAAGGTGCCGGACTACCTGGACCACATTGACACTCCAATGGACTTCCAGACCATGTGGAACCTTCTGGAGTCCCATCGCTACCTCACTTTTGAGGCCTTTGAGGCCGACTTTGGCCTCATTGTCAACAACTGCCTCAAGTACAACGCCAAGGACACAGTCTTCTACCGCGCTGCCCTGCGGCTCAGAGAGATGGGCGGGGCCGTCATAAGGACCGCCAGGCGGCAAGCTGAGCGGATAGGCTTTGACTACGAGACCGGCATGCACCTCCAACGAGAGCTGAGCCCTGAGAGTCAGCGCGAGCAAGAGAGAGACAGAGAGAGGGAGCGGGAACGGGAACGGGAGAGAGAACGAGACAGAGAGCGGGACAGGGATAGAGAAAGAGAGCGGCTGTTGTCGTCTAATGAAGATGGTAAGTGAGCTTTTTTGGCTTTAAGTTGGGAGATTTATGGCAGCCAAATATTTTGTTATTCAAGCACCGAAGTAAAGTGATCTAAGTGATATGTTATTAATACTTAATGCGATTTATCTTTGGCGAAGGGACTATTAGGGCATATTGAAATACTGAAGGGAGGTGGGAGTTAGGAGGAGTGTCCTGATGGCAAAAAGGAATCAGAGGGTCAAACTGGAAGCCATGGGTGTAGTAAAGTCAATTAAAATAAGGGAAAAGGTAATAGTCGGAAAATCCCAAATCAAATGACTCTGCAGTAGACCCGGGTAATTATCGCCTCGGCAATAATGGGAACACAAAACCCGAGACGACACGCTAACCTCCGCTCCCTTTCCGGCGCGATGCTATGACGCACATTGAAGTTCCGGCCGCTGTCGCGTACATGCAGAAGAACAACATACAGCGGCGAATTTGTTCTTTGTTTCGTGCAAGATGCGGCAACACTGGCAAGATAGCGAAGTGAGAGAGCTTCTTCTGATCCGAGGGGAAGAAGAAATAAGACCACAGGCTTCTGGCATAGTTAGAGACCACTCTATTGTTTACTAACCCTGTTTCCGGCGCATTTGTGGCATCAGACGGTGATTCAGCAGAAAAGAGGCCGAAAGGAGTATACTCCACTGGCAATGGGAAATGAGACAATCGGCATTTATTAGCGGGTCTTCCCAGGTCTGAAAAACCTGCGTCAGCGCGCTAATTTTGGTGGGAAAAGGGTATTCCTTTCATTGACTTACTGTCTGTTAAAAAACATTCCTCGTCACAAGCATTGAGCACAGAGTAAGTATTAGAAATAGGTGGAGAAAGAAGCTGAACAGAAATATTTTAGTAGAGAAAAAAAAAGGTCTTTAACACAGTTCAGCCTCATGACCACTAGGTGGGGCAAGACATTCATTCGATTCAGTTAAAGCATAAACACAACTCCTCTTGGCTGTATGAACCAGGCTTTCCTTGTTTACTGCGTCTTCAGGTTAAAGCCAAGCTGCATCTGTATTTGTCACTGGATAAACGTACTGATTGGGGCCTCTCACATATTAAATTGCAGACAAGATGAATTTGATACAGAATATTCCAACACGAGAGCCCACGTGCTTTCTCTTTGTTAGTTTCCAGTGATATACTTCATAATTAGCTATCTCTGAAGGTTTTTTAACATCCTCTCTGTCTCCCTGCCCCTCACAGACCTGCTCCTGCCAGAGAACAGGCGACGGCTTCCGCTGGAGGAGCAGCTGCATTACCTGCAGACGCGTCTTGATGAGGTCAGCTCTGGGAAGCACAGCATTGGTCAGTCTCGTAGAGCCAAAGCCCTGAGGAAGGAGATCAGTGTCATCAAGAGGAAGCTTGCGCACCAGCGGGAGGGAAGCTCAGGAATGGGAGGCAGGGACTCTGTGGGAGGAGGTGACCGTGGTTCTTCCCTCCCCCATCACCCATCTGCGGGACACCACGATGAAGGGGGAGAAAGCAGCAGCCAGGAGATTGGTGGAAAGGGTGTGTATGAGAAAATGTGTAATATCAATAATCTGCAATATGTACATGATAAAAGCTTTTAAAGGGACTTACATTTCAACCCTCTCCTCCAGAAGACCTGAGCGTGTCCTCGTCTGCACTGGCTCCAGAGGTGGGCCGTCGGACATCTGTCCTCTTCTCCAAGAAGAACCAAAAAATGGCTGGACCCCCCAAAAGGCCAGGACGACCGCCCAAGAACCGGGATGCCGGCTACGGTGGGGCGGGGGTTAGCCAAAGCCCAATCGGTCCCCCTCAGCTTCCCTTGCTCTCCTCAACCAGGCAGAGGAAGAGGCCCCGCAGCCCCCACAGCAGCTCCAGCTCTGACAGCGACAGCGACAATGACGACCTGCTGCCTGGTACAGACAAACACAATGAACTTTAAACTACTGTTTCTGAGTCACACACTCACTTTGCTTCTTCTTTTACTCCTTTTCCTCAGGTTTGCCAAGTAACGGTTTTGATGGAGGAAACCAGCCCGTAACCGAGAGCTTCCGGGTGTACAGAAATGACACTCGTCTCCCTCGCTCCAGCTCCGACTCAGAGTCCACAACCAGCAGCAGCAGCAGTGCGGCTTCGGACAGAACAAGGTGATTATTGCACAAATACACTGGGTGTTCATTAGATACAGAGCGGTACACCTGGTGTCCTTAAGAGGTGAAATGTGTCTGTTCTAAGCAAATAGGCTAAGATGACACCGCTGGCCAGATGGTATTGGCCTTATGTCTACCATCCAGATTGTCATTTAAGGAGTATTAAAGCTTTTTTCAGTGGTTATTAAAGTTATAATTGTTCTTAGAAGCCCTAAAAAGATTCCAAAAAGTAGCTGCTTGTTACCACAAAAGGTAGTGTAACAACCAGGAAGCCACAGAGAGCTGCACAAAACATCAATGCTAGATTATCCTGTTAGATTGTAATCACTTGCAATACAGCTGTATGCATCCTAACAGTCTGGTCTCTCTCCTCTCTCTCAGTACGACCCCCTCGAAGCAGGGCAGAGGAAAGGCTTCGTTCTCTCGCTCTGCCTTCCAGGAGGACAGCAGCGAGGAGACGTCGGGCACTGAAAATGATTCCTACTCAGTCGGAGGATCACGGAGCGTTTCACATTGTAAGCAAATCTACACACACACAAGCATGCCTACCAGTGGCAGGGCATACACAATTAGATTTTGTGCGAGTGTCTTCTCAGAATGATTTAAATCTTAATGTAGGTGGTAATTCAGAATATCTTGGTATCTGTGACCAATCAAATTTGATTACGTATTTGAACCATATAACTTATGATGTCGTCATGACACTAGTTCGAAGCTATTCACTGGTCAAAATGATGAAAATATTGGATATCTTTTTTAACTGTGACTTGTCTTGTACCTTTCCCTGGAGCTCAAGTGAAACATTCAACCAACGCCCCCTGCAGTGCATTGCACAAATGGTTATCTTCTCCTCTCTGTGTCATATTCAAATAGTTTTAAAGATTTTGAGATCAAGCTGAGGATAACTTGTGAGCAGCACCGGTGCCCAGAAAACATTCTTAACACTAGCTGCGGTTTTGTCATTGATAGGGCTGGAAAATAAAAACATAATGAAAGAATAGAATTAAAATAAAGAGATCTGTATTTGCTGTGTGAAGTGTTAAATTCAGCATCTCAAATAACAACCAAGACCATTTGTTTAGGACACCTAAACTAGCTCTAACTCAACTGGATATTCCACAACCGACCCTGTTGCCCCGTTACAGGGACATATAATCACAACAGTGATCTCTTTCACCAGTGTTAGGGAGAGGCAGTGTTTCTTTTTAAAACCACTTAGAGTATGTTAATGCTCGAAGCATTTGTTAAGCTAGAAATGAGGTCGCACAATGATGAGTGTCTTCCTGTTCCTGTGCTCATTACCGTCAGTGGTGCGGGGCCGAGCAAGGTCAGGATGTTGGATGACCTCTGATGACTATTCTTCTCTTGAAGCTCTGGATCTGGTGTGGGCCAAGTGCAGAGGCTACCCTTCGTATCCTGCGCTGGTAAGACACAAGTTTACTCTGCAAATACCATACACCAGTGTGAAATGTAAATAATTGTTCCCTTCAGGGGATTCTGCAGTTTAATGAGCCACCATCTAACCCTCCTCTTCCTCCCTTTGCCTGCAGATAATTGACCCGAAGATGCCCAGGGAGGGGGTGTTCCACCGAGGTGTCCCGATCCCTGTCCCCCCTTTGGATGT
Source organism: Semicossyphus pulcher (assembly GCF_022749685.1). Classification (NCBI taxonomy): domain Eukaryota; kingdom Metazoa; phylum Chordata; class Actinopteri; order Labriformes; family Labridae; genus Semicossyphus; species Semicossyphus pulcher. Next base: position 23,115,021 of record NW_027211637.1, read on the forward strand.
GCTGAAACTGGGGGAGCAAATGACCCAAGAGGCCAGGGAGCACCTGTTCTTGGTCCTCTTCTTTGACAACAAGAGAACTTGGTTAGTGCTCTGTGATACTTTTATATTTTTAATTCACTAATCGTAATCATTCTTCAAATTTGTCTTTTCCTGTTTTTGCGCTGTGTTTGTTTCCGTCCCCCGCAAAAAACTGATGAAGTACTGTAAAAAAAAAACAAGACACAAGCAAAACAAGCTTCCGATGTTACTGGATGTGTGCACACAAGCCGAGCTGTGGCAGTAGTTCAAAGGAAACTACGCTCCTTTTACTGAAGTGCAAGACGGCAGAACATTTAGCAGAAATAGGGCAAACGTGGTTTGAGAGGCGGAGAGGAGGCAAAAACAAGTCGTGTTATAGGTCATAGGCCGCTGCGCAATCACTTCAGAGACATGATGACAACAGCTGGTGTTGTTCTCAGCCTCCTTAATGATTGCCTATTCAGACGTTGTAATGCTTTAAAGTCGAACAACCTAAAGCAGGAAGCTAAATGCTGAAAACATTAACTAAAGTAATGAGTAAACAGCTGACATGAAATGAAATGAAACACGATGAGCTAAAGTAATAGACCAACAGTTGAAATACCAAACAAAAAATAACGGTTAAACGGTTCAAAGAATTGACTAAAGTAATGGATTATTGGTCAAAATACCTCACTAAAAGTTAAGGATAATAGCTGAAACTGTTAAAATAGTTAGCTAAATAGTTACCATAGCTAAAGTAATGGCTAAATTGTTACATTTTTTCGCTAAAAGTTATAAATAAACAGTCGAAATTGTTGGCTAAATTGATGGATAAATGGTTGAAATAATTAGCTAAAGTGATGCCTTCATAGTTAAAAATGTTAGCTAAAGTAATGGCTACGTTGTGGAACTAGCTAAAGTTACTAATTCACGTTTGTAATTGTTAGCTAGAGTGATAAATGGATATGTGGATAAATGGTTAATAAATAGTTTTCTTAAAAGTATGGATTCATGGTTGAAAACGTTAGCTAAACCAATGGTTAAATTGCTTTTGCTTAAAAGGGCAGCTGTGGTTCAGTGGCAGGGTAGGTTATCTTTCAATCGGAAGGAGGGTGTTCAATCCCTGACTACTACAGTCACATGTCCTTGGGCAACAGACTGAACCCCAAATTGCTCCTGAAGGCATAGCCATCGGTGTGTGAATGGGGCAATGTGACATGTAGTGGAAAAGCGCTTTCACTGGTCGGAAAACTAGAAAAGCACTATGTAAGTACAGTCCAGTCCATTTAAATTGTTGAAATGGTTAGCTAAAGTAATGGTGAAATAGTTAAAATGGTAAGCTAAAGAAACGGCTAGCGGGTTAGCGGTCGCAATTGTTGGCTAAATTGATGGATTAATGGTTGAAATAATAAGCAAAAGTAATGGCTAATGAGTTAAAAATGTTAGCTAAAGTAATGGTTAAATACTTAAAATGGTTAGCTAGAGTAACGGCTAAATTGTTGAAATATTTAGCTAAAAGTTATGGGTTAGCGGTCGCAATTGTTGGCTAAATTGATGGATAAATAATAAGCTCAAGTAAAGGGCTAAAAGGTTACAAATGTTCAAAGGAATGGCTTATCAGTTAAAAAATGTGCACTAAAGTAATGGTTAAAAAGTTTAAATGGTTGGCTAAAGTAATAGCTAAATTGTTTTAATATTTAGCTAAAAGTTAAGGGTAAACGGTTGGAAAATCCTGCTTCACTCAAAGTGGTAGCAGTACAATTGCTGACCAAACCAACCTTAATATTAACACTTGAATTGTATGAAAAAATTATAGTAGGTATAGTTTACATTTTTACGGAAAAAATTGAAAAAATATAGTACATTTTTACAATTAGTTAATTCATCTGACACGGCTATGTAGGTACCTTAAGCAGTGGATACCAACCTTTTTGGCATAAGTGAGTAAACAAGGAAGTCATTCATTCAATTCAGATTGTAAAAGAAGTGGCTCTGCCCTTTATGCTTGCAGAGATATTTTTAGTACACTTTATTCATTTAGTCTGAACTTACCAATTGACACATTCGTTTTGGGTTTTGATACAATTTTAGATGTTTAAATAAAATTAAATGAACTAAATGAACGATTTAACCCTCACCTGTGTATATATTTGTGTGCATCCAGGCAGTGGCTGCCACGCTCTAAGCTGGTGCCGCTCGGGGTTGATCAGGAGCTGGACAAGGAGAAGATGCTGGAGGGAAGGAAATCCAACATCCGCAAGTCAGTGCAAGTGGCTTACCATCGTGCCATGCAGCACCGCAGCAAGGTGCAAGGCGACCCCAGCAGTGAGACCAGTGACAGTGACTGAACACACACACACACACACACACACACACCTAATATGTTGGTCTTTGCAGGCGTTGTGGAGTATGTTTCTCTCTCAAGAGCCCAACCCTCCATCAAAGAACAGTGCCAGTAGCACAGAGTGGAGAAAAAAGCATCCACTACTTTGGCCCCGGATACAAACTCATGCACACTAAGCTGTATTTAATCTGACATGTAAAATATTGTATTTAAGAGAATTGAAAAGAAGGTATTAATAATTATGATCGGAAAATATGCTACGTTCAGAATCATCAATCCAAATACTCTTCGTGTGTGGTCGATATGTTTAATGACATAATGGTTTACAGAAACAAAAGTGATCATAGTATCGCACTTTGACACATAGACAACTCCGCCTCTTCATTCTTACACATGATTTTACATTTAAACCGGGAAACGCATGCAGTGTACATTAGAACGCACACACTGGGTATGGCTGAGTTCCATCGATCCAGCACATCATCATCCCCCAAATACAAATGGCTTTGTGCAAGTATCCTATTATTTCTCAGTGGGGCACAAAGAGAGACTGTTGCAACCTGAACCGTGGAAAACCATTAATGTTATTTATTCTGCTTACTCCTTATTAACAAGGTCCACAAGCCTGTTTTTATCATGGACTACTTCTAATCACTCCGACTACACAAAGATCAATGTGTGGTCCTTTTTTGTCTGTGTTCATCATGTCTCCTGTTTGTTACGGTTTTGTTAACGCACTTCTGTGTCACACAGGCCGCTGGTCAGTGAATAATGAGGACTAAACTGCAACTCATGATCGCCTCACTGTCTGTCTTAGTCTCAGGCCAATGGCTTTAGATCTTTTATATATACAGATTGCATAAAGATAGAAGTTTAATAAAAAAGAATTGAGTTTTTTAAACTTGTGGGTCGCGTTGTGGTCACTGTGTGTCTGTGCATATGACAGTCTTCTTTGTTTCCTTCATGATTTATGCAGACACTTCTTACCTGCCTATTAGCTCTTTCCAGAGAAATTCACATTATGAAATGAGTCATTATGATGTAATCTTTTAATGTTGATTCAAACAGCGCGACAGCACAATACTGCAGTTTAAGTACATAGATTCAATGCTTGAGGGATTTTGTTTTTGTGGCCAACATTTGTTTAATAACTTCCTTTTGTCATACATGCAGGTAAACACAATGTGTCACAACATGTAAAACTATGACATTATATGATACTTTTGTCAACCCACAGGATTTCTTCATCTTACCTCATGGAGATGAGTCATGGTGTTGGTAAAACTTATCCGTGAGGGTTTTACAGTTACTGTCAGCTTCATTGTAAGTCCTTTACACTGGTTCCACTGGTTTCTCGCCGTGTGCAGTGTATTATCTAGATTAAGAATCTCTAGGAATTCTTTACATGCCTAAATGCAAAGGACTTACACCCGTACACCCGACTTTGAAAAATGAATTTGCCCATAACAATCCCAAGTATAAACAATACAATTATAGTAGTAGTAAGTAAGTAGTAAGATTTCATTAACTATTTTCATGTACAGTACCGTATGACAACTTTTTACTGCCGTTTACATTAGATTTCCACCTAAGTTGACTGTTTACATTATCAGTTGCTAAATTAGCTAACGTGCCTTTGATGACAAATATCTCCCCTAACAACCCATGTAAATTTCCTCTCCCCTAAAGTTTTTGATCATTTTTTTCCCTGCACCTGATAAAGATCCCCCACCCAACTGGAACGCCCACTCACCACAACGCCTCTGTCTGCATATTCTCAACCAAAACTTCACCCCTCTGAGTAAAGACGCCTTGTTTCCTGTCTGAGCAATGCTCAGAGTGGAAGTGGAAACAACTGACAAGCATCAGTTGCAGCTCACACAGCTGAGACCGTGACCTTATCGAGAATTTTCTAACCTGAGCCTCTTTTTTTTTTCTCTAGTTGTTTTACCGCTGGTCAAACTTTAACCACCTATCTGCTGCTCTATCTCTACGACATTACTGTTGCATAAGCTAGCTGTATGAGTTTAGTGTGGTTGTACCAAGCTTGTATTTACAAGATGAGATAAACAATAAAACCAGATAACTTAAGTAGTACAAAGGAAATTCAAGGCAGACAATTAAAGAACATGTAGGTGTACATAATGTATAGGCATTATACATTTAGAACTAAAGGTATAATGATTTATAACTAAAGGCTCAGTATAATTGGAGCTGGAGCCTATCCCAGCTGTCATTGGTCAGACAAGGGACGCCCTGGATTGATCAGCAGTCAATTACAGGGCAATTTAGAGTCACCAATTAACCTAACACACATGTCTTTGGGTGTTGGAGGAAGCCAGAGTACCTGGAGGGAACCCAGGCATGCACGGTGAGAACTTGCACACTCAATAAACCAAGAACCTTCTAGCTGAGAGGCAACTGCGCTAACCACTGCACCACCATTGCAGCCACCTTGGACAGACAGAGCTTCACAAAGTGAGCTAAAGTAATTACAAACAGAGAAAACAAAAGTCAGTTTGTGAGGATAAGTCTCTGGCAGCTTTTTACCTACATTGCCACTTTACCTCATTCCTCTTTTCAGTTGAAATCTACTTTTGATTCAAAGCTGAGAACATGGAAACTTCATAGAGGACTGAGTTGTAAATATGGATGAAGGGGGGCTGCAGTTGGCATCATTTCTCGTCTTTGTGATTGTGAAGAAGAAAGACATCACATCCTGGCAGCAGAACATTATCTGGTGGTGGTGTTATCTAATTAAACAGCATATTTACTAGCAAGCCCTCTAGTCTTTCGGGCAGTACACACTCCTGTGGGAGTGTTACTTTCTATTTGACTGGGCGTCAACACTGAAGTCAGAAGGGTTAAAAAAAGAAGAGCTCTTTGAATCTGTTGTCAGTAGTCTTGGGAAGTCCGGCTCTTTGAAGGGAGCCGGATCTTATGGCTCTGTTCGTCTCTCGGAAAGCAACGGCGCCATAAGAGCCGAGGTGAGAGAGTGGTCAGACTCGCGAACGTGCCTGCACTATATTCTCCCGTGTCAACACACGCATATTGAATTATGATACAACTCTGTATGACTACAGAGATGTCAAAGGAAAAAAACATCAAATTTGGCGGAGGGTTATGATGTTGCTAACCGTCGGCACTGTGTTTGTGCCGACATGAATCCGCTGCATGTGACCTAGAATAGAGTTGCAGTTGAAAAAAGCTGTCTGTGGTAATTTGGTTCTGGGGCGGGCAGCGACATTTGGGCACCTATAAAAACAACGGCTCTCAGTACGACTCGGTTCCCGTCGTTCGCATCAAAGAGCCGTTCAAAAGAATCGGATCGTTCGCGAATGTCACAACACTAATTGTCGGTCCTGTCCTTTCTCTTCGTGCTGAGAGACAGAATGGAAGGCGGAGCGGAGGTTGTTCCTATTTTAAGTGTAAAAAAGTTGTTGTTTTTTCTAAAGACGCCCACGTGATTAATCAGTCAAGCTGAAACTGAGACCTTCGAGAAATAAGCACGTTACTTGGAAGCTGAAGCCTTACCAAGCTAGGTCTCATGCAGAGCGTCTGTCGTTTCCTCAGAGGATATTTCGCTCTTGCTTTCGCTCTTGCCAGAAGAAATAAGCGTCACGGACCGATAAAAAAACTGTCTTCTCTGGGACACGAAATACAGACTTTTAAGTATGCGATTATTTTCTCATTTCAATGTTTATTAGGGATTTTATTACCGCGGTGGCATTTATTGCCGTCGTAGTGTCTCCACCTCTGCTGGAATGTACAACATGCCAGGTGAGTTTAAGACAACGTGCCTACAATGTGTATAAAAGAAATGTTAAAGTGTAGTATTAATTGGGGAAAAGTCTTTGTTAGTAGGCTATTAACATAAGGCATATTTATTACAATAAACTGATGCCAAACTATAAATACATTGCCAATAAATGGCCACATACTGTTTTGGAATTGTTTGATTTATCCTAAACCCTTTCCCTTGTCTTTTATTTAGACGGAAAATCAAAATGGTAAGTCCTCTAATTTAAATAGAGTTTCCTCATCACATACGAAGCCCTAAGGAAAATTATAACTCACGAGTTATAATGCAAGAGAAGAGACCTTAGGCCTAAGCAAAGTAATTGTTTGCATTCAGCGATTTAGAAAGAAAAGGGTAGATTTAAATTGAATTAAAACCAAAATTAAACAACAAACTACTTTTTTTTTTTTTTTAAATATGTGTCATTGTAACGACTCCAAGGGTTTGTTTGGAACCCTTACAGGAGAAAAGGTACGCATTTTTAGGGTTTGGAGAACTTAAAAAGGGTGTTTCTAATACTTGCGTGTTAGAAAGCGTCCTTGGGGAAGCATATACTGTTGTTGTGTTCTGACAGGACCTGAATTTATATTTTAATATATTTTGTTTTTCTTTTGCTTTGTGTCACATTTCATTTAATGTTGTTAATGCTCTGTTTTTAACTGTGTAAGGCACTTTGAATTGCTTGATGTTTAAATGGTGCTCTATAAATAAACTTGCCTTGCCTAGCTCCATGTCAGTGACTACATGTGGGCTACATGTGCTGCACTAATGCTCTCATCTCTCTGGACAGATTACGTTGATAGAGACTGCCCTGTGAAACTGACTGTTCCACCCAACGAGTCTGGAGGGGTGTTCTCTGAATGTGTCACTGTCCATGTTTGGAGGAAGGCTAATGGTATGGATGAAAAAAAACAAAATAAACCTACACAGTCAGTTTTTTTGATCACACATATTCGTTATCTCTAAAGCTGTCATTGTTGGATGTCTGATAAAACTTTAATGTACTGTATCTTTCAGGCTCACGTAAGACCTCGATTGTATTTATCGAACCATCTAAAGCGATAATTTGGCAAAGAGGGAAAGGAAGGAAACAAGTGAAAAATAAGTCAAAGGTTAGCCTTGCACCTACAATGAACTCTGTATGTATAATGTTCAAGTACATGATGGTCCAGACCTAGAGTCAGGTGTCCATTTTTTCCTGTTTTTCAGTGGGAAAAGGTGCATGATTGTATTTATGCTAAAGCAGCAGATCTTGTCTCTGTGTCTTACAACTCAACATCGATGAGTTGCATCGTTAACTGCACAATGCCAGGTAACTGATTTTTTCCTTTCTGCTAAAATTGGCTTTTTTTCATGCATTCATACTTTTCTAAGACCATGAGTGTAGTCTTACAAAGGTGTTGGGCAACACAGCAATCCCCCAAAATTGCTCAACGCTTCTTGTAATATATTATTGTTTATATTATGATATAGATTATATTAAGTGTCTCAACTTTATTTGGGGATAAACAGAATTTGTGAAGAGATATTCTGCCATGTTTTGATACCTTTTTACCCTTCCTGATACCTTTTGTGACACCAATGATAATAACAAAAACACAACTCTATAACAGTAGTTGCCAGTTGCACCAATAAAATAGATCCGTACCTGGAGCAAAGATCCAAACGGCCAGCTGTAACCGTCATTGTAATTTTTGCAAACTCAGTACTGACTACTAACATTATCGTTACTACTACTAATTACTACATTTCAAGCTAGCTAAGTTTCAACAAGTTGCCACTAAACGATGGCAGAGACGTGTTTTTTTTCAGCTGTAATTTTACGAAAGGAGCAATGTAGCACGGGGGCTGCACGGTGGTGGGCCTTCTGTGCGGAGCACGCATGTTCTCCTCGTGCATGCGTGGGTTCCCTCCAGGGTCTCCGGCTTCCTCCCACAGTCCAAAGACATGCTTGTAAGGTTAATTGGTGACTCTAAATTGCCCATAGGTGTGGGTGTGAGTGTGAAAGGTTGTCTGTCTCTATGTTTCGGCCCTGTGATTGACTGGCGACCAGTCCAAGGTGTACCCCGCCCTTCGCCCAATGGCAGCTGGGATAGGCTCCAGCCCCCGCGACCCTGAACAGGATAAGCGGTATTGATAATGGATGGATGGAGAAATGTAGCACGTAGTTGGCGGGGACTAAGCAGATTCAGGAATTTTAATAAGGGAGAAGGGGGAGATGCGTTGGGAGGATTTTTACAAGGTAATTAAAACGTATTTTGCACAAAAAAAACACATCAGACATAATTTATTATTTCAAGCAGAGCATGTTTATATGTTAAAACGCCATTTTTAACCCTGAAATAAAACTGATAGCAATAAATCATCTGAGGATGAAGAATTGCATGCATTCTGCCTTACTTATTGTCAGTTGCTGATTATGTGACTGACTGATTAACTGAGTACTTTCTCAGCCGAAGAGAGGGAGAGTTGCGACATCGCAATGGCGGATCATGAAGCATATTGGATCTCCACTGTAGAGACTCTCTGTCTATATGGGTTTGAATACTTTGTCGTCACCTACGTCCGCAGCGCGCACCTGCTATCAAACACGTTGTCATCGGCCTCATAAGGACAGCCCTTGTAACACATTGCCCACAAAAGCGCACATTGACGTGATGCAGTCAGCCACATACTAGGTTTTGACCTAGTCTTGTTTTTTGACCTGTCAGGTGATAGCGATCATATTTTATCTGTGTCTGTGTGTGACTTAGATCCCAAACCAGAGTTTGATTTGTCTGTAAACCAGTCGTCTAAATCTGTCACGGTCACTGTGGAGTCCCAACACAAAGTCTACGCCAGATGGTGCTACTTAAAAAATGCACACGGGTGCATCGGTGGGGATTCGCCCAAAATTACTGTGAGTATGACTTGCACATTTATCCTCATATATGCCCTTTTAATACATACTATAGAAAGCAAATAAGGTAGTTTTTTTCTGAAATGTAATTATTTGTTGTTGTTGTTGTTTTTAGATTGATCCATCTCAGTCTCGATCAGCTCTTCTTAACCTCCCTTACCTGCTGCCCTGTGTCTGTGTGCAGGTAATCTAACTCTGAGAAATGTTTAGTTACATTTGATATAAGTTTAGTTGAATCACACCTGTGCATGTCTTCTCTGCATTGACAGGTATTTTACACCCATGAAGATGCTCTGCGACACCCTAAATGCCCTTTTCAGGGTAAAAGCCTCGCAGGTGAGTGTGACATGTGATTCATGTCAGTGTCAAAAGGAAATAAAAACATATTTTTAAGATTAATTACTGTTATTGACAAGTGAGATATCCTGTGCTATGATTCAGAAATACAAAACAAGGGTGTTTCCTTTTACTCGCACGGTTTGTCTTGCAGTTTTTAATTCGTTTATAAACATGAACTTATGTCGCTTCTCTTTGTGTCCCTTTTTGACATAATCAGAGTAATCTAAACGTATAGCTAATCTAATGTTGAACTCTGCAGTGCTTGATGTTAGTCCATTCCTGCAGACTGGCCACATCTCCTTATGTTGTGTTGAAGGGCGTTCACCTTTTCAGGCATAACAGGAACCACTGGAAGTCAGCACAACGTCAACCTAAAACCTAAAAATCGTTTTGTTTTAATCCTTTAAAGCTGCACAACTGACCAAAACGCAAAAGCAGAAATCTTATATGCTGTTTAACTATAAAGTAGTACACAGACTGTTCTTTTTCACCTCTGCTTCTTTTTCAAAAAGGCATAGGGATCTAAAGATGTTAGATGAGGTCAAATTTGAATCAACTACAGGCACAGACTCACTCCTGTTTCAGCGCCTTCGCATTTATTTACTGAGAAATCCCAAAATCTGCAAACCCATATTTCATGATTGCTATTTTTAAAAGTGTCAGCTCAATAGAATTATAAAGGATGTCAGTAAGTGGAGCCATGCGGATAGTTTTGGTTTAACGTGTGTTAAGATTGTGTTAAGATTGTAAAATGTGCAAAAGAAGGGAACATTTGGTGATTACTGAAAAGTCACATCTGAACAAAATGTCTGTAGCTGCACAAGACAACCCTGTTTTTACTGGAACCTTTTCTCTTCCCTTTGGCTAGAAACATTACAAAAGAAATGGAGGGAAAGATAATGTGCTGGGATTTTCAAATACAAGTATTTACTGCTGTCAGGGACATTTGGATATTTTGGGAAACAATCAATTTCTTCGGAAGGTACTAAATCAATACCAATACCATGTATGGTAAATATAAGGCTACAGCAAAGTGTCAGTTAAGTTAGCTTAGTACAAAGACTGGAAACAACAGGAAACTGTTAGCATGGCTTTGTCAAAAGGAAACAATATCTATGATGAATGCATCATATCTTGTTTGTTTAATCTGAACAAAAACCGCAGTGTAAAAATGTAAAGTTAAGGTTTACGGGAGTTTTTTTACTGGACTGTTTCACGGCCAGGAGTAGTCGCTTTCTGGAGTCTTGTAGAAATTGTGATCTTGCTGGGGAACCAGTAGACACTCCTGGAAGTTGCTGTTCCCGACCAAGACATAGTTCCAGCACATAACCCCTCGTAAAGAAATGTCAAGGATTGCCAGGCTAAATGTTTTTTTGGTTGTCATGCTAAGCTAAACTAACGATCACCTGTCTGGTTCATGTTTTAAGAGCAAATATGGGAAATACATCAATCTTCTTACCTAATTTATAAGTGAATAAGGATATATGCCAAATTGTCCAACTATTCCTATAATTGTACGACATATATTATTATTTATTTTATGTTTTTGTATTCAAATCTGACTGGTTTACCTGAATTCATGAAGGGAAAGAAGTTCTCATATAATCCTAAAAATCTGCGTCCACGTTGCCTCTACAGACGTCCGTGATGTTTGGCTGTCCTCTAAAGTTACACCATTCAAGTCTCTCCTTACGTGGAGCTCAGAGTGTCCTGCCAGCGACCTGAAGGTCTCTGCCTCCCTCTGCTGGAGGCAGCATGAACACCTCTGCACACCTGTACTCAACGTCACACTGGAGGAGACAGAGAATGGGAACCTGGTAAGTTTTGCAGGACTGCTCGCTGTATTTGTGATTTAAAACTGAAAAAGGCCCCCTCAAACACGCGTTTTGTCTTGTCAACAGAGATATAACACATCTGCTGTGGACAAACACCCTCAGATGTGTGTGCAGGTGAGACTTTGCCATCTATGAGTGTATTGAAATATGTCAGATATGTTGCTGAGCCCTATATTTTTGTTTCTTTTTTTGCAGTTTTCTCTACAAGGCAGCCATAATATCTCGTGCCCATTCCAGTCTGGTAAGTCAAGCAGATTAAAGAGAGTTTATTTTACTTACAGCTGTGGTCAATCTCAATTTATTTTTACGTTTTCACTCCCTTTACTCCCTCTTTTCTTGTCCTACACAGATAAGTCTTCATGGGGGGTGAAGATTGGACCGGGCAGGCAGAGCGTGCTTCTGTATTTCACTTCTTCTGTTCAAGCAAAATTCTCAGCTCAATTCTGTGTCCTAAATGAGAGGGGATGTACACCAACGGGCCAGGTCCACTTTGCAACAATAGTAAGCATATGTGTGTGTTTGTGAGAGAGCTTAAGAAAGAATAAAAAGTTGAATATATTAGTAAATATAGGAATTTCTTCTTGATCCTTTTTTACAGGAAGCGAATGCTACTGAAGCACGTATGAATGTGCCTCTTGACTGTCTTGCTGAGAAGCCGTGCGTGCAGGTAAAGTTAACTGACTTAGAAAAGGTGTTTCCGGATATGGTGTGTTTCCTTTTTTTTTTTTCATCTCAAATTTTAATTGACTTTTCTGCAGGTTTGGCAGTCTGATCCGGCTCTTTTTGGTAGAAGAATTCTGTGCCCGGACTGTGAGTTAACACACACACAAGCTTAAACACATGAAGTATCAGTTCATAAATGGATGCAAGGATGCACGCACAACTATTATGAAGTAAATAGATGCACTGCTTTTTCTGTGTTTCTGCAGACACGCACAACAGACGAGGCATGTATGCTGTGGCGGCTTTGATATTCGTGATTGTTGTTGCATTACTGGGAATTTTTATCCACCGTCTTACCAAGAGCGGAGCTGCAGGTTAGTACATTACGTAGTGGTTGGAGGCAGTGTTTCATTTAATCTGAATAATCATTGCACGTCTCCATCTTTAGATTTTAATTGATTTGTGTGGTTGGTGTTCTGATGCCCCATGTGCTATACAAACTTAAAGGAACAGTATAAATTCAATCCTCTTTTTTCTCCTCTGTCGTTCCCATTTTTCCAGGTTGGTTCTGCATCCAGAAGCCGGTGTTACTGGTGTGCTCATCCGAGCAGTCAGCCCATGTCTCTGCTGTGTGTGCATTAGCCTCAATGCTGCAAGGGGAACTGAGTGCCACAGTCAACATGGCTTTGTGGGCCCAAAGCTCTCAAACACACGCTGGAGTCGCAGATCTGGGTCCTCTTCCCTGGCTGTACGGGCAGTGGGAGGCAGTGCGCAAGGCTCAAGGAAAAATGCTGATTATTTGGAGCTCTGGAGCACAGAAGACCTATGAGACGTGGAGGGAGGAGAGAACAAACATGGGAAAGACTGATGGAAAAAAGGGAGAGAAAATGAAGGTAGAGGTGGGGGAGGATTTGAAACATAATGGAGTAAGACTGGGAAAATGCAAAGAAGAGAAAACTTCTCGAAAAAAAGGTTGTCTTGAATTATGTGATGATACTGACTGCTACTCCCAGAGGGAGCCCTCTACAGTGATAGCTCCAGTGTTTACAGCTGCTCTGGCCTGCTTAGAGGGGGCTCTGCAGGGGTGCAAAGGTCAAGGAGTGGCCCTTGTCTACTTCGAGGGACTTTGCCACAGCAGGGACATCCCAAAGGCTTTCAGAGGAGTCCCTCGGTACTGTTTACCGCAGGATTTTAGGGGTTTAATACAGGAGCTGGGAGGGATGAGAAGACAGACAAAAACTGGTCAATTCAGGTGGCACTGCTGGCCCCGACTCCTCTCTAAAGTGCTGTCAATATGGCTAGCGCGGCGGCTAGCCCAAAGACTACGGACACTGCTTCCTCAGACTGCAGGAAAGAAAAAAATGCAGAGTGTCACATCATCACTGAAAACAAAGTCAAATAAGACACAGAGCAGGCTCAAGTTGCCGCTGGCAGCACACATGGCAGAGCCCGAGACTGTACAAGAGCACGAGCCTCTGCACGGGTCACCATGGAGAGCAGAGACACTTTAATCTCGAGTTTCATGTGTCTGACGGGGACAGACTTTTGTTCTTCTTGAAACATGATACATCCATGAGACGCAGGAGCTAGTGTAACATTGTGAGAACCTCAGGACCTACTTACTTAAGGTTTTTAAGTCAAAAATTCCCTGCCTTGTTTTGCATTTTCAGAAGAGAAATACTCTGTCCTATCTCCAGCATTTAGCCTCGAACAGAAGCTCTTCAGTGACAGAAGCCACAGCGAACACCTGTCTTTATCTCTACATATGCTTCTGCTATGAAAATCTGTTTGCAAATTTGCTCTCATGATCTTCATGAGTGTGTTTAGTGTTTGGAAGTGTTGTGAGCACACGTGACAAACTGTGACTGTGGGACGACTGTTTACAGCAAAGAAATTTGCATATAGGATTTTCTTAACGGAGATGTTCCAAAGCTGCGGCAGGTGAAAAGAGGAAATGACTTGAACGAAAGGGTGCTCGACTGTCTGACAGTTAATCCTCCTGGTGGTGCGTTCAAGTGTTTTACATATTTATCTCATTAAACTTTGAACAATATCAAGTCTACTACTATTGCCTTCATATAGCAGACTGTGTTTGCCTGCAGCCACCGTAGTAAATATTTGCACACATACTACCTCCTAAGAAACAATAAAAGATTTTTTATTCAGCAAACATTTGACTGCCCTTTGGAAAAAAAAAACCTCTTCAGTGTCACTGTTCAACAGATTTGTTTTCCTGCTTTAATGAAAAAAAAAATAAATTTTTAATTAAAGTGTATGTGTTAAAATGTTCTGTTTGTATAATAACATTTCTACAGAAAATAAAGAATGTATTTACATTTAAAAAACATGCCTATTACTGAATTGACAAGGAATGAAAGTCAAACAACCCATTTTTTTTCAGCATACTCCCTATTTTATAATCTTCCTTTTATTAGATCAGTTTATTATGATGAATTATGTGGAAAGACCAAACACTGACAAGACTCCAGCGTTCTGAGGCTAACTGCTGAACCTGCTCTGTAGGATTAATAAGGAAGTGAATTGTATTTAATTGAATTTTCTGTGAAGCACTTTGTGTTGCATTCTTTTTGCATGAAAGGTGCTATATAAATAAAGTTTGGTTTGATTTGATTTGATTTGTACTTTCAAGTCAAGTCAATTTTATTTATTTTGCACAATGTCACACATTAGCGTCAAGGAACTAAACAATCTGAACAGCAGAGATTACCCTGATTTCAGAAAAGGAAAAACACCTTGAAGAAAGCGTTAAACAAACAAAAGAATAAGAAAACCTGAGAAGGAGAAGCAGAGAGGGACACATCTCTCGGGACAGAATTGACCAACATGGTTAAATGGAAGTGTGTGTAAACATAAAAGATTTAAGCTCACAATAAAACTTGGGTAGGTGAATACGAGAAAGTTATAAGACTGAAAAAAAGTCTTAATTTTGCAAATACAGTATCATTTGCATTTTAAGAATATGGGACGATTGGGAGTCACTGTAGTCACATAAGGAAGGCTTTTATGAGCCAGTTAATAAATAGCTTGACTGCAAAATTTTAAAGCATGTCCCTTGTTCGCCGGGCTATCATGAAAACAGCCAAATACTTTTAAAGATGCGAAACTATTTTGCATTTAAATTACCCTAAAAACTGACAGTACCTGACCACAGCCAGGTACAGAGCTCACACAGGTGTTCAATCGCCATGCAGCAGATAAGAGAGGATACAAACTAATCCAAAGCAGTGGTCTTAACTGACCTATTTCTTAGATAACGGTTAATGATTAAACTTTAGCTGTCTAACTGAAACATTCCAGGTGCAAGGTGTTTAATTAGTTAATGGAAAATCCCTGCAACATCCAGTAATATGTTTCATATATAAACATTTAAACCACTGACTCATTCTTGGAGTTAATAGCTTAAAAACTAGTAGGAAAAATGTATGTCCATAAAAAGTGTTGGCACATTGATGTTCTACCGTTATTACCTAGAACATTATCAGATGGGATTGCATGATGTACAAACTGGATGAAATTAACTTTATGATCTAAATTCCGTTGAATTGGAAAAAAACCAAGCAGCAACTTGTTGATCATGAGTCAAATTTCCCAATGCCACCTGAGCAGGTGGCGCTGCGGACCGCGGTGAAGTTAGTTTTAAGTTGGAGCGACGCTTTCTCATTCGGCTTCCCCCAGAGTTGGTCGAGGGAGGACGGTTAGCTGAACTCCGAGCCCAACACGAAACTGATGTTTTTACAATACGTCCATGACTTGCCCGTATAAACTTAGGATTAAAAAATACAACCAAACTGGGTACACGTTGCCCACAAATTATAAATGATTGAGTGTTATTCATTATTCATTCATTATTATTATTATTTTTAATGTAATGATATATTTTAACAATAGCTTCGAGGTCATGTGACCTAATGGCTCAAAATCAGTAAAATAATAACAAAATTGGACAATCAAGACACAACTCATTACATTAGATTTATTTGCTTTTTCTTTTTTATATGAATATATTAATGACCTGGGAGCTATTTTATTAGAAAATAGAAAAAGCATTAAAATCCAATATAATGAGTGTGTCCTATTAGTCCATTTCTCTTATTGATTTTGAGCCATCAGGTCACATGACATCGAAGATATTGGCAAAAAAAACCTTCTTTATAACAACATTTATTGAAAATAAATGAATAACACTTAAGCCTCTAAAATTAGTGGTCAATGGCTGTCGAATATCCAACTTAAAACTAACTTCACCACGGTGCGCCACGCCCACCCCTGGAGCTGTCAATCATCGGGGAAGACTTGCTGAACACAATCCCAGGAGCGTCACAACATTGGCGGGTGTGAACGAAGACATGGGGCACATGTATTTCTTGTCTGTCGTTTGGCGCTTCAGCTAGGTGGACCTGAGGCTAACGGCTTTGTTTCGGATGATAGCCGTGACAGCCCCTCGTGCCAGGCGCACAGGAGCTCTCCAAGAAATGGCTCCACGTGCCTCTCTCCCACTGCTGTTACTGTTGCGTTTTTGGCTGGTCATGTCCGCGAGAGCACTCGAGATGATTGAGAGGGAAGCACCTGAACTCACCTGTGACGAGGTAACAAATCACCATGATAGTCTGCTTTCTTCGTATCCTAAGGTTAAACGAGCAGTAACAGTAGTCTCTACCTGTGTGGCTAATAAAGTGAGGCTTTGTGTACTTAAATATTATGTACTTTGTAGTGAGTTTATAACGCCGTATTACATTATAGGCCTTATTGTTTTCTGTATTTTTATTTGGTCATTTGTGAAACCACCTTATTTCTCAGGTGCCCCTTATTATGAAACAGCCAAGTACAAATTAACTTATACAGGCACCTTTTTCCTTCACTGTCTTTATTGTTGTTTATGGGAAATTACACAATGAATACATGCAGAATAACAAGATTTAGTGCAGGCTTTTTTAGGGCTGAACTAAGAGAGACTAATACACAGAGAGACCGGAGAGATCAGAGTTTAATGTCCATTACTTATTTACTATGAACATGACACCGTACTCCACTGCTCCATTTATAAGCAGGGTTGTTGATTTTTTTCTCTCAATATTTTTGTTAAATTAGGTGAATCCACTACTGTGGTATTCATACGGTGTGTTTCATTACCAGTGAGCTGTATCATTCAATTCATTTAATTCTTATCTACAACTTTTCTTTCCTCAGGGTTTGACTGACTGCCACGTGAGCTCAGGTAGCAACACGATCAACACAAGAGCATCTCATATCATGCCGATAACCTCTTACTGTAATAGGCCTTTAGTCCGTCTAAAGCAGAGACTCCTCTGTCCACAGCGTCTCTTTTTGCTGCGTCTCCGCCCGATCCAGACGATACGACAAATGTTACACATGTGCAGCTTGAAGTGTTTCTCTGCTGTTCTGCTGCACAGGACTGTAAACCCTGCCTGCAAATCATCATCACAGTCCAAGGTAGCTTTATCACAAATTTAGAGTCTTTTATGTTGTTTGCAAAAGTGACTAAGCTTTAGTTGAGTTTTACTTATTGCATTATAAACCCTTACATAATGGAAGTCTTTGTTTGTGCTAATAATCGTTGTCACATAGTTCCATAAACTGTTGTTTCCTGCATACTTATCAAAGTTCATTGTGTGGCAGACTGTAAATCAGTCATGTGTTTTTAAAAAATGTATTCTCCTCTCACCGGTCCGATCACTTTGCACATGAAGTTGCAGAAGTGAGTAATGCAAAGCAGGTTTCTGAGGCGTCTGGTCACCACAACGATGAAGACTATCCCTTTAAAACGAGTCCAATGGCAGAGGGGAGCGGTCAGTTTGTGCCAAGAGGTACAGAAACATAACCTCAAGCCAAACACACACATGGTATTATAAAAATAACTTCTAGTAAACTATTTTTTTTCTTTACTTCTTTGTGTTCCAGCTTCTGTTAAAGTGTGCCACAGCTCCCCGGGATCCTATGAGTTTTGCAAGACACTCGAGTTTAATCAGCGATACTCCGGTTTCGACCAAGCGTCTCAGCAGCACACGCTTAAGGTGATAAGCAAACAGGTTTCAAGGAATTACCTCTGCAAAGATTAACCCATTAATGTCCACAGTGGAATTTTATGATTTCCTTCACAGCACTCAAAGTGCCAGCTGAGCTAAGAACAAATCCATTGAAATTTTTCAAATCGGTCAAAGTATGAGGCCACAGCACCTGTTTTTAGTTGTTAGTCACAAGGGGTAGCGGGTTTTTAGATTTTTCTCCCCCTGAATGTGTGTGAGTGTGTGTGTGTGCGTGTACATGTGTCTGAGATTTTGCGTGTGCATGTGTCTTTGTATGTGTATGTGTGTAAATGTGTTTACTAGTGGTTGAGGCACCTCAAAGGGCTTGGCTAATCAGATTACATTCATTCCTATGGGCCCATTAGCCATTAGCATTTATCCTTGAAATACATTAAAGTGAATGGAAGCCCTGTTGGAAACGCCTGGTTTTGAAGTTTCATTTCTCTTCATTTCTTCCTAAAAGTTGATTGGAAAATACTTTTTAGGATTCATTCTTACTTGAGTCTTTCTGGTCTTTAAGTGCATGAGAGTTTTTGAACATGTGATCATAGGAACCTGTATTTCCAGTGTTTTTTTTGTAAAAAAAACAAAACAAAACGGACTACCCTTGTGTCTATCAACTAAAAATAGTATGTTACAGAAATGGCTGTATCTCAAAAACTACAAGGAGTGAAATCAAATGCTTGGTATCATTGGATTCAGAACAACTTAAATTTCAATAATATATGCATTGATTCAGTGTAAGTTGGATATTTAACATGACAAATGATTATTGAACTTGTTTCTGAGAATTTTTTGTGTTTTGTACAAAAAAATTAAGGCATGATAAATATTCAAAATCAAAAATTTTAATTTTGTTTTGTGTAGCCACATGTATTTATAGTTTCCACAGCAAATTTTATATTTCCACCTTCAACAGAAACATAACATACTTAACATACTAAATTTAGTTGATAGTCATTAATGGGTTAATCTTTTAGTTTCAAAAATGCCAACAAATTGTTAAAATAAATGCTCATCACAATTTACCATTACATCACTTTATTAATACTTCGTCCTCTGAACGTCCCTAAACATCTTTGTTAATGTCTTTATTTTTTTAACATGAATCTATTTCCTGTAAATGTAGCTGCTGTTCAGAGACAACCTAATGTTTGGCAGTCCTGTCGTGGTCCACGCCTTCACGCATTCAGATGGAACAGACATCATTCAAAGCATCATGATCCCACCTTTAAAAGAAGGTGAGATCAAGTGCTGTAACATGAGCAAAGACACGCTGAATTGCTGATTGCTAATTCCTCTGAACAATGACTCCTTCCTCTTTCTTTCAGTTTGCTCCATGGACCTAAAGTGGACTGTAAAGGACTGTGGCGGTAAAAAATGCTATTAATATGATCTGTCATCATATTTATAGCATTTTAGCATAGATTATAATTCATGTTGTGTCTTGTGTCAGCTCCCAGACTCCGAGCTGTGACTGATCCTAAGAGAAATGAAGTCCTCCTTCAGCTGGAAAACATGACTAATACCTCACAAGATGAGCTCATGTTTCACATGGTTTGGAATAACATATCTGGAGAGGATCTGGCATGGGTCAGTCAGTGCTAAAGTCTTCATATAAAGCTGCTCTGATTGTCAAAAATCTATTTAGTCTGTGTGTTTCTTTTGAACTAATTTTAAGTCTTTGCAGCCCTCAGGCAAGACTGAAATTGCTATTCCATGGAGCTTTGTCGCACCTTGCCTGTGCTTCCAGGTAGCTCCCGATTTTATTTTTACAAGGAAAAGACAGCTACAAACGGCTTTTGGTAATTAAAAAATAATTAAAACCCCTCTGTTTTCAGGTGTGGTGGAGGGGAAAGGAACTCAGAAGGGAGTTCTGCCCTTTCAAATACAAACAAGGTAAATGGGAGTTATCCTGAGAGCAGGATAAATATGCGTGGGAGAAGGTTTTACAGCAAAGTATTCTTTATTTTTTCAGACTTCCTGGAAAGAATGCAGCGTAATGTGTCCGTGTCTGTGGTGGAGTCTCGGATGAGGTGGGGAGGCACGGGGCTGAGCTGGAATGTGACTGCCCCCTGCAGGCTGGATGCAGAGGTCTGGCTGTGCAAGAAAGACCCAGCAGGAAGCCAGTGTGAGGAGGTGATGGGCTCCAGGCAGAGGCTGCACAGCCATGAACATGCAGGCTGGAGGGCAAATCGCAAGGGACACTGGGTAAAAAGAACAGCTTTGATTTCTTTGCGTGCTGTGACATCTTCAGTATTGGAAAGTAACCAAGTAGATTTACTCACCTGGTTGACTTGAATATTGAGGTATTTCTACTTAACACATTTATGCATCCATTACGACAATCCAGAAATATAGTATATGTTCTTACATCTACACTTACAATGCCCAAGGAGTGCTTTTACTTCTGTTGATCTACATTGTAACTTAATTTTGCTCAAGTCAAGGCTCTAAAATCTTAATCAAGCATGTGATTATAGAATAATGTAACTTTGACCAGAGAAATAAGGCAGACTCTGTGATTTTTCCAAGATTTCCCCTCTTGGGATCAATGAGGAATAAAGACTTATCTTGTCTCACATTAAACAACATTATAGAGACTTTGCTCAAATGGCATTCATTAATATTAAAATTTAAAATACTGACAAACCGTTTCTAAACTAACTTGTTCTTGGTCACTGTTCATTATTTAAAGTATTTATTGATGTACTTTTCAGAAAATGGGAGAGTTCAATGTGTCATCACATCCTCAGCTTTGCATTCAGGTGATCATCCTCTTTACTCTGACGTACTGTTATATTATAATATGATTTTCACATATATTTGAAAACATGTTTCACCTCTTTCTACTGTATGCACTGTGCTCACCTTCACTCTGTCAATCATTTCTTAGCTAAAGATCCATGGGATGAAGTCATACTTGGAGCCCCATTGCCCATTTGCAAGTAAGTCTATTAATTATTGTCCAAAACCAGATTAAAGATTTAATGTTTTACTCTTATCAACTTAAACATTTTTTAATAGGTATGTGAAAGATAAGTTGTGACCTTGTTATTTTCTAACACTAGCAGTGTGTGTGAACTTGGCGTGTTTTGTTGAAGCATTTCGTTCTTTCTGTTTTTATTTTCCAGGGCCTCGGTGGAGATGGAGTCTGCCTCTTCTCATCGGATTACTACTTATTTGTGTCGCCATACTCGGAGCCTATTTTATACAAGGCATCCTGAAAGGTAGGTTTTTTTTATTCGTAGGCCTTTTAAAATTAATAAAACCTTAACAAAGACTTAATAGTGTACTTTTGCTTTTCTTTCAGGCTACGTGTGGAGATGGTTGAAAGAAGATGATGTTAAAGGTATAATAAATCCTAACATCTATTTCATACAGGGAAACCACTGTTTTCAGCATTCTCATACTTTTGACATTACATTTTTATACTCTAGAGGTTTACACACATTCAAATGTTTGCGTTACCATAATTCACGGTCAGCATCTTTTTTCAGATAGCTAATGTTAGCAGCTATTGTTGCTCCTTCTTCTCAGCAGGGATCCAAAATCTCCTGTTTCATAAATATTCTTAAACAAATAGTTCGACATGTTGGGAAATAAACTTCTAGTAGAGAGTTAGATATAAAAGTAGATAAAGCCCTAATATCTGTCTATTCAATTTAAGGCCACAGCTAGCAGCTGGTTAGCTTATCTTAGCAATAAAACATCTAGCTTGGCTGTGTCCAACTGCAACAATAGTTAAGTACAGCAACACAACATTGTTAAATTAACAGTATAAATGCTGTATGTCAGATTATTGCACAACAGTGTCAGATTATGGCACAAGTTGTGATCCAGTTTATGTACAGTGTTCAGTGCACAGTTGAGAATACGTGTGTAGTGTCAGACAGTCAGAGGGAGGAGTTGTAGAGTTTGTTGGCTACAGGCAGGAATTACTTCCTGTGGCGTTCTGTGGTGCATCTCGGGGGAATGAGTCTGTCACTGAACGTGTTCAAGTGCTAAACCAGCACATCATAGAGTGGGTGGGAGACACTGTATAAGACAACACGTAACCTGGACAGCATCCTCCTCTCTGACACGCATGAAAGCTCAGCTAACCATTTTTTGCAGTACCTTTGTACTCCTTGGGTAAATAGGAGCATGATAACAATCTTCTCACCTCACTATCTGCAAGAAAGCAAACACGATTACTTATTAAAACTATGTCGTTTTTCAGGTGCTGTTGGTGGTGGTCACGTGGTGTTGCTGTACCCGCCTGACGACGACCAGGCTTTACCAGAGCTAATGAGTCACCTGGGCTCGTCCCTCCAGGCCCTGGGCTTCAGCGTGTCTTTAGACCTGTGGAGTAAATCAGAGCTGGGCGTACTGGGTCCTGTTCCCTGGCTGCATTCGAGACTGAACCGACTGCAAAAGCAGGGGGGCAAAGTGGTGGTGGTCCTCACCCAGGCCGCCTGGATCAGGGCTGAAGAGTGGGGAGCTCGAAGCTGGGAGAGAAACACTCCCATGGACAGGAAAAGAGACATGGAGGAGAAGGAGGCTGGAGGAAACTACACTAACTCTTCTCACTGTGTGGATGTTTTTACGGCTTCACTGAGCTGTATTCTTGCAGACTATTTACAGGGCCGCGCTGGCGAGCGGTTCATGTTGGTGCAGTTTGAATCACTTCCTCCTGAGCCTCCAGGTGGATACCGGCCGCTTCCAGAACTTTACCGCGGCCTTCATGTCTACAGCCTCCCCTCCCAGAGCCTGGGTTTTCTCACCGAACTGGCAGGAGCTCGACAAATGGCGACAGCTTCAGCCAGACGGAAAAGGGCGGGGGGGCTGAGGATGGCATCCCGAGCTCTGGCACGAAGGCTGTCAGGGTTCACAGCAGGGACGACTATGTTACGCCTTGCAGGAGTGTCACAGGGTTGTGTTGGGGTTGGAGTTGAAGACGCTGGCGAGACAATTCCCTTGCAGCCATGTCTTGTTACACCTCCTTCCAGCCCCGACTCAGACCACAAGGTTAATAAAATGGAATGGGTCTGAAGCAGGAGAGGGCGACACATGAAGTGAATTTACTGGATGAAGGGTCAAATTCATGAGTTGAAATGATACTCAAGTGGTCAAGTGGCTGTCGGAGAAGGTGCTTTACAAGTGTTTCTGGTAGCAGCAAAAGTAGCTCCTTTTTAAAAAATAGGTGGAGCTCTTTAGATAACAGAGAAAAGTGCACAACATTAAAACCTCACATTATTTAAAAAAGTAAATTCAAGGAAGAAGTGTTGTTTTTGACCAGCAGACACTACATTATTTAAGATGTTCTTCAGTCCATTGTGTTCGTTAGAAATACATTGTTTACTAGTGTTTCACAAAATATCGTTACACATGCATTGCATTATATGAATCCCCTGAGATTGACCTTATGCTACCGCTTTGTCCGGGCATGCTGGGTTGGTTTTATATTGTGTTTTGTCCTAATATTTAGTGAACAAGTGGGTTTAAATGAAGAATCTGTCTGTTGTAGTCAGATGCTCCTCTGACTCAGGACAAAGGCAGCAGAGGACATACGATTGCAGAGCAGCACCTTGACACTTGTTTAACATGAGATAAGCTGTCTTAGATAAAACATATTCCTGAGATCATAAGAACGTGTGTTTAAAAAAATAAATGGCTGAGTTGTTTTGGGAGCTTTCATACAAGGGAATCCACAAGCTAAATCCTGACCCCACGGTGGGGTTCTTCAGCAAGTCTTACATCTTCTAAATTAAGTGTGGGAGTCTGTCAATATTTTACAAGGTGTATTAATATAATTTATTTTTATAATTTGAGTAATACCTTATTTTTTTCCTTGTTTTATTGCAATACTGTCTCATCTGAGGTGTCTATATCTTATATGTTATCACATATATATAATACCTCCTTATCTTGTATGCTGTCATCTGTTTTCTTCATGACCTCTGTCGGCTTTTTTGTATTGCTTTTTATTTTAAAGCATGCAGAGTTTGAGCCTGTCGTATAAATTACAGTTTTCCTTCTTTTGCCAGGTTTTAAGAAGTAAACATGATTTTGAACATATTCATCGTCATATTCATCGTGGACAACCAGGCATAAGATGAGCCTTTGTTTTTGTTTTTTTTAATAAACTTTATTGAACAATTATAATACAAACAGTACAGACAAGTACCTATAAAATGTGTTTCTTTTTTTATTGGATGTTTACATTCAAAATCTACACTGAAAAAAAGTTCAGTTCTTTTTATTGGGAAAAATATGGTAGATTTGGTTGCCATTAAAAAGTATGGTGAAAATGTAAACCACAACATAGAGCAACATTTGAACTTAACAGTTTTAAACAGCTATAATTAAAAGGAAATGCATAATAAATGTGTAGGTATAACGGCCCTTTTCTGCTGAAATAGCATAACCACTGCGTTGTTAAACATTCTTTCAGTGAGCTTTACATGCATTTGGCCCTAATTGTACACTGAATCATTTTGCTATATCAAATACTGAATGAACTGAGTTGTTTAATAGTAAAAACGTCATTATATGAATGATATTTAACACATTTATTTTGTTTGAACAATTTAATTTAAACTACAATGCCTTCTTAAGATGTTTACCAGAAATGTGGAAAATGTAACCCAGGCTGCAGATGAATCATTTTTAATCTAACAGTAAAGCTATAAATACTGAATTACTTACCTGTAGGACTACAAAAATCCAATCCCAGACTTGATTTACTTAAAACATCTGCCATGTGTTCAAATTATGCACTTTGCACATGTAAGAGTGGAGCATTTATTTATCTTGAGAACTATATGAGTAGGAAAAAAGGGAAAAGAACAAAAGAAAAAGTGTGTAAAGGCCGAAGGGAAGTGGGAATTTTTGGAAATACAGTTTTCAACAACAGTTTTGTGCTTCTGGCACTAGTCTAGCCTACGTCAAGTTTCAAACCAAAGTTGGCCTGTTGCTAAACCACATATAAAACCAGATTGACACCAATGATTCAGAATTTGAAAACTTGTTTCAATATATAGCTCAAACTTCAACATTGTACAAGATTATCAACATTAGATGAGATTATCTCTAATTTTATATGACATCAAAGCGTGATTGTGATGTTTCTAATGACAGAGAGCACATCAAAGTAGCATAAGACTGTACCTGAGGTTTGTCAGTGCTCAGGTCTTTTGATTCCAGCTGGGTCCCAGCACGGGTCCCAGGATAGGTACCGTTAACAGATTATAATAATCCTGTAAAACAGTAGAAAGAAGTGAGACGGTACGACATGACTGTCCTTTCTCCAAGCCTTTGTATTATGATTTATTCATACGCATCTTAATCTGTCTTTCGTTAAGTTACATTTGCAGACTGGACATACTAGATATTCTTCTCTTAAAGAAAATACAACCATATGACTAATGAAGTCTCTTATTTGGGCCAGAAATAACTTCTGCTCTTACAACTCTTTACAGTTCACGCATCACAGTTTTTATATTCTCTTTACTCCAAACGCAGCATAAAACACATACAAATTGTTGTAAAAGAATGTATAGTTCCTGTAAATACAATAATTCACCACAGTAATATAGACTAATACGGTTTCTGTAAATGTTGCGAGTAAGCGGTAATTTACGATGGCTGAACAAACAAAGAAAAGACAGGTGACTACAGACAAAATCCAAAGAAAAAGAAACAAATTTGATGCTCAGATGAAGGCAAACAGTCTAAAATGGAAAGCGTCCGTCAAGAGTTACAACTGTTACAGAGGGATCCAACTGTGGACATCTGGTTACATTTGTAAGTGTGCCTCCACCAGTACAATTTATTGTCATAGGGTGGCGGCAAAGAGAACGAAAGTGAAGTGTTCAAGATTGTCAGTTTAAGTTAACAATGAATTCAATGTTATATTTATCATGGAATACATAATAATATTTTTATTTTCAATATTATCGTTATTATAGTATAGTATATTCCATAATTTTAGTCCAAAATGTAGTTGAATCTGTACATTGGTAAAACAAGTGCGGTAAATATAGTGTTTCGTCATTACAGAAAATAGATTTGCTATCAATTTGTAGAGATAATGGTTTTCTAGATAAATGTTGTGCGAAAGTTTAAAGGTGAGCCTTCGTTGTTTTAAATGGATTGATAAACATAATGCGTCTATAAAGTACATATGACATTACTGACATACGGACCATCTGTGTATAATTTGGTGTTGAGTGATTGGCTGAAGAAAGAAATCCCAGCGGGTTTGGGCGGGGCGGTGACATCCTGTGTGGCTCAGACAGCTGCTGCATGGAAAGCAGAGAACCAACTGGAAGCTGTTCATTGATTCATCCCAGCGCAGCCTAGCACTAACATTAGCCTGCATGAGCACCAATAGGGTTAGCTAGCTAGTCATCCTGCTGACTGGCCATTGCTGTGGCTTTCCAACTAAAATGGCACACTTGAAGCTTTAGAAGACGCTGCCCAAAATGTGAAACTCTACCTGCATTGTTTTTACTAGCAGGGAATCAGACAATCATCAGTGGTGCAGCGGAGGAGGTGGCTTTGTAATAAGGTAAGAATTAACAATACAGTCCGGGTTTGCTACTTTCAGACTAACTGCAGTAAGGATACTTCAACGTTACATAACATCTCGAGAACGTCCACTGATTTCAATTGACTTTAAAGATACCGAAGAAAATAGCAGACCATGATAGACAATGTTAGCTTAGGCTAACAGCTAACTATTGACCTTAGCCAGCTGCTCGTTGGCTAATTTCTGTGGTGCTGATGCTGAGCTAGCTAAGCTAACAGTGAGAGAGGATCATACCAACCAGCCTAACCTGTGTTTTTAAGCTTAAAAAAAAAAAGGCTAAATGAATATAACCGCATGCGGAGACCTGTGAATGAGCCACTTGAGGATTGTATATGTGTAAGTTAGTTTGCAGTGTTTAAATAACATCCAAATTAGAAAAGAACTGTATTAAAACAACATTAATGCTTAGACATAGAGTAAATAAGAGGACTGTTTTATAATAGAATCCAGTTTAATAATAAAAAATGCAGCTTAAAAAAGGAAAATTATCACTGTCTAGCAATGTCCTAAATAATACCAAGCTTCTTTTAGTAACATTATATATTGCCTGACTTTGCATTGGATTAGTTTACATTGGACAGATGTTCTAGTTGTTTTATCCAGCCCCTCTACATCCAGAACTAATATAAACTAGGCTGATATTTATCAACCCTTTTTATCAACTCTTATTATAGTGTACAAATTGCCATATTTATTTGTATGTAACATTTTCTTTAAAATAAAACTAATTTTCATACAACTTAGACAGGCTTGGATGATGCTCTCCCTGAGACATTCCTGACAATAGCAACAACTAGGGCAAATTGTACCGATTGCACAGAACGAATACATGACATGAAATCAACATTGCTGTCCATTTTTGACTTTTGAAAAAACTTTAAAAAACTGCCATACCTCAGACATCTTGCGCCCTTCTTCACACTTGACAGAAGAGGTGGTGCATGCAGTGTGTGTGCAACCTCGCGCAGAGTTAATGTTGTAAGCTTTGTCAAGCTTTTTTAGGGAGTCATCGAGCATTTAGGTGTAATTAAAGCGTTGTTATATCGGTAGAAAATATCGGCATATCGATTTGTCATTTTCAAGCCATAATCTGCAGATGCTGATAACGTGCCGATAATATCATGCATCCGTAATATATAGCATCCAGTTGATGCAAGTTATGTCCAGGTCTCTTGGTAAACATATTAAGTAAAGCTTTTCTGGATGTATAAGTTTTAAAATTCTTGAATAGATTACTGAGAAGTATGTGTTCATGTGTGTGTTTTCTGAAGGATCATGTGGTGTGCTTGGCCGTTCCTGCCTGCTCTGGTGCTTCTCTCAGAGCTGTCTGTGGTGAGAGTCCAGACTGCACCATGCCAGACCTGTCGAAAACTCACAGAGAGTTTTATTAAGGTACTGCACTTAAGTTAATATATTATCAGTTCAGGTTTGCCTTATTGGGTCAAGTTTTTTCAGTATTCCTGTTTCCTGAAAATGTTCACTGCTTTCAGGGCTTAGAGAAAACAGCCAACAAGAATTTTGGAGGAGGTAACACTGCCTGGGAAGAAGAAAAGTTGGCGAAGTATGCACGCAGGTAAGAGAAAATTTAAACCAACACCTTATTGAGTTTATAAAAACGACAACTTAGTAATATATTTACTTTAATCTATTTGAATTAGGGATGCACCGATCGATCGGACGCAGATCAAAATCTAATCTCCAACCGATCACGTGACCACATTCATGCACCACACCGAGCAGATTAATTTTCTGAACTTTTCTGCAGTGACAGTGAAGACAAATAAAAACTCACTGTGCATAATCAGGGGAGGAGATGGCCATGCAGATGCGAATGTCATTTGGTTTTGAGTCTGCCTCGGACAGAAAACGTCTCATGTTCTGAGGCTGAACCCACACTCTGCTAGAATTACCAGCGCCACTTCAGCCAAAGTTTAGAAGCCGGACAACATAATTCCCGGGGAAGTGATCAGAAGTTAGTAAGATCCACTCAACGGATGCATGCACTCGCTTTACCAGAAGGAAATCCTGCAGCATGTGCTCCTCCTGCTCCAGTGGTGCAGCGTCATCGCTCTGTGACCTGCAGTGATCACAGACACAGGTGTGCTCCAAAGCCGGCAGTCCGTTTAACACACTTTAAAAAATAAAGATATTCACACTCTCATCCAACGAGACAGGGACTAGATCGCACTCAGCTTTGTAATTTATTCAACCGAAGGACGACTCAATATTTTTCCATTAATCATTGAAGGAAGTACAACTAGATGAGATCACCCACTGCAGGCATGTAACACACGTGAGCCTGTTGTTAAAGTTCCTTGTTTGCACTTGAGGGTCGACCATGTTGTGACACAGGCCTGACTGATTATTGCTTTTTGTTTAGCTGTTTACAGAGAACGGCTCCATTTGTTCCTAAAACTAGTTGTTTTTTAACTGGATAAACACAGAAAACTTCTCTGCTCTCACTTTTTTACGTGTTAAGGTTTCATTATCAATTTCTATTTCTCTGCAGTTGTTATCCTTAACATTGTTAGGCTAAGTGTTTCAGAGCTCTCTTGTGGACACAGTTGATACAGAGAGCCCCATTTACTTGTTGTTTAATATGAGTGCAGAGCCTGCAGGTTTCAGCCTATATATTTGTGTATTTGCATCAATGGTCTATATATGTGCAGCACACTTAATTGTTCTGAACAGTGCAGTTATCAAGTGCAATGGCTGATAAACACTAAGGTCATAATGTATTCATTTCTATATATCTTAGAGAGGAAAAATTGGTATCGGCCCTAAAACTCCTGATCGGTGCATCCCTAATTTGAAGCCTAATGAGGAGAGTGAATCCTCTCAGTGGACCCGAGCAAGGCTACCACTATTCATTGGTGGGCTGTGTGGGTGGGACAGCATCTGTACTTTTACTTTATTTTTGTCTTGCGTCTCTAATCTCTTGCCTCTTGTTTCAGTGAGACTCGGCTCCTGGAGATTGTCGAGGCTGCTTGTGAGAAAGCAGATTTTGAATGTAACCAGCTGCTGGAGCAGATCGAGGACCAAGTGGAGACATGGTGGTTCCACAGGTAAATGTGACATCATGTTGTTAATTTAGTTTTAATCTCTCTTTTATTTTTTATTGAGACTGTATTTGCCCCAGCTGTTGTGTGTAATCTTGTTTCAGTAAGATTACCAGGAAGCTGTTTTAATTACATGACTGACATGATATGTGTGTCCCGTAGGCAGCAAGAGGCCCCAGACTTGTCTGAGTGGCTGTGTATAGAGGAGCTGAGACTCTGCTGTCCGCCCGGACGCTTTGGACCTGACTGCAAAGGTGTGTAAGCATTAAAAGAAAGCATTCTGATATCAATGTAGAAAAGTTAACACTTCATAAAGATATAAAAATGACAAATGCTAATTCACAGCCGTGATTTTGAAGAGTTACATTGTATCATAAATAGCATATTTATCCACTACAGAGTGTCCATCCGGCCCTGGTGGTGTGTGTGGAGGTTTGGGCCGCTGCGAGGGGGAGGGGACTCGCCTTGGGGATGGAGAGTGTGTCTGCGATCCTGGGTACTCGGGGAATCTGTGCCAGAGCTGTGCTGACGGCTACTTCAGAGAGAAAAGCTCCAACGACAGTGCAGGAGCCTGTGCAGGTGCCTAAAATTTAAACAACTGCTTAAAACTTCTAAATCGTTTCTCAGGTAATCTTAAGTTACCATCTCCTTGTCTTTCATCATGTGTAGCTTGCTACCACTCCTGTAAGAAATGCTCCGGGCCACAGGACTACAAATGCCTTGACTGCAAACCCGGGTGGATCCTGCATGACAACAAGTGCGTGGGTGAGTGTGGCTTTAGATGTCATGTGGTAACATGTCATCGAGCCTGTGCCAGTTTTCTGGATGGGTGTAGTTTGACTTTCCTGCTGTGTGTCTTTTAGACATTGACGAGTGTGGCACAGAGTTGGCTCGCTGCGCTTCTAACACCTACTGTCACAACACCGATGGATCATATGAATGCAGAGGTATGCTCTCGTGTGTAGTTGCTGGTTTTGATTTGTAGATTTTCTGCTGCTCCTATGATAATTCTTTTTAATTATTTGAGGGTGAGGCGTGCTGTTAATTAAATTTGCTAAATTGGAATAACTATAATCACAATCTGATTTATCGCATCACAGAATATAAATGGTTTTATGTGTTGTTTGTTTGGGAATTTGGCAGCAACTAAATGCTCTTTTTCATCAATTAATGTTTTGATTGATTTGTTTTCATAATGTGTCATAAGAAAGTGAAAGTGCCGGTCATACTTTTCCAAACCTCAAGGACTTTGTATTCAGATTGTTTGTTTTAATTGATCAACAGTCCGTAACCGGAATACATAAAGTTACCGTCATGTATGACAAAGAAAGCAGGGCATCTTTATATTGGAGTAGCTACCTGTAGCTTCATTCTTTCTTAAAGACTAAAACAATTAGTCCGTTATAAGAATAGTAATTCTTTTTACAGCTCTAAACAGGTGGTTATATAAACTTTTTTGTCTCCAGGCTGTGACCAGGCATGTGTGGGTTGCATGGGTAGTGGTCCTGCTCGCTGCAGGAAATGTTCACGTGGCTACAAGTTAAAAGGAGCAAAGTGTCTCGGTAAGAATACACCACTCATTGACTGAATTTTTACGCCACTCTCTCTATCTTTTTCCTGATTTCCTTAGCCGTTTCTCTCTGCTTCCTCGCACAGATATAGATGAATGTAGCGAACGAGCAATAGCATGCCCAGGACTCAACGAGGCCTGCATCAATGAGGAGGGCTCCTTCCACTGTGACTGTGCTGATGGATTCATCAGAAGAGATAGCATTTGTGTTGAGAATAAGCCTCCTGGTAAGTAGTCCTAGTAGGGACTTTACAAACATACATTGCTGACAGCTTCTCAGATCTGTCGGCTAAGTTTCTTTTCCTCTTCCTCCTCAGCCGGCCCGGAGAAGGGGCTGTTTGACGACATGACAGACGACGAGGTCCTTGTACTGCAACAGATGTTCTTCGGCGTCGTGATCTGTGCTATAGCTACGCTCGCTGCAAAGGGTGACATGGTTTTCACGGCCATTTTTATTGGAGGTGTGGCCGCTATGGCCGGATACTGGCTGACAGAAAAGGGAGACATGATGCTGGATGGATTTCTGAAAGGACGCTAGACTGTCTAGAATGACGCCTTCGAACACCAGCCGGTTGGAGGGCTGTCCCTACAATGCTAGATTTTCAGGGATTTACTTGGGATCGGGGAGTAACTTGAAAGGGCTTTGATTCTTTTATGTTTATGAAAAGGGAGAACTTGAAGCCGTGAAGAGGAATATCAAAGCACCACTGCACTGATGTAAAGGAACTGAACTTAATACCTTACCTCAACTTTGTTGGGAGCAAAGGGTGACCACTACTGATTGTTCAAATCTATTATGCATTTTGATGTCTCATCGGGCGTTAATGTTGCTCAAGAAATGATGTCGTTTCCTTCCACACAATCAAATCCTCCACTCATCTTGTCCACCATTTGTTTTGTCATATCAAAGCTATGAAGCAAAGGCTTTCCCATAGACTGACTGGTTTGTACGTTTTGGCTGTGTAAGGTTACTGCAACACCTGAGCTTCTTGCAAAGGGCATGGGGTTAGATAAGGGACTTTTCATTGAAACTCTGGGATGTTATGAAGCTCTGGTTATTTATGTTCACAGAATGACTTTTTACCTCCGTACTTACTGAATGATTCTTTTTAGTAATAATGCATGAAAATAGGATTTGAAATGAACGGTACTACACTGTATGTATTTATTTATGTCTTACGTTGGCATGGAAGACTCACTTCAATAGCTGCTGGATCACCATCATTACTGCTATTGATCACATCATGAGTTAGTGAGGGAATGTGCTGAGCTCTGATCGGGATGATTACAGCCATTTTATTTTGCCTTTAAATTTATTTTGAAAGCAATATTTATTCAGAGTATGTTTATCATTTTTTGCTGTTTATTTCCTTTGAGTGTATTTTTAAAAAATCTGTTTTATTCTATTTATAGCCGAGATGGTAGCATCATGTTTGAAGGCCACTGAAGCATTTCCTTGCTCGTCCATCTTTGTTTTGGTTTTCCTAGTGAGGAAATGTGTCCACATATTCATTATTCAATATAAATATTGCTTTACAACAAACAGCCTGTCACTTTACATTTGTATTGTTTCAATTTTTTATTTCATTTTATCAAAGCTTTCTCTGCTTTTTACATAAACAAAATGGGGAGGGGAAACATTCAGGCTTCAGGAAAATGATTTTACAATGACTGAAAAACTGAAAGGAAACCAATTTTACAAATAAAAGTATACTGCGAATGGGATCGCTATCCCTCTATTTCATCACTAATGCAATTTACACTTGAACTAAATACAAGTTCCATACTTTTTTCATGCGACACTCATAAATGCCCAAGTACTACTGCGAGATGTTGAAGCTCAACCTATTTCAGGGTTCCACTCCAGTTAATGGGGTTATGGCAGAGCAGCTCTCGCTCCTTCAGCGCCTCCTGGGAACGCGTTAGTGCTCTGTCCCTCCAGCTCTGCTCCATTAGCTACACACACACACACACACACGCACACAGCACAGGAATAGAGAAAAACCTCAAACACTCCCTTTATTGTTGTAACCTGAGAGCGGCCAGCATGTTAAAGCTTTTTCAGGACACCATTGTAAAGAAACATCAGTTGGTACATAATGCATGTGGGACTTTACCCTCTTGTTCTCATCTCTGTACGCAGTCATGGCTCTGCTGTGCTGGATCCTTTGCTCTCTTTCACTGGACAGGGCGAGGCGATCCACTTCTCGAATGCACTCTGCTTCCTTCACTTTGCTGGCCAGCTGCAGCTTCAGTGCTGCATATTTATCCTCAATCTGCCTCTTTAAGTGCTCTCGCAACTCCTTCCTACAAGAACGATTGTCATTAAGAGGTAAATATGCAGTTTGTTATGCAATCCCCAGTTCGGGGATGATTAAAAGATAAAAGAAAATGACTCATGAGTAAAGGAGATGGCGTTAAACAGGTTATTTTTCTACCTGTACTCTTCTCTTTCAACGCTGGTTCCATAGAAAGGTTTTCGCCAAACTTGATGATATCTGAAGAATCAGAAGACTACAAGTCAGTCATTTTGAACTCAGAAGTATTGGCATCTATAGTTCTCACTAAAAATATTTTACACTAACACTCCTACCTGTAATGCTCCCTCCTCTGCAGGATGAGTGCCCTCTGGTGGTTGTGGTGGTGAACAGCTGGCGTCTCCAGACTGACGGTGCGTTTAAGGACCAAAGGAGGATGTAAAGGGTTCAGTCTTGGAATAGTCTAGAAAGAAAAAAGTAAAATTTCCCTTTTCATACTTTTTTTTTTTAACCTGAAAGCAAACACTGTCTCCCTTTGACACAGGACAACAGTCAATGCTGAACGAAGTGCCAGTGAATCTCTACTCACCTGAGTGCTTGTCCACAGCCGTGCAGAGTCCGAGATGATGGGAAACGTCCTGGGCGGGACCACCAGGCAGCGACTCTGCCGGACAGGAGGTGTGTTGTGAGGAAAACACACTGGTGTGGAAGCTATTGAGAGGGCTGCTGTGGTGTTAAAACAATCACAGCATGTGTTTAACATGTTTGCCAGTAACACAAAAATAGACAAATATAAAAACAAAGCTGTTTACTTACGTAGTTTCATTTTATTTGTTCAAGCTGCTTCCTCTGTTCGCCCACCAGAAAAATCCAGTCTTTGTGGAAACTTTCCAAACTTTCAAATCCTACACGATTTAATTATCTCTTTAAAGTTCTTTTGGCAGTAAATCATAACACGACTCGAAGCGTAAATATAGCAAATTACTGCACTGGTACTAGTTAGAGATTAAACCAGGACCTTCCTGTGCATTCACTGAGCGTTATGCGGTGGCAACAGTTGCCTTGGGAATCAGGTTACCCCCCCCCTGCCAAAAGAAAAGCTGCTGCGTATAGAGGAAGGTCATGCATCAGTGCATTCAAAAGGAAAGATTATAAGCCTGTGACAAGGACAAGCCAGATACAATCAGAAGATGTCTCCGGAAGGCACAAGAAAACCAGTCAGACTCATGGATAATGCACTCATGGATCATTTTAACCTTCAAACCAGTTAAAACATTTTATTACACACTGGGTAAAACTTTTATTTAAACAGAGGCTAACACTGATATCTTTGGAAGAGCACTGCATAATTTTAAAGCGATTCATGCTAAACATGCCAGTTCATCATAATACTATTTCCATTATGGTAACGCAGTATATTTTGTGATAAAACAGATTTTCTTGAATGAACAAATAATCCTTGCAGATCCTGATACTTTGCGTTTCATATTCCGAGTGTTTCGTGGTTCTCCCACAGCCAGGCGTGGTATTTGTTTAACATGTGGTCCTTAGGCGTCACCTATGATACAGAAATACCAATCAAGTATCAGATGTGTGATAAATGAACCTTTAATAAGTTATTCAATCAACTGGAAGTCAAAAAATTCAGATTACACCCACCTCTCTCCATTCTTCCACACAGAAGATCCTGTAGGAGTCGTTGCCATACTTCCCAATACCATGCAGCTCGATGGGGTAACGCCACTGTTTAGTTAAATATTCATCTAAACAGGAGAGAACAGATTGAGGTTTTTTGGCCTCTGATATTGCTTCATATTTTCTGACTAAAACCATACAAACTTATATTAACAACACAATTACCCTGTTATTAGATTGTAATTACAGTAGACAAACATACTGCATGTAAACAGAGGTGGATGCTGCAATCTTCACATACAGTGGACAAGCACATTTACCTGAGAAGCGGACGAGTATTTTGGCTCTCAGCTCATACAGGCCTAGTGGCCTAATAAGCTCAGACATGGGCTTCCAGTCGGCCTCCCGGGTCACCTGTGCCGACGGGTAACGCTCAAAGAACTGCCACAGCACTGGGATAGCCATCTTTCCTACAGGATTATATTATTACAAAAATATAGATACAATACTCTTCCAATGCAATGTGTCCCTGTGTATTTTGGATCTTACCACTGGTCTTGTTCAGAAAAATGGTGGCCACCAGCAGCTTCCAGGGGTCGTGAAAAAGGGTTTCCTGTACGAGGTTATAGGGAGAGCGAGGGGGGGTCCACTTTTTGAAGACCTTCCTCCTGGGTGGGCTAAGGCCTGAGTCGAGACAATGTAAATCTCTGCTTAGGCCACACACGGCTTTATTTCATACAGTAAATTCTGAGGAATACTTTATGTCCCACATAGGAATATACACAAGCTTCCTTGTATTCTTGTATTGAATTAATCATTTTAGTATTACCATCTCTGAGGGGGTTCCGGCGAAAATAAGGGCTGGTTTTCCGTTTGTCTTCCACGCTCTTGGACTCTAAGCAGACAAGAAATGATGTATGAAGTTATGTATACAAAAAAAAGAAGACCTTTCTTATGACACGTAAGAAAAATATTTTTTTAACCCACTACAACAGACCAGTTCCTGACACAGCTGCGAATAGGAAATATGGCTGGAAAGAGTATTTCTATTGGAAGAATGGACTTGATGCGACTAAAAAAGTATTGTACTTGTAACAAATCACAAGAGTGGCCTCCATCAAGTACCTAAAACCTGATCCATCTTCATACAATATATCTTATTAAAAACAATGAGAAAAAAAGTCACATTAATACTAAGGGTCCACAACCCTTGACGTCTAATGAGGTCTATGGGGCAGAGGCCCATAGAGAGCTTCCTGGAGGCTTGTTACCGGATCAAGGTTAGGTTTAGTGGGGGCTGAGGCTGGGCCCGGAGAACATGATGGATGGACTAAGGCTTTTGGGGCCTAAGTTGCATATGCACAAAGGCTCTACAAGCCTTAATGCATCCAGCTTATATTCTGTTGTATTTAACTTTTCTTCTCCCCCCCCCCTCTTCGTATGACATATCTGCATCCCCCTCATTCTTTTTCTTGTTTTAGCTCCTTCATTCTACGACTATATGTGGTTTCTTTGAATATTGTATTCTTTTCTAACAGCGAAAAAAAGCAGCTGGAAACTGGATAAAAATGAAATGTTAGAATGTGAATTTGCTTAAGAAATATTACTGCCTGTTTAAGATGCTGAAATCTAAATAAAATTAAAGATACGTTTAAAAGAAGTTCATAGCAAACATGAACTGCACACTTTACAAGCTCTTAGACAGGCGGTGTAGATCATACTTACTATTCTTGGAATCTCTCACTGGTGTGAAGCTCACACCAGCGATGTCAGGTAATAACACCTCCTCTTGCACGTCCTGGTGACAGTCAGCATCACCCTCCGCTTCAGGATTAGGCTTGTTGTCACCTTTGCTGTGAATCTGTATCTCCTCTCCTCCTCCTTCATCATCACCCTCGTTCTCGCTCTCAGTGGCAGGTTCA
Organism: Semicossyphus pulcher; assembly: GCF_022749685.1. Taxonomy (NCBI): domain Eukaryota; kingdom Metazoa; phylum Chordata; class Actinopteri; order Labriformes; family Labridae; genus Semicossyphus; species Semicossyphus pulcher. Next base: position 23,151,984 of record NW_027211637.1, read on the forward strand.
ATATTCAGAGTCGGGACAGAAGGCTGCGAGTCTGTCTGATCGTCTTTGCGAACGCTGAAAGTGTTTTGTTGGTTAATGGAAGGAGCCAGGCTGAGCAGCTTCTCCCTCAGCTGACCCGCCCTCTGAGGGCTCCTCTGCAGTATGAAATCATCCTCTGTGGTTGAAGGTGCGGCTGGTATGCAACCCTTCACAATCTCATCGGTTGTGTCATTACATAAGGCAACCTCCTTTTGTACAATGTCAGTTTTAATATGGTTAGTATCTTCTGTACTCTTTACTTTTTCTTCTTTAGTGCTTCTAACAAGACAAGAAGCTCTTTTAGATTTACTTGGAGGTTCATCCAGTGTTGCATCCTGTGTTTTCTCCTGCTGTCCATCTGCATGCTTTGTCTTTCTTCTCCTGTGTTTCACTTTGGAGGGAATTATGACATCATCGCCTTTTGATGCAGAGAATTCAAAAAGGCTTATGTCTATGTTACCTTCTCCATTTTTTAGGAGGAAAGCACTCAGGGATGCTTTTGACCGGAACTTTAATCCTTGGGGACTTAAACAACAAAAAGACCCATTAGACACTGATCTAACTAAATCTACAATACACTTAGTCATGATGTGAGGTATGATTACAAGAAAACACTGATTTACCTTGTTATGTAGACATCCAGTTTCCCGGCTGTCTTGCCTGCTTTCCTCTGCCTCACCTCTCTGATCCAGCCAGAGGGCATTGTGGAAGTGTGGCACGAATCCTCCCTGTCCTTGCAAGAGTGGTTATTTTTATCTCCACTGGTCTCTAGCACAATGTCACAACTCGAAGGATGCATTTTCAGTGTGTTTTTGAGCCCAGTTGAGACAGTTGTGGATGCAGAGGAGTCATTACTGAGGCTGACTGTCTTCTGCTCATTGTCCAGCAGCTGACTTTTTACTCCCACATCAGCAGCCATTCTTGGTCTGGTACATATTTACCTAGGACATACAACAACATAAACAGTACACAAATTACACCACATTATATATCATGGATGTTACCGTACAACGGTACAAAAATTGTAATATAATAGACATACATGTATACTGTTCAAACTCGTTCCTTCATTCCAGTCCTTCAAAACAAATCTGATGTCTGTACTCTTCCTTCCCGGTTACTCTGATGTAAACACCGGAGTCACAAGTTTCGGCACACACTCGCTCGTCTTGCATGCAGGAAGTGGAGAACAGCTTCGAGTCTGCGCAGTAAGGACGAATCATGAAAACGGAGCTTAGTATGAAAAAACGGCTGAAAGCAGCAACAACCTGTTGATAAGAAACCCACCCGTCCTAACTGCTTTTTAAAGGTGGAAATGAGAGCCGTCCTAGCCTGGAAAGAAACTATTCGTGAACAATGGTGAGTGTATAGATGCTTATGTTTACACTGTCAACCCAGGCCCGGTGCTGGGATGTAACGCTAGCTGGTTAGCAACGGCGGTTGCTATGTAAACTAGTGTTAGCCAGCTAGCTACGTTAGCTAGCATAGCACCACGTCAACTTGGTAATTGTTTGTAAATGACAGAGATACTTAAGGTGGTGAATATTTCCTGTATCTACCACGTCATGCAGAATTTCTGCCCTGTTAATATTAATCACGTAAGCTTTCTTATGTTGCACGGTATAATGTTAGGTCGCAGCTAACGGTAATGTTAAGCTAGCTGTCGCTTGGTTGCAGCTGCACATCATTTGTTATCAATGACATATTTTTATCTAAGAAGCTACTAAGATGTTTACCTATACCTTTGTTATTTCGATGTTTAATCACCATTCATAACTTTATTTGCTTAATAAATTATCTCTGCTTTATATAATCTTTTATATTTATTTTAACATTTAAATATTGATAGGGATGCAACTAGGCTAACCAATAATTTATTAATCAATTCATAATTTAATTAAAAAAATAATTTAACAAATGCTTGTTTTTAGAGCTTTTAGCTTCTTGACTTGAAGTGTACAGAAAAAATCAACCAAGTATATATAATGTGTTATACTTTACTTTACTTTTGTAGGCTACTGTTTTACCAAGGTGATTAATTGGTGTGAATGCCAAAGGCATTTTTCAAGCATTTTCAAGACTTCATAACTCATTCATACATTCAATTAGAAACTCCATTCCACTTTTATTTATATTTATAATATATAAATAACATAAATGTATATATAATATTTTTTTTAATATTTTAAACTTGTAGACTTTTATATCATTCATAGTTTTTTTCACAGTCACCTTTCAAAGTTCAAAAAGTTGCAGTGAAATGTTCAAAATCAGTGTGCAGGAAGACAAATTCAGAGGGGAGAGGCTGTTGAAAAATAACTTGGACACCTTCTAAACAAATTGCAACTGGGCCCACAAGTTTCATTCCACATACATCATTCTGGCACCAAATCGGAGGTATTCTTGTGCTGCTTCTTGACCAGCACAAGCACCAAACTTGACCAACTGCCCCATCTGCTCTAATGTTAAACATTTCTGGAGAACTCCAAATGTGACCACTTTTGTATTTCACTGCCCTGGCTGCATTTTTGGCAGTACAGACATGAAATTTGCCTCACTGCTTTATCAGAGTTGTGGTGCTCTGATTCGATTTGTGTGATGAGCATTTACAGTCTTGACATAATGACAAAAGTTTGAGATGGTGTTTTCAGCTGAAATCTAATTTAAAATCAACTGCCCAGCCAGGAGTCAATTAGCTGTTACTTAGTTACCATCACCGGGGCAACAGTTGATTTCAGTTGGAGGTCAGTGAAATTCAGTTGGAGGTCAGTTGACACATACACACACACACACAGGAAAGACATTTTCACACTTCCTCAAGCATTTTTCAAGGCTGGTCTTCCTTTTTCAACTCCTCCATCATCTTGGTCACCTCCTCAGTCAACATCTTACATTCAACACACAGTGATTCAGTCAGTGTCAGCTTCTTTCAACCTCTTTCATACATTACTTATATTCATTCAACTTTCAAGCACAGCATTAGCAGTTCAGCATTAGCAGTTTAGCGTCAGCGATTTAGCAGACAGCATTCACACAGCAATTTCTTTGGAAATTGCATTTTCTAGTTTTTTGTTATTTTTCTGCCTGTTATTTAGAGTCTGAAAGTGTTTTACTTACAGCTGTAAATGAAATCCTTACATTTGAGTCTTATCTTAATAAATGACTTACATAAAAAACAGATCATTACAATATCTACGTACTAGTAGCCTTATTGACTTGTCATTTCACCATTATTCTTCTTTGCAGTGTTTATGACCTTGCCTTTAAGCCAGATGGCAGCCAACTTATTATTGCTGCAGGGCTTCGTGTCCTGGTAAGGCTCTCCTGTTTACTTTGGCCAAGGCTCAAATCTAAAGAGTACATGTGTTATTATGATATTTAACGTCTTTGTTTTTTGCAGGTTTATGACACAGCAGATGGAAATATTATCCAGCCTTTAAAAGGTCACAAAGACATAGTGTACTGTGTGGCCTATGCAAAAGATGGTAAGCAGCTGGTGTACCATTTGTACACTACATTTGTCTGTACCAGTCCTTGTTGTTTTCCTACTAACTACTGCATTCTGCAGGGAAAAGGTTTGCCTCGGGGTCAGCAGACAAAAGCATCATCATCTGGACGTCTAAACTAGAGGGTATTTTAAAGTACACGTAAGTGTCACTGTAACTCTCCACTTTAGTATTAGAGCATTCACAATGGTGTTTAATCCTCTGACCCTTTTTATTCATGTGTTTATCTGTAGTCACAATGACTCTATCCAGTGCGTTGCCTACAACCCTGTCACTCACCAACTGGCCTCCTGCTCTTCTGGTGACTTCGGTGAGTACACCATGAGTTTGAGTCTGTATAGACTTTATAGTCTTTTAGATAATATTATGAAACTTATATAGATTCATATTTTTAAAAAAGAGATTGATCCTATGGGAACTGGACGACCTCCATTGACATGCTTTACATTCTCAGGTCTGTGGTCCCCAGAGCAAAAATCTGTAAACAAGCATAAAGTGAGCAGCAAAATAACATGTTGTGGGTAAGTAAAATGTTTTTGCTTTAACTATCTGCAAAACTAGAAAACATCAATGTAACAAAATAATGTTTCATATGATTAAAGATGGACAAATGATGGCCAGTACCTTGCCCTTGGGATGATGAATGGAGTGGTGAGCATTCGGAACAAGAACGGAGAGGAGAAGGTGAAGATTGAGCGTCCAGGTGGATCCTCCTCTCCTATCTGGTCCATCGCATGGAACCCCTCCAAGTGAGTCTTTCTGAATTATTGCTGTATGAAATTAAAGGAAGAAGTAGAAAGGTGAGATATCTTCACCAATTCATTCAAGTGTATGCATCTTAAGCACTGTCCATACATGTTGTAGCATTTTAAGTAATGATTTGATAATGAGAGTTCATTTCTTTTTAGTTAAATAGCCTGTATATGGCCAGCAGGGGGCAGTGGTCATCCAGTGAGAGTTGGAACAGTTTCTGTGAGAAAGAGGATTATGAGGACATGGAGAAGCTGTCTCCCCTGTTTGATGCCCCCTACAGCCAAAGCGAGGGGCTCAGCTCCAACCCCATCTCAGGACTACTGAACAGGTTATGTGAGAGAAAGGGACAGACAGAAAGATGACATTTTGCTGGAGGAAGGGTAAGGAGGGCAGTGATGAGAAACAATGATAAGATGCACCAGATACAGTTTTATTGAGTTGCTTCATGGATTCTGATTGCTCATGTAAGGGAGGTCGGAGCATGTGGTCATCCAGGAAATCGTGTCTCTTGAGCTGTCGAGGATTCATGTCCCGCTCATGGACACTTCAATAGGATGAATTCTTCTCAGCACAGGGCTTTGATGGGTAGATACATAGATTTACTGCATACGACAATAAGAAACATTAATACAGTCGTCTGTCCTGACACACAATTTATTGTGTCGAGGAGTAAAACAAAGTAAAGCTAAGAGCTTTCTATTGATGAAAAGTCTTGACCATGTTTCCCAGAGTTGAAGGGTAATCTCTCAGCTTTAATTTACAATGTCATCATTACCTGGACAACCAAAGCAGCTGCAGTGTGTTTACAGGAGTACTTACGTCTAAAATCATTTTTGTCGTGTTTTCACAGAGATGAGCACAACGACATTCTGGCCGTGGCAGACTGGGGTCAGAAGCTGTCCTTCTATCAGCTTAGTGGAAAGCAGGTGAATAAAGCACATGTCTATAGAAAGATCCTGAATCTTTAATAACCATACAGTATGCCTGAATACAACCAACAAGGTGACTTGGCATTGTACATACACATACATGTACATATGTACAACAGCACTGCCATAGATTCTGCTTTTATGAAGTTTAGTTTTTGTTAACATTTTTTGGTGAGAGTCAGAAGGAAATTCAATGATGTTTATTACTGAGGTCGTAGTTGAAGGTGTTGTTGTACTGAACTAAATTATATATTTTTTGTCCTCCCTATTTACATACATGAGGGGGCCAGAGTATTAGAAAGACCTCTGAATATAATGCAGCTCAGTGCAGCTTCACCACCAATTATGACCTTGACGCTGAAATATCATTGAATTAACACCTCTATGACAGCTTACGAAAAAGCCTGTACATTACAGGCAACATTAAAGCAAATCTAATGGCTGAGCTGGTGTAGTGGATTACATTAGATTTTTCAGGTGTACCTAATGAAGTGGCAGGTGAGTGTGTATTCTGAGGAGTGCTTTTGCAATATGTTCCAATAAAACAAACTTGTCTGCAGCTTTAAACTTTTTCAAAGGGCATTTAGGTGACTAAACAAAGGCTGTCTCATTAACTTGCGTTGTAAATACCAGAGTATTAATAGCATTTTGAAACACTGTCAGCTCGCTGCACTGTATGTGATATGAATTTCTATAGCAATAAACACAAGAACACTTGACTCAGTCTGCCTGCCCAAAATGTATGTTATTGCAAACACTTTAGTGAGCTTAGGACCTGTGTTCCCTGTTGTAATCAGTCTGTCAGGGTCTATTGAAACCATACCAGAACATTGGATGTGATCCCGCAATGCTTTAATGGCCCCCTCACCGTCCCTCCTTCCTCCGAAATTCCCTTTGGGCAACACCGTAATTATGGACAAATATGCACTGTTCATTACTCTGCCGTTATGCCTTAGGCTCATATATTGTCATTGGCCTATTTATCTCTTACAGTGAACATTCAGTTTTGATTACAACACCAGGGATTGTTTGCAGTAAAGGAAAATAATTTTTGTGTGGCAGCTGAATGAGGAGAAACAGATGCTTAGAGTTGGGGAGCTAATATGGTGTTGTGCAAATGGACTTTGAACTTTTATACAATAGAGGCCATTTAAATCAGAAAAAGACTTTCTTTTCATCAAACACTCAAAGGAATAGTTGAATGTGCTTTGGACTTTGATGTGTTTAAGCTCCAGACAGTGGGACGTATTGGCCAAGGCCTCTGGGCAATAAATATGAGAAATGCTCTTTTTATTCTCGGTTTAATGTCCTTTTCTCTCTTTGTCTCTCTCAGATTGGAAAAGACAGGACTCTCACCTATGACCCTTGTTGCGTCAGCTATTTCTCCAAGGGGGAGTATATAGTCATGGGTGGCTCTGATAAACAGGCCTCCCTCTACACTAAAGATGGGGTGCGGCTGGGAACCATTGGAGAGCAGAATGCCTGGGTGTGGACGTGCCGGGTTAAGCCTGATTCTAACTTTGTGGTGGGTCCCACAACTTGTGAAGACAATTTTCCATCGATGCTATCCCTACTGTTAAATAATAGTGTGTTTGTGAGAGTAAGAGTAGAGGTAGGGAAATGCAAAACACTGATAAAGACTGCCATTTCCCTCATATGATAGCATGGCGCCTCTGTAGCTACACAGATACACAAGCCATTTTTATTTTACAACACCTTAGCAGCTCTTCCTTCACCATATTGAACTGAAAGTGATGATGCATACATGGGAGAATAGGTTGCTGGCAGATTCTTGGTTGCACAGTGTAAATGCTTTAACAACAGGAACATTTTCCCACTCTCACAGTCTTTTCTTAGAAGTGTTAATAGGATGTGCTACGTTGTTATCTCTTATCTAGGTGCTGGGCTGCCAGGATGGGACCATTGCCTGCTACCAACTTATCTTCAGTACAGTTCACGGCCTCTACAAGGATCGCTATGCTTACAGAGACAGCATGACTGATGTCATTGTCCAGCACCTCATTACTGAACAAAAAGGTGCGCCTTTGTTTCAGTAACAGGCTGTTAGGTTTACAATAGAGGACCTATTGTGATGCAAATCTAAATACGTAAGTGAACTTTCCTAACACTGTTCTTTTTGTAGTGAGGATCAAGTGTCGCGAGCTGGTAAAAAAGATTGCCATCTACAGAAACCGTCTTGCCATCCAGCTGCCCGAGAAGATCCTAATCTACGAGCTCTATTCAGACGACTCCTCAGACATGCACTATCGCATCAAGGAGAAAATTGGCAGGAAGTTTGAATGCAACTTGCTGGTGGTCTGCTCGCAGCATATCATCCTTTGTCAGGTCAGAAGAGAGGGCGTAGGAAACATTTAAATTTGCTTTCTTGAAATGTTTTGCTGGCTTGTTCCAGAGCCACAGCCTGTTCGTATTTTCAGTCTTCCACATGAGTCAGTTTTCCTTCAGTTATTCATCTCAGACTATATTCTACTGACCTGAAATAACACTCTTTGTTCTTTAAATAACACTTATACACAATTGACAGATTTGCGCAAGATGCTGCAGAGACATTTGAATATTATTAACATGATAGAAGCAGAATGAATCAGTGTTTAGCTGCTCAATTGTAGTCCAAACAGCCCAGAGAAAAAAAGATAATATCCTGGAATTGCTGGTTTCCCAGATGTTTCTGCCTTGCTTGCAAAAGGCTCCAGCTGTGCATGTGCTCTGCAGGCTGTGCTTCTCAACCCACCTCAAGCTGGATAAAGAGAGACAGTTGAATGAAGGGGAAGGACCACAGTCTGTTGAACCAGTGGGTGTCCCTTGGGGTTCCTCTCTGCTTCTTGTCTGCGTGTGTGTGTTTGACAGAGGATGGGAGGGAGGAGGAGCAGCCATAACACAGAGGTTATTTCCCTTTAAATCTGTCTGTGTGTGACAGAGGGGCTTCAGATCTCTCTCTCGGAGGCGTGCTCGTGTTTCATGCCTCAGACAGCTCTTAGACTGTATAAATGGGCTGTGATCGTATGGGCTGTATATATCTGTGTCAAATCAAATCATTGTTTATCTTTATGGCGTTGCTTTCCGACATTAAGCCACACTCTGCAGTGTTTGAAGGAGCAATGTGCTGAGATTTGTTAGACATTTTACGAACATGAGATAAACAGACTGTGAAATAATAAAAACAGGATAATTTGGTCTTACTCTGAAAAAGTCTTATATGTAATTTTAGTCCCACTTTTCCCCACTCTGCAGGAGAAAAGGCTCCAGTGCATGTCCTTCACCAGTGTGAGGGAGAAAGAATGGGTGATGGAGTCTCTAATTCGCTACATCAAAGTGATTGGTGGTCCGCCGGGCAGAGAGGGCCTGCTGGTTGGGTTGAAGAATGGAGCTGTGAGTATTGTGAGAAAGCACATTCGTACATTAAGTCACCTGAGAAACTCGCTCACGCTCACAGGCAAAGAATGGTCCAAGAATTCAAACATGAAGGAAGCTATTTTTGTAGAAGACTGCATGTATTTGTGACTACAACTTTTTTGCAACTGCATTTAACTGAACATTAGTACTGACGCTGTATCCTGATTATGCTTTTTTGTGATGTAGATCCTGAAGATATTTGTCGACAACCCGTTTCCCATCACGCTGCTGAAGCTTTCAACCTCAGTGCGCTGCCTGGACATGAGCGCCTCCCGCAATAAGCTGGCTGTGGTGGATGAGCACAACACCCTCCTGGTGTACGACATAAACAGTAAAGAGCTGCTTTTTCAGGTCAGCAGGCAGTGGAGAGGGTGAAGGGTATGATGGAGGATTTTTAAAGTTGTAACCTCGAAGATCTCAGTTTCTTTCTCTTTGGCGGCACCTATGGTGATAAACGGTAATTGCGGGAGCACAATTTCCCAGATATCCAGACAGTGTCGCATGTGTGACGTCCACGGTCGGCTCCGGTTGTAACTTTTGATCTTCCTCGCTGATGGTCGCTTTCCTTTTTAGACTGTTTGCTTCATCTGAGCGTCGAATTTGTTCCTTTTTCTTTGGATTTTCACTTATTTTTGAAGTTGTATCTGTAGTCATCGATCTTTTCTTTGTTTGTTCAGCCATAGTAGATTACTGTTTACTCGCAGCACTTGCAGAGACGGGGAAAGCAGCCGCTTAGCTCCGCCTACCCTCTGTGGCAGACCAACCACTGCTGGCTGATGGAAAACGCGTCACTAACTGGGCGCCGCTTGTGATTTTTTTTCGCACCAGACACCCAGTCTGTAACACTGCAAATGCAAAGGCTTTCATTAGTGGGCCATAGGCTCAATCACCATTGTGTTACCTCATTTGACGATAGATTTAGTGACTTAACAGACATTTATTTTAATGAAAATCTTCGAGATTATCACTTTAAAGATGCTTATATACGGTTGTACAAGTAAATAGAAACATGCAAGTATGAATAATAATTTGCATTAGGTACATGTTGCACTCATGTCATCCTGCCTGGTCGGTGTTCCTCAGTAACCTTTAAACCTCATCTCCCCGCTCCCCCCCTTTACCTGCCTGCTCTTTTTTGCTTCTCTGTAGGAGCCTAATGCTAACAGCGTTGCCTGGAACACCCAGTGTGAGGACATGCTGTGCTTCTCAGGCAACGGCTACCTGAACATCAAGGCGAGCAACTTTCCTGTACATCAGCAGAAGATGCAAGGCTTTATGGTCGGCTACAATGGCTCTAAGATCTTCTGTCTGCACGTCTATTCCATGTCTGCAGTGGAGGTGCCTCAGGTACGTTGTTAGCCTGTCCTTGTCTGGAGGCAGTTATGGTGCTCCCTGTGGTTATACTCCTAAAATGAAGAATTGCTTGCTTGGACTGCTTTTCTATTATTTATTGCCTCAAGTAAGTGTTGAATGTTAGGTTTGTAATAATTTTTCATGGTGGTCTTGTTGCTCTGTTCAGTCAGCTCCCATGTACCAGTACCTGGAGAGGAAGATGTTTAAGGAGGCCTATCAGATCGCCTGTCTGGGCGTGACAGACAGTGACTGGAGGGATTTAGCCACAGAGGCCCTGGAGGGACTTGACTTTGACACTGCCAAGAAGGCCAGTCACACACTACTCACTAACATTGTTTTAAAGGGGGGGTATTATGCTAATTTCAAGCTTCATATTTCACCTGTTGAGTAGCTTAGCATAATTTACAGTTGCTGCACTTTGTGATGTCACAGAGTGCAGCATGTAGAAAAAGCTGTCTGAAACCTGGCATTCACAGCAGCCTGCAGACTGAGCTGAGAAGCCTGGGGATTACTCCAACATACTTTTACATACAGATTTGAAACTTCACCCACGTTTAGTCTGGACACCCAACATTGTAAAATTACATTTATGTCTTAAAATTTGAAACAGCATAATACTCCCACCTTTGCTTTTACCTTAGCTTATCATAGGCTTACAGCATGTACACGAACCAGGTAGCCAAACACAAACACGAGCAACGTTCAAATTAAAATCTTTGAGTGCAGGACTACAAATGAAACCAGAAAAAATCAGCGAGATCATGCTTTTAAATTATTTCATGTCATTTCTCATCTTCAGGCCTTCATCAGAATCAGGGACCTGCGCTATCTGGAGCTCATCAACAGCATCGAGGTAATACTTCGTCTCCAGAATGAGGGAGAAAAAATCCAAGTGAAGCCAAGTCCAATTTTTCTTCCAGCTAATATCTGCCTCAACCAGAGCTGACATCTTCAATGTTAAACACAGCTTGGGGGGAGACTGAGCCAATTGTAATTATTAACATCATCATACATTTAATTGCTAGGCTTTTCCTTGGGCTACACCTAAAACAGTCCAGCAAGGGAGGAACCTGTGTCATGACCTTCTGGGCTGGTATTCACACACACATCAAGCTGATATATAGACACAATGAAGCGCACATAAATTCCCTGACAGTATGAATGCAGAGCAGAGAGAAGTTCTTTTTTTACCTTGGCTAGTGACAGGAGAAAAGTCTGCTGCTCTTTCTTTGAAAAGAAGAATGTGTGCTCTTTGATATGAAGCTATTTTCATTCTAGGCTGTATAAATAGTGTTCTCTAATTTCATTGTGACTTATGGTATAAGAGTTTAGTTTGGGTTCAAAAGTGAGACAGCCAGCGAGCCAATAGTTCTGAGTGTTTTCTGGGTTGTATGAATCAGTGTGTGTAAGGACACACGTCCCTAACTGTTGCATGCGAGTGTTTATCTCCACACCCATGCCAGTGTTCGTGTTGACTGATTTGCAGGAGAGGAAGAAGCGGGGTGAGAACGACAATGAGCTGTTCCTGGCAGACGTCTTTGCCTACCAGGGGAAATTCCACGAGGCAGCCAAGCTGTACAAACGCACCGGCCACGAATCAAGAGCCCTGAGCATGTACACTGACCTGCGCATGTTCGAGTACGCCAAGGTGATTCAATCCTCGATTGACAAAAAAAAACACAAACATGTACAACATAACTTTGTATCAATGCAGACAGAACAACCTGCATGTTTTAGGGGTGGAGAACATGTGTTTTTCTTCATCATGTGCAGTTATGCCAAGTTGGGGCCCTGCACTGTGTAACGGCCCCCCTTTACCGTCTGTCTTTCATCTCCTCATATATCACTTGAATCTCCACATACATCATCTGATCAGTGCACACACACACACACACACACTGTGCTTTTACATGCACAACAGCAGGGTAACCTACACACATAGTTGAACAGTTGGAAATGGAGCACACACGGAGAGAAATGAGGTGAGCGTCTGCCTTTACATGAATACTTTGATGAGGAGGTCAGCTGGAGTTGAGGCAAATTCATGCTTTATCATGTTTACATGTGAGGGGACACTTTGATCATCAGCATGACATTCACAATGCTGGAGCAGATCACAGCCATGACTTGCTCATGTATATTTGTGTGTGTGTATCAGATTGTATGTGTGTTTGATTTGCTTCTGTATATTTATTTGGCTGCGTGGCCATCTGGTCCCACAGGCTGTTTGTTTTAGGTAGGATGGACACTGGAGGGAAAGGCCGTCTAACTGCCTGGTGTTTGTGTGACTCTCTTCCTCCTGTGTCGGCCTTGACCTACATGGTTATGGCTGTCTGAACTTGACTTCTCTCCTTCCTTTCACAAAAAATTGCTACTGGTATTTTTGCAATTTTGTAACTCTGAGTCTTTGTTCCAGGAGTTTGTAGGAGCGACAGACCCTAAGAGCACTCGGATCCTGATGACCAAGCAGGCAGACTGGGCTAAGAGCAGCAAGGAGCCCCGGGCTGCAGCGGAGATGTACCTGTCAGCAGGAGAACATCTCAAAGCCATCGACATTATAGGCGAACACGGCTGGGCAGACATGTAGGTGTCTATCACTTGATAAAACCCTGTGGATCTTAAGAAACCTTAGAAACACTGTCATTCCTTTTTAACCTCATCTACACTGTGTGCATCATGTTCTCAAATCTATGTCATCAATTCCCTCCGTCCCTGAATGTAGTAAATATGCACATTTTCTAGTTTGTAACTGAACAAAAGACATTTAAGTGGTTAGAAATGTTCACACACTGCACTCTCTGTCTAAGATGTCTCAATTTGACTGTCAGTGGTGCAGTTCTCCTGCTTTGATGTCCTAGATTTCCAGACAGTAATTGAACACTACACAATACTACAACATAAGTGGAATGACAAAATTTAGTTTTTACTTCAAGTAGTGGAGTGAAGCTGGCTTTGGACAGAGGCAGGGGAAAATACAAAGATCCAGATTCAAATCATGAACCTCAGGACTGATACAGATACACAGTCAGCCAACTAACCCACGATGCTCTTATCATTGCAGGCTCCTAATGTGATGCGTTTTTAAGCCCCCCTCCAGTCAAAATATGTTGTTAGTTCTAGGGATAGACCGATATGGTTTTTTCAGGGCCGATACCGATACCGATTATTAGTAGTCAAGGAGGCCGATAACCGATATTTGGAGCCGATATTCATTTGCAGTAAAAGTGAAAATATTGGCGTCAAAATTTTTAATAATACAAACTCCAACACTTAACTTTGTTTAAATGCCTTTAAGCATATGTTTATTAAACAAACAAACAAAAAGCGCAGGGAGTTCCCAGGGTCAGCAGCATCTCTTATAAAGTTAACTGAAAAATTTAAATAAATAAATAAATAACTTCCTGAAGTTTTATAAAGTAAATAAAACAAAGTTAAATAAAATTTGCAAAGAAATTAACTCTTATCGGCCGAATATCGGCATTTTCACCCTCACTGTACAGATGTATGTGTATGTGTTTTTTTGTTTATTTTCAGCATTCAACTAGTTAACTAGTGCTATTTATTTATATATATCTGTATATACAGTACATACAAAATGTTTCACTCAGAGGAGCAGTATATAAAGATACATGGCGTGTAAGCGTGTTGTAAAAAACAGACTGATAAGCCAGAACTCCCCACTGACTCCATCTGACCTACTGTGTTCAGCAGGACAGTGTTCAGTTGTGCCCCAGGTAGGTCAGCACAACAAGCACTGCAGCCGAACAGAGTCAGGGATCTTTTACCAGAATCTGATTTAACTAGTGAGTAGAGCTCGACACAACGGTGCCTCACGTTCAGGTTTATCCGCGCTCACTCCTCTCTCCGCTCATACAGGCTGATCGACATCGCTCGGAAGTTGGACAAGGCTGAACGGGAACCCCTGGCAAAGTGTGCGCACTACTTTGAGAAGCTGAAGCACCATGGCTATGCCTCAGAGACTTATTCCAAGATGGGCAACTTGCAGGCTCTTCTGCAGCTGCATGTGGAAACCCGGCACTGGGAAGAGGTCTGACACACTTACGCACACGGGAGGCACACCTGCTCCACTCATCATGGCTTGTGTATATATATATAGTATCCTGAGACAAACACATACATTTAATGTGAGCCACGTAGGACCGTGCTAAAAAAAAAACTGCTGCAGTACTCAGAAACCCATATTACAAATCATTTGAAGTTCATGGCTTATTTAGTTTCTGCTGATCTCCAGAAAAGTGTACTCTATTTGCCGAAGTTACCACAGCTAAATGCAAACAATAAGACAATACATCTGCCTTATGTCCTTATTCACTGAAACTTAAACCACACACACACTCCAGAGCTAATCACCCGGCTTTGGATTTCTCTGAATCCATGCCCACATGATGATTAGAGAGTGAGAAGCACAAAGCACCGAAAGAGCATCAGCTTAAAACTGTATTCTGCTTCAAATCACATTCCTCCATCAGGGCGGATCATGCTGCACAGACAAGAAGAAAATATGGCATTTCTTTAATCCAGCTGCATTCTGTAATCGAGTTAAAGGCGTAACAGAGATGCATATTGCAGATTTTAATACTGAAACAGAAGAGCCAAAAACAGCACATGAAATAAAGATCACATGGTTTTGCCGTTTTGTCTAAAGGAAGTCATCCTTGATATTTATTTGATCCTCAGAGAGGAATAAAGACAGAGCAGAGGGAGGGCGGCAGAGATGAGTGAACTATTGGATTTTATGTCCTTCACTGGGGGAGGTGGACACCGAGACAGGACACAGCTCAGAGTTACAGAGGGGAGACATATGGATGCCATTCTCCCCGCCAAGTATTACTTTGAATGACTTTGGGCTCACAGGCTGAGGACACACACATTCTCTTTCTCTGTTTTACTGTACGGTGTGTGTTTCTTGGCTCAGGTTGTTGCTACAGGACATTTAGATTAATCAGTCGCCTGACAGGCAAATGTGTGTCCACAGGGCACTACAACGGCCCTTTATATCCTGTCAATCAAACAGCATAAGAGCTGCAGTTTAAGTTCTAATTGAGTGTGAAATCAACTTAGCTCATACACTTGTCTTTGTTCTCAGCTTATTAATAATGTTGTAACAATGTTTTGACAGGAAATAACGTGTGTTTCTTTGAATTTCCCATTTTTCAGGCCTTCTCGCTGGTGGAGAAGCACCCCCAGTTCAAAAACAACGTCTTTGTGCCTTACGCCCAGTGGCTGGCTGAGAACGACCGATTCGAGGAGGCACAAAAAGGTGAGTTTGCATCACCGCTCGGGCTACATATTCTTATTCAAGTGTATGTGTCCAGGATTATTTCAGTAAGCATTAAACTCCACAGCCGCAGCCAGTGTTTACATATGGTAGTGATAAAGCCCGGCCAGCTCTGGACGCGGACGTTTTTTCACTACCTCCTTAAGATGCTCTGTATCCACTGTAAAACATGATCCTCTTTGCTGGAGCGGAGCAGTGCAGAGCCGGGCTGCCTGTTCACTGAGTGACATGCATGCATGCCTCTAATCACCAGTACTACAAGCGGCTCTGATGATGATTACCAACTGTAACCATAGTTATAATCAGCTCATAGATTTATAATTATGATCTCAGCAGGCATATTTCCTCGTCTACATAATCTTCCTCTGCCTGTCTCGACACGGGATACATGACTGAACAGGCCTGATTGTATTGGAGCTTGCTTATGGTCATGCATTTTGCTGATTGTGTGTATTTTAGTCAGGCGCTGACGCAGTATTGTGTTACTAGTTATTGTAATGGAGCCACTGATTCTAGTTTGTCACCTGTGCTCTGCACTGGTTCTTCTCTATGACAGCCTTTAAATGGTTAACACTAGATGTTGTTGGCTACGATGTTGTAGCTCCCAGGGCTGCAGACCCACAATGTCTAGTAGGTCTGCAGCATTTCACCACCAAAAGGCCTTTTTACTATTTTTGTCTTGTTGTTTTGTATAGTTAGAACATCTTCTTGCCATTAAACCTTTCAAAACTGGGTCCCTCCAAACGTTTTTTAAAGTTTGATAAAGGAAATTCTCTTCTTTAAGAGGGCCTTATCTTCAATTTTAGAAAGATAGCCTCTAAAATGGGCCGTTCAGAATAGCTGCAGGTTTCTACGTAGAACCTTGCTTCCACTGAAATCGACCAATCGTCATTCACCTCAGGCTGCCTTCTTGCTCTAGCTTGTAGTCGAGTCGTTGTCAAGATTTCAGCTTACCATTCCCATACCTTTGGCTCGTACATATTGGCCAAATAACAGATCCTAGATCAGCCATGTTTTCTACAACTTTGGAGTGACAGTGCAGTGCGGTCGCTCCCTCACGTGGGATCACACATGTGGTGGAGGGGCTACGCGGTCAATCCAAATACAGTCGGCCAATCGCGGCTAAAGTCTGACCTTTGAATGGCAAAACGGCTTGTTCGTTTCAGGAGGAAGGAGAGGCTCGGAAAAATAATTCACTTAATATATGTATACAATTTTAAAAACGAAACAAACTTTACAACGTGATTCAAAAACATATTAGAATAACAGAAAATTGATTGCATAGCTAAAATATGTCCCCTCTAAATGGAAAACAAGCAATAAAGTTTTACAAAATTGCACCAATATCATGTAATACTTTTGATTGGCCTGATTTCTTCTATACACAGAGGAAAAACATGTTCGCTGCTGAGATTATATTTGTCCTAAACAGATCTTTTTATCATTCTAGCGCAGACTTTAGTGCTATTTGTTATTTAAAGCTCCCATGAGGAACTTTCTGTTTGTGTTGATTGTGGCGCCCCCTGTGGACAAAGCCATACCTCTCATCTCTTTGCTGATTTTGTCCTGTACATGCTTAAGTGGCGTGCAGTTAATCGCTTCGTCTGACACCTACCCCCCTTCCGGCAGTTGCAGGCATTAAAAATAACTATATAGAAATAAGTCTTGTTGCTGATTGTCTGGTTTGCTTCTGTAGGTCATATAGAGGTGGTTTCATAACCAGCGAAAAACTCCTCACAGGAGCTTTAAGGACCGAAAAATCTGAACCACTGCTGCACTCTGTATATTTGTCAGCTTGTGTTTCTATAAGGGGAAAGAAGTGTGTGCTCCTTCCTAGCTTTAACCACTAGCAGCTGAATGTATCCAGTTAGGTAGACTGATAAATATTTACCTCTAATATGTCCTGACCCCTGCTGTGGTTGCAGGGAAAGGGTCGCTGATGAGGTCGACTCCCTGAAGCTGCTTCTAATTAGGCCTCTGATAGGAACATGAAGAATAGTGCTCAGGCTTATTAAGGCTGTAAAGTTTAAGTGCTTTGGTGTTTCATATTCAGAAGCATTCTCCCTGTTTGAAAAGACATATGTTAGTTATTACTGTTTTTTTCCCTTTTAGGTTATAATTTATCCTGGTGTTTATTCAGTGTTTGTGGATATACCTGTGTGAATCGCTGACTGCAACTTTTTGGAGTTACATAAAATGCACTTATATCAGAAAACACCAACAACACATGATGTCTTTTGTCAAGCTGCTCTCTCAGGACATAAGAGGCACCGCTGCTAAACAGCTGAAACAAAGAGCACTTTCTATTTAAACTTACAACCAAATTAAAAGAAGGAAAAACACCACAACAACAACTTAAAATAAATAAAGACGTATATTTTGGATTGCCACTTCAAATCCAGCATTGCCTTTCGACTCAACAGTTTTTCAAGGACAAATAATAACGATCCATCCCTCACGCCTTTCTTTCTTTCTTTTTTCACTCTTTAGCATTTCACAAGGCAGGGCGACAAAACGAAGCTGTGAAAGTCCTGGAGCAGCTTACCCACAATGCAGTAGTCGAGAACAGGTTCAATGATGCGGGGTACTATTATTGGATGCTGTCTATGCAGTGCCTGGACATCGCTAGAGGTGAGACTTTCTCTGCACCTAAAGGAAGCAAAGGAAGAAAAAAAAAGGCGTTTTTTTTTTTTTCTCAGCTTGTGTTACATTTTTGTTTCTGTGTTTGTCTGAATCAGAAAGTGAAGACCAGAGGGACGAAATGCTGAAGAAGTTTGAGAGCTTTCAGCATCTTGCTGAGCTCTACCATGTCTACCGCTCCATTCAGCGCTACACGGTGAGAACGTGCTACTTTCGTCAACCCTAATCTTCATAGCCAGACCAGACAAAAGTGGGAGGAGGCCTTAGAAATCGCCAGGCCAGCCATAGATTGGCTGTCAGTGTGAAAGCTCTGGAAACATAACCCAGTGTGTGGTTAGGTTTCTGTTTGGGCAGAAACATATTCCTGTTCCTGTTTTAGGTGTACTGACAGCCCCTCTGCGTGTCTGCCCACTTTGTAATCAACTTTTGTACTCACATTTCTTTGGACTGCTGTGAGTTTGACAAGAAGGAGGTCTGGCTCTGCAAGATTATGTCAGTTCAAAAAAAGAGTCAGGGTAAAGGAGAAATTGTGATATGCAGAGAGGTAAAGTGACAAAAAGAGAGGTCAGGGTGTTAATTTAAAGGGCCAGTTCGCCTATTTTCAACCTCAGTCCCATCATGCTATTATGGGGAGCTAATGCTATCCGCTTCCCCAATGGGCCCTGGAAAACCTCGGCCAGACTACGTAAAACGCGTCATCTGGCGGAGGCCAGGGAGCTCGCTAAACTACACTTCCTCAATCTAGGACGCCCACCTCCGATGTCATGTCTCGTTCAAAATCGTCAGGTTTCAAATGTAGACTGCAGACCTGAAGATTTTCCCGATCCACTGGTATATTCTCGTCACATTTCGGATTCTGTACTGTTCTGACCCATTGCCTGCAGAGATCGATTTCCTTGACTGATAAACGGTAGTATTTCAGTCCAGCGTCTTTCGCTTGGCCGTTCCTTTCAGAGGGGCGCAATGCATGCTGGGTGTTGTAGGAATGTAAAATGGGCTGTTTGTACAACTTTCTCCACAGCTATGGCGCATATTTCAAATATTGCTTCTATCAATTACAGAGAACACCAGCTTTGACTGACAGTGGCTAATTGCTCTTTAAAGTTAGAGACGACTGAATGCTAACTTAATCTGCTTTAACTTCTAAGAAACCAGCAGTTTTATGTTCTTAAAACAAGACATTTCAGATGCATTTCACAGCTGCTCATATTGATAGATAAGCACTTCATGCATCGTCAGAATGATCCACTTCTTGAAAGCTCTCTGACCTTATTCACCATGGTAACCAGCTGCTTGATTGATCATGATGACTACCTAATCAGTGGTCTTCTCCAAGCCCCCCGCCCTAACTTACTTACACACGAGTAATTCCTGGTTATGAGCACTACATGGGTGACCTGGCCTGTGTCAGCGTGCTCGGTTTGTTGTTTCAGCTCTCGGCTCAGCTCTGGTCTCACCCTGCAGAAGTGAGGCATCTCTGTGATCCAGACCAGAGCAGGAAACCTTCATATCTCACTTTAACTCCCCCTGGTCAAGAACTATAGATTTGAACTATCAACTTCTTGGATAAAGTGCTGTTAGTGATTGCTTTAGCAAATACTTCTTTCCCCTTCAGGGCACAGCGAGGGTTTGGCTGCCTGTTTGGCAGGTTAAAATGAAACAAATTGAGTGATATTGGGCTATCAGAGATTTCTCTCATTCTATAATCCCTTTACATTCCCTCTCTCATTTCTTCTTCAGGACGAGCCCTTCAGTTCCCACATGCCAGAGACGCTCTTCAACATCTGCAGGTTCCTCCTGAGCAACCTCACCAAGAACATACCACCAGGCATTTCTAAAGTGTATCCTTCCATCGAGAAAAAGTAGACCTACCGTAGCGGCAGACATCAAGCAAATATATTTAGAATCAAGTATTGTGGGGCCTGTCCTCTTTGGAAAACTCTCAAGAACAGACATGCCAATCGGAAATCAAAACTGGCAGAGACGGTGATGATAAAGTGGAAGCAGGATAGAAATAGAGGGAAAACGGAAGAGATGGCGCCACTGCGGAAAGCGTGCTGCTGCTGAGAGAAGGAAAAGGGGTGATGATGAGAAGGAGGAGACGATGTCAGGAAGAGCCGCATTCTCCATTATCTAAACAAAGGCTTTGATTACTGAACTCTGCACATAGTTAAACATACATAAACACACTAAACAATGTGCTTTAATTTGAAAAAAACACACACACACACACACAAATCCACCCACACCAGCAGCCGCACTGACAAATCCATGCGGTCGCACACAGAGGAGGCAGAGCACGAGGAAGGAAAGCCCGGCCTTTGAGGAGGAAATGAGGCTGAGCCGCTGGATTCCTCCGTGGCCCGACTGAGGTGTTCCAAAAACTTTGAACTTAGATTTATAGACTCAGACCGGCTGCGTGAGACTCGGTTTGAACAATTAAACACATTGTCACAGAAAGGCTGCACTAAACAAGTCGCACAATAGGAGGACGTGCATTTATCAACAGTCCCAGCAGTGGAACAGAACTGGGTGTGTGGGAGGAGCTGGAGAGGAGCTGAGTGGAGAGGAGTGGTGTTAACTTTTAGGTGATGGAGGAGTGCCAGCATAGAGCTGTTGCAGCTGCAGCTCATTGACCTGTCACTGCCACTCTCAGAGCTGCTCTCTTAACAATCTGTCTCCATATAAATACAAATAAGCAACAATTTCCTCCACTCGAACACAAAACCAGGCACACAGCCCTGCGTGAGCACACACACACACAGCCGCCCACAAACAGACATACCAAGGTATTATTTTCAAGGCATGTAGCCAATGTTGCTGGCTCAGCCCTGCTGTTGTTGTACTCATTAAGATAAATGAAGCAATACATTATTATGCCTATTTATAAATGCAAACCACTGTACATTTTTTCCACATAAAGATAACTCATTCTTCATATGACAACTAAAAATCAACATCCCACTGTAACTATTTTTGAAAGCGAACTCTTTCTCCCACATTAGTTTTCCTTGACCTGATAATTAGTAACACCTTGTACGCGTTGGCAAAGCAGAGTCGAAAACTGGGCGCGTATAAGCTTGCCAGGTATTCCTACGAGAAGCTCCAGGAGCTGCACATCCCCTCCCGCTTCCAGGAGTCCATAGAGCTGGGCAGCCTCACCATCCGCTCCAAACCGTTTCACGACAGCGAGGTGTGTTGGTATTTTTAACTCCATAAAATTGTTTATAACCTCTCTCTGAATACTAGAGGAGTTATCCCTGCGTGCTCTGTTCTTGATTGTATATTTTCCCACTCTCATATTTCTCCTGCAGGATCTGATTGAGGGCATGATGTGCTACCGCTGCTCCACTAACAACCCCCTGCTGCACAACCAGGGGAGCGTGTGCATCAACTGCAGGCAGCCTTTCATCTACTCAGCTTCATCATACGGTCAGTGACTCAAAAAAGATTGTGTGCATTATTTTACCCAGAGAGGGCTCTATTTGTGTTTTTAATGTAGCGTATCTCTTGTGTGCAGAGGTGTTGCCTCTGGTGCAGTTCTACCTCGAGAAGGGCATCAGTGATGAAGAGGCTGTGTCTCTGATTGACCTAGAAGTTCCTCATACAGATGAAAGGGATGCACGCTGGAATGAAATGGACAACGGTGGTATCCTTTAGTCATCCGTGCTAAGTCACCGCACATGTACACACAAAAAACGCAGACAGAAACAGATGATTCACATGCTTTTTATGAATTATTAACTCCTCACTCTGCTGGCCCTTAGAGTCTGAATCCCTGCCTGAACACACTGCACTTCAAAATGAAGCCCATGACTCCCCTCCGCCCTGTGACAGTTCTAAGAAGCTGTTTAGTCTGCATTGGCCTCGATTCTGTGCTGGTGGGTAAGCTGTCAGAGCTAAGTCATCTTAGCTCTTGAGCTAATAGGGTTAGCAAGGCTCTCCTGTCTCATCTTAATGACACTAACCCTCCGCGAGCCGTAGCCACAGCCCTGGTGTAGGGATTAACCTGCATTAGCCGGCAGACACTCACTCAAGGGCACCGAGGTCTGCTCTGTTCCTCAACAGCCATCGTGTGACTGACAGGCACGACTGATTGGCGTTTTGAACGCTCTCACTTTTAGATTAGTCTCAGAGGGATAATTTTAGAAGGGCTTTCCCAATCTTGAAAATGTGTTATTAAAAAGAAAACATCCATAACAAGCACAATATGATGTTTAAAATGTGTGGAATATGTTGCTTTGTTCTTAATTAACACCAATCAGAGCTGCAGGCTATGAGGATGGATGATGGTTTGGATGATGCAGAGGAAGATCCATTTACAGCCAAAATGAGCTTTGAGGTAAGAAAAGGACAGAGGAGATGAGGCGATTAATATTCCACCTATTGGGCAAACCAGCTGGAGAGGGGAAAGGATGGGGTCCATAATGGAAAGTGGATGTGTTCATGTGTGTGTCCAAACAGCAGGGGGGTTCGAACTTTGTCCCGGTCAAGGTGAGTCGCTCGGTGCTGCGCTCCATGAGCAGAAGGGACGTGCTGATCAAACGCTGGCCCAGGCCGCTCAAATGGGAATACTTCCGCTCCCTGCTGCCCGATGTGAGCATCACCATGTGCCCCACCTGCTTCAAGGTACAGCATTTATAAGACGCACAGCTCGTATATCCCACAGTCAAAGCTTTTCTCTTTCTTCCTTCATTTGTCTGTTTTATTAACACTTGTTTTCTGCCATGTTGCTCGTCTTCTGTTTATTCTTGTCTGTTCTAACGTTCCTATCTCTGTATTCCATTGTAGATGTTTCACAGTGAGGATTATGAGCTTCTGGTGCTCCAGCACAACTGCTGCCCGTACTGTCGCAGACCCATCGATGAACCAAACTGATCCACTTAAAACGACATTTACATTTTTGAACCCTCACGCAAACTTTTGTCGTCCTTTTTCCTTTTACTTTAATTGTCACTATGATGTACATAAACATGTGTTTCTTGTCAAAGTAAGAGCAGCCCTTCGTCCTCTGAGGAGGAGACCGTCAAGTAATAGCTGTAGTGTTTGTGTGTGGGTCATTAGAGAGTGGCTGATGGTGCACTCTGCGTACAATCAACCCAATTGGATTATTAGGATCAGATTACCTTTGGCTGTCTCTGATTACATCATTACTTTGAATGGACCATTGGTGTAGAGTGTAAAAACAATGCTGTAATAACATATTTATTTAAAAAGACTATTTTAATCTATTTTTTTGTGTAGAGAAAGTTATGATTCATCAGTTACACCTGCCAACAAGTGCATTCCACATAAGTTACACTGTGTTTTTATACCACTAAAGGACATTTCATGTGTTGTTTAGTCATGAGAATGTATTTTTTCTAGCCTTTTCAATAAAATATTTTGGTATTTGTAATGACAGTGGCTTTCTTTAATGATGTTACAAAAGCAACTTGAGTTATATCAACTTCTTCCTCTTGCAGATTGAAGTTTGTGTCCGTGAAGGAGAGAGCTGGAGGGAGAGTGCAAGCTGTGAGCGGTATGCCCCACTGATTCTGATTACACTTAAAGCTATGAGTCGAGCTCTGCATTATGCAGTGGTTAGGGATTAAGCTTTCACGGATGCAAATAAGTTGGATTGCTCGAGAAATTTCATTTGTGATTCAAACCGTTAAGAGTGGACAAACTACAAATAGGCTGCTTCCCCTCTCTGCTCTCCCTCCCACTCTCAGCTCGTTCTAATGATGCATTGATGCACACGACGCCGTAAAGATAGGGTTCTGATAGCCGTGGCTGTAACCCCTCACCTTGAGAATGCGTAACATACTGCATAGCTATTTTTGGCGTTTTCTTCTGTGATGCGTTATGTGTGTGCGCGTGAATGCGTGCGAGAGGGGGAGACGCGAGTGTCTTAATTCCATCTCTGCTAACACTTTGCTCCATGCACGTCCCTAATCCGGGCGGCCTGTTAAAAAGGTGCTGCTCCACTTCAGGGGGCTGCAGAGCACATCTTACTACCACAAGATCCCTCCAGACGTCCTTTCTA
Organism: Semicossyphus pulcher; assembly: GCF_022749685.1. Lineage (NCBI taxonomy): Eukaryota > Metazoa > Chordata > Actinopteri > Labriformes > Labridae > Semicossyphus > Semicossyphus pulcher. Next base: position 23,175,924 of record NW_027211637.1, read on the forward strand.
TCCTATTTGCACCCCAGCTGCACGACAAGACTCCCTCACTGTGTTTTATTCTGGGAAGAGGCACAGAAAGCAGAGAAAAGATCATCAGCAGCTGCAGCCATGAATGGCACAGAAGGACCCAACTTTTATGTCCCCATGTCTAACAAGACAGGCGTGGTTCGCAGCCCCTTTGAGCACCCTCAGTACTACCTGGCTGAGCCCTGGAAGTACTCTCTCGTGGCTGCATACATGCTGTTCCTCATCATCACAGCCTTCCCCATCAACTTCCTCACCCTGCATGTCACCTTCAAGCACAAAAAGCTGAGGACTCCTCTGAACTACGTGCTGCTCAACCTGGCCGTGGCTGACCTCTTCATGATCATCGGGGGCTTCACGGTCACGCTCTACACGGCCCTGCACGGATACTTCAGCTTAGGGGTCACCGGCTGCAACATTGAAGGGTTCTTCGCCACATTAGGAGGTAAATAATCGTACCTTTTGTGTTAAATGCTATCAATTTAATTAGGGTTACAATGAATGTTGTTCTTTGTGTCATCTTTGTAATAGAAAATATTTAAAATCATCTGTCTGCAAGTGTTACACCGACTTTGTTTTATGTCTCAGGAGAGATCGCTCTGTGGTCTCTGGTGGTTTTAGCTATTGAGCGATACATTGTGGTCTGCAAGCCAATGACCAACTTCCGCTTTGGGGAGAAAAACGCCATCTCTGGGCTGGCCTTCACATGGATCATGGCCCTGACCTGTGCGGCCCCCCCTCTTTTAGGCTGGTCACGGTACGTCTGTGTGTTTCAGCGTCTAGACTGTGTTTGCTAAGCTGCATGACAAAACAAATATTGTTGTGATCATTTGAAAGCACCTTAGAGATAAGACAAACATCTTGTATCAAACTCTGAGTGTGATGGTGTTGATGGGATTTCATAGATTATTATAACGTGTGTGGACGCAGGTACATCCCAGAGGGAATGCAGTGCTCCTGTGGGATTGACTACTACACTCCAAAGCCTGAGATCAACAACACCTCATTCGTCATCTATATGTTTGTCCTCCATTTCTGTGTCCCCCTCTTCATCATTTTCTTCTGCTACGGTCGCCTGCTCTGCACTGTGCGAGCGGTAAGAACATATCTGCCACACACAATATTAATAATAAGGATGCGTTACCTTATTTTTCCCTTTATTTTTGTGTACCTGCCTCCTCTCCTCAGGGAGGTGGAAAGGCATCACAGGGCAGAGTCTCTGGAGATGTGAGGGATTTACTGGCTCAAGGACACTTCAGGAGGGCAGGTCTTTGCCAACATGGCAGCTTATACTCGGGTCCTCCTGCTGGAGGGCAGTCTGCCTGCTCACTGTGATGCCCTCATTAATAATAATATACCAACATTGATAATGAATTAGCAGTCATTAATAGCTAAAGGATAACACTGAAAACCCAAATTTCAGAGGCTATAATTGGTATTTCTATATTAACTACGAATCAAATGTAGGACAGAGTATCAGGGCCACACTGAGGGGAAAAATCTTTATTTTAATCGTTTTTTTTCTTGAATCTGATTTAAAGGTATGATCTCGACCTTTTTCATTTAAATAAATGTCTTTTAAGTCACTATCTATCCGAATGAGGTAACACAATGGTGACTGAGCCAACTAATGAAAGCCTTTGCATTTGCAGTATATATATTATTATGCACTGGGTGTCTGTGGACTGGCGCCCCGTTAGTGACGCGTTTTCCATCACCCAGCAGTGGTTGGTCTGTCAGAGAGTGTGGGCGGAGCTAAGCGGCTGCACTTCCGGTTTCTGTAAGCATTGCGAGGAAACGGTAATCTACTATGGCTGAACAAACAAAGAAAAGATCGATGACTACAGATACAACTTCAAAAATAAGTGAAAATCCAAAGAAAAAGAAACAAATTTGACACTTAGGTTAGGTTAAAGAGTCTACAGAATAAAGTGAGGAAACTCAAGAGTTAGAACCATGTCAAAGGGAGCCAGTCGTAGATGTCTGGTTAAATTAGGAAGTGCGTTGACAATATTACCAATTATTGCCAGTGGGTGGTACTAAAGAGTAAAAATATGAAATATTTGAAATTGAATGAAGTCATTGTGTAATATTTACAAATAGTTTACAAATGGTTTAATGTTGTGAACATAAAGTGGTTATTCAATGAGAGTTAAGTCTTAGCCCTTTGAGGAAAACATTTTTTTATTTTATTTAACATGAACAAAGACAAGATTAATATCCCCTGTGGTAGCTTATACCCTAAGGAAATAATTAAATGTGAGCATGTAATTCAATAAAGTCAGACTATATGACCATAACACAACCGTAACAGATAACAGACAAACATTAAATAGAATGAGAAAACACGTCTAACATACTGTAGATTTAACTTTCTTCTCGTGTTTGGCCCTTGAATAACCTGCCTCTGTCTGTGCTCAGGCTGCAGCCCAGCAGCAGGAGTCTGAAACCACCCAGCGAGCGGAGAGAGAGGTGACACGTATGGTTATCGTCATGGTGATCTCCTTCCTGGTGTGCTGGCTGCCCTACGCCAGCGTGGCGTGGTACATCTTCATCAATCAGGGGACTGAGTTCGGACCAGTGTTCATGACGGCTCCGGCCTTCTTCGCCAAGAGTGCCGCTCTGTACAACCCCATCATCTACATTCTGCTAAACAGACAGGTAGGTGAAGATATGATGTGACAAAGAGAGCTGTAGTTATGAGGAACTGAAAACATATATACATTTTTTTATCGTACTTCACTTGAGTATTTGTTAATTTTCTACATTTAAGAAGCAAAAAATTTTCTCTAACATTTGACATTAAAAATGTATAATAAGCTTATTAACTATCTTTAAGGCTTTAAATATTAAATAAGCGGCTCCCCTCCCAACTGCAGTGTCGGGGCCCAGTGTCACATTTTAGATGATATTTTAGTTGTTATCAATTCCTGCTGAGCAAGTCCCTCTAAGCTTCTCACATACTGTTTTTTCTTTTCTTGGAAAAAAACAATTTAAAAAAAAGGCAAAAATTTGAAAGGCATTTGAAATCAGTCAAAAAAAATGAAAACACATTTTTGTGCAAGAATTTTTTCTTCTTTTATATTACAATAATAATAATCTAAGTAACCCTCCCTTGTGACCCCTATGAGACTACCCCGTGGCCTAAACTATCTCATTTAAATTAAAGGCCAGCTGCAGTCATGTTTATACAGTCATGTTTAAACATATAAAACTACTCTGCTTGAAAAAATAAATTTGTTTTTTCTGCAAAATACGTTTAATTACCTTGTAAAAATCCCCCCAAGGCATCTCCTCCTTCCCCCTCATTAAAAATTCCTGGATCTGCTATCTCACTATGCAAATTTCGAACCGGTTCTGGAATGTTCAGCTTCTCCTTTCGTAAAAAATTACAGCCGAAAACAAAACACGTCTCTGTCATCGTTTAGTGGCAACTTGTTGAAACTTAGCTAGCTTGAAATGTAGTAATTAGAAGTAGTAACGTTAACATTAGTAGTCAGTCGTCACATCGCTGAAGTGGTTGCCATTGGTACGTTATGATATGCACGGCATCACCCCTTCCATTAACGGGATTGGCTCCTAGGTTTGTGACATCACAAACCTGCCAATCTGAAATGTGTTGTTCAGCCTGTCCTTGGTACACTGCAGTTTAAAAGCAGACAGGCCCAGCCACGGAGATGACTGCTTATGTTGTCCCTGATATGTCTTGTAGCACATGAAGAACACCACATGGAGATGTTTACAAGGTTAAACTTGATTTACACTGGAGGGGGCTTTAAAGTAGTTAAACACACATTACTTTTGACAGTTTAAGAACATTTTTTTGTAGTTTTTGATTTATCCTACATCTTATTTCTATTCCTACTTGTATTTAATGTACTTGTGATTATATATATTTTTGTTACGGTTTTCTGTATCTGTGCTTTTTCTGTTCTTCCTGTCCACCGTTATCCTACACTTTATGAAAAATAGCAGAAAGTGGGATTTTGAATGCAGGACATTTACTTTAATTGGAGTATATACACATATACAGACATTTGTACTTCATCATAGGTAAAGGATCTAAATACTTCTTCCACCGCTGAGTGAAGGTGTGTCAGTACTGTTTTTCTGACCTTTTCTTTTTGGCCTCCAGTTCAGAAACTGCATGATCACCACAGTGTGCTGCGGAAAAAACCCATTCGGAGAAGACGAGGCTGCTGTCACTGCCGTCTCCAAAACTCAGACTTCATCCGTCTCCTCCAGCCAGGTGGCCCCTGCTTGACCTGTACCCCCTCCTCTCCCCACCCTCACTGTCCCATCTGTCCCCGCACACCTTGGGAGCCACCACCGCCAAGCAGCACTACTGTTCTTTGGGCCAATCCTCTTGACTTACCTCTCCATGTGTCTTCGCTGCTGTGGCACAACCAGACTGATAAAGTGAAGAGCCAGCGTGTGTCTTTTCAATCCATTTGATCGTGGAAAGTGTTCAGCTGGCTTCACAGAGTTTAACCCGGCTCCAGGGGGGGGTGTGCATATGATGATCCAACTGAACACATTCCAACTACCCCAAAAATATATCTAATCTAATTAAAAACCACGCTGCGTGAATTCAGCCACATCAACTCTTGTTCAAGTAAATGTTGCAGCTACTTAGCCCTAAAATGTGCTTCAAATTTGAAGAATCCTTAGGTGAAATTAGTCATGAATTTGTTTAGAAATCTCATACGGTATCAGACGGGGCTCCTCGGGTCTCTCTGTCGCTCCTCTCGTCTTTGTGGTGACAAAGCCGAGGTTGTTAGTTTGCTTTTGGCCTCAGCTGAGACGTGAGTGTAAACAGATGGACCTGAAAAAAGCCTCTGCAGGGTGAAGGCGCCCCCTGCACGAGAGTGAATGTGTGTGTGTGTGCGTGTGTGTGGAGGATGTTTATGTGTTTGAATGGATGTAAGAATGTTAGTTTGTATACAAAAGGGAAATGGGGAAGTTATTTTGTGCGTTGTGTAAAGGCTAGCATGTTGTGGAAGTTGTTCTGTGTCCTGCAATAAAAACAAAGCTAAATGTCTGCGAGACTTTTCCGTCTCTTGTGTTTTTCATGAGAGCTTTTACAAGCTTTCTGAGAAGTTCCAGATGCTTGTTTGCGGGCTCGCGGGTGGCAGGCCAGATCTTAATGGTTTTCAAATGCTGTTAAAATTTAGCTATGCTGTAATGCGTTTAGAAATGAAGCAATCTGAGAGTTAGTACAATAAACAGGGTCATGATTGGACACATTTAAAATCCTAAATACTGTAATTTATTTCACAAACTCTGACAAGTCATTTGGCATCACAAATACACTCTCTCCTCAGGTTATATTGAGCTCACATTTTTTTCTCATAAATGTTAATTTCCCTCTTTTTAAATTGGTCAGAATCCGACATGAAATTCATTCGTTTACAAGCACACACACGGATCAACACTTCTATACTGATGCGGCTCTTCCCAGTGAACCACATAACATCTGATTTCATAAATTTCAAATCATTTATATTCTCCCCTCCACTCCCCCTCAACCCATCATCAGCCTGCAAAGCACTGTGGGTCCTATTGTTCAAAGCACCGATGGGAGCGAGTCGCCCATCTTCACCCGTCACACCTGAGAGCGTCGCAGGCTTTAGGAGATGGGAGGAGTTTATCGCTGTCCCTCCTACTCATCCTGATGAACAGGCCACTTTAAAAGAATTATAACACATCTATAAATATTGCTATGGACATTATAATACAGTACAGTGCATCATTGGCTCGTTCCCTTTGCATAAAGGGTTCAGTGCGTTAAGATTGCCACCAGGGCTTACTGTAGGTTCCAGTAACTTTAAAGACATCCAGAAAAGTTTAATCTCCAAGCTTCTACAGCTTCCCTCTAAAGCATAGCCGAGCCAGAGTGTCCGAGTCACGGGGAAATATTTGGGAAGATTGCTCGGCATTCCCAGATCAGAGGAGAAACACCTTGCAAATTTATGTCGATTTAAAGGCAGGCTTAAGTCCGTTGCTCTGCCCCTTTTTCTTCTAGTCTGTTGGCACATAAAGGACGCTCATGAAGGCTTACTCTTCAGTGGACGACATTCCCAAGTAATAAGGAGAAAGGCAGCTGTCAGCAGGAGAAAGAGACGGCGAGTAGAAAGACACTGGCAGGCTCAGGCTTCACTGCAGCACTCATAGATGTTGTCCTCCACCAGGGCGATGACCTGCTCGAACTTGTGGTGCAGCTGAGTGCGACGTGCCGTGGGGTTGGACTCCAGAGCGCTCACCACCTGACCGGGGGAAGGGAGAGGAAATAAAAACACAACAGAGGTGACTTTCAGCGGCTGTCGAGCGTTCATGCATCTATCAGCCACCTGCCTGGACATAGAAAGTTGAACGAGAGAAAGAGAGAGCAGCAGAGGAACAAGTGAAGTGCTTCTCCAGCCTTCACGCATGCCTCCACACCACAAAAGCCGCTGCTCTTCACATATTTACAAAACCCACATCTGCTCTGTTATTCAAGCCCAATAGTTGTCACCGCGTCAGTGGGATTTATAGGCTCTTAGCGGCAGTGTGCTACCAGGCAGAGCAAAACTGAGCTGGGGCGAGAGAATAGGCAATCAGAGGGCCATTCACGGAGCGCTGTGAATCAGAGTCTAAGCCCCTGGCCCACGTCAGTACAGTAGCATGACAGAGGAAAGCAGCTAAACGGCATTATCATGAGGGTGCTCCAATAAGGCACAGTCAACGCTGACTAAAGCCTCTCCTGAGAACAGTCACAGCAGTGAGGAGACATGGGGGAGGACAGCCGGGGCAGGGGGAGGGCTAGTTCAAAGAGAAACAGGAGATATGAAGCAGCAACTTAACGGCGTCATTAAGCAGATAGGGGTGCTGGGTAAACAGCACGTTGCTGGCTTCAAGTGAAAGGTATATGTGGGCTGAAGGGGAGTGTGGACACAGTGAATGGTGGCTGTTGCTAAAAAGATAGTTCTTATCTGATGATTCCCGCTCGCTATTCAGTTATTTGCTGATACTCAGCGGGGTCATTGAGAGACAAGTAGTAAGATTGTTTATGCTGCATCCCTCAGCGTGATCTGCCACGCTGATACGTCACGCTCTGATACACGTCTGTACAAATAGAAACGGCAAAAGGGGTCAACTATAGAGGCCGGTTTAAACACGAGTAACATCTGATCTGAGCTCACAAAGACAGAGAAGCAACGTAAGAATCTCTCCTCTTACCTGGTGTCTGTATCTCTTGGCATATTTGTAGATTTCTGTCAAGGCCAGGTTGGTGTTGAAATCATTTCTGTATTTCTACAGGGAGGACAGGTATATTAGATTCAATTCAGGAATAAAGCTTCCATGTAATCGCAGGCTTTTGCGCTGTAAGATGACTAACACACACACACACACACACACACACAGAGACTTCACTCACTCGTGATTCCTCAGCCAGGTGAGCGTTCATCTCCTGCTCGCTCAGAGGGGCCATCTCCTGGATCTGCTGGTAGTAACACTGCACTCTCTTCTTATACTCGGGGATCTCCTTGGCATACAGCAGCTTGTTGGTAGGTGAGTCCTGAAAAAAAAAGAAGACATTTCAGTCAGAAAAACTCAGACTTGAGCGTGTTAGTTTGTCAGTGTGGCTGTGCTCATTCATCCTGGGAACCAGATGAGCCTGTGAGCTCATGCTTTATTTGCTCTGGCAGATGCATCTGGACCCCTCCCTCGCTGACATATTTCTATCTGACCTGATTCAGGTCAGGCCAATCACAACCAACAATTTATATAGTAGTGGGTCGGTTTAAGCCCAGGTGAGGCATTTTAATAAAGGACAAAGATGGCGGCGTCTGACGTGAATCATTCTGCTTTTGTTTCAAAATAAAACAAACTGGAATGTAGTTAATGTTCAGATGCTAGCATCCAAACTACATAATGTCAAAGGTCAGTGTATTATGTTGAACTAGAAGCCATAGAGTTGGATGTTGAAGCTAGCCATCTAGCATAGCAGCGTACAGCTACAGGGCTGGTTGAAGTGCGATGAGGTGTTTACATAAACAGCAAAGATGGCTGCCGCTGACTAAATGTAGCTCATGTTACGTTGAAATGGTAGGATAGCTTCCCAATCACGTCATGCTAAACATCAGCGTACTATGTTGAACTGGAAACTGCATATAAATTGGATGTTGAAACTAGCTACCTAGCTTAGCAGCCTACTGCCACGTAACAGTTTCTGATTGGTTGAAGCGTTTAGAGGCCTTACATTGACCTCACATGCACCTCTGTGGCTACATTACTAGGTTGGCTCTGGACGTCAGCTTTTACAAAAGAGGTTTGGACATTATTGTGCACTTTGTAATCATGCGATAAAGTCCACGCTCTATAGACTGGACGTTATTTGTCCAATCTGAACCAGCCTTAAGTGAGACAATGGGGGGAGGGAGCAGTTTCCTTTCCACACAACAGGACGCTCACAAACTCCAGAGCGAGAGGAGGAACATTCCAGTCTCCACAATACTCCCTCATACCTCTGCCACTCTCTCCACAGTCGCTTCAGGCTCTCGCACTGCTGTTTATTCATGCAGAAAGAAAAGAAGAGGGGCTAAGAGGTTGTGGGCATACTCTGGTTTTAGTGGTGACTACTGTTGCGAGCGAGCGGTGTGTCTGTGTGTGAGTGTGGGAGAGAGAAAGGGACAGGGGAGAAAGTAGGACAGGGAAAAAGACGGGGGAAAAGAGACGGCCAGCCTCGGCTTTCAGCATCAGTGAATGTGCTTACAGAGCACCTGAATATTTTTATGTGTCATGACTTATTTGTGTCACCTTATATGTGTTTGTTTGCGTGTGTGCGTGTTTGTGTGTGCTGAACAGGCTGGGGGAGGGGACGGGCTGCGGCCATGGTCGCAGAGATGGAACCCTCTGGCTTCCTGTCCACAAGGTCACTTCCTGCTGCTTGCCCATCTGCCTGGTAACCCCCCTGTGACCCCATGGTCTTCTATGTCTGCATCTCGCCAGATAAGAGGGGTTTTCGTGGAAACAGCAAGAGTTGCTTACTTTCCTAACCCTCTGTCTCATCCCTGCTTTGCTCCTGCTAATCCAGACCCAGTACCCTTCACTGCCCTGTCCCGAGGCAGGCACACACACTCATACGCATGCTAAAAAATACTGCCACTGTAAACACGCAAGCAAAATGTAGAGGTGTGTCATGGCAGTCTCCTTGACCTGCAGGAGAAAACGTGGGCCATATCCTTGAAGCGGGTGACTCCACAAACCGTGCACAGCCAGATGCGACATGTTAATGAGGAGGCTGCAGACACACACGGTGCAAAAATATCCCATCGCCGGAGGTTTTCTGTATTTATTTGCATCCATACAGTAGGTAGGTAACTGCCTGCATATACAGGGGAATAAAACTGCCCTGACCGCACTGTCTCCTTGGCACTGAAGTGAAGTATATAAATCAGAGTGTTTCTCAGTGAAAGAGGAGCATTATTTGATGAGTCCTCGGCTCCCTCCGGGGAGGAAGCCGGTCAGAGTGAGACAGGAAGCAGAGCGTGCTCAGGGTCACGGTGTCTGAGGGATGAGACGGATTTGCGAGCAGTGAGGACATTGACATGCAGCCACACACACACACACACACACACAAAAGAGAGACAGACAGTCAGACGGACATAAGAACGCCTGAACACAGACACACAGGCACACTCTCTCTCTTACAGCACCAAAGGAGATCCCTGGTGCTCATGACCTTGGATCAGCAGACTGGGCTGAAATAACATGAGGAGAGGTAGACGGAGCTGACAGGCTGAAGGCTCAGGGATGAGGGTTCACAGGGGGACTCGGGAGGTGTGACCGTTTGATTGTGTTTGTGTGATAGATACATACAAAGACAGATGGCCAGATAGATAGCTAGATAGATAGATATATAGACAGATACCAAGAAAAGCTTTCTCTAATGAGGTATTTAATCAGTAATCCCTCTCAGAGGGGTGCTGAGGGGAGGATGTGAGGCAAAGATACTGCAATTTTTACTCCTTCTTGTACTGAAATCTTATCACACAGACGTGATACACAGATTTTGTTGGTTTCAGTGTGATTAAGTCTTCCTAATCTCTATTTACAGACTCTACATAAAGATGTAGAATCTGTAGGCAGGGACGTGGATTTCCGGGACAGCAAGCAAAGTCTTCTGGTTTCTGTTTGTAGTAATATTGACCAATCACGCATCAGCAGGCTGCAGTGTATGCAGGAAAAAGCAGGCAGAACGTAACGCGCCTTAATGACATCCCGGCTCCCATCAATGTCCTCTGATGACGATTCAGCTTCTTATTAATCTCTATAAACAGACACCTGCATGCTAACAGCTAACAATCTGTTCTAGATCAAAAATTCAACTTGAGGCAAATTCGCCTGACGCTGTGAGACAAAAGCCGTTCAGCATTCAGATTTCCCAACTTCCTTAAATGCATCGGAGTGATCAATCCGAACCGCATTCAACAAACGAGCAAGTAGTTTTCTTCTCCTCCTGAGGACAGATCTGACAAACCTTCAGTTTTACTTTTTACTAATCTGCATCATGACGTTGTAATTTTCGGCGAAGGTAAGAGCGGTTAATTAAGTCAATCACAAGAAAAATGCTTTCTTTTCTGGTTCATGGTAGCAGAAGTAAGCCGGGCGCTCCTTCAGGGGGGGATTTAATGAACCAAGAAATGGCGCCATTTATTTCGCTGACACGCTTCACCTCGCTTCACTTCTGATCAGAACACAAGTTGCTGATTGGACTGTAAACAATGCAACGTGCGGAAAAGGAAGTCTTGACTGGAAGTCGTATATTGCTAATCGCTGGCTACACCGGACACGCCCGACATCTTCACCGTCCCCAGAGGCTATATCGTCTTTCTTATTCAATGGTGATATCAGTGGTGATATAGTTATCAACAATGTCCATTGAATAAGAAAAGCATTGAATAATCCAGCTGTCTGTACATCAGTGTAATAGAAACTGCTAATAGTTTATGTAGGAAACTTTTAGTATAGCCATTTCGCCAACTTTATAAGCAATTTAAGCTAAAACCCGGCTAACTTTGGACTATCGCTCATGGTTGTTGGTGGACGCAGGGGTCTCTATTCTGTGTCAGGGACCCCGCCGTCTCAGACTTCTGAAAAACTACTGAGATTGACAGATAAAAAGATCATCTCACCTTGCCAAGCTGCAGGTCAGAAATGGAGCAGGCGTCTATGAAGGCCTGGGCGATGACAGACAGACAGGCGTCCATGTGATCCGTCTTATCAATGTCAAACACAAACTGAGGATTCTTCAGGATGTTCACCCAGAAACGCAGAGGTAAACTGCACAGGGAGAGGAAGATAAGCCTTTAAAGCCTCACACTTACACAGTGAGGTGAAAAAAGGGGGGCTTTAATCACTGAGTTTAGTTGCCTACCTGTTGGTTTTCCAGATGTGCAGGGTGTCTGGGTCTGTGATTCCCCGTTTCTCAGCCTGCTCCTCCAAGAAGTCAAAGAAATATTTGACAGCCAGAGGGGGGCGGTCTGGAGGGATGCTGAGGATGGCTTGAAAGAGGTCATCCAAGAACTTCTGAAGAGTTCCCTGTGGAGGGGGAAAGAAAAAAGGCGGTTCATACATACGCAGAGACATGGTTTCATGGGATGTGGGATTTACTCTGCGGCCTCTGAGGCTAATACGGTCCACAGAAACAAGAAGTAGAAAGACAACTGTAAATCTCTTTGTAGTTTTAACAAAGAGCGTGTTGTGTCTCGTGGTCACCTTTGTGGAGAGAAGGCGCGTCAGGTAGATCTCAGGCAGGACCTTCTTGCGGTGGCTCTGCCTGTGTGACCTCTTGTTCTCCATTAGCTCATCGTGAGGTAGGACCTGGAGAAGAAGAGTTAAAGAGTCAACATACTGCACACAAGTTGAAATAATAAACCCCCTCATGAGCACCTAAATGAATGCTCTACTGTCTGTGCTGTCTCAGTTTTCAGGGATTTTTCTGGTCCTTGCATTAGACACATGATCCACAAACCACATCAGGGTATTTTGAAGCACTGAATCATACGCAGAAATGAGGAAGCGATGGGAATTGGGAAATTTTCATGCTTTTCTGCGGTTGCTGTGTACAGGATCGTGTATCTGACTTGCTCATACAGGTCTAAATAGGGGTAGGGAGAAGAAAGGAGCAGTCAAAATCCACCTACGTGTGTCAAAAAGGGGCTACAAAACTGTCCTGCAAAACTAACTATTCACCCGGCAAATTGCGTTCCGAAGAACTCATTATTCTAAAGTCAAAGGTCCCATATCTTGGCTGACGTTTATAAAAGAGCTTAAGCGGCATTAGCGCTGTCATGTCCTCTCAGCAGCTTTCCTTTTCACCTCCATTCACCCCCTTTCTCTCTGTCGTCAGACCCGCTCCGAGCTGACTGAAGGCGGCACACACAGGGAAAGCTCTGGAAATAAACTCACTTAGCGCACTTGCAGAAACATTCTGATTACCTATGAGGAGATACTTACCAAGTGTACATACTTCTCCGTGTCCAGATCTTTAACTATGGAGACAAAAAAAGAAACGCACAGCGTGAAACAATGCGCAATCAGCAAGGTGGAGACCTGAGAGAATGAGAGGAGACAGGAGGAAGGAGCACGGAGGAGTGTGACAGATAGGAGGGAGGAAAAAAAACGGGGAGATTGACAGCAGAGCAAAGGAGATAGAGTACATGCGAGAGGAGAAAGTGATTAAGGTGGACGGTGGGCAGGTAGGGGAGGGGAGCTGTCTGAGAGAATGAAAGAGAAAGATTACGAGTGAAAGGAAAAAGAAAAGAGAGAGATTAGCGGAGACAGACACACGGAGTCTGTGATTGGTTCTGGAGCCGGTGTAATGAGATGGTAATGCTCGGCCAGCGCTGGAAAAGAGCATTAAAACCTTGCTGGTTTATATATAGATCCAAACACAAACACACACTCATACACATGCATGACACGTATGAGTACATGTAGACGCAGGTCCAAACACAAACTCAAAGCAGAGACAAACAATATAGTAGATTATTGTACACAGACACACACAGCAGCTAAACAAAGGCAGGCATTTGGCAGCCACACACACACACAACAATATAGTGAGTGTGTTCTCATTACAGCCGGCTCTGCCAGAGATGCTCCTGCCCAGCGGGCCTCAGTCCAGACCCTCACCACTGATCACAGGCAGGCAGGACAGTGTTTTATATTAGCCAGGGAGCACTACAGGCTCATAACACCGCCTTAGTGCTTTGAAGCCGGAGCCAGGTTTGGTCCACATAAGCCTATTTTTGGCCCAGTATGAATGAGAGGAGAGGCTTTGATGGACAGAGCCTGAGCTCTGGTCTGGTACTGATTATGTAAGGTAGACCCCAGACAAAAAACGGACAAGCCCATTAAAGGCTGAATGTAAACTCGTCTGTCAACAGGCGGATCGGTTGTTTTATTCCCGGTTGCGGCCGGACAATGTGCCAACTTGTGTCGCGATGTTTCCCACAAGCCCGCGTTTGCTAATGGAATTCATTTATAACGCAGGAAAGAGCTCTGAATGAGGACAACTCCAGTCTGAAGCGCTGAAGTAAGTGTTGGGATTTATTAGCTGTGAGGGTGTTTAGATGTCTGTTGGGGGCGGGAGGGTGTGTGGTTTCATGCATGTTTACACGACCGTATCGTGTTCTCGTGATCAACTAAGCATGTGCCGTTTCCTGTGATCGAGTGACTGCGTGTATTTATCCAAGTGTGGGTGAGCATGTGTGACAAAGCGACGGGGAATGGGTGTGTTTGAAGGTGACGTACCTCTCCCCAGGGTGTTGTCTTTCTTGTCTTTCATGCTCATAGCCAGCGATGCCCCCTCTGGGATCTGTGTAGGGAGAGAAGAGGAGGGGGGGGGGGTGGAGGGAAGAGGAGAGAGGACAGAGGGCACAGGGTCAGGGGTGAGCTGGGGTGCACCAGAATAGCATCATTAAGCATGCCCTCGAGGGGAGAGTGGTGTTGAGAGGTGTGTGTTTGTGTGTGTGTGTCAGTCTTGTGTGCATCTCGAGTGGCGGTGACTCTGCAGGAGCCTGGCTGGGCTCATTAAAGTCAACCTGTGGTGAAATGGATTGAACAGCCTTGCCAGTGAACCCAGACTGTTAGTACACGCTGCAGCTCGCTGCTTTCACAGCTCCGTCCCCACGGCTGAGCAAAAACTAAACAAAGCACTTAACAAGTACAGGTAAAGGGTCAAAGGTCGGGGGTCACTGAACGACTGTTTACTCTCGCACAAATGAACGCAGACATAAGGAAGCATACACACACATTTACACATTTTAATGGGACATGAGACGAACATTATTTCTTGCTTTTTTTCATTTAAACATGATGATAAATGTTGAAAAATAAAGATATGATTCTTTTATGATTTACAATATATTTATTTGCAAATGTAAGTCAATTTATATTGGGTATTTTTAAAGCTTAAAGGAGCAATTGGCCCTTAGAAAAAGCCACTGTCAGTCAAAGCTGGTGTTCTCTGTAATCGATAGAAGCAATTATATTAAAAATTGGCGCCACAGCTGTGGAGAAAGTTGTACAAACAGCTCGTGCTTTCGCCCATTATACAGTCCTACAACACCCAGTGTGCATTGCGCCCCTCCCCCTAAAAAGGACGGCCCAGCGAGAGACGCGGGAGTGAAATACTACAGTTGTGCTGCAGGCGATGGCTCAGAGCGGGACAGAATCTGAAATACGACGAGAATATACCGGTGGATCGTCTAAAAAATCTACAAGTCTACATTTCAAACCTGACGATTATGAACGAGACATGACTCAGTTATAAATATGGAAAAGTCTCGGAGGGAAAACAAGAGAGCAGGTAGCGTTTTAAGGCACCTCACGGAACAGATGGTTACATTTTACGGTATGCAGACATCGGAGGCGGGCGACTAGATTGAGGAAGTGTAGTTTAGCGAGCTCCCTGGCCTCCGCCAGATGACGCATTTTACACAGTCTGGCAGAGGTTTTCCAGGGCCCATTGGAGAAGCATAATAATGCCGTTAGCTCCCCATAATAGTGTGATAGGACTGAAGTTGAAAATTCGGAAAACTGGACCTTTAAATGATGTTTATCAGAACACAAATATAATATGTACTATAAGTCTAAATGTAGAATCTGCTCAAAAACAATAGAAATCCAGCAGCTCTGTTAAATCTCTGCTGCAGCAAATGACCTGTAAAAAAGAGAAGCATCATACAACAGCAGACAAACATGAACAATAGCACCTGCGACTAACTGTGTGCAGCCACATAGAAACAGCGAGTGTCCTCCCACCTGTGGACAGCCTGTGACACCATTTATAAGGACTTCTCACCTTCTACACCCCCGCTGAAGCTGTTACAATATCAGGGATATACAGGTACACCATGACAACACCCACCACAGTGGTTTCACACATACTCACACACACACAGACACACACACACCTGGTAATGGAAGACTGTGTTGAGCTTCTTCCTGCCGTCCTCCATCACCGAGGAGTTATCCA
The DNA here is from genome assembly GCF_022749685.1 of Semicossyphus pulcher. Taxonomy (NCBI): domain Eukaryota; kingdom Metazoa; phylum Chordata; class Actinopteri; order Labriformes; family Labridae; genus Semicossyphus; species Semicossyphus pulcher. Next base: position 23,191,465 of record NW_027211637.1, read on the forward strand.
GGTCCTGCAGAAGCTTACTGTTGCTGCCAGAGTCGAACCACTCTGGAGGAGAGAAATGAGACGGGGAGAAGGGAGGAGGGCGATATTAGACAATTTCATCCTAAATTTGGAAAAGAATATGCGAGACAGAGAGCAGTCGTGCTCTAAATCTCTGTGTCACGACCTGTGGAAATATTCTTGGGCCATTAATCAAATCAGCTCTGCAGGCTGCACAGCTTTTGAAAGCAATAACTCTTTGTGATTATGACTGTACACTCTCCTCGATGCATTCTGTCATTTATTATATTGCAGCCTCAGGTTAGTCGAGCTTCATGAGAGGAATTGACCTTTTGCAAGGAGGGAGATTACTATATCTCATAGGGTTGGGAAGGTGGAAAGGATGAGAATAATCAGAAGAAAATGTGCTCTTACCCAGGTCTACATCCTCCGCTCGGGGCCACTGGGAGAATGGCAGGTTTTTATAAAAGGCCTCTAGGATTTTTTCCTTCACCTGGCAGATTGTGTCTGTATTCATGACCCTCACGGACAGCGAGTCCATGCCACAGCCCTGGAAGGACACGTTGATGTTCTGCAAAAAGAAAAACAAATAAGTGTCTTGCTTTGCAAAAATCTGCAAGTTGTGAAATTCAGCACGAGTAAAAATTAATGTCGGTCAACTTCCTCCAGAGCAAAATAGAGGATGTGAAAGAAGAACCGAGAGAGTGTGAGATATCCGACCTGTGGCTTGGCCTCCACGTTCTCGCGGAGCAGCCACTCCTCATTCAGGGTGTAGCGGGCTTTCCCCGTGATGGCGTCTATGGAGCCCTTGTTGATCTGCTGCTTGATTGCGCACAGCAGCAGGAAGAACGGCTCACCCACTGTTTCCTGGAAAACGAGACACAGAGGTGGAGTCAAACATCTGAGCTTAATTCTTTTTAATCAAGCCTGCCTCATAACTCCGCTCCCTCTTGTCCCTCCTCACCTTGAGGTAGCTGTACATGCAGATGGACATCCAGTTGGTCAGCATCTTCTCCACAACAGACTCAGTGCGGCGCAGCATCAGTTTGGGGTTCTTGGAAGCCGAAGCATCGATCAGGTCCACAAGCAGATCTTTCATAATGCTGGTGTAGTACTCCAGTTTACCATGGAGGGCGATGGTGAGCAGAGACGCCAGGCTGCATCTGAAGGGCGAGGAAACAGATTAGCAGAGGAGACAGACGAGCGAAAACATGCTCATCCAAACATGCTCGATCAGTGTGCGGTCTTAAAAACATAACAGAAGCAACAACAGGTCCCAGCACCTGTGACTGCAGATCTAAATAAAGGCCTGATCTAATGCAGGGAGCGTCTGGGTGAGCAAGTCCAGAGGTGCAGGGGATTTCCCTGACAAAGCCCTTTAATCCAGGAGGAAGGGGCCACATCAGTCAGTAAATGCTGATGCTGAGCTGGGACAGGGATGTGGTCTTGCCTCTGTTTTTTTCTCTGTTTCTCCACAATGACTGGCAAGTTGTAGGCCATCAGGAGCAAAACAAGCTAAACTAACAAATGACTGAATATTTACAAAGCTGAAGAAACCACTTCTCTAAACAGTAATGAGTAGCGAGCCGTAAAGAGGCTCCCGTGGGAAACAATGGAGAGACGAGGACAGATTCTGTATACAAAGTAATGCAATGAAAGAGCCAAATAATAAAGCGCACCGTGTTGTAAAAAAGTTAATTTCACTTAAGAAGTCTTCTTTCTTTGGTTGTCTAAACATCAAATATCTTATTTCTTCTAGGGCTCCAAATCAAAACATCAACAAGACAGTGTCTGATGATGTCAAAAAGTAGCGTGGGATCATGGGAGTTGTTGTCATCATTGTCAAACAAAAAACAATGCCGATAATAAAGCATCTCAGGAAGAAATCATGCTCATGGACGAGGTGCTGTTTTATTGTAAATGTTGTGTCACTTTATTCTGATGAAATAGTAGTTAGCGAAAGTAAAAATCACCTGGTGTTTCCAGTGTTTTTCAGGATGAAAGGCCACCAAATAAAAATGCATCCAATAATATTATTAGTTTCTCTTGCTTTGAACATTGTTGGACACATTTGGGACTATGTAAGTGCACATTTTAACAAAATATTAAACATAGGTGTTGTCATTTGTATACATTTTAATGGGAAATGTGACATCTCATATCTTAAAGCTCCTGTGAGGAGTTTTTAATTAATTAATTCTGATGACTCTATATGAGCTACAAAAACCATACAGACCATCAGCGACAAGATTGATTATTTCTATAGTTATTTTTAATGCCTGAAACCGCTGGCAGGGGGGTAGGTGTTAACCGCACGCTGCCTTTGTTTACATTTTACAGGGCAAAAATTTAAAGTGACTGATAAATATGACTGTTAAAGAAAGCAGGATGAGATTTTTTGTTAAAAACGCCGCTTAAGGATGTTCAGGACAAAATCAACAAAGAGATAAGAGGTACGGCTTTGTCCACAGGGGGCGCCACAATCAACACAAACCAAAAGTTCCTCACGGGAGCTTTAAAGTAAAAGAGCTGGTTGTGTTTCTGTTGAATCTAAAAGTTTTTTATATTGTTCATAGGAGCTTTATTAAACCTGCTTTAAATGTTTTTTGGGGGCGACGGCTCTATTTTGGTCTCCAGAAGCTCCTGAGAGATATATCTGGGTTTTTATCAGTTTTTTGTTCCACTATGTTCAACAGCTGCAGAGTCTGGTGATATTTCTCTGTTTTTTACTACAAACACCTTTCCCACTCACGCAGGCCTTTGATCCATTGTACATAACAAAATATTGATTACAGCAGCTTTAAAAACACCTCACATTATCATGAAATCCAATAAAACCCACCTGCTACAGCTTCAAAAAATGACCATGGCGTAAAATTAAACCTTTCTGACAAAGGCTTGTTCGCATTTCGGGCAAATAAATCTAATAAATCTGTATGTTTTACAAATTTACACAACAAAAGTTTTGTCTTCCAAAAATATAACAGCTGATGCGTTTACCTGTCTCGTACAGCGAAGTCCTTCTGCTGTTCCAAAGCGTGGACAAACGTGACGAGGAAGTGCTTGTTGCTGAGAAGCGTGGAGAACAGAGTGATGCCCTCCTCTACGTTAGGCTTCGTCGTGTTGTTGGCCTGATGACAGAAGGGGAATGAAACAGTGATTTCTCTGCGTGAATGTTCCTAAACTGCATTACACACCTGCTGCACACCCCCTAATCTGTTTCACCACCTCTTGTCTCGAGTGACCCATGGAGTGAGCACTTCATCTTTCCGTCACAGCTCTTCCTCGTGCCTCTTCAGGCCCCTCCCTCTCCGGTCCCCTCAACAGTATCTGAATCTCCCGCTCTGGTCCCCGACTGTGTGTGATTGTCTCTAAATGTGCCGAGTCGACTTAATGAGTACGGCCTATCTATGGGTGCGACTAAGTAGCAGTGTGATGAAGTCTTCCCTCTGGACTGCAGCCATATGGTGTGGTTTGCAGCCTGACAGAAGGAGAACAGGGGTGTCCATTAAGATAAATGCCCGCCTGTGAGATTTATTTGCTGTGACCTGGAAAACACTTCCTGGGAAGACGATGTGGATCCAAGGCACTTCATCACGGTTAGACAGGCTCCCCCGGCTGCCGACCCAAAACTAGCGCTGCAATCGTTACTTTCTCTCTTCCCGACGCGCACACACACACGCACGTGCTTTCACTTGAAGCATACGTTCGCACGGAGGTGTGTGAAAGTGCACGCTTTCGCTCCCACTCTCTCTTTATAACTCATGTCCGCCCCTCCATTACACACATATGCACACACACACACACACACGACACAACAAGAGATGGATTTTGATGAAAAGCATACTGTTCGGTTGTCCTAGAGCCAGTGGGAAGTGTGTCAACAACCTGCCATCAACTTAGTGGGCCCCGTGTTTTTTGACAAGTTGAATTTTTTTTGTGTCTCACTCACTGGAAACCGCTGCATGACATGCATTAGTATTCATATTTGCACACACAAGAGCATGTGGGTTCACACAGGCACATACCGCACACACGGCTCCACACATAACAAGCACACAAAGGCAAAAATGCACTATATGCTGTTCTTTACTCCTCATCAACAACAGCCCCACTGTGAAACCTTAATAAGCTTCAGTGTGACCCAGTTGAGAGTGAACGGAGTGAAAAAGGACCCAAATCGAGGCACTCTGGCAGAAGAAAGCAACCTAACCTAACACCCTAATGGCTTAACCCTTCACCTGCCAGTCCTGCAGCAGCGGGTGGGTCTCTGGCAGCGCTCGAGGGCCCAGAGCATCATTCTCGTAGGCGGGCTGGACCAGACTCTTCTCGTAATCGGAAAACATCTGAAACACACATAAACACACACAGAACACTGTAATACAAAGTCAGCTTTGGCTGTAAACACAGGAAGATGGATGGACAGGGGGAACAAAAAGAGCTGGCCTTGAGACTCGGCAGTCTGGAACCAAAGGGCAGAATTTCTGGACGAGGCGCTGGCTGACCATGAAAAGGGAACATGACATCGTGACACGGAGCGTCATGAGCCTTAATGGCTTCAGAGGCAAACTGACCCAGAGCCAAGAGGCAGCATTTCAACACGGCCTGTCATTTCAGGACAGCTACATTTGTCTTGTATTATAACTGTGTCATAGTCTATGTTTGACACTGTTTTGTGCGTGTGCGTAATCTTAGAAAAACCAGGCGCTCTCGTGGTAAAACAAGAGCACAGAGGGTCGTGGTCGTGTTTGCTGTCTTAGCGGAAAACTCCGAAGACAATACTAAAGCAGCTACACTTGAATTTATGTTTCCCTCCATGCAGCTTTTCAACACTCTCTCCACTCACTTCCTTCACAACAGAAAACACTGTCCAGTGTCCACTGCAACAAACCAGCGTTGCGCAACACACCCAAAACTTGCAAAAGAGTGTGGGAGTGTGAGCAGAGTGTTTTGAGAAATCAGGGGGAAAGTTTCCTTGTCTCAGTGCCCGCCATTGTTCCGTCTCCTTGAAAGTCTGTGCCTGTGGTTGGAAGACAAAGCCCGCTGAGTTGTGTCTGTCTGTATCAGTGGAAAAAACACCCACCGACAGAGAGACCCGCAGTCTTCCTTCAGGGTGGATCACTAGTCAGAGAATGCTTACCTATAGAGAACACATTAAGCCTCCTGCGGGGGGCCACACTGAGCTACACTTTGCTTAAACTGTATGTTTAAAAGTTCCAAGGTGAATTTTGATACGGCACATTACAAGCTGTGGGAAATGTGAAATGGGACGTGAGGGAGAAACTATATTAAAACCCCATAGAGAAAAATGGTATTGTCAGTGTGCCAGTGGAAATCAGATAGCGGGGAGGAAAATAGGTTTTCTCACCTTGGGGAAGAACGTGCGTGTTACAAACTGTTTGTACTCCAAAAAGGGGATGCCCTGGCTGCGATTCAGCTCCTTGGTCAGGTCTGTCATGTCTGTCTGCAGCTCTGCAAAGCCTGAAAGGATGAAAAAAGCAGCGAGACACAAAAAGGCTTGAATCATGGGAATGTTTAAGACCACAGTCCTGCTTCTGGCTCCAAAAGCTTCATTTGTTGCAAAATGAGTCAGAAATCTGTTCACAGGCTAATGCAATAACCCACACATTTCCCCGGGATGCCGTGGGATCTGTTAGAATCAAAGATCAAATTAAAGAAAAGTTAAATCAGAATTGTATCATCTTATTTCGTAATGTTCTGGTTGAATACTAAATATACCAGCCGCTAATCCTCTGATCTTTTTCCAATCTTTCTCTTCCTCCCTCTCTTTGCCAGACTGTGCAGTCCAGCCCGGCATGCAGGCAAATATTTACCAAACAACAATCGGAGCAGCCAAATCCAGTCTCAGGCCCTCATCCAAAACATGTGTATGCAAGCTGCCGAAACAGTATCAGTATCTCCAGACGCTGACTCGAATATGCATACTGATATTGCAGCTACTTTATTGGGTAGCATGTTCTCGGAGAGGATGATGTTCTCCACTAATGAGACGCTGGAGATCCTTTTATGGAAAAGCTTTTCCTGTCGCAGGATGAGAGACGTATTGGGGTTACAATGCCAGCTTCTTCACACTGTGTTTGTGTAGAAAGAGGGGAATACTAGACCCGAGGGATTTAAGTCATATTTCATTACTCCAGGTTATTTATCCTCCTGCTCACTAAAGCGTCCTCTAAACCACCAGTCAGTTCACACCATCGACTCTTGATTGGAAGCAGCAGGCCTGAAAACCAAAACTCCCCTCTGCCAAAACCTTACCGCTCTGGAATATGTCAATTTCTCATCGTCCCTTAACTCCACATTCTTCTGTTTTTATCATATCTTTCATCTCGGCAGAACTATCCCTCGCTTTCTGCACTCTCACCCTGAACTCGGCCACAAATCTGTCTGCGTCCTCTGACTAAATAACCCCTCTCTTCCTCCCACACTTTCGCTTCTCCCCCAGACTCTCGCTCCTATCTCCTCCTCCCTCCACTTCTCCTTCTCGATCCGTCCCCCACTATCTCTACGCCATAAATCTGGGTGCTCAGACGTAGAGTGGCCTTCACACGGCTTAACTTTAATGCCCTAGACACACACAAACGCACACATATATGCATCGCAAAGACAAGGCTCTAAACACAAACACGCACGCACAGGCCTTGTTCCTACTGGGTAGACACGGCAGAGGCGATGCCGCCACTAAGTGCGTCTTGCGTGTGACTGATCATTTGTCAGACACTGTGTTTCATGAGTCACGCTTACTAGGCACAAATCTGTCAACTGTTGTATCTCCCTCCTACCTCAGCCTGGGAAAAAAACACGAACAAACACACACAAACGTGCACAAACAGACCAAACGCACAAATATATGTGGTCAATATTTCTTCCCAGAAGCTATTTTTTCATGTCAATTGACACAAAACATCATATGGCGTCTGAATCAGTCTGATAGCAGAGCTTGTGCAATAAAAGAGGGTGTGTGTGCGAGTGTGTCTGTGCATGTGTGGGTCCTTGTGTAAACACACCTTTGCGGATCTCCTCTCTGATTTGGGACTCCATCTCCTCCATTTGGAGTAGAGTTTTCTGCCAGTAGCGTTCCGCCCTCCGGCTCTTTGTGCAGTACACTACGAGAGCTGAAAAGACAAAATTAAGTTTGTATGGAAAATGTTTCAACCAATTCCAGCACATCAAAACATAATAAATAGGATCAATAGGATCTGTCTAAAAGCCTGTGAAGAATATTCGATGAATGCATCGGACTGTGAGAGCATGAAAATGCAAGCTTTCCTAGAAATTCAAGCGTGTGAACTTTTGTAAACAAAATGTGTGCATGTGTTATTTCAACAGCTGTAACACACACACACAAAAGGGTTCTGTGAATTAAAATAAAAAAGACGCTCTGTGAATTTCCGGGAACAGATTCGATGGAGGAAATTGTGTGAAAATCCACGGTAGCACCAATTTTCACCCCTACACCTGCCCTGCGCACACTCACACAGAGATTACAGAGCGAAGTGCACACACAGACGGAGAGAGAGAGAGAGAGAGAGAGTAGACAGCGAGGAGAACAGTAGGGTCTTTGTGCTTCATGTACTGAAGAAGGATGAAGCAAGTGCATGGAAACTATGACCCCCAAATCCCTTTTATCTGTTCCACATCTGGAGCATCCATCGCTGCAGCAGTCACACATCCATCATCCGCTGGTGAGCGTGTGTACACAACTTACCAACAGTGCACAGAAGCAGCAGCACGCAGCAGACCACAATGGACACCGTGATGGCCAGCTCGCTGCCGCCCAGCTGCACTTTGGCGATGGTATGGCGAAAGTTCCCCACTTGCACCTTTAAAGAAAAAGAGAAGAAACACATAAACCTGTCTCCTTTTCACTACAGCTCTCATCACGTCATATATATATCCTTTTATTTCATCTTGATCAAGTATTTGTTTTTCTTTTATCACAGTAGGACTTGTTTTATTTGCGTGCGGTCCACATGGACACTAAATCTGCTGCTGCGGTGATTAAATTTGTCAGGAAAAGATAACGTCTTACATAAAACCTTATATAGTAATAAAAGGAAATCTGTCTCTTCACCTTCAGCACTATAAATACCACAAAAGGCTGCCTTCCCGAATCGCAACTCAAGTCTTTTATAATCATGCAACTGGAAGCAGTCATAAGAGATGAAGGATATTTTAATATAGCTCTTAAATCGTCACATAAAGAGCAATAAAAAGCACTCCTATCACATAAGAAACGCTACCTGTCTTCTGCAGGCAGACCATTAAACTCTCCCTACTACAGATAATAGTAGAGCACCTGAACATAAATAATCCAAATGGACACATAATGCTCTTTACTATAGTTGAGACAGTCATTTAGATTTGCACCGTACAATAACAGACCAACTGATAGGGGTTTGAATCTTTCAATATCCCATTTGATTCGATTGCCGACTCACAATCAATGCCCTATTTGTTACAAAGGGGTTCTTATTTCAGTCTGCTGTGTGCTAAGTAAACCGCACTGGCAAAAATTATTATATGACATTAAAGCACGGTAAAATGTGTTCAAGACTATGCAGCTTTTATATTTGATACAATAATGTAAATACACAGAGGCAACCCAAAGACAAAAGACAAGTTGTTTTTGCTTAACTTGCTAAAATAAAACATTGTTTAGTACTTAACTTCAGCTGCAACATTTTAAGAATAAAAAGTTATGTGAAAAAAAAACTTTAACTATCAAACAATTAAACAATAATGTTGGACAGCTCTTTGAGACATCGATTTTCAGCTTGTGTGTGTGGCAACTGCAGATTCACGTTCACGAGACTCGACCTGCCAGGCATCTGTGATGTAGTGAGCGGTGAATGTCACGAATGACTGGGTGGCTTTGAAACGTCCACGCCTCGCAGTTCTGTGAGTGTTGGTCAAGGATTCCCCCGATGACGTGAGCTAGCTAACGTTAGCAACGCGAATAACTAGCCAGGACCGACACACTCCTTGCTGGAACTGTGTAAACAACGGAAGCAGGAAATGGTGCACGGCTAACAATGCATGCAGCGGGAGTGCCGTGCTCAAACTGGCTGATGTTGAACATTTACTTAGGACGAATTTTTTTTGGAAGTTTCAAATCGATTCAGAATTGTAGAAATTAAGAATTGCGATTCTGACATGAATCGATTTCTTCAGCATCCCTACCAACTGATGAGAATATATGAATATTACTGTAAGTACGGCCTGTTTTGAAAATATAATCTCCCTTTTCAAGGACATCAATGTAAAATATCCCAATTAAAAGATATTTCTAGTGAGCCGCGACTCAGAAATTGATACGAGTCAAAGCTGTGTGAAAGATGTAAGAGAATTACAGTAGTTCAAACAGGAGGCAGGCATGGACTTCTCTCTCAAGATCTGACACTGTTAAAAACCTCCCTGGATGCTTGGCTGCAAATAAAGTGCTTGTTATGCAGGCTATCTTAAAAATTCAGCATAACATTGTAAACAATGTGTAACTGCAGTGGCACTTAATATTTACTTGACTTAGTTATGACCAGGAAATAAATCTAATTAGCTTTTAGAAAGACAGAGACAGCCGGTGCATGAAGTATTTTCTTTGTCATGCAGTGTAGAGATTCATGCCCTACAACATAGGCAATTATTAATGGGAACACAAGTTCCTGCACACATGTACGGACACATCATTTTTTTCATGGACGCAGGTGCAGACGCGGAAAAAAAATAAGGCAGTGTAGATTTTGAAAAATGTTCTATCGCTGCAACGAGCTGGAGGAGTCACCCGGTTCAGAGTAACCCAGATGTGACAAGAAAAGGACTTTCACTTCTGCCTTCTGATTAGTCAGCAGGGTCTCTGTGGTCCCTCCTCACATCTCTCCCTTTCCTTCCTCCAATCCGAATATGCTTCATGAAAAGAGCCTCAGATGAAAAAAGCCTCCGATCCGCAGACCAAATCCCTCTTACACTGGTCTTACTCTGAGGGGGGATCTGGCTCACTGGGCCCAACCCCTCTCTTTCTTTTCTCATCCCCTCTTTCTCTTTCTGGTGCAGGCGTTCATTTACTCAGACCAGCGAACGAAGGCCTTCTTCCACAGACTGCAACAGCCAGGCCTGGTGTAATGGAGGGGAAAATGCCATTGTTCCATGTTCCTGTTTCTCTCGGGGTACAAAAACACTTCTTCTCCTGCTTTTCCCACATCCACTTTTGCAGCTCCGCTTCAGAGCCAAGCAAAACACACGCATGTAAAAATAGATCCGCCACCAAATGTAAGTGAAGACACACAAATGGCCATAAGCTATGCAACAGCCCGACATATATGCATTTATTCAAATCTGCACTGTGTTTATACCCCTGTCGAACGTGCTCACTAATCATCCTCTCTGCTCACGTGCAGGCGGCCCACCCATTTGTGTTATGACATCTCATTTGACCCTTGCCCCTGCCTTTATGTCATTGCTAATTGCCTGTGTTTATTCTCAGACATCCTGCGAGACAGACAGGGGGAGGGCGGGTGCGAGAGCAAGCCACAGGTACCCAGGGAGGGAGGGAGAAGGAAGAGAGATGGAGAAATGTAAGAGCCCTCTTTCTATTTCTGTGTCAAAGTGGAGGATAGGCTCTTACAGTAAAACTCAGCTGATAGACTGAGACAGACTAACATATGTTTCAGGGCTATTTCAGCAAACCACTCACAGTCTGGCTCGTATTTAAATATAGATGAATGCTTCCCCCTCTTAATGAAACTCTATCAAAACAGAGCAGAATGGACAGCAACAGATGGGAAACGTGGGTAGAGGTAAAATAGTGTCTGGTTTTATCAGGCCCGCGCCTGGCCCAACCACGTCTTCATTAAGACCTTTAATTGCGGTGGAGAGAGATCGGAGACAAAACAAAAAGTGAGGAGTGAGTCAGAAGATTTGGATCTTGCTGTGAGGATAGGTGATTGTGTGGGCGGTGATAGACGGACCGACGCAGGATTAAAGAGATAAAGAATGAGAGGTAAACATTTCACTGTGGCGATGTGGCGCAGCGTGATGGCTCACCACCCCCTCTAAACTGCTGATTCACGGTGGCATGCTCAGAGACTGCAAACCATTCATAATGCATGGAGAGACACACACATATCAGTGAGTGTGCATAGACCTGTGCGGATCAAATCTGTTTCAATAAACATCACAGATGGTCTGGATTCTGACTAAATGTTTCCCTGTGTGACAGATGGGTGACATCCTTAAATTGACAGGGTCTAACCAGCCATATTCTTTAACACAAGGTCATATATCGGGGGGTTTTACATGCTTGCATACTTACAGTGACAGGCAGGTCTCTCTCGCTGGTGCTGAGCAGTCCGTTGATGGTGCAGTGGAACAGCTGGTCGTTATGGAAGCTGATGTTACATGGATAGGAGCCAACCATCACCGAGTATTCCTCCGGCATTAGTTCCAGATCGCTCGGCCCTTTCTGCGACAGAACAAAAACAGCCATCAGACGGTCAGCGGTCTTATTTGACCAAGCGTAGAAGACACCCAGAAAGACCGCGGAAGCTTTAACCCACACATAAATTAATATACATACACATTCTCTTTTACACACACGTAGACACTGAGCTGCACAGGCGTGTCACGCAGCTGTCACACGGAGGAAGCCAGCAGAAAACTCATCTAGTTTGGGCTAGAGTTCAGCTTAAAGCAGCAAACATTCCCGCAGCCTCTCTCACATGGCCAGGGAAGTTTCTCCAAACAAACCCGCTGACAGTCATCCCTGCTTCTGCCCAAAATAACATTCTCAGGGCCTTTACGGGAGCCCGCTGGAGCAAGCTGCACATATCTTTTTGTTTTCATCATTCTATCGCTCTGTCAATCCAAGAACTACCCATTACTTCAGTTTAATCGGAAGAACGCTCCACCCGACTTTACCGAGAAGTTCATTTCACTAGTGTTCACACATGTGCTGCTCAGCCTGTTGTACAAATGTCAATACAGAAACAAACAAAAAAACAGCTCCAAACATTTCAGGATAACTCGCCATCTGCTGCCTTTTTTTCCCCCTTTCTACTACCTCAAGTCACAATGTGTCACACGCAAAGATGACACCCCGACATGCAACCATACCCTGAAATCTCCACACTGAATTCACAGTGAAAACACCCAATAAAACTAGAACATTTTGCAGAATGTTTACAGCATGTTGTTGCAACTTGGCTCTTATTTTTAGAGATTAAGCTTTCACTGTATTCCCCAAAGTACTTTCTAAGATCAGGGAACAACAACACTGCTGAAAGTTATCCCGAAGAGGCGAGATACTTGAGTGAACAAATGATCACATAGATTGCAAACAGTCCAGCTATAAATCTAAGGCACTTAATTTTGTGGGAAAAATAGTACAAGGAAGTCAGTGTGTAATCTCTAAAGGATTTTCTAAATGGACAATATTGTTTGTGTTAACTTTGGTCTCTCTTATAAATAAGTTTGGCTACCCTGAGGATTTGTAAAACCTCCATCTGACCCCTCTTGTTTCCTGTCCTGTCATAGTCTCTTTAGCAATGACGCAGCATTCCAAATCTATGTGATTAACTTGCAATGTAGCATGTTATTAGTAATGTAAAGGAATGACGAATGAAGACATTTGTATGAAACTGCAATTTGCCTTTAATATAAGAATGTGAAGTGAGGAAGTGTGTCTGTGTTTGTGTTTATCCCCAGTGTGCTTCCTCGCTTTGATTACACCCTCAGGGCCCTGTCCTGTCCCTACTGCAGGATGCCACCCCCTGGGTCTCTGTCAACAAATCCTTCCTAACGCAGCCTGAACACACACATATGCATACACATTCGTAAAACGCGCATTCAGCCACGGGAAAGCCTCAGACTATCATACAAAAATATGTTTGAGCACTGAGCATATTGAAAAATCACTGTATAACCTCCATCTTCAGCAATTTTTTCACACTTAAACTCATTGGACCAAAACAATGGATTCTAGAGGCCAAAACAGGATGAAAGCAAACAAAACCCACCCACATTCCAGCTCAGGTCCTTAATATAGGATCTGGCTGACTAACAAGCTCCCTATGAAACAAACACACACGTTTTCTCTCCCCCCTTCAGGTCCGCCACAAGTGGAATCCACCTTCCTTAAGAAAACAGGAAACAACAGACGAGTCGCCCATGTAGACAGGCTGAGGCAGCGATTCCTGCAGGGGCCTCATCCTGACACACAAACACATCAAGAGGAAGCTGCATCGGGTTCAAACTTCCTCGTCTGTGCTCTTTGCATGTGCATGTCGTATGGTGTCACAGCCGACGGCCCTTTGGGGTGATGAATCCATGCAGACAGGTGCTCAGATCAGACAGGACACAGGAACATGGGACCTCCCACTGAGCTGCAACAGCGCCCTTCCCCCCCCTCCGACAGACCCCCCTCCCAACAGAAATCAACACGTTTCAGAGGACAGGGCCTTTGATGTGTTTTATGTGCCTCTGGTTTATGTGAATATGAATAAAGGAACGTTCAGCCATGTCTGCTGCTCACAGTGGGGGCAGTCGGCTTACAGCAGTGGTGGTGGTTTGTGCAGCCAGAAAACAAGCAACCTTTAGAAAATGCCACCACTTGTTCTCTGCAGAGTTTGAATATGGGTTGTTTAAGGCCAGTGTTGTCAAAGCCGATGTTTACTGCAGTTTTTCTCCCTAAACAATTAAATGTCGGCCATTTAGGGAGTTTTTTTCCCACAACTTTAGCAGCATAGCTCAGTCACCCTCTGTGGTCCAGACAGAAATATCTGGACAATATTCAGACATTGTCAAGGATGTATTCTACCTACTTCTCACCTAGCACTAATGTGAGCGTGTGATTAGCAAGAATGAAAAAGCTAACGGTGATAATTATTGCTTTAGGGTCGGGTTATGCTCCATTTTTTTGATCTGGTAACAAAATAATAGGTTCTTAAAGCTCAGATCACTTCATTAATTGCAATAGCAATGCAACATTTACAAAATACTGAGGTAATCATTTAGCTAGATAACACTTATGGAATCTATTTGTCAACATTTTGTAGTCTCATTCTCTTAAAGCGGTAATCTCGTAGATCTAATTTCTGTTCTCTTTGGCGGCACCTATGGCGATAAACTGTAATAACGGGCGCACACTTGCCAGATATCCAGACAGTGTCGCATGTTTGACGTCCACGGTTGGCTCCGGTTGTAACTCTTGATTTTCCTCGCTGGCGGTCGCTTTCCTTTTTACACCGTTTGCCTTCATCTGAGCGTCGAGTTTGTTTCTTTTTCTTTGGATTTTCACTTATTTTTGAAGTTGCATCTGTAGTCATCCATCTTTTCTTTGTTTGTTCAGCCATAGTAGATTACTGTTTACTTGCAACACTTGCAGAGAGCGGAAAAGCAGCCGCTTAGCTCCGCCTACCCTCTCTGGCAGACCAACCACTGCTGGGTGATGGAAAACGCGTCACTAACTGGGCGCTGATTGTGATTTTTTCCGCGAAAGTCGCACCAGACACCCAGTCTGTAATAATACTATATACTGCAAATGCAAACTAATTTGAATTTTACCAATTGAATTACCAACCATAACGTATGTGTAACCAATAAAACTGTTCATCCCAATTACAATTGGACTACATGGATTCATTAGATGTGGATGTTTGCTTGACTTATCAGGAAACCAACACATCACCGAAGCATTAATCTGAACTTCCTGTCTCAGCAGTGTCACTCACATTGATGATGAGCGTCAGCGGCTCTCCTGGGTGGTGTTTTATCAGCTTCTCCTTGTTGGCAGTGAAGAACTGAGGGTCTTCCACGTACTCCAGCAGGAAGTGATCTCTATGAGGCTCCCCCTCCTCTTCCTCTGCCTCGCTGTCAAAGGAAGAGGGGCTGTCGCCGGTGTAGGGGACTCCGTTCAGGAAGAACTGCACAGAGGTCTCCTGGGACTGGCTGGACGCGTGGGAGGGGCAGGTGATCATGGAGGGGGAGACCACGGTGCAATGCTGAGGAAGGAGCAGAGAAGACAAGGTAGCTTCAGCATTTTAAAGGGATGTTTAACAGTTTTGGGAAATACGCTTTTTCCGTTTCCTGCCAAGAGTAAGTTGAAAAGATTTTTACCAAACATATGTATGTATGTACATATGTATGTAAAGGTATTTGTGAGGCTAGTTTTTGTTTACCCTTGTTTCATGTGGACAAAGCCACGCTAGCTGTTTCCCCCTACATCCAATTATGCTAAGCTTAGCTAATGGTTTAAGCCCAATAAACAGATAAGAGAATGTTATCATTATTTTCCTCTATCCCTCTGCAGGAAGGCACATCAGCCTAATTCCCAAGACCGTAAAGTGCGATGACTTCATTACACATTAAAAACACACTTACATTTTATGTTTATATCGAGCAAAAACAAGGAAACAATTCATCTGAGAACTCACTGTTTGTCCAATTCCCAGCACCTCCATCGTGACGCTCTGCACCAGATCAAACCCCTGGCCTGTCACTGTGATGGTCCTGCCACCACTGTGACACACAGACATACAGAGAATCACATCTCAGCCATGACAGAAATACGTCAAATTCCCACTGGTATGCAAATACTTTGGGACACTGCACCAAAACAAGAGAAACAGGGGACCAGATAATAATGCAAAACAGTTTGACTGCAGTGAAAATCCCCACACGTCATCAAAGACATGCCGCTACCCTGTCACACACATGCTGCGCTATTTAGAACACAATAGGAGGAAAATACTGCACATCAGGACGGCATTACAGTAATGACTTTTGTCAGAGACTCTGGGAGGGGAACCGCAGAGTCGTCCAGCTTCAGATGTTTCTGAGATTTTGGTTTTAATGCTGGAGTTTGGGTCAGCAGTGAACCTACCTGATGTAGCTCTTTTTGGGGTGGATGAAGCTGATGGTGGGGTTCTTCTCGTAGGTGTACGTGGTGCTGAGCTCGGCACTTTGACAGGGAAGCTTTTCAAACTCCAAACACACTGACACTGACTCAGTGTGCGGCTGCAGGGCTGGAGGCATGGTGCACTCAATGGTTTCATCTGTTTTCCTTAAAAAAAAGAAGTAAACATCCATTGTGATCGCACTGTTTGTGATGTATACAAAAGCGTTTCCAATTAGGATCAAAGTCCTGTTTGTTGCAGTCTTTTGAATACACATTTATGTAACAACAAGAAGAGCTTTTGACTCTAAACTTCACACTTCACCTGGGTCAGACCACGTTAAAAAAATGAGGACTTAAAACTTGACTTGGGCGGAACTAAGACGGGAATTTTTGATGTCTAGAAAAAGAGTAATCTTCATGCAGGCCTTGCAAAGCCCCACACAGCCCCATAGCTGTTGAATATTTAAACATGAGGTCTTTGCATTTCCAGCACTTGGTGCTAACTATGAAAAAAAGTACGAACTTGACCTGCGCTTGCATCAAAGACTTTATATCAACTCCAGCTACAAACAAAAAAAAGTACTCACTCTGTGATGGTACATTCTAGCGTGTTGTTGACCATGACTCGGATCTGAGAGCCAATGTCCAGGTGTTCCCCCATGATGGACACTCTAGTTCCTCCAGCACGAGATCCCTTCCTTGGCTCCATGGAGAGCAGCTTTGGGACCTGAATACAGACGAGAGATCCGGCACATGACTAACAAGTTCTCAAATGTATCACCAGACGTCTGACAGCTTCTGTCACTGGAAAAGACAGGCTTACTCAAACTACATTTTGTGCTCTTTGATGCTTTTCACGACACCAAATAAAATCTTTCCTCACCCTTTGAGGTTCAAATCTGTGGTCTTTAAAGATCAGCTGAGACAGCTGCTGACTATGGGAGTAAATTAGTGAAGAGAAGCAGTGAAGACAGGCCATGCTGCAGTATGTTAAAATGCTGCTCAAGCTAACAGGCCTTTGGGCTCAAACTTGCAGGACAGCTACAGTTTGGGTAAAAAGCACTAATGTGCATGCATATACATGAAAAACTGCATGTACACACAATCATACATGCACATCCACACACGCATTAAGGCTCCTCAGGCAAAGATGAATATCCCTGTCCAGCTCTGCAGCTTACAGCATCAGCATTCCTGCTCTTTCCGAACTTTCTATCCCCGCCGTGAACCTCGCCTCCAGGGAAACCTCTTATCCTCACTGACAGGATTCACTTCCTCAGTGTGCACAGACGGAGGAGACCTATTGTGTGCTCCAGTGTAAGGGTGGGCGTAAGGAGGCAGATGTTTCCGTCCAAAGGTTCGAGGAAGGAGATGCAGTAGAACCGAATATCCTGTCTCCAAAACTGTTTTCCCTTTCTCCCACATCTCCCCCTCATCACCCTGCAGGAAAACCCCCTCACACACAGAGAGAATCTCAGAGCCTGGGTAAAGACGGCTGAGAGGAGTTCCCACAACAGCATGGCCTAGTGTTTGTTGTTCTGGATTTTTTTATAATGTAATATATCAAGAAGGGCTTCAAGATCAGGGTGATTCCCTGTGGCGTGACTCACAGACAGCGGTGCTCTTAGAAGGCACTGGAATCATAGACCGTTCCAGCACTGAATATGAAAACCTCTTTGTCTTTGAACTAAAAGAAACAAAAGGCTAACATGAGCGTTTCCTTGGGC
Organism: Semicossyphus pulcher; assembly: GCF_022749685.1. NCBI lineage: Eukaryota > Metazoa > Chordata > Actinopteri > Labriformes > Labridae > Semicossyphus > Semicossyphus pulcher. The sequence goes on from NW_027211637.1 coordinate 23,209,096, forward strand.
TGAATGCTCTTAATCCAATGGGAGACTGTGTGGGTCGAGGACCATTAACACAATGCTGGCTAGCTGGCCGGGCCCAGCGATGAATCCAGAGCAGAGGGACATTCCAACAATCGCCATGTTTGTTTTTGCTGGCAGCAAGTGCAGGATGACAATGGTGCTCAGTTTGCTGCTCAGATAAACGTTTGAAGATTCCCACACATTCGCATTCCTCCCAATCATAAAAAGCATCTGTTAACACTCAACTGACACACTTGGGAGGGCTTTCCCAGTGGGGAACGAGGAACAAGAGAACGTAGAAGAAGAAGAATGCGGAGGGAGAGCGACGGACAGCAGGAGGGTAGATACTCACTAAATATGAGAAGCTCTCCTTTGAGGTCCCCGTCCCACTCTGGTCCACATCCACTTGGACAATGTCCGTCATGTCGTGTGAGGACCGCCCGGTGACACACAGCAGCCTGGGGAAACAAAAAACACTCCTTATTTAGTATTCAAAACACCATAATCAGAAATCAGTTAATAAAAACACAGTAATAATTGATAAGAAAATGCAAATGTGCAGCTTATTATTTTAATTAAATCAATTAATTGGCTGCTCAACTCAAATTGCAAGTGACGGCAAACAAAATAACGCTGAACAAAGAGATCTTGATCATGACTGCTCAACAAAAAAACATAATTAATGGTGGAGAATGGTGGTTATGAACAAATTCATCACCCTAATGCATTTACATATGGAATCCAATAAAGCCTTGAGATATCAGATATCAGGAGATATAAAGTTCAAAGCTCCCTCAGACCAGATGTGCCTAACCACAGAGGAGATTAAGGGGCTGCTCAGGCTCGTTCCTTCGCCTCCTGGCTGTGATTAAACCTTGTGTCATCAGCGCGCGCTCTACAGGGACGTCTCATATTAATGACACGGTGGTGTACCGAGGCACAGGGATCTACTGTTCTGGGGCCTCACCGGGATAGATGTACTGGGGGGGGGGACAACCTTTAACACCTCACATGATCCCCCTCCAGCTTGACACCCTGTCGGTTTATTTAGTCAGGTGCCTGGCGCTACAGTGGTTATACATTCTCAGCTTGTGATCAGGTGATTGACAGAGGGATTGTGGGGAATTTACATAAGCAGAGGAGCTGTGTTTTATGGGAGCACCTGGCAGGACATACGATAAGATGAGGCTGCGGCTGGAGAGATTTGGGCTCGGCTGGGGTCAGGCTGACGGGCCTGAGACCAGGGAAAAGCTGTGTATGAGCGCGTTTTTAAATCTTGTACTTCTGAAACTGATTGTCTGTCAGAACCGACTCAAGACCCAACCAGCTAAAAGCCCATTTATTACAAGAAAGTCTGAATAGCTGTTAAAAAATAACTTGCAGTACCAGCCATCTGTTGATAGCAGGGTCTACATTTCCTTTCATCAGGTAAAGAATCTTGTTACACTCAAATTACAGCCCTGTCAGTTACCTGCCATGAGAGCATGAGCGCACCTGTCTGAGGAAAACGTAATATTTCACATGCTCTGATTTAGAGAAGAAAGGAAAAAAGGATAAATAAAATGAAACATGACTATTAGAGAGAAGCCTGAGGGAAATCATCAGAAAATTGGAGGAAATCAGCCTGAACCTGTGGTGTTGCTTCAGCCTCACTAGACTCAGGCGGCAAATCAATTCCTTACCACAACAATACATCCCATAATATGATGTGTACAAATAACCCATAATGAGGATTTTTCTTTGCAAGAACAGTCATGAATCAAAAATGCCTCAAAGACTATAGACAAACATCAATCAAACAATATCATTTAAACAGGTTTATTGCAGAGATTAACAAGTCAAATTAAGCCCTTTAAGATCATCATTTTCACAGGTAACCTTTTTAATTTATAAAATGTCTGAAAACAGTGAAACACGACCATCACATTTTAAATAAAGGAGAGAAAACAGTAACCCTTCATCTTGGAAAAGGTGGAAATAGATAATAGCTGTTGTTTTTTTAACAAAACAAAGGAGCAATTTGCACCTGGAAAAAGCCACTGCACAGAATCCGAAATACGACGAGAATGTACTGGTGAATCGTCTAAAAAATCTTCGGGTCTGCAGTCTACATTTCAAACCTGACGATCCTGAATGAGACATGACATCGGAGGCGGGCGTCCTAGATCGAGGAAGCGTAGTGTAGCGAGCTCCCTTGCCTCTGCCAGATGACGCGTTTTACGTTTACGAGGTTTTCCAGGGCCCATCGGAGAAGCAGATATCGTCCTCCAAAGGCACAGAGCGAAATCATAATGGCATTAGCTCCTCATAATAGCATAACTGAGGTTGAAAATCGGCGAACTAGCCCTTTAAAATCAAGGATTCTTCTATTTTTACTAAATAAAATCATTAATTCCTTTCAGTTAATATTTCAGCTTCTGCTAAATCTTACTCCTCCCTGTTATTTGGCGATTACTTTCCAGCTAGCCGTACTGAAGGTCCTTGCCGTAGGTCTAATGTGCCGACTGAACCCCATAAAAAAGGACTACATCCTCCCAGCCTCAATTTAATGTGGTAACAATCTCTTATTTTAGTTTATGGGCGTGTGATATTTGAGACACCAACAAAGTGTGTCTGACATCCTGCTGTCAGATACAAAAACACACAAAAGGCTTTTGTTAAAGAAATTTGATCTTTTTTTATACTGTCTGAGGCCTTTTTAGAGGAAACTGTGTAACATGTGGAGACCTGATGTGTGTGTGTGTAAGCTGAGTGTGATAGTGATGCAGTGTGATCACAGTCAAAGGACACAGAGCAGACAGAGCCTCGACCGACCCCTGTGCCACATTCCAGCTACACCACACTGCAGCGATATTATGGGTTGCAGAGGGCAATATTTTGTCTAGTTTTGAAGATGTTTCTGCTCCCTTTCCTCAAGAGGATGATGATCATCATCAGCAATCAGGCCTGTGTGTGTTTGGATGTGAGTGTTGTCTGCGGCGCAGCTAAATGGACGGGGCGAAGGCCACTCAAGGCGCGTATTAAAATGAACGAGAGGGCAGCGTGGAGGACCCGAGCTTAAAGTGCTCCAGTAAATGAGGTGTGCCTGGACTGGCTGTGCCATTAATTAAAATGTTGACACCGGGTGAGTGGAGCTCAGTCTCTCCACTGCTGCACATTTTCCTTTTGGCACACAGATGTGAACTTTCACCTTTCAGCACACGGGCAGACACCTGTCTCAACAGCCCTGTAAATGAGGTCAGAAGCACAAGTGTGTGTGTAATTGTTTGTATGGCATTTTGCAAGAGCAAGTTGGGTTGCTCATATTGAGGATGTTATTGTGAAATAAGCTTTATAGTGAGGTAAGATTAAGTGTTAGGGTTGAATTTAAAGGGTTTACGTTTAGAGGATGAGATCATTTTTAATCAAATATACAGAAGGTCCCCACAAGGAGAAACATAAACATGTGTGTGTGTGTGTGTGTGTGTGCGTGCGTGTGCGTAAGTCAAATGTGCTGACACTGTCAGATGCACTGACGTGTTATGATTTGTCAGTGCCACTTCCAGCAACCTGGATATGCTTCACTGTCATAACAACCAGCCTGGGGAGCCAATGAGGAATGACGACACTGGATGCAAACACCCCGGGAGTGAAATGCGATTCGCTGTTTTCAACATGTGGGTTTTTCGGGGGGAATGTGTCAGGCAGCCGGAGTGACAGGTAAGACCCGCAGGTCACCCTCCAACTGGTCTTAATACAATGATTGGCTTCAGTGGAGCACGACCAGATAAACAGTCCCATTCAAGGAACATTACAGATACTGAATGGAAGTTTGGATGTAACTGTAGAGTTACCGACTTCCTCTGAGCTCTGTTTTGCCGGTGTCAACACGGGGTCCTGCTGTCTCCATGGTGACAGTGTGATGGTCCCTGAGCTACAGAGGGATGGCGATGGAGTCATTTAAAATGAGAAGTGAGCTGCATAATAATATTTGTGAAAATTAGCCTCATGAATACATGAAAAGGAAACTATGCAGAGACGGTTGATGTTCTATTTACTGGTGGACTAGTGAGCGGCGGACGGTCGACAATGGGGAATCATAGGAGGAAGATTTTTTGATGAGCCTATTTAGATGTGGTTTGGATCTGTAGTAAAATTTTAGCTTTTAATAGGGTAGTAAATGGCTTTTCATGGTTGTGTTATTCATGTATTTCCTGTGAATATTGCTCATTGTCGGCACGAGATGATTAGATGGGAAATAAGATTGCCCAGTGGGGATTAATGTATTTGTCTAATCGTATCTATTTTTAGTGGCTCGTGTTGGGTGTCTTTAGATAAAAGCTTGTTTAAAATAGGAAACTGAAAAGTATCATTGGCTCATGTGAGCAACTCTTCAATCCTTTTACCTCCGAGTAACTGTACATATATTAAAGTTTTCTCGCCACTATACCTTATGGATATTTGTTTGAAGTGGATCTGGTCCAATAACATATTTTTTTTCCCTCAATAATTTCTATTTTTGTTGCAACATTTTCATATGCTAAGAGTTAAAAGATGAATTTAGATTTATTCATCTATAACATTGTCAGGCTACAAATGGACGGTTTAAAAACTACTCTCTAAACTACTACTAAAAAATACTCTTACATTAGACACAATACAACAACGCAGTTTGATCAGATATTCAGTTGTGTTATGCTAGAGCTGGCTAATGTAGCCTCAAGACGCTAGCCTTGAGCAGAGATTAGGAGTGGACTACAGATGTTTGCTAGCTGCGCATACACCTCACTTCTTTCATTTCAAATTCCCCTTTTCCAACTGTGTAGTCGGCATGTGCATCTCCCTCGGGAGCAACAAAAGGCTGCTTAATAATTTTTTTTACATATACAGTAGTACACCCGAAGAATTTTAAAGAAGACGATGAGTCCCTTAAGAAATAATGTGCCTTATATTACGAACGTCCCCCATTCATTAGTTGTATGCTTTTCTCTGCACATAAGGCCTCCAGTCTGGGAGCTTTCTCCATCCATTAAATAAATAAGTCAGGTAGATCTCACTGTAAAGTCATTTATTTTCACTGGTTCAGTCCTGGTTGTAAACTGTGTCCAGGACTGGGATCCACATGTCAGAATATATTTAAGGTTTATTAACTGTAACGCTTTCCGACATTGTTCCCTAAATCTGCCCCCCTTACTTCCTAATAGCAGATCCTGTAAAACGTAATTAATCAAAAACAAGCTGATGGAAATGTAAAGAAAAAACCGACAGGGCACGCTGCTATGCTTAAGCAAACACTTGCTCAGTTGACAGAAGCCTATAGGTGCAAATTTGTAGATCATTATGCAGCCATATGTTATAGTACTTACTCCACAGAGACCGTGTAGAGCTCAGGCAGGATGGTACATGGCACATCTCCAATAGAGACCTTTACTGCTCCAGCCCGCCGGCCCAGGTTCCTGCCCTGTATTGTCAGCAGGGTGCCTCCATCCACTGGACCCCTCAGGGGGGAGATCTGACAAAGACAAAGGGAGGAAATGAACAGGGAGAAACAAAAGCCTGTGATAAACCCCTGTAATATGCACAATAAATTAGAGCTCATCAGTAGATTACCTCCCTAAAACTGTTCCACTAAAGCGTGTGATAATGAACGTGACGGAGGATTAAGAGAATGGAGATGCGGTCTCTGATGTTGACATGGAGTGTGGCACACGGGGAGATAAGGACAAGTGGCCTGTGTAAGTGTTCTTCTGCTAAAGACTGAGATCTAATAGAATAGACACACAGTTCTAGTATACACGCACATAAACACACACACACACACACACACACACACACACAAAGGAGACTCTTAACTGTGCCAGTCTGAGACTCTTCAGCCTCTAATCCTCTACAGCACATGCAAATAAAGAGCAGGCTAAGAGCCCCCTTCACATCCCACAAGAGACAGGCGGAGTGAGAGAGAGAGGGCTGGAGAGGCGAGGTGGAGTGCGCAACAGAAAGGTGGATGAGTGGGGAGGCAATTTAGGGAACTGAGTGTCGAGAGGAGAGTGAATGCTGATGGTGGTGGTGAGAGAGCAAAGCCTCAACAGGGGAATTAATGCACAGTGCTACTCCCTTTCATCTGTTTTCCTGCGTCTGCTCTGTCAAATTCCTTAGCCCCATTTCTGCTGTTGTTCAGAGGCAGACTCCCATGCATCATTTCAGCCCTCGCCTTTGGTCTCTTAACTTTCCACTCAGGAGCACCGGAAAGAAAAGGAGAGGACCGTCACCTCTCCAATCACCACGGAAACACAGCTTTTCAGATAGCATCTCCGACGCCCAGACAGAAGCAATCTACCCTCATCTTGCCACTGTAGCATAGCTAGCCCAGCATGCTTTTTCTGAATGACCCCCCTCGCTGCGCCGAGGTCACTGTGACCCCACTGTGTTATTAGCCTGGCTCCGGCTCTATCAGACACCGAGCTTAAGAATGAAAACAGCACTTCTGTTTGGTCTAGGTGAGAGGACAAGGCTCGGCTCTGCATTCAGATAATTTTGAAGCCCGCTAGAGTGACAGCGCGGATAAATAAACCATATATTTCCCAGCCAAAAGGGGGGAATGCGGTTGAGTAAAGAAAGAGCGTATTACTTTTAATACCGTGTGAAAACAAACTGTTGGAAACCACCCATTACTTGCACTATTTCTGTGGGATCTACACCACAGGAAGTGATGCAAATGTTTTTGTGGTTATATTAAGCTCTTGGATATTAAGTGTGACCACCCTGTACCACTTCCCTCGACTAAAACACATACCTACATTCTTTCATGCACACGCCGCATAAATTTATGTGTGAACACGACTGCACAAGCATGTTAGACATGCACACGAAAGCACCCACCCTCTCTACGGAGCTCAGCAGTAGGCAGGAGTTATTTATTATCACTATGCATCTCATAGCACCTAGCTAGTCTCTGTGGTGCCATTGAGCACTGACATCAACATCAGCTGGCATGCTGTTCATTTACACCTCTTACAAGTCTGCGAGTCTTGATTTACAGCACAAACTCTGCCAGGCCTCCAGGGAGCTCACACGGTGTGAATGTGTCTGCAAAAAAAAAACTCCACGAGGAATGTTGAAGCCATTAAACGTGTTTGATTTACTCCCCATCCCTGTATCTAAAATACTCCAACCTGCACCAGATAACAACCTAACTTATAAAATCCATATGTTTTCTGTCAGCTGTTTTTTTTGCTTTGGATAGATCACGTCGAGGCCAGAGCTTTTATCTTCCTCTCCTCACTCCGGCTCTCCTGCATCACACTAATCAAGAAGGACGTGAGGACAAAAACAGGAAAAGGCTTCTCACTAAACTGTACCCTTCTCCACCCTTTCTCTGTCCAAACAGCTCTCCATCCTCTCTCCCAAAGCATTCACGTCTCACTCAGATCCCTCTGTTCTCCTTTTCTTTTCAAGTCGTGGATAAACTATGTTTGGCAGTTCCTGTTTTCGAAGCCGAAGTACCCTTAATCAATGTTTTTTTAAACACTATGGCTAGCCCACACACAACATGAGAATAAAGGCCCCGTAGAGATAATAAATGTCTCCATTGTGTTGTGTCACTGCATTAAATCAAGAGCATCTTTCACAATTAGATGGTGTAAGGGAGTAATAAAATCCTCCTACATAATATTGATATTTTGGGTACTACTATATTGTGATACAGATTGCATGTGACAAAGCAGAGGAAGAAAAACGCATATAATTATCAAAGCTGTTCACACAGTCAGTAAATATATAAAACAAAGAGCTGCTGCCGTATCTGTGTGTGTGAATGTTTACAGAGAGCTGATCTTTTCCTCCGCGAGCCGGAGAACTCGGGCTCAAACCCCAGTGGATTCTCTGGGAAAAACATGGCTGCCAAAGCATTGCATCATACACCCAACAGAAAAGAACCACAGCCCCAGTATCCTTTCCGCAGCTCGCTCTCCTGAGAGAGCCAGTGGGAGTGTGTGTGTGTGTGTGAGAGTGAGAGAGAGAGAGAGAGAGAGCACTACAACAATGGCCAACCCACGCATACGGCATCTCAGCCCAGCTAACTTCAGTCACATAAGAAGTCCACACAAGTTTGACTCTCACAGAGCATCCTGTTAGTCACAGTTTGCTGACAGCTACAAAGAAAGAGGGATGATCATGAATGCTTCAATATGGCCTATTTGTGTGACGCACTGTGGGCCCGTTTGTGTGTGTGTGCGTGTTTGCCTGCTTTGTTCTGCTCGCTTATTCTCCTGGGCCGACCAGGTTTTATCTACAGGAAGTTCAGGCCGACTGGGTCTCATGTGAGCCGTGCTTCCCATGACCGCCTGCCGTGGCTGTCTCTGATAGAAGCGCTCGGTAACGGGAGAAAAAAAAAAAAAAGGCTTGGAAGACGCATCTAAACACTTTCCCATTCCAGTTGGACAGACAATTAAATATGATCATTCAAATGAGCTCTGTAAACAGTTTAATGAAAGACAGGTTCTGGCGGTATTTAAGATGACCATTGTGAAATGACCGCCGTGAGATCCTGTGTGAGATAAACACTTCTTTATTCTTTCACCAGTGTGGTTTTGCTCTTATTGTGGTCACACATCTAAAACCTCTCATGGTTCTTGTTTGCTTTCTTAGTTTCTGTGGCTTTCCACACAAAGAGCCCTACACAAATAGCTTTCCTTACATACTGTAGTTACACGGGGCAGAAGGTGTTCCCATGGCCTCCTGAGTGATTGCAGATCGACTCCCGTGTGTCCCCCGAGGGCTGCAGCTAAGTGAATGTTAGTGTTATTACTGAGCGAACCGCTTTAATGAGACTCTATTCAAACGCTCCCTCAGCAGCTGACACTGGACAGATAGGGCAGAGGGGCGCCGCACCATGTGAGTGACCCCATGATTCAACATTTTATAGCCTGAAAATAGAGCCTGGAGGCAGTGGAGCATGTAGGAGGATGAATGCAAACACTTGTAGCCTACATTTGTGCATGTTTAACTTGTGATCTTACCCTGTGGATCTCAGGAGCGGGACACTGATCCTTGATGGGCTGGCAGTCATCCCGCGGCCTACAGCTGTTTTCACACCAGCCACAGAGGTGGAGCTGATCCTCCCGGCCCCAGCACTGGGAACAGTCCGAACTCCCCACCTTACAGTTGTACACCTCCACTAGAGGGAGATGGGACGTATGGGAGAAACAGATTGGCAATTATATTGTAATTGAACATTTCTGAACTGTGTCTGGTTAAGGTAAGGTACTGTAGACTTCTAAATTACTTTTTTTACCTCGTGTAAACCACATGGGCGGCATGTTGTGAATAAAAAGCATTTGCAGGATGATACATTCAGGGCTATAAAAATAAACCAGAAAAAAAGAGCTAATGGAGTCGAGGAGAACAAAGCCAGGGAGAAACAGATGATTATGGTTCTGTTCCAATGTGCCTCCCAGTGCGAAGTCCCATTTGTATCCCTGCATGTGCATCTGTGCATGCATTTGTGTGCATATTACAGTGTCTGCGTGCCCGTGTGTGTGCCTGTGTGTGATAAATTTAAATTTGATGACTCTGCATGTTATGAAGCAACCGTCATGTCCGCTAACAGCTAACAGAGTGTCTGGCAGAGGTCCAGGGCTGTTGTTCACATGCTAGACACATGGACTGTGAACAGCACATCTGGGACTGGGATAGGAGAGCACTGGCTTGCATATGCACTATAACAACATGCCAAGTTCAACAACATGCACGCCACTTTTCATTATCTCGCTGTCGTCATGGAGCTCATATTGTATTTTGAACAATACATGAGGACACGGCTGGTAAGAGCCATTGCTAACACCTTAAATTGCAGCTCCCTAAGTTCTATAATCATTATGTGTAATTAGATGGCAGCAGAGTATGATATTATGGGAAATTACTAGTTGTTGGCAAATTATGTGTTGTAATACACGCACTACTATTATTCCAAGTGAAAGCCAGTCTAACACTGTTTGTCCCTGTAAGCGGTTCTTTATTTTTTCTCCAGGTTTAATTAAATCCACCAATCTCATCAGAAAACATTTGTGCCTAGGTGAAATGCATTCTGGGAGCAACAGTGGCAGCAATGTCAGATTTTTTCCTTGTTTTTTGTCAATGTCTAATTACGATGCAAATACAGGAGAGCTGAGCAAACAGCTGAAGCGTGGAAGATGATTTTTCATTTGTTTTTTTTTCACACGTCTACATAATTATGAGTGCGGCGTCGTACCTCTCATGGGCTGAGGGCTGTCGACAAAAATATCTCCCCCCTGTCCACTGAAGTCTCCTTTCTTCCGCAGGTTGAGGTGGTATATCTGACTCATTTGGTTGGTAGAAAGCTGCATGGACAGAAAGGTACAGGGTTATGTCATTTTGCCTCTACATGCATTGTTTTTGAGATAATAACGGGTTCTTAACCTGCAATAATTGCAATAAAAACAACTTACGACTTATTGTTAAACTGAACAATAATGAGCACACTGAACCAGTAAATGCAGAGTTACTGAACAAGAGCTTAACTGATCTTTATAAAGTCCTGGAAAATTGACTTCTTGGTCTATACTTACCGTTACTCCACTGCACTTGACAGTCGTGCTGTTCATCCATGAGGCCTCATATCGCTGCTCCGTCCCAAAGTCACACTCCAGCTTCTCCCCCTGTTATGCAGATCACTCGTCTTAATCAATATGCAGCATTTCTACAATAACAAGCAGTTTAAATGTGATATTCTGCCGTTCCGAGAGTGAGATAATCACTGCTTTAGTACCCAAAGTGAGAGCAATGAAATGAAGCTGGCTTCTGCAAAGAAAAACTCTCCCTCAAACACGTCTGGTAACAATTGACAACTCCAAAAGAGAACCAGGAAACTGAAATAACCCGCAATAATTGTCCCTGCCAGGGAAAGATGCAATCTATTCAAAATTCATATTCATAAACATCTGGACTCCCACACCTTGGCAAGTCATCTGGGAGCCACGATAATGAATATGAATTCATTCTTTCTAAAAAATCAGAGCCCTGAGTTTAAATGAGCCAGGATAATGTGAAGGCTATAAAGTAGCTCAGATAGCTAAGAGCAGTAAAAGATAAGTACCTAAAGTGGGAGAAATCATTTGTCTGTGAATTCAGCCAGCTTAAATTGGTCTACTTTGATCGCCCTCTCCATGACTTTGCTATTTCTCTCTGCTTTTTGACACCAGAGAAGCTTTTTCCCCCCCCCCATCTGGCAGGTTCTTTTACTCTGGAAAACTCAACAACATACCGCACGTTAAAATGTTCTCTGCTCAGTAAGAGAACTACTTTAATAGAACTGCATGACAAACTTGCAAGCATCTGCTTTTGCTAAATGTTTTGGTACGAATGTTTATCAGGATTAAGTCTAAATAATTTATTTTAAGTTTTTTAAAAGTGTGGGAACCAAAACTAAATACAACACAAATTCCAGAGGGGTCGGAGTGATGGTGAGAGTTTTTGGAAAGCACCAATATAAGTGACACCACACTTACTGCTTATTGACTTTCTGACAAGATGAAGACGTTATCCAAACAGTTTGTAGAAACTTTCATAATAAAGAGAAGTATCAATAGCGAAAGCACATCCAGGCTGTCCTGAGAAACTGTGTGTATGTGTGAGGGGTTTTGTATGTGACTCAATGTCTGTCACCATAGCAACACACCAGGAGAGGGCTGGAAAGGCCAGCCAGGGTTAGGCGTGTGACTGACCACGCCTGGCAACTAGTCGGCACAGGAATTTTTAGAGATCCCAGCCGTGTCCTTATCAGTGATGCAGGATCAGCGTCTGACTCGCTCAGCGTGGATTAAGGATGAGAATGAGGAGTTTAAAAAACTGATCTGGAAGGAGTAGCCGATTTTAAAACGAACACGAGTGAATTAAAGCTCCTGCCGCGTGAGTGCTGCCTCAGACCGACTGCACATTGTACTGTACGCTGTGCTGACAGAGGCACAACTCAGCTAGTCACAGTTTGATACCAGATGCATGGTGGGCCCAAACAGCTGAGCAGAGAGCAACATAAGCATAAAGACACTCGCTCATTCTTCACTTTCATATCTGTCTCACAACATGGAGATCACCCGCACTCAGGTTTTGCTCATTCATTGACCTAAATAAAAGCACACAAATTTCCATCTGTGTTTAACTCAGCTTGAAGCAAACATGCCATATGCTTCTGTTTTATTCCAATCATTTTCACAACATGCATTTTGGACAAAGTCCAAGTCCAGCTCCATCGCTGGAGGGTTGTCTGGCGTACCTCCTGGATGTTGCTGAGGGATAAGGTGAAGTCCTGAGCCATTCCTGATGGTGATGGAGGAACCTCTGAGGCGACCAGGCTGGGACAGGAAGCCGCATTCTGTGGTGAGGTGGGGTTTGGGGGCAGGAAGTGACATATTGGAGTTAAAGAAAACAATGGCTCCCCGGCACACATCCGCTACCCAAAATACCTGTCCTGTTTATCTGGAGGAGAAGGAAATGAGGGGGTAAAGTCTCGCTCTGAGGGAGACAACAATAGCTTCAAATAGAAAGACGATGAGGGATTAGAAAAACAGACCCACCGGACACTGTGATGGGATCAGCAGAAACGGAAAAACTCATCTCCTTATGACCTACATTACAAAGGCTTAATGGAGTCTTTTCACATCCGAACAGAGTCCAAATTTAAATAACAAAAAAGTGACTAGAAAAGCATGAGCCTCTTGTGCGTTCATTTGTTTGTATTTGTGTATCTTGGGATCTTAAACTGCACGCCTGACTAGGTTTTATTTGCTTTGAAAAACGCAGTGATGTCTTTATTACAGTAGTTGTTTAACAAAACAGCTCTTTCCCTTTCCGGGGGGGTCTAATGTGATAAAACTGAGTGTTAAACATGCAGGGTAATAAAACACTTTAATACTACGACAACACCGCTTAACCAGCAGCTGACCAGAGGACTGTGAGTCACATCCTCCCCTCTCTCACTGGGACCAGTACTGTCAGACCCCCCTCGTCCTGAGGGGCACAGTCTGTGGGGAGGATGCCTCGTCACACAGGTCATGAGACCTGGAAGGGCGATAAAACTCCTTGGGGGACAGCAATAACACAATGACTGACTTAGTCTGCTTGTTGTTAGGAACACGCACAAAGCACAGTAGTATCCGGGGAGTTGTAATTTGTTTCAATGAGGATATTCTTGTTTTGGATAATTTTACCCAGTTTCACAGCCTTTTCATGTGCGTGTGCCAAACCTTTTACAGTACTGGGTTTGTTTGCTTTTTAGAGTAGTTTACACCCTCTTGGGGCTCCATAAACAAACATCTACATAATCCATTTGTACAGTCACCTACTTAAGAGGAAGGGTTGTAAAAAACCATAGCTGAAAATGTAGGTGTAGATTTACCACTTCGCTTGCAACAAGCAGTCATGACATTCAGTAATAATGCCCTATAAAAACAAGGACAATGTACTCTTCCACATGCTGGAATATCAAAATAACTGCCAAAAACTTTATAGGAGGACTGAGGAGCTTTAAAATGGTACAATAGCCTGTAAGGAGTCTGTTAAACCAGAACCTCCTGAGTTTTAATAGAAGGTTGCAACATTTCTACATGCTGTAGTTGAGACACTTGAAACCTCATACTGAATTACCACATGATTGCTGTTGCCTAACCCGTCTGGAGATCATTACAGCAAACTTGAAGTAGTTGGTCAGAAGAGTCTGGATTATGTCTGAGACTCTGACAAGTGGGGTCTTAATATTATGAGATCCTCCTGGTGTCTGTTTAGTTGTTGGATTGTTTTAAAGAGCAGAATTACTCACCTCTAACAGGTTGGTCTTTGACTCATCTTTATTGGAGACACAGAGGTGGTTCTCTTGGTCCCAGTAACACTTCCATCTGGTGCTCAGGCAGCTCACACATCTGATAAAGGATACACATTCATGGAAAAAGTTCAGAAAGCTTGAAGTAATTTAAACAAATCTGGCCTGTTTCCTCCCCTTTAATCTGTTCCCATGCAGCGATAAATACAGTTATTTCAAAAGTTGCTGTCTCTGATTCATTTTGAGTGTAACATAAACTCTGAGGTTTAACTGATTATAGGCTTCAACGTTTAGCTTTAATAAAAAAGGAAGTAATGATTAGTCACAGAAGCAGACACATTCATTCCACAGTTGCAACACAGACAGCCAGGAGGTCAAACTGGGCCAAATCTGCAGAGATGAAACAAAGCACTTCTCTATAAACACCCAGGCTGCTAAATGATGATGTGTGTGATTTCTGTCTCCCGTATTTCTATCTCTGTTAGTACCATTTTGAGTTTAACACTACCTAAGTGAGGGCAAATAGGTCCATAAGCAAGCAGCTTGTCGACTCCTTGGTGATTCTTGCTCATTTGTCCAAGAAACGCCCACGTACATTAAAGACACGCCTCCTTTAGAAAACGTTACATCAATTACATTTGGCATTTAGCATATCACACCGAAATATTGTCTTACACTTAAACTTATGATTTTAAGATATATCTGAAATCCCCAAACCAACTTTAAAGCTGGTTACATATACCACAAACATAGAAAAATATGTTAATTAACGCAAAACTAGCTTAAACTGCTAGTTAGCATGAGCTATTTCAGAAGAATATCTAAAAAAAATTACAATATTTCGGCAGAAACTAACTGTGTGCTTCTTCGGGGGGTGTTAAGACATAAAACATTTCCCTCGTTTACCTTTCATTTCACCTTTTCTCCTCACTAACGTAACTGTCGCGGTCAGCAGGAAGTCTCCTTACCAGAGTCGTTCCAAAATAAAAGCCGCTTTCATCAAAACAGGAAATTAGACGACATAGGCTTAAGGCAGTAAAAATGCAAAATAAAAGCATTAGAAGTTACAGTTTTATGAAGTTATTTCTAGAACTTTAAGGAAAATTGGCTAATTTACATGGCAAGTATAAAGGCAGTATATATGTTTGTGAAGGCCTACCAACGAGTATTTTCTATGTATAAAAAGTCTTGTATAGCTTATTCCTTTGTGCCATAGAGCTTCATTGTTGCTCATATTAAACTATTTAAGTGGCTCTTAAGGCTCATAAGAACGCTATGGGCAAATTTCCATTTCATGTGATGTAATGGACATCAAAGCTTTTTAAATCATCAAAGCTTATCTATGAAAAACACATCAACAAAAAGCCACAATCGCACCGGATAACCCAGTCCTTCATCATGACGGATATTACCAAAATGGGCACATTGACATTTTTCCTGTCCTGCTGATTTAATTACACACAAGAGCAACGAATCTGCAGCAGGAGAAAGTCCCTAACAAAACACAATTGACTCCTGTTTGAGTCACATTAGTTTAAAACGACAGAGCTGAGCTTTTCTAGGAAATTATTAGGTCTTTAAAAAAATGGATCCATACAAATCTGACCAGTTGTTAAAGATAAATATTCAGAAGGAACGAATGAGCGTAGGAGCTGAGAGCCACACATAGCACAAGCCAGAAAGTACTGACGGACGGACGGACTAACGCAGTTTTAGTTGGCTTTTAATGGGATTTGTTGAAAGTAACAAAAATATAGAATATCAGCAGCATTATCCCTCGAAGCAAAACTACATATCCTTGGAAAGAAGAAATAACACACTCTGCATCTTACAAATGAAAATTTAAAATACGGTAAGTAATGAATACATATCCTCGCTTAATTTAGCTGCTACAGCCTACTGGCTCGGGTGAGACTAGTAGCATATGGTTGCTAATGTAAGCATAATTAGATTTCGTAGCTGCCAATGCTTAACAAGTTTGCCCCCCTAATGTGCTGTTATATCACTTTAAACTATGTTTTTGGTGCATTATTATTCCATAAATCACAGTGTGGCATCTTAGATATACTGGCTTTAAATTAGAATTAAGTTTAGTTTGGATGGTTGGTTCACCCTGATTTCTAACCCTGAGTCATATCAAGCCAAACAGATTGTGTTTTGTTTTGTGAGCTTTTGAGGATAATTTCTGAGATATCTGACACCACCTTAATAAAAATATCGTCAATATGCAGCTTTTGCATTCAGGTGATATGGTCTTTAAGATTAAGGTTTGAAGGTTAGTTGAGAAGATTCATGACAGTGTTTGGGGGAAATAGATTCGATTTATCTATACCGTGGATGGAATACAAATGTGTGTGTGTGTCTTCTGATAAACTGAACTAAAAGTGGAGCACCTCCACTCTACAGCATGTGTGTGAGTCGAGTGTGTGTCACTGTACTGCCTGCAGGAAGAGACAGATGTCCCACACCAGGAGTGATAGCGCCTCCAGTGATAGCGGGCTCCGAGGGGGTCTTTAGACTGGCGGGGAAGAGGAGTGGGATGGGTGCAAGGGGGCGGGGAAACGTAATCGAATCGTGTGTGTGCGTGTATGTGTGTGTTCTGATTAGAAGCAGACGGCCCCCTCAAGGCTCTTATCAGCTGCAGCTTTTCTGTTTTCCCTGACTCCCTTTTTGTCCCACTAAAACACCTACAGTTTACACACCCACACAAATGGCCTCACACACACACACACACACACACACACACACACACACACACACACACACACACACACAAAGATTGTTCGCACACTCTCTCTCTCTGCTTGACCTAACACGGACAGTAAATACCCCTCAACACTGCCCACCCCAAGTCATCATGACCATACAAGCACACGCACACTAAATACACAGTTAGGCTAACACTCTCAGGGCCTCTCAGTGGACACAGCGGTTAAACACACATCCTCAATCACGTCTCTGTCAAAGACGAAATACGTTTCACGGGGAGGGATAGAGAGGAACCCAGGGAGAGGGGAGCAAACGGACAGAGACAAACGAGTAGAAAGAGGGAAAAAGAAAAGAGAAGTGCCAAAACTTGGGAGACATAGAAAGCAAATACAACAGAGAAAGAGTGTGTGTGTTTCTGTGTGTGTGGCTGAGAGAAAGGTAGAGAGAGGAACAGAGTGAGAGGGCAGGTTAGGTTGTTGTCCTACTGGGCTGTTTGGTGAGACTGGAATGCTGAATCGTCTGGTTGTCATTAACACTGCCTTAGTGACCACTCTGAACGGGTCATGGGAGAACTGTCTCATCACTTTCTCTCTCTCACACACACACACACACACACACACACATATATATACATACAAACACACATATTTTAAGCCTGAATTGTTAACGCTATGTAGTCAAGCTATTTCCGAAACTAACAACGAAAAATAAATGTCATTTTTGCCACATTTTTACTACATCAGCTGATGATATTTTCTCTATTTTATCACTTATTATGATTTATTACAGTCGGACTGGTTAAAGGGGCACTCCAAAAGCTTAGCGTTGCACTTGCAATAATTTGGTGGACTTCCAATTGACACGTGAAAATATTGCAGTCAAAATTGCATCAACAGAAGCAAAGATATTTGGAATTTAGTCCTGGTACTGACCAATCTCCAAAAAGGCTTGATCCTACATTTCCCATATTCCCATTCCCATGTGTACAGTTAACAGTAATTAATGTCCACCACTGAAAATAAAATATTATGGGATGGCAGATCTTCCATTATCACATATGTGTTTGCAGTTGCTACTTTTAGAATAATTCCTATGCGACCTTTATGGTTTGCACAGACATTAGCCATAATTACAGACGTTATACAGATTTCAGCTTAAACACATGAAAAAACCCTAAGTGCTGGCTTTCCTCATAAAGCCCAGAACAAAGACACTTTATCTGGCTTCATTGAGGAGGTGTGGCTCATAAGACTCTTTAGGGATTATTAAAAAAAAACAGCTTGAAGTGATTAAAATCAGATAGAGTATAGCAGCTCCGCAGTTTGCAGTCCAATGCTCATCCTGTGAGAATGGCACTTTGCTCATTATCACCTTCAACAATCCACCGTCTAATTTCACACTCACGGACCTCGCCGAGCACCGAGGCCGCGCGCATATTGGGTGCAGTCTGACACACATGTACCTGCGACTGCTGTGTTCACACATCGCGTCTGTTTTCAAAACGTGAACAAAGGGGACACACCCTAACAATTTTCGATCCGAGGGAATCAGTCAAACACACACGCACACACATATTGATGCCTTTCTAAGCCTGGGATCTGCCCATCAGATAAAGTGGATCCTCTGACATGGTACAACATGCAGGAGGAAGCCAGCTGGATTGCCTCCAGCTATGAGAAAACCCTCTTTGTGACCAGGCCATACAAGTCGCAGTCCTTTACAAAAACAAACATCAACATGACCAGCCAGACATACATATCCAATTTCCTCTGGCTTAACGTTTACAGCATATTAATCCCACATTTGATCCTTCACTGAGAAACCCTGAGCAAGCCAAACACACAATAAGCCCTCCAAGAGGACGTGTCGGCAATATTTACCCACTGGGGAATAAATAGAAGGCCAGGAAAAAAAACATGAGAGGAAGAGGTTAGGGACAAAGCGGAAAGGCCTTCGAGACAGAGCAGAGAAGCGTTGCTGTTTTAGCTTCCAGCTATGTGTGCACATCTATTGCCACAGAGACTCGAGCTGACATTTGCTGTGGCTCGGCAGAAGCCCTTTGTTTAGGGATGGATACAACCCTAGTTTATATGTATTTAGGTCTCATTTTAGGAAGGTTTGTTTTGAAGGACTGCCTGGAAATCAAGAATGAATGTCCAAGCAGTGGTGAAAGAACTACTCAGATCCTGTACTTAGGAAAAAGTTGCAATAAAAGAATGTAAATATAATCCATTATAAGTACCAGTCCTGCACTTAAAATCCTTCTTTACATGTTCAAATATACTATCAGCAAAATGCACTTGTAAAGCACTCATGCTGCAGAGAAGTGCTGTCACAGTCTGACATATTTTTGGGTATTACATTATTATACTTTTAATACTAATGCATCAATGAGTAAGCAGACTTTTCCTGTAATAGCTGAGCAGAGCTACTTGTAACTACTTCTTAAACAGTGAGGTTGTTTTACTCCAGAGGATTCCAGTCTGCAGGGCAGCCCCCTCCAAAGGGTCACAAGAGAAACCTTGGAAGTCACGAGATGAATGATTTGTTAGGAAAGGGGAAAAAAGAAACTTCAGCGCTACAAATTTGTTTTCGTGTCTTGGAATTTTTTTCTAATCTTTCCGTTGTTGGGGGAAATATTGGTTTTAAATTGCCCTCTTTAATCTCAAATTGTTGTTTAACATCTTATAGACATGTAAACAATGACAAGGTACCCAAACTAGACACTGCTTTATTGTATTTTTGTGTACTTCATAAGGTTTTTAGTGCTTTTTAAATGTGAAATCTTAATCTTACTCTGCCAATAACTATAACTGTCAGACAAAGGTAGCGTTGGAAAGTGTACAAAACTGTCATCTGAAATGTAGTTAAGAATAAGCATAAAGTAGTATACATTTTTACACAAGCAAGGTAGAAATACCTCAACATTTTAGCAAGTACACAACCCGAGAAAATGAACTTATTTAACTTCCACCATTCTGTCTAAGTGAATGATTTCGGATATAAAGGGATCAGAATGATACTGTTAGTTTGCCAGGCATCCCAAATCCCAAACAAATCAAGAATTTGAGATAAACAGCGACGACAATGAATGTGTGACTCACGATGTCTTGGGGTGTATTGCTCCAGTCCTTTCACAGTCGTAGATGACGAAGCTCCCAGATACCACAGATGTACCATTCACTTTTATCGCCACAGAAACAGTCAGATGATCTGAAGAAACAAAGGCAAGTAAACAATGCTGCATGTGTCAACCATCCGAGATGTTATCACAGTTATAACACAAACTAGACAGCGATACGTCCTCATGCCACACGCTGTCCTACATTTTGAAAGACTAAAGGGGAAATTAAACTTGTCCTAATACAGCTCAACATCTTCTAAATGAAAAATAGCATCGTATACTGTAACTGTACATTTGTTGTGTAGGGAGATATAGCTGGAGGCACTGGCACAGAGCCAAATGGATGCCTGTGTTCATTCTCACCTGTTCCGGGGGGGATTGGTTTGTAGTTTTCTTTAGGGAGAAGGGGGCAGGTCTGGATCTGAGCGGGGCCGTAGTCCAGGTGCACTGTGGCAGCTGTAGAAACACCAGGCGCGTATTCACACTCCACCCGGGAGCCGACCAGATCAGGAACACTGCCGTTTATCAGAATGCCGACGTCCTAAGACAACATATGAACATAAACAATTAATTGATGCTAATCTTTAATTCACCATAATCACATGGCAGCCATTTTCCTTCTGATGTCACTCCCAGGGTGGGGAACTCAAATAAGGTTATATTGTTGTACTGCTGTGTTCCAGGTTGTAAGTTGTATGTAGGGTATCTGACAATTGTTATAATTCTACATCTTCCTGTTTTATAAGCGAGTAAAAAGAAAAAATCAGAAAGGACATAGGGTCATATTTCAAAGTAAAACAACACATTTAATAACCCATTAGCTACTGTTAGCTTACATGAACATTTAACCAATCTCTAGCTAACATTAAGTTGGCTAAGTAAATTGCTAGCTAACTAGCTAACTTTTACTGTTAATTTACTAGTAAAACACCTTTCCTATTATATCCTGTATGTACCAGCTTTCAGCCACTTCCTAGCTAATGCTACTATTAGCTTTAAGGCACTTCCTAGCAAACGATACTATTAGCTTTAAGCCACTTCCTAGCTAACTGTACTATTAGCTTTCAGCCACTTCCTAGCTAACTGTAATATTAGCTTGTAGTTTTGTAATTGGCTGAATGCTAACGTTAGCCGTGGTCGGACTGTAGCTAGAGGATTAGAGGGTTATCATATATGTTGTTGTAACTTGAAATATGTATATATTTTCACAATCACTTTCAAGTTTCTGATCAACCGGGAAGCAATGGAATGATCATGATTCATCCCTTACACAACTTACAACCTGGAACATGGCAGTATTACATTATAGCAACATGTGAGCTTGTGAGCTTCCCAAGCCTTAGCATCATTACCTGTATACCCGTATATCACGTCAGAGGAAAATGGCCTCTGTGTGAACATGGTCAATTCCTTATACCTAATCACATTTGTTCAAATCCAATGCATCTACTGTTGGTCTTCGTAAAGAAAGGTCGAACATCGCTGGCATTACTTCAAGTGTGTTTAGGAGTTCAGGCAAAAATTGGAGAAACTAACACACAATGAAGAAACAGATGGCAGAGTGCTACTTTCATGTCTATATCTGGATCTGTGATGAAGTTTGACAGATGTATAATGAGAAAAATAACACTTCACCGACATGACGGAATTTCAGTCAAATTAATTCAATGTGAGAAAAAAGTAAAGTGGAGGTGGGGGGCGTGTAGACAAAGATTGTTGAGCAGAGAGGAAGAGCACGATGACATGTGTTGTGGCTCTGCAGATACGAGCTGAAGTGGCCGGCGACATGTCCTAACATGTCTTAAAAATCTGCTCCATTGTTAGGTGGAATTGATCATTTCCTGGCCAAAGCTCCGACTTCCTGCCTGCTGCTTCCTGTTTGTGGAGACAACCTTGAGCTGAGCTTCCTGTAGCTCTGAAGGATGCCTGTGATTCTGGCAGCTGGTAGATCTATTACAGACCAGCCAAACTGACCCACATAACAAGCAAATATCCACGATTAACGAACCAATTAATGGCCTGTCGTCTCTCTGCCTCGTCTAATTATGAGCAGTAATTAAAGGTCAAATATATTCCAAGTGTCAAAATTCAGGGAGCTAATTATCATTCTGTTATTATGCTTCTGTTACATGATATACTGACTGGAAGAATTATTTAAAACAACAATTGACATGTCATACTCCAACTATGATGCAGTCACTCTTTTGTCAGAATATCACATCCTGCCAGCTTTGATTAAAATCAGACTGTTGGTGTTATGTATAGAACTCAATATATGACAGTTTCTCTGTGTCCCAAATCGAAGCAATACAAGAAACTGTGCATGTGAAGAATAAAAGATCTTAACAAGTGATTCTCATAATCAAAGTCGGGAAGCTATGACGGAGCTTTTTCTACTTGTTTCATTTTCAGCTCGGCAGGAGAACCTTTGATTCTTTTTGTTCGTCTGAAAACTTTTGCAGCGTTGCCAAAGCTTAAATTTTATTTCTTCACTTGCCCGACAGGAACTTGTGTGTTCGGGACTGGAATCATGAAATCATCATTTGGTTGCAATAAATCTCCACAATAATTTTAGTGGTTTAATAATACAGTGCGCTAATTCAGCTATTTAAACACATCTGCATCACCACACACTTATCAAACTGCAAATATGGAAAGCCACAGTGTATTAAATCTTTAACAACAATGAAGCTAAATTTCACTGACACTCTTGGAGCCCTCTCTTGTCACAAATTTGCTGTAAACTTCATCAAGTGTGAGCAGCTCCATTTAATTTTCATTTAATGACGTTCAATGGAGTTCGCAACAATCTTTTTGTTGTCTTTTCAGGGAAACCCAGTGAGAATTACACGTGTTATCGACTTCAGCGACAGCCCATCGGGCCAATTAATCTGTTTCAGTCAGAGACACTTTTGTACATGAATGAATGGACCATTTAAAGTCACTTCTCAGACAGTTAGATTTGATCTTGCTGCTCTCTAAGCTCTCAAAGAATATGACGAGTAACAAATCTGCAGACATAATTCATTTTTCAATGAACACACAAACTAATGTTAATCCGAAGGCGTCTGTTGAGCTAGAGCCAACACACTACACTGGCATGCTAATGCTTAACTAAACTAAGGTGTATTAACGCTTTGCACTGACTCAGATGGAGGTCTGAATCTGGGTATAACTGGGTGAATACCTTAATTTTCTTAACGAAGAAAATTATAGTCCAGTGTGCTCCCTGTGAGTGCAGCTGGTGACGGAGAAGAAACATGACTTCTTGGCTGCAAATTTTTCAATAAATTAAGTTTAAAATGAGTTTTCGTTACAGCACTGACTGGGGACAATTTCTACATAGAATCATCAGGCACGGGTCAACTTGCACAAATCCCTCGACCAAAATGTAATCTCTACGGTTTAACATTTGCAATATTTTTGCACTCCTGCATCTCAAATAGAAGAACCTCTTATGAATTCGATCTGATGCTGTTGCCGAGGATTAGGTGTCTGACTCTCCGTCCTAATTAAACCAATCTGAGTCGCACAAACCGAAAACACTAACCAGGTGTGTTTTGCAGCTGGAGGCTCAGAGGTAACTTTTTTTTTTTGAACACCGGCCAATATGAAAACACAAGTTAATCACTGTCAGTAAACGGTTAAAGCCACTGCTCACACACGTGCAGGAGGGAGGAAAACACAGCTATGTTTGGCATGCGGTCTCACGCTGCGCCACCGGTGAGCTGTTCTTTTACACACAGCTGGTTTGGTGTTTTATGACTAACGTGATGCATGTTAACAAACCTCACGAAGTGTCTGGGTTACAGTCTGACTAACTGTGAAAGAGCAAATGATTAGTGTGAGTTTAACTTAGTTTTCGTTGTGATGAAAGTTGATATAGTAAACTTGTTAACAAAAAGTTGCTTATTGACGCATCCAGTAGGTACATCCATCCATCCAATAGCAGCTTATCCTGTTCAGGGTTGGGGGGGCTAGAGCCTATCCCAGCTGTCATTGGGCGAAGGGCGGGGTACACCCTGGACTGGTCGTCAGTCAATCACAGGGCCGACACATAGAGACAGACAACCTTTCGCACTCACACCCACATGGGTGTATGGGCAATTTAGAGTCACCAATTAACCTTACAAGCATGTCTTTGGACTGTGGGAGGAAGCCGGAGACCCCAGAGGGAACCCACGCATGCATGAGGAGAACATGCAAACTCCACACAGAAAGGCCCACCTTGGCCAAACCTTACCGGGGTTTGAACCGGTGACCTTCTAGCTGTGAGGCAACAGTGCTAACCACTGCATAACCGTGCAGCCCCCCAGTAGGTACAAAGCAACATTATAGTTCATTCAGAGTTGTGTTTTTGGCTGCCTGATGAATATTTGCTTTGTTTTTTCTCTGTTTTTGGTCTCCACCAACTACTGTGGGAAATATAAGAGAAATAGCTTGCCCTTTAGCTGCTAACTGCTCCATTACATGGACAGCCATTCTCAGTATCTGTCTACTGTATGGTCCGAGCTGGTGTACAGCGTCCTTTTTCTCGATTGAACCAGTAGAAAATTATAGTCAAGTTGTTTTAACATTGTCATTTGAAACTCAACACGTACTATGAGGCAAAAACAGGTCTGGTGGAGAGAGCTGCAGCAGCAAACAGTGTTGGTATGGTACGGCTTTATCAGCAGAGTTATAATAACAGTGTGTATAATAATAGTGAGAGGTGTCAGGTTGTAAAGATAGTCATGAGACATCCAGATTCATCAGCTTTAAATACACTGCCCCCATTACAAACATAACAAAGACAACTGTAACTTCTGTTTGACGCATGAAGTGAGTGTGAAGGACAACAGTGATTAAAGGGAGGTAATGGTACCTTGATGTCTGCAGAGACGCTGATTTCTGGGGGTGTCAGGGTCATGGACGGACACTGCTGGGGGCCTTCACCCATGCTGATCCAGGAGCGTGCCAACAGTCCTTGAGCACACTCCTTCTGGAGGGTACACCTGGAATAAAGACAGACAGAAAATATATTACAGAGCAGCAAAAAAGAACAAATTTTCTTGTTCGCCTGCACAGAAAACTTGGCTTGCACCTTTAAAGTTGTGCAGAACAAAACATCGTATCATCTCATAGATAGTAGTTGCTTGTCAATGGTACAGCGTGCAACCAATCAGCCATTGGACTGATTTAAGGTCAACATTTCTCCTTTGTGAGGAGAGGACAAACTTTCCATTTCACTCCAGGACTCAAAGAATCCTCACCATTGGGTTTCATGGTCTGCTTCCCACTGATTTACGAGGTGCTCCGGTCTCCTAATGCCACATTCAGACCTCGGCTGTCAGTTTGTCTGCCTCAACACAAGAGACTTCCTGCCTCTAGGTCACGCACATTGCAATGCAAAGCATCCTGCAGGCGTGAGGGGGGCTGTTACATATTTAAATGAAAATACTACAGATTCTTCATCTGTTTGGACCCACAATGCACCCATGGACGTGTGTTTGTGTGGACTTGCACAGAGCATAGAGTGTGCATGTGCCCATCTGTTAGTATAATGAATGTCTAGGACAGAGGAATTGTAAGAGGGCATTCAACAAGCAAGGTGGCCTCGTACTCTGACTTCTGCTTCACTAATGAACTTCGCTGGCTGCTGGCACAGAGCTCAGTTCATCTGCAGAGAGGACAAAGTGACCTCAGAGTAAGGAGAAACCAAAGAGGCCACATTTAGCAACGTCCTTACACACCACATAATGAGTTTGGCACATCCCACTTCCGTGTCACACTTCCATAGTTGTTTTAAAATAAATGTGTGTCTGTGTGGCGTATGCCTGCTTGTGTCCAGAGAGTGAATGTCCAGATCCGAAGTCCCTCTGGCACTGAGGGACTGAGAGGGGCCATGAGGTCTGACCTAAATATAGAACTGAGTGTCTCTCCAAGCCCTACAAAAATCCCCTAGATACAAACAAACTCATACACTCATGACAGCCACGCTGGATTTACAGGAAATCTGTTCAACACACTGGAAAAGAAAGACTAGTTAAGCTATTGATTCAATTGCTATTTTTGAAGTTGTTCCTTGAGTACGGCTGGGTTTATCTTGAAAATATATTGACACTTCCCCTTTAAATATCCTGACAACAATAAAAAGACTGGCAAAAAACATGAACGGAACCAAGAGGATAGCGGACACAGTAAACATAAATTAGCTAATTGTATGCTAGCAATGTCATTGTTAGAATGTTAGCATGCCGAGGTGAGCATTAGCTGTATAAAAAGATGGACGACATGACAGCTCCTTAAAAGGGAAGCCCAAACATTTGGAGCGCCCCCTGCTGACTGGCTGCAGTTTAGGTCATAAAGCCCGCCTCCTCCATGTTAACAGATGGGACATGAGTCAAACTATAAAATTAAAATACACGTCAAATAAATGTTTCTCAAACACGGTTTCTGTCATTATAGTTAGAGCTTATCATGCTGATTTGTGTCAAGTTTATTTTTAATGAGTTATTTGATGGTGTGAAAAGGATGATTGACAGCTCTGTTGAAAGAGCCGGCTCCTGCAGTCGATCTGTTCTGGATAAGCAGAGTAGAGGAGGAACGGCGAGAAGAGACGTAACTAAAACAATCACTACAGTCATTGAAGTTTCCATATCTGTGAACGTTAACCTCAGACCAACACAAGAAGCTGTTCTGTTGTTAAACATGCCGGCGTGCGGGATCTTTGCTGGGTTTTTTTCAGCTAAGTTAAGTGTGTGTTCTGCTGGCTCCAAATGACGTCACCAGCGGAAAATGACAGCGCCTATCACGGGGGTATTTTGGCTTCAATTTCGCATAATGAGATGGAGACGTGTCGTCAGTCTTTATATACAGTCACAGCTTCACTGCACGCTGCTAGCCTGGCCTGACTCTTTGGTGTTGCTCTTTTCTAAACCAGATTTTGTTCATATAATAAACATGCAAACTGCAAAACAAGAACTTTGCTTAAATGAAATAAGACATGATAGAATTAGCTGACTTATATTGGGACATACCTGTCTGACAAAGAGAGTTGACGAGAGCAGTTGATGCTAACTGTTGGTGGTATTTGACTGTTTTTTTAAAGTGTCTGCAACTAAACATTTAGTAATTGGTTTCGAGAATCATTTAAAGTGTTTTGAGATTTATTTACAGTTCTATTTGAAATCAGGGAGCAAACACAACTTCCTCTTGGGTTGCACTGGGTCAAAAAGCCCAACTTGTTTTCCTTCTAGAAGAATATATTTAGATTATCATGTAAACTCCAGATTTTATCTTGAAGCACTGAATACCCCACACATGCCACTTTGGTATAAACTGAAGCAGGCATCCAGGAAACTTCGTCTTACATTCTCAGAAGAAAAAGACATGCAGTCTCAGATGAAAATCAACAAACTGTGTGCTTTGAAACCGGATTTAAACTCGCCAAGTCGCCTCATACTTCTCTTTTACTTTTTCATTTCTTTCTTTAAATGCGTTCAAGGCTGCTAATTGAAATCGCTTAAGCAAGTGCAGCACCTGCGTCTCGACAGCACACTTTAGATGTTTCAAACAGCTACTTAAAAATAACCAGAGTCAACACATGCAGCTAAAATATGCCCTGAGAAAACTCATCACCTCCTAAGTGTCTGTATGGCAGATAAGGTGGGAAGGCAGTGAGACTGTTAAACAGCAGGAGAACATATGAGCTTCTGACAGCACACACACACACACACACACACTCAGTCCCTGTGACACACGCAGATAAGCTTGATAATTTGTGAATAGCGTAGACTGCACATGACGCATAATTTGATTCAAATAAAGATATTTAAGGGCCTTCTTGTGACATGTGGCAGATTAAACCGGCTCCAGCTTCAAAAGAGTGATCAAGGACTGGATTTATCTCTCGCACAAAGTAGTCCTCTCTTTTTTTCAGACAACAGTAAGCGATCAAGACATGTTTCCGTGCTTGCTTTACATGCAGACGCAAAGAGCGACGTCAGAGCTGCGCATAAAATCAAACAGACGCCAACAGAGACAGCGAAGGCCCCACAGATTGTGAGATAGTCCTCCAGTGGTCCTTTCTCTACTCGTTCTCTGTGGTTGTATCAGACAGCGTGGTGATGGAGGAGACCGTCCACCCCCACACATCAACCCCTCCTGATCCCCCGGGCTCTGAGGCCACAACGCCTGCCCAGCGGCTGGCATGACTGGCCAAACAGTGCATCAAACACACACACACACACACACACACACACATGACATCAGCTCTCTGGCCTCCGAGAGCCAGACAGCGACACACACTCACACACGCTGACACTTACACACAGGCTTACACACTTTGACATTTCCCTGTCAAAAGAACCAGTGTGCACTCTCCCTCCCACCACCATCATCACAATCAACGCTCCTTTGTAGAGGGAGAGAGAGGAGGACAAGGGCACTGGGGGAGGAAGAGGAGGAGGAGGAGGAGACGAGGACTAGTAGTAGACAGAGAGGGATCGCTAAATTCTCAAAGCTACTGGAAAATAAGAGGGCGAGAGAGGAGGGGAAAAAATGAAGACAGAGCGAGAATCACGAGGGTAAAAATAATGCAGTGAAGCGAGAAAGGGACTGGGATAAAGAGACGACAGATAGATAAATAAGTAGAAGAGACAGGGAGATGACAGCGAGACAGTCTGACCACACATGCACACACAGACACACACAAACACACACAAGTCTCATCAGTTCCACTCTTCCAGCTCTGAATGGCCCCTGGCAATGCTGAGGCCTCCAGAGCTGCAGCTCAGCTCATCACAAAATTCACTATCGGGTCTGATCTGTTTTAATCACCAAGCAACGGACCGACTGACACACACACACACACAAACAAACACAGCCCGACACCACACATATTCTCCCTAAAAGCCAGAGAACACAGAGCCAGAGAGCCGGCCCTGACAGAGCCGCATTAATCACAGTGTATTCTCGCTCGCTCGCAGTAACACTTCAGCCAAGTCACTCCTCTTGCCCGGGCGCTCTCGGCCTGTCGCTCCCTCCTAGAAACTACACCATGAGAGGCGAGGGGAGCGCTCCGAACAATGATGTAGCTCCCCGATCAGAGGCCTAATGAAAAGCAAATCAACTCTCACTCCATCCAACAGCAGCCTTCCAGCCCTAAAGCTCACTCTGTTACTGCCAAGACCCATCCAGCCGAGAGATGTTTTGAAATCGAGGATGATGAAAACCAGCAAACAAGTCTCGGTGGATTTATTGATTCGAAGGCTTAAAATGACAAGCTCAGATCACGTTGTTAAGTCATCAGTCTTTTCTTCCAGGGCTTCAAAATGAGCATTAACTTCTATCAATCATTCACATAAGCAGCCGGATCAATGCTGAAATACAGACAAATGACAAATCCGCACTTTGTCACCAGACCACATCAAAACACATGTGACAAGTGTGTTTGAGTTATATGTTTTACTCGCAGCACAGAAGAGAACAAGTCTGAGGAGGACAATTAAATGGGAAGATGAAAAACCAATAGACAGAATACCAATTAATTAGACTGTGTGTGTGTGTGTGTGTGTGTGTGTGTGTGTGTGTGTGTTTCTTACCGATTCTCCAGAGTACACCAGCCACAGTGGGCGTCGCCTTCTCCCAAACAGTCACCGCAGCTCCTCCACTTGTCACACTCTGCCACCTTCACCCTGAGCATCTGCAGGCCGAGACACACACATATTAAACACACACACACATGCAGAGTATTTTTTATCTCGGCTTGTCGGATGTGAGCTTCTCAAGATTCAAGAAAGCTTTTGACAGAGAACTAGTGTTGAAATATCTAAATGTCTAACCTAAATATATTGCTTTTCTCTGTTTTGTATGATTGTAAATTGGATATTTTTGGACTGTTGCGCAGACAAAACAAGCTTTTATAAAGACAATGAATAAACTGATGAACATTTTCACTGTTCTCTGATATTTTATTCATTTATACTATACTTAATTATGCTAATTTCAAGCTTCATGTTTCACTCTGTGACACCTGTGGAGTAGCTTAGCATAATCTACAGTTAAAAAAACTCTGGTGCTCTGTGCAGGCCCTCATACAGCCTCTGTCAGTCAACTATGTCCCTTTAAGAAACCCCGTCCCTACAAGCCCACTTTTCTTCTGATTGGCTGAGGCTGCACTTTGTGACGTCACAGAGTGCAGCGTGTAGAAAAAACTGTGTGTAACCTGCTGTTCACAGCAGCCTGCAGACCGAGCTGAGAAGCCTGGGGATTACTCCAACATACTTTTATCTACAGATCTGAAACTTCTCCCACGTTTAGTCCGGACATCCAGCATTGTAACATTATGTGTTAAAATGTGAAACAGCATAATAACATCTATAGCATAGGCAGGGCGGCTAAGGCTAAGGCTCAGTACTTATATAGCACTTGTCTAGTCTTCAGACCAGTCAGAGCGCTTTTACTCTACATGTCACATTCACCCATCACACACTCATTCACACACTGATGCCAAAGTCCAATCAGTATCTATGCATTCACACCTGATGGCTGTGCCTTCAGGAGCAATTTGGGAGTTCAATGTCTT
Organism: Semicossyphus pulcher; assembly: GCF_022749685.1. NCBI lineage: Eukaryota > Metazoa > Chordata > Actinopteri > Labriformes > Labridae > Semicossyphus > Semicossyphus pulcher. The sequence goes on from NW_027211637.1 coordinate 23,239,303, forward strand.
TCCCAAGGACACTTCGACATGTGGCTGCAGCAGTCAGGGATCGAACCGCCAACCTTCCGATTGAGAGACGACCACAGGCCATCCCAAAGTCAGTTTTCCTTTAATCTGAAGGTTGGAGGTTCGATCCCCAGCTGCTGCAGTCTACATGTAGTTTGCTCAAATTGCTCCTGAAGGCACAGCCATCAGTGTGGGAATGTGTATGAATGATACGATCCTGACTGGAGATTGGCACTTGGCTTAACAGCCTTTGCCATCAGTGTGTGAATGTGCGTGTGAAAGCGTGAATGCAACATGTAGTGTAAAAGCGCTTTGAGTGGTCGGAAGACTACAAAGGGCTATAGAAGTACAGTCCATTTACCATTTAAGATAAGATGAAATAAGCTTTACTGATCCCTCACAGGGGAGATGTACTCGTTACAGCAGCTCACAAAAGAGGCAAATTCAATAAAGTAATAAAAATAGACAAAAATTACAGGTGGTAATAAAAAGATAGAAAATATGACAATATAAATAATAACAAAATAATGAAACAAATATTCACACTATGTACACATTGCTCCTTGTCGAAAGATACGCAGGGGTTATTTTTCTGCACAGTCATTTTAAAATCAAAACACACATGGTGTGAAGAGTTATGATTAAAACCAGAATGAGATGCTGTAATATTGCACGGTGTAGAGGAAATGATTGCACAGAATAATTGCATAGCATGATGAAGTCTGTATGGAAAGGAGAATATGTAGAATGAATGTTGGATGATAGTTACAGAGCAGTTATTGCACTATAATGAGGTGTTAGACAGCAGTGGGTTTGAAGGACCGTTTCCATTTAACTTGTTAAAATCAGTGAGGTTGCAGACCTGAAGATTACTGGGTAACCTGGGTAATAAACTGGGTAATAAGTAGTGTGCAAACATTTAATAAATTGCTTATAGAGACCTATAATGTAGTTTATAAATAAGTCTATTTAAGTTAATAATTGTTCAATATCTATCAGATGACAAACACATTAATAAAGACTTAGAACTACATTATCGTGTGTTGTAAACTCTTGATTTCATGTTCATATTCTGCTGATAAAAAAAGCACTTTAGAATCACAGCAGACATTCAGGCGCAGTCTGCACTGAGCCGCTGGAGCAGCAGCCACATCCTGTCAACAGGACTGTTATAAAACACTTTGCTCACAATATGCGCCACCAAAACCAATTGAAGGTCTGCACACGTGGCCACAAATATGTGAGTGTTCAGCTAAATTCAGGTGAGGCCGATTCAGTGGATGTGAAATGAGCTCTGATTGATGACATGAATAAATCAGTGACAGAGGTTCAGGCGTTTTTGAGGCTGCATTCTTACGTGGTGAGAGGTCATGAGATAGAGGAAGTTTCTGTCGCTGGGGTCGAAGGTCATGATGTGGTGGACGGCTTCACTGGCTGGCAGCTTCAGCGTCCACTGACTGGCCAAGGTCATGTTCGCCAAGAGGGTCAGCTGTGAAAGAGACATCGGAGAAATGGTTGGATCAGGTGCAGAACGGTGCAATCGATATTTTCTCAAGGATGATTCACCAATGATTCAAAAGAACTCGACGAATATTAAGAATTGCTCAGCAGAGACGTGTTTTTGTCCATCAGGCGGCTCAGTTAGTGCATATTCAAGGCCAGGCGTCTCGCTCTGCAACACCTCAGACGAAGCAGCTTTTTTTATTCACTCCTTCCTCTCGTGTTTGGCAGCGGTTTCGCGCCAGCAAACCACATCATGATCACCGCTGGAACTTGCAGGCGACTTCAACCGAGCAGTAAGGTGTTTCAGAAAGATAAATATATTCTTAAATATGGAAACTTCACTTTCGCCGAGGCTGAGAGGAGACAGCACTGAAAACTCTCACTTTTACTGAAATGAATGCAAGAATAAAAGCCGCCAGATTTTTAAGTGTTTTCTTTTTTATCACATCTACTTCTAAAATATTTGTGTTCAACCTTTAACGATTTTTTTGGTCAAGTGGTGCGCCTAATCTTGTTTTTCTCTGCTGTTATTTATCTACACACTGGCCTTCCTACAGCTCCAGATAATAAAACGGGTGACACGTACGCACACACACACACACTGAGCCGCACGGAAAAACAAACTGTGCTGAGTGAGACTTCCTGTCACGCAGACAGTGAAAGCTCTTATTTCTGCGATTTTGTCGGATCTCCTTTCAATGGAGACATCCTGCCATCATGAGGAACTGGCCAACTGACCGGCATCTGGTCACAAGCACGGGCTGTGTCACTTCTCCATCCGCTGAACACACACAAACACCCTCTCTCTCTCTGTTTCTCACAAGCGCTCACACACACACTTACACTTAAACCATCACCACCCACGAGACGTGCTGGTTAATGTTAAACCAGAGCAGACAGAAGCTTAACCAGCGATGAGAGGCTTTATCTCAACCTTCAAATATCACTGCTGTTTTTATAACACCACCCACCCTTCTGCACACACACACACACATTTACACTCTTATTCCTTGGAGATAGTAAGCAGCTGTGCTATGTCTTCCCCCCCACACCCCGGCGACTACAAACACACACACAGAGCGACACAATGAGGAGCGAGTAAACACTAGCCCACACACCTGGACGAGGAGCAGAATAGGAGCAAAAGAGGAGGAGAAATAAGGAGAGCTGCTCCACCAGGTCACCCAACAAAACACCTGCTGTACTGGCAGGTCGCTCTGACTCCATTCTCTGTCTATCTGCCTGCAGATGAAAGGCCCTATTCAACCACGGAGTGCTCAGCTGCTGTGCGCTCGTTCTCCCTCTATGTGTGTGTGTGTGTGTGTGTTTCAGTGTGGATGTGTACCTGGCTGTAAAGGAGGGAGAATAAAGACAGACAGAGGTGGGGCAGGAGAGAGAGGGAATAAAGAGGGAGAGAAAGAGATGAAATCTGTTTGTTTGCAAAATGAATCAAAGGGCCTTTTAGTGCGACAGAGAGGGGAGACAATGAAGCGATGAGCTGAGAAGTGGAAGGGGTTGGACGGACTGGGGGAGTAAAGAATTGGATGGGAGTGAGGGAGATAAAGTGCGGACGCTGCGAGAGGGAGCAGAAAATGGAAGTCAGCTGTAATGGGGAGGGAGAGACTTCATTAAAAAATGCATGTAATTACAAATTACTTCACTGAGGGCTCTCTGAAAGACGGTAAAGAGGCCTAACTTAATCTCAACCACTGTTCCCCTGTGTTTAGACTGAGCCAAACTCACAGTCAGAATCACATTACACACACTAACAGCACCATTAACCTCTGTAACAGCTCTATCCTCAGGGCACACGCACACACACAGACAGACGCTGCCACACACACACACACACAGATACATGAATACACAAACAGTAAAAGACACAGAAAAAGCACAAACTTTACTGTCGCAGAAGGTCACAGAAAAACCATACACCTTTTACAACAAGGTTGACTCACACTCTGCAAGGACACACACACATATATCACGTAATCACAGGGTTCATCTGGGTAAACACATGAAATCACTAAACCGCTCCCGCCGGCCTACAGACAAAGTCAAACACCTCAAAAACACAGTGAAACCTGCAATCACACAGACACCACCATCCCGACCACTGTTGTGCACCCAGTATATAAACCCTCCAAATAACTATTACTGCACGCTCAGCGGGGGCTTAAACAAGGAGCGGGCCCTGAACACCACACAGCTCCGGCAGAACAGATTTATTAACTTCCTGATGTTAAACAATGGAGTCAGAAAGCTCTCAGAGTCAGGTTGTGTTGTTTCCGCACACAGCTGAGGAGCAGCTTGCGGCGCTCGCAGGCAGGGCTGCTGCTCGGCGAGCTCAGTCAGGGGTGACTGGGAATGTGGCTGAGGCAGAATTAAGGAATGCTCTTAATTGGACGGGAAAGGTTTTCACAAGCCGGACCCTCTGCAGATGTCGTAGAACAACACAAGGCAGGACTGAGTCATGCGTCGTCAACCGACGTTGTTAACCAGCTTTCTGGTGATCAGTCAGGCAATAAGCAGGTCTGAGGAACATTAGAGCGCATGATTTGGACGACTTAATGGGCCGTGCTGGATCACTGATGAAGGGGGGTGACAGTGGTGAGAACCTACGGGATGAAAGCAGACATTCCTGCTCGCCTCGTGTTTCATCACACACTTAATTGTGTTTATTGAAAGACTTGGCGGCCACATCAGAGCAGAACTAACTGTTAGTTATAGTTTTTCCAGGCTTAAGGGCTCCAACACATTAAAAATATGAACTCAGCGGTGTCTATTATCTGCTGCACCTGAGGCTCAGGGGCGTGCCCAGACTTTTTAGACTGGGGTGGCCCATTGACTCTCGCAGGGGTGGCTTTAAGTATCTGAATGCACACACATGTCTCCACTAATAATATCTACTTTAACTACTTACATTAAGGTGTTGTAGAGATGTTGTGTTCCTGGGTTATGGTATTTTGATTTAACACAACAGAGTGGCAACAAATAAATCTTCCATGGTTATTTCTTTAAAGTTGTACTCTGGAAAATTTCACTTCTGTTCTCTTTGGTGATAAAGGGTAATTGTGGGAGCACACTTCCCACATATCCAGACAGTGTCGCTTGTGTGACGTCCACGATTGGCTCCCTGACGGTCACTTTCCTTTTTAGACTGTTTGCCTTCATCTGAGCGTCAAATTTGTTTCTTTTTCTTTGGATTTTCACTTATTTTTGAAGTTGTATCTGTAGTCATCGATCTTTTCTTTGTTTGTTCAGCCATAGTAGATTACTGTTTACTCGCAACACTTGCAGAGGCTGGAAAAGCAGCCACTTAGCTCCGCCTACCCTCTCTGACAGACCAACCACTGCTGGGTGATGGAAAACGCGTCACTAACTGAGCGCTGCTTGCGACTTTTTCCCGCAAAAGTCACCACAGTCCATATTAATACTACATACTGCAAATGCAAAGGCTTTCATCAGTGGGCCGTAGGCTCAGTCACCATTGTGTTACCTCATTCGGCGACAGATAGTGACTTAACAGACATTTATTTACATTAAAATCTTTTAAGGCCTCAAGAAGAAGATGTATCTACAATATTCACAGTATAAAGTAAAACTAAATAAAATGTGCTTCTCTAAAATGTTACACAAGTTATAGCAGCCAAATGAATCAACCCAATAAGTTAAGTCTTGCCTCTGATGGAAAGATAGGGGTGGCCAATCAGCATGGGGGCCATGCCACCCTAGGCCACTTTATGGACACGCCCCTGCTGAGGTTACGTTGGTTCAGAATGCTTCCTGCATGTTTGTGTGTGGTTGTGTTTGTGTGTCTCACCTTTCGGAGTCGTCCATTACTGGTTCCCAGAAAGACCACAGTGTGATTGTGCACATAGTCCACAGAGACTGAGCTGAGACCCGGGTACTCAACCAGAGGGATGGCCCTCAGAGGCCTCCGTAGAGCCAGAGGGTGCTGTAGGTGGGCCGCTCCACAGTCCAGCTGCTCGGGCTGCAGCTAGAACACAGAGAGAATGGGGGAGAGATCAATGCCCATCACCAGCTCTCATATGGAAGCAGTACGTCCTGATTAGAGAACAGAGAGCGCCGGGTGATGAAAGCGAACTCAAAAACAAGAGCTGATAGCAGCTATCACAACGCCGCTGCTCATTCTTCCAAATCACTTTTTAGACATCTCAGAGAGCACTTGAAAAGGGCTTACAAGGGTCTTCAACACTCATAAGGCTCTGCTTTTGTCAAATCCTCGGCGGCCAATGATAAAACATTAGTGCCACGCTTGGATGAGCACCAGGACCTAGTGGGAATTCTCTGCATATTTCAGAGCATGCACAGGCGGGAAGAAAAAAAAAGAAAAGAATTAAGCACAGTGGATATTTGTAGAGTCGTTTCCCACGGGCCCTTCTGCTCGCGGCCTCATCTCTCTTATCATAAATTGTGTCTGGCTTTCCCTCAGAGCCGGCCTTCAGACTGTCGACTACAAACAAGATCACATTTCAGCAGCCATGGCAACACAAATGCAAAACTTAACAAAGGCTAACTTTATTCGGAGAGTGGTAAGTAGATTGCGTTACAGCGGGGGGAACACTTTGAGCCGGGCGGTTGTCTATCTCAATTGAGATAGTATTCAGAAAACTGGTCACGGGAGGAGCGGCCCCGGGGCCACAGACGACAAGACAGTGCCAGGGAGGAGGGCAACTCTGTGACCTGACAGCACAGCGGCCGCGGGACAGCCTCCTTTGACCCCCACCCTGTCAGTCACAAGCGCCACAATGAAAAGCAGGAATTTCACTGCATTCCTGTGAAATTGCGCAAAGCTTTCTCTGCCTTTATTATCACACAGTATCACTATCACGAGTGGGCAAATACAGTGTGCAACTGAAGTTTCCTTAAGGGCAAACATTAAGAGTGGGATACGGGGCGGAGAGAGCACGTAACACAAGATAATATCTGACCATGTGTGTATGAAAGAGCTGCTTTTTATCCCATGTAACATTGTGTTTAATGTGTGGTTGGGTTACAGTCAGCAGCACACAGTCAATAAAAAAAGATATGTCAGAACGAAAGACAGAGTAAACTATTGACCCCGTCCTCTCTTCATATCAGAGGAGACAGGGAGCTGCTGCTGGATGTGAGAGGAGTCTCCCCCTTCCCATAACCCCCAGCGTGGCTCTGCAGCATCTTTCCAGCGATCATGACCTCTGCATCGTGACACGGGAGACCCTCACTCCCAAAGTCAGGAGCCTTAGGGCCAAAGAGGACAAATGCTGTGAGCACAAACTGGAAACTGTGAGAGAGACATGGAGAGAGTTTGTCTTATTTTGAAGGGTCTGGGCAACTGGAAGGGCCTTCAGCTGCTATAAATATATTTTATTAGCTATAAATGGAAAACTTTGGCAGCAATAATAATCACATAAAAAGCTGCTTTTTTAAATAATCTCCAGGCGATTGGGGATAAATAGGCTCATTTTAACTCAAATCCTTCTATATAATAATGTTTAGATAAGAAATTAATTAATTAAATGCCTAAAATACAAGATTAATCCACATTTCCTGTGAAAGAATTAGACGTTTAAGCCAATGTAACCAGATAACATTTTGGACGTCTACATAAAATCAACCAAACACATGTAATATCTAAAGCTGGATAATAAAAGACATCTAAAAGCCTTACCACCAGGTTTCCCTTCTGGATACAGGCCGCCCCGGAGCCCTGGATGACGCTGTCCAGCACCTGCACGTCGCTGCTGGGGGAGTTGGAGCAGTTCCTACGGGCTTGTCGGATCTCCTCCTCGATGTCTCCAAACTTGAACGCGCACAGAGCAGACTTTCTGTCCGCTTTGGAGAACACTCCGAACAGATACGGCTCCGAGCTCCTCCCGTCTTCTGCCTGGATCTCCACCGGGTAAACGGACATCAGCCGGTTGTAAATGTTCCCGTTATATCCGCACTGTAGAGGCATCTGGATGTAGGACTCGGTGAGCTTCCTGCTCTCCGGCCCGGTGGGTTTTCGGGGGTTCTCGGTATCCAGACAGATCCTGGAGAGGATGCTGTTAGGGAGGCTCTCCTTGTGGCCCATTTTGGCATCATTATTAAAGGCGATGTAGGAATAAGTCTTCTGGATGAAAGCGTGCACAAAGTTCAGCTTGTTTTTGGTTTTAACCTCCTGTTTGATCTTGAAAACATTATCCTCTGAGGGGTTAATGTCATAGGTGAAAAGCCGTGATAAATCCTTAATGTTCAAGGAGCGGATGGCGATCTCCGGGGTGTTCTCAAAGCGCAGGTCCTCCTTGCTGTGGTTCTTGGGGAAAAACTGGGTGCCAGCCCCTGTGTAAGTGGCCCCGACCAGCAGCCGGGTGTTTCCCCCGTGGCTCTTGAAGATGAGCCCCACTGTGGACGCGTTCGGGTGATTGGCAGCGATGTTGAGCATGCTGGGGAAAACAGTCTTCTCGCCCTGGGGTGGGAACTCCACCGCTATCTCCGAAATATTCTCCATTTTCCGGAGCTCACAGAAGCCTTGGTACACGGATCCACACACCACCACGACCCCCTGCTCCCGGTCCAGCTTCAGCAGCTTGTTGTAGTTGTCAGTGAGGGATTTGGGATGCTCGCACGGAGCCTGGGGCAGCTGTGGCGCATGGCACAACAGGTTGTCCTCCACCGGCCCGGTCCTCTTCTCCACCTCCATGTTCAAGGTCCCGTTCAGCTGGTAGACGGTGTTGACAGTGGCCAGGTAGACTTTCCTGGAAACCGGGTCCACCACGAAGTTATTGGTGTGATTTGGAGACGCGAACGCCTGTTGGATGTGCAGCGCGCTGGCACTCCGGCGCGTCTCCAAAGCCAGGACGCCGAGGAGCAGAACAGCTATCTCTATCGAAGGAGGCATTTTTCCTTCTGACCGGCTTCCGCGTGTTCTGTGCCGAGGGGTGCATTGAGCAAAGACAAAAATGTGTGTTTGTTCCTACTGCGACAATCCGAGAGGAAAGGCTGTTTCCTGCTCAACGCCTAAACCCAGAATGACGCGATAAGCGAGTCGTGCTTCCTTTTCTGGCTGCCTCCTCTGTCCCTCTCTGCCCACTGTGCAGCTCAGCAGCCTCTCTGCCTCTCAGCCACACTGAGCCACGATACCCCGTGGATATGTTTATGACATTTAAACAAAAGCCAATTTAAGACAAATAGTTAGGTTTGATTTTTTGATGCGTAATTCCTGGACAATGTCACGCCCGCAGAAAGGTGATCCAAATTGTTTGGAGCCATGTGTTAGTCCGGCTTTCTCACGAAGCCATTCATAAATAAAACATTACTAGAGTACACCTTTTAGTACAATTTGGACTGTTCTGGGAACAGGGGCGTTTACTCACTAACCCTAAGCCTCACTGGCTTCCTGTGATGCCTTTAAAGTGCTGTGATTGATCATCGCACAACGTAGCTCACTAAATACGCCTTTTATAACTCACCATTCATTCTGTCCAGCTACATTTATAACTCTTTTTTCTTATCCAACTACATACAAACATCTACCAGGTCTACTCCTGAGTCATTGTAATGAATGAATGTATTTAAGTTGTAACGTGAGCTCATATGACCATCAACTGTTCCTTTCATGTATGGGCCATTTGATGAATCTCCGCCCCTGCGTGGTTCCGCTCATCTCAGGGTTAATGACGGGTCACCGTCCCACCTCCTGTGCTCCCCAGTCCCCTGGCTCTCAGATTAGTTCAGCAGATCCGGAGGGTTCCGTTTTGGGCGCATACGGCACGGTAAGCACCGTGAAAGTGCTACCAGATGGGCACATCAGCACACCTTTCCGGGCTTTGACATTCACATCTATCCCACATAGCTTTCTTGCGCGCTTAGCTCATAAATATTCAAGCGCAACACATGCGCCCCCACTCAGAAATGCACGAATATGGTTAGCATTTTTTGTCTCGGGATGGAGTGTGCATATGCTCACATCTCTGAATAGGAATGAATGATCCCTCGTAGTGTCAGACACTGCATAAATCAGTTTGCCGGCGAGCCCGAGAAGTGTTATCTCTGAATACATGCAATAATTAAAGTTGATGCTAAATCGTGCGGAATCGCTTGTGCCTATTTACTGTGGACTCCTCTAGGGACGGACTCACTCTCTCCTCTCTCGGCTCCCTCCGTCACCACTCGCAGCTTTCATTGGGGCAGATAAGTGCGCGCCGTGTTTACCTTGGCGCACAGCCATGCGCATCAAATCTGGCAGCGTAGAAAAGGAGGAAAGCGCTCTGATAAAGTACAACATAATGACCCCCCCAACTGCACAGCACAATGAAGGAGGCACCAACAGCCTCAACGCTGCGTGCGTGCGTGCGAGCGCGAGCCTCAGCAGGCAGTGACGGGGCGTACATGAGGTCCTGCAGGGATAAGACTCAGTGTGGGTCAGAGCTGTCAGCATCAGATATCAGCGCTGAGCTGTGACTGACTGCTGCGGTTTGGTGCCGCTCAATCACACACGACAAACTACGGAATTAAACTGCGTGTGTGTGTGTGTGTGTGTAAGAGAGAGAGAGAGAAAGTGTGTGTGAGGTAGAATCAAGTAGGGGAGACGTGGACTCTCCTGTGTTTATAATGAAAATATTGTCCCTGGTGGCCCACTCTTTGGCAGTGAGTCTGCGGTTAAAGGGGCCTTCCACCCAACCTGTTTCCTTCCTGATGAGGAGTGACACCTCCTTGTGTTCGGACCCCCACCCTCCTTTATAAAAGTCCATTCACACAAACTAAACACAGCCTTTCACAGACACGGGAAGGAAAAGAGCATCCCAAGGACGTTCAAGGCTAAAGATCGCCATCTAGTGGCCACACGCCGAACCTGCAGGAGGTGACACACGCAGGAGTGAATAGAGAAAGTAGTAGACATGCCGGCTACAATCACGCACAAACATTTAATGAAACAAGTTTTAAGAAATAGTGATGCTCGTGAGTGAGTCAGGAATGCACTTTATTTATTCCACACTTAGAAAAGGACATCAGAAGGCACTGGAGTGGTTTAGCACACAACCCTACATCATAGGTGTTACTGCAAGGTCAGGCTAAGGTCAAAGGTCAGCTCACTCGCAACTTGTTGAAATAGATGAATAAATCTACTTCCTGATATTTAATTGCATGTTCGACTTTGAAATGAACTAAATTCCTCTCTGCGGGGGTTTTTATCTTCAGACAAGGACGAGCTCGGCTAGAATAAACTCCTCTTATCCCACCGAGGACGACTGTCTCAAGAGCGACAACCTTTGAAAGCTCTATCAAAGGTTTCTCTAACCTCAGCCTGACCCGTGTGTGTTATCTAGCCGTGTGCTAAAGTGCAGCTGTACAGTTCAAATGATCGCACTATCTGTTAGGAAATCAGCCTCTCAGCTTGAAATGCAGGGTGAACTATTTCATGTGCTAGGTCGTTGTTGTGTCCTTGACTAGATGAGAAGAAAAGAGAGAGAGATCTTAATAAAGACCGGATGCTGAGCCAAGGAAGTGTTCTCGAGGAGGCACACACAACTGAAGATCAGGAGTCAAGTTCATGATGAGATTGTGCATTCTCTAATAGAGTTTTCCTTGGTACCTCCTTGACTTCCAGGTAAGACATTCATGACATATCTGAATAGAAGTAAGACCTAGACCTTGGACCCTTTGGGTGCTCACACATCCCTGGGTAGACGAAGGTTTGGCACTGGGTGATTACACCATGAGATAGTGTACCTGTAGTAAAGGAAAGACAGCTAAAGGGAGAGAGTCTGATGAGCAGTAGATATCACATACAGGCAGTGTGCATTTGACTGGCACGGCAGTGGAGACGACTTGCACTGTAGAAGCAGCAGCATTCCTAATCCAACTGAGGGGAGCTGGATGAGCACCAGCGTGCTCTCCTTCCTAACCTGATCACATCCAATATGGCGGAGGGGGGGAGGCAATTATCCAGGCAAATTGATTTTACATGGACAACAGCCTTTTGTCATTGCGTTTGAAAGCAAAGTTGGATTCTGTGTAATTCTCTGAATGGAAACATGCAGCATTGTTGCAAATATGGCAGATGCTTAACAATAACCAGATGTTGTCCTTGTGTTTGTTGTGTGGTGTGCGGCTCCCATTCTGTCTTTATGTTCCACTGATGATCTCCCACATTTAACCAACGTTTTTCTCGTTTTACTTAAAAGGGAAGTAAGTAAAAGCATGTGATCGTTCCTATTAGAAATGGTAAGGAAGCACAAAAAGTCTCAAATCATCATGACACTCAAAGGTCACGGTCAGTCCTTCAGAATGTTCCGTCTGAACACGTTTCATCACAGCAAAAAAAAGGAGTAACTCCCAGGAAGGTTTTCAGCCATGGTTCAAATCTACCAATCACAGCTAGGTAAGAGTTCTCTTCCTAAAGGCAATCAACCACATGATCACATTTGCACGTCTCTACTATTAGACTGGGCCGGTCCCAGTTTCCTGACTAAACTCCCCTCCTTGTAGAGTGAGAGGAGCGTAATGCTACATGGTACTGAATAAAATAACGTTGAAAATAAAATAATATTATTAGAAATAATAACATTATAATTGATTAAACTCTAAAGATAAAAACAGTACAATGCTGCATTTGTGAGGGGTAGCAACACAACAGTTCATTTTCAAAAATGTAAACAGTCTCGTCCTTCCTACACGACAATCATTCTCAACTTTACTCTGTTTCTTCCTCTTTTTCTTGATTCCAGAGTGTTTGAATGTGCTCAGCCGAGTTTCAGTGCCAGGCCTCACGGCCATCCTAACGGCATACACGTTCTTCAAACTTCCTGCACGTCTGCAGCTACAGTTACATCGCCCGGTGTCATCAAAGCAACAAGTGCTGGCTCGAATCTAGTCATCCCGGGGGCTGCAGGGCGCGATGTGTGTACCCTGAGAGCGCATCCCAGTTCCTCCACAGAAAGGCCAGCAGGAGGATGAGGAGGAGGGTGGAGAGCGAGCGCGAGCGTGTCTTCATCAGGGGCACCACACAGTTGGCCACAGTTGAAACAAAGACGAGAAGGACGGCCATAAGGGCCAGCAGCACATTGATAAGTTTTCCCAGGAGGGTCCGGGCCGTGGCATTTTCCAGCCCCTCCAACTGGACGACCTGCTGTTGCTGCTGCTGGAGCTCCATCTTAGAGATCCTGGTCTGACAGGCCTCCAACGCCTCCTGCAGAGGACACAAGAGGAGAGAACACAATCAGTCAGCAAAGTCACATTCTTCATGTATAAACATTCACAAGACATAAAACCACATGTTCGATGCTTCGTTCTGCTTTTCATTGACATGTGTTTCCAATAATCTGCTGCCCTCATGTTAGTGAAAGGGGAGGGCAAAACAGTAGAAACACCTCTCAGTATAATGCAGACCAGTTCAACACCCCTGCAAACCATAATGAATCATATAAACTGAGTTAACTGGACTTAATATCTGTGATGGTTTTGCTGAGCTGTATTACATTGCAATAGATCTTACAGTGTTCCTAATAGTGGCCTATGGGTGGATATTTCACAGACCTCTACTGCCCCCTGCTGCAGGGGAAAAGAAATGAAACCAAGGGGCAACTTGAACTGTAACTACACTTCATGTCAGCATAAAGACTCCCACAAACCTCAACCGTTTACAGACAATGATAACTGACAGGAGTAATGTGAGTAATTTGAGAGGAAATATATGTTTTGAACACACATAAAAGCACATGGACAGACTGGCTTCTCTGCCTCCTCTTCCTGTTGACAGTGTCAACAAGAACAATGAGATAATGCTTTCTACTGTTTAGAGGGTGTGTGACCACCTTAAACTGTTCTCTGAAGGCATGACGTCTGGTCTGAGCGGCCCGCATCAGCTTAGCACCGAAAAGGTCAGACAGTGAGAGAGACTCAGCTCTCTTTAACACTTCTCTTTGCTTGTACTCTCACTGAGGAACTCCGAATGGACACATTAAATAAAGACACTGTGATATCATTCAATGGAAAATACTAAAATAAAGAAGTAGCAATTTTTCCACTGAGTAAACTCAAGCAAATGTCATTCAGAAAATAGATTTAGTCACTCTTATTTTGGCAATAATTAACAATTATCCAAGCAGGTTGCTCTTGCTAGAAGCAGCTACATGGCGCAACTCAGTAGTGATCGCTAAGCCTGCTAAGACGAGGGGAGCATGAGATTGGCGGGCGGCCAGAGAGCAGGGATTAGTTAACATCATTAAGTGACATTATGATCATGACAGCATCACGGTGAAAATAGACTTCTGACACGGGCATTTGGAAATATAAAAGCTGCTACATATTGAAAAAACAAACGACAAAAAGAATCATTGAAGGAGCAATTGGCCCCCGGAAAAAGCCACTGTCAGTCAAAGCTGGTGTTCTCTGTAATCGATAGAAACAATACTATTTGAAATTGGCGCCATAGCTGTGGAGAAAGTCGTACAAACAGCTCGTGGTTTCACCCATTCTACATTCCTACAACACCCAGCGTGCATTGCGCTCCTCCCTCTGAAAGGAACGTCCCAGCGAGAGATGATGGAGTGAAATACTACCGTTTTCCATTGCTGCAGGCAACGGCTCAGAGCGGGACAGAATCTGAAACACGACGAGAATATACCGGTGGATCGTCCCAAAAGTCTGCAGTCTAAATTTCAAACCTGGCGATTTTGAACGAGACATGACATCGGAAGTGGGCGTCCTAGATTGAGGAAGTGTAGTTTAGGATAGCTTCCTCCAAAGGTGCAGAGCTAAATTGCATTTTTTTCTACCATAATGGCATTAGCTCCCCATAAGAGCATGATAGGACTGAGGTTGAAAATCGGCGAACTGGCCCTTTAAATAGAAATTGATTTTAGTATAAATGAAATACTCTTACTTTTAACATGAAATATATTTATATTTTGATGTAAAATACACCACTTTCAAAATCACAGAGGTTGAAAAACGTTCCTGTGTCTATCAGATATTTTGTAACGGCCTTTGAAGACTGAAAAGGTCACACGTGAGGACCAGAACTTGTCATTTAACTGAACACTTTGCTTTATTCACTAAAATTTCTTATTATCCCCTTCTGACATTTCATTTTTACAACACACTGCCATTATTTAAAAAGCCATTTTCAATAACAATGAGAGAAGGAGAAAATGTCACTTTGAAAGGGCTTGTTTTTATAGTGGCTAATTTATTTCTGACATGTGCTGTGTTTGTGGACGTCAGCCAGACGGACAGACCTGTATGTCTCTGGCTCTCTCATACGACTGGTAGGCGATCTTCTCCTCCATGCTCGCCAGCTCCTGTTTCAAGTTGAGGATCTCGTTCTGGTGAAGCTCTGTCAAGTCGTTCAGCTGCTCCTCCAGACGTTCACACCTAAACACACGTACAGAGAAAACACACACACGTGAGAGTCTGGGCCGTAATTAGCTTAGACAAAGACACACATGCAGGAATTAGTAGGACCAGACCCAGAAGCCATCTGACCACATGGCACCTGACTGAATGATGACTCGCCCTGACAAGATTAGGGCATGCTTGCTCATCTGCTGATCCAACCGGCCAATCAGAAAGGGGCAGCAGTAAGTGACTGGCCAATGGGAGGTGACCAGCAGAAGGAGAAGGATCTATACTGCTGTTTATTCTGGCAGTGGGCAAACAATTGGATGGACAACATCAGGGTGAGGATAGATAGGAGACAGGCCCCTCCTTGAGTTTGTTTGCTAGCTAACTGAGCATTTCAGGTAGGCTATAGAAACAATATATGCTAATGTGATGCTTTTATTTATTTATTTCACAATTTATACACTAAATAATATATAATATATATATCCAATACTTGAGAAAGAATGAATACACTAAGCCAAGGCTGGTCTATAACATGTCAGATAATAGGGAAAGTGGTGTTAACCCTGGACCCAAGGTTTAGATATTCAGTTTACTTGAATACAAAATGGTATCATTATTTGCAGCCCTTTTAAAGAAAGTCACATTTTTAGGCCTTTCTTGGTTATGCACAGGATGTACTCGGTCCCAGAGGAGCTTTTTAGCTACATGACGAGTTTATAAATCATTATTCCCAACGGGCAGGCTATAATAAAGAGCTCCTTACCGTTCATTATGTTCTTAAATTAGTCTTAGAGGACAAACTCGGACGGCTCTAAACTCAGATGGACATTTTAGGGAGAAAAATGCTCTCTATATCTGCCATCCTCCTCACTATTGTCCTGCCCTCTTAATCTCTGTGCCCTCTTGTCAAAACATTCATGAGGAATGTGAGTTGTGTTTTTAAGGCCAACTGCCCACAGACGCATCAAAACAAAAGCCTCGCAGAGACGTCTGAGTCCAAGACGAGATATGCAGAGCGGGGACAAAGGGCTGATATAGCGTTAAAGATCTTTGTACTTAGAGGACACCTGTGAACGGTGTTTTGTTAGTGAAGTCTTCAATTTAAATGTAAACTCAAAAGCTGAGCATTGTAACATTTATAGCACTGTTCAGCTTAAAGGCTAAAGCAACCTGTAAGGGAAACAGACAATAAACAAGACTATTACAGATAGGTACAGTAGTAGAACTGCTTTGTGATACCGTATTTAGAAAATAATAAGACTGCCACTTTAAATGTGCGTTACGAGAGTGTCAGGGCAGCACCTTTTTTTCAAGCCTCTGAGGTAGATAAAGTGCAGGTCAAGGTTTTGCTTTTATCAACTGTAAGACTCTGATAAAACTCCTTAAAGCTGATTAAACTGATGTGATGATATGTCAACACCAGCACAGTGATGTCACTGCTCAGTATGTGTTTACTTCCAAAAATAATTCCTGATAACATCCTGCTGGACTTTTAGGGGATTTCTTGCTCTAAAAAGTAATCCTTCAGGAATGTTTGATACACACTTTACTTTCTTTTCTCTGTGTACCTGAAGCGCTCCTCCTGCAGTGCTTGCATAACAACAGTGTAGTCTCTCTGATAGTGGCTCTTCAAACCGTCCAGGCTCTCCTCCAGCCTCGACTGGCCCTCCCTCAGCTCTTGCACCTCCTGTAGCAGCATGTCCAAGCTGGAGCTCTGGCTCCTCTCTAACGTGTTCCCCTTGGAACTGGGGGGACCTCCAGGAGCTCCCGTGGTGCTGTTGGCCCCAGCTGAGCCTGACGTAGCACTAGAGCAGTCATCCTCGCTGCCGTACTTGGGACTGGGCTGGAGGTGATGCCCAGCGCAGACCAGGGAACGTCCGCCGGCCCCTGTCACAGCTTCTTCCACTGAGGGGTCATCTAGTGAGTCTTTGAGTGAGGGGATGTTATCGGCGCTGCCGAATTTATTGCGAATGAGCGAGGCAATCTCCCTGGGTTTGGAGACGACAGCCCCGGCGGCGGAGTGAGTAGCCTGGGAGATGCTGGAGAGGCCTCCCTTCACGCTGTCCACCACGCCTTCGCTGAAGCCTGTGACTTTAGCTCCCACATCCTTCAGGCCCTGCTGCATGTCCCGCAGAACATCCTTGGGCTGGCGAGGGATGCCGTTGTGCTCCACTTCCCGCAGCTTCCGGTGGTAGTGCTCCAGTTTCCTCTGCAGCTGCTGGATGGTCTGTGCCGACTTCTGATTCTTTTTCTCAAAAACCTGATGGCAACAAAACAGGTTTTATTAGTGAGGGGAATAAACATTACACTGCAGTAATAAACTGCACTTCAATATATTTAGTAGGATCCCTTGCTGCTTTAGAGACAAACAAACTGTACAAACAGGTTTAGAGTTATTGCACTGATTGACACATGATGATACCTGACTGTTAGCAGTGCTTTTACGAGGCCCCTGGATTAAGTCCAAAAACAAAGTGCATATAAAGAGTTTAATGGTGCGGACCAGCAGCTCATTTTACCTGTTTGATGCGTGTGCTCTGCTGTTTGTCAGCATTGTTGGCCAGTTTGAGGTACTCTGCGACGTTGTCATCCCTGGCTGTCTGCTCGATCTTAATCTGCTCCGTGAGTTTGAGGATTTTCTGCTGCAGCTGAGCGATTGCCTGCTTAGTGCGCTGAGGGTCAGGGGTGCCATCCTCACCGGCCGGGAACGAACCGTCTGCCCCGCATGAAACAGCCAGAGGTGTTTGGACCAACCCGCTCACTTCCAGCCGGTCGATCTGAAGGGAGGGGACGGGGAACAGGAGAGAGGGAGATGTGGATGGCAAAGGGCCAGAGGAGGAAATGAGGGATTAG
Source organism: Semicossyphus pulcher (assembly GCF_022749685.1). Lineage (NCBI taxonomy): Eukaryota > Metazoa > Chordata > Actinopteri > Labriformes > Labridae > Semicossyphus > Semicossyphus pulcher. The sequence goes on from NW_027211637.1 coordinate 23,256,991, forward strand.
AGGAAAAATGGGGGGTAAAAACAGGGAAGAAAAAGTGTGAGTTGCATATTGAGGGATCTTAGTCATTTTGCTGACATACACGAAAAGAAGAGGCTTCTGCATTTCTGCAGCCGGTTGACTGGAAAGAAGGCAAAGTGAGTCAGATAAAAAAGCCACTCGCGGTCAGTTTTGTCTATAGAGGAATATGTCACATATTATTTTTACATTCAAGACTTTACAAAGAGAAGAAAGTGGAAGAAAAAACCTTTATCATTTGCAGCGCATCCAAACAAGACTCATTCTTCAATCTGAGCTATTCTCAAGTCTCTCTTCTTTAGGAGAACAGAATGAAAATAGTATCAGCCTATCTATATTGTTGTTTGTTCAGGGAGCAACAATATAGGCTAAAACTGACAGGATATTAGATTTTTGTTTACAACACTTCCACAGAATATTTGTTCCTTTTTTTCTGATACTGACCTGATTTTGTCAATAAGCCACAAAGCATCTGTGTAAAAATCAAAGACACTATCTAAATTGGGTTTTTCCTGTATTTTCCTGAAACTAGATAAACTCTACCTGAGCAGATGATGAACCTAGCACCTTCAATCACAGGCAGCCAATGTGATTCATTTCCTCAAACACCTCAGGGGCAACACACAGCAGAACACTGTGATACTGCTGGAGCTACAGTGTGTGCTGCAGGGAGGGTTTGTGATCAAAATATTCTACTTCAGCTGCAAACAAAATATGCAGCTGAACAAGGCAGAACACCAAGGGAGGTCAGAAGCCATCCAGAATAACGAAAGCAGAGGATAAGGGAGAGAGTTAGATCACAGACGCACCGGAGACAGCTGGCATCCATTGCTCACACATCACTCAGCTTCTGAAGAGGCTTGCCATCAAAACCGCTCCATAACAGGTAAAAACAAATGCTCCAGAGCCTCACCTGCATGCGCAACAGCATGACTAATTGATGACTGAATCCACAGTCAACAACACAAACCACAAAACGTGAGAAACCAAAACTCAAACCAAATAGTTTTTTCCTTGCTACATAATTTTAAACACAGAGAAATTAGCAGAAACTAGCTCTCTTTGAAAAGTCATCTTCTGTCACAAAAGCGGCTCAACATGCGCTTCTCACCTTTCCATACGTCAGGCGGAGAAACTGTTCCCAGTGCATTGTCCCCAAAGTGAAGCTGAGCGGAGTATTTTCATCTGTTCTGACACTTAAGTTAAACACTAAGTATGTGAAATCTTCGCGGAGACTTTTTCAAGTTTCACTCCTGTCGCTCCTACTCTCCGGGCTTATTGTTGTGAAAGTTGCAGCGCACCTGAAACTCACTCAACTGGGCTGAGCGGGAAGCTCCGCCCCCTTCCCCATACCCCGCCTCTTCCCTCACAGCTGAGGGGTGACATCATCCTCTGAGCTGCCGGGCACGCAGCCGTCAATCATCCTAACGAGACAGAAATAGCTCTTAAATCAGGGATTTTTCTACAAAAAGATATTACAAGTCCACAGAGTATTTTACTATTTTAATTAGAAACATTATATGTATATTTTCTACTCACAGTGGACATTTTTTGTCACGAGTACAGGGCTTCAGTACAAATATGAAGCACGTTTAGCCTACTATAACAATCAATTCTCATGAATTCGTGTTACACATCAAGATTTGACTATTAAAATTTGTGATCAATTCAAACCGATGTTACAAGGCTACAGAGTATTTCACTATTTCGACACAACTTTCTTTCTCACAGTGGACATTTATTGTCACAAGTACAGGGCTTTGCTGGGATTAAATCAACATTTTCACATCAAAATTAGACCATTAAAATATGTGATTAATTCAAAACATTTCATGCACTGTTGTAGTTTAATTATCCAACTTATAAAATAGTTTAAACTTGCTCTACATTGACCAAATATAACAATAAAATGCTACCTAAACATACCTGCATAAATAATAATTCTATACCTTTACTTTAGTAACAGTATTAATGCATAACATTTACATGTAATGAACTACTTTTATAATGCAGTGTGATAATAATAAACAGATAGTATGTAAATGAAAAAGCTGGACAGCAAACTATACACAGGTTGTTATTAGTTACAGGGTCGTTGTACAGAAAGGCAACTGGGGATTTATTACCAGGAAATATCTTTAATAATTGATTTCCTCGATGTCACGTTTAACAACAAACAACAAACTACAGTGAAGAATGACAGACGCACTTGTTTTTAAATAAGAAAACAAGGCCTGTGATTAATTATTGCAGGCAAGGTAAAAAGCATGTTTTGCAATCAGAGTGCTAATATGTGAAGTGAAATAATGAGAGGCTAAAGGGCAGACTAAGAGTCTGGACCCCAGTGTGAGACGTTATCACCTCCCAGTTTCTCTGTGTATGTAGCAGCCAATAGAGAGCAGTATTACAGTAGGGGACAAGAAAAACCAGTCTGACATCCTTTTACTACACAAACACACACACACACACACACACACACACACACGCACACACACACACACACACACACACACACACACACACACACACACACACACTTAGCCAAGGGCACATTCCTCTATACCGGGAGACACATCAGATTTAGCAAGCCATTCACAGTTTTTAGGTTTAAAATATAAGGCGTATGCATTGATTACTGTCCAACAGTCTCAAATGCAAGAAGGCAGAGTCAGTGTTGTGTACAGTAAGTCTGATCATTTGTAATCCTTGTGACAGGCAGCCAAGGCGATCAAATGAATCAGAGAGCGAGAATAGCCTGCCGGGCTGGCACAGTAAAGATCTAAGAGGTGACGTCTCAGAGCAGCACCTGGCCTGTTTACTATTAACCAGACAGTATTAATAGCTTTACGAGGTCTGCATGAATGAAGTGGCTATTTAATGCATGTGACAACTGCATGGAGTAAATGTAAAGAAGAAGTTTGGTCTTGTCTGAATAATCAAATATGTGCCATTTGAGTTAATACATAGATAAAGAGGGCAAAGGACACTTTAGCTGATCTCTGAACAGGAATGCCCTGCGATACAGACAAGATAAAGGCCCAAGATATTAAGATACGAGGGCCTAGTGACCTGTACACACTGGCACCGAATCAACGCCCATATATTGATTGACAAATCACTGTCAGCAGAGTTCTTAGCTCATGCAAGAGAAGGAGCCACACACAGCTGGTCAGTCAGGTGGTTTACAAGTGTAAACTGTAGCTCTACAGACAGCGCATACATTCTCTCTGACTGGTTATGATCTCATTTCTACGCTGCTGTTACGCTACCTCACATAGCAAACTGATACTTCATCCGCAGCTTCCTGACGGAGATAGAGAGTTACAGTTACCGAAACAAAATGTCTGTACGATCAGTGTCATCTCCCAAACGGCCGAGTTTTTTTCAGTGACTAATCATGCTTGTAATTAAAGATGGTGAGCTGAAGGATTAGGCTAATTTCCCAGGGTTAACACAGCCAAACATGTTGATGTGCTGAGCCGCTGAAGCAAGAAGCGACAGGCACTGCATCACTGGCGCTTGTGTAGCCTAATGAGAGAAGATGAGAGTATGTGTGTTTGTAATTTGGGGGGGCTGCCTGATCCCACTCTGATTAGACTTTATCAGTAAGACAGAGAGGGCTGCGCGGACCTGTCCCCTGCCCTGTGGCTCCTTGCATAAACACACACTACTGAAGGAGTTTCACCCCACCCATGTCCCAAACTGGGTCTGCCTGCTGGTGGGCCTGGTTGTGCAACAGCTTTTTGATCCATGTAAAGCTGGTTAGAGCTGTGAAGGGGCAACCCAGACTTACCTGAGATCCTCCAGAGGTCTGGGAGAAGAGCCACAGCCATAGGTTTCACACAAACAGGCATTTAGAGGGCATTAGCAGGCTAATGTTGTTAGATATGCATCACACATAATTGGATACATGCAACAAGAACATATTGTACTTCCCCATCTCAGTCTCTCTCAGCCACACAGGACACACATATGCCCCAAATTCCTTTCTGCTGAATGTAGGTCATAGAGCCGAATATGGGCAGATGTTGTCGTGAGACCCTGCCTTATTTTTAAGGCAATATTCGGTTCTTTTTTCTTTCTCGGCTCAGCAATCCCCCGTTTCCTTCTCCTCTACGTCCTCTTAAATATGGGGATGGGAGATTGTGGGATGACTCAGGTGAGTTCAGGTTCAGTAAAAGTCCAGATGTTGTGATGGCTAAAGAGTGGAAACAGGCACAGTCTAAAGCTTCTTGTCACACAACAGTTGATATCTACACCCTGACAAGCTCAAAACACGTGGAATCTGAACTGCCCTTTCCACCCTTGGCTGCTGCTTATTGTTTAAAGATGTGTGTATTTTTACACCACATGTTTCATACATGCTTTGTTATGTTTCAGACTTATAACTTATATAATGGTTTTACTATATTTTGCATAAACATGGCAATCATTAAGAACAGCACTGAGCTGGTCTGTGATTGTTTTGGATATAAACATTCTTGTCTGAAAGGCCAAAGTTATCTTACCCTTTTTCTGTTTTCTTTTTCATAAGCTGTAGTCAAGGTCAGGTTCTTTCTCTTTGTCTGTGTGAGTATGTTACCTTGTTGGTTGTTAAGCCGCGCATTCCTGCCGAGTTGTTTGTGAGATCCCTGTGATGTCCACTCGCGCTTCTTGTGCAGCACCGGTTTAACGTGCCGAGATGCAATGAGTGATACTTTCTTCAGGTTTCTTTCTGTGATTTCTGTTCGGCTCTACATCTTTCCGATGCAACTTTCTTGAATGTATTAAAAAAAGTGCAGCGCTGATATGTCACAGCACATCCAGGTTTTAGCAGCTGTTAGCTGTGGCTCTCCTATCCGCCTTATCTGCAGAGTCCAATATCCATGAGAGACAGGACCTTGGATCCATGGTGGACGTTAGGGGTCGCTCAGGGCTGTTTCTAAATAATTTCTGTGATCCTTCCACCTGTAAGCAGCCTTTTTGCTTTTTACAGCCATTTATACCACTTGTATCTCTTTGACCTCATCACACACCGGGCATGGAAGCCAATCGTCTCCGACTGACTGAACTTCACACTCCTGATTACTTGGTTCGATCTTTAACCCTGCAGTCGGGGGATTAGAAAGTGGTTGTCATAGCATCAACGTGACAGCACTCAGAGCTCTTGATGTCTTTTTTTAAACAGATAAAAATGTCTCAGGTTGCGCCTGACAGTGTGTGGTTGAGGTGTTAGAGTGGCAATGACATAAGCATAAATGTGGGTCCATTTGGAGTGTATTTGCACATTTTTATTTGCTATTTATTCATCAGAAATATCCCTGCACGTGACAAATCTGTGACATATCTAACCCTACATTTTTTGTCATTTCCTCATGGTTTCGGTTCCCATCAAGGCATGCTAAAAAAAGCACTGCTGAAATTTAGCTGTCTGTTAAGGGGATCCAGTGTGGCCACAATGAACGCTATTCACCAGATATAGAATATTATATAACTCCTTGTTATGCTGGACCAGAGTCAGTTTACCCAACACCTGCACTTATGTATTACAGCACAAAGCTGCACTACAACAAGCAGAAAAGACTGGTACACAGTGACAAACAACCTGCTATTGTATTTTCTCAGGAATTCAGAGGCTGAGAGAAAAGCTTCGATTTTGGATCCAAAAGAAAGAAACGCACGTGAACAGCTGAGAGGTTCGCTCTTGGGAAAAAGAAGAAAAAACTGAGGATTTTCTGAAGCCCAACTATTACAACAAAGACTTTCAGTCCAAATGATTTCCAGACAAATCCTTTTTACATCCACCAGACTGGTCTCCTACCAGATTTTGTGGCTTTCTGAAACGCCTTCTTTGGTTTCAACAGTATCGTGTTTAGTTGCAACACACAAAGCATGTAACAACACACAACAGGTGAGTACAAAGATGAACACCTTAATGTAGGTAAATGCTTCATGACACAGGCTTGAGTCGGTGAGAAAGTGAATAAAATTAATCAAAAACCTCAAGACAAAAAACACACACACACACACACACACACACACTGTAAACAAGTGGGGACTCACGGTGGTGGGAGTGGGAAGTGGAGAGGTGTCAGCAGCTACCAGGTTGAGGATCACCTCCATGGCGGGGAGACGCATGCGTGCGGCTTGGAATTTGCTTGGTCTGTCTATCTGTTTGAGTGTCCCTCAGGAGACGACCACAGCCGGGGGAGAGGGGACAAGCGAGGCCCCGGGTGAGCACCCATCACTCAGGACTAACAAAATCCACTTGACTCAAAGTCCACTTGACAAAGACTCAACTTGACAACAAGGAAGTAGAGACTCTTTGGAATTAGAGGTCTGATTGAATATCCAGAATCCATAGAGTGCTCAGTCCCTCCTGCAATGAAGCATTATTATTGATAGCCGCAGAGTCTAGGGAGTGTGGTGCTGCTGTTTCACTGAGCAGCCGCTCCTCAAAGCCCATGACCACGCTTCAGTGCTAACACACGCTCTGCTGTACACAGCAACCGGCAGACAGCCTATGAAACACACACACGCGCTTCGATAAGCACAACTCCCACAGACAGGCTTCATCAGTGGGAAGCAAGGACTCCTCTGGAGGAAAGGGTCCGTCTGATGCGGGTTTTCGGTGACAGAGCGGAGGCAGTTAATCGGATGAAGACTCACTGGGCCCCGTTGGAGGCAGGGTTAAAAGAGGGAAGAGTTTACTGAGAAGTTAAGTGTTCAAAGAGTCCGTCGGGGATAAAATCCTCAGAGGGAGAAAAAGACAGGCAGAGACCCAGAGGACGGATGTGAGGAGAGCGAGGGAGTGAAAAAAAAAGAGCCCACCAGGAGCTGTCACTGAGAGGGAGACGGAGCGAGAGGGAGCAAAGGAGAGAGGGGTTGTGAGAAAGCTTTGTGAAGGGCGGGGGGGGGGAAAGGCTTTTCTTCTGTTGGAGTTTCTAGGCCAGCTCAGCTCCAAAACAGTGGCTAGCCCAGGCAGAAAGAAAGGGAGAAAAATCTTGCACTCCCTCCTTTCAATTATCACACAGTTTGATTGTCGCAGCCAATCAGTTTCCAGAGCGATCACGCTGTAATGAATCACCTTCCGCTGCCTGCGTGCTTTCACAAACAGTTAGACCGAGTGTTTCTGCACACAAATACCACACACTGAACGGCCCAAACTGAGGTTAAAGTTTTCACATAGGTTGTATAACATGAACACACATGTGCAAAGGAGTTCACAGTTTTACTTTAAAGTGGGGCGAGAAAGAAAACCCTTCAGATTATACAGATTACACGGTCATATGATGATTACAAGGCTGCTATTCAAAACTGTGCATATGTGCGGACACATGACGATGGCCCGAGTTTGTGCGTCACCGTGTTACTTATCCACCGATGAATGAAGTGCTTCATCACTGCTTTGGTCTATTGTATTCTGCTGCGATTTCACACAAGCAGCATGTGATCACTTTTTACTGAAATATGAGCAATTAATTTGGTTTACAGAAATCAGTTTAGGCCACATTTATTTCAGGAATTTGGAAAATATTACTCTAGAATAATTAATTAGTCACAAATTTGGAAATTAAATTCCTCCACTCTATTAAATCACCAGCAAATTCATATTCAAGCGCCCCCACAAACCCAGTTTTATGAGCTGTTGCACATGCTTCTCTCGTCTTGGTTTCATGTGAGCCGTCACTTCCTAAAGTGTACAAACCAATTAGGAAGAAAAAGAGAAGCATGGAGCGTAGGGGGTAAGGCAGGACATGGGCCACTAAAGACTTCAGTGCAGAGGCCGACGGGAGGGAGGGGGAGAGGAGAACATGAATACCGGCTTTAATGAGAGAGCAGGAGGAGTTAGGGGACCAGGAGAGAGAGGGGAGGTTAAGTCTGCTTATATAAGAACAAGTACGACTTGCTCGGATGGAAGAGGAGGTGTGTGGCATGTAGGCTTGACCCCAGTGTTTAATCAAAGGGACGCATAGTAGCATCAGTTGTTTAAAGTCTGGGACTGGACTTAAAGGAAGTCATTTAGTCATAAGCTGTGTATCACTTAAGCACCTTGCCTTTTACTACGTTTCCCTTATGGCACTTTCCATTCACGCATGATTAACATGTTTACTGTCTTTATAACTTAATCCAAGCAAGAGGTCATAACATCTGGACTGGGTTGCACCAGCTATTTCAAAAATGTTTAACAAAATGGGTAAGATAATAAGGACTTAGGGAACATGTTGATAGAAAACATCTGCAGGAACATGTAATAAAAAGCATTCAACAATGTAAACAGGAAGTCTCACACAAGCTGTAACATAAACACCAATCTTCACAGTTTTAGGGCGAAAGTTTATATTAGTAATTATTAAATTCAAGTAATAATCTCGAAAAAAAATGTCTGTCAAATCACTTTCTATCGCAGAATGAGGTAACACAATGTTGATTGAGCCTGTGGCCCACTGATGAAAGCCTTTGCATTTGCAGTATTATGGACTGGGTGTCAAGGGTGACTATGACTTTCACTGACAAAAATCACAAGCGGCGCCCAGTTAGTGACGCGTTTTCCATCACCCAGCAGTGGTTGGTCTGCCAGAGAGGGTAGGTGGAGCTAAGCGGCTGCTTTTCCGGTCTCTGCAAGTGTTGCGAGTAAACAGTAATCTAATCTGAACAAACAAAGAAAAGATCGATGACTACAGATACAACTTCAACAATAAGTGAACAGTCTAAAAAGGAAAGCGACCAGAGCCAACCGTGGACGTATGCAACACTGTCTGGATATCTGGAAAGTGTGCTCCCGTAATTACAGTTTATTTGCCATAGGTGCCGCCGAGAACAAACCTGAAATCTTTAAGATTAAGACTTCGATCGAGACAACAAATAACAGCAGCAAGCTTACACCAGTAACCTAGCTTGCTAGTTTGTTTAGTTAGTAATACGTGTGAGTTAGTAGGGGTTCATATTTAAAAACAACCAATCTATAAAGATTAAGTTTGTGGTGCAATAGGTTGATGACCACATGTTATTACAAGGCTGAGTTTGAACAGCTGGTGGAACTGGTTCCTGGACTGGATTCATAAATAGGTGCGACATATACATCAGACAATACGGGAACTTCTGACAACAACAGTTGTTTTTCTTACTGATGACTCTACTGTCAATCATCACTGAGGGGAATACCTCACTCTTTCTTCTGACTAACAGGCTCCTTTCAGACAGGATTGCATTACTATCATTCTTTGCCTTGTTCTCAGCAGGTCACTCTAGCCTGAGGTCTCAGTCCCCTACAGAGGCCCTGTGGCCCCCCAGCAGCTCCTGTCTGTCCAGGAATACCCAAGCTTTCAGGGTGACTCAGGATATCTCACACATTCTCTGGTAGCATGCCATATTTACATACTCCAAATAGCAGAGTGGCTCCGCAATGACAAATTCACAGAGGGGGGTGTTCTCATGCCTTGACAAGTGACTGATGTGTCGCAACCCACATAGAAAATGGAGAAGCTGGCCTCAAAGGCTGTTTCACCTCATTATGGCCACATTAGCTGGGCGAAATTAGGGGATAGAAAGAACAGCTGTGACTGAAATTAGGTGTTACTTAAATTAGCATGTTAGGATCATTAAGATGGTAACAGAATTCTTATTAAAAGGAGTGGTCCAAGGGTGCCGGTGTAGCTCAGAATCCCAAATACAGAGGGCACAGTCCTTGATGCGGCAACTCCCACCCTTTGCTGCGTGTCATCCCCCAGTCTCTTTTCAACACTAGCCACTGTCTGTAAATCTTACTGTTTCTAGTCTCCACTAAGCAAAGGTACATGTGGAGAAGTTTTCTACAGACACATCGGTAATGTGTCCTAGTCCTAAAAACAAGTGCATAAGAGTTGCATCACACTGGCAACTAAGTTCATTTGTAGCATTTACAACACATTCATTTTCATATGCAAATGTGTGAAAATATTAAGCAAAACAGTTGCTCAGTAAAGTTATCTGTCGTGATCTTTAAGTGGCATCATCACCTTGTTGACAAAACATGACCCAATTTGAAGAATACATCACGTGCATCTTGTCTTAAGAGGACATGAACTCTTGAACAGGTGAGGTATGTGGCCAGTCCAGAGCAGGAATGCTGTTTAAGTTATACAGTAGGACACGCCCAGCAGTAACACTTTAGGCTATAACAATTTGAACTATAGTGTAGGAGCACCTATTGTAATGAAAACATCACCATGTTGAGCAACAATTACAGTATTGCATTGAAAAGATGTCGCATAAAACTTTTACGGCTAGTGACGGTATAGCACATTTTGTGTTTTTTCTATAATGTATTTTAATTTTCCAATCATATGAACATATAAAAAGTATAGAAACTGTAGCAGTAGCGACTATTAAGAGTTGAGTACAAGGCTAACATGCTATCTCTTTGTGTTGTAAGTCTGCATTTTGTTTTGAAAATCCCAGAACAAAATATTATTTTACATGTGGACATTTTCTTTTAACACTAAATGCAGTAATAATGGACCTAAATGAATGATGACAATGCAGAGAGGTGCCAAGCTTAATCATTGCTTTGGAAGATTAAGACTGGCAAATCTAAACCAACCTGTTTGTAATAGTAGTAATGCCTGCCCATTTCATGTGTGGGCTCCGCTAAATGCAAAAACAGTGTTTGAAATGGTACTCCATAGACAGCTGAAATTAAGACGCACTAAGTATAGATGTTAGAGAAGCTTGGCACTTGTTTATTGTCAGCTTTCTGTCATTTGTTGCTGATTCCAGCTTCATGTCTTTTTAATTGCAAGCTTTAAATATGCAGCTTGCTTTCTTGCTTTAATCACAACAATCGTGTAGACAACAGTGGCAAGCTTCACGCAAACCTCCACCCTCAGTGAATAACACTTATTTGACACCGCTAGTGTTTCCACCCCTTGACTCAAACTACTTGCGTAAAATCGATGAGAAATCTTCTGTTTTTACACAACACATGTTTCTGGTTGGAACACAAAGGTAGTCAACTCACTGTATGGACAATTCTCTGACTGATGAGCCCACACATGAAGGCGTAGAAATCTACTTGTGGAGATGTTTCTTCTAGCTGAGGACAGAGGCAGTAAGATTTTCATAATACATAATACTCATTGTCATTCAAAGGACAGTGTCTGGTGCTGAACTGAGGCCAGGCGGGTGCTGCACAGCCAAAAAGTTTTGGAAGAATCCAGAAAAGAAGGGGAAGAGACTGGCTCTGATGTGACTGGAGTTTGATGTAAAAAAGGGTGAATTGAGTTAGCATGATAAACAGAGAGCCATATAGAGAGCGTGACTAAAACAGAAAACGTGTATTACATTAGGAGGGAGAGCTATTAGAATTTGTACTCCATGATGTTATAGAAAGAGACGAATTCAGTTTTGTGTAGAATGTACCAAATCGTTGGTTCACTGCTCCCGCACCACAGGCCCCTCCATGTGATCGTAAATTGTGAGGGGTTATGCTGTGGAGCGGTTTGGGGGTGTGAGAGGTTACGTAAAGGAAGAAGAGCGAGAGCTTTGTCTGCACGGACTGGGGGTAATTCAAGCCTGAGAGAGGAGACAACCATGACTCGGGGCTCAGGCCTCGTTGAACAATACCGTCCCCATAAAAAAAAGAAGCCTCCTGTGCAAGCCTGGCTGTCCAGTTCTCCCTGCTCTAAGCTCCAGTATAATCAATGGGCCTATTAGCAGTTACATAAACCACTGGGCACTTTATACACAGGGTCCATTATGAGTGGCAAGGTCAGAGAGCGTGAAATATCCTACTAGCCAGCTCCAACACTGGCATACAAGAGCCAGACAGGAAGGAAAACAAACAAACAACAATAACAACGAAGTGGTTACAAGTTCTGTCGGTTTCATACCCTGTCCGGACATACACAGTCGGGGAAAGCATCGGCCCTATGTCAGAGAACGAAGCATTTTGTCTTCCATGTTAGAGAGTTTGCACCCCCACAGATTAATTGCACTAAAACTAAAAAGTCCCTGTTAATGCAATTTTACAACCGTGTCATCCTGCATTCTTCACAGCAGCGTTGTGCTACTTACTTTGGCAACACTCAGCTAGCGACAGTGAGTCTTTTTTACGTCTTGTTTACTCAGGCGACTTTTGTAACGATAGAGGAGTTTGATACTGTTCTTGTTAAGTGTTTTCTAGCATTGCATTTGCTAAGTTAAGTGGTGATTGTTAGCTGATTCTTAGAAGAAAGAAACACAATTTTGGCTCGCGTTATTATACATTTAAATGTCTTAATGATATCCTCGGAGTACAGTTGGTTTAAGGCCAGCATGTGTACCTGCTGTATTCATATATGTGGGTTTGCTATGGTACAATATAATGTTTAAACCTCCTGTTTGCCTATGCATTTTGAAAGTTAAGTGAGAAGACACAAAAAGAAAAGTATAAATAATTGCTTAGTTATCAGTTTTGGTAAGGTGATTACCTCGAGTGTTTTGCTTTTGCAGGTGAAGGTATGTAAGTGTACGTTGAGGTGATGGTGTGATATCTTGAATCGACAGTGTGGATACACGGGTTGAAACAAAGTGTGTATGTACAACAAAGCAGTGTGTGTGCGTGAAGGGAAACAGAGTGGGTACGTGCGGAGAAACAATGTATGTTCGGTGGTGATTGGTACTTGTTGGAGCTGCTTCTGTTTATACTCAACCCATCCTGGTTATGCAACATTGAAACAGAAAGGGCACCAGCCCAATATGCGGAGTTTGTTCGGCTGAGTGATGTACAATACCCAGAGTACCATGGGGCAGTATGCAGACCCAAACACACTGCCAGCCTATTCATAAGCAGGAAGATGAAGAATCTAGAACAAACAGTCCCAGAGTTTTGGCCCCGAACGATTATTTGGTTTGGCCCCTTCTCAGTTTTCTTGTCCCCTCCACCAGAACCCCATATCAAACATTGTGGCCCCAGGCTGAACCCTCTCCCCACTTTGAAACATACTTATTGGATGGTCTGGGGGCTGGGAAATTTTAGCGAATAAGGCCACCCTTGATGCAGTAGATTTCATAACAAGAGGACAGATAATGAAGCTTGGCATTCGGCTGATAGCGCTCATCGGCGTGACAGCTATTACCAAATAATAATCTTAGCGGGAATTCTCTCATTGACCACCCAAATCACCCACTCTCTTTCAGACACATAAGCTCCAAAAAAGCTCAAACATACACTAGAATGTCCATCATTTGGGAAATTCACAGTGTCATTCATTGGGTTCATGCTACATAATGAAGATCAGAGTAAAGACTATTAATGTTTTATACCATCAAATCAGATGAGAATATAACTATAAATAAATATTACAACCAGCTACAGTATCAATACACCAGAGGGAGCTAGAGCATAAAACATACTGCACAGTGTGTCAACTGCTGTACGGACAATTGACTCTGTTACTGGTCTGTCTTTGACTGCAACCATTTCCTGTCAATAACCTTTCTTTTTATTGCATTCTTTCATTATCACTCCTCCTCCTGCCAGACATGCCGCCCTTTATGTAACATAATTCGAACCCTATGTGACATAGAGGCACACAGGTGCCTTGTGGGCAGATTCTGAGAAAAAGGGAGGAAGGGAGGTTATGTCAAGGAGATGAACGGCAGACACGGCAAAGTTGTGGGTGGAGAATGGTGTAACCTTTGTGGTTATACATTATTTCAAGGCAGGAGATCATGAGATAAGATTAGAAAAAGTGTGAGTTAAAGGCAGATTTCAAATGAAATAACTGTGTCTACGTCAGAGTGCAGAAGGAGCATAATTCTGACCAGCTTAAGTATTTGCAGGAACCAAAACATGCATTGTTGTTTCAGTGCTCTAGAGGTGATTTTCACTGGGAAAGTGAAGCTTTTCAGATAGCTGCAAGCAGGGAAAAAATAAACCATTCCCAGGATTCCTTCTGCCTGACACACATAAGAATGAGCAGAATGGTTCTGGATATTAGTGGAGAGAAAATGTGATGATATTCTCTAGAGGTCGGGATCAGATTTGAAATGTGTGTCCATGTGTGTTCTAAGTGGGTCAGTGGAGCAGAGCTGAGCTCAGCGATCTATAGCCTCATCCATAATTCATCAGAGTCACACAAATGATATAGACTGAGCAGGGAGTGGCAGGGATGCGGAGCGTGCCCCCTCTGAGTCTGTCTCGCTGTTTCTCTCTCCCTCTCTCTCAGAATGAGCAATTTCCTTTTGAAAACAATCTGCTGACCACCCTGAGTAAAGAGAAGGAAACCAAACACACGATTTTTAATCAACACATGCACAGCCGTGTATTTTGACAATACTAATACTAATACTGACAGCCGCCTCGGTCAAAGCGAGCAATGTAGACCCAAGAATTAACCGAGCCAGAGGACCGTGTCTGAGGAACAGAAATGTGGGTCGAGTATGTGGCAATCGTGCAACGGCTGAGAAAACAGAACAACACGTGCATGCCGACAATAATGTCCCCTCTTACTTACACACACACAAAACCTCACACAGCCTAAAAAGGAAGGACCAGCTGCAGGCCAAAAATAAATACACAAAGAATGACCCATAGTGACTCAGTGCTGACATGAATGTACACATAAATGCACATGACCTCCTGCACAGACACGCACAACCAACTTAAACTCATTCAGAATAATAGTTAGGCCCCAAATTATAATAACTAATAATTTAACATTGTTAGAACAGTTTGATGTTATTTTCAGTAATCAGCTGATGTTGTCCTTTGATAATAAGGAAAGAGTAAATGTCAATCTCTTCTGCAGATATAATAATACATTTAAATGCCCTTAATAAGTGGCCATTATGAGTTCTGACATCTGTCTATTAATAGCAGCAGAGAATCAGGCGGAGCTGCCGCAGACTCCTTCCTCATTAAGAGCCAGATTAGGAGCCTATAAAGCTGTCTGAGAGGGACGAATGGCTTCAAACTTGCAGCTTTATCTTCCTCTCTCTTTCCCCATGAATCCTACTAATCGACACTCGCCCTCACACAGACACACACACACACCTTCATTTATCTTTCAAACATTAACCCACCCCATCTCTCTTTTTAGCCTTTCTCTTAGTCATTCCTTTCACACTGTCACATCCGCCCTGATGGTTTCACACACTAAATTGTTTGTGTTGTTATGCGTCGACTGGGAAGCCGTGATGTCTGTTAGCTTAAGTGTGTGGAATAGCGTAAGGTGTTCCCACTATTGTGAATGCTAAGGGCGTTGGCCTATATGTGTAGTCACAAATGAATATTCAACAGCCTAATTAAACAGGCTGGGGCTACGCTTCAAAGGGAGCACAAACAGTTGGGTGGAGAGTTCAAGCACACACAAAGACACGCACACAGGATGCATACACAGGCACGCCTGCACACACACAACACGAGCATCTGATTCAAGGCCACTCTCAGGATTTTACTTGATACAACAAAACATGTACATCGCATCTATTTACTTTGTTTTGTTCATTCTCTTTGAAGTGGAAGACAGGAGTCCCACAGAGGTCTGAAACTGTCAAGCACAAACTTTTATTTACTGACACTGCAGCACAACTCACAGCTTTCTCTGTGCGTCATGCTGAGGGGCTCAATTTAAATATGCATCGGTAGAGAAACAGGAAACAGCACTGAGATCTAAGCGACAGGGTGCCATTCAAACCCGTCTCCTGTGTAGCTGTGCCATGTTAAATCCTTGACGAAAGAGAAAGCCTAATTCTGAGGTCTAGAACAAACGCAGAACCGAAAGTAGGTGTGTTCGGCAAACTGCATCGGAGTCTAATTTTAGAAGACATTTCTAAGAGGTTGTTTTTCCACCAGACAGGCTGATGAGGTGGTTGCGAGATCAGACGATGAACCTGTGAGCGTTCAGCCGGGTAAAGCCGCAACGGCCCTCTTTGAACATCAACCTGTTACCATGGAGATGGGCAACCGGCTCCACTGTCTGAGCAGTGGACAAGGATGAGAGGGAATGGGATGAAGAGAGGCTGAGAGCGAAAGGAAGAGAGTCTCTGAGACGTGTAGTAAGACAAACAGTGAGGAGGTGAAGGGCAAAGAAAGAGGTGAAGCACTGTTCAGAGAGGAAGACCTCCTGTTTGATAGAAGATCTTCGAAAAAGCTGCATTTACTCTCTCACAAATGCACAAATATGTACAATAGTATTAACACACACACACACACACACACACACACACACACATACAGACAGGTTACAAATTAAAGTAACATGATTAAGTTCATTAAAGCTCATATTTTTCCTTTGCCTATCAGAAGGTACAAGATGTTCATTCTGCATCACTCAGAAGTTGAGCTCACAAACATAGCCACAAATGATCATGTTGCACTTCAGTGGAAAACCTGTGATAGAGGTGGTTTCACACTAGAATTTAGGCCCCCGCCAGTGATGTGACGACAGCTGTCCATGCACTTAAAACAATGTCAAACTAGTGTCAAATATTTAGTCATCAAGATAAAGCTCTGAACATTTGTGATTTTAATCTTCAACTTAATCCAATCTTGTTTGCTCCACAAGAGATAAACTCAGATCCAACTCAATGATTCAATGTAATTGTTTAAATGGGGTTAAAAGCCAAAATTTTCTGCACTGCGTTTAGCATGACATCAACATTTTGTAATATTTTTTACATAAAAAATTGGGTTATTTGGGGTCTGAAAGTGCTCTGTAGGAAGTTTGGTGTCTATTGAGCAAAATTGTTGGTGGAGATAGATTTAATTACTTTGACGCGTTCTTCTCAAAGTATGTAATTATTTTGGCTCATCAGGCTTACATTTCGGTATACACTGCAAAGCTGTAACATGTACGACTGATTAATGACTTTTCAAAGTTTTACACTTTAGACGGTTGCTAAAGAGCGTCCATCAGAACTATCTGCACACAAAGCCAGGTGAAGAAGTTTGGCACAGGGCTGTGTGCAAACTTTGGTTTACTGTCATGCATCAGAAGGCAGACTGTGTGGTAGGAAGATGAACTGCCTAACTCTTAATGAATGAATAACAAATTTGCATGCTTCATATACAATAAAGAATTAAGTTTGATTAAGAGTCAAACATTATGGTCCCCATAGTCAACAGATGTCAGTCAGCTTGAACACACATGGGTTTTTGTAAGCGAGATGTTTTAAAGGCTGTATATAATATACAAATCTGAGCTGTCACAGGCCAAAGTTCCCAATCCAGAGAAAATGTGGTTAAATTATTGGTTTTAATTTGAAATGATGCTCAAACCACTGTAGGCCTCTTTTACACTTTGACAGCCTGCATTAAACTATTGACAGAAATTCACAATGAGATGGCTGGTATACGTCTTCATCATACACAGGCAGACACAACACTACCATTTTTTTTAACTAAGTGAAGAAGCCTTTAGGCAGCACTCTCTCTACCAACACCATTAAATTACAAAATTAAGGTTTATTTTTGGGTCGAATGGTGTTTAATCCCTCCAGTAGAGTCTGGAGCGTTGTTGGACCTGTTCCAAGGAGCCCTGAAGCTGCTGTGGCACCTCATGATGGCCAAAAACCTGATCTAATTCGACACCCATCTGAATAATCACAAACACATTTAGTGCACACAAACACAACACACACACTAACCGAGTGGTAACGAGCAATGAAGAGAAGAGCACAGGATAGAGCCAAAACAGATCCATTGTGTTTAATTCACGATCAATAACAGTGTTTGTTCTAATAATCAATACCTGTCTCCCTGCCACAGAAACACCCACACACCACACTATACAGTGTATATATAGTAGACTACAACACTGATACACTACTACTGATTCAGTGGTAACTGTGGGAGAAAAGTGAGCAAGGCAGTATTTACACATAAAAAAAAGAATTAAAGGAAAAGAGGTGTTTTGTTTGTTAAGATGAAGAACAGAAGACTGCTGGGAACCGAAAGGGTAGAAAATGACTGTGGGGTAGAAAGAAGGGCAAGCAGGGGACAGGGCAGAGGTTACAGAGGATAAAAGGAACAAAAACATGGGCCCTGAATGTTACAAAAAACCTCAAGTCACACATCTGCCCATCCCAAGATGGTTAGTGTCAACAGCTCTACACCACAAAGAGTCATGATGGTTTGCTGACAACAGAAGCACACGCCCACACACACTGTGCCTGAAAAACTGCTACAGGCTGGTAGTTGACAAACAGCAGTGGGATGACATCACCTCCTGTGGGGCGCAAGAGCACATGGCTCTATCTCTCTCTCTGCTAAAAGCCAATCGAAACTCAGTTGTTTGATTACACACAGGTTTGACTGCATGCTCTGATGAATTGTGCTCAGATTACAACTAGAGGGAAATCTGCGGTGGCTGTGGTTTAATAAGACTTGATAGTTATTGTAGCATCTGCAGCCCAGGCTGCACATGTTTGAATGTGTCCTAGCAACACCCCGTGACTGTGTTTTGAAACTTTTCAAATAACTCAATGTCACTAAAATAGCTCCAGGATGAGCCGCGGTGTCCTCCTGAAAAGGGCACAAGCGCTTTCATCAACGCGCAGCCGGTAGCCTGGGGAGGTGAGAGACAATGAGAGCGCACTGATGAGGATGTTGAACTAGCAGGCAGGAACAAGCCCCAGGGGACCAGGTGATGTTCTGCACCTCCCTCTGACACTTCTCCTTCCTGCTCTCTTACAGGACTGCAGTGGTGGAGTTACAAAGGAGATCCAGATTCTTCATTAGCAAGACTTATTGTCCAAATGCAGAAACTTTGTTTGTTAGAAATCTTATTAGTGGCAGGCTTAAGTGTATAGAACAATCCAACAGAACATGGCTTTAAAAAGTACGGAAACTGTAAGAGTTTAAGTCGTCTTTTGGCCTCCACTTTGTTCTAATTAACGCAGCTATCCAACCTTTAAATGTGGCACATTTGGACTCTTACAGAAACATAAGACACAAATTTTACTTAGAGCACTTTGGGATACAAATCCTCAAACCATCTTCTATGGTATTTAGTATTTTTCCCCTGCATACATTATGCAAAAACTGTCCTGTTTCAAAGATTGTTTTCTTCTTTTTCTATGTAATTAGTGGATTTGAATAATATATGATAATATTAATACAGATGAAACAGGATAAGGCACGATTAAATATGAAACTGTGCATTTCTATCACACTGTAATAGGAACCAAGCTCGAAATAAACAAATTATGAGTTTAAAGAAAAGAAGGCATTAATGTCACATTTGTGTCTTCAGTTTTAGTCTGCATGCAGCTGCACGATTTCAGTTCAGCTGTATGTTTATGTCTTAAATTCTGTTAAATTTAAGGCTTTTTGTGCTGGTTAGGCATGAAGAACACAGGATGTAATCTCTGACATGGAAACCAAAACACTGTGATAAACAAAAGAAGAGTGAGCAGAAAGACAGGTGGACGTGTGGCGATGTGGCCTGAAGTAAAGAGACGGGTCATCTATCCAATGGAGACGAGGTCAGTGACCGTTTGCAGACGGGCCCTGGAGGAGGTTTTTGTTCTCCGCAAACAAACACAGCTTCAATCTCTTTCACACACAAAAACCTTACAGTGTGTGAGGACTAGCCTCCGGGCTTGGCTCCTGTTCTCAATCTCAGCTCATATCCCACTAGAGCCCACTCCCTCCCCTACTCCCCATCTAATGTCTAAAACTCCAACCTCACACTAAACATTTTGCACCTTGCAGCCATACACTTCCTTTATCTGTTTTTACTCCTGTTTTGAATCTCCATCCCTCTGAGGAGAGAGGAAAGACCAGACTGGATCCGTCTCCAGCAGTCTGGGATCAGGCCTTCCAGCCTGAAAGTGAGACTGTGCCTTTGGCTGCCCATGTGTGCATGTGTGTTCACGCACATGTTGATGCTTCCAGGCACATGAACATCCACCAGCAGCGTCACACAGAGCTTAAGATGAATAATAGTGGGTGTAGTCAGTCAATCAATTAATCGGCAGCTAATTGTAATTAATCCCACAGGCTGAGCACCATCTGCAGAACAGCGGGCTTTTAGCAGACCTAATGCTAAGTTTGAAAACAGCCCCTCTACCCTCTTTAGCAGCACTGCCACCAGGGGGTAGATATATCATTTTCATGGACAGTTGTAGAGAACAGTTAAGTAGCCACTTATTGCACATGTGTCATAAATGCTCCCCAATCAGCAATAACCAAACAAAATATTTACCATTAATTACATCCCTTGGTAACGACTCCCACTGACCTCATAGGTTAAAGCTCTTAGTGCTGTACGAGTTACTATTTAACTAGAGATAAAGTGCAAAGACGGACCACTCAGTTACTGTATACATTGACGGATATTAAAGTGAATGGAAACTCAGAGGAACATCTTTGAATTCTAAAAAAGTTGACACACAGTGCAACAATGCTTTATCTTCAATTGTCAACTGGCTGATACATTTATATTGTTTCTGCAACTGACAACTGAGTTAATTGTCCCCATTATGACTGCTGTCCCGAACAAAGCACTGATCAAGCAGCCAAAAACACAAACTCTTTGACACAATGCCAAAACGCTGGAGGAGGAATAATGATAGACAGAGAGGTGGTAAAAGAATAAATGATCACAACTGTGCCTTTAGCCATTAATGGAGCTGCAGCACTGAGACAGGAAAATACAGAGACTAAACAATCTTTGTTTTAAGCTTACCTTGGAGTACTGTCTACGAAGACTGAAGCGCTGCACCATCCTGACTGACTGCTGCACCCACAGCTGGAACCCCAACTCTACTCCTCTCCCTCTAAAGTACACACCGCCTCACATAGTACACTTTACACTCACATACTGAAGGCACACACACTACCCTCCTCGCCAAACATCCATGCGCACACACATAAGTGATCTGCACCGCTTTCGTCTACTGTGCAAACACAGGAGGAGAGAGAGAGGGAAACAGAGGGAGGGAGATGAAAAAAGGAGGGAGAGCATGCAGAGATGAAGAAAGCTCAGCTGTGTTGCCCTCCACTCATATTCACAGAGATCCCTGAGCCCCGTCTCCTTCTCTCTCTTCCACACACACACCACGTGGCTGTCACTACACAAATGATTTACAGTATACGCAGACTGAGTAGACAAAAATGAGGTCTTACAGTCACACATGCACACACCCCTTCACATCCTCTTCTGATACACATTCACACACAGCCTCAGCTCTCACTCATCTAGGACGAGGCAAGGTTGCCTCCTGCTTCCTGTCACTGAGCCGAAGGGTGGGGTGAGGAGGAGGTGGTGATGGTGGCGGTGGGAGAGATGGAGGAGGGGGAGATGGGAGCGGAGGAGGGACCAGCTGACTGTCTGTGCTAACTCTCTCCAGGGACAGAGGGAGGGGGACAGAGGGGGGGAAAGAGGGGAAAAAAAGAGGAAGAAAAGACAAGAGAAGGGCAGGAAGGGAATTTTTGACTGAAAGCATGAAAAAAGAATAAGAGAAAAAAGACTGATCATTCCTGATGCACAGTGAAATATTTCCCCTCGACCTCCACTAACAGCAGGATGTCAAACGCCGCCAAGGTCGACCACGCTGTTACTATGGCAACCCAAGCAGGGTGTAGTTGTAGGCGGCTTGCCGCAAGTTTCGGGGTAACCACGGCGACCGCTCGCATGACCTGAATGACATTGCCGCGTTGCTGTGGCTGAGATGTTAACTAGAGATGAACGAGACAGGTTATTGTCACTGCCAAGGGCAAGCGACAGACCACGGACAGGTTGACGGGCGTCTATCACAGCAGCAGGAGGAAGGAAGCACAGATGTCAGGCTCTCAGTCCTGCTCCATCATACCAGGTAAGGTCATTTACACAGGACTGAAGGATACTGCATTTGAAGGAGTACATTAATCTAACTCACAGTCAGTTAAAGTGAATATCTAAAGCTCCTGGTCTCCACCTACTGACCACAGCTGGACTGATAAACAGCCATAACTCTACCTGTGACAAGCTGATACAGAGTCCCTTTTTAATTAAGCCAAGTCTTCAATATTCTCCAACACTGATGAGCTCATAATGCAAACACAACCTCCACATGAACCGAGCCCAGTGCTGCTCACAGCAGGAAAGCTGGTCTGACAGTGACCTCTGGTGGCAGACAGAAAGGGCTGCAGTCTGAGACGCCTGAGGGTGTGAACATTTCTAACTTGAGGCAAAAGATTAGAACGTGAAGGGCTGGGAAGAGGTTTAAACCAATATTTGAGTGATGCACATGGATACACAGAAACACAAACAATCTATGCTTCTCATTTTTACTCACAGAAGTTGCAGAACACAGAATCCCACATACTATACTATATTATAATAAAAAGGCAGAGCTTTTAGATAAGTGCATTTAAACAGAAATGCAAATTCTTCCTGTTTATTCTGGCCATTTAACAGTCCCTTCCTACAGCACTTCCAATGGAAGTGATTATGTACAAAATCCACAGAAATGCTGCTCCGTCAAAGTTTTTCTTAACCTTTCATGAGTTGTTCAAATTACCGTAAATATCTTCCAAAATGAATCATTTTAAAACAATATTCCCTCCTAATTTTTCCCATGACAGTGTTCAGGTGATAAGCCCCAGAAAGGAATGGTAACACAAAGAGTAAATTTGGTATCAAGAGGTATTAACCTCGGAGGATATTCATTTGATTTGGCTTAACAGGGTGCATTCACACCTGTACCATGAGCTGTCCACTTGTGAACAGATCACCCAAGATGAATGTTAATACCAGCTGTAGACAGGCCATTGAAAGCAATTTAAGGAAGGGTATCATAATGTCTGGTACCAACAGCAGGAATAATTACAACAAGCAAAACCTGTTTCAATGTTCATATGGGCACATGAATACTGTTTAGGACAGACTTTCCTTTCTTTTGGTCATACAAAAAAATTCTTGCACTATTACAAGAGTCTGTACTGTTTAACATCAGTCAGCAGAGATGTCAGACAACAGCGACACTTTCTGTGTTCAAAGCTAATACAGCAGGACGGTTACATCAGCAGCAAGGTGAACTTCAGCTTTTGATTGACAGTTCACTGACAAACAAGGCCTGACACCAGTAAGAGGGTAAAGGAGACACATCGATCAGTCTGTGGAGCGATAATATGAATCACAGTTGCTGTCACTTACCCTGTCTGTCTCCTCCGTGGACTGGTACCCTGACGACAGCACCACATCGCCGCCAGTGTGTCCAGGTGTGGGGCTGCTGGGTGTGGTTTCAGTGGTGGAAGAGGAGCGTGGACGGCTGATGTGCTGCTGTGGGTCGTGGGTGTAACGGCGGTGGGGGGCCTGAGGGCTTCCTCTCAGGAGAGGGTCCCGGTCTCCACTCCCGGACCCGGAGCCCTTACTCCGCCGGCTCTGCAGGCTGGTCCCCCGCCTCATTGCGCCCCCAGCGACTGAGCCGAGCCAGGCTGCAGAGGGAACCACAGGAGCACAGAGGTGGTCAGATTCAGGACAGCGGGGCCCCAAGGTGTCCTCAGGGGCAGAGGGGGAGGCTCTACCTGCTGACACTACAGAGGAAGATGAGGAGGAAGACGAGGAGGGGATGGTGGAGCGAGAGAGGGAGAGGCGTTTACGCTGCTGCTGGAACAGCTGTTTCAGTCCCTGGCCAAGAACCCCCATGCTCTCCCTGGCGTTCTGGCTCATCTTACTGAAGGAGGGGTGCTCTGACTGGGATGAGGCCTTCTTCTGCCCTTGGCCTTGTGACCCCCCTGCCTGTCTTCCACCTCCAGGACCTGAACTGGGCCCCACTCCCTCTGCCTCCCTCTGACTGTCATCCCCCTGCTGCATATGGCCCTGCTGAGCTCTCATGAATAGCCAGGGAAATACTGTCCTATTAAAAAATCTGCTAACACTCTAAATGCAGAGGGTCAGACCAGAGCAAGAAGAAGAGAAAACTAGAAAACAGTGGAGATGGGAAGGTTGGATGGAGGGTGGATCAGCTCAGTTGCAGTCAAAATCCAAAGAGGGAGCATGCATCTTTGATTCAGGAACAAGAAGCCATGCTGGTCTAGCACAGAGGGAGAGATGGATTATGAGAAGCTGGAAAGTCACCTAGATCCAGTGAAATGTAATCACTCAACTTCACTTAAAGATATAATCTCGAGGAAATCAGTTTCGTTCTCTTTGGCAACACCTTCTGGTGATAAACGGTTATAGCACGCTTCCTACATTTCCAGACGTCTACAGTTGGCTTTAGTTGTAACAATTGTAACTCTTGGCTGACGGTCGCTTTCCTTTTTTAGACTGTTTGCCTTCATCTCAGCGTCGAATTTGTTTCTTTTTCTCTCGATTTTCACTTATTTTTGAAGTTGTATCTGTAGTCATCGATCTTTTCTTTGTTTGTTCAGCCGTAGTAGATTACTGTTTACTCGCAACACTTGCAGAGACCGGAAAAGCTGCCGCTTAGCTCCGCCTACCCTCTCTGGCAGACCAACCACTGCTGGGTGATGGAAAATGTGTCACTAACTGGCCACAGACACCCAGTCCATAATAATACTATATACTGCAAATGCAAAGGCTTTCATCAGTGGGCCATAGGCTCAGTCACCATTGTGTTACCTCATTCGGAGATAGATAGTGACTTAACAGACATTTATTTAAATGAAAATCTTCGAGATTATATCTTTGGTGATTGAGTTGGAGTTTGACAGTCTGCAGGCGTGACAGCATGAATGTGAATTCAAAATTGTAATTGTATGTAACTGTTTTGTATTTAAATTTTAATAACAAAATATATTGCAAATAATGTATCATCGTGATCAATAATCATTTAAAGATGCTATCTGGCATGCTGCCTCATTCATGCAATGCCAGGCCTGTGATTCATTCTACATCCAAGGAGGTCAGTGTTTTTTTTCATGACCAAATACACAGAATAAAAGCAAGACAAACTGGATCGAAGTTTGCAAGCACAATACAAAGATCACAATATGCAGCATAAATGAAGTCAAAAATAGGCAGATACATGCGGGATAAGAAAATCAACAACTTAGAGGGAGGCAGAGTCAGAAAGGCAAAAAGAGGCTGGTAGAATAAAAAGATGCACAGAAGAATAAAGTGGTGAGAGAGAGTTAATGATTCACATCAAGAGGAGAAAAACCCACCTACCATCAGCCCAACTGTCAGCCTACTGTGACTCACTCCTGTGGAGAACCTACGAGGGAGGAGAGAGACGAAGAAAGAAAAACAGAGCATCATTTTTAAGATTCAAAACTACAATCTCTAATGACCTCAATCAGGAATACCATTCTGCTTGCAGTCAATAATGATTTTCACTTTGAGCTGTGAACATAGAGTGCATATTAAACAGAACATGTGTGACACACAACTTGTGTTTGTGTCCTTCAGGAGCTCATTTATTATTCCCCAAGGTATCCCCTCCTTATCCTCTGGCTGCATCGAGAGAGAGAAGGGTTTCCGCAGTGTCATAAACAGAGAACATGCATTATTTACTCCTGCAGCCTTGCAGACTGCAAAGGCTGAATCTTAGTTGGTCGCACAACCTACACCTGATAACACACAAGTAGTCTTCCGAAAGAAGAAACCTCATTGGTTGAGATGTGATCACCTCAGAGATGGAACCACAGACAGACAAGGCAGGCAGGCAGGCAGGCAGTCCAAGCCTCCCTGCAGCATCAATAGAGGCTCCCATCGAGGGCAGCAAAACAAGCAAGGCAGGAACACTCAGAGCCCTGGGGAGGGACGGTTACATACTCAAACTATATTCCTTCAGCTGCACTGTCAGGTCACAAAGAGGAACACAAAATTGGACGGACAGGCATGCACTCTTAAATACACAAACAAACTCTGAATAACTGCAAGAATGTAACCTATGCAAATAAAGCTGCGACAGGCTGGACTCATATTGCTATGACTTACAATCTGCCATTCAGTTTTACACTTTGTCCACAGATGGAAGAGGGAGCATGAAGCTACTTGCAGGGAGTATATTGTCGCCTGCTAAAGAGAGAGAGAGCGAGAGCAGGTGTTTAACAGGTTAACTGCAGGACTCTGCTAGCCTGCTGCTGTCGGTAGCTCATCAGATATTGTGCTTTCAACCGTTAGGCAGCGCCTTTCATACTAATAATAACATAGCTCCAACTATTTTACAGCTGGGCAATGGTTCAATATATTTCAATAATTAACAGTTCATTATGATGTAATAATGATATTTAATGAATAAAACTGAAAAATAGGAATGAAATAAATGCTTGTAGTACCTGAAAATAATAAGGTGTTAAGTGTTTTATCATGGAGTTCAATACTATGCAATAAAACTTAACCTCTCTGAGCAACTGCTTCTTCATTTATCTAATCTAACTTTAGTTGTTTACTTCTCTTTCTTTTGGCCCTGAACTTTCAGTGAACCTCCTGTATGACCAAAGCAGATGAATAGCCATGTAAACACATGTAACATAATCAAGTTACATGCATTCAAGTCTTTCTGCATACTGGATTATGCATGCAGACACGCACCCTTACACTGTGACAGTAAGGGACATTTCCTGGCAGTCACAGTGTAATTGATTATGATGAAGCTGTGTGTGTGTGTGTTGTTTTGGGAGCTGGTGAGAGGATGGGTAAACCAAAGTTAATCCCATCCTGAAGCTGAATCTGAACCTGCAGCCCTGTCCCGACCCCGGTGCCTATCCCTCCCTGTGTGTCTGTAAATCCCCTCCTTCATCCGCAGGCTGATCCCAACGCAGGATTGGATGTTTTCTTGATTGCCTACGTTTTTTTATTCAAACTAAATCCTCTTTCAGGAGCCTTTAGAGAACAGAGCTTTATTGTCAGACTTGGTGTGTGTGCTTGTGTATGTGTGAGAGGTCCGGCATCTTGTTGTGATTTAAGCAATGCTTTCTGGTCCACCTTGATGAGGTGATGACGCAACGCCAGATGGATCCTCGACTGTGCTGTTTTGGCACAAACTACTTAATTTCATCACATCATGCTACTCTGACAAAAGTCTGCTTAGTATGTACCAGTTAGTAAATCTGTTCAAAGAAATGTGAAAGACCAAAATATCTCTTGTTTGTGTCGGTGTCTGTTTCAGACAGTTTGAACAAAAAACTAATACTTAGGGGATCTTCTTCTCTCTGCACTGTTCCTGGGATCAACCTTATAAACATGCCAGTGGACGGATGTATTTTGGTGTATTTAATCCCCGTCCACCACAGAGACAGATCAGCGATCATCAGTGATTAACAGGTGTCAGTGACAGCTGGGGTCAGCAGCCTCAGTGAGTCAGCATGTTTCTCAGAAATGTCACAATACAGTCAGAGGTAAATTACAAATGACCACATGGACAATGGCCTCTCTGGAACCGTGTCACCCTCGCTCACACCCTTGTACAAATACACACATGGCCTTGTCTTTAACTCTGGAGCTCATTCCATTCAGCTGAGCTGCTGTCATCCAGTCCTGCTGTTATTGTCTTTGGCCATCTAAACTAGGGAGATAGTGAAAGCTTAGCAAAGCTGTGGCACAAGCAGGAAAAAAAAACAGCTCACACTGGCAATTTGTCACTTTGCTGACAGTGACAATCATGTGTGACTCACTACGATGGATCAGAGAATCGGTCTAATAAAACAAAGACATGTCATTAAAACACAACAATCATCTTGTCATCAGATTTTTTTGTTTCATTTTCACAAGCTCTTCTTGCGTCACAGCTCCATGTGAACTTTAGATGTCGAGATGGATAAAATTAATTCCACCAGAAAGGTTATATAATTGAAGATATGGCACTGCAATGTTCTAAATCATGTCCATTATCATTATTGAACAATAATGACAATCAAAGGTGATTATTTAAAAGGGGATTAAGTGGCAGAGTTGGACAGCTGAAAAAGCTAAGAGATAAAGCGGACAATCTGCAATCTAGCATAATGTGAAACAAAATATGTATCCATATTATATCCATAATAACCTCATAACTATTTCCTCTTGATTGTTCTGTCTAATGTTACTCTTGACACTAGAGAGGTTGCAAACAAGACAAGACGAGGTCAATCTGGCCTGTGCTCTTTGACACTGAAGCAGCCATGTTGTTGTTCATTGCTGAACATACAGTGGTTTAACTCAAAATATGGCCATAGCTTAAACAAGCCCCTGCAGTGTTTCCAGAAGAGTCTGAGAGCCGCCGTGGAATAGACCACTCTTTGTTCCCTCTGAGCCACACACAGGCCCATCGCTGCTCTTTGTGCTGCGCCTCTTTCACTGACAGACACACATCAATAAGAGGGGAATTAGGCCAGAGAGTTCTGGCAGCGCTGTTTGTGTGTGAGTGTACGGCTATGTGTTTGCATTTTTATTAGAAAAGACTGAAGAGGAAAGAGAGATATCTGGAATTTTACTGTGTGGAAATGTGTTTATTGCAAATCTAGTATGTGTGTGTGTTGTGTTTGACCAATGGAAACTGAACCATATCTCATTCAGCAGCTGCATAATGACAGCATAGGCAGGAAACAGGAACAATCGTTATTGTATGTGTGTGTGTGTGTACGGGGCAGGGAGGCAGAGAATAGCACGGTTGTGTCAGCTCTGACAGTGCAGGAGATGACTTCAGCATACTGCAAATAGTTTGATAAGAGACACAACTCTTTGTACCAGACAGGGAGGGTGAGTAAGTGAGAGATAAAGGGTTTTAGAAGGAGTGAAAGAGGCCAGACTTGATCAAAGGCATCCGTCCAAGTCGTGTTTTTGCCTGGCTGTGTCGGGTTCAGCTCGGGCGCTCTGCACCGAGCGTGTCTGAATGAGGAGGTGAATGGCAGGTAGTTCCCTGACAGAGGCGGGCACAACGCACTATTGTGCAAGACGAAACCCACAGGGAGGCCCTGCTGCCAAAGTTGTGATCAGCTTTCCAGGAACAAGACAATCATTAGCTCACACAGCTGTAGACATGAATAACCACACATTTGCTGTTTGTCTAATGACACCGCAGACGAGTAATCAAAACAGAAGAATGAAAAAATGGTGTCTGCTTGTACAGCTGCCAGGAAGACTATAATTTGCTGATTCGTAGCTTGTATTTGGTCTAAACTGACCTTGATACACATGTTCCCAAAGAATCCTAATCTTAACACTAGCTTAAATAAGACAAAACATTAAAGTGGATGTTTGTCACCTAAGATGCCTGTTTTTTGGTATTTATCTCTTCAGAAAAAGGAAGCCATCTGTGACCACACCCCTCATTACCCCCCCCCCCCCATTGTACTACTGTGAAAAATAAAACAGTTGTTCATGAAAACCTAATAGAAACTGTAAATATGCACACATATACTCACACTATACAACAGGACAACAGGTGTTACATTGGGTGTGAAGTGAGTGTGAGTCATGTAAGACTACTGTATATGACAGAGTCTGTGAGGTGGGAGGGTGCAAAGACAAAGTAACAAAGAGACGTACTTTAATTTCATCACAACAAAGGAACTATTATGTTGCTGTTTTATGGTTGTAGAGAGTTGTAAATATCACACATATCCGTGTGTGTACAGACAGTGAACGAATCAAACGGGCCAGGGATTGAAGTGAAACATAACCGAAGACTGGCAGGTTGCGTTTAAGGCAATCTCAGCGATAAAGGACTTCCGGCCAAGACTTCCTTTTACTTGCACTGCATTGTTTACAGTCCGACCAGCAACTTGACAAGCGAGAATGGAGTTAAGAGACAACCTCTATGGGGTGCTGGTAGAGCAGGCGCCCCATGTACAGAGGCTGGAGTCCTCATCGCACTGATTGCAGGTTCGACTGCCGCTCTGCCGATCATTTGGTGCATGTCATCCCCCACTCCTTACTCCCAACTATAATTATATATATATATATTATATATATTATGTATGCCTATAATTAAAGGCAAAAAAAGCCAAAAAAATAATCTAAAAAAAACAAAAACAAAGAGACAACCTCTAGAAATGGGTTCTTAGTGGTACTTGCATGTTGATGTCTGTAAAAGGAGAAATTCACCCCCGGAAAAAGCCACTGTCAGTCAAAGCTGGTGTTCTCTGTAATCGATAGAAGCATTAATATTTAAAATTGACGACATAGCTGTTGAGAAAGTTGTACAAACAGCTCGTGGTTTCGCCCATTCTACATTACTACAACACGTGCATGTGCATTACGCCCCTCCCTATAACGAATGGCCCAGCGAGAGATGCTGGAGTGAAATACGACTGTTTTCCAGTCAAGCACATTGGTCGCTGCAGGCAATGGCTCAGAGCGGTACAGAATCCGACAAGAATATACCGGTGGATCGTCTAAAAATCTTCACGCCTGCAGTCTACATTTCAAACCTGACGATTTTGAATGAGACATGACATCGGAGACGGGCGTCCTGGATTGAGGAAGTTTAGTTTAGCAAGCTCCCTGGCCTCCACCAGGTGATGCTTTTTACATTTACAAGGTTTTCCAGGCCCCATTGGAGAAGTGGATAACGTCCAAAATTGATTATTTTTTTCCTATCATAATGGCATTAGCTCCCCAAGATAACACGATAGGACTGAGGTTGAAAATCAGCGAACTGGCCCTTTAATAGAGATTAATAAAAAGCTTAATTGTTGTCAGATGACCTCCGATGGAAGAAGGGGTGGCATAATGGCTGATCGTGTTCCTTCCCTTTTGTTCTCCAAACAGACTGTATTCCTGCATGTAACCAAAGCCTGCTGATAGGTGATTGGTCAACACTACTCGGACTACAAATGCACTACAAACTGAAACCAGAACCCTTCCCGTACGTAACAAGATGTTAAACATTATTTTGGACAAGCTATACGTTTTCTGGCCATGTTCAAGGGACACCTCTGCATCTATGCTCAACAACACAGCGTCCAACAAGTGTCCTAATGAATTATTAACAATGTGCATGGAGCTGACACTGATCCATGTCAGCTACAACTACAACAACACCCAGCTCAGACCTGATGTTTCTGAGCTGATGTAAAGGGGTGGTACTCATTCTTCTGTTGTTAAAAAAATATAGGGTTTTCAGCAGACAACTGAAGATATAATATGTAATACACTTTAAGCCCTTCAAAGAAGCTCTTCACTAGCTAACCTGATAGGTGTTTAACAGTGATCAGGCCTTCAACTTGGCCAACGTAGCTCATATTCCACCAGCTCTGTCGACAGACTGGAAACCACCTCCACACCAGCTGAAATCTCATACCAGAGAGCGTGTTAAAGGTGCATGGCCATAAGGAATGAGAAAGGGAATGCGTGTAAGGGTCAACAGACACTTTGTGCGCCTGGCGAGAGACACCTGCCAGGTTATCAGGCCACAGGGCATCTGGCTCTTTGTGGTGCCAGCAGGTGAGAACAACTTTACGCAGGCAAGATATAAATCATGCACATCATCACCTATTTAAATAACTCTTCAGTCAGATCTCTGAGCTCAGGTAACCAGACACCTCCACAGCCCACTAGGGGGGTAAGTAGAGATCAGCACATCCAAGCTCAGATCTTTAAGATTTTACTATGAGCGTAGTATTGGGCTCAACACGTAGGCTGTGGGGCAACAATCTCAAGTCTAAACTGGGAGATGATTTAATCTGCAATAAGATATTCCTCCTGACCTCCAAACCTTATTGCTATCCAAGAGTACGCTATCTAAAGACAAGAACATGTGAACAAACTGAAACAAAGGGATGACCAAACATATGCAGTTTTGTGCAGAGGGCAAAAATGCATGTTTATACAGGCACCTGACTATTGTCTTTAGACTTGAAAGATTATGAACTTATCCTGTGGAACTAAAACCTGGACCTCAGCCCTGTTTTAAAGTGTGAGCTCTTCTGACGCTGCGTGACCCCTGCCTCTTTTCTCCCCCTGTCTTCAAACAGGAAGGGAATCAGAGGGAAGCAGGCAGCTTGTTGCCACTAGAAACCACAGCTTTTAAAAAGGAATTTCACCTTCATTCTGGATGTGTGGGAGTCAGTCCCACTCGAGAGAAGAAACCCAGTCTGTCCACAGTTACAGGATAGGCAGGCAGGATGGTACAGCCAAATGTTTTACTTCTTCTTGTTTCTTGATTGCAAAAAAAAGAGACAATGATCGCTGTCTGTGGCATCTAAACTAATCTGCAGTGACACCTCTGCACCCCTGTGGACTTTCTAACAGCAAAGCCCTGCAGGAAGAGGAAAAAGGTGATAGAGAGAGAGAGTGACATAGATACAAAGAGAGAGAGAGAAAGAAAATGAGGAAAGGCATGAGTGTTTCCTCCCTGAGATACAACACTTCCTCTTTAGACACAGCTGACCTTTGGAACAGAGTTTGTGAACAAACCCAAATCACAGCCTGCATGATGCTGAGATTTGGACTCCAAAGGGCAAAAAACAGCTTATCTGAATCCTTTTGAATCCCTTACTGAACATTAATGCAGCATCTGTTTAGAGGAAAGGCTTTTTTTCTAAGTGTTTAGACACACATTACCTTGCAGATGGATATAATGGCCATTTACGATGGTAATGGGTACATTTATATAACGCTTTTATCCAAAATGCAAGAATCTCATTTCCGCACACAATCATACATCAACGGCAGAAAACAACAACACTATAGGTGGCAATGAAAAGGTGGTGATCGATGCACCACTCCTGAGATCGATGGATGACCCGCTTTAACTCCTGAGCCACAGTCGCCTTCCTTAAGTTATCAAGTTTATATCAGCCACAAATTTGGTATAGCCTATTCCCTTGTTCTGTGACCCATGCCACTGGTATCACCAGGATGTACGTGTACAGCCATGTCCGTCCTGTGATGCACATTTCCGTTCATGTGCCCTCACCAACAAGAAGTACTAGCAACAAAGATGTGATCGCGCACCACCAGCTTCCTACTCACAAACGCTGCCTGAGGTACTGTACCACTGCCAATAAGTGAACCCAAGTCTATTTAGCATACCTCTCTGTCCCAACAGTACACAACACATCATCACACATCATGTTTCCATCTGGAGCAGAAGGGAGCAACCATGCACACAGTACAACCTTAAAAAACCTCCTTTTTCTGAGCCTAATGAATTATTGAATGTGGAAAATTCTTGTATAACAGACAGTATATGAACAATCCTTTTTCTTATCCAGTTTAGGGATGCAGGGGGGTGAAGCCTGTGCATGACATTAGGTGGGAATTCTGTGACATCCTGGACAATCTTTCTAATTTAACGTTTACAGCTTTGTTGTGAGAAGTGCAAGCTTCCTGTACAAATGGCCAATCAATCATCTCCTGCGAGAGCTTACAGCAAGCTGTGTTAATCTTGTGATCTGATCTCGTATAAGCACAGCTTCACCACATCTAGTGCTGAGGTGTTATATGAAGCAGAGCCCAAAAATGAGGAGGATGCAACTCCATCTCTGCGTGCCACTGACTTCTGTTCTGTAAGCATTGTGCACACAAACAAACGTACATATACACAAACACATTACACTCGTACAAAGACTCTGAATTCTGAGCTCAGCTCCTTACGGGGAAGGCACAATGTGAGTGCAGCAGGAACAGGAGGAGGAGGAGGAGGAGGAGGAGGGCAGCGTCATCGTGGTGGTCTGACCGTCAGAGTGAGACATGAATGGCTGCGTTAGCAGTGCCCTAAAGGGGCAGCCAAGCTCTCAGCCATTTAGCAGAGTATGCTGAACAGATAGTAGGATTTATCATGTCACATCGGACCCTTCCAACCCCCTACATGTGTATCTACAGTACATGCAGTCCAGTGTCACAACTACCAGGTTATAAAAATGGTCGGAGATGGAGCAAGAGAGAAGAAAACAGCTGAATGGATATACTAAAATGGATGAGTATAGTAAGAGGATGAAAACAAACCTTCAGTCCATAATCATGATGCTGGAGCAGATTTCCTTCATTGCAGAGGAGATGACAACCTGCTACATCAGGCCCTCAGGTCTTCAGAAAAGAAGAGAGAAAGTGAGATTAAAACTGTAATCCTCTAAATGCTTTCTTGGCACATTGTACTCTCTGCATCTCCCTGCTGTCTGCCTGTGTGTGAGTGCGTATGTCTCCCAGACACTGACAATAATAAAATGCACCTCCGTGAAGAATATCAGGCATCAGATTTTATGAGGCTGCGGATGTTCAACCATCCTTTCCAAGCCATTAAATGTCTTTAACCCATCAGACTGCATTAGACGGTTGAGACTTAAATAAGCCACCAGTCACAAGTGATAGGGCCTTGGCTAACATCATAAGCCACAGAGGCATACAACATGACAGCATCATAGTAAATAATAAAGTTTCATGAATAAACTGGGAAAAAACGAGTCACAAGCTCAAATCTACTCAAGAGTCCATAAAAAGCCAGCAGTTATATTTGTATTTGATTTATTTTCTACTATATGACATGAACCAAACCTGTTGTACATAAGTGCAATACTCTACATCATTTAAATAAAATTGTTAAAAGTACTGACCTACAGCCAAACGCCCGCATATTAATGACATCATAGGAGATGACATATAGCGACCGTTACCAAGACAATCTAAAAATTCCATGTTGAGTAACAAATAACGTTACTTTACCCCCTATAGAAATAAAGTAATATCAGGTGAGTCTTCGTTTTTGTTGTAAAATTACTTGGAGCGATATGAATGAGAACAAAAGTCGTTCAAATGTTAGTTTATTGCGAGTTAGTATTGTCGGTTAGTAGCTGCAGTGTGTTAACGGACTCAGGTTGACAGTCCCGTTAGTGTGTCATTGTACACAACTGCGGCAAATACGATGAAATATCAACAACGACACTTTAACAGCTATTTCTCACCGCACAAAGACACGGTTCATATCAAACACACGCATAAATTGACGGTAAAACAACCCTCAAAACGACACTAAACATATATTTCACACTTACACGGGCGAGAGCAAACAGTTGGGTCTGAAACAGACGTTGAACGAGCGGCAGTACCCCTCCTCTGAGTGCCGTCCGCCCCACTGTCCCGAGTCCCGCCTCATTCTGATGTCATGACGCACAACGTAACTGGTGTGTTTAAAAACCACAACACAAATGTTTGAAACAAGATACCTAAACCACTAGTAAAGACAGGGAAACATTGCATGGATTTTCTTTAGCTTAATCCTGCTAGCTAAATTAAAATGTGTTCTTTTTTTTTTTTTGTTGTTCTCTTTTTTACAGAACAATTTGAAAATGAAGGAAGCAAGTTATCTATCTATTTGCTCCTATCTTTTGAAGGGAGACAATAGGGCAGAATAGTTACAAAAAACTTTTGAACGTGTGAAGAGATAAATACAATACAGCTCTTTATGAAACCTGGCTGACATTAGATACATTGATGTTTACTGTTTTGTTAAAGAGTTCACACTTCATATCACCTCGTGCCATCTCTTCCTCGTCTCCTCCCACCACTTCTCCTCTCTTCTATTGGGAGAGAAAAAGAAGAAGAAGAAACAATATTTTATTTATTCATGAGGGGAAATTCAATACTAGAACAAAGAGCTGATTTTGTGTTTTGATTCTGAAACAATATTCAAGGACAACTTATTGGAGCTGAGTTTTTTTTTAAATTAAAGAAGACATATTGTGCATAATCCATCATGTTTGATGTTTATCATTAAAGTTATTAGAAAGTTTTCCCTTTTCCAATAACTATCTTTTATTAAAAATTATACATGTATGATCACATTTTCAGGTTCACACAACTTCTCCAAAATCTCTGCTATTGATTGTTTTTCCTTAAAACTTAAAATAAAAGCTTTAGCCAAAGCTGTTTCATTCATCCTTAATAATGTGGGAGCTGTGACAAATTGAATCCAGTAGGCTGTATGATGACTGTTGCTGGACCTGTGCTCTTGTTTTTCTACACTAGATGGCGACATTGACACAAACATGCAGGTGGGAGCGGTTGCCTTTATTCATTGTGGTCAACTGCAGAATATTTACTATTTTGAAAGGTTAAGGAGAATTACAAAATCAGTTTAAAAAATTGTGCTATGTTTTTTTTTCACATTCGTGTATTTTGTGGTGAAGATGAAACACACTTTCTTCGAAGACCAAACTGTTAGGCAGTTCAGTGAAAAAAATACTGGCAGATTGATTGATTGGTTCTTTATTCTTCTAAACAATAGGAGCCAAAATTTGATTAGTCAGGTCAGCGTTTTCCTGAACCTATAACTTTTTCTGACTGATTATGATTTTCATGGTCATGCTTTGAAATTGTAGGAAAGGTGAGAGTGTGACTCACTGAATGTGAAGTCATTCTAGTCAATAAGAAGAAATGAAAACGAGAAATCATTTCTGGAAAATATTTCATATAAAATGAGACAAAAAGAAAGATAAAATACCAAAGGGTTTTTAAAAAATGAAGCAAGTCCTGAGGCGTTGCAGTCTCATATTATTCACTCGCTGTCCATTATAGAAGTTCTGTACAAGTAAGAAGGGCAACAGCTAAAAAATTACATTCAAATTCAATTGTTTCAATTATTAAAATGTTAAACTTATTTGCAAAAAATAAGATTTTCAAACATCTCTTTATACATCACTATAGTCTTATAGTCAATATAGACAACATAGTCTGAAGAGGTCATCCTCTTCCTTGATCTAAAGTCTTCTGGTAATGGATTACGGAGTTAAACTACTTTAGACCCGACAGGTTTTGGATCTTGTACAAGTCTAAGTCCAATCACCTCCCTTTATTTGCTAATAAGGAATAGTTTGGTACAAATTCCATCACTGAAAATGCAGGCCTGAGATAGACAGAAGGAGGGATATTACTTTCTACTTATACAGTATGTTGCATAAATCTGCTGGCAAAGATGTAGATTATTGATGTAGTTTTGTTGTATTATTCCTCCTGCATATGTGAATATCACAATGGAGTTACAGCCCCCATCCCGAATATTATTATTATTATTATTTTTGACTGCGGGGATCAGCCCTACAAATGGGTGTGTATGTGACTGACTGACTGAGTAACTAACTGAGTGAGTGAGTGACTGAGTGAGTGACAGTACTTTCAGAGCCAGAGATTGTCCTGACATCGCAATGGCGGATCATGGAGCATATTGGACCTCCACTGAGGCGACTCTCTGTCTATACGGCTCTGGATACTTTGTTCGGGGAGTAGGCAGGGCTGCTCCTCCCCTGCTCGTCTGCAGTCCTCACCTACGTCCGCAGCACGCACCTGCTTTCAAACACAGTCCTTGTAACACATTGCCCACAAAAGCGCACAATGACCTGATGCGGTCAGCCACATACTAGGTTTTGACCTAGTCTTGTTTTTACTGGTTTTGAACATACTAGCAGTATAATTAGGAAATAAACTATTAAACTGCAGTATGTTAACACTAGTGTTTATTTCTGATCCCAGTCTACCATCAACATACATTTGTTTCTAACTTAAGAGACCTAACATGAAGTAAAAAAAACAAATAGTGACAATAATATTTTATTTTAAATACTTAAAGTTCAGGATGAGTAACTCTCACTTTGCTTTACACACTGTTTACAACATTCATCTCTCCTGGTACTTCCTATGAATCCTACCCTGACCCTCTCAGAACCTTGTGTCCTTGTTGTCCTGTTTGCTGCCCCGCCCCGGAAACAAGCCGTCATGCCAACGTTTGAGGGAGTGAGTAAATATAGCTTCATCTAACTTCTCATTAGGCTAACTGACCCAGCAAATTACTATTGCCGTGCTGTCAATTGCTTTAATTTCTAAATTAAAATGTTCAATCATAATGATTAAGTCATGAAATTGGACCAATGAGGAGTATGAATCACTGGAGGAAGTGTGAGTGTATATGAAATGAGTCTCGCAAGTGGCGGTTCAATGTAGAGATAAAAAGATTTTGCAGTATTTATGGGCCACTCTGCTATCAAAGCTCTTAATGTTTGTGTCAGAGTTGTTGTTCACAAACAGGAAGTGAAGTGCTAAAACATCCTGTTGAATAGAGAAAATGTTCTAAATGTCCTAAATGGGTAAGCCGCAAACAAGTGTCGCAGATGGGTGTAATGATGTTCTGTTTTTCACATGATCTGAGAAGACCTGTGCTCCCATTAGCTAC
Organism: Semicossyphus pulcher; assembly: GCF_022749685.1. Lineage (NCBI taxonomy): Eukaryota > Metazoa > Chordata > Actinopteri > Labriformes > Labridae > Semicossyphus > Semicossyphus pulcher. The sequence goes on from NW_027211637.1 coordinate 23,294,989, forward strand.
AGAACTAGAACAAATCTTACACACAAACAGAAACACACAAACGCTTAAATATGACACACACTACACGCTCAAAAACACACAAACCACAGGCCGGCTGTTGTTGCCGCTCCCTCGGTGGAGCAGAGGATAATGGGAAAGATTAGTGTGAGCGGCTGATGCCTGGCGACCCTTTCACTGAGAGCGCGGCAGACGCGGATGCTGGCTCTCAGTGGCCCTCGCCAATTAGAGCGTCAACTCAAGAAGGCCGGGCCTAATTAAGAGTCCGGAGCATGGGAGTGGAGGCGGGCAGGCAGGGATCGATCCCCCAGCCTGGTGAGGGCACAGCTGGGGGGCTGACATAGGAAAGCCTGGGGACTGAGGGACGGCAACTTCCTCTTGCTCTATCATACATCGGTCGCCCTCAGGGAGATGCGGCTACATCTCTGTTCGTGTTCCCCTCTTTGACCTCTCAACATCATTATTCTTACTCCCTCTTACATGTTGTAAATTGTTCTCCCTCTTGATCTCCAAACTTCTGCGGCTGATGTGCATCAATAGTGCAAAGTCTCATGTCATGTAAGTCTCTCGTACCTCCAGCTTTGTTATGTCAAACTAAGCTTCAGGGAAATTCAGTTTTTCAGCCCCCGTGTGTTTTTAGAATAATCCTGCCGGAGCCGTAATAGTTCATCCAGCTTGGGAGTTACTAGAGCGTCTCCTTTCAATGTGAAAATTTAATGAGCAATATTGTATGAATGACAGGTTGTGCATAACCTGAGGATTCAGTTTTAAGAGTACACTGTTGGTATCCGGGGAGCAACTCAACGGATAAAGCTGGTGTTATTTTATCTTCTTATTAACCACGCTAGAAGTGGGCTCTTGGGGGAACAATGTCCGCCTGTTGGTCAATTTATTGGCAGTTCAAATATTGAATTACTTGCCATGAAAAATTACGTACAGATGTTCATGGTCCCAAGAGGATGTAGCCCTGGTGATCCCTTGAGTTTTCCTTCACCGTCATCATGAGATTGACATTCTTGGTTCTGAGATAAATGCCTGTTTCCATTAAACTGGGTAGAGATATTCTTCTCCCCAAAGGATACATTTTTCAAGGACCAAGATGCAGACTATGTAGATTTATTCCAACAAAAGGGCAAAATCCAAAAGGCAAAACAAAAGGCTTAGGAAACAAAAGAATCCAAAGGCATAATACAACAGCAACAGGTGAAACGGGAGCCATGAGGAAACCAGGAGGAGGGTTGACAAAGTTGGTGGTATGACGAAAAGTTTGACAAAGGGTTTGACGAAGGTTAACAAAGGATGAACTGGCAAAGAAACAGGGTTGTGTCCCAATCGAAGGATGTATCTGAAGGCCGATTGCTTCACAGTGGTGCGTCGAAGGCTGTCCCATTCTGAAGGCTCCTTCAGATGCAGTCTTCCTTTTCCTGGGCCACAAAGGATCCATAGGATGCATCCTTCATGGCCTTACATATCCCGAGATTCATTGCGCGTCAATTCAAACGAGATGGCGGACTCTCAGCAGCCGAGGAAAACACTTTTAAATGTTTAAGTGTTTGGTTTCAATTCAATTGAATAGCTAGCGATACAACTGTTAAAAATAACAAAGGGGGCCTTGAAACGTTTAATTATGTTTAAAATAATAGCTTAAGTTACGTGACTTTAGTTATGGTAGCTAGTTAGCTAGGTAGCTACCTGTTACTAGGCTACAGGAGCCGCATTTTGTGACGCAAGTGTAAGGGCGGGAACAGCTGATAACACAAACAGACAAGACCATCTCATTTCAGTTCAGCCTTAGCTTCCTACACAGGCTATGAATGACTCATCCTTCTTGACTGCGTCCTTCATAGGATGCGGCCCCTGAATTAAGACACAGCTAAGGACTATATACACTGGGGGTAACCAGGGACAGGTGAGACTAATCAAACACAGGTGATAACAATAAGGGCGGGGCACACAATCACAAAGGCGGGAAAACAAACAAAGGCAGGAAGTAGAACATCATGCAAAAGAGGAAAGGATGGTTGACAAAATAAAAAATAAAAATAAAAATATATATAATACAAAACTAAACAGGGGTTAAACATGACAGAATTCTTTGGTTTAGACTACATTATCTCAACAACTATTGGGTGGATGGCCTTGAAGTTTGCCTTGGGACAATTACTCATAACGATCATAACAAATATCTGCAAAACTAATTGCATTCCCATCAGCCTCAGCTATTTTGAGTGTAGGGGTGGTGGAAGTGCCTTATAAACATTCCCCTCGTTAGCACTGTCATTGTGCAGCTAGCTTAAATGCCACTATATCTAAATAAGGCCTCACAGAGTTGCTACTGTGGATGTTGACTCTTTCTCTCTCGACTGTCTCTCTTGCTTCACGCAACAACTCCAGCAATAAATTTCCCCCTAACAAGTTTTGTGTGTGTAGCCACATTGCTGTCATGGGGCTGTATTTCTTAGAGCCCAATGCCTCTCAAGTGTCATCAGCAGGCACATTAAAAAGCTATACTGTAAGTTCAGGTGTCATATTGCTTCGTTAAAATGAACATAGCAAGTGTATTTTCATTCAAACTTCCTTCTATTTTCTGCAACTCCATATTCACTCTAATAAACCCAAGTGTACATTGGCCTGGTTTATGGTGATGCAAAATATGTCACTTAAATGCACCAGTCTAGCTGATTCAGGTGTTGTTTGTCCGTTTTTGATGATCGGAAGTTCCAAAAATAGTTGCTAACAAGAGACCAGCTTTGTTGTTGAATGGGATTTGTTGATAGTGGCAAAAAGTTATGAATAAAGCCACCCTTATCCTATAAATACATCCATTGCTGAAGTTGCTTTGGCACTTAGTGCATACCTGAAATACCAGGGACTTCTTAACACTGATAAATCATAGCATTTCCAGCCTACTTTACAACTTCTGTGAAACATAAACACAAACTCACTCTGTATTCTGAGCATGCCCAGTCTGCTGCTTTGTCTTTGATAAGGTCAGGACCTCCTGCCTCCCCCACAGTGTTTCTGCATCTCCACGGTGATCAGCATGCTAATTGGGCTAATTGCCATTTCTAGATTCAATCAGCATTCAGAGGGCTAGCTAGCAGGGTGACAGCTGTTTTGGCTAATGCTAACAATAGTGAAGACATTCCAGGTATTTTTTAAGCTACTATCACATCTACAAAATGGACTAGACTAATTCATAATGGCCACTGGCAGACCCATTTCAAAAGCAGTTCAATATTTTTTGTCAAAATTACCTCCAGAAACACCTGTTACCATGGAAACTCAGGACTATCCAGACTGACTTTAAATTACCTTTTAACAGCGTCAAGTTTGACCATCGTTTTAAAGTTATATCTATATCAGTAGTTTTATAAGTCAGTCAACATTGTTCAAATTGAAATATTTCAACAACTATCGGATGGATGGATCGGATATTTTGTGCATACGTAACTCTCAGGTTTTTCAGAGGACTAAGCCTTGTGACTTTGATGATCCCCTAACACGCAGTTTGGTTTTCTTGTGAAATTGCCGTCAACTATTGAATTTAGTATAGACATATACAGTACTCCTAACTTTTTATCGAGCACCACCATCAAATTTAAATTTGTCTAATAATTTGGTTCATCACTAAACCTGCAAAAACAATATAATTCCCATTAGTCCCACCTGTACTTAGTTTGTAGTGCAAGTAGGCAAATGTTAGCATGCTAGTGTGCTTAACTAAGATGCTCTTGTGCCTGCAAAACATAAGCATCTGTGTCTCCAACATAAACCGTATAAATAATGGATGTAGCCACCGTAGAGCCAGAAATTACCATACCGATAATTAAAACAGGCGAGTTATATAAAAATTCACGCCATGTAGTTTTCATGAAGTGAGAAATGAGCTATATAGATATATATAGATATATACAAACCTGTGTTTATTCTCATGTTGGGCATCTTAATATGGGCCTGAATGGGCATATGTTGGCTTTGCTTCCAGCCTCAAGTGGACACTCAAGGAACTGCAGGGTTTTTGCCCTTCTACATTTTTCAGCGCCTGAGGTTGCCGCTTGGTATCAGTACAGCCTTGATTTCTACCTCACTTACATGGCTGCTAACCTTAAGTCTGGTTTCTGATACAGTCTCTGTAATTTAAGATGAACAGAGTTGGTTAAATCAAGTATCTAACAGTTATTACAAGAAGCTCTCTGCTCTCATTTTGAATATGTAGCTCTGTATGTGAACACCCTCAGATGCAAAAGAGTTGGAGTAACTCTCTGCTTGCCATGACCATCTATACTTAATGTGTCAACATTTGGGAACAATTCTGCCTGCGTTTGAGCTTTGGAAAAAAAATCCAAAGCTTCCGCACCAAAGTTAAAATTTGATTGAAGACGACTTTGATAGAAAATGAATTATCTAGAGTGTTTTGGAGATACATCTGAGGCACCAGGAGCTTCTCTAGCCACTCAATTTAGATTCAATGTTTATGAGACATTATAAATGGAGCCAAATATTCTCATGGTAGATGAAACAGTCATTGATAGTCATGGAATCCAAGAGAAGAGGCTGGTGAGATATTTTGAGAAACGCTGTGAAGACGCGGCCTAATTGCTTTTCTTTGAACCTGATTTACAGCCGCGGGCTCTTATGGGCGTCCTCGTCATGAGGGAATAGAGGTGGGCTGTGATACAAATACTTCACCGTACAGTGTGAGTCATCTCTTATATCATACCCCCAGTTAGAGAAGAGGGAGATCCATTAATGAGACCCCTAAAGTGACTGAGGAATCTTTGCGATGCATGACATAAACAAGAAGATTAACCAAAGCGGCCATTTTTAACGCGGGATAAGGTATGAAAGTGTCACTGAAAAAATTGTTAGCATTGATTTCCTCCATGGGTGGTAGCATATGTTCATTTGTACTTTTCATGACAAAAACACATCACTGTTAAAACCGTTAGAATCACAGCTTTAATTGGCTTTTACCCCCAATAAAAAGCAAGTACAAAAACTGCCAGTGTGGGTTTCAATGAGCAGCGGCGTGGCTTATTGATCCAAGATGATGTAATGAGAGAGATTGTTGGAGAACACGAGTGATCCATATGGCGCCAGACCAATATAATGAACTTTGGTGTCAAAGCAAATGGAGCATCCCAAGCTGAGTCAAATCCCACTTGTTGCCAAAGTACAGTCACTATATCGGATTAAGTGCCAAATTCCTCTCTTATGGATCATTTAATCAATGGAGACGACTAAATGAATGGACAGAAAAAACAGGGCTTAATTGATATAAGTTTACAGCCATTTGTCATTAGTCTTTTCACTTGGCAAGAAAAGTGCATTTTGTAATTTGGATCTCAGTCAAGACGCAGGCAGAAATTATTCAACTGAGAAAGATGGAATGGAAATAGAAAGATTCATGAGGGATAAATACAAACACAAGCACAGTGTGAGCTCCTCATTACTAGATATCAGGTCACAGATAAGCCCTGGATTATATTTGTGGGAATGTCACTTAATGTGGATACGTTTGTGAAACCCCGGTTCAAGGATTAAGTGGTTAAAGTGTGATGCCTAAGATTTAAATTGGCTGAAATTTGCATGAAAGCCATGTTTCACATGTCTTCTCTGAGACTCATCACTTAGCAGAATAACCTGATTTGATGTATTGTGTGATGTGAGACAAAGAGGAAACGGAACAGAGACACCTGGGTGATTTGTTTTTCTAAGAAGCTTACCTATCTTTTAAGTAATAGTTTGACATTTAAGGAAACGAGCTGATTTAGTCATCCATATCATGTTAATTCAAAGTATACAAAAGGCAACTGGACTTGGTTGAAGTTCTTGAAGATGTTTCGTCACTTATCTTAAAAGCTTCCTCAGTTCTAAACCGACCAGTTGGGCGGAGCTAGAAATATAAACCTCTGTTGGTCATTAGATAGCAAAGCTTAGCTAAGCTTAGCTTGGCACAAAGCCTGGAAACAGGGGAAAACAACTGTCCTAGCTCTGTGTAAAGGTGAGAAAATCCTTCTAGCACCCCGAAAGCTCCCTAACTAATGCAAGGAATCTCATTTGGTTGATAAAACAGCCATATTTGGTTATCTTTGAACACAGTCAGGCTAGCTGATTAGCCCGTTTCCAGTCTTCATGCATAGCTAGCTAACAAGCGCCTAGCAGAAGCATATTTTACGAACACGCGAGGGTGGCATCATTAAAATCAAACATGAAGTCTTCCTCTTTTACCTTTTCAGTTCCATCTCTGTTATTTTTCATTGTTTTATTTAATCTAAAAACCTACCAGTAGCTAGCACTTTCACAAAACTAGCTAGTGGCTGGCTAGTGCTAGCTAATGGCTGAACCAGTGTAAATACATTGTAATGTAGCTAATTTAAATCACAAAACAATACAATTATATGTAAATGTCTTACTCCAACATTGGGTAAATGAACAGTAAGGAGGATAACAGTCTACCTGCTACAGTTTTTATGATAGCCAGGACACACCGAGGTTTCCTACTCTCTTTACTTTGTGCTAATAGGACATGCCACTTTGGGTTTCAGCCACTTTCTATCTTATTAAAGTTGTCGCCTGAAGTCTTGCAAGTCCTTGTAGGACATAATGGTGAGAGCAATTAAAAGCCACATTCACAGTCTGTTGAAGGAGAAGGATTTTCTGAGGTAATAACAACAGCTTCTCTGCACCTTATTCACCTGGACTATCACACTATTAGTCTACAGCCCTTAAAGTGCTTATATTACAGCTACCACTACTTTAAGATGAATGCAGAAGTCTATAATAAAATATAAAATCTGCACTCAAGAGCGCAGAGAGCGTTACTCCATATTGAAACTGATATAGCCGGTGCCAGGATGTAGAGTGATGTATGTGTTCACTCTCCATCTCCGTGTAAGGGGCTTCACAGAAGGTAAATATCTTCTCAAAGAATCTCATTTGTTCTGATTTATTCACAGCCAACACTCTGCACACCAGGATGATAGAGCACACTCTTTATCCCTGCACCTGAAGATCAAATCAGAGACTGAATATTTAGCCTATCTTGCATAGACACACCAAAACGCACACAGAGGCACACTACAAGCAATCTATATGTGTTATAAGACTCACACAAACGATTGCTAACACACACGACAGCTCTGACCTTCCCATTGACAGCAGTGTAGTGCGGCTCCATTCAGTGCCTTATTACTCGGTCAATTAAAGGCAGCGGCTGCACCGATCAGCAGCAGTGTGCTCACATGTGTGCCTGGTGCAGTGTGTGTACATCTAATAACATGCAGATCTATAGCTCCCTTCCACCGCACACACACTGGACTGGATTAAGTTGTAAAGGTGGCTGGTTAACAGACTTCCCAGAGTCCCCAGAGGAACATTCAACAAAGTCAGTGACATGTGGCCACACAGAGACTACAGTGGCCGTCTTGGCTAATAGCCGTCTAATGCAGGTGGTTCGCAGTTTGCTCTCGTCATCCCAGGATTCAGATAAAAGATGAGAGGCTTGAACGAAGAAGACAGTCAGGTGCAGATTTACAGACCCTCGGTGGCACAACATTTCTAAAAGCTGCATTCAAGATGCAAACACTGTCATACGCTGAAAAGGCAGATCATAGCTCACAGCTAGAACTATTACTTTAGTTACATTGTGAGACGACTGCAGGGGTAGAGGGGCATCAATCTAGATACATTCACTCCCGCAGTACAGACTTGGCATTCTGCCTACAGGCCCCGCTGTCATCCTTTTTTGGCTTGGCTGCACCTTTGAAAAGTGGATGGATGAATTGATGGATTAATGATGATTGAAATGAAGAATTGTTTCCTCTAAAAGCTACTTTTCCTCAGCCATATTGAAGCTGTTCCATTACTAAGGAATTCTTGATGCAGATACACCTCATCAGGGCACACGGATAAGTCTCACAGTTAAAGTAATACGGTCAAAGATTTTCATTTAAATAAATGTCTGTTAAGTCACTATCTATCGCCGAACGAGGTAACACAATGGTGACTAAGCCTCTGGCCCACTGATGAAAGCCTTTGCATTTGCAGTGTTACGGACTGGGTGTCTGGTGGGACTTTTACAGAAACAAATCACAAGTGACGCCCCCAGTTAGTGACGCGTTTTCCATCACCCAGCAGTGGTTGGTCTGCCAGAGAGGGTAGGTGGAGCTAAGCAGCTGTCTCTGCAAGTGTTGCGAGGAAACAGTAATCTACTATGGCTGAACAAAAAAAGAAAAGATCGATGATGACAGATACAACTTCAAAAATAAGTGAAAATCCAAAGAACAAGGAACAAATTTGACGCTCAGATGAAGGCAAAAAAAGGAAAGCAACCGTCAGTGAGGAGCCAACCGTGGACGTCACACACATGCAACATGGTTTGGATATCTGAGAAGTGTGCTCCCGCAATTACCATTTATCGCCACAGGTGCCGCCAAAGAGAACAAACTGAGATCTTCGAGATTAGCACTTTAAAGCTGTGCTAGTGGTACGGATCTAACATTCTGCTGTTTTGCAAACTCAACATGAAAAATGTTAGAAAGCCAGCAAGCAAAACTAAGAAGGTCTACCTAATAAACATTACACCTGCTAAATGTTAGCATTTAATTTTGAGCATGCTAACCTGCAGACGTTAGCATTAAGTTCAGCCTCAGAGACTAGCTAGCATGGCTGACTTTTTGATCTTGAGTCAGTCGTTTGATTCTTGTTGTTGCTTTTTATCTCCTCTCTGTGAGGAATTAGTCAGGAGGAATGAGGTGTTCTGGTGGCCTTTTGTTGCATCTAATCCCCCATATTTCTCTCTGCTGTTTTCAAACTATGTATGTACTATTTAGCAGAGAAAAAAATTCCCAAAAGTTGCAGAAAGTTGTAGATGTGGGCAGTGGTGAGAATAAATAAATAAATAAATTATTCCAACTTGTTTGTACATAGAGAACAGGGAAGCTGTACCTTGGTATTGTGAAGAGAGGTAGAGCAGTGGAAGCATCGAAACCACAAAGCATCCATGTTTAAAACTTATGTTCAGATGTGAAAGAACATTAAGTAAAGAAAATAATTATTTAAGGAGTATACACGTCCCATCTGCAGAGCAGCTGACAGGTTGATTGCAGCTTTGCACAACATTGAGCAACATATTTGGAGGTAGTTGTAGTCAGTACAGTTCCGGTAATTGGAGACAGTAAATCAAAGTTTCTCTCTTCCGGTTTTACACACTCATAAACACGCACACACACTCGATGCTATGCTGTGCAACAAAATGAGCAATCCTGTTGCTGGTTCTGTTCATTTATTCATGAATTGGCTCCTTAAGGGGGCCGGGGGGGGGGCGACCATCGGCACAAAGATGAGTCCTTTAATGCAGAAAGCCCAGCTGGGAGCTGCAGACAGACAGGAGGACAGCAGGAGGGACAGACAGCAGGTTATATTACTGAGGGCCATGTCTGCTTATATAAGACTCAGCAAGCGGGGACGAGTTGGGTGGAAGTGAAGTAGGCCTACACAGTTTGGGAGGCACTGTTCCCGAGTCATTTTTAATGATGTCACATCAGACAGATGTGTGCATCTGTGGAGGAAACAAAGCCTTCTGTAGCTTTCTCTTACAGGGTTTTATTTACATGGCAGATGGAGGGTTAAAATTACAGTCCTCTTCTTAATCGGCCTCACAATAAAGAATTTTCTTGCACATTCATGCTTGTTATTATTCAGGCTTTTCTATTTCTCTGCACATTAATGTTTCCCCATTTGAATATTCCATGTAAAGCAGTCTATAATGAACCGTGCTACATGAAATATTGCCTCGCTGAGGTGTCTGTGCATGCGAGTGGGCAGGCGGGAGAGAAACAGGGATTGTTTGCGAGGAGGAAAGAGAAGGTGTGACTCCCCTCTCACTCGGCTGATTACAGCTGGAGAGGACTCTGTGGAGTTGTGCGGCAAGTTCCTGCTGCCTCAGTGTTGAGTGTGCCTGATGCTCTCTCCTCTCTATTAGAGCCCACAGCACCGCGGCCATCTCTCCCCCTCCACACACACACACACACACACACACACAGAAAGAGAGAGAGGGAGAACAACAATCCCTCGCTATCTTTATCTTTTAATTCTCTCCTGCAGTTATCGTACTGTTGCCTCCAAAACAATACGAGATCCTGCTCGGCCTCTCCCGTTCCACCTAACTCAAAGCGATATGTGGGTGGCGATGCTGTCAGCAAACCCTGATAATTATTACACATTATTGCAGCCTGTTACACGTAAAGCCCGAGCTACCTCATGCTAGCAGCGAAGACCCATAATTACCGCTCACATTTTCTAAAGGGGAACTTTCTTCAAACACAGAAGCAGAGGCTGAGCTAAAGATCACTACAGCAGCACAATGTCTGTAGATCGACATATGATGACTGCTGTGTGTGTGTGTGTGTGTGTGTGTTACATCTCTGCTTCAGAACTCCTTCCTATAGCCTGTGTGGGAGCAAAAACGCAGAAAGGTAATTGAAAGCACATTTACATCCATGGAAAAGCAACACAAACATACATAAATAATTCATATAACCCACTTAATTGTCATTAAATTTGATGTAAATTCTTGAGGTTGATATCACAACACACCTCTTAACAGTCTCTTAATCTTTATAATTATCCAATCATTAATTCATAACAAAAGACAGAAGACTTAAGCTCTGATGGCTGCAGATTTTATCCAACCCGTGGGACTGCTTAGGCAACATAAGAAAGGTGTTTTGCTCCAACACTTTCAAATGTCCATTAAAGCAATCTATCACAAGGGAGGGACACACATCAAGATGTCTTTTATTGTGCCCCGGCTTTAAAGGCGAGCATCTAAAGCCGTATCCGCGCAGCGGCCAGCTGTCCATGTGCACGTGCACCTTCTGTGATCTTGGACCTGCATGTGTGTTTGATCGTGCAAAATGTCACTGCCGGCCTCCCTGCTACTGCAACTCAGAAGTCTAATACAACCTTTTCAAGGAGGAAATGTTATGTAATAAAGCAGCTATGCTGGTTTAGCTCAGTTGGTAGAGCAGACGCCCCGTGTACATGTACAGAGGCCACAGTCCTCGTCGCTCTGATCGCAGGTTTGTCTCCCGGTCATTTAGTGCATGTCATCCCCCACTCTCTCCTCCCCGTATTTCCTGTCCATCTTCAGCTGTCCTATCTAACAAATAGTAAAAAATAATAACATAATAAAGTAGCTACTTAATCAGTACTGAAATGTAACGAGCAAAGCTACTCTGCAGATGAAACACAAACTTTTGTTCATCTCCAAAGCTGTCCAAACTCGTGACTATTTTTAACAGCAAACAGGGGTTGTTGTTCTTGTTCGTACTGTTCTCTCAGAGGTTAAGGGTGTCTTTAGAGAACCCATTTGGGGCCGGTGAGTCACCACGACTGTCAGCCTCCCTGTTTCTCAGTTCCATCAGTGTGGAGGCAGGCGGGCAGGCGTTCTTGGTGAGGGCAGCAGGACAGTGACAGGAGAGTCTGACAGGGAGCGCAGACATGTGACCGAGGGAGGGGAGCGGAGGGTGCAGAGGGCCGGAGAATGATCAGCATTATTCCTCTCTGCTAGACAAGAAAACAACAGAGGAAACTGTGTGTATCGTATGTCAGGGGCATGAGAGGGTAAGTTGCAAAACACATGAGGTGAAAGGTCGAAAAATTACATCAGATATTCTCTTAAAAAAGCGAGCAGAAGAGCGACTAGATGAGATCGATTTTTGTCCTAGCGATTTCTTTATTTCCCTCATTCACCGAAGCCAATAACAGTTAACCAAACCTAAGTGTGTTTTTATAAACTATCATCTCAACACTCCAGCGGCTTGAAAGAAAAGTCAATCTGAGTTTTTACAGCAGAGCGAGAATCAATCTCAGAGGGTCTGTGCGGAGCGTGGCCTCGGTGAAAGACGGGAAGTCTCCGTACTTTGAGCACTGGAGCTGATCGCAAAGGTATTATCTGTGAGAACTGCAGAGAATCACCTGTCCTGCCTCATGTGTGCTGAACTTTAAAGCCTTATTCATCTAAATAAAACAAATTTTTCTTCTTCGGACAAAAATGAAGATCCGCACGGTTGGAAAAAGTGATGAACGAGGCAAAACATGCCTGGAATACTTCAGGACGTCTTTCCGACAGAATCAGGATTTATTCTTAAGCTGACATTTGACCTTTTATTCCCCATGAAAGTAACTTCATCATATAGACAAGGGAATAGGTCAGCCACAAGTAAACAAGACACCAGAGACATGATTCATTTTGCGCATCACTTTGAGCCGACAAATTGATTCCAGTGGTTTTTTAGAATCTGCTTTATGGGGGGAAAAAAAGGAGGAAAAATCATGTCTCAGATGGAGCATCAGTCTCGTGTGTGTCGCTGCAGCAGTGGACAGAAAGGAAGCCGCCTACACCTCAATCACCACCCCATTATGTTTCCTTTAGTGGCCCTTTTTACTGAAATCAGCTTACTTTCTGTGCAGCTCAATAGTGATTCAGGAAAAACAAAAGGGCAAAAAAGAGCGAGTGGCGAGATCCCATCTGTCCCACCTTTGTCAGACCTCCCTCTTAACTTCCGGTGTGTAAGAAAACATGCTCGTCTCATTCAGCCGTACAAAGACTCAGAATTAAGTCTTTGTTATAAGCCATAGTGTTGGTTCTTCAGACAATTAAGTTCTTTAAAGAGTGCTGAATATGCTCATTATTGATTTGCTATTGTTCTGTTTGGATGAAGAGCAGGAAGTTGAAGCAGCCTGTCTTTAACAGAGGAGACAATAAATGTATCCCAATAACAAGACTTTTCTATGCAAACGCTTTATATAACTATTTATATAGATTATACCTTTGTACGTGGGCTGCATAGTGGTGCAGTGGTTAGTCGTCTTACAGCTAGAAGGCTCCTAGTTCGATCCCAGTTCAGACGTAGGGTGCCTTTCTGTGTGGAGTTTGCATGTTCTCCCTGTGCATGCGTGGGTTCCCTCCAGGTACGCCGGCTTCCTCCCACAGTCCAAAGACACGCTCGTTAGGTTCATTGGTGACCCTTAATTGCCGGTAGGTGTAAATGTGTGCATGAAAGGTTGTCTGTCTCTATGTGTCAGCCCTGTGATTGACTGGTGATCAGTCCAGGGTGTATGTGCCTCTCGCCCAATGACAGCTGGGATAGGCTCCAGCCCCCCGCAACCCTGAACAGGATAGGCAGTATAGATGATGGATGGATGGATGGATGGTTACCCTTGAACATAACATGTTGCTTCATTAAGATGAACAATGGCACTGGCTTATTTTCCAAAGTCTGTGAAAGTTCAAATTTGGAGGTGATTTTAGGCGCAGGATGACAAATACAGGGATGAACGTGTATTCAAAATTTACAAAAAAAACATTTAACAGTAAATTCATTCCACTAAATAACCCCCAAATCCAAAAAGTTGTTGCAAAAAACAATTTGGGAAACATAAACTGCAAACAATTTGTTCCTATTCATTTAGCAGATTTTTGGATTTTTCACTGAGATAAATCAGACATTCACCTGCTGCCATTGGGATTCATCCTATGGGCATTGAGGCAATTTGCACCAATTTCAAATCACATCGCCGGTCAAGTAAATTTGGCCACTGTCTTGACGGTCTCTCATCCTGTGTAAGAATTAATGAGCTGGGGCTGAGGGCCGCAGAAGGGAAGGATGGAAGGAATGGCAAGATGAACCAATCTACTAGTATAGAATCTCACCAGCAGAGTTGTAGTCCCTAATGTGAAGAGTTGTTATTTGACTCAAACGTACATTGCTATGAGAATCTGTATTAGCTCTCAAGGAAAAGTGTAATAATGACTATCTTGATGTCGATAAATTGATGATTTTCCTTAGAACAATGTATTTCTGCTGAAGAGAGACAGGAATTGTTGGGAGTAGGGAGTGAGGGATGATATGCACCAGGTGATCGGCAGAACGGGAGTCGAACCTGCACTCAGTGCGTCAAGGACTGCAGCCTCTATACATGGGGCGCCCGCTCTACCAACTGAGCTTACCCAGCGCCCCCAGCATGCCACTTCTGATGAATGTTCCTGCAATGTCTCTGACAGCATCTGACCGAGCTGTGACACGAGTTCAATCACAGCAAAACATGATTGTCTGAACCTTACATCAACTATTTGAAAGTCTGACCTTTCAAACGTCTCCAAACATGGAAGGGAGATATTGTATCTTCATCCACGCCTGCGGACCATTAGGTTGATGGAACAGACGACCGTGTCAGTGCTCTGACTGGACCTTATTGTTCCAGAGTGATACAATACAGCCCAGATTCAGACTGAATGACAAAGCGTGCTTATTGAACACGGCCTCATTAGCAAAGATAAAGCTGGAGAACAACAGTTGTGACAAGTTGAATGGGCTGTCATTTGACCCTAATGTAATGAAAAGAACGTTATTAGATACTGATTCAGGCACATCTCTCTCAGGAGCGACAGCAGATGAAGATGTTAAGTATTGTTTCCCAACTGACAGCGGACACAAACGTCCCCTCTGTTGTCTCCGGGGGAAAGCTCAACAGGGAGAATCACCATCTGTTGCTGCAGAGATCCAAGGGGGTTCCTCTGTGATTGATCGACTACCCTGGTGGTCTTTCCAAGAATGAAACGCCCTGAACAAGACAGAAGGATGAGGCAAAATGAAGGTAAAATCTCAGGACGAGAGGGATAAAGTAGATCCTATTTTGCTAGCTGTGGTTTCGCATCCTTATTCTCGACACGTGACGTTACTTTGGGATTCTTTTCACCCATTCCCGTCGAGGTGAGGGGGTGGAAAGGGTTGTTAGTGCTCTGACATCTGATCTTGGATCTATGTGTTGCTCATCCATCCCATCAATCGCACAAACCCTCAGATCAATCACTGTGAGAGACATAAATAGCTGCTTGCACTTTGCACTACCAAGACACAAACAAGCAGTCCATAGCATGCCTCCCTGAAGACCACCTTCTGATTACAGCTAAATAAAGACAGGTGAAAGAAGCGTGAGGGTGTGTGCGTGTTTGTTGTAAAGATTAAATGGAGGGAAAAAAATGGACATCATGGAGGAAGCCGATCATGAAGAAGGGGGATGACTACAGCTGACATTAATTGCCGATTGCAGATAACTATAAAGTTTTTCAATACTTTGGGACTTGTTTGATTCCAAACCCAAATCAGTTCTCGAGGCAGCCGTATGTACGTAAGTTCAAGTTATGTCTTGCCCAAGCAAGTCTGAAGGTTGTCATACGCAAATCACTTCAGAATCAGAATCAGGGTTTATTGCCAGGTAGGTTTACACATGCAAATAATTTGTTTTGGTGTTTCGCTGCAGAACAATTAACACAGAACTAGAATAACAAGAACTCCCAGTATGTGGCTGACCGCATCAGGTCAATGTGCACTTTTGTGGGCAACATGTTACAAGGACTGTCCGTATGAGGCCGATGACAACGTGTTTGAAAGCAGGTGCACGCTGTGGACGTAGGTGAGGACAGCGGACGAGCAGTGGAGGAGCAGCCCCGCCTACTCCCCGAACAGAGTATCCAGAGCCGTGACTTTCTCTCTCTACGGCTGTGAAAGTATTGTCAGTCAGTCAGTCAGTTACTCAGTCAGTCACTACAGACCCATGTGTAGGGCTGACCCCGGCTGTCAGGCAAAAGTATTTAAAGGACTTAAACAGAACAAGATAAAAAAACAATAAGTGTAATACAAAATATGTAAAACACATCAAAAACTGTACAGATTTCCATCTCATACAGGTTACTGAATGCTGCCCATTAAAATGACTACTTGGTTAAGAATAAAAAATAGTGCAGGTGTGGTTGAACTGCCTTTACTTTCTTAATTTAACTGGTCCGGCATTGAGAGTTGACTTGAGATCATTTTGGTTTCAAGACTCATATCGATTTAAATCCTAAAACTAGTCTGACACAGTCAAGTCTAATTTCTGTGACGAGAGCTGTTGTTGGACCAAGTTGGAGATCTTAAGTGTTTACAACTTGAAGGCAGAGTGAAGGCACAAGCCATCATAAAGAGGGCTGTAGATATATGGGGTTAACAGAGGCAAATTGTCAAAGAGTCTCTTCTGGAATGTATTCGGTTACACTCATTCATACAAGCGGAAAGTGACAGATATAGTCCCGTCACAAATTAAAAATGGGCTTTACTGTGAAGTTCACACCCAGCTCCAAAATGTCCTAGTTTGGGATCAATAAAGTACGTCTCTCTCTCTATCTGATTTCTTTCTGGACAGTGGTGTAAAATGGGTGCGAATATTGAATTGCTGGATTTACCTCAAATCCGAAATCCAAAGGGTCATCGACAAGGAGCCAGAGCTGTGACCTTCAGACCATGACAAAAACAGAAACCATATTAAACCACATAAAAACAGTATCTGGTGTAACCTGTTCTTGAGTTTGTCAGATCAAAGATGGGAAACAATCTTGCTTCGAGGAATATCAGCTTCAAAGTGTGACAATACTTAGCAAAACCCTTTTATAGATTCACCTTCAACCATTTCCTCTATTTTCAGCCACAAACTTCTCTTTTTAGCAGTGATTTGATTAGTCTAGGTGGAAAGCAGCTGCCTGTTGTGTGCCGTTTTTAGTAAGATCAGAGATAGCCAGGAGCCACGCTGCGCCCTGCTGACGCACATCCGTGCAGCAACAAACACTCTCTCTGAAAACACCATCACGTCCACAACTCTGCTTGTTTGTTTTGGTAACTTTAATGCTGCTTTTTGGTCTGTTTTCTGTATTATTTCACAATATTTTCTTCAAAACTTTTTCCTAACTTTCTTCAACTTTACTTTCCAAAGAGAGATGCAGTATTATTATCCCAGTGACGTTGTTTGAGTCTGTCGTGTTGCCCACATACTTGCAGGTTTGCCAGTGGCAGCAGTCCCCGTGTGACGCTCACATAGCGATCAAACTCTTTTTGTTAGTTTTTGCAGGCAGGTCCAGTACAGACATGTCTACTCGCACTGTTGTTCATTTTTATAACAGCAAGAAACTGATTGGTGTAATTCTTCTCGCTTCTCCTGCAAAGCAACCCGAGAACTCTGCTGCCCATGAACTCATGTAGACCTCTCCTCACCAATATATCACTCTCTGGATTTCACTACGTCTCCTCTGTAAACCGTTATGTTCTTTCTACTAGTTCTTGAGGAAGATGGTTGACGTTAAAGAAGCAGTGTGCATCAAAGTATCATGGTGTGGAGATCCCTGGATTTCATATTTACTTATGCACATAATAAGTTCTCCTGGCTTAATCAGACCATGACCTTCAGGGGCTCCAGAGCACACGAGCGAGTGTGAAGATGTTGCGGAGTCGGCACCAAAAGCAGGGCGCAAGAACGCTGGGATCACGTTTCCCTGTAGAAGATAAACAGGTGGATTGGTGAATGGACGCAAAGAGCTTTTACACTACATGTCACATTCACCCTTTCACACACATTCACACACTGATGGCAGAAGCTGCTATGCCAGTCTCCATCACGATCAGTGTCTTGCCCAAGGAAACTTCGACTTGTCCTTCCAATGGATGACCAACTCTACCTTCCGAGGGATGACGGATTGTACCACAGAGCCACATCTGCCCACATGAAGCGTTGGTGGTAATGTAGAAATTATGACAATTGATCTTAGGAGAAGGAAGCACAATTGGTAAAAAAGTGTGTTTTAAAGCACGCTCTTAATTTGTTACGCAGGTTTTTCAAAGCAGCAGTTTCAAAGCTTCCTAACTTGCCCGACCGTTAAAGAGAATGCCATGTGGTGTAATTTAGTGTATGTGTGTTTGGCTATTTAATACAAATAAATACATCTCAAAGTTGTGTATTTGTAATCATTGAGCATGAGCAAAGCTTTCATCGACCGTCTACAGATTCATGTCACTTTTACCCCTTTCTCACCTAAATTTAGCAAGTTTACGTGGGTTTTTCAGACCCAGGAAGACCCACCTATAAATGCAGATTATCTCTTTTCCCATTGGCAGTGAAGTATACTCCTGTCGGTCCTGTTCTGCTGCGTCACTGTCTGATGTCACAAACGCATCAGAGGCAGGGTTAGTAAACAGTGAAGATGTTACGGTGGTTAGGTCTTTATTGTATCTATTCCTCATTCAGTCTGTTTATCAAACTCGGCGCAGACAAATTTGGAACGATGTTCGAGCGCTGCTCGGACAGAGACTGGCGGAATATGTAGCCGAGGTGACAAGGGGCCTCAGAAGTTACCGACGGAGCATAGCATCGCGTCGGAAAGGGGGCGGAGATTAGCGTGTCGAAACAGGTTTTGTGTTCCCATCAATGCCGATCGGAGCCGAGGCGATAATTACCCGGGTTTACTGCAGAGTCATTTGACCTGTCTGAATGCCGATTGTAACCTTTCCCCTTAAGCAAAAAAGCCGGGTCTTAGCGGGCGTTAGCAGGTTTTTTGACCAGTGGGAAAACAGGTGTGAGTAGGAGCGGGCACAAAAAAAACAAACTTGGATTCAGGTATCCGATTAGGTCACTTCCATCTAAAGGTTTTGTGGGCACATCTCAGCAGGTGAGAACCTGGAATAGACTCCTTAAATGCTGTAGGGACTTTGTATCCCAGCTGACATAGGAACGCCTTAGGATTTCCCAGGAAGAGCTGAGGACATGGCCGGAGAGAGGGACCCTGGGGTACTTTGCACAGCATATTACAATGGAAATTAGAGACAAGAAAAAAGATAACAAGAGGAAGTAGAAGCAATAGCAATTAAGGGAGCAGTTGTATAAGGAGAAGTAGTAGTTTAATTACCAGAATTGTTGTAGAGGTAATCGTTATAATAGTAGGAGAACTTTAGGAGTACACACAGTTATATTCATTGTGACTGACTTCATTTAACTCTCCATTTTAGTGCCCCAATCCTCCCAAACATCCAGCCCATTTCTACTAAAAACAGTCTGAAAGTAGACAATGTGATACCAGCAGCTTTTTTCCCAGACAGTCACGCTCTCAAACAGAAATATTTAAACGGCTCATTGCCTTTCTGATGAGCCGTCCCTGAGACGGCAGCGGGAGTACTTCTCTCAGAGTGTGTGCAATAAATATGACATAACTGCTCCATCCATTGCTGGGGAAGATGTCAGGGAGGAAGATAGCAGCATTTGCATGTTGTGGCATTTACATTTGGTGATAAATATGCCTTTAATACGCTTTGCAGCCGCCTTATGTTTCCCCCAATTACATTAAGTAAGCTGAAGGATGTTCAGAGTGCGATACTGGAGAAGGACTCCGTGTGCTGCTGCGATCCCCTCTGGTTAACCATATGCAAGATGGATGGTGGTGGTTAAACACCTGCAGCTGAAGCTTTACATGCTGATAGTGATACACTGGTAGCTCTATTCTGTTACATCCCCACGCATTCCCACACTGCCTCTGAGGAGCATAAAAGCCTGAAAATACTGCTGAGTGATTTTACCTCATGCACCTGAACTCTTTGAAATGCATTAAACATATTCTGAGAGTGGCAGAGCATTGTGAAGGTTCATTTAGTGCTGTAGCTCGTATAGGTTTTATAATAGGACAGGTGTAGAGAGTGACTGAAAACACAGAAACCTGGACTAAAGAACTGCTGACTAACAAAACTAAATGTGATTTAAACCCTGTTCTCTTTTACATAGTTGGAGAAGACAATTGGTCTCAGAAAACTTGCCTACAGGCCACTGGATCCTAACTTGCCCCTGTCCTCAGCCCCTCCTTCCTTGTGATATAAATCTGGAAACCCATAAAGCAGTGCAGGTCAAAAGAATCCGTAAACACAACACTGACAAAATTTCAACAAGCTGATATGAATGTAATAAACCAGCTGACTTTTTAACACATCCAGTGGATACAGAGCAACATTAGCGTTCATTGTGAGTCTGTCCTGCTCATTTCATGATAAACTTACAACGTCCAAGTTTTCCCCAGTTTTAGCTCTGTTTTGCTCAACACTCACTCCGGAAAATATGTGGCTCTTTAAATGGTTTAAATCGCTGTGATAGTTACTTGGTTTGTCTGTCTGTCTGTCTAACACATTATACGACACAATACAATACAATACGATACAATACAATATGATACAACACAATACGATGCAGTGCGATGCGATGCGATACGATGCGGTGCAATACGACACGATATGTTGTGATACAATGCGATACGATGTGATGTGATGCGATGCAATAAGATTCAATACGATGCGAGATGACACAATATGATGCGATACGGTGCGATACGTTATGATGTAATACGATGCGATGCGATATGATGCGATGCGATACAACATGATACCATGTGATATGATGCGACGCAATATGATGAGATGCGATGCAATATGAGACCATGCGATACAATGCGATATGATGTGATGCGATACGATACGTTACTACACGATACGATACGACATGACACGACACGACACACTTTATTGTTCCTGTAGAGAAATTTGTCTTGGACTTGTGTGCTGCATACATTTAGATGCCTCCACAATAGTATTAATAAATAAATAAAAAAGTATAACAAAAAAAAACAACAATTAACAATCCAATGAGCGCAGAAAGAGTAAAGGAAAACATTTCCGGCTGGAAAAAACACAATGAGCTGAAAGACACTAAAATGCTTTGTTAACCATTGAAGAACTGCAGAATCAGATGATTATTCTCTGCAGGTTCATCACTACAAGTGATCTATTCTACATAAAATAATGTACGTGATAGACTGTTATTATAAAAATGTATTATAGCTGCTTTAAACAACATACAGAATGCATACAGTATAAAAACATAGTATTATCCTCATAGACTGATGGACTCTGGCCTTTTTGTTACTTACTGAGTCCTTGCAGACAGAAACAGCGAAATGAAACTCTCTCCAGGGTTGTAAGACTGGTTTGAACAAATTAAATAAGATCTTAGATCAAGGTAACTTAAGTCCCTGGTATCAAGAAAAATCTCACTTATTTCTCAAATATTCTTCAACATCTTGATCTGTAATGGCAACAGGTGGATAGCCTTCATCCACACCGCTGAATCAAAGCCAACATATGTGATTTTTTTCAGCAGCTCAGATAGTGATTCTGATGATTAATGAATGATTAAGTGAAATGAATGACTGTCAGTTTTGATAATAAGTCTGACAGGTTGAAATAATCCTTCGTTCTGACATTTTTCATTCATTTGTTTTAAAGAAATGGCTCTTATGACTAAACAATATGAATGAAGATGATGGAGATTTTTCCTGTATTGCTCCGATTAGGCGCTCTTTATGCAACTTTTTTCTCACTTACTCATTTTCCCTTTCATCACCTCCTGGAGAATGAAATATTTAAATTCTCACATCTGCCATTCCAGCCAGGCGCGAGACTGAAAGATCAGCTCAATCTACGGCCATTACGGCCGGTCCCAGACACTACCTGACTGTGATGGAGGGCTGCGAGGACGAGGGCCGACAGACACGGAGAGGCGGAGAGAGAGAGAGAGAGGGAGCGCGGTGATAAGTGAGCTGGAGCATGTGCTGGTAGTTCACTAATCATGGTCTCCGGCTGGAGAAACACACAGGCGCCTCGCAGGTTATTGAGAGATAATGGGATTCTCGGGGCAACAGACACACAGCTAAAGACGGAGATGAAGTTTGGAAATAAATCATGCAAAAATTCTGCTGTGCGTGTGTGTGTGTGTGTAGAGGAACGTCTGCTTACGTGTGTGAATATTGTGGCTCCAACTTGCTGTTGAGTGTGATGAAAAATGAGGAAATAAGGCATTAGTCTATAAAGGAGCAGGGATGAAGGCAGCTTTCAGGGTTTGAGTAGTGATTTTAGGGGGGAAAATAAAATTCAGGAGAGGAAATAGTGATGCAAAAAATAAAAATCCACTGAATCTCATGGATTTCGCACCAATTAGAAAATAATAAAGATATGCATTTAAAGGTCTAGGGATGGTTTAAATACTTACATATATCACACTGATGGTTTAACTTGATGTCACAGCCTCATCCTGCTGTGTGCAGGTTATCACCGTGATGGGTCGGGGTCTTCTGACACTGTTGTATTTAATAAACAGCTGCAGGGAGCTGCTGTACAATCCCCCACTGTGTGAGCCCTTTAAGAACCCATTTTAATATTAGCTTTGAGTATATTCTGCAGGAGGATCTTCGCTCTGTGACGCAAATCGCCCGTGTCCCTCAGCCCTTCTTTTTTCCTTGTGATTTAAATCTGGACACCCACAATGCACTGCAGGTCAAAGATCCCAAAAATAGAGCATTTAAGATGCGCTATCATTTGTCTTCTGAATATCCCAAAATGAATGTTAATGAAGAAATCATTCATAAAAACAGCCATAAATACATTTGAATGGATTTCAACTGGAAAGAATCCATTCTAAGAATCTTCCTAAATATCGACATTAAATTAATATGCAAGAGGCAGACAACAAGCTGCCCCTAAAGCTGAATCTATCTCCCTGACCTTTGACAAACACCACTTCCACACACAAACACACACACACACACGCACACACTTCCAGTCGTCCGTGTCCACAAGCTCCCCCTGTAAGCCGTCACTCACTCCCCACCGCTGTGACCCCTGTCAGGCCCGTGTCACTGCGGGTGACGGGGTGATCGCGCGCCGTCCACACACACACGCTTCTCCATTTGTTTATTTATTTGTTCAAGTCGCTTCGTTTTTCTGTCGCTGCCTTCTTGCTGTCAGTCTTCTTCTCCTTTCTACGCCTCTTACACGCCCTGCTGTCACAGTCGGATGTCTCATCTTTTAACCGCTGCTCTGAGGTGTCGATGGACACAGAGGTGTTGGAAATCCACTCTCGACTTTTTTAGACTTTCACTGAACTTTGTAAAGACCTTTTTTTGACTTTGGTCTCCTGAATGAGTCTTATTCTGAAACCAAACACCCTCCAAATCAAGCATTATAAGAATGAATAAGTAATCAGTGAGTCACGAGAGGCCATGAGAGTGTCGCTGTGAGTTTTAGGACTGAACCCTCACAGGTGTCTGAGAGTTGGTTAGCATGGTGTTTTAAGGCTTTGGTGTCTGTTACTCTAATCATATCGTTAATGCATAATATATAGCATTTATACACAATGTCTGTAAACAGGTTTTATTAAGGTTCGGTGCATCTGGGTGCACTTTGCTAACCTTAGCATTACTCAGAAGTCTGGCATCCTTCAGCAGAGCCCGGTATGTGATGCTCTTAGTATGAACTACAAATAAATCGCCAACCTTGAAAAAGCTAATAACAGTTATTTGAATTTAAATGACACACAAGATACCTGTGCCCTAATGATAAGGATAAGCGCTCAGTGAAGAAGCCCCTCCCCTTGTGCCCTCATCCCAATACTTATCATTAACCTACCACATGACCCTCAGTGGTCACCGCAACCCAAGCAGCATTGCCACCTTCAACAGACCCAGGGTCCACCATGCAAGCTCGTGGTATTGACAACGCCGATGCTACAATAATGTTTTTGAATTAAACACAAAACAGAAAAATAGA
This sequence comes from Semicossyphus pulcher, assembly GCF_022749685.1. Taxonomy (NCBI): domain Eukaryota; kingdom Metazoa; phylum Chordata; class Actinopteri; order Labriformes; family Labridae; genus Semicossyphus; species Semicossyphus pulcher. The sequence continues at coordinate 23,318,499 of NW_027211637.1, forward strand.
GAGAAGAGTTTGTAGAGAACAATCACACCTGTTAGAGACCCTGCGGCTGTTAATGAGGCCCCGTGCTCTCTTAGAGGTTAAAGTGCAACATTGTGTTGACCGCTCCATCCATCCCCACCCACTCCCCAGCAGCCTCTGTTGCTCTATGATATAACCCGACGTCCTCCTTTGTTCCTGTCATAATTACGAATGGCACTCAAGAGATTTGTCAGTTACAATGTAAAACATAAAAAAACAGCATCTTGTTTTGGGGAACAGAAAATAAAAAGATTTAGTGATGTACTTTTGAAGGACAGTCTGCATGGCAGCTTTTCTTAAAGTGATCATTTTAAAGATTTTAATTTGAATGTCTGTTAAGTCACTATCTATCGCTGAATGAGGTAACACAATGGTGCCTTTGTATTTGCAGTATTACAGACTGGGTGTCTGTGGCGACTTTTGTGGAAAAAATCACAAGCGGCGCCCAGTTAGTGACGCGTTTTCCATCACCCAGCAGTGGTTGGTCTGCCAGAGAGGGTGGGCGGAGCTAAGCGGCTGCTTTTTGAGTGTTGCGAGTAAACAGTAATCTACTATGGCTGAACAAACAAAGAAAAGATCAATGACTACAGATACAACTTCAAAAATAAGTGAAAATCCAAAGAAAAAGAAACAAATTGGACGCTCAGATGAAGGCAAACAGTCTAAAAAGGAAAGCGACTGTCAGCGAGGAAAATCAAGAGTTACAACCGGAGCCAACCGTGGACCTCACACATGCGACACTGTCTGGATATCTGGGAAGTGTGCTCCTGCAATTACCGTTTATCGCCGTAAGTGCCACCAAAAAGAACAAAACTCAGCTCTTCGAGATTACCACTTTAGGGAAAAAATTAAAGTCCAAATGCTTCCTGATCGCCCACTGATGGCAGACAGACACAGTTAGCGACTAGCTGGTGAACATATTGGAGCATTTAGCATCTAAAAATCCAGATATTTCCTTCTGGAGACCAAAAACTGGGCCATAGAGAGCAACTACTGGACTACCTGAAAGAATCGTAATGTTGCTCCATGCCTGCTTGATCTGAAAATAAGCAACTTTGTGCATCGACTTTATTAAGCGGTTAACGTCTATGGTGTGTTTACAGCTCATGACCTGCACCCAAATGACCCAAAAGTATCAGTTCAAATACTTATGAAGGCCACCACTCAACAGTTCAACGAGTCTGAGCCAATCAGACATAAGGACCACATTTGTGTGTTCTATTGATTTAACTTAATTTGTAGCAGATTTTTTTTCCCGCCCTCATTCCTTTTCAGTAAAAAAATAGTTATCATGAGCAAATGTCAGATAATTTCCTGCGTTGATATCCAGGTCAACCTGACACTTGATAAAACCCCCGGCTGAGTGAATTTGTGTCAGTCCGGTCTAAGAGTGGGTCCATGATTGAAGGAGACGTAAATGATATCACTTGAGACGATCAGAATAATGTATGACGCCGTGTGGGGATCGTTTGATTCTCAACAGGCCAACACTTCAGTCCAATGTCTCATGAGGCTCATCTCTCTGCTTAAGAGGTCGTGTGTGTGATGTTCGCACTGGTATTATATTGTGTTTTGTTCTTTGAGGGCATATTGAGGGGCATATTTTCACCACAGCTGCCTCTGACTTCCCAGCGCTGACAGAGCGGGGATTACGCTGAAGGCTGCGGGGATCATTAAGCACCAAGTAAGCGAGGAAAACTTTCAGTCTCATGAGCTGCGGAGAGGAGAGTCAGACAACAAGATCCCGGACCTGCATCACGAAGCAGGTTTAATTAATCTGGCTGTGTGTTACCTGACTTCATTCATGCTCCTGAATAGGCCTTTTTCACAGAAGACTTTTTAGCACATCACAGGAGGAAAAGTGCAGGTGTAATGATGGCTGTATTCCATTTAGCTGCTTCAATTTCATGGTCCTGGTTGTGTGCATGCTGACTGCCTGTCATGGCTTTCTCAGACACCTGAATAGAAAAGACGCATTGTTAAAGTTATTAATAACACCTGTGCTTTTCCACCTGTTAGAAGTCAAAATGTCCGCTGAGAAAAAAAAGCCCATAACTAGCATAGCAAAGCTGGTCTCTGGCTCTGGGTTTCTGTCAGTCAGCTGTAAGTGTGTTCCTTGTGGGAGAGGTGGGCTTATTAATAATCCTGCTCAATCTAATTAGAAGTTTATACATATACGAGAGAATCTGTTCCAACACTGACAAAACTTTTGATTTGGTCATTTCCTGAAAGCATTAAAGAAAAAATTTGGTGACTCATCCTGTACTCGGGGGCGTGTACCAGCTTTGTGTCCAATGAAAAAGTTTTTGATGAAGCACAAGACGTACAAGGTAGCGAGCAATTATGGGTCATAGATGTCAATCAATATTCATGACAAATTCATATTCATGGAAAATTAAATTACTAGTAGCATGATAAAAGATGCAAATTTAGGCCTTTTTAGCAGCAGAACATGATTTTCACTGATGTAAATTATATAACACAACTAGGTAAGAACAAGAAGCTACAAAGTGGATGTTTTCTTCAAAGCAAACTAAAATCGCCGTAGCATTCCTCTCCTAAAATGTTGTCAGATGTGAAGGACACTTTAAAAAAGATGCGGCAGAACCAGAGATATTGTCGTTCCTTATTCTTCCTTATTCCTCCTCCTTGTCAAATCTGTCACCTGCATTACCCACAATTCAACTCAGCTGCCAATAATCTGGTTCCAGAATTATACTCCCAGCTTCTGACACTCCTGGTGCCATCCCGGGTGGCAGCCTGCCACAGTCGCTCTACTATTGTTATTATATTAGGCACTGCCTCTCGGCATTTAACCTCCATACGCTTTACTTCGTTATTTTGTATATCTCGTTTTTGTACTGAAACATTGGAGCAACCTGGCACAAGAATTTCCTTCGGGATTAAAAAAGTTCTCCTACATTCTTCTATTATGCTAGTAGCAGCTAATGTAGCCTCAAGCTGCTAGCCTCAAGCAAAGCTAAGAAATGATCTCAGGGCGTCTGGTAAGCTCACTTATTTCTAACACTACAACCCCACACTGACTCATACATTTTTAAACATGTACTACTACTACTACTACTACTACAGGGCGGCTGTGGCTCAGGGGTAGAGTTTATCATCTCTAAATCGGAAGGTGTGCGGTTTGATCCCTGACTGCTGCAGTCTACATGTTGAAGGGCTCTTGGGCAAGGCGCTGAACCCCAAATGTGGATATATCCTGATTGGAGGTTGGCATAGCAGCCTCTGCCATCATTGTGTGAATGTGTGTGTGAAAGGGTGATTGTGACATGTAGTGTAAAAGCGCTTTGAGTGGTCTGAAGACTAGAAAAGCGCAGTGCAGTCCATTAACCATTTACGCACTTACATGACAATAAAATCTGTGTTCTTCTTTACCAATTATCTCTTCAGTTATTCCAAAAAGATTTAATACTCATGAAATAAAGATTAAAAATTAAGGAATCTAAACAGAGCAGCTACAAGTCTTAAAATTCATGTTTCTGTATGTAAAGAGGGCTGCACGGTGGTGCAGTGATTAGTGCTGTCGCCTCACAGCTAGAGGGTTCGTAGTTCGAACTCTGGTTCTGATGAAGGGGGCCTTTCTGTGTGGAGTTTACATGTTCTCCCTGCATACATGGGCTCCCTCCAGGTACTCCGGCTTCCTCCCAAAAGCCAAAGACATGCTCATTCATAAATTGGTGACTCTAAATTGCCCTTAGGTGTGAGATGTGAGTTTGAAAGGTTGTCTGTCTCTATGTGATTGACAGGCGATCAGTCCAGGGTGTACCCCGCCTCTCGCCCAATGACAGCCGGGATAGGCTCCAGCGACCCTGAACAGGGTAAGCAGTTTAGATAGGGGATGGATGTAAGGAGAGTTAAACCCAATGATACCTGCTAACCCGTTAACATTAACAGGCTCCTGATCTGTAAAGCATTAATCTGGCTATACATACAGCACGACATGTAATGAAACTTCCTCTACACACTAAAGAAGTTCACCACAGCTTTAAAAGATATATAATCACCACCTGCATGAGTAAACAGAGAACAGAGGCTAATGAGTCTCATTATTTTCTCCTACCGCACAGGGTGTATACTTAACCCTCCCTCTTCCTCCGTACATGAAGTACATAACACTGACCGGCACACTAATTGTTATGATATCCAGCTCTGGAAGACTCTGATAGTGAACTTTGCTCTTGTGCAGGATTAGTGAGAATAAACCAAGCGAAAAGAGCGTCTATTATTCTAATCACAGCCTTATCATAAATATTGCTCCACCTGCATTACATCTGCTTGTATTGTTGGCGCCATATTCAGCAAACGGTTCTGCAGATTCACAAGACTGTCCTTTTGAACTCCTTAAAATCCAACACACAAGTTCTCTTGGGCTTTTAATTGGGTCCTTTGGGCATGTCGTTACACTAATAGGAGGGAGGGGACACACACGACAGATGTAAGAGAAAGGTGGATCCCCGTGCAGATCAGACATGTCTTAATTGTGTCACTTTCTGTGTTCAGTGTTCCTCAGGCAGTGCAGAAAGAAAGAGTGTGTGGCTCACAGGGAATTATTCTTTCTTCTTAACACAGAGTTTAACAGAGGAGTGAGACACTGAGCTCTCTCTCTCTCTCTCTCAAGCTAAAGGTTTACGAAAGCATTTCTAATGATTTCCAACGTGATATTGACGTTTTTGACGGCAGGAGTCTATTACCCGCTTGAAGTATTGGACATGACAGCGTGTTGAAATCGGGTAATTAAAGGATTAAACGGTCCATTCACTTCACGTCAACATTCACCGCCGACTAAGTGTGACTGTGCAGGAGTGGTTTAAATCTGCCTAATATCATACAGGTAGTTCTGGTCTGGACTGAGAAGTCTCATACTTTAGTTCAGAGGTGCTCAACATTATCAGGTTCAAGAAGTCTGCTCAGGAAATATGCATCCACATCCACAGTTACTGATGTCAACAGTTTGACTCAGAACTTAAGACACCCTGAAATGAACTCACCACCCACCACTGACCTCACACTCATTTAGGAGACATGCTGCGTGTTTCTTCCACGTGATGGTGTGTTTCTGTGGAGGTCTCAGCCCGGTGATGACGTCTTTTCATCTGCACAGAAGAAACACAGTTGGAAGCAAATGTTTCTAAGTCAGCAGACATTTTCAATTTTAAACCTCTGTAGATCCCATTAGAATAAAAAAAATGATGCTTTAATTGATCTTGTTCTGTCGTTTTCATGCTTGGCTTTCCTTTTATGTCCCACCTTGGTCATTAACCCAATGAAACCAGCAGTGAATGAATACTCAAAAGTACCAACCCCACTGTGTGCAATCAAAATGTTACTGAAGTGAAAGTACAAAGACATTAGCGTTTTACTTCAAGTATCAAAAAGTAAAACTACTCAATGTAGAGAAATGGCACCTGTTAGCCTTGATTCATATTACTAATGCCCTCAGCATTACAGCACTATAACAGAACTTCTCCCTAACTACCATCCAACACTCACTATACGACAGTTACTGCATTCATTTATTAGCTCACACACAAATTCATATTCATATATAAATATATATATATTACTTATACTGTTCTTTTTAATATTGCTTTTATTACATATATTGTATAGTTATATTCTTATATATATTTAGATAGCCCTGCGATCATGCTGTGCAATGTATTCTCTCTGCACGGTGCAATATTACTGCAATACTGTATCTCATCTTGGACAACTCATAAAGCTACACAGCACGAGTGTGTTTTTTTTATAAAGTGGCTGTACGATTTTTTGTGCAAAAAAAAGTCAATCTACAACTACAGCGACAACTTTCTACACAGGAAATGGTGCAGTTATTTATACTGCCAGATTGTTTATCCTTTATTGCCCCCTGTTCTTATTTTACTTATTACTTATTTATTTTGCGTCTTTCAGTGAGCTGCTGTAAAAAGTAAATTTCCCCTGTAATATCAATAAAGCTTATCTTATCTCATCTTATCTTAGCATTAACATTAACTGTGAAGTAATGAAGTGGGGTTTATTATAGAGCTGTAACTGATCATTCTCTTCATGGATTCATTTACTGCTTATTTTCCTGATCTATTAACCTTCAGATTTTCTGGATATGAAGTCAGTACAAAGTTTACGATCATTCAGAACTTGGACAAACGGTGAATTCTCAAAATTTTAGAGGCTAAAACCTTAAAAAAAAGTTGCGATAAGTTTAAACAACTATCAAAATAGTTGCAGATTCACTTTCTGATCATCGACTCATTGGCTAATCGATTAAACAGCACATTGTTTGTTCTTTTACAGTGCACCATGTCATTAACCTGCAAAGAAAGCAGCACCTTCAGCTACTGTGGTGAAGTATTCAATATTAGTATACAAGTATATTCAGTTTGTAAATGTAAATGACAGTTTAAACCACTGAATCTGAGATCAAACAAACCTCGATCTATCATTTAAATGGCTACAGAAGTTACATGTTATATTGTTCTGTGTGCTTCAATGTCAAATGTGTTTCTCTTACATTCTCACATTCACCTGTGGTACACTGAGCTGTTGCATCGTGACCAGAGAGCTTTGTTAGTGCTCAGGAGAACCAGATGGATTCTGCTCTCCCTCCTGAGTCCTCTGACCTGCAGGGTATATATGAAAAATATTAATGCATCTGTCTGCAGCCCAAACTGGCGCCCATTTCAGACCTTTTGATTTTTGATTAAGATACTCAGACAATCTATGTCGTCATCTGAGTGGCACAGCAACAAAATAAAAAACTTAAAATTGTGCATAAATAAAACAAGATTTATCTCAAACAAAAACGCACAAAGACAGAATGGATTAGAAAACTTATGAATAAATGACTTGGGCAAAAAAAATACAATTCATACAAATAAATTCATCTTATCCAGTTGTCGTGAAGCAGCGTCTGCTGTCTATCTCATATTCAGACGTTTATTTGTTTTTCAAATGACAAATTTGGCAGCGGCCCCTGTTGGGCGATCGTTCACCACATCCAGTTGCGCACGACTTGGTGACATCACTGGGGACGAAGGATCGTGAAAAATGACTCGAGCGTTGGTGTGACGACAGTGACCAGTGAGTATAAATGCTGAGACGGAAAGTTATCCACTCATACCTCTAGACTCGGCCTTTACGGGTCAGCAACCGCTGCGAGAGGCACAACTGCGAGTACAGAGGCTGAGAGAGGAGGATTTGGATACTTTACAGGTGAGTTTGGCGCACTTCCGTTTTTTCTATCTGTAGAGTTAGAGGCTCTGTTTCATTGCGTACTGTATGTGCGAGTCAAATTCATTATGTGATTAATTTTGGAGTTTTTTAGACAGAATTATATCCAGTTGAGTTTTTTCAGTCCGTGAAACAATTGTAAAATTCTGCTGCTGCGTTGAGATTCCTTTTGTTTCCAATGCAGATGGACTTTTTTTATTGGATTTTATAAGAGCTCGTAACGGAACAGAATTAAAGGGTCGCTCTCAACTTAAAGAAAACCGGTCTCAAGTTGAAGCAACTTGCAATTTAAACGGGCAAAAATCTATTTTCCCTTGTTGCAGTCTACATTTCATTAGCCGATTTTTGGTCTCCATGTTTAATTCAGTACATTTATAAGTATTCTTACTGTATTGTCATATTTTAGACATTTCACAGGCCCTCACATTGACTAAATGTCTGCACTGTCTTTGCAATTCACAAAGATATATCTCCTCAACAGACGACAAACTAACTTACCATGAAGTCGACATGTCTGCTCATCTGGGCTTCTCTCGTGGTCTGCAACTTGACACTGTGTGGAGGACAAGCTCTCCCCGCTGATGATGACATGGAGCGAGTGACCATAGACGACATCATCCTGCAGAGAGCAGAAACTCTCCTGTTAAGGTCCATCCTCAATAAGATACAGGAAGAAGACGGCAGAAACGGTGCGTAAAACATGCGTCTTGGATACATTTGGATACATGTAAAATAGTGCGATAAAGTACTTTAAAGTTCGTCTTTTCTTAGTTTTTAACCTGTTATGACATTGATATTTTAATTGCCACGACAAGGATGTAATGTAACGGGGCTATATGTCTCATGCTTTGAACTGGAAAGATTGGCAACGTCGGAGCATATTGATCTTCACGCATACTTTTGGATGGGCTCAAGTAAAAATAAAGGGGAATAATCCTATAAAATAATGTTAAAATTATGCCTTTAAACAAGAATTTTCAAAAAATCTTCCTGAAATTTGCTATGACGTGAGGAAGACCATGTACACTCATCCATGCGCAATTTACGCACGGCGTGGACAAGGTGGAAAAGCACATATTTGCAGGACAGGAGGACTTAAAGCAGAGGTTCTTAAAGTAAGCTAAATATTTTGTTTTCTTTTTCCAGAGGGATCTTCCTCTCAGAGAGAATGGGTGTCAAAACGACAGCATCCCGGTAAGAGGTACATTGAGGATTTGGAGAAGCGGCAGCATCCGGGCAGGAGAGAAGAAGACGAGGATGAACAGTTCTTGGACGTTCAAAGGAGACAACATCCAGGCAAACGCGAAGATGAAATGCACTCGTTCATGGAGCTCCAGAAAAGGCAGCACCCTGGAAAGCGCTCCTCCACTGGACACATTTCAGAAAACCCCATAATGCTTCTCAGTGAACTTTCAAAACGACAGCACCCGGGCAAGCGCTACCTGGTGCTGCACAGCAAACGCCAGCACCCAGGTAAGCGCAATCCCGAGGACGAGGACAGCGAAGGGGACTGGGATGCGGATGCAGATGGAGACGAAGACATCGCTGAGTTGGAAAAGCGGCAGCATCCAGGAAAACGCTTTTGGGATAACGCCAGTCCGGATTTAGGCACAAACAGTCCGTGTGATGTATTGGAACCTTCGAGCTGCAGTAAGACCAGTTTGCTGCTCGACTTTTTAGACAACATTAACAAGAGCCATGCCGAGGAGAAGAGACAACACCCGGGTAAAAGGTTTGCACCCGAGGAGGATTTAGTGGAAGGAGAGTGATTAAACTAAAGTCTGGTGTCCGTTTGCTGCTGTATTGTAAACAAATAAATGTGTAAATTATGTGACCATAATTAATGATAAAAAAAGGAAAAACCGTATCATCTGCGCAAAACATTTACTGCTGTGTGTTTCTTTGGAGAGCTCGTGCGTAAATGTCCTCCAAACTGACTATACCATTGTAAACAAGGTTCTCAATAGAGTGCTTGCACTGTGTTGACCTTTATTAATGAATTATAATCATCCTTAGTTAATATTTGCTCTGTTAATTCGGCTATTTATGCTAAAATCAAGTCCAAGAATGAAAGCATTGATCTTCTGGTTTTTGCGATGTCGCCTCTGTGAGGCAGCACGCGCTTGTCAGTACAGTACATGCTTGAAATATGATAAATCAATGTGGCTAACTTTCACAGTTACGCACAGAAAATCACTTCATGGATGGATTTGTGTTTCATTCTTTTCTATTTCTGTAAAATATAATGAATACATCAGCAAATTAATTGTGTCATTGATTACTTTTCTACATATTATTGCATGGATTCGGTTTATTAAACCTCATGTTGTAAATTAAAAGCTGCCTTTGCCTTACAGTCAAGCACCAATGTTATTGTTGGACAATAAAACGCATTGGTTAAAGTGTACAGTTTGCTTTAGTCACTATTAAAGTCTATTACACTGCTTATCTTATCCAGCCCAATTAGTGTGTAATCCAGCAGAGCAGTCAGCTTGCCTTAGCCTCATCTGGAATGATGAATACAACTCAATAGGGGACAGAGTGAGTCGGGCTTCTTCTTCTCACTTTAATTGGGCTCATTCCATCAGAGCAGCTGTCCACAGGCCTGATCAGTATGCAAAGTATGCATCAAGCATGTGACTTAGAGATGGATACTTAATGGAGAATCCAACTTAACACGCACACACACACACACACACACACACATCATTCAGCTGCAGCCGTGAACCTCTGCAACGTTCGGAGGATGGACAAACCTTTGAACAGGAAAAAAGCGTATTATCTAATGTATCTATAATATACATGACGAACAATTCCACATGTAGTTTTAAATTGCCTGAACTGCCTCAACAATAGAAGGCATATAGAGGATAGTTTATAAAGGTAAATCCTTTGAGATGTTGGAGAGTCTCTTCTGTTTAAGATCATACGGTAAAAAACATTAAGTGTGACAGTCATATGTGGTAAAACAGTGTTTATTGGTGTATAATATTTATTCTTTACGTGCAGCTAAAATAAGTGCTCACAATAACTTCCATGTTGTTTAACATAGCAGTTTAACCAAAAAAGTGATGTCTACAGCAAAAACTCGAGAAAATTCTTGGAATGCATTAAATATAATTTTGTGCAATTGACATATTTTTTCATTCTTTCACCTTCAATCATCACGTGACACCTCAGATTTAAGGTCCTGACCCCTGAGTGAGAACCATCAAGACAGCCTTTCCAATTATTCTTTATATGACTATATGCTATTGCACGTATTCTCTAGGAATTGTGTATGCATAATAAGCACCCTGTTGCCATCAAGTGCCCAACAAGTAAAGTGCACAGAGCACACTACACGAGCCATCTGAATTGTGTTTTACCACAGAGCCCTGTATGCTAAAATTAAACACCCTTTATAAAACTTTAAACTGAAACTTAAATGGTCGTAAAACTATGTTGTGACACAGTGCCACACACACCTTTAAGCTTCAGGGTGACATGATGACCCAGGATCCACCTAAAGGCTCTTTCAGATCATACAGTATTATAGTGCATACACTTAATTGTTCCAAACCCAGTGACAAACAAGGAATTGAAGAGTTATGGAGAAGTTTTGTTTTGCTAAATTTGGGTAGCATTAATTAGATAACTAGATTAAACTAGATCTGTCCAAATAGCAATTTTTCACCAATTCATTAGCCTACAAGTCAAGGGGAAAATGTTACAATCACGTGGGCCCCAGCATGTTCAGGTGTCTATGGAAATAAAAGAACAAAAAATGGTGCACGTTTCTTTATGAAAAAAACAACAACAGGTGAATTACGAAATAGTTAAGAAAAAAAACGGTAATCATTAAAAACGTACTGAAAACAACGAGAAGAGGCAACGTGTTATACTATTGTTTGAGTGAATGACAACTGAGGGAAGAGAAAAAGTTTCATTTGGTTTATGAAAGCCAGGTTTCACGACTTTTAAACGGACACTGAGGATAACTGTGTTTTTAAAAAAAGGTAGTAATTCGAAGTTAAGAGTGTCAACTGTCGAAAAAAAAACTTATAATATGAGGGAAAACGATACAACAACATACTTACAATCGCGGTCCAGTCTTGAGTCTTCTTCGTTGATTCCTGGGTCGTGTGTGTTTCGTGTCGTTTGTCCCTCTTCCCCTTCCTTACAGACTGGATGCTAATCACATGACCAGGCAGGGCTGCTTCTGCTGCTGCTGCAGCTGGTGTTGTCGAGCTGTCAAAAAAAAGAGACACAACTGTCAACGAAACAGTTTTATTTGGATTACCTTGTAAATTTAAACCACCCACCGTATTAATAAGTCGGTGAGTATTTGTTTTTGTGAAGTTGGAAGTTATTTATATCATTGTTTTTATCAACGAGATTGGAGAAAAGATGGCTAAAGAAGCGAGACCTGCTGCTAGCAGTCGGAAGCTAACGTTCCATTCTCTGTTCAGTATAACGGCGGTCAACGTTAGCCATATAATTAACAAGATAACTTTAGCTGTTGGATAGTTAACGTGCTGATGATAAATAAAATAGTGCTTGTGTGGAGTCAGAAAAGTAAATACGTATCGTCTAGCTTGGTTTGTATTTTACCGACTGGGTGTGTTTGGTAACGTTACACGAGCTGACTGAGTGGGTTAGGTTTATAAAGTCTTAGCTAACGTCGTCTCATTAAATTATGCAGCTTAAAATCTAATCCAAATGTATTTAATGCTTCTGAGAACTAGCGTTTAATCAATATATTAATTATAAAATGAATGTGAGATTTGTGCAACTCTAAAAAGTGTTTGCAGTAACGTTAGCTTGTTAGCTACTCTTGCACAAATATTACATGCGGCTTTTACTATGGGACTGGAGTGGGTGTAAATTTGAACGTTTTGTTACTTCCAGGACCCTCCCCTTTCCCAAGTGTAAAGTCACATTGTGTCATGGCTGTTAATGTTGCATAATAACTATGTTTGCATAAAATATTGTAGTTTATTATGACATATTTACTCGAAACCATGTTTAATTTTGTGTCAGTAAACATTTTAATCTCCCTAGCTATCTGGAATTTCATGTATGCATTGTGTTTAATACATGTGTCCTTCATCTGCTTCGCCCTGCCCTGCAGTGTCCAAGGATTTCTTTAGGCATGATGGGGCTAATATGGGGTGTGTTGCACACCCCCTGACATGTGGACTGCAGCAAGAATCTCCCACCTTGCATCTCTTCTCCAACAACACAGCTGACTGCTGTCATGGCCTCCAGTTATCCATCCCCCTTTGAGGGCACAGGTGAAGTGAAGGAGGGATTTCTTTGCCCTCTGTGCCTGAAGGACCTTCAGTCATTCTACCAACTCCAAGACCACTATGAGGAGGAGCACTCTGGAGAGGACCGCCATGTGAGGGGACAGCTAAAAAGTGAGACCCATTAATTGTACTTGTGGAGCCACAGCTTCAGAGTTATGAGTCTTATAATTTTCAAGTAAACAGATAAAAAAAAAAACTTTTAATGTTTGGATTTGTTGAAGGACAGTGTGGCTGTCTTAACAAGCAGTGTAAGGAGTACATTTTGAATTTGATGTAAGGACACTGCAGTGTGGGGCGGGGGAAATTGATGCCAGGATGAATTGGCAACTTTTTCTGCTGCAGGGAGGGACAATAGATGAACTAGAAAATTTCTGAAAAACAGGGAGGAAGATTGGAATGCAAGGGGGTTATCTTTTTGATTTTTATGCAGTTATTTAGATTGATAACAACAATAGAAATTAGTGGCTATTCTGATGCACTGGGCAAATTACATACCCTTCTAGCTTCTGCTTATGTTATATCTTTTTGTGCATTTTCCACACATGGAGTAAGCTCTGTCCTGATTTTCTTTGTGCGCAGGTTTGGTTCAGAAGGCAAAGAAAGCCAAAGACAAGCTGCTGAAAAGAGATGGAGATGACAGACCGGATACAGGCAGTTACGAGTCCTTCTACTATGGTGGAGTTGACCCCTACATGTGGGAGCCTCAAGAACTAGGTGAGACTGGAAAACTGTAACTGTGTAAATAAGGTTGAAGTTAATCGCCACACTGCATGGTTTCTTTTGTTAGCTCGCTCTGTAATATAATTTGGATAAAATTAAGTAGCTATTAATAATGATGACTAAGAAAGCCATAAAGCATCAGCAACATGTTGCACTTTGAGTCTTACAATGTCCCTTTGTTTGCTTTTCCAGGAGCAACCAGGAGTCATGTGGATTTCTTTAAAAAACACCGGGCAGCCAGGATAGATCATTATGTCATTGAAGTCAATAAGCTCATCATCAGATTGGAAAAGGTTTGCTTTTCACAACAGTTCATTGAAAACAATTTTCTTTCTTTTGAAATCACCCTAAAGATGAGCTAAACTGTGCATCTCTTCGTTTCAGTTGACATCTTTTGACAGGATCAACTCAGATGCAGCCAAAATCCGAGGTTTGTCCATGTCTTTATTTCAAGCCTGGCTCCTCTCAGTTCATGTAAATGTGATTAACTTGACATTATAAATTAATGATTCTAATTAATCCTCCTTTATAGCCATTGAGAAGTCAGTTGTGTCATGGGTGAATGACTCAGATGTCCCGTTCTGTCCTGACTGTGGAAACAAGTTCAACATCCGAAACAGACGTCACCACTGTCGTCTCTGTGGGTCCATCATGTGTAGGAGGTGCATGGAGTTTGTCCCGCTACCTTTGGCTCGTACGTATGCTCACAGCACTTTCCATCAAGAGGAAATCTTCTGATAAAGCTGTTTGTGTTTTAATACTGTTGAATGTTTGCCTTTCGTTTGTTCTCAGAAAAACTGATCAGTGGGACACGAGAGGCTCTGTGTGTACCTGGCAGCCCCGGTCAGTCCCAGTCTCCTCCAGCAGTAAGTGGCGGCGGTGGGATGGGCTCCAGGAGAGGCAGCATCAGCAGCCTGAGCAGTGTTACCTCCATGCTGGAGGAAAAGGATGACGAGAAGATTCGCTGCTGTCACCACTGTATGGACACGCTGCTGAAGAGACAGCAGAAGTTAGAGGAGAAGGATCACGTGCCCGATGTCGTGAAACTTTATGAGGTTGGTACGAATACAATGAAAAGGATCGCTACTGATATCAGTCTCTTTTTCTGTTTTCACGAAAAATGCAGTGTATTTTTTTTCAAGCTGTCTTTAGTTTACACTGTGGTATCCTTCCTGTAATTCAGTGTATGACCTTTGGGATTTCCTGTTTTTCACTTGCTTAAAAATTGTCTTCCTGTCAGAGGCTGAGGATGTGCATGGAGAAGGTGGATGAAAAAGCTCCAGAGTACATCAGAATGGCTGAATCTCTCAAGTAAGCGCAATAACATAAAAGTGGTTACGTTTAATTAACTCTAAACTGTTGTTTACTTTCATGGTTTTATGCTTTCACAGTGCCGGGGAAACCACATATAATCTTGACACTGCTGGTGGACTGAGACTGGAAGTACAGAAATACTACGAGCTAATCGATGCCCTGAGGTAGATGCTGATCAGTGTTAATTTTAGCAGCTATTTTAGATTTAGTCTTAGTCTTCAGACGAAAATGGTTATCAGTTTTAGTCACATTTTAGTCATTTTACCCTTTTATAGTTTTAGTCCAGTGATAGTCAATAAAAAGTAATCACATTTTAGTCATTGCTTTTAGTCAAAACGTTTTCTCTCTTGAGAATTTAACAGAAGTCTTATGTCTTGTTTGTAAGATTGAAAAGAATTCTGTTTTCTTCTCAGTAAGAAGATTTTAACACTAAATGCAAAAGATGATCCACCACCACGTCCAAAGGCCCTGCAGCTGCAGAAAATGGTTCGCTACACAGCCACACTTTTCGTCCAGGTGAGACAGAGTTCTGAAAGCAGTATTTCTGCCTCATGTCTTCCTCTTTTAGCCCTCTCTTTTCCTGAAATCAACCATTCGTTGTGCCCTACCTGTTTCAGGAGAAGCTGTTGGGGCTAATGTCTTTACCCACGAAGGACAAATATGAAGAACTCAAAGAAAAGAGGAAACAAGAACAAGAGAAGAGACTCCAACAAGAGAGACTGGTGAGATTTTATACCCTTACTTTTTTGTTACGTTTTTCATAGACTTAACAAGCTTCTAAACTTCTGTTATTTTACTACTAAACAGGCCTCACAGGAGGCCCAGAAGAAGAGGCAGGAGTCTGAGAGATACCGTCCATCTCCGAACACAAATGGAGAGCTGCCGCAGGCCGCTAGACCTCCACGCATGACAAAAGCTGGTGGTTGGTTGCCCTCCGCAGGCTCCACCCATGCACGCACAGAGCTGGAGGACCCCCTCCTGCAGCAGATCGAGAACATCCAGTCATTCCTTCGTCAGGCACGGGAGGCCCAGAGGTCAGACGAGGTCGCCATGTTGGAGGAGAATCTGCGTCAGCTGCAGGATGAGTACGACCAGCAGCAGACAAGCCTGGCCATCACGCTGTCCCAGAAGCTGGCTGAGGAGGAAAACTTGCAGCAGGGGGAGTTCCATCGACTGGAAGCCCGAGAAAGGGAGGAGAGGGAGCACTGGGGTCCCGCTGTGGGCTCCAGCCAACCCTCCTTCACCTGGGAGAGGTCCCTGGATATCAGTCCAGCAGTGGGCTTCCAGGGAGACGAAGACACTGCTGAAGAGGAGCTGACTCCTAAAGCTGACAGAAGTCCATCCTCACTAAGAGCCTTCCCTGCTCTCACAACCCAGGAGGAGTCACCTCCCAGGTTGAGGAGCTTAGGAGGGCATGTAACCCCCCCTGGTGGTGAAGGACAGAACAGTGCCTCCCTTAACCCCTTTGACGAGGAGGACTCTACTCCCATCGAGGAGGATCCGTCTAATCCCTTCTTTGAGGATATCAAGAGAGAGCACAAAGAGGAAACCAACGGGAAGAAAGAATACAACCCATTTGAGGAAGAGGAAGATGTGGAGGAGGACAAACAGGCCGACACTGCACCTAGCAACCCCTTTGAGGAGGAGGACGATACTGATACAGGTAACCCTTTCCTGGAGGCCTCAGGGAATTCCCCAGAAGTCTCGACCAACCCCTTCGACGGGGAAGATGATGAGGTTTTGCCCGACGTGGACATGATAGAGGAGGAACTGCTGCTGCAGCAGATTGACAACATAAGGGCCTACATTTTCGATGCAAAGCTCAGTGGCCGCCTGGACGAGGTGGAGCTCCTGTCGGAGAATCTCAGAGAGCTACTACACACCCTACAGGAACAGAAGAGAAAGAAGCACTGACACCTTCCCCCCAACCCGCTTACCTGCTACTTACCAAGTCCTGCGAGGCTAGCTCACTTTTAATGACTAATGAGCCCACTGATTCTAGTGTGGGTGAGGTCTGCTGCACCACAAGATGATTAGTTCAGTCCCAAAATTAAATATATTTTAGAGCACAGTAGTCTGGAGTGACTCTTTTGATTGATTTCCATAGAAAACATCTCGCTAAACCACTTATTCCGCACAGGATTGCAGAGGGCTGGTACCTACCCCAGCATGCACAATTTTAAAGCACTGCAAGTCAAAATCTATTTGTTCTGGGCAGGAATGTTGCTAAACATAATAACCCTTTTGTATCTGCACAAACACTTACATTTTGAGATAGAACAATGCCACTTATAGTATTTTTAATGGGACAGTCAGATGGTTGTTTGGGTTGAGTGTGGCTCTGGCCTACTGGAAATCAAGACGTGTGATTTGGATCTCTGGCAGAAGCTATGAACGAAGATTAAATGTAATCATAGCTTAATTGAAACAAATGGGAGCCATAAGGAAACTGCACATTTCTAAATCCATGCTTAAATAATAAATTGTTTCAAGGTAGATTTTTACAGAGCAGAGCATTAAGGGCCCGATCAGACAGAATGCGTTTTAGCAGCTGGGGGCGGCTTGTCATTGTTTTCAATGAGAGGGACGCTTTTGCGTTGCTGTGCACCTTGCGTTTTTGAGGCAATGCTCCGAGCGCCTCGAGTTGAAAAAACTCAGTAAAGCAGTAAAACGCCCCACGTCATTGGCGTTTTTTCTGATTGTCCAATCGCATGAAAGGAGAGGCGGGCCTTCTGTCAGTTTACAATATAGCGGTTAGGTTAATGACAGCTAATGATTCGGTGGTTGCCTTAACAGTAGAAAAAAAAAGGCTCAGTGATCTGCTCTTTTTTTTAAATGGAGGCTTCAACAAAAAAGGCAGTGCAGTGTGCCTCGTGTTTTACAGCCTGCAAAACGTGCTCTGCCTGATCGGGCTTTTAATCAGGAATATGGTCCTATATATTTCAGACCTTGTGTCTACATAACCCACACTAAGGGTTTGGTCAGAGATTCGGGGGTGTTATCCTACTAACATTTAATGTAGCCTTCTTAACCACAAGTTTAAACTAGCAGTCTTCAGCCCAAACAGAAGCTGACTCAAGTGACATCACGTGAGGTGATTCATCAGATTTAGCACAGCTTGCTATAGAGCCACAACTGTGCAACAACGTTTATTGAACCAAAGAATCAAATCACATATTTATGATCCATCTAGGCCATAAACTCTCAGACACAACGACCATCTGAGAATCTAATGAGGAATAAAATAAGTTAGACTTTTATGACCATATATGGATGGTCTAGTGTTTGAAGGAAACTGATCATCAATAACTTGATTAAAACTTAACCAGAAGGATTAAATTCGTTTACACAATTTATGCTACTTGTTGCAGTCTTGTGTCTAAGGCGGGTTATAGATTAATAAGGGAAATTAAAGGCACATTATACCGAATCAAGCCATTCTTTTTCTCCTGTTATGTAACCGTCAGTATCATACTGACGGTTATGTACGTATCACATGAAAAAGCTTTTAATTATGCCGTTAATAACCAAGTATACCTGTGACACAACGTCCATGACAGCAGTTGAATATCTATCTAATGTAACAGGTGTTTGTTGGTTTCAGTGGAAGTTGCTTTTTCTGTTAAACTGAACTCAGATGAACATGTTGACCTTTCTCTGTCAATCTGCATGATGTAGATCAAAGTCTTAACTCAAGCTGATTCGGTTGATCTTTTTTTGTGCATCTTGTCTGTCATGTCGGCATGGTTGCACTTGAGGTTTTTTTTTATGATGCCACGGTGAGCAAAGTGACAGCACTGTTCTACCGTGCAGCCCCTAAAGGTTGTGATCTTGTTGTTTACAGTGGCACTACTGACCCAATGGAGCACTTGTGTTGCATGATTCATTTGTCTGTGTTTGAAGTGCAGTTTGCCGCTGGTCTTCCTATTGAACAAGTGGCCAAGTGTTTCCTCCTGCTTTTGTTTTTTATACATTTGGATAAAATCTCACCTGTTCCATGCTGTCAGAAAGATCTGTATGTCAAGCATGTTGTCTGTTCAGTAGTTCTGTATAAGAGGTAAACCCACCTGCAATCACCATGGACGTACAAAACACTATTCGCCAAGGCACACCGTTGGTAACTTGAGACACCAGAACTCACCGAATTCCCAGTGTCTACACGTTTTTCCATATTTGTAAAGCAACTCACTACTTAGGTCAAAGCTACGGAAGCCCTTAGTGGACATGCATCCATAAATTATATTTACTGCGTTTTCCCGTGATTACGAGTTATTTCTGGTCGTTTTCTCAAGATCTCAACTTATTTATCACGAGATAACAACGCGGCAACATCATAACTAATGATCATAACTTGTATTCCCAGAGTTCAAAAAGCACAAAACAAATAGAAATAGGCTGAACTTACCTCATTAATATGGGCAATGGCAGCATGGCATGTCCTGGTCTGTAATATCACAGTGACCAGCCAGTTGTTTTGTTTTCTAGATCGCCGGAAAATTATAACGTTATCACGAGAAAACCAGCTTTGTTTTCCCAAGATCACGGGAAATATAAATCGAGATCTTCAGAAAACAAATGAAATGAATTTGTTATCAAGTTCCTCCTCTATCATGCAAGAAAACCAGCTTTGTTATCCTGAGATTACGGGAAAATAAGTCAAGATCCCGAGAAAACGACAAGAAATTACTCGTTATCACAGGAAAACGAAGTAAATAAACTGTATGGATGCATGTCAGCTTAGGGCTTCCGTACAAAGCAACATTTAAGTCAGGTTTTTTTCTTTGTCTGATAAATTAACACTACTTAAATGCCAGCAAGTATTATCACTAACTGTGCTGCTAAGGTCAGATATGGATTTGTCTTAGTGCTTTCCTCAGAATGTCCACATTTCTCTTCAGTGACATTAACAGTGTTTTGTGAAGTCTGTTGATCTCACACTGCTCCACATCAGATTTTGAGCAAAACATGTGACCCTGTAAATATTTTGTGACATCTTGAAATTACTTGACGAGCTTCTAAATGTGTGTAAGCAGTTGATTTTAGCTAATAACACTGATGCTGGTAAAATAATTGCAAAACTAAACATTTTGGACACACATACATTTTATTAATTTCATCTCAGCGCCAATAAAAAAAAGTCTCTAAAATGTTTGTACTCATTTTTGTTATTTATCAGTTGGCCTTGTGTTTTATCAATCTCAACTTTATCCTGCATAAAAATATAGCAGATCAGATTTCTTAGAATTTGGAGTTTTCTAATAAATAAAGAGAGAACCACAGCTACACAGACAAATTAGTCTTTCTGTGCTGACACTATGCTAGATGTTAATAGCTTCCAGAAGAGTGGACTCTTCTACTCGGTCACACCGTGTACAGGCAGTAGCCAAGTTACCCAAACCTCGACCAAAGTATTGACTGCCCAAACGTCATGTATTGGTATGTTCCTGCTGCTTATGGTGAACTGGAAGGTCTTGGTCCACACAGCATCCAGCATAGTGGGGACCATTTAGACACACATATTTACAAGAGAATATGCGCTTTGGTAGTCCTTTTATGTAAAAATCAAATGTAATGTCACTTTGCCATATAAACGTCCAGTGAATGTACAATAGTCACACCTCCTCTTCAGCCTTTCACTCCTGTGATGCTGCCATCGCGGCCCGATATTTGCCCGTCATCTCCTTGGGCAGCGGCAAGGTGCCAGGACAAGGTACTTGGCCCTCCACCTCGCAGATACACTCCCTCAGACAGTACTTCTTTGGCCCAAAGTTGGCAGGGTTGGAGGCCTGCATCTTGGCTTGAGCCTCCGATTGTAACAGTTCTCTGTAAAAAAGAGAAGGAGCTAAATAAATACGGCCGTACATAATCGTGTCCCTGCAGGAAATTGACCTTTCTGACAGAAGATATTTTGACATTTGAAAAGCACTGGGTGAAATATAGTTCTCATGTATTCTTCATGCTGGTTTATGATCACTGTCAGACATTTTCTGGCATTTTGCTGCAATAGAAATTGTGATATAGCTTTCATGTTTTCTTTACCTAGTCTTAAATGCTGCATTTCAAGAGCTTTCATAGGTTAATTAATCTTGCAAAGTGAAATGAAAATGACACCCATATTACGCGTAATTTTTAAGTATTGTTTTGTGTAAATATAATGATCACCAAAAGCCACAGTCACAATGGAAATACAAGTACAAACTATCACATAATTGATTTTTTTAGTCCCATAAGTAACAAATATAGTCATGCAGGTGAGATGAGACATGTGCCACATTAAACTCAATATAATTATAACATCTTACTCTGATTTGCCCAAAATCTTCTTCACATGTTGTGAAATTTGTTTGTAGTCCCTCCCTTCAACATCCACCAGAACTTGCTCACCATCATCTGAAAAAACAAAAATCAAAAGTTATGCCCAGGCTCAATACAATGATATAATAACAATAATAATAGTAATAATAACAAAAAACAGTTCAAACAAAGTTGCAAGGCTACACACCCAGGTAGAACTTCAAGAACGGTGACGGTGTCATATTTTTGAACATCATTATTTGGACCCAAGGGTTTTTGTACTGAATCTGAGGAATATTGAAGAACACAAACTTCCTGCAAAATAAATGAAGAAAGTAGACAATTAACGAACGGTGTTACATAACAGGCGGTTTGAGCTCTCAAGCACACCTTAAAAGGGCATTTTTCTCTTGTCCCACCTCCTTGATGACAAACTTGCATGTCAAATATAACTGTTAAAATAAGTTTTAAATCTACTTTGTTTTGTATGATTTTGTTGATACGTGTCTCTTGTATTGTAAAACAATTAGTTTAATCATCAACATATTTTAAATAATAGTAATTATGCACTTAAGTTGTGTCCCACAACATGCATGCAACCCTGTAACCGAAACCTACTTAACAGTGAGTCACATGGCACACAGGAAATTACATCTATAAACTATATGCTAACACCATGGGCAGATCAAAGGTAAGTCCCCTCGGCTATTTTTCATATTTTTCCAATCTTTTCAGCCTTGACTGAGTGTCTCACTCTCACCAATGCAACCCTGTCAGTCATATTATCAGAATAAGACAAATGAGTTACTTTACACAACCCTGTTACTCTAATTTCAACTCCGTTACCTTATCATTTTTATTAAAATAATCTTAAATGATTTTCAAAGCTCATTAGAGTTTGATCTATTGTCCTTTTAAAAGTTTCAGTGATTTTATGCATAATGTATTTGAGCAAATATTTGAAAATCCATACTGGAATGAGTAAAAAAAAAAAAAAGCATGACTTGAAAAGTTAGGTAAGCCTAGATTTCAAAAGTTGCTTAAATTAATATAAATCGAGTCTTATCTGAAACTAAATGATTATTCAATGTGAATGCGACCTTCTTTACTTAATGGTAAAGGATTTATTAAAACATTTAAATATACATTTTCAGGTTCCTGAGCATTTGTAACAGGGTTGCGCTAAGCATAACACACAACAAATAAAACATCTCATAAAAGGTGTATATTTGATGCTTGAGCGGGACGAATCCAATTTTTTGATGGTTTATATGTTTTTCTTAAATACATGACAGAAAAAAAATAATGAAGGGTAGATTTTTCAAAATTTTGATGCCTAAATTGTCCTCCAATTATGGAATGGCCCATATTAATTGAAATACTAAAATGTGAAAACAGGACTGAGAATGATGCATGGAAGTCGCCCCCACCTGTTCCGAGTCTTACTAGAATAAGGGGGTTGGTGTAATGCTCCGCATGTTTTTCAGGCATATTTACAATGTTTTAGCTAGCTGCTATTAGCTCTGACCTTGCTCCTTCGCTGAGATCCCCATGTGTGTTGTAATTGACCGTCATGATCTTCACTCTGTTTTTAAAGATGATGTCGCCCTTCTGCAGATATTCCAGAGTCCTCCTGATCGGAAACCTTCCTTTCATAGGCATTTTAAGTCCTTTTTTGGATCAAAATAAAAGCATTTGAAAGTACTAGCCGCCTGGAGCCCTGAAGTCGCACAAGCAGACAGAGAGGCGCCTTTTGATGACGTCGTCGTCACCCGAGCGACCGAGAAGCGACCAGGAAATTGTAGACAAGTATTATAATAAGTTACCCATAGATATATGTATGTACTATATCTATGAAATAATAGATAAAATGTGACAATCCTGTTCCAATTATTGGAACTAAAAAATATATATATATTCGTAGTCAAAGTAGCAACGTCAATTCAGATGAATATTAGTCTTTTTTTAGCTTTTCTACTGTCAACATCCGTAAAAAGGAAATCATGAAAATTATTTTTTCAGTCGTGTTTTTCGGAGCATAGGAAACTTCATTTATACATTAAAATATTATTAATATTCAGCTCCATTAGGAATAATGATCTATGACTTCCACAATCACATTCATATTTTTCCAAAAATATTCAGCGTTTTCCAAGAGATTTTTCTCATTGAAATGAATATGCAGAATGTTCATGATTTCTAGATTTTCACACTTTTGCAACCCTTTTGAGACTTAACAGCTCATTCACACCTCCAGCTAAAAACTTTCAAGATTTTTCAACTTTGTTAGAAGTAACATTATAATGGGAGTCAAAAGAAAACCCCTCAAATCTTCCCACTCAATCATACATTCACATAGAAACGTCATTTAAAATTTAAAATGAACACTTCGCACTTTTGACTAAATTGTTTATGTTATTAATACTTTTTACACAATCACTTTTCAAAGGCAGTTGAAAATATCTTGTAGGCTACATTTTTTTGAAAACTTGCACCTAAGCCCACAATTTTCCCTACAAGTACAAAATGAAGGCACCAAAAAGTATGTATATTAATGTTGGTTGGGGTGGCTAGGTGATTCAAGCAAAGGGGTTTAGAATTTTGCTACAAATAGCTTTTACTCCATGTTAAGTGAGACAAGAAATGTCAGGAGGACACCACATGTGGGCACTCTTGTATTTCGCTTGGCTTGCCACATTTGTGACACTACAGACATGAAAACCAAATCAATGCATCTGGCAGATTCTCATTTTGGTCACATTATCACCATTAAGCTGATAGCAGTTACACTTTGACCCTTAAATTAGCACTTTTTAGAGGTTATTTTCAGCTTTGTCTCTCTTAAATCTACTTCCTAAGCTATTTAATTGACTCAGCCTATGATATAAAGCTTTTAAACTGCATCAGCTCCAATGTCTTTTAAGACTGCTTGTATCTTTCTTTACCTGCGGCTCCTCCTCTGTTCCGCAAGTGACTCTGATCACAACAGTACACACACACACACACACACACACACACACACACACAGTCATACATGCTCAAACATCCAAGAGGACAAACTCAAACAGCCACTGTCTTATAATGTAGCCTTACAACTTATAACAACTGTGCATTGTCTTCACAACTGTTTCTAACAGGCATGAGACCGGTTTGAGCAGTTATTACTCCGCACAACACCAAGGTGCCACAAGATTATATAAACAGGAGAAGCTTTTCCTTGAACTGAAAAAAACCTTGTGACATGGAAAGTTGAGCGTAGGTGAAGGAACTGGTTTATGTGGAGAAGTCAAAGCCCAGTAAGTATTTAAAATACATTTCATAATTGTTTTGAGTGTGACATCTACCTCAGGCTTACAGACAACTGATATGCAAATATTTAATTCATCCTGTTGATTAGGTATTCATTTATCAGGCATTTTACTAACTAATTTTTATCTCTGTAAATGTACAACTTCTAAACTTTCTACTACTTAGAGTGTAAAAAGAGTGTAAACTAAATCAATCTTATATGAAAATTGTCTTTTATTTTCATTCTGATTTAATGTAAAATTCTTATCATAAACATTATACAGTGTATATACTTTGCAAAATTTGTGTTATATAAAAAAACACAAGTATAATGTTGAATTTTGTATGAAAGTGACTTTAATCAAAAGCAAAAGTACACAAACATTGTGAAGAATGTGTATAAATTATTGTTATTTTTGCAACCTACATGATTGTTGATGTTATTAATACACAGTACAGTAGGTCTGCCTTATGTTAAAATAGTCAGAAATTTAAATGAAGAGAAAATTAAATGTCTCTAAAACGTTTTCTTGTTGCTAATTAAAAAAGTAATAGCCTAACTGAAGAAAATAATACTTTTATAATTAAAAAATACATTAAAAAAAAAAAAGTGATCTATCTTTTAAATAATGTATATGTATTCCTTTTATCAAGCTTTCTAAAATTATGTTTTCAATACATTTCCTTTCAGTTTTGTTTTAGGTCAGTCCTTCCCTCTGCATACCATGCCCATATTTTGCCATCGACTCACCTTTCGTGTGAAGGTTGCAGTTGCCTTCATTATCATTTTTCTTTTCATCATATACAACAACATCAAATTCAGAGGATCCACCCTCCTGCCTGCCTTCGCTTTATCAGGTCCCGCCTGTCCACGTGGGTTTTACACTGAAGAGGAGCTCAAGCCTCACATTCAGAGGCCTCCCCAAGACCCCTCGGCACCAGGCGCACATGGGCAAGCCTTTTTATCACAGACAATGACCAATGAAGAGCGAAGAGAGAAAGCACGGGGGTTTAATAAAAACCAGTTCAACCAGTTTGCCAGTGATCGCATCTCCCTGCATCGTGATCTGGGCACAGACACACGGCACCAAGAGTGAGTGTACAATTGTTCATTTTATGTGTCTGACTTTATTCCCTCTTGTCTTGATCGTTGCTTGTGTTGTATTAACTCGTGATGTACGCGGATCTGGACAAAAGCGTCTGTTGCATGAAATTGTAGCATTGTAACAAATCATCACTGGCTCTAAACAGCTGCTTGGAGCAGAAGTTTCTACGCTGTCCTGGCCTTCCTACCACCAGCGTGATCATAGTGTTTTATAATGAGGCCTGGTCCACCCTGCTGAGGACGGTCTACAGTGTGTTACACACAGCTCCCGCAGCCCTGCTCACAGAGATCATACTGGTGGATGATGCCAGCACAGAAGGTGAGTGTCTTCACAGAGCTGCGTGTCAAGGCAACTCAACTGACACTGGACCTTTGTTGCTAGGCAACCCAAACATTCTCATGCACTCTGTGTATACAGGTTACCACAGATCAGCTGTTTTATCATGTAGCCTACATTTATCTGTAGGTTAGTTTATCATCAACCAGTGAAAGAAGGGTCTGTTATGCGATTCAGAGGTACTAGCTTGATAAATGTCGTATAGGCTACTGTTAACTGACAAGAGTACCAACATTTTGTCGTTGTAGAGGTATTGCAGTTTTAATAAACCCTACCCTGAATACCAGTGATTACAGCTATTGATTTCAAAGTATGTAGTGACTGTTCTTTCTTCTTTCTGTAGATCATTTAAAGGCTCCTCTGGATAGCTACGTGCAGCAGCTGAAAATAGTGCGAGTTTTACGGCAGAAGGAGAGGAAAGGTTTAACCGTAGCCCGACTGTTGGGAGCACACGCTGCCCGAGGAGAGGTTCTCACCTTCCTGGATTCCCACTGTATGTTACCCATAATGCAATGCGTGTCATTCATTTCATGCATGGTTCAGTTTGATTGTTTTAAACAGGTGTCTGTTGATCAACATAATGACTAATGAATAGTGAGTAAATGATGAAATTTACTTCTTTGCAACACCTGAGTGTTAATATTACTTTTATGGGGTTGATGGAACATGCACCCCATATACAGAGGCTACAGTTCTTGACACACTGATCACAGGTTTGACTCTCGGTCTGCTGATCATTTGGTGCATGTCATCACCCACTCCCTACTCCCCACATTTCCTGTCTCCCTTCAGCTGTCCTATAAATAAAGGCAAAAGACAAAAAAAAACTGACTTATCAATGTCCCTCTCTCTTCCTGTTAAACCTCTGCATAGGTGAATGCTTCCATGGGTGGCTGGAGCCTCTTCTAGCTCGGATAGCAGAGCAGCCGTCTGCTGTGGTGAGCCCAGATGTCGTCAGTATTGACCAATATACCCTTAAGTTCAGGAAGCCAGTCCCCATAGCGAATAGGTGCAGTCGAGGGAATTTTAGCTGGAGGCTCAGGTATGGATGGGAGGCCATTCCTGAAGAAGAGAAGAAGCGAAGGAAGAATGAGACTTATCCTGTCAGGTAGATATAAGATTACATACACACACAAGTTATGAGGATCTTATTCTAGTGCACATAGCGATTGACAAACTGTATGATGGCATGAGTTTCGGAGGATGCAATAGCCTAATAATGACTACATTAGAACTATGTGCAAGGATGAATGTCATGCAAACTCAGACTCATGACCACTGAGTTATTGTTATTAAATATAATGCTGCTGCACAATCTTGTGAAGAAATTCCATACAAATATCAGGGTTGCTTTGAGTTGGGTTTAAAAGCATCCATATTCTGTATGTTACATAATAATTTATTCACCCAAGAAGTGGGAGACATGGGTAACACTTTACCAAAAATGTTCATCTCACCGCTCATCTTGTTATGAGCCATGTTTGTTTTTTTAACGTCCACATGATGGTGCTATTCACACAAGTCTAATTCAGGGCTGTTCCCACCTGTCTCCAGTCTTTGTGCTACTCTCAATAAGAAAAGGAAAATATATATTAATAATAACATTTAAATTAGATAATTTACTATCACTGAAAGAAGCTGATTAGTGGCTGATTTTGTAGAACTCCTGCTTTTGTTGGTGGCCTGTTCTCTGTATCTAAATGGTACTTTGAGCATATCGGGACTTATGATGACCAGATGGAGTTCTGGGGAGGTGAGAATTTGGAAATGTCCTTCAGGGTAAGAACTTTTTTTAGTCTTTTTCACGTTCTTTCCAAAGTGTTGACACTTTTAAGCCCTATCTTGTGCTCTCTCCTCTCTGGTGCAGGTCTGGCAATGTGGAGGTCAGCTGGAGATTATTCCCTGTTCTGTCGTAGGTCACATTTACCGCAATAAAAACCCCCACAGCTTCCCCAACAGCAGCTCTGTGGTCACACGCAACCTGGTGCGTCTGGCAGAGGTGTGGATGGACGACTACAAATGGGTGTTTTATCGCATTAACAAAAAGGCTGCTTCCATTTTTAAAGAGGTGAGAAGTCAGAATTTAACCCCATTATATTTATGATGTTGCATGTATTTCCTCATCTACTTTTCTTTTGTCATTTTCCCCTCAGGATTCATTTGGAGATGTTTCTGAACGCCATGAACTCAGGAAGAGATTGAAGTGCAGGGGCTTCTCTTGGTACCTGAACAACATTTATCCTGAGGCCTACGTGCCTGACATATGGCCAATCATGAATGGACAGGTAAACTACTTCATGGTGGTTGTTTTAGTTTGTATTTTTCCAAAATACAAGTATGCATTTATGAGAAATTATCCATGCCAATAGTTTTATTTTTTCATGTAGCGCACAAAATACTTTTTCAAATCCTGTCTGCGGTAAAAATGAATCTGTTCAGTTACTGTTTTATCATTTTTTCTGCAGTTGAAAAACATTGGTTCAAATTGCCACCTGGATGCCTTGGTGACAAATGATAAATGGGATCCTGTTGGAAATTTTAGATGTAGCCATAAAGAGGAAGTACAGGTACGCTAACTCCAGGGGTTCTTCATGGGGGGGTCAGAAATACAGGGGGGGGGGATACGTAATGTTTTTCTGTTACACAAAATGATGTGTTATTTTTCACTTCTTGTAAAACAGTGGATAGTTTCAGCTTTGCAAGACTCAACAAATGCTTCAAATGAAAAACAATTTTTAGAAGTAAAGTAAATCTTAAAATACTATGTCTGTGTGACTTGCAGAATTTTGAGTACACATTGCAGAAAGAGGTACGGCTAAGCGTGGCCATTGGTTTTTGTTTACATGCGACCCCTGGAAAAGTAACTGTGTTTCTTAAACGCTGCCAATTGAAAGGGAAAGGAACCACAGCAGCGCCTGAGCAACAATGGATCTTCACACAGGTACCACAATGTGTATTTCTACATCACCTCAAATATGGAGAAACTGATGTTACAACACATGTCCCAAGCTGCACAGGGAAATACTTACATTTCCTTTTCCTCATTCTTGTCGCTTGACCTCCTCAGTCAGTTTTACAGTTTGTTTTGTTGTTGCTTTCAGACAAACCACCTGAGGAACCTGTCGTCAGGAAAATGTTTGACAGTCTCAGGAAGATACGCATTTGTGTCCGCCTGCAAAACCACCCGTCTCAGCCAAGCCTGGGTCTTCATCTGATTCTAGTGATGAATTTATACATGTGGATTTATGTACGTTGAGATTTACTTCAAGGTTCAGATTTTTCAAGTGTACCTCAGTGCTATTTTTGCATTGTCCACACAATCACAATTTCCCTCTTCGGGCATAGACTGACAGTTTCCATCAGGGGTATAGCACCACAAAGAGAGGCATTTATGCTATAAACAGCATTTGATATTACATCTGCTATCAACAAGAGGAATCATGATGGTGACAATAACTCCCGATTTCAATTACAAATGAGGAGGATAACTTATAATGTTTTATACGATACAATACGATGCGATACACTTTATAATGTATAATGTTTTATATTACTCTTTCGACAACAAATCAGTATTTAGACAATAACCAACAATGAACTGATCCCACAAGCGAAGCGTGTGTAGCAAAAGCCTCATATAATGTATGTGTGTGTGTGTCTTTGTTTCATTGTTACGCAAACACTATTAAATATTCACGAATTAACCAAACTGTTGCACTGAGTGACATGTTCCTTCTTTACCTCAAACATCGGCACTTTACTTTGAGTAAGTCACACATATGCTACATCACTGTGGTATTATTCTGCAGCAGGAAATAGTTCCTATTTGTTTGATGTACATTTTATGTTGTGGAGTTAAATGTAGAATATTTGCCTCTGTATTGTTGTTTAGTAAAGGCATGAAAGCAGAAAAGCAGAAAATGAAAAGACTCAAGTAAAGTACAAATACTTCAAAATTGTACAGCTTTAGTGGCCAGGTATGTACACATACAAGGACTCCGGTTTAACTTTGCTCCCTATATGTACAAGCATTAAACATTAAATGTTAAACTAAAAACTACACGCCTATCTTAGACATGATATATTAAACATTAAACTAATATGTACATGCTACAAGAGAATAGTGCAATGATGAGGAGTACAAAGGATGCTGAAATAATATGGAAAAAAAATCTAATTGTCTAATTTGTTATCATATTATTTCAGAAAAGATTCAATAACTAAGAAAATTTGTTTTTTTTAAACAAAGATAAGAAAGATTGAATTGTTTCCTTTTCCGTCCTATTTTGTTCTTAGTTTCCTCATACTTGTCGACATTAACAAGGAAACAGCATTTTCACTAGACCAGTTTTAAAAGGGTAGTCTGCGTGCGCGCGTGCGTTTGTGTGAGAGGTTGTACAGTTAAACCACGCCCATCCTCAGCGTCAGTGACGTCACTTGATTCGACAGCGATGGGGAGTCGAGCGAGCGCTGGTGAGTTTCTCCCAAACCAATAATATCTCTCAATTCTTCTTTAGTCACTTGAACAGGGAAGTAGGCGAGGCAGCTCGTAAATGCGCACCACCAGCCCCGAACTGTTATCGCTGTGAGTGTGCATAAAGTCTGCATCCTTTCGTCGGGTTTGCTCGGGGTTTAACTGCTAGTCATCATCTCGTTATCAAATTTGTGAGTAGCTCTCGTTTTGTGTTTTGTTCTGTCACTTAACCGGCGTATAGCTAGTTTTAAGCTAGGTGCCTTTTTGCTAACTAGTAAGCTAAAAGCGACAGTTTGGGTTTGTTGCTTGTCAAGTCATGTTGTCATAACAGCGTGAGAAGCTATGAGCTGGTGACTGGGCGGTTTAAGTATTATCCCTCTATACAGGCTTTAATTAACTTTATTAGCATAATCTGTCCTCTTTAACCGTTGATGGTAGCAGCTATCTTGTCCACGAGAGAATCACTCATGAACGTCTAACTGTCGTTCCGTGTTAACTTGCTATTAGAGCCGAAACTATCCAGCTTTATCGCGGTGTTGTGCAGGAAGGTTTAGCCCTGTGTATACGGGATTTTGTGGAGGATTTGACTAATAACATTATAGTTTTGTGTGTGTGCTATTTCTGTGAGCTAATCAGTGACCAACTGACAGAAATCCACGTGCAGACTCTGCGAGTGTTGTTTTCTGTCAGTGGTGGTTTTTACATGTATGTAACCTTATATGACTGCTGACATAGAGCATATAATAGGTTTGTAGCAGATTTTCACTGCAGCCTGGACGAGTAGTTCAGGGTGAAAATGAAGAAGTCAGTGGTGAAATAGCTGGGGGAAAAAATACTTCCTGATTTGACTGATTGTTACAACTTAAAATGAGTCTCAAGGAAATCTAAGTTTGGCACTCTCAAATATGCAACTCATCCTTGTAATATGTTGGATGATTGAGTAAGTGAAGTGTCAGTCCAAGTGGTTTTTCCTGTTCTAGTCAAATGAGTTAAAATCACATGTACTTTACATCTCAACTGAACATTTTCAAAAAAGTATGCTGTGTTTTGGAAATGTAATACTTTATATTCTACTGTTTCAGGCTTCAGTTGGTTTCCATTCTAGGGTGGCAACTTGGATAAATATTTAATTTATGAGTTTGTTTTAAAATACATTAAAATTATGAAAAATGACTTTCGGAGCTGCTGGGGATGTATTCAAATGACTTGCTTTTTCCAAAACCCTTAAAGCTCCTGTGAGGAGTTTTTCGCCGGTTATTAAACAGACTAAAATTTATCCGGATGCCTCAATATGACCTACAAAAGCAAACCAGACCATCAGCAACAAGATTGATTATTTCTATATAGTTATTTTGAATTCCTGAAACCGCTGGTGGGGGGTAGGTGCCAGGCGAAGTGATAAACTGCATGCTACCTTTGTTTATATTTTCAAGGGCAAAAATTGAAAGTGAGTGATACTTATTAAAGAAAGCAGGATGAGATTTTTTGTTAAAAAAACACCATTTAAGCATGTACAGGACAAAATCTGAGAACAGATGAGAGGTACGGCTTTGTCCACAGGTGTCGCCGAAATCAATACAAAGTGAAAGTTCCTCACAAGATCATACAAGACAAATTCAACCAGCTAATGCTCAACCAGAGAATTTGGGTATTCCTCTTTAAAGATAATAACGTAATAAACTGCATATTGTGTTACAAGCATAGACGCTCACATTTATATCAAAGTTCCAAGTGTGGACGTGAATCCAGAATATAGAAGTACTCAATGAAAACTGTACTAATCAATCTGCTCTGCTTCGCACAAACTGCAGTGATTATATCACATTGATCAAAATACAAACTTGATGTTTACTGTGATTTATTTTTTCCCCACAAATCTCATGCAAGCTTCAATATGCAGATTTGTTAAAACAAGAAGAGCTGGTTCTACTCGCTGCCTTTATGTCTTCTCTCACTAACCCTTTAGGATGCTACAAGCCAAACGGCAACGGTCCCCTCACCTTTTCAGTATGCTTCCAACTGATTTTCTTACTGTAGAGATAAAAATGGAAATCAATGGCTACCTGAAACAGCAGGAAAAATGCTAAACATGAGTTGGAGTAATGTAAATTTCCAGCTTTTTGTTTTCTTTTATTGCTGGTATGATGGTGTTTGAGACACAGTGCCTCCCACCTGACAAATATTTCTAAGGTGTTTTACATACTCATTGTATTCAAGCCCAGAGGCACTGGTACATTCCTTTCAGGTTGAGTTCTGTCTGTATTTGTACCCTTGATGGTTGGTTTAACATTAAAGGGCATTGGTCAGTTTTTTTCTTACTTGATTATTTTTTGTCTGCATTTTAGAGAAAATGACCACCCTCCCCCTCTCACGCTCTGAGGTGTTTGGGGAGCTGAGGAAGGAGCTGCATGAAGATGAAGAGTTCCACGCGTCCGACGCTCACATATTCATCATCATGGGAGCATCGGTGGGTGCAGGGGAAGGGAGTCATAATCTAGTCTGTGATTGCAGAAATAAAAATTTGACCTTATTTTGCAATACGCAATACCTCTTGTGTCATCCTGCTCAGACAAAATTAACTAAATGATTCAGAGGCTTTTATAACCAGAAGGAAGTATGTAGTTTTTCTCTGTTTCCTTATTATCATGTTGGCACATTTATAGTGGCCATAATTTGTAGGAAAGTGTGAAGTAATCTTTAGAAATCCTTGTATAACTGCACATTATGTGAATAAGGAAATGTTGAAACTGATTTTAGCAGTCTTGTGCAAACAAGTGGCACTCAGGCAGCCAAGCTTTCGAAAGCCTAAAATTGTGAAAGTGAAAACCTCACTCAACTTCCTCTTTGCTTATCATTTCAATTGCATGTGACCCCTTTAAAAAGTTTAGAATAATTTAACACGTTACTTTGCTTTGAACAAACTTTTTTTTTTGCAGGATTCTGTTTGAGTTCATTTAAAGAATTAAAACCCAAATGCATCACAGTTTATTATTGTATTTTAAAAAAACTGGTGCATGACGGCTTACTTAAAGGAAATACAGTGGTAAACATTTTTATTAAAATTGTACAATTTAACAAATAAAAGGAAACCAAGCTAACAACCTGACAAAGCATTAAAAAAAAGAATATAGTTTTCAGTTGTTTGTGACGGTCAGTATAGTCATTACATAATAATATTTGTGTTTAAGACAAGCCGAGTCATAATTAATGCTAATTTATCTTTTACTGCTAAAACAAATGTAATCAAAAGTTGATCCTTTCCAATGATGTAATAAGAACTGTTTTCCGTTGACTATTTCCTCATACCTTTAAGGTGTCCAGTTCAGGAACTAAAACCGTTTAAGGCATTCTGAAACTTTTTTACACCTGTGTCCTCATTTCCTTGTCTCATAATGTTTAATTATTTACCCTTTACTCCTCTATAAGGCTTCAATCTATCCAAATGTCTATTTTCCGCTAAAATGTTTCTTTTCCTTGCGTTACAGAAACCTACTTGTTATCTATGAGAACATAAAAAACCAAAATGCAAATTTTTGCTGTCAGAAGAAAATTTCATTTCAAGCACTTGGTCTTAAAACAGTTATACATTTGGCCGTGTCCTTCTTTCTCATGCACTGTTTTGTTCTTGGTGGAGGAGAGCGGCACTGTTGCAGATTTTTGCAATGTCACTAGCAGTCAGCGTTTTTCTTTCACTGTGGTACACAGGCAGGTTGGGGCAAGGGCAGAGCTGTTTGCAATCTGGTCGGGCTTGTTTTATGCATATGTGTGTCTGGCTGCAGTTGTTTGCCCTCAGGTTAATTAACATATAGATACCAACAATCACAGAACATTTTCAAACAGTTACTTAATGCTAATATTTCATTAGTTATTGCTGCTCAGTGTCATGATGATATGCAAAGTTTGACAGGCTTGTTGATTGACATTGCATACCAGGTTGGCTCAAGTGAATTAGCAACTTCTTATCCCAAGTGTGACATTAAAGATTACCACTAGAGCGATCTGTGAGTTATTTTCAGGTCACTGATTATTAGTTTGGTCTTAAAAATAGTGAGAAACGTTGTACAGTATTTCTCAAAGCCCCTGACAACATGCTCAAACATGCTTTGTCCAAAGCCCCAAGATGTTCAATTCTCCTGTCAGTGTGGAGCAAAGAAAGGGGGGAAAATCAGATTACATAAGCTGGAGCCGATAATTGTCACTTTGGTTCCTTAAAAAAAATGACTCAACAGTTCAAAGATTTTCAAAATAGTTGGCGGTTAATGTCATAGTTGATAACTAATTGCTTTATCAGTTAATTGTTGCAGCTACTATTAGCACATATGCATGATTATGTGATCCGCGTTCCTTTCATTTACAGGTAACACTTTAAACACACAATATTAAATAATATAACAGGGTTACAAGGTGACCTATTCCCAACTGAAGAATACAGAGTCTTAAAGGGAGATGCTAGATTGTGATTAAGGCCACCAGTAAACTGCTATGGGAATAACTTTGAACTGAATTCACACTTGCTGTTCTTATATAGATGTTTGATTAAAGTCCTCCCTTGTTTCTGAGCACTGTTGTCTAGTGACAGTAAGGCCTTGAAAAATGTGATTAATACTATCAAACAGTTTCTGTTGCATGAGCTCTTATAGTTAATCTGATAGTCAACGTGTTCTTCAGCAGGTTTCTGTCAACATCAGGACAGACTTTTAAATTCTATTTATTATTCGAGTACAAAGAAAGCTTGTTCACTTGTCTGTGTGGTGCAACATAAAGGCATTGTGCTGACACAGGACGGACATAATAAGAAATTAAATACTGTACAAAGAGAAGTTGTTTCACACCCTGTGTCTGTTGTCGATCTTGTGTCTCCACGCTGTCTGATCCTTGAGCTTGCTTTCAGTGGGATTACTGAGGTTTTGTAATTCTTAAATAAGCCGAAGCCGTCTACTTACCTGATACCAGATGCTGAGACCTGTAGTACCTTTGACTTTGTGTCATGGAAAATAATAACTACTCCAACAGAATGAACTGGTCAGCATCAACCTGTAATGATTGTGTTTGTGACCTGTGTTTTAAGGTGAAATCATATGTCTGATCATGTGTTTGTACCTGCAGGGGGATCTGGCTAAGAAGAAAATCTACCCGACTCTGTGGTAAGTGAACTTCTGACCCCAGTGAACCATTCAAAGGATTTTACACCAGTAGCAGAGCAGAGTGGGAAGAAAGATACTCCTCTAATCTCGACCTGAGCTTCTGAAGTTGCGTGTAATGATAATGACCCATATGTTTATCCGTTCTCTCGCCAGGTGGTTGTTCAGAGACGGCCTCCTCCCAGAGCAGACGAACTTTGTGGGCTTTGCTCGCTCGGACTTGACA
Source organism: Semicossyphus pulcher (assembly GCF_022749685.1). Lineage (NCBI taxonomy): Eukaryota > Metazoa > Chordata > Actinopteri > Labriformes > Labridae > Semicossyphus > Semicossyphus pulcher. Next base: position 23,353,958 of record NW_027211637.1, read on the forward strand.
GTCGAAGCCATTCGAACTGCTTGCATGCCATACCTGAAGGTAAACATAGGCCTGTGGAAAAAAACTAACAGATTTTAAGTTTGAAAACATACAATAAAATGATATTAAAAATAATAAAATCCCTCAGAAGTTGGTGGAGACCATAACATTGGGTACTGGACTCACATTCATCAGTTGGCCAGAAACTGGACTCCAAATGAATGCTCATGTTGCTCTGTAATTAATGGATGTGTAAATAAGAAACTGCTAATAAGATTGCCTTGACAACTTAAGCTCATACAAATTGTTTTTGCTGCCTCCAAGTGGCTATAAATCAGTTTTTATAGGGGTTACACTACGTCAGCTCCTGTATATAAGGGAATATATCAGACCACAAGTATTCTCAGAAAAGCAATAAATCTTCATATCACATTATATGCATGTGGTAATGTTTCCCACCCTCTGACCCAGGTGACGGACACAGAAGCAGAGCGGTTGTCAGCCTTCTTCAGCAGGAACACCTACATCAGTGGGAAATATGCAGATGAGGGTTCTTTCTCCAAACTCAACACACACATCATGTCCCTGCCTGGAGGAGCTGAGGCAAACCGGCTCTTCTACCTGGCGCTGCCACCCACCGTGTATCACGATGTTACCAAGAACATAAGGCACTGCTGTATGAGCAAAAAGTCAGTACAAGCACTTCTCTTACAAACCATCGCCGTGTCACTGTTCCCGTTTTTTAGCCTTTGTCTGTAGTCATTGTTTGATTGGGATATGAGTGTGCCAAATCCAATTCTTTCATGCATATCTAAACCTTTGTTTATGTTCTCCTTGTTCGTTGTGCAGAGGCTGGAACAGGGTGATCGTAGAGAAGCCGTTTGGACATGACCTTCAGAGCTCTGAAGAGCTGTCCACTCACCTCTCCTCCCTCTTTACCGAGGAACAAATCTACCGTATCGATCACTATCTGGGCAAGGAAATGGTGCAGAACCTCATGGTGCTCAGGTGAGAGAGCCTTAAGATTATACTTGCATTAATATATTATATGATGCCCTGTAAAGATTGTGATTGCCAAACAGGATATTGTGAAATGATAAAAAGTGGATGAAAGTTTGCTGGTGATCATGTGTGGAGGAACAAAGTCTCAGAGAGTCTGACTCACCTAATTTGTAATCAATCAATATCTGTACATAATAATGACGACACACCCACTAATAGTTCCAATAGAGTGATAACAAAGTGTACAGGGTCAGATGTGAGACTGCAGAAGAGGAATCAACTAGTCAGGAAATCATACAGGTTCATTATTATGTACTTGAAAAGTCCAGCAAAACATGTTTTTCCTGTCAAACTCTGACACTGCTCTCTCAACAAACTGGTTAGCCAACTCTTTATAATAACAAGAGGAGAGGCTTTCAACAGCCAAATAAAAAGATTAAAAAAACTGCCCAAGGGAAAATTGGCCGAATAGCTGCTTATAAACATTACAGTGAAAGAACAAGAGAAAAACAGGACACAAATACAACACTAAAACAAGAGCAGCAGGTGCAGTCAGTCACAGGGTGACTGAGACAGCAGTATAAATGTAATACTCTAATATATAATACATGAAAGACCTAAATCAATGAAGCGTAAATGGAAACACAAATGTACAAGAAATAGGATACATACATAGATCGTATAGCACATCTCAGAATAATGAGGATATTATTTAAAGCTCCTGTGAGGAACGTTGGGTTTGTGTCAACGTTGGCGCCCCCTGTGGACAAATCTATACCTCTTATCTCTTTGCTGATTTTGTCCTGTACATGCACCAGCGGTTTCAGGCAGTACAAATAACTATATAGATATAATCAATCTTGTCGCTGATGTTCTGGATTGCTTTTGTAGGTCATATAGAGTAATCAGATTTAATTTCAGTCTAACCATTGAAAAACTCCTCACAGGGACTGTAATTGTTTGTGTGGAAAAAGGAGAGATTTTACTTTTTATTACATTTTTTTGTTTTTAATTCAGTGTACAACAAAGGTCTGCAGGTGATGCACAGTGATTTAAATTATGCAGCACTTCAGTTTCAGCTGGCTGATGTTCACAAAAGCCTCTGTGAATATCATACAAAGAAAACACAAATTGGCCTCCACCCACAAAGAAAAACAATGTGCATGAATGTTGTCACGAACGGCTGTCTTTTCATGCTGTGAACATCATGTGATCACACAATGTTCATTTCAGGTTCGGGAACCGTATCTTTGGGCCGATCTGGAACCGAGACAGTGTGGCCTGTGTTGTTCTCACCTTCAAAGAACCGTTTGGCACTCAGGGACGAGGAGGCTACTTCGATGATTTCGGCATCATCCGGTGAGGAGAAACACAGATAAATCACTATACATTCATCCATTCTTTAAATTGTTCTTATAGCTGCAAACAACTGCAATATAGTGAGTTAATATTTACATATTTTAATAGTTTACAAACTGCTTATAAATGCTTAATTAAGTAGGTTAAAGTAAAATGTTACCTGTCTGTTTGTAAATAATCATAAGCAGCTCTCTGCAAACTGTTACATAGATGGAGGACAGATTGGACAGCATTAGCACCAACACATGATCAGTTTTGATTTGAATGAACATGATCATAGCCATCACATCCTCTTCTCTGTCTTTTGTTTGACCACCTGTTCCCTTTGTCTTCATCAGCGATGTCATGCAGAACCACCTGCTCCAGATGCTCTGCCTGGTTGCCATGGAGAAACCAGCATCCACCAGCTCGGATGATGTCAGAGATGAGAAGGTACAGACCCGACACTCTCAACACCTCTGTACTGGATTTTATGGTTTATGATTCTATATGTGAAAATATCTGTTCTGTCTTGTTCCCTCTTGTAGGTGAAGGTGCTGAAGTGCATCGCTCCAGTGTCCATGTCAGACGTGGTGCTAGGTCAGTATGTGGGCGATCCAGAGGGCGAAGGGGACGCCAAACTGGGTTACCTTGATGATCCTACAGTTCCTAAAGGATCAACTCAGGCCACCTTCACCACCGCTGTACTCTATGTGCACAACGAACGCTGGGATGGTAAACATGCTGGGGCTTTTACAAAAATGAATCTACTCATCTTATTTTCTACAGATTTTACATAATACATTGTCATTGAAATCCCCTCTCCACAGGTGTTCCTTTCATCCTCCGCTGTGGAAAAGCTCTGAATGAGAGGAAAGCGGAGGTGCGGCTGCAGTTCACAGATGTCCCAGGGGACATTTTTGGAAATACGTGTCGCAGGAATGAGCTGGTGGTGCGTGTGCAGCCCAACGAGGCCGTCTACGCCAAGATGATGAGCAAGAAACCTGGCGTTTACTTCAGCCCTGAAGAGACTGAGCTGGACCTCACCTACAAGAGTAGATACAAGGCAGGTTCAAGTTGTTTTTCTCATACAGAAAAAAAAGGCTAATGGAGGCTGCAACAGGAAAGACTATTGTAACCAGGGGGAGGGGGTAACATTCCAAGAAAGATTTATCAGAATTGACCAGATTCATGTCATAAATTTATAAATATTTTCTGAGACCAAAGATGTAAATTCACAAGAAACTTATCAAAATTTTTCAAAGGGCCAGTTTGCAAATTTTCAACCTCAATCCTATCATGCTATTATGGGGAGCTAATGCCATTATGGTAGGGAAAAAAATGCAGTTTAACTCTGTGCCTTTGGAGGATGCTATCCTCTTCTCCTGTGTGCCCTGGAAAAACTACGTAAAACGCTTCATCAGGCGGAGACCAGGGAGCTTGCTAAACTACACTTCCTCAATTTAGGACGCCCGCCTCTGGTGTCACGTCTCATTCGAAATCGTCAGGTTTCAAATGTAGACTGCAGACCTGAAGATTTTTTAGACGATCCACCGGTATATTCTTGTCGTATTTTGGATTCTGTACCGCTCTGAGCCATTGCCTGCAGCGATCAATGTCCGTGACTGGAAAACGGTAGTATTTCACTCCATCGTCTCTCACTGGGCCGTTCCTCTCAGAGGGAGGGGCGCAATGCACGCTGGGTGTTGTAGGAATTTAGAATAGGCGAAACCACGAGCTGTTTATACTACTTTCCACAGCTATTCTGCCAATTTCAAATATTATTGCTTCTATCGATTACAGAGAACACCAGCTTTGACTGACAGTGGCTTTTTCCGGGGGCGAATTGCTCCTTTAAGTAAATTATTTTTAATATTCTGTTTATATAAAAAGTCATAAATTTACTATAACATTTAGAAAAGTCACATTTTTTTTCACCTTTATCAATTACTTTTACTCTTATAATATATATACTCTTTAAATAATATACTCTTATACTTATAAATACATTTTTATTTCTATTTATACATTTCTTATCAGTATTTAGTAATGATGTAAAATTTGTCTTGTTTCCAGGACGTGAAGCTCCCAGACGCCTACGAACGCCTCATCCTGGACGTCTTCTGTGGGAGTCAGATGCACTTTGTACGCAGGTCTGTCTTTGTGCTCCACTACTATCTTCTCATGTTACTACTTCTAAATTAAACCTGTGTGGAAATAGCAGTAACAGTTCATTCCACTAGATGGCGACATAGTGCATCTTTTATCTTCTATTTGCAGTGATGAACTGAGGGAAGCATGGAGGATCTTCACACCTCTTCTTCATCAGATAGAGAAAGAGAAGCCCACACCCACTCCTTACAAATACGGAAGGTAGGATATGTTGTTCACTATGCTGCTAAGTTGTAAGAGGTATTTAGTACAGAGTGTTGAATGCTTTTGTTTGTCTTTCTTCTCAGCCGTGGCCCAACCGAGGCAGACGACCTCGCAAAGAGAGTTGGATTTCGCTATGAAGGCACTTACAAATGGGTCAACCCTCACAGACTGTGAACTGTGATGAGATGTGATGAGGGAGGAGTAGAGGTAGGAGAGTAGTAGGAGGGTTTGCAGCAGGATAAATGAGCTGTGTCATGTTCCACCACTGAGTTGGAGCATGACGTGGATCTACTGAAGTAGCAGCTAAGATGAAAGAAGCTATTTAAAGAAAATATCTCTCAGGTATAGCAATTTTTCCTTGGAGCCACTTCATCAGACATTTAAAAGAGAACAATTAATTAATGTTGTTATCATGGGCTTTCTTTATATACATACATTCCCAGCAGCTTTCCATGTTTTATGTGAGATGTGGGACCACGTCAGTCGGAGAGGGAACAAAAACATCTGAACCAGAATTTTCCTCAAACAGAAATAACTGTCTGATGATCTAGCTCCAAATCTCTCCACGAATTAGGTCTTCATTTGTTAGTATGGATGGAAAATGGAAAAAGAAAACTTAGTTACAGGAACAGAGCAGATCAATAAGAAAACAGTCAGCTGAGTCATGCTCACCCAGTGTAAGTACTGTACCAAAGACAGTAACCGAACGCAGCAGAGGAGAGGAACACAGGGATGATTGTTCAACACCTATCACTCTTAAAACCATCGTGATTGTAATACCATTACGCTTTTACTGCATTTATTAACTACACTTGTATCTTGTTTTGCCTCCTCTGTCTGGGACCAAATAGGTCATTGTTGTTTGAGATAAAAATACTGGTTTACAAAGAGCAATTCAGGCAGTTTCTCTTCATAGCATTCATACGCAAATAGTCTTAAGTGTCCTTACGGACTAGCAAAACAAGCTTTTTGCTCCCTTTTTGTTTACATTTTCTTCTCTCGAGTTTATTTAAGTTGCTTGTGTTCACCTTATATTTTCAAAATATTCCAAACAGCAGTACGTCCACCACTCAACAGTGAATGTCTTTGTAATGACGTACTGTATACTGCTGTTAACTGCACTCTCATGTAAAGCTAGCTACATTTCCACTACTTGTAATAAACCAGTTTTACTTCTCTGTTTGTGTTTTTTCATGCTTTGGGGTTCAGATCCTTTTTTAAAGCTTGAAGTGAGGACATTATCTTATGATGCGTGTATGTCTATAAAGAGTAGCTTCAATGGAGATCATTCCTATGTTCCCAGGGTCCCCCAGATCTAATGTCGCATAAGTGGGAACATCACAAAGGGTTCTACAGTATTTTCCACTGTCTATATATGTGTTCCCCCATGGTCTTATTGAAAGGGAATGAAATAAGCACCTGTCACATGCCAAATACAGGGTCAATATTCTTTATAGATTTGTCTCATATTCATAAATATTTTCTTTGACTTCAGTTAAAAACAGCCAGGGATTAGGCTAACTTATATATTGAATATTTCATATATCAGGTACCGCTGACTCACTGTTTAACATTACAGTTCTAAAAAGTTGCACATACATTTCCCTAGAGGCAGACAAAAATAACTGGATGCAGGCAGAAATTTTAGTGACCTGCTACAGTGTATGCCCTGTGTTCCCAATGTCCTATTTTCCCTATGGTTACTCAGCTTAAAAAGGGGAATGTACCTTTTGTGGGTTAAATTAGATTTTTGTTTTTAAAGTCATCACGTAAATGTAAAAAAACTAGCTTGTTGTCCATTTATTACCACAAAATTAACAGCTTTTTAAAAAATGTTTTGAATCCAATTATCAAAATTAGGGTTAAATATGACACAGAACTGTGTTTTTTATTTGTATGACATGCAACAGGGGTGGCTGTGGCTCAGTGGTCAGTCGTCTCTCAATCGGAAGGTTGGTGGTTCAATCCCCAGCTCCCTCAGTCTATATGTCGAGTGCCTTTGGGCAAGACACTGAACCCCAAATTGCTCCCGGTGAGATGTGTGACACTTGGGCACTCTAGGTTGCAGCCTTTGCTATCAGTGTATGAATGTGTGGGTGAATGTGACATGTAGTGTAAAAGCAGCTTTGAGTGGTCGCATGACGAGAAAAGCACTATTTAAGTACAGTCCATTTAAAACATTAAACATTTGAGGGTCAAACTTAACCCAAACAACAGTTGATCTGTCTAACAGGTGGGTCCAAAATCTATTGTTGGAGATCTGGTGACTAAACCCATTTGACATCAACCACACTCTTAGCAAAACCTTAAACAAGTTCAGGTAGTTAGACACCATTTAAAACACATTCTGCACTATGATGCACATGTGTTACAAAATGGTCAACATGGGCGGCAAAAGTTAAACACAACTACAACACAGCTGTCATGATTTGAGTGCATTGAATGTTGATATCAACAGTGGATGGAATCAATCTGAGAGGCAGAGGAGGTAGAGTAGGTATATGTAAGAGGTGGTCGACGAGGAGGAGCTCAAGTACAGTCATTTCAGATGCAACTATCATAGCCCATGTTCTTGTTCATGGGATGACAATGAGGGAAGCAGCACAAAGACATGATGCTGAGGATGAATGATTCCCTCATTCACTTTGATTTTGCAGTTGCACATTTTTGAGTGTACTGTAATGTGCTTTCATTTAGAGTTTCCTCTGGGCGTACTGTAGCTTTACTGTATGCAAGTGCTGAATACAATTGTGTTTATTATATTTTTTTGCAAAATGCTCTTCCTATATAGGCCGACAATAAAGTCCTTTTCTGTTACTACATGCCCTGGACGCTGTGTTCTCATTATTTTGATGTAGTGTCTAATGAATGCTCTGCAGTGTTTATATATTGACTCGCTGTTTGTATCACCTGAGAGCATTGTTTCATTTTGCTAGAAGAGTCGGGGGGTTTGTGAATGTAGTTTGAATATTTGGTTACATTTTGAGAAAATGGGTGAAGGTTTCAAGAAATGTGAAAAACTGTAATTCACATGATTTTCATACTAAAGAAATCATTCAGTGACCCCTTGTGTCCTGTAGATGGCGGCATTATCATCCCAGATAGATCATCTCCATCAGGATGTACTGTAGATCGATACAAGGATCTCAAGCTAAATCTGACTCAACTGGGGCTGCTCTGCATTTTTATACATAACACAGAGCATGGTTTGGTGTTGACTACCTTATTTGTACCTTTTTACAATTTTTTGGACATATTTCCTTTTGTCATCTGCCTGTCTGTGTGTAGTGAAATGCTTTGAGGCGTACATCTTAAGGTGCCCTTCTGTGTTTTCTCGTAAACAAAAGTAATGTGCACAGAATGCATTATATGTATCATAACTCAAACAAATTGTAAAGCATTTTTTTTTTCCTCAAACGGCAGCATATGTCCTGTTACAGCTTCTTTCACAGGGGACAATTAAAGTTCCTTTTAAGGAACTTTCTGTTTGTGTTGATTATGGCGCCCCCTGTGGACAAAGCCGTACCTCCTAACTCTTTGCTGATTTTGTCCTGTACATGCACCAGCAGTTTCAGGCCTTAAAAATAACTATATAGAAATAATCAATCTTGTCGCTGAAGGTCTGGTTTGCTTTTGTAGGTCACACAGAGTAATCAGAAATAATTTCAGCCTGTTTCATAACCAGCAAAAACTCCTCCCAGGAGCTTTAAGGCTTCATTAAATAAAGATATTTACATATTACATAGACATCTTAGATAAATGTCTGCTATAAAGACGAATCTATCTAAACACATCATATTCTGGCATTAGTTCTTCCTACCAAGACTCCCCCACTGTGTTGCTGTTTAATTAAGATGAAGTGTTTGTCTTTCTATAGCGAGACAGTAAAAATGAGTCAAGCAGTGATTTATGACTTGAATTAATTTATTCACAGAAGAATGTTTACATAATTTCCAACACACATTAGTTGTATCTGAGTAAGACAGGGTCAGGCAGGGTCACAATAACAAATGGCATAGTGGACGGACGTTTAGTAGTCAAGTCTTTGGTTTGACCCAAAAAAAAAAAAAAGACGATGGCCAAGAAGGAGCAACCTTGCTTTCTAAGGCACTTGCATTTTTTGTTAAAAACAGTTGCTGTGCGATTGTTAATATACAGTACAAGACAGGAAATATTTTAGTGAATTACGTAAGACACTTATGATCATACAAAGACATAACAAAGTGAGGTATTCCCTCTTTAATTATACAACTTGTGTGATGGACAGGCATTAACTGGACGGCAACATTAATGTTAGATATCAATAATTCCCACTACACAAGGCTTTCAATAGGTCTTTGCCCTGAGCGGTTGGCCCTGTCAAAATCTGAATGCATGATGCAGAGCCTTATTAATTCAAACCTTTTAAATAACTGAATGGCAGTCATGGGTAGATTAAAACAGGAGTCGAATGTTTTTAAAAATACAGTAATAATAGTTGTGATATCCAGGAAAGTTGGATTTCTATAGTAGTGTTTAAGGTTTGGCTGCTGTGAGGAAAGATGCACCATGCATTCTGATTTCATCACAAACAAAAAAAGCCTCAGGCAAAAAGATCTATCACACCACCGCATGAGGAGAGAAAAACCTCCCAACAGATATCCTTCAAGTTTCAATTCACGTCAGGAAGTAAAAGAAAGCACTTAATGATGTCAGAGACTGAATGTTAGAGGACAAAGTGGTCAAACTAGAGCTGAACACACACAAATGTTACGCTACCTGTCCTCTCAACGGCTGGAGCCTTTCAGTTTGCACGGCAGCTGTGGAGTGACTGGTCATCCCCGATCTATTTCTGACAGGTAACAGGTGAATAATGGTCATGTTCTTCATTTAGAAGGCACGTGGTCCGTTTCCAGGTTTTACATGTGCTCCGGGTGGTTCTGCAAACAGCTTATGAACTCTGTGACTGGATGGCCCTGGTAGCAGATCTGATACACTGCATTGAACAGAGGGAACCTGGAGGAAGAGGAGGTATTGTTCAGTGCAAAAATGACACTTGCTGATTGATGTCTTTTGTAACACGTTCACAAGGAAACAGAGCTTCGAGTCTGTGTTGTGCTGCTGCTCAAACTGACAATCTCGAAGATTTATTTCTCTCTTGGGCGCCCCCCTAAGGCGATATATGATAATTGCGGGAGCACACTTCCCAATTGAACCAGACATCCTCAGTTGGCTCAGGTTGTAACTCATGATTTTCCTCGTTCCTTTTTGCCTTCATCCGAGTGTCAAATTTGTTTCTTTTTCTTCGGATTTTCACTTATTTTTGAAGTTGTATCTGTAGTCATCCATCTTTTCTTTGTTTGTTCAGCCATAGTAGATTACTGTTTACTCGCAACATTTACAGAAAACGGAAGAACAGCCGCTTAGCTCCGCCTACCCTCTCTGGCAGACCAACCACTGCTGGGTGATTTTTTTCCGCGAATGTCGCCACAGACACCCAGTCCATAATTCTACTACACACTGCAAATGCAAAGGCTTTCATCAGTGGGTCATAGGCTCAATCACCATTGTGTTACCTTATTTGGCAATAGATAGTGACTTAACAGACATTTATTTACATGAAAATCTTCAAGATTATCACTTTAACTTACTTGTCCACTAGGTTTTTGTGCTTGAGGATGAGATAGACTTCAGCTGCCGTTGCTGGTCCCTGCAGCTTCTGACCGTTCAGCATCTCTTTCTCCAGCTCCTCGATGGACTGAGCAAGAGAAGAAATGAAAAACAAAGTAAGAATGTGACTTGTTTCTCATAATCGAAATACCTAGGACATATGTATTTTACCCAAAATGGATAAAAGTATTTTAAGATCCAATCTCACACCTTTCCAGTTTTCACAAAAGCCTCGGCTACTTTACGGTTGCGGCCCCCGTAGCAGGTTGTGATGAGGTCGGCCACGCCGCAGCTCTCCAGGAAAGTTGCAGATGATACAGGCCCCGCAGTGCAGAAAATGCGGGCAAAGGCAATCATCTCCATCAGGCCCAATCTGATCACTGCTGCCTTTGTGTTGTCCCCGAAACCCAGACCGTCACAGAAACCTGCCCCAACTGCAACAATGTTCTAAAGGACAAGGGGGGTGGGGAAGTTTCAGCAAATATTCAGTGTACCTTTTGATGTTGCACTTACACTACTTTTTATTAAACATTCTGAGACAGACATATCGCAAGGGCAGATTCAATGTCTGTGTTGATTCTTACGAGCCAAACTACACATCACTTCCTGTGATTTGTCGGCCATCTTTATTGGACGTTTATTTTTGGGTATATAATAAAGAAGTTAACCTTTACAAAGATGCATTAGTGTGAGATAGATTCGACAGGGCTGCGGTGGTGGAATGGAACTAAGTGCATCAGTTGTTCACTTAATGGACACTTGTTTAACTTAGCTATTCTGCTTTGGAAGTTTAATGGTGCTTTTTAGGTCATTTCTCACCCAAAACATAACCAAATGTAAAACACATTTCTGATGCATGCACATGTTTTGATAGAAAAGCTCACCTTCAGGGCTCCACAGATTTCCACCACGTCGTACTCCTCTACTACAGTCACTCTGAAGTTGTTGGTCTGCATGAGTTCCTTTAGGAGAGCCCCGTGGTTTTTATTCTTACATCCTAGAAGCAGTATAAAAAAAAAACCTAGTTATTTTAGTCTGTTGATTAAAACCACTTTATCTTTTAGAGTACAGCTTTAATGCTCCAAAGCTTTAAACAAGGTACATTTAACAGCACTGAAGCACTGATCCAGCAAATATTAATCCTTTTAAAAAAAACAGGTTAGTGTTCCAACAATAACAGTAAATCCTCTGAAGCATGTTGTGAGCGTCAAGCAAATGTCAAACCGAACCAGCCCACTCATTGAAATAGCAACTGCAAGCAGATTGAACTTTCACCCGCATGCTGACAGTGCAGAAAGCTGGAAAACACAAACTGAAAGCACAATCATACTTCCTGCTTCAAGGTGAAAACTGCTTATTCTAAACAGAAATTGAGTGCAGCTTTTTCCAAAGGCAAAAAAACCCCTAACATGCAACATTCAATCAGACTCACCAATGGTGGTCTCACAAAACTTCTCCTCAGCAACTTCATTGGCAATGTTGGCCCCCATCAGCACACTCATGGTGATACCGAGCTTCTCCTGGATCACATCAGAGATGAGTTTCAGTCCATCAGGCCCCTCGTCTACTCCCTGGAAGAACAAAGATACACAAACACGTTTACATTAGCTGGTATTTGGGTCAAAGACCACATTGCGTAACTGATTATACATACGTCTGGCACACAAGATGAATTAGCGTCACGCCTGAATTCACACACAAACAAGTGCAAAAATAAAATCGGAAAATTATGGAAATGCAGAACAAAGAGCAAAGTCGAACCTTAATAAGGGATATCCCCAGTGCGTCGCCCTTTATCTTGCCCTTTATTGTGTCGCACACTCTTCCAACAAACTGGTGCGGGATCACAAACACCAAAATGTCTGCATCGTTGGACGCCTCCACCAGGTCTGGAACAGCCAGCTGTTGAGGGTGAGGATGATGATGTAAGGGACAAACGTCTGACACAACCTACATTAGAGCTGGTTTAACAACATTCAGGAGACTGATACCACAGTGGCTACATTCATTAGAAAAAGACTAATTTAAATCTATTTAAAAACAAGAACAAATAACATGGCAATAAAGAGACCCTGAATTACTGTTAAATCTGTTTCTTACCACATTGGTTGGTAGCTTGTGCCCAGGAAGGTACTTCACGTTTTCATGATCAGTGTTGATTATTTCGGTCAGCTTGCGCCCATTCACCGTCTCCTCAAACACCCACATTTTGACTGTGCTGTCAAATGTTGACTTCTCAGCAGCATTGGCACCCACTATCTTGGCAATGGCAGAACCCCTGTATTGTTAATAGATACAGAAACTGTTTAATTTACATGATAAAAAGTGTAGAATTCACACTGTATTTAAATCTATGTAAAGTGAAAGTAACATAGCGAGAAAACAGTTCTGGTAAGTTATTACTATCATGTGACTGCTGGTGTGATCAACAGGTCATTACTTAACATGGCTGGTTCATTATAATGTTTCTGTTCTTTGATCCTCAGCTGGCAGGCTGCGATTACAATAAGATGAAATCTACCCTCTATTTTCTTGTTATGAAGACAACAATGTGCCAAAGTCCACTGAGAATTCTGGTGATTAAAAGTTAATTTACTCAACATTAAGGTTAAATTGGGCTGCAAGAAGTAATTGATTAGTCATTTACTTGTTAAATAACATAAAATGGGTTTTAGACAACTATGATGAGCTGTTTTTGTTACATATTTTTGAAATAATGTAAACCAAACGATTCACCATCAGTTATTTTGAAAATAATCTGCTTATCATGTTAAAATGAAAACGAATGTTTGTTGCAGCCCTAGTTTTATTTCTCTCAAGCACCAGCTGCAATCCTTGAGAAGAATCCCAAGCCAAACTCCATTAAGAACTCTGCTAATTTAATGTTTGTTTAAACAATTGCAATCTTCTCAGGGGGTTAATCCTGATTTGAGACATTATTCTGTTAACTTGAGGCCGACAAATCCATTCGGCATTGAATCAAATCTTAACCCATGAATGAGCTTCTTAAATTTCTTTCTAATTTCTTTCCAACAAACGCTACAATCCTGAACAAGCTGTGCGTATAAAAAACAGAGTTTTTAACACATAAAACAAATCTGTAAAGCTAATAAACCAGAGATATGTGCCGAATTCCCTGGAGGACTTTAAAGATGCATCCATGGCCTAAAATTATGTTTTAACCCGCTGAGATTTTGACGTCTACAAGGTAACTTTTAAAAAATCGACTGATGAATGAATTTCGGCGTTTGGAGTCCCCCAGAGATTAGCGGCTTCTGTTGGCAAAATTGTAAAGCAAGCATTGTAGAAGAGTGATTAAATGGCTATAAAATAATAGATTTCTAGTGTAGACTTGCTGCTGGGAGTGGGGCAACATGTTGCTGACACAGTGTGGCTAACATGACCACAAAACCTCAGGAATCGTGACTGACATGTGGCCAGGTTTCCGTATTACTCAGCCAGTTTCTTAGCAACGCGATGTGACTCTAATAAGGGGTAAAATGGAACGACTAACGGCTACTGCTTAAAAACCTGTAATTTACTCTGAACGTTACAAGTGAAAATGTAGCTAGTTAACGTTAGCCGGCTGTTGGCTAGCAACGGTACACCCGGTCTGACACGCTATCTGTCAACAGAGATGAAAACGTACAATAAAGTTAGCCACATTTAACACGCAGTCAGTTCATAGTTTAAAACATTGACAGATCAACTTGCCAGTTTCCAGAGCCAATGATGCAGACTTTCTTTGGAGCTGCCATTGTGAAGAGGTAAACCGATGAGTGGAGGGGGACCGACACTGACTGACTGCCGCTGAGGAGAACCTGCAGTACGGTTATGCAACGCACGGACCGAGCTGCTGCAAGCTGCTGCACTCCGATTTTATTGGCCTGTCCGAGGGGGAGACACCGGCCCGCCCATTAAAGCGAGCACTGAGCCAGGTCATTCATTCATCCAGCTGACTAGAGGTTAGTAGGCTGAAAGTAAGTCGGACATAAGTGAACATCCATGTGAACTCACTATTAGTGAGATAACCCTTACCATGAAAACATGACCTGGGAAGTTAACAGTTTTGTTGACATTTATAGAGGATATTTTCTTTTAAGATACAGTGCTGTTAGAGCAATACAGCAGTGTAGACCTTTTTAGTGAAAGTCCTATATTAAAGTACAAGTATCAAAGACTTAATAAACTAAATGATTAATTACTCATTTTACAGAATAGCCCATTTCAAAATTGTTTTAGATTTTTTTAATATAGTTATATATACCCCCCATATATCATAACTTCATATGTATATAAGTATGTAGCTAAAACCAGCTGCAAAAGACTTCACAAATGAATATCTATCTAATATACGCTTCTAATAGGGATTTAATCTGATAATTAAAGTAAACTTCATAACATTTTTATAATACATTCCGCTTCTTGTTTTTGTAGATAAACCCCAAGTCCTTTTAAATAATAAAATGGCCTTTAATAAAATACGTCCACATTTTTATTAGTTTTCAATAAAATTTGGCTCCCAGGATTTCCAAGAATGTTCGTCCCACTTGCTTCAACAATTTAGTCTAGTTGAAACTTAGGACTTCTAGGACTTTACTTGAGTTTTTAATAGTGATGTACTTCAGTGGGAAATATTGCCCTTTTTATTGCACCATATTTATTTTGATAGTTGTTCTAAAGTGTTACTTTGCTCACTGTAGTTTATGTGGTAAGGACTTTATAGGGGTGTCTGATAAATAAGCTGTAATAAAAGTATAAAGGTGAAGGTGAAAGTGTAAAGAAAATAGAGGGGGCCCAAAATGCTTCCTTGAGGAACACCATAATTTATATTAAATGTCCTTGACACAAATTTTACCTAAACTTTTAAAAAATGTCTTAAGTTATGGTATAAAAAAGACAGCCAGCAGACAAAGACCAATCTAAATCCAACTTTAAGATCTAACAAACTCAGTACAGCTACATTATCAAGGTTCAGGGTTCAAAGTTTAGCTTTATTGTCATTATGCAATACAGGGCTGCACAGTAAAATGCAGTAGTACAACTACATTGTACAGAAAATATAAAGAGATGTGTATGTGTATTTATATAATAAATGACAATAACTGTAATAAGCTACATGCAAGTTATAGTGTATAGCTCATATAAGACATAGTGGGAATGAAGTAGAGCAAAGGTAATAGAGGGCAAGGAAAAACATTAGTTGTAGTTTAATTTATAGAACGGTGTGCAGTCTAGAAAATCTATATCTGTGAATGTGTATATAAGAACTGAGGTTTATGAGAAGAGTATTATTTTTATTGAGTTGAGCAGGTTATCAGCTGGAGTTCAGGAGTCTTATAGCTGAAGGAAAGAAGCTGCTCTGTAGTCTGGTTGTACAACAGCAGATACTTGTGTATCACTTCCCAGACGGCAGCCGGCAGGGTGAAAAGGCTGTGGCTGAGGTGGGTAGTGTCTTCTAATATCCTTGGGGCTTTTCCCAGGCAGATTTAATTGATTTTACACAGTAGATTGCAGTTTAAACCACTGTCTGCGAGTCCTCCTGTCCTGTCTTGGTTTGCTTCCAGTGAGGAGGCTTTCTATTGCTCCTCTATTAAGTTAGAAAGACAATATTTTTGTAACCTAACTTTATGTAAGAATAGAGCTGTTGCTGAATCTTTGCCAGGCTGGATATGTGTGGTAACCAGTGTAGGTACACTGTGATGTAGACTGGGGTGTGCGATTTTGCTTCCTATTATAATCTCTTTGGCTTTGTTGAGCAATAAGTTGCTCTGTGTGCATGATTGTTGAAGTTGTATGAATGCACCATGTTGCTAATATGCTACACAACATTTTGCTTCAAATACTGCCATACTATTTAAATTCAGGACTTGTCTTCTGTTGTATCGTATAGCTACTTTATATTGCAGCACTGGGAAAAATGCCAGACTAGTGCCCTACAAACCCTTCTTTAAAGATCTCCTGCTTGTGTCCTCCACAGAACATTTACAGGATGTCATTTGTGTTTGATTTTTTTTACTTTGCAAAATATAGCCAGCACATTAAAAGTCACGTGGGTGAGCACAGACAGATCACTATGGGAGAAATTATTTGGTCTGGAGCGCTCAAACAAAAGAGGACTTTGTTGCGTAAGAGTTGGGACAATTAACGGAAGTGGGAAATGTAGGAAGGAAAAAAACGTTAGATTCAGCAGTCTGCCTCCTCTGAACAAGCACAAATCCCAGCTTGCTTCATTAAAAAAAGTTGGGTTGTGGATGGAAATGTGCTGCGTGGATGTTGTTGCGCGAAAACAAAGAAACGCAAATAAAGAGCAACGAAGAGGTGTGAGGGGAAAGGAGGTCTGCTCTAGACTGGCAGCTGCTCTGGCTTATATGCATGAGGCACACCAGGCCCAGGTGTTTCCCATTCTCCTGATTAGCCTGCCACTAGGTCTGCAGCTCTGGAGACAGAGAGGAAAATCAACAGTGTAGTGTACCAAGTAGAGGGGACAGTGGATTTGTATTTCTAGGCCTCTAGCAGAAGGTAGCCACGCCATAATGCATACCCTGCTATTTTGACTGTGTTGCTCTAAATATGCCTTCACTTTAGGAAAGAACATCATGTTGTATTAAAGAAGACTTGAAACTAGTTATTTAGACCATAAATTCAGCGGGGAAAATGTATATCAGGCGATAAATCAACTGAGAAGTAGGCTCATTTTCCCTTCTTGTTTCATACGATCAGACTTATTTTGCGACCCCTGCTGGACATTAGGAAGAAAGCAGATTTAAAAGATAGAGTAGAAATGAGGACATAGAATAAAAGTTATGTAAAGTAAGCATTTAATCTTTAATATAACAACAGCTTCAAGTTCAGTACGTATCTAAAGGCCTACATCACCAGACTAAAATCATCATCCTCTCACGTCTTGAATACAAATTAAAAATGGAGGCAGAAATATAACAAAACCTGAAAGTAAGGCGGCTGGAGAACTCTCGAGATGCCTGACCTCATGCAGAATCTAGCTGTTCGTTCACTGATGAATACGGTAAAGCTGCAGCAATAAATACAAATAAGAAATAGCCTCGTACTTTAATATTGTCCTTGATAAATATTCTTTCATATGTACAGAAAGTTGGAGTTGAGACACGTAGCGAGTCTATATTAAATAAATATACAAGTACAACATCAGACAGGTAAGCCTATTCTAATACAACAACGTAGTTTTCAATAGTCACTGCAATATTTACATTTAATTACAGTTAATGGTATGATTGTGCTTGATAATAACACTACACAGCTACAGGCTATACAACTCCCAGTTCATGTTGAGAACAAGGTTGAGCTCAGTGGGAATAATGAGATTAACTTGAATGGTTTTTGTAAACAGAGTCAGAATAGAGACAGCAGATAAGACGCACTCTTAAACATGCACGTGACATGTTTACAGCCAATAACAGATACAATATTTCTGATTATGAGGGCCAGTTTTGGAATTTTCCACCATTAAGTTTTGGATGAATTCACACAAAGACACATGCTGAATATAAACAACCAGGAGCACAGACAGATGATGAGACTAAACTGCAGTTTGTGTGGATTAACTGTTCATCGTTGGACCACATTTAAGACGTCTACTGTACAAGTGCTACATGCAACTGAGAGCCCTAGAAGATGGCGAAACACATTCAACATATGAATACTCATTAATTTTTACTTGCCATGTTAACACTCCCAGAGGTCAATTCCCTTAGATGTGATGAACAGCATCTACATGTGGCCTACATGTTATAATGTATGGCATTTCCCTTAAATTACTTTATCAAAGTCTGTACTCTTGCTGGGAAACAAAGCTACAGCATTCAGTGATTGTCATTGAAAGGGAATTTTGAAGGCAAATTATACAGCATGTAGCACCGGGTTTACAGAGAAGAGAGCCTTTTTGTCCTCAAAATTCTACTGGTGTTTACCGCACACCAGTTTATACCACCTTACAGACGTCAACATTTAGAGAAATCCTAATTTTTGCTGTATAGTGGAGAGTGAGGTCAGACAGTTGATACCTCGTTCTATAATCCTGCATCCAGCAGCCAGTTAGCTTCGCTTAGCATCAAGGCTGGAAACAGCTAGCCTAGCTTTGGCCAAAGGTTTAAAATTCCAATCAGAGACTAAAATGTTTTGGATTTAAGGAGGGCTTATGGGTACTTTAAACCAGGGTTTACCGTGTTCACGGCCACCTCTTGTGGAGTTCACAACCTTGAAAGTAAAGATTTTCTTAAAGCTCTGACTTTAGGAGTTGTGGCATGTTTGCTGATGCTTTTTAGAAGTGTGGCGGACCCCATGGCGATGTCTTCTTGGATGTCAAGTCAATGTAATGTCTGAGGAGAAAGATATTCTAACGGCTTCTTTTAATCTGTCATTATACCTTTGCAAAGCATAACGTTACCTGCTTACAAGCAAGTCTTTTGGCATCTAACTGGCTGGAACGTAGCTGCGGTGTTCTGACTACATAACAGCTTGTGCCTCAAGCATAAAGAGTACAAGACTTCCCATCTGAAGGCAGCGTGAGTGACTATTTCTTGGCCAGCTGCTGAGTCTTTGTGGAGTCATCTTGTCACTGCCAAATTGCCATTTCACACTTTGGTTCGTGCACAGATTAAGTAATAGTCTTTGTGCTATGCTAAGCTAGCTGGCTGCTGGCTGTATAGCTTCTTACTTTATCGTCAGATATAAGAGTGGTAACAATATTTTAATTTACTGCCAGAAAGTTTTTTGGCTTATGTCCCAAAGTCCAACTACTCTCAATCCAAATACAGCTACAGCCATGCCTGATATGACGAGTAGCATACTGTAGCTAATGTTAGCTAATGTTAGCAACTTTAGTTGGACATATGGATGGTTCAGAGTCAGTTTTGCGGACTCCTACTTGTGGTTTTGTTACACTACGCAGTAGCACTTACAATTATTTGGAATTGTCCCTAAATTGTGGCCTTTACAACGGGAGACATCATGTCTGGTCATAGCAGGAACAACACAGGTGCAGCTAATACGATTAACGAGCGCTCTGTTGTGTGTCCCTGTCAGTGAGTCAGCATTCACAGTATCAGGAGCCTCAAACAGGAGCAGCTGGAAGATATTCAGCCATCGTTAATTCTCATTTACACCTGTGTCTTTTCTTCTCCGACATGTCACAGTTCATTAATCGTTACGTGGGCTCGCTTTAATGCCAGATTTATTTTCAACCTGCTCTGCTTATTTCTATACATGGAAATGACCTTTGCGTTATTAATTGGCTTGGCTTGCGGATTCTTCAGGGCGCTGTCACCCTGTGAATGAGGTAGTACAGTATGTTGTTCAAAATGCTCAGGTTTTAACAAGGGAAGACTGCCGTAACATCACGATAACATGAATTTAGATTTGAAAGATGAGGAAAAAAGGAAAGAACAAAAACAATGTATGAAAGCAAACGTCAAAGGACAAAATCTCACGTGCAAATTTCTCAAAAAAATACCTAAAATAATATTAAATATGTTTTAAGACTTAAAAAAAAACGGCTAATAAGCAAAACCACACAGCTGGGATATCAAACACTGATTAACTGAACACATATGAACCTCACCTTAGATCAAGCCCTCATTTACTGTATCTGTTACTATGTCTTAAAAAGCTGTTTTACAGATGACCATGCACTTATTCTGACACTTTGATTTCATCACATCATCTCTGGTTTCTACTGTCCTGCTGTCTGTGTGGCTTCTCCTGTCCTCAGCCACACGCTGAATCCACCCTGTTGTTCAATAACTCAACCACAGGCAAAGTTCAGACATTTTATCGTGTCTCTGCTGCAGTCTGAAAATTCTGCAACGAACGAAGTCCACAAAACCACTCTCAGACAAGAGAACGTAGCATCCGCCTCCTCACGGCTGCAGGAGTTCAGTGAAAGTTACTGACGTGACACTTGACGTCATCTAAGCTCAGGACCGTCCCCTGGTCGTTGTTGTTGTCGTGCTGTTGCTGCCTGCTGGAGCAGCGACACAACTTGTACTTTATCACCTGAGAGGATAAAAAACAGAGCAGGTCAACACAATCTACAACCTGCTTTTTCTTTTTCTTTTTCTGCTCAACAATGATCGTAGGAAATAAGAGGAAATCTAAATTTGGGCAATTCGCTCCTGGAAAAAGCCACTGTCAGTCAAAGCTGGTGTTCTCTGTAATCGATAGAAGCAATAATATTTGAAATTGGCGTCATAGCTGTGGAGAAAGTTGTACAAACAGCTCGTGGTTTCACCCATTCTAATCCGAAATAGGACGAGAATATACCGGTGGATCGTCTTAAAAATCTTCAGGTCTGCAGTCTACATTTCAAACCTGACGATTTTCAACGAGACGTGACATCGGAGGCGGGAGTCCTAGATTGAGGAAGTGTAGTTTAGCGAGCTCCCTGGCCTCCAGATGACGCATTTTACGTAGTCTGGTGGAGGTTTTCCAGGGCCCATTGGAGAAGCGGACAGCGTCCTCCAAAGGCACAGAGCCAAATTGCATTTTTTTCCCTTCCATAATGGCATTAGCTCCCCTTAATAGCATGATAGGACTCAGGTTGAAAATCAGCAAACTGGCCCTTTAAATAAATAATAGGGTAATATTAAAGCGTTTGTCAGTCAAGTGTTTACGTTTGCATAAATATTTTTGATACATATTTTTTTTTAAATTTATTTTCTGGCCTTTATTGAGAGAGAGAGAGGACAGTGGATTGTGTTGGAAACAGGGGAAGAGAGCATGGGGGATGACCCTACAAAGTGCCGACAGTGGGAGTCAAACCCGGAGCTGCTGCATCGAGGACTGTAGCCTCTGTACATGGGACATGCGATTTAACCACTGAGCTAAACCGGCACCATTTCTGATCATTTCTGTCTTATCAACACAGTATTTTTCCTGATGAAACCTCACCTCATAAAGGTAGTCAAACAGCTCCAGAATGGTGAGTATGCTTGCCCCAATAAAAAGTCCCATCTGACCACCGATATCACCTTGCAGAAGAAAATAGAAGTCATGAAAAACATTGTCTAATATAGAGACAGGAGAGAGAAAATGTGCAATAAATGTGTACCTAAAAGTCCGGCCACTTCATAAGCCTTCTTCTGTTCAATAGTTTCATAGTTTAGAGCCTCAAAGAAGATGTCCAAAACCAGGAGATTCTCCCTGTGGAGGGAAAAAGCAATTTTACACTTTACTTTTAATCACTTTTGACACCAATAAGTTGAGCCTGGTTTTATAAACAGATGATTAATGACAGCATCATAAAATACTGTTGTAATAAAGTATGATTTCATATGAGGGGTTATAAATTATCCTTACATCTGTTCATTACTACAACAATATAATGAGTCATAAATCAATGTAATACATGTTTAGATCCTGCTTGTCAAATTAGACGAAAGCGTTACCCCTTTTTAAATGAGCTTTGATAAATCTTATTATTATTACTTTATTATTAATTAATTATAACTGTTATTGTTGTTTTCTTTATAGTAAAATCTTGCATTAATAGTATTTATTATGTCTTGTTTTTCTGAATCAAATTTATTTTTATGTATGTGATTTTTTTCTCTCATCTCATGCAGTGTAACGTTATCAGAAATGTAATTTGTGGGCTCCTGCAGTTTATATATGAAAACATAAGAGCGTTTACATTTAGTAAAAATAAAACCCAAACTAGCGGCCGATGCTTACTTAATGTACTGCTCAGATTTGTTGTATTTCTTGGCCAGATATTTGGCCGAAGCCTTGCTGGGGATCTTGACAAAGGACAGCTCTTTGCTGTATCTGGTCATGTTGCACGGCGTCTCACACACACAGAAGTCATTGTCTCTCTCCACCAGGAAATCTGCCGAGAAGAAAACCAGAGCTCAGCGTGACCTTTGTAACAGATCAGAGCGGTTGTGGCCTGAAGATGTCATGAGATGATGACGCGTGTTTGTGTGTGTGTGTGTGTGTGTGTGTGTTTTGCATCACTTCCTTATGTATTCAGACCAGACGTGGACGAAGCCTTTTTCTTACCGAGAGCTGGGTCAGCACATTCTTTGTACAGCTCGGGGGTGCAGTACGGTGCATCGCCTGCAACCAAAGCAACACACACTCTGATATTTATATTGTTAAAAAATATTTTTGCTTACTTAAAAGTGCCGACACTTTTTTTATGTAACTCTGCTATAACAGACTAAAAGCAGCTTCCTACCAGGCATGTGCACCATGCGACAGTTGCAGTTGTCCACCAGGTAGCGCGTCTCACAGTCAATGCGACAGGCTGTGATGCTGTAACTATCAAAGAAGTCGGACTCCATGGCCGTCACCTTACAGTCTCCCCAGGGTGGGGGGAGATAAATCAGCTGCAACAACCAGAGGACGTACATCACAACACTTATTAAACACACTTTAGAAAGTACTACTGCCTTCTTACATAAAGTTTACTGTGGGTCACATAAACCAAAGGCAGGAGGCAAGAATAAAATCATTTAAAATTATAATAATAATAAAATTATAATAATAATATAATAATATATGCCAAGTATAATATCTACACTCTGAAATAAACCATCCAGCATGAGTGCCATGTAACATCCTTGATCTGCTGCAGCTTGTGCCAAATAACTCAGTGTGCTCAGTTTGATGTGGGCGGAGCTCAGCTGGAAAAGGTGATATCAGCTCTGAACAGGCAGCTGCAGTTTGTCATCTGTACAAACACTACATCCACAGACAGCTGATACAAGTCACTTATTAACTAAGTGACATTATGACATATCAGTTAAGGCAATATTTATCTATATATGGCAAGTTTTGTCTAAGCAATGTAATATGAAGTTAGATAGAGGCAGAGAGATGCATTCAAATAATTTGTATTTAGGGCTGAGTGATATGACAATCATTAAAACAAGATGAAAATGCCCATTGAATGTGTTTCTATATCGTCTCTATCGTGAGGTCACAAAACCAGCGGTTGAACTGCTTTACGGCAATTTTCCCGTCATTTTGACATCGCTTTATGTTCTAATCCTTGCACACAGGAGTGAACCTGGAGCGAACCATAGAGGGAGGCGCTGTTTATTAACATTGACATTAACATGTGCAGAAGTGAAAATGGAAACTCGGTGCGTTTTATTTGTCAAGTGTTCACACAGGATTTTCCAATAATAGGCTTTACCACGTGGTTATTTCATATGGACTAATCATTTGTTAAATTACCAGAAAACTTTATCGTGACGTACCACTCATCAGCCACTGCATTAGGTACACCTGAAAAATCTAATGTAATCCACTACACCAGCTCAGCCAGAAGATTTGCTTTAATGTTGCCTGTAATGTACAGGCTTTTTTCTAAGGTGTTCATTTAATCATATTTCAGCGTCAAGGTCATAATTGGTGGTGAAGCTGTACTGAGCTGCATTATATTCAGAGGTGTTTCTAATTCTCTGGCCCCCTCATGTATGTAAATAGGGAGGACAAAAAATTAGAGACAAATCTTCAATATAATTTAGTTCAGTACAACAACAACTTTAACTACAGCCTCAGTAATAAACATTGCAATTTACAAACTTCTGACTCTCAACAAAACAAAAGTCAACAAAAACTAAACTTCATAAAAGCAGAATCCATGGCAGTGCTGTTTTGCATTAGATTGTACAGGTGTACCTAATGAAGTGGCCAGTGAGTGCACATCGTTATCGTGATATAGGATTTTTGGCAATATCGCCCAGCCCTATTTGTATTATACACAGACAGTAATGCTTTCAGCATTTGAGTTTAAGTTTTTTGAGTGGGTTTTTGCTTATGTTGCCAGTTTCATTAAATCTGATCAAACCACACTAACACAGTCCTCAAGAGGCATTAGCTGACTTTTTGGCTGTTTATTTATCGGACAGCTGAAGAGAGACAGGAAATTTGGGGAGCAGAGAGTGATGATGATCGGCAGACCGGGAGTCGAGCCTGCGATCAGTGCGTTGAGGACTGTGGCCTCTGTGCATGTGACACCTGCTTTACCAACTGAGCTAAACCAGCGCCCTCCTTTGTTAAACTCTTAATAACTTATATTAATTATATGCTTCTTTATAAGCAACATTTGAATGTTGCTAATTCTGTCATTATTATTTAAAGGTATAGAGAAACACTGACACATGCACGATAGTGTTTCACAGTGCTTCAGTTTGTACCCTCTGTTCCTGGCAGGAAACAAACGTCTGAAACCCGGGCGCCACTCCGAACCCCAGCTGGTCGATGAAGGACGGCTCATCCTGACTGTGGATCTGAACTTTGACCCCAGCTTCAAAAGACGTCTCATCTGCAGGAATTCAAAAAAACATGGCGTCAGAGCAACATGCAGTGAAAAGGTGTTTCACTAATAATACTGGACACTTCAGAGGTTTCACACTCTGAGGTATTCACACCAGCACACAAACTGACGACACTCTGTAGTTTAGAGTGTGACAGATAACCAGATGTGAATGATCACTCCTCCTCACCGGTTTCTCCCCACACAGGAAGGTATTCATCCTGCTGAATGTCCAGCATGAGCTCCAGGCCATTACCCATACCTCCCTTGGTGGTGATGAGAGGAGGGCGTCCATCATCGCCGGCGTTAAAGGTGTAACACTTCCCGTAACGTGTGAACACCTGAAACACACACGGGAGATTTTTCTTTCACACACACCGCAAAATGTTTCTTAACAATGCTTTTCCACTGGGGGTCAGTGTTTGATTCAATTTCTGAGACTGTGTGTGGCTGCGTGTGAAAATGTGTGAACACGAGAGAGAGAGTACGAGAGGAAGGAGACAGAAAAAAAAGAGATGAAAACATAGAGTGGAAGTGAAACGCAGAAGAGACGGAGAGGAGGTCTTCTCAGGGGTTTGTAGGTTGCACAATCAACCCAGTAAGGTGATTTAGACTGACAGACTAGTGATTTAACGTTCCCTCTCATGCTCTTTAAAGCACTTAAATGGACCTGATGTTACCATGGAGACCAAGCATCCCAGACAGGAAGAAAGTGGCCTTAATTTTTAAGGAAAGCAGAGACACAGATGTTAGATTGAGGCTGAGGCTGAGCGGGATATCAGCAAATGCATAAAAGACATGTTTGGACAGCCACGACTGCACGACAGTAAATACACGGAAACATATCAATATGGATATGTGTCTTTGACAGAGAGTTAATGTTGCATTAGAGGGTTTGAGTCACATAAACCAATGCGGGGAGAAAGAGTGAGAGAGCAGGGAGGAACAGAGAGCGAGGATTCAAAGTGAAGGAGACAGAGAGAGAGAGGGAGTGTAGCTGCTGATGCTCGCAGCAGGCTATTGTTCAGCGTTATGGCACAGAATGACATATCTATGATTAGAAAGAACAAACCAACCAAGTAATTGTTGTGAAAGAGTTTGGGTCCTGCCAAGGGCGGTTTAAACATTCGACCATCTATCAAGAGACGACTGGTTGCAGAAACATCAATCCAAGAGGGGAAAAACATTCAGCGCTATCAAGAAAGGCAAATAAAAGGCACGGCGAGCCAGGAACAATAAACGTGCACTCAGTTACGCTGAAACTAACAAACCAGGAGTAAACGTTTCTTTGAAAGGAGACGTTTGTTTCAGGTGTTCCTCAGAGGCCACAATAGTTCATCAGGACTGCCTGTCAGGTGCTGAAGTAGCTTTTGAGAACCCTCTAACCCCAAACACACAGACCGACAATCTAACACTGTGATTTGTTGGCTTGTCAGTGTAGAAGTGAGGAAGCAGTCAGGGTTTGAACTTTTTACCTGAAACTGTCTCGTTTTTCATCTGCATCACAGTCATCTTTGCCATAACCTCAGCCAAGTTATGCTTTGGTGCTGTTTTTTTTTTTGTCTGTTTATCACTGAGAAACTACTGGCTTACTTTATATCAAACTTAGTGGAAGGCTGCAGAATCAGCCAAGGAAAAACTAATTACATCTTGAAGCGGGTCTGGTTCAGATTCATCAAAGAGCAATGATATTATAGCCCAAATTGAATTGATACAGTATTAGATATATATGCATTAATATATAGTGGTTGCACATGCAGATATGCATATCAAAGAAGACTGCCATCGGTGCCCGTCTAGTTTTTCATTTGAAGAACTGAGTTCAACACAATTAATGCCTTCCAGTAGAGACTGTCTGAAAATGTGTGCTGGTAGCTCGCTTATTATACAACGTCACATCTTCATCCTCTCTTATGATGTCCAGCTTTTCTGTCGGCATTTGAGTGTCGCCTTCGGGGCAACTATAAGCACTTTAGTGTCATACAAATGAGTTCTGCTCAAGCATATTCCCACCCTTAGGCGCAGAGGTGCTTTAGCTACATCTACAGAACACCCTGCTAACATGCTAACAAATAGGGGTGGGGATCTCAGGGTAACTCACGATACGGGATACATGGATAACGATAATATCACGATACAGCGATTCTGCAATAATTGATATATTGCAAGACAATCATATAATGATACATCACAATATCTGATTAACTGAAGAATACAAAATGCCCCATACAAAGGTGAAGTGCAGGATTAATGTATTTATTCTCTGCAATATGGTTTTGACACAAACTGAGATGACACAATGTACGAGTTCATTAAAGTATGGACCCTTTAAATCGCCAAAAATAGGCCTTATTTCAAACTAAAATGGCTGACTTCCTGTTGGGTTTTAGGTATGGGTGCAAGAGGATTTTTTGTAAGTGTTGACATGGTAATTGTGCATACCAAATTTCATACATGTAGGTGAAAATAATCTCTTTTTTGAAATTTTCTAGGGGGCGCTATGGACGTTTTTTTGCCAAATTCATGCCAGAGTCCCATTAAACATGCAATTTTTCACCAGACCTGAAGTATGTGCAAAGAGTTTTCAGGCATGTTAAAGCCTCCAAACATGCGAGAAAGAAAGAAAGAGAGAATAATAATAATTCCTTGCATTCCAAAATTCTAAAAAAAAAATCTAATTAGGACTTTGGATTTGAAAGTGGCTGGTGCATCTTTTAACTTCTTTCACTGCTGTCCGACATTATCCTGCTGTCTTCTTCTTCTTCTTCTTTTCTCCTGCTTTTCTCCTCCTCTTCGTCGGCCAATTAATTTCACGTTACCCTCATTCGAGTCACCGCAAGGAGTCATGAAGTA
This sequence comes from Semicossyphus pulcher, assembly GCF_022749685.1. Classification (NCBI taxonomy): domain Eukaryota; kingdom Metazoa; phylum Chordata; class Actinopteri; order Labriformes; family Labridae; genus Semicossyphus; species Semicossyphus pulcher. Next base: position 23,381,457 of record NW_027211637.1, read on the forward strand.
GTGACGCGGTGAGTCAAAATCGCAGGGAAATCCCTCCCCGACTAACAAAGCTAATTTTTTATTTACCATGTTTATCATCTTAGTTTAACATTTGCTGATTCACACAAAACACAAAGAACAGCTGATACTTTTTGGTAATAAACTGAGGTTTTCAAATTAAAGTGTTGACCTCATGCTATCACAAGATGAAAATAGAAGAAGAAAACATAAGAATTTATCCTCTGGAGACCATGAATGTCTAATCACTTTACACCATTTCATGTGGTTGATGTTGAGATATTACACAGAACAAATCAAAACCTGCTGATGGTGCTGGATAGAAAATCAGTGGACCGGTCTGGGGTCCATTTAATAGAGATATTTCTGTCAGGGCTAAAGTTGTGGACTGACTTTGCCATCTATAACTATACTATAAAAATCACACAGTAAACACAGCTTAGACTTTCATTAAACTTTCATCAACCAGCTGCAGGTAGCATTCACCGAACATCATTCTCACGCATTGATCCCAGGCTCTGTCAAACCTGCCGGATCGCTGAACATCAGTAAGCTGTGTGAGAGGCTCCGCCCCTTCTCCACACATGAAAGCATAAATGTGTCAAATCGCACTTACTGTACCTCATAAATAAACCAATCATTACATAATCTCTAAATCCGCGCGTATGACAGGTGCATGATGTTCAGCAGCATCTTGATCGATACACAGAAGTGAGGTGATGTCGGGTGACACTTGCTCCCTCTAACTATTGTTGAATAGTTGATGTTGCGACAGAGGTGGTAAGAACAAAAACATCACACATGTATAATGCACAAAGTCTGCAGTGCATGCATACTGTGGCTGCTTGGTCTGCTTGTGATGATGAATGAATAAATTATTGCGCACGTATGAAAAAGGCTTCCTGCAGCAGAAATCACATGGAACATGAGAGAGGATCCTCGAGGGGATAACAGAGAGAGAAAAGGGGAAACACTGCTTACTAAAAAACAAAGCGATATTTTTGGTCTGAGTTCTGTGATCAAGAAAGATGTCACTCACACACAATTTCTCACGTATTGAAAAGCACTCACCAGAGCTCTGCTGTCATTAATCATTATGCACATAAATATGTATATCTGTTTTTAGAGGAAGGAATCTCTAAATCACAAATCCATTTAGCGACGTCTTCTTTCCTGAAATCTCTAAGCTGCTAAAAGATGCCTCAGCAGGGTGGGTTCAATCCATTAGCGCTCTGTTGTTTTATCAGAATGACTTGTTTAAGTGCGAACGCTTTCACAGTTTTTATGCTGAATGCTTAAACAGCTATCTTCGGGAAAATGTGATTCAAATGCAGCAGCCAGCAGCCCTCAGTGAACGGCACTAAAATACATCCACATGTGTTGCAGCCCTTTGTGCAGTTTTTGTAATGAGGACTAATCCGACAATGATTTCAGTTGACCTGGAAAAACTCTACTTGGCCTGCACACATGAATAAACTTCATGGAAATAAATAAAGGGATTAATATTAATAAGACTCTCTGGCCATGCTAGCAGCCCCGTGAAGCTGTAGAGACAGTGGTGCTTAAGCAGAATGCTAGCTTCAGCATGCTAACATGCTCACAAGACGTTTTTGTGGCATTGAGCAAGTGTGCGGGCTTTTCTTCTTCTTTTCCATAATGCTAATATGTAACAGGTAATGTTCACCACAGTAGCTTAGCAATTTAGCATACTAAGATTTGATAATGAATTGTATATTACTAGATCAAACTTGATTTAGAGTGACTAGCTAACTCCACCAACCACACCTCACTTGACTGTTAGCTAGTCGGTAGCTAGCCGGGTACCCAGTGAGCATTTTTCCGTTGAAAAGACGTATTAACAAGTCGCATCTCTGTATATTTAGCGGCTAAAATGATTGTAAAAGTGAGCAGTGTATCACAGTCACCAACAAGTCTCCTGAGTAGCATGTTTCCATCAGGTATCAAAGAACTACTTCAGTATCCAGGGGTCGTTCTGCCTTCGTAGTCAGAGCTGCACAGTCGAAGTACCTGAGCATGCGCAGGCTTCTTTTCTTCTTCTGTTGGGAATGTCTAAAACTGCTCCCATTACGATGTCTCTTTACTCTCCGACATGTCTCTTTGGTAGAGCCCATAAAACACGTGTTTATGATTTTTGTATGAAAACTAAAATGTGTTGAAATGACGTCTTTGTGTAGACGGGATTTCCCCAACTGCTGCAAAATGATTTTGGAGCGGCTGCAATCATCACTTTCGTCACCCTTTCATTTCTAAAAATGAACAAATTTTGTGTTTCTGACACACTGATGTTGTAAGTGTATTTTAGCCGGTTGAAAAATGGTTGTAATGAGGTCAGACTTGATTTCACCCTGTTTTCAACATCATTTCAGTGTTGAAATCCCGGGTGGTGCTCACTGGGTGATATCAGAGTCACCGCTGTGTGTTTGGATTTCAGAATAATGCAGCTGAGGTCTAATTTATGCATATCAGAATCAGATGTGTGTGTTAGAACCGTGGGAAATCAGGCCGACAAAACATAGACCTTCACATTTTGTAAAGGCGACTGATTGCACTCTTTATGATGTGTCGTCATGTGGTCTGATCACTTATATCTCAAGCAGAATTTAGGAATAACAGCATCAAAGTCAAAGCATCTGAATGAATAGTCGACTCACCGCGCTAATAACCAATCTTGCGTGTAACAGAGAGCCAGTTCAAAGAGAACATAAACTATGGGCAGGGGACTGAAAGCCAGAGGCACAGTTGAGTTTCTCTGTTTGTGTGTGTATTTGTGTAATGATGCCCTGAACATGGAGTCAGACCATGACTCACTGGATGTCAAGATTAGGAAGTCAAGAGGAGAGGAAAACAAGAATAGGTAGAGGAGAACTGCAGGCCGCTCCTCAGGGAGAACGGATAACTAAAGGGGTTCGTACAGAAACTCTTCCTCTTAATTAGCTACAGTGCTAAATGCTAATTACTTCGTTCACCCTCTTTTACCCCCTTACTTTTTATCTGCACCCACCGTCAGGTCATTTTAATGTGTGTAAAACTTTCTGTAGTTCAAGTGAGTTTGAGTTTGTATTTAGGTGCAGAAGTATTTTGAGGTAAATGCTAACATCAGTATGCTAACATGCTCATTAAGACAATGCCAACATGCTAAAGTTTAGCAGGTATAATGTTTAGACCTCTATATTAAGGCTGTTTAGTCGGTTAACATGCTTTAATGAATTAAATTATTATTAAATAAATTACTTTCCGATAGTATGAACACAAGTAAAGCTGAGGCTCATGGGATGTCATTAGAAGGACAGGAAGTGTTGGACAAGTCAAAAAACTGACTTGGTGAAAAGTCAACGGATCATCCTAAGGTGACCATGAACGTCTAAATCAATTCCTATGCTAATATGTCTAATATATGTTGACACGTTTAACCCAAAATAACTGCACGATCAGCCATAACATTATGACCACCTGCCTAATATTGCGTAAGACCCCCTTTTGCCGCCAAAACAGCCCGGTCTCATCTAGACCTCTGAAGGTGTGCTGAGGTATCTGGTACCAAGACGTTAGCAGCAGATCCTTTAAGTTCTGTCAGTTGCGAGGTGGGGCCTCCACGGATCGGACCTGTTTGTCCAGCACATCCCACAGATGCTCGATTGGATTGAGATCTGTGTCGTCGGTTCACTGGTTTTCCTTTTTTGGACTGCTGCAGACCGGAAACACCTCGCAAGAGCTGCAGTTCTGGAGAGGCTCTGACCCACTCGTCTAGCCATCACAATTTGGCCCTTGTTAAAGCCCATTTTTCCTGCTTCAAAGACTTGGAGGACAAAATGTTCTTGCTGCTAATATATCTCACCCACTGACAGGTGCTGTTGTAACGAGATAATCAATGTTATTCACTTTACAGTCAGTGGTCATAATTTTCAGGCTGATCTGTGTAATCTAAACCGCATGGAAAAAGTGTGTTACAAAGTCTTTAGGATTCATCCTCTGGTGACCATGAATGTCTGTAAAAAACGTCATGGTATAAAAAAAGATTAGAAGACGATATTTGACTCATGCTCTGCAGAACTGTAAAGAGGCTGAGCCGTTGTATTTTTTCTGAAGGTCAAAGTCAGAATAATGAGTGAGAATTGATCATGCAAATCGAGACCATAATGTCCAGTGCATTGACTGTTGGGTGACACCTCGGGGTGGTGCAGGCTGTAGGGCAGAGCTGCGTAATGATCACCTAATCGGTTCAGACGTCCAGTTGTCCTGATGGTATCGACAATAGAGGAGAAAACAGGGGGCAGAGCCGTCAGACAGATTCAGTGTGTGTATCAGGTATTAGTTTAAAAGTTCAAATTCAATATTTCAGGGAAGAATATCACCTGTGTGTTACCTGCTGATTTACACATGAAATATCATGAAAACACCTGCACTGAAGAGAATTTTATATCCGTCATAAGTGGGATTTTTTACCTCCTGCTCCCACACAATAAGAATATTCTTCCCTCCTCCGTTTCCTTCCTCTCTGGTCTTTACCTTTTCTTCCTCCCTCCTTTGTGTCTCCTGGACTATGATGTTCCTTCCCCTGTGGACTCCTCTCCATCTCCTGCCGCACTTCCCCACCCACCCCGGCTTCACTTGATGAATATTTCACAGGCCAGTAGAGACAGTCCTCCTCCTCTCTCATCCTATTCCCAGATAGCGTCCGTGCTCTCAGTACCTATCACCTTCAGAGACGATAGCATCGCAGCGGGCGGGTGAGGAGCACCTCAGGAGACCCGAGGAGAGCGGGGAGGATATCACATGAAGAAAAATGGAAGTGTGTATTCACATAAGTTCTATATATATAAAATCAAGACCACGTTGACCTGAGCACGATCGCAGCACGACACGTTGAAAATTGAGATGCAGGTTAAATCAGGCAGGTGTTAAAATACAAGAACACAACGTTCAGCATGTGAGAAGAGGTGAGGAGGTTATTTATAGCCTGTATGGATACATTACTCACACCACCATTGGATACTCTGTGACATGTCTCACTGGTGGAGCTGTTAACGACTGATAGGAATCAGAAGAGTGACAAAGGGCCCCAAACTTGTAACTGCTGCCAAAAAGTTGAGATTAACTGGTTTAATCGGAAAAAAAAGTATTTTCATTTATAAAATGATCATATAATAAATCTTGGCCTGAAGAGTAAATACTAACTATCAGTCAAATACAGCTCCAGAAGAAAATAAGAGACTTCTGCTAGATGTTTTTCCTCCTACTTCCAAATCAAATATTCTCATTTAGTTCTTTAATTTGCAGAAAAAGATGACTAGTTAAAGTGATAATCAATCTAGACCTATCTATCGCAGAACGAGGTAGCACAATGGTGATTGAGCCTATGGCCCACTAATAAAGCCTTTGCATTAACAGTATTACAGACTGGGTGTCTGTGGCGACTTTCGCAGAAAAGATCACAAGCAGCGCCCAGTTAGTGACGCGTTTTCCATCACCCAGCAGTGGTTGGTCTGCCAGAGAGGGTAGGTGGAGCTAAGCGGCTGCTTTTCCGGTCTCAAGTGTTGCGAGTAAACAGTAATCTACTATGGCTGAACAAACAAAGAAAAGATCGATGACTACGGATACAACTTCAAAAATAAGTGAAAATCCAAAGGAAAAGAAACAAACTCGACGCTTAGATGAAGGCAAACGTCAGCGAGGAAAATCAAGAGTTACAACCGGAGCCAACCGTGGACGTCACACATGAAACACTGTCTGGATATCTGGGAAGTGTGCTCCCGCAATTACCGTATATCACCATAGGTGCCGCCAAAGAGAACGAAACTGAGATCCTCGAGATTACCACTTTAAGATAACCAAAAGATGCAAAAAAGATGTTTTTCAGACTTAAATAAAGCAAAGAAAACAAGTTCATGTTCATGTTTAAACAACAGAATACTAATGCTTTAACTTCGGAAGAGTTAACCTGCTTTTTAATTACAGCGTTCATGCATGCTGGCATGCTCTCCACCAGAGGACTTCCACATTGCTGTTGGGTGACGTTAAGAGCAGCTCGGCTTTGTTCGACTGGCTTGTGACCATCCATCTTCTTCTTCAACACATTCAGGAGGCTTTCAATGGCATTCAGATCTAGACTGGGTCGGCCATGACATGAAAAGAGAGATGCTGATTTAAGAAACATAAGAGTGGTCTCTTAGTTTTTTCCAGAGCTGTATGTACAGTGGCGTTAAAAGAAGTGTGTGCATTAGAAGTGCAGGAGAAAATACAAACAAAAGGTACCTGAAAGTTGTACTCAAGCACAGTACTGGAGAAAAAACACTGTTATAGGCAGTGTTTTTGGCATTTTATGGACCACGTGATTAATCAATCAACACAGAAAATAGCAGAAAGACTAATCAACAATGAAAACAATCCAGTAAAACCAGAATGTGACTTTTCAGATCATTAATGTGGATGCAGCAGAGTGGGAGCCAAATCAGTAAAGACCCTTCTTGAACAAAATAAGAGGAGATTCACAACAAAACAAAACAATAGCTGATAAAACAGGGGGAGCAGATCCTGCAGGCCTTATCTGTCTCTGACAACAACTAATTGTTGCTTTAATGCAATCCCTGGTCTCTGTGGTGGATGGACTTGCAGTTGCACCGCACACTGAGAGGAAAATAACTCCCTGAGGAAAGATTCTCTGTAACTCCTGCAGCCTTGGTTTTGCTATAAATGAAGAGAGAGGGTATTTTTTTGTTGAAAGGCTGCGTTAAATAACTGCTGAAAAATGATACTTTCAGATTCCTCCAGTGCAGAAGGGTCTTGGTGAATAATGGAAATGGTCCCGTGAATTTGGATGGGAGACATAAATGTCTTAGAAGTGTCAGTTCACATTCAATCAGTGCTGCTCAATGTTCTTTAGAGGCTCTTGCAGTGAGTGGGCCTCCTGTTCCCCTCCCCCCAGAGAGCAGAAAGTGCAGAGTGAGATGGTAAATGGCTGCTCGGAGGACTAAGACTTTCACTATCAGCCAGTGATGTGATGCAGCACATTTTTACGATATAATTATGTAAAATTAAGCAGGAATATGGTAGCTTAAAAGTTCTTGCTCTGCTTGAAAATTTGAGCTATAACATTAAATTACGAGCTGTCAACCCCCTCTCCATCTCTCTCCAACCCCTGAGCCGAACCTCGTTATGCATCAGATCCATATGGGATGTTAAAACCTCCTCTGCACGTCCTGATCATCACTGTCGCCTACAAATCTCCTGTCTGCCCGCTGGTGCCAGCCATGTGCAGATCCCACGCTCGCAGGCAGCCAGAGAGGCCATCACAGCGGCAGGAAGCAGCGCGAACTCTCCAGTGTGCAGCGCCCTCCCGTCACGCACAGCTGAGTAAACATGGAGGGGTAAACAGCCCGGGGCCCGGCACAGGGGCAGAGGCCTCGCTGCAGCTCAGGGCACTTTAAGTGGCAGACAGCAGGGTTAAGAAGGATTAAATCCTCATGTGTCAAGTGTGAGGCTGACTTTATCTGTCTGTGTGTCTGTGTGTGTGTCTGTCTGTGTGTGTGTGTGTGTGTGTGTGTGTGTGTGTGTGTGTGTCTGTCTGTCTGTCTGTCTGTCTGTGTGTTTGTCTGTCTGTCTATCCATCTATCTATCTATCTATCTATCTGTCATCCATCCATCATCCATCCATCCATCCATCCAACCATCATCATCTATCGTTCATCCATCCATCCATCTATCATCCATCAATCCATCCATCCATCCATCCAACCATCATCAATCATTCACCCATCCATCCATCTATCATCCATCAATCATCCATTCATCCATCATCCATCCATCCATCCATCCATCCAACCATCATCATCTATCATCCATCCATCCATTTATCATCCATCTATCATCCATCAATCATCCATTCATCCATCCATCCATCCATCCATCAATCATCCATCTATCCATCTATGGATCATCCATCCTTCATCCATCTATAATCTATCCATCCATCACCCATCCAACCAACCATCATCATCTATCATTCATCCATCCATTTATCATCCATCTATCATCCATCAATCATCCATTCATGTCATGAGTTTCTAGTTTAGTTCCGGTTTTCTTGTATTTTGGGTGTTCAATTATTATTTCTTGTTTAACCATGTCACTTTGTCTCCCTGTCATGAGTTTTCATTGTTCAATTTTGTATTTAATATATTGTGTTCTTGTCTTGATTTAGTCTTGTTTAGTTATGTAATTCATTTGTGTTTTCTTGTCTAGAGATTTTCTGCATGAGTTCTACTATCACAGTCCTGAGTTTGGTTTTTAGTGTTTCCTGTTTTATTTTGTAGTTCTTGCCCTATGTATGTTTTGTCTTGTTTTACTTCCTGCCTTTGTGTGTTTTCCCGCTTGTTGGATTATGTGCCCTGCCCTTATTGTTTTCACCTGCTCCCTTGATTGTCTCACCTGTGTCTGATTAGCCTCACCTCCTAAGTTTATTTAGTCTTTGTGCTCCCTTGTCTCGTGGCCTGTTCATTGTGATCCATCGTACGTGAGTCTATGTCGTCCATCCTGTGTCGTCCTTCTCTGAAGTTTTGTCTATGTCCATGATGGATATTCTTCGTGCTTCCCCTAACCCCTCATGTCTCTTGGATTACCTGTTCCTGGTTTTGTTGTACGTTTTTTGCTCCGCCTTTTTGATTTTCCTTTTTGTCTTTTGTTGGAGTTAGATTTTGTTTTTGCATTTTTTACCTTCTGTTTATTAAACCTATTTATCCATTATTTCAGTCTGCATCTGGGTCCTCACATTTTTGTTTAACTCGTAACCATGACAATTCATCTATCGTCCATCCATCCATCATCCAACCATCATCCCTCCATCCATCCATCTATCAACCATCCATCATCCATCTATCATCCATCCATCAACCAACCATCCATCCATCATCCATCCATCAACCAACCATCCATCATCCATCCATCCATCTATCATCCATCTATCATCCATCCATCCATCAACCAACCATCCATCCATCATCCATCAACCAACCATCCATCATCCATCCATCCATCTATCATCCATCCATCATCCATCCATCATCCATCTATCATCCATCCATCATCCATCTATCATCCATCCATCAACCAACCATCCATCCATCATCCATCCATCAACCAACCATCCATCATCCATCCATCTATCATCCATCCATCATCCATCCATCATCCATCTATCATCCATCCATCATCCATCCATCCATCCTTCATCCATCCATCGTACAATGTACATACAAAATGTACAGTGGTTGCAAACAAAAGCAAAACAACAGAACTGAAATAAAAAAGAGAAAAGTATGAAGTGTATTGAGACAGAATGAAAACATACTGAGAGCGTGTCTGAGGTGATAATTAACAACACAATCTGAGCAGGAAATGGTGCAACAGTGACTGCGGGCCCAGAGGCCAAACACTGATACTCTGATAGAGCAGACCAGATATTGTATCTGAGTGTAGAGTCTCGGAGGTAAAGGAGCCTGACAGCCTGAGGAAAGAAACTTCTCCTCAGCTTCTCCCAGCTTGCCTTCAGGCTGCAGGAGTGCTTCCATGACGACAGCTGAGAGGACATTGTGGGATTGGCTGGTGTCCTTCACAGTGCTGTCTTGATTCTGGGCTGAAATGTTTGTGGAAAATGTCCCAAAGTTTCAGTATTGCAGCCAGGATGGTGGGCTGAACTGACCACACTGCCATGAAGAAAAAAAGCACTACATTTTCAATAAATGAAAACTAAACTATGCCAAAGATGGAAAATCAGACAATGAGCTAATTAATGTTTTAGTGCAAAGTCTTTTTCAGTGATATTTATGCATTTGTAGAGTCAAACATACTGTTGTCTTTAGCTTTTGATTTATAAAACAACAGCCTCCACTTCCAGAAGTATCCCTTGATCAGGAAAGTGTTGGGTTTTTGGTCGTTAACTGTTTGAAACAAAGATGGCCCCAGTTTTAGAAGAAATTCAAGACTTGGTGTTAGGCACCCAGGAGGCATCCCGATCTGATGACCAGACAGCTAAATTGAATCTTTTCAGAAAGAATAAGCATCAGCTCTACTCTGAGCTCCCTCTGGATGTCTGAGCTCCTAATTCTTTCTCTAAGGGTGAGCCCAGCCACTTTACAATGGGAACTAATTTCAGCTTCCTGTATCCGTAATCTCATTCTTCTTCTCTGAGGTGTTGGAACGTAGATCAACTAGTAAATCAAAAGCTTTGCCTTCCGGCTCAGCTCCCCCTTTACCGCAATGGTCCTGTACAATGGCCAAATCGATGCTGACTCCATTTTACATCCCAAGAAACTCCTTCACTTGGGGCAGCTATATCCAGTCACGACCTGGAGGGAGCGACCCACCATTTTTGGAGGTGCTGCCTCTCATTTTGACTTCTTTACATCCAACTACGCACCTCCCCAGTGCGTGCAGAAGGTCATGACCTGAAGCCAACAGAATCACATCATCTGCAAAGAGTTGAACAGCAATTTTTTTAGGTCACCAAATTGGACACTTTCCTCCTTCTGGCTGCACCTTCACATCCTATCAATGAAAGTCACAAACAGTATTGGAGACAAGGGACAACCCTGGCGGACGCATTGGAAGCATGCTTGACTTCCTGCCGAGAATACGGACTCAGCACGCACTCTAGTTATGTAAGGACCTCATAGTGTCCTCGACAAGACTCCCAGGGGACGTCATCTGAAGCCCTCTCTAAGTCCGTAAAACACATGTACATTCTGTGACAAAAATATATGTATATTGTAGTTTGTTTTAATTCCATCATTAAAAATGTTGCCACCAGATTTCCTACTCACTCACATGTACATATAGCATCCATCTATCAAACTTTATTTTACGTACGGAAGCCCTAAGCGGACATGCATCCATTCAGATCTCGACTTATTTAATGCGTTATCTCGAGTGATCTAGAAAGTAAAAAAGTAGGCTTGTGACTGTGATATTACACTCTGGGGAAATGAGTTATGATCATCTGAGGTACAGTGGTGCAGCATTATCTCAAGATAACGAGATAAATGTGTCGAAATCTCGAGAAAACAACTGGAAATTACTTGTTATTACGGGAAAGCAGAGTAAATAAAATGTCTGGATGCATGCCTGCTTAAGGCTTCTGTATTTGCACTACAGCACACAAGGGTTCCTATAAATTGTACCTGAGTGGAGCCTCATAATGAAGGGTCCTTTAGGGTCGGTTTAAATTAGTCTTTGAAGTCGGATGATAGCGTGTCCGTCTGGCTGCAGAGACCGACACAAAAGGTCAGCTGTGAATGCATGAAAAGCTGATATACTGTCGGTGGTGGTGATATATTTCTGGCTTGAATGGAAAGGTGTCTTTTCTCGTGTGTGTGTGTATAAACCGTATGTCAGTCATTCAGTTTGATCATTTGAATATTTAAATTTGCATGGATCTCTCCTCTGCGCTTGTCTAATAATATGCAATGTAAAACAATGAGCCGTAATCACCTTCCAGCAGGATGGAGGAAAATTCATTTAGGAAAGCCAAAAGGTTGTCACCGAGCACTTCACCTGACACCTGAAATGAGCTCAGTAATTGCCCCAGAAAGCTCTTGAAATTGCATGTTTCACTTTGCACGTTCATCCCGGCCTTTCTCATAATTTACACCGACTTAAATCGATACTGTCTTCGTCTGATTAATGAAATTGTGGATCATTTAATTGCTTTTTCTGATGTCTTCTGAAAAAAAAGAAAGAAATTAAAATAAACGCTATTTTCAAGAGTCAACCACCACTCTTTAAACAGTGTCGCTGAGGCGCAGTGATGCCTTTGTGCTGCATTGTGTGTGCTGTGATGCCTGATAAAATGGACACCTCACATACTGGATGCTGAGCAACAGCCAGACTGCTTGCGAGGAACAAACCCCATAAATAAGTAAAAAACAGCGAGCTCTATGTTGAGATGAAGCCTGTGAGTATATATGGACATATGGTTATGTGTCAGAGGGTGAGGGTACATATGTGCACAGATGCACACAATGGGGATATGCTAACGGATGATGCGTGACTTACATGCATCTCCATTCCCTTGAAAAACAAACACACGGTTCATAGTTCAGCAGCACAATGGGTACTCGAAGATTTATTTTAGGAACCGCTCCATGATTCAACATCTGAGTGGCTGAAAAAAAAAAAGCAGCTGAGCTCCTCAGGGGGATGAGTTGGGACCAGCTAATACAGTAGATCTGCCAGGGGATGGAAACTGGACAGCAGGAATAGTCAATGCAGCCAGATCCAGCTTTTGTTTACCGGCCAATTTGATCAGTTGGGACAGAATCCCGACAGAAGAGACGGAGGAAGTCATCGCCCTCATTAGGAGGAAAACATTAAAAGAAAAAAAAGAGGCACTGCTGGAGCTGGATCTCCTGCTGGAAAAGAGCACCTTGAGGCTTCTGTGCAGCTCCGCTTCCATCATCTGTCTTTCATTTTGCTGTTCCCAAAATACACGAGCCAACCCGGCGATGGTGGGACGAACCTCTATTAATGACTGAATTCATTACAGACTCTTGTCACTTTCTGGTGCAGTTTAGAGGGCGGGAAAACTGTCAGGAGGGGGAAAAAGGCCCTGCGGCTCTTCCCCTGGAGTGAACCTCCTCCGTGTGACAAATTTCACACTCTGATGCGAGAAATCCGCTGAGGCTTTAGATTTCCCAGCCTGTCACATGCTGTTGCTGAATACCAAGAGATTAATTCATTTTGCAGATGGTGCATGTAAGCAACTCCGACTTCCAAACACGCAGCGTGCACACCGTCGCTACCTGCCGAATCCTTAAGTGACAACAACGGAAGAGTCAAGCTGCGAGGCGAAGATAACAGACAGCATGTGCACACGCACGCAAACACATAGGTCAACATGTCAAACAAAATATTCTGCTTCTCAGATGAATCCTTTATTATATAAAGTTGATAACATGGCCAAAACACAGTATGTTGGTCAAACTAATCCAAACAACTCAAATTAAAACCAAATGAATGGAAAATGCTTTAAAGCAGATAGTCTGGCCTGCAACTGTACTGTTTTTGTTTGACCTCAACTTTACATCAAATTCAATTTCAGATGTAGCAGGTTCTGATTCCAGTGAAAAAGCTCTTAAACACTGTTCACTACCTGCTCAGCAGCAACTAGCAGTTAGCAACCAGATGGTGAAAATAGTGCAGCATCAGGGCCTGTGTCCACTAACGGCGTTAGAGACCTCAAATTCAAAGCTTCTACTCATTGGCGCTTATTGTTGCTAGGTTACAAAAGTTGTCTGGCGGCAATTCCGCTTCCATTGGTAGTGACCGTTAAGTGTGTTTTAAATTGCTCCGTATGCTTAATATTTGTTTTTGTTCAAGGAGTTTTTGCAAAGAAAACAAACAAATTGGAAAGGAATCACGTCCTGGCACTAGCAGCAGCTCTACACCTGGAAACTGTACCCTCGAAAAAATGAAAGGATTAGCTTCACCTCCGCCATTGTTGTTGACAAAATTGATATCTGAAGTCCCGCCCCTTCTTGATTTTTATTGGTCAGTCAGGAAGAAGTGACATTGACGAGTGCAGCGGTGTTCCAAAAATTGAACTAATGTATTTTCTTTTAAGATAATTTTTTGGGCTTTTTTTTGCCTTTATCTGTAGGACAGCTAAAGAGAGACAGGAAATGTGGGGAGTAGAGAGTCGGGGATGAAATGCACCAAATGATCGGCAGAGCGGAAGTTGAACCTGCGATCAGTGCTTCGGGGACTGTAGCCTCTATACATGGCAGAGTTAATGCAGTGCCCCGAGTTGAACTATTTTTAACTGAGAGCACTGTGAGCGCAGCGACAAAAAAACAGCTGACGGCGAGGGCGTTTTTATGCTGAGGACGAAAACATATAAGGAAGTGGTGGAGACCAAAAATGGAGCAAGATTTGGAGAAAAGTAAAAACTTTTTATCAGTTTTCTTTTTGTTTTCTTATTAATTTCTAGTAATCTTTTTTGTTTTTATTGTACGAATTTTTCAGTATTGCAAATGTTTTATCTATTGTGAATTTTTGCTCCTATTTTGAGTCAGTTTGTTCCTATGTGAAGCACTTTAGGCTGCTTGTTTATTTAAAGGCTGCTATTCTAATAAAGCTGAGTTGAGTTAGAAGTGATTTAATATTGGACTGTCGCTCATCAGAGAGACACAATCAATGATGAAATGATTTGATGAACTGCTTGTTGTGTAACAGTAAACAAGCTAACAAGTTCACTTCTTTTTATCAACTCCAAAGTAGAAATATAATGTTGTTCAGAACTTTTCTCCGCTGCTCCCAAATGCCCCCCAAAAAGTTAGTTACTTTAGCTTTAAATAAACGCTTTCTGCAGTGGCAGCTTTCATTAAACAGCATCTAACTATTTGCCCCGTCTCTTCTGAGTCCTCCATCGATTCAGAAGCACAGCCATGGGGGGTTTTATTAAAGACATCATCATGTTTTTCTCAGAAGCAGAGCTCAGGCAACGGTCAAACTATATTAGGAGATAACTTTTGAAAGACTTTGGATGAATGTTTTTCTGTTCAATGATACATCAGTCGTCTAAATGTACAAACCCTCTGGCTAGCTGTGATTTTTTGCTTATTCTCTTTTGGTAAAACTGAAGGAAAATATGTTTTACTGCAGAACTTTCAAGGGGAATGAGCCATCGTTCAGCCATTCCTTTTTGTGTCGTGTACAGTGTTTGAAAGAATCAATCCTTTTTATTTGCCTCACGCTGAGTGTGTTTCGTTGGTTGGTTGGATGGATGCGAGTCTGTTTATGTCAGGAGGGCAGGAGGGAGGGTGTGTTTGCTGTGAGTACTCTGAACAAACTCAGACTAATAAACACTCAGAGCGGCGGAGTCGGCCTCCCTGCTGTGTCCTGTGAGACAGAAAAGGACAGCAGGCAATGACACAAGCACCACTACAAACATGCATTTCACACACATGCACACACACAAACACACAAATACACACTTTTACTGAAATGTCCGACTAAAATCACATTATGTGCAGTTAAAACTGGTGTCTGGTTTTGAAAGAAAAGAATTGGGAAATATGAGATCTGCTCTGTTTCCTCAGCTGGCTTGGGGGGTGTGTCTGTGTTTGATTGACAGCAGCTGGCAGGCTGAGCAACAGTATGGGAATGTGAGACAACACAAACAAACTAGCGTTAGCTTTAAGTCACATGCAGACAGGGTGCCGTTAGCCGTGGAAAGGATGCTACAGACTACACCCGCTTCTACATGGACTGAAGTAACTTTAAAGGTGAATTTATCAACCACATTTGTGTCGAAGTGTACATGTAAGTGTGTGTTGACAGTACATGTTAGCTAACTGAGAGATAAAGAAATTGTTTGACTTCCTATTATTTGAGAAGAGTTCAAGTTTGGTTAACACGTATAATAACCTGCCTCATTGTACAGATTAGTTAGCGTCAGAGCACTTCAGTTACTGCAACACAATGTGACAGTTTAGCTCGTTTTAAGCGAGATGAGGCCTTCACTTAGCGCCACGTATGTTTAATTTGACATCTGTTGTCATGTAAGGCTTCATAACTTCAAAATATGTTGACAAGTGTTAAATTAAAAAAATAGAAATAGAACAAATGAAAAAATGGACGTGTCGATATTTAAAACATTTAGCTGACCAGCTAGTTAGCTACATAGTCTGCTAACAGATATTAACAGATATAACAACACTATTTTTCCGTTGCATGTTTTTTCTTTTGCACGCTTGATTCAGGAGAAGAAGTGTTACTTCATGCAAAGACTTGCTTGGCTGTGTAGAAATAAGTCATAGCAGGGCGCCAGTTTGGCTAGGCGTTTAAATGACGCGTCCCATGCAGTGTTGCCAGATCAGATTGACAGTTTCCAGCCCAATTACAACTCAAAACAATTCAATAAAAAACAACCAAAATCATAACCTTGTCTGTAACCTGTGTAAAATCATAAAAGCATTACATATACGCAACAGAAAACAGATCATAAGCATATAAAGCTTCATATCTGCATCAAATAACCAAAGATAAAATGTTAGTGCAGTTAGACAACCAAATACAAATTGCCGACGTGGCCAAACCACAATAAAGTGATCAAATACTGCCATGAAATGTGACACCAAAATCCAACCTACTTCAAAACTATAGGATTATGGAGGAATGAAAATGCCAAAATCAAATATAAATAAATGAATATGACATTAAATGCGGATTTAAGAAATGTAGGCTAATAAGAACATTTATGTCACCTTGTCAATGATAATGACGTCAAAGTAAATAAGACTAAGATTGAATACAACTCATGTCAATCGAATCTGTAAACAATGAGTGAGTGGTAACCACGAAATCTTTATTGTTGACCATAAAATTAACACGCCAAATGTTGACAGAAATAGCCCAAAATCCTTCTACCAGCCCAACGCTATTTTCCCCTGCCCAAGGTAATCAAAAGAAGCCCAATTGGGCAGAAACCCGCCCAATCTGGCAACACTGGTCCCACGTATAGAGGGACAGTCCTCGATGCAGCAGCCCCAGATTCGACTCCGACCCTTGGGTCTTTGCTGCCTGTCACCCCCACTCTCTCTTCCCATATTTCTGACTTTATCCACTGTCCTATCAATAAAGGCAAAAGCCCATTTAATAATATCTTAAAAAAAAAAAGAAAAAGAAATCCGACATGACCTGACCTGGCGGTATCATGAGACCAAACATGCATTTCTTAGTTCTTTTCTCCAAAGACAACAGGACATGTGATTCACAGGGCAGACACAAAACATGCACTGCAATATGAGCTGGTTGACTTCAGTTTCATTCATCCAGAGGGCTTTTTATTTCAGGCTAACAACTGCATCTGCAATGTCAAATCGCTGTCAAAAAGAAAGTCAAAGTAGTCACTGCGGCTGGTAGCTTAAAGCTGGAAACGGCGCTGATGTGAAAGTCACACTAACAAGACGGGCGAGCAGCAGATGAAAATGTGGTGCTGAAACACTGAGTGCAAAATGAAATGGCACGGCTTTCCAGGCCCATTTACAAAACATTCAAAAATAATTGGAGGCTGTTGGAATAGGGGAAAAGCATTTCAAACAACATTTCACACCACCAGTAAATGATAAAGGGGAGCAATTATAAACAGAGGCGTACCATTCTGTGACGAATGGGCATGAAATTGATTTGCATCTGTAAATGATTAGCTTTCTATAATTTATTTGTTCAGATTTCTGTCTCTCGAAAGGCTGTTATAGATTTCAATTCTTTTCTTATCAGTTAGAAACAGTAGATAAAAATGATTTTGGCTCATGTGCTTTTCTTATTTCATTTTCACTGGGAAGTGGTTTATTTTAGAAATCCCTCTGAGCTTACAGAAAGTGAAGAGAGGCGGTGAAAGTTGAGGGTCAGGTCTGTGCAGCCTCTTAACAGGCTGAGGCTGCCGTGTTGACCTAAAAAAAAAGGATAGCGGGAGGCTAACAGCTCGTTTAGACAGAGATCGACTGTAATCCTTCACACCAATCCTTCTACCGTGAAGGATTTGTGTCTGTTTTTAACCATTAGTTCATTTTTTTCTGTGAGTAAATGTCTCAAAGGTATCCTCTGAGGACAGAAACACAAACACGGCGCTCATCTTCCCTGTCTGGAGGAACAGCAAAGGTAATGAGAGGCATCATTCAATTTTCTGGCATCTTTTTATCGAAATACACAACGCAATCAAATAATGACTTGATGAGCTCCTCGCTGCCGCACAAATCAGAGAGGAAGACAGAGACACACACACAGAGCGCTCTTACCAAAGCAGCTTCTGCATATTGACATTTTCAGACAGCTTGTTAGACTCTGACTAAACTTGAAATACAGGGAAGGTTTGAATCAGTGCAGCTTCCACTGAAAACACCCAACAGTGAGTGCGTTAGCGCCCGCAGCGTGAAAAGAAGCTCAATACTGCTGAGGATTGGATGAGTTCTCTTGAGGGTAAAGGAGGAAGAAAGCGGAGGGATTTTGGCAGCATATTAGCCGTTGTCCATCAGTGATTTTATGGGCCTGCCTGCATGGAAACGACTCCCCTCAGCATCGCTTAAACTGCCTCTCTCGGCCCTACATATATCCTAAACTGTTCGCTCTTACATTGACATTCAGCGAGCGTGTTCGAGAGCAGCTGTGCACAGTATCCTTGTTATGTGTGCTTCAGTCGAGCCGGGCGTGAGCTGGTCTGGCAGGTTGTTTCCAGGACTGAAAGGAAACCAGAAACTTTTCAAAGGATCAAAAGTTCAGCTGTCTTTTTTTCTTCTTTGAATGACTGCGAGGTGTTCCCTTGAAGCTGTATAAAGTCTCTTTAATACATAAGTGAGCTGCACGGTACGGTGGCTCGGTGGTGCCTCACAGCAAGACGGTTTTGAAGGTTTCGCAATGCATGCTGGGATATACTGTAGGCTGTGTCCCTTCTATGAGCCTGAATAAGAATGAAAACAGACATACAGGATTGTTCAGGTATTGTTAACCTTCCATATTATCGTCTTATTTTTGAATTTCAAATTAAAAGCCCTGAGCAACATTGTCACTCTCTTTGGCCTCTTAAAGGCACATGCATGTTTTTTGCCTATTTCTTCTATAAAATCTATTTAATAAGTGGTTTGAATTGTGAAACAGTCGCAGTTTGGTTTCTGCACAAAAGCTTATTTTCTTGGTTGACATTCAGTTTTTCAAAGGTCGCAAACTTCTTTCCCCCTTTAAAAGTCCTGCGTTTTCATCAATCCATTCACCACAACCACCACCACAACTGCTCCTTCTACTACGTCACATGACCTCCAACATGTTGCTCTGATTGTCCCTGATTGGAGGGAAAATTTTGGATGATTGCAATTACAGCTCAGTGTGGAAACTTAAATGAGGACAAGTACTTCCCTAACCCCCCGACACGTCCCACTTTCTAATATTTGTGTCAACTGTCATTGATGTGGAAAATCACAGGGCAATTTAACGTCCAGCCAGACTGAGAGACACAGAGTGGGATTGACCTCTTACTTAGGAAATGTTGTTTGTTTATACTTATTATAATGTAGCTGCATGGCTACAATAAAAGAAGCAGCCAAAGGAGAAGGATGCTGCTGGATTTTCAAGGACAGAGACTGCGGTTAGACGACCACAATTGTAATTTATACAGTACAGTTCTGCACACAGCCTTTAGCAAACAACTGCACATTCCTGTTCAAAATAAACAGCTTATATATATATATATATATATATATATATATATATATATATATATATATATATATATATAATATATAATATAATATAATATAATATATATTTATATATATATATATATATTTCTATGTTTATTTATGAATGTGTAAAGCTACTTGGCTGATTCTAACTTTGATTAGAAGCTCTCAATTTACAACTTTGTCAAATGTTCTTGTTAGCATGTTAGCCATGTTAGCTCCTGAAGGTTTATAATACAACTTTTTATATATATATTTATATTTATTTGTAGTGTGCATTATCATGTGGAATACTATCGGTTATTAGTACCATGTGCAATATAACTTTCACTCTCTTCCATCCGCTTATCCTGTTCAGGGTCACATGGGTGGAGCCTATTCCAGCTGTCATTGGTCGAGAGGCGGGGTTACACCCTGGACTGATCGCCAGTCAATCACAGGGCTGACACATAGAGACAGATAAGCTTTCACGCTCACACTCACACCTACAGGCAATTTTAGAGTCACGAATGAACCTGACAAGCGTGTCTACGGACTGTGGGAGGAACCTGGAGGGAACCCACGCATGCATGGGGAGAACATGCAAACTCCACACAGAAAGGCCTCCTACGTCTGAACCGGGACTCAAACTGGGAACCTTCTAGCTGTGAGGCAACAAGCTATCCTCGTGCAGCTCCACTTTCACTCTCTTGTGCTATATTATTTATTACTATCATGTACAATTACATTAAATATTATGCACTGTCTTCCATTTATTATCTGGTGCAATATAAGTTTTAACTACTTCTTATTATCACTGCAAATACTGAAGTAGTCTAATCCTGTTATTCTATTAGGCTCTGCTCTTTGTATTTAACGCATATACACTTTGTATATTATACTTCACTTATCATCAGTTACCTTTGTATTTTTTGCTGTAACTTTGGAGCAATCAAGTGCTAGAATTTCCTTCGGGATTAATAAAGCTCTATTCTCTGTTATCTGCATGTTGTAATGAGACAAAGGCTTGACGGTGCAGTCAGACTAAAGCTGCAGAAAAAAACTTACAGGTGTGGTGTGTTAAAAAAAGCTGCCTTCATGTTCTTCTTAATGACGATTTAAGACTAAAGTTTTGATCTAATAGGTGTTATTTCAGTGTAGAACTCTGACTTTTTCTCTCCTCTCCTTCTCCCAGTGTCTCTCATCCATCCTCCGCTATTTATTATTCATCCTTTCTCCCCTTTTTTTCTATCTGAACCTGCAGCCCACTTCCTCAGAGTGGAACTCATTTGTCTGTCTTCAAATGCTAATAGAACACATAATGAATGCCACTCAGAATTATCTCCACCGGCTGATATCAGTGTATAATTAAAACAACACTGTCCTTAATAAGGTGTCAGAGGTGATAACACAGAGCGCTGATAACTCTTTAAAGACGCACACATACACACACACACGCGCGCGTGCACCCAATCACTCCCTCGTTACCAGGCAACAATAGAGACATAATGAGCGGGGCCATCGGGCCAAAACTAATTTTCTAAGTATGAGGACGAACGCTGTGATTGCTCAGTGGCCTTCTATAAGGTTATTGTCTTTAGTTATTTACTGTTTTAATTAACCTTTTCCCCGACACACAGTTTATCTTAAGCATATTTTACATTATGCTATAGCTAATTAAAATCACGATAACTTGACTTAACAGCTACATGCTAAAGCTCTTATGCGTTGTACAAAGCACTTATAATTCTATATTAAAAACACTGCTACATAAGAGGGGTCGTACATAATGAGAAATCTGCTGTTCCTCTCGTCTCTATGAGGCTTTTTAGAGTCTTTTAGCTCATTGTTTGGTTTCCCGGTGTGAGCCTTCACTGTTTTATTACAGTGTCGGCGCTCTCATAGCGTTGCAGCCGCAACTGAAAAGTTTACAAAGCTGCAATCGCGGCATCGAGGTCCCTTCCCTCCCCGAACAACTCACATAGCCTTGCTGCTCCATGAGGTGGTCTTTACCCCCCAGCTGTACTACAACTGAAGGTTTGTTAATGTAAGGTAATGTTACAGCCACAGCCTACACCTCTTTTTCTACACCACCTGTGGCAGGTACTGGCTGCGGCTCAGTGGTAGAGTCGGTTGTCTCGGCGTCCAATCAGAAGGTTGGGGGTTCAATCCGTAATTGCTCCCAAAGGCGTAGCCATGAGGTATGAAGGTGCATACTGACTGGAGATTGGCACTTAGGACTTTGCCATCAGAGTGTGAACGTGACATGTCGGAAGACTAGAAAAGAGCGACACAAGTACAATCCATCCATCGTGTACAAGTGTGTGTGTGAGTACGATTGAGTGTGTCCCTCTAGGCCGGATGTCCCGCCCTCCTGTGCTGCCGGCTGGAGAAGCCTGATTGGCGCGAGCCAGTTAACAGAGCCAATCGCAGAGGAGAATTAACCGGCTCAAACTTCAAGAGCTCGGCCTGCCCGTCGCACCAGTCAGCTCGCCACTGTGCCTCTTTGTTACATTGCCTTAGCCACTTGTATTGTCAAGCAGTACTAGTCATGTGTTTGTTGTGTATTAGAAGTATTAGCTCACTACCTGGACTGGGCCAGGGAATGGTTTATTTTTACATTCAGGGGCGGATCCAGACTTCTATGACTGTGGTGGCCCAATGGGGCACTGACATATGCAGGGGTGGCATGAAGTGTCCACACACACACTTGCGCGCGAACAAATTTATATATTATAAATTTATTAACTCCACTAAACATACATACTTTGACTACTAACATTAAAGTATCTAAAAGATGTTAATTCCTGTGTATATTGTTTAACTTTAAAAACAACACCACTGAGTGGCATCATATAAATCGTAATTCTGTAAGGACTCAAAATGAAGATGTATGTCCAGGGTAACAATTTGAAGTACGAAAAAAAAGGACATGTGCCACATTGAAATGCAAAGAAAGCTACGAGCAGCCTGTTGCAACACATCCCATTTTGGGGCGGCACCTGGGGTGGCCAATCAGATTTCAAAGGGGGGCCCAGGCCACCTCTGGCCATCCCTCTGGATCTGCCCCTGATTACGTTTACTCTTACATTAGGATTCTTCTGTTAGTTGCTTTAAGTAGAGAACACAAAAACTAACCTCAACTGTCATATTTTAAAAGTCACACCCCTTAACACATTATATGTCTCTGGCGTGTAATCCCAGCAAACAAAGAGGACTGAGGAGTGTAGAAGGTTTAAGACAGCAGAGGTTAAAAGTCTGGATAGATGACATTCAAGGAGAGTGTATTTAACGTCGTCTGAACTCACAAAGGTTTAAGCAGTTCTCATGGAAACTGCTGCATTGGATATCGATTTGTCTGCTGGAAAGAAACACCAAGTAAAAGATTGTGTTGATTTACAGAGGCTGGAACAGAGACAGCCCTCTGTAACCTGCGTATATCAGGGCATCTTGGGAAGTGTGTGAACTTTCTTGCATCACTTTGTTGACAAACTGTCTCTGTGCTTTAAGGGAAAAGGCAGCTTTAAGATTTAAAGGCAGCAGCTCTGAGTCATGTGAGTGGTTATAGCCAGAGTTACAACCCGAGGCAGTCCGAGCACTCTTCCATCAACCTTGTTTTCTACAGCTCCGACTGAAAACATATCGCCGGCTGCTTTAATTGAGCTCTAAAGTGTCACTGAGGTGGAGAGGTGGGAGGGAGAGGCTGGACCTGCGGGGTCCTGTGGGGCAGACAGCAGCATCTGCCTACGGTGGAGGCAGGCGACGGGTGGAGCATAATAAGTTTCCTTAAACAGGTGTGTCCCTGTCAGACAGAGGACACACACACACACACACACACACACACACACACACACGGACGGGGCAGATAGCAGGCCTGACAACTCATCCGAGGCTTTAACTTCAGCTCCACTTATCAGAGCGGCAGAAAAACACTGACCAGCTCAGAGTAAACAAAGAACGCAAAGCCAATTTACTCTTTCACACACACCTGTCATTCCCCGCTGCGGCCACACACACACACACGCACGCACGCGCACACCGCCGGCCGCCCAGTGACTGATGTCCTCTCCTCTGCGTGCCTGTCTGAACATCACTCACTAAGTGGTTGTGCCTGTTTTACCTAATGCCAATTTGTAGCGGTATGAGTGATGAGTTTAATTTGGTTTCATTATACAAAGAGACGAGCTGCAGGAGGTCAGCAGAGATGATCTTTCATTCATCCTTTGACGGTTTGATATTCAGAGACTCTTTACTCTCTTTGTTTGTGTCTCACTTTGATTAAAAGAGCGATCCGCTAAATTATCGCACTCATGAGGTCGGATGGAAACTAAATATTTGTCCTCTGTGTTAAGAACTCTTCACATCTGAGTCAAGTGGTGTTGGAAGTCACAGAACAATGAGCACTATTAGCTTGTTAAAATAGATGTACAGATGGAGGTTAAGTGGACTAAATGTTGGTGTGAGCTTGATGTAGACAGAAAAAAAGTACACAAGCATGTTTAGAGATCTTATTAGCCAAAAAGAGACATGGGCAAATTATGGGATTTTCCTACTGCCTCTTAGCTCTGTTTTGGTCTCCACCAACTCCCGAGGGAAATTATCGGCCCTTTAGCTGCTGAAAGCTCCACTTTGTTGTCTGCTGTTTGGTGCTGGGCAGGTTGTGTTTAGTTTGTTTTTAAAGGCCTTTTTAGCTGGAAACAGCTTCCTAACAATGAGTAGTAGAGAAGTAGAGCAGTAAAACCAAAACAACAAGCTAAAAGATGCTAAAACGCTCCATTAAAAAAAGGAGACACTGAATGAAATCATAATTCGTGGTGGGTTTTCTACTCTAAGCAGCCTCGTTTACATTATACATCGTACATTGACTAAATGTAAATGTAAAAATACTGATTAGGGCAGCTTTAAACTGAAAAAAATCTGCTTTTCAAGTGACAGTATAACAACTTTGTTCAAAGTTCAGTGAGCAGGTTGTTATCGTGGACTGGAACCCTGACAGGGTTAGAAGGCCCCCAACTCAAAGTGGATGGGTCTTATCTCCCCCTGAAGGGTTTCCTCTGCTCTAACAACCTGCTCACTGTACATTATCCCGCTTATTAAACGGCTATTTACTTATGAAATCTATAATAAGAAAGTATAGATTTGGAAATAATGTTATTAATTTAAAAATGATTATATTTCCATTTTCTGTTTAAAAATAGTCTGTCACACTTACAGTGAGAGCTGTAAAATAAGCTTACCAAGCTAATATAACTCACATTCAAATAAGCTAACCAAGCTAATATAACTCACATTCAAATAAGCTAACCAAGCTAATATTACTCACATTCAAATAAGCTAACCAAGCTAATATTACTCACATTAAAATAAGCTAACCAAGCTACTATATCTCACATTCAAATAAGCTAACTAAGCTAATATATCTCACATTGAAATAAGCTAACCAAGCTAATATTACTCACATTAAAATAAGCTAACCAAGCTACTATATCTCACATTCAAATAAGCTAACCAAGCTAATATATCTCACATTAAAATAAGCTAACCAAGCTAATATAACTCACATTTAAATAAGCTAACCAAGCTAATATAACTCACATTCAAATAAGCTTTCTTCTCCATTCACCGCCTTTAAACACTGCCATATCGCGTGCTGTGTTCTGTTTAAAGCCCGTGTGAGGAGTTTTTCACTGGTTATGAAACAGACTCAAATTAACTCTGATTACTCTATATGACCTACAAAAGCAAACCAGACCATCAGCAACAACACTGATTATTTCTATATACTTATTTTTAATGCCTGAGACTGCTGGTGGGGTGCAGGTGACCGAGCAGTTAACTGCACACTGCCTTTGTTTTCCAGGGCAAAATTTGTGTGAGCGATAACATCTGACTGTTAAGGAAAGCAGAATGAGATTTTTTGTTAAAAACCACCACTTAAGCAGGACAAAATCAGGAAAGAGGTACGGCTTTGTCCACAGAAAATTTGTCACAGTAGAAGTTTGTGCGTCTTTTAACCTTTATTGCTTTCTCTCCACTGTTTTGTCTCTTTTCTTTTTTCCCTCTGTAAACGAGCTGACGTCAAAGTTACCGGACTTCTTTCGGCGGATTGATATGATTACAGTTAGTCCTCCAGATTGTGAATTGAATCCCTAGCAACAGTATGTTCTTCATAGCAACGGTCTGTTACTGAGAAAGAGCAGACCTCGGAACGGCCGTAATTAACAAATCAGAATCAAGTATTTACCAGAGGCGTATGTAATAACCTGGAAAATATATTTCATGCTACAAAACATACTTTCAAGGTTTCACATGCAGGAGCAGAAAAAACTGCATACTCCCTAAAGTCGGTACAAATGTCACTCATTCAATTTTTTTCTTGTGAGATCATTTTTAACTGAAACAATGAGTGAATTTGGGGCATCATTTGTATTTATGAAGAGTCTCTCTGGCCACTTTGTCCTTTCTCTTCCCCTCTCCTCCTCCCTGTCAGCCTGTAAATGTCTCTCTATCCGTCTCCCAACCCTCCTGTCAGTCCGCATTGTATTCTGTGCGGTAACCACAAAATGTCATAATGATAATCTTTCGAGAAAAGTGCGGCACACAGAGGAGCCAAGGTCCCAACAAATCAACAATACATCCCACACACACACACACACGCACTGACACATAAAATCCACACCATACATCAGCCGCTGAACTGTGGCTCCTGCTTGCATTTCCTGCAGACGTGCCGTTATTCCGCGCAGACACATTAAAATGGGAAAACAACAGAACGAAAATGTTGCCTGAACTCCGGCTGCGGGCCAAGACGGAGCCATCGCTGGTTAACTGATTAGCCGGGTAATTGCAGTGGAAATGCCAGTCTGAGGTTGATATAAAAGTGCAAAGGCACATCCAGGAAATACTAATCAGTCTCCCGGCTGTTCTCCCAGGAGGCTGCTGCTGCTGTTGTTGTTGTTGTGAATGCTACTGCCACACTTAATGTGTGCGTAGGTGTGTGTTCCTGTTGCATGCGTGCACCTGTGTGTGATCTCACTTTGTAGAAATTAATATATCCCACCCTCTCAGTAGTTTCCCCTCAGACAATAATAAAAACCTTTAATAAAAGTGGAGTAAATTTGGGGCGAGATCTTCCCGTAAAATAAATGGCTCATTATATCCGTGTCAGAGGGAGACTTCCTCTTTCCTACGCCCTCATTATAACCCTCATTTCTGGTTCTAAATAACACGCCTCCAGCTCTTTCTCTCGTCTTCTCTCCTCTTTCTTTCATCCATTTGTCCTTGCCTTTTTCACAGCGAGTTCACTTCTGTTTCACACCTACAGTGACTACAGTCTGTGTGTTCACCTGTCGCTACAACTGCTCCCATCTGTCTTCTCACCTCGTCCTGCTCGGCGTCCATTTGTCCGACCTCGTCACACACAAAGATCCCCGCGACCTGTCTGTCTTTTCTCCACACAGTTTGCACAAAGCCGGTTCTTCTGAAAGCAGCTGTCTCTCTCTCTCTTTCTGTTTGTCGCTTTGTGTGTACTGCTGCAGGATTATTTGATTGTTCAAAGGTGTTGGTACTCGTCTGCTATCATTCCCTCACAAAGCAGGAGCTGTATGCTAACATTCGTGCATCCCTCTGCAGCCGACTGGAAACCTACTTCAACCACAAAAATGCTCCTAATGTCCCTTTTAAATTAATTTGTTCATTTCATTACTTGGCTTTATTTTTTCCACCCTGTTAAACAATATCTCCTCTGTTGTGCGTGTGCACGTTGCTGCGCCTCATTAAAGCAATATCACATTCATGCTGAGTGAAATATTCAAATCCAGCATGTCATGTTTTCATGGCTGCAACGTTAACAACAAATGAAAACATCAAGTGATCGTGATTCGAGCTGACACGGTAACTGTGGAAACATTCAATCCCGGCCTTGAATTTAGCATAACCTTCAAGCGCTTTAAACAATGTCTGATCTGCACATGCAACCATCCTGATGCAAGTGATGCAAAAACACTGCTCTGCTCAACGTGACTGAAGATTTTTCACTTAAGTAAAAGCAGACACAAGAGAATACAAATACTACATAATGAGCACAAGTCCTGCAGTCAAAAGTTCAATTATAATTTGTCCTTAATGTGCTGTGTTTGGGACGTTTAGTGGGCTCGAGCTTTGGACAGTGTGTGTGAAAGGACGGGACCAGGTGCCACATCGTAAACAAGCACCCAAGAGGAGGACACTGGCATCTCTGAGGAGGAGGGGGCAACTTAGTGTGCTTGGTTTACAACCTACAGCGTACACATCCTACACATTCTGCCTTTAAAGTATCCAAAAAATTGATATATTCTATTACAAGATATTTAATGTGTGCTGCAGGAGTATATTTCCTGTGGTTTCCAGTCTAAGAGTGGAGGCCCCGCTTAAGGGTCACAAGATAAATCTGAGGGGTCACGAGATGATTCATCTCTATTTACAGATTCTACATAAAAATGTGGGCATGGGAAAAGGTTTTAGCAGCGAAGGGTTCTGGTTTGTGGCACATTTGTAGTCCGAGTATTGACCAATCAGCAGGCTTTGGTTGCATTCAGGAAGAGTGCAAAGCAGGCAGAAAGAAGGCCATCTGCAGTAATCTGACAATGTTTTAGCTTTATTATTAATCTCTATAAACAGAAAGTGCAGCTAACAACAGACCGCACCAAATTTAAACTTGAGCGACAGAATTCACTTGACGCTGTGTCGCGTTTCGATTTCCTGACTTCCTTGAATGCATCAGAAATGATGGATCCGACCTCCATTCAACAAACGAGCATTTTGAAAACGGTCTTCTGCTCTGATGGGGTTTATTTTACAGACATAGCTGGACCGGCGAATTTCACTTCGCTTTTGATCTGAACACTGTCGCTTCGCACGTTGCTAATTCGACTGTGAACAATGCAGTGCACAGACTGGAAGTCTTTTAGCGCTAACCGCTAGCTTCACTGTAATTCCCGAAAAGGTCAGAGGTTATATTGTCATCAGACGATAGCTGATTGGTTCTGAGATTGTGAGATGATTTATGGGAGAGAAAAGGGAAAAAATTACTAAATTGTGTTTGTTTTTCACATGTGTTCGTGTTTTTTTGTGAACATTTAGGCCAAAATGTCTCTTTTGAAACTGCTTACAAGTCAGATATCTGAAGCGTAACAAAAGACAAAACATTTTTGTAAGATTTATGTTAAATCTTAATCTGAACGGTAACTAGAAGCTACAACTGTCAGATAAACAGTGAAGTAAAAAGTGCATCGATCATTTGGGGCATGTCATCCCCCACTCTCCAATTCCCTGTGCTCATAAAGTACTTTAATAAATCTCCTTAGTTACTTGAGTTACCCAGTCTCTCTCTCTCTAACATCTAACAGGGCTTTGTGTCTCCCAGCGATCCTCTTGAAACACACAGTTAGTCTGAATTGAGGTCAGGCGAGTACAGAGTAGCTGGATGGTCTGAGCTGCGGCATCGCTCCTCCTCAGCGTCCTCCTCCTAAACTCCATCCAGCAGTCTGACTCACAGCACGCCGTTTGCCCGCCTGCCTCCAGCCCACACAGAGCCCGGCCCTCAAGTCACCTGCACTAATCCTCAGGATAAATAAACCATGTGCAGAGCGGTGCAGCCAACCCAAGCTATTTTCAGCCCCGCTGTGCCTTTTTTTTTTTTCTCCCCCTACTTCTCCCCCGTCCAAAATGTCTTCATAAAAAGCGTTTCCCCCTCTCAGCTCGCGCAAATAGAGCGTGCTCGAGCAGCATTACTGATCCGTCTAGAAACCAGCTGGAGTCATGGAGACTGGGTGTGGCTGTCCTGCCTTCGACAACACAGGAAATGATATCTTGGGGCTTTAAATGAGCAGATTTGTTTGGTGTTTTTTGAAGAGGCCATTAAAGCACAGAGAAGAATGATTAGGCTTTTAATATGCAGAAACAACTGGTGATGTTTTGAAGCTCCAATGATCATTATGGTCATTTCTCTCCCTGCGAAAGTGAGTTTTAGCAGTTTGTTCCCTTGTGGCCAAAAACCTCCCTTTTACCTGCATTTAATGATGCTGTAAACCCCGTCCTTTAAACCCTCTGTGGGTCAGTTTGTCTGTTCTCAAGGGGCTGTATTCTCTAATGGCCTGAAACCAAAGAGTCTTTCAGCAACAGGGGAAACAAAGTACGCCATTAAGAGACAGAAGTGGAGAAATGGAGGAAGGAAAACAGACCAGCTGTGTTTCCTTTCATCGCTTTTAGATAAGATGCAAAAAAACGCAAAGCAGAGGAATCACTAGAGATTTCCAGAAAATATTGATATTGCTGTTTTTATGCTTGGCTGAGGTGGAAAAGTTGGCGTGTTAATCAGATCAGTGTGGTTCAACGAGGATTCCTTAACATGAAAGAAACAGTAAAGATGTTTTCATCACGTTTTCCACTATTCGAAGGGTTAATGGCGCTCTCTTTTATTCTTCATCTCATTTCGCCCTTTACTTCTGCAATGGTTTAAGCTCAAAGATTGAAGTTTCGTTCTCGTTGGCGATAAACGGTAATTGCAGGAGCACACTTCCCAGATATCCAGACAGTGTCTCATGTGTGACGTCCACCTGGCTCCGGTTGTAACTCTTGATTTTCCCTGCTGACGGTCGCTTTCCTTTTCAGACTGTTTGCCTTCATCTGAGCGTCGAATTTGTTTCTTTTTCTTTGGATTTTCACTTATTTTTGAAGTTGTATCTGTAGTCATCGATCTTTTCTGTGTTTGTTCAGCCATAGTAGATTACTGTTTACTCGCAACACTTGCAGAGGCTGGAAAAGCAGCCGCTTAGCTCCGCCTACCCTCTCTGGCAGACCAACCACTGCTGGGTGATGGAAAACGCGTCACTCACTGGGCGCTGCTTGTGATTTCTTCCATGAATGTCGCCACAGACACCCAGTCTGTAATACTGCAAATGCAAAGGCTTTCATCAGTGGGCCATAGGCTCAATCACCATCGTGTTACCTCATTCAGCAATAGATAGTGACTTAACAGACATTTATTTAAAATCTTCGCGATTATGACTTTAAAAGGAATCTAACCATTAAAGGTATCATTTATCACCTGCCAGCTAAAGTTACTGTTTTTTGTCAACACACTAATTTAGCATAGGGGGGCAAATCCTAGACAGGCTGGTCCACCTTCTTCCTGTAATGCCACCACCAGTAATGTGGAGAAAATAGTAGTGAAATAATGTGATCCGCAGGCCGAGGCCCGTTTGATGTCGGAATAGTGCAGCAGATTAGAGGTTACACGCTCCCTATACGGTCGGCTGTCAGACAGAGAATGAAAATACTAATACAACGGATAATAAGGGGCTGGAAAAGCAAACCTGCGGAGCCGCAAAGGTCAGACAGAAAAAGAAAGAAAAGTCTCACAGCTGAAGCTGCAAAATGTTTAATGTCGGTGCCACGCAGGAAAATTACCAAGGATGAATCTCGTTCCCAGTCCGACCCTGCATTAAATTAAATCTCAGATCCTGTTACCAAACTCAACTCAACTCATCACGCTGCTCTTTTTGGTTCTATAGATACAGCTGGGGGACATTTCCTGGACGCTTGTCCTGCAGGCTTCTTAAAGTCACTCTTAACACTCGCTGTAGGTGTTTGATTAGACTTTATAATAAGTTGTAAAGTCAAGAACGTCATACAGAGGTCGAATGAAGAGACAGGTAATGTTACATTACAAGCTTGATTACATCCAGCGAGTTTTACCTCCAGGCTTAAATAAACGTGTCTTTAATATTTCAGAACTAATTAACGCCTCTTTTAAAGACGTCCTCTTCTTTCGCCCTCTTCTTCTGCCGTGCTTTAACTGCACACGACTGAAGAATCAACAGCTTCCACTGCTTATCTGGCTGCTCCCAACTTCTAATATATTTGCATAACAGTGTTGGATGAAGACACGAATTAATTTGCATTTGATTTTGCTGATTTTCTGGGGAAACTGGTTCAAGTTTGAGCTACATTTTGGATGGAAACTTGATTGCTGAGGCTTTTTCAGAGATCACGCAATAACATGAAGTGAGAGCTCTGATACAACACAGCTTTGAAGACGTATGAGTGATGATAATCTGTTCCTGTTGCACTCTGCTCTCCTGCTGTGTTTAACAGTCTCACTGCTGACAGACGGCCTTCCTGCTCAGGATCTCTCTCCATTATGAGCGCTGCGTATTCACCTGCTGATCTCGGTAATGCGTTTACTCGGCCCCTCAATCAGCCTTCGGAGGTGGTCAGCACTAAATACCCCTCGTTCAGCACCGTGGGGCAAATATTAAATTTAATCCTCTTAAGTGATTTAAATGTTTATCACGGCGCTGGTGTGGGAATACATTTATGAGGCTGTTTAAGCGATTTCCTGTCTTAATATCTCCACCTTTGCTCGGTTCGTCTTTTTTTTCTTCTTGTTTTTTGTTTTAAAAACCCGAAATCGGGGAGAGAGGAGAGGATGTCATGGGACTAAAGAGAACAAAGGAAAGGGCATGAGAGTGCGGCAGGCTAAAGGAGAGAGGGAGAGAGCATGACATGAAAACATAATGAGGATTGTCATGCCCATGGGGGATGATGTGAGGAAAGCACAGCGCAGAGGTTAAGACGAAAGAGGAATGCAGAAGAATAGTTTAAGAAAGGAGGGAGAGAGAAGCGAGGATAAATACTGCGACCGAGAGGTGACATAACTCTCAGCTCTGCGGGATGCTCAGGAGCCAGGATGCCGAGCTGACCCACAAGCAGGCGGGCGGTGTGGGCGGGCGGTGTGGGCGGCTCTGTCGCTTCAGGCCACAGAGCCCTGAGGAGCCGCAAGCCTAAGTTTATATTCCCGCCAAGGGAAAGATGGGCCACTTCTACAACTCCAAGTGTTTGGGTCTCCTCCAGCTCCGAGCACGGCCAGAGCTGTCAGAGAAATCCGAGCTCATTGTCACCCTCTGGGTCGCTTTTAACAGAGTTCAGGTTGGGGCTAAAAGAGTATCGCTACATGAGCCGTACAGCAGTCAAGCTGGGGAATCACACATGAGAGCACACTGGATGTGTGTGCAAGAGCAGGCCCTGCTCTCCGATGAAGACATCACCGTGTGGAAATGAAAGTATATTGGGGATTTCAAGGAGCGCAGCAGCCGTTCTGGATGTTTTATTTCATCCCTAGAAAGTGAATTTCACATTTCTGCTGACCATTTCACAAAGCACATGCTGCATTCTCCGCAGCAGACAGCCATTGGATTCAGGTCATGCCAGCACAGGTTGAAAATGCCTTCTGAAACTAGAAACCAGCTTCAGAGAAAGTCACACATCTCTGCAAGTGTTAAGTCACCTTCATGTTCTTATTAGTTGTCCTGCTGTCTTACGCAAGCATGGGCCGCTTTTAAACACTCAATGCTGTTTGTATTTTAATTAAGATGAACAGGATTTATAATGAGCAGGCCAAAGCATGCAGAAATCATGTTATATAACTGCTTTCTAAATCCGGCTTCCCCAGCTTGTGAATGATAAAGGTGGATACAAAACGCAGGGATTTTTATACCACCGAGCTGTCTCTTCTCGGAGGCGAAGCATGTCTTACACTTTGTCTGCTGAATCTACAAATGCATGTTGCCTCCTTGAGACATGACAGCAGCGATCAGAGTACAGAAATTATGACACAACCGTCACGACAGGAGTGCGCTGGGAGCTCGCAAACACCCGGTTATTCCCCGGGTAGAGCTGTCAAAGCTGGAGTCTGACAAACAAAAAAAGGACCCAGCTCAGTGGGACTCCGGCTCTGTTCTCTTTTGCTGCAGTTCACTGGTGGGTGCGCTTTTGTTTTTTTTTTAACCAGGCACAGTTGTCTGCCTACTTCAAAAAATACCGCAGAGTCCAATTAGCAGAGATGATTCTCTTCAACTGTTGAGGAGCAGGAGAGGAGCGCTGGGTGCTTTTGATAACTCCGCCAGAGCCATTTAAGTGTCTCTCTGAGCGAAGGAACACAATAAGTTTTCTCATGAGTCTGCCGGGTCTTTTTCTTACTGTCTTATAAAATGAAATCAATTAACTGAGAAACTTAATGTAGAAATGATGGAAAAACAACAAGTCTGTTTCTCCGACCTCAAAACTGATTAACTTAAATTTGAAATATTCTGGGATTAAACTCAAAAGAGGCAGTTAGCTAACTAAAGCTAAACGCTATATTGACTTTTTTCGCAATTTAGTTTTTGTACAGATTAAATGAACGAGCCATAATGTAATGCTAAGATTTAGTAGGCTATAGGATGGTGGATCATGTTATAACTGGACGGAACAAAGCTACCTTTTTATCCCTATTTCCAGCCCCTGAGCTAAGCTAAGCTAAGCTAACAAGCTTTAGCTTTAGCTTAATATTTAGCATACAGACACAAGAATGGTATCCTCTTCTCTCCCATCTTCTCTGTTAAACTATTCATTGGAGCGACAACTCTTATTTTTGCTCTACCAACCATGAACCAAATGACAGCAGAATAACAATTTAAAAGAGGAGTACTAAACCTGTTTCTGCTGCCCCCTAGTGGCCAAAACAATCAGCTACTGCGGGTTTTAAACATCTTTGTAGGAAGAACGTGATCATTATAAAATTCGATCTAGCATGCTACCGCAAAGGTAACCGTGATGCTGTCGGTGTTAGCTCGGCGGGGTGGGCGTGTTCTCGCACGAGAGAGTGAGAGTGAGCTTCTGGTGACGAAGAGCCCAGGAGGAGGGGCCCAGTTTGAATGTGTTGTTGACAAAATGCAGGAAAAATCCTACTTATTGTACCTTTAACTGAAATGTTTGTGTTTACTCTTTTAAGTGGCCCAGGTATGTGTTACTTTTGACTGGCTTCTCCAAACAGGCATCGTGCTGACTGTTATTAACTTTACGTAGTACACTTTATATTGATAACTACCTCATACAACCCAACTTCAAAAAGACCAAACTATCCCTTTAACCTTACCGAGTACTTTAGGTGCCCAAACTTAACCAAACTGTGACCATTTCTAACCCATGGTAGTGAAACGTTCACAGTTTAGGCACCAGATTCCGTAGTTATGACAACCATCATGGTTTGGGCCCGGAAGGCAAACTTCTGCCTCGTGCTGCCGCCATGAATCTGAACACATTACATGCCAGCATCCTCCTGTGCCCAAATTTATAGATCATCAAGTGTTTATTTCACAAACTCCTTCAAAGATTAAAAAATTGACTGCATTTTTAATTAAAAATCTTATAATTGGATTTAATCCAGCTCAAGGCATTGTGAACAACTGTTCAAACAAATGCTTTTTATAATTCCCTTTTTGGGGCCAGTGTTTATTGCTCTGGCATATTATTGAACACTCCCTCAACAGAGGAGGAAATAAAAGCTGCTGAAGAGGGACAATCAAATTTTATTGCTTAAATCTGTGACAAGATGACGCTGTAATGTCGACTCTCTGCACCTGCCAACAGTTGGAAAAGTCGACCCTCGAGGCCCCTCACGGTTTCGGACTCACTCCTTTGTTTTCATGTTATGAAATAATAATAAAAAAGAAGCGATCCTGTCAGTGCAGTCGTATATGACTCTGTATTCTAATCAGAAAGCTTATCAGGGGCCTTTTTCTCTCTTTTGATCTTTCCACGGAGAACAGTCTGTTGGGATATACCTCCTTCCTTATTCATCAAGCACTTTGCAATGAAACAATGAAAAGACTCACAGTGTAATGCATCAAAGAAGACGTTCTTCAAAGGAAGTGCATTTTCCAGTTTTGTGGAGCCGTGCGCTGATGTAGATAACAAAGGGAAGTTGAGAGGAGCGAAATAAAGGCCTTAAACCTCTCCAGGGGAAACACCTCTCTGCCGCCACTACGCTCTGGCCAGATGCAATTTCCTGAACGCCGCTCTGCTCTTCAAAGAGAAGAGAAATTGCTCTATCACGGCCGACACAGTCGAGAGCTGAGAGGAGGAGGAGGTGCTGGAGGAGGGAGGTTAAGAAGCAGGCTTAAGTCTTCTCAGCTACATAAATTATCCATCCCCTCTTAAATTAGACAGAAACATGGAAAGGTCAATAAGATGCTTGAGTGGGTGATAGGACTCCACACACACGCTCTCTCACACACACACACACTGTAAACAACTATTTACATGCTTAATACGTGTGCATTTTATATTCCAGCGCTGAAATGAATTATTGAGGCAGCACTAACTCAAATGTTTGGGAGCATGTGCTCTCAAATCCTATCAGGGAGAAGTCATGATGCAATGTTTGGGTTTAGAGGAAAGGGCAATCTGCTCGGCCAACAGCTGCTGCATCATTAAAGAGCAGGAGACACAAAACCTTCACCTCTCGGTGTAACAGGACTGTTCGCTGAAGGAATTTAAAAGGTTTTCCTCATTTTCCGAACACAAACATCTCATTAAAGGGCTTGTTTATTTCTGTGCGCGACTAGGCTGAAAGGTGATCTAAACCCATGAAATCTCAGCAGAGCCTTTTCTCTTCTCTGGGCGACTGTGGCTCAGTGGTAGAGTCGGTCGGCCTGTCGTAAGGTTGCCGGTTTGATCCCCGGCTGCTGCGGCCTACATTTCGAATTGTCCTTGGGCAAGACACTGAACCCCAAATTGCTCCCAAAGGCATAGCCATCAGTGTGCAACTGTGTAAGAATGGTTAGATTCTGATTTGCACAGCAGCCTCTGCCCTCAGTGTATGAATGTGTGTGTGAATGGGTGAATGTGTCGTGTAGTGTAAAAGTGCTTTGAGTGGTCTGAACACTAGAAAAGTGCTATTTAAGTGCAATCCATTTTTGTCCCCATTTTCGTCAAATATGGCTGGATGATATGGAAAACAATATGCTGCAATGATTTCTTCCATATTGATCAATATCGATATTTATCACGATTCATTTTTAGAATGCTACCAGTTTAATGAGTATCCTGATAATGAAGGAACCAAAAGAAACCAGAGGGTTAATGTTAAACTTGAGAATATAGAGTGCTAAAGTTGCCATCACACATTTTTAACGTTGTATTCTTTATTTCCTAAAATAAAGATAATCAAAAGACGTAAAATATCAAGTAATTTTAAAAGTTATCATCCTTAAATTTTAGAGATTTATTTAATCCCCTAGTCCTATCTCTAAATACATCAAACAGATGCACGAGGTACCCATGAGTGTCTGTGTGAAATGCACCAGCCTTTCAACTAACTCTAATGTAAATCCATCTGCAGCAATAAGAGACACTCACATGAGAGCAGTTACTGGGGGCTTCTGAAACTTGGTAAGTCAGATGATGCAGCAGAAAGAGTGTGAAAGTCTGTGTCAGGTGGTTTGGGTTGATTGATGGGTCAAACAATGCAGGACTCACCCAGTAGATACTGAGTTCTGCGTGATACTAAAAGTCAGTGCTGAGTTTTGATTTTAACCCACACCATGATGTTAACCTCAACCCAATCAAACTGCGACTGTTTCACACCTATAACCACATGTAAGACGGCTTTTCTGCAGAAAGGGGCAGAAAAAGACGCTAAAGGTTACCTACAAACAGAGTGTGTCATTAGAAACCAATCCAATGGGGCGCAACAAAGCGTTGGTATTAGAGAAATGAGAATGTGAAAGTGTCCCTGTCATCCAGCCAGCGTGCCCAACGCCAAGACCCTGAAAGCAAAGCAGCTACATGGCTTGAAGCCATCATTCATGTTACTATTAAGGCGTATTACTGTAACATGTCAAAATGTCTGCACTTATATAGTTACACAATTCCACAAAGTTATAGTGTTGTAGTTTATCAGCAGCAGGTATAACATTTACTGTCAGACATATCTGCAAAAAGAAATAACAAATTCAACCCTGGAGGATACTAATGCCAGGATCTGTCCTCTTCTTTCTTGAAGCTCATTCACATACATTTCTTTTTATCCGTGTGATGATACCTCTCCGCTGTGTGTTGAACTAATGCAATAAGATATTACAATATTAGATTTTACTGAGGCCCAGAGGGGAAATAAACATGCCACAGTGGCAGTCAGAGAAACAGTCTTAGGAGTAGGAGTAGTTAAAGCCCTGTTTAAGATAATACATTCAACATAATAAGGCATGAAGTAGCATTCACAATACATTCATGTATACACATTGATTTGTGCACCGAGATTCCTGTTTCTTAGGTAGGCTACTGTAGAAAATCCCTCCAAAAGATGGTAACACACTTCAACTTACGATTTTAAGACTTATTAACAAAACCCAAACCAACGAAAGAGCTGGAATAGAAAAACGCACAGAAATACAAAAGATATTAATTGGAGCAAAACTAGCTTACTCTATTAAACTTTGTTAGCATGAGTTACTTAGCTTGTTATTTCAAAACGTATTTAAATATAAATCATAGTTAAACAATGTACTATTTACTAACAATGCACATTAGCTTTATGCCTCGTCAGGGGGTGCTAAAGTACAACACTTTTAACCCCTTGGCCTTTCTCTCTACCGTTTCACCTCACTCGCGTTACTTTACCGATCGACCGGAAGTTTCTTTTCGTTCTTTCAAAAAAAAAGCGTCCGTTATTAAAACAGGAAATAAAGTAACACAGGCTTAAGGCAGGGAAAAGTCAAAATAAAAGCCTCACAAAAACATTTCTATGAGGCGATCTCTTCTTTAGAGTTAAACGAAAACTAGGTTACCTCCAGGTACACCTAGCTAAAGCTAATGCTGTCTAATACAACAGCAAATCCTCCTTCAAGAAGGTTACATGAATGTATGATGGATTAAAACTGTTCAAGAGCTGCTCATTTAACTTTTCAATCATTTAGGAGGATGTGGTTCGTGCTGCTGTTGAACTGCATTGCATTACACAGATAGGTGGTTCTGTAATTTAGCTGTGGCTCATTGACGTAAATAGGGTTGACAAAATAATAGAAAGTGTCACCGAGTGTATCTGTGCAGAGATAATGAGTTTGCTTCACTTAGAGGTTTAAATAACAAAACACTTTCTGACACAAGTTGTTTATTTTGGTTCAGTTTATAGATTAAAAGTCACTGAAACTGCAATTTGTTCCCTTTTTTCAAAGTGGTCTGAGTGATCAGATCTTTGTTCATAATTCTGCATAGTCAGCGCTGATTCTGTTGGTCTGGAGTTACCTTTACAATGAGTGTTTACAAGGTTAGGCAGCAAACATCTTGTGACAGTTATCACTTAATGATTGTTTCTGAGGTTTTCACCGTCTTCTAACGAGCTTTTAATGAGGAGGAAATCTGCTGTGAATCACAGCTGAGCTGACAGCTACCAGCAGAGCTCCAACTGCTCAAAGCTACTGATTAACTGAATGATTGTGACTCAATAACAGTCACACTGACGTTACAATCATTCTTATATAAGTTAATGTGAGGCTGTAACTGCACCGACACATAACTTCACAACTGTGTTAGAGTGTTTGCCTTTCTGCAATCAGAGTAATTAGGAAAGTAAAGTTTAATCATAATGCAGCTTTCTAGAGCAGAACCGAGTGCGCAAAAAAGACCTTCAAAATAAAAGACTGAAGCAAGAGACATTAAATCTGGAGCTGAGGTTAGAGGCGGTCATATTCTTTGAAGATTTTAAAGCCCTTTAAGGAAAAATGTGTGATTGTGGGCGCTTTAAATACATTTTCTTGACATATCTTAAGAAAGTTGATTAAAAAATCAATTATTCAACCTTTATTTAAACCTTGAGGAATCAATGAAAGTCCCTTATTTGCAACGATGTTGAGAGTACAATTTAAACTGAACACACACACACACACAGGATAAAAAAGTAACAAGAAAGCACACTACAGTACTTTTTAATCATGGTTTTAAATTGACCTACAGGGACAATCTGCTTGACTTTAATGCGAGTTGTAAAATGTTTCAAGTAAGCACAGCACAAAAACTAAAAGCAGTTTCCCCAAATTTAATGTTTCCACTTGAGACTTTGAGCATCACTTGAACGAGTCAAATAATGACTGTGGGACCTTTTTTAATAGGGAAGGGACGTTTCTTGGCAAGTTGCCATTAAGGGCTTTATGTATAAGTATAAAATAAAGCCTGCTATGTCACACTGTCTCACCAACACTTTCATACAGGATGCAATGATGTGTAGAATAACTGTAACTATTTAACTAATGCTAAACAGATAAGAAGACAATTAACTTATAATTAACTTTACAAATATATATTTTTTATTGTAGCTGGCCGACAAGTTTGACAACGTGATCCAGTCATACACTTAGATATGTATATTCAAAAACCCTACTATGAACATTTAGAGTTTAATATGCAAACTACTGTATTGTCCGCAGTATCTCTGTCTTTACAGATAAGAATGAATGAAACTTCTTGGGGCAATGAAGTTTTATAGCAGTATCTGCAGTGTTCATGACTTTCAAAGTTTAAGACCATGATAAAGAAACCAGAGTCTCCTTTAGTTTTAAGTCTGAAGTGAGGGGAGTGTAAAATCTCAGAGGAATAACTCGATGAGTCTCAGTCTTCCTCACTTAAATAGGTTACACCTATACGTTTATAACAATACAAATCCCTATATCAGAGATCTTTGCACAGCATGTAAAGTCCAATAACAAAACCTTGCATATCATGGAATACACAACTTTAGAGAAGAATTACACCAACTGAGAGGAGGCGAACACAAGAAGGTCCCACTTCATCGGTACCTCGAGCACCCAAAGGCTCCCATAAAAGAGTGTGAAGGACTCTGACATCCTCCACACCAGCCCATGGAGAGCTACCTTCCTGCATGTTTTAGGTTTCTCCGTACTCTAACACACCTGATTTGAATGATCTGTTCGTTATCAACCGACTGAAGCTTCTCTGGAGATTGATAATGAGCAAAACATTTGAATCAGGTGTGTTAGAGTACGGAGAAACCTAAAACATGCAGGAAGGTAGCTCTCCAGGAGCAGGGTTGGCCACCCCTGCTCTACACTTAACCTAGTCTATCTTAAAAGGAAAAGTAAGTTAACTCATTCTCAAAGAAATTTGACTTAACTCATCCCAATGAATTAGTCAAATGTAACCGGCGTGGTAGCTGGCAGCCTACGGTAATGATGATGTAAGGGTGGCAGCTGCAATGGAGATCATGATGGTGCATGTCAGTTGAAAAAAAACAACAAAAAAAAACATTTTCTATAAAAATATTGATATAAAATATTAGCAGCAATTAAATCCATTATAATGAGGTGTGTCTTATTTGTCCAATTGATCTGAGGTCACATGACAAGGAAGCTATTGAAAAAGAAACTATACATTTTTCTATAAATAGATGAAAATACAATGTTTTTAAAGTGTCTACCTTAAAAGGTTTAAGGTACACAGGAGAGTTTTAAGTCGAGATAAACTACTAGTTACCTTAACAATAAATAAAAGAGTAAGTTTCATTAAATGGTTCTTTCCTCAACTTTCCCCAAGGTAATCAGTTTCCTAAATTTTTTAAAGTAAACTTAACTTATTTACTAGGGATGCACGATATTATCGGCACCTTATCGGTATCGGCCGATATTTGCGTAAAAACTATCGGATATCGGCCAACACGCCAATATCCGCCGATATAATTTACCGATAAAATAATGGGCTGCTGCATACTTGATTAAATGCCCGACCTCGGCGCAATGTCCCCGGCGCGAAGAAGCCCTGCGTGGCGCAGCGTGATGACGTCACGTGTGTCTACCTGCAGCATGAGAGAGTTAGAAGCCAAAATGTCCGTGGTGTGGAAGTTTTTCAAAGTGTCCGAAATAGATAGCAAAACTGCTATTTGCAATGACTGCTCAGCTTCGGTGATGCGAGGAGGAGCCAAGGCAAAGTCTTTCAACACTACAAACTTGATTAACCATCTCAAGACCCGTCACCCCGACCGTTGTAACAAATGTGATAAGAGTATCACCATTATACTGTACGCTAATTCCAATACAGAAGAGAGTTGATGATCTCTGCAATTAGGTGTGCAGGAAAAAAATATCGGTATCAGTATTTGGCTAAATGAGTTGTAAAATATCGGCATATTGGATATCGGCAGAAAATCCAATATCGTGCATCCCTATTATTTACGTTAAAAAAAACACGCCCATGCAGACACTAAAAATGTCCATACATTTCTACTACAGTGACCTACAACCAACAAGCCATCAGAGACACACTGGTGTTACAGCAGCTCTGTAATGTTGGCAGGTATTTGACCATGCAGAGCTCTCAAAGTGATCACATGAATCCTGAATTAAATACTTCATTTTAAGAGGAAAGATTTTAAATAAATCAAAATCCATCACAGTTTCCACTTCTTAATAATCGAGGCGATCTGGACTAATCTCACTCCTCCAAACTGCTTGCAGAGACATAAAAAGAGGCTTCCAGTGGATCCTCTTTTACTGGGTTAGTAGGAAAAATAGTAAAATTGCCCACGAGCAGAAATATCACTTCAAAGCTACTTCAGTGCAGCTGCTGCAGAATAAGTGGCAGCGTGCAGAGCTCCACTTTTAGTGTTATTGTGAATAAAAGTGTGTGTAAATGTTCTCATGATAAAAATACATCTCTAGTGCGAGCACAGAACGACTCTCCGGGTGGAATCAAAGTGATGCTACACAGATCACACACGTTATCGACCACTTAATGGATTGTATGAACTTGCTTCTGCACCACCATGTAGAGAGGTCTCTTTTGGGGGAAATTAACTACCATTTAATCTAATCTATATAGTGAGGCTGCAGCGGAATGATCGATGTTCAGCCCCGAATTAAAAATCACATCAGATGCCAGTGACCGCTGGCAGCAGAGTCGGGGTGCAGCAGCAGTGACAGCCGGGTTTTATGGCTGGGACGTTACAGCCAAAGGAGCTCCACTTTCTGCTGAACTTGAGCATTAGTCAGTCAGTCGCACGTACATCATGTTAGTGGACTGTTCGTACATATTTCTCTGACCAGCTCCCCCGTCCACAAATCTTCTCCACAAGGGTTTCATTTAAAAAAACACAATCTTTTGCAGTGTTGCCTCTTCGTGTTTTTTGAAGTAGAAAATAACAAGGTAGAAAAGGTAGATGTAAACATAAAGAGCTACGGGGATTCAACTGAATAAATAAACACATTTGATCATACATTTTAACAAGGACTTGTCAGAACAGATTCGCAACATGTTTTATTCGCACACTGATGTAAACACAGCCCGATGTTATCATCATAAAGCAAGAAAAAAGAGAAATCAATCATAGAAGTGTAAATCTGACTTTACACTGACATCAGCCGCATCCAAAGACGAAAGAAAGAACTCCATCTGATATCCTCAGGTCAGAAAACTACAAGCGTTTTCCTTTGGTTCACTCAGAGGTTGGCTTTGTCTTTGCTGTGGGGGGCTCATCATTATTTATCTCGCTATAAATAGATAATCCTATGATTTATACAGTGTTGTTGTCTGTGCTGCCACTCAAACAACACAGAAAATTCACTGTAAAATTACCCTAGTTTTAAATTTTGTGTTTGTATGTTTTTATTACTGTAGAAAAAGCTCCCTGTCTGTTGCATTCAACTCCAAATGTATTTGTTTATACAGAGAAATATTTCAATATTTAAAAGCAGGTCACAAAGGTTTTTAAAAGATTACAATCTCCTAAAACACCTGGGCACTCATTTTTAGCAAACCTTCTTCGACCAGGATTAAAGAGTGCTTTTATTGGGGACTATTTTCAGCTGCGGATATAAAAATTCCTCTGTGAAGAAATGCTGTACGGGACACCTGTGTCTATTTATGTGCTGTATGTCTTTATAGTAGAATATATAAAAGATCAACAACTTGTATTTGGCCAGCTAGCTGATTCACCGACTGTACTGTGTCTTTATTTAATATTTTATAGTTTGTTACAGGGCTTCACAGTGGTTCGGACGCAGGGGGGCTTTCTGTGTGGAGTTTGCATGTGTGGGTTCCCTCTGGGTACTACGGCTTCCTCCCACAGTCCAGAGACTCATTAGGTTTATTGATGAGCCTAATTTGCCCGTAGGTGTGAGTGTTAGCATTAATGACAATCTGGTTGACTTTAATGTGAGTTGTAAGGGCTCTTTGTGTCAGCCCTGTTATTGACTGGCGATCAGTCCAGGGTGTAACCCCGCCTCTCGCCCAATGACAGTTGGGATAGGCTCCAGCACCCTCGCAACCCTGAACAGGGTAAGCGGTATAGATAACGGATGGATGGATGGAAGTTCGTTACATCAACGTTCACATTTTTAAATAGGATTTTAATTAATCCCTCATATCCCATATTCATACATATCCCATAATTCATGCATAACCTCTTAATGCAAATTCACTATATGTAAGTGGAGTGATGAGCTAAACAACCAATCTCAGACATGTCTCTAATGAACTGGTGACACAGCTAGCATCCGCACATAACTAACCCTGAACTACTGGGTTTATGACAAATGGAATCAAGAACTGTAACTTAATCTTGCTCAAGAGAGAAAAGAATCTTTTCTCAGCTGTACAATAACCCGAGTAACGCTTGCTCTCAAAATGTCAGTCAACTGTTGTGAACTGCGGTAAACACCAACCAGAGTGCTGAAGCTGAGACTCTATTTTCACAAATATGTCATAAATAAGGTTTTATCCTTCATAAGACGAAAATAAAAAATGTTTATAACAGCAACAACATAAACAACAAGTGAGAAGAATTCAGATCATAGTTTGACTTAAACAAGAAAAAGAACGGTCTATATTAATACTAGTAAGTTGGATCAATTTGTTGTTTCTTTTGGTCTTACCAGAGTTTGTTGAAAGTGCAAAAAAACATCATCAAAATTCAATCCTTTAATCAGGGTCAGACTCACCACTTTGAAGTCCTCCGCTCTGCACTCCGTGCCGTGAAAGTGGCAGGACAGCAGCATGTCGCTGATGTCGTGACCGGTGCGATCGTAGAACTCCCGCATGTTGAAGGGTCGCGGCTTGAAATTATGAAAGTCAGCTTTGACCTTTAGGCTCTCCAGAACGCTCTCCTCGACAAGATGCATGTCCCTGATCTCATACCTGGATAGACACACAGACGGAAAAGAGAAGTCAAAGAAATATTTCACACATTTGCAAATGTTATGTCCCTTACGTTGGTGTGAATGAAGAATTTCCTGAACATCTTCACAGTGAATAATCACCACCTGATGACAAAGCAGACTTCATAAAAAGTAATATCAGCCCTTTTAACATTTTCTGCACACTTCAGGAGGTTTAATGAGTCTTTATCTGTGAACTTCAGCTTCACTCAACCAAAGCTAAAAACAATAAAGTCCTGAATTAATCAAAGGAGTCAGAAAATAATGCTTTTTCTTGCCCTTGAAATGATAGCACCATCAGAGTGTAACAGTTTATAGTACAGTACGTAATAAAGTTCAGACCAGACGGGACTGTACATGGCCATAAAATTAGTCTTCCATTCACTGTCGATGCAGCAGCTTCAGGCTACACATTACTTCAACTACAGTCTCACTTATCTGGATTCAAACTTGATGGATGTTTGCTGTATATTCACCCTTTTTAACTGTTTTTGGTCCCCATTTACTCCTTAAAAAAGTACTGGCTTTAGCTGATAA
This sequence comes from Semicossyphus pulcher, assembly GCF_022749685.1. Taxonomy (NCBI): domain Eukaryota; kingdom Metazoa; phylum Chordata; class Actinopteri; order Labriformes; family Labridae; genus Semicossyphus; species Semicossyphus pulcher. Next base: position 23,426,236 of record NW_027211637.1, read on the forward strand.
TCACTCCACGTTCACCAGCTACTCTCTGACGGTGTCTATCTGCTGTTTTGTGTTGAGCCGGTAGTGTACACTAAGTGCAGAGAGCTTGTCCACTTAAACAAAGACAGCCGTGGTGACCCAAAAGGATGCTATGAGAGCTCCTGAAAGCTAAGGCTAGCTACCGTTTTAAGTGATCGTCTCAGAAAGTTCATAACTATGAAACCACATAATTTTAAAACAAAATTTTCACAGTGTTATTTGACATATTGTCATAAACAAAATGTAGCCACATTAGCAAATTTAAGCACTCTTACATGTTAGCTTAAACAAGGCAAATGTTAAATCTGCTAAAGCATGTTAGCATCGTCATTGTGAGCATGTTAGCAGAGCTAGCAGGGCCGTAGACTGTTAGTATGGTGTTTGTATCAAAAGATACAGAGCCACATTAACCTAATCAGTAAATTCAAGCACTCTTACAGGCTAGCTTAAACAAGGCCAACTTTACGTCTGCTGAATATGAGCATGTTAGCATTGTCATTGTGAGCATGTTGGCAGAGCTAGCATAGTTGAGACTGTTAGCACTGTGTTTGTATCGTAAGATATGGAGCCACATTAGCCTAATCAGCAAATTCAAGCACTCTTTCCACGCTAGCATGAACATGGCAAACTTTACATCTGCTAAACATGAGCATATTAGCATTGTCATTGTGAGCATGTTGGCAGAGCTGGCAGAGCTGAGACTGTTAGCATTGTGTTTGTATCATAAGATACAGAGCCACATTATCTTAATTTGCAAGTCCAAGCACTCTTAAATGTTAGCATGAACATGGCAAACTTTACATCTGCTAAACATGAGCATGTTAGCATTGTCGTTGTGAGCATGTTGGCAGAGCTGGCAGAGCTGAGACTGTTAGCATTGTGTTTGTGTCATACGATTCTTCAGAAGCAACTATGGGTTTGTTTCTGATTGATTTAAAAGCTTGTATTTAATAAAACGTGTGATGTGTCTCCATTAGTGTTCATATATTTGCAGATAAGAGGCCACATTTTTATATTACTGTATATCTTATGGTCTTAATTTCCTGGCTCCTGCTCTGTTTAACAGTGTAGTCATACAATGTTATTAGATTCAATGAAATGAACAATAAATGTCTCCTCATGTTTCACATGCGTCTCACTAATGATAATGTCTTAACAATGTTCTTCTATAGTTAAATCTCCTACAGCCAAGCTTCAGATATCGCCACATTATTGATAGCTTGATATTCTGTTCTGTGATATTTCATTTTGTCTGCAGCCACAGTTTTCCTGTGTGTGTGACTACATTTACAAAAACGGCATGCGAGTAACTGAGTAGAGAGCCAGACAACCCACATCACACCCGGTATTATCCGGGGCACTGGGAAATTTCCTTTCATTTAATGGAGCTCACAAAAATCTGACCACGCTGCCTTGTGTTAAAAGAGAGCAGAATAGCTGTAAATGCACCCACGCTCTCCCCTCGCTGTGATCTCCCACTGTGCTATTATTAAAAATGTCACCATTTTAATGGACTCACCAAAGAGCAGACTGCTAGGACTTTTTTTCTGCCTTAAATTAAATGTCTTTCAGAAAACTTTCACATGAATGTAGCCTCTCTTATATGAATACGGTCTTTTATTGATCCTTTGTGTGACTTAAAATTGACGTGTTTCATGAATTGAATGAATAAGAATGAGACTAATTGTATTTAAACAAGAGTGTGTGATGTATAATTACACTTTTATGCACTAACACTATAAAGCGTCTTGTAAAACTTGGAACTAGGTGCAGTAATCGTCTTGTTTTTCATATTTCATGAGGGCAAAGGGACATTTAACACTCTAACTGAGATCTTCTGAGCATTAAATCGATTATAATTAGCTTCATTCATGATGAAAAGTCAGCTCATGAATTTTGGGACATTAAGATTTGTGCTAAACCCAGTCATTGCCAAGTGTTTCTGTTTGATGGCAAGAGAACTTAATTGAGGAGAGGCGCTCGCTCCCTGCTGTTTGTGTAGTGGACAAACCTGCCAAGAAGGCACTTATGAGATAAAATCCCATAAGACAGAGCCGACAGGATTGGGCAAAGGGCTGACACTTCAGCATGTGTGCATCTAAAATATCATGCCACAAGACATTTCCCAGACCAGTGACTCCAAACATGGGAGGTGGGCGGAGAGGCGTCTTAAATGGATTTCATGCCCTGAGCACTTTGGTTTCTGGCCGGGGGTATAACAGCTAAGTGTGCCGTCGCATCGCCTCTCTACCTTGCCAAGGGAGGCTGGATAATGAGCACTAAACCTACTTCAGAGTGTGAGAGTTGAGATGAGTACATGGAGGAGGAAAGTTAGATGGAGAATCAGGCCTCATTATGCTTTAAGCTCCAACTTTGTAATGCCTTTCTTGTGATCCACAGCCTGGAAATGTGAGATTAGATGTATTTATGTGAAGAAAAATCCAGATGGCAAGTGTTGATTAGCAGTCACACTAATGTCACAGGAAAAAAAATGCTAATTCTGGTGATCAGTATGGGATCCTCATTAAAGATTGAGGACAGAATCGGCCGTATAGTCACATAAAAGAAAAGCCACCCGAGGCCTTTAGCTGCTCTGTCCTTGATCTCTTTAACTGACAGTCCGTCAGGGTTCACAACATTTGAGCTCTGAGCTTTAACAGCTTTTGATCAGTGAGATTAAAAGACACTGGCCAACGCTCTCATCTTCTGAAACACTGTCCGCCACTTAATATCGCGAGTGATTCCGTCTTGCTCGCTTGTTTCATTATCGCTGCCTCTGTTGACATTTGGAACAATCTTACAACACCACAGGGAGAGCAACGTGTTTATCAAACAGCTTTCAAGGCCAGTATTAGTCACAGTCTGGCTCTTTCGTCTTTCTCCTCATGTCTCGGACAGCCCTCTGACTGATCCTAATCACTGAAAATGTGATACTCCATCATCACTCTCGTCTTTTTCCACCATCCAGAGAATCAAAATCTCTGACTGCTCTGAAACAAAGTGGATTCAGGGAGCAGGAGTGGAGTGTTTTCGCAGCTCTGTCGAAGTTACAGAGGCATAAGGATCTAAATGTATAAACGACAAAAATACCCACTGCATCTGCCGTTACACTTGTAATCAAAGGAAGCAGGCTCTCCTCATCTTTCCCTTCTGTGCTTACACTGCACGCTGTTTTCAGCTCCAGCATCCGGAGCTCTCAGCTGCACCGCCGAGACGGCTGGCGTTCTCTGATTATAATGCCTCAGTTAATTCCAAGGCAGCTCTCCAAAACCGCTGCATGACTCAACAAGGTAGAAACTATTAGAGCTCCTTGGATGAGTGAGACACGGTTGGCAGTGTTGGATGAATGCCTCTCAGGTCATCAGGCGGCGGCTTCTGGATGTACCCAGATTTAGATCCGAGTCTGGTGAGGGTGCTTTCAGTCTCTGTGATCCTGCTGTGAGGAACAAGCTGCCTGCTGACAGGAGGTCCATCACTACATTCAAAGGAAACTGAAAACTTTCCCAGGCATATGGTTATTACATGTAGTTAAATATTTTAGGCTTTTTTTTTGTATTCGTCTGTGTAGTGTTTTTAACGCACACCATATGAATTCTTCAATTATTTAATGTGTATTCTTACATTTTTGTTGCTGATGATACCAACACGTTCTAATGTTTATGACTATATTTTAAGATTTTGTCTTTCAGCCCATTAAGTTAATGTGTTAAGAATATGAGGCGGCTCTGGTCGTCTCGGAAGGTGGGGGGTTCGATTCCTGACTGCTACAGTCACATGTTGAAGTGTCCTTGGGCAAGACACCTAACCCCAAATTGCTCCCGGTGGAATAGCCATCAGGTGTGTGAATGGGTGTGTGAATGAGTGAATGTGACATGTAGTGTAAAAGCAGCTGTGAGTGGTCAGAAGATGAGAAAAGCGCTATGTAAGTACAGTGCATTTACCATTTGAGTTAATGTATTAAGAAATGTGCTATATAAATAACATTCCAATTTTATTTACATCATAAACTCAAGTAGAAGAAGAAATACAGGACTTTGAAAATGTGCCCTTTCAAAATAAAAGTCCTGCAGGTTTAAACCTTAATTTTTCGGTAATAACAGCAATCCAATAAATCTCACTATAGAGTCAGACGTACAATATTTCCCTCAGAATTGAAGTAGAGTAGAAGCATATGACATGTAGCCGAAGTTTGCACTTCAGTTATAGTTACTGTGCCTGTGTAGTTGTTTACATTCGGGATTACAGACGATAAATTGAAGACAAATAACAGCGACAAACTTTGATTAATTTTAAATGAGCTTCATTTTTTAGATTGTGATTCTGGTTACCTCTGGTTGAGCAGGGCCAGCAGCTCCCCTGCGTGGTACAGGTCGTTGCGCGACACGCGGCTGAAGCGGAACGCGTTCAAGTTGCAAAAAGTGACCGCAGGGAACGTCATGATCGGGGTCGTGACCTCATCCAGTTTGGTGACGTGCGGGTACTCGAGGTAGAAGTGGATCCGGTCCACGCACACGAACAGCAAGAAGGTGAGGGAGCCCAGGAAAAAGACGATCCAGAGGCAGCGCTTGATGCAGAAGCGCTCGTACGTGAAAATATGAGAGATTCCGTGCAGAGTGGAGCTGTGCGCGAAAACTTCTATTGGTGGAGGTTGATTAGTGTCCATTTCTTCCGGTTCTACTTTGAGATCCATTGTGACTGTGCAACAAGCTCGATCTGAGTCAGAAACAGCTCAAAAACACTCGCAGTGAAGTGAATGCTCGCTGATATTCATTCACCTGTGGCACAAACTGTCATTATCCATCCGAACAGGTGCGAACGTGCAGATAAGCGCTCTTGGACTTGGTGCGGTTTGGTCGCCATCCCTCATGCGGACCGATGGAGATACATTTTCAGCAGCAGCTGCGCTTTGAAAAAGTCAGTCGAGCAGGAATTGTGTGCAGAAGTGATGCATTTCACAGAAGCAGGCGTGCAGGAGAAGGGTGACTCAAACGCGTGCATAACAAAGATGTCAAAATAAAGGTCCACCAGCGTTGCACTACAGTGATGTTTTGCAGGTTTCTCACTGGGTCGCAGGAGAGCAAAGAAAAGGGGTTGACAAAGTGTTTCATCAGCCTGCGTATCCGCTCGATAAGTCCAGTGAAGCACGCTTCAGTCCTACACGCCAACCAGAGGAAACCCGGAGAGCGGAAAGAGAGAGAAATCCTTCTGACACTTCTGCTCGTTTATGAAGAGTTCCTCTCGTAGCTTAGCTTGACGCATGTCTTCTTCAATCCGCAGATTTTCGGGTCAAGTCACGAGATTTTCTCCTCTCGGGATTCTGTGTTTGGGAGTCTGGCAGTGGGTTGTTATGGTCGGTGGTTGAGTCGTGAGCTTTCCTCTAGTGGACAAGAATGGAGAGGAGAGGAGAGCTGGCTGACGCGCTGCTCTTCACCTGTGAGTTACTAGTTTCTTTAGACCACAGCCAGAGTGGAAACAGAGAGAGAGAGAGAAAGAGAGAGAGAGAGAGAGTCCTGCAGGGACTTCTAGTGTAGCATGTGATAGGAGGACTTCAAGCATCCTACTGCAATGTTTTTTTCATAAGATGGACTAAGACAGAGAGGCTAAAACAATCCATGTCAGAAAATAAAACATTGAACATCAACTAAAAGTAATCCTCAAAGCACTATTTGGACGTAAACAGACAATAAGACATTAAAGGGCTACACCAGCAATTTCATGTCACACTTTCATGAACTTCAGGAACTCACACAAGAATGATTAAAAAATGAAAGGTCAAAATTGAAGCACCACAGGACGAGATAAACCGACTTTTAGTCACCCATAGTGTGAGTAAAGTTACAAAAGCACCGTTTCCTACAATTCCCATGATGCAACTTGGACAAAAGTCGTGAGGTAACATCTGGGTTAGCCTCTTTTCCATTAGCTCATGTAAGTCAATCTACTGACTGCTGACTTACTGAAAAAACAATGTGTTCTTGCAGTTGACTTTTAACTATGTGGTCTATTAATGTCTAAAACAAATAAAGACGTTGGTCCCTGAAATGTCTATAAAGTTAACGCAGTGCCAAACATCCATCACAGTTTTAAAGCCCAAGATAACAAAGTTTAGTAGCTTTTGTCTGTTCCCATCAAAGAAAAGGTTGTGCGTGTTCTTTCACATACACACCCCTGAGATTTTAACTAAGGCTCTGGTAAAGATCTACAGTATCTAACCTTTCTTGATGACATCACAACGACATCATTCTATACATTTTTCTCCCTTGAGAGCTTTATAGTTCTTGTACTAAGTTTTGCATAGGCGTAACAGTACCTCTCATGATGAGTAAACTGAACTTCATGTGTAAAGTTGCTGGAGTTCTCCCTTTGACCGAATGCAGACTCAGTGACCACGAGTGGGCAACTGTGACAGGTAGAACCAGACAAACCTGGCAACCCAGAGTAAACAGATTGTGTTAGAGACTGATAACAGGCTGTACTGTATTATAAAATAAAATGGAAATACCAATAATTCAACTCTGTGTCAGAGCAAAACATCATTTAGTATTTACCGGGAGTAAAAAATTTATTATATTGAGCATGTCACAGGTGGAGGGGAAAACAACACATGAAACTTTACTGAGCTCCTTCAAAGTCTGCCTCCTCTATTTAAAGTTGTATGTATGTTTCCTAACATGCTTCTCATCATTAACATTTCTTTTTTAAAGCCAAAGAGTTATTTTTCTTTGCTGATTAGTCTGATCATTTCCTCGATTTAGCAATTAACTCTTTGGTCTATGTCTAAAAAATATATTGACTTTGGCCCCTGGTGGTGAAAAAACATCTGTCACAGTTTCTCAGAGGCCTAGTTAATATATTTCAATAGCTTGTTATGTCTGACTTGTAAAACTAGCCAGGATTGCAAATAATCAGTCAATTGTGAATTGTGAAGTTTAGTATTGTTTTTCTATACATTGCAAATAATTCAATTTTGAATAGTAGTAATAGAATAATATAAACCCATTTGTGAGTCAGAATAGGGAGAGGGTAAAAGTGTATAAACAGACACTTTCCAAAACAGTCATTTTGTGGCACCACAAAGGAAAATAATGATAGCTTCCACGTTTTGATTGGACCATGAATAAACAATGACATTTAGTCCCCAGCTGGATACTGGCGTGAAAAATGGATCTGGCTGTGCAACATCGCTGAATCAAGCTTTGTTAATAAAACAAGATATTTATAACATGCCATGAAAGATGAATTGCTCTTCAATCTTATATGCATCAGCATGGAAAGAGATTATCTGTGGCATTAAACATCCTACTACTGTGCCTACGAGCAGTTCTGAATCCAGCATGAACAGCTATATCTAACACAGAAATTGTAATTTCATTTGATGTATCTATGAAGCTTCCCTAAGATGTATAGTTTTGGACATTTATACTGTCATTTTATTCCTGTGAATTATCTGCTGTACAGTAACAAACAGCTGTAATGACCTTTACAGAGACAAAAAGCTACTTTCTACATTAAATCCAACTATGAGTCTGGAGTTTAAGTATTCACAAATTACATTCCTGTCATTGTTTTTTGTTTGTGAGCCAAATGCTGAACATCAACTGTCTTTAGTTTTGGAGAAATTATGCAGCTGTCAACGGGACACTGAGGAATGTTTTTTATGGGAAAGTCTAGATGTCTTGTGGGTCATTTTATAACTGAGCTGAGCTTCCAAATACATTTTGGAGTTTTCCACTGAAAATAGAATCTGAAATAATATTCAGTGGGAATAACATTGTTCATAGGAGGGTCATTTGGGTTTAAGCGACACACTTACTGAGAGATGACACAGTTGCACTTTTTGAGACTTCAGTTTTGACAGGCTTGCTGGCTGCTGTCCGAGGTGCTGATGCGCTGCCCTATTGATGTGTCGGGTCTGGGCGTTTTATCTCCACACCTGCAGGGGGCAGCAGAGCGCGCTGTAGCTACACTCTGACAAGCGAAAGGAACTACAACATGTGAGCAACAGCGGCAGCAAAAACATGGCGATACCCACTAGTGCAGCTCGTCTCTGTCGCCTTGCAGGGCGTACTGTCACCTCCCTGGCAGTCTGGCAGAGGCGGGCTGTCAGCCTGCCGGCGAGGAGATGCTACATGTCAACCTCGACGAGCAACAGTGAGTGAATGTTGTGTAAAAGTTAGCATTAGCTAAAGAGATGTAGGTGCAGAGCAGCTCAGAGGTCGATGTCCTATCAGGCATAACCCAGGCTGACAGCTTATGACTAAAGTTTTTTCCGGTTCTGGACTTTCCCAACTCGATAACTGGGCTGAAGCCATGGTAACGACGTGAACGTTAACACATGTTCGTGCTGAAATGGCGAAAGCTGAGAAAGACAACTAGACAGACCTTTAGCTGACTTTGTTGTGCCTTATGCGCATGCGCATACGTTACATGTTTACGCACTGGATGCTGGGTGGTCTTCCTTTTCAATTTTGAATACTCTACTTTTCTGTTCATGCCACATTTTACCTCTACTGCAATACATTTCAGTATGATGTTAAACGTTAACTTAACTACATTTATTTGCCAACTTTAGTTATTAGTTACGGAACACATACTGATAGCATTTTAAATATGATGTTTGTCACATATCTTCTATTGAATATCTGTCTATAGTCGACCTATTTTACTTTCTTCTGCCCAAAAAATAATATTCAGATCAATATTAAAGACACTGGCATCATAAGCTGATTTGAATATTACAGCAGACTCAAATGAGGCATCTATAATGACCATCAAATGAGGCTTATATGATTTAATGTCAAACTGGAAGTCTTCCTTAAAAAACAAATAATTTAGTTTTTTCCTCTGATTCTCTGTAGATGCTCAGTTCAGGCTTGATGAGCGAACAGCCCACAGCAGTCTGGACCTCTTCAAGAAAGACACTGGTGTCATCTACCGCATGTTGGGCCTGGACCCCAGTCACGTGCAAGACAACCCAGAGCGTTTCCGAGATTGGGCCGTCGTGTTTGGTGATGAGAAGATCAGCAACGGGAGACACTACTGGGAGGTGACGGTCAAAAAGTCCCAAGAGTTTCGTCTGGGTGTGGCCGAGTCTCTCATGTCCAGAGAAGACTGCGTGGGTACCAACAGCTCCTCCTGGGTGTTCGGCTACGCTCAGCGCAAGTGGTTTGCTATGACCAACAATAAGATAGTTCCTGTGACTCTGGTGGGCAAGCCAGCCCGCGTGGGCATCCTGCTCGACTTTGAAGAGGGCTTCCTGGGGCTGGTGGATATTGAAAAACCCAGGATCATTCACACTATCAGGGTCCAGTTCAAGGCTCCCCTCTGCCCCGCATTTGGACTTTGGGACGGGGAGCTGCTCACACACTCTGGCCTGGAGGAGCCTGAAGGCCTTAAGTGAAGCTGTATGAACTATGGCAGTGATGATGTTGGCGACATTTATCACAATGGTGCAGGAAAAAGCAATATCTTTGTTGTACTCATTTACAGCTTAATTAGAAAGTTATTTTTCTGTGGTCCAGTTGGTTCATAATCCTGACTCTTAACAATGCAAGTTCATACTACGTGTTCCTCATCAAGCCTCAGGCGTTTCTTTGCTTATGTATTACCTCATGTATTACCTCTCAGACTTACTAATGTGAAAGTGATGGACGGTTTGTTTTTGAGGGGAGCATTAACTGCCAAATTGTTCTTTGACGCTGTTACGCTGGCATCGCCATCACAGTTATAAGACTGAAATAAACACAAAAATCTTTTTTCAGAATCATGTTCATACTGTATATTGTTTAATAAAATAACTTCACTGAAACTGCTCTTATATTTCTGTTTTATTTACAGCAGGATGGTACATATTTACAGTGACAGACTAAAGCTTTAGTCATGCCGAGGAATCATTTACCCCAAGAGTTCAATCAAGTCGAATACAATTAATTCATTTTAGATGATTCATTAAAGTGAAGATTTCATCAAGGCACATCGGTTGAGTTGCTCGGTACACTGCATTAAAACACGCAAAGTTTTTAATTTCTCTAATGTCTAAGCATCTATGTAGGGCGTCTATATAGATGTGTCTGTGATACCCAAGAAACTATTAAAAAGAGCTCACTCTAATTATGCAAGAATAAATCATTCAAAAAAAAGCAGCATAAATACAAGCAGCGAAGAGTAGCCTGTAAGAATGGATGAACAGGCGGAAGCTACAATGAACCAGTCCTTCCAGGCAGAATTGCAAACGAAGCACCTCCTGTTGAGGTAGAATAATAATGAAGCAGCTTTGGGAATATTTATACGGTCATTACACAGGGGGCAAAAAAGCCTCTGATTAAATGACGTACTGATGAAGCAAAATAAATTTCAATGTTTTAAAAATAAATAGGCACAATGAAAATATATTTGATATTTACATCTCAGTGGCATTTCCTATCATGAGCAAAGCCTGAAAACAACAAGTAAAAGGATGACCACCATATTGTATCTGTACAGCATTTATAATCATAATAAAGAAAATCTCATCATGTCCCTCAATCATCCCGTGTCCTTTCAGTCTCCTCAGGTGCATGTTTAAAGTAGATTAACTTCCACTACAAACCCTCATGATCCCTTGACGTTTAAGCGATGCTCTTTAACGTATCCAGCGTGGGCTTCTGCTCCTCTGTGTCACACGTCGACACGCGGTCATCATACATACTCTGGTACTCTTGCAGGAGTGAAGTAACAACTCCATGGCCAAACTGCATGGCGTCATCTATTGGTGCATTCCCCCATCTGAAAAAATAAAGATAAACAAATGTTTTTATTCATTGTTCATCTACTATAATATAGAAGTTTCTAAGCAGAATTTTACCTGTCTTTCATGTGGGGATTCACATTACATATTTCAGTCAGGAAGATAACAGCTTCCACATGTCCTGAAAGACAAAAGAGAGCAACCCAAAAGCCTTATTTCATTTGTTCTTGTTTGAATATCAAAGCCAAGATTACTGAAGCATGAACAAACTAATAATGAAGTTTCACCTTCTGCTGCAGCAATGTGGAGCGCTGTGCGAGAGTCATAGTCTGTCTGCTGCATGTTCACAGCTGAAAGGGCAAACCTGGAGGGGTAACAAAGGAGCCGAGTAGAGAAGAGGGAACACATATGGAAAGGTTAACTGCTGACAAGAAAACAGTCAGATACTTGGCCAAGTGGCCCTGCAATTACACAAGTAAAGAACTTGTTAAAGGTCCCATATTGAAGAAAGTGATTTTTCTTTTTTTAATATTAAAGCAGGTCTAGGTGCTATATAAATACTGTGAAAATATTACAGTATATATCCAGCATGGCCCCATCAGACCCACGGTCGAACCTTCTTTTGTTGTTGTTTTAACTTTATGAACAACACAACACTAAGTTTTCATTCTGTTGCTAAGCTAACAAGCTACAAGATGGAAAAAAAGAGTAGAAGCTGCAGAGTCATAAGGAAGCCAATGTACCTTTATCAAGCACGGATGAAGGTGCTTAAGACTAGTACTTAAGACTAAAGTTTAAGTCCAATTTTGCTAAATAATCAAATTAAAACAAAAGAGAAAATGTTAAACCATCATGAGATTGTTTTTGGTTCTTAACAGCACAAACGGGGCCCTTAAATAAATAGTTTAACATTTGTGTAATTACACAAATTTCTCTTTCATGCTAAGAGTAAGAACACTGATACCACTTTCACGCACATGATGCAATATAAACACAAAGGTACTGCCAGGATACGATTAGCTTAGCTTAGCATAGAGACTTGAAATTTGTTGGCGATAGCTGGCCTTGCTCTCTCCAAAGGTAAGTGAATCAAGCTAACAGCTGCTTTGAAGCTTAAAAGTTAATATGTTATATTGTCTTTTTTAGTAAAGTGTTACCTGGATATGTTACCAGGATAAGTTCACACATTCAAGATAAAACTAGTTGATAAATGCACTGGTAGACAGATGAAGTAACCAGGCTAGCTTTTACCCCTGGTTACCGTCTTTATTCTAAGCTAAGCGAACCTGCTCCTGGCTCCAGTGTCTTATCAGACAGATATGAAAGTGGTATCAATCATTCCATCTAACGGTCAGCATCAAAGTGAATAAAGGTATCAATGTGTGTTTCTTTCGTATTGCATCATCCAACTGTTGTGTACTCATCTGTTGGGTATTGTGATGAAAAATGAAACATGTTTCTTACCTCCTCAGAGCAGCAACATCACCGCTGTAGGCTGCAAACATCAGGTTAACCACTGACTTGTTCTATGGATGAAAAAGCAAACATTACTTTGTAATACTGGACTGTTTCTACATTGAAAAGATGTTGCATTATTTCTAACCCCAAGAAGCATCTATGTTGCTCACTTGGCTTAAAGAAAATTGCGTCCTCTACGGTTGCCGCACTGAACTTACTGGGTCACTGTCTGATTTTCTCCTGGGGTCGTGTTTCTTTGTGAAGTGTCTCAGGTTGTCGTAATTGTGGAAGTTGAAGTGTGACACCAGATCCTAGGGAATCAAAGGTTGATAAAATAAGTGAAGAATACAGATATCAAGTATAGACAATAAGACTGTGAATACGACTGAATACCTGACAGAAGTGAATGCCACGAACACTGTTTCCAAGACGATCTAAAGGTGGGGACCAACACATCATACCCATGACATTGGGGACCACCAACAGAACAGCTCCTGACACCCCAGATTTAGCAGGCAAACCCACCTGAACAAAAGAAGCAGTTAAATACCGACACAAGAGCTTGTTTCAGCATCTCATCACCTGCCAATCAAAGAGCGCAACAATGCGTCCAAACAGATACTTGATTTCCCGATGACTCACATGGAAGGCGAACTGTCCGGAGAAGTCGTACATGCCACAGGAATGCATGAGACTGAGGGTGTTGCGCACGGCTTCAGCGCTCAGCACACGCTCGCCTGTGATTGGACAAATACCCCCGTTGGCCAGTGTGGCGGCCATGACACTTCCTGACTCGCAAGTCACCTCAATGGAGCACAGCTGTAACAAAAACAACAACACTGAACTGAGGAGCCACACAGAGAACTTTTTAAAGAACAGTTTGCCATTGATGGAAATTCACTGAGGTGAGAAGATTGATAACAAGTATCACACTGCAGCCAGCGTCTGGCAAGCTTAGCTTCAAGATACGTTCATCACGAAAGTATACAAAATGTCCCTACCAGCACTTCTCAAGCTCATTAATTAAAATGTTACGTCTCAGTTGTTTAATGGCTGTGTGTAGTGACTCGCTGGGGCCTTGATTTTAATTACAGACTTCAGAGTGTTATCAATCTTCTCATCTTCAAAAGGAATAAACTTATTTCCCTATAATGACCAACTTTTCTCTGGTTGGTGTGAGGGAAATTCTCCTCCTGAAGATTATTTGTGAAGAACAAGCAAACTCAATGTTATGAATCAAGTCTCTTTAACTTTTACATGCAGCATGGAGAGAAGTACAGCAGTTCTCTCCCTTTCAGTGTTCAAGCTTATATACAACGTCAACAAACCCCCTACCTCATCCCCAAATGGTACTTCAATCAGCCAACTGGCCTTCATAAGATAAATAAGACAGTCCTTCTTTGCTCTCCAGGGGGGAAGCCGGGGGTCACCAAGTAAACGTCATAAAATAAATTGCCCTCCCATATAAGTTTAAATTTAGAAGAGTTACCCCCTTGATGATCCCTGGAAAATTCCCACATTGGTCATCCCTGTAATACTATAATGTTAAAGATATAATTTGAAGGTTTTCATTTAAATAAATGTCTGTTAAGTCACTATCTACACAATGGTGATTGAGCCCATGGCCCACTGATGAAAGCCTTTGCATTTGCAGTATAAAGTATTTTTATGTACTGGGTGTCTGTGGGGGCATTCGCAGGAAAAATTACAAGCGGGGCCCAGTTAGTGACGTGTTTTCCATCACCCTTGCATTGGTTGGTCTGCAAGAGAGGGTAGGCGGAGCTAAGCAGCTGCTTTTCCGGTGTTGAGAGTAAAGAGTAATCTACTATGGCTGAACAAACAAAGAAAGGATTGATGACTACAGATACAGCTTAAAAATAAGTGAAAATCCAAAGAAAAAGAAAGAAATTTGACGCTCAGATGAAGGCAAACAGTCTAAAAAGTAAAAGTGGTCGTCAGCGAAAAAAAAAAAAGAGTTACAATCGGAGCCAACCGTGGATGTCTGGTGCCTTTTATCACCATAAGGTGCTGCCAAATAGAGCGAAACTGAGAACTTTGAGATTACATCTTTAAAGACAAAGACAAAGTCTTACCTGAAAGTAGAAGTCAAGGGCTGCTATCATGTCTGCATTGTCAGGAAAGCACTGAAAGGAGGAAAGATCAGAGTCAGCATGATCTGATGATAATTTTTCAGATTTTTTTTTTTATTACTGAACAAGCTCTCAAAGTCATTGTAAATCTCATAGAACATCCAGAAAACTCACTTTCTTCTCTTTGAGGTAATAACCAATAGCAAAATTCCTATCACCGGTCTCCCTCTCTGACTGGAAACTGCAAGAACAAATGAGAAATGTATGAGAAAGTTCTATTTCAAATGAGAAAGGTGTGTATTTTCTAAAGCACATTGCACTCACGTTGCATTGCTGAAGCCCACAAACTCTGTACCAGCCATGCTTTTCAGGAACTCCATTACCTGCAATTACATCATATTTATACATAATTCAGTTTGGTGACCAAACAAATAAAAGGAATAAAATGAGAAGGTTGAAATGAAGAGCTATTACTTACATAGTCGAACCTCTGGGCCTTATTAGACTGAGGCTGTCAACAGAAAAGGAGAAAGTCACTTTCTGATATGCCAAGCTGCCGTATGCCGAGGGTCAGTGAGTCCCTATAGATGGCAGTGTTTGAGCACATGGTGAGTCCACTCTGTGTGTGGCCATTGAGCTATGTTGTGTACATTCTGTGTTTGTGCCTGTCAGTCCACGTGCAGACTAGCGTGGAGGGCGTTTATGGCCGTGCTTGAGTTTCACAGAATGGGATCTTTACCAAGTCGTAAAGTTACCAAATAGGGATGGTAGTCACATTCATTTTTAACGACGCCACATGATTTCAAAAATGACTGCGAGTTAAAGAGAACACCTGAGGCATAATGACCAATAAAGGAGTGGATTTTATGTCTTTCCACATAGTTGCTCTGCCAAATGGTTTTTGAACAAACACATACATTTTTGACATTTTTTTTATCATATAATTAAATTTAACTCCTCAGTTTTAAATCATATCACAATATAGAAACAGCGACGTTTAAACCCACTCAATGCATACGCACGCACAAAAGGGTGGCTGACGCACCTTCGACTATGGGCGCTGTAATTGGCCAGAAGCACACACACGCCCCCCACTCAGCCCCAAACACAGAGTCCCTCACTCGCTGCTAAACATGACCCACATATGATAAGAGGTCCAGAGTATCTTATCTGCCAGCTGAGAAACTTCAGCACGCCACAAAGGAAACACAGACAACCATATGTGACTAAACTCCTCCCACACATGTTGAATTAAGGCCAAAGCTTAGAGATAAGTTTGGTGGCTTGTCAGTCAGACGATGCTGACCATAGTCCAGCAGCTGACACCAGATGACCGGCCAACAGACGAGATTAGCTATCAACAGCTGAAGTCACACTTGGTGGTTCAGCAGTTCTCACCCAGATTGTATTAAAATGTTGTTTCCTATATTCCTACTTCCTGTGTCTAACTGGTGCAAAAGTTGAGACCCATTAAACCTTGATCATTTATATTAAAGTCAAACTGTCTTTCTACAGCAAAAAAGTGACACAAGAGGCATTTTCACAAGCGCAAAATTTTAGCCACTCTTCCCACAGAGACTGCAAATAGTGGCAGTATCACATTTCACAATGATTCCTTGCAAGCAAATTTCAGTTACATGTGTGAGTCCAACAGGGCTCCCACAGGTGATGAGTGAAATGCACCAGTGCAAACACTTGGTGAAGTCAATGTGCTGTTTTTGCACAATTCTCTGCGTCTACTGAGGGTTTAGCTCAGGACACACAATGGGTCGATCTCTTTTATGTATGAAATAAAAGAAACATGTCCGCCTATCCAGTTTACTTTCTTGTTTTTCTAACAGTCCTTTTGGGGCCTAAGTGATTGCCCCTTGGAATTGTTTTTCAGTCTAATAAAAGGCTTCAGCATAACGCCACACTGCACAGCAATAATTGAAGGGGAAATACATTTAATAACATCTCGGCTTAAAAACAAAGAGCCTATTTACCGGCATAACTGGACACTTGCTTTAACCTGGCATCCTCATTAAAGACAACCAGGTGCGTAGAAGGTTTTCTGAAAGTATTCTTAAATAAAAACGTCTGCATTCAATAAGCATCTCCTCTGATCCTCGTGTGTTTACCGCTGACAGACCTTTGGATTCTTACCTCAATTAAAGAACTGATGACGATAGCTCCGGCATTCACCATCGGGTTGTGGGGTTTCACTGCACAGAAGACGAGAGCATGTAATTACTCATGTGCCCACAAACCGCAAGAGCAATAAGATGCTGAGATTAGAGGATATATTTCATGAGGGGAACATAGAGTAAGCTAATGATCATCTGATAAACTGAGCACATACAGCAAAATCCTGTTTGCTTCACAGGAGAGGTGAGAAAATGAGTCTGGAGAGAAGCATTTTTTCCTTTGGTTTTGCTTCTTACAAATCTAGATTGAATCACATGTGCACTCAGTTATATTTGTCACTACTCTGTCATCTCTGCACTACACGTATCACTTACCGTCATCGTTTAGGGACAGTTTGTTGAACTTGAATCCACTGGGCTCTTTGCCCACAAAGTTGTGAACATGCTCAGTGCCGAACTCGTGCACAGCGATGGCGTACTCCAAAGGCTTCACACACGACTGCAGACAGAAGGGAACCTTTGTGTCACCAACAGAGTGTCTGTGTGACATGAGGATGGGATGGAAATGAAAGGAAACACACACAAAAAAAACCAAAAAAAACAATAAAAGGTGGAGTGTTAGTGAGGCAATACACACGATGGAGGTTTTCAGAATGGAAACATGCAGCAAATTAAAGATGAATCTGTACCTCTGTCCGTCGATCGTGCACAGAGACACACCCCAGAGATCAGGGCTGAACTTAGCCAGCTGAGGAATGTAATCAGCTACCTACATGACGACATGACACATTTTAATGTAACTGTAATTAATAACTGAATAAAAATGTTTGTTAGTATCTTACTTACTTGTCCAAGCTCCTGCTTTTGTGCGCTGTCATGCATCTTATTGATCTGCTGGGTGAACTCATCAAAGTTCGGGATGATGAACTTCTTTTTGAACGCCTTAGTCAGAAGCATGATGTTGTTGCCAACACACCTACAAGAGGACACAAGATTAAACTGATGCCGTGAGGAGACTTTAGATACAGATGGTGCTGTAGAAGAAGTATTAGATTTACAGTTTGTGATTTAAATAAATATATAAACAAAAACAAACCTCTACACGTAAAAAGAAAATGATCTGCACGTGCCGATAACACCTCAGCAAATATGTTTGTTAGTTAGTACGCAGGCTAGCTTGCAGAGATAGCTATAGGTTAGTTTGGCTAAACACCTCCTTTAAAGGATAAACAAACACACCTTCCTCTATCAGCAGTTTCTTATAGTTATTATAGATATCCGTTGCTATAATTGGACAGCAATGCAGTGTGGTCAAGTAAAAAGTATGTACATTCTGTCACAGCCGGTCTGAACTAAAATATCTGGCCCGCAGCCCTCAACTAATCCGAGGCGATGCTAGCGTGAGGTTTTGGGACACCAGGAGAAGAGAGTGGAAAGAGCTTGAATTATTCATATGGGTCACTTCCTTAAAAAAAAAAAAAAGGAGATAGCGCTCTCTATTTCTAGAAGTATATTTATAGTGAGCTCTTGAGTGTTCTTAAGAAAAGGATAACTTCAACAAACTAAGACAAAAAAAGAAAGTCTGGTACGGGCCAGACAATTTAGAGACCGACAAACAGACTGTGAAACCCTCTACTGTTCCAGGCCAACGGCTGGGAATAAGAGTCTTACATTTACAAATGACACTGTTTGCATGAAGTTTTCAGATCTGCTGAGTCAACTAATAAGAGCTAGTCCAATTAAATGAATAGTTGTTAAAAGTTTCTTGCCAATTATTTTAATAATTGAATGATCGTTTTAGCGAATTTGTTGTTTCCAGCTTCTTAAATGTGAAAGTTTGCTGCTTTTCCTCCTCACTTATGGCAGATAAATTAGACTCCTTCGGCTTTGGACTGTGGGTTGGCTAAAAGATGGCAGTGAAGATGTCACTTTGGGCTCTGGGGAATTCTGCTGTGCCTTTTCCACAATTTGTTTGAAATTTCACACATTATTAATTATGTAATTGCGACAATCTGGAGCTGAACCAAAATGATGCCCTTTCATTTGCAGGCCCTGAAACGCCGTCTGTCCTGCTACACCCTCTGCTTCTGTGGCTGGCACGTGCAAACGAGAATTTGGTTAGTGGCAGCTGTTAGCCATAAAACGCCTGTCTCTGTCAGGCTCTGTGACTCAAATAGCGCTGATAGGAGTTACGCCTCCAATTACTCTTTCACATAGCCACAAAATAATTATCCTGAAAACACCTGAACATCACCTCACGTTGCAACTTTCACTCTTTTTTCATTGCTTTTTGTTGGAACATGCTCACGTTCATTTGCAAATTACTTTGAATATGCATTTTCTGAGAAACATATGATTGACCTGAGTGTGTATTTGAACATATACACACAATGTTCTTTTTCATATTTCACATGCAGGTAAAAGTTGAATACTTGGCCTTTGCAGCATTGTGTGCATAACAATGCCTCCATAAATAAACAAAGCTCTTCTCACCTCCTGAATAGCTTCTTGTCCATCATGACGGGCCCGATAGAGTCACGTGTGGATAGCCGCAGCTGATGGACGCAGTCACGCAGCCGTGGGTCAGACGTCAACAAACCTGTTTTTCTCAAAGCCTGGAGAGGAGGGAAATTTGAGGCAATTAATACATAAAAAAGAGACTGTGAGATGATAGACTTTATCAAAGTGTTATCTGTTTTCAATAAGCATCATGAGAAACGTGGAGATGAGATATATAGATATGGGACTTGAGTTTCTCAGGGGTGTCAACATGTGACTAAGATGAAAGTACAAGCATAGAGCACATGAATGGAATCCCTCTGATGAGTCTCTCTTTCGGGTGGCAGTCACTGTATGAACCATGTGCGTCTATTTTGGGGACATCATGTGCACCCTCTTGACCAGAGAGGCCCCAGTTTGTTTTTTTTGAGTGACCTCATCTGAAAACCGATTCAGGGTGCAAACGGAGCAGCAAGCACATGGCTGCAAGCTTTCTGTTGTTGTTATTGAAAGTCTGTGAGGGATTCTTGGCTGCAGGGGGGGAAAAAACGCTTTTAAAATTTAGGGAACGTTAATAGTTTTATGGAGGAGGCTAATTTTAGAGTTTTGTCCAGCAACTAACTGAGTGAAAGGGGTGTAAGTTTAGACTTGAGAGCAGTTTAAACTTTAGAAAATTAACAACATTTCCACTTAGATTGAAAATATGGTCTTACATACAGTTTCACCTGATATCTGCTACAGATACAAATTGTGACAAAAAGTTTAACAGTAACAAATAACAGTAAGTTATTCATTTTTAAAGTAATAATCTCTGTTAAGTCACTATCCACCGCCGAATGAGTTAACACAATGGTGACAGAGCCTATGGCCCACTGATGAAAGCCTTTGCATTTGCAGTATTACAGACTGGGTGTCTGGTGCGACTTTCGCGGAAAAAATCACAAGCGGCGCCCAGTTAGTGACGTGTTTTCCATCACCCAGCAGTGGTTGGTCTGCCAGAGAGGGTAGGCGTAGCTAAGCGGCTGATTTTCTGGTCTCTGCAAGTGTTGCAACTTCAAAAATAAGTGAAAATCCAAAGAATAAAGAAACTAACTCGACGCTCAGATGAAGGCAAACAGTCTAAAAAGGAAAGCGACCGTCAGCGAGGAAAATCAAGAGTTCCAACCGTTCCAACCAGAGCCAACCGTGGATGTCACACATGCAACACTGTGTGGATATCTGGGAAGTGTGCTCACGCAATTACAGTTTATCGCCATAGGTGAGCCAAAACAAAACTGAGATCTTTGAGATTACCACTTTAAAGACATTTTTTGAACAACCATGATAAAAAATTATCTGGTTCTAGTTTCAATATTTACAGATTGTCTTTGTCTTCATAGATAGTGAACTAAACTTCAGGAAGTTCATTATCTTCACTATTTTGTTATGTTTAATAGACCAAACAAAAAATCAATTAAACACATTTTTTACTTGTATCAGGATGTTGTATAGAATATGAATACAAAATTGGAGATACCTGATTTTTTTCTGGTGAGTAAGTGTTATTATCTAAGCTCCTCGTTATATAAGTAGAAATGACTTCTTTTTTTAAACAGATTTCATTTTCTTGAAACAAGTACAATGATTGCTTATCGTGTGCTGCTATTTCTACAAAGAGAAAACTGGACTTAACTAGCCTTGAATCTGGCTATAAGAACAAGTATTTCCTTTAATATGTAGGCTTACTATTACACATAAAACAGCTTGTAAGGAAGGATTTTTGTTTTGTTTTTGCAGTCTACATGCAAGGGTTGGGTAAAGCTTACACATTCTACAGTGTGTCCTAACCCATTCCCCTCTTCAAACACATCTAGTCATCCATGACGTGACAACAAGCCACCTGTGTTGACACACGCCTCTTCTACGAAATGCGTGTTTTTTTTTTTAAAAATGACAAAGTTTCCATAGACACCGAGGTCACCAGATGCCCATGTTGGCCTTCTTTTAATGGGACTCTCTAAAAGGTTGCGGTGGTTTTGCAATAGCACACAATCTACTGTATGTCCTTCTGAGCTATGTACAGTTTAGGACTGGCTCCCTCCCAAGACTCTAAATTGTGGCACAGGTTCACAGGAGCTTTATGTCCTATGTGACATGTGTGCGTGTGAGTATGTGTTGGGCCCATATATAGGGAGGTCTGTTGACCTACATTATACCTCAGTCACTAAGTAAGCCCTCAACTTTTGTTGTATTAAAATTAAATTAATTACATCTAAAGTGGTTGTCAATACATCTGCTAGTAAAACTCAAACTGTTAAACATTATCATAATTAAAGCTGAAAAATACCTAAATTGCGTTGTTGTTCCCTGGTGATTACCGCAGTGTCACACCTACTATATTTAGCTAGTCCTGTTACATAAGAGAGTCGCTGAACACCTTTAAAAGTTGACCCTGTATTCAGCTGGAGACATTCTGGATTCCTGAAGTGTGCTCCTATGTCACTTTCCAAGGTTGATTTAACTAAAGTCATAGGTGCCGTTAGGAAATACAATACTGCTGTAGGGTAGAGTGAGTACAGTTGTATGTCCACAAATGCCATGGAAAGTCAAAACAGACTATGGAGTGACAGAGGAGTTGTGGATGTGTTGATGACTCACAGAGATGAACTGGGAGATGGGGATCATCTCTTTGCCTTCAGTTATGGTGTAGAAAAGTAAGTCCTCCATACTGGACATCCACCGACTTCCGCTAAAACAAACAAACAAACACACAAATATACTGTGATCCTTAAAGTTGGACAGACTCCAATATACCAACTAACCATGACCAGTGTGTCAACGTTTATGTCAACAACATGGCCAGTAACAAAAATCGACCTACTTCTTCACAGAAAGTGAGCCGACTGCTATGATCTAAATACCATGACTGTGTGTACAATACAAATATGCACATGCAGAATTTATGTAGCCTGTGTTTTCTCAAGCAACTCTATGATTTGGGTCTGCCATAGCTAAAACCTGTATTTTCGAAAATTATTTACCTCATGAATGTTAATGAACTGAAAAAGAAACATTACTTGTAGAATGAAACAACTTAATTCAAACTACCTGTAGATTTGAACTTCAATCCCACTGTAACTAAATTAATTTATTTTAATCATATAATCTGTAAATAGCATTAATATATATATATTTTTTTCAAATGTACAGTAGTTGTTTGTCAACTTTGTTGCCAAGAGTAAATGCAAATACTGATGCCACTTGAGTTTGCCTATGTCAAGGAAGCTAAAATAATATTAGCTTAGCATAAAGCCTGGAAGCTGGCATAAACAATGCATTACTTGCTTACAGGTCAAAAATAAAATAAAATTAAAAAAACAGCACCTCTCAAGAACCCTCATTAACAACTTAACCTAAGTCAAAATTAAGTGTAAATGACAAGTGTTGTCATTTTTACAGGACTATATCTTGACCTGGCGCAGTAACCTCTTGTCATTAGTCTGACGTTGCCGGGCAACTGTTCGACATTACTACGCAAACTAAAAATGTTGTTTCCCCACATAACCCTTTTTATACTTTGATATCATACAAGAAGTTTTGTACGAGTGAGATAAAAAATTATACATATCATTTGCTCATTAGTGAGCTTCTGGGATACTTTTTGTTCCGTTAGCTGTTTTCGCCTTTTCCTAGTCACTGCTAAGCTAACGTTCGCGCTGAGCTAGCCGTGAGTAAACGTTATGGCTAGCAATAGCGAACTAAACGGTAACGGTCAGGTAGAGGAGTGGTGCCGATCTTCTCATCTCTCTGAAGAAATTTATTACTGGTCAGAATATTCTTAACAAAATGTTTAACACAAAAACTTGAGCTTGTAGTTGATGCCGCACTTCAGAGATGCTAGGAAAAGCAAATATTTTATAGCACTATTACAGCAATAGTTATTATGCAAGTTCACGATATGACAACTAACTTACAAACAATAGTACACCAGACAGCTCTGCAATAAAAATAATGTTTTTGAAATTAATGAAGAATAATAATGAATGGTATATTGGACTGCGACCTACGGTTGGTGTCCTTGGTCCACATCAGGTCTTTTCTCTTGATGAAGGGATCTGTGGGGTGATGCTGCGGCCAAGCAGGGGAGAGGAACAGGTCGCTGCGTCCTGGACAAGACAATGCTGTCAGCCCCAACTCTGGCGGAGATTCCTGCATTTTTAAATAGCTGCAAGACTCCCGGGTTAGCTGTCCTCAGACTTTTCAGGCAATGCATTGTTATAAGTAGGGCCTAATAGTTAATAATTTAAAGTTTTTTTTTTTACACAGTAGCTTATCTAGAGAGATACTTGTGGTCAGTACCCCTTAGTCCTCAGGGCTTTAATAGCAGCTGCTGTCTTACATTCTGGATCAAGTACAGGCTGAGGCTCGGGGGCGGGGCTGTGACACTGACAACTTGGTTCAGACGGTGAGGTCGTCAACCAGAAGCTACTGAAACCAAACCGGTATGACTTTCTACTGCAGCTGCTGAATATAAAGCGGGAAAGACCCTGTTCTTACTGTCTTAAACTTTTACTCGGATTTAGTCTAGTATGTAGGTTGTCAGTACATCAAAAATATTTCTGATTTATTATATCAATTTCATTCAAAGAAAAAAAGGACAGATCAATAATGTCACTGCGGTCAATCATAGATGTGCCTTAATTTTTTATTCCTCTAGCTGACAATTGTGGTAATAATTATGTACCATGATAATAATCATTTGAGATCATCATGAGCATTTTTTTTCTCATAGCCTATATATGTTTAATAATCTGCATATCAAATACCTGTGCTCCAGTATGATGTTCAGCTGGTGAGTGATTTATCTTCATCACAACAGTAATCTTTATTAAATCCTTAATGAGAAAGTATGTGGGCTTTATTTGTCTGTTATGTCATCTGTTTTCAGTGTTTTATCTAACCATGAACTGCTGTGTGTTTTTGTCCAGTCTGTTAAATGATGTAAATAGGTTATAGGTCCGGTTGCCACCAGAGAATCCTTTCTACTACTGTAAGATGGCGACACCACATGGTCATTTTCTCACACTGACACTGTTCACTGTTCACTGTTTTACT
This sequence comes from Semicossyphus pulcher, assembly GCF_022749685.1. Classification (NCBI taxonomy): domain Eukaryota; kingdom Metazoa; phylum Chordata; class Actinopteri; order Labriformes; family Labridae; genus Semicossyphus; species Semicossyphus pulcher. Next base: position 23,450,247 of record NW_027211637.1, read on the forward strand.
ATCTTGTCCTCTAGGTGGCGTGCTTGGTCCAGGACCCTATACTCAGGTCAGTCTCTGTTTGCTGACTTTGTTGTTTTGTTGAGAGGACATATCACAGTCATGTGTCTGTGATCCTTCCTCTCCAAAGGTTTTTTTTCTTGGCAGGTTTCCCGGTGCTTCAAACCCAATTTATTCTATCATTTTTGATCTCTTGGAGTTTGAGCTCCGACTTCCTGTCTTTGATGTTGGCTGCTGTGTGAGATGTTCCTTAGTATGACAATGGTTGACTGTGATGGAGCATAAACAGCTTACTAGGAAGTCACATGGAAATCTTTTGCTATTTATCTTAATTACATTTTATTACTTGTTTCATGTTGTTTTTTTAAGGCAATTTAAATAATTCAGGAGATGGCCAAGAATCCTGGTGATAAACCACAACACCCGTGTTCAGTTTCACAGCACACAAGCTAAGCATTCCCCGTCTATCCTTTCATGCTTGCAGACTTTGTAGTATAAATTTCCAAGCAGACTCTTGAGGGCGATTTGATATTATCTCATTACCAAATAAACAAGGCTTCACTAGAGTCTGGTGGTCTCCTCAGCATTTCTAGGCGTGTGTCTTCTCCAAAGGGGTGCATGCTAACCCATGGCCTCTCTGCACTACTTCTGCCGGTCGTACCTTCTCTGTTTTCAGGCGAAAATGTTTTCCATTCCTGGGCCAATGAATGCCACCTTTGTCCCTTCATCCTCCATCTTATGTGAGAAAGCCCCCCTCGCTGCTCTCACCAAGCCTGCACAAACTTAACCTCTTCCCCCCTCCACCTCACACAGGAAAAGAAACATACCAGGTCTGGTGCTTTGATTCAGGCTCAGTAATCTGGAGGTCTGGATAAAGCCCTGGCTTAGAGACCACTTTGCACTGCCAGTTTTGGGGGACTTTGGGAACTAAGAGATGTAGTAGCTGTTAAAATTTGACTGGAACAGTATAAAGATTAATCAGATAGAAATTCTACTGTAGGATCATAAAACACATATAAAATTCAGACTAGTTAACAGACTCTAAGGACTTTAAAAGAGAATGCCAAAGATGTAGGCTTTCATTCCTCATTGAAAATTAAAATAGCAGTGCTAGTTTATGCCAGAAAATGTGCGGTAATGAACACGGTGAGCAAGACGTATTAGTTCTAAAGCAATTTGAAACACTGGGACACATTACTTCTCTCATTATCAGTCTGTTCTGGTCACATTAAACCAATTACACTTCCATTTTCTCAGGATTGAAACATGCTTATTTTTCCAAATCAGCCAAAGCCCCTCTGGGCCTGGAAACACATTCTACTCAAGCTACCACACACCACTTATGTTTTCCTGAATGTTTCATTACCACAGAGATAAAGTACCTAAAACACCTCAACTTATCCCATTTCCAGTTTCTGTTACTCATAAAAACTGATTCACTGTCAAACCTTAGACTACCTGCAGCGTAGCTTGATACTGACTAGATGCATGAAATGAGAACAGCACAATGGTGAAATAAAGGTCCTTACTGGAAACTGTTAAGCAGAGATTTAATGCATCGTTTAATGCATCGCTCAAATTAAAGGATAAGAGCCATTATCCCGGTGCCACCCAGGGTGAAAGGAATTCCATCTCGTCTCCAAATTGACCCTCACACACATAATGAAGCACACACACAGAGGGAGAGAGAAGGCACAAGGCTCTCTCTCCCTCTCTCCCTCTCTCTAGCTATCTATCTGTTTAGTTTTGTGAAGATACTGGTTCCCACAGTGGGAGATCTAAGGAGGGACTCAGGATTCTAAAAAATGTGTTAATTTCCAGGTGTGTGACTTCTCCAAATAAAAATAATGACCCTCTAATGACCAATTTCCTCAGTTGCACTTATACTTCAGACCAGGTATGATGAATATTTTCAGACTCACAACATAGGAGCTGCAGAAACATATGTTAAAGCTGCTCAGCACACAATTTAACTGTTTTTAGTTCAGTCTCACAGCTTTCCTTGTATTATTTTCAGCTGCAGCAGGCAGACCAAAAACAGAGCTGAAAGAGTGGGAATATTGCACTAGTTTTGCCAGGTGGCAAGATATATAACATATATATATATAAAAGCTTAAAACAGGGGACTCCAACAGGTAGCCTGGATTTAAGTAGCTCACAGAGAGGTTCACAGACTCTGTACAAAAAATCTGAAGACAATAAATGCCCCTTGAAAGCCTCTTCCCACTTTAATTCAATCAAATACACAGATGTCCCCTCCAATACAAAATAATAGGACAGGCCGATTAGCTGTCAATTAAAAACAGTGATGCTCCCAGCAAGTTTGTCAACGTCTTCACCAATCACAGCAATGTTGCAGCAACCTCCATCGACAGGTCAACACGCTGTTTCAACGGGGAGAGAGAAAGCTAGTTTTTATTCACGAATGTGAAGGACAAGTGTACGTGCCTCATCTGTGGTAGCACGATTCAGTCGACAGAAGAATCAACATGGGGCGCTACCAGCAATTACAGAGATGTAATGCAAGTAGCTCTTGGCCACTTTCATTTTTTCAAAGTAGCTCTCAGATGAAGAAAAGGTTGGAGAGCCCTGTCTTAAAACATGTTGTTGTCAACACCCATGATAAGTGCATGAACATTACAATGATGAGCGATAATAAAGCTTAGCTGAGCAGGTTCTCAGACAGGTCTAATGTCTTCAAGCTGAGCTGGAGTATCCTAAAATAGCCATTGAGTAAGAAAAGGGCCCTGTCCTCTGGCACATCCCTTGGGTCAAACATAACATTTTCTGCCCCAGCAGCGAGACAAGAAACGCCAAATTGACTCAGATTTTTTCTTTCAACAAGCAATTTCTTTTTCAGGTGTGTAATGAGCATTATAGCCTCATGGGGGCGCTAGCAGGGCTTTTTAGTCTTATAGTGTTAGTAATGAAATCACAGTACTTGATGTGTTGTTGATGTTTTTTCCTAATTAAATTGTTGTTTAAGCTCTTAAAGTTTGCTTTTGCCTTGAGTCACATTGACAGTGTTTTTATTATACCAACAATGTCACATTGAGATTGTTGTAGCCACTAGCATCTTATCTGTCCTCTGATGATTCCCTTTACTTAATTAAAGCCTGAACAACCCTGTCAGTTTTTGTAAGGGACAGGATACACTGTTGACACTGTCAGCCTTCAGGACCCGTCTGTCCTCTCCTCTCCCCAGGTCGGTGCTGACAACCCTCCCGTTCCCAGTTTGTGTGTACACAGAGGACCAAAGCCACCCCTCCGCTGTGGTCACTGTGCCGAAACCTAGACACCCTCTAGACCCCTGGAGCCTCTGCGCACCCGTACAGTTGTGAAAGGTCAGCCCCCCCATCACCACCCTCCGTCCGTCACTGCCATCTCTTCCCCTTCCCCTACGCTCAAACCAACCCCCCTCCTCCTCCTTCATCCTCCTAACTTCCACACCCTTCCTCACCCACCAACCCCCATCCTCACCATGCAGCTATCCCACTGCCCTGCCATCTCGCAGCATTCCGCGGGCCGTGCACACAGAGGCCTATTGTGTGTGCTGGGAGACGGCAGAAGGTAGCATACAGTGAGAGCACCGGAGAAAAAGGATGTGTGGAGCTGAAATGAACTCAGTATTCCTGCTGTACATTGAGACAGACCTGAAGTAGAAGTTGCTCATGTAGCCGGTGACATTGCTGCAGCATGGTTTTAAAGTGAGCCGTGGTATATGATTGCTCCACAGCTCTTAGATGTGCTGCTGTTTTGAGATCATGCAGCCTCTGCACTTGTGGGATGCTATAAATGGCAGTAGTTATTTCTTTAGCACACCTTGATTGATTGTGAATACTGTTTTCCCTCAGTGTAGCCTTCTTGTGATCGGGCCCAATGAACTCTTTTCAACTCATCTCTTTCACATACTTGCTGATATGCACGATTTAAAGGTGGTTCTGTTGGGATTCTTTGGCTATTTTTACTACTTTACTGTAGGAAAGTTGTTATAGCCTACCAAACATCAACATCGGTACTACAACAAGCTTCTTGTTATTCCCAAAGCCTCTTCCAACAGAGCTGCAAATTCATCTGTCTTCATGTGACACAGCAAAAATGTCTTGACCACAGCGAACCAGACACAGCGTCAACGACACTGTGTACTTCCTTTATTGTCCAAAGGCCACTGATTATGTATTCAGCTGGGAAACTGGTTGTTTGAATTCCTGAAATGTTTTCGTTGGTGGACTCGTCAGCGTCCAAGCTAATTGTGGTTCCCCGTTTACTAAAACCAGAACCTATGAAACCAGGATCAGCTTACTGCCCTGCTTGCTTAGCAGTTTTCTACAAACTTTAAACATAATTCCAAAATGCTGAACTTAGCTCGAAGACCTCCTAGACGAGAGCTAAAATGAGGAGGGGTTCAAATCTTTCTTTCCTGTATGTGGAATGAGGGGGGCTCTTTAGAAGTCGTGACCCTGGAATTACTGTGCCTCTACTCATGACAAAGACCACCTTTCAAGCTCACTCACCTGGGCTATCTAGAGAGTGGTACATGATAAAGATCACACGGACGTTTCATCGCTGCTCTGGCTCGGCTTCACAATAGCTAATTTTGGCATATATGTGCTATTTTGTCAGGAATGTTGCCATGAACTGTAATAAATCTTGTTATAGACCTACTACAATTAAACTGCATATGAGGAAGTGATATACAGACATGAGCACAAAATTTTACTCATAAAAGGGGAAAAAATTTAGATCCATCTGTCGGGAAATTTCCCCTTTTCCCAAACCACAGCGGGATTGTTCTTTTAACGGGATTTCGCAACCTCTCGTCAATGGTCTTTGTCCAAACAGACAAGGCTCTCCGAAAGTTTGACTGCAATGTGAACATGACATAACCGCACCGTTGATTGGCCAGCTCAACTCTCTGAGGTTGCCCAAGGATCTGCAAAATTAATCTATAATCCAAGAGATTAGACAGAAACAAACAACCCTGCTGACCCAGTGTGGAGTTCTCATAACCTGAGGGTTTGAGTGAAAGTGGCACCTCATTATCAAGAAAGCATTTATACACATTTACTTTTATATCCTTCTGCTGTAGCTGCTTTATTTTGGCGTTAAATCTACATCTTTAGAAAAGACCGACCTAGGACTGAGACCAGGTTTAGACCAGGGCTTTACAGTCTTGCTCAGAAAAACATCCATAGATTACAAGAACTGCCAACATAATTTAACTAATTCAGTGAAGACAGTACTTAAGTTTGTCTCCAGGTGGTCATTTCCTCTAAATATCAAACCTAATTTTATCATGTACACATATACACTTAGCGTATTTGGCTTCACCCCTTCAGTTATGTGTACTCCAGTTTTTCAGGGTTGCCCAAAATAAAGCTATTTTACATTTTATATTGATAATTGTTCTTTAACATCCTCTTTTTAGTCAGCTTTTCAGTTTTATTCACAGTGGCATGTGAGGTCAGAGCTTAACTTCTGCTCTGCGTCTTGTAGCTCTCTTTTAATGTGAAAGTGAAGGTGCATCTCTTGGCCAGGCCAGGCCAAGCAGGTCAAGGGAGGCTGGAGTTAAAAAAAAAAAATTCCCTGGGAGAGTAGATGCTGCTGGATTGAGGGGAGGGAGATGAGGTTCAGGTTTCAGCCTTACAGGGGGTCTGGGGGAAGGACTGGTATTTTGGAATATACGAAGATCCATACAAGGCACAGTGGACATAAAACCGCGGTGCTTGCCCTGACGCGGTGGGTGCAGAGTGCCAGCTGGGGCCCCGCATTGGATTCCACTTAGATTTCGGAAGGGTTTGACTGCATGGTGCCATAAGTCTTTGGGATCACCAACTTAACACACCACTGACTGAGAGCCTGGTCTCGTCCATCCCTTCAATTCTCACCCGAGTTACTGCATGTCTAATATTTAGACATGTTCGGCTTTGTGGACTCAAGGACTGTTCTGCTACTTGTAGCATCCCAAGTTGTTTTACTATCCGTGGTCAGATGTCAGGAAGAGGACGACCGTAAGTTTCACAGTTTTTCTTGATTTTTTTGTCCTTTTTACTTGCAAAATAATGATGGATTGTTACTCTGATGACATTTCTGCCTTTTTTGTTGCCTTGTCAATCTTCTCTACTTGATGTTTCAGAGGAATTGTGTAAATAAAATCAAGTGCAGGGGTGTTAAGTCAATGAAGGAGAGTGAGGAGTACACCTCTGTTAGGCTGGGCTGCAGCTTTTCTTTCTGCTAAATCACATACTATTTACAGTGATGAAGCTGGTAACTATAATCATTAAGTGGGTGCATAATGTCAGAAAGACTATAATCTGTCTCTGCAAGTAAGCCAGTCCATGTCTGTGTGTGTGATAGGTGAGGCTATCAAGGCACATCTGTGTGGGATGGAGGACCAGGTGAACAAGTGCCTGTTTGTCCCCACCTGCGTCCTGCCTCTCAGCCTCTCCTTCTGCTGTTTGCTTGCATTGTAGGGCAAGTTTTCAGCAGCAAATCTGCCAAAGTGGCATATTTAAGCCCCAGGTGGCTTTCACTTACTTCTTTTTTACCCTTTAGTGACACAAAAACGTGTCTGTAGATTGTCAAATTGACAAATACAGAGTTTAACAGACCAAGAAACAGTGTTCACCTCAAACACAGGATTTGGGCAGGAGCAGTCTCAGGACTTTCATGATGTGACGTGACAGGGTCAGACAGAGCTTGACCTCAGGCTAGCAGGCTCAAAGGGGAGCAGGACAAGGGACAAGGGGCACAGCGGGGAGTCAACAGTTGATGGACATGTAGTTGTATTTATAGAAAGTTGGTCTTAACTGCTCTACTTTTTTTACTTTCAATTCCCTCTCTTTTGCAGCATTAATCAGCTCTGAGTATAAATCAATACATTTTAATAAAAAATAAACAGTGGTGAAGTAGAAAAGCAAAGATTTCACTTCTAAGTAGCTAAACTCATTCCAGCTCAGGCACTAAGCAGCTTTGTAACATGTACGTGCTAAGTATCACTTTCACAAATCTGCTTAAAAAACAAATAGAGGCAGTTAGTAGGCGCAGCCCTGAGCTGTGCACATTAAACAAATCACCCATTCTTATTTCCCCAATGTGTTTGCACTGGCCCTTGACACAGCTATGGGACCCAGATGGAGACATTTAGAAAGGACCCCGTGTTTGCTTAAGGCAGCGGCTTGTCAATCGGGCACAGTATCCCTGTAAGAGAGGTTCATTCATACGAGCAGGAGAGCAGGCCTGCAGGTTAAATATACTCAGCCGGTGACGTGAAATACCTCACGCAGGGCTTCACACACTACTGTTAACTGTGGCTGTTGTTGACTTTACATTTAAAGCTGCTAAAAAATTACTTGCAGCTTTTTCTTGCCTGCCTCTTGAGTTATGTTTAAACCTCCACAGCTACTGATTGGTGGCAGTGTACTTTTGGGGTCAAAGCAGCACCTGTTCGTCAGCATCAAAGGAACAAGGACACTTACTCTATGCAGTCAAATGCCTTCTATTCCTGTGTAACAGTTTTTCATTACCTCAATGTTTTTAGACTTGGTGCTACTTTAAAGTGTTTCAAACTTTTATTTGATATAAGATAACTTTTATCTTTTTTCTTCCCCTCATTCACTAATCACCTCTCCTCCATTTTACCCCCATACCGCTATTACTCCTCCTACTTCCTTGCCGTGCCCCTTGACCCCTTTTCATCCTCTTCTTCCCACAACACTGTATAAACTCCCAATAACTTTCCCCTATCTAATTCTCTCTTCAACTCAACCTCCCTGTCTTCTCATTGCTCCTATCCCATCCTGCCATGCGCCCCCTGCTGGCCAACCGCAGAGGAGGCAGGCGGCTGCATCCAGGACGGCCATCAGTATAATGATAAGGATGTGTGGAAGCCCGAGCCGTGTCGTATCTGTGTGTGCGACAGCGGAGCGGTTCTGTGTGATGAGATTATCTGCGAGGAGATCAAAGAGTGTGCCAACCCTATCATCCCATCTGGAGAGTGCTGTCCCATCTGCCCTGCTGATGCCAGTGCCCCCATTGGTTGTAATTTATTTATTCACATACCCATAAATAAATTACTCGTCTAGCTTGCATTTATCTCACCCTGGCTGACACTTTTGAATAGGAAACTCAGGATCTGAATACTTTGACTGGAGTCGTCACTGATTATAGTCTTAATTGGTTTGGCTGCTCTTAAACATTTTAATCTCGTTATTTCTTTAGTTAATAACTTTATTTACCCAATCAGATCCTGATGTTCCCTCTTCTAAAGCGGCCCTCTACATGCTTACTTTGGTTGAGAACCAGAGTAGCATCATAATCAGGATCATCTCATTCCCGATGACATCATGAAGAATGGGATGCATCCTGACATGTGCTTCCTGGTTCTCACCTAAATCAATGGAAACGCTTCTGCTGATTTTAACTCAAGACTAAGATGAAGCCTGCATTCACAATAAGCCTAAAGTCAAAGAATCATTCGACTTATTTGAAGATCTGTACATCTCCTCATATGTGAGGCCTTCAAACTAGACAGATAAACCTGTCAAAGGTTCAAGGCCTTGTAAAGAGCCACTGTACTCCTGTGGGCGTCTTCTGAGACCTTCTGATGTACCATATTTACAACCAGTTGTCTGATTTAATTAAACAGACAGATACAAGCTGTTAAAGAGGCGGGATGGGTTTGTAGGATAAAGTTCCTGCTAGGTATGAATCAATCAGGCCATCAGAAATAGAACAAGTATTAAGATAAACACTCTTTTATAATAATGTAATGTTTGTTACACTTCCCTAGCCTTTGCTTATTTATACATTTTACTTTAATAATTGGATATATGTAGTTAATTCTCATCTCCTAGTCAATGCTTGCTTGCTTCTGCTTCATCCCTCCTGATATTAAATTTCACCATTAATATAATCTGGATGCACACTTGGGTTTGGTAAATGGTATTTGATCACTTTAGCATCATTAGATTTCCTTGCAGGTCCCCTTCTCTAAGAATCACAGAGTAGACATCAAATCAATGAAGTGTCCGACATGTTTACCACGTGTAATGTTTTCTTTTTTTCTCCCCTCACACATCCATCTGCAACATCAGAGACGATTGGTGCTAAGGTGAGCCAGAGGGTTGTGGGAAAATATTCACTTACGCAACAAGTAACAATACGAAAGCAAAGAAATATAATGTTTCTCATTCAATCTGTAGCAATAAGTTTATGTTCATCAGACCAATGATATTCTTCTTTCTTCAACCAGGGCCAGAAAGGTGAACCAGGAGAGATCGCAGATGTAAGTATGAATGAATGAAGCATTGTCTAAAATAATTGACACGCTGTTGCCGTCCAAAATAATTCACTTTAAACAGCTTGATGCACAAACTGATTATTGGCCTCAGAAGTCTGAACACTAATAACACAAAGCTTTTAGCATCTGTTGCTTCTGTTTGGAGTGAATAACTACAGAATGAATGGGCAGCACTGTGTCCACTCATGCCCCTGATAATCGCCCACACAGTACACATATTTCTCATGACTTGTCCTCAAATCCTGAAAAAGCATCCATAGTTCTGATTATGCCACATTTTCTTGAGCTTCAAACAGAGGGACAATTATTCGCTGATAAAAGTCTAACTACAACGTCCATTAATCCCTCATTGAACTTTCTATTATATGCGGGAAAACCCTGCATTCCTGGGACATAATGAACCCAATCAAATCCTCTTAGATCCTCTCAACATTGCTGCAAGTGCACATGTCAGGTGAATAAAGTCAGCCAAAGCAGAGGTTAAAAGGAGGTGATGTTTTTAGCAAAACTTGTCCTGTCAAACGAAATCCTCGTCACATTGTGTTTTCAGCTTAACGTCCGCCTCCTACAAAGTTGGAATGTTCCTAAGAAACTGGTTGAACCAGACACAAAATGAAAGATTAGTCATGTAATTAAGTCTTTTATTAAAAAAAAGAAACCTGACAAAAGCTTTCTTTTCACCTTCGTGCAGGTCGTAGGACCAAAAGGACCACCAGGACCGATGGTAAATATCACACATTTTATTGGGTTTATCAAGAGGACAGGGATTTATTTCAACAAATGTTTGATGGGATTGTTTATTTATGCACGATATTAGCATTCTAGCTTTAAATTGGAGTTTTAGCCTTCCCTAGTAATCTTCCTGAGACAAATATCTTTGTTTTTGCAGGGGCCCCCAGGTGAGCAGGGAGCACGTGGAGAAGTTGGCGCTAAGGGTGACAAGGTAAGATACAAAACACGTTGTCCAAAAATCTACTCAGTACAGGGTTCAGAGGATGCTGCTTCATGTTGATGTGGCTATAGGATTTGTTATAATAGAACAATTGGAGTTCTGTATAGTTAGATTTCAGTGTTATTACTTCTTAAATGTCAGCGCTTCCATTGATTCAATAAACAACTAACTAGAACAACCAGAAATAGTCTTAGAAAACAGCCACTTGTTTGGGTTTTCAGTAAGATTCAAATATGTACTTGAAATCATCTTTAGTTTTCCCGATGATGTCAGACTTAGAGATTATGAACCTCTCTCTTTTCCCTAGGGAAATTCTGGACCTCGAGGAAGAGATGGCGAGCCTGGCATCCCTGGAAACCCCGGACCCCCCGGCCCACCTGGACCGGCAGGGCTTGGAGGAGTGAGTCTAAAGCTTAAACAATGATTTTTCACTGAAATTTTAGTCCCAACACCGCAGTTATACTCCCATGTTGCATAAAATGTTGGCCATTACAAGAGCTTAAGAGGAATCCATTATGTATTAAAAGATGGAGGGAAGAATGTGGAGCAGGTGCAGGCATTCTTTTTTCCCCTTTGTTTTCTTTTTTTTGTCAGTAATTCGGTTAATCTTGTTTTCTTGCTGCTCTGTGTAATGGCCCACTTAGCGGAGGCAGCTCAGACAGGATAAGTGACAGAAACTTCTGTCTGTTGTGTGTTTTACAGAACTTTGCTGCTCAGATGGCTGGAGGTTTTGATGAGAAGGCTGGAGGTGCTCAGATGGGTGTGATGCAAGGACCAATGGTAGGTGTTGCCTTGTATAGAGTGTGTACTCTACAGAGGGAGCAGTTGTAGTGTGTTACCAGTTTAACTCCAACAATGATACAACATTACTGACATCTAGCTGGTCTCAGAGCTGCTGCCCAGGAGAGGTGGTGAAACACAAAGTGCAGTTGATGACAATGCTGCCACCATGTGGTTCAGCAGTTCCCCGGGAACACAGAGATGTCAGCTGACTTTTATTTACTTCTCTCTGAGTGTTATACTTCTTAAAGGAGAGTTTGTTGGCGTATGAAGCACATTATTACACGCCTTAAAAACATATTTTTAAAATAAGTTATAATTTAGAAATCTCTAGACATAGATTTTGCAACAGCTATGCATGTGTGGTAAACATAATGATGCTTAACTTACGCATGTCTTGTCTTTCTCTTGCAGGGTCCCATGGGTCCTCGTGGTCCCCCTGGACCTTCTGGAGCTCCTGTAAGTACAATCATTACAACAATGCATCATCACATGATTGATCTTTATGATTAAGCCAGTAATTTAGGAACACATGGAGAAGATTTGATGGCATATATTTAAAAAAAAAAAAAAAAGTCACTAATGCTTTTTTTCCTGTCCTTTGCATCTTTAGGGGCCACAGGGTTTCCAAGGTGGCCCTGGAGAGGCTGGAGAGCCTGGACCAGCTGTGAGTATTAGTACATATCCCAGAATGCATCAGCCTGACTTCAGACTGTACAGGTCACAATTAGCTGTGATGTTTATTCTTTACAATCAATTTCCATAGAAACACATCCTGATGATGATTGGTATCATAAGCATATTTAAGTGAAGATCAATGATATTTAAATTTTGCACCAGAGCAACAAATTAAGTTCAATGACAGGACAGTATTTAGTGTTTCCATTGTGGAGCACTAAGGAAGATAAATAAGATAACTGTCACTAATGATTCACCTTTGCTTGTTCTTATAACAGGGATCGCTGGGACCTCGTGGACCACCTGGACCTTCTGGAAAACCAGGAAGTGATGTAAGTGTCAGGGTTTCTTCATATCATCTTCATCCAACACCACACGTTTTTATAAGCTCCTTATACTCTAAACAATATTCACCACCAGGGGGCACTGTCTGCCTCCTAACAATAATGGTGAAAATGATGACTTCACAAAACACTGGCTGCATCTCTTTCCACCACAGTGACATGCAGTGCAGGTGCAGCCTATAAAGCAGCTACTATACACTGCTTTAACTAATAACAATTCTACTTCCTGTCTGTTTCCAGGGAGAGGCTGGCAAACCTGGAAAAGCTGGTGAGCGTGGACCTGCAGGGCCTCAGGTGAGCATATGCAAAATAATGTATCTGTCTGTCAAGATTTCACCACATGTTAGTTCAGTATTTCTGATGTAAATATTTTGTGTCTGTATCTCAGGGAGCTCGCGGATTCCCTGGAACTCCTGGACTTCCCGGAATCAAAGGACACAGAGTGAGTGTTTAAATAAGGAGATAACAAACTGCTATGTGTCCTGATGGTGCAGTGCACCCGAGTACTGACTGGTGTGTGAACCCTGATGATAACTGTCTTGTTTTTCTGCAGGGTCATCCCGGTTTGGATGGAGCTAAGGGAGAAACTGGTGCTGCAGGAGCCAAGGTAAGGCCACCACATGTATCTTTCATGATATATTTATCTTACAAGTCATTGTGTAGAAGTTGTTCCACTTACCTCTGATCTCTGTTCCCATCAGGGTGAGTCTGGTACCGCCGGAGAGAACGGAGCCCCTGGACCCATGGTGAGTCCTCAGTGCTTTAGTTGTTCTGCCATTTTATTCTCAGTTTTTCTAACATGAAAAGGTTACAGAACTTAAACTTACCCATCGTATCCTCTGTCGTAGGGCCCACGTGGTCTGCCTGGTGAGAGGGGACGTTCTGGAGCTGCTGGATCCGCTGTGAGTGAAATCTGCTTCAAACCATCAATATGATTGTAGTTTGCTGTGTCATAGTTTTCTTGTCTCTTCATTACAGTCCACACAACTCACTGTCTTGTCTTTTTCTCCTCAGGGTGCTCGTGGAAATGATGGTTTGCCCGGTCCTGCTGGTCCACCTGTACGTATTTCAGTTCCCACTTTGCATCAAATTAAACCAGTTTTTATAATGTTATTGCCTTTGTAAGCCTTACTTACAGATTTTTGTTCTGTCTGCAGGGGCCTGTTGGTCCTGCTGGAGCTCCCGGTTTCCCAGGATCTCCAGGAGCCAAGGTTTGTACAGACCACACTTTCAAAAATAACTTTCCGCAGACCTCAAGTAGTAAAATAAAGCAATAAAGTCCCTGTGAGTGTCACCAAACCAATTATGGTTTATCCTCAGCTTCAGACATGAAATAAAAACCCATAAACTCCTATATGAGTTATTCCTTAACTATATATTGGAACTTACAAAATGGGTGCAAAACACCCCATTATACAAATGATGGATTCACAGGTTAAAGTAAAGTAGAACAGATATATAATGACAGATACATTGTGTCCTCTCAGGGAGAAGCTGGTCCTACTGGAGCACGTGGATCTGAAGGACAACAGGGACCCCGTGGCGAGGCTGGAACCCCAGGATCTCCTGGACCTGCTGGAGCATCCGTACGTTTGATACATCTCATCCTCATCATCTGGATTTTGATCCGTTTATACAGCAGTACCATTCTTCTTCACTGTGTTTGTTGTTTCTATTTTTTCGCCCAATGTGATGCATAGCTTCTTCTCTTTCTGTGCAGGGTAACCCCGGTACTGATGGTATCCCTGGAGCTAAAGGATCTGCTGTAAGTCCTCCATCGATAGTTTTAGAGTCATCCAATACCAGTCGATTCTTTATATCTCATAGTATTACTGTTTGACTTTATTCTGATGTTCTGTTGTGTTTTCCTCCTTAAAGGGAGCTTCTGGTATTGCTGGTGCTCCTGGATTCCCCGGCCCCCGTGGCCCACCTGGACCACAGGGAGCTACAGGACCTCTTGGGCCAAAGGGACAGTCTGTGAGTCACTTGGGAATCATCTGAAGCTCTATCAAACCTTGTTCCTGTTCTGATTACTTACTGTTCTGACTGTCTTCCTTCTTGCCACGTTTAGGGAGACCCCGGTCTGCCTGGATTCAAAGGTGAAGCTGGACCCAAGGGAGAGCTTGTGAGTTTCTCAGTTTGACTTGATGACCAATAACCAATGTAACCAATGTGAAACATCTTTTATTGTTACACAACAGAGAAGATGAACTTACATGTCTTTATTTGTCTAGGGCCCCTCTGGTCCTCAAGGCGCCCCCGGCCCTGCTGGAGAAGAAGGAAAGAGAGGAGCCAGAGGAGAGCCCGGAGCTGCTGGACCACTCGGACCTCCAGGAGAGAGAGTGAGTCATCAGGATGAACAGTCACACTGATAGAAAGTGACGGTTTTAATTACTTGTTACAGTTTTCTTAAAAAATCTAATCACATTGATTTCTGTGATTCTCTCCAGGGTGCTCCTGGTAACCGTGGTTTCCCAGGTCAGGATGGTCTTGCTGGTGCTAAGGTGGGTCCTGTGCAAAACTGCATTTTAGCCACAGCCGGAACTGGTTTCTGCTCAATGACACCATACACATTTTAACGTTATTGTCATTAAGGTAGCTGCCATATTTCTTCCAGTTTGCTATATAACTGTCTGATGTTTAAGGCTTACCTTCCTTCATCTTCCTCAGGGTGCCCCCGGTGACCGTGGTGTTCCTGGTGCTGCTGGGCCTAAAGGTGCTACTGGAGACCCCGGACGCACAGGAGAGTCTGGCCTCCCCGGAGCCAGAGTGAGTCCTGAATCTGATCTTATTACCAGGCCAGAAACTGTCAGACACTGATGCTGTCATGTAACCTTCTCAGTCTCTGGACGGATTGGTTTGATCTGATTGATTTTTAGCATCGTCATGATTTGTCTCATGATTCTGATGATCTTGAACATTTGTTTGCCTTTCATAGGGTCTTACCGGTCGTCCTGGAGATGCTGGTCCTCAGGGAAAAGTTGGAGCCTCTGTGAGTACAATATCAAGACTCTATATTTTAGTTCCTCCAAGCAATAAATGCTCATCACCATTATGAGGTCACCACATGTTCTAAACTGAAAGCTGTGTGTGAAATAAGACTATACACTGTATTATCATGCAGAGTTAACTAGTGTCCACTCTTTCATTGTAGCTTTACTGAGTCTATATAGCTACGGCAGAGAAGTTAGCTAAGTCTTCTTGCAGTCACAGAGCCAGGAAGCTACAGACAGCTATACAGACTTTATAAAGACCTGTTGGTTTCTATGCTGTTTGTTGATTCTTACCTTGTGCCTTTGACAGGGTGCTGCCGGTGAGGACGGTCGCCCCGGCCCACCTGGCCCTCAGGGAGCCCGTGGACAGCCAGGAGTGATGGGATTCCCCGGACCAAAGGGAGCCAATGTGAGTTGTTCTAAGAGTGGAGTCTTAGCATAATTGCACACACCAGCATGATGAAAACCTGATATGAAATACACAGTCTAAAGCACTACTGTCGTTTGCCTTGTTAAGACATTGTGATTTCTTTTTAACAGGGTGAGGCTGGAAAGCCAGGAGAGAAGGGTCTTGTTGGTCGTTCTGGTCTGAGAGTGAGTACATTTTCTTCTTCCTTTTTTCAAACCTCACCGATGGAATCATCATTCTCTGTCTCTGGATTTCTGTCCATAATCTAAACACTCCTCTCTGAACAGGGTCTGTCTGGAAAAGATGGTGAGACTGGTGCTTCTGGACCTCCCGGCCCTGCTGTGAGTATTTCAGTGTACTTACACGCTGTGAGATGTGTCTTTCTATAATAGTTTACAGAAGAGCTTTCTGTCCTTGACTGATCACCTGTTCTTGGGTATATCATAGGGACCTGCTGGAGAGAGAGGAGAGCAAGGACAGCCTGGACCTTCTGGCTTCCAGGTGAGTTATACAAAACCAAGACACCAAAAATACAACAACATACTGAGTGTTCCCCAAAGGTTGATCATTTCCAGTAGAAGTTTAAACTTGGGACACTAAAGCCTGTTGGACAGACAATCACCCCGGAGTCTTTTATGCAGGAAAAAAGCACACCTATATATAATGACAAAGTCTATATTTAGTCTATATATCATATAATTAATCCCTCTGCTGTTGTTGAACAGGGTCTACCTGGACCATCTGGTGCCCCAGGAGAGGCTGGAAAACCTGGAGACCAGGTGAGTGTTTACCTGTTACCTGTTGTTGAAAAACTCCCTCAACCCTCTGGATGCAAACTGTAGGTATCCTCGAGCTTGCATACAGAGGTAACACTGTATACAAATATATATAAAAAATTAGTTGAAATAGAGTTGAAAAACATGCTAAATAGAAAAAAATAACTTTGAGATTATAAAAGTAAAGCTCACTTAACTTAAGCACCAGTCCAGTATACATTTCGACAGCAATACTGACTGCTCTCTATAACAACATGAAAAGCAGCTTCTTATTCGTCCCATTGCTAATGCTAAAGTATCAAGTATCAATTAGTAGTATAAATTATGAAACAAATATTTCTTGTATCTAATAAAGACCTCTGTATGTACCTCTGTCTGAATGTAATAACTTTCTTTGCATTGCAACAGTCCGGATTAAGGTTGTTTTTTAGTTGTAAGGTTAATTGTCTTAGCTCTCCTACAAGGACTAACAATGACAGCTCAACAGAAGTTAAGATGTGTGTAATCACCGTATAACAGAAATAAAACCCGTCTGTCTTTTCTCTCTGCAGGGAGTTTCTGGAGAGGGTGGAGCTCCTGGTGCTGTTGGACCAAGAGTGAGTGTCTATGTTATTCAAATATAGCCAGTCATACATTTTTTGCCATGCTGTCAAATCCCGAATTGGTTTTGTATAAACTCTCTTCCTCGCATCACATAACTGAGCAGCTGCTGCCATTTTTAGTTCCTCCTTTTGACCCGGTGTCTTTTTGCCTCCTAACAGGGTGAGCGTGGTTTCCCTGGTGAGAGGGGCGGCGCTGGAGCGCAGGGTCTTCAGGGACCTCGTGGACTTCCTGGAACACCCGGATCTGATGGACCCAAGGTCAGTTGATGAATGAGATTCATGTGTTCACGGGGGTTTAATGGCCCACCATGTACAATGTGGAGCCTGAAAGAAGATGTAGTTAAACCGACTAGGTTGCTGTCTGTGAACATAGTAAAAGATACAAGTCCCCTCAATCTAAATTATACCTCATTGTTGTGTCAGACTAATTGATTTGCTAATTCAAGGATACAATTGAGCAAACAGGGTGATACATTTGTAGCTTTGGATTTCTTGGCTGGCTAACTTCCTGGAGTCTCTGCATATCAGCTGGCAACCTCACAGAGACAACAAAATCCAGGAAGTCACTGACCCCAGCTGGGAAACAGTCCAGCACATAACACCCTATAAAACAAAAAGTGTTTTCTTAACACTTAAGTTTATGTCAGAATTAAACCAACAAGATTAAACATGTTAACTAGTGAGTTTTAGATATACTGGCAGGCAGATTTTGTTCCCCTGAGAGTCAGGCTAGCTGTTTCCCTCTTTTTCCAGTCTTGATGCTAAGCTAACTGGCAGCTAGCTGTAGCCAAATTTTACAGCGTGGACATAAGAGTGATATCAATCTTCTGCACTTCTTAGCAAAAGAACAAATACTTATCATAGCAGACTATTGCTTTAAATTAAGAAGAATTAATGAAGACCGTTCTGGTCCGTTAATTTCTGATGGACGTGTTAAACATGAGTCTGCAGCTTTGGTCAAGGTCTAATGTTCTGAGAAATGAGGACAAGTTTTGGATGAGTAATTAAACCTGGTTAGGATATGTTTAAGGCGTTTCAGAACATTTACAGAATAAATTATGTTCAGTGAGACACCTGTTGCAGTACAAGTAAAAGCATGACCAGCATGTCCACACATACGCTGACATAGTTTCTTTCTGTCTCTAATTCAGGGAGCTATTGGACCAGCTGGTGCTGGTGGATCTCAGGGACCCCCCGGCCTGCAGGGTATGCCTGGAGAGAGAGGAGCCGGTGGCATCCCAGGACCTAAGGGAGACAGAGTGAGTGACAGATTCTCGTTTTAATATAAGTGATTGCTTCATGGTACACTCAGTACAGTAAATGTCTTGAGGTTTCACGTGTGGCTAACATGCAGCTGTGCTCTTTGTCCAACAGGGTGACAACGGACAGAAAGGACCTGAGGGAGCTTCTGGAAAAGATGGTTCTAGAGTGAGTTCAAAATACATCCTCTGGACGCAGTGAAGATTTGAAGTTCAGTTACACACAAACTCTTGTTTCCTCCTTTTAACTCTCCTTTTCATTCCTCAGGGTTTGACTGGTCCCATTGGTCCTCCTGGCCCATCTGGACCCAACGGCGCCAAGGTAAGAACCCTTTAGGTTAAATAAAGGGAAATGTTGTCAGCTTTTTATGAACAAACTTACTATAAACCCGTTGGTGTATTAACTTTTATATACCTTGTTTACGTGGTTTTACTGACTGGTTTTCTCCTATTCAGGGTGAGACTGGACCAGGTGGCCCTACCGGTGCTTCTGGTGCTCGTGGTGCTCCTGTAAGTCCCCTCTTGTTGTTGTTTTCTGTACATCTTAGTGGAAACGGACATTTTTCAGGGAATAACTAAGTTGAATTCAAACTAAAAAGACATGATATGATATTGCCTTTGAATAAGTGACTTTTACAGTAACAGGTAAAGACAAACACCTTAGTTTTGATGATCTGCCACTTGGATTGTAGCCAGAGTAAAGGAACAAGAGTGCAAATAGAGCTGGAAAACATGTCTTTAAATAAAAAGTATAAACAGGTGTCTCGCCCAAATCTGGCCCTAACCAATGGTCTCTTCTGTCTCACAGGGTGACCGCGGTGAGGGCGGTCCTCCTGGACCTGCTGGTTTTGCTGGACCTCCTGTAAGTAAAGTCACCACAATACCTCCTGCTCAAATACAACTCCTTACAAAGAATCGACATTCTCTTAATGATACCTTCTGTTTAAAACATCCAGGGTGCAGATGGTCAGCCTGGTGCTAAGGGAGAGCTCGGTGAGAGCGGACAGAAGGGAGAAGGTGGTGCTCCTGGACCTCAGGGACCATCTGGCGCTCCTGGACCTGTGGTGGGTACTAATACAGCCCTGGGAACAGATTGACGTATCTGAGGGCGCAATGATGGATATTCACACTGTTTAAAGTCGCTCTAGTGTGATGCCAACATGATCTCTGTTTCAAACTGTTACTGTCTTTTTCAGGGACCTACTGGTGTATCTGGACCTAAAGGAGCGCGTGGTGCTCAGGGAGCTCCTGTAAGTTACTCCTATTTTTATTATCATGTAAAAGACATAAACACCTTCCACAACACAAAACTGCTGCTAAATACAGACTACACACATTACGTTATATAAATATATATAAAACACTTCAGGTTAAAGTACGCTGATATATACGGATCAGGGTGTTAGTGCGTAGTGAGTAAATACGGTAAATGCCGGTCGATTAATTGAAATAAATTCTGTCAATAAAACAAAAGTCAATTCATGTTTCCGGCAAAAACATTAAACATTGACTAATTCAATTGTTCTAACTTTTAAATTGTGAAGACTTTCTGTTTTTCTTTGTATTATGTGAAAGTTGAGGGAATAAACTCAATAATTTTGTTGTTGGACATATACTGTAGATACAATGACAGTTCAGACACGCAGCCTACATTAGCACATATAATAAAATGTGTAGTTAAGCTGGATATGACGCAGTAAATCAAATTGTTAAACAGGTCAATCATAGGTCAACAGAGGTCAGTTTACTTACTTACATTTTTATCTATTTAAATATACATAAAGACCGCCTCTTTAACATCTAGTCAGAGTGAGCTCCAAAAGTTAAGAGCACGACAGGGTTGCCTCAGATTTAAGTCAAGTGACATTTATTTACATGACCCAATATTCCACACCGTGCACTGTGTCTTGGAGCTTTACAGGCTCAATGCAGTGATGGTTTCTGACTAATTCAAAGCTCTCCAATTAAATCATGAAAAACTCAAAAAAAGAGAAAAAAATCAAGGAAAAATTGTGGTGTGAGATTAACAGAAGAAGCTCCAACATATACTAACAGCATTTCCAATAAGGATGGCTCCATGTCTCAGTAAGCCAGCATGCACTATGCAAGGAAGCTAAATGGAATTCAGCCATCATTAATCTGTACCTTTTCTAATGTGACATGTCAAAGTATTGTCTGTTTATAATGCCTTAAAGGTTCAAAGCTCTGCTTTATAAATATACAGTAGCTGAATTCTGTGCATTTAAAAAAGTAAAGGTTATTTTACTTTGATGTGAGGCCTTACACCAGACCGCTGTGAATTTAGATGCATTATTTATGTCTGCTGAAACACCCTAAGACCTTAGGTATTGATTGAGTGATGGAGTGAGTTATATTTATACATGCATGTTCAAAGGTCGGGTATGTTTATGTTTACTGATCTCTTTGTCTCTGGCAGGGTGCTACTGGTTTCCCTGGTGCTGCTGGCAGAGTTGGAACTCCTGGCCCTAATGTGAGTGCTTATCACAAACAATTTCCCTTAGAGGAAAACAACTGTATTCAATTTGTTTTGTACAAACTTGGTGAGTTCTTACCAACTAAAGTTCTCTCTCTTCATCACAGGGTAACCCTGGTGCTGCCGGCCCCGCTGGTCCTTCTGGTAAAGACGGACCAAAGGGTGCTCGTGGTGATGGCGGCTCCCCAGGAAGACAGGGAGACGCTGGGCTTCGTGGACCTGCTGGCACACAGGGAGAGAAGGGAGAGCCTGGAGGGGATGGACCCCCTGTGAGTTTAATTTTGATCACCTGCTATTTTAAACCAATATACACAAATAATCGGAGTAAACACTGCACCTAACAGACATAAGATGAATGTGCAAGATCAGAACATGTCATTAACTCTTCTGTTTGCTGACTCTGTAGGGTGCTGACGGGCCTTCAGGTCCTCAGGGTCTTGCCGGATCTCGCGGTATTGTTGGTTTGCCTGGTCAGCGTGGAGAGAGAGGCTTCCCTGGTCTCCCTGGACCTTCAGTAAGTGCTTCTTTATAATAAGGATGTATCATTTTTAGCTCGTTTAAGCTTTCATGTTAGTGGATCGAATCAAATTAAACAAATTCATACAATTTTCAAGGATATTCCTTCATTTTCTGTATGTTTTATTTAGT
Organism: Semicossyphus pulcher; assembly: GCF_022749685.1. Classification (NCBI taxonomy): domain Eukaryota; kingdom Metazoa; phylum Chordata; class Actinopteri; order Labriformes; family Labridae; genus Semicossyphus; species Semicossyphus pulcher. The sequence goes on from NW_027211637.1 coordinate 23,471,480, forward strand.
GATATTCTTTTTAGTTATATTATCATTGAATAGAGCATGATTCTGAACAGTGATTCTATTTATAGTGAAGATTATTCTGCTTCTTCTGTGTCAAAGCAGCTACTTAAATGTAACGATGATATTGACTTGTTTTTAGGGAGAACCTGGTAAACAAGGAGGTTCTGGATCTGCTGGCGACCGCGGACCTCCTGGACCTGTGGGACCCCCTGGACTTACTGGACCTGCTGGAGAGACCGGAAGAGAGGTCAGAATGACAAGTCACAACACAAGGACATCAATCTTGCATCATTAAAGCTTATAGTCTAATCATTAAAACATGTGTCGCTGTATCTCAGGGTACCCCCGGATCAGATGGACCTCCTGGTAGAGACGGATCTACTGGAGTCAAGGTGAGAGCCTTCAGCATCACATAACGATCTAAAACTAGTCCTCAAAAGTTTGACTTAAAGATCTGCTAGTTTTTTATCTTATCCTAAGTCATCATCTCGTGTCTCCTATAGGGAGAGCGAGGTAACACCGGCCCTGGTGGCGCCCCCGGAGCTCCTGGTGCCCCTGGCGCCCCCGGACCTGTTGGACCTCTCGGAAAGCAGGGAGACAGAGGAGAGGGTGTAAGTTACAAGTTACGAACACACTGTAGGGAGCATATATTGTTGATGTTACCATGAGAGAGCACCCACACTATTGGTACTTGTCCTCAGGGTGCTCAAGGACCCGCAGGACCCTCCGGACCCGCTGGCGCTCGAGGCATGGCTGTGAGTATCTCCATCTCCAACTGCGAGCTTTTTTAGATTTTAATTAGATCTCTGTAATTAAAAGTGCTACCCATGTGCAGCCGTGCATTTGAATACACATTGAACCTTTAATCCAGGGACCCCAAGGACCCCGTGGAGACAAGGGAGAGGCTGGCGAGACTGGAGAGAGGGGACAGAAGGGTCACCGCGGCTTCACCGGTCTGCAGGGTCTTCCCGGACCTCCTGTAAGTGATTCAAATCCAAAAGCACCTCCCTGCAGAACACGCTGTAATCTCTCTTTCATTCATGTGATCTGACCTTGTCCTGGTTCTGACAGGGTCCCGCTGGAGACTCCGGTTCTTCCGGACCTGCCGGACCAAGCGGAGCTAAGGTGAGAAAACTGAGCCGAAGCAAAGAGCGAAAAAAACTCTTTTCACGTTTCCATCCTTCAGCTTTAACATCCGAGATGTGCGATGGTAATAAAGGGCACAGGTTAGTCTTCCTGTAATTCTCCAATCACCTGCCGAAGATGGGGACAGGAAAGGCCACGTTCTTTAATTACCCACCGCTGTGATAAGATGGGCAGCTGAGGCGCTTTGTAATTACTCTTGGCATGGAGGAGAGGCCGACTGACAGGGGGGACTGCGATTTGTGAAACCACTCCTGCTGAGATCGGAAATGGACTTTAATATCTATTCTAGATTAGCCGAGCACCGAGCGTGATAAGAAAAATGAAGGAAAATGTCGCCATACAAATAATCTTCATGCATAATGAGGCAGAGGGTCTGGGGGTGGTGCGGGGGTAATAGAGGGAAGTGGCTCAAACGTTTGAATCGCTTTATGAGGTTTTTTATATAGAATGCACGATGGATCTAAAAATGTAGCTCTACACATCAGATAGACTGCAAAAGTTCTGTTCATGAAGTTTTGTTTCAAACAACATAAAACTGAACTCGCACTGTTTCTGTAGGGACCAGGTGGACCTGCTGGACCTGCCGGCAAAGACGGATCCAACGGAACGCCTGGCCCCATCGGACCCCCCGGACCTCGTGGACGTTCTGGAGAGTCTGGCCCTGCTGTATGTATCATAAACAACCACCACACTCAAATTTACTGTGCCTTTTCAGTGCTGTCTTGCTACATCTGATCGCACATGCTCCACTGCTTTTTCCCTCCCTCAGGGTCCTCCTGGTAACGCCGGACCCCCCGGCCCTCCTGGTCCCCCTGGCCCTGGCATCGACCTGTCTGCTTTCGCCGGCCTGGGTCAGACTGAGAAGTCCCCCGATCCTCTCAGGTACATGAGGGCTGACGAGGCCTCCAGCTCCCTGAGGCAGCACGACGTGGAGGTTGACTCCTCACTCAAGGCCATGAACAACCAGATTGAGAACCTGCGCAGCCCCGACGGCTCCCAGAAGAACCCTGCTCGCACCTGCAGAGACCTGAAACTGTGCCACCCTACGTGGAAGAGCGGTAAGTGGAGCGATAGGGCAAAGACAGAAAAAAAGTCTGCAGGTGTATTAGCTATTGCCTTAAAATGTTGTCGTCTCCTCAGGTGACTACTGGGTTGATCCCAACATTGGCAGCACAGCCGATGCCATCAAGGTCTTCTGTAACATGGAGAGTGGAGAGACCTGCGTCTACCCGAGCATCGCCAATGTACCAAAGAAGAACTGGTGGACCAGCAAGAGCAAGGACCGCAAACACGTCTGGTTCGGAGAGACCATGGATGGAGGATTCCACGTGAGTGCACTTTTATAAAACATCGCTTCAGATTATTAACCAGTTTGAAAGATTTGAGATCTTTAATGTGACATCTGCTAATGAATCCCCCCCATCATCTCCTCGCTGTACAGTTCAGCTACGCTGAGGGTGGCCCAGTTGCCAACACTGCCAGTGTCCAGCTGACCTTCTTGAGGCTTCTGTCCACTGAAGCTTCCCAAAACCTCACTTACCACTGCAAGAACAGCGTTGCCTACATGGACCAGGCCACAGGCAACCTGAAGAAGGCCGTGCTGCTGCAGGGCTCCAACGAGGTGGAGATCCGCGCAGAGGGCAACAGCCGCTTCACATACAGCGTGTCCGAGGATGGCTGCAAGGTGAGCTACAAAACACAGACACAAAACTCGCACCCGAGTCTTATGTGTGTATAATGAGTTTCTTTAAACCGCCTGTTAACACATGTATCTACTCTCTGCCAACAGAAACATACAGGCCAGTGGGGCAAGACTGTCTTCCAGTACAAAACACAGAAAACCTCCCGTCTGCCAATCGTGGACATTGCTCCTATGGACATCGGAGGAGCCAATCAGGAGTTCGGAGTGGATGTAGGCGCAGTCTGCTTCTTGTAAAGTGGAATATCACAATGGCCCCCCAAAAGAACACAGGAAATAAATAAACTCAACCATGGAACATTACACACACACACACACGCTTCCACAATAAAGAAGACTGGAAATTAGAAAAGAAAATTGATACTTTTTTTCTCACAACGAAGTGCTCTCCAAGTCGTACTCCCTGGATGTTAGCACTGAAGGGCACCGGCAATATCTGTACATCACACCAGCATTCTCTGTCAACCCGCCTCCTGAGATCCAGTCATGTTTCCCATGGCCCGACGTTGACGGGAATGAGTCCGAGCCAGGAGGAAGAGGGACCAAGCGAACAAGTTATGGAGAACAGAAACATGACTTGATGTCACTTATTTATTGTCTAACCTGAACGGGCAGAGTTGAGGTAGGACTGGACGGGTTCACTTTGTAAGTAAGACAAGCCCCCTTTTTCCACTACAGAACAGCCGCACAGCCTCTGTCCCAGTCCTACTCCACCTCCCTCCCTGTTTCCCTCCTGACACGCTAACACGGCATTTTGAATCAGTGTAGACAAACTTAAATATTCTCAGTAAGTAAAATCAAATCCAGGAGCTCCTGTCCATCGAGAGCCTGAGCCAAACCTTTACTGTGTATTATAAATCCTTGGTTCTATTGTTGTAAAAGTCTGTGTTTATAAACAACCAGATGGTTTTATATATATTTCCACATTATGTGTGTACATGTGTCTATATGCACACCAACACTTTGGAAGGTGAGGTTACATTTGGGATGTTTGTTTCCATGTCCTGTTACCCCTTGACTGCCCATCACAAGAAGCCAAGTTCACATCCAAAAAAACGAGTTTTGAAGAATAAGGAAATTTGTTTTGCTTTTTTTTTTTATTGTAGTCATCCAGATTGTTTAAAGCTACCTCACGCTGACAAACAAAGTGAAAATGTTGAGTTAAAATCTGAGCTGACCAGGAATTAGCTTTCAGGTGGATCTGGGGGCTGTCTTTGCTTTGGGTTGCTCTCTCTCTTCAGAAGGTGCTATGAGTTCTGTAATTCAGTTTCCACCAAACTCCCCACATCCCAACCCTAATTCCCACTAGCCTCACACCACACACTCACACTCCACCCTGAGGAGGGGTGCAGTCGGGTTAAGACAGGGGAGACGGGGGCTACTTTGGAGGCGTCCTCTGGAGTCCAAAACCCCCAAAAGCTGAACGTAGGGCTCCGGGGACGGTCGCTCAAACACAACCAGGGTGGGTTGTCTGTGTGTGTGTGAGGGCGTGTACATTTTTTGAACTAATTTTATTATGATCATTTTTTTTGTTTTTATTTTGTTACACTTCTAATTGATGTAAATTGGAAAATAAAAGGAAAACCGAATTAAGAATGAAGTTGATTTTTAATTGAGTTTCGAATAAAAACAGAAATGGCGTGGGGACGTATTTCTTCCTTCAACAGAACCTTTTAATGTTTTTTGTTTATTATACTTGTATTTCATGAGGTCAGTTACTCTTGACTGTGAGTGCATAGTCTGTGTGTGTGAGTGCGTGAAAGCTTAAGACTGTGATGCAAGTGTGTATTTTGCTATGAGAGAATCTCATAACAAAAAGGAACAAAAGTACTGTATTCGTTCTGCGGTGTCAGGGTGGGGCTGGGCGTAGTTGGCTCCTGTTTGTCTGAACTTTTAGGCATAAATAAAGAACTTTTTTTTGACTGGAATGACGAATTTTTTAGGGTTATGATGCATACAAGTAGCTGCATTACTGTTTGTCTGTACTGTGGCTAACTTCCTCTCTGGTCTGCCTTATAATAAAAGCTTAACTCAAGCCAGGTGATATATTATTGGTCATTAGCGACACTCCAAACACCAAGACAGATGAAGTGAATCAGATTTGATGGGAAACTCTTTGATTTAATACATCAGTCAGTTTACAAAACTAGCAGAAAAAAGTGCTGGAGGGAGCAGCCACAGGGCTGATATATTGCCTCATATGACATCACTTGAGTCACTGTTTACTAGGGCTAAAGAAGTTTAAGAAGTAAGAGAGAAGTGTTTCCCTGACCTATGGAGTCGCACCTCAGCTCCGCCAAGGCTACACAGCCACTATTTGAATGTTGGAAGCCGAGTTGCATTGTGGGTAAAAAAAACCTGTTAGCTGTGTACCAAACTCACATAAAGTACTTGTTCTTAAAGAAGGTGCTGATCCTGGTCATCCTATTCATTTTAAATACTTTAAGAAGTCAGAAAATAAATCTTATTATAGCAAGAACTTTCTAAACATTTATTGAGAATCCAAGAAAACAGAAATCACTTGTGAGCAGGTGATGGCGGGTGAGGGCTCGGTCATGAGATGAGCTCTGTAAAAAGCGACTGATTGGCAAAGTCTGCTGGTCTTGCTTTAGGTCGTTGTAGTGACGGGCTGCCGCTGAGTCCGGACTGAGGGACGCCAGAACTCAGGAAGTAGAAAGGCACGTGGGTGATTCTTCCGCTGGACCAACACTGAGAACACAAAGAGTTGAAATGATCCCGTTTTTAGTAAATGCATAACCTCTTCAAAACAGCCTGCAACTGAATACAAAGTAATATATATAACAAACTCTATGGTCTACATTTTGTGAATGAAATGTAGGCTTTTTAATACATTCTCAGGCAATTATTTTTAGGAAATTCAATCCAACACCTGCCGATAATCCTGTTTACGGCTGAGACTTCCACTTTATTCAGTGAAACATAATAGGACCGAAAAAATGGTAGGACTGACCACAGTGAGCAGAGCTCCGTGCCCGAAACTGGGGTGGAACTGCATCAGTCTTGGCTCTGCACCGGGCTCCCCTTGAACAAAACCACTTAACACAGAAACACAAAAATATTTCAGTGCTTTAATACATTCAAGATCTAATCAAGCTACACAAATAAGAACAGAACCACAGAGGAAAGTACTCACCATGGCAGAAGCTCAAAAATAGGGTTTGTTCGTGTCTTAAATACGGCTATGACTGCAGTCCGGTCTGCTGCCTGTAGATCGCCTGAGAGAAGACGGAGACTGAGAGTTATAAGAGACATAAAATAAAATACGAGTGTAAGATTCATCAAGGTGAAGAGAAAGTGTGAAAGACCTTTGAGAAGCACAGCGAGCCTCTCTCCTGTTGGGTCCCACGCTAAAGACTGGATCTCCCCACCAACACTGGCAGAAGAATCAGACAGAGGTGAGTGACACTGAACGCTGTGCTAGCTCTACAGGAAGTGGTTGCAGATTGCCTGTGAGCCGGACAATAAGTGATGCAAAGCTCTTACATTATGTCTCCATCTGGTGTGTTAAAGGTCGTCTCTGACAGGTCGGCCACAACTGCTGCTGCCTGTGGCCCCTTTGATGTGCATGTAGGTACACCTGCTGAGCAACAATGCAATCAAAAAATGCTGCTCGTCTCTTAAATACATCAAATAACCTGCTAAATTGAAAAAGTTATTAAAGCTCAAACATATAAATTTAAAAGGAAGACTAATTAGGCTGCAAATTAATTCCCAACAAGGCTGTGTTAAAAAAAAACAACAGATTATTTTGTACAAAAACAGAAGGATAACCTGGTGCATCAGTGAAGGTCAGAGCATAGATGACAGTCTCTCCCTGTACGGTGAAGAGAAGCCGACTCCCATCCGGACTCCAACAGCCAGACTTAAAACAAACAAAATCATGTTTTTTAATAGATGTTTTACAAAAATATTTCGTAACCTAATTGGACATTCACTTTAGAACATTGTTCTTACCTGGCAGCGCCCTTTCACACATGGCCAACGCTCACAGGTCCACATCCTGGTCTCCCAGACCCTGAAGAAGAGACTTTACTTATCCATGTGTCGAAACTCCACTTCCTGTCCACTTATTATCTTTGAACACCTGCTAAACTACAGATAATGCCACTAATCCCTGACATGCTCATAAGTATTCATGAGGTGAGTGCCTCTATTATAAGTGGCCACACACACTCATCATGACAGAAAAAAACTCTTGTGAAACTTTTCATCTAACCTGAACAGAGCTGATGGTGTAGAGGCCAGGACGTGGCTGTCATCAGGGGACCAGGACAGGAAGGTGACCCCTCCTCCGCCAACACGCTGAAGCGGCACACAGATTTCCGACGCCACATCCCAAACCTGAAAGAGACGTCGATGTCAATCGGAAAAAAACTAAACACAACCACAGCAACGCAGTAAAAGATTCCAGACACTTTGTGAAGGATGCGTGTACCATCATTGCAGTGTCCACGGGCGAGGCCGACACGAGGAGGGAGCCGTTTGGAGACCAGGCGATGGAGGTGACGGGAGAGTGACCGGGATGAGACAAGACTTGAGCACAACCAGAGGAAGGCCTGGATGTGTCGGGAGGAAGAGGAGCATGGCACAAGAAATAAATGTCAGGGTTCCTGCAGTGTTCACCAACTTTAATGACTTTTTTATAACTTTTTTAAAACAATACTTTTTTAAAAATACAAATGTATAAAAGGTCTCAAAACTGACAACCACATACAACAAAAAAAACACCTTTTTAAAGAACTTCTAAACTCCTATGGCCTTTATTGAGGATAATTATTCCCATTATTTTAAGACTTAAATACCTGCAGATCCCACTAGAGTTTACCTACCTGGTTGACAGAGAGCAGGGGTCCACATGCCAGACCAGTAAACAGTTTTGACAAGCGACAGCGAGGGCAGACGCACACAGCGGCTTCCACTGCACGGCTGCAACGCTCCTCTGCAGACGGTGCTTCAGTGTCGGAGTGGTGGCACTGAGAGACAGAGCCAAGAGTTACACACAGCTCGATTGTGATGCAACAGAGGCTCAATACAGTACATTACAACTCTGAAATTACAATTGTTTCAGACTTATACTGCTACATGTTTGTTTGAAAGATTCAATCTTATAAATGTAAGATAGTCAGCGTCCACCTCCTTCGGGGCTTTGTCGCAGTACCTTTTGGGGTTGTAGATCTTAATGGAGTCGTCCAGCAGGGCTACAGCAAACTTATCCGCATGAGGATGCCAGGCAAAGGCTCGCACTACACAATCGGACCTGGTAAAGCAAGCCGGAAAAAGCAGGAAAGGTCACAAACTATTAAAGTGAAGAACTTGAAGACAAGTTTTTTGTCATTTTCATGTTTAAGCTTAGTTTAAAATTAGTTTCAAGCCATTTCCATCAGAATTGTCCAAGAGCTTTAAAGTGTTTAAATGTATTCTTATCTTATACAACCAACTGTTAAGAATGAAGTTATATCATCCCTTAGAAGCCACTGTCTTCATAATAAATACAGGTACAGATTGTGACATTGGAACTTACCAGTTCAGTACCTGTGAAAACTCAGCAATCATGTCCTCACTGCTCAACTGTGGAAAAAATAACAAACAGGTAATACACAAACATCTTGTAATAAAGTGTATTGTGACATCAGTACACATTAAACTGGCGAACAGAACTCACAGTGAGATGAGGAAACAGGGAGCCGTGAAAGGATGAGACTCTTTGGAGCAACGCCAGGGTACAACCAGAGCTTACTGACAGCCATTTAGGCACTACAAGAGCAACAGACACGGTTATCATATACACAAATACACATAGGATTAGGTCAATATGTGTTAAAGGAAAACAGGCGTACCTTCTGTGTATGAGTTTGTAATTTCCGTGAGAAGCCCCATGAGGCCACCATCCCGCCTGAAATGGACAGAGATAAGTGAAGCTGTGATGATTTGAGTGACTATGAGGTGCAGCTGTTTTTTACTGTGCTTTTTACTGACAGGTGCAGCCTGTTATCAATTTATGGCTTCTTGAAATTGACTCACAGCACATGTGTACAATATTGCTGTGTTTGCTTAAGGTTAAAACCATTCTAATTTCATCTGAGTGTCATCATAAACTGGCAACTGACTGTAAATAATGTGTCACTGTATGCTGCAATTCCAACATGTAATCTCCATGTGTGTGGCGCACCATGCTGCAGCACTCCTCATCCACAGAGTTTCAGAGTGGTCCAGGAAAGCTGCCTTGCTGCTGCTTTCAGTGCGACTGTGCAGCTTCAAAGACTCTCGTGGAAAATACAAACTGAGGGGACTGGAGTCCTGCAGGAAACACACAACCATGGCATAGATCTTTAGTAGGCGAAGCACATACACAAAGTTAACAACAATTTAATTACATGATTTTCTGGAGGTTCAAGTTGGGCTGTGGTTTTGGACCCTTGCTTATACCCCAAAACAACAATTAGTCAACAACTGAGCTCACTTGAAGCTGGCTCATTCCTGTGTCTTTCAGCACTTAATTATAAATCATAACGTCATGTAAACGGGCAGCAGGCTTGATTCAGACCTGTTTCAGCCGGTCCTCGGTGGTGGTTCCTGACAGCAGCTCGTTGTTGGACTCGCACAGAGTGGTCTGTCCGGAGGGCAGCGGAGGGGGAAACAACGCCAGAGAGCACATCTTCAAGTCGGTGAAACCCTGAAAACACACCATGAATCAGTCACGTAAGTAAACACAAAGAAGAGGACGTCGTGTTCACAACCCAACAGCTTACTGTACAGTTACACGCGGGGAAAACACTACACAAACAGCTAGCTAACGGTTAAACTCAAAGTAAGCTAGCTAGCTGGTTCTAGCTAACCACTTTTATGTCCGCTTTGTTCTGTCTACAATAACACTAAGTCCTCGTTTTATTAATCGTAGAAATTACCTTTAAGTGTGCAATACGTATTGTAGTCAACTGCGCGCGAGGTTTCTAAACAACATTACACGCTACGTTGTTGTTGTGACACTTTTGGCTTCCTTGCTTCAAGTCAATCCCGCCGTGTGTAAACTACGGCAAGTCGAAGGGTCATACAGTGCGGAGTGCAGCGAAAAAGCTGAATGTGCTGCCCTCTTGAGGATACAGAGTAACATTGCACACACATTAAGCCAAACAGGTACCAAGTGTTTCCTGTTATGAAGTTGAGGCACCTAAAATACATTTATGATGTTTTAACTGATGAAAATCTATTTGTTTCATGTGCTTTTGTCACATGAATTTATCCATACTCTATATATGTTTTTTGTGTTGTTATTGGTGAAATTATAAACAGGCATCTGTATCGTGATTATGATGAAGATAAAAAAAATGCCGTCTTTCCCTCTTCAACACTGAAGGCATGGCGCGCGGTCAGTTGCAATCCAGCTTCCCTGGATCCGGCGGGGATTCAGTGTGTCTTGCTCAAGGACACATCAGCAGCAGCAGGAGGAGGAGGAGGAGGAGAAGGAGGAGGACGGATGCTGGGTGACATGAACCGGGACCTTTGGTTGAAAGTCAGCATAGAAATCAGTGAATGAAAGTGCCCTCATAAAGACACATTTTTGGAATTGAAAAGATGGATGCGATGATGGAAAAAGCCAATTCCGTGTCTGTGTTTGTAGAGAGGATGGTGGTGGCGCCCCCTTGCGGCGCTACTCGCATCTCCGTGACGTCAATTCAGCACTGGGAAGGAGACAGCTCCCTCCCCCAAAAAACCCAGCGCGCCTCACGTTGCATGGGTCCCCGGTTATTGATAACACAATTTGCCCGCTGGGATCCATCCCAGTAGCGTGAAACTCGTGGATACAGGGACTGGAAATACAACAGACAACCTGGACCGAAGAACAACAACGATCTGCTCGTTATCACCGACAAATAGAAAGCCGAGCCCACCCCTTTCACTTGACAACGCGACATCAAGCAGGCAGAAAGGTATGGGAATGTCATACTATCCGGTTAAATGCCGATTGAATAAGAAATCAGGTATCTCGGGACGTTAGGTTTGATGCCGTTGCTTGGTGCGGTAGCGTTCACGCCGCTCACACTGCACCACTGAACTGATGCTGCCAAGAAAGCAATCATCGTCGATGAATGCTAGAAAATCATATTTGTGCAGGGAGGAAGCCCACATTACGGAATATTTGTGTTGATGCCAACGTTGAGTTAAATGTTGAGACGCTGCGGCAGTTTGACTTGGCATGGACTATAGTGGGCATCGGGCTCGCGATTCATGCACGTCGGCTATGATGCTGCTGAGTGTCATCATCACATCCTCGGTTATTTAAAGATTGATCTTCCTGCGTTTGTGTGCGTGTGTGCACTGCTCCGTCTTCGCACAGGCCCCGTGGTTGTTTATTGCCCGTTTTTTCACGCTCTCATTTCGCTCCTCTCGTGCAGTGGTGCAGTACAAGAAATGGAGCTGGTGTAGGATATGTGAATTGGATACATGTGCTTTCTCTCTCTCTCTCTCTCTCTCTCTTTCTCTCTCTCTCTCTTACACACACATACACACACATGCAGGCAGGCAGGCACGCACGGACCTACGTATACATCCACACTGTGCTGGTTATGCAATTCGTCATATTCTTCATATGCACACAATGCTCTTTACTTGAGGCATGACGGACGACATATGGGAGCTGCTGAGTAGCTCTGCTCTGATGTTGTAGGACTCTGATGCTCCTCAGAGGGACAGTTAAAGAACAGGTGACATCCAGAGCTGAGGACTTGTGCAACCTCCTCTGCTCGCTTCATTCATAAAGCCCACTTCCACTCTGGGTGATGGCTCCACTGGGCAGGCTGGTTCTCCCATTCATACACACAGAGAAGAGACATGATTCAGACTGGGTTTGGTTTTGGAAAAAGAGTGACTGTGAGTGGTTAAACTGGGGGACTGGATGAGTGCCCAGTTCACAGCACGATTCCACTGTTTTTGGCATTTGCTTGAATAAAACAAAAGTTAGTGCTTACTTAAGTAGAGATGCTCTGACACAATGTTCTTCCTCCTCGATACATAATGAGATACTCAGAGTTAAGAAGGCCCGATACTGAGTACCCCTCTGATACCAGTGCGATTAAAAATATGACATATGATTAGTGGTGAACTCATTGCTGACATTTAGCTCGCTTTGACTTACATTACACTCTTGGCTTGCTCCACAGTGTTGTTGTTTGTCATCTTCACATGATCATTTACCTAAACCTGTTGATTTTCTGGGGCTGGTTATGGTATTGAATCGGTGCAATTGATTGGCATTCTTGCAGATACCCTATAGCACATTTTTGGCAGTGTCAGGGGCCGGTACTGATGTTGGTGTCCGTAGTGAACAACTGTATACTTTACAGATTTATAAACAGAGAAACAGTGGAAGTAAAGGTAGCACCATTTCAGCACTGGACAGCTCCTTACTGCAAATGTAGCTGCCCATCCTCTCCTGGAGCTGTCCAGTGCTGAAGTTAATCTACACTTGTTTCTATCCTAAAAAGCAGTCTGAACATTGTTTACCTGTTAACACAGATAAAATATGGCTCCACAAACAATTATGAGTCATTCTAACGTGCTTCTTATCATAAATCTTCTCCTCCAGGCTTACTTCTCATCCGACCATCCTCCATCCAACCTAACCTGCTGTGTTGGGGAAACCCCTGATGAGTGGGACCTGTATCCATGAGCCCCGTGCCCCTTCCCCCTCCCTGTCAGGCTTCAGCACCCCCATCTCAGAACCCCCCTATCGAAGACTCGATGGAGACACCCCTGCGTGCACCCCCGAAACGGACCTGACCCCCACACAGTGTGTCCTCCGTAACGTGCTGTCCATTGACACTGGCGGACAGGCGGCGCCGGGCGGCAGCAGCCCCACACCCAGCGATGGACCCTCGGCCCACTTTGACAACAGCGTGCTAAAACTACATGAACATGAGGCGTGCCAGTGCGGCGGGGCAGAGGCCGGGCACAGTCCGGAGGCCGGTGCTGTCCGGAGCCAGTCGGAGAACATCCGGCTACAATCAGGAAGTGGAGGTTTTTTGGAGGGACTGTTTGGCTGCCTAAAGCCAGTCTGGACGATGATTGGAAAGGCCTACTCCACTGAACACAAACACAGCCATGAAGGTATATGTCAGTAAATGTTCCACCTCTAGGATGTCTCACTTTAACATGTCATGCTTTCCCTATGATATTACTGTGGTGGCTTTTTAAACATGGAGATGCACCTAAGAATTATCTAAGGATGAAGTTTGAACTCCACAGTGTTGCTGAAAGTATTGATAACCTTTATTTTATGAAAAATCTATGATACAATGTTTTAAAAATATGCCAAATTACAAAACCCAAAATAAAAGTACAGAAGTATTACCAGCAAACTGTATTTAAAAGTATTAAAAGTAAAAGTCGTCACCCTGCACAGAAATTGCATAAATATTGAGCAACTTGATCGATTATTAGGGATGCAACAGTGCAAAGCTGGTAGAGGTGGATTATCTAAATACAGTCTGATGGTTCCCAATCTAGGGGTCAGGCTCCTCCAAAGGGTCACAAGATCAATCTGAGAAGGTCGCGAGAGGATTAACAGGATGAGGAGGAAGAAACTCATTCTCTGACTTTCTGTGACATGGCTCCAGCTGTACACTGCTTTTGAGTCACACGCCTAAAACAATGAACAGTATTTTATAAACTTAGAATTTGTTTTATTCTAAATCTCAATCTGCAAAGAGCCTTTTGTGACCACAGCTGAAGATAGTGTCCCCTGAAATGCAGAGTTCAGTTGTCGAGTTGCAACAAACTACAAGAACTTCAAGTGTACTTTGTTATTGTCCGACACTAGACCCCCCATTATCTTCCTTCCTCTGTGACTGACACCGTGTCCAGCTAGGTTGCAGCGTGACTGTGTTCACGGCTCCGTCAGCCCGACTCACGCTCAGTCATCGGCTACTGTGAGTCTTCACAGCTGGCCAGGGAAGGCATCATGTGCATCCGCCTGAGCTGCGGCAGCTCTCCAGAGATCTCGACACTTCTGTGGACCTCATGAAGAATTGATTTGCCTGTCTCTCTTATTCTGCCGGGCTCGTCTCTCCTTAGTGACCGAGCTCTCACAGTCATTTAAGAAGAGTCAATATGACAGATGACAGACAGATTACAGAATGAGTGGACTGTGTTTTTCCCCTCGATTTTTCTCTTATCTCTGGGTAGAAATGTAATGGTCTGCTGGATAAGTTGTCAATATAACATTTGTTTGAACATGACAGGCCTTTTGTATGATGTAATTGTGTCCTGCCAGCCCCTTTTCATGTGTAGCATGGAGCTAGCATTTGCTAAGCAAACTGGCAAGAGTACATATTGACTTTCGGAGGGTTTGCAACGTGTGAAGGATTTAATTTGAGTAATTACTCATTGGATGCTACTGAAATATCTGTTGCAATCCCTGTGTAACGTCTCACATTTACTCATGGAGCCTCTGTTTTTTTGGAATTGTTGGTGTGCGTTTAGAGTCCTGGGAAGTCCCTTTCGAGGAAATCTCTGACCTGCAGTGGGTGGGCAGCGGGGCGCAGGGGGCCGTCTTCCTCGGCAAGTTCCACGGAGAAGACGTGGCTGTAAAGAAAGTGCGGGACATCAAAGAGACCGAGATCAAACACCTCCGCAAACTCAAGCACCCCAACATCATCACTTTCAAGTGAGGAAACTCGTGAGATCCTGCAGGGTCACGTGTCTTTAATTGCATAAATCTGACTTTGATATGATGTGTTATCTGACTGCCGTGCTTCCTTTGCAGGGGCGTGTGCACCCAGGCTCCTTGTTACTGTATCCTGATGGAGTACTGTGCCCAAGGACAACTGTACGAGGTGCTGAGGGCGGGTCGTAAAATCACCCCCTCCCTCCTGATTGACTGGGCCATGGGCATTGCTGGTGGCATGAACTACCTGCACCTCCACAAAATCATCCACAGAGACCTCAAGTCCCCCAAGTAAGCAGCTGATCTCAACACATTAATCAACACAAGACCTGAAATGTCAGATTCCTCCTTATTGCCATGTAAAATGTACATGTAACCTCACCTTTGCAGCATGCTAATTACACATGACGACCTGGTGAAGATCTCTGACTTCGGCACCTCAAAGGAGCTCAGTGACAAGAGCACCAAGATGTCGTTTGCTGGCACGGTAGCCTGGATGGCTCCTGAAGTCATCCGGAATGAGCCAGTGTCTGAAAAAGTGGACATCTGGTAAGATAAACATTGAAATGTATCAATATCACGAGGGGCAGACTTTAATTTCTCTGAGGGATTAAAGGTTCTTTTTACCGATATTTTGAGTAAGTGAACTGTTGTCGTTGACCTCAATGAGACTTCCTGATTAAATCAAGCTTAACTTACCTTTAAGGTCGTTTGGAGTGGTGCTGTGGGAGATGCTAACCGGAGAGATCCCATACAAAGATGTTGACTCATCTGCCATCATCTGGGGTGTGGGAAACAACAGCCTGCAGCTGCCTGTACCTGAGAGCTGCCCCGATGGCTTCAAGATCCTCCTCAGACAGTGCTGGTGAGTAGCACCTGGAAATAGACAGTTAGAATGAGGAAAGGAAGCAGAGAAAATGAGCTCCTCAGAGTGGTAGAAGCAAAGGTCGAGAGTAGATGCATTGGGAGGCGTTAGTCTGTGGTTCAGGGACTTTATTGATTATCTGTTATTGTCTTTCACATCATGGATTTGCAGGAACTGTAAGCCCAGGAATAGGCCCTCTTTCCGTCAGATCCTTCTTCATCTGGATATAGCTTCAGCTGATGTGCTGTCCACTCCGCAAGAGACCTACTTCAAGTCTCAGGTATGGTCACCTCTCTGGATCCCTGTCTGAATATGGAGGGTCTGTAACTGCACCAAAAAGCACAGAAAGCATTCATTTCAAATAGAGCCACAACAATTAAAATAATCGCCAACTATTTTGGTAATTGATTCATCTTTTCAGATATTTCTCAAGCAGAAATGTCAAAATATTCGCAGGTTTAAGCTTCTTAAATGTGAGGATTTGCTGTTTTTCTGTCATTTATGTCAGTAAATGAGGAGTTTTGGGGTTTTTGACAGTCGGTTTGACAAGAGAGGGAATTTTAAGATGTCACTTTGGGCTTTGGGAATTATATTAAGAAGATTTTCACTATTTCTTTTTACATTTTATGGACTAAAAGTTATTAGAGAAAATAATCGGAAGATTAATCAATTATGAGAAATGGTTTTAAAGGACAAATTCAGCCCAGGAAAAAAGCCACTGTCAGTCAAAGCTGGTGTTCTCTGTAATCGATGGAAGCAGTAATATTAGAAATTGGCGCCATAGCTGTGGAGAAAGTTGCACAAACAGCTCGTGGTTTCACCCATTCTACATTCCTACAACACCCAGCCTGCATTGCGGCCCTACCTCTGAAAGGAACGGCCCAGCAAGAGATGCTGGAGTGAAATACCATTTTCACTGCAGGCAATGGCTCAGAGCGGGACAGAATCAGAAATATGACGAGAATATACCGGTGGTTTGCTAAAAAATCTTCGGGTCTGCAGTCTACATTTCAAAACTTTTCCGACATGTCATCGGAGGCGGGCGTCCTAGATTGAGGAAGTGTAGTTTAGTGAGCTCCCTGGCCTCCGCCTGATGGCGCGTTAGGAGAGGATAGCGTCCTCGCGAAATTGCATTTTTACCTACCATAATGGCGTTAGCTCCCCGTAATAGCATGATAGGACTGAGGTTGAAAATCAGCTAACTGGCCCTTTAAGTTGCAACCCTAATTTAAATACAAAGAGACACAAATATACATGCATGAACACATGCTTTTGAACAGTTATCAAACATTAACATGGTTTTGATGTGAACTCTGGCTGAGCGACGCTGCTTAACAGATATGTGCTCTCATCAGGCTGAATGGCGAGAAGAGGTGAAACAGCACTTTGAGAAGATTAAATCTGAGGGTACTTGTCTCCACCGGCTCGATGAGGAACTGATCAACCGACGCAGAGAGGAGCTCAGGTCTGTTAGATTTCAGACGCATAGCTTCACGGTATCTCAGGGTGTCCAACCAGTACACAATGGCACTATCCCTGTTAGCTTTCCTGTATGAGGCCACTCTCAGCGTGTCCCATTTCTCGATGTCATGCCTTTGTCCGCCCTTGTGCATGAAATAAGTGCCCTGAGTGCATGTCTATTGTGGAGAATTAGGAATCTCTCATGCGGATGCACAATGACAGCAGCCTCTTTTCTTCTCAGGCATGCTTTGGACATCCGCGAGCACTATGAGAGGAAACTGGAGAGGGCTAACAACCTTTACATGGAGCTCAGCGCTGTCATGCTGCAGCTGGAGCTCAAAGAGAAAGAGTTGCAGAGGTGCAAATCAGTCCATGAACACAGGGTTTATCTTTCTTTACAAATAATAGCCGCAATGCATTTAAACTTTGGTGTTATTTATTCCAGGAGGGAGCAGTCTTTGGATAAGAAGTACCCCGGTTTGTTTAAGCACCACAGCTCCAGACAGAGCAGCTCCTCCAACACCATGGACAAACTCATCAAGAAGAGAAACGTCCCACAGAAACTGCCCTCAGGAAAGAGGTGTGACATCTCATTTCAGTCGTTTTTTGATAAAAGATTGATACTGAGACGGCTAAATGAATATTCAATAGGCTGGTGGGTTGTATTGTTGACTAATCCCTTCTTCTCTTCCAGGCCAGACATCCTCAAGTCTGAGGTAATCATTCCCAAAATGGATTCCTCCGTGATGCAAGTCACAATCCCAGCCTGCCCCAACAGGAGCTCCACCTCTCCCAGTCGCTCTCGGAGGGTAAAGACCCGTCATCGCAAGCCCGGTAAGGGCAGCAGCGGGGACCTGGCTGGACTTAAAGCGACTCAGTCCTGCCCTAACAAGGACTCAGCTGTCCAGGCTAACGGTTCCACCAATAACACCTCCAAGCAGCTCCTGGAGCCGTCTGCAGCCCTGCGAGGCCTCAGCCACGAGCAGCAGCAGAGGCAGCTCTCCTCCTCCAGCCCTGACCTCATCTGCACCACGCTGGAGGCCGAGAAGGGAAAAGGGGAGACCTCAGTGGGCGGGCTGGAGAGAGGTGGGAGCCTCAGTGCTTCTGCAGGGTTAGGGGGGTCAGAGGTGGGGGCAGCTGGTCTCGATGATCTCACAGAAACTCCTCCACGCAGCGACACGCCGAGCGAGGACGCTGCGTCGTTCCCGTTCTCCAGCAGCCCGGACTCGCCGTGCGGGAGGGGGGCGGCGGCAGGAAGGGGGTCTCTGGGATCTCCACGTCTGCCTCATGACGGGGAGGATAAGGAGGATGGAGCAGGTGCTGTGAGGCTGCCTCGAGGGGCATCAGGGGGGATCGGGAGTCAGCACCTCACTCCCTCAGCCATTCTGTACAGAGCAGCTATCACACGCAAACAGGTACAGAGCCTGAGATCTAAACATCCTCCTCAGCATTCCTCTGGTAACACTTTGATCATTTTCATTTGTGCATTTTTCCGACTACAGAGGCGTGGAGTGTCATCAGAAGAGGAGGAGGGTGAAGTTGACAGTGAGGTTGAGTTACCACGGAGACGGTGAGTAACTTGTCGTCCTTCGTCACTGGAAAATTCCCTGAAGCTATCCTTCCTTTCTGACAAGATGCTGATTTATTCTGAGAACAAAGAATGATTTTAAATGCCATTCTTCCACATCATCAACTCAGCAATATCTCTCTTCTTTTTTAATCTCCCCAGACGTCCGACCAGCATCACAAAGTGTCAGTCGGTGTCCACCTTCAGCTCGGAGAACCTGTCGGTGTCGGACGGCGAGGAGGGCCACACCACCGACCACTCTCACAGCGGCACCCCCGACGTGGTCAGCACCAACACGGACGACAGGCTGGACGACCGCAGCGACGACCTCCTCTCTCAGGGGTCCGAGATCCCGGCGGACAACACCGATCCCGCGCAGGCTTCGGACGGCCTGTCGGAGCGAGACGGAGCGCTGGGCCAGGCCAAAGCTCAGCTGGACGCCGGGCAGAATCCTAATGAGGTAGAGCATCTCCACGGAGGATTGCATGTGTCAGTTTATGTCATCCTTTTAGACTGATGCAAAAACAACAACCCCAAAAACCAGGGATGGAAAATTACTGAATACATTTACTCAAGTACATGTATTTTAAATTACATTAGCCACTACATTTTAATGGGAAAACGTATGATAGAAAGCATTGCGACAGATGAAACAAGCCAGCCCTTTTGGGCTTTTTGGGGACCCCTTTCTCAGACAGTGTCAGGTTGGGGCCCTTTGTTAAATGATACTAGGATGCTTTC
Source organism: Semicossyphus pulcher (assembly GCF_022749685.1). Lineage (NCBI taxonomy): Eukaryota > Metazoa > Chordata > Actinopteri > Labriformes > Labridae > Semicossyphus > Semicossyphus pulcher. Next base: position 23,490,639 of record NW_027211637.1, read on the forward strand.
ATTTATATAACAGCTTGAAAAAAAGGTACAATTTTCAACAATTTCACAAAAAGAATTAGAGAAACATCTATAAAATAAAAACTTATGTGTGACAGAATTTGTCTTCTCCTCCTAACAATGAGCTCCTGACCCCACAGATTTATCTTGTGACCTTTACAAGAAGCCTGACCCCCTAGGTTTTACCCCAGTAAAATGCTGCTTACACATCCATATTAAAAATCACATGTCATACATTTATGACTGCTTTTATTTTTTGATAAGTACATTTTCCTATGTAGATTTTCTGTCTCGTATTTGGGTGCAGGAAATGTAGTTGTAACGTATTTTTAACGTGCATTTGTGTTTTTACTTCAGTAGAGGATCTAAAGATGAAGCGTTTTAGCATCTATCAAATAACTCTTTTCAGTATTTATTAAAGAAAATTGTCAGATTTCAGCTTCCTACATTTTGATCTTCAATCTATAGAAGATTTTCATTTAAATAAATGTCTGTTAAGTCACTATCTATCGCAGAATGAGCTAACACAATGGTGATTGAGCCTATGGCCCACTGATGAAAGCCTTTGCATTTGCAGTATAAAGTATTATCACGGACTGGGTGTCTGTGGGGACTATACCCAGCAGTGGTTGGTCTGCCAGAGAGGGTAGGCGGAGCTAAGCGGCTGCTTTTCCGCTCTCTGCAAGTGTTGCGAGTAAACAGTAATCTACTATGGTTGAACTAACAAAGAAAAGATGGATGTCTACAGATACAACTTCAAAATAAGTGAAAATCCAAAGAAAAAGAGACAAATTCGACGCTCAGATGAAGGCAAACAGTCTGAAAAGGAAAGCGACCGTCAGCGAGGAAAATCAAGAGTTACAACCGGAGCCAACCGTGGACGTCACACATGCAACACTGTCGTGATATCTAGGAAGTGTGCTCCTGCAATTACCGTTTATCTCCATAGGTGCTGCCAAAGAGAACAAAACTGAAATCTTTTAACTTTAAAGACTAAAATTAAACAATTTATGGTGAAAAATAATTGACAGATTCATCAACAATGAGAACATATCTTAGTGGCAGCCCTACATGAATCTGATCTATTGTTTCTGAAGGTCGTGTATAACATGGTTTCCCTCTCTCTATTCAGAGTCGGGCCCTGTGTGACGACTCCGACTGCGACAGTGCTGAGCTGGATCAGTCCGGCAGCGGAGAGCCCAGCCGTCCTCCCAGTGCTGGAGCATGGGTGCCCCCATCCCAACCCTATCAGGGGTCTCCACAAGCACCTCACACGGGACCTCCATAGATCACTGGACACAAACAAAGACCTCCAGATACCCTCCAGTGAACAACCATCACAGGCGTACACCAATCTGTCAGTGCAGTTCAGTACTGTTGTCAAGGAGGATCGCACCTACTACACAGCTCAGACTATGACAAGTGGACTTCTGGTGTCTCATGAGTTTGTTTGCTAGCAAACCTTCATGAGACGACATAGGATATTTGTCATAACCTGACTTCAGATATTTTGGCAGCTTGTGACTTCAGATAATGTCTTTAAGTTCAGTAGGGTTTTTTTAGGCAAAATAGCTCCAGTTCAGCAAAAACCCTTCCACAGACACACGCACGCACAAGATACCACACTCGTTGTCCTTTAAACACTCTAATCCTCACTCTGGGAGCATCCTCCATGATACTCCACACACTAATGCATCAAATACTAATGAATAATAATGTAAATATCCATTACATACCACATGAGAAATATCTAACTTTATTTTATTTGTAAGATAAAAATGTAAGACTAAACGGTATGCAGCCCTGTGAACAAATGCATGACTACATGTTTATAATTTATGGTTCGAATGTGTCAGTTTTATATTTTGTGAGAGTTTACACTTTTTTAATCCTGAAAGTATTACTTCAGTTATTATGTTTTTTTGTTAATAAATGTCAGCACTCAAGAAAAAAAAATGTCAGAATGGAATGAAAATCTCACCAAGACATCATGATGCATAATTAGGATTCTCAGTAGGTAATACATTATTTTTTTTAACCCGCCTACTACTGAGTTTCAAATACACAAGACATGCTTGAGGTATTATGAAGCTTATCGAATGTGTGACACGATTGGAGACCTTTGAATTTACTTACTGCACGTCTGCCTTTATTAGTACACTGGCGCTACTCTATCACTTTCTTAAATTGTTGTCATTAGTAGGCTGATAATTTGAGGGGTAGTGCATGTGTTCACAGAAATAGTGGGCACAAGCATAGCTAATTAAGGTCATATCTCAGCTCTGTCGATTTAGCATTGCATTTCTATAACATTGTCAGAAATAGATGGTAGAAAACAAACACACAAAAAAAGCAACAGAACCAGAGATATTCTATTTCATTATTCGACACATTCTTTTCCCTGTCAAAACCTACATTACCTACATTACCCACAATTCAACTCGACCGACAACGGCTGTGTCAGTTAACGTCTGTATGCTAGTAGGTGCTAACGTATTCTAGACGTCACTCGACGCTGACTCGAACTACATCACTTTAGACAGTTTAGTTGTATAAAATCATTGTACTGCTACCTTAGACCTTTAAAAACGATTTTAATGTGTAAAATACCTCTTCAAGTAAACAACCAAAAAGGCTCCTGCTGTTCACAAAGTTGATAAGCTTCATAAAAACCTCAACTGTTCCTTCTACCCTTTAAGAAAACTGCAGAAGTAGCCAGATAAGGAATAGCGCACTTCTCCGTGGTGGTAACTAGTAGAACAGTAAGTATCATTTGGGTTTGAATAGAAATGTTTTGTTTTTATACAGCATTGCACATTGTACCTGTAACATAGGAATTATATCAAAAGCAAAATATTATGAGCAACAATAAATAATGTATTGGTTAAAAAAAACAAAACGTGTGATGTCTGTTTAAAATGGGACTGTTGTCATAGCTACAGTAAGTACTGTTACTGCGTCACAGAAGACCGCTGAACCAGAAATAAATTATTTTTAATGACTTTATGCATGTCGAAACTTTTAGCTCTTTCACACCTGAATGTTAATTAAAAAGATTCCCCCCACGGGACATTATTATTCCTGGGCTTGATATAAGAGATAATGCTGGAAGAGGTGTCTATTATTGGGAAATAATAACACACCCTGCAGCCAATAAGAACCAAGCATAATCAAGACCATTGTATAAAAAATAAAGGATTATCTTTGACTTGTCAGCTACCTCTATAAATATGCAAGCGAGAGCTGTATAATGTTAATCATTTGATGTTTATGAAATGGATTGACATGTTTGAGTATTTAAAATATAAACTACTACAACTTTGGAAGAAAATAAACTACAAATTAATCAAAACTGAAAATAGTTCTAGTCACAAAAGTAAACAATACGACAGAAGAATGAGCCAGGACTGTTTTAAGCATTTCACATCTTTTTTTTTTATTTCTGCATTTCATTTCTTCAACAATTTAATTGCACCCAGATCTACAATAGTTTGAAAACGTGCACAAAAACGTGAGTTTCTTCATCCTGCAAAGAATAATAAAAAATAAAATCTGACCCAGGCAAAAAAGGATAGCAGGAAACTAGTGTTAATTCTATAATTCTCCTTCTAGTTAATCATAATTTAATACCTCAGCATAATATACTTATAAAGACAAATATGTCTTGTAGTTTTGCCCCTTGCAGCATTCCCCAGCCCTGCAGTTAAAAAAAATATTTTCTCTATTTAAAACAAACATTTCAATGTTATTATTATCATCATCATCATTACTATGGTCTTAGTAATTTCAGAGAAAAGAAAATATTTTCCTCTCATTCAGGCCCACCCCATGTGACCAAGGCCCACCCACCCTTATCAGAATCCAATACACAACAATGCTCAAAAGTCCTGATCGAGAAATAAAACGGATGGAAACACAGGAATGACACAAAACAATTACTCAGCAAATTAGAGGTGAGACATAATGTAGCTTAAAATTCTCCTTTGAACCCGCACTCAACAACAAGGGATAAATTACCATCAGACTAAAAAAAGGTTTATACCTGCATACATCTTCAACTGGTGATCATTTACACCCACTGAAACCCGTTAAAACCCACAATGCCTCATTCAGGAAGTACAGCTTCAAAAAGAAGATGGCAAATATCAATGAGTTCTACTCTTACAAGGAGCTGTGTATTAAATAAAAATAAATAGATATTTAAAAAGGAAGGGAAAGAACAGTCCATCTATAATGTTATTGTGTCTTTTTTTCTTCATTTTTACATTTTCTAAGAAAAATCTGACATAAGAAAAACATTATTTATGCCTTTTCAGATTTTTCTAAAACGTTTTACCTATATCAAGAAGATCATACAGATATACAGTAAAATAAGAGGAAAAAATACAACAGAAGGGAGTCTTTCAAAACTATATGCAAAGGGAATTTAAAAACAATAAATAAATAAAATACCAATATCATGATGATGGTGTAATTACAACTGAGTAGGTGTTTAACCAAAGCAGAGGAGAAACAGTGAGTTTAGAGTACTTGGTTTTTGCATTAAGTTCAATAAGGGACCTCTTGGTAAAAAGTAGGGGGAGGGGTTACATTAGGTGCTGATGAAGATCCTCCATGTCAGTTGGCTGCGAGTCCAGTAGCTTCAGAAGACAGCCTGAGGAGCACAACAGAAAACAGGATGACCTTAATATTTGAGTTATAATATCAGAGCCAAGACAGCAAGCAAATTCTGGACTATCAAACTTCATGCAATTTCGCAATAACAAAAATGTCCCCCCAAAAGGGTAAATACAGATAAGTGAGGAGAATAACAAATGTTATCGTCAACTTCCATCGATTTTCTTACCCGCTCTAATTTCATGTCTGTAAAATCCTGGCCAATGCCCTGGTAATAATCAATACTTTAATTATCTTTCGACTCTAATCAGATATTCAATCCTAATTTCATACCGTTCGGAAGAATTCAGCGATTTACAAGCTGATAAAAATTTAAACGACCTACATTGCCAATGAAAATCAATCGGACGTGATTCAGGCAGAAATAATGTTCACGGATGAGATAACACTGCTGCTGGCCAAAATGAACACATAATGAGCTTCTGTTCACAGATTTACTGGAATTTTCTTATCACGTTATCTTCCGCTTTAAACCATCACTTCAACACTGACAATATGCACGCAGTTGAGTTTCACCATTTCAGATGTAAAGTAATCAGCCGGACCTAAAATGCTGCTGTTTCTCATCAACTTGGCTGCTCTGTGATGGATGTGCTGAGACACAATTAAAGCCTCTTACCGAGCATTGATCAGGTACTCAGCCAGGCTGATGCTGGCAACGGAGCCAGTGATGGTAACCTGTCTGTCAGTTGAGCCCTCCACAGGGTTGGCAATCTTGATCTGAGCCCCTGACATCTGACGGATCTCATTGATCTTTGCGCCCTGGCGGCCAATGATGCAGCCAATGAGCTGAAGGAGATGATGAAAAACACGAGTACACATCAGCAACACACACAACAAGAAATAAGCTGCTTTAAAAAAATGTTTCCTCTCTAAGAATGAACAAAAAATATTAATGTGTCTTACATCATTTGGAATGGTCAGCTCATGAGAGCCAGTTTGTGCAGAGGCATCCATCCCAGCTGAAGAAATGCAAAGAAACCTTGTGAGTGTGTTGACACGGTGGATTATTACAAATCTACAGCAATCGCAGTTTCTCTTTCAATCTGTGCACCTACCCTGGAAGCCCTGGTTGCTATGTGCAATAGGGAAGGGGCTCTGCTGCATGGCCAGCTGGTGAAGTTTGGTGAGCTGTTGAAACGAAGGAGGAAAGGACACGGAGAACAAACAGAGAACAAATTATGAGTGAGGAAAAATCTAGAATACATTTCAAATTTTGAAATTATTTCCCTTTTGTTAGTGGCTGTAGTGACGATGCAAGGAATTATGAAATGGAAGGTAAAACTACATGGATTTAGTCTAAAGGGGAAAATAAATATCAGCTTTAAAATGTTGAAAGTAAGAAAAACCAGTGCAATAGTGAAATGGGTGTTTGAATCAGGCAGTGGTGGTTGGAAAAATAAAGAGTCAGAGGGATGAAATAAGAAGGTGGCATGGCTTCCCAGGACCGAAGTTGCAAATATATTGGATCACTTACAGAGGGCCCTTCACTTACATCAGGCTGTGGAATGGCGTGCTGTCCTTGGACAGCGTATGCCTGCAAGGAGAGAACAGCACTTAGGAGGGTGTGGCAGTGTCACACACGGTGAACTTCAATATCCATCAGTCCACCGTCCTTGGTCTGCAGTTAGAACAAAGCCGGACATGCTACAGACAGCACACCCTCAACAAGAACGATAGCCGGTGTATAATTTGATTCATTTTTGCAATTTTGTGCTCCAAAAACGGCAGACACTGAAACACACAAAGTCTGGTTTCGTTATTTACCTGACCACCTGCAAAGATGACAGGAGAGCCTGAGGGTTTGGGTCTGTACGGGATGGTCACTCCCTTTGGTGGAGACTGAGAAAACAGAGATATCCAACATTAACAACACAGGGAAAAAATGAACATCAATAGTAACACAAGCAGCACAAGAGTAAAAACAACATTACGATAAACTGTCCGTACCTCAAGCATGACAACACAAATCTGCTTGACACACTCAATAATGGACTGTGGGGTCCCTGCAACGGTGATGGCACGCTCTGTTGAGTTGGGCAACATGTCCCCTGCTACTTGTACCTGAGCTCCTGCTGACTGCAAACACACAACAACAAAAAACAAGTTAGAATAGGTCGGGGATAACACAGAGGTTCAAACTCTACAAAAAGAAAGAATGACAAACCTCTCTGATTTCCTTGATCTTGCAGCCACCTTTGCCAATGAGAGAGCCACACTGGCTGGCAGGCACAACAAGGCGCATGGTGACCGGCGGTTTGCTGGTGGCTGTACTGTTAGTCATTGAGGTGCTGATGTCCTGCAGGGAAGGTGACACAACAAAAGGGCTTAGAGAAATCCTTTGCTAGACACTAGAGTTGTTTGATACCAGTATTATACTTCCGACACAGCCTAAAATGCAGAATTGGTTATTGGCAAATATGCCATTTTATGCACAGATCCATAATATGTGTGAAAAATGTATATAATCAATTGGGATTCAACTCTTCTTTGCTGCTCCATGGATGCACAACTATTGTTTAGGATGGGCTAAAAACAAGCAATGATGAGCAAAAACAAATTACAGCAGTATGGTGCCAGAGGAGAAAGTAACGGTTTATTCAGAGCTATAATGAATAAAGCAGTTTCACTTTAAATATAATTGTTACTCTGGTGATTTAACAGACACAGCATCCACACAGCCAGAGGAGCTGTAAACCCAGCTGTTGCTAACGTTAGCTTAGCTTGTCTTTAGCTTGTTTGGATGTGAGAGATCATTCAGTGTTCATCATTCAAGAGGTTTTGAACCGAATCCAAATTATACGTTTGGTCTCTTCCCCTCCAAAATAAACTAACCTGTAACTAAAACTTACGTTAACATTGAATAAAGGAATTTCTCATTAGTAATCAGTGTCTCTCTGATGCTCTGAGGCAGACACGGGAAAGGGGTATGTCTAAAAATGTATTTAATACCATAAGGAATTATTTATTCCTAAATTTACTTATTAATGGTTTTCTTCAGTAGTGACTGTTCATTAATTCAGCTAGTAACTCTTATCCTTATTGGCCAAATCTTGAATTCAGGTATCAGCATAGCTAAGAAAGAAATGGTCTTCTAAGATCACTATGAAGCACAACTGATCTTAGTTGCAGGGTGCACATCGTACCTCCTCCAGCTTCTCAATGATCATGGAGAATGCTTTAAAAATGGAGGTGGTGGGTCCCGCCAGGGTTATGATCCTCTCCGGGCAGTTCCCCTCTGAGATGTTAATCCGAGCTCCACTCTGGACAAAACAGGAAACATCAAATCAGTCGCAGCGTTATCATATGATCCATGAGTCAGTGTAACTGGAAAAGTAAACATGGTCCTTTTAGATTACCCACATGTCCTCTGTTTAAATAAAACATCTTACCTCCTCTCTCATCTTCTTCACCGACTCTCCTTTCTGTAAGGAGACACAAATACACAATATTTACAAAACACTAAAAGGTGGGCAAGATGTAAATATTATGATTGTGGCAGTAAAAACAACTTACCTTGCCAATTATGCTTCCAACCTCCTACAGAAGAGAAGCAAACAAAAATCCACATTAACGCAATAAATGCATGCAATGTCGGTCAATGGCAGAGGAGAAACTGAAGTGGTTTGTTTTATTTTGTCGACTACAGCTGAGACTTCAATTAAGGAGAGTGGAGGCTCTGGTTTTAACCTTGCTATCAAACATTTCTTGCAGAGACACTCACCTTCCCATGCATGAGTAGCCTGATGGTTAAGGTGACATTAAGTCCCCCTTCGACCAGGCTTGAGTCCATTTCTCCGGCTGAATCCAGATTTAAACTGGTGAAAAAACTGGGTCTTTGGTCACTGGCTGAATGTCTGCAACAGAGTGGAAAATGTGACCATCAGTGACAAATGTAGCTACTGGAAACTATGAGAACATGTCAGTGGAAAGCCATGTTTACTAAAAAAAAAAAAAAAAGCTGCTGTCAGTGCAGATGAATGAAGTGATGCAGGCAGTTAACATGTTGTCGACTCGAGCTTGTTACTGTACTTTAATAACGTTAGCCAGCCACTCCGAAAGAAAGAGACTTTTCAGCCCAGTAATTGACATTAGACTGGCCCGAGTCCACTCATTCACGTTAGCACAATGACCCACTGTCTCTCTGTGGCTATGTCTATATCCTGGCATTGAAAAACTGCGATGTAGCTTGTCATTTTAATTTTTAGATGCTAAATGCAACTTGCCAAAACGTCCTCTCTTTGTAACAGCAACTTTTTATTGCACATGTATCGATAGTGAAAGCAGAAGCCTCAGAGAATAACATCGCAAATCTTATTTTAGAGATAGCATCACAGCTAGTCACGCAAGCGAGATTTGGGGGCTAAGTTAGCATCGTATCATTCATACCGCAACTACAGAAATTTAGGAATATTTTTCCTGCTGGGGCATTTATCTACAACATCTATAAGCTATTTCTGAAAAGCGGCGGCGAGCAACTAACTCGGCTATCAAGCTAAATACAGCTCGGTAATTTTCCATCCAAGTCGCTAGGGTTAGCATAGCCTGATCCAGGAAATAGCCTGATCCCGCGGCCTAGGGAGCGCACGGAGGCACGCCGAGTTATCCCCGTCCTTCACTCTGAGAGGAAAAACAACAAAGCCATATTTGTGGAGGTCTTACCCGAACCGTCCCTTGAAGAGTGTTCAGGGGGTGGGTAGGGTGGCAAGGGTGGAAGGGGAGAGGTTCGGGAGGGAGTTTTAAAAGGATCCGGGGAAGAGGGAAAAGACTCCGCTGTTCGATCCGACTCCACTCTTCTGCTTGGCACAAAAGACAAAATGAATTCAACTTTGACCTCTCAACTGCCCCGCCCCTCTCCGCGGGTCAGCCCCGCCCACCGGGATGCTGTGGCGGATGATGTTTTTTTTTTTATAACATTTGGGTCATTTAGGTTCACTGTTTTTCATTTACTTCAGGTCGATATGATATTACCGTTAGATGGTAGCAGGGTTATTATAGTTAACGAAGACTAAAACTATAATAATTTCCGTGAACTGAAATAAAAATAAAAACTACAATTTTCAAAAAAATAAAACTGAATAAAACTACAATGAACAATGCAAGACGAACTTAAACTAAATTGAATTGTAGGTAAAATCAGCTTAGTTTTCGTTTTCCCCCTCGATTAACACTGTGGTTGCTGCCTAGCTATAGCCACTTTGTCCTGCTCTGTTTGACTTCTCAGAGAAACTGGCCTAATGAAAAGGCCTCATGAAAATCATATTTGATGTCATCCTACCCTTTTCAGCTTCTTTAACATCAAGGCTTTCCTCTTCATACATGACAAACTAAAACTAAAAGCATAACTAAAACTAGTCAATTCCTCATAATGAAACTTATGAACTCTTAAAACTAACTAAAACTAAACTGAAATCAAAAACCAAAAAGAAAGACGAAATAAAAATAAAAAACTAATGAAAATGTCAAACCTATAATAACTTTGCATGGTAGTGAATATTTCCTGCATAATTCTGTTTCTGATCATTTTGGGGGAAAATGGAGCCTACAAAAAAATCTGTATTGATTGTCTTCAAAGGCAACAGGATGTAACATACGTGAAATATGTTAAGAGCTAAAAATGCTGAGAATATTAAGGGGTTAAAGCAATCACTTTGACTGAAGCAAAAGCACAAATTGATTTTCCAACTTACAATATGAATTACAAAGAGATTGTAGGTCTTTGTAGTTTGTGAAAAGCACTTCATCCACTTTTTGAAGTTGCAGTTCAGGTTGCTCCTGACTTTCATCAGTCTAAAGAAATAAATAAAACTTTCAGGAGCAGTCTTTCCCAAGGTATCACGACATGCTGAGGTGAACATCCGTTTCTGACTAATTGAATTCATGTTTTTGAACAGTTTCAATCATTTTATCTGTTTGGTATAACTTGATAAAGGGTTTACCATGAAATGAGCTGATATTACCGTTTAGATGACAAGAGTTCACACCTAACTCCTCTTCTCAAACACATCAGAAACCAGATCAACAGACTTTAACCATTACTACATGAAATGTGATAATAACATATATAAATATTTAACTTTTACATAAGAAAAGAGAGCTCATACCTATTGTCCTCTCACCTCCCTTTCTCCTACTGTCATGCAAACAGTGTCTTCATTAATGTTAATCCCATTGACCACTCCCACATTTAAGGCTGCCAAAGTTATTTACATATAAAAAAAGTAGTTGAAGTGTTTTTAAATTACCATACACAGTGACACTGCAATGTAACGACTCATAACCATAACCAGTAGCTGCAGGCATTCTGTAGTTGTACTTGAATTGCATCATGAAAGCAACTTCTCCAATACAAAAATGAAGACAGAAAAAGAGAGCTTACAATCCCAAAGAAACAGGGGCATTTCACTGTGTTACATTTGTTCCATGAAAAATATCTTGAATATCTCACTCCAGCATAGTAGTTCTTCTGTAGTTCCCATAATTAAGCAATCAGAATTTGTACAAAACATTTTGTGATTTGTGGCGGTTGTATTTTATAACACAATTTTTCCAGCAAAATATCTTTACTTTTTAAATATGAGGCCTCTGAATCTCTTACCTATCCCTGGCACTAAATAAAACACAACCGCAGTTATCTGTAAATCCAACAGATGGCACTATAACTCTACTGTTTACAGTCTTCTTTTTAAACCCTGCCTCGGCTCCTGCATGCTCAGATGAAAATCATCCAGAGCTGGGAGTGTGTATTTCACTAAACACAGCCGCATGAATAAAAGCAATCTATACCAGATTTTTTTATAAAGTTATAAAACCAAATAGGAATACTTGGCTGAATGAGTCAGCATCTGTAAATATACTGTTTCAAAGAGTACAGTTCATACCTGCTCTATTTGTAAAGTGTCCTGAGATAACTTGTTATGATTTGGTGCTATATAAAGAAAAATGTATTCACTAATTTGTTTTATTTCAGAATAGCTCTATTGTAATGTTGCTGTTAATCTGTCAGCAGTTGTGAAAGCTACTGTAGAACTACTTTGTTACAAGTTAAGCTACGCATTCAAAATCTTACAAGGAGGAAAAGTATTACTATCTAAATATCACTAAGGAACAAAAAGTACTCATGCAAATGGCCCATTTCAGAATAATGAACATTCTTTTATTGGATTATAAAAATGGATGCATTGAAGCGTTTCCTTTAACCGTTGCAGCTGGTAAAAGTAGAGTTAACTTAAATCACTCTCTATACTGCTGGGTAGCTTAAGAATTCCCCTCCAGCGATCAATAAACTCTTACTAATAAATTCATGCCACCATTTATTTGTCAAATATATATTTTATATTATTAATCAGAATAAGGGCTGTGCAGTGGTTAGCGCTGTGGCCTCACAGCTAGAAGGTTCCTCGTTCGAATCCCGATTCGGACAAAGTGGGCCTTTCTGTGTGGAGTTTGCATGTTCTCCCCCTGCATGCGTGGGTTCCCTCCAGGTACTCCGGCTTCCTCCCACAGTCCAAAGACATGCTCGTTGGGCTCATTGGAGACTCTAAACCTGAGTGTGAGCGTGAAAGGTTGTCTGTCTCTATGTGTCGGCCCTGTGACTGACTGGTGATCAGTCCAGGGTGTACCCCGCCACTTGCCAAATGACAACTGGGATAGACACACGACGCGACCCTGAACAGGATAAGCAGTATGGATAATGGATGGATAATCAGAAAAAGCAAAGTAACTCAAACTAAGGTTTTCACATAAATATAGGAAAGTACAAATTAGTTGTTAAGGTTTAATGTAGACGAAAATAGTTTCAAGTATCTCAAAATTGCACTTAAAGCTCCTGTGAGGAAATTTTGGTTTGTGTTGATTTTGGCGCCCCCTGTGGACAAAGCTGTACCTCTTATCTCTTTGCTGATTTTGTCCTGTACATGCTTAAAGGTATAATAAGTTGGATTTTCCTAGAAAAATAAAATCTAGACTTTTACAAATATAATATGATATAAATCATCACTTATGGGCCCCTATACATGTGTGTTGGTGAGTGTGTGTGCAGACCCTTGTGAGACCCTTCCCTCTGCATCTATTCTGTTGTTTTGCTTTGCTCGGGATGTTTTCAGGAGGGGCGCTGTTGTGGTTCCCTGAGCCAATCACAGCGTATAGGTGAGTGTGGGAGAGGTTCAAATTAGCAACTGGGCCCTATTCAGTCCGGCGAACATGGCGAAAGAGCAACGCAGAGTTGGCCTTCTTTCTGTTGGACAGGTAGGTGCCTCAAAGCAGGTAGGACAAGCATGCTAGCACAACGGTTAACATGCTAGCGCAAAGGTAACCGTGATGCCGTCAGTGTTAGCTCGGTGGGTCGTGTTCTCGCACAAGAGAGTGAGAGTGAGCTTCTGGTAACGAAGAGCTCAGGAGGAGGGGCCCAGTTTGAATGTTGTTGACAAAATGCAAAGAAAAATCCTACTTATTGTACCTTTCAGTGGTGTTTTTCAACAAAAAATCTCATCCTGCTTTCAATAACATTCATATGTATCACTCACTTTAAATTTTTGCCCTGGAAAATGTAAACAAAGGCAGCGTGCAGTTAATCGCTTTGTCTGACACCTACCCCCCACCAGCAGTTTGAGCCATTAAAAATAACCATAAAGAAATAATCAATCTTGTCGCTGATGGTCTGGTTTGCTTTTGTAGCTCATATAGAGTCATCAGAATTAATTTCAGTCTGTTTCATAACCAGCAAAAAACTCCTCACAGGAGCTTTAAGTTGAGTACTTGAGTAAATGTAATTAGTTACCTTCCATCACGTCCCTTCAGTGTCCTCTCTGTCGGCTCCAGTACTTCTGTAAACGTTTAACAGAGAAGAGCAGACGACTGGTTTGTAGTTTGGTCAGATAGCCCTGGCTGCTCAACATGGCTGTAAACTGCTGTAAATAATAGTAATTTCACTAAAGTCAGGGGACATTTCCTCTGGAGTATTTTGACTGTAAACTAAATATGGCTGTGTGTTTGTACCTCCAGGCTTTCACCCTGATTATATTTGAAAACCTGACACGATGATTTAAAAGTGAAACTGCTGATACAGTATCAACGTGGCCAAAAGGAACACTTCAGGAAGTCACCTTCTGACCTGGAAATAATGAACTTCAGCTTTAATATTTGTGTGTTCTTTATAATGCAGTGAATATGATTGATGACTTTCCGCTCTGTGATGGATTGCTTTGTTTTGTGCGAGGCTTTTGTTTTGTTGGTTTGTCACATGATTGATGGGATAAATGAGGATCTTAATTGTCTGCTGGTGTTTATTCTGTATTAGGAGAGTGGAAACAAAGCCCCTGGATTGTACAGTTAAAACCCTGTGTGTTATTATATTAGAGGAGAAAGAGGGAATGACTAAAAGGGAACAGTATAGCCCTATAACCATGTGTTCATGGTCTGGTTGACGCTGTTTTCTGCCTGAACTCACCCAGCACATGTTCATTAATCTGGTGCACATCACATCACAGCACCCACAATACAATTAGTCAATGGTCAGAATAGCCGGCTATTGTCTGCAACCAATCCTTCACTCCCCTGATTCATTAATCCTGTATAAATCCAATCCTCTATCAGGACTGATGTGGTGTACACGCTGTTGTTAACATGCATGACTCATGAATCACGCCCGGCTCGGCGTAATGGATTCAAAATCGTCCCTCGTTCGATAAATTGCCTCCACACTGGAAGAAATCGAGCTCAGCTACTCTGAAAGCAGTTTGTCTCAGCACTTCCTGTTTTCTTTTTTCCGCTCCTCAAACATGAATCCAGGCAGTACATGTTGGTTTTACAAAGCCATCTGCAGTGCCGCCTGAATGCGGGTGGCAGGCTTACAAGGGCTGCTGGTGTTTTTAAAATAGAAGCATAGCTGACCAGATTTGCCCCAACCAGACACCGTCACGCTCCAGTAGCAGGTAAAACATTCACTGTAAGTACAGCCCCTGCATACTGCATGAACGGCGCCGGCTCCACTTCTCCCTAAAAGAACACTGAAGGGTAAATAAATTAAAAAGTGGAAGACAAAGAAGTGCTTTTTTTGTCGCAACAAAAGAGGTTTAATTAGAGTAAAAATGCCTGTTTCCTTGATGTGAAGAGCGATCGCTGAGAGGCGCGGCAGAGAGGAGGTGTGAGCTCTTCAGCTTTTCCAATCAGCCCGGCCTTTTATGTGCGTCTCCCCCTGTCAAACATTGCTTACATAATCATCTGCTTACCCTAATCTCTGCATCTGTCCCACAGTTCTGTGCTCTTTTACACGTCCCCACTTTCCCCCCTGTCGCACCCCTGAAAACCAAATTCAATGCAAACCCTGCTCCCTGGTTTTCTCCTTCAGTGCTTTTATCTGACATGCCCACTGACACTCTCACTCTCTCCCCTCAGCCGGTGAGTGGTCATTGATTACCGTGCACGGATTGTATGATGAAATGCCACTCGCCCACCTAACACCCTCTTGTCAGCTGCCCCTGACATCCCACTGCCTCTGTGCACGGCACACCGTCTTTGGCAGCCTGTTTAATGTTGCATTACCTCGCTGTGATGTGGATTCACATCCGCCATCACTTTACTGTGTTTGGATTGTGACCCTTTAACTACACTTTAATTTACAGTGATAAAAAGGAGGACTTTTTCTCCTCTGCTGTATATTGTCTGTGCATATTAAAGTGAATTAGCTGGATTACAGTGTAAACCTGATGACACACTCAAAGCCAGAAAGAGGAGTATCCAATTAGTCACCTAATTAGCAAGTGAATGTTGTTCAAAGAATCAAAGGTCTTCAATGGAAAGGGAAAACAAAGGGATAAACCAGAGCATGCACCTAGAATCGTTTTCAATTTGCGTCATGATTTAGCTCGTAAAATGATAATAGTTTCTGTTTGTGATTTGTGACACCCAATACAGAAAAGTGTGTGTGTCTGTCTGTGCGTGTGCGTGTGTGTGTGTGGCAGAGGAAAGGTTGGGATTCATGTTTGACAGAGCCGTGGGCAAGTTGTACAGATCTGTTAACTCACTAAAATGGAGACGCAGAGATGCACAGTGGGGCTGAATTCTCTCCGCGGGAGTGTGAACACAACCAAAAGCCTGCGCTTGTACAGAGACTGCAACGTCACTACCTTTTCCGCGGCCAAAGTTAGACGTTCCTGCAGGGTCGCAGCGAGAGGTGACACGTGCCCACGTAATCTGTCCAGTCAGGAAGCAGAGAGGATGTAGAGCGGCTGTGGCTCCCTATCTTATTTTAAGGAGATCTTCCCCAAATAGGTTGCTCCCACAGAGACAAATAATTGGCGTGATATCTCGGGGGCACGAGCGTGAGGAGCAGTCTGCATTTTAATGCCAATGCTCCACAGGAAGAAGCCAGCTATGCATGCCGGTGGGCACGATCTCTGGACTCTGTGTGTTCAGGGAAGCACATGCTATTAGAGCAGAGCTCTGGAGAGGGTATGGAGTTTAGAGATAAAGTACAAATAGATGTGAAATGTTTGAGATACTGCTTAGAAAATGAACTACACATGCTTTACAAATCAGCTGTATTTTAGACAAATCTTCTCTCTCATGGCGACATCAGTTAATCTCTATTTTACATTAGTTCAGCTATTTGAGAAGACGTTATGGAGCTTCAGTCGACTGCTTTGAGCGAAATATCACAACAACTATTGGATTGTAATGACATCTTGTGCTGACTCCCAGAAATTGAAGCCAATTTAGATTTATATTATTCTTTTAAGTCTTAACAGTTGTGATATAGATTGCCCTTAAATTTGGTGCAGACATTTATGCTACCGAACCAATGTTACTTTGGTAATCCCTGAACATCATAGGGCCATCATCAGGTCAAAACTCTTACTATTATGACCAAACAGAGTGAGGAATAAAAACTCGACTTTCGCAGAAAAAATCACCCAGCAGTGGTTGGTCTGCCAGAGAGGGTAGGCGGAGCTAAGCGGCTGCTTTTCAGGTCTCTGCAAGTGTTGCGAGTAAACCGTAATCTACTATGGCTGAACTAACAAAGAAAAGATCGATGACTACAGATACAACTTCAAAAATAAGTGAAAATCCAAAGAAGAAAACAAATTGGACGCTCAGATGAAGGCAAACAGTCTAAAAAGGAAAGCGACCATCAGCGAGGAAAATCAAAAGTTACAACCGGAGCCAACCGTGGACGTCACACATGCAGCACTGTCTGGATATCTGGGAAGTGTGCTTCTGCAATAACTGTTTATCGCCATAGGTGCTGCCAAAGAGGACAAAACTGAGATCTTCGGGATATTCATATATAGCAATATCTTTGGTCATATGAACCCGAAGAAGTTGTCAAGGACACTAACCGGCTTCATGCATCACATAAACTAATCTACTCACTCACCTCTACAGCCTTGTTGTGTTACTACTTATGCTCTTACAAACTATTCTCAAACTAAATTTGGGCCGGTGCAAATGGCTGGAAGTCTGCAAAACAAATAACATTATCTTTAGCTTTAGCTAATTTTATTGAGTGCAATTTAGCCAATTTAAGCATGCTAACAAGTTAAACAAAGCCTGAGAACATGGTAAATATTTTAACTGTCTCACATCAGCATGTTAGCATTGTCATTGTGAGCATGTTAGCACGCTTGAGTTCAGCTCCGCCTCACAGACCTGCTACCATGGCGGTAGACTGTTCAATATCAAACCTATGTTTCCACCTTCAATCTTTGTCGATGTTTCCAAATAAGGAAAGTTTGTATCTTGAAATTAATCTCAAAATAATCAAAGATGGCCATCTAAAGCAGCTCTAATCATCAGACATATGGAGCAACACAGGCACAGGCGACGCTGTCTCAGTAGGCCCGATCTGAGTAACAGTTATTCAGTCCTGGAACGAGTACTGAATCAGGTAATTGTTCCATAAAACAGATTGTCAATGACAGAAAGGACTGATCTGATCAAGCTCACCACGGAGCTTGGCAGCTGATGATGGAACAGCTTTCACCCTCCTCCAAAACACTCACTATATTATCATACACTACTCACAGGGAGGCCAGAGACAAAGCAAAGACTGTCCCACTATTTTCACTCTCTCTGCCAACAATGTGTCACGATTCTGTATGGGTTACAATGCTACAAAGGAACCAGTAAAACCTCATATTGATCCATTTTTAAAAGAAAATACAGCTGCGCGCCTTTTATCACTGGAAAATTCTGCATTTGAATGAACACACAAAGTAAAGTGCACTGACAGTGACGGATGGATTTTGAAAGCAGTTTCTATTTTTTCTTCATCTGGGACATAAAACCCACAACAAGAAAAAGGAAAGATAGCAAATAGTTTTATCTGTAATATTTTGGGTGGAAAATGAGACAGTTAAAATCACAGTAATCGGTTTATTTTGCAACAACCTGACTAAATCCATCCTGACTTACAGGCTGTTGGTTTTAAGCTATTTAGACATGGTCTGCTTATCTCACAAGCATTTCAGTTAAAGAAGAGAAAATATTGTCTCACATTAAATCTGTTACAGACAATTTAACCACTTTTCTCTCTTAGTTCTAATGCAGCAAAGCAACTTTGGATCTTCATTCATTTCTGTTTACTATAGCAGCTTTGTTTTTAATTCTTTATTGCAACTTCTTTATTCTGACAGACCATGACCAGATAAACATGTTAAAGCCGTTTAACCTATGTTCAAGGCTTTATTTGTTTTGCTGTTAAAAGAAAAGTAAATTATTGGCACTGCACCTTATTATATGATAAATTTTTTACTCAGTTTATTTACTCTCAAACTGAGTAAAAGGAGAGCTCAGCTAAGTAAGGTTTATTTATTTAAAGTAAACTAGTTGATGAAATGTTTATTAGATTAGTTTCAGTTAAGATCGGATAAGTGGATAAGATAAGTGATAAGACATGTCAAGTTTAGTCCAGTCAAAGATAAGTCAAGCTAACATGGTTAAGTCAAGCTAACATACTTAAGTTAAGTCAAGCTAACATGGTTAAGTTAGGTCAAGATAACATGGTTAAGTTAAGTCAAGCTAACATGGTTAAGTTAGGCCAAGCTAATATGGTTAAGTTAGGTCAAGATAACATGGTTAAGTTAAGTCAAGCTAACATACTTAAGTCAAGCTAACATGGTTAGGTTAAGTCAAGCTAACATTGCAAAAATTACGATGACAGTTACACCTGGCTCACGCATCGCCGGAGTGGTTGCACATAATGATATGCATAGCGTCACCCCGTACATTAACAGCATTGGCTCCTGAGGTTTGTGACGTCTCAAACCTGCCAATCTGAAAACGTGTTGTTCGGCCTGTCCTTGGTACACTGCAGTTTAAAAGCAGACAGGCCCAGCCATGGACATGACTGCTTATGTTTTCCCCGATATGTCTTGCAAGAACACCACATGGAGATGTTTACAAGGTTGAACACTTGATTTTCACCGGAGGGGGTCTTTAAGTTAAGTCAAGCTAACATAGTTAAGTCAAAGGGGTATATTGCAAACAATACCCTATTTACATAAGGTTATACAGGTTGTCCTTCAGTCTCACAAAACACCACAGCGGGCTTTCCCCTCCTGCCTCTTTCTGTTCTCACTCCACCTGAATGTGTCTGCTCTGCTCTGCTGACATTCATCAGGAGCATCATTCATCATTTATACCTGCGATTCTGTTTTCACAACAGCAGGTGAGTTCACTGATCATCTAGGGGAAATTCAGATGTTTCAGCAGTGTGTCGTCACACACGTCCTCGTCTCCATAAAGTCATTGATTGTTTTTCACAGTCACAGACTTTCAGGCAACTGATGCTGGCTATTTGAATGGCTTCTACCTATAAAGCACATTTTGCACATCACTAACCCACATCCAGTCAAAGCTTAAGGGGGTATCAAAAACCAGGTGAGTCTAAAAGGCTGCTAAATGAAGTCATGATAAATCTCGGGTAGAGTTACAGTCCACTACAGCTTTCAACACAACCACTGGCTGCCTGGTGCCCCTCTGGATATCCACCCTTGGATCAGATGCAGAGTTATTAGTCATGGTCCCATCCAATCAGCCATCCTTAATGCTTGTGCTACTGGGCATTACTGTGGAGAGGACAGATTGTCTTTTATTGTCAGTTTGATTTCAAAGTGAAGATTAGTCATATTCAAGCCGCTGCTGGTGTCACAAGCCTGTGTATGTGTGTGTGTGTGTGTGTGTGTGTGTGTGTGTGTGTGTGTGTGTGACTGAAATATTTGCATTTGTGCCTCCAAACATCTGTGTGGCTAATTATTCACTTTGCCAAATGTTCATGAGTAGCCATAGCGTCATAGATTACACAGAGAATTAAACCTAAAATAGCCCTTTCCCATATTGTATGTACGTTATTAAGACTAAATAGCGCATAGACAGACTGTAGCGGTGATGTAATCCGTAGACTAAAACCCCGTAGCTGCTCAACAGACAGTAAATAATGGAGCAACATAAAAGCATCATGGTAATTTTGCCTGGAAGTGTGATATGCCACTGTGATCCTGTCCTCTGTAAAATGGTATACATTGCAATGTTTGAGTGGTATTCACAGTCAAATGCACTTTTTAGGTGAAGAGTCAGCGGGTTATATGTTTTAAATAAGTGTTGATTCTACTATGATTTAGGAGGCTGTAGCATGCGCTGCTGTTGTTCTGCATGTCATTATCCAGAGAAGGGCTCTTGTTATGTAACCACAACACAGACGTTGGTCTTTGACCTGAGGCCTGTGACTGGTTATGAGCCAGTGGTCATCAAAAACATACAAACATTTAGGTTCTCTAGTATAAATACTTGAACTATGAAGGTTATAGGGAAAAAAATATGAGCTAATATAGAAATTGTTCTAGCAGGCACTCTGTAACAAGCAAAAAAAAATCACTGAATGCACCTCATGTTAAAGGTTCAACAATTCAACAGCACCACAAACTAAAATGAACATACAGTTGAATCAATGCCTCTGTAAAACAGTGTCAATAAAGAATTGAACATTAATACCAGACGGTCGAATGTCCGTGTACAGTAAATGGCAGCAAAGTTTACTGGATGTAAAACTTACATCTTACTGCTTCTTAATTTATCAGCAACTGAAAAGACAATTGCCGGATTTCAAGGTAAACAAAAAAAAATAGATAAGTTGCAACAGCTAATATTAGCATTCAACAAATTCTTAGCTGACATTACTATTGACTAGCTAACAAGCTAACATTATTTTTAGCTTGCTACTAGCTACTGTTAGCTAGGAATTTACACCTTTCCTATCCTGTCTGCTAACAATTTTAAATGTTGTAAGAGATCTAAGGTTGTACGTGGTTCAATGTCGATGTTAGCTAATGTCAAGCTTGCGAGTAATCAAGGATTGTCACTCCCCATTGTCTTTTCAGAAGCTGATGAATCGGACAGCAGTGATATAATAATGATTTTTTAGATTTTGAATGTGTATTGCAAACAGGAGCACACAGTTGACTTGCTAACAAGCTATCTATAGCTAGCTAGTAGTTAGCTAGGCTTTATGCCTTCCCTGTCCTGTCCTGTAACAATTTGAAATGGAGTTGTAAGGCAGTATGTGGTTAGTATGTCACCATTGTCTTTTCAGAAGCTGATGATTGGACTCCGTGATATAGGCTGATAGTGATTTTTCAGCTTTCCAATGTGATTTGCAGAACAACAGGGGCGGATCTACCAGGGTGGCATGGGGTGGCAGCTGCCACCCTTGAAAAACGCCTTGCCACCCCAGCTGCCACCCCAATTTTGAATGATCACATTAAACATCATCCAAAACAAACGTATATATGCATGTATTTGAGGCTGGTTGGAAATTCAGAAGAGTGAAACTCCAATGTCCGAGTGCAAGTAAATGCAACACAAGATGATGGCATGACGCTCCTCCTTGCACTTTGACACTGGACGCGGGGCTGCCTGTCGGAAACTGGGACTCTTTGTAACCGCTCCTTTGTAACGGCTCCATACTGGCTCCAAGCATCGGGGAAAGTGTGACTGTCCGGGGCGAGTGTAACCCCTGATTTTACATATAATAATGTCAAACTATTATTTACACAGGATTGTGATTCCTAGGTCACACAGAGGTGGAATTGTTCCCATGATGGTTGGAAAGTCTGAGCGTGACACCTCTTATAAATACGCCACTGCAGTTTCCACCAGCTCTCTGCAGACGGCTGTTAGCGCTGGTGTTTGGTTTTTTGTTGCCATGAGGCTCAAATGTCTGCATGATGAGTTATTTAGATAGAAAATAATATTAAATGCTTAAATAAGACTAAGTTACTATAAATCCAACAGAGATGCTGTTTCACCTGCAGCACAGTCTGGGGTGCATCTCTTTTCAGTCAGTTTCTGTTGTCTCATTTGTGCAGGTTAAGCGTCTTCAAAAGAGGCCTCTGGTCAGGTGTTAAAGGCAGGTTGTGACTTCACCAATTTGTACAGAGAAAGTAAAACAAAGTCAGCAGAAGAATGAGAGAGCTGTCAGTCAAGCACGTTTTGTTCACGCCCCCACAGACCTGAGAGGAGGTCCAACAAGGAAACATAAAAACACCTGAAGATTTTATACACAAATGATATCAGCTTTTTATTAAATATGAAGCATTATTATTGATTCAAATACCAAACAGTGAAATAACTTGTTATAATGACCAGCAAATAGTCAATCAGTTCAAAAGCATTTATTTGTTCACTTATTTTGAATCAAAGTCACAACACAGAGTTTAAATTCTTTTTAAATTGTTAATTAACCTTTTTTTTTTTCTTCTCTGACAGATTAAGGGGCAATTTAAAGTGTCCGATTGACCTACAAGCTGCTTGTTTTTATGACTGTGGGAGGAAACCGGAGCCCCCGGAAGTGAACAAATAAATGCTTTTGAACTGATTGACTGTGTGCTGGTCATTATAACAAGTTATTTCACTGTTTGGTAATTGAATCAATAATAATGCTTCATATTTAATAAAAAGCTGATATCATTTGTGTATAAAATCTTGGTGTTTTTATGTTTCCTTGTTGGACCTCCTCTCAGGTCTGTGGGGGCGTGAACAAAACGTGCTTGACTGACAGCTCCCTCATCCTTCTGCTGACTTTGTTTTACTTTCTTTGTACAAATTGGTGAAGTCACATCCTGCCTTTAACACCTGACCAGAGGCCTCTTTTCTTTCCATTTCAATGTGGCACCTTTCCTTTAGTACTTTAAGTTGTTACTCTGAACACACATCTTCTGTTTGAGTCCTTAAAGAATTAAGCTTAGGAAGGGTTAATTAAATGCTATTCATTTGCGTGTGTGTGTTGATACATACTTCATGCCACCCCTGCATAAGTCAGTGCCCCAGTTGGGCCACCCCAGTCAAAAAAGTCTGGATCCGCCCCTGATGAACAAACGCTGTAAAACATTAGAACAGCATTTGAGCTTCCCACACTGAGAGTGACATCAGAGGAAAATGGCTGCCTTTGAATATGGTGAATTGAATTTGATATGGAAAGCTTATTAGCAAACAGTTGCTTATTTAAACATCCAGCTGTGACAAGGACACTTATTATTGTGTGCCTATGTAGGCCTACATCATTAATGCTAATTTAAAGTGTTACAAGTGAGATTTTTGGTGTCTAAGAGCTACAAATTTTGACACCACTATTGTGTTGGGATGTTCTGATTGTGATTCACTTTCACATAAAAAAAATTTGAATGAACATTGAGTCAGAGAGTCATCACTCACAGTGTTGAGCTCAATTTGTGCTGCTGGTCGATTAATCAATTAGACTAATTGATCCACAAAGATTTGATTGGCAATTATTTAGCTAAATTGAGTCATTTTTGTCAGCTCGAGCTTCTCTAATCTTCTTCTTACCGTATTTTCTAGTCTTATGTAATGCAAATGTTTTTAAGTTTTGATGATTGAAGAAGTCCTTTGAACATGACACTTTGGGCTCTGGGATAAGTGGATAACAATACATTTCAAATTAATCGAGAAAATAATCATTTTTGTAGTCCTAGAACCTAAGAGGGACAAGTCCAAACAGTATGACTTTTCTGTCCATATTCCAAAATAGTTCGCATTGCTTTTACGCAAGATATATTTTTGAATGAATTCTCCCTTTACAGTCTCCCTCCTCTCCCCTTGAATCATCAAAGAGCGTCACTCCTCAATAAAACACACTCACGCGCGCGCATGTTGCCTCTACTGTGCGCATTATGATTCATCAACCACCGCTTGCTCATGAGACCGTGATTTCGGGTCCGATGAGTTCATTTTCGGAGCTGAGTGTTTTGTCGTGGGCCCTCGGTTGCCCCCACCACCACCACCACCCCCACCCCACCTCCCTCATCCCGCGTCTCGACGGACCAAACGCTGCTGCAGCGGCATCACCGGCAGCCTCCAAACTGCGTTTTCCCTGCCGTGATGGATCCCTGTGAACGCCGGTGAGCTGCTATCAGAGGACCGCTCAACTGTGTGGAGGAGGACCGCCGCGCGAGGACCGCAGCGAGACTGTGCCATACATCTAAAGGGATAAAAAAACAAAAACATTTAAGGCTATTTCTTCCCATGTTGTAGGACTGTCTTGTTTACCTTCAGATAAACAGCCGGGTGACAGTGATATTACGGCCGACATGTAAGAGCTGGATAACTATTCCCCGCGTGAACGACACCAATCCGCAGCTGATTACAATAACATGAAAAAGGTAAGCTTGTTGACACGTTTGGGGGTTTTTACATCGGGCGTTGCGGGTTTCAGTCAAAAAAAAATCTAACGGCTCGATTTGAGCTCATCAGGCTGCATTGTAACATCGTCAACCCTCCTCTTGAGTTGAATTTGCCTGTTTAAAATAGGTCGTTTTCACCTGTCGACTCGTGAGAACGTGGATAAGATGCCGATGTGACTTGTAAATGTCATGTCAACATGGTTTGGTTCCTGAATCTGACTCTGGAGCAGAGCTGCCTCCAGACTGCCAGAGCCAGAGTCAGTTTATATAAAACATTTGGGTCTCTGGAAGTGTTATAATGTAGAGAGCACAATACGTAGGCTATGTGTAGGCTATATCCTGTGTTTGACAAAGTTATGAAACCTGCTGTGGGGAAAGACAGCAAGTGAGAGTTTGAGGAGGGAAAAACACGTCTGTTATGTGCAATTAGGCGAAATTCTGTTAGCTTTTAACTCGGTGCAGAGTTGGAATTAATCAGCACTAAATTACCATTTACTTGTGTTGGTTGCTTTGCTCTTCTCTGGCTTTTGATGAGTGTAAAATCCTTAATCTACAGCAGCACACTCCTTCTATCTTCCTTTTGAAGTTTCATCTCTCACTGCTGGATAAGCAGGAAAATAATGCAGCTGTTTTGGGCTATAAAATATAAGTAGTATGTGAGAAACATACTGTCCTCTGGATGGAGCAGGAGCACATTCCTGGTTTCTAATATAAAGCAGCTGGGGGCTGATCGATAGCCGCTTTGTATCGAGGCCTGTGTTTCAGTTGTTGTTGCCCAACAGTGGTCCCTACAATTAAAAGCCCATTTTGTTAGTGGAAGGCTGATTAATTATTCATCCGCAGCTCAATGGGACCACAAATCTGTGGATGGCACAGTGAAGGATGTCAGTGCAGCAGTGTATAAGCCTCTGCTTGGACAGCATGGAAGGTTTATACAACATAGGCTGAATGGTAAATACCCCTTCTTTTCTCTTTTGTCAACCTCTACACGCCGGTACCGTTTGCTCTTGAAATAAACAGCAGGAGAATAAAAGCATACAAGCTCCAAACAGAGTCGTGGAAAAGCTCTGGGTCTCCTGTACGAAACAGCTCAGTTGGTGGTGGACTGCAGGCTCTCACTATACGTGTCAAAGTCAAATCTGCTGCCAGGAGGCCAACAGCCGCGATGATACTGTAGCAGAGAGTTTGAAGAAAACCCAGCTGGCTCCGGTCCAGGGTGGTGGGTGTTTTTAAAAACTGGCTTAGTCAGGGCTACTGCAGGGAGTGATTAGACAAGATGCTGTACAGTATCACACACACATCAGCGTGACGTCAGAGGACACATTGTTTTAAAAGTCTTTTCACTGACACACTGAGGAGTTCTGCACTAATATTGATACATGAAGGTGACATTCACATTATTGTCATGTTAAATGATCTGCTTGAA
Source organism: Semicossyphus pulcher (assembly GCF_022749685.1). Taxonomy (NCBI): domain Eukaryota; kingdom Metazoa; phylum Chordata; class Actinopteri; order Labriformes; family Labridae; genus Semicossyphus; species Semicossyphus pulcher. Next base: position 23,516,433 of record NW_027211637.1, read on the forward strand.
TGTTTGTTATTGTCTGAAACAATTGCGTTGGTGGATTTATGTCTTACTAGATATATTGGTTATCAGTGGACTACGTACGTTTACTGTCCTTGAGTAGACGTTTGAGGTACTTCTACATTACCTGAGTGCATATATTGTATGTTGCTTAACTTCCACTCTACTTCAATGATTCAGTGGTGGTACATATCACTTACTTAAGTCAGTCATAGAAACGTGCACTCTGTGAGTCCTGCTTTTACATTTTATAGATTATATTTTGTATGAATGATAAAAATCTGCAAAGTAACTATCTAAAGATGCAACATAGTGGAGAATTAAAGTACAATATTTCCCTCTAACATGTAGTGGAAGAAAAGGAAATACAAGTAACTACTTTGAGGTAAAATATGTAAAATGTCTGCATTAAAATGTCTGAAAAACCTCTGGACCTATGTTATAGAGCTGAGCAGTGTACATACATTATACCAAATGTTTCCATCAATGTTGTAGCCAAAGAAAAATGTTACACTGTCCAACATAACATCGACTTTCTTCTGGGAAACATGTTAAAAACAGATGATAGTCTTACCATCTTGTGGTTTGAATAAATGGGACTAAAAATAACGTGAAAAAAAACATAACAGTACCTCATCTGTGAATTTGAACTTTGCCTGAGTCAGGTCAGATAGATTTAATTGGCTAGGTGTTATTTTAACAATTAAGACAACAACTCCCACGAGCCCACGCTACTTCATCACATCAAACTAGATCTCTTGTTGTTTTGATTGACAGACCCCTAGTGGCTGTACAGTACACAGATTATTTAAGTTCACTGCATTTATTAGACAGCTGTTGTTCTAAATGACTTTACTGATTATGATTTATGATTTAAACCAGTGGTTACCAACCTGGGGTCCGGGCCCCCCTTAGGGGGCCACCAAAGATCGCTGGGGGTGCGTGAGGCTTTGTTTGCACTGAGATTGTCAAGATTAGATTTGCACGTTAAATAAAATAATTTAAAAAGCACTAATTTGATAATCAAAAGTCTGTCCAACTATAAAAAAATATTTTTTTTTTTTCGGTCCTCATTCAAATATAGTAGCTACTTTGTAGGCCACACCTCTGTGAACTATAGACTGATTGGTGTTCATTTTTGCCGATAAAAGGTTGGGAACCACTGGATTAAACTACCCTGCAGTGTAAAATGCAGTTTGAATGATCTAACTGTACAATTAACTTCCATATCAATGCATCACTAACAGTAATATAATGAACATCACTATTGCAATTATCAATTAAGGAATGCAGATAATAGGGGTGCTGGATTAGCTCAGTTGGTAGAGCAGGCGCCCCATATATACCCCTTTTCGACCGAGGCAGTTTCAGGGCCGGTTCGGAGCCGGTGCTCAATTGAGGAACAGTTTTTTGACAGCATATGAACCGGATCTCGGCCAGGAAAACAGGTTCCAGAGCGGCACCAACTCTTTGCTGGTCTCCAACCACAAACAGCTTACGTCAGGGCCGAGGGGCGGGGTTGCCAAGACCAAAAAGACAAACCAAAACATATACAGAGAGGCTACAGTCCTCGACGCAGCGGCCACAGGTTCGACTCCCGCCCTCCGCCCTTTGCTGCACGTCACCCCTCTCTCTCTTCTCCCCATACTTACTGTGTCTCTTCAGCTGACCTATCAATAAGGCAAAATGGCCAAAAAAAAGCAGTCTATCTAAAGGTGTTAGATACATAATACTTACATAATAAGACTGTTGAATTTTGCTGACAATACTTTCCTACTTTCAGAAGACAATTTGACGCAGGGCTTTCTAATGTAATGGAGTATTTACTTGCTTGTTTTGCAAATAATTCTTTCGCAAATATGCAACTACTTCTACCCTGAGCTAACACTGTAAGAGAGTTTTCCATCTGCTGGAAAACCGCATAAGTGTTGCAATCTTGTGTGTCCGACCTACTGTGTGACAGCGTCAGCATTATGAGGCTTTGTTAAGTATGACTGCACATGCTGGGGCGCGTTAGCCGTATCATGAGAAGGGAAAGAGCACAAATGTCAGAAGGAATTTTCCTAATTGGCATTTTGATGAACATGGACAACCGTCTCTGGAGCCCAGTCTCCTCTCTTAGACTCCTCTTCTGTTTTATTAACTCTCCAGCTTTCCTCTGCCAATCTGTGCACTATATCAGCCGCGTGTGGTGGGTGTAAGGTCAGCTGACAAACACAACAAGGTAATTACAATATAGTGCGTTCAGCAGCCTCTCATGTCACTCATCAGGCTGTTATATTGAATGATGGATAACGGCGTCAGGATGGATTACTTACTTTCCTCTGTTATTACGTCTGCTACAGTAAAGACTGATGTGTTTACTGCCTATGTGGAAGAAACCGTTTAAATTTAGCACATATGTAATATCAAGCTGTTGTTTCTCTCTATAGCAGCGAGGCTTCAGTGTAACTTCACTTCAGCCGTGTGTACACTTCCTGCTCACCGCCGCTCAAGTGTGTTGATGCTCCATCTGATCAGCGATCGTCTCACCGCGGCCTCTTACATTTGAGGAGAAAGAGGACTCGAATGGAGAGCAGAACTGCTGTGGAGAGAGAGAGAGATTTTATGACCTTGGTTATGTCTCTCGCTCTCAGTGCGTCTCCTGCAGGAGCTGATGGAGTGTTTGGAGGTGATTAGAGTCGGCCTCCTCTGACGCCGCTCTGTGCTGCTGAGTCGGTGACCTTTCCTGCCATCAGGTCAATCTGCCCAACCATCTCTCCTCCTCTTTCCTCCACCCTTTCCTCTCCTGTTCTATTATCTCCCCTTCTCATTTCTCCTCTCCAATTCTTTTCTCTCCCCTTTTTCTCCTCCTACCTCCCGTCTGTTCTTGATTTCTTTTCTTTCCTCTCCTATAATCCTTTGCCATTTTCTCTCCACTTTTCTCTTCATCCTCACCTCCTCTCCTCTCACATCCCTTTTTCCTCTTCTCATTTTTTCTCCTCCTACCTCTCCTCTTTTCATCAGTCCTTTTCTTTCCTTTCCTCTCCTCTTCTTTAATCCTTGGTCATCTCACTCACTTTTCTCTTAAATCCTCATTTCCTCTCCTTATTTCTCCTCCACTTCTTTCCTCCTCTTTTCCCACCTCTCCTTTTCTCCATCACTTCCCTTCTTTCATCCTTCCTTATCTCCTCCCCTTTGCACTCCCCTCTCCTCTTATATCCTCCTCTCCTTATTTCTCCTCTCCACTTCTTTCCTCTTCTCTTCCCTCTCCTCCACTCTACTCTGCCTCCTCCTTTCCTCTCCTCTCCAATCCTTTCATCTCACCTCCTCCCTGTCCTTTCATCCTTTCCCGTCCACCACCCCTCCTCTCCTTTGTCTCCTCACCTCTCATCTCCTTTCTACTCATTTCATCTCCTCCTCTCTTTCATTCTCCCATCTTCCTCATCTCTCTCCTAGTCTCATCTACTCCTTCTCGTATCATCCCTTTGACTCCTCTCCACTCCTTCCCTTTGCCTCTTGTCTTCTCCACTACTCTCCTTTCTATTTTGTCCTCTCCTCACCTCCCCTCTCAAATCTCTTCTCCTCTTATGTCCTTTTAGTATTTTCTCTCCTTTTTTCTCCTCTCCTATGCCCTTCATTCATTTCCTCTTTACTTTGTCCTCCCTTCTCGTCTCCTCTCTGATAATTTCATTTTTTCCTCCTTTCTTTTCATTTTTTGTCCTTTCCTCTCATCCTCTACTCTCCAATGCTGTCATCTCCTCTCCTCTTGTACACTTGTATCATTTTCTCTCCTATTTGCCCCCCTCTATTCCTTTTCTCGTTTCCTTCTCCTCCATATCCTAATTTCTCCTCTCCTATCCTTTCATTTCCTTTCTTGCATCCTTTTTGCTCCTCCCTTTCCTTGTCTCTTGTTTCCTTCTCCATCTCCTAACTTCTCCTCTCCTCTCCAATCCTTTCATTTCCTCTCTTGTATCCTTTTCTCTCTTTCCTTGTCTCTTGTTTCCTTCTCCTCCCTGTGCTAACTTCTCCTCCCATCTCCTCTCCTCTACTTTTATCCTTGTCTCTCTTTTTTGCTCCTCCCTTTCCTTGTCTCTTGTTTCCTTCTCCATCTCCTTACTTCTCCTCTCTTCTCTTCTCCTCTCCAATCCTTTCATTTCCTCTCTTGTATCCTTTTCTCTCTTTCCTTGTCTCTTGTTTCCTTCTCCTCCCTATCCTAACTTCTCCTCTCCTCTCCTCTCCTCTCCTCTCCTCTCCTCTACTTTTATCCTTGTCTCTCCTTTTTGCTCCTCCCTTTCCTTGTCTCTTGTTTCCTTATCCTCTACTCTCCTCTCCTCTCTCCTTTTTGCTCCCCTCTGTTCCTTGTCTCTTGTTTCCCTCTCCTCTCCTCTCCTCTCCTCTCTTGTATCCTTGTCTCTCCTTTTTGCTCCGCTCTGTTCCTTGTCTCTTGTTTCCTTCTCCCCCCTATCCTTTCCTCTCCTCTCCTCTCTTGTATCCTTTTCTCTCCTTTTTGCTCCCCTCTGTTCCTTTTCTTCCATTTCCTTCTCCTCATCTCAAACTTCTCCTCTCCTCTCGCATGCTTTTATCCTCGTCTCTCCTTTCCTTTCCTCTACCCTGTCTCCTCGATCTCCTCTCTATCCTTACACATCTCTCCTCTCTCCTCCTCGTTGTCCTCTCCCCTCTCTCCTCTCTTGTTCATCGGTATGTTCATGCGGCAAAAGACGAGAGAAAAAGCAAATCAAAAGATAAACACTCTTGTACGTCACATTAAATGCTTCTCTCCTCCTCGCGTCTCCGGATTCGTCAAGTTGTAACATCTCACATTTTCCACTTCTCGAATGAGAGCTGAAAATAGAAACAACTGTTTTACAGTCGGCTCCTGACAGGCGACTTGTTATCTCCCCGCGTGTGTCACTTTACAATAAGTCCTTGGCCGGGCCGCGTCGCTGAACGGATCCTCTGACACGAATTTGCATGTTAAGCTGAACGTTCCTCACCAGGGACGATTAATCAGCACACAGCAATTAATGAGTGTGTGTCCCCCGGTGATTAATGTGTCTCATGTGTCCGACGTGGGAAAGATCCCCGCAACATCTGTTTGTTCATTTCACTGTTTTTATATTTTTCACTCACTTTCTTGGAGATATTAGGCTTTAAAATTGGGTTTGAATTACATGCAGCTAATGAATGTATCCTGGTTGCAGTTTACAATCAAATACAATACAGAAGCTTCCTCACATGACTGAGAGGCAACAGAGCAGCGCCCAGGATGCTGCGGAAATATTACAGGGTGAGATTCAAAAGCTCAGGGATATTTTGCTTCGCGACTACAAAGAGAATTTCTATAACCTTCACTTGAGTTTTTCTCGGGCACTTCTTGGTGATTGTGTCCGTGGGTGGTTGTGTTTGTGTATATATATATATATATACTTTTCTGGTCAGGGACGGAGCATACAGGGTTTCATTGTAATATCTGCCGCCCTTGAATCCGTGTTGGCTCTAATTCCTTTCATGTAAATATAAGACAAACAGATTTTTTTGCCTTTTGGAAACCTGCATCCCTCTGGCAGGTCCACAAACAAATTCATAAATTCATGTACATATTCGAGAGAGCCGCGGGACAACAGAAAAAAACGCTCTTATGTTGACTTTAATGTGTTTATGACCACAAACAAACTTAAGCATGCAGAGAAGATGGAAGGAAAAAATGTACTTTGTTGGGAATTATGCAAGGACAAAGATCAATGCCAGCCTGCAGCAAGATTCCCTCTCATTAATGCAAAGTTAAACTAATTGTGTCATCGTTAAGTTCACACATTTTTCTAGCCGAATAGTGATTTAACGTCTTAGCTGTTTCTCCTAATGCTTCTCTGCAAAAGCGTCAGCGTGCACAGACACTGGGCTTGATAGGGAGTCAGAGAGCAGATCGGAGCCCTCTGAAGATTAACACCATGGGACGCCTGCCTTCTGGCTCCTGCCACCGAGTACATCCACTCAAACCGAGACCTGACCCCGGGTGTGTGCCTGTGTCAGAGCCTCGGCCGGGCCCCGCGGACCACCATATGGACGCGGCATCTCGTGTGATCGTGCCTGTTGCCGTCGCCGATCCTCTCCTGCCACACCAGAAGTTTTTTGTCACCTCCTGACATGGATGGCAACGCATCCTTTCATGCACAGATAGCTGTATAACTGTCCCAAGTCTCAATAGAGATCTGGCCAACACTGATTGTAGATATGTGTGCAAATGAAATAGTTTCATTTGTTTAAAGTGGGAGTATTATGCTGTTTCACATTTTAAGACATATCATTTTACAGTTGGATGTACAGACTCAACGTGGGTGAAGTTTCTAATCTGTACCTTAAAGTATGTAACACCGGGTTTCACACAGTTTTTTTGACACGCTGCATTTTGTGATGTCACAAAGTGCAGCCTCAGCAGGTTTCGGAGAGCTGGCCAATCAGAAGAAAAGTGGGCTTGTAGAGGCGGGGTCTCTTAAAGGGACAGAGCTGACTGAGTCGTCTCAAGCAGAGGCTGTTTGAGGGCCTGCACAGAGCAGAGAAATTTTTAACTGAGTTTTTTAAATTATGTTAAGCTACTTCACAGGTATTGCATAGTAAAAAATGAAGCTTTAAATAAGCATAATACCCCCTCCTTTAATTAGCCTTGTAGCAACAAAATAATTGACCTGTAGTTCGTGTCTTTTAATACTCCAGCAAACATCACTACAGCAGCTTCTCCGTCACAAACACAAAAGAAGCAAACATTGTGTTTTCTGTCTAAAGTGGAACCAAACTAACCTGTCTGAATGCAGAAGTCAGTCTAATACAATCGCTCTTTTATTTTATGCTACACACAGCGTGAGCCTCACAACAGCAGGTCACAGTAAAGTTGGTTACCTGCAGCCTGCAGCTGGATTACACGCCTGTGTCACTTCCCTGTGGATACCTCGTGTTGGGGAGCGCGGGCTGATTCAATTGAAGGAATTACTCCACCACAACCAATACATTTTTGAAAATAAGAATATTATTACAGCATGTAAACAAATCGAATAACAACTTCAGACAAAATCAGACCTTAAAAAGTATCAAAAACATGGTTTGATTCCATGAAAGCCCACAGCAACCAATCCATCCCAAGCCCCGCCCCCTTTTCGCTTTATGCTCCAATAACAGTTGAGCAAGCTTGATACCCAGCAGAGCCTTCGTCAACTTTCCCTACCCATGTCTACTGAGCTAGATATACTGTATGTTAAGTTTGTCTATGTTGAAAAGAAAACACAATTTTAAAGACGTTTCAAAGGGAGGCCTGTTTAAGCGACACCCTCACTGTGCCAAAGGAGACATGTTTGCTATATTCCCGAAGCTATAACCAGTCGATTCTGTTCATCTAGGTGCTGCAGCAGCACATCTGCCTTGTTCATAAAAGTTAACATAGTGAAATACAGTATATTTCCATCACATACTATAAGATATCGTGTACACACTGCAGCAGCCTAAACTGAACCGCTTTCTCTTCAGCTCTTCTACCCTGTCCAATGAAGGGGGCGGGGCTTAGTAAGGGTTTATTACAGTACGGTATATATAATACCAGGCTTATATCCTGCATGTAAGGTCAAGCTGTGGGTATAGGGTAATCAAAACACTTGGTAAAGTTTAGGGAAAGATGATGGTTATGGTTAATAAAACACGCAGGTTGATTGCAGGTCTGTGCTGAGGTGTGAAAGAACAAACCACTTCCTGGTTGTAGACACAGGATGTAAGCTGGGAGGTATAAAGTCCTCTAGTATTGATATAATCCCTATAGGATACGGGGCTGTTAAAATACTTTTTGAGGAAAAAAAAAAGAAGAGCATTCTTATAATTTGCTCTGAATACGGAGAATAAAGTATCTGTAACACAGTGATCGTGTTATGAATGCTAAGTTTAAGTTTTCCCTCAATAGGACATATGGTGCAACATAACAGCTGGACTGAGATTACCTCACGCCCTTTGATTTCAAACCACATTAGAGAATTCATCATAGTGTACAAAAAAAAATCTAGGTCTTAGTGTGCTAAAAGACTGACCTTTTTAATATGTTAATGTGTCTCTACAGCGAAAGCAGCAGCCAGGCATGTAACCTCCCACTGAATTATGCCACGAAAAAAACATGCACACATTAAAGTGTTGCACATGGAGGGTGCGCACAATGTGCAGCTGTCATGCCACGGTCATGATTCAAACAGCAGCAGGTTTGACGTGCACTCTCACATACACACATTTGAGTGGAGGATTTCAGGAAGGGAAACAGTCGCCCTGTGTGAACTGCAGATTAAACTAAGCTTGAGTTTGAGACTCAGAAATCACACCAGGGCTTTGCTTTGACTTAATCCTGCCTGTGCACGGTGTCAAGATCTTGCATAATGACGTAAAGTCGCCTGAGATAACAGAAAAGTTAGAAAACTGCAGAGATATCACAACTTTGGTTTGTAGCCTGAATAAAGTGCAAAACCATCAACAATCACTGCAACTGGGAAAATCCCGTCTGACCCCATAGTTACTACTTATTTTTGTTGCAGAACATTACTGCAAGAGTTTGGCATCTTGGGAGCATCCAAAACCACTCGTGAACTCAACATTGACTTATTAATACGTTTAGAAAATTAAGATGATAAAACTAAACCAGCAGGTGCTGATTTACACATCCAGCAGACAATATGCAACATGGTCATTTATTTTGAGGCTTCTGGCCAACTTGACTGGGTTGCACCAACTGTTCTCCTCTAAGACCGGTATTGTTGGCTGAGTCTTTGCTATCTTTGCTAAGACCCAACTTAAAGAGGGGGTATTATGCTGTTTCACATTTTAAGACGTATATATAATTTTACAATGTTGGATGTCCAGACTAAACGTGGGTGAAGTTTCAAATCTGTAGGTAAAAGTATGTTGGAGTAATCCCCAGGCTTCTCAGCTCAGTCTGCAGGCTGCTGTGAACGCCCGGTTTTACACACGCTGCACTTTGTGATGTCAGCAGGCTTCAGAGAGCCTAAATTATGCTAAGCTACTCCACAGGTATCACAGAGTGAAATATGAAGCTTGAAATTTATAGGAATTACTTTATGTTTACGAGTCGACTCGTAGGTAAATAACTCCGGCAGCATCAGTTCAGACAACTCACGTTTGTTGTTTGAAATGTTTACTGCAGCAGCAGAGCACAGCTTGTGTTTGACGTCTAGGCTCCAACCTCATCACTCCTTGCAGATCTATTTTACATGCAGAAATTTGAGGAGTAATGAGATAATATCTTAAACCCCCCCTAGCCGGAGCCTGCCGGTGGTGCAGGGCAGCGGTGGCAATGACAAATGGCAAATCTTGCTGCTTAAATAGACCGCCAAACTGGGAGGAAGTGTTTGTCGGCTGATTGTGGAGAATGACGCTTGTCAAGTGTGAAATCAGGGCAGCTCGAGTTCTCCATTTAGAGACAACTATGTATGTACCAGTGAAAAGGCATTCTTAGCAAGGCAAATAAAGATGTGTTGAGAATTTGGTCTTTTGCAGCTAAATGCTCTGCTATGTTTGCTAGTTAGAAACAATAGTGAGAGTGAACTATAACAGGAAGTTGCTCATTAGAATCCAGGAAGACATTCTCTCTGCATTAAGTTGATTGAAGGAAAAGTAATGGCTCTGCTTTTTTCTCAAGTTTCCATTTTATGTTGCAAATTACCGTTGATGTGTAATATCTTGCAGACAGGGTTGCTTGTGAACACCATAATCAAACTGTCACGGAGTCTGAGCTTTGTAGGAGTGTTTCTCCATGTGTTGGCTGGTTCGTGGTGCTGTTTGGTTTTAATGTGTTTTGGTGGCTGGTTTTCTGCCCCCGTGCCTTGTTTATTGCTTTAGCAACCAACCTGACCGACCATGTTTGGTCAGGAGAGACTGTGGAGTGCACCCACACAGCCCTTTCACTGTCAGGGCCACAAAGAGTCAAGAGCAACGTTCAACCTTGTGACATTACGCACCTGCATGCTCTCTTCCTACACACACACACAAAGTTTGACTGCTCTAAGGAGTGATAGTGCACTGTGTCATCCTCAGTGGTGAGGCAATTTGAAGCAGGTCTCTCTTTTCACAGATAGATGCCACACGTCCCAGAGGACTGCTAAACACTTACTCATGATCAATAACACTCACTGTAACCTTGAAGCTAAATACAACGGTTTACAACATGACACCAGGTGTACTACTTTATAAAGAGTCCTCCTTCCACTATCAGTCTATCAGCCTGGCTGCTGTTTACTTGGAGGGATGGAGCAGGTTAATGAACATCAGTGTAAAAGAACAGGATGTAGACACGCTAGAGTTAGCAAGAATGCTAGTTTTCATCCATTAGCTAGTTTTTGTGTCGTTACTTCCTGATAAACCGTTGCCAACACAACACAAATATACACAGTACACTTATAATGGTACCTAAAGGTGTTTCAGTTTGCTAAACATAGTTTTCTATCCTTTGTTAATCCCTGCAGTGTGAGCCCTCCAAAGTTGATACACCATCTAGTGCTCTCCGTATTAGCTTAGCGATTAGCATTGCGAGAGATTTGCATAACAATTTGGTCCCGTCTTCACACTTAACAGCGGCTTAAGCGCATGCGACGGCTGCCTGTGTTTCTTTGCTTCAGTTTGCTTTCTTATATATTATTCATGGTGCAGTCATGTGCATTCACACTCGCTGCACAAAGTGGAGCTTGTTGTGTTTAAGTCGCACTCAATGTTGCATGAACAATAGCGAGCACATTGCATGGGATGTTGGCATATTAGCGCTTTCATTAATTATGTCATGACCCGCTCCTCGTATGTTAAAAACTGAATGTTTGGAAGATAGAACGAGGCACAAACAGAATGGAATCAAGTAAACAAACACAGTATTTAATAGATTGTTTTTTCCTGCTCATTTACGCAGGCTAATGGACATTAGCGCTGTGTGTTTTCACTGGATTTAGAGAGAGGATTTGTGATGTAATGGAGAAACTTGTGTTAGTCTGCCACTGCGGCAGGATTAGCAACACAGGCAAAGAACTGACTTCTGCAATTCCTCTGCTGTCTTGTGTTTGTGTGAACCTCACAGTCTCCGCAGCAGGCTGTCCGTTATACTTAGATTTCTTGAACGTGACTTGTCTCATTGTCGTCTCTCTGCAGTCGACGAGCAGGTCACCCTGAGCTGTCTGTTGTAGACTGCTACAGCGCTTACTGTACGACATCAGCGCGCCCAGCCTCCCTCCTCACAACACCGAGGTCATACGTGCATGTTTGTGTTTCTACAGGAAGTGCGCATTCACTGTAAACACCACTGTTGCATAATTCACAGCAGGAGGGAGGCAGCTGTTCCTGAAGACTGGCAGGTAATGGGGCAGTAAGATGCTCACAGGAGGCTGGAGGGCAAATCCTGTACGAGTCAGAGATGTTACGCAGTTCCAGCCTTTCCCAAAGGGATCCCGTCTGGAAGCTTGACTGCAGGTCGTTGATAAAGGAGCTGCATTAGGAGCTGACTAATGGCAGAACTAATATTAGGCTCAGATTTCGCCACCTGCTTGGAGAGCATCTGTCCGTCATCACAAGGCAATCTCTCTCTTTATTAATCTGCTGGGGGTGGTAATGAATTTCATCTGGAGAATTGCAAGGGCTCCCAAAGGTCACTGTTTGCACTTTTGCTTCCTCTATCTCTTCATCTCTTCCTGTAATCCCACTCTCTTCTATATTAATTTGTGCATCACACAGAAGCATAAACACACAGTAAACACCATCATGTCATGCAAGCTGAGAAAACATTAGAATTTGGCCTTTATGTTTGGTGGGAGGCTTTATCCGAATCTATACATTAGTAGAATTTCAAGTCATTGTATCTCTAAACATAGGTACTACCGTAGACCATAGTATAAAAATATTGGACAACAGAACAGGTCCCCGAAAGTGAAGCAAAAACATCTCTATCGCCCCCTGCTGACTGGCTGCAGTATAGGTCATAAAGCCTGCCTCCTCCATGTCAACAGATGGGACACGAGTCAAACTTTAAAATCTAAATACATGTCAAAAACATTTTTCTTAAAGTCGAGGTGAAATGCAAAAAGGAATTTTAATCCTTTTAGATCACATCCCCGGTAATATTGTGCATCTATTTAAGAATATAGGCCAAAAAAATACAGAAAATCCATTTCTTCGTATTCTTATATCAAAAGCCAATCATTTTTTCTTCCTTTAAAACAAAATATCACGTGTGCTTACGTAAGCAATTTCACGTAACCGATTTCAACCAATAATATCATGACATCCACCTGTCAATCAATCTGCAACATTTAGCCACAGAGCGCCAAGAGTGATATGACACGCCCACTTCTCAACGATCCAATCAAATCCCTCTAATGATATGTCCCGCCTGCACGTCCTGTTTCACTCGGAAATACGTCACGATACGGAAGCCAGATACTCTCGAAATGCCGTTTCATGGTTTCTGTCATTATAGTTAGCTAATTTCATGCAGATTATGTCCAAGTGTAAATTTTTCTGACAAGTTGATTTTTAATTTGTTATTTGATGCTGTAAAAAGGATGATTGACAGCTCTGTTGTCGTTAGTTTCCTCCATTGGTTTGTAGCAGGCAGCGGATTACTGCCATCTGTTGGAATGCAAGGCACACTTCTTTAAACGTAGCACTGCGACTCTGGAAAGCAGATTACTAATTTGTTCGTGGGCAAGCGTTATCTGCTGTGCTTAAATTTTAAATCCGATCACACGATTACAGTTCGAACTATTAATATTTCACCAGGTTCGAACAATATATCGAATTTGGATTGAAAAGTGACAGCCCCAGCTCCGGGGGTATTTTGGCTGCTGTACAACGAGAGGAGTTGGAAACGCGTCGTCCATATATACCGTCACTGGGTACTAGAAAGTGATGCTTCCATAATGTGCCGCTGTCTTTCTCTAAGACTGTCTTCTTGCCAACACACCTCATAAATTATTGCAGCACACTGTAGTAACTTGACAAACCTTTGTACTCCACAGTATACAGACTTCTATTTTATTGATAATACTGAATGGAAGGGGGTGTTTATGTCTTGCTGCCTTGCTGCAGGGGATTCTGCAGTGCACATGCTGTGTAAACAATTTACCAGAATAAAGATAAATCTCCTCGTCTTTATCTCTCTGTCTTTGTTAGGCCTCATCTATTTGTAATCAAATACTGACGCAGACAGTCAGAGCTCGGCCTGCAGCGTATTCTTTAACTGACTGACCAACAGTGTTGCTCTCCCTGCGGCATCATGATGGATGTTTGGTTGTTGACAGGGCTGTGATGCTGTGAATGCGTAGTGTGCAACATATTTGTCAAAATATTTCAGCATTTGAGTGGATTGAGATGGAAAAGAGAAAGTTTTTTCTCCCCTGAACGGCGGAGAGAGGAGGGTTTCCACGAGGCAATATGCTCTCTGGTAGCTGTGTGATTGTTTCTGCCTGATCCTCCTGCATACGCTCGGTCACTGCGCTGCGTAGAGTCTCATTAGTATGGGTGTCACTACCTCTCCTTCAGCTGAACCTGCCATGCCACTACTGTAGTAGAGCTGCCTGCCTGCCTGCCTGCCTGCCGCATTGTCCCTGGATGGCCGATGTGAGGCTGCCAGCTCTGTCTCCTCCAAGGATGACTGAAATGTGGGCGAGCGTCAGAAGCTGAATGTCATGATTCAAGCAAAGGAAATGTGTGTGTGTGTGTGTGTGTGTGTGTGTGTGTGTGTGTTGTGCGGCACAGAGAAGCATGTTTATATGAAGTAAAAGGAACAGGAAAGATAAAAGAGGCCTTTATGATTATCACTGCTAACATGCAAACATAAAGCCTGCGTTAGAATGAATGGTGGCCACCAAGCGGCTGTAAAAGACGACTTAAATGCATGCAAGGACTTTGCTTTAATTAAACTGATTTAATGTATAAATATACTTTATATAACCTATGGAGGCTGTAGAAGAAGAAATGAATACCATGTAGGCAGATGGGAACAGCTAATCTGAGGGGCTCCTGCATGTCCTACCCCACGTTCTCAGCCCATGCTTCCTGTCTTTCTCTGGAAAACAGCTGACCTGTGATTTTAAAGCTTGGCTGATACTGTAGATGCAATTCCAGTGTGTATTTTTTTAGCAATTTTTCATACAATCTTAGTTGGAGGAGGTTCAACAAGTCTCAGATGTGTGAAAACTGACAGCCTAGCATATTTGTTTGTTTACTCTGACAGTTTTGGCTGTAGCTCTACCGTCTTTTTTATAGCATCACAGGTGTTGAAATATGGTACAATCCAAGGACGAAAGTGACAGAGAGCAGCAAAGTGATGCTGTTTATGATATCCAACACCTCGCTTAGAACAAACACATGTTTGTGCCACAGGCCCGGCTTCTGGAGCTGGGGAACGACAACAGGGAAAAAAAGTGTGAAAAGGAGACTTCTGGAGCACACAGAGACAAGCAGGCCAAGAAAACCTGAAGTCGGCAATCTCAAATCATTACAAGGGAGCAAACCACATCATTGAAGTGTCTTGTCATATAGTAAAAAGTATCACTGGTGGGTTATGGAAGCTGTAGAGGTCTGGAATCAGGCCCAGAGAACATAAAGTCAAGATGAAGCGGCTGCTCAACTCTATAATTCTTAGATACTGCCTTAAAAATTGACCGGACAACACTGGAAGTTACTAAACTGCCTCCAGGAGGACCTAAGGAGACTGATGAGTAATTTCATCCTTTGGGAAATACACTTTGTACTCGGTATAGTAAATTTGAAGCTACAATCAGCCACCAGTTAGCCTAGCTTAGCATAAAGACAGTAAAACGTCCAATCTGGTTATCTCCAAAAATAACAATTTGTGCACTTAAAGTATCTATCGCTGAATGAGGTAACACAATGGTGATTGAGCCTATGGCCCACTGATGAAAGCCTTTGCATTTGCAGTATTACAGACTGTGTGTCTGTGGCGACTTTCACAGAAAAAATCACAAGCAGCGCCCAGTTAGTGACACGTTTTCCATCAGCCAGCAGTGGTTGGTCTGCCAGAGAGGGTAGGCGGAGCTAAGCGGCTGCTTTTCCGGCCTCTGCAAGTGTTGCGAGTAAACAGTAATCTACTATGGCTGAACATACAAAGAAAAGATCCATGACTACAGATACAACTTCAACAATAAGTGAAAATCCAAAGAAAAAGAAACAAATTTGACGCTCAGATGAAGGCAAACAGTCTAAAAAACTAAGCGACCGTCAGCGAGGAAAATCAATTACAACCAGAGCCAAACGTGGACGTCACACATGCAACACTGTGTGGATATCTGGAAAGTGTGCTCCAGCGAATTATTTAACGCCATAGGTGCCGCCAAAGAGAAAGAATCTAAGATTTTTGAGATTACCACTTTAAACAACTAAAGCTCGCCTTCTCCCACTGTTTGTTCAGTTCAGTTTGTTTGATCAAAAAAAAAATTAAGTGCTACAATGTCTTAAGTAACCTTCAAAAATCAGCAAATAGAGCTCTGAGAGATCTACAGTGACTACACCTGCCAGTAAAACCAGAAAAATCCATTCTTCTCAGCCTCTTGCTTTGTTACTCTCTTTTCTCTTCTTAGCTTTCTCTGTCAACTTCTTCTTTGGTTTGACCTTCAGTGCTTTCTTGCTACCAGCTGAAGCTAGAGCCAAACTTGTAAAGTAAGCCTGTCAAGCAAGTAATTGCACAATATTTGTCTCATTTTAAGCAAAGCACTTACTGAGCAGCTCTGTCCTGAGTTAAACAGACGGACAAACAGGCTGCATGGACATTAAGAACCTTATTTAGATCTCAAACGCGCCCTGACAGGCTTCATGTTTGCCCTTTTCTTTATCCCACTGTGAAAGCATTAAAGTAAGCGAGGTTTTTGAATAGACGGAAGGGATAATTGTATAAGCACGTAAAGAGCTGAGCCGAGAGATGTTTATATATATTCTCTCTCTGCGCACTCACAGCCATTGTCCTTTGTCCCTCCTGGAGGCCAGAGGATAAACTCTCCTCTCACTCCCTGCTGCTATGTCATCACTCCTGGACTTCGTTCAATCAGTATGACAAAGGGATGAAACTGCGCTTGCCTTTGCAAAGTCACCTGATAATGCAATATTCTGTTTTTAGCCTTGACAGCACTGGCTCATCTATTCCTGTATTACTGTGCTTCAAAACGCCGCACAACCTAAGAAATCAGGCATAAAACTTTGTTATTATTAGAGCTTCACTTTGATATTACGTAAATTGTGAGAAAATATGTGGCTTAGATGTGCTTTGATTGAATCGAGGCCCTGCTGTGCGGCTTTCCATTACCAGTAAAATCAAACCACATTTCAGGCATCATGGTATCTTAAACCCCTCCCCCTCCTCCTCCTGCTCCATGAAACGCGTGCCACAGAAGTGATCTTTTTCCAGGCAGGACTCTGAGACACTGACACCCACCAGTTTTGTTCCTCATGTTCTCACAGTGAGACATATTGACATGTTGTCTCAGTGTTTTTGATAATGCATTTGGTCCTGAAAGATAAGAGGCCCATACATCAAACCTGACAGGTCTGTCGAGCAGCCGCCTCACCTCATCACTTCTAGTCTCTCATTCATCCTGTACTGCGTTTTTTTGTCTGTAATACTCCCACACATTTCTGTTTACCTACTTTTATTTTTCACTCTCTTCTCTGGCGTGTTTTCTATCCTAAATGCTCCTTCATCATTTATTTTCTCTCTTCCTTTCTTCTCTTAAGTGTTTCTCCTTGTCTCCGTCCTTGTTACTGTCAGTTCCTTCTTTTAAACGCTCTTGCAATCCTGGCACCGTGTCTGTCGCACTGGCTCGGATTTCAGTTTAGCTCAGTCTTTCTCCTCTCCTCCTTTCTCATTTCATTGAGGCTTTAATGAATGTAGTTTTTAATAAACAGTAAGGTCAAATACCCCCACTCCTTTACTCGCCGTGCAGGTCCCAGCCGCCTGGAAGAGATGGAAAAGTAAACACCTGCAGAAAATGTATTTAATAATCAGGGAGGTCTGGGTTAGAATTAGCTGTGTTAGCGGCTCCTGAGGGTAAACTGGGCGGCGCAGGCTCATTTGTCACAAGCTGAAGCCTCACAGGCAGAGTGGACTCGGCCGAACAGGTGTACACACCAGAGGAAATGTCAGCGAAAGTAATGGTGGTAGTGGTCTGGTAAAGAGGATTGTTAGTGGTCATATAATGGGCTTAAATACGCTGCCATTCAAGATAAGGTAATCAAATGCACCTATCAATCTCTCTTGAAGTTAGCTAAAGCTCTTGCTAGCTTAGCAATTTATCAAACTTCATATTTCTCTACATTTAGAAAGTTAGGTTATCATCAGCTGAGAAGGCTCTTAGTTTATGCGCCTGTTGTCAGCTGAATTACTTCACATTGTTTTTAGCTGCATCATTCTACACAGAGTAATGCAGGGCCAAAAATACAGCAGGCTGTGAACTAACAGGCTGTGACACAGTAATAAATGATGATAAAGACACAGAATGTTAGACATGCAGTGTTTCTTAACGCTCTACAGCAGCGGAGACAGGATGTCAGGGTAAGCTGCTAGCTAGCACTAGCTTGTTCCTACATGCTCAGATTGTTTTAAGGACAGCACCCCCTAACTGTTTACAAGGTTTTAACAGGGAGCCAAATTAGAGTTATCAAATAGACAAGGGGGTAAAAAACAGTAAAGACACAGAAAAAAGCAGTTTCACATTAAAAATCTGTGTTTTTTCAACACTCTTCTTCAGCGGAGACAGGACTTCAACTAACTGCTGCTAACTAGCATTAGCTTGTTCCTAGATGCTCAGATTGTGTTTAGGACAGCATCCCTTTACTGTTCATTGTTTACAAGGTTTTAACCGGGAGCCAAATTACGCACAAAGGTCTCCTCCTCTCCTAAATAAAGGAACCAGCATATTAAAACTGGTAAAAACACTGAACAAAGCAGTTTCACGTTAAAATTACTGTCTCTGTGATGTTCTTCGAGGGGGTTTGGAAGCTGCTTGCCAAGCTGTCTCTAACTTTAGCTCACTAGCTGACTAAATGTCTTCATCCGTTTATATTGTATAGTTAAAAGCGATGGTGACTTAAAGCACTAAAATGTAGTTTTCTGGAGTTTTTTAATGTACAGCCGCCAATTATTAAAAACTAATGGATGTGCGTCTTAGAGCTTTAGCATCTTAGCAAGTAAGTCCGGAGCTAATGTTAGCTTAATTAGCTAGCTAGCTAGAGCTGATAAAACCTGCTAGTGACAGCTGTCTTGTAGCTGGTAAAATTGAAAATTGTGTCTACCTCTGTCTGAAATTAAGAATAATTTCCATTTAAATTTTTGAGTAGTGATTTAGCAAATGGTCAAATGTTGGGTCTCGACACCTTTACTTTGTCGCTGATGAGTCCTTTTTATCACACTTAAGGGTGAAGATGCAGCACCTTAAAAAGCACAAGAAAATCAATTCTCCAAAACTCATCAGCGTGTGTCCTGGCCTGGTTTGATTCATGGGACACCTCCTGTATCGATTGAACCCACTTTGTTCTGTGATCAACATGCTGGTCAGGATTTGCATTCAGCATTTTATTATCAAAGACCTTAGTCCGCGGCCTGGCACCTAAAATGCTGATCCCTGTTTCTGAGTGATGTATCCTTGAACAAAGAAACTGTAACTTCTGCATTATTTATGTACTGTGTGTTTGGTATGCTAATGGTGAACATTATTATTTATTTCCCCATGACATATGGCGATTCCAGCTGACCGGGACCAGCAGTGACGCAATCAAGAGAAAAAAGGACAACAGATTGAAAGTTTGAGGACTATAGTGTGTATTTTTTTTATTTATCCCTGCTGCTCTCAAAACAGCTCAACTAAGTGACCCCTTTATCTCTACAGCACCCACTTACAGATTAAAGATAGCACATATTATTTAACCACTTAATGTATTGTTCTTTTGCTCCAGAGAATCTGCTCCTCGGCAGAAACCACTAGCCGATATACATGCATTTTAAGTTTGCCTCAGAAGAAAATGTGAATCATTAGCCTCTAACTAACCAGCCCGCCAACTAGCTGACTCACAGCAGCTTGTTGTTTGATGTGATCAACCGGTTGTGCTGATGTCAGGAATTATTCCTTGCAGCAAAGCTCTGCAGTGTCTGAATCACAGACACTTTTTTCTCCATCGTCTAAAGCTTTATTTCGCCTGATTCAAACTGATTAAGAAAGTTGTGTTACCAAAAAAAACGAATAAAAAACCCAACTTTAAACCAGAAAACATACGGTAAAAATGCTGCTTTTATTTTTTTATATAACACAAGTGCAGTACCACATACTATATCATCAACTACCATGCTAAATAGTTAATCTAAATACATACAGCCCCATTTATATTTTATTAATGCATGATTCCAGATGTTATTCGTCTACATTACATGCTATAAAGGACATACATTAATGATAAAACAGAACCACATTAAGCTCCTGGAGGCAGAAATTGGCCTGTTCTCTCTACTCTGTACGAGGGGGCTGTAAACATGGCCGAAGCCCAAGTGTGGAATAGCTGCAGTAACAATAGCTGTCAGATTATAAATTTAAGCCAGCGCCACTTTGAGATTTCAGCACACAGCCATTTCCTTTCTTTGATTATTGATATTAGAGCAATAAAAATGGTTTCTATTTGTAATCCCCCCCAAGATCAAATCTCACTTTAAACTGGTGAAAGGCCCCATAATGGCCCTGTGAGGTTTTAATGTCGGAGGACAAAAGCCAAATCCTACCAAAAAAAAAGCTAATTTAAAATCCTCTTGAATAGCTCATGCTTTTGTCCTGTCCTAAAAAATAAGGGACCTGATTAGTCAAGTAATCAAATCGCTTCTCAGTCATTTAACTCATTTAAGTTAGGAAAAATGTCCCCCATTGTGTACAAGATACAGAAAGATGTCAGTACATGTTTCTTGCTAATGGTGTGTGTTGATGTTTGACCTCTCTGACACACCTTATATATGTCTGTAGAAAGCATACGGTCTCAGGTCAGGATAAACCCAAACAAGATCAGGGTTTCTCATAATGAATGGATAAATTAACTAGCCTCAATACAGCAAATAAATTAAAGACTTAAAAAGCTTAATTAAATAAATACACATCCATCAGTTAAAGAGCATTTTTACCATAAAATCAAGATGATCTCTGTTTTTGTTCTCTTTGGCAGCACCTACGGCGATAAGCGTTAGTTGCAGTTTTTGGACCTCGCTTAAACTAACTTCCCAGAGACCCAAAACAGTGGCATCTGTGTAGCTTAAGTCAATGTTCAGTCACTTCATAGACCTTATCTTTATTTGGTCAGCCATAGTAACCCGAGGGTTATAGGATCAATCATATGCCATATGCCAGTCCAGCAGGTTGCAATTTTGCAGTTCAAGCTGTCTGTGGAGCAGCTGATTGGTGTGGTGTTCTCTTTTTCATGAGCTTCCTTATCCGCCCTTCAACTACAATGTCTTTAAGAACTCAATACAGTAAATCCATAACAATAAATCCAATACTCAATGTCTTCTTGTGATCATTAAACCATGTTTCTGTACTGAAACTTGGCAGTCCACTTTTAAGTAGTCACCTCAGAGAGATAGCAATCCCCCTGATCTGTTATCAGTTGTTTTATATATACAGCTCCGGAAAAAATTAAGAGACCACTGCAAAAAATATGTTGTTCTCTGGTTCTTTATTCCTATTCTATTTATAGGTTTGTGTTGTAAAATAAACATTTGTTTTATTCTATACAACATTTCTCTCTACTTCCAAATAAAATATTCTCATTAAGGTCTTTAATAAAAGGAAAATGGTGACTGGTTAAAAAAATGCAAAAAAGATGTCAGACCTCAAATAATGCAAAGAACACAAGTTCATATTCATTTTTAAACAACAGAATACTTATGTTTTAACTCAGGAAGAGTTCATTAATCAATATTTGGAGGAATAACCTGGTTTTTAAATACAGCTTCCATGCGTCTTGGAAGACCTTCGCATTGCTGTTGGGTGACATTAGGCCACTCTTTGCGCAAAAAGTCAAGCAGTCTGGCTTTGTTCGATGGCTTGTGACCATTTATCTTCCTCTTGATAACATTCAGGAGGTTCTCAATGGGGTACAGATCTGGATTGCGTTGGCCATGACATGTAGAGAGAGTAGCTTATTTAAGACACATTTGGAGTGGTCTCTTAATTTTTTCCGGAGCTGTATACTGCCTCAGCAGCTGAAATATGAGTAGAGCAGAACAGCGTGAATGTAATATATGTATATATTCTTCTTATATGCGCATATGGATAGCATTGAATGTGCATGTGCGGTGCGAAATGGGCATTTAATGCCTAGTGACTTCATTCAGTTTTTACACATTGTTTTTGGCGGCTTGTCACAGAAATCGACCAGAAGTGATGTAAGAAGACAAACAGCTTGATCAGCCAATAGATGGCTTTATTACAGTGGATGTGTAAGGTGTTAAAAGAAAACACAGCCTCAAAACATCGCAACTTGCATTGCAACTTTTTCAAAAAGCTGCCACGAAATCAGGCAACATTATAAACAACTGCCTGCTGTAATCACAAACGACACTCATGAGTCTAGTGAGAGTGAACCAAAACAGTGAATTTTATGTAATAAAGTTAAGCGCTGATAAAATGCACAGTCTGGTAAATATTCTCCATGGGTTTGTCAATGTTTAATAAACTTTATTTGCTGTTATACCTCCTGAACTACTTACTCAAGTAAAATCTTAGAAACAAGAAGTTTGTAATTTATTTGATTTCATGAATCAGTCGATCATACTCAATTGATCATTTAATGAGTCCCCATCATAGCCTGTGGATAATACAGGCCCTAAAGTACGGATGATTTGTATAGATGATTTGTATTGATTACGACATCTGTCACTGTCCGGTCAGTGTTTACAATTCCCTCTTAAAGCTGTAACTCAGTGGAGCGGACAGCAATCCAGTGAGGGGGAACGAGTGGAAGCGCAGCGACTGTGCATCAATTTAGCGATTAAGATTTCTCTCATGACGTATGTGAGCGCCTCTGATGCAGTTGATCTTCGTCCTGACAGTAGCTCTCGGCGTGAAAGGCTGCGTGATAAGCTGTGGTACCAAGCCCCCCCCCTTGTGTGTGTGTGTGTGTGTGTGTGTGTGTGTGTGTGTGTGTGTGTGTGTGTGTGTGTGTGTGTGTGTGCGTGTGTGTGTGTGTGTGTGTGTTTTGGTGCAGCTGGCCTGACAGCAGCGTGATGGCTGTGTGTGATGGAGTGCTCACAGCAGGCTGACCAGAGTAATGAGAGGTGCACAGGCTGCAGCCGATACTCCGGGGCCAGGCTCACCTGAAATGGATCCCCACTCGCGCACCCACACAGCCACGACCTCACCCTCATACAATACACTTAAAGCGTTTTAGAGGACGCTCATATCACTTCATTTATCAAGCTTTTTTTAGCCCCTGTGAGTAAGATTTATGAGTGATGCTATCCAGGCTTTAATAGCATAAGCCCTTCTTCAGTTTATTGGTGATATTGACCGAGGTTTCATAAATGCTACTGTGGAAAATTGACAAGTTTAAGAGGATTGCACCCCAAGGAGATACTTTCTTTCCTATTTATCATGTCTGTCTTCATGTCAAAGCTTGCATGTAGTACCTGCAGCCATGGATCCGGTGGTTCAGACTTCAGGCTGCTCACTCAGGCTTGATCCCAGCATCAGATCGATAACATGTCGCGAGCGGTCTCCCTGGTGTTGTCCTCTAGAAGCCCCTTTGGCAGACATTTGATCAGAGGGGGTTTGTCTCTAGTAGCTACAAGGACAGATAGGGAGAGGTTATTGAGGAACAGTGATCAAGCGGTGGGGCTAGTAAGCGGCCATCTCCCTCTCCGGAAACAGTTGAAGAATCCTGAAGAAATCTGCTTTAGTTGTGTAGGGTTGGTCGGCAAACATGTTGCTAAAATGCAGGTTTTTTGCAGGTATAATTTTGACCATGATCATCTTCTTTGCTTTGTATGTTAGCATGCTAACATTTGCTAACTATAAAGGCACTCAGAGCTCAGATTTCCACCACTGTTTGTGAGTCAGATCAACCGGTGTTAGCGAGTTGTATCCAGATCCCACACCTTGTCGTAAGCAACAGGCCGAATGCTTCCAAAGCACAGTTAAGCTGCGTCTCATTCGCTTGGAAGAGGAAATGATATTGATGAGCCTTTCTACTCTGCCAACTCACTTCTCTATTAATCAAGCTGTGTCTGATCTTTTTTTGTCTGAAATGGCTATTTGCAGTGTCTGTTGTGCTGTCACATGTAGTCTCAAGCCTATTAGTGGAACAGGACCGTCTTTCAGAAAAAGGCCCATCTGGCAGAGGTATCCAGTGAGATCAAATTAACAAAGAGTGAGCTCTCTATTATCCATCCATCCGTCCATTCTGTAAACTGTGTATGAGCTACATCACTGCCTTTAATGGACTGGGAAGACATTATTTCATCTTTTTACTGTTCACTGTTCAGGATGGGACAAAATCCTACACGGAATATATCATCACAAGCAAAAGTCAGACCTCAACAACAATATAGACACACAACCTCTAAAAGAATAACATCGAGGGGGAATCAGTGCAAGGGCTGAATTGGTGCAGTGCCTCACAGCGAGAAGGTCCTGGTTTGGCCATGGGGGCCTTTCTGTGTGGAGTTTGCATGTGGTACTCTGGCTTCCTCTCCTACAGTCACAGACATCCCCTTGTTAGTTTAATTGGTGAGTCTTAAATTGCCCGTAGGTGTGAATGTGAGAGCGAATTGTTGTCAGTCTCTATGTGTCAGCCCTGTGGTTGACTGGCGACCTGTCCAAGGTGTACGCCGCCTCTGGCACAATGACAGTTGTGATCATCTTCAGCCCCTCTGCGACCCTGAACAAGATAAGCAGTATAGATGATGGATGGATGGATAGGAATCAGTGCTAACATAAGTATGCTAAGCTAACTAGCTTCAACTTCATGATTGGAATACAAACTGAACAGCACAATGGGTCCTATCAAATGTAAGGAGTAAGAGTCACTGCCATCCCGTGTGCTGCCATTGCAGCGTCTATTCAGTATTTATTTAGTAGTAATTTTTTTTACCGACTCTCACTGTATGTGGTACAAACTATTCCAAAAGAAATGTGTCATCAGCAAATAAGTTAGACACTTTACAGATCATTTAATATAGTACAAACAGTTAAGGACCTAGCACTGATCCTTGTGGAACCCCACTAGTAACCTTGAAGCTTCAGAACGCCAATAGAAGCCATCAACTGTTGATTTACAGTGGATTATATTTACAGTTATCGCATTTAAAATGAATTGTACTTCTATGTCAAACTTTTCACAGATTTGGAAAATACTCAAACAGAAATGCCTGTAGGATTAAGGTTCGTTGTGCAGCGCCTAATCGTCCGTTAGACCACTGCATCCTCTTCTTCTATGATCTATTCATGCTGTTACATGAACAACAATAATTTGAGCAATTTCTGTTGTATTCCTTTGTATTTTTTTAACAAAGATAAATCCATGTGCTGAAACTTGTGCAGTTAAAAGAAATTACAATGCTCTTCCACTTCTGCGCGAGACCCCCCGCGGGTGCATGGGCTCATTGGTTCGTGTTTCTGCTTCCTGCCCTTGTTGAACCACAGAAGTTGGTGCCGTATAATTCTGTTCATGAAGTAAGTGATCAGCATGACGCCTGTGCAGCTCTCTGATGTTGCTAAGCTGTTTGCAGTGTGCTGTCATGTCCTCCAGTGTCGTGTGTCTTGTCTTTGCAGCCTCTCTCTCTCTCTCTCTCTCTCTCTCTCTCTCATCCAGTCTGCTGTCACTGACGTTATCCAGCCCTGCTTAAAGACAGCTGAGATAATGAAAGGCACACAGACCAGATGTTTAAACATCTGCTGACCGGATGTTTCTATTCATGTTAATGTATTTCTATCCACTATCACTCGGCGTATCTATGTTTACTGTAAATACTGATTTCATTTCCCAGAGTGCCTCTTCTTGTGAATTAACTCATTTTATTTTGAAGTAAGGTTAAAGATGGAACGAAGAAAAAGCCATATTGTATAACAAAGAAAAGTTTTGTTTTGCAGTGCATTGATTTAGTGATTGAACTGAGAAACTGAATGTTGTATTCTTCATTACACTACAGGGCACTCTGACTGGTGTGATTGTGAGCATATAAGCTGAGTGTTTGCCTCAGAAGCTTTTGTCTTTCTACAATCCCCACTGCCATGATTCCTGGACAGTCTGATCATCTCATCCATAAAAATGTGCTTCAGTTACCACCAAGTCTCAGTCTTACTGATTGTGGCTATTAGCGCTGGTGTTTGAGGACTTTAAATAAGGCTCATTTGCATTTTAAGGGGCCAGTTTGGCAACAAATGTATGCATATAATCAAATTTAAGTCCATACAAATAGCACCGGGCCACAGAGATGCTATTTGCTTGGCGGAGCAGTTAGGGGTGCATTTCCTGCTTCGCAGTGTTCTAGGATTAACAGTTTGTTTCTGTCTTATTTGTGCAACAATAAAAGATAAAAAGATAATCTAATAAGATGATCCTTTATTGATCCCCAGTCGGAAAATTCGGGAGAGAAACCCACTTATGCACGGGGGAGAACACGCATGAAAATCCTCTGACTGACAGCTAACCGCTGCACAACCGCGCAAGCTAAAAGCCACCCGATGCTTCTATGATGTCGAACCTAAGTGTCAAGGACCTG
This sequence comes from Semicossyphus pulcher, assembly GCF_022749685.1. Taxonomy (NCBI): domain Eukaryota; kingdom Metazoa; phylum Chordata; class Actinopteri; order Labriformes; family Labridae; genus Semicossyphus; species Semicossyphus pulcher. The sequence goes on from NW_027211637.1 coordinate 23,542,186, forward strand.
CTGTTGAGTTAGCAGTTGTTGAAATTGTAGCATCCCCAGCTAGAGCAATGGTCGACCCTTTGACGGATGGTTTATTAATTTTCTGTTATGCAGAGCCTTAATTTCTTAAACACACCATAAGAACGTTTACACCTTCCAGCTAGTTGCTACATCGTGCAGAGACAAGATAATGATAGTTTCCTTGGCCTAGCTGATGCTTACCGACAGGAATTTTTAATATCCAGTTTGGCAGCAGTTGAAAAGTTGCCTTCAAAATAACAGCCCCTAAAAACCTTTAAAACAACACCGTAAAAACAAGACTAGGTCAAAACCTTGTATGTGGCTGACCGCATCAGGTCAGTGTGCGCTTTTGTGTGCGATGTGTTACAAGGACTGTCCTTATGAGGCCGATGACAACGTGTTTGAAAGCAGGTGTGCGCTGCGGACGTAGGTGAGGAGAGCGGACGAGCAGCGGAAGAGCAGCCCCGCCTACTCCCTGAACAAAGTATCCAGAGCCGTATAGACAGAGAGTCGCATCAGTGGAGGTCCAATGTGCTCCATGATCCGCCATTGCGATGTCGCAACTCTCTCTCTCTACGGTTGTGAAAGTACCATCAGTTACTCAGTCACACAGTCAGTCACATACAGACAGCCAAAAATAGAGAAAGACTAACAACAATTAAGAAGGTAAACATTACATTTGGTACATTTTTGTCCTTTTAATGGGTCATTTACAGAAAAAAGAAGAAGAAACACACGTCGTGTAGTGGGAATCATCGCTAACATTAGCATGCTAAGGTGCTAAGCTACTTGCTTAAACTTCTCAAATAGGGTACAAAATGAACAGCACGATGGACCCTTACAAATGTGGTAAGGAGTGAGGTGTATTGATTGACTGATAGCTGATGGAAATTGCTACATGTATACTAACTTATAATAAAGGGGGATAAAACCGTCTCGTATCAGCTGCAGTATCATTGTAGTTTTCCTACACAGAGCGCGAGCAGAACTTTAAATGTCAGTATAACTTTTAAGTACAAATTAACACCATGTAAAGGTTTGCAATCTGTACTCTCAGAACAGTCCTCTCTTACAGGTAACCAGAGAATGAGAAGAAGCACTTATGTAAGAGTAAGTGATAGTTATGAATGTAGCTAAGCTCTCACAGCTCACTGCTTGTTTTTACGTGTTATACTCGAAGCACCTCTGAACTCTGCTTCTTTTTTTCCCCTCTTTAACCCACGACAAAAAAAAAAATCGACGACGTAGTTTAAGCTGTAGAAATGTATCCTGGGCTTATTTTGTCACATCAGACTTTTCAGCTCAGGATTTAAAAGTCTGTTTAGAGGATCTGTCGCGCTCACAGAAGATAGAAGGAATAGACTTTATTATGCTGACAGAGTTTACATATCTTTATTTTGATGAGGAGACTCTTAATGGAATTAATGCACACACAAACTTATGCAAGCTCACATCTGACAGAGTCTGTGATGCTGCTTAACACGCAGTACCTATTTTCTACAGGGGGAGAGTCTCTAGAGGGCAGTGCCTATTAGTGCATGATTGACATCAGTGGAATTTGTTATGTAATCCGTGGAGGGACAAGGACGTTGTTTTCGCTCGCTTTCCCTGTCATCTGAGTTTAGCAGCAGTTTTTTCCCCCGTCTGGTTCAGCTCCCAGGGCCAAATGATTCAGAGAAGCTGTCACATGACACAAGATAATGAGTCGACCGCACTGCTGCAGCATGACAGCGAGGAGGTCTGCTCGAATACATTGCGGCAAAGTGCGGCTGAGCGTCCAAGGACAATGCTTTGTCACTTAAAACTGCTGTATGCATAGTGTGACATTGAGTGTATGTGTGCTCCAATTTGGTGTGTGTGCTGTTTGACTACCTGTGTATGTAAATAGAGCAGGTGTGTGTGTGTTCTTAAACGTATACCATGGCCTTCATACATTATGTGCTTTAATACCCTGCCAAGGAGACCTGTCAGTGAAGCATCATCTCAAGAGTCCTACATCCATATGAAATCCAAGTTGGATGCAACTTTTAGCTGTTTGATCCACACACTCTAAACGTAGTTAGAACTGGAAGACAATTGCCATGGCGTGCTCGGATAATTATCTTCCCACCTGAATCCGAAATGAGCTCAGGAGTGGCCAGATGTACACCATGTGCTCTTTAAAACGTCTCATTCTGTCTGACGCTGAGTGCTCTGTGTGATGTGTTGTTTTCAGTTCTTCTCTGACAGCCACAGGGGAGACGGTGGAGGCAGCAGAGGTTCCTCTCCAGCGCATTATCATCTCGCTTTTACAGACTGTTCATCTGAGACTGCAGCAGTTTGAGATTTAGGTGTTTAGAAAGGTGTAGAAACTAGGGTCCCGTCATTCAAGGATTTATATTGTAGGACTGCATTCTCACATTCAAACCTTGCCCTTAAGACTTCCTGGCATTAATTAACAGGGCAGTTGTTTGGTAAGAGAGCTGACTTTAAAGGAGTAATTGAGTTATTTAGCTTCATGAAAAATCCTTGGGACTCAAAAGTGACAAAATAGCGGCACCCATACAGCTCAGTAGGTCGAGCAGGCTCCCCTTGTATATAGGCAAAGTCCTTGACGCATTGCCGTGGGTTCAACTCCGGATCGCGGCCCTTTGGTGCATGTAATTCTCTGCTCTCTCTTCCCCATACTTCCTGTCACTCTTCTGTGACAAGTGACAAAATGAAAGCCAAAAAACTTGGGTGTGCAGCACACCTCAAAATATCCTAAAGTTAGGGCTTCATATGGTCTGAGGCCAAATTACTCTGGATCTTAGACCTCCCAAAAGGCTACTCAGTAGCATTACTTGTTAGGCTGAACCAATGACTGTACATAAAGATGGACGACATGTCTCCATCTGCCCTCATTGTACGGAATTGATGCCAAAATAGCCCTTGTGATAGGTGTTGCCATCTTGCGATGGTGACGTCATTTTGAGCCAGAGTCTGCGCGGTAGAGATCGGCGGGTAGCGCCGCCGTAGCCACTTCCGCTAACTATAACACACACTTAACTTACTGAAAAAAACAGCATGCCGGCATGTTGAACAGCAGAACAGCTAATTGTGTTGGTCTGAGGTTCACGCTCACAGGTATGGAATTTAATCTTTGTAGTGATTGTTGTCTCCTCTCGCCGTTCCTCCTCTGCTCTGCTAATCTGAAACAGATCGGCTGCAGGAGCCGGATTTGTCAACAGAGCTGTCAATCATCATTTTTACAGCATCAAATAACTAATTAAAAATAAACATGTCAGAACACTTGGACACAAATCAGCATGATAAGAACTAACTATAATGACAGAAACCATGTTTGAGAAAAATGTATTTGACGTGTATTTTGATTTTATAGTTTGACTCATGTCCCATCTGTTAACATGGAGGAGGCGGGCTTTATGCGCTTATGTGTTTTGGCTTCACTTTTAGGGAGCTGTCATGTCGTCCATCTTTTTATACAGTCTATGGGCTGAACTAACAAAGGCCTGTATCGAGAGCAGAAAGTGAAACAAACCAGAATTAAAAGATTCTATCCCAGAGGTGACAAAACCTCTCTCAACAGTGTCAAGATAGGCCGGTAAAAATGATCAAATTTGCCGTTTTTTTGAGGCTTTTAACAAACAACATTTCCCATGAGCTTTAAAGCTTTGTGTGCTAAACGTCCACACTCAACAAAAGAGACAAATCCCTGTGAGTCAAGGGGTCTTGGTTAGTTCAGACATGTCTGTAATAACAACTGGACAGAGGATAAACACAGTAGAATTTCTTTAGGCTACTAGAAAATGAAAAAATGAAATAAAGAGAGTTTGTTTTGTGTGTAATCGTGTAAGTAAGGGATCATGTAAATTGAGCTGGTTGTTATAGTGGACTGGAAACTCTGTAAACAGACTGATGCCAAATTTACCAGGCTTCTTTCAGCGGATTGATATGATTACAGTTAGTCCTCAAGATTCTGGGATTAGAGCCGCATCCCTAGCAACGGTCTGTTCTTCATAGCAACGGTCTGCTATCGAGAAATAGCAGATCTCGGAATGCCGTAATTAACCGACCAGAATCAAGTATTTGACACAGCCGTGTTATAACTTTATTTAAAGCATGAATGTTTAATTTTTTCTAGTACCTGCTAAAGCGGATGGCAATTTGTTTTAGAAAGTTAAGTAAAGAGAGAAAACTCCAGGAACATGCTTCAATTTTCCAGAAACTTCTGTAACCCTGATGACATAACAATGACATCATCAGGTGTTATTTTCACAGACCTGACAACACTCCTCCAGAAACGAGTGATTTAAGAAAAAAGAATGTCTCTGGCGTGTAATAAATCAAATAAATTAAATATTTTTTTATTCAAATCTTGAAATCTTGAAATTAATTATAAGATTTAGCACAAAATCTCTCCTGAAAATGACGACAGTACAGCACAGAACATCTGTTAGATTCAGTTTTGAATGCAGCGCACGTTCTTCTTGAATCTGAATGTGTCTCAATGGGTACATTTCACATACATAGAGAATATTTAAACATACAACACACATAAAACAAGAGTGCTTCCATCTGTTAGAGTTGTTTACTGAGACCCCTGAATAACCTATTCTGATCTATTTCCAGTTATTTTAAGGGAATTCTGACGTTGTTGCCATCGTGTTTCATGCAGCTCAGGTTATATAGTATTATGCAACATCCTTTTAACCTTTAAAATGCCAGCCTATTTCCAGCCGAACCCTTTGACGTAATAATGGCCTGAATGTAGCAACAAAAACAAGCAGCATCGCGGCAGTAATAGTCTATGAACTGAGACTAATATCTACAGTAGAGTGTAGCATTAGCTCAGCAGTAAAAGGCCACTCGTCACGCTGTTTATTTCTGTTTGCTAACGCTCCACTGAGCCTTCAGACAGACTATCAGCCCGTGTTCTCATAAATGTACTATACATGTCTGTGTTCAGCATCTTCGTCTTTTGCAGCGCGGAAAGAGCAGGGAAAAGATCAGTCTGGCCACTCATGTGCATTCAGGCAGAAGGAACAACAGCCGGGCGCTTTCTGTAGCGACTGTAGTGACTTCTGTCTTCCTCTCCGTTTTTAGAAAGACCATGCAGAATTAACCTGCTTGCTCGGGAGTCGAGCAAATCTTCTGTTCCCCTGCAAAGCACCAACTCTCATATAAACAAATAGAACACACACACTAACACGTAACACAAGTATGCATGCACGCAGCGCCTGCACACTGCTTAAGACCCCATCATGAATATAGATAGTAATGAGCTTTTCCTCTGTATCTGCTTCATGCTGCTGAGAAGGGATTGTCCCTTATGGCAGCGGCAGCACTGTCACCAAATGAAGATATGCAGTTCATCTAAAATTGAATATCACCCTGGCTGGGATCCATAATTCATTATCTAAGTGGAGACGTGCCTCTCATGAAGTGGATGAGATTTAAAGGCTCAGTGGGAGGGGTGGATAGAACAACGGCCCACACCAGGTGCCCTCATTCAAACGGCAGCCCAGATCGCTCCCTCTGTTTCTCCCGTAAACCTCCGAGAGGTGAAGTTCAAGGCTTGTCATTTCAGGAGGTTATCTCAGTCTTCTAAAGACCCGCCACGGTCCCTGCTGTTCACTACTTATGCTAATGAGCACAAGGAAGCGCTTAAAAGCTTTTAATTTACGCTGTTTGACACCGTGCCATAGGTGACGTGTCTAATATAAAAGCAGAGCAGTAGTAAGCAAGGAGAAGAAACATGCACAGTGTCACGGTTCGCTTTCATTTGCATTTTTCAAAGCAATGAATAAAATTAATGTGGCTTTTCATGTTTTTGGTACTTCTATAATTCTATTACACAGTTTATCCTTTATACAAGACATGTAGATGGATTCTGCTGCAGTGTGTTACAAGGTTAAGAGTTTACAGCCATGCTCGGGGCTCGGTGAGGCTGCACTTGGCCACAGTGTTGTTTAAATCAAACATGTCAGTGCTAACATGCTGATGTTTACTGGATCAAATGTTAAACATGTTCACTATCTTAGTTTAGCATGTTAGCATGGTAACATTTGCTAATTGGTGGTTAACACAAAGTACAGCGCTGATGGACATGGCTGACAAGAATGTCAGAAACTCTGCAGGTGTTTGGTCATAAAACAAAGTATTGGACAATTTGAACTTTGACCTCATGATGTCGCTTGAGGAAAAGTCAAATCACCAAAGTTAGTATGATTTATCACGAGGGTAACATGAATGTCTGGACCATATTTCAAAGCAATCCATCCAGTCGTTGTCAAGCTATTTCACCAAGACCACAAATCTCCTGATGGCGCTAGGATACATCATCTGGGAACCACGAATGGAAATACGAAACTTTGCACCAATCCAACCGGGATAAGTTTAAACTATTAGCTGTTGGTGATGATGGATGGCAAGTCACATGATCACCAATGTCATTAGGGTTCATCCTCAGAGGAGCATGAATGTCTATTCAAAGAGTCACTGTAATCCAAAAGTGGTGGACCGATTGACAGACCGATTGCTTTGTAATAATTTTGCCCAAACAGTCACATCTTAGATAATCTCTATTTACAGATTCTGATAAAAATGTAGACAGGATTTTGTTATTAGAAGTGTTTTGGTTTCTGTTTGTAGTACCTTTGTAGTTGGAGTAGTATCGACCAATCACGTCTCAGCAGGCTGTGGCGTATGCCGGAAAAACAGTCCGTGTGGAGAGCAAAAGCAGCTGGAACGTAATGTTCCATCATGACATCCCAGCTCCCGTTTGTGCTCATCTGACAACTTCTTATTAATCTCTATAAACAGACACCTGCATGCTAACAGCTAACAATCTGTTCTAGATCAAAAATTCAACTTGAGATAAATTCGCTTGACGCTGTGTCACGAAAGCCGGTCAGTGTTTAGATTTCCTCGAATGCATCAGAAATGATCGACCCGACCTCCGTTCAACAAACAAGCATTTAAAGTAGTTTTCTTCTTCTTGAGGACAGACCTGACAAAGCTTCATTTTTACTTTTTACAAATCTGCGTCATGATGTTTAAATTTCGGCAACTTAAAAAAAACCCACAAGAAAAACTGTTTCTTTTTCGGGTTCATACAGCAGAAGTAAGCCAGAGTTCAGCCTGTAAATAACTATTTACAGTGAAACTCACCAGAACAGATGAACGAGTGCTTCTCCAGGGGGATTTAATAAAACAAGAAATGACAGCATTTATTTTGCTAACATCTCTGGAGGAGCGAAATTTGCTTCACTTTTGATCTGGACACACGGTCGCTTCTTAAGTTGCTAATTGGACTGTTAACAAAGCAGCGCACGGAAAAGGGAGTCTCGGCTGGGAGTCAGTATCGCTAACTGCTGGCTAAACCAAAATGCCCAAAATGTTCGCTGTTGTCCCCAGAGGATGTATATCGCAGTCAGATAATGGCCGATGGGTTCCGAGATTGCATCTTAGGCAAGGACCAAAAAACAGCAAAACCAAACACAGAAACATGCATTTATTCTTAAACAAACCCCAACAACAGGATACAGTATGTTGATGCACATGAATACCAAATACTTACATTTAGGTTGCATCATCAAGTCATTTCACACATCGCCATATTTATCATTATTGACTTTAATGGTTGGTATTCCTGTGTACACGCTGCGTAGAGTGTATATAGTGTGTATCTGTTGAGCTGTTTTGATGTCAAGACATTATGTTGTGTTTAAATCCATTTGCAAACACGGTTTACAGTTATTGAGTGTGCTTTAATCTGTTAAGTGTATTGTGGTAGGTTTGCACAGTTACTGATTATAAAGTATCTCATTAATTTCAGAGTGGTGTTAAAGGCACATTTAAAACTGATTTAATTTAATGTCTCTGCCTGTTGTTATAGCCCTATAGTTCATTAAGTATAATCTAACACTGCAGCAAGTTAAAAAGAGTAATCTACCTGACTGTAACTGTTACTCACAGATATTCTCTCACCCTGTAGTAGCAGCTGCATCCAGTTTACCATTATGAATAATTCAAACGATACACAAGGCCACATTTAATTTAGATATTCAGAGCCGCTGTGTTTACTGCGTCATCCCCTCCACAGTCAGCACTTTTTTTTTTCCCATTTTGTGTTAAGCTCTGAGCGCGGGGGAGGGCGAGAGGAAGACAATGAGATGAAAGAGGAGGAGAACATGAGGAAGCGTTTATGCAGCGCCGAAGATAAGAGCGCGCTTGCTTTGTGTGTGTGTGTGTGACAGTGAATGCGCCGTGAGCTGCGGCTCTCAGGTAGATTGTTGGGAGATGTGATGCCTACATGTGCTCTCTGATGTCACAGAGACAAACAGGGGGGGAACAGCCGGGGTGTTAGCATGCATGCTGCCCGTGCAATCCACAGCATTACAGTAGCATATCACTGCTGGACAATATAATTGATAATCCTGCCCCCAATTAGAATAGTAATTATACCTGCTGTTTAGTTGGAGCCGCCTAACTGCAGGGAGTTAAAGGGGATGTTTTGTCTGTGCTCTTCACCCTACAAATTACCACAATGACGGCAATTACTTCACTCTGCAATAAAATGAATATACATCGTCGGCCTAAAAGTGACGGTAGGATTACAGTCGAGTTATCTGCAATTATTTGTCAGCTTTTCGGACCTTTCTCACCCACAGAGGTCGAGTAACGTTAGATGGAAGCCGTCTGAGTGAATGGGGTCAACAGTACGAGATCGCAGCAGGCAAACTTGGACACAGACGGACTTCTGCTTCTTTGAGCAATCGCCTCTCACTGCAGGACACGTCACTCTGCACTCACAGCTTTAATTATCCAGAAAGATGTCTTTGCTGCCCATCAGGCTGCAGCAGCAGAGACAGGTGACGGACACGCAGGGGGACACGCAGGTGATCCAGAAAACACGCAACAGTAACCCACCACCCCCCTCTCAACACGGATCCTGTGTCAAAAAGGATCGGGCCGAGAGGGATGACGGGACAAGAGGACTCTGCGGAGTCTTTTGTGTTCCCTTGTAGCCTCAGTGAACTATGAATATTTGTACACGTAAAAACCGTCGTGTTTCATTTTGAGCAGGTCTAAAGAAAGCTGTGATGACTCATAGGGAGACTGTTTGCACTTAGAGGGAACCGTAATGGTCTGTGGCCACGCTCTGAATCAGCCCTTTTATCAGGGAATATTTTGGACTGTCATTATTTTGAGGGAACATAAAGAAGAGCCTGTCCTGTGAATAATTGATAACTGACTGGAAATACCTCCCAGTCGATAGTTTGTTTAGAAGATAACACAAAGTTAACTTGCTGAATGTCTGAAGAGCCTGGCCGCTTGGTCAGTGTCCCAACTCGTCAAATAACAATGCTGTAGTTACAAAAATAGCATAATTTCTAGACTCTGTCCTCTTGCTTTTGTTTTGATACAGCATTTAAGCATATGTAAGGGGAAAATGTCCTCTTAGGGCAACCGTCAGGGGCAATAGGTGGGTCAAACAAACACTGGACTTAAAGGTACAATAAGTAGGATTTTTCTTTGCATTTTGTCAACAACACATTCAAACTGGGCCCCTCCTCCTGAGCTCTCCGTCACCAGAAGCTCACTCTCACTCTCTCGTGGGAGAACACACCCACCCCGCCGAGCTAACACCGACAGCATCACGGTTAGCTTGTCCTAGCCGGTTTTAGGCACCTACCTGTCCAACACAAAGAAGGCCAACTCTGCATCGCTCTTTCGCCATGTTCGCCACTCTGAATGGAGTCCAGTTGCTAATTTGAACGAGTCCCACACTCACCTATATGCTGTGATTGGCTCAGGGAACCACAACAGCGCCCCTCCTGAAAACGACCCATGCAAAGCAAAACAACAGAATAGATGCAGAGGGAAGGGTCTCACAAGGGTCTGCACACACACTCACTAACACACATGTAAAGAGGCCCATAAGTGATGATTTATATCATATTTGTAAAAGTCTATATTTGTTTTTCTAGAAAATCCTACTTATTAGATCTTTAACCTTACAAACCGTTACACAACTTTATTTTTGGGTCTACTGATGTTGCACATCCAACAGTCATAAAATGTGGAGCGATTTCAGCAAGCTTTTGAAAATCTAACCAGATGATGTACCGTAATGCTCGGTGTATAAGACACATTTTAATACATTGTTTTTCATCTAAAAAGTGGTCTGCTTCTGTATACCGGTGCGACAAATGCAGAGAGAGGTATTTTATTGTGTTATGGTACTTTACCCAGACGAGGGAGCTAAAATCTCGCTAAAGCTTCGTCACGGACATGTGCAGTCATGATCGCCAGTCCACGTTACGGTAGGCTGAGCTCAACTAGCGCACTGGTAGCTAGCAGGATTGTTAACTCGACATGGCGAAAATAGATGGAAGGCTATAATTATTTCGAATTTTGAATGTGTTTTAATTGAAAATAACTTGAAACAGTGTCGAAATAACTTGTACTTGTGTACATGTTTTTATTAATAAATAGCCATAGAAAACCATTTTTCTCTCTGGCGTACCCCCAAAAACAGACTGCGACTTATATTCCAGTTTTTACGGTATATTTATAACTGCTAGCTTGACTGCTTTATTTTGAAATTCTAACCCAAACCATGCATATTAATGATATGCTACTGGACTGTGTCACCCTGCACATGCCAGATGGAGTGGTAACTTGATCTTCACATTTTGAAGCTTAGGCTCACAGACTTGGTGCCATATTTGAAGAATAGGGAGTGAGGACATGTTGGTAGTGCATTTGTTGTACAGAAAAGACTGTTCAGGACAGTTCAAGCAATGAAACAGAAAGAATGATCACATCCTGTTCATGAGAGAGCTTAAAAGTTTGTCTTTTCTTTTCTCTTCGTGCGGCGTCGTTCATTTCTACATAAAGAAAAAATGAGTGTCCTTTGCCTGCCAGAGCTCTCATCATGACAGTCTTGGCAAAGCCTTTGGCCCCATAATTAACACCAGTCTAATGTGGAGCCATCTTTACCTACAGCCTGACAGGCCTGTGCACTCTGGCCTCACACATCAGGGCCGCTGTGTCGGAGCGGATCTCTGTTCACACCCATTTCTGTCCCTATAAGTCTCGTCTCCCCGGCCTGCCCGGGGTGCTGCACAGACACACGTGAGCCACCGAGTTTCATGAACTGTTGGATCAGTACGGTGACCGTCACAATCACTCTCCCTCCCCAGAATATATTGACAATACAACGTGTGTTTATAGGCAGAATAATCATTTTCCTTAACAAGAAAAGATGAGGTGAATTTTAGCTATCACATCTTTTATTCGATCCCAGAAGAAATCCACCATGTTCTTGTTAAATCAGCCACATCCTCCGTCGCTGCACTGCCTGCTGTGACAGAGTGCCTCTTTAGTATGGAGGTGGGAATGGACAAAAGCGACTTGGGAACTGAGGGCTCAGCAAGATTTGTCACATTTTGACACTCGCTTTGCTCCAGTAACCCGTGTCACACTAGGTCAACGTAATCCACCCCATTTCTGCAGAGAGATATTTCCCCGAGCAGATGGGATGACGGAGGTCGATGTGCTGCTGGTGTCTTTATGCGTGAGCCGAAGCTGCACAGGTAGCGAGATTTAGCACTCGGGCGATGTCACACCTTGTGGACCAGACGTTAAAGTGTCAGAAAAAGTCAAAATAGGCCCGGTTTGATACTCAGTGCTATGAAGCCTCTTTTGTCTTTTCTACTCCCACTACACAGGCAGGCTGATCAATCACTGCCTTGCCTTGTTATTTACTCTCATCAGCATCCATTGCAGCTCATTACCAAACTAAGTAGTATAAGCTCTGAAGTAGAGTGACTTTACCCTTCACCAGCTCACACTTCCACACCTGGGCGGCGCGCACAGCGAGCTGCAAAGCTGAAAAAGAAACTTTGAGAAGCCGTCTCAACCGGCATTATCACCTCCCCCTGGGATACTCTGATTAACTATTCCTAACCACAGAGATTTATGTGCCGCTTCTTTTACATAATTCCTTATCTCTGCCGCGATGAATAATTCATGTGAAACTGGAGAAGTGAGAAGACACTGTGTGTGAGAGAGAGCTGCGTGACGAGCCAGGACATCTCGCCTGGTCTTTGTTGTAAGTTTGTGACCTGAGGTAAATACTGGGTTTATAATTAGACAGCTTTTCTGGGATGACAGGGGGGAAAGCAAGTCTGAAGTGAAATCATGTCACTTCTGCCTGAGAAGTAAATCATCTTTATCCCTGATTAGTTACTAACTTGTACGTAGTGTAATATGCACAGTCTTTTGATTAATTAATGTATGTAATCATGCTCATAATAATGGGTAATCGTGGCAGAAAATGGGAACATTTAAAGCAGATTTTTTTCCTGCTCTCCGTGACTCAGGTCACAGTCACGTGTTGCTTCCCTTTCCCTTTATGTTCGGCCTAACTTTCATTAAACTGCATTAGCGTTTTGTGCTTGTTCTAGCACTTACATCTATTGGTGCTCCTGAGAAAGGCACTGAACTTTTGCCCAGTTGAAAACAAACCTCTAAACAAACTTCTATATGAGCTTTCAACTGTATTGCATGGTCCTCCTCAAACAAGATAGTTTGACCATCATAAGATAGATAGTGTTATAATGACTGCTTTTAAATAGAGAGATATATATTGTGTCCCCTGTATGTATTTGGACTCCTGACTCTTGATGGTCACATGACAGAAGGAAACAGCCAAATGTGCAGGGGCGGATCTAGAGGGGTGGCCAGGGATGGCCTGGGCCCCCCACTCCAAGCAAAATCCTAAACTAGGATTGGCTATTTGCCTTGTCAGAGGCGGGACATTTCCTTTAGTACTTAAATTGTTACTCTGACCACACATCTTCTGTTTGAGTCCTTAAAGAATTAAGCTGAGAAGGAAGTGTTAATTAAATGCTATTCATTTGCGTGTGTGGACACATACTTCATGCCACCCCTGCATAAGTCAGTGGCCCAGTTGGGCCACCACAGTAAAAAAAGTCTGGATCCGCCCCTGCAAATGTGGATACTTGTAGGTTGCCTCGCTAGCTGCTCTACTTGGACAAGGCAACCCTGTATTTAAATTTCTACACAGATATAAAAAAAGAAACTAGCTGCAGCTTGTGACTAAAAAACATATTATTCATGAATATTCATGGAGTATATAATCGCTTAGATTCAATTTATTTTCCATTTTCTGTGGTACAGTTCTGTTACCAACTTATTTTTTAAGCCAAATTCTTCAAAATGTGTCTCCATCATTCAGCTAAAGACTTCCAGTGGCTCTTTTTGGTGTTACTCTACAAACCATTGGAAAGGAACAAGATGCAGCTCAAAGACATTTTTTCAGTTACTCCAACTGGAATGTGTCCATTTTAACATTTTTAAACTCTGTGCTAAAAATACACATCATGAAACCAACATTCATCGGGGTCGATGATATAACTATGATAACTAACTATTATAGACCAGCAGGAAGTTAACATGCTAGCAGATTAGCCTGCTATGTCCCTATGTCACCAGGCTGAATTCCATTATCTATACTGCTTATCCTGGCGTGCACCATGGACTGATCACCAGTCAATCACAGGGCTGACACACAGGGCAGAAAACCTTTCACGCTCACATTCACACCTACGGGCAATTTAAGAGTCACTAATGAGCATGTCTTTGGACTGTGGGAGGAAGCCAGAGTACCTGGAAGGAACCCATGCATACACGGAGAGAACATGCAAACCAGGACTCGAACGAGGAACCTTCTAGCCTCGCTAACCGCTGCACCACCGGCCCAGGACTACATTAGCAGTGCAAAAGGCAAAAGAAGAAAGAGGGATGGATGTTTCAAAAGCAGCTTAAATGGAAAAAATCCATTCAGCCACTGTGGAGATATCGATGCCAAGAAAAGTGTCCCGCACAGCGGTTTGATTGCTTCTGTCTTTGCGTTCTCAGACAGCTGAAGTTTTCCATTTCACTGTCATAGTGTTACCTACTGTGTTTCATATAATGCTAACATTTCCTCTCTGGCTGGGTGTATGGTGCAGTTGGAAGCACTGGAGGAAGCTTCTGTAGTAACCTATAATTCTGGGATGTAATTCAGACATGAATTGACAGAGTGGGCGGAGCTTTTGTCTTGTGGGTAAACTTTACATCAGCTTGCGTCAAGTTACAGACACCAGAGGTGGTCCTGTGTCCCCTGAGCCATCCTGGTTCAAATGTGCTTACTTACTTTGTGTAATGTATTCAGAGGAGTTTTGGTGAATGCTTTTTCTCTGCTTTGGAATCAAATAAAAAGTCCTGGCTGTCAGTGAAATAGCCAAATGTTTTGGAGTTGGAGCTAAGCCTTCTTTTGCCTTTATGAATTTTCAATCTCAACCTCTAAATCTTTCACACAAACTCCTTTTCTTTCCGTCTGCCTGCCTCTGTCTTCTCTGTCTGCTTTATTTTTTTTTTCCCTTTTCCATTTCTCTGCTGCCTTCAAAGTCATTGACTCAGCCATCTACCAGAGAAAATGTCGCGGCAAAGAAAAAAGAAAAGACATGAAGGGTTGGTGGAGACCTTGAGGGCCTATTCATACATATACAATGACAGAAGGTTGGCTCAGGTCTCCTGGGTTTAATGTGTTTGTGTTTAATCCTCTCAATTTATGCAGACCATGAAGAGCTTTTAAAGTATTGTTCCTATTGTTTGCAAGATGGTTTTGTTCTTTTAAAGATGTAAAAAAATGCTCCTGGTTCAGCTTTTTACGCACTTCAGAAAAACTCATTTGGAATGGGGCCGACTTCAGGGTGCACACTTGATATGTATTAATCTGTGTGTCATAGCTAAATATTCTAATCAAGTTAAATCAATAGAAATCGTACATGCAGAGTGAAAGAGATCACTGAAGGGTTTAGGAATTAGAGTTGTTTTGATCAACCCTGAATGAGGACTGAAATATTTCTTAAACCACAAACCTTAATTAAAACAAGCCGAAGAGAGGATTGTTGATTCTTATAAAAGGTATATTAGACTTCCCCTCTTCTTCATGTGTTTTTATTTTGATAGCATTAAACCTTCAAAGAAGAATCAGCTTTGTTTGGTTTGAGTTTCTTTCTCATTTACGTAGGATTTAGTTCAGCGAGGAAAAAACGTCATGTACAAATTTATAATTCATGAAAATGACTGAATACCAAACAGATCAGAACTAATCACAACAGGGCCCTAAGTCGCTCCCTAGACTCTTCTCCTCTGTCGTCCCTCGGTGGTGGAATGAGTTGGAAGACCCAGCTCTTTCATGAACACCTCTGCACTTCATGATATTAAGGATGATGATGATTTTGATGACGTTGTTGGTGTTGTTGATAATGTTAATGAGAAAAAAAAGAGCATGTCTTTAGACTGCAGGAGGAAGCAGGAGTACCTGGAGGGAGCCCACGCTTCTATACACCCTGTGCTTTGCCTTTTAGCGCTGCCTGTTGACGCCTGTGTCCGATCGCACTTGAGGCTGTTTTTTTTTAGCACTTACTGACTTTGTTCCCTCCTGTCTTGATTGTTGCTTGTGTTGTATTAACGTCAGATGTACGTCGCTTTAGACAAAAGCGTCTGCTAAATGAAATTGAAACCTTGTAACGAGCTGTTTTTGTGCAGTAAAGTGAGGCTAACTCTCTGTTGGGCGATATCTACTTACTTTTTAAACGAATCCACATATCCACAAAAATATCTTACACTAAAGCTACATTGAATTTGTGTGATGTGTTAAACTGACAATCTCGAAGATTTCAGTTTTGTTCTCGTGGGCACCCCCTAATGGCAATATACGGTAATTGCAGGAGCACACTTCCCAATTTAACCAGACGTCTACGGCTGGCTCCCTCGTCACGGTTGTAACTCTTGATTTTCCTCGCTGACGGTCGCTTTCCTTTTTAGACTGTTTGCCTTCATCTTTAGCCGCTTAGCTCCGCTTACCCTCTCTGGCAGACCAACCACTGCTGGGTGATGGAAAACGCGTCACTAACTGGGCGCCGCTTGTGATTTTTTCCGTGAATATCGCACCAGACATCCAGTCTGCAATACTGCAAATGCAAAGGCTTTCATCAGTGGGCCATAGGCTCAATCACCATTGTGTTAACTCATTCGGCGATAGATAGTGACTTAACAGACATTTATTTAAATTGAAATCTTTGAGATAATCACTTTAAAGTTGAGGTGAAATTAAAAAATGTAATTTTAATCTTTTTCCATCACATCCCCGGTAATATTGTGCATCTATTTGACAATATAGGCCAGAAAAAATACAGAAAATCAATTTCTTCGTATTCTTATATCAAAATCTGATCATTTTTTCTTCCGGTAAAACTAAATTTCATGCGTGCTTACGTAAGTTAGCACCAAACAATTTCAACCAATCAATTTGAAACATTTAGCTGCAGAGCACCAAGAACGCTCGGTCAGTTAGCTAGCTACTGCGCTGTGGAGAACATCTGTCTACGCCCACTTCTCAACGATTAAATCAAATCCCGCCTGCACGTCCTGTTTCACTCAGAAATACGTCACGATACGGAAGCTAGATACTCTCGAAATGCCGCTTCAGCTCAACTTTAAATGTTGTTACATTCGTACATAATTGGGTCCTTTCGTGTACTGGCATTTAATTTGAAATTAAAAGTCAGACTTGAAGAAAAAAGGTTCTTCTTAGAGGTTTTGGTAGGTTGATTCTTCTCTATTTAGACAGAGCAGGCTAGCTGTTTCCCTCTGTTTCCAGTCTTTATGCTAAGCTACATTAGCCAAACTGCTCTTGGTAGCTTCATATTCAGTGTACAGACATGTGAGCGGTATCGACCTTCTCATCTAACTCAAAGCAGTATTTGAAACACAAAGAAAACACTACATCACAATCAACTACACAATTGAAAACAGTAACATGGTTCTTATCACAGTCCACATGTTTGCTGTTGTGCAGTTTTCTGTTTCTATGATCAGGAGAAGCTTCTTTGTTGTGAAAACGGCCTGCATGTGTTCCTGAGTCACTGTGACTTTCAGGAAAGACATGCAGGTGTGAAATTTTTAATCAAGCAAAGTCCAACGCATGATTATTTATCAGTGAGTCTTTTGTAATAGATAATGGACTGTTTAGTGGATATAATGTACTTTCTTAGACAAACTGCTGTTTCTGCTGATGGTGTAAAATCAGCACTCACTAACTGACCTCCTTGAAGTCTAGTGTATATAAAAAGTAATGACGCATGTGCACCCAATAATTTACATTTAACTCATCCCAGGGAGATTAAAGTTAAGACTGCTATCTCCAGATCCCAGAGTCGTTCTAAGTGTGATGAAGAGACAAAACAGCTTGACCTTTGACCCTTCAACCCATAGGCACAAATGAGATACAGCTGGAGAGGATGTAGCTGTGTATAAGCTGAGGTTTAGTCTCCACAGAGGGTTAAAGATCTGTGCTTATTGAATGCTTAAGTCGCCTTTTCTTTGAGCTGATTGGGAGAGAGGTCGGTGTTGATGGAGCTGTCCAGGGTCCTGACCTTTGGTGCTGCTGAGGAGGAGAGCATCTCTGAGCTCTCTTCAAAGTCTTTATAAGCTGAGCAGCACAAAGCACACGGCTATGTGAATGTTTTAATACGAGAGGAGCTGGATTTAGGTCAAATACATCATTCCACATATGTGTTGTTCTCCCCAGTGTTCATTAAACTTAAAACAGATGCACAACTCTTCTCCTGAATGCCATGCTTTTTTTTTTTGCAGCTTACTTTCCTGCCTTTGGGTTTCATGTATGTTTACTCACGTTATGTCTATTAGTTCCATTGAAACTGCTAAAAGTAACGTTACCTAAACAGTTCCTTCCTGACTAACCTTCTGATGCATCATCTAATGTTTCCCTTGTTTGTCCGATGCACAGACCAACGTTATGCCAATATTTGTGATAACTTAATTAGATAATTCAACAAAATATATAATTTAGGTCTAGTTGTTTAGGACGACTACTGCATATGTGAACGATGTAGTGTAAAGAATGTTGTGGCTCCAGAGGGAACTGTGCAAATTTGATACAGTAAATTGCCATAAATGTCACTTAAAGCTTAAAGCTTGAGAGCTTTGTTAAAAAACAACACTTAAGCATGTACAGGACAAAATCAGCAAAGAGATAAGAGGTACGGCTTTGTCCACAGGGGGCGCCAAAATCAACACAAACAGAAAGTTCCTCACAGCAGGAGCTTTAAGTCAGTGTCACTTGGAGCTGAAGACTACAAGATGGTCACAAGCATAACACATACATCTTAAACAATACAGCCAGTGGTCACAGTGCATTGTGGGTAATGAAGATGCTGGGCTTTAGCAATAGAGGAAGGAAGTAGAATGCATTGAGTACAAAAGATGATATCTCTTGACTGTTTAAAAAGAATCAAAATCAGGACAGCAAGACCAATCATTCTAGCACGGCTAATGGACGGTAAAGCTACATCACTGTTGAAGATAATGTTCTGGCTCCTACGTAAGTCCAAATTTTAGCTAGTCCAATACTTTGTTAAAATGGCAACAAAAATAATGACTGTCCCTTTAACTTCAGCTCTACTTTGTGTTTAATGTTAATTAGTACAGGTTATCATGCTAATATGCTAAACTACAATAGTGGAATGGTAAACATGGCATTGTCAATTGGAGCATTCTGACATTAGCATTTAGCTTCTATGTGCTGAGTTCAGCCTCACGGAGCTGCTAGCCCGTCTGTAAACTCTTACTTTTTAAGTAACGTGTGACAATAATGTGGTTTTGTACATTTGGTATACGTTTTGTATATTTGTAACGTCACTGAAAAAGTCGAAGTGAAACAGGAACAGCCTCGGAGAAGAGTTGTGCTACATGTTTAAATTTTAAAGGACTCACATTTAAGCTCACTCTGGTCTGCTGTGTACCTCCCTGTGTGCATTCTGAAAGCGAAGAACCGTTACCCCAAATGTGCCCCGTTCCTCTGCTCATCTGTTCGGTCTCAATTTGCATCTCTTCTCCAGGCCACAGTGCTTGTTGTGCTTCACATCAGCTGTATATTTGAATATGCGATGAGGCGACAAAGAAGGGCAGTCCTGGCAGAGCCGCGGCGCCACAGATCTTGTGAGAACAGCCTCTGTGTTGCTGCCTCCTCGGAGCATTGTTCCTATTAATCAGAAAGCCATTTGTGATGCCGCATTAAACCCTCGGATGTCTAAAATGTGACAAATGATGATTACCTGGGGGAAATCGATGATGATCACCACACTATTAATGGTCCCTCTGCGGGAACAACATCCATCGACGCACAATTCTGGCAAAACTCACCAGCAGAGAAGGAGCTTTAATTCAGAAGTAGCTTTGTGTCAGGTGATTCGTTTATTCACAGGGGTTTGAGAAAGAGGCCCGAGCTACTTCAGGCCTCTTTTGACATCAAACAGACTAAACAAAAAGGAAACAAAAACCTGCATTGTC
Source organism: Semicossyphus pulcher (assembly GCF_022749685.1). Lineage (NCBI taxonomy): Eukaryota > Metazoa > Chordata > Actinopteri > Labriformes > Labridae > Semicossyphus > Semicossyphus pulcher. Next base: position 23,561,623 of record NW_027211637.1, read on the forward strand.
TCATCCAGCCGGTGTGAACACAATCGCGTTGTTCAGTGAGAGCAGCTGGTGAGTCAGACTGTGTCGTATTCATCTGCAGAAACTGAGAGGGAGAGGGGAGGAGGGGAAATACTTGATAGTGTATGGATGCAGTATTATTGTGAGTTTCTTCGGGGTCAAAAACACACTCGCTCATCACTTATTGCCCTTGGCCTCCCTCAGGTCAACGAGAGGCAATGAGCTCAGTGGCATTGACTGGCGTGTCTGTGCAGCCGTGTGTTCATATGCACGTCACTTTTCCTCCCGGGGATAAAAATCCATATGTCACCTGCAATTTATGGTCTGCTACTTGCATGTTCCCGCACATGAATAAGTCATCATATGAGTGTGACTTGCGCTTTCCGTTGGTTAGATAAGGCTTTAATGTTTGTGCGGTGTGTGTGTGTGTGTATAAGATCAAGTGTGTAGAGCACACAAGGGCCAGGGGGTTGGCTTTTATTTATGCATGAGGCAGCAGTTTTCCAGCGGATCACTGATTTGATTTGCCGTGTGCGATCGCTCCTGAGATCTCTCCGACTGCAGAAGTCGTGCTGGATAAAGAAAGACCTTTACAGTGAAACATGTATTAGTGTGATTTGTACATTTGAATAAATTTGCACCTCTAACACTCTGCTTTTTCACACTATTTAAACAAATGTACTTTGCACAATGTACGTTGCTTCAGACTATTTGTCTCTTTTCTTTGTTTCATTTCATTAAGCTGATATCGCTGATCGCGGTTATCAACCATCGTGACCTTCAGGACTTCTACTCATCATCCTGAATAGTTGGCAGGGGACTATTTTCATTGTAATCCCTGCTTCTTTTAGCTGAAACGATTAGTAAATTAATGATTAGTGTATTGCTTTTTGCAAATATGACAGCAACCACTTACTCAGTTATGCATCAAGCATTTAAAAAAGTAACATTATCTCTCATTTTAGAGTCATGTTTGTGTCCACACACATTTTTTACTGCAGATAGAATGGACAGAAGTGAAACAGCAATGGGGATTTTTTTTCCTCCACGATTTTCTGGCATTGAATAGTTTAAGGAGTGAAGGTGCCCTGTGCTGTTTTCTTTCACCATTACTCAGCAGAGTGCATTTGTGTGTATTCCTGAGGTTCAATCCATTTCACTTTTTTTTTTCAAAATTGCAAAAATTGCAGATGTTTTGAAACCCTCAGTTCTTTACATCCATGTTTACTTCTAGCAGGGGTGGGATTCACAAGGTAACTCATGATACGATACGAGATAAGATAATATCGCGATACAGCGATTCTGCAATAACTGATATATTGCAAGACGATCACGTAATAATACGTCACGATATCTGATTAACTTCGTCTTTGGCCAGTTATGTCATAAGCGCCACCGCGAGTCATGAAGTTGTGACGCGGTGAGTCAAAATCGCAGGGAAATCTGTTTAGAGCACCAAATGCTTGTACATTTAAATATCGATGTTTGGCCACAGCCAGTCGATAATTGTATTGCACGAGTCAGGACGACGATATATTGCAGTATCGATACTTTGTTGAATCCCACCTCTGATTCGCAAAGTAACTCACGATACGCGATACTGCCCACGATAACGATAATATCGCGATACAGTGATTCTGCGATAACTGATGTATTGCAAGACAATCATATAATGATTCATCACGATGTCTGATTAACTTCTAACTTCCGTTCACATTACCCTCATTGATGTCATAAGCTCCAACTCGAGGAGTCATGAAGTCGTGAGGTGGTGAGTCAAAATCGTAGGGAAATATTTGAAAATTAAAATATGAATATTTGGCAGCAGCCTATCAACTCAGGATGACGTTATATTGTCGTTTAGATATGTTGTCCCACCCCTACTTTCTCGTAGTTTTATTGTTCACTCCCTTTGCTGGTGCATTGTTGCATGTCTTGCCTGTATAGCAGTAGAGTGATATGAATCCATTGGCAGGGAATGTTTATGACATCACCCTTGTGCTTGTGCAGGAAACACAGCTCCATCACTACAAGTGGTCTAAAGTTTCACGTGGCACCTTTAATTGAAAAAAGAATCGACAGGTAAATCGATAATGAAAACCATGTTAGTTGCAGTCTTAATTAAAACCACGAGCGTGATGGTTAATTGGGATCCACGCATGTGTGTGTTCTTCCTTGCATGATGTTCTGATGATGAACAAAGCTGAACACCAATCAGGTGGTGTTGGTGTTAAAGAGGTGAAAGTGAGTTTCATTGTCCTTCGGCAAAGCAATCACAGGGCCAGAAGAAGATTGTATAAGGGTGTGTGTGTGTATGGAGTGTAGAGACAGAGAGAGAGGAGTGTGCCTGAATTTACAGTGTGTGTTTGTGTGTGTGTGACAAAGGGAGAGAGAGCCGGAGACAGAGAGGGAGGGGGAGATAAAGAGGGAAATAGGTATAAAAGAGAGGGAGGAGATGAGGGGATGGTGGGAAAGTAGGAAGAGAGGTGGCAGGCAATAAAGCGCCCCATCAATCTGGTAAATGAGTGTCCTTCCAGCAGAGGGTACTCTGAGAAATGCAGCCTGCTCTGTGTTCATCAGTCACAGGTTTAGCACTCATCCGCGCTATCTCGGCCTCCCGGTTCAACACTTCCTTATCGGAGAAAGTAGCAATTGAACAAATGCTCGGTCTGTGGGTCACTCTGCCAATTAGACCCCATTCATTTACAGTGTGAACCTGTACACACGCTACCTTAGTAGTCCTGCACTGTCATGGTTTCTCTCTTCCATTATAACCCCATGCGACTGACACATTTAAGTGTCTTTATTCTGACTTAAATGTTCATACGTTTCTTTTGTTGTCAGCATGCTGTTTATGTTGTTTTTATGAAAGAGCTGCTGTCTGTATAAAGCTGTGACTTTAATGAAACACACAAGAATATATCAGCATTCTGCAACGAGTGCTGCTGAGTACCACCGATTTCCCGCTAAAAGTCTTATTCGGGTCAAGCTACTGATAATAAAGCAGCGCTAATCAATATTTTGATTAACAAAGGATTATATTACTATGTGCTATGTGAAATGTAGGTTACTCATAGCAACAAACCCCCAGAGAGTTATCTCCAGACTGTGCACTTCCTCTCAGCTCTCTCAGCTCATTATCTCGGTCTCAAAGTCTGACTTTTGGTTCATTCCCGCTGCCGTCTTCCAACAGTTATTGCCCACAACAGGCGGCTTTATTTCCTCATAAAAAGCTTTGTTATTAGGCTGTATGCTACCTGCTCTGCTACCTGCACACAAGCATCTGAAACACAATGTAAGCAGCAGGCAGAGTAAAAATGAGTATGAATATCATGTAGCCAAATACAGACTCCAAATGGACGCATAGGAATTGCAATTGTTTGCACGTTAGCCTAAACAGCTTTATACGCTTATATTCCATATGTTCACAACTTAATCTCAACAATATATTCAGAAGTATGTTTTCAGTTGTGTGTCATAAATAAGAATTAACGTGATTTCGCTACCTCCGAATGAGCTCTTTAGCATAGCATAGAAGGTGGGGTCTCATCCACTGTGTCCGCCGTGTTTCTACAGTAACCCAGAATGGACAAACCAAACACTGCACTAGTGGAGGCCTTTCAAATTTTTTTGGTACACCACTGCAGGTACGCCTACAAGTGCGGAAGGGAAGGTTAAAGGTTGAAGTTCTTGAAGACGTTTCACCTCTCATCCGAAAGCCTTCTTCAGTTCTAGCTGACTGGCGGACAGAGCTAGAAACGTCAAGTCCAGTTGCCTTTTGGATTAATCTTAGAATAACCACGACCTGGATGACTGAGAACCTTCACAGATACGTACAGCTCCTGTAGACCAACAGTAACTACTTTATGAAGCCACGTTGGGCCAGCTGAATCAAGCTACAAGAAATATGACCCAGCTTGTAACCTTTTAAGTTTATATAGTGAACCTGTTACAGATACAGAAAGCTACATTCATTTGTTGTCATGATTCTGGCCATAAGATGACTGAAAGTCCAATATCCTCCCTAATATTCCTCTGCTTTTTGCTAAGTGTTTGGTCTCCACCAACCACTGAGGGAATCATCTGACTGTGTAGCGGCTAAAAGTTGCTCTATGTTCACCAGTTCACTTACTGTTTCTATTTGCTGTTTGGTGCTGAGTAGAAAGCGTAAGGTGAGCTATTAGAACATTTTTGCTAGAATTGTTTGACCGAAAGCGACGCTATCAGAGCGCTGAGAATAAACCAAGAAGGTAAAATTGAGGTGGACCAAAAACACATGGGGTGGCTGTGGTTCAGTGGTAAAGTCGGTCGTCTTTTAATCGAAAGGTTAGCGGTTTGATTCCCTGCTACTGCAGTCCACATGTAGAAGTGTCCTTGGGCAACACACTAAACCCCAAATTGCTCCTGAAGACATAGCCATCTCTGTGTCTCTGCGTGTGAATGGTTAGCTGTTAGCTATAGCAGCCTCTGCCATCAGTGTGTGAATGTGTGTGTGAAAGGGTGACATGTAGTGTAAAAGCACTTTAAATGGTCTGAAGACTGGAAAAGCGCTTTATAAGTGCAGAGCATTTACATGGCAGTAGAATCGGTTGCAATGAGTACGTTTTGCCTTCATGATTTTAGTTGACATCAGCTTGTTACTCAGGAGTCTTTACGAGCCCAAAGATCTTAATAGAGTTTCATTGTTCTTTGTGTCAACGTAAATCAGCTACAACGAGACAGGAAGACACACAATGGCAGCCACAGATGGATGACTTCCAAGAAAAGTGAAGTCTCTGTGGAGCTTTAGACGCACATCGGGAGAGTTTTTAGAGGCATTCTTTGCTAAATAAAACATTCTGCATATTTGGAAGCTTTTGAGATGTATTTTTGTTCACAGCAAAGTAGAATGCTATTGTCGAGGCCGAGCTTTGTCTGTGGAATTGCTTTATGACGATACGATGCTCGGAGCCAAAGCGAGCCGGGGCGTTTGTCATTGTTGTCACGAGTATTGTGACTCGACCACACAATCCCATAGGCGTTAGTGGTGGTGATAATGTGCGAATCAGTAATACACTTCTGAGATGAATGTTAAGACTCCATTCTGTGCTCACACAAATGATGATGAGTGTCAGTCATAGAGCAAGAAATTATACACAGTTTAGAGTTTAATGAATGGGGGACATTGCTGTTCATGTGTTAAATATAATCTACACACATTATGGAGGTATGTGGTACTGTTTATTGTCCCAACATTTCAGCAGCTATGCAGTTAGTGTCTTTTCTATTACCACTGATGTAAAATAAAATATGTTGTGTAGTCAGCGCACAAAAACTGAATGTATTTATCAGAAAGCTCATTTTCTCTCTCCTGGAGAAATATCACTAGAAATGTGTCCCTCGGGGAGTTTCATTGTACAGCAAGAGATTTGTTTACCGAGTCCTTTATCACAAATATGATATGGTGTTCTTTCTGTCCGCGAGTACGCTGGACTGCTCCAAGACAACTCAATAAAGAAACCGAATGAGTGCTCCAATGTGTTCTTAATTTATTGTTTTAATTAGTTTCACTGTAGCAGTAGTTGCACATTTAACAAGAAGTACCCCGGCCTGAAAGGGGGTGCTGGTTTAGCTCAGTTGGTAGAGCAGGTGCCCCACATACAGAGGCTACATCCCTCGACGCATCAATCGCAGGCTCGACTCCCGGTCTGTGATCGTTTGGTGCAAGTCACCCCCGACTCTCTCCTCATTACATTTCCTGTTTCTCTTCAGCTGTCGTATAAATAACGGCAAGGCCAAAAAAAAAGGAGTACCCTGAAGGAAAAAATATAACAAGTGAAAAATAAAATTAAACCACTAATAAAACGACTCCACTACATCTCTATCGATGTTCTCGTTACTCGCTACTTTTTGCTCTGAAGTCAGCTGATGAATTTTCCTTTCGTTTCTTAAATCTGAAAGACAATAATCTGTGTTCATGTAGTTCTGCGTGTGGTTTGTCTAAGTGGTGTTGCCGTACCTGTACCTCGCGCGTCTCCATGGCTGAACATAGAGCACACGCAGAGCAAACTGGCTACGGCTGACATTTTCACTGGCCATCAGGGTTTTTTTGGTTGTTCCTATTATTTTGGAGCTGCAAATCTGGAAATATGAGTTTAAAAATGTAAATAATGTTTATCATGTTAATCATGCATTGTGAACTTTTTGAGATGTTTTTAAAAAGTAGTTTGAATAGGATACAATCTCTTAAAAAAAAAAAAAAACCTTTGTTCTCTTGAGCACCACCCACTGGCGATAATAGGCAAATTCGGGAGCACACTTCCGTCAACGGCTGACTCCCTCTGTCATGGTTGTAACTCTTGATTTTCCTCGATTTTGTTTGTAGACTGTTTGCCTTCATCTGAGCGTCGAATTTGTTTCTTTTTCTTTGGATTTCCACTTATTCTTGAAGTTGTATCTGTAATCATCGATCTTTTCTTTGTTTGTTCAGCCAAAGTAGATTACTGTTTACTCGCAATGCCGACAGAAACTAGAAGTGCAGCCGCTTAGCTCCGCCTACCCTTTCTGACAGACCAACCACTGCTGGGTGATGGAAAACACGTCACTAACTGGGCGCTGCTTGTGATTTTTTCCACGAATGTTGCCACAGACACCCAGTCAAATGCATCAGTGGGCCATAGGCTCAATCACCATTGTGTTAATCCATTCGGTGATAGATAGTGACTTAACAGATATTTATTTAAATATAAAAAGTTCCTGTACTTTAACTCAAGTACTAAGTTGACTGACTAGGAGTATCTATACTTTGACTCAAGGAAGGAAGTTGTGCACTTTGTCCGCCTCTGACAGATGCACACTTATGGAGGCCTCCTATAGCTCATAATGTAACACTAGGTGTTGTTGTTATCATTAGGACACCCTGGTGCCTACTTTTTTCTGCATGTTAGCCAACCTCCACCACCTGAAGTGTAGTCAAGTGTGAAAGTGCCGCTGAAAATGACAGCAGCAAGAGCAGAAACTTGCCCACCTTACACTGACCTATAAAGGTCACACTGACGTCTATTCAGACATGTTCAGCAGGGATCAAACAAAATGTCTTCAATCACTCAGTGACATCAGCTCGTGCAGATGATGTCTGGCCTCGCTGGAAATGTTTCACTGATAACAGTAATTTACTCAAAGCTGTGATTGCCTTTAGTAATTGCTGTGATCTTGTGGCCCACACACCTATCCATAGCACACCGCTCTATATCTGTGCCTAGCAGCAGGCTCAGGGAGACAAGAGCACCCAGGAGACGGGCCCTGCTCGACCCAGCTCTGTCCTGCAGCGTTAAGCAGCCCCGCAGGAGTGGACTCTGACTTTCTGTCTGCTTTTCTTTTAGAAGACTTTTTAAAGACGGGGCCATCTGGCTGCAGATGAAGCAGGAGGAACCTGTCCCCTGCTTTGGTCTGTGGTCCCTTCAGCCTCTGTCATATCTCAAAGTCCAATTAAATATAAGAGCTTTTTCTGGCTGTCTGCTCAGGCATGCAACATATGCTATCTCTGTAAGTAACCTTCACTGTATCCTCTATGAAACAAACAGAAACTAAAGGGAGACATTTGCATTTATGCATTTATTTGTTTGAATTCAGTTTTCTGACTATATAGATGAAGGACTTTTAAATACAGCCAGTTCAAATCTTCAATAAGGCAGTTATTTTACCTTCTGTTAAAGGGTGAAAGCCTGATACACACACACAACACAAAGACCGCAGGCTTTGAATGAGAACCCATGATAGCCTCCTGCTAAACTTTTACTTCTTATGTAACTTTGAAACATGAAGCTACACATTACACTGCCAACGTCAGCAAGCTAGGTAGCTAATTAGCCTCTCAGCAACAGCACATTAAACAGCACTAAATGTAACTTTGCTGCAAAGGTCACTTAAGTCTGTTACATACTGGTGTGATCTTTACCCTTCAACAACAAACTGTCTGCCCATGGCTTGAAAAGTACAGCACAAGTTTAATTGTATGAAAGCCTTAATGATACCTTTGAAAGATTTAAAAAGTCTGTGTGTACTGGTAATATGTTTCTGATTCAGTTGGTGGATGAACATATGAAGAATGTATCCACTATACAGAAGGCTAATCTGATTGAAGCTAGCCCACCATAGCTCTGCAACTCGTGTTTTTCTTGCTGGCTGTGACAGCTTCAGTGATGCAACCCTCAAACAGCACTGCTCCACATGCACTGATCTCCAGTCGTTTCACTTGTGTAAAACTATTTTCTTTAATGCCTACAGTGGCAGACTGAAATTATCGATTGACTTAAGGCCTTGTTGGAATAATTTTGGCCAGTGTGCGGTTACCAATGTTACAGCCCGTAGGCTTATGGGTTACGGAGTTGTTTGACATATTTAATTAACTGATAAGCAAGCTATCACAAACAGAGCTTAGATGTATATATGCTGTATATATGTATAATATAAGCCTCTAATGGGGTTTAACGCTGGCAGCACCCACGACCCTCAATTTCAGAGCGCTTTTCACCAGCGCTTAGCGTTGCTAGGTTACGAAAGTTGTCTGGCGGCACTTCGGCTTCCCTTTATAGTGACCATTAAGTGTGTTTTAGATTGGTCTGTATGCTTACTTTTATTCAAGGATATTTTACAAATAGAAACCTAAAAATGATGCAAAGGAACCGTGTCCTGGCGTTAGCAGCAGCTCTGCACCTGGAAATTGTACCCTTGAAAAAATGAAAGGATTAGCTTCACCTCCGCCATTGTTGTGGACATATCAGAAGTCCCGCCCCTTCTTGATTTTGATTGGTCGGTGAGGGAGAAGCGATATTGACGAGCGTGTTGGCGTTCCAAAAGTTGAACTATTTTCAAGTGAGAGTGCTGTTAGAGCAACGAAGAAAAACAGCTGATGCTAACACGTTTTTTCCAGCGACACAGGCCCTTATGCAACCAGAAAAATACTTACAGACCCAGCAGAAACTCCTATATAATACTATTGTTGAAGAGTGAAAGCTTAATCATTTAATGCCTCTCTTCTTTTCCATTCTCTTGTATTCGTTGAGCCTTGACTATAAAATGCTTTTTCTTTCATAATGAAGCTGCTCTTCCTTTCATCACTGGGGAAGTTAAATATGTAGAGGCTCTACTGTACTATAACACAAGTGTGTTGGCAAGCACATCATGAGCTGTGAATATATATATAAAACTGAGAATGAAGATGAGTCAAGCAAGTGTGTGACACAGTTGGGATAACATTTGCAGGCACATTCGCCTGCTGTAGCAATGCAATGTGACTTCCCACTGAAACTGTAATGATACAGGTAAAATCTCTGTGACCCTGGATACACTGGAAATACACAGCATCTGCTGCTTCAAAACAGAGGGAAAGAAAGAAGAAATCTTAACAATAACTTTACCTCCAGCTCTCAGAAGCTTGAAAAACAGCCTCTAAACTCTAAGAAACATGTTCTATATATACTTCGCCCGCTGCTCAGGCTTAGCCACTCATCTCAGTTGCGGGATGACAGCATATTCAAGGATAAATTAGTCTGACACCGCATTGGCTAAACACTGCCCATCATGCCCCGTCTTGGTCACTGCCTTGATCCGCATTTCCTCTGCTGCATGTCCTTTGGTGTCAAGCACTCATTGGATCACAGACCAGCTGGAGAGCGATGACTGATGAGCTTTGTCGGCGGCAAGATGGCAGCAGAAGCAGCACTGAAGAACTCCCAGCACTCCCCCAAGATGGAGCCACAGTGTGTCATCCTTGACACGAGCACTGCCCATATTTAGCATACTTCCGGTCCATCATCTCTGCACAAACTGCCTGCTAACGGGCATCTAAGTCATGGAAGTTTTTGAGGACAGCTTGAGCTTGCCAATATTGTCAAATTTGATCACATAATTCCATGCTATACTGTTTGCAAGGACCTTCCTTCTCATTTCACGATATGCCAGCATCATGCTTTGCACCTGGATGTCTAAGATGCTAAGGGCTGAGAAATCTAACCTCGGTTGTGGCTAATGACAAAGACATGGTGGAATATGTTAACTGGATTTTCATTAATACAGCAGCCAAGAAGCTCGACCTTGTCCTGGAATATCTTTAAGTAAAATGGATTAAAAAAGTGAGCAAGTATGTTGCTGACAAAACAAGGGCAGGAAAGATCTCAGAGAAGCCCCTCTAAGAAAGATGAAATACCAAGTTGCTTTTTAAAGCTGCATCCTCGAAGCCGCTTCTTTCCAGGCCAGAGGACAAGGCAAAGTGTTAACGCCTAAAAGGAGAGATAAGTGCAGAACCATGGCATTGGTCATTGTGTCTGTCTCTAGCCTCAAACCTTTCCCAGCCCCGGCCCAGCTGGCAGAGCCGGTTTGCCCTGTGACCAATGCTCCCCCTGCTGAAGCTCCAAAGCCCACAGGGTCCCACAGCACCACCAGCCTGTCCTCACAGCTGACAAAGAGAGGGCCTGTCTCATCCACAGTGGCAATAATATTTTTAGAATGTGTCTGACGCAAAATGTTATCATTTTATAATGACTGTCTATAGAAAAGGCTTTTTTTTTTTTGGCTAGAAAGCACCAAATATCTGCAGTTGAGTCCACCAAGCAGATAGATAGAGTGCCCTCATCTGAAGTATCCACTTCTCTAATGAATGCAGGTTATTATTATCAGAGACCATGTAAAGGAAAGATTGAGTATGATTACATGCACTCATTTCCCACTCTTATTCAACGTATTTTAAATTTCATAAAAGTCATTTAACATCATATTCTGCTTTGATAGTTTGAGTAATGACTTATTCTGATTGCAGCATTTTTTCAATTAAGACATGGAATGCAATATTAGTGGTGTTTTAGGAGAAATCTTTGAACATATAAGTAAAGTAACATGTATTTATATTGTGCTTTTCACAGACAAAAGTCACAAAGTGCTTTACACTGACAATATAAACATGACAGATACGATGGCCATAAAAGCCACACAAATTAAAGTGTGCACAAGATTAAAACATTGTTGCCAGATACAGCAAATAATAAAATACACAGTAAATTAATGATACATAGGTTAATTAGCTAAATGTCTGTCTCGACCAATGACTGTATATTCACATGGATAACGCGTCTCCTTCTGCTCTCATTGTACGAAAGTGATGCCAAAATAGCCCCGTGATAGGCACAGTATAGACGTCATTTGGAGCCAGAGACTGCGCAGTAGAGATCGGCGGGTGGAGCGGCCGTAACCACTTCCGCTAACCAAAACACACACTTAACTTACCGAAAAAACAGCAAAGATCCCACACGTCTTGTGTTGGTCTGAGGTAAACGTTCACAGATATGTAAACTTCAATGACTGTAGTGATTGTTAGTTACGTCTCTTATCACCGTTCCTCCTCTACTCTGCTAATCCAGAACAGATCGTCTGCAGGAGCCGTATTTATCAACAGAGCTGTCAATCATCCTTTTTACTGCATCAAATAAATAATTAGAAATAAACTTGTAAGAAAAATGAACACTTGGACGTCAATCAGCATGATAAGAACTAACTATAATGAGAGAAACCATGTTTGAGAAAAATGTATTTGCGTGTATTTTGGTTTTATAGTTTGACTCATGTCCCATCTGTTAACATGGAGAAGGCGGGCTTTATGACCTATACTGCAGCCAGTCAGCAGGGGGCGCTCGAAATGTTCTGGCTTCACTATTAGAGAGCTGTCATGTCGTCCATCTTTTTATACAGTCTGTGGTCTAAACAGGTATGTTTTTAACTGATGTTTGAGCATTTCCAAAGTTTTGGTGCTATAGCCTGAGAAGCTCTATCACCACGGGTCTTAAGGTTGGTACGTGGAACAGCAAATGTAGCACCTGAGGGAGGGAGTGGACAGGTAGGGGTGAATAAGTTCAGCCACATATGCCGGGGCCTGACCATGAAGGGATCTGTTAGTAAGTGTGAGAATTGTAGTTTACAGTGCATTCTGATTAGGCATTTACTGCTGTTTGCTTTTTGCTTGTTTAGCTCCAGCTCTATTTGTTGTCTACAAACCAAACAGCCAACAGATTGCAGTTTAGTTGGACTAATCAGCATAATCATGGCTTCATGACAAGAGGAATATAATTTGAATATGAATTTACATTTGTCATGTGAACAGCTTAGTAGGAATATTTCTTTTTTTTTTTTCAGAATAAGCAAAAGATGGAATATTTTGTGTATGTAAACATAGTAAAGGAGAGCTCTATCCCAGAGTTTACTCAACACTAAATTAATGAAAGAAAGATTTTCCATTTTGGAAGAAATCTCACTCTACAGCACAATTTGCACATTTACATTCAGGCTTCTCGGGGCACCTTTAATGACACATACAGGAGAAATGAGTAACCTTTGGAATAGGATATTATTATAGAGCTAAACACACTACACGTGCAAATGGACAGCATGATTTACTGGCAGAGAGAGAAACCATTTTCCTCTAGTGACCCTGCCAACGGATAATTTATTGGTACTATCTAGTTTTACAATTTTAAAGCGATGCTTAGACTGGAGGATGGGGAGCAGGACTATTATCCAGCAGTGGAGGAGAAATCATTAGGTGGCCGGGTGGTACCTGGTCCTCAGTTAGAGGTAGGTGGTCAGGGTTAGGGGCATGACAATAAGAGACAAATAAAACATTTTTTTTTTCTTAGGTTCATCATTTCCAGTACTATGCTCTTGATTTCTGCCAAACTGTAGTACTGATGAAGAGCCCTGTCTTCACTGTCTCACCATGTCAAGCTGACTATATTCAGTGCTAATAGTTATTAAAGTGATCCTGTTACTTTTGTTGCTGGCTTAACAAGCTTTGATGTTCACCCTAATTAGACCATTTTGCAGCTCTTTTTAGAAAAAAAGAAAAATCAGCGCATACTTAATATGACCTTGGTGTAATCCTCACAACAGCCTCTGCTCTTGTTTAAGTGTGTCTCTTAATGGACAGAAGTGCTCCTCCTCCTCCTCTTCCAGCCTTTTACTCCACAGCATCTTCCTGATCATGTCCGCTGCAGTTTAACTGCGCTGCCTGGTCATGTGCACAACACGCTGAATCCTAAATCCGTATTCTGTTGCGTGATTTAATCCCTTCACATTACAGAGAGCAAAACAGCATATTAATTTCATTTTGTTTTTTAGTGCCCGGGCCAATTTGTGCAGCTAGGGACAGCTGCTGTGCGGCTGCCCTGATCTTGCCTCCCATAGGATTTATGTGGGACTATCTCTGAGAAATCCGTTTAATATGACACCCCGGGCTGGAATATGATGCAGCTGGAGCTGTTGTGGTTTATGGTAATGCAACTTCAAACCCCCACTGGAGCAATATGTTGTTGTTTATATTTAAATAATTACGCAATGGGTCAACTTTCAGAGCAAATTTTAGTTAGCGAACATTTTTTTTCATCTAATATTAACCAGATTGGTATCATATTAGTTGTTAATTCTTTCAGAAAAAGCAGAAGACGCACAAAATGCGAATGTTTAAGCATAAAGGATCATTATCTGACCTCATGTGCACATGATTTAATGATTTAAGGTCACTGTCCTGCTGAATATTGGAGAAAGTCCATGTGCACTCTGACTCTAAGCTGTGTGTGGTTTATCTCTTTCAAAGCTAGCTGACCCCCAGAAGGATAGATTTAATCCAGCCTGCAAAGAATTAACCCCGATAGTTTGGAAACGGGTTAGAAATGAAGATGCAGTTGTGCCAGACAGCAGATTAGTTTAAAACTCAAACAAAGCTGAAACAAAACAATTGTGCCTCTTCCTATGGCGCAGCATTGTCTCTGCCTTTTTCTGTTTCAAAGTAGACTGAAGCGTTTCCTCTCTGAGCGCGAGCCCCCGGGACTATTAAAGCTTTGACAGCATTTTAAACGAGCACTGGTGGAGGATTCACCCTGGCAGCTACTCACCAATAGCATGCAATAATTCCCCGGGGGCCTGGGGCTGTGCTCAATGTATGGGTAGCGTGTTTTAACTGCGAAGACACTGGGCTGTGCATGCTTACCATGCATGACACAACTGCACATGACTGTAGAGGTTAATGCATAACACACAGCTTATTGGGTGCTTTATGTCTTGTTTTGCCTGAGACCAATACAGTGTCAGAGTCATTCTGTCAGGAGGGAAGTTCACAGCTCTCCACTCTCGCCTCACAGCTTCTGCTGCCGTTCTGCTTCAGAAACACAAAGATGCACACATTCAAAATGCTGTCATTCTCTTCAAACTTAGAGTTTGCTTTTAGGCCTATTATTGTTAGATGCATGTGATAGTGGTAGTAATTTACACAGCTCTACATTCTGTCATTATTGCATGGCTATCCAATAAGACAATATTAGGGTTACAGCCTTGTTGAATTTTAAATTAAGCCCATAAATGTTGACCCATCTATTTCAGCACCATGCCATGCATTCAATCTTGCAGAGCCACTGAACTGGATCGCTGTGGTCAGGCAGCGCTGAAGTGCCAGCACAAGATGTTACCAAATGAAAACATGCAGAGAGGAACCAGCAGCGGTACAGTGAGGATGGTAAATGGCCCAGGGGAAATGTGCAACCTCTCTCTCTAATTACACTTCAGTGTGTGCACGGGTGAACGAGGGAGAGCGCCGCACTGGGATGGCTTTAATGGGCAAAGCACTGATGAGAATCCTATGAACGCCGAATGCGCCTACCTCTGAATATTTCAGCAGGCTTCACATTTTGAGAGCAACAACCCCCCCGTGTTCAACAATGTGAAGGGAGATGCTTTCGGATTTTGGAAGGCGTGCGTGTATGCCAGCAACAAAGTTCCCCTCAGTTTCCTGACAAGCCAGTTTCTGAATGGGATGAGCAGGTGTTTTGGAAAGAGTCTACCTACTGTAAATACAAGGGAGTGATGTGAAAGCTGTCAGCTGTTCAGGCTTGTGCTGTAATGTAAAGTCCCCCATCTGTTTAACAATCTGGCTTTCCCACAGTCTTTACAGACTCACACAGCACACTCACAAGACCTTAAAGTCGCACATAAAGGACAATCTGGGCAGCAGGTCTTAAACGCAAAGATTGCGAACCATGCCAAAGCCCGGAAAGAATCTGCAAACATCTGCAGTCTCATTACACACTGTGTTAAGGAGTGAAATGCTCCTGGCTGTTGTTGATTCTTTCTTCTAACCATTTTAACAACCTCTGCCTCTCTCTTTAATGTGACTGACCAACATTTGGCAGTTACATCCCTTCTGCAGAGAGAAATGTCTTAGAGAGTACAGCCTGCTGGGTGTATAGATTCTGTTGGAATCAATGGTTTGTTGGATACGTACAGCTACACTGTCAGACTCACTCTGTTATATCTGTAGCATCTTTAGCTTCCAGCTCATTCGACACTCAATCCCACTGAAACTCCTTGAAATACAAAATGCATTTTGCTATCAAGGCAAGCCAGAACAGAAAGAAGTCTTGAGAGTCAAATGTAACATTCATCCCCGCTGGTTATGGACTTTTTCAGCAACACATAAACACAAGACAGGGAGGAAGCGGTTTGTGTATGTGTGTGTGCATTAATTGCCTGTTTTGGTCGTGTTAAAGAAAGTGTTCGAAATTTTAAAAATATAATTAGTTTTCCTTTCAAGTCTTCTTGCAGCGAGTTGGATGAGAAGATTCATTTCATGTCTGTAAGGTCAATATTAGTCTGCTGAGAGTAGTAAGTTATCAGCAGGGTTATGCAGCACGAAATGATTCTTGTCAACATAAAAGGAATAGTTCAAGATTTTTGGAGATTTTTTTTGCTTTTTAGTTTTTTGAGGGAGAGTAAGATGAGAAGATTGCTACCACATTTATAACTTTCTAGGGCTGCACGGTGGTGCAGTGCTGTCGCCTCACGGCTAGAAGGCTTCTATGTCGAATCCCGGTTTGGACGAAGAGGGCTTCTCTGTGTGGAGTTTGCATGTTCTCCCCATGCATGCGTGGGTTCCCTCTGGGTACTCCGGCTTCCTTGCACACCCCAAAGCTAGCTCATTAGGTTAATTGGTGACTCTAAATTTCCTGTAGGTGTGAATGTTGTCTGTCTCTATGTGTCAGCCTGTGATTGACTGGCGATCGGTCCAGGGTGTACCCCGCCTCTCGCAGCTGGGATAGGCTTCTGCTCCCCCACGACCCTGAACAGGATAATGGATAGATGAGGAAACAGCTAACTGCCAGTAGCTTAGCTTACTAAGACTGGAAACAGGTGGAAACTACTAGCATTACAAGGGAAAATCATCCAGCTCAATAGTTACCACATACACTACATTGTTTGTTTAATATGTACAAATACTGCATGTAAACATTACGATTCATTGTTTTACAATGGTTTATGTATTGGCCTATTTTCAGGAAATTGACCTGCAAAAAAGGGAACTGTAGTTTTTACACCACAAAAACTGTTTCCTGTATTTCTGAGAAGCTAAGCTAACTATCTGCTGACTCTAAACAAGCAAATAAAGAAGACACCTATTTCTAAAATCAAAACTACTTTAATGTTGATTAAATTCTAGTGACAAAAATGATGCGTAATGTGATCCATTATTAAAGAGGCTTTGGTGCTTAAAAGAAACATAATAATACATAATAGTACATAACGCATGTAAGAAGTACTGTGTTTTTGTGCTAATTATCCCTGTTGTCCACAGTAATGAGATTTATTGCTCTTGCGTTCCCCAGGCAGTAGAGAATAACATTTGCAACAGTGATGAACAACACTCTCTTTATCCACAGGAAGCCCCGATGACATAACTTTGTGACAGAAACAAGCTATTAGTGGATTCTCAGCAGACAGTGGGGATAACGGATGCTGTTGGCTCATCTAAGGTGTTAATATCGTTAACTTGGACCTTGTACTTGTTGTCGCTCAGGGGAGCATTTTCACAGCTTATGAAACATTTTATAGTCTAATATGAAATGAGTATGTTTAGTTTGCGGAGGAAAGAAAGTGGGATAAAAAAACGAATTAGCAGAATTAAAACAGGCACAGTTTATGTATGTAGCTGACTGTAGTGTAAATGTACTGTACGTGTGGCTGACAGAGAGTGGATGACCGCGAGAAGCAATGAGAAAGAAGGTGATTATTGAAGGAGACTGCAAAAGCCAATACCCAGCAGCTGTATATTCACCCTTAGAACAAGGAGCGAGACCCAGATCGATACCTCTCTCTTTCTTCACCGGCCCCCCCTCCCTCTGCTCATCACTGGAGGCTGCAGGGGAAGTGCACAGCTACAGGAGACATTTATTACAGGCCTGCTCGGTGGCTCTGTGGGACACAGCACAGCATCCCCTGTTTCTGCTTGTTAGCAGGCCTCGTGTTGATCTAACAGGGGCTGTATGTCAGCACCGGGGCTGCGTGACATCACCTCCCATTGGGCCAATGATTTTACTGGCCCTGAGAGGATGATTGTTTTGTCAAAGTACACTTATGTTCAGAGCGCCGGGCCCTTTTGTTAAGTTTTAAACCCTTCGTGTAAAAATAATCCCAACATGTATTAATTATTATTTAATTGAGGTTATATTTCCTTTTTTTTTTTTTTTTCCAACAAAGCATCATTAAAAAAAGACTCAAAAAATGTTGAGGGATGCACAGGTTAAAAACTGATTCCACATCCTAATAATGAAGTTTAACAGACTTAAACTTGTGGCTTGTTGCTTATTTTTTAACACAAAAAAGCAGCTTACCGGTAGGTAAAAAATATTACTACAGTTTAACGGAAGTAGTTATACCGATTTGAAATACACGCTATTAATACAACTGTACAACTCAAGCACAATTATCCCGTTAATTCTTAACAAATCAAATTCATACAAAAAGTACACAACAACAAACCTGGACAATCACAATCCAGACTATAGTCACATAAAAGTATCTGTGGATTTATAAAATACTTAAGTTGTGAGTTAAACCGGATGTAGCACCTGTCAGTGTTTGATATGATGAAGCAGATTCGTCTAACGTTACCATGGTAACAGCAATACACTACAATTCCCGCTAGCTTCCAGCAGCTCGCTAGCTGTAGCTCACATTAGCACGAGACACAGCATGTAACAGAATATTCCACTTTTAGCTCACAACGTGAACTTACGTTATAATGCGGGGTGTTCAGACAGTCCTCCTCTTCTTCGTCCTCAGTATCCTCCATGTTTGGCATCGCAATGTCCTCTACCACGTTAGCATGGTGATTAATAAAGTTGGTAATCATCGCCACCAATCCTTCACTCCATAGAAAGACGGTAAATACTTAGCTCATTACTTTAAACACAGAAGAACGGAGAACGTATGGTATGTCACTAAGTCAGTTCGACTCCTGTACTAACTGCAAGACTGTAAACTTTTACAAACTTTTGTACGTTGATGTTAACCCACATTGCAATCTGACTTGGAGTGATAGGAAACAGCCAAAAAAATCACACAACATGCAGCAAAGGTAAACGGTCGTCCCCACGCAAATACCTGAAACGTCATTACGCCAAATTAAATAATGAGTTTTGTTTAGTTGTTTTTATTAGTTTTTATTCCATACATATTTTCATCAAAACATTACTATTACTTTTTATGTAGCAAAATATACACATCCATTTGTATTGATATGCTTAAGTATTGAAATTAATGGAAGGCTATAATATGTAACATTTCTAAATTAAAAGGTCTAGTTTACCTGGCTCATAGTATCATACACATTTTACCTTGAGAGATGAAAATTTGATGCAAAGCTTCAAGAACTACAAAAAGGATTTTTCCCTCTAGGCTTTTTTTTTGTCAGAGCAGGCTCTACATTACATAACGACAGGGTTCTTGGAAAGTCTCAAACTTTTTCCAACAATCTATATTATTCCTCTTGCCAAGCTGCATCAGCAGATAACATTTGTGCTTGTTTATTGTTTGTCATCTGGCTTTTAGTTTCCTAAATAATAAGATGTGACAGCAACACAGTGAAGCAGCCAGCTCAGACAGTCACATAAGCTCATGTACACAGTATTAGCCAGTACTACTTTAATAAATGAGGGAGTTTGGACCACAGGAGACCCTATTTGAGAAAATGTCAGTTTGCAGACATTGGATTGTTTTTGTAACAATGATTTGAGTCCATTTATACGGAATTTTCACACAGAAAAATGCAGATACAGACATTCTTTTGTCTAAGTGACTCAAATGAAAAACAGAATTTCTTAGTTAATCTTCCCTCTCTAACTAAGATTAAGTAGCACATCCTTTGGTACAGCTGTATAACTGTGATGGATGAAATAATTTTCCAATTAAAAAGGCCATATTCAAAACTTTTACATGAATCAAATGACTTCATGTGCTGTGAAAGGACCTTGTGATGGTGACGAACCTACAGAGACTTCTCATTCGACTTTGCAGTTACCCTTCCTGTGTATTTTTAGCTCATTGTTTTCAGCACCAAACAGCAGACACATAAAATTAGCAACTAGCTTGCGTATGCAGCTCAAGAGCCACATATTTTCCTCAGGAGTTGGTGGAGACCAAAAACAGAGCTAAAAAGAAAGTGAATTTTGGACTCCTTATTTTTGTCTGCTATTCGGAGACACAACTCTGAGTGAATATTTATGTGCTGCTTATCTGCTGGATGTGTGAATAGGTAACTGTATTAATAATTAGGTCACATGTTTTTGGCTTCCCCAAGAGGCCAAAATATCAGTTATTGCAGATTTATGAAATAGTATACCGGCATATATTTACATCTGAAGCAGGTTTGGTTTGATTTGATTCAATATTAATCTGAGCGAAGGGGTAAAGAAAAGAAACAACGCACTTATTTTAATACAATCTATAGAAAAATACACAGAGGCACAGCTTGTTGAAATGAGTCTAATAAAATGTGCCAGTTTTTATACCTGAGTGCAGCTTATACTTGCAGCACACTCCCTCCCTCCAACCTGCTCTGGCTCTCCGTGATAAAAAGAAGTTTTCCTTGTTACATATGTTAAAGCTTGAGACATCACAAGGCTTTTAAAAGGCCCTGGTGGATCAACCGTCATGTTTTCTTCTTAAGACCTTATAAGCACTGTGTTGTAATGTAGGGGGAACAGGCAGTGCTTCCTTCATCTCTTCTACTTTGTGTTATTTGTTATGTGATTTGACACTGGGAGAATTTGGTTGCAGCTTGTCGATGAGCCAAACATGTAGAATATTGCAGTCAAATGTCTAATCTCATATTCCGTAATGTTTAATGGTTGTTTTTCATTGTTCACCTCTAATCACCTAAATGAGTTTTTACCCTCCAAATGACCCTTACAGGACCAGAACACACAAATAACCCTAAGATCCCTCTTGCGTTACATAATGGGACTACAGCTGCCACCGCTATGGTTACATATGAGATCATTTAAGGGTTACACTTTTGATGATGCGTTTGCTGTTCTCTGAAAGAGACGTAACACTCCTGTCACTCTGTGAATGTGCGAGATTCTATTCCCACAGCCAGTTATAGCTTCCCTATGGTGTGTGTGTGTATGTGTGTGAAGCAGAGACACATCACACAGTCCAAGGATTCATTCACCTTGTAATTATTCAGGAGCCTTCTGGCCACCAGCACACAACCACAGAGACAGAGACAGAAGCACTGAACCTGCGACAGAGTTATATGAACTGTGAACATTATTTCTTTCTCATCTTGCCCCTGTGATGCGCAACACTTGACAGGGTTTTGTTGGTGCTGTGGACGGGTGGGTGGGCGGGCGTTTTGCACGATAATGTGTGTGTCAGTGTGTGTCGGTGTGTCAGCATGTAGGTGTGTGTCAGTTTGTCAGCAGTGGCGCCTACAGGACGTGAACACGTGGTGCTACAGTCAGCTTGCTCGGGTGGATGAATTAGAGCAGGCTGCGCGGTTGTAAAAACGCTGGTGTATTTGTCAGCACACCGCTGTGCCCCGTCCAGGAACACTGAGTCAGATAAGTGGCTGCTCTCACACTGTACAGAGTGTACGGGAGGTCAGAGAGACGTAAGAAGTGGCAAGCCGACACAGAGGAATGAAAATGTGTTCAGTTAACGTTCCACATTGAGCTCCCAGGCAGGATTTCATGCCTGCTGTGGGAGAGGGCTCTTACCATTGACTGATCAGTGAGTCACTCCACTGTGATACACACAGCATCTGTTAGAGTGACTTTATTGCAGCATGGATTTGTGCTGTGTGAATTATGAGTTCTCATAACCTTGATGCAATATTACTGTCTGCTCATAGTGAGTTTGAGAATGAGTAGGCCTGTGATAGAAAGAGATGATTCTGCCGCCTTAAATCACCTTTATTTCCCTCATTTGCATGCATGTGTTTTTATACTTGCGGTTAGGCCACAATGTTTGCTTTTATAGCAGAGATGTATGTGAAAGTGTCAGATATATTTTGATTAGAGGCCATATTAGATTTAGCTTTGTCCCAGGAGAGCAGTGAAAAAGACTATTAGCCGTACATCAGAGCTGCTTCTCCCTGTTAGCTCTACGGTGATCTGTTTTGATCTTCGCTACGACTAGAATCGTTCCTACAAAATAAAACGAAGACATAAAATAGTCTTTAAATAATAACAGGACAGTAATGTGAGTTTTTAGCGGATTGAATTCATGCCTGCTTGAAACTTACACAAAGGCCACTGAAACACACATCTGATATATTTGCCTCTGCCCCAGAATTCTTCATCTCTTCGCGAGCATTAAGGAAGACTTATTGTTCCCACTTTAAGTGGATTCGTGAGGACGGCAAAAGCACCAAAGAAGATTTGTGAGGAAATGAGGTTTCATTTCTTTGGAGCAAATAGTGCTCTGTTAAATATAAAGCTCATTTACATGTATGAGTCACAATATCTCTCTCTCCTATGCATTGTCAGCAGAGTAACTCCAGGCCATACATCACTGTGGAGCTGTAGATTGGGCCTCTGGCTATCTTGTTTCCTGCTTGGCTGGAGCTGTTCATGCAGTAAACTGAATAGGCTGTCCTTTTCAGCTGGAATAATATGTGATTTAGTCTCTTTGTCTTAAGTGTTTTTTTACCCTCATGCAACCATTGTGCTTATCTGTTGTGAGTGGCAGCATGATGGAGACAATGAATCAAAGGAAGCTTGTAAGCACTTGTATTGTTCAACATTTAAGAATGAAACCACTTAAATCACAGCGTTCATCATGCAGGAGGAGTGTTTTAATATTGCACAAACATGATTAATAAAAACTAGACTCACTCATTTGGAAATGTAAGATTTAAAAACCCAAATACAACCTTCATGTGTTTCCCTTCTTGCTGCTGCTGCTCCACCTGCTGGTCTTTTGTGTGAAGCAACTTCCATGAGCACTTGCTGTAGAGCTCCACATTACTGCCTGTGTTATGATGCAGCAGAGACGATCTATTAAGTCTTTTTTAGCACAGTTACCGTTCATGAAAGTCAAGGGCACACTGAGAGAAACGCTCCTAAATGGGCTTTAACTCTAATGTTTCATTAACTTTAAGTATTGATGTGTGAAACGCCCCCCCTCTGAGTCTTGTTGTATGCAATTTGCGGTTTTACTGATCTGCGCTGTTAACTATAATCTCTGTAAAGGGACAAACGCTGCTACGCTTTTATTCAACATAGCTGAGAGGATTAGCCACTGAAGGATAGGATGTGGTTAATCATAGAAAATTACTAAAATGTGTTCTTGCAGTTAGAGAGAATTAGAAGAATGCATGACTATAAAGCAGAGACTGAACTCCATGTTAAGTAAGTGATTCTGTCTTTACATTGCAGGATGATCCTTACCGGTCAGTAGACCCGCGCTGATTGGAGAAATGTTCTAAGGACGACATCTCAGCCGCCATGAAAGGGTTAGGAGCCAACCGCAGTCGCCACCTGTCCGACTCGTGTGAACCAACGGGCTGCCCCCAGAAGCCTCTCTGTCCCTTGACCTCTGACCCTCACGGCTCCTTTCTGCTGAGCCCCACCATAAACCACTATGCCACCCTGGACCCGCATCTCCACCAGTGCCCGCCTACCAGCCCCACCGCCCTGACCCCGGACTGCCTGCTGCCTTTCAGCCAGATCTCCAACAGCAGCACCTTCCCTCGTCTGCACTTCACCTCGCAGGCTGAGCAGGTGGACTGCACGCAGGCATGTATGGCAGGCGGTGGTGGAGTTGGACAGGGTGGAAGGGCGGGTCCACTGTCCACCTCATTGTCTATGGGTATGGGCTTAGGTCTGGGCCTCACTGGTGCTCCTATGATCACCAGCGGATCGGCCACCATCTCTTCTGCAGCGGCGGCAAAGATGAACCGGTTACCCTCCAACCTTTTGGATCAGCTGGAGAGGCACCTCCCCCTGCAGCGGGACGGCTTCAGCACCCTGCAGTTTCACAGAGGACGTATGTCTAAGCAACGCAGTGAGAGCCCGGGACGCATACGCCACCTGATGCACTCTGTTCAGAAGCTTTTTGCCAAGTCCCAATCACTGGAAAACTCTGCAATCAAAGGCAGCTTAAATGGGCGATCTGCAGCAGCATTGACCACGGGAGCAGGCGAGGATGGTGGGAGACCAACGCGCAGGAGCAAGAGTAAAGATAGGGCTAAAACTGAGGGGCAAAAGCAGAGACCCAGGCCTAATGCACTAGGCCTCTGGGGCTCGGACGACGCCCTGGACACTGACACCACCAAAGCTGGCACTATCGCTGTAGGTTACCGCAACCCGCTGACCATGATGACTCTGGGCAGAGCGGTGTCAGACAGCCAGGCCAGACACATCCCACAGGGCTACCACACCATTTCTGCACACACTCTCAAGACCTCGAAAAGCAGCAGTGACCTCAAGTTTCTGGCGTGCCAGGCGACGCAGGTAGGATGCAAGGAAGAGGAGGGGAGAAGCAGGGCGAGCAAGGACGATACGCTGGTGAAGAGGGGCTCCTGGTCCACTCTGACCCTCAGCCAGGCCAGGCAAGTGCTGCAGAAGGGCTCTGCTACAGTCAACAGGACGCTGCTTAAATCAAAGTCATGCCACCAAGACCTGGCACAGCAGTTCCTTCAGGTAGGAGGGACAGTGAGTATTCATCTTCATCATCGTTCTTTGTAAGTTTGCATGTTTTTTTTTATAATTTCTCTGAGGTTTGTTGCTTTAATTGATTAATTTTGAGCACTGGCAGACAGATTATGCTTTACTTTATAATTTGAGTAGATTTACCCTAATTCTGTTTATCACATATAGTTTACCCTTATATCCTGCTTTTACTCATGTTTGTAGAGTTTTCCCATCAATCATGAGTTCTCACAGTCATAGTTTCTTCTTTAAGCACCCTAAAGGTGAACACAGTCAGACAAAAAGCATTGAATACATCTATATTGAAGGGGATACATCCAAACTATGAGGATTACATCACATAAGGGTCTCACATCGATATGTATGTGACATGATTCAGGTCCCAGGGGAGTGGGCAGGAACTCTGGGTCGCGGCCGGGGCAAAGGAACGGAGATCCCCTGTCGAAGGATGCGCAGCGGCAGCTATGTGAAAGCTATGGGAGACCTAGAAGACAGTGAGGACTCAGAGGGAAGCCCCAAACCTTCCCCCAAATCTGCTGCCCGCCGCCATAGCTACCTGAAGGCCACCCAGCACTCCCTGAGCGAGCAGCAGCCGCCTCCACCTCCTCGCAAGTGAGTGCAAAATCATAAAGAATCAAAGTCACCATACTGGAAAAAATACTTTGATTATCATGCTCATTGTTTTTGCCATAGTTGTGTTTGTGCTCTTTTACTTTACATTCATTAAAGCAGAAACAGACACTGAAGGGGACGATGCTATAAAACTTTGGGAATGATCATTTTTCTACTGTCCCCAAAGGTAGTCAGCAGGTGGCAGCATCTTGTCACAAATAATGCCTGCATGTGCAGCAGCAGAAAGTAAAAGCCAAGCATGGTTAAAGAGCTGTAGATTAATAAGATGAGGGATAATGACGAACTATTTCATCTTTATTTAGTACCAAATCATTAGCGGATGAAATTTTGCCATGTTTTTTACCCCTACATCCACACGGACAGGCCTCGTTGCTACGCTCTCATGCGGGAGGATTATCTGTGGTCTCCGCTGCAGAGTGCTTGCTCTATGCAGCATCTGAGGTCAGTGTCATCCTAAGGCAGGCAGTGTGGCCCTCCACCCACCCTCACTTGCCCTAACAACCACCACGTCTCCCCCGCCTATTTTTGCCCTAACCCTCCCGGTACTTTTCCTCTCTGCCCTCCTGCTCCATCTCTAACCCTGAATGGTGTGTTATTACCTTTACCTGCTTCCTCAAAGCCCTGGATTCATAACATGCAAATTTTTCATGTAAATCACTCCACCACACCCTGCTGTTCAGCGCACACACATTTTCACTAACGCCAGTGGCCAAACAGGCCTCCCAGAACAGAGGGAACTTTAAAAAAATGACCTAGACCAATTAATGAAAGCATATTTAACCATTTAACTTCTTAATTGTTTCCTCTGCGCTGGTGTTTAAAACCTTATCCTCACATATCACTATTCGCACATCTCAACCATATTTAATTTCAAAACACCCAGGGGAACTTGTTCGGAGTGTAATTTAACGTTACTCCTGGATACCATCAATTAAACACAGCCCTCACTTATTACGCTGTCTGACTTCAGAGAAGCTGATTATAACGTTCACTCCTGCAGCTCCCTGCCGTCCCTGAAAGAGCTGTCGACCAACCGGAGCCTCGATAACTTAGACTGTCTGGTGAGCCCGCTGGAGGCCCCGCTGCGCCACAGGAACAACGATTTCAGCCAATGCTCTGGCACGCTGGGCAGAGGCTCGGGCACTCAGGTATGTCTTTTATCTTATCGTATGTTTTGCTATTGCTTTAGCATCACGTTATTATTACTCGGCTGGCATTTCTAATTCCAGATCTCTTAAAAAAACTAATTAAATTATTTTGGACCGACTCCAGTCACTCAAATGAAGAATAAATGTGATCAAAGTCAAAATCTGACAGGGAATTACTTTAATTACATAACACACATTCACACAACTCTAAGGTTTTGAAGCTACAGTGAGGGAATATTGAAGTGTATGTGATGTCTGCTGAGATTGTATATGAATAAGCCAGCAAGGGAATAAGCCGTTTGAATAGAAGAGATGCTTGAGCGTGTTTGCAAAGTGGGTATGCCTCAGTGTAAACCTGAGGGAGCTCGTTGTATGTCTTCATCAGCCGGATTGCACTGGGACACAGAATCACACACCTGACAAATGCAAACACTTTAATAAAGAAGCGATGACATCAGTCTCTCACACGGGAGCTGTTACATTTAACAAATGACAACTGAGAGACTCAATTTCTCTCAGGTTGACAGTGAAGTATATTAGAGTAAAAGATCTGTGGCTGATAAACTAGGACAGCTGATTTCTCAGGATCATTATGTACCAGTTAATATTTGCTACTTAAATGCGAAACATATGAAATACTCCTCCTGGTTGTTTCTGCTTCTTTTTCATGTTGCTTGATCAAACATTTCAGATGTTCCCGGGTGTCACTGCTTGTTCACATCATACCATGACGACAGAAGTCCATGCAGAGAAGAGATAGAGACAAAGCTATTTTTAGTAGTGATACTATACTGCAGAAAATACTTTATTCTGGCACCGAGAACAAAACAGAGTCAGAGTTTTACTAGCTTTTATGTGCTTCGTAAAGCTTTTTACACCATTTAACACTTCACTAACAAGACCGCGCCATTGTACGGTTTACAAGTAGTGTATTGGAATATGCTAAAGGGTCGAGGTTGGGTGGGATGAGAGGGGGTCGACGTAAATTGGGATGAGAGGGGTAGAAGTAGTGCGGGATGAAAGGGCGTTGAAAAGGCTTGAGTTAACTGTAGCTGTCAGGAACCTAGGGGTCGAGACTCAGGGCGGGGGCATGTCTCAATGCGCTTTCTGATTCAGCACCCCCCCCCCCCCCCCCCCCCCCGTGGTTCCTGTGTTGATACAGGTGAGAAGAGAGGGATGGGGTTTGGGGAATGAGGGTTTTGAGAACTGAAACAAACATGAGGGAAGGAGTTAGACAGTGTTCGCACAGGTAATTGCATTAGGGAGGCACAAGTGTGAGAGCTGGCGAGACACAGGTGATGGAGTGAGCGAGGGAGGCGTGGTCCTGTACCTCCATAAAAAGGAATATTATACCAAAGTGACCTGCATCTCAATTCACAGATGTAGACACCAGTGGAAAGTAACTAAGTATATCTACTAAAGTAAAGTACCTCAAAATACCATAGTATATCCGTTTTCTGTTATTATACCACTACTAAATAATGTACTTTATACTCACCTGGATTATTCTGACAGCTATAGATACTTTGCTGAATAAGACTTAACATTAGAAAAACAAATGATCCTCTTGTAAAATATAATGCATTGTTAATTATTAAGCTACTGCTGACTAACCCTTTTCACTCTTGACTTCTTACAAAAAAGCAGCGTCTTGTTCCTCTGCCATGTTTCAGGTGTTAATAACTTGTTTGCAGTCCCGAAATAAAGACATTTGCCTCTAAACTTCTCATGTAAAGTCACTGTTCAAGGCCTAATCAGCTCGAATGATCTAATATGTTATAATATTTACAAAAGATAAAAGTTACCTTGTAATGTGGCCCAAACCCTTAAGTACCTTATTTTATATAAAGTGTTTTTCTTTCTTTTAAAGATGATTTTTAATGGCCGTTCATGCCTTTATTTGTCTAGAGGACAGTGGATAGTGTTGGAAGCAGGGGACGAGAGAGTGGGGATGGCACGTGGCAGGGGGCAGAGGGTGGGAGTCGAGCCCCGGGCCGCCGCATCCAGGGCTGTGGCCTCTGTGCATGGGCAGCCGAGTTGACCGCTGAGCTAAACTGGCGCCTCTTATATAAAGTGTTTAAGCTTTATATAAGTTTGCTTTACCTCGAACAGCAACAGTACAATGCTGGCTACACTTTAGTGCATCAGTATTAACAAGCTAATTGCTGTATATATAATGATATATCAGTCACAGGGAGCATTTTTCTGTTGAATGAGGACTTATGAGTATATATGCAGATTATTCACTTGTACTTCAGTATTTTAACATTGTTGTATTGACTTAAATAAAAGATCTGAGTACTTCTTCCTCCATTAGGTACACAGCGAGTGATTGCATGTTTCACACGTTCTGCCCTCTGCCCCCAGCGTGTGAGTCTGCACACGTTCTTTCAGGTATGCGGGCAGGGCTTTGGACACGCAGTACCGTACATCGAGGGGGAATCGCAGGCAGTGGAGGCTCTGGATCTGCCCGCGCCTACGTGCTTCCGGTCACGCAGCCACAGCTACCTGCGGGCCATCCAGGCAGGCTGCTCCCAGGATGAAGATACGGGCTCTGTGGACTCAGACTCGCCACCACCAACCACAACAGGATACAGCTCCAAAACACGTGAGTACTAGTGAGGACAAAGAGATGCTGAAGGTAGAAATACTTGCCATTAAAAAGCACTGACACAACCATTTACTATTTAGGAGGAAAAGTGTCCTCATAAGCTAGTAGGACAATTTATGGACTAATACAAACCATCATTTAAAACATATTTTCTTTGGTAGTACATTTACAGCCCCTACACTAATCTAGATGTATTTTTCATGTATAGTATATAATATATGTGACACTTCTGATTAAGAAAATAGATTGTGCCCAGTGTTGGTATTAAATAATTGTCACATTTCAGTCTGATTAAGGTCTTTTGGTTTCTTTTGGCCTTGACATCAACAACATTCATACACCTACTGGAACGCAGAGCTGGGTAACATCTGCCTCCTCTCAATAGATGAGTAAATAAAAGAGGATGATGATTCAACTATGATTCATTTTCATTGAATCATAGTTTTTGTGAACTTGAAGGTTTCTTTTCCATTCAGCTACCACCAAACACCATTTTTCAGTGTTTGATTTATGACAAATACATTGAACTTTGATGGCAAACTACAACTTCTGAAAGTTTGATTGAATTTGCCAACCAGCCATCTTTTTCAAGTGTTCCGTTTCCAAGGTTGAGTCTGTAATAATGTCACCATTCAGCATTTCTAGAATGTTAGAATGACACACGAATGCTGCCACATGAAATGAAAATGAGTCATATTTTTATAAATGTATTTGTTTGAAAGAAATGTTGACCTTATCCCTTTTTGACGAGGATAAGTCGTAAAGGGAGTCGCTGCCTCAAGAGATGTATTGAGTTGAAGTGCATTTACTTTAGCTGTGTTAATGTGGATGTATTAGATGAAGTGAAGTGTTAGTGAAGTATATTAGGGCATTTTATATGAAAAACAAAAAGATGTTACATACAGTATTCTTCCTCTGCTCTCTTTCCCTGACAGGTGTTATTGTGTTTTTCTTACAGGAAAACAAAGAATGGCCTATGGCAAGATTTAAGTATTGAATTGAATTGATCTAAAATTTATTTTATTCACTCAAAAGAGGTAATATGGATTAGTTAGATTTTGTAGGATAAAAATAATGTGCTTCAACTCCATATATTAAAACTTTTGTTACACATCCACACAACCAAATGATATGGACACAAGTATCCTTTCTCTGCTAAATTGCAATTGTAGTTTTAGACTACCAATAATATGTATTATTGCTTCATATGTATAAATGCATCACAATTTAATATATTATAGGCTTTATTTACATCTTCCTTATATAATGCACATTTGCGGTTATAATTTATTGTCACAAAATGTTATTTTCAGCTCATTTGCAAAATATACATAAGGCGGTGTGTACTGGTTGGTTCCTATATATATTAAATATTTATATATTCAATATAATGCTGGCTTTCACAAAACAGGGAGGAACTGGGTTTACCTCCATTTAAAAAGAGCTCCATTGTTCAGGTCACAATGGATCGAATATGTATGAGCTTTATGCTTAGGCTCCAGTCTGTTTCCCGCGGCGTTAGGAGCAAATGAGACGCGCCTATCGCAAAGACAGGCACCGACAACGTTAAACAGAGATTTGAACCAATCAGCTTCATGTTCGATTAGTTCGCGGTGCAGAAGTGTCCAATCGTTAGCAGAGAAGCCGTTACGGACAAAAACGTGGACTCCAATCCTCGTCGTCAAGGGCGTGTACTACAAATCTTTTCTTCACAGCGTCGCTTCTGTGTATCTCACGGCAGGACTCCGTAGCCCGTCTGCATCTTGTCTGCCTTTCATGAATGACCAGAAAATAAGGATTTTCCCGTCGACCAGTCTACAGTAAGGTTTTGTCGCTTTTTCCAGAATACGCGCGAATTCTCACACTGTCAGTGTATAGTGTAAGCGCTGGCAATAGCAAGCTAACGTAAGCTAATGGTGTGTTAGGTAAGCTAGCGATAGCTAACGTGGAAGAAAGGATATGAAACCCTAATACGAGTTGTTAGCGAACAGGCGAGGCTGATCGACAGTATTGTGGTGACTGTGGTGGGAACGAGTCGTAAAGCTACCAGTAGCAGCGTGCCTTTCTTGGCTCGCTCTTATCTCTGCCTTTAACGCCTCCGGCTAACGTTTCTCAACGTTAAATGCCCCGTGTGATCTCACGCCGTAATGAGCCTTTACTAGCAACTAGCACGAGCTAACAGTAGTCGAGGCGTTAACAGCAGAGTATGGACAGCCCGGTAACCGGCTAGTTCGGCGAACCAAACCGTCCACGTCTGTCACAGCAGATAGCTAACATTGGCTTATTCAGTGTGTAATATCTGCCATTTAATTTGACAACCGTCTGATATAGAGCCGTCGTAACGGATCATTCATAAAAAGGGAAAAAAGAATCCAATGTGAACTATGGGAAGTCACATTGTTGTAACCTGTGATTGAGTATTTGCCTTCATTTTGATCTTTAGGCTTAACATTAGCTGTTAAATAAGTTAAGTAAGGTTAACCGGTTCTCCTCTCTTGTGCCAGACTCAACATGTGACACCGATGCGAGGCGTGGAGGAAGCTATTAATCATGATTAGCTTTATCAATCAGCTCATCTACAAAAGGCAAAATGTACAGTTCTTGTCTTCCCTACTGCTATTTGTGAATTATCTCATTGCATAGACCGGATCAGGTCAAAGTAGTTTTTTTGTCCAACAGTTTCATGTGCCATTTTTATTCTGTAGCTAGCAACCATGTGTTAAGAGAACTGAGGACACAATCAATAATTTATCAGCTTCCTGCCCTGGGTAGTGCTTTGCAGTTCAGCAGTAAATACACTTCACTTGGCTTTTAAAAGGACAGTTGACAAGAGAGGGATTGACAGACAAAAACAGCATCATATTAGTGGGACACAATCACAGTAACTTGATCTGTGCTATTGTTTGTATTGCCTGTAAGGTATTTTTTTTATTTTAACTGGTGTATAGTAAATTACGCTTTTGAAGTTAAAAGAACAGACTACGAAACAGGCTGCTGGGTATCATCAGAAACACAGGCTTTGAGACTTCATTGTACTGACAAGGCGTGTTCATTGTATCCAGCACCATATTACACAACACATGGCACGTCTGTAATATCACCATGGATAGACTGTGAGTCATCCTTCACTGTATTACCCGCTCTTCCTCTCACCCTCATTGATGAGGTAATCTCTTTACTGAATGGGCGAAGCTACTGTAGCTTTACAGTAAGGTCAACAGCAGACGTGCTTCATAATGATGTGTGTGGAGCTGTTTGTTAACATGGTTAGACAGTGAACTTGAGGCCTATGCATTTCCAGCACTTATGAAATGCACTTATCTGACAACTACTTTAAGATAGAACAGTTTTGGCGGCTACTCAAAAATACACTTGGTATAACATCCGATTGTGACCTTATTACAAATTGATAAATAGTCTTTGTATGCCAGAACATGACATATTTTATTGTTTGCAGTGTGTATGAATAACTGTTGGAGCTGTTGTTTAATTCATTAGTCCAGACAGAAAAATACTCCAACTCCTTTGATAGCCTACATGATTCATTATTAAGATTTGCTGCTTTCTTTTGCTTATGTTTACTTAAACGATAGATCTTTAAGTCTTAGCGAGAGAAAACAAGCAATCCTATACCATCATCTAATATTTTAATGGTCCCAGGCAACAAGTAATCGGATAAATCAACCATCAAAGTAATTGTTGGATGCATTTGGATTCGTTTTTGGCTGACCGCAGGGGTCAGTACGTGACTGAGTGAGTGAGTGATGGTACTTTCAGAGCAAAAGTAAAAAAAACAACAACGGTCCAGGAAACACTTAAAAATAAAAGCATTGTGTACAAACGAGGGGAGTCAGAATTAAAGATGGGGCTTTTACCGGAAGTGTTGACCTACTTTACTCTCCATGCCTGTGATTTTTAATACAGGAAGAGATGTTAATATTGCTGTCAGAGATCAATTAGACTCATCACAATTCAATTTCACCGTGTATTTTAACCGAGAACTGCACGCGGCCTTTGGTAAAAATAGGCGAGCCTCCTATTCTCAAAATGTTCGCACGAGATACGTGCATCACGCCAGCATTGTGAAGACTCATCTGTTTTCATGCATTTCAAATGAAAATGAGCACGTCCCACAGCCGTCACACACACGCGACACTTCCATTGTTGCCCACAAAAGCGCACATTGACCTGATGTGGTCAGCCACATACTAAGTTTTGACCCAGTCTTGTTTCATCATGAACTGCTCTACATGTAGTTTGATCTGATATGTGACTTTACTTTCAGCATGGTTGCCTATTTGCATACTTTTTGACTAAATCCTGATCGCTGATATGTATCAGGTTTATGCATTTCTACAAGCGATGGTTTACAACAGCTTTATTCAAGCCTGTACAGCATCTTCACTCGAGACACACTGGAACACTATCCAAAAAACATTGTTCTTTTTTTGAGCAGTATAGTATCACAATTACGTAAAAGTTGGTTCAGCACTCTTTGAGCCATGACAAGGCCCCTGCTTTCACATCCTAAAGGCTTTGACCTCAGAGGCCATTGCCACGTGCCTTTACGTCAGCTGATAAGGCTGTAACCCAGACTGTTGCTTCAGTCCAGCAGGTCAGTCTTGGAACCACATGAGGTCTTAGGACATCACACTATACAGCAGATAAGGATGCACAAACCAGCTCTCCAGCCGTATAAAGGCTGGACGAAATTATTGGGATTTTGTCTCGATTGCAATGGATGCTCTCAAGGCAAGCTGGTCTTTTCTTTTTGTGGACATCTTTATGTAACATTTGCTTTTGAAATAGAAGCGGCAGTAGTGACTATTGAAGAACAAATGAGCTTACTGTTAATGAAGTCATAGCTGTTTGTTGTCCTAATTTATGTTTTGGTTCTGGGTGTTGTCACTCTCCTGTAACGATGTCAGTGTTGTGTGCAAAATGGCAGCCTGCTTGTCTTTCTGTCTCTCCTGATACTTCTCTCTGTCATGAAGTCTGTGCACCGTGCCTACCTTTGAGGTTGTTTCTCTTATTCATGAAGCTATTTTGGGAAATCGGCACAGATTCCAAGTTGGATTCTGGAAACTCGGTGTCAACAAAAAAGAATATAGATCACGTAAACTGATAAAATAACAAGCTGCAGCAGTGTAGTGAGAACCTAAATAGAGTAAGGTAGTCAATTTGATGAACATAGAACTAGCCTTCTAAGCAAAACACCTACTGATAAGTGGCTTCACCATAGGAAATGGCATGTGTTGGGCCAACACTCATCTGTTACAACATCAAGGAACATGTAGTTCAGCAGTACGTTTTCCCAAGCATAATGCAGTTATATAGGTGTCCTACTTGGCATAAGATTGATCCTTGGGCTGAGACAGATTAAATTGAATGCCAACTTTTCCAGTAATTGATCATAGTTTATTTTACTGATCAGGTTTGAATTGTATTTTGCTGAATGGTGCCTCAATCTGTTAGTCAGAAATCATACTTAGCCAGGTGTCCTGGTCTAATCTTTCACTTTGTGGCTCCCCCAGCCTGTCAGCCTGCCTACCTTCTTACAATGAGACCGCTAATCTTTGACAGAGCTTCTGCCATCACCTCTTTTCATGCTACTTGGCTCGTATCCAGAGTTTCACAAAGGTTCCTCCACAATAAGCCACAATCCTGTTATAAGGTTTGGTGTGTTTGTATTTAGCTTTTGTTGGAGCTCGGCATTTTAGCAGGCATCATTATTGAACCTCAGACTCTCCTCTCACAAAGAAATTCACTCTTCAGCCTAATTAACACACTTGACTGGGAGTCAAAATCACTCAAGAATGAGCTCAGCGGTAATGAAGGCTTCTTAAATCCCAGACCAGACAACTTAACAGTCTCGCCCAAATGAAAAAAAAGCTAGTTCTGCCTTTTATAAAATGGTGCCGATGGTAACGGCACTGAAATAGTCATGTTCACTCGAAGTTCAGCCTGCTGTGGAGGACCCATTAGTGGTCATCTGATAGCTCTCAGACAGACCTGCTGATGGAGTCGGAGCATATCCTGAGTTAGAGACGGCGTGGCTTACATAAGTGATGCAATTTACGGGATCATAGCAGTGTTGACAGCGTTGTAATTGATCCAAATTGTTTTCATTCAGGCCCCTCAAAGAAGTGATTAATACAGCTGCTGTCCACATGAGTTGTAAAGCAATGGCATCTCTCTCTCAAACTTTTGTTAGCTTAGCCGACATGTTTTCATATGCACGTCGCTGTAATTGTAATTTAATTTTGAGTATATTTTAAGTATATTTCTGCTCATACCCTGCCTGTTGTTATATCACTAACAAACATAAGAGTAGAAAAAAACAATGTAAAAGAAAAAAAATCTATCTACTGTAGATAAATACTTGACACCTCAGTTATGCAAAAGATGATATCGCAAATGGTGAAAGAGGATGCATCTGTCGTTAATCGTTTAAACCGAGAAATACAGTCGACAAATACTGACTTTGTTTGGCTAAGACTTGCTTAACATTTTTTTTTACAAAGTTAAATCAAAAGAAGTTCAGCCAACTTTGTGCATCATATTCATTACAGTAAAGATAAATGAACTTGTGATAGATAATGCTTCAGAATAAATCAAATATAGGGTTCAGCTGAAGGCTATTAGCTCGCCCTGCCCCAGAGATCCCGGATCTGGGCAGCTTATCCATCTCTTAATCACCTCTTGGCAGTGTGCCTCTGCTGTAGGTAGGCGACTTGGAGCCAGCCATCCCACCATATATCGCACTAAGGTGTGAATAATCTGTATTTAGCCCACTTCACTGCGACTGGATGCTCATAAACATTATTCAGCCTATTTGCTGTTGTGGAGCTGAATAAGACTGTATGCTTATAGGGTACTTGGCATAGAGAAGATGCTCTATTATGTTTATGATCAGCTTTATAATTGTGTGTGTGTGTCAGTGAGATATGTAGACACAACAAAAGGGACAGAGGCATGTGTTGAGGCTTAGGGTGCAGCAGCCTGGACTCAGTAACTAATTCGGGGAATGTCATGCATGTCTGCTATGTGTACTACAAGAAGCGCATCATTCTGTGGGAATACCTGTTCTGTTGTTCGTTGGATGACGAGATTGTCAGTGCAGGCCAAGGCTGCATGAGCGACTCATGAGCTACATGGAGTGGATTCCACAGCCATGTTTGTGTACGTTGGTGGAATGTAACGAGGGCTTCACTGGTGCTCTGAGTCACCGGCTGATGATGGAAGTGCAGCACCCTCCCAATTACAGGGTGTTAGGCTGCTATTTAGATTGAAGCCACTACCGGAGAGAATAAACACTACATTTTCATTATTGACCCAACGTGGTGAGCCTTGAATTACTTTCTTGGTCAGCTTATTCTAAAGACATATTTCATCCATCAAACGTGTCAATGAATGCTGTTATTGGTTTGAAATATTTGCCCCTCTGTTTGTTTTGTACCATTCACATGGTAACAGTCAGCCAGCCTTTAAATAGCATCTACACAAAATCCCCTCGATTCTTACAGAAAGCCTGTGGTTGCTCCTGGTTTCTCATATTGTTGTAGTGCTGTGGTTAACTCTGTTATCCACCACAACCCTGTAGTCAAGACTGATGACAGAGAGAGAGGCACCAGCCCCGTTCCTTGTGCCTGAGTCAGACCGTCTACCGCCGGTGATCCGCTTTCAGGCCTCATTTCAGTTTCTGTTGGAAGAGTTTGAGACAAAGATTCACATGTGTGTCAGTGTCAAAAAATGTCACTTGTGTTGACTAGTCTGTCCTGTGTGGGCCCTGATGGCTCTGATCACTTAAACAGCGTTAAACAATAGCTACAAAGATTTGATTTGTTCAACAAAAACAGATTTTTCTCTGGTCTTTATTATTTAAAAAGAAATAAATGTTCATATTTTATAAAAAGGAAAAATCGAGACTGATTTAGGAACCATTAAAAACAGTGAATCAGTAGAAATAGTTGTCATTTCACCTGAATATAGCACACTTTAAGCATACAGTTGCTTATTTAGTAGTTCCAGAGGAAGTATGTAAGAGGCGGGCGTTGTGGCGTCTTCAGTCTTCTTTTCCACCCGTGTCTCCTTTTTGTTGACTCATAACATCCACTTAGAGCTGCTCCCTAAACGTCAATAATTGAAATTATCAGTCGAGAGGCCCAGTGTCGAATGTCATTATGCCGGTCAAATCATTACTTTTATTGAAGCTGCATCATTGTATACAGGACATCCCTGGATAACATCATGTCTGACAGTACACTTAACACTCTTCTCTAAAATCTATAATGGAGATGGAAATAGAGGGCAACATAACAGAGCAGTGCTTTTCACATCACAAATGACAAAAAAGGGTATTAATATGCAAGTCTTATAGGTAGAATAAGACATTTGATACTTGTTAATCTATCTCCAAAAAGAAATGTTTCTTACATACAGGAAAGCCCAAAAATGACATTCTATTTCCTGTGGTTA
This sequence comes from Semicossyphus pulcher, assembly GCF_022749685.1. NCBI lineage: Eukaryota > Metazoa > Chordata > Actinopteri > Labriformes > Labridae > Semicossyphus > Semicossyphus pulcher. Next base: position 23,598,498 of record NW_027211637.1, read on the forward strand.
AATTGGTCCCAGAGGGCAGAGTTGCCGTGTGTGACAGTCCTCAGAGCAAAAGGACTGTGAAGGTGTAGCATGTCAGAGAAGATCCCCAGAGATAGGCTGACGTCAGTGGAACTTGTCTAACAGCAGGTATACAGGAAACACAGACCAAGCTTTACAAAGAGGCTGATAACAATAAGGGCAAAGGGCAGGTTTGTTTTCCAGATAGGCCATGTTTATGGTTATATGTTTTGGCGCTTGACAGACACCACCTGGCTTATGTTTAACAGCACAGCTTTGTTTTACTTTTGCTTCTGTCTGTTGTCTGAACTTAAGTGACAAAGAGCAGGTGTCTAAAGTCTGCTTTTTTTCCCCCTTCTTGTGTCATCTCCTTCTGTCAGAAGTCAGCAATAGGAGAGCTCCGCCTCCAGTCCCACCCCGCACCACATCCAAGCCCCTCATCTCAGTGACATTGCAGAGCAGCACCGAGTCAGCCCAAGACACATATCTTGACCAGCAGGACCGTGGCAGCGAGGCCAACAGCCAATCAGGACGCAGCAACTCCTCTGACAGTCTCTGTAGCATCCGCACGGGCAGTCTGGCTAAGGGGACCCAACCTCCACCGGCCCCTGTCCCTGCTGCGACCCCCGCACCCACTGCAGCCTCTGTACCTCCTGTCCCAGCCCCTCGTGACCTCCATCCCACCACCACTAGCATCACTAGCACTACTTCCACATCTACCCAGCCCCAAAATGACACCCTGAGCATTGGTGTCACCCTTGAGCAGACCCCGACTGCACCCAAGAGGAAACTGTCCTCTATCGGAATTCAGGTAAGAACTTTTCATTTGTATTTACTCACAGGAGTACATGGAGAGGACTCAAATCACATTCACAGATGTATTTGACTCTTCTTCTGATGCCTGTACATTTTTCAGGTGGATTGCATTTTGCCAGTCTTAAGAGAGGAACCCCTTCCCCTGACTGCACCCCTCAAGTTTCAGTCAATTGGAGTTCAAGTGGAGAACGGAAGGCCGTAAGTATACTCTCATGTTTGATGTATCAGTGAAGGGTAGCTACAAGAGACCTGGTGGTTTACATTAGGTTTACAGGATGTACTTGGAAAGGGTATTAACTCGTATTTGTTATTATTGCCCTTACTGACAGTATAATATGAGTCTTAAATATATATATTCATGTATTAATGTAAATGATTATTGCTGTTAAACATTGCTTTTTCCTCCGTAGCTGCACACATTCATTGTTACCTTCTTTCTTTCATCCGTTTAGCGGGTGAATTTGCAGCCTGTGCAGCAGAGTGTTTCTAAAATCATCAGCAGTCAGTCTGACAGCGGCACAGCAGCCCGGGGCACTGATTGATGTCCTTTTACTCCTGTTTTGACTGTAGAGAGCTGAACATGGAGAGAAAATTGTCATTTAAACTTTTTAATGCAATGTAATTTCCCTTAATCACGTCAGTTCGACAGCTAACCTCCCCTTTTCCTGCTCATTATCTCTGAAGCCTGCAGTCCACCGGCTTTTATGTTGTGTACCTGATTTGTCCTGATCCCCCTCTGCCTACATCCTCCAGTCTCTGTGCTCCTTTGCAAAAGAGGATGCTGCACCATCAGCTGCCATTATGTCCTGACAGTTTTACTCACTGACCTCAATCTGTTACCGTGGGACATGTTTGACACATCACTTCAATGTCCTTTTTTCCTTTAACTGTCTGTCAGAAGCTGATGTTTATGCATGTCTCTGCAGCCTCAGCCGGGACAGCAGCATGGCCTCCAGACAAAACACAGAGACTGAGCCTCAGGAGCCCCAGGATGCCGCACCCACAGAAAACAACACAGCTAACTGCACCAACAGTAAAACAGAGAATACCAGCGCGCCCAACAGACAGGACAAAGCCATGGAACCCCTTAAAAACAGCTCGGCCCCATCCAGGATATCAACCTCGCCTCCGGAGACTTTGGACCCGGCTTTAGACCCCTCCTCGCTGCCGCCACCAGATCCCAGCCTGGAGACCGGAAACTGCAGCACCCCCGGAGACGCTGTGCAGTCCAGCACGCCAGCATGCCTCAGAGATGGGAACTGGTTTCTGAAGCTGCTGCAGGCGGAGACGGGCCGCATGGAGGGCTGGTGTCAGCAGATGGAGCAGGAGACCAAAGACAACAAGCTGTCAGAGGAGGGTGAGTGAGTTGCATGAAGTGCCTATGGAAATATTTACATGTCAGTTCAGTTGTCTTGTATCCAGATACTAATTTAGAAGGGATAAAATACACACATTTTTCTTGAAATAACTCTGAAGGTAGCCATTTTTCTCTCTCATTAAAGCAACAAAAAAGGTTAAACATACAGTATGACGCAGAGACACATATGTGGAAAAAGGTGTATATGAATGTTTTAAAACTCCTTTGGCTTTTATGCAGATATAAGACACTTAAAATGCGGCCTAAGCTTAAAAAGTGTTCTCACAATGACTTCATTAAGATGTTAAGCCTTCAGAGCTAAATGCCCCGTTCTTAAGAAAGTAAGGTTTAAAGCTGGATTCAAGATTAGACGTCATAAAAGACAGAATCATGTCCAATAGAAAGAGAAATAAAGTACAGTAAGCAGCTCTTTGAGTCAGGACCATTGGAAGAATGTTTGTTCCTGTTAGTGAGGTTCACAGACGGGGTATTAGGTCAGGCCTCGTCCATGCTGACTGCAGACAATGAGACAAAGCACGACACACTCATTGCTGCCATCGACTCGCTGTAACGCCGCTCATTAGAGTGGGAGGAAGCTTTGTTTTAGCTGTAACGCAGCCACCGCACAGGCATTTCAATTTCTCATCTCCCAGAATCCCACTCAGGCTTTTAGGCTGATCCATCTCTGCAGTGTCTTAAATATGAATGAGCAAGAAGCAGACCAGCTGTAGAGGCTCCATCAGATTATCATTCCGCCTGCTCTCTGTGGGCCTGAATTATGAATTTCCATTTGCATGCAAATACTCAGCAGAAAATAGCTGAATATAGAGTCATTTGTTATCCTCCCAAAGATTGAGTTACTTCTAAGGAAATCATTTACTGACCCGTCATGTTAAACTGTAAATGTTAACATGAATATTTCATCAGTAGACAACAGCAATAAACTGTACAGTCATCCCGTCCTGATGCAGCTCTCTAACCCTTTTATGGAGCGTGTCTCTAAAGTGCTGAAGGCCTCTTGTCCAGAGTCGGAGCATCGTTTTTGTTTTGTTAAGTATTTACTTGCTGTAGCTTTTATCTCCTCTCCTCTTGTCGACAGTGTATTGATGATTTATCAAACCCTTCTCTGTTGTAGTGTTGGGGACGATCCGCAGTGCAGTAGGCAGCGCTCAGCTCCTCATATCAAAGAAGTTTGAGCAGTTCAGAGGCCTCTGTAATGAGAACTTGGTGAGTGGCTCCCGTACATCCTGTTAAATCTTTCTGTCCACAAACCTTCTTACTACATGTTTCCGTTTAGAGTTTCATTCTCCAACTGACCCAGTTTTCTTTCATCTTTCTCCTGCTAACCTCATTTGTTCTGCACACACTGACATGCAGAAAACGTCCCATTAAATTACATTTAAACTGGAAATGATCAGTTAAAGCAGAAAACTGCTGAGGATTTATGAAGTCATATTATCTCTATTACTTGACTCAATCATCCCTCTGTTTCTCCTGGACAGATTTTCTCTGTCACAGGTTGATAATAATGTTCAATAATCCTTCAAAGTTTATTGCTCTTAAATATAATTTCTGCCTGACAATGTGTGTGTAGGGAGGGATGCATTGACCAGAGCCACTCATTCATCAAGTCTCTGCCCTGTATTACTTTCTTCTCACTAGAACTTAAACGCCAACCCACGACCAACGGCACAGGACCTGGCAGGCTTCTGGGATCTGCTGCAGCTCTCGATAGAAGACATCAGCATGAAGTTCGATGAGCTCTACCAACTGAAAGCCAACAACTGGAAACTTCCTGAGAAACCAGAGAAGAAGGTGACGTCTGGTGCCAGACGGTTTTCATTATACTGAAATGTTGTGATAAATCTATTAGCCTTTCAGCTGAAAACTGAAATACTGTTTTGGACATCAACTACCGTAAAATTCGGTGTATCAGATGCGCTTTTAATACATTTATTTTCAGCTAAAAAATAGTCTGCGCCCTATATACCGATGCGACCAATTTACCAGTATAAAATGCAGAGAGACGGATTTTATTGTGTTAGGGTATTTTACCCAGATGATGGCGCTATCCGGTTGTTAAGTGGTGACCCCACATCTCCACATTAAACTGTTTCCGGGTCCAAGCCGCTGTAACGTCTCCTATATCCCTTTTCCACCGAAATTAGCGCGTTGATACAGGTTTTTCAGACCCAGGAAGACCCGCGTATAGATGCAGATTGTCTCTTTTCCCATTACCAGTGGAGTATACTCTCTTTTCTGCTGCGTCACCGTCTGACGTCACAAACACGCCGGAGACAGGGTTAGTAAACAGTGAAGATGTTACGACGGTTAAATCTTCATTGTATCTATTACTCATTCAGGCTGTGTATCAAACTCGGCACCGACGAATTTGGAACGATGTTCACTGCTCGGACGGAGACGGGCGGAATTTGTAGCTGAGATGACGAGGAGTCGCAGAAGTTACCAACAGAGCATAGCATCGAGCCGGAAAGGGGGCGGAGATTAGTGTGTCGACGCAGGTTTTCTGTTCCCATCATTGCTGATCAGAGCTGAGGCGACAATTACCCAGGTCTACTGCAGAGTCATTTGACCCGGTTCTGAATTGTAGCCTTTCCCATTAAGCAAAAAAGCCGGGTGTAGAGGGTTTTTTGACCAGTGGGAAAACAGCTCTATTTACAATATGCCGCAGTGCTGTGCACACAATGCGCTTAAAACAGCGAGGAAAACTAACTTGATTGTTGCTAACGCTTCGTCACCGACATGCACCGTCATGATCGCCATTGCACCCGCCACTCTCACAACAGATGGTAGGCTGTGATTTGTGTGTAAATCGAACAGCTTTGGGTTTTTGGACTGTTGTTACATTAAAGCAAGTTACTTGAATATTTTAACTTCTTTCACTTCTTGACATGATTTCCTTAGGATGAAAACAAGCAGCTTCCATCATCTGTGCCAAAGAAGCAGTCTAAGCCCAAGCTGTCAGCGGGGAAGGACAGGAGCGTGGACTCGGCTGTGGACAAGCAGCGGCAAGAAGCCAGGAAACGGCTGATGGCGGCGAAGCGTGCGGCATCAGTACGACAGAACTCCGCCACGGAAAGCGCAGACAGCATCGAAATCTACGTCCCCGAGGCCCAGACCCGCCTCTGAGAGCGAACCAGCACCGATCATCGAGCAAAACCCTGACTCACTTCTGACATTCATTGACACAAACACACAAACGAATCTGAGACGAACACACAGATGTACTACGGATGCACAGAGTCCTGATCCCTGATGACAGGAGGGGATCACAGGGCACAGAAACAATCCAGAATAATGCAGATCATCACCCTGCTGCCATGGGACTGAAATAACCTTGACAGATGTTTAATACTATTGTTATTGTTATTATTGACATTATAATAATTATTATCTCCTAAAGTATATCAGGACTGTCTTAAATGTGCAACTATCTTGGAATAAGGACATCCTGTACCTTGTGAGCTGAAGAAAAATCTTGGTATCCCAGAAGTTTACTCTCTTAAAAAACTCCCTTCACTGCTGAGTCTACCGGCAATTCGTGGCTGCCTGGTTTACGAGCTGAGCTACCATCCACACACACTCAGGACACACACATGCAGGTGTACTCACTGTCCACAGAGTCTTCCTGTTCTCTATTTGTATTAGGCTGCCACTCGTCGGGTGTGGTGTGTACGCTTTACTGTGTAAGAATTATAAGGTGGTGTTAATGTACTCAGAGGTTTAAAAATGCAGAGAACCAGAGGAAGGCAGTAGCATATATATTCTAAAATATCACACTATTACAATGTTCATTTTGTAAATGTTGTATACCAGATTATTTGTTAGAAAGAGGTCAGTGTTCAGTACCAAGGTAGTTTTTTATAGATCGAGTACATGTACTGTCATGATATATTAGCACTTGATGCAATCATTCACTCCGCCCCCCTCTCTCTCTCTCTTCCTCTCCTTTCTCACAAACGCACACTACACAGTCTGTGTCTGTGAAAAAACTCATGTTAAAGTCTTACATTAGTTTGTTTTTGTAAAGGGATGCGAGGTAATGACTGCCCAGCCATCGAGCTACAGAGGAATGTATGAATTGTTATGCATTAACAGCTCATGTCGACTTGATCACTGCACTTTTCCACTCCCCTCAGATCAAGTTTGCCCACCTTTTTGTTTGCCTGATCATTCTGACATTCACTGCATCCTCATGCGATGTAGGGGACCAAGACATTCACCACTTGATATGGCATTCCCATTCAACCAGACCATGTGTGATAGGGTGGGGGTTTGCTTGCTTCTGGCTAGGAAATGGAATAGCATAGCAATAATAAAGTCGTATTAGTGCAAGCAATGCAGTAGGTACCCAGTCTTAAATTATTTAAATCAGTAAGACTTTCCTTTCTTGAGGGATGAATGTTTTTCTTTAATGAACTGACAAAAATCTCAGGTTGATCGCTCAAACTCGACAGTTAAAACCACTATAGATGCACTATTTATTATATAACAAATGGATCGGCCAAATGCTCAGACACATTGCCAGATATTTCAATTCCAGACCTACTCAGTGTTCTAAAATAAGATAAAAAATTGGCTCAGTTTGGTGCTGTGAAGAACAGGTGTAATATGACTGCTGCTAAAATCAGCAGTTTCCTTCACTCCCCCTTCTAGCAGCTGAAACTCCCGCCCACGTTTGTAGAGAATGAAAAACTGTGGTACATAATTTTTATTTAAATTTTAACGTGTTTCATCCAAGAGGAGGTCGGCACGCACGTCTCGACTTCTGTAATTATAATAATTAATGGTGCTGCGTGGGACTTCGTATTGTGCCAAGACGGCAATGATCAACATTTCAGTGTCATTTGATGCAGCTTTTATTTAAAGTGATTTTTTTTATTTAATGTGCTCATGAATTCAGCTGTCTGTGTGCGCATTCTCAGCAAGGTTTGTTTGTGTTTGCATCTGCTCACTCCCGATACGCTATGCCCACGTCTCCATCTGAGCTCATGACACTTTGACGATGGGACTGATGTTTCTCCTGTGTGTTTTCTCAAATGGAAACACGAGTGCCAAAGGGTTCATGAGCGAAGCTGGGCATAGCAGATACTCGTGCACAAACGTTGGTTCACTCACTTGATTTTTTGTTTCTTAGTAAGAGCTGGCTCTCCCCCTACTGGTCAGTCCTTTACACTCCACACATCCTTTTCTGCTCCATTTTAAATCTTTGGTTAACATCAAACGAGAAATGCAGTTGAACTGGGAATGCTGACACAACACCGAGTTGTTGTTTTTCTTATTCTCTCTTATTTGTATTACATCAACAATGGACATGTGCATTTCATTGTCCAAAGAAATCATTAAACATCCCTTTGCTACATGTCCTGGTCATCATTCTTGCTCTCTTTTTATCGCACTCATCCATAATACAATGGTAATATTAGCTGCAGAGTTAATATTACACACAAATAGATCATAAGGATTAGATTAGACCTTCTATTGTTACTGTGTAATCTCTAAAAGCATGGCCTTCTCACATATAACAATATACAAACACCCTTGCCAGTGAATTTTCAGTACTCCTTTAACTGGGTCTTGCAAATGAAAACTTTTGTAAGGCATTCAGGGTCTGTACTGTGCATAAGAGTTTGTAACTGTGACAGAATGGTGGAAAGTCCTCTCCTTTTTTTCATATCATTTGAGAGCCGGATCCCTTTATTTGCCCACACACTGAACTTTAAAGAGAGCATGACCTGATCAGGGATCTTCAGACAGTTTGTTTACCAGTACTTCCTGAGTTTTAAGGGCTACCAAATGGACAAACGATGACCAGAAGACGCAACTCTGGAGGCAGATGATGCGGATGTGCCACCATGTGGACGAGGCAATTTTCTCTCTGTTTAGTGATTTCTAGAATTAATGGAATTGCCTGAGACATGTGCTCGAGTTTTAATGAATATGTTTGGAGAAAATTGGGGTCATTGTGTATGCTTGATGGACAGAAACACAGAATCATAAGCCCATTCTTACTCCCTCACAGTCATCTCTCTCTGGCTACATATCTACTGTCCTATCAGAGGTCCAGCTAGCAAAACGAGCAAAAACTATGTAGTTCCAGAATATTTCTTGTACTGACGAACATTACTTTACAAAATAAGCACATATCTTACAGACGAAGGGTTGTTTTATGTTCTGGTGTAATAGTTAGACACTGTGAGGCTAGTTTCTTTTAAGAGAATAAATTATTGTGATTGCAATGACTTATGTGGCATATTTTCTGTATGAGATAAGCTGTAGAATTAAAGGGGAATGCCACTCATTTTTTGAATGCATGTATGTTTTTTCCTTGGTTTTATGTTTAAAACAAATTACCTCAACCCTATTCATTGTTGTTCTTGGTTCTGGAGTAGGATAATAGTGTCCAAAAATAACCCTCTGTGTGATCCCAAAGCCACTTTTGTTTCTTTTTTTCTGTGTGCTCAGTTGTTTTAATTGTTTTATAACTTAAAATAAAACAAGGGTCAGCAAAACACTTTCAATTAGTCCACCTTAGTATGTGGTCATACAAACAATAGTCTTCTTAGTACTAACAGGAAGAGGACTTTTGGTCTCTGGGTGTTACTCTAGATCTCCTCATGGCAATTAGTCTGGGAAGGGCCATTTCCTGTGTCAATTCAACAATGCTCCAGTGCGCAGATAAGGTCCATTAAAAAAATGCTTGGTTTGAAACACCTTGACAGAGAGCCCCGACATCAACCCCATTCTTAACCTGTCAGATTATAATTGGGCCTCCAACTCCAAGCCAGGCCTTATTGCCCAGCAATAGTGTCTAACCCCCCTGATGTGAGGGCAGTGCAGCTCTAAACTCATGTTTTAGGCCTCTCCAGCAATGTTGATACCGCTATAGCTTTGTATGAATGCCCATGGTTTTGCAATGAAATGTTCAGCAATTACATCTAGGTGTATTGTGCAGTTGCCACTTACTTTTGGCCGTATAGTGTAGACAAATCAAAGCAGGAAAAATAACAATGAAATCAGAGTGAAGGAAATACATAAGCACTGCTGTCAAACAACATTCCTAAAATCCCCTCCACCCTGATTCACATCTACTCACCAGCATCACATAGTGATGGAAGTTTTAGCACAATGTTTTTTTATTATGAGCAAGTGCTGTAACTTTTAAGTGAAAGTGTTTTTCTGATTATGTACTGTAGGCCCATGACCTTTTGACATTGCCATAAAAATGTATATAACACAGACTTGCCATAGAGGCAAAGGTAAATCAATAAGTAGTACTTTGATATAGGAAATGATGGGATGTGTTACCAGCTTACATAAGAGTGAATAATTAGAGAGGCAACAGAAATGAGGAAGGTTACATTTACGTGTGAGTTATTGGATTACAAGGGGACTTTCCTGTCCTACAATAATACTCCCTTATAATACGTTTCTCGGGCGAAAAAAACATGAACTTCCTAAATTTAGTAGTATTCCCCTTTAATGAACATGCGATAGGATGCTGTCACGAGCATCTCCTTGCGTCACAGCCCCTGACAATAGCGCCTCCCGCAGGCTTCATGATGACTGAGCGGCAAAGAATCTTGAGCAGGTGCGTCAAGTCAGCGGAAGACAACTAATATAAAGACTGCCTTCAAAATAAAATCCTTATCCTTGCTTTTAAACCTCGTGGAACCAGTAAGTGGGAAATTGACATCTTAGGTATTTCTTAAAATTCAAACTTTGATTAAAACAAACCGTAACATCCAAAGAAAACTTCATACACTTAATTGTAGTTGTTGGCAAGCAACTGACTTTGTATTCAAATCTGTATCACTATGATAATTTGAGAGTGACATAAGTCCAACTCTGTATTTTGAAAAAATATCTACATTTCTAAAAAGGTGGGATTGTCTTTTAAATATTTTATTTTGGAATGCATAACCGGAAACTGCAGACAGCGGTGGACTTCCGGTAGCAGTAGACCCCGGGTTGGAGGCGGAGCTAAATCATCCGAGAAGAAGAAGAAGGAGTCCCCGCCGGCGGTGAAACCTGACTGATGGCAACATCGTAACAAAAGAAAATAACGAATAATTTTAGGCACCTGCTGATGTTTGGTAAGTTTATACATTCTGGTTTTTATCCCTGTTTTCCCTCAACGTTAGTTTTTGTCTTTTATGACGAAGCTTGTCCTTTAGAAGCAGAAGTTATGAACTTTGCAGGCCAAGAGTGTACATACAGTGTTAATCAACCAGGCAGGCTGTGCTGTAACAGGATGGCACAGTGATACAACTGCTGCTCTGACTATTAAGAAATAGCACTGCTAGGCTTTTATGCGATAATACCAGGACTGTACTTACATATTGCTATTACTAATTTGACAGAATAATACTTAACTAGCTACGTATTTGTGGCTTGTGCTTTGACAAAGCATCTCTCATCACACCTGTAATTGTATAAGGACAGGAGAAGGTTATGTTTTAGAGTCAGCTTCCCACAAGTTACAGACTAAATTAGGTTGAGCTCAGACAATTAGCTTGTAAAAATTGTAAATCATTAAGCTGGCATTGTGAATATTTGCTGGATGCGTCAGTCATCTATGGTGTTACAATGATCTTTTTGGTTTTTCACTGATGGTAAGACAAGGAAAGGTGTTGAACATGTCAGTTTGGGCTCTTGAAACATTCAACTTCTTTTATCTCCTACAGTTAATGTCTCCACCAGTGTAAGGATTTCTGTATTCACTGTATGTCTTTAGACTCTGCAAAATTATCATCCCCTTATATTGGATGTTAATTTCACTTGGCATTTGCTGCTGTATCATTGGGCACGGTATGATATGATACAGCAAAGTCATTTTCCCATTTAGAATGATGCTGACCTCATCCTACCTGTGACGGAGCTCACCTTCACCAGACCAACCGAGAAAGGACAGCAGGACACGGATCACAACAGTCATGGCTGCCAGAGAGCAGAAAACTGCAGCTGCCACAGAGGGCTCAGCAGAGGCCAAAAGGACAGACCTCAGGGCCAAAGAGAAGAAGTGCTGTGAGTGCTTATTGTTTCTTTTGTGTGCACTGACTCATTATCTTATCTGACCTGTATCAATTATTGAACCCTGTGCACCATAACTGTAACATTTAATATAATGCCGTCATAATGCAGTGTATGTAGTATGCCTGTGTATTTGTAAAAGCAGATTATACAACATACTTTACATGCATAGTAATACTGGAATGAGCAAGGCCTGTAAAAATGTCACTGCGCTTGCCTTCATTTTAAGCTCACATCTGTCTCTCAGGAATGTTAGATAAGGAAGGTGAGATGGATCTTCATCAAAATGTGCCCTGAACACAAAACTATTTCTTCCTGCTGGTTCTTAAACATGCAGACATCTGTTCATATAATTTGCAGTCAAGCCTGGTCCTGCCTTGTCTTTGTTTTTAAAGTGGTTTTCCACTAAACTGAGCTGTCTTTCATGGACACTGAAAGAGAGAAAAAAAAAATTTCCATTTCATTTCCCAGCCAACAAGGTTACAGATGATTAGTGGACTGGGTTGATGAGCTGCAGGACGTTTAGAATCATTAACCAGAAGACGAAAAATGAGAATGGTATGACGGAAATGTTTCATTAAAAGTTAGCCAGCTGGTAGAGGTCCGCTGCAGGAGTGAAATTGGATTATTTCGCAACCTTCGATCTTCTTTCTGTCATGAGTATGAATGTCAGCCCTTTCATTGTGCATGGAACATATTAGGGGGACATTAAAAGTAAACATAATAGAGTTTAAGATTTGTGTCATAAATGTATTTTTTTGCATGCATAATGACTGACATTGTTCGTTGTGTTTATGTGTGTGTTTTATGCATGTTTTTTGTGTGTGTGCAAACTGCAGCATGGGCCTCCTACATGACCAATTCTCCAACTGTGATAGTGATGATTGGGTTGCCAGCTAGGGGGAAAACCTACATGTCCAAGAAGCTGACCCGCTACCTCAACTGGATCGGAGTGCCAACTAAGGGTCAGTACAGAAGCAACAAATGTTCGAGTTTTATTCATGTTGTAATATTTAATTTATCCACCACAGGAAATTAAGCCTTCTGAAATGCAGGCTCAGATAAGAATCAGGGAAGTATAAGTGGTGATGAAAGTATTTAGTTATGTTTGGATGGGGAAATAGTTCTGGTTTTACCTTGAAGCCTTGTTCCTTTTTATGAAGACTCTAATTGCTTTAAGCTATGCTGTTAAATTAAAGTTATATTCAACGCCTCTGATTAAGTGGCTCTGTGTGCAATATTATGCTCACCTAAATGGAAAGTACAACCAGAAGAACTGGTTTGGTGGAGACAGTTGTAGGTCACTGCCCTGAAAGAACATACAGCAATCCTTTTCACTGCCCTTGAATGTCTTTCTCTGACTCTCTCTCTCTTGCAGTATTTAACCTTGGAGTTTACAGAAGAGAAGCAGTGAAGTCATACAAGTCCTATGACTTCTTCAGACATGACAATAAGGAAGCAATGGAAATTAGAAAGTGAGTAAAGAGAGTTCCTCTTCATGTGAATCCTTAAAGGTGAAGTACATTCCCACATTTGTCCTCCTGCATGTTTAACAGCAGTCCTTCTGTTGTGACTTCAAACACCTAGGTTTTTTTTCATGCAGGCTTATGGGAATTACCACAATTACCACAGCACATTTTGTCTTTAGCAGCCTACTATTTGATTTCTTGCTCATTTTCCTCGCTTGTTTCCACAGACAGTGCGCTCTGGTGGCACTGGAGGATGTAAAGGCCTATCTGAATGAAGAGGGAGGCCAGATCGCTGTAAGGACACAAAAAACTGAGCCTGACATCTGTATTGTGTTTTATCACAGAACAAATCAAAGATGGTGATCACATTTATAGTCAATGTAACAAGATGTTTGCACAGAAAACATTCTCTCACATAAGTTTAGTATGGGGGCTGCACGGTGCTGCCCATAGTTTGGGCCTTTCTGTTTGCATGTTCTCCTCGTGCATGCGTGTGTTCACTCCGGGTACTCCAGCTTCCTCCCACAGTCCAAAGACATGCTGGTTAGGTTAATCGGTGACTCTAATATAGCCTGTAGGTGTGAGTGTGAAAGGTTATCGGTCTCTATGTGTCAGCCCTGTGATTGACTGGCGATCACAGTCTCGCCCAATGTCAGCTGGGATAGGCTCCAGCCCCCTTGCGACCCTGAACAGCATAAGTGGTGTTGATTATAGTTGGATGGATGAAAGTTTAGTTTGTGTAAAGATGAAGTAAAGGTGCCTCTGCTCAAAGCATAATGCACCAGGTTGAGCAATATCTACCAAATTGCCAAATGAAAACGTCTAGAGTGAAGCATCGCTATGGATGATGATGTTTTTTTCTTTTTTAATAGCTAATAAACTCCAGCCTGTGATTTCCTCAGCTAGTACATTTGAATTAAATCACCCAATCATTAAGGAAATTGGCCATACCACTATAATGACACATGGATCTCTTTTGCCGTTTGTCTGAGGAGGGAAGTTAATGATTAATTGATGAGTGGGCCTCTGATGCCACCCTGAGGATTGTTATGAAAAGAGCAGGTTGCTGCCTCATCCCTGTCAATAAGAGCAAATGAACAGCCTTTAATTATCAAAATATAAAGTAATATATAACCACCAGGTTCATAGTTAGTATTTTCTTTAGGTATAAGACCCTTCTAATTGATGTGTTCTGAATGTCCTGTGTCGTCTGTCAGGTTTTTGATGCCACAAACACCACCAGAGAGAGGAGGGAACTCATCCTTCATTTTGCGAAGGATAATGCCTACAAGGTCAGAGATTCATTTACGTTTTAATGATATTAGCTCAGATGATTTATTTTCACGTGAATTTCTGATGATTGTTGTCTTTTTTTTTAAAGGTGTTTTTTGTTGAGTCTGTATGTGACGATCCAGATGTCATCGCTACAAATATCCTGGTAAATTATAAATGCATTTATGCCTTTAAGCTTCATCAAGAGTACTGCTTTGTCTTTAAATTGTTTGAATCTCTGCAAACGTCTCTTTCACACAGGATGTGAAGGTGTCCAGTCCAGATTACCCTGAGCAGGGCCGAGAAAGTGTCATGGAGGATTTTCTGAAGAGAATAGAGTGTTACAAAGTGACATACCAGCCTTTAGATCCGGACGAACACGATAAGTAAGAGGTTGTTTTGTTGGAGGTGTTTGTGTTTCATTGTTTAAATATTTTAGACATTTAGGCCTAAAAAATATTTAAAGAGAGCCATGTCTTTTAAATGGATATTCTCATATTTTGCATGTTTCACATTTATTATTATTGTTCACAGTGAAAAAGTGAAGACTGCATAATTCTGTGTTTTTTCAGAATCACATTTTTAAAAAGTTTGCCTCTAAAATTGGCCGTTCAGAACAGCTGCAGGATTCTACGTAGAACCTTGCTTTCACTGAAATCGACCAATCGTCATTCACCTCAGGCTGCCTTCTTGCACTAGCTTGTAGCCGAGTCGTTGTCGAGATTTAAATTTACCGTTTTCTACAACTTTGGTGTGACAGTGCAGTGTGCGATCCCAAGTGGGGGAGGGGCTATGAGGTCACTGCAAATACTGTCAGCCAATCGTGGCTAAAGTCCAATCTCGGATCCCATCGGCTACAGTCTGAGACGATATAGCTGCTGGGGACACCAGTGAACGTGCCGGGCGTTAATTGACTTCCCGTCAAGACTTCCTTTTCCGCGTGCTGCATTGTTACAGAAAGAGAAACCGTTTTCTTGTCATTAACTTGTTATTAACAGGTCTTACCTTTGCCGAGATTTCAACATCATGATGCAGATTTGTAAGAAGTAAAAATGAAGCTTCGTCAGGTCTGTCCTCAAGAGGAGAAGAAAACTTTTTAAATGCTCGTTTGTTGAACGGAGGTCGGATCGATCTGATGCATGAACGCTGAACGGCTTTCGTGACAGCATCAAGGAAATTCATCTCAGGTTAAATTTTAAATCTAGAACAGAAGCTGAACTTCCTGCAGATGTCTGTTTATAGAGATTAATAAGAAGCTAAATCATCGTCAGATAGCGGCTGATGGGAGCCGGGATGTCATTACAGCAGATTACGTTCTGCCTGCTTTTGCTCTCCTCACGGACTATTTTTCCTGCAGACGCAGCCTGCTGATACGTGATTGGTCAATATAACTCAGACTACAAGCATAGTTCAAACAGAGCACTTGCCTAAATAGAGATTAGCTATGGTCTAACCTTTGAATAGCAAAACGGCTTGTTGGTTTCAGGAGGAAGGAGAGGCTCCGAAAAATAATTAAATTAAAATATGTATAAAGTTTTTAAAACGAAACGAACTTTACCAACATGATTAAAAAAACACATTAGAATAATAGAAAACTGATTACATAGCTAAAATATGTCCCCTTTAAGAGTTGTGCTTGTAGATAATCTGGGAACTGTGTTGGTGAGAACTTGTACTTGCAGAAACTGTCCAGCAGGGGGAAACAGGAGCCCATTTGTAATACAGGTTGTTGTTGTCTGCTATTTAATGGGTTTTGATTTGTGGAGCTGATTTGCGTTACCCAAAAGACATTTTGTTTCAATTTCTTTATACATTTGCAGATTCAAAACCACAATAATTGAGAGGAGGCTCACATACCTCATTTTGAATCTATTTTTAAGAGAGGAAAAACTGCTGATCTCTTAAAACCTTGTATAAACCTCCGAAGTGCGTGAGAGAGAAAATCTCAGGATATTTAGACTACGGCAACAGTACAAGATATCCCGTCCCCACCCTTGAATCACTTTTAATGTCTCCTGTTTCACTTTCTGTTCTCCTCTCTTTTCCCCCTGACCCACAGGAACCTCTCCTTCATCCAGGTCATCAATGTCGGCCGGCGTTTCTTGGTGAACAGGGTGCAGGACTACATCCAGAGTAAAATAGTGTACTACCTCATGAACATCCACGTACACTCCCACTCCATCTACCTATGTCGGCACGGAGAGAGCCATCACAATATGGAGGCGCGCATCGGGGGAGACTCTGAACTGTCGGAGAGAGGGAAACAGGTGCTTCAACAGACGATATCACTCTTTGTACAGATAGCAGCATATCAAAAGGTCTCAAAGGAATAGTTTGACATTTTGGGAAACACACTGATACCACTGTTATAGCTGTTTTTAAAAGATGAAACTGCAGCTTAGCTTAGGATCTTAGGGGATACATGAAGTCCTACTGCTACAAATCAACAGAAATCAGGGCCTTTATGGAGTAATTTTTTGTTCTGTTCACCTATAAAGTCTCTTTTCAAATGGGGTCTTTGTCAGTTTGCAGCAGAATTGAAAGGTTTCGTGGGAGAGCATCGTCTGTCAGACCTGAAAGTTTGGACGAGCCAGCTGAGACGCACCATTCAGACCGCAGAGGAGCTGGGAGTCCCGTACGAGCAGTGGAAGATCCTCAATGAAATAGATGCTGTACGTTCCTCTGATGCATCACAGAAGTCACACACACACACACACACACACACACACAGGCTGAGAGCATGTCTTTGATTGTTCTGTTACTTTGTGTTTCAGGGAGTGTGTGAAGAGATGACGTATAAGACGATTGAGGAAACATACCCAGAAGAGTTTGTCATGAGAGACCAGGACAAGTACCACTACCGCTACCCTGGAGGAGAGGTAAAGACATCTCTCTCCTCCCTTTATGAATCACTGATTCAACCTGAAGTCTGATATGTGCTGAGGATTTGTGTAACTGCCCCTAATAGTTACAGTAAAAGAAAAACCAATGCAGGACGCCGGTTTAGCGCAGCAGTTAACTCGCGTGTCCCATATACAGAGGCTACAGTCCTCGATGTGGCAGCCCGGGTTCGACTCCCACCCTCGGCCCCTTTGTCGCATGTAATCCCCACTCTCTTTTCCCCTGTTTCCGACACTACACACTGTCCTCTCATTCTCGTTAAAGGCCATAAAAATGAAAGTTAAATATGCTGCATATCAGATTTTACATACCTGTCATTTCGTTCTAGTCCTACCAGGACCTGGTTCAGCGTTTGGAGCCGGTCATCATGGAGCTGGAGCGCCAGGGCAACGTCTTGGTCATCTGTCATCAGGCCGTCATGCGCTGCTTGCTCGCCTACTTCCTGGACAAGAGTGCAGGTTAAATGCGCAAACCAAAACATCATACATGCCCAGACAGCGCCTGGCTTCATCAAGACTACTGTATACTGTTAATTTTACTCACTGCTATAACAAAAGAGCTCAGACAAGCAAGTCAAGGCCACACTGATCCCCTGAGTGCTGCAGCATTCAGCTAAAACAAAACACAGACGAGGCATTTAAAATCACCTGACAGCTGATAAATCAAGTTAAAATATTTGAGACAGAACATCTTCTGTGATCGTGCTACAGAGCTTAACCTAAGATACTCCCAGTCAGCAGATTTACTCTTAAATATAGTTTGCAGAGTGCAGCCCGAGTAGATGAGTAGCAATTTCCAAACAATCTCTTTCTATTTTTGTTTGTGTTGTGGAGAAGGACACACGCAGCACTTCTGCTTTTCCAACTACTGTTACCATACTGTAGAGTTTGACGGTGTGCCTAGCAAGGGGCAATGAAAGAGGAGCTACACCTAAATGAGGGGAGGCATTCGAACACTTCTAGTTTAAGCATATAAAGTACGTTGGTTCCATGCTACGTAAAATATCAAGTCAGGTGAAAGATTTGACAAGATGCTGCAAAATGCAAACTGAATTTGATTGTGGATATCTTAACTGATTCATCCAGAAGTACAGAAGCACAAGATCGGTGCAAAATGGTGACACAAAAGTGGTGCTTTGTGTGCAAATAACTTTTTAATTTCATAGTATTCAGGCATCATCCTGCCTAGATCAGTAAGTCCATGTAGTCTTAACTCATGGAACAGGATGAGAGAAAGATTTGGTAGTCGGGCTTGTATTGCCCAGCAGGTTTTACATGTCTCTAAGCTGCAGGCCTTTGTCAAGACCCAATTTAAAAAAGACCCTTAAGATGTCTTAATGCAGTAGAGATTTACGTGTGGTGGTTAGAGCTGTCATCCTACATATAGAAGGTTCCTGGTTCACCCCGTACATGCGTGGGTTCCCTGCGGGTACTCCGGCTTCCTCCCACAGTCCAAAGACATGCTCGTGAACAGGATAGGCAGTGTAGATAATGGATGGATGGATAGTAAGGAAGAAACTAATTAATTGAAATATGACTGTGGCTTTTTACCTGCGCATCTGCACATGTTTTAGTCCCTTTGAAAGGAGAAGTGAAATGTTGATCCCCATTTGAATATCAAAAATGTCTTGAATTTAAATACATAAAAGGAAACATGTACAGCACAGTTGATGAAGTGTAAAAAGCTTGACTGGGTGCTTAGAGTGGAAAATGTGGCGCAAAACAAATCCGTAATTAGGTATGGGCAGGCGGAGGGTTTCGTCAGGCAGCAGGGGAAGTGGTTACCGCGGCAGCATCTGTTTAAAGCCTAAACCACAGCCAAACAAACCAGTGTGGGTGCAGCTCTGGCTGACTGTTTATCCCGCTGCAACCCCCTTTAAAACATGCAGCACTGCAGAATCACAGCGTGAGCTCAAGAGAAAAATCCACCCTCCTGTAGGAGGAAACACAGACATGACTGCACATAACCACCTGAAGTTTTCCTTCTTTTTACTGGCACAGATGATCTACCATACTTGAAGTGTCCCCTGCACACTGTCCTAAAGCTCACCCCTGTGGCTTATGGTAAGTCACTTCAATGTTGAACAACAGAAACTCACTGTTTCCTTTGTCGGGTTGTGACGTCTTCTCCTCTGCGTCCCTCTTCTAGGCTGTAAAGTGGACATGTTTGACCTGGAGGTGGAGGCTGTCAACACTCACAGGGACAGACCATTAGTAAGCTGCTCTTTATTTTTTGTTATAACCATGTAATATAATGTGTCTGAACATATAACTGTCCACTCAGTTCAGTAACATCCGTGTGTCCATGCAGCCTGAATGAATGATCAGTTTAACCCACACAGACATGACTGGACAGACTGCTATAACCAGGGCTATTTAAACAATTACGCAATGATGTTTCTTATTCAGCTTTCAGGAACCAGAAATCCAGTCTCCCTAAAAAGTCCCGACACCAGATGCATCAAACTCAATGTAGGTTCACAATTAAACTCAAACAGAGAAACATATGTATATTTTTCAGATACACAAGGACATGTTTATACTTTGATACATATACAATCTGGGATTTTCACAGTCTCCATTAGTCATAAAACAGGAGAAACAGCTTAAAAAATAGGTTTTGGATAAATGTTTTTTCGTCCACTCTGTTATCATAAGATATAAGCCAGCAGCCGACTTAAGGCCTGCGTCCTCTAACACTGTTTTTTGCGCTTGCAGCGCCCACAACCTCAATTTCAGCACTTCTCACCGGCGCTTACTGTTGCTAGGTTACAAAAGTTGTCTGGCGGCACTTCCGCTTCCCTTGGCAGTGATCGTTAAGTCTGTTTAAAATTGATCTGTATGCTTAATATTTGCTTTTATTCACGGAAATTTTACAAAGAAAAAATAAAAACGAAGGAAAGGAATCGTGTCCTGACATTAGCAGCAACCGGGAAGTTGTACTCCTGATAAAACGAGAGGATTAGCTTCTCCTCCGCCATTGTTTAGCCAAAGTTGATATCTGAAGTCCCGCCCCTTTTTGTTTTGATTGGCTGGTGAGAAAATGTGACACTGATGACTGTGGCGGTGTTCCAAAAGTTGAACTATTGTAAAAAGAGCGACAAAGAACAGCTCACGCCGAGGGTGTTTTTGTGCTGAGGACGCTGAGCGCTGAAAACGCCGTACTGCCTTGGTTTTGTAGAGCAAAAAACACCATTAGTGGACCCTTTTTCTAGCTTAGCTAAAAGACTGGAAACACAGTGACAGCTCGCCTGGCTCTATGTAAAGATAACAAAGCCATCCTACCAGCACCTCTAAGGTTACTGTATGTTCTATTTTTTGACTGGATCTTATTGTCACCACAAGGTTGTCCGACAAGCTGCTACGACTCCACAAAGTCATGAAAAAAAAGTTACATTAAACAAACAAGTTCAAGAACCAGAAGTAGTGAAGAAGAATGTGTGGGATGCTGGTACGCAGATTTCTGTTACCCTCGAACTGAGCCAGTGACTTGAAATCATTTAAGAAATTAAATTTGCTGAAAATAGCGTCCCGCACATGGAAGCAACATTGATTAGAGTGCTCAGAGTGATCAAAACAGCCTAAGAAATGTACAGAAAGACACCAAAATTCTCCATAAAACTGAGGACAGTTGGACAGACGGGTGGACTCATAACCATGAGAAACCCCTCCCACATTCACGGAGCCATTGAGCCTTTGTTTATATAAAAATATTGATTATGACAACAGTATTTTAGAAACTGAATGTTCAGTATATAAGATAAATACAGTACTGAGCCTTTTGTCTTCATTTCCTCGGCAGCCAGCTACAGATCTGTTGTCGAGTTTGTGCTGATTAGTGGGTTGAAATTAAGAGTCCTAGACAGAGTGGGCGTTCACACTTAAACACATTTACTGAAAATGCTCTTGTTTAATGGGGTGAGAAATATCCTGTCTGCTAAAACCAACATAACAATGACTTTTATATTTTCTCCTGTTTGTCGTTTTTTTCTCTTTCCATCATCTCCTCAAAGTCACCAGGACGCAGGGATTTCAGACCCACACGAGGAGAGCTTTGATTAGTATGACATAAGAATACCACGTGTTAAAGAGTCCACTTTGTCTGTCTGTTCTTCACCGACCAGAATAAAAGCAAAGCAGATGCTGTGCCGCCAGCTTTTTTCCGACGGAACAGCTTCACTCCGCTGTCCAGCCAAGACCAGATTAAACGACCTCGTCTGTACAGCGCAGGAAACCCTCAGCAGGCCCGCATGTCCCAGGCCCCTACTTTACCCAGCATGCAATTCTCGGAGGCGTCTGAGGGAGCAGAGCTACAAACTGAGGTCAGTGCTGTGTATAGTTTTAAAGGGGCCATAACTTTTAAATGGATATTCTCATATTTTCACGGGTTTTACATTTGTGGGTGAAAACTGCATAATTCAGTTTTTCCAGAATGACATGTTTAAAAAGGTATCGACCAATCGTCATTCACCTCAGGCTGCCTTCTTGCTCGAGCTTGTAGTCGAGTCGTTATCAAGAGTTCAGCTTACCATTCTGATACCTCCTGGTGATTCTGGCTCGTACATATAAGGCAGAATAACCGATCGTAGAGCAGCCATGTTTTCTACAACTTTGGAGTGACAGTGCAGCGCGGTCGCCGTGGGATCGCACACGTGGGGGAGGGGCTGCACAGTCAATCCAAATACTGTCAGCCAATCGTGGCTAAGGTCTGACCTTTGAATGGCAAAACGGCTTGTTCGTTTCAGGAGGAAGGAGAGGCTCTGAAAAATAAATTAAATTAGAATATATATACAATTTTTAAAACGAAACAAACTTTACCAACATGATTCAAAATTATTCAACATTAGAATAATAGAAAATTGATTGCATAGCTAAAATATGTCCCCTTTAAGATGTTTGAAATGTAGGGAAAAGTAAAGAGAATAGGGGGCAACAATTTAGATTGATTTGAGTCAGTTTGTTTATAATAATGTTTAAAAAAAGCGTCTAAAAGGCCAAATTAAGAACTAAGAAAATACAGTATCTTCATATTAGTACATTAATCTAAAGTTGACCAAAGGCAGCACAAGTTATTTGTTAAATTAAAGTTAATTATAAAATAAATAAAGAGCTTTATAGTTTATGTCTCGATATCTTGACTTATTTATCTTGTTCTGCCGGGATAACAAAGCTGGTTTAGCTAGATAAATTGAAAACACTGCTAGCTTCACATACTGAGCCCTAGCCGTCACAGTTAGCTAGCTAGCTTAAGCTAAATTCCTTTATATAACTACACCAGCCACTGCACATAATTCTAATTCTCCACATACTGAACTGCATGCTCTCATAACATTAGCCTTTTCCCGAGCTAGCCAACACTCCCAAAGTTAGCTAGCTAGTGCTGTAACAGTCTTACTTGCTTGCTCACGTCTGTGGTCACCGCTGAAGTGATACAAACACGCACACTGACTTGTTAACATAAAAGCAATAGGAACATTTGAAATGTGGTGAGGAAAATAGGAAAAATAGGAGTATAAATTAATAATTAAATTAGTGCCAAGACCTACGAAAATAGGAAAACTATGGAGAAACAGCAAGGGTTGTATAAATAGAAGAGAAAAAAAACAACTAACTTTTAACTTGTTGCACCGCGGGACATGCAGGGATAAACCTTGTCGTCTGTTCCAGTGTTTTTTAAGCCTGTGTTGTTGCCCATACAGTGACCTTTTATTAAATTAACTGAACTTCAAAGTCTGGCAAGACACTGAGTGTTTCAATCTGGCTGGTGACCTCAGGTCTTAATATTAGCTCGAGTGCAGTCAGTGCCAGTGAAAACAAACCCCTCATTCCTCTTTTGGTCTGGTGTTTTCTTTAATGCCGTCTTCTTTCCCTCCTTTTGCGTCCTGCAGGACTCTGTGAACGGTTTCAGTCCAGCAGACACAGAGGAGTGTGTTAAGTTAAAGAAGGAAGAAACAGAGGTATTTCCGGACTTCTCCTCTTATCTATCACAAGGAACTTCAGTACTTTCTACCTCATATCTCACTCTTGTTTTGCTATTTATCACAGGCTTCTCTCCATAAGGACGGGGAGGACCAGCAGTAAAATCCCAGCCAGCTTCAGCCATTATGTTTTTAAACACTGTATTACACACCATATGTGTGTAACAATATGTATGTCATCACTTGTTTGGAAGGTCGTGTGTATAAGCTCGCATTGGCACGTAGGTACATAAACTCAATGCCTTTGCACAATAGCCTTGAAATCAAGGCTGTAATCCTCAGATGCATTCAGAAATAAGCCATTCATTAGCTCCTACCACACTCCACATACTGTAGTCTACAGTCTTATGATGCTGTATTAGATGTAGAACGTGTTGATTGTGAATAGAATACCTCATTGGAAGACATTGCCTTGAAGGAAGCCATGAACAGCCTTCGATTTTCTTCTTCTTCTTTTTTTTATTGTTCCTAGTGAAACATTCCCAGGTTAAATCCCTCCTGGTGTAGTGCTAGTTTTATTTTGAAATGTATCTTGAAGCAAATTAAGTTGCAACTTGGCTTGCAGCTGGCAGACACAAGCAATGTAAAATAACTGTTTTGTCTCGCCTTAAAAGGTGCAGCAGCTACTGTGATTCTCCTCACTGAAGCCTGCCTGCACATGTTGCCTTCTACAGCTCTGATATATTAGCCGCGATAATGTAAAGGTGATCGCCTTTGAACTCAACGTAACTGATGCAAGTATTTCAAACTGAGTGCTCCAGTATTCAAAAGCAGTTAGAAGCAAATAAGTCGTGTAGTTCTGACACAACAAAGGCACTGTGAAAGTTATAATCTTGAAGATCTCAGTTTCGTTCTACGACGGTTGGCTCCCTTTGTCACGGTTGTAACTCGCTTTCCTTTTTAGATTGTTTGCCTTCATCTGAGCGTTGAATTTGTTTCTTTTTCTTTGGATTTTCACATATTTTTGAAGTTGTATCTGTAGTCAGCGATCTTTTCTTTGTTTGTTCAGCCATAGTAGATTACTGTTTACTCGCAACGCTTGCAGAGACCAGAAAGCAGCCGCTTAGCTCCGCCTACCCTCTCTGGCAGACCAATCACTGCTGGCTGATGGAAGACGCTTGTGATTTTTTTCTGTGAAAGTCACATCAGTCTTTCATCAGTGGGCCATAGGCTCAATCCCCATTGTGTTACCTCATTCAGCGATCGACAGAGACTTAACAGACATTTATTTAAATGAAAATCTTCAAGATTATCACTTCAAGAGCAACCTTCTTGTAATGGATAACATCCTTCATCAGGACTAAATTAATAATTTGCTAAAGTGCCTTTATGTAAAGGACTGAGCAGCTGTGATAATAGTAATCAAAGGTATTTAACAGGTGTGTATCCAATATGAAAAAAAGCATGTTTCACCTGAGTTAAAGGCAATACGTTCAAAAAGCTTTAATGTAATTAACGACACACTGTACTGAACTTGTATGATTAAATTAAGTTGATTTTACTCTGTTTGACTTTGTCCTTTTTTTAATCAGATCCTAAGGAGCAGTCTTTAGTTTGGTGAACTAGTGTTTGTGAGCTCATTGGGAGGATCCTTCCTGTTTGCTGGACTTCAAGTCCCCACAGAGCAAAACATAGTGACATCACAGCTACTGAAAAATGTGAAATCTCAGTGCATATTTTACACTTCTTCTGACATCCTGAGCCAGAAAATGAAATGTTTTTTAAAGGGGATGAGCTAGAAATCGAGCAATCTTAAGTGACCGTCTAACAGTCTGTTCTGTTTACAATGAGGATAAAAAGCCAACGGATTCCTGATCTTATACTGATGTACATTTTATACACAGAGATCAGGAGTTGTGACTTTTGCTTCCTGACATATTTATCTAACAGTCTTTAAATTGCTGTGATTTACTGTCATAAACTGCAGAGTGAGTCATCAGGATAACAGAGCAGGAAAAGGGTCACATAATCAGTCGTATGTCAGAGAATTTAATCTACAAGTTGCTTTTGATCCTTGAATGAGCGGATTCAGATAAAAAGCTGTGATTAACTTCTACACTGATTACAGATGTTTAATTAAAAGTAGGCGACAGATATTAAAACAAAAGGGGTGTACATAAGTGTGTTAGTCATTTTAGGAAAAAACACTACTTAGAAATAACTCTTAATAACCACTGGACTTGAAAACTGTCCTGAAGGTTTGAGTCACAGTGAGGCCTGACATCTAGTTATAATATTCTCACAGACTGCTGCATCATTAGTGTCTCCACTGTTTGTCACAGGGGCTGTAGTGAGATGACTTTTACCTGCTGAAACAT
Source organism: Semicossyphus pulcher (assembly GCF_022749685.1). NCBI lineage: Eukaryota > Metazoa > Chordata > Actinopteri > Labriformes > Labridae > Semicossyphus > Semicossyphus pulcher. Next base: position 23,623,659 of record NW_027211637.1, read on the forward strand.
GCAGAGAAACTAAATCATTTCTAGGCAGAGGTGAAAATAACATCCTCTCAGATGGAAGTAATGTACTTTTTCTCTCTTTTATATTCCTCTATTGGCTGTATAGTTATTACAAACTTTGTAGTTAAGATGTGTCCAACAAAAGAAAAACACGTTTTAGCTTGTGGCCCCTCAAGACAAAATAATATCCAACTTTTTGTTGATGTTGATGATTTTTAAACTATTCAGTTTGTATTTATGAAAATGGAGAAAAGTCAGAACTTATTAATCATCTTCTGACCTCTTAGATCCATCCTGAGTCTCAGGTCTGGAATCCATCCATCCATCCATAGGGGTGGAGCCTATCCAAGCTGTCATTGGGCGAGAGGGCAGAGTACAGCCTGGACTGATCGCCAGTCAATCACAGGGCTGAAAGATAGAGACAGACTTTTCACGCTCAAATTAACATATTTTTTAGAGTCACCAATGACCCTGACGAGCATGTCTTTGGACTGTGAGAGGAAGCTGGAGCACCCGGGGAGAACATGCACACAAGGCCCCTTAAGTCCGAACCGGGATTCAAACCAGGAACCTTCTAGCTGTGAGGCCGCAGCGCTAACTACTGCACCACAGTGCTGCAGGTCTGGAACCACTGTCATAAAACATGCACACATTCAAATATACCTATACTAAGGGACACAGACGGAGCAGCTACTACTTAAAATTACATTTAATGCATCAATCTAATACCCTGAGTTGTTTACAAAACTTAAACACTTATGTACATGAAGCTGCTAATACAGGAGCTAGTTTGGAACCTTTCCTTGTAATGCAGGTTATTTTTAACATTGTGGGATCGTCTTAAATAAAGAAGCAGACTGCTCGCCTGCACACTCACGGTAACAGTGAGTCAGAAACACGCTGGCAAATCTCTGCTGTGACTCTCCAGGAAACACTTCAGGAAATCCATCCAGCTCGCTGTGTGGATTAAAAATATCCAGATATAAACAGTCCGAAAATACAGCGGCCAAGTCAAGAGCCTCATGCAGTTCAAGGAGTGTACAACTAAAGAATGTTGTAAAGAGGAGATGCAAATATGATATTAAATACTAAAACACTTCGTGGACAATTTAATTAGTCTAACTGTTAGGATGTATTTTGTTGTACTTCTAAACTGTATTGTGTCTTATATTTCGCTCCCTTATTGACATTGCTTAGGTGGACAAACTTATCTTGTATCAGGAGTTGTGATTGTGACGTTTCCTCTGCTTCCTGACACTTCAAATGTATCTAACATTCTCTAAATGAATGTGATTTACTGTTATAAACTGCAGAGTGAGTCAGCAGGATAACAAAGCTGGAAAAGGCTCAAATAATCAGTCGCATGTCAGAGAATTTAATCGACGAGTTATTTTGACGCCTGAAAGGATCCTTGAATAAATGATTCAGATAAAAAGCTGTGATTAACTTCTGCACTGATTACAGATATTCAACAAGAAATAGGCGACAGATATTAAAACAAAAGGGATGTACATAAGTGTGTTAGTCATTGAAAAAAACACTATCAAGAAATACTTTTAATAACCACAGAACTTAAACCAAATTGTCCTGATGGTTTGAGTCACAGTGAGGCCTGGGGCTGACAGTTAGTTATAATATTCTCACAGACTGCAGACGTCCTAAGTGTTTGTCAGAGGGACTGTAATGAGATGACTTTGTCTTTTTACCTGCTGAAACATGCAGAGAAACTAAATCAACGCTGGGCAGAGATGCAAATAACATTCATCTTCCTGTAAATGTGTTAAGCTATTTTTATTTTTCAGAATATTTGAATTTTGAGTCTTTCTGTTCAAACTGCACTTCCTCTTTTTTCCTGTTATATTGGCTGTATACTTACCACATACTTTGTATTTAAGATGGGTCCAATCAAAACAAACACTAGCTTCACTTTTGTCACCATTTTTTTGTTGCCAAAAAAACCCAAAATTATAACTGTCATAAAGTTTATTGAAGAACTGTGGTTTTACTCATTATTAGTGCCTGATAATAATAAATTGAGAACTAAGAGTAGGTTTTTCTAGAGTGATTTCAGGGTTATTAATGGTATTGATAAATCGTACAGAAAAAAATTACAAAATCATTATGATCAACAGTTTTATAAGAGGAATTCTTTTGTCGAATTGGCTCCATTCTTTCCAAAAGTCCTTTGCGATTGTTTCAATATAATCTCCTCTAATCTGAAATCCTATAAGACTTTCTCTCCCCTCTAAAGGACAAATGTTTGGTTCATAAATGAGGATATTTATTTCAAACGTTTTAAAGGACTTTCTTCCATCTTTATAAGGCTTTCCTACGTAACTCTGATTTCTATTTGTAATGGATTATATAAAAAAACACCTTTGCAATACACATATATTATGTGCTTGCTGAGGTTTGTTAAGGATACATTTAGACTAATACTTTATGCCCTGGGAGGTATTAAAGGCGTCAATGTTCAGAATAAATATTCCTTGTGTTTGTTTGTTTGCCTGTTTTCTTTGTGTCCTGTCATTATGTTCGCCCCTGTGCTGCGTTCATGTCTGTGATTGCTCACAGCTGGTCTCAGGTCTGCCTCCTCCTCTATAAATTGCTTCGTGTGATCCTCCTGTTGCAGCTTTGAGGGGTTTTGAGGATTAGTTCACGCACAGAGACGCAACAGACGACCAACATGAGGAACATCGTGGGGAATTTTCTGCTTTTATCGTTCGTTTTACTCGCTTCAGGTAAATTAATAAAAGAAAAATCATTCACGTTTCGCAGATTTTGATTGTTTTGATATTTTAACTGACTGTCGTTGATTTTTTTTTAAATTTGTTTTTTTTGTTTTTTACATTTAGCCCAAGAACCAAAGGAATGTTCTGCACCTCCGGAGTACCCGCACACCATAATGGACCGGAAGTCCAGCGGCAAACAGAAGTTCAGCCATAACGAGAAAGTTTATTATCGCTGTGCAGAAGATTTCACCCCATCAAAGGGCGTCCCAAAAGTGCAATGTGTTGACGGAGCATGGACCAAACTGACTCTAAAATGCGAAAGTAAGTCCGTGAAACACTTATTCGCTATCCGGTTAATTATTTAAAATGCAAAGAGGCGATTAAATGTTGTTTTTCACTAATATGGTTGATTTTACAGCGATATTATTTGATTTAAATGAAGGAATAACAATTTAGTTTAGAAGCAGCTTTGGCTGTAGAGCCCCCTAGCGGCCTTATGGAGAACTGCAGGGGATAACTCGCGAGACGTGTAGACTAGAAAGAGAAAACATGCATTTATTTCTGCCCCTTTTTTTCCCTAGGTAATATCTCCACAAACTTGAATAATTTCGCTAGTTTTAAGGAAAAATCTGGTTTGTTTTTTATGTTTTATGTTGTTTTTATCTGTTCTAATTATTACCAATACGCCCAAAGGAAAAAAAGATGGTGTTAACACTGTCTTCATCAGAATTAAAAATAACCAAAAAGCCTCCTATTTTCCCTTCAAAAAGCATCCTCTTTTAAAGCAATATTTGTATTTATTTAGTTTCAATCCAAACAAACTTTACATCTTACCATGAAATTAATGGACAAGTAAATAAAAACAGTAAAGTGAATAAAGAAGGTGCTTCAGTAAAAAAATAGTAATAGTACTCCTCTTTTTAATCTTATCCCTCTTGCTTTGCCCTGCAAACATTACCCGATGTAGCCCCATATATTTAAAAACTCCCAAGTCTACTTTACTTCCTGACAAACAAACATGAATTGCTACAGTAAAGTATGTTGATGGATCCTGAAGATACCAATATAGATTTCTATCTCTATATTAAAGGCCTTTTAATAGGCCTTTTATATACAGAACAAAGGAATTTCTAGAGTGTGAAAGGCAAACAGAAACAGGTGTTTTAAACATTTTAATTATCCTTTATTATGAATGGAGGAAGTAGACAGTAAAAATCTGTTATTCCTTTTTACTGAACACACCATGACATTTTTTAAGCTTTAATGTCTTCTTACTGGTTAAGAAGAGCCTTAGATCTGTCTACTCTATTACTGTTTTTTGGGGGTTTTTTTTCATGACCTTTAGTCTATTTGATCACCTAATGACACCAATAATGCATAAACCATAAACCTGGCTGCTGGACAGATGCAACTTATTATTGAAAATCTTAATATTTCCAGACTCCACAGCAGAGGGATCTTTAACCTGAGCGTTGTAGCAGAAGTACCCTCCGTAACCTCTCGGTTAACTGCTTTAAAAACTCCTGATCATTTTGGCAAAACTTACTAAGGGTCATGAGAGGGCTTTGCAGCTGCTTCCTGTATGTGGGTTTGTTTAAGCTTGGTAAAACAAAGAGACTTCTGTTTTCATCTGGCAAACCACATTTTACCAGAGATTACTGCTCTGATTGGCCGTGTTCTCTGTATCTGATTTCTTACAGAGAAATCATGCGGTAACGCCGGGGATCTGCTTAACGGCCAGTTCCATTATGAAGGGAATTCATACGTCGGGGAGAAAGTTTACGCTGAGTGCAATGAGGGGTAAGTTAAAAATAAATCCTTTAAATCTCGGTCAGAAGAAGCCTTTAAATTTGTGTTTTCACTGCACAGTTAATCTTCTCAATGTCGACAGATACACTCTGAAAGGACCAAACTTCATGATCTGTAAGAAGACCGGCTGGTCTGATGAATTCCCATCATGTGAAGGTGGGCAACAGTACATCAGAGCTTTCTTACTCATGATCTGAAACCTGTTCATGATCCTCATACACTGTGGTGGCTGCATTCTGAGGTGATCGGAGAGGGGCAGTGTTGCGCTTAAACTGAGTAACTGCTGCCTGCATGTGACATCGTTTAATCTTATTCATTTAAACATATTTAGCTGAGAAACATTTGGATGTTCAGATTTGTATGGCGGTCAAGTTTTGGGAATTTCTTTTGCGTCCGGTATCCAGAGTTAAATATTCTTACGAGCAAATTGTCTTCAGAGTACAGAAGGATTATTAGATGCAGATATTTTCTTAAACTTTTCAAAAAGGTTCATGTTAAACTTTAGTTTTTATTTTGGTATAAAGGCCCTCAGGGTTAAATTACAACATGTGTTTCCTCAAATGTAATGTTACATGAGATTGTGTTGTGCTTTGACCCTCTGGGCCACCATACTGTGATGATTTGATGCAATTTTCTCCTATGAGGGACATAGTGTGAAATGTAACTAAAAAGCAGATTGACTGTTAGAAGTCACAAATCGTCAAAGGTGTATCTCTCCAACTAAACACCATTGGTTCATTATTTATATGTAACGGACACACAGTTCTAACTAAAAAAAATGACCATTATTTTAATCTTTTCAGAGGGAGAGCTGACCACCTGCTCCGCCCCCGCAGTGGCAAACTCTGTGAGCAGTGGTGGAGTTTCTGTGTACCAGGTGGGAGACGCTGTGAACTTCACCTGCAGTCAGGGTTTCCAGCTGGACGGAGCTCAGAGCGTCACCTGTGGTCCTGATGGCCAGTGGCAGCCACAGCCCCCTTTGTGCCTGCCGTCACCCACTAAGGCTGACTTGCCTGATAAAGAAAGTGAGTTACGTTACTGGTTTTTGTTTTTTACAGTTGTTGGTTAAAAGTTTGTGTTTGTAACCACAGGTTTATCTGTCCAGCAGGTGGATGTAGTGTGCCGTTAACCAGCCAGAACTCCAACGCCAACCTGGCTGACAAATACATCACGATGAAGTCTTTCTCCTCCGGTGATAAAGTGCATTACGTGTGTGATGTTGGATACGTTCAAGCAGGGGGCAGCAGATATCGCAGCTGCACCGAGGGGAAGTGGTCACCTCTGAGGCTCAAATGTGAACGTAAGAACTTTTATATCTTTTAAAGTCGCGTCTTTGTTTAAAGCTTTTTAAATGTTGTATTTTCCTCCTTTTTTACTGGTGCTCATTCCCAAGAGCATTCTGTAATTCAGCTTTTTTAAGTAGTGCTTTTAAGGTTTCCTCCCTCCAAACTCGCAATGAAAATCTCTATTTACAGATTCTAAATTTGTATGTAGGAACGTAATCCGCTGTAATGACATCCTGGCTCCCATTGGTGATCATCTGACGACAATTTACCTTCTTATTAATCTCTATAAACCGACATCTGCAGCAAGTTCAGCTAAAAATCTGTTAGAGAGCAAAAAATCAACTTGAGATAAATTTGCTTGAAGCCGTTCAGCGTTCAGATTTCCTGATGTCCTGGAATGCATCAGGAATGATCGATCCGACCTCCGTTCAACAAACAGGCATTTTAAAAGTAGTTCTCTTCTCCTCTTGAGGACAGACCTGACAAAGCTTCATTATTACTTTTTACAAATCTGCATCATGATGACATTTTGTAACTTAAGACCTGTTAATTAAAGTAAATCACAAGAAAAACTGTTTATTTTTCGGGTTCATATCGCAGTAGTAAGCCAGTGCAGCCTCTCTGACTTCCTCGTTACAGTGAAACTGAGACTCACCAGGAACCGCTGAACGGGCGCTCCTTCGGGGGATTTAATGAACCGTGAAATGATTTATTTAGCAGACATATGTAGAGCGGCGACATTCGCTTTACTTTCGATCTGAACACACGCTCGCTCCTCAAGTTGCTAACTGGACTGTAAACAAAGCGGCAAACAGAAAAGGAAGTCCTTATTGCTCTCCGCTGGCTACGCCGGACACGCCAAACATATTCACCGCTGTCCCCAGAGGCTTTATCATCATCAGACTGTAGCTGAAGGGAAATTCCTAACTCATCCTGAGATTCATCCTAAGAACAGCAGTTCTACTTTTCTTTTTCAAAAGAACATCCTAATTGCATGATAATGCAGTGAAGACTTTGCAAATTAATTAGCGTTATATCAGTAATGCAGCTTAAATGGAAAAAGTCTGATTATTGTGGTTTATTTTTTAACTTTAGAAAAATCTAAAGAAATGAATTTTGTGCTGAAACACCGGTATGTCTTTAAAGACAGGACAGTACTGTTGATGGGTGTCCCACAATGTCGCATTAAATTCACTGTGTATATAAATATTTGAAACTGTATTTAACATCTTCATAATTTCTTATTTTCCTCCATGAAGGAAAGTCCTGTGGCTCTGCAGGAGAGATTGAGAATGGACAGTTTATCTATACAGGAGTGGAGTTTGGAGACACTGCTACAGCTGAGTGTGATCAGGGGTGAGATGGTTCTAAATAAACTTATAATTGCACTACTTCTTTTTCATCCTCCCCGACTGAAACTGTGGCTTCATTTCATCAGGCATCAACTTGTGGGACAAGCCCGCAGACTCTGCATGAGCGAAGGCTGGAACGGACGTGTTCCTGTCTGTCAAGGTAACTTACAGTCGCATCCTTTTATTTTGGTAGCCTTTAATTTTCTCTTCAGCTGAGCCAACACTGCTGTGTCTCCCCCAGCTGTGGCGTGTGAAGAGCCTCCAGCAGTGGAAAATGCAAACATAGTCGGCCTTAGGGAGCCGCCTTACACATACAGGAGTGCGATTATCTACCAGTGCCAGGTGGGAGTCATGACTGGGAAAAGGGAGCTGTGGTGCACCGAGGACGGGACGTGGAGTCATCCTCCTCCTACATGCAAAGGTCCGACATCCTTTTAGTGACACGGCACCTTTTTTTTAGTCATCTTTTCATAACTTTTCCCACAGAGTAAACTTGTTTGCATTTCCTCAGAGATGACATGTCCGCCTCCGAATGTGCCCGGTGCCTTCTGGAGGGCTGCTCACAAGAAGGTGTATGAGCGCGGGGAAGTCTTATCGATCAGGTGCATTCGCAGCTACAGGATGTCCGGCCCCAGCACTCTCGCCTGTGGTGCTGATGGCCGATGGTTGCCTTCCCTCCCGAAATGTACTCGCAAATGTAAGTATCAATTATTTCTTGTATATAAATTGAGTGATATTCTGAGAATTACAACAACTTCTATTGATTTTCTGTAATTTCAGCGTATTACAACCAGGGAAGGGGCTAACCGCTAGCTGAAATGTAAAGCTACAATATTCGATCCCAGCAGTGTTGAGCTGTTCGCCTGCAGGAAAAAGAAGCATCTCTGAAGCAAACAAAGCTTCTATCATAAAAATGTATTTCTACTTTTTTTAATAATGCACTAAAAGTGATATATTTTCTTATTTGCTATAAAGTCGTCATACAGACATTAAACATGCCTGACATGAAGCTGAAGTACAGTATGTTTATTTGATAAGTGTTTTGGGCAGTAACAAGAACAAACTTGTTTCATTCACCTCTGTACATAGTTTCTTTTCTTACAGTTGATAATGTTATGTGTATCATCTCTATAGACTAAACGGTGAGTGAGCATTTCATGAAACAAACAAGCTACAAGAAAATAAAAACACCAATTCCATTCATTTAAAAAGACAATACAAAATCCAGACATTTCTTTACATGAGCAAGAACAATTCAAGTGCAAATATCATTATCAACTCTATGATACATCATAGCAAACTCTCGTTAAAAGGCAACAATTCAAAGAAAGAAAAGAAACCGGTTGCAGGAAAGAAATCTGGTTGGGAGGAGGGTTTGACGGGCCAAGGGAGCATGCTGGGAGCCGCCTGTGTGCACGGAGTAGATAAAACGGTCTAGATGTGATGTAATGTGAAGTTTATGAGACGTGTAAAGAGGAATTTTAATCTGACGAGTTCTTTGTGGCTCGGCCCAGCATCGCCCTCAACTGTGACAAAATGAAATCCCTTTTTGTGTCATCCTAAAGTCTGGATACGTAAAATACTGTCTGGTACTCCGTATGAAGCGTACCATCTCACGTACTTCTTATTTACACGAGCGGGGACAAAATGTTCTCCCTGAAAACTTAATTACATAATGGAGAGGTCAAATATACACAATAAGGGGAGGGGGTATAATTGTTCTAATTTGACTGCAGTGGTGGTTATGTCTTTAAAAGGAATAGCCCTGACATTTTGGGAAATACTTGTTCATTTTCTTGCTGAGAGTTTTTCTGTTTGTAACTCCAGGAAGCCACTTTACTTTCTCAATAAGTACCGTAACACTCACTTTTTTTCTAACAAGCTGCCGTCCTAGTTTTCTGTAGCTGGTCCCACTGTGCTGTGATTGCTGTTGCCCTGAAGTTTCCCTTCAGGGCTTCAGAAAGCCTTTCTCGCTTAGAGAGCTCTTTCACGCAGAACCCTGCTGTTCAGGTCCAATGTGAAAGTCAATGTTGACGTATTTTGTTTTGCTGTTTTTGCTGGTTATGAAACAGACTGAAATTATTTCTGATTAATCAACATGAGCTACAAAAACAAACCAGACCATCAGCAACAACATTGATTATTTCTATAGTTATTTTTAATGCCTGAAACCACAGGTGGGGGGGGGGGGGGGGGTGTCAGACAAAGCGGTTAACTGCACGCTGCCTTTGTTTACATTTTCCAGGGCAAAAATGTAAAGTGAGTGATACATATGATGTTAAAGAAAGTGAGATGAGATTTTTTGTTAAACACCACTTAATTAAGCACGTACAGGACAAAATCAGCAAAGAGATGAGAGGTACCACTTTGTCCACAGGGGGCGCCAAAATCAACACTAACTGAGTTAGTGAGAAGTTCCTCACAGGAGCTTTAACCAAAACCAGAGTGTTTTTCTTACACCTTGAAAGTTGTGTTTGTGCATAAACCTAACAACGTCAAACAATGGACTTGGGTTTGGTTTAGGAACAGAACATGGTTTCGGTTAAAACAAGTCAATGTTTAAATTTAGTTTTACACCTGAAATGAAGTGTGGCCACTTGGGTAAAAGTCTAGGGCACATTCTTTTTGAAGAACGTCTTGCTTAGGTTTCCGTGCTGACCTCGCCTGTCATGGATGTGTCAGATTTTATCGATTCAGCAGAAGCATGTATGTAAACACTGATGTCTTGAAGAGGCACTGCACTTCAGCAACACAGCATACAGAACAGGCTTTTTAATGCATAAACATTTTGATTTTAAATAAACTTTTACTCATAGATTTATTGGGCCTGGACCCGCCCCCGTGTTTCACCCATTTTCCTTCCTAGCCAATCACAGCACAGTAGTGTTAGCTAATCACAGCAGTAGGGCGGTACTCAGCAGAACCCTGTTGGGCGGGAAATAATAACACATGAAGCACACAACATATTGTTTGCGCTAAACGCTTTAGAGGTGTTGGCAGGCAGATTTAGTCATCTATCCAACGAGACAGGCTAGTTTTTTTCCCTGTCCAACTGTCTCACGGCTACAGCTTCATACTTACAGGAAAGACATAAGAATGGATGTTTTATTACTCCGGGCAAGAAAGTGAAAAAGCTAGTTTTCCAAAATATCCAACTCTTCCTTTGAATTATTTGTCACAAAGTGTTTTACTGAGCTTAATGATTTTACCCTGTTATGGTCGCTGTCTACAAATCCCAAAGAACATTTTTTACACGCCAAATTTTTTTTGACAGACTTCTCTAAACAAGAGAAATATCTTCTTCCCATACTGACTGATTCATCTTCAATACAATGAGTCGCACACATTTCACAAGCCTTGTTTTGGTCACAACAGGGTGTAACCAAAATGAAGGTGTGTTATTTCTCTTTCATTGCCCTTTGTTTACGACAAAGGAAGGATGACGTGCTCTGAATTTAGTGCACAAAACGAAGTGACTCGACTTTTCTGAGCGGTCTTTGGAAGAGCTGTCTTCATTGGGACAGAACAAGACGTGAGCGGGGTGTTTGAAGGGGGCTCTGGGTGTCTTTGGATTTGAGACGGGTGGGGCATCAGGGGCAGGAAGGGATTTATTTTTAGAGGGAGGGGGGGTCCTGCGTAAGAAAATTAGGATCAAAGAATTCAACCCTCGTCTAATTTATTTTCATTATTTACAAGATTGAAATAAAAACATGATGAGACTGGTCGTCCATAGACGGGCAGCGTGAGATTACCAACTTACTGAAGTGTTTCAGATGCTTTAAACCTAAAGACTATGAGTGTGTGGAGTACACCAGAAAGACAATGAGACTGAAGAATTAAAGTGACCTTTTAAAAGAAGCAGCAAACATAATGTCCCTCAAAGACATTTCTCTCTCTCTCTCAGAGACGTGTTCCTCTAGACATCACATTATCTCATTTCTGTGCCTCTCACAATTATTAGTTTGTTATTCACCTCCCTAATGTCCTCTTTGTTCCTGGAATGTTTAACCACCGTGTTGTATTCGCTTTACGTTGGATTGGAAAATTAAAAAAAAGGCCGGTACAGTCGAGACAGACGGAACAAAACATAGATTAACTGTTTTAACAGTAAGACCCCTGGAAAACCGCTCTAAGAGCTCAAATATAGTAAGGCTTTGACTGATGCTGCGACATGAACCGAACAACCGCTCCTCCTCGAGGACAGCACACAGACGCTGAAGATGGGACCAGGGTTACACAACACTTACACAACACTTACAGTCATACTTAATGGTAGGAGTCGGCGCTGGAACTCAGACCGCTCATTTAAGCGAATACAATAACAAGCTCTATCAGGCTCAAGACCGCACACACATAAAGTCGCTCCTACCGCCTGAAATGGGCGTTTTCTATTGTTTGTTTTTTGTGGTTTCATTGCACAAGGCGACAGAAACCGAACCCACTCACATACTCTACATCCCCGCTAAATGTTTGAGCTCTGGACTGCAGACCCGCGCTGAACGGAAACGGACAAAGACCCTAAAACACAAATGATTTTCAGTATTTCTCAGGTCTGCATAGTGTTTATTGTCAAAGCCTATGGAAAATAAAAAGAGGGTAAACATACGTTTTTAAGTCCTCTGACAGTTTGGGGATGTGGTCTGAAAGGTGTAGGGGGGTGTCGGAGGGGGATGGGGGGGAGAGGGGGGGTCATGATCCGGTGCCTCGGCAGCAGCTGTGTGAGCTTTACTTGTAAGGTCGCAGGAAAGCAGAGACTTTGCTGCTTATGAGGCGTATGAAGGAGCGAGGAAGCATCTCGTTGGACTCCCGAGTGGTGTACTTAAAGTAGTTGTTTGGGTGAGCCAGCACGTCGAAAAGAGTCTTAATCAGTTTTTTATCCTGTAAGAAAGATCAAAAACAAGTGTGAACTCTTTAACATTCATGTACTTTCTAACTCGTACAAGCACTAATATGGTTTTTTTTAGCAGCAGCTGTGTTTAACTGAATCAGCTCTCCCAGGTGGTCTGATGAACCAACAGTGGACAAAGCCAGAAATAAACACTGTAAGAAGAAGAAGAAGTATAAAGGCTAACCTTGAGGATTTCTTGATGGTTTTCGGAGGCATAGAGTCTTCCATCCCGCACTATGTCCTCTACCAGCTGTTCATAGTCCTCTGAATTTATATAAACAAAAGATATAACAAAGAGGTCACTTATTGAAATGTAACATTTTATATTCAAAAGACTATTTTCCCAATAGCAGTGTCACTATTACTCCACAGTGGGTAAACCACAGTAAACAGTCACAGCCGTAACAGGGACTTTTTCTTTGGTTCAAAGAAGTTCCAATGAAACTTTTATCTAAAGAAACCAGGAAACTGTGTCAGGATGATTTATCAGTGTAAGAGTTGGCTGGCAATATAACAAGAAAAGGTGAGGCACTGATTCAGTATGCCTGGAGAAATTTAGAAACAGTTGCATAGTTTGTCCACCAGAGGGCACTGATTGACAAGTTATTCCATGACAAGAGTTCATCTCACCCCATCACTGAACCTTTCCAAGCCTGAGTCAATCTTCTTTATATACTTATTTGTATGTATTGCTTTTCACATCAGATGATTACAGCACTTTGAAACTGGCTTTTGAAAAGGGCTACATTAATAAAGTTGTGTTTTCAATAAGCATTGCTTTTAGTAGTACATATCCAAGTCACTCAACTCATTAATAAGTTAAAATTTAAAACTTGTTTTATGGATAAAATGCAAACCAATAATGAACGTTTATGGATAAAAGACGATTGGCTGACATATTAATATCTCTTTTAAAGTAATAATCTTGAAGATTTTCATTTAAATAAATGTCTGTTAAGTCACTATCTATAACCGAATGAGGTAACACAACGGTGATTGAGCCTATGGCCCACTGATGAAAGCCTTTGCATTTGCAGTGTTACAGACTGGGTGCTGTGGCGACTTTCACAGGAAAAAATCACTAGTGGCGCCCAGTTAGTGACGCGTTTTCCATCGCCCAGCAGTGGTTGGTCTGCCAGAGAGGGTAGGTGGCGCTAAGCGGCTGCTTTTTAGCTTTCTGAAAGTGTTGCGAGTAAACAGTAATCTACTATGGCTGAACAAACAGAGAAAAGATCGATGACTACAGATACAACTTCAAAAATAAGTGAAAATCCAAAGAAGAAGAAACAAATTCGACGCTCAGATGAAGCAAACAGTCTAAAAAGGAAAGCGACCGTCAGCCAGGAAAATCAAGAGTTACAACCGGAGCCAACCGTGGACGTCACACATGCAACACTGTCTGGATATCTGGGAAGTGCGCTCGCTATAGGTGCTGCCAAAGAGAACAAAACTGAGATCTTCGAGATTATATCTCAAAGATTTTAAAATTAAGATATCCAGTTAGCTAGAGTAAGTTCAGCTATAGTTGTGAGCACCAAAAAATATAGAATCCATTCCTCTTCGTTGTTTTGGGTTGGAGGAGGAAATGTAAAAACCAACATCTATCTGCATTGCTAGCTATCACTAAAGGAGAAAAAAAACCTGTTTATATTTAAGTGAATAAAGAAAGAGCTTCTTAGTTTCATTTTAGTTTCATACCATCATAAGTAACGTAGGGGATCTGAAAGCCGCGGGCGCTGTTGGCCTCATTGGACTTGAAGTTAATCCAGAGTCTCCTGGAGCGAGCTGTGAAGGCGATGGGCCGCTCGTATGTCTGACACGTCTCGTAGGTGGTGATGGATGTTGCTGACCCTTACAGGGGCACAGAGAGGACAAAGGTGACTCATTAGGTTTACAGAGCTGCACCTTGTGAGGTACAATTATTGAATTATTGAAGGTGCAAACACTCACAGTTCTTCCTCATGACCAGCACATCTCCACACTCATCCTCCGAGGGCAGGAAAATCTCCGGCACCACGATGAGGATTTTGCGCTTGCTGGGCGGGTTGATGTTCCAGATGCACTCCACATTGGCGGGATAATTACCGGGATAGTTTGGTGACTCAATGTAACCCATGAATTCGCCCATCTCACCACCACATTGCCTGTCTAGACGCACACAAACAAAGCTTGTTGATTTTCGGCTCTTTAGGAGAATTCTGAAAACACTAAACAGTAATTTTCACTCACTTTTGCACTGCGAGACACTCGTGGCACCATCGAAATCAGTGGTGGTGTTTCCAGGGCAGGTGATGCAGTAGTTCTGTCTGAACTCTGTCTGATAGGTCCCCACTGGGCAGCGGATACACCGGTGCACTGAGGTGTTGTAGTAATGACCTGGAGAACACTGGACTGCACGGAAGAAAAGAAGATTAACATTAAGTGGGAACGTTTTGTAGATTTTTTAAGTACATTTTATTTTCTTTGGCTCTACAAAAAGAGCAAAAAACTGACCTTTGACTTCACAGTCATGAAAGGAGCTGGCACCTTCCCGCTTGGTACCCAGTCCCCCCCCACAGGAGAAGCACAACGTCCGTCCCAAATCTGGTTGGTAGGCGCCCTGAGGGCACGGCTGGCAAGGCTTGAAGCCATCATTGGAGAAGTACCCTGTTGGACACTGGCCTGGATTTGGTTTGTAGCACATGGAGAAAGGAAAGTTAATATTATATCATAATACATCGTATCGTATTGTATCGTATCGTATCATAATGTATTGCATCGTAAAGTATCATCTCAAAATGCATCATATTGTAAAGTATCGTATCCTAATGTTTCGTATCGTAAAGTATCGTCTCATAATGTATCGTATCATAATGTATCATCTCAAAATGCATCGTATTGTAAAGTATCGTCTCAAAATGTTTCGTATCGTAAAGTATCGTCTCATAATGTATCGTATCATAATGTATCGTCTCAAAATGCATCGTATTGTAAAGTATCGTCTCAAAATGTTTCGTATCGTAAAGTATCGTCTCATAATGTATCGTATCATAATGTATCGTCTCAAAATGCATCGTATTGTAAAGTATCGTCTCAAAATGTATTGTATCGTAAAGTATCGTCTCAAAATGCATCGTATTGTAAAGTATCGTCTCATAATGTATCGTATCGTAACATATATCGTTTTATATCATAATGCATCATATCCTATTGCAACATATCGTATTCTATTGTATCGTACTGTATCGTATAGTGACATATCATATCGTATATGTATCGTATCATAATGTATCGTATCGTAAAGTATCGTATCATAATGTATCGTATCGTAAAGTATCGTATCATAAAGTATCGTATCGTAAAGTATCGTATCATAATGTATCGTATCGTAAAGTATCGTATTATAAAGTATCGTATCATAATGTATCGTATCATAATGTATCGTATCGTAAAGTATCGTATTATAAAGTATCGTATCATAAAGTATCGTATCATAATGTATCGTATCGTAAAGTATCGTATCATAAAGTATCGTCTCATAATGTATCGTATCGTAACGTATATCGTTTCATATCATAATGCATCATATCCTATTGCAACATATCGTATTCTATTATATCGTACTGTATCGTATAGTGACATATCATATCATATCATAATGAATCGGATCGTAACATATTGTAGTGTATCGTATCGTACATTCCACAGGATCAGAATTTCATGTTTAACATTGTGTTGCCGATTTTAAACTACCTGCACAGGAGGAGATGTTTCGTGCCCCTACAGGTCCGTGGCCGTCAGTGCCCGGGCAGAGGTCGCAGGCCAGCTGCCCCTCCTTCTCCTGGAAAGTGCCGGGTGGACACTGGACGCAGCGCTCCTGCTCGCCGTGGTAGTAAGACCCTGACAAGCATCTGACTGAGAGAATATACATATATAAACAGCTCTGGTCAGAGACAACACTCTTTACTTTGGTTACTTAGCTCCCTGTTTAAATGCATGCTAGGAGCAGATTATTAGAAACACCTCTCAGTACGTGGTACTCTACTACAACATCACCACTGAGAATAACTCATTGAGGGCAGCCTCGAGGTCCACCTCTCCGTTCTTACCACATCGTCCACTCTCTCTCTCCCAGCCCGGCCCGCAGTTCTCCGGAATGGGACCAGCTTGTGGAAGTTTCTGAGCCACCTCGTACTCCAACCCGGCAACTCGGATCAGGAAGCGCTCCTGGTTGATGGACTTCTTCAGAGCCTTGATGTACGTCTTCACCTGCTTCTCCATGCGCTGTCGCAGGCAGCTTAAATTACAACTGCCTGGTTACGGGTAAAATAAAATACACTGTGTTTCAGCCACAGACAAACAGCCGAACAACAGAACATTTGAAAAAACAGACTTTACTGAACATAATGATACATGCTTTTACTAATGACACTGTTGGATAAAACAAAGGCGAACACAGACAGTAACCTGACTCACTGACCTGTTGTGTCTCCAGGTTTGACCTCAGCCTCCAGCTCCAAAGTGATGCGTGTCACCTCTTTGTTCGAAGGGTTTCGAGCACGACGCCCTTTAGCTTTCTTAGAGGAGTCACATTTGAGGTTAACAAACGTCACCAGGCAGTTACTGCAGGGCTGCCCTCCTCCTGCAGACAACAGGATATCACAGTGTGAGTGAGAAATAACATGATATCAATAATTTTCCCAGATTATAAATAATTACTGTTTGAGAGTTAAGATCTATAATTATGGACGGTATGAGACACAGTAGCAGACAAGTAATAATTGTTTCAATGATTGATTATACTGCAGATTGTTTCCTTCTCTCAACTAATTGTTTTGATAATAAAATGTGTGTAAAATCGCCTTTTGGCAAACCAACAGTCTAAAATCCTAATAATATTAATCCTATGACAAAGTAAGACAGATATCACTACAAGGGCTGTCAGAGAATATTCTAAAAAACGGATATTCGGATATTAAAATTAATATTCAACGTGGAAAAAATCAGCACTAGCGCAGCTGTCTTAAATGTAAATGGTAAATGGACTGTACTATATAGCGCTTTTCTAGTCTTTGCGACCACTCAAAGCTGTTTTTACACTACATATCACATTCACCCATTCACACACTGATGGCAGAGGCTGCTACGTAAAGTGCCCAACTGTCAATCAGATATCACATTCATACCCGTTGGCTATGCCACCGGGAGCAATTTGGGGTTCAGTGTCTTTGCCCAAGGACACTTCGACATGTAGCCTGAGGGAGCTGGGGATCGAACCTCTGACCTTCTGATTGAAAGACGACCGACTCTTAAGAGTTCTTGTGTGTTCTTGTACATCCTTGCGCGCACTCTCTTGGTTACGAAGCATCTTTGAATGCATCACAACGTCATTTATTTTATTTCAATTTATTCAAAGGATAGCCCCTTGAGATGCAGCATCTCATTTTCAAGGGGGTCCTATAAACACAAATACAAAATTATAAAACATGTACAAACAAACTAACCAAAAACAACACTATACCAACATACACAGCAGTACAGACATTTCGCTCACCCTCACTCTCACTCACTCACCCACACCCCACCCCTCAGCTTTGTACTAGCAGAATTTTTACAATAAATACAGTGACCTGGATCGTTACAGAAACATATTATATATGTCAATAATCAACTTAAATCTAGCTGAAACGAGCTACTACAACAAAAGTGTGGCGTGTGGTAATGATGGAGGAGAATTCAAATCCCAGCCCGGCCGGAGAGAGAGAGAGACTCTAGGTAGATTTTTTTAGAAGACATGTTTATGTTAGAATAAATATACCTGTCACACACAGCTCATGGAGCGCAGATTGTCCGTTGTACTGTAACCTAATTATTTTGTTTATTTTGAAGGTGTAGGAAGCCTTTGTTGATCCTTTAAAAAGCATGTTTATGTTTTAAATAAATACATCTTTGCGAGTAAGTTTGTCTCGCGTTATATCGGTATGTCCTCTTGGGGACATATTGCACAAAAATAGTTATTTGAATAGTTTGAACCTTTGTTATTTCTCATAATAACCTATGAGGGAATAACGGAACAATTTGGACAGCACTAATCGCCACATTTGAGGAGCTGAAAGCAGTTAATGTTTAACAACTTTTGCTTGAAAATGTATCAAATTGATTAATTATTTAAAAAAATGCTTTTGACTAATCCATGAACTGAAATAAAAAACTAAATAAATGTTTCAACTCTTTTTATATTGTATATCATTTAAAATGTCTATATATAACATCATGCTTATACAGTAGCACACACAGAGAGTAGCACTGACCCGGTCCGAGTGTCCGTCCTCTGTCCTCCGTCCTGCCGGTCAGCTTCGGGTGCAGGTGACATTTAGCGTTTTTAATCTTGAAAGAAGCCGTCTGCTTCACTGGAGGCGCCAAAGTCTCTACAGACAAACACAGCACAGTGGGTAGGAGCACACTGCATCATCAAACTGCTGCCACAGCAAAGACAACCAACTGTCTGAGCATTTGTGACGGACAGACTGGATTGTTGAAAAGTGTTTGATTATGGGAATCTGGCGTGCAGCGAACCTATGCAGCCTTGACTGCTGCTGGAGTTGAGCCTGGCGGAAGACTTCCCTCTGAGGATGGGGATGCCACAGCTGACCGAGTAGCTGCTGTCAGACTCTGGAAAAGGTCAAAGACAAAGACAATGCTTATAAATCTGATTTAAAAGGCCTGCTGTGATTGCTCTTCGTCAGTGACAAACCTGCCAGATAGTGAGCCTTGGAGGCGCAGGTCAGCGAGCAGCTCTCCTTCTTCCCCGTCTTGCTGCAGGTCAGAGTGGCCTTCGGTGCGACAAGTCCAGGAGGACATCTCACCAGCTCTGAGGGAGGATAAAACACTCACAGGTTGGATAAAGAAAGCTGAGATAGTGGGAGAAACGAGCTCGTGTCAGTGGAATGGCCACAAGGGGGCAGAGCTGCTGCATACCAACGCAGTCCTTCCTGTTCCAGTGCAGCTTGTGTCCTGGTGGACAGGTACACTCGTAGCTCCCCTGAGAGTTGATGCAGCCAAATTTACAGCCTCCTCGGTTTATGCTGCATTCATCAATATCTGTGGGGAAAATATGTTTACACAGATATTACAAGTGGGCTTGTATAAGTATCAGTTAGAGGACTTATTGTACATCTACTCTGCTTCATTTTAAAGGCTAAATATGAGAGAAGAGGAGGGTTTTTATTGTGGATTATAAGATGACAAATAATGAGGTCAGTGCAGAAAGATCTGCAGTCAGTTGTTGAATAGAATAAAAGGAGAAATTGGTCTATTCAGAAAGAGCACAGCTGTGAATAAGGAGTTTCTGAGAGGTCAGTTCTCTTCATCCTGTCACAGAGTCACATTCTGGGGAAGATTAACGTCGCTGGCGTGTAAACAGAAATAATTCCTCGTTTTGATGTCGCCACATTCAATTTCATGGTCAAAAACGTCTTTGCTTTTCAGCGAGGAAGACTTGCGGGGAGCAGTAAATTATAATCACCTTTCAAACACATGCTGCGCTTAAAAAAAAAAGAAAAAGCATCCGGGATCCAGATGCAGGCTGGGCTGCCGTCGACGCCAGACAGGGAATGAGTTCAGCGAGTGGAGCGGAGGATCGGCAGGCGGCGGACAAGAGGAGGAGACGCAGTAGAGACGAGATGATGGCAGTGATTGATGATCTGGTCTGCTGATATGAAACGCTCTTCCTTGTCTCATTCAATTATTCACCCTAAATTAAAAAAAAGGTCTGCGTGGCTGTGCGCTCGCTGAGGAAGGTGATGGCTTCATCAACAGAGCAGAGCGGCTTGGAGAGATGCGCCGCTTATCAACCGCATCAAAGCACTCAATTTAAGAAGACAAAGAAGTCTGATGAACATCTGATGGGAGAGAGGACGGTCTGCCAGACACTGATGCTGTCACTACTTTATTCACCCTATATGTGAAATGTTCCCAAATAAATGTACTCTGACCTTCCTCCACATAAGAGTCTTTTTCTTACAGAAGAGACGAGTGAAGAAGGAAGAGGTCGGAGGCACATAAAAGACAAATTGACATTCAGACTCAACAGTTGCTTCATGTACTGGCGAGGAATTCAGGGAGGGGTCGGGGAGTTTGTGGAAATGTTGCCATCCTTAAATTCTGATCGCTCTTGTGTGCTCCGAGTCCAAACAACATCGTAATTTGAGTATTTAAAAGGAATTTTTCCCCGAAAACAATTTGTCTTTTTCCCATTAACTCTAACTGTTAAGATATCGAGTTAAACTGTGTGTGGTTTTGAGGGATAAACTGTCTTTTTCTTAGATCTTTGTGTACAAATATTTGTCAGTACCAGAAGAAAGCATTTCTGTTGTTGGTTGGATAAAATGAGCTAAATTAGAAAAATACTTACAAAGTATTTAGCCACAACTGCTGAGGGTCTATTTTCCTACCAGATAAGCAAAAAATGAGCGGATTGTTTTGCTAGCTGAGCGGCAGAGTGGCTGGACATACTCTCACATGAGAAGAATGCTGACAGGCCTCGGCACAATGTTCGACGGCAGGTCACTGACCTAATTGGGTTTGTTTAGGGTGAGTCTATTGTTAAACACTGAGCGCAGCTTTCTGGATTGTTTGGCAGCTATATTTTGGCTGATAAACCGCACAGGGAATAACACAACCGTGGTTATACGGCCGGGGGAGAGAGAGTACAACAGGGAGCGTCGTAAATCTTCGGGGTTATCTAACGGTTCCGACAGAGGCGATGAAAAGCGAGAGGAAATCATTCATCACCGACTCGCTCAACAAAAGGTATAGAGAGTCATTTACGCCTGACCATCGTCTCCTCTCAGCAGCTCAGTGTGGCCCGATCACAGTCCATCATGTGAGTAAAAGCCTTACAAATCCAATTCTGGGGCTTTTATGGCCTGAACTGACAGCTAATACAACAGGCTGTGTGTGGAATGGATCCCATGCAGCTCTTAGAGCCATTTCAAGTACAGATTGTGTAATTCAACCGTACACAGGCAGTGCAGGAAACGTTGAAAGAAGTGGAAGTGAAGCCAATGTTTAAGTACCTCAAACCTGCAATTATTCCAATGGCCAGCAGGGGGCGACTGGTTGCAGAAAGACATCTGATTGTATAGACGCGGATGTGAAAATGAACCCACTTTTAACTTCTTCTTTAACACAGCATGTTTATTCAGTAAATTATGCTCCCATTGAGAGTAAACTAGACGATAAATATGGCGTTCTTTAGCATGTGGCGTCCTGTAATTGACAAGTCGCTGATGGTGACAGCCAAAATGCTGAACTCAAGGCTGTAAAATCATAGACTGTATAAAAAGATGGACGACATGACAGCTCCTTTAAAGTGAAGCCAAAACATTTGGAGTGCCCCCTGCTGACTGGCTGCAGTACAGGTCATAAAGCCCGCCTCCTCCATGTTAACAGATGGGACATGAGTCAAACTATAAAATGAAAAAACACGGCAAATACATTTTTCTCAAACATGGTTTCTGTCATTATAGTTAGTTCTTATCATGCTGATTTACGTCAAGTTTATTTTTAATGAGTTATTTGATGCTGTAAAAAGGATGATTGACAGGTCTGTTGACAAATCTGGCTCCTGCAGCCGATCTGTTCTGGATTAGCAGAGTAGAGGAGGATCGGCGAGAGGAGACGTAACTAAAACAATCACTACAGTCACTGAAGTTTACATATCTGCGAACGTCTGCTTCAGACAAACACAAGAAGCTGTTCTGCTGTTAAACACGCCAGCATGCGGGATCCTTGCTGTTTTTATCGGTAAGTTAAGTGTGTGTTTTGGTTAGCGGAAGTGACTACGGCTGCTCCACCCGCCGATCTCTACTGCGCAACTCTGGCTCCAAATGACGTCACCAGCACAAGATGGCAGCGCCCGTCACAGGGGCAATTTTGGCATCAATTTCGGACAATGAGAGCAGATGGAGACGCGTCGTCCATCTATATATACAGTCATGGTGACTTAACAGTGGCTAAATCCTCTTCTTTAATACAATCTATGAAACACTCCCTTACAATACAAATCAATCATAAGATCACCTCAACTAAGCATTATACGAACATCAGAAAAGGGTATTTAAAGCTGGGTCACTTTAATTGGTTGCAAAATGCTCTAAGATGTTCCTGTTGATTTGTCAGTCTCCAGTTTGTGGCAGACACATAGAAAAAACAGATTTTTAAAAGGCTTTTTAAAGACACTTTGCCCTATTTAAGATTGTGACAGACAGGAGAGAAACCTTGCACAGAAAAAGAGGTGCAACATTAAAGAGGTATGCATCCCATCTTTTACTTTTTGAGGTCGTCACTGCCCAGCTGCGTTTGTGTCACACCCTTGATTACACACATGTAAGCATCACCACTCCACTAGTCTTATTCCTTATTCTACATTCTGTTGCAACCTCCCTGATCAGACGACCTGTCAAACTACAGACTAAAAAACACAGAACAAATCAGTGCCAAGCTATGTATTTCGAGTACATATGCTGTCTGCTCCGTCTCCTCCAGAACTACTGCGAGGCCCTGAGGCGCTGGAGACAACAGCAGATTCTTACTGGCGATACACACTCCATCAAAGGGACGCCGAAACACCCTGATGTGCTCTGACGGGGCCTCTTGCTGCCTGCCAGGCAGATCTGACGTGCCCCCACACACCTCCTCCTGACACCAAAGGCTGTGTCTGCTATCAGTTCCACGCCAGAGTACAGTGGGTACCTGCTAATGTCTGATGGACATGGTCATACTCTACCTTGAAGGAACTGCTGTTTTTATGTTTTAGTCCATTAACTACAGGACAAATCGTCTACACTTTACTGCCAAGTGTAGCAGAAGTTCTGCGATTGATTTCCTGCCCTCCAGGCAGCAACCTGTTTCAGCTCATTTCAGTCCTCAGTCAATCAAGTCGCAGGAACTTAAAGCTGGCTTTAGATGGGTAATAGGAGTCTTTTTATTACAGTTATTTCATGTACACGAATGCAGCTGCGTGCACTGACTTTACCATTGCTTCATTTTTTAAGGATGCAGTTACAATCAGATTTAAGTCTGCTGGTGAAAAGATTAATAATAAGGACACAGTGACACAACAGCTGTGTCCCAATCCAGGGGCTCGGGCCTTCAAAGGAGGCGGTCTACGGAGGATGCGCCATTCATGCACCCGCATAGACCACTAAAGCCGAACTGAAACGCCACAGTCCGGTCTACCGCGGATTTCCTGTTTGCGTCACCAGCTGTTCCCGCCCCTTACCAAATGCTGCTACTGTCGCCTAGCAACAGGTAGCTAGTGGGCTAACTAGCTAGCATAAGTTAAACTATTATTTTAAAGATAATTTGTTTAAAGGGACCATGTGTAACGCTAGCTATTTGATTGAGTTGAAACCAAAAACGTCTACATTTAAAAGTGTATTCCTCATGCCGTGAGTCCGCCAAAAGAGGACACATTTGTCGGCCGCATCTGAAGGAGCCTTCAAATTGTTACATTTTTAATGAACTATTTATTTTTATATTTGATCCTGGACCAAATTCTTGGACTTCAAAAAGTAGGAAATCAATCAATCAGCAGTTAGCTAGTTCATAAAATGCTTTAAGTCATCAGCTGAGAACGATGTGGTATGGTCCATTAATACAGGGATAACTGTTGACAGTTTTGTATGAGCTGTCAGCAGACATTTATATTAACATTAATGATCTTTCTAGTGTAGGTTTTTTCCTGCCAAACATAAGAGCAGCTAATGGAGGGTTAGCAAAGAGGTGTGGGATGCAGTGTAGGAGTGATGGACAGAAAAATGACTCAAAAGACAAGGCCGAGGGGAGAACAGACGTGCTGGCTCACCTCCACAGTGTGCCAGGCCGTACAGGACGTAGCCCTTGTGACAGAGGCACTGGAAGCTGCCGGCAGAGTTGATACAGAAGTGGTCGCAGGCGCGGTCAAAAGAGCACTCATCAATGTCTGAAAGGATAGAAAGACATGCTGTTAGAAACTTCTCACTTAAAATTACAGAAAAAAACCCTTTCCATTTTTCAAACAGGACTATTCCATCCTCCCTTCATGGCATATTTTCCCGTTTTCATCCTTTGTGCTGTATTGTATTCATTGTTGGCCATGAATTGAAATGGGTCAAATCACATGTCGCAGCACAAAAAAAAAACATAAGGTGTCCTTTGAAAAGAAGTCGTCTTCTGTGTAATTCTCGTTGCAGCGGTTGACCCCTGGAGTCATGCAGTTTTCCATTTCGATGCACTGAAATGGAATTTTCAAAGTATTTTTGAAATAACAAGCGGCCGCAGCAGGAGTCAAAGAAAGTCTGCTCTTCAGCTGATAATGGGAGCTGAAGTGCAGCTTTCTTTTCTCCTCCCATAGAAGCTGTCAATCACTTTCCCTTTTCTCCTCCTAACTGTCACATACCATATGATGTGCTGCTGCCAGAGAAGCAACAGTTTGACGTCTTGTTCTTTTGTTCAGAGGTGGATCATCCAAAACGGAAAAATCATTGTAATTAGCCAATACCCAATATTGTCCAACCCATTTTGCCGATCACCAATTTCGAAACCGATATATTAGGCACATGTTTTTTCCACCTAATTGCAGAGAACATATTTTTATTGTTATTGTAATGGCCACAAACTGGCATATAGCAGACATCTTGCACCCTTCTTCACGCTTGATGGAAGAGGCAGTGTTGTACAAAAGGTCACGTGTCTGAGCGCACCTGAATGCAGCATTCCCACACAACAGTGAGGGAGACATGCCCGGACTTGTTTACTGCACCGACTACGGAGACATCAGTGATCGCTGACTCTTTTTATCGTGTGTGTGTGTTCATGAATATGTAAGTTAGTTTTGCACTGATGTTCATGTTACACTCTGTTAGCGTCGGCATTGGCCAAGAGTGTATTTTTCGGCATGTTTGATGTTGTTAAGTCCAGTAAAATGACGAGAATGTGAGCTAACTATTAGCTCGTTGGGAGTTGTGAAAGTTTTTTAACTTCTAATCATTGGCTCGAGTTTCTGTGATTTTTTAGTCTTTATTTGTATATTATTGATAACTTTGCGCAGGCCAAGTTAATGTCGTAGCATTACGTCAATTACGTCAGAATTAAAGCGTTGTTTTATCGGCAGAAAATATCGGCAGAAAAGTAACATATCTGCTGATGCCGATATGTCATTTTCAAGCCATAATCTGCAGATATCGATAACGTGACGATAATATCGTGCATCCCTAGCAATTAGATAAATATGAGATGTAGATAGAAGGAAGTCTGCTTTTAGTGCCTTTGGTCCTTTTTTAAGCCTCATTAAAGCTACAAATCCACACTGCAGCAGCTCCTCTCTGCCCGTCAGTGGCCTCTCTGTCTTATCGTTTTGAGCTTGTGTCCTGTTAAGTCTCTTAAATGTCACACGCTTAAAGACCATAAGGATTTATACATGAAGCTATAGGAGATGGATGACATTTGGTTTTATTTCGATCAAGGTTTCACTTAATGTCAGCAATAATCTGAGTCAAGCTCAGGCCGGGGCATGCTGGGAGAAAATGAGGAAGTGCTATAACTTTGCAGGATGTCTAATTGGCTAATGTAAGAAAGGTTTCCAGGATCTCCAGAGGAACATAAAGGTTTCATCCGAGTCTCCTCTCGGTTATGAGGCCACTGCAGCTAAAACCAAACAGATGACGCAGGTATTTCACAGCAATTACAGGAGTTCACTCAAATAATGGGTTACCTTGAAGAAAACAACAAGACAGACCAAGATAAATGACTGCACAAATCTTTTTTTGTATAGCCTTGCACAAAATATTCACATTTGCACGCTAGGTATAATCCTTCATGAGCTGAACTCAGACAGGCATTGAGGTTGATACTTGGCAGCTGGTTGTGAGAGCTTTAAAAAGATGAAAATGTGGGAAGATTAAAAGCTTATTAAGTGATCGGTTTACAACAGAGCACACGCACTTTGGAGGAGATCCACAGGTTGATGCTGAATAGTTTGAAGAGCGCTAAAATGTTTGATTGATGCACTTAATTCAACCTCATCAAAATAATGTGTCCACTTAAAAAAATACGCACAATGTGGATTGAACATTTATCAAACAAAGTTGTCTTTCAGAATCTGATTCAGTGGTTCTTTTTAAAGCTTTTACAAGAACAAACTCATACGTCCCCCCCCGTCGGGCCCTGGAGATTAATACCAGCAGTGGTAGATGAGAGCAGCATGGGTTTGCACACATGATGCATCGCAGAAGTGATTGTTTTGGGCACATTAAGCCTGAACTTTGCTCAGCGCACTTTTAAGCAAAGAGTCTGAAAACCGTCTGAGGATTAGGCGTGGTGACTGAGCGTACCCTCCAAAAATGTTGCAGTAAGCGACGCCAGAAGTCGATCTGCAACTTATAATTATATTGTTTTGTGTTGTGCCACGCTACAGAGTATATGTGTGAAGACATGTGGGAGTCCTGCAACCCTTATTTACCAGGCGGCTCAGGTGAAGTATGCAGTGGGTGGGCATCGTGTGGTGATGTACGTGCAGGGGACCATGGAAGGATAAAGTGCAAACAGAGATAATGACAAATCAGTTTCCATCAATTACATCTCCTTCTTTGTTAATCTGCCCTCTCATTACACCTCAATCTAAAAATCTAGGGAGTCAACTAAGGTTGCCTTAAACTAGTTAAAGGTCAGTGCTGTTTACACAGAACAGATAAGAGCTCTATCACACATGTTCCCTCTGATGGGCATCTCCCTCTGAGTGCCCTCATGTGGATTAGGAGTGAGAAGGAGATAAAAAAAAAAAGCAGGGTGTTGAGGGTGGAGGAATGCCGACGGGGGCTCAGCAGACAAGCCCCGTCCTGACTTATGGGCCACGGTCCACTGACAGCAGGGAAACACCGTGACTGTTTAAACCGAGATAAACCCAGAGTTCAGTTTACACATCTCAACACCTCGTGGAGACAGCAAGCGCCTGTCTGAGTGCTACTGAAGCAATCACAATTATCTAAACTGTAGTAAAATACTGTTGTTCTTATGAGGCTAACACTTAATCATCTTAGGGATTTATGCTCAAAGAAGAGATGCATGATGGGATTATTGTATGTTGTCTTATTAAAAATAATACCTCTGAAACACACCGTTACTTCTGGGAACTTTAAAGGGGCACACACGAAGATAAGCCGAAAAAGAACTATATCGTGTCTTCTGTGACAGTTTTGTTCTCTTCGGCGGCACCTATGGCGATAAACGGTAATTGTGGGAGCACACTTCCCACATATTGAAACATGTGTGACGTCCACGGTTGGCTCTGATTGTAACTCTTGATTTTTCTCGCTGACGGTCGCTTTCCTTTTCAGACTGTTCGCCTTCATCTGAGTGTCAAGTTTGTTACTTTTTCTTTGGATTTTCACTTATTTTTGAAGTTGTATCTGTAGTCATCGATCTTTTCTTTGTTAGTTCAGCCATAGTAGATTACTGTTTACTCGCAACACTTGCAGAGACCGGAAAAACAGCCGCTTAGCTCCGCCTACCCTCTCTGGCAGACCAACCACTGCTGGGTGATGGAAAACGCGTCACTAACTGGGCGCTGCTTGTGATTTTTTCCGCGAATGTCGCACCCAGTCTGAATTACGGCAAATGCAAAGGCTTTCATCAGTGGGCCATAGGCTCAATCACCATTGTGTTACCTCATTCGACGATAGATAGAGACATTTATTTACATTCAAATCTTCGAGATTATTACTTTAAAGTTGGTGGAGATGTTATACCGTAGTTAAGCTGTCTTGTTTGGAATGTCTTTTTATTGCATTATGGGAAATGTAGGGTCCAGTGTTTGTGAGCTTTCTCCATACAAGAGACTAAAAGCCATAATGAGTCTGCAGCTTTGACTTTGATTGTCCTTTGTGTCTTGTGAGACTCCTAACTTGATCAAAGTGTAATATTATATATCCTTGGAGTGCCCCTTTAATCAGAGATCTGCATCAGGGACAAAATACCAAGGATGAAGTTTAGCCTTTATTCTTTATTTAGTGTTTATTTTGCAGGGACAATAAACAATTAAAAGTTGTTGCACCAAAGTTCGCATGCAGGTAATTAGCATCTTTTGTCCCAGGGAACAGAACAATGCATTAAAGTCGGTGGAAAATAATACTGTTTTTGTTATTGAGAGGCGTTTTGCATGGCTCTCGTTCCGTGGGTGAGAAAAATGACAGGAATGAGCGGAGAGGATGAGGAGCAGACAGGTGACTCAGTGCGGTGGAGTGTGTGTGCGAGCCTGGCAAAACCTCAGTGAGCAGGAGGTGAGCTTTATCACAACCCTCCTCTCCAGACAAAACACACAGCACCAAACAAGGATATCACTGTTCCAATGTTGCCCCTGTGCACCCAAACAGCACAAGGCTGAGTTGGTTAAGGCATGGTGCCACAGAAAACAAGCAGTGATTTACATTCCTACATGCACGGAGCACATTTTCTCAGTTATCTGTATTGTTTTGGCTAAATAAACTTTGCATTGTTTGTCTCCAAATAATGAGAGAAAGGCATCCCACCAAAAATAGATGTGAAGTGACGACTGCAAAGCACAGAAATGCAGGATAGATTATCACTGACCGCGTAAGATGTTTGTGTACTGTTTGCAGAATGCTGCGATTCAGTGCAGCAATTTTAAATCCATTGCATGGCGTTGACGTGCACCAGGCTGGATATCGATCGACCACATCAATAAAGAAAAGAGAATTAAAAAATAGCATGTCATCTGTTTTTCCACTCGCACAGAGACTGAGCTGGGCTCCGCAGCTCTAGCCTGCCTGTCGTCTTTCACCAGATGTTTCTGTAGTGGCTTGATTTATCCGGGAAGCAGAGGTTTGAAAGTTAGAGCTCTAATTCCCCACACCTGTGTTCGGCCGTGGCTAACTCTTTATTTGTTCTGCAGATAGTCCTCCCAGCTCCTGCTGAGTGATGACTACCAACAAATATACCAGACAAACAATCCAGAAGACGCCTGGGTTGGCCTCTCTGTGGGATGGAAGGAGCAACTCTTTGTGCTCCAGGAAGACATTTTTAGTTTACAATTCTTACAAAATCAATGCATCACCATCCATAAGACAGAAAGGGTTTGGCTGCAGGAAACAGCTTCTTACCTTGACAAGTTCTCTCATTGGTCAGCAGCTTGTAGCCTTTCTTGCAGCTGCACTCAAAGCTGCCAACCGTGTTTCGACACACGTGATCACATCCGCCATTGTTTAGACGACACTCATCGATGTCTGTGAAGGGGAAATTATTAAGAAGATTTAAAACGTCACAAAAAAGCAGAAAATTAAACCTGCTATATGGGATTTCTTTGGCCACTAGGGGGCAGCGAGAACAAGCTGTGGTTAAAACACTGATATATTTTCTCACAAGCAAGTATCTACATCTACATATTTAGCAGTTATTGAGCAACATAAAGCATTTATGGACCTAAGTTGGGAGGCCCCAGAGATATTTGGCCCAATGACCACTAGATGTGTTTGTGGTAAACTGATAGACTCCAATATACACTCTGTTTCTGGTCTCTACCATAGACGGTATAAAAAGATGGACGACATGACAGCTCTCTAAAAGTGAAGCCAGAACATTTCGAGCGCCCCCTGCTGACTGGCTGCAGTATAGGTCATAAAGCCCGCCTCCTCCATGTTAACAGATGGGACATAAGTCGAACTATAAAATCAAAATACAAGTCAAATAAATGTTTCTCAAACATGGTTTCTGTCATTATAGTTAGTTCTTATCATGCCGATTTATGTCCAAGTGTTAATTTTTTCCGACAAGTTTATTTTTAATGAGTTATTTGATGCTGTAAAAAGGATGATTGACAGCTCTGTTGACAAATATGGCTCCTGCAGCAGATCTGTTCCAGATTAGCAGAGTAGAGGAGGAACGGCGAGAGGAGACAACAATCACTACAGTCATTGAAGTTTACATATCTGTAAAACAAAGCTGTACTGCTGTTAAATACACAGACGTGCGGGATGTCTGCTGTTTTTTTGGGTAATTTAAATATGTGTTTTGGTTAACGGTTTTTGGTTTACGTCACCAGCGCAAGATGGCAGCGCCCATCACAGGGACTATTTTGGCTTCAATTTTGTGCAATGAGAGCAGATGGAGATGCGTCGTCCATCCTTATATACAGTTATAGGTCTGTGCCAACTCCCACAAAAGCATTTGCTTCATTAGCTCTACCTGTTCCACTGTATTTAATGATGTTTAAAGTGTTTTTATTCCAGCTGCCTGTGAACACTGATGATTTACATGAGAGTTAACCAAAACAGAAGGTATGGAGCGAAAACATCAGGAACAAAGTGATGAAAGATGCTAAAACGCTCAGAATCTCTGAGGGCCAATCATTACAAGTGATCTATTTCAAATACAAGTAGTCTTGTCATCATAGTTGATATAAATACATCGTTTATAGCAGCTTTAATAAAAGTTCATATGATTATAGACTCTAAAAACAAGGAGGAAACAAAGGCAGTTGTTTTCGTACTGGCCCTCAGAAGGGCTAAAAGCAGCTTGCGTGTGGCTGTAATGGGATGCAGCTCTCACACAGTAAAGCCTCGCGGCAGTGAGGCCTCTAAGTCATCTTTGTCCGTCTCCCTTCTGTTACTCTGCTCTTTACTTCTGCAGCCAATAACCAATCGATATATCATGTGTTCATCCCTGCTTTTGATGGCTTTGGCGAGTTTGGCAGCAGCTCTGATTAATTCAGAGTCATCATACCAAATGAGGCGCCCGTCTCTGGAGGGAGCCTCCATCATCTGGTTAAGATAAATGCATCAGAAATGGAATAAAATAATCCTTTCCTTTCTCCATCTTTGTCTCCGTTCTTCAGAAGTGTGTGGCCTGAAGCAAGCTCCTGTCTTCTCGTGCCAGAGCTGCCTGGGTTTGTTTCCCCCTTTGTTTCCTAACTAATATAAGACAATGTACTTTTATCACAGTTGTTATTGTAGCATTACAAGCTGCAGAAAGTTGACAGATTTCTGTTCCTGTTTTTCTGGAAAACAGATTGCCCTCATTCTCTCCAAAGTCGTCGTCTGTGTGACTGTCAGAGGTGCTTTTGTTTTCTAATATAATTCTCAGTTTTATCCCTAAAGTTTAGAATTGACTTTATTAGACAAGAAAACTTTTCCGCGGCATGCAGGTTGCTTGAGTTGAGGCTGCTCTGCCAACACTCAGCAAGAGGGATGATGGTAATTTAGTGGAAAAACTGTCAAGAAAACTAGTGGCATGACAAATTATTACTCAAAATATGCAGCGGAGAAGCAGAGAGTGGTGTAACAGCGGTGGCACCAGAAGGATACAGACATCGTAGAAAAACAATGATAGTGTACAATATAAAGAAAACAAGGAGGGTGAGGGGGACAGTGTAAATAACTTGATAATAATTCCTGTGAGCTCCAGGTGGCGAGAAAGACGCTCCAGTGTGTGTGTGGCAACACGACAGGGAGGGAGATTAGCTCAGTGACGGCTGGACAGGTGCGGCTTGAATGATGATGCTTTACCTTTGCAGGTCTTTCGGTCCGGCTGCAGAGTGAAGCCAACAGGACAGCTGCAGCGGACTCCTGTCACTGAATCATGACATGTGCTATCACAGCCGCCGTTGTTCACTGCACAGGTCTCTGCAGGGAAACAAGCACTCGCAGTCAGACAAATACACCACAGACACTGTGTTTGGCCTACTTATTTCTCCCCATTAGAAGAGCACACATGCAAACTGGTGTTATAGTACACATAAGAAGAGACACTATTATGAGACATTCATTTTTTGTGTGAAAGGAGTAAGATGAGCAGGCTTTCAGGTACATAGAAAAGAGGAGGAAAACGGTCATAAATGCAGCTGGATGGGATTAACACAGAGGGAACGGAGGAGGGACGCTTGTGACTAATGAAAGGAGACAGCGATAAGGAAATATTACAACCAACACAGCCAGGTTTCACACGTGTCTCTGTGTGTGTAAAAGATCATAAGTGGGTGCATGTTTGCTTCTTTTTGGTCAAGACGAATGACGACCTCTAAATATCCTTTGCACTGCAGGGCATCCGTCTCCCCTCCGTCGTGAGGGCAGAGGTTTGACTTCCAGACAGAAAAAAAAACAACACTTTTTCCGGGTTTGGACAAAAAACCTCCCAGGCATTTTGGGGGGATAAAAAAGCAATTTCAGCTCCCTGGCCTGTGCGCTGGTTGGACTGATTTGAAAAAAGGGAGGTAGTCAGTCCAGAAAAGGATAGCTGAGGTCTCTTCTCGAGACAGTGACAAATTTCACTGAGACTTTCATTTGAAGCAACAGAACAGGTGAAATTTGTTCTCACATAAGGGGGGGGGGCCGGTGTCTGCTTTAATAGTTTTTGGCAGCTTTACAGAAATCCTCTCACAGCTGAGAACGAAAACAAATAAGAAACACCTTCACGATCTGGAACGATCACTTAAACTCTGTGTAAGCTGACCGGTCATCCTCACAGCTCATCACCTCTCTGTAATGGGCTGGAGGTTGCTCGATCGCAGCTTTTCTAAAGAAAAAAAAAGGAGCTAGCACAGCTGGGCTAGTTAAAGGCTTCACACGAGCGAGGAGACGGCAGCTCACACGTGGCACTAAAGAGGAATTGCAGCTGTACTGGTCTTTATGGAGAGCGAGGATCTCTTTGGGGAAACACCAAAGCCTCCTCAATTAAATCTAAAACTGCTCCGCCTGCAGCAGCCCAAATGAAAATCTTTCTCCAAATAAAAAGCTCAACTGAAGACGGGAGTTAAGTATCAAAGCAAAACAGGTGCTTAAAGTGATCTAATTATACTTTTTATAGCCATTTTATAGAACAGAACAGTTCAGTGGATGTTGCTACTGAAGGTGTAACATGATCCATCAATATATTGGGACACATTTTAACACACAGGGAGAGGAAAACAATTCAGAAACTTTATTCAAAGACTCGGAAATGGGGCGCCAGTGAAATTGCGTGTCCCATGTACAGAGGCTAAGTCCTCGACGCAGCGGCCCCAGGTTCAACTCCCGCACTCGGCACCTTTCTGCATGTCTTCCTCACTCTCTCTCCCAGTATATTTCTGACTCTATCCACTGTCCTATCAATAAAGGGAAAGATTATGTTTGAAAAAATGTAAACATCTTAATTTAAGTAATTTATTCAAGTAATTAAAGCTTTCAGTGTGTGTCAATTTTGGCGACCACTGTGGACAAAGCC
The DNA here is from genome assembly GCF_022749685.1 of Semicossyphus pulcher. NCBI lineage: Eukaryota > Metazoa > Chordata > Actinopteri > Labriformes > Labridae > Semicossyphus > Semicossyphus pulcher. The sequence continues at coordinate 23,656,954 of NW_027211637.1, forward strand.
GTACTTCTTATCTCTTTGCTGATTTTGTCCTGAACATGCTTAAAGGAGCAAAGAGCCCCTGGAAAAATCCACTGTCAGTCAAAGCTGGTGTTCTCTGTAATCGATAGAAGCGAAAAATATTTGAAATTGGCACCATAGCTCTGGAGAAAGTTGTACAAACAGCTCGTGGTTTCGCCCATTCTACGTTCCTACAACACCCAGCGTGCATTGCGCCCCTCCCTCTGAAAGGAACGGCCCAGCGAGAGACGCTGGAGTGAAATACTACCGCTTCACTGCAGGCGATGTCTCAGAGCGGGACAGAATCTGAAATACGACAAGAATATACCGGTGGATCGTCTAAAAAATCTTCAGGTCTGCAGTCTACATTTCAAACCTGATGATTTTGAACGAGACATGACATCGGAGGCGAGTGTCCTAGATTGAGGAAGTGTAGTTTAGCGAGCTCCCTGGCCTCCGCCAGATGACGCGTTTTACGTAGTCTGGTGGAGGTTTTCCAGGGCCCATTGGAGAAGCAGATAGCGTCCTCCAAAGGCACAGAGCCAAATTGCATTTTTTTTTTAAAAACTCCTCACATGAGCTTTAAGTAAGTGTTACTTCATTAATTATTGTGACCCCGTGTCTACCTTACTGTATAGTTCAACAGTCTTGCTTGGATGGTTTCAGCCGCTGCTTCCCTTTGAATGTGTCAATGTCATCATGATTTCTATGAGACAGTTCCCGGGAAAAGCTATGAAGATTTTCTTTGAAAAGTTGGCCTCTGTAAAAGCTGTCTACCTAACATTATGCACTTACAAGCATGTTTGACACTGTGTTTAAAGTCAGACTATGTAACTTTCTAAAGAAGAAGTCATCTTCAGTTTATAATTGTGAATGTGTTAATCATTAAAACTCATCTTTAGAAGATGTAATGCACTCAGCTTTACTTTGTTTTGGTGTTACATAGATATTGCTGTGTAACTGGAATCACTTAGTTTGATGACTCTTACACTTGTGCTACTGTTACATTACATGTTACATAACTGCCACTTTATAAAGGAAAAGATACACAGGCTCACTTTAAATTACTTCAGTGCTGAACTCCTCTCCTCTGATGTGTTTCCATCATTTGGTTATTTTCTGCGGTTGGCAGAGCGCAGTGATTTTCCCTCTGATCTTTTGCAGGGAAACGACACCTTTTATGGAGTATTTGGCGAAGGGTGGGGGCTTCCAGTTAATACCCGAGTCCCAACCCGGGCTTGAGAGAGCAGCACTGTGGCTTCACATAATTGCAAAGTGTGAGCAGAGACAGTTGGCAGACGAGATGATAAGACAGTGTCAGGACATGCCTCCAAAACGCTTAGTCAGGCAGCCATCTCACCAAACTGTAATGATCATGTGTTAAGAGAGCAAAGAAATATTTCTGACATTATGGTTTTGTGAAGACAGGAGGGAGACACACGCTCTGGTATGTGTGTGGGTTTGTGTGTCTTGGATGAACACCAGCCACTTCTGCAGTGCACCAGGTTGGGACCCGCAATTACCGTAACTAAGAGTGGGCAGACTTTCGTAGATATTCTCCGATGTGACGCGTTTGTTATAATGCTGAGCCTCTAAAGGATACGTCTCATACAGAAAGGTGCAGACAGTGAACAGAAGCCTTTAACACAAGCCAGAGGATTTCAAGCTGCACTATTCTTGACTCACGTCAGAAGTTTGGACAAGCAATCTCAGTACATCTTGTCATCAGAAATGGTGCTGATGCTACCTAAAATGTGGTATTGTATATGTGTGAGTACACCAGTCTAGAAACTGGTCTGATACCATCATGTATTAGCCTTGAAAATAAACTTTTCACTGCTCAAAACCTAGAAGGTGTGGATTGTGGATTTTTTAGTGCTATAGCCTCTCCCTAGCCCTTTTTACTTTGTGGTTCTGCTACCGCGCTGTAATGAAGCTCTGCTATCAGCTATGGCCATCTTTGCCATTTTACATTGGACCAAGCAACGTCCGTGTAAAGCCACCCCTGAGTGTGTATTATTTCACACTGTTCTGGCGTTGTGGAAGCAAAACATGCCCTGCCGGCTCCGCCTTTTACTCTGATTCCGTTTCTACCTCCCATGCCGGCTCAGAAGAGGAACGACTTCGCCCCACCATTCTCCCTCCGTGTGCTTAACGTAGAAGACGAAACGTAACAGAGGCATAATAATCCTGCCTTGAACTGGCAGTGTAAAAGGGGCTCCTGTCTTTCCCTCTATACCACTTCCTCGGTCCAGCCGGTCGTGTCAGACGGCTGTTCACCGGTGAGTCCGGTTTTACCACTCTGGTGAGTTTCTGCCTGTTAAAAGAAAGTTTTTCATTACCACTGTTGCCAAGTTCTTGCTCAAGGTGGATTACTGCTGGGTAAAGAGTACGGTCTAAACCTGCTCTTTATCTAATGTGTCATGAGATAGCTGATGTGGCGCAATATAAATTAAAAGTGATTGACTGTGTTGGGTGACAAATCTCTGGTGCTACCAGGCATTACAGTATGGACTGATAATGACGGGCTGTGTTTTAGCAGCCAGGCTAATTCTGCACACCTGGAGAAGCCCACATAAACCAGAGTTCACAGAGTGGCTTGAACTCATGACCGAGAATGCTACCTTTGAAAACATGATTGGGGAACACTGGTAGAGCGGGTGCCCCATGTACAGAGGCTACAGTCCTTGACACACTGATCACAGGTTTGACTCACGGTCTGCCCATCATTTGGTGCTTGTCATCCCCCACTCTCTACACTCTCTGTCCGTCTTTAGCTATCCTATATAATAAAGGCAAAAAGCCAAAAAAAAAGAAATCTAAAAAGAAAAGGAAAATGTGATTGCTCGGGTAAATAACGTCCAAAGCAAAACTAGCCAAAAATAGAAGACGTTTACGGCCTAGTAAGAATACTGCCGTTCAATAGTTTGTTTGTTTTTTAAATACTTTTTTAAATTCTAGTTCTATGTTCTGCACCTAAACACTAAGTCAAATTCCTTGTATGTATAAACCTACTTGGCAATAAACTTGATTCTGATGCATATATTGATGTATGACCTATTGGGGTGTTTTTTTGAAGGGAGCGGGGTGTCCCTCTTTTTTCTTTCCTATAGATTGTGATAACGTCTTTATCATTTGTATTTTTGTTTTTGTAAGTAGTAAATATAAAATAGATACAAATTTAAATGACAAAAACATTTATGTGATTGATTGATTGATTGATTGATTGAGCAGCAGCTACTGTTTAAGAACAGCGAAGAAGAACTGATTCAAGGGAATTTATCATGTAATGCCAGCAAACAACAGCATCGCTGTGCTAGCAGAAAATGTATCGTTAGCTAAATGCAATGTGCCGATATTTAACTGTTAAATCTGAACTGTAAGACGTCAGTGTACACAATGTAAGGCTTTAGTTTTGAGTGGCAGATCTAGTGTTGCCATACAGTGTTAGTTTGGCAATAATGATAAGTGCATTTTTTATATTCACACTAGAATTAGATTGGTATCTGATATCGGCTGACAAATTTAATCAGATTCAGCATCGGTAAGGAGAAAAAGGTACAATTCTGGTTGTCATCAGCAATTTATGATGGCCGCACACAAAATATATCAACAGGTGAGTGGACAAAATTCACAAGGATGAGGCTCAACGCAGAGTTTCCCTCAGTGGTAATCACCAGGACGAGATAAACACTGTGTTCTCTTGACCAAACAGCAAACATGCAGCTGGATTAAAGTTACTCAGAAGGTGCAGATGTTATCAGACGAACGCTCGAGGTGTATGCTCTCTCAGTAACATGAAGCACACAATAAGAAAATAAAAGCACTGAGAACAGTTTGCTAGCGCTCTCTGGGGATGCAACTGTGAAAGTAAAGCACAAAGTTGCTCTTCAGTATGTTACAGTAACACAGTGTGTCTCTTGCTCCTAATGTTTCTACTTCTGAGAAAACTAGGACACAAAATCCTAAAATAGGTCAGACTGTTTTATTGTAGCATGTTGGAAACTCAGTGTACATACAGTGACTTAAAACACTATTGTATCACTTCTTACCTTGAACAGTGCCCCTCTGAGACAGGCCTCCTCCCTCAGTCTCTTACATGGTGTAATTAAATCGTAAAATGCCTTTGATGTATCTGTGTTTGAAACATCCTCGCAGATTTATGAGTTTATTTTTCCTGCCATCTTTACCATATCTAATAAAACACATCTCATCGAGTAAATTGGGCCTAATAACACGACTAATATTACCATAATGCAAAATAGTACACAGGCTTTTTTTCTTCGTTGTACCCCCCAAATGTGCTACATGTTTATTTTACTGCAAAGGGGGGAAACAAATTACTTCTGCCCGTAACACAGAAGAGTAAACAGGGCTGTAATAACATGGATATATTCCCCTTGATTGATTATTTTCACCATTTAAAGGCACAAGATTAAATGTGCATGAAAGAGCAAGTTCAGAGGGAGTCTTTTGTATAAAGCGATGCTGAATCATGGACTTATTGTTGGCTCACTCAGCACGGCTAATAGGCCGTGATGATGGAGTTTGGGAACACTGTGGCCGCAAGCTAAATTTCACTCAGTTCAGTCGTATCAAAACACAAATAAAAAGTCTTTGGTGTGCCTCTTAAGAGCCATCACAGTTAAATTGATAGCGTCTTGGACTGTGGATAAAGGCTACTTACACTTGTTCATAGATCCTTAATCTGTCGATTAATCTTCTCTGGTTTTAAGTATTCAGACCTTTAGTTAAATTACTCCATTACGGGCACATGTCCTGCATTCAGAATCCTGCTTTAGTACTACAGCCAAATGTACTTAGAGTATTTAAACCAAAGTGTTATTTTAAATGTTTTTATATAATTAATAATGAATCAGTGTTTAATCAGCTTTTCATTGTTGTAATTGGTCAAGATGGAGCTAATCTAACTCCTAATTATATGTAGCAAGGCAGTGTAGTTGACTTTTTGTTAACAAAATAAACTACAAAAATCTGGATTCAGTTTTTGAACATTTTAATCTTTAACCTTTAACCTAACCAGTTAGTCCTGACCACGTTATGTGATTGGACAAGAGGCATTCCATGAGTGCTGATATAGAAAACTGGGACTTTTCACTGTGTGTATCACTCCGCCTCAGCCACATGCTCTGAATACTTTTAATAAGCATTACAGCAGACGGTGTATGTCTACATTGATCAAGCTGGTACCTCTGAATCACACAGCAGACTCTTACTTTACATGTTTCTTAATTACTTAAAGTAGCCCATACATAGTAGCTGCTCTGTGATCACTTTTAGACACGAACAAAGCAGCAGAGTGCAGGACAATGTTTGGGTTGCTTGGCAACAAAAGTCATCTTTTAGTTAAGTTGGTGGAGCAAAAAATAATAGCTGAATGTAACTTTTTACTACTATTTCCTGCTTGTATAACTGTTGTATAAAAGCAATATCACACTCTGTATATCAGCCCTGTGATTATCTTCAAGGCTCGTGGCTACGACCGAATCACAGCAGTGCTGATATTGTGTTAATATGAGGCTCTAAATTGCAGTATTTATATAGCATGACATTGAAACACAGTACCATAAAACAGAAATTAAGTACACTACCTGAGGAGGTAAACTTAGATCCACCGGTGTCAAAATGACTGCAAGAAGGGATTCTGACAAGAAAACTCTATTTGGCAATATGAGATACAGAGCATCTCTATCTCTTTACATAATGTTCTTCCTGCTGGTCAGAAGCTCCTGTTCGCAGCTGTGTTTTGAAAAGGTGTGGTGTGACATGGGCAGTGGTTGTTATTGAGAGGGCATTCACAGAAGGAAGAGGAAGGTAGGGGGTGGGGTCAAAGGTCAAGGGTCAGAAGGATGATGCCCCTGTGGGGAGGGGAAGGGCCTGATCAGTGTCTGCTAGGTTAGCTTCCTCTACTCCCCACACCCACAGACCCCCAGAGAGAGGAGTCAGAGGAACACATATTTACCATTGGGGAACAGCTGTGGGGCTGCCTGGGACTGGACACTCCTCTCCCCTGCATGCACACGCACACCCACACACACGCACACATTGTAAAAACACCACTTTAGTTCTCTGTACACGCAGCATTCAGGAGTAATGTAAATCATGAGCATGTGACAAGAACTAATCTGATGTTACATACTGTAAATCCACCTTATCTTCATAGCTCCACGATAACTTGCCTGAATTATGGGGGTCTGTGTTTGTTAGCAGTATGCTAACGGTGTCTTCCCTTTTCTCAAATATATTAGGGGAATAAATGATGTATAACTTAACCTGTTATATATTAAATGCCTTCTAATACTAAGGCAATGTTTTTTAAACCACAAATTTAGTTTAGCTAGACTGTTGGTGTAGGTATAAACAGCTCAACCTATCCCTGAACTTTAAGACATTTAAGCTAACGCTAAGCTAACTTAGTTTGTAGCAGCTTTCCAAAGCTACCTGTTCGAGTCATCCTCTTCCTATCATCATATCTTGTTTATGGTGTGAACCACACTGTATAAAAGAAGGGGACATAGCCAGTGTGATGTCACCTTCCTTTTGAAGCCGTAATTTCCACATTTTGGCAGTCGCCATCTTGTTTTTCTGGCAGGGTGGTAGGGTGGTACGCTTTACTCTCTTTTGGTTGAATTGTCAAACACAGGTAGCCGTACCCTAAAGCATACCCTGCTTAGTGTAGGTTTTACCGTAAATAGGACCATTATTTATACAATTTGGATAATTCTGTATTGAAGAAGTCCAGAATCTGGTAATCGAGACAATAAACTCAAAAATGTTCCTATTGCAAACAGTGGAGTCTCCCCCTGCTGGCCATAAGAAAGAATGCAGGTTTAAGGCACTTCCTCATAAGCTTCACTTTGTAAACCAGAGGCTACGTCGACTTCTTATATGCAGTCTACAGTTTGAACATATACTTATCATTTCCAAACAAACCTGGAATTAAAAGAAGACACCATAGCACAGCTAATGCTAACTTGCTAACAATGATGGTTCAGAATAATCAGAATGTAATTCACGCAAGGTATCATGGAGCTTGGAGTAAGGTGGATAGCATGTATGAGAGCGGATCATCTCTCCTCAGTTAAACAAATCATAAATGTCCATTTATGTCCACAGGAGGCGATAATGACATGACAATGACATTATGTTGTTGCAAAAGAAAAGACAGCCTCTTACTGGTAACAACTGAGCAAACAGCAGTGATTATTGTCCAAATCCTAACAACAAACTGAAGATGACAGGTCCTTGTCTAAAATGAAAGGGGTGACATCTCAAGGCAAAAGTGTTACCTCTCAACATGCAGTCATGCAAATACATATTCCACTCAGTGCACACAAAGAGCAGTTGTGTTGTTTGTGTATTGTGAGATGAGGCCATTGCTAGTTAGTATGAGCGCTGCGAGCCTTCACAGACAGAGCGAGTGGTGGTTAGTGCTGCAAGCTGAAAGACAGAGACAGCCAGATTCATGTCTGCGCTTTACGGTGCCTTTTATGGTCCGATCATTTCAGAATTAATGCTGTTAGACTGTTATGTCAAGTCTCTAAGCACTGTCAGCGGCCCAGCTGTACTCTTTAAGTGCTGTCACTAAAAACACTTTCAGGAAGCATTAGTCTGCTATGATGGTTTTTACCTATAATTTATGTTAAATTAGGACTTAATTGATTTCCTTTTAATTCATCAAACTCTACAAGCCAAATTTGCAACCTTAATCCCATTTCTGTGGCCCACTGAGTGTGGCTTTAAACTAAATGACATTGCACGCATTTAGCATGAGGACCATGCTGGGCTTTAATGCACGTCTACAAAATGGAAAAAGGTAAAAGGTGTTTTGAGGGGCCTTTAAAAAGTTGGAAGAACTTTCATGTTTGACACTGAATTATTTCAGTTTCAAAAAGTGTAATTTCCTAATAAATCACTTCCAATCCCTGCAATAAAGCATGTATTCCCCTGAATGCACAGGGCTAGAGCTCTTTGAAGGTGCCAGATGAGGAAGCAGATGCTCAACTCTGACAGAAACAAGTCAGCACCATGAAGCATGCACAGTTTACATCGACTGCCACAGTTCAACCAACATTTCCAAATCCCAACATGCAGCGTCCAGACAGGAGGATTCCAGCAGTTAGAGGACTGTGCGATTTATCTGAATACACGAGCATGAATGAACAGACCACCCGAAATGAGAGCGCAGTGTGTTTATGTTATGTCATATGCATGTAGACTACACGTGTTTACATGCATGTGATGCATGCATGCTGGATATGTACAGTATGTTTGTGTGGTTGTTTGTATAGCTTTCTGTTTGTATTATAAACGGCATCTCCTGCTCTCTATCCATGTGTGTGTGTGTGTGTGTGTGTGTGTGTGTGTGTGCAGGCATACTGTTGCCAACTCTTCAGATGATTGAACTCCTGAGCATGTCTGCATCTGCCTGCTATTTGTGAATGTTTATGATTTGCTGTGCTAACAGCGTGAATGCTTCCACATGAAGGCTGCTCCTCTCTGATATGTGAACTTACTCGATACACACACATCGACGCATAAATAAACCTGATTTAGTTGGGACTGCTGCAATCTGACTTTAAAGTTTGAGTAGGCGATAGAGCAATTATCTCTAAGATGCATGTGTGTTTGTGTGTGTGTGAACGAGGGAACAGTCCATAAACACCCCTGCTGACACTGAAATCCCCACCGACAGTATGCGAGGTGTCCACAGAGGAGAGACAGGAAGGATAAAGAAACAACACTTTCGATCACAAGAGGCATGGCCAAGCCTGGCTGAGGAGAGACACCACAAGATGAATGTAAAAGTGTCAGAATGCATATGAAACACCCCAAAAGATGCGTTGAACAGTGAAGCTACAGCACACAGAAAGAGCCCACCACACGAACAACAGACCCACCGAGGAGGCAGAAGCTGTTTAGTACTCCTTTTGGATGAAGTATGCAGCGACTCAATGAATCATAAACATTTCCAAATCAATAGTGCAGCTAAATCTTGAGTCCATTTTCACTTTGTGTGGTTGCCATGGATACCCTTTACACTCTATACATCATTAACTATTTCCGAAGGCAGCGGCTGAGAAGTAATTATCACTATGTGTTATGCAGGCGCTGCGTAAAAATACTACAACCCCAACGAGCCATTTTTATCTTGTTTATGACAGTTAAGACTATTTGAAACCGATGTTAATTTTCTGTTTCCGAGAGAATCTTTTGTTTGAAGCCTTGAAATATATAAAACTGTCTCTCTTTAAAGGAGACTTAGCTGCTGCATCGTGTAATAAGTCGTATTTATCAAAAAACAATAATACATTTTGCCGCAGGGATAAGATTATTGTTTTAAACCGGGCACACCGACTTGAAATATCTGCGCACGCTTCTGCAGGTTACATAAAAAGCAACCATAGTTTCATGAGGCACTGCTTTGGAACATTTTCTAATAGAGGAAACCAGACACATTTACAGTATTAGTGCACAGTAGTGGTGCCTTACTGAAGGTCTTCCAACGTTCTTGTCACTCACTCCTCCGTCAGACTGTTTGTTTTATTGAGGTTTTATTAACTAACAGAGTGTCTGGGAGTCTGAGCGCCCCTGTGTCGACCGCAGAGCAGCCCCTCGCTCCACCTCTGTAACCCCAGACTCCAACGGGAGCGAAATCGGAGGTTTTAACTGGCTTCCTAATCTGGCACACCAAATGTACGTTGGAGAACATGACAGGCTAAGACGTATAATTTGGTTGCGGTCAATTTTGTGGCGTCCCCCCGGCCTAGCAGGGCACAGCAATAATGACAGGTTGGCTGACCAGGGCCTTGACACAGGTCTGGCTCTCATCAGGGCTGCGGTAATAAAGGGGATACAGAAACACTGAGCTAATCAGCCGCTACCTAAACCGAGCTCTCAGACTCAACAGCCGCTTAAACCAGGCGAGTATCAGTTTATTATTCTATTACTGACAATGAAAATATGTCCTATGCAACTCAGTGAAGCTTCCAGTACAGCAAAGTGCAAGCTAAATTGGTTTTAATGGGTTCGTACTGTATACAGAAACTATTAATGACACTTTGGTTAAAGATGCGGATAAAATAAAGGCCTGTCTGCAGTAATGGTCACTTTCAAATTTCCACCTGACCAACTTTATCGCCAGCGCTCCACGATTGTCGATGGAATGTGTAATTCTGCATGACTAAACGCAATCCCGTTTATTGAGACCTGTGCTGCGACTCTACTGCACCTGCAGGTCCCATCTAATGGCACAGTGCCCTTCAGAACGGCTCAATATGCCTGAGTAGCTGAATGATTTTTACTCAACTTAAGTCAACTGAGGCAAACACTGAGAAATGTCAGTGGAAGGTTAGGTCAGGTGTATGTGAGTTAATCCCCGAGGGGAAGCAGCGGAGGGAATTGACCCAGGGGCTAATAGAAGGTGGGCGACTGACTGCACGGCTGAGAGACGGAGAGGAACAGGGAGAGCTGGTGCACAGTGTCCAGTGAAGAGGAGGTGGAGGAGGAAGAGGAGGAAGAGGAGCCAAAGCAGGTGCAGGAACTGAGAGGTTACTGGAGCAGCAGCGGCAGAGTGGAAAGCACAGTGGATGGTAGCCTTTTGTCCTTGTATGTCACAGATCAGAAGGCTTACAGCTACTGTAACAAGGCCTATAATTGCGTTTTACGGCTATAAACCTCATTCCAAACAGTAATTAAATTTGCTGTAGGAAATTGGGCGCTGAATTAATTTCTGATTCTACATTTTCTTATTTAAAAGCCATTATTTTTTTTGCCCTTGGTGGATTTATCGGGGTGAGATGACTCACCTACACAAGTCTTTCCATCGCTGTGCAGGACGAACTTCATGTGGCACGAACACTTGGGGCCGTGGTCCGTCTCCTCGCAGATGTGCTGGCAGCCCCCATTACCGTAGTTACACGTCACTATCGAAGAGCACACAGTTATTACAAATTCAACATGCAGGATAACACACATATCATCCACACACATCCTTGAACATTTTTATGCTTTAATGCCTTATGTCATGATACGAGGGCAGAGAGGTATTTCATGCAACAAAAGGGATGCACAAGGTTAGATTTTTTGCCGATATCCGATATGCTGATATTTTCCAACCCTTTTTGCCGATTGTCGATTTTGATACCGATATATTAGGCACATGTTTTTTTCCACCTAATTGCAGAGAACATCAAGTCTCCCCTGAAGTGGAACTGATATCATGCCTACTCTACACCTTGCACCTTTCTTCACACTTGAGGGAAGAGGCGTTGTACAAAAGGTCACGTGTCTGATCACTCACGTTTCTGAGCGCGCCTGAATGCAGCATCCCTCCGAAACACGGCAGTGAGGGAGACATGCCCGGACTTGTTTCCTGCACCGACTACAGAGACATCAGTGATCGCCAACGGACTCTTTTTATCGTGTGTGTGTGTGTTCATGAACATGTTAGTTAGTCGGCTTTGGCTGCGAGTGTATTCTTGGCGTGCTTGACGTTAAGTCCGGTAAAATGAGTGAGAATGTGAGCTAACTGTTAGCTTGTTAAGAGTTGTGAAAGTTGTTTAACTTCTATTCATTGGCTCGAGTTTCTATGACTTTTTAGTCTTTATGTGTGTATTGTTGATAACTTTGCGCAGGCAGTGCGTGCACACACTCATGCTGAGTTAATGTTGTAGCATTACGTCAAGCTTTTTTAGGGAATCATCGAACATGTAGGCAGAATTAAAGCTCTGTTTTATCGGCAGAAAATATTGGTAAAAAAAAACATATCTGCCGATGTCATTTTCAAGCCCTAATCTGCAGTTACCGATAACGTACCAATAATATCGTGCATCCCTAGTCCGCAGCTGGAACATGACAAAGGATAATACACACTCTTGCTCCTGGACTTATGCGCTATGACTTAAACAGTGGCGGTTGGATTTAAGCTGCCCCCCGGCGCGCTCCAAGGAGACGTAAAACTTCCTTTTCCTCAAAATGATTGGATTAATAAAGTCACGACTCAAAAGCAGTTTTAAAAGTATAGAAAATATTGATGCAGATGCTCACCAATGCTATCAAAACTGTGCTTACTTGATAAAGGTCAAATTCTGCATCATTATGTCAAGAAGGGCATGCCTTATTTTAGATATTCTCCACCTCATCTGTGTTAATTACATTAATCAATATTGTGGCTTTATTTATGCATTAACCCACAGAGGAAGTAAGAGGTCGTATTTTTATACTCTCCAACATCCTACGAGTTAGCCTTGAGCAGGAGGCTGAACTTCTTCACTCTTTGTAAGTCACTCTGAATAAGAGTGTCAGCCTACGGGCTACACATTTAATTATTGTATTTCATTAATTCTACAGAATGAGCAGAAACTTTAAGTGCATATATTTTTATCATTCTGTTACACAAACACAACAAACACTCCGGAACACTTCAATGATAGGAAGAGGAAGATTTTCAATGCAAGTGTGTTCATGTGTGTGTCTTCTCTGTCGGGCGAAGGGAGCGTTAACCTCGGCACTTTTAACACACCTGTGATGACAGAGTGAAAAAGAGCACGAGCGAGCCGAGGCTTCCACCGCCATCCTGTCTGCACCCTACCATCCCTGCGCCTTTTTGCCCTTTTCCTGGGCTGTCACAGAAAAACTATAGAATAACACTTCTCCAATCCTTATCCAAACACAGACAAATCCCCCATCAGCCCCAGCCCCGGCTCTGACAGGATGATCTCGGTTGCACAGCAACAGGAAGTGTGCGCTGTCCATCAGAGCGGCCCCCTTCGAGTAACCTCCACACTTGCCCTGGTTGTGTAAATGATCACTGCTTGTTTGATAAACATGTTTTTCTTTACGAGGACTGTTCGGAGGATTAGTCACGGCCTGGTAATGTAACGTAAATGTCAGACGCTTGCTTCAGATCTGCTGAAGGCATGTGTGGAATGAGTGTAATTATCCATCATCGGCAGGTTCCCACCCCGATCACCTTTTCATCAGGAGCCTATAAATCCTCCTCTTGTGTGTCTCCCTCTTTGTGTTGAGGATGACGTGACTTACATTTGCAGTCCTTCATGTTGCGGGTGAGCTGGAATCCAGGTCGACACTCGCAGGAGATGCCACCCTTCTGTGATTCCCTGCAGATGTGCGCGCAGCCGTGATTCTTGTCCATGCAGGTGGGTCCGTCCTTCGAGCCTTCTCCTTGCACTGCGAAGGAAACAGCGAGATGAGATGAGATAAACCAAAGAGCATTCAGTAAAAGAGTTGATTTATATATCAAAGAGCTGGTAAAAAGGGGTACAAATGTTCTGTCACGCAGCCTGACCCACAGTCACATTCACGCCCACCGCTGGTGACTGACATGCCCAGTACCCCTTTACAAAGACTCAAGAGCTTGTTTGAACATGCTCACTCTGCTCGGGCTATAAAAAAGGAGGCTGCCGACAAAAAGGATAAAACTCCCAGCAGGAGCTGATCCCGTAGACCTGTAATTTTAATTGAGGTAATCCCCCATAAAGAAAAGAAAGGAGGAACACAGAGAGAAAAAAATTAACTCCTTGGTTCGAGTCTTACTGCGGATCAAACGGGACATTTTCATGAGTCATCAAGGTTAAAACACTCCTTACACAAAAAAAGGACTTTCATAATTCAAAGTTTCATGGCGCACAAAGATGCATCATTTTCGGTGACGTATAAATGCTTGATGATAAAAACCCAGCATGCACTTCAATGACTCGAGACCCTCGTGTCATGAATTATTACACCAAACGGACGCAGCCCTCCCCCTGCTTTGCTCCGCACTCTGATAATCCTTGCTGCCTTTGCGGGAGAAGACTGATATTTGACTTATTCGTTGTGCCACCGCTGCAGACGCAGTGACAAACCCCAGCTCTCCGGCTCATTAAAAACCAAACACATCCCTCTGCTTTTCCTTCTCTTCTGGTGAACAGGGAGGCAGCGAGCACGAAGACGTCTCCATTAACGTCTCATTAAATCTGCTGTCGCACTGAAGGGTGTTTGGAGGTCTAACTTTCTTAATTAGCCAACTTTTTTTTTGCTATAAATGTAACTATTTGCATATGTGTGTGGAAATGTCAACACCTAGGAAAGCTCTTATAACCTTTCAACTCTTCCTATAAAGTCCAAAAGTAGCGCGTCAGCCTTGACGACTGAGTGCTGTCGTACGTTTCCTCTGCTCCTGCCTCGAGGGTTACACAGACAAACAATCTCAGCTTGACAGAAACGACGTTTTCACATTATCCTTCCCTTAATTACTTATTTATCATCTGCTGCAACTCCTGCAATCACGGCCTCCCCTAACTATACCCTCTTGTTTTCCACATGTTGTGCCAAGAGCTCAACCTGCCCTCGATGTATTTCCACTCATGGCTGAAATCTATTTTCAGTCTCTCTTCTCTGCGAGGAGCTGACAACACAAGTTTGACAGACAATTCTGACCTCCTGGTTAAACACTTTCCATCACTTTATGTCTGTCAGCAAGTGTCACAAGGTCACACGATCCTCTCAGACTTTCCTGCCCGAGCGCTTGCAGTTCTTGCAGACGAGGCGAGCTATCAGACGCTAACTGCAGCAGCAGACATCCCCGCAACACAAAGAGTCAGCGCTGAACAAACACTCGGCCAGCGCTTCTGCTCTGAGGGCAAAGAAGAGAAAAAAGACGCGGCGGGGCCGAGCGAAGTGACCATGAATGAGCGGCAGCAGAGCAGCTGCTGTATAGTGCTGCAAATTTCACAGTGAGTCATGTGGATATTTAAGTAGGATGTGGAATTCAGTCGGTCCCTTTCCTTCGCTTTCTGTCTACCAGGGGCCATAGCACGAAACAGACATCTATGAACTTAACAGAGGATTGAATTTCCAACTAAGTAACCCCGACGGACTCAAGATTACTGACTCAGGTTGTATTATGCATCCCAAAACTCACTTCACTCCCCCTTTATTTTTATGCAGCCCCACAACCCAATGCTACAGACCAATCCATCAATAACATGTCAGGCCGGGGCCAGAACCCGGGCCTTCGTCTCTCTGAGGACCAATAAAAGCTAAAGTGTTGACACAATGGCGCTTTTCTCCAGGCCAGGCCCAGCTATCATCCACCGTGTGCTGTTCTCTCTAACTGGCTCCAGTTTTTATCATTACTAAATGATGGGGAGCAGAAAGACAAACATCCTTTCATAAGAAGGTGGATGGGAAACTGAACGATAGATCATGTGTGCCGTGTTCCCCCTAAAACAAACTGCTGATCCATAAATCATAACCCTATATGAAAAAAAACTATCACAGAGCATTTTATAAGCAGAGAGCTGGACAGGAAATACAGTCCAAACTGTTGGAATTTTAAAGGAGTCTTTACAAACAGCTACCAAGGGACTAAAAAGAGTGTATATGGGTTTGACACAGACAGGCGTCATCAAAACTGCACATGTGGAAGAAAGGGAACGCTGCAATTAGCCATGATAACATGTGGAAGTGTTTCCTCTGCAAAGGAGCCACAGTGTTACCCCCCCGGACAGGTCATGACCTCTGTACCGGCACTGAGAGGTGACGCTGATGCCAGAAGCTAATAAATCCCTCATTTGTTTTTTATACGAGGTAATAAAAGCTTGTGTGCAGACATATGCTTTGATGCCACTCATGTTTGTACAGGCAGTGGCCTGCTAACTTAGCTTAGCATAGATATATGTTTGTTTAAAACCCTGTAGTTGAAGATTCAACTTGTTTTCTCACTTTGTTTTTTAAAGATTACAACAATAAGATCTGATAAGGTAATTACTGAGCTTCAAAGCTGCTGGAAGGTAGATTTTGTAACGTTTAAACAGGCTAGCTAAGCTAAACTCTAAGCTAACACACCTGGCTGTAGCCTGATATTCACTGTTCAGACATTAGGTAAGAAAGAGAATACAGCGATTCCTCTTAATGTTAAAGAGGGGGTATTATGCTGTTTCACATTTTAAGACATATTTATAATGTTACAATGTTGGATGTTCAGACTAAACGTGGATGAAGTTTCAAATCTGTAGGTTAAAGTATGTTGGAGTAATCCCCAGGCGTCTCAGCGTCACGGAGTACAGCCTCAGCAGGCTACGGAGAGCTGGCCAATCAGAAGAAAGTGGGCTTGTAGGGGGCCGCGTTTCTTAAAGGGACAGAGCTGACTGAGTCGTTTCAGGCAGAGGCTGTATGAGGGCCTGCACAGACTGAAATTTGAAGCTTTAAAATTAGCATTATACCTCCCCTTTAATCACTTTCATACAGATTTAGTTTGCACTTTGTAAAACTTGGTATAACAAGTGTTTTCTGTTTTGTAAAACTGTTTGTAGTCCCTAAACAGTGTTTGGGTCAGATTTTATTCACAAACACGTAACTGTGGCAGCATCCTGATGGTGCACAGAAACATGTGAGAACATCTTTTTCTGACTCAGCCCTGAAATTGTTTTTTTGTGGTAAAACGTGTTTTTTTCGGTCGATAACTTGATCGAGAATAATGTCCTTTAAGAAAATGGCATGAGGGTAGACCTAAAGACTTGTTTTGTTAGTGCGCTCAAACTAAATACACAAAGCTCAACCTTTTCTATTCATACCTAAAAAAAAACCATGATCCTTGGGGTGAACCCAGTAAATTATTTTTCGATCTTTTGAAGCAGAATCAATTTGCGTGTCTGTCATTGAGTCAGGCACTTAATAAGTGAGCTCAGTCAGATCGCCTGCAGGACACAGCATCAAGGGCGGGTCACATCAGCTGCCTCTCTGAAAACCAGCAGGTCAGGACAACAGAAATAAAAAGCACGAGTACATAAGGATTTACTGATGATTGCAACTCCTTTGTGCAAGCGAGTCTAAAAGGAGAGATTGATTAGAGCTCAAGCAACCAACTGAACCACTGGCTTTCAATTTTAACCCTTAAAGGTTTAATAAGTTGGATTTTCCTAGAAAAATAAAATATAGACTTCTACAAATATAATATAAATCATCACTTATGGGCCTCTATACATGTGTGTTGGTGAGTGTGTGTGCAGACTCTTGTGAGACCCTTCCCTCTGCATCTGTTCTGTTTTGCTTTGCTCGGGACGTTTTCAGGAGGGGCGCTGTTGTGGTTCCCTGAGCCAATCACAGCGTATAGGTGAGTATGGGAGTTGTTCAGATTAACAACTGGGCCCCATTCAGACCAGCGAACATGAAGAAAGAGCGATGCAGAGTTGGCCTTCTTTCTGTTGGACAGGTAGGTGCCTCAAACCAGGTAGGACAAGCTAACCGGCGGTTAACATGCTAGCACAATGGTAACCGGCGGTTAGCATGGTAGTGCAAAGCTAACGGTGATGCTGTCGGTAGCTCGGCGGGGTGGGCGTGTTCTCCCACAAGAGAGTGAGAGTGAGCTTCTGGTAACAAAGAGTCCAGGAGGAGGGGCCCAGTTTGAATGTGTTGTTGACAAAATGCACAGAAAAATCCTACTTATTATACCTTTAAGTTGATGAGCTAGAAAGTAAAAAGCTATTTGAAAAAGCTCTCAAAACCAAACCAGCTCGAACTACACTTTACTAGTAAGTTTCACTTAGACCTTGTTTTAAGCACAGAAGCTTCAGGCTCTGTATGATTGTCTTTCTGTGCCAAAATCTGCCGGCGAAGATGATAATTACAGTCAACTTTGAACCGAGTGTGCACTTACATGACATAACATGAGGAAACTGTGCAAAAGAAGAAAAGTTAACATGGGTTCTCCAGCCAAGACGCCGACTTCTCTGATCCTCGAACAAAAGTTCCAAGGAGGCCACAAGTTCTTCACCACAGCGCTGCAAGCTCTCTTAAACCTGAAAACCCATGTAGTGGAGAGAGTCAAACAATGGGGTTGAAGTAGTGGAAGGCATGCCAAGGGTTTATAGTCTGCTCTGAGTGCTCGGGGCAGTGAAAGGAGGGCTCACGGTCCGCGCTGAGCTGCTGTCATACGGTCCCCTCTCTTTAGCCCGACGCTGGCTGGAGAACATTAAGCAGCTAGCTAGTGTTGGTTGGTTGCAAACTAAAAAGAAGGGGCCTAAGCATGGAGCCACCACACTATTAAAGCAGCATTCCTTCCTCTTAGATAATGGGCCCTTAAAAGTTTTAATAGGAGGATAAAAATGTCAGCGCATGAAAAAGAGAATGGGAAAGGAGCTGAACTGGACTGGGTTGGGCTGAGCTGCAACGCAGATGGTCAGACGGATCGCCGGGGCGGCCAGCCGGTCAAGGAAGTAGCTCTTCCCCGACCGACTCGGTTCATAGAGAGCAGGGAGAATCCATCCAAGTGCTACTGTTTGGACTGATACACGAGCACCGGTTTTCTCCGTCTCCCCAAGGCCTTGTTGAGGCTGCTCGTTTCACTCATTTATTCGGAGAGGAGCCACTGAACGCATAAACAACGGGAGAATGGAAAAGACAGCACAGAGTATCCTAGATGGATACATATCTCTGCCAAAGTGCTTAATATACAACTTTTATGAGTATATTGTGCTCCTGAGACTGAAATAAAGCACATTCAGTTAACATATGCTCCAGCACAAGGCAGGCATACTTTTCTAGTCCCTAAAGTGATGAGATATGCTTTAAGTGCTTATGTCTGGTTAAACAGGCAAGTAGAGTAGATACAGTGTACTTATGAAAGGCTCCTAAGGATCTTTCTACAGTTCTGTGTGCAGTGGCAATAGAATAAAAATGTGCGTATTGTGTGACCTGGTATGCATACATGAATTAATGTATATGTATGCATCGGCACACAGGTGTATTTGCATAATGTATGCATGCTGCACGCGCATTTGTCTGCGCCTGCCCATCTGTGTCACAGACAGTTGTGCAGCACCTGCTGGGGACGTGCCACTCTCCCCTTCACTCCTCCTCTCGTTCTATCAAGGTCACCGCACCGTGCACTCCCAGAGGAGGCATGTTCCCAACACCGGAGACATCACGGCAGAGCTTCCTTTAATAAAGACGTACAATAGATATGAGATACTGTATGTTATTACAGAGCTGCATTCTTTCCTAAATCAAAGGGGAGAGGCAGCTGAAGGAGGCATCTGTCTGTGCAGAGCTCAGTCTGGTCCTCTGGTTAAAGCCATGACAGCCAAGTGTTAGTGGAAAAACCCCACTGGCACTCAGGCAGTCCGCAGCAGCATGCTGGGCTGGCCGGCTTAGAAATGGCCTTCAACAAACCCACGACCAAAAGGGATGCCCGTCTCAAATGAGCTATGGAGAATTCAGTGGCAAGGCAGCCAACGTTTGCTGAAGCCCAAGCCACTGGTGTATATTTGTTCAAGGGTGGGGGTGGAGGCAGCGGGGGCGCTGGGTTAAGTTAAAGTCTGGACAAAGAGGGAAGATGAAGGATGATAACGTAGGAAGAGACAGAGGGAGAAAAACTGTGGGATGGACAGAGAAAGACAAGAGGCAGAGGAAAGTGTCCCGTGTGTCTTTGTCTCTGCTGCTGGACTGACAGGAGAGGCTTAATAGGTAGCAAAGGGAGCACGAGGCGTTCCCTTTGCTTCACTTCCCAAGAATAGGAAAAGAGCCTGGTTATACGGTTGGGCTGCAGAGCAATGGAGCAGCGACTTCTACACTTGTAAAAACAGTTCTGTGGCCAATGCACAGACAGACAGGCAGGCAGGCAGGCCTGCTGAGAAGCAACAGGGGGAACATGTAAGAGCCATGTCGGCTTCTGCACAGCAGGACGACCACAAAGCACAGGACACGGACATACAGAAAACCCCATAAAATCTAATCTAAACACTAATACTCATATATTTGACTGTTTAAAAAAAACAGCACCATTGGAATGATGGAAACTGGCCCTTTCCAGCACATTACTTCATTAAATAACGATTTACAACAGTCTGCTTAATGGATATTACACTGCACTAAGTTATTTTATCCATTAACGATAAGAAGAAGCACAATAAAAAAACAGGGCTGAACGACCCCATGCCAGATTTCATTCAAAAGGAATGTCATGGTTGGAAAGCAAAACGAACTGAGAATATGATGCGACCGTTTGCGATGGATTTGATCACATTTATTGGAAAAATTCCTCACACTGCTGCAGGTCTGTCCAGCACAGAAACACATATCCTGAAGTCAACATGCCACGGTCTGCATCGAAATGCCACGACACGTGTCTGAATGTGCCTCCAGCGGGATTAAATTGAAAAATGACTCAGATGTGTTTACTCGTGCGTGTGCATGCTCTTCTTTGTTTGTGTGCATGTCCATCATCTCCATTGTGTTCATATTCGAATTGGAAAGAGAGAGCGCCAGAGACAGAGAAGAGACTGGCTGTGCGAGGGGTAACAACCCCTTTGGGAAGCTAATGAAAGTTGTAAACACAGGAAGAGCTTCTCGTTGACAAAGTAAACATTTCCTGGAAACACAAGGCCTACTGTAGAGAGAGCAACGCTTGTATGCACATCAGGTGACTGATAGAAAACAACAGCACTAATCTTTGGAAGAAAATGTTCTAGTATTGTTTCTAAAATGCTAAAAGAAGTAAATATTTCTTTTACAACCCGCAATTTGAATATGAAATGAAACAAAGTCTTTTAGCGCCCCAGAGGGAACATTGAGTTATCTGTTTGTGTTTGTCCACTTGAGTGCAGTGGTCTACTAATTGATTTCTTCCAGCAGTGAACGGCGCCTCTCTGGACTCGTATATAACCAAAGTTTTCTCTGCAATTGGCTGTAATAAAATCATCAGTTTGCTGGTGCAAACTTTCAGACCAGACTCCTTGCTGCTATCCCACATCTCTCCGCACATTAGACGCTGCAGGGATCACATACTTTGGTAGACCGACCTTGAAGTTAGCGTCGCCCCGTTTCACTTGACAAAAAGCAAATGGGATCTGTCCGATTGATTTTGGATGATTGCAGAAAATAAGTTAGATGACAAACAGAAGTTTATGATCCTTACACATTCTGCTCTGTTAAGCAAGGTCTTCACAAATGAACACCATGTATAGATTTCTGTATTAGACATGCAATCACAAGAAGTAAAAAGCTAATGCAAGCCTACGTATTAAGGTTTCGTTCTCTTTGGCGGCACCTATGGCAATAAACAGTAATTGCGGGAGAACATCTCCTAGATATCCAAACAGTGCGTGACGTCTACGGTTGGCTCCATGTGTAACTCAGACTGTTTGCCTTCATCTGAGCGTCAAATCGGTTCCTTTTTCTTTGGATTCTCACTTATTTTTGAAGTTGTATCTGTAGTCATCCATCTTTTCTTTGTTTGTTCAGCCATAGTAGATTACTGTTTACTCTAACTAACACTTGCAGAGACCAGCAAAGCAGCCGCTTAGCTCCGCCTACCCTCTCTGGCAGTCCAACCACTGCTGGGTGATGGAAAACGCGTCACTAACTGGGTCCACAATACTGCAAATGCAAAGGCTTTCATCAGTGGGCCATGGGCTCAATCACCATTGTGTTACCTCATTCGGCGATAGATAGTGACTTAACAGACATTTATTTAAATGAAAATCTGATGGCAGGGGCTGCTGTGTGTGTATTCGACCTGAAGACGTTTAATGTCCCTGACATTGAAGTCTCATTTAGCTCCATGTTAGAAACCAAATTTGTTTGAGCTCCAAAAAAACTGTTCGACACTTCAAATGGCTTATTTTATATAATAGAAATATTATGAATTTCTTATGTTTGTGTAAACCACATATCTTATTTCAGGCATCTAAAAAAAGAAATGGAAAAATGTCTTATTTTTTCTTCCAAAAAAGGTAAATCACTTCCTGGTTTGAGGACTCATTCCTTCGACGGAGTATTAGGGCCACATTAAGAAAGAAAAAATATGAGGGAATTTCTTTCTCTCTTTTTTTTACATTTCGAGATTATAGTCGAAATTTTAAGAATAAAGTTGAAATTAAAATGTCGAGAATGAAATCGAAAAGTGGGGAATCAAGTAAAAAAACATTGTTGAAAATAAAGTCAACTCCTGGACCTGATCAATCAATGTCAGATTAAATTACTCTACAGAATCTAAACGAGTTAAATGTAGCTCCACTTTAGAGTTTCGTCACATAAATGTATCAGGTATGATGATACCATGAAATAATACACAGATATCAGATATCTGATTGACCTGAGGAGTCGACTTTATTCTCGACATTTCAACTTTATTCTCGAAATGCTAAATGAATAAAAAAAAATCTCCTCGTATTGGCCCTAATACCCCTTCGTACATTCCTGCAGCACTTTATGCCAGCCACATTTTTGCCGTGTTGATTGGCAGAATGACAGGACATTAAATCCAGAGGTCTTATTAAAAGTTACATCTCCACCTTAATTTGTCCCACTTTAGCTCTACTTCCTCCTGCAGAGCTCATGGTTCGATTTCCAAATGGCATAATCACGTTTTAATGTATCCTGAGGACAGTAAGAGTGAATGCAAAAGTAAAAGTATGTGACTTCTATAACAGCCCATCAGTGCACACTTAAGGTAATTGCCCTACCGGATACCCAGAAACGCACAGGACTGAAATTATGGATGTGTGGGTTGACTGAGCCTGAAATTCCAGGATTCCAATGTGCCGGATCCCGTCTCGCGCACATATAGTCCGTCCCCTGTTATCCTCCTATATATAGAGACAATAAATCAAATGCAAAGCAGTGGAACCCTTCTTGACCTAAATGGCATTCCTATCAACCGCTAAGCACCTTGGCCGGGCTTTCAAAGGCTTTATTTCTTGACTGGGAGAAATGTTTGGGGGAGAATAAATGAACTGTTACATTTTGTCCAGCTCGACGACGGAGCCTTCATTTGGCCGGAGTTATTCCTGTTCAGGGGGGGCAGGGGCAGGTCTAATAAGAGACAGGCCAGCAGCAGTCTTGTCATTAGCTGAGAGGCTGGCAGACCCCTGCTGCCTAATTGGCACAGGCTCACTGCTAACAAGGGCTTCCTACCAGCAGGGGAAACAGACTGTTAGCGGCGCACACTGCAGTGACCAGCTCTCCACTGTCCCCGGAAAGACTCGTAGAAGTTGCCGAGGGAGCACCTGACCCATTAACGAAAGAAATGGAAAGCTGATGTCTTTTTAATGAGAACAATAAAGCTCATGAGCAAACTGCACCCCAGGCTTTGCTCTTTAGGAGGAGCTCGGCAGAATGGATGGAGGGACGCATTCGAAGCGACTCGGCGATCAGATTTAATTTTCAAGGAGATTTTTTTCCCCTTCACTCGAGCGTAAGTTTTTTTTCTAGCTAGCGAGGAAAGTGATATTTACAACAAATCTGCAGAGTTATTGTCCAATAACTCGCCCGGCCAATCCCTCACCACTTCCATTTGCCTGCACACACACTGTTGTAATAAGAGCAGTAATAATAAGCAGATGAGCAGTTGTGCTGTCCGTTAGTCTTTCAAAAATAATGAAACAATGATCGGGAAGCTATCTGATGAGCGAAGGAAGTTTGTAGATTTATAGCGAGCTTTAATCTCTTCATCCAAATGGCTCTCATCTGGAAGCAATAAAGACTAAATTAATATGAAAATGGAGGATCAACAGGAACTGAAGGCATTCATAAAGACAGACAGAGAGGGGAGAGGAAGTGAAGGAGACCGACGGGTGCTCGCAGTCCGCCTCTGACAGCGCTGATATAGCAGTAGTGCTTTGAAACACATGATCCAGCTCTTCACTCCACTCAAATAACACTGCGTTTATGAAATGTAAACATTGACAGTTCACTAGGCCAGACTGATCTCATAAACCAGACGTCCCAGAATCCTCGGTTCACCGTCCAGGGGACACAGGAACACCACAGTCTAATGACTCCCAGCGTGCGCAGTTATCTAAGAAAAGACAGAGGAGAGACGAGGAGGGCAGAGAGGAAGAGACTCGAATCCGGCTGTACCTCCAAGCCGTCAGGCCTCTCTGAATTACAATCCCAACAACAAGAAGATCCACAACAAAGCTTCAGCCCTGAACTTGCCGAGCTGAGGAGTCCTCAGACAGCTGGATGATTACACCTTGAATAAATGTGTTTTTTGATAGAGATAACAGCTTTCATTTTCTTTAGTGTTGCTTCTCTGAGCTGCGGCATAATCGACCCAATGACTAACGGAGGCATTGGTCTTGTGACAAACAACAAGCGAGGAACAGGGAGCAGAATCAAGGTTGTTTACATTTTGGAGTCAATATTACAGACACCTAAATCTCCAGCAGCAAACTGTGTCTGCTTTACAGTCACACTAAAATCACATTTCCTAAGAAATAAGTGTTTTGTTTACTTATCCAGTCAAAATCATAATAACCAAAATGAAATAAAACCCATT
The DNA here is from genome assembly GCF_022749685.1 of Semicossyphus pulcher. Lineage (NCBI taxonomy): Eukaryota > Metazoa > Chordata > Actinopteri > Labriformes > Labridae > Semicossyphus > Semicossyphus pulcher. The sequence goes on from NW_027211637.1 coordinate 23,681,258, forward strand.
TTAATCAAGAGTTCTTCAATGATCGTACCTCCTACATGATTGTATCCCAGGGGGAGTACATTTTTGGTATTGACTGACACCATTACTCTAATTTGATTGGTTAAAAATCTGTGCAGGCAGACATTTAAAAATAGTTTTTCCAATCACCAGACACAGTTCAGGAAGTTGATGATGGTGCTGAGAATAAGTTCCTCTACCTGTGTGGGGTAGGTTTATCCACAGCCCCCGCAGCTCCTGAGTCTATTCACTCAAATAAGCAGATGACTATATGCACAGATTATAGTTGATTCCTTCAGCCAACGGACACCAAAGTAAATACAGGACCCATTTTTCCAAGCCACACATATTCCAAATATTCTAACTCTTAAAAGGTGTTTGTTCTACAGGTCTTCAAGGAGGAAATTGACTTTGTTTGAGACAAGCAAACACTCTTTCAGGATCTGGTGACACAGATTTGTCTTCTCTCCAAAGATCAGGCAAAATGTTGCTGAATCATTGGTGCTGCTGAACACTTTTTCCAACCAGAAAAGCAGAAATTTAAAGACCCCCTCCAGTGAGAATCAAGTGTTTAACCTTGTAAACATCTCCATGTGGTGTTTTTCATGTGCTACAGGACATATCAGGGACAACGTAAGCAGTCATCTCCATGGCTGGGCCTGTCTGCTTTTAAACTGCAGTGTACCAAGGACAGGCTGAACGACACGTTTTCAGATTGGCAGGTTTGAGACGTCACTAACCTGATGGGGTGACGCTATGCATATTATTCGTGCTGAGGGATGACTACAACGCCCATGAAACATTCCAACGAGTTGCCGTAGTTGTAGAAATCTAATGTCACTAAGCAACGATTTGATCTGGCAACGGATGACATGTGGATAACAAACATGGAAAACGGTCAAATTAGCGGGTATCTTTAACAAATATACTAATAATCCATACAACTACTAAAGGTAGAATTGAATATAAACAAAATGACAGTGTGAAATAGGATAAAAAACATATAATTACTGCTTACACTATGACGCTGGCTGACTATGGCAAACTTTCTCCCGTAGTAGACAGCTGGGCTACAACGACAGGAAGTGCACAAAGTGGTACTTTTTCTTTTTCCAGACACCGAAGCCGTCATTTCAACTGTCGCTGCCTAAAGTCCCTATTATGTGCCACGTATGGCAACCACTTCGGCGATGCGTGAGCTTGCTGTAACCGTCATCGTAATTTTTGCAAACTCACTACTGACTACTAACTTTAACGTTAACGTTACTACTACTAATTACCACATTTCAAGCTAGCTACGTTTCAACAAGTTGCAACTACACGATGTTTTCGTGATTTTCATTAAGCTCTAACATAGACAAGCTAGGCTAACTGGTTTCTACATTCCAAGTGGCAGCTGTTTAGCCTAGCTTGCTCATTTAATGTTACAGAAAAATGTTAGGTTGATTAGAAATGGAAGAAAATGTCTGGTATTATTATTTTGACATGCTGCACTCAGCAGTTAGCCATGAAACTTGACAGTCCATCTGTTTTCAGTGGAAAAGTCTGCTGTCAAATTTCAGTATCGTAGTTTGGACTTTGAGAATGTCCTTGGCGCTAGAAATGGAAACGCTACTAGAACAATTTACAACGGTCCAAATGAAAAATACCTTTAAAACAGAGCCGTTAAACAGTTTAGGTGAATTAAAAAGAAATCTCAAAGCTGTCACTCAAGGAAGTGCCAAATGCAGCTACACCAGTACAGCTCTCAAAGCAAAGCTGAGGAACTGGTGTTTTTAAGGATGTATTATTGTACTGTGTGCTTTTAACAAACAAGAGTGGATCCGTCACAAACTCTAACCACTGTGAGAAGAAGAAAACTACTGCCAGACAAAATGCATAACAGAGATATTTTCCTGACAGCTCCCTCTAAATGCAGCCATGACGTTATGAATGTATGTATGTGTGCAGCGCTCCTGTGTCTGATGAGTAAGCCTGAGAGCAGGTTGGCTCTCTACCTCCTCCTGTCACGTCTCCATCCCACAGGAATGCTCTATAAACAAGAGGTGTGTCTGCCCGAGGCTACACCTCTAATTGTTTTCTCTGCTCACAGTCCCCCGAAGGGCCACTCTCATACCACCGATACCTTAAAATGCTGCCAAGCTCTAGATTGGTTCAATTTGAAAGGGTGGGAGGAAAACAACAAAGAGATTTATCCCCGTTCTTCTTTTTTTTACCCCCCTCTTCAGACAGCAGACACTTACCTTTGCTCACCTTTCATTTAGGCTTGTTGGGGCCGATCCCATACTCACTTTAAATCAGCACACCTCATCATATCTAAAAATGCCTTGATGTGAACATTAGCCTGTTTATAAAGATTCAGCTCCATCAAATGTTACTTAAATAAACTTTCAATACTATAATTACATCAAAAAAGTCCCATCACTTTCCCATAAATCATCAAAGTGTGAGTGTGAGCGTGACTAACCTTTAGGCCTTTGGATACAAGTATGCTGGTTGTCACTCAGGAGGAATCCTTCTCTGCAGCGGCACTCGTAGCTGCCCATCATGTTGACACAAATCTGTTGGCATCCGCCGTTGCCTTCTGAGCACTCATCCACATCTGCCGGGAGACAGACGCATAAAAACCAAATTAATAAGATCACTTCAAGACAGAACAAATGCAACCCAGATTACTGCTTGGCTGAAGGTAGTCTGGGATCAAGTCATGACCCATTTAAAGGACAAGTAGCTGTATATCATTGTCAAACATAGATGAGAGGAACATACGGAAGCCAAGGCCGGCGGTGCTTGCAATTATGTTTGATGTCTTTATCTCGAGATGACAAGTTAATTATTTTGTTATCTCAAGAAAACGAGATAATAAACCTATTTATCACAAGAAAACAAAGGGTTATTTCCGCTTATTACTTTAATGTTTATCAGAGATCAGGAGTGGCATGCAAGCGTGCATCGATGGCATCCTGACAACTGCAGCAACTGATTTAAAGATATACATTGTCCTTACCTCTGTCATTATAACAGGCTCTTTTTGAGCAGCAGTGGAGAGATGGTCGGTTGACCTCTCTTCTGCTCTAATGACATAACTGCAGCATCAGTTATGAATCCATTTATGAAGTTATTTTCTCTTGGTAAATTAACAAGTTATCTCGAGAAATCTGTTTTCTTGTTAAGAGATAAATTAACCACTTATTACAAGAACACAAGCTTCATTATCATCAAATATATTGAACATGTGATTTTGAGTAGGCAATAAAAGAAAAATGCAAGCACGGCCATTCTCCACCTTCTTAGGGAGACACAAATATAATATCCATTTAGTGGGATAATTATAAACCAAGTTAATTTTGTAAATCTCTATTTAGCTCGGTAATCTCATCCAGACAAAGGATCCATTTTAATGAGAGAACTGTAGAAGAGAACAGCAATAATACAACAAAAAGTAACAGACAGACGGGACATTCAATACAGGTACACAAATCATGAATGTGTTGGTGCAAACGGGTCAAAGTGGTGGTCTGATATTTAATACTATGTACAAGAGAAACCCCCAAAAAGGGCAAAGCACTCCCACAGAAAAATACAACAGCAGAAAGATGTAAAAATTAATTTGATATTTGGCCGAAATCTTTGATATAAATTGTAAAATTGAAGGGTCCTAAAATCGAACCTTGTGGCACACCTTTGGTGACATTAAGAAAGCTGCAGGACCTAAGAAAAAGAAAAGGAAAAGTTCCATAGACTGGAAATACTTATATGTGGAAATAAGTACCTCGCAAGTACCTTTAGTATTTGAGTAAATGTTCTTAGTAACATTTCAGTAATGAAAAATGAAACATATTATCCCTAAATAACTGCTGCAATAATAAAATTTTTGTGCGAAAAAGTGATTTGAAACCAGACATTAGTCAATGTTTAAAATAAGCATTACCACTATCTGATCGCCATGTTGGTAAAAAGGAAACAATACAGATTAATTTCTTTATTTTCTAATGTTAAAATGATCTATAAAATAATAAACAAACTACTCTCTTTCATAATTAAGAAGGTGTAACAACCATAGCGCCTGCCTTTTGTGCAAAATGTCATTCAAAAGGCAAACACAAGGCACACAAAGGAGTATTTGGATATTATGAAAAGCCGGAGGAGTTTGTCTGAAGCTGTCTGAGGAGACGTGTCTGTCTTAATGGTTATCTGACCTGGCAGCACACAAGAGTTGCACTGAAAACCTCCAACTGTGCAGCACTAAGCCATAAATGTGCACATGCAGCACAATCTCCTGGCAAGTGGGAAACCTGATCCACCTGGGCCAGAGTACCTGCTGATGACGAGTGTCTGTCAGCCCCATGACGGGAGGAATGCAGGGAGAGGGAGGAAGGAGGCGGGGGAGACGAGGAGGGAGAGGGAAAGTAGGGATGGAAAGGGGAGAAAGTTTGAGAAATGAGGGGGTCGACATGAGCAGGAGGGTAACAAGCGACCATGTGAATCCGTCTCCAGAGCATACAAAGGCATTTACAAAGGTGTCGCCTGAGGCCCCGTCCTGCCTCCGGGCAAGAAAGGGAAACTGGCCGCAAACGAGAGTTGCTGACTTCATTTCCACTGATAATGAATTGTGAACTTCCAGCTGCTCTCGTCCAAAGGCATGAAACTTTCTTTCCCCTTGCTCATTATGTTACCGGACAAAAGCAAGAAGTGAGCAGCGGTGGAACATCTATAAATCTTTTGATAAATTTGTTTATTTTCAAAATGCAAGCTCTTTGCGCAATGTCACTTTCACTGCTGTTCTGTGTCTGGCATTCAGCAGAACTTAGGTCCCGGCCTCCCCTGTGCGTGACTGCACTGTGGCTCTAGAGGTGACTCTCCATACTCCCTCTTACCCCAGAGACCTGGGATCTGTCCCTGTCTACCAACAACACTGGAACCTTATCCACCCCTCTGCTCAATGCATCAATAATCCGCTGTATACACAAGGCTTTTTTTTAATAAACCGTCATGCGAAACTAATTTACTGTCTATTTGTCCAGTCTGAGAAGGCCTCGAGATTAAGTTTCCTTTCTGGGGAATTCTCAGCCCGACAGAGTTTGAAATTAAACTTCACTGGCTCCTCTTCTTTCTTCTTTTTCCACACAGAAATGCAGAGAAATGTGGATTCACCAAACGCATAAACACACACGTACTGTGCTCACAAAGTGGCACCTGGCAAGGCAGAAACCTCTGGGGGTGGATAAGTAGGTCAGTGGCAGGTAGCACTCATGACCCTCGTCGGCGTGCCAAGTCTGCTGTCCTCTTCTCACATTCCATCAGTAAAACTGTCTCTCCTCCAAAAACAACGTGTCATGTCAGATGAGGTCGACGGGAAAAGCATCACTCGGCAGCCAGGTGAAGAAGTGCACTTATAGAAAAGCTGCTCGGCTGAGTTAACGTTTCGACTTTTAGTCGGAGTCAAGGGAGGACGGTTTGGAAAAAATAGTCGGGCGGGCTTTCATTTAACCGCGCGGCGGCCTTGTTGTCGACCTCATGGTCTTATTTCTCCATCATGCAAGTGGCAGCAACAGAGAGAGGACCTTTGAGCTGACGAAAGCTGCCAGCAACCTCCAGCTGCACCTTTGGAGATAAACAGTTAGCGGGCACCAAACACCCAAACTCTGCAAATCAAACAGGAAAACCTCGCGACACACACGTAAAGTCTCTCTCTTTCTCTCTCACACACACAAACAAAAATTCAGACATGTAAAGGCAACACGCACACACACAGAACGCTCCTTAACGCATGCACAAAATGCCCATGAGAAATGCAACCAGCCACAGAGGGCCCAGGGGAATTCTCTTTCCATACCCTCAGCGCATCAATGAAGGTTTCATTTCCTGATTCCTTCATCCCTCCAAATGAGGCGTCGCCTGTCAGAAGATCTCTCCTGTTTAAATAGCTCCCATAATTGCCTGTGTTGTGTGCTGGGCAAGGCTGGCGTCCAAAGCAAATATTTCCAAGCGGAAAGGGGTTCTGGCATGGCCCGGAGAAGTGCTCATGTTATTTGGACTTTAAACAGTTTTTTAAAAATTCTCTCGAGAGGACGGAAAAAAAACGTCTTAATCAAGTTAAAAGGGCTGCCTCACTCCTGAAAAATGAGACATGTCTCTGCTCTATCCCTGCTTCACTGGAGGAGGCGCAGGGCAAGGGAAGGTTCAAACGGAGAGAGATTAAGAGATTGGTTGTGTTTGCGGAGGCCATGTCCGCTGGTTTCTCAGATAGCCTTGGCTGTATATATAACATTTGGCCTTGCGCAGAGCTTTAGAGCCATGTAAACATGGTGGTTGCCTTACAGAAACTCCTGAACTCTTATTTTGGAGAACTCTTTCGCTCTCATTTTTTTTAATGGTTCAGCAACTCTGGGGGCATTTATTGCTGACCCAGAGTTTTCTTTTTTTTGCAGGGTGGGGAGTGAAAAACTACTGCTGTCAAAGCTGTCCCTGCGTCCGTCCCACTGCTTGGCCTCTGTCTGGATCAGACAGAACTGTCTCTGTGGTCCAGACAGACCAGAGACAAGGAGGTGAGTGGACTGACACTGGCCTCTTTGGGCATTTCATTTACAGGAGTCGGAGAGGCACACACTCTTTAATAAGGCAGCAAATCGGAGCCATGTGCGGCAGAACAGCTGGCGGACTGCAGGGGCCGACCGTGCGTCTCCGGTAGATGATCAGGCATCAATGAGGAGGGAGTGGCACATACACAGGCAGCTCCGATTCTTAAGTCAAAAGGATTACCGGATTTCCTCTGTTTCTTCTCTTTCGCTGCAGGAGTTCAATGACACAGCACATTTCTTCACCCACTTGAATGAGCAGGGAGCGGGCCGTCGTGTTTGAACCCGGCCCGAGAGGACAGCCGAGCGCACGGACAGATTGCTTTGTGCGAGCTGCGTGTCAGCTCGGGTTGTATAAATTGATATGTTGCAGGAAGTCCTGATCTTTCATCTGCAGAACACACACTCACTTAAATCACAGAAGTGCGTGTGACATTTGCAAACTGAAAATTGATGGATGAAAACACTCACAGTATTTAGCTTTGAACTGTTTATTGGTTCCAGGACTTCCTGTCTGCCTGAACCACTGTGTCTAATGCAGCTGATTCACATCTGCAAAGCAAACACGAGTAAAATCTGTTTAATGTCATTCTAAAATCAGCAACCAGGTTTGATTTTTATGCTCTTACATAAACAGAACAATACAGCTTTGATTGAAGTCAGACTTTTTCAGCTTTTTGTCTCCCAGCAACCATTTTGGTAAATAAGCACAGACTTTGATTCCACGTCCAGTCGCTCGCCGAGTTCTTTCCTACATGAAAAACTATGAGCTACGATGATGGTGAGTGCTATTTCTCTGTTCCTCCAAAACAAGTCTGGAAGCATTTTAAAAACAAACCCCAGGATAAGTGTTTGGGGTGGACAGCCTCATGCCAAAGAGACAAGAGGCCCTGCACTGACGTCTTGACGGCTCCCAGTCTGCTACATGCTTACATCCCTAAGCCCAATCTCAGGCTTGAGTTTCCCCCAAAGCCCTGCCAATGGGCTCAGCTGGAATTGTTCATTTCATGGTAGATGGGACTGAACAATCCTGAGAGGAGAGAGAGGGTGTGTTGATACAGTCTTCAGGAGCCGGCTAATGCACCAATCTTAAATCCGTCCCTTAACTCATCACTTCAGCTCCGCTCCTCTGAACTGTGGAGAGGCTCTCCTGTCCAAACTCGATCCGTGCGTGTCACAACAAAAGCAAAGTGACTGCTAACCGGGGAGACGGCGGGGTATTTGCATCTGCAGAGAAGGGTTAGTGCTAAGCTCGATCTGGGTCTGCGGTGTCCCGCTCCCCCTCTCGGGATGACGGCCAAAGGGGTTGACGCAATCCTACATATTCAGGATTTAAAGGTGCTAGTTAAAAGCCCCGCTTCAAAGCAAGAATCAAACGTTTTCTGCAAAAGGTGCGGAGGTTATCAACGCCGCCTTGGAGGAGTGGGCAATGCACTTAAAAGGAATGCATTTAAGAGCGCAGCAAAGGCTGTGGAGCAAATCAGCGTGACGCTCTTTGATGACTACCTCTCCCATCAGGACCTGGTCAATAATACATCAGTCTGAAACCTCCTGTTTGATTAGCAGAGCCTGCAACACCATCCCAAAGGATTACAAGAGCGGGGACAAAGGCTCAGATAGGACACTCTGAGTAACATGATAGATGAAGGTTTTAGTAAAATAATGTCACCATACGATTCCAGGCAAAAAAACCCAAACAGTGTAAAGTGATGGGACCTTCAAAGCTGCGTTCCAGAAGCACATCTCACAGCTGTAATGACTTTGCTTCTGTGTTATAGATCATGATACGTCTTTGGGCAAGGTTAAAGTAAAAGGGCATTCATTTCCCTATAGATTGCGCGGGGAATTGAGGTCTGCCGAATCAATACAAAGCAAATCAGTGTTGATCAATGGAAATCAAAGGAACAAGCTGCAGGAGTGGAGCCCAAGACCCCCAAATCAGCTCTCTTGAACAGTTAGAAACATGCACGGCTAACAGAGCAGGGCATGCTAAAAGGAGAAAGTCGCCCCTGGAAAAAGCCGGTCAGTCAAAGTTGGTGTTCTCTGTAATCGAAAGAAGCCATTATATTTGAAATTGGCGCCATAGCTGCGGAGAAAGTTGTACAAACAGCTCGTGGTTTCGCCCTTTCTACATTCCTACAACACCCAGTGTGCATTGCGCCCCCTCGAACAGCCCAGTGAAAGATGCTGGAGTGAAATACTACCGTTTTTGTGCAGGCAATGGCTCGTTTAAATCGTCTAAAAAATCAGGTCTGCAGTCTACATTTCAAACCTGACGATTTTGAACGAGACATGACATCGGAGGCAGGCGTCCAAGATTGAGGAAGTGTAGTTTAGCGAGCTCCCTGGCCTCCGCCAGATGACGCATTTTACGTCGTCTGGCGTCCTCCTACCATAATGGCATTAGCTCCCCATAATAGCATAATAGTGGCTGAGGTTGAAAATCGGCGAACTGGCCCTTTAATAAAAGCCAGCAATGCAATGAGACACGCTTTAATTTTACAGCACAGTTGCACTCTGTCACACATTAATAATGTCTTTTTTTTAAGTGAGCTTTCGCTTCTCCTCGTGAGTCACACTCAGGCTGCATGCAACCGTGCCGTTTCCACTTCATGGTAGCGAAAGAAATATCATTATTTGTGTCTTTTAGTGCCAGAAGGAAGTGAAATGTTGTGATTTGTGGTCGCAAAGAAAGTAGTGTTTGTGCAGATGTTTAGGATATTAGGCTACTTGAGAGCGTTTAACGAACTAGCAATGATAAGAGGGAATTCTGGTTTCTGTAGGACCTCAAACAAAACACATAGGTCATAAATGTGGGGACGGTGGTGCTACAGTGGGGAACTAATAGCCTTCCTGCATCTGGTTTTCATTCTAAAGAGGATGTGTGTTTTGGATTAAATTGACATTGATTCCTCTGTTTTTCCTAAGACTCTAGAAATCCTTTACAGCCTCGCTATGAAGGAGGTGTGCTGATTAAATACCTTCCCTCCCTCACCTCCGCGAGATAATAGACACGGCAGTTATAAAAGACGTAATCAGCTTCTTATATGCTCCACTTCATCTTTTCTGGGAGTTTCGAGAGGGCACAATAGCTGCTCTTGAGGTAAATTATACAGTGAGTGACATCTCACTCTGTGCAGACAGGGGCAGCGTGCTGTGATATTGCATTGCTTCCACCTTGCTGACTCCCTGACATCTTTGTGGGGTGTAGGGCAGACCTCAGAAACCAGAGCGTCCCCGGTGAGGCGCGCTAGGCAGCGTTCTGCTTCACGCTCTGCCGCCTCCTGCCACCGCCCAATGTCATTATGCTGCCAACACATCCAATTACAAGGAGCAGTGTGGCACGTGCGGATGCAAGCACACAAAGAAGACATCGACGGGGACGTGCGTGCGCCGGCCTAGCTCGGTGTCCCTGAGCTGACAGTCACACACACACACCAGCGCCTACTGGCTGGAGAACAGCCTGAAAGGAGGTGAGAGCAGGAAGTTATAGACACAACTGGGAGTTTATACAGAACTGTAACCATGAAAAGCAGAGGAAATAAAACAAAATCACCGGAGCTTTATGGAAAAACAACATGGGGTAAATCCAAAGAGAAGCACCTTAAAGATCCCAGACTTTAAACTCAGTGTGAACTTTAGAGGATCAGGTGAACGTCTCCTCCTGTGCAGCCTCGGGCACATCTGGTCTATAAGGGGCTCTGAGGGTCTGACCTCGTCTGGGAACCAGCTGCTTAGGCTCTCTACTCCAGGGCCAAGGGGACTAATCTTTTCTCAGGGGCCAAAAAGGAGCTTAAACCTGGAAGAGGAAGCTGGGGCCTTAACATGAAACCTCGGCTATACCTCTTCCTCTCCTCTCTTGTGTTTGTGCTGAGGATTATTTCCTTAGCGGCGCAGAGCGGGGGCATTAGAATGAGTTAAGTTCTTGAGAAAAAGAAGTCTTACGAGTCCTTTCAGGTCTCAGGGCAAGAGTTGGATTTGTGCTCGACAGCTATACATATATGCCATCCGGTGCGTCTTAATGCCGCCTTTGCAGAGCCGAGATTCTCAAGCCTTCAGGGGAAGTTTCTGCAGGTCATTCGCAGGAAGAAATAAAACATGGCAGAAGAAGAAAAGCTCTCTTTGTCTTACATCGTGTGTGTTTCACTATGACAGATTATATCAAAGGGATCGATGGATGCATCTCTGTTTGATGCAACAGCATCAGCCACACAAGCATATATTGCAATTACACACCTGCACGCAAGGCAGGAGCTGATCCGCGGCAAAGCAAATGATCCACGCACAGCTGAACGCCGTTGCTAAATGGCTTGGAAAATAGCCCCGTTTTACTCCGAAGATACCGGCGCATGAGCGAGGGAGAGACAGAGAGCGAGGGAAGATGAGAAAGAGAAGTGGGAGAAAGAAAGCGGGCAGCGTCATGTCAGAGCAGGTTTATTATCGATTTAAAGATGTGTTTTCCATTCCAGTGTTCCTTAATCCCATCTCATCAAGATGATTTGGGGCTGATATAAGTTTGTTGCCTTGTGTGCCTGCATGTAAAAGCCCTTTAAGAGTGAATCATCGTTAAGTGCTGATAAGTTTTCCTGTCATCACTTCACCTGAATGTTAAAGTCTGCTGGAGCAAGTCGTCTGCTATTTTCCTTTACAACAAAACTGCAGCAGCTCCGAGGGTTAGCCGGCTTCCATATCAAGAGTAATGCACCATGCTGAGGTTAAAACCAGAAGGGGGATGATTTTCTGAGGAGCGGCGGGGTCTCAGTTGGGGGTTTCAAAATAAAACAAAGTAAGGAAGGATGGAGAGAAGGAGGAGGAGAGAAAGACAGAACATGCAGAGGGGGAGTGGATGTCTATGTTTAGCAGCTCCCAGCAGCAGGAAGAGGAGCGTTTTTTCCCCCTTCATTTCATAACCTTTTCAGTGTAATACATTCTCTGCGAGGTTAATATGAATGGCACACTGGTGAAATATTAAACCATGGGAAAGTACGGTCGGCTGACGGCTCACTCAGAGCTCCCAGCTCAGGGTCAAGCTCTTCATAAATTCACCCTTTTCGTCAGAGAGAAAAAAGTCTTCTTTTGTGTTCAGTGAAAACACACTCAGAGGCTACCTGCGCTGTGAAATGAGGGAATAGCTAATATGTAATGCAGGAGTCTAATAGGAGCTCAATTCAGCCCTGAAACATATATTACCATCCATGATGTGACATTAGACACGCACGTAGAGGGAAGTTATGCAGCCACATGGGTAATGTCAGCCGGAGCCTGACACATGCACTTTAATGCACATGTTCTCCTGACAAAAGAGCCTATAGAACAACCCTTTCCTGCATAATTAAGTCAGCAGCAGGAAAATGTAAGGAATAAAAAAAAAAAACAGTTATGCTATGATAAGTGCGCACACACACTCCCAAACATCACACACTCACCTAGACAATTGTGCCCATCATGTGCCAAGCGGAAGCCATCATAGCATGTGCACCTGTAATTTCCCGGGATGTTGATGCACTCGTGGACACAGCCGCCGTTGTACTCAGTCGCGCACTCGTCGACATCTGCAGAGACAGGATACAAAGGGGTTTGAGAGTGGTGCCTTATAATTATGATTTCATGTAACGCTTTTGTCCAAAGAGGATTAATACAACACGATCAAGACAGGAGGGAACAAAGTCAACAAACAGCTTCAAGTGCGATCGGACACAGGTGCTGACAGGCGGTAGTTAGTACTTTTCTTTCTTTTTCTTCAAAACATGGAGAAATTAAGTTACAGTAAGGAGTTACATTTTGACATTTTTGGAACTAAACTTCTTTGCCTTATTGCTGAGAGTTCGAGGAGAGGATAAATACCACTGTCATACCTGTCAGGAAATATAAACCTTCAGCTAGCCTCTGGTTATCTTAGCATTAATACTGGAAACAGGGGGAAACAGGTTGTCAAAAAAGTAACAACACTTGTCTTCCAGTGCCTCAAAAATTCATTGAATTTTAAATTAAACCTAACCTGTAAAACCATACTAAAACCAAAAGTCATAATAACTCCTTTTATTAAGAATTAACTTCTAAATGTGATTAACTAGACCCAATAATAATAACAAGGTAACAATCAGGAATACTCAGATTAATGCACTGAAATGCTTTTCTGTACACAGTGTTTTAAAAGAGGCACATTTAAATATCTCTAAGAAACATCATCAAATGAGACTAGAAACAAGTAATTAGCCAAAAAGTGATGAAAAGATTTACATCTTTTAAGAGAGAAGAACACAACATGAACAAACTTTGTTTACATTAGGACACTGAGTTTCTCTGGTGAGTGTTTTTCCAGATTCTTCAAAATTTCTTGGTATGCTGACAGTTTTTAAACCACATTAGCACTTTGCTCATTCGTTGTAGAGCTAGCATCTAAAGTTAATAGCGAAGGAGATCCCTTTCACTTCACGGTTGAGAAAATAAACTGGTGTGGTGTTCTTCATGCTTTGTTTGACTCATCATTAAAAAAAACTAATGCCATTAATCAAGTCGTAAAAGCCCCCTCCGGGTTTCACACTGAATTCCTTCCTGCTTACATACAAACCTCAAGGTGACGAGGCGCCTCCAGGAAGTCACACAACAAATCACAAACTGTCATTTTTAGTATGAACTCTTCAACTGTGCAGCTTCAACATATAACATGTAATGTGTTATTAAGCACACTGCGGAGGTGTCTATCCATCTTCTCATCCAACTCTGGGCGAGAAAGCAATTAAGCATATTCCCTATAATATAAAAATATACCTGAAGATTGCAATAAGGTCGTTTGGGGCATTTAATAGGATAAGATGATGTATTTGTTCCATCTGTACTCTCATAAGAGCTCTTAAGAGGCAAACAGGGACGAGAAAACAGCTGCGGCGATTAGGCAGTTCACCTGTTAGTGATGTAACTTGGTTTTATGCCAGAGTCTCACTGATTCTGTTTTGTTTTTAAATCCTGAGGTTTTTATGCCATATTTAATATCCCATTATTTGACCAGCTTCATGCCAAGACGTTGCTTTTTCCCTTTGGAATTTTATTGTTGGCAGGATGAAACAGCTTTTTGTCCAGTAGGTACTAAAAGCTTTCTACTGAGCTCCAGAGAATGAAGTCAGCGTTAATATTTGCAGCTATTTATACGTTTATTAGAGTCTATTTATGCACATTAGCGCAAAGAACATAAAGTTAAGGAAATTGAATTATCTTATGTGAATGTACGCCCGCAGTAAGGAATCTATTAAAACGTGGCTTACATAATTGACATGGAAGATAAAAGCTAATCAAATGCTAATATTGACCATCACTGATAACTCCGAAGTCAGTTAGCTGAAGAAATGTGACACATAAATGAGAGCGAGGAGGCAGGAAGATAAAGAGCGCCTGCAGATTGGTGTGACAGCCTGAGTGGAGTTGTCTGTTACAGTTACGATGATGGTGGAGGGGTCCGTGCTGAGGAGACCCAGAGAAGCTGGATTGAGAACGCGGCGCACTTCCAACCAGCACTTACGAACCCATTTAGGGCCGATGATCCCGGCCGTTCGGCTCCTCTTTGAGGCCGTCTCACTCCGCGCTTAATAAGAGGTGACAGCAGAGGGACGGGACTAAAACAAAGAAACACTTTGCTGCTCCCTGCGTCTCCTCTTCCCACACGTCTCTGTCATTCCTCGATCACAGCACACAATCACACATCACTGTTCAGCTCCTCTGGAAACCCGAAACACTCACCACAAGCGACTTTCCCTCAGCAGATTTGAATTTGTTGTTATTTGATGCTTGTCAAGATGTCGTAAGTCAACGCTAAAGTTTGTCCCTTTATATTTGTCTTCTAGACGAACTCTTTATATAAATTAATTAGATTGTAAAACCTGAAATGTTGAAGATGTAATAATAGGGCTTGTGAGGTTGACTGACAGGTTTAGGGGTGGGACAAAATATCGATACGGCAATATATAGTCGTCCTGACTCGTGCAATACAATTATCGACGAGCTGGCGCCAAATAGCGATACTTTAATTTACAACTGCTACATATGGTGCTCTAAACACTACTCCATGACTCCTTGCGGTGGAGCTTATGACATTAATCCAAATTTAAAGTCCTGATTTGTTTTCATAGTTGTTCTATAGTTCTGTAAATTTAATTTGTAGACTGAAAACACGAACATAGTTTCATCTCAGTTTGTGTCAAATTCTTTTATGGGGCATTTTGTATTCTTCAGTAAATCATATATCAAGATATGATTGTGTTGCAATAGATCAATTATTGCAGAATCGCTGTATCGTGATATCATGTTATCATGGGCCACGTATCGCGTATCGTGTCGTCTATCACGAATCGTATCGTGCATGGTATCATGCACGGTATCGTCTATCACGTATCGTATCGTGCATCATATCGCACATCGTATCGTGCATCGTATCGCGTATCGTATCGCATATCGTATCTTATCGTATCGTATCGTGCATCGTATCGCGCATCGTATCGCGCATCGTATCGCGCATCGTATCGCGCATCGTATCACGTATCGTATCGTATCGTATCACGTATCGTATCGTATCACGTACCGTATCGTGTATTACCTATCGTATCGTGTATCGTATCATGTATCATATCATGAGTTACCCTGCGATTCCCACGACTAAACGGGATTATAACATTTAGTGAAAAACTATATCAATACTTTTTTCAAGGATAAAAAGGATCTGGAATTTTATTCAATGCCGTTCCCGTTTTCTCAGTTCACCAATGTTAATCAGAAAAACCAACTATTGATTTTTTTTTTTTGTTAAAAGGAAAAAAAATCACATCATCATTTATTCCTAAAGCGGAAAAAGATAGCAAATGTTTTAAAGATATTAAACTGTTAAAAATGAAGGCCAGAATGAAATCTAATTTATAAGGGAATTAAATTTGAAACGGACTGAGAGTGAATAAAATCATATGACCCTCAAAACTCTTTTTTGTGTTTCAAGTGGTCATTTTGGGTTCATTGTCATATTCTGCCAATTGAAGTGCCTTAAAAAATTACTTACACAGATGCTGAGAACAGTCATATGTGTAATTACTTGTAACGCCGTCAACGTTTTAGGTTATATGATCATCTCAAGAAAATAAAGACAGATTCATCCCGCGCTGCTGAGATCACTGGATAATTATCATTAACTCGAAAATAAACTTCAGATTCAAATGATCACACCCGATATCAGTCTTGAAGATCCCCGTCATGACTCTCTGTGACAAGTCCTCACTTAACAATGAAACATGTATGGGTGTGATGCATTAGTGTGATGCATTGATCTAATGGGCACCATGTGATCTGACATTTTTAGCTGAAATCAGTTGCTACAGAGGCCAACACACCATCCCTGCATGCTGACAGTTAACGTTAACTTATTGGCATGACAGCAAGAAACTTAATTTGATATTCGTCAAAAACAGTTTTCCGATGCTGTCAAAGACATCGCCTTTGAGAGACGGGGGTTAACCTCTTCACATAAACTACACACCAATCTTATATCTTTATAAAGCTATTTTCAAAGCTCCTGTAGCTGCTACTGTTTGAGGAAATTGCTTGAGCGTGTTTTCCATGGAAATGAAGCCGTCAAAGCTTTCAACACAGAAAAGTGGATAGTTGGTTGGAAGGCCGGAAGATAATGTTTTCGTTCATGTGCCTGATCGTCACATGCATAGGCTTTAAGACTGATTAAACGATATAAATAACTCTGAGGAAACACAAAGAGGGAATTTTATACTAAAGAAGTGATAGCTTCAGTTAAACATTGGAAAACATAACCGCCAACAACGAGCACTGTAGATTATATCGACATTAAAGCACCTTCTGAAGACATCTTTTACTGGTCAGGATGAACAGGAGGAAGTAAAACTGTTTCCTGTTCATTTGGGCGACTGACATTTATAAGAAAAAAAGAATAATGGTGAACATATCCTTTGGCAGCAGAGGACAAATCAGGAGCTTAAAAGATAAAAGCTTGTGCCTCAACTCAAACAGACTTGTAAAATCTCAGCTATTGATCCAAGCCTTTAGATCACTAGAACCTAAAAACCAAATTCGTACTATGGCACATAAAGACGAGCCGGGTGGAGGAGCTGTTGACGTGGTATTAAGGACAAAGCTAACCGCATGGAAGGAAAGCTTTCCTTCTTCATTATCTTTACCTTTCCTGATGCCGTCTTTTAAAACAAACTGATGCTAAATTGGTGCAGCACTTTTGTGCAAGGTTACATTCAACAGGCAGTCGGACTGACCTCAAATTTTACCACAGATTACTAAAATATAATATTTATTTCTATTTTTATGAGTATTGCTTAAATTCTGAATGTTACCAGTATGTCAGCCTTGAGAAGCTTTGAGCAAACCTTGAGTTCAAAGGAAACCTGACCTTCCACATATTTTACAATAGATTCAATAAAAGCAAACTTTTATGACCTACAGGCAGCAGGCCATGAAAAACACTCGGTCAAGTAAATGAAAGAATAATAACAGAGAGGGAAAAAAATGACATTGTGAAATATGGTTTTGTAATAACACTAATAAAAATTGTGGGATATAATGATCCGGCGGCTTTGGGCACATTGAAAAAAGGTTAGAAAAACAGACTTGTGTCTGACAGTCCGTGAGGCCTTCCTCTGGCTGTGGAAATATCCCTGACAGCTTGGCAGGCGCTGCGACTGCCGTTTCAGCCGCTATCTTAATTTTCTCCCCCAACATGTGTAGGAAATTTACTGCTTCATTTCATCTCGTCACAAAGGAGCCCTCCGCACCTGGCTTTCCTTTCCCCTCCGTCCGCCACTTTTTCCCTCGTCTCTCCTCCCTCTTCTGCAGAGTCTTGCAACTAATGAGTTATGTTGAGTGAGACAGAAGCTCTTACCAAGCTTGTCGCTGGCCCAGGGGGCTTACGTTCAGAGAGATAAGTCAAATCAACATGAGAAATGTGGCTTTAACTTCAATGTACTGTAAAAACCCTCCCACACAGGGGAGCAGAAGTTTGTGCCTCCAACCACAGGTGTAAATGAGCGCATTAATCCAGTAAGACTTTTACCTTCACAATGTTTGCCGTCTCCTTTATAGCCCGACTTGCAGATACATTTGTATGACTTCAGGGTGTTCTGGCAGATGGCATCGATGCTGCAGTTGTCAAGCGCCTCTGCACACTCGTCCACGTCTAAAAAAAGAGGGAACAGGGAGAGGGGAGGTTAGCTGATGAAGCTGCAACACTCTTGAGCGTAGTTTTACCACAATATACAGATGTTCATTATGTCACACTCCATGTTCTTGATTCTGCTAGATTTCACCAGAGTAAAAGACCAAATACAAAAGTGACACATAAGAACAGGACAATTAAAAAAACATAGTTGTGAGGTTTAACTTGGTTTAATTGGTGACATTTCTGAGAATATTTGTCCCAAATCATGAACAAAAGCATTTTCTGTCTAATTAAAGGCAAATAATCATATATTGATTGTGCTGCTGTGACCTTTAACTGGCCAGATAGATCTAATAATAACCTAAATCCCAATTAGAGGAAAAAGGTTAAAACAATTACATCTTGTGGCACCTTATTCCTTACACCTACTGTAGGTTAAAATGTAGACCATGGACATCAACATCAATATTGGAGGGAATGTTTTGCAAGTCATCCGCCATGTCATCTCTCTGCTGTCAGTTTGTCAATTTAAGTAAAAATTGTAATAATAAAATTGATAATAAAAAAAGAAGTCTTTTGGCTGGAAGACTAGAGCAGGGGTCTCCAACCCTGCTCCTGGAGAGCTACCTTCCTGCACATTTTAGGTTCCTCCGTACTCAAACACACCTGATTTGAAAGATCGACTCGTTATCGACCCACTGAAAGGTCTCAGGGGATTGATAATGAGCAAAAGATTCCAATCAGGTGTGTTAGAGTACGGTGAAACCTGAAACATGCAGGAAGGCAGCTCTCCAGGGCTATCGCCATGCTGGTTGCTCTTGTTGGCGCTGTAGTGCTTTGAGCTAAATGCTAATGCCACCATGCTAGGACAATGCCAACATGCAGATGTTTAGATGTCATAATGTTCACCATGTTCCCTACTTAGTTTAGCGTGTCAGAATGCGAACATTACATAATCAGCACTAAAGTACAGGCGTGGCTGAAGGACATGCCATGACTTTCGCACGTATTTGGATTGGACACACTGAAACACTGACATATTGTAATGTGGGCTAGATGATGGAAATCCACCCAAGGATTTGAGAGATACATAACTTCATGATGAGGGCATGGAGAAGTCAGTGCATGGCCAAAGTAGTAGTTGAGATAATTCAGACCAAATTGGTTGACCAACCAGCAGACACCATCCCACGCACCATGCTGCTACTTCCGCTTAAAACCAACCCATTAACATCTTAAAAAATAAGAAGCTAGCAGTCATAATTATTACATATTCCAGCTTTTAAAATGTAAAGTACAATATAAAGACGGAGGAAGGCAGGTTCGCCCACATGTACAAATCATATCCATGCTTGTCTTGTTTTCATAGCCATGAAGAACAGATACAGGTAGAGATAAAATCCATCAGTCTAAAGCTAACTGTTGTGTAACTGCTGGATTGAGTTTAGGTAATGAAGAGAAAATGTGAAAAGATAAGAATGGAAATGAATTTCACCAGAAGCATGATCACGTTTACCTCATGGAGCCCCTAATCCCACTAGATCCCAGCTAACTAGTCCAGGTGTTTAGGATTACCCCCCTGCTCACAGGGGAAGGGCAGCTTAACAAGGTTTACATAGCTCCCAATATCCACCCTTATCACAAGCCCTCTGCAGGAGCTGGCTGATCCCAATGGGAAATGACCTGCAACCTAAACCCCTGGGCTTAGCATATTGGCTATTTATGCCTATTCCTGGAGGACATGGGGTCTGCTGGGGAAAGGAGGGCAGTGACAGCGCAGAATGTACAGAACTGGGGAAAATCTGTGTCAAACTAGATATTGCATTGAGTAACCGAAGCAGGTGGAACAAAGGCTGGCCTGGATGTGACACATAAGAGATCCCGTTGCTTTTGTACAATAGGTTACTTGCATGCTAACATTTCGCTAATGAAATTCGACCTGATAATGTTGCTAGAGGAACGGTTAAGGAATCTCCAAAATGCTTCAAAGGCAACCAGAGGGGGAACCACATTTTATGGCAATCCATCCGAAAGTTGACAAAATATTTCAGTGAAAAACATGTCACCCTGATGGTGGATCTAAAAGAAAAGCCAAGGGTTCATCCTTTGGGGACCACCAATGTCTGTTGGCTAAAATGGAATTAGGACGTTCGACAGTAGTAGAAGCAGCATGTAGTCAGCTTCCTCCAAGCTGGCACAGGCGCAGTGTCAAGACCAGACGTTGCTATTGGATGTAAGTGAACGTTCATGAACTGTACAAAAACAGCTTTATTATGTCATCATGGTGGACTTTGGAAAATATGTAAAAGATCAAATGATTTGGGGTATTGATAACCTCCAGCTGCTCTGCCTGAACTTTTGACTATTCATGGACTTTCTTGATGAACAGTTTGTATACTTGTTACTGTTAGTAGCTAGCTAGCTCAGTTTTACACTGAATTGTAAGTGTTGACACCGCTAGCAAATTTTCAAGCCCCCCTGGCAGGAGGTACCCAGCAGGGAATGCTGAAGGGGGTGTGGCCCCAAAATAAGCACCAAATCTGGGCAAGTAGACAGGGATCAGTGGGGACCAGTTTTGACATGGAGTACAGTTCAAAAGTGATTTACAGCAACTAGAACTCTGACTCTGGGGATGATGACGACGGCGGGGTTACGCCCCAGGTTGGCAGGGAACAAACCCAGCAAGAATTCAATGTCGGTGAAAATCCTTCATCTCAGGTTATAGTTAAGTGAACATATGCTAGAACGGTAATCTGGTCGCGTTGTTAATAGATGAAATAGGACAATTAACCACATCCCCTCTTCAATAAGAACATTAGGAACACTTGCTGGAGTTGACGGTAAATATTTCAGTCTGGACTGATGGTGGACAGACGGACATTGCTAAGCATTGAGCCATGCTATCTTTGCTAAAGCTTGTCAAATGTCAGGGTTATAGGTTTAAAAACATTAAACTAACGGGCTTTAGAGATGAATCTGATGACAAAAAGCAGATGTTAAACATTTCATTGTGACATTTGGTACAAGAGTTGAGCGTCATCACTGGGTTTCAAACCTGCGACCATCTTTTTGAGTATTTCTTAGTGAGTTGTCAGGTTTTATGTGTCAGTATTTTTCTTGGTGTAATATTTAGTCAGGAATATAGCACCTTGGACAGTTGTGGCTCCTCTCTTGCTAACTTTCCACAAAGCCATTAAGTGACGCAAGAGCTCCCAAAGCTCTGTATTGATTTATATTATGCAAGAACAATGTGAATTCTCCAGAGGAGCAGCCTTGGTCTTTTCTCCTTTCAGAATAACAGCAGGAGAGGCCGTGTGAGGAAGTGTTTTTCAATAGAGGAGGCATTAATCACAACTAAATATCTGTCTTATTGTCAGGTTTCTTGGAACCAAGTCTCTGTAGTTATTAATATTCATTATGACAGAAACTCAAAGAATCACTCTGTTTATTTTGTTATTATTGTTCCCATCTGGAGCATCAGTTCACTTTATATTGTAAGGCTGCCGACACATACACACACTCTGAGGCCCCCAAACGCGCTCTTCAATCATGCTTGATGTTGAAAACTGCGAAGGAATCAAAGATTGACAGCTCAAGACATCAGCTGAACTTGTATGGCTGCAATATTTCTTCTGCATAAAGAAGGCAAAACATCTACACACAAGCAGTGCAGCAGAACTGACAACCATACGTCTTAGTTTTCAGCACAACTCTGGTTTTGTATTTAGTCTAATTTGCATCCAGAACAGTTTGATGCTGTTATTGCTCCAGGCAGTTGTTGAGTGCAGAAGCGCGGCACCAAATATGAGGCTGTAAACGTCTCTAATGTTATGTAACAGGCATATTATGATACCTAATGACTTCAGTGAGATTTAAAATGATGACAAAGAGCAGCTTGCTAAGCGCGTAGGGTTTTTAACAAGCCAAACAGCCACCTTAGCCAGTACAATGATGTGTAAGTGTACAAAAGAGGCTAAAAAATCTCTCTCCAATCTAAGTAAGCAGCAGCAAACAGATGAAAATGAACATACAAAAATGAACAGTGAGAAACAAAGATCTGCAAATTAACTGGGACACAATGAGACAAGTTATTTGTGTTGATAAAAACTGACTAAACATAACACACCCACATTCCCATCGCTTTAGGTGGAAGCTGCTCAAAATGAAATAAAAACAAAATCAAGAAATCCTGGCCCACAAACTACAATGGCCGCCGTCTGTCAGAGCATTGTTTAAACAACCCACCCATAAAAGACGCTGGGAGTGTTCCAGCAGACACATGGACAACAAAAGCTAAATGTGCTGGTGTTGTTGGAAACCCAACATGTCTCTGCCACGGAAACAAACATGTCAGAATCAATACATCCTTTTAGCTCACTCCAGAGGATGATCCTCTGAACGCTGAGCGTGTTCAGTAATGCTGCCCTGGTAATTGACTCATGCCCAAGATGAAAAGATTTTTTCTTTCATTCTTTTGTGTTGAGGAATCACAGTTGTTGGGAACAAGTCAAGGCAGCGGAGGATGAAGCCGGCGCTTCGAGACAAGGATGGATAAACAAAGTCAAAACAACAAAACCAAAGAAGACAGAGATGTTGGGCAATGCTCAGATGTTTAAACAGTTTCCTTTGGGGGATGTGTCACTTTGAATATTGCTGCTGCTGTAGCTCTCATCTGGCTAATAGACTTTAGCACATTAAAGCCACAAATTGCTTAAGTCTGTGTTTAAACCCGCTGACGTTCTCAGAATATTGAATTCGATGATTTTGTTGGATGAAACCGAGTCATAAAACAATGAAGGGTGGTTTCTCTGCCTTGGAACGGATTCACCTCAAGCTCAATAAAACTTAAAACCTTGCGGTGTGTCAAATGTACCTCGACCAATATTGCTGTTGGCCGATATATCGAGCCGATACGGGCCTATCACAGAGATATTGGTATTGGCAGAGGTATGTGCCCATATCAAAAAACATTACAGGTCCTATGATGGGGTGATTTAAAACTGCTTTGATCACTTCATTTTATTCAGCTTGACCAATATTTCTGTTGGCCGATATATCGAGCCGATACGAGCCTATCACAGAGATATTGGTATTTGCGGCGGTATGTGCCCATATCAAAAAACATTACAGGTCCTATGATGATGAAAACAAGGCTTGGTGTGATTTAAAATTGCTTTGATCACTGTGTTTGTTTCAGCGGAGCGCACTCTGCCTACACTTTAAACTTTGACGTTTCAAATTTAGCTTGACTAATATTTTTGTTGGCCGATATATCGAGCCGATATGGGCCTATCACAGAGATATAGGTATTGGCGGCAGTATGTGCCCATATTAAAAAACAATGCAGGTCCGATGATGGGGTGATTTAAAACTGCTTTGATCACTTCATTTTATTCAGCTTGACCAATATTTCTGTTGGCCGATATATCGAGCCGATATGGGCCTATCATCGAGATATCGGTCATGCTGTTATGTGCTAATACTATTTTTTCATTGAGAAAGCAGCAATTTAAGAGCCTTTGCTTTATCATAACATTGCAAAACGGATCAGATGCAATATTTGGAATCAGCTGAATTTTCTCCCTCTAAAGTGAGTATCGGTAGGAGTCTCAGAAATCCCATATCAGTCAGGCTCTAATGTCAAATTTCTAAATGCATCTCCAGGTTGGAAGAAGGAGGCTTGCAGGGACAGTAGAAATTAGATTTATTAGAATTGTATGAAATCTGCCAGATTAAACATCCTCCCAGGTTAAAAGGAAAGTAACTTTGAAAAAACATTAGTACATTTAATTCTAAAGTCCTCCCTTCATGTAAGCCAGAGCTGCCGGCTAAGGGTTTCTGGCCGTGGAGGTGAGACCCTGTCAGAGGTGCTTTTCCTCCCTGATTTATTGGAAGGTCCCGGGATAAGCAGTGTATTTAGCTTCGGCCCAACTGGAGGGGGTGTTAGCCGGAATAAGACTCAGAGGGGAGAGCGAGGGTGTGTGGGAGAACTGTAGGGCTGAAGGTGTGTAGTTCAAACATAGGGTAATGTTTACTTTGAGTGTTGAGACCCTCACTGTTTGCTTTGCCCCAAACCTGCCCCCATCCCTCCCTCCCCTCCAGCCCATCACCTTTCCTTCAGAGACAGAAATAGACTGAGTGGAGCTGGGACACCCATAGGTGTAGCTTTACTCGCGCTGCCTGCAGCCAACTTCAAAATAAAAGTCAGAAATATGGACCAAGTTATGCTTTCAGTCAGCGAGAGCAGCACTTTCCTGACACAATGATTCAGTGCAGCATTCGTGATTAAACATTGTAGACAAAACATTCTGTCTTGACAAAGACATTTTCAGACAATATCCGTCATTTTGCGTGCGGCAGGGGAGGAAGGGTGCTGGGTTCAACTCCATAAAAAGGTGTTCTTGGGATCACAGCGTATGTCATACTCTGTATAATTACAAAGGAGCTCGTATGGTAATTATGCATCTTAGAACCACACTTACACTATACTTAGGGTTGTGGTTGAGCAGGATGGGGTTAAGGTCAGGATAATTACTTTGCGCACAGAGCAGCAGAGAGCCTGAGAGGCCGTGCTGGATGAAAACACCTCTTTTATCTGTCTGATGTAAACGACCCATTTGATGATATGATGTTCAACTCTTAAACAACCTGTAAAAGGATCCTTTGTACTCAATGAATCAGTGAAAAAAACATCAGCCAAATTAAAAACAATCCCCCATAATGCACTCCGATTTAAGGCGAGTACAGAGAAACCTCTACCTTTAGTAAATGAATGGACAGCGGCCTTCTAGTGTCAAACTGTTATCCTTCTGCACAGGGAAGCTCAAACATCAAAGCAACAATAACGCTGACACAATATTCCTGTCTTATACGATCTTATTTCTCCAAGAAACCCAAGGTAAGGAGAAAGGACACTGCAGAAGACAGACAATATTGTGTTTGACAAAATACATTGTCCTATCTGATAGCTGTAATAGTCCTTTGACATGCTGATATCTTATGTTTTTAGCTAGCTAGAGAGGCATGTTTTGGAGCGTTGCATCATATTGTGGCGCTGACTTTTCCCCTTCAGTGGGGGCTTTACAGAGTATGTCACACTTCACACGGACTACCGTGCTCTACGACCAATCAGCGCTTGCTGCCCATCACATTGTGTGTGATATAATCAGGTAGGAGGACGAATTAAAACAAGTCCATCGAGGAAAAAAGGCAGCAACATCATTATTCCTCTTTTTCACTGCTCCATGTCTAAAGGCCTACGTCTGTCGGTTCAGGCTATAACGGGGATGATGTCCTGCACTCTGAACCCAGCATAAGCAAACATAATTTTGTCATGGGGAAGACTTTAACATCTGCGCATCTATATCAATTATGTACCAACATACAGCCACAATGCTGCTTCTTGTACTTCAATCTTTCAACAATCTAAATAAGGAATACTGAGTGTGTCTATATCCAGAGCCACACATGGTACACACTAATGTAAAGTGATGTGTCTTTTATCTCGTGTCCTGAGAGGAGGTTGTAGAAAGGACAGGAACTACGGCCGCTAATCATGAAAATGTCGTGGATTTTCAAGTCGAGCGAGGAGCAGATGGACCAACCTCGAGAAAAAAAAGAAAAAGGTTTTGATGAAATGCAGACGTCAACATGAACACAGAATTTAGCATCTCTCCCCCCTGCTTGCCAACATCCCCTTCAGCTAATGAAGGGACACACTGTTGGCCGTCCAGCAGGCTTCTAAAAAGTTGTGAATAAAAATATCCACTGCTTCCATTCGGGATATTTACACTCATCCTTCACACACTCTAAATGTTTAGGAATCATGACCACTGACTGATCCTGTGCTTTTAGAAACTGTGATCAAAACTTCAAACCCCCGGGGCCCTCCCTGCTTATGTCCACCGACCATGAAGCCTCAGATTAATCTGAGGGCCAGGGCAAAATGAACGAGAACACGCAGAGTTTAAGGACAGAAACATCATGTCAGCAAGCGCACAGGACTTCACATTTCCCCTTTTTACTTTTATCTTCTTATAACTGATTGTTTGTCATTAGTTTACGACAACAGTAAAGACTGGATCTAATTTTCCTTAAAAGTGCAATTTTACACATGAGGTTAAGTTCACTGACAAGGGAAGACTAAGTTTGCTGTTTCTAAAAGTTTCAAAGATAGCTGAAAGTGTTATGAAATAACAGGAATGGCTGTTGCATTATGGTAAATGTAGGATTTAATGGCTTTAAAGTTTGACCTAGACTAACAGGCGAAAATCAGGATCTCTGTAAACATTCTGACAATTACTTTCTTATGTTGTGTTTTAACACCTAGCCCTTAAATTTGTGTTATGGTTTTTTTTAATTGAATAATCTGCTGATTATTTTCTTTAGTAATTGTCTATAAAACATTAGCGGTAATAATATTTAATCTATATTACAAGGTTAATTCTCATGTTAGAAAATGAAAAACTGAAAATTCAAAATCATAGTTGTTTTAATATTGAAGCTCTTATTTAATTAATTTACTTTGTCTCATTAGTTAATTTGTGTATCGATCCCTTTTTACATTTTACAAAAATGAGTACCACTCTCTAGTCACATGACTATTTTCCCATGACTTTATTAGAAGTAGAACAATGGTGGAACCCTGTTGCAGCGCTGGTTTAGCTCAATTGATGGAGCAGGCGCCCCATGTATAGAGGCTACAGTCCTCATCGCACTGATCGCAGGTTTGACTCCCAGTCAGTCGATCCTTGGGTGCATGTCATCCCCTGCTCTCTGCTCCCCATATTTTCTGTCTCTCTTCAGCTGTCCTTTAAATAAAGGCAAAAGCCAAAAAAAATAATCTTAAAAAATAAATAAATTGTCACCCTGTAAACTTCTACATTTTTGTAGTGCCTTCAAGTTCTGGCTCAGCTTCTTCAGTCAATGAGAATAAAATACTACGACTGTCTGTCTGTTGCTGTATTAACACACGTCCTCTTTATAGAAGTTCCATCAACTCAAGCAAACACGCAAGATTCTTGTATCTGCTTCTACTTGTCGAGTATCTGACACCTGATTTCAAACCAAACACGATCCTGCAGGGTGAAGATCACGTGACCTCACCTTGTGTTATAAAACATTCCTCGGCTGTAAACTCTGAATAAATGATGGACATGCTCTGTGATTTTGATCGTATGCCGAGCATCTGGTGCGGAGCCTTTTCCTTTGGCACGCGGGGGCCTTAATAGAGTATGAGTCACAGACCTCCTGACCACCTCCTGTACAAAAACACTTATTACAGTAATTAAGTGAATCATGGAGCAATGCTAAGAGGGCGCAGGGAGAAGCTGACAGGACACCCTCCTAAGTGTCGGATGCCTAATGTATACCACACAGGATAATTGAACATAACTTGTAACCGTTTCCCATTAAGAGCCAAAGTGACAAGAAATTCATTAGTACCTTTCAGAGGCTTTCAGCCTTCATGGCATGTGTCCTTACTGTTAATGACTTCTTGGCTTCATGCTGAATATTTTAAACACGGGAAGGGTGGCACTTAGTCCAGCTGTATACCTTATATTTATACAGCCATAGCTAACTGACATGACACTAGGCCTTCTGCACACAGCAATTACATTCATTGGTGGCTGCTTTAACCAGATACAGTACCAACTATAAAGATGGCAACGTAGCAATTACAGCACAAGTGTGATATTTTTAGTTGTTTCCTGTCAAACGGAGGTATAAAGTGAATGGTGCTCTGTGTAAGCTGTGAAGCATTAACTACTACAGCTCAGCGGGCTGGAACTGACTGGATACATGCTTCATGTAGACGGCACGATCACTTCATGTAAACATTTCACTCAAGCGGACACATCAAGTGTTTAATGGCCTCTCCATTACTGCTCCAATCAGACAGCGTGAGGGGACGCCAGAGAGGAAAATGAAACATCAGAATCGTTCTTCCTCCACATGCAGCCACGAGGGGAATATGTAAGGGAGAGTTTGGAGCAAAACGTTCCTGGGAAATATTTGCCACTAAAACCCCAACGCCCCCCCTCACAAAATGAAACGATCCCGATTTGTTAGGTGGCCTGCATTCAATCCAAAATACTTACAAAACTTACATCTGCAACAAATAACTATTTTCATTACTGAATTATCTGCAGAGAATATCTGGTTCTATTTGTCTGTAAAATGTTCCCATATAATGAAAAAGGGCCGAAAGTGTGTATTTTGGCAGACATTTTTAAAGGGGGTAATATGCTAATTTTATGCTTCATATTTCAGTGATACCCGCGGAGTAGCTTAGCATAATTTACAGTTAAAAACACTCATAATTGTTCTCACACTGGTGCTCTGTGCAGGCCCTCATACAGCCTCTGCCTGAAACGACTCAGTCAGCTCTGTCCCTTTAAGAAACCCCGCCCTTACAAGCCCACTGTCTTCTGATTTGCCAGCTCTCCGAGGCCTGCTGAGGCGGCACTTTGTGACGTCACAAAGTGCAGCGTGTAGAAGAAACAGTGTGAAACCTGCCATTTTAGCAGCCTGCAGACTGAGCTGAGAAGCCTGAGAAGCCTGGGGATTACTCCAACAAACTTTTACCTACAGATTTGAAACTTCACCCACGTTTAGCACCCCCCTCTTTATTGTGTTGCTTTTTCCAACAAAACCCTGAAATATGAAGTTTAATATCATAAATGAAAGTCCTGAAAAATTGGGCATTTGCGCTCAAAAAATGATTCATTCTCTGTCCATCGACCAATCGATCAAGCTGTTTCGAAGCCATTATGCTTATTATGATTATTATTAAAGCAACAATAAATGTTGTGCAGACATTGCCTCATTTTTCCATAAATCCATATTTTAAATTGTCACTCTGTCGGCAGCTTTTTCCATAAAGTCTTTGTTGTGTGTCATCACTTGAATTACAGACTAAATTCAAAGTCTATCCTGTAATTAATCCGAGCAGCACCATGTCATGTCTGGCAACTCTAAAAAGGTTTATATAATTATAAAAGCATAACAGTGTTGACATTTGAAAAAGTTTAAAAGCTTATGCAAATTTTCTTTTCATCAACGGACTCCCACTGACCCAGACAAGTTGATGCAAAGCTTGTGATTGTCTTCTCAGGACGTGCTTGTAATTTTGTGGATCTACTTTGTTTTGAAATTCTCTTTTTCTACTGACAAAACGTCCTCAGAAAAAAGCTAATTACTACAACACAACTGACATTGTTGTTTTAAATGGGCCGAAATTTTAGATACTTGCAATATTGCAGACATCTGGCCAATGGAAGTACCAAATGGAAGCATGTGAGTGTCAACATAAAACTAAGGCATATCGGGCAGACAGGGGTTCAAAGCTGCAATGATTTGTTAGAAAATTAATCAACAAATGTTTTGACAACAGTTTAAGGAAATGAAATGCCTAGACTCTCTGTTTCCAGCAACTTGAATGTTAAGATGTCAGTGTTTTTTCAGTCTTTTTGTCTTTGGATTTAAGACTGTAACTCCAAAACAACACAGGACATTTCAGCATGTTGCAATGTGCTATGGGAACATTTGATGGCTTTTTTACGCTTGGATGATGTTTAAAAACAAAATAAATGATTGATCAATAATTTCAGAAAATAATGGGTAGATTATTTGACAAAAGTATACCTTAGCTGCTGCCATAAATACCTGTGCGATGGAAGGTGTATTGATTAAAAACAAAGAGCCCCAGCACTACCTGCCATTAATCAGCGGTATAGGCTATTACTGTCTGCAGTAAATATATATATAGAGAGTTCACTGGGGGTGATTAAATACTGCAGAGGGCCGTATGGTTTTCCCATGCCTCTGTCCATTGAGGAAGTCTCAAATTCACCCGTGAAGTCATCCCTCTTTTTACCCAGAATGCATTGGCCAGAACCCACCAAATAAATAACTTGGCTTTTTTCATCTGGACTCCTTGATGTATTGGGTTGGATTTTTCCATTACTAAGCAGAATAAGAGCATTTCCTTTCACTTCCAGCAGTCTCTAAAGCTGGCGCTCACCATCAGGAATGTAAACACACACAGTCTGTAAACAAGGCTCTCTCTGACCCCCAACCCCCCTCTGACAACGCTGACCACCGCAGACCAGCCTAATGACGTCCCTCGCTGACCCCCCCCCCTCAAGAAACTCTCAAAAAAAAGAGGAGACGCGGCCCCATTATTCGCACAAGAGGTCACAGGAGGGAGCGGGGAGGAGGGCGAAAGAGGAGGAAGGATGGTGTGGAGCAGGCATGGGCCTCAGAAAGTACAGAGACGGAGATGACAGTCCCTCTGAAATCTTCTCCTGAGTCACAGTAATCCTGATCGTTGAGTAATGGAGCAGAAAAACAAATGTGGGCTCTGTGGTGGGGGGGCTTAGAGGATTAATGATCTAAGAGCCGCTGCAGCTGGCTGAGGGACGGCACTGAGGTTCCTCAGCGAGCCGTCAGCGCATGTGAAGGGGGCTCTAGAGGTGAGTTTAAGTCTGGGGGGTCAGAGTGCCGTCAACACTGACTCCATCCTCCCCCGAAACCAACAGGGATGTTGTCAGCACCGTGCCGCATCTGCACAGAGAACAAAGGCCACTGACAGGGTGAGAGGGACAGAGATGTGAGCACAGGAGAGTCTTCTAATTTTAAGCACAATGCCTCAGTTGAAAGAAGCATCACTGGCCTCATTTGGAACATATTGTTCAGATTAAAGCTTCGAGAAATAAACAGGCTGCAAACAAGCTCTGCGCTCCGTACCTCCAAGGGTGAGGGTTAGATTTGACACCAGTGTTGCATACAAAGCAGTTACCCCGGTGTTCTTCTAGAAAAGTTTGGGCAATTTAAACTACATTCTTTCACTTCCTCTCCGGCACATGCAATGTACAGCTTTGTCAGCCCGGCAACCATTCTAAATGAGGTGACAAATTGTGGTCACAAGGGTCTCGCTAGCTGCTGATAAAGTGATTTTCTGCTCGAGGAAGGGGGAAAAGGTAGCATGGCAGAGGGATCTAAACAGCTGATCCCCTGGGGAGCAACAGGGATTCTGCAGAGTCCACCGGTTAGGGTTTTGTTTTGCTGTGACCTAACAGTCGCACTGAATACAAAATGTGTAAATCAGCTTCAGTGTTTGCATGCAGATGATTGGAGGAGGCAGCTGTCGCGAAATGTCCTCACATGAAACTTTGACCAATACCACTCTCATAGCTGCTGGTTAGATTTGAAGCTAGAGCAAACAGCCAGTTAGCTTAGCATCAACACTGAAAAGAGAGGGATACAGCTAGCCTGTCTCAGTTTAAACGGTTACAAAATCCACTTTCGAGCACCTTAAAAGCTCACTTACTTTTTTGCTCAATCCGTTCAAGAACCGACGTATAATTACTGCACTTAATGGATGGACTATTTGGAGGCTTTGAACTGTTGCCAGGCACCCAGTAAATACTCTGGGAAGCAAATGGATTAAACAAACAAGATGTAATGTGCTCATTAGTGAGCGTCAGAGGTGCTGGTAGATGTATTTTCTAGCCATTTGACAAAGCCAGGCTAGCTTTGTTGCCTTATGGTCTTTGTGCTAAGCGAAGCATCAGCTGGCAGTGGCCTTTTATTACACAGGCATGAGAGTGGCATCAATGTTTGATTATTCTTTTAAATGAATACTTAAAAACTTATATGTGAGGCTGATAAATTCCTAACTCTAAACGCAGCAGTGAAACTTTATCCCCCGCAAAAAAGTGGAATGATAATCAGATTTTCTTAGCAGATAAAGATAAAGACAGATTTGTAGCATGCAGCTTATTATAAAACAAAAAGGTTACTTGAGGAAATTGATTAAATGTTTATCATGTGGTGAACTTGTGAGCGGAGATTTCTTAAGGCCAGCAAGTCTTTGACACTCTGATGCAGAGAGGGAAATGTCTTGACATTCCAGCAGGCAGGATGAAAGTGAGCGACTGTCCGGAACGAAGGCCCACTGACTCGCCCCTTTGGGTCACAGCT
This sequence comes from Semicossyphus pulcher, assembly GCF_022749685.1. Lineage (NCBI taxonomy): Eukaryota > Metazoa > Chordata > Actinopteri > Labriformes > Labridae > Semicossyphus > Semicossyphus pulcher. The sequence continues at coordinate 23,712,992 of NW_027211637.1, forward strand.
TGAGCCAGACAGCTTCGACTTTACATGTGCCTGCAAACATGCTACTCGTCCTGTAGCTGCAGTCCAGCTTCACTGAAATAAAATGTTTCGTGCTGCGGCTTCGCCACAGTGAATCCAGGGAATTAGAAATAAAATAGGCACAATAAACCTAAACCGTTCCCTGTTTTTAAAGGATTTCCCGCATGTAATTGAGCCTCATTTCGGGAAGCGAAAGCACTCCTGCCTGCTAAGTGCGATCATTAATATCCAGTCTGAAATCACTCATCACAGTCATACTTGTTCACTTGTCCTTGCAGCACACCCACAGATCAAAGCCCTCATGAATCACACCACATTGCTCTTGGACTGAGTTGTTATCAAGTGTTTTCACCACTCAAGTAATGCCAAGATAATAATCTCTGTGCTCTCTCGGCTGCTCTGTAACAACATGTACAGTGGTACTGGAGCACCACTTGTCAGACAGACGCTCTTCTCAGAGTGTCTGCTGAGTGCAAAAGTGAACGCTGGATTGATCCCCCATCCACCCACTCGGCAGCGAGTGACCGAGGGCTACCCCGAGGCTCAACCTGCCGCGCGCTCTGATCATACCGAGAACACGACTGTCTGACACAGTGCTCCTGCCGCTGCAGAAGAAGACAGAGTGAGACGAGCAGGGCTGTTTTTATCACCACTGTGTTTCCGGTTTAGGGAAAAAGGCGTTTACAGGTTATGGGAGCTCATCTGCTTTAATTGGAATAAGGTCAGTCGGACTAGAGGAGTTTTATACCTGATTCAGCTCCCCTGACAGCCAGAGGAGGAATGAGGTTAGGTATCTTGGTCGGTGCTTATGTTTGGCCCAGATTTTCTAGTAATTTGAGGGGATAACACATCCAGTCTTGAACCTTCAGAATTGCTCTCAGACTCTTCAAGGCCGTCTTGATAATTTGGAACATTTTTTGATATTGAGGATTTGAAATCTGGACGATCATGTCAGCACATTTTGAACGGGATCACAAAAGCCTGCACGAGAGAAGTCTACAAGGAGACGGAGCCGCTGACAGTGCTGTCAATCAACTGTAAACATTCTTGCCCTTGAGGCTAACATAAGCTAGCAAACAACTGTTGACGGAAACCTAGCAGGCACATCTCACCTCTAGTTCTAGCTGAAAAATGTGCTGAATTCATGAAGCTGTCTGCTTTTATTTTTCCTCACTGCAAAGCATTACTACAGCGGGTTGTAGTCTTCTTTTGGTCTACGTCTTCTTCCCTGTTAGATCACATGAGGTCACATAATGCTTGCCCTTACATAGTACCCCTTTTTACATTGCAGTTCCGCCACAGTGCCGTAACAAAGCTCTGCCATCATGCTGCATTTGCCATTTTACTTTGGACCAAGCAACGCTGGTGTAAGGCCGCCCCAGTGTGTGTTTTTACATCGTGTTCGGGCGTTGCGGAAGCAGAACGTGCGTGAGGTGTAAACAATCAGCGCTTGCTTCACCTACACGGCGCTGTTCCGCCCTGCCTGCTCTGCCATTTACACTGATGTCCTTTCACCTCTGTTGCGCCTCTGATACTACCTCTAATGCCAGCTGGCGGAGCAACTTCGCCCTGCCATTCCGCCTCCGTGAGTTTGACATATACCCATATATAATTAGCGTGTTGATGCGGGTTTTCGAGACCCAGGAAGACCAGCTAATAAATGGCGATTGTCTGTTTTCCCATTGTCAGTGGAGTATACTCCTTTCGAGCTCTTTTCTGCTGCGTCTCCATCTGACGTCACAAACACGCCGGAAACAGGGTCGCGTTGTCGCCTGTTCTCTCGGATCAGAAGAAGCTCTCACCTCGCTGTCTTGCCAGTGCTGCATCTTGCACGTAACACAACAAATTCAGCGTTGTATGTTGTTCGTCTGTATTAAGGTGACAGCGTACTTCAATGTGCGTCATAGCATCACGCCGGAGAGGGGCCGGAGATTAGCGTGTTGACCAGGCTTTTGTGTTCCAATCATTGTCGATCGGAGCTGAGGCGATAATTACCCAGGTCTGAATGGCAATTGTAACCTTTCCCACTAAGCTAAAAAGCCAGGTGTTTTTTGACCAGTGGGAAAGGGGCTTTAGAGACGCTACGTAACTGGAAACTGGATAAAAACTGGATGGGCTAGAGAGGGCTAGAGAGAAGTACCGGATGGAGAAATCACAAGCTGACATGTCACTTAAGTCAAAGGTGATCCTCCCTGCATTGTCCTTCGCTCCTCTAAGTCACAGAGCATCCTAAGAAGGACAGAAGTCCTTTTGTCCTGGCTGACCTGAATACATCTTCAATTCTCCGTCTGTTAAAAATTACTTTGCCGAAAATTGTGCTCCGGTGGCTTGGCAGGCAAATGGGGACTTGTGCTTGTTTTAAAGGCAGTCTCAGAGGGGAGAAGTGCAACAGCTCAACTAATACTACTGCCAGGACTCGGGGGCAATGCAGAAACCAGCCGGAGAAAACGAGTGTGAAAGTGATGAAAGCAAAAATGTTCCAGCGAGATGACCATAGAAGATGGTACAGTCTCTGTCCGCCTGCCATTTCTTCGCCTCCCTTCTTCTTTCTGCTAAATGTTGCGAGAAGTTCAAGGCCAAAGGGATGGGCAGCAATAAAGGCCCCATTTAAACGCTTCAGTTATGTGGCTTCACATACAAATTCAAATAACCGACACAGCCCAGGCACTCTCTCACTGTCCCAATTACACGTACGCACACACACAGTGACACATGCTTTCACACACCTGCAACACATGCAGAGCCGACTGGACAGGACTCGGCACAGAGGAGAAAGTTGTGAATGTCTTTTTTGGTAGCAGAAATATAAAAATAGCACACACGGGCTGACAGCGGGGCTTTTCTGACACGTTTGGTGTGATGCGGTCGTTGCTTATGGCTGACAGAAAAAAAAGCACGGCTACTTCATTAAGCGCAAAGGAAAGGAAGCGAGGACAAAGCAAACAAAGCAAGAGAAAGAAAAAGGAAAGGGCTGAGTGAGTGTTGGGGGTGGGTGGGAGGGGAGGGGTTCTTCTTCCTTTCCATCTTGAGACTCGGGCAGCATCTCTAGGTAAAAGCCTCCCCGTCACTTGGGCCTCATATTGCCAAGGCTGCTCGGTTCCCACAGTGTGTCCGGGGGCCTGGCTCTGGCTTTCCTCCCCTGCTCGGGCGGCCCTGCGTCTTTTAGACCCCCAGGCTCCCGGAGCAGAGGTTACACCAACACAGCCAGCCACGGCAGCATGTCAGCCCCTCACCAACCGTTGCCTTGGTGCCGCCGCATTAACGGAGAGCTCCTGACTCTGTTTCGAGGGAAAAGTGATTTGCCATGACGTCTGTGGCTCCCCTCTTTCCTTCTCCCTTCTCTATTCCCTCGCTTGTTGCTGCTCGCTCACCAAGAAAGCCTCCTCCTCTCTCTCTCTCCCTGTCTGTCTGTCTGTCTGTCTCTGCACCCTTAATCTCTCCTGTTTCCCCTGTCTCATTTTTCCCCTCTTTGTCATTCTCTCCACCACATCCTCAAATCTTCCCTCCCTCATTCCACTCCTCTTTCGCTCTTTCTTTCTCCTTGTAGAGTAATGACTGATGCCTGAAACACGGTGCCATGATTAGCCTGACACTGATGAAAGACGAGGAGTCTTGTCGGCAACATCTGTGTTGAATAAATATTGAGCTGACAAATTGTGCCTCTTTTTAAAAGTCATTGTTCGTCAAGTTTTCAGAGTTATTCCCAGCACGCAGACTTGCCAGTGCCTCAGAGTTGCCACCAACATCCAACGCGATATTTATTTGCAGTAAGGCACAAAATATGCGCACAAATAACTTGAGAGGCAGATAAAATGTGACTGCGGAGCTTGATGATAAACAGGAACCGGAGGAGGAGAAGACGATCAAGTGGCCGTCCAACTCGGTGACCAACAAACAGGTGCATGCCATTACAGCCGGACTCTCACACAGCAGCATTCCACGCAACAAGGAAGTGTGTAATCGATGTTGTGGAAAATAAAGTGAGAAAAAAGTAGTTCTAATTGCAAAATGTAAATATTGAGTTTTCCCACAAGTGGGGGCAGACCACCCAGGATGCAAAATAGTCACCCACCCCCTTTCTCTTTTTGCCTTGTCGACCGCCCGAGAGATGTCTTTTTGTGTGTGCGAAACATCACCGACCACAATCAGCACTCGCACACACAAACCCATGATGTGTCTTTGCATGCAAATACTTCTGGCAGCCCCGGCTCGGCGTTTGTATTGTGGGAAAATTAAGTGATGAAAACCTGGAGGGGAAGGCTGAGCGGATCAGAAATCAGAGTGTTTAACACACCGCCGGGTCTTTCTTGTTCCTGCAAGGTGCCAAGAGTTTCTGATTCGGGCCGCCCTTGTCTGCTCTGAATCATTTCTCACAAGACAAGAGAGCAAGAGGGCGGCCAGCTGGGCAGGACGGCACTGTAGCTGCAGTGTCTGACAGACTGAGGCTCCCTCCATGTGTGTGTGTGTGTGTGTGTTACAGGCCGGTGTCAAATACTTGTCTGGACTGTGACAAATGCCTCCTGGTAGTCTCACTACAAGTACCTGCAGGATCGGCTATGAAACATAACTGTTCACACTGCTGCTTGCAGATCAAAGACAAGTGTTTTTACTGATGACAGACAGCTCTCAGTGAAACTTAATTTAAGCCTCATTATGTTGCCTTTCTTCTGTGACTTAGCATAAGCAAACTGCGCACACCGATACAGCTAATAAGGAATCAATTGATCATCAAAAGAAGCAGCAGGAAAAAAACTTCATAAATCAAAGTCTTTAAAAACTTCACTTTTATCCTTTTACATTTCGAAACACTCTGATTCTAAGGAGCATAAATTTAAGTTTCATTTATTTACACAAGTGGTTTCAAATTTAAAGAGTGGTTTTCTTCAGCTTTCCAAAAATACATCAAACAAACAGTTAGCAGTCTAAAAAGAAACGCTTATTCCCAGCAATTTGGAGTGAAATTAAAACATTTTTAAGAAACCGTAGAAGAAGAAGACGCTAATTTTGACGTAAAAACTTACCTTGAGTGGTTTTACTTCCTGAAGCAGACTGTTGGACAAAGGCGACCAAGCAGAAACCTACAAATCCAAGGCTCGCGCGTATCACAGCGTGCATATACATGTTAACTTTCACTGCAGTTCAACACGAGCACTTTGTAAGGTCTGCGATACGCAAAGAGCACATACAAGGGTGTGTGTGTGTGTGTGTGCGTGTGTGTGTGTTGGTATAAAGGTCTCGTGTTATTCCCCGCTGATAGGATAGTGCTGTGCGATCCTCTGGTTTCTTCTTCACGCCTGCTTATTTGAGTTTCAAGTGATCGGGGTTGAGGACAGCCCGACAGCGCGGAGCGGAGGAAGGCTTTTCTGTTATCATGTTTCGAGCCAGACCAATGTCAATTTAAGAAAGGGGGAGAGAGAGAGGAAAGAGAGAGAGAGAGAGAGATGGAGTGGAGTGGAGCGGCGGGGTCTGAAGGGGGAGGAGAGAAGAGGAAGCGTCCGCGCGCTGCGCTCCGGACTCCTCCGCTGCTCCTGCTCTCCTCTCACTGGCCCTTTCTTTCTTTTTCTTCTTCTCTGTTTTTTTTCAGCAGGAATTTACACACAGGTGCTGGTTTAGCTGAAAGTGGACCAGAGCTACCACGTGCACGGTGGGTCAGGCTGGGCTCGTGCGATATTACCTGGCCGGTTTCACCTGCGCACAAGAAAGGGCAAAAACGTCCGCGTGGTAAAAAGAAATGGCTGAAAGGGGGGACAAGAGGGCGGATGGATTTCTAAATGACTCAGATGGGAAAAGTAATAGCCCGGAGATTGCATTTTGTTCCAGGCTGTGGGGGGCTACAGCTCATCCAGCCCAGCTAACTAAGCAATAAGAACCCATTTTCAGTGGGTCATACAGGGTGCTGCATTTGTGTGATGATGTCTGCAATCAGTGGTAGATGATTAATGTTCAAACAATTCATGTTGACATTTAGAGAAAGTCAAACTAAGACACAGATGTTGCAGAAATATAAATTAAAAGGGGGAAAAAATTCAATTAAAATAGTTCCTCTTCTCATTTCCTCTCCTCTGATGGAGTTAAAAGTTCACTGAGACAGTTAAGCACTAAATTAAAAATGATTTCAAAATGGAAACGTGACGTTTTTATTCTACACTTCCCCTCATTTCCCTGTATATCTCCCTTATTCTGAGGTCAATTGGGGTCTCTGAGCAATTCCATCTCCCTGAGCCGGACCTGAACGGAAAACCTGTAACTTTAATAAAAACACACATGAAGCGAATTACAGCTCTGTTGATATTAACTTATTATGTTGGATAAATGAACTCCAGCTGTTGTAAATATTGTTCGAGATGAATCATATTCTCGTGTATGATAACTAACACTCCATAATTGTTTACAGGAACACTGATTAAAGCGCTATAATAATCCTCTGGGAACAAAAACATAAAACCTGAAAAACAAATTATATTTTGTCTCATGTGGTTCCAAAACCGAAACCAACAGCACATTATCCGCTCGCCTGTATTGATTATTGGGTTTTTCCCTGCAGGAGATTCGGCTCAACTGCTACATTGGGCTCATTGATTTCTGCTCCTGGCCTTGAATAACTAAAACCCTGCCTGGTGTGAGGAATCAGTAATACAGAGATACAATCAGGTATGTGTGAAGCATGTTGTAAAAAAGACTAATTCCCCTTCAACAAAACGAGGATGTTAAGAGTTTTGAAGCTAAAGACGGTTGCCTTTTAACCCCTATCATCAGCCATCCCTGCAGATCATGAGGCACCATTTGCACACCATTACCCCCCAGACCTGAAGAGGAATGAGGCTGGAGGAGTTCCATGAATCACATCAGACCTCTCTCACAGCCCGCTGAGCTACTGTGGCACATTTCACCGGCGATGACACATGAAACATTTGTTTTCAGGAAGCGTCCTGCAGAGGGAAGAGCATCTGTACACCCCAACACCTGCCGCCTCCTCCGGCACCCAAATTAATCAGCTGTGTTGATGCATTTATGTTTGCCTTTTAACGTACGGGGAAGATTCCACACTATAATTATCACACCCGCTCCAATGTGTGATTTTTCTTTTCTCAATCAACTATAATTAGGACCTCACAATAAGGCTGATTGGAGATAACAGCTCTACTGTTTTTAGATGCTGAGGATTTGAAACACAAGCTGAAAATAGAGTTATTGCTGATGCTAAGAAGGGAGGAGAGAGGATTATTTTTCATTGTCTTATCGCAAATCAGAAGTTTGTCACTGCCTTTTCTTTAAAGATTAAGTGTCAGGATGTAACTACCTTGGATTCAAAGATTAAACAGTGTAATTTAATATGGTTCCCTCATGTTTTTCTACAGACTAAGACGCCTCAGTAAATAAGAGATTCAGAACAACAGAATAACCTTCCGAAAATCCCTCTTTGCATCCACAGAAGACAAAAAAAAAACATGTAAATCCACAGCGCAAAGTCAAGCAGTGCGGTGTAATTAAAATAACATCCGTCAGGGATATGGAAATATCCCACGTCCCTGTGTCCAAATCTCTGGGTAATTGTGAGCACTTGTATAACCAAATGAGCTCAGAGTCACTCGGGGAGTTCGAGAAAGTCAGAACACGGGTTGCCACAGAGCGCGAGTACGAGTCACGCTGGAGGATCGGTACACTTTTTCATGGAAGCACTTCATTAAAGACAGAGGGCCTGTGCACGGGCGTCACACTGTGCACCAAACTGAGCTATTTTTACACCCCTAGACACACGAGGGAAGCCGAGGCCATGTTTAATTTATGATGCTGGTCATGAAAAGGACTGGAGCTACACGCTTGCTAAAGAGGAGTGGGAGAGTGTGGAAGGTGTCAACAGAGCAGCGAGGATCATTCATAGATAATAAGTCAAACGAAGCTGCACGACGCAGACTTTCAGAGAGAGTGAGGCTGTTTTTATGTTCGTGAGTTTTTGCTGCAGAGTAGCTGACCGCGACCTGCCAGGACTTGTTTAGCAGAGTGTGTGGCACTGTTTGCTTTTTGGATTTGGAGGCAACATCAGTTTAACTGTTTCTTTTAAACAGTTGAAGCATGCAACTTTTTAGATGTGTATAAATATATATGAACGTGAAAGTGAAAACGTGAAAGAACTGGATGCATGCACTGTGATGTAACCCATTGGTTTTTGAACCATCCCTTTTGAAACCTATTATGTGGCATTTTTGCTGTCGCCATCTTGTTTTTATGAAACCAGAAGTGATCATATTTGGACGACAGGGTGGCAACGCATTGTCTCGTTACTGTTGACAGACCGCTATGATAGGGAATGTTTGATCACAGGTAGCCCTGTCCTAAAGCATACCCTGCTACTCTACATATGTACATGACTGACTAAATGAAAATCACGCTGTATTGAAGAAGACTTGAAACTTGGGATTAAGACCATAAACTCATTAGAAAAATGTTTACTGAGGTAATTATCGTACCGTATCGTATCGTACCGTACCATATTGTACCGTATCAGACTGTACCGTACAACATCGCACCATATCATATCGTATCGTATCGTGTACTGTGCCATATCGTACCGTATCGTACCGTATCGCTTTGTATCGTACCGTATCACACCGTACCATACCATATCGTATCGTATCATACCGTGTTGTACTGTAACGTATCGTACCGTACTGTACCGTGTCGCATTGTATCGTACCGTGCCGTGTCCTACCATACCGTATCGTACCATATCGTATCGTATCATACCATGTTGTACTGTACCGTTTCGTACCGTATCTTACCGCATCGTATCGTACCGTGCCGTATTGTACCGTATCATACCGTATCGTTACATGTCGTACCGTACCATATCATATCGTACCATATCACAAATTTGCCGTATCATACCTTATTGTATCGTACCGTGTCCTACCATACCGTTTCATATCGTATCATACCATGTTGTACTGTATCGTACCACATCATACCGTACTGTACCGTGTCATATTGTACCGTATCATAACGTATCGTTCCGTGTCGTACCGTATCATATCGTTCCGTATCACATTGTGCCGTATCATACCGTATTGTATCGTATCATATCGTACCACTGCTGGCCCTTAGAAAGAATGCTGGTTGAAGGCACTTCCCCATGTTGTAATCAGAGGCTATGCTCACTTACATAAAGCATCTAATGGTTACATCTACAACAACAGTTGTTCTAATCTTACCTTTTTTTTAGTCTTTAGAAGGGAATAAAATAAGTGGCAACCAGTTGCTACTTTTTTTTATTCTGACTCTGAATTTCGAAGTCAAACAATGATTGCACAGCTGTTGCTGTAAGATAAATACAAGATGGATGCATGTTGTGAGGCCACCACTGTCCTATACTGCATGCTAATGAATGCAGGAGTTGGAAGCCCTGCAGAGAGCCTAATGCTCTCTGCCAGATGGTCATACACAGCGACACATCACCTCCACTCCTCATTTACCTTCTTCGATTTTTGACATTTATGCTCCCCAATTCTCTGAAAGATTTATGTGTGAAAATGCCAAGACTCCGAGCTCAGAAGTTTCCCATCTCTCTTTCCCTTCTTTTTCCTCTCTGCAGGGGCTTCACATGCGAGGTTACCGACACCACCGCAGGCCCAGCGGGGTCTCTTGGTACTCACCATGGCGGCACCACAGGGGAGCAGAGTGGCTTGCTGAGTTCCACACTTCAGTGCAGGCATCCCGGCGAATGCTGCGGGCTTGCCCCAGGAATGCATCCCGACCACAGCCTCAGTCACTGGCACTAACAGGGAGCAAGAGAGGGGAAAGGGAAATACAGTTATCAAAGCGGAAGAAACTGAGGTGTTGCACACAGACGCTCTGACAAACTGAAGGACTTATTCTGGCCTGTCAAAGGCTACTTTTGCAGCATGATGGATTCAAACAACCCCTGTGTCATAAAAGGCATTTATGTTGTAACATAGCACTGCTGAAGATGTCAGATGAACTGAAAACTGAGGTTATGAAGGCTTGTTTTCCTTGAACCCTAGTCATATTACCTGAGCCTTAATGCTGCTGCAGCAGGGAGGTAGACACGATACGGACAGGCTTGTTAGCTGCGTGAGGGAGCATGCGGGTGCTGGAGGGGATACAGGCCTGTGCGCGTACTGTATATGGCGTGTGTGTGTGTGTACAATCAAGTGGACTCATCAAGATCAAATGAGACAGAGAGGGAGACATTGTCCTGTTAAGATCCTAAGTTTTAATCCTTTCTGATGAGCCCGTATCATTCAAAGTATCAATCATCATGCAGCTAAATTGTATAACAGTACTTACCTGCCTATCTGAATGAACACACGCCCACACAGAGGGCAGAGATAATACCCGTATATTTTAAGTAAACTCTTTTGATGACACAGAACTGGGCCGGGGCATGCTTAAACTCCAGCACACTCAGCAGTGGCTCCCTGCCACTTTGTCTCCACTAATCCTCTATGATCAGCTCATATGTGGAGAAAAGGACGAGGCTTTCGGCGGCCTCTTTTTACAGGCAGACTCTCTGTAAGTAGGTAAGTACAGAACAGGACCAGGACGGTGGGGAAGTCCCATGAGCTCACTGTCTAGCCTGATAGCGCAGCAGCTACGCCTACCTGCTCCAGCTACTGTATCACAAGGGAGTGTCTCCGAGGAGATTCAGCTCCTGTGTGTTTCTTTAAATACCAAAAAATGACTAAACCTGCGAGATCCTGGCCTTTTTAAATCTCCTGAAGAGTGAAAGACCAAACTTGAGATTGCATTCATTGATGATGGCGTGCAAGGGTCATTGTAACACTCTGATGAGTAAACCTTTCAGTAAATATAGCCCACATTCAGCGCCTGCATTCTTTGCTAATACTCTGGACTGAATCATTTCCTATTGAAGGAAGGAACAAGTCTCAGCTATTTTATTTGTTAAGATAAACACTGCAGATAAAGACCAGGCTGAGCGTTTAGAGTCGCACTGGTTCAGACCTCCCATGACCTCAAAAACAGTACTGGAAAAAAAAGTCCCATGCCTAACAAAAAAAGGACCAGAGTCGCATGTTTACAAGAATACGTTTTATGAGACATTTCAGGGATCAACAGCTAAACCAAATGCAATTTACTAAGAGACCTAATTTCATTTTTATAAAAGGAGAAATCACAAGATGTTCCCACAGTTTAAACAACTGTGCTTTTTGGAAATATGAGGCACATGAAATGGAAATTGAGTTAAAGTCATTGAATTGGGTTCTTGCAAACTCATATCCTTTTGGCCACATCAAAGGGAAAGCTTACTTCTTACCCTTTTCCAGATGGATGATAAAACAATTATTATACTGCAGTTTATTGTGAATTAGCGAGTGTGATCATATCTACAGCAAATGCAGTCTAATCCTCATTTATGTCCTTTTGTATTGAATGATCTGCTGCACTGATGACCTCATAGCAAGCTTCATTATAAATCATCATTAAAACTTTAGGACTCATCAGGGAAAAGTATAACACAGCTGTTAGTTGCAACACTAGATGTATAATGCACTACTCTGCTCTTCTCAGTTTCCTCTTTCAACTATTTTTGGATCAATGTCACTTGTGATACAGAGGAAAAGTAGAAATGCTGAAACACAGCAGATTTCTCTGTGTTAAGAGTTAAGTCTATATTTAGTGTTTTTCATCAGCATGATTGCGTCGTAAAAGAAATTATTAAATGCTGTCAATATGAGCCCAAAACGACAGTTGAAAAGTCTTGTTACAGCTTTAAAAGTTGTACTGGTACAAACAAATGAATCCAGACTGCCCTCTAGCGGTCGAGTTGTTTCTGTAAATCAGGGGCTTTCAAAGTTTTGAAACAACTGCTTGCTTCTATACCCGCTCCCTCTCATCCCAACACAGAGCAAATATCTGTGTTGAGAGACATTAGGCTGGAAAATCATGTTAATGGTCGACATCCTTAGTCTTAGTACTATCAAAAACCATCAACACTTGTTTCCCCTGGCTTACTTTAATAACAAAAAAAATAATCAAAGTTTTGGAACTACAATTTCCATAATGTATGGGCAGTAAACAGGAAGAATAACGTTTCCAAGGAGACCGTTAGCTAGCTCTGGGCTAAAATTTGAGCATGTAGCCTATGTAATGCTGTATTTGTTTACGTCAGCCAATTGGTACCATAAAAAGTGTGCCGAATTTTGTATTAGCGGTTAATTTTAATAATATATCTATATTATTACAGAAAAATATTATTGTATTACTTTAATGCGGAAGAAAAATAAAACATGTAATGTTTCAGTTACGGCTTTGGAGTTATGGGAGGTTTTTCTATCTTATGGACGTTAATGAAGGATAACAGCAAATTTCACTGAATGTCTGAATCTTAAAACATCTTCGTTTTTAAAGTACCTTAACTTCGTCAGTGCTGCTCCAACTGGTGACCGTTGACGATACGCAGGATAAATCAGTGGGCTAACATCCGGTTGTCTTAAAAACACCTGTGTCGAACTCTCTTGCGCCCCCTGCATTTGACAGTTTGAACACACCTCTGCTGCAGAGTGATGAACAGGTGTTCACACTTTACAAACCTTACGACAAACTGTACCACTATCTACATTTCTTCCGAGATATAAACACAAATGTTCTACGCTACTTAATAAACCAAAGTTGTATCTTTGCTATTATATAATACTGTTGCATTATTCAGACTGAGGACTGGTGAGATTGGGAAGAGAATGCAGACTGATTTGGTTCTTATTCACAGCAGCTGATCTATGATGCCTACAAGGTTAGTAGTGAAAGTGACAGGAGCTGTCACAGAGGCCTTGTCAGTCAAGTCTGCTGGCACCGGGACAACACACAGCGCAGGTGGAAAGGAGAGATAGCCCACATACCAACATGTCACAGCGGAGCACAAAGCAGCCTGTGTTGGCTTGACAGCACAGAACTGTTTACTTCTCTCTTGACTTTGCAGTGAAAGAGGTTAACTATAAGCTTAACTAATAACAATGTTCTACCTGTGGGTTTTTTGAAAGTACAATAAATAGTCTAGTTTATCTTGATAGGAAATTATGCATGCATGATTTATCTTTTAACCACAAATATTCATAACAATATTCAAATCCTCTCTCACTTTGCCTGTGAATATGTTTTTCTTCGACAGATATTGATCAGTGATTTACTTCCTGAGGAGAAACGTGTTAAAATATTCTGTTTATGGACTATGCAATTTACATTATGGATTAAAATGCAGGCCCAGAAGTAGTCCAGGGTGTGATGAGAACATAAAGAGACTAAATAAAGAAAACTATGCACTTAGCACTGCTGTCATTCGGGGGAATACACACCCAAGTGTAGATGTAATTGCACAATAAAAGATAAGAGTTATTATCAGTTTAGACACATAATACTGCGCCACCAGCAAAATACTAAACATTTTAGATGTGGCAGGCTTCTAACACTGTGTTGAAATACTTTTTCTCATCCAAAAATGGAAAAAGCAGTTGATTCAAACAACTTTTGCTGTGTTACAAACCCTACAGTGCAGCAGCCTGGTGTTAATACATTTTCAGTGAAACATCTTTCCAATTGGGCTCAATTTTCTCAGCAGTAGGTGACCTTATCTGCAAATTACAGGAAAGAGCAAATCTATTTGTCTCTAAAAGCCAGCAGGAGTGATAAAGTCTTTTTTTTCCAGACACACCAACTGCTTGTAAAAGTGCAGCGAAGGTGTTGCATAAAGGCTCAACCAGGAGGTGAGAAAACAGGTTGCACCAGTTCTCTGCCATCACATCAGATAAAAGGTGCTGAAGCTGAGCCAGAAAACAGCCGGCGCCTCTATTTGGGATTTGAAATGACACATGAGGGCCTCAGAAGCTAACGGGGGAAAAGAAATGACACGTTTTAAAAGCACACAAAGGGAACTTTGACATTTGGTCAACAAAAACTTCAAATATGTTATTAAGCATGAGATAAAAACCCTCAACACTATATGCAACTGATGTGTGACAAGCTCGTGAGTTCTGACATGTGCGTCACAATGCAACCACGCAACCCACATGTTTCAGATTCTTCTCACCTTGTGGCCACTGACTCTGAGCTCTAGTAAGGTATGTTCTGACAATGCAGACATACTTTCTGCATTTCTATTCCTTTAATAATAAACACCCTGCAGTTATGATGTCATAGGTCTAATGCAGTCTGTGTTTGCAACAGAAAATAGTTCCTACCTGGGGTCAAGAAAGCCAGACATAAAATTCCAACACATTTTTGGGAAGTGAAATCAAATACAATCAGGACTTTTAAGAGCATCAAAAAAGAAGAACTAAGATGAAAACCTGTCACCAATTACTTGTAAAAAGCAGGAAGTGACGCACCAACACCTGTAGATCAAGATGAAACATATTTAAAAGTAAGAATAATGCAGCGTGACTCTTAAAAGGTAACAGTGTTTAATGTACAACAAACAGCTACAGTATGACAGTGAGTGAATGTCCAAACAGTTCTCAATTGCCAAATCTATAAGAAATAAAACACTGTACTGATGGAAGCAAAATATGAGGACAAGTAGATGTAAGTGGTGCCAAGCCAGTCACTGTTAGTCTCTGGTTATAATAGGTTACTGCAGTAAAAGTGAAATAAATGTGTGGTTAAACTGCTTCGCCCAATGTTTTGTAACGTCTGCACCAACCTCTGGTATGTTCCTTTAAATACAGTTTCTTTAAAGAGTCAGTTGAAGTCAGACGAGGTGCTACACTTTGTTGCCTCAGTCCCTGATCAGCCCGAGCCTCCTCAGAGCCTCGCGCCGGTCGTCTCCGTTTTCTGCACGGGGGCAGATCATTACACTGATGCCCTGCGATCGTGGCAGCTTCTGAGAGTTATCGGAGTGCTGAGGGGCAGGCAGGGACCTCCGTGAGTCTGGCTCTTTGCTGGTGGCGCCGCCCAACTTCGCACTGTCTCCTTGTGTGCTTGAAAACTCTTTCCTGCTCCCCAGAGAGGCGGGACGTGGGCGATTGTTGCGCATCTGGCTTGGGCTCAACTTGCCACTTATTCCGGCCTCCGAGTCTTGAGCGGCCATGTAGCTGCTTAGACCCGGACCGGAGCGCTCCAGGGTGGCTGATTTGACACCTAGGAACTTGGGTGGCATTAGGTGCTTGATTGGGACAGGAGGGGTGAGAGGTGGCGTGACCTCTAACACAGCTTTGCCAGCAGACAGTTCATTATCTGAATGCAAAGATCCTTCAGGGTCGCTGAAAGCAACAGGTACTGGGAGGATTTCTGAAACATGGACTACAGGAGCTGTGAGAGTCCCCGCTGCTGATCCAGCTGCAGGAGAATGAAGGGGGGCGGAGGCAGGAGACGGGCTGTGGACCCGGGGGTAGGATGGTGTTGAAGGAGGTGTACGTGGGCTGAGTGGAGAAGAAGGAGCCGCCCATGACCTTCGAGTTTGTGGAGATAGTTTAGGACTCAGGTTGGGGCCTGGATCTGCATCTTCGCTTTTAAGCAGGCCAAGTTTTCGGAGTGCCTCCATGCGGGTTCTCTGAGGGTCCAACAGCAGCCGGTCACTGCTAGCAGGCGTTGCGTGCCCTGAGTTCCCATCAGCCACTGCTGCCTTGTGTGACTTCAGGATGATGTTAGCCGGAAGCTTCTTGGGTTTAGGAGCTACAGCAGGAGGACTTCTGGGCTCAGCAGCTTCAGGAGGAGGACTCAATGCATGACCTGAACTGACCGCTAATGGACTCAGTTCTTGGGGCTTGTCGGGAGGCTCAGGGGAGCTCATTGAATGACTCTTTGCAAAAGCTCTCTCACGAAGCTGCTCCAAGTCAATAGTTGCTCCCGGCTTGTTGTTCGATATTTGTGCTGGTGGAGGAGGGTCTTTTGCTTTCTCCGGCTGTGGAGGAGGTCGTGGCTCATCCATGAAGTCAGAGGGAGGAGGGATCAGGGCCAGATTGCTCTCAGTGGCCTTAGGAGGCTGATCTGGAGAAAGGCTGGCACTTGGGACAATCCTTAGATTACCATCTTCATCCTTGGATACACACAACTCCGTGGTCCGAGGAGCTGCTGGGTGGATCTCACTACCAGGAACTGATTCAGGGTCTGGAGGTCCAGGTTGGGTCACGAGGTTCTCTGATGTTTCGAGATGTGTCGTGTTTGCAGCAGAGCCAGGAGAGAAATGTGGTTCTGAGGCTTGATTTAGAGCAGGAAGCTCAGCTTCGTTTGATATCTGATCTCCTCCGGACTCATCAGACTTGGAACTGGTAATGTCTGAGAAAGAAAAGCATAATTGTTCCAGTAACTATTGCAGATATTGATATTATTAGATATAAAAATAACACATAACCAGCTTAAAAAATAAAATAGAATATTTCATGACATGAACGTACCATTTATTCTCATTCTTTCCAAAGAATCTGGTTCATCGTTGGATAAGCCGCTGTCCTCCTGCACCTCCAGAGCTTCAATGGTTTCCTCCAGATACATGAGACACGCCCTCTCTTCTGGAGATAAGTGCTCCATACTGTCTTCACTCTGCAACCAAAATAAACAAAGACTTTAAAATGTATTCTCAACTCTTTAGCAATCTCTGTCGTCCATTTAATCCTAACCAACCAGGGTCATGAGAGACAGGACAGTCTCAGTAGGTCAAAGGGGGTTTGTGTTCAAACTGCTGCAAAGGAACGACTAATTACGCTGCTCCTGTCCTGTTGTTGGCTGTTCTTCATTCTATGTTGGCCTGTCAGAAGAATTTCTGTCACATCACTGCAGGTGCCTGTGAACAGCTCGAGATCTTCCCCCCTCTGGTCGTCTTTAGAGACAACTCTCACTGTAAGCCCTCGAAGGCCTCCCCTCAAACAGATTCACTTCCTCTCCTACTGACTGTAAACGTCCATGCAGACGTCTTTACCACCTGACGCACTCTCACTTCTTTATTTCCTCTTTTCCACAGAGGGCAGAAGCACTGTCCAAACTAATGTTTACTCAGATAGGACAGAGGGTCTAAGCGTGTCGATCTTTAAGGTTATATAAACGAACAGATAAGCAGCAGAGTCAGTGGGATCTACAGCAGCACTCACATAGCCAGAGTTCATGCTGATCACACTGTCGCAGCTCCCAGCACTGTCCATATTGCTCAAGGATTGGATGGCAACGCCGCCTGGCCACGTGTCACTCTTCGGCATCGCACACGGAAGAGGACCAGGGCAGGACCGGGGCTCCACGGTCCTCTTTAGATCGTGCAAACTTAACCAAGAATCAGTCTGAGGAAAAATCTGAGGAGAAAACATCGGAGCAGATCAGACACAAAGACTGATCTCCTACAAACACTAAAAATGAGATGAAGCTTTTGTTTGAAGCTAAAAATAGTCAACAAAACTAATTTGTAAACATCACAATATAACTATTAATGTCAAATGTTTCCATTAGTAGGATAAATGAATGTATTAAATTACAGCTGATAGCTAAATTATCCTCATAATGTAATAGCTCTCCTACTTAAGATGTCAAATGTGCTGTCACAGGCACTGATATATTAAACATTACCAGTTATGCTAATGGAGTCATTACATAAATTAATGGATGAATTTGTAAACATTTTAAGTACACATCGGACGTGGCTTGGTTTTAAAAAGTAGTCCATAAATGACGGGGGTTTGTTATGTAAAAATGATGAAAACTTCAAAACAGGTTTCCTTGCTGTCATCATTCATCCTTTTCAACCTGACCAATAAAAAATCCTTAAAGTGTTCTTTAATGTCAGAGATGGGAATTTCCCTCTATTCCAAATGTTATCTAAAGTAGAGCAGAGTAACAGGTTCAGTATAAAACTCCTTGTTGAGCTTCAGTGGAAGGATATTCACAAAAAAGGGAACATGTACTTAAACGGGAAAAACCCAATGTACTGTGTTTTTGTACAAAAGAGGTTAAGGACTTTTGGATTGTGTCGACAATTACTTACACTGCAAGAGCATTAGGAAGGGATAGTTAAAAGTCTATATTAACAGGAGGACACCTATCCTTTAATGTAAAGACCATACTGTAATGGGTTTGTTTACGTTACGATGTTAAGTTTAATGACAGGCCTCCCTTCATACATACATATATAAGATGTGCCACAATTTATAAACAGGATCATCTTTTCTCTTTCTGTTTAGTTTTAAGAAGCTTTTTTTCCCCTATTTTTTATTTTTGGGGCCTTTTATGCGTTTATTGACAGACAGGGGACAGTGGATAGTGTTGGAAGTAGGGAAAGAGCTATAAATGTATTTCTGTAGAAGACAGGCTGCTAATTGAATGAACTGTAGAGGGAATATTTTATATTATACTGTTGTGTTTCGTGAAGTTGATATACTGTGATGTTTCCTTCTCACCTTCTCAGGTCCAAACTGCACCATTTTTTATCGAATAAACTTGAGTGGTTGAAAAATTTCATTAAGCGGGGCCCTGAGACTAGACCAGTTGAGAGCCACTGCTCTATGGGACGTATGATGTAACTGCTGAGCTAAACCGTCGCCCCAGTTTTGGAAACTTTTTAACTCTGACACATTGTCATGTGCCATTCTGTCTTTAAAAGTTAACTTAATCATCTAAAAACACACCCTTAAACACACCCAACATAATACAATACAATTGTTTTCTTTCTGCTTCGGCCTCACCGCTCTGGATCAGTAGGTTATGCTGGCTTATCTAAGCTAACGTTGCTGACTTTAGATATGTAAAGCTATATAACACAAGTGGGTCAGTTCACTTGCTTTATGACTGTTTGTGTTGCTGTAACACCTTGTTTTACCGTTAAACTGACATCGTCATTTTAGGCCACAATGGCTGCAGGAATGTTTCACTGCTGTAGATTAAAGAGCTGAATGAATAACATGAACAACTATCTTATTCAATCATTAATTTGTACACGTTTTCAAGTAAAAAAGGAATTAACTCATTTTTAAGATGCAAGTTTAAAGCTGTATTATATTATAAGTTACAACAAGATCTGCTCTCTGAGCTATTAATGCAGCAACAGTTGGGAGGAAGTTTTTGCATTGGAGCACTCAGGTAATGCTGTGCTAATAACTAGAAGTCATACAGTGATGCTTTGCGTGGTCTATTTCTTGGTTTTCCAGGCACTTTGGTTCAGAGAAAAACACTCATCTCTGTTTGTGAACATGCAACAGGACATACTTCACGTCACTAACAATGTGTGTAAAGACAGCTGATATGCGGTATTACGTTGCAGCACCACACGTCTACTTGTTGTTTCCTGCTAATAACCCTGTGTGTGTATTATTACTGACAGGTCAGGCATGAGGAAAACATGTCAGAGAAAAACTCGAGGATTATTGCTGGCTCTTTAACTGCTGGATGGAGATATTCACAGTCCTCACTAATAGAGTGCAGATTTAGACACAAATACTAAATGAAGTCATTCAAGAGAAAAGGAGAAGGGGAAGAAAAGGCCACTTAAAGTTCGTACCGCCTCAGTTTGTCTTTTAAGAGCTTAAAGTGCATTAGCAAACGCATAAAGTGAATGCCATCAACAATGAGCAATGTTTGAGGCATGAAGGGATAATGTTTGATTAACTCAGGTTAAGAGTCTGTCATTGTTTTTGACTTAATCGGTCAAACATGCAACAAAAAAGCTTTAAGTGCTTGTTCGTCATGTAGCCACAGCTGCACAGTCAGGTTCACGTGTGTTCATGTGAGCAGGGCAAAGCTACCTTTGTTGTTCTCTGTTCTCAGAGAGCAGTGGATGGAACATATAAGAGGAACCTAATTAAAGCTTCCCTCACGTCACTGTTTGTCTGTGTCTGTTAAAGGCTTGTAATTACTGAAGCATGAGGTTCCTCTGAGGACGACGCCGACACTCATTCACCATAAACTAAATAAACCCTCGGCCACGACGAGGAAGTTAAAAACACAGCTGAGTGTGACACAGGCCGTGTTTCGAGAAGGAGCAGCCTCTGTGATGGCTCATCTAATTAAATCATATTATATAATTTCCCGGCAGCAGCTTCAACAAGGGGAAGGATTTAAAGTAATCAAGATAAGGATGAGTTTCATTAAATGGATGGAAATGGCATTGAGGACAGTGAGGTCATGCCTTCCTTTGGGGGATTCAAAGGCAGATTTTTGACTCAATATATTTTACATCTAGAAAGTGCATCTAGGCTTCATTGTTTATTAGAATTTTATTCCAGGTAGTTTGATGATAGGACTTTAAAAATGAAAAGAAATGATATTGAACAGTTAACTCAATAAATAATTTAGAAAAAGAAAATATTAGTAACAATTTAATTATTCGCTATGACGCTATGAGTTTTACTAAACCTGTGCTTTACATTGAGATGACTTTCTCCACCATTTATTCTTAAATGTGGATTTCTTTTCTTTTGATTTGCTCCTAAACTATTTTATTTTAACATTTTAAACTTAAAATATAATAAAGCAGACTTAGTCGCGTGTGTCATCTAAATTGAAACTCTCACGTTTTTGGCTCGTCACCTCCTAATCTGTTTGTTTTCTCAAGATGAAAGGTTTATTTATCTTGTCATCTTAAGGAAGGCCAAGGAAGGAAAAGGCCAAAGATAACAAAACAGTTTATAATGAGAGAAAAAAAGACTTTTATTTTGTAGGGATCATGGTATAACTATGGAGAACTTGCTGATTGGTTCGTCCAATCACACTTGATTTTGAGCTTTATGATCATCATGACTGTTGGAGAGGATTCAAATCTGAACAGTAATTAATGAACAGTTTGGCCTGTGATCAATAGTTCAGCTTTAATGATTTGCGAGCACAAACTATGGAGTGGCTGAACTCTGATATACATTATAAGTATTAATAAGAAATTATTTTTAGGGTTTTTTTTAATGACTGTCAAGAAAGATTTTTAGACTTTATAGAAACTTTTAAGAAATACTTGAATTCACAAAGACCTATAAAATAAAAGGTTTTCACTTGTTTAAGGGAAGAAGAAGAAGTGATTTTGTGATCCTGCTTTGTGACCAGGTAAACAGCATTGACATTTAGGTCCTGTTGACATGACGACATAGTAAGGAAGGACAGTTGGGGAATAACATCACTAACAACACCCACATTCACATGTTTTCCAGCACCAAAAGCAGGTTGACAAGGCGCCCGTCTAGGTGAAAGCTTTATTAGCTGCTAATTACTGTCCCTCCCATTAGACATTCAGATCAGCAGAATGAGGAACAAGTGTCCAAACTAGAGCAGCCAACACCTCTCAAACCTGAACATGCACTAAACCTGTAATGCAGCTGTGGCGAGGCTCACTACACCCACAGTTGAGTCAGGATTTAATAGTGACAGGAATGTCACTTTGCTTGCTTCCACATCTTACAGACAACTCTTAAATTCAGCCGAGCGCTCTGATGCGCCTGGGCGTTGCACTTGAATCACAAGTCGGCAGATAAAACTGCTTTAAACTATGAAAGGGGGCGGATCAGCTCCAGCTCTTTAATGTGTTTGCTGTGAGAACAGCTGCGAGGTTTGTGAGCCAGATTTACAATCCAAGAAATCATCATTCACACTCTATGGCGACAAATCATGGTGAAAAAAAAGAGGGTCTAAAATGTTAAGTATGTGTTCAAGGGCAGCCAGAGAACTGGTTTAATGATTAACAGTAAACAAAAGTTCATGGTGAACAGCAGGTTGTGCAACTTACCATGAACAGAAATACTTCATTAATGTTTAGCTTGGCTTGTTGTCCCACAAAAATGACTATTATTGACATTTATGTGCAAATATTTGCACTGTATCTGCCTCACTTATGCTCCAAATATTTAATGATTTAACACTCATGATAAATATGCAATTTTTGATAAGGAATATGGGCTGGCACACAGCATGAAAAGTGATAAGTAGTGCTGATGATATGTGGAAATATTTCTGGAATGACTATTTTACCTGACCCTACATTTTAAGTCCCCTCGACCCAGACTGCTGATAACTGACTCTATCTGCGCAAATGGGGTCAGTCACACTCGTAAAACCCTTAAAAAAACACACAGGAAGAAACAAAATAAAAGCCTTAAAAAAGTATACTATATTATTATTTTAGTGTTGAGTTCAAAGTGTGTTCTTAGTACACAAGTCTGACTGATTATCAGACCAGAAGTATGTTTTTTAAAATAACTTCTAACTGCTGTGTATCTATTAATAATACAGACATAGACATTCACTTTGAAGCAGAATACTTCCTGATAACTCACCGGATATGTCAGTGAAACGAAGTGTGAAAAACCGTACAGCTGTGCGTATTAAAAACCCCCAAAGAGCTGTTTTCTGGTCAGTCCATAGCGGCGGTGCACCTCACTGCTCTCACAGTCCCTCAGCCGGAGTTCTGTTCTTGGAAACACACCTTCACGACGAGAAGTGACTGACGGAACAGGTGGGAAATAATTACAGCCAGGTTAGCCACTTAGCTTCCGGACAGGTTGGCTTTTGTCCAATCAGTGAATGTCTGAGCAAGACAGCCAATAGAATAACAGCATCTAAATAAACGCAACCGAGATTGAATAAAGTTTATTTATTTTTGTATTTATAATTTATTTATTTTATTCTTCACAACCTTATACAAGTTTTACAAAAAAAAAATAGTGTGGGAAAGAAAAAGTGAACTTTCTACATGTCAAAAGAGCTACTTATTAATTCAACAAGACTAAAAGTCAGCATCGACTTTACTTAATGTGAGGACGAACTTAGACATAGTGGTTCTCGGAGCTAAACGCTAATATCAGCATGCTAACAAGCTAAAATAGTCATGCTAGCATGACGATGTTAAGCAGGTATAATTTGTAACCTATGTATGCTGCCTTAGTTTAGTTTTAGTTAAGCTAATAAGCTGTGTACACTGTAGGAATGCTATTAGTCTAGCATGTATTTGGTATTATTACAATTCATATTGAGGGGGATGTGAATGTCTACCAACTTTAATGAAAACACGTCAACAAACCAATGATATGTCAATCTAGCTGAAGGAAAAGTCAGGAGATCACCAAGCTAAGTAGGATACATCATATGAAAACAACAAATGTCTAAAAATATTTTCCTCACTCTACATTGCTGATATTTCATTGAAGAACTTATTTTACCTCATGCGAGAGAAAAGACCCACGTCATTAACATAATGGCAATTGATCCAATATGTTTCAATTTGAACTACAGATGTCAACTTCATTGTCCCACCAGATGATAAATCAGGGGATCAAAAAGTCAGTTGGCTTTATCAACTGGGGACGTTAAATATTTGTTCAAGATTTCATGGCAATCCATCAAATAGCTAAGATACTTTTGTCTGGAGTGGTGGAACAACATTTCCAATCGAAGAGCAAACCTTATAGTCAGCTAATCCGCCTACAAAGGATTCAGTTGAACTGTGAAAGCCTTTATGAGCTGTACATCAGAGCACAAGGTCAGTTGTATCCTTGGTCTTTGTTACTTATGTTTCTATAAGTGGCAACAATTGCTGTTGATGCATTTATAACAGCATTATTACTAACATGGAATTTAAACTTCTTCGTAAAGTTGCTCGTGTTAATATATTATAGCCAATAAATAATTGATAGAATAATAAATCCTTATAAATGGTGCTTTTTCAGAGAGTGGCACATTGTGTTCTTGTTCTGTGCTTTATAGAGAAATAAACACAGTCCGGCTTGTTTGACTAAATGTTTTTTTGTTTGCAGGCCGGACGCTGTGTGGAGCCTGTACCAGTTTGGATCCTGAGAACAAAGCAGTCCTTTCTGCAGATATCAGCCTCGACAATCGTTTACCAGGAACAGCGGCAGACATTTGTGACGTCTGCCGCATATCTATGGAAATGAGCTTATGTGTAAATTCACATGTTCATGATGGCGAATGACGTCACACTACAAGGAGTACATTTTTTCCATACCAGCAGTCACATCTTTGTATAAGAGATACGATGCAGCTGTAGTGTTATTTGATGGTAATGTAGCATGACAGGTTTAGGGACATTATGCTCACCAGCAGGAAAAACATTTAGAGCAGGGACAATGTTTTTACATGATTACTGGTTGGGGTTATGACATAATATTTATGTGCCTCTATCAGCGTTATTTTTAGCCTCAAGCAATAAACTTATTTAATTATTATAAAACTTTTATGGCTGACAGACAAATTTACTGCTATGGATACGACTCAGATAACATAATTAATATGCTATAAACTAGTTGGATCTGTTTGTGATCTGAATCCAGCCTCAGGACCAAGATTCAGCCAAAAAATAAAGTTTGGTCCTTTATGAGAATAAAAACATGAAAATGCTCTTGGTGTGAGTTGTTTATATATAAAAAACATAAAAATAACATATTACATTTGAACATTTCTGTTTATACATTAACAAAATCCAGAATCTTTTTAAGGCTACAGTCAAAAGAGTCGTTAATGTTGACATATTTCACTGCAGTCAGTGTTTGAATTATGGCTGTAGTAATTTTCATCTGTTGACTCATTTCCCTTCTACAAAGATAAAAATAATCGCTGTGGACAGGCTGCGGCCGGGCCAAATTGAGAAATATTTGAATTAATCTAAACTTCCCAAAGTCAACATGACACAACATTAACAGAACACTGAGGTTATTTAAAGTTTCCTACTTCTTATTAATACTTCGGCTTGTTAGGTTTCTAAAGCCTCAAAGTATTCCTGAGATAGATTAAGGTAAACAGAGTCAAGAAGTCAATAAAAAACCCATTTAAGATGAAAAGAGAGTTAATCATGTAATGCTGGAATTGACTTTAAATGCAAAGAAATGTAACTGCAGTCTGTACCTACTGCTGCAGCGAGTTGTAGGATGAAAGAAGCTTTGACGAGAGAATACAGTCAGCTTGTGTGCCTGAATCTTTTATGTGCCTCTGTGCTGCTGCTGCTGCTGCTGCTGTCCATCCTTCAGCAGAGATCAAGGTTTATGTAATGAGCAAGCATTTCACCCTGACACGTCCACTAACCTTGTTTGCCCTCTGATCAATCGAGACACTTTAAAGACATCAATACAGGCAATACCTGTGATTGAAATATCTGTTAAAAAATAGACGGACAATCGTGTAAAAGGGATCAGTGAATGGACAAATAAAGAGTCAACAGGAACAGCATTTCTAATCGCACCTTTTATTAGTTGTACAATTATGAAAAATAATCATAAAAAAGACTGGAAGCCCAAGATTATTTACAATCTTTTTTTCTGAAGTGAGGTCCCTCTTCTGAGTCATTGTTTTCTCAGCCTTTTTTTTTTTTTTTTTTAATCACAGGGTATTTATTTATTCACGATATGTTTAACTTTATAAGACATAGTCCTTTTCTCTCTTTTGACAAACGTCAAAAATTACATACGTACATACATACATATACATATATATAGATATCTATAAAAGCAAAAATCATTCAAGTATCAAAATACAGACCGCTAGATTCATGTACAATATCATTCTCATCATTGACGTCATCAGATTAGTCCCGAGAATTTCTCTCCTGAATCCTCAGTAATGTGCAAAAGCAGAACGGGACCCAGGCTGATGGCTGAAGGTGCCGACACCAGCCAGCCGAAGACAGTGTACCATGGAGTTATCGCACTGACAGCGTACCACATATACAACAGTTAAATCATATGTACCCATATACACATCGGATGAACAAAAAGTACCGTTAACAGTCAACGTTCGGGGAGTTAGCTAGGAGAAACATGCTGTGTGTCTTATTGTTCTGTTCTGCAGCTAAAAGCTAAAGACGTACCAGCCTGCATGGCAGGTTTGATGATTAATCTAATGAAACCAAAGGAGCAGGGATGGAGAGAGAACTGCAGTGAACCACACCTGATCCAGTTCCAGCGTTAGGACAAACAATTGTCCTATAAAACAATTAAAACAAACAGAAGAAGAGAAAACTTTCAAATCAAATAAAAGCCACCCCCTGTTATATTATCATTATTATAAAACAGTCTTTGTAGTGTCAGCTCCTCTGCCCTTTGAGTTTGGTTAGATAGTTCCTCCCGTGCAAGATTACATTGTTTAATCACAGTTATATGTGTATCTCATGGATGAGAAATGTACAAAGTGTTGCTACAGGACGAATGATCCAGGAGGGAGTGTGTACCGACAGTGTGAGGTCTCCGTCTGATAGTTTGTACCTTTGTAGCGTAACATAAACAAAGTTTTAGCTACTTCCCCTGCATTGACACATTGCAGCTGCATTTAATAATGGCTGTATACAATATGATGGCCAACAAGGGCAAAATCAAATCTCCTGTGTAAATTATTTTCTCCATAAAATATGCTTCACTAAAATCCAATTAGCGCCCCCTTTAGGCCTGGAGCACTTTCGCTGTGAGGACTGGGTTTACATTTCTCCTAATGAGAATCTTTTGGAGAATGTTTGACCTTCTGGGCCACCATACTTATAGTTTTAAGGAGGCAAGCATTCAAAAGCAGAACAAATACATCTGACTGGAACCATAATCACTTCCTGTGGGACAGGAAGCTAAATGTAGGTGTATGCGTGTGTGTGTGCGTGCAGTGTTGAAGTCGGTGAGGTCTGATGAACTGATGGACCCTGCAGTGTTGAAACCTTTACGTCTGTCCGCCTCCAGGCCCCCCCGTGTGTTACTGTAGTGAGCACGATCCAACTGGTGGTGCAATCTGGCGCATGGGAAGTAGGTCACTTTTCCTTAAAAAAAACATCCTACCCATCATGCAACAGGGCTCATAATGTCGTGTCCTTTCTTACTGGCTTGGGAGTGGCCACAGTGTTCAGCTATAAGGGGACACAAGACACACGCACACACACAAAGCAAACGGAGGTTAAAATAAAGTCAAAAATAACACTGAACGAATGGACACAAACAAGCATGATGGTAACACACTACCCCCACCCTCTCCAAGTGTACAATGATTAACTCTTTTCACCAACATCCGTGAAATATTAACCCGGTGTGATTGGCAAAACAAAAGGCAATGGTGACAGGAAGAACAGAGAAGGCATTTGTTGTGAAAAGAAGAAAAAAAGAGACAGGACAGAGGAAGATGCACTTATTCTTACACACTATGTTTTTTTTGTAAAAGTGCTTAGTTTTAGTTAGTTCACTCCACAAGAAGCATGTTTTTTTTTGCTCTGATTGATAGACAGAGGAGGGCTACAAGTCTTAAGAAGGTCTCTTTTCTGGAGCAACAAGGACCACTAACATGCTGACCCTGTCTTTAGAAAATCCCCCAAAATGCTTATTAGCTCCAAAAGGACCTTATCACAGTGCTAGGATCATAGCCTCCTTTGGCGTCCAGCAGACCGCTGACAGAGACAAAGATATCGCCCTTAGTTAATCCTGTGTAACCTCTTTAACACCGCGACCTCTGAACACTCTGCTACAGCCCAGAATTACAGAAACCGGCTTCTCAGTTTCCTCAGGAAACATGTCCATCCAGGTACAGGACGTGCGAAGCGTGTGTCGCTCTCCGCTGCAGATTTCTCTCAGCACTCGGAGAAGTCAAGAGGAGATGAAAGATCAGAGGGGAAAGCCTCAGAGTGGCCGTCGCCTAGCAGAGCAGGGAAAGCACCGAGAAAAAAAAGAAGAGCTTATCACCAGGAGTCAATACTTGGATGTTGACGGAGGTGAAGAAGAAAGGAAGCATTGTGCACAGAGTTCAGGAAGCATTCAAGGTAAACAGAGAGGAGAGTGCAGTGGAGGTGAGTGGCAGGCCGGAGGAGGGTTAATAATGTGGAAGGGCTGCAGTAATAATTAATAAAAGGTGAAGAAGAGGAGGTGGTTTAGTTGTCGCAGGTTGTGTTGTTGTCCAACGAGGACAAAAGTGATGAAAAGGCTGAGGGGAGGGCAGGAGTCCAGCCCGAAAAGAGAGCGAGGCAGAGTCACAGTGAAAGGCACACAGAGGGAGGAGGAGGAGGAGGGGAGAAGAGTAAAGTGAGACCAGGCCCAGAGGTCAGAGGTCAGGAGGAAGAGGGGTCCACTCAGAATATGGTGGTCTCGTACTTAGTGCTGATAGTGCGCTTGGATTCCTTGGGGTCCACGAGCCACGTGGTGCTGCCCTGGGACTGAGAATCCCCCTCCTGCTCCACGAGGTCCCCCTGTGAACACAAACAGAGCGCATTAGCGGACCTTTAGTGACTAACTCAATGTGAAATACAGGTTTGGTCAACAGCAGGCAGACAAAATTTCAGAGGGAACGCAGTCTGAAAAATATCTCCAGGGACAATCTGTCTTATTCTTCTGTCACAGTTTAAATGTCCATTTTTACAAGTACCTTTAGGCCTTTGTAGCACTCTATAGTAGCACTTTTGAGCACTAGGCAATAAATGAGATTCTCTGTCAATTTAAACATCGCTTGTGCTGCTAGCAAACTGTCACAAGGGGGCGCTTGAGTCAAAAGTAATATTTAAAGCATTCATCAGCCAACATGTGACTGTCCACAGACAGAAATCAGTCTCAAAACGTAAAAAATAGAATTACAGCCATATAAATTTCCAAAGAGATAATGAGTTAAAGACACAAATGGAAGAGTGTGGGTTCTTTAAGGCAGTGAGCGAAAACAAAATAGGAATGCAGAAAAGAAGCAGTGTGAGAGGCTGGAGATGGGACGGGATGAAACGAGGATGTGAAGCAGCACCTGAGCAGCAGAGCTGGCAGAGTGCAGCGGTAGGAAGGAGGGACGGTGGGTGGTGCAGGTGTAACAGTAACAGCAACGACTGTCGAGAGGAGGAGAGTCCTGGGAGAGATAAACACCGCCAGGAGGAGAGAGGAAGGAAGAAGAAGAAGAAGAAGAAAGGAAAGAGCACAAAAGAAACAGAGGAAGAGGGCTTTAGAGAGAGTAAAATGGAGAGACACAGATTTGCATAGCATGAGACAGGAGGAGTCTGGTCTGTTATAGCAGACATAGATTAGACTGTGGCAGCTTACAGGTGAGGATGTGAGTAACCATGGTAACAGTGTGAAGCAAGGCGTGTCTTCAAAAGTGCATTAGATTGAAAAAAAAGTTAAAAATATATATAAGAAATAACAGGCATAATCAGGAGTGACAGTAAACATCATGATTTTGTTGAGTTCATTAAGCTGCAGCCAAAGAAGAGTCCCTGAGGCGAAATGACCTCATTGATATTCAGCACCAGCTCACTTACTAATGCTTTAAAGCTAATAGCCAAACAAACATCAGCAGTGTTATCATAATGATGTGGAGGCTGTAGACTGTTACAAATGTCCTCAGATCTGACTAATGTGCTTTAGGGTTTCATTCTTAAAAGGCGAGACTTGTTTCCCTAAAAACGTAATAACTGCAACAGGATGACTCAGTGATTTATAATATGCTTTACATAGACTAGAAGTTTCTGGCACAACTTCACCTACTTCGATCGTGTGTTTGGAAGGAGGAAGTCAAAACTCTAACCACACCTGTAGGCCCAATCCCAATCTCCAGTCTAAAGCCTAAGCACTGAACCCTCACTGACTTTAATGACGTCAGACGTGCACTGCGTGAGTGTGTGAGGGTTTGAGAAGTGCAGAAAAATCAGGAATGGGACACACTGTCATGGCATCACAAGTTGCCGGGAAACAAGATGCAGCATTAAATAATGAGAAAAAAAGGCCGACCTCCATGCATGCAATTGTGTGTCTTAAAAGTGTTTACCTATTTTAGCAAACTTTCAAAAGTCAGAGGCATTATTTTTAATCCTTTGCGAATATTTAACTGAAAAACATAAACATCTCTAAAAACAATAATATGTTTTCACCTACAGATAAACGTCCATGCTTGCTTTGATGCATTTAGTTAAATTTTTGTTCAATCTTTATTGAATACTACTTCAATATACTTCAATAAACATTTGTCATATCTAGTGGGGGGCTGGACAATCACGTTTTTATACGTCTCTATACTGGCTATGAACTCTGGGTAATTACCAAAGGAAAGTCTGCAGACTGACGGAAAGTCTGCAATTTGGCCAGCATCAGAACCCTCACGCACTTGCTGATTTGACGGTGGGACAGCACTAAGCACTCACACACTTACCGGGAACGCGCCTCAAAGTACATGCGTCTGTGATTGTGGAGATTGGGAATCGTGCCGTAGTTTTCCTTTGCTGGTTGTTTTGCAGCCTGTATATGTTTACCTTTTGGTAAATGTGCTTCATCAGAAGTATGCCGAAATAGCTAGTAGCACTTCCTGTTCCCAATGTACACGTGGATGTACAAAGAAACTAGCAGAGTTCCTTTGATACTTTTAAATACATGGTTTTTCTAAGGCAAGTTTTGAGCATCTTTCCCCCCATGATACCTAAGCAGCTTTATGGACACTTATGAGACGTCAGAGATAAGGATGTCTTTGGGAAGAGTTAGTCCCTCTGCATTTTAAAATGTGTATATTGTCTGTGTGTTTTGATTGGACTGAGCTGCAAGGAGTGAGTTTTTATGTAAAATCGCGGCAATCAGGCACCATGGGGTTTAAAGTACTTTAACCGCCTCCTCCTGTGTGTCACATCCTCTGCTGCTGGTCCAACTGCACTCTAACTACAATAACTAACTTAGCACACTGGCATATACTTGCCCCTTTTTTTGTCCTAACTATATTATAAAATGCTAATACATTTATCTGTTGACTGCATTTGGTGTCGTGTTCTGCAATACGTTTGATGTCCAACCTACCGCTGACTTCCGTACGCTGCCTCGTGGTCTCGGCACAGGTCGGCTGGACTTGGTTTCAATGACCTCTAAACCGGGTCCCACTGGTAGGTTCTGCTGTTTGGTCCTCTGCGCCTGCAGAGCCAGCTGATAGGCTACCTCAAACGCCTGCCCGAGCGTCAGTATGATCTCATAGGTCAGGTTCTATAAAGAAGGGAGAAAGAAGAAGTGAGACAAGCTGTTTTTAGGAATTGTTGTCTCACATCCCAGAAAGCAGCACTAAACTTAGTTTGCAGAAAGAAAGCTCAAAGTATCAAAACGAAAGTTTCTTTTCCCTTCTGCAAAACAAAATTGCATAACAAGTACAAGTGGCACTAATCTCCAGAGTATTTTACAGCAGCGAGCAGCTCCCTTCAGTACCTATACGGGATAGATCCGC
Source organism: Semicossyphus pulcher (assembly GCF_022749685.1). Taxonomy (NCBI): domain Eukaryota; kingdom Metazoa; phylum Chordata; class Actinopteri; order Labriformes; family Labridae; genus Semicossyphus; species Semicossyphus pulcher. Next base: position 23,744,072 of record NW_027211637.1, read on the forward strand.
TGTAGCTTAGCATTAAAGCTGCTGCCTGCTGCACTCTTTGTTGTACTCTGACAGATTCCAAACATGACAAAGCACCTCAGACTAAAGACAGAGGATGCAAGCTTCTCACTACATGCTTTGGGAAGTTAAAAAGCAATCACATGCAACAGACAGAGCGCTGAAACACTCTGCATATCCTTTCGATTGCCATGAGACAAACACCCGCAACACCGCAAACTCTAAAGTGCCAGACAGGACGTGATCAGCTCTGTGTTTTCCTCTTTGTGTGGCGACAGTGTCTGGCTGAGGCTGATAGCAGCAGTATGGTCAATACAGTTTAAAATAACTGATATCATCTCATGACGGATGTGGTTTTCGATGGTTATCAACCGTTTGGACATTTGTTTCAGAGAACCACAGAAGGAAGGTGAGCATCATTGTCAGGCTGATTTTAGCCTGCAGTGGCCCTGGCTGCATTATGAGGCAGATTAGCAGGATAATCATCAGATCTCAAGGGGGACAGGGTAAGTAATGGAGGGCTAGTTATCATGGCCGCAGTAGCACGGGGAGGCAATCAACCCCAACTGAAGCGTGACACCTTGAGGAGATAGGGCAGTCTAGAGATAACGGTGTCACATCTCCTTAGTGTAAATATGGGAGCTGATGTTGGAGGAATTCTAATTTAACAGGGAGGAAAGTTTTCTCCTCTTAGTACTTTCAAGGCTCATCACATGATGGCAGAATAAGCTGACATACCTCCCTCTGCGACAGATAAACCAGCATGTTTTTAGTTGGATATGAGGGACGGGGCAGTGAGTTTATCCGTACCACGTCGACAGTGCTGAACACGTGGCAGTAGTGGTGGTTAGTCTGCAGGTCCTTGGTGATGTAGGCAAACGTGCACAAGTCCTCTGGATCCTGGGCTGCACACGAAATGTTACGGATCTCGTGCTCTGCGATGATGTTCTGCACAAGAAGAGACGCAGTATAAGAATCTATTTCATGGTGTTCATACAACAAAAACAGAATAGTAAGGTCAGTGATGTAAGAGATAATACATTATGAAATATAATTTACAAGTGACAAGAGACAGGCTGTAAAGAGGAGACACTGATGCATAAATCCTGTTTCACAGCCTTCACAGTAAAGTGTTTTGATACAAAGTTATACCAGGCTGAGCCAAAAGACAACATTTCAAAGTCTATTCTCATTCATATCAAATAAATGTCAGAACGAGGCGAGTAGCTTCCTGTTGGGAATACAAACATCAACAAATCTCTCATAAACTTGCCAGCGTGACATTTTCAATAACAGAAAACACGCAGTAAGATGTTTGACCGGAACAAAGAAAACAGACTTTTAATTGCACACCGTTTTGATTTATATCATGTCTCAGATAGGCAGGTTTACCAAGTGAACTTTAAGGGCCTGCGCCCACGACGTCAATTTCAGAGCGCTTCTCAACGGCGCTAACTGTTGCTAGGCTACGAAAGTTGTCTGGCGGCACTTCTGCTTCCCTCAGTAGTGAACATTAGAGAGCAGCTCCAGTCATGTTTTAAGACATATAAAATGCTCTGCTTGAAATAATAAATTGTGTCTGATATGTTTTTTTCTGCAAAATACGTTTAATTACCTTGTAAAAATCCTCCCAAGACATCTCCTCCTGCTCCCTCATTAAAAATGTACAAATCTGCATAGGCCCCGCCCACTTTGCACATTCCCAACCGCCCCCTCCGTCGCGAAAACAAAACACGTCTCTGCCATCGTTTAGTGGCAACTTGTTGAAACTTAGCTAGCTTGAAATGTAGTAATTAGTAGTAGTAACGTTAATGTTAGTAGTCAGTAATGACTTTGCAAACAATTGGTCGGTGAGGGAGAACATTGAGGTGTTCTAAAAGTTGAACTATTTCCAACTGAGAGTGCTGTGAGAAAAAAAACAGCTGGGACTGGGGGTGTTTTTGCACTTGAGCTGCATTGGTTTTGTTCATAAAAAAACGCTGTCAGTGGACACAGGCCTTGAATGTAGCTGACCTTATTGGCTGCATCAATGAACTTCACACCCTTGTATGTGATGGAGAGGACGATGGTCGGGACTTTTCTCATTTGCTCTGTTGACCTCTGCAGAAACAAAGAACACAGCAGAAAGGACATTGAGGGGATTTAACATTCACTTACACTACATGTATTACGTCATGTCTTTTAACCACAGAAGATACGAACATACCCGCATTTTGGCACAAGCATCCTGCGTTGACTCAGTCCCCCGCAGATCCTTAATAAGCATGGAACCGAGGTACTATAAGGTAAAAGACATTAATTTATTGTTGGTGTATTTTCCATGCAAACATGATTACATGGAGGGAAAAGGGCATTAACGTACATTAGCTTCGTAGGCGCAGGATTCAAAGATGAGCTTCTCTGGTTGATGGTGCCAGTTCTGGACAGGAGCGTACGGTGCTGCCAGACTCGGCGGCCGCAGGGTCAGACGAGGCTCTCGATGCCGCTCTTCATACCGCTCCTATAAAAAAAAGATATATCACAAGACGTTAAAATCACTATATAACATTAAGATACTGAAGGACGAACATAGACCTGAACGTACGTGTGATCTGTGTCGTTCACTTCGATATCTTTGGGTAACGTCATAGTCGGTTTCTGGCACTTTTTTCCGCCCTGGTTCTCCTGCTGGCAGCAGAGGGTCCATCGAGCGTCCGGAGTACGACTCCATCTGACTGAGGGGGGACGAGGACTGGGAGCCAGGAAGGTCTTGGCACTGGAGAGAAAGAGAGAAGACACAGTTAATTGCGTCATTATGAGCGTAAAATTTAGTTTACTTCATCTTCCACAAAAAGCTGCAGCCTTTGTGGACACACGCCATATCAGAATGTGTGAACAGAACAATGCAGATGAGTATAAACTAAGAAACACGGAAGGTTGTCGGTGAAACAAACTCACCCTGATCTGAGACAAGCGAGGAGGCTTGACTGGAGGCTCCTCATAGGGCCTCTCCGCTAAGGAAGCAATGATGCGTTTCCTGTGACCAAGTAGGGAGATCTTCAGCACCTGGAGGAGAGAGGAAGTTGTCTGGTGAGCATGTGGAGCAGAAACTGAGGAGGCAGACGTGCTGGAAAGTTGGCGGCATGCCAAGAAACATCAGACGCAGCTACCTTACTTGTAATAAGAATCCCCCTTCTGTTTTCAAGCTTCTGACCTTAAATGAGACCCTAAATGTTGTGTTATAGAATAACACACAATAAAGCACCTTGTATTACCACCTTGGTTTGTTCCCTTTACATACATTTGCCATATTGATAGGCAGCATACTTCACTGTCAGTTTTCTCCTCCAAGTTCTGAGTATTTTCCCTCAAAGTTGCCTTCAAAACTGGAGCTAAAGTGCCAAACTCTGCCCTTTTCCCGGAGTTTTCTTTCACCCTCTGTGAAACTAATTTCACCCTCTGATACTCCTTTCGGTCCACGTACGTCACTGTGACTCACATTGACAATCTCCAGCTCCCACAGGTTTTTGACACAGTCCAGAGAGCGGTAGCCGCTGGCCAGGAAGGTGTGCAAGTACTCGTGTAGACCCAGATTCTCCAGCCAAGAGGAGAGGGAGCTGCTGCCGTCACAGCCCAGAGCTTTCACCTGCAAGAGGAATCATTCAGTGATGCTTTGAAGACTGTGTGATAACATCAGGGCATATATGCTGCCTTTTTAACCACATTTCTTATCTCACTTTAAAGGGAAACTTGCTTCAATAAGCAAATAAATGTAGATTTGTACATGACTGGAAGGAAGCAACAAACTAGAGGTGAGACGTACATTAAAGCAGGGATGTAGGAAATAGTCATGAACTTTTACTTCAGTAAACATACCATTTCAACAACATGAAAGAACTGTACCATCAAAGAACAACAAAGGCCACATTTTGGCCAAGTTAAAACCTTAGTATTGTGATGAACTTGTTTTCTTTGCACTATTCGAGGTCTGAAAAACATCTTTGTTGCATCTTTTTGTCATCTTAATGTGTTATTTTCTTCAAATAAAAGACCTGAATGAGAAGATTTTATTTGGAAGTAGTGACAAATGTTCATTTAACAGAAACACAAACTTAGAAATAGAACAGAATATTTATATGGAATATTTTTGCAGTGGTCTCTTAATGTTTTCCGGAGCTGTATATTACAAGCATATAAAAATGTAAGTACACAATGTAAGCAGAATTTAATAATGTGGCTTTTTGAGGCGGAAGTTATCCATCTACTTTATACACTGTTTAGAAGTAGACAAAGGGTTTTGGGAAAATGGTTGCAACAAGATAAATGGGGGAGGAAAGAGGGCTAAGTTCTGCCACACAAACTGATGAACAGTTTGGACTCATCTCTTTTGGTGAAATATTACATGATCATAGTTTTTGTGCGCCTGCACAAGGAAAAGAGAATCACTCTTTTAAATAAAACCATTTGAATAGTTAAGAAGCGAAACTGTTTCTTTGGAAACAACTAATAAATATCTAAAATGCGTCACTTAGCCTCAACTAGAGACAATTTCCTTGTCAGGGGTTACTTTATAAACTATTGGATAAATGATTTAACAATGCATTGTATTTCTTAAGCATATCATTAATCTTTAATCGATATCTGTAAAGTTACATTAGGCATTAAGGCTGCAGGATTTGCTGCTCTTCTGTGGAGGAAGTATGGATGGATAGTTGGATATCTATTAGACTGATCTTGTGTGCTGGAGCCTGTCCTGGCTGTCATTGGGTGAGAGGTGGGGTACACCCTGGACAGGTCTGTACTGCATTATTTCCTTTATAAACAAAGCGCAGTAGAAGTATAAACACAATATTGTACTTCTGCATAGTCTTGGGTAAGGTACTTCATTATTTTGCACAGCACTACTGTCTTGCTATTTAGGGGGAGATTAGCACAATGTGATCTTCTGATGCAAAGCAGGGCACTAAATCAGGTCATCATACTGCTGATTTAAGTATTGAACGAGTAATCAATCGTTTGTCACCTTGGGTAAGGAACGCGCTGCATGCAGGATCTTCTTTCTGTGGCTCGGGTCTGTGATGCCGATCTCTCTCAGGTCCTGGTCCTCCATCACGTTGCTCCCCTATACAACGAAACACCAAAAACACAAGCCTTATTTCCAAAGGTTAAACACCGGCAATAATAGTCAATACATTCTTAGAACTGTGTGGTACATGCAAAAGAGTCATAAGAAATACAACTGTGGAACGCGGACTGTTTGGTGCCATCTGTACATCTAGTTAAGACGCAGAGGCTTCCTGCAGGGCAAGTATTGATCAGAAGTAATGCTACCATTGCAGGAAAAAGGTCAGTTCCTCTTGAGTGACATCATAATCTAATCCTTGAGAGCCGAAACACCGACTGTAGTATGGAGGCCACATCGATAACCCCTTAAATGAGATGTAAGAGTGTGTGTGTGTTGGGGGGGGAGGGGGCTGACAGGGATGTGTGTGAATGATGGTGAAACCCATCTTTGGTTACACACAGCAGCAGCAGCACCTTCGGGACCATGTGGCAGGTAATGGATAATGGGGAAAGGAGCGATAAATCAATGACAGAAGTGCAGAGGGGTCAGCGATATGAGATGGAGGGGGAGAATACGACTGTACCTGATGGATGCAAGGGGGGAAAATCAAAACACACTGACGTGTAAAAGGAAAGAGTCCTTTTCTACACAGACGGGCGTTTATTAGCAGCTTCCTGTTAGCTGATCACAAGCTTTTACTGTCAGAGGACGTGAGTTAGAGCAGGAGAAGCCTGCATGAGCTACAAGTATGTTTTTGTGCCAGTAGAGCAGTTAGCCATAAATGCTAGCCGCGTAGCTTCAAAAGAAAACATCAGCAATTAAAGCTCATGTGTTAAAGTATCACGATGCTGCCTCAGGAGCAAATTGTGACAGCTCAGGACACATGTGGCTGACTCTCCAATATCAAACTCCAGTTAATCCACATCCACACTTACACTTACACACACACACACACACACACACACACGCACAGACACGCAGCAGTAAATGGATAGACGAGAAGCTGTCTGTAGGTCAAACCTGACGGCTCATGCAGACGAGGGGTGGAGAGGATGAGCAGAGGGGAGGAGAGAGCCTGTCAGTGAGTGTATAAACTGCAGGGTAATATGCGTAATGCTGCTCACAGGATCACAGTGTTGATTACAATATTGCTGAGTAAGGCTTTGATTTATAGTTTTACAATGAAAGGACGCGCAAAGTGCAAGAGTGTGTGGTACAATTTGGTTAAGAGTTTGCATCAGCTTGTCTGAGAATATTTGGATAGAAAAAGGAAGAAGACAGACAGACGGATGGATGGAATGATAGAGATGAAAAGACAGACAGGAAAGAGAGAAAACAGGAAGACAGAAAGAATGGACAGAGATACACAAATTAAGAATGACAGAAAGACTGAAAGACAAAAAGCCAGAGAGCAAGACATAAAGAAAGAAGAACAGACAAAAAGAAAGGCAGGAAGATCAGAAAGAAAGACAGGCAATATGACAGGGGACAGAGAGACAAAAAAAAAGAAAGATGGACAGACTGAAAGACAAAAAAGGATAGCAAGAAAGAAAGGAGGAGCAGACAGAAAGATTGGCAGGACAGACAGGCAGATCAGAAGGAATCATTGATCGGAAGACTATTACAGACAGACAGAAAGATGGATAGAAAGAAAGAAAGAGACAGAAAGAACAAAGAAAAAGACAGAGACAGGGGAGAACAGAAAGGCTGATTAAAGGACAAAAAAGAATGACAGAAATAGAGAAGAAAAAAGACAAAGAATGTCAGACATGAAGATCAGAGGGAAAGACTGACAGTAAGACAAGACAGGCAGACATAAGTTAAGAAAGACAGACAGGCAGAGAAAAACAAAGATGGTCAGAAAGACAGAAAATTAAGACAGAAAGAAAGAAAAATGCAGAAAGACAGACAGGGAGAACAGAAAGGCTGACCTAAAGACAAAAAAGAGCAACAGACAGAAGAAAAGACAAAGAATGACAGACAGACAGAGAGGAGAACAGAAGGACAAACACAAAGAAAGATAGAAAGCAAGACAGAAAAGACCAAAACGAGTGCATGAATTCTTCCAGGACCGGATGCCGTCCTGACTGAGTGCAGACGAGCGGCCCCGTTGCAGTCGGAGCTCACGTCGAGCATCATGACTCACCTCCTTCCTTTCTTAATACTCTGCACTAAACTGACATCGTAAAGCCCATTATCTCTGAGCAGCAACACGCCGATCGCTGCCTCTCCGGCTGAGGATTGGAACTATTTGAGAGCTGGATGGATAATAGCACTTTCACAGTGCATGGATCATTGCATTACTGTCCCACTGGAGATGAACTGATAAATGGCTCTGCGGGGTGACGTCGAGCTCTAACACACTGAAGCTAAAGTCTCTGCTCTCGACACTCTTATCTAAAGGCATATTTTGTGCAATTTTTACTCAGAAGAACTGTGGATGTGTTTTAATACAGCCGTTTCTCTCTTGTGCGTTTAGTCTGCCTGTCCTGAGAGTCTCATTGTATCCAAAATGTCAGTTTATTGAACTTTATTGAATTTAAAGAAGCACTTCATCATCCATCACTTAGGAAAGCAAAGGAAACAGCAAATACAAAGAGGCCTATTGGGCCAAATGAGTGACATTAGTGCTGATATAACTCGTCCATTCATTAATCAACTTGTCAATACACAAACAATCAATCAAAAACTATGTTAATAATTGATTAACTGTCTAAAGCATTTTTCAACGGCAAGCATTCGTTTTGGGCTGTCTGTCAACAAACAATAGATTTTTTACAGACCTTTTTTTTTTAAGAAAAATAATTAACAGACATAATAATGATGAATTGCAGCCTCAACTGACTAGAAATTTCAATGTTGGAAGCTGAACTGAATTGTGTAAATTTGTAGGCTTTGTTCGTCTGACATTTCTCTAACAATTATCATTATGCTAACTGTCCCTTCACTAAGCCCCTCGCTTGAACGGCCACTGTCCAAACCTACGTTAGCAACCGTAACTAGGCGCCGGAGGCCGGTCAAGCTTTCAGAACAAGGAGAAATGCCGAAACAGTGTGCATATGAAAAGCTTGACAGGCGTAGCAACAGTAACCAAGGGGGGCGGGACTTAACGATGGGTCAATTAGCCTGGAACACCTTAGTTCATCTTTGATTTCCATGGGGTATTATCAGTAGTAGGTGTGAAAGTGAGAGTAAAAGGTTGTCTGTCTCTGGAGTGACAGGTGATCAGTCCAGGGTGTACCCCGCCTCTCGCCCAATGACAGCTGGGATCATCTCCATGTGTGAGGAAGAGGTAGGCTGCTAGGCTAGGAAGCTAGCTCCAACATCTAATTCATATGGCTGCTATTTCAATATAATACACACATTTTCAGCATGGCAGGATTTAGTTTGCATGGAACTTTATTCTTATCTATGTTATTTTGGCGCCCCCTGTGTACAAACCCCTCATCAGTCAAAGAAGTTGAAAGATAGCCAAGTTGATTAAACCCGAAATCTCCCACAACATAAATATTTTGTAACCTCTGCTGTATCTTGTTAGCCACTTCTCCTCACACAAACAGTGTGGTGGTGACAACTCTGTGGGGAGAATCTGAATAATGTGGTGTAACTTTTTCCTCTCAGGCTCAGCAAGGCTAAAAAAGTGAGAATACACAAGTTGAGAGAAAGCTTACATCAGCACAACACGGGAGAAAAGAATACATCTAGATTAGTGTGAGGTACGTGGCTTTGTGTCTGCGCTTGTGCGGCCCCATCCATCTCTGCTTTCCCCCTGCTCTCTCATTAAAATGCTGCTCTCTCCTCGGCCCATCCAAAGGACGGTCCCTCTGGTTTAAAAGCACTCTGAATTCAGGCCAGGGGCTCGAGGGCACGGATCACTCATCCCCAGCGTCTAAAGGAAAGCCAACCAACAGCGCTGAAATCATAGTTTGTCCTTTTAAAAAAGCTGTCAAACGACCACACAGGCCTGGACACGGTGCAAAGATAACACGGATATGTTTTATAAATTAACTCATCTAATTCCTGCACAAATGTTTTTCAATCGGGCGAAAGGACAATACATCACCACCATTACCCCAACAGAAAAATCTATTAATCCATTTGTTATCCTTGAGCTTCTAATGCATGCAGCCATTACTGAATTCCTAATTTGTCTGCAGGCTTTGGTGGCATCGACTCTTTCAAATGCAACCCCTTTTGCATCTGTTTAATGATGGAAAATAACAATGAGGGCAGAAAAAAGGAAAGAAAAAACTGATGCAATACGGCCGTTCAATCAGACGTTGCTTGTTCAGATGTTTTTTCTTTCAGCTTGGTGGAACTTTTAGATTTCAGCAAGGTAATTGCTTCTCGTATGCAACGAGTCGCCTCCGCTGAATTGTAACTTCATGTAAATTTGTTCTTCTATAGCCAGCTTCATGAATGCTAGCATCAAACAAAGCGATGTCCCTGCGGCAGAGCATCACTGATAAAGTTTCCTCGAATACAAACTAACTTGGCGGTCCCTGTAACAGTCGCCGTTACAGCCACCAGAAGCAGAAAACAAGCTTTTTATTTCCAGCAGGCGTTACTTGTCTGTACCAGTGAGCGTCGGAGAACAGCATGGTCGCACAGAGCTTGTTTCATGGGGACATTTGCTCCACGAGTCGATAAAAAGCGTCTAATTGGTTTCAGAGGAGGCTTGCCTCCGCTTCGGTGCTTGAACACAACACAATCACTGCTGCTATTGATCCGCTTCAGGAGCGGGCCTGCAGGATAGACAGAGATCACAGCAGCCTGAATGGCAGAGTAAACACTGTTTAATTAGCGATCTCGCTGCACACGGGCTCCGGCTGTTTCCCCGCCACTGTTTTCAACACCTTTCATAACAAAGAGAAGATTCAAAGGAAGCTCATTATAGAGCGACTGGTACAGTTTCAGCTCAATTAATGCAGAATATTTGCATTTGATGGTAAAAATCAGACAACAGTTTCTGTCTCCACTTTAATTTGTATTTATTTTTGTCTATTGTAACCTCCTAATTATAGAGGAGACATTACAGCAGTATTAAAGTCCTAATTGGATTTTAGTCAGCCGTTACACAGTGAGTCAGTTTGGTGACAAATTATGTTTTAAATGATCTCATTTCTCTTTATGGAGCCCTGAAGTGCAGAATAATAATATTTAAAAGATAAATATGACATTATGAAAAAAGTATGAATAAGTTAAATAAAAACATATAAATCAACCAATTAAGTGAGAACAAATTTAGAAAATAAACTAAAAGTCATCAGCAATATTTTGATTTGTTATTTAAGCAATATCACACTCAAGGTTGTGCTGTTGTACTGAACAAGCGGCAAATAGTAATAAAAAGTAACAAACCAGTAACAACAAATTCTTTTTTGCTCCACCAACTCAGCTAGTTCCACAGCTTAACTGAAACTGGACCTTTGTTGCCAAGCAACACAAACATTCTCCTTCACTCTGCTACTTTGTGTCTAAAAGTTACCACAGAGCAGCTACGTTGTATCCTTTATTTTATCATCAACTAGTGAAATAAGAGTCAGCTGTGTGATTAAGAGGTACCAGCTTGATTAATGTAGAAACAAACAGTCTGCTGTTAATTAGCAGTATTCAGAACACCTGGCTGAGGTGGAGTGATACACAGAGTAAAAAGTCCCAGTGATGTTTTTCTCTATATCAGCACTCATGGAATGCGTCTCGTCCAATCAGATTACTTGGTCGGAACTAACTGTCGTATAAATAATCATAATAAGTTTTATTTGCGTTAAAGTGATAATCTCAGAGATCTCACAAACGGTAATTGCAGGAGCACACTTCCACACATGTTATATTTATAAAATTTTACAAATTATTGGATTATTTAAATATTTTATACTATATGTTTTAACGCAATAATGTATTCTCTAATATTCTCTAAAATTCCTTTCTATTCTAAATATGTATAAACTTTATGCTAAACTTTATTGGGCCTTAAAAATCTGTGCCTAAAGGTTGAAAGTATAATCACACTAATAATACCTATCTGTATCACAGCCTGTTCTTCTATCCACTCCGATGCACCAGAGCACATAAAACACATTTAGAAAAGTTTAGCAGAGTCAAGGTGACTCGGAGGGTAATTCTCTTTTTCCAGTTGAGACCAAACAGTGACTCTTAAAAAAAAAGGGTCAACATTAACTGGAGGAAGGACACGCTGTTTAAAGACTACAGCTTTTTTTTAAAAATCCTCTGGTGATTTCAGAAAGCCAGGTGGACTGTAAGCTGTGTTTAAAGATAGAACATTTTACAGCTCCGCGCTTTGAAAAGAAGAGGACTCAGGGCTGAGGAGGGGGAGTGTGAAAGACTAAAAGACAGTAGGAAGATTAAACCCGGAGAGCAACTTCAGAGGCTTCAACGCAGAATTAAACATGGCTGTTGATGGCACCGGATGAGAGGGAGGATCGCTCTATTCTCAAGTTATGCAAAGTAGATTAAAGATTATTCGTGGGCGTATCATCGTATATTAAAATGAGTCACAGCTGGCTCCAACAAATATAAGAAAAGTCTATACTAAAGCACATAAGACTCAGTAACAGTGAAACATGCGCTGATATTAAGGAATGGATGACAAAATAGCTCCATAACTCCACCCAGCTGTTTATGCGATGCACTGTATTCTAATCTTCTCACTGGAGGGGTTGGCTTCAGCTCGTGCCTCCTGCTGTCAGAATGTTTAAAGCAGCTCCCTATTATTTAAATATTCTCCAGCTTTAAACACTGCAGCTCTACCTCGAGCCAACATGTTATCTTCTCGAGCAGACAGAAAACATCTGTCGGCTCATGAAAACACCTTTGAAGATACAACCTGCTGCTGGATAACACGTCAGGAAGAACATGTTCTTCTCCCTGAGGTTTGCGTGGGTTACACTTTGGGAGGATGTCTGACATTGTGTTTAGTAAATCAAAGTGACATTGCAGCGACACGGCTGACTCAATAAACTAAATGTTCATTTGCATTTTTAAACACTCGAGATTTGTCAAACACGTCTTGTCTGGCTTCCAGGAGCCGCCCAGGTCATAGAGATTTAAGATAATTTCACTGTCAATGTGCACAGGTGAGTAAACTCAACATGCCCTGTTCTATTTGCACATGTAGAGTCCAGCTGTGTACTGTATGCATGTCTACAGAAGGGTGAAGGTGCATACTGGGGTTGCTGTAAATGGTAAATGGAATTAACCTATAGCACTTAAGCTCAAAGCGATTTTACACTACACGTCACATTTACCATTCACACACACGCACATTCATTAGCCCCTTCTAGGTATATAGACAGGAGGCAGTTTATTACCAATCAGTTTATATAAGTAAAGTCCATTTATATACTTATTAAAGGAGCAATTGGACCCTGGAAAAAGCCACTGTCCGTCAAAGCTGGTGTTCTCTGTAATCATTAGAAGCAGTAATATTTGAAATTGGCTCCATAGCTGTGGAGAAAGTTGTACAAACAGCTCACCCATTCTACATTCCTACAACACCCAGCGTGCATTGCGCCCTTCCCTCTGAAAGGAACAGCCCAGCGAGAGATGCTGGAGTGAAATACTACCGTTTCCCTGCAGGCAATGTCTCAGAGCGGTACATAATCTGAAATACGACGAGAATATACCGGTTGATTGTCTAAAAAATCTTCAGGTCTGCAGTCTACATTTCAAGATTTTGAACGAGACATGACATCGGAGGCGGGCGTTTTAGATTGAGGAAGTGTACTTTAGCAAGCTCCCTGGCCTCAACCAGATGAGGCATTTTACGTAGTCTGGTGGTGGTTTTGCAGGGCCCATTGGAGAGGCGGATAGTGTCCTCCAAAGGCACAGAGCCGAATTGCGAACTGGCCCTTTAAGAGCTTTTATTAGTGATTTATGATTGATAAGTTTTTTGTAGACAACAATGGAAGTTTTCTAGTAATTTTTTCTTACTTTTGTAGGATTTGAATGCATGTTTATGCAGCACTGAGGACCTGACTCACATGTATTTGTGTGTCTCATAAGCCCTTATGTAGTGGACATAGTTGGATAAATTGTATAAGATATATGAATAAATTCATATAATATAATAACTTAATTTATACAATTATAAATGTGAAAGCACAGGTGCATGTTGTTGAGATATTGTCCACCTGGAGTTAAATCACATTAAGTTTGATGTTTTTATGGGATGAAAACCAGCAAACACATGACTCTTCTCGTGTTAAAGAGAAGGTGTGTGATGGGCCTGATGAAGGAGGAAGGAGATTTCATCACGACACATGATGGTCGTCTCATTTCCGACACACCCACTGGCTCAGCCTACCAGCTGGGTCCCTTGTTCTCTCCTCCATCAGTCCTCATTACAGGCAAAAGCAACAGAGCCAACTCATAGTGGCGTCGCACTCTGTGGGCTCTATAAACGTGTCAGCTTGGCAACAGCAACCCATTTCTCACTTCGTCCTGGCCGAGCATAAGCTGCTTCTCAGGCAGCCGGCACGCTGACGGGGAGTGTGAGGCCGCAGCAGAGCTGGAGACAGACTGTCTGACATCCTGAGAGTGCAACATGCACCTGATTCGACATGCAAACAACCAGCTGTGATGATGTCAAAGCTGCTGTATATAAATATCTGACAGCAGAGATGAAACTGCATTCTGTCGAGTGGAGTGGAACGTGTAAATCCAGCAAACATCAATGAACGCTTGGGCTAAGAGTCTTACACAGGATAGTCAGGAAAGGTACCATCGAGTGAATATTGGAAACTAAATAAGAGTGTGATATTGAATTATGAGCTCAATCCACACAGAATAAACATTTCCTAATAAAAATCTTTTAGCTGCTGAAAAACAAGTCCGACCTCTGATGAAGTGGGAGGGTTGTGACAGGATTTCAGCTAATTAACTTCAGACGAAGCTAATGGGATCATCTCACTGCTAATGGAGGGTGGCACCAATTGGATTAATGCACAAAGACACAAACTGGAGTTAAGTAGGAGTAAGCGGTGAAAGACAAGTGAAAAAAACAGAAAAGTGAAGAAAGAAAGAGCCAGGCAGGGACATTAAGGTCATTAAAGTCAATTAGGACATAATAGAAAAGAAGTGAGGGACTCACCATGTAGTGCAGGTCATCGAAACCATTCAGGAGCAGTTTGCTCTCGTACTGAGGCAGCCCCACGTGCTCCAGCCAGTCTCCAACGGGCTGGTCCAGCAGCCGGCCCGCAGCACCTGCCGACAGGGGGAAACGCTTGAGAAGGGAGAAACCTTTGAGCCGGTAGCAGCGGCACTCTGAGGAGGAGACGTGGCATTGCCACATCATTCTCGGCCAGCAGAGCCGAGCGCACCAGCAGCAGGACGGCGGGGGAGACAGTGTCCTGTGTGGACAGGGCGTCAGCTCCCGCAGGGCAGCGGGGGCCGAACCACAGTCACCCAAGATGGATATAGTACCCCTGATCTCAGGGGTGATGGAGATGGTGAAAGGGGGTGTGAGCTGGTGGGATACCAGCTACACAGTAACTAGCTTTGACAGTCAACAAGGAGCATGGGCGTGTTGTCAGGAGGTAGCATTTTCTGTCCAAAAAACAACGCGTGCAGAGGCTGAACCCTGAGGGGTCAGAGAGCAGTGGGGGGATTTTTTACAGTGTTTTTACTTGTTTCAGCCACTTTAAAGTTCTTTGGAAACTTGAAGTAAATGAGCAGGAAGCAGTTAATTACCAATCAGCCTCATCCCATATTCAACCAACTTAGCATATAATCCACCACGCAGAGTCCCGACGGTGTTGGAAAGACGCAGGACTGACATAAACATGTGACGTGCTGTCACCAGCTGAGATTGATTGAGCAAAAAAACTACAGTGACAGCTGTCAGCAGCCGAGCTGAGAGGAGCCTAACTGGTACAAGGACAAACGCCTGCCTCTCCTCCTGTAGAGATATCACTGGTCTGTTTCAACTCGCTTCCAAAGGAAAAACACATACTGCTAAAGTTCCCTCACTGTATTTCTCTTTAACTGTTAATCTGATAACTGCATCTTAACCACAGTTAGAAGTTAACGGAGTAAACCATTTGACAAGTAAGATTACATTCAGTGAATGTGTGAAATGCACATCTTAAAGCTTATTTCTCCCTCGTCAGTGCTCTCATCATCTATTCAAAACCAATCCTCTTTAAGATGAGCTTCCACGTCATAAATCCCGTCTTGGTCACTCCAGAATCTTGGAAATGGGTCAAAAAAGAAAAAAATCCACTCAAGAATCCAATCAGCTGCTTCAAAGAGCACTTTGGTAATAACTGGCCCCGAGAACGAACTCTTCTGCAGACGAAGAAGTGCTGAAACTGTCCCTCCTAAGACTGTGGCATGCACAGTGAAAATCCTTTGTAGTCCACTTCGGCTGAGGACCGGACCACCTCATTCTCCAGATGCAGAGGTGGCGTCCTTCTATTGTCCTGGCTGTTTTCTTCTGCCGCTTGCTATTCCTCTCTCCTCCTTTCCTCCCTCTCTCTCTCTCTTCTCGTTGCACGCTCTCCTCCACCCCTCCCTCCCTCCCTCCGCTCTCCCTCCCTCTCTCACTGCAGGTGGCTGCTCTTTGTCAGCGCCAGCTACAGACCTCCCACCCCTCATTACTCCGAGCATTTGCTATGAGCTTCTGAGTATCAGCCTTTTTCACTCACTCGTTAGGTTCCCTTCACCCTCCTCCTCCTCCTCTCTTACTCTGATGTATAAGTCAATCAGAGGAGAGGAGAAAAGTACAAGAGACTGCAGGCACGGAGCCAATCAGCGAGAGACATCGCTGCTCTCCAGTCAACACTGCGAGGAGGCGAACAGTGGACTGAATCAGAGAGGGGATCAAAAAAAAAAGTGATGCAGCTTCTCACTTCTCCTGCGACTGCTTTGATGGTCTCCTGGCAGCTTTATTGAGGCTCACACATACAGTACAGACAGCCAGTGATGGGGCACTAACTTCTTCACTGCAGTGGTCTCAGTTTTCCACAAGTCTCCAAAGCAAAATGAGCTCATCCCCTGACATGCGTAGCGGTTAATATTTAAACAGCTCACTCCAGTGCAGGGCATAACAAACAAGAATAGGAAGACAGAAAAGTTTGTGCAAAGGCATGGAGGATCTGCTGCAATGCTTAAATATATTCAGATGTGGCTGAGGCGGAGTGTAAACTGGAGGTGAATGTTGAATAATGAGAGTCGATTTTTTTTGTGTTGACTGCTACAATCCCCCGAGGGCCATCCATCAACCCTGACGACAGGATTTGAGAGGCGTAAAGAATAACAGGAGAGCAGGTACAGAATCCTTAACACAACATCTTTACACACAGAGCTCAAAGCGTGAACGTATAATGTGTCTGTCAGGCACTTTGGTCTTAAAAATTAAAATACACCTGGTGCCTTACAAAGTTTAAAGGAGCAATTTGCCCCTGGAAAAAGCCACTGTCAGTCAAAGCTGGTGTTCTCTGTAATCGATAGAAACAATAATATTTGAAATTGGCGCCATAGCTGTAGAGAAAGTTGTACAAACAGCTTGTGGTATCACCTATTTCACATTCCTACAACACCCAGCGTGCATTGCGCCCCTCGCTCTGAAAGGAACATCCCAGCGAGAGACGCTGGAGTGAAATACTACCGTTTTCGCTGCAGGCAATGGCTCAGAGCGGTACAGAATCTGAAATATGATGAGAATATACCAGTGGATCGTCTGAAAAATCTTCGGGTCTGCAGTCTACATATCAAACCTGACGATTTAGAACGAGACATGACATCGGAGGCGGGCGTCCTAGATTGAGGAAGTGTAGTTTAGCAAGCTCCCTGGCCTCCGCCAGATGACACAAAGGTTCTCCAGGGTTTTCTTTCAACCATAATGGCATTAGCTCTCCATATTAGCATGATAGGACTAAAGTTGAAAATGGGTGAAGTGGCCCTTTAAGACCAGTATTCCACGTGGTCCGGCCATGATGGCGTTAAAGCAAGCTGGTCTGTGTCACACACAAAAGCAACCACTGCTCTGACATAAGGCCAAGCATAAAGAACCTAAAGTGGCTACCAAATGGGTAATTTAGGGTTTAAACATTTAAACTTTGGCGGTCTGGCAATAAAATTCACAAGAGATTAATAATGCAACAGTGGTGACATTTATAACAAAAAGGAGTTTTAAAGGATAAAAATCTTTGCCCCCTCAAACTTTCAGCATTCATTGATAATTAGTTTTTCAATTTAAAAATTACACTCAATTTTCTTCGTGTTGTTCTCTAATTAAAATTTAACACCATGAAAAGGCAGTGATGATGAAACTCTACCTGGTGTAGCATATTGCTGATCTCTGGAGAAATCGATGCCGGCGCCGATCAGCGTCATGATCTTCTCGATCTGTGGACGGGAACAGAAGAGAGGGATAAGAACCTGCAGGAGCCATCAGAGTTTAGCCTCCACCTTTCACCAGCAATAATACAGAGAAATGCCCTCATCATGCTTTAGATGATAAACCACCAAATGTAACAGATCCCCAACAAGAGGTAATGAGAGTGTTAAAGGTTCCTTAGTCAGTCAGTCCGAGTGGTTTTTACGAAGAGACATAAATAAAAAATGTGAAGGGCATCTTGAGCAATAGCGCCATGGTTGATTGCCTTTATATCTCATTAATGGTCACAACATTACAGCCATTTCTATTAGCTGCTGGCTGCGGGTAGCAATGTCTCATCTGCAGCCAAAACAATACAGACTCAAAGACCCCCTGTCTCAAAGTCTGATGTAAAATATATGAAAGCAAAAGTTGATTAATTCATTCTTTTTCTGCTTCTGTTTCATAAAGTTTTCTCCTATAACACATGTAACAACTATCTATGTCTCAAATAGGGTTAAAAACACAAAGAAGAAAGAGCGATAAATAAAACGGAAAACACGCCCAGATTCCCATGTTTTTTTCGTGCAATAATTCCATGCGTCTCTACATAATGCATGCAGACATTATTAGGGTGTTATCTCCAAGCATAGTCAAGAATATCCAAGTGTCAATCACATGAGGACATGAAGCAGCCGACTGAACGCTGAGGAGCAAAATGACATCACAGAAACATGGCTGCCCCTCACAACAAACCCAGTATGCATGACCACTGGGAGCAGAGTATATAAAGGAGGTACAGGCTGACAGTGCTGCTGCCACACCTGCCAAGGTCTGTCACTCCAACTCTAGATATATACATTGTGTATTGTTGGAAATATTTTGTCTCAAAGTGATTGCAGTGCCACTAGATAGAGAATCATTTCTAAATGTCAAACTGTAAAAGCTCTAAAAGCCTCCAGGCAGGTAATCTTTCCCTATTAGTAAAATTATATAAAGGCAATAAATGCCATCAGGAGACTGATTTGTTGGGTTCTCATCATCAGTCTGTGCGTTTAGCAGAAATGGTTTGCAATGGTCAGAGGAGCAGAGACAGGAATCTTACATTAAAGAAGGATGCATCTATTTAACTGAGCTGCTGTCGGATTGGATAAATTAAAGCTTCTAGACTTGCTTAGAGGAAGAAATGAATAATCACTGAGATTATATCATTTCTAAAGGGTTCGTGAAACCTGAGAGGATCCCATCTACTTCTACACAGAACTCCCCAGAAGAGGACAGAGCCACACCCCCCAAAAAGGACCAGGAGATAATCATATGAAGGTGGACGTCTTACGCTGTCAAAGGAATTAGATCTCCGTTGTTTTGAAGCGGGAGAAGTCGTCGGTTTCTGCTAAGAGAGAATTCAGGGTTTTGTTTGGACTTCCTTCTGTGTACCTACCTACACCTGGCCAGCTAAGGTGGGAAGTTTAAATGCTGGGCCATATTTAAAGAGGGGTTATTATGCTGTTTCACATGTTAATACATATATATAATGTTACAATGTTGGATGTCCAGACTAAACGTGGGTGAAGTTTCAAATCTGTAGGTAAAAGTATGTTGGAGTAATCCCCAGGCTTCTCAGCTCAGTCCGCAGGCTGCTGTGAACGCCAGGTTTCAGACAGTTTTTTCTACACGCAGTGCAGCCTCAGCAGGTTTCAGATTGAGTCGTTCAGGCAGAGGCGGTATGAGGGCCTGCACAGAGCACCAGTGAAAGTAGCTAACTTTAGCGCTAGCTAGGAACTACATCCTGTTTTATCGTATAATATAACACTATCAAAATGTAACGTTAGCATAGAGCCACTTTCTAGCTAACGGTAATATAAGCCAGGAGGTGGCTGAAAGTGAATGTTAGCTTTGTCTGATGGTCAATAATGAGTCATCAAATGTTTTAACTTGAAATATGGCCTACCAGATTTTAAATGTATCTTGTTTAGTTACTGATCAGTCAAAACGCAGTTCTTCCTGGTTTTATACGGCTTAAAACCTTGACATCAAAGAAAAAAGGCTGCCATGTAAATATGGTAACGTCTACGGAAAGAGGATTCTTCAACACAGTTTGTTCAGAAAACAATAAAGTGAATGTAACTGCAACACACTTTTAAATTGAAAACTGTAGATAAAAAAAAGGTGTGTGATGATTAAATGATTGAAGAATCAGTGAAGTTGAAGAGGATGAATAATCCATCAGCCTGAATGTCACACTCTGCAGTATATACTACAGTATGTCACTCACCTAAGAGGAAAAACCTCATTCACGGCAAAGGAAGGATGAGGTGTGAGATGAAGGGCAGCATCAGGATAACATTATTTAAGTTATCCATCTGCCCAATGTTACCTCTCAACACTGTTGATTAAAACACTGCATATCGACCAGATGGCAGATTAGTCACACAAGCTTGACAAATAACCTCCGTCTACCAGCGCCACATGTTCTCTCTATCAGCCTTTACACGAGAAAGTTGATGGTGAATTGGCAGCATTTCTGCTACCTGAGCAGAGACACGGATGAGTCAGCAGAAAAAGAGGGTTTGTATGAGAGTGTCTTTGTGTGCGTCAGGAGTTTTATCGTGCTTGAGAGAATACAAAACAAACTGAAAACATTCTTCACATAGTTTTGAGACAGTATGTCTACAAAAAATACAATGTAATCTATACTAAAACTAGACTGATGTAGGATAAACATTTGGACAACAGCGGAAGCTAGGCTAATAGGCTTGTCCTCATTGGGGGTCCTCATTTTTACTTCTAGTCACTGTTAGCACCATTTAAAGGAACAGTTCAACACTCTGGGACATAAAACTGTTCACATTCTTATATTGAGCTTCATGACGAGATTGACTGCATATCTGTACGGTAAAGAAGCTGTTTGCCAGCAGCTTGTTAGCTTAGCTTAGTATAAAAACTGGAAATGAGCGTAAACAGCTAGCAGAGGTAGGCTAATATTGTGTGCTAACATTAACGTGACACAGCTGGTAATAAAATTTGCCAAAATGTGAAACTAATGCTAACTAATTGTTTTTTGGGCAACTGAGACAAGTAAACACATCATTGTCTTTTTAGCTAATTAGCAAACAGTTGCTTATTTCCACATCCAGCAGTTGAAAATGAAAAAAATAGCTCAGCTGTTTTTGTCACTTTAGCTGCTAAATTCTCCACTATGTTCACAAGCTAGACACAAGCTAGCTATGTCTGTCTTCTCCTTTGTGCTAGTCAGGTAGTGAACAGTGGTTTAGAGCTACCCTATTTCCATGATAGCCAAGTAATGGGCTATAAAGCTCATTAAAGCCTAGTGGAGCTGCAGATTTAGATGATGATACTCTGCAGGTTTGTCACCACGTGCAGCCTCTTTTGCTTTGTCCTTACATGATCATTTGATGTTGGTATTTTAAAAACATTCCTATTAATAAATTAAACGCTTAAATTATAGGACAACAAGCTAGTAGCTGACAAAATAATGAAAACTCGACTTGGCTCGGCATTTCTATTCTCTGTTTGAATGCATCACAGTCTCAACATGTCACCTTTATGTTGCTCTCATAAAGACCTAAATTATTAACCATTGGCCGGGCAAAGCCAATTAGAGTGCTGCAGATGAACACTGGTATCAATCAGAGGTCCAATATGTAAAAGCAGACATACACAGGCCAGCTGTAGCTTCTGTGATAATGAGGACGGGGCAGTGCTATCGCCTCATAAAGAGGCTGAGGACTGCACTCAAGGAAGGATTATGGTCCGGTCAGTGGTGTCACTCCTCAGAAATGAGCAGAGGGGGAACAATGTGGAGCCGTGATCTCCGTCTGACATGTAACTCAGCTGCCAAGTTACATCTCTATTGTAGGGAGAAGAAAATACATGGCTATGTTCCCTCATTGTGCCCCCAGTGCAACATCTGCACCAGCCTCTGGATACCTTTCTGGAAGCCTTGAACTGCGGTATCGCATTTGAAACACAAGCACACTTCAGGTAGGCCTGTTTAAGCACAATGCAAGTGCCATACACACAGCTGCATTCAGTCTTGAGTATCCGCTTTACCTATGCTTTATAATGGAAAAGGGAATACTAGCCGCTCCAGTGCGGTTTGGAAGCAGCTTCCGTGAAAGGCAGGTGTGCTATAGTGTTGGAGCTGAGTAAATATATCCTTATCAGGGGACAGGGCCCAGTGATTTCCTCAAGGTAAAACACATCCACAACAAGAGAAAGCCTCTAAATTTCATGGTTGTGGACTAAGAAGCTCAGTGCCACGAGGATTAATAGAAGGAAGAGAGAGAGGAATGTGTTTTTGTGCTGCAGGATCGAATCAATACAGAGACCTGAAATGGAGAGGCGTCCATTGTGAGAGGAAGAAGGGGATACAATGAGGAGGGTCAGAAGTCATCGGCGAAGGTGGAGGTCAACAGCTGAAGAGCTAGCGGTGATGGGAGATGGTCAGGGTGAGATTAAAGACACATGAACCCATTTATCATGCTTCTCACAGCAGGTCTGCAGCTCTAGGATGACTGACTAGCCTGCTACTTTACCAGGGTTTGAAAACAGAAACCTTTCTTTGATTGTCAGCTATGAGAACGTCGAACAATATGCGTCTCAGAGACGGGGGTTGTTGGAGAGCTTAAGGACGCCTGGCGGAGCTTGCTCAGGGTGAAACAAAAGGTTCCTGCAGAGAGAGCGTGCCCAGACCACCGGCCTCAAATGGGCACGCTGGCACCGAAACAAGGGCTGGATGAAATCTATGGACGAGTGAATGGCATCAAGGGGAACACAAGCACACCATCGGCCAAAGCGGGTGCCAGCACCTCAATGCTACAGCGGGACAAAGCACTGTCAGCAGCACCATCAACATCCTCCTGAAATAGCCCAATGTCATACTTGTGTTTCAAGGAATAATGTCCATCCACACAACTTAAAAACTTTGCAAACTCATCCTCAAATGACATTGTTTTCTCCCAAAAAGTTGAAATCCTTTGTAGAGCTTAAAACAGAAAGGAAGGCAGTTGTCTCCAATGACTTGACTAGACGAACACTAAGCAGTGGCTGCATGTTTCAGCCCCCTGTGGCTCTCCTGTGTTTCCCCCTGGCTGGGTAAGAGAATAGATTTCCCCTGCTGCTTGCACCGGGCCGTGACACACACACACACACCCACAGTTTGGTTTGATCTCAGCAGGTCAAAGCCTTGAAACTTCTCAGTAACAAAACTAGCTATGCAAAATCCAGGAGGAGTTCATGAACGTGGCGAATACAAAAAGGCAAAAGAAATGCTGCATGTAGAGTCTTTAACGCCGCAGAGGATTAACTTTTTGAAGAATACGCCCAAAAGAAAAAGGACAAAATAAAGGAGAGGCTTGAGCTCTTTCTCCCAGTCTATTGTGCTGTATTTAGCAAATAAAGCTTCAATCATCAAACAAGCTTAACATGAAATATAATATCCAAAGGAATTCTAGAAAGCATCAATTATTTTCTCATTCAATTCACTCAAGGCAGGTAGAAGAGATTAATGAGCCTCCGGTGGAGCTGCTGCCTGGAAGGGAATCAATACTCACAAAAGCTGGTTTCATAGTGGCTACTGGATCTGCAGAGTGCGAAGCGAAAACCAAGTTAAAAGTGAAACGGGGGCTGAGGATGGCGGCCCTCTCCTTCTGTCTGTGTCTACAGCTCTCTCTCTCCTCCTCCTCCTCCTCCTCCTCCTCCTCCCATCTGTGGAGCTCAGTGTGCTGCCCCACACAATGTGCCCCCCGGATTGTCATCTTCAGTCTGATCCCAAGGACCACGACCAAGCTGCATTAGCATGCGCTTTACACACCAGCACACACCCCGGAACACACACACACACATACACACTCACTGGGAG
Organism: Semicossyphus pulcher; assembly: GCF_022749685.1. Classification (NCBI taxonomy): domain Eukaryota; kingdom Metazoa; phylum Chordata; class Actinopteri; order Labriformes; family Labridae; genus Semicossyphus; species Semicossyphus pulcher. The sequence continues at coordinate 23,767,337 of NW_027211637.1, forward strand.
CTCCTTAAATGGAGAGATGCATAGGCCAAGACCTCATGCAAGTCAAATCTCCTTGTCTTGAAACCAGGGGCAGAGTATCCCAGGGTGTGTGTAGCTTATGTGAAGAAAAGAAAGGGGGTGAAGGACAGGGACGATTGTGGGAGAACTGGAATATTTAGCAAACCAGAGTAAAAGAAGAAAAAGATGTTTTAAAAAGGGCTGTGTGTGTGTGTGTGTGTGTGTGTGTGTGTGTTAAGGGTTTGATAATGTCCTGGGACCTCTCGCCAAAGTGCTGTCACACAGCTCAGTAGAGTATTTCAGGGCAGCAAGACGTGACCGGCAAAGATGGCTGCCACAGCATCTCAGAAAAGAAACAGTGTAGACGGAGCAACGCGGGCAGACGGGGAGTGAAAAGAGACGGGAGTTTTCTGTTTCCAGCGGACACTCCCGGCATCATTAAAGAGAGTGCAGGCTGGGTTACGCCCAATCAAACTTTAACTACTTTGCCCACACACTCCGCTCATTTGCTATGCACTTTACATCGACAGTGTGAATATTTCCATTTCAAGCGAGTGCAGGCTTATTCCCTGAAAGGAGAGGGGAGAAGAAAGATGCAGGGCTCTTTTTATTTTTTCTTGCTTTGAGTGCAGAACTCCCAGGCATCGAAGTCGCTATTCAAGTGAGAAGAAATGAGCCTCTGAGTTCATTAACATTAACTAAGGCTGCTAAATTGGACAAAAGAAACTGCCTGGTAATATCTGCTTCAAGAATCCTTTCAGGCTGCCAACAAAGGATGATAATAAACATCTGATTACTGTCAGATGCAACAGAAATAGTGAGTAAAGATCTAAATCATGCAATCACTTTGGAGTTCTTACTGCAGCCTGCAGTGGGGCTTTCCTTTCCATGTATTGCAGCTTGTACATTATGGATATATTCAAGCTGCCTTGTGCAGTCTACAGTCTGAACAGTCGGACAGGGAGCATGACAAGGACCCTGCACAAACATGAGATCAATCAGAAGCTCCTCTGAGATAGAAACACATTTTATTCTGTTCTGACATCAAAAGAATATATTTTCAAGGTCAAACGCAACGCTACTGTTATCCCAAAACAATTTCATTTTGAGGCCGACAGAAAGGAGAGTAAATAAACTCCACTCCCGTGGGATGAATGAATAATTAAGGATGAATTGTGATGCTCTTTGCCAGCAGCCTACTTTAAGATTTCAAAGAAGCTTTCAGGCATTGAGATGGACTTAAAGCCGGCCAGTCCACTCAGTAACACACACTAGTGTAGTGTGTATACAGTAAATGAGGCCATTGCCTGAAGTGTATCTGCTTTTCACTGATTAGATCCAATAATACAACCTGTTCTCCCGCCTCATGGGAGGACAGCGATACCTTCTGTTTCCTCCTCCTATAGCTTTTTACTTTTACAACCAGATCAATCCTCAACCCAATCAGTTCATCTGTGCAAAAGACGACAAAGCAGGTACAGGGTTACTGACTGCTGAGAGCTCCAGGGAAGAGCAGAAATCTCCAATAACCAAGTAATGTCATCCTGCCTTGTGTTAGTCCTGTCACTCTCCCAAAGGCTACATCCCCAGGATACAGTCAGAGGAGGTGAGGGGTGTTCTTTAATCTGGATAATGAGACTGCACAGTGCCCTGCCTGTGACCAGAGAGTCTGTAAAGGGGAACTTTAAGATTCAAGCACTCAAAATGTTCCCGTTTATAACCCAACGCGAGCCCAATGTTCTGCTGCAGAAGGACGACAACGTCTCAGGAGAAGTGTCAGAACTTTCCTGTGTGTCTCTGCCATTAAAAGGGAATCACTTGGAGGATTTTTGACTTTTAAAAAGGGCAACAAGTGAAGGATAATATCTAAAATGAGTCCCCACTTTAGGGTGTGGTGCATTTTGATTGTAGTTGTATTAAAGCTAGAGCGACAAGGTCAACCAGGCCATTATTAGCTCATAGCAGATACAGATTAGAGGCCGGTGAATGCAGAAGTGTTCACCTAGGTTTGTGGTGATTAAGAGAGTCTCCCTATTTCATAGTTTGTCCACCAGAGAGCACTGACATGTTGGAAGATTACCTGCTTTGTATGAAAGGATCCACATGATTTTTTTTTAGGCAGAGACTGTTATTTGTTTAATGATAAAGCAGCCTTTTTTCATTTTCTTCACAACCTATAACACAATGTCATATTTCTAATAAAGCTCACTTAAATAAGCCTTTTTAACAATTGTAACCACAGAATCTACTTTGCAGGACCTAATTTAATCTGCTATTTTAACAGGATTGCAAAAATATCTTTTTTCATCTGAGGATAAAAAAGGGAAGCAGAACGCAGGAGCCAGGTTTTTGACCACCACGAGAATAAGAGATATAACGTTACAAATCGATTTGCTTTAATAAACTGACCTCAATATTTTAGAATATTTTTTGGAGTCCTTCGACTCATTTACACAGCCTTACATAATAAACAGTAGCATTGAATTATGTCTGAAGACAAACTCTCAGATGTTCCACTACCTTTCTTTTAAAAGCACCAAGTGTCCAGTAGAAAATCTGGTGATGCTGTTTTCTGTTTTTTTGGCCCTAAACGCTTAAATCAAAGAACGGCAAACTTAATTGGAATTTTTAAAAGGCTTTCAATGTATTATTAATGTTTTTCTTATCAAAAGACAATGATTTTGTTTTTTTATCTCGACATGTTTCGACTGCTGTCTTCCTGAAGTCTTCCTCAGAGGAGTCACATGATGTTGCTGTGACGTGTCTTATCAGCTGTTGTTTATGCAGATGTGATCGTCCTGTCAAATGTGACAGGACGATCACACGCTGTCCCACCGTTTCCTGAGAACAGCATCCCAAGTGTGGGACAACATATATGCCCCCTCCTCCCGGCTTTCAATGTAATTTGGCTTTTATTTGTGTCAAGTTTACAAGTATCATTTTTAATGTTTAATATTATTGCATCGTTTATTGGAATCAAACTTATCTCCTATGGATGGCTATTTTGCTATTTTTCCCTTATTTTCATTGTTTATTTATTTATTTAACTTGCCACTCTTCTCTTGTGGACAAACTATAACAGTTCTTTTGTATCTCGTTGCTTCATTTAATTTTCTCAACATTTATTGAATGACATTCAGATTCCATCTTTGGGTTAGGCTCTGATCACTACAGTGTCCAGGATATCCTTAAGAAGCCAACAGAACAAGCACAACCTGTGGTATTGCTTGTATTTAACACTATAATAAAAGTCACTGCACACAGAGAAGAACTGAAGGTCAGTCTTTGTTAGTTACTTTAGTCAAATACTACCTTCAATTTCCACTGAGTGTCTCCTTGGCAGACTTTGAACAAACAATAAACTGAAGTTATGTTGTTGGTGTTTGCGAACGTCTGGCCATGCTGAGGCAGATCAAGGCGAAAAACCTTCACAGCTATAAAATCCCAAAGACAAGGTTACAATGACTGTACTGACTGTAGCGCATGAGTCACTCTGCCGAGGTGTTGTGCTTTGCCTTCAGGCTGGAAAAATGTGCTGAACTTTGACGAGCCGCTGTAAGAGGCCTTGTGTACTGGCACCTTCTCCATCTGAGTGTTGACGGGAGTATTTCCAGACAGAACAAACAGCCGGCCAATTTGCTGTCATGCATAAATGCCCCTCAGAAAGACCTCCTGAACTACAGCCTCCTTGATGTGGGTTTGTTATTACTGTTATCAGTGAGCATAGAAGTGCAGTGATAACAACACGACAGCTGGCACAGTTTTATTGCTGCACGCGACCGAAATAAAGAATACAGCCTGACTGATAAATCAGACAACTGAAATTATCAACCTGATATTGGCCTATCACAGATATATCAGTATTTATGTTTGCTGATATGCACCGATATGAAAACTATGTCTCCATCCATCCATCTATTTTCTTCCGCTTACCCAGGGTCGGGTCGCGGTGGCGGCAGGCTAAAAAAGTTGTTGCTAAGGACACGTCCCTCACGCTAGCAACATTTTCCAGCTCATCCTAGGGGATTACAAGGGCATTCCCAGGCCAGGGGGGATAAATAACCACACCAACGAGCTTCTTCTCCCGGTTGGACACACCCAGGAGGCATCCTAACCAGATGCCTGAACCTCGTCAACTGACTTATTTCAATGCGAAGGAGTAGCGGCTTTACTCCGCGCTCCTTTTGGATGTCAGAGCTTTTATATTTACTTTAATTATTTGTTTAAGAAAATGTTCATTCCAGCTTCATGATTTACCAGCTGACCTATCAGTAACTGGTGAAAAATGTCTCTCTAAATTGGTATCAGTATCGGTAAAAAAAACAATCCCACATCAGTCAGGCGCTTATAAATAATACAGTCACACTTTCAGTAGAGAGTAGTAATGAGCTAATTGGAGAATTGAAAAGGAAAACAATGGCTAATGAGAGGGTCATATTGCACTAAACCCAAATGTTTCAACAATAATAAATTATTCAGCTACTATTGTGTGTTGTGTAGTCCCAAACACAGCTCAGATTGAGCAACAAAAAACAAGACAGCCATCAACAGTCAAATAACTGCATTAGTGACACTTGTCAATAACCTGTCTAAGCTAGTAGATATATTATGTCATTCCTTAATATCCCTGTATACCCTTCTACAAATAAGGCCAGCTCTCTGAATATTTAAGAGGTTAGAGAGGTTATAGAAGAAGTGTTCGATTCTGACCACCCGCATACGAGATATCGACCTCAAAGCCGCCTTTATCTCATCTCACTGAAGCTGTTGTGATAGCCTCATGTAAAGGAACACTAGGCAGCAATACGATCTCCTCCTCACCGTGGAGCGAGAGCATTAGCAGTGCTATCTGAGCCCATGATTTGCTCATCTGGCATCATAAAATGTAAGTCATCTCTCATGGACTACTAGGCTGCACAAAAAGATGAATGTTTCCAGCCACAGAAACCGAGCAGAATACTAACAATGTGAGGAGGAAATTACTGAGACGGTAATTGAGAAGCTTGGAGGATATCATTAATCCTTCTCACAATAAGAGGATTGTTATAGGATAATGGTGAAAGAGCATAAAAGCTGTGTATACTTCTGCTCAGTCTTTGTTATATTGGCTCTAATCTCACAGTCCATTAAATTAATATAGTGTTGAAAATATGCTGAGCTGACTGTCATGCTGTTTGTCAAGCAGCAGGCTCTAATAAAATAAGAAAAAGAGGCACTTTTCCCCCTGAAATAATCAAATATTTGTTCAATGTTCTGTGTGTTGTTGTGTTTGTATGATTGGTTGACTCAGGTCAGTTTCTGAAGCGTTTGCAAGAGAAGGAGAAAAGAGCTGAAGTGAGACAGATCTGCAGCTCGTATGTTCCGTCTGAATCTCAATTTCCAAATCTCTAAGTCTTGTCTTAACGCCCAGATTCTCAGCTGTTTTATCCCCATCTCCTTGTCTCGTCTAATCTCCTCCCTCCCTGGCTCTGCTCAGCTCTTTATCTACATCCCAGACAAAGCATTAAAGTGCTGAATGGAGAGGGGTATATTTAGTTATGAATATCTTCAACAAGACAGGCTTGCAAAATTGCCTAAAATTTTCAATTTCAGAGCGCTACTCACCGGCGCTTACTGTTGCTAGGTTACGAGCTGGCGGCACTTCCGCTTCCCTCGGTAGTGATCGTTAAGTGTGTTTTAAATTGCTCCGTATGCTTAATATTTGCTGTTATTCACGGTAATTTTTACAAAGAAAACATAAAAACAATGTAAAGGAACCGTGTCCTGGCGTTAGCAGCAGCTATACACCTGGAAAGCGTACCCGAAACGAAAGGATTAGCTTCTCCTCCGCCATTGTTGTTGACAAAGTTGATATCTCAAGTCCCGCCCCTTCTTGATATTGATTGGTCGATGAAGAAGTGACATTGACGAGCGCGGCGGTGTTTGAAAGTTTAACTATTTTCAACTGAGAGCACCGAGAGAGCAGCGACAAAAGACAGCTGACGCCGAGGACGCTGAAAACGCTGAACTGTACTGGTTTTGTATAGAAAATAGGCACTGCCAGAGTTGGTGGAGTTGGTGGTGCCAGAGTTGGTGCACACTGGTCCTATTGCAACGTGGTTTTTAAAGTGAAAATACACGTCTACATAAAATAACCTAAATGCTTAACCACTCTCTCCATCACAGCGGTTGTATTTGCTGAGGGTTTGTGTTGTGTTTTGTGTCAACAAGGTAGAGCTAAAATTGCAGCGTGTTCCCCCTCAGGAAGGAATGTCGCTACAGAAAACAGAGCTGTTTACAGTTGAGACTGAGGATTTCATTCAATCTGTGTTGTTGTTGTGGACAAATATCTTGTTGTTTCTGCACAAGCACAAGCTGACTTGGGCCTAACATGGGGACACAAGAGGAGTTCCAGACAATATGCTCATAAATCTTGCATATTTTTGGTTCATGCTTGAAAAAATACAGCTGGAATAAGAGATTGAACTTTGGTACGTTTGGTATGTTGAGATATTCTATTGTAGAAGGGCTTCAAAATAAATGTGTTACACATAATATTCATCTGTGTTAGGTTCTGATTAGTGTCATGTTTGTCTGTCTTTTAAGTACGTTTTGTTCAATTGTTTTTTTTCCGACATTCTGGTGAGGCATCTCATAGTTAAACTATAGAGGAAACTGTTGAATTTGAACTTATAAAACCTTTAAAAAAAACATTTATGTCAAAATTAGCCTATAGTCTACAGCATTGCTTCGTACAGTACTATAAGCAAAGGCTAGACCACCAAAAAGGTGAGACTTTACAACACTTACCTCATCCCATTCTGAGGTGAAAGAGGGAGATTTCTCCAGCCTCTTCTTGCCAGTGCTACAGTTAGAAACAGATTCGCTCCGGTTACCCAATCCTCCGTCCTCCTCACTAGGAGGCGACACCAGCAGGTCCGAGTCAGATTTGGAGAGGCTACGTGCCAGCTTCAGGTCTCCAGGAGGACGCATCCTAACGGCAGCCCCTGCCCCTGAGTCCCTGGGCTCCTTGTTCACAGTTGCATAAATTGCTTTTGGATCACAGTCTGTCAGGATGGCGGCCATGCTGGGACGGCTGGGCGGCGGTGCTGCTGCTCCTGCTTTTGCTACTTCCTCTTTTACTTTGGCGGGCTTTTTTGATTCTGGCTGGCCACCCGGAATCCTGAAGGGCTGCTCACTGCAGTCGAAGACAGGAGAGGATCCGTGGAGGAGGCCGGTGAACTGCTCCGGTACACCTGCTCCTTGATCCTGGCTGAGCTCGGAGTTATCTAGAGGAAGAGACAAGGAAACAGGCAGTGAAGAAATGGAAAAGTTTGAAAAAGAGAAGAGTTCGTGAGGGCTCAAATGTGGACCTCTAACTGAGGGGCAGATTCTTAAAGCAGGGCTAATAAGAAACCTCCCACACAAGCTTAGAAACAGATCTGTAATTGTTTCCTACCAGGAGTGACGGAGAGAAAAAGAGGGAGAGAAGGAGTGAGGAGAAGGCGTATGTTGGCTGGAGAAATAACAGAATTCCTAACCCAGCTTGCAGCCGTGTGACGACTCTCTGCTGGTGCTTCAGCGCCTGTGTTTCATAACACGGAGCTGAAGCTTGTCATCTTTGCGACCAGCCTCACATCACAGGCCCGCGTGTCTGTTAGGTTGCTTTTTTTTACCAAAATGACACAGCAGTAAGACTTCCCCCTAAGCTACTGACTAATCACTCGCACAGCTACTACCACCGACTACAGACACGACAAACATGACAGAATATGACTTAAAAATACCACTAAGAGGGGTGAAACTTACATCAGCTGTCTTCTCCAACAAAAACAGCTCTTTAATGAGAGCAAACGACGAGAGCAATTAAAAACAATTAGATCCTCCTCCTCCCTCTCTCAGAGGAATTACTGCCACCTAAGCCTCTTTTCTGCAATCAAATCAGCCGCGGGATATCAGCGCCAACGCAACGACTTCAGAAAACTCACATCAGCCTGTGTGGTCCTTCAGGCATCTTCCTTTGCACCGTGCTGATGCGTGTTGTTGACTGCCGTGTGACCAGCAGTCCTCTGTGTTTTCTAGCTTCTAATTCTAGACTCTAATGGGGGCTCAGGAATGGAAATTTGAATCACCCTATCCTCCAGCAAGCCAGACTCCTGATAATTAGCTGTGTGACACATGGTGAAGGAGTGTGTGTGCAGGGGACGGGTGTGTGTGTGTGGACTGTCTCTGCCAGGGTGACAGGGTCAGGGTGTTTGGTGACAGGGAATCTGGGGCAGAGACACCACAGGAAAAGTAGTGACCTGTTGCAGCACTTTGTTTGTCCTTCACAGAAGAGTTTCTTCTAACAATTTGTGTCTCTAGTATCTCTCAACCTGCTGCTTTGAGAGGGAAAACATCAAAAGAAGCTAGCTGTGAAGGAGTCATATCAACAGAACATGAAGGGGGGGGAAGCGAACCACTTAAATGTTTGACACGCAAACTGAAACTGCCCCATTACCATCTCAGGGGCCATTTGCAGTGCCCAACAACGCCCTGAACTCCCTTCTCACAAGTGTCTGAATACAAAAAAAAAAGTGTGTGTGTGGGTGTTTGTGTGTGTTATAAGAGGTGAGTGAGTGTACTGTGCGCATATGTCAGGACCACAGCCAAACACCCACCCTCTCCTGGCAGCTGAGGAGTGTGAACGCCCTATGAGAACATCAATGTGCTTCCAACAATCTCACACGGTGTTAACCCTCGCTGAGACCACTGAAACCCCCGGCTCACACAGCTGTACGGTGGAAAAAATGTGTACAGACACAATCTGCTGTTATTGCAGCTCTTATGGATGGGTGAGGTCACCGCAGAGGTGCGTTGTGTATTTCATTTGGCAGCGACGGATCCATGTCTTACTAGTGATGTCATGTTTGTTTTGCAGCCAGTGCTGGCTGTCACTCCAACATGGACACACTCCAAAGCCGGTTCACGCTCTGCTGGTGGCGACTCTGCTCTGTTTTTAATGTAGGTTTAAAGGCAATTTTAACTCTCAGTCAATAAGGAACTAAAGGAAATTGATATTTCGACATTTACGGAAAAGCGGGTAAACAAATAGTGACAGTCAATAAAGACCTATAGTCCCTCTTCTCATCAACAGCATACACGTAAACACAATGAACCATAACATACATATAACATTTGTTAAAACACACACATAAAACTTAGGCTGCAACTAAAGATTAATTTAATTTTTGATTATTCTGCATATTGTTTTCATGATTAATCGATTCCAAGAGCTTAAAGTGACGTCTTTAAATTGCCTCTTTCGTCCACAACAGTCTGAAACCCAAAGAAACTTCCTTCAGCGTCAGAAATGTCAAAGAAAAGCAGCAAATTCTCACATTTAAAGACCAGTTCAGTCATGTTTTAAGACATAAAATACTGTTGTCTTTTCTGCAAAATACATTTAATGACCTTGTAAAATCCCCTCAAGGCATCTCCTCCTTCTCCCTCATTAAAAATTCCTGAATCTGCAGAGTCCCCCCCGAAACTATATTTCTCCCTTCGTAAAATTACAAACGCAAACAAAACACGTCTCCCTCGTTCAGTGGCAACTTGTTGAAACTTAACGAGCTTGAAGTTTAGTAATTAGTAGCAGTAACGTTAACGTGAGCAGTCAGTAGTGAGTTTGCAAAAATTCAGATGACTGTTACAGCTGGCTCGCGCATTGCCAAAGTGGTTGCCATAGGTTACACATAATGATATGCACAGCGTCACCCCGTCCATTAACGGGATTGGCTCCTTAGGTTTGTGACATCTCAAACCTGCCAATCTGAAAACCTGTTGTTCAGCCTGTCCTTGGTACACTGCAGTTTAAAAACAGACAGGCCCAGCCGTGGAGATGACTGCTTATGTTGTCCCTGATATGTCTTGTAGCACATGAAAAACACCACAAGGAGATGTTTACAAGGTTAAACACTTGATTTTCTCTGGTGGGGGGCTTTAAGAAGCTAGAACCAGCGAATGTCAGATATTTTTTGCTTGAAAATTTCCTGCAACGAATAATCGATTGACAAAATAGTTGGTGAATATTTTTTCTTTGAACCACCTAAACAATTATTCGAATTATCATTGTAGCTCTACTTTCAACATTCCATTCAAAATTCAGTGTGTAGGACATTTGTGTAAGACGTCTGTGTACGACGGCCACCGTCACAACAATCAACGTTACCGTAGGCTGGGCTCAATTACCGCACCGCACCGCTAGATAGCGGGATTACAAATGGTAGGCTATAATTTGTGTGTGTTTTTAATGTGTTTCTAATGAAAATAAATTGAAAGAGAGGTGAAATAATAATAATAAATAGCTATAGAAAACCTTTTTCCTTCTGGGATACCCCTGAAACAGACTGTGTCTTATATTACAGAATTTATGGTGAATTAAAACATCTGGTTGAAGCAGTTGTTCTGCTCACTGCTTGCTTAATAAGAAGGTTGATGCAGATGCTTTTCATCTTCAGCCTCCCTTCTCCGTCCATTTCTGTCATCTCTATTCATAACAACACTATAAACAGCTGCACATCTCTGTAGCAACAGTCTAACACTTTGGGTCAAACATGGAGAGCTGTTTGGTGTGCACATCCAGTGTAAAGAAAAAACTGGAGGACTGTGAAACAAGCAGCAAGTCATGATTTAATAATGATTGCTTCTTTACTATCCCTGTTGTAGAGAATTTATAATGATCTGTGGATGTTACTACTGGCCTGGAAACCCTATAAAACATGACACACAGGTGGAAATCTGTGGGGAAACACTATATTCCTGCTGAGAGCAGCAATGCGTCTGTGACAGATGATAAACACCCTGCTATTGCTGAGCGTGCATGTATCTGCCCCACCTGCCACAGGCTGCTGAGGTCCGGTCCTTGGCTCTCCACACAGGGGGCAGAAATCAGACCTCAAATCGACTCAATCACAACTAAAAACATTATCCACATGTGCAGGAGTAAACATTCTGTCCCAGGCAGCTCTGTGGGTTTATTTAAAACACTAAAGTGGGAAGCATAACTTGCTGATGTGCAAATAGAGCCAGGAAAAAAACCAAAGTGGTTTTCACTTATAAATCAAGCGTGTGGTTTCTGTGGCTTTAAAATGGGGAAAAGAAAGTATTATTTTAGAGTCACTGAGGAGGATATATTAGGAAAAGGGAAATAAAAGGCCCTCTACGCCCTGAGTCCACACAAACATCGGTCTTTTAACAACAGCAGTTAAACTGACCCACGTATTCTTCAAACCTGTGGTAAAACATGTTCTACCAACAAATGCTGCTTTTTTTCAAATAGTAAACATCAGTTCTTCAAGATGCGTTTCTTCCAAAAGTGCTACCTCTTGCCTTTCAGACCTTTTTTACAGAAATAACTAAAGAGCTTGCATGTTCTCCTCGTGCATGCGTGGGCTCCCTCCATGTACTCCGGCTTCCTCCCACAGTCCAAAGACATGCTCGTTAGGCTCGCTGGTGACTCTCGATTTTCTCTGAACTTTTACCGAGCCTGGGGCGACGGAGCTTTCTCCATAGCTGCCCCCCTCCCTCTGGAACTCTCTACCCAGACACATCCGAGACTGTACCGACCTAACCTCATTCAAATCAAGACCCACCTTTTTAGAACTGCTTTTCTCTGATGCTGATTTTTTTTCTCTCCATTGTTTTGTTTGGTTTTCTTCTCATATGTGTGGGTGGGAGCATGAATGGTTGTCTGTCTCTGTGTGTCAGCCCTGTGATTGACTTATCAATCAGATAGTTCCAGAAGAATCAACACGATGAAACAACAGGCTCATGGATGAAATTATTCTTCTTATTGCAAGGTGCAGCTCCACAAAGCTGCAAATGCTGCTCTACCAGCCCCGCTACGAAAGCTACGAAACTACGCCACAAACAGCAATAGCATCCGAATATACTGTATGAGCGCAGAGGGTTTTATGGAGGAGGACACAATTGTTTTGAGCTGAGCTGATAGAAGCTATAGAAATGGAGCAGAGTGCGGCAGAGGATGCCGTTGCTCACGCACAATGCATCATGGTACATGTAGGCAATGCACACTGCGGAATTCATTGCGTCACTTGACTCAGTTTACATCAACACTTGATGGAAATCTCCATTCAATTCCCTTTAAGGTCAAACACATACTGGATACATCAGAAGATATATCAATCAAACTGACTTCGCTGAAGTCTTCAAACTCTTTCCCCAACCACGTTAAGAATTAAAAAAACACGGAAAGACAAGTGTCCACCATCAAATCATCTGGTCCACCATGCTTACAGTTCATTATGTAACCATGCTGCAGATATAATTATTCAATGAAGACATCTGTATGTGTGTCAGAACAATCCCAGAGGCCATGCTCCTTACCTCCGCTCCGCTCTCGCCTGCATGACGTTGCAAATCCAGCTTTAAGCGGGATGCGAATCTGAGATAGCAATGTCACAATCAGATCACGAATACTGTTTCGTATTGGCAACGAAGTGAGTCATGCCCACTTGCCAGGGAGCGTCAATCAGCCTGCTTCCCGACAAGCCAAATCCGCTCTGCTGCTCGAGAATGCCAGTCATGCGTTCCCTGGCAGCGCTAATCCAAAGCCGGCCCCATCTCACTCTGCAAACTCCGACGCATTTCTCCCGTTTCATTGACATGCTCGGCTTGTGTTTTTCAAGTGTAATGTGTCCAGTCCATCTCTCCTTACCCTCGCAGCATTGCAAGCAGCAGTTGTTGCTCTATATTAGGTTAGTAAAAATCTGAGAGACAGTGATAAAACTCACCTCCTGAGGCTCGTGGGCCCACCCGGCCTGGAGGGTGCAGGGTGTCTTTCGTCTTGCTGGGGGCTCTGAGGTCGTTTGGGGCAGTGGGTTTACGCTGAAATAGGACAGAAAAGAAGAGTTTTCTCACATCCGCCAATCAAAACATAACTCCAGAGCACGTCCTGTGTATCCGGACAATCACGTGAGCATCTGCAGCTAACCAAGTTATAAAGCCGGCTAATTATTTAGCATTTAACATGAAACAAAGATGCCATCATGCAGAGCAGTATTGGTGGCATGTTTGTCTACATTAGCCATAGCTGAGAGGCTGCAGATTAGAGCAGAGACGACACTATGCTGCTCCTTCATTATGATTAGGCAGCGGAGGAGAACAGCTAATCCAATAGGAGCTCAAAATATAAGACATGAGCAGATATTGTGGGCAGCAGGTGGGGTTGCAGGTGGGTGGCGGCGATAATAAAAGCTGTTAACTGCATGATAAATTGAAAAATGCAATAAAATCAGATACGATAGGACGATAAATAAAGCAGGCAGGTTTACACGGAGACCCGGTTATGAGGGAAAGTGATGACTTAAGCCTTCTGCAGACATATGATTCAATCTCCGACTGCAAAGAGACCTTCTTCTGTGTTATATAACCTTCTCTGATCATATAGTCATGCTCCAGATATGCAATTCAAATTGCAGCAGGGATACTGCTCCGACTATCATAACTGCACCCATATGGTTTTTGTACAGCTTGTGCTTGCAGAGGTTTTACAAACGGATGGTTTAAAACATATGAGACGGATGAAAGGAAGAATGTTACCTGAGGTAGGACACTGTTGGAAGACTGTGTAGTGGTTTTCTCATCTAAGAAGACAGAAAAGCAAAAGAGTTAGGACATGTAAGATCATCTTGGTCAGTCAGAGATCAATTGACCCTTTGTTAAGTCCCGCCCCCCCTTGGTTACTGTTGCTAAGCTTGTCAAGCTTTCACACCGGCATGTAAATATTATGCCGTTTTTAACTATAACAGTGAGAGATGTTCCAAGGGAAATGATGGCAAATTTCTCGTTAAATAGTTCCCAAATATCAGAGAGAAGCAGACAAAAAATTGTCAGCTGAGTGTTGAGAATGAAGCGGACATAACAATCGAGGCAAAAAGCTCACCGGTCCCAATTCGAGCGTCAGGCACCCAACGTCGTGACAGTTCATGTTAAGGACAATCATATACAGGAACAACAATGTTCTTGCGCGTCAGGATACTGCTCGTATATCGTGGGCTTGATCCGTACACCGGATCTGGATTAACGTATAATTAATATTCAACCGTCTTTGCTTGCTAACATGCTAACCTAGCCAAGTTAGTTAGCTTCTTAACTTGGAGCATAAACGAAGGAGTTTTTTTTAATATTCGATGGATTAAGCTGCGAGTGCGGTCTTCCACAACTTATAATCCATGTCCGACATCTCTCCTCTCGAGCTTTTGGCTAAACAAAAGCTAAAAATAGGACACCCCCCTCTAAACTTTGAGGAAATCTGCTGTCGGACTTGCAGATTCCATATTCACACCGTTACGGCATCTGAAAGCTTGACAGGTCTCCCGTGTCTAGTTACGGTTGCTAACGTAGGATTGGACATTGGCAGTTAAAGGGAGGGTCTTAGCGATGGGTCAATTGCTCGACATGTTTTCAGTGTTAGAGACAACGTATCGCCACTTCTGACTGTTCGGAGGGTCATTATGCCAGGAGAAAGTGATGTATGATAAAATGATGTATTATTCATACCTACATTTCATGCCCATGTCAGAGAGACTTTGGATTAATCTCTCTGCCGTTTAAACAGTGCAGACGTGATGAAGCTCTTTTAAAACAGACGGGAAATGCATCGTTTAAGAGCCAAGAAGACTCAGCAAAGAATCCCTTTTTCTCTAACGGCATCATTTATCCACATAGTGTAGGGGAGGCGTGATGACATCAGCGATCAAACCCCAACCTTTCAGCTCAGCGACGTTTTCTAATGGTCGCCATTGAGGCTGACTAAGCTGAAGGGCCCAAGGGGCTGGTTTTAAAACATCTACATCAACAGCGAAGGATCCGAATGGCCTCCTAATTTAATCCTATTTAATCCAATTACACGCAGTGCCATTCATCGGACACTACGAAAGAGGGTCTCATACGTCACGCAGAGCCAAGGGAAAGGGTTGGTGCTGTGTGTGTAGGCTGTCATGCTACTAGGAGAGGAATGTAGTCAGGGTTTGTTGAGCTTGAACGTCAGGAGTTTTATTTTTGTAATCCTGCCAGGAATGACGGGTCACTGATATGCAAAGCAGTAAAAAGAGGGAGTCTAGTTTACCAAAACATAAAATCTCACACTGGAAACATACATGTACTTCCCCCTTCTGAATTAGAGTTACCTTTACTGGATTGGGCCTCCTGGCTGGGCGGTGGGACTTTGGTTTGGGCCGTTAGTAACAACTCATACGTGTGATCCTCCTCCTCCTCCTCCCGACGTTCATCAATGCTGCTATTCGTAAATTGCGCCTGCAAATAAAGACACAAAGTGAACAGGAGCATTAATAATGGACTTGAAATGGACTTGAAATAAGTTGTTATTAAGTAATCATCATCCGAGCATCTCCTTCAGCAGGTAAAATGTTTGCTACAATATAAAACCTCCTGAGTGAAGCTTCAACAAAGCATCCTCTACGGTCAGCCACAGTTTAGGAGGCGAGACAGGTTGTGTCTCAACTCTTTTCCACTTCACTTCTCCTTTTACGCCTCCGCCGCCTCCATCCCTCGCCGCTTTCACATGAATATTTATAAAGAAGTTGTTTGATTTGAGCAGCGGGCGTGAAGAGGACAGTCATGACCGGGGTCTGAGCTAAAAAAGCACAGGCTTTCTCACTGGCAGATTTTTCTGATAGCATCAGTGACATTGTATTAGAAGTAATGACTGCCTTTGAAACTCTTAAGGCAGTCGTGCTGAAATGATTCTCACATGTACTGTGCTTAAAACAGTTGTATGAAGTCGTGAGACGGCTTTATGATCTTAGCTTGTAACATGATCTTACCTCTTCTTCATGACCAGGGCCAGGATGTGATGAGTGGACCAGGCGATCTTTCTGCAAACGACCAGACATATAAGAGGTAATAGATTATTATTAGTTTATGCAAACACATTGCATCCTCTCTCTGTAACAGATGGAGTGTGTTACTAAAGGGGTTTGAGACCCGTCCATGTCCATAAAGGACCACTATCACCCTCTAGTGGGAGTTCTGCATTTCATCCCCAATACAAAACCATGTGACAAGCTTCCCTGCATCTGTTGGTGTGTGGGTGGGCTTCATTTAAGCCATTTCTAACCTTGCCAGCTTCACTATCCGGCCGTCCAGAGTCCCTGTCAGAGGACTTGCCGCTGGTGAGGCTGTCCAGAGAGTGGCAGGAGGTGGCTTCAAACAGCGCCTCGTACGGGCTCTCCTCCTCGGGCCCCGGGGCCAGCCCGGAGATCAACTCGCTCACCTTCTCCAGATCACCTAAAAACACAGGTTAAGGCATTGAAACACAACATCTTATGCATTCGTCTTGCTTTGCGTTTCCTGTTTAAACTGCTGACTTAATTGTTGCATCTGCTAAATCTTACCCCTTTTCCGCGGACTGGGACTCTCCTGAGGCGGCGGGATTGGTGGAGGGGGAAGGTCAATGTCAGGGGGTTTTCCAGACATGTGACCTGCAACGCACAAACAGGAGATTGTATCAGAGCTGGTGAATGTGAAATCAAGACAGAACTTCCCACCACAGCTCTGCACTCTCTAGTTCTTACATAGAATGAGTGCAGTGATCTCTCTGCCCTTCTGCGAGGGCATGTCCTTGACAGTGTCCAGCGCTGTCAGGCCCTTCTGGTCGACAATGTTCACGTCGATACCTGAAGAAAACAACTGAGTGTTATGTGTTGTTTTTTTACTATGAGTGATGCATACATTGCTTGCTTTGCACTGACCTGTATAGAGAAGTTTCTGCACCACGTCAGCCTTCCCGAACAATGCAGCCTCATGTAGAGCGCTGCCTTTCTCCGTCTGCACAGAAAAAAAGAACAGGAGCATAAACAGCCAGAAGCTCAGACAGAGACGACATGAATATGATAATTATGAAAATTAAAGCTCATGTTTATTTCCTCCTACTAGTCCCACATGAGTCAGACTTTGTTAAACCTGCAGCAGTCCTGCTGCAGCACCCACATTTCAGTTACATAAACAGCGTACGGTGACCAGATTTGAGCCCACCACCCGGTCAGCTTCTCTACTGACAATTATGTGGTTGAGGAATCAAAGCAGATCATTTTCCAGCTCACAGGGCCATGCTAATTGAAACCTGCAGGATGCAAGGCCTGAAGGACACTGGATATCCTGCCCATCCTTGAATCAGACAAAAGGAGGGCAGAGAGAGGGGGAAAAAAAGATGGATGGCACAGTTTGGAGCAGAATCAAAGCCACAGGGTCCACCAGGGGGAGCAAAAGCAGCTCTGCTTTGATACCACAGCAGCTCCTTTGCAAACTGAGAGAGAGCTTATGAGTTTGGCATTTAATCTCATTGCTGTTGTAGGAAGTAGCAAGAGGAAGTGCTGCAAGAGCAGATTAAGTTTCCCAACATGTTTTGAGCCATGACAGCATATTAAGAAACAAACCGAATCCTTAAAGTTGACTCACCTCGTAGTTGATGTCCATGCCGGCGCCCAGCAGCACCTCCACCACGGACAGGTGTCCGTTCCGAGAGGCCAGATGCAGCGGCGTGTGTTTCTTGGTGTTGCAGCAGAGCAGGTTGGGGTGGGCGCTGAGCAGCAGCTTCACCACCTCCAGGCGGCCGTACAGAGCAGCCAGGTCCAGAGGGGTCTCGAACTTGTTGTTCCTCATGGTGGGGTCCGTCAGCTCTTCCAGCAGCAGCCGCACCACCTGGAAGTGGCCGTACTGGGCTGCACAGTGCAGCGGCGTCTCGTTGTCATTGTTCTGTTGGGGGAGCATAAAGGGGTGAGAAGCAGCGCAGGAAAATAGCGAACAGGAAAACGTGAAAAATAGATCTAATAAAGATAATCAGGAGAGAGGGACATGGGCTGAATCATGTCTGTTAAAGAGTTAGAAAAGGTGACTCAGTGGAGTCATTGTGAGGTCGAACCAAGAGCCCACCACATTAGCAGATGAAAAGGTCATGAAAAAGCACCATATTGAAGCCTTGAGGGAATATATCTGGCAGGGCGAGGAGGGGGTTTGTGCGTGGTTGGAGGACCAGCAGACATACATGAACTAATGAGGACAGGTGTTGGTGATGGCAGAGGGTGCCAGGGGCGGCAGGGTGCTGGCAGAGGGGGCAGAGGGCAACGACACAGGTGGGGAATTAGCGAAGACATGGGCCGCTTAGACCAAGAGGTCAGAGCGGCGCTGGCTTTGTAAAGTTACAAAAAGTGAGAGCTGGTTCATTAGCTTTAAACCGTCAGAATGGCCTGTCACATCTATGAGGCACTAATGTTTCTGCTCACATATCAGAGCACACCAGAGGCAACAAGCATGACAGTTTTAGACATTATACAAGCGAGGGGAAGAGAGGAGTGTTGCATGTGCAGATGTATTGCATTGTTGGATGTCGAGGGTAGCTGAGAGAAAGATTTCTGCGCAAAAGGAGTATTTTGATACTTAAAGAGAGGGTATTATGCTAATTTCAAGCTTCATAATTCACTCTGTGATACCTGTGGAGTAGCTTAGCATAACTTACAGTTCTCATACTGGTGCTCTGTGCCAAAACCACTCAGTCAGCTCTGTCCCTTTAAGAAACCCCGCCCCTACAAGCCCACTTTCTCCTGCTGTGATGTCACAAAGTGCAGCGTGTAGAAAAAACTGTGTGAAAGCTGGTGTTTACAGCAGCCTGCAGACTGAACTGAGAAGCCTGGGGATTACTCCAACATACTTTTACCTACAGGTCTGAAACTTCACCCACGTTTAGTCCGGACATCCAACTTTGGAACATTATACATATGTCTTAAAATGTGAAACAGCATAATACCCCCTCTTTAAAGAATATTTAACAGTATTATACAAGTTTTTATATCACTTTTTTCTGCATTGTGTCAAATATGAAACAGCATAATACCCCCTCTTTAATAACGTTTTTAAGCACTATAACATAATGTAATTTAAACACTGGTGGGCTCTATAAAGATTAGAAGAAAAATCCTTTTAACAGGCTTTAACTCTCTGGTGTCCCTCGAGTTGCAAATGTTCATATTACAGTAATTAATTTGGATGCAGAAGTGAAATTGATCTCAGCTCTGCATTGTAGATCAACAAGCAAACAAACAAGCAGTCAAACAGCAATTAAAACGTTCGCTCAGTAAGTGGTGCTTATTGGATCTAATGACTCTCAGGATCAATGCCTAACTAACAGACCTGAGAGCAGACAGCACTGTGTATCAGCTCCACCGTGAGCAGCCAGCAGGGGGCGAAGGCTGCAATCCAGCAGCTGAACTGAAACGATGGCGTGGAAATACTCCCTGACCAAATCAAACAACTAACACACAATCACAACACAGAGAGCCATAATTAAGACTGTGAGGCTGGATTGTTTATGAAATGGAGGAGCTTTAGCACAGAAAAAGCATTGAAACCACTTTGTTTATAACAGGAAATGAACGGCAGGGTAGAAATAAACCCGACAAAGACTGCTCTCAATACCTAAAAGGTGTGACAGAATAACAATCATGTGATTCACACCAATCGGTGGATAAAAACCTGTCTAACTCTGCAGCTTTTTGGCTCTGTTTACATGTTGTGTGCTGATGGGTGTGGCGGATAATTCCAGCTATTGTACGAGCACATGCCCAGAGTCATTCCAGACTCACAGATCCACCTACAAAAGCACTGACAGCTGGCATCAGCTGGCATCAGAAGCCCCCACATGGACACACATGATGCCAGTTTGGGAGACTCCCAGAGAAACGTGCCAGCTGTGCCACTGAGGACGGGGCATCATGCGGAGGAGGGGGCAACAGGGCAGTTTTTAGACAGGTGTCAGTCGCCCCTTCAATGAGACCGTGACAAAGACCTGGAGCCAGATGGGACCAGCAGGTATCTGCTTTATTGTTAGAGGGAGAGAGAAAGAGAGAGAGGGAGAGGGAGAGGGAGAGGGGGGAAGAAGAGGGAGACAGAGAGAGGGAGAGAGGGAGAGAGAAAGAGGAAGCAAAAGAGAGGGAGAGGGAGAGAGAGAGAGAGAGAGAGAGAGAGGGATCAAAAGAGAGGGAGAGAGAGAGAGAGAGAGAGAGAGAGAGAGAGAGAGAGAGGGATCAAAAGAGAGGGAGAGAGAGAGAGAGAGAGAGAGAGAGAGAGAGAGGGAGCAAAAGAGAGGGAGAGAGAGAGAGAGAGAGAGAGAGAGGGAGCAAAAGAGAGGGAGAGAGAAAGACAGAAAGGGAGAAAGAGAGAAAGCAAAAGAGAGAAAGAAAGAAAGAGAGAAAGAGAGAATTGTGTGCTTCTGTCAAAGCAGGTCACAGCCTGAGCAGCAGAGACAGAGGAGGCGGGGCTTACAGGAAACAAAACGACACCTGCCTATCAAAAGCACAGAGGCTGGCTGAGGATAAAACGACACACACTTTTGTTTTGGGTGAATTTCACTGAACAAAACAGATGAAAAAAATCAGGCTTCAAAGAGGCTTCCTCTGAGAAGCAGACCAAAGCGACCTCAGCTTTCACTGCCTGCCTGGGTGGTTTCATCAGCTGCACTTGGGGTTCTCCAAACAAACTCACAAGTACACAGCAACAAAGAACTGTTCAGCATAAAAAGAGCACGCCTCCTTCCATCTGTAACGCGACATCAAGCATCTGATACAGCTTTTTAGAGAGATTTACTGTGTTTGGTGACTTCAGCAGGCAAACGTACGTGCTGGGATGACATAAGCATGATTCACCTCCTCAGATACGCAGGTCTGCTGCTCCAGTGGTAATCTAAGGTAATCTAGCATGCAGGGTTTACACAACGCGTCCAAAATAACAGGGAAATGGAAACATTATGAATATGAGTAAAACATGAGGCCTTTTCTCACGATATAAAAGAAGAGTGCAACAATAGTGGACTGATACTCTGAACTCTTATGTTAAGTGTATCCTCTGTGTGTGTGGTCAGTCCTCCCATCAGCCAGCATCTGATCGCATTAAACATGGCTGACCAGCCACTTGACTCACTGATAGGAATCAAGCGGCTATGAGACACGGATCCTTGTCATGCCTTCTTTGATGTGATCTCATGTTACACACCGAGGGTGGGAATCACAGGGTAACTCACGATACGACACGCAATACACATCCCAAGAGAAAGTTAATATCATGATTCTGCAAGACAATCATATAAGTACACAATATCTGATCAATTGAAGAATACAAAATGCCTCTAAAAAGTCATGTGCAGAATTAAAATATCAATATTTGGAGCCAGCCTATCGATAATTGCCTTGCACGAGTCAGGACGATAATATATCGCCGTATCCACATTTTGTCCCACCCTTATTTTACACACAGAGGCCGCCTCTACAGGAACACCAACACATTCCTCCCATCGCTTATGTTTTGATTACAGTTTGTCTTTTACTTTCTGTTTTTACAACTTTTTTGCTCCTGTTTTTCTAATTTATGTGAAGAACATAAAGGGAAGTTACTGCAGCTCTCCAATAAGCACATTCAGCTCAACATTGTGTGCAATATTGTACTATATTTACACGCTTCGACGTACAAAAAACTAGTATAAATCATCAAAAAGAGCCTTGTATGATTTGCCATCCGAGTGCCACTACTGAATAACTGCCATGTCAACATGTCAGCACCAAAATCTAGGCAACGTTCTCTTTGTAGTTCTTGAAATTGCCATATGTGCTGATTAGTTTATTAAAAGTCATACAACAACTTAAAGCCCCTGTGAGAAACTTTCGGTTTGGTCGACTTTGGCGCCCCCTGTGGACAAAGACGTACATCTTATCTCTTTGATGATTTTTGTCCTGTACATGTTTAAGTGGTAATGTAAACAAAAAGTGTCATCCTGCTTTCTTCGTCATATGTATCACTTACTTTACATGTTTGCCCTGGAAAATGTAAACAAAGGCAGCGTGCAGTCCGTTCGACACCTACCCCCCGCCAGCAGTTTCAGGCATTAAAAATAACTATATAGAAATAATCAGTCTTGTCGAAGATGGTCTAGTTTGCTTTTTTAGGTCATGTAGAGCCATCAGAATTAATTTCAGTCTGTTTCATAACCAGTGAAAAACTCCTCACAGGAGCTTTAAGAAACAATCCCGTCATAGGAGTTGCATTAGAAGGCGCTATTTTTTAAACAACTTAAATGCCTTATTTTCATGGCATGGTTTTTTAGAGAGTAAACCAACTCTAATGCAGCAGGAGTTACATTTCCAAATACAATCCTTCGAGTCAATATAGTGTTTTAAAAAACAGGAAGTATTGCATATGGGAAAACAAAAGTGTTTAACCTGCTTTAAAACGAATTGATCAGATCCTGCAGCAAAAATAAAAAATCATTCAAAGCAATTTATACGAAATTAATCCGTGATTTTCAGTGCAACGCTTTTATATTGTTACATAATCCCGACTCGGAGAGTTCCAGCATGAAATCTCACTCTGCAAAAGAACAGGATCAGCCTTATCTGCACTGCACTGCCACAGCCCACGTGAGCAGTCAGACAATCATGTAGCAACAAGACAGAGCTCTGAAGGCTTTTACACAAAATGGCACCAACGACTTGCAGCCTGGCTGGGAGAGAGATTAGTATTTATACGGCACAGCCAAGACTTCCTGGACAGAAGATGTTTTTATAAGAAATCCTGTCTTTACTGTGCTGCAGACAGCATGAAACTTCGTCCTGATTTAGACCTCAGCACATGTCCAACAAGAGGAGATTAAGATCTCGGCTGGCGATTGATGAAGCCCGCCCTAACTAGAAACATCTGGAGATTAAACTTCATTGTGTTTTCATTCTGCAGAATATTCAGAGGAGGGGTGGGGGGGTGGGGGGGGCGAACAGTGACAGAGAGAACAGAGAATGTTATCGTTCTCACAACCTGGAGCTGGGAGATGCTAACGTGGTATGACTAGCGACCTCTGTCACGTGACGTGCAGGCTGGCAGCAGAGCGTGGCAGCGGTTACGTCAGCCTGGCCGCTGGTGGTGGTAGTAGTAGAAGTGGGTGGTGGACATGGTGTTTGGTGGTGGTGGTGGTGGTGAGGGGGGGGTGGGCTGAGCAGCTGTTGCTGCTAGTCTGTGCCAAAGGGCCGCCCATGCTCGCTGCAGAAGACTGTCACAATCTGAAATCCCTAAATCATGGCTCACACACCCACATGCAGAAGAGGCTGTCATTATCGGTTCAAATTTTAAGAATAGTTTTAAAATCCAAGATCCAACTGCCACTGACCTTTTACAGTATTTTGCTAACAGCTCCCACATTCAATGCACAGTTTATAACACACTGTAGAATACAAGTTGTCAGCTAAAAGAGGACATTTTCAAGTGTTGAAAAGGTTGCTGCCACTTTTATGTCCGTGCTGGACTATGGTGATGTTTTATACATGCATGCGTCTTCTCAAAGCGTACATGTCCTGAACACTAAGTATCATGGAGCACTGAGGTTAATCACTAATTTCAAAGCCCTCACTCATCACTGTTTGCTGTATGCACATGTTGGATGGTCTGCCTTGTCCACACATAGACCAAAGCACTGGCGTATTCTTATTTACAAGTCTATCTTAGGTACGCTTCCATCGTACTTTCTTACCTACATTAGACAGAAGAGTGCAGGAGCTTACAATCTTCCTTCCCAGGACATGTTCTTACTGTCTGTCCCAAAGGTCAGAACTCAACTGGGGGAAAAGGTGTTTAAGCCGCTTTCCTTCTGGTCAAAAAATAGTTAACACCCACTATTTTGCTTAGTGGGAAAGGCTACAATCGGCATTCAGACCCGGGTCAAATGACCCTGCAGTAAACCCTAGTAATTATCGCCTTGGCTCCGATCGGCATTGATGGGACCAAAAAACTCATGTCGACACACTAATCTCCCCCTTTCCGGTGCGATGCTATGCTCCGTCGGTAACTTCTGCAACTCCTTGTTATCTCAGCTACAAACTCCATGCAGCGCTAAAACATCGCTCCAAATTTGTCAGCGCAGAGTTTGATACACAGAGACCGGAAGTGCAGCCGCTTAGCTTAGAAATCGTGTCACTAACTGGGCGCTGCTTCTGATTTTTTCCGCAAATGTCGCTACAGACACCCAGTCCATAAAAATACTATATACTGTAAATGCAAAGGCTTTCATTAATGGGCCATAGGCTCAATCGCCATTGTGTTACCTCATTCTGTGATCGTGACTTAAAAGACATTTATTCAAATGAAAAAGTCCAAGATTGTTAATTTAATCCAAAAGACAACTGGACTTGGTTACGGTTCTTGAAGACGTTTTACCTCTCATACGAAAGGCTTCTTCGGTTCTAACTGACTTGTGGACGGAGCTAGAAATATAAGCCTCTATTAGGTCATTAGTATGCTAATAGATGTGTAATTAACAACTGTTCACAGTGGTTTAAGTAACTCATGAGGCAAAAAGGCAGAACATTTGCAGGTCTGGCTTCCAAGTATGTTTTGCTGCTTTTCTCACCTTACTTATATCCCACAATGTCACCTTGAGCTTTGGGAAACTGTTTGGCCTCACCACTTTGATATTCTTCAAGACACATAATTGATTGCCATGTTTTTTTCTCAATTTGTCAAGCAGCCAAAATACTCATCTACTCTCCCAAAGTGCTCTTCTCATTTAATGTACAGCTGCAATAATCTAAGGATCCACTCCGACAGAGGATTCTTATTTGGACACAGTCACAGATTCCAGAGTAAACAGGCCCTGCGGTCCTGTAACGCAGCCGGAGATAAACATCTAACTGGCCTCCTGCCACAGATTTCACTCTCTGTATTGTGAACTTTTTCTTGCTTTTACAGGAAAGATAAGTTTTCCCTTTTATTTTCCACCTGATTAGATGGGACTAACATTGCAAACACAAGTAACCAAACAGCCTTAAAGATCTTAGATACCATCCCTGCTCTGAAACCCTCCTCCCTTTAGAAACAAATGGCTCCAACTGCCATTAAAGACTGAAATTTGCAAATGTGAATGCATGACAATGGAGAAATCCTGATCCTTGTGTTAAATAACAACACGTCCCCCCCCCCCAAGGGCTCGTCAAATGTGCTTCAGCCCCTTTTCTTGGCACGACAGAGACAAGAAGCAGCCCCGGAGGACGAGCAGGCAGCAGAAGGTAAAGGGAGGGAGGGTGTGTGTGGTGTGCTTCTGGACTCTGAAGTGACAGACAGAGGGGATAAATGAGCGAGCTGGCAGCCTGCGAGCGCTGTGCCCGGAGGAAGGAGGGGAAACTCTGCTCCGCTGATAATGAGGTGACCAAGTCCGAAGAAATTATTTCTGCAGCTGACAGGAACACTTTCACTATGTCAGCTCTCTGAGATACTGAACATGGAGCCTGACAGAAAGACACGCGATCCATTTCCTGCATGTGAGCATGTATCCGCCAAAAGACCAAATATTGATATTAAATGCCATTTATTTGACATTTCTTGAGCTATCATTTCATTCAGTTTGAGTTAGTCCAAAGTTAATGTCAGAGCACCGGGGTATCTGAGCCGGGGTCAGAGGAACTCATCTAAACGTACATCGTATCAGACGTGTGACCTATATAAGGAGATGGAGCCTGGGTGAGAGGTAGCGTGATGAGAGTGTGGGCTGACCAAGGGCTATGTCCTGTTAGAGAAATACACAGGATGTACGGTAATTAACATAAAACAGGTCAATGAAGAGATTCATTATAATGAGCTTCACTGAAACCAGGGTTCCTCTACAGTTAGTATAAAATATGTTTTCTCACAAGCCCCTTTTACACTATGTAGAACGCACAGAGGCGGAATGGTGAGGCGAAGTTGTTCCGCATGAGCCCGCATCGGAGGAAGCAACAGAGGCGAAACGGCGTCTGTGCCAGGGCGGAACACCGGTGTGTGTGTGTATGTGAAGCACGCGCTGTTTGTTTACACCACGCGCACGTTTCGCTTCCGCAGAGTCGGAACGCTTTGTAAAAACACATACTGGGGCGGCTTAGTGCCGGCGTAAAATGACAAAGGCTGCATGACGGCGGAGCTTCGTTATGGCGCTGAGGTGGAACCGCAGTGTAAAAAGAGCAGCGATAAAAACAATCCAACAGTCCAGGTGTTAGATAACTCAATTTGATGGTAATGATGATTTGATTAAGCTTATGTCATTATTCCTTCTATTACCGTTTGGAGTTTTTTTAAATATGCCGTTAACGATGAATGTGTTTTGAGTGAAATTACACAATTTATTCATTCATAGTTCACATTTATGTTCTAAGTCCTTTTTACATTTAAAACCATTCTCTGTTTTAAGGTGTTTTCATTTTTCTTTGGGTTGGATGATAAAAAAAAATAAAAACTAAAACATTTTATAGACCGAATAAATTATCAACTAATTTGGCAAATAACTGCAAAGTAAATCCATAACAAAATTATTGATTAGTTGTAGCCAGTTCAGTTTTTGGTTTATCAGACTCATTATTTTACCTGCAGTGTCCATAACTTGTTTTTCAGTACATTTCTAAAAACAGTATGCAATGAACCCTGTCTTATTCAAAGATTCATATGGTTGGGGCACAGCTTAAGCTCTGTTCTTAGAGCAGACGCTCCATACACGGCGGCTATGGTCCTCGACACAGCGGCCGTAGGTTCGATTCCCGCCCTCAGCCCTATTTCCTGTCTCTCTTCAGCTGTCCTAATAAAAGGCAAAAATCCTTCCCGGTCCTGCTCAGTTCCTGCGGTCAATGGTTAGCGCTCTCCTACTGGGGCATTTGAAACTTTACAAAGGGGCAATCTCACTTTCATTAGGAGAGAGCACAGAGGTAGAATGAAAAGACATCGGTCTGGCTGGCTTCCTGGATCGGGATGACAGGGAACTGGATCCGGTCCAGGCGGATTTCTTGAAGGAAAAGCACAGTCCTGGACCTGCCTCAAAGCCACATCACCTGCCTTTCATGTCTCCCCCAAGACCACGTCTCTCCACTGGGTCACTCACCACCGCTCCACATCCAATAAGCCGTGCCACCGTTACCATGACAACGTCCCACCTCTTCCTCTCCTCAGCATCCGAGCTCTCAGGCACAAACCAGGAGGAGGAGGGGGGGGCAAATACAGCCATTTACACAGTCACACAGACGAGCATGGCATGGAAATCTCTCCCTCTCTCTTTGATGCTGATGCAAAGAGACTGGTACACTGAAAACCTCCCATCATCCCCCCCCCCCTCCTCGTGAGATGGCTCTCTGGTCCTGGAGTGTGATGAGCGGGGAGGCAGGGCGCACCCCGCCCACACATGATGCCATCAAACCATGACCACAACCACAGCCGGAGCATCCACACTGCATCCATGTCTGTGATTTATTCATAACAAAGCTTCAATTATTCAGGCGCATGACCAGGTAGTGCTCCCAAAACTAGCCCGGAAGTGTTCACATTAAGACATCTGAATAATCTATGCAAACCATGTTCAAACATCAAGTAGACTAAACAGAAAGAGAAATAAGGGGGAGAGAATCACAGTCCGATATATAGCAGCATTACAGAAATCCAGCTTTCCCATCCCAACACTAAGAAGATTAGTCCTGGGGAAATGTGACAATGTTCAAAAATAGTGTGCAGCTTTATCTGCAGGCCTGGTGGGTTTCAAGCTCTGCCTGCTGAAAAATGCAGTCATGAAGCACCCAACGTGTTCGCACTGCTCCAACTGTGAGGACGACACCATCAGAGACGCTGTCAGTGCTCCTCCTGCAGACAGGTTGTGGTAGGGGCTTCCCTGGCCAGCTGAATGTAATGAGGAAGGTGCTCAAATTGAAAAAGCCTGATGTAATATTATACCTACTGCACATAAGTCACATGAATAAGAGATAAAGAGGAAACCTTGGGTCCATCCTCCTGGTCTTAACCCGGTGAACTTAGAATACAGCGCTACAGGGATGACAGATTTTTGTAGGCCAACCCTGAAGTTAGCATCGCCCTGGTTCCCTTGACAAAAAGATTTTTCCATTAGGGTTTGGATTATTGCAGAAAATTATCTCTGTGGCTAACAAAAGTTTACTTTATATTTGCACGTTTTTGTTCAGCAAAATACTTTTCACAAAGTGTAAAAGCTAACTAAAAGCTAACTACACGATCGTCCCCACGGTCGCTCATCATCAAAGCCAACATCTAGAAGCTTCCGACTAGCTGAGTCCATCTAACAACACAAAACATGAATACATTTAAACTTGTATTAACCACAGATGTTATTTCGAGGGAACTGGAAGAGCGAAAATGCCAACTCAATTTGGTCAGCCTTGTTTAGAGAAACCTTTAGATATGCCACTTTTAGATAGCACTAATGGGTCACTTGCAGTTCAGTGTCCATGTGATAGCTGTTCAGGATAAAGCACCGTGTTTGTCTTGTCTCGCTGCAGTCCTTGTTCTCAGACTTGTGATGAGATTTGGTGTTCCTTTTTGACATCAACATATTGTTGTTTGCTTTTGGGCTGCATATGGACCTCATTTCCTCCTGATCCTAGTCGTCACTGCTCTTCCTTATGTCCCCGCACAAACCAGTTGCTTTTTGAGGTTCTTCTGTTTCAGTTCCAGTTATGTTATGCGACTGTCTACTTGCGAATTCACCAGCTTCTCTCTGCTGGTAAATAGTCATCATAAGAGGTTTCTGGTTCCAACCAGTTTCTTTTCATGTTATGATAAAATTGTGAAATTACTCTTGTTTTAAGTAAATCTCCTCCATGGACTGCTTACTTGTCACATTCTCTAAGCAAGTTTGTGACAGCTAGCATGCTAACACTTGCTAGCTAGTCACCAAAAAACAATGGACATGTGCAGCTGATGTAAATTCATTAAGTTACATATCCTAGCTATAGATGAAAATGGATTGAGAGAACTTGTCATGACCATTTTAACTTTTTAAAAGTTACTTTTTGACCATGGTAACGGGAGAAATGTGATTAATAAATCAATAATGAAATCTTCTTCTTCCAGTATCCAGCAGCCAACATTAAAGAGGACTTCCTGTTAGCTACTCCAATGAACCTTCCAATGTTGGAATATTTTTGCTGTCACAGATTGTGCGGTTTGTACCTGTCAATATTTTCTCCGGCTGCTGGCTGTGTGGTGCCAAAAAACTGTGTTGCTTCAGGTTACAAGACTTCACAACAAATTTGCTTTAAAGCCCCAAAAAGAAAACATTAATATCCAGACTGACCGATCACCCACAGACGCCCTCAGAGGACAGACTGACCAATAGGCTGGTTCAACAGTGTTGTAACATGTAACAAAGTGATTACCTTCCATAGTTAAGGGCATGCTGTAACGCATCGCATCTCCTGTTACTTTGTTAAACGTTACAACTCAATAAAATTCGAGCTCACAAGCAAACATGAAGAGTAGAAAGCCAGCAGCAAATAAAAAAGCCTCCCCACATCTCTGCAGCAGAGTGCCCCCGCAAGCAGCAGCGACAAACCAGACCCAAGCACAGCAGAGCAGAGCAGTAAAGCAAAGAAGCACTTCAAAAGGAAATGTTGTTTCAGCAGCACTGTGTACACACCTTGGCATTAATATAGGGGTCAAAGGGCCCACAGCGTTTGAACTCTCTATGGTCTACAGAGCTCTGGGAGGGAGGAAGAGAAGAAAGGCCAATGGTTTTGGTTGAGACAAGCAATGAACAAATGAATGATGATCACAAATGAGTCAAACTGAATGAAAAGGAGAAAAAAATCAGAGTTGAGTTAATGAACAATCAGATGTCATGAACAGGCAGGGAGAAATGACACAGGATGAGGCAAATTCGGGCCATTGAATTGTTGCTCAATCTTCAGTTTGGTTGATATATTCTTTTGCTTGAATGCTCATAATGGGTCATTTCTCCTCCTTCAAAACAGAACAGGCCAGAGATGATGACTGTGTGGATGCTGCAGGAAGCAACCACACAAACGTATGGAACAAAACAGTTAAAATGGTTAGAGCAAACAGCCGTTTCTCACACTAGCATGGCGTCAAAGCTTCAAATAACACAAATTGGAGTCATGATGCAATGATGTTAATGAACTGTGGTCGCAATATGTTTGGCATTCATGTAGCTCAAATACAGAACAGAGCATGCCATGCTGAAGTAGAGTTTAAATATCTCCATGTGGCACTGCAAGGTTAAAAATGGCGCCCTATGGCTGCTGACTTAAGCATCAGAAATGTCAACTGGTGGTTACTTCCTGATGTGTCTTTATTTTTAAAGATGAGTAAAACGGCTACTGCTGATGCGTTACACAATTTATGCACACAGTTACCATGACTTTAACTCTGACATCATTTCAACACTGATGATACTATTCGATTGGTCAATGTGTTTGAAAACAGGAACCGTAAGAGCGAGACAGCATGACCACACGCGGAAAAACAGAACAGTAGATGCAGCGTCAGACCTGCTCGTTGAGCTTGGGGTGCGAGGGTCCCTGGTGAATGAGCAGTTTGACGATATGTTGGTCACCCTTCCACGCAGCCAGGTGGAGAGGGTAGCAGCCCTTGTTGTCGGCGATGTTGGTCAAGGCCTCGTTTCGTAGCAGCGCCTCCACCACCTCGCTGCGGGGACAGGTTAAATCAGGTCAGAAAGCGCCCAGACTATAAACCGCACTAATAAATACACACAGCCTTCGCAAACAGCCAATCAATAGCTTCATCTTCCCAGAGGGACAATTGTCTGTGAGAGCAGAGCTCATTTAATGCACAGCATACACACAGGGCCTGAAACAGGCTCCAACACAGACGGTTCTCCCAGTTCCCAGAGATATTAATCACCGGTCTACCTGTGTCCATTCAGGGCGGCATGGTGGAGAGGGGAGTATCCAGTGCTGTCCACACAATTCACATTAGGGCCTCTCCAGATACTGTAAAGAAAAGAAGGGATTGTTAGGCGTAAAACACAACACAGACACATAGACACTGTATGGCCGATATCCTCCCACAGATACAGGCCTGTGACAGATATATATCAGTGTTTCTATGATATGGGTCACATAAAAACGTCTTTAACAGAGTATATAACAGGAAAACAATGTGTTATGAAAACTTATTTTACAGATCATATGATGTGGAAAACAATATAAGGAGAGACGGTGACAGCACTAAAAAGGGTTGAGGTTAAATGTGTAATAAAGTTAAATATACTTTAACAGTTATTTGTTTGAGAAACCAGTTCTCCGAATACCTTTGCATAGTCATATAGGTACAAATTCAATGCACAAAAGGGGTGCAACGATTAGTCGACATTGTTGACAAAATTGGTTGCGAACGAATTTAAATGGTGGCGGGCGATGCAACACCATCGCCTCCTAAAACTTCTAAAGTCTGGGAGCTTTTTACCCTCAACGCTGCAAAGAAAAGGATCGGCTGCGAGATTTGAGCATTTACAGAGAAGGCACGTTGGACTGCAGACTCGCACAGATAAGATAATGAGCATCTCAGGTAGTTAACGTTAGCTATCCATCGACAGAGTTGTATTGGCTTTTAACATTCATAGAACACTGACGAACCTGACGCATCTCTCTTATAAACATCAACGTCACAGTCCAAAGTTTCAGCCACGCTGTGTGACTTTTCTCTCATTTACATTTCCCCCAGAACACACATTTATTCTCCTTCTCATCTCTTGTTCTTCCTCCTTTTAATTATGTTTTGTATCAGTAGGAGCCAAATCAGCCACAAAGTTTATTAAAAGTAGGGATCGCCCGATTATCGGCGCCGATCACACACGGCTCACGCACATCTACTTAATAAAACTTCAGGAAGTTATTTATTTATTTATTTAAATTTTCAGTTAACTTTACAAGAGATGCTGCTGACCCTGGGAACTCCCTGCGCTTTTTGTTTGTTTGTTTAATAAACATATGCTTAAAGGCATTTAAACAAAGTTAAGTGTTGGAGTTTGTATTTTTCAAAATTTTGACACCAATATTTTCACTTTTACTGCAAATGAATATCGGCTCCAAATATCGGTTATCGGCCTCCTTGACTACTAATAATCTGTATCGGTATCGGCCCTGAAAAAAACATATCGGTCTATCTCTAATTAAAAGACATATTAAATGTCTTTATCGGTAGTTAGCATATGCTTCAAAGAACCTCCAACTACATTTAAAAGCTGATAGCTGAATAAGAGCCATTAAGTTATTATGCGATTCAATATCCAACTAGTTGAAATATCATTTCAGTAATCGATGTCAACTATTGAACTAGTCGTTAGTTACAGCCCTAATGCGCAACATAGAAAAGGTCAAATATCATTCCAACACAAAAATGTTCTATATCGGTTGCCATATCGGTAATTAGTACATTTTTCCCAAAAAAAAGAAAATCTGTATCAATAACATAAATCCCATATTGGACAGGCTCTGAAACAAAATTTACAAAAATATTAATAATAATTATATTTATTTATAATATAATAATAATATTTATATATAATTTGGGATTTTGAGGAAAATTTTGGGGAAAAAAATCTGTATCGGTATCTATTTCAAAATCTCAAAACTGTCAGTCTCAAAACAAACACTGCCTATCCCTCAGTAAAGTCTCCAACTGTGGGTGTGACTGATCCTTTCTCACAGTGACTAGCTTACATCACAAGTTAACCTGGCGTACACACAGGTGTGGGCGTCTATCATGCTCTCTCTCTCTCTCTCTCTCTCTCTCTCTCTCTCTCTCTCTCTCTCTCTCTCTCTCTCTCTCTCTCTCTCTCTCTCTCTCTCTCTCTCTCTCTCTCTCTCTCTCTCTCTCTCTCTCTCTCTCTCTCTCTCTCTCTCTCTCTCTCTCTCTCTCTCTCTCTCTCTCTCTCTCTCTCTCTCTCTCTCTCTCTCTCTCTCTCTCTCTCTCTCTCTCTCTCTCTCTCTCTCTCTCTCTCTCTCTCTCTCTAGAGGAACGTGTAAGAGGACAGGAATGGAGGCCAGCAGCAGCCTGGAACCAGAAAACCAGGAAGGAAAAGAAACACTATCACAGCTGAGCAGCGGCTAAGATGAGCTAATTATGTCTCGTTTACAGTAACTCCAAGCAGCCCCAGCCTGATTATTCTGGGTCAAGGCCTGAAGAAGAATAGGCTTTTGTTATGCAGTGTAAGCACCAACAAACAAAAGCACAGGGACGGAGCCCGAAAGCACCGAAGAGGGTAAAGAGCAGGCTATGCCAGCGTTCACTCTCATTCAACTAGATCTGAACTCAGCTGTCAGCTCAGATCGGTTTGTTTCTTTTAATTTGCAAAAAAAAAAAGCCCTGCTGTGGTGAGGAGGACGGAGATGGATGAGAGAGGGGGGGAGGTTAAAGGGAGATGGAGGGAGTCGGTTAAGAAGCTAAAGGCTGTCTGGTGAGAGGGAGTGCCAAGACGGGGATGCGAGGCTCTCTGAAAGACCTTAACACATCCTAAATAAATCATGTGACGAGGAAATCCCAGCACTAGTGCACCAAATATCTGAGAGCGGAGTCATTTGCCAAACAGAAAGGGAATGGGAGCAAAAGCGCTGGGCCTCACAGAGAATCAATCATGAATGGAGGCGAACATTTAAAAAGTAATACGATTTCTTTGTACTATTTATTTAGCTTTTGATTTATTATAGAACGCTATATAGACAGTAGGACGGCTACATGAATTATGACTGGTTGGATTTTGAAGCAAGTGAGTAATTTCTATGAATGAATAAAAGCCTTCGGAGAGAACGACCAAGAAAAAGAACAGCAGCTCCGGCTTTTTCTGTCTTTTCAGTAAAAACATTAAACAAGTGCTCCAGGAGTCAAACACACTCAAAAGACCCAACATGAATTGAACCATAATGGAATCATTGTTTAGACGGTGCTGCAGCAGTGCTTCTGTGTGACTTCGCTTCACACAAACGGCCCAGTTTTTGTCGCAGTAATGGCTGTTTTGCCCCCTTAAAATACATCTCCCATAATAGCTCTCAGAACAGCCTGCAATTACACAGTCAGAGCCGTCTCATTAAATAAGTGTCTTGGAGGGCTCTGTAGCCTGCAGAACAATGGGCCTGACAGAGCACAGACACACAGGGATGCACCACTCGACTAGTCATAACCTAAGCCGTTTATTTCGTACAGCGGGGCCTTCTGCGTCTCATCTTACCGAGCCAGGCAGCCGTGAAGACATCAAAAGCGGGGCGTGCAAGGAGGAAATACTCGAGCGGGGAAAATGTGGTGGGAGGAAATGCTGGGGATTGATACATTTTTGTTAGAGAGGGGGGGAAAATGTGCGAGCTATGTTTGTGTCAGCTCTTCAGACAGGTATCACACACTTCGTCACTATTCCTCCAAGAACCAAACCTGCAGCAGAAGCACGTTCTTGTACGTGGACGCTGAACGCATCAAAAGGGGAAAACGGAGACAGAAACAGACCTCCAGCTGGCCTAGATAAAGAGTTATGTAAGGGCTTACAGCAAAACCCCCCCATAAACAAATTAACATAAACATGAACAGCCGCGACTACGACCGGAGAGTTTAACATATTCAGGCACAGAGCGGTAACATCCACTAGAGTAATACAAGAGGGCATCCCAAGGGTTTGGGAATATAGTCATCATGACTTAGTGATACAATCGCATTGATTGTCATGTCATGCAAGCGCACGGTGGGACACTGACTCTGCGTCATAAATGTTAGCTTTAGCATATCTTGTTTTGTAAGCCTTATAATGGATCCAAGACACAATTTAAACAGTGGAAACGTTTGAAATATCAGGACTGTAAATTACTGGGTTTGTCACAACATACTACGAATACTTGCCATATGATACGATACGGTACGGCAGGGTTTCCGTTATCCGGTAGTTGCCGGATTTTAAAATCTGTTGAAGTCTGAAATATTAAAATCCCTCAGCCCAGTGTAAATAATATATTTTTTAACAAAAAAAATATTCCTGATTCATTATAACTCTGTCCCCTTAGTGCTTCAGGAATATGCTAAACCAGCCAACTGAACCATTGTCGGTCATTTTGGCAAAGAAATTACCGGCGTAGACGAGTCAGCAGCACCAGCCACGGCCCCTCTCACCGATGCCATGAGCTTGCTGTGATGACAGCGTTAATGAATATTTATTAATTAATATTAGTATGTATAACAAACTGCACTCATTTAGGGAGACGGAGAGAGAGAGCGCATGCACGGACAGCGCGGACACGGCACAGAAAGTGGTCGTTTGATTATGAGACACGTTATTCCGCTGTATAGATCTCAAGTGGATGAACTGAACTGTAGACGGGAGTCCTTGTTTACAGTGACAGACGGAGTGATGGCTGTCTCATATGCACGACTCCTCCGCAGGTTGAAAGTGCAACAGTTACATGTATCATATATTCATTTTGGGACAAAATTATTGGTAGGGACGATTCAGTAATTTCCTAATTCTACGCCCTTGATATAGCCTGCCTGTCAATTGTTTTCAAGCTAAATGAATGCAGATAATATTTGACCATAATTTCGGCACAAATTATTTTTAACGGAAACCCTGCAGTACGCTATGCTACGTAGTGATACCACAGAGTCCAGTATGATTTAGATTTTATTCAAATCAGGGGCCTTCAATCGATCGAAGTCCATTTAACAAATATTTACATTTATAAATAAACAATTAAAATATGATTTGACAATATTATAACTGAACTGATATCCTCATGGAAGACAACCAATTCTTTTTAATACAAATGTATATACAAAAATATCGGCCGGCCAATATATCAGTCAGCTTATCTTAGAGATGATGGATGCTATTGAATCATCATTAATGTGATATATCGATCAATATCGATGAACTGTAACACCACTATAAATGTGTGCAAGATAAAGCTCCATGGAGTCATCATGAGACATATTGCAAGATCTACCCTTTACGTCAAAACAATCAAAAATACAGGCTAACATTTCTGATGTATTTGCACATTGGTCATCGTCAGCAGTCATGACTGTGATGTGTCATCGCCAGAAATTTGACCCAGAAAGACAGAGACTGTGTCACGGCAGCCACATGACCAAAGACAACCTGACAGCGGTGCAATGCATCATCAGCCTTTAAATATGATGTCACTCTCTGTGTTCTAGTTCCCTAATATTACAGCCCTGATCAGGGGCATTGGTGTCAATCAATATGATCAAAATCATCTACATGCAGAGGGAGTGAGGATGTCTGCTCGCTACATTTTGTCAGTGTCATTTATTTCAGTTTGCTATAAGCAGAGCTGCCTGCGGTTGCAGCTCTAAGTGCAGTCAAAGTGTTACGTCCTCTCTGAGCGTTTTGGCAGCATGGCACTCAAGGGCATGAGTCAGAGTGGTGCTCGACAATCCACTTCATCCTCTTACTACGGCTCACAACCAACCTAACCGAGGGACGGGGCTTAGGCCCGGAGCAGGGCATTGGGTAAAACAGAGTGGATTTGGTTTGGGAGGGGGCACATTCAGACAAACTGACTGAGGAATTCCTGTTTGAAAGGCTGAGCTAATCCTTAATTTCCCTGAGGGAATATCAGCGGGATGAAGCTGCAGTTTGAAAAAGATTCTGGGGGGCTGTAATTCTGTGTTGTACAAAGCCGGGCCAGTGCGAGAGGAGGAAGGATAATAACGTTTTCTCTCCTTTATGTGTTCTCTGAATTAGTCTGCTGATGTTAGTCACACGTTTTAAAAAGTTCTTTCCAAAGACTGTGGGCTTAAACATAAATCTGCACTGTGCTTTATTTTGAACTCCAGCTGTCACAGAGCTCAGTAATGACTTGCACAAACAGAAGACACTGGTGTTTTTCTGCTTTTGTTCTCATACCAAGAGAATTTAAACTTCATGATTCAGTCCGTTTGCTTTATTCAAGTATAATAAAGCAGGGAAGCATCATAAATGCTAATGATTAAAATGCTAATTATGCTAGCTATTTTTATGATCAGAACAAACCAGATGAACTAGTTTCATTGTGATGCTTTGCAAATATTTTTATGCAGAACTTAAATCATACATAAGCAAGCTTGTCAACTTAACAGCTGGTATTCAAATTAAAAGTTTCTATTTTGCAGTATCCAACAATATTCAGCGGAAGCAGAAGTCACAATATCAGATCATATGTATATTTATGGAGGCCTGGGGAATAGGACGGGCCAAATTCAGTCTTGGCTTTAAGCAAATAAGAACCCAGGTGAGCGTGAACCCGGTGTCAAATAAACAGATTTGTCCTCCAGCTTATTAGCTGTGTGACCACACAGCCAGGGATTAGTCTACCCCAGGGCACCGAGCCCAGCAGTGACTGGCGCATGTCGGCCACCGTCAGGGAAATTGGGCTTCATTATGCATACTGCTAGCAGGCATTGAAACCAGATGCCCCAGAGCCAAACAGCCAACCTGAACATCTTCTCGGCAAAGACACTGAAGCACCTACAAGACTCCTCCAGGCCTGCTGAGGAAAACTCTCCCTGACTGTAATGAGCGTAAATCCCCCAAAAGATGTGCAACTGCAATAAAGTACAGTCATCATAAAGGTGGTTTTACAAAATAAGCAGCAGTAGGAAACAAATTAGGCAACAAACGATGACACTAATCTGACACAGCTATGACAAGGCCCAAACAAGTCTGTGACTAATGTGTCTTAAAACTACTCAGCAAGAAAATTCATTATTACATAACATTTATGGCAAGACCATAATTTACTGGAACTCTTGATGAGCCCATATTTCACTGGGTTAGCATAATGTTTCACAATAACACCATGCTAACAGCTCTGTACTAAGGACTGTGTTATGGGAGAATATTGTTTTGAGCTATTTGCTGCCTATAGCATACTAACATGCTAGCACACTTACAGTTAGCAGGTATAATGTTTAGAATGTCTTAGTTCAGGTTGTTAGCATGCTAACATTCTCCAATTAGCAACAAACACAGAGAATAGCTAAAGGCTGATGGGAGAATCATTAGTTTTTAGGTAGTTTTATATAAAGTTTTGGACTAAATAACATTTTGAATGAAAAAAAACCAAAGTTATAACAATTTATTCTGAGGGTAACATCAACGTTATTCCCCAACTTCACGGTACGATGCGCTACGGTACGATATGATACGATTCGATACTTAATAATAGCACAAAGTCTGATAAGATTTAGATTCGATTCAAATCAGAGGCCTGCAGTCGATATGAGAAAATATTATAGGCCCATTTAATGAACATTTATATCACCATACAAAGAACTAAAATATGATTTGACAATATTAATACTGAACTTTTCCACAATGACAAACAACCCATTCTCTTGAATATAAATGTATATCGGCCCGGCCAATATATCTTTTAAATCAGACAAATAAACACCAAAGTTTGTGGTGGTGCAAGTGTAAAGTCAGGTAAGTAAAATCAGTAGGATTCATCCATGAATGTCCGTACAAACTTGGTCTGTCCACTATTTTGGTCCATACTGAAATATGTCAACAGCTATTGGATGGATTACCAGCACTGCCATCAAAGAGGACAGCCGAAAAGATGATTAAAGCATGGAGTTTACAGCCTTCACCATTTAGAGAGATCTATTTGAAGAAGTGTCTGACGATAAATGTTCTCTCAAGGCTACTGCAACATGAACCTTGTTTTAGTTCTCTGTGAACAGCTCCAGTTAAAAAGGAACAGAAAGTATTGAAATGAAGACGAGAATATCTCAGCTAATTTGCCAGTTCTACTGTAGCAACACAGTCTCAACAACGCCCGATTGAGTCTTCATGGCTCATAAACACGCCATAGTGAGCATTTCACAGATCAACTCTGCTGCAGCAGGAGGTGTGAATGAAGTGTGTATGCACACAGACTATGATTAGAGCAGTCCGACGGGCTCCAGCTGAATCAGGATGACATGAAAAACACTGGTGGCGGGCTGGAAAGGCAGGATGAATACAGAAGAAAGGAGACAGTGAGAATGAGACGAGGCGAGAAGAGAAGGAAAACACATTCAATCACAGCCTGTCTTCACACAAGCTGGCATCTCCCGCACTGACTTCACAGCAGACGCCACTGCACGACAGCACAGATCTCACTGTCTTACACCATCCCCTGAATGTTTTGCGTGAATGAGTGAGCCGATGTTCAGTTGAAGCTAAAATGTTGCCGGGCGGACGGTCAGCTATGCTGCTGACAAAACACTTCTTGAAATAGCACACAACTTCTGTCTGATCTAGTTTGCATGGGTGAAGATGTTGTCGTATACGACTCAGTTTGGTCACGAAATGCATCAGCAAATTAATTTTTAACTTCTGCAACTGCCATATTTAAAGGTAGTTAGAATTATCTCTGTCACACCTTACTCATTACACGCTCTATGTGTCAGAAAGTAGGTGTGTTCCTCTATTACATTTTGTTGCCAATCTGCTTAGTCATGCTAATCCAGTCCAGAACACTTTGTTTTGTTTGTGCGAGACATCAAAGCCAAGGGGGAATTCTATATTTATAAAGATCTAAGCTAATTTGTTTCCTGTGTGAACTTATTGAGGGCAGTGCCATTACTCCGGCTCCAAGTACAACATGTTTGAAGTCTGGAGGTGGGGTGGAGGTTGGCGTGGGCGCAGCAGGTGGGATAGAGAGACTGCTGAGAGCAGCAGAGTGGGAGAGAAAGGAAGACGCCAGCCAGCAGGCCAGACACATGAAATTTTCTAGGTCGGGGGCTGCTAGCTCGCACTCATTTTAGGGCCTTCTTAGACTGGGTCGTTTTGGTACCTCAACCTACTAAATACAGGGATTCACCGCAATGTCAGCAGCCTTATCTTTTCCATTTGTCCATTTGTTTTTATAAGGTTTTCAGTGCCTAGGGTGAAACAGAGTTCACATAAACATGCACACAAAAGACTCATACATAAGCAACTTTTAGTTTCTTTTAAAACAGGAAGCGCAGAGAGGAAGAAACTGCAAATAACATTTCTTCCCTTATTCAAAATGAGAGTTTATTTTGTCTTAATTCTTAAGCACTTGAATATTTTGTGAAAAGTCCTAAAAAATAATAATAAAATCATTGATTGGCATCCTCACAAGGTATATTTTCTACTTCAGACAACCCCTAGGAAACTTCCCCTCTCCAATCTAATCAAGAATCCCATGACCCACTTGAATGAAAGCTATTTTTAGCGGACCACCATTAAGTAAAAACAGCTACAGACTGCCGGGAGAGGACACTATATTTGTTAGTTTCTGCCTCACACACACACACATATGTGGAATTCATCACAGCTCCTGAGTGCCTCCCTGCTTGCTCTCTCAGACTACACAAACACATGCCGTAAACATAACGCGCGGAGCAGAGAATCCCAAACTCAGATGCTCCTGGAATGCTAACATGGTGGTGTTGGATTTCCCAGCTACCACTGCTCCCTCATGGGTGGAAGCTGCTACAGTTTTTCTCGGTTCAGAGGTCAGCAATTGATGAAATGTGACTGCCAGATGTGCTGTTTGCCCAGCGTTTAGCTACCTCTGAAGGATATGAGGCCCTTTCCAGCACTGTAAAAGGTAGAAACTGCCTTGTTGAAGCTGCCTGTCTGCACTAAGAGCAGGCAGTGAGACAGCTTGCGTGAACTTTGATAGCTACTATGCAATCCTGCTAAGCACGGAGGGTGCCAGATTCCCGCTGTGAGCCTGTCATCTGCAGACGCACCATCCCGAGTCCTGCCGTGCACCTTCACACTCAGTGAATACAACAAGCGCCGAGCTCCTAATAACAGAGGAGCTCCAGGGAAATTCTGTTTTTAAAAAAACAGGACAGTATGTGCTAGTTCTTCTTGCGCAGCAGATACTTTCTCAGCTTACACCAGGCTGACAGCTCGGGTTTGCTTGGGACGAGCCAGAAATTGTGGATGTAATGGATTGGAATGATCTGGAGTTGTGCCCAAGCCTCTTAAAATGCAAACCAAGTCATCACACTGATAAAAACCCCTTCCTCGCTGGCATTTAGAGAACGGAATAACATGTTATTGAAAAACTTTCTTAAGCTGATTCGTATCACAGAATGTTGCAGAAGCCCCACCTGCAGGAAACACTACACTGAATGAGCAGAGTCCTCTAAATAGGTGGTCCAATTCTCTCCGAATGACGGCTCAATTTTCTTTGTAAAACAAAAAAAATACCAAGCAGCTTCAGAATGGACTTAAGGAAGTGATATGAATATGAAAAGCAATCGCTCTACGCTCTGTCAGTCGGACAAAGGACATGGCTGTGAAGCCGGGAGACGAGCCCTCATCTGGCTAAGCTCTCACAGCGTCTGTCCAGAACTCCATGCATTCCTCTGTTAATTTCCCCTCAGTGGGCAGGCACTTTCCCTGCCAGGGACTTGTCTTACCTCCGGTCTGACTGCAGCAGCTGCTTGTGTTTGAATAACCATGGCCAGGAAGTGCTAGTGAAGAGCTCTTCCTGTTGAGCTTTGGGATCGAAATGGGTCATGAAGGGGTCATGCAAAAAGTCGACATTAGAAGAAAACACGGCATATGCACACCCTAAAATAAGCGCTAAAAATTGACACCAAAATGGCAAAAATAATAACAAAAAAACAGAATGAACTTCCCATTACTTTCAGAGCACGACAGATATTTCAGTAAGCTGATATTGTCAGGCTGATAAGGACCTTTCACAGTTATATGAATATTGATGTAGACCTATAAGACCAATACTCATATAGGTTTAAATTCCACATAGAAAAGTAAAATTTTCATTCCAACAAAAAAATTCACTATATCAGCCATAATATTGGTAATCATGGATTTCTTCCCCCTTTTAAAATCGGTACTGATATCGGCCTCAAAAATCCCATATCGGTTGGGCACTACTTAGGCTTACATCTGCATCCCGTCACTGTGGCACTATCAAGGTTACACCATGACCTTTCTACTATAGGAAGCCCTGCCCAGCTCATTTTGGTGTTTATGGAGCACCGCCATAGAACAAATGTTTGGGGTGGCGGCGGTGTAAAACATGCCGGGGTCACTGTCTACCTCATGGCATGGTTTGAATTTCCATGTAGGCAAGTAAAATTTTCATTCCAACAGAAAAGGTCAGTACTGATATCGGCCTCAAAAATCCAATATCGGTCAAGCACTACTTACATCTACTTAAACAAAACTGCAAGCATCACTGCACTGTGGTACTATTAAGGTTACACCGTGACCTTTCTACTATAGGAAGCCCTGCC
Source organism: Semicossyphus pulcher (assembly GCF_022749685.1). Taxonomy (NCBI): domain Eukaryota; kingdom Metazoa; phylum Chordata; class Actinopteri; order Labriformes; family Labridae; genus Semicossyphus; species Semicossyphus pulcher. The sequence goes on from NW_027211637.1 coordinate 23,809,439, forward strand.
CAGCTCATTTTGGTGTTAATGGAGCACCGCCGCAGAACAAATGTTTGGGGCGGCGGCGGCGGTGTAAAACATGCCGGGGTCAGTGTCTATCCCATGGCAACCGCTGGGATGCAGCCTCCTGGGAAAGCTGACATTCCGCAGAGGAGCGCCGTACAACGGCCTGGTTACAAAAACACCGCAAGTCTTGACATGCACCCCATTCCAGAGCAAGAACGCCAGAAATCTAGTGGAAACACACACAACAACACACCTTCAAAGTATAGTGATGAAGTCGATTAGGGCAGATCATAGCCTGTGGTTTAATCTATACAGTAAACATGTTGTTAACGACTATATACTGTGCAAGGCCTTCCATCCTGCTATTGGAGGAGGAGAGACAAAAGGTCTTACAAAATGACTGACTTACAAAGATATCTATTTACACAACTGAATGTTAATGTGCTTGTAATAAAGTGGACTGCATCAGGAGTTTAAATGACACACATCTCCTTAAACATGTCGACATTAAAACACTTACTGAGACAGAACAGTTCCGACAGACCAAAACTCCTCTGGTAAGATTACAGCCACACTTTCTAACAATGACAAATTAGTTACAAAAAAACTCCGGTAAAGGGAAAAAAGAACCATACACACACACACACACACCAACCCACAACTCGTCCCACAGCAGTAATTAACTCTGATTTCTTAAAACATATTGACATTTCCATTACGCAAACTAAATCAAATGTCACACACAATAGCAACAATCCCCCGGGCTGCACTGTGGCCACTAATCGTGCAACTTGTTTTAATCTAAAAGCTTGTCCTATAATAAGCTGAGGTGTCCACAGGCAACAGGCTTTTTTAAGTATAATACACCCCTAGTTAATTCATTTCCTGCAAAGTCCAGCCAATATTTTCCCAGAGCGATCATTGCCAAACATTGATTGCCCAAGTCAGATTAGATGACACAATGGTCTCTCCAGTCCGCCCACAGACCTGCGAGGGAGAGCCCGAGCCAGCCTTGACTGCATGACATCTGAGAATTGGATTTCCGATTAGAAGGGTTTAATGTAATTACCTTGAGTACATTTTGCAGTCTTCGCTAAGTAACACGGCGATGCATCACCTTAAGGTTCAGCGTTACACTTGTCCCTAAGATGAAGGTAGCTGGCATTTGGCTCCCAGAGGAGTAATATTACGTTTTGATTGACAGACCTTCACCTGCATGTGCTCAGCATTTAAATAAGGGTAAAGAGAAGTCACTTGAAGTTTATACAGCGTCTTAACTACAAGGCTACATGAAGAAGCTGCATCATATGGTTTCAGGACGATATCTTTCATGCAAAGGAGTCAACAATCCTGTTGTGGTGAGCCTATGACTCAGATAACATCTGCAGGACAAACTGGAACTCATCTGATTCTTTATATTTCATCATATAATTTCATATTACCCAGCAGCCCTCGTCTGCACAACAATGAAGGGATGGTACTGGAGACGAAGGCCTGGCCAAGCTGCCTCTTAATAACACTGTGATGACTTTGATGCTATCGTTTTTAAAGGACAGGCACCACGAAACAAGTAGCTCATCGCCAAAGCCTTCACTAATATCTTCTATTTTAGGCACATTAGGCCTGTTCTGTAGAGCAGCAAACCATATCTGGTTTTTTTTGGCATTTTAATCTGGGTATCTGCCAACAAACAGGTGGCATGAGAGCAAGAATTACAGGAACTGTATACTGATAATAGTTTACTTTAGTGTCTCTAAACTAGAACTCACAGTTTATAAAAGGAGCAGGTGAAACAGCATTCATAACAAGCAAAACGTTGTGCCATAAACCATGAAAACCTCACATGAAAGGGGTTTCATCGATGTGAAAAACCACATCAAATGTTCACCTTATCTTACCACTTACAGAAGTGAAATCTGTCAGGCTTGCACCTACACAGCATAAGTTAAATACATGTGTTGTTTTTTTTATCTTTAGCTGTTTAAAAATGTTTCGTACAGTAAAATACTGCTGCTAAAAATTTGGAGTCTGGCTCTGATAACTAGCTTTCAACTATAAGTGTTGGTTCAGGTCTAGACTGTCTGTAAACAATTAATTATACATCTGTATTAGTTTTTCAAGTGGCCATAGGCTGTTTTGTTGCAGATTTCGGTAGTTAGGTTGCATAATTAATAACCTACCAGGCTGTTTGTGCACATTACAGTACAGCTGGCAGGGACACAGCTAACAAAGAAGCATGCCACTGCTACTGCGCTGCACTGGTTTTGTTTGTTTGGCAATACAAATAAAAACATCACTGTGCGCAACTAGGCAAGAGTATTTAGAATACTACACTAAAAGCTATAAAAGTACATGATCGGAGAGGATTTGACAGGGGAAACACTGCGGGCTTTCTCCCTGTTATATTCGCCTCCTCTACATATTCCAGAGCCTACCTGAGCAGACTGGAGAGCGGATGAGAGGAGGCGCCGTGCCCGCCGCTGTTGCCGCTTCCACCGGTTCCAGACGATCCGCTGCCCGTGCCAGCGGACTGTCGCTTCCCAGATAAAAGCTTCTCCACTGCGGCCAGGTTTCCCGTCCGCGCCGCTTCAAGAAGTTCCTGCTCCTTCCCCATCGCGGATCCCAGAAAAAACACAGAGGAGGCGCGGGGAAGAGAAGAGAAAGGGGGGCTTAGTAGTGGGAGTGAAATTCCTCTGCGAGCCCCCTTTTTTCCCCCTCCCAGCCTCAAGTTATTCCTCAGTACTGTTCGTGTGGCGAGGAAACAAAAGCTCCCTACGCCGCTGGATCCGTCCTTCCCGATCCACGGTGCCGCTCGCGCTCAAGGGGGAAAAGTTTCGTTCAGCTGCACGGTACCATCATCGAGCAAACTTCCTCTGACCAGGCCCCCGAGTCTCGTCCGTCACTTCCTCGAAACTGCCCTTTCTTTCTGCGTCTCCAATCCGAAACCCTTTAGACGCACACATACAGCACCTACAACCCCCCCGCCCTAGCTGCTTTGGCGATAAAGTGGATGGGCATAAGCAAGATGGCGTCTGCACTACATTCTAGTTTAAAAGTGGGCAGAGAGATTAATTTTACCCATCCAGTGCTTATAATATCTGTTATACTTCCACGTTTAGAATCCAGAACAAAATTCCAAACCTACCCTTTTAATTATTTACTCATATTAGTCACCCATCTTCACTGCTGGTTGTCGACATAACATTTTTCCACCAGTCAATAGGACTTTTAAATAAATAAAACCTCAACACACACAAGAGCAATTAAACCCCTTTTTCCCAATACTCACTCCTGAATGTACAATACCTACCAGTGACTGTATATTTCCGCCTCTGCCTTAAATGTGTATATTTGGCCTCCGTTGTATATATTTAGAAAAAAATTACATATTTCTTAAATATCCTTTTCTGTTTGTTAGTTTGTTTTATCACTGCAAAGTAGCGATGACTGGCAAAGTTTGATTTAACTCGCTGTTATATCATCGGTGGAACTGCTGTATTTGTAAAATCGGGACAGTGTGTTGTTTTTATACCAGTTGTAAGGAGAAAAACATAAAATTTCTTTAATACTAGCGTATTTGATTCTGAATGACTCTGTGTTTGTATCTTTTAGCTGTGTCTATAAAGTTCGTTCAAACCGGAAACGGAAATTCAAAGACTGCTGTGTCAATAATCCGAGAGAACTAGCATCTTGATGCTATAGTTGTTCGAAGGCTAAAGTGGAAGGAATATACCTTTGTATTTGAATTATTGTATGTGCGATTTTGTTCGCGTAATGTGTTAAGGTGGCTGCATTTATAGCTAGCGTCGCATACTTATAATACAGTAAATCGATGCTAACGTTAGCTTACCATAACTGTTAGCTCGGCTATTGATGCTGTTTTGTTGACGCCTAGCTGCAGAGAAGGTAGGTGCATGTTGTATTAAAATTACCATTCAGTTTTATTTTTTGTGACCATTAACAGAAAACCCGTAAACTCCTTGATGAGATTTGTTACGTGATAGCAAGTACAAAAAGTATGCTAGATAGCAACCTGGCTATCAAGCGTTAGCCAAACTGCTACCTACGTTAACAATTCAACTACCTTGTTAATATTACAGAATCTAAAGCTGTCAGACGGTGAAGGGACTGGGTGATTATGGCCGACCCTGCAAGGATCAAAGCCGAGAGCACATCTGAAAGAACATCTTCTTCTAAGGACGAGCATCCTGACACTAAACCAGAGAAAACCGAGAGTGTACCAACCACTGCAAAACCTACAAATGAAAACAAAGAGTCATCCTCGCAAGATCAGCCCAAACATGAGCTTAAATCTGTGAGTTCTGCTCAAGTTGATTACTAAAGGACAAGGAGTTTGGTTAATAAAGATAAACGGCCAGTAAGAGCATCATTTTAAATGACAGATATTTTCTAATGTTAAGAATATTACTGTCGGGTGATGTCTTACTTTGGACATGGTTATATGCCAGTTTGGTAAAAGTCGACCAACTATGGACAATACTAATGTTTTCTTAACAGTTAGTCCTTCTTCACTCTACAGCCTATTTGGATTTATTTTGTCTTTGCAATGTTAATGTCGTTTTACAAGGGCATCTTTCTTTTAGTGGCTCTAAAAAGTTTTGTCTTCCACTGTAAAGGAAATGGCAGCTGGGGAAGATGAGGATGAAGGAACCTCTGGCCAATCTGCTTCTAAGAGACTAAAGGTGGAACCAGAGAAGAAAAAGGAGAAACGCCACAAAGTTGATGAGGATGAAATACAGAAGATGCAGTAAGCCTGGGATTTTTAACAGAAGATAATTCAATTAAAAAGATCACGTGTTGAAGTCTCATGCCAAGTTGACATCACCAATCACCCCCTGTTGTTCTTGCTTCTGCAGGGTTTTGGTGTCGTCCTTTTCTGAAGAGCAGCTGAATCGCTATGAGATGTACAGACGCTCCGCCTTCCCTAAGGCTGCTATAAAGAGGGTAAGTGATCAAAAACATGGACAGCATTTGTAAATCTCTGAAACCACATTATTAACCTGCTGTCATTTTTTTCTTTAAGCTGATCCAGTCCATAACAGGGTCATCAGTGTCCCAGAATGTGGTGATTGCCATGTCTGGTATTTCCAAGGTTTTCGCCGGAGAAATTGTTGAGGAAGGTGAGTGTCAGACTCACCGAACACTGAAACACATTAACAAGCATAGTTTGTATTTTTTATTTACTTTTGCATGCCATTTAAACTATACTACCATGTATTTTAATGATTTGTCTTTTTCCTTACAGCGTTGGACGTTTGTGAGAAGTGGGGAGACACACCACCACTTCAGCCCAAACACATGAGGGAAGCAGTGAGGAGGCTGAAGAGCAGAGATCAGATTCCAAACTCCAAGCACAAGAACATTCTCTTTCACTGAAGCAACTGTGCTTCAAATGTTTGCGAACCATGGACAGATGTCTGCTATAAAATGTGGTGCCATAGCTTGATGTGAAGCCAATGTAGCTATTCTGCAGGCAACTGCACACTGTTTACTCTGTACTTACTAATCAGAGTCCAGATCAGTGACTGTAGTGTTTAAGACTGGTCAATAGAGGTCAACACTCTCACCTATAATTGTCAAGTTAATCTTTCATGCAACCCTAAGTTCAAATGGTGTGAAGTAATATTCATGCAAAATGGTTGTAAATAAAGTTTTATACAAAAAATGTAATTGTTTTTATTTCCCAATTCAGTCAAAATGCTATGCTATTACATATATATCATGTTATAACTTTTTGGACTATTTTATTAATGATCAGGAAAATCGTTTCAGGTAAGATGTTACTGTTATCATTCAGCTCACATGAATTCATTGTGTGTTTCAAAATACTACAATAAAGAACTTTGTTATAGATTTTATTTTGAAATGTGTAGGGTTTTTTTTTTAGGTTACGTTCAACCAAAATCACCACTACTAAACTAGTTGGGGTGAGACTTGAACACAAGTTTCTGTTTATCTAAAGGCAAATGGTGCTTGGATGCAAGAGATTGTAAAAAATAAATAAATAAAAAAAACATGCATTTTCTATAATAACTTAAAGGCACAACTGAGATGTGTTCAGCAATTAATCATTTATTCTTTCACCTTTAAAATATTTTACACATACTAGCTTTGGTTCACAGAACCAATTTTATATTAGTCTCAATGAAGTGAAAGACATTACAAAATTCAATGCAACTCCACACAACTGACAAAAATACTGTCCACAAAGTCTCCAACATTTGCGTCACTCAGGAAGATTTCACAAGGACTCCTCTGCAATCCTCGAAGTGAAAACAAGTGCAATTTCCAGTGAATATGTCACACAAGTGCAAGTAATTCACAGAAACTATACAGCATCACTTCAGTACATGCATCTGCTTACAGTGGCAAACGTTTTGCCAGGTCAGTCATATGACAAGGGAGAAAACCAGTTATCATGAAGTGAGTCCTGCTTCATTCTCTGTCCATCTCCTCCTTCTGCAGGGTTATGAGCAGATGGATCTCAGAGCACCAGTTTGTCTGCACAACATGGATGCTACTTAACACTGACACCTGACTGAGGAGAGGGGGAACTAGATAAACATTATCAGCTACATGTTGCTTCCAGCTTGGGAAGTTCAATATTATGTAAGTGTATCTTTTTCCACTAAGGCCATGCAAAAACACTAACATCAAAAACTGAGCAGGAGCTCATAACTAGAAGTGATACTGAGGCTAAAGGGCAGTATAACTGCTTTAATACACTGATGGAGTGAGGATGACCACATGCAGTTCAACAATGAGAGTCAAGTAACCATTTTTATTTTGACATTAGTCAACTTAAAAATGAAAGAATTACACATTATAAATGTGTAGTGTTACAGTATTTTTTAATATTTTTGGTTAAACCAAAGCTGTCTTTCTATTGCTTGAATATTTTACATTCCTCCGTAAGAATGCAAATCTGTCATTCATAGCTTGCAAGGCCACCAGTGTTTAAAAAAGGAGAACAGAAAGATAAAAAATTATGTTTGGAATGTGGAGTGCAATGGCACATCACAACCACCAGGGGTCTCCCAAGCACACAATGGGACAATGACAAATGTAAGTGAACATAACAGCTTTGCAACCACCAAGATGGCTAACCATACCTCCGAAGGCAAAATGCTAAACCACTGATTTAACAATAGAACACTTGTGCATAAAATGTAGCTCACAGAGACGTCAATTCCAAGACAGCATTCATAAAATGAATGTTATACTGTTACAGTCTTTGTGATGAACAACATCATCATTGTTTCAATTTATGCATATAACAGATTTATGCATGGTAAATAGACAGTGACAAAAAAATTTGTCAGGCAGCTGGCCTGAAAGAGAAAATCTGCAGCAGACCAAGATTAACAAACTGAAAAATATCAGCCTTTGTAGTGAATTTGGTCATTTTCAAGACACACTGTGTTGTGCGTGCATACATTATAAGTACCACAACCTTTTTCATGTCATTTTCTTTGATTGATATGGCTTCAAAACGCTGTATAACAAATAAAAAACATGCTTTAAGAAACCTAAATAAATACAAACAAGGAGAACATCCAGAATGAGCTTTTAGTAGTGATGTCTCACTACTGTTCTATGCCCACAGAAGTAGCAACACCAGCAGTCCGACTCAGCGAGCTGCAAAACAAGTTTTAAGGAGATCAAGGGGTATAGCTCTGGTAGCTGGTTTAATCCTTGCAAACTTCTTTAAACCAAAGGGTTTGAGTGAACACAGAATCACCCATTTACAAAATGTAAGCTGCTCAACCTGCTCTCCCCCAGCTGAGGGAGGAATCGTAAAAAGGCGAGTCATCTTGAGTGAACGTTCGAGCACAGAGCACATTGTTTCACGGCACAACAGCAGCATGATCAAACATTTCACAACACAAAGTAAAAATAACACTGGGAATGATTCGACCCGCTTTCTGAGAAGGTGAGAACTTGATAAGAGTGTGTAACTATTCCACCCCGGTGATAAAGCAACAGAGGCGGAAATTGAGATGCATCTCCATGAAAGCAGTGAAGTCCTGCTTTCTATTTTTTCTTTTAAAAAGTGCATTGTTTTCCCTACCTTTCACGACACATTTCAACATGTAACAGCTGATATTATTCTTTACAATACTTAAAACTCAAAAGGAACACACACCTAACAGAAGCAAGCTACGTTACAAAGTCTACTTAGCGTTCTGTACATGTGCTACTGTTCACAAAGCATGCTTGTGTTCTGGAGAAGAAGAGCCTGATGGACTAGCAGCTGTCTGGCAGTGTTAGTGCATGTGAACAGGAGGTTTTGGCATGTGCTTGACTTAACATCTCTGTAACACAAATACTTAAATTAAAGCTTGATGATATTTATCCTTGCATGCTGTTTGACAAACACAGAAACCACACAATAACTTCACTGTTCACACCGATTTTGGATGAGAAATAAGCAGAACAATTGGTGTTTAGTACAGCAGTGAGGAGTATCTAGACTGCCAGATAAAAAGTAGTACAATTAATGTACCTACCAGTTAGTTCACTAGGTTCCCCTTTTTAGTAAGTGATTATAGGGGATGTTTGTAATCTCATGAACAGTGTATAAATTGGAAGTGATCCAAAGCGGCAACTCTATACAAACACATCCAAATGTCCGGATATGCTTTGAATGACTTGCTGGTTCCCCACATCCAGCCTGATACATCCCATCTCTGTTCCTCAGCAGGAGTGGTGGAAAAACCAGAGGTGTTCAGAGATTAAATGTGGGGTCATACTTCCTGACCTCCAGGAGGAGGCGTTCTCTGTCAGTGACGGCCTGGGTGAGAGCAGCCTGCGTGTCAGAGAGCTGGGACTCCAGGATTTGTATCTGTAACAGGTTATTCAGTTGGTTAGTTGCAGCTAGAGCTTTGGCAAGTGGAGCAGATATCAGATTCAGAGAGACAGCAACAGGTGTAATTACAACTCCATTACACAATCTTGTGACAAGTAACAGGACCTCAGTATTACAGCTGTGTTTAAGATAGACAGAGCAGATGACTGCAGATTAAAACATGAGTAGAAACTCAGCTGAGGTTTCAAGATCTTGACCCGACGGATAAAAGATTAAAGAAACAAAAAGTCCTGTTAAAAGTATCGTAGCTCAGAGCTACTCGCAGCCTCATGCCTGGTACAGTGTCTATATTCATTCATACACATTACAATACGAAACAAAGAGGTCCTTTTGTTTGTTGTATGCCTAATCACCGTGAAAGTGATACAGACAGCGCCAAGCTACTCTGTATTTTGGGGGATGTTTTTGCCAACTAATTACAACTAATTAATTTTGTAGAGAGATTTGATTTTTTTAACAAAACAAAACAAAGAGTTTACAACAATATATTTCACCATCAACATTGTTTGGAGGCATATAATAAAAAGTGCCTGGAAATGTATTTTAAGTATAACTTTTAAGACATTTGTTAATCCAACCAAGCAGTGAAAAATTTCAGATTAAAAAAAAAACAACTGCATGTTGAGGTCCAGTATTTCTAAAACCCTGGCTTTGCCCTCGTCTGCAGACACACTGAGCTGAAGCATATACAGTGCTTGGTACTGCCCCTCCTCCCTTACCTCCCACTGATGTTGAACCGAGAAGAAACTGTTCGCGTTGTCCGTGCCGCCAACATGAGCACCTGGTGAGTCTTTAGGGTCTGAACCTCCAGCTGCAATAAAAGGAAATGGTGCGATAACTTTCTGTTCGTCTTTTCTGGAGAGATGTGTCAGCAGATGTTGTGAGTTGGAGTATTTATCGTTTTACGGTTCATGATCCTACTGAGATTGTGTAACGTTATTTCTCACAAGCATGACATTTGTAATGGTTTACAAACCTCAAACTGACAAGTTATTTTCTTGCTCACCTTTGAGCCTCATCAGGCCGTCTTCACCGCGCTCGAGGAGCAGCTTATCTACAATAAAAGAGGCTGGGACGGGCTGAGGGGCTGTTGGGTAGATTTTGGGGCTATCATCCTAAAAGAAGCACACTCGTAACAGTCAACCAGATGCATACACTGCAACACTGTTTGTTCACATTCAATGTAAAGAATTGAGAGCAAAATCGCGTGATAATATCAGACATAATCATAGATACAATTCATTTTCAACAGCAACAGCCATTTCAAAATGATAACCCCAAATCCTGACGGCATCAACAACTCACCTTAATAGTAATGGTGATGTTGCTTAAGTGTAACTGCATCGGCTGACCGTCAACACTGAATTCATCTTCTAGAAAAGGACCAATGTTCGACACCGTGGAGGCTAACAGCTCCGCCTTGAAGTCCTGTATTCTGATATCCAGGAAGCCCATAGACTCAGCCAGAACCGAGTGTCGGGCAGCAGATGGACCCATTTCTGATCGCATGCACACAGCAGGAGAGAGCCTACTGCCTTCGGCATTCTGAGCGGATCCTCCTTGAGCTGCAGAAAGAAATGAGGAAATACCTTTGTAAGCCATGTGGGCATTTAATAATGCAACAGGTTCCAGCATATTTTCCACAATGGAACGTGATCAGCATCTTTTCCTGTGTCAGATCGCACACTGTCATTTAAGAGTAAATTGACCTTAAGATGCCAAAGAACGTTAAACAGGATTGCTTTACATTCTTCTACATTCACAGACCTTTTTCTTGATCCTGTCCAAAATCTCAACATAGTCTTTTTAAATAGGATTACATTTAAATTATTTTATAAGAGTTTGTTGAAAGGAAACAAAACCATACCTTGTACGAGTCCAGCATGCAGGTCTGCTACCTTGATGTTGCCCATTTGCACAGGGGTCAGATTCTGGGTTTCTACAGCTACAACTTGGTCTTCTCCCTTTACCTCCATGGTACAAGCTGTTCCACTCAGGATCAGCACCAACACAGAGGACTGCAACAACAGCACATCACAATAATGTAACATTTCAACCACTGTAATTCGGATTTGAAAACAGCATTTGCTCGGACTCCACTGACAATGCAACAGATGTTACATGAGCATAGTCACCCACCATATCCTGTGATACATCCTCAATGCTTTGGGACAGAGAGCTGCTGAGTTCAGCTGAAGAGCGTCTATCTGTCCCTGGAGTTGCGCTTCCTCTACTGCCCAGAGGAGTGTTGCTGGGACGCATAGACTCTGGAAACATGATACACACTTAAAGTAGAGGTCGCATGTTGTAATTTGAAAGAATTGCATGTAAATGTAATGTTTTTTTTAAGCACCTGAGTCCATGAGAACAACAAAATTCTCGCTGAAATCACTGTGCACAGAGAGATTTTCATCGGGCAGGCTGCCATCTAAGATAGCACTATCAAAGGAATGCTGGGAGGGCGACTGCTTCATGGATTTGTGGCGTGGGCTTGCAGCCACAGAGGAGGAGGATTCCTCTGAACGCTGGACCTGGTCCCTATAAACACACACACATAAAAACTGCCAGTATAAGCATGCGGCACACAGCATGGCTTCCAGACACACAAACATTATGATGCCAACAGCCCAGCAGGAGAGCACTAGCACTTACTTTGTGCTGAACAATTTGCTCATCCCTGAGCCACGACTCAGCATGCTAAAGGCGTCTTTTGTAATTGAAAATGCCCCTTTGGTCAGGTCCAGCGAGGCACTAATGGCATCTTTGGTCACATCCTTGGTGACGTTGATGGCGCTCGACAGCTCTCCCTCCAGGCTGAAGTTGGACGGCTCACGAGAGAGGACGGGGGAGTGTCCGGGTGAGAGTGCAGGTGAGAGAACAGGAGTGTCTTCCTGTGCTGTCAAACCATCTAACCCCTCCTCCACTGCCTCACATGCCTCCTCTACCACCCCGTCCTGTTCGTCCTGATCAATGACGGCATTGATGGAGAGGCCGTTTTCTAATCCATTGTCCTCGGGGACCACATCCTCAGGGTGATGAGTGGGAGACATGTCAGAGTCTGTCATGCTCGGGCTGTCTGTCTCTGGGGTGTGGGGGACCTCACCCTCAGGCTCTGTGCACACTGCCGGCAACAAGAGACCCAATTCCGCCGAGTCCACCAGGAGGGCAAGACAAACGGTGGCAGGTTTTGTCTTCTGGCCATGAGCCTGTTTAACGTCCCGAAGATCCCGGCCCAGCTCTGCCCCCAACCGAGCCATGGCGTCCCTCATCCTCAGCAGGGCCACGTACTGGTAGTGGTTGAGCCACATCTTTACTGGAGTGATGGTGTGGGCCAAGAAGTGGATTGAGGCGAGGGATGTGTCTTGTTGCTCTGAGGAAACCTGCTGGTCCCCGCTGGGACTGGAGGAGGAAGACGGTGAACCATTTCTAAAGGCAAGCGGCTGACAAATCCAAACAGACATGGCAAAGGGTTCAACAAAAGGTTGGGTTCTGCCTTTGGGGAAACGCCGAGCTCCATCAAAACCTAAAGTCACACGGGAGAGACTGAGAGACCAGATATCTCGCGATCGTAGCTTCTTTATGTCAAGAGGTCGGGGCTCGGTCTCTTGAGAGAGCTGAAAGAAGGTGGATGGGACGGGGTGGAAGGCACTCTGGTCTCTGGGGTAGGGGCAAGGAGGTGTCGTCTGGAAGAAAGGGCAGCTTGCAAACTTGTCATATGTGCTGCTGAGGTCAGCCCTGGAGCCATTAGGGCAGTAGGGGGTGTTGCTTAGAACCATCTGGGGCACAGTGACAGAGAGGGACTGCGGACGCTCTGGATGGTCCAATATGGATGAGTCCAAAGGGATTACAAGCTAGAAAAAGAAACAAAACAGTCACTTCATCCAGGAGTTCACAAACATTTGTATGAAGTGCAATACAAATATATGTCATCAAAAAGAAGACACCATTAATCGTTTGTTCACCTTGAGCTGAGTTGCATCCATGCAGATGTCTACATGCTCTTCAGCCTTGCAGCTGTCTTGCAGGTGGTAGAAAGCTTTGACCTGGTCCAAGGTGTGCAGCAGACCCCTGGAGAACAGATTGATCCACAGCACGCTGGCTGGGTCAACACAGAGCTGGAGGCCATTCAGCTGGGCATACAGGTTTGTGGTGGGAACTGGGAGAAGGAAAAAACGGCAAGAGATGCTGATCGATGACAAGTTTGATGTTCACACGTCATCATTTGTTACATAGCAAAACCAAGCTGAAAAGTAACAAGAAATTCAGAACTAACGTCCGGTTTTCAGTAAATACTGTGCAAACACACATTTACTGTTAAACCCAACACTTACATTTACACCCAATAAATCAAAAAGTACTTTTTACAAGGTTGCACGTAAAGTTAAGTTTCTGTTATGTAAATGTAATACGGTAAAAGTCAACAAGTCTGTATTACTACACTTTATATGAAAGGAGGGTTGTGCTGTCATTAAAATAATTTGTTAAGGAATTTTAGAGAAAAATGTTGAAGCAAAAAGACATACATTGTTCTTACAAAACTAAACTTATAAAAGTTGATAACAATAAATAAAGTTAACGTTTCCGCGATACCTGATACAGTGGGGTTGTCAGGAAAGTAGTACTCAGTTAACTGCAGATGAACTGCTGGTACGTTGTCAGGCAAACGCAGGGATTTACGGTTGCAGGATAATAAAGACTGGGTCTTCTTGTTTTGACGGCCCCTTGTCGACACCTAAATGTTCAGAATCAGAATCAAGTTTGTTTACACATATGAGGAATTTGACTTGGTGTTTAAGTGCAGAACAATTCACATCAAAGTAGAATAAAAATACGTTTTTAAAAAACTATTAAACATTAATACTCCGACTGTCAGGGACCTTAAATAGAATAAGATTTAAAAATTGACTATAAGAATAAGATGTAAAAAAGCAATATAATACAAAATATGTCCAACAGGTAAGGTGAGGGGTGCAGAGGTCAGAACAGACAAGTAAATACCACAAATAAAAAGATTTTTTTTCCATTTACTAGCCTTGTTCAAGACACAATAACAAAGAAAGAAAAAGAACTCTTATTTCTCAACAAAGGCATGTTGCACATAACAGAACTAAAAGACCTGAGTCTGAACATTAGGGACATCCTGTCGCTGAAGGTGGAGACCCAGACCTGTACAGAACTTCCCCAGGGTGTTTCTTGCAAATGAGGAACTACAAGTGTCTTGAACCTAAAATAACATTGGAACTGTTAAGATTTGTCATGATGCAAAGTGTGACATTTCCCAAGTGAAAATGCAGAAGCAGCCTGAGAAAGAAATGTGAAGGAGGCAGTGAAGCAGCCAGATGAGGTGGCATGTATGGGGTTGAATGCTTCTCATACTGAGCTATTTTACTGCCACTTAAGTAACCATTCTGTTTAACTTACACTTTATTACAAAGCTGTGGCTGTCACATATGCTATTATTACACAAGAATACATCTTCTGTTGTTTCCCAAAAAAGGCAATTTGATTAGAAGCATTTAAACACCATCACGTCAATGTAAGAGATGGTGTGAAAGAGACTTTTGTTCCCTCTGTCAGGCCTGTCAGGAAGATGTCTGCAGGATTGCCAGTTTGACACGCCTTCCTCTGGTTCTAGCAAACTGCAAGTGATGAGCATACAGCAGTTATCTTGCTATCTGTGGAGCTACAGCCAATACATAATTATTTTTTTGCATGTATGTTAAAAGTCACCCCTAATCCATTTAGCAACTGCATGTGAGCCGTAATCAAACATGATTAAAGGAGGGGTTCTGCCTGCCTGCTTTCAGTCCCTTAGTGCACTTATTGACGTAAGGCCTCCGTTAAAGCAAGTAAATCAAATTAGCGGATGATAAAAGCTTGCCTGGTGAATGTTCACGTCATCCATCCTGACCACCACACAGCACGATCGCAGCCTCTTCAGAGAGGGTCTTGAGGGAGCTGCGGCGGAGGTCCTTCTCGATCCCGCCTCTGTTGCAGGCGGGCTGGACTTGGGACTGGTTTGATGATCTGAAGTATGAACATGGGAGAGAACAGAACACATTGAGAAGGGCAGAAAGAATCACTTAGGGCCTGTTCAGACAGGACGCGTTTTAGCAGCTGGGGGCGGCTTTTTTGTCATTGTTTTCAATGAGAGGGACGCTTTTTGCGTGCTGCTTTTGCTTTGCAGAGCCCCTCGCCTTTTTCCGCTCTGTGCGCATCGCGTTTTTGAGGAAACGCTCCGAGCGCCTCGAGTTGAAAAAAGTTAAACTCAAAGCAGAAAAGCGCCCGAGGTCATGGGCGTTTTTTCTCCTTGTGCAATCGGATGAAAGGAGAGGCGAGCCTTCTGTCAGTTTACAATGTAACGGTTAGGTTAATGACAGCTAATGATTCGGTGGTTGCCTTAACAACAGTAGGGGGAAAAAAGCCGCACCCAGCTGCTAAAATGCGCTCTGTCTGATCGGGTGTTTACTTTCACAAAAAGGCAGTGTGGTGCGCCTCGCGTTTTATGCCTGCAAAACGCGTCCTGTCTGATCGGGCCCTTACAGAGGAGAAACACTAATTTCTAACCGGGTCGTGATGATCAGAAATATTTTTACAGCTTAGAATTTGTGCCTTCTGTGTTGTTACTGAGCCTTCTGTTGATTTGTATGGGGGATGGGGTCATACCTATATTTCTAAAAGTCAGTGGACATCACCACTAATTATTATGTTTAGGTGTATCAGCCACATTCATTTCTAACAGTCCAGACAAAATCCAGAATGTCGGCATAAATCTACATACACAAACATTTCGATTGGGTTGTAACTCACTAAGTGAATAAAAACGTGATACTGCAATTGGATGCCACCTTTCCACACCTCTATACATCTGTTCCAAACAACTGTAAGTGCTATTGTTTCAAAGTAGAAGCGTCAAGAAGTAACAGCAGCTCAGCCACGAGGTGATAAACTACACATGCTCACAGAGCTGGGGCTAACAAGTGCTGAAGCGTGTAGCGTGTTAAAAGCGCCTATTATTATCATTACTCACTACAGTGTTTCAAATTGCTTCTAGAAGCAACATTAGCACAAGAGCTGCGTGTTGTGAGCTTCATTACATCGGTCACCAAGTCTCACATCAGCATCCACAACGCAGACCATGAAGCTGGAGTGGGGTAAAGAGTGCCTCTACTGGACGTGATGAATCATACTTCACTATCTGGCAGTCTGAGGGAGGAATCTGGGTTTGTTGGCTACCAGGCAAACTCTACCTACCAGGATACACACAGGCTACTGACATTTTGGTTGGGAATTGGGATAATGATAATAATCTGGGGCCTTTTTTCAGGTTAAGACTTGACCTGTCAGTTCCAGTGGCGGGTCTGCTTAAAGCTACAAGACACAAAGAGATTTTAGCTAATTGGGGGCTTCTAACTAGGGATAGATGATTATCAGCCGGGCCGATTATCAGGGCCGATATTCGGCATTTTGACGCATATCGGCATCGGCCTTTATTTTTTATTTTTTTAATCCGATGGCCGATCAATTTAAAACTGGGTTATTTTGGCTCTGATGGCACGGGTAACAGCCAATCAGCAGTGAAAGCTGTGCATGCAGAGTGCTCACACACAGGGCTGAGAGGAGAAAAAGTTCATTTCTTTGCTAATTTTATTTAACTTTGTTTTATTTACTTTATAAAACTTCAGGAAGTTATTTATTTATTTATTACAATTTTCAGTTAACTTCATAAGAGATGCTGCTGACCCTGGGAACTCCCTGCGCTTTTTGTTTGTTTGTTTAATAAACATATGCTTAAAGGCATTTAAACAAAGTTAAGTGTTGGAGTTTGTATTATTCAAAATTTTGACGCCAATATTTTCACTTTTACTGCAAATGAATATCGGCTCCAAATATCGGTTATCAGCCTCCTTGACTACTACTAATCGGTATCGGCCCTGAAAAAACGGTCTTCTAACATTATTGCAACAGTTCGGGGCAGTCCCTTGATGTTTCAGCAATGACTGTACCCCTGTGCACAAAGCATAACCATAAAAACATTGTTGGCTTCCTTATGTGTACAGAAACTGCACAGCGGCCTGACCTCAATCCTAATGAAGACCTTTGTGAGTTATAAGAACGCCGATTGCGAGCCAGGCCTTCTCACACAACATTAGAGCCTGACCTCACAAATGCACTATTGTCTGAGGGGGCACAAATTCACAGAATGTTGTGAACGCCTTACCAGAAGAGGGGGGAGGGGCTGTTATGGCCACAGAGGAAGGTCAAAACTCTATTTATGCCCTTGTTTATAGAGCAGGATGTCTGACAAGCTCATACGTGTGATGGTCAGGTGTCTGCTAAGTGTAGCATTACAAGGCTTGTAGTCGTGTTTTAAGATTCCCCTCTTGTTTTCAACGCATGTTAGGTGTGTATAATTGTAACCGTGTTTAGCTGTCACAAAGAAATTGCTTATGCTGTAATACCTGCACCTGTCCTTGCATGGGAGTCATTGTTTGGCTGGGGCGCCTCAGTATGTGGCCCAGGGAACCCAGAAGCCTCTGCTCTCTTCTGGTACTCCTGCAGCAGTTTCCCAGCCCACTGGAGCTGAGCCTCCATGGCTCCACAGTGGCGTTCCCAGTGTCGACATCCATCGGCTGTATCAGAGCATTGGCAAAGGGAAAAAGGCAGTTATGAGTCAGCAGTCATTCAAGGGCTTACACAGAACGCCTGACACAGACTCTGAGAGCCTGTGCACACAGTTCATGGTAAAAATCGGATCTGTCCAGCTGCTGTCTTTATGTAAACATGTAAGTTTGTTTATCAGGTGGATATCTGTGCCGTGCTGTAAATGTGTTCCTGTGAGTGAGAACTGCAGTTAAATTCCTTGCATGTTTCAACAAAGCAGCCCACTTTTCAACGCTGGTATTCACACATATGTGAGCTCACTATGTGCAGTTACTTATATAACTTTATACACAACATATACTGTATATGTTGTGTATAAAGTTGTATTGTGTTGATATATAAATCTTTACGCTTTTGACTACACTTCAAAAACATCATCGTTTTTAATGAATCCCTTTTTGTTTTATAACTGTAATGTTTTCTATCTCTGTTTAATTGACCATAATCAGCTCCAGAGGCTCTGCTGCCCCACATTCGACACTCCAGGAATTCCAGAAAGAATAATGACGCCGGGCACGCTCTCCCGGGCCATTAGTCTGCTTGAATAGTAATCCTCCTAACAGCTAGGCCAGAATGAATGAATGAATGAATGCAGTGGTTACAGTTAGAGCACAGAGAGCCTCTGGGTAAGCTGCAGTAGAGTTATAGCCAGAGAAAGTCCTCACACTCACCCGGTCTGTGGATGGGGTAGTAGTCAAAACCCAGCTTCTTGAATGTAAGCTGCATGGCACCTTGCAAGCCCGGTGGGGGAGGCTCATCTATAAAATATCACATGATAGCTTTTTAAAACCAGCTTGACTTTAATTATCCACATACCAGAACATTCACTGTTTTCAGGGATTCACTGGAGCACAGTTTTGGATTTATACTGATGTCAAACTGCTTATATTTGAGTTACATATTTATGCTTTCTGGCACATGGTGACTTATTTCCAACCAACCTTCATCCATTGAAGAACTGTCGTTGCATATGTGTAAGTCCAAGCGGGATATGAAGGTATGATAGGAAGATTCCTTGACATCATAGAGATCGAAGTATTGACTCGTGGTGTTGGGGGTGCCAGTGGGCGCAGGTGGGGGGTCAGTCCAAAGGTTGTGGATGCCAGGCGATGGAGGAGCAGTCTGTAAACACAATAGAGACATAAAAAATCTAAATCTGAAAGATGATCTACAATGTCCAGAAACATTTCAAGAAATAGTCTTGTGCCAACTGATTTGGATTTAAAGCTCTTGAGTCTTACTGGAAGAATGTACATCTACAAACTTATCTGGAGTCTGTCTAACAATCTATGAATATAGTTAACATGCTTTATTTATAGTGCCATAACCTTATTTAAACATCATACATCATAGACATACTTAAGGTCAGCAAAGATATTATAAAGTTCAACTTTGCAGTGATTTTTCTCCAAACATTCATGAGCAAGAGGGAGGCAGGACCTGCAGGGATTCAGCCGTCCGGCTCTTCCTCTGCTGGGCAGACTTCTCCATGGCCTCACTGAGAGACTTGGAGTAATGGATGATGGCTTTGAGCTGAGAGTCCGTCAGCACCCACAGCAGGTCGTCCAGAATGAAAAGCAGCTTGGATGCCAGCACATTGCAGTCCTTTATCTAGAGGAGAACAATGAAGAATCAAACTTGACTTGTGATAAATCGTTTGCAATTTAGATGAGGTAAGTTATGCGATATCTAACGAGTTAAATAACAAAACAGTGAAGGTAGTGACAAAGCCTTACTCTGCGTTTCAGAGCGATGCGAATGCGACCCTGATTGGTGATGAGGCGTAAAGGGGTGCTACCGAGGTCCTGGTCGTCACTCTCAATGGCATCCGCCTCGATTCGCAGACTCTGCCAGTTGATTTCTTTGAATGTCAACACCTGATAGAAACAAACAAATAAAATAATCCAATCAGGATCAACACAAAACACAATGTTCTGGTGTTGGGCCTTCTAACAGATTGAGAGATGGGTGAGCACTGTACCTCTCCTCTCTTTGGGTCAGTGACACGGGTGTAGCGGAGGTCACTGCGCTGCCACTTGGGGTTGAGGCTGTTGCCTTGAAGCTGCCAGAGCTCGAAGGAGGCGTGGAAGGCACGAGACTGCACCTTGATGGTGATGGAGTTGATCCTCACAGACATGCCCTCCACCACCTTCTCTGCAAAGCCGTACTCGCTGTGAACACACAATGCAAACATGAGCAATGGACAAGGCAGTGGTCACCACATACATGACATAGGAATCATAATGGCATAGGAATCCTGCAGGCTCACCTCTGGCCTTCCGTAATGGCTATAGGAGAGGGGCCATTGGGTGGACGGGGCTCCTCACACGTCCTCATTTCTACTTCTACCTTATCCAAGAACTGCACAAAGGAGGAAACAGTTATCTTATGTTGTTCCTCTGTTTATTCTTGCCCTATTGTATGCTAATGTTTACCGATGATAACAGGGCAGTACAATAAATCAAATAACTATGTAGGTTACTGCGACAGACCATGAATAGTGTTGCATACATTTACAGGATTTCTGGAGAAGATTAGAAATAACATCATTCTTACCAGGCAGATGGGGCTGGTTTTCAACTTGGTCCATTGTATCTAAGAGGAAAGGACAGCAGGGTCCACAAGGTCAGTCACAAACAGTTGCTACAGCAGCATTCTGCACTGTTTATCATTCACTGGGCAGAAGGGCACAGCGAGCTTCCACAGCCTCAAAAATAACTGCCACATTGTAATACTTGTAGTCACACTGGTATTTCTGCTCAACCATTTAAAAATCAACTTCAACCATCAACAAAGATATTCTTACCCTGCCTGTTTCTAAGGAACTAAACAAGAGGAAAAGAGGAATAAAGTACGGTCACAAACAAAGATTACATTAAGCCTACAAACATGGCTCATCATCACAACTGGCTAATACAGACAAAATGGATCAAAGATGCGCAGCTTAAAATTAATTCTTCACATAAACCTAGAGAAGGAATGTGATATTTTCAGTGACATTTTTTGCTTCAGTACTTAAAAAGGGAAAAAACAGGGGGACACCAAAGCCACGAGGACTCATGCTCTGGGGATCATGACTTTATATACAAACTGTCACTGCTACTGTCCATCTTTAAAAGTGTGACCAAAGTCGTGGATGCCCTAGTCACATTGCTAACCATAAGACGGGTGAAAGAGAAACAAGGACATCACAATTCACTTTCAGAAGAGTAGTTCTAGTTGAAACTTCTCAAAACATAAAGTTACTTCAACTTAGAGAAATCCACTGAGAAGCAGCCACCGTCTCTGGAAACTGTACATCAAAGCAGAGATTGTTTGGATCAATATAACCAAGATATTTTGGCCTTAGTTAGAGCTTCTTTAAAATATGTTAGCCCAGGGTACTTCAGATGGAGGGAAAATATGAAAAAAACAAATAAGTTAACACCTCAAAGCAGGCAGTTGTTTTCACTTGAGTCAGCTGTGACTCTTGTCTACTTA
Organism: Semicossyphus pulcher; assembly: GCF_022749685.1. NCBI lineage: Eukaryota > Metazoa > Chordata > Actinopteri > Labriformes > Labridae > Semicossyphus > Semicossyphus pulcher. The sequence continues at coordinate 23,830,470 of NW_027211637.1, forward strand.
TAGCAACACCACAAACCTCATGAAGATACAGCTCAGAAGAGAATGCTACACTTATCAGGAGCTCAGTCAGGCTGAATAACAAGGAGATGGGTTTAAAAATGACACATAAGCAACTAGAGGAAAGCTAATAAATATTGTGTAATATACACACATAATATTATAAGCAATACAGTCCTACAATATTGAAAAATGCTTGCTCCTTTTGAACAACCTTTTATGGAAACTTAACAAGAAATTTAATTTAAGGGATTCAAATATTTGTGTGTGTAGAATACTCTTTAGTTATAAAAATACAAATAAAAATGAATTCAGATGTGACGCAAATGTCTAAAATGTAGTATTAATAATATTATCTGGGAGCACAAACCAAGCATCCTGACAGCTCCATGCACAGCAGCCAGTGCATCTCAGGATCACTCTGGCCTCTGGCCTTTTGTGTCCCTCTGAATCACGGCCCGTCTCCCTTTTATCAACAACCAGCGCTGGTCTGAAGGACCATCATGTCCTCAGGGGGGCCTGTAGTGGTGCTTATCTCTGTGTTACTGCCACTTCTCATTTTCTCTATCACCCCATGCACTCAAACAAACAGATAAACAAACAGAAACCCTTCGTTTGGTTTGAGAATTACTAAAATTACAGGTAGTATGTAGTGATTCTGTACCAGCTTGTGTTTTAATAGTGTTCTTATAAAAAGGGAGACAGGCTCACCGGTCAGACCAGCTACACAATCAGGTTTGACTAGTCTCTAACGTACCCTGATGGCGGCTCTGTTGCAGTAGACCCGAGTGACAGCAAGCCAGGTAGGCAGGTCGAGCATGTTTTGCAGAACCTCTTCATCGAGCTCGAGGTTGGACAGCTGCCCCTCGCCCTTCAACGTACTTAGATTGATTTTGTCCGGGGAGAGATTCTTGGTGAACCTGTCGAAGAAAAAGAGCCAGATAAAATGTTATAACATAATGTTTAAAGGTGAATACTCAAATCTGTAGTAGGTTCATTAAACATTTCTCAGGAAAACACTTGACATCATCTGTGTACGTCACTAGAGGAAGACAGAAATATACAAAATTCAATTATGCAGCGTAGATGAGAAGTAGTGCAGCTGAATGAGTCACCCCAGGAAGAAGGGGAAGCAGCCTCCTTACTATCCTCGCACAGTTCTACTCTCCATCTTGGCTAACCTCTGTGAGGTTCTTGTGTAACGGAGACAAGGCTACAACCGCACACAGGGTAAATATAGCAGCGATGAGCGAAAATCAATTTGTTGAGTATTTGAATTTCACACAAACCACATGACTAAACTGTTCTGACAAACAGTATCACCATGACATTTCAGACAGCAACCAAGAGAAACTGTTGGAAAAAGCAGCAGGCTTCATGTCAGGCAAAAGAGATACACAGTGTGGCTCACAGTAAGTTTATGGCATCATAAAACAAATGACATGAGTCGTGAATGGGGTCCAATTTTGCCAAACATTTGACACTGTCCACCCTAAGAACATACATTACCTGATTAGCCTAAAAATACAGTCGAAGCTTAAAAGCTTCCCTTTGACACTGAGCAACAAACAACTACAACACTTTACTAATGTTGACAAAACCTGGGCTAATTGCTTTGATTAAATGTTATATTAGCACCCATTAAGGGCCTTCAATAAGTTAAGTATCAAGTGAGAACTAGTCCACATGTCTGAAAATACAATACAGCTCTGATTCAACTGTGCAATATTATTAATGTTACTCTTAATTAAGAGCTAAATCTGTGCAAAGATAACTATACAGAGCAACTATTATTCATAAAACCAGCATTGTAGGCTTATTACCAAGATTATCATGGTTTAGAGAGGACAGACATTCCACAGCTTATCAATGGCAAGAGAGAAGGTATTGTGCAAACTTTTACAATGAAACATACCAAATAATTCAAACTAATCACCCCTGAAGAGGTCAACTTTAATCCAACAATGCCACAGTGGTTTTAGGAGTCCACTGTATTTAAGTTTCAGGTTTACAGCAGCTATGAACTTATACACAGATTCTTAATATTGACATGCATTGCAGGGAAAACTGATAGCATGATCTTGTCTTAAAAGGCCATACTTTTACATAAATATTGCTACGGTAAGCTCTTATGAGGAAATGTTTTTATAAAAGTAAAGAATAAAGAATCATCTCAAAATGGTTCTAAGTATTTCTGAAAGTAGGGTGCAAGACAGCTGAAGATAAACCCATTTCCTTTCCTAAAACAAGCCATGGTCAACAACATAAACGAGCAGTGCATGCTAACCCTTTCATGTCTGCCTAACAAGTATGTGTCCACTCTCTCTTATGTGGTGCAAAAGTTATTTCAATTATTCAGTAACGGAGACAACAGAGGGGAGAAGAATATGAGTCAGTAAATACAAGCGCTCTGACTGATTTAGCACAAAGCTACTGTCAAATCTTGTCATCATCTTTAGCCCTAGCCATCCAGCTGGGGTAAAACAGGCCTTTTAAAAACATAACATTTCCCTCCATCATAAGCACCTCCCAGCTGTGTCAAACTGACAGCAGCAGAAAATACTATACATTCTGAAACTAAACATACAAAAGGAGGCATAATTGCATAGCTCTGTGTGTATCGACTAAGCAGCAGCATCACATATAGAGGAAGTAAGAGCAGGTACAGAGAAAATACTGCAGCCAGCTCTGGAGCTGAGGCTGAAGGTGACGGGAATACAATATTTGTCAATAAATAATGCCTGAAAAAAAGATTGTGATAGGGAATTTGTGATATTAAAGACAACAAACCTAAGCTGATTTTCATTCATTCATTAATATACATGAAATCAAACGAGAACAACACACCTAAATAAGATTAGACTTTCTGAGAGTTGGGGCTTCCGTACCTGAATAAATTTGTGTGCAAGGTCATATCTATGTTTTTGAGGTGAAGTGAGGATAAATTCAATAGGATAGATAGATAGATAGATAGATAGATAGATAGACATATAGATAGACAGATAATCAGAGAAGGATGGTAATTCAATAAGGGTACAGTCTTTTTCATATTTCAACAGCTAAATAAATACATGTATTTATGGCCCATGACGACTTAATGACAAAAGTAAGTAGGAGAGCGTTTTAACAGTAATGTGAGGTAGTATTAGGCCCACAATATTTAATATATCTGTTTTCCAAAGCAAGCATTACGGCAGTCTTTGTCATATAGCAAATAGTAATAAGAACAGATATGCATATTCTTGAAAAGTAACATGGTTAACGTTATTAGGTTAGGGTTCTGTGCTGCGTTCACTGTCCCTGACAATTATTCTAACGTTCGTCTCGTGAGGCTGTTCAAACACGTTAGCGTTAAGCTAACAGACGGTAACCACTATGGAAATCAATGTAGCTCAAATACTAGCGAACTACCGTTTGCTGTGTTTTGAGCTCTAACGTTAAAACCATCATCCAGCTGGGCTACTCTGCTAACACACAGCAAAAATGTTCACTTACCTTGACAAATGTTTCAGAATTTGTTTTTTAATAATCCCGGCCATTTCTGCTAGTGTTTGTGCTGTAACACTAACAGCGTTTTTTCCTAAAAAAAAAACATATACTAGCTTCCAGGCATCTTTATTTCGTACATAGCGCTAGCTGTGTGCATCTTTTAGCCGCTGTTGGCACAGCACAGGCTAGCTGCTACCTCGCTAAAACACCGGACAGCCGCTGACCCCCTTTCACACACACACATCACACACACACGAACACACCAACACTCTAGAGCTCCACTAACAAAACACGGTAGCTTCTACGACGCAACGACGCCATCTTCTGGATTTTCTGGGGACAACAGAAGTGCGGAGAATCCCTTATTTATATAGTCTATGGACAACACATTTTATTAAGGTGAAAATAGAAAAAATAAAGAAGCGGAATGGAAATAAAAAGGATCAGTAACACGTGTGATCATTTATTGTTATCAAAACGTATCACCTTATAACCTGATAACTTACATTATCAAAGCATTAAACGTATCATGTAATAATGTGAAAACTTATATTGTCATAACATGAAACTTCTCATGCAATAACGTGATAACTTATATTGTTACAACATAAAACTTATCTCGTTATTACATGTTACATTTTATGTTATAACAATAAATGATTAAGTTATAACGTGAAAATATCTAGTTATAACATAAAACTTTTCACATTATAACGTGATACAGTTACTTTTTTTGCAATTCTGAGCAATAGGCTTCCGTACGGCAACATGTTGGATGTGTGTAACTAATTTTATTCTTTAAAGTAGTCTCAGGTAGTTAATGGGAACTAACTAAATGGTGTGTGTGTTTATGTAAATATCCAAGGAAAATATGCTTGTCTTATTTGGAAAGGCACAGTGGTGAAAAATGACATTATTGAAGGCACCATGCAACTGCAGCTGTAACAGTGTGACAACCAACCATCAATTCTATAAAGTGTCTTGAAAAGACTATCCTGCACCTGACTGAATGGCATTTCAACTTCCTCAAATGAACTCATGAAACATAATCAAATATATCCATCATATTTTCCAAACAAATATGTTGACAAAACAGTAAGATCATGGAAACCCACGTCCATTTGCATCCTTTTTTTTGGTCAATTCCGACCAAAATCTGTTATAATTTTCCTTACATTTGAGAGCATAGAGCAAATATGTTAGGGTAAAATTTAGTATTTTACTAAATATTTCGTAAATTAAGCTCAAGAAATTAATGAGTTGTTAGAATTTTCATTAATTATATTTCGTCCCTGTTGTTATAAATAACTGCAAACCTAGTATGAATATATTTCCAGTAGAGAACAGTATTTTCGTTTCTCCACCAGGCCTGTGTCTCATAGGCTGAGGTACAAAATACAATCATGTGACATGCGCACTCGGCCCTGTTGTTGAGTTTGTTATGACAAGTCGAGGCCTCGGACTAAATTAGGAGCGTAGCCCCTGTCTCTGTCCAGGCGATTCCGCGATGGAGGGCATGGACCTGGACCTGGACCAGGAGCTCATGCAGAAATTCAGCTGCATGGGTACAACAGACAAAGATATTCTGATATCGGAATTTCAGAGGCTCCTCGGGTTTCAGCTTAACCCCGCCGGATGCGCCTTCTTTCTGGACATGACCAACTGGTGAGCTCGGTGACTCGTCTGGCCTGCTGTGTGCTTTATGTTAGATAATCGACAGCGATACTGTACACTAGCTCGCTTTCCACCTTTATACACTCATTCTACACAAATATTACGTTAGGGAGCAAGGAAATTTAATCACAGATTGTTATCCTTCGTTGTGACAAGAGTGGGAGCGTTTACGTTAGCGTGGGTACAATGACAGCTAACGACGCCGCGGTAACGTAACGAGCGTTAGCTGAGTCACCGTGTCTCCGACTTCTGACTGCCTGTCACGGACGCAGTGAACGTAGATTAGCGGGGGATGTATACCCTTTAAAAGGCTTATAACCATAAATAAACTCCAGTTAAAACTTAACTCCGTATCCTGGGAGGTTTGGAATGTGACTAAAGATACATTCAAGTGTTTTCCGTGAAGGTTTTTCATGGTTGTCGAGGCTGCAGACCACTTTTACACTAAGCTAGGTGCTGCCATGTAGCTTGTTACTGTCCTAAACTGATCATTAAAAGTTTATTATTACTGTCCTACAGTCTGTTAGGTGCTTGTTATGCTTTTCTATGTGAGAAACACTCGTCACTCTTTCTTTATATACAGTCAACATGATGAAACGTTAACGTTATGTCTGTCTTTCTTTGACCGCAACTACAGTGGGGAGAGCAACTGTTTATTACGTAACACCTCCGACGTAACGTGAGTGCAGCTCAAAGCTCACACTGTATTTGTGCAAGCCTGGTGAATATTTACCTTGCTGTGTCTGTGAATTATTTTTTTTACATTTGATGGACTGTTTTAAATGGAGATTCCTGCAGCATATTAAAAAATAAAACATCGAGCAGTGCTAAGTCCTAGACTAAAAATGAAGATGTTTTAACATTCTAAAATCGTCCCTGAAATATATTTTCTGCGCAGATGCAGAATTAAGCCAGTGCAGGTCTATAGAAGATTAAAGAAACAGTGTGTCCATAGGCAGTGCAGACTGTAGTAATATCACGTGACGCGGTGTAATAGCTGCACTGCAACTGGCTTTCTAAAAATAAAACTGCTGGTTTATGGATGACCAGCATGTCAAGGGAAGCACCCACTCGCACTCTCTCTTGGTCAGCAGACATCTCAGCTGTTTGCGACAAAATATGCATTTAAACCCCATCATTCAAATGATACAAAATCAAGTCATAAATATAATTTAATCACGTAAAGCAAAAAAATAGCAATGTATCTTGTAGAATACATTTTTAAGCCATTAGTTGTCAGATTGTTCATGTGGTTTCAACATTCTGTGTAATATTGGTTACCAAAGACATTTTGTTTACTTTCAATAGCTACAGCTTCCATGTTGATGTCACCGAATGGCAATATTTTAGACTCATGGAACATGTTTAGAGCTGAAACATTTCATTTGTATTATTTGTCTAAGTGGTCTAAGTTGTATTTTTAGGCTTAAGGATTTTATAACAGGCATTTTTAACATTTGTAGACCATGTGATTATTGATTAGCCTACTTCAAAATTTAAGCAGGAAATTAAGAAATATTGTTAATATATCTTTAGTTACAGCCCTAGATATGATGTAATGTAATACTAGAAAAGGGGATGGGACTTTCATATATAAAATCATTGGGTTCCCCTATAACAATCACATTTTATATTCTAAGTTATATCTTTAGTGATCACCTGGATTTCTGCCTTATGCTTTCCTAGGAATTTACAAGCAGCCATCGGAGCCTACTATGACTTTGAGAGTCCCAACATCAGTGCACCGTGTATGTCCCTTGTGAAGGATGTGACGATTGGGGAGGGCGAATCAGTTCCACCGGACACACCTTTCACCAAGACCTGGAGGATACAGAACACAGGTAAGTCTGCATAATGATAATCTTATATCACACAGGGCCGATACAAGACCTACTTTTTGAAAATGATTCAACTCAAATGTGATGTTGAATTTAGCATGTGCGTCTGTGTGTCCTCCAGGTGCAGAGTCGTGGCCTCCCGGGGTCTGTCTGAAGTATGTTGGAGGCGATCAGTTTGGTCACGTAAACATGGTGATGGTGCGGTCTCTAGACCCGCAGGAAATGGCTGACGTTAGTGTGCAGATGCAGAGCCCCGCGTCTCCTGGCATGTTCCAGGGCCAGTGGAGAATGTGCACTGCTACTGGACTTTATTTTGGAGGTAAGGACGGCAAACTTCACACTGAAAACAAACATTATGGGTATCTTTATATGCTGAATGTAATGGTTTTTCAGTGCTAAGGTCATGTTTGCAAAAGCTAATATTTGTAGAGAAGTTATTCTAAAATGTAATTATTGAAACAACTGCTTAATTAAAGGGTAAGCTTGCCAGTGTTGAACCCACGCTGCTGTGTGTGCATGGCATTTGTGAGCACCAGAATGCCACTCATTTGTTATAAGTGGTCTCCCTTTTTCAAATAGACCATTATTTATTTTAAACCATGCCTGCAACATGCAATTAGGGTACGGCATAGTCTTTTTTAACAATAGGTGAGGAACTCCGCCCTGTGGTTCTCTTAGCCAAAGCAAACGTATTCTTTCCATAACTATTATCATAATGCTGTGCAAATACGCACACCATTATGATAATAGCTAAATCAGCCAGCCAGAAAGCACAAACGTACAGCCTTAACACTTTAAAAATGCTGATATAACGAGGTGGAATATTCCAGACAGAAATCAGTGTAACAATGATGGCCCGAGGTAAATGATCAAGCTAAAATCAGGTAGTTTCAGCTTCTCCTGATGACGATGTCTTAACCTGCTTGGTGCACCAGGGAACAAGCAGAGCAAGACTCCCCTAGTTATATTTCTGTAAAGTTCCCACCCTCGTATTTCATCAACAAGGGGACCATTGCCTTACTACACTAGCAGTACGTACTGATGTGACCAAAATGTAACATGCAGTATGCAAACAAAAGCAAAATGTGCAGTATGCCAGAAATACCTGGTTGTCGTACTGATTTGGAAAAAATCTCCAGTATGCATCGGACCAGTCTACCTCGCCTACTGTTTCCCACAATGCAAAGTGCTGGAACGTTACAACAGCAGTTGAAATGGCGGACAGCAGCAGCATTCAAGCCAAAGGGGGCACTATAGCTAGAGCAGCGGCGATTTGCTTTTGTTCGACTTTTCTTTACTTATGTTTTTCAAAACCAGAAACTGGCGCCTGGCGTAGCACACTCCATACTACATACTACTGCCCAACATAGTATACAGTATATAGTACATAGAATGCCATTTCAAACACAGCCACTCTTATCCCCCCTGCAGCACTGCAACAATATTGTAGTATATCTGGACAATGTCTCACGCTCCATCTGATATAGTTAGCTTGTAGCATCCCACGTCTTGAAGCTGGGTGGGGCTTATTAAACGTTGGGAAACAGACACAAGTTAAGTCACAGTTAAGACCCCTCCATAATCCCTCCGTGTGACCGTTCCTTAGTCTGTTGTTTCAAACGTCTCTGAATAGTTTTGGTGCGGACAGGTGAAACTTTTAAATTTGAATCTTCCAATTGTAGAGAGCTTTACTGCTTCCTGATTTTATTATTATTATGTTTTCATTATTCTATTTTATGTCTCTATATTCAATATTCTAATCAGAGTGTCCCAGCATAAGTATTTCACACGATTGTACTAGTATAACCAGAGTGACGATAAACATCTTGAATCTTGAGCTCACTGTAGATGACTGTCACCCGTCAGCAAAGGACATTGTCAACTGGCCAAACCCTGATGCACTTAATATGCAGCCATGCCCAATGGTAAGCAGTAGTAAGGCAACAGTGGTTACTGTAAAGTGCTAGGTAATTATGTTTGGGTTTCCCTCAGTAAAATCCATTAAAAGATTAGATGGCCATTCAGATGGCCCAAATTAAATGGAGGCTCATTCATTTCTTTGATTTATGTCCGCCTGCGAGTTTTACCTGTATGATGGATCCCAGCAGGAAGACCCCCGGGACTCACAAATTAATCAGCATGGGAATACTCAATAAAAAATTATACTTGTCTTTAATATTTCATGTGGGTGTTCATTGGGATAATTTTTCACTTTAGTCAGTCTCCCTGTGGCTTTAATAACGAAAAGACATACAGACCTGGAGCGCTGTATTTCATGACTTAAGGTTGTTTCAAAGGTTTCTAGTCGTTTGTTAAGTAGTAAATGTGGGGCAGTTTTATCATGACATCCTGTTTGTTACCTCTGACAGATGTAATTTGGGTGATCCTGAGTGTGGAGGTCGGAGGCCTCCTCGGCGTCACACAGCAGCTTTCCTCTTTCCAAGCCGAGTTCAACACCCAGCCTCACCGCACCCTGGAAGGAGACTACAACCCCTTCGCCTCGCCAGAGAAGTGCCCCAACAGCAACAACAACAGCCTCCACGATGCCAGCGGTCACCGGGTCGCAGAGGAGCATTGGCAGGGAAGTGCCAACGAGCTGCAGCAAGATCAGAACGGACTTTCACACAACTCTGTGGATATAGTAGCAAACAGTCTACAAAGCAATTTATCAGTAGTCTCATATAACCAGGTAAGACACATCAAAGGGCGAGGGGGTTCACCGTGTTAGTGGATCCTTGTTGGGCCTATTTTCTTCTCTTCCTGTCTATCTATCCATCAATCTGATCTATCTATCTACAAAGCTAAGCTGAAATATTCATCATACTTTAGGAGTCTTTTCAATCTATCTTTCCACAGAAAACAATGCTCAGGGCTGCAGTAATAAAGCAACCCAGATACCTTATTGGATGCCCGTAATCCTCTTTTTTCCCCCCTCATTTTAGCTGCAGAGAAGTTCTTTCCTCCCGCTGACTATTTTACAGTAGACTGATCATTCAACAAACGAGACTACAGTCTTACTTGTCTACGTACAAATGTTTAGCCAGGTTTATCATGTCAGTAGCCTTTAGCCTTTTAGCATGCTAACATTTTATGAATAGCGCTAAACTCAAAGCAGGAACATTTGATGAAATGGTAAATGGACTGTACTGATATTGCGCTTTTCTGGTCTTCTGCAAGCTGCTTTTACGCTACATGTCACATTCACCCATTCACACACATTCACACACTGATGGCAATGACCAAAGTGCCAATTTCTAATCAGGGTCTATGCATTCATACCCCATTTTTTTGCTTAATGGGAAAGGCTACAATTGCCATTCAGACCAGGTTCAAATCACTCAGCAGTAGACCCGGGTAGTTATCGCCTCAGTTCCGACCGGCAATGACAGCAACACAACACCCGGGTCGACACGCTAATCTAGGCCCCCTTTCCGGCGCGATGCTATGCTCCGTCAATAACAGTCCTCAAACATCGTTCCAAATTTGTCAGCGAGTTTGATAAACAGACAGAACAAGTAATAGATACAATAAAGACCTAACCACCATCTTCACTGTTTACTAACCCTGTCTCCGGTGCGTTTGTGACGTCACACGGTGACGCAGTAGAGAAGAGACCGACAGGAGTATACTCCACTGGCAATGGGAAAAGAGACAATCTTCATTTATAAGCGGGTCTTCCCGGGTATGAAAAACCTGCGTCAACGCGCTGGTGGGAAAGGGGTATAGCAGTCAGGGATCGAACCTCCAACCAAATTGAGAGACGACCGACTCTACCACTGAGCCACAGCCGCCCAATGGAAATGTCATTAATTTTGCAGTTATTTGGTCATAAACCCAACTATAATCAAGGTTAAATATTTGACCTGATGATGGTATTAGATGTAGATGAAAAGTTAGAGTATCAATCTCTGTAGCAAATTTTACAGCAATACATCCAGCCGAAACCAAAAGCACACCAACACACAGCAGAAGCTGGAACGTGCAAATGTTAGCTTGAAAAATAGCTCAATCATAAAATTAGACACTTCTTACCACAGTGTCTAACGAGGGTGGAGTCAAATCGTACACAAAAGTCCTTGTTTTGTCTACTTAAGCCATTTTCCCACATACATTGCAACCCTCTTGTCTGTTTTCTTGCAGGGTATACAGGAGCCCTATCCTTTTGGGCACTCTTAAAATCATGGGACTTGTCACAGTGAAGCAGCACTAAACCGTACCTCTGGAGTCTGTCACACCAATAAGAGAATGAAGAGGCTTTATCAGTAGCTGGCGGAGAGTGTGGAGATTCAAAAACACTTTATGCAAACTCCAGCTACACTTTTTCTTTCTGAGAAACCAGAGGCCAACGCTCCTGACGTGCAGCTCAACCAACATCCCACAACCCACTGTATGCACGCGTGAATGCTAAGTTAAAACTGAGTGCTATGAGTCTTTTGAGTGAATACTTTTTTTCTTTATCAGATTTTTTTTTTTAGTTGTCAGAGTGCAAATGAAAGAAAAAAAAATGACAGGAGTGTGTATTTGTGAAACTGTGTGTATATGTGTGTGCAACCTGAAAGAGAGACTTTGGAGGAAAAGCCATTTATTTTTGCCAACTGATTCTCCAGTTTCTGCTCTGACTCTTGGTGCAACCATTGTGCGTCTCTGAAAAAAAACATATTAGACATAATTATTTACTTTTATCTTATTTTTTAATATACACTTTTTAAAAGAAGGAAATATATCTGAAGCTCATTTAAAGGCCGCCAGTTTTTCAGAACAGCTTGTGTATTAAGGGCAATAGTTTCTATGCTGTCGTAGTATCTGCAATTTTAGATGCAATGCCATTTTTCTCCACTGGAGGGAGTCGACCACTACTCCTACAAACAAGACGCGATCAACACTGAGAAAAAGAACTCTAATCTTCTGTGTAGCTTTTGTGATTACATCAAGTTTATTTTTGTGCAGGTTTTTTTCCCCCCTTAAACTAGACAATGGTTTTATTTTGCCTGTTGTAAACAAACAGTTTCTGGAAATAGAAGTAGCAAAAAGAACCGGTATGACAGCTAGAAGAGTCAGAGTAGGTTTCTTACAATGAATGATTTAGAGTCATTGCTGGCACTCGGCATATACACACCTATGAAGAAGAATATAAGTAGAATATTAAATATTGGTTTTAAGGAAGTATTAGAGATTTATCACTTTCAGAATCTAAGATTTAGCTTATTTTTACATACTTGCATTAAAATAAAACATACAATATAACAGGATTAATGCACAGTATGCCATAAAACTTTGTATTCAAGCCATATAAGGCGGTTAAGTAATAACTTCACATCATGAAAACATATTTTTATCTAAATTTTCATCCTAAAGCGGTCTCTGACGTGCTTTATCATATTAAGTTGAATGTATTTGATGAATGTAGAAGATATTGTATTTGGAAACATATTAATTTTACCCAAAGATTCAACATTGTATATTTGCATTGAACATTTTTATTGGTGTAATTATTGTGCTGAATTTTCCTGTCTGTTGTTACTTCGGATGTTCCACATTCGAGTCCTACAAACGTGCTCATTAATCATCGATGAGCTCCTTAAACACACGAGAATTCAATCATGTTTGATCGTTTAAACTACACGAGTAAAACTACAAGAACATGACAGAATCACATTACTGCATATTTATTGCACTAACTGGCTGATCTATGCACTGAGTAATGCGACCTCCATGACACGGCCTGTGCGTACTTTCCTCCTCAACAAGTACAGTTAAGTCCTGAAGGGTTTATCACCTCTGTGATTTTATCTGTCCTCCACAGACACTGAGTTAGACCACCTCGTCAGGTAAACACCCGCTTTCATAAAGGCGCTAACTGTTAGCCCCAGGGTTACTGAGCTCTGTCTGCGTGACAATACCAGCCGATAAATAACACATGTGAGTGGATCTCTGGGCTACTTGCTGTTTCACACAATAATAATCGTGCTGGTGATCAATGTTTCTCCATGCCGTCAGTGTCAGCTCATCAAGTGCAACGTGTTTTTTTTGTTCTCTGTGTAAAATCTCTCTGACGTTTCCACCGGCCAGATTGCAGAATGAATCAGTTGGCGTTCGACTCATACAACAGCACATTTCTGAGAGTGAGGAAGTGCAAACAGATGAAAGCTTTTTTCCCTGTGTGTTTGATGAATGTTTGTATGATTAAATTATCACTGAAAACTAAAGACGTGTCTTGTTGTCTCTCCACAGAGTCCATTATGACATTAAGATTTTGCTCATATACTTTTTTACATTACATTACATTTTTATACTTTTAAACATGTCAGATTAAGTTGCTCTTAGATATTAAACCAATTTTGTTGGAACTTTTAAATCCAGCAAAAGATTTAATTACATATAAGTGGAAATTATTTTATACAGAAGTCCGAAGCAGACAAGCATCCATACATTTTATTTACTCAGTTTTCCTGTGATAACGAGTTATTTCCGGTTGTTTTCTTGAGATCTCAACTTTTTTTCTCTCTGGAAAACAAAGCTGGTTTTCCCATTAAAACATTAATTTATCTCATTATTTCAAGATAACAAAGCTGGTTTTCCCATTAAAACATTAATTTATCTCATTATTTCAAGATAACAAAGCTGGTTTTCCCATTTTAACATTAATTTATCTCATTATTTCGAGATAACAAAGCTGGTTTTCCCATCATAACATTAATCTATCTCATTATTTCGAGATAACAAAGCTGGTTTTCCCATTTTAACATTAATTTATCTCATTATTTCGAGATAACAAAGCTGGTTTTCCCATTTTAACATTAATCTATCTCATTATTTCGAGATAACAAAGCTGGTTTTCCCATCATAACATTAATCTATCTCATTATTTCGAGATAACAAAGCTGGTTTTCCCATTTTAACATTAATTTATCTCATTATTTCGAGATAACAAAGCTGGTTTTCCCATTTTAACATTAATCTATCTCATTATTTCGAGATAACAAAGCTGGTTTTCCCATTTTAACATTAATTTATCTCATTATTTCGAGATAACAAAGCTGGTTTTCCCATTTTAACATTAATCTATCTCATTATTTCGAGATAACAAAGCTGGTTTTCCCATTTTAACATTAATTTATCTCATTATTTCGAGATAACAAAGCTGGTTTTCCCATTTTAACATTAATCTATCTCATTATTTCGAGATAACAAAGCTGGTTTTCCCATTTTAACATTAATTTATCTCATTATTTCGAGATAACAAAGCTGGTTTTCCCATTTTAACATTAATCTATCTCATTATTTCGAGATAACAAAGCTGGTTTTCCCATTTTAACATTAATTTATCTCATTATTTCGAGATAACAAAGCTGGTTTTCCGATTATAACATTAATCTATCTCATTATTTCGAGATAACAAAGCTGGTTTTCCGATTATAACATTAATCTATCTCATTATTTCGAGATAACAAAGCTGGTTTTCCGATTGTAACATTAATCTATCTCATTATTTCGAGATAACATGATAAATAAGTCGAGATCCATTTTATCACGGGAAAGCGGAGTAAATAAAATGTATGGATGCATGTCCGCTTCGGGCTTCCCTAATTTTATGCTCACTGACAGGCAGTTTTACCAAATGTGATAGTGAATGCTCTTGTGCATTTACTGTATTTGGGAAATTATGTATTTAAAAGGTTAGGTCTTTTATGAATTAACAGAGTCTTTTCTAAGGGCAGGGAAATGCTTAAAATAATATAGTAAGTATATATTTTCTTTACCAAATGCATGTGCTGTGCTGTGTGTGCTCTTTGGGAGGCAAAGCAACAGGGCTTACAGGGTCAAAATCAAGACAAATGCAAAGGTTTTTAGTGTCTCAAGATTGCGATAAGAGTGAGAGCATTTTTCTATTAGAAGAAAACAGTGACTGAAGTTCAAAAGGAGTCACAACATGAGCGGTAGATTTACAGCAGCTCATCTAATGAGGTTTGTCTCTTTTTTTGCACTTGTAGAAGGTGTCAGGTTACCTGTTAGCCTGGAGCTTTACTGGTCTAAGGAGCCCTTCCATCTATTAGGGCCTTTTGTGTCTGTCAACCGCTCTGACCAGCAGCAGTCTGCAGACCCAAACTGCCCCGAGGGGGCAACACTCACTTGACATTTGCTCAGGATGAATGTTTTACAGGCTCGGGAGAAATATTCAGGTAGCACGGTACGCACGAGACTAGCTGCTGGATGACTCACTGTGAGGGTCTAAAAAGCCTCAGAAAGGTGATTTTTCGACGATAGTATCTTATTGTTTTTCTCTGTTGCATATTTTGTAGAATTTTTTGACCGTTAAAGCTGTAATTCTACCAAACGAAAAGCCTTAGAAGATGATTTATTTATGTGGGAGCACTCACAAGCAGCAGCTCCTTAGAATATTTCAACACAACCGCTCAAACATTACTGTTGAGTTTAAGCAAACATTTACACACTCCTGCTTTCTTTTCCCTCTCTTTGACTCCCGCACACGCTCTGGGTACCAGTTCTTCCACTTTTCCAGTAATAGTTTCCACCTTTCAGAGCGACTCTTATCTCTAATGGTCTTCCTGTGGCTGATTTATGGATGCATCGTGGATCCTCTAGAGATCCCACGTATGCTTACACAGACAGCCTCTCTGGTGTCATACGAGTTCAGGCCGAAATCAAGCCTATCCACAAAGTGAGATATTTCTAATGAATGCAAATGATTGTCTTTTTTTTCACTCTCACTGCCCTTAGTTTGACTTCTATGGATGGCTACTACAAGCAAACATTGTGCTAATCCTCCTACAATGCACCTACTTCACTGCGAGTGTGAGTCAAGTGTGACTGAACCTTTTGTTTTGCGCTGTGAGAAAAGGTTCAGATTTGTTCTAAAATAAGCAGAAATTATTCCTCACTATCCAAACACAATGGTGAACTTTCCCGATGATTTCACACGCTCTGGCTCTTGCTCACAAAAAAAAAATCACCCTTAAAAACTGCCGTTCTTGAGATGACTGTAACAACTGTAAAGACGCTCACACAGCTTCCCCCCCAGGTTGTTAAGACTCACCTGCTTTGTTTACTTTAGGAGCTCTCTATATGAATACTGCCCCAAGTCATTATTAAGTAGGCTCTTAGAACAGCCTCCCTCACTGAGACACACCCTTTCTCTCACAGAATTGATAAGTCACGAAGGAACTGTGTCCCAAATAAGTCAAACTCTCACAGCGCTCGGACCAGGAGTCAAATAAAAGTGTCTCGGCGGTTTTAGTGGACAGAAGTGATCCAGCTCTTGAGTGCGGGGCAGGAGACACAAACTGCACACAGCACATCTTCACCTGAGGGCAATCAAGTTACACAAGATCCTGACATTTGTCAACACCAGCAGAGACAGAGGAACAGTTCAGAGGAAGAAGCATCAGCACTGGAAACTCCGACAAGGTAAGACGGCAGAAAGGCCTCAGTGCTTCTACTCTGACAGGATATTACTGCTGCTATGCTTATAAAGCTACCACCTCATGATACTAAAACTTAATGTACCAGAAGTGGGAGCAGAATTGAGACCCTTTAGAGAAGTAAAAGTATTAAGAGTGAACAGTTTGGGGGATCCAAATGAGGAACTCTCCACAGAACTTTCAACAGATCATGTCTGGGGTCTTTTAAAACTCCAGTTAAAACAGTTTTTAGAGTGTAAACATTCATGATGACTCTGATGCTTGAGGTTGTCTTGTTGTTTGTATATAGTTTGTCTCTTGTGTATTTAAAAGGCCCATCAAAGGATAGTTAATGAAACTTAGCCAAGCCTTAACATGCTTGTTCCATATGCTTTTATTTTGAAAAATCCTCTCTTTTTTGGCGTTTTTCAGAGCTATTACTTGCTCACTGTAGCATATAGGCCTACTACTGTTAGTGGTAATACTGTAATGGCTCTAATGTATTTATAAGCCCACACTATTACCTCTCCAGCTCATTGTTTTTATTATTCTGATCTGTTTTTATGTGGTTGTTGTTGTAAAGGACTTTGTAAAATGGGTTTAGAAAGGTGCTATATAAATAAAGGTTTATTATTATTATTATTATTATTATTATTATTATATGATTATATAAATGGTAAATGGACTGTACTTATATAGCGCTTTTCTAGTCTTTGCGACCACTCAAAGCTGCTTTTACACAACATATCACATTCTCACATTCACACACACACACACACACACACACACACATATTCATGCACTGATGGCAGAGGCTGCTACTTAAAGTTCCTAACTGTCAATCACATATCACATTCATACCTGTTGAGGGAGCAATTTGGGGTTCAGTGTCTTGCCCAAGGACACTTCGACATGTAGCCTGAGGGAGCTGGGGATCGAACCTCTGACCTTCCGATTGAAAGACGACCGAGTCTACCTGAGCCACAGCCGCTGACTATTCTGTTACTAATACCAGTTGTTTTCCTACTAGAACATACTAAAAGCCATAAGTGTTTTTTCTCATTTTAATGTGCGCTTTTTATAATGGGATAAATTGCACTAATCTTTTTGTAAGAGCCCATTAAGTAAAAAACATCTAGCATATTTAATGGATCTATTTTTTTTCCGAAATAAAAGTTAAATGATGTGTATTGATAAAAATACAGACTTCTTCTATTGCCACCCTTCAGCCTATAACAAATACACACATGCATGCACACAGGTTCATCACAGAATCAGATATTATACTGACAAGACAATTTATAAGTGTATTATCAAACCCCTTTTGTCCAACACAGGCCATTAGACCACAGCTTCTCATATCAGCTCGGCTGCTGTCTAACGTGTTAAACACAGCATCAAACATAAGTGTACAAGTATAAGACTTGCTTATATGAGCATGCTGCTTTCATTCACGCAGCACAGAACACACACAGAAAAAGAGAGAGAGAGAGAGAGAGAGAGAGAGAGAGAAAGGATAATCTAGAAGAGCAAGTTTTGTTTTTTTTACTGCTGCTAAACATTTCAACTGCTCACGCCTGGAGGGAGGGAATCATAGGACCATGTGTCCAAGCTGGGCTGTCACAGTTCACAAACGTTCCTCTATGTAACATTTATAATGATTTTTATTTTCAGATATTCTACTAAATTAATCACAACTCTGAAGATGGTGGACCTTTATGGTTAATTTTGCAAGTAATTTGTTGGAGAGGCAATATTAAATGGCTAGTCGTGCCATTTTCCCATTTATTTTTCTCCTGCAAACGTACTACAACAATTAGATCTGTTATCGATTATTAATGTCTTCAGTTTTATTACCGAGGTCCAGCTTCTGCCTCCTTGCTTCTCACACCACCCTCGCAAACATGTGCTACTGTTTTGGAAATGTTTTAGACTGAGGATCGGCTGTCACATGATCAATCGACTCGTCTCTGCCAACTTCAGACGCAGTGTTGCTCAGTGTGTTCAGGGTAGCGGTGGATAAACGGAGGCAAAACATATTAAAAGTAGTATGTACTAAAGAGATGCATAATTATTTGTAATTGCATCACTTTACATTGAATACTTGAATGAATTAATAGCACAGCACCTCCCAGCCTGGTGAGCCGACGTCTTACTCGTAGAGTGATGAATACGCTGCAGCTACTTCTCCTTTATCCTCACATTAAAGACGTCCCACCTTTAGTACTGTATTTTATCAAGCTTTCTTTGGCTGTTAACCTGTGATCCATCTTGGTGACCTACTTACTTATTGTTTTAAAAAGGCATGTGATGTTTAATTGAGATTAATAACTTCTTTATTTATATCACATGCATGTTAAATCAAACTAAAACACATTGAGGCGTTGATACGTATCCATATTTAAGAAAAGGTGGAGTAGTTTTCTTTCTCATGTTGTTATAAAATGTTGAAAACAATGGCAGATAAGGTGATAACGTCACCCAGGGTAAACCCGTTTGACCTGAGTATTTCTTATATATGGACTAACGAGTGAAGATTTGCAAATATAATTTTCGATTCGGAGCGACATCAAGACACATTTGGAAGACAAACAATGGTCTGAGTGAATATGACAGTCTTCAGTTGACAGACTCCTTATTTCAAAGTAAGTCCCAGCAGAGTAAATATCAAAGAACAAATGTCAAGTTTACTTTGGGATAGCTGCTGTTTAAATATTGGGCATTTGGGTACGGTTTGAACCTGGCAATAATGCATCTCTGTCTCTGAAGACAATGTCCCCACTGAAAATGTCACGCAGGGTGTGATGACAACTCTTTATGCTTTCTTCTTCCAGCAACACCTGAGCATGGGGAGTCCAGGCTGTGAGCACGCAGGCTTCACTGCACACTCACCTGTCTACATCAGCAACCCGCACACTGACTCCAGGACGGCCTGGCTGGACGAAGGCGAGGACGTCAAACCCCCCCGCAGCTTGTTGGGGCTGCCTGAGCTCAGCTGGCCGGGGGTCTACCTCCCCTGCTATGACAGATTAGCTATGGAGGAGAACCCATGGGTGCTGAGGATGACAGAGGCCTCTGCTCCTGCTGCTGCTCCTCCATCCAGGACTCCAGAGCTGAGCCCCAACAAGCCGAGCCAAGCCCAGGACCCCCCTTCTGAGATCGAGGGGCAGGCGGAGGAGCGTTGCCTGGAGCAGGTCCAGACCATGGTGGTGGGAGAGGTGCTGAAGGATGTGGACACGGCGTGCAAACTGCTCAACATCGCACCAGGTAGCTATAAAACAAACATCACAGTATTATCATACAGCCATTTAGGCAGAAAAACCTGCAGCAGAAAGTGTTGGCAGAGGCTGCAGTCTAATGAAAAACACCTTTTAACGCTATCATTTGTTTGTTTGCTCTCACATCAACATCCACACAGTGACACAAGTGTTACCTGCAGAGCGTCGGGGGCCCTGCCCAGCTTGTGCAAACACTTCTGTTGAAAGATCCACTTCACTTCTTATGAACGTCTTTATTCTAGAGCCTTAAAATCATACAGACACTGTGTGCGAGATTATTTGCTTTTGTTACTGCACGCTTCTTACCTAACTGAGGAAATAGGAGGCAAATTAATGGTGGCTCATAATACACGTATCATATTAAAAACTATTAGGGGTTCATTTTCCATCAAACTACAGGACCAGATGGTCTTAAATAATGCAACAGACCAGATATTTTTGTACCTAGATCCTACATTTCCCATAATGCAACTAATAACCTCTTTTTGTTTGACCTTTCCTGTAATATATGCCTAAATAGTCTCCACAAAAACTCCCCTCGCTGTGATCCCAGCTTAAAGGTATTAAAGCAAAACTTCTGCACACCTGCCTGGGCCTACTCACTGGAAACAAAGACAGCAAATATACGTCATATGCACTTGCAATTAAAATGTATTAAGTGAACTGTTCGGTGAGGGTCGATAGTTTCTGTGCTTAAATTAGTAGAGTCACATATAAGGA
Source organism: Semicossyphus pulcher (assembly GCF_022749685.1). NCBI lineage: Eukaryota > Metazoa > Chordata > Actinopteri > Labriformes > Labridae > Semicossyphus > Semicossyphus pulcher. The sequence continues at coordinate 23,850,885 of NW_027211637.1, forward strand.
GTATAAACCATTTCTACAGGCTTAGTATTACTCGCTTTGGCTGGTAGGTCAATGAGGAAGTCAAACAGTTCTTTAAAATGACGTAACATTACCTTGGCGGCAGTTTGTTTGGTGTGGTTAACAGATCTTCAAAGGTGACCATTTTTTTAACCGTATCCTTTAATCATTTTGAATTTAATGACAGTTTTATAGTTTACTCAGCTTGCCAAATTAATTATGTTCCCTCCTCTTCTCTGTCGGCTGTACTCCAACAATTTAGTGTTGTAATTTCATAGAGTTAAGCTCTTGAAAGAAAAATTTACAGTAAAATGTCTCTCTGTGTTCCCCTCTACAGACCCGTTGGACTGGAGCTGTGTGCACGTTCAGAAGTGGCTCCTCTGGACGGAGCACCTGTACAGGCTGCCACAGGTCAGCACCGTGTTTCAGGAGCTGACTGGGAGGGATCTGTGCTCCATGACAGAAGCAGACTTCAGACTACGCTCCACGCAGTTCGGGGACATGCTGTACGCTCATCTGGACATCTGGAGATCGAGTAAGAACAACAGAAACACTGGGAAATTAAACTACAGCACATTAACTCTGCTGATGGCAAATTAGGAGAGGCTGGTTGTGAAGCAAACGCACCGTGACTAAGAGCAAATTTAAGACTTGGCTTTAAGTATTCTGTGTGGGGTAAACTGCTATTTTTGTCTGTTTATTAAGCTGCAGCAATGAAGGAGCGCTGCCCACCTGAAGACAACAAATCTTGTAAGTTCTTGGCTCTTACTAGATTTCAATCTGCACATTTCCCTGATTAAAATACTGAGATACAAGGAAGTATGTGTGACATCTGGTTTCTGAATATCTCTCCTATGCCAGCAGCTGATGATGATTCCTGGTCAGACGTAATCAGTAACTATCCCAACCAGCCCATCCACCTGTGGCAGTTCCTGCGCGAGCTGCTCCTTAAGCCTCATAACTACAGCCGCTGCATCCGCTGGCTCAACAAAGAGAAAGGTATAACAATCACACAAGCCAACATGCCCCCCAAAAAATAGTCCTATACACAACCCCTAATAAATATGGTAGCTAAGCCTTATGCTAAGCTAAGATAGCTGTCTCCTTATAGTAGCTTCATAGTCAGCATACAGTGGTATCATTCTTCTTATCTAAGTCTTGGCAAGAAAGCAAATTGTCCTGAGCAAATGTCAAAACTATTTGGTTTAACAGATTACACCAGTAATTAAACTTCAGTCACTAAATATCAGCCATACTCAACTAGCTCGAAAACAAACGTATCCCAGCCCATCCCTGAAATGTAACCTTTTCTACTGTTTGGTTTGGCACTAAATGTTGTGCTGGCATTTATAGTTAATGAATCCGACTGATGTTTGAGATGCAATGACGTTTCCTTTAGCACCACCTTAAGGTTAACATTAAGTGAAATGATCCTACAACTATTAGATAAACTAAGTTGCAACTAAATTCTTTAAGAGATTGTTCCATTACCTGATTACTTAGGTGACCCCCTGATTTTTCGATGTTTAAATGTCCAACACATTTAACATTTGACAAAATACCTACACAACTTATTAAACTCCTGTTAGTCTAAATTGTAGTTTATGTTTAGTGCTAATTAGCAAGCGTTGGCATGCTAACAAGCTAAACAAAAAGTTCAAACTTCAGAAGCTTTATACCTGCTTGGATCAGCATGTTAGCATTGTCAGTGTGATGCATTATCATGTTAGCATGCTGACGTTAGCGAAGCACATGGCTGCCACTGTCGTTGTAGACTCTTGGAGACTGAGTAAGTTTTCTTTCTTCTGTCCGCAGGGATTTTCAAAATAGAAGACTCAGCTCACGTGGCCCGGCTATGGGGCATCAGGAAGAACCGGCCCGCTATGAACTACGACAAACTGAGTCGCTCGATACGTCAGTACTACAAGAAAGGCATCATTAGAAAGCCGGATGTATCACGCAGACTGGTCTACCAGTTTGTCAACCCTGTATGATGAAGAGGATCTGATGATACAAGGAGAATGGGCTAAAGAGGACCTGATGATATGCTGGACATACAGTAACTCTAAAGCTCGTTATCCTGTTGTATTTAATGTTTCGTTTCAATTGTAAAGACTGCCTATTGAACTATGCACTCCTGCCTATCACAGAATCACTCTACTTTATTACTCTTTGACAACTTTTTATTTTGTTTTATATTCGTTGTCTTTAGCACTCTGTGAAACTCGTTTTAAATTTATTTTCTGATATAATCTTTTGTTTCCTCACAAGGAAACATATCTCTGCTTCTAACTATGAAAACAGTTAAAAAAAATTATGAGAAATAGGCTTTTTGCTCTCTTGCCTTCGTTCTTAGATGAGGATATCGACGCCACTCCCAAATCTGTCTGGCTAATATGTAGCTAGTGCTAGCAGCCGCTAGCGTAGCCTATAGACTGGAAACATCTAGCCCAGCTCTATCCAGAGGTAGAAAAAAACACATTGACTCCATCTTTTTTGTTTAATCCTTTTGAAAATGTCCTTAAATGAATTTTTTGATACCTTTAAACAGAGCCAGACTAGCTGTTTCCAGTCTTTGTGCGAAGCTAGGCTAAGCTAGCTATAGGTAACATTAGTGTACAGACAAGCCAGTAGTGTCAATTTTTGTCATCCAGCGCTCAGCAAGAAAGCAAATAAGCATTTATTGCTTTGATGTCCGAAATGTCGAACTATTCTTTAAATTTTTCTTTTTAATAATGACGTTTCTTCCATTTAAAGTGTAGATAATATTTAGAAGTTGCAGAGCAATGACAAGTAAGTGAACATTTTATTAAACCTGCCTTGAATGACGTTCCCTTTTACAATTCTTGCTTTGGGTTTGTGTTTCTTTATCTCCAATAAAGCAATTAATCACTAAGTATTTTCTCCTCTTAAGTATAATAGTATAATGAATTATTAAAATAACAAAAAACACACGGACACTACCTTTAGTTTTTTCAACAAACTTGTTTCCCTTTCAAACCAATATCGCAATATTGACACCATCACAACAAATTTGAGTCGGGTTTTTCATCACTATCTTCATTATTATCTGTGATCATAATCATCTTTATGCATATTTAAATGAACTTCTTGTTACATCAAGATGAACAGGCACTACACCAGTTAGGAGATAAAAGTACATCACTAACTATGAACATACATCTTCTAGACCGCTAATATAGGGTTTCCACAACATGAGCTGCTGTCCCCTGTGTGCATAAGGAAGAGATCATCAACATAAAAAAGCATTTACATGTACACCTTTTTACTGCCTCAACATGGTTAGGTCTCATTTTCAACTCAACACAGTTGTACAGTTACAATAGAATATAATCTTTAAATTACATCATCATATACAAATCTGACAGCGTGGGATAACGTCACGCTTTTATGATACACTGACAATTCCATTGCAATGAAATTCATACGATATGGTACCTATTACTTAATATGTTTTCCATTGCTGTTATTTTAATGAAACACATTTACATGTATAACACTACATTTTGTCTTAATAGTCAATCACTTGCATTTTTTTTTAAACATTTTTTTTCTGATACATTTACACAACTCATACACACTGGATGATGAAGATGTTTCCCCCGAAATATTAACCTGGTAATGTGGATTATGTGTGTGATCTTGCGTGTGTCGTGTATATAGTGTGTTTAATGCATGTGTTAGTGTATGCGTGTGGGTGCGTGTGCATACGCGCATCGATAATGTGGGACAGTTTGATGACAGGAGTCCTTTTTGCTATGCTGGACAGCTTTACTCTAAGACACAACTTGTGAGCTGGTGATGTGTTTCTCCTCATGTGTGAGACCCAAACCTGTCGAATCCTGTTCCAGACACAGAGCTAAACACATCTGACGGCTGTTGGTCCAGTGAAATTTAAAAACCTCAGGACAAATAAGTTATAAAAAGCATCTAATCAGAGATTTAGGTGCAACTCGTCGCGAGATAACTCACTAATTCACATCTGATAATTGTAATAAGTTTAATACCTATGGAGCGAGTTAAAGGTTTAAAATGAACCATGTAGTGCACTGTGTAATAGTCTTCTTACGAGGAGTGCACTACTGCTGCTAAATGTATTCCCTGTGTCATGTGCAGTGTTTTGCAGACAAATGAAGTTTGGGTGGACCTGGAGGCAGCTACAAGTTGATCTTCGCTGAAGCTGTTTTACATGATATGTGAGGTTATTGCATGGAGAGAAAACAGATAGTTGATGGTATTGGGTCATTCTTTGGCTCAGCAGGGAAACGGGCCACATAACTAGTGCTTTTTGCTAAGTAGGGCACTAAATGACATTGAAGAAGCATGTTTAGACAACATGCCCTCTTTCAAGCCCAAACACTAGTACATTCATGTCCTGTTGAAGAGGCTTCGATCTTCAGACAAATGTCTGTAGCACAGTATCGCATTGACATGCCTCCATTGGCCCCTCGCTCTGGAAGAAAAGTACCCGGCACAGGAATTGTTCAAAACCTTCCTCTTACACTGCAGTGGCAAACTCAAGAAGGTGACTTGATCCGTCTATGCTCTGAGGGACTCGTGTTGCTTGTTAGCAGTAGTGGATTAAAATGACACCTGAATTACTGAACCAAGAATGAAAGCTTCTGGACAAACTCTATATCCTTTCCATGGTGTGCATGGAGATGATATTGTCAAAAGGTGTGAATTTGTGATGCTAAAACAAACAAAAAAATGACGTTCAAAACAAAACAAACAGGAAGTCACTTCATGAACAAGCTTCCTTTCATGACAACAGAAGCCTGTGATGCTTAAAAGTGAACTCTGCATTTGTAGTTGAAGTGTTGCATCAAGTTGTAGCCTGAACGAGGCTGCAGGATTCAGGGAATGCAAGTTGTTGCATAGCACATGCTGCTATGCAAGTTCAGAAACAGTTAAAAACACATAGCACTGCACACACCGGAAAAGAGGTTGGACCAAATCACAAAGAAAAACAAAAAAACAAACTAAAAAAATTAGAGGATACTGTCTGTGGTACTTTTAACACTACACAGCATTCCCAATGTAAGAATGACGACTGACCACACACAGCATTAAAAATGCTACACAAAAATGGCATCACACCGTATATACACAATGCAGGTTAAAGAAGCTCGTCTTTGTCGAATGGGTTCAACTGATTATATTATCTTCCCATTTTCACAAGAGAACAGACCGCAGTATACTGCAAGTTTAAATAAGCTGCATTATACGTTAAATACAGCCACACAGAGAAGCAATGTGTTCCTGCACTGTTTTGATGTTATAGTTGAGTGTGTATATACTGGAATAACTGCTGCTCCTGTTTTTAAATGTGTAAGTCCACCCACCCCAAATGCTGGATAAAATATATTATACTGATATATTGTCTTTTAGGTTACTAAGTTTTTATTTAGGCAAGACTGCTTGGCGCATCTGTTGGGCAAGGGATGTGTTGCTCTTAAGTCTCTGGCTATGTGCGGTGCAATTGGACGGGACAGTTCAAGCTGCCTCCAATGGCGTGTCCTTGTCCAGTAACGTGACTACATCGGCTCGACATAATTGGCCGGGTACAGTCCCTCTCGGCCGTTGTCCAAACGACCTCTACACCAGCCTTGCTCGTCTTCATCCTCAGTCTTGGTCAGCTCGTCACCTGTGAAGGAGACAGCACTGCTTAATCAACAGTGATGTGAATGATCTCTTAAAACGCTCCATATTTCTGCTGATTTATGATCCCTAGATTTTTGTAATACTTTTTATCTCACGTCTGTTTTTGTGCCGTTTGATAACCAGTATTTAAAAAAATGTTAAGGTCATGGTCCAAAGACAAAAACATATTTTTAATAATAAGAATTCTTCATATTTAAACGAGTAAGTGAAAGAAATAGATTGTGATTTTTGGAGGGTTATATGAGAACACTGTTGCAGCTGCTACTGATTGCAGCAAGTTAGCTTAGCATAAGACTAGAAAGACTCCTGGCTGTGTTAAAAGGTAAAACATATCCACCTATCAGCACCTCTAAAGATCGCTAATGTTCCCATAAGCAGTTCCCTAATAAAACCGCACATAGATTTTTGTATGAATAAACAAACAAGCTGCTAGGCTAAGCTAACCATCTTCTGGCTGTAGCTTCATATTTAGCCTACATACATGAGATCCTTCGAGAAAGTGAGCAAGTGTGCTTCCCAAAATGTCCAAGCATTAATTTAACTGTTTAAATTACAGTATATTATGTATTATCTAGATGCTGTTTCCAAGGTTTCTCCATACTGTGTTTTTTCTTTCTGTCCCAAAAAATTGTCAAAATCATTATTGAGTAACTTATTGTAAGGCAGAAAAGCAGTGTTTTGCTGCCCTCTTTTGTTGAAAACTTTACACCTGTTTGATGCTCTGTTGCACCTGTAACTACTCCCAACCGGAAGTGCAAGGACACAAGTTCAAATTCCTGCCAATGAGTTCATTCCTTTGGCTTAGCAGCTGTAGTAAGGCGCTGATACACGCAAAAATAGTGCCAAAAAACACAAGGGCAAGATCAAATTCTAATGTTTTCTGTGTGAAGAAATGCATTCATTTTTTATACACGTCAAGGACACACAATAATTCACCTACCTAATCTAAATAAAAACCTTCTCTGTTCTCCACAGGGCACCTTTAATACTTTTTAAAACAGAAAATCCAGTAGAATTTGTGCGCGAGTACAAGAAGTAATTTAAGACCGCTTTCCTTCACTGCCAGGTGTCCCTGAGACAATTTGAACGACTGATCTCTAACTGTGATGTAAAAAATAGCACCTGGATGTGCAGCCGGGGAATCAAGACGAAGCTGTACAGCTGGGGCTACTTCGGTATTTTTACGTGCACAGCTTGTCTTTACATTGTTAGTCATGTCGCTGTGTTGGACTCTGAAGCCTGTTTTCACACCATTTTCTACAGAGCTTGTTTAAATTGGTGCTAAGTGCGTGCGATTTGTTTTCCACGTGGCTATTATCGACTAATCACTGGTGTTGACAATAGAGGAGGGAGCTTTGATCACCTGTGTGATGCAGCAGCTTTCATCGTATAATAAAACTCCTGCCTAAAGGTTCTCAGCGCCTTTACATACATTAATAAATAAATGCGTTAAAATAAGCTCAGCTGCATGATGGGAGACTAAATCATATATCCAGTGTCCTCTGGCTGCTGTAACCTACCTGCTTTGAAGGTGAGCTCATCTTGTTCCTGGCCTTCGTAATCATAGAGGGCGCGAACACGGACCCCAGTTTTCCCAGTGCTGGAATCGTCCTCGAATGAATTCCCGTTCCCACCGTTTTCGTTGCCAGAGTACGCAGCGGGCTGCTCGTCATCGGACCACTCGGTCGAGTAGGCTTGGTTTTTATCATAGCTGCTCACACTGGAGGAGAGAGGACGTGCAGGGTGAGATTTCATGTTGAGTGACCCAAAACCAAATACTAAAAGAAAAACTTTAATAAAATTCAACAATAACTTCATCCTCCTAACATTTACCGTCTGTGTTGCTAATTATTTATATCTAAGACTATAAAAAAAACACATCAGAAAGCCTCTTTAGTTAATCGACAGCTGAAAATCGTCCCCGAGTTTTTCTCCAGTTTGAGACACATTTACTAAAATATACAGACCCCAATTGTTTTAGAAACTATTTTGCCTTTTTGTTAAATAAAATGTAGATATTTGTGACTCATTTTTAAAGATGAATGTGCTCAGTAGGAACCAGTGAGCCACTAGCAAGTAAAAGAAGTCAGGACGTATTAGAGACCAACACAAATGAATACAAGTATCAGTTTCACCAGTTTTATCCCTTACAATTAAAGCATGACAGCATGAAATATAAGCAACCTTATGCAACTTATTGATGACAGTTGTCAGTAAATCTAAGTTCCTGATTAAATAGAGTGCTTCAAAGTGACGGATGCGATTGTAAACAACCGAGTCCTTGAACTAACCTGCTGCGGTCACCAGGTGGAGCCACATGGTCGGTGCTCGGAGTGGGTGGGGCTCCGTCTGGTTTCTTCTTCTTTGGAGGAGCACTGGCCTGATCTGGATTATATTCCTGGAGACCAAACATGAAAGCAGAGTAAAAAATCATTTCACACAAAGAGGAGAGGTTTCTTACGATCGTGTACCAAGGTCTACTGTACCTCAAACGCAGGCCAGTTCATATGCATCCCGGGCCCGTGGTTGTTGCTGAACCACTTCAGGTCTTCTTGTGTGTTTGCAGCCAGGATCGTGCGCTCCAGTTCTCTGTATATTGTGGCATAGCTGCGGAGAGAGAAATGGAACAAATAGTGACACTGGGAGTGCCAGAAGAGACCTGGGGCTGCTGCCAATTTGGCTCCAGAACCCACAATGTAGTTCAAATTCTGGGCTGACAGGGACCCAACATCGGGTCAGGACAAGACCCATGTGTCTCCCTGAGTTTTCCTCTGAAGCAGACACAGACAACAGTGGAAGTGTTTGGCCTGAATAATCCTAATAATCCTTATTACATTTCATTGTTTATGTAGCTTTGGTTTTTTCCACATTTCTGCAATGTGTAATATACTTAAAAAGGGCTGCTTGCTTTGTAGTTGTTTTAATTAAAATAAAGGATGAACCGATGTGAGCATGCTCCTGATTTTAATGCAATTAAAATATCTTTTAAATTTACAGTCTCAGCTAACAAACTAAGCAAAACATCCAAATGTCTTTCCAGAGCTGGAACATTATTTTTTTTAAACATAAAAATAACATAAAATACTGCATGCAGGCAAACAAAGCAAATAGCATGAACAGCATACTTTGTATAAAGTCTCCATTTATAACTCTATAATCTCTGTTCAGTTGTAGGATGAAGTACGTTTTAAGCTATAGCTTATAGCTATGGATATCTTTAAGCTACACCAGTTTGATCGAGGCCGAAGCTTTCAAAATAACACCAAAGACGACAGGTAACTAGCTAATCAACAAAAATGCAACAACTAAATAATACAGATAACACTAGTTAAGAGATATTAGTCAAGTTTAGCTCTGTGTCCTTCTATCCTTTATCTGTTGAATATGTTATTTTTGAAGATTTGTTTAAATAATTTGTTTCACATGTTTTCATTTGTTCTCTGCAGCTGTTCCAGATTAACCCCCTTTGTCGTGACACAATGCCGTTTGGTACTGGGCCTTACTACGGGTACTTCCTCTGAGATTGTGTTTACTTTCCCTAGGTTGAAAAAAACCTTTGGATGTTTGGTACCTGTTGTTACCCTGTACTTGATTAGAATAGTTTTGAAGTCGGTCTTTAAATTTTAGTGTATTCAGTTTGATGAGGAGCGGGTTTGTTTGTTCTCTGTAATTAGATTTATTTATGACTCTTTTTTGAAGGATGAAGATTAGGTCTGTATGTGTTTTGTAAGTGGATGGTGTGTTGGATTGAAGCACATTTTTAAAAACAGAAAACAAACCAATTAAAATTCCACAATTAGATTTAGTAAAGATGAGTTTATGTTCTTCACAAAAAGCAATAATGTACTGAGGTGTCGAGCAGTGGAGCCGATGCTTCAATTATGTTTTATTAAGGGATCCTGGAGGAATATTTAAGGATATTACATTTGTGCATCTTTGAATTCAAACTAATAAAGTCTCTCAGGATTAGAGAATAAAGTGCCTTCTTTCAGCAGAAATGTGACAGGTATATGTCAAAGTGGGAACACAGAATTATGTAAGTATAAAGCTTGGCTTTCTTGCACCTTCATGAATCAAGAAAATACACACAGAATAGAATAGTTTTCATTTTTATGGCTTTCCTCTGAATGACTCATGAAACGAATTATCTCTGTTTACTTGTGCTTTTATCTTCGGTTTGGAATTCACACATGAGTCTTTATAGTTGTTAGTGTTGACTGACAATAATTTCTTAGAAAGCTTTCTCTGCTTTTGTGTTTATAAATATGCTAGTTTTATGCCCAAAAATGATTTAGTAGCTGGGGAAGAGAGAGCTCTGGATTCAGTGATAAACAAAATGAAAAGGCAGCGCTTGAATGTGTCTGCTCTTTTACTTTGTTTGTTTCCTTCCTTAAGAGAACAGCCGTTTACAGAAACACAATTGAGTTCAGGGAGAGTGAAGGAGAGGTCTGAAAAGGTTAACAGAAACCAACTGGATAAAGTACACCCTAATCTTCTAAAGAGAAAAGCGGTTTAATCATCCACTGCAGGTTCGGTTAAAGAACTTCACTGTGCCGTTGGTGCCGCTTTGTTGTTCCGAGCAGGTTAAAAACAGCTGGGAATATGACAGGCGTTCACTCTGAACAAAATTCAGTTTGTCAGAAACGTCATTGACTGAATCATCCGTTAATTAGCGCCGTGAGTCTGAAACGCTAATGAGAAAAGCATGCCTGATGGAGAAGTGTGTTCACATCCATCAGTTTGAAGTGGAGTGTAGCCACCGTGACACAATGTGAATGTTATTTTTTCTGATTAAAAGTAAACATAGATTATCACTAGTAAGTCTATATAAGAATCCCTTTAAATGTATCTAAATAAGGGGGAATAAAACAAAGGTTAGATTAACTACAGCGATGTAGCATGAAACATACAGAGATAATAAACAGAAGAATAAACACTAGCCCCAAACAGAATCAATAGTCTAAAATCACAAGAGGAAAAAAGAGCTGAATAACCGGGTTGCATGTTACTTAATCATGCGTCAGAGAAAACACACTTTGGGGAAGGGGCTTGGGAACTGTTAGGTTGGTATGGAAACTGGGGCTGGTAGCTAGAGAGGTGCCCGTTCACTTCCTGGGAAGTGCTGAGGTGCCCTTGAGCAAGGCACCAAATTGAAACTGCTTGGTGCGCTCGTCCGTGTGCAGCCTGCACATTCTGACATCTCTCCATTAATGCATGTCCAAAGGGTCCTGTTTGTGCATGTGTGTATGTCAGGCCTTTGTGTGTGTAGCATGTTTCTAATAACTGTAATAAAATATATCTTCTCTTGTGTTCTCTTCTAATGACATCGGCATAAACGCTTACCTTGGGTTCTCAGTGAGGTTAAGATGGCGTTTGATGTCCAGCAGGGCCTCCTTGAGGAAGGTCAGCCTCTTGACTTCATGCTGCTGGCACTGGTCAAACACCTGCTCCATGCTCTCCATGTACTGCGGGGTGCACTTGTTCAGCTCCTCCAGAGACTTCTCATACTTTTCTTTAGCCTGAGACAGAAAACAAAACGAAAAGACGGATTACTGAAAGAACCAGCGTGGTTAAAGTTATATTTCTATTCTAACTGTTGGCCTTCCATCTTGATTTCAGGTACGCTAATTGATCCAAAATGTTTACGCTAAGGGACAGGAACTGCAAGTTGGCTTAGGCTATATATCCTGTAGTGTGTGGCATTAGTTTACATGCTACATACTTGCCCCTATACAAATAAACATTACATAAATAAATCTTTAAAGGGATTGACGGAATATTATGACACTAAGTAATTCTAAATATCCACTGTTAATTTGAATAACAATATGTCAAATGCCTGATCAATTAGCCCGATCAATTAGCCACTGAACACCCTGCCAGTAGAGCCCAGATCATCAGGATAAGACAAGGTGACAGAAACAGAAATATTGATTACATCTACCCACCAATGTAACAAAAGATGCTCTTCACTCGTTTGGCCTTGACTTTGCTCACAGCATCTTTGTTTTTCCACTCGCCCCAAAACCAAACAAGCAAACTCTTATCTCATAACGTGTTTTTCCGGCCTTCCTCTCACCTTCTGCGCATCCTGTTTGCATTTGTCCACTTTCTCGTGCAGTTTCTTCTGCTGGTCTGGCGTGACAGAAGCCTCGGTCTTGCCGTTGGCCTCTCGGGCGGCAGCCAGCTTCTCCTCCTTGCAGGCCATGTGGTATGTCTTCTTAGCTGCCTCCATCTGCATGTGCAAACGCAGGCATCGTCAGTGTCTCAAATACGTGATCTGATTTGACCGCAGCAACAAAAAGGAGACACATCTACTAAACTCAGAGCAGGATTGACCTTGAGCGGACAGAATAATCTATTCTAATGTGATCACTATAACTAGATGCAAATCATGATGTCCTTATTTCCAGGACAGGAGCCACAGTTTGCTATTTAAGGCTTAAAAGTCAGTGCAAACATTCAATATCAGTACAAAAAGAAGGACTCTATGTTTTTCATGCAGAGTCAAGAAAATATCATTGAGGTTCTACCCCCAAAAAGCTGTCCCAAACAGCCCTTCAAAAGAGTCAGACAAAGGTAAATTCAACTTTGAGCACAGTCTCTGTATCAATGGTTTCAGGCAGTGAAGTCAGCATCTACAAAGTGTCTCCCTAAGCTGGAAATCACGACACGGTCCACTGACAATTAATTAGTGATCGAGTCTGTTGCCTCGTAGAGTTTTTGTTTGAAATATCGCATGCAAATGAACTGTCTGAGGGCTGTGAGTCAGGGAACTCGCCAGTAAAAGCACCATGGGTGCAGCCACAGACAGTGTGATGGAGAAGCTCCAGGATTCAGAGATTTGTTGACATTTAGATAATGAAACCTGGAAAAACAGATTTGTTTGTCCACTTAGGGGCAGCAGAAACAAGTTGTTAACGCACCATCGCACATTTTTTTGGCCTTTTTTAGAGAGAGAGGAAAGTGGATAGTGTTTGAGAAAGGGAAAGAGAGAGTGGGGATGACACACGGCAAGGGGCCTAGGGAGGGAGTCGAACCTCGGGCCGCTGCATCGAGGACTGTAGCCTCTGTAAACGGGCAATTTAAAGGAGCAAAAAAAGCCACTGTCAGTCAAAGCTGGTGTTCTCTGTAATCGATGGAAGCAATAATATTTGAAATTGGCGCCATAGCTGTGGAGAAAGTTGTACAAACAGCTCGTGGTTTCACCCATTCTACATTCCGACAACACCCAGCATGCATTGCGCCCCTCCCTCTGAAAGGAATGGCCCAGCGAGAGATGCTGGAGTGAAATACGACTGTTTTGCTGCATGCAATGGATCAGAGAATCCGAAATACGACAAGAATAAACCGGTGGATCGTCTAAAAAATCTTCAGGTCTGCAGTCTACATTTCAAACCTGATGATTTTAAGACATGACATCGGAGGCGGGCGTCCTAGATTGAGGAAGTGTAGTTTAGCGAACTCCCTGGCCTCCGCCAGATGGCTCGTTTTACGTAGTCTGGTGAAGGTTTTCAAGGGCCCATTGGAGAAGCGGACACAGAGCCAAATTGCATATTTCTTCCTACCATAACGCCATTGGTTCCCCATAATAGCATGATAGGACTGAGGTTGAAAATCAGCAAGCTGAATATGAAATTCAATCTCTTTTAGCTCTACTTTTGGTCTCTACCAACTCCAGCATTTTTAGCTACGACACGCTAAATCATGTTAAGCAGCTAGTCGCCAACAGTGTGTGTCTGTTATTGGGGCTATTTGTTTTTGAGCGCTCGTTGCCTACTGCTGCTGACAATGATGCAATGAGAGAGGTGGGAATGAATCAATAAGATAAAGTTGAGGGCCGAACAGAAAAACAATTAGGTGAAAATCAATTTGAAGCTGAGGGGAGCTACAGGTGTGGGCGACATTATCTCATTATCTGAGAGCCTCTGGTCTTCATAAAGCTACTTTAACTTCTTCTGCTTTAATGGTCAGTAAGATTGGGGAGTGGAGGAGTATAGATGAGTAAGGAGAGACAAAAATGCAGATGTGACACAGCTGGAAACGAAGCAGCACAACATGACAAGCAAAAGGTGTGAGCTCATCTACGTCTTACACTCATGAAATGTTCTGTTAAACAGAAGCATAAGATGATGATTCATATACACTCACCTCCTTGAGCTTCTTGGCCCACGGTTTCTGAGCCTTCTTGAATCCTTCCTCGGCCTCTTTGGCCTCCTTGAAGCCTCCGATCATCTGCTTGTGATAGGCCTCCTTCTGCCAGTTCTTCACCTTCTCTACGTCTTCGTTAGTCAGGTTGTTCTTCACGTCTTGGTGCAGCTCGCTCACCTTATCTGCCTCTGTCATCACAGCCAGCCAGGCTCTCTCAACAGAGCCGTACTGTGGACCTGCGGATCAGGCAAAAAAAACCCCACCATAAATAATACCAGTACACAAACATTGTACTAACACTGTGCGTACATCAATGTGTCGAGCTAGTTATCTGACTGATTTAACCCGACCTTTCTCAATGAGCTGCCTCCATCTCTTGGACCAGGCAGTTAGCTGATCACCATAAGCTTTCTCTATCTTAGCACGTTCCTGCAGGCAGCCCATGAGGTCATTGCAGAGCCGGTGGCCGTCATCGAATCTCTTGACAGCACGTTTGTAGTTCCCCACCTGACGACGGAGAGACAAACAGGATGAGTGACAGAAAACAAATCAGCCTTGACTTTTATCTCAGAGGGGAAACAAGCACACAAAATGCACGATGAGAAAAAAAATAACCTCAGAAAAAGAGAAATTAATGTGTTTTTAAACATCATTAACAAAATATGACATACTACACACTTTAACTTGTTAATGCTCACATGGTGAAGGATGCTCACCTTATGAAAATTGTCTATTTACAGAAAAGTATGGGGTTTTTGAATGCAACAAGAGACCACTCCAAACATTCCTCAAATCGTCATCTCTCTCTTCACGTCATGGCCAGCCCAATCCAGATCTGAGCCCCAATGAAAACCTCCCGAATGCGATCAAGAGGAAGAGGAACAAAGCCGAGCTGCTTGAATTTTTGAGCAAAGAGTGGCCTAACGTAACCCAACAGCAATGTGACAGACTTCCAAGATGCATGAAAGCTGTAATTAAAAACCAGGTTATTCCACCAAACACTGATTTGTGAACTCTTGAGTTACAGCATTAATATTCTGTTGTTTGAACATGAACATGTTTTCTTTGCACTATTCGAGCTCTGAAAAACATCCTTTTTTGCATCTTTTGGTTTTCTTAACCAGTCGTCATTTTCTGCAAACAAAAGACCTGAATCAGAATATTTGATTTTGAAGTACAGAGAAATGTTGTATACACTAACACAAAAGATAATTTAACTGAAACACAAACCTATAAATAGTACAACCAGAAAACAACATTTTGTTGCAGTGGTCTTTTTCTGGAGCCGTTTCTTTTGAATGATTTTTCCTAATGAGACGATAAGATATTATTTAACGGTGAAGTTAATCTATGTTTTTGTCTGTTTTTAAGTCTAAAATTTAGTTGGATCTCTTCTAAAACAAAATTACGAACATACATACATGTACATAAAACATAATCTAATTCTGTCTCTGCATCTCTACATTTTGAAGAGAGATATATGACCTCATTTTGTTTTACTCTTCACTAGTTATTTCTTAAAATGAGTGAATTTCAAGTTGTTAAGAGTTTGTAAGATTATCAAAGGATGAGGTAATTTCTCACTAATGACATGATATAAACATGATATACATTGTTATATATTGTTTTTACATTACTATACTATCAAAATACACAGAACATTTAAATATATTATATCTACTTTTCATTTCAGAAACACAAGCAGGGAAGATTACATTACACATTACAGACATTAAAAAATGTTAGCTCACAACTGATGGAGAGCAATTACTAACTACTTCAGTTAGGACTCTTTTTGTACAACTATATAGGTAAGTATGTCAGTTTATTTGCATGTGTATGTTAATGCAGGTGCATGCAGATGTATAATTACATGCATACGTATGTAAGTGTGCTTGTGTATGAATGAATGTATGCATGTGAATGAATATATTTGTAGGTAGCAATGTATAACTGATAAGTATATGTTCTCACCCTGTGAAGGGCTGCTTCACCTATATCAACATGTATGTGAAACGAAGCCTAACCTCAAGGTGACAGTGTTTTCTTTTGTTCCTGTTAATTGTTATCTTGAAACAGTGTCAATAAAGTTAAAAAAAAAAGTCAGCTCTGACAGCATAAAGGCAGCAAATGGACTTGAATGTTACTGGAATTTGTTGGGTGCTGACTGAGCTGCATGTGGAGGAGCATCTTGCCCTGTTTACTCGACAAAGACTGCACTCCAGCTCTGTTTTGGATATAGAAATCTATAAAGTTATTGGCTGGCAAAATGGCTTCATATATTTTGAACATGTCTGCGTAACGTCCTGAAATAAGCAGTATGATACGCTGCATGTGCATTTTAAATCCTTGCACAGAAACAGGTTCAGCCACATTCATAAAGACATCAAAGCTACGTTTTTTTTTATCACCCTGCTGAGTGCAAAACACCGTCGTTATTTTCTGTCAAAATAATATTACTGCCTTCGCTTTGAGGTCTCGCCACCTTAAATGAGACTGCCTTAAAAAAAAGCAGTGCCAGGCCGTGTGGCTGGCTCCGCCTCTTCGGTGCCTGCAGGGGGCGTGAGCTCATGGTGCATGATGAAGGGAGGGTAGTAAGGGGGGAGGGTGGGGGTTGCTCGTGCCTGTGCATGTGTAGTTATGCAATGACATGGGCTTGTGTTTGTGTGTGTGTGTATCTGTGTGTGTGTGTGCGACCGCTTTAATCCTCTTGAGTGGTGTAATACAGGCAGACAGATTCTCAGGAATGGATGACGAGGTAGAGACGGGAATACATAGAAACCACAGACTGCGTGTGTGTGCGCTCTAAATGCATACATTCATTTACATCCTCACACACACACACGGCTCACGGAGAGTGTATGTGCTGTGTTCGCTGGCTGCGGAGCTGCACTGTGATTGGTCCTGACATGAGCATGCATGTGTGGATACTGTTTGAGATGAGGGCGCTGCAGGGAGGCAGTGAGACAGGTGTGTGACGGTATGTGTGTTGGCTTGCGTGGCAGACTGCAGAGTCACAACAACAACACACAGGTGGACCCGTTCCACACATGAAAACACTTGAACGCTTGTATTTTCAGCTTTATTCAACAGGGTGGGGACGTTTTCACGGTTTGATTGTTCTTCTCAGCCCAGTTGTGTCAAATATCAATATTTCTGATGAGTAAACCTGACATCAAAGTGTTTTTCTGGCTTTATAAACTATGAGCTGAGCAGAGCTGTGCTGCCAGTATAGAGATGCTATAGGCAGGTGCATGTGGTGAAAGGCCGCCTCAGAGCAGCTGATGACTGAGGCTCTTTGTCTGTGTCTCTGTGGCTAAGAGCTATAATACAAAGAAGAGTCTGTGCTGAGGGAATTCATTAACGCCAATTTGTTAGACACACACTCACACACACACACTTTATCGTGGGACAAGTGAAGATGGATGGAGCGAGTACGATGGTCGTATTTGTTGTCATCTTCCCTGCGATGACAAAGTTTAACACTTTCTATCAAATCAGAAACGATTACGCTGAAGAAGTAGCACTCACATCTTTAACAATGTCAGACTACTACTGATTGTGAACACGTGTTCATCTCCTTCATCCATTTAGTTTGCGTCTAACTAATGAAAGTAAATGACGGGAGCCAATTTACACCAAGAAAACAATTATAGCAGTCTGTTCAAAGTAAATGAGTTTTTTCAGCTCCTTGTCTTCAAGATGGTTCCACATTGAAAGTGGGGATGGAAAGACTGAAACGACTCATGAAACTTGCTAGCAGCTTGTGAGCGTAGCTTAGCATACAGTTTTAAGACCCAGATTTGAGAGTGGTATCAATCTTGTAATCTAACTTTCGGTGGAGGACGAGTAGGTGAGTTACCCTAAATCTCTCTCTCCCTCTGCCTTGAACCTTGATGGGTATCAAACAGCATTGCTACATCATGTTGTGCAAATTTTCATGTAAAAATGTAGTGACTTAAGGTGCTTTTCGACAGCAGGAACTTTCCCCAGGAACTAGGAACCTTTGAGGAACTCGATAGCAGGAACCAGGGTCTAAATTTTTTAGGGTAATTGATTTACCTCCTGAGACGTCCCTGCTCAATGGGGAGCACTCTGCAAAGGTCCAGGAACTTTCAGGCGCTGTTTGTTTCTGATTGGTCGAGTACTGGCAGCGGTTTATTTCACCCGCCATGTTTAGAAGACTGCAGCTGCATTTCTGCCGTTTTGAATCCGCTTTGCTACTAGCGCTCGTCTCCTTTCCAGTGTTGGTTAAATGAAACCATTTGCTATGCAATAAAGCACGATCAAAAACAGCACAAGTTGAATCTCCTCCATGCTAACAGGCTAACTGTGGTGTCGTACAAATGATGATGCCGGCCTGTTTGCTGTGTTTTATGGCGTTATCTTCTTCTTTTTACCGCCACCTACAGGACTGGCGGTTACTTTTATTGCTTCTCCACACGTCATTGACCTGATTTGCATAATCTTCCCGGGACATTAGGCCGCTGTGGAAATGCAGACAACAATGGCCTGGATCTAAAAGTTCCTGGTGCTTTTGGTCAAAAAGCACCTATAAAGCTTGTTTTCATGGTGTCAGCTATAACTGTTTCGGGCTTCAAAATCTAGATCACTACAAGAGAGAGGGCAAAGGTTTAGTTGAAAACCTGTCAGAAGAAAGATGTGGGTGAGTGCGTACCTCCCAGAAGCTGTCCATGGTGTCGTCAGCACCAACACATTCATCGTAGGAGCCAGACATTTTCCTGGATGTGGCAAAGCACTCTAATGACTAAACCTGTCCTCTGCAGCAGAGCTGGGTTCCTCATGCACTGAAAGAGACAAAAAGGACAATGTCAGACACAGAGATATTATATTAACACAAACACAGGAACAATGCAGTACAGAGGAGAACATGGGGAAGCAAGAGGAGAAGCAATGTAGTGATTTTTCCCCTGGATTCTGCCGGCAACCTTTCAGCGTGAGGGTTTCTATTTGAGACGTTTATAATAATGAGATATAAATAGTCTTCTGCTCGCTGTGCATATAGCGCCGTGCCCTGAGGAATGAGAAGGGCTTCTTATAGTGCCGTGTCCTAGAAAAGAAGCCAGAGAGAGTGGAGCATCACCGCCATCACACAGCTCTGACCCTGAATCCATCCACAGCGCAGACACTCGCTCCTCTGGCACATTACATCTGAGAGATACACACAGCACACATGCGTACCCCGCAGAGAAGCCCAGTGACTGTTATTACCTTGTTATCATCACTAAATATTTGCTCTTGTTTCCCTTTTTTCCTGCTGTTTGTTTAGTCTACAGAGTATGTTTTGTGCGTCATCCTTGTCCTTTGTCTGTCTTTGTGTATCGTCTCAGTGTCTGTTTTCTGGTGTCTATCATATCGGTGAAATCTTCCTCATGATCTGTCATTTTGCACAATTTACCAAAGAAAGAAAAAAGCCTTGCTAAAGAGATTTTCTGGTTAAATTCAGGGGGGGAGTATTGTGTAATTACAACCCTGAAATAGAATGGAAACAAATAGACTGAAACAAGATCAACACATCTATTTTTACACCTTAAGGTGTCCTTTAATAATGTGGTTTAATCACCTATTACTTTAGGCACCCCACTGACTACAGTTCCCGCTGGATTTCCTCCAGCGTTTAAGGTGATTTATATTTATTTGTTTGACGTCTCGTCGATATCTTACCACCCTGGTTAAAACAGGAGAGACTGCAGGAGGCTATATTGGTATTGAACTGTGTTTGAAGCCTAATCCATTTCGCTCACATGACTAATGGCTTTCCTTTGACGGAGAGGTCTTCATTGCCTCGCAACAACCAACATGGTCGAGCAATATTTAGTCTGCGCCAATATTAATGAGGTGTGTTGATAATGATGCTTTCTTGGTCTTAAAGGGCCAGTTCGCTGATTTTCAACCTCAGTCCTATCATGCTATTATGGGGAGCTAATGTCATTATGGAAGAGGACGCTATCAGCTTCTCCAATGGGCCCTGGAAAACCTCCGCCAGATGACACGTTTTACGTAGTCTGGCGGAGGTTTTCCAGGGCCCGGGGAGCTCGCTAAACTACACTTCCTCAATCTAGGACGTCCGCCTCCGATGTCATGTCTCGTTCGAAATCGTCAGGTTTGAAATGTAGACTGCAGACCTGAAGATTGTTTAGGCGATCCACCGGTATATTCTCGTCGTGTTTCGGATTCTGTCCCGCTCTGAGCCATTGCCTGCAGCGAAACAGTCGTATTTCACGCCAGCGTCTCTCGCTTGGCCGTTCCTTTCAGAGGGAGGGGCGCAATACACTCTGGGTGTTGTAGTACAATTGGCGACACCACAAGCTGTTTGTACAACTTCTCCACAGCTATGGCGCCAATTTAAAATCTTATTGCATCTATCGATTAGAGAGAACACCAGCTTTGACTGACAGTGGCTTTTTCCAGGGGCCAACTGCTCCTTCAACAATTAAGTGCAGCTGATATTGGGTCTTATCCCACTCTGCACATGGCCCAACAGTGCAAAACACCACTTTATTATAGCTTTTAATTAAAATGATAAAGAGTTTTGTGAAATGTTTTGCAGAGCACGGTGTAATAATTGATTCTTAGCATGCACAGTGCAAATTAAGTGTGTTAGATAGAGGTCAGCGCAGTTGAAGGATGACTCGTGGCCATTTCAGATAATAAGCTGAGTCTGCACTCTACAATCTGATGGATCACAAGGAGTATTTTCTTCGGATATTACCAGCACCCTCCGTGCTTCATCCTTCAACTTCCCTCCGCAGTCAGGAGCAAACTCACTCCTGCACTATCCTTCATCCCTGGAATGAGTCATGAAAAATGACGCTCTGCGTTAGGCTCAATTTGAACCCGCCTGACCTCACTTTCCTTATACGCAACGTAACGACATAATTGTCCTTGAAAGAAAAATAAGATGTCCTGGAAGTATGAGGTCAGCTTTTGAAAGGAGAGTATTTTTAGTGTGAGCTCCTGCAACATTTATATTGTTTTCACAGGGGGGACAACTCATCAAAATCTTATCAGGGGAACAATTGTACCCAGTGGTATTGTTTCTGGCTTCAGCTACAGAACAGGCAATCTATTCCAGCTCAGTCAGGGTTTCACATCGACTGATTTAGCAGAGCTGTATTTTATCAAAGGCCTTGGTTACTGTCACCAGCCATCCCAGCAGTCTGCGGGGCTCTTAACAGTCAAGACTTTCAGACACTCGCTATTGAAGTGATCACACAACACAAAAAGCCAAAGAAGTATTTCATGATTTAGCAATTTCAACGTCAAGGTCTGAATCCCAGACAACTTGAGCTTTTCAGATGGAAAGGGATCAGCAGCAGAGTCTACTCATAATTCAGCTTATTTTCTGAGAAGAGGGCTCCACGGCTCAGAGAGTAAATGAATGAAAGAAATGTGTGTGCACCTACTCTCTTAAAAACCTTCAGGGTTTGATACAGTTGGAAGCTTTGCACCATTGCTATTTAAAGTGAAAAATGACTGATAGATCTGTATCATTGTTTTGGCCATTTTGAACTTGCTGCAATATTTTTCAAAGAACGTGACTGTGACGAACTCCAGAAAATGGGGACACGACCATAGACTGTATAAATAATGGGCGTAGCCAACGTGACGTCACCCCTTTGTTAGTTGACTGCATTTTTTTGGCATCAAATTCGGAATATTTGGACGAGTTAACAAAGCTAACTGTGCCCGTGGCTAATTCATTAGCTAGCAAGTGAGCTAGTTACCGGAATACGATTATATTTGTGGTTATAGTTTATTGGAGTTGTTTATTTATCAGACTAAAGAAGCTAAGAGAACAACAAATGAACGGCACGAACCGGGTAACTGAAAATAACCATCGTCTCATCACTACGGCCCGCCGTCTTCCCTGCGGGGGAAAGCTAACGACAACCTGACTCCAATGCACTAGCCGCCACAAATAAGTAATAATGTATGACAAACACTGAACAAACTAACAAGCCAGGTACTGTGAGCGCAGACTACGATAACTGTTAATGAGTGCTAACATATAAATATCATAATACTAGATTCCCACTCACCTAAAAAGCTGGAGCACAGACTTCTTCGACGGTCTTAGTACAATGAACCCCACAGACAGCCTTACTATTTGTCCAATATTTGCACGATAACCCCCCAAAGGCACGAACAACACAAACTTGGCCAAGAGGTAAAGTTCATTGACTGAATTTGTAAGTGTTGATGTCAAGCAAACAGCTAGAGGCAACCAACTGTCACTCAAAACAACCACGCCCCTAATTATGCAGGACTTTAAGGCTTCAGTACTCTAAACATGTGTAATTATCCCTGCTATAGTTATCGTAATATGCTGGAAAGTTATTCACACAGCGGCCATTTTTCCTCTGACATCACGTGTTGTGCTAAAATAATGTCAAACTGCTGCGTTCCAGTTTTTAAGTTGCATTGATGTAATCTGACAAATTATTATAATTTCCACCAGATTGATTAGTAACTGAAAATGAACAGTGAAAATACAAAGGAACATCTGGTTAAAGTTAAAACAACAATTACCACTTAGCTACCATCAGGCAACAGCTAATGTTAGCATTCAGCCATCTCCTAGCTAATATTACCATTAACTAAGAAGCTGAATGCTAACATTATCTTTAAGTGTGTTATATAATACGATATAAAAGATGCTAACAGACTTATATTTTTGAAAACAACTTATTTGATAAGCCAAAGCTACCATCAGATAACAGTTAACGTTAGCAATCACCTGCTTCCTTGCTAGCATAACTGGTAGCTGAATTTCCACATTGGCTTCATTTCTCAGCTCCAAAGTTACCGCTTGGGACACGACACCGTTCTTTCATCCACAAACACTGAGGGGGCATGGACAAATTCAAAAGTTTATGCGTGGCACCAGTAAAAACAGTTCATGACAATTACCATACACGATCTCTGCTAAGGAAATGGATTCAACGCCCACAATATCCAGCTTTTACTCATGGCTAGAGGACACAGTGAATTGAGGAGTTATATTTATATAAAAAAAAGGATTTTGGTAAATACACTTCGATTTCCTCCCTAGAACCAGATCAAGAGATTGGCTGCAGCTAGCAGCCTGTTTGCTTAGCTTAGCAAAAAGACTGGAACCATGGGTAAACAGCTAACCTGGCTCTACTTAAAGATAAGAAAAAATGGCCAACCTTCACCTAAAGCTAACCATGTAACACTTTTTAACTTATTTGTTTAATCCATAGAGAAAAAAACAGTCTTGTAGTGTCTTTCTAGTCTTTATGCTAAGCTAGCTTCACATGTGTAACCAAAGGGACTTATAAAATGCATCTAATAATATTGAGCAATGATGCACATGAGCAAAGAAATCACACACTTTTTTTTGTTGAGAAATAGCTCCCAATAAACACATAGCTTTAGTAACCACTGCTAAGTTTAGCTTCTTTTAGCTACCAATCTCAGTTAGACTTTTAGCTGCCATAGTCCTCAAATTCATACCTAATAGATGTAAAAATGTTTAAATGATTTGTAGAACTTTTCGGACATAAATATACCTTAAAAGCCATTTGACATAAAAAGTCAACAATGTGATGCAAGAAGGCCCCATGCAGCTAAGCAGCTCTAATGTCCTCATCCCAGCAACAACAAACTAACAGCAATTGGACCATCTACTCGTTAATCAGAACAGTCCTCCAATTAGCTTCTGCATCCGTGACTACAACACCTAGTGACATCAAATCCATTTAAGCTCCGGCACGACGCCAGAATCCCGGCTCATAACAAAACCAATGCGTGAAGAAGATACATTCAACCCAACTCACACACTTCGACCAACATGACACTTGATGATGTTTAGAAGGCTTTAGGATTAACACGATAATTCCCAGATAGCTTACCAGACATTTGATTAAATCTCAAACTAGACTGTGGTCGAATAATTCTGTAGAACGGACAAATATATGTGGATGTTTACGAAAGTGAAAAGTGAAGATCGAATTTTCAAATGCAAAAAGATAATTAATTTGAAAACACTCAAAGGGAACTGGGACAGATTGTTATTAGAGACAGTGCAGACATAAAGGTCAGCCTTAGCTCGCAAAGTTTTACGACAAAGGGAGAACACAAAGAAGTGAATTCTCACTTTTGGTCCATTGTCAATGATTGTCAGCATCCCTTGATGTAGATAAGGGTGGGGGACGGGGGTTGTAGGCATTGTGGAGAAGGGCTTATACTACAGTTATTGAGGTTAATCCACCTCAATGGCTGTGAACACACCTCCCAGTCCCCAGTGCATTAACTGGTGAGGAAGTCATTGTGCAGCAGAATACTTGGTTTTAATATAGATTCTCCCAAAACAATCTTATATAAATAGAATAATGAAGCAGACCTGTTTAGAATATCTGAATAGGAACAGTAACAAAATAGCATTCAAGAGTTAAATATCAAAATAAAAGCTGGTCTGTACGCGACACTTGTATCCATTTGGATGTATCTTTCAGTCTGAAACTGTTACCAGCCCACTCAGTGGCCAAAACACTTGCAGCTGTCAGAGCCATCTCTTCTGAGTCTCTTAGGAGTCTGTTGTGATAGCAGAGGCGGTATCGCTGTCTGAAGCTGACAAAACACTCAAACTTTTGCACACATATAAGAAACATTTTTTCTGCAAATTCACTTACCATGTTTGGCTCCATGATTGAAAAAAAACAAACAAAAATCCTTAAAGCAACAGACTCCTTATGGATGTATGAAATTGTAGTCCAAATATGTTGTTTTGAGTTGCTACTTTTTGTTTTATTTTTGCAGCTTTGACCTCGGTGGCCAAAGTGAACCCAGAGAGGACGATAAGTCTGACAGAAGCAGGGTGTCTCAGAGGCTGAGGGATAATCCTGCAGTGTGCCACTTGAATAGCTTTAGAGGGGGAGGGTGCTAGCTGGGGAGAGGAGCGAAGAAGCGGATAGGACAAGTGAGACAGAGAGAGAAGAAGTGGAGAGAGCGAGATCTGTAATGTTGATATTAATCTGTAATTAACACATTAGATAGTGAAAGAAAAGCTTTTGTGTCTGCATTGAGACACATGCATGAGGGTTTGTGTGATTTTGACGGATGAGAAGTTTCCAAATATCAATTTAATCACAACTTGCACATACAGAGCTGCACTTCTATTTCAGCACCATGGCACTAAATGCTGCAGGTACCTGATGAGAGAAAAAGATAACCCGTGTTTCTGCAGAGACAAAAGTTCCTGACACAGTCAGAAGGCCCAGTGATAACAAGGCTTTTAAAGCATTGAATGGGAACCACAACAAACATGTAAGCTTGTTACGGTAAGAAGATTTCAGAGAGATGAACTAACTTTACTCCGGCACACAATCAACCTCACTTTGTCCTCTCTCATTAGACAACCTATTGAATTAGGAAAGAGCCCTCATTTAAGAACCGTCACACATAGACTTACATATGGCTAAATCAAACCTGCAATAATGACTAACAAACAACCTCATATCTGTTATGCCTGGAACTACAGATGAAATTTAGCTCATTAGCTAACTCTTGTTGATTAAAGTAATAATCTGGAAGATTTTCACATAAATAAATGTCTGTTAAGTCTCTATCTATCACTGAATGAGGTAACACAATGGTGATTGAGCCTATGGCCCACTGATGAAAGCCTTTGCATTTGCAGAATTACAGACTGGGTGACTGTGGCGACTTTCGTGGAAAAAATCACAAGCGGCGCCCAGTTAGTGACGCATTTTCCATCACCCAGCAGTGGTTGGTCTGCCAGAGAGGGTAGGCGGAGCTAAGCAGCTGCTTTTCCGGTCTCTGCAAGCGTTGCGAGTAAACAGTAATCTACTATGGCTGAACAAACAAAGAAAAGATGGATGACTACAGATACAACTTCAAAAATAAGTGAAAATCTAAAGACAAAGAAACAAATTCGACGCTCAGATGAAGGCAAACAGTCTAAAAAGATCAGTGAGAAAAATCAAGAGTTACAATCTGCGTTGCCTGGCCAAGGTGGAGAGCATTGACAGAAGAAAAGAGACTGAGGGCAGATGTGGTTCTCGTTCTCTTGGACTGGCAGGTACCTCTAATGATTACAAATATAAATGCTACTCCAGCTAAAATAGCAAACCGTGGACTTCACACATGTAGCACCCTTTGGATATCTGGGAAGTGTGTTCCTGCAATGACCATTTATCGCCATTGGTGCCGCCAAAGAGAACGAAACTGAGATCTTCGAGATTACAACTTTAGTGTTCATTTTTCCTGATTAATATAATAATTACCTGATATATACTGTCCAAGAGCACTTCAGATTACAGTTTGTGATTCTTCCTCTCTATGCCATTAACAAAAAAATAAAATGGCTGAACATAAAATCTGTGGTGTCTCTGTGTCCTCTTTTGAGAATGTATTTGTTGTTTCCTGTTTTATTTTGTAACTACTTTCCTCTCTGGTCTGTACGTTTACTTCCTGTCCTTGTGTGTTTTCCTGCCTGTGTGATTGGTCGCCCCGCCCTGATTGTTCTCACATGTGCCTAATTAGTTTCACCTGTGTCCGATTAGTCTCACTTTCCCAGTGTATTAAGTCTTTGTTTTCCTCTGTCTCGGTGCCAGTTCGCCTTCGCCACAAGTGCCAAGTGTTCCAACATTTCTGCCTGTGTTTTCTGGACTCCTGAATTCTCCTTGACTCTGGATTTGTATGCCTGCTTTTGTCTGCTCTCTGGTTTTACCCACTACTTCCTTTTTTCTCTATTAAAACCGCAGCAGCTCTGACATCACAATCAGCATTTGGGTCCTCTCTGCGTCCACCATACGTGACAGAATCAAAGTGGCGTGTCGAGCCTTCAGCTGATGCTTTGATATACAGTTGTTGGTTTACGATGCATTCTGATTATTGTGCCTTCTGTTTGATATGCGCGACGTGCCCTCCTCTTGCAGCGACTGAGTAAAAGGACACACAAGGAGAGGCAGAAGGAGGCCTTTCATTGAGATATGAGCAGGGAGAAAAAGAAGCAGCGAGAAGAAGGGGGATTGAGGCAATGATGAAGATTGATATGGAAGAAAGGACGGACGTGACAGCAGAGAGGTGAAGGAGAAGAGGAGGGGACACAGGCGGGGAGAAGCTGCAGCAAGCTCAGGACGTTACATGGACTAGCTCAGACAGCCGGACTGTTCCCGAGTGGTATAGAGAGCCATAGGGGCAGAACGGCAGCTGAACACATCAGGACAGAGATGTGATTCATCTCATGGTGCAGCACGGAGTAAGCAGGCTGTTGGATGTTGCCAGGAGACAGAGCTGCCTTGTGCAGACTTCAGACACGCCGTAACAGCCGAGGTCGTCATTAAGCTGGACATGTGACCTACGCTTTGGACAGGAGCAAGAAGCCTGCTTCATGCAACAACACACACAAGATAGGAACTTGTGAAGTGCGAGTGCGTACTGAACCATGTGAGAGAGGGACAGAGGACTGAGAGGAGCCGATCTAAGAAGACGCAGTGATCAGAGTTAGAGCAGTAAATAAGAAATATGGGAGATGACGGAAGAACCAGTGAGGGCGGAGGATGGCGGTGCTGTTGTGTTGTATTTATCAGTTGAACACGTAGAGCAGTGAGACCTCCTCACCGCTCGCTGAGGAATGGAGAAGGAGAGTCAAATCTGAACTGACGTGTTGATCCAGACGGGGAGTCTGCTACAGAATTTAGGAAAATACCAGCCCTCATCTTCTCTCTCTGCTCCAACAGCTCACTCTGAGCCAGCCAACAGAGGAAAGCCCCTGAGACAGCTGTGTAGGGAGACAGATTTTTACATATTGCCTTATACAAACAAGTAATGAGCAGAACAGGTAGAAAACAAACATGTCTGATATGAGCAAAGAAGATAAATGTGCCACCCATGTGGTTTTCAAGAGGAAGCAAATGATCTGTGAACAAGAAGAGGCTACAGTCACGCTAGCAGCTGTGCGAAGCATGCTCTGCAAAACATTTGACAAAACTCTTTATCATTTACAAGCTATAATAAAGTGGTGTTTTGCAATGTTTGGCCATGTGCAGAATGTGATGACACCCACAATCAGCTGCACTTAATTGTTAAAGGAGAAATCCTCCCCAGGAAAAAGCCACTGTCAGTCAAAGCTGGTGTTCTCTGTATTCGTTAGAAGCAATAATATTTGAAATTGGCGCCATAGCTGTGGAGGAAATTGTACAAACAGCTTGTGGTTTCACCCATTCTACATTCCTACAACACCCAGCATGCATTGCGCCCCTCCCTCTGAAAGGAACGGCCCAGCCAGAGACGCTGGAGTGGAGAGTTTCACTGCAGGCAATGGCTCAGAGCGGGACAGAATCCGAAATACGACGAGAATATGCCGGTGGATCGTCTAAAAAATCTTCGGGTCTGAAGTCTACATTTCAAACCTGACGATTTTTGAATGAGATGACGCGTTTTACGTAGTCTGGCGGAGGTTTTCCAGGGCCCATTGGAGAAGCGGATAGCGTCCTCCAAAGGCACAGAGCGAAATAGCATTTTTTTTCTACCATGATGGCATTAGCTCCCCATAATAGCATGATAGGACTGAGGTTGAAAATCGTCTAACTGGCCTCGGAAGCACAGAGGTGCTTTGACCTAATGTAATGTGTAACATATATGCTGATGGGAGTATTGGACAAATGATTACGATGATTTGTGCCTGTCATTTTAAAACGACAAAAATACACTATATTCGTGTATTTCGCTGGAAAAGTGACAACTTAAAGCTGCTTGTGGAGTTAGATCAAGAGTCAGGAGATCGCGAGAGTCTGCAGGTCTCCCTGTTGTTACAATTAATGTCAAAGAATCTAAGCACCAAACATCACATGTGAGGAATAAAAGTTGCTATCATACATACATTGGATAAGTCCAAATGTAAAAACACTCAAACATTAAAGAAATGTTTGCATTTAAAGTGTTCAGAAATATTATAAGCAGAATTTACTTAAAGCATTAAAAGCAGCATGTGGAGGTGAGGCAGGTGGATAATCCTGAGGAGTCCTGAGATAATGTGTCTCGATTCTTTGCTTTTAAGACTTCAAACAGTTTGAGAGGTTCAGAGGGAACTCATACGGCACCTTGTCAAGGTGGTACAACTAGACAGAGGATAAAAGCCGAATGCTTCGGGAACCAGTCTTGATATCAAAAGAACAGCTGCTGATTAATCACATATTTCATTCAGAATAATAATGTCTCTGTGTGACTAAAGCTGCTACATACTGCAATGTAGCAACCAAGTCCACAGAGGCCTTTGCTTGTGCAGGCTGTGTGGGTCAAGATTTCAAGCAAACAAGCGCAGGATGACTCAGCTATCTGATCATGGATGTCTCTGCTGCACTAGAATCAAGTTCCTGCTTCACTGTTTGCTCCTTGTTGGGTGTGTGCGTGTGTGTGTGTGGGGAGGGTTCTCCTTTCCTGTTGCCTGTTTCCATCAGAGTCTGTTTAACTTTGTGATTCAGCAAGGTGTGCATTTGCTCAGCTCCCCGAACAACAGACCACAGCATATTTCCTCAGCACCGGGATGTGAATAATAAAAAAGGCACCGGCAGCATTAATATTATATTGATCTCTGGAGGGAAATGTTCTCTTTCTCTTCCACCCACCACACACAGAGGTCAGAGGTCATGGTCAGCTGGAGGTCACATGGAGCCGGTAGGGTGGATGATGACACACAACGCTGCCCATAAAACTAGCTGTAATCTGATTCAATCTCCAATACTATATTTAATACAAGGACCATTCAATGTCACCGCAGAGATGAGGTAACAGGATGGTACTATGCAATGTGCTTATAGAGTACACGTTAAATGTAAACAAAGACTAGGTTTGCACAGTGTTTCAGGGACCAATATAAGATTAAAACTACATTTAATGGAAATATTTCAGTGTGTTTCATAAAAAATGTTAAAGAAAATCAGCCTAATCTACTAACAAATGACCCTCAGAAAAGACACTTAAAGGACAGAACTTGTAGCATGTTGCCGGGACAACGTAATAAAAGTGTGATTAAAAAATCAAGTGGACAATCAAACAGTAAAGCTATAAGAGAATCATGACTATTTGGTTTTAGACCCAAATATGGCCGACAGAAGCCCTTTTTACGCTGCGGTTACCGCCACAGCGCCGTAACAAAGCTCCATGGCCGTGCGACGCCGGCGTAACGCTGCCCCAGAGTGTTGTTTTTACACAGTGTTCCGGCTTTGCCGAAGCAAAACATGTGCGAGGTGTAAACAAACAGCGCGTGCTTCACATACACACACACGGCCCGCTCCAGCTCCACGGTGTCCACAGACGCCGTTTCGCCTCAGTTACTACCTCTGATGCCGGCTCAGAGGAGGAACAACTTCGCCCCACCATTCCGCCTCTGTGCGTTAAACATAGAAGACAGTATGTAACAGAGGCGTTATGATCCCGCCTTTAACTGGCAGTGTATAAGGGGCTAGAGAGAGAAAATAATTAGTCTCATTCAAATCTACATATAAAATACTACTTAGGGACAATTAGCTAAATGCTAAAGCAGCATGGTGGCATGCTAACAATGACTCAATGTTTACATGCTTCTTAAATAACTTAACATTGGCTAATTAGCACAAACACAAAATATCACTGAGGCAGATGGAAATGTCATTAGCTTTGCACTTTGACCTTAAACAAAAGCATGAGACGAATTTAAGTCTCAGCCCTAGAAGAAAGTTTTAAGGAGCATCCAAGTCATGAACATTCATTTATCATCAGGTCATGATGTTTCACCTAAAAACTAAGATGTGGATGGTGCTGGAGGTAAACGTGGATCCTCTAGGGACTATAAATGTTCCAAAAGTTGTGAATACGAATATATGGAGTCATACAGCTAACATAGCTTAAAACTAACCTATCGATCTTAAACTAAAGTGAGTCCAGCCTATTAACCCGGTGTTACTCCGGGACACAAAGTGAAAGGACTTGGCCTTGTGTTTCCCCCTCTGCTCTATCTTCCCCTCTCTGCACACAGTCTCTTTAATACAAGCCTCTGTCCTACCTTACCGCGACCTCAGTTGTCTTCTTGCTCAAGAAAAATGTTCTGCTGGCGGTTATTATGCTCCTGTAGAGCGCTGCAACACCTCTGTAATGCAATCTAAGACGGTATGTAATTTAATAGCTTTAACTAGGAACGAGAGGCTGAAAAACATCATCTAATGAGCCACTCAGCCGGATCAATCAATGAGCCGTAGTCCCGATGACATGACTCATCTCTCTCTCTAACCTTGTTTACAACTATTACTACAAATTAGGCTTTGTGCAGACGTTACTTGAAGCATCACTTCATAACTAGGCAGCCTTTTCATGCTTATTTAGAGCATTTCAGTTTGGTTCATCGCTGCTGGAGCATTTTCTACCCTTGGATGCGCTTTAAACTCCCTGATGAACCATCTGTATAAAAACTACTAGCAAAAGCATTCAACACGTCCAGCTCTCTGACAAAAGTCAAGGATAGATAGAGAACATTAAAACTGTATGACAGAGTTAGAAATCCCAGCATTGCAGTGAGAAACAGACGATCACAGAGTTTAGATAGATTAAGCAAACTGCACTGATTGCTCGGGCGGCTGTCGGTCGTCTTTCAATCGGAAGGTCGGAGGTGCGATCCCCAGCTCCTTCAGTTTACATGTCGAAGTGTGAATGTGAAGACTGACTGACAGTAGCAGCCTCTGCCATCAGTCCATTTACCATTTACCAATGACCTGTTAGGTTCTTATAAACTACTACGACGTAAGACTGGTATCTTCACTGCTAATTTTCAAGGGTACTGATGTTTGCTACCTATGAAACATCTTAACCACCATTGGATGGATTGCCATAACATTTGGTACAGACACTTATAGTCCTCAGAGGATCAATCCTGCCGACTCTTGTGACTGACTGTTCCTCTTAGGCCACCGCTAGATGGAAACTTGTGGTTTTATTGGATTATTTGCCATGAAATTGGTACAAACATTCACCCTCCAATCAAAATGAACTACAATAGCTTCGAACATCATTTTGTCCAATATTTGATTCCTAATTATGCTAAATGTGTAGAGGCGGCGGTTAATCTCAGCGGTTAAATCACACGTCCCATATGCAGAGGCTACAGTCCTCAATGCAGGGGCACAGAGCTCGTCATCACCACTCTCTCTTCCCCTATTTCCAACACTATCCCCCCCTCTCTCAATAAAGGCATAAAAAGGCCTAAAAAAATGTAAGTAAGAAAAACTATGCTAAATAAATAACCTACTGACAAGTCTTAGCATTAGTCCTACAATGTGTAAAGTGCTAATGGTAGTCAGTCGTCTTTCCATCGTAAGGCTGACGGTTCGATACCTGACTGCTGTAGTCTACATGTCATATTGTCCACTGAACCCCAAATTGCTCCCCAAGACAGAGCCATCATTTGGGGATTAGCACTTTGCATAGCAGCCTCTCCCGTCAGTGCGTGAAAGGGTGAATGTGACATGAAGTGTAAAAGCACTTTGAGTAATCTGAAGTGCATTCCATTCACCAATTAATGCTAGCATGCTACACGCTAAGCACAGATGATGTACATGTTAAACATTATACCTGCTAACATCGACACTTAGGCATTGTCATTTTGAGCATGTTAGCATAATTATGTTAGCATTTAGCCTAACCACACAACAGAGCCAATAGCGTCGCTAACAGTTGAATTACAACTGTTGAAAATTAACTATCGAACTATGAAATGATCCAGGAGGCTCCTGTGCATATTTGAAGTCATGTGAATAAGCTGAATAAAGCTGCTGCTGCTCTTTCCGCTAACATACATTCAGCTGATCCTTTCAACCATCAAGGCCAGACACTGAAGATCCTACTTCATGAACAGGTAAACAGTGAGGGATCCCATACGGCTGTAAACAAACAGAGGGACACAGAGAGAGAATGAGGATCCATCCTCCATTTTTTCTGTTAAGCTGAGAAAAACCTTCTACAACAGGCAGCACCTATAAACACACACCAACACTTGCGACTGAGTTGTGATTTAACACAGCGTCCCGCACGCTGCTGCAGTGGTTATGTAACTCTCCAGCCTCCCGGTGACAGTGTAGTGAAGACAGGGGGGAAAAAACGGCCGGGGGGAGGGCAGAGAGAGACGGACCAGAGCGGAGCCGAGGAGGGGGAGACAGACATATTGTGATGGCTGGTGATGTAGGAATGAACTGCAGACATGCAGCAGTGGCTGTGTGATGGAGCAGAGAGGATGGAGGCTCTGGTTCCAGTCCAGTTTTTCCTGATGTCCGGGCAGACAGAGGAAGGGAGGAAGGGTGGGAGAAAATGAGCAACCGTCAATCTGGGAATGTTGCTCTTCACACACACTGGCTCTCTGCCTTCTTCCCGTTTAGCTGCCTGATGCTGCGCTGAATACTGATTGGCTGTCTTCAAACGCACCGCCTGTCCATGTGTGTGTGTGAATTTATGAGGTATGCGGAGAGTGGAAGAGGGAATCATTGAAAGGAGAGTGCTACTGAATATCACGACTAGAAAGGGATATACATCTTGAAATGTCTCTTAAAAATCAACATTTATTTTCATTTAAACATCATTTATTCAACAACAGCTCCATTAGTAACATCCTTTGCTTCCCTTTAAAAATGTTACACATGTAACTGCTTTCAAACTGAGGATAAAATGATTTCTCTGCTTTTGTTTGAACATCAAAGAAATGAGGAGGAGCTGCTTAAGTGGCAAAATGAAAATCTTTCACAATGCTGCATATTTGTCCTTAAGGAAAGATGTAAATTGTTTGTCATGTTAGCATGCTAAAATTTGCATATTAGCACTAAACACGTCGTATAAATTATTGGGCAAATAGATACCAATGATGGCAAAAAAATAAAAATTCAGAAGCAGAAATATTCATACGTTTTCATCCGTCCAGTACTCTACCTTTCATTTACCTGAACCACAAACGTCTCAGAGAGGAGCTATAGGATAAAGTAAGGAGATTACCCAAGTCAGTAATACTAATCCTACGGGGACCATGAATGTCAACACACATTTTAAAAACAGCTGATCAACATTGGAACCCAAAGCACGGCTTCATATGCTTATGGATGGGAAATCCCATGCTCCTTAAATACTGACCACATCATAACAACAAGCTATCTCCCTCAAAGCTAGCAGCTGGCATGGCAATATGTTCAAAAATGTCGTGTCAATGCAATGAAAGTCTCCGGTAAAATATGATGAACAAGAGCAGAAGAGAAGCGACGACAGCAGTTTGCGCAGAGAAATGTCAAGTGAATGTCCAGACTATAATCATCTTACCTCCCTATTTATACCTGCCTCTAATACCCAGAGGACAGGGAGGTAAAGTAAGACACTGATTCCGCTGTGTTGCCTGTGCAGGGACAGAACTAAAGAGCTGCGACCCAAACACACCTGAGTTTCAAAAACACAGCACTCAAAAACTCACATTAAAAGAGAACTGAGCCTGTAAAACGAAGCGCGCAGCAGCTCAGTGTAAGATCCAAGCAACTTTATCTCATACCTCAGACTGACACATTCATGTATGTGGTGTTTATTTGAAGCCTCGACTACAGAAGCCAGTTTGGCTCGGAGAGTGATGGATGGGTTCGCCCAATCACGAGCCAAACTAGCGCTGGTGGTGGTTAAATAAAGAAGGAAGGAAAATAAATAAGTGCGGTGTAAATGTTTCCATGTCAGAGTTGGCTTAACAGCCTGAAGACATAAACACTCGGCCTCAGCTGGCACCAGGAGGGAGCAGTCGTCGACTCTAAATCTGACTTTGGAAATTAGAATATAACCCACTTTCTGAGATTTAATAGGCCATGGAGCAAAGTGTGGCTGTGAGCTGGTAACATTTAAATTAAATCAAATGGTTGTTTTTTATTTGAATGCAATTACTCAATTGAGACTTGTCCCAAATCCAGACTTTAATTAACCCACATACCAAACACCGAAACAAGCTCTGTCAGTGATTCTAAGACGTTTTGGTCAATGAATATGAAACTCTTTTCCTAAAAATAGTCCCAAATTAATATTGTGAAAATTAGGGATCAAATTCAGACATCTTGTCCTGATTTGAAAACGAGATAATTGACTTCTAGAAATCCGCTAATCTGATGAGCCATTTAGTGGTTCACAGCTACAACAGAGGAAAAAGAGGCATTTCCTTCTAGCCTTATTTCTTTGTGCAGTTCTCTGCATGCGTAGGAATACGGGCGCGGCTGAAAAACATAGTGCCAAAGGAGAGGGCTGTCTCATGGAAAGGTTAAAGACCCCCTCCAGTGAAAACCAAGTGTTTAACTTTGTAGACATCTCCATGTGTTGTTTTCATGTGCTACAAGACATTAAGGGGTGTCTAATCGCGAAGATTTCAGTTGCGTTCTCTTTGGCGCCACCTTTGGCAATAAACGGTAATTGCGGGAGCACACTTCCCAATTCAACAAGACGTCGCTCTCCTTTTTAGACTGTTTGCCTTCATCTGTGCGTCAAATTTGTTTCTTTGTCTTTGGATTTTCACTTATTGTTGAAGTTGTATCTGTAGTCATCCATCTTTTCTTTGTTTGTTCAGCCATAGTAGATTACTGTTTACTCGCAACACTTGCAGAGACCGGAAAAGCAGCTGCTTAGATCCGCCTACCCTCTCTGGCAGACCAACCACTGCTGGGCGATGGAAAACGCGTCACTAACTGAGCGCTGCTTGTGATATTTTTCACCACAGACACCCAGTCTGTAATACTGCAAATGCAAAAGCTTTCATCAGTGGGCCATAGGCTCAATCACCATCGTGTTACCTCATTCTGCGATAGATAGCGACTTAACAGACATTTATTTACATGAAAATCTTCCAGATTATACCTTAAATATGATTTACTAATATACTATGTATTAATAAGTACCTCCAACCCCACTTAAAAAAATCCTTTTTAAGTGAGTGACCGGGACAGTGAACAGTCCTCCGGCAGATGAAGAAACAGGCCGGAGCTGCTGGGGGGTTGGATGGAGCAGGGCCGAACAGAAAGCCGTGGGGCGCACCGACCTGCAGACCTGCCGCCAGACAAACCCCAGACACGTGTGTGTGAGGCTGAGTGTTAGCTCGCTACAGGAAAATGTCAAACCTCGACCTAATTTACGGTTGTCTAGCTATTCCTGAACATTTAGTTTTTGACAAGACTGTGCGAGATCAAAGAAACCGCTCTCATTTCACTCCCTACTCTCTCAAGGCCATCAAACAAAACCTCCGATTTCTTCTTCTTCTTCCTTTTTTCTCTCTGTTTATTTGTTCTTTCTTGTGTCTGTCGTCTGTTTGTATGTTTGCTTTGAGCTTTGATATCTGATCATAACTGTCTTTATTGTCCCCAAGCACCATGTTTTAGTGTGTTGTACTGTGTTACACTTGCATTCACATTCTCACAATAAAAAGCAAAACCATCCCTTTAAGTCCGTGTTAACCTTCGGGCTTCCTTTCACCTACAGTATAAACACTCCTCTGACCCAGCTCTCTCTCCCAGTCCAAACTCCACAGGATCCCAGGAGGAGCCTGTACTGAACTGGGCCACCGTGTTCTGATGAAGCCCTCCTGCATATACAAACATCATCAAACAGCTGCTTAACCTCCCTGCTGCAGCGCGGGTCTATCATGATGAACACAAGACAAAGAGATCACAGAGGGAAATCGATAATCACTCCGGAGTTATCATTCTCCCCGGTGAGACAGACGCAGCTCGGATTAGAGAGGCGATCAAATTAATTCTTCCTCTAAAAACAGAAAATTATGAAGAGAGTGAAAAAGTAACGACGACAAACAGAGATCAGGAAGTGGGATCGACTTTAGCTTGAGAGCTGAAACGCAGCCCTGCATTAGCATTGTAACCCTATATGTGATATCAATCATGCAGCACACTCTCACGCACAGAGGAGACCACATTTCAAAATAAAAGTCTCAAATAAGAAACAAAAATGCTGGTCCTGTCCTCCAGTTAGTCTAATGGCAGACCGGAACACCCTCATGAAATATTAACGCCATTGACAAAGAGCTATTAATTACCAAAAGTGGTGTGTTTAGCATAATAAATTATACAAAAGGTCCCTAACACAGTCTGCGCCGAAGATGTGGACCTTCTGTTGTACCTGTGAATCTAAATAGTGATCGAGCAAACAGGGAGATTTACACAGCACACGTAGGGACTCACCTTCTCCACCAATGGGAGGTCAGGTTTCCATAAACCTGAGAGAGAAGCTGTTGGTCCCCTGCAGGAGATCACCTGTCGAGACAAAAAACAGAACATGTCGGGGTCAGCGCTTCGAGCATCAGGTAACAGTGAGTGCGGCTAAATGGCTCTAATAAGTGTCAAAACACTTATTATCTTTGAAAGACTTTAAGAGATAAGCTGAATTTAATTTGATCACAATCAAGTGGAGATGAGTGAACTCTGACAACGTGGAAAGAAGCAAACTGAATAAGTGTTTCTTTAAGTTGTAAACAAATACACAAGCAGGCGTTGATGATGCATGACTAACATTCAT
Organism: Semicossyphus pulcher; assembly: GCF_022749685.1. Lineage (NCBI taxonomy): Eukaryota > Metazoa > Chordata > Actinopteri > Labriformes > Labridae > Semicossyphus > Semicossyphus pulcher. The sequence continues at coordinate 23,888,280 of NW_027211637.1, forward strand.
ATACAAAAGGATCAAGTTATAAAGTGAAGGGTAAAAAATGTACAGTACAGTGGATGTTATATTTCTGCAGACAACATGTTACACACATATAAAGGTCAGGGAATTATAATGTTTCTATTCAGAACTCACTAAAAGATAGTGTAACCTTTCTGCTATCCTTAACACAAACCACATAATACCAGTAGTCAGACCACGCAGAGCACTACATTAAACACATACTGCTCACCAAACCAATATATTTTAAAGATAGGGCTGCTGAAGAGAGACAGGAAACATGGGGAGAAGAGAATGGGGAATGATATGCAGTAAAGGGCGAGGGCGGGAGTTGAGCCTGCAGCCACTGCGTTGACCTTGCAGCCTCTTCACATGGGGCGCCCGCTCTACCCACTGAGCCAAACCAGTGCCCCCCAAACTACAAAACTGTGAACATAAATATAGCTAGTACAAAGGAAGTAGGACAATAGCATAAAAATATTATAATATCTATATTTTAATGAGATTATAATCCAATACAACAGCAGCACAAGCATAGAATCTCGCATTAATAAACCTCAAACATGCATTTGCAAATTCATTAAACAAGTGACTCTTCCAATAAGTGATAATGAAAAGCAAAAACAGTGACAGAGTGCAGTTACTTCTTCATGAGTCTCTTAAACATCACAAGAGTTCATAACTTAACAAGGATCTTTATTGTCACATGTTGATGCAGACGGTACAAGCACAGTGAATTAGTTTGCCTTCATCAGCCAGCTGCTCGAATACAAGAACAAACAGACGCAATAAGACAACTTCATGTGAAATATACTGCACTATAATATGTAACTAAAGCATGTAGAATTTAAGTGCATGGGCTAAAGGGCAGTTGGATGTTTTAGGGACAGGATGTAGAAAGAGACACCTTCCCTCAGGAGATTTAGGAGTTAATTGCCTGCATGACGTTGGGGAAGCTAGATTTACTGTCTGTATTTACATCCCCTTTAAACTCCACATTCTACATTCAAATCCATTTATAATTCATGTCGTTTTCCAAGCAAAAAGGGCAAAAAATCACTGGTTCAAACTCCTATAGTGCAAACAAATGCTGCTCTCTCTCTGTGCATCGCTATAAACAGACCATCTTTGGATTTAGGAGCATTTAATGGAAACAGCAGCTCTAAATTCAACATCATGCTCATCATTACACGGCCATTTTGTCTTCTCTTTAATACCTACACATCATGTGCAGAATGTCGATGAGGCTGTAATGACTTAAACTGAATGAGATGCGGCTGCCTCATGTTCTCTCTTCATTCATGATCACATAAGTCTGTGCGTTCAGTCATACATGTCATGTGACTTGAATCCTCCTCGCTGTGCAGGATGAACCCGCCCTCTCACCCACTGATTGGCTCTGATCAGCCTCCGCGCCTCCTGAACAGGATATGCGGCTCAGATAACAGACGGGTGGACTGAATTTTCAGGCAAAACAGGGATACATCAGCCTACCCATCAAACGGAGGAAACTGAGACGTGGGCAAATGCTGAGTCACGGTCACTTAATGCCACTGCTGACGGTTTATGAGCTCCCCCGGAGAAACCCCGGCATGCATAGTCGATCACTGAGCAGCTTGTTGTAGAAACCGTTTTGATGCACGACGTCTATAAAGAGAAAATTAATCATTTTGTGCATTTTTTTAACGCAAAAGTGCCAAAAATATCTGCTTTAAGCTTCTTTAATGTGAAAATTTGCACATTTTTATCCTGATGTGCACAAAATTATGAAATCTCTTTGGTTTTAAGACAAAAATAACACATCTGGGGATTTAAAAATGTCCTTTTTTCATTGTGTTCTTGAATTTTATGGACTGAACGATTAATCAGGTAAACACCGGTTGGTTGCAGCCGTAAGATCTTCAGCCTCAGCACCACAAACACACTCACTATAACGAGCTCCTTTGCTCTACAGTCAAGAAGGCAGCATTACAGCATCTGTCTCTCCCACTCAACCTCCATGAGGAACACACCCTCTAGTGTTCAGAGCAATGAAGCTGCTGCATCAAAGGGACAGTCAACCGTCACCAAACCATGCACACAAACTCCTTCATTATTTGATCATTGATTCCAAACTCCTGTGCATGATTAATACCCTTGATTTGGGCCGCTTGGAGGCCATTTTGAATTGCCCAAAACATGCTTCAGTGTTGTGCTTCAGTTGAGCCACATGAGTAGGAATGCAGTGACATGTTGTGATGACACTGCAGGAAAGGCAGCAGGTAACATGGACCTCGTTCTGATCATAGAAGAAGAACGGGCCAATACTGTGGAGAAAGCTGCATAACTTTACTAAATATTAATAGCTTCTTACGTGTGTTTCCATTTGATACACATGGAAACACAAAATGAGACTTTCTGTGGTGCCGTGGAGAATTTCTACCATCATAAATCTCCCACCCCGGATGGAGTCTTCCCCTGTGTGTGTGTGTTCGCCTCCGCACGCAGGGAAATGAGACACTCCGGCTGCCCTTCAGACTCTCTCCGTTCTTACATTGCCCCCCCCTTTTTCACACCTTGTCAGACACCACTATCTCCCCCTTCTACCAGAGGAGCAGCCGCCTTTAACCCTTTCATCGGCAAGCACGTTAAAGGAGGTACGAAAAAACACGTCCCCGCTGTTTCACACGTTGTCCCCTTCTTCCCATCGCGTGTGACGTCTCAGGGCCGGGGCGACAAACTGCGAAGACTGACGATGTAACACAACAATGGAAAGGTCAGGAGTAAACACGGCGTTCCTACATGTGAGATGCACTGAGAGAGACACAAGGAGCGGATCTGACGGGAGGAACCGGATGCATGTTTGCAGCTGAAAATGGATTTGCTGGTATCAATATTCTGCAGCTGTTCCTCTATTAGCCCTCATGTTTTCTTAATGCAGTGCATGAAAACAACAAAAACAACCGGAAATCTTATCTTCAAACTGATTTTCAGATATCAGGCTTGTTTCCTGCATCCTACTAAACCATAAAACCAACAAACAGGAAGTGAAATCTCATCTGAAAAAGGGAGAAATTCTACGTTTAAAGTAGAAGAAATCATGATTTAAACATCTCGTAATGTGACCAGAACACTTGACAGAATTAGGCTACTGCGCCTATTTTAGATATCTAACAGCAAATAGAAGAAAAACAGCCCCATGACAATAGCGTGAAGTGCAATGCTTCCAACAAATCCCACACTCCTGTTAATCCTTTGTCAGTAAATATGAACATGGCCAAAAGGAAACCAAATTGAAGCAGAGTCGGATTAAAAAACTACCTAAAACCATTTTTAAAAACTGCCCCAAACTATCCCACTCTCCACCTCTGGGTCAAACAATCACTTTGTTCCCTCCCTGTGCTGGATAACGCTCAGCTCACCACTACCGCTCTCTCTCTGTGGTTAAAGATGAACCGCAGATCAGGCCAGTGGTTGAAGAAGTGCAAATTAAATTCCTCAGCAGGGAGATGCCGCCTCGGCGTAATCACAAGTCGAGCAGCGAAACACAAAATGAACACCGCTGCAGACTCAGTGCGAGTACTACATGAAGTCAGAGAGGGCTTATTTGTGGTTTTAGAAAATAAACAGTCTTTTAACAGAGAGGAAGCAGAGTTGTGACTTAATTAATAGCTGTGAGGATCTCAAGGACGCAGACAGCTCGTAGTACGCACAGAGAAGGAAATAAAAGCAGGCAGAGGTAATACCTGAGAGCAAAACAAACTTATTATAGGAGCTTCTTTGAAGCTATTGACACATTTTTCTACATCAGAGAAGCAAAACTTCAACACATGAATGCGAGCAGCTATACTTTAAAGCTGTATGACCTTTGCCCTGATAAAGTCCTCCAAGATTGGGTGAAATTTGGATTAAAATCGGAGACTGTCGGATCAAAGAGAATACAACAAGATTATAAATCAGCCCTGAAATTTGATGCCAGCTTGTTTTTGTTTTTTTGTCAAGACATTTTTTTTGGCTTTTGCCGTTATTCAACAGGACAGCTGAAGAGAGACAGGAAGTGTGGGGAGGAGAGAGTGGCGGACGACATGCACCATGCAGACCAGAAGTCGAACCTGCGACCAGTACGTCGAGGACTGTAGCCTCTGTACATGAGGCACCTGCTCTACCAACAGAGCTACACCAGCACCCCAAGGCCAGCTTTTGATACTTAAGAGTTTTTTGGTTATTTGGTGCAACAGACAAATTTACATCAGTAGCAAAAAAATATCGAGGTTCAATACCCAGTGATACAAACCAGGCTAAAAATTGAGCCTCGGTAGGCTGATAGAGATCGGTGGCTCCAAACCTCTGGACAAATCTGAAGAGAAATCTGAAGATTCAAAAGATGATTTAGAACATTTCAGTTGCATATAATTTTCCTTTAATTCGCCATTTACCCCACATAAAAAAGCGAATTCTTGTTATGTCCTTGGGCTCGTAAAAACCTTTCAAAATAAAGCCACAAAGGTCATCATTTTTGTGTGTTTTGTGGTTACAACCACTTCATTGTGAAGGGTCACATGCCATAAAGATGGTTAACCGCTACTACTAAGACAGATATATAGATGGATGGCAGCTGTGGCTCAGTGGTAGAGTGGTAGAGTTGGTTGTCTTTCAGTTGGAAGGTTGGTGGTTTGATCCCCAGCTGACTCAGCCTACATGATGAAGTTTTCTTGGGCAAGACACTGAACTGAACTGAATGGATGGATGGATGGATGGATGGATGGATGGATAGATAGATAGATAGATAGATAGATAGATAGCACTTCGTTCTGATTTAACTTGAGTCCTTCATGAAGAGTGAGGAGTCCTCTAATAAATAGCCAGCACTCTCTCACTCCCCCCTTTTACAGTACAATTGGATTACCCCCCCTGACAGTGTCATCGTCTCCTCTCTGCAGCCTCGTGTCAGCTCTCTTGGGGGCACCTTGACTGCTGACAGACACGCGCTCCAGCAAACAGTGAGTTCAGCACCGCGGACAGCTCCAAAACACGCTGAGGCGGGCACGAGCGACCTGTCTGTCAAACGCTACGTCATCATTAGGGAGAAAAGCTGCGGGGTTTGATGCAAGAAAGAAAAAAACACAGCCCTTTAATACGCCATGCATTCTCTGTGGATGGAGCCTGGATGAAACGCGGCACACAAACGCATAAACATGGCCATGAGGCACTTATGTCAGCTGTGAGCCTGGATGCATTTCAGCCCGGGAGTAGATTTGATGAATGATTAAAAGAGCACATGCACCTAATCCCATGTAGAAAGCAGGATGCTCCTCCTCTGTGGTCCTGCTGGTTTGTCAGAGAGGAAAACAATGACGCTAGAGATGGCTTCTCGCTGCGCTCTGACAACCAATTACATAACGTCAGAGCTCTCATTAACATTCGCGTCCATTTCACCGAGAATTACTCAAAAAAATAGATCCCTGGCTCCACAGCAGCGTCTTTGCACCAATAAAACCAAACACGAAGATCAAATAGTGGCGATTACGACATATTTGATCGACGTAGCTCACATTCCTGCTCTTGTTTACCCATTTGACGCACGGAAAGGAACATAAAATGGCAAACCTTCCCCAGCCTTGACCACCGTCTCCCTCTACTACAGTGCACTAATATGGCAACGCTCATTGAAATCACACTGACTGTGCCTCTGCTTCTTTTCTGTAGACACCAATCAACCAGGTGCACATATTGCACTGCAAAAACAATGTAGACTCTGAGGTCAAATTAGCTCATCCTGACAAATCGAAGGGCAACAGAAACAGCTGCATAGTAAAAACAACACCCTGCATCATGCTGTCATTTCAACAGGAAGTGAGAACATTAGGTTGACTGTGCAAAACCAAACTAAACGAGCCAAGAATACGGCTTCTGCAGGCGAGCACAGCCTGTTATAGTAATTCAAGATGATGCAAGATGGTCCTATTCACCCTTGGCGTATGCAAACAGCGAGACAGCATATAAAATGACGCATGCATAATTGAAAACGGCAATATCTCAAGTATTAGTGATGAATCTGTAGTACTTAGTGGCTCTTGCAGTAGAGAGAGGATGAGACATTATCCAAACGATAGAAAATGATGCGAGATTCCTTTATCCCCGCGTCGCCCTTTGCTGAAAGGATGCTCAGCTTCTCTTCCCAGTGCAGCAATGTGGCTTCATCAACACACACAAACACAAACACACTCTGACTTACCAGAGACGCTGCTGCTGCTTCTGCTGCTGCCGAGGTGCACCTCTACCCAACAGTCTACGCTGCAATTTGTTCAGTATTTCCCCTTGCAGTGACAGAAGGTGACCCTGCGTTCTCTGCGAGACTCTGCATCCACACGATCACGATGCACGCAGCGAGGGGGAGCTCCACGGCACAGGCGCGCGACCGGGGGGGATGGCCCAGCGAGTTCCTGTCAATGGACGACACAAGATAGGCTGCAGGAGAAAGAGTGAGCTCATGCAACTTGAGAACGGGACTGTTCAAAATGTCCTCACAATATGAACTTGAGGGAGATTTGACAGTTTTGTCTGCGCCTGTAACCGGAAGTGGGTCATTTATTTAGCAGTTTTACGAGCACGACATTTTTTGTGGCTCATATTTGAGTGTAAAGAAAATATTTCCATTACAAATAATCGACTATTATTTTTAAAAATACGTGTGAAATGTTAATAATTTATAATGGGGAGAGCCCCAAATGTGACTTCCACTTTCCAGCCAATCAGAAGAGGGGATGGTTAAAATGGGCGTTAACGTTTTTCTTGTCAATCACGCCCACTTTGCACTACACTGCAGGGGAGGGAGATGGAGTGTTTTTGTCCTTTGGCTGCTTCACAGGCCCACTGATTCTGCTTCCACTGTTTCAGGTAAACAAGGAAGGTCTGTTTACCTGCAGGTTCAGTTAGTACACAATGCAAATATAACATTTTGTATCACATTTCTCTCACAATAAAGGTGTAATATGACAGTAAAACACTCCTAACCCCTTGTCAACACATGATTGACCAAGCATAGAGAGATGGAGAGATCATAGTGTGGACCTTCCCTGTTTATGCAGTCTGTATTAGTGGACACAACACCATCTGCCTCCTCTCTTTTAGGACTGCTACAATAATAAGTCTTTACGGTACAGTAATGGGCTAATTATCTACGTCCCTACCAAAAGAAACTAAATAAAAACACTGACGTTAGATATCATCAAACACCTCTTTTAAATCAGGGCAAGGAATATTTTTGTTTTTGCAGCGCCGATGCTTTCAGCTCTCAGAGGAGCAAAGCGCCCTGCCAGGGCCGCTCAGCATCTAACCGAGAGAGGGTGAAGAAGAGAGGAGGTGTTTGTTGTGGGGAGATGAGGTTAAGGGAGGAGCAAATGCCTTGAAGCAGATTAGCAGGATGCTGGCTTTGGTCTGAATCTGAGGAGAAATAACTTTATGCTAATGATGTAATGAAAACTGCCATCGAACATTGTTTGATCACTGCTGAAGCACACTGGAGCTGTGCATCAATGCTTGGTTGCACAGTCACTCTCATGCATGATCGTTTTCTGTCTTGTGCTCAGGGACTGTTTGCACTGCATGCCCAATCTGCACAGAACATTAAATAATCACACAATGATGCTTTGATCTCAATGTTTAATTCTTAACACTAGCAGCTCTTTCTAGAAGTGAAGACACAATAAAACATTAGGAGGCTGTTTCGTCTTCCCCTCCTTGCTTTCCACTCTGATAAAACAATATAACCTGAAGGCCTCCTCCTCTCTGCTGTGATTACATTGTAAACTGTCGAGGGAAATTTAATCTCCTCGGAGGCGAATATATCGACAGATTTTTCTGCGTTTATCAAATTCTTTTTGAGTTCCCGATATTAGAAAGAATGAATCATTCTGAGGAGAAGCCTCGGGCTGGACTTGTTCTGGGATCCACTGTGACTGACCTTTAGTGTTGGTCTACACGATAGCATTAGCTAACAGATCATGCCACACGTTTACATTAAAGGACGATTACTAAACATGTGGGCCGTTTTTAACTGAATATACAACATTTACATGTTCATCTGAATGCATGTATGTATTCCACATGTAACAATGCCCTCTGTTTGTGAACTGAAAGCTGTTTAGTGACATCTAGTGGCGACAGGCTGACAGTGCAATGCAAAAACCAAACCTGCTGCAAACACAGTGAAGACACTGTGACACTTTTCCTCCCTTATTTTAATTATATAAGCTACGTTTTATGTAACATACTATGTGTACAACTTTATATACATACAAACAATTATTTTCAGCTGGTCTGTTTGCCATGTCTTAGAATGATCGAACAGTTCAGAGCGAAGTTTTATGTTATAATTCTATAAAACAATACAACATAAACATACTAAACAACTGTTTTCAAATGGAACCCACAATATGACTCTATTTCAGTCAGACAACTCACGTTAGTGATAGCTTGAAATGTTTATCGCAGCAGCAGAACACAGCTTGTGTGTGGCGTCATCACTCCTCGCGGATCTACTTTACATGCAGAAATCTGGAGGAGTGATGAGATCATATAAACCCCCTTTAGCCGGAGCCTACAGGTGGATGCTGGGGTCGGTGGTGGTGGTGGCATCAGTAGGGGTGCTATTCTGGTCAATCATTCTAGTTATATATAAAGAGAGTTACATACTTTGATAAAAATATCAGTACTGTTGCATGTCTTGTCATGATGGAAGAAAAGGATTAAAAAAAACATGACACCAGTGCAAACAACTTGTGGCAGACTGCGTCACTTTACTGCATCTCATCTGTTCAGCACGTAAACAGAAAATCTATCAATGAGGTCAACTTCCATTTATTTAACTACATCTGATAATTCATTCCTCTTACAGGGCCTTCAGCAGAAGTAAGTCAGACAAAATGACCGTTTCTTTACTTTTTAGACACAAACAGAAAAGAATATGACATTTATGAAACACACTGGTTTGTTCTTGTTTTACGCTGCCTGTCTGAACTTATAAAATGACCAATAAATGAACAAAGAAATGCATGTGAGGACTTTGTCTTAATTGTCTGTATTCTCATGTTAATCATTTAACCGCCGCCCTGATTTATCCTGTGGCCGTTTGGTGGGACCTGACCCCTAGGTTGGAAACCATTGGACCGTCACTGGAGTTCTTACAGCTGACATCGTTAGCACAGGTCTGATGATTCTTCTGGAGTTATAATGACCGTAAGTTACTTTAACTGCAGCATTTTACATGCAAGAGTGCATTTTTACATATATATTATTATGTTATTATGTTATGTTATATTGCAACCTTGAATTAATTGAATGGATCTGAATGCTTTTCCAACACTGTTTAATTCATATTTTGTATGTAAACACTGATCTACATTGTGATTACAGCCTACAGATGGAGTAAACAGGTCTAATCTGAGGGGAGGGGAGGAAATAAAGAAGCAGTGTTAAAGTACGAGTGACTCAAATCTGTACTAGAATCTAAGTTTGCTCTTCTGTGTGAATTATAAGTCATGAATGTAAAATACATCTGTACACAATAAAACCTGTGTCATACATTTTGGTGATTGCATCATTTGCACTGGTTCGAATACAAACAGTTCTAGAGCAGAACACTGAAACATCATAATGAGGTTCTAGTGTGGCTTCTGCGTGTCGAAGTGTGGAAGCCGGTCATCCTGCTCTCAACGACTGGACAGAAAACAACTTCTGAACACAACCTCTGAAACAATCTAACATATCTAAGTCTAAACAACTGAAGCAAACATAACAAACTGTGAACAACATGAAGCAATCTGTAGCTGATACAGGTAAGACCACTGGCAAAGTCTCAGAGCTGAAGTCAGTCTTTACATACAAAACTCTTAAGTTAAAAGTGGAAAGGTGGGTTAAAGTTAAAACAGGGCTATCTACGTTTAAATTTATAACTGAAGTATTTAAATGAGCAAGATGTGATGGGAGAGGAAGCAGCATGCGACTGCTTGATCTGCCTTTTCTGGTCAAAGCTGAGTAACTGTGTATTTAGTAGTTTGCCTGGCTGCTTACTACTGAAAACATGAATGTAAGAGCCTTTTAAGGAGTTAGTTAACTTAAACTTACAGTACGTAAGATGCTCGTTTGTAACAGGGAACAAGCTGCAAATGTTTTATCTGCACAAAAGCCGGGTAGCCTGATCAAAACCAGTAAGGTTGGGCTTTAATTAGGATTAAAAAAGTGTTTTGAGGCTGGAAAACATACAGTGATGTCCCTCATGGCTACGTATTTAGATAGAAAGATGCAAAGTGTAGCATATGTGGGAATGTCTTAAGTATGTGTACTTTGCAAACAGGCCTTTAAATAAAGCCGCTGATGCAACTTTTTGGCAATTTCACATCCAAGTTTTGGATGATGTAGCTGTGTATGCAGGTGGAATTATGTGTTAGATAATTTAAAGATAAAATTTCGAAGATCTCAGTTTTGTTCTACTTGGCGGCACCTTATGGCGACAAAAGGCAACTTCATCTGAGCGTCGAATTAGTTTCTTTCTCTTTGGATTTTCACTTATTGTTGAAGTTGTATCTGTAGTCATCCATTTTTCTTTGTTTGTTCAGCCATAATAGATTACTGTTTACTCGCAACACTTGCAGAGAGTGGAAAAGCAGCCGCTTAGCTCCGCCTACCCTCTCTGGCAGACCAACCACTGCTGGCTGATGGAAAACGCGTCGCTAACTGGGCGCCGCTTGTGATTTTTTCCGCGAAAAGTCGCCACAGACACCCAGTCTGTAACACTGCAAATGCAAAGGCTATCATCAGTGGGCCATAGGCTCAGTCACCATTGTGTTACCTCATTCAGCGATAGATAGTCACTTAACAGAAAATCTTGGAGATTATACCTTTAAAGTTAATTTGTGCAAAAATACACTCCACTATTGTTTTTCGGCTGATACCATACTCACATTTTGCTTTTAGTTTTCACTGCAGAAATGGGAAACCGACCTGTTACTATCTCAGAAAACTATAAGATAGTGTCGGTTCTGGGAAAGGGGTGCTTCGGACAAGTCATGAAATGTGTCAAACAGGACACTGAAGAGACTGTGGCTGTGAAGGTGTTAAAAACAAGGACTTCTAAGCTCGGCGACGTGAGAGAGGTGAGATACTGTTTGATGATGCCCATTCAAGGATTGTTGAGTTCATTCCCTAAATGATCATAAAAATGCTCTTTCACGTAAGCTTTGGATGACATTTAAAACTTGTTGATCCTCAGGTGCGCATGCTGGAAAAGCTCCGATGTTTGGACCCTGATAAATCCAGCATCATCAGATGCCATGAAACGTTCCACCACATCGACCAGACCTGCATGGTGTTTGAAATTCTGGATATAAGCATCCTTGATTACATGAACCAGTCCGGCAAAAAGACAGTGCCTTTAAATGGCATAAAGACCATCGTCAAAGATGTAAGGACACAGTGCCAGATAGGAAGCACAATTTAAAGCCCTCTCTGTCGGTACATCCTTTATATTCTGTGACTGATTTTACTTGCAGGTGGCCACAGCATTAAAAGCCCTCAAAGGTGTTGGACTGATCCACACAGATATAAAACTCGACAATGTCATGCTGGTGGATCATCAGAGACGGCCTTTCAGGGCGAAGCTAATCGACTTTGGCTTAACTCTTGAGAAATCTGAAGCCAGAGGGGGAGTGACTGTACAGCCTCTTTGGTACAGGTAGGAACTTTAAATACCATGTTGTTCATATATAACTGCTACTCTATCTAACCAGAGTCTAGCTAGACAAGCTTGTCAGGTAAACATTTGAATCCAAGGGCTCAAAAGAAAGTACCTGTGGCGTCTTCTAATGCAGAGCTCTCTTATTTCGGCAGGAATTATTAGTTGTATATTGAAGCTTTTAAACATGTGACTATTCTTTATTTTGTGTGTTGCTATTCTTCAAAACTCAGGTCTCCTGAAGTCCTTCTGGGCAACAGATTCACCGCAGCCATCGACATCTGGTCTCTGGGCATAATGATGGCACGGATGCTCGTCGGCTTTACGCCTTTCCCAGGGAAACATCAGTATGATGTGGTCAGTACTACTGTTGGTTCATTTAAACATTCTTTTGAGCATATTTATACTCAAGTCACTCTTGGCCACTTTCATTTTTTTAAAGTAGTTCTCAGATGAAAAAAGGTTGGAGTGTGTGCCGCTGCCCCCTGATGGGCTGCGATTGTACTGCAGGTGGTTAGCGACAGCTCACGTACAATTTACATTTGGGACTTATTTTGCTGCTTTGCTAATTGTAACATGTATGCAGATGGATAATTTATTTGCACTGCAAAACTATAGGCCCACTTTTACATATCATTTATATTTATGAAATATAAATATATTGCAAAACACTTCATTTTAGTCTGAAGAGTTAATCTGAGTTGTGTCTTCAGCGGTTTGTTCGAGCCCCAGAATATTTTTAGATTTCAAACTGGGCCTTGGCATTCTTAACTTTGGGAATAAATGGAATAAAGTTTTGAAATTTTCAACCAATGGTGGCACAAGAGGAAAATTCAGAGGATGACTGTTAGTTTGTACTAAATTAAAAACATATAGAGTTCTCAGTAATAAGTGTAGGCTGTGTTTTGTCTCCAGTTGCGTTACATCATCGACCTGCTGGGTGAACCTCCTAAAAGACTTCTGAATGGTGGGCTGACCACAGAGAAGTTCTTTAAAAAAACTCACAAGTATTACTTGTTAACTCACTGGAAGTTCAAGGTAAAGTACCACAACCTGCTTCCACTTGCCAAATAAGAATTAAATTAGCTTTATTAATAGTGTTTGTTCAGATGAAGAGATACCTCAAGTAGGTTTATTATTCTTTTAGAAGCCCGAGGAGTATTTCCTAAAAACTGGCATCATGCCGCTGGAAAGAAGGAAGCACAAGTTTTCGTCTCTGGATGAGCTGAAAGAAGTAGGTTGTCAGGTTAATGATGCCTGTAGAGAAGCACATAAAATAGTCCCCTTTCATAAGCAAGTAAGTTAACTTGACTTATGTCAATTCAAACCCTTTCTTAGTTTCCCTTCCAGCAAGAAAACAGCACAGAGGTCGCTGAATGGAGTGATTGTGTTGAGCTATTAAAACAAATGCTTCGGATGAATCCCAGGGAAAGGATTACCCCGAGTAAGATCCTGGCTGACCCGTTCATAACAAGCAGCTACCTCAGCAACAGAAACAGCTCGAGGTAAGTGTGTCTGTATGAGTGACAGAAAACTTTACTGGCTGGTGTTATGTGTGTAATTTGCACTTTGAACATGATGGTAAAAGTCTAAATTTATCCTTTTGTAGCAATGAAACTGCAGCCGCTGAAACAAGCACGCGTCTAACAGGCACAGGCGCAGCACAGACTGATGACAGGTACAGCGCTGTGAGACATCATCTCTAACTGCACAACATATTTAAAGTGTGCATTATTTTCTTACCTGTGAAACCTCTGTGTATACGAACCCCTCTGCAGATGCGCTTCAAAGCTGCCGCATGGTGTCACAATTGATCAGCCAGCTGTTCAGATGGAAGACGCCCCCAAACAGAGCAGAGCCATCAGGTACGAGCGCCTCTTCTGGTCATATCACCAATCCCTTTAAGATGAGAGTCAAAGAAAAGATGCATGGAGTTAGACGATATCAGATTAAAAGATCATGTTCATAAATTAGAGAGATACACGAGGAGGCCCAAGCACAGCTTCACAGTATATCAGTGCATAAGGCCACCAGTAAACGTAATTGTTGCGTTTTAATTTTTGAAGCCATCAAACCAGCCCACAGTAGGTTGATTGGTCCTTCCTGCACCCTTGCCCTTTAAAAGATAATGTCGCTGTTTCCCTTTAATCTGGACGAGACACTGCTCCTTTGATCCTGCAGGCCCAACAATGACTCTGTGTGTTTGTGCAGTCCACAGGATGAACAGAACAGCCCAGAGAGTCTGAATGCTACGGATGATAGAGACCTCGTATCAGAACCTGCCAACGATGACAATGACAGTGGTGTGGAGATGGAGTTCATCGCTGACTCTGTTTTAAACCAGAAATCAAAACTAATCGATTCCTTGCACACACCTGGTAGGTATTATTCACCTTCACTTGTCTGATATGTAATGTCCCTCCACTCTCCTTAACAGCTGTTCCTTCTAAATTTATTGACACCACTTTCAATTTGCAGAGGTCACTGACCCCAAGAAGAAGAGGAGGAAGAAAGGAGTCCGAGGATTCTTCTCCACCATGAGGAGGAGGTTTCTGTCCTGCTTCCCTGGGCGTGCGATCCAAACTGAGTGAAGTAACCTGTGAAGGTTTTGTAATAAAACTCATTTTATGAAGTTTAATTCGAGCCCGTTAGTTTCATTTGCACAAACTCCAACTTGGATGCTCAACACTAAAGTCCCCACAAGTTTAACTTTAAAACCTTTATAGCAAGGGGAGAGATGTTGGTACATTTATTTTTGTTTCTATTTTAACTGTGTCCTGTTTCAGCTTTGTTTCTTTTCTGTCAGAGTGTGAGTGAAGTACTGTCTGTGTATATCATCTCTGTGACAATGAGTCGAACTCTCAATTAAAACAAGTCGAAACACATTAGAAGGTTTCAAGGGGATTTAAATACACTAAATCAATCTTCTAGATAGCAAATATGTTACGGTGGTTACGTTTATCCATCTGTGAATATTCCAATATGTGGAGCACTTCAGGAAATACCATCATTGTAATCAAGCATGTTTAAGCTCACTGTAGTCCAGAGGATCTCAGAAAGAAACAGTTATGTCTCTCCTGTTTCATACAACAATTATGTTTCTGGTGTGCAATATGCATTGCTGGCCATAAGGCTGCAATGCACAAAACGGCCCTGCAAAAGCTAGGGCTGTTGCAGGGCATTGTAGTGGCACACACACACAATGTAGTAAAGAAGAGAGTGAACGTATTAATTGTAATATGGTTGAATAAATAAACAGATACGTGCTTGACAAGCAGGAGACTCTAGAAACACTGGAGGTAGGCCTAGCCTATAGGCTATGTTTCTCACATAAGAGGAAATCTCTTTAAATCTTTATGCAGATCATTTGCTCTGAATTTTATCTTGCAGCAATTTGATTTTTAAGGGTTGTTAATAATAAACAAATCGGAAAGGTACTTTCATGAATCCCTGTAATAATTCTTTCCAGACAGGTGTCTTTGTCAGAGAGAGTCCCGGCCTGTCAAAAGCAAAAGTGCCACCAGTCAGGTTATGGAACTGTAGCAGTTCCTGGGTAAAGGGGGATTGTTTACTCTTTAACTCCTACTTTCGTTCTCTTGTGAGATGAAACTGTATATTTGGTCTGAGAAGAACCTTTGCAGTTAATCCCAATGCAAAGCTAAGAGTATCATTCAATATTATCTGGATAGTTTTCTGAGAATTAAAAAACACATCATATTGGTTTTAAGTCTAAATGAATGCACATCAATTATTACAGTCACAGTAAATGTCAAGTAAATTAAAGTAAATTGCTGATCATACTTTAAGTGCATTTCTTCAGTGGCAATATCTTTAAACTCACCGGTGAAGCTGTGATGCTAGCAGGTAATACTAAGAATGAGATGATTTTGAAACGAAATGTAACTTTAAAACCAAACGCAACACGGGAGTGGGACTAATTTTATGCATTTCCAACACGTAAAAAAACAATTGCGTGATAATAACTTCAAGGTACATTTGAGTTTTTTTGTTTTTTTTTTGACACATACCGGTAGCTAAGTTGAGCAGTTTTGTGTGGTCATGGTGCTTTTACGCTGAAGGATTCACACCGGAAGTGCAGCTGCTAACGGAAGACAAGTGAAACGCAACATAACGTTTGTCGACAGTCAGGCAGGTTTTTTCACATCTTACAGTGAGTATGAATTTACTTTGAATTTAATATAGAAGAGTTTGTCTATTAGTGCAGGAGAGAAATTAAACTCGTCTGTGCAATAAAACAGCCTATCAGTCATGGTGTCATCTACTAGCGCAGCTAACGGTAACGTCAGCTATGTTTATAATGCTAGCAAGTTGAGCGTGCTAATGGGTTAATAGCCCTGTTTTAACATGGAGCTTTTAAATGCTGAATGTTTTAACAGTAGTAGTCATAATTGAGTTTAGATCGTCAGCGCTGTAAGGAAGGGCATTCTGCTTTAATTAAACGGTGAAAAAATACTAGCAAGGCAGCTGACGGTTGCATAAAGACATTTGCTCAAAATTGCTTATTAATCAAAACTGGCAACTTTGTAGGATACCCGCCACCTTGTGATTTTACAACTTCCTTCATTGCAACTGAGCACATATTTTCTTCATACCGTATTCCCTCAGACTTCTCGCTGATTAAGGGAGGGCGGTGATACCATGTGGTAGTCACATGAACGACAAGGATGAGGCATAAACAACAAGGGGCAGCCGCTGCACACTGTCTGCCATAGAGAGGGGGTTTGCTGCTTGCACAGGCCCTGCAAAAGCAGCCCCCCTGTGTCCCCCCTGACTGAACATATGCAATGAACAACAGCACCACTCAGGCCCCTGGCATACGCGGGGATGTGGTCAGCTCTGTGTTGGTGCCATTTTTCCTCATCACCATCATTGGAATAGCTGCTGTGGTAAGTAGCTACTGGGGTTGGATTGCATAGGACGACCTTCTCAAAGCAAAATTAAAACTCACTGTAATATGTTAGACTTAATACCTCTTATACACAGAATGTGTAACTCTTAATTTGATCTCTTTTAGGTCATGTATATTCGTAAGAAAAGAAGGTGAGACTTTTACTCTATATTGATTTAGTGGCCCAATTCTTTTGCAATAAGCTTGATTGCTTCACTTCTTTGTCTAAATTTAATCCATTACGTGTTTGATTTCCTTTCATTTTGCCCCTCAGAGTTGACAGACTGCGACATCAGCTGTTACCAGTTTACACATATGATCCTTCAGAGGAGCTTAATGAGGCTGAACAAGAAATCTTGTGGAGAGAAGAGGACACGAGGGTAAGATGCACATTGGTTTTCACATTTGAGGAGTTTTGGGTTCTCCGGGACACCTGCAAGTGGGTCAAGTTGTCACTGTGGAATCAGATGGAAATAGCTCTTAAGATCATTAAGTTGGCCTAAAAACATTTAGTTATAACTCCCCTAAAGAGAATTTGCTGTCTTTCTAAACGTAGACAGTCAGATTAAACATTTTACTTAGTTCTAGAAACAACCCACACTTTCCACAAAAGACAGAAAGAGTGTGTTGCTTCCTTGTTTGCTCAGTGTATAGTTATTATTACAGTGTGGTTTTGTATAGTAACGTCATTCACTCTAACAGCGCAGCACTTCCTCAATTGTTCATTCACTTCCTCCCTCACATAAAAACATAGCTGTACAGTATAGTAAAAGTAGCATCAGTATAGTCCAAAGGTTGCACTACTTGTTTTATATATGCATGACTCAAAACCCTCACCATAGCAGTCAGCAGCTTGTTTTAGTTTAACCAACATAAAAGAGACTTCTCTTCATACATAAAGATTGGCCATTCAAACATTTCCTGGTTTGTTTAACCTTAATTTAGGGCAGGATCGAAAACCAAATATATGTTATATAAAGATCAAATTAAAGGCATTTGAAGCTCATCTTAAACTCCTGTTTGTACAAATACTGGTGGTTATAGCTGGAATAAAACTAAATACATTCAATTATTGATTTGGTTGATTCCTGTCAAAAGCATGAACTGAGTCATTTGAAACACTAGGTGGCAGTATTGTCCAGAGGCAAAGATCAAAGCTCATCAAGTTTTACTGCAAAGTGAACATTTGAATCTAGAACAACCCCACTACACCAAGTTCTGTATTGTAATAGAGGATGCTATCATGTCCTTAAAGGACAGGTTGCAAATCACAAACCAACTTTCTGTCAATCATTCCTGCTGGACTTTGTACTTGATGTTTTTTTGTTTTATCTGCTCGACTTGTTTTGATAACGGTCCCTTAGTTTCCTGCTGCCATTCCAATACGTAGAAAGTGAATAGTAATTAATTTGTGCTGCTTAGAAGCCCACATAGCTGTTTACAAACACTGCCCTGGTTAATGAGTGTAGCCCACAGAATTAGCTTGTAGCAGTAGGATAATTTCTTAAGCTAAGTTATAAAGATACTGTCAGCAGTGAGGAAAATTGTCAGTAACCAGAACACTCTTTGTGGAGAAGATTTAAACAATTTCTCCATAAAAAATGAAACATCATTTACATCACTTGTTGCAGCATGCCAGCAGAACTCTGACGCAGAAATCTGTACACATACAACTGAATCTATCGTCACAGCGTGATATTATTGGTGTGAGACAGAAAACTTGTTCTTATGTGTGTGATTTTGATAAACTGACCCCTCAGCATAATCTCAACAGTTAAACAAACCCTATTTGTAAATGTTACTGTGCTTAAGTCATGCCTTTTAAAGATGAAAGTGCCGCTCTAAACCGGCACTTTGCATTGTATGTCCTCAGGTTGTTCAAGGTTGGGCCAGAAGTTATCAACAGCGACGCCCTCTTCTGACCAAAGACGTCAATGCATGATGGTAGTAAGCCATGGCACAGAACATTTTCACTGTGGAGACGACCCTCACCCACAGAGATCAGTCATTTTTGAAGTCATGCACAAGACTTTCTTCATTTTTCTTTGCAACAATTCAGCGTTATCTCTGAGCAGATCAGCAACATCTTCCTGTTTTATGTACAGACAGAGTGACTGTTCATTTGTGCGGTTTGATTGCCATATCTGTGTACCTAACAGATACATTTATTTATTTTGAAATTATTTATTCAAACTTTTTACTGTGGTATTGAGTGGCATGATTCAAAGTAAAGGAAGGCAAACTGTCTGTATCTAAAGATACAGGTCCTGGAGGTTTACATGAACAATGTTGTGAACATAATGCAAGCGGTTATGTTCCTGCAGTAGGCATTTGTACTGAGTAGAGTTTGAGGGGGGTGTTTACAGTTTGGTGGAGTATGATTGTTCTGCACTGTTTATAAAAGTCCTCTCTCCTGCTGTGTGAGGGTTTGTGATATCTGCTTGGATAGGTTGCTGTGTGAATTTGTTCGCAGTGCATTAAAAACAAATATGACTTCTCAAGATGAAATGCTATTCAACAGCCACAGTTGTTGACACTGCAATATGACTTCCAAAAAAGAGTTTAAAATGCAAAGTTTCATATTGATAAAGATAGAAATAGCTGTTAAAATTAGGGCGGGTTTGGTACATTTTTATTTGAGTTTCATTATGAGCTAAAAGTTGAACTTTTGGTTTTAATTTCCTCTCAGAATTTAACTAGCGGCCCCACAATCCAGATCTCTTTGTGGTTTTGCCAAATCCTATGACTCCCATCAATGGCATGAAAAGCCAGATATGGAAGTAAATAACACCAACATCCTCTCATCCTCACAATGAGTCGTGACTAGTGCCCAAAAAATGTCCTGTCTACGAGGCATGGCACCAGCACAGATTTACCTCCAGCCGGAGATGGATGCCATAGGTCTGACTGTATCAGGCACTCAGGAAACATCGCTTTTTTTATTTCCTCATGAATTGTAACTTTGTCAGACTTACTTTGCCTTGTGTTTGTGAATGTAAACTATATACAAGAGAAATGTTCTTGGAGGGGAACATTTGTTGTATTGATTGTGAATATGAATTTCCTGGACCGATAATGCCTAGTTTTTTTATGTTATGAAGTATGACATCACTTCACCATGACTTTTTACATTGATGTTTCCTATCATCCTCCCTGGATGGACACATCTTCATCCTAGAGTATGTTCCTAGGTGCTCTCCTCATATTTACATCTCACTGTTTAATTTGCTATGCACTGTGAAAAAATGTTTCTTCATCATTTAAGCTGTTCAAGAATCCAATCATTTCACACTGATTTGCACTGGTGAAAACACTGGTACGCTTTTCATTGAAGGCACAGGTTGCACTTAGAAAAGAAAGAACTACTGATGTAAATGTGAGTTTGGCAGCACTGTTTCTCTTTTAGACCGTTCCTTTTTTTTTGCTTTGAAAGAATTGAAAGGCTGATTTAAACATTGAAGATGTAAATAAAGTAATATAACTTTGTTTTTGTGCTTTTAATGTCATGTATGTGGAGCTTTACCAGCCTAGTAGTCCATATGCTACAAAGGAAAAGTACAATCTGTATTATACCCTCCTTTTATGTATTGACAAACAGAAAAATAGATTAAAGCAATTTTCTTGCCCATCTTTTATATATAATACGGTATGTCACAGACACAGTTGCTCTCACCAGAGTAGTTGAGCCTGAACCCTGATAAATAAATCAGGTCAAGCAATTATCTAGTGGTTTTTAAGGAGTGTGCAGTAACAAGTCAAAACTTGAACACTTTATTCAGCAAATTAATAAAACTTTTTTTTTTTAAGATGACTTTTTTGCCTTCGAGTAGGACAGTGGATAGATGGGAAGACATACAGCCGAGGGTTGGGGTTGAACCCGGGGCCGCTGCGTCGAGGGCCGCGCCTAGGGCTGCGCCTCTGTATGTGGGGCACGCGCTCTAACGGCTGAGCAAAACCGGCTCTCCAAATTAATATCTTTGTAACATCCAGGTTGATTCCACATGAAGTTCTGGAAATTAGTCCATCAGAAGAGCGACTTGTGCTACAAGTTACAATTTTAGCTCTATGCTAATATGCCTAAAAACAAAGACAACACTAACAGGAATGACAAAGAAAATTCTCTTTATTGACCATTTCTGATACAAATTGTTGTAGGGCACCATAGAAATATAGACATTGTACATTTATATACGGTGTACATTAAAAAGAATGATCCCATCCTGTTGAGTTTACAGTATATAAATGAACGGATGCAAGATTGTTGGTATGAGAAATGACACTGATATTGTCGAGAGTTGTTGGAGGATTTTGAAAAATGACATGAAATGACCGTTGTATGAGTATGGCGAGGGTGGCTGCGTGTGCCAAACACACGGAGGCCAACAGAAGAAGTTTAGTGGAAAGAGCGCCCAGTCTATCACAAACACACAAACATTTGTCCATGAAAATCTGAACCAACATTTCAGTGCACCAGAAGAATTTAAAAACACACCTGCTAATCTACCACAGTCAGCGAACACAGTTGTCAAGCTGACAGGTCTCCCTGACTTGCTTCACACATTTAAAAAAATAAAAAAAACCTGTCTGCGAGCTCCGGTTATGACGAGCCAAGACGTGCTGTGTATGCACACACAATCACCAAATTGATTTATTTCAGTCAGGTTAAAAAGAAAAAAAAAATACACAAACTTTGTAATAACGACATCTTTCCATCTCATGCCAGAGGTTACATTTAAAAACAACAGAAAACCAGTTAAATGCAATCATTATATGGTAAAGTAAGCTGTTGAGTGAGGTATGAAATCCCAGGCCTTGTATTGCCTGCTTGCAGTTTTCCGGGTTTCGTAACTGAGGTTGTAGCAGCTTAGGTGTGTGGAAAAACCCAGTTAAGTGGACTGTGACCGCGGGTTCCCTGACACTTAGAAATACACAAACATCTTTTATTTCCTGTAGCGGACAGCATACAAACAACACACATGTTCAAGACTAAGAAAAGTATATTACTGTACTAAGTGATGACAGAAGGACCAAGCTAGGTGAAGCAGTGAGAGCTAGATGGAATGACAAAAACGTACAGCCCTGTTGGATAGAAGTGCCACCGACTATCCTCTATTACAATCAAACTCCTTGTTTGACCGATTGCGATTTGCCTGACGAGTGATTGGGCGAGCGCTTGGAAAAACGGAGGGCCCATGTGAAGACAAAGACGCCAATGTAACAGCATTTGTAAAAGCTCCCTGAAGAAACGACACTGATGCTCTCAGCCTAAAACTCTGCCGACCGTATCCTTAAAAACACACGTTATATACCAAAAAAGGTTGAGTTTATTATATCATGAAAAGCAGCACACTCATGTTTTTTTAAATGGTATGTAACCCGAAGGAACAAAACAGTAAGTCTATTCTGATCACTAACGATACACTTTACATCTCCCCTCTACACGCTGAGGACTGCGCAGGAAGTTCGAGAAGCTAACTCTAAACTGATCTACAGGAGAAGAGGAGGAGGAGGAGGGAGGGAGAGGTGGTTAACATGATTCAGCTCTACTAGTGAGAAAAAGAGGAGGGGAAACAATCAGTTATGCAGGTTAGAAATGGAATAAACACTTCTACCATCAGTTACCTATTCTCATCCTACACGCTGAAGCTCAACTCCATCTATAACACGATGCAAAAGGGAGAGGTTAACCACTTCACACGAACACACGAGGAACAAAAAAAAACAAAAAAAACCAGCAAGTATCGGTAAAATTCACCTTTGTCCAGTACAAAACATGGAGAAAAATCTATACGCCCTACCATCTCAGATGCGGGTACAACAAATAAGTAACATTAAGCAGAGAAAATGTCCTACGAACCATCTTTAAGGGGAACAAACGGAAACGTCCAGGCTCCTCAGAGCACACTTTTTGTCCAGTATAAAAGACTTTGTGATAACATGACATGTAGAGAAAAGGGCTGACACCTTTCATGTAATTCTTAGATCTATGCTTGAGCAAGGTCCATCGTTCTATCCAGTGCTGTTGCATGATATTTGTACTGTGTAAACCCTCTCTTTTTGGCAAAGAGGGGCTTTGTCGTGAACAGTGGTCATGTGGTGGCACTGGTGTTGGAGATACAGCCCAGTTCTGGTTAACAGTAAGTCAGTATGTTGAGTGAGGTAGCATGCGTTGTGAATTACTGGTCCTCTTCTTCTTCCTCCTCCTCAGATGATTCCTGGGATGCCTTTTCTTCCTTCTCCTGCGACAGAAGGAAGTGGAGAACATTCGGTCAGGCTTTGACTGCACCCACAAGGAAAATGCCTCTCAAGTGGCATCAACAGTGGCTGCCTGTGATTCATGCCTCAACGTGACTGTTTTTACTTTTAAAAACCCCAAGTACCAACATGAAAAAAAATGTTATTATAAATCTCTTTGATAAACCACTGTGGCATGAAGAACACCCAGGGGAAGGGTGAGCCATCTGTAGTGAAAAGTGATTCATAAGAGTGGTGAGTCACAATGAGGCATCCTGCTTTTGCCTTTTTTTTCCCTCCTCACACTCGCTGCAGCCTGAGATGTTCATTCATAAAAATGAGCGGGCTCGCTAGGAGGGTAACTCTGGGTCATTCCTTTCTGTGACTAATTCAATCCAGACTTCTTCTTTCAGAGTACGCCCTGACCACTCATGCACATGACAGAATGTTACTACAAGACCGCAATTTCTTCCTAGATTAAACATGCATCTTTGACCGGCTGGCGGCTCGCTTTGCTGGTACAAAAAGGAAACCATGCTGCCGGTTACACCAGTAGAAACACTTTAAGGAACAAGGAGCGTCTTGAAATCAACACACGAGAACCAAAATAGCTGTGATGAGTAAAAAATGACTCGTCCAAGAGGAAGGAGGCAGGGGGAATTAGGAAAATGCAATTTCGCCCTGCAGACAGTCATACCAATCGTAATTCAATTTCTAGAGGAATGGTTTGAACAAATGTGAGCAGCGACTGTTCTTGAACGAACTCTTACCTCCTTCTTAGGTCTTCCCCTGCGTTTTCCGCCTGCAGATGGGGCTGCTGCTGCCTTCTGGGAAAGCAAACAAAAGCCAGGTTTAAAAAAAAAGAGCCCTTTTCATTATGTTGGGATGTTTTATCCTCAAGTGATCTCCGTATTTGCTCGGTTATTTTTGGTTGCAAAATTTGTGGTATAAACAATCCATATCTCCACAGAGCTCTTCCTGGAGCTGCCAGCAGATGGCAGCAATACCCCTGTAATGAGGCGGATGGAAGGGGGCATTGGGTTCATTGGCTATTATCTGGAAGGCCGACAGGAACTGCACACAGGGCACTCCAGTTCGCTGGCCACCTGGTCTGAGGCTCAGAGACAGCTGGTGGAACTGCGCAGAGACACAAACCCTCCACAGCTTGGCCCTCGCTGCTAAAACCTATATCATACATGTTTGTGCCTTCTTCTCTCCCTGTTTCTCCCTCTCTCTCTCCGTTTCCTATACATAGTAGAAAAGACAGCGCACGGGGGAGCTGGAGGGTTGGGGCGAGGGAGAAAATCAGTTGTTGCTATGGAGACGACAGGCAGAGAAGAACTAGGGCTGTGTGCTGGGTGGGGGCGGAGGGGTGCTTAGTGTCAGCTTGGAAACAGTCTTTGCGGCCTCTGCACCTGCACCGCACTGTGCATGACAAGCTGCAGGAAGCTGGAGGACAGGAAGTACAGAGAGAGCATCACTCAAAATAAAAAAAAAGTAAGGCAGTAAACCAGGGTCCTCACAATGGGAAACCCTAGCCGGGCTATTTCTGACACCATGAAAGGAAGCTGCTAAATCGCAGCCAGCAGATATATCACAAGTAACAGCAGGACGTCCTTTTAAGAGGATGAGGTTAGCTACCGTTAAAATGTGCATCAACTGAAAGGCATCGAGGGTTCAGCAAAGGGGAAACGCCTGCGAGAGAGGGGGATGATGGGATACTGAATGCCATCTTTTTTGGCGTGGATGTCACTCTGGCTCAGGATGCATGTTAGCTGAAGCAGAAATCATGACTTGTCACCGTGTAAAAACATGACAGCAGGCAGCGTTGACTTACTTTGCCCTTGGTGGTGGTCTTGTTTTTGCTGCCCTTCGGCCGTCCTCTGGGCCTCTTTGGAGTGGGAGATCCACTTGGTTCCTGATAATCAAGACAGAAGAAGAAGAAAAGAGAGTTAGCATACCAAAACAACATAAACAAAAGATGGCAAACTTTGTGCAAAAATAGATGAATGGCACACTTCATCATGCAAAACTCCTGCATACAAATGTCACTGTTGAAGGTCAGGGAGACTGACAGGTGGTCAGAACTGCAGGTTGCCATGGTGTGACATGTAAACAAACCGCACTCTTACTTAACTGTTCAATAAGACAAACAAAAACATTGGCTGCTAAACCCTGCTAAGAACTCAAAATGAAAGTGACAGAGCCACCTCAGTGAGGTGTAGAAAGAGGAACATCTGACTTAAAATTTTAGGGGATTACCATCAACGCCAACATGCAAGGTAACCTCAGTATGAGAGGAGACATCTTGTTCATGTGCAAATTTGTGGTTGTAAGCTATGCCATGGCCGACTCATCTCCTGTTGCATTTCTCGAGTGTTTACAACCGCAGCTCGTAGCAACCGAGCAATTCAATCCTAAAACACCCGGCGCTGAGTGACAGCTATATGAGCCATTCTGAGCCTCCACGCTGCTATGTCATCCATTACATGACAAGGAGAGCTGAGGTGGGTTTGCAAGGCGAGGCGGGGGGGTTAAAACCAGTTTAAAGGTGTTGGGTTACAGGTTTGCTTACAAACCAGTGAGACGCACAGGAAGTTTGTCGCAGACTTCTTCATTTACAGAGATAAGGGGTGAGGACGTGGTCACAGGGGTTTTCTGCAGCCATATCTACATTGATCAGTATTATAACAGGGGCTGATGACATGGACCTGCAGTATCTACCTGACCATCAACTGGAACAGATGTGGGCTTGTTTTGTTTCTGCTATTACACTCTTCATGCATATTGTTATTCCATGCAACAGCCATATAATACTTTCGCCGGTAGATGTAAATAAAAATTACTTACGTCAGAGGTGTTTACCTGTGGCTGCTTACGGGGTCTTCCACGCCCCCTCTTCTCTGTAGCCTCCTTCTCCTTCGGTGAGACTGTCCCCTTGTCGCTCATGTTTGCCTCGCTTTTTCAGACCTGTAGGAGATAAATCACACCGCTCAGGCTTACTGCAGGACAGGGCGTCGAGTTCACACTCAGCAGAGAAAATACTAGGGCATTTAAACTCACTGACCGCAACAACAAACCGAACCGGTAACGCGTTTAACTCAATTAATCCGCACTTATTTCCAGCTCTATTTCGGTCTCATCCGTGCTCCATTACACAGCCGAATGTGCCTCACAAACAGGGGGTTGATATCAAACCGGCCGGGGATGATATCACCGGGTTCCGTAGGCGGTCTGAGGACGCACAAATCTGCACAACACGGCTGAACCCGACGCTCCCTTTCCCCGCACCGACCATGTTTAGAGGCCCTAGTTGTTGTGGCCAGTTAATCGGGCCTGCGCAAGAAACTATCTCACAGCATGTCTGCACGCCGAATACACACGCCTATATACACAATGACTGGTGTGTGCTCCGTGGGATTTGCAGGCTAAATCAGACCCTGCATGATTTTTTTCAAGCGCAGAAAAAATGCAAGCGAGCGAGGTAACTGGGTTCGCTCGCGGCGGTGAAAGCCCGGGCCAAAGCAACAATAGACGGCAGCGCTCTCAGAGCATGCAAGCCTCCTCTCGCCGGAGCTCCGGCTCTTTAAATAAAATAAAAATACATTTAAATCGGTTCAAGCATGCAAAGTTTCTCTCGCTCACCGCTGTCGTTTTGTGCACTCACCTCTATCGCTCTGATATAACCTCTGCTCTAAATTTAAGACGAAATGTTTCCTTTAAGCCTGGCTGGTTGTACCCGGTTAAAAGCCTTGCACCGATCTATAGGCTACAGCTTTTATTCGTCAGACACACACTGCCCGCCCCTTCCAAATCCCAGCTCATGCAGCGCTGAAAAAACACTTATGAATTGGAAAGGAAAAGCACTACATATGTAAAGAAGAAAGAAGAATTAAAATGTCTTACCTGCCGGTTGAGAAGTTTGATCCAACGACGTCTTATAAATAGCACGTGCGTCTCGTCTCCAGCAGATAAGGGGGGAAAAAGGCGCCAGCCAGGAGCAGTTTTGGGGCAATTTAAAGAGCCGCCCTCATGGGAGCTGAAACACTGGAGGGCGGAGATATGATAAATGGGCCACCAACAGCACTGAAGGAGCTCTGCTGCCCCCTCCTCCTCGTCCTCCTCCTCCACCTCCTCTTCCTCCGCCGGGATCCTTCATATTATGCAGGTTTGATCACAAAACACCCACAAACATGTGTAAAAAGTTTTGGAACACATTTTTAGCAACACCAAAAAAAAAAAGAAAAATAAAGTTTTTCAAAATAAAGCGGATCTGATGATGGTTTGCATTGACATCATCACCTACATACCACAGTCTCCACAGTGATGGTGGGTGAACTGTGACCTCCCCCAATGTAAACAAGCCGGTTCTGAGCTCAGAAAGGCATTTCTTGTTATTTTCCTCCTAAAACATGACCCCTGACACGGTCTGAAGAAGCATTCAGGTAAATTACTCGCCTTAAAGTGGCAGTACCACCATTTGAATATTACAGAGTCCTGCATTCAAAATGTAGAAATGAGTAAAATGTACCTTTAACTTAGTAAACTTAAGGCAGACAAATGGTCCATTCACCTGCTTATTATTACAGCGTATTAATGTGCAACTAGTAGTTTACTGTTATAGCTGGTCTAGGTGGAGCTATAGTCTATTTGATTTACTTTAGAGTACTTATATAATTCAGCACACACACATATATATATATATATATATATATACATATAGGTATATCATAAGATTTATCTTGATATAAAATATCTTTGTGATTATTTTAATGATCTGTCAGATAGGCTAAATGGAGTTAAAAAGTATAACATTTCCACCTGACCTGCTGTAACGAGGAAGTATAAAGTGAAATTGATGGAAGTGTAAGTCTCCCAAAGCTTCTCTCAAGCGTTTCAGTGATGTAAGAGTTGGTGGAATTTCACTGAGACTTACTTCCATTTTTTTTTAACTACAGATGACTAATTTATCCCGATTCATGCCAAGCTACACGAGGCTAGGTCGGCAAACACCGGGGTGTAAATAGATAAAACAAGTATAGGTGTGGTGTAACAAAGACTGATGCGGTGCGTTACCAGGCAAAAATGCTTTACTGGGTTTTTACGGCGACTTATTTATAACATACTAGAGTAAAAAAGAATCGATTATTACTCTTCAAAGGCATTATTGGATTACAGGAACCTTACCTTTGTATTTTTATAGGACAAAAGGTGTAACTGACTATGAGCCTTGCTCCCAGGGCTCGATCCTGTAGACTGAACTAAAACAGATAAAAGAGCTTTTAATATTTGCTTCTCCTTCTACCTGAAACTTTCCGCTGTAAGTTACTTCATAAGTTAAATTCATCGAGTCTATATTAGCAAAGAGTTATAACACTTTACATATATATGGTTGTAAAGCATCTTAACCTATTACTTAACTTAATCACTGCTTTGTCTTGTAACCTTGATGCAATACACAATCTTTTGTCTGTCACTTTTGATGTTTATAAGGGAGGTATCTTCCTCAAGACTTTGGCTTTAACCTCCTCTGCACAACTTTTTACACGTCTTATTGTCTTTTAAAGCTTATGTGCAAACAAACTACTCATAACTGAATGTGCTTTCTGTCTTTGAATTGAAAGTATTGCTGCAGAAACAGTGTGCGCTCTCTTTATGCTGCTGGCATGTTGGGTAATTTTAGCACAGCGGTTCCAACTTTTTTGTTGTGTAACACCTTTAAACAAGAAGCAAAGTTGACTACAAGCTCAGCATCAACAGCAGCTTTTGTCTGCGAGTTATAACCAAGTGAAAATGATTATTTAAAGTATTTTTTCTATGAAGAGGGTTTTTATCGTGTAAAGCAAATATTGGAGAAATGTGGAAAAAAACCTCTCGCAGCAAATTACTACTGACAGCTTGTGTGTTGTTTTATGGTTCTTTGTGGGTTGTTTCTTGGATGAAATCTTTTACTGATTGTATTAGAAAATTGTATTTATTATAAATGAATAATCATTTTATGAACACATGTTTGTCTAGTTCTCATTTTTGGAACAGTTTGTGTTTTATGTCAAACATTATTTCTGCGTTAAAGCTACCTTTCTTGACCAGAACACTCTTGAAACAGCTTTTAAGACTTTCCAAGAAGTTTCCAAGTTAAATATAGCAAGCTTTAATAATATATTTGCACAGTAAGTAGGACAATTTTTTTAGCAGATTTCAAAGACAAAGACAAAAATTACACAAAATAAAAAGCACATATCAAATCCTGTTTGGTTTTCTGCTATTAAATTGAGTATAAACAAGTTTTTGTGCTCCTTAAAACACCCTCGTCTGCTACCTACCGCTCATTCGTCCGCAGAGACACACAGGTAAACCCTCCATGTTGCTCACAGCCGGTGTTGATGAGCCCATTTTGCATATAAAACAAACATGTGATGTCTGTTGCAGGGGTGTGGTGGATACAGAGGACACACTCCAAACTGTGCTCTAATCAAACCACCTACCACTACTTTCACACAAGGGTTTCACATGTAAATGGGCCGCCCATCTGGAGTTGATGGGTCCTCCACTATGCAATTGAAAACAGATACTGAGAATGTAGAGTGACCTGAGAGCGCTCGAGCGGCCATTTGCTGCGTGTGTATCTCCCTCCTGCATCAGTTCTGTCAGGACTTATGAGAAATAAGTTGAGATAAAACAAACATTATTTTGTCTCTTTAAAGCAGCTGATAGATATCAGTGTACAGTACGTACATGATAGCAGAGGAGTGGGAGTTTGGTGAGAAGGGGATTGGATAGGGCATGAATGGAGAGAGCGCTTTTCTCAATGAGTCCAATGTTCCGCTCAGCATGTGCTTGCCTTGCATGCCACCCCCATCCCTCCCCATTTCTCACTCTATTCACTTCCTTCCTCTCTATCTTCCACAACTACTTCAGCCCCATCCCCCACACCCTCACACATCTCTGCCATACCAGCCCCTCAGTGTGTGTGGATGGAGACAGGGAAATAGGTCCGCTCTGTGTATGTGTGTGTGAGGAATGTCGTCCTCCTCAACCACTGGCACCACCTGGAGACCGATCAGGGGACTGGGTAATGTGACCGGGGCGGACGATGATGGAAAACAAATTTTTTGCATTTTTAGACGCGAGGGAAAACAGTTGGTTAGAATAAATGTGAAATCAGTGCCGACACTTGTAACCGCATCAGTGTGGGGTTTAATTCTGACGTTCATCAAGAGAGTAGTCTTTAAATTTGAGCAAAATATTTTGCAATTACGCGTTTACAATGTCCTGATGCTGTTTTTGCTTCATTTTGATGCTGCGAAGAACTGATAAAAACCACTGTACAGACACAGGAAATAGTCGTGTCAGCAATTTGAATAAAAGATGCTTTCCTGTCCTGACCGTTCGTAAAATTTGTGTCTTTAAAAAAGCACAAAATAAAGTCCACATTTTCCGCTGAATTCAACTCCTAATGAGTACTCAAAGTCTAAAAAATATCTCTTGGATTTTGAGCAATGACAATCATTCGGAGGTCAATTATATCAGGGTCCTCAAAGAGATTAATTTCAGAAGTCACGCTAAATCAAATCACCGCCTCTTATCGCAGACTAATTGTTTTCTGGTCCGGATTTGAACCTGTGGGACAAACCCCCCCCCCACAAAAACAAACCGGTGACTCACTTTGAATTTACATGCTAATCAAATCTTCCAAGAGACAAACACTTCCACCTCAGACGTCCTCCTCAGAGCCGTCTCCTGGCTCGTGAACTCTGCAGCAGCTCAGGGCAGACAGAATCCTATTAACCATCAGGGGTGGGGGGGGTCTTAGCCCACTTTGGCATGCTCCCCCCCTCCCCCCACCTATGTCCTCCTGCCCCCCCCTCCTATATGCTCATCCGTCTTCCCCTCCAGCAGCCCATTCTCTTTAGCTCGATCCATTTTTAGGCGCTGCGTAAACCGCAAGAGTGCTGCAGCCAAACCAACTAACAGATGTGGACAAAACATCCTATTCCTGCCTGCGCCTGGGTTTCCCCCTTGTGCTTGTGCTGCTGTTGGCCCTGGATGAGCCCGAACATGACTAACGCACACATACACACACGCCACTCAGAGGAGAGGGAGAAGAGAAAAAAAAGAGGGAGAAAGGAGCATTAGAGAGAGGAGGAGAGAGAAAATCCGCCGGGAGGGGAGAGGAAAAGTGTGGGAGCAGTTGAAAGGCAAGGTGGGCGGAGATGGGAATATGTGTGTGGGTGTCTTTTATACTTCTGCGAGGGGGCGGATGGAGGTTAGTGGGCGGGGGGACCGGGGCCAGGCTGATTCAGTCATGAGTAGTATCTGACTCACACAAACACAGGAAGTAGCGCGTGCAGCCTGTTTAGTGAACACAGAGCTGTATTTATGTGATACTCCTATAAGTATTGGAATAATCGCAGCTCTTACACTACCTAATTTCACCTCCGTCCGTCCGTCGGTCACTGAGTCAACGCTCCACTCTCCCTTTCGAATACTTTCAGATCCACATCCTGAGATTTTTGGACCGGGATCCAGCGGGTGCATCAGTCATACTGTGACTCAAGCCTGTGAAATTTCTAAGGGTGAAAATAAAGCCATATTTGAAACTTCCTTTTGGCAACATCAGCCATCACGTGCCAAAAGGTCCTTCTTCTTTATGACTAATTTCTTACGTGTTGTACTATTAGGGTCTATTTCTTCTTATCATTCATTTTAAACCACACGCAGTCCAATAAATTGAGTGTATTAATGTCAAGAATCATGCACACAACCCATATTTCCCCTTAAATCTATTCGTCCCTGAACGCTTCCTGCTCGGTGCCTTTACAGGGAGGTCAGAGGTCAGGGTCAGCAGCAGTGCACCACTCCTCAAGCTGACATTCATTATGTGATGACAGATCTGTATTGCAACCGCTTTTTACATCTTCATTTTAATATCGAGATTGTACAACACCCTGCTTTATTTAGCTACCTATATTTTTATATTTATATGTTTATATGCGGCTGCTGGTTAGCGCGGTCGCCTCACAGCTAGAAGGCTCCTCATTCGGACGAAGACGGCCTTTCTGTGCGCATGTTCTCCCCGTGCATGCGTGGGTTCCCTCCGGGTACTCCGGCTTCCTCCCACAGTCCAAAGACATGCTCGTTAGGTTCCCCGGTGACTCTAAAATTGCCTGTAGGTGTGAGTGTGAGTGTGAATGGTCTCCATGTGTCAGCCCTGTGATTGACTGGCGATCAGTCCAGGGTGTACCCCGCCTCTCGCCCATTGACAGCTGGGATAGGCTCCAGCCCCCCTGTGGCCCTGAACAGGATAAGCAGTATAGATGATGGATGGATGTTTATATGTTGTATATTTACATGTAGAGCCAGTGTTTGTAATAATTGCTAATAAGGTGCAGTTTTCTCTCTCACCAATAGGTGGCAGTCACAGATTAGGTTTGTAAAATAATACTGAAACCAACATGCGACATCTTTGAGAAATGACACCATCTTGTGGTGGTTCTTGAACATGAAGAGCACTGGTTACTATGGTTTTTAGGAAAATAACTTTTTTTCTTACAGCTTATTTACATGTGAGGAGAAAACAACAAAAACAACAACACTAAGAACCATCAGCAGAAGTAGAAGAAGAATTGTTGCCTCTTATCCTTCTTCCACCATGAACAGATTTTCTCTGCAGACATGAATCTCTGCTGAAGTGTTGTTGTGTTGATGTATTTACCTCTCCACATGTCTCAGTGATAAAACACACACACCTTAGCGCCGGTGGTCAAGGACGTCTCCCTCAAGCAGCCAGGCACATTAGTGATGATGTCCAGCAGATGGTGGTGTTACCCTGAAGAAACCCAACAAGCTATGATTCTTCACCTGAAGCCGAGGAGTTGCAGGTTTGCTGTCATGAGAAATGCAGGAAACGTGAATCGATAAAGATGTTATGTAGAAATCACTGTGACAACCTTGTTCCATCAAACATTTCTCGAAGGAGTTAGGAATTTTCGGAAGTGAAAAAAGGTGCTAATATTCACCTAAGGTAAAGGTAAAAGGTGGCTCCAATTCCCTCATTAAATATAGAGTCCACTTACTGCAGGTGATTTAAAGCCTGCCCTCTAGAAATGACAATCGGAGGGAGCTAAATTGAGTCACTGCTTAATTCTACTGACCCTCATCAGGTCTAAAGCCAACTTAAGTAGAGACAGCGAAGGGCCAGTGTCAGCCTGACAGATGAGAGTGAATTCAGAGTGGTTGGGAGGGGTAATAGATGAGTCACCTTGGTGATGGTGCATCTGGAGTTTTGGAATTCATGCTACCCCTCTCCATCTTACCTGATTGATCAAAAGGGAAGGGGCCCGCCTGCCTATTTCGGGGCCTGTCACATCCCAGCATGGCAGCTGCAGTCCCAGGAGAAGGCAGCCGGCCTGGGCTGCATCTGTGCCGGTTACTTATCGAAGAGATCTGGGCTCAGTTTTATCACTGCTCTTTATTTCCAGCGGGAATAGAGAGCAGATTCTCTCGGCGGATTGCTGATGTGATGACCACAACAGCAAATAAGAGCAGGCTTTACAGTTGGGGATAAAAGGTTTACACACTCCTTCTACAAAACAAGTGCCAGGCTCAGCTGCAGAGTTGAGTCACTTCAGCATTTGTTTTATTGATTGCATTCTTTGTGGCCTGCCCCTGTCAGGCAAATTGGAAAGAGGGCACTCGTGTCTCTGGACCGGAGTAAATTGAATTTGTATAAACAAAGAGTGGCCAGGCAGTGACATTTAAAGAACACCGCCCCAAACTTGTTATATATGTTCAACTGTTCTTCATAATCTACACACTATGAATATATTTAAAGGGTAGAAATTTGATGTTTAGGCAATCACAAGAAATGAATGGGCAAAAAAAACAAAACAACTTCCAAAAGCATTGATCCTACAATCGCCATGATGCGACTCAAAACTGTGTACAAATATAAAATTTGGAGTGCCTTTATAAACCTAATAAAGGGATCAGTTAGCAGCAGCGGCTAATGTAGCTTCTAGCCGCTAGCCCCAAGCAGAAGTGCAGAGTGATCTCTCGTCTACTCTTTTCCTCTAACTCTACACGACCAGATATTTTTTCATTGTCAGACACATTTAGTGTCATACAACTTTACTTTTACATAAGCAGTCGTACTCCCAGCGACCGATAAACACACTTTGATGTGTAAAATCTGTTGAGCGCCCCCTTATATAATGTGAAGCACTTATCATGTAAATAATGCATTGGTTCCTTTCTGTCTCTGGTGTCTAGACAGGTTTGAACAGAGTCCGTTTTAGATTGTACTTGGAGCCTGCAATCCAGCTGTTGTAGCTGGGAAGTCCCACAGTGGTGTCTGCAGTAATATCAGTTGACAGATCCCCTCCCTGACACCAGGATGTCCGTCTCTGGCCTTGACCACATCACAGTGTTCGGTATCCTGTGTAAGCGGGTGTCAGATAGCTGCCTATTGATGAATGATTAGAGTTGCTGAAGATGGACTGTGGCGCTGCCACCCGCGGGGGTCTAGGTGAGACGGATGGGTCCATTTGCAATGCAGAGGGAGCCCCACAGCTGCATTAACTATTAAAGTGTGGTTATCTCAGGGTAATGGTACGCCAGCAGCACTGAAACAAACTACAGCAAGAGAAGGGGTGATCCTAATGTTGATGTATTGGTCCTGTATATTATAAAGTCTATTCTCCATCTGACGGATTATCTGTGTAATGTCACAGAGGGTTGAACAGGAAGATAAATAAAAACACTGTAATCTGACAAACTACTGTATGGCCAGCACATTCCATTATGAAAGAGACCTAAGAACTATACACTTAACTCTCATCTAAGGGAGTAATACAACTTGTTCTAAATTTAAAATGAGTCTTTAACCTTAATGTGATACTATTCACTGTATTCACATAGTGGCCATTTTCCTCTGACACTACACTCCGAGTGGGACGCCCACACACTGCTTTAATTCATACTGCTGTATTTCAGGCAAATTGTATGAGGGAATCTTACACATGGTTATCATATCACTGCCTCCCTAGCTTTCATAAATGCTCACTTACATTACTGTTGCCTAGGATATTATATTTTCCCCAACACTATCAAACAATGAGGTAAGCTAGGAAATACTTGAATGCTAACATTATCACTAAACTGCTTCCCTAGCTAACATAATTAGAAGCTAGCTCACATTACTGTTAGCTAGAATTAAATGCCTTTCCCAGTGTGTAACACTACCAAACTGTAAGGTTAGCCAGAAAGTTGTTTAATGCTAACATTATCATGTCACTGCTTTCCTAGCTCACATAACCTTTAGCTAATGTTACAATTAACTAGGTTTTTATGCCTTTTAGATGATGTGACACTATCAAACTGTTTTGTTAGCTCTGAAGTTGTTTGAAGCTAACTTTAGCTGTTGTCCAATCTCAGATCCCATCGGGTATAGTCGGACGACGATTTAGCTTTAGGATCTCGAACGACTTCCAGTCAAGACTTCCTTTTCTGCGTGCTGCATTGTTTACAGAAAAAGAAACTGTTTTTCTGTTAATTAACGGGTCTTACCTTAGCCGAAATTTCAACATCATGATGCAGATTAGTAAAAAGTCAAAATGAAGCTTTGTCAGGTCTGTCCTCAAGAGGAGAAGAAAACAACTTTTAAAATGCTTTTTGGTGAATGGAGGTCGGATCGATCACTTCTGATGCATTCGAGTAAATCGGGAAATCCTAACGCTGAACAGCTTTCGTAACGCGTCAGGGAATTTATCTCAAGTTGAAATTTAGATCGAGAACAGATTGTTAGCTGTTAGCATGCAGATGTCTGTTTATAGAGATTAATAAGAAGCTAAATCATCCTCAGATAGCCGCTGATGGGAGCCGGAATGTCATTACGCCGCATTACATTTCTATGTAGAATCTGTAAATAGAGATTAGCTGTTGTCTAACGGTAGCTAATGGGTTATCGAATATGTTGTTTTTACTTGATATATGGCCCTATGTACCTTTAGATTTTTACTATCCAATGAATTTTTAATAACAGATCAATGGGGAAGCAGTGAAAATATAACTTGTCACATTCCCTTTGACATACCAACCTGAAACACAGCTGTGGAACATTATAAAGCAGATTAGCAGAGGAAAATAGCCCCCCGTGTGAATATAGAAAATTGGATATGGCTTTTGGTTTATTCAACGACTGAATTTGGACTCTTTACAGTCGATTAATCCGCCTGAAAAGGATGTTTTTGTCTTAACCACATAAGTTTCATTCTGCTGTGCAGGACCAAACAATCCTGACCTCAGATAAAACAGTGTAACAAGGCTTGGCAGAGTTGCTCGGCTTGCCAACAAGCCTGAAATGATGTAGTTACCGGCGGTCTGCCTCACAGCACGACCAGTAAATGAAACAAACACCCATGAAGTGGAGAGTGCAGTAAATGTCTAGAGGGCGTCACCTTTGGCTGGCTCTAGTGTTTGTTTGTTACGTGACAACAGGCACTGGGAGGAAGTTCAGTTGTTCAACTTTGTACAGTTGGTCAATATCTTCATCCATTCTCCTGCTCTTACTAGTACGAGTCCTGAATACGGAAAAAGAGGGGAAATTGATTCCACTGTACCTTTCCTCCTCTCATTTTGTCACCCTGAGGCCCATCTTGTAAGTGTGCCCTCAGAGTCGATTGGCCTGAGGGATGGAGGAGCGCGGGGAGTAGCGGGGTGCAGGAATGAGCCATCCATCCTCGGTACCTGGGAGGGGGGCTGCAGGGTGGCGTTCCACCTGCCTGCTGAATAAATCATCGCTTAGTCCATTCTGCAGCTGCAGTCCAATTAACCAAAGGGGACCCTGTGAATGCAGTTAGGTTGTATGATTAATTACACAGAAGTGACAATGCACACCAAAGCTCACAATACCCCAAAGGGCAAACACAGAGCACGGCTTTACTTTGCAGATTTTTGCTTCCTTTCAAGTATTGTTCACTTTGAATATTCTTATTGGAAGTTTTTACCATTTTGCCGACGTACAGCAACTAATTAAGCATATTTTCAATGCGTGGTCCACTTTGAAAATAAAAGAACATCCCACAAACCAACAAACAAGCGCACACATGCATGCACATAATTCCCACATACATAAATCATGTGCAACAATTTCAAGCTAAGACTTGTTGCAAAGCACAATATTCTGCAGCTAAATAAATGAGCAGCACGAAGGATTTTTACATCTAAGAGGCCAAGCCTATAATAGTAGTTCAAGGTGCAATTATTAAACCCCGGACAAAGCTCTTAGTCCTACTACTCCATCTGATTTAAATAGTGCCTTTAATTGAACATAAAAAGGCAGAGTAGAAGGTGGAAGGGAAAGGTTAATGGTACTGACACAAAGGGCAGACAGCAGAGGGAAGTCTAGCCTTAAGTGTCACATCCCGCTTTCATCGCAGCCCGGACAAGGAGCCAATTAGACTCAGCCAGTAATTAAGCCAGCTCCAGAGGCCAGGCCCTGGCCTTAGCTTTCTGGGGGATTAAAGCCCTCTCCAAGACAACTGCTGGTAATGACCTCCATCCCTCTATCAATGATATGCTCACACGCTGACGTTTGACTGCTGCCACATCCAATAGAAAGGTCACAGAGGATGTAACAAATGAGAATAGAGGAAAGGAAAGACAAGGAAGTAATTGGAGGAGAGTTCGGTCAATGGGAGAAAGAGTGCCCTGCTATTGTTTACTCTTTCCCATTCTCTATTCAAAATGTTGCAGCGCAGTAGATAACAAACTTTCCCTTTTCTATTTCCAGCATGTGAGGCTCGTTTCACGACGGCAACAGGGAGAAGGTAAATGTGGACGTGACATTTCCAACCAACTCCAGTTTAAAGGTTACATTCAGTTTTTAAAGTTGAAGCTTCGCTGGGTCTGAGTGTGCCTGCCGAATGTTTGGAATAAGTTGAACTTTATCATAAGAACAGAACACAAAATAGCTAAAGTCTGTTTATTTACTAATAGTGGTGTTTATTTGAAGTGCATATTCCACTATTATTACATAGAAACTAAAGGAGTATAAACTAGTACACTACTTTTTTACAGATGTAATCATTAATATAAATGAGCCAGGAATTTGCTTTGTGTTTGTAAGCAGCGGCTTTTTCTTTAAGATCAGTGACATATGCATCAGAGGTATGTGAAAGGTGACACATTCAAAGTGCAACTGACTATGCAATAAATTGTTCCTCTTTTGTTTTGAGTACTGATCTTTAGTTTTTTTATTTTTATTTTTATTTTCATCATCAATATCATTTTCTTTTGGGTAAAAAAAGCTGTGGTTCACTCACTGTATACAGTGTGTGAGACAAAATTAGCAACTAGCTGGTGTAAACAGTGGAGCATATGGGAGTTGGAGGAGACCAAAACAGAGCTAAAAGGAGAGTGAATATCTGACTAAGACTTGTCATGTTGATAGAGAACACACTCTTAATCAGTGGTTCTTAACTGGTCTAGCCTCAGGACCCACCACCACCTCCTTAATGACCACTAAAATTTATTGAATAAAAAGTGTTGCAGTTTGGACCTGAGACGGCTACCTGACCAGGCAGGTAACAGTGCAAGGAAAATATTCCCTCTACAATTCATGCACTTAGCAGCATTTTTCAACAGGAATAAACTAAAAAAGTGCAACATAAATGCAACTACTGTAGGGCTCATCAAGTTTCAAGAATGTAACTGTAGCTGGGATTACCCAATCAGTGGACGCATGGACTGTGAATGAAGTACACTACCACTGCACGCACGTCATAGGAAACCCATGTCCTTCAAAATAAAAGCGCAGCATCAGCTTTTTGCCACAACTCTTTTTTTTTTCGAGCACACATCCGCGACCCACTGACAACAGCTCTGCGACCCACTTTTGGGTCTCGACCCACCAGTTGGGAACCATGGCTCTAAATGAATCAGAATGTTGCATGGTGTATAAAACACAATAAGCACAACTTTCTGGGTTGACAAAATGTCAACATTGTTGGCCAAAAAAATTGCAAATTTAAATACATACTTTGACATTTTGGGAAAACCCTCTCCATACATTACTTGCAGAGAGTTAGCAAAGAAGATTCATACCACTCTGTAAGGTAAAGTTTGTGTATTAAATATAAAACTACAGCTAGCGGCCAGTTAGCTTAGCATCAAGACTTGACACTTCGGAAAACAGGTAGCCTTGCTCTGTCAACAAGTAACAAGATCCACCTTATATATTTTTTTAATCCTTAAAAATGTGTTTTATTGAAATGTTTAGTAGATACATAAAATAAAATAACCACAGAGAAAAATGGTTTAAGTGTCTGCATTTCATTTTCCATTTAAAACACAGATTAACTGCACACATTGCAGAAAGAGGTGAGGGGATATTGGAGTCTCGTCTAATGCTCAGATTGATAGAAATTTGTCACAGCAGTAAAAGGTTCCCGAATGTATAGAATCTGCTGCGCGTCCTTTGATGCAGCTCATATTGAAGCCAGATTATTTCCTCAACCATTTCTGCTGATTACCAAACACAAGCTGGTGTACACAGAAATGTATCCAGGCCCCTATTTATATCAGACAAAAGAACAGCTGGGCTAATTAGAGTTTGACAACACGCGCGAGCCTAAAAGAAAACACACACAGAAGGAAATCATCGGTCTAAATATCACAATAATAATGCATTATGGTGATCTGAGAGCGTCTTATGGAGATTTCCTTTATTCATCTATAACTCATTTGTGTCAACTTGCAGCTTTTAAGCATACAAACATGGCTGCTGACCCACAATAAGTTGAGGTAACAGCCTGTTAGAGCTCCCTTTAAATCCTTTTGGGAGCAGAAAAAGTGTTGCTGTTGGCTACTATTAATCTACATGAATACGAGTAAATATCTCGCAGGTTTCTGTCTCAAGCACTTTGCAGGTTTATCTGGTGTTCTCAGCATATTCGAGCTGTTTCTAATCCTCATAGAAGCAGCTGTAGCAAGAACAAACTCGGATACATCCTCCACACTGTTACTGTAAAGGCAGTTTAGCTCTGATGGACTGCTGAGGAATATCAGCAGCAAAAGCAATTAAGATAAGCTTTAATGCTCAATGTACTTTTTTTGCATGTTCAGACAGAGCCATAACTCTATTTAAAATGCTCCTTTGTGACCAGGAGGGTTTGCACGATTATGGGATGCCGGATGCAAATGCTAGAGCTAATATTTCTGCTTCATTCCCACAGTAGCTAAATCTTTGTATATTTTGCTAATATAACCTCAAAGGCGCCTTTCTCCTTAGCTGGCCATTGATAATCCTGTTGAATAAACATAATTTTCATGTGTAAATATTTTCCCGGGTTCATCTTAGGCTGCCTTCTCTCCCTCACCATACAGGTTCATCTGCTCTCAAAAAGCATTGTAGCCGTGTTCTGACTGCAGCTGCTTCTGAGGATTAAAACCAAACATGACTTATCCTGCGCGCTGCGATTGTACAGGCGGTTCGGTGGCTTTCTGCTGATAGGGTGTCTCAATGTATAACAATGACTCTTGGCTGCAGCCGCAAACATTTCTCTAAATTGGATTACATTCACACAATATATGGTCGGCAGCATCCTCATCCTAGATAAACTGAGGCGATGGATAAAGGAGAGGAAGGACAAAAGCACAGCTCTGAGGGCAGAAGTGACTTCTTCAAAAAAAGAAATAGGAAAGCAGGAAACTTAAGAGCGCTGTGTGTATGCAGAATGGAAGTCCTTTATTAAAAGAAAGTTCACTGTTTAAGGAATTGTGCTTTAAAAAAAAAAAAAGATGTTTGCTTATTTGCCTGTGTCATACCTCTCTGTTAAATACACTGTTACACCAACAGTCAATCTTAATGAAAAGTTAACTTAACTCAATCCTCAAAGAACTTTGATGTAACTCATCCCAATGAATCAGCAGTAACTCAAAAATGTTACCAGTGCGGTAGCTGGCAGCCTACGGTAACATTGATTGTTGTAAGGGTGGCGGCTGCCATGGCGATCATGACGGTGCATGTCTGATGAAAATAAAAATATTTATATTAATACAAATATTAGCAGCAATTAAATCCAC
Organism: Semicossyphus pulcher; assembly: GCF_022749685.1. NCBI lineage: Eukaryota > Metazoa > Chordata > Actinopteri > Labriformes > Labridae > Semicossyphus > Semicossyphus pulcher. The sequence goes on from NW_027211637.1 coordinate 23,929,211, forward strand.
TGTAATGAGGTGTGTCTTATTTGTCCAAGTGAGTATTAACATCTGACATTGATTTGGGGACACTGCGTCACATGACATGGAAGCTATTGAAAAAATATACTTGACACAGTTAGGTTCTTTTAATTACTTTCCCCAAGCTAACCAGTTTCCTAATCTTTACGTAATCTTCACTTGTTAGAGTTTACAGTGTATGAAGCACCAGCCATGACAGGATTGACTTAGTTTAGCATAAAGACTGGAAACAAGGGATACTTTGGTTTTTGTATGGAATAAATAAATGCAATTTATCTTGTTTATTAGTTAGATTTGGAGATGCTAGTAGGTGGGTTTTTGTCCGTTTTAAACAGCACTCAGTGAATCATTTCCCCCTGTTTCCAGTCTTAAACTTAAGCTAAGCTAATCTAAGCTATAACTAAGATTAGTTATATATTAGAGAGATATGAGCGTGTATCAATTTTCTTATCTAACACTCAGCAATACAGTGAATTAGCATATTTTCAATTACTTTGAAGATAAGCGTAAATTATAACCATTACTCCTAAAACATCTTCTGTTTTCTGTGAAGCATTGCAACTGAATTGACTTCTTTGTAGTCCTGGAGGCTCTTGTTAAGTGATAGATGTTGCACACACCCGACCTGAATGTGGAACGTTCATAATGCCAGCCTGGGTTTATCATTATTTACGTTCTCGAGGCCAAGTATCTGTATTAAAACATTAAAATGCATTAAAACTGTTGGAATCAGCCTCTTTGCATAAGTGAAGAGGTGGATGTGCTAGAAAGGAGCAAAGCACATTATAGCTTACAGCACAGATCCAAGAATTACCTGAGTGTGTTTTTAACAGCTTCTTTATGTTAATGTCTTTTACCTTTTGCACTTTAGCCTCGTATCTACAGTGTGAGGTGAGTTAAAGAGATAAACCATCATAGTTTGATTATTGTTGCTTAGATATCATGTGTCATCACTTGTATGCGGCCTTCATAACGTCAGAGTGTATTATTCTGCTTGTAGCGGTTGGTTTGAGGTGGGTGTTATGTTGTTAGGGGCAACACAGCATATACTGACAGGCACTTTTTATCTGCTACCAAAAGACCCCAGCTGGAGCTTTATCTGTTACTGCTCACAGTCTTGTCTCATGGCTGTTGACACTGTGGTGCAGTGGTTAATCGCCTCACAACTAGATGGTTCCTGGTTCGGAAAGTTGCGTGTTTGGGTTCTCTCCGGGTACTCCGGCTTCCTCCTACAGTCCAAAGACATGAGCCTTCGGCTAACTGATGACTCCAAAATGCCCATATGTGTGTGTGTAAAAGGTTGTGTATGTTTCAGCCCTGTGATGACGGCGATCAGTCCAGTGTACCTCGCCCAATGACAGCAGGGATAGGCTCCAGCCTCAACCTGCTTGGCCATGGATGGCATCAGTGTACTGGTAATTAAGCTAGCCATAAGCTAGCCATTAGCCAAAGATGATGTATTCTAGCTAGCCTAATGTTGCTACATTCTAAGTGTGAGTGTTTGCTCTTGTGCACACTGTCTGTTTATCAGAATAATTCTTGTGCTGTACTTGCTATGGGGGCTAAATGTTTTATTGGCAATTACCTCTTGGCACACTGGACAGCGTAACTCATTTGACAGCTCGTCTATACTCTGTGAATCCAGTTTACTTTCCAACAGTACTACTCATTTGTACAATACCTTTGGCAAGTAATTGTAAATGGTACCATATTTTTCCCTGTTATGTAATGTATGTAGTTCAATTGTTGCCTCTGTGTGCAAGTATTGCCACTGTTTTAAAATTGCCAACCTCGTTCCTCAGCCTGTTTGTGTTCGTGTAGAGCTGACTACATAGGAGTGGAACAACACGATAGTGACAACATGGTGAAAATAACCAGCCAGATATAACTGGAAACACACAGCATCTATTCAAATCTAACATCTAATTGCTGTTCAACCATTCTTTTCCATAAAACATGGTCATTAAACAGGATAGCTAGAAAAACAATACTTTAAATCAAACATATTTCATAAAAATATATGGCATCTTTCTCTCAAAGATCACAATGAAGAAATGCATTGCACAGATAGTTGAAATTTTAATTTAGATTAAGGTGCAAGTTAACTATTATTTTCATTATTTTTTCCAATAAAATGTCACAGAATTGAGAACGATACCCAAGAACCTCTGCCAGACTTGGAGGCGATATACTCAGTTTGCTGGTCTTGTTTGACCGACTGTACAAACTTTAAAGATAATCAATATTCAATTATATAAAACAGAAATACATTCACATTTAGGAAACATTCAGAAAAACATTCGACATCGCTTTAAATACTGAAATCTTTGGCCATCACCAGCGAGAGCACGGTCATTTATTCAAACCGAAATATTCCTCACTGCCAATAACTGTGCCAGCGTGCAGCTCTGTGTGTTTAGCAAAGGTAAATGGTGTCCATTTGTCTTACACTGTGCATTCAAAGGCTTTAACACTCTGGACATGCTCCATCTTTGGAGCTATTCCTTCTTTCCTCACTTGTTTTGTCTTTTCAACACGTGTTTGTGGGGTCTGGAGGTTTGTACTGCTTGTGGTTTGTTTTGTTTACACCTCTGTTTTACACGATGTCGTTGTGTGATTGATTGGTGGCTTCGATCCCTGTGAAGCCCTGTGAGACAGACTGAACTCGTGATGAATGGCAACAGAAAGAAACTTCATTTAACATTGTTTAAAATGAGCTGGATGAGAGGAGTGAATCGCTCATTTAATGTCACATGCTTGGAAAAATAAACCGTATGTAAACCACATGTTGAATCACAAACACTGGAGCTCGTATGAATGATGACTAATGGAATAATGCTGACACTGATGCAACATATTTAAAGGCAAAAACAACGTGAAATGTTTGCTATATAATCATGCCAGGCTGGAGCAAACGTTGAGTCATTCTTTTAAACCTAAAATCTCCAAAAAGGAGCCACATTGTTGCATAAATTAAAGGTCCTGTTGCTGGTCAAACAACAACCAGTTGGATTTAATAAAGTCTCGGCTGCAGTCAAAAACTGTAAAACCCTATTTTTTAGTGAATTTGAGGTAAATACATTTTCTTTTTTTGGCTCACCCATGTTTTCTTTGGGTCACTTCATGTCATATTCTGCCTGGTTAGTTTGTAAATGTAGCCTGAAGCAACAATCACTGAGGACATTCAGGGTCTTTGGTCGCTGAAGCTCCATCTGTGGCCTCACACTGTGTCACACAAGACCAGCACTTTTAACTCATGTGGCACCTATACAAATATATATATATGTATATTTAAAATAACTCATAATTTGTTATCATTTTTAAATACTAAATGCTTTTAAAAAGTATTTACACAATTATTGCTCTGTCCAGTAGGTGGCAGAGTAATCTGTCTACAGTACATAGAGGAAGACAAGCTGCTCTACTCAGGCCCTCACACAGATACAGCCGGGCCCCTGAAAGGTGAAGTGAAAGGACCCATCCCAAATCTGAGTCATTCATATAAATGCATCTGCCTTCTGTTTCATGACCCCAAACATAAGCACATGTAAGACTCTTGTTCAGGCAGCTTGTCATTATTATCCACAGAAGAAGTTTAAATACCAGTTGAAAAAAGTCTTCACTTGCTGTGTCAATAACTTAGCTTCTCTTATTCTTCCTCTTAATCCTCTAACTGTTTTTTGTGCTGGTCCTGTTGTGTCAAGGATTCACTCGAATATAGCAACCCTCGCCTCGAGGCAATTTTGACATTGTGTTTAAAAATAAAGACTTGTGGAGAAGGTGTTTAAAACAGGCTTTACTTTGGCAACAATAAAAATATTATTTTTGTGGTTTTAACGAGTATGGGTGAGTATTTAGGTTTATTACCATTGCTCATAGTTAGGATGAACAAGGTTATTGCTAGCCTCTACAGGCTTTTTCCCACCGTATATTGCGCCCTGGCCCTACTTACAGCATGTGATATTTGAGTTTTTCTGATGAAACAATAACAGTGAACGTAGAACGCAGCAGCCCGGTTGGTCTTCAACCAACCCAAAACAGCACACGTCACTCCACTGTTCATGTCCCTCCACTGGCTCCCAGTTGAAACTTGCATGAAATTCAAAACCCTGTTGCTCTCTTACAAAACAGCAACATCACTCCCATCACAACAGGGCCCTAAGTCGCTAGCTTGACTCTTCTCCTCTGAAGTCCCCAGCTGGTGGAATGAGTTACCAAACTCCATTTGGTCCTTCATCAACACCTCTGCACTTCATGATATTGAGGATGTTGTTGATGTTGAGGATGTTGTTGATGTTGATTAGGATATTCATGATAATTGTATTAACTGTTGTATTAACTCTCAGATCGCTTTGGACAAAAGCGTCTGCTAACTGAAATTGTAACATTGTAACATAGTGAACATTATTCCTTACACGACTAACACCTTCACAGTCTGACTTCTCTTGCACCAAGGTTCATCTTTCATCTGGGACATCCAAAACAACACAGAGTGAGAGGGCCTTTAGTGTTATTTGCTTCCACTTTCAAAGGTCAGACATTATCTCTCATGCCATATCTGATAAAAATTCGTCGTGACGGTGAGACTTTGCATCATTCGTAATTGTTGAATTCCCTCTGCAGCTGCATCTTGTTCCTCAGCTTGAGTTTGTCGATGCAGAAATAAAAAGAGATGCTGATTAAAGAAAATGCAATTTGTTCGTGCTGAAACAATAAACACTCACATCAACACTAATAAAAGTCCACATCTAAGCGACCCGCAGAGGTTACTGCACTGTTAAGCACTAGTTAATGCCATGAAGGCCACCTGCAGTTACATTTACATCTGTGGACAGCTCAAGTGATGCCAGGCAGGACAGTGGGCCAGACAGATCCATGGCCCGACGCCCAGAACTGTGCTGCTCCGTCCCGAGGCTCAAACTGTGTCCCAACCTGCTCCTCGTGTAACCTCTGCAGCCACGTCCACGAGGTATGCACGACACATGCACACGCCACAAGTCAACTTTTTCTGTACAGTTGCATCTCAATATTCCCTGTTTGGGTTACGTAACGCGTAGCACATTTCTGATCCATCTGTGGTTACACTGAGGTGCAATCACAGATGGGTACTTTCATCTGCTGAAAGCTCAATGTTGCCCAACTGCCGGCTTTGTTTACAGAGCATTTTACTGGATTGAAGGTGGTTTTTCAGTCTTTAATGTGTCACTTTCACCTCTCCCTGCAAGGACCGTAATGTGTGAACACACGTCTAAAGATAGGACTGTACATCTGTATATTGACGTAGGATGTGTTAAAGAAAGGTGTAAAACAATCCTAATTTCTTAAGCACGTAACAACAAATATACTGCTCTTTTATACTGAGCTTTTATTTTGAAGGACTGGGCCATTTAATCAATCTGCATGGTGCCATTTGACTGACAGTAACAATTAATTAAAGGCAAAAATTCACAACCATAGACTGTATAAAACAGCTCCCTAAAAGTGAAGCCCGAACATTTTGAGCGCCCCTTGCTGACTGGCTGCAGTATAGGTCATAAAGCCCGCCTCCTCCATGTTAACAGATGGGACATGAGTCAAAGTATAAAATCTAAATACACGCCAAGTAAATGTTTCTCAAACATGGTTTCTGTCATTATAGTTAGTACTTATCATACTGATTTAAGTCCAAGTGTTCATTTTTCTGACAAGATTATTTTTAATTAGTTATCTGATGCTGTAAAAGGGATGATTGACAGCTCTGTTGACAAATGTGGCTCCTGCTGTTCCGGACTAAAAAAATGTCTGCAGTCATTCAACTTTACAAAACCATTAGGGATCTTAGCCATTTTTTTTCGCTAAGTTAAATGAGTGTTTTTGGTTAGTAGAAGGGGCGGGACTTCAATACGGTGGCTCCACAAGGCAAACTTTACTGCGCATACTCTAGCCCTATTCACGCTGTGGTTCCACCTCTGCACCGTAAAGAAGCTCCGCCGTCATGCAGCCTTTGCCATTTTACATCGGACCAAGCAACCCGGCGAGTGTGTGCTTTTACACAGCTTTCTGGCGATGCGGAAGCAAAACGTGCGCGAGGTGTAAACAAACAGCGCATGCTTCAAATACACACTCACCGCCCTGTTCCGCCCTGCCTGCTCTGCAGTTTATACAGACGCCGTTTCGCCTCGGTTACTACCTCTGATGTCGGCTCAGAAGCAGAACAACTTCGCCCCACCATTCTGCCTCTGTGCAGAACATAACGGAGGCGTAATAATCCCGCCTTGAAAAGGCAGTGTAAACGGGGCTTCTGACTCCAAATGTGAAAGATGGCAGCACCCACTTCCAGGGGTCATTTTTGTATATCAAGAGGAGGTGGAGTCGATCTGTCCATCTTTTTATACAGTCATTGTTCACAACTAAATACTAAAATATGACGTGTATCACCTTTTAATTTTGTAATCATGATAAAATTGTTGTAAATATCTACATGTTTGACCCTCACTTTGAATACAGAACTGCACAAACCTCTGAATCTGAGCAGAGCTGAAGTCCACTGCAGGAGACACATTTGTTGTGCTGTGTTGAGTTGCAGCTCTTTCTGTGCTTTCATTAGGAGTCCTGTTAGCCCGGTCCCCTCAGCCTGCACTGCATCACCATCCTAACAGCAGACAGACAGCAACATAAATATGAGCAGGAATACTGAACACCCAACAAATAACAGCATCTCATCTGCTCTGTGAGAGTTTCCAGCTCCATCACATCCCCGCCCGGTAATTACCTGATTCATTCAGCAGACATATAAGAGCACAGTGTGTTTTGATTTACTTGGATTTAAAGCTGCTGAAAGTGTGACTCTGCATTTACTGAGGCTGAATCACTCTCCGGATCGTGAGTCCATCACTGCAGTGCTCGAGGAGGGCTCATCAAATCCTGCTGCACGCCCAATTTGGATGGATCACGGTTAGAGAAGAGCAGAATAATTCATGGACCCTCGAGCTTATGACTCTGTCCAAGGTGAAGGTAGACCCCGATTATTTATTTATCCTGCCTCCCTTCATCAATTCACTAATTAAGCCTGTGGATCATTAAGGTAACTTGTATTTTGGTTTTGAAATTCATAAAACCTTCCTCTAATAAACACCATATTGCCTTAAAGTCTAAATTTCTGATGGTGTTTTTATTACTGTTTAAAGTGCGAGTGCTCCTGGGGAAACGAATGTGTCTAGTCTATATTAGTTTCAGTCTAGAGGTGAGAAAAATAATATGTACACAGCTTACATAATTAAGAATGTGGGCATTTGTTCTTCAAGTGTTTTTTAATGAAGTCGTGATTTTGTGGTTTAATCTCTCAGACTTTAAATTGGTGAATAAATGTGGCTGAAAACATGAAATATAAATAATAACATCACATCGTCTCAGAGTCGCAGCAAAGCTGTGTTACCTTCCGAGCAGCCGGGACAAGCTGTTTCACTGATTTACTAAAATAACTGCTGACAAGCTTTTCATATTTGACAGCTCCTCATGAATTTTGCACTAACAAGCGCAGGAAAAAACATGAGGCTAGCCGATGTTGTTTTTCCAGCGTGGACGCAGAGATGCCAGAGCATGCTACTGTAACTAGATGTTCCAGACGACAGGATGCTTCTGCTTTAATGGTTTGTTGGGATGGACTCCACGATCAGACAGGCACGCTGTCTTTTTACTCTTCGAGTTCCCTCAGAGGAGTTTACAAGGTGTGTTTGTGCATAATTTATGACACACTGCAGACAGAGGAGGTGAAAATCAAAACAATAATGATATCTACATTTTTCATGAGAACCAAACTTGACTCAGCTGGAACATTAGGCACCGACAACCCAAAGATAGAAACAGTTTGAGGGGAATTAGTCCAGAGTGTTTAGAGTGTGTTCACCTTTATAAATGCACTGCACACATGGGGATAAACACAGTCAGTGTTTGATCTGTCATATCTGCTGAGGGATACAAATAACCAAACATCTGCAGCACACAGATTCAGACTTTCAGCAATGTGAACCCCTGAGTCTCCTTCTTTTCTTTAAACATAAATATAAACTCTCAGCGGTTAAAGCTGCGCTCCATGTATAGAGGACCAGTCTTCTACACAGCGGCTCTGGGTTCGGCCTAGCCCACTCTCCCTTCCCTCATTTTCCGACTCCATCCACCGTCCTACCCAAGAAAAATTCTTAAAATAAAAAAGGATAAACTTAACTTCTTGGGTTGCCAGGTTGGTGAAAATCCTCCACTTGCCGAATTGTTGTATTATTAAAAAAAGAGCCGTTAACCTTCATTAACAATTAACTGCAGACTTGATGACTTATTGAAAAGCGTAAGGAATAAAGTGGAAACTTTCTTACTCACAAATGTAATAAGACATCTCCTAACATCTACATTTCTACTATTTAACTCTCATTGTACAAAATTGATGCCAAAATAGCCCCCGTGACGGGCGCCGCCATCTTGTGATGGTGATGTCCCGCACGTCGACGTATTTAACAGCAGAACAGCTTCTTGTGTTGGTCTGAAGCAGACGTTCCGTTCCTCCTCTACTCTGTTAATCCAGAACAGATCGGCTGCAGGAGCCATATTTGTCAACAGAGCTGTCAATCATCCTTTTTGCAGCATCAAATAACTCATTAAAAGTAAACTTGTTAGAAAAAATAAACAACTGGACATAAATCAGCATGATAAGAACTAACTATAATGACAGAAACCATGTTTGAGAAAAATTTATTTTACGTGTATTTTGATTTTATAGTTTGACTCATGTCCCATCTGTTAACATAGAGGAGGCGGGCTTTATGACCTATACTGCAGCCAGTCAGCAGGGGGCGCTCGAAACGTTTCGGCTTCACTATGAGAGAACTGTCATGTCGTCCATCTTTTTAAACAGTCTATGATATAAAGAGTTGAATGTATATTGAAGGTTTACAAACTATCTGCAATTGTTATAGAACAGGTGAAAACCATGGAAGCAATAAGCCATCAGGTTTGCTTTTAAAACTGTGTCACTTTCATCGACATTTATTGCTTAGATGTTAATAAATCCAAGTTGAGTTATTTCTTATTTAAAACAATATGAGCTGACTTAAGTGCTGCAGGCAAAGAAAACAAGGTTAACAGAAAAGAAATAACGCTGACACCAGGCAAAGATCAAGATGAAAAAATTGCTAATACATTTTTTTTTGTTAAAACGTGGTGATCGTGAATAAAGAAAAAACGTGGGCTTTGAGCTGTCCTTCGAATGACTGAATGAATGGGGAAGAACTAAAGTGTGTGTGTGGGGGGCTTCCATCTAGCTCTAGAGACAACCTTCAGTGAGTGGAGTGGTTTTGGTGGAGTATAAATTAATTGGGAGAGTGAATATGAAGTGATATAAAAACAAGTAATGACATTTTTAAATGAATACAAAGACTGACAGAAAGCAAGTGGAGGGATGTACGTACCTGGGAGATATGCTCACACTCACCAGAACCAGTGAAGGCTAAAGTCTGGTTGTTATTCAGTCAAGTACGCCATCGTAAATGCTGATCATGAATGGATTTGGGTCCCAAAATTCTGTCAGGAGCCAAACATCCCTTGGAAGGTCTTCCTGAAGAGATTTTCAACAACCTGGCGACCTGAAAGTTAGAAAAGAATCATTTTTTATAACTGCTAATAGTTATATTTAATAACCATTTATAAAGCCATTAGTTACAGCCAATAAACTCTTTATAAAGAACGTCTTATCAAAGAGCGGTTCAGATGTGTTGAAAATGTGTGACTGTGTTCCAGCTGTGAGGACTCTGTAGAGCTCCAGAGGCTCCACGGACCTGTGAGCTCAAAGTGCCGCCGAGCTGCAGCAGCTGATCAGCTCCCTTCACTCATTACTGACTGACTGCGCTGCCGCTGATTAGACTGATGAATCGATACGTGCAATCAGCGCCGTAATGATCAACATATAAAGAAAAGCGATTCCAATGGACAAGTCGAAATTACCCGAGGGATGATCCGAGGTGATCATTGATAGGTGAACAGTACATAAACGTCAGCGTGTGCGCGCGTGATTGAACCGTGTTTGCGCGCGTGACATGTAACTGCAGAACTTGGAAGTCTTCAGAGAGCGAGAGAGAGAGAGAGAGAGACAGAGAGAGAGAGCAGCAGTGCGGCTGAAGATGCGCTAGTCGGCGCCTTCACAATAAAATTCAATATTTCTCGTGTGGAGTGAACGAGGACCAGAGTGCACTGAGAGAGGAGCCCTATAGCTGCGCGGTTTATTAAACTTTGAGGGTCCTCAAACCTCCAATAACAGCATTCATGCTCATAAAGGAGCAGATAAAACAGCCATACAGTCATTTGACTTGGTTCAAACCGTGCAGTGAGGCAGAGACGCGTCTGTGCGTGCACGTTCTCAAAGTGTTTCCTGCCTGCAAATAATTCAACTTAGGAAATTATTCAAACCTTCTTTCACACCATCCCACTTACTTATATACTTGCTATATATAGCCCACTGTTATATCTTCATATTACTACTTACCTCCATATTATACTGCACTATATTATCATTATGATTACTAGTTACTGTTAGTATTAGATTCTAGTATTTTATACTTATATGTTCATATCATACAGAACATTCTGTACCGTACAACACCTTATTCATCTGACATGCTGTTATTACACTGCTACGTTTCTATTGAACATATATTGTGATACTATATACTGTTTATTATATTACAATATATTAAACGATTAGACTGTATAATTCTACCTTTATATTACATTTTTTATTTTTGGACTTAATATTCCATATCATATTACATCATATACATTCTGTAATGTAATGTATTCTTATTCCTGTTTGTGTCTGCCTTCTTACTTGTCTTTGTGCTGTTGCAACAACCGAATTGCCCTCTGGGGATCAATAAAGAACTATCTTTTTTATTTTTATTTTTTACAACTTTATCGAAGAAGACTTTTAAACTGAAAAACACATATTTCCTCATTTTGTCTAATTCCAGTGAGAAAAGCAGCTTCGACCTCAGGGTTAATTTATTGATCTGTTTTTAAAATCCAGCTGATTTTCAGTTTAATTTTGCAAGCATCAATTTTCAGTTCATGCCCCCTCACTTCTTATTTAATCATTATGTTGTTGTTGTTGTGGAATGTGTAACCAGCAGTGTCAGTGCTCCCCAATGTCTATGGAGAGGATCTCATTTCTGGAGCTCAAAGAAGAAGAAGAAAAAAAGGGGGGAGATCATTTCTAATCTCATGCGGTGGGAGGGGAGATCCGTGCGCTCAAGAAGCACGAGAGGAGGAAGAAGAAGAAAAGTAGGAAATCTGTGCAACCCACCGGAGTCTCATTCAGCACCACTCGCTTCTGGACAGCGCCTGAGCAGCAGCAGGAGGAGTTTGATCGAGAAACCGGAGATGTGTTCAGAAACCTCGAGTCTGGACTGGGAGTAACACCGCATCTGCACGCAAACAACAACTCTCGTTATTTCTTTTTGACTTGCAACATCTGTTCTTTTTTTTCTCTTTAATTCCATCCGTTTGGCGGGTTTGGCAAAGGAGCGTTCAAACAGGACTGGAGCTGGAGCTGGCGTCGCCAAAAAAAGACGCAGAGAGAAAGAAGAAAAAACAAGAAGTGGACGAAATCAGAGATCGTAGAAGTTAATTTCCAACACTTTAGGATCACTTGTGTGAGGGGGATTTAAAGGTAAGAGTGTTTCCTTGCTTTCACAGCGGTGTGACTGTCATGCATCACATTTACGCAGCTGTGTTGTGGCTTCTGTCTGAGAATATGCAGCACAGATATCTCTATCTGTTACTGTAAGAATGTTGGGCTGCTTTAAAGGGTATTTATAGATAATTGCGTCTTCTCGTGACATTTTGACTCGACTTTAATTCCCTTTTTTGCGAATATCTGTGCGTACGCGTTCTGGGGGGCTGCTGCCCCAATTTGTGATCGCAGACTCAACAGATGAATCACCTTCTTTCTGACTGGATTTTGGAGGCTGACGTTTTTCGGGGGGGACTTGGCGATACAATGAACCCCTTCATCAGCTGCGTGTCTCTGGGAGCCCCCCTTACTCTCTCTCTCTGCTTTCCGCTCCACTTGGCTCGCTGTTGTCCCCCCCCCCCCCCCCCTTCACACACACACACGAGCAAATCCGAACACACTATATGTCTAATCACTGCAGAGATTAAACCAGACGCTCATTTAGACTACAGTTAAGACAGAGGATGTAGGTGGAAATCCTGAAGACGCGCTCCAGGCAGCCGGCGTGTTTGCATGAATCCATCTTTGCATTGACTCGTTTCCCAGAGACGCCCCGGTGGGTCATATGGTTTGGTGACGCCTCGCTTCATTATGCATCACTGTCAGGGAATGCGTTAATTGCTGCTCATATTTCTGCAGCTTGTGGGCTGTTGAACACATGATGATTGTCTGAATGTGGTGAAACATTCACGTATAAATATCTCTTGAGGATTTAAGGGGACTTTGCAGTTCTTTATGGCTTTACAAAGAAGGAAGGGAAGAGAGAAACAGTGCAGAGACGTCCCGGAGAGATCCACGCATCATATTGGAAGATCTCTGAGCTCCACTTATTATCTAATTTTAATGCTCTTCTCTGTTTCGCCGGATGTTTTCTTATTTTCCTTCCTATAACCTTTGGGATCTCTTCTGAATCCACCATCCACATCTACTTTAGATGCTTGACTGGATTTCAATTTGTGGAAATGAATTAATTGAGGTGAAACTCTTCAAGTTCAAACCTCATTTGTTCCCAAAAACAAACAAACAAACATGAAGTGAAACCCAAAATAGCAATGTTGCTGTCTTTAAAGAGCAGTCACATTTGCAGAAGTGTCACTAAAACTCTTACTTGCATCATTTTATTTGGATTTTAGAAAAACACGAATAGATCTTTGAAGCCCGAAAAGAAGAGCTCTCAATTAGGAATCCTTGTCTCGGACATTTTTCCTTTTTGTTTGCGGTCATTCCTTTAATATTTCTCACAACAAGAGGACAGGTGCGCTCTATGTTTGCAGGCCTAATTCTCCTGTCTTTGACCAGTATCCTGCTGAGTGCAGTGTCTATCCATCAGCAGTCACAGTGCGTGTACGATAGGGACTATCCAGGAGGAAAGGACAGACCTCTAAACCTTCTGCTTATGTGCAACTGTGGACAACTGAAATCGGGTGGATCGTAAATTTGCTTTCTAACAATGTTGAAAATGATCCGTTATAAGATTTGCAAGAGTTGCAGACAAGCTGAGCTGCACTCTTTTGCCTGTTAATCCAAAATCATTAGGAACTAAATTTCACTCACTCTGATCCAAAGCTAGAGACAAACTCTTTGGCTTGCTGGTCTTCATCAGAGCAGATTTGTTCTTGATTTTCCGTCTTATTCTTGGGTTTCCTCCTTTAGTTATATGCCAAGCTTCATGTTCCCTGCAGTTACTTATTTGCTGCTTTGCTTTTAAACCAAATAACAAGACGTTTTTAGTTTGTACGCCCTCTTCAGACTCTGCATTTGAGGAAGAAAATGTCTCTAAATTCACCAAAATGTGCAGGTACAATCTTTCCTTTGAACTGACACCCCTCTCTGGAGCCCCTTCCCCTCCCCCAACCCCATCCACCAATTAAAAGTCCGCGTTCGCTCTCTGTTATCGAGGTTGGAGTTTGGGCCACAGTTCATCTCGGGTTCTGCCAATCAGAGGAGGGATTTGCAGGCAGCCGGGGCCGAAACGCTCCCCCAGAGGCCTCGTTCAGCGGGAGAAACAATTACTGCAGAATTTATTGTTGACGGCCTCCCTGAGAAAGCTTGCATAATGAAAAAAAAAAAACCTCTTTAAAAGGGGATACCTGCACAGTGTTATATAAGTTTCTAACAGAACAAGTGATTATTCAGTATTTTCCCTCATTAAAAACGTCGTCCCAGAAACAAAAAGACACGTCTCATTAAGATGCAAAGCTTGGAGGAGCGCCAACAAACAGAGGATCTGTCAGCACAAAGCCTGTTAGTTTTAACCTTTGCATCCACATGTATCCTTGTTCTTTAATCTGCTCCACACCTGATAATGCTCCTCTTATACCCGCAAAATCATCCAGGATATGTTTACTGTCATTTCCTCCCTCTTTGGTAATTCATTTTCCCCGCTGCGGTGAGTTAGTGTGACATTATAGGAACAGGCCCAGATAAATTATTCCCCTCCGTCGGCTTGTCTTCGGGCTGAAAGTGAGAGCATACGTCAGCGCTGATATTCACACAGGGTGGAGACAGACAGAAGGAGCGTCGTCTTCTCTTGTCTTGGAGGAGTTTCAGACATCCATCCCTCTGTTGTTCCTTATCACTGCCTCTTGATCGCAGAGTGTCCACTCTCTGGATCGCCTCCTCTGCTTTCTCTCCTCCTGGCGGTCCATCTGTTCGTCGGGGGGGGCCGCCTGTGTCTGTGTGGCCTCGCTGAGCTGACCACAGTCTGATGATCTCCAGATCCATTCCTCACACTCCCAACACAATCCTATTTTCCAAACTGCTGATTCCTCTTCTTCTTCTTTCATCCTTTAACAAGCTTTCCGTTTCAGATGGCTTTGTCATTTCTGCCACATGCGTGTGTTACTAAAATAGCTTTATTTCTGGAAGTTTGCTGCGGATAAAGTTTGAAGAAGTCCAGATGCTCTCGTGTGTAAAAACCCAACACTCTATCACGCAGTCAGCGGTTGAGATCCGCGGCCCGCCCAATGGTTGAACATCTTCATTAGAGGCCTGTTGACACTAATCAGAGAGGACATCCACGAGCACTCAGGTTAATTTACAAGATTTACAACGCAAACAACAGAGCAAATAATCTCTCCGTCCCTGCAAGAGAGTCCCTCATCCTAACGGAGACACGTCTGACAAGGTGTCCAATTAATCTTCGTTTTATAAAGGTTAGAATGACGCGTGCTGTCCTCAGCAAAACTGGCTGCGGCTCACATTTCAAAAAGTTTGTCCCTGTTGACAGGTCGAGTTTATTCTAATGATCCACAGCACTTAGACATGTTGTGTAACTTAGACAGGGGAATGTTTCGGCTGAACATAAGTGAGACAAAGAACAAGTAACAGCAGTGAGCAAAGAGTTGAGTGAGTGCGTGAGCTGTGTCCTGACCGTATTTGAAGGCCGATTGCGTATAAGGCTGTCCCATGTTGAAGGCTCCTTCAAATGCGTCCTCCTTTTCCCAGGATCCATTGGGTGCATCCTTCGCGGCCCAACGTATCCCGAGATTCATTGCCCGCCAATTCAAATGAGACGGCTTCAACTTTAATAATAGGTTAAGATACGTGACGTTAGTTATGATAGCTAGTTAGCCCCCTAGCTACCTGTTGCTAGGCGACAGGAGCCACGTTTGGTGACGCAAGGTTAAAAGCAGCTGGTGACGCAAACAGGAAATCCTCTGTAGCCCAAACTTCAGTTCGGCCTGAGTGGTCTCCACAGGCTACAAATGAGTCACCCTCTGTAGACGCATCCTTCGAAGGATGCAGCCCCCAAAATGAGACACAGCCGTAATGTTTATCCCTCTGACACATGGCTGCAGTAGTAGCAGAATGATTGTTATATTGATCCTCTAATATCACTTGGTTAGAAAAAGCTGCAGGAAGCTCTAAATCATGCGTTCTTCACGGGATAGGTGTTAATGACGCTGCTGGTTTTACCATCACTGATTGCAAATGACATCGACTGCTCAGCGCTTCTCTTTACATTAATGTCTTCGTCTTCATTTCCTGCTTCAGTTCCTCAGTTCAGCGGCTCTACTCTGAACAGTCAGGACTGGTTCTAGTTACAAATGAGGAAAGCTTCTAGATATGGCTGCTCTCTCATTGGGTTTGTCGTGCATCTGACAGACCTGTTGATTAGGATGTTTTACGAAGATGATTTAAAGCGCTGTCGCCTCACAGCGAGAGGGTTCCTTCTTCGAGTCCCGGCTTGGACCAAGGTATTTCTGTGTGCATGTTCTCCCCGTGCATGCGTGGGTTCCCTCCAGGTACTCCGGCTTCCTCCCGGTCCAAAGACATGCTCGTTAGGTTCATTGGTGACTTTAAATTGCCCGTAGGTGTGTATGTGAGAGTGAAAGGTTGTCTGTCTCTATGTGTTGGCCCTGTGATTGACTGGCGATCAGGCTGGAATAGGCATTCGGCGACCCTGAACAGGATAAGCAGTATAGATAATGGATGGATGGATGGATGGAGATTGGGATTTGGCTGCACGGTGTGTTAGTATGTATCTCAGACAATACAAAACAGGCCTCACTTAAGTGTGTCCATCACCTTTGTTTCAGGCTTGTAAGCTGATGCCTTTTATTCACTGGTTGAGGTTAGGTTAAGGGAGAGTTCACAGGTAGGGTTAGAATGATTACTTTGTTGAGGATAGGGGTTAGGGGGGCTGCTGTTGTCATGGTTACAGTAATAACCATTTGGATAAAGTTATGGAAGGTTTAAAGAAACACATAACTAACGTTGCATAACCTATTATTTATCATTTGTTTTCTTAAACATGTGTAACACTAGCTATTCGACTGTGTTGAAACCAAAAACGTTTACATTTTAAAGTGTATTCCTCTGCCGTTTAAAAGTCAGCCATTTTGTTTGAATTATCGTGCAATGAATCTCGGGATATGATGGACGGCAAAGGATGCACCTGATGGATCCTTTGCGGTTGGGTAAACGGAGGACGCATTTGTCGGCTGCATCTGAAGGAGCCTTTGAATTGGGACACAGCTTTTGACTTTTGGCCAATTTGGTCCCCTGTGCTACAGTCAGATGTTTTGGTGTCCCATCCATCCACCCCGACCTTCTACCTGAGAGGATTTTATGGCTTTATAAAAACTCTACTTTAGTCAAAAGTCTTTATGACTGTGGCTGCTAAAAGGTTGTTTCACTTAAGCACAATTCTTGGCTTATAGATGTCTTTCTTTAGTTTTTATTTTCTGTTACCTACACGGCTGAGCTCAGTGGTTTCTGTGGTGGTGTTTGGGACTGTCCTTAGAAAAGGAGGACAAAACTATTGTGATTTTTATGACTTGTATGATTTGAAGTTTGAAAGTTATGCACCTTTAAAGGCTTGGCAGAAGTGTGAATGTACACCTATAGCTGAAGTTTCATTCCCGTTGTATAGGCATACATAGCTTCATCCATCCGTTGCATTTCTATGCTTCAAAAATGGCTGCAAGCGTTTGTGTTCCACAAAGGGGCCCACTTCTGCTGTTTCTATTGAAATTCACAAAGTGTGAGTCGAGGCATTTTCCCACATTCTTTGTCAATGTTAAGGTCTGCCCACTACTCATGAATATGTATGAACATATCCGCACAATATAGAGATCCTTCTCACAAACTCTCACCAAGTGTTTTAAACACTAAACCTTCAGAGCTTAGAAGTTGAAACAGTTACTGCTACGACATACTTAAAGAGGAGAGTCTGATTGTGGAGGTTATAAGAGGTGACGGCTCTGCAACAGTGAAAAAATCAGCTGTTAAAACTCAGATCGATCGGGTTGGATGGCATTGTAATAACACAACAGTTAATAATCAGAAAGAAGTAGAAATGAGTGGGCAAATTACCCCCTCTCTTCCCATGATGCATGACTTCAGGGCCGGTTCCTTTGAGCGGCGACAGACCACTCCAGATTAGTTCTTGTTCTGCACACCAGAGTCTGGCAGAAATCTCCTGCCAGCAGCAGCGGGAAGGCACAGCCGAGTTCCTAAATCCTGCAGTCAACAGCCACCCGGCTCTCTGTGCTCTGCTCCTGGCCTTGATTACGATTTGTGTGCCACAGTGGCTGGCTCCAAAAAACGGGGCCACATGGAAATATTCAATTATGTGTGCAGTCGGTCTGGATGGCCTACTGCAGGGATTTAGAAATTGTATTTAACATAAAGGGAGAACGAATTTGGGGAGTGTTTACAGAGTGACAGGTTGTAAAAGCAAAGCAAATCCCGTACAAACATTGTCTACTAGGCGGTAATCTTATTTCACTCCTGTTCCTCTCACAGCGAACACTTATAGATCCAACATTCAGATCCAATTTCATCATTAGCCTGCCAGCACCTTCGAGAAAGATGGATGCAAACAGCGCTCATCCTCTAACCTACGATGGTCCAGAGCCCAATATAGGTATCACAGACAATAGACATGATTAATTGCAATCCTATATTCTCCTTGTTTTGCCTAAGTCCACAATCTCTGCGATCGAATGTCAACGAAGAATTAGAGGAAGCTGAGGACGAATATGAGGAAGCACAATGTCATTGTTTTGCAGGAAAATACATTAGCATATTGACTTTGCTGGAGTGAATCATCATCATTACCTCAGGTCACTGTTGATTGGCTAAATCAAATTAACTCAAGTACAGGAAAACACACAATCAATTAATAAACTAAAGGAGTAAAAACATGCAGGGTTGTTTTATTTAACATCTTCGGCACATTATCGAGCAGAGAAATCATATTGCACTCCTGAAAAACACCCCTCGAGGTGTGTGTTACGTCATTAAACTGTAAAGGGAGACAGCCATTAGAGGCTTAAGTTGTCTCACTTGGTTGTGTTTTGCTTGATAATGGGCCTGTAGGGCTACTATGTGCACCGCAGGTCCACTTAATGCCGCACAGATCTGTTAGAGCCCATTACTCAGAGGATCCTTGTCATTGCCCTTGCCCTTCTTCAGTACCACACTTCAGCTCTCCCGTAATGGGATGTCTGTATTTACACCAGGTCCTGATTACTAATGCAGAGGCGGCGGTATGGGATACTGTGTCTACCACTCCCAGCTTTCATGTCTGACACCTGTAAGTAGGGAATTAGAGGCGGTTACTCATATTGCAAATGTGCAGACGCACAGAGGCAGATTTGGGGGGCTCGCGAAGCAAACAACCGCTATCTCCGGGAAACAGAACAACATATACATCATGGAGGGAATACATAAAGCATGTAGAAATATAAATATACTTTTGTGTGTAAAAGCAAAGCTAATCCTGTGTACAAAGGTGCAGATGTACTGCTCCTGTTGTTCTCTACATCATAACCAAGGACTGTATAAAAGAAGAGGACATGGCCACCATGACACCGTCGCCAACCTTTACATGGGCGGGTACACATTGCTACGTCTCTACCCTAGTTGTGACTGTTGTGAAGTAGTGAGATGTCAATCACATGTAGCTAAAAGAATACCTTTAACATCTATTTTCACTTTAAACGGGACCTATATTTACAAAATGATATATTGAAGAAGACGTGAAAATAGCAATTGTGATCCCATACATAATTTTTCAACCAGTGCAGTCGCCCCCTGCTGGTCATTAGAAGGAATTCAGTTTTAAGGCTTGGATTCACTTTGAATCTGAGGGCTACTTCAACTGAATACACAGTCTATGGTTAAAACTAACCGTAATGATGAGAAAAAACTAATATGTAAATATTTGTTCACTTAGCTTAGCATAAAACCTAGAGACAGCTAGCCTGCGTCCGTCCAAAGGCAACAAAATCTACCCACTAGCATCTGAGCTACGTTAGCTGTATGCTAGCTGTAGCCTTGTAGGACCTGTACAGACGAGTGTGGTATCAATCTTCTCATTTAAAGCTCCTGTGAGGATTTGTGTTGATTTTGGCGCCCCCTGTGGACAAAGCTGTACCTCTTATCTCTTTGCTGATTTTGTCCTGTACATGCTTAAGTGGTGTTTAACACAAAATCTCACCATGCTTTCTTTAACAGTCATGTATCACTCCCTTTAAATTTTTGCCCTGTAAAATGTGAACAAAGGCAGCGTGCAGTTAATCGCTTCGTCTGACACCTACCCCCCCGCCAGGAGTTTGAGCCATTAAAAATAACTATATAGAAATAATCAATCTTGTCGCTGATGTTCTGGGTTGCTTTTGTAGCTCATATAGAGTCATCAGAATTAATTTCAGTCGGTTTCAAGACCATCAAAAACTCCTCACAGGAGCTTTAAGTCTGCAGAGAATAAAGCAAATACGTGTTAGAATGACACTTTCTTTTCTTCTTACCAAGTACTTTGAGTTACGTAAACACAACTATAAAAGCCGTTACCATACTTTGGTATCTACAAGTGGATATAGTACCAACATCGAATGAAATGTGTTGACTAAGAACGTCTTGCAGACACATTCAAGTTCAGTGAACATTTTGCATAATTTGCATGTATTACCCTCATTTATTACAAAGAGCATCTTTGAATAAAATTAATGTCATCTGAGTGTAAATCAAATTAAATGCATAGAAACATAAAGTACTTGGTCCTCCAGTGTTTGAGAGTTTGCCTTAGTGCCATTTCCTTCAAATGTTCCGTGTGGACAGAGCCGGTTTGTTTCATGATTGAGGATCCCTCAGACTCCCCGTCTAACTTACACACTGTGTCCTGTCTTTGTTTACAGCGCTGGCTGTGATAGGAGCTCTGTAGACTTTACTCAGTCAATACAAACACTGTTGTAGACCCCAGCTGCTTCATAACTCGGCGGCACGAAGAACACACACGCAGGCGCAAACACAGCGGGGCGATAAGAATGCCTTGCGGTGTTCTTCTCTGGATGTGTCCTCCATGTAGAGAAATATATGTACATGGCAGCGAGTGCATCTGATGTACTGAAACGTTCCACTGGATTTAGCTGTGCTTGTGCCACCAACATACTGCAGGGTGTATGGGTTGGAATATGGGGCCTCTTGAGATGAAAGGAGCATGTCTGAAATAACGCTCAGCTGCCTAGTCTTGCTATATAGGACATACATGTTACATGATATTGGTTAGGGGTGTTAAAAGCATGTCACTCAATCTGAATGATCTTTTTTTAAACCTCATTACTTTAAATTGGTTTCAGGTTCAGCGTTATCGTCATTATATGATACAGGGTGGCACATGAAATGCAGATATGTAACATATGAGAAGTACTAAAAGGAAAAAGAGGGGGATGAAATTACATTCACTGTGCAGATATGTGGCTCTGTCTTCAGTCCAGGGGTACTTTCCCAGCATGCACTGGGGCAGACTTTTATATTCAGATGTTGTTAAAGAATCGAGCTGATATGCCTTGCTTATATTTAAGTAATCTTACAATGTGCTTGTTGATGCCTTTGTGTATAGACATCAATAATTTTACATTTGTGTTACTAATTTTAGTGTGAACCATAAGTGAGCTTTCCATCTCTCAGGGTCTTGACCCCCCCTCCCTTTAACAGCATACATATTATGTATTACGACTGCTATCTTCTTCATAATTACGAAACACATAGCTCACCACAATATACACTCATAACATCTCAGTTGTTACAGCTTAAAACTGGATGAGCTAGAATTAATGTATTTTTAATTTACTCTTGATTATGCTTTCCTCTTGTCCTCCAATGGGGGATCAATAAAGGTTATCTCATCTTATCTTCAATAGCAGGTGGTGCTAAACTGCTTGGTGATATTGTAAAATGGTAAATGGACTGTACTTATATAGCTTTTACTTATATACTATATACTTATACTTTTCTAGTCTTTGCAACCACTCAAAGCTGCTTTTACACTACATGTCACATTCACCCATTCGAACACACATTCATACACTGATGGCAGAGGCTGCTACTTTGCCTAACTGTCAATCAGTCATCACATTCACACTGACGGCTGTGCCACCGGGAGCAATTTGCGGTTCAGTGTCTTGCCCAAAGACACGTCAATATGTAGACTGAGGGAGCTGGGGATCGAACCACCGACCTTCCAATTGAAAGACGACCGACACAGCTGCCTAAATACAGGTGTCCACCTCTGCAAGCTCTTCTCTTTTAAATTAGCGTCCCATTTCCCCTTTACTACTTCAGCGTCTCTGCCTCATCTGAAAGGGCTCAGAGACGTCCCACTGTAAAATCAGCAATGTGTTTAAGTTCTCTGTATTACCAACAAACATGTTATTATGGACCAGATATATAAGAGGTATGAAGTGGTTGGTGTTATATTTTCTTCAAATATGTTCAGTGTTTCCTTCTCAGCAAACACTTGAGATTGTTAAACCATGAGCAGTGTGAGATTTCAGGTCCGCATATTACCGTCTACAGTCCACACTCCTCACACAGCATGGAGCCATCACACCCTCAGAGAGAGAGGATTATAATGTCTGAGAGAGTTCAGTGCTTTCGTGCTTATGAGGACATCCAAACTGGGCGAGTTTATTGCTGTTTGTCTTTTAGATGTGCTGGATTCGCTGTTTTGCCTCCCTGCATTTGCTTTGTCAGATTTGTCTTTTTGTTGCCAAACATGAGCTCTTATTTCAAACATCGATCGCAGTGATGTGGCTTTAATTCAACATCCTCTTCCTCAGTGTCTGCGTCTGGGTCCTATCCCAGCTGCCCCGCACATGAACTGTGAAAATTAGCTATATGGATTAATTGCTTTAATCATTTGTACATTTCTCCAGCGTTATAAAAACAAAAGATTGCACTCGGAGCTTAACAAGTCAAACTTAAAATTGGACCCAGAATAGCAGCGGCTCTCAGAAGCTCTAATTAAGGGTATCGTGTGAACAAAAGGCCATCCTTCCAGGTGTACTGTGTGAGCTCTCTAACAGCCAGTCTTTCATCACAGTGTGTTCGAGTGCAGCAGCAACCACCCGTACCGACTCCATTCAGGCTTTCTAATGAAACGCTCCATCTCTGTCATCAGACTGCTATTTTCACGATCTATTAAGCCTCATGCATTCATGCGCTGTTATGCATTATGTGCCTTTGACTTCTGCTATCCTGCAGCATTGTTTCAATTATAAAGGAGGGGGGATCCTTTCTTTAGCTTCATCAGGAAGTCGTATCGTGAGCGGCGGTTTTATGGATTTTTGCGAAGGAGTTTAAGATGACTTCCTTTGTAATTTTCCAGCCCGTTTGGTGGCCTCTCCTCGCTACAAATTGAGGCAGATAACTGCAGATCAGCGTCTGACGTTTAATGTATGCGAGCTGCTTAGTTTTCTTTGATGTTAATGTGTTTGCAGGGTTTAGCATCCACCGAGTCCGACACACAACACACTTCCTCTAAAGTTGCACTCCACATAAATGACCACAGGGTTGAATTGGGGAGTAATCTCCTCCAACAGAGTGCTGGGGCTGCATGTAATGGCGTAGCTTAGATGTTTATTGGAATTTAGACCACTGTATTTGCCCACAGGGTGCAAAATAAATTTCCAACTTTGCAGCTACTTGGATCATCCGGTGTGACAACTTTGGAGAGCCAAAATAAGGGTTTGCAAGCACCAGCATAGGACTTAATAAATATCAAGTTGCTTTAATTAGGCTGAATCTCAACATATGAACGCTATGGCAACGACCTTATCTGATGTAGTTTGGTTCATGCAGGGGTAAAAAACACTGAAGCACCCGGAGGGAAGCCACGCATGCACGGAATTACTGTATTAAAGTACGGGGCACGGGTTCTTTACTTGATTACTTCTTTTTTATAATATTTACTACATTTCAGAGGGAAACGCTTTACAACACTATACTCGTAATTAATATTTGCTTTTCAAAATAAGAGTTTATTTAAAAACGGGCTGCCCTGTGGTGCAGTGGTTAGCGCTGTTGCCCCACAGCTAGAAGGTTCCCGGTTCGAATCCCAGTTCAGATCGTTTCTGCGTGGAGTTTGAATGTTCTCTCCAGGTTCTCCTGCTTCCTCCCACAGTTCAAAGACATGCTCGTTAGGGGAATTGCTCACTGACGAGGTGTGAGTGTGAGTGTGAAAGGTTGTCTGTCTCTATGTGTCAGCCCTGTGATTGGCTGGCGATCAGTCCAGGGTGTAACCCCGCCTCTCACCCAATGACATCTGGGATAGGCTCCAGCCCCCCGCGACCCTGAACAGGATAAGCGGTATAGATAATAGATGGATGGATTGTTTTGTTACAATTGTTACAGTTGTTACAATTTCTTTTAGCAGCCTCTTTTGTCCAAAGCGACATACATCTGAGAGTTAATACAACGCAAGCAACGATCAAGACAGGAGGGAACAAAGTCAGTAAGTGCAGCTTTTAAATAATCATCATCAGCAAGATCAACAAGGGGGGGCTGGAGTCTATCCCAGCTGTCATTGGGCGAGAGGCGGGGTACACCCTGAACTGATCGCCAGCCAATCACAGGGCTTGTGTTGAATATGGCTGTCGATGTTATTGTTGAGGTTACTTTTCATATTTTAATTGCTTTTCTTGTTTAGTTATTTATCCACTTCTATCTTGTTAACTTCAAATCAATCAATCAATCGATCAATCAATCAATTACCAGGAAGAGGTGTAAACACAAATACACAAAACAAAAATACTAATTATATTTTGAAATCAGACAGGAAGTAACCGGAATGTGTAAAACGGCTTGTTTTGAATCTATAGGTTGTCTCTGTCGTTGTATTATGAGTATGCATCACTTTAAGTTACCACCTGTGAAGACATTTCATCTCAGTCATTTGTTTGTTCTGTTAATTGTAGCTGTGACACAATGAGACCATCATGCAGCGCGTCAAAGTCTTCAAGCATCCAAAAATAACAAGGCAGACAAACAGCTACTGTACGCGCAGCTGCACTAATGAAGAGTGTGTTTGAGCCTTAAATGAAGTCAAATATTTTACATAAACTCCCCGATCATCTGTCATTGAACATTTATGTCAAAGAGCTGGAGGCTTCCCTTTTGAAGAATAGTTCAATATCCTCCTGCACGCGGTTCTGCACACTTTGACATCCATCCAGGCAGAATTAAAGCACTTATAAGAGCAGAAAACGTCCTTATGTTTTAGTAAGTATTCAACATTCATTTACATTTGAGCCTTTTTGACGTTTTTGCACTTCTTAAAGTTGTAACACCCAAAAGCTAGGCCTAAAATGAAAGTATTCTTTCACTTATAAGCTCAAACATTCTTTAGTTTCAGTCTCTTAAATATGAGGATTCGCTGCTATGCCTGGTTTTAAATCATTGTTTGATGGGTTTTGTTGGTTGGTTTAGCAACACAAGCAATTTGTAGACGTCACTTTGAGCTCTGATGAGTCGTAATGAGCATTTATGTCTTTCTTTGTTTGACAAATTATCCACCAAACACTTAATAGGAATTATTTAAGGAAAAAACAGAGTTGTTGCTACTAAAGAACAACCTTTAAAATATGTAAAACTCTTCAGTGATCAAGAATTGTTTTAAAGGTTTTCAAGTCACTGGGAAACAAAGAACCACTATCAATATTCAATCATGCGTTCCACTTTGTTACATAACAGCACACTACTGTTCTGCACGAGGCCTTAATGAACCTGAATAACATCACAAGAACAACAAATGTTAGAAACATTTAATTAAAAGCCTAAAGTGGCGGAGAGACTGTATGTTATTATAGAGAAATATTTACCTATTAGAGTGTCGAGCTGAGTTTTTAATGATAATATTGGTTAACAAACCCCGTAAAGCCGAGCCTCTGCAGAGAGAGCGCTCTGCTCCCCGGAGCTCTGTGAGTGGGAAGCACAGGATCATTAGAGGCTAATGTCAGCCTGGTTGAGGTCAGCTGCTGAAGTAATGAAAGCACACAACTACAGAGGAAAACATGGCAAGCTTAGAGGCAACATCTCTTTATGTTTTAGATCTAATGTATTGATACATTAACCACCTACACTCTACAGGACCTGTGAACTGACGCTTGATTTCCATATTTTACCTGCCTTGCTGTCAGTCTACAGAGAAGGAATTCTATGATTTAGCAGCGTGCCAAATCTCAGTGGTCATTGACACAACTACTGACAGCCCTAAGATGCAAAAAAAAGGCACCTAAAATGTATTAATTTGCTTCTTTTTCTTTTAAATGTACTGTAAGAAGATGCTGCCGTCTGTCTGCTAGACATCAACATGTGTTGTTGGAGCCTTTCGGGGATTCGGGGTATCACAGAGTATGAAGCTTGAAATTAGCTTTGATAACAAAAAACCAACATGGAGACGGCCAAATCTCTAACTCGAGGTTTCATCTATGCAGTCGAGAAACCAATTGATGACGTCACGGTGGCTACATTCACTATTTATACAGTCTATGAATACTACACACACATGTGAAGAGAACCTCTGAGCCCATCGGCTAACGTTTGGTGACGTTTAAGCCTCGGGGGGCGACAGCAAAAATTCCTGGACTTCCCTTATTGCGCGCACATAACCTGATATTCTAGGCAGGAATTCTTTTTCAGTGTGCTGGTCATTGTTGCATATTGAGATGCAAAAAAATGGAGTTGACAGTGATCACTCAAATGAAGATATCTCTTCATAGAGATGAAGAAAACGGTTCAAATTTAACCAGATTAAAGGGCCAGTTCACAGATTTTCAACCTCAGTCCTATCATGCTATTATGGAGAGCTAATGCCATTATGGTAGGAAAGAAATGCAATTTCTCTCTGTGCCTTTGGCGGAGGCCAGGGAGCTTGATAAACTACACTTCCACAATCTAGGGAACCCGCCGCCGATGTCATGTCTTGTTCAAATCGTCAGGTCTGAAATGTAGTCTGCAGACCGGAAGATTTTTTAGACGATCCACCGGTATATTCTCGTCGTATTTCGGATTCTGTACCGCTCTGAGTCGTTGCCTGCAGCAAAACGGTAGTATTTCACTCCAGCGTCTCTCGCTGGGCTGTTCCTTTCAGAGGGAGGCGTGCAATGCACGCTGGGTGTTGTAGGAACTTAGAATGGGCGAAACCACGAGCTGTTTGTACAACTTTCTCCACAGCTATGGCGCCAGTTTCAAATATTATTGCTTCTATCGATTACACCAGCTTTGACTGACAGGGGCTTTTTCCAGGGGAGAATTTCTCCTTTGATCAACAGTTTAAATAATTGATATTTGCAAAACCTACCATTCAGTATCCTTCCTATCCAAACCAATCTACTCCTCCAGACAAGCCTGAGTGAATATGTACAACAATCTGATCCCACTTTCAATCTGCTGTGTAAAGTCCTCTCATCTCCTCATTGTCGAGAGATCAAGCAAACCTTCAGCCGAGCTTTGATACGACTCAAATGACAATAAAACTCAAATTATTTCTATACACGTAGGTTTCCCGCTCTTTACTTGTCACACAGGACAAGCCTAATCTACTTAAAACAAGTTGATAGACTGCTAATATAAGTGAGAGCGTGTGGCCATCTGAGGATCTGTCTTCATTAGGAGGCGATCTGTAGAGAGCTTCTATTAGCTCTCTATCAAGATGGGGGAGACTGTGAGGAGGAAATTACGCATGTCACAGGAAAAGGCGCGGGCGGCCCACAGCTAAGCCCAATGGAGGATGAAAAGCCTTAATCAACGACAAGGACTAGCGGTGACAGGACACCATGATCGCCCTGTGCGTCTCAATGTAGGAGATTATATCCAGCTTGTGACAGATCGAAGAAGGCACCGCTCTCCTTCCTCATCATCTTTCTCTCCTATCAAAGGTCTCTCCCAGATTCGGATCATTATTTTCATGTCTCATCTGCAGGCTGATAACACTTACTGTTCTTTGAAAGATAACAGCAGCAGAGCAAGCCCCCCCGGAGGACCACAAACACAACTGGCTGTTAGACAATGACTTTGTGTTAGAAAAAGAGTCGAAGAGTTCAGAATATCTGAAGATGCTTTTGTGTAAAATCCTTGAACTAAATTCAAAAGGTCGTGATCCATCTGAGAGATCTCACTGTTAGCGGTTTCCCGCTTCTCATCCTCGCTACATCACGGACACGCAAGTCAACCGTCAGTCACATGTTGTTGACAGGGTGCTTTAGAGAAGAGTGAGCTCCATTATTTTGGCCTGACCTTCAAAGTAAGAGCATGTACTCGAGATACGACTCAGATATACAACAGAGCTTTCCATTGAGCAGAGAGGGCAGCGCTAACGTACATGCATGCCGCTGGAGAAAAGGATCATTGTCTGTGGTTGTTAGTCGACCGATCCACAGTTAACCCGCCTGTTGATCCACAAATGGCTTTCGCTTGCCAAGGTTACTGGACATGCCTCCCTCTTCCTTTGTCACTCTCCTCCTTCGTGGGGCACCGGATGATAATTAACTTTGATTTAATAGCGCCGGTCCTCTGAGGAAATGGCTAATTAACAAACAAGGAGCTGAAATTTTCATCTGGCTCTCAAATGAAAAGGGCGCTGATTGGTGAAAGCACTCTCACTGTATCTGGAAGTTATTGTTTGTCATTTTGTCCGGCTATAAATCACAATATGCTTCTTAAAAAAACAACTCCATCGAGTTAGCATTTCACCTCTTAAAAAAAAACCAATACAAGAAATAAAATAAAAACATCATAATAATAGATTAGAATAGAAAACTTAATGCCTACATTACCCACAATGCATCCCCTGCTAACAATAAGTGTTTAGTGGCCTCAAGTCGCCTTTAGCAGAGATGAAGAACAGCCTACAGAGGTCTTACACAGCTGTGTTAAATACTTGACTCTGATTTGTTAATCATGGCATTAAGAGGTCTGTTATTTCTTGATAACAGACTGTTGCTATGAAGAACAGATCGTTGCTAGGGATGCAGATCTAATCACACAAGCAATAGCGGTTAAAAGACGCAAAAACTGTCAGTGTTGATATTCTTGCGGCGGCATCACAACATCCTGACACAAGTTAGTTTTACAGTTCAGCCACTTTTAGTTCAAATGTCTGTATCCTTGTTGTTGTACATGGTGCCCAAATGGGAGCATAAAAACATTCTTAATGACATTTTTGTTGTTGTTGCTACTGCCTGAAAATAATAGACTCTTTTATCAACGTATCATTTCAGTGACGTTTCAAACATAATCCAAAAACATCTTCTTCTTGTTGCCCTATAAATGTGAGAATTTGCTGTTTTTCTCAGTTCTCATTAGCACCTAAATATTTTGGTCCGAGGGTCAGACAAAACAACACATTGGACGATTTTGCCTCGGGCTCTGAGAAAATGTGAGACTGGATATTTTGTCTTTACAGTTTTACATTTTGCAGACCAGAAGATCTAACAAACACAGACAGCCCTACATTTCACTTTACAGACTTTTATAAATCATCACTTATGGGCCTCTATACATGTGTGTTGGTGAGAGTGTGTGCAGACTCTTGTGAGACCCTTCCCTCTGCATCTATTCTGTTGTTTTGCTTTGCTCGGGACGTTTTCAGGAGGGGCGCTGTTCGTGGTTCCCTGAGCCAATCACAGCGTATAGGTGAGTGTGGGAGTGGTTCAAATTAGCAACTGGGCCCCATTCAGACCGGCGAACATGGCGACAGAGCGTTGCAGAGTTGGCCTTCTGTTGGACAGGTAGGTGCCTCAAACCGGGTAGGACAAGCTAAACGGCGGTTAGCATGCTAGCGCAAAGGTAACCGTAATACTGTCGGTGTTAGCTCGGCGGGGTGGGCGTGTTCTCGCACGAGAGAGTGAGAGTGAGCTTCTGGTGACTAAGAGCCCAGGAGGAGGGGCCCAGTTTGAATGTGTTGTTGCAAACTGCAAAGAAAAATCCGACTTACTATACCTTTAAGCTCATTGAAAATTCAACAGTTTGTCAACTACAAATTACCATTCACTGGGTTATCAGTTTCTGAATCTTTTGTCAACATTGCCAATTGTTGTTGCCAATTTCGTCCCTCAGTGGCTGATCAGATTCAGACGAGGGAACAAGAGAGGACGATAGAGGGGATGAAATCTATCCATGGGGGCAAACTGTGCACACTATCTGCAGCTGAGCCACCAATGATTGACTGAAGTGAATGATAAGTACAAGGCGGAGGACTGACAACACAAACCTGGATAAATGGTCATTGGTATATTTGGTAGTAAGAATTGTACATTTTTAGGACATTGACATTTAGAGCAGAAATCGGTGTCTATGCATTCTGAGGAAAGTTTAAGCAGCATGTGCTCCACTGGATAGACATATTGCATGTGTAATATGTAACATGTGTAACTGCAAAGTGAGGCTTCACATTGCCATTGACATCAGTAGTAGGTATGTTGTAAAACGTCTGTTATTGTCTGTACGTTTTAGCATCCTTTCTATTGCTTTGCCCGAGATTTCCTCATTCATTAATTTTTTTGTGGGGGGAAAAATCATGAACTGGGTCAAATGTATCCTCCAACACTTAATTTCCTTCATTATTTCTGGGTTCTTGCCCCTTTAAGGCTTAACATCAACGTGATGTAAATGTGCTAAATTTAGCCATAAGGCTGGTGTTCACTGGGCGATGAGGCATTCAAAGATACAAAAAGCAGAAGAGAGACAATGTAAGGATACAGCATCAATAATAATCTTACTAGATGCTGTAATTTCTGACGATAATAAGTCACGTCTGGGATATCAAAGCTGTCTTCACTGCGGCTGTGTCTGCGTCTTTGCTGCATATTTCACTCTGAGCCCGGGGTTATGTGATGAGGCTTGTCACCAGGGGTTGTGCTGACACAGGGGACCCGGCTCTCTCCTCTGAGGAAGAGCCAACAAAGAGAAGCCGAGGTTACAGGGAGGAGGCAGGGAGTGTAAACGCCTGCTCTCTAAATCCCACAGGCTTTATGTGAGATTGAATGATCAGGAGCGAATCCGAACAAAGGCAACGTATACCGCAGTTGGAGAACAACACTACAGGTCTAACAGACACTTGTCTATCCATCTCCACTGACCTTTCTGCTTAAAAGCCTGCAGAAATAACAGAGGTCTGGTGTGCTCCTGCAGGCGTCCGTTTTTTTGAGGGGAAACATATCAGCGTGGCACGGTGACACTTGTCATCACGACGGCTCGGCTGGAAGCGGTGATGTTGCGATGAGAGCTCGTGCTAGTCTGTCGCCTGTCTCCACCCGGGCGCCTGCAGTGATTAAAAATGGCAGAGCAGTTAAAGCCTCAACCGCAAGCGCTCTTCAGGGCATCATGTCAGGGTCAGATCTAATCATGTTGCATTGAGAGAAACTTCAGAAACATGGTGCTTCGTTTCTCTTCTTCTAGAGCAGCCGACCCAAAGGTTAAGAAAAAGCTGCAGACCGATCACCCAGTCCAATCTGCTGTATTTACTAGTCAAGATTCCTGTATTAAATGTATCATAGACATCAGGACCTTGAACTTACTTAAAGTCTTGTTAGATGAGCAGCAGCTCTTCTCTCCTGAAGCAGGATCAGCGCCTTGAGGGAGCATCAGGATATATCTTTTGCTTTAAAGCTCCGAGGGCTGCACAGAGTTCACACAACTGCCAGTTTAATGGATTGAGTCGGGCTTTTCAGAGGTGCCACAGAGACACTGCTATTTGCCGTTCTGGTTAAAAGTCGGTAGACAGAAGAAGCCGATTTGTACCCTGTCTGTCTCTCTCTCTCTTGCTCCTTTCTCGTCCCACTTATAGCCGGGCTGATACCTTCATTTATTCACTGTGAACCTGAAACAAGTCAGAAAAAGGAGTTTGAAAATCCTGTAGCTGTCATTTCAGCATGTAGCGTTCTGACTAAGTGTAATGCAGTAAAGTATATTTCAAAGTAAACTCTTACAGATGGTCTCAGAAAACTCTTCAGTGATAACATTTACAAAGTGCATTTATCTGTTTTTTTTTTTGGAGATAAACAGTTTAATTGCACTGAGTTTTTCGCTTCACTAGAAAGGGAAGGGCAAAATGATTGGAACAACCGGAGGAAAAATATCTTTATCTTTGAAGTAAATAAATCCGAACTTCAAGGACATCTGAGCATCTGAGACAAATCGAGCCGAATACCAAACACAAGTGTGTATGTGTCGGGTAAGTAAGTCCGCCAGTCACTTCTGTCACACAAACCACAAAAGATAAGAAGGAAAAAAGGTCAAATAGTTTATAATCCAAACTGCAGGTTAGGGCTTTAACTTTTCTCAAATGTCCAGCAAGCATTAACGGCAATAAGCACAGAGAATTTTCAAGACCCCGCGTGTTTAACAGGAGAACAGCTTCTTGTGTTGGTCTGAAGCAGACATTCACAGATATGTAAACTTCAATGACTGTAGTGATTGTTTTAGTTAAGTCTCTTCTCGCCGTTCCTCCTCTACTCTGCCAATTCGGAACAGATCGTCTGCAGGAGCCGTATTTGTCAACAGAGCTGTCAATCATCCTTTTTACAGCATCAAATAACTAATTAAAAATAATCTTGTCAGAAAAATGAACACTTGGATGTAAATCAGCATGATAAGAACTATAATGACAGAAACCATGTTTGAGAAACTTTTATTTGACGTGTATTTTGATTTTATAGTTTGACTCATGTCCCATCTGTTAACATGGAGGAGGCGGGCTTTATGACCTATACTGCAGCCAGTCAGCAGGGGGCGACAGAGAGGTTTTGGCTTCACTTTTAGGGAGCTGTCATGTCGTCCATGTTTTTATATAGTCCATGGTTTAAACGGTATGTTAAGTTATGCTATGAACGTTATTTTTCAGAGCTTTAAACATTTCTTTCTGATGAAAAGTGACAGTAGAATCGATGTTGCCCTGGGTAACAACCTCAGTTTATCAGACATAACAGAATGACAAACTGGGAAAAACAGAATCACCAATAAAGAGAAGCTTCTTTAATTTATACCTCACAAAATCATCAGGGATGTTTTTAGGGTCATAACATTAGGGCCTACATAAAATATTTTAAACAGTTCCTCTTATCACAGTAAAAAAACATGATGAAGTTTGACATGATGAAAGGCAGATAAAGTAGAAAATGTGGCTAATTTAAAAGTGTGAAGAACACTTAAAAAATGCCTTTTATAATTAGAAAGAAAACCCCAAAACAACAACTTTATAACATGCACAGAAAATGGAAACTAGTTGGAAACTCTCAGGAATGGTGTTTTTTCCTTCCCACCGAGCTTCATCATGTTCCAATGTCACCAAAACAAACTCAGCAGTGCCGTCACGATCAGCAGCATGAAGTCAAACAGCTTCCATGAGCAGCACAAACACAATAACATGAAGACTTTATGAGACGTTGGAGAGAGCAGAGCAGAAATCTGACTTTCCTTTAACATCTCAGTTCTGCAGTGCTGTGGCAGCTTTCAGACCACTGAAGCTCCTCACTACGTACCCGACATACATACACAGCACTGCTGTGTGTATTCTGAAAGCTGCTGGCTCTCTCTATATGCAACCTTGGCAGTTTTACACGTCTTAGAATCTGACCACTTTTACATATAGATTACAACAGCAATATCTCTAGTGTGACCTTTCTCTCTGTCTCCACTCTCTCTGAGCCTAAGGCGGGGTACACACGACGAGATAGGCGAGCTGATTTTGGGCCTGATTCCCCCCTTAAGACAAAAGCCGGCAAAGTCTTGATTTTTTGATGGTTCTAAAGATTATCTTGAAGAAGGGTTGTTATACGCACATCACGTATAGGTGCAGGGCAATCAAAGAACACTACGAAGAAAAACAGGAAGAGCCCGAAGAAGACCATTGCGTCGAAACGTTGTGATTAGCATATTAAACTTTTTGTGGCATTGAGCGTGTGGGCTGTAAAGATTATGTTGCCAGATTTTCCTGTGGTGCGAGGGATGTTAAGAGGGATTTTACTTCCCCCGAAGAACACCAGGGCCGCACCGATTTCAAATCCTAAATATTAAACATGTTCAATATTTAAGATTTACGATTACGCCAAGTGGGAAGCAAGCTGACTGCAGAAGGAAGCACATCAACCGCAGCCATGGCGGCAAAAGCAAACGTGAAGCATAAAGTAACACGTACAGCCCAAGCTCACGCCGTCTACACAACTCTTTCTTCATGAATTTTCAACAGCTGAAACTTCCTGCCCGTCGTCTGCCATGTTTGTCGACACTCTGGTTGTTGGTGAATTAATATGTGGTGTGCTGTTTTGGTCATACTGTTGCTCTCCACACACTACAGGAACAAGCCTGTTAAATCTATCATTGTTTGTCCTCTTGTGTGGGGTCTCTTTCAGTTAACTGGTCGAGGCTGATGGCCGTCAAACCAGTTTGTTTCTGTCTGTTAAAGAAGTTTCCCCCCTCGCATCTGTCGCCAAGTTCGTCAGGTCTCTGTAAATATTACCATAAAGAGTAGAACTGCTGTAAATGAAAAGGCAGTGACATAACTGATTGATTGATTATACAGTAAAACTTCCAGTGTGACACAAATCTGAAGTGAATGCCTCAGATGAGAGTGAATGATGCAGCAGCCTGTGGTTAAACACAAGCAGAGAAATTAAATGCACTTCTTCCCCTGATCATGTTTATACACTTCTACCATAAGATACAAAGCAAGCAAATATAATCACCTTATTAAACTGTAAAACAACTGTGATTGTGCAGATTACATGTTGCTATGGAAATCCTTCTCATGTCAGAGCAGTCAGAGTTTTGCTCTCGCTGTGCGACTGAGGGCAAGAGAGGCAACAAAACAAACCCTCAATACAACTTCAGGAACAATCAGACCAGCCGTCTCCTTCCCTATATTTTCCAATTTTCTTTCATGACAGCTGCTCCACTATCTCAGGCACAAGGGGACATATATCACATGAGCATGACCCTGGATATTGTAATATTGTAAGAGAAAACTGAAGGCAGCAATGTCCCTGTCTTTAAAGGGTTAACAGCTTTAAAAATGATTGAAAGATGCCACTTTGGTCAGATCACATAAATAAATCTTTTTATATATTAGAATTTGAGCTGATTGAGCTGAACTGTGTAAAGTCCTCGTCCTCCGTTTCTATGCGCTGCCATGTAGAAAAACCGGATAAAAACACCATTATTCACATTCTGTCAATATGTGCAAATTAACCCTCGTTTAAACGCTGAAGGAAGTTCCAAATTGGACTCTTGAGTTAATGGCGCGGGGATGTAAAGCGTGTCTGGGAAATGTGTTTGGGTTTTAATAAGGAGGGACGACAGACGAGCCTTTTTAAATTGGGTCCAAAGCAAAAACACAACATGCTGCCTGGCCTCCTCTAATAGAAGCGAGGAGTGATAAATAAAGGCCTAACAGCTTTAATTAGTTGTCAGTAT
The DNA here is from genome assembly GCF_022749685.1 of Semicossyphus pulcher. Taxonomy (NCBI): domain Eukaryota; kingdom Metazoa; phylum Chordata; class Actinopteri; order Labriformes; family Labridae; genus Semicossyphus; species Semicossyphus pulcher. Next base: position 23,964,174 of record NW_027211637.1, read on the forward strand.
GGGGTCTGAGGTTGTGAATCCTCCTCCCACTGCTTGCATGCAGCTCACTCTCTTCCTCACTTCCTTCCTCCCTCAGCCTCCTCTCCTTAATCTGCATCTTCTTCTGCCCCCCCTTCATTTTCAGCCTACTTCCTCTCATTGATACCCTGTGTGTGTAAATTGAGGGAGGCATTTCAAGGTTGTCTCCATCTTTGATCGTTACACAGCGGACCCCATAGGAAATATCAAATATTAAAGCTACACGGCTTCTCAGCGGCGCACACTTCGAGACACGGCATGCCATAGGAATGCATAGCGTGATGTTGAAAATGCACAAGCGGCGGGGTTTGCACGCTCTTCCAACGCAGCTCCCACGGGACCCGCTGGTTTGAACAGTTTGGTGTTGGAGCGCATGAACATTCCTGCAACTACACACAGGATAACAAGGAGTCTAATCCAGGCGTGTCATATGGTGAGCCATGAAGGGCAGGGAGCTTTCAGATTATACCTGGTGATTTCTCTGAGAGGATGAGGAGATGAGGAGAAGGGGAGGGAGTAATTAGGGAAATCATTTGGGGTCGTATTCGCAAACATTCAGACACTTCACTCGGAGTTAGAGAGAGCACTTCCAGCTTAGAGGTGATTTAGGAAAGTTCACAAAGTGACTCGGAGAAATGAAAAGACGAGAACTTTTAACTCAGGGATGAAGTCTGTTTGTCTCCGGCTTCGGAAATTGGCCGATTGCTCTGCAAAGAGTCGTGAAAAATCTCTGTATATCACCTCCGATTAGTGATGTATATCCAAGGCTGGGAGTGAGGTCCTCGTTTTAAATGCCTCTGAGCCAAAAGTTCAACGTTTATGGACCTCAGCAATAAAATGCCTCAACAATATATTCAGGATCTGTTGTAGCCCAGAAGAAACAAGGACGCCTCCAAACGAGCCCTGTGCGTGCCAGATAAGCATGTTTTTATTACCCTGGTGCGTTATTGTAGCAGCCTTTGTTAGCTCTGTCGCCTCACAGCTTGAAGGTTCCTGGTTCGGCCTTCCTGCGTGGAGTTTGCATGTTCTCTCCGTGCATGCGTGGGTTCCCTCCGGCCTCCTCCCACAGTCCAAAGACATGCTCGTTAGGTGAATCTAAATTGCTCGTAGGTGTGAGTGTGAGCGTGAAAGGTGGATTCAAGTAAAGGTCAAAAAGATGTTAAGCTCGCAAAATAATGTTCACAAAGAATTTCCCAGCTCGCAGTTGTATTTGACGTTTTGTGCATGTTAAAGAAGTAAGTAATAAATTCACTGTCATGTCTCCCTTTCTCTTCCGTCAATAATAAGTCTGTTGTAGGCCATCAGGAACGCGCACGCTAGAAGCAGTCGCACCCTGATTGGACAGTTTAGCTTCCTCTGTTTGGGTGGTCAGCGGACAACGTGGAGTCAAGCCAATTGGCTGGTTAGCTCAGAGGTAAAGATTTAGTGCTTGTAACTCGAAACTCGTAGCTTGTTGCTAGCTCAAAGTAGAATATATTGTAGCACAAATTCTAAGTACACAAACACAAAAAGTACAGTGCAACATGCACACAAATATGAAATACAACTGCGAGCTGTGAAGTTATTTGAGAACATTATTCTGCGAGCTCAAAATGTTTTTGACCTTTATTTGACTCTATTGTCTGTCTGTATGTGTCAGCCCTGTGACTGACTGCCGATCAGTCCAGGGTGTACCCCGCCTCTCGACCAATGACAGCTGTGATTGGCTTCAGCCCTCCTGATCAGAATCAGCGGGCAGACAAGCATCAAACAAAAGGTAGCGTCTCCCGTTTATAGAACAAGCAGTCATCCTAAGGTCTGCTTGCATGGGGCATTAATTTTCCAATGAACCAAAATATATCGCAGACACGTCTCATCAAAGACCCCATTCACATTTTGTGCTGATTGGGAAGCGATATCAATATTAGGACTGTCTGGAATCTGCTCAAACTCTCTCTATAATGCATTCTAGCTAAATGTTCAAAAGGTCTAAATGCACACGTCTCTCCTTACTCCGCCGAAGCGCAACAACCTCAGTCAGTGATCTGCAGAAATAGCCACTAACGGGGTCTGTCTCCTGCGACGATGGCAGCCAAAGTAAACCTGAAATTACCCTGGAATTAGCCTCCGTTCTGTCTCATTAATGCTTCAGGAAATAACAGATTTCAACACATTTGGTCGCACTGAAAGGGCACTGAGCTGTTGAAGCTGATCCCTGATCAGTTCAAGCACTGAAGGATGTGCGTGGGTGAGAAAGCCTGATGAACCAGAGCTGTGAAGATTGAACTTTTGTCTCACTTGTAGCCAACAGATAAGAAAAATCTGTGTTTTTTAGTAATTATTAGGAGGATAATTTAATCACTGTTGTAACCACTGATGTATATGGCTGAAGTATAGTCTTTATGGGTTTTTGGCCTTTACCAATCAGGTTCAGGACCTGGATCTGGACTGAAGTCGGGCTGACCGTGATGTGTATGTAGCCCTCAAAGGAGCAATTTGCTCCTCGAAAAAGTCTCTGTCAGTCAAAGCTGGTGTTCTCTGTAATCAATAGAAGCGATAATATTTGAAATTGGCGCCATAGCTGTGGAGAAAGTTGTACAAACAGCTCGTGGTTTCGCCCATTCTACATTACTACAACACCCAGCATGCATTGTGCCCCTTCCTTTGAAAGCAACGGCCCAGCGAGAGACGCTGGAGTGAAGTACTACCATTTTCGCTGCATGCAATGACTCAGAGCGGTACAGAAATCTGAAATACGATGAGAATATAACAGTGGATCGTCTAAAAAATCTCCATGTCTGCAGTCTACATTTCAAACCTGACGATTTTGAACGAGACATGACATCGGAGGCGGGCGTTCTAGATTGAGGAAGTGTAGTTTAGCGTTTTACGCAGTCTGGTGGCGGTTTTCCAGGGCCCATTGGAGAAGCGGATAGCGTCCTCCAAAGGCACAGAGTAAAATTGCATTTTCTTCCTACCATAATGGCATTAGCTCCCCATAATAGTGTGACAGGACTGAGGTTGAAAATCGCCGAACTGGCCCTTTAAAGAAATTAAAAAAGACTGCAATCATATTGGTAATGATGCTTATAGGGGCGCCTATATGTAGAGTTAACATTAGTGCATTAAAAGTCTCTACATGTTAAAATTAGAATGGTTATTAGATACATGCTGCTTCTTTTGTTATTTTATATGTTCAGAGGATTTTTTAACAAACCTTTCAAAGTCTGTTTTTCTGTCACGTGTTCCTTGTATGATAATGAATCACCACTTGGACTGTGTGTATGTTTTTCTCTTTTGACCACAGTGCCAAGCCTTAACAAGACAAACATGTTCTTTTATGTGATCATCTGATGATCAGATGAAGCTCACGCCGCCTCATCTCTGATTCCAACAACACCGGAGAGTCTGCTACGTCCATTAATGCTGCTTCACTGGCTCACAGGAGAACACATCCTATGGTTAATGAAATTAATTGAAGCCTCGGAACAGTGTTAATGGTGTAGTAGCATTGATTTATTGAGTGAAGGAAAACAAACTTGTCCCTAATGAGATGGAGATCAACCACAAATGTAACCTACGTACAATCTGATGTGTGGGACGCTTATAGATCCATGTTTCTCTGAGGATTTGGAGCTTCTTTCTGTTGGGCCTCCTCCCATTTTCTCCTCCTCTGTGAGACCCACAGATCAATACAAGTCCTACTCACTTCTAACATGTGCACCAAAAAAGCCTGCACTATTACCTCTATGCTTCCTTAATATTAACTAGGATTTAATCTCATTTTGGGTCCTTTTTTTAATTTTCCTACTGACACATCTAATACATCACATGAGAGTTTTGTGTATAGCCTCTGGTGTCTTGATGGTTATAAGGGAACAAGCGCCAACACTCTCGGCCCTCCGCAACACATGATTTGACATCCCTCCCCAAAGACAGTGCTTTCCCCGGGGTGGTTTTCTTTTCTAGGTCAAAGCTTAAAGCTTCACTGAAACTTGGTAAAGCCAAACATTTAAATGAAGTTGTTCTTGGGAGAGAAACTTCATCCAATCATTTTTCAGTTTATGTGCCTATAAGCAGCGTTTCCCTGCGCCTCCAACAAGCCATTTTGAAGTCGTCACACAGAACAGCGCAGTAGATCCATAACCGCATATTGCAAACATCCGGAGAATTCTTTTCTTGTTTGCCAATTTCCGTCCTCTTGTGTCTCCGTCACAGATAAGGAAGCGGCGACCTGACCCTCGCTCCAGCGACACTCTCTGAGATGAGAAAAGCTAAAGAGGTTATGAGAGTTCATCTGACAGGTCCACAGGGAAATGTCACACGGAGCACATTAGCTCTTCTCTTGTCCACTGTCAAATGTCAGTATGCTAATGACCAGAAATCCATGTCAATAATGTTCTCTAGGTTATAGCATGCTAGCTTAGCATCTGTAGGGGCTCCTGCAGCACTTCAAGAGAGCATCTGTGCTGTGCAGTTTCCATATAAGCATGCGGTTTCTCCAAGAACATGCTAAGACAGAGAGGATCTGATGAAACATTAAAGATTCAGAGAGGGTTTGTGGTCTCTGTGGAGGGGGAGCAGATGCTGAATGCATGTTCTATGGTTTGAATCCCATATCTAAACCCTATGGGCATCAACCAAGCATGGAAAGTGTGTATTTTATTAAAGAGGCAAAGGAAAGATGTAGTTCCCGTATGGGGAGCTACAAAACACGTTGCACGTTATCTGGTTGTTCTGCTGCGTTGACTGTATCCACTTATAGATAAGTCGCTCCTGATGTTGTGCAGGAGCTTTTGCCTTGGTGTAAAATATTTGTAGTCTTTATAAAATCACCACCAACACTGATTAAATAGACAAGGTTCAATTTAAATGAACTGACTGCATTTCAAGTGTTTGCCAGAACCGTCAAGGTTGCATAAGAGACAAATATCCACACGCTCAGGTACGCACATTCTAATAAGCAAAGCAAAGGATAGTGCTGTAAGTTTAAATGCATGTGAGGACCTGAGGGTTGAATATGATACATTTGGTGGGAACTCACATCCAAAATGTAGTCTTGTACCATGAAAGAAATAACACTACACTAGCAGTATTAATGAGGCGAGCTAACCCTGAGATGTAAATATGCTAGGGGAATACAGACTCATGCGTACTGGGAAACTGTTAACAGAGGAAAATATTCATGGGATCATACACAGCTGTCATACACTGAAACTATGTGAAAAGTCTATGAGGAATTAATGCATGCAATGTGGTTGCTGATAGACAAGTTACGACGAGTATGCTAACGCTTGCATTAGCAGCTAACGCTACTACTAACTTCTCCATAGCTTCTTCCAGTTGATGGTAAAACTATTTGTCAAACAGACTTGTGCCCATAAGAACTTATTAGAAATGCAGAAATGCTAAAAGATGACACTGGACTAGGAAATAAGGAAAAACAAGTCAGCAGTAAATTAGCCCATACATGCCTTTTTGGGGCTATCTTTGCTAACTGTTGTTTTTGTTCATTTCCGGACAAAAATATTGTATTATAATATTGAAATAGCAAAAGATCTTTTTCAATCCAATTTAAATCAACTTTTAAAAGTAGTGCAAAACTCCATGATAACCTGCGTAATTACTGGCATGACTTAATATTATCTCTTCCAGTGAAGAAGCTGCTGTTTCAAGTTAGCAGTTTATTTTTCATTGAACCATTTTGGAAAGAAATGGAGTGCAAACAAAACCTGTCACACCGTAATTAATAAGTAATGTGACTCTGCATTATACAAGTGAGCAATGGAAGGACAACCTGTCCAAGAAGCCTCATGTGAATTAGCACATTAAACTACATTGTTGATGCTGTTGCTACTGGTGATGAGGTAGAACATACCTCATAATGTAGGTGTTAGCAGCAGACAAATTAGTTCAGGGGATTAATCTTCTGTTGGTAAATGATGGAAACTGTACAATTGCTAACCGGAACAATCCCTTTTCCTTTTTATTTAGTGTACGACTAGTTTAGCTTAGCTTAACTGTTAGTGAAACCATGAATAGCACAAGTTGACCCTGAAATCTCAATTGTTACAGCTCTTTGAGGCTACTTGGTCAGGTCAACCTTCTTATCATCAGAAGCACAAGATCGTTCTCTTTGGTGGCACCTATGGGGATAAACGATAATTGCAGGAGCACACTCCCCAGATATCCAGACAGATGTTGCATGTATGAAGTCCACGGTTGGCTCCTTTTTAGACTGTTTGCTTCATCTGAGCGTCAAATTTGTTTATTTTTCTTTGGATTTTCACGTATTTTTTAAGTTGTATCTGGCTTAATCACCATTGTGTTACCTCATTCGGTGATAGATTGTGACTTAATAGACATTTATTTAAATGAAAATCTTTACGATTATTACTTTAAGGTATGCTCACAATATATTCAGTTATCTTCCGTTGTGACAGGTTGTTTTTTCCCACTTTATTTTGTTCCCAAACCGCCCAAGAGAAGCTAGTCACCCATAGCATCCTGCTAACTCACGCATATGCTGCTTCAGTGAAAAGAATAACTCAAAGTAGTGCTTTTATTCATGCAAGACAATGTTTAAATGTATCTATATTGTTTTTGTAGTAGATCATTAACTTTGTCTAGATACATATTGAATAGTCTGAGATGGAGAGATACACACACGCACACACAACGTTTTCAAAAGCTGCATTTCCATCAGGGGTGCTGGCTGACTGGGCAAGCATTTAGTGTTTGTGTCTGCCACAGGACGGTCCATCCATCTGCTGCAGTCACTGAAGACTGATGGTGAGATTCCGGTGTCCAGTGGAAAGTGACAAAAGAGGAAAAAAATAAGTGCGTCCGATATGCTTAAGGACAAGAGAAACCATTAAAAGCGGAGAATTACTAAGCAATCTCACTTCAAAGAGATGAACGACGAGGCTCCGAGCGTTTTCTCTTTCGTCAACGTGCCGTCTCGTCTCAGACTTTCAGCACCATCAGTAGACCATTAACAAAGTGCCCGAGAACAATGCAGGAAGTGAAGTTTAGAAGAGAATAAGGAACAGACACGAGTATTGTAGGTTGTCTATGAATTTACATTTTCCGAACATTTGATTCTGTATTCATGAAGCGTCTTTACTGAACGGTCTTCAGCATCATTACCATGTCAATGACAAAGAATTGCTGCAACCTTGTTGCACAAAATCTAAAAGGGACTCTGATTATGCTGATTGTGCGAGGAAATTAAAGTGATTACTGTAATGTGGGAACCTTTTTAGCCCTCGCAGCGGTAACAACAGCACGGACCTTTAATGGGAGCACGGCAGACAGAACAGGTTTATTCTCTGCGGTAATTAGAGCTGTTCACAAACGTAGCACAGTCTTTAAGGAGAACGTTGCTTAATTGCTACCTTTGTCGCAACATTGCTGCTGTTTGAAAGGATAATAACAGCCGGTCAAAGTAATTGTCGCTTTATGAATTCATTTGTCGAATTGTGCTGGAATGCGTCCCCGTAATAACTGGTTATTGTTCTGCTCTCAAAGCTGCGGCATTGTTGCAGGGATGCTGCTGAATCTTGTTGCATGAGCAAAAGAATGCCCCAGCAAGAAATCCTGACCACCTGAAGAAGTTAGGGAACATTTTGCAAGGAGTGTAGGGAAGTCAAATTAGGAAAACGGTTCTGGTTGGTATGTAAATTAATGCAATTAAGCAAAGAATGCAGTGATGATCATTAGCAAGTGTACACCTTTAAGTTCCCCAGTAAAAGGCAAGTGGCAGCCTGAATCCTGCCCTCTGAAATTGATATGCCGGTCAATGACAGTGATTACCATGCCTGTGCTTCTCCCTCCTACGCCTACCCTGTCACAGCGGCAGAGATAATGTGACGGCACGCATAATGTGGCCTCGCTGTGGTCGTGTTTTACTAACCTAACACACACAGAAAGATAACCCACTTTTTTTTTCAATTGTCCGGCACTGTCCCAAAAATGATGATTAACCAACCACTTTGCTGTAGGCCATGTATATGAACACAGATACATCATCATATAAAGACTCTGTGACAGCAGATGAGAAAATCTATCTCTTTTTAATGAGTGGAAAATGGATTGCTCCAGATTCAGAGATTGCACAGTGCGAGTAAAAGCTATAAAAGCTGCAGCATACACACAAGCTCTACACTCACACATTCTCATTAGGCCTGTAACAAATAATGAATATTTATCTCACCGAGTTCTCGCTTCCCTGGGCCGCGATCTCAACATCCCACCCGTCTTTATTTAAAAGAGCCAATATGAACTTCTTACCTTTTACATTTGATATGCTCTGTTATGTTATGTATAACATAGGGATGCACGATATTGGATTTTTTGCCAGTATCCGATATGCCGATATTTTCAAAACCATTTTTTGCCCATTTCAATACCGATATATTAGGCTAATGTGTTTTTTCTACATACTTGCAAAGAACATCAAGTCTCCACTGTAGTGCAGATGATCTCATGCCTACTCTAATTGTAGTGGCCAAAAACTGCCATACCGCAGACATCTCGGACCCTTTGTTGTACAAAAGGTCACGTGTCTGATCACTCACGTTTCTGAGCGCACCTGAAAGCAGCATCCCCCCGAAAGAGTTAGGGAGACATGCCCGGACTTGTTTACTGCACCTGCTACGGAGACATCAGTGATCGCCGACTCCTTTTATCGTGTGTGCATCCATGAATATGTAAGTTAGTTTTGCACTGATGTTTATGTTACACTCTGTTAACCTCAGCTTTGTTCCACGAGTGTATTTTCGGCGTGTTTGATGTTGTTAAGTCCGGTAAAATGAAGAGAATGTGAGCTAACTGTTAGCTAATTAAGAGTTGTGAAAGTTGTTTGTCTTCTATTCATTGGCTCCAGTATCTGTGACATTTTAGTCTTTAATTTTGTTGTTGTTGTTTGCGCAGGCAGTGCGCGCACACTCGCGCCGAGTAAGCATGTTCTAGCATTATGTCAAGCTTTTTCAGGGAATCATCGAGCAGAACTGCTAAAAAATAATTGCTAGTTGATACTCACAAACAGCCATTAAGCTCGTGGTAAGAACAGGTTATACCATTGTCTTTAATTATATTACATTATACATGAATTGTTGGTTGTTTGCTTTCCCTGTGGAAAAAGACTCTAATGAATATCGAAGAATTAATTAAATGTCCCTTAAATAAATTCACACAGCAATCTGTAAACAAAACAACATGCAGTGATTATAACAGCTAAAAGCAGTCGTGAGACATTTTGGGAAATATGCCTATTCACTGCTCGCTTAGCTTAGCATAAAGCCTGGAAGCATGGGTAAACAGTTAGCTGGCTTTGTCAAAAGGTTATTAAATTTGCCTTCCAGCACCTCTTCAACTTACTTATTAAAATGCTAAGTGAGCTGTTTTCAGTCTTTACGCTAAGCTAGGCTAATGGCTGCGGGCTAGAGCTTCATATTCCCAAAACAGTCTTTAAAGTTGTATCGATCGTGTCCTTTAACTATTCCTGTATGTACGTTTTCAGTAATTTCACAGCATTGGTCTATATAGCAAATAACTTATAATACTTTAGTTTCAGGTCCAAAAAAAAAGTCCAAATAAACAAATAAATAAATAACAATCCTCTGAAATGTAGATACATTCAGGAGGGCGAGCCTTTACACACACTGCATGCCTAATCAACATCTACTGAGAGAGTTCAGGCTCATTAAACAGGCTCTTTGTGCCCGCATTAATAATGCAGAGGCAATGCGAGAGCCGTGATGTGCTCAAAGACCTGCCATCTTGTTAATGCACCATTAATCACACAGGTTAAGACAACAGCCTTGGGGGCAGTTCACCCCTCCTCTCTTTGAGGGGGGGCGGTCAGAGAACAGGGCGACTGTTTTTCTTGTCCCTGACGCTCATGGAATCCTTTCGAACGCCCCGGACATGCAGCTCCGTGAGACAACAGAGAGAATATTGTACTCAGAGACACTTTGTGTGTTTTGCCCTGCACTGTCACCTCTTTGTGTTGGCACATTATTTCCATTTCAACCTTGCAGTGTTAAAGCCAGACGGGACAAAACACGGGCAGGAAACTTGCACCTTCAAAAGCCTGCATAAAGAATAAAGCGGGGTGTTCAGGAAAGAAGCTCTGACTTTAATCCTCTCTGAATATATCTACGTATAATACTGATCACCGCACCTGTTTTGTCTCACTTAGAATTATAGTGTTGCTCACATATGAAAATGAAGGTGCACATCCTCAGGGTGAAGTCACATCTTTAAACATTTCGACTGTTCTGCGCGGTGTAGCACGAAATGTGGCTGAAAAATACATTCCTCCTTAATAGTTCACTAAAGAGAGTTTTTCTGGGGCTATTATGTGTTTTACTTCCCTGATTAAAATGTAAAGTGGATGAAAGTAGGGGCACAAGTAATCATAGGAGACGAGAAAGTGACCTGAATAGTCTTGACTCTGGTTTTTTTCTGCGGCCACATGGGCATTGCCACACTTTATCGGACTAAATTTCCCTCGACTGGGGATAGACTGCTAGTTTTAAGGCTTTTCTCACTCGCTCCTATTCCCCTTTCCTCCCACCTGCTTCTTGAACTGAAATCAATGTTCCAGCCCTTTTCATCCTCTTTGCAGATTGCCTCAACCCGGGGCAGAGTCTATCAGGCTCCACCAGACTCACATTTCCCTCCAGCTGCAGCACCTACGGGGAACTCCACGACTGACTCAGCCCACCCCCGGGGACGGATAATCCCAGGCTGAAACCCCCAGATTCTGTGATTAATGATATGTCTAGTGCTCGTGACCCTTGTTCTCTTGCTGTGATGCCTCGTGTCGAGCCCTCGGAGCTTTGGAGAGCTGACAAGGGAGACCTGTACAATTATGCAGTGGCACAGCGAAGCAGCCCCCTGGCAAACATAGACGGAGCCTGACAGGGCCTTTATTAGCAACAAGACATGGGAAGCATATACAGTAGAGTACACACAGAGAGGGTGCAGCCACAGTCATTTATACACTGTGTGAGCGCATTGCTGTGCCTGCATATCGTGCAAATGGATTCAAAATGTGAACTCATGTGTGGTTAAGTCCTGCTATATTACATACATGAATTCTGGATATAACAGCCCATATTTTAAAAGGCGCCCCGCAGATGCTTTCCTGTCGAATGCATTGTGTTTGTCAAGCATAAAAAATGTGTTTGTCTTCTTATTCTTTGAATATTTCAACATGTGTATATGCACATTTACATGAGTCATCTTCTCAACTACGTGCATTTAAATCTTTTGTGATACATTATTGCTACCTACTCTTGATTAGCAGGTTAAACGTCATATAGCTTGTACTCTAGCCTGCAGTTACAAGAAGAAGAAGATGTACTTTATTAATCTCCAGAGGGAAATTCAATGTTTTCAGGCCCGAAAAACACACATGCACACAGGACTCTATGGACATGCATTAACAGAGAGATGTCAGAGTGAGGCGGCTGCACGTGGACTTGTGCCACGAGCAGTCGGACACCTCTCCAGCTAGGCCATGTTTGGTCTGCACCCTCCGGTTACCAAGCCGAGTCCCTACAGACTGAGCTACCGTCTGCGCAAGTGCAGTAACATGCATACTTGTGCACACACACATATGCATCCTTGTTTGTAGAGCTGAAGATACAAGCAAATCATTGCATTGCTGCTTCGAGTTGTCAATGCAAAAAACAGATAATTTCCAACGATAATCTTTATGTGTCACACAGTTTGCAAAGACATGCAGGGTAGGTGCATTGGACATTAAAAATGTCTCCTTTTCCTGCAACTGCATGCTAGGAAACACGTTACCATCACACTAATAATCACAGTCACCGCTGTTTTAAAGTTAGACACAAAAGGGATTGTAAGTGTAGAAAATTCAAACATTCATTTTAGTTGTGTCCCGGCTTGGCAGAAGAATTCTGTGCAAACTTCTGAGTTGTGTCTTTTTTTTAGGTTTTACTTCCAGAGGTAGTGAGAGCAGTAAGTCAAAGAGAATCGCTCCAGAGGGGCTGCTCAGTGACGAACAGATAAAACTTTGAGTGTTCTCTGCAGCCTCCAGCTGCGACTGTGTGCAGCTGTGAAGGTAAGCAGAAAGGTGTAGTCGGTACTTGGCAAAGTGCATTTTTTATAGAGAAAATACTTCACACATAAAAATATATTTACATCTTTTGGCCTAACATAAAGGTGCACAGCTGGTGCTGATATTTTTTTAATTTGAACCACATCAGGCTAAAGGTACAGCTACAGGATATGTGATTCTGCTTGGAGGCATCGAACACAACTGGTCGTTCTCCCAAGCAGGAAGCCAGTGAGGGATCACGTCCTGGACAATGGTTTAGTCAATAGGACCGAATCTTTATCAGATTTACTGATACATTCTTCCCTCGACAAGAGTGGGAATTACTCTTCAAAATGATAACATGTGGCACACACAGGTTACAGGTTTGTTAAGACCCTGGCTCACTTCCTGGAGGTGTGGCCTTGCTCCATCGAACAATACTCGTTGTTTACTCTGATGTGAAGCCAGCGAGGGATCACGTCTCAGAAAAGAGCACCAGGCTTTCATCTGCCAACACCCTTCCCGGTCGGAGTAAGCAATTACGACTCAACAAAATGAGAAAATTTGCAGCTGATTTTCTTGGTTTTGCCCAATAATTGCACCATTCTTGCACTAATGATGGTACAAATCACAGAAATGATGTTGACCTTGTTGACAAAATGATCATTTTGTGCTCAGGAATAATGTAATTGTTTGACAAGTACTCAGACTGAAAAGTTTCCCACACAACTTTAGAAAGAAGAACAGGAAGTGGAGGATTCCGAGATCCTGTATAAATTCGGATCCTCGTCTGCTCCTAAGTGGAAATCTGAAAGTACTTGTTTCGAGTGTCATCATTTCACTCTTTAGCAGCTAATCTGCTAAATAACTTGACTCCAGTGTAAAGCTAGACTGATAAGCTGCTGTGCAGTGAGTCTACTCCAAATCCGCCGTAGATTACCACACAGACAGCACCTGATGGGATTAGAGCGACCAGCTTTTGTTTTTCTCACACAGAACCAAAAGAGCAGCGCACCAGGAAAAGAAAAACTCTGCACCAGTTCAAATCTTCACCGCAGCATCACCCAGCAATCAGCTGTCCCACATTTCACAAAGATACTCAAACAAATCTTTTACATGATCCTTTTATGGATCAAAGTCTTTTTCAAAGCTTTCTTCTGCGAAAATCCCAACTGCTCAATCAGACACATATTTCCGCCGTGCAGCCTGGAGTTAATGACCCTGTTTCTCATCTGGGCTCCTCCCTGTTTTCCTCTGGCGTTGAGGGTGAATGCTTAATCTTCAGGGGAAGCTGTCAGAACATGATGAATGCTAGCAGTAGACCGGCTCCCAAAACCTGCATTAATTTTTAAGCACAATTACTGGAACAAAAAATTTTTTAATTCAGCTATATGCAAGATGACTGAAGAGGCACACGCAAGGCCTGGAAACTCTCACAGAGTTCTGCTGAAGCCGCTTTTTTAAGCAGTTATGTCAAGCGGGGACGTGAAGAATTGACGTCTCTCACGGAAAAGAAATGTTTTGCCTTGATGTGTGAGAACAGATGGCGGTGTTGCAGGGCTGCTAAACCGTCCAACACTTCAGCTGTGTGCGTTTGCAATCAATGTCCCATTCATGGTCTGCCTCATCTGCTTTGATCCAAGAATTAACAAGACACATGAAAGGAACAATTACCAGGTCCCACGTTTCTCTTTAAGGACCGCCTTACTCAAAGTTAGCTCGGTTTAATGCTAAACTGTGCTACAAAGGGAGGTTCGCATTCTCCCCTCTATCTGCTGCAGCAAATTCAACGAAAGGCACTGGGGAGTGGAGATAAATAGGACTAAGGAGGCTGTGATAGAGCAGGGAGGGGTGTATAATTAATGGCTTGTGTTCAATTGTAAAAACCCAAGATGCACACAGCAAGCCTGTAAATATGGATACTGCAGAGAGAGAGAGAGAGAGAGCGTTTGAAAATCCATGTACGTCAAAGGATCCCTGAATTTAAGGTGCCTTCTTTCATCCCTGTGGAAATGATGTTTGTGAGACAAAGACCTTGAAGTTTAGAGACAGGCAGCGAGACTTCGCAGGAAGAACCCTGGAATCAAATCTGTTTCCTGCTGAACGCCACAAAGGAGGCACAAGGCCGCGCCCCGAGTATGTGCTCCGTGTGTGTATTGACACGGAAGACGTGCTTTCTTATTTATTGCAGCGACGCGAGAGAACGATGACTCATCTCAACCTGGATGTTGTGTATTGTAAAAGGCTATTTTTGTGGTTATTAATGATTCTGACAACATTCAGAACATCTTGGAACATCTTTATCATATTATTTATAATCTTACGTTCCTTGTATTCTTGTACGTTGCCATCGATGCATTCCAACGATGTGTATGTTTTATTCCTGGCTCCGAAAACCTGATCTACTGAGGTACAATGTTGAGTTTATCTGTCTCGCTTCAGATTGAAGAATTGAGTCAAACGTCATGTTAAACTGTGTGACTTCTACTATTATATCTACTTTTACAAGAGAGAGGACAGGGGATGGTGTTGGAAACAGGGGAAGAGCGAGTGGGGATGACACGTGGCAAAGGGCCGAGGGCGGGAGTCGAGCCCGGGGCCGTCGCATCGCGGACTGTAGCAGTGTTAACTTTGGCAGCTAGTTTAGATTTAGTCTTAGTCTTCAGACGAAAATGTTTATTAGATTTAGTCACATTTTACCCTTTATAGTTTTAGTCTAGTTTTAGTTGACGAAAACTCAAAATATCTTAGTCATTACTTTCAGTCAAAACACTTTCTCTCTAGAAAAGGACCTCCCTCCCTCCGGTCTTTGCTTCAGGTCAAATTAACCCTTTCAATTTCAGCAGATCATACAGCGAAAGAACGATGTAGACACTGCATCTACAGATTACTTTTCATCATCGCTTCTCATTCAAACAGTCTGACTGAAGCAGTCAGCCGATGATCGCTCCTTTTTGTGCAGAAGAGGCGTCAAATGACGCGTTAAACGCCCCTTTTTCTGTGAGTGCGCACACAGGCTGAAGCAGGAAGCCTGAGTTAACAGAAAAAGTTCACAACTACCAACTACCTCCAACTGGGTTACCCAGTTACAGGAATGAATTGCCTGTATTTTAACAGGCAGATTAGACGCACAGCGGGGGAAAATATGCATTTTAAATATCTGACACTTTGCCCCCGTCTCGTCTCGTTAACGAAAACAAAACATAGCCTACATGTCGTTAGGGTTTTTGTTATCTTGTTATTTTTAGCTCAGTGTCTCGTCTTCATCATGGAAACATTTTTCGTCACTTTATTAATGAAATTAACACTGGCCTGTAGCCTCTGTCTAAACAGGCGCCCCTACCTTCTGATGATCACTTAATGGACTGCATTCATGTTTCAGTTTCCTTGAAGTTTGGTGTCATGTCATGGCTTAGTTCCATGTTTCTTTACACAATTACAGAATAAAAATCAAGAGCGTTGACGTACTCTTGCATCATGCTAATTGAGAGTGTGCAGCATATAGACTGTGTTTACTGACCTGGCTTTGGAGTCTAAGCCAGGTGGTATTGATGGACAGCTGGACAGACCATCTTCACATCTCATTCAGCCATTAACACCTTAAATCTCTGCAGATGGCTGTCACAGACTCAGCGCTCCCTGAGGAGAGCTCCTGTAACCTCTGAGGGCTGTTACTTACTCGTCTTTCCTAGAACAGGTCAGAGGCTTCTGATGGCCGACGGGTCAGAGTGAAAAGGGCCAGCAGCTAAGCTCCAGGCTATTGTCACTGAACCTCGTGCTCCACCTGCTTGGACAGATTGATGAATCTTTAGTACTTCTTGAATTGAAATGCTTCGTAAGGCCACATCTAACTACAAATATAACCTTGGAAAGATTCCTAATAGCAGGATCATGAAACAGACTAACTCCACCAAACTTACCTCACACCGCCAGAAGAGTATTGGCAGGACCTGCTACTAAAACATCCATTAGGAGAAAGATTGTTGAGGTGGAGGAGAATTCCAATTGTGCACCAAAGCAGATTAGGCGTGGACTTCTTAAACGAGCTTTTACTGCTATTGCGGTTTGCTATTCTGTATGCACGGTTGGGTTTCTAAGCTACTGTAACGTTCACTTGACTGTAACAATCACCATGCACTTCCTGCCTGCAGCACAGTACTGTACCTCTCTAATAATTTGCAAGAGACTTTCTGCCAAGATTCACAGAATGCTGCTTGGAAGAGGAAAAAAGAAAAGTGGCAGATTTTAATAAGAGCGCACTGGCAACCCAATTAGCACTGATGCAAAGCTTACAACCTAATACCCTTTGATTCACTGTTTGTATCCCTGTATTGAATAGTCAGTTCCACTCCTCTTGGCATGCTTATAACATGTTCTTTCAGACACGCTCCAGCTGCCCAGCGAGCACACACGACAGGAGAGAAAAAATCACTTTAGTTTGGGGATTAAATCCATGTCATCAGACCAAAGGCTGGCCGGGCTTCCTTTGAAGCCGGATAGATCCCTCTAAGAAGGGATGAATGAAAAAGTAGTGCAGAGTTTTAAGTGTTGGCAGACAGTATTAAGCAAGCTGGGCTCTGCTATCTACTTTTTTAAGTAATGATAGCAGAGAAAAGGGAGGATGACAGCGAGAGGAAGTGAGTGTGCCTGATAGTGGTTGGGATGCTGACAGGGACCTTTGATATGAGCTCAGGAGTGCCAAAGAGTGTTTGGCCGGAAACTCCACAAGCTCAACTTCAATCTACTGTTGACCATCAAAGTGTTCCAATGAGTTACTGCACCACAAAACAATGTGATGTGTGAGAACACCCTGTCCACAGAAGCCTGATCAAAGGACATGATGAGGAAGAGATACGCAGGCTTGATCATTTTTGGGATATTTTAGGGCAGCTCCTTCCTTAATTTCAAATACTACTACATGCTTTTGCCAATGTCTGACAGGAAATATAACAGCAGAATAAATTATGTTGAACTGTAATGTCTTTTAGCCCATTAATTGTGATGTTCTTCTATTGCAAGGAAGCCAGATGGATGCATTTAGAGTGGATGGTGGTTTGAAGCCTGCTTGTGGTTAGCTTTGGGCTGCAAATACACCTGGCTGAAGTCTGCAAAAGATCAAAGCTTGGTTAGCTTGGTAAACGGAAACATTTGACGTTTTGGGAAACACGCTTTTATCCTTTCTTGCAGACAGTAAGATAGCAAGATTGATGCTACTGCCTTCTCTGTAAGCTAAAGAACAAAGCTTGCATTGGCAGCTGGCTAACAAAGCTAAGCTAAAGACTGGCTCTATCAATCCATCCATCCATTATTATCTATACCGTTTATCCTGTTCCGGGTTGCTGGGGGGCTGGAGCTGATCCCAGCTGTCATTGGGCGAGAGGCGGGTACACCCTGGACTCGTCGCCGGTCAGTCACAGGGCTGACACACAGAGACACGCCCACATTCACACCTACGGGCAATTTCAGAGTCACCAATGAACCTAACGAGCATGTCTTTGGACTGTGGGAGGAAGCCGGAGTACCCGGAGGGAACCCACACATGCACGGGGAGAACATGCAGACTCCACACAGAAAGGCCCACTTCATCCGAACCAGGGTTTGAACTAGGAACCTTCTAGCTGTGAGGCGACAGTGTGTTCTAACCACTACACCACCAACACCTCTAAAGCTAACTAATTACATATTAGGCATTCACGATATGAGACGTGTGCAATTACATTGTTCAATATTGAACTAATGATATAAATAAACAAGTATTAAAGAGTGCATATTAGCTATAACTCCTAGTTTATTTGCTGTCTGCATGTTTGACACAGTCCCGGTGTTTGCAACACGTCCCCCCTGAATCCAAAATAAACACATACATTTATGTTTGTGCGACTCGAAGATGTTGGCGCAGATAATAAGTCCTCATTTGGATTCAACCGAGTGCAATGAATGTGTTTTCCAGTTTGTCATTAGTGGCTTCCTGAGGAAATGTGCCTGGCCTTCACAAACGCTATTGTGTGAGCCAAATTTAAATGATGTGGAAACCACACCTAACGCCCCAAAAGATCTCCTGTTTGTGCAGCGAGTACACAAGACAGGAAGTGTAAAAATAACAGATCAGTGTCACAGAGCCGGTTACGCAATCAGCTGCTTGTTGGGTTGGGATCAGTTGAACGACAAGCAGCCAAGACTGATAGCTCCTGAAGTTTAACCAGTCTTTGATTACTGGTACATTGATTGGTTTTAGCTTCTTAATGGGGAATGTTTTGGACCAAAAGCTTCAGCTATGAGTCGTATTATAAAATGTGTATGTGTATTTACATTTGCTTCACAGGCTAGCAGTCACTTTGCCCTTTTCCAGGCGCTACTTGTTCCAGTCCAGCCGTCCAGTCCGGCCATATTTTGAGCGTTTGTCACTGATCAGCACACATCTGTAATTTTATTGTTCCCTATAGGGGCGATTAGTTTTGTAGCAAAGGTTACATCCCACAACACGGCTGACACTAAGATGTTCTAGAAACAGTAAAATAACAGACGCAGGAAGAGTTCAAATCGATAAAATCACTAGAAGCAATGATGTCGTTGGAAAAGGAAACAGTAAAAGTGATTAATACGGCAATAAAAAAAAAAGAAAGAGAGGAATCCTGAGATTAAAATTCCCGAGAGTTCAGCTGAGCGTTCGCGCAGAGGGCGAATGAAACGAGCGTCCGCGCTTTGCTGTGTGCTCTGGCAGAGACGTGTTATTAAGGTCCTGCTGCTGTGACCTCCTGACACTCATTCAAATCACTCAGGGAGCGCTGCATTCGGCCTCGCCAGCTCGCCACATGCTGTGTAGTGACAGGGGTGGAGAGAGCCACTTAGAGGACAGAATGGCAGGTAGGAAATTGAATCACTTTGATTGACAAAATTATTGGCAGGTTGTAGGGTTAGAGCTGTGGGGGCACTTCTCAGCGGGGACAAAAAAATCAGGTCAAAATTATAACTATAAGTTGCAGGGTTTGTAAAGCTGCAGGAGCCACGATTGATGTCAAACTACTTCCTGTTTGCGCAACCTGCAGATGTTGGCAAAGATAATCGTTCCTCATTTGGATTCAACTGTTCGAAACTAATGTGTTTTCCAGTTCGTCATTGTTTGTTCCAAGAGGAACTGTGTCTGGCCTTCGCATATCCCATTTCATGAGCCAAATCTAAATGATGTGGAAACCACACCCACTTGGCGCACAACGCAGCGCTGTGCCAGTAGTGTTTGGAGCTCAAACTATGCTTCATGAAAGTGATGCACGATTATTTCCACCAATTACAGAGCCAGCGGGAAAGAGGTCCAAATATTTGAATCATGGCAGAGAAGCAGAGCCTTGCCTCTTTGAATTGAGAGAATTTACTTTGCATGCTTTCACCAAACCTTGGAAGAAAGGGGGAACAACAGCTGAGTTCCAGCAGCTGAGAGAGACACAGTACACAGACCTCCTTTAAACTGGGACTGTGGCTGTTTAAGACCGTCATACATCAACTTGTGCTGCTTAAATTTCTCGGGTAAGACGTGGGAGCTCTCATAATGCTCCTCTTCTTCCTTTATGTGTTCAGATATAATGTTACCTCTGAGTCTGTCAGCAGCAGTCAGCTCTCCTCCGCTTCCCTGTTTGTGAGAGGAACACAGAAAAGAAGTGAACGCTGGTGTTCTCATGATAAAAATTCCTCTTTATCCATTCAAGCGTGCCTCAACATTGAAACCCTCTTTGACAGGGTGGCAGAAACCGGAGGGATGCAGTATTCATGGCTTCTGTCTCCAGGAGCACAGATAAACCCGGGCTATACTTAGAAGCTCCATGTGTGATTCAAAATGTGTGATTCCTCGCAAATACGTCTTCTTTGCCCCCCTATTGTCACCACCGAGGGAGGTGCTCTCGGAGCGTTCGCGTCTGTGACAGAACTATCTCCCCTGCACACTTGGAAATGTGCTCGGCTCTGTTAGCCAGCTATTACTTGACTATTAGGGCGCCGCTCTCGGGGAGAGATTTATTGGATTGAGAGAGCGCTTTACATGGCAGCTGCCACAGTCTTCATTCAGGTGATTTCTGTGCTGCAGAAACAAGAAATGTTTCATTCCTGTGATCAAGCTTGAAAGAAACGTTCAGCTTTGTTGTTCCTTCAGACAAAGCGAACCAAATCATCACTTTGTTTTCGAACTCTGTAGGCAGAGATGTAATTAAAAGATGAAAGTGCCACATAAGAATGGTTGTTTACCTCTGAAACATTTCTAAAAAAACTCAGCCTTTAATTTGAAAATCAACTTATAATTCAGTCCATCCTTTTATTCTGGCTTCACAAGCCCTTCTCGTCTCCCCAATCCTTCATCTCTACATGCATGACAGCAGTTTATTGATCCGCAGAATACAAGTGTCACAGCATCATCTGGCTCAACTATCAATCAGTTCGATCGGCTGCATTCATTCTCACTTGGCTGAAAAAATGAAATGCCACATGTGGAGCAACTGTGAGGAGCTGTCCCGTCTTCATCGTCCATGTTATTGTTGAGTTAATAAAGTCCAGACCGGTGGATCTATACCAGGGCTTCTTTTTGACACATGATTCACAGCAAAGCAAATAAGCAATTTAACAATTGAAAACAGAATTTATCGCTTTTTTCAGCTTGTCGTGAGCTTAAAGAGGGGGTATTATGCTGTTTCACATTTTAAGACATATATATCATTTTACAATGTTGGATGTTCAAACTAAATGTGGGTGAAGTTTCAAATCTGTAGGTAAAAGTATGTTGGAGTAATCCCCAGGCTACTCAGCTCAGTCTGCAGGCTGCTGTGAATGCCAGGTTTCACACTGTTTTTTCTACACGCTGCACTTTGTGACGTCACAAAGTGCAGCTGCAGCTGGCCAATCAGAAGAAAGTGGGCTTGTAGGGGCGGGGTTTCTTAAAGAGACAGAGCTGACTGAGTCGTTTCAGGCAGAGGCTGAATGAGGGCCTGCACAGAGCAAAGTTTTTTTAACTGTAAATTACGCTAAGCTACTCCACAGGTATCGCAGATTGAAATATGAAGCTTGAAAGCTAGCATAATACCCCCCCTTTAAATTTTAAATAAAAGCACCCGGGGTGAATCTTCATACGTTCCACCTCTTAAGTGTGTCCCATTTGGCACATTTAGGACATTGTGATTCGAGGACTTGAACAAACCGACTCCTAAATAGCAAAGCTCAAAGGGTGCTTTTGTGTGTTCATGTTGCAAACTGTAGAGCGACATGAAAAATTAGTTCAAGCAAAGTGGGACACACACAAAGCCTCAGCCTGTGCCTCTTGTTCAATGCTTCACTGCCTCTCAAACAAACACTCCTTATCTCTCTCTCTCTCTCTCTAAAGAAAAAAATCGGTCTTGAATTAGAAAATAAAAGGAAACACCAGCGCTCCACCCAAGCAACTCCTCTACCAATAATTGCACATATGTGTTGGCGGATCCTTGAAGGACGCAGCCATGAATAATTCACATTGTGCATACATGCAGTGCAGAGGAGACATGGTTTGAAACTGCATATTGTGGAAAATTGCGTCATGCTGCACAGAATCTGAAGGCGTTTAAGTGCTGTGACGCTGAGTCCGAACAACAGCTCAATCCTGGGATTCATTTCTGTCAAACTGATCTGCAGAGGCAATAAAGGGGCTCCAGCTGGGACAGAGATATTACTTCAAACAGGGTATATTTTTATGATATGTGTCTTTGCAGGCAACCTGTATCGGTAGATTTGTTCATTTCTTGAAAAAAAAAAACACAATTGGGATTTTTTCAGTAAGAAAGGCGCCAGATGATTAGAGATGCGCAGCATAAAGAGAAAAGAAGAGCCTTGTGAATCTTTAATATCATTATTTTGCCTCCATGACCTCCTTAAAGACTTGTTTTGTTCCATCCTGCATTTTCACTGTTTGGCGTCTCCACAGAAATCTTGAATCATCTTCCCTGTTAGCCCAGGGCAGAAACACAGGCTGTTTGTTAATGGAATCTGCATTTTGCATGAAGAAAGTGTTAATGAGCGAATATGAATCGGCCCTAATATCCGCAGCGCTGGTGGAGCGAGCTAATGGACAGTGTCCTGGAGAGGGGGAAGAGGGTAATGGAGAAAAGTGGAATTAGCTTTAAGGTGGGTGTCTGATGTCTGCTGAAGAGATGAGGTGAATACAGATCGGCTCGTATGGAGAGTTACAATGCATGTAATGAAGCTTTGCTCACGCTCCCTTCTGTTTTACATTTCTTTCAAGCGCTCTCCATGCCCCCGCACCCTTGTGTTTTCGCCTTCATTACCTTGATTCTGACTCATCATACGAGGAGCGTTTCACACAGAATTAATGTGACACTGACTCAAAGCATGGTGTCATCTGCGTAACATCGGCCAGAAAGGTGGTTCTGTACTCTGAAAGAAATCTGTGTTGCATCTGAGATCTTTTCCTAGCACAGCGGTTTAGAAATTGTCAGGTGCAGGAGCGTTAAAGGTGTGAGATGAAAGGCAATTAAGGTATTAAGTTAGTTTCTGCCTCATTTCTGCAACTTGTACCAAATCCTGCAATCCTTCCCTGAGTCATAACTCATTGATATCTGAACACACAGACATGATGCACATATCTTTAGATTCAGTTTGACTTGCAGTTCCAAAGGATATCAATATTTCAGCTGTAAAGTTTGAATATAAATGAAAAAATACACAAAAAAAGATCAGCGAGAAAAAAGCGCTCCTTTTAGAACTACAGAACTTGCCTTACAAAAAATAACATTTTGAAGATCTCTTCAGTATCAAAGTAACCCAGTGATAGTTATCTGTTTATGCATGAGTGCATTACAAACAGAAGCTGCTATGAGCTAATTCGGCATACTTTTAATGCGGCCAAAGCATTATGGGAACTGTAGTTGCAAATCCAAGGGGATGATTATGTTTCAAGTCAAAGCAGCTACAAAATCTGATATGTATTCCCATCCATGTAATTTACGACTTGCATTTACATTACACCCATAAAGTGTCAATGACATGTATAAACATGGTAACAAGCTGCCCTAACATGCTGTAGATTGCGTTACATTTTCTCCTCCCACAATACATAGAGGTGTAAATAAACTGCATTATTCTCAGATACCAAAGCCAGTGAGTCACTGCTTCTGCAGCATCTAACGCTTCTGTCCTCGGCAATGAGGACAGGCTTTTTTCCCCCCAGTTCCTTTACTGTGTTAAAAAAAACAGCCACAGTCGTCAGTTTGACGCCAATAATACAAAGCGTCAGTTTCTCTTGTATCTCAGAAGAAAATGTCTTATATCACAGAAGCATTATACAGCGGCTTAAACAGTTTTCCTCTGATGGATTGCCGGAACAAAATGTAAAAATTACTGCAACACAGCTGTGCTCGGAGTCCTGAGAAGTTACCGCGACCATTTCTTCTCCTCTTCCTGACATGCAGGTGAACTTACGCAGCACCTGATCCTTACAATTTAGCACCACGTCATGGTTAAATAAGCACCGAGGGAAATATGCGTAACAAATCTGAAGCCACAAAAGCCATTTATGCATCCGAGCAGACCAGCAGACAGACACGCAGGCAGAGCAACACTCTCAGCACACTGGTCTTTATCTCCATTCTCCACTGCGATCATATTGGTCTTTTGGGTCTAAGTAGCTCCTCTGCTGAAGCGTAGCGCCCCAAACAGCGGTTCCACGTCGGATTAGGACGTCACTGTCAGACGGTCGCAGCTCCTCTCTGACAGACCTATTAGCAGGACGCATGTCAATGTGAGGCTTTGCGGAGAAGACAGGATGTAAAATCGAGAGGTGTGTCTGTGGCGCTTTTCAGAGTAAAGAGAGGACGAATAAAACATCAAAACATGACATAAAAAGTGAAGTAGCGCTTCACCTGTAGCCACAGTGTTTTCTATAAAGCTTTCACTGTTTTGTTCCCTTTCTTTACACCTTGTTTACTGCTTGGGTCAAGTGTTGAAGCTTCCTCTAGCATTCATTAAAATTCCAGCAGATAAGGACACACTTATCGACTATTTTATCGTTGGTGCTTGTGTGATTCCCGTCTCTAAAGACGGCTTTGATGCTGTGGATAGTAGCGAAAATGTTCCACAGTTACTGATTGTTGGCTGAGTTGCCTCAGACGCAGACTGAGCTTCCCTCTCTTTCAGCTTTGCTGGTGGCTGGCCAAACGCCAAAGGCTGGTTCAAATTTTAGATTCGCTGTCGGCCATCTTTGATCATTTGGCAGAGAAATGATTTGTGCTTTTCTAAACAGTTTCAGAGGCACTTCTTATCTGTCCCTTCAGTTTAGCGTTTTATCTTTTACTCGCTCTCCGATACTTCCCGAGAGCAACTCCCGAGTGGGCATTAAACTTTTCCATGCTTGTAAAAAATTTAAGTAAGTTGCACTCAATTAAAGCGTCAGAACAGAGTGTACGAGCGGCTGCTGAAACAGGACTTTACTTAACCCACCCACTTCATTTGCATTTGTTAGATGCCACCAGGTGCGCTTTAACCTGCTTCAAAGACGTTTATAGTTGAATATCTGATAATGTGGGAACACAATGTAAACACACAGATTTAAATGGAGATTATTGAACTTTAGTGAACGCCTCCCACTCACTGAACATAAATTCAAACAAAAAAAGCACAGCTGTCTCATGAATTCAAAAGTTGAGTCCATTAGAAAAACATAATTCCATCTTCGTGAAACTCTGAGGAGTAAAAAGCCTCCAGCTCTGTCAGCCATCAGTGTGGCAGTACAAACAGCAGCAGGGGACTGTGGTGGAGTGCAGAGGAAGCCTGAGCCTCCCCTCGTCACAGTGAGGGGAGACGGTTTCTGTGTGGATCCTGCAATTTCCCCTAACTCCCGCTCTCTGCAGACAGCTGATGTTTATCTGCTCTGCCCATCTGGGCCTCGTGACGAAACATCTGGTGGAGCTGCCGCTGTGCATGCAGTGTTTCGCAGAGTGATGACAGTGAAGGGGCCGCTGCTGTCCACCCCTTTAAAAAAAAAGATCTCCAGAGGCAGGACTTCATCTCTGAGGTGTCTCAAAACCTGACTCAATTACCAGAGTGTTGGCCGGCACTGACAACGGTGCATCGTTATTGAACTGTGGTTTTATGAGCTTGTAATCACAATGTTGAAGGATATGCTGGTTTGATATGAGAAGCAAATTCCCTGCCTGCAGCTCTTCTTGCTACTTTCAGGACTTACATGCAAAATAATCCAACAATATTATGAACGATGCCAAAAAAGATAAATGCAATTTTCAAATTAAAAAGCAATTTTCAGGTCATCAGTGCTGCAAATCTTTTCAAAGTAAAGCTCCGGAGAATCATTACAGTCCATACAACATGGACCATTTTCCTTCTGGTGAGGTGACGCTGGTAAAACAAAAAGCAGGTGTCGCGCCATCATCATTACCCATGCACCCCTTCGAGCATGTGCATCAGTCTCCCTTTCTTCTGTTTGTCTGTTTTACATTCCTTTACAAAGGGCCAGGCCTGCTAAGCCACACTCCCCTCCTCCGTCTCTTCTAGGCTTTCCCTCGCAGCGACCGGTAGGCCTTCATCCATTATGGATGCTGTGTTTTAGGGGGTTGATCTCTTCAGGATGGTATAAATATCTCCCTTTGGTTCCCAGCAGGGTGGGAGAGGCAGCACAAGAAAGGCTTCAGTGTAGTGTTAAAGCAGGGCCATCTTCACTCTTTGATTTTATGTCTCAAGTGAAAGAAAACAAAGATGGCGAACAAACGGAAAAGCTGTCTTTAATTCATGAGTCGGAGCAAACGTCTTAACACCACTTCACGGTATAACATGTAGCTCCCTATTAAAACGTCTGAAAACAACTGGACCTATGTTACATATTTGACTGAAATTGAACTGAAATATTCATTCAAGTAAAAGTAAAAAGTAGCTCACTTAAAAAGTACTCAAAGTTACTTAGTAACAAATGTATCCATGGTTACCGTACACATGCATCCTCTGCAAATGAAATTAAATGAAACTTTGCTATGTTCAAACCTGGGCATGTTTTGGTGTCAAAATGACGAGAGATGGACCTTTGTGAAAGAGTAAGATCCTTTGTTTAACCAGAGACAACAGTTATGTCTCTCTCTTCATAGCCACCAGACTCCATTGACAAAAACAGTAATTTTACCTCACAGAACACGGGAGTTGCTAATGGTCTACCACTACCACGTTTGGTTAGTTTGTTTGTGTTATTGTGTGCTGTATTAAAGGGTTCTTTCGGTTCCGAACCAGTGTGTGTCACGGCGTGTAACGAGGCAGCGGTAGATCAGCAAGTCCCGTGTTCTCCGGGGTAAAAATCCCGAATTTCCTCCCTGGGGATCAATAAAGGATTATCTTAAAAATGACTGTTTTGTTAATGGAGTCTGGTGGCTTTGAAGAGAGCGATCTAACGGCTGTTTCTGGCTCAACAAAAAACTTCCTTCAGCCTGTGTTAAAGGTGGTGTTTCCTCCGAACTCTCTTCTGTGCCATTCATGGTTCACTAACGCTATGCGTCGGGCCCGGCTTGTTGCAGCCCAGCTTTCCTTCTCCGCTTCGGACTCAGTGAAAATCAGCCGGCACCGCTGGTTTGTCGCGATGCTCGACACTTTAATCTTGATGTGATGCATTTGATTGGTGTCTGATCCATGTCAGTTTTTCTTTCTAGCTCGCAATATCCGTAGATAAATATTTTACTCAGTAACGGATGGAGCGATGTTAAAACCATAAGACATCCAAAGTTTTATTTAAGGAAGCGGTGTCGCCTCAGTTCCTGGGAAGCCCTGGAAACACCAGATGATACGTCAGAGAGCGAGGAAGGCAGCCTGTAAGCTGTCAGCTAATGTTCCTTGCAGCGTTTTTATTATTCATAATGACATAACAAAACATGAATAAAACTTTAAAACAGTACCTCGTCTGTGAGTGTGATTTCTGACTCATATCATACATTTTCATCATCAGTGGTTAACAACTCCCATAATCCCAAGCTATCTCAAGACGTCATCATCATACGTGTTTTATAACTTATGACTGGAGGAGCTCTGGCAGCAGAAAGAACATATGCTGTGAAATCCCTCAAATTATTGCAAATATCACGTCTCCACAGTGATGGGTTTGACAGCTGTGCGGTGCAGCCCAACTTTCTGATGCCATGCTAAGTTTATGCCCTTTGTGTCCTCTGTTACAGGCCACACAGCGGCAGGGGTTTGTATGTTAGCACACAAAAGCAGCGTGAAGTAAAGCCTGACAGATATGTGTGTGTGTGATGGTCAATTGAGAGAGAGAGAGAGAAAGAAAGAGCTGCAGGCCTCTCCAACTGTGTGCAGATCCACCGTTCTATTAGTCTGCCACTGAAGAGGAAGCCGGCCCACTGTTGAGAGAACACACACACAAAGAGAGAGAGAACAAGTACTGCTGTTGGTTTAAAGGGTAGTACAGACAACGACGGCGGAGATACGCAAAGAGCAGACGTGTTCACACTCACAGAATATTGTATCTTTGATTATCAGAATCCTGTGCTGTTAATTTAGCGTCATATTCCATAACCTTTTGCTGGAACACTCTGGGGAGGCTCTACATGAGCAGAGCAGTGTGAGGTTATGAAGTCTGTGGAGCGGTGCCAAGCAGCAGCGAATCAGTCATGCTCAAGGCACATAGAAATAATTCATCGCTGTGCTCTGAAAGCAGTGGAGGCATGGGTGCAACACAGACCAGATTTCCAGCACAGAGAGCTGGGTGCAGGTATTATTCTGCTTTGAATTGTAAGGATGCGCAAACTAGATCGGAAACCCCGACTGTCTAATTAATGCAAATGTGCTGTGCAGTTTGGAACATAATGTTAGTTAAATGATGTAAGGCATGACGTAGGAGCTTGTCTCCCATCTGCTGACTGAAGCAGGACTATGGCGTTTAATTAGTGTCAAAACTCGCGAGCGCACAGGACAGTAACCGCAAGCATAAAACTGATCTGATCGGACATCGCACCTGCTCAACACGCGCGATCGGTTGCAGAATCTACGCTCGCTCGACAAAACTTTTGACACTTTGGGGGAGGGGATTAAGCGGACAGTGGCTGATGCCTCCGCTCATTTGATTGGACTATGACCCTTGATTGGCTGTTTAGTTTGACCAATCCGGTGGTTAAGACACACTTCCACATTAAACTGTTTCCAGGTCTAAGCCGCAACATCTCCTATTTACAATATGCTGCAGTGCTGATCAGTTTTACGGTTACTGTTTTGTGCGCTCGTATCATGAGCGCGCGAGTTTTGACACTAATTAAACGCCATTCAGGACTCTGTGAGTGACTGTTGGAGACTAATGCAAGTCAAACCCTCTGCATAAACACACAGAGAAGTCTACTGATGAGCAGATCAATGCGAAAAAAAAGTTGGTGTTTTTGTTAGTGCCTAACTCTTCTCCTCTCTTTCTGCAGGAGCCTGCTGTGGAGCCCACCTGGTCCTCTCGGATTTTCTGCCCGCATGAAGCACCACAAGGAGCGCTAAATGCACCCGAGTGCTTCTGGGGAAGCAGAGAAGAGAGGCCAACACCTTTGATCTTGCCCTGTTAGAAATTTTGTGGACCCCTGTCTCGGCTCGACCTACGCCGTTTAGTTCCTGCGTGTAGCTACTACTCAACACTTGTGCTGAAACACAAAGCAGGAGGAAGAAAGAACAACAGACAGAGCGAGCGAGGCTGCATAATTAGCATTGCTGAGTTTGTGTCAGAGCTGGAAACCATGAGAAGAGACTTCTGAAGACGACTGTGCTCTGAAAACTCACCTCCGGGACATTTGCATGTGCGTGTGCGTATATGTGTGCACACCTCTTTCACTTTCAAAGGACTTGAATTCGTGCTTGGATGCAGATTTAGCTTTGCATTATGACTCTACGAGGAGGCTTTGAGAGAGCCTGGATTGGCTGCCACAGAGGTGTCTGCCGCTGGCTGTTGCTGCTGGCTTGTTATTTCTTGATCTCCTCTGCAGCCAAACCCAAAATGCCAGGCCACACGCACCTCAATTCAATACGCATCGATGGGGACATTTCTCTGGGTGGGCTGTTCCCGGTGCACGCGAGGGGGAACGATGGCAAAGCCTGCGGGGAGCTGAAGAAGGAGAAAGGGATCCATAGGCTGGAGGCCATGTTATTTGCCCTGGATCGTATCAATAATGACAACGAGCTGCTGCCCAATATCACTCTGGGGGCGCGGATCCTGGACACCTGCTCCCGGGACACTCATGCTCTGGAGCAGTCGCTGACATTTGTTCAGGCGCTGATTGAGAAAGACTCAACCGATGTCAAGTGTCTCAGCGGAGGTCCGCCCATCATCACTAAGCCTGAGAGAGTGGTGGGAGTGATTGGTGCGTCTGCCAGCTCCGTGTCAATCATGGTAGCCAACATCCTGCGCCTGTTCAAGGTCAGTTTCTCCCACAGCATCTGCTTCTAACTTTACTTTCTCTTCAGCTATTTTCTGCCCCTGGTTGCGAGCATGAGTTTATTAAAGGACTCCCAGCAGCAACGTTTTTTGGAGATTGAACTTAAAGTTAAAACTTGAAATCGCACACCACATTGTAAGCTAAGTTTATGGACACAAAAGAACATACACTTAGTTTCAGTGGGCTTTTCCAACTCTGAGTTCTTGCAGCCTTTCCTTTGACCTTTTTATTTTCCTCAGAAGCTTAAATCACATTACACTCAGACATTTTTTCCCACTGTCCACAGTACCAGGCGCTGATCATTACACCATAATTCTCCTCACTAATGACACTAATTTGCCAAGAGTCCTTAATGTTGCCTTCATCTAATTAATTCTGGGAAGCCATGCATGGTACCACGAGCCCATTGCACTGCTATTGAATATAGCGCATTAAACGAGCGTCTGCATTGTGTCTCATCAGATGCAAAAATAATGTGCGAATAAGAGCAAAACATAAACAACACATGACTGGAATACCTGCTCAGTGCTGTCAAACCAAACTACAGGCCACAACCAGACTAATGAGCATAAGAAGGCATAAAGACTTTTTGCTATGATATCCCAATATTCATGCCGGACTAGCTGCAATAAGAAGGCAGTGGTTATTTATCCTAACTCTTGCTCTATGAACACAGGTGAGGGATGTTTACGGCACAACTGATTGACGTGTAGGTTTGATCCCAGTCAATAAGATGAATCATTATTATTAACCCTATGGGAGCTGAGCAAAATATTATAATTGCCTTATTTTCCCTGCTCGTCATCCATTTAGTTTAGCGAGACGTGAAGTGGCAGAGAAAATAGAGCCTCCGTTAATGTTCGAACAGCACAAAATAAGTAGTAATTCATCCTTTCAAAGGGCCCTATAGAAGACGAGGCCTAAATCACCTGCTGCGACATTGATTGAACAACGTCTCACCTGTCCGCCACCATTCTGTGGCTTACCGGCCTCCCACAAGAGGGCAAAGGGGTGAATAGTACAATCCCTCACGTCACACACCTGATTGACAAAGTCAAGTCAGCCAGAATAAGTGCTGCACTCCTCCATCTTTGCTGCTATTTTAGAAAGTGGTGGATAAGCTTCCTGACATAAAGCCATCACAAGCACTACAACTCAACAAGTCTTTTCTAGTGTCACGAACAAACCTGTCACACAACTATCACCTACAGGAGAATGCACAATTCTTCTTATCCATACCACTGAGCCAAAAGAAGGCTGGTGACATGTCTCACACAGCAACTGACTCAGTGCTCAACACTGTGGAAGCCAGCACAACACTGCGTGCAGTCTATGCCACATGACAACATCCCCCACTCCGCGCACGACTGTGTTTTATATATGCAGCAAGTCAGTGGGAGGCCAACAACGACAGCTAATCCACTATCAGTCTTTCTGCTGAAACAGAGGATTGGATTTTCTAAGTAAAGTAATTTTGTGCCACTATTTGTCAGTGTTGTGAACAAGTCATCTTTGCTCAAGTCCCAAGCAAGTCTCGAGTCATTCTTTTTTGGGCAAGTCAAGTCAAGTCCTTAGTTAAGGCAAGTCTAGTCCCGAGTCAGGTCCCTTTTTTTTCCACCCAAGATCCAGCACTCTTACCTGTAGTATCCGGTCTTTATAAAGAGAAAAGACAAGGTGTTAGTAGCCCGTCTAATATTGATAATATTGGCCAATTTATATAACCTGTTCCAAAAGTATGACAATGAATTGTATCTGTGTTATCTCGGCACAGACGCAGCCATGATGATGGTCTGCTCTGAGACCGTACTGAGTAGTAACGAGTACGACTGATGAGGCTTCTCTTTGGGGGCTTTGATGTTGCGTGTTGCCATAGCGAGGAGTTTGACTGACAGCTAGCCATCCAATCATGACATTGAGCTGCGTACATACTTGATAGTTAGAAACTTGACAACATTGAATTTTATCATTTTATATTTAACAGCTAACATTCAAACTTATGAACACACTCAAGTCATCCGAGTCATCATGCTAAAGTCAAGTCGAGTCTCAAGTCATTTATTTTTTGTTAAGTTGCAAGTCATCAAAACAGTGACTCGAGTCCACATCTCTGCCAGTTGTGTCCAAAACATGTATTCGTCTCTGAGGCTTGACTCGGCATGTCCATGTTTTATTTTTGGAAGCAGACCATATTGAGACGGCGTTAAGTTTAGATGTTTGATGTCAGGAGGATGGCAGGTCGCCAAAGAAGGATTGTCTTTTGGCAAAGAAAGTAAGTGTGCAACCTGTTGGTGAAAAGAAGTAGGATAAGACCTAAAAATAAGCCACACAAGAGAATAAGTCTCACAAGGTATATAAAGGAGGAAGGGTTTAACTCAGATTCTTTGTCTGTGTTTATGAACCTGCATTTTGCTGCATGTTACAGTGAATCTAAAGCACCAGACTCGGCCTGCCTTTGTTTCTTATTTAGTTTTTTAAAGTTGCGTTGTAGTCATCAGAAATTAAGCATTCTGGGAGGTCTGAGCATCTACCTGCCAATCTGAAGAGTTGTTCCTCGACAAGAGACAGAAGCACAGCTCAGAGAGTCTTGACACCTGTGAGCTTCTTCTTCTCCGCACAGAGCACGGGGAGAGAGAAGTACATCACCAAAAAAAGAGAGATAAACCACTCCGTCAATGCCACATAACCACCCTGCACAAGACGGGGCGAAGAGTTCACATACACACCTCCTGACACAGTTGAGCATGTATTCCAAGAGGCCCAAAGAAAAGGAATGACTTCCAAACCTTTGCGTTTGCACAACTCTGTAACCCCAAATGTTCAACCAAACAAGGCCGTCTGACTTGTTGTGGAGGCCTCATAAATCACCGGAGGAGGGCGTGTCCTCTCACACTCGGCTTGTGAGGCATCTTCACGCAGCTAACTGGCAAGCCATGGTTTGGGCTGGATCTTGCCAATGTGTTGTGTATCCCAAATATTGTGCCAAATCCTGCTGCGTGAACAAAATATTTCAATATTCACCTTTTCTTCTCTAAAGGGCATCGAGTGGGTCCATCCAAAACAGGATGTTCTTTGCTCTAGTGTTAGAATCTGACCTTAGATGGACTGAAGAAGTGCACAAAGTATTCACTCCCTGGCGTGAGATTAGAGCCAGCAGGAATCTGTTTTTGATGGACGATGGCCTTGAAGGTATCTGACCGTTGGGCTTGAACAGCCTCATTGTCAGGGTTTGAGCACGATGGGCAAATCCCACCGAAGAACACGGGAGACACCACATTTCAAGGCATGGTTACTAAAAGAAATCGCAGGAAACTCAAGAGCCTGTGCCTCAGTTTCTTCACATATTGTCGGAAGTTCTCTTGGACGATCACGCGAGCATCAAATTGGCCCGCGCCGTCTCCAGGGACGATCCTAGAATCTCCGGTCCGTCCTTGACTAAATGCAAGCACTTGGAGGTATTGGAAGCAGCCATTAACTGAGCATGTTCTGCATATCACAGTAGAATAACCATGTGCTGCTCCTGTCTGAAACTCTGCATCAGCAGCGGGATCAGAGGGAAGAAGGGTTGAAGCATAGAAGAGGCTTTTAGGCAATACAGTATGTGCAAATGCATCCACTTACATTGGTGGGTTGTCGTTGGCTTATCAGGTTCAGAGTCTATATTTAGCTTCAGTCAGGATCAAGAAGTCTGAGGAAGAAACATTTGGGTTTATTTTGGAGCACCAATGTGGCATGACGTGACATCACAGTACACTCAGGATAGGACGCAGAGGGTTACAGGCAGGTTGGTCATAAGGGTGTAACTCTGAACACTTCACTACGGTTTCTTCAGTATGAATATGCTACACTGTGCAGCATTGAGTTGTTCAACTTCCTGAAGTCTTACGACTTTTGCAACCACTTTTCTGAGAAAATAAACTCGACTTTGATCCACCCTGTCTGAAAAACAGAATGTGTCGCTGAATTGGAAATGTTGAATATCACTCAGAGTGGCTTTCTGCTGGCTTGTTTACTTAAATTCTGTCCTTGTTCAATGTTGGATTTCAGATTATTACACTAGAATGCAAAGCAGATTGAATTAATTGCAAATGAAAAGCAAAACCAGTCACAGCAGTGGTCGCTGCCTTTTTTTAAAACATCATTATTTGGATGTTTATTCCTAAAGTAAACCAGATAAACATAGCGACCTGGGAAGCTTGAAAGCCTTAAATCAACTTATCATCTGTATTATACTCGACAGGCAGAACAGTTTTTCATGAATCACACTGCTCGGAACAAGAACTGTAGAAATGGGATTTGTATGGGGCCTGGAAGTGGCCCCAGGTGTAGAACAAGACTGACTTTGATATTTCTAATAACATTAATAGTACACCGGGTCACCAGATGATACTGAATATGCATGATGTAAACCCTGTGGTTGTATTTCAATTTATTGCAGTGAACCAGATGCATATCGCCCCTTGTTGTCATGGTTAATCTGTGGCCTGGTTTCTGTAATTTTCTCTTCAGGATTTAATCGTCATGCGAGCATTTTCAATAAGGTAAACAAGTTGAGAAAATGTTCCCACTGTGCTTAATTTAGCTCATCATCTCTTCCATCCAACATGCCCTGTTTTACACTGTTGCATAACGTTTTAATGCACTCGATTGCATTGTTTGATTTAGTCTACTTAGCCTGATCATTTGTTGGATAAGGTGATTTGAGGAGGAGTGGGGCTCAAGAATAACATCCACATTATGGGTTAAGTTTTAATTTAGATAAAAAACCTTTGTGTGTTTTACAGTGACGATGCATTATCACTGCTAGAAAACAAGAACATAGATATTTAATGTGTTAACCCTGACACGAGAGTATTTTCTCTCTGCTCTGGTTGAAATAAAAGATCTCCCGTTGAGTTGGGAGTAAAGTAATTATTGTTTCCTGCAGTTGTCCAAAGGCATTGTGGGAAATGAAGGTAATACTCAAAGGAGGAATCCTCAAAATAAAGTAACACATGGAACAGAGATGACACATTAATGATATATAACAAAGTAAGAATGCCCTGGGGCCGATTACTCCTTCAAACAGACTCTTTCAGTGTGGCCTTTTTTGAAACCGACACTATTTGAATTTCAGAGAGAAAAAAGTCAGGAAGAACCACGAGAAACCACTCTGCTGCAATTAAACCCGCTCCTCTGTTCTCGCCCGAGTTGCCGTAAGGTAAAGCTATGAGGTAAAGCTAAGGTTGTACTCCCACCCGACACGGCTCGGCAGGTTCCCGCTCTTTTCTCCATCATTAAAGTCACATAAAACCATAAGCAGGACTCCCTCGAGTGACGGCGAGGGTTTCACCGCTCACCGCTTCCCTCTAATGACTTCAAAACACTCGGCTTCTTTCAACCGGTTTCTTCTCTCCGTCTGAACCGCTGGGTTGAAACAGGCGAGTGAGCCTCTATGCGTTTAACACAGATAATCAGGCTTAAGCTCGATTGGTTTGTTGCCGTTCCACGTCTGAATTTCCTCACGCTGCATTTATTTTTAGACTCGCTTCGTCAAATATTCATCTTTAATTGATGATTTTGAATGTACAAAGGGCACACGCATGAAAGTGTAAAACCAGTATGTTTCAGAACTGATGCTGCTGAAGCTGGAGTTTGTTTCCTGACTGTAATTGGTTGGCCATTGTTTCTCAGCGCCGTACTTTTGGGCTTTTCCTCCTCACAGTCTTAGAGTGGCTGAGGAATGAAGTGTTTGCTCAGCACTTCAGAGAAGGCAGGATTCCGTCCCCATGGTGTGCCATGAATATTTCACTATATTGTTACGTAATTTACGCCCAGGGATCAGGGGTTGAAAGCTCCCTCTCCGCATCCCCTCATCACTGGGTCCGGCTCTCGGTTTGCTCTCATCAGTTGGGTCTTTATACTGCTGTATAAGCAGGAGGATGGTGCACCAGAACTCGAGGTAATTAGCAGTTGGTTGCTTATGATACTCAAGACGGACTGAGTGTAATTAAAGCCTCGGGCTTTTGATTGTGCCTCTTATTCATCATTTGAGGGATACTGCCGCAGCAGTCACAAACTGCACGAGCACACACTGTGTTTCAGGTATGGAAGCTGACTTGCTGAGACGATCATAGGCTCTCAGACTAAGAGAGGGGCGGGGGGCTCAGGCAGCTTCCACACAGCAGCTCTCTAAATTAGGAACAAGCAGGCACAGTGAGTCTGCAGACTAAGTCTTTACTGAGGGAGGAGAGAACTTGGAAGTACAGAGGCAGACTGAGGGTGGTAAGTAGGTGTACTCTGAGCAGAAAGAAGAGGGTTAACTATGGTCCGTCTGTGAAGAAGAGACCCTGCATCCGCCTCTCTCTTCCCTCATTAGAGACAGAGGCAGAGGCCCTCAGGCACAGTGCCTCACTCCCCCTCAGCATCTCACCGTGTTCAGACAGGGCTCTTATTGGATTAACCCGTCAGCCCACAGTGAAGATACACTCAGAGCTTCAGAGAGATATCAGAAATACGCGCACATCTGCTTTTTACATTCACTTTGAGTGATTAATGTACTCATCCAGCCGTGAGGGACAATATCACATTTCCTTTGTGATCTGAAATAGGAAATATGTCAACTGTTGCTAAGGAGATATAGATGTGCTGATTGTGTGTGACATATACTGAATACCCAACAGCAACAAGAAACAATGACAAATGTGCTGAGATGCTGAAAGTAGAGCCCGACCGATGATGGATTCTTTAAGACAGATTTCCGATGTAGAGGCCGATATTGGAGCTGGAATGAAAATAGACCCTTTATACAAAGATTGTGCACCAATTATGTGTTGATATAACTACACACAGGTCTCAGATTTCTGCTTTCTAAAACCAATAACTTCATTGAAGAATATTTCCAAAAAGTTGTGATATTAGTGCATGGTGCAATAAATAATTACCGATATATCTGTAAATGCCCGATATCAGCCCGATAATATCTGCCAACCAAATGAGTGGTTGGGTTAACTGCATTAATCAGTTACAGCTAAGCAGTTACTATTAAACATCTTGAAGACACAGAGGAACATAAGCTTTCATTTGAAGCCGTGTTTCCTGGTTAAGCTCTCCTTTAAGCTCAGTTTTGTTCTCCACCAACTCCTGAGGAAAATATCTGACTCTTTAGCTGCTAAATGCTCCACTACATGCACCAGATAGTTGCTAAACTCTGCTGTTAGAAGGCATTTTTGCTGAAAATAGCTGCATGCTTGGAATGAGGTTGATGAGAGTGAAAAAGATTTGATACAAATGTAAGAGTTGGGGGCTTTAAAACCAAAACACTGAGCTAAAAGATGCTAAAAGGGCTTCATAAAAGTTGGGAAATCTGTAAGTAATTCCGTGTTTGTCACGACACTCAGGCTATCTCACATTAGAAAGTAATTTGAACCCTTTCGCACATAAAAATAGCGATAAGTGCAGTTTTAAACTCTGTATGATGTGTTCGCATTTAATAGATATTTGGACCCCATCACAAGTCTGATAGCCATATAATAGCAAAGGTTTAATGAGCTGACCTTTGAAGACGTTAGAGTGTGGTAAGAGGTCCACTGACTCATAATAACACCAATATAAGGAAGGCACTCTTTATAGTAATTGCTGTGTTCAATAGGACATACATTCCTCACAGTGCAGCGCAGCTACATGCCACGTTCTGACCTGTTAGTGCTCCATCACACCTGGACAGTGCTCCCAAGGTGCAGCCCCGTCACCTTCACACAGCATCAGCACCCTGGAACTGGGTGGTAATTGAGGAGAGAAGGGTCTGGACAGGAGAATTGACTCCGAGCAAGCTTACCCCCATCCTGTGTAAGTGTAATTTGGTGCACACTACACGCTACATTAGTTCATTCACGCAGCCCATTCCCTGAAAGTCAACCACCCATAGCCGGCAAATCCCGTGCACTCCTTGAAATCCCCACACAAGGAAAGTCCATCCAGTATGATAAAAACAGGGAAGCCAATCAAATAAACGCTTTAAAAACAAGCAGCAGGGAATTGTTTTCAATGCGTTTTCAGGCTAGTGGGCTTCCATGGTTTTATCTGTGCCTGCAACTTGACTTTAACCACTGAGCAGACCAAATCCATGAAGCTGTGTTTCTATATCCCAGATTGTCAACGCCCCCCCCACCTACCATGCTCTGGTTACAGAGGAGCAGCTCCTTTGGTTCGGGATTAGTTCTGCCTCAACTCACTTTTTTCCCACCCAAGCCTGAGCGGTCAATTCTCAGGACGGTGATGAGTGAAGGCTGCCCAGAACCTTGCCTTTTCTTTCTTCTTGGCACTATTTTATCCTCTTTCTCCTGCCGTTTTGTAAATCCCTCTGCAGGCAATCCCAACCGCTGCTGGTAATCACCAAGCGCAGGGACAAAAAAACCCTATTGTGTGGATGTCTCCTCCTGTGCCGTCTTTTTCTTGATATGTTAGCTTTCACTCAAATTAATTTCCAGCATTTAATTAGTATGCACAAGCAGGAAGGGAAACGTCTTTCTTTTTTCTAAAATGTATGATTTCATTCTGCTGTGAATTTGTCAAAGTCAAGAAGGGCAAGGAAGAGAGCGCCATAAACACAGACAGGGTTTCTTATGTTCTCTGTGTCGGAGCTGTCACCACACGCCAGTCTCCAGCATTTAGATGTGCAACGAGTTCCCGGCTCTGACTTTTTGAACAAAAGTTAAAAGACAAACAAAGAGTCACATCTTCAGAGGAGAATCCAACGAATAGAGCACAGCCTAGTTTCCTTGAGAAGAGCGTGGGATTAAAGGCTCGGAGCTGTCTCACCTGCATAATCTCACTATCAACCCACCCATCCATCACTGTCCTGCTGTGTGAGGCTTAAAATTTACTCAGTCTTAAACAAAGACTCGGTGCCACAAGGAAGAGAAAACAGTACAGAAAGAGGAGCTCAAACAGATTTTAAATAAGAGGTAATCAATGGCGCTTTGACAGCTTCCATATCGATCGTGGCAGAGTGATTTTTGCTTTTTCCTCAACTTGAGTGACACTGTCAGCTGGGGAAAAATGACTGATGAACCGAGAGCTCAGTTATTCATTAATTTGAGCACAGCAGTTTCATGTGCTCTGTTCTGGACTAGTAAATATAAAACATTACGAGCAGGGAAAGGTCGATGTAATAAAGATTTCATACGGACCACTGTTAGCCGGAGATCTCACGGGGACTGTTCTGACAGCCTGACGCCAGCCGATATCCTCAGCCTACCCTGCAGCGGGGACACAAAGAGAAAAAGTTTGGCCGCCTTCAGGGTAAGCAGCTTGGACATCATCCAGCCTTCCAGCACATGAGACAACATGGAGGCTCCCATGAGTCACTGCTGTGTCACACAAAGGGACTCGCTCTCTGGTCAGAGGCGGCTGGGATTTACCATCAAAACAGAACATTCAAGCTACGACTGGGAAAGAAATGGGGGCAAAGTTGATTTTATATATTCACCATTGTCCATGCAGTGTTTTCTACACTTCTACAGCCGTGCCAACGAGCCAATCATTTCCACTAAACACCAGCTGGGGCTGATGGAATAAGGGTTATTGCAACACCAATACCAGTATCAGTTTCAGCATCCGATACAGCCTAAAATATTGGTATCAGGCATGCACCAAGCCGATACCATAATTTTTCATCATCTGGTTTTCTGTAAAATATCATTATAACACCAAACAACAACAGTGTGTTGCTAGCAGAGAGTGTCATGTTAGCAAAGCTAGCAGAGTGTCACTAATCAGTGTGTCACCAATAATCTGTATTTCTTTGGCACTGGTTTCAGAGAGGGGCTGCAGTGGTTAGCGCTGGTGCCTCACAGCTGGAAGGAGGGCAGCCTGGTTCAAAAGAAGTGGGCCTTTCTGTGTGGAGTTTGCATGTTCTCCCCGTGCATGCGTGGGTTCCCTCCGGGTACTCTGGCTTCCTCCCGCAGTCCAAAGACATGCTCGTTAGGTTCATTGGTGACTCTAAAATGTGTCCGTAGGTGTGGGTGTGAGCGTCAAAGGTTCTCTGTCTCTGTGTGTCAGCCCTGTGATTGACTGGCGATCAGTCCAGGTGTAACCCCGCCTCTCGCTCAATGACAGCTGGGATAGGCTCCAGCCCCCCTGTGACCCTGACCAGGATAAGCGGTATAGATAATGGATGAATGGATGGTTTCAGAGAGGTATCTGATATCAGCCAATACCCAAGTCTAGGTATTCTTATTACGATCAGGAGGGAAGTTATTTTGTATAGTTTTGCAAGTATTCAGTCATTAAGCAACATATTGGTTAGATGGCATTAGAGGAAATGATAAGGGGTCACCAGTGTTGTTAAATTTCATCTCATGGGGAACAGAAATTTTGTACCAAATGTCACTGAAATCCATCGAGTGGTTGTCAAAATATTTCACTGAAAACCAAGAAATGTCAATCTCATGGTGGCATACTGGCAGCCGTGAATATCAGTGTAAGATTTTGTCAGTCGGTTGGATTGATTGGCACTAATTAAGATGGATTTTTAATTGGAGAAGTGAAACGTTAGCCTTGCTGGTGACTCCAGAGGAAAAGTGTAGCATTCATCCTCTGGGGAAACCAAACGTCTGGCCCATTCATAAAATAGCTGTTGAGATATTTCAGTCTGGAGGTACTTCAAACCCACCGACAGGCTCGTGGTCATGTACAGACGCTGCTAATGGACATTAAAATGAGCTTTTAGTGGTGCTTTATAAGAATGTAATCTGTGCTCTTATTTAACAAGTATGAACTTTGTGAAATGAAAGAGCTGTAAAACCCTAATTCCCCAAAAATTCTATTAGTGTGCACCAGGAAGGTCTAATGAGGACAGCGCTGGTGTCATGAAATGGAATTCATTTCCAGCTTAATTCAATTGATTAACTTGGCAGAGATCACTAAAATTGATTAACCCAATCTCACACTAATGCCTTGTAATGTATTTAAAACATGCTCCGGAGACATTATGTTGCATTTATTATGAAGACGTAGATTCGTGTGAGAAGAAGGGGCATTGATGTGCCGACAAAAATATGCTCATCTTATCCTTTAGAAGATTTTAAAAGAGATGTCAAGAGAAACAATGCTGGGGTTGTTTTCCTTTTTCAAAATATTGATGGATTCAAAAATTAATCTATACAAAACGCTCGGACTGTCACGCATTCAGTTGAACAAAAAGGTGAGGACCCAGAAGCAGACTTCGATAACGGTTTTGATTAAATAAAAGGCAAAAATGCACAAACAAAATCTAACTCCAACAAAAGACAAAAGGAAAATCAAAAGGCGGAGCAAAAAAAACTTACAACAAAACCAGGAACAGGTAAACCAAGGGACACAAGGGGTCAGGGGAAGCACGAAGAATATCCACAGGACGACACAGGATGGACGACAATGAACAGGCAACGAGACAGGGGAGCACAAAGACTAAATAAACTTAGGAGGTAATCAGACACAGGTGAGACAATCAAGGGGCAGGTGAAAACAATCAGGGCAGGGCACACAATCAAACAAGCGGGAAACACAAAGGCAGGAAGTGGACCAACAAGAGAGACAAGGTGACAAAGTAAAACAGGAAATGATCTAATCAAAAAGACCCAAGTGAACCGAACATGGAATACACTAAACACAAAACTGAACATTGAGAACTCATGACAGGGAGACAAAGTGACAAGGTAAAACAAGGAATAATAACTGAACACCGAAATACAAGACAAAAACATAACTAAACTAGAATGACTCATGACACGGACGAAATATTTTGAGGGACTGTGACAGCTGATATTTATGTATGCTCACAGGCAAAGACGACTATTCATGTTCAGTTTTAAGCAGTTTGACAACCTTCAAGTACATTTCTGCTGTCCAGACACCAGATGTTCCCACTACTCATAATCTCAATAAATTACTTTACATTCTCCTCTACTCTGACACCCTTGAGCACTTCCAGTTTTCTATTTTCTACAGCTTTGCAAAGGTAGTGCGCTGTCATGTAAGAAAGCCGCTGTGTGTATGATTCTACAGTAGCTGCCAATTAATGAAAATCAGCTGATATCCCAAACCAGACTCCATTGAGACTCCAAAATCCAGACACAGAACACACACACGCTCTCCTAATATTTGTACACATGCACATTACCAGCTGGCGGAGGAGGATCAATTCTCATTTACAGGCTAATTATCGTCTGAAGAGCTTCCTCACTGGGTGAAAACACGATAAATCTCTAACAGACTAGCTGTCTGTTTGTCACCACCCCATCACCTTGTTGCTTTAACCTGCAATCATTAAGCTATCAAGATTTGAAGACCTTCTATTACAAACACGCACAAAGATATTGACCCAGCGGCTTCGAGCTGGTGCGACAACGTGCCTCGTTTCCGGACATGTTTATCTCGGCCTTCAGTGTTTGCACTATCAGTTGAACGCCTACAATTAGGTATAATCTTTCTACAAACACCTACAGACTTCCCTGTGTATCCTTGTTTAGCAGTTAAAAGAACAGCAAAAAAAAAAAAAGAAGAATA
Organism: Semicossyphus pulcher; assembly: GCF_022749685.1. Taxonomy (NCBI): domain Eukaryota; kingdom Metazoa; phylum Chordata; class Actinopteri; order Labriformes; family Labridae; genus Semicossyphus; species Semicossyphus pulcher. The sequence continues at coordinate 24,006,207 of NW_027211637.1, forward strand.
ACAGTCATCTCTCATGAGGACACTCAGCCACAGATTCTTTGTGAAATCTCGTTCTAAGCAAACCAGCATTTGGAATTCCACGTTGAAGTGCTGTTTCGCATCCTGAGGTGCTTTGTATTTGTCACAGCTGATCCGCCTCACATAATACCATTTGTTACACAGCTAAACATGCAGTTTGCACTCTCATGTAAAACATCTCGCAGGTCATCTTATCTAATCTGGGTTGCAGTGAATTATCGACGATGGCTCTGCGGTTTGAGGCTCGCCCCCAAGTATTTAAGCACTTTATGTGTGAATGTGTGATTCAACGTGGGTCTCGATGATGGAGACAATGTAAGTCGGAAAACTAATGAAAATACAGGTGGTACAATACAAGATATGATAGAGATATCTGAAAGGGAAAGCCATTAGAAGCCTATAAAGAATAATGGCCTCAACACTGTACTGTAGCTAAGCTGTTAGCGATAGCCTCTGCTGCCTCCTGCTAGGTGTCTCAGGCGTTCAGCTCCTCCTCTACCTCCCGTAGTGACAGTGGTACACGTTAATACTGTAGTTTAGATGCAGTGATGGCGAGGCTAAGTGAAGCGGAATGCGTCTCTCCACACCATGGAAACTCAATAATTAGCTGCTGTAGCAAGCGCTCATTAGTCGGTGCGGGCTGCTCATGTAGCGTCAGTTGCCCGTTTGGCAGCTCCTGTAGAGACGCGGCACAACACCGGGCTTTGTGACTGTCTAAAGGAGGAGTAGCAGTAAGCAGAGGAAGCCCACAGTCCGCCAATGACTAGCTCATGTTTCTAACAGCTGCTCTGTTAGTAACCTGCTACATGCAGCATCGGTGCGACCATTGTGTTGACGATGGTGGTCAGGTTTGCGTTACAATTAGTCACGTCTTTGCAAAAAAAAACCTTGTCAACAACTTAAAGTATGTTTTGTAGGGATGGGAGCACCCGCCCCTGGCGCCTCACCTCATTTATTTTAGTCGCCAAATTAGAATTTGTGAGTGGCGGGTGCTAATTTTGGACCCTGTTGGTATGATACCATATTTAAAGACATATGGCAAGTGGAAATAACCATTTCATTCAAATACATAAAATGACTCATTTTTTTAAGGTTCCTGCTTCCAATCCCGGTTTGGACATGGTGGCCTTTCTGTATTAAGTTTCTTCTCCCCTTTAGGTTCACTGGTGACTCTAAAGGTGCCTGTAGGTGTGAGTTTGAGCGTGACAGCTTGTCTGTCTCTATGTGTCAGCCTGTGATTGACTGGCGATCAGTCCAAGGTGTACCGCCCAATGACAGCTGCGATTGGCAGGATAAGCAGTAATGGATGGATGGATGTGGGGGTTTTTTGCTACTGTGATTGGACATTGTTTGTATCTGAAATACTAATTTTACTCATGATGGCTCTTTTCAATATGCTGAAACTGCTGTGTAAAGAAAACATGCCAGCAAGATAAATCCCTCAAGAGGCAACAGTAATAAAAAGAGGTGCAAAAGGGGAAGTCAGATGAGTGGCCGGTATTGTAGAGCGACAAAGTCCATGTAGGAGAGGTGATTTAGGGTTGGTTACAGTGAGGGAAACATGGTGGTTTGGGTTAAAATAACTACAGCACAGGGTAAAGGCTTGGGAAACGTTGTGGTCATTGTTAAAGAGAAATCATTGATTGGTGGGAGGAAACAGGAGGCCAACTGTGGTTTTTTGTGTGTGAAAGTCCAACATTGTCTTTTTTTGCCATGCAACCACTTCCACTGTGACTGCACACCATGTCACGCTACTTCCTCCTTTGCTTCAACAAGCTGGGGGGCTTTGTCAACTCAAAGTAAACTTCCCTACACACAGTATGTACATAAAGGTTTGGGGCTAACGAAACGAGTGATGAAGTCGTTTTCTATCTGCTTGAAGTTCATGATAATAACCTCAGGGTGCAGATCTCGTCACAATAAAACCCCTGACCCCGACCCGCAGCCCCAACAGTGTTGCATTCGCAGGAAATGAAATGTCAACAGAGCGGCCGCTTAGTCACACTAAACAATGTCACATTCCCCTTGTTTGGTCACGCGCGGCTCTCTGAATCAGTGAGAGGATTTACTCCTTCTACATCACAACCTCCTGTCTTTAGTTTGACCCCAGATTTACCGCCTAATGTGTCTCAATGACACAGCAAAGTCACCAGTACAGATGGGAGCTCACAAGATCCCACTGACCCCCGGTGGATCATGACCATTACTTAAAACCTGAGCAGTATCGACACGGGGATGAATAAAGCAAGTGAATGGACTAGTTCCAAAGTCGTATGGAGGTGATGTGCCATTAGGTATAAATGATAGTGCAGTTTGTGTCGGGGGGAATCGATGTATGAGAATGTGAATGACAAATTAAACTTCTGCTGCTTCAGGAATCACATGTTGTTTTTAACTGTTTAATGTGTTAAGCGCTTCTATAGTATGTTAATTATGAACAGTGGTTATCTTGGGTTAATATTATCAACATTTGGGAACAAAAGATCCGACAGATATTTTATACTTCCTCTTAAAACAGGTATTTCCTGTAAACGAGGGTAAAAGCTCTTGTAGTATAACTGCAAACATTCCTCTCCATAAGCAATTAAGCAGCCAAGGGGGGAAAAGCTTTGGATAATTATATTCAATTAAATAAAGCAGGTAATTATGCCCAATGTGAGTGTGAAACTAACTTTAACACAAACAGAAAATTAGCTTCAATGGCGCTCAGAGTGTTGTAGACGAACCCAGAGGAAACTTTGGGGTTTAATCGGAGTGTGTTTTCTTACACTGAATCAGCTGCAGAATGAAGGTCATGGCTGGGGTAAGAGGATAAACAGTTTACATCAATTATCTCAAGACATTTAAAAAATTAGCCCCAGTTTTAACAATTTAAGAGGTTTTTAACAAATGCACTCCCCACAACAGGAAATGCATCCAGGCCTCTAAAACAGATTCCCTTTGCAGACAGTGACACTTTTGTGCAAAGGCCATTACCATCGACTCCGCGAACACATTACCTGCCTGTGTACTGTTCTCACAGTTAATCAACTAGTCAGTGTTAATGGAGGCATCAGATCCTGACACAGACACCGTCAGTGATTCTGCAGCTGCAGCACAAAGCTCTTCTCTCTCCTCTTTTAGCTCACCTTTGTTTAATGTTCTAAAAGCACAAAAGAGAGCTGCGCTCAGCCAAATGTGTGCTATTGTGTTTGAGGGGGAAAAAAGTGATGAAGGAAAAGTTTTGGGTGCAAAGTTAACAGCGAGGTGTTTAATGGGTAAACAACGAGACGTGGCAGACTAATTGTTTGGGACAATGTGCTGCACATTAATCACATGTGTGTCACGCGTGAATACATTTCCAGGGTGTTTAATGTTTCGTATTAAACAATATGGATCGCATGTGACAAGGAGGCACATTATGAAATTCCCCTTTGTCCTTCACAAATGATAGCAAGAGGAATTTATAGTTTTGCAGTGTTGAATAAATCATCTTTCCACAGACATTGCTTAGTCAGGAGGATCTACAAAACTTAAGATATAAAGTTACCTCTTTGAATAACCTTAAATCAGCAGACCGGTACCGGGTCTTGGGTTGTTTAGTACCGGGCCACGAAACCCAATAGGTGTCTGTGACATTCCAAACATACACAGAGTCAGAACTGACGCATGGGCTGTGCAAAGTGTGCAACCGCACTGGGCCTGGTGCCTCGCAGTAACACTCCAAAAGTAGCCCAATTCTGCAGGAAAACCGCAGACCTGGCAACCCTGGCTTCACGTCCCATGAAACTTTGTTTGATCCTGATGCCTGATGCCCCTCTACAGCTCTGTGTTTATCAGTGAAATATGAACTACACAGCATATGGACATGGAGGCGAAGTTTATACTTTAATGGTGCGTGAAAATACGGACAGATCTGTGTCATTTCTGCTCCTCTCCTAACGCTCATGATAACTACGCACGGATCACCTCTGGCTCGTCTCATTCATAGAATGTGGAGGTGTATTTTATGCTTAATAAAGGTTTTTCAGGGAAATACGGGACCAATCGTGACCCTTTTGAGTCAGGAGCAGAGCATGAGAGACACACACAGATCCTTACTACTTTAAATTCCAATAAACTGCTTGTAGATCACACTCCGGATCATCTGTCTCTGACCCGCGCCGTCTCTCCCTCTCGTCGGATTGTCCCATATTAAAAACTCTCCTTACTTAATAAATCCAGACACGATCTGTCTGCATTTCCATGTGTGTGACCGTGATTTATGCGCATGCATATCAATGAGGTCCCCCCTGTCAGAAATATTATAGCTACTGTCTGGTCGGTGTAGTCAAAAAGGTTGGGAACCACTGCCTTAAATAACCTCTTCAGAAAGTCTCTGAAGTTCTTCTGAGGCGATCTAAGCCCCACAAACAAATATCAGTTTCCAATATTGCTTCATGACGTACTGTATGTTGCTGTAGCCGGAGGGAATGTGTTGTATACGGCTCAATATAGCTCTACTGCAGACGAATTATACACAGCGGTGTGTTTCAGCCTCCGAGGCAGATTCAAAGGAAAGTGCACGTGTCCATCATCTGCAGCTTAAATGAACATCGGCGCAGCACGAAGCCTTCAACAGCCATGCATTTTTTACCTGCTGCGTCATGCCGTCAAAGACAATCTCAGAGTATTGGGTACATGTCAGCTAAAGTGAGCTAACCATGACCCGCAATAGTTGGGTTACAATAATGAATCCGTTGTAGCTTTATAGCAGTGCGACAACAGTCTGTAGAGTTTTAGGGTTTTCAGCAAATGTCTAACAGCTGTAAATATTTCATGCTGCCGTCAGTGGTTGTAAAAGCCACATCAAGAGTATTACACCTGTGTTTCTTCTTAGTTCCATTTGCAGGTCCTATAAACTTCAAAGATCTGCCTCAGGTGGAAAGCCTGCTTTGCTTACACATGGAGAACTTGGCTGTCTGTTGGCATCAATGTCAACGCGCACACAGGAATGACTAGATTGAAACACTCAGGCAATCAGGCCGCGCTGCTCGCAGACTTTAGCTAGGCACAGCTTGATTTTGAGCGGGAGCGACTGCGGGCACACTCACTCAACCCCCTCTGTTGTCTCAGAACTGCTGCACACTGCATGTGCTATCAATGCTTTTTCGCCGCCCCACTTCTCTTTTCTGCAAGTTAAGCTGGAAAAAAAAAAGGGGGTAATGAAATATTAAAATCCAAGCATTGGGGTTTGCGTGGGAGGAGGGGAGGGGGGGTGCCTGTCTTTCTCCCAGAGTCCCAGAGAAGTTGTAGATGCAGGTGAACGCTGACCTTGGTGCAAGCCAAGATAAAGACCTTAAAGGGGAGCATGACGACAAAAGGGAAGAAGGCTGTTAAAGTTTGGCCGCCGTGTATTAGTTCGGGTAGTATTAGTGTGCCAGTGCGAGTGGGCCGCCTCCCACTTGTTTACATCAGCGTTTCGAGTGTTAAGACGTCGCTGCCAAACGCTTCTATTGAATTAGTCTCCGTGGGATGACTTCTAATTTGATTAAGCAATCTATGCAAATTAAATGTAATCTGCATTACCTTTTGTGCACTTCGGCGCAGTTATTTGTCAGCAATTAAAATGCTTTGAACATCAGAGATAAGGCCACCGCAGACACCCCAAACACAGAGTTAATTATACCGTGTCAACCCGCACGGATTTAAACACTTAGCGATTCATTTCTTTACTTTCCCTCCAAGTTGAGAGTGTGAGGATTTTGTTGCATGATTCATGTCACTGTGTTCTATTAAAATGTTCTGATTTGACCTTACAGAGCTGATCTAGTTTCAATATAAAGAACCAGGTGCTTTAGTGTAACGGTTCTTTTTTATGGTCCGTCACAGAAAGGAAAGGAATAACCCCATTAAAACTTTTTATTTAGGATTGTGGTCTTAATAGCTTTGTAATAGATAATTAAGTGGTCCTAATCAAATACTAATGGGATATTCAGATGGGACTCAAATCCCATAATATCAAAAAGGACAGATAAAACTTACCCTAGATTCATGTAAGAGTTACAGAAGGACAACACGCGGTCTACATTAGTTTGAGAAAGTTGCCGCTGGGATATCAGCCTCTAATATAATTGGGATGTTTTTCTTCTCCGTCAGTTTAAAAGCGTGAATTTGTTTTTTTTCTACAGTCGTGTTCATTTGATTTTGGTCATTCAACACACATCCGACGGGGTAGAGCCAAAGCACACAGATCAATAGTGCAGTCGGAGGCTTTAAAAGCTGGCAGGATGAATGGATGGCAGAGTGCTTTGAATTATTCAATGGCGCTGTGGATTTGTCGGTCTCTTTTGCGCTGACCGGATTGTTTATACAAGGAGCAGCGAGCAGGAAGTTAAATATCAGCAGACACATTCTTCACTCAGGAGTTTTGTGCTGTGTTCAGTTCGGATCTGCAGGAAGAATAACACTCGACTTATGGTACCATCGCTGTAATGACGTGTAAGAAATGTGTTGTCCTTATGGGAGACAAGCTACCAATGTACATTAGCATTCTTGCTAACTCTGGATGTTCATCAACATGCTCTGTCCCTATGAAGTAAACAAATAGAATAAATAAATAAAAATAAATAAACATTAGAAATGACGAATAAAAAAAAAAGAATAAACAAAAACAAAATATTAGAAGCTAATTTAGTTCCTAGCTGTCCACACAGAGAAAGTGAGACATGCCTTTGGTTGCTGTATTAGACATGAATGCAATAGAGATCCACTGATTGGTCAATATTGCATAACATGGTCTGTAATATACTTAACTGAATACAAACACACATGACTGTTATTTTAATGTCGACCGGCTAAAGTGACTCAGCAATGGTTAACTCATAAACCGACTCATTAAAGTCAAAATGATTTAACTAACACTTAATGTAAAACAATCACTGCTCAGAAAATCACAGCTTAACGCAAAGCTTAATGCGGTCCTGGAGTTCAATTAATTCATGAACTGAGACAGAAGTAAACAGGCAGGTGAGGGGACAATAAGCTGCAACATATTGTCGGACACTTTAAAGTGATAATCCTGAAGATTTTCATGTAAGTAAATGTTTGTAGAGTGACTATCTATTGCTGAATGAGGTAACACAATGGTGACTGAGTCTATGGCCCACTGATGAAAGCCTTTGCATTTGCAGTATTACAGACTGGGTGTCTGTGGCAACTTTCACGGAAACCAATCACAAGCGGCGCCCAGTTAGTGACGCCTTTTCCATCAGCAAGCAGTGGTTGGTCTGCCAGAGAGGGTAGGCGGAGCTAGGCGGCTGCTTTTCTGGTCTCTGTAAGTGTGAGTAAACAGTAATCTACTATGGCTGAACAAACAAAGAAAAGATGGATGACTACAGATACAACTTCAAAAAGAAGTGACAATCCAAAGAAAAAGAAACAAATTGGACGCTCAGATGAAGGCAAACAGGCTAAAAAGTAAAGCGACCGTCAGCCAGGAAAATCAAGAGTTACAACCGGAGCCAACTGTGGACGTCTGGTTCAATTGGGAAGTGTGCTCCCGCAATTGCCGTATGTCGCCATTAGATGGCGCCCGAGAGAACAAAACTGAAATCTTCGAGATTGTCAGTTTAACATGATGTTTCGTCCAAGATGCAAAGGACCAAGCCAGAGAAAGTGAAAAGGTGGAGGGGAGGAAAGTGTTGCGAAATGCTGCGAAATGCTGAGAAACTCACAAGATATAGGTCCAGCTGCAAACAGCCAATCAGCTTTCTAAAAGACATGTCAATAAAACAATAACGGTCATGCATAGTAATAAGACGTTTTAAACTTCAACCGGCTGAACGTTTAAAATTAAACAGGTTTAAATGTTTGAGCAGAAAAGGGATCCCCACAAACTGAACATTACAAAAAAAGTTAAACTTAAAGTTTTAATGAAAGAGTTAATTACATGAGTCATCATCTTTTATCCAGACTGAATACAGATGTGATAACTGCTTGATGGCTGAAACTCTGTTCATGCTGTGCTGTAATATTTATGCAACACTCATGAGAAAATACATGTGACAATCTAAGACAGTTACAATCTTACATCCAACTATGACCAACAGCTTCCTGCTCCTGAAATACAGAACTAATCAAAAGCAAATGCTGCATCTCTTCATGAATCAATGATCGCTTTGTAGGAGTAATTTTAATGATTTGTTTTCATATACTGCTACCTAATTAGTGTTTGCTATCTAGGCATGTAAGAAGATTACATAATCAGGCTGAGCCAATGCATCTATTAATACATCATTCAGTTATTTTTGTCCGGTAAAACTCGATCTGCAAGCTATTCTGCAAACAGAGTTATGATGTGGAAGACCTGCCAGGAAGCTATTTTTCATGCATATGCATTAAGGGGTTAAAGCGTAGCAGAGTAGCAGCTTACGAGCCTCCATGCTGAAAAGTTGTAGGCACCCATCAGGGATGTGCAAACCAAGAAGAAGAAAGTTGAAGACCGCAACACCAGTCATGAGAAAGTGGTAAAAATGTGAAGATATTAGATTCTCCTGGAGAGACAGCTGGTGGCATTAATTCTTCAGTCCTGTATCATTAAACCGTTGCTGAATGCACGAGATGACATAATTAAAAGTGTGCCAGTACGTGCAAAACAGTGCAGGAAACATGAACAGGAAATAGGACACAATGTTTGATTGATGAGTGAATGTGAGGACATTTGAATGTGAGTTACAGGATCCTCATCAGTCCTTAGAGATGTGTTAAAAAAACTCACTTCCATGTTGATGTTGTCACAGAAGTATCAGAGGGGTCAATTTTCTTATTGACTCCAGCATGTTCACTTCAAGGCATATGAATAAGGTTATTATATAGGTGTATGTCAGACATGCACCTATATGCATCCCTTGTTATTTCAGTAAATGTTACAGAGAGCTGACGTTGCCTTGGGCGTAAGGTGATCAAAGATGGAGGCTTTGTGAGATCTGTGTTGGTGAAAAGGAGAAAATAACTTAGACTGTTTGTCTTGCTTCATGTTTTTATTCTCAACCAATCTCTGGCATACGGATACATTTAGGAACATGAGCATTCCAAGCTGACCGCTGAGCGTATGGGTGCATTTTGGCAGGTTTTTATGCACATTTAGGAAAGCAGAATTTGCCGAAGTTGTAACAGAAAATAACAAGAAGACAACATGATTTAAATTTTCATGTTCATCAAGGGTTGTGACCTTTATCCTACAGTGGAAAATAAGAGTTAAATCATGTGTTAGGGGTGCTGGTTTAGCTCAGTTGGTAGAGCAGGCACCCCGTGTTCAGAGGTCTTCGTCGCACTGATCGCAGGTTCGACTCCGGGTCTGCCGATCATCTGGTGCATGTCATCCCCCACTCTCTGCTCCCCACATTTCCTGTCTCTCCTCAGCTGTCCTATGTAATAAAGAACCAAAAAACAGCCCAAATATCGCTGGTTATACTGTTGGTTTTGGCCATTAGAAGAAGGTCAATATAGGTGATTGGTATGAGCCAACAAGAAGTGCCCTGAGATTTTGTTGCGTCCACATAATTGCTGCAACATTAAATATTGACTTTGCTTGCTTTGAGCGATGATGGCAGAATAGTGGACACCACAAAGATGCACTCAGCTCTACCCAGCACCTGTTCTCATTTATTCCAAAAGACTGAGACGCTCACGCTTGTCAGCCGGAGCTCGGGGACACCAGATCTAATTAGCTTTCGCTCCTTCGCCGGGAACTCCAACCTCCTTCTCCCCAACTCCCGACTACAGCTATACCTCATTTCTCCTACACTCCACAGCAGAACAGTAATTATCAACTTCCATCCACGTTTTTTTTTGTAGCTTCCTGTAATGGCTCTTGACCAATTATGAAGTGGTTGGTTAATTAGTTGCTTTGGTGGAGACGGCGGAGACTCAGAATTGTTTGTCGCTTGAGGCTTTCGTCGGGGAATTATTTGTTCGGGAAAGGAGACGAGAGGAATAAAGCGGAACAAAGAAAGGAGAGTAAAGTGAATGAGTTTGAAGAGATGAAAAGGGAGGGGACAAAGGGTGCCACGCTCACTGAGGCTACCTGCGAGTCCAGGAAGTGCTGAAGCAGCGCGTGAAATGGCTCCTTCAGGTCGTGTGACCCCAAATTTACCAAGAAAAAGAGGTTGAATATAACAGCTTGTATTCCACCACCTCCAACCAAACCACTGGGCGATAATGGAAGGGAAAAACATACTGTAAATGTGGGCAGAGACTTGGGGCTTTGTTTCTGTTTGTGTTTATCAGGCGTCCACAGATCCCTTCCAGTGTAGGCGTCTGGGGTAATGGATTAGAGCACTGGTGCCAGAGATATCATGCTTGAGAAAGAAACTGCATATTTTACAGTTTCTTTGTCTCCCTGTGAGGCCGGGTGTATTTCACTGGTGAGTTAGACTGTTACTGATATGCCCCCTGGCATGGCGGTCCAGTGTGAGTGTAATTCAGTGCAACAACACTGGAGGACCCGGGGGTGGAGAAGAATGGTGGAGTAACAGGCTGGCCAAGGAGGATTTAGCATTAGTTTGTGGCTGCAGGAAAAGGAGTTTCTGTGCAGCCAGGTGCACTAACATTTAATAAAAACACGACTGTCAGGGATGATGTATGCAACCTGCCGACATCTCAGTGTAAACTTTAGTAAAAATCAGATGCGTTGCTGGTTATTTAGTGCTTTTTTGTATTGTCACAGGTTGAAAGTGGCATCCACAAGAACAACAGCTGACCTGCGAATTCCCCTGAAACAAATGACAAGCAAGATTCAACACCTCGTCTCTGAGTCATCTCTGCTTCCTCACCTTGCTCGCACACACGCACACTCCTCAGCTGTTTACAGAACACATCCCGGGTCCTATTTTAAGTGCGGCACATCATTCTCAGAAACAGGCAGTGGAATTTTTTTCAAGAGAAATAAAGCGATGTGTAAATTCCCCTACAGTAAACCCCCCCACTGCTTCCTCGAGCGCGCGTTCTGTCGCAGGCGTTCATTGATAAGTGCCTCCGTCTTTCAGACATTAATTTTAAAACGGGTCCTCGTGGAGGGAACAGATGCACAGATGTAACGGCGATGAAACAATAATGAGATGCGTACTGACATCGTATTCTTATTGATGCTTCCTGAAATCCTGGGATGCATGAATCGTCCCCGTGTCTCCAGTGGAAAGTTGCTGAGCTTCTTCTTCTAATATGTGATGTTGTCAGCTCGCGTTCGGTGGCTTTGTTGGAGGAGTTCTCATCTCATCAATATTTTCTTTATGGCAGGATTTCTATTAAAACTGAGAATACTGAGAAAGGTTTGTTACACTGCTTAGAATGTAGTGAAGAAATCAGCACAGACTACCTGGAAAGATGTAAGTGCTCACATTATTTCTGCTGCTCACCTACTCGGGCTAATAGGCCACAAGGTTGGTTTCTGTTGGTAATAGTGACCCACAGACATTTTCATGAGCCCTATTTTAAAGGCTTGAATGCAGGTTGATTGAATGGAGGTTGATTGACCATCATAATCCATGTGAAGCCCCTCATCGATGTTTAATGAGAGAGGAAGATTTTCTTCAAAGCTTCATACGTGTGAGGCTTTCATGTTCAGCATCATTACAGCTGTTGCAGGAAAAGCAACTTTTCCTGTGCTTTGTTCGAACATGTGTAAGTGCACTGACTGTATATTCACAATTCTTAAACCTGCTGAAAGTGAGGAGGGGGTGGAAGAACAAGTCGGAAAAACCTTTTAGAAACAGATGCTTTTTTTAACACATCCAACCGACACGAGGCAACATTAGCATGTTTTTGGATTGTGTTTCAGGCGTCTTGATGAATGTAAATCAAAATGTTCCTGTGTTTTAAGCTTTCCCTCCATCATGCAGCTCCTGAAGAAAACATCTGCCTCTTTAGCTGCTAATGCTACAAAGGGTTCTCCAGCTGGTTGCTAACTGTGCTGTTTGTTGCTGGTCAGGTAGTGTAAAGAGGGTTTTTAAGCTGCTTGCTGCCTCTGAAAGAATGCTACTTTGAGCTGTGAGACAATTGAAAAAGAGAAGATAATTCTGCATGGGTAAAAGTAAAAGCCTTAAAGTGATAATGTCAAAGATTTTGCATTTAAATAAATGCCTGTTAAGTCTCTATCTATCGCCGAATGAGATAACACAATGGTGATTGAGCCTATGGCCCACTGATGAAAGCCTTTGGGCGGCTGTGGCTCAGGTAGAGTCGGTCGTCTTTCAATCGGAAGGTCATAGATTCGATCCCCAGCTCCCTCAGGCTACATGTCGAAGTGTCCTTGGGCAAAGATACTGAACCCCAAATCGATCCCGGTGGCATAGCCAGGTATGAATGTGATATCTGATTGACAGTTGGGCACTTTTCGTAGCAGCCTCTGACGTCCAGTCCGAACTGGGATTACTTTAAGCCAATGGCCTTTCATTTTATCAAGGCCCCACTCAGTCACAAATTACCGCTCATTATCCCGCTCCTGCCACCGCCAGCAACACATGCTCTGCTTCTTAAACGTATGACTGTGTGTGTGTACATGTAGTGTAAAAGCAGCTTTGAGTGGTCGCAAAGACTAGAAAAGCGCTATATAAGTACAGACCATTTACCATTTACTTTGCATTTGCAGTATTACAGAGGGTGTCAGTGGCGTCTTTCACGGAAAAAATTACAAGTGACTCCCAGTGAGTGACGCCTTTTCCATCAACCAGCAGTGGTTGGTCTGCCAGAGAGGGTAGGCGGAGCTAAGCGGCTGCTTTTCCGGCCTCTGCAAGTGTTGCGAGTAAACAGTAATCTACTATGGCTGAACAAACAAAGAAAAGATGGATGACTACAGATACAACTTCAACAATAAGTGAAAATCCAAAGAAAAAGTAACACATTTGACGCTCAGATGGAGCGATTGTCAGCCAGGAAAATCAAGAGTTACAACCGGAGCCAAACGTGGACGTCACACATGCAACACTGTCTGGATATCTGGGAAGTGTGCTCCCGCAATTACCGTATATCACCATAGGTGCCGCCAAAGAGAACGAAACTGAGATCCTCTAGATCACAGCTTTAAGTTTGCTATGATGTGATTTACAAACAGCTTTAGTTATACTGTAAAATGTCTTAATATTGTGATTAAATGTATTTGTGTCTGTTTTTTTTAACGAATACGCCAAAAGCTTATTAAACAGTGATTGAAAAATATTGATTCTGTTAATACAAAAGAGTTACATAAAATCATTATTGATAGATGAATGAAAGTCTCCTATTCCAATATAAAACACTTCCTCTACACACACATGCCTGTTATGTTTCTATTGCATGAAGAGAGAAAAGCAAACCATCAATATGTTGTTGCTCGTGAGGATGAATTTTTAAAGGAACACAGCCCACGCTGGGAGGAGAAACTCAGACCTTGCTGGCATAATAAATAACCTGGAGGTCTTTCAAAGCCCAACAGAATGAAAATGCATCCACCCTTAGACCCCCAAGACCGTGTATGTGTTGAGCGAATGGTAAGCTACCATTAATGCTGAACTAATTAACAGGACAGGACAGCGGCTCACTGTTCGCTGGCTGACTGGGATCATTATTGGATGAAGTGAGGTAGGAAATCACTACGGGCATTAACTCAGACTCAAAACAGCTGCTGTACTACAGCATGCTCAAAAGGCCGAACGCTAAAGTCCTGCACGCATCACCTGACTGCTGTCAAATGACTCCAACAGTCACCAATCAGCCCGTTCAAATAAATCAATGAGGAGGTCTTTAAAATCTAACAGCATGCACTCTAACTCTGCTGAAGCTTCTCTCTCCTGCTGTGTCTGGTTTTGCTCCTCACTACTACGTTGCTACATGCCACTGTAGCTAATTAAGCTGCTGCCAGTGTCTGTCCTGGCACCCGCTAAGAAGCCAGGAGTCCAAACTGGGATTACTTTAAGCCAATGGCCTTTCATTTTATCAAGGCCCCACTCAGTCACAAATTCCTGCTCCAGGCCTTGGAAACCGCTCATTATCCCGCTCCTGCCACCACCAGCAACACATGCTCTGCGTCTTAAACACTGAAGATCCTAGAAGGGAACACTTTCCCTTGAACTCATTAGACGCCAAGGACAACACTTCCAAAGGAATTTTGGACACAAAAGTGTCTCTTTACCAGAAAAGACGGCTGGGAAATGCAGTCCCCGAGCCCTCATTAAACGTATGCCTACATCAGAAGGTGCTTAGTGCATCAGATTTAATGATAATCTTTAGAAGCCCTTTGTCTGAACTTCTAGAGTTCAACAGCAATTCTGTAAACATTGGTTAGATTTTATTTTTTCCTCTGTGTTGCTGTTACAGAGGACAGCAGACCAATGCTTTTGCTAGTGTGTAATGTATCGTTTGACATTTTGGGATACAGCTTATTCACTTTCTTGCCAAATGTAGACGCCAAGATAGACACCACTGCCATATCTGTCCTTCAAAATAAAGTGTACAGCCAGAAGCTGTTTAGCTTAGCTTAGCTTAGAAAAAAGGGAAAAAAACAGCTAGTCCAGCTCCTTAAACCTTCGATAAAATCTGCCTAAAGACATGAGAATGGTATCCATATTTTCTTTTTTAACATAGCAAGATAATTGCCAGAAAGTTTCAGCATGGAACAGAGACATATCTGAATTGGGCTAAGACTTAAACTGGGATGCAATTTGGGAAAATGCTACTGGTCCTTCGAGAAAGGCGAATCATCAGTATACATTTGACATTATGTCATAGAGCATTTCTAACACGGTCGGTACCGGACCCTTATTGGTCGTTCTGCTCTCCCATGGGATTTTGGTCTGTAGGGGAAGGTTATTAATACCATTTCACACCATTAATACCATTAGACACCAAATAGGGTTGGTACCGGACCAACCCCATTTGGTGTCTAATGATTATTAATACCATTTCACACCATTAGACACCAAATGGGGTTGGTACCAGACCCTTATTGCTCATTCTGCTCTCCCATGGGATTTTGGAACTGTGGGGGAAGGTTGTTAATACCATTTCAAAACTAACGGGGGTGCTATTTCCAATGGACCCTGCTGTACGTCTTTTAAACGTTGACTCTCACCTTTCCCTTACGGACAAAACATGCAAAGTCTGGCTGGCAGGCCTGACAGCAGTAAAGTACTCACTGGTTTCGGAGCTTTGTGGACATTTCTTACCTGGAAGTATCATCAAGATTCAATGGTGCGCAACCGAACATAGTTTTAAGGTGGACAAATTTGATATCTAACTTAAAGGATCTTCTATCCAAATAAGAATCAAAGAATGCTGTTGGTTGGTGGGGTGGGATAGGGATGGTGGCAGGTGGGGGGATTGAGGGTCAATGTTCTAAATCAATGGAAATGTAACTGACAGCCTGTTCTGTCTATATTGTGTTGATCCCAACAATAAAAACATGAGTTTCTTCAGTATAAGCTGAGTATCCATCGTGATAGCACATAGCACAGACTGGCCCCATGTCTGAGAGCAGATTAGGTATTCTCTGTAACACCTCAGGTGCAAACTTGCCGACTTCCACAACTTCTTCCTCGTATGAAACCACTGCTGCAATCCTGATCAGTTGCGGGTGTCCAGTGAGCTCGCAGAGCTCAAACCTCTTGTGGTTTTCATTTGCAAGAACCCAATAAGAATTACAACATGCTTGCTCCCTCACACTGGCTGAGTACATGAATTGCTAGGATGAAGATTGTATTGTGGGCTCTATTATTTTAGGCTGTTTCCAGGGCTCTCCCTGAAAAAACAGAACAAGGAGCACATATTTGTTTTGAATTGGGGTTTTTTATTGCACTCACGACCTCCACTACAGCTCAGATTCATTGGGGATGGTGTATCTTGGAAAGCAGAGCCCTTTCTGCCAAATTCAACTTTTTCTGAGTGAAATGGAGCATTGCATCTGTTCAGGCAGGGCGCTGCAATCATGCACTCCATCAGGCGGCCAGTGTTAGCTTTTACAGTCACATTCATAAATGCAGCACGGACTCTCACTTTGCCGATCATTCAAACCAATTCAATATGGCCGCTTACTACGCTTTTGAAGAGGGGTGTTGAGTGGACTCAATGGACAGAATCTCAACCCAGAGTGTAACATAAAAGTTGACTATAAAGATATTTCTTTCCAACCAAATCTAAGAGAGCTTTAGCCCTATGAACTAGCTGGTTTAGTCGATCTATAACTATTTGCATGAATTTTTTCTTGCTATAAACATAACAATCTTAACATCTGTACTAATTATTAGCACATTAAGAAGGTATTTCAATGCTGTTGTTAATGTCAAGCCTTTAAATAATCCAAACATGTTTAATTTATGTAGTCATTGCCACTTTAGAGTCGCAGAAATTAAGGTTCTTGACTTTGTTGTGTTGCTTTGCTTTGGACAAAGAGAAAATGAAGAAGCGTTAAGGTACAGATCAGGGCATAATTAGCTATTAGCGCCTAATTAGCATCGACATTTTTTGTCATCAACAAACCTGCATCGAGTGGTTCCAACAGCAGACAGATTGTGTGTGTCAGGTTGAATGGGGAGCATAGTTTTACACTTATACAAGACAAATGACATCATTCGGGCAGAGCATTTGATTATTAATAGGATGTAAGGTCTCGGCATTACATGTGGCTGTGGTCTAATTATGGGTTTAATAAACTTGGAGTCTGTTTTGGAGCAGAAACTAAAATTACTGTCTTCTCATGAATAATAGATCCTGTTTTAAACACACTACGCTTCTGAGTTCATCAGCGGGCATACACTGAAGGACACTCTGCATCCACTAATGTGTTTTCTGGCTTTTAGGACAA
The DNA here is from genome assembly GCF_022749685.1 of Semicossyphus pulcher. Taxonomy (NCBI): domain Eukaryota; kingdom Metazoa; phylum Chordata; class Actinopteri; order Labriformes; family Labridae; genus Semicossyphus; species Semicossyphus pulcher. The sequence continues at coordinate 24,023,017 of NW_027211637.1, forward strand.
TGTGAGACACATTCAGAGAGAGGTTTTTCTGTTTCATTTGTGAGTTTCAGAGAGATTTGCACAGAGATTCAGTGGGATGACTGCAGGAGGTGAATGGGGATTATGCTGCAGGGAGGCTGAGCGTGGATTGATGGAGTTTATACAATCTAAAGGAGGGGAAACCCTGTAGATGAATCAGATGAGCTTATCTACAGATGAAGTATAATACATTCGAATCTCTCCCATGCTTACCAAACAGAATATATGTTTTTAAATCCGGCGAGGAGACGTTTTTTTGGTGCGCTTGTTTTCTATTCAAATGCTAATTTGGATTCAGAGTTATTTGGTAGATCTGCTGCTTCATGAATTTAAGAAACACATAAAAAAGACGGTCCCAGCGCGAGCATGCCAGTAAGTGATGCAGTAGAAGTCGTCTGCAGTGCACGCATGCCATGATTGTGTCAGTTTCAGAGCCAGATACCCCAAAGGACCGTCCGCACACAGGCCACACAAACGCCCAACATGTAATGTGAAGCTTAAAAGCTAACGTCTGACAGTTGCTCATAAGAGAGATGTTGCTTCCACTTAGCTTGACTGGTGTCAAACTGCAGGCGGTAAAGTTTTAAAGTATTAGGCTTTAACATCAAATATGACAAAGACATTATGATCACATATGATGGGTGAACCAACTTTAGCAGAGGTCAACAGCTGCTTAAAGGGATACTCCAGTGAATTTAATATTCCACTTATGTTAAGTAGAGGAAGCTGAAAGGGACATTTAAATGAGGGTAAGAGTCTGCAGCGATGCTAGCTGCTCTCGGAGGCTCTACTGATTAAAAGTAAAGAAATGCTAACATCAGAATGCTAATGCGCTCACTATAACATGCTGACATTAAAGGTATAATAAGTAGGATTTTCGTCACTTATGGGCCTCTTTACATGTGTGTTGGTGAGTGTGTGTGCAGAGCCTTGTGAGACCCTTCCCTCCGCATCCATTCTGTTGTTCTGCTTTGCACGGGACGTTTTCAGGAGGGGCGCTGTTGTGGTCCCCTGAACCAATCACAGCACATAGGTGAGTGTGGGAGTGGTTCAAATTAGCAACTGGGCCCCATTCAGACCGGCGAACATGGCGAAAGAGCGATGCAGAGTTGGCCTTCTTTCTGTTGAACTGGTAGGTGCCTCAAACCGGGTAGGACCAGCTAACCGGCGGTTAGCATGGGAACGCAACGGTATGCTGTCAGTGTTAGCTCAGCGGGGTGGGCGTGTTCTCACACGAGAGAGTGAGAGTGAGCTTCTGGTGAAGAAGAGCCCAGGAGGAGGGGCCCAGTTTGAATGTGTTGTTGACAATGCAAGGAAAATATACCTTTAAGCGTGTTTACAATGTTTATCATCTTAGTGTTGCTGGTTTTGTTATAAAGCAGTTAACAGGCTTGCACAATATAAAGACCTTGAAGACGTCTAAGTTTAATGAGTCAGCCCTCGTTAATGTTATTTATTACACCTGTGCTTGTACTACTAAAACATGGCAAAATATCTTCTGGGCAAAAGGTCTTTATTTAATTAGAAACTGCAGCACAAAACTGTGTCTAAAGATGGTTTGAGGGAATTCAAAAAGTCTCTATTCTGTCTGTTTAACAGCGTTGGGCCAAAAATCTTTTAAGTGGATGCCCTTGATCTGAAAATGTCAGAGTTCATTACTTTGGGGGAATTTAAGTCGATTTCAAAGGATCAAGAAAAACTACTTTTGGTCGATGCTTCTTAAAGTTTCACCAGAAAAAGAAAATTGTATGCATCATAAATGTGTTTTTGTCAGTGACCTTGTATTTCATATTAACTGGATATTATGTTCACTGAAGTAGTTGAATTTTTCTGTTTTTTGTCTGCCCTCTTGCCAAGGTCACTCCTGAAAAGGAGACGAGTGGGATGTTTACCTCATCGAATAAACAAAGAGTAGATACATTAATTGGCCACCTGAGAGCACGTTTTGTGATACATATGTAATACACATCGTGTTTAGGATGCTTTAAGACGAGCCGCTGGTTTAGCTCAGTTGGTAGGGCAGGCGCCCCATTTACAGATGCTACAGTCCTCGACGCACTGATCGCAGGTTTGACTCCTGGTCTGCCGGTCACTTGGTGCATGTTATCCTCCACTCTCTCTTCAGCAGTCCTATATAATAAAGGCAAAAAAATATGTCTTCAGAACAGCCAATGGTTCATTTTCTGAAGAGGTACGGTGTGTTGTACATAGATTTCTGCTCCTTGGATGTTCGTGTAGCTTGTGGTCTGCAGTTGGAAACACTTCTGCACATAATGCCAACAGTAGTTTAAAAATGAAGAAGGCTCAGTTTGTTTTATAGCTGTCGGTACAAACTTTTCATTTCATTACCTTGGAGTGTGGAATGAGCCGAGTCAGAATGAAAAGGACTGAAGGTACACAGTAACAGCTGTGCACTGACACCAGAGCCGCTCACCCTGCTTGTGAAATTAATTATACTCCTTATTGAATATGATTTGATATGATGTCATTTATCATGTTTTGATGCTGCTTGTCATCCTGCACGTCTTTATTTCCAGCACTCTGAAATATACCTGCCCTCGGCTCTGGGCATCTGTTGGCATGGCAGCACACGCACACACCACCTCTGCTGCAATGGAGCTAATGTTTGCTGCAGCACGGCTCATTAAGCTGAGACGCAGAGTGAATATTGTTAGCAGCAAACACTGGCTGCACTTCATTCTTTGATGAAAAAAGTTATTAGAATATCTTTCTTTTTTTTCATTTCTTCTTCTTCTTTTTTTTGCATTAGCATGGGAAGTTAGCTTAGAGTCAAGTAGCAGTATCATGCTAAAAGAAGGCAGTCAAACTAGAAGAAGTGGCTCATGCAGTGTAATGTTTTTAGAGGGACTGAAACAGACTGCAAATTGCAACTAAAAGCTACATTAATTCTAATCACACTGATTATATTTCTGTTGTTTTAAATAAGCTCCAGCTAACCAATGCTATGTCATTTAATTAAGCAGTAAGCTGTAGGGGCAACATCCCTGCCAGCAGCTCTGTGAGCCTGTAATAATGCACTGAGTTACCTGCTAATGTTAGCATGCTAACACAATTCCAATACAAACATGTTTATGATAGGCATGTATAATGCTAACTTAAAACCAGTCGTAAGGTATTTTGTGATAAACTTAGGCACTGGACAAATGGTAATAAGGGCCTGATAATGTCTGTAGATGAAAAGTCAGGGGGCAGCAAAGTTATTAGAAATCACCCTGAGGGGGATGTGAATGTCTGTACCAATTTTGAAATCAATCCATTACACAGCTGTTGCGGCATATCAGTCTGGACCAAAGTAGTGGATAGAGCCACTTAGCTCGCCTGGGTGAGAAGACTTATTAGTCAGACATTTGACTTGATGGAGACTGGATTTTATTTAGTGTTTCATCAAATGTAAAAATAACAAACATGTTATAAATAAACAGAGGAATATTACGTGTTTGCTCATTCAATTAATTTCTTTGTTCTCCCATGTAATACTTAAATCGTTAAGTACACCTAAGGATCAGGATATTACATGTACGACTGTATACACTATATACACCACACTCACAAACCTTTGTACATGCAATACAGTAAATTTAGATGGCCAATGAAAGCCTGCATATTTGTATGTTTATGGCGAGCTTAACACGTAACAGCACACATCAATTTTGTGCATATGCATGCGCACGCTGTTGCCCTCCCTTCTATCATATATGAAACTACTAAGGCGATTATTGAGTGGCACTAAAACCCCTGAAACTAAAGAATAGATAGCTTGTGGTTCTACACTTGTGAGTTTTGGTTTACTGTCTCAATCAAATATGCACTTTAAATAGTCATATTTTCTCTGTTACATTTAATAACAAGATGCTAAGAAATATTCAGAATCTGGGCGTTTTTGATGTACAGTGTTTTCATCTCTCAGCAATGTTCTTACACATTTGTAGGATAGAGGAGTGATTATTTTCTCAGAGTGACAGATGAATGCTACGTCTTCTAAACTGCTGAAGATTCTGGGGGGAATTCGGAGCAGTAAAAGACATAATATTGCATTTAGTCTATCATTGAAACATATTTTTTTCTCTTTTTTGGTGGTGCCAGAAAAAAAATCTAATTTTCTTTTGACAATAACTCCTCTTCTTTTGCCTTCTATTTGAACAGTTTGTCACAATGTTCATGCAGCACTGGCTGTTCACGACCTTCAGTTCAGCCATGAGAAACTGCGACTCAGAAACTGGGTAAATAAAGTGTCAAACTAAATCATTCATCTCTGCAGGTGTTGGGGTGTCTACTCACCAGTGTCAGTGTGGATACTTTTCGGGGAATTCATCTAAAACAGAAGATAAATCATAAAACACTTACAAGATGAGCGTTTTCTTCTACTCAGCTGAAGTTATACACACCAGAAAACTTGAACTATGAATGCCCGCTAGACACAACAGGCTCTAAATATGGCAGCCTTAGTGTTTCACCTTGGGGCACGGTGCAAAAGTTGTTTCACAAAATTAGACACAATTTCATCAGCGTTTACACACCGGGGGCGAAGACGAGCTTAAAAATTCAGAATGAGAAGTCAACAGACACATAGTGACGACTAGGCTAATGTAAAAATGCAGGATATTAGAGAGAGAAAAAAGCTGCGTCAGACGGAGAAAAAGTATTTCCGAGTCTTGATATACAAATATAGAATGTCAGAATTTAACTAGTGTTAGACAAGAACTCACTTTTTGTCATTTCAGCACTGCCAACAAATGTCCCGACTTTTCATCCGAGCTCGGGAGGAGACAAAAGTGACATGACTTCTTTTTTTTGTTCTGGAAAAAGACCAAGAGAAGTTAAAAGAGCGACACTGCTGAGCAGACATCCCACACCTGCAGGGCCTGTAGACGAGGGATGTCATTAGTTGTCACAGTTTCTGAGCAGCTGTTTCTCCCAGCTGAATTGACGTCAGTGAATACTCATTATAGCGTATAATAGTCGTGTCTTTTCTTTACCTTTACTTGTTCAGCTGTGTTTTCCTTGTTCGAAGCCGCTCCTATCCCTGCGTGCGTACATTCAGAGCGTTGAACAGATTGTACACAACCTCTGCCAATAAAGCTCTGACATTGTGACAATATTGTTTACTGCTGTTTGAATAACAGGACATAACGGGAGGCTGTGCTACAAAAATCGTCTGTCGTGTGGCACCTCCAGCCTACCAAAGGCTCAAAATCCTGAGTGCAGTAACTGTCCGTTAATAAATGAGAAACATCTGTCTGCAAAGTTTGACTAAGGCTCAGTAATCAAAAACACAATAATGACTTGTACCTACAAAGTTAATCAGCTCATTTCCATAAACTAATGTTCCCCTTAGTCTTATTGATGAGTGTGAAGCAATGTTCAACAAATGTAAGCAGGAGTTGAGTTATGATTTGGAATAAATGCGCAGTCATGCATTCCAAGGAAGGGATTTATATTCCCTCCCCTTCAGCAGGAATATCAGCAGAGCTAGCGTTTGTTTTTCTGCCCTCCCCAGTGCACCATTTACCAGCTGGGAGGAGGTAAATCTCTTCATCTAAATCTATTAATCAAACAGAAAACCAGTTTACTGAAGAACCACCAAGCCCTCATAATCATGAGTGTGCTCAAACATGACTGCAGTGGAGAGACAAATTAGCCTGGTAACCTTAAACATAGGACAGATACATCTGAATTCATTTCATCAGGATTTTTACAGCTTGACTGATATTGGAATTTTGAGGCTAACACCGATACTGATTTACGACGGTAAAAAAATGTACTGATACAGATATGACGGCCGATTAAATAAATGATTCCAGCAGAATGAAATAGACTTTTTTCTATTAAAGTTTGTCTAGTAGAATGGCTCTATAATTAGAGCACGATCTACTAGACAAACTAAATAAGTTTTGTTTTCTGCATTATATGTTTTTTAAAAGTATGTTTTTGTATTAGCACATGTCTCAACACACACAGATATTAATCTCTATTTACAGATTGTACATTGAAATGTAGAATCTGTAGGCAGGGACGTGGATTTTAGGGATGGCCAGTGTTCTGGTTTCCGTTTGTGCTATGCTTGTAGTCCGAGTAATATTGACCAATCACGTATCAGCAGGCTGCGGGGTATTCAGGAAGAACAGTCCGTGAGGAGAGCAAAAGCAGGCAGAACGTAATGCGGCATAATGCCATCCCGGCTCCCATCAGCGTCATCTGACGATGATTCAACTTCTTATTAATCTCCATAAACAGACATCAGCATGCTAACAGCTAACAAGCCGTTCTAGATCTAAGATTCAACTTGAGATAAATTCCCATGACACTGTGTCACGAAAGCCGTTCAGCGTTCAGATTTCCCGACTTCCTCGAATGCATCAATAATGATCGATTCCGACCTCCGTTCAACAAAAAAGCATTTTAAAAATAGTTTTCTTCTCCTCTTGAGGACAGACCTGACAAAGCTTCATTTTTACTTTTTACTAATCTGCATCATGATGTTGAAATTTCGGCGAAGGTAAGACCCGCTTGGAAGTTGTTTATCGCTAACCACTGGCCAAACCGTACACGCCCGGCATGCTCACCGTTGTCCCCAGCGGCTATTTCATCATCAGACTTTAGCTGCTGGGATCCAATATTGCACAGATATTGACATATATCCGTGGTGAGCTGATATCGGCACAATAATATCGGTCGACAGATATATCAATCAGCTCTACAACCTCTCTCTTTCCATCCTCTTTCACCCAGTGTGCCGTGAAGAAAAACACATTCACTTTACAGTCGCATCATTAGACACCTTCCAAGACAGCTGAAAATACCAGACATATATACCAACACAAACACTGTCATCAGCATTAGGCAAACTTCGTTAATTTCCAACCTGCAAGTTAGAGGGTGTTTGGTTTGATCAAAGATTACCAGATAGCTTAAAGGGAAAAACAAACAGAATATTTAATCCCTAGATTATTTCTGAAATTCGAAGATCAGTTCTCCTGTGTTTTTCTGCATTATAAACATTTTGACACACATATCTCTGCACACATTCCCCATCCACCTAGCAGGCAGCCGATAGCCAACAGGACCCACTGTTGCCTCAGAAACAGCCTGATACGGATTCAACAAGGTGCTGGGTATGTTCCACTGGGGTTTTTGTGCGGTGCTGACTCCAGCAGATTCCTCAGCAGCAAACTCGCACACATCCAGTTTCACCTTATCGTAAAAGTGCTGTGTGGAAGTCTGGGGACTGCTCGGGCTGTGCCCATAGATCTATCTTGAGAGGATACAGTATTTAAACCCCATTGAGAGCCAGTGTAGCGATATAATAACTTCCAGTTTAATTTCAGGAAAGATGCTTATTTATAGTGTTTGAGGAAATTATTCAGAGCTCGAGATGCTAGGAGAAACATATTGGCTTCCGGGGGGGGGGGGGGTTGGGGGAAGTCTGACTCAGCCGTGATGATGGGCTGGAGCACCTGCTAGCCTAGCGGTGACTCCCTGTATAAAAATAGAGGGACTGCTCTTAGATATTTGGCTGTACAACAGATTTATTGAGAAACATGTAGTCTGTATAAAAGCTAGTTAACACAAGGTAGTGGGTTGTGGAGGTTTATTATCTCAGTGTAATTAAATTCTCTGTGCGTTTCTTAATCAATTTGCTCTTTGTCTGTCTGCTCACACGTGTGCCTGACATTTGCTCCAGCAGCGCGAGGAGCTGCATTAAAATTGGCACGGAGCTTCATTGTGCTGAAGGCGTCCCTTTTACAAGCTTGGACTGTGGCCATGGACTAATGTTGCAGCAGCACTGAGATCCAAAAGTGGCTGATCCCTTTTTTTTTACGTGTCATATATCTGAATGTTATGTCACTACTTTTGTCACTGCTGCTGTTCTGCTGGACTAAAGCTCTTCCACCAACACATAACAACTCTTATAGACATATGATATTGTTGGTTATAATATGCTGCAGCTGAATGAGACCTAAAAATGCCCCTTAGTGTCATGTGCTAATACTACATGTAATATAATATCTAGCTGCTGTTCTTCCAGCTTTGTAAGCAACTTATAAATACACTGCATATGACGGCTGACATACACAACTTTTTACATCACTGTTAAAATAAAAATACACACACACGCACAGCTAATGTTAATGTTCAAACAGCTCTGCTTGCTAGCTATCAGTTAAGTTTACATTCATCACATCAGACACATGAGCAGTTATCCTCCAGTTTAATATCATTAGCCTGGCCTTGCTAGACCGCTTCCCAAAGGGAACTAGAGTAAAACCTCTCAGTTAATTCTAATTCCCACGGGGCATTATCAAAAGGCTTACACCTAAATGCATGTGAGTACTTCAACCAATTGCGTCGCAACATTGTGATTAGCCTATTAATCTTTTTGTGGCATTGAGCAAGTGAGCGGGCTCTTCCTCTTTTTCTTGCTGCTGTTTCTTGATTGCCCTGCACCTACGTGATGTGCGTGTAACAATCCTTCTTCAATACTACAGCCAATAACAGCAAGAACATGTGATATAGCAGCAGGCTGCTAGGCTAGTTAACTAGTTGCAACATCAATTTCAAATGGCTTTTAATTCACATAATACACAGACAATAGGCCAACTCTTGTTGCATGTATATTATGGATCTACAATCCAATTGGTCTCATACTCAGGGGCAGATCCAGACTTTTCTGACTAGGGTGGCCCTGCTGGGGCACTGACTTATGCAGGGGTGGCATGAAGTATGTGCCCACACACACATGCAAATGAATAGCATTTCTAAGCTTCCTTCAAAGCTTGTTCTTTAAGGACTCAAACAGAAGATGTGTAGTCAGAGAAACAATTTAAAGTGCTAAAGGAAATGTGCCACATTGAAATGGAAAGAAAGCTACTCGCAGACGGTTGCAACAATAGTTGATTTTAACACGAGTCCCACCTCTGACGAGGCAAATAGCCAATCATAGTTTGGGGTGGCACTTGGGGTGGCCAATTAGATTTCAAGGGGGGCCCAGGTCACCCCTCTGGATCCGCCCCTGCAAATACTAACCCAGTAGCGAGTTAGAGTGTTCCACATTAGCGGGCGTTTACATGTCCTATGTTTAAGTCAAATAGCAGCAACTTAGCACTATTCTGATACCTCATATGCCGTTCAAATATGTCAGAGACGTCGTGTATGACATTTTAACATGTGTGACACACCATTTGTTATCAATCAATCAATCAAATTTTATTTGTATAGCGCCAAAACATATCCAGAGTTATCTCGAGACACTTTACAAAACGAGCAAGTCTCGACCGACTCTTTGTTATGTTATTTAAAGAGAGGCCCAACATGAATCACCATGAGTAGCAATATTCGGCACATTGGCAAGGAAAAACTTTTTAACAGGCAGAAACCTCGAGCAGAACCAGACTCATGTTGAACAGCCATCTGCCTCGACTGGATGGGCCGAAAATGGGAGATGCAGGACAGAGACAGGCAAAGAGAGCAACAACAACAAATGTTCTTGTTACAACAATAACATATGTCCTTGTTACATGAACAACAACAGGTAATACATACTTATGTACTATTAGTGCTATAAACCAGTAGAATGGTGGTTGCATACCAATAACATAGCAGCATCCCACTTAGAATCAACAAACACCACTTAAACAATGCTCACATACCATCAATCACTTCAATCTCAGGTCTCTGGCCTTAAAATGCCTTTCTGTGCACTTTGTGCTGAGCTCTTACCTGAATACCTAATGGAATTCCTGATAGCAAAGGTATTAACCATTTTGCTCTGACCTCTCTACATAATGAGGCACTTTGACTCACTGGACTTTAGATTTTGAGGTGCTTTTTGCTTATCGTACTTTTAACTACATAATATTTCTTGACTCCTCAGAGGATGCTTGTGTCTGATATCCAGATAAACACAAATCCTTTCATATCCTAAGATATCTCAAACTTATTTTTTTAATGTAGACGAAAAGGCTTCTGTCCCTGTCTACTTGACATTCATGTGACAGTTGTGTTCAAAGGAAACAGTGCCCAATAAAGAGGAGAGTCTTCAGAGGATGAGGTATGAGACGTACTCTCAGAATCTGTGCTGCAGTGGATAATATAGCATATACTGTATCATTTTCTCTACCCCCAGCACTTACCCTCTTACAACAGAATCTGTCACTCAGATAGTTGCACTGATACCATATCAAAAGGAAATGAATGCATGCTCTTCATTTCGACAGCCCCGGGGATGTTCATATCTCTAAAGTTGCTGTTAGACCGTATGATACAGTGTATGATGAAAAAGAAGCTAAAAAAGAATTAGAAGATCACAGTCACAGGGGCATTACCAAAGTTCAGATAACAGCAAATGCTGCTCAGGCAAGTCTTTGACTCGGCATGTTGCTGGAATTTAAATCTCTTGTTGAGCCAAGATCTAAAGCCTTCAGACGGCAGTGCAGAGGCCAAGCTACTCCCATCATTTAGAGGTTGTCAAACTCACATGATTCTGCCTGGGAAGTCCCATTAGCTCGGTTATGCTCGGGATATGTGGCTTAGGGAAGAAATGTCCCGGAGCCTGCTTTGACACTGTGTTGCTTTGATCCCAGTCTCTGTAGCCCTGGGTGCTATGCAAGCCCCACATGAAGTCACTGCTGGGCCTTGGCTGTAGGATCCTCTCCCATCATGCCCTGTGGCTAAACACTGCTCTACGCAACAGCAGAAATCTTTAAAGGACATCCAGGACCGGCCTGCAGGACAACAAGCTAATCCTTTCTATAACTTCAGCAATATGTTGAATTCTGAGAGCACACACACAGTGAGATGCTGAAGTACTTATCTCTGGGACACCACACTTCATAAAAATATACATTCCTAGCTTCATCTTGACCTCATTCAGAGGTTATCTGGGGTCATTTCCTGTTTCTTACAGAGCCAAAGTCCTGAGTCAGTAAACTACTAAATTGGCATAAACTCTTAGACCCACTATTAGAATACTTTACTGAGCATGCAAGAAACTCTAAAGTCTTTCAATCTATAAGGATGGCAGCGCAGGAACTGTCACTATTACTTTGCTTTGACTATATCCATAATATTCACCAACTGTCTCTTTAAATGTATATTTTTACAACATTTTAGCTGTAATCTCTGCTTTGTAAAGACTTCTTCATTCTGTTTAACGGACAAATCTAAACTAGAAGTTAGGCCTGCATTGCTCTCTATAGCTGTGTCCCAATGCAGGGGCTGCAGCCTTCAGAGGAGGCGGTCTACAGAGGATGCGCCATTCACCGTTAAAGCTTAACTGAAATGTGACGGTCTGGTCTACGAAGGATTTCCTGTTCGCATCACCAGCTGTTCCCACCCTTACCCTTGCTTCACCAAACGCCGCTCCTGTCGCCTAGCAACAGGTAGCTAGCGGGCTAACTAGCTAGCATAACTAAGGTCTAGTTTATTCCTAAGTTTATTCTTCGGCCAGCTAGGAGTCCGCCATCTCGTTCGAATTGGCGTGCAATGAATCTTAGGATTCGTTGGGCCAAATGCGTCCTCCTTTGCCCAGGCCACGAAGGATCCATCGGGTGCATCCTTCGTGGCCTGGGCAAAGGAGGACGCATTTGTCCGCCGCATCTGAAGGAACCTTCGAATTGGGACAGCCTTCGACACGCTTCTGTGACGCATCAGGCCTTCTAATACGGCCTTCAAAGGCTGCAGTCCCTGGATTGGGACACAGCTTATAGCTTACAGTTGCTATGTCTGTCGGCACCTGCTGTTTAGCATGTTAAACACAGTGCCAGTGCTTGTATAAAGTTGTCCCTCCTGAATGATTTGGGAAGTTTTTTATAGCCTTTGTTTAAGCTAACCTCTTAGCTGTCACCAAATTGACACCAATTTTTCCGACCGACGCCAGTAGGTGCTCGGCAATCTCCGCGGGTGCTCGGGCCCCAATGGTCATGGTCTCTCTGCTAATTATGATGTTTCATCTGAGGTGGACAGGGGCTTATACACTTTGTACAAGGTTTTGGTGTCTTAACCAGGAATCCCTTGAAGAAGACATCTTTATCTCAATTAGCTTCCTGGGTAAATAAATGGATAGATAAATTGCATAGCTGCTTTAGAACAGAATAGAATGATCGCTTTTCGAGGCATATGGACTCTTTCCAAGGATTGATTATAAGATCAATCTGTAAACTCAAAAGAAGCTAATTTGTCTCTTTTTTAAAGTCCATTTAAACCTCATCCTACCCTAATTCTGCTCTGATCTCTCATGCAGAAAGTCAAGCTACAGAGTCCTCTCTCCCTCCAGCCTGCCGTTCCACATATAGAGACTTTATAGCAGCAGAAATGTCTCCTTTGTGTAACTGGTCCGTGCAAAGGCAGAAATATTTAGACAGCATGCAGAATTACCCTTAAGTATCAAAAAAAAAAGCTTCCCTTCCTGTTTATTCATCTCACATCTGAAGCTTGAAACATTAACATCGCATTAAGATTCTCTTTCTCCCTGCCTCCCTCTCTTTACGTAACACTTTGAGCTCACTCAAAATGGGCTTTCAGCAGTTTGCCCATTTACTAACTAACCACATGTTTAATTGTAATCTTGTGTGTTGTAGTAAGAGCTTTTGTCACTCGCGTTTGTTCTTCTAAATGGACTGACTGCAGCTCGTGAGTGATAAAAAATTGCTTGAAACCCGTGGTTATAGAGACAACACGGTGCGGGTAAGTGCGCTTCATTTTTGTTTAAATGTTAGCTCCACTTTTTCTCCTCCTCCACTAATGGCTCCAAAACAACTATCTCAAAGTGCTGCAGTTAAATACGCTGAGCCAGAGAGGACCTGCTTAATCATTTAGGAAAAAGGAAGAGCACTTTCTTGTTGGTAGGAATAATAATGAAGTGCAAAACCCTCTCGCAGTTTTTTTTTTTTTTCCGGGGAGTGTCTAATGAGAGAGGTGCCCTACTTTAACAAAGAGTCTATCTTTTGCAGCGCACACAAAAAATCCAGACAAGACAAATATAGATAACATAATTAAATCAAACAACGTGGAAGGAAAATAGGAGCTCAGTGAGGAGAGGAGCTCAAAAAATGGTGAACTGGATACTGAACAGCAAAGCCCTGGAGACGCTGCAGAAGTACAGTTTAGATGATTTCTGGGTGATGGTAGATTGTTATTTTCGTGGTCTGGTGCAGGCGTTGATGCTCGGAGGGATTCAAACGTGGGTTTGACATCCAGAATTTTTAATTAACGCTCACCCAATAAAGAAACGGAAGCATCTTCTGTTTTATCTTCCAAAATGTTTATGTTCACTTCCTTAATTAGATGACTTCAAATACAAAAAAAAAATTCCCTGTGAGTCAGAGGACTGTTGACATTTAAGTGGGAAATATAGCGACAGTCTTCAGCAAACACTCACTGTGATTTGGGCTGTTTTTGTGCTCTGAAATACAGAAGCCAGTTTACCTGCAGGAAATCAAAAGTAACACTTTCCCCAGAGACTCAGTCTATGATACTGTACCGGAGCTATCTTCTGTTCCACATTACAGGAGGAGCAGAAAAGGCATCCCTATGTCGCTGGGAAATTTGTATCTTTTTATAATGTCGCTATCATTTGTAATAAGCATAAATATATGTAATAAATGGTTTATAACACAATATAAAGTGATTGCAAGCAGATGTCTTAAGGTGTTAAGAATGCATGTAGGAACCCCTAACTTTAACTGGTGTATATAGTGTCATCACACACTGTTTGTGTGTGTTATTACTATGTTGTAAACTTGTATAAGATTACACTTAGAGACTAAATCATAAATTGTTTACACCAGCTTTATAGAAGAAGATACAATAGTGAAAAACACCGTAACACTAAAAATGTGCTTGTATCAGCTTAACACTATATTTTATTATGTTATAAGCCATTAATAAAGGTTTTATTAACTGCTTATTAAACTTAAAGCTCCTGTGAGGAACTTTCTGTTTGTGTTGATTTTGGCGCCCCCTGTGGACAAAGCCGTACCTCTTATCTCTTTGCTGATTTTGTCCTGTACATGCTTAAAAGGAGTCCTATCTTTTGAATGGATATTCTCATATTTTGATTGGGTTTCACATTTTTGGGTGTGAAGAAAAAAGTGAAAACTGCATGTTTTTCCATCACATTTAAAAAAAGGTTGCCTCTGAAATGAGCCGTTCAGAACAGCTGCAGGTTTCTACATAGAACCCTGCTTTCGCTGAAATCGACCAGTTGTCGTTCACCATCATTCACCTCAGGCTGCCTTCTTGCACGAGCTTGTAGTCGAGTCATTGTTAAGAGTTCAGCTTACCATTCTGATACCTCCTGGTGATTCTGGTTCGTACATATAAGGAAGAAAAACTGATCCTAGAGCAGCCATGTTTTCTACAACTTTGGAGTGACAGTGCAGTGCGGCTGCTCCCCCACGTGGGATCGCACACATGGGGGAGGGGCTACACGGTCACTCAAAATACTGTCAGCCAATCGTGGCTAAGATCTGTCCTTTGAATGGCAAAACTTGCTTGTTGGTTTCAGGAGGAAGGAGAGGCTCTGAAATATAATTAGATTAAAATGTGTATACAATTTCAAAAACAAACTTTACCAACGTGATTAAAAAACACTTTAGAAATTAGAATAGTAGAAAATTGATTGCATCGCTAAAATATGTCCTCTTTAAGTGGTGGTTTTTAATATGCATCAGTATCACTTTAATTTCTGCCCTGGAAAATGTAAACAAAGGCAGCATGCAGTTAATCGCTTCGTCTGACACCTATCCCCCCCCCCCCCCGGCAGCAGCTTCAGGCATTAAAAATAACTTTATAGAAATAATCAATCTTGTCGCTGATGGTCTGGTTTGCTTTTGTAGGTCACGTAGAGTAATCGAAAAACTCCTCACAGGAGCTTTAATGGTAAGTTTTAGGGACTTCACACAGACTGAGAAAAGTGTTTCTCTGTATTGCTTTTATCTTTTCCAAGGTGTCCCTGAACCTATCTCGGCCTCTGCATTGTCTAAAGGCAATACTTTAACAGCTTGTAACTCAGCATGCACACAGACGTTTTGGAGTACACTTACTTTTTTGTCACTTCTCCAGGAATGAAATGACGATTAGTATGTAGCATGGCAGTGAGAGACAGACTGAATAACAGATTATAGAGAACACCTGTAAGCTCCACGACCTTGATCACTGCCTCTTTGTGGCAGGTGCCATCATCGCTGTTATTAATAGAATACGTGCTGACTGCACTCCAGAAAGTCTTCTACGTCGGAGGTATTCAAAGGCTCCGATCGCTGCAGACTAATGGCTTTCATTTGGATGTGACAGCTTGGTATTTGCAGGTCCCTCTTGAATTGATAGATTGCATAATTTGGAGTCATTTGTTTACCGAGCCTGTCTTGTGTGAGCTATTTCGCCTCCGTAGAACTGTAAATAACAGAACAGGAATTGGATGTGATTAATCGAGCGGGTTATAATGTTAAAGCTGATTCCTGTAAAATATACTTGTGTGGGCTCAGTTTTCAGCCTGATCTCAGACACTTTTTTCCTGTTATAAATGTCAGTGTTATTTCTGTATAAAGCCAGGTTAATTAAAGGACCTGTAAGAAAAGTGAACATCAGATGCGAACACTGTCCGAACCATCCCACTGTATCTGCGTGAGCTGCATCCGATTGTTCCACATCGACGTCTGCCGGTGCTGACGTCTAGACCCACATCCAGGGCTGTTGCTGCACTCTGCTTTTATCAAACAAACTTGCATTGCAGTCTCCACACAGATGATAAGCTAATCAAATCCCCGGCCCAAAGTAGTCCGGAGGGAGTTTGTATATGATGGCAATCTGTGAGCATCTCTAGCAGAGAGCCAAGGAGCCTCATCTGATGCATGATCAAAGGATCCAAACTGAGCTGCTGTAGGGAGGTGAAGGAGCTGCTCTGCAAAGAACAAGAAACTCACCAGTTCACGGTGTTCAAAAGACTGAGAAATAACCATTAACATTTATAGAGTATGTGCTGTCTGTCAGGATAATGCACGTTCAGAAAGAAGCTGATTTACAAGGTATGCTTGCTGTTTTGAGCCCAAGTTTGATACGCCAGGAGGTGTTTTTTAATTTACAAAATGTATTTACTTTCTCACATACGTGACCCCCCTTTCTTTGTTTTTTTTAAATGTATTTTCTTCTCATTTATTTATTTTTTTAAAGATGATAATTTTTTTGGCATTTGTGCCTTTATTCTAAAAATGAGGGATGAGAGAGTGGGGATGACGTGCAGCAAAGGGCAGAGGGTCGGAGTTAAACCCCGGGCCGCTGAGCCTCAGTGCATGGGGTGCATGCTGCCTATAGATCAGCAACAGCCAATCAGCTATCATCAAACAACATTTTCACAAACATATGGCACTCAAAGCAGCCGCTGCCCTCATCATGCAGAAATTTAAGCTTAAATATGATTCAAACAAGTAAGTTAAACAAATTCTCATGTAGAGTTATTCCCAATCGGGGAAATGATAAACAAAGCGCCTTTCTACTCTCCAAACCCCGTATAGCCTTTTACACACATTAATATACTATTTAAGTGCCATGCATGGCATAATCAAAAGCTAGTTCATTCGAGGTGCTGGTTTAGCTCAGTGGCTAAAGAGTGTGCCCCATGTACTGAGGCACAGCCTTCGACGCAGCAGCCCCGGGTTTAACCACGACCCATGGCTCTTCACTGCATCTCATGCCCTCTCTTTCTTCCATTTCTGACTCTATCCACTGTCATATCCAATAAAGGCAAAGGCCATTGACAGGTTCAATATCTTACCTAATAATACCCTCAAACATGCGGAGTGTAGGAGCCAGGGATCGAGCCACAGTTATTCTAATTAAAGGACGACCCGCTCTACCTCTGACCCACTGTTGCCCCTATGAAATGAGCTACAAAGACCAAAAGGTTTTTTTGGATCAGGCTCTAGACATGTTAATTCCTTGTTTGAAGTTGGGTATTTTTAACATGGGGCTTTATGAGGACGGACTCACTTTTGGAAGCAGCCTCAAGTGGACATTTGAGGAACTGCACTTTTTGGCACTTCCACCTCGTCTTTGATTCCTCAGGCAGCTCATTTCTGCCTCTTTTTTTTTGTCAGTTTATAGACATAAATTGATTAGAAATTAAGGCCACGATCATTTACATATTGGCGTTATTCCATGGATTTCACGTGCTGTTGAGCAGGAACAAAGATTTTTCTTAAGGCTCCTTTTTTTTTTATCAAGAAAATCTTTGGCGGCTAAATGTCAAAATGACTTCCACTACGCCTGCAGTCGCACACAGAACAGAAACCCATAACACAGACTAATGTGTTTTTTATGTGCGTCCTTCATGTCGAGGTAACCAACAGCATCCGGCTTTATGGGGGGAAAGAGGCATCAGTACAGAGGACTGAGTCGAGTAAGGGCTGGTAATATGACTGAGAGCGCAGGCTAGGCTACAGATACAAGCTCAACATGCGACGTGTCTTTCCCTCGAGGGCTGTTTTTCATTTTGCCTTTGAATTAAGTTATTCCTGTAGGCCTCATATAGGCCCTTGGTCTAAAAAAAACAGAAGGCATGTATTTGCGAAATAAGAAGAAGAATGTACCATGAATAACCGTGTCCCTCCACATCTGCTTTTGCAGCTTGCACACGGACGTTGTGAGACAAATTAAATGACAAAGTCCAGAAAAATGCAAAGATTTTCAGCATGCTTTAATCTTTTTTTCCGTGTTTAATTAGTAGCCCATTAGGTCTGGAAATAATTGAATAATAGTCACCATTAAAGTGTATCTGATTAACACGTGTTGTCCACAACAGAGCGTATATAACCGAACAGATTGCTACTGAAATGTACTGTACGGTAATTTAACAATGCAGATATGGAATGATTAATTACACCTAGACTGAACTATCAATCAAATAGCCATTATGGTGCCAAATATATAACAGTGTTTAATGTCGGTGGGCAACAATATAATAGATCCTCTTGTGCTGAGAGGGCGAAGTGTTGCCAAAGTGAGATAAAGCCAAAAATGATACAGTGCTGATTGTCGACAATAACTCCCTGCAGTTCTGCACGGATCAGGTACACGAGCGACTCCTCTGTCTTATGGGTACATCTGGGAGACAATACCAGACATGCACACAATAATAAAGCTATAGATTTATTAATTTACAGTATAATAAATGGCAATGTTTAATCTGCATGCAAATGTTCTCCAATCTGCAGCCATGAGAGACAGATGGATGTGTACAATAAGGTTGACAGATTGAGAGCACATAAATACCGCCTGATGCAATCAAAGGAAATATATGTTTTTCCTCTTTGATGTCTTTTGTCACAGTTCAAACAGCAAAAGTCAAACAGCAAAAATACACACTGTATGTGCTGAAAGAGCTCCCTTTTCCTACTCTCATATTTGTTTTGCCAGTTTGCACCTCGTTCCGGTAATAAACAACAGCCATTATGAGTGGCATGTTGCATTTCTCGCCATTTGTCGGGAGCAGGGTGCCACGTTCACGCTGTGACACATCGCTGCCGCACAGCGCAGAGCGTAATGTATTACTGCAACCCAGCAGCCTCTCGTTACTACTGAAATTTATGGTGCCACGTAAATAATTAAAGAGCAGTGTTTGTTCTGCAGTGTATGAGAGCACGCGGAGAGTCTGTATCGCAGCGTGATTTCATTGACTTTCAAGGAATGTAATCACTATTATGTCTTGGTGGCTTGCTTCGGTCAGATGAGTGAAACGTGTAGGATGGAGAGGGGAGGTACGGCCGAGAGTTTCCTGATGGGATCTGTAAAATTGGCAAAGCGGTAAACTGTATAGGAGCGTGATGGATGGTTCGGAGGAGGGATGCGGGGTAATATTTTGGGAGGAGGAAATCTCATTTTCTCCAAGCTAGCTTAAGGGAGCACTGAACTCGATCAAACATAAATGTAATCAAACATGTCATCGCTCTTTGTAGCCGTAGAGGGATCTCTCTGACCACTGACTCCTCCGCAGAGTTCTCCCCATCTCTCGCTCGCTCCATCCCGCCCTCCCTCGGCCTCCTCTTCATCACTCCATAAACAAAGACACAACAGTCGGAGTGGTTAAGGTCACAGTGAGGTTATATTGAAAAAGCGCAGGAGGAAACCACTTTATTGCTTCTCTTTGATACTTCTTCTCCGGTTTTATTCTCCAGGCTGAAGCACACATTAAACAACAAGCCATGCAGATGTTCCCTGACAAAGTGCGCACACTTATTCTCCGCAACAGAACCAATGCAGTAAATTAAATCTGCAGTGTGCCTGTTCCAAACATGTCACAGAGCATGAGCAGAACATATGGTTTCTCAGCGCCTGAGATAACAACATCAGCGAGGACAGCATCATCTGCTGTCTGACGAGAGCCAGACAGGCTGCTGCTGTCGATATCTACTTTACATGCAATGTTTTGAGCACCTCAGCACCAAGCTATACATTACATCTCTGGGGAAAACCAAGCCACAGGAGTGTATTGATTAACAGGCCTTCCGTTTGAAAGACGCTACAAGAACTAAAGATGTTTACAGCGCTGTCTGTCTCTGTGTTTGGATTATGATGATAGCTAGGCGCTGTGAAGTGATTGCTATCTCTGAACAATGTTGTTGTTTTCGTGTCCAGATGGTTTGAAGGCCGCAGAATCGCACATTTCAGCCACTGGGATCTAAATTTCACAGTGAAGCAGCCAACAAGAGACTGGCCTTGAGTGTGCTTGTCTGAAAGCATGTGTGAAAACATGCCTCGGGATGGGGGAGGTGTGTAATGAAAGCGCGGTGGATGGACAAAGGGTAACTGGTGGTCACTGGGTCTCAGTCAATCAGGAGGTGTCATGGGGGATGCACATGAACTAGCCTGAAGGAGATACGTTTCTACAGGCTATCTCCTCTTTATTAAATGGTCCGTCCTTGCAATCAGTACTTCTTTTTTCACGTGTTGGAGGAAAGCCATGAAAATTTGAAAACATATTTTTTTGAGGATAATCAAGTAAGAATAAGGTAAAAAAAAAAATAGACATGACAGAGCACAGAGTTCCATCTCATAAATTTAATATAGCTGATTGAAAGGCATGGCTGAGGTGCTTCCTGTGTACATACCCTGTAAGAATGTGAAAGGCGCCACAAATAGCTATGATGTATGCATGTACAGGTAAAGTGCTTTGAAGGACTTATTTTGTTCATGGTCTTAATGTGCTGTTTTTAACTCTGTAAAGCACTTTGAACTGCTTTATGTATGAATTGTGCTTTATGAATAAACTTGCCTTGCCGTGTTTAAAGCCGTATACCTCGTTGGGGGGACCATTGCATTGCCATAAGAAAACACTTAAGGCCTGTGTCCACTAAAAGCGTTTATTGCGCTGGCAGGACCCTCGACCTCAATTTCAGAGCGCTTCTCACCAACGCTTGCTGTTGCTAGGTTACCAAAGTTGCGTGGTGGCACTTCCGCTTCCCCTCGGGAGTGATCGTTAGGTCTGTTTTAAATTGCTCTGTATGCTTCATATTTGCTTTTATTCACGGTAATTTTACAAGGAAAACATTAAAAAAATTGGAAAGGAATCAGCTCTACACCTGGAAATTGTACACTCCAAAAACAAAAGGATTAGCTTCTCCTCCACCATTGTTGTTGACAAAGTTGATATCTAAGGTCCCGCCCCTTCTTGATTTTGATTGGTCAATGAGGGAGAAGTGACACTGACGAGCGAGGCAGTGTTCCACAAGTTAAACAGCTGATGCTGAGGGTGTGTTTGCGCTGAAAATGCTGAACTGCATTGGTTTTGTATTGAAAATAGGAACTGCAAGCGTTAAAAACACTGTTAGTGGACACAGGCCCTTAATTGCCCATCCAGTCATTGCAGATCCCATGTTCAACTCTGAGTCTTGTTCTGCTCGAGGTTTCTGCTTGTTAAAAGGATGTTTTTTTCCTGCCACTGTTGCCAAGTGTTCGCTCATGGTGGATTAATGTTTGTTCTCTGTTAACAATATAACAAAGAGTGAAGTCTAGAGGCAGTACAGTCTATTTATACAGCGCCAAATCACAACAAACTTGATTGACTGAATTTCACTACATCTGCTGTTGTGGGGATTTAATCTGTCACTTCCTTAAAGACTTAAACTGCCATCAAATTAGGTATAAATCAGACATGAGGTTGTGGCACATTGACATTAAATCATGTAACCACAAGATGAGACTTCTGACAAGACAAACATTTTTGGATCTTCCCTCAGCTGGTTTAATGTCACTGCACTGATTAAATCAAACCTTAATAAAAATGAATGCCTACTAACATCATTCATATATTGTTATATATGTGCATGTATAAATCTTTCTCTATATTCATACTTCTGGTGTAATAATCTTCAGATGCTTGTGAAGTGTCACTCGAAGCCTGTTTACCATCCTGCAGCTCAGGTTTCCTCTCCCTCCGCAGAGACAGGCTGGGAGCTACCTTGATATCAGTCTAGACAGACAGTCATCCTGTGTGAGGGGAAACTGTGCAGTATGAGGTCGTTATTTTCAACACAGGAATGAAAAGACAGACAGCAAGCATCCTCCATTGTTCTCAGATTTATATAGATGCAGTGCAGCCCTTAAACAGCGGTTTGAACTCGTGTTTTTCCCCCCAACAAAGGCGAACAATGAAAACAGGTTTTTAAGAGACGGATTTGCTCAAATTGCAATTTCCCAACGCAGCTGCATGATAAATTATATTTACCAATGGTCAATTACCATATGAAGGGATATTAGCAGCTGAAGTGCAGTTGCGTGGAATAAATATAGGAGAGGGAAACGTTCAGAGGTTCACACAAAGGTCTCTTCCATTAAGGATCAGCGGGTTATAAAAGACCGGCAGGATTAGGGGTTCTGATTTCTGGTGCAGATTTTCTGTTTACTGATGGGAAGGCGTCAAAAGCAAAAGTAATCCGAGTACAATTGCCTGAGCTTTCATGAAAACATCCATGTTTAATAACACTGCTCTTCAAAATAACAGACTAAGTGTACCTCCACTTCTTAATATTTCATGCCTGCGATTATCGAGTGTGCCAACAAACAGCCTTCTGCAGCTTCACATCTACCTTTAAACACACTTTGAATCACCTGTTATAACTCAGAGGAATTGAGAGGACTATCTTTATTTCCTTAATCCTTATTGAGCACTAACTGACCTTTCCTCCACTGTTTCAACGGCACCCATCGAATACAGCTGACACTGAACTTAAATGACTCCTCGGTGACGAGCTGGGATCTTTAGAGCACTGCGAAAGCTCCTCATTGGATGGCACATTTCATTTGGTCGCAGTATTGATAAGGCAGGGCTGTGACTTTGAGGCGATTGATTTTGGTTGGAAGGAAAGGTCATGTTTAATGAGTTGCAAGTGCTTCACGCCAGCCTTCCAATATTAGGCAGGTAAATATTGGACGGAGCAATGTTTAATCAAAGAGGAAAAGGATTTAATTAGAGCCCTTTTTCCCTCCTGCATATATTCTACAGTAGACGCACTGCTACTACTCACAGAGTACAGGATTTTTGAGCTGTAAATAGATCGCAAGAACAAATCGCTTTGGTTGTATTTCGATAATACTGAAGTCCGAACTATGTCGACACCACTTATGCTACAAAAGGTGGAAACAGCGCAGGATAACAAGCTTCTAACTGCTGACAAATCCATGTGAAGTGCACTGGAGCTCAATGGTCCCTGCCTTGTTTCTGCACGTTGGATCACACTTGCTCGTCACCGAACTAAAGACAAAAACAGAATGACAAAGAAAATACACAAGAAAGACCAGCTTATTCTGCTATCTGGCACCCTGAATAAACACAACAACGCCTATTTCACTGACTATTGATGTAACTTGACGTTATTTTCCATTGTGCCATTTAAGTTCAAATGAGGGCACACTTACAACTCCAATAGGAGACTTTTTCTTGTACAGAAATGTAGGGCAAAAAATCCCCAAAACAAAAACAAAAGAAAGAAATCCGAGCAGATCTTTTCAAAGTCGCCCTGTCAAGTTTACTTCCCTACCAATTAGGATCGCCACTTCAATTCTTAAGCGTCACCGTCAGTGTTTTAATGAAGTAAGCCTGATTCTTATAATCTTTATAGCTATAAAAAATATCAGAGAAGGGGACATTAGCGCAGAACTTGCTTTACAAATTGCTACGCAAATTACCCAATAAGCAGGATTTAAATGCATTCAATTCAAAGACTACGCTCAGTTTGTTTTTAACTAATGAAAGCAGAGTCTATAGTTACTGCCCGGCATATTCAGTACATGTAAATGATGGCTGGAGAACATCAGTAAAATCTCTCGAGTTGTTACCAACCAAATAAGGCCCAGAAAGGTTGATGTGATAACCTTTCTTCAGGGAGCACTTCAGTCCTGTTGTGCACACAGGCTACAGAGGTACTTAAGCAGAGTCTCATTTCACTTTCCTATAAACTGCCAGTCCCCTTGTCTCCGTCCTCCACCTTCAAGTATATTGATTCTTCACGAGCGTCGGCATCAGACTGGGCTAAGATTGCTTAGGTTTGGATTCTTGTAGACCTTTGGATTGGAGTCACATATTGGAGGACAGAGTTATTGGTTCTTCTTTGTGGTGTGAGGGATGTCGACAAAACATGCCACGACATAGATGGATTAGCAATCCAACAACATGTGTACTTACTGTTTGAGCCTACATATTCTGGTTTCACACCAGAGAGTGGCAGCTTAAGTCTTTATAACATATTTGGTTGTAGAAGTTCTGTGGCGTAGTGAATACTTACTGGGCTAGCAGGTAAACTACTGTGGCTTGTGAGCTAACTGCTATCACACGAGCCAAACAGGGCATGCTAGTGCTACAACAATAGGTATTTCCTGTTGTATATTGTGTTCTTTACTCAGCTCTGGCATCTGTTCTAAGGAGTGACCTTCATTTAGTTTAATAAAAAGAATCCTATTTAATACGGGAAAAACTCTCTAAACTGACATGCCTGCTAACTACTTGCTAAATGTCAGTTAGCAAGCTCGCTAGCTTGGTTGTTAACTAGTCAAAAAATGTGACAAAAAACCCTCAAAAACTTCAGCCTTTTTTCTCTTTTAACTTTTAGCTGATATTTTATGGAGCTGTTTATACTCTGACAGAGAAAGTTTAGAAAAAAATTACACTATGCAACAAAGCTAATTAAGCTAGCTAATCTAATATAAGCTAAAGTAGTTTCATATTCATTTTAGACTAGCTCTCCATTAAGCCTACCTCAAAGGTCAGGACTATAGACTGTATAAAAAAAATACACGACATGACAGCTCCCTAAAAGTGAAGCCAAACCCTCTCTATCGCCCCCTGCTGACTGGCTGCAGTATAGGTCATAAAGCCCGCCTCCTCCATGTTAACAGATGGGACATGAGTCAAACTATAAAGTCAAATACATGTTTCTCAAACATGGCTTCTCTCGGTATAGTTAGTTCTTATTATACTGATTTATGTCCAAGTTCATTTTTCTGACAAGTTTATTTTTAATTAGTTATCTGATGCTGTAAAAAGGATGATTGACAGCTCTGTCGACAAATACGGCTCCTGCAGCCGATCTGTTCTGGATCAGCAGAGTAGAGGAGGAAACGTAACTAAAACAATCACTACAGTCATTGAAGTTGTTGAACAGTGAACAGTGAACGTCTGCTTCAGACCTACAGCCGAAGGGGCGGGACATCCTTACCACGGCGCCACCCGCCGCTCTACTGCGCAGTCTCCGCCTCCAAAAGATGACACCAGCCCAAGATGGCAGCCACCCCCTCGGGGATATTTTGGCTTCAAATAAGTACATTGAAAGTAGATGGCATTTTGTCCATCTTTATATACAGTCATTGGTCAGGACTCTATAAAGGGCTAACTATTGTTTTGCACCAGTACCGACAGATTTTGGTTGATTTTGCCTTTTAATAAACGTTGCTGTAACCAGGCTTCAGTGCATAATTAGATTAGCTTATGTGTCAACACTATCCTCCAATCTTTCTGTATATCACAGAGGGAGTTGCTGCAAGCCCTAACAAACAGAACAGAACATACTGTATATACCTGCTTCAGCCAAACAACAGTTGTTCTCCCTGTCTTACTGGGTCGTCTGGAATCAGTGGGAGTCACACACACATATCACAGACTTTCCATCATACCAGTGCTCTATTTATAAGCCTCCCCGTACACCAGTTCTTCTCTCCAGGGAGGTCATTAATTTGCCTCTCTGTCAGTGGTGTGCCCCACAAAAAGTCCATCAAAACTCACAGACTGCTTATCTATACGGCTGCATTTGCTACACTAGAAATTACAGCCGTGTGAATCCTCATTAAGAAGAAGTCGTTTAATTACCGTGTCATGACAAGAGGCCCTGAAGAAGCCCGGAGGAAGACAGATGACCCTCTTATTTTTGTTTCTTGTTTAATTTCAGACAATATTAAACGATCCCACAAGAGTATTCACAGTGGCATAACATATTTGAGATGTAAATGCTTTAAAAAATAGGACAAAATCTGCTTATGTGGTGCTATGTATTAGCTATTGGTGCCCAAACACTCTGCAGGGCTGAAACTACTTTAGCATTCTTCATTATTTTCCTTCAGTTCAAGTAGTTATTGATAAAATATGAGCGGCAGAAGGAGGTGGAGGACCAGCTGTTGTTCTCCACTGAAGATAAAGTGCTCTCTGGATAAATGTAATACAGCTTGTGACACTGATAACCCTGTTTGCTGCTCGTGTGGCTGTTCAATCCCTGCTCCTGCCTCAGCATTTATCAGTGGACTTCAATAGTGGGTTGACCTCTTGACCCGCGTGAGCTTATAACGTGCTTTTCATTCCAGGCGTAGTGCCACGGAGGGCTGTGAAAGGTGTTTAATGAACTGTCTTGCAAAGAGAAGGTTGTGCTCGCCTATCAGCCCTCATCCCTCCTCCCTGTTTCTGCATCACTTTCTTATTTACAGCCATATCTCGGCTGCTTTTTTGCTGAGCTAGGGAGTACTCCCCGAATTGGAAAGCCCGGGAGGTGTGAATAGTTCATCTGTGGAAAGATGCATCGTTTGTCTGGATTTGCATGTTGCAGAGGAGAGTGTGAAGATCATAAAAAGTCAGTAAGAAGACAGAAGTGAGCTTGTTCTTGCATTGAATTTGTCTGATTTCATACACCGGATTTGTCAGCGCAGATGAATCACATCCGAGGTAAAGGAAAGGCTTTGTTGATGTTGAAAGCTCTGTTGAATAGATATGACATAATACCCTAAAAATATTTTGGCTGAGGTTGTAGTTGCATCTATTGGTCAGTAACACAGAGTCTCTGGTCAATGGCGCTTTGTTGGATGCTGCTGGGAGTGTGTCAGATCCATTCATTGTTGATTTGTTCAATATTGATCAGTCTGCACATGAATGGGAGCCTGTGGAAGTTTTCAGATCTACATTGTTTTTTGTTCCTTAAAACTCCTTCTCACACGTAATGCTGCTATACTGTAGTTCCCCACAGAGACTCTTTTTTTGCAGTCGGATGTCTGGATTTTAGCAGCACAATGATCAGATTTCTGTGAGTTTACTTTACACAGAGCACCACTCTTCTACAAAGGAACTAAT
The DNA here is from genome assembly GCF_022749685.1 of Semicossyphus pulcher. NCBI lineage: Eukaryota > Metazoa > Chordata > Actinopteri > Labriformes > Labridae > Semicossyphus > Semicossyphus pulcher. The sequence goes on from NW_027211637.1 coordinate 24,049,649, forward strand.
GCGCCCTCTTCTTTGCATTGAAGCACCACTTCTCTTTGACTTGAGCTCCAGCAGAGCAATTTCACTGCAATTTCCTGCGACGCAATTTTTCAGTAACCATGTTTGCACGCATGGAAGTTAAAGTAATTTACATGTGTGATGAAAGTAAAGTCAATACTCCACTTGATAAAACTGACATGTGGATGCTTTTATTTGCTATTCAATTTGAAAACTCTGTCTCTCATTAATAATGGAGGCTGCAGTCCAATTTGTGCCGCTGCAGTTTCATAATAAGCCGGAAATATTTTTATAGTTCTCAAGTGGGCATGTGCAACAGCGCCATCGCAGGACGTGTGACTATAAGGCAAATCATCTGGAACAAGTAGAGCTGCTACTTTACTGTTGCTTGGTGCACAAGGAGGACTCGCCATTTTCTCGTTTTCCATCACTAACCTACAACAAAGTCTGGGGGATGGGGGGTGTTTTTTTGTTGGAGGAATAATAAAAAGTATGATTGTTAATTGTATGGAGATTAAAACACATTTATCGGCTATAATTTCCCGTATTTTTTTCAAATCACTATAAATATCGCTGAACAAAAAGTTATCGCAATGTCACGTTTTTCCAACACAATTGAACAGATAACTTCACTGCAAGTTATCATTGGTAATTATTATTATAATTAGTTGATTAGTTGACCATTTGTGAACTGTGTCAAAGTCGAGGTGAAATGAAAAATGTCATTTTAATCCTTTTATATCACATCCCCGGTAATATAAAAAAAAATACAGAAAATCAATTTCTTTATATTCTTATATCAAAATCCGATCATTTTTTCTTAAAACTAAAAACTAAAACTTTCCGGTAAAACTAAATTTCACGCGTGCTTACGTAAGTTAGCACCAAACAATTTCAACCAATCAATCTGCAACATCAGTCTGTCAACGCCCACTTCTCAACGATCAAATCAAATCCCTCTAATGATATGTCCCGCCTGCACGTCCTGTTTCACTCGGAAATACGTCACGATACGGAAGCTAGATACTCTCGATATGCTGTTTCAGCTCGACTTTAAACTCTCTCTTGTTTGCTATGTCATCACCATTTATATCTATGCGACCAAAGAGCACACATTTCTAGCCTCTTAATTTTGGTATCAAAGTGCACCAGATTGTTCCACTGAGCCTTAAAATCTACTAAATTTCCTGCCGCCTAGAGGGCTCGGAGTCCACCCACAACAGTCCCACAAAATCCTACGCTAAACACTGGAATATCATGTTTCTCTTTTGCTTTAAGAGACTTTGATTGGATCACACAATTGTCTGTTAATTGAAATTTGACTGAACATCTGATTGCTTCGGGACATATTTTAAAAGGCTTAAAAACTTATATCTTTGATTTCTTTCCTTAACCCAAACCTTACCTCTGTCTTAGACTTAACACATAGATCCCATTAGGATGCTGTATTTATGAGCCTGCTTAGCTTTGACTATAATAGGCTTAAGGGTTAAAATAATAACATATCAGATCATAGTAATGGTTTGTATAATGACTGTGATACTAAAAAAAGCAAGTCATCTAAAGCAATCCTCATTCTTGACTCTGTTTTCATTTCAATGGAGGATCAAAAGTAGAGCGTGTTGTATAATGTTCAGATCACTGATGAATTACTCATTGAAATGTTGCAGCTAATATCCTGCCATAACATCCAGATTTAAAGACTGAAATGTTTCAGTCGCTGCCAGAGAGGAGGGTCTGGGGTGTTCTCTGCATCAAAGGAGGGAAAGCGATCATGTTTACAAAGAGGTTTCTGTCAGGCCAGTGATGTTGGGTAACCGTACTGTAACTGAAAACAGTGCTTCTGTTCAAAAGAGAACCACAAAGAGCTTAATATAATTAAGATAGTAGGAAAAGCACAGATCTCCATGGGCTATTAAACCAGGGTTGGGGGTGTCACAGTACATAAGAGCAATTATTATTATGACCCTTAAAGAAAGAAAACAGTAGGGATGTCTGTGTGAACCAACAAATTATTAGAAGTTCACAAATATCATCAATATATCAATGGAATTATTTTTTCTTACATAGAACTTAAATGGCTTATGAGTCAAGGTATCCTGTCAATCTTCATACCATGTATGCCATAAGACAGTACAGTGCTGCAACCCTATTATTAACTTGAAAGGTGGGTTATTATGCTAATTTCAAGCTTCATATTTCACTCTGTGATACCTGTGGAGTAGCTTAGCATAATTTACAGTAAAAAAAAAGTAATTTTTCTCACACTGGTGCTGGCCCTCATACAGCCTCTGCCTGAAATGACTCAGTCAGCTCTGTCCCTTTAAGAAACCTTGCCCTTACAAGCCCAAACTTTCTTCTGATTGGTCAGTTCTCCAAAGCCTTCTGAGGCTGCACTTTGTGACGTCACAACAGTGTGAAACCCGGCGTTCACAGCAGCCTGCAGACTGAACTGAGACGCCTGGGGATTACTCCAACATACTCTTACCTACAGATCTGAAACTTCACCCACGTTTAGTCAGGACATCCAACATTGTAACATTATATCTGTATAGGAAATCTGTTTATAGCACCATATACAGTATATGTAAATTAAAACATCGATATTTGGCTGCAGCCTATCAATAATTGCATTGCACGAGTCAGGACACCGATATATGTTGCCGTATCGATATTTAGTCCCACCCCTACCAAACATAATAGGGTTGCGGCGCTTGTTTGTTCTGTAATGGATCTGCAGAGGGGCTGTGGTTGAACTAGGAAGTTAAAGTGGGAAAGACCATATATGGCTAATGGTTAAATAGTAAGATATGGCTGCTTTTTGAGGGATCCCTAAAAGACTCTGAGCAGCCATGTTGGCCCTGCTGGGAGGGCTAACCCACCTCTCGATGAAAACGTACATGGACCCACCCCAAATGAACAACTCTGCATCTCACGGTTGACTTCCAATGAAATTATTCAGTACTAATGGAGGAACTAGTGCGCCCTGTAAGTTGAGAGGTGATGGTTGGGTCGTAAGAGGCCTGTGCAATTTCTCTGTCACGCAGCAGAGCAGAGTTCATGTCCTGCAAACAACACTCACATCACTGCAATCTTTTCCGAACCTTAACCATGTTATTTATTCATGAGTCCTTCCATAACCTCAAACATACTCGTGGCCATGTGCAGATATTCAGAAAAAGTGGCTACAAAAAATAAAACAACTAATGCTGTCAACATTATTGTTTGGTGGTAGGGTTCCAGGTTATAATGCCAATGCAGCATTTTAGAGGAAAAGAAATGGATTATGATGAATAGTTTATATTTTTTCAACATGTATTTGAGATATACCAAGAGATAAAGGATTGTACTTTTTATTTCATGATGTCTTTGAACTCTACTTTGTTAAAGTAATAATCTCTAAGATTTTCAGTTACGTCACTATCTGTCGCCAAATGAGGTACCACAATGGTGATTGAGCCTACGGCCCACTGATGAAAGCCTTTGCATTAACAGTATTACAGACTGGGTGTCTGTGGCGACATTCACGGAAAAATTCACAAGTGGCGCCCAATTAGTGACGCGTTTTCCATCACCCAGCAGTGGTTGGTCTGCCAGAGAGGGTAGGCGGAGCTAAGCGGCTGCTTTTCTGGCCTCTGCAAGTGTTGCGAGTAAACAGTAATCTACTATGGCTGAACAAACAAAGAAAAGATCGATGACGACGGATACAACTTCAACAATAAGTGAAAATCCAAAGAAAAAGAAACAAATTTGACGCTCAGATGAAGGCAAACAGTCTAACAAGGAAAGCGACCGTCAGCGAGGAAAATCAAGAGCGACAACCGGAGCCAACTGTGGACGCCACACATGCAACACTGTGCTCCCGCCATTACTATTTTTTGCCATAGGTGCCGCCAAGGAGAACGAAACTGAGATCTTTGAGACAGCTTTAAGATCAAAATGTATTTGGGTGCTGGTTGAGCTCAGTGGGTAGAGGAGGCGCCCCATATACAGAGGCCACAGTCCTCGCTGCAGCAGCCCTTGGCTGCTTGTCAGTCCTCACTCTCTTCTCCTAATATTCCCCGTCCCTCTTCAGCTGTCCTCTCTAATGGTGAAATAAATAATCTTAAATTTTTTTTAGATATCACAGCCAAATACTCCAACCACTCCAGGGCTGCACTGCTGAAGCCTTTTCCTCAACAGACCTCAGAGTGTGTTGGTTCCAACTGTATTCATCTGTTTAGAGTCTCTGAAGGAATTCTAATACATTGCTGCAAATGGGAGCTGTTTTGTAAGTAGACAAGGGAAGGGAGAAAAGTGGAATAACTTCATAAATATATAATAGCCACTCTGTTGTTTAGTAGCTTTGCTCCTGTTAGTCTGCGTTCCTTCCTGGATATTTAGCGAAGGATTATGACAAAGATGGACGGTGAATACAACTACTCATGTTTTAAGAAAGATTTACAGGGACCATTGTGTTCGTATATACTCCCTTAATCTTTTAGCACACTGGAGCAGGTCATTTATCCTATGAGGATATATTAAAATAATAATAAAGTGACCCATATTGTCTTGAATAATGCACACTTAACCGATGCACCTAGCCGAGAAACAGCCGCTCTCTTACACAAACTCTCAAATGGCAAAGGCTTTAAGGTTACTGCACTGCAAAACAAACACAATTAATGTAAAGATTAAAGGAGCAGGAAGTCAGTCGCCTGGAGTAAGTGTTCCCACATTCACTGAACTAAATTAGATCAAACTATGCTGCTTCTTCCCATACTGATTTAAAAGTTGCAGCATCAGGCATAAAGTCGACATAAATCTTTGACGAGAACAACACAGGAAATGTGGTTCGCTGCCTCACCTCATCTGTGTCTGACCTCAGTGCGCAGCCTGATCCTGCAGGTAATGTGACATAGGGTAGGGGTTTCTTTAAATTCAGGTCCTCCACTGATAGGAATAATTAAGTGAAAGCTGTGTCCTGTTTTTTTTTTTTTAAAGGTTTCCTGTTGGGGTTTAAATTTCCCTGCTGACACACTTTTATTAAGAAGTGCTTGAGCCTGGCTTCCTGGTTTCTAGAGGGTCCAATTTCTGCTCTCCTCCTTGACACACTTGTTTACCTTGTTTACTTTAGACAAATATTCACAGTACAACCTGGATTCAATGTTGCTCGGCTATTATTTTGTCTAGGGCACCGGTGGTCTCTCTGACCTCCATTTGTCTTTGGTCTTCCCCCCGAAATAAGCTTTTCAATCCCCCCTAGACTCCTCCTTCCTCTCTGGAGGAGGCTCACTGACACATCTTACGTGTTTACCCAGTTATGAAGGTGAAAGAATTGACAGATCAAAGCTGGCTGTGAAGCCTAATGAGTAAAAAATGCTGGTTAGAAAAACACTAATATTTGAACTGATATACTGCACGATCATTAGAGCGGTATGAAAGACCCAGGAGTTTAGTGTTCACATATTTTGAGGATACAGGGCTCAGTGGGAACAGGTAAATGTACACATGTCTGAACGTGAATGCAAACCTACTGTATGTGTACTGTACTGAAGAGATGCTTCTGCATATAAATGGACTGAAAGAAAGTTTATTTGAGGTTCTACGTCTACGTTAAAAAATTCATAGATGTTACAGCACTCGACTCATGGACAAATGGATGCATGCACAAATGGACTTCATGGGCATCCTCCAGAGGGTGTGTCTGCTCTGTCTATCCCCACATAGCCTGGCCTGGCCCAGTTTCCCACAGTGTGCATGAAAAATGAAGACAGACATACAACAAGATTGTTTGCTCACACATGTGCACTACCACTAGGGCTGTGATGGTAGTGAGTTTTTCTAACGCCCTCTTAGGTCAACCGCCGCCCCAGCCCTCCGCCTTCTTCGACAGAAGAGATGGGTAAACTATAATAATGTTGATTAAAACCAGTAAGACTGTTTACCTGTATACAAAATTAGGCTTACATATCAATAGCAAATCTCTAATTTGATCTTGCTCTGCGCATCTAACCCTACCTGCTGCACTGAGAGACAGATAGAGAGGGAGAGACCCCTGTTGAAATAATGACATAGTGACATAGATAACAGGTGCTACGCAGACGTGTTGATCTGTGAAGCTGCATATCAGTATATGCTGTGTTTGTTGTTTGGGGGAGGGTATTATGCTGATTTGGAGGTTTGTATTTCACTCTGTGATACCTGTGGAGTAGTTTAGCATAATTTACTGTTAGAAAAACTCACTCATCATTTTTCTCACACTGGTGCTCTGTGCAGGCCGTCATACAGCCTCTGCCTGAAATGACTCGGGCAGCTCAGTCCCTTTAAGAAACCCCGCCCCTACAGGCCCACGTGCAGCGTGCAGAAAATACTGTGTGAAACCCAGCGTCTTAAAATGTGGAATAGCATAATACCCCCTTTTTAATGCATACAGTACACTGTAAAAATGTTGCTTGACAGACAGTGAAAACACGTTGGTTATCATCGTTATTTCAGCCTTTATTTCTGACTATAAAGCAGCACAAGCAGCAAAGTCCTTCCCGACCCTCTTGACACTCACTGTGGGATAAAGTTCTTCATGCTTCATCCTGATAATCTGACAGAGACTCTGAGCTGCCGTTCTTTCGTGCTGTGGTCCCACGCGCATTCATTAGCCGCTGATCGTTAACCTTCATCCTCCCGCCACTACACATACCGGCTTTTTTACCGTCTTTCTCGGACATAGGTAACCTACAGCTTTACTTTTCCTCTCACTCTCTTGGGATCAATGGAGAAGTGTCTCACTGCTGCTTCTCTCGCTTTGTGTTCTGCAAACTTAACACCTGATGGCATTCAGGTCTGTTTTACTCCAAGACTGCCATAGCGACCACTAAATGTGACGTGTGGCGCAAGTGTACACATGTACGTAGCTTGTAGATATATTGGGTGTAGTAGCTACAGAGTGTTATTTCTGTTTAACACACACTAACCTATGGCTGAATATACCTCTGAAGAGTTTCCACATAAACTTTCAAGGTTGAGTTGCCTTAAAGTTGATGGAAACCTACCTTAATATATACTGAGTCAAACGTTTCTTTTAGAGGCTCCTTAGAAGCGCAGTCATTACTAATTGACATCTCATCCTTCTTGTTAAGGCGGGTAAGTTAACACAGCCTCTCTATCTCTCTCCCATCTGGCGTCGCTTCGTCTCGCCCGACTTGGTTCCTGAAGCAGAGTAAGTGAGAAAAAGGAGGAGGGAGCAATAGAGAAAGGATTTGGGACATACCCTCTGTAAATGGAGCGGATGATATAAAATTTAGCAAGTGGCTCCCTGTGGTCCACCTTCAGGGAAGTTTCTATCCGAATCCACACTTCGGATTTTGGTGTCAGTATTTATTCTAGATAACATTACTGGGGTCATTTTTTTACATACTGAACAAAGTGGAATCGCACATTATTCATGGAGTCCATCTTTTTAAATTAACACGTTACTAGTGGGGAAAAAACGTCACGTATGTTTACTACAGTGTGTTTTTACACTACCACTAGAGGGCACCTGAGTCAGAAAACTAAACTCATGTTGTGCCTAAATTTAACAGATAAAAAACCCCCCGGAAAGTTGGTTTTCTTTTGTTGTAACAGTATGTCTGTATGACTGTGTTGGTACTCACAAAGAGGTTAGGTTATGTGACATATGAGTCAAACATAAAGTGATATTCAGAGTCTCACATTAGCTTCTTTGAGCTAAATGCTAATGTAGGCTTGCTAACATGCTTGTAATGACAATGCTTATGTGGGTATACGATTTACCATGTTAGCTATCTTAGTTCAGTATTTAATCATGCTAACATTTGCCGATTAGCATGAAATGCAAAGTACATCTGAAGCTGCAGTGAATGAATCAAAGTACCCTACAAGATACACTGTTGACCCAATGATGGTGCTACATTTAATATCATCACGAAAAGTTATTACAATGTATCCTGAGGGGACCATGCGTGCTTGTACCAAATTCCATGCCAATTCATCCAGTAGTTGTTCAGATGTGTCACTCAAAACCACAAACTTGAACATCACGGTGTCACTGGAGTGAACTGGAGTGAGATTCGTCTTCTGGGAACAAGGAAGGTCAACACCAAATTTTGTGCTACTTAATCTTGTAGATTAAAACAAAATAAGATAATCCTTTATTTGTCCCACAATGGGGAAATTTACAGTGTTACAGCAGCAAAGTGGATAGTGCAAGATTACAATAAAGGGCATATAAAAATAAGTAAGTAAACAGATGTATTCTAAAAAATATGTACAGACTAATAAGATAAGTAAAGAGTGTGTACAGACTAATAAGATAAGTAAAGAGTGTGTACAGACTAATAAGAGTGTGTACAGACTAATAAGATAAGTAAAGAGTGTGTACAGACTCAGACTAATAAGATAAGTAAAGAGTGTGTACAGACTAATAAGATAAGTAAGTAAAGAGTATGTACAGACTAATAAGATAAGTAAAGATTATGTACAGACTAATAAGATAAGTAAAGAGTAAAGAGAAAATGCTTGTCTTTGAGCAGGAGCTACCGCAACAGGCTGCCACTCGAGCGACGCCTATCCAGGGTTGAAGTAGGAAACTTAAAATGAATATTCCAGGGGTCTTTCTTTTGTATCGACTGAAGTAACTGCACTGATGATCAGTGATTATAGCTTTAGGTTTTTCCAGTCAGTATGTATCTAACTGAATCCTGAGGAGCTTTGAAACACATTACTTGTTATTCGCTACCAGCATGATGGTTGCCTCTTACCCACCCACCCCAAAACTAATTCAACAACAGAAACCTTTTTCGTTACTAAATGAATCCACATATTGGAAAGGAGGCTTTTAGGTCTAAGGGTAACTGAAATACTATTTTTCATGCAGTCTCGCTGTAATGCAAAACATATCTCCTGCTACAGAAATATAATCATCTAGAATACATTTCATGCTTATTATGCAGCAGGAAATAGAACTGGTTAAATCAGCTACATTTTGAATAAAATACTATAAATGAGACCATTCCAACGTGTGTGTGATATGGCTCTGTATTTTTAACATATTTCCCATCAGGTTAGGGATGTGTGGTCAGGAAATGTGACGCTGTGAACTCATTATTTTTAATTAGCTCCGTCCTCTCAGTCTGTTATCACCAGTTTTAGCGATAACACGGCTGTCTGTCAACGAGTGTTTGTGCCCGCTGATGATATTTATGGCTACCGCCAACAGAATGAAGGCCCAAATACAAAAGCTTTAATGAACTGGCCTGGGCTTTTAGGTCATAAATCAGTGATACAGAAGAATGAATCAGGCGTATAATTACACAAAGAAGTTGTGATCTGGCCTAGAGGGGAAATAAATAGTCGCTGCTGCGGAGGCTTTGGTTCAAGTCCTGGTGGCTTCTGATGTGGCCCCATCAAACAAAACTTGTTTTTGGTTGGAAGCATTGGAATAAGTTTAATGCAAAATATTTCAAGAGTTTACAGTTAGTATGCAAGAATAACAGGAATGCTGCTAAAGACGGCTTGTGGATCACCTACGTCACAACGTGCAAGACACTCTTAAGATTGTCCCGGATAGATGAATAAAGTATGAATCCGACATTGCGTGCAAGACTTGTTCTGAGTCATCCCCAGAAATATTAAATCCATTCATATCCTAAGGTGCTGCTGAGAGTTTCTCTTTTCCCTTCATTGATGTCTTTTTAACCAGAGCAGTAGAAAATGTCTGTTGCCTGGGGAGAGGAGACAGAGGAGGGCACCAGTTCAGGGAGGCTGAATACAAAAGAGATATCTATTGTGTTAACTGCAAATACATCCAGACATTTCATTACATTTCACATTTTTTAATCATCTCCTGTTAATCTCCCTGAGCTCTCGACGAGAGTCGGGCTTTTTATATCTTAGTGATACTTGAGGAAACTTGAGACACATTTTTTATGTCCTCAAGTTTCAAAGGTATTTTGATGACACGTGTCTCCTTTGTGTGTCTTTTAATGATGATCAATGCAAAAAGAGGGAGGATCAGTCAGACCTGAGCTTTAATTACACTTTCTACCACTTCCTTTCAAACCTTGTGGTAAACAAGCGCATTATGCTTTATGCAGGGATTCATTAATCACATATGTCATTTAGTTCAAATCTCACAACATTCTCAACCTTTAGTCGAGATCATTTGCATTTTTAACGCAAGTGATAATTCAATTTCTAATGAGATAATTAATCACAGTTGCTACAGCCCAAATTAGTGATTGCCAAAGCCTAACAAATAGAATAACAGCCTTATAGGAGCAGCGCGGAGCCGCTCTCTGTATAGGGAAAAAACAATAAGTGCCGGGGTCTATCAAATATTTAATTCAGCTGTAACATTTTTTTTTTTTGTATTGTTTTGTTTTTGCTGAGGCAAAGTATGAAAAATGAGACACCTATTTGTAACAAAAGGCTGCAAATGAAATGGAACAGCCCACCCCTGCAAGAAGAGGAAATAAATTCTTATCTAGTATTGCCTGTCTGTTCTCTTTTTCCAGAGATACAGAGATTTATGCAAACTGTAACAATGCTGAAATGGCTGCTGGCTACTGTTTTTGCACTGTGTGTGTGTGTGTGTTTGCGTGTGTGTGTGTGTACAGCTGAATAAACGAACAATGACAAAAACAGTTGTGTAGACTGGTTCGTATATCGTAACGCATTCGGGGCTTTCATAACTGCGAAACTGGTGAATCAGGTCTTGGAACAGTGAAGAGGAAGAGACCGGGGGGATGTTTGGTGCCAGAATGCAATCAGTAAAACTGCTGTCATGTACGGGTGGAAACGGAAGTGGCGTTTGCACAACATTGCCCAATTAATCAATTCAGTTCCAGCCTTCGAACATGTAGAAGTTTTGCTCAACAATGGAAAAAATGGAGGCACAGCCAGGGCCAAATTATTTCACTTGGTCTGCTAAAAGGAAGTCCTCGTTCAGATCCATTTCTCTGTGAACAGAATCACTTCATCTTGAAATTTCTTGCAGCCCAGTGTTGTTAAAGATGGTCTTTAAGTGCACGTGTCGCAGCTAAATTAACTTCTGCTAATTTGCTGCAACTCATAAATCTGCAGGGACAACAGTGCCACGATCATGTAGAACATGAATAACAATACCAAACCAATGACTGTACACAAAGATACATCATGTCATTGGACTAAAATGAACATATCCCTTGAGCGTTTGGAGTCTGCGCAGTAGTGGTCAGCCCGCCCTTTCCGCTACCCAAAACACACATTTAACACACAGCGTCAAAGATCCCTCATGTTAAACTAAACTTCTCTCACAACAGTCTCAGACGCCATAGGCTATAGTCTGACAACGATACAGCCTCTGGGGACGACTGTGATCATGTCGACATGTCCGGTTTAGCCAGCATTTAGCGATAAGGACTTCCGGCCAACACTTCCTTTTCCGTGCACTACAACGTTTACAGTCCGAGTAGCAACTTGAGGAGCGACCGTGCGTTCAGATCAGAAGTGAAGTAAGTTCAAGGGAGGCGGGAAATCGAAACGTTGAACGGCAATCGTGACACAGTGTCAAGGGAATTTGTCTCAAGTTGAATTTTTGATGTAGAACGGATTGGTAGCTGAACACACATGCAGATGTCTGTTTACAAAGATTAATAAGAGATTCTTTGTATGTGGGCCTAGATCAGTCATCCCGCCGTCGTCTGCAGTCAGTGCAAAATGCAGCCGCTCGTCTTTTAACTGGAAAAAGAAAGCGTGATCACATAACACCAGTGCTGGCCTCCCTCCATTGGCTTCCTGATTATCAGATTTTATTGCTTGTTTTTAATGTTTTAAATGGGCTGGTGCCACCTTAACTAGCAGAAACTCCCGCATCTGCATACTGCACTTAGAGCACTAAGGTCGACAAATCAGATGCTCCTGGAGTGTTCGCAGATCTAGACAGAAAAACTGTGGCGACCGAGCATTTGCGATGGCTGCCCCTAATCTCTGGAACAGCTTACCTCATGTAAAAACTGCTCAGACCCTAGAAACCTTTAAGTCACTGCTGAAGACACACCTCCTCTCGTTGGCGTTCGACTCGAGTTGAGTCTGACACCTTGACTTTATCGTTTTTTTTGTTTGCACTTTGTATTCTTTTAACCTGTTTGTATTCTTCCGGAATGTCATGACGGCGGATTACTTTCCGCCTGCTTTTGCTCCCCACACGGACTATTTTTTTCCGCATACGCCGCAGCCTGCTGATACGTGATTGGTCAATACTACTCAGATTACAAGCGTATCACAAACAGAAACCAGAACACTGCCAGCACTTAAATCCAGCCACGTGCAAATTCTACATTTTTATGTAGAATCTGTAAATAGAGATTACACCCCTACCAAACAGTAACACTCACTCAAACTCAACATTCATCAGATTATAAATAAAAGATCCATGCTCTTTTTCATACCGAGGCTCATGCTCAGGAGGATATGAGCCGCTGCTTCACTTTTGTTCTTAAAAGTTAATCTGTGAACTGAATATTTTTGGCAGCCATTAACTGATGCCTCCAAATGAATCACAGCGATCGCTTCCTTTGTACTCCCGTCTAATGTGAAATAAAGCTTTAACTTAGAGCCAAAATCATTAGGTAGTGCGCCTACTTTACACAACTGTGAAGACAAGGAAAAAGTGTAGTCGTAGCTCATGCTGGGATAAAAGAGATAAACGCAATCTACATTAATATTAATAAGCAGAAAGGGAATAGCAAAAAAAAAAAAATACAAATGAGGAATTTTCCACTCTAACTTTAAGTCTGTCTCTAACACGTCTCCACTGAATCCCACAGATTTCACTTTGACATTCGATTCATCAAAGTCTTGATGATTAAGACCTTTATTTAGCGTACAGCATGTAGGAACATCTGCCATTACCGGTACCCTGCAAACAAACTGTCACACTTATGGATCTAAACAGCGCGAGTGCCAATGGCAGCACGAGGGGAGGGAAGCAGGGAGACACTGACATGTTGTCTCTCTTTGATTAATGAAATAAATAATAATAAATCTGACACATGGCTTGTTGGATTGACTGCTTTTTTTTCAGGGCTTGTTTGGACTTGCTGAGCTGCTGTATGGAGAGGAAATATGGTTTGAACAGAGACATGTTCAAACTCCAGAGACTTCAATGCATCACAGACATCAAACTGTCAGTTTAATGCAACATATTTAAGTAAGAAGCATGCTCAGGGATGGCTTTTACAGGGGACTACAGAAAAATGTTTACGTGCTGCCATATTTAATCAAAGTTTATATTTGCACAAAACATGCTTTAAATGCAGAATGCTCTCAGAGCTGCTTATGCGATGACATTGGAGTGACTGAAACCCCCAATCATGCAGGTCTACAGCAACCTCATGTCCTATTCCTGATGTAGAAGACACTCTATAATTTACTCCTTCGTGAGCAGAGAATTGACTGCATATTTTGCGTTTTGCATGACCTTTAAAGAGGGGGTATTATGCTGTTTCACATTTTAAGACATATATGTAATTTTACAATGTTGGATGTCCAAACTAAACGTGGGTGCAGTTTCAAATCTGTCGGTAAAAGTATGTTGGAGTAATCGCCAGGCTTCTCAGCTCAGTATGAAGGCTGCTGTGAACGCCAGGTTTCACACAGGTTTTTCTACACGCTGCACTTTGTGACGCCTCAGCAGGCTTCAGAGAGCAGGCCAATCAGAAGAAAGTGGGCTTGTAGGGGCGGGGTTTCTTAAAGGGACAGAGCTGACTGAGTCGTTTCAGGCAGAGGCTGTATGAGGGCCTGCACAGAGCACCAGTGTGAGAAAAATTATGCGTTTTTTTAACTGTAAATTATGCTGAGCTACTCCACAGGTATCACACAGTGAAATATGAAGCTTGAAATTAGCATAATACCCCACTTTAAATGTTCGTATCCATCCAATGTGATGCATTGCATTGTGGGATTGGTAGTAAAAAAGAAGCTGCAGACATTTTTTAATTTAAATGAAAGATGACGGTAAATGAGGTGTCCTGTGTAGCGGATAAGGTGTGATTTCTGAAATTATCATACACATTTTTCAATAAGCACATCGCTGTCCAGCTTTGTGAGAGTTTGTCAGTGGACTTCCTCATGAGAACTGAAGCCTGGAGCAGAGCCATGGTGTTTTAACACAGCTCCTAATGTCTCTGTTTTTCTTCCATCCATTGAGAACAATCAATGCAACTGTTGACAGTAAAGTCTGATGCTTTCTGTCTGTCTGGGGCTTTAGAGTCTACTTACTGAATCTGTTAACAATTGAATTTTATAAAGAACACAAAAGTCTGAAAATGCCTGTGAAAAGTGTGGTTCCTGCTGTTGTGTGATGGCGGCAGGTATTCTGACTGATTACCCAGTGACGTGAGAATAACTCACTGTAAGAAGCGACATTTTACATATAAGAAAGACGTAATGACTTTGGAAAGGTCTGTGTGTTACTTTCTGTTGATTGGGCTATTTTTAGTTTGGCACACTGGCTGCTGTGAATCCAATTAAATTGTGCTTTAAGCAGGAAGTGCAAAGAGCAACGCAGAATGCATGAAGAAAGAGGGTAAACACATCAGTAAATAGAGAGTTATTTTACACATTTCTGTCCCAAGCATGAGATGTGTGCTTTTTATGCGCATGAAAGAAGCAATGAGACAACCGTCACTGTCGCTGATAGATGTAAAACCTGATGCTCTGCCTAGAAGAAGGACGTGCGGCAGGTAAAAGTGTCTCATTATCTATCTCAGAGGAAGTATAAGAGACTACAAAGAGTTGTGAACAGGGAAAGTTGAAAGACATAATTTAGGTCTTGGTGTTTCCTTGCAAACGGACGAGTCAGACTTTGATCGTAGGCCCAGGCATCTGTGTGGAGCGTGCTTTGTTAACTTTAGTCCCACCATATTGATCTCAGTAACAATGGCTTGAAAGATCTCAATGCATTTTATGACTCAGCAGATTGGATCTGCAGTTAGTCACAGTGTCAGGCCAAGCTGCAGAGAAAACAAACCTCCTTTACTTGGCAGAGGTGAGGAGCCCTAATGACAAGAACACAGAAACTGTTGAGTAGCTGAAAGTAGGAAAGCGCATAAAAATTCTCTACAACACAATAGTTTGATCAATTATGATGCCAGGAGGAGCATTGTTTAAGTAAATCTACACTGTGGGGATACACCGGCTGGGAGCTTCACCTTGGAAAGCATCCAGTGTTTTATTCAGCTGTTTCATAAGTCAGTGGTGAGGACTACACTGTGTTCCTGAAGGTGCTCACGAGGATCAGACATGTGGTCCTCTGGGGCTCCTGTATGAGACGACACACTCACTTTATTTGTATCTAAATGAGTGTAAAAAACAGATTTTTACGATTAGAAGCTATCGCACCATTTCTGCGGTTACATGCAGAGTTACCCTCAGGCATCCTGACAGGTGAAGGGGTTGGGCAGAAATAACACTTTGCAAAGCTCCTCCCATTTTAGTGACCGCTGTTCGCAATTAAAGCACTGGCACAGTCTTTCTTTAGACAATTGGTCTTTAATTAAACACAAACATAAACAAAAATGGCTTCTCTTTGTAGCCAATGATTTCATTAGCTGAATGGAGGCAGTTATTAGAATTTATCAGCTGTAGCTAACAAGCTAATAAACACTCTCTCTGTGAGTCCCCAGCTCACTTTGTTAATGTTTCCATGTAACTAGTTTGAAACTTAAAAGGTGTGTTATTTGTATTTGACGGCTACAAACAGTGTACGTAACACAGTAATGCAACAAAACTGTAAAGCTACATGTAAGCTATTTCAGCTGTCCTACAAATAAAGGCAAAAATGGCCGCAAAAATCTTTAAGAAAAAAACGCCAGGGCCTAAAAAGTTTTGAGATAACAAGTCTCGTTGTTACTGCAGCCACATGAATGCTGCTTAGAAATCCAAAGCTTAAAGGGATAGTTCAGATTTTTTGAAGTGGGGTCGGCTGGATCATTCGGCGTTGGTTTTGCATAATCGTCTTCAGAAAAATGATCGGTACAGGCGTGGAGTGTGGGTGTTTACATTCTGCGGAGCGAGCCACCACTATCTTATCACTCAACAGAACTCGGTGTAATCTGTAAGATAACCAGGACACTCTCTGTTTGAACAGTCCGGAAAAAAACAAGCACCAACAGTGATATCTTCAGAAAAGTAAAGTTTGATTTCAGTCTGTGATAGCCGCTGCACCTTCTGACACAAACAGCTGACATCACATAATGCACATCGCGGCATGAAGAGGAAAACAATGTCCTCTAGTCCCCGCTGTGAACAGCACTCCGTCGTTTCCATTATGTATTTTAGATTTCATTTGTTGTCTCTTCTACAAACCGCTGACCCAAACAGCTGATCCGAAACGGGCGCTGCATGCGGTATACAGGGCTGTTCTGTCTGAAGAGTAAGACAGTGCTGAGGGAAAGGGCCGTGTGACTTCAATGTGAAGCGTTGTACGGAGTACTTTTGACCCCATCGGCAGCGAGCGTAGCTTAGCTTCTGTGTAGAAACTCAGGAGCAGGAGCTGCGCTGTGTGTTATCTACTTTAGGTAGTACACATACTATTGATAAGCACCTCATACAACCACACTTCAAAAAATCTGAACTATCCCTTTAACCTGCTGGTTGTGCCTTGATGTGACGCTGAGCTATGATTGGACGATTGTTAGTCGAGGAGAACAGTTTTGGTCCATTCATGTTTAAGCTGAATCAGATGAGCTGAAAACAAACACACACCACAACAGCCACTCTTGGGTTTATGTGTCATTCTTTTACTGTAAATAAAACAACACCTCAGACGCAGGAACAGGAGTCCTGCGTCACAGAAAGTTCAACACTTCTTCCTTGTCTTTTCCACAGGTTAAAAATACACTGCAAACTTATTTGCAGGAAGTATTTATTAAAACATTTCCAGAGCCCGACGGAAGCTTTTGATATTTCTTCCCCGGCAAACAGTACAGATGTATAATACTTCTGTACAGTTCTAATGAGCATCATTACTCCTGCATTGATGCAGTTCCAAATGAGCTCATTGAATTTTTAAAAAGGCGCAGTTATTTAAAGCAAGTGATTTGAACATTAAATCTGCATCAGAAATCTGCTTGAGACTCGCATCACAGCAATTAAGCATATTTCCAAAGCCCATTAGCAATTAAAGGGATGTTACTGGGGGGAGGGGGTGCAGATTAAAGCAGCTTTATAAACTTGGGAGGAGACAATATATTGCTGCTCTGTATGAAGTGATGAGGTGAAAGAGCTCAGTACAGAGGACAGGAAGCTGAGCTGCTTTAGTCTCAGCCTGAACAGATGGTAAGCACACACAGCATCAGTAAAACGCAGCCATGAGAACATTTTTGAACAACCTCCTCAGATCTTTACCACTGAATCTGGCTGTGAGAATAGTGGGCCCTCCTGAATTCAGCCGCACAGTGCAGCTTTCATACACCGAACCCCTGCCAAGATATTCTCCCGCCGCTCGCATATGGCACCGTCTTCTTACAAAAACACATCACGTCTTTATTTTTCCTCCCAATCCCCGTTTCTTTTGATTCAGCGGGGAGATCAGAGGCGGCCTTTGCTGAGGAATTTAATTTCTTGAGTCAATGCTAAGAAGTGACTGTGTTCTATTAGAGGAAGCACACTGTTCAGGACTATCGCTGTAGTCCAGTGAGCAAGAAATCTCGCCAACACAAACACGATAAGCTCTGCCTGTCCCGCTTCTTGACAGAATGCTGAAATTGTGTGATTGTTGCAGCCGAGAAAATCCCTCAGGTGAAAAATACAACACAGGGAAGCTTCAGTGCAGCTCCCACTTATTTGGCAGATATGGGACCAGGCACGTCACGGCTGCACCATACAATACATGACAGCAGCAGAATTAAAAACACACAAGAGAGGGATTAAAAAGAGGAGAAAACACTGACACGAGTATTTATAAAGTATTGCAGGAATTTGCTGAAAAACAACAAAACATTTTTAAATGTAATTTCTACATACTAAGCCTTTATTGTTCCTAGTATGTTATCACCACAACATTATTAATATTGAAAATCAGCAACATTTTAACCACTAACAAAAAATAATGATTATACGTGTTGTTATTAAACAGCAGTGTTAAATACTAGACTCTGATTGGTTAATTCCGCAGGTCTGTTATTTCCCAATATGACAACAGACCGTTGCTAGGGATGTTGCTCTGGAGGACTAACTGTAATCATATCAATACGCCCAAAGAAGTCTGGTGAATGTCTTACTCCACCGTCACTGGAAATGTTTCCATTTAATGTGAGTGATAACAGCTAGCTTAGCTCATTGTAATGTGAGTAATATTAGCTTGGTTAGCTTATTTTAAGAAGGTTACAGAGCTAACCGTTGCTATAGACGCAGCTCTCACTGTGAGTGTAACGGACTATTTTTAAACGGAAAATGGAAATATAATCATTTTTAAATTAATAAAATAATTTCCAAAGTTATACTATATACTGTATCAAATAATTGATTTCTTTGTATATAGCTGTGTAATAAGCGATATATTACACCCCGGAGGGATTCGCATCGGGTTCTTGCTCACCCTGTCAGGGTTCCATTCTGTGATAACGACCTGCTCACTGTACATTATCCCTTACTTAATAGATGCTCTTAGAGGAGAGTTCAATAATGCTGAGGGGCAGGGATGCATGATATTATATGGACAGGTTATAGGTATGTGTAGATTATGGCTTGAAAATGACAGAACGGCATCGGCAGATATGTCATTTTCAAGCCGATATTTTCCGATGATAAAACAGAGCTTTAATTATGCCTAAATGCTCGGTGACTCCCTAAAAAAAGCGTGAAGAAAAGTGCAAGATGTCTGCGGTATGGCAGTTTTTCCAAAATTTCCGAAACGGACAGCAAGGGTGTGCTCAGCATCGGTCATGCGAGGAGGGGCCAGATCTCATTCATTCAATAATACAAAATTAATCGCCCAGAAGAATCTGCCAGTGGGCCACTACAATAACAGTAGACATGATATAAATTCCACTACAGGGGAGACTTGATGTTCTCTGTAATTAGGTGGAAGAAAACATGTGCCTAGTATATCACTATCGAAATCGGCAATCGGCAAAAAGGGTTGGAAAATATCGGCATATTGGCACATCACCTTATGTTTTAGCTTAATTTGCTAAATTAACAAATATAGGTACATCTATCACTCAGACAGAGAAACTGGGGAGTGAATTGTGCGTGCAAAGAGCACTTTCACTTCCCCTGTGCTGCTGTGTGCATGAATATTGAAATAATCTAAAAGCAGACATCATTAACACCTTCCAAACACCTTTGAACAACACTTAAATTTCACTCTGCTAGATCTCGCTTCATGACGTCAAAGGAGTGTGAAAAGAAACAACAAAAAACTGGTTCACACTTTTCTTTGCTTCCAAGTGGGAGAGAAACACAGATGTAAAAGGAGAAAAGTTCTACCTTCTGCCATCGCACACATAAAGTGAGCAAACTACAGGGTCAGGTTTACCTCAGCCGGCTGTCACAACCAGGTGTTACATCAACAAGTCAGCTGACTGCTGCCAGTCCGCAGGGCGCAGACTCCACACACACCCTGTCAGGGTCTGGGTCTGTAAGAGCATCCCACAGGAGCATGTGCATGAAGCATGTCAGCCTCCAACATCGATGTCATTCGGTGCTCACAGCTCGTGAAGCTGTGCAATTTGCACGAGCAATTTTAGCTCAAAACAAGACAACCGACGCAGAAATTGAGTGTGGATGAGGCACAGTGTGACGGCCTGGGACGACTGAGAGCCGTCAGTCCAAGAGGCCGACATGCAACATGCCCACGGTCCATTAGCGCGCACACACATTTCCCAGTTCTGCCTTCTCTCTTATCCGAAAGGGAATCGAGTTAACAAGGCTGTTTTTGCCTGGCGTGTTTGTCACATCACAAGAGCCGGCGCTGAAGTAAGACTCTACAAATGTTACAATAAAAGACACAAAAGGAGGTCATGACAAGTTCTGCACCGGCCGCCCTCGTCCTGGCGTTACCCAGCGGATCCTTGTGGCGAAAAGAAAGCCAGTGTTGAGTTACACAAGGTGTTAGGAGCTGGAGGTCACGAGTGCAGACTGAACAGCTGTGCTCCTCACACAGGCTGCAGCGACAAGCAGGGAGCGCGGTAGTAGCAGGATCACGGCAGCGCTAAAGCTGACCACATCAAAGGCGGCCGCTGTGTGAAGTGAGGCAGACAGGAAGGGACGATATCACCTCCACAGCGGCGTGTCTGCAGTTAGTGGAGCAAATAAAGTTGGACTGTTTGTGTGGAAAGTTTACTTTGATGTATGACTGTTGGATGTACTGCGGGGGTGGGCTTCTTTCCTTCCCCTTTTTCCCTAAACATACTATTTGTATTTGCAAATTCAGATTCATATAAAGTAGATGAAGTCACACATCTTCTAAGCTGTAACAAATAAATAATGTTCAAAGCAGGTTTCAAAGTGTTTCTCACATCAATATTCAGCCTATCCCTCCATGCACACATCTCTTCATCTGAGAGGAGAAGCTGAAAGGTGACAGTGTTCATGAAAAGCCCCAGAGCGACACCGAGGTGAAATGATGGACAGTGTTTGTAAAAGATGAGCTACTTTTATTAATGTGTCAATCATCGGATAAAACGGCAAAGTGAGACTACCAATTCATAATTAAGAAATGCTTTAATGCAATTCTTCTTCCAAAATGCATTTTGGAAGAAGTTTGCCCTAACTTAACAAGGCTCTTTTATTTGCTTTTAACATAAGAGAGACAGTTTGACGTTAACTACATATAAACAGGGGAAAAAAACAGACGCTACCATGTGTCTAAATATGACATGCAACCATAAGGCCCCGTGTCCACATAGCGCCTTTTTCTGGCAGTAAAGCGCTGACGGGAGCGCTGGGATGAAGCGCTTGTGCGGTGAGAAAAAAAAACGCTGCACGCTGATTTTGTTTCTATGACAACAAGTTTAACTTACTACACAGCTAACAACAAGCTTACAACGTGTAGGGCGGTAAGAGCACTTACTAGCCACATTTAGTGTCCGGCAGATCTGCTCCCACAAATGGGCTTTTCGGTCTCTATTGCGATTACTGTTGGTTTTTCACATCGCACAGCTCTGGGTAGACAGACACGGCCAAAACAAGTTGCTCCTCCATGTCTGGTGCTAACCAGGGTGACGAGTGCCGCCCCATCTGATTGGTTTTCAACATAAAACACTACTTTATTTAGCGGATTAAGACCTTATTGGTTGCTTCAGGACTAGGGCTGCCCCCTGAAAGTCGCAAGTCGAATCTCTGTCTGTTCAAGTTGAGCTTTTGTTTTTTTTCCCTCCATGACATGCGCTGTTGGTTAACTGAAAAGAGATCACAGATCTGTGTGTGTTTTTCATGCTCTGTAACTGGCTCAATAACGTCGCGATCTGTCCATATTTCCGTGACTTTAAAGCTACTATAAAGTATGTCTCACCGTGCTGTGAATGACACGAGCAGGAGCTGTAACCTGCGATCAGTTCATCACAGTTTATAATAACGCAGCGCAGGGAAGACACAGACGTTTAATAACCTGGATCTGTGTTAATCACCCCCCCCAAAACACTGCTATATGAAAAAAATAAATCTACGAATAGTCGAATCCTGATTCGGGTACAGCCCTATTCAGGGCTAGTATTCTACTTGAATACAGTGCTGGTTCATGCACATTAAAACATGCTCACTCACTGACTCATGCAGTCAAACTGCTTTAAAGCAGCTGCCACTCTGCCTTCTACATCTACCGTCTGAATTTACAAAGCATGAGAAATCGGGACAAAAAAAAAAACCTGCATCAGCATAAAAAGTGCGTCCGTGTCTGAAGATAACCCATGAAACACATTACTGAACGTCATAAAATGTGGCCGGTTAGCTTCCTAACTGAGCAGAACAGGAGCCATGGGAAGATCACAGAAGCTACGACAGCCATGAATCTGAAACAACTTGAGCAAGCAAAAGTTGAGATTACACACCAGCTAAGAGTTTCTATGCTAGAGGCGAATTCTGGAGGAGTTCTGTGGTGAAACTAAGAACAGAGGGAGTTAAAGCTTTTGTAACAGCGGCATGTGAGGACAGGCCCAAGTCTGAGAAGTGCAATCTACAGCTGGGACTATTTTAAGATAAAGTTGTTTCAGTTCAATAAGTTTGACTTGCTTATCTTCCTTCCCATCGAGCGATCCCTCAAGATTTCACCTTACTGGGGTCTACTTTTATTCAAACTGTAACACTCTTAAGTCATATTTATAGTTTTCCCATTAAACAATAATCGCTCTGGGATATCTGACTTGAACTCTGGGTATTATTGCAGCTCTGGAGGCAGATCATTTTTTGCTGGAGACAAGTGAGAATTCATGAACAGATTAGTGTTGCTTGACTGGTGTGGAAAATGTTTCTCAGAAAGTGTTGCAGCTAAGCCTGTGATCATCAGGACTATTTAAAGCAACAGAGTGCCAACTGTGGAGGGTGAAAAACAAGCAGGGAGCTGCTAAGGTTCCAGCAGATGTTCGGTGTCATATTATAATCATGCTTTTGTACATGAAACTGCAAGGAGCATTCATGCTGCATTTATAATTATTTTACATAAGTAACATGTTTCTTTGGTGTAATCGCTTTCTCTCTCTTCCTCTCACATAGATCCCCCAGGTGAGCTACGCCTCCACAGCTCCCGAGCTGAGTGATAACACCCGCTACGACTTCTTCTCCCGGGTGGTGCCCCCAGACACCTACCAGGCCCAGGCCATGGTGGATATTGTCAAAGCCATGCGTTGGAACTACGTCTCCACCGTGGCCTCTGAGGGGAACTACGGAGAGAGCGGTGTTGATGCTTTCATTCAAAAGTCTCGAGAGGACGGTGAGTCTTTCCTCAAACAATCCTGCAAAAATCCCACAGTTTGTTGAGACTGATGTGAAGGGAGAGAGTGTTTTCCTCTGATCGGAAAGGCAATCAAGACTCTCAAATATGTATTTTTTTTCAAGATCCAGGAAGCAAACGTACAACACAAACAAATAAGCTTAATTAGATTCAATGATTTGCTTTGTTCTGCTACAGAGTGCAACATTTAATCCAAGCTGAGAGTAGTTATTTAGAAAGTGGTCCTAAATGATCCGGTGCTGTGCTGTAATTAAAACACTTTAGATTTGATGAAGTAAATATGAACAATTAACTTCCCAGTATCCTATTAGCAAATAAAGATGCAACAAGTCGTGGTGTAGAAGGCCTGCATGACATGAGAAAACTCTGCGATGTGCGATTACGTCGTTCAGTATTGCGATAACAGTATGAAGAATGATAATAACATATTAAAGAGTGCGTATTAGCTAGAACTCTTAGTTTCTATGTCTATCTGCCAGTCTGCATGTTTTACACAAAACCTGTGTTTGCAACTAAATTGACACCAACTAATGTGAGGGTAGCTGATTGCTAGCTTGAGCCTCATCTGATCGCATCAACGTGGTGTGAAAGCCCTGCCATCACACCCAGGGTGCCATCCAATCCTTAATGAGAAGGCGTGGCTTGTTTACATAAAATAATTTTTCCTATTCGTGGCGATAAGTTCAGACTTTTGCGATGTGTTTATTGTGAATGCTCATATTGTGATATTGCGATGAAATTGTCAGCCCTAGTGATTAGCATCGACACAGGTAGAAAAACATGCATTAAGGCGGTGATACACGTGTCAACTTTTACATCAATATCAACAGACAACGTCAGTGTTCAATGTTGACTGTACACTTAAATAATAATAAAAAAATAAAATAAAATAATGATAATAAAAATAATTGAATCTAAACTAACAACACCTTTGAGATGCTTAATTGCCGTGAAATTTGTCAGTAACAGATTTGAATTAGATCGTTTGAGCTAGCTTAAATTGCCGTCGTACAAGGAGTTGCTATGGTAACGCCGTAGTTGCCCACAAGACAGTCCTAGTTGCGACTGGAACAGAGGAGTACAGAGAGATAGGCCGGATGCCCCGTGTCTCATCATGTTGCTTGTTGATGTTTACGTTGTCTGTTGATGTTGATGTAAAAGTTGATGCGTGTATCACCACCTTTAGCTCTCTTAAAATACTTCAACCGTCATATCATGACAATAATGCTACATGTAAAATTATAAATACAAGGTAATACGTATAAGTGCCAAGTAAGACACATTTAGGACAATATGTCCTAATTTGAATAGGATCAACCAAATCACCACCAATCAGAGGCTTCACTGACTCAAATGTTGACAAACAGTAAACTAATTTATCAGTGCTGACCTTTGTTGGGACCATTACGCTTAAGAAGTTGCTGTTTCAGCTCATTTTTCAAAACAATACTTCTGTGGTTACATAAAAGCTGGGTCAAAAAAACCCTCAAGCTAGTCCTGAGGAAGCTAGCTTGCAGTTGTAAGTGAACATATTTCTTGCTGGCATTTCTTGACACAAGCAGAACATGCAATATTCTGTGCAGCAACAACAAAGGTATGATTCAGACTGAAATCTGACTTTAGACTAAACTGATATCTCCTGGGAGATATTGCTACACAAGGCAATACAGTAGATGCATCTGAAGGGAATTGGATTCACAGATATTGAGAGGAAGTGACAGTGTGAAAGTGAAGCTACTCAGCTCGCCCCCAGCAACACAAGGAGATGGCATTGTACAGTGTTGAGAGTACAGTCACTTTGGCGCAGAAAGCTGCCGGCACACGCTCAGCCTGACCTCTGACCCTTTCTAAAGCCCAATGTAATCCCTACCGACATGTCCAGTACTCTATGTGCCACCGTGTCCCTTTCTTCACTGCCAGCTCTAAGCTGCTGCCCATCACCAGTCGTGCTGGAGAAGCACCAGCAGCAGATTACTCCTGCAGAGACCCCCAGTCTGTCCAACTCAGCTGCCTATTTGTCCATGCAGAGACTCAAAACCCAAAATGACACTTCCAATTTGTTTGAGCAATTTCTATGTTTTTCATTTTTTTTCTTCTTCTAAATAATGGTGTTTAAATCTAATTAAGGCCCAACCATGCATAAAAATGTCAATGTTAACTTATTTAAATAAATCACCGCGTTAGAAAATCCAGATTTCCATAAAGAGGGCCGCCATGAAGAGCACAGAATCTCTGGGTACTCACAGGTAAAACATTTGGTGACTTTGTAAATATTGTGATTCCATCGTTTTGAATTCAAATTAGTTGGAATATTTGGTTTAAAGAAACAAAACACAGATAAAGGTCTCTCTAAAAGCTGGAAACAGAATATCAAACAACTGATTAACAGTTGGTGGCTGTAAAGTACCAGAAGACGATCGCGAGCGGGAATAAACAAGTCAGGTTTCACACATCAAAATAAGAGTTACATGAGACAGCAAGTTGGCACTATTCCTGGTATTTTAAAAATCTTTTCTGCATGTTTTTTGGTCGAAATGATTCAGAGGTAGAAACATTTTATGACAACCTTGTCCTCCAAAACAACAACTCCTCAGTCCAACTCTGACTCACATTTCCAGCATCGTCTTCTTCAACAACATATCTCTTTCTGGGATATTTTTGAGCAACACTTCTCCTTTGAGAATACTTCTGATTCCGGTTAAAGACTGGAGATCTTATGCCAAACCAAAAGGTCCACAGGGAAACGGGTCTGTTAGGATCCCTTCATGCACTGTTGCCCAAAGATAACGTTGCAGCTAATGCAGGAAATGTTAGGGGCTCCCGGCTGAGGCGATCCACGGGACCAATTCCAAAACCTCTTGTACCTTTTAGTCATTTAGACGCCAATATATGTAAATAATAGAGCCCAGGTTTAAAATATTGGCAGCTGCAGTTCATTCCAGTGATAAACACATTTAAACAAAGCTGTTTTCTTGACATTGACGACTCAGAAAAAGTAACTTTGATGCAGTGTGAAACTTTCAGTCACCTGTCTGCTCACATCTGCCGAACACAGATGTCTCTGGAGCTGCTGTTTTCTTATGCTCAAAAATGTCTCACTCTGAAGCCGGTGAAAAATCCCTAAAGGTGCCTCCAGTGCACTCCTACCTAAACTCTGCAGCACCTTTCATTAAATCAAGCCCTAACTGAATCATGAATGCTCGAGGCCCTGCAAACTTCTCCTTATTCCACCTGTTCCGTCTGCATCTACAGAGATCTCAAGACTTTGTGAGGGAGTTTATTGCATTTAGTGATGTCACTGCACATTAAAGCATGACTCCAGAGGACGTAGATTAATTAGCGAGGGTTTTGTAAGCATCCAAAGGGAAGTTGCAACATGTGTGTTGCATCATGTTATCATGTCATGTATTTTGGGCATGGTGGTTTTGATGGTGTTCTGGAGTATTATTGACGACAATCTGACACTGTACAGCAATTAGTTGTTGGTATTAGATCATCTTTAACTTAGAGTAGGTGTTTCAGACTAGTTTTGAAATCGTTTTATTACTGTCTGACTAACTAACTAACTAATTACTCATAATTATTATCAGTCCTAGTTGTAATTTTTGTTAGGAAATTAATCAATTTTCTGCAGAACACATAACAATAATCTATAAACATATTTAGACTACAGAAATAATGATAAACAGACAGTGATCTGTGATTACCGTGAGAGCTTAATGCAGCTGTGGCTCAGTGGTAGAGTCGGTCGTCTTTCAATCGGAAGGGGCAAGACACCGAACCCCAAATTGCTCCCGGTGGCATAGCCAACGGGTATGAATGTGATAACTGATTGACAGTTGGGCATTGTTGCTTTACGTAGCGGCCTCTGCCATCAGTGTATGAAAGCTTTGAGTGGTCGCAAAGACTAGAAAAGCACTGGAAAAACCACTGTAATTCAAGACTGGGATAGGTAACGTTGGAGTAAATAGCAAATGTATGCTGGATTTTGTGTCAAATCAGTATTAAATTGCTAGAAAACTAAAAAACAACAACAAAAACAACACTCCCTAAAACATGAACACACGCACTGCTTTACTTCAGGGGGAAGCTTTATTCCAGGTCTGGAACAGCCACAGATACAAGGAGTTTTTGTCTTTTTTTTACAGGTAACTTATTGATTGATGGAGTCAGGATGTGGACACAATTCTAACATAATATAACACAAAAAGGATTCTATAATAAATAGCCTACCGCAGCTTTAAGAAGAAACATGCAAACAGACAAAAAACCCAATTTGGCAGCTTATGAGCAGCAAAATGTGCTACAACTAAAAACAGAACACACAACTAACCAGTTGCAGTATATTGAGCTCTTCGGGCCACCGTATATATTGATCACAAGTGGGAGCACGGTAGTGAAGCTCTAGCCATCAGCCTTCAGCGTGAGTATGTAAATAACAATTGTCTGATTGGCCACGTTTGATGAACATTTCCCAGATGCTCATAACACTAAAGCCACGTCTGCTTCTCTAAGCGGAGACGGTCACATATCTTCTGTGGTATTTGTGGTTGTTTCCAGTGGCGGCCCGACAAAGATAGGACTTAAATGTTTTGACCAAACTTGTTATTTTTTGGCTTGATTAACCGCCTGACAATAAAAGACAGCATGCCAGGCAAAAACGATCAACTACAGAGGCAAATTCCTTGTTTTGAGACAAACACAACACCGCCTTACTATTGCAAACATTTGGACAAGTATCTGTCAAATCAGCTCGTCTGCCGCGCCTTCGAATCTGACGACCAGAGTGTAGGGTTTTTTTTAAGCAAAACATTAACATAAGTCTGTTTTCTCCTCGCTGAAGCATTGTTTCATTCACACATCCTTTTCAGGCTCTGATTGATTACAGGAGAGACGGAGAGGACAAGCAGGCAGCTCTGTCAAAATCAAAGCCACAGGTATTTGGCTGCTAAAGAGGTTCTGCAGTCGACTGCTCACATAACAGAACAGCCAGATCAGAACCGGCCAAATGTTCCATCTCATTAAGCAGCCAAAGGCCAGACTGAGCAGCAGTCTCACACACCTAGAGTCACAGAGGGCCTATTTGCAGCGAGCCACTTTGTGTGGAGGAAAAGCGATCTTAACTTTTAATGGCAGATGTTAAAGTAGGATAAAAATAACGTAGATGATCTGCTTTAAACTGTATCCTGGAAACAGAATGTAACTGATTTGCTAAAGTCATTAGCATCATTAATAAGAATCAGGTTTGTTTGCTCGATTCAAACACAAAAAGTCTACTATAAAGTTTTTAATGATACTTCAATGTGTTGAATGCTTTATTAGGTATAATTAATTCAAAAGCCCTAACAGCAATATTCTCAAACAATAAAAAATATGTTTATTTCTGCCGTGAAAACACTTCATATCCTCACTGATTGTTTTAACTAACTTGATTAAACTTGTAATTGCCAAAAAGAAGAAATTAAACTTTATACGAGTGTTTGTGCAGTGATAGCAGCGTCAACATTGGAGGTCTCCAGGGGGTTACTTTTACGGTCCAACTCACAGAGTTTTATTCAGAACACTGTCTTATTTGGTGGACACAAGAAAGTTTGTCGTATCACTTCAGTCCCAACAGTTACACAGGAAGGTAACCAACCTTGGGGCCGATATATTTAGCCTCGCCTTAACATACAGAGTGCTGAGGTAATAGGACTATTGAGTTTCTGCTAATGTACCATCACCAAATCTAGACCACTGAGAGAGACAGCAGAGACAGCTGATGCTAGCTAGGTGCCTTCCTTTTGGTATTGCAAGCAGAACACAACACTGAGTGAGTCAGCAGCTGATGAAATAGCATCATAGAGAGCTAGGCTAACTAGTTTCCATTTTCAAGTGGAGATCCAATAATTGCTAATACCCAAGGGTACTGTATATGGGCTTGTTGAAGAATGGGAAAATATGTTTTGTACTCACTATGGAAGGTTCATGTCAAATGTCTGTCACCTGCTGCCATTGCAGAGGCTCAAACAGATGATGGAACCATGCTATCATTACTGCAATTCTCCTTGAAGGACCTCATCTTTGAGACTGGTAATTCACTGTTCTCCAAGACATTGTAGCCTCTGTGCGAGCAACAGATTGCCGTGTTGACCCACAGATCCTATGCTTGTAAGGGCCTAAACGTGGAGACACTGCAGCTGGTGTTTCTGTGGTAAAAATTCACTTCTGTGACCAGCACAGACACAGCTAGCATCAAGCTCATAAATGACATTTTTAATTTTGGCCTCGTCTCCACAGCACTCTGCAGTTTAATGTTTCTGTTAAAGGCTAGCTGGAGGACAAGTGTAAAAATTCCTCCCATAATGTGACAAAGAAAAGACAGAATAATCACAGTAGTCCAACTATCAAATATCCATTTAGTTTTACTGAGTGTCAATTTGCTTCCTGCCAAAAGGGAATGAATAAATAAATGATGAATGTTTGACATTAAACAGAGTAATGACTCATTTTTACAGGGTCATTGTTTTTTATCTGATATTTTTTTGGTCGAATAAACATTTTATAAGGTATTTCAGCGTGTGTGGAGGAGCTTTTGGGGTGCTGGTGTACGTGTTGAGGTGTTGTGGTGAGAGGATCTGGTATCATTTGATCCCGGCTCACTGGGCTTTCCAGTGAAAACAGAATTAGGCGGCAGGCTTGCACGGTATTTGATCAGACTTGCTGAACCTGAGTGTCTGTACCGTGGAGAGGAAACAGTTTGACTCTGGGGCAGTCGATATCTCAGAGGAGGGTTGCAAATAACCTTTTGTATTCATGTGAGAGCAAGCACGAAGTCGAGCTGAAAATGGTGAGAATAACAATTAAGACAATGGCGGGATGCTTCAGCTTAGAGAACCTTGTTTTTTGTTCTTAAGTCTGGAACAGAGAGATCTCCATATATGACCATTTTTTTTGGAAATCACATAACAGTTTGGCTCCCTCTAAGTACTGCATATTTTTAGCATCCACTGCCATTGAAAAATATGTAACAGTTACTGTTCAAACCAAAAATGAAGACAATGTGTTTTTGACAGATGGCATTTCTGACAAAAAGTCTTTACGAGTCTTTTCACACCAACAACAGCCAAACTTTCTTGCATGCGTGTATGAAGCTGAAAACCAATTGTAACAGCTATTTGAAAAAAAAACAAATCTGCTCTTCAGCTGTGAAAAATCAGAGCATAACAATGCAGTGATGCATTAGCGTCAACATATGCCACTTAGAAGTTGAATCATCATCATCTACATTTTCTCCAGCAAAGGTTTTAACAGGATGTCTCTGAAAATGCTGCCTTTACTTGGATGAGAAATGAATAAAAAAGCATGACTCTACAAAGAAGAAAAAATCATTTATCTTTTCCACCCGGTATTTACATGTTCAAGTGTCTTCTTGACATCTGTGAAAGAAAGACGAATTTAACAATAGAATGAAACAGTACCGTTTACTTACAGTGTGCAGCCATGCTACCAATTCTGTAAAGAAAGCCAAACAATTATTAACAAACCAAATCATTAAAAAATATTTTTTTGAACGAGTAGTCGGACTAAATAAAAAGTCAAGGGATCCCAAAATGTCCAGAAGACGATGATCATTAGCACTAAACTGCATGCCATCCAACAGCTATCAAGATATTCCACTTTCAATCATCAGAGTCTACTTTATGGTGGGACTAGGGGAAAAGTCATGTGATCACAAAGTCATGGATTCATCCACTTGGGGCCATGAACAGCTGTATGAACATGCTAAAGCATAGTTGGTAATAGTTTTAACATGCTTCATTAAAAACCCAAAAATGTCAGCAGCATGGTAATGCTAGAAAAGTCAGGGGAGTTCCAAAGTCATGAGGATCCATCCACTGGGGATCATGAATAGCTGTACCACATTTCATATAACTTGATCCAACAGTTTTAAAGATACTTTACTAAAACCCCAAATTATTAGCCTCATGGTGGTGCAGGAGAAAAGTCAGGGGAGTTCCAAGGTCATAAGGATCCATCCTCTTGGGATCATGAATAGCTGTACCACATTTTACAGCAATCCATCATAGTTAAGAGACTTTGCTTAGACCAACCAAAAATATTGCCCTCATCTTGGATTAGATAAAGTCAGGGGATTACCAGAGTCAGATTTCATCCTCTGATGCCCATGAATTCATGACAATCCATCTAATAGTTGTGGAGATATTTCAGTTTGGACCAAACTGGTCCGACAAAACCAACAAACCATCGAACTGTCAAACCATCATAGGCATTCCTAGAGCGACACTACCATGGAGGCTAATATATAAGATAGGCTACAAGTTTTCTCGTAACCATGGTAATTTTGCATCGAATAAAAGTGCAACAATTCAAAATAGTTTAAAGCAATATGATGCACACTATTAAAAGGAGACCATGCAGGAAACAGTGAAGGCATACCAAAACATTGTACACTCTCAAACTACTAATAATGTAGTGGGAAGAGGAGATTTTCCCGGGAAGAAGACAAAGCAGATCCAGTAAAAGAATTCTCAGCAGTGAGGATGCAGACGAGGAAAGAAAAGCATGAATGTTTAATGCCGGACCATACACATACAGAACCTGCTCGTACTGGTCTACAAATGGAGCCA
Source organism: Semicossyphus pulcher (assembly GCF_022749685.1). Classification (NCBI taxonomy): domain Eukaryota; kingdom Metazoa; phylum Chordata; class Actinopteri; order Labriformes; family Labridae; genus Semicossyphus; species Semicossyphus pulcher. Next base: position 24,081,206 of record NW_027211637.1, read on the forward strand.
GCCTGTGAATCTGCATGCTGAACCATGTCATCATCAAGACAATTATTCAAATGGCAGTATCGCAGACATATTTTCACTTGGGTCATTCCCTTTGAATCGCATCTATCAAACCGCTCCTCTGGATTTGAGCTAGTATGTCATTATGGAAAATGATTACAAGAAAAGAGGGATACAACTGATTCCTTGTATGATGTCTGGCTGTTGTCACCCTTGAAATACACGACTGTCCTTGATGCTCGAGTCTTTGCTCCCTCAGAAGATTTTCTTTCTGTTTATTCTTCCCTGTGAAAAGCTGCTGTGCCTCCAGTGTCCTTATTAGAGTGTGCACGGTCCTCCGCAGTAATGCAGGCTGACGCTCCGTGTCATTTTCTTCTCACCTTGTGAAGAGTGGTGGGATTCTTTTTTTCCACTGGATATCGCACACCTTCCTTTTATATCCCTGTATGTAATCAAATTATGTGGATTTTACGGAGTCAAGTTGGGACACTCACCAAATTAAAGTGTTGGAAGAATTTATCTCGGGTAGACCTACCTAAGTAGCTTTACAACTATTTGTGGTTTTGTTTCATTTTCCCAAATCCGCACACTAAAAAATTAAATGTTGCCACCGTAGATTAGTTGAATACATTTTTTCCCCCTTAAATGACAGTTGAAGCAGAGGAGGAGGGCAAAGAAGGCACACAGCAGCACAGGGATGACAGGGAGATTATGCAAATGTTGGAAACGAGGGTTGCGTGCTGCACCCTTTGTCATGAGGGAAATGTCAAGAGGAATGATTTGAATACTCATTAACCTCAAACGCAGAGTGAAAAATGTTGTCAGAGGAAGAGTTTTCACTAATACTTTTGAATGTTTATGGCCGCATTACTTATTATGTAAATTCACCTTATTAACTTGTGATACTGTAGCTATTATTAAGATATTACAATTACCGAGACAGGCCACTATAGTCTGGGTAATGAAGTGATGTCAAGCCACAGTGAAAAGAATTACCAAGAATTCAATAAATAGGGTGTTAGCACAATGCTAATTTGCAGTGTCAACAGTGTTTCCTGTCCATTGCACTTTATTATTCTTATCATATGTTGTGTGAAAGAAAGGAAGGACAGAAAAGAGGACGGAAGGCAGGAGTTCATGTCCCCTTGACTCGACATGTCAGACACAGGAAATCCCTGTGTATCCCTCAGACAGCTGCTGCTCCCGCTTCAGGCCTCATTGAGTCCTGATGAATGCTGCGTTGGGCTTCTGAGGGTTCAGGGCGACATTAGGTGAATTTACTTTGTGCAACCACCTGTGTCCCTGTTAATACCCCAGCACTGCTCACCTGCTGACATTGCACATGCCACAGAGCCGTACACATGTTCGACAGATACACATAAACAAAAGAAGCTGGAAAAGTAACACTTCAGGTATGTTGCGTGAAGTGCGTATTAAACTTTTGTTGTGATTTTAACAAATAGAGAAAAGACGTGATTGAAAAACCTCGAACAGTAACATTATGATTTCATTTCCATTTTTATACCTCTACTTCAGTTACATCGTGAGGCCGCTCTGTACACCTATTACCTTTCCCTTTTTTTCCATTGTTCATTACCTTGTTTGATTAGCAGTTTGCAGCATTTTGAAAATGGTTTCATATCTTTAAAACTGTCACAGCGACACTTCCAAGGCTTGCTTTATGTTCCTCTCAACCACCTGGAACGCGGTTCCTCAGACAGTTTGAAAATCAATGAAGGGTTTTAGCTGCAGGTGTGCAGTGAGACAACGATTGTCAAGACTCTTCCACAGAGCTGCTATTTGCATAATGTGCTTTATCTCCATCATGTCGCACAGACTCGCCAACACTGAATGATAGAAGATCCCAAACTTTCCCCTCAGAACACAGACCTCGAATCTGTGGCTTTGCTTTATCTAGCTGAGTTATTCTATGTAATCCTTTGCTTAATGTGTGGTCGACATTTTAGCAGTTTTATCTGTGACGTGCGATCAGAGAAGGTCGGCTAATCTGCTATAAATAAGACATTATGTTTTGATAGGTAAGATTTAAGATGTGCTTTACCAAAGGAAGTTGTGTTTTTCATATGAAAGATGAAACATTGTCTGCTTTGAGGCCACTACTTTTGCACAATAACAGTTAAACAAAGGGGAGCATTGGTCCGAGGGTTGTTCATTACTGTCTCTTGGAGAAGTTCTTTGCCAAGCAAGGCTGGTCTGGCCTCAGCAGGAAGCTGTCCTGGGGCCTGCCAGAGGCAATATTGAAGGTGAGGACACTTCATCACAAAATGGATGAACCTTCAGGTAGTTGGGTCGTGCAGCAGCTGAGGGCGCATCTGTGAACCTTGGTGGAATCTGATGGTGCAGCACATTTTGGACAGGGTCGAGAAAAGGCAGTTTGTCTGTTGCAAGAAAGAAGCAGATGAAATTCAATTCCGGGGATAATATTTTGTCATTTGTCAGGAGCAGGTGCACCAATCCAGACACTAACTTTTATTTTCTTTCAGTAATGAAATGTTGCGCTCATGCTCTCTGTTAGAGCTCTCTTGCACAAAAATATATTTCCTATTATTTAATAAGTGAAGTAAATCATCCACTTTTTGGGTTTTGAATTCAAAGATATTTGGGGATTCATCTGCTTATTTTCTTTATTAATTAATGAATCTTTTGTCTTCAAATATGGAAGAAAATAGTGAGCATAATAATAATAATCTGTTCTATGCAATCAACAATCCTCCACGCCCTGAACAGTCAATATGAACTACAGTATTACCATCAAACCAGAGATACAGGCTCCCAGGTTTTAATAAGGTTAGACTGAAGCACTCTTTTGTTCATCAGTCCATTCTGACATTCTGAGTTAAACCCCAGATGTAAAGTACGTGAAAGAGCCTTGAATACTGTCTTCTGTGTGATGAAATGTTATGTCAAACGTATATTTTTGTATCCTGTCCTTAACTTTTATGTTGCAAATGCAAAATGATGCAAAAGAAATTGCAGACTTGGTCTGACAATCAAGTGTTATCTATCTTTATTTGGGAAACTGGAACTTACAAATTTGGCATTTGCAAACGATGAATTGATCATGAATTCTTTAGCTGTATTCTTTGTTTTCACCAATTAATCAACCAATTGTTGCAGATCTACTCTTGAGGACTTTATTGTTCTGTACTTTCAGCCGGGCCCAGACTTCAGGAGTTCTATAATCCTAACTGGTCTTGAAGTCGGGCTGCATCCCTCACATCAGGAGAAACAGATATTCTTCTCTCTAGTCTCAAACATGCACTGACGCCAAGACTTTAAAATAATCGTGCATCACACAAACATACCAACCACTGTGATCTTATATGATGTAATGTGATCACACTTGGAAGCAGATGTAAAGAAAATTGAGGCTGACTAACCTGCTGCAGTGATACGTTGCAGCCAAGGAAAAGACAAAAGCAGAAGGTTTAATAAGTCAGGATGACAAAATATTTTGGGAGAAGCAGTCAACACAGGTTATGAAGTAATAACCAGAGGTGATTCTAGATGTTGGTTTTGATATTTTTCATCAGTAGTTTGTTAGCTAACATTAGCCTCAAAGGCTAGAATGTTTACTGTTTCATGTCTCCTTCTCTCTCACATTGGTTATTGTGATCCAGCTCCAGAAGTGCTGACTAAATCTCAAATATCAAGCATGTTTGAAATGACTGGGATTGACATAAAATCATGGCCGAAGAACAGTGCTGACCAAGATCCTGGACAAGATTTCTGCATAATTAGAACCAGAGTTAAACCTTACATTTGTATTTTATACAAAGAAAACATCTTGTAAGTTGTGATTATTCACACCAAAATGAGCAAAGCCACATATAGGTGACCCTCTGAAGAAGCAGCCTTCTTCAGTAAAAGACACTCCTGACCATTTATTCTTCTTCAATGTTTTGCCTGTGACCACACACACAACTTGCCTCAGGCAGTATCAGCAGGTTACAATGAAGAATGCCGACAACGCCAAGAAGCTATTTATCACGTCCAAGGCACTGATAAAAAAAAAAGTATTGTGATGTGCCAGGGGATGTAAACAGAGATTTAAATTCAGGGTGTCAACCATTATTTCACTCATCCGTTGTCAGAAATGTATGCTAGCTACTGAAGGTAACAAATCGAGCCTGACAGTCTGACACCACACGTACCTGCAGGGAGGTTTTCTGCAGCTCTTTGCCAACGTGAGAATGTGCATTTCAAGGCCCGCTGCAGCTCGCTCTACACCGGAGCGCACGCCTGATTAGAGAGCGACATTAATGTTTGTCTTGGAAGCAGTTTATACGTTAAACTCTTCAGCTAAGGTCTAACAATATTTTCATCTTAAGAGCTTTGCGATGTGGATTCTCCTTGAAAGAGGAAAAACCCATGCATGTCAGGTGAGTCATTTTAACACAGTGCAGAAAAGCTCATTTCACAGTGCTTCGAGGCCTGTCTTTGATTTATAAATCATTTGCACAGAAGGAAAATGTCACTCAGTCATTTTGAAATCTAATTTACAGTTGCCCCAGAGCCTGTTTTCAAATTCCTTTTATATTCAGGATCTGTTAACTGAATAGACAACATGCTCTCCAGCAAAACTGCTCAATGGTGGACAATGAGACATAGTTACTATTCTCTCCTTAAGAGTATAAAATGCATTATCTAAACTTCTGTAATTCAAGTGTGTGTCCTCAGGTCAGATTGTAACATTTGTACAAAAACGTCCCCATTATCACAGTTCAGTGCTTTCCAGCTGCAGGAAAATAGGACAGTGTTGGGCTTCTGGAGCTTCTTATGACACGGACAAAGCATTTGTGCTTACACCGCTGAGATGAAATAATAGTTTCTAATGTGATGTCATGGTAGCGAAGAAAAAAATGTTTCAACAGCAGTAACAGTGTTACACAGATTATTTTGAAGAAACAGCTGAACTGAAAACTGTGTTCATGAGGACGTCTGACAGATTGATACATGTAATTCCTTTTTATTAATCCCTTAATGTTTTTATTTGTAGTTCATACACGTGACATCTATGAGGTTTTACTACCACCACCAGCAGTACTACTACTACCACTACTACCACCACCACCACCAGTACTGCTACTACCACTACTACCACCACCACCACCAGTACTGCTACTACCACTACTACCACCAACAGTACTACTACCCCTACCACCATCACTACTACTACCACCAGTACTGCTACTACCACTATTACCACCACCACTACTACTACTACTACCACCACCACCACTACTACTACCACCACCACCAGTACTACTACCACCACCACCAGTACTACTACTACTACCACCACCACCACTACTACTACCACCACCACCAGTACTGCTACTACCACTACTACCACCACCACCACCAGTACTGCTACTACCACTACTACCACCACCACCACCAGTAATGCTACTACCACTACTACCACCACCACCAGTACTGCTACTACCACTACTACAACCACCACCACCACCAGTACTACTACCCCTACCACCACCAGCACTACTACTACCACTACTACCACCACCACCAGTACTACTACTACTACCACTACTACCCCTACCACCACCACTACTACTACCAGTACTACTACCACTACTACTACTACCACCACCAACACCACCACAGTACTACTACCCCTACCACCACCTCTACTACTACCTCCAGTACTACTACCACTACTACTACCACCACCAACACCACCACCACTAGTACTACTACTACCACCACTAATACCACTACTATAACTTCCACGACTACGACCACCACCACCAATACTACCACTACCACTACCACCACCACCACCAGTACAACTACTACCACCACCATCTTTTTATTTACAAAAGATGAATGTAACTACATTTCATACTTGTTTCAAAATGTTTAAGAGTTTTCAGTAAAATCACACTGCAGTGGAGGCATTGCACATTTACAGCTTGAGACATATTGCAGAAAAAGTGTGGGATAAATAATATATACAAAATGACATGTGCTGTCACTACTGCCCCCTTGCCCTCCATGAGCCTCCCCTGCACTGTGGGGATAAATAGAGAGTGGGTCTATTTCCCTCTGGGACTTATAGCGAGCTGATATCACAGCAGAGTTGCTGACGGATGTAATACCATGACTGGTTGCCATTTGGCTTAAGAAAATAGCCATGCCAACAAATACTTTCAGTTGATCCATCAACTTTGAGGCCAGAGTGTGACTCCACTTTCACCCTCTTGTGTTCTCATATATACTTTCGCAGATTGTTAGCCGAGTCATCAATAGAGGCTTGAGTGGATAGTTTTTCTTTCTAGAGGCCAAAGATTGGACCCATACAGTTCATAACACTCAATTTAGCAGCCAGAACACAGCACCTGTCGAGAGCTCTACAGCTGCTTCATTGCTCCCTTTGTTAACACTTATGATGATGAAGGCAATCCTCAGACTTTTATTGATTGCCTGTGATCTTGGTGTAAGGATTTGTTCCAAAAGATACCAGCAGCTGTAAAACTCACAACCCATGTGCAGAGAATATTCAGATGCTCGGTGCCTTGGCTCGCTCAATGTGTTCACAAACCGAAGTTGGGAGGTTATGCTGTTAGTGGTCGGCTAGATGACAGAAATTGGGCTGCAGCAGTTTGAACTGTTGCAATTTGAGCTGAAAATTTAACACTTGAAATTAGAACTTGATGGTTTGGTTAGGTTACGTCAGGTAGCTTCACTTATTCAGTATCACTGCCAACTACAGGCTGCCGTTTGCCCAGCTGCAGATTACAGTAACATAGAGATTCAGGCAGCCATTTAAACTGCATGGAAAAGTGAAAAGACAAAGGCTCTTGTTTATTTTAACAAGGTCAAGAAAAAATGCAGGGTTGCCATATAAAAAAAGATAAATCCGACTCAACTAATGTTGGATTACAATGCAATGTCCTTCTCGTCCTGCAAATTAAATACATAAAAGTGCACATTTAGATGAAAACTTTGTAATATGAAGCCCAAATGTTCTTCATATCTCACAATGCCTTCATGACAAAATAAAATGACGAAGTATAATCCTGCATTCTGGTATGGTATTATATTATCAACAGCAGTTCTGTGTTTTTCTGACATCTGATAAGCCTTCAAACTGATGGATCTATTACTCAAACTGGACATCCTGCATAATTTTTCATTGTCACAGTGATACATGAATCAATCCGACCCCCAGCCAACGCAGCCACTTGCATTTGTTTAACGCAGGGCTGTTTTCCGGTCTAAACGCCCACTCGTTCCCTTTTTTTCCAACTTAGCTGTCAGTCAAACATGTAAAACAGCCTGCCTCCGACAGGGTCAAAGACTACACAGACAGTTCTGGATTCCTCACCAAAAAGACTTTAATGTTTGGATTACAAAAGTATTCATTTAAATATGCACTGCATTCATTTCTTGAAAACGCATCTGGACTGCAATACAGCAGAGTTTATGAAAGGTACAGATACCTGATATCAGTTATAAATGCTTTTTTAACCCTTTATTCACAACATAATACCTGGAAATAGGGGAGCAATAATACAGTAATGTAACAACAATAAAAATGATTACTGACAGATCCAATGATATAAATAATAGCGTACCACAAATGATGGCGTACTTATTTTACAGGAAACATACTGCAGTGAGGATGCTTCACAGTAATGGCAGTCTTCTTTAATCTGATCTAATTTCACACATCACCATGCAGATGTCTTTCTTATTAACATCAGAGCATTCCCCCATGAGTACATTTGAAAGCCATTAGAAACGACTACACAGCAAGCCAGAAAATTGCTTCCTATCATTTTGTTTCATCTTATGCTTCTTTGATACCCGGCACTACTTTCTCTCAATAACACAGCAAAGCAGTTTAAAGTGAAAGTGCAGTTTTAGTTATCAAAGGAATAAATAAATAGGAAAAATTGTGTTCTCTGCACTGATGAGTGGTTTGTTTATATGTTAAAGAAAATTGACTGAGAGAGGGGAATTAACAGACACATAACATCAAGCCAAATGTTGATTTCCACAGCCAGTTTTCTATTCTCAAAGCAGACTGTTTGGATATATTTTGCAGGTTGGTTAACTGGATTGGATAATAATTTAGTTGATTGAATGCTAAATTATTGGCAAACTATATTGATGATCAATTGTTTCAGTCAATTCTCAAGCAGAAAATGTCAAAGATTTGCCTTTCCCAGTGTGGAGTCACATCGATGTCAATGTTCCGTCTGGTTTTGACCACAACCCAACATCGGGTGTTGACGTCATCCCAATTTCTGGTGTTGACATCAACCAAACATTAGACTTTGATGTCAAACAAACATTGGATTTTGACATCAACCAAACCTTGGATTTTGATGTCAACCAAACATTGGATTTGGATGTCAACCCAACATTGGGTTTTGACATCAACCAAACATTGGATTTGGATGTCAACCCAACATTGGGTTTTGATGACAACCCAATTTCTGGTATTGACATCAACCCAATGTCTGGTTTTGAAGTCAACCCAAACATTGGATTTTAATGTCAACACCACGTTGGGTTTTGATGTCAACTTATTGTCTGGTTTTTAAGTCAACCCAATGTTGGGTTTTGATGTCAAACTAACGTAGGGTTTTGACGACAACCCAATTTCTGGTATTGACATCAACCCAATGTCTGGTTTTGAAGTCAACCCAAACATTGGATTTAGATGTCAACAAATGGGTTTTAACGTTAACCCAATTTCTGGTTTTCACGTCAACAGCGGGTTTAGAGCAACCATGTTTAATGTCAGTCCACTGACGGAGGTCAATGTATAACGCGTTGGGATCTGACATAAATGTGATTAAAGGCAATGTTAAGTTTAGAACTTTAGCACTTTGTAGACGTTAAGTTAAACTCTGGGAAATTGTGATGCCGTTTTATACCATTTGTTGACATTTTACAGACAAGGCTGATTGATTAATTGTGAAAATAATAGGAAGATTGATAGTGGATGATAAGAATTGTTACAAGCATCCCTGGTTTTAATATGTTTTTTTAATAATAATGGTAAATATGATATTCTGCAGCACTGATCCAGTATGTTTGGAGAAAGTCATCAGATCGTGTTGCATTTTCTGCAACTTGAATGAGTAATGATTTGACAAATGTATGTTAATGGCAATAATGTACATTACATAGCAAAGGTCTACTTTCCTGCGCTCTGTATACATCTTATCTGCTCCGTCTATTTATTTAAATTAGCAGTGCAAATGCAGACAGAGAGCATGTGTTTGCATGCTGCTTAGTGATATCTGAGAGCACAAACACGACTCCCACCAGCTTCACATCAAACCACAGTTCAACCTTATTTTCCCAGCAGTACATAATGGTGAACCCAGGGCTCATTGCACAATCAAGCACAGAGATGCTCTCTGATATTAATCTGTGGACTCAGCAAGACCCCTGATAAAATGTCGAGAAAATAGACTCAGGTCACATCCGTGTGTTGTGAAATTAATCAGAAATGAAGATTCACACTGCGCACAACAAATACACAATCTACGCCTAGTAGCTATCGATCAAATATTGCAGATAAAGCTTACAAATCTGGAAGATGACACAGATTTCATGGCATAATAAAGACAGATAACAGTGATACATAGGTGGGATTGGGGTCATTTATCTTATGAGAGCCATTCATGTGGTGCAAATAAATCAGAATCTCGACCAAATGTTGATGCAGGTACTCCTCACACACAATATTTTTGTTAATTTGTGGTTTTCTCACATATTGCTTGTGGGAGCAGCTCAGTCCATGTTTTTCAATTCGTCCCAGCAATCCTCATAATACAGCAGAAGAGGAGGAAATTTTGTAGTTTGGGTATCTTTGGGGCTCAGCAGTCTGTAATAATTATACCGGGATATTATACTATAATTGATCCCCCAGGGAGAAATTCATCTCTTTTTATCCCCTCAGCCCTGCACAGTGAGGTTAGAGCGGAGCGTCGGTGGCAGAGCAGCGCCTTAGGGACTGTAGGGGGGTTGGTCTCTCGCTCCAGGACACTTTAGCAGGGGGGAGGTTGGTGGAAAGGGAGACAGAACATGTGCCTTTTCTGTCAAGGGTCAGTTTCCCCTAATGATTTCAGCCCACCCTCTTGCCTCCCAGTGTTTCACTCCCACTCACTCGCATCTATATTTGTAATAAGAGGAAGGAAACAGCCTGTAGATAATGCAGAAATATTAAAACACAGCACACTTCCTGCAGTTCATCCAGGGTAACGTTGCGCAACCAGCTACGGTCAGGATTTTACCTGTGCTGTTGTTTTTCTTCTCGAAAATCAATTCCATCCATCTATCCATTTCTCTCGCTCTCAGGGGCCTGAGCGTGTCCCAGCATGCATTTGGTGAAAGGCAGAGACACATTGGATATGTTGCCAGTTTCTCTCAGGACTCTGATCCACTGATTTGCATAAATCATTTGGTATAGTGTATATTAAATCACAGGGGGATATTATCTATCTCCCTGTTTAATGCTATCCACATCACCTTCACTACATTGAGCAACACTTTGATGTCTTCTGAGAGTTTTTGTATAAAGAGAACCTCTGTGATCGCACCACTGAGGCCGGGCATTAGATTACTGGTCAGCAGCCAGACAGTATATCCGAGACTATCAACGGATCTGTGGAACAACCCTGCTGTTCAAAGCAGATGGGAATTCAAAGCTCTTTGCGGCTCAAACAGGCTTTCTAATTATTAACCGATTGTGTCTGTTGTCTAATAAATCATTTGCAGCCATGCCAGAAAAGAAGCAGCAGCTTGGGTGTCGATGCTCATTCAGGTTCAAAGAAAGTGACGGTTTTCAAGCCTGCGGCGATTGAAAAAAAGATGGACCATCATTACTGTGGAGGCAACATTAGTTTAGTTTTATTTCTCTGTGTTTTCATTGCTAGTCATGTTCTCCAGCTGCACATTAAGCCAGCTTGTGTAGGTATTTCGACAGAGGGCATCCCAATAAACAGTCTATTTATATACCTGCGTGCCTGTGTGCTTCTGCTCTGCTATCCACCGAGCACCGGAGCTGTGCTGCAATCAGCCACAGTGCCAGGGAATATTTAATGTTTATGGCAGCACTGTCGCTCCCGAGGGTGTCAAATGAGAAGGAATATTAGTGTTCGGAGCTGTTAGGAGAGCAGAGACTGGGGCTGACAAAGGGAGACACGAGAGAGGCATGCAGTCTCCTCAGCAACAGATATTTTTAGAGGTGGTTTTTCAGACATGTCTCAGATGTTAAGAGTGGTACAGGATGAGTGCTGGCACAGGAAAACACTGCTCATGAAGTTTTCAGCAGAATCTGCGGAATAAAGGTTGCCTTCATTTATTAGTAGATATGGCTTTGCAGTCAAACTTGAGCAGATAATCTATTGGGGTTTTTGCAAACTGCAACAGGTCCTCAAGAAATTAAGATGAATTAATGTTTGGATTTTATTTTGCAAAACCTGCAGCACAACTTACTTGTTCTGTTTGGTATCAAACAAGCCAGCGGTTGTTAATCAGAGATAATCTTTCGGGTAATTTTGATGTATAACTGTAATTAATCAGCCCACAATCCGGCACGTCTTCGGAGACACCAACAATTACGTAAATGGTGTTTTTTTTTTTCACTGCTGCTTTCTGGGCTGCTACACATTTGTAATTAATAGCTTCATAATTATCTATCTCCTTATTCATCTTTTGACAAAATAATATTTGGTGGGATGGATGGAAAATTTGATTCCTCTAAAGACACTGGTTTATTTAGCTGAAATGAATAGATGTTACAACTTTAACTACCAAGACACATTAAAAGGTGATGAGGTTGTATGAAAATGTGTTTCATTCTGGGGCAGCACGGCATGGCTGAGAGACGTTTCAGCTTAGAGTGGGAAGGAAAATGTTACATTACATATTTTGTCCTTACGTCTGCAGTAATATGCTGTTATACCTAGTTAACCTTTAATGCGGTTAAAGTGTAGGATTAGGTTCAGATCAGGAAATGGGATTGTAGATTGTAGTAAAGTGTCTTGTTAAGAAGCTGCTCCCTCGCTGAGTTTAGGGTGCATGTCTTTAACCACCTTGAGCTGGAGGGGAATGGACAGACAGACAGAGGCTTGGATGAATTGATCATGTTGACATTTAAACAAATTGCTATGTCCACCCTACAACCAACAGAGTTACAACACCGGCCCCGTGGAGGCCCCCCCTTGAGTGTGCCTCGGCTCCCACCGGCCGCGCTCTCGTCCCACCGGTCCTCCTGGTAGTCTCTGCGGAGGTTAAGCAATGCTGCAGCCTGCTGCCGGCTGATGTGAGGAGAGAAGAAAAGGAAGGGATGAGTGCTCTGCCTCCACACAACAGATGTTAGGGGAATGTGGGACTGAAGTACCAGCGAGGCAAAGACACAGAAGCTAATGATTGATAGAGTCTGTGAGAGCAGAGAGCTGCTGGTGCTAAATTTCCCCAGTGCCTGCCTAGATGGTTTAAGTGTAATGACACAGAGAGGTAGACAGATAAACCCCTGCTTCGGTCTAATCAAAGCCTCCACAATCAGGAGCACGTAGATTGTGAAAGGTAAACAAATATGGTGAGGAGTGAGACGCTTTACTTCAATGTTTTCCTGCATACTGTCGTACACCTAGTTTAACTTTTGCTCTGTGAAACACCTGCATAAAACTCTCACACACAGGCAGAAAAATGCACACACATAATCGTCATCAGGTTTTTAAAACTGTACATATGCATGTCTTTGTTTTGTTGTTTGTCTCAATCATTGAGGAACATGTGCAGTGTCAAGGATCGTGTTGCATTGGCAGTTCTCCAACAGCATCACAGCAGCAGCAATCGTTACCTCTGACCACAACGCACGGCTCTGGCTATTTAAAGCACACATATGATTACTTTGTTAAATGTACATTCAGCAGGGATATTTCAGATACTATCATTTCCTCTCAGAGAGGTAATCAATGGTTTTGCTTGGAGAGAAAATGATACACACGGGGAAATAAAATGATGCCTCCGATGTACCTTAAAACAGCAATGAAATTCAGTCCGCACAAGCTAATTAATCATAAGTGCCATTATTGGATTCTTACTTCTCATCCTCAGGCTATGCTACGAGATGTGCACAACTCAAGTATGTGAAGTAGGTGCAAGGTGAGGAAAGGGTCATATTGTTTACTACATGATGCACCGTTCCGAGGAGTTAAATATCCATGCTTACTTTTGGCTCTTGAATAAGGCTTCTTTGGTAACTTTGATATTAAAGAAGGGTTTTAAAGTAGAAAAATAAGTAAACAGGGGTTTGAGTCTTGCCTGAGTGCAGAAGGAAACATCCCCCAACAACTGACGTGGGCCAGTACGCACAAACGAATGAGTCTCTTCCTCCAGTGAAGGAGCTGCTAATCCATTAACCAGTCAAGTGTATGTATAAGCCAGATTTGTTGTGTTCGAGCTGTGACATGCGTGACCACAGGAAACCTATACACGCAGCCTTTCTGGGAGAAACAGCCTCGGTGGAATCGCTAAAGAGCGGCTTTGAAGAAAGCAGGAGACATCATTAAATTCATCCACAGTGTACAATCAGAACAACAGTGCAGGCCACTGACTGAAGCTCCTCGCAGACTTAACTGGAAGTGACTTTTTGTGCCCACGAGCAAAGCAGCGCAACATCATTGTTAATTTAATGGCATCCTCTGTGTTTTTACTCATATTTCCAGTTTCCCAACATATTAGTATCCGAGCCGGGGCCAGGCTTTGTTTTATGGTGTGAGTCTGGCCGCCACAAAACTGAACTAGAGGGTATTATTCCTGCATTGATTGTTCATTGGGCTGGCTTTGTACCGTGTCACGGAAGGGAAATTCATTAACATGCGCGTACTCTCTGTGGCATTTCGGCAGGGCGACAAAAGAGTTATCCTGAAATGTTGCATTGGGATTTAAAAAGCCTGGTTGGTAACCAGGGGACGTCCCCTGCTGCCTTTAGACTGGTGTTCAATACTGGAGCATTTCTAAGAGGGTGAGAACTCCCTTTAATCTGATCTGTGGGGAATTAGGGTAGTTGTGGGTATTGTGCATGCCAGTGACTAACAAGTGAAACTAATCAATTTCGCCGGACAATTCTATAGGTCTACTTTGTGATGTAATTCGTCTGATTCTTTGGAAATTTAAGCAATATATATTTCACGTTTATTTCCGGTCTCTCTTTCAAAGATCGCCAGCACCCGCTCTCTGAAGAACAGATTTAGTAAAGAAATGTAATTTAAAGTTTCACAAAATGAAACAACCGATGTAATAAGACAAACGACTCCGAACAAATGGAACCCGTTTTCAATTACACAATTTATGTACCTCAAAATGCTACCAAAGTCCCCTGGTCTCACTGGCAGGGCCATAAACTGGATTGATGGGTCTCCACGCCTCAAAGTTGCCCCTTGTGGTCCAAGGAAAGATTTTTTTTTAATACCCTGCATCCCTCATACTGTGAAATATTGCACCTGTACACATTTAATAGAGCATCTATCATGGAATAAGAGCAGAAAAAGATTTGTGTGGGTTAAAAGAAAGAAGGAAGAAATGTTTGATTTCTCTGGTGATCAAGAGTATAAAGGAGGCACTAACCCTAACCCTCACCCTAACCTGGAAATGCAGCGTTAATGTGCAAATGATGTTAAAAGTATACCAAATATAATAATATGGAAACTTTTTTCCTTTTGTCTTCCAATTAGGAGGCCTGTGCATTTCCCAGTCGGTGAAAATACCACGTGAACCCAGAACTGGAGAGTTTGACAAAATCATTCGCAGGCTGAGTGAGAACCCCAACGCCAGAGTGGTCATTATCTTTGCCAATGAGGACGACATCAGGTGAGTACAAGGATTCCTAATCACTCTCATTTAGTGTAACGTTTAACCACTGATTGACACTTCCTTCATAACATTTATCTCACATATTTTTGCTTCCAGTTTTGATAAATAAATAAGTCAAACTGTTTTTAAAATCTGCTGAGACCTAAAGTGTTAAATGTTGTTTAGTTTCCATCAGTGACTCGAGGCTGCTGTTGCTGCTGGCATTAAAATGTCAGAAATGTCTCCTGAGTGTATACAGAAATAAATTTCCCCTTTCCTTGTTAAAAAAAAAAAAGAGTCTGCTGGCAGCATGTTAATATTTATGAGCTACAAATGGAAAATTTGATTATATTTGGGTGTGTTAACATTTTCCTGTCACTTAAGATGTTGTCACAGGGGGATTGCTGGAGAGTCAAGTAATTCTAAACACTAAGACATCCAGAAGAATTGTAATCTAATGCAACACAGTCATCCATGGAAACAACCAGTAACCAACTGTGGACATTTTGTAAGGAGTTTTTTGCTGGTTACGAAACAGACTGAAAGTAATTCTGATTACTCTATTTGACCTACAAAAGCAGACCAGACCATCAGCGACAAGATTGATTATTTCAATATGGTTATTTTTAATGCCTGAAACTACTAGCGGGGGGGGCGGGTTGACAGAACAAGCTTTGCAGGCTGTAAAACGCAAGGCACACCGCACTGCCTTTTATGTTGAAGCCTATGGTTAAACAGAGCAGCTCGCTGCTTGTTGAGACAACAACCGAAACATTAGCTGTCATTAACCTAACCGTTATTAAGTACACTGACAGAAGGCCCGCCTCTCCATACATCCGATTGGACAATGAGAAAAAGGCGCTCTTCTATTTTGAGTTGAAGTTTTTCAACTCGAGGCGCTCAGGGCGTTTCCTCAAAAACGCAAGGCGCACAGCAACACAAAAGCAACACGCAAAAAAGCGTTGAAAACATCTACAAAAAAGCTCACTCAATGACTGTAGTGATTGTTAGTTACGCCTCCTCTCGCCGTTCCTCCTCCACTCTGCTAATCCAGAACTGATCGGCTGCAGGAGCCGTTTTTTGTCAACAGAGCTGTCAATCATCTTTTTTACAGCATCAAATAACTAATTAAAAATAAACTTGTCAGAAAAATGACCACTTGTAAATCAGCGTGATAAGAACTAACTATAATGTAATGAAAAATGTATTTTGATTTTAAAGTTTGACTCATGTCCCATCTGTTAACATGGAGGAAGCGGGCTTTATGACCTAAACTGCAGCCAGTCACCAGGGGGCGATAGAGATGTTTTGGCTTCACTTTTAGGGAGCTGTCATGTCATCCATCGTGTTATACAGTCTATGATTTTGACTAAA
Organism: Semicossyphus pulcher; assembly: GCF_022749685.1. Lineage (NCBI taxonomy): Eukaryota > Metazoa > Chordata > Actinopteri > Labriformes > Labridae > Semicossyphus > Semicossyphus pulcher. The sequence continues at coordinate 24,097,445 of NW_027211637.1, forward strand.
AAAAATGTATTACTCCACATGTATGTCAACTTAATTACAAATTACTTTTCAGATAAAGAGTTTAAATAGAAAACATGCTGAAAGTGATGAATCTACATTCTGCATAGTTTTGCTCCTAATGCTGCTGTACTTGTACTTAAGGACCATTCTGGATGCAAGCCACCTTCCACCTGTGAGACTGTGTCATGATAATGCTTGACGTCAAACTTATCTTGGTGTTGTATGAAGATATAAAAAGATGTTTCCAATATATTGTCCACCCCCTGTGTCCTTCCCATCTTCCTAATAACCGTGACATCCGATTTGTCATCTAGTCAGACCACGGTGAATAAAAGTGCTGTAAATAGAGTCCCTGCTTTCCTTCAGGGGGCACACATGTTAGTTCATTATCTGTTATTAAGACAAATAGACTGTTTTAAGAATCAATTAATTGCTGAATTAACACACACACAGCAGTGTTGTGGGGTCGTAAGGGGAGATGTTTCCCAGCAAAGGGACCAGTGTATTCCTGGTGGAAGTGGGCAGTGATTTAGGGCGTTCTCTGGATGATGACCAGGGCAGAAGTCCCACTGCTCATTGACTTAATCCGGTCCTGATAACGGGTAATAGTCTGGATATATAGTAATTACAGAAAGCCAGGGGGATTTCAGCTCTGCATGCCTGCTCTATCCTTGAACCCAGTCAGCGTGAGCGGGCAGCAGCATAATAAGAACCTCAAATTGTCTGCATAGAGGGTGGAGGAGACTTGAGCTGTTTTGATGGAGACCTCAAATGTGACACTCGACCGGCCATACAAATATTCAGCGTCAGCATTTTTAGGTGTGAGAAAAATGTTTGCTCTGCAGGGAAAACAATATGGTCTCATGATACTTAGTGGCGTGAGAGAAAACTCATATCTGTATCAGCTATGTGTTTTGTGCAGTTATTTGAACACTTCATTTTTCTACCCCCTTTATTCCAGAATAACACAACTAAGATGTTAAACTTTCAGGGAAAAGATGAGTGAGTTTGACACAAGTCGAGTTAATGTTCAAAACGAGATATCACATCCAACGATATCTGATGCAGGTGTCTTAGCAATGATTTCAGTGTTAAAAATACTGCACACTGTTTAGCTGCTCAGCATCACAGTTAAACAATCACTCTTAAGGTTCCATCCCTGTGTCTTAACCATTATTTTTAATGATCTAAAACAGATAATGCTCCGCACATGTCTTACTTGTTTCTGGGTTTTTTTTCCTGTTCTTATATGTGGGATATAATAACACAGATTGTATTAATGCCACTGACAGTTAGGGCTGTCACGGTACTGAATTCTCACAGTACTGACTTTTTCTAACCGCTGTGAAACACTAACTCCAACTTGCGGTTCGGCGGTTAACGGCCGCCCCAGCCCGCTGCCGGAGTATGTTTTGTTTATTCAACTATAGCGCATCTGCAAGGTGGTAAAATATAATCGACATGAGTGAATACAGCATGAGTCTAGTTTATTACGTCCCTATCCTTGATTGTTGAAATGTAATCCGTGGTGACCGGCTAGTTGTTGTTGTTGTAGTGGCTAAACGAGCATGTGGCGAGACTGCACACGGGCGCCGATTAGATGCGCAGAGGCTTGAAACAGCAGTGCTCCGTTTCTTTTGCTGATCACTTAAAAATGAGTTGTTTGATAATGTATCGTTCTGTACGGGAAAGATGAGGAGCTTCCCTGGGTCGCATTGAAAGGGAGTTTACTGCGTCCCTCTAGATTTTAATGCCTCAGAGACCCAGAACGCGCACATGGCAACATCACTAGGTCTATGCGGTTGTCGTCACATAACCGTGGTGTTGCAGTCATGCGGTTACCATGACGGCCCTACTGACAGTTACAGCGAAAACCTCCCAGGAGAATTATATGTTGTTAGAAATGTTTCACACACTCCTGACAAAGGTCCAGAGAGGTCAAAAGGTCGGTATAATAAATAAAGAGTGATGCTGAGTAGGGTCACTATTCATACATACATAAAAATGACTTTCATCTTGGTTATGCTAGGTTTTCTTGGGAGCCAAGTTACCAGTTAGCTCACATTAAAGAACTGAGTGTGAGTTGGGAACTTAACCTGACTGCTGTCAAAGTTTGAGCGGGTTGTTTTGGAAGGGAAAATTGTATCTCCAGGAACCAGACAGTGCATCTTCACTTCTCTCGGTGTTATTTTCACCTCAGAATTGCCTGCCTGTCTGGTCATGTCCCCTTTATGTAATCTCCTGACGTAAGAAAATCTATCTCTTTCATTTTTCTTACATGGGGAACATAATTGCATTTTAAGACATGCTCATTTCACTAAATTTCTGGAGACCAGACACAGAAAAAATCATTACCAATCAAAGAGAAATCCTTGGGGGTTGTAAAACTAAGGTAAAGACATAAAAAGTTAGCCGGATGACTCACTGCTCGCCCACTTCTGGAGTAATTATTTTACAAGGTTATAGCGTCCTCCTTCATGCAGCAACAAAGTCTTATAAGAGATGTAAAGACAGCACGTGTCATGGAGGGTAAGAATGTCCTCTCAATACAAAATTATGTTTACCATTTACTTTGGAACAGTATGAGGGAAGTAATGCGTCACATGCCAGGTGGCTGTGTTTAAATTTTATGTTGCTGTGCTCAAGCTTTCTTGATGAAACTCTGCTGCTACAGCAGAGCGTGCTGGCAGTTTTTTTATAGCTCCCCGAACTAACTTCCACTGGCAACAAGCCTGGACAAATGTAGCAAGGGTGTCATTCTGCCAGAGCCAAGAAGTCGTCCACTGCACTGGGAACGGATAGTGTGTCTATGGTGGCTTTTCAATTCTACTTAACTGCCTCATTGCAGCTTTGTCCAGACTCAGAATAGAATATTCCTGTCGTGGTAGCACCTGTGTGGCAGCTACACTTCCCCTTTAGGGTGCATTTAAACAGCCTGCTCATTGCTGTATATGCATGAAATATATCAAAACTCTGACAGCACAGCAATTTATGGTTCAATTATACATCGCTCTCCTTCTGTGTCCCAAAGGCGGCTCCTTCTAGCAGCTAAGAAGGCCAACCAAACGGGACATTTCATCTGGGTGGGTTCAGACAGCTGGGGCTCCAAAATCTCCCCCATACTCAACCAGGAGGAAATGGCGGAAGGGGCTGTCACCATCCTGCCCAAACGACAGTCCATCAAAGGTATTTATAACATACTACCTGACTTCACCTTACGGAAAGCTCAAAATGGTTTATTTTCTTAAAAAAGAAGGTTTATAATGAGGTTAAAACTTTTACTTTTTCCTCTTTTCTGATGCATGATTGATTAATCTGTGGATTTTCGCGACTATCACTTGGTTCATAAATCCAAGTCTTTACAATTCGCCAGAACCCAAAGTAAAGTCTTCAAATTACTTCCCTAAACAAACCAAAAGTCAAAGAGTAAAGACTGGATTTACTTTCTATAGATGGCAAAAAGAAAAGCTGCAAATTCTCTTTCAAGAAGCTGGAATCAAAAAGTGGCAGTTAATCGATTAACATAATAGTTGGCTTTTAATTTTCTGTCAGTTGACTAATCGATTAATCGTTGAAGCTCTACTGTATTGTCTGTTTGCCTCTATGAATAATGGCTCCCGTCTACATTCAACATAATGGTTGTATTGGGAGTGCTTCAGACGGCCATTAATGTGCTTTATTGTCAAGTGTTTTGTTATCGCGGTTACTAGACATTTCTCTTGTAAAGGGTTTTAAATGAACAATGACCTAAACCAAACACACACCTACAATATTCTAAAGTATAAACACGATGGTTTAAATTCTAACGGCATCTTATTTCTCTCAGGTTTTGATCGCTACTTCATCAGCCGGACGCTAGAGAACAACAGACGGAATATCTGGTTCGCGGAGTTCTGGGAGAATAACTTCCAATGCAAGCTCAGCCGGCACGCTGTGAAGAAAGGATCGGGCATCAAAAAATGCACAAGTGAGTGTACACTCAACAGCAGAGAAGGCACTCAGTCAATGGAAAGCACTCAATCAATGACCAAGAATATCGATTGCATCTCCTGTGAATACATTATGTGTGTGTACTTGGTATGCATTGGTAAATGTATTTGTCATCAGGGAGAAGACAATGACGCTTCTCTAATTTAGGTTAAATGTAATTGATGTAGATAAGTGAATGGGAATCCCTCATTTCGTCCCAGATAAATTAATGTTCCCCATTACTCGTCTGTTGGCTGGTTCAATTTCGCAGTCAAGCGACAATAGTAATCACGAAACTATGCCACAGCAAGCGCTGAAAATATAATCAATAGTAAATCCAATCAGCCCATTAGAAACAAGCGTTCAGGTCATTAAAATCAGTATGTTCTCCAGGCCTGTCTCCCATTCCACTGTGCAGCGCAACGCTGCATCTCAACTAGTCCAGGCTGCAACACGTTCTTCATATGTATGTTGGATGGTTCAAGACAAAAACACACTCTGGAAAAGCAGCCTGTTCTCTGGCATTGAGAAGTGTCGACTCGACAGGCTGAAACTGCATTTTTCTGGTCCAACATAATAGCGCTCATATTAGCTGCTTGAAGATAAGAGTCACAGGTTTATGCTTACATAAAAAAAACATTATAAAGTTATAGACATTATTTTCTAACAGTCTGCTGCAGGAGAAAAGTGCATGAACTATTATACGAGTATGCTATTGAGCTTCAAGATTGGGTAGAAATTTCAGGTTAATTTATATTTGATGCAAACTCTCGTAGGCCGTCTTGCTTACTGTTGGAATATTTATTGATTTAATACTTGATTACTGTTTGTGCAACAAGAGCGCAAAGGCAAAAAGTAAGAACAGGATATGACTTCAAAAACTACAAATCTGAGTATTTAGCTATAAATATTTCAGCTGCCTTGCCAATGCAAAGCTTGGAATTTTGGCTAGTTGTGCAGACTTTTAGATGAAAATATGGGCGACACGCTTCACAGCCTACAATATTTCTTCACATGGTTATTCAATGGACATTAGTCACATTCACTGTTGTGAGACACAAAACAGTTCTCATCGTAGTGTGCGAGATGGGCTGATGAATGGTTTAGATCATTGTAAATAAAACATGTATTTTATGTCTGGAAGGAAAACAAGAGTCAAATCTCTAAAGCATTGAGATTTGAGCACAGATGTTGCACACACTGTGTCTTTTTGTGATCCTCATAAGAAAGAAAAAAGTAGTTGAAAACGACAATTGCATTTAAGCCTCGGGGACTCATTTAAAGACGTCAATATATAAATGATGTGGAGAACAGATGGAAGAGAATCATTACAGACTGTTGTTTTTATTAGAATTATTCAATTTGGCTTTCTAATCAAGTTGACTTAGGAGACTGCAACCTCAAAATGTCACTGAATACCATCGGAGACGCACTAAATTGGCACAATAGATGAAGCGGCAAAGCTCAACAATTAAGCAGAGATTTAATTGTTACTTCTTTTAACAACAGCGAGTCCCTTGGCAGAAGAGAGAGATGCTTGCAACAGCACATACTTGCAGGCTTCATGAGAAAACATTATCTTACATTATTTATGTATTTATCAGTTGTCATGGTGTCTGCTCTTGAGCTAAATTGCTGCAGGTCCTCCTCTGACTCTGAGCAGCCTCCGGGGTAAAGTAAATTTTTACAGCCAAGAGCTACAATTATTTCAGTCAAGCCTTTCGGAAGAACTCTCTCAATCCCCCCATTGTTCCTTTTGTAGGCACAATCATTTCCTGTCCCCAATTCTGCTGTTTGTTAGTCACTGTACTGCTGCATTGTGTGGACCATCCACTGTAAAGAAAGAAACAAGTTACAAACAAATTAAAGGAGAAACTTTTAACCTCAGAATCCAATAAGTTGTTCCTGACTTCATTGTTATTAAAGTAGCCTGTACAGTCATTTTCCAGGACTGAGACATAATAGTGTATCTTACTTAGACAGAGAGGAAAACAACACAGAGTGCAGATGTATAATTCACGTCCTATTGCTGCTCTTTTCCCTCTCTTGTCGGATCTGCTGCCCCAGAGGCCAGGATTTACTTTGTTGACAATTTTACAACGTCACCCCCGATTCACAGGTCATTCCTCTGCTCTGTGTGCACGTTCCCAGAATGCAAAAATACCATCAAGGGCTCCTAAACAGGCCATAAGCGTAATACCTTCAATATATTTGTTAAATTACTGTTTTGCCTTTTTTTATGGTACAGTATGTGGTGTAATACAACCGTCCTGCGATAGATCCTACCTTCATTAAGGTCATAATGTTCAGGTTTTGCTGAAACTGCTTGAGAGAAATGTTTCATGATCATTTTGGAGGGTGCAGTCTGTGGAGCCATTTAATTGTATTATATTATACAGAAAGAGGCTTTTCTGTAATTTAGCTTCATTGATAAAACTGAGATGGAAAAACTATTCAAACAACTGTCTGTAAACTAAATGACTCAATAGTAAGTGTTGCGCCAGGAGCCTCTTTTTAGACTGTGATTTCAACCCAACAAACCTCTTCGTCAGCTTAACTTGCAAACTTTTTCAGATGTTGAAACAGCATTTTTTCACTTTTTGGGCCTGCGTCCACTAACTATTTTTTTGCACTGGCAGCGTCTATTTCCAATCCAAAACCAATGCAGTTCAGCGTTTTCAGCGCTGAGTGTCCTCAGCACAAAAACGCCTGTTTTCAGCTGTCTTCTTTTGTCGCTGCACTCACAGCGAGTTCAAAATAGTTCAACTTTTGGAACACCGCCACGCTAATCAATGTCACTTCTCCCGCACCGACCAAAATCAAGAAGGGGCAGGAGTTCCGATATCAACTTTGTCATCAACACTGGCGGAGGAGAATTTCCTTGTCTAGAGCTGCTGCTAACGCCAGGACACCATTGATCTGTTTTCTTTGTAAAATGTCCTTGAATCAAAGCTCATTTCAAGCATACAGTGCAGTTTAAAACAGACTTAATGCTCACTAAACAACTTTCTTAACCTAGCAACAGTAAGAGCCGATGAGAAGCGCTCTGAAATTGCGGTTGTGGGCACTGCCAGTGCAAAAAACACAGTGAGTGGACACAGGCCCTTACTGACACAAGAAAAAAAGGCCTTTAGCATGATGACAAATCAAATGTAGCGCTGTCTCTGGAAACATGCTTGGACTGGGTTGCTGGAGAGAGAACTTCCTCAAATCCTACACAGTATGAGTTAAACCCAAAGAAGCACCACCAGTCTCTATAAGTGACAAATATTGCTCTTATTATTAGCAGTTTCTATGTGGAGGAATCAAAAGCTGGACTGGCTTCATGATGAACATCCTCCTGCAGTCTTGCTACTTTCATTATGCTGTTTGAGGTAGTGGTCAACAAGGAAAATGAATGATTCAATCACTTTTTATGGCTCAATAAAAACAAATGGCTCCAAATCTGAAGTTATTTTATGACACTTTACACATAGAGCAGGTCTAAATGGCACAGTACAATTCCATTGTACTACTTAAATTGACTGTATTTCTTCAATCATAAGACACATATATATAAAATAAACATATTTGCATTTAGAAATTCTCTGTATATAAATGCGGTCACACTTTTAAAGTAGTGAACCCCTTCCATGTTTCAAATTAGAGCACTGTGCTATCAGGCTTATAAAGGGCACAGCCAGTTTGCCCTCAGTTCTTTGACGTCTCTCTGTAAGTATCATTAAAAAAAACAGGGTTTGGTTTCCACAACAGCACAATTGAAAACCCACAAACTCCTCCAACTACACACGTGTGAGGTTCATATAAAATACAACACTCTCACTTGTTTAAAGGGGAGTTGTTGTGTAGAATCGAACAATCCTCAAGTATGCTCTTTCCTCCGCTCGGAGCATTGACTGTACATGGCACTATTTCACGCTGCTGAACCGTAAAACATGATCCTGTTTTCCAGAGCAGAATGAACCAGAAGTGGCTGATACAGCTGAGAACTTGTGAAAAGAGAGACAAATTGTTTATAACTGAAAGATGTCAGACAGTAAGAGATGATCCTTTTCAGCACACATTGCATTTGTCGGTTACGAGAGGAGCTGAGGCATCAATCACATTTACATCTTTAAATCTGCCGCGTTGGAAATGTAACTTGCTTAAAAACATGGAAGGAGATTGTTCGGTGATTTACTTGTGTATCTGTGATTTAAGAAATGCATCATTAGCCTTTTTTGCATCTGAAAAAATGTGAAGAATTTTAGGCAGCAGAATACAGAGAAAAGCAGTATGCTATTAGTCCAGTCATTTCATGCAGCTTTTAAGTTTTCTGCCTTCCTGGGCTGCTGGAAAGATAATGACATCCTCCGCAGGTGTGATGTTTTTGTTGACGTCACATTGAGCACACGTTGAGGTGCACAGTTTGACTGAAACATTGGCTTTAGTCACTCTGTTTCTTTGCATCCCTGCAGAAATGAGTCATCAAGGCTGCCAGACTCGAGCACATGCCGACATGCTCAATTGTCTGATATCCATTCCTCACTGAAAACACCAAGGACACCGCGTGCACTTACGCAATGATCGTCGCCTCTCCGAGTCCTTCCAGAACAAATTAAAATGTCAAGGTTCAAGAGATGAACCAGAACACAACAAGGAGATGTTTTGGAATGACTCTTATTTACCTGATTTAGAGTAATGATAGCAATTAGGTAGTAATTTGTTTGCTCAGTTTCTTACCTGGACATGTCCTATAATTAATTCTTGTTCAGAGGCAGTTGGAGCAAGAAAATGTTGTTTCCAAGAGCTTCCAGCTGCAACAATGAATTCATGTAATCTGCCACGCTGTGTTTTTGGAAGCCGTTATGACAAGCACTGCGGTCTATTTTTGTCCCTTGGGTGGCGATGTCCAATCTTCTTAATTAGAGTAAGAAAACAGGCGGGGTTGGCTGTGGGTGTCAAGCGACGTATGTCAAGCCACTTGTACGTCCATATTAGATCATTTAAACTGTTATTTTAGAATCTCTTATGCAAAAACACACAAGTGACCTCAGTCTGACATCACTCAGAGTTCCCCCCAAATCAGAGAGGGTAATTATAGTATTTTGTACATTATCTTATACATTTCTACAACATAATTCCAGTTTGAAATGTTTATCACAGCAGCAGAACACAGCTTGTGTTTGGCGTCCAGGCTCCAACCTCATCGCTCCTCGCAGATTTATTCTACATGCAGAAATTTGAGCAGTGATGAGATAATGTCTTTGAGCCCCCCAGCCGGAGCCTGCAGGTGGATGCTGGGGTGGTGGTGGGGCCGAGAGCAGTACCGACGCAGGGCGGAAAATCTCGCAGCTTAATAGAGCGACGAATTGGGAGGAAGTGTTTGTCAGGTGATTGGGGAGAATGACACACATCAAGTGTGAAATCAGTGCAGCTTGAGTTGCCTGCCTGAAATAGCTCGCAGGCGTCGCTCCATTTGAGTAAGAGAAAGTGTAGTAAGTGTAACGTTGGTCAAAGATGCTCCGTAACCAAGAGAGCGAGCATGAGGACATACGAGAACACACAAGAGCTTGCGAGACAGCTGCGGTAGATTTGGGTTTTTTTCACATCAAATATTTATTTTAATAACCGAATAGTTGTTTTTTTATTACAATTCAGTTATGTATCCGAATTCAGGATAAACGATATGTCTATATCTGTAATACATGTACAAATGCCCATCAATTTTCCAGAGACAGAGCTGGCAGCTTCAAAATTCTTCTTTTATTGGGAAAACAACTTAAAATGCGACACTACAATGTGAAACAACCAAAGCAGAACTCCCTACTTTTAGCATTTTCACAGAAATATATAATAAAAACATCACGTATCCATACAAAGGAGTGTTACTTAAAAACATTTTGACCCACTATGTCAGAATGAACTATGGCCTACAAAGTAAGACCCATCTTGAATAGACAGTCTATAATGCTCAGAATCACAAAGAAAGATATCAGTGAGCACGAGTAATAGAATGATTTTTTCCGCCTGTCCGCCAAGAATGAAAGACCGGATTTGCCTCCATTCAAAGAACTATTGAAAGCCGGAGCGTACAGTGTGACCCTGAGCTTCTGGATCATTGTGTTCTTTCACATTCTGAAGGTTTACCTTGATGAAAACACCTGAAGCAGTGAGAAACTAAGATAACGCTGCAAGGTTTCATCGTTATTGACATCAGCTAGTTTTGCACTGCTGACTAACCTAACTGTGACTGTGACTAACGGTGCTCTTCGGTCTGCCATTGAAGCCGTGTTTGAGAGGAATAAGGTCTTTGAACATACAGTTTGTGTTAAAAATGGATGTTTGCTGGTGTTTCCACAAGTTTTGTGGAAGGCTTGTGAAAGCTGCTTAAACTAAACTTCAAACACTGTGCTTTATTCAAGATTTATGAGTCCAAGGGGAACGGAGAGATCAGTCAGATTTGTAGCTGTATTTCTACGCAAATAATGGAAACAAATTGGACACCTGTAGAGAACTACATTATTTGGGATTGGGAGTGTTTGTAACCGGACTCCTTTAGATCCACTCCAGACGTGCTTAAAAGAATAATACTTTTGTTTGACCCGAGTTTCCCCTTTCCTTACCCTGACTTGATTGAAGGAAATTCCTTAATGTAAAGTTAACACCATGACAAGATTTCTTGGTGTAGCTAAGCGTTTAAGCAATATATTTTCGGCACGTTAGCGGTACCTGCAGATTTGGCTTGAGAATGACATATCAACATCGGCAGATATGTAATTTTTCTGCCGATATTTTCCGCCGATAAAACAACGCTTTAATACTGCTTAAATGCTAACTAGCTAAACACCTTTCACAACTCTTAACTAGCTAACAGTTAGCTCACATTCTCGTCATTTTACCGGACTTAACATCAGACATACCGAAAATACACTCACGGCCAAAGCCAACACTAACAGAGTGTAACATAAACATCAGTGCAAAACTAACTTACATATTCATGGACGCACACACGATAAAAAGAGTCCGTCTGCGATCACTGATGTCTCCGTAGTAGGTGTAGTAAACAAGTCCGGGCATGTCTCCCTCTGTTTCAGGGGGGATGCTGTATTCAGGTGCGCTCAGAAATGTGAGTGATCAGACGTGACTTTTTGTATAACACCTCCTCCTTCAAGCGTGAAGAAGAGTGCAAGATGTCTGCGGTTTTTGGACACTACAATAAGAGTAGGCATGATATCCATTCCACTACAGGGGAGACTTGTTGTTCTTTGCAATTAGGTGGAAAAAACCATGTGCCTAATGTATCAGTATTGAAATCATCAATCGGCAAAAAGGGTTGGAAAATTTCGGCACGTCGGATATTGGCAAAAAGTACAGAATACTTTCACCTATTCGCATCCATAATGATCCTTCAATTCCAATGCCCAATAAGGGCATCAAGTTTGACAAGCAATCACAGCAAAACTGGTTGATGTTCAAATGCCAAAAAGGTTTGCAGCCAAAGGTCTGCTTGACCTCAACAAACATGCCAACTTTATCCAGGAGGTTTGACGGTTTTGCCGGCAGCGTAAACGTGTGAGACATCTTGCCAGTAATGAGCCGAACATCTTTGTGTATATTTATGTGTAAAAAAAGGAGGGGGGGGGGGATCCAAATGAGAGGCTGTGACAGCCACAAAAGAGACAGAGTGGCTTACCTGCTTCACTTTGCCTGCAGCACACATTTACAGAATAACTGGCGATATTCGAGCTCTTTAAACATTCACAGACTTGTCGCTGATGTTAAATTGCCTCTTCTAAGCAAGCAAACACTGCGGGAGCGTATAGATAATAACAACAAGACAAACACAAACTATTCATCTATTTAAAGCCAGCACTTGTTAAAATGAAGTGCACTCTGTGTAGATAAGAAATGGCTGCCACACACAATCTTAAAAGGCGTGCCAAAAAACACAATTCCACTTTATCAGCTGCCTCATGTTGTCTTTTTAAAAAATCTGATTATGATGTACTGTTTGCATTATCGTGTGTTGTGCTCGTTCTGTCACAATCTTGAGAGTGAGACGGTGAAAGGTTAAACATTTGTTGTGAAACATTGAAAGTTAACCTTAATTGGAAGCACCAGCGCTAACAACTGAAATACTGCCCCCTTGATGACAGTAATCAGATCATTTAATTATATATTTATGTGTAATTATTAGAGAATGTCAAAGCAATAACAACTGTTCTGTAATTAAGGAACAGCCTGCAAAAGCAGACAGGCCATTTTTTCCCTGGAGCACGCACATTAGCACGCTAAATTGATTGAGGTCCTGCTTTTCCACATTAAGTGTTATTGACATGAGCTGTTATTCAGAAATACTCTTTCAAGTCACTCTTTGATGGTACAAATGAAATGAGGTGCTGTAATAGAAACGATTCTCTTTGCACACATTTTCCCCTCGAGCTGAGCAGAGTTCAAATTCAGGAGATTTAATTATTGCATAAAAGCATCAACCTTCACAGCACAAGGAAACAGAGTGACTTACACGATCTATTGATGCAAATGACTCTATTAAAGGGTGTCACTGTTTTGGTTTCACTTTAATAAGCTTTTAAGTCTTTGTCACAGAGAATAAAAATGTGTCAAATGCTCTCTGTAACTTCAATAATCGCTTGTCTTCGCTGTTTCTGATTACGAAATGAATCATATTTCCGGGGGGGATTCATTTGCATTGCGTTGCTGTTCACATGCTTTTAAAACTTGGCTGCTGCAAGATGTATCTGTCACATTCAGAGGAATTACACTGCAGACAACTAATATAAGATTGTAAGAATCTCAAACACATTCATTGAAAGAGGCGCATATGAACAAAAGAAGCAGCGTACAGCACAGCTGCAGACCTGCCAAGCCTGAAGAGCAAAAATAAGTAGTACCCTCTGTGCAGGCTGAAAGTTTTAGTTTCTGCACGCACTAGGGCTGCACGATATTGGAACAAACATACATTGGGCTAACTTTTTGTTCTGCGATATTGTTTTGCGATTTTTAAAAATATACAGGAAACGCAGTTTATGTTCATATAAACAATAAACAATCATATCTTTTATTATTTGGGACTTTTAAGTCTATTTGCTTCAAAACCCCTCCTACTTACCACACTTGGTTCAGACTCCAACATGAAAGAGCAAAGAGATTTCAGGTTGAGGAACACATTTCTTGTTGTGTTATTTTTTTACAGTGTTAAAATGTATGTTTTAGCAGCAGCGTGATCAGCTCGGTGACAGTAACTTAATTAAAACCAAAACTCAAATTTGTGCTGCAAGTGTAGCCGCTAAAAGTAAACACTCCGTGGCACTTCCGCTCTGTGAACTGTCCCGTTTATATTGCCACAGCGTTAACCAGCACTGGGACGAGGTGCAGCTGTTAACGGGAATACTCTCACTTATAAACCACTTCGTGAAACAGAGCCTCGATTATCCCGCCGACATCATCAGTGACTGCAGCAGCTCCGTTACAAGAGGTGGCTAGCCATCTGTCGAACGTGACAATCTTTGATATTATTTCACATACACTCATACTACATCCCCTATTTACCTTGACAAACGTGTTCATCAGGGCACCAGGGCAAGAGGACATAGATCTGCTGACTGCATGAGCAGGATTAATGAGCCCGGAAAGTGAGGCGGAGGGAGGACTGGGGAGGGGTCATATCGCAGTGAAAAGAGATCGGTGCAACTGTCAATCATCACAAGTTTACATCTCGATTGGCACATCTGCAATGTTTCTCAATAAAAAAACAACAACAACCAAACAACATGCTGCTCTGTTAGCGTATTTGATAATGGTAAAGCGTAGTGGCGTACTTTGATGTGTAAATGCGTGGTGACTACGCAAAGTGTGGAAAGCTTGGCAGGTCTGTAGCTGTACTGACACTGAGATCTGTGATGGCACTGGAGCACGATGATGTGAGTTTGTCTTGTTTCTTTAATCTCTTGCAGTTTTATTTTGAGCTTTAATAATTCAAGAAACACCAAAAAAACCCCTCAGAAATAGTGATCCATTCCCTGAATGCAATTTGAACACCCCTTTCCCATCTAAATTTAGCGCCTTGACGAAAGTTTTTCAGACCCGGGAAGACCTGCTTATAGATGCCAATTGTCTCTTTTCCCATTACCAGTGGAGTATACTCCAATCGGTCTCTTTACTGCTGCGTCACCGTCTGACCGTCACAAACGCACCTGAAACAGGGTTAGTAAACAATGAAGATGTTACAGTGGTTTGGTCTATATTGTATATATTACTCATTCAGTCTGTTTATCAAACTCGGCGCCGAGAACGATGTTCGAGCGCTGCTCGGACAGAGAGTCATCTCGGCTAGCATTTGTAGCCGAGATGACGAGGAGTCGCAGAAGTTACCGACGGAGCATAGCATCGCGAGCCGAGGAGATAATTACCCGGGTCTACTGCAGAGTCATTTGACCCGCGTCTGAATGCCGATTGTAGCCTTTCCCATTAAGCAAAATCTAACAAGCAAATGTTATCAAATATTTATGACAAACTGGCTCTGACGGTTGAAAACACTCCCTTTTAGACTGAATATGTAGCATTGCTGACTTTATAAATCTAATACCAATGGCTTTCTATCATTCAGACATGGGTGTCACTTTATGTTAATGTTTCTTTGGGCTTCATTCATGACAACACATTATTTGAAAGAGCTTTAAATCTAGTGAGAGAACAGCTGTGAGTTAAAATGTTATGATGGGGAGGAAGAAGAGTGTTTTGGTTTCTGTCTGACAGGCTGAGTCACTGATGGAGTTTTAAACCCACTTTGCCGCTGAAGCCTTGATTAATGAGCGTCGTCGTGAGTGCGAGGGACACTCACCCCGGCTCCTCACAGTGATGCCACTGATAAACTCTGATAACGATAATGAAAACGAATCTGTTTCATTAACAAGTTATTAGAGAGGGAATCTTGCTGCCCATTTCATACAGTCTGACAGGCCACAAGAATTGAATGACGGGACGTTTATATGGAACTCTTGTTTAATTGTTATCGCTCACATGCCGTATGCAGAGATCCAATTCAGACTTTGCGTCATGTTAGTTGTCATTATCTTGATCAACTATCACTCCATATACGGTTAAGGTCGTGTATTTCTACTTTTAAGGGTTACATCTTGTCCAGTATAAAATGTAAGACGTACCCGTGTCTGCTGTCGCTCTCTCTGCCCTCCCTCTCTAGCACAGCTTTGGCTAATGAAAGGATTAAGCCCCTAATTGAAACCTTGTTGGCAGTTAACACATTTTCAAGGCATTAGAACAACCTCAGCTATGATTAATATACACCCGTCATAACTAATTACATTAATACTGAAGAATGATTAGGCCTGTCTCGCTGTGTCTTCCACTCCTCCTCTACCACTCCATCACACTCTGAGCGCTTGATTTATGGGTGGCATGTGGCATTGTGGGGATAAACATTAAGACATCATATAAACAAGAAGAAGAGGCTTCTCTTACCTGAAAGCATATTTCCAATTCACGTGTACTGACTAACTTTCGCTTCTTGCCTATTTTAACTTATCTTAAGAGCTTTGCATGAAGCTACACTGCACTCCAAGAAAGGAACGATTAGGAAATGTGACACGAAAGAGTCTTGTTAAATAATCTCGAGTGGGTCTAATCAAAGATTGGCACACAATAATGAGAAAGGCTGCACAAGACAATTTTGGATATTTTGAGGGTAGATTGTGTGATTGATGTCTCCATGAAATAGCGCATAATTAGTTGCTAAAGTGCACAATTCAACGCCAATCTCCAAATAAATTAAACATGGTGAAAAAAGACAGGTTCACAATTGAGCAATCAGGCCTCTTGAAAGGCTATCATTAGCCTGATTTTACACATCTAGCGATCATTGTTTAGCTCCTACAGTTTGGACTGATTGTGGAGCTGCTTTATGTTCTCAGTATTGTGTTATTCATATCAAATGTTTTAGTCTTCATCCTCAAATATTGTATTGACTCCAGTGTATGTCCCCAGGGCATGGAGACGTGATCATATTTCTTGCAGTATTGGTGCATCATTTCCTAAACTGTCATTTCTTTTAATGTCGTCTTTCAGATCACGAGCGGATCGGGAAAGACTCGTCCTACGAACAAGAGGGGAAAGTTCAGTTTGTGATAGATGCCGTCTATGCCATGGCTCACGCTCTTCACAACATGCACAAAGATCTCTGTCCTGGAAAGGTCGGCCTCTGCGCCAAGATGGACACCATCAACGGCACACTGCTGCTCAAGTACATCCGCAATGTCAACTTCACAGGTGTGTGCTCCTACTTCCTCCTATGTATGCCCAGACCTGCACACACTGTACAAGTGGCACAGCCAAGTTCTTAGAAATACTTTTATCAAAGAGTATTCTGTAAATATGGTATCATAAGAAAACACTTTATTGGTGCTAAAGCGCTCTTATTGTGGCAGTATCTGGGTTCATCAACATGCTCCCGCCGAGGTTTTGTGAGCATACAGTGGTCTCCAATTATCAGGCTACCGAATGTAAATTACTCCCAGCAAGTATAGGAGGCTGAGATCCGTAGGAGGGTTGACAATCAGCAGCAGAACAGCATGTTTTATCACAGTTGATGATGAGCAGGAACTGTGCTTTGTGAGATTTCCCGCCTTATCTTGTCAGCGCTGTATTGCCCACGCAAAGATCTCCTGCTTGAAGTGCACTGGTTGGAGTTCTAAATGCACAAAAATGAGTGGGGAAGGGCGTTAACACAGAACAAAAACAGGCATCAGTAGCTTTCTATGGGTGTCTTATGTAATCTAAAATAACATATTGCTGTATTGCCGGCAAATACAGTGTGCACTTATTCTTGAGTGACTAATGGGTATCCATCCGTTATCTATATCGCTTATCCTGTAGCAGGGGGGTGGAGCCGATCCCAGCTGTCATTGGGCAACAGGCGGGGTACAACCTGGACTGATCGCCAGTCAGTCACAGGGCTGACACACACACAGAGAGACCACCTTTCATGCTCACATTCACACCTACAAGCAATTTTTTAGAGTCCCCAATAATGAGCATGTCATTGGGAAGAAGTACCTGAAGAGAACCCACACATGCACGGGGAGAACATGCAAACCTCCCACTTCGTCCGAACCTGGATTCGAACCAGGAACCTCCTAGCTGTGAGCCGACAGTGCTAACAACTTTTATATATTCATGCCCTCACAACATGGGTCACATGGATTTGACCTCTGCTTTTTAGAGGTCGATCTGAAAGCCTCAGCTGAACACCCAAAACGTAATAATGAGTCAAAATGTTACCTCACTTCCTGTCTAGCCTCTCTTCCACTAGCTTCTGTTACTATATGTAGTCCCTTGTTTTAAATTTCTTTAATAGATCTTTTTGGATAAGAAAAAACGGAACATTTAAATTAAGAGTGGGAATCGCAGGGTAGGTCTCGATGCGATATGTGGCCAACGATAACGATAATATCACGACACAGCGATTCTGCAATAATTAATATATTGTAAGACAATCATATTATGATACATCACGATATCTGATGAACTGAAGAATACAAAGTGCCCCTAAAAAGGTGAAGTGCAGAATTAATGTATTATTCACTGCAATTAGGTGTCAGTTTCACAGATTCTGACCATAGACTGTATATAAAGATGGACGACATAACAGCTCCTTAAACATGAAGCCAAAACCTCTCTATCGCCCCCTGCTGACTGGCTGCAGTATAGGTCATAAAGCCCGCCGTCAAAAGGGTGATTGACAGCTCTGTTGACAAATATGGCTCCTGCGGCCGATCTGTTCCAGATTAGCAGAGTAAGGGAGGATCACGGGGGCTATTTTGGCATCAATTCCGTACAATGAGAGCAGATGGAGACGCGTTGTCCGTCTATATATTAAGTCATTGATTCTGACACAAATTGAGAAAAACAATGATGCAGTGACTCAAATTGGCAGGGAGATCTGTTTACAGAGCTGAATTTTTTTCAAATTAAATAGCCATATTTGGTGCCAGCGATATGATAATTGCATCAAACCCTAATTTAAATACAGCCAAAGACTAGATGGACTGCAATGACTCACTTCCTGTTTCTACATGTGTATATAGAGCCCATTTGATTTACCTAGCATGACAAGTCTCCCCAGTTAAAATGCTTTTTGTGCATCTTGCTCATAAATAGCTTAATTGTTTGAGACACTGACAGTGTTTTGCCTCCTGTTATTCATGTTTGATGACTGCTTTCTGATATTCTGTTGAACAGAGTAAACATTATAAAATATTCAGCTCAAGCTTGTAAAAAGTGATATTAAGAAGGTGGAAAGTAAGGCTTGAATTTACAGTCAGAATACATAAACAATTTCACAACAGTAACACATTATCACACAAGTTAGATGAACTCTGAAACTTTGAAAACTAATTGTAGGCCTACATGTAGAAAGGGAGATGTTAACACAGGGAGGTCATGAAAGCAGCGTGTGCACTGGCTTAACCTGCTGGCTTGTGAGAAAGTACTGAAGCAGAAAGGATCTAACTAAGGTGAGCCACAGTGGTTATAACAACTAGAGCTAATTATATGTTGGATGAGTGTAGTGTCAGAGTATTCATGCAATCAAACTGAATGCCATGCGAGAGGTCTGACACGGTCTTCAAGTTGCTCCACCCTCACAGATGATTATACAGTAATGGATACATTTATTTTTTATGACAATTACAGAGTGGGCTATTTGGGTGAGGGGCAGACACACCCACAGATAGTACATGACAAGAATAACTCAAAGTAAATTAGAAAGATAAAGGGAACTTGTGGATGAGGCAAACTGTTGCCCACTGTTCAACAGTCATCAGTGCTCTTTGGAGCACAACTTGACGTGCTTAGCGGTAAAAACTGTTTTGGGGGGATTTGGGGAAGATAGTATAAAACTCTCTTGATCAAAACTGTCATTTTCTGGGGAATTAAGCAGTTAGTGACTCCACAGACCATCCTTAAAAAAAGAAAGGACATCCTTTGTCATTAGCTCAATGGCCTTGTGTGAGAGATGTTAACATTAACTTGACCTTTAGTGGTTGTAAGAATCATGATTCAGGAACAGGCTGAATTAGCCTAAAATAGAGCTACAGAACCTTGTATGGTAACGTTTGATGTGGATGGATATGTCGGTGGGAATTGGAGAGGTGAGACTAAGGGTGCTTTCACACCTGAAGTCTGTTTGTTTGATCCGAATCAAAGACCAAATCGTTACAATGTTGCAAGTTTGGTTTGTGTTCACACGGCAGCTTTTACCAGCGGCCCAAAAGTTTTGATGCTGCTCTCTGATTGGTCAAAGAAAGTAAAGAAAGAGAGCACACTGCTCAATCGCACTCAACACGATAGCGGACTTTCATGTTTTGTTATCTGAGTTTTTCTTACTTTTAAGTGACATTGATCCACAGTTGATCAGTTCCACTCTCCTTCAGCTTTTCACTGAACAGTTCTTTAGCGTCTCAACAAGCATTTGTGAAATTGTTTGGTCAGCCAATATTTCTATTTCCTCATCGCTCCCCCACGTTTGTCCTCTACTCATCTTGCTGCCTGGCTGCATGGCCGTCTCTGCAAGTGTCAGCACCCGTTAAAAACCACAACCCACAATGCACAGTTGTTTGGTTTGCTTCCTGGATTTGGTCCTACTTTAAGTCAGTTTATGCTTCACCTGAAACAAACCGGACCAATGTTTGTTTGGAAACGGGCCGAGTCTCGTCTTTTTCTGGCGGACCATGATTCTGTGGTTTGGTCCGCACCAGAGTTTGAAAGCGTGTTCTTAACATACCAAAAGAAACTGACTTTCCGAGTGAAGTCCGAAAGTCCAGACCGAAGCTGTCAGGTGTGAAAGCACCCTAAGAAACCAAACATTGGAATGGAAGGGGGAATGGGGAGCTTACCTTCTTGTCCACCCTCAATGTCCAGGTTGCCTGTTAGTCCTCTTCCCTGTTCCATTTCTCTTCTTTGCAGTGATATTGATAATAATATTATTGTTCAATGAAGACGCATTAAAGTTTTTGGACTCTAAAAGGCAACAAAGAGGGCTCTGTTGGTAACTAAATTTAGTTGATATTGGAGGACATGTACAAACCTGTTAAAGGGAAAGGCATGATTTGGCATTTACTTCCTCATAGGTGGATCAGCTTATAGGCTTATGTAACAGAGTTAAAGACATCAAACAGCATGGGGAGGAAACAAATATGAATAAAGTATGGCTGGATGTTTTTTTTATCATTATGTAGTCAATGTAACCTTTATTGTTGGGGAAAATAAAGGTTAATGTGACACTTATGTTTGCAGCAGTTGGTTTTCATCCCTAATGGATATTGAAAGGAAACTCTGCAGCGCTCAGCAGTGTTTTACTGCCCCATCTTCAAAGTAAAAGCTTTGTTTACCTGTTCCTGTGTGTGTGCTTATTACTATGTAAGCAGGTCAGTCCTCATCTGTGTAAGACTAGAAAGAACAAGGGATTGTTTGGAGCTGTATCCTGAACATTTGTTTAGTAGTAAAGGACAGATCGATTTAAGCTTTAATCTGGAAAACTGTATAGCAGGCTTGTAGAATTTAACTTAATTTTTTATGCATTTCTATATTCATCGTGTTTTATTACTGGAAGGCTCGTCAGCACTGAAGCCATTGGGGTTACAACGAAGATGCCTCAAAAATCAATGGTGCACATTACCGGAAAGCTGCCCTTGCTTTTAGAGTCTTTGGGCTCGGTGGAATGGAGAATTTAAAAGGTTTAGGAAAAACAACGGGAATGTCCACACGATCCAATGTATTCTGGGAATTGTCTGCATGCATCCAATGCTGACTAAAGGAAAGAGGAGACCCAGGCACTATGGATGTTGGAGATGAAGTTGATACCTATTGATGCATGGTATTACGGTTGTGATGGCAGTGATGCTGAACGAAAGAGCTTCTGGTTAGATTCAGGAATAGTACAGACTGGTACTTATCTGCTATTTGTCCTGTGGGCATTTTATTATACGAAGTAACCTTGCAACTCATAAACCTGATAGTAAAGCTGTATTAGAAGTGCTGTGATTAAATGTAGGCTGTAACATTGGGTTTAAACATAGTCATTTATAGGTGCCTGTTTTTATGAGGGTCGACATGTAATTTGAATGTGACTTAAAAGGCGCTCAGTGACAGGATCCTATAGCATGTATATGAGAGCCATTCGCTCTGACATCATTAGTAGTGATTAAGTGTTAAAGGTTCTGCTGTGGATGTTTGGTTCTACAAATAAGATGTTTTATGTTAGAATGAAGTTCTCTATTGAAACAAAACTATCACACCAGCCTAAAAATGTATTTCAAATTAAAATGTGTATCCTGCTTAATAATGGATCCTGCCTGTTCATGGAACTAGGAATATTAAGCAGTACAGCAAATTGAGGGTATGAAACAGTGCGAGAGTCTTAACTATTCTTGAGGTCAGTGTCTTAAAAGAAGGAATGCTGAAAAGATAATCAACCCCAGCATCAGCCCTTAACTGTGCCTAATTGAATGGCTAATAACTATGTAACGCTCTGCCTCCATTTAGAGAAGAAATACATTATACTCTCTGCAGCTCTGAATCTTGGGTTGCTGTTTTTCCAAATGACTGCTTTGAATTTATACAGAAAAGTTTTGTTTTGTTTGTATTGATAGGTTTGAAGTAAATGCCCTCATCAAAGAACTCCAGTTCACTGAAGACACCTCCACACTTTTGAAATTCAAAGCAGAATCCAAATGTCATTTTTTTAATACAATAATTATACCCACATTAGCTTCCCCATGGCTATGACTAATGTCTTTTGATGGAGTGGAGGGGTGGGTTTTTAATTTCATTCGTGGCATCCTGAAAATTACTGTTTTGTTTGATTGAATTTACAATACTTACAGCTTTTAATGGGTTTCCTTTCATAAACCAGCCTTAAAACTGAGTGGGGAAATCAGGAGCACAGTTTGCAATTCAAATAAGCAGAGTAGTCACTGATGGAAAGATTAAGACAGAAGAAGGGTTGCAAAAAATCTGCCAAATTCACAGCCATAGTAACATAACTGTAATGAGTATTGAAAATCGTGCCATATGTTCATTTGTTCTCAAGTGAATTTAAACAGCATGTTTGGAATAACACGGTGTCTATAAAATGTCCAGCACAAATGTTCCCCAACGTCACCACTCAGAACTTACTAGGGCTGGGATTTTCTGCCGATATGCTGATATTTTCCAACCCTTTTTGCCGATTGCCGATTTCGATACCGATATATTAGGCGCATGTCTTTTTTCCACCTAATTGCAGATAACAACAAGTCTCCCCTGTAGAGGAATTGATATCATGCCTACTCTTATTGTAGTGGCCAAAAACAGCCATACTGCAGACATCTTGCGCCCTTCTTCATGCTTGACGGAAGAGGCGTGGTGCAGGCAGTGTGTGTGCACACTCGCAGTGAGTTAATGTTGTAGCATTACGTCGGCTTTTTTAAGGAATCATCGAGCATTTAGGCAGAATTAAAGCGTTGTTTTATCAGCAAAAAATATCGGCAGATGCCGATGCCGATATGTCATTTTCAAGCCATAATCTGCAGGTACTGATAACGTGCTGATAATATCATGCATACCTAAACATTACAATAGAGTTTTATTCCCAGACGAGACATAGTGCTGTGTACCCAGTTTAGCACAATTAGATTTGGAATTTCAATGTGGTTATTTTATACCCAGTGCACTTTTGCAGAGCTAAGCTGATTGCAGTCGATGTTTTTTCCTAGATTGCATGGCTTTCATTTTTAAGAGTTATCTTGTGCCGTGTCTCCTTACACTCTGACCTGGTTATTTAGCAAGCAGTTTGTTCATTTAATGCCGGGTATTGCATGAAACTTGCTGTGCGTTTCTGCAAGTTAAGAGGTTAAACTCATTATTAAAGCAACAGAATTAGTAAGAAAATGCATCCCACTTAATTCCCTGAAATGCTGAGATGGGCCAGAACATTTTCATAATTGCACAACTGCCGACAGTACTTTCAGACCCGCCCCATAGATAAGGCAGCAGGATCATACTAATGCAATTAAACTGTTTGTGTTTTGATCAGACCTTTGACACACAACTTTGTGGAAAGGAAAAAATAAATAAATAAATAGCCTGACTGAAGGTTTCTAACTCTGACTCAGAGGTTCAAACAACAATCAACATCAATACCGTGACCTATTAAAGGGAACAAAACACTCAAACTATTCCTTGTATTGTTATAACAGAGGAGAGTGTGGTCAATACTTGTTGAACAAGAACACTTCTCTTAAAATTGCTTGGTAACACTGAATCT
The DNA here is from genome assembly GCF_022749685.1 of Semicossyphus pulcher. Classification (NCBI taxonomy): domain Eukaryota; kingdom Metazoa; phylum Chordata; class Actinopteri; order Labriformes; family Labridae; genus Semicossyphus; species Semicossyphus pulcher. The sequence continues at coordinate 24,120,735 of NW_027211637.1, forward strand.
TGTGTTTGGACGGGATGTATAATCTGTTTCTGCTGCAGAAAAATGCAGTCTGTTCCCTTTGATGTAGCTCTAGATGCTACCGCACACAACAGCCAAACATTGCCTGCAGGCAATCCAAAAAACATTTTTTAGCTGCAAGTTAACTGAAGGCTTTTTTTCTGCACTTTTGAACTCCCATTTCAACATGTTACAGAATTGCTGAGTGTTAAGGGATTACTGGGAAGGAGAAAAAGCTCATTTTGTTGGTGCAAATAAACAATGATGGGGATGCTATTAATGGATCTTTCCTTAGAGACGCTCTGTGGCGGGCCCTCGTCACCAAATCTGTGAATCCTTGCTCCCTCACACCACAATTTCATAACAGGATGTGAAGCCGGAGAGGGGTCTGCAGGCTGTCTCAGAAACAAGCAGAAACAAGAAGCACAGGGGGGGAGAGAGGGGGACGTCAAAGTGGTAATCGAAATCAGGGCTGTCGTTCGTTAGCACTCTGAGTGGGGACCTCTTGGATAACAAGCAATGGGGCAATAAGCAGAATGAAGGAGTGTGAAATGATATGGGGACATGAACAGACAGCAGCCCTGGCCCTCCTCAAAGGACCAGGACAACATGGCTGTCAACATCTATTTTGTTCCCATCATTAACACCATAACAGCCTTTGCTTCAAGTCCCCCTGCAGCCTCATTTCATCTCGGAGCATTATGAGAGAAGAGTTTGAGTTTGTGCTGTATTGGCCAACACTGCAGTCCTATATAAAGCTAAGATTTTCCCTTTAAAGCAATAATAACTTTTTATTTTTCATTTTCAGGAATTGCCGGCACTCCCGTGGTCTTCAACGTGAACGGAGATGCTCCTGGACGCTATGAAATCTACCAATACCAGATCACAAGTAACACCACCGAATACAAGATCATTGGTGACTGGACGGATCATCTCCACTTAGACGTATGGATAATTTACATTTTACCTATAATATGTTTGACTTTTCTCATAACACGAGGTGTAGGGATGCACGATATTATCGGCACGTTATCCATATCTTCAGATCATGGCTTGAAAATGACATATCGACATCGGCAGATATGTCATTTTTCTGCCGAAAATTTTTGTTGATATTTTCAAAACAACGCTTAAATTATGCCTAAATGCTTCGAAGACTCCCTAATAAAGCTTGACGTAATGCTACAACATTAACTCGGCACTGCCTGCACCACGCCTCTTCCGTCAAGTGTGAAGAAGGGTGCAAGATGTCTGCGGTATGGCAGTTTTTCTAAAGTGGTTATTGTCAGGATTGTCTCAGGGAGAGCATCATCCAAGCCTGTCTAAGTTTGAAAATTACAGTTTTATTTAAAAGAAAATGTTACATACAAATAAATACGGCATTTTGTACATAACCTAAGTTTAAGTAGTTTTCTAATACTGCCCACTGAATGTGTACATTTTAAAAAGCACTGTATTACGTTATTTCTGGGCCACTACAATAAGAGTAGGCATGATATCAATTCCACTACAGGGGAGACTTGGTGTTCTCTGCAATTATGTGGAAAAAAACGTGCCTAATATATCGGTATTGAAATTGGCAATCGGCAGAAAGGGGTGGAAAATATCGGCATATCGGATATCAGCAAAAAACCAATATCGTGCATCCCTAAGGTGAACATCTTTCTTCTTATCATTAGGCTCAATACTGACATCACAGCTACAATCAGCCAAAATGAATGATCAGACGTAGCTAATACAGCTATTCATTCCTTATTCATCTACAAGTCAATACAGAAACTATACGTGATTAAGCTACAGTCTTTAACTTTACAAACATGTATGTAGGAACCATTTGTCATGTAGTAATAAGTTGAATTCAGTAATAATAGGAGGCAAAACTGCGACATGAGTGCACCTTCATTTATCAGTACTTAAGTCAACAACATCTCAAAATATACTCTTTCATTTGTGGACATTTTCCTCCAGAAAGCCAAATCTGCCTTTTAATATGCAACCACTACTGTGACATTTACAGAAACTATGTAATGCCACACATAATGGAGCTTTATCGCTGAATGCATCTTGTTTATGTTGAGTATTTTAGGGTAATAGTCGACGTAGTAATATAAATACGCTCATAAGAAGGTCTGCAACAGACTAAAAAGAGAAAGAGCTTTGCAGTAACCTTATTTCGCCTCCTTCCATCATTACATAATACAGTCGTGCACCAGTTTCCTCTTTAACATATACATATGCATGAAGGGCAGAATCAGTAGTGTGGCATATGTTTACATCAAGTATGCTTTGTTTTAAATGCCAGGCTTCTGAGAAACAATGCGTGTGATTCATATTTGTTGTAATGCATCATTTATACAACAGCCCCCGGGCGCTGTGATTTTGTTGACGCACATGCTGTAGGTATGATATCAGATTATTGTGGACATCAAGGTCCTGACTCGCTGCCGCACACAGAACGACTCATCAGCACCGCCTGCACGGCAGAAACCTCCAAGGAAAATCAGATGCAGATTATTTTAGACACAAAACCAATCATCTAAAGAGTCCAGATGTTTATTTGAATAATGGATATAACTGAATGTTCTCTATCCCCTCCTGCACCTTGTTTTATTTAATAATGCCTCCTAAGAAAACGGCTTTGTAATAAATATAAATAACGTCAGTTCAGCACAGGCGCATGATGCTGCATTGCACTGGGTTGAGACTGCTCGACTCCACGCACGTCTCTCACCCCCATCAACATTCCCTGGAAGTAATTAAACAGCAAAGTTGTTTCCTGTTGAGTTATAATTCGATGAGTTCACACAATGATCCTTGATAAAGACTGTAGCTTTCATGTGGGGAATATCGCGTTACTAGTTTGCTCACTCAGTCGTACACTTGTGTGTGTGTGTGTGTAAACTAATCTACCAGGTTGTAATTGAATTGTGTCCTCAAGCATTCTGTAGCGCTCTGTTTAATATGTAACTAGCCAACAATACGTAGTAAATTGCGTTAATGTTTTTGCTATACTGATTTGCAGCATTAATTATTTACATTGTTTAGTTTTTAGGGAGGGGAGTGTATGAGTGTAACAGTGATTCTGGTCATTTCTGCTAATGTTACTCCTCTCACACGTTTCCCTCCAGACAAATGAGATGCAGTGGCCTGGTGGAACACAAGAAGTCCCCTCATCCATATGCAGCCAACCCTGCCGTCCTGGGCAGCGCAAGAAGACGGTGAAGGGAATCCCATGTTGTTGGCACTGCGAGAATTGCGATGGTTACCAGTACCAGGCAGACACTTACACCTGCAAGATGTGCCGCTTTGATCTGCGGCCTAATGAGAACCACACTGGCTGCGATCCCATTCCCATTGTCAAGCTGGAGTGGAGCTCTCCCTGGGCAGTCATCCCTGTCCTCATCGCCGTGTTAGGCATCATGGCCACTCTGTTTGTGGTCGTCACCTTTGTGCGCTACAACGACACACCCATTGTAAAGGCATCGGGTCGAGAGCTGAGCTACGTGCTGCTGACGGGGATCTTTCTGTGCTATGCTACAACATTCCTCATGATCTCTGCCCCTGATGTAGTTATCTGCTCCCTGCGGAGGATTTTCCTGGGCCTGGGTATGAGTATAAGCTATGCAGCGCTGCTTACCAAGACAAATCGGATCTACAGGATTTTTGAGCAGGGTAAGATGTCGGTCAGCGCCCCTCGTTTCATCTCCCCGGCCTCACAGTTAGTCATCACATTCAGTCTGATCTCAGTGCAGCTCCTGGGGGTGTGCATCTGGTTCGGTGTCGACCCATCACAAGCCATCATCGACTACGAGGACCAGCGTACAGCCAATCCCAAAATGTCCCGGGGGGTTCTGAAATGTGACATTTCAGACCTGTCCCTCATCTGTCTGCTGGGTTATAGCATGCTGCTCATGGTCACCTGCACAGTTTACGCCATCAAGACCAGAGGGGTTCCCGAGACGTTCAACGAGGCCAAGCCCATCGGCTTCACCATGTACACCACCTGCATCGTGTGGCTCGCCTTCATCCCCATCTTCTTTGGGACCTCACAATCAGCAGAGAAGGCAAGTATTCCATTTCAAATGTGGTGGAACTAACTAACCACTTTTACAGTTGTTGTTTTAGATCATTGCAGAGATGCTAATGCAAGCTTAAAAAATGGCACTGTATTTACAAAGCGCACCATGGCAGCAAGCCTATAAAATCCACTCATGCATGTTTGATGTCAGTCTTTTAGCATCTCCTGCGTTCCTCATTGTGAAGAAAATGGCCACTCAAATTATGTTTGTTGTGCAGCATGGTGCTCTTGTGTTTGTGGATGCTGCCGCTATTCATCATGAGATGATGGCCGTTGTGCTCCACCGTGGGGATTACAAGGCTTTTAGAGCCGACTTGTGAGAATAATTCATTCACCTCAAGTTTGCTTGCATATGTTTTCATTAATTGTGTTTGTGTGTGATTCAGCCGCGCTGGGTGGGATTACCGAGTAGTCACTCAATCACTGCCCATTCATGCACACAGAAATAGATAACTCAGGATTGTGAAGTAGTGTAAAATTACTGTAGTTGTTGATGTTTCTTGTCGGTAGGAAGTGAAGCACAAATTACCCCTCACAAGTGCTAATTTTGAGGTTTCTCAACACAGATGTACATCAGAAAGCGGAGAGGGAAAATGTTAAACTACTGCTATAGACGCATCATTATGGGGATGCTATGGCTTCACACAATACCCAACGTAATAGCAGCCTCAAGATTGCTAGCAGCGTTATGAAATGTGCAGAAAACGGGAAGGCTATGAATAAGTGTGCATGGACACCTGGTTCTAGCAAAGTAATAATTGAGGCAATTCCTTAATCCCTGTCAAAAAATAATGGAGTTTCTTGGACAGCAGGGAGAATAGGGAATTGCTCTTTGAGGCATGGACCCTCCATTTGTTCTCCTAAGTTTGAAAAATAAATACTTGTAAACCAGTGAGATTAAGAACGGTTTCCCAAGTGAATGTTTAGAGACCATCATTCTTCCAAATTACTCATTTCACTATGGCAGCCCATTAAAAACTTATGACAAACTTTTGATGAACACAAAAGAAATTGTAATTAGAAAATTGTCTGTAAGCGTTGGTACTTTTTCTTTCTTTGAGTATCAACCAGATAAGAGGAGGAAAATTTCATCTTTGAGATCAAAAGGATACAAGCTGGAGAGCAAATCAGTGAGGCTGTAGTCTTGTTTTTGTCTCATCTTTTGCTCTCTGTCTGCCATGTTTAATCAGCAGGCACAGAAAACTTAAAGCACATACATTTACAGGACTGTTTTTTAGCACATTTTTGGAGTCCAGTAATCTGTCTCTTCCAGATGTGTTTTCTTCAGATTTAATCAAAGACTTTTAGCACCAACAGGCTGCAAAGCCGTTGCCTGATGCTAATTGGGAATCTACACCAACACTGTAGCGTCAGACAAACCTGCACAATACGGCAGCATCTATTTTGCAATCTACAGCGGCTGTGACTACAGCAACGATGACTCTCAAAGTTAGCCAATGGTAGTTGCGATACCTGGACATAAATAGCGGTGGCAGTGACAAGTAAACAGTAGAAGAAGACCACTCTGCAACCGACCTGCAGACTTATTTCTTAATTGTGCATAACTTCTGTAGGCCTATTTATGTAGGATGTAGAAGTCAAATGAGAATTAATAAATAGGGTTGGTATACACAGATGTTGAGGAAACGTACATATTCATTACTCTTTCAAATTAATCTTGCCTGCTCATCTAGCCCGTCAATAACTTCAACAGGAAACTGAAATCGAAGTTGGCCAAAATGAAGAGATCACGTCGTTTAACATGGAGTCCTTAGTTGTGGGCATGTATTTACATAGCAGTCAATGGCTTTCTACGCTTCACTGACACGTAGCAGCGGGGAAAAACAGACGTGTGAACTTGACGCGTAAAACGAACGGAGCAGCAGAAAATTACTTGCGCATTACGCCCGCCTCCCACGCAGCATACGCACACGGCTGGTGGAGATTGCAGCGCTAAATAACATTGAAGCGGTTCTGTCGCGACACGCGTGTAAAAAATACGCTTCAAATACGACTTGACTTCAACTTTTCTGTACTTTGTTAATGATTGACTGTAGAGTGTGTTTACAGGACAGCAGAGGTAGAGAGGAATACAATGTCAACTGTTTCATCGTTTAATTACTAAATCTAAGGTTGTTAGGAAACTTGTAAACAGCTCTCCCCAGAGAGTAACTCCATGCATGTAAACACAGCCAGCGATTGAACAAACAGGCAGCAGGTGGATAAAGTGAGAGGGGAAATGCCTCAGTCTAACAGGGTTTCAATCCAATCCAATGGGAGCTTACGCAATTTGAAAACTTGTTAGGATGTTATAACAAAGAATGAAGGCCATAAAATAAATCTAAATCTGTAAACGAACACCACCAACTGTAACAAGAAACAACAAACCAGTTTTCAAGGAAGTTTTTAAGTTTCATTTCCTCAGATGCATTGTATCCTCCTGTGCATTCATTAAGTAATATCTAATATAAATTCAGATAAATATGAATCCACTTTTTCCATTCTCTGACTTTTTATTAATTGTTTTATTAAAATACTTATTAATAACTTACATTTATTCAAACTGAAAGCATTTAAGCAAACAGAAAGATATTCTAAGACCTACATGATCCCGTCCCTTTAAATCATTTTGTCACATTGCAGACAAACAGCATCTGTATGTAACCATTCTGGAACCAACCCAGATTAGAGCTAATAAGCCTTTTTCACAGGTAAATTCTGACTTGACACAAGTGTTACTAATAACATTAATGATAGCTTTGTCGTAGTCAAGTGCCCCCGTAAGCCGTGACAGAGTGACAGTCAGCCAACATGCAGGATAACAGGACTGTGAAACCGAATCAGCTACTGACGTCATTAATTTCAATAATAACTCCTCTGCATTCCAAAAAATCCAGAGCAAAAATATTTTGGTGCAAGGATTTGCTCGAGCTGTGGAAGTGAGTTAACATGCTTTGCGTGCAGGTAGGGACAGCTCTGGCAGCTGCTGTCTGGATGAGGGATTTGATGCCTAATGACAAAAAGGAGCAATGCTGCATTAAAGAAACTCCATAACGGCTCAGCCTGCTGTGGTTTCTGTCCCCAGCCGGGTCCCCTCGCTGTGCCGATGGAGCAGATTGGCAATCATATCAGCGTGTCAGGGAGAATTTATGTCACCGGGGCCGATGGAAGTGGACAAGGGTCTCGGCTCTCCTCGCAGAGTGACTCCTCTCTGTACTCCAGAGGGGGAGCAATATTGTTCCGAACTCACCCCGGGCCACGTGTAATCTTCTCAGGAGATTACAACACTCCCCCTCCATCACCGAGGACTGCTCATGTTCTGCTTGCACTATGATGGAATACAATGCCCTCGCACTTCCATTCTGCACTGACATCTTTTTCCCTCCGCTGACATGGCTTAAGGGGGCTAAATTTATAAAGGCCTCTCTATAGTTTTTGTTGGTTAAAACATCAACCTATATCTCAGTCACTGTATAACAGAGTAAAGGCCATTCTCCAACACTTAGACTGTGAAAAGAATACTGCACAAATACATATGATACAATTTCAAGTATTATACAGTAGCCCTTATCCTTCTTGGTGTTCGTGATGCTGTAAAGAATTGTGCAAATGTCTACAAGCATCATGAAATGAGAAGATGAATGTTGCACAAGCTCACACACAAACAACATATGTCATGATCTCATGTTGGGAAACATAATTCATAACTGTCTGCATGCTAGTGGTTCAGGGCGCTGTGGGCTAGTCCCGGTGACAAACGGCTCAGTCATTCGTGATGTTTGCAAATGTGATGTCGGACAAAACCCCGGGCAAATCTCTCTGAAGGATGTCTGCCAGCTGTGGTACCACTGAACACTCGTTGCCTTGTGTTCATCAACTTTAGAGAGCCTCAGTTATCCAGGACGCAAAGTCAACATTCTCCTCCTCTTCTTTTGTTGTCTAATGAACGGTTCTAACACTGGAACATACTTTTGCGTATCTTTGACAATTTCAAACTATATTTCTTGGTGAAACTTTCCTGTGTTAGGTCCATGCACCTTCTGCTGATGTGTAAATACTTTCAAATACATATGTCACCATCAAATCTGATGTTCCCATTATATTATATAGCCCTTGTGCTGACTCATTCCTTACAGCAACAAATCAGAGATTGACTGTGTCTGACTTCGGGGACGATTATCATAAATGAAAAATCACTTGCAGGCCCTTTTAATATGCTGTAGGATGTTCCTCTCTGCTCCACAGTTGTTGCCTGTAGCTATATATCTGCTTCCCAGCTGTGAGAAGCAGCTGTCAGTGGCCTCAGAAAGCACACAATCCGTATGTTGTTGTCTCAAACCTCAGGGTAAAAAACATCTATACTCGAACGACATAGACGCACACCAGGGGGGCACATCTATTAGCTGTACATCATAAATAAACAAATAGCACGATGACAGCGGAGCTCAGGAGTGACGAACCCCGTCCATGAGTATGAATAAAGGGGACTGTATGCCATCACCATGTCTTATTATGTTGCGATAATGTGATGCAAAGTTAAGTATAAGAAGCAGTGATTTACCAAAATAATGTGTCTGCTCTACATGCAGGACTTTAAAAGCCTCACTCTATTGAAAGTAATAAATGCTCTGCAATCACAGGCTCCAGAAACCATTCTTCTTCCTGCAGCGTTATTAGAAAATTGGCTTTCAGAATGAAATATATGTTTTAGATTTTCTTTGACGGGCTAAATTTCAAACTGTGTGGCCTCTAAGAAACACTCTGAGATTCTAACGGAACACCATTCACTGTAGCTCCAACTTCTGATTGTTTTGTTTGTGTCTCTGCTGCTCTTCTCTTTCATACTACAGATGTATATCCAGACCACGACCCTGACCATTTCCGTTAGCCTCAGTGCTTCAGTCTCTCTGGGAATGCTCTACATGCCTAAGGTCTACGTGGTTCTCTTCCATCCGGAGCAGAACGTACCCAAGCGCAAGCGAAGCCTGAAGGCTGTGGTCACTGCAGCCACCATGTCCAACAAATTCAACCCCAAAGGCGGCCTGAGGCCAAATGGAGAAGCCAAGTCAGAACTCTGTGAAAGTCTGGAAACACAAGGTCGGTATCACGCCTAACGGTACAATGATAAAGAGATATGACAGCATGAAATATATTCCAGTGGAGTTGATTTTATGCTAATGTACTGAGCTGTTCCAGTGTAAAATATTAGCAGTAATTGAAAACACATGTCTGCTCTAAAATAATGAACTCCTTTTTATGAGAACATAATTGATTGCAGTGTTATTTTGCACTTCAGCAGTTTGGGAAATTAGCAAGCTTTGTGTGAGCATACAAGAAATTAGGGTGCCAACTAAAGTGATGTTGTACAGGGGCTTCTTTTTGAACACGAGCCTTTGCAGATGACATCACAGAACTGTGTGAATAATTACAACCGACTGGAGTGATTATAAATTAGCTACTAGCTCGTATAGGACAGGGGATTTCCCATTTGCCTATCATTCAAGGATTTCAGTGATCAATGGACGGTCAAACTTAATGTCACAGCAAACATCTTCAATCAAGCAAGGTCCAATAATTACATAACTTTTGTTTGTTCCAGATATGCAATGTAATTTTTAAACATGTGTTTGGCAGTAACTTTCATTTCGAATACATGGTACTGAAAAATACTTCCATTCTCACTTACTCTCACCACACTGGGTTTGTGAACCAGGAGGTGTGACAGGGTGCCCACACTATTCTGATTTTAAAAGGGATGACGGAGACATGTAGCCCAGTGGTGGCGCAGAGTACATTTCAAATCACAAACATAAAGTGTATGAGTAGGCAGCCAGTGTGTGTGGGAAGTCTTAAATCCAATCAAGCAGCCCAACATGTTCTGATTACTGAAGGTTGTGATTTTATACCCTGACAGGCTGCACAGTATAGAACGATGTGTATTAGAAGTGAAAGCATGCGCCCACACTTGAATTTATGCCTCATTTCGACCTCAAAATGGAGTGGTTGTATCTTCTATCATAGAGCTCATTTAAATGTGCTGATTCTCACCCTCTGGTTTGACCTGTGGCTCTAACAACTGCTCTTTGTGCTTATGTGTCAGACTGTGGTGAGGGAGGGGATCCTTGTGAGGGACTTTAGACTCAGGTAACCTGATGAGACAATGGCAATGTGACCACTTTTCTGCGAATGTTCACCACAACATCCATGCCTGCAGAAACTGTGCACAAAAGCATCCTGGCTGCCCCTGGCTAAAACACAGCACCCTGAATGACTCAAAGCTATAATCACGCCCTCACAAATCCAACCTTGACCAACAGACATGAACTTGACTGACAATATCGGTGTGTGGTGCTGTTAAATGGCCCATCAGCATGGTGAAACCTGTTAATGTGCGAAGATGACACCACTCTGCCTGAGTGCAGGAGACAAGCGATAGCCATGTGTCCCCTGTAATTTGTTTCCCTGTTGACAAAAGAAGGAATTTGCGGTAATGGGACAACAACAACAATAAGAGTGAACAGAAAAAGACAGATGGGTCTGCCAGCTCCAATTCTTTCTGGACCATCTATTCTTTATCTTGGCCTTGCAGCACATAAATATTCAAATAAGGTTCATTTATCAATGCGTCTCTTGGATGAGATGCTTTGGATGAAATGGCGAGAACACCGCCCCCATTCACACACCCAACATGGCACTGACAAATACAGAGAAACGTTTACCATTACACGTCTCTCCTCTGCAGCACTTTTGCCCCGACTCGGGCTTTCAGCTGTCTTCTGATTGGATTCATCCCCTCTGACATATTCAATCAGCCAAGGCTGCTGTCGGCACATTGGCAGATTGGTAGTGTGATTACCACCACCGAGCATGCTCGCTGAGGACAGCGTCATCTGAAATATTGACACAGACGTATACTGTGACACATGCACAGGGACATATGTGTGCATAGAAGCATGATTGCACACATGAACAGGTACTGTATGTTTGACAGTCGTGTTTGACCAGCAGTTTGGGTTTGTTACGCTCCCTGTGGTCTGCCCTTAGGACATCTGTCTTATCTGTTGGACTCACAGCTGATATTAAACTCCCTGAAACATGGAAAGAGTCTAAAAGAATAATGAGCACTTCTATCAAACATTGATGACAACGCTTGTGGTGCCAAGTCAGATCACATAGTCTTAATAGCTTTTAACATCTAATACACCTAACAATTCAAAGTGTTTATATAAACTGACTGACTGCTGCATGCTCTGCTTGGTGCACAGAGAAATCTCAGCTCTTTGCATGTGGTAAAAGAATTGCATTTGAATGGTTACATTGGTGTGATCTGATTGGTGGCTCTATAAAATGCATTTTAAGATACAATTTGGTGGTATGATCAGCTGTGAGTGCAACAATAGGACAGCGATTCCCCTGATTTCACTAATGATACTGTAATAGCAGGTGCTTACATTGATGTGACTATTCCACAGAGTCCTATTGCATCTGCATCACTGTCATGACAAATATTTCATGGTGATATGTTGTTAAAACGTCTGCAATGATACCTTGTGCGAAAATAGTCAATGACTCACATGCAACAATTTTAGATTATTAGAATTAGAATTATTTGATTAATGATCGATAGGCAGAAAAGTAATCAGTGACTTTGATGGTTGATTTATTGTTTCAGTCATTTTTATGAGCAAAAGTCAGATTTTGGTTTTTAAATTGGCTTTCCATTTTGGGGCCTGGTTGAGTCTAAAATCAATGTAACGATTACATTTTTATCCCTAATTTCAAAATAAAGGTTCAAAAACCTGAACTGTTTTTTTTTATTGAAGAAGCTAAAAAATTAATTGCATAATAAAAAAAAAATAGGCAGATTTATCACTAATGTAAATAGCCATTATTTAAAGATCTTAGTTGCTTTCAATCACTAGCGGCGCCCAGACCTTATCTTTATTATTTTTCTGTAACTTTGCATCACTGAGCTGTCTTTAATTTGACATATTTCAATGTAAATGCATTACAATAATAGCAACATCATTCCTGTAAATACAGTTTGTAAATTGCAACACTCTGCTATTATGATTGGTTCCACCTGCACTCATTTGAGGCAGTCAGCCATAAATAGATCTTCCCATCAATCTGGACTCACACGCGCTCTGAATGATTACTGTCTCACGCCTATTTGACTCTCACCCATTGCGATGCTTAACCCTTTCCTTCTTTTTCCTACACCTTCATTTGCAGCGTTGGCCTCCAAGCAGACATACATAAGCTACAGTAACCATGCCATCTGAGACAGAGACGAACTGTGGAAGTGGAGCGACCGCCTGCCTGAGGAGAAATCACCTGATTCTTGGAAAACCTGGGGAAATACTGGAGGACTTCCAAGCTGCTAAAGCACAGAGGACGGGGGTGGAAAGATGGGAATTTCTCCATAAAAAGAAAGGGATGTCATATTTTTCTAGAGAATCAGGTAAAGGCTTGAATGCCAAATTTATGAGAAAATATGTAGGTTAAAGAGATGGAAGGAGACGGGAGATGCAAGGGAGATTGGACAGTTAAATTTCCTCTTCCCACCCTTTCTGAGACACACGTGAGCGTTCGAGTGGTGGCGTTTCCAGATGCAGGCTGAGTGAAACACCTGGAGACTACAGTAGGTTTTCCTTCTGAAGTGTATAGCACACAATTTCAGTTCTTTTCTGAGGCGTTTTTTTGTCTCATTTCAACAAAAACAAGGCAAAAAGTATTCTGTTTTTGCTAATGCAGTTGGAACGTATAATAATAAAGTGTTATTTTTGGTTACTGGTATTATTGGGGTTGAAAGCTGCAACTGTTCATGCCTTACTACAGTACATTAAGTATTTCTACATGAACTAACCATATCTGAAACATGGCAAAAATAAAGCAGTGGGTCATCCCAGTTTTTTATTAAATGTTTCATAATGATGATGATGACGATGCCATCATCTTGACAAACCTAGTGTACAGTCCCAGAGCATGCTTGTGGGAGCATCACGTGTACTGTGCTGTGTTGTCAACGTCTATGGAATGCAACATTTGTCATGGTTGTCATTCACAGTGGAGATGTCATTTTGGACCATTACCCACTGGGTTACCCTCTGCTGAAGAAACAGTAATTTCAAACAGTAAAGCAGCAAAACAAATTGCTGTGGAATACTTTTATAGTTTACACCACACATCATAAACGTCAGTCAGGACGAGGAGACTCGTCGATGCATATACTTCAAACATCCCAGATTTATTGGCCCTTATTTATCAAGAGGTTGTTGAAGCCTTCGCAAATCCAAGTGCTTGAATGATTGTGAGAAATTCAAGTTGCATCTCTTACTTTGTGTCTTCTATTTGTGTGTATTACTATGTTTAAAGATACAGATTTTTTATATAATCTTATTTTTCTCATGTCTGTAGAGCTAGATAACAGTGTGTTCTGTCACCAAAAGCTTGTTTTTGAAGGAATAGAACTGCACATCAGTCAGTTGTCAGATGTTCTATTTTTAAAGCTTGATGGTACAGTATGATAGATCAAAAGAACAGCATTCCACTGGGATCTCCTGTGATTTGTGGTGGATGTACAAGTATCCCGTGTTCCTCACGAAGACTGTTTTCCACAGGCCTTTTTTCTTCGTGAAGTTTGGAGCTACAGTGGAAATGATTAATGAGAGTTTTAATTGTATTTTGGGGAGAAAATTAGGCGCATGCAGCTACTCAGCATGGAGACCCATTTGGAGAAGGTGCAAGCTCCCTTCCATCAAACAGCTAAAATGTTGAAAGATAATTAGTGTGATGACATGCAAAGCATTTTCTCAGGAGTGTTTTATCTTTAAACATGCTCGGTACCACCGTTTTAGTGCTAATGCTATGGCCTGTGTTGATCCTTTTGCATATTGTCCTCAATCCAGTGGAACAGTATTTTAATAAATGTCGGACTTACTGATACAAATACGGAGAATAGTCACTTCATTTAGCCAAAGAGGACTTTGTTTGGGTAAACATGCATTATGTAACTGGGTCGCTCATATGTGGATCCCACTGGAAATGAAGAATGAAAACTGCAGCTCTCTGCAGATTTAGGCTTCATTTTGGAATATTGGGGGGTTATTTTAACCTATACTGTGCAGTTGAGTCTCTAACCGTGCTCAGTCAAAGGGGATTGGAATTCAGCAAATACATGCATCTGTTTATGTCTTTTATTCAATTTTGAAAGTAATTGACATACGGAAAAAAATCCTGATTAAAAAAGCAAAAGATCCAAGAAATAAGTCCCTGGAAATTGAAGCTTAGCATCAAGGGATCCTGAGAAAAGAGCTCAAATGCCAGTTAAAGTTGTACTCTCGAAGATCTCTGTTTCGTTCTCTTTGGCAGCACCTATGGAGATAAATGGTAATTGCAGGAGCACACTTCCCAGATATCCAAACAGTGTCACATGTGTGACGTCCACGGTTGGCTCCGGTTGTAACTCTTGATTTTCCTCGCTGACGGTCGCTTTCTTTTTCAGGCTGTTTGCCTTCATCTGAGCGTCGAGTTTGTTTCTTTGTCTTTAGATTTTCACTTATTTTTGAAGTTGTATCTGTAGTCATCCATCTTTTCTTTGTTTGTTCAGCCATAGTAGATTACTGTTTACTCGCAACACTTGCAGAGACATCTGTGGTGTTAGCTCCGCCTACCCTCTCTAGCAGACCAACCACTGCTGAGTGATGGAAAACGCGTCACTAACTGGGCGCCGCTTGTCGCGACAGACACCCAGTCTGTAAATGCAAAGGCTTTCATCAGTGGGCCATACGCTCAATCACCCTTGTGGTACCTTTATTCAGCGATAGATAGTGACCTAACAGAGTTTTATTTAAATGAAAATCTTCGAGATTATCACTGTAATATAAGACTTATGTTCTTCAGGTTCTGTGTTTTTTCTGCCCCTTGAGGGTCAAAAATAGCTCATGCTGCTCCTTCTCTCTAAGATGCATTAATTGATTTTTGCAGTTATACTGACAATCTCTCATTTCGAGATCAAAAGGGGTGATGAAAGACGCTTGATAAATAAGGGCCAGTGCCTTCATTCTGTGCCTCATATCCATTAAAATACTCCTGCCATCCTTTCCGTGGATCATTCATGGTGTCGTTTGTGTTGCATCCGCTCTGTTCATACATAAGGAAGAGAGGACTCAATGTACTATTTATAATTACATATGTAAACTCCATTTCTGTCTCCGGTCGATAAAGTATTTTCTCATGAACAGTAACTCTGGAATTTGTCTCATTAAATGTTATCCTCAGAAATGCAAAAATATGTATGTTGCATGTCAGAACTCATAACAAATCATGTGAACAATTTGACAGGAAGTGGTGCAGAAGGAAAACTACTGCTGAGGATTATAAATAACTAATATTTTGGTTTAATCAATAATTCTCTCAGCGTCAACAAAAGTCTAGGGTGTTGCAGCAAATGTTGTTTTCTCATCATTTGATACGGTATCGTTTGTGGGATTGTTTGTGTTTGTGAATATGATCATTTCTTTTTTTTGACACAGCCCCCCCTCCCCCCCTTTTATTTTTCTAAAACACTTCGTCTGTGTTACAAAATAGAATATGTAAGTGATGACTGAAATTCAATGGCAAGTTAATGTACGTTATAAAAATGGATTGATCATGTCTGCTTTATGTACTGAATTATTTAAAAAAAGAAATATAAAAAAGAATTACAGTGCCTGGATATTTATGAATTATATATAGAAAAAAGACAAATGTGTAGAGCATGTTCATTTTTATACAAGATATTTCTAATAAAAGACTGTTTTGCTAAGAAAGTGTGGCTGCTTCTTCAGTATATCCCACCTTTAATCGCAACAAGAAACAAAGCTTTGAAATATGTTACAACCCAATTGTTATTATATAGGGCTGGGCGACATGGCCAAAATCCTATATCATGATATGGGATTTTTCATATCTCGATACACATCAAGATTAGGGATGCACGATATTGGATTTTTTGCCGATATCCGATATGCCGATATTTTACAACTCATTTAGCCGATTACCGATACCGATATTTGTTCCCCACACACCTAATTGCAGAGTTCATCAACTCTCTTCTGTATTGGAATTAGCGTACAGTATAATGGTGATACTCTTATCACATTTGTTACAACGGTCGGGGTGACGGGTCTTGAGATGGTTAATCAAGTTTGTAGTGTTGAAAGACTTTGCCTTGGCTCCTCCTTGCATCACCGAAGCTGAGCAGTCATTGCAAATAGCAGTTTTGCGATCTATTTCGGACACTTTGGCTTCTAACTCTCTCACGCTGCAGGTAGACACACGTGACGTCATCACGCTGCGACGCGCTGGGGACATTGCGCCGAGGTCGGGCATTTAATCAAGTATGCAGCAGCCCATTATTTTATCGTTTAATTATATCGGGGGATATCGGCGTGTTGGCCGATATCCGATAGTTCATTTTTTAGCCAATATCGGCCGATACCGATAACGTGCCGATAATATTGTGCATCCCCAATCACGATATATCCTGTTTTCTGGTAATTTAACAAATAATAGGTCTATATGAAACAACCACATGGTAAAGCCTATTTTTGGATCATCCTGAGTGAATTAAATACCACTAAGTACTGAGTTTCCACTTGGGCTGAGCCTGAGTCCTTTTCTGCACATTAATGTCCATGTTAATAAACAGCGCCTCCCTCTATGGTTCGCTCCAGGTTCCCTCCCACATGCAACGTTTAGAATGTAAAGCATTGCCATAAAGCAGCTCAGCTGCTGGTTCTGTGAGATCACGATAGAGACGATATAGAAAAACACATACAACAGACATTTTCATATTGTTTTAACGATATATATTGTCATACTGCCCAGCCCTAGTTATAACTGGTAAACATGATCATGGTCATCATCATAGTAGGGTCAATTCGATAATGAATATCAACTTTACATTATATTCAAGACCAGTGAAAAAAACATGATATATCCTTTAAATTATCATGTTAGAAGCTCTGATTTATGTCTTTGCAAAGAGATTTGAAGGAGCTATTTACTCATCATTACACAGGAACAGGTATTTAATCATAGCTGAACACAAGAACTTATATGAGCTGAAATAATCACTTGATTATTGGATTTGTAGATTGACAGATTTCTCTCCTTGACATTGATCAAGCAAACCCTTTAAGTTGGACTATGTCAACTTGGACTCTGCAGAACTTAGGTAGACATTCTCCATTATTTTCTGACATCCTAAAGATAACGATTAACAACTTATTTGAGATTTTAAAAAAGTAATACGATAATTAAACCATGCACAATCATTAGTTGAATTATATACAGTATAAACTGAATGTATAAAGTGTCAAAGAAATGCTTTAGTTGGCATAAAGGCATAAATAGAATAATGATGGTTGTAATGGTTGATGGTCGTAAGGTTTTGTAAAACAAAACACCTGGAGACTGGTGTTTACATGATTTATATACATGAGAAAGCCACATTCAGATCACACACAACATCTCATATTGGGATAGTCCAGAGATAAAACTTGTGCATTCCATGAAAGAATCAGGGTTTTTCGTCTCATCTTTTTCCCTGCACAATCGTAAACTCGCAATTTGCCTGAGGAGAAGATGTCGAGGGGTTGGGATAATGGATTTCACTATCAGACACAAATATTTAATCGTCAGTAACATATAGAAAATCTCAAGGCCACTGTTGCGCTGGGACCTCGTTTGTGTCATCTTAGCACCAACTATGTAAAAATGTGACCGCAAGTCAAATAAAGCATCTGATGACGACGCTGCATGTGTATTGTGAGTTTCAGGAGTAATCAGGGGAGCCATAGCCTCAACCTCGGTTTAATGGTAGATCAATATGGTCAGCAACACCTGCAGGAGCTTTGAACAAATTGAGAAAATATCATGCTATCCATAAAAGCTGACAGAATTATGAGCCACTCTAAATGAAAAGCAGAGCTAGTGAAACTATCTGTGTAGTGGATTTACAGCAGGGGTAAAATTGCGACCTGGGTGATCACTGATAAGGGACAATCATTAGCCTTGTGTTTGCTAAGTGAATCCCCTGCTCTGCACTATTAGCAACACAGCAACAAAATCCTGTGGTCTGTTTTTCTCTGTGATATATGTGAGACTGCCTCGGGAGGAAATGTACATTCTTCAAGTTCTAATAAAGACTCTTCTCCCTGCTGCTAAGTTCCCCCGACTACTGCAAAGCAATTCTGGGTTTTAATGGAAAAACAGGTCTTGAAAACTCCAGGCTGTTTTTGTTCTGTCAAGGTATAAGTCTTAATTTTCCCACTATTTTCTTTGCTGGGGAGTACATTGTCCTAACTCATATGGCCACAAGATTAATGACAAGAACAACTGGGAAAGAAGCAGGCTCTTCATCTGCAGTACATTTGGTCTCGGTCGCCCTCTTGGAATCTTATAAGAAATAATCAATCAGTTATTATTAAAGCCTACATCCAGTTCCAGCTGTAAACTGTACTGTTCGGTTTTAAAAAAAAAAAAACGATTAACAGACTAATCAATAACAGAATCCTGTCATTGTGGAGAATATTAAAGGCAACTCTCTAAAAGAAAGTCTAAATGACTCAAAGGTACAGAAACTATTAGAATTTTTCCAGTGGACGGCCTCAGCAGGCAGCTTTGTAACCTGCTGCAATCGGTACAATGTATTCCTTTGGGGCAACTGCGCCTGATCAAAGTAGGTCCACTGAAAGTGTTTCTTTTTGCCACTGATAGGCTCAGATTGTTATTTTATGGGTCTGAGAACAGAATGGAAACAATCCCCACAGAGATAGACTTGCATTTACAGCATACCTTCTTACCAGCATATCTTCCCTCCATCGCTTCCTTGATTTCATATGGAAAACTTCTCCTCAAGCAAGACCTCTTTTTCTGGTTAAACATACAAGTATGTATATGGTTAAACAAGAATCTAACTTTGACAAATAGTCAATATTGGAACAATTACAAAATAGTTTGAAGCTATTAAGACAAGATATGGAATAATTTGGCCCGTGTTAAAAGATATAGAAATTATCCTTTAAATCAAGAAAAAACAGCAAGCACGTTATCATACTTTGAGCCTAAAATTAAACTGCTTACACTGTAACTTTTTGCCTCATTATAGCAGTCAAATTTAAGAAATAGAGAAAGCATTTATTATGGCTTTATTCCATTTCGGTGTCTGAGAAAGCATTAACAGAGGGCATGCATAAATAATACAAGGGTCATGCTAATCAGAACGTGCCCTAATAAAAGTCATTTCCTACTTAGGAATGCAGGGTATTTTTGTTACAGTACCATGGTACACTGGCCACCATCATTGGAATAGCACATTGTCATACGTCATGCTGGAGGATGAACAGTTCTGCAGCAGAAAATTACCACAGCAGGAAACTGATTTACTTGTCAAGCAGGTGCAGAGTCACTGTGACTGCGAGGAGGTCCCCACAGGCTAATGATGCAAACCTGGTATATAAATACAACTGTTAGCTCGTCCCAATGCTGTCTGCATGCTGTCAGATAACCACATACCGTTGGAGACGTACAGTTAATCTGTTAGGACCCTGGTATGAGATCATTTGTCAGTTATAATAAAGTAAACCAATTACCAGTTGCCTGCTATCATCACTTGTTGTGTTTGGAAGACACAGTGGGGACAAAATGCGAGTTAATTAATACATAAAATGGCTAAAGCCCCCCGTCTACAGACATAAGGGAGAGAGATATTTACTGAGTCCTGGGTTCACAGTCTGATTCTTTATGCTTATTTTGAGGCAGTCAAAACTTTTTTTCTGATGCCAGAGACACTTTAATCTCCTTGACCTTCCTGGATACTCTTTGGTCCAGATTTAAAAGAAATCTTGGCCTGCTGATTTCAGGTGTTACATCAAGGGGTGTCATTTAGACATCCTGATTTGAACAAGGAAAGTGGCCACTCTTGGAGGGTTTAAGTGGAAGTCACGCAGACTGCCTATGCTAAAAGCTTAATGTTAAAATTGACTCAATTTAAAAAGGCATTTAGACTAAATTTGTGGCCTTTCACTTCCTGCACTTCTGACTGTGAAGGCAGAATCAATCCAATAAGACGGTGGGTGTTGGTGCTACAAAGTTAAAACATACCATTTAATAGTGGTCACAAAGGATTCATACTAGAGATAGACCGATATGTTTTTTTCAGGGCCGATACCGATACCGATTATTAGTAGTCAAGGAGGCCGATAACCGATATGTGGAGCCAATATTCATTTGCAGTAAAAGTGAAAATATTGGCGTCAAAATTTTGAAAAATACAAACTCCAACACTTAACTTTGTTTAAATGCCTTTAAGCATATGTTTATTAAACAAACAAACATAAAAAATAAACAATATATAAAACTGAAAATTTAAATAAATAACTTCCTGAAGTTTTATAAAGTAAATAAAACAAAGTTTAAAAAAATTTGCAAAGAAATGAACTCGTTCTCCTCTCTGCCCTGTGTGTGAGCACTCCATGCACAACTTTCACTGCTGATTGGCTGTTACCTGTGCCATGGCTCTGCGTGTAACCAATCAGTGCTGTGGGTGGGACAATGCTGGAGACAGAGTAGTGACTGCAGACAGAGAGGCGCGGCTGCATCAGAGCCAAAATAACCCAGTTTTAAATTGATCTTTTATCGGCTGTCGGATTAAAAAAAAAGGCAGATGCCGATATGCGTCAAAATGCCAAATATCGGCGTCGATAATTGGCCTGGCCGATAATCGGTCTATCCCTAATTCATACAGCTTTAAATGCAAAAGTAAGGACCAAGAAAAGAAAGAAGGGATAAATATTACAATGATATTCTTAAAGATAGGTCTTAAATGTTGGACGATCGGTTGCGAATGTTCCACTTATATGAAAGCCGGGAATATTGGAGGAATTAAATGCCAGCCCCTGCTAAATTGTTTATTCTTCTCTGTTAAGCCTAGCTATCTATTGTCTGTAATACTCTTACAGGAAGCAATGAGATTCTGGATTGGATTTTCCTTTTAAATTTCTCTTGCATGGTTTATCAGCTCATGATACACAGTTCTTAAAATAATTTCCAACAAATTGCCAAGAAAACGCTGCATCTTTTGAACATTCCCCCATTAAATGTAGTATTACCACATCCTCCACATCCCCATTGGGCAAATTAATAAGTACTGTTCATGATATCATTTGGGGAATATGAGCTGAAAATAAAAAAGATTTTCCTCTTTTGAAATATCACTTTAATATTTCCACTCTGCTGCTCTTACCACCGAGAGATTTTATTTTGTCCCCAGGAGGAAAGAATAAAACGTTGGTGAGGTGTTGTTTCTTTGGCCTGATACTTAGGCTGTGGTAAGTTTAGATTGAATTAATTCTGCTGGTTTGTGGCGCATCATAAAGTAAAGTGTGCTTAACAAATGAGGTCGAAAACACTCCCTCTCTGCCTCTTTGCGGTCAAACACTCCATGGTCGTCCATTTTTACTCCCACAGTCTGAGGTTGTCCCAGCAGCTGTATGTGGTGTCCCATTAATCTTAACTCCATGAACATGTGTCTCACTCTGTGTGACTGATGTGGCTCCTGTCAATTGATGCTGGCACCAGACAGGGGTTTACTGTGAGTGATGGAGCTGGGAGGCCGCGAAGCTGTGATGACAAAAGGAATGAATCTCTTTGCTATATACGGCTGTATTTTCACATCATGTAAATAATGTATAATACAGGTAGTTGCTGAAGAGTAATAACAGCTTTAGGTGCAAAATTAAGTCTGTTAAATGAATGAACTTGTCTGTATTTTACTTAACCAGTTTTATAAACTTCCTACAAGAAGGAAAAATGAAACTGCGACGGAGAATTTTCTAGGTAGAACAATAAATCACGATGACAACTTATACCCTGTTTTGTGGCCAATTACAGCAAAGCCTGTAGCAGGAATTTAATTTGGACCTCCCTTGACTAGTCACAAAACATAGTAATCACTGAAATTATCTTACTCCAGTTTATTCTCAGGGAACGGCCTGCTGTGTCAACTGTGTTGTTTCTTTAGTAAGGATGACAGTTTTCTGAAGGAAAGTAGTGTTGAAGTGTAAAATACAACATTTCAAACTCCCAGCATCCACCTTTGACACTGGTACAGTAAACCTCATTATAAAGCCAGCTCAAAAATCCCCACAGGCGCAGCTGAACTAAACACAACAGTTTGAACCATTATGAATGGCCCAAAGTGCACTAAAAGTGTTTCCAGAACACCACACTGCTGCTGTGTATCATCAATCTAGTGGGAAGTGCGTAAAATTTAACTGAAAACTGACCGACGGCAAAATCTTCCTTGTTATCATAAAAATTACTTTATCTTACAGCACGCCCTCGGCCAATCTCCATACGAGAACAGTAGACAGAGAATATGCTGATTTTGACTTATTGAGGAATAATGTATAATGGCTGCACTGGTAGTTTCTTCCCTTTATTTAAAAAGTTGTTTTTTTTGGCTTTCTGCCTTTATTGGATAGGATAGCTGAAGATAGACAGGAAATGTGGGGAGAAGAGAGTAGGGGATACCTGTGATCAGTGTGTCCAAGCTGTAGCTTCAATACATGGGGCGCCTGCTCTACCCACTAAGCTAAACCAGTAAACCATGCACTGGTAGTTTCAAGAAGTCACTTCCTGTCTATTTTAGGGTGTTAGGTACTTGGAAGAAAATGTGACAACA
Source organism: Semicossyphus pulcher (assembly GCF_022749685.1). Classification (NCBI taxonomy): domain Eukaryota; kingdom Metazoa; phylum Chordata; class Actinopteri; order Labriformes; family Labridae; genus Semicossyphus; species Semicossyphus pulcher. The sequence continues at coordinate 24,143,543 of NW_027211637.1, forward strand.
TATGAAATGTTAATTCAAGGTATCATTGTGAAAATCAGTTTTTTGACAATGGCCTAACATTCTGATCTATTGAAAGGCTGGTGTCTGTTTCAAACAGTAAAAAGTCTCCAGTGGCTACAAGCACAAGACACAACCTGTTAATGTCCATTTAGTTGAATCAGCAATTTAACCACATCACTTTTGTTGCCTAAAGCAGTGGTCCCAAAGATGCCAGTTTCATTCCTGTTAGCAGCACCTATGCTAACAGTTGGTAGCCACGGGTGTGTTTTAGACCTCACTCCAAGGGAGATCCAAAAAATCATCCTCGCCGACAGTGTTGTCCGTTTCTCTTTATGTTTCTTTTTCTTTGGGTTTGCGTTACTTTTGGAAGTTTGATCATCATGATCTTTTCATCTTTTCTTTGTTGGGCCATAGTGACCTTTTACTCTCAACTTAGTCGACAGCAGCGTGGAGTTGTTAACCTAACCATTTGCATCACCACAGAATAAATCAAACCAGTACTTAATTTCTTAAAACTTACTTTCTAGGAGACAATGGTGTTCTGACACATTCTGTTAATAAGAGTAGGCTAAATTACAAACCTGGAAAAATCATGAGAATAAGGCTAAATAATACCAGAATCTTAAATTGATAAGAGATTATAACACATCTGCAAAACACACTGCACTCAGCTAAAGACTAATGAGCAATCATATCATCTGTATACGGCGAGCACAGCCTACAATAGGAGAGAACTAGGCTGCAGCGCAGAGTCATTACAGTTAGCTGTCCACAGTGTTTACACTGATTAAATACAACTTGAAATTTTAACACTGCAAATATGCCCCTGAAATAGTGGCTGACACTTTTTGGCTAGCAGCAGTATTAGAGTGTGAACCATAAACACTGTGATGATATTCACAGAAACGAGCGACTCACGCAGTTTATCTTGAGAGGAACCATTAACAGTTTATGCATGTCCCAAAAGATTCCACCCCCCAGGAAGATACGCTTGTTTATTTGTTTGAACAAGAACATCAGCTTCGTCTTTATGAATGTTTAAAGGGCTTGTGTATCTGAAGATGACATGAGATATTTTGGCACACATTATCCGACGACTACGCTGTAATTAATACCAACAAGTTGAGCAGTTTATAGCCGTGCTCCATCAAACAATCAGATGGAAAAAAGTCTCTACACTGGAATCTGATAATTGAAATTCAAATGAGCACATATCTACAACAAACATTTAAATCACCCGGGAACAAAGTCATTATGCATAATAGCAGCCTTTTCCTGGACCTCAAGTAATCTCAACAAACTGCATGACAGCATAATGGAGCCCTATTGAGGAAAGATAAATATTCCATCAGTTAGACAGGGGGCTCCCTCTTTAAAAATGCAGGGACAAACATGAGGACAAGTTTGTGCAAGCGACAAACAAAAGTTCCACACCTGTCTTTCAAGGTTTAACATGTATCAACAGTGGGAGTCATAATAATTAAAGAAATCACGAATCGAATTATGTTTTTCTCCAGGAAAGTCTCAAAACTACACCCTGTGAAATGACTCCCCAAATATTTAAATGAAAGCTGATAATTAACAGGCTATAAAACAGACTTTAATACACTAATCTGTGTTGGAGCATAATTAGGTGCGTTAACCGAAGTGCTTTTACTTATTTCTTATGCTATTTCATACTTAAACTTAATTTGGAAGGCAAAAACTTTTTACTCCATTAAATTGATTTTATGGCTTCAATTACTTCACAGATAAAGAAATGAAACAGCGAACATGAAATGGTGAGTAATAAAAACAGGATTAATTGTTGTATGTAATAAAACCAAATCGCATATGAATCAATTTAAAGCGGAATCGCCTTAGCCCACAAGAAAAATTAAAATTCTGCTGTAACATTAATGAATCAATAATAATGTGCACATAATGATGTAAGCTTTAAAATGATGGCTTGTAACTTTGAATTATTTAAAAATTGTTTTGTCGATATTTTCCTTAAAGTTATAATCTCAAAGAGCTCAGTTCCCTTCTATATGGCGGCACCTTATAGCAATAAAAGACAATTGTGGGCACATGTGTCCCAGATATCTGGACGTCTATGGTTGGCTCCCTTTGTTACGGTTGTAACTCTTGATTTTCCTCGCTGACGGTCGCTTTCCTGTTTAGACAGTTTGCGTTTCATCTGAGCGTCAATTTGTTTCTTTTTCTTTGGATTTTCACTTATTTTTCAAGTTGTATCTGTAGTCATCGATCTTTCCTTTGTTTGTTCAGCCATAGTAGATTACTGTTTACTCGAGACCAGAAAAGCAGCCGCTTAGCTCCGCCTACCCTCTCTGGCAGACCAACCACTGCTGGCTGATGGAAAACGCGTCAATAACTGGGCGCTACTTGTGATTTCTTCCGTGAAAGTCGCCACAGACACCCAGTCTGTAATACTGCAAATTCAAAAGCTTTCATCAGTGGGCCGTAGGCTCTGTCACCATTGTGTTGACATTTGTTTAAATGAAAATCTTTGAGATCATATCTTTAAGTAAAGGACCTTTTGATCTACCACTGTTGTACAGTTTGGTCTTGTTGTATACACAGAAACCATATTTCAGTAAAGCACTAAAGATTATGGAACAAGAGACAGAATCATGTGTACATTACCATCAATCCTTGCACAATAATAACAGCATGCCAAGACTGACAGGACGATTTAATGGACCTGATCACAGGATGAGACCCCTCATTTATCTCCAAGTATGCACATGAGTGTGTTTGCATGTGAGTGTGTGTTTGTGTGTACGAATAAGCTGCTGTACGTGCAGTAGTGTGCATGCCAGGTGTATGAAAACGACATGCAGGTTATATCACACTGCAGAGTCTGTATTTGGAGCTTTGCAGTAGTTTGTTGTCTGTGAGGAGATGTCAATCAAATGTGTTCATGCCCTGACAGGAATTTAGTAATATTCCCGCTGCTATTTTTAACGTCTCCACGGCTGTTTTTGTGTTTCAGTCTTGCCTCGCTGCCCGGTTTGCACATTGTCATCATCTAACTGGATCATTCACACAGACTAACATCACAATATCCGAGGTTCAACCAGCAAATACACTGTTCTTTTAACATTAAAATTATGCAGGACATGTACACGTACATGTCACGCACATGCTGCCTGTCTTTTTTAGAAATATTGCTACCGTGTTTGGTGTGTGCGTGTATATGGCCGCTGCCACCCTGGTGACACTATTACAGCTCATGATTTAGGACTGTCATGACTCCATGCCATTATTCATCTCATACACACATTCTCTGCTCGCTCCTCTGCTTCACCTGCCCCACAGTAGGTATTTACGTGTTCAGTTAGCTGCGCTATTGAAGAGGCCGGCCCATATGTCTCCCTGAACCCTCTGAATAATTTAGCCCAACAGCCATTCCTATAAAAACCCCATCTATATTAATGAGCAGCCTCCAACCATTTGGATCACCGCATGAAGGTTGCGGTCCCTCCATCATGCTTGAGGTGTCGTAGAAGGTCCGCCTTCACCAGACAATCTCAGGTGGAGGATGCAAAGAGTAGATACTAGTCTGTTCAAATGTAAAATGACACTTTCTCCCATTAATCAACCAGCTTTGGCTTCAACTCAAAGTCGCAGACACAAAGATCCTATCCTAGCAACCCAACACATTGTGAGGCAGCCATTTTCAAGCTTTCAGCAACAAGGTTTGGTGCAATCCAGTGACTGAACAGCTTGACTGAAAGGTCGCCCATGTGGGAATGAGGTTTACTGCCACAGCAGAGAAGCTTTTTCTGTTGGAAGTGAAAGGAAAAGTTATAATGTAAGGTGGTGACCAACAATTAAAAATCTAAATTGGAATGGCTGGTGCCTGGGCAAAACGCTAAGTGGGGTGTATCATTTTAAGTTTCTCAATTTCCACAGAGAACTTTGTGAATTTCTGTTTATTTCATCGGATAAAATTTGGGTAGAAATTACTTTAAACTATTGCCCTCATTTAATTATTCAGAAACTATTGAAGGCACCTTTGTGACTGTTTGTATTTAGAATATACTGGCTGCTACCTCTGTTGCTCAAATAAGAAAACGTATTACACAGCCTCCTGTTTCACAGTCTACCAGTGCACTTGTTGATTAGGATTTTAAATAGGTTGTACAATCTGCAGAGATGTGTCAAACATTTATCCTGTCAAATATTTTAGATGAAGTCAAGAAAGTCCCACGCTGAACTGCAGGTCATGGTCCAGAGGAAGTAAACTGCTGGGTGGTGTGACTAAAAATCTGTACCAGAGTATTTTTTAATATTCTGGCAGTTTCACGGTATTTTTTTCCCATGTCTGGGTTTTTTATAGGTTTATAGCAGAGGTGGGTGATTTGACCTAAAATTTTAATCTCTTAATATTTCTTTTCCTTACAAAATGAAAAGGTACTGACTCTAGCTCTTTTTGCTCTATTGTCAATGTAAGGGAACACATCGATGTGTTTTCATGTACATATACACGATTAACAATTATACTTAAGGTTATTTGGGACTTTAAAGTCTATTTTCTATTTTACAAAACAAAAATCTATTTACCACCCTTGGTTCAGCGACAACAAGACATGTGGGTTGCAACTGGGTGACTTGTCATCTACCATTCCTAATGGTGTTCAAACGTATGTTTAATCAGCGTGAGCAGCCCCGTGACGGGAATTTTTGGAAACGAAACTCACGCGTCGTACTTCCTCTCGGCAAACGCACAACCTCATGTCGTGTGTGCGCACACATTCACTGAAAAGCCGACTCGCGTAACCGCGTCTGACTCAATCATCCCGCCGACATTATATACGACAGCTGAAGCGTCAAGTGCATGATTACAGGCAAGTGACACATACTCTAAATGCAGAGCGTCAGGTCTCTGTGTGCTCTGTGGAAGAGATGCACTAATGTGATTCCAGACGGACTTTTCCTAGAGATAAGTTATGGAAAACGTGTACGAAAACCAAAACATGTGTTTATCACGGTATTGACGGTGTTGCACAATCCATGTCATGGCACAACGTGACACCGGTGATGGTATGAAACCGGTTTGCCACCCACCCCTGGTTTGAATATCTTCTGTTTGGTCCACAGAGCAGAAATAAGCTGGATTTCATTCTAGTAGCTCAAATGCATGTCTAATACCAACATCCAGTTAAGACACAAATAGTGAAATCCACAAACATGAGGGCTGTTTTGTTCAAGTTGGTCGGATAATTGCTTTTGGAAAGTGGATATTTGTCATGAAGTGAGACGCTGGTGTGGAATTAACTACCTCTCTCATCTGTCTAATGAAATAACCCCGCTGCCTCAATTTGTCACTCTTGCTGCTTTGAACGTCAGATAAAAAAAACATGCAGCTTTATCACTGCATATACAAGTAGATCCAAGCACTTCTGTTCATTCCTCATTTGCCCAAAAAACTTGGTTCTTGACTTCATTTACAGAGTTAACATAAATAAACAAAGGAAACGCTAATGCAAAAATGTAGCTGAAGGCTTTTTACACTCCTGCTGTATTAAATCAATTTTATTACTGGCTGTGAAGTACTGCTGAAGGATCAACAGATTTCCCCCATTGATGCCTTTATGATGTGTCAGGCTCGAACAATGCTTTGGTATGAAGCCATTGTGGGGGAAATCAGCTATTGATCACAACCAGTTGGTGAATTGCCTTGGAACGAAGATTAAAGAGCAGATCCGTCGCAGAATAACTCTAACTGCCCTACCCTTTCAATCTCTCTCTCTCTTTCTCTTGTTCCAATAAACATTCAATAATACCACGCCATTCCTCAGCAGAGCATCTGCTGCCATGGCTGGCCATTTGTCTTTATGGTTAGTAATTCACTTACCAGGGGGAGCAGTGTATGGCCCAAACTTTCATCAGCAGAAGTGTGGTTTTTCATTTGAGAGTAAATGAAATGAACATAGGAAATGAATAAGCCGAGAAATAAAATGGAGCAAAAAGAAAAATGAAAAACTCCTCTTGGCCAACCACAAAAACTCCCCCTGGAGTGCTGCTGCACGCCAAAATAATGGCTTTGTGCAAGGAGCAGTTATTCACTGTCAGGATGCAACAGCTTGAGTGTAAGTTGCGTGGCTGCCATCCAGTGAAACAGTTTGCATTCCTGTCTACCACCTGTCCTTTCTGTGCTATGCTGACATATCTATTAGAAGAATATGAGCCTGCCCTGGAGATTATTCCTCAATGCAATTTGGCATCTACAGTCAGAGGAAAACTGCTGTAATCACCATGCTGTGTCAACACAGAGAGAATGCAGAGACCGGCCTTTCTTCTGTTGACAAAACGACCGTGACAAGAATCTCCTCTGCAGGGACGCCACAGTATATCTTCTCCATGAACTCTCATCTTGTCTAAATGCCATCAGGCTGTGTTTCCAATCTTGTTGTTGCTGCAAAACAGTATAAATGGAGAAAAGACCTTGTGGAGGATGATGGGCTATGAGATATAATTCAAGGTGGACCAGGTGTTTGCAACCAATTAAGAAAGGTGCGAAATGACACTTTGTCACGATGCTCCCTTAAAGGAGATTTTTTTAGCTTATTCACTCAAAAGACTTCCATGTAAGAGCAGAAACATGCACACTGTACTTTACACAGATATTGCTCAAGCAGACACTTCAACAATAACCTAATGAAGCAACCTTGACGTTCAATGAATGGGAATCATTTTCACTTCCTGTATCCTCCAGAATGTGATGCCAAACACAACTCTAATACTACAAAGATTAAAAAGGAGAAGTAATATAACAAAGATTGCTCTGTCACTCTGTCAACCGCAATTTGGCTTAAGCCTTTACGATCTGAGCAAACAGCGCATCAGTTATTCACATTTGGTAGGATGTTAAAAAAAAACTCCATGGAAAATATATGCAACTTTTTTGGGGTTACAGTAAAATTTCATCACCAGTCAATTTGGCTAGTTTTGAAAGGCAAACCAGTGTAGAGTTGTTCTTTGTTGGGTAATTGCACAGCTGTAGAATTACTTAAGTGTAATTGTTTGTTCCAGTCTTTAAATCAGGAGCTCTTTACTGACAAATAAACCTTTTTTTATGGAAAGAACCAGCTATTTTCAGTCCATTTATAAGGACTATTTGGAAATAGTAACCTTCTCCACAGGTTTTACCAGCAGGAGGGAGGAAGTGACATTATTCTGATGCTTCTCAGCATGACACAATCGGCCAATGAGTAATGTGTCCTACCTCTTTATACTGAAACTACGCACAGCGACAAAAGCAAACCTTGAGAAATAAATCTGGTTCTTTCTTTCAATTTCATGCTGATTAGCTGCAACCTAATCCTTTCAAACAGTTATTAAAAGGAGAAATGACTCTTCATGGCAGCACAACCTTCGACACACAGCAGGAAATGAGACACTTTAAAGCTTTCAAATTGAAAGATGTTGACAAAAGAACTGAAATAAATTTGAACTATTCAGTGACGTTCATTTAAACTGCTTCTAAATTGATACTTGACAATTTTCTATTATATGAATAAAAACATCTCCGTCTCACGAAGGTTACAATCCAACTTGTGGTCTCTTAAATACTGAAAGGGCACGGATGTGTCCTGGAGCGTGTGATTACAGGTACAATTTGATTATTTATATATTAACAAATGTGGTGATTATTTTAAACTCACTTTTATTCCATATAAAGGCCTAACTACAGTCTAACATTCACTCATTTATGAAGTCTAACAGTAAATCTCTTTTACAGCATTGTTTTGTTCTGATGAATTATTTCAGCCTATTTGAGAATAACTACAGGCTGTTCAGTAGATTATTGATGAGGTATATATATTATCCTTTAAAATCATTTCAAGGCAGCTAGCGCCGTTTTAGCTCCTGTGATTTAGTTTTCCTGTTAATCTAATGTACCATAAGATGTATCTCCTGCAATAAAAGCTAATGTCTGAATCTTTATATTCACTCAGCAGCATGTTGGAAATCCTTTCGTACATGATAAAACATGGATGAAGCAACCAATATATCACCTGAAATCTAAATGCCATGTGCGGAAAGAAAAAAAACGCATGTCTCCAGCTGTTACGTGCACTCAGCAACCTGTGTAATAGCATGAATTGCTTATAAAGAAAAAGTAAAAGAAAATTAAAATAAAGGTGGATTTTAGGTCTTTTTCCAGAATGCCATGTCAGGCCGTAGAAGAAGCATTCTTATTTATTGTTGTTCAAAAGGGATATATGAGGGATCAGGAAGCTGCAGAGTCTGTTGTGTAGCTGCCGGTGGATTAGAGTGTGTTTGCAAAGCCTGTCTTGGCCCTGAACTCCAGGAAAGATGAGCAGATGAAATGTCTCACCACATGTAGCAAAATCAAATACAACCGACAATGGCACACAAGAGCACTCCCACCTGGGGCTTAAGACAGCACAGCAAGGAATGAAGACTAGCATGCCACCTACAGCTACGCACACAGAGGCTTTAAATCTACTGTTAAATAAGCAGAAAATAGACCCGGCTTGTTTTACACGGCTAATTTGGGTGATTCTAATCTTGCACACTAATCTATGATAAATAGAACTTTCTCATCATCTGTGGCATTTGTTCATTCCTGGATACTTCATTATGTAATCTTTTATTTTGTTGTTTAATTTTCATCTTTTGTAACCTACGTTCTGACATGATGGTTTTAGAAACATTATGTTATAAATGTTATGTGTTTAAACATATTCCTCTCGGGTTACTTAGAATCTTTCTTTTATGCGTGAGGGCACAGATATGATTGTATTTTGAGCCAAGTGAAGCACTGAAGATCAAACCCATCATCTTACAATGCAAGTGCTCCTTTTTTTTCATTACACAGTATATAAGGGCAGAGAAAATTGAACTTCCTGTTTCTATTTCCATATATGCGGTCGTGTTTTTTGTCCACAGATGGAGTGCATTAGGCTTGTTTGGAGCCAGGTCTTCTTTTATAGTGAATAATGGTTTTCTGCACAGGGAAAGAATCCAAGTCCTGCCAATAAAGTGGTGGAGGTATATCATGGCCCTCATTAAGCAGAGCTATTATGAACCTGCTGGTGCACAGTGCCACAAGACAGGTTGAAAAACTGTCTCTCTGGACTTCCATTTCTCTGGCCCGAGTGAACAATGCAGCTTTTCTCTCCTGCCTTTGATATTGTTTCAGCAGCCATGATAAAATGGTGGTATATTCCTGCTGTGACATTGTTTAGCTATAAACCATCTGCTCCAGGTTTCTGTAGATTTACCCATTTAGAAAAACCTGAGGGAGGAACACCTACGATTGGTTTGATATTTATTATCACATTTCAATGGAGGCACTTTGTTTTCCAAAAACCAACAGAGAAAACCTTTCACATGCTGTATTGTTTCATTTTTTGTAACCAATGAAAGCATGTTATGTATTATGCATTTGCACCAGTAAAAATGTGCCAAATAGGATTGGATTTGATTTGGATGTTTTTCCCACGGATTGTACATTCGGTCAACTTTTCACATATTTTTGCATTGCATGGGAATCTAAGGTACAATGCACTTAACTAAGCTTCCATGTAACACACAAAAGTGAAGTACGTGAAAACTATGGGTGGTGGTTGAACATGTGTTTGAAGAAGCGAATCCATTTTAGGGGAAAATGCCAAATGAAAATATTGTTTCTGAAGAGTTTTTGAAGTTTTCAGCCAAGTGCCCAGATGGACTCTTAGATCTTAATATAGCTTCCTGGATGTGTCAATATATCTCAGTTTCAAACTATAATACACTGCATAATGATGCACACAAGAGTCTTTTTATATGAGCAATTCACCCTTACTAGGTTAGGACAGTGAGGGAAAAAGGGGTAATAAAGGGAGCAAAAACATTATTGTTATTAGTTTCAAAGAGCTCATTATAATTTGCATAAACATATTCAAGCTGGTCTTATAATATGACCATGCTCCAACTAGGCTTGCCGCAGTAATCAGTTACTAGTGCCCGCTGTAAAGCAGCAGCAGGGTCGCACCACAACCATTTATCGGCAACTTATTTGACCAAGTGGCAATATACGCAGGACACTGTGTAAGATCCATTCATCACCTATTATCATTTATCAGCGAAAGAGCCGACAAACACAAAAAGGGTCAAAGTTTTCATACTGCCATTTAAGGCACAGCATTAACTCATGCATTGAGTAACCAGCAAGAAAACCTTCCACCTTAAAAGATGCCAAAACTCCCAGTCATTATTCATCCTTAAGTGTTTAACACAAAACACTTTTTTGTTTAGGTTTAGGGTCAAAAACTTTTCTGTAGAATGTATGAACAGACAACAGGAGCGGCCATATCCTGCACCTTGTTAATGATGCCAGCTGCCGAAGAGGAAAACTGTTCTTGTTGTGTGATGTTTTGGTCCTGATGGACTGCGGCCTCTTGTTAGACGTGGGTGTCTGAAACAGTTTGTGTCGGGGTGAAAGGGGTCCTTCCTGCATGCCTCAGGCTCCTGGAGGCGTACAGGTCCTGGAGGAATGGCAGATTGCATCCAATCACCTTCTCTGCAAAGCGAATGATAGGCCCCCACCTGTCCTTGTCCTTGGCAGTGGCAGAAGCTTACCAGATGGTGATGGAGGAGGTAAGGAGCTCAATAATGGCTGAGTAGAAGTGAACCATCATCGTCTTTAGAAAGGGAGCTGGAGACGGGTGGGGCTGGGTTCATCAGATAGTCAATCTGTAACCTGTAGGCGTACCACATCAGAGATTTGTCAAACGAGTTTGGTGTCACCTGGAAACTTTGTTGGACTGATGGCTTGACTTGCAGCTGATGATACACTGTGAGAAGGCCTCATGAAAAAGGACACAGGTTTTAGGGGAATCTGTGTCTAAGGCATGTTTTCCTTGCTTTGTGTGTTGCCAGAAACTTGTCAGACAGGAAGTTTCTAATGCCCCTTCAGGAAGTTTCAGGCACATTTAGTTAAAATGAAAGCAGAGCTGAAGTCGACAAACAGGACCCTGGCACAGGTTCTTGAGGAGTCCAGGTGCTGAAGGATGAAGAGAAAGGCCCTTTTACTGCATCGTTAACAGAACTGCTTTCTGCAGGGGGTGCAGGCGAGGGTTGTAATGGCTCTGAGGTGGGACAGCAGAAAGGGATCAAAGGACTTCATGAATGCAGAGGTTAGTGTCATTAAGTCCTATGGTCCCTGGTTATTGGTGATGCGGCTAATGAAGGAGATTTTGTTTATCTCAAGTGAGGTGTTGAGATGCCTGTGAACACCTCGGACAGCTGATCAGCACAGTGCCAAGTCTGGCCTGGCCGCTTTGTGGGGGTTCTGCCTCTAATAAAGTTTTAACTGTGTTCAAAGGTTTAGTTTACTACATTGCAGGTAAACAATATCCAGTGCAGTTATTGAGATTATTTGAGTCTGTGTTTACTGGATTTAGTAATACAGTGTAGATGTGTTTCCCATTATATTTAAAACTGCCTTTTTGTCATTTCTATTTTGGTTATAAAACTAAGCTGTCTCTTAGGAAAAAGAACATTAAAAACATAATTTATTTGCAAACGTCAGTGACCTTGTCCTTCAAACACCTCTATATGTGGTGTATGATAAGTATTTGGAGCCAAGCATTCGAATGCTCAGTTACTGTACATTAATTATTCTGTCCTCGCATCTGCTCCCAACAATCCTGTCTAAGCAATGAAGCAAGTGGCTGCATATTTTTGTATAACTCTAAATAAATGCCGGCCAAGAAATTCTCCTGTAATCAATATTTCAGGACATCAACATTGCTCTCTTGAGGTCACATTAATATAAATGCTCTTGTTGCATAATGTTGTTTTCAAGAGAGGGAAAACACTAAAAGAAATACCCGATGTGCTAATGAGAGTTCAGCACTGTATGTAATCAATGTGTCAACTCAGGCCGAGGTCCTGTGAGGTCACAGTAGTTAAAATGACAGAAAACTGTAGCCTCTGGTATTGGCATTTCTTGGTCCCTCGTGACAAGATCTTGAATAAGGCTTTCCTCCATTTTGGTCTTATTACCCTACCCCTTTGAAAGTGTCATAGACAGATTATGTTTTATTCTCTGAGGTGTGTTTGCTTTGTCAGGCCCTCCGAGCTTTCACAGTCCAGCGACAGTTAATCGCAGAATGCGTGACTGACAGACTGACTGAACCCTCTGCATTTCTCAGCATTTATTCTTTACATTTCTATTCTCTGACAGGCAGCTCTGTCCAGTTCATCCCCAGGGGAAAATCTTAGCTTTAATACTGAAAACATTTTTTTATACTTTCTTACCTTAGCAACCATAGACACAAGTAAACAGACATGCAGGCAGCTCTATGAGGCTGTTCTAAGGCACAATTGTGCTTTGACCTAAATGTTAATATTAACATGCAAATACGCTCTAAATGACAATGTTCACATGATGATGTTATGTATGTATGTTAACCATGTTCACCATACTAGGAAAGAAAGATGTGGTTGACACCATATGTGTTCATATGGCAGCTGGATAAGACCCCTAACCTGAAGGGTGTTTTGAAACTTGTTGCTTATTTCAGTCTGTCCACTTTACCAATTACCAAAGTTGTCAAATAACCTACAAACTACAGGTATGTAAAGCAAGGTGATGGGGTGTCTTCTCCTGCAATAAGCAATCTACAGTATGCTTGTTCCAGATTAACTGGACGTTGAAGGCTACTGACCCCAATAGCCACTGTCCTTTACAATTGAAAGATTTAATTATTTCTTTATAACAACACGACTTATTTTCATGTATCACAAATTTACTTCATTATGACTCAGATTCAGTTTTTATTATCTATTTTTTTCCCCATTAGCTGTGTGAGAGAACCCACTGGGTGCACACCAAAGATTGATAAATAAAAATGAAATTACTTCTGAGCCTCATTAAGATTAAGAGAGACAGGGCTCCCAATCCAAAAAGAGTGAGTCATACCACTGTCTGGACTGAAATCTATTGTGGGTAGAGAACTTGGCCTTTCTTTGCATAATAAAGCATAATGCATTCTCTCCAAGTAGGGCTATTGAACACTGTTACAAAACAATGTTTTTTAAAAAAACATTGTAAACTTAATTGTTAACAATATCAAAATGCAATAAAAATCCTGTCAGTAACAATTACATGCAAGAATCCGAAAATAAAAGTAAAATACGACGGAAAAAACTTTACAGACAGCTATTTTAAGGCTGGACATATTTTCTTGCAAGAAACAGGTGTGGTTGGAAATGTGTTGACTTAAAGAGGTCTAGTGTATATTTTTATGTGTAGGATCCGACAAGCTGAGTGGGATTAAACAAGCTTTGTCAACTAATGAATTCATTTCCACAGGAACCACGGGCTTAGCAACCTGGATGTTGACGTCTCCTGTCAGACTTACTCCGTCAAATGCTGTGAATTGCATTGTCAAAGCACATTTACGATCTCTTCTAGAAATGCAGGTTTGGGTTCTGGTGTCAGAAAAACAATATGTGGTAGATACAAAACAAGTTCGTAATGTAAATATATACCACAGAACACAGGTTTGCTTGTACCTTAATGAACAAATGTTGTGCATGTCAGCTGAAGGTAAAATAGAATTTACTTAAAAAACTTTCTCCAAACTGCCACTGCATAATGAGATGCTGCAATACTACAATGAACCAACCCTGAGTGGGTTTATGCTTGTATTATTATTATTTGGTACAGACTTGTCGACAGGATTTCCTTTATTTGGGGCCTTTGGGGGCTCAACAGTCAACTTATGGGATTCCCTTCAACAGTGTGCATTCCCAATAGCCTGGTACCAGACAAGTAAACTACACCTCTAGTCTAACAATTTAAAAATAGGCCTGGTGTTATGGTTATTGACGGCTGTTCTGGAGAAACAGTCAACTAATCAGAGCTTTGCAGGTGGGATAAATAAAGTGTGATGTCATCTTTCTACGCAGCTATAAAGATAGAAAACTAACCAGCTATTGATTGATCTGTCTCTTCATCGACAATCTTCAAAAAAAAAAATCAAAGACTTGAAGGAATAGAAAAGATTTATCCTGTTTTGAGACTGCATTTTAGTTTAAAAGCATTTCTCATTGCACGTATGTATGCACTTAAAACACAGATACGTGAAACAAAGAAAATATGTCACGTAGAGAAGGTTAGGAATAAAATCAGAACCTTCTTTATTGATCTCCCACTCGATGATTGTAGCTCCTGCTTTACTGGAAGATTGAGCCACAAAGGTCTGTTTAGGAAACCACAGAGGACTCATCAGGTGAGTACAGTTAATTAAAACCAGCCCAGAGACAACACAAACACAATAAAGTGGTTGACAGATTACACTGTCCCATATTACTATCCAGTATTTGAGAAGATTGATTGATTGATTGATCGAGGACTGATGCCTTGTTAATCATTTCACGTCAGTTTATGTTACCTAAATCAATTCTACAATACACCACATTAAGTTTGACAGCACAAACATGAGTCAGCATCAAACTTCAGCACAAGCGACTGAAGCGTTTGATTCTGCTGAAACTAGGCCTTCATTCAAACCCATCACGCCCAGATGAGAGGTAATGGGCTGTAGAGCAGGCACCCACTCTAAGTGACAGGGAGGCCACAAAACACATTCCCCTGGTGCTTCTGAGATGCTCTCGCCGACTGGCAGCAGCATATCATTTTTTGTCGATTTATTCTGAAGGATGTATTCACCTGACCCGCAGATGGGGGCATTTGTCTGTCGGTCAGGCGAGTGCAATCAGAAATCATTCTTTCTTCACTCCAAGAATCCAACGTGCCATTTATTAAATGTGGAGAGAACTTATTGTTGAACTCAACTATGACTCGCTGAATCACAATTACTTTTCTGTTCAATCCTGATAAAAACTCCACTCACAAACTGTCACAGTCTTTGGGCAAAGTTAAACATTGGGTCGTGGACTACCTTTTAAGAGGCACTTCCTGTTTTGTGGCTGTGATGTTTTATAGCTTTCTGTGGAATATACTAACAACAACAAAAGTGTTATTAGGATCTTTGGTGTGTCAACAAATCAGCCTAACAAAGATTCAAATCAGGAATCTCACAGTATATTCATTCATGTTTTCTCCTTCTAACATGAAGCCCACAACATGCAGAGCATAAACACATACATTGGTAATTGGCTAAAAGTTTCTGTTACTTCTAAATGCCATATCTGGAATATGATCAGAGAAACCTGGTTATTCATATCTCTGAAAACAGGTCTCTTATTACTTGTGAACAGGTGTGATTGATTACTAAACATCTCAACAACAGTGAATGTTTAGACACCTGGATAAGGATTAAACGTGCCAAATTAAGTTTTCTGCAGTTCTTTAAATAGCATATCCTGGTTTCTCAATAACAGAACAACAGCTGATCCTGGTTTTAGGAATCCAGGAACACAAACAACACCTCCAAATTAAACAACGAAATGCATTGTTTGTGCATGCCCTCCAGAATATCATGGAAGCAGTTTCTGATCTAACAGCAATGTAGGCAGAACGACATTATTTGTGTCTCTGCCTCCTGAAACCGGTACAAATCGTGTGAAATGAAACTGACAAGACTATAATTGAGGATATGTGTGGTGTGGTATAGACAGAAAATGACTAGGTAAGGTTAAGGGAAAGATCATGGTTAGGTTAAAATAATCATTGGGTGAAATCGCTTCTTTAAGATTACCTCAATCTTCACGGTAAAGTAATTACAACATGGTAATGGTTAGGTTTCAAGTCCCATGATTTCTTGGCCCAACCCTTCTCTGTGCATGGACCCTCCCACTCTCTATATCACCTGACTTTCTGCTTTGCTTCCATCATAAAGACTAACCACACTAGAGGCTTTGTCACTTAAACATGAACATATGTAATTTTTTAGGCTGAAATTAATCATGATGTCATGAAGAACAATGTAGTGTGTTTAGCCTGTGAAGGTCATTTTTTTCTTCTTGTCTTCAAAGTTTTGATAGAAGGTGTCGACTACTTTTAAACAGATTCCTGGAGAACCTTCGGTTATATTAGACTCTCCTCCTGCCAGGATATTGAAGATCACAGTTCATCCACTCAGCTTATGCAGTCTCATTTACCGCCACACTCATCTGCCTGCCAGTCCAGTTAGAAAGGCGTCTCACAAAAGGTGGGTCAAATACAAACCCCCCCATGGGAGTAGAGGATATTCAGTGCACTTTTGTCAGTGTAATCTGTATGCAGTACAGACAGATACCAGGGACAGGAATAAACGCTAAAACAACTGCTCTATTCTGTGCTCAGGTTTGAAGGTGGTAACTATGAGTTCCATTGACATTTTTCAAATGATTGCCAATGAACTCTTTATTATTTCAATAACATAAATCAACAATATCTGATGCACCGATGCCTGATTAGACTCCAGTTTGAAATGTGTATTTTCATGTATTTCAAAGAGGAGTTCAGAGACATTCAAAGAACACATCACTTTGTTGGCACTTTCTCCTTTTTAATTAGCGGCTGCGATCAGCAGTGCGTGCTGAAGAAGGTGTCTGATGGGGTTAAGACTTGGGCATTCATCCAGTTCATAAATTGCTTTTCAACAGCAGGTAATCAGCTGGAGTTGTCTCAGATGTTGGTCACCATCTTGTGGAACTCTTGCGCAAACTACCTTAAAGCCCCTGTGAGGAGTTTTTCGCTGGTTTTTAAACAGATTGAAATGAATTCTGATTACTCTGTATGATCTACAAAAGCAAACCAGACCATCAATAACAAGATTGATTGATTGATTCTATACAGTTATTTTTAATGCCTGAAACTGCTGGCAGGGGTAGGTGTCAGATGAAGCGATTAACTGCTCGCTGCCTTTGTTTACATTTTCCAGGGCAAAAATATAATGCCAGTGATACGTCAGACACTTAAAGGTATAATAAGCAGGACTTTTCCTTGCATTTTGTCAACAACATATTCAAACTGGGCCCCTCCTCCTGGGCTCTCCATCACCAGAAGCTCACTTTCTTGTGCAAGAACACGCCCACCCCACCGAGCTAACACCAACAGCATCTAGGTTACCTTTGCACTAGCATGCTAACCACCGGTTACCGTTGCGCTAGCATGCTTACCGCCGGTTACCTTTGCGCTAGCATGCTAACCGCCCGTTTTTTTCGTCTTACCTGGTTTGAGGCATCTACCTGTCCAACAGAAAGAAGGCCAACTCTACATCGCTCTTTCGCCATGTTCGCTGCTGTGTCCTCACAGCAGCTTTAACTTGATGGCCTCTAGAAGTAAATATTAAACAATCCCTCTGTTATTTAACAGTTGAATTTTACTCTAAAACACAGAATTGCTGTCATAATAGCAACCCTGACAAGCATTTCCACAACCAAATAAATCAGGCTTGTCCATCAAAAAATCTACATATTAACAATACAACTGTCATATGGAAAGGATAACATTGCCATTTCTGATTTTACACCACCGTTGTTAAGGTTTGGTCAGGTTTAAGCACAGGGACAAGGAGTTTTCTTGACCCATTTCATTCACCCCAACCTCCACTCTCTGCAGACTTTCTAGTATCTATCTCTAATAAAGTCACACTACTTCCTCCGTTGCACCTGATGCAACAGACTCATAATCACAACGCCGCTGGAGGGTTTTGTTATTTAAACGTAAACCCTGAGATGACTGATGCCCTCATTCTTCTAGGAAGAAAAATGAAACCTATCCGTTTTCTTTCCTCGACCAGAAATCTGATCTATCCTCTTGTGATATTTGAGATACCAGGTTTGACGCTGGCAATAACCGAGTTGCTCGATTAGATGTACAAATACTGATTGGAAGTAAATCGATGACCTCAAGACTCTGAAAAGCCAAGCCACATTTGTAATCACGTCCAATGACTAAATTGTACATGGATGTGCCTGTTGGGTTTCCAGTAGAAAGATTGTAATTCATGTAATCAGTTTTCTGCAGGGACAGACATCATAGCAATCCTCCTCACTGCCTCAACAGTCAACGGTACCCTCAAGACCCCTCACCAGCTCTCAATAATAATCACTGACCATCATAAGTGGCTAAATTATTTTCCTGATTAATGAATGATGTTCATTAACAAGAGCCAAAAAAATGGAAGCTCTAATTGAGGCCATGAAGAGTTTGGTGCTTTTTCTGAACTACAGTTATAACTCACACATCAAATGTGTGTCGCTCTGGCTAAGTATATATTGTATTATGTGGCACAATACATATACATTTTGTATAAGGTATTGTCTGCAATAACTGTATTCCTAGGACTTAAGTAGAAACAGAGTGGGCTCTGTGTTGGCCATCATTTCTGCAGACTCTGCAGGCTACATAGAAGAAAAGGAAGTGCAGGGCTGTGAAAGCCCCCAGGGTGGTTTTGAATTATGTGAGTATTCTGATTTTTTCCTTCCTTTTTTCCCAGGCATGTTTAAAACAAGTGATAGCTATGGCAGAAGATGTGAGGAACGGTCACATCTAAGACCAGGCTTTGTGTTAACATGCATCATTATGTACTGTATGTGCCTAGTCCCTGGCAAGCAATAAAAAACTATTAATTATATGAAAAAAATAAAACATTGGGATGGGAAAATAATTGATTCACATCAGAATTGAAAAATGTTTTGCTCATAATTGATCCCATCAAAAATGTAATAATCATAATAATAATACATTTTATTTAAATGTGCCTTTCAAAGCACTCAAGGTCAGGCAGAGTTAAAAAACAAAAAATAACGCAACAATAAATCAACAAACTTGTAAAATGTATTTTAGTACTTTGTTAAACTCAAACATAAAAGCAGCAGCTGGATGATTATAGCATATGCTAGAGTTATCTTTCTGTTCATATCAAAAAAGGCATTTCAGCACATTTTAAATTCAATAACTTAATGACTTGCTTAGCATGAGGAGAGGGAAGTATTTTGCATATACTTTGTGTACCATCACGCAGATACTAGCTAATACTGGTGGAATAACAACACAGCATGGCGCTGTTCTTTTTAGCCTAATTACTATTCTCCATGTTTTTTTTAATTATGTGTTTAATCAAAATATTTTATAAACATAAAATAATTCTTTTATTTTTTCACTCATTTTTAGTTCTCTTAAAGGCCCTTATAAACTAATACCCTCAGGGAGTCCTGTGGGTTCCAGGACAAAAAGGCTGACTTGTTCATTTTGCAGCATTTATTTACAATTTGCCCCTCATGTAACCATCATTCAGCACTTACTTTGACACAAATGGCAGTGAGCTACCAAACAAGGCACTGGGATAACTACCAGAAGCACTTTGGGGCTCAGTGTCCTGCTCAGGGACACATCGACATGTGGACAACTGAAGGCAAGGAAGACCTGCTTTACCTGCGGCGACACAGCAGCCCCATGTAGGTATATAGCCTATATTTGGCCTGTTTCTGACAATTACGAAAATATGTATGCATAGACATGTTACACTCCTTGCGTTGATGTGCATAATATCCCACCAACAGGGTCTGTTTCAGCCAGCCACTGGGTATGAATCTTACAATTACCTGGTAACACACTCACACCAGTGATTCATCAAAATGTCTGCGTATCCTATGTTGGCTGAAAAATGAGAGTGGAGCTCAACAGTCAATATAATTCTCATGTGTTTTTTTTAAGACTAGGCAAAGTTCTGCAAAAGTAATTACTAGCCATTGTTTGACCCTTTTTCTTTTTCAGATGAATGACTATGGAGGCTGATTTAATCCCACA
Organism: Semicossyphus pulcher; assembly: GCF_022749685.1. Taxonomy (NCBI): domain Eukaryota; kingdom Metazoa; phylum Chordata; class Actinopteri; order Labriformes; family Labridae; genus Semicossyphus; species Semicossyphus pulcher. The sequence continues at coordinate 24,163,275 of NW_027211637.1, forward strand.
CTGCCTCACATTACGGGTATATGTAGGTGGTGGTTTGTGTGATAATGAAACAGCATTTACCTGACTGAGATTGAGACCTTGAAACCAAAAAAATATGTTCATACTGTGAAGAAATGTCTCCAGTAAGGTCGATGGTGACACATAAAACGTAATTACATCTTTTTCCTGGCAGGCTGGAAATTTCCCACGGCGGCCCAACACAAAATAAATTCTGAGCTGCTAATGGAGCCTCTGTTGTTTAATAAAATAAAAGCTTAAAAAGGTAGTTTTTATGAGGGACTTTCTTTCATCATCATTGAGGAGCAAAGGCCCATTATTATCACAGGATTATTTGTTGCCATCATTCCCCAGCATTGCCTACTTAAGGCAGGAGCTGTAAAGAAGAGCGATGGTCTCTAAAGGGGGAGATATACAGCGAGCAGGGCCTCAAATGACAAATGAGGAGCTTGGCCCACGCTTATTTATGGCTACTTAAAGCTGTCAGTTGGAGATGATAAAGGGTGACCGCTTGATTAGAAAGTGTTAGATCGGTCCAGTCCTTGTGACCCATGACAGGAACAGATGAGCAGGGGAAAGGTGGTGATAGCGCCGGGGAAAGTGTATTTTTCCCCGACAGGTTCACTAGTTTGGGATTTTGGCAGACAAGAAAAGGATGACTGAAGAGGATCTGGATGTCAGGTTGTCTTGAGAGGTGTGCCTGTGTCAGCTTTCTTTTTTTTTTTTTTCTCGATGTAACCTACATTCGTTATGATTGACATCAGGAAAGTTGCTGGATTGGGCGTCATACTTCTAAAAGTCATTGTCAAAAAGGAGTTGCAAGATAAAAGAGAAGACAGCAGAGTAGAATGGGAGGGTGACTGTAGCTCTCCTGGCGATAGGTGAAGAAATGGATTTGAAAAAATCAATTTGCAATCACCTTTATTACTACATTATGACCTTTACTTGGACATTTCAAATGTGGTCCCTAAAGCATGTGATTGGTTGGGGCGGGGGTGATGCAGTTTCCCCATTCACTCTCCCATTTATTTTCATCAAAATCAATCAAATAATATTAAAAACAGCAACTCAAAAATCAATCAAAAGAGCAAAATGTACGATTACAGCATTTTTTATTTAATAGCTTTTTCTCATCTTATACTACATCTATAGAAGATTGAACTTGACGGGACCTTAAAGAAAATCCTTGTCAATAATTCTGAGGCAAAAATGAAAGCAACGCATATTGCTGCAACTACAGCTTCAACATAGATCCTCTAACAGCAGAGCTTTTAGATGTTCAAACTTGCGGCCTCAGAATTTCAGATTGCTTATCTGCCATCTTCTGTATTAAGTGGGTCTTCTGCTGCAATGCAGTTAAGCAGTAGTTCAAAGACTGATAGGCACTCTGAGCCCTTTTTTTTTCTAAATTGCTGCTGCTTGCCATCTTGTTAAGTGGGTGGTTAAGTACCATGGTCTCACTCAAGCGTGTTCTGTTGGTTGATGGACCAGGATTTGCTGAGAGATAGGGAGCCACCGTCACCACCAACAATCTCGCCAGTTTGATCACAGCTCATAGCACCACGTGTCTTTACTCAAGCCATTAAATAAAAGATTAAAGTCTGCTGTGGTTTCTCTTTTTGTTTTGGAGGAACCACACCAATCTTTGATATTCCCAGAGTGATAAAACCAGAATTGTATATTTTGCCCCAAGTTGATGAATGTGCTTATTTAAACATGCCATGCTAAGGTTTGGGAACAGTTCTAAAGTTGCTAGAGGCCAGTGGATGACTTTTCTACCCTTTTAATTAATCAACTTTTTAAATGGTTGCATTTAATCATTAGTTAAAGTTAATATCCTTTGTCCTTGATGAGTTTGTCATAAATAGATAATGGGCCTTAATAGTTTTCATTAACCTAAAAACACCCTCTGGCATAAAGGACTGGTCCAGCAGCAATAAAGCTCAAGAAGGGAAAACGGTTATATTTGTCTACTTAATAAACTCATCTTTTACTTGCTTGAATTCCTTTAAGATGATTGACGAGAGGGACACGACGACAAACTGGGATGTGCCAATGTGTGTCTCGGCCACAAATACAGAATGCCCTTGAACAACATACTGTAGATAGCTGTGACTGTTCATCTGGGTGGATTACCAGTGATAAACTGTTCCTCAGGCTAGTAACAGGCGGATCATTCTCATGTGTACACAGCTTTTGCTGGTGGAACTGACTCACTTGTCAGTCAGCACAGATATCTGCAGTTTCGTGGTGCTTCACATGGAACAATCTAAAAGCAGTGTCACTGTTATTGTTATTTACCGATCAGTGACTGTATCATTTCTCCCTTAGCAGCCAGTGTAATATATGTAGAGGCATTCTTTATTACTCTGTACAAGAATTCAAAATGAGTCTGGAAACAGCAAGTCTAACACCCTGAGCCTTTAAGAGATGTTGATGTTAGGGCTTCAGCAACTGATTATTATTATTAATCAATCATTGGTTAGTTAAATAACATGTTAGAACATTACAATACATGTCTATTCCAATTCCCAAGGTAACGCTGTCAAATGTGTCAGACAATTTTAAAGTATCGGAAATGTAAAATAATCAAGTCGTTAAGGGCTGGGTTTAAAAAAAATCTATTTTTCCGATTCAAATCTATCCTCATTTGAATGACCCAATATGGATTAATTAATCCCGAGATTGATCTTTAAAAATATGTGTAAAAATGACTCATCACTCACATTTCTGAGCGCTCCTATATGCAGCACGACTCATCGCATCCCCCCGAAACACGGCAGTGAGGGAGACATGCCCGGACTTGTTTACTGCACCTACTACGGAGACATCAGTGATCTCCAACGCACTCTTTTTATCGTGTGTGCGTCCATGAATATGCAAGTTAGTTATGCACTGATGTTCATGTTACTCTCTGTTGGCCGTGGGTGTATTTTCGGCATGTTATTATACAATATGCCTTTCCCCATAACTCCTTATCTCGTGTGGTTTTGTTCTCCACGCTATGAGATCTCATGGCAAAATCTCGCGCAAGTTGAACCCCAATTCGTTTAATCAAAACCATGAGCTATATGTACAGACTAAAAATCTGAAACTGGAAAAAAAGTTCAAAAGCTGTCTAATTCATAAAACTGTTAATATTGTATTAACTGCTGTGTGTTTGTCATGTTAAATTAAAAGTACACGGTGTAACTTCTTTGGGGCAATTCTTAATGTAAACATTAAACATTTTGATAATGCACCAGCTTAGAGGTGCACTGATATTGTAACAGACGTAACCCAAACCAAATCAATATTGAATCCAATTGGAAATCAAATCGAATCGGAGCCTTATGAATCAGAATCAAATCAAACTGAGAAATCCTCATCGATACCCAGGGCTAAAGTCATTAAAGGTTGAGGAAACCCCCCGTTTAAAAGGGCGGTAAAAGTTGTATATTCATTGTTACAACTCCTAAGCTGTTTGCACAGAGCTGAAAATCAACACCAGTTTACATCTGCATTATGTTAATCATTTTAATGACCACTGCGGGTCAATGCTGCTGGTGATAAACACAGTGCAGATGTCACATACAACACCAGGGACAGAAGGCAGATGGAGCTTTTAAACTAACACAAGGGGCAAGACCTTCACCATTGTTGTATTGGCTGGCTGCTGGGAATACAGAGTGTTGATTTGATTGTAGTTGCCAGGTTTTGACTCTGCTCCATGAGAAATACACAGGCAATATGACAGTGAGTGGGCCGTGGTCAATTGTCTTGGAGCCTGATTACACTTTGATATGTGACAGAGACTGACTTTTGAATGACTGTCTTGCAGGTGTAACCATGTAGCCTTCACTATTATCTTCCCAAAGCAACATTTGTTTTGTATTATGTATTGGGTAACTCTTAACATTATTGTTTAGTTTTTGGGTTTCATTCATTACCATTTCTCCAGGTGATGCATAGGGCACAATAAAAGTCTCCTGTCTTATTGTCCCTGGCCTTCTTCTCCATCCTTTCCCAGCTTCATTGGTGGTGCTGTAGCTCTCTTTCAAGGGCCCTGCACCATGTTATTTAGAGCCATATACCCTTTGGGTGCCAATGTAATGCAGCTTTGGGAATTGCTGTTGTTTCCGATCCTATCGATGTCTGCTAGAGATCCCCCTGTGAAATGTTGTATGTGTTGTGTCTTGCTGAGTGATTCTGAAGAGGTTGTTGTTGGATGTGGTGTCTTTTTAAGAAGGCTGCTGTTTTTACTGGTCAAGTTAGTCAGGTTGTTATAATTGCAATGACTGTGTTGTTTGGAACATATGTAAAGGAAGAATATGTTCAGATATTTGTGCAAATCTGTCAAATTTTTATTTTAGGACTGCTAGAACTGATAAAATTCAGCCATTAATATGGATTAGTTAATAAACATTGTTATGTGAAATACTGCGTATCAGAGTTGGTTTTAGGGTTTTTGCCCAGCTGCGTACGCTTCCTGGGTCACAATGAAAAAATGACAGTCTCACATTTCTCCCAAGAGCCCTTTTCATTTATCTCACTGAGATAGCCTCGCCCTATCATCATATTCTGCCTCTGTCATATCCAGCAAAATGAAAAAGCCGTTCAACGGTTTGAAAGTAGCCTGAAATTCAGTGAAGAAAATTACTGAATTAAATCTTTATTGAATATAATCTCATAATATGTGCTTTTAACAATCTGCCTTTTTTTGTGCAGCGGTCCTGTGGAATTTATTTCCTGTTTCACCTGGTAAAGTAAAATGCACTGAACCCACGCGAGAAAGAAAATAGATTTTGCCACCACACATACATCAAAAAGCCTCGTGTCAGGAAAATATGGAACGGTCTTATGATGCTTGATAACCACACAATAAAACGTTAAAGAAAGGGAGGTTTCTCAGAATTGAATGTTGAAAAAAAAAAAGAAGTAACAGAGGGTTCATTTACATGTTTCTCTCTCTGCACTGGTTTAACTTTCTCTAGGGCTGAAATGAAGGAAATCTACTGCCACCTTGTGGAATCAAAAAACACCAACCTGATTTCTAATGGCAAATGGGTCTAAACATCTACAGCATGAGTCAAATGATTAACACTATTGGGCACAAGCTATCTTAGGAACCAGAGAGATCCTGTTTCACGTACAAAGAACAACTGCAACCGCACATTTTTCCTTGTACATGTCACAGACGGATTTCACCCTAATCAGTAAAGATGCACATTCTGTTTGAGCCATAAGAATAAAATGTTGCATGGAAGTATGTAGAAGATTATATCATGTTACTTCTGCGGCATGTTCTACTTGTAGACTGTAACTTGTGCAGAGGCAGCTGCAGACATAAATATAAAAAGATTCATTGTGATATTGTGAAAATCCAGACTTAACTGTGTGGTGTGACGACAAGATCAAACCTGTATGTGATGTTAGAGACTGTGCCATGTTTATGTCAATCCCCGGCTCTTTGATATCACTGTGGCATGGTGTTGATCCTGGTTGGATATAGAGCAAGGCCACCTCTTAGACACACCCATAAAACATGCTAATATGTTTGCAAAGGGGAATTGCATTGAATGCCTTTCAGCCTTATAAAATCTCTCAGGCATGTACTGCTTGTGATCGGTCAGCTCTTGAGTACATTATCAAAATGTAGCTGTGTCGAGGGAGCGTTCAGGCAGCAATCAGAGTGACGGAATCTGAGTGTTTAAAGCACACAGATTATTTGTCAGAGAGGAGAATTAATCAAGCTTGAAGCCTTTGAAACTGTGAGTAATGAGGATGGAGATGGGCCACCAGGAGGATGTGATGTGGATTTAGAATGCAATTCACGGCAGGGAAGTACCCTATCTCACAGAGGAAGGCGCCTTTTATTTCTTTCTCTTCCTTCTTCCCAGTTGAGACTTTCAAGTCATATCCCTTTTCTGTCTGATTTATCATACAGAACATCTTGCATGATAAATGAGTTCGCTTACTATCCCTTTGATTGTGCTGAATACAGAATATGACAGGAATAAACTCTGGGGGGGGGGGGCAAATACAATTTAGTTGGTAATGTTCTGTGATTTACATTCAGCCATTTTTATCTACAGTTATGTACAAACCAATGGCGTATGCATGATCTGCTCATAGTTTTGTAAAGCAGAGACATCATTTAAACAAACATGACTGACTGACGAGATGATTTGAATACAATTCATTTAAAGTCAACCAGACTGAAAGCTAATAGAAATTTGACGTGATGAAAGGCTGGCTTGACTTAAAGATGCTCCAGGCTAACAATAGTCTGCTCCAGACTAACCCTGTTAGAGCTGAATAGTTTTCCCTTTATAAATAACAAGAACAATATGAAGTGCTAGCACTGGCTGATGACACACTCAGACTCTGAGACTGCTGGACATCAAACCCTGAACAGTCTTTCAAATTGACACAGTGCCTCCTTAAAATGTCAGATTTGATGTGCAGCCCGACTGGCAGCTAATTAGCTTTCCCCATGCATGTACATTTTTCTTGTTGTCATGTCCTGTTCAAAAGTGAAGCCACACTTTTAACTGTTTACTGTGGTCCATCTTTAAGACTGTTCCACCGATAGCCATTCATGTTAGCTCTTATGTCAGCTCAAATGGACAGGCTGTTTTGTAGCAAGGAATGTAGTAGGGATGCATGATATTATCGGCACATTATTGGTATTGGTAGATTATGGCTTGAAAATGACATCGGCATCGGCAAATATGTCATTTTTGCCAAATCTTTTAGCAGATAAAACAACGCTTTAATTATGCCTAAATGCTCGATGATTCCCGAAAAAAGCCTGACGTAATGCTTCGACATTGACTCTGCGCGAGTGTGTGCGCACTGCGTCCATCAAGCCTCTTCCGTCAACCTTGAAGAAAAATGCAAGATGTCTGCGGTATGGCAGTTTTTCCAAAGTTTCCAAAACAGACAGCAAGGTTGTGCTTAGCATCGGTCATGAGAGGAGGGGCCAAATCTCATTCATTCAACAACACAAATGTAATCGCCTATCTCAAGAATCTACCAGTGGGCCACTACAATAACAGTAGGCATGATATCAATTCCATTACATGGGAGACTTGATGTTCTCTGTAATTAGGTGGGAAAAAAGTGCCTAATATCTTGGTATCGAAATCGGCAATCATCAAAAAGGGTTGGAAAATATCGGCTTATCGGATATCGGCAAAAAATCCAATATCATGCATCCCTATTATGTAGGTCACTGCAAATTTGTAACCTTGGTTTTCAGGGTTATCACATTCAGTAAGCTAAAAGCAGAGCTGAAACTATTTTTCTTTTACTTTCCCACTTTGCATTTGGGATTTGGTTCCAATTTGGAACGCCAATCTTTAGTTCCCAACTCTATTCCTAACCCTGTTAGAGGTGCTGGTAGGTGCTTTTTGTTACCATCAGACAGACCTAAGCTAGAAAGATATAATATTCAAGTTTTTTTCTTTTTTTTTATTCAGACAACTGATACATCATTCCTCAAGGCTTTGCTAAAACCACCCAACATACTGTATATCACTGTATTTCAGCAGCATTGTAAGGCCCTTTATGTCATAGACACAAGATCACCACTGGTTGTAATCTCACCATAGCCTGGACTGTTCTGGTCTGAAGCCCAGAAATCAAGGAAGCACAATACCATGTGCATATTTCACCCACTCCCTTTCCTAGCAAACGCTTTAAAATGGCAATATACACCATCCATGGCAATTCATATCTCAGGATGACGGCAATAGAATAAATGTGAGTGTCACATCACAGCACCTTCATTGCTTTTTTCTACACATTCTGCCATGAGTTCAATGTGATTTATAGGCACCAGTGGTCCATCAGCATTGCAGTGGCCATGTGAGAGGCACCAGCTGTATCAAAGCAATCATAGCTCTTTGAGTAGACATGCTCCATAGCATTGATGAAAGGGTGACAGCATAACCGTATTAAATATGATCAAGTATCAGATAGCTGTGTTAAGATCTGACTGTAGTCTCAAGCTTTAAAATCAGACTGCCTCATCACTGTTACACCAATCAAGTACACAGTCAATAAAACATATACAATTGTTTTTCCTTAAGAGTAAGATAAATGTCAGAACCAGTACTGAATCGATTCACAGAATGGCTTGAAATTTGAATAGTTTCTGTCAAAGCCATTCAATCAGAAAGCAAGTATCCAAACCTCAACTTAGAACCTCAAACAGTCAAACAATGGGGGCCAAACCAGCGGTACAGTAAAATAAATACTGTACACACATTAAGTGCCTTAAGGTAATCCTCCCAAAACCTTTACACATGGTTTGTAAATCTATATTTTTGATCTACAGAAGAGGAACCCAAACTCTTGTTATTTGAGGCACCCATAGCTCCAAAAGATTTTCACAATGCTCTCTTAAATATAAAATAAAGAACATGTTCGTGGTTTGCAATTAAACATTGCCATTAGGCTTTGAGAGTTTGAGAATGTGCTTAAGAACACAGACAGTAACAAACATGCTGCCTTACACTCACAAAGAAAGACATGTCCATTGATCAAGATGAATGTCATTCCATTCCTGGCTTTGTTTCTCTAGCCCTAAAAAATCAAAATGAGGCGAAGTTAAAGTGTTAAAGTTTTTGTAGAATCATTTTATGGCATCCATACTTTAGATGTAAGTGATGACAACATTTGCTATAAAACTGACTTGTACACATGGAGATTTGTTTTAAGTGCAGGGCAGGTCATGATTGATTTCGGAGCTAGAACATATATTCTACATTGATAAAAACTAGAGGACTTTGACAAATGTAAGCATAGTGTTATGGTTGTTTACTATATTTACTGTAAACCATGACCTCAATCCAACCATTACTGTACTCAAAAAGTCAGAGTGCTTTCAAGGGTATGTTATTTCTTTAAATTTAGAAGCCAGGATTTACTGTGAGTTCACCTAGTAAAGCCCAATTAAGAATATCTTCACTCCTCGTTGAAGAGTGAGTGACAAGGCCTCACCTGATGTACTGTTGAGGTTTCCCTCAGAAGAACAAGCTACGCTACAGAGAGGCAGGCCAGGCTGTCTAGTTAGCACCTCGGCGGCTCTCTGTGGTTCCCCATGACTGGAATGAGAGCTATGCAGCATGACATTTCATCAATATAAGCAGGGGAGGTGGAGGGGTTTAATTCCTAATCCAGCTGGTTTATGTGGGCTCAGGCCTACTCAAGAGCCTATTCAGATGCATTAGAGGTACTGCACATGGAAGGACAAGCTTGATAGGACACTGGCACGGCTTGGACCTTGGACTGGTAGATACTATGAATGTTCTGGTGAGACTGACGGGTCCAAGGTGTTGGAACTTAGAATTTTTCCATGTATTATTTAATCGACAAGCAACTTTCATGGGGTGCCATTTCACTAAAGCTATTTGGTGGATCTGTCATGAGTATTTTCTCCAAAATCTGTCTTTGGCACACAGCATGTGCTGTTGTTGGTGGTAAAATATGTTTGACCCAACAAGATTAAAAATGACTCGAGCAACCGTGACGACACGTTACGTTTCTCATATGAACGCCACTTCATCAGCCTGCTGTTCTTTGAGCTGAATCTTAATATTAGCATGCGTACATGTTTGTATGTTATGTTAGCATGGTGACATGTTTCTGAGCACCATGGATGTGTGTATCAAACTGGGCAAAGGCAATTTATGGACCATTGGACTAAAGTGGTGAACCCAATGGACCGACAGAGTGACAGACAGAACAGCACTGCCGTTTCTAGAGCCATGCTGCTAATGTGACAAAAAAACAAACTGGTTTCCATGGAGAGAACATAACAGGAATTAAGTATAGTTACCTCCCATAAGGAAATTAGATCAGCAGCAACAACAAAGTGTGTTAAAGTCAGCCGTTGATGTTTATCACCTGCTGAAGAGACATCTGTTTTATGTCAATATTGTCTTTTAAAAGGCAGAACATTCAGTATACACGGTTTAATCTGTTCTGTGCAGACTGCAATGGACATTCTAAGATGTGACCTTGAGACAATTAATGCCTTGTTCTTCATTTGATCTTCCCTTTCCGAAGTCACAACAGCCTCAAAGCCATAACAAGACGAGCTTATACCACATTAATGCCATAACCTTGATTACGTAATGTATTGTAATACAAGAAGAACACAGCAGACAAGGGGATGTGTAACTTGTTCACATGTGTGACTGTCAATAGCGAGGGTGGGGTTCAATTCAGAATCACACTGTGAATTTGTTCCGACATCATATCAGGTTCAAGTTCAATGGAGTATGACTTCCAGGCACATTCTTTCATTAGCTTCACAGTCCAAATTAAAAACAACGCCTGTCTCTTTCTTTGCGTGTTAGACACCGCCCAAGGTCACCATCAAATTATCATAGTTTAAGCATTTAATGTTGCATATTTAAACACAACCCGGGGTGACAGCTCAAAATGTTTATCTTTTAAAATACCAAGCCATTGACCTATACTTTTAGCAATTTATAACAGAAACTGAAAGCCCTACTCAAAAAAACCACTCCCCAATTCTCCCTATGACAGTTATACATGTATAGTATGTACAATGGAGTATTGGTGAGAGCGAGACAACACACAAACAAAATGAACTCACCAACAACTGTCTGTGAAACATGAGCGTGCTGTCATCAGTCATTACTACACCGAGGGATAACTTCACCACTAACTTGTCATTGGTAGCCCTTCCCTCTCAGTCTATTCACCTCTCTTTACCTCATCCAGCGCCCCCTTCACCGCCACAACCCACCCTGCCCCCCTCTCAATAATAACCCACCCGCTTTGAGCATCAGTGTGCCTTAGCAGATGAAGCCTCTCCTTGACAGTAAGAGTCCAGGCACAAGCTCGCAGGCAGCAAAATCAGACGTGTTCTCCCAAGGGATTTAATATCCAGTAAAACCCAGGAGGGCGCAAGTCCATACCACCTCTACAAACCTTTCACTGAGTCTCAGTGGGAGTGAGGACAGAGCTGTAGACAGGTAAACAACTCTTCCCCTCTTTTTGTTTGTGTCTGTGTGTGACCAAGCCTTCATCCTGACCAAGGGTAAACCCCTGGTTCGTTGTGTTGTCCAGGTGGATTAAAGTTTATGAAATGATCAAACAGGAACAACGGGGGTCTGCAGGATGAAAGGATTGTGAAGTTTCTTCTTAAATAAAGAGTTTGTTTTACTCTCTGTTTGTTGTGCACTGTAGGAGTTACAGTGTTGGAAAGTCTGTCTTTTGTCTTCTATTGAATTATCTTAAATTACACAAGCTGGTTGACACTGGATGCAACTTTTGAATATGAAGAGATCAATTTAATTTTCAGTTGAGATAAAAATTAAAACGCTACAATAGAAATATAATTTGATGTTTCTCCGGTTTACGTTGAACAACTATATTAATAAGTTACATACTTTAAACACAGATTTATAAAGGGTAATTCAGAGTATTTTTAACGTCTGAGAATGAAGATCTCAGAGCAGCGATAGTCTGCAGTGAGGCTTTGTGGAACCATATTAAGTTATATAGAGTCACAGCTAACTATAGCTTAGAGCTAGAGCTGTGCACCATTAGTGTCTGTCCTGCACTCGTTAGGACTTGGCCCCTCAATGACCACAGTCTTAATGTTTTTAAGCCCTCTGAGCTGCACAGAAAATAACAATATGCATTAGCCTTCTTGCTATTACTAAAAATAGTGATAGCAAGAAACAGCAACCATCCCATTATGGATCATTTTGTAAATGCATCCAAAGGGCACCTCAGAGAACATGTAAAATGATTTCAACAAGGTTTTCCCTAAAGCTGGTGAACTGCATAGCGGGTTGAACAACTGTTTTTCTCGCTGTATCCCTGTTGGAAAATAGAGTCTGTTAATTACCCACCCAATCTCGAAAAGCACTAACAAGGCTGAAGTCATAATAAGCGGTTGCCCTTTTCATCTTGTTCCACATGTAAGCCTCAAGGCATGCAGACAGGCATGGGTACATACAGGCATGTTTTATGTCCAAGCATGTTCACTTAATTGAAGTATTTAAAACTTCTAGAGCTCAAAATACACAGTTTACTTTCAGCCGCCTGAATGTGCTCTCAATTAAAACGTTGTTTAACTTTGTAAGAGGTTTTTCAGTGTGTATTATAATACTATCTTATAATACTAGCCCTTTTCACGATCTGAAAAAAATCAATATTCTTTTAGCAAAAGAACTGCAAAGCAAGAAAAACAGACTTTTAAAGAAAATACTGTACATTGTAAAGAATCAAAGATGTTGGGTGTTATTATTGGTACTAATGGTTATGTTTGCATTGTTTGCAGGTCACTCTTTTGAGGGTCAACTCTCGCCAAAATGTGGAAAGGTGGAAAGAGGAGACAATGTACAGTACCGCCATCAACTGCTTTTTTTACTTATTCCTGTTCAATTCTCACTTATTTTATGTGTAATGAAGTGTCCTGGTGTCAATCTATTACAAACATAAAGTAGTTCCAAACAGACTGAAGTAAAGAGTGTCAGAGAATGTCCTGAAAATGACCAGTAACATGTCTTCTGAGATTAAGACAGTGTATAATGTGTGCTGTGTTATTAGTTTGCGATCCATTTTCTCACTGGACAAGATTTAGACACAAATGGCAACCAGCCAGTGAACATAGTGGAGCATTTAGCTGCTAAAGAGCAAGATATTTCCCTCAGGCAGTAGTGGAGACTGAAAGAAGAGCTAAGCTTCATCAACTTAAAGGTGATAACATGTCCACGTTGTGTTAAAAACGTCATTCCGCTGCCCCCAAGTGGCCAAAAGCCTATATTGCGATTTAAAAACACTACTTTGAAATCTATCATGTTAACAGTCCAAATGGCATCTTTCAAAAGCAATAAAACACAAGAGCATTCACTCCAACCACAGAATGTACAGTGTATCAACTTACTTGCAGATAATTTATGTTAATTCATGAGAGAATTCATGTTAAGTATGCAAGTTGGAGTTTGCCCAACTGGCAGGCATTTTAACAGCCAGTTGATTAAAGGTCTTCTCTCTCAGGCTTCAGTGATAAACTGAGGATGAGAAGAAAACATCCCTGGATTAAGGTTGCCTGCCTACTGCCCTTCATTGTGACCCTGTCAGCGCTTCAGTTTATTCAGGCCTCTATGAGCTTTCATATTATGCCTGACTGGATCTTATCTTCCAGCCTCTCTTCACTCCTTATTTTGGTCTCACTAAATTTCTTCTCACCCTTTGTTTTTTGTTTATTGCTCTCTCTCGCTATCCATCCATCAATCCATCCAACTGTCACATACACGCAAAACTAAAGGAAAACAGTTGCTATACTTATATAATCATTTCCAAAGATATAAGAAATTCCTTCAAGACATATCCTGTATGCTCTATATATGGCACCTAAAGCAACAGCATCCACATGTGTTTGTAACTGACTGACTGTAATCTCTTCCACACAGGCTTCTCCCTCGTTCATCAATACATTCAACATTTTAATGAGGTGTCTGGCAACAAGACAGGTGAAATCAAAGAGCTGTTTATTTTCTGTTAGACACATAACGTTTTTCAGGTCCCCATGCACTAGAGTAATGTTTGAACACAATGTTGATCTACATCCATTATTATGAATAATGGATAAAGATTGAATAATACATTAGGTATTATTGAAAACTGCGTCTGCCTGTGACCTGCCTGTCATTGTGTTAATAACCTGAAATATCTATTTGCTATCTTAAATCAGACCCCTTCAGTTACGCTATTGACTGGGTGGCGGTTCTCCTATTTCAGTCCTTGCCTTAACAATCATTAATCCCTGGATTAATGCTGTTCCTCATTGACTCCTGTTTGATCCTTTAATCTCTGCACAACTAAAGCCTCATAAGAAATGTCCATCTGCAAAACAGGTAGGCAGATAATCACTGTGTGAATTTCATGCTCTGCTGTTTGAAATGCCAGAATGAATTAATGCTTCGTGTATTTATTCAACTTTATAATCCATTGATTATTCCAACTGATGTTAATAAGCAATGAATTGGAAGACTTGGTGGACACCTATACTGAGCACAACAGCGAACATTCAGCTTTCATCGTTTGAAGTAACTAAAACAGGATAGGAATATACAATATGATACATTCAGCTTGTAGGTCCTTTTTTCAGCACATCTGAGAGACACTAATGTGTCTGTCAACACACACCAACACTAACAAACACACACAAGTAGGGATGCTCGATATTGGATTTTTTGCCGATATCCGATATGCCGATATTTTACAACTCATTTAGGCGATTACCGATACCGATACCAATATTTTTTTCCCGCACACCTAATTGCAGAGCGTACAGTATAATGGTGATACTCTTATCACATTTGTTACACAGTCGGGGTGATGGGTCTTGAGATGGTTAATCAAGTTTGTAGTGTTGAAAGACTTTGCCTTGGCTCCTCCTCGCATCACCGAAGCTGAGCAGTCATTCCAAATAGCAGTTTTGCTGTCTATTTCAGACACTTTGAAAAACTTCCACACCACGGACATTTTGGCTTCTAACTCTCCGAATGCTGCAGGTAGACACACGTGACGTCATCATGCTGCGCCGCGCAGGTCTTCTTCGCGCCAGGGACATTGCGCCGAGGTCAGGGATTTAATCAAGTATGCAGCAGCCCATTATTTTATCGGTTAATTATATCCGATAGTTCGTTTTTAAGCCAATATTGGCCGATACCGATAATGTGCCGATAATATCGTGCATCCCTACACACAAGGCATCAGTGGGAATGTGTTTGACATTCCAGACAAAAAGGAAATCTCTTGAGTTAAAGCAAACGCATCACTTCCCTCACGAATGCAATATGTATTTGAAGTCTTGAAGTCTTGAAGTCTTATTGTGCTGAACTGATTTTTTGGTTTGTTTTGATTTCTAACGTTAATGCTCTTGTGATTAACTCATGTTTTATTTTAATTATGCTTTTTGCTGAATTTGTTTAGCTGCGATCCGGAGAAGATCTAAGACTCCTGGAGTCATGATCACACAGTATGTGGTGAACTTGCCAGAGGGGAAAACCACTCCAGATTTCCAGTCCAAACCAATTCCAGTAGAAGTTAAAGAAGGTGGGTTTCATGAACAGAGCCGTAAAACTGACTTGTACAGTTATATTTTGTCAAATATGATGCATGATAATAGTGACAACAACTGAAACAATGGAAACTTGATTGGTCTGGTTTTAAAGCACTATACCTTTAATATTACTATTTATTATTTAGGACAATTAGCAGTATTCAAGGCAGTAGTGACAGGGGATCCCAAGCCAGAGGTGACATGGAGAAGAACTAAAGGGAATATTTTGGACAAGAAGAAATTTCTGAGTAAATATGACGAAGAAACTGGAGAGCATATATTAGAGGTAAGTGACCAAATTATTTGATGTAATGTAAAAACGTTTGACAGCTGAGGCTGGGTTTTTAAAAGCCCGGTAAACTCAGTACTGTAACAACAATGTCTGCATCTGAAAACTTGCCATGTCACATGTTATATGTAATTCTAGATTTACAAAGTGTCTGTTGAGGAAACAGATACATACAAGTGTTCTGCCGTGAACGAATTTGGCAAAGCTGTCTGCACAACAACATTAAATCTGACTGAGGGTAAGAGTTATTCCCACAATGCAGTTCTAAACATTGTTTTGATTGTGAATGTCAGTGAAGTTTATAACTGAAGTGTCAGTTATAAAGCCTCGCAGGAATTGACATTTTCATTGATGCATTTTCTCACTCCGACGAGCAGTTTTTGTTGTTATTGCAGTTTTCCCTAAAGCTTTATCTGAATTCAAATGTAAAGTATAGTTGTTAAAAACAAACTTTGCTGCTTTCAGCTCCGACAAATCCATCAGATTTTAGAAGATTGCTACGGAGAAGGTAAAAGCACAAACATCATGATAGGGATGTTTAAATACGTAACCAGATATTTCTATACATGTGTGAAATTTGTCATTAATTCTAAAACATGAGAGATTTAATGTTTGTCTTATACCATTAGCAAAGCGGAAAACAAAACAGCAGATGGGGAAACTGATGAGAGATTCTGGGACGCGATGCTGAATGCGGACAGGAGAGACTACGAGCGAATCTGTGCCGAGTTTGGTGTGTCAGACTTACAATCAATCATGAAGAAACTGGCAGCGAAGAAAAAGGAGAGAAGACAAAAAAATAGTACGGTATGAAAACTGTCTGTTCTTTAAGTAGATGCAATCATCCTAAGATGCTATGATGGATTCTAATTTTACTATTGACGTCAGAATTATTCACCAAACCTAAGATGTTGTTATTTCTAATAGTCTATCTCTCTGTTAAAATTAGAGGAATAACATTTAAAATATTCACTCTTGAATAATTTTGCTAATTTTACACAAAATATATATCCATTTGCATTGCTAATTTAATCTCAATGATTGTGACATTATCTTTCCATAGTGTGAAGTTTTATTTTGTCTTTAACTCCTCTGTGTGCTTGGCAGGATGGCGGTATACCATATGATGAAGATGCAACAGAGACACTTGGAACAAAGAGTGCTGGGAGGACAAAGCGTTTTAGCATCAATGGTCCGATGCAAAAGGATACAGGGCAAAATCAGGTGGATGAAGAGGTCAACCGCATCTTTACAG
This sequence comes from Semicossyphus pulcher, assembly GCF_022749685.1. Lineage (NCBI taxonomy): Eukaryota > Metazoa > Chordata > Actinopteri > Labriformes > Labridae > Semicossyphus > Semicossyphus pulcher. The sequence continues at coordinate 24,179,916 of NW_027211637.1, forward strand.
AGTTAAAACGTAGGTTTAAAAAGGAACGATGGTTGGGATCGGAAGTTCTTCTTAATGCTAAATTACTACTTATGTGAAAGATGACTGTAGTTGGTTTCAGTTTTTATGAATATTTGTATAACTATAACTTATGTGTAACAAACTTAATAGATGGCTCTGGTTCACTGACTTCTTTGTGTTGCTTTTACAGTTTCCAAACTGGACTTTGTTATCAGAATTCAGGAAATTAACGCTGAGGAAAATGACGATGCCCTCTTTGAGTGTGTCTTGACACACCCGCTACCCAGGATCTCATGGATGGGCAAGGGCAGCAAGCTAGAGGATGGGGAGAAATACAGCATATCCGTGTCAGACCACCAACTGATCCACAGCCTGCTGATCAAGGACTGCGAGCTGCTGGACAAAGGCATCTATTCAGTTGTGGCTGGCAATGCGACCTGCAGTGCCTGGCTGGTTGTAGAAGGTAGCCTTACTTTATAACGTACCAATAATCAACCTGTTAATGAGCGCTGAAATGATACCTATTTCTGACACTATACATTATGAGTGATGATAATTCAAATATATGTGAGTTATGTGTGATGTATGGTGTATCCTTTAAACAGAGCGTGATCCTGCATCTGCTGGGAAGAAGACAGTTCGTAGGAGCACCTTGGCTGGTGGAGCACGGATCGACCTTGAGAAAGTGGCCAAAGAGCAACAGATGAAAAACCAAGAAGAGATGGAGAAGATTTTAGCAGCTGTTAAAGCAAAATACGAGGAAGGGCAACTGATAGAAGATATATTAAAGACATTAACTGCTAGTGGAAGAGATGGTGAAATAAGTGAAGTCACTGGACCAGGTAAAAAAGGAGGAGCGATGGAGGCCAAGCCAAAAGGAAAGAAAGGAAAAGTAAAGTTCAAAATCACAAAGGAAGATGGCACAGTGGAAGAATTTGATGAATCAGGATGTTTAACAGACACAGAAGGGTACCTGATAGTAGATGATCCAAAGAACGAGACATACGACAGATCTGGTCAAGAGGATTTTGACAAGGTAACAGGTAAAGTCGATCGATGCAGAACAATGCATTTTCACCATAAGCACTGCAAAACTGGTGTTTATGATGTAAACATGCAGACTTCTTCTTAGTTCTTATGACAGCTGCTATAACATGGATGTTGAATTTTTATGCTTGAGTTACCAAAAAGTGCCCTTTTATCTTCCTATCTTTATTTTGCTTTTGAACAGTGACCACACTGTATATCTTGTCTCCAGCCCTTCTTAAGGCTCAATCCAACTTAGGGATGTGCATTTGGATTTTTTGTTTTACCGGTTAACCAACATACTTAACAGTTAATAACCGGTTAACCAACAAGATTAAAATGTACCTTTTGGATGTGATAAAAGTCTTCTTAAGAACGAACAGCCAAAGACCAACAACAAGCTCTCCATTTATGTATGCTCATTCTGATGCACGCGCTCCCTAATACTCGCAGAAACACACACACACACTCACACATGCAACTAAGTGGTAAATCTATGGTTATCCTCAGACATAACTACCTGTGGCACCGATGATCATGCCCACAGATATTAATACACTGTCCAGTGTCCATTTTATGAATGCATGTGAGCATACAGCCATGTGATCCAGCAGCAACAATAAGTAAATAAACAGCCAATCGTTTTAAATACTTAATGAGTTACGCTGTTGTGCCTCGTGCGTAAATGTTTCGTTTCTGCTCAAAAACAGTCAAATGTTAACAACAGGCTATGGAAACTTAAAATAAAAAGGCCAGGCCTTCACCAGTCCTTATAATGTAGGAGACAGTTTGTCTACTGGTTTTGGCAAAGAAATAGCAACATGTCGACATGCTGTGGGGTTAGTCTGGTGCGCACTATGTTGACTGTGAGACCCACAGCAGAGAATACCTGCTCAGACTGTCCCAGGAGCAGAGATATGCAGCAAAGCTTTGTTTTTTCATTTAATAGTTTTACTGCTAGTTTAATTTGGCTCTCCTCTCAGACTCAGGTCACCAAATGACAACAAAACATGTTTCCCAAATATGAATATTTAGAAAAGACAAAATGGTATTTAGCCATTTAACTGGTAGGTAATACTGGTAGTTTTAACCAGTTAAAACGGTCGGTTAATGGTTAACCGTTTAAAGTGCACATCCCTAATCCAACTCTATTAATAAAAAGTATATGGCAATTAAGGAGGACAATTTAAAGACTAACAATAAGGACTTCCCTGACAATAAGGACTTCCCTGAATCTGCCAAAAAATGGTTGTGAAAAGACATAGAAATTGGCAATATGTACTGCTCTTTTCAAAGCTTGTTTTTGTTCAGTTAACATCCAGATGTGAACAATTTTTTTATGCTGAGTTTAACTAGATCAAATTATTTCCTACAGGTGAAAATGAAGAGGCTGATTCTGATGGAAATAAAGATTCTACTGGGTCTGCAAGACGCCAGAAGCAAAAAAAGAAGGCCCAGCGGAAACAACGCACATCTGGTAAGAGAAATGTAAATAAATGTGTAGTTAGCATTCGAACCACTGCTAACCTTGTTATGTAGTTTTAAATGTTAGTTGAAGTCAACCAATAGTGTAGTGAACTAATTGAAAACCCACTGAGTGTGTACGACAAAGTCTGTGACTGTAACACAGATCCAAATGAACCTGAAAGTGAAAACGAACTGGAAAGTGAATATGAAGGAAGCGACAGTGACGAGTACGAGGACTCTACCGGCCAGGTGAAACGTTCAAGGAGGTCGAAGAAAGGTCAACAGTCCCAGAGAGCAGTCAATGGTAAGAGACCACAAGTGGGGATTCACTGAATGAGGGTGTAGTACAGGTTAATGGCCAGAACCTTTTTTTGATCCTTTGCTTCTTGAAGCAGCTCATATTGTCCCTCAGCTTGTTCTCTTATGAGTAGTCGAGTTCATGTTTTGTATTGGCAGAAATAGTTGTTCTGGCTTCATCCGCATTGTTTGTCTGTATTTAAGCATGCTTCTGTAGTGTGACTTGATTTTTGTTGAATTAGCCCCACATACTGTAAAACTATTGCTGTAAACATTTCGTGCACCTTCTGAGACTGTTATTTAGTAATTTACTGTGTATTTGGCTTTTTACAAAAGGTGAAATTGTAGGTCCTGAAGACCAGAATGAGTGTGAAGATGCTGAAGATGTAAATGGCTCTGATAAACATTCAAGGCGTAAAACTCAAGGCCCGCTGATAGAAGATACAGTGGTTGGTAAGTAACCTGAAAGATGTGACTAAATCAGAAGAAGGGGCCTTAGTATTTGTTGATTTAGTAATCATATAAGCATAAATTGAATATTTTCCATAATAGGCTACTTAACACAACACTAGATAACAGCAGTTTTTATTTTGCAGGTAATACCCATTTATTCACAAGCTCATATTGTCCCTCAGCTTGTTCTCTTATGAGTAGCCGAGTTCATGTTTTGTATTGGCAGAAATAGTTGTTCTGGCTTCACCCGCATTGTTTGTCTGTTTTTAAGTATGCTTCTGTAGTGTGACTTGATTTTTGTTGAATTAGCCCCACATACTGTAAAACTATTACTGTTTTAGTGCACCTTCTGAGACTGTTATTTAGCAATTAACAGTGTATTTGGCTTTTTAAAAAAGGTGAAATTGAAGATCCTGAAGACCAAAATGAGTGTGAAGATGCTGAAGATGCAAATGGCTCTGTCAAACATTCAAGGCGTAAAAGACAAGGCCCGCTGATAGAAGATACAGTGATTGGTAAGTAACCTGAAAGATGTGACTAAATCAGAAGAAGGGGCCTTAGTATTTGTTGATTCAGTAATCATGTAAGCGTTAACTGAATATTTTCGATAATAGGCTACTTAACACACTACTTAACTCTCTCAGGTAATACCCATTTATGCACAATTATCTTTGCATGTTTATAAAGTTGCTCTGTATTGCATGCTGATTTGTTATTTGAACAAAGCAGGGAGCCTCTTAGCAGAACTAAGCAGCACAGCCAAATTGTTTAGTTTTCATTTTCTATCTAACATGTGGGTTCCTGACAGTTCATATCCTTTCCTTTTAAATTATCATAATGCCTAAGTGTTCACTGTTGTAATTAATAGATCCAGGGGTTCAGTTCATCTGTGGTTTGTCTGATGTCAGCGCTATCATCCATGAGACTGCCGAGTTAACATGTAAGCTCAGCAGTGAAGACTGTGACGGAGTCTGGTTCAGAGACGGCAAAAAGGTTAGTCGTAAAGGTCAAACTCATCATTTTCTGGGGCTCTGTGGCCATGCCTGTCAAGAAAGTGCAAAACAGTAGCCTGGAGATCCAAAGCCGCTTCTGCACAGTAGTTTTTTTCATTTGGTCCCAGGGAAAAATTATTGTTGCCATTTAGTCATGGCAGATTTTGGATTTTGTTAGTGTTTTTATTTGAATTTTATATTCTTTTTTTAATACTTCATTTAATAGCCATTGTGTAGCTGGATTACAAAAGGTATCAAATAGATTTATCATTTATCTGGGGACGTTTTGATTCTACTGGGTCAGTCACTGAACAGTTTTGGTGACTGCACCTGGCATTATCATCCCTACATGGACCCACATAGGGAAATCAAATTCCTGCAGCTCTCCACTGCATCAATGGTGATGTATCTTGGTGTCACAAAGGGAAAACCATGCCAAAGTGTTAATGAGCAGTATTAATCCAGACTGTAACTAGACTTCTGTTACTGACAAACAGAGTAATAGTTCAAGGATAGGAACCGCATGAGCCCTAAACTGCAGAGATAAGAAGTATGGCTCAAGTTCGACACAGCTCTGTTACACTTAAGGAAATATAGAGAGAAAAATCTGTATTAAAACAGTGACGCCTACATGTATTGTAATGGTTTAAATAGGCATTATCACTTACTGATGGTGACTGGAAATTACAGCAGGTCTCACACATTATATGTACATTTGTGTGTTAAACATTTGGCAGACATTAAGATACTTTAGGCTTCTTTGGGACAAAACATCAGCTACTATCATCGGCGGATGCCACCTTATTTGGCGATGGGCCGATGTCTGTCAACACGGTCGATATCGGCCGATTCCAATGTTCAGCAGATGCATCAGTGCATCTCTACTTAAAATTATTGCTGTTCAGTTTGTTTATTTTCAATTGTTTGCCTCTTGTCTTCACAGATCTCCCCAGATGACAATTTCACTGTCAGTAAGGATGGTGCAATACATAAATTAGTCATCATAAGCTGCAAGGAAGAGCACTCTGGGAAATACCGTTTTGAGGCAGACGGTCGTAAAACAGAGGCGATGATCAACGTCAAAGGTTTGAACATTTCTAATAATGACAATGATCATTTTGATATTATAGCAATACTTGAAAATGTACTTGAAAATAAATACCATATTAACACAAAAGATTACCCTAACTTGCCGTCTTTTAGATCCCCCAAGGTTTGACCCTGAAGACCTCAGTGCATTCACTGAGCCTGTGACGGTGAAAGTTGGGCACAACGGCATCTTCAAAATGCATTTTGTTGGCCATGAGCCCATAAAAATTCGGTGGTACAAAGAGGGAGACGAGCTCCAAGTTGACAACAATACAAGGATAGAGAAATCTGCGAGTCACAGCCGCTTGCTCCTGACCAGGTGCCAAAGGAAAGACACAGGAGAGATCAAGATAAAGCTCAAGAATGAACACGGCTTCATTGAGGCAATTTCACAGCTAATTGTGCTTGGTGAGTGAATGAAGGACAATGCAGCAATTCAATACAGGTTAATCTGTTATCACTCTTTTCATCAGCTCTTCATGTAACACAACAATACAGATAACAGACAATTCCTCCTTCAAGATAATTCTAATCATTATAGATGCCAAAGGATGTGATTTGTTAAGCAAGCCGTGTTGTCTCAAAACAGTAGTGTTCTGAAATGTCTCAAAGATCATCCACATAATGTTAAAAAAATGTTTTCTCTATTGTGTGAAAAGGGTGTCACATGCCATCTGTGCCTGGACAAATTGTGTTACTTATTATAAAGATGCAGCTCTCACACTAAAATACAACTTGCTAAGAAAAATCTAATTTGTATTTTGCTCTACCTGAAGCAAAATCCCAGTTTATGACTACAAGTTAAAGATTTGGTTTGCAAATACATTTCAGAAGAAAGTTTTTGTGTTTAAATCCCTGCTACATCTGACATGGCTGTGAGCATCACTACTGTCGCACATTACCAACACCGTCTCTCCATGGAAATACTTTCTAGGAAGTTGAGAAGGGATTTGAAATTTAAATAACACTTTCTTTGATGTTTCAGACAAACCCACTGCACCTCAGGGTCCTGCAGAGGTAACAGAGAACTCAGCTATGTGTATTGAATTTAGATGGAGGCCTCCAAAGGATGATGGTGGCTCACCAGTGATTAACTACATTCTGGAGCGACAGCAAGCGGGGCGAAACACCTGGAAGAAATTAGGGGAAATCCCAGGTGTGCCCAGCTACCGAGACACAGATGTGGACCATGGTCGGAAATATTGTTACCGTATCCGCGCAATAAATGCTGAGGGTACAAGTGATGTGATGGAGACTGATGAAATGCAAGCCGGCACGCTAGGTTAGTCTAACTACTTCCTGTGTGACATCTCTTAGACAGTTTGTCCCACCCACAGGGACACTATTAAAGATAAACTGCTCCTACTGAGCAATCACTTTCCGTTTAAAGTCAAAGTCATCAATGAATATGAAGCTGATGACAATGACTGTACCTTTCCCAATGACAAGTCACATGGCAAATCAATGAGGATTTATAAACTACAGTCATTTTCATTGCCCAAAAACACAGCAGAGACCACAACCTTTGACCACTCTCCTAGGTAATTGTTAAAACACCTTGCAAGCCAAAATCTCAGTCAAAAGATAGATCTTATTTCTGTCTGTAGATCTAAAAAAAAATCTATTATTTTCAGTTTTTTTTCTTTTACGAATCTGTCACACACACATATTGAAGACGCAAAATGGCACAAGGTCACAACAAGCAAAGGCCCTGTACAAGGAAGCAGTACAACACACAAGTGAAACGAAGTACATAACATAAGCAGCAGCACAATGCAAAAAAAGCAACTTACTTTTGATGTCTTCTTGAAAAGAACTCCAATTCCCAGTCAGTGTGCTGTATAAAGTCTCCATTTAGGCAATTAGTCCCACCAGTCTTGATCCAACAGAAATGATGGCTGGAGTTGAAGTGTGAAAAAGTCCTGTCCACGGGCTCCATCCAGGTAATCTTGAGAAGCTGTTGCTGGTGGACAGTAACAGTAAAATTAGGTTTGGATATCAGACAAACTATACTGCTGCTATCACCAGTATTTTATCTCTTATACCCACCTACATACCCATCTATCTGGCCATTAACAAACAGAAGATTCCAATGCAAAACCAGGGGTGGAAAACTTTTTCCCATTACACTGTTAGAATTTATTAATTATGGACGACGCACTAACTGATTATGTATTTACCATTGATATAGCCTATTAGCTGTAAGTTCTTAATAATTTTGTGCAGTAAAGGAAGTTATTGCTTTAACAATGTGGCTGCCATAGCCATGATAATAACCGTTACTAAACATTTAAGCTAGCAAAATGAAAACCGTTTGGTTTTTGTAGTTATAACTTAAGGGCAATGATTAAAACCGATGTTAACAAACTGTAGATAAGAAAAGAGAACAAATTGGGAAGTAAACACTGGCTGTGTTCAGTGTAATAACCGTTAAGACTTATGCACTAACGTTTAGCCAAATAATATAGCTGAGGTTACCTGACGTGACGTTGACAGCTAATTTCCATTAAGCGTCCATTTTATGATGCGTCACTTTGATAAATCCCACAGGTCGTTTTGCAACTCTTACCACTATTTTAAAGACAATTCCCGGTTCCTCAAGACGGTTATATCCACCACTAAGGAAAATAACTCGAGTGCTTGTAAATTAAGAAGATTTCTAACTTATTTCCGAAGTTGTGACTCTGACTGGCTTCAACAGCCAACCAGTGCAGAGCGTTTCTATCAGGTGGGCGTGGCTCAACTATGAAAAAAATGCAGATGTGACGTATGATGATTAATTAAGGGCGTATTTTAAAAGTTTAAAAAAACATGCAGAAACTGGAGGAAATGTATTTTAAATATGGCCTGACATCCAAATTGGAAGGGCGAAGTTTTTGCTTCTAAACTGTGAAAGCTTCTCCTCAAGACTCAGATTTAGCTGCAAATTTCGATTTGACATAATACTTTCTTTTAACCAAACTGAGGGCCTACATTTTTCAGACCAGGAAAAGCACAGGTGTTACTAATTACATGGCCCTGTTTGTGAGTCACGAGGGATCCTAAATGGAGTTCAGCCAGCATTTACTTGTTTCTACAACTGTGCTTTTTTCTATTATGACATGGAAATATGTCAAAGTGACCTATTTGATCATCAGTTGAATCAGAGTCATTACTGCCCCCTGCTGTTCTCCATTATCCATTGTACTTCCCAGGTTGCTGCAGGTCTGTACTCAGTTCTCTCTTAAGCAAATGTATCACAGAACTTGTGAAGAATGAGAGTAAATACCAGTCATGTCAGTATATATGTCTCATCTGTCTATGACTGAAGTAAGGCTATGGATATTATTATTATTATCATTATTGACTTGATAGTGGTTATTTTCTGACTCAAGAAATCAGTTAGAAGATTAATCATTTCATTCATTAAAAGAAGAATAATAATTATTATGTTTTAATTTTAGCTGTAGCCTCCTTTGGCTACGTAAGACATACACTCACCATAGGAGGGAAAAACAATGCAAAACACAGAATATAGCTGTTTTCAAAGCACTTTGCTTCATTTGTAATGTGTCAACAATATAACTGAATTCTTAAACTGATGTACAGTACCTTATTGGTAGATTAGCATCCATCGATAGTACATTGCAACTGGGCTAAGAAGAGTCTCAACCTGCAAAAGAAATGTTCATTTTCTTTGATCTCTCGGGACAAGCTGTAACAAAAATGTTATTTGTTTCTGCATGCTGCAGCTTTTCCAGGTCCTACAGCACCTCCAAAGGTGGTCAGCGCCTATATCGACTGCATCAACCTTTCCTGGGATTCACCGAGTAACAAAGGAGGTTCTCGTATCCTGGGATATATTTTAGAGAAACGCAAAAAGGGGAGTAATCTATGGACTGTCGTGAACGCCTTGGATGAACTAATAAAAGGTCTGACCTTTAATATGACTTATATATAACAGAATTGGAAACAACTGAGGATGATTTGTTGTCACTGTTTCTCTGTAATGCTTGCAGAAAAGAAATATGCAGTGAAAGATGTTGTGGCAGGTATGGAGTACGAGTTCAGAGTGACTGCCATAAACCTGTCGGGAGCTGGTGAATTCAGCAGCCCATCAGAGTTTGTGTTTGCACGGGATCCTAAGAGTAAGTGCAACACTCGGCAAACAACAGTAGGGATATTCAAATAAATATTGTACAATATAATTTTAATATTTCATCTTGACTTTTAACTTTGTACCTCAGAGCCTCCTGGTAAAGTTATAAGCCTGAAGGTGACAGAAACCTCTTACACCCACATAGTCCTGACTTGGACCAAACCCGAGGATAAACCAGGAATACAGGATGAAGCAAAGGGATATTTTGTTGAGATCCGGCCTGCCGAGGACATTGAATGGTCCCGCTGTAATACCACCCCTCTCATCACCACTTCCTTCAGTGTGAAAGGCCTGAAATCCATGGCCATGTACTGGCTGAGAGTGATTGCAAGTAATGATGGAGGAGAGAGTGTTCCTGAGGAGCTTGCCAACTATGTCCTTGCAATGCCTTCGCCTGGTATGTCGATTCTTCTCAGTAGTTTAACAAAATAATATGTTGCTGGTTAGCTGCAGCTATGCATTAACATTTTCAATCAATCTATCAAACTTTATTTATACTCCAGAGATCACTGAGGGAAGAACCTCATCTGCAATGACAATGACTCAATTACTAAAGCAAGTAAAAGAAAAGCGTAAAAGATCTGTGAGGTATAGGTTAGACAATATCACAATCAGCAAAATAAAGTCTTTTAGAATTATCTGAGCAGGGCAGATGGTATAAAATGACGTAAAAGTTTGTTGACTTTGATTTGACGTTGATGTTGGGCTGTCAAAATGTACGTCTGGCTGACGTCAAAATCTGAAGTTGGTTTGATGCCAGTATCTGGCGTTGGGCTGACGTCAAAATCCGGCGCTGGGCTGTGGTCAGGACTCATGTCGGATTTTGTCTTCAAATGAAAGTCAGGTTTTGACATCAGCCCAACGTCAGGTACTGATGTCAGCCCCAACATCAGGTACTGCCGTCAGCCCAAAGTCAGATTTTGACGTCAACCCAACTTCACTTCTTGACATCAGCCCAACGTCAGATTTTATTTTTCTTTACTAAATTGCAAATAATTTATCTTTACTCATAAAATGAGTAAAGATAAATGTGTGTTCCACTATGTAACAAACTCCTTAGGTTAAATATTGTCCGAATCTCTTTACACTGTTTGTCCTCATTATCCTAGTGAGGCCAAAGTTCACAAACCACAAGATGAAGAGTTTTGTGGTGGTGAGGGCAGGAAACTCTGTCAGGATCACAGTCAACTTTGAGGTGAGATTTATACTTTAATTTTAATTCTTGGTAACATAAAGATACATCCTGAGATATGTGTGGAAACAGAATTTATAGCTTTAATTCTGTATTTGTTAACATCTTAAATAATTATGGTTTTCTTCACAATTCGTTCCACCTTTCTACTTTTAGTTAAATTGTCTCAACAAATTGTAACTTCAGAGCTGAACAACATCAGAGTGTATTCTTTTTCCTTCCTGCTATCACATCAGTGTTAATCAAGGTTTTGATGTTTCCAAAGGAACCCCTGTGATTAACTTCCTTCTATACATTTGTTTAGCCATCAGACTGTGAGTTCTTCACACCTAAGACCACTGTATGAGCCTCGAGAAGCTAGCTTGAACCCTCTTGTTAGTTTGGTCCCCCAGACACACCCCTCTGAGAATGACACCGTAGCTTCTTTCATCTTGGTTGTGTATTGCCCTTTGTTGCTCGATTTCAATAAGCATAGCCCTTTTGGTTAGCCCTTTGTTTACTGTGACCCAAGATATATAATCTGACTAGAGCTGACTCTAGTCAGAGAGGTTTTCTACAACTTGCTGTGATGATCTCTCTCCACTGCGCAGTGAATAAAACTCATCTGAACCAGCCACTGAATTGGACCTGAAGATTATTAATTTCTTCTACATATGTAATGTCCTCTTTTACAGGCCTCTCCACGGCCTAAAATCATCTGGTTAAAGGATAATGTGCCAGTCACAAAGCGAGTTACAATCAGTAACTCTGACGGCACATCCCAGCTGCTGATTCCCTCCTCTGAGCGCTCTGATTCTGGCATCTACTCCATTTTGGTTAAAAATCTTGCAGGACAGGAGACATTCAGTACAGAGGTCAGGGTCACAGGTAAAGCAGAAATTAAGATGTGTTTAGGTATAAAAAAGGGATGTGTCAGTGGTTCAGCCAGTAAAACTGACTGTTGTTACAGATGATCCAAAGCCTCCTGGACCGGTGGAGCTAGAGGAACACGTCCCTGGCACAGTCACAGTAATCTGGCAGCCTTCTCCAGATGAGAAGCGAGATGACAGACTCCACTACACAGTGTCCAAACTGGACTCTACCAAACGCACATGGACCATAGTGGCGGACAGACTCTTTAATAACAAGTTCACAGTCTGCAACATCATGCTCGGGAGGGAATATAATTTCCGGATCTACGCCAAAAACGACATGGGCGTATCTGCACCCTCGGAGTCTCCGACCTGGGGGATGGAGAGGAAGAAAGGTGGGTTTGTGCATCTCAAACAACCTCAAAACCCCAAAAGTCAGAAACATATAATCTTATCATGTCTTCTGTCTTGTAGAAAAGTTTGTAGTGAACATACCGACCAGAGAGGACTGTGATTTGCGATGTGCTCCAACCTTCATTGTGCCTTTGAAACTTCACAATGCACCCAAAGGCTATGAATGCTACATGAGCTGTGCTGTGAAGGGAAATCCAAAACCTCGAATCACGTGGTATCGTAATCACATCAGCCTCAACACTAATGCCAACTATTACATCTCTGATACCTGTGGAGTTTGCTCCATGCTGATTCTCCGCGTGGGCCCCAAAGACATGGGCGAGTACACCATCAGTGCAGAGAACGGCCTCGGGCGGGCTGAGTGCTCCACCGTGCTCAGTGTCACAGGTGAGGGAGAAACACACCTGCACTAACATACGTTTCAAAGAACATACTTAATGATGCTTATCTGTTTTCTCTTTTTTACATACAGAATGAAGAAACTTGGAGGCAGTATTCATTTTATATATCGACAACATCGTGTTTGATTTGAAGTGGTTGAGCTGCTTGGATGTAATACAGCAAACAGAAAGAGATTGGATATTATATCTAGTGGACTGCTACTGAAAATAAATAAGAATAATAACATCTCAATGATAACTATATTCTTTATTTGATTTTTGTACTGCGTGTTATTGGGTCAAACCAAATACTCAGCGCGTATCATACTGATAGACAGGCACGTGCACAGATAGGACCCAAGGGCGCCGAGCCCCTGCCCTTCGAAAGTGCCCTTAATTTAAAAAATAATTATAATAATTTACATTCTATCAAATATAAAGACAGAAATGTAAAGTAGTATCCACGAAAAATATGCCTTATCAATTCAGGAAGTACTCTGCCTTCACCACCCCACCCCTTCCAAATGATTTTGTCTGAATCAATCAGTTAACTTTTCAACGTGTCTTGACTTGTCATGAAAAGCACACAACACTCCAGCCCCACCCAAGTTCGGTTACAGTGAATGATATCACTCAGGTAGGCACTGTTTTAATTATGAAATCAACCAAAACAACACCTTTTATTTTATCCGTTAAAAACAAAACGATTAAGAAGGTCAGTAGGACTTGGCTGTAATTTTGTCATTATTAGCCTCTGTAGTCTGTACTCGTCTAATTTTCATTAAAACAACATTTTCTCCGTCATGCAGGGCAACTTACAAACATGCAATTCATTTCTGACTGAATTAGTCTAAACAGCTGAACACTGACTCACTGCATTACTTTCATGAAAACACGTCAAACCTGTGGTTTCTTCTTGGAATAACGTGGTTCAGTAGAATATAAACAGTTCCCATGTCATCAACATAATGTGTGATTATGGATGGCGGCGGTGTGACAACATCAGGGTGGCTAATGCCCTTTTTTTTTGCTTGAGCCCGTGCCCCAAAAAATGTCTGTCCACAGCCCTGCTGATAGACTCTTTCATGGCAGAAATTTGCACTTGTCAAAGTAGTAAAAGCACAGGTGTGTGTCAAATGAAGTGTCCCAGCATGCATAATACCAGGGCCCTGACCCAAGATGTTTTGTAAGCAAATTTGATTCCTGTTGCCATAAAAAGTGGGAACTATTGTATAGCTGGTGCCCTTGTCTGTATCATGACTTTGACATTTAAAGGCCCTACAAACTCGTCACTTGGAGCTAAACTGGCAGTTGAACTTCCAGCTCAGCTCCAACTTGCTGTGTTACTTAAGGTACGACCACATTACCCTTCATTACTGCAAATATTTGCTCGGCCATATGTTTACTTCTAGTGAGGCTCACGCAACGGTTTTCTCTTTCTGTGTACTCCCCAAAGAGTCCCGACAGACTCAGGGTTCAGAGTTCACCTTTGTTCAACTTTGACCTTAGGAATGTGTGGGACCAACCAATACACACTGAGAAGGACGATGTTAAGACATGAAGAAGTTAATAATTCTAGGGCGTTTTATCACTGTCTTTAGTACAATATTACACTGCTCAACTTAACACCTGTGTGTAGGTGGACTATGGATGTGTAAGGGCTTTCCATGCCAGACAGCTTAACATCACTTTCAGCAGCCCACAGTGCAGATTAGTTTAGTTCTTAGGGCAGCACTGTGGGGCACTGGTTAACACTGTCACCTCACACCGTGGCTCTAGATTCTCTTTAAATTGCCTCTCTGTGTAAATGCGATTGGACTACATGTGTCAGCCATGTGAAGGATTGCTAACCTGTACATGGTGTACCTGCCTATCAACGTACGTGAGCTGAGATTGACTCCAGTGCCCCCACAACCATAAAGCATATAAAAGAAGAGGACGTGTTTTATTTGGCTTTCAAAGGAGAAGCCAAATCAGAAGTGCCTTTAACCTGCATTCTTTTAAATTATGGTCCCATGTAGAGAAAAAATGGACAATCATTCAGGGTAGGCTTTAGGAATTGGCTACCTAGTGACAAGTCACTACCACGGCATCCTGGAAAACAGAATATAGTCCAAATATGGCCAAACTCGACATGTCTAACTATGTGCAGACACAAAGAACATTACTCCAAGACAGGCCAACCACATGACAGGTTTAGGCACCCAAAGTACATGGTGTTTTTTTTCTAACTCCAGCCTTCAAAGCGGAAGCTCACAAACCAGTGAGTCATTCCCTGTTGTTACTTCCACTTCTTATAGAGGCTGTGCTTCACTGTCCTGAGAGGGAAAATGGATGAATGAATGGTGTATTTTCAGAATAAAAACTGCACAATCTTTTAACAGTTACCAGTGTAAAGATTAACAGTGATTCATCCCCAAAACTTAATGGAATGTAATAAAAGCAGCAAAGGTCAAAAAGATTCTGTCTTTAAAGCTGAAGATGACCTTTAAGAGCAATTTGCCCTTTCAAAAGTGTGTGCATGTTACTGGACATGTCTCATGCTCACATTTTAAAGGACGCTGTACTGTGAGCATTAAGGAAGAACTTATTAGGTTAATTGATTGATAAGGTCACTAATCTTTGCCAGCCACACGCTTCTCTTTCAGCTCAGTAGTGTCACGTCATAATAACCCATACTAGTAGCTGATGACAGAGTTGTGTAGTAGCTTCAGGGCACATGCAGCTTTGCTCGGGCCTCACATGAAGTAAAAAATAGCTCTCAGCACAGCAGCCAGACGTGTAGGTTTTTCATTAGATGCGGCAGCGCACATGGTGTTGGAGGCTCAGCCCTACCCCCTCTCACTCCTCCCTCCTCTTCCTGAATGGACGAACGCGCTACCTACGGTCCACGCCTCCCTGCCTCATCTTCTCCTCTGCCTCTTCTTCATCAGGGTCTCGCTGCTGCAGCTTCTCGGTACTTTATTGCGCGGTGACTGAAACCGGGTCGATTTTGTGCTGCGCCAATTAAAAGGAGCCATCCGCACACTTTTTGATCCACGCTTTTTGACCCTCCGGCTCCTTGAAGATCACCTCTCTGCCTGACCAGAACATTGTGTCCTTTGCGGGGAGATCATGACTGCCAAGCATCGAAAAGGAAAAAACAACCACAAACACGAAGATAACTTTTTCAGAAATGAGGTTACGGAGACAGAAGTTCGCGGAGGAGCGAATAATTACGCTCTTCTCTTGATTTTGTTTCTTATGATTGTAATTGGCGGTGCTACTGGCGCATGGTTCTGTTTCCAGCAGCACCAAACTTTAACCTACTTAACAGACAATCTCATGGGCATGCAGATGAAAATAGTGAGGCTTCAGTCATCGCACGAAGAAATGCGACAGTCAAGTAGCAAGGTAAGGCTTTAAAAACCACAAACTGCCTTTCCCTGTGAGATTAGTCATCTGAGTTTGCAGCCATTAAAGGCACAAGACGCCCCCTTTCATGGCCTGTAACCTTTTAAAGAACACGCTTTCAATCTTCTTCTGAGCTTTAACACCTTAAAGAAATAAGTAAAGGCCTCAGCACATGCAAACAGTCCACGTTGCCACTTACAAGTAAGGAAAGTTAGGAGCTGCAGGCCTCTATCAGATTTCAAAATGCCAGGAGTCTCTCTGGAGTGAGCACAAAACGCTGCTATTTCTAACATCCACACAGCTGCTGACGCTTGTAATGAGGATTATTCTTGACCTACTACTGCAGGGACACTCAGAAGTAGTAAAAGTTATCTTTTATCTTATCAGTAAAAGTTCTCTGTTGGAAAAAGTTTCTGGTGCCAGTGGAGAACATGCTTTCAGGGCTGTGCGGAGGATGCTGCCAAAATAATAATACACAAGACAGAAGTGTGCCAGGGCTAAATTTAGTGTGTAATTTTGATACTGAACACCAGTTCAGAGGTTGTTTTCAGTCCATCGGGAAGATTGTAGGAGGACAGAGTGATGATTGCTTTATCTGTATTTCTGCAATGAAACATTATCTCTTAATACTCTATAGTTGCAGGCATCCATAGTGTTTTTTGTTAGTTTGAATGAAGTGAGCCAGTTATGTCACTGCAGACTTCACGGTTGCCTTGAGCAACATTTCCCTCTACCTATGAAGCTCACAGAATGTCAGCTATTTCCTTGTTGCTGCAGGCAAATCTAGGAGGAAGAACAAGATTTTTTTGTACTTAACCTAAACAAATGCACTCCTCTCACTCTCACCCTTATCAATGCACCTCCAGTTTATGTGTTGGCTAGCCTTGAATGTGGCAGAAACGTTGCATGAGAACAATTAAGCTAGCACAGTCTTGTTAGAGAAATATTTCCTGACTCACAAACTTGCCTGCAGTTGCAAAAGTTTAACTGGTTGGTTTACTGTCCTGAATCCGTCTCCTGGTAAACATACGCATCACTGGCACAGTCAAATGTTTGTTGTTATGTAACTGAATCAAAGAGTTTTTACTAAAGCTTTAATGAGCATAATGAGACGGGTTCGGATTTGTTTCCATTCAGATATTAGTATGAATTTAGGACAGCAATAATGAGGGCTTGTTTCTTAGATTTTGACTGATTGAAAATGATTAAAAACAATAATTTTTGCGTCACTGAGTCGTCTAAAAGCTGGGTTTTTATGAAAATAATTTCTTTTTTGAGTAAATTAATAATAAAAGTATATTTTAGTATAAAAGTGGGCTTTGTATCTCAGGAATTTGCTAGTTTTTGAGTCCACTTGTACAGTCGTTTAGAGATAACTTAACCTCCTTCTTGTGTGTCTCCTCTCTGCAGCCCATCTCAGAGGGTCTGGAGACCCGCCTGATTGCTCTGGAGGAGTCCTATGCAGTGGCCCAGAAGCAAGTGGGAATGGCCTTGGCTACAGCTGAACAGCTCAGGACGTCCGACCTCCCCGCTCAGGTGCTGTCGCTCCACACTGAGATGAAAACCCGCCTGGCTGAGATGCAGCAAGCCACCGTGTCCCTGGAGCAGCTGAGCCAGCTGCAGAGCCTGCTGAAGGGGAAGAGCGAGGAGTTTGACGGGGTGAGGATCCAGGTGGAGGGTCTGGCCGAGCTAAGCGCCGAGCTGTCTGAGAAGGTTGAGGTCCTGACGGGGAGCCTGGGGGAGGCAGAATCGAAGCTGGAGGAGAAAGCGGGACAGGTCGTCACACTGAGCGCCACCCTGGACGGACAGGCGGCGGAGGTGCTCAGACTGAAGGAGCAGCTGGGCACCTACGAGGCTCAGCTGGAGGCCAGCACACAGGAGATGGCTTCTGTCAGGTAGGTCGTGGAAAAAGCAGCGCTTTTGGAGCTGTGGAGGAAATAACTCGCCTCCTCTGACCCATAACTTTATGTTGACTTTGTAAAGCCCTATTGGCTGTCACTGTCTCTGTGTTACTCTAGGGCGGTGTCGGGAGGCCTCATGTTCACATTGTAAGATTGTCCCGATCTGTATAAACATTTGTCTTGTGTTGGTGACTTTTGCAGCAGAATGATCTGTGTACATTTTTTGCCTTTGTAAGTCTGCAGTCTTTGAAGCTTATTAAAACATCGCCCATTGCCTACATTGTAACATTCAGGGTTCAGGTTTCATGAGGCTACAGAATTAATACTAAAAAGTTCCTCACACAAAAACAAATCATCTCAAACAGGGAGTTTTCCCTTAGAAGCTCTCTGACTTTAAGTATCTTCTGTCTTCCAGAGAGTTGCTTGCGAGTGAACAGTCCCAGCGGGTCCAGCAGGCCAGCGTGGAGGAGCAGCTCAATACGGTACGTCAGAGTCTGCGGGATCAGAACTCAGCGGCCCACAGTCTGCACTCTGGACTCAGGGCTCAGCTGGAGAACATACAGGACCAGGTAACCAACATACAAGATATAGACTTAAATTCCCATTTTGTTTCACTTCCATGAGTCAAACATACTCAACAATTCGGAAGTGAAAACGCATAAATGGGTCAGAGCATGTAAAAGACTTTAGATAAGAAAAAGACTTTTCGAAGCAGAACATGCCTGACTTGCCTTAACACATACTGTCAGCACACTTGGTCTCTGTACTATTTCTGCTCACTGTGGGCCCACAGGGAGCCATAACATGATTTCATCTCATTAATCTGAAGGAGCTAATTGCCTGGCATGGATTCTCGGATGGATTTGCATCTTCTCTCTTACACTCATCCAGTAAAGATGCATGCTGTCACTTTTTCAAAATGATGTGTCGGCTAAGAACTAATCTACATTCTTTTATTGCATTTCTCGTCTTAGCTGGTGGGAGAGACTCAACCTCCTGCTGAGCCTGAGGAGCAGACCGAGGAAGAAACCGCTCCCGCAGCTGATGATGAGGCAGCTGCAGCAACTGAAGAAGAAGAAGAGGCACTTCCTGCTGATGTAGAACAAGAGGCAGAAAAAACAGAAGAAGAAGCGGAGGCAGAACAACCAGAAGACGAGGGAGAGGACGCAGAAGAAGAGGCAGAGGCAGATGAAGGAGAGGAGGCAGCTGCACAGGATGACGCTCCTGTCGAACAGAAGGACTCTGTGACAGATGAAACTGCTCCTTCAGAGGAGGTAGAGGCAGTAACGGAGGATGAGACAGAGCAAGATGAGCCTGTTGCCCCAACAGAAAAGGAGGAAGAGGATACGATAGAGGCAGAAGAGGAGGCATCGGAAGGAGAGGAAGTTCAGGAAGAGGTAATAGCAGAGCAGGAGAACGTTGATGAAGAGGAGGAAGAACAGCTGGATGTAGCAGCTGAAGAGGATGCAGATGAGGTCGATGAGCCATCGGAAAACAATGATTTCCTAGAGGATGAATGTAAGTAACAATCTTAAGGAGACAACTGTTTTTATTTTGGTTTAAATGTTGGATTTAAATATCAAAAATCTCTCCTAATATTTTCTTGTTTTATGTTTTACAGAGCGCACGCCACCAGAAAGGGATTTTATTCACACCGGACACACCCACCAAGCAGAATGGGAACTTTCTCAGTCTAAAGACACACTCTTAAATACGACACATGGTGTAGGGAGGCATTATTGATTGCTGTTGTTTAGGTGCAGGTTTCATTATGTGGTTGCTCTTTTGAAAGGCAGAAAAAACGGTCACTATGCAGTCTGCGCTGAAGTCTGTACCTCAAAAATATCAGATGGTTGTTAAGTTAGAATATGAATATTTCAGGGTTTACCTGCCAACAATAACCTCAGAAGCCTTAATCCATAAGAGAATCACTGTCTTTTACAGAGCCCTTTCCACTTCTCATCACTTAACTGGAAACTAACAGCCAAGGACAAAACAAGACGCCGATGCAAACACTGTTTCTTAATGCACTTGAAGCCATAAGTAATGCCTGTCTTGGTGACATTAAAATGTTTCTTATTGTCACTGCCTGAAATGCATCATTAGACTGTTTTAGAATAAAAACAGTTGCTGTAACTTAATGTATCCCAGTTGTTTACACTGGCAGAACTGCCAACTGAAGAGCTAGAGGATATGATGAATAAGAGATTCCTGAATGTATCAGACAAACTGTAGTTGATAGGTTTTTTATTTACTTTTTGAAGTACTTGCTGTGTTTCAGTACTTAAAACTTGGAGGCTTGGTTGAATAAGTGTGGCTCTTTGTGTGTTTTTTGCACTTTTTAACCGTATACAGTAGAGTGCTGCAGGGATGAGGTCAATGGGATTTTTTTCATCAGATTGGGATTATTGCAGAAAATATGCTCTGTGGCGAAGATTATGATACATAGAAGCTTCAAAATTCACAAGTAGGGTGTTTACTTAGCATTTTGTGCCATTGAACAAAACAGAAAATTCACTTAAAGTGCTAATTTCGAAGATCTTGGTTTCGTTCTCTTTGGCGGCACCTATGGCGATAAACGGAAATTGCGGGAGCACACTTCCCAGATATCCAGACAGTGTTGTGTGACATCCACGGTTGGCTCCGGTTGTAACTCGCGGTCGCTTTCCTTTTCAGACTGTTTGCCTTCATCTGAGCGTCGAGTTTGTTTCCTTTTCTTTGGATTTCACTTATTTTTTGAAGTTGTATCTGTAGTCATCCATCTTTTCTTTGTTTGTTGAGCCATAGTAGATTACTGTTTACTCGCAACGCTTGCAGAGACCGAAAAATCAGCCGCTTAGCTCCGCCTACCCTCTCTGGCAGACCAACCACTGCTGGGTGATGGAAAACGTGTCACTAACTGGGCGCGGCTTGTGATTTATTTATTTTTTCCACGAAAGTTGCACCAGACACCCAGTCTGCAATACTGCAAATGCAAAGGGTTTCATCAGTGGGCCATAGGCTCAATCACCATTGTGTTACCTCATTCGGCGATAGATGGAGACTAGACATTAAATGAAAATCTTTGACATTATCACTTTAAGCTTGTGTTTCCCACAGAACTTATTACATGCATCTAACCAAAAACCCATCTAAAACTCAACTGACTTAAAGATGAGAGAACAGGAAATGCTAGCTCGTCTCTGGGTTTCAGGACTCATTCCTGCAGCGCTGTACTCCAATCAGAACACAGCTGTAGTATTGTAAAATACAGTGGTCTAAAAGTCTGAGTCCTCTACCAAGAACTGTTTCATCAGCTTCAATAGTTTTTAGCTCATCATTTAGTCATTTCACACTTTACATCAGCAACAAATAATAGATACTCTATGCATTCGTCAGGACTTCTAATAGTTACTTTGGGAAAAAAATAGTCTTAAACCATAAGAAGAGCTCAGTGAAGAAACTCGGGGAGAAACTTGATCCATGGAAAGTTAACTCACTGTTGACCTGCAACTAAATTTGCATGTTCATGGGTGACATAAAAATGCCTGATTAGGGGTACCTTACCATTTCCATCAAAAACAAATAGTCCTGTGTGACTAGGAAATGTAACTGTACAGTTAGAAATAGGTGCAACCTGAGAGATTGGAGTTATGTAAATATAAACCAAATAGAAGGGCTACTTTAGGCTGCATACAGGTTTCATAGGTCACACTATCTGGCTTTGACACAGAAGAGATATTTACATGCAGGACACTGACCCTTAACATAAGTAGGAACTATTCCAGGCCTGAAATCTAAAGGTGAAGCGAGGAGTGCATGGATCTTATCTCCACAGTCACCTGATCTCATGTCTGGAAACATTACAGACAAATTCAGGGGCGAAACATACGGTCACATCATGAGACTTTCACTGCGATGCTCTGAGGACAACTGGAATAATGTGAATTTTGAATAATGCTCTGCTATTCAGGGTGCAAGCTGTGATTAGAGTAGAGAGTTGACAATATTTAGCACAGAATTACCTCTGTGGAGACATGACCAATGTTTGTGTGGTCAGGCTTCACAAATGTGGTCTACTTTTCTGAGGTCTTGGTAGTGAAGTAGGGCTTTTAGACACCACTGTACATTTTTACTAAAACCGTTATTCACTTTTACAAAATGCAGTTTTTGTTACTGTTAGTATGACACTTCTCCCATTGTCGTGTTTTTAAAATAAACTCTGGTTCTTTCACCTATGTATGCCTGATTCTGTGCTGCTGCATCATACATAATACATATTGATTGCATTACATTAACAGTGCATTAAGCAGTGAGAAATTAGCTGTCTCATTTCCTCCCTCCTGGATATTGTATTAGGATTACCATATGCAAACCCATCACCCTTTCCACCTATTGTATAAGGGAGTATTTTACTGTCAGTTAGAACCCCAGTTTGTATCACCCCTTAACCTCATGTTGTTCCTCTGGTGATATATTATTTTTTTGTAGTCATAAAATCAACAAAAATAGAATAAATCTGACTAAAAGTAGAGACAAAGCCTGATACATCTGTATTTTGCCCTTTCTTGATGAAAACATAGGTTTGTGACCTGTTTTTAGCAACAAACAACTTCAGTTAGAACCAATTCACCATACTGAAATTGCAGCCATTTTTCTCTAACATCAACCTGAGGGTCAAATGCTGTTTTAATGTACTTCTGTGTTGTAAAATTTCAAGTTGTTCACAGGGAACATTTGCTTTCTTTTTGCTCCATTTCACCACTTTTGGCTTGTTCAGCATCTGAAACGACAATGCACAGTGAAAGACTGGAGGGATATCGGCCATATTTCAAGGTAAAACAACAAATGATGACTCACAAGCTAACTTAAGACAACTGCCAAAGTTAGCATTAGACCACTTCTTTGCTAACTTTGCTGTTTTAGCTTGACACAGTATTTAAAGCAAGGATGTAAACTCCTAGCTAACGGCAATGTTAGCTAGCTTAAGATAATGATGGTAAGCTAAACCAATTTTAGCTAGGAGGTGGTCGAAATGCTTATGTTAGCTCATTTTACTTAGCTTCAGTACCTAATGGGTTATCAAATGTGTTGTTTACCTTGAAATATGGCACAATGTCACAATATTGATTGCTTATTAGTTGAAAAACGTTTAACTGTAAGTGTTTAAAAGGGTGTAAAACCTATAATTGAGCTTCCATAGTTTCAGATCAGGAGAAGGCAGACAGCAATATGCTTAGGATGAATTTAAACATGTTTTTTATTTAACACTTGCTGTTACCAGGATCCTGAAATGTGTTTACAGCACACATGTTAACTGAAGTGAAGCGTGAATGTAGACTTGCTTGCATCAGACCTTGGTAGACAGAAAGGCTAAATTGATTATTTGTGCATCATCCAGATAAGCAGGAAGCCTCTCTCTCTCTCTCTCTCTCTCTCTCTCTCTCTCTCTCTCTCTCTCTGCACTCCAGGCTGCTACAGAGTCATTTGCTCCAGCCTCTCCCTCTCATCCCTGCTGCAGTGCCTCAGTGCCTCCGTCTGTGACCTTCCACGGGAACCATGCAGGCGTTTGTTCCCAGGTAAGTTTCTCAGAATAAGTTATGCTGTTCTATTCCTGGATCCTTGTTACACCTATTATTCATCTTGAGTCTGACAAGCTTCTGGTTTGGCGAAGCTCCTGGACATGTTTGTCATCTTAAAGTGGAGCAACTGTGCCCTGATCAGGCACTGTAGGCCCTGTTTGAACTAATATAATGTGAGCTTGTAGTTTGTTGCTTTGGGGACTGAAAATGTTTAACTCTCTTTGATCTGCTCGATTAGCTTTTTATGTACATTGCTAATTATAATTATTAGCTGAAGGATATTATTCTAAGCAATTATGGTTTATTAATTATTAACAATGTTTTATTTTCTTGTTTAAGAGAAGCCTTTGGCTGCATGTGGGCTGCAAATTTTGTTGCTTTTCTAAATTTAATCATGATTGTAATAGTTAAAGTTAATGAATCTGTTTGTAAGCATCTGCAGCTAGCCCTAACTTGTTTTATGGTCGCTTACTGCACTGTGTCCTTTGCGGTATCCTCTTCTAGAACTGTGCACAGTCATGGAGTACATTTCCTATGCTTTGTGCATAAACAGTAGAGTGTGCTGCCACTGACTCTCGGCGAGGATTCAGGGTGACTCCACAACAGAGAGATCAATACCAGTAAAAGCAAAGCAGAGGAAGGGCGGCTCTCTGGGTAAAACATGAGCCTCTCCTCTGCTGCTTGCTCAGCTCTTTCTGTATCTGTATATCCTCTGGTGAGAACCCTGCTCAGGCTTTAAGTCACAATGGAAATGCAGAGCGTAGAGCTTCCCTGATTTGATTTATATCTTGTTAAAAATAAGATTGTGTAAATCAGAGGGACGTAACACCTGCTGATGCAGCCTGAAGTGTATGTTTAGGATGCACAGCTTGTGAAAAGAGGCTTTAGGATCCTTTTTGCCTTTCTATTTAGAAACAAACAGTCGACATTTCTTTAAAAAAGAAATGAAAACACACAATATAACTCCATTCATGAGCACATTTCAGTTTATTAATGTGCGACTGTCCAACAAGGCCAAGAATACATATAATGATATTTAATAGCAACAACACTGAGGCAGGTTTAGACATTTATTATTTCAGTTTATATTTGTGCTTCCTCTGTGCAATGATCTTAAATGCAGATGTTAGAGCCACATAGAAGATTGAGTTTATATAACAGTGAGCCTCATTTGAATATAGTTGTAAGTTATATAATTTAATAGGGAAGGATATTGGTGGTCCCTTAATTGTTCAATCCTGCTGTCGTAAATGGTTGCTGGTGTCGTAAATAACAGCGAGTGTAGTAAAGTGCTGTGTGTGGCACCTGTGGGCATGTGTATGAGGCATTCAGGCAAGCAGGACGGGGAGCACCAGTTTTTCTGACCGTTGCCAATACGTGGGCTTTATTTTTGTAACTGTCGACTTTTGTTTATTAAAGCGGTTGGTCTCCTTCATCTTTTGGAACAAAAGGAAGTTTGCCTTTTAAGGAACACGTGTCAGAAACCTCACGTCCTGCAAGAGTGGACACTACAATAGTTGTGTGGAATCAGAGACATACATGAGTGCTGGAGCCAGGTGGTCTAATTTGTAGGACAGGAAGTGATGGTTCGGTCTCCTGGTACCTGTGAGTTTAAGGGTGAAGGGATGAGGGGGTGAACAGGAGCCCCCTCACCACGTTGATTTAGCCAAAATATCAAGACCCACGAATAACTTTCAAAACAGCTTTGTGCAAATATAATCTTATTAAACTTTATTTGGTTCAAATTCAGGGCTGCATGGTGGTGCAGTGGTTAGCGCTGTTGCCTCACAGCTAGAAGGTTCCTAGTTCGAATCCCGGTACAGACGATGTGGCCTTTCTGTGTGGGTTTTGCATGTTCTCCCCGTGCATGTGTGTCGAGAACATGGGGTACTGCGGCTTCCTTCCACAGTCCAAAGACACACTCGTTAGGTTCATTGAATTGCCCGTAGGTGGGAATGTGAGTGTGAAAGGTCAGTCCAGGGTGTACCCCGCCTCTCACCCAATGACAGCTGGGATAGGCTCCAGCCCCCCGTAATCAGATTCAAGTACACCCTATGCTTTTATACTACTCACCACTGAAACCATAATAACAGCAGTTCTTTTTGTGTCAATCAATATATGTTTAAGATTGTCTTTGACTTTTGTTCTATATTATTCAGGTCACATTAATGTGGTCTGTTTATTTCCCATCGGAATCTTTATGTTGACTGTTTTGTTTTTGTTTCTTCCACTGACCCAGGTCGTATCTGACCCCGGTCAGGGATGAAGAAGCAGAGTCTCAGAGGAAAGCGAAGTCTCGTCACGCCCGACAGACCCGCAGGTCAACACAGGTAAAGATCAAACGGCTGACAGAAGTTCAGGCTTTATTGGACTGTGTGTTGACAGTTGGCAGGTATAAAGCTGTATGAATGATCTGCAGGGTGTGACTCTGACAGACCTGAAAGAGGCTCAGAAGACCATCAGTCTGCCTCCTCAGGACAGACAGACAGAGGAAGGAGGCGCTCTGGATGAAAGGTCCTGTCTGAGGAAAAGCTCTGCAGAAGACAGGAGAGTCAGGATGGGCCTGACGGAGACCACGGAAACACCAGAGATCAGCCCCAAGTGGAGCAAAATGGATGAGGTTAGCAAGAGACATCCATGCAGGAATCAGATCCTGCTTCAGGGGATGTTTGTGATTTATCTTTAACTTTTATATATTTGTTTTATGTACAGCAGGGAAACATTGAACCCAGGTTAGAAACCCTCGCTGAGTCTCCGATGAACCTTTCTGCTGGATCCTGTGGCCTGACGTACTGCAACAACTCCTTCAGAGGTCAGAAAAAACATTCATCTCTTATTGACATTTGATTTACTTCCTCATTGTTCAGGTCCAAATAAGTACAGCTCTGGAAAAAAATAAGAGGCCACTCCAAATGTTCCTTAAATCAGCATCTCTCTCTACATGTCATGGCCGGCCCAGTTTAGATGTGATGTGATGTGATCAAGAGGAAGATGGATGGTCACAAGCCATCAAACAAAGCCGAGTGGCTTGATTTTGGCCTAACGTCACCCAACAGCAATGTGACGGACTGGTGGAGAGCATGCCAAGATGCTTGAACGCTGTTATTAAAAAACAGGTTATCCCACCAAATATTAATTTCTGAACTCTTCCTAACTTAAACATTAATATTCTGTTGTTTAAACATGAACATGAATTTGTTTTCGTTGCATTATTCGAGGTCTGAAAAACAGCTTTTTGTTATCTTAACCAGTCGTCATTTTCTGCAAATAAAATACCTAAATGAGAACATTTGATTTGGAAGTGGGGACAAAAACAAAAGTTCATTTTACACAAACACAAACCTACAAATAGTAGAACCAGAAAAGTTTTTCCTGTCGCGGTCTCTTAAATTCTTTTTGGAGCTGTATGATGAAAAGAGTATTGAACCATTGAACCCATTCCCTTTGCTAGAAATCAGGCTTGCACATTAGATGACATTGACAAAATACAGCAGACCATACGTTATTACAACAAATGAGTGAATCTTGTTGTTTTTTATATTAGATAAGCAATGAGGGTAGAAAATCTATTTTTTGTGTTTGCCAAAAAGTCATTCACAGCCATAGATATGTAAAGTGTTTTATCCTAAATAGAGACATTACTTATGTTTAGGGTCAGTAAGAGACAAGAGAAGTCTAACTACCTGTTAGACTCCTTATGGGCAAATTGGTCTAAAAATTATTTACAATTTGGAAATGTTATGCTTCGTAAAAACAACAATCAACATTAATTCCAGGTGTAAATCCTAGTGTAAAGCAAGATGGATCGAGGTAGGGGATAGAGGTTCCCTCCCCGGAACTGCTTCTCAGCCAATCACCCACGATGGTGGACACCTCCCTCAATAAACCACTGCAAAACAACAGCGTAACGTTTTCCAGCTTTTAAGATGGCAAACAGATATAATGTATGATTTTCTGAAGTCGACTTTCATAGATATGTACCTTTAAATACAATTAGGAAAAGTCATTTATATCAAGGGGGTACAACTCTATTCTTTGAGCAATAAGAAAAAGGGATCAGGTTCTAAACCGATCTAAGTTTTTCACCTAACTCCCCTTGCTCGTTTTCATCAGTGATCAGTAAGTGTGCCTGAAGCTCTTCCTCTCTGCGTTCAGTTGGAGAGAGATGGCGACGAGATGAAAATCAGAACCCTATTGAAGATGCAGCTCAGTCGACTTTCACTACAAAGCAGCAACAGAGGCGCCGCTGCTGTGTCTTTGAAGGTTCAGACTACGGCTCTGTGGAGGTATGTGCAAAAACAATCACACGTAGCCACCTGGGAGGAAGATGATTTGAAAACTCTTTGCTTGATGTTTGTCCTGTTGTTTTCCCTTGCTGCCACTAGATGGCACCAAAAGATATTCATATTTTGTTTTTAGTTCTACCAAGTAATTACAGCTCACTTGTAACAAAGTACTCACTAATACTTTGAGATATCTTTATGTCTAAGTTTTTAATGACATAATTTGGTTATTGACAGAAGATTAAAAATGCTCTCTTTCTAATACAAAAGGCGTCTAAACAGCTGAATCTTAAGCCACCGTCTTTTTAATGTTCAGTATTCATTATCGTCTTTGTTTTATATCCACCTCCTTTTTCTCCGTCGCCTGAAGCCGAAGTTTTGCTTCAAAGGCAGCTGAGCTCAGATCTCTGATGCAATATTTTGAGCTGTACCGCAATCTGGATGTGAAGCATGTGCTCAGAGATTCTTTTAAGTAGAAGTGCTGGTTAATGTCTCACAGAGAGGACCAGCCCCCCATCTTTTTCTCCCTCTAAGTCGCTTTGCTTCTTCACATCACATGGCCGAGGTGTCTCAGCATTCCATACCTTATTGGGCAAAACTGAGACGCTCTCTGCTCGGACTTAGCCTTGGATTCGGAGGGATTGACTTTCTTTTCTCTTCCCCTCTCCACCTGCCTGCTGCATGAGAAAAACCCTGACCCTGATCCTCATCGCTAATTCCTCCTACCGGGTGCAACCTGGCAATTCGCTCGAGTTTCAGCGCGGATATTCTATTTGTTTGTGTCTCTTAAAAGGAGATAAAAATAGACGACACGGGAGAACAGGAAGCAGAGGTGACACGCAGGCGATAAGGCAGCCGAGGGTGACTTTTACAAGATTATACAGTACAGTATGAAAGGAAATTGGTTTCCCTGTGAGCCGACACAAGGCCATTGGTTCAGCTGTCCCCCGTGGTGGAATCTGACACACAGATCTGTTGGTAACATGAGAGTCTCTCAGCGTTACAGAGAGGACTATATCTGTCTGTGATAATCATACCAAGCAGCCAGGTTTCATCAGAAGCATGACAGGCGGCCCATCACCACGGCCGACCTCTGCGTGACTCCATGATGATCTGAGCAGATTTTCCACGTTGAATTTCAGCGACGGAAAGAGAGACAGGTGCAGAGCAAGTCGGAGACTCTGCTTCTTTTAAGTCCGTGATAAAGGAATAAACAGAGACAGAGCAAATTAAAACTACCTTTGCACATGTCTTCCACATTTACTCAAATACACTCCGTGGCTTTTATTCTGTATTCATGAAATGCAGAAGAACAATATCCCATCTAGAAAGTCCTGAAACTAGGAGTGAGGATCAGACCGGGGAAACTCTCCCACAGCAGTGCCAGAGTAGTTCACTGCAACCAAGTAACAGTCTCTGCACACTAAACCACACATATAGCTAAAATACTGCATACATGTTCAGTTTCTTAAATGTATATGGGTATCTGAAACTATATATCACTTAGAGGCACCTAAGGGTTCTTGGGGGTAAAGTAGCACCTCTATGTTATTGTTATGTGTGCAGATGGTCGGTCACTAGAACTAAACTGAAGCCACATCTTAGGTAAAATAATCAAGTCTGTTTTGCTTTGTGTTTCGTTCTCTTGACTATTTTCTCCATCTTTCTCCTGTGTTTTGGTTCAATTCTTCTCACTCATATCGTTCTTTGTATCTTTTCGCCCTGAGCAGGAATGAGGGAGTTTCAGAACAGCGAGGTGCTGCGAACCTCACTATAAAAGGAAGATAGCAATGAGCCGGCTTGTGCGCACTATGGGAATAATATAAGGGGGGTTGCAGGGTTGTTTAAAGGAACAGTTCAACATGTTGGGAAACTTATTTGCTGTATTACAGAGACTTAGATGTGAAGATAAATACATCTTCTGGCTTCCTGTGAGGCAAATATGAAACCCCGGTAAGCAGCTGTAAGCTTAGCATAAAGACTGGAAACAGCAAAACTACAAGCCTGTTTCGGTCCCACAGTGACAAAATGTTTTTACTAGCACCTTTAAAGGTCATTAAATAACACTTTTATCTTGTTTATTAGAAGGAATCCTCACAGACTTTACCTTAAATAAATAAATATACTATCTATAGCCCAAGGCCTTTGTGATTGAGCCGATTGCCCACATGAAATCTCTTTATTATTGCTGTGTTATGAACTGGGTTTTAGTGGCGACATTACTGGGAAAAACAGCTTTAACTCATATGAGCATGAAGCTGTGCACTGTTTTTCCAGTCCAGTCTTGGCTAGAGCTGCAAGTCAAGCAAAAAATCAAGCACAACAGACTGCACATCACTATAAGTGTCGCCTTAAACAAACAGAACAAAGAAGTTCAAGATTATTCATTTATATTTACAGGGTATAAATATAAAAGTGAAACACTTGGACAGGGGATGGGTACCACACTCTGTATTGGCTTAGCACAGCCTAATCCTCTCATAAAACTGAACAGTTTTTGTACAAATGAAGGCAAATGTTTTCTCTGCACCCAATCTAAAAACCAATCAGCTATAGTCTGACGACAATATAGCCTCTGGGAGCGACGGCCAGCTTTTCAGGGCTTCCGGTGTAACCAGCGGTTAGCAATGAAGGGCTTTCGACCAAGACTTCCTTTCCACTTCCTGTGCAACTTGATAAGTGAGAATATACCGTAAAATCTGGAATATAAGTCCCACAGGAATATAAGTTTTGGGGAGTATCCCAGAGAGAAAACGGTTTTCTATAGCTATTTATCAATAAAAACATGAATACAAGTTATTTCAACACTATTTCAATTTATTTTCATTAAAAACACATTAAAAACACACACATATTACAGCCTACCATCTGTTTTCGCCATGTCGAGTTTGCTATCCTGCTAGCTAGCGTTAGCTGGCAGCCTACGGTAATCATTGTGAGGGTGGCGGCTGCAATGGCGATCATGGCGGTGCATGTGACAAAGCGTTAGCAACAAAACAGCGAGGAAAACAGCACTGCGGCATATTGTAAATAGGAGACGTTGTAGTGGGTTGGACTGAAACAGTTTAATGCGGAGGGGTGACGTCACCACTTCACAACTTCGACAACTTTTGCTAGATTACAGCTTCATCATCTGGGTAAAATACCATAACACAATAACATACCTCTCTGCATTTTATACTGGTAAATTGGTCGCACCGGTATATAGGACGCAGGCCACTTTATAGATGAAAAAATATATGTTAAAAGTGCGTCAGTGTTCCACCCTTTTGCTCTCCACGTTTACTGTTTATTCCTGCATGCAATAAAAGCCGTCTGATACCTGATTGGTCAGTGAGACTACAAACGCACTACAAATGAAAACCAGAACACTTCAGCTCTAGATTTAGCTTTCTTATGCAGAATGTGTAAATAGAGATTCCCTCCACACCTGTTTCTTCCTGTTTAATGACATGAGAGGAATCGATCCCCAACTCTCTGCAAGAAGGTGAGAGGCACAGTCCCCAGAACTGTTCCTTTATAAGGTAGTTACTGTATTTAAAAAAACCCCTCATTAAGCTGCACGATGAGCCACAGGGCTGAAAGTGAAGTAGATTAAACATAATTTGGGAGAGGAGAAGTGGCACAAGTGCTCTGTGTTAACACTCACACTAACAGCACCCCTCTCCATCACACACTGCGGGGTGTGCAGAGTTACTTGACACCTCATGGTTGTTGATGGCTCCTCAGGTAATACCGCGTGTCGACCTTTCACGACACAAACCGCTGCAGCCTTCCTCCAACTCTGGCTTTGTGCTCCACCTCCCCTTATCCCCGTCCACATCAGTGGACAATTTTAGCCCTCGGTGCCGAGTGCTGCCATAGCAGAGCCTCTGGCAGGCTGCCAACGCTGAAGACAGGAGAGAGAAGAGAGGGAGAAGAGAGTGCAAGAGAAGAGGGGGTGGGGGGGGTAGGACTGGGAGGGCGACCAAGCAGTGAGTGGAGAGGGAGGGAGATGGAGAGAGAGAGAGTGTGTATAACTTTGGGAAACATTGGAAGAGGCGGCACAGGGAACAAACTTTTCTGTCTTGGCTGCTTCCTTTTGGACTTTTTCACATTTCATCAGACACGTCAGTGTTGACAGAGCAGAAACACGAGATCATCATTTGTTAGCTCGAGTTTAAGAGTTATTTCTTTGTTTTTGAGATTATTTTCTTGTCTTTTTAGATGCATTTTTATCTGATTCTTGCTTCACTGTCTGTGCTTTGAAGAAGACCGCACATCTGAAGCCCTTCCAAACATAGCTGCAGCTCTCTCCAGAGTCTGAAGCTGGACTGAGACGCACATTTAACACACACACACACCTGTTGTTGCTGAGGATTCCCCGGGAGCGCAGTCATGGGCATCTGCGTCACCGTTGCTTGAGGGGGACTGTGTGCGTCCGTGCAGCTGTTATCTGGCCGCGGCCTCGCTGAATGTTACAGTAGAAGTTGACCTGGCAGGCGAGGGTAGAGGAGGGAGATGTCGACGTACTACCCGCGCACCAAGGACCTGACTCGCACCAGGAAGTCACTGACGGAGTCCCCTCCGTCCTCTCCGTCCCCTACAGACAAAAACTACAGAGTAAGAACAGGAGGTTTCCTCCTACTGATTTTAAAGTTTATGTTTGTCCCTGAATGCATCATTTATTTGCTTAGTTTAGTTTCTTAGTATAAATTGGCTTTGTAGTTTTATCAGAACTTAAAGAAAGTGTCTTATTTCCTAAAGGTATAAGTGATTGATTCTGAACCAGATCATTTTTGGCTGGATCTTCTATGATGTCTATTAATTTGTTAAACAATTAGTCTGTTAGTTTATTAAAGCAAAAAGCAGCTGTTTCAATAACATTTTACCCGTTCGTTTTACAAGCAAAAAACGTCACATTTTCTGCAATTTCAGCCTCTCAAATGTGACGAATCGAATCTTTTGCTTGTCATCGATGACCAGAAACTGAATATCTTTGTTATAAACTGCTTAAAAACACTTAAAGAATATAAAGACGCACTTTTCTTTAACATTATCAAACAAATTAATAAAGTAATTAAGCAATCGTTAGTTGCATCCCAAAGTATGTTTTGACCCTTGTGTGCTCTGCGAAATGTAATCTTTTTATAAACGATTATTTCCTCATTTCTACCTCATGGAGTGCATTTGCATGAATAATTGACCATTACTGATTCACTTTATGAGAATAATAACATGATCAAATAACTTGTGAAGCACTTATCGTCTCAGTTTATTAGATTATCAGTGAAGGAGAGGCCTGAGGCGCTGAGAGTCTGACCACACTTACTTTCTGGGAAAGACTTTTGGATTGAAACATTCTGTAATTTCCTGTTATGTTTTTTTCTGTCTAAGTGGCTTATTCTCAGGGGCGTTGTTTCACTGCTGTGTTTATGTCAGAGCTACAGACCGAGCTGCACAAAGTGTGTGATGGACACGTTTAAAGGGACAGAAGGAAGTGTCAAAAACTTTCTCATGTAATGACACTCTTTATACCCTGTGCATACTGTCATATTCCTGTACTTTGGACTCCAGCGTCAGCCCGTCTGTGCCGTATCCACAGTGAATTCATTTTCCATGATGTCAGCCCAAACTGATTTGAGTTTTCATGGGAGAGAAAATGTGATGCAGAGGGGCGTGGAGTCAGGTTGATGGAGTATTTTTAGCACTGCCGCGATGTTTTGATGTGAACAAACCTGGTCCTCTTTAGTAAAACACAATCTGTGTTACAGCTGTGAACAACAGGAAGAGGTGCAAGCAGGAACACATTTGCATAATTGGAGGACACTCATCGTTTGGCAGATGTTCACTGTGGGAAAAGTAACTAAGTACATTAACCCAATGATTATATAATTGCACTTTATTTGAGTATTTCTTCTTTTTGCTACTTTATACTTTCAGGGCTAAATATTCTTCTCCTTACTCCTTTGATAGCTCGAGCTTCTAGTGACGTTTACACTAAAGTAAACATTTGATTAGCCTAGAAAATACGCACATAACAGAGGCTTAAACATTAGTACTTAAACTTTTTGTCATTTGATATTTTAGTAAAGATACAGTACGAGGTTTTTGGGTTAGCTCAGTTGGTAGAGCAGGCGCCCCGTATACAGAGGCTACAGTCCTCGCACTGATCACAGGTTCAACTCCCGGTCTGTGATCATTCGGTGCATGTCATCCCCCACTCACTCCTCCCCACATTTCCTGTTCCTATCTTCAGCTATTCTATCCAATAAAGGCAAAAAGACAAAAAAAGAAAAAGTATGATGTTTATAAGTTGTGAGAAGTTCCTCCAAATTAAAGTTTCCACAATAGATTTGACTTCAGTGGAAACTGGTTACCCTCCAAAGCGGCAAAATGATGCATAAATTCATAAACAATGAGTGTGTCATGACCTATGTCATGTTTTTTGTTCTGGTTTGAATGTCGCTCTTTGGTACCTTCATGGTTTCCTTTAGCGTGAATTTGTGAATTGATCATTCGTTATGGATCATTTCTTTAACATTATGTTTGTTTATGTTATGTTTACTTAGTCAGGAGGCTGACGTTAGTGATTAATTAATTTGTTTATTAGTTTACTTGACCAGCCCCTGTTCACAATCTGTTGGCCTGTTGAAGGTCGAGCACCGAAACATTGCAAGTAAATAAATATACTTCCTGCAAGTTGGACAGTGTGCTGGAGTTTACTTGCAATTTTGGCAAGTTGAATATAAACACATGTGACAGAGTTGAGGTTATCCCCTTGTTTTGCTCATTACTCATCTAATGACCTTTATGTTCCCCTTGGGAGGGGACCATACCCTGATGGGAGCCACTGAACCAAAACAAGTGAAGGCCATATAAGGTAGTGAAAACAAGCTCCACTTTGAATTTCTCTAGTGAAATACTGATGCATCGTTATTTTACTCATGTACGATTTTAAATACTTTTACTTGTAAAGCTGCATTTTCTCATTGTGGTATAAGTACTTTTACTTAAGTTAAAGATGCGCACTTCTTCCACCACAGGCATCTTGAGTCAGGCTCTTGCAAAAGAACAGAAAAAGATGCTCTCAGTGTCTCTGTGACCAGACAGCCTCAGATAACCTGTAAGGAGTTAATAGCAAAGGAAGAGCAGCTGAAGTGAAAGAGGTGAGTGAATGTGGAAGAAACGTCTTTAATGGTTGTGTGTGCCTTGCCATTTCCACTGTCGGGGTGAAGCGTGTGTGTGTGTGTGTGTGTGTGTAGCTCAGATTTTCCTACTGCACAATCCAGTCAGCTCTGAGCCACTGATGCTGTGACAGAGCAAGTGGAAGAAACAAAAGAGCAGAGAGGAAGAGCGCAGAGTCTCCTGATGATGATTTCATTGGCTCTCGCACGCTGCTGGTAACATTATCATGTAAACACTGCAGCAGTGAGCTCATGCAACCCCGCGTCCACCCCCTGGTGTGCACGATGTTGGTCCTGGCAAACCAAAAAACTGGAGGCCGACGTGTTTACAGAGCGCCCGCGGTTCAAGCACGCACCCGTTTGGAGGCTGTTTCCATCAGTCTGACACCCTGTTGTTTTTTTATCCCCCTCCAGTTGATATTCTCCTCCTGCATCTGCTCGGCCTCACATAGTTTGCAGAGCCTCAAAGGCCACTTCTGACTTCCTCTGATTCTCCTAACAAGGGAATCACTCTGGCGCAGCTGCTGTCAGACGTACAATTTCGACTATGAATCATTTTGTGGCTCATAATGGACAAAACAGCTTCATGATGCAAGCATGTATCTAAGAGCACGTGCTAGTGTTTGCTTTCCCTGTTTAATAGAATCAGGTCCTTTAAATCTCACCACACTCACCTAAGATTCACTAATTTACGTTTCAAAAAAGTAATTTCACCGATTTGCTAATCCTCTCGTGTGAAATAAGTTAGCGAACAGGAATTTAAACTCTTGATAGAGTTTGGTGAAGTTACATTTCCCTAAAAGCAGCCTTTCTGATGATTTATTCATGAAAACCAGGCAGCCAATCATCCTGGTTGATTAATGAAAATGCACCAAATCTGATTAAGGAATCTCCTCAGGATTGCACGAAAAAGAACAGAGTGAGAGCTCCTTTTGTCTCCATCCTTGGCCCTTTCTCACTTGAGGTCATGGAGGTCTGTATTTTCCTGGATGGCTCTGCTAAAGCACATGACCACATAAGGACAGGCAGCGCTGGCTCAGTTATGTAAACACTTGCTCCTTTGACACTGCGAGAAATATCCCCCAACTTGCCAAATGTGAGCGCATGAATAACAGTGCGCTCCGTTCCCTTTGACATCAATTGTCCTCCTATAAAGCATGTAATGTGTACTACATCTGCTTCATGTCTCAAACGTCTTAGATAACCACCCAGGACGTTTACAGCAGAGCTGTTTCCAAAAAGAGGTGTTTAAAGCCGTGTTACTCTGGCAGGACGGCAACTCCAGATATTAGAATTGAGGAGTTCAGTTTCTGAGACTGTATCAGATATTAAAGAGACGTCAGTCTTGCCTCATATTTACATTTTCTCTGTCTTTCCTTCTAGTCTCTGACTGATAGAAAACAGAAACTTTACCATATAATGTTTTCCTTCCTGCTACTGATTCAGAGACTTAGACTTCATTATTTGCTGATATCAAGAACCCCAACGATAACAATTAAAAAATATATATATTATTAATATTATTTTAACAACTATACAATATATGTCTGTATGGATTTAGTATGAATCCTATCATTGTTGTATGGCCTGACTTAATATACTGAAGGAATGCTAACCTTAAAAGAAGCTGAACACCTCAAAACAAGTGAAGCAGCCCTAATTGTTCACTAATTTGTCTACTGGAGCCATAGGTTGTATAAAAAGATGGATGACATGACAGCTCCCTAAAAGTGAAGCCAAACCCTCTCTATCGCCCGCTGCTGACTGGCTGCAGTATAGGTCATAAGCCCCGCCTCCTTCATGTTAACAGATGGGACATGAGTCAAACTATAAAATCAAAATACACGGCAAATACATTTTTCTCAAACATGGTTTCTGTCATTATAGTTAGTTCTTATCATGCTGATTTACGTCCAAGTGTTAATTTTTCGGACAACTTTATTTTTAATTAGTTATTTGATGCTGTAAAAAGGATGATTGACAGCTCTGTTGACATATCCGGCTCCTGCAGCCGATCTGTTCTGGATTAGCAGAGTAGAGGAGGAATGGCGAGAGGAGACGTAACTGAAACAATCACTGCAGTCAAAATGACGTCACCATCGCAAGATCACGGGGGCTATTTTGGCTTCAATTTTGTACAATGAGAGCAGATGGAGACGTGACGTCCTAGAAACTGTTTTATTTTGTCTTTTCATTGGTTTTATTATCCTAATGTTAATTTAAAGTGAACACAGCCTTAACATGTGTGATAACAAAAAACCTTTTAACTGACAATTTGCTAGCTTAAGCCTTTCAACCTTCGCTAGCACTACACCAATGTTTGCTTCGGCTTTCTTGAAGAAGAAAAAACATGTTGTTTTATTGGGGGCTTTTAAATTATGGTATCAGATCGATGCATTTAAGTTTTGTACCTGCAAATACTCAATACCGCATTAGGCCGTATCTGATAGATACTAAAATTAGTGTCAGAGTATTTTTTATGGAAAAAACTTCCAGCTTTCAGACTCTCATGTGCATGGTTTACAAGCTGATGGCATCATTTTATCCAGTTTAGTTTGGTGCAGAAACAGGTCTTACTAAATGTTAGTGTGTATACATATTTAAAAACCCATTGCTACAGTGTAAGATGCACATTAGCAAAGGGAGGCAGTGGACTACACTACACGGTCAGTTCTGTGCTAATTAATTCATCACATCATTGAGGCAATGTTATTTCTGTAAAAACAGACCTGAATGAAATCCAGCTTGAGAAAAATACACACTCCTCTGATTTTAGCACATTATCCGGACTCCTTGGTGAAATGGGAAAACAAATTCTGCTCACAGCAGGCAACTTGGCAGCCAAATACACAGGGCGAGTCACCGCAAAAACCTGCCAGGACAATCTGCTATCAGTCTGTAGTCTGGGGTCGGACGTCAACCAGCCACACAGGAGATACTTAGCTTCTGATGTCATGATGTCATCTTTATGCTGCAGGCATTTCCGTGGCTGCCGCCTGTTCTAAGAGATTAACCGGGCTCACCGGGGAGGGTTGACCTGTGTGAACCCTGTCGCTGAAGCGTTGGGGTGAATTATATCTCGGGTCTTCATGCACTTCTTCCCTCTGGGACTTCAGGTCTCTGAGCACACTGTGATAATTCACTTGGAAGTTTTGTTTTTGTTCTCTGTGGTCTCAAACTGGAAAATATTTCACTGCCAAGCCTCTGTTGGGTCTTATCAAGCAAATAAATCTTGATCTAAGCGTCACATTTTTTTTTACACTGTGTTGTTCCCATGCTGTGGTGCAGAATGATCAACCTAACAAGGTTTGTTCTTTGTTTTTCAGCATGAAAGATTGTCAAGGTAAGGATTTAACATTGTTTGAAATCTCTGGTGATATAGATACACTTCCTGACAAAAAAAGAAAATGTAAAATGAATGCCCTGAATACAGCAGCATTGTGTTCTGAATGTGTTGCTTGTAGATATGACTCCAGTGGAGAGAGTGCAACAGACAAACCAGTGGGCCGCACCAGCTCTTACTCACGCAGAGAGACGAGGCTGGGTGCTCTGAACAGACAGGAGCAAGACTCCGGCACCAAAGACTATAAGAAGGTAGTAACTGTAACCTCATCCTGGATACTGTATGTCTGTTTGAGAATGATGCAGAAAATAATCAAACTAAATTAAGAAATACTTTATTTATTTAATTTTTATTTGTATAGGGACGAAGTGTGAAGCAAGCAGACCGATGCCTCACACTACTTATAGCATTTATAGCCTTAGCTAATTTGCAGTGGCCGTCCCTAGACGGGCCTTTAAAGTACATAAAATCAACAACAAATACACACGAGACCGTACAAAACAAACTCAACAATAAAACAGACATACAACAAATAATTATGTCAAAAATTATGAATTATTTTACTTGAACCACTAAGCAGATTAGCTTAACAACGCTGCATGTGCTATCTACTAGCTGAATCAACTAGGCTAACTAGATATCGGTGGCTATGCTAACAGGTTGTGAGCGTAGAGAGACCTCTTATGAGCAGATGCTAGCAGGTTCATTGAAGAGTTAACTCTGACCTGTTTTATTCAAAAGCAGTTTTTTATTGGTTGACAGACGGGAAGTAGTTCCTTAATATCCTGGCAAGCATGAGCTAGCTTACTCTGCTACCCAGCCTTGTTAATTAGCTTGCTCAGTAGCTATGTGCACATGATCTCAAGGGATAGTTTTGATACATATACTTCAAGGCTGGCCTTGTCATTAAAATATTAATGTGGAACTTCATTCTCTGATTGTTACGTGATCACTTTTTGGTGTTTGGCCTGACTTGGCAAAACAACAACAAAGTAGCTTAGCCTTAGCTTTAGCAGCTATGGTTTGATTTGGTAACAGCTTGTAAGCTTGATAAAGTGTGATTGGGAAAAAATTACACTTAGAAATAAAATATACTTTTGTGAAAGGACTTTTGGAAATATTTTTATAATGAAATAAAAAAGATTTCCAATAAAACAGTTACTTTGGAACTAGAGCAATGAAATTAGAAAAACACAATCGTCTTTGGTTTAAACTATTAAAGAGGCCAATTTAAATCACATAGGGCTCCTGCATCACCGTTTCTGCTCTAATGATAGAGTAATAAATGTATGTAATAAATCTTTTTTGTTAATTAAATACTCAACACTTTCAGGATTTATGTATTTTTTTACTTGCTAACTTTTGTATTTCCTTGTTCGGTTAATCTGTTATTTCTATCTCTATTTTTTCATCTTAAATAAAATGAGTAAAACCTTGATTGTCCTAAGTTTTAGATGCACTAAAAGACCAGAATCTTTGGAAGAAAGCTACCTAGTGTTTTTATTTCCATTTTCAGATGTATGCAGAAGCTCTGCATGAGAATGAGAGGCTCAAGTCCAGGTTGCAGGACAGCAAACAAGAACTCGTCAAGATACGCTCCCAGCTGGATAAAGTTACACAGGTACAGAAGTGAAGCCTTTAACTTTTTACTGCTTTACCATCATACTTTTCCCATTGGCTGATTACTTAATAAATAATGTTGAAAAATAAATTAGACATTTTCTCTCAGTAACAGCTCTCTTCTAATTTCTAGAGGCACGACAGAATATCAGAGAGATCTTCAGTACTTGATTCGGAGAAAAGGGTAAGTCTCTTGGCAACCTTCTGGCATTTTGGTATTTTCCTTGTTTATGCTCTTCTGCACTATCAGGATGGGTAAACACTCATATCTTTTCTCAGCCTTTCTTGGTCTTCTCATGCTCTAAGTTTCCATGGGATCATAGAGGGATATTTATTTCAGTGTTTTATCTTTATTTACAGGAAAAACAAGCTCTAGAGAAAAGAGTGTCAAACATGGAGGAGGACTTAAAGGTCAGTGCCTGCGAAAATAAACTGTGCTTACACACCACGGCTCATTTTGTCTCTGTTGCAAGTTACAAGTCATTTATTTCACTGATGTTTTTTCCAGATGCTATAAAAATAATAACAGTATTTAAAGGTACACACCTCCAGCCAGGCCCGTCTCACTCAAGCTAAATCAAGCACGCCCAGAGTGTTTTCACAGAGCAAAACACACACATGTAGAACACTCCAGGGTTTTGGTTAGCCAGGTGGATTTGGAGTCAAGGAGAAGGAAGGTTAATGCTTCAGGCTCATTACCCACAGTGTTCTGCTGGGCCACTTCCTGCCAGGCTAAGGAGGAGCCAGTGCTGCTGCTCCTCTGCTCCATTTATCCCACTGTTGGGGTGAACATTGTGACCTAGTTCCAGCTGAATACCGAACCCCGTCCAAGAGCGAAAGACCTGCTTTTGTGAGACATTCCTGCACTATACTGTGTGTATTCTGCCTCACAGAGAAGCTTCAAGCCTGAGTGGATGTGATCTGCACTCCATGTGTTGTGAAAGCAGTCACAGATTAAATGAAATTATAATTTGATTGTTAGGGCAAATTACAGCTACATTGTTATATTCCTCAAGAGAAATATAATCATGCCTCAGGTCTGTAGACAGTGATGACATCATTATAAATAGGACACATGGAGAAGTGTTGAAGCCGGCAGCAGATGTTTGATACCCGTGTTGTCGTGGTTCCCTCAGCAGGACGCCCCAATGCGGTTCCGCTGTGGGTACCAGCCCTGAGAGCTGGCTGTCTCAGGGGGAGGGGGGATGGTGAGTGGTTGCTAAGAAGTAGAAGAGTGATTGACACCTGCCTGTCACCCCACATGATTCTGTTCTGTCAGAGATTCGGGCATGTTTACACGTGTGGACGCACCTTATGATTTACTCAAATATTCGAGATTTAGATGAACGGCACTCACTCACAAAGTCACTTGATCACGAACTTAAAGGTTCTCCACAAGGGGGTGCTGTGAAGTCATTATTGCAAACTTGTGCCACCTAATGGAAAAGAAACAACGATAAAACATAGGACTTTTAGATATAAAATGTTTTTTGTTTTTTTTCGCAAGCAAACAACGTAAGAGCTGCTATTTTGTGTCTAAAAAAAAATGCCCTTTTGGCAATTTGCACCAAACAAAGGCGTAAAAATTACAAGAGCTCTTTCACTCCTTGCCTAAAGATGGCGCTCATAAGCAGGACTTCATCTCCAGTTGAGTGGTGCAGGTTGGATTGAGACATTGTCTGTACAAGAGATGATCTTAGCCTCTGTAACGCTGCCTGTTGATTTGTGGACTAGCATTTTGAAGGCTTGAGTTTGGTGCTTCTGCAGCCGCCATCTTGGTTTTTCTGCAACTTAAATGTACCATATTTTGACAAGGTGGCAGAGCTGGAGACAAGCAAGGTAACTCTAGCTTAGCTAGCAAGTCGCATTCTAAATTCACGGCAACTCATATTAGTGGGATGCTAATTTTTGCTGGCAAAAAATGTAAATGTAATGTCTTTAGGTACAACTGAACACTGAACAAGACATTTCTCAGATTGTTGTGTTAGCAAAATGTCAATCACAAGGTAGCCAAGTCTTAAAGCAAAGCACTGTGTTCTGTGAAGAGACCAGCAGGAGGCAGTTCATAAGAGGAAAGTATTTCATTTAATTAGCAACCTTGAAAAGTAAAAAAGTGCTACATAAATGCAACTACTGACAAGCTCATGAAGTTTCGAAAATGTGAATGTAACTGTAGCTGGGATTAGCCAGTTATCAGTGGACACATGGAGTGTGAATAAACTGCACTACTTGTCACAAATTCAATTTAAACAAAAGGTGAGGACCCAGACGCAGCCTTTGATATCATAAGTTTAATAAACAAAAGGCAAAAAATGCAAAAACATAATCTAAAATCCAACAAAAGACAAAAAAGGAAAATCAAAAGGCAGAGCAAAAAAATTACAACAAAACCAGGAACAGGTAATCCAAGGGACACGAGGGGTCAGGGGAAGCACAAAGAATATCCAGGGAAAAAACACAAGGAACCAAGTGCAGGTCAGGGACATAGACTAACTCCAGAGAAGGACGACACAGGATGGACGACAATGAACAGACAGGGGAGCACAAAAACTAAATAAACTTTAGGCTAATCAGACACAGGTGAGACAATCAAGGGGCAGGTGAAAACAATCAGGGCAGGGCACATAATCAAACCGGCGGGAAAACACACAAAGGCAGGAAGTAAAACATAAGTAGGGCAAGAACTACAAAATAAAACAGGAAACACTAAAAACCAAACTCAGGACTGTGGTAGCAGAACTCAAGCAGAAAATCTCTAGACAATGAAACACAAATGAATTACATAACTAAACAAGACTAAATCAAGGCAAGAACACAATATATTAAATACAAAATGAAACAATAAGAACTCATGACACTACTACTACTACTGTATGTACGTTATAGGAAACCCATGTCCTTCAAAATAAAAGCACAGCATCGACTTTTTGCCACAACTTTTTCTTTTCACGCACACATGCGCGACCCCCTGAAAACAGCTCCTCAACCCACGTTTGAGTCTGGACCCACCAGTTGAGAACCATGGTCCTAAAGCATACGGAGATTGGTCATCATTTTTAATCTGAATAAGACAATATTTCACAAACAGAAAATCATGCTTTTTTGAATAAGACAACAAAATCAGACTTCTTTTTGTAACCAGCAGAGTCGCCCATGCTGTCTGTATAAAGAGCACAGGTTAAAGGCTTTTTTTCAGGCCCAGACTCTATGTCGACTTCTTCTTTATAAGCAGTCTATGATTGGAACTTGACCTCCTCATCTCTGAGCCTGCTGACACTGCAGATCTGTAGCTTCTGGTTTCAGGTGTTTCCCATCAGTAGAACTGTGTGTCCTGTTTTCCCTTTTAAATATAGTATCGATTTGCTAATGTGGGATCATTTTATAGGGTGTTAAATTTCTTACAGAGGAGCTAGATTATTCTCGACAGCCTATGAAACTTAATTAATAGCGACTGTGTAGAATTATCTGCAGGACTCGGGAGTGTGGTCAGATCTAATTTCATATCAAAGAGCTCGATATTAAGAGAGTCTAATAAAGGAAACTGCACATTATGTATTCTTGCCTCACTCTGTCCGTCTCTCCTCTCTTGCCAAGGGCACGTCTCCAGAAACTGAGCTGTGTTATTCTAATACCAGGAGGACATTATATGCATGAAGTGTTAAGTCCAGAACACAGCTCAGATTCAAATTGCATTAATAAATGTGTTTCGGTGCTGTAAGAAGCAGCTGCAGGCCCTTCTTAAACCTCATCCTGGGCCACAATCAAAGCCGGAAACTTGGTTAGCCTGAAACACTCCAAGTGTGTGAGTGTGTGTGTGTATGTGTGTGCTTGTGGTTAACCCTCAGGAAATCGCGTCAAACCACAGATGTTTCAATCGAACCACATTGAGGTTTACCTCAAAAAGTCGGGCCAAGAGGAAGAGGAAATGAATCATTTCTTTTCCCTCCTATTACTGACCAGACTCTCGTGCAAAGTGGGATATAGAGGAGTTTGGATGATGTGAATTTTTATGACCTTTATTTTGAAAAGCTATGCATATAATAACACTTGAACGCCTCACCGCTCTCCACACACAGCTCAGGTTTTATGAGCACAAATTCAAGTAGAACTGGCCTCATCCTCTTCTTTGCTCTTTGCAGCTTCTGCTATTCTTCTTAAAATCTCCCTGTTGTGTAAAAACTCTTTATATAAGTTCCTCTGCTCTGTTATTGTTTTCCCTGTCTGTGTAGGTGAGTGGGCGCATGCCTGTATGAGTGGATATGTATACAGTCTTTCTCTTTGCACATGGCCTTCCCCCCTGCATGCTTTCTCTGTCCGCCCCTCTCTGTATCTCTCTCCTCCTCTGTGCAGGCTTTCCCCGCTCTGGCTCAGGTCCAGAGCTTGCGGAGGGTGAACGAGTGTCTCCTTGCCGAGAATAGAGCCATGCTGCGCGTCCTCGCCCGCCTCTCTGAGACGGCCTCCATGCCGGAGACCGAGGACCTCTGATCCTCTGACATCATCTGTCCTCCTTCCTCCCCCACCTCTCCCCTTCTCAGCCACATAACTTCTGCACTCCTCTCTCCTTCTGGTGCCTCTCTTCAGCCCCCTCGTCCTCTGCTGTGTTCCTCTCAGGCAGGTCCTGCACCTTCCCCATGCTCACTCCTCCCACACTGCAATGCATCCCCTGCTGCACTCTTTTAACCTGGCCTCCTTTATGGCCACCAAAGGGCAACCCTGCTGACCCCTCTCCCTCATAATATCCTCAAAAACCTCATTTCAAGTGTCATTTACGCTACATTCAGCTCGCATCACGCTTCATATGACATTCCTTTTTTTTT
The DNA here is from genome assembly GCF_022749685.1 of Semicossyphus pulcher. NCBI lineage: Eukaryota > Metazoa > Chordata > Actinopteri > Labriformes > Labridae > Semicossyphus > Semicossyphus pulcher. The sequence continues at coordinate 24,224,299 of NW_027211637.1, forward strand.
TACTGTGTTTGGTTCTCATCTAATTTAACCATCTACATAAGAATAGATGTGTTTATAGCAGCTATCAATATTGCAACAGTCAAATATACTGTATGTGGGTCCTGTGTAATGTGCTGTGCAAAGTTGTTTTCCGAAGAAAAAGCCATCCTAGTCAATCTCCCACAGGAAATGAAATGTGTGAGCTCATTAGCCTTCAGAATGAACAAGAGCTACACCACTGGCTGAGACACAAGCGTAGATATGTGTGTGTATGAACCCTGTCAGAGGAAATACAGAAAAATGTGTCACGTTAAAAGTATAGTTCAACATTTTTAGACATAAGTATGTTTCCCTTATTGCAGATATTCAGTTAAGAAGGTAAATACCACCCTCGTGCTGCTAATATGCAGCCATAGCTAGGAGACAGTTAGCTAAGATTAGCATAAAGAAATTGGAACAGGGAAGTAGTATGCCTAAAAGCATCTATTAAACTCACTAATTAACACGTTGAATAAAAACAAACAGGGTTGACAAAGCTCCAGGAATTCACTGCAACCAGCCAAGAACACATGCACATAACCCCTTGTAACTAACACTATAGAGACTTATTATTATATAGATATATTGTGCTAACTTGTGAACCTCAGAGGCCTTTAAACAGAGCCAGGCTAGCTGTGTCCCCTGTTTCCAGTCTTTATGCTAAGCTATGCTAACTAACTGCTGGCTTTAACTTCAAGTTTAGTGTCCAGAGCGTAGGCTGAATAAAAAGATGGATGACATGACAGCTCCCTAAAAGTGAAGCCAAAACCTCTCTACCGCCCCCTGCTGACTGGCTGCAGTATAGGTCATAAAGCCCGCCTCCTCCCTGTTAACAGATGGGACATTAGTCAAACTATAGAATCAAAATACACGTAAAATACATTTTTCTCAAACATGGTTTCTGTCATTATAGTTAGTTCTTATCATGCTGATTGACGTCCAAGTGTTCATTTATCTGACAAGTTTATTTTTAATTAGTTATTTGATGCTGTAAAAAGGATGATTGACAGCTCTGTTGACAAATCTGGCTCCTGCAGCCGATCTGTTCTGGATTAGCAGAGTAGAGGAGGAACGGCGAGAGGAGACGTAACTAAAACAATCACTACAGTCATTGAAGTTTCCATATCTGTGAATGTTAACCTCAGACCAACACAAGAAGCTGTTCTGCTGTTAAACACGCCGACATGCACCATTGCAAGATGGCAGCGCCTATCACAGGGGCTATTTTGGCTTCAATTTCGTACAATGAGAGCAGGTGGAGACGCGTCGTCCATCTATATATACAGGTCCAGAGTTAAGAGTGGTATCAATCTCCTTACCTAACTCTCAGGAAGGAAGGAAAAATGTTCCTTTAATTCTATTTAATTACTGTGATCATTCATATCACTGACTTGGATTTTGGATTATAAGTGAGAGCACTCCAGAGAGCGTTGGAGTAAACAACATATAAAGGGTCTCCAAACATGTGATTAGCCACAGGTTCTGAACACGTTGGTCCTCCTCTGCTCACTCACCAGTTTTGGGTAATATGTCACAGCTCGCCTACAGCAGAGGGTTATTGTTTGTCTCTAGTAGAGGGGAAATACTTTGGCAAAGAGGGTGGATATTTTTAGTCATTGCTCCTCATGAGAGACGTGACCTAGATTTTGGAAACTGACCCTCTCTCTCAGTGTCTCTCTTTCCGACTTTACTCTCTTTCACTTTTCACACGCAGGACATGTCGTCAAAGTCATCCTCACTTGCATGATAAAGTTCTGTAACGCATGTCCTCATTGCTTGGCCTCAAACTTCACTGAGAGACAGCTCTTACTTTCTTTTTGTGGTGGCTGAAGGTATTTTATCTCAGTCCTGGAGAATCGTGTCATTTTACCACCTGAAGCTGCAAACTTCACACTATCTACAAACCATTTAACATATATATATCTCTGCGTGTATAACAGTGATGATATCTGTTCTAATTTAATCTTGCCCTCTGCTGTCCCAGATCTTAACAGAGCTGAAGTCAGACAACCAGCGGCTAAAGGATGAGAACGGGGCTCTCATTCGCGTCATCAGTAAGCTGTCCAAATGAAAAGTCATCTGAAGCTCCTGCTCTGTGGACGCTCCAACCCTGATATTGGAGGTTGTTTACCCGGGATGTGAGTCTTATCACGTGAGCTGGGTCACATGGCTGCTCCCTACATGTAAATACCTGTCGGACTGTGAAGATCCAAAGAAAGGACGTCAAATTTCAGTCAGTGATGATGGAGTTACAGCTATTTTTAGTATGATGTATTTCATATTAACCAAACAGGGACCAGCTGTACTGTTTGAATAAGGCCCAGTTTAACAACGCCAGGTGTTTGCATGAAGGTACTGTTTCTAATATTATACCTACACATCACACTGAGACTTCACGTTTGTTGCTACATCGTGCACTGCAGAGAAGTGTTTTAATGTTTTCCTGGTTACAAAAGAAGACAGAAGTATTTAATCGCATTTTTGTCATTGAATTATGTTATTTTTTTGGAATGGAGACACATCTATAGAAAATCTATGAACTTAATCAATATGATATTTATACTTAAAGTTATAATCTCGAAGATCTCAGTTGCATTCTCTTTGGCGGCACCTGTGGTGATAAAGTGTGATAAATTGCGGGAGCACACTTCCCAGATAGATCCAGACAGTGTCGCATGTATGACGTCCACGGTTGGCTCTGGTTGTAACTCTTGATTTTCCTCGCTGACGGTCGCTTCCCTTTTAGTCTGTTTGCTTCATCTGAGCGTCGAGTTTGTTTCTTTTTCTTTGGATTTTCACTTATTGTTGAAGTTGTATCTGTAGTCATCGATCTTTTCTTTGTTTGTTCAGCCATAGTAGATTACTGTTTACTCGCAACACTTGCAGAGACCGGAAAAGCAGCCGCTTAGCTCCGCCAACCCTCTCTGGCAGATCAACCACTGCTGGGTGATGGAAAATGCGTCACTAGCCATAGGCTCAATCACCATTGTGTTACCTCATTCAGTGACAGATAGTGACTTAACAGACATTTATTTACATGAAAATCTTCGAGATTATAACTGTAAGTATTTAATCACATTTTGTCATTGAATTATGTGTTATTTTTTTGGAATGGAGATGCATTTATAGAAAATCTATGAACTTAATCTTATGATATTTATACTAATATATGACCGTGCAGGTGTAATAAGGCCCAGCCAAGCGACAAACGGACATCTGAGGAGCAACAACAGTGCTTAAAGACGCACTTCTTTTAATGGCAACAACTTTTAATGGCCATGTTTGTTTCTGATTAAGATTGAACTGAAATTAAGGAGAGACTCTCCAGCTTCTTTCATACATTTTATATGAGATGTTTGGAATACAACAGCTGATTTCATCAATGAAATTTTTACTCCATGATATATAAGAAATACCTCAGGTTTGTCACTCAGCTGTGCCTGCTCAACCTACTCGGTGCTTTGTAAACTCTTAATTTGTGACTCAAACTTCTGTAAACTTTTGACCTAAATCAGCAGAATAAACATGAATGTTTTTTGACAGTTGTGTGTGGTCCAAGCGTCAGGGCCCTGGGATATACTCACATAGATTACATAATAACAACAAAGCCGTAAACCATCTCCAACTGGTTGGATGGATTTTCAAATTTGATCGTTTCCAAAATAACTTTTTTTATCAGCCTTTGGTGGCGTCCCCGGTGCATTTGGTGATTGAAGAGGACCATATGTTAGCAGAGCTGAGGCATATGCACTTTGTACAGAGAGGACAGAGCTGATCTTCCATCACTTGGGCCTCATTAGAAGCAAAGTTTAGTTAATGTAATTTTTTTGTGTGGTTTCAGCCATTCTTCACTTTTTCTTCAGCGAGTGCTTCATAGAGGATTTTTAATTCAGTAGCTGAACTTTAAAAAAAAGCATATCTACACAGGAAGCGGTTTGTGTTTGTGTGAAACAGTGTTATTTTTTATGTTCTAGAGATATATTTATTTATTTATGCATTTCTTAGTTTAAATCTTTCTACTTTGTTCACTACATTATTTTTCTTGAACTTGTCGGCCATGTTTCTGTTAGGTGAACACAAAGGCTTAAATCCTCCCCTTAAAGACGCGCTGTAAGATCACTGCTGACATTTTATCCACCACAATATTGTGTGATGTAATCAAGCACAATGATTTTATGAACTGGCACTATTAAATTACATTTTTACGGTAAATTAAGTTAAATTAATTATTGCCTAAGTCGGCTAAGTTGCCAGTTAATTAGGAACACATGAAATCAGATACTAAAGCCCTTCAATAAATCATAACAATATTAAACTTCTGTTCCGGTCATATTACTTCTGCATTGTGTTGCATTTAATTGAAATCTTTGGATACACAACAATTTGAAACACTAACTGAAACGCTCACTTCACTGCTCCTGGAGAGCTACCTTCCTGCATGTTTTAGGTTTCTCTGTACTTGAACACAGCTGATTTAAATGATCTGCTCGTTATCAACTGAAGCTTCTCAGGGGATTGATAATGAGCAAAACATACGAATCAGGTGTGGAGCACGGAGAAACCTAAAACATGCAGGAAGGTAGCTCTCCAGGAGCAGGATTGGGCACCCCTGCTTTATACCATAAAGAGCGAAGGCAGAAAAGGTTATAAAAGTTAAGTCCAAAATCTGTTGGTTATTAATATAATATTTTATGCAGAAAACTGTGTATTAAGTGAGGACTTGTGTGCTGGAGAAGTGACTTTTTTTTGGGTATCTGCCTTTTCTGTACTTTAAAGCTCCTGTGAGGAACTTTCGGTTTGTGTTGATTTTGGCGCCCCCTGTGGACAAAGCCATACCTCTTATCTCTTTGCTAATTTTGTCCAGCACATGCTTAAGTGTTCTCTCAATCTCTCACTGTATCACTCACTTTAAATATTGACCCTGGAAAATGTAATCAAAGACAGCGTGCAGTTAATCGCTCCGTCTGACACCTACCCCCCCCACCAGCAGTTTCAGGCATTAAAAATAACTACATAGAAACAATCAATCTTGTTATTGATGGTCTGGTTTGCTTTTGTAGCTCATATAGAGTAATCAGAATTAATTCTGTTTCATAACCAGTGAAAAACTCCTCACAGGAGCTTTAATGGATGACTTGTCCTCAGTGTTTGATGTGCTCCTTTAACACTGTGATGGTTTTGGAGTCCAACCTGGTCATCGTGCTGTAACACCACTGTTATCTTTTGTCACATTTACTCAAAACCACAACTAAAACACAGTATGTGCTGTATGTATATTGAACTATGCAATGTATTGTATTGAAATGTGTTGATGGTAGCTTAACACACACACAGGTTTAGTCACTTTGCTTAATAAACTGTAAAAGAATGATGATGTCTCTCTGCGTGGCTTTAATGACTTATGAATCAGAGGCAGAGCGATTATTAGGAGCTGGCTGAGCTGAACACACCGCATATTAAACACAAACAAGTCATGGTAATTAAAAGGCCTTTATTTCCTATTTGTTTTTTTACAGAACTGGTAACACATATGATAAATTTGTAATAAGTTATTTGGTTCCCTTGATAACTTTATAAGGATCCCCAACGTTTGTCCACATAAGGGTCAAGAGGAGTTTGTGAGCAACGTTTGTGTCCAGTCAAGGGCTAAAGCATGCGATCCACAGTAGGCACAAGTACTGACATGAACACGCGCACCACGACACTAGACACGAAAAAACACAGCTAGAGGACACAACCTGACCGTCCTCCCACGCTTTTAAAAGATGATGAAGAAGAGAAAGAGGTGGGGAAAATGAAAAGAAAAAGAGTCTTGAGAGTACGGTTGCATCAGGGATGAGAGGTGGAGGACTAAGCGCTCAAGAGGGGAGTTTGGTACGGTCCTGCATGTTTGGCAGTATACAGTATGTCCATGTTGTAAACATGAAGGCCGGCTTTCTTTATGCTCAGCGCGAGCAGATTCAGTGGAGAAATCAATGAGCCTGCTTCCTATTGATACTGATGGTACATAGCTGGTTACATAGAAACAGGACAAAGACGCAAACAAAAAGCAAATGTGATTCTGGCATTGATTCAAATACAGTCCTACATTCTACATTAATATTACACATCACAGAAACAACAGAAACAGACGGAAGGAGTGATTACACATATGCACAAGAATACAAAGAAGAAATACAGCGAGTAATAGAGGAGACAAGACAACATGTTTCAAAGTGGCGCCGAGAGGCTTCTCAACACATTTTGACAGGGTGGTAAAATGATCTTTTAAACTTTTGGATGATTTCCCTTTTTAAATCCCAGCGTTTGTTCAAAGCAAGAACAGAAAAGAACGGTGTGAACGGTGCTTTTGAACGGTCTCTGCATGGCTGAAACAGCACACAGTTTCAGATGCAGTTGTGCATAAGGTTTTGTACATCTACACAGAACAGAAAAAACCCCCATATTTAACATAAACTAAGATTGTTTGAGTATTACGGTCATACACACATAGATGTACATTTAGGAATGAGTAATGCGTCCCATACATGCAGACCTGTACTGTATATTGTGTTTATATATTCCAGTGCTGTGTTTTTTGCACCATGTCTGCTAAATGGCCTACACTCCATCTATTTATCCTACGTACACAAGCACACAAAGCTCCCAGTTTCTGTCCCCCATAGAACTCAGGTGGTTATGTGACTGTGGTGACCCAAGCAGTAAGAAGAAATGAATAAAAAATAGATTTAATGTGCTATAAGTTTACCTGAAATCACAGTTGCCTCATCAGTTATTTGATGCTTTCTGTTTGCCTCTGCGTGAATTGTTATTTTGGCTTTTGCAGACTCAAACAGTGTCGACGAATGCAGGCAGCTGTGATCAGGTACTGGCAGTATTTCTTAAACACACTGAAATCTTGTATGTGAATTGTTCTCAGTGCATTATTTGGTCACAGTCAGTAGCGTTAATGGGACAGTAAATAACTATAATATTGCATTAGACAATGTGCGGCATCACACAACACATTGGAGATTGTTGCCAGGTTATTTAGTTAGATGGCAGTTTAAAGTTTACTTTAGAAAATAATCAGCAGCTGAGGTAAACTCAAAGGAAAAGGGGAAAGGAAAGGAATGTTTTGAGAATATTCACCTTATTACCAAGAGTTAGACGAGAAGATCGATACCCTACTTCTCCATCTTTTGAGTATGACGCTGTAGCTAGGCAACAGCTAGCTTAGCTTAGCACCAAGGAAAAAGCTAGCCCAGCTCTATCCAAAGTATAAAAAGGTATTTCCAGCACCTCTAAAGCTTACTCATTATCATATTATATATAATTTCTAATCTGTACACAAACTGAAATGTAAAAAAAAACAAGCCGCCGTCTTTAAAGGGGTTTTGCTATTTTTTGTCCCGGGGCGGGCGGTTACTTCCTGGACTATTTTTGTCACCAGTAGGCTGCATGAGACTTGTTTGAGCTTTAGACGTGCTGGCAGGTGGATTTTTGATTTTGGACAGGTCAGGCTAACTGTTCCGTCTGTTGTCAGTCTTTATGCTAAGCTAAGCTAGGCGAATCTAAATGTCTCCTAGCTCTAGCTTCATATTTAGCGCACAATTATGAGAGTTACAGCGATCGTTTCATCTGTTGGCAAGACAGCAAAGTGTAGCTCCCCAAATTTGGAACTACGTTTTTAATTTCATATCATATGTGTAACATAATATTTGTTTTATGTATTTCTGATTCTTAAAATCAAAACTTTATGCATAGTTCTATGGGACGGATTCAGGCCTAAAACTTGGGTGTCAGGATTTTAAGTTCCTCTCTTTTAGCTTAAGTACTGTTGGATCTCTAACTATATTGTTTTGTTGCTTGATAATATGCTAAACAAGCTAACAAAAAACCATCAGCGTGAGCAGTGTGTTATTGATTGTACATGTAGTCACTCGTACATTCTGCTGCTAAACTGGAAGAAGAGAAACTTGACAAGTTTGGTTCATTAATTGCACTCAGCCCAAAGAATAGAACACACTCTCATTTATATATATATTTATATAGTTTTAGCAGTATTACTGAGAACCTATTGTGGTATTAGATCTATTATTTATACTATCAAAACAAGGCATATACATTACTAATCACAATACTGTAAAATCAGCTACCTCTATGAAACAAGGACATCAACAGCTCGGAAAGTAGAAAAAGACACACTCACTCTACTAAACTCACAACTGTTCTCAATGCTCACATATACAGTAAAATGGATTTCGCCCTCTTGATGAACAAAGACCTCTGAACGGAATGTAAAAGAGAAACACCGGCCAAGAGAACCGAAGACATGTTGGATTTTTTTTTCTTCATAAATAAACTCTAGCTACTCAGCTGAGCTCTAAAGAGTTAGTGCTTGAGTTTTATGGCTTTAGTTTTATCTTATTCAGTTATCTTGTATACACATACACGTATTGTATAATAAACACAGTAAAAGAGACACAGCCGTGAAGGGTTTCAGGTCATTTAAGTAGAAGTGGAAAATAAAAAAACTTCCAAGTGAAGAAAGAGAGAAGAAGGGATTCCAAGTCATTTGTGTTCACGGGAATGGAAATATTCATCTTTTGGCCCCTGGAAATGCATTTTTATAAAGATGTGGTCCAACAAACCTCATTCTGTATCAGCACTGGCATTAATGACGACTCCTACAATCCACCTACAGATTGCTGAATTGTTCAGTCTACTTTGATGAGATTTTCAGAATAAAACGCTGCCAAATCTGTCATTAGAAAAAGTAGTTTTCTTATAGACTTGGAGACCCATCCATCCCAAACATTAGAAATTCGAAACATATCTTTTCAAAAAGTAATAAAATCCAGAAATAAGTCAAACATTGGCCTTCAGATAAGTGCTGGAACGGAAAATATGGCAGTAAAATGGCTTAAAAAAATAATAAAAAACCGGATCACAAGGAATTATATAGCAAGCATGCGGCTACATTTTCATCCTACATGAACTCACACACAGTACTGGACGACACACTTGCGTAAGAATTTCAGGCGTGGAAAGGTTCTTATTAGTAGTAGTACTCTAATATTTGTATGACATTCTCTCCAATGACCCTCATGGAAAATAAACACACATTTTGTTTCATTTAGAAAATATACAGTGCATCTTTTTTTTCTCCCCTTCGTCGTGTTATTAAAATGACAAATGACACCCATTTACGTACACGAGATATTTTTGCTTGGTCTCTAAAACATGCTCTTATGTACAGTATTTTTGTATAAACATGCAGTATCAACGTGTATGAACTATGTATATAGGCAAAACTACACACCGATGGGTTGCTTGATTGCTTCCATGTTGCCTTTTCTTTAGTGCTGCTTCGTTTAACAGAGGAAAAAAAAGATCATGTGGGATGACGAACAGAAAATTGGAACATGTTTGTTTTACAAAAATAATAAGTACAATTTCCAACAGAGAAAAGATACAACATTCATTAAGTTGCCAATAAAGATTGCGGTTCTGTCTACATTGGATTTACATTGATTCCCTTGCACACAGTCAACAGTAAGCACTGATTTATTACTCTGCACCGTTTTAATAAGAATTCTAATTATAATTAAGCTCTTACCAATTTATTCAGGGCTGATGAGTTTAGCGTTGTCACAAGTTCTTCCTCAAAATGTCACAAAATTTGCGTTCGATTGAAATATGCCTCTTTCCTAATCAGAGGAGTTTACACGAGGAGAACTGTCGGGCAAGTTACATGTGCCACAGAAAACTTCAATCTCACAACATTTGATCAATAAAAAAAGAACACAGATCAGAGAACAGCGTCAAATTACCACAGAACAGTATAATTAATACCCAGTAGTGCAATTAAATTCAACAGTTTGGTAAGCTGTGTATAAAATACACATGGATCAGTGCCTCCTTCTAGACCGTGTCCTTGCAATCAAGTGAGAAACGTAATAGTCAAACAATCAAAACACGTACAAAAAAAGCAACTTAAAAAAACAAATGCTTACATAACGCACTCCCTTGCTCTTTTTTAACCAGCAGTTATCCCTAAAATAAGTAATTAAAGCTCTGGTTTCTGAGGGTACTTGAACGTAACATTTGGATTTAAAGTGCTTGAGGAATAAAAGTGTTTGAAGTGAAATAAAAAGAGATAGAAAAAGTAAGGAGAAAGAAAAGGAATGAAGAGAACAACACCGCTTAACTGGAAGGCGTCCCTGGTAGTTGAAAATTGCTTATTTTGTTACTTTGAAGGCTTGTCTCCTTTATGACTGTAAGACGGTTATAGGGATTTTCTTTGAAGTAAAACCCTTGTGTCAAGTCCATGACTAATGGCAGTAGCACTGAACAAGTGAGATACAGAATCAGAGGCGTTGGGAGGGGAGGTGGTAGACTGCGGGCAGTAATCGACACCTTGTAAGTATCATGTCATTGGTGGTTGGAATCAGTCTCTGTTGAACCTGCCCTGATATTTCCTCACTTTTTTTCGTTGTTCGGATGACACTCGCAGTCAAAAAAAAACAACACAACTTTTTATTTTTAACTGAAAATCCATCCCTCCCTGTTCCCTGACGTACCATTTCATCATGGATTAACTAACGCTAGTCGTGAGCCTTACGTCGCCGGAAAAAAAACAAGCGCTCAAGCTTTCGAATCCAACGTTTTTCTCATCGAGTGGAGTATCTGAATAATAACAACCCGTTTAGAAAAAAAGGCATGGAGCTTCAGTTTCCTCTCAGTTTTCCTGAGACGATGGGCGGAAGGTTAACTAATCGAAAAAAGGCAGTGTGTTTGTGGGTAACCGGATATGTGCCTATCCCTACTCGCTACCCAACCTCTAGGAATGTACGTCAAACAAACAGAATCATCTAGAATGATAACTGGCAGGTGTGGAACATGGTGCACGATAAATACACCTAAGGAATGGACCTGCTTGTGTTATTTCTCTATCATATATGGCAGTATAAAGCATTTTATTATTATTAAGCACTATTCTAAGCAAACTGTGTCACTAAAGGGAACGGGTGAGAAGTACAACATGAGTGAATGTATGTGTTATCCCCTCTATCACCAGATTCCCATATAGCACTCGTACTGTTCTTCATAGTCTACTCTGTATTCTTATTAATGGAACCACAACCCCAATACAAAAATAGATCTAAAGGAAATCAACGGAGTATCTGTCCATCCTGTTACTTGTCTTCTTTTTTCAATGACATGATTTCTTTTAACATGATGCTTTTTTTAAACTATATTTCCCATCATGTTGAATGATAATTATGGATCTTTTGAAAGGTGGCAGAGGAAGAGGGAGAGGAGGGGAGGGCGGTGGAGGGATCAGATGTACAGTTGGGGTGTTTTTCTGGAATATACACTGATATGTGGGACCTGGGGGAAGATGATGGGAAATGCATGGGTAGGTAAGGTGGAGGTGGGATTTCTGGTGGGAGTTTACTTCTTGGCATTCAGGGCTGCGAGGGAGGCATCCACCTCCTCTTCTGGCTGCAGTGGATGCCACTGGGCGATGGGGCGACGGGGGTTGGCCAGCATGTCGGACCAGTGTTTCAGGCCGGCCCCTGTGGACTTGCTTCCCACCCAGATCTTCCCGATGGCGTCGTTCTTGCCAATCTTGTCATAATCCAGCACTGTGATCACAGCTTGGATTTTCTGAGGGGATGGAGAGAAAAGCATCACAAGGTTCAGGATGTTTACATGAATGCAGTGGGCGGAACGTAAGCCGCTTTTGCTTTAATTGAAGGATGTTTTTAGTGAGAAATTGTAGAAAAGAACTCAAGGCAAGTATTGAAGTTGATGCTGCATAATGCCCAGTGTTTGGGCGTGCGTCATTGGCTGGTGTCAGCGCCCTCTGGGGTCTCTGTGTGGGTGGCAGGGACTGGGACTTGCAATAATTTTGAAATCCAAAAATGCTCAGTGTTCTGCATAATGTGTCTTTTGTTAAGTAACAACTACTGCAACTCTTAAAAATAGAATGTGTTTAATGTACAGTGTTTGATGCTTATTAGTATAGGACACCATAACATAAAAATAGTGTTGTTTCTATTTACTGTATGCTGGGCGGTGAGCATTGTGCACTGTGGCCACAAGAGTGAATTATTGGATAATGTTTAAGCTATTGTTTGACATAAAGAGCACATTTAAGTCCCGCCCACACCGGAGAGGAAAACAGAAAATGCTAAAAAAGCAGTTGTGTGGTGGAATATGATACCAACAGAGTAAAGAAACAGGACGTTTTTTTAAGCATCCAAGCAGAAAAACCTTTGAGAGGACAAAAGTGGTTGCAAGGTGTAAAATGTGGCGCATCTGCAGATGGAAGGGGGAAACTGTGGGATCCTGACAATCAGTAATTTGGCCAGACAAACTGTAGAGGATGATGCTAAAGTATGCAAGGCCGGGGTTTAATCTTTGTTAGGTTCAATGATGATCTTGTCTGTCAATTGTGTACATATCTTCAAGAAAAACAAGGATATATATATATAATCAATATTCTTTACCTTCTCTGGTAGAAGTATTGCGCTAAAATAATGCTAATATCTTGTGTTTTTAGCTAGCTTCTTAGCACTAAATTGCATATTGTGGCAGCAATAGAGTCTGACATGTTGTGCTCTGTCTCGATTGTTTTCTTTACACTTTGTATGTATAGTAAATATGAAGCAATAGCTAGCTGCTGGCAAGCTAGCACCTTTAAAGCTCAGTGATCAACACATAATATCTTGATGGTTTAATCTTTTTAAAAACCTAATTGCAAAAACAACAAGATGGGTTTAACAGGTGCAAGATTATTTCTTGGCCCGGGAGTTATGATTTCCTGGAGTCTCTGCTGGTTGCCTGGCAACCTCCCAGTGATGGCAAGACTTCAAGACTTAATGCTAAGCTAATCTAAGTGGCTGCTGGCAGTCGCCTCACAATTACCAGTTGTATTGATATTCTGATCAGCAAGAAAGCAAGTAAGTGTTGTGTGTGTTGACCAAAGTCGCAGTTTCAGTCATGGGAATGACCTGAAACGTGTTAGCTAGAATTAGCCACCATAAGCTACTGGTTATACTTGATCAAATTAGAGTGAAGCAGCAAAACAACTGAGTGTATTTAACAGAGCGTGGGTGGGTTTTAATGCTAATGAATTTAACTTTTCCTTTGTGGGACATTTCGTGTTTCGAACGACGGCCGCACTTTATTATGATGCTAATGTGGCAGCTAGATAGGAAATGTATGATTACTCTGTAGAGTTGAAGAGTGGGCATATGTTATCCTCACAAGCACTTAAATTATTAGTGAATGAAAAAGTGAAACTTTATTACAAATTGCTTTTAAAGTGTATTCCCATCCTCAGCTTTACCTAAACATAATTATGCGCAGTTTAAAGTCAGTAATGTTTACTTAAATAGCGAGACAGCGCTGTGTACAGTGATTGTTTTTCCTTTATGTCCAGCAATTACTGAATGTTTCTCTGCCTGGCTATGGATTGTTTGGTGTAACATACTGATATTGAGCTTGGTACACATTTTCCTTTTCATTGTATTGAGTATTTTTACTTGGGTACATTCCTTTAAACACCACTGATTCTTCAGAAAAGTACCCTTATTAGGACAACATAGAACTGTTTCCACCTCTGATAGATCCTAAAGGATTTTACCAGGCGAGTCCATGTCCTCACCTGCATTTGCTCAAGAGGAATCTCAAAGCTGAACGACTCGTTGTAGTACGGATTCAAAGTGTTCTTCTTCACCGTCGTCTTCTTCTTCTTCAGCCTCTTCCCGTTCTGCAGCAGGTTAATCTTCACATAGGGATCTGAAAACAGGAAGAAAGGAAAAAAACATGCTTAAACATGTCTTTGCACGTGCATGCTTGGGCTGCAATGCTGCGATGCACCAACAGATGGGGCCCATGCTGAAGCCAGAGGGAGCGGGGGCTGGTGCATGGTGAGTACTGCAGCGTCAGCACGTGAGCAGAGCGGGAGCGACTTAATGGCTGTGCTCACACAGGCACGCTGCACGTTTCACACTGCAGCCCCGCTGCAAGCATCCAAATATCACATTAAGCTCACCTCAAGTGTGTATTGAAAGAGTGTCAGGTGTAATAATGTGATATTAAAACGCAATATTCCATGCTCAGCTCTATTTATATACCTGACAGTCCACCCACGTCCATTTTCTTCAGGTTCTTGGCCTCCAGAATACAGATGGTGAGTTTGCCAGCAGTGGGGACGTAACGCAGAGAGATGCAAATGTCACCCAGCTTCTCCGGCTGCGAGGAGGTAGAGAGACAGGGAGAGAGAGTTAAAGGACGTCTGATGGAGGACTTCTGTGTACAGTACACTATATTTATATGCAAGCTGTCATTTCGGAGTCACACTCTAAAAATAAACCATCAATAGATATAATTCCTGTTAGATCCTTAAGTACATCGTACTTAAAGTAAATAAAATATATCTGAGCCTGCAGGCAGCTGTGAAGCTCCTACTTCTTCTTAAGACAGCCCCTTGGGAGGTCTAATAGATCGAACACTGTTTTTCATCTTCAGGTGCAGCATAATGATGAAAACAGCACTTTAACAGTCTGCACGACTACGCAGCAAGCAGTCCAGTTGGTTAGAAAAACAAAAAGCGGTTCTTTCGGCGCTCTGAATCACACTGGTAAACAGACAAAGTTGACACCTTGGTTATTTTTGTACTCTGTCATCAGCTGACTAAGCTGGTCAAGTTGCTCTCTGTGGAAAAATGTTTTTTGCTTCAAGTCCATTTAAATGTTTCCCAGTATAAATACAACTTCTTTCACAGGTTGCAGTAAGAGTACTGAGGGTGAAAGACGTACTGAAGTTAATGTAGCGTCAGCCTAATGACTCTGAGAGCTCTGAGAGTTTATTTTTCAACGTGTAAGTGTCCTGCTCGGGTCATATCTGGCTCTCAGGTCGAGAAACCAAAATTAAACCTGCAGGAAGTTATTTTCTTGGGGGGCTACTGCGAGGCAACGCTCACAAGTTATCAGAATCAGAATCAGAAATACTTTATTTATCCCCGTGGGGAAATTCAGGCGTTACACTTGCTCTGATTCTCAGAGAGAAGCATGAAATATATAGGGTGTAAAGAAATATAGCAATAAATACAAGTAAGAAATACTTAAAATATGTGCATTATATGTAGAATAAGATAAGAAAAAAAAGATAAAATGCTGAGAAATGGAATTTAAATATAAATGCCAGAATTAAGTATAATTGTTGTTGTATAGTTGTTGTTGTATTTGACAACAACACAACAGTAATATTGTCAGATTACTGCACAGCTGTTATTTTCCACTAGTGCACAGATGAAAATAAGTGTCTGAGTGTCTTAGGCTACGTTCACACTGCAAGCCTACGTGATCATTTCTGATTTATTGCTCAGATTTCTTTCCTTGGCTGTTCACATTATTTTTAAGATGTGGCCAATATCAGATTGCAGTGTGAACTGGTCACGACCCTGAACTGACCCGCATGCGCAAAAGAGCACTAACAAAGACTACGTGCAGCATGCTGTCGTACGTAAACAAACATGGGTGCGATGGAAGTCAGTGTTTATGGTTTCATGTATAAATTGATGTGCCGTAGAAGCCAGCGTATTCGACAGCAGATGATACCGAGGACGAGGATGAGGAGAAAGAGAGCCAAGTTTTTAATTATGGCTTTTTGTGGAGCAGTGGCTGCTACTTCAGTACGGAGGTGTGTGTGTGGACGCGGAGTCGGAGCCGTCTGTCATGTTTATATTCACAGTTTGACTCCTGCCAGCGCAGAGTTGTGTCAAATGTCGATCGAGAGCGACGTTAAAGTCGCTAGGAGTCCGATATGACAGTTCAGACTCAGGTCACATTGCAAAACATCAGACCTGTGTCTGATTTAGGACCACATATGAAGGTGGCCCAAATCAGATTAGAACAGATCAGACTCCATGTGATTTGTGCTGTTCACACTGTCGTGAAAATAATACACCTGAGTCCCATATGAGTAAAAAAACAAATCAGTGTGCGGTGTGAACGTAGCCTTAAAGTCAGAGGGAGGAGTTTGATAGCCACAGGAAGTCATTCCTGCCTGTGGTGCTCTGTGGTGCATCTTTGGGGAATGAGTTTTGGGGTACATAAATTTGACATATTACCACCTTTGAAGTCTTCAAACTTATCAGCAAATAAGTTGCTTATTACCTGTTATTTGAACATCCAGCAGTTAGGGAGTCTTGTTTCTGGGTCACCACACAAATGTTAGTCTAAAATTGATTTTTTTCTAGCTCTGTATTTGTTCTCTACCAATTCCTTATTGACATATGTCGCTCTTTAACTGCAAAAAACAGTTAGTCAATAACTGTCTGCTGGTTGGTGCGGAGCAGCTACTGTACAGTGAGTTTTTTATGTGGCCATTTTGCCTTTATTGATAGGACAGCTGACGAGAGATAGGAAATACAGGGAGAAGAGAGTGAGGAATGCCCTACCCACTGAGGTAAACCAGCGCCCCGTGTACAGTGAGTTTTTACAGGTTTTCTCAGGACTGAAATCAGCTTCTTGTCGCAGCTGTAAAATATGCCAAAAGAGGCTGAGTGATCCACAAAGTGTTGCGACAGGCAGATAAAAAATGAACCCTCTGTCATGGTGCATAAGCCAAGGGGAGCTGCAGGTTCAGGTGGCCTCATTAATACCAATTTCACATTGTTAGTTGATGCTGTGTCATTATAAAAACATCTATAGCTTCTCGGGGCGCAGGTTTAGCTCAGCGGTAAATCGTGCGTCCCATATAGAGAGGCTACAGTCCTCGATGCTGCGGCCCCAGGTTCAGCTCCCACACCTCTGCGCTTTGCTGAGTGTCAACCACTCTGTCTTCCCCTGATTCTGACATACTGTCCTCTCTCGCCGAATAAATTCATAAAAAGGCCAAAAAAAAAATCTATAGCTTCTAAACTGCATCCTTATTTCTAATATTTAGTTGTAGAAAAAAATGCATATCAGCTATTTTTTGTTGTTGTTCTTCTTTTTAAACACATTTATCCTCGAAATTGAAGTGAGACATCTTCACAACACTCATCAGTGAAAGTAATGGACCAAAACAGCAGCCTGATTAAGGTAATACAACACTCCACCGCTTCACTCTTACCTCTTCTTGATCTGCGCTGTCCAGGTCTCTCCACTCCTCGATCGGCTTTGCCAGGTCGAGGGTGTTCATGGGAATCTTGATCTCTCCGATGACGTCATGTTTGGAGAAGCGGTCAAAGTCATACACGGACATCACCAGAGTCTTTCCGCCCATCTCTTGGAATGGAATCTGGAAGACAGAAATCATGACATGATTGATAAATTGCACACTTTAAGATCATGTTAGATCAGAACTAAGAAGCAGTACAGGTTGTGACTTTGGCCTGGAGCCCTAACATGCAGCATCAGCAGAAGCAGCCTGACTTTGAGCGGGGAAATCTGTCTGAATTGTGTTTTATAGAGCTGTGTCAGCAGGCATGGTGCACCAGAGGTGGCCCTCTCCTTTAATTTGATTCCCCACCACTTTCTCCTTGTCAGACACCTTCAATATGTCTGCTGCTTTTTATCACTGCTGGACTGAAGAGGATGGGAATAGAGAGCCAGAATCCCAGCAGCTGCTAAGCGAAAGACAGGAGGGGAGCATTTCACCTTTCACAGGCCCTGTCTACGCATCAAACAGCATGACGCACATGTTATTTTAATAAGTGATAACTAAAGGGTGACCGCCGAGTGCTCCAGCTTACCTTGAAGATAAAGGTCTCATTGAAGACGGGGTTGAGCGTTTTCTTGTGGACCTTCGTGTCAAACTTCTTCTTCTTGTCGGGGAGGACGAAGACCTTGACGTAGGGGTCAGAGGTGCCGCCACTGTCCATGGAGAGCAGGTCAGCGGCTTGCAGGATTCCCACAGACATCTGAGGACGAAGCAGAGAGGAAGTGTGAGATTAAACAGTGAGAGTTTCTCCGGCTCGCGCCCTGCAATCCCTCAGCAGATTTCAGGTGTTATCAGCCTTTAAACGGCTGTTATCAGGAGTCATCGGGAGCAAAGATACGAGGTAGTAGAGCCGCTCTCTACCTCCTGGTTGGCTGAGGAGGATTTTATCATCTATTTTAAAGGTGTAGTATGTGATGCTTACAGTGTTAGGGAGGCTGCTTTGGTTACTTCACCTTAGAAGTTGCATTACAGCAAATAGAGCTACCCGTGAAATCAAGTTTATTAATTAAAGCTACATTGAAGGGAAGTTCAAACTACTTCGTAAAACATGTGATCAAAAAAGGGGGCTGCACAGTGGTGCTGTGGTTAGCACTGCTGCCTCACAGCTTGAAGGTGCGTTCAAACCCCAGTTGGGACGCAGGGGGCATTTCTGTGTGGAGTTTGCATGTTCTCCCTGTGCATGCGCGGTTCCCCTCTGGGTACCCCGGCTTCCTCCCACAGTCCAACGACATGCTTGTTAGGTTCATTGGTGACTCTAAAATTGCCCGTAGGTGTGAGCACGAACGTTAGTCCGCGATATGTGTCAGCCCTGTGATTGACTGCCGATCAGTCCAGGATGTACCCCGCCTCTCACCCAATGACAGCTGAGATTGGCTCCAGCCCCCCTAGCAACCCTGAACCGGATTAGCGGAAGAGGAAATGGATGGATGTGATACAAGATTTGAACAAAATTTCAGTCAGAAAACTCATGTTTGTAATAGTTTGAAATGTCTATTGTAGCAGTAGAACTCAGCTTGTGTTCGGCATCCAGGCTCCGACCTCATCACTCCTCCTGGATTTATTTGACATGCAAAAAAGCCCTTTTTACAATGCAGTTCTGCCACAGCGCTGTAACGAAGCGTGTTAATGACAGCTAATTATTCGTTGGTTGCCGTAACAACAGTAAAAGCGAAGGCTTCACTAAAAAAGGCAGTGCGGTGCGGTGCGCCACGCATTTTACAGCCTGCAAAACGCATTCTGTCTGATCGGGCCCTAAAGCCGCCTCAGTGTGTGTTTTGAATAGTGTTCCGGCGTTGCAGAAGCAAAACGTGTTCCAGGTTTAAACAAACAAACAGTGCATGCTTCAAATACACTCACAGACGGACGCTGTTCCGCCCTGCCTGCTCTGCAGTGTACAGACGCTGTTTCACCTCTATTACGCCTCTGTTACTACTTCCGATGCCGGCTCAGAGGAGGAAGGACTTCGCCCCACCATTCCGCCTCCATGCGTTCTACATAGAACGTAACAGAAGCGTGTAATCCCACCTTGAACAGGCAGGGTTTTTAACGGGCTACTCTTGTTTCTTAAATCCAGAATACTTGAATAGATACTTATGACCAATTTACACCTAAAATATTTATGTTTAGTTTTACAAATTCTTCTATCCACTTATTTTGATTAAACTCCAGTGAGCTTTCTTTATTTGTAAGGTCAGTGGTTTCATTAACTACGCAAAAATTGGCAAAAGGTCATTTAACTACTTGAATCACAATAAAAATATGTATGTAGCTGAACTACCAGCAAGCTACAGCAAAAAGTAGTTCATGTGTATCTTTTATTACATGATGTTCTCGTCTCCCCAGCACAGGATGCTAACAGGAGTCCTGAAGTTCTGCATTCAGACAAGGACTGTCAAACAAAATACTCAGTGCTTGCCTTGTTCTCCTGGAAGTCATAATCGATAGAGTACTGCAGCTTCCCCAGCTTCTCTTTCTCCTTCACTTCCTCCTCTTTCTCGTCTCCGGTGAGTCCGGGTTCCACGTCGTCTTCCTCATCATCATCGTCCTGTTGTTTCTGCAGAGACAAAAACAGGGGAGGGCAGGCGGCGGGAGAAGGAGTAAGAGGACGTTCCTGAGGTGGCGGCTGTGCTGAACTCTAAACCCAGGGCATCAGCAGTCGGGTTAGTCCCAGCACCTACCTGCCACTTACCCCCGCTCACCCCGGTGTTACTAGTGCAATCTGTTCATCGATGACCACGGTTGCAACCTGACTTGATTTCACTATTTCTTGGGTGACACCATTTGCTGTTTTGGTTTATTTTATGAGCATTACATGTGTGTTTAAAATCTGCTTTAATCAGAGGGGACGTCTCTTTGACTTCAACATGCTGGAGAGGTTTCCTACAGGAGTCTATGTTATTGTGCAGAGAGTGGAGAGAGGTAGAGAGAGAAAGAACAGAGTAAAAACAGTCAATATACAAGGGGTGGACAGAAAACAGGAACACCTTACAGAATACGGCAATCCAAAACAACAGCCATGCAGAAACCTCTGGAAGTTCTTACTTATAAAATAAAGGTTGGAAAACATAATTTTTTTTTCAATTAATATGACCCACTTGTGTAGCCGCCTGTAATTGTGTTTTTACAGGGGATGGACAGAGCATCGGGATCATAGCAGGAAAAAGGGGATTTCAACTTTGAGGGGACCGCATTGCAGTTACACAAGCAACAACACAGGCAACTACACAAATCTCAGATATGACTAATCCCAAGTGAGTCATATTAAGTTATTTTAAAAAAAGTCTAAAAAATCGTGACGGCATATCCCACACAGCAGAAAGCTGCATCAGCAAAGATGAGCCAATGTGACAAGAGAACAGGCTGAAGGATATTACGGCTTATTTTCTCAAAAACATAACATGCCTCGCTCCTTTTGGAACAAAATCTGAAAACTGGTGTTTTTGCACAGTTATTGCACTGCATTGCACTATAGTGCAAGGTGTTCTTGTTATTCTATCCACCTCGTGTACAGTATTTCAAGTCCGAGCAGAGCAGAGCGTCCTCACCGAGGGGAGATGAAGGACGCAGATGTGATTCGATCAAACCACTGACGCAGTGATTCCTGACACTTTCCTCTCAAACTTGTTCAAACCGCGGCTGAAAATCCTCCGACTGATTCGTAAGCTGTTTGACAAACAGGTTTACTTCAGCCCAGACAATACGACTGTTTGCCTTTTATCTCCTCCTGACATCCCAAAGTCTCATTAATGTGTTTGCACTCGTATGGTTGATGGGATTTTACTGCGATTAGTCCTCTGACCTTATTATAGGAGCTAACTGAATTACTGATTTACTTTAGATTTATTTCCAAACAGAGTCCAGATTTTCCAGCTGATACTTTAATGTGAATTATTCTAAATCTTGATGATATCTTTGAATGAAAAGCGGCAGTTTATCGAAGGCTAACTGCTCCTGAGATAATCTGGGCTTGAAGAAGAAGATAAATCAAATCGTTTGTTATCGTCCATCTTGCCTTTTCATCGCACACAGTTACACTTTCATCTCTTTACAGGCAGTCGTGACTTACTGAGTGAGAGCAATTCACTCTGATGTGAATATTAAAGTAAAGTTTAATTCCGATACTGTACAAAGCTGGGTGATATCTCAGTATGGCCTACTTTCCTATGGCTGTCTTCTTGAAAAAACTCTGATGTCTTCGTAAGACTGGAGGGTCCAGCTACTCACTGATGAGCTGGAAGAGGAACAGGGCACACACACACACACGCACGCACAGATAATACACACACTGTCACACCCACTGCGCACCATACTGTACAGCACGCCCCCGCATGTTCTCGCACACACATTCGCTTCCATGCAGGCTCTCATGCATGCTTAAAAACTCGCTCTCTCACATCCTCACACAATATCCTTACAGTTTATGTGGCATTCTCTACTTTTATTGTGGTAGATGCTTTTCATTCGAGCATGCCAGGCCACACAATGCAGGAATCCGAGTTTCTTTCTGATGGAGAATGTAAATGTGTTACCTTATCTTTTCTGTCGGCAGATAAAAGCTCTTTTAAAAAACCTCTGAGACAAATTTTTCGCCGGCTCCAAAAATGTCTGTACACAAGTGAAATGTAGACATCCATGGAGGGATCATGCTACATTGAGAATGTCTAGATGTTCTCAAACTTCCAGTGGGGGTTCAAAGATAAAGACATGGTGCGTCTGAATGTGTTGCCCTTTGCTCAACTCGGCGGGCTGAATGCGCCCTCAGAACTACGATTTTAATGAGCAAAATATGTTTTAAAGATGATTGTAGCTTGTAATTAAGATCTAGTGACGCTGCAAATGTGGGCAAACATTCTGGCCCACCATTTCTCCTCAGTGAGACCCGAGTGCTTCAGGGAGAGAGGGCGTCAATGACTGTCACCTAGTATGTCAGCAGCATGGGTCATCCAGGAAAGTTACTCTCAAGTCAAGTTGTGGCCATTCAATGGTACCTACTGCAAGGGCGTATGCTGGTCTTTGTCAAGAGATACAATCAGCTTTATCTGCCGTGGAGCTCGGAGCGTGTTTGCACAGCGTGTGAATTTAAAGTTAATGGATACCAGGAGAGGAAATGTGTGTAAGATGATTGTTTTTTTGGGTTGTGTTGCAGAAAATCGAAAGTGGAAACATGCTCAAAGCTCTCACTTAGGTAAAGTTCCAGCTACTATTTGACAAATACCCAGCTTACCCCTTGCACATGCATGTTAGTGATCTCTAGTGAGTTGCTGAGTGCACTCGTCATTCAAGGGCTCAACCATAGGATGAGTTTCATGTTCATTTCAAACCACTTAAACGCATCTCTGTTCTGTTTTTTCTTGCCAAAAATATTGCAATCTCTGGATAGTCAAGACATAGCAGTTGGTGCGGCATATCAGTTCAGTGGGGTTTGCGAAGCAGCTTAATCGCTCCCATAGATTCCTCAAGCACCCGCAGCACCTAAGCTTGCAAAAAACTAAGGAAGCCATAGCACTCATTGTCATCATCATTGCAATCCAACCCCTCCCCCATTTCAAGCCCCGCCCGCCACCACCACCACCACCACCACCACCACCACCACCACCACCGCTCCCCCCCCTGCCCTGGTCTGCGCTTACTCAGAGCGGCCAGAGAGGGGCGCCGCGTGCTGTCAGACCTACCGTAGGCAGAGAAGTCCACCACAGTCAAGATACACGGAGCACACATAAGACACAAAGCAGGAAGGAGGAGAGCAGAGACAAAGGAAGAGATTGAACTCACAGCAGACACCAAAAGAAGGGTAATCACAGCAAATGCAGTCAGCTACACTGTACGGGAGCGAGGAAAATGACAGATAGAGGAGCCCGCTCGTTAGCACAATCATATCTGAGGCAGCGGGGCCCGCTGGGTTTTTAAATAACTCCACTTTCTTATCCTACTTTGTCAAATCATCAGTCATATATGTGCAAAATAATAATGATAGGCCTAAAACAACAGCATTGTGCTAACTGCTAATTTTCATAATTACGCTTTAATGACTTGGGGAAAACAATAGTTGGGCTGAAGAGATAAGAGTCCTGTCATTTTCCACTCAAATCCCAAAAAAGCACAAGTGAGAGAAAGAGCAACAATAACATGACAAATACATTAAAACAGAAGAAAGAATGAGAAAAGACTGTGATTAAAACCTGTGGAGAATAAACTGACTGGGTTAGAAAGGCATCAAAATGATACGTAACATTATACAAACTGGACTACAAAGTGTAAATACTGTTGGTTATATAATTAGCTGAGTCAAACACATCACTATGAGCATGTTTTCTCTCTATCCCAGCACAAAGCGGCACTGTAAGCCCCACACGTCTTACATAATAAGCTTGTAAACAGGCCTCGACAGCGTTTTGCCGTGATGCAGCCCCCCCGCGGTGGAACATACCTCTCCCCCTTTCAGGTTCTTCATTCCCATGTCCCCCTTCCCCTTCTTGCCCTTCTTGTTCTTCTTCTTCTTGCAACAGCATTTCTTGATGATGCAGAAGCAGCATGTTAGAATGAGTAAAGCAGCGACCACGGCAATGGCAATGATGGCCCAGGGCGGCACTGAGGAGAGTACACAGACCAATGTATAGACGGCACATCCACACCCAGAAAAAGAGAAGAAACAGAAGCAAATACTTTGACATTTGACCAACCAATCATTTAGCCTGCTTTATGTCATGTCCTGGGCCAAATATATTTAGTGAGAGGTGCTAGCTTAGCAATTAGATTGGGTACAAATTAGATTTCTCTGCCATTAGGAAGGGCAGCCAGTGATCAATACTGAATAAAGACATTATGAGGCTGCCAATGCCTGAAGCTAAAGAGGGAATCTAATTCCAAAATCATTGCTTGGAGTCACATCAGTACAAGCTGGTTGATCGGGACAGGTTTGGCTTGTGTCCGGCACTCACGTGGGATCTTGTCGATTTCATTCAGGAACTTGTTTTTGATCTCGTCGAAGGCATCGTTCTTGTTGACCGGCTCGGTGGAGTTCTCGTTGGAGACTAATGCGACGGGGGCTGGAGTCACAGTCAAGGCACCGGCCCCCGTTGGCTTAGCAGCGACCATGGGCGTTGTCTGATGCTTGAACAGGTTCCACTTCGTCATTTAGGCTGCACACACAGTCCCTGAAACACAGCATGGAAACGTTGTCGTTAAGAGAGAGCTGGCAGCGCTCGGAGAAAGATAGTGAGTATCCAACAGTCAGTGGCTTTGTGAATTATGTTCCACTTGTTTGTCAAAATTCACATGCGGATATTGAGAGTAGCTCATTCAGCCAAGATGTTAGAGGGAGAAAAATCACACACAGGCGTCAAGTTTGTCGCCTAATTACACATTTTAGAGACAAAATCATTCATGGAAAAAGGCTATTACACACAAGTTGTAATAAAAAATCATTAAGTCAGTGGAAACAGGGATTTTTATGGATGCTATGTTCAGCTTATCTGCCAAAATGGATTTATACGGTTTGATGCAGTACGTATTTAAAAAGTTGTTTAAAGACTCGCATCTTATTAAACACCCAGCAGAGACGCTTCAGTCTCAGTCTTCTGAAAACTCTGTAAATAATGTAAAAGGATGAAAATATGGCTAAAAGTTCACCAAACAAGTTAATAATCTAGGTTAAAGAGGGATACAGGGTGCTCACTGTAGAAAGGTGTTACTCTCCAGGTGAATGCGAAGTGCTCTTGAAGGTGAAAAAGTTAACTGTCGAGGGACGTATGCCGCTGGGCTTTCTTCAGGCACACTCGCAGCGAGCCAAGGAAGTAGTTTAAAACGCCTTTAATGAATCAGGGCATCCCTCATAAAAACCAACAATATCAAGAAATAAACGCAAACTGGTTTCGACCAAAGACTGTATAACAAGATGGACGACATGACAGCTGCCTAAAAGTGAAGGCAAAACATTTCGGGAGCCCCCTGCTGACTGGCTGCTGTATAGGTCATAAGCCCCGCCTCCTCCATGTTAACAGATGGGACATGAGTCAAACTATAAACTCAAAATACACGCCAAATACATTTTTCTCAAACATGGTTTCTGTCATTATAGTTAGTTCTTATCATGCTGATTTACGTCCAAGTGTAAATCTGACAAGTTTATTTTTAATGAGTTATTTGATGCTGTAAAAAGGATGATTGACAGCTCTGTTGACAAATACGGCTCCTGCAGCCGATCTGAGGAAGAGCGTAGAGGAAGAACGGCGAGAGGAGACGTAACTAAAACAATCACTACAGTCATTGAAGTTTCTATATCTGGGAGCATCTGCTTCAGACCAACACAAGAAGCTGTTCTGCTGTTAAACACACCGACGTTCGGGATCTTTGCTGTATGATGGCAAATGTGAAATAAATTTGATGTAATGTGGCGAACTGGATGAAACAAATGAATCATTATCTGTCCTGCAGCTGCCTGGTGGTATTGACAGTCTTAAAGGTCCACGCCTGAGCCACTGATCCTGTTTTTTCTACATCTGCCACAAGAGCAAACAGAGTCAGACGAGCAAACTGAAACCGGTTCTGCTTGATTTGCAACAGAGTTCAAAGGATGCAAACAATATCATAAAAAGACAATGAATTCCCACAAAGCAGTCAACACAGGGTCAACCCGCTTTTATCTTCATGAGCATTAAAAAAGAAACAAACAAGCAGAACTTTTGCAGGTTTTATTTGAACCCCCCAGAGGTCACAGAGTTCAGTTTGTTCTGCCGTCCGTTCATTAAGTGACACGCATATTACCTAGGAAAATGTAAATCTAGCTGAATAATTACAGTATGACCAACAGTGTATTGTTTAATACATCGTGATCAAATTATAATCATCACAGTGAATCACTTGTCTTTGCCAAAGGTCTCTGTGTCAATCAAATTGCATCATTGTCAAAATTAGTAAAAGAACAAAGACAGCTTCAAGCACCTTGTTTGCGAAAGACAAAGATCTGTTGAAGCTCCTGATTGACACGTATCACCCCTAAGCCCACATAGCGTACGGAACAATGGCTACAGCACAAGTGTCTCTAATATCAAATGCAAAAAGGCGATCACAGCCATAAATCGTAAAACAGTCTAAAAAGGAATTCACGTTTATCGCCATAGGTCCCGCCAAAGACAACGATACTGAGCCCTTCGAGATTAGTACTAAACTTCTGCTGCTCTAACATAAAAGTCCTTTTACCTTTCTTCCACAAAGGTTCCATCGTGACAAATGACAAAAGATGTGAATCATAGAGAAGGAAATATTATGACAGGACTACACTAAAATATATTTAACATTCATTGTCCACAGTATGATGAAGTATAAGAGATTTCCATGCTTCTTCCACTCGTACGAAATACAGGAAGTGAAAAGCAACTGCGTCAAACTTTTGGAAAATATGACAAAGCTGCATGACTCAGCCAAGGTCGGAGCTTTTTGGGCTTTGTAACATTCAATACATCTAGAGTTTTTTTTTCTAAAAGTGGTGGCCTACACCACAGTCCGCCAGCTTAACTTGATTTACCTACAATGTCGCAAAGAAACAACTATAATTTCTTGATTTAACACACCTTTGTGTTGTTTCGGTTCTGCCCTGTACTAAAGCCAGCAGTGCCTGACCGTGTGAGGTGTTTAACCGTAGAAAGAAACAAAATGAACAACGACAAGACGCTCTCACTAAAGGCAAAACAAATGTTCAATCAGACGTCTTATCGGCTCCAGAAATCAGTGTGACAACTGCAGCCGAAAGCAGCCTGTCGACGGAGTGACGGGTGATCGGGCGAGACCTCCATCCCCAGAAAGATGACAAGCATAACAAGAGGAGACTTCTGCCGTTGATTTTATTAAAGTCGTGGTGATATGGGCAAGAAAAGGGAGGAATTTCCCATTTCTCAAGTGTCAATTCTCCGAGTCTGCGCCAGAAGATTCTGCTTCTATTTATTGCTGCATATAAATTATTCAAATTGAGGCTGACAGCGGGAAGGATAAGCTTATATTATTCACGGGCCAGGGACCGTTTATACATCTTAAAATATACGTCCCTAAAATAACTAATGTATGGTGATGATACAGAAAGCTGTCGTCTTGTTATAAGATACAGAGATGGGAACTCTGTTATTGAAGAAATGACTCACTTTAAGGCATCACACATTTGAGAATGAGAGTGTTGCTCAATAAAACAGCCATCAGAGGCCTCACCGTGTCCTCTCTGTATCACTGTAGGTATAGTCACGGTGTTAAAAGCATCCGCTTACATCTGAGGGTGATATGCATTTCATCCTTTTTGTCCCTCAAATCAAAACAGTTCAATTAACATTCATGGATTATGAGCTCAGGCATTTTATCTCTGAGGGCGTCAGTGAGGACGGACAGAGAGGACACAGACTAACACTGTTGTTTTATGACCATTAGTCGTGCTTAAGGCAGGGTCTTAGTACTCGCTCAGACAAATTAACCTCACAAACTGTTTTTCACTTGAAGGATGTCTCATATGTTCTTTACTCTGTAAGAAATGATCTGCTAACCAAGAAGCCAAAATACACACGATAAATAACAAAGGTGATATAACTTAATCCTGATATCTCGTCATAAACAGAGAAAGAAATGCTTTGAATCTAATCTAGCTGTTTTAATTATTTAACAGGAGCAGGAGCCTACAGCACTGTGGTGCTCTGAGCTAAATGCTAACAACAGCATGCTAACTCGCTCACATGCTGATGTAAACCAGGTATAATGTTTACCATATTCCCCATCTTAGTTTAGCTTGTTATGCTAATGTTGGGTAATTAACATTAAAGCCAAGCTGAGGCTGAGGAACAGGTCATTAAATTTGCAGGTATTCTGTCATAAATAGAAGCATCAGAAGACTTTCCTTTCTTGAAGGGAGGTGAAAAGTTAAGGGATGACTTCATGATTACCCTGAATAAAGGGGGTGTAAATTGGGTGCACGACCTTTCATGGAATTCTATCAATAAGGGCCTGTGTCCACTTACAGCATTTTTTGTGCTGTAAGTGTCTATTTTCTACCAATGCAGTTCAGCGTTTTCAGCGCTCAGTGTCTTAAATGCAAAAACGCCCTCTGCGTCAGCTTTTTTTCGTCGCTGTACTCACTGCGTTCTCACTTGATAATAGTTAAACTTTTGGAACACAGCTCTGCTCGTCAATGTTTTCCCTTACCGACCAAAATTAAGAAGGGGTGAGACCTTAGATATCAAATTTGTCTACAACAATGGCGGAGGAGAAGCAAATCCTTTCAATTTTTCAAGGGTTCAATTTCCAGGTCTAGAGCTGCTGCTAAAGTCAGGCCACGGTTCCTTTACATTGTTTTTGTGTTGTTTGTAAAATTTCTGTGAATAAAAGCAAATATTAAGCATATGGAGCAATTTAAAACACACTTAACGATCACTACCAAGGAAAGCGGAAGTGTCGCCAGACAACTTTTGTAACCTAGCAACAGTAAGTGCCTGTTAGAAGCGCTCTGAAACTGAGGTTGTGGGCGTTAGCAGACACACTTTAGCTTGTTAGCATGCTAATATCTGCAAATTAGCGTTAAACTTAAAGTACAGCTGATTTGCAGGTATTCAGTCTTAAATAAAAGCATTGGAAGAATTACATTTCTGGAAGGGACATGAAAAGTTCAGGGATGACTAAAGGATTACCCTGAATCCTGAAGGGGGCGTGAATTGGTGTACCAAATTGCATGGAAATCAATCAATAATTGTTGAGACATTCTATGCGTCACTTAAAATATCAGCTGCATGGTGGCGCTCGACGACGAATCACAGAATCCTCAAAATCCCATGATTCATCCTCTGTGAACCATGAATGTCCGTATAAAATGTTGTGCCCATCTATCTTGCAGCTGAGATTTTTCACTACATACGTGCTTGACTTTTCACCAGCTCTTGAAGCCAAAGAAAAGTCAGGGGATCAAAGTCAAATTCATTATGAATCATCCTCTGTGGAGCATGAAAGTCAGAATCAAATATCAGGGAAATCCTTCAAGTTGTTGTTAAGATATTTCAGTCTAAACCAAAGCAAAGGACTAACTGACAGTAACATTCACACTCGTGACATGGCTAAAATTCAAAGGGACCTGAACTATGTGAAACTCAGAAATAACTAGATAGATGATAAATGGATTCAGCAGTTCCACATTTGCATAAAGCTTTTAATGGGTTGTGTTCACTTAACAGTCGGATGTCTGCGATTCAATCCCTGAAGCATCTATTAAATCTTGGAAAGGAAGTGAAAGAAAACTGCTTGCCTCTCGCTTGTTACCACCACTGAGATGCCCTTGAGCTCGGCTCTTAACCTCCAGCTGCTCCAGTGGAGCTGCGCAGTGAGCAGCTCGCACTGTGGTTTTACTGGGCAGCTTCCACGTGTAAACGTGTGAGCGTGGCGCAGGGCGATCCTCAGGCAACAGCATTCATGTTCAGGAAACGTTCATGGGATGAATAAAAGTTAAAAATAGACCTCTTTTCCAATATGAATTTCATATAATACTCAATTACGGAGACGTGTGGGAGTGTTTAGCTCCATCTCCCAATGAACGTCTCATTTTGTTAGCGTTTGAGTCATCAGAATTAGTCAAAACAAAATGGCTGGGCTCCACGGCCCAGAGCAGCGCAGCTACGGGCATGATCCGGCCCTTATCACTAAACACACTGCTCACAGTTGGAGGGGGATCAAGCACTTTTATCTTTGGTGCACAAATAAACAGGGTGTAGCAACCACACGTACGAACACTGCAGTTTTACTGACAAGTTAACTGTGGTACACCGGGGTTAAACGTGTCTCTTAAACTCTAACAGCTGAAACACATGAAGGTCTGCAGAGGAGAGGTCTGTGTGTGCTATTGTTCACACTGAGGAGAAATCAGGGGAAACTGTGATAGCCTGTGTTGTGTGTGTTTTATATTTCAAAAGTATCCACCTGTTCCACCAAAGGGATTAAACAATAACTTTACTTTTGGGGTAGAAATGCATTCAACTGTATGATTTTCACTTAGTAAACCACAAAATTATACAAGAAGAATCAGAATCAGAGCCAAGGCAGTTGGAAATGTTGCCTTTGACATTGCTCACAGCACACATGGGGAAAAATTTGCATTGTCATTGCTAATACAAGCAGCAAAATCTGTCTTTAACGTCACACCCTGCTCTCATCTGCTCCTTCTACTGTGTTTTGAGGGATTTTTATGCATGACAAGGGAGATGACTGCAAGAAAAGGACACAGTGATGCAGCAAAGTTCTCCAGCTGGAGTCCGATCAGGAACATTGTGGTTCGTGGTCGGCAGCTTAAGCCAACACAACCACAGTGTTTTAACTTTAAGTATAATTAAAGTGGTAATCTGGAAGATCTCAGTTTCATTCTCTTTGGCGGCACCTGTGGTGATAAACGGTAATTGCGGGAGCGCACTTCCCAGATATCCAGACAGTGTTGCATGTGTGACGTCTGCGGTTGGCTCCGGTTGTAACTCTTGATTTTCCTCGCCGATGGTCACCTTCCTTTTCAGACTGTTTGCCTTCATCTGAGCGTCCAATTTGTTTCTTTTTCTTTGGATTTTCACTTATTGTTGAAGTTGTATCTGTAGTCATCCATCTTCTCTTTGTTTGTTCAGTCATAGTAGATTACTGTTTACTCACAACACTTGCAGAGACCGGAAAAGTAGCTGCTTAGCTCCGCCTACCCTCTCTGGCAGACCAACCACTGCTGGATGATGGAAAACGCGTCAGTAACTGGGCGCTGCTTGTGATTTTTTCTCACCCAGTCCATAATAATAATATATACTGCAAATGCAAAGGCTTTCATCAGTCCTCTATCACCATTGTGTTACCTCATTCAGCGATAGATGGTGACTTTATGAAATGAAAATCTTTGAGATTATTACTTTAAT
The DNA here is from genome assembly GCF_022749685.1 of Semicossyphus pulcher. Classification (NCBI taxonomy): domain Eukaryota; kingdom Metazoa; phylum Chordata; class Actinopteri; order Labriformes; family Labridae; genus Semicossyphus; species Semicossyphus pulcher. The sequence continues at coordinate 24,255,420 of NW_027211637.1, forward strand.
GGGCCAAACTGCATACATGTTATAAGATAAGTATGAGTATAAAATATAAAAAGATTATTCTGAGAAAATAAAAGACAGTCATCATGCACACTAATGGATTATCACTTCATATCCATCAAATGCTGTCTTCATCATCATTAGAGGAAAATATGCGTCACTTACAAACACTCAAATATGGCTCCAGGCTAAGTGCTCTCCCTTAATTACCTCCCACCTGATAAACTCTAATCAAAATAACTACATCTCCTGGCTTTCACATATATAAGCACATGCCTATAAGGAATGTCCGTCCTTATCTGACGTCATGCGTGTGATGACCTACTGACCATACAGTGTGATATCCTCCCAAGTGACAGGAAACCCCAGCCTGCAGATAAACCAACTCGAGTGTGTGTGGGGAGGGGGATTGTGTTTATGGAGGCTTATTAGCACCCAGGTCAGATCCAAGAGAAAACAACCCAAGGAGAGTGAGCTAAAGTCATGCAGCTGTTTCATTACACAAGAACAAGTAACCTGAAAAGCAATTAATTATCAACCTAGAGCCAGACGGCAGAGTCCTTTGTTTCCCCGCCGGGCACTTACAACTCGCCTATATTGCAGTAGACACAGCTGTCTGCCTGTAGCCCGTTTAGATTTTATATAAATATATATTGAGGTGAGTGTTTTTAAATTTGAGGCACGTTTTCATCCATATTTCATAATTAAACGCAGCGCATGGTTCAAAACCATTCAAACGTCTTAAAATGGCTTCTGTAAATGGAGAGAAAGCTGGTCACGGGGTCATGTGACTCCAGCTCGGGGCAACAGTCAGGAGCAGTGAGGCGGCAAATTAAGTATTGAATATTAGGCGCTGTGAAAAGGTTGCTGAATTCAAAGAAAAACAATGAGCAATGGCTGCTCGCTCGTCACAGGCCACCAGACGACCTGGGTCCTCAAAGACACCGAATTATATGACCTCGATGAAATGATTCAGCCCCCACCGAGGCCCCGTGCCATCTGTGACATTACGGGTTATGCGTGGGTGGGTGGAGTGCTTGGCCTGCAGCCGGAGTAGCTGAGCATCCTGTGCAGCTTCATTTCCTGTAAGTCTCAGTAATGTGATTGCTACAGTAAGGGATGTGTTATTTAAAAATGTACCAGAAGAAGCAGGGAGACTGTTAATTTGATCATTGCAGATTTAGGCCGATGCAGCCTGTATGCAAATTGGTATTTCTTACACATCGGGGCAGATTATCTCCATCTGACGAGGCATGTGTGTGTGTTCTCGGTATTTTCGACATCTCATGCCGAGTGACTCTTTCAACTGATTCCCATTGAGCTATTTTAGGTAGTGCACCAACTTGTAGGGTAATATTTAAAGGGTAATAGTCCAAAGACAAGCATCTTAAATTTATGATAAACACACTTGAAGAAACGGGGAAGAGAATCTTGGCTGAGTCACGGCCGACCTCTGATCCGTCTGGACTCCATTCAGCTGAAAATGTGTACTGGAACATGTGGAGAAAAAGGGGCATAGTATTTTATTAGATCCATCAGACAGAGCATTACTGCAGTCAGAGAGCTCAGCTGAGATGGTGGAGTTGTTTCAATTAGAGATAATGTGCAGCTTTGTTCCTGAACTCTTGCTACTCTATGGTAATTTACCCCTGCTGAAATGGACTTGGGGCTCCCGCAGTCGTAATGGTCTCATTTTGGCTAAGTTTTAATAGGATTACAGGGGGGATACTGATGGCTGCTTTGCTTGTTATTTACCACTGATGGATGAGACACTGTGAGGGACTTGGCGTGAGACCAACCTGAGAGTATATTTAGTTGTATATGCAGAAAAAAACTTATTAAAATGATAGAATAACAGTGATTGGTTTGTCTTCTACTGTGAAATGAATTAACATATTTCTGATCAGGCTTTTACCTCAGTGTAAAATATTGAGATGAGAGGTGCAAATTCTACAGCATCAGTCAATTTATTTAGCCTTTAAAGCTGCTGGAATATTTTTTTTCTTAAAGAGGGGATATTATGCTGTTTACATATATATAATGTTACAATGTTGGATGTCCAGACTAAATGTGGGTGAAGTTTCAGATCTGTAGGTAAAAGTATGTTGGAGTAATCCCCAGGCAACTCAGCTCAGTCTGCAGGCTGCTGTGAACGCCAGGTTTCACACAGTTTTTTCTCCTCAGCAGGCTTCTGAGAGCTGGCCAATCAGAAGAAAGTGGGCTTGTAGGGGCGGGGTTTCTTAAAGGGACAGAGCTTGCTGGGTCGTTTCAGGCAGAGGCTGCATGAGGGCCTGTACAGAGCAACAGTGTGAAAAAAATGATTTTTTTTCACTGTAAATTATGCTAAGCTACTCCACAGGTATCACAGAGTGAAATAAGGAGCTTGAAATTAGCATAATACCCCCCCTTTAAGTTAATGTCTATTTAACCAGGAAGTACCTTAAAGGAACAATTGGCCCCTGGAAAAAGCCACTGGCAGTCAAAGCTGGTGTTCTCTGTAATCTCTGTATAGAAGCAATAATATTTGAAATTGGCGCCATAGCTGTGGTTTCGCCCATTCTACATTCCTACAACACCCAGCGTGCATTGCGTCCCTCCCTCTGAAAGGAACGGCCCAGCGAGAGACGCTGGAGTGAAATACTACTGTTTTCCAGTCAAGGACATTGATTGCTGCAGGCAACGACTCAGAGCGGTACAGAATCTGAAATACAATTTTGAACGAGACATGACATCAGAGGCGGGCGTCCTAGACTGAGGAAGTGTAGTTTAGCGAGCTCCCTGGCCTCCGCCAGATGACGTGTTTTATGTAGTCTGGTGGAGGTTTTCCAGGGCCCATTGGAGAAGCGGATAGCGTCCTCCAAAGGAAATCGCATTTTTTTTCTACCATAATGGCATTAGCTCCCCATACAAGCATGACAGGACTGAGGTTGAAAATTGACGAACTGGCCCTTTAAGATTGCAAACTCTTCTTTGAGGGAGACCTGGCCGAGAGGCACACCAGTTACACAATACAAGACGTAAGACTGGAAACACAGATATAAAGCAGACATGGAAAAGACTTCCACAATTCCTGCATAAATAAGGCAATGGCATTTTTCAACTTGCAATATGGCCTTACATTTTTGCAAGGTGAGTATATGATTTGACAAATCAAGGCCCTTTTCTAAGGGTAATTCCAACCTGCGGCTAGGAAGCTACCTGGTGGAACGTAGCTGAAAACTGTCTGATACCGTCCCCTTCTATTGCTGTTGCACGCTAGAATAAGCTATCTGTTCTTCATTACTCGTCAGCATACAGTCCTGCAGCTGAACACATCTCAGCTGGCTTACATGCAGTAAGATAAATGCCAAGCCAGTGTCAGAGACATATTTCTGCAAGGTAACCTACTGCTGCATGAACACTCCCTCCTTTGTCGTTACATGGTAAAGAGCCAAGAGGCTGACAAAAGGTTTGGCAAAATCCAAAATCACAGCTCATGGTGTAAAACATATGCCAGAGCCAGATTCTGCAACTCTGAACCAAGAGCTTTCAAGTCTCCTGCCACGATGCATCGATGTGCCAAGCAACTGTCAGGATGTTTTAATGTGACTTAACAGTAATTAAGCCATTATATTCAGCTAACAAGGCACTGACTTTAATTATCAGCAAAATCCTGCCAACTACCTCTCCTTTTAAGTTGTGTATGTCCTCTTGTTTGTGTTTATTTGTGGAAATAAGAAGTAGCCACTAAAATGTGGCATTGCTGTTACAATTTTAAACTCATTTATAGATAAACTAAGCACTATTTTTCCTAAGCTGATAAAATGTGGGTTATTTACGGCCTACAATGTGCCGATAAGAGTAAAAGATATTTACACATTCACTCAGCAACTCATCTGTAACACAGCGAGCAGACCTGCTTATGCAACCATCCAGCTCAGGACGTTTACGGAGGTATCAGACCCCTGTGTTTAGCCTCAGGGCTGCACAAATGCTCTGAATACAAACATGCACAATACAAGCATCCACAAGAAAAGACCGTGACCATCAATCAGTGATGTCAACGTGGCAATTACACCTTTATGTCAACTAATCGCAAGTGCATCAGGAAATCCTGCTGGTTGCTGCTGCTGATCTGAGGGCAGCTGCAGAGATAAGGATGTCAAAAAGCCTCACACATCATCTCAGTGAGGAGAATCGGAGAAGAGCCTCTCCCTCATATATCTCATTGTGTGCGGACCCAGAAGGGCGGTCCGGAGAGGCTCGTTTACGAACCTGCATGTGTAGATAAAACAATGCTCATTCTCACCTGAAGCTGAATGTGACTCAGCTATTATCAGGAGGGATGCTATAAAAGGAGGTGGGAGGCGCCAGGGTTTGAATGCTGAGAGAGGAGCTGCAGGGATCATTTACACCCAGTTGCCATACATCCTCCCTCTCCCCCTCAGCGCAGCCCCTTTCCCTGTCCCCTGATAGGTCGATTAATCATTCTGTCACACAGATAGTGACCCAATCTGCATGTAAAGCTGAGAGGAGAAAATGTGAAAGGGGAGAGGGCTTCTGCAGCACTGCAGATAGGCCACAACTACTGACATTAAAAATAGGAAAATATTAAGAGAGTGAGGATGGCTGTAGAAAACCTCTCTGCAAGTTAAGGAAGCATCCATCCTGACTGCATTACAGCTTGAGGCATACGCTTATTTGATTTCTAGTGGAGTGTTCAAAGATTGAGACCACTGACATGTCCATCTGATCAAACATCGTGCTAACTAGCAACCAGTTAGCTTAGCTTAGCAAAAAGATAGCAAACAAGGGCAAACAGCGAGCCCAGCTATGTCTGAAGGTTAAAAAAAGAGAGAAATATTCAGTACCACTAAAGCTGACAAAATAATATGTTAAATATTGTTTGTTTGAATATGAATAAAAACCGGTGTTAGCTAAGAGCAGACTGGTACATAATTCCTGTAACATAACATAAATGTGTGATCTTAAGAGTATCTGGAAGGCGGTTTTTGTTGTTGTTTGATGGAGCCACTCTAGTTGATACCTGGCCAATAAAGCTGATTTTGATACAGTTAGCTTAGCTTAGCAAATAAATCAAAAAAATAATGGGGAAACAGCCATCTTGGTTCTGTCCAAAGGGCAAAAACCCCAAACAAAGAGTCAAAGAGTTGCGGGTGTTTGCAAGGATATAAACCATGTGGGTGGATTTTGTTCTTGTTTGACAGGCCCACCCTGGCTGATCCCCCCTGCTTCTATCTAGTCTCTGTACTAAGCTAAGCTAACCAGCTGCTGGTTAATATCAATCTGCATATAGTTAGCTTAGCAAATAGATTTAAAAAAAATGAAGAAACAGCCATCTTTGTTCTGTCCAAAGCGCAAAAAAAACAACCAAAAAACACCAGCAAAGGCTTCAGGAAGTTGCTGGTGTTAGCAAGGATACAAACCAGGAAGTTGGATTTTGTTTTCCTTTGACGGAGCTAATCCCCTCTGCTTCTAGTCTTTGTGCTTAGCTAAGCTAACCGGCTGCTGGATAATATGAAGCTGCATCTAGTTAGCTTTTAGCTTAGCTTAGCAAATAGATCAAAAATAATGGGGAAACTGTGATCTTGGCTCGGTCCAAAGGTTAAAAAAAATGCCAGCGAAGACTCCAGGAAGTTGCTGGTGTTAGCAAGGAAATAGACCGGTACAGAAGCCATGTAAAACAGCGACTTGTTGTTTTTACACTTTAGTTTTTGTACCGATCAAACAACAAGATAAGAAAATGTTCATTTGTGACTTGAGTGGTATCAGTGGGTGGATTTTGACAGAAACACTATAGCTGTTTCCCACATTTCCAGTCTTTATGCTAAGCTAAGCTAACCATCTGCTGGTTAACATTAGGATGCAGTTAGCTTAGCAAAAAGATTAAAATTACATGGGGAAACAGCAATCTTTGTTCTGTCCAAAGGGCAATTTTTTTTTTTTAAACACCAGCAAAGACTCCAGGAAGTTGCTGGTGTTAGCAAGGAAATAAAACAGAACATAACCAATGTAGAACAGCTACTGGTTGTTATTACACTTTAGTCTGTGGGTGGCTTTTGACACAGTAGCTGGTTCCCACATTTCCAGTCTTTATGCTAAGCTAAGCTAACCTGCTGCTGGTTGTACAGTTATTAAAGATGCATCTCACATCTAACTCTCTGCCAGAAAGCAAATAAGTGTTATTTCCCAGAATGTCAACCTGTCCCTTTGAACCAACAGCTACATATTTGTGTCACTTTCTAAGCGTGAATTCAAAGATTTGGCTGCAACATCGAAGGCGTTACACCAAACATCTTCAGTATGATGAAACACAGTGAAATTAATTTCTCTTACTCCCAGTCGCAAAGTGGTACCCTGCTCCGTGTTACGCTCTCCCTGACCGTCACAAATCCTGTCTTCCAAGTGGAAAAAATATGCTGCCAGAGGTCTCGCAACAGAAATTGGCATGTTTTCTTGCCTCTAAAGATTAAAGAGTGGTGAAAATGTTCCCATCAGCCCAGCAGGAGGCTGTGACTGGTGACAGCATCTGAACGTTTAACACTAACGCTCTCTGCCATCGCCTGCCAGCAACCCACCAACAAATGGGCCGGGGCCAGGACTGGGAAGGCTCAGCTCTCACCTGGAGTGAGAAGCTGACGGCAGCTGAGCAATCGCAATGATAGTTTTGCTAATGTGTCAGAGTGAAAACCACTGACTCATACTCGGAGTCCAGTATGGGTGGCGTTTTCATTCTGAGCGAGCTTCTGAGTGGAAGTATTTCAACCTAATGAAGCAGCAGGAAGTAGAAAAACAAGTGTGGTTTGGGTGCAAGAGGGGACACCCACTCGAGCAAATCACTCTAGGAGGCCGCGCAGTTAGAATAAGCCTCTTGTCTTTCTTCTCTGCTTTGAGCAGTTCCTGCATTCGGGCAGCAGCTGCCTTCTTGGAGGGAGCACACAGAAAAAAAAGAAAAAGAAATAAGATTGGTGAACTTCAAAGCATCCTCTCATTTTTCTGGTTATGTATGAGAGATTCAGAGAGTATTTCTCAGTGTGGGAGCCAATAGGAGCGGCCGCCTGAGGTACGGACTTAATGAGCCTGCCTGAATGTTTTAGAGCCCGACAGAAAAAGAAACCTTCAGAGCACGCTCGGTATCAAATAGTCTCCTGCACGGTGGGTGTTGGACGAGTAAGCATGCACGCAGGTACAGTATACGCCCAGCTGTACATACATCAAACATGATCCTTAACAGCCTGTGCTCTGTTTGTTTACTACACTCCTGAAGCCTGAGTGATCACGTGACCAATCCAAATAGAAACCATTGACTGTCTCTGATAATTACACACCAAGATGTTACTTCAGGACTCAAGGCCCTGTGAAGGCAGGTTAATAAATAATTCTCTTTGAGCATGATGTAAAAAAAGGTGTTATATTTTGACTGGTTTAAAAACCTCAGGCTCTCAATACTACTTCTAAAATAACTCCCTTTTTATTCACAGTCGTTTTGTTCTAATGAATTGGAATTCAATTGAATCTAATGACGCTCTGTTGTGCTATTAAAGACCCTGATGCAGGCCGGCAGGAGGAGTCAGTATTAGGAGGTAAAAAGGTACAAGCAGCCTGAGATAGGTTTTGTCCTTGGTCCTGTAACCTCGGTGCTGCCTGTGCTGTATGTCCCACGAGAGACAGCAGAAAAAAAAGCATCCTGCAGCACTTTACAAAAATCCCCACCCTCTCCTCTCTATAGTCCTCAGCACAGCTGTCAGCCCCTTTTTACATCTGAGTTCTCACTCTGAGAAGATAAAGAGCACCCCGGCTTGTGTCTGCTTTGTTATAATGCGGATACAATACAGTAAACCTGAGGTATCTTAGTGTTGTGGGGGTTTTTTTTTAGCTCCACTTGTTTGTTTTTTTCACTGCACAGGGAAGTCGTGAGAGACGCCGGCGTGGCTAGAGGGGTAAGCAAAGCATCTGTCAGCAGGGCAGCCTCCTGGACACTCTCCAGGAAAGAGGTACTACACCCACCAGGCGAGCTAAATGAGGCATGATCAATGAGAATAATCTAGATCCAGAGCTGCAAACAGTGCCTGATGTGGAACCGAAACAGATTGCACACATATTGCGTGAAGACAAGATTCATCTCTTGATGCTGGGGTAGATTAGGACCCAGAGGATGTTCAGCATTCCCTTCACAATGAATTATGAAAGTTTTGGACCACATGCATCAGGAAGTAACATGCACACAGCACCCGCAATAAGGTAACATAAAGGAATGCAAATACAGCCTGTACTACTGCAGCCACCTCAAGCTTCAGATGCCTGTAACTCCGATCCAGAAGCCTCAAAGGAAGTGTTCAAGCAATGCTGAGAAGAGAGTAGAAATACACCCTTACCAGCACTACCGTAATTCCGTAATCCTGCTGTCCACAACAGGCTAACCCATTCACCAAAGAAGCATGTAGGTTTAATATTTCAAAGCCTTAATAACGTCCCTCGACCGCTCTCCCATCAGCACCAGAAACTGCAGTCCTCTACGCACTGTTTCCACTGCAGCACTACTTGTTCTCCCATACACATGCACACACACACGCTCACTCATTCTGTCGGTGACTACCCCCACCTCTGTTTCTCTCAATCCCCTCCTCCTCCTCCTCTCCCTCCCTCCACGCTTTCTATCTCTGTCACTGAAAGGATCCCCCTCCCCTCCCCTCTCCTTCTCCTTTCGCCTTCGCTTGCTCTCCATCTTCCATCTCTCCCTCCACTCCAGCCCCTCAGTACTCAGCCGGCTGATTTGTGATGCTGCTCACAAGGAGCCGTATGCAGCAATATGTGCCCCGGTCCAACGCATAAGGGCAATCCAAAAGCATCCATATGCTCCACCGGCCGACCGGCACCCACCCAACCCCTTGATCAAACAGCAGCGCCGCTCGGGGACTCCGCGGGCTTCAGACGTGTTCCTGAGCTTACAGGGCTGCAACTGCATGAAAAAAAGAGTGGATGTAAATAAGTGAACGGGGAAAGAATACTGTAGAAGAGACCTCGAGATAATAGGACAAAGACAAGCTGTCATTTGCTGTGTGCTTACCGCAGCAGTAGGCTGCTGCTGAGTCTCTTTCACTCTTCCCATCTCGATCCATTTATTCGAATTATGACTTTGGAATTGCACCACTCCCACTGCCATCAAGGAAGGTTTTAATCCTTCGACAAGGGCGCAAAGACTAGCAGGGAATGGCGTATATAAGTGTAAATATGTAATAATGGTGTGATTTAATAACCTATAGCTGGACATCAAATATTCTCATCTTCAAGCTGCTTCATATGTGCATTTAAAGCTCAGTAAGGAAAGTTTTTAGTGTAAAAAAATCACCAGAAAAACAATCTTCAATTGTCCACATCAGCCACCCAGAGAAGTTCACTCACAATGAGTCACAATTCCCCTTCCGTCCTTCGCCTTAAATCTGCTTGTTTTACGACAAGATGTTACGCACTCTTTTTTCGCTTAACACCAACCCTGAACCAGACAGTTTGGAGCCCTCCGGGTATTACTGTGTGTCACCGAGAATTATCATGGTCCCCTAAGTGAATCACCTCCTTATTGGCCAGCAATGAGCGCTTGAACAAGAAATCAATAAAGTCTCAATCAGTTAAAAAATGGAAAAGGAGGGAGAGAGAGATGGTAATTTCACAACATACGACCAGATGGAGAATGTCATTTGTTCCCTGTCTGAGGCGACGCCGTTTCTCGGCATTGGTTCAATGCAGTAATGTATAGTTGCTGGGGTTGAATTGTAGTGATGTGGTAATTATAGGGGAGGTTAAGCTGTCGCAATAATGCTCACTTAAGGAAAATGACACAGCTCTGAAACTACAAAGGATGAAGCGGGCGGTATTGTATAGTTTTTCTTAATGTCCACAAATCCCATGAAAACGTTAAAAACAAAGTGTGTCGCAACACTTTCATCCCACCCTTCCGTGTCTGTGCCACCAAGCTGAACTGCTCCACCGAAATTGAAAATCCATATGAAAAGATGCTTTTTAAAAAGGCTTTTAAACTTCCCCAAAAAGCAGGACATTGCAGCTTTTGGCAAAAAAATAACTCATACAGGAGTAAATGGTGCTTTTGTCAGGAACTACTTGTTGCCGTGGATGGATGTTATTCTGTAGAGAGTATTCGACTGCACCAGGAAGGTTTGAATGAAAAATAACAGCGCCCACATTCATTGTTATGGAGGGGCATGCCACACAGTGTAACAGTGTGGCTCATTGGTGTGTTTTTGAAGGTTTTTCGGACAATTGAGCTCCAAGGCACAGAGGAATAAGCCTAATCAGGCTTTGGCTTCACAGTCAAAACCTCAATTCATTGCTGGTTTTGCTCTTTTCAATGGGATTTGTTGAGTAAAGGAAAAAGAAACATGATATTGTCTTCAGGATGAAACACAACCGAACCTGGAAGGTGGCTGCCGCCTTCGCATCTGCCTCCATATTGTTTTGTGTAAGGTGAAAGTAAAATGGCAGCCTTCCACGCACTAAATAAAGCCTGATAGTTTCGGTTCCCTCGCCATCAACGATATGATTTGACATTTAGGCCTTGTTATTGAATCTGCGAGAGCTAGTGGAGCCTGTATTCCTTTGTGCACTCTTTTCCACATCGTAGCAGCGATCTAACAGCCCAGCGCCCTGAAACCCAGGCAGGCGGGGTCTGATTCAGTGTCTGAGTGGGAACGGGATATCGATCCAACAGAGATTCATCGCATGCTGGGTAAACCCATGGTGAGCAACACTGGCACCTGTCCCATGAGACATGAAAACACAGAAGCATGATGACAGATTGCAAGTCTGAATCCTGTCGTTTTATAGTTTTACTGCTGACTACTGCTGCTGCACCGAGTATGCTAATAATCTAGCTGATCATCAGCATGATTTCATTGAAGAAAAAAACCTCCATCATCAGACCTTACTTTGAATTAAACAGGCCAAGGCTCCAGAGAGATTCAGTGCAACTTAGAGTACATATTTAATAAGGCGGGCGTGTTGTGGAGACTAACTGCACGGAGCTCACAGCCACATTGGCAGTCAATGACTATAGGAAGCCATTAAGATGCATTGCCCTACCCAAGGCTTCTCTACGAGGCGTTTCTGTTTTCCTGTGCATTGATTTATGTCACATGACTGTTTTAATACGGTGTCTTAACAGAGCCTTAGCAGGAATAACAGGAAGTAGGAAGGATGACATGAGAGTGAAAAACTCTGCCCCGACATACAAGAACAAGTGAACGATTTTTGTTTGCAATGTTGAAGCGAAAGCGTTGACCTTTTTAGTGAATGGTGCCTTCATGTTTGTGCAAAATATGAAACAAAGTGGCAGGACGTCGGGGATTAGATCTGATTCTGTGCTGGAATGCGGCGCTGCAGATGTCAGGAGCTGCAACAATGCAACTCTTTGTGTTTCATTTGGTTGGCCTATTTTAGATCTGGCAGAAGGCATGAGAGAAACCGTCCCATTCTGTGTCTCCACACTGATGAAACTGCTACAATCTGTGCTATTACGACTGAAGATTGAAAGGGTACCGCGTATAAACACGGGACTTTAGGAGAAAAATAATATATTTTGGGACTATACCTGTTTCTATGACAACTGTAATTTCACAGGTTGTAGAATTTGTACCTGGTGCATGGATAGAATAGTTTCCTGTTGCTACAAGGAAGGCCATTTATATTGAATAATATGAGGCCTTGTGTGCTGAGCTGAAACACTTATCAAAGAAAATGTTGATAATTAATGATGTACAAATGGAGTTTCAGCCTCTAAAATGTGACAATTGTCGGCTTTTTCATAAGCTGAATTTCTTTGGGGTTTAGGCTGATGGTTGGTAGATGTGACCTTGGGCTCTACAGGGAATTGTGATGGACATTTTTCCTTGTTTAGTTTGAAGGCCAACTATTAGCCAAGAAGAAGTAGTTTTTAGTCCTATGTATTTAATCCATTAATCTATTTTGTGCGACTTTATTAACAAATACAAATTTTGTATTTCAAACTGATCAACATTTTTGTGTTGACATGAAAACTTGTATTTCGAAAAGGAGAAACCTAAAGAGGATTGTCAGCTGAGTCTGCTGAATCTTTAACCTTAATAGAGTGACTATACGTTTATTGTCTTGGTTTTCCACCCCGCTACTTTACTGTTTTGTTCACACGACCTTTGGCCGTAGCAGCCAGCTGTTCTGAGGGACATAAAATCTGCTGTACATGACCACACACAGACATAGTTAGCAACTCACTGGTGAACAAGGGTGAGTATTTAGCTGCTAAATAGCCAGGTTTTTCCCTCATGAGTTGGGGGCGACCAAAAACAAAGTCAGTGAGAATTTGCAGGCCAGAGGCACAACTGCAAATTAATGTTGCTTCCTATCTGCTGCTGAACGTGCAAACATTCATCAGTGCTGCCTTTGCTCCACACCAACTGATAAGGATGAATTTCTGTGCTTTCCTCTCTGCTCTAGAAAAATATCACTTTGCGTTTTTAAAAGCTACAACCTCTGATAGTGTTGCATATTCAAACGACTAATTGTGCCCCAGCAGTCCCCAGGGTATGAATTCTCATTCAGTGGATGTTGAGCTGATCAATGTTAATAACGATGAGGCTGACACAGGGCGGTGAGAGCTGAACAACGGCAGATGGCTGTAGAAACGGTGCCGGTGTAAAGGCAGCGGCCAGTAACCGTCCTTCCAGGCGTGGCTATTGTCCGCTGGGGTTTATTAGCTTTCTGTAGCCCCTGAGGCACTGGAGCCTCCATCACTCATGGAAATGACTCTGATTAATCAGCTGAGTGCTGGAGTGTGCAGGGTATGATGGAGACGTGCGCACAAGGAGCCAATCCTACAGTAAATCATGCTTGTTCACAGTGGGCTGCACCTTCATCCTCACCACGCCTTCCAGGCGACACACTGCAGTGGGCTCCCTCCTCCCTGGCACGGGCAGAGCTTTTCTAAGAACAGATGGGGGAGTCGGGAAAACCCAACACACAACGCTTCATGCTGACATCTAGTGGACTCTAAACATGTGATTACGCAAGACACAAATCTATTTACGTGTACTATACTACAGCACTAATTTCATTCTGAGATTACATGATTAATTCAGAAAAATTCCTCTGGAATAATTTAGTTAAAACTCCAGAAGAATTTGCATCTACCAAGCATTTAATAACAAAGTTTTCCTCTCAGGTCATTTAGTGCTTCACTCCCTCATCAGAGTGTTATATTAGCGGACAGTTTCAGAAAGCATCCAGCCGTAGACATGCCGCCATCTGGGCCTTGCCGTCAGTAGGCAGTAAGGGAGCGGAGGCAGGGCTGCATTTCTCCAATGACGAGGAATGGATGATATTTCTGAGAGGGGAGCTGCAGAGGATGGAGGCATCTCACAATGTGCAGTGATCTGTCTCCTCTAAAGAGGACGGTCACAGCAATGACACCGGACTGCTCTGATGGAGTAGAGAATCTCCTCCCCCCTCCTCCTCCTCCCCCCATCTCTCTCTCTCTCACTCTTTTTATCTCACAACCTTTAAGTTCACAGTATTGGCTCAGAGCCTGGACTCGTGCACATAATACCTCTGCGGGTGTAAGATACTTACAGCCAAATCTTGGAGCTCGAAAAGTGGCTGGAGGTAATCACAGTGAGGATGTTGTCAGTCAGAAAGTCCTGGAAGAGAAAAACAAGGTGAACTCAGAGAGATGTAGCACACTTTTTGAGCTAAAGAAACATCTGTAGGGCGATTTCTGGAAAGCTTCTTTATCTTCATTACTGACTTAATTAAAATCCCTGAGAAAAAAAACAGTCTTTCTGCAGGTATCTTCTCCTTTTATGCAAATGACAGTGTTAGACAGGCAGTTTAACTGGTGTATATCATTACAGGATAATCCATAGCATTAAATCGCACTCCTCACACACCTGGTGCGATAAGCATTCCCGAACTAGAAGATAAAATAAGGATGAAACTACACTACACAATATTATACAGCAAACATTCTGAGTCAAGAGAAGAATATTGATAGCTGTCTCCCTCTCACACAAACAACCTGATATATACCCCCAGGCCAACCGTTTTGATCCACCAAGCTGCAGGATGAATTAATTATCACTGACAGCTATCCGTTGCGCACTATGGTCCGCCAGTTATTGAATTCATTTATTGTCATTACCGTACTACCACTGTAATGAATGTCTCTTTGAAAACTGGCTGTGAATCAACGTGCTGTAACTAAAACAGCTTTCTGAACCTCCACGCACAGCTCAAAGAGTTTTCAGTTCACAAAATATGATAGATTTGGTCTCTCAGTTTGAACCGTTGTATCTTGTTGAAACACTGATGTTGTATCGCCACGGTGGGGCTTCCAGAGTAAACCTCCGTCAGCTGTTTATAAATATTTCAGCACACTGAAGTGGCAAGATGTCTGATCTAATATTCAATCGACCAATTTCAGAGCATAGTTTGGTGTCTATTGATGTGTTCCTATTAGAACCAAGTCAGAAAACACAAACTCTTCCATCAAATGTGAAGGAAGTAGGTCTTGACTTAGATAAAATACAGAAACACTATGATGTCTGTAAATTAAATATGAAGTTAAAGGCAGAATATGTTAGCATAAAGACTGTAAACAAGGGGAAACCGTTAGCCTAGCTTGGTTGAGGGTTATACAAATCTTACTTCCAACACCTCTTCAGCTGATAAACATGTTTGTTAAACTAAAGAATAAAAACAAAAAGTTGTGTTTTTTGTGGAGGATATTTGCTGTGAGTCTTGTTGATATTGTGAGGTTGCCAGTAAAAGAGGTGTAAAAATGTGCTAACTAGCAGCCCTAGAGGTGCTAGCATAAGCAGATATTTTTTACCTTTGGATAGAGCGAGACTAGCTGTTTACCCCTGTTTAAGGTGCCTTTGCTAAGCTAAGCTAATCTTCATTTTAACAGGTATGGAAGTGGTATCAACCTTCTTACACATAACACGTAAATGCTTTGTTGCTCAGGGTTATACAAATCGTACTTCCAACACCTCTTAAGCTAATTAATTAACATATTTAATCTAGTTTGTTGTAATGTTAAAAACATCAAGAATAAAAACAAAAAGTTGTGTTTTTTCAGGAGGCTATTTGCTGTACTATGACTTGGCAGGGTGCAGGGACTTCCTGGAGTCTTGGTGATATTGTGAGGTTGCCAGTGAGAGAGGTTTTAAAATGTGCTAATTAGCAGCGCGAGTAGTGCTGTTATAAGCAGTTTTTTGTTTGTTTTTTTTACCTTTGGACAGAGCCAGGCTAAATGTTTCCCCTTGTTTTAGGTGCTTTTGCTAAGCTAAGCTAATCTTCATTTTAACAGGAATGGAAGTGGTATCAATCTTCTCATTTTACTCTTAGAAACAAAACAGCTATGTGTTTTGCACTGTTAAACATTCTCAAGATGAAAACAAAAAGTTGTGTTTTTACCGGGGGTTATTTGCTGTACTATGTCTTGGCAGGGTGCAGGGACTTCCTGGAGTCTTGTTGATATTGTGAGGTTGCCAGTGAAGAGGTGTCAAAATGTGCTAACAGCGCTAGAGGTGCTAATATAAGAAGGTTGTCCTTCACATTTGGACAGAGCCAGGCTAGCTGTCTCCCCCTGTTTTAGGTGCTTTTGCTAAGCTAAGTTAATTTTCATAACAGGTATGTATGTGGTATCAATCTTCTTATTTTACTCTGGGAATAAAACATTTATGTGTTTTGTTGTACTGTTAAAAAAACCTATAGAATAAAAACAAAAAGTTGAGGTTTTTCTGGAGGTTATTTGCTGTACTATGTCTTAGCAGGGTGCAGGGACTTCCTGGAGTTGTGTTGATACTGTGAGGTTGCCAGTGAGGTGGTCAAATTTGCTAACTAGCAGCACTAGATGTGCTAATATATACCTCTGGACAGAGCCAGGCTAGTTGTTTCCCCATGCTTCAGGTGCTTTTGCTGAGCTAAGCTAATCTTCATTAACAGGTATGTAAGTGGTCTTGTGTAATCAGTCTTCTTGTATCACTCTGAGCAACAGTGTGTTTTGCACATCTCAAAGAACACATTTAAGTCTCTTTCTTGGCAGCACAGCATGACCAAGGATTTTCTGGGTCCTTTAATAAGCGACGGGCTGACGAGAGAATTAGAGAACTTTTTATACTCAGTCGAATTGTGTCCATGTTCTTAGGCAGACCTTTGAGGATAGTCTATTTGTGGCCCCATTTCCTTCTCCTATTTTGGCAAAACAATCAATTTCATGACTCACTGGACTTAATTGCTTTATTGTAATTGTATCACGAAAGAATCCACAGGGAGAGATAACCAACTTCAATTTGTGCTCTTCAGTGAAGGAAAACAGTTCATACAGTTCAAATCTGACTTCACCAGAAATGCTTTACTTCTGTGAATTGTATGTATCATATATGGAGTAACTCTGTTTCCCATTTAGGTTGGTATTTAAGTAAGTAACACCCTTGAGATCAATCCATCGATCACTTTGATAGGTGATTAAATTTAATCTATGATGAAAATGAACACTGAAATAAATCAGATATCAAAGCACTAAGGAATAATATCATGACACATAACGGGGGATAGACTGGGGGCCCTTTAGGTACCTTTCGTGGTGAAATACCTGCAGTCCTCATAGAAACACAATGAAACTGTCAAAGTGAGTTGTTTGCAGTGAGCAGAGGGGCCGCAGTGACAGGGAGGGGAAAAGCAGTGCTTCAAAGCTGCTTCACACTGCAGCAATCCAACAATACAAGTGGCATTTTCTCTTTTGAAATAGAAAGGTCACCCGACAAGGACTGAATTCAAAATCAAAGAACAAAGACACTCAGAAAAAAAATCTGAATCTGAATCTGAAACCTCGCTGTCATAGTTCTTGCCTGTTATATCCTTAGATAACGACATAATCTCACTGCAGGAATAAACATTCATATCCTGTGAGGACAAATATAAGGTCAAACAAAAAAAAATCCTGAACGATCATAAATTGGCGAGCTGACAGAGGCGCCGGGCGCTGATGTGCAGATTCTCTGATACAATCACGTTAAAGGGAATTGCCTCTTGGTGAACATAATTGGATCTTTCCCACACCTATTTATGTCCCCAAGGGAGCAAACTATGCAGGAGGAAGCGAAAGGGAATTTAATGACGACTCTGCCCTTTGGTTTCATTACAAGTCCACATCAGTGAACCATACTTTGTAGTGGAGTCATGTCAAAGTGAACAGTGATAAGACAAACCTTTAAATATCAGGTGTCAAAAGGTGGAAGAATCACTAGACTTGTAGCAGGTCTGAGTGTTCTAAAAAGGTAAATTATGCTACAACATGCCTTTGAATTTACTGAACCAAATCATCGGTATATAAGCCTGAAACTGTCACATAGACCTGGCTTTCAAGATAAACTCCAAAAAAAATAAATGTAGTGATATTAGTCCAGAGACATTTTTGCACCTTTTAAAAGACTCTAAATTCAATCCTTTTAGGCTCTCAACTATTGTGACTGACCTAAAGTGATATCTTAAAGTGGTTTCTAAAGGCCTTGAAAGCCTATTTATCCTGTATGAAAAAAAACTTTTTTCTATTTTATTTACTGCAAAAGCTTGATCAATTTCAGTCTTGTATGGTTTGAGGAGGTCAGGATCACTTGGAAAAAGGTGACGTATATGTAATGGATAATATATAGTGAGCAGGGTGTTATAGCGTATTATTACACGGCTGTGTAAAATACTTGATTCTCATTGGTTAATCAAAGCATTCCGAGGTCTGCTATTCCTCGATAACAGCCCGTTGCTATGAAGAACAGACCATTGCTAGGGATTCAGCTCTAATCACACAATACGGAAGACTAAGTGTAATCATATCAATCCGCCGAAAGAAGGTTAAAAGATACAAAAACTGAAGGTTACGACAGAGAGATCTACCAAACTGGAGACAGCACATGAACTAAACATTAAACAGAACACAGTATGCGATACGGCGGTGTTCAAAGACAGTGAATGGTAAAGAAAATGTCAACAGACTCTGACAGTGACGAGACAGAAACCTTCAATGAGGTGCTGCGTTGATTCCTACGGTCCCGTTCACCGTGTCTCACTTCACCATCAGTGGATATGTTTCCATTTAATGTGAGTAATAACAGCTAGCTTAGTTTATTATAAGAAGGCTACAAAGTTAACCGACGCAGCCCTCGCCATGCGTGTAACGGACTACTTCTAAATGGAAAACAGAAATAATCATTTTAAAATGAATGAAATAATTTCCAAATCAATATATTGTGTCAAATTTTGTAAGTAAATAGCTGTGTAAAAGCAATGTAATGTAAAGCGTGTAATAGTGAGCAGGTTGTTATTGCGGAGGATTTTACATTATCCCTTACATGTCTCACCACAGGAATCAGTGCAGCACCGGACTGGTTGGTTTTCTGTCTTGTCACTGTCAGAGTCTGTTGACATTTTCTTTTCCATTCACCATCTTTAAACATTGCTTTATCCCGTACTGTATTCACTTTAATGTTTACATAATGTGCCGTCTTCAGATTTGCAGATCTCTCCGTTGTCGCCTTCTGTTTTTGCATCATGCTCTCTTTTCTTTTTTCCCCTCTGTAAACAGACCAATGTCAAATTAATCAGATTTCTTTCGGTGGATTGATATGATTACAGTTAGTCCTTCAGAAACTGAGATTAGAGCAGCATCCCTAGCAACGGTCTGTTCTTCATAGCAACAGTCTGCTATCGAGCAATAGCAGACCTCGGAATGCCGTCATTAACCAATCAGAATGAAGTATTTAAAACAGCTGTGTGAATACCATGTATAACCACGCGCCAATCAGGATTCAGCAACATTTGAATGACAGGTGGCAGGTAGTTTGGTCAATGTCCATCAAAAGAAACCAAGACAAAACAACACAGTCCTGAGAAAGATGATAGATAATCCTGAATCATGTTTTCAGAGGCTTTAAGTTATACAATGTTTTTGCCCTGATTGACCATTGCATACATACCAATGAAGATTCAATTAAAGTTAATACATTCTTATAGTCATATTTAATATTCGCACCAAAATTTCTGTCAAAACACTGTCTTTTTCATTTTGTCAACACCCAGCCTAAGCTGTTGCTACTCTTTTTTTAAAGTGAAAATTATTCCTGTAGCCGTGCTTTAGCTGTCTGTGCTGGTTGTTGTTTTTATTGACTCTGTCCACGAGCCTGTCTCATTGATTAAACAAGTGTACGATGAAAGACTTGTAATAAAGTGTTTCTGCTAATATTCCAAACATCTGAAATCACACTGCTGTCCAAAAGAAAGAACACTCAGATGTATGTCGCCTCTTATTCCCTAAATGCTCTCTGTTTGATAAAGGGGACAATTTTATCCAAACAAGTGGAAAACTCCTTTAACGCCAAACTCCTGCCTTCCCATTCTCCTACTGTGCAGCTTCACAGACAGCACTTGGATTGCTGAGCCCCCCAAGGATCCCATGTTTTCTTCCTCTCCCTCTAAATCTGTCTGAGTCTGTCTCCAAGACACGTGGCTCTCCATGACTGTTGCTCCATCACTCATACAGAGGAGGATGGGGGGAGCGGGAGGGGTTCATATGGGGGCAAAGGGAGACTTTTGGGGGCCCTCGGCCACCCTGCGCTCTCTGGAGCGTGGCATATGAACACTTGAAGACTAGCATGTGTGTGCGAGGAGCTTTCCACGCAGGAGGAATCAGGCCCAAATTTAATCTCTCTATTGTGAGGACGGGGGGTGAGAGGGAAAAAAAAGGGCCGTGCCTGCTGAAATCCCACTGGCAGTGCTGCAATGCAGGGGTTTAACATGGAGCCAGAAGGCATGCGAACACATTAAGCACACTTTTTCACACAAACACAAGTGCGCACAGAGGGGCGGATGCATGCGTGCACACCCACAAAAGAGCATTTGATCTGAGATGCCTGCACACAGAGTGTTTGACAGGCAGAAGAGAGGGGTTTCTACATTGTACGGTGCTTTGACGCCTACATGGAGTTTTATAAAGCTGCTCAGGTTGTAGGTTCTTAGTGCCCAGGTATATACGCCAGGGATTTGCAGTACTGGGGAGGACAGTCAAACAACTGAGAGAGAAAATGACAAGAAGAAACAGAGAAAAACATAACTGGCTAATTTGCATACTTTCAAAGCCCCTGCGTACGTGGCCTTAATTACTTATCTCTCTTTAGTAAAAACTATACATGTTTAAAAAAGCAATGATCAAAGTAAAAGAAAAATAGGAGTTATTTATTAAGGCTGTATCTTTTTAAACATCAAGCTTCAGCAGGACTGTGAAGTTTGGGATTGATCAGATCTGATAGTAAGCCACAAAACACCAATTGACTGTAATTACGTTTAAATTAAAATATTGCTGAATCCTGATTGGTGCACAGAGGTGTTTGACATCACCTATCCAACAGAGCGCCGCCCACTTCAAAACATGAAAAGAGCATCGGCTGAAATATTGTGTTTTATGACAATCTACTAATAATGAGAAGCTGTTTTTAGGTCCTTTAAGGTTATTCAAATAGTTTTGTTGTTTAAAGTTTCCACCAGTGAGCACATTGCACCACTTGTCTGCATATAAATCAGGGTGGAGGCTGCTGTTTACTGTTTTTAGTCCATACAGTTTCCCAGAGTGCGAGAGGTGAAGAGCGTGATGGGTGGATGCTTACATGACAGATTGCTGACAGTGGGAGTCTTTTACAGTCAGCAGAAACAGGCAATTGATGACACTTGGGCTTCTTCACGCTCTGATACAGCCAGCAGAGACAAGAGAGAGAAACACTGTCGGCCACGGGGGAAAAGAACTGAAAGTAAACAAAAGCGTCTAAGGATTTAAGAGCCACTGAAGATTAAATAAGATTTCCCTGAATGAGCAAAAAAGTTATGTGTTATTAAAAACGGCTTCCTCGACTGTTCTGCCACCAGCAGTTGGTTTCAGTTGGACATTCTGTTGCTATTAGCAACCAGTACGGGGACTCTACAAAAGCAGCTTAACTGACAATGTTACAGTGACAATTTTGTGTGCAAAAACATTGACAGGAAACCAACATCTACTCCCTAATTGGAGCTTTATATGACCATGTTTTGTAATTTAGTAAAAGTTGTTGTTATGATTAGCTTACTGCTAATCAAGCTAGCTACTATACCAGCTGTCTGGAGCTAATGTGTTGCTAACACAATAAGCTAAGTGGCTGTTGAATAAAACACTTCTTACCTGTACTCTTGTGGACCTAATATGTATATTTATTTTATAGTACAATCTTAAAATGTACATTTATATATAGGCGAAGTGAGGACTAACAGTTTGAACAGCTTATGTTGAATCCCATTTGGCAAAAAATGGCTAATTAAAGCAAATATATCGTCCATGTAACTGGTGGCTTAATTAAACTTCATTCCAGCGACATGAGCTGCTACATCTACATCTTGGGGCGGTATTAGATGTTTCCTGTAAATTGGGATTTATATGGTCTTGTTATAATAATATACAAAATCTGTGTAAAACTTTACGTGCAGAGTTTTAAAGAGAAAATGTCAGCTTTCATCAAGGGGCCAGATATTTTGGCTTGGCGGCCAGATTTGGCACACGGGCAGCTACTCGCATGCAACTGTTTATAAGGGGATTTAATGTTGAGCTTTTACTGGTGACATTATGGTGCAATGAAACTAATTTGACAGGTAGTCTATACTTATGATTAACCACTTTCATTGCACTGTATTAACTTGTTTTTCTTGTTTATAGAATCTAGTTGTTTTCTCTTTTGCAATCAATACCACTGAATTTGTTCCATTACTTTCCTCACAGTTTCACAAGGCCATCTCTTGTGTTTAACTTTCATTGGAAGTGACTTTAGTTGACTGTAAAGTGTTGCACCTAGTAGTGAGGGCATAGAATAACAAAGATTAGTGATAAACTGCCTTTTAGCGGAGATAAAGCTCTGATGATTCTGGACAATCTCACGTTAAATCTAGCAAAGATCTTCAATTTCTATCTCAGCTAAATGTTAAATAGCTGGATCAATTTCAATGTCCTGCCTGGTAGTTAAAAAGTAACTGCTCCATCATCCACATGACACGGCATAAACACCAACAACAAGATTTAGCTCCGGCGCCGAGTCTTCACAGATTTCGTAAAACGATGATCTTACTTCACTTATTTTCAGCAAGTGCTATTTTTCACAGAGCTACTGTCCATAAATCCTGGTGGAAGGCGCCCACTTCCCTCCGGCTACCTGCTTCGCTGGGAGACAGGACCTGTGTTTATGTGCAGAAATAAGGCAATTTATCATCCAGCCGCAGAGAAATGGTCAACAGCAGGGACCAAACTGCACACAATTTCCAGATTAATTGCTTCCCATCTTGCCTGCCCGGTGAATGAAACATAACGCGACAAACGACACTAGACACGTACAGAGATTAAATATTATGAAGGAAATTATGAAACGTATCAATTTACGCCCTGGTTTGCATTAACACGGCTAAAGAAATGTTGACAGATTTCATCGCAGAAAGCATTGGTGGAGTCAGCTGCTTATTATCTCATTGGAAATAATTGGTTGTCTGTTATTAAGAAGACAATCTGTGCAAAAACAAATAGAAAGGAGAGAAACACTCAAAAGCCTGCAGACCTCCATGGCTCTGAATTACATGCTTCCTGAGAGGAGTGCGATGCTAGAAAAACAAAAAGCTCCCCCAAGGGATCGACAAACTCTTATAAATGTCAGAAAGGTTTTAGTTATGTCCTCTGCAAGCAGCTTTTTCTTTTGGACGGGCCTATTGGCATAAAAAGCCACATTATTTACCAAGGTTTTTATCTTTCACTGAGGGAACCATCTTTTCTCACACTGCTAAGTGAATGACACATTTCTGTGCAAATCTGCTGCATTTGCAGGTCTGAAATGTCTGAGAAGAAGAGTTCAGTTGTTTGTTATGAAACTACAGAAGTGATCCACTGGTCAGAGTTGGCGTGGAGTCCTTTTTGTTTTGCTCCTTGTAATGCGGTCAAAGGTATTGTAGGACAAACCATAGACAGGCCGCAAGTGGCCGACAGAGTGGCTGCTCTTGGGGATCATTCACCTTCACAGCGTCAGTGAACTCCATTACAAGCCAGGCCCAAATCTTGGAAACCGCTGCGTCATTAGTCAAACACAGATTGAGTGTGACAGCCGACCTCTCATGATGATCTGCGTGCACCACAGAAAAACGGACTCTCGCTGCTCAAATGTGTCTGACTGCAGAGTTATGGCCCAAAGAACAAGGCAGGGATAGGAGGACAGAATATTTCACCATCCAACAATGAAGTAAGTAATCTATAACTCTGTCAGATATTAAAGAAAATTAAGAACAAACTCTCCATTACATATTGCGTTCAGCTGAGCCACAAAGTGCTACATTTAATATTTGAAAAGGTTTACTGCAGGTTCTATTCAAGGTGGTCTTTGCCTGCAATACCAGACCTTTGAATCCATTGAGTTGACTGATTGGTCAAGGCATCATGACATGAAACAGCAATCACTGTGGTTATAAAGTAATCAATCCAATGAGCGCTGCAGGGGAATAAATGATTCGCCAATCAGCACCACAGGTGGGTCTGACACCTTTGTCAAGCTTGTGAAATGGTTTGTTCAAACAAGTGGAGTCATAACAACAATGTCGGCCCCCTATAGAGATGGCATGTCTCCATTCCTCTCTTAAAACCCTGCAAGACGAGTGCGTTGGCTTGGCTTGCCATCATAATAGACTTTAATTCAGTTAGATTGAGGAGGATAGGATGTTCTCCAGTCACTGGTTGGGGGAAAATTGAATCCCTCTCGCCCACGGAAAATGGTTTGAGTGGAGACAAAGTCAGACTGGAGATGGAATTGGAGTGTATCATGTGACCATTTAGCCTGCTATCAGGCAAAGATGACCTCTCATGACCTCTTCAAGGATTCACAGCACTTTAATGAGGGAAAACTTGCTGCCGTTTTAAAAGTTCAACACATTCCTGCCCTCTATGCGAAGACTTATCCAACTGCGTATTAAAAGTGGTGTTACTTACTTTTTTAAATTAATGGCATTACCTTTCAGGACGTCTCTCATGTATTGAAAAAGAAACTGCCTCCAGCTGCACGATGGAAAGATCTGACCTGAGAACATTGCGATATTTAACTGAGATCATCTGTAAAGTAGACGGAGAGTCGTTTTCAATTAAGCGCTCATTAAGAACTAAATTAGGCACTGACCTTTGAAACATACTAGCACAGGGAAGAGGAGAGAAAGGTAGACATGAACTTTAATAACACACACCGTCTCTGATTAAAGAAGAGATCTCTTAATGTTTCAGTCTATTAGAAAAAGGCCCCCAAACAACACGCAAGTCAGCATCGTCTCGTCGTTAGCGTCAGGGCTTACTCTGATATCATTTCAACACTCATTAACTGTGTACTGCAAGATATGTTCTTTTTAAAGAGACTGCATTGATGTTTAGTGGTTATCAATCAACTCAAGAGTAATGTTCTCGAATAAATGCTTGACGTGATCATCTGCACGGTAGCTAATATTCATGAGAAAACATGTCCTGCAGCCCCAAAATAATGTTCAGACACAATGGGAAATAGAAGAAAGCGTACATTAGGGACGCTCCTACAGATAGACAGTAGTGTATTATCACCCGTCCTCACATAGCCTTGTAATCTGAGAGCAGCATCAAGAATCAATGGAAGGAGGGAAAGGGAAGACAAGAGCAATCGATGCCTGTTAGAAACACTGTGATAATTGTGCACTTATCAGGTCGGAGCAGCTGACTCCTGTGAACTTTAAGGAGCCCGAATTGGATGACCACTCCTAAGACAATTTTTCAAACAGCCAAAGATCTCATAACGTTTAAGTGCGATCACAGTATTGTCGGTGAGATTTAATGTAGTTTCCCCCAAAAGAACTCAGTGCAACCTGAGCAGTTAGCAGAGTAAGACCAATATTGCAAGGGTGAACTGAATCAATACCAACATTAATCTATATATAGAGAGCTGACCTCCTAACCCGCCCATCTGTTCCTGCTCATATGTGAGCCTGCCATAAATACGAAGGCTCACAGAAGCACGGGGAAGTAAAACTAAATCAATGGTAACACTGCCAGGTGTACCACCAGGTGCAAGAGATCAAAACTTACTGCTGCAGGAGAAAATGTGAACGACCAAACTGGAGCTGCTAAAAGGGGAACATTTTGTTTACATGGCAATAATGAAACAGGACCAAGAGTCTACAGCCATGTTAGCTGTATTGAGGCACAATGTTGCTTTGGGCTTCATGCAATTAACATGCTGATGTTGTGCAGCAAGTGTAATGACGCAGTTGTGATGTTGATTATGTCAACTGTCTTAGTTTTGCTAGTTAAGGGCCTGTGTCCACTACAGTGGTGACGACCTCAATTTCAGAGTGCTTCTCACCAGCACTTGGTGTTGCTAGGTTACGAAAGTTGTTTGGCAGCACTTCCACTTCCCTTGGTAAGCCTGTTTCATATTGCTCTGTATGCTTAATATTTGTTTTATTCAAAGATAAATACAATGGAACAGAATCATGTTCTGGCATTAGCAGCAGCTCTAGACCTGGAAAGCGTACCCTTGAAAAAACGACGGGATTAGCTTCTCTTCCGCCATTGTTGTTGACAAAGTTATCGTAAGTCCCGCCCTTCTAGATTTTGATTGGTCCGTGAGGGAAAAGTGGCATTGACCAGCAGCTGACGCCAAGGGCGCTATAACGCTTAGGATGCTGAGTGCTAAAATGTTGAATAGCTTTGGTTTTGTTAAGAAAATAGGCACTGCCACACCAAAAATGCTGTTAGTGGACACAGGCCCTTACACTGCTTATTGGAAATCTTTAATTGGTTTTTCAGGGAATTTTGATTTGAATTGTAAGTTTGTGTTGCTAAATGACTAATTTAGAAACCAGCAAAGCTGCTACAATTTATCTTAAGGATGACATGGGTGTCCATCCATTAACTGTCAAAATATCTTTCTACAAACCATCAACGTTAACCTGCGGTTGGTAGAGGAGGAAAAGTCAGTAATAAGGTGTTATCCTCTGAGGGAAATGAATGTCTGAAGGAAATCATATTGAATTCTGTCCAATAATTGTTTTCTTACATAATCTGGACAAAACTAGTGGCCTGACCGACCGATCTACTGACAGACCAACTTCTCCCTTCATGACACCAACAGTAACAGCCTCTCTACACTGTGGCACAAAGTAACTGAAAGTGTTGGACCCAGATGCTGTGCTACAATGGAGCCATCAGACATCGTTGGCAGTCACTGTCAGCTGGCGACAAAACACAAACAGTTTTGTTGGTTTGCTGGTAAATGTTTCCACAACTTGCTTTACTTTTTGGCCAAAATACACACTGAACTATCCACACTCCCTCACATGGCTCTGTTTTATGAGCACATCAAATTATCCCTGCATGATGATGCACTGGTAACATGGAAAGCTGGTTCTGTGGGAGGCAAACCAAGGGCCCACACTCACCAAAGGGCCCCATTAAGGAGCCCATAAGCCCACTCACTACTGTATTGTTCACGCAGGAGCTTTTGTTCTGCTGTTCTCCTTTCGATTTAATGTGTTTGTGTTCATATTAATATTTTAAAAAATGTTCTTTTTAATTTAGTTCATTGCCAGATTTGACTGAAACAGATAATTATGAACATCTTGTACCAAACTTTAATTTGTATTATATCTGTTCATTGGAATAATATGCGTTATTTATTATGTTGGAGATGAAGCAGGCCTTCTCTGTGTTTGCAGGAGTGAAAATACCAGAGTAATAATTGAGTGTGTGGCTGCAAGCTGTTTTGCTAGTATAAGCTTAATGGATAAGCCAGCAACCCTGCTGAAGTTATTCAAACTGTAGTCACATTGTTGACAGTGAGGATGGTGGGGTTTTTTTGCTTCTGGCTTTATACCGGAAAATCTGGTTTAATGATGAGAAAGACTTATGGTGCGCCCCTGGTATTAAAGTGTTGGTGATTTTGCCGTTTGGCAGATTACTGTGTGGATTACTGAATTTCGTGTCCTGTGGTTAACGGTGGTACAACTAGTAGAAAAGACTTGTAACTCTGAGCAGGGTGTGGTGATTCCAATGTGCTTGTTTTATGAATATTATACCTGGTACATTAAGCTGGGGTTGGTGCACCTTTGACAAGTAAACAAATTAACAAAAGCAAAGGAATATAATTCATGGCACTTTTCAGGAGTCTGTGGGAAATCAAAAAAACTGAAATGTATTGTTGTCCATAACTTAATCTGTACTTATAGTTTCGGACACCAACCTTTGTTTCTTAGATAGTTTGCAATACAAGCAATGGCAGAAAGCAGACATCCGAGCTGAAATGGTAAACGTAAATGGACTGCATATATTGCTTTTCTCGTCTTCTGACCACTCAAAGCACTTTTACACACACACACACAGACACACTGATGGCAAAGGCAACTATGCCAATCTCCAAGGATTCTACGCCCATTCATTCTTTACCTTCGGGTTCAGTGCCTTGCCCAAGGACACTGTAGACTGTAGCATTCAGGGATCGAATCCCCAACCAACCGACTCTACCGCTGAGCCACAGCCGCCCCTTCGTCTTCCATGCAAGCGAAATGGTAAAAATGGACTGCACTTATGTATCGCTTTTCTCGTCTCGCGACCACTCAAAGCTGCTTTTACACTACATGTCGCATTCACCCATTCACACACTGATGGCAGAGGCTGCTACATAAAGTGCCCAACTGTCAATCAGTCATCACATTCACACACCAGTAGCTATGCCAACAGGAGCAATTTGGGGTTCTGGGTTTTGCCCAGGGACACTTTGACATGTAGACGGAGGGGGCTTCAACCTTCCGATTGAAGGACAATCGACTCTGAGTCACAACCGCTCCCAACCAACTTTATCGAAGGACAGAGATGGATTTCTGAAGAACAACAGAGATACAACAAGCCTTTTTTGGCCTTTATTTATAGAGGACAGTAGATAGGGTTGGAAACAGGGTGGGAGGGAGTGGGGATAACACGTGGCAAAAGGCCGAGGGTGGAAGTCGAACCTGGGACCGCTGCATCGTGGACTGTAGCCTCTGTTTATGTATAGCACGATTTAACTGCTGAGCTAACTCCAAAAAAGTTTGCTTCCAAACTGCAGCCAATTTTAAAACAATATATGCCAAACTCTGCAGCATCAGTTGGATCAGAGACCAAACAGAAGAACATTTATGAGCCTTGTTGGCGATAACAAACTTAGAAACTACAATTTGACCATGTTAATGATGATGTGCTGCGGAGTAATGCATCAAATCCACTTATAATGTCAGCCTGTTCTATGTTAACAGATTAGCTCTTGCCTTTGGTAACACGTCTGAACAATCCCAGGTTTACAGGTAGCCCCAGGATAACCAAATAGCATTAAATCAGACGTCACCATAAAAATCACCATAATTTCTGCCTCTTATTGCATCCCAACAGATGCGAGCTAATGCCCCGACAATTAAAAACCAGGGAGCGTTGAAGAAACACATAACACTCGCCAAATCTTTCCCCTCTATTGGCAATGTGTGAAATCCTACACGGGCAACTGACAGTATTCTATCAATTATTCAGGAGGAAAAAAGGCTCACAAAAAGTACTGCACCCCCGGCTATGCAGCAGTAAATCACAGCAGGGCACACCATCTGCCGCTTGTCAAGGCGATGGCTGATGTGTGTACAGGAGTGCGGGACAGCATTGATCCTTAAGGCGGGGTTGAATTTCACTGTGTGTCAAAGATTAGAAAAGGGATGTAAACGGATGCAGAAACATGGATTATATTCAGATATCAGGACGATATCTGAATATCACCTGAGCTAAAGACCGCTACTGTAAAAAGAGTATAAAAAAAATCCCTCATTAAATATTGAGCGCCCACATGACGTGATGTAGGGATGATTTATCCCCTCGTCTTTGGGTCCTTCACCCTGGTTGGTGTTTCAAAGCGTTCCTCCTCCAGAGACAAAATGTCCCGTATTCAGACTTCAATAATGCAATGCCTCTCGTTCTTGAGGGCTAAGGGCTGGTACGCCTGACATCTGACTAATCGCTGACAAAGTCATGAATTCAGTTTGCAGGCTTACTGTGCTCTCAATCTTTCTGGGCAAACAAACAACCGAGTTCTCCACAATAATCACTCATTTGATAAATAGAAGCATCAGTTAAACTATTTTATAACAGCACGTAGTAGTTACCAAAAATGGAACCCTTGAAATGTGTGTCTCGCTCCCTGTTTTGTGACAGTTTTGATTCATTGACAGTCTAAATAGTACATTTAGTCAAAATAGACTTCCATTTGTTATCTGTCAAAGCATTAATGGCTCGCTCCAATCATAACTCAGTGGGAGTTAGAAAATATTCAACAGTCACAACAACAATATTCAGGAAACGGCATTTTTTTTGTCCCAAACTGCAGATATGCCAGGAGAACCGAATCACTGCTGGTTCTCATTATGCCGCTGATTATCAGTTATTCCGCACGTCAAACTCAATATTATGTCTCGTCATTCACCCACTCAAAGAATAACCCGTCTAATTATTTGCTGTGTTTACATTTCCTGATGTTTCTGTGGCAGTGAATTCGCCCGGACTTCACCCATTCTCTCTCTGCGGTCTCGCTATTGTGGAAAAACTGAATATAAAGGACAATTTCAAGAGTACACAGCACAGTATTTGACCCTCCTTTTGTCAGTTTAACTCTTCTATGAAAATAGCCGATTTAAAGGAGCACTGGACTTGATTATAGGATGCACCAAAGTTCAAACATTACATCATCACAGGCTGCGTCCCTGGTGCGGACGGGGTTTAATGTCATCTAATAGTGTCATTAAATTAATACTGACATATCTGTACATGGTTTTTATAGCCTCACACAGTTAGAAGAGACGATTCAAGCTATTAATAAGAAATAAAAAGGCTTATTTGGCCACAACTGCTTTACACAAACACATAAAAATACTAGAATAAATTGGACAGTAATGTATGAATGAACAAGAGGACATAAGGAATAAAAGACTGGGGCGCCAGTTTAGCTCAGCAGTGTACAGAGGCTACAGTCCTCGATGTGGCGGCCCTTGGGTTCGACACTGCCCTCGGCGCTTTGTCACGTGCCACCCCCACTCTCTCTTCACCTGTTTCTGACACTATGCACTGTCCTCTCTCTCTCTCTCTCTCTGTCTCTCTCTCTCTCTCTCTCTCTCAATAAAGGCATAAAAGATAAACCACAAAAATTAAATGAGTTAAACAAGGACATACTGTAAATAAAATAAAATAAACCAAAGCCTTTTCGATTCGTCTTACAAGTGATATAAAAGAAGATACGCATGGAGTGACTGAGTTCCTCGGGGACGTCATTACACAGCTGAAAAGCCCTGACAACAAATACATGGTCCCCTTCAGTGTTTAAACGTGATGCAGAAACAGTCAGCAAGTTCCTGCCTGAGGTCTCAGGCTGCACAGTGGTTGTTGAGAGGAAGGCAGCGCAGATATATTTGTATTTTAGCCTGGCTGTGAAGGGCTTTGAAGAGGGGGTATTATGCTGTTTCATATTTTAAGACATACAGTATATATAATGTTACAATGTTGGATATGCATGCTAAAAGTGGGTGAAGTCTCAGATCTGTAGGTAAAAGTATGTTGGAAGCTTGAGATTAGCATAATACCCCTCTTTAAAATTAAACAAGACTATCATATATATATATATATATATATATATATATGATAGTCTTGACATACAAGGAATTTGTTTTGGTGTTTCGGTGCAGAACAATTAACACAGAACTAGCATAACAAGAACTAGGTCAAAACCTTGTATGTGGCTGACTGCATCAGGTCAGTGTGCGCTTTTGTGGCCAATGTGTTACGAGGACTGTCCTTATGAGGCCGATGACAACGTGTTTGAAAGCAGTGCGTGCTGCGGACGTAGGCAAGGACAGCGGAGGAGCAGCCCTGCCTATTCCCCGAACAAAGTATCCCGAACCATATAGACAGAGAGTTGCGCCAGGATGCTCCATGATCCGTCGCAACTCTCTCTCTATGGCTCTGAAAGAACCGTCACTCAGTCAGTCAGTTAGTCAGTCAGTAAGTCAGTCACAAGCAGACCCATGTGTAGGGCTGACCCCGGCAGTCAGCCAAAAAGTATAATCTTAAAATCAAATCTAAATTAAATGGACAACAAGTGTGAGGTCAGAAGAACTGGAGTCATGTGATCTCTTCTCTTGAGTCTATTAATTGACTTCCGGTTAATACCCATTAAAAGAGCATTACAATACTGCAACTGTGGCAAAATAAAAGCTTGAATGATACTGCGAAACTATCATATCCTCGCTGACCTTGTTAGTGTGTGTCTCATATCTGAGGTCGGTGATACAGAGCTCACTGAGGTTCCTTACCTTGAGTTTAAAAGGTATAGATTGTAATAAGGGGCAGGTTGAGAACTGGATACTAGGATGCCTGTCAGGACAAATGTTACCCTAGCATTTCCAAAACATCTATTAGGTGTCTGCTTGGCAATTTGTAAAACAGGGGTGTATATCCTGTTTTCCATTACTGCCTGACTTGTGTGAGAATTTGTCTAAAATAAACAGCAGCAGCCATTTTGAAAAACCTCAATTAAATGTGATTTTTCCAACTTGGGGAAAAAAACAAACAAACATAAAAAGTCATTTTCAGCTGCATCCTGAATTTGTCATTTTGTATAAATTATGCACACTCCACACAATGCATATGCTCCATAAATCAGGGGCTCAGCGTTGCATCGACTAAATGCTCCAACATTATGTCTGAGAAACCCCACAAGGAGCGGCAGCTCAGCTGGCAGCACAAGCTGTTTAAAATGTGCACCGACACGTAGAGCGCAGCTGGTTTAACTTCTATGGCGGCTTAACATTCCAATTTGGAGTCATTTCTTTTTTATAATATGAAAATGGTGAGGCTGCAAAATATGAAAAAGAATTTGTTAAGAGATTCTTTAACTTTTCAGCCGTATGCCGGCAACTAGATAAGGAGGAAATGTCAATTTAAATTTTACTTTGTAACGGCACTGTGCTGTTAAAGTGAGCTTTCAGGCTGAGAGCAGCACAATCAGCTAGTCCCAATAAGCCCATTCATTTCTCATGGAGCGGAGGCACCGGGGAAACCCAGCAAACATGCTGTCGGACAAGAAGCGTGCCAGCTGAGATACAGCCAAGCTGAGAAGTCGTCCCCTTTTCGCAAACAGCAGTCAATCCTTGTTTTCCAACCGATGTGAGTCTATTTCATTAGTAACAGCTCGGAGTGGAAAGTGCAAAACAGGGAGGATGCTATTTACAGCAGGTCCAAGAGTCTGATCCTGAAACTTTAATGTGAAACACTGCTGAAGTAAATGATTCAGGTGCATCCATTGTGGGAATTCAAGCTTCTTTTTTGCACTTTAATTGACTCTAAAAAGAATGAAAAGTTTCTCGCAAAAAAACTCTTCTCACTCTAACTCGTTGTTGTGCGACTGTGAGGAACACCTGATGAAAGGAGAAACTAACTATTGGACCGAATAGATTTCAGAGATGTTATTCACTCCCGTCAAGTCCACACACAATATCCACTGATCACAGATCTCAGTTGCATCACTCTCAGGGGTAAAAACTTCTTCCCCATCCAGATCCATTTTGGAAACTGTTGCATGCACACTGATCAAAGGGTGAGACAAATCGACAGAGAAAATGAGACTGGTTTTAAAAAGGATAGCAGTGCGAAGTGGGTATTTTGTTCACTTTTCAAGAAGCCTTCACGTAAATGTGAAGAGGAAAGACTCTTTGGTGTTTACCAAAGATTCCAATCAGTCCAATCTGTGGCAATACACTCCATCAACAGCAGCACAAGCAGCAGTGGTGAAAAGTTGATTTACTCAAATGAAGCCAAGCTCAGTCAGGAAGACTTTATTTTGCATGCTGGTTCTATCGTTCATTTGTCATGCCATTCTGCTCGCACTCCCCTCACGCACTCTTCATTTCCTGCAGTCATCAGCTGATCTCATCTGTCCAATCGTACTGCAACAAACCCGCCTTGTTAGTTATCATATTGTTGCTGTCTGTTTAAATATGGCTTTTCTCTGCCTCCAGTTCATTCAAGACGTCCTTATGCGCGACCCTCCACCTCCTCATCGCCGCCCAGTCTGTGCTGTTTCATCATCTCATCAGCCAACACCTCCACCACCAGCGTCTGGACTTTATGGGGAGGATATATCTTGCTGCTGCTCCGGGCCGACACCCTTCGATCACCAGATCTCCCCGTAGAGTCCAAGCGCCAAAGACTTCTGACTCATGATTCATCATGATTGTCAAATATATGTTCCTCCTGACTTCATGTACTTGCCTCTCCTGATTGAAATACTGTTAAAAAAGTAACTCACATGCATTAATGCATCAGACTTAACAATGTAATGTCACCTCACATGAGCCGTTTTGATTATGCTTCCATCACTTTCAGTTGTAATGGAGAATTTTTACACATTAGTTTTGGTGCTTTTGCTCTAATAAAGATTCTGACCACTGTCTCCCACCACTCATAACAACTATGAAATTCTTGCATGACTTTTTTCATTAGTTCCATTTAAAAGTTTCCTTTTTATCTCCCTAATTCTCCCCACTCAGTGTTCCTGTATTACTTTGGAAGGTGTCAACAGCAGCGTCCTCCTACATAACACCTGTTTTTCCACCAAATTAGCTTCGGTTTATGAACCGGCTCTGTTGGTGCTGTGTATCAAACCAGCCTGAGTTTTTCACAAGTTTTAAGCGGATCCGTTGTACTCAAGGAGGTGTCATCAGCAGAGGGCATTGCAAAATGCACATCAGAAGTGAACAGTAGTAGCCAGATGGCGATTCGCACTGATTGTTTATGTTCTGTAATTACAGATTAATTTCACCCCAAAAAATGCATGGACTAACATCAATGATCAATTAAAGGGCGACTTTTACATGTGAGATGAATAATTATAAAACATGTTTTATTTTGCAGCAGTACAGCCTACACGTGTGTACAGGAAACTCCATGTAATGTTGGCAAATTTGTTGTTGTTTGTTCTACATGTTCTACAGATTCTACATAGAAATGTAGAACCTGTCGGCAGGGACGTGGACTTTAGGGATGGTAGTTTGAACTACGCTTGTAGTCCGAGTAATATTGACCAATCACGTATCAGCAGGCTGCGGGGTATGCAGGAAACAGCAAAAGCAGACAGAAGGTAATCCGCCGTAATGACATCCCGGCTCCCATCACCAGCTATCTGTTCTACATCAAAAATTCAACTTGAGACAAATCTGCTTGATGCTGTGTCACGAAAGCCAGTCGGCGTTTAGATTTCCAGACTTCCTTGAATGCATCAGAAATGATCGATCCGACCTACATTCAACAAACGAGCATTTTAAACGTAGTTTTCTTCTCCTCTTGAGGACAGACATGACAAAGCTTAATTTTTACTTTTTTACAAATCTGCGTCATGATGTTGAAATTTCAGCAGACTTAAGATCCGTTAGTTACAAGTAAACCACAGGAATAACAATTTCTTTTTCGGGTTCATACCGCAGTATGAAGTCTCTTCGTAACTTACTATTTACAGTGAAACTGAGACTCACCAGAAGCAGATGAACGGGCGCTCCAAGAAATGACAACATTTATTTCGCTGACATATCTAAAGTTTGCTTTACTTTTGTTCTGAACACAAGTTGCTAACTGGACTGTAAACAATGCAGCAAGCGGAAAAGGAAGTCTTGGCTCGAAGTCATTTAGCGCTATTCGCTGTCTAAACCAGACACGTTGTCCTCAGAGGCTATTGCGTCTCGGCCCTGATTGGCCCTGAGATAGACACGACTATGACACTCCCATTGATGTTGTCACTATTGGCAGTTTAGGTCAAAGAAAATCTGATATATTTTGAATCCAGATGGAAGTCAAAATGTATCAGCTTCTATATTTTTCTGGTCTGAAATAGTTCAAAATGTTCAGCATGGTTCATATAAGGTGCCCTAACTGGACAACAAATGTGTTTTCTATGTTGGTGGAATAAGAGTTCTTGTGTAACAGACCCAAATATTTGTTATATCCTCCAGAAGGCGCCCCGTCTCAACTATGACAGAACGATTAACCCTCTCCGACTTCCCACCCAGCGTCATAACCAACTGTGTTTTTAGAGCGCCTGACCAGGCTGGAGCTGTGCTCGGGTCTCCGCAGACGTAGTGACCATTTTCCCCTGCTTCACCCGTGAATTTCTTAAAGCAGAACAGCTAACTGAATTATTGCCCGCTTTGTCAAGGACATTTTAGTAAAAAAATAAAATGTCTGAGAGAGAGAGAGAGAGGGGAAAAACCGAAATATCAAGCTCGCTGTCACAGCCCCTTTGACGCATTTCTGTGAGGGGGCACACACCAGCCATGTCCTAGATAAACGGTACCCTGCACTGCATTGAGAGAGTCTCTACAGCAGTCAGGTTTACATAACAGCAGACAATACACGGGGAAGCACATCTCTTCCAGAGCGCTATATGAGAAAATACAGGCTGAAATGCTGCCTGTCCGTCCTGTTTAAGAGCCACTGAGGATTAGCTGTGTGAAAAAATGGGCTTCAAGATGACTCACAGCAGTAAATTAGGAATAATTTTGTAGATTGGTGTAGTTTACATGCTGGATGTTAATTAACGAGTAAGGGCATTGATGTAATTAAATTCTCAATGGCGCTGTTCTTTATTTTCTTTTTCCCCAAAGGAGATCAGCTGAGACATAAGGAACCTTACTATGGCATGCACTAATGCAAACACAGATGCTCATGCTCGGCAACGGTTGGTGGGTTTAAAATTTGCATATTATTTCGATAAAGCGTGCGTTCCCTTCCCCTTGCATCGTGCCGTGTTCAGACCGTTGCTTAAAGCTGCCCGGTCCTGTCAGTGTCAGCTTGCAGTAGAGTCAAGTATGACAGACCAGCGCTTGTAACCAGCAGACAAGAAAGTGGAATCCGATCAAGGGTCAGCCCTAAAATGAGAGGAGGAAAAAGAGAAAATCTGGAGGAGCAGAGACAGCAGAGAGCACGGGTGAAGCCCGGCTTGGCCTTTTAGTGAGAGATGAAGATGGACGAAGGATTCTCGAGGGGCCGAGCGCGTTTCCTTTTTTGGCGAGATTGCTAACAGCATTAATCATTATGTCAGTCAAGTGTATAATAAGTATCAACAAGGAATAAATGTGTAAAGGGAAGACAAGGTATAGACCAAAATGCAAAGGATGACGCGCCGAAGCAACACAGAGAGGAGAATTAGATCCGGCAACAGTCGTGATTCACTAATGCCTCGAATTAGTGCACAGCTCCCTCCAGCATACAAGGCCACAACAGAGGCCCCTTGGTACCCCCCCCCCCGCTCCCTCCTCCCCTTTTGTTTACCTATTTTTCCTCCTGAGCTGTCAGATATTATACAACCACTCTCATGCAAGCTCTGGGCGATTAACACAGCCGTGCTATAATTCAGAAAGCATTCTTACACACACACACAACAGACAGGCTTTCTGTAAGGAAGAGGACGCGCAGACAGAGTGAATCTGTGTATCATGAGGCTGTGCGGGATGACTCAGGAGAGCTCTCCAGATGAGAATAAAGATTGTGAAAAAAATGTATTTCAGCCCTCCAGATAACAATGCAGTGATTGAGCTTGTACTGTATATCTGGACAAAAGGATGGGAGCAATTATTTTGATCAATATAACACGATGAATGTCGTGTCCTCCCTGCACGGCCCGACTATTACCAGTCCTATCATGGAGGAAATAGATTTTGCAACCCTATCGTGCTCTTGGAGACGCCAACCAATTTCCTGTTAAGTCAATAATCTCTTAGGTTGAGATCGAATCTGGAAGATTTCTCCAACTTTAGCGAGCACAAGCAGCCAAAACAACAACAAGAAAAAAGGATTAAACTTCACTCTTTTTTAAATCAAAGAGAAGTTAGATCAGCCGGTGTTTGTTTCTGCTTGTTACTGACACTTCTTTTCATTGCAGTCGCACTCAAAACCAGTTGACTGAATACAGATGAACACAGGGTTTGTATTCTGGGAATGGCAGCAGCACAATGGCCCGAGCGAAGAGGATGGCTCAACACTCAGTGGAGCACCTTCAGCTTCACAAAGCAACATAAGTGACCTGCCACTCACACGACTCGAGGTGTTCTATCGAGTCGCACAAAAACCACTGGAGGTCAAAGCGTTGTGATCAATCAGACAAGCTTTATTAGTGCTGAATCTCTGTTTTTAAATTCACTATTCAAACAAAACTATCATGATAAAATGTGTTCTTCCTGCTGCTCACTGTCCCTTCAATCAAAACATTAACAAATGACAGTTTGATGACTTCATGAAGGAGCCTGGGGTCATGGGAGTTGTTGTCTTCTTGATTAAACAACCACCATGCAGATGAAAATCTAGCTGACATGACTCAGACAGAAATGATTGACGAGGTAATGTATTAAAGATTTATTCACATTACAACGAGTAATTATTTTTTGAGATAGCCATAAGTAACGATCGCTAACGAAACATCAACTTGCTACAAGCTGGGGCAGTCCAGTGCTGCTTTCCATGCTTCCATCATTATCAATACCGCTTATCCTGTTCAGGGTCGTGGAGGGGTTGGAGCCGATCCCAGCTGCCGCTGGGCGAGAGGCGAGGTACACCCTGGACTGATCGCCAGTCAGTCACAGGGCTGACACATAGAGACAGACAACCAGCCACTAAGGCTGAACGAATATGAAAAAACATCTAATTGTGATTACTTTGACTTATATTGCAATTTCAATATGATATGCGATATTTAAGGGAATGATAATTTTAAAAATCTCTTTTTCATTAAAAAACATTGTGTGATTATGGTGTGATTTTTGCAGGGACCCGTACCAAACAAAGATATTAGTTACGTCTGTGTATGATGATGTGTAGGCCAGAACATCTCTGCAGCACATTTTAATTTAAATGTTTTTTGACACACACTTCCCCTTTAACCAATATTGCACCTCCTGCAATAAGCACACTTTCACACCTAACGTGCAAGCCTTCACACTGAAACACCCCCCACATCCGTACTGTGATTTGAACCAGGAACCTTCTAGCTGTGAGGCGACAGTGCTAACCACTGCACCACCGTGCAGGCGTGGTTGAACCCATTACACTTAAAATAACTATGAGCATGTACAAGGTTGTAGTACCTTTATTTTTGGCTCTATCATAATAATGATACGTGATACAAACAGTCACCAGTTCACTGACCTCTTGCCTTACTTTCTGTCTAATCACCTTATGTTTAGCGTGTTTTCCTGGAAGTTATAGCAACTTAAGGTAATAAGCTTGAGGATTTTCATTTAAATAAAAGTCACAATCACTGAATGACACAGCATCCCAAGCGGCGCCCAGTTAGTGACGCGTTTTCCATCACCCAGCAGTGGTTGGTCTGCCAGAGAGGGTAGGCGGAGCTAAGCGGCTGCTTTTCCGCTCTCTGTAAGTGTTGCGAGTAAACAGTAATCTACTATGGCTGAACAAACAAAGAAAAGATCGATGAGAACAGATACAACTTCAACAATAAGTGAAAATCCAGAGAAAAAGATGCTCAGATGAAGGCAAACCAACCAAAGGAAATCAACCAAAGGAAATCAACCGTCAGCGAGGAAAAAGTGTGCTCCCGCAATTACTGTTTATCGCCATAGGTGCCGCCACTTTAAGAGGATAAAGGGGACATGATAAAGTTCTCATGAGTCCAAATTAAATGCACCGTAACCTTGAATAAAATTCTGAATTTCTCTGGTTGTGAATATTGTTGATAATGTACGTACATAACTCAGGCTACGAGTCCTTTTCAGAAATGTTTCTGTGGACAAACATTTCATACCTTTAAATTATATGTCAGAGTTGGTAACACTAAAGTCAGCCATAAAGCAAGTAAGACACAATTTAAATGCATCCATGCCCAGCACTGCTGTTCAAACTCACAGTGGTTTTATTCCTTCTGTGTGCCGTGTCCTTCGACTGCAGACCTGCGTCAAAAAACCTCAGAGAAGAGAAACAGCCTTCATGCTGAGCACCTACTCACACAGCTTCACCCTCCTCTTCACTCTACCTTCCTCTTATTTCTCTCTCGGGCTGATATTACATTGCACAGTGCTGCTCTAATGAAAAGCGTATGTCCTTGTATACCTATACACAAACAAAAGGTGCCTATCATAGAGGCTTGCAGGATGCATGGAAGAAGAAGCAGCAGCCTGTACGATAAGCTAAGATATCACATAGAAAGACACTCAGAACAATCTCAAAGCCTGGGTTTATTTTTAAAGCAGAACAAATTCTTTCTCTTTTTTTTTTCAAGGGTTTTGTTGATGTTTGCACTGCTCCGAGCATTTTGGATGTCAGATGGGCAGATTCTCACTTGGCAACTCTAAGAAATGGCAACTCAGCTCTCCCACTGCAAAACCCCATGAGACCGTAGAGAGAAGGAAAACAGAGAATGTCGTCTTGTTTCTTGGATTTCAGGGGACGGGAAAAAATATATTTAATGAGGCCTTGTGTTGTTTCTCTGAGCAGAAAATAAAACTTCAGATTCTGCTGCCAGATGCCTTTTGGAATAGAAGGAAAAAACATACAAAACCGTTGAAGTGCATTTTTCCACGCGCTGAGGCCCTGAAGGCGTGTTTCTGAAGACGACTGTGGGCAGCCCACATAAAGTCAACCCATGTTAGTCAGACAAATTAAATCAGAGCCCCTAAACAAGCTTGATATTGCAGCTATAGGATGCACCTTGCACCTCTTGAGGGCTCCTGCCGTCGAGGTTCAATTGCATCTGCCTCTACCTGCACTTGATAATGTTGGGGTTGTAATTTAGGTTTGATTTTGTGGCTCTTGTGGGACCGGATTGAAGCTGCAGTCATTACCGGCTTCCGCGCTATAGAGAGGCTTGGAGCCGACACAGGGTGCATTTCAAAAGCCTCTGTGCGATCCCTCAGCCCTTTTGACAAGGACAGATCCCCACAGAAGCTTTTCTGGCAGGCGCATCTCAACAAAGAGCGGCTCTGCTTTGAGTTAAAAATAAAAAAATAAGGAAATAGAATAGATTCAATGCAGCATATGGACGGCTGTGAAAAACACTTTGGTTCTATTTCACAAGCATGCAAAGCTTTGGTGTGCAGCAGTGAAGGCATGAAGGCTGGGCGTGTTGCAGGAGAATAAATGTCAAGAAGTAGCTGGAGTGATGATAAGGTTATATGACAGAGGTGCAAGCGGTGCAGTGTTGCATAGATGTGATCACTACAGATAAAAAGGTCCCTGAGCCCTGTCTCCTGTCATATAAACACATCTACATGCATGAAGCCTGGCTGCATTTACACACGCCTCCGTAAACTACAAGAGTCATCACCACACACCCTGCATCTTCATCAAGCACATGTGCATGCATGTGCACACCTACTGCACATTGCTTGTGTATGTGTGGCTGAGCAGGCAGATGTCTCTAATGCAGGGAAACCGTGTTTAAAAATAAAACGGCAGAGGGAATGATAGAGATTGTCTCAGAAGACAAAGAGGCTAAAAAAGCTGCAAATCTCCCTTTTAGAAGCGGTCGCTACAATCTCACCACGCAGACAACAACCTAGAGAAGCCTAAATATAACAGCATCCTGCAGAATAAAGCCACTGCTCCTCCTCCTCCTTCCTCATGGTCCAATTCAGACAGACCAGATGAGAGTTACACCAGATGTGTCATATAGGAAGCTGCTTTGCTACAAATTGGATGATTAACAGAGCCGTGCAGCCAGCATTGAGGCATTTGGCTGTGCTGCGCAGCTCGCTGGAGAGTGATTGGCTTTCAGGGCCGAGGGAGCAGATGGGACGGGGACACAGAGCTGGACCGGAGTGCCTCCTTGGTTTTGCATCAAAATATCCGGCCCATGCTCCTCGTCTGTTGTCAAACGCACATGCATTAAAAAAAAAAAGATAATGAAGCTGCTGTTTCAAGCAGAATAGAAGCGGCTCGTTGTTCATGGCAAGTTATCTCCGCCTTTAGCTCCTCCCCCTTAACATTAATTATGCAGCTCAATGCAGCACTCCGAATCCCTGCTGCAGCTCACCCACACTACAATAATCGTCCGCTTTCTCCCACTCTCTCTCTCTGTGTGTCACACACACACACACACACACACACACACACACACATTCTCAACTATAGTCAAAGACAGCATTTTCCTCCAAGCACCACCTTGTGAACAGCGTGCTTTTGCAAGGATTTAAGACACGACTGAAGCAATTCTCGCTCCTTTTTTCAGGAGATTTCACAGGGTTTGATGTTCTCTGTCTTTTTGTACTAAAAGAAAAAAAGTCACCACACGTGTAAAACGCAGGTTAATACAATATTAAATCTATTTCTAAACCCCATTTTAAATCAAATGCATATTATTCCCTTCACACAAAGTAAGCTACATATTTTCCCAGTCGTGATTCAAACACATTAGTTCAGAACATCTGACACATTTCATCTGAATGAATACATTTACAATGACTGCAGGTTGGATTACTATCTTTAGATACAGCGTGACTCACGAGCAGCACATACAGCATTTGCGCCTCATCGTTTTCAAAGCCTGCTGCTGATTTCACTGCAAATCAGAAGCAAACACGCGCGGTCTGATGTTGCCGAGGCAAACACACTTAACAGCTCAAACACCTGTCTGGCGAGGTGTAATTGACTCGACTCCTCCTGAACACAGCGAGAGACACAATCAGAACTTGTCACCGGGAGCAGGGAGAGTCCACACACACACACACACACACATACACACACACTCTTCGCCATGTGAATCAGCTACATCAGCAAAGTAGAGGAGGAAAAACCGGACAACATACAAAGAGGGAAGCTCTCACGCTTCAGCCGTCCAGCCCGCAGGCAGGCAGTGGGATGGAAACTTAGCAACTGCTTGTGGAGGCAGAAATTAGCTTTTCCTTTTTTCCTTCCTTTCCTAGAGCTTTAACATGATCGAGATTAATTTCACATCTGCATGCGTGTGTTTGTGAGCTTGCGTGTATCTATTTCTGTGTGACACAGAGGGAGCGTATAGTCGCATGCCCGGCCAAAAGCTGCATAATTAATCCAGTTGAAGTTAAGTGTGATGCTACTCTGTGTGAGTCATTCACACATACTTTACACTGCCTGACTTTACATCAAATAAATAGTGTTTTTTTCTGTAGCATTAGCCATCAGAGGAAGGTCTTGGCAGTTATTCCTAGGACAGTCATTTTGTATGCAGCACACAGGGCATCATCAACCAGACGTCAAACCACACGCGTACAAACAGGAGCTATTTAGGGGTACATGATGTTTGTCTCCCTATTGTTGCCATTTCAATAAGTTCAATAAAACTGTGTGTGTGTTTGCAAAGAAGCTACATCTAGGAAAGCAAACACAGAGGCAGATGTTCCTAATGAGGACAACATGGCCGGGGAAGGTGCTATCATTCAGCGAGTATCGGGTGAAGTGAATGTGTTGTACGCTTACATAATCCAGGGGGAGCGTGAATTGACTACTCCCCCTCTCTCTCTGCACATGTGACAATGCGCTCGCAGGCGCAGGTCGCCTTCCTTTTTTGTTGTTGTCATGAACATGTTTGCCATCCCTCCTTTTAAAATCTGTGCATCATCAGACGTCCGGAATGCACAACGGAGGGTCAAAAAAAGCTCTTTGTGAGGTTGCTGTTCGTCAGCAGGCAGCCCTGCGCGCTGTGCAGCTCGCCTGCTGCAGGGGTCTTTTCAGTGCATGGAACCGGATGGTGAGCAGAGAACACAGCGGGGGCTGGGCACCGCAATGTACTGCAGTGCTCGTAGCTCTGCTATGCACACCCACTCTCTTCCATTCTTGCTCTGCCTCTGACAATCTCTCAATCTCTCTCGCTCTATCTCTCGCCCTCTCCCCCCCCCCTCCTTTACTTATATCATTTGTCATGCCTTCCTCTCCTCACTTTCTCCTCATTGCTTTTGTCCTTTCCGTGCCCGTTTTTCCTCCACACTCACGAAGCTGGCTGTAATCCAGGTGTCCAACACCGTCTCCTGGAGTCTTCATTTAAACTAGCCTGCCCTCTGTCACACTCACACGCACGCTGAGAATCACATTCACACAAATACGTACATAAATACATCCTGTAACCTTTCCCTGGAGAGTGTGATAAAGTGCCCTCTTCCTGCTTTTGGATAAGGCACACACTCACAAACACACTCTGTCCTTTCGACACTCACTGTATTCATCACCGTGTCATTCTAGCATCCCCACGAGACTCTCCTCACCACATCTGCAATGTAACCATCTGTGCAACCTAAAACCTACTCTGGCTTGTTCCATGACTTTTTACAGCACCTCTTCTCCTCTCGACACGGGAGAGTTTGGGGGTTGTTGGTATCTGTAGTCCGTCACAGTGACAGCCGTAGCTGCTCCGCTATGTTGCGTATACCATCATTTATAGGGGCACACTAAACGCCCATGTCGCACAGTCTGGGACAGAGGGTGTCACACATGCGGCATGAGCAATGACGAGCCTGACAGCTGCTCCCTTCCTCCAAAAACCCGACAAGTTTTCGTAGAGCTACATGCACGAGATTAAAAAGACAAACCTTGAGAGGCAACTAGCTTATCCCACTAGCAGTCCTCACCCAGCACTGCACATGGCCAGAGCTGTTTATGTTTTGGACACCCTGATTCAAGGAGCTGCCAAAACATCGAATTAGCCTTAAGTTGACGTAAATCACAGGATGCAGGTCTGTGTCTCTAAAGCAGCCTAATCACAATTGGTTAAATCTCCTCCATCTCTCGCACTCTGCCTCGAGCTGAAATTGAGATACTGGCTAATTCCTACGAGCAGTGAGGGGTCTCATTTCCGTTTCCCATTAACGAGCTGAGGTCTCTGATCATTGCTATTCGAATGAGTTTCTCAGTGTGCCGGCTGCATCCTGCAGAGACACTTCCCTGGTTGCTCTCAACCATGACACGAAACAAAGCTCGGTGTGACAGCAGGTGTTGGAACTGTGCGGGCTGCAGTCATTGCATTATCTTTTCTGTGATAGTCTTTTTAACACCTCCTCGATTGTTGTCACATTGATTTATGGGGAACATAATTAGTCACTTTAACAAACAAAATGTTATGTGCAGATGCTTAACCTGCATGGTTAAATTTCATCCCACAGTTTGAGGATTATTTTGCTTTAAAAAGGAAGCAAGAACAACACCTCAGAAGTGACACTCCCACCTGGAGAACAACACAGGTAGACAACGACAGGAAGGAAACAGCTTGCGGATGACTTTTCAGCACGTCTGTAAAAAACATAGTTCTCTTTAAGATGGACTGTGTTCTAGAAAAAGCAGAGGTGCATGAATAATGAAAAGTGTTTTGCCTCGTGTCTTCAAGAGTAAAGGCAGGAGATTCAGCGAGCAAAGCCAAGTGAAATGCAAAATGGAGATGTGGAAAATGTTAAAAGGCAGACTGTTTATTAGGTCAGCTTAATAGACGTAGTTAGAATAAATTAAGTAAGCCCTAAAGTGTCATCCAACCCTCATAACTTAAGCATTTCAGTGAAGGGCTTATCAAAAGCCTCAGCTCTGAGATCTGTCCATGGTGCTGAAATGAGTTACATCTCCTCCCCAGCCCTCTCCTTATCCCTGCATATAACTCAGTGCTGAATAATTTAAGACATAATTTAACACCAGTGACTTGGATCAGAGATTCTGGTCAGGTTCATGCATGTCTCATGCTCATATCTACTATCTGAGGGTGAAAGGTGTTAGCCCTTTTTTCTCCTTAACACCAGTACATGCTGTTCTCTACATCCAGCCTAACGAT
Organism: Semicossyphus pulcher; assembly: GCF_022749685.1. Lineage (NCBI taxonomy): Eukaryota > Metazoa > Chordata > Actinopteri > Labriformes > Labridae > Semicossyphus > Semicossyphus pulcher. The sequence goes on from NW_027211637.1 coordinate 24,300,353, forward strand.
GGCTTTCAGCGTGCCCACACAAAACGCACAAAGTCCTTCCATATTTCCTCCCATGCTGCAGCAGCAGGCCAGTGTTTAAGAGAGATTTTCAGCAGAGAAAACACACACTGCCCACTGCTGGACAGTATCATATCTCCATTCACAAATGATGAAGGTCAGACTTCCATAAAAAGGCAGTGGGATGTAATGAATAAACTGTGAAAGCTGATGATGAATGCATACTGAGAAAACAAAACAAAGATGTGTTAGGATGAATCACCTGTCCTTCTCTATAAAAACAAACAAAGCCTCACTTTCCCGTGTTGTTTGAGCTCATTTTAAAATCAAAAACATATCCTTATTGAATAAATACTCCAGCGAGGGTACACACACATGATAACACTTTTTTTCTGCTTCTTTCTTTTTTTGTATGCTTTAGTCACTGAGCATGGTTCACCCAATCAGAGAGCCTACTTTTGCTGCAGGCTCAGACTCAAAGGAAGTCCCAGAACAGCAGATAAACAACACACAAACTCATCACGAGGCTCAAACGCTATGAGAGCCAATTCAATCTGTTATCTAAGCAACCCCCAGTGATACCCAGAATGCAAAATGAGAGCATGCTCGACACAAATCAAATGGGATGCAGTGGTCTCGTTGCCACACTGAGCTTATCAGAGTGAATATACAGTATAACCACAAACTTTACTCTTATCCCAAGCAGGGATAGAAAATAAGTAAAAATGGATTTTTTGGAAAGCTGGGAGATGATTTGACTCGCTGTGGCTGGATGCTGAGGCAGCTCCGCTCAGGGATGTAATGGGATACTGCAGCACTAGAGAACCGTGTGCACAGAAACTTGCCTAGAAGCATCAGGGAGTCCCGCACTAACCTTCCCCCTCCCTCCCTCCCTCTGCCTCTCCCTGTGTCTGTCTGTCAAGTCTTTATTACGTAAAAAAACCCCACTAAAGTTCAAATCCATGTCTGCATTTAAATCCAAATACATATGAAAGACTACAAAGAGGGGCAAAAAAACAGAGCAACAAAGAAGAGAACAACAACTTCAGAAGTGTAAGAACCAGCGTGCCCGGAACGCAGCAGCTTACCTTTCGTGCAGGTTGCTCTCCTCTGGACGCCGAGCTCTTCCCCGTCTCCACAGGCTCCGACACACTTTGAGATAGAGAGAAAAAGAATCAATCTTCTCTTACTTATTTCCAGTTTCAGAATGAATAAGTCTAACACAGCCCCTCTAGACACACCTTTTACTCTGTCCTCCTGTAAACTCTGCCACATGTACACACACAGACACCCATTCAAACGCACCCCAAGACTGGAGTACACAAATTGATAAAGATCTGCTCAGGGGAGGGATGAAAACTACACACACTCACACACACTGCAGTTTTTTTTCCCCTTCCTCTTGCCCACTCGCTCTGCTGCTTTTTTCCTGCTGTCTCTGCCTGCACTGTGTCGTGATTGGCCGAGCTGCTCTTCAATAACATAAGCTCTCTTCTTTAATTGGAAGGGGGGCCAGTTATGTGGTGCACCAGAAACCCTCCCGCCCAGCTCTTCTCTCTCTTTTTTTTCCCTTTTTTTCCCTAAGTGCCTGTGGAGAATAATGCTGAGCTCTGCAATTTCATACGCATCGAGCGTCGAAAAAAAGGGAATGGAGGACAGAGGGAGGAAGGAGGGAGGGAGGGAGGGGGGATGTATGTGGGAGAGAAAAGGAGCGAGAGCGGGAATGGGGGAGAGCGTCGGCGGAGAATCAGTGGACCGCAGTGGGACAAGAAGAAGCTGGATGGAGACAACAGGAGAGAGGGGGGTTTATTGGGTGGGATGGAGGCAGATTTGGATGCACAGTCCAGCATCCATCCGCAGCATGCCGAGGTGTGACAGCAGGTCAGCTGAAGGGAGACTTCCCTGAACTCACTGCAGCGCGGCTAGGTGGCTCTGCTGCAGTGTGGAGTGTAATTGCCAGGCAAGAAGGGGGGATGGGAAGGGTGGTGGAGGAGGCAGAGGAGGAGGAGGAAGAGGAGGAGAGTGGGGGTTGGTTGCAGTGATGCCGAAGTACAGTCTTCCAGCAGCCAGCCGGGATATATGGGGGGGGGAAACGGGCAGGCAGCCTCAGCGTACAGCGGTTAATGCTCTTTCCTCATGAATTATTGAAGGTGCCCCAGAGGAGAGAGGGAGGGTCACAAAGTACAGAGATTTTTCAGACAGTCTCGCTGCTACAGAGGTTTATGATATTTACAGACACCTGAAGTACATGTCATCGAGGTGGAGTATTTAATCCAACTAATGTAACAGACCAGTTTAAATGGAGATGTGATATATTAGCTCTCTGCTCCCCCACTTCAGTTTCATGATTTGTTCTCACATCCTGGAGAAAATGGATTTACTTTGTGGTCTCCGATTCTCCTGCCCCCCTACCGCCTTCTTTGACTCACATCTGGTGCCTCCTCCCAACGTGTCCCGGGCTACATTAAAGCACAATACCCGGACAGATCAATAATGGATCATACAATGCACCGACCATCTGCAGAGGCTACAATGAGCACTCTGGAAGTTATACGATGCTCAAAGACAAATGCAAATATACTGTTTGCTCGGTCAACAATGTGACTAATTGATGGAGGGAAAGGCAAATAAAGAGAAAGCTGATATTTAAGGCTCAATGTGATAATACCACGTGATGTAAAACCAGAAGGGACAGGTGAACAAATCCTAGTACAATCCTGATTTAATGCTAAATCTAGATTAGCACATTAGCATGTCTGGAAAGCAGCCTTCGTCTTCTAAAGTAGCTGAAAACTGATGATAAATTGTAATAATAATATGCGCAGAAGTTCATGACGGCATTTATTTCCATGTAATCTTTAACATACTGTGTTTTTCATTGAAAAAGAATGCCATTATGGGCACATATTGTGGGAATGATACAGAAAAGTGCATAAACTATGTAGTACAATTAACAAACTTTTGTATCAGTCATCTGCGCCTGTTTTCCTTCATCACTTTGGTTTCTGCTTTCTCAGGAAGACTGTAGACTGTGATGGAGATGTCTGTGTGTTCGAAGACCTGCTCCAGTATCTCCGACACTCTTTCCCACGCCAGTCGATCCAGGCCACAACCAATACTGTAAGAAAGAGATAAAAAGACATGCAGTTTAAGAGGTCTTTTTTTCCTCCTAAACATGGTTTGATAAAGTATCCCCAAATGACCACTAAGGACACACCGAGGCATTGATATCCTTGTTACTCCGTTTAGTACACAGTGTGACTTCATGTCCTCCAGGCTCTCTCTCAGGCTGTCATAGGTCGGTTTTTGGCTCGCCTTTTTCTTTGTAATCTGCAAGATAATATGAGGAAGGCAACAATTATTATAATACCCCCAATGTTTTTATTGCATAGTAAATTATTGTAATTAACTGTTACATCTTTACCAGATAGTAGACAAAACGTCTGTCTCGTTTCAGTACAGCACACTGTCCCATCAGCTTTTCTGTTTAGAAATAAAAAAGGTAAAATTAGCTGGCCCACTGGTGAACTCATAATTAAAATTCATGCCTTGCAGGGGGAAAAAAATGTGTTCCAACCAGCAGATGTATTTTTATATTCTAGTGCAGATCCTCAAGTTTCCAAAGAGACCAAATATGTCAAGATGCATTTAGGGTAAATGTGAACACAATTATTCATATGACGTCAAGAATATTTTCATTGTGCTGATGATGAAGCAATAACATCATAAGAACAAGATTATTTTACTTACTGTAAGACTAAATAGCTGGGGAAAACAAAAGCAGTCTGTTGAACAAAATGATCACCTGGGAATAAATACCACCCAGAATAAGACATTTTCCCTCTTATGATTTTTTAATTAAAAGTCTGACTCACTCTGTTCCTTTAACTCTTCTACCCCTTTGAACTTCTGCTTGAACATGACTGCTATGCCTGCCCCCATGCGGCAGTCCTCACTGATGCAGTGAGCCAGAGCCTCGTCCTCAGGGCAGGAGAACAGGTTGCCCGTCACATAGTTCAGTCTCCAGCTGTCTTCTGCAGGCTAGCCAGGAGGGGGCAGCATAACACCGTGTAAAGAAGCATGATGACAGAACGAGAAATAAACACTGGGGCACGGCATGAGAAACACTTTTTTAAGCGCCTCTTCCCCCTTTAAGTTTAAGCTTTACCTGAATTGTGTCAGTGTTGCCTGGTTCTTCAAGTTCTGACGACATTGACAACAGTGAGCAAAGCACTTGAGCGGTGAGTTGATCAGGTGTGTAACGTTACCGTCACGAATACGCATTAAAACGAGGGATATACTTCTCTTGACTTCAGCTAAAGGACGGGTGGCTGGAATATGATGCGACAGTCAAACGTTTCACGTCATTTGACTGCATGTGGTCGTTTCAACGCTAAAGAAACTAACTGTTTAACAGCTCAGCAAGCTAGTAATGTAGCTGCCACTACAGAGCTGGTCATGCTCTCGCGAGAGAAAACGAGACTTTGTGGATTGGGCACCTCAAACTGAAAATGTAGGTTTCCTGCATTTTATTCTACGCAGACAGTATATTTTATCACAAAAATGCACAATTTGACTGCTTACTTGTACAAAATGTTTTCATAAAAATATATACAAAGAATGTAACCTAAAACCATCTCGTTTTCATTAGCAAACTTAATATTTGTCATGAAGTTTTAGTTTTTTTTATGTAATATCTAATGTTACCTTTGAAATTGTATCATTCTCCATTCTAAAAGTAGATTTCTGTAAAACAAAACAATCAGTGTGAAACTGGTATTTATTTTTAATGTTTTTAAAGACCCCACAAACCCTCACAGATATTTTTATATGTTCTGTTATATTAGATCTCTACTCAGTTTGGGCAAAACACCAATAACAGTTACAAGTTGTCCTGCTCAAACAGGTGCAACAAAAATCTATGACTGAGGGAAGCAATTGTCAATACATTTTTTACTGTACACACCCACACAGATGTTAGAAGAGGTCTTGTAAACAGGTAAAAACACCTTTCTGTGGGCGGTCATGGTTGTTTGTAGGCTTAAAGTATGTGTATTGAATAAATGCTTATTTTATGACAAACAAAAACAAAAATTCAACAAGTACCTTGCCTAACAACTCTAATATACAGGCATGTAAACAGACCTAAAAGACCATAGATGGAAATAAATAACCTCAAACTACTTTTGCGCAATCACTTGTCTCATTGTGGAAACTGAGCCAAAATGAATAAACAGGCTGCCTTTTTTCCAAGAAAATGACAGTGGTATCTTCTTTTATATACACAAAAACTACAACAGATTAAAAATGTGTGTGACAGATTGACAGCTATTGTTTTAGCCTGATAAGTCAGAACTGCGTCTTTGCTCGTTCATCCAGTCCCCAGGGTTAACGTCCATCTGCAGCATCTTCATCACCCACTTATCCCTCCGTGCTCCATCAATGAACTCGTCCAGCGAGAGCTCCCCTAAATGACAGGACACAGTTATCCCCTTATCTTAAGAAAGCATCTCTCAGTTCCTGAATGTATCTTTTTAATAAGCATAGGGACAATTGTACACCCTCCCTTTCGTTGTACACAAGCAACGCTGACCACAAGCACACTTTTTACATTAACAGGCCACAAAGCAGCTTGACACAGACCTGAATGATTACATTTTAAATCATTTCTGAAGCATTTTGAGCTGTTACAAACACTCACCGTCTCCATTTTCATCAACCAGCTCAAATATGCGGTCAACCACTTGGTCTGGTGTCAGCAGATTGCAATCTTCATCCAGCTCTCCATGGCAGGCTTTCTTCAGTCGATAGATAGACTGAAAGTGACAGGAAAGCATCTTACTATGACACCAAAATTCATTACTGATATATATTACTAAATAGTTGTAAATATTACCTCCACAATTTCAAGAAGCTCTGTTTTATCAATGCATCCGCTTCCATCTTTATCATACATTTTAAATGTCCATTTAAGCTTGTGTTCCAGTTTCCCCCTCAGGACCAGGTTCAAGGCTGCAACATACTCCAGGAAATCTATGGTGTTGTCCTGCGTACATGAAGAGAAAGGCAAAATGTCTGTACTGCAAAAATTCTGGATAGAAGATAAAGACATTATCGGCATTCTTCCTCACACAATTCATCCATCACTATAGTTATCTATCATCTATAACTATCTAAATAGTGACTATTATTTTTTTCTGTCTATAGATTAACAAATAATCAACTTATACTTCAGCACATCAGAAGTTTCTACTTACTCCGTTCTTGTCAAAGGCTCGAAACATGTTTTCAATGTACTCTGCCGCCTCCTTGTTCTCCGTTACACCGAAGAAGCTCTTGAACTCGTGCATGAAGAGAGTCCCGCTCGGACACTCCACAACAAATTTTTTGTACCATTCCTGCAGCTCTGCAACATCGATTTCCTTGTCTGGGTCACTGTCCTCGCTCAGGCGCTGACCCATTGTCAGAATTGTTACGTTGAATCCTTAAAGACTGAAATGAGTTCTTACATTACATGAAGGTGTTTGACATTTTAAAGTCTTTAAAAGATTCCCTCTGCATCACCAAGATCCTTAATTTCCGAGCCAAGTACTGCAACAAACTTTGTGCAAATCAGAACCGACCACAATGATCAAAATGACATAAGCTCCATACGAAGCTGAAATGTTATTAGGCTTTCTAGTAAGGCAAATCCCCTCTGAAAGTGAGGACGAGACAGACACTGTTATGGATCACATGATTGGGGATTAGAAATGGACACTTGTCAAAATCTATTAGTTCACAGACAGATCACAAGAGGATTTCCATGTAGCTACCTTTTCTAAACAGAGACACATACATCTAATGTATGCTAGTTTACATGCTAATAATAGGTTTCAAGTACCTCTATGGTAAAATTTTAATAAATTATTATACTGTATAGATCAATGTTTTCATGGTGGGTCTGAAAGTAATTATGTTTAAGTAAAAGTTAAACATGCTACAACTCTGGAACAGGGTCTGTATGCTAAATGATAATGTCAGATATGAAGTGTTCAAATAAGTGTGTCAGAAGTCCAAGTTTAGCTTTCTAAGTGCAATCTTTTTGGGTAATATTGACCCTTTGAATAATTGATAAAGCATTTTATTGACAATTTAACATGTTACCTGATGGATTAAACACTATTTATTTTAAGTCAAACTCAAGAACACATACTTCCAGGGGATGAAACTCGCATACCAATGCATAGGTTAAATAGTCTAAGGTTTACAGTCAAAGAATGTCTCATGAAAATATGCTATCAGTTGCATTATGGGAAATGTAGGATTCAACAAAGAGCTTGACCTAGTCTAGCCAATAAAAAAATCAGGGTTTCTCTGGCACTGCTCAGTCAGGTTGTTGATGCTTTGATTAATGACTTATGTGAACCAGAATAAGCCGACTTGTTTTTTGTAATTGTTTTGTGCCGTATGTCTGAAACTTTGTTAAAATGTGCTGCTGCTGTCTTGGCCAGGACACTTTTGTAAAATAGATTTTTCCTGGTTAAATAAATTTAAATAAAATAAATATATAAAAAATTAATTAGAGTCTTTTGCGTCTTCATGCACGTGGAAAGCTTCATCACTGATGTTCCCCTTTAAATAAGTCGTCTGGTATTTTAAGTTCCTGACGAGTCTGATGACTCACACAGGCCAAGTGTTTTGGTATCCCTAAAGCTCTGACCAAAAGGTAGTAGGTTATTTACTGCTACCTTAATTACTGTTTGCATGCTTGATTCAGTCTCACTGAAGCCTGTGATAAATATGCTGCGGCTAAATTCCCTAATGTTGGACATCACAACATTACAGGAGAGCAGGTATATTTGGGAATCAGGTTAAAACAACTACCAGGCTTTTGGCCTTGTGTGAGCACTGGGCTGGAGAGTAGTCCTTGGAAATTTGGAAATAACTGCATGTTTTCATCAGAATTACAGTCCCACTGTTAGTGGAAGCCATATCTATTGTTAGAGTTAGCAGCTTAGCCTGGCCCAATACCTTCCTGGCCCCTGATATGCGCTGACAACGGGGATAGTGATAATCTTAGCTTAGAGGTGTCAAGGCCATTTTTAGTATCACAGGATGTTATCCTCTCAGCTTCCTGCTCTTACATACAAAATATTTTATATCACACTTGTAGTTCAGACCCAGTACCAATGGCAGACTTGCACTGACAAGACAGGTCCTAACATTTTTCAACTCTGTGTTGTCTCTCTAACACTGTTGTGTCTCCTACTGTTCTGGCTCAGTTGATTTAATTATGTCTACAGCCAGGCTTTGTGAGGCCGTATCTTCTCTAACCAAATGTTCACATCAGCATGCTAACATGCTTACTATGGTAATGGTAGCATCTCATTGTTTTAGTGGTATAATGTTTTCCATGTTCACCAATCTTTATGGTTTAGCTTGAGGGCAAACATTTGCTATTTAACAAGCAGGGAACATCCATAGTGTTGGATAAAATTAAGTTTTGTCCAGATGAGAAGTCAGGAGATCAAAGTTATTATATATTTCATAACAAAACATAAAATAGTTGTTGAGATATTTCAGTAACTTCATAGTGCTACAGAAATGTCAAAGGATCAACAAGGCCAATGGAATAATTAATGGAAACCATAAATTATGGCACCACAACTCGTGTTAATTCATTATGTAGATATTGAGATACATCACAGAATAAATGAAAACTTTGACAGCTGGGCCTACGAGGCAACGTCCTCGTTTTTTTTTTTTGATCCGACGGCCGATAAGAGTTCATTTCTCTGCAAATTTTATTTAACTTTGTTTTATTTACTTTATAAAACTTCTGGAAGTTATTTATTTATTTATTTAAATTTTCAGTTAACTTTATAAGAGATGCTGCTGACCCTGGGAACTCCCTGCGCTTTTTGTTTGTTTAATAAACATATGCTTAAAGGCATTTAAACAAAGTTAAGTGTTGGAGTTTGTATTATTCAAAGTTTTGATGCCAATATTTTCACTTTTACTGCAAATGAATATCGGCTCCAAATATCGGTTATCGGCCTCCTTGACTACTAATAATCGGTATTGGTATCGGCCCTGAAAAAACCATATCGGTCTATCTCTACATAGAACAATAACACTAACACTAATATCAATCTATAAAAAAAGACTCTAACAAGCATGCTAACACACAGCTACTAGTTTACTAGCTTAAATTACTAAATGGATGAAGTAACAACTTTATACAAAGTATACTTTATACTACCCTTTAAAAACAGGAGTTTACAATGTGCTTTGACACATGAGGCAAAAAGGATACTTAAGAGTAAACATGTAGCAGGTTTGGCTAATGTTGGTTTGTTGCACGGCAATTAGCATCTTAGCATTTAATGCCAGCATTAGAGTCCCTCCCTCTCAAACACATCATTCATTTTGATATTAGATTAATTCTGATTGATTACTCTAGCTATGTTATGTTTGTTTACCTTTTTTTGTTTGTTCAAGACAAAAAAAGTAAATAAAAAGTCAAATTACAGCCAAATACTCTGAGTGTAACCGAGTGACACACAGTCACCAATGTAGCTACTTTTCATAGTGACAAATGGAAAAATAGTGATTCACTGATCTTAATTGTTGTGCTGGTATAGAGCTCAACTGAATTTGCACCTCAAAAAGAAAAACTCCTTTATAATATTAACGGAGCACACTTCACTTTCATTTTCAGCATTTATTGCTTTCCATGAATACTATGATACAAGCTCAAGCATTCAATTTCCAGCAATCATCCGTTCTACGAAGGCAGTGGACAAGTATTACAAGTCTACAAAAACTGATTTACAGATACATACTGTATAAATCCAAGCTATCAAAAGGGACAGTTTTACAACAAAGGTATGACATACAGAAAGTGTAAAAGTACCTTGTGTTCTGTTGACAGATTCGGAGACAGAAATGTTTTCCCTTAAGCCGAACAAATACTCCATCTAAAACAAAGTGGTTACTACTGGCGATTTTTGTGTGTGAATATTGGCTTAATACAGTGACAGCACAAAACTGGCTTTTTCAATATCCTTCAAGGGGTCAGTTCAGATAGGTGCAAAATAATGTTAATACATTTTATGGTATGTGCTTCATAGAGAAACCAAACAGGGTGCTGGAGAGACACATTCATCAGAGGAAAAGTCAAAACATCTTTGCTTAGGCAAAAAAGAATCTAAAACTTTAATCTTTTTGGAAATGCATGCCGAATGAGTAAAGAATGATGACATCTTTGAATACATCAGTAATCAAGGTTAAATTATAAATCTCATATATAAAAATCAGGAAAAGATTAGAAAAACTTTTAGTCAACAGTGAAAAACACAGTCTCTATAATCTTGAAATAATTTCCTTCCAGTTTACAGACAGGGCGATGTGTAGCCTTGAGTGGTTCAAACTGAAGAGGACAAAAAGATCCTTCTGTGAGGAATCTTGAGGTCAACATCTCTCCTGGTCCTGAAGTCTAGAGGTCCACAGTGCTACAGATATACCCTCGGTGTGGTAAAATACAGTGTAAAAAAAGTCGGTTGGCAGACTGGGCTTCATGTTAGTCATGCTCCCCAGGCTCTGTTGCACTCTTTGCGCTGTTTGAACTGTCAGCGTCGCCCTCTGTTGACAAGTCAGGTGAATTACTAGAGGAGGGGTCCTGCTTGTCACTGGGTGGGCCTTCTCCATCACTGCTGCTGCTGCTGCTGCTGCTCTCACCGTCAAAGCTTGCGCTTTTCTCTGATGGAGACGGCTGATCAGGCTGATCCTCGATGGTGTCTTTCTCCTGATTTTGGACGTCCCCTCTCGCAGATGAGTCTTCCTCCTTTTCAGAAGGTTCAGTCTGTGTGCTGCTTGGTTCTGAGGACCAAAGTGGAGGTTTAACAATTATTTTCATTATGGACTAAACTGACTTATTCTTGCAAATATTTGGTTTATTGATGCAAGATGTCAAATTTTACTAGTTAATTTGCTTTAAGCATATTGAGCCCTTAAAGTATGGCACCGATATAGCTCTAAACTTCTATGTAATCAGCTCAAGGTTAAGAGTTTAAAAAAGGTCAAAATAGATGCAGCAGAACCCGGATATCGTCTTTTTTTATTCCATGATTTCCACGCAACGTCAATGCTAAAACAATCAACAGTGTGGTGCATCAATCTAACACCCATGTGATAATTCTAACGTTCTCTTGTACTCAGTTTTTGATGCATTAACACTTACCATCATCCTTTGAAACAGTAGGTGCGTCACAAGTTCCACTTTCCTGGTCTTGATCACAAGAGTCTTTTGAAGACTCCGATGTCTCCGGCGTTTCCTCTGACCCTTTACAGCCTGATGGCTCCTTTTCTTCACTTTCAGCCTCATCCTCTTCCTTCTCATCGAACTTGAGCCTCTTGACCTCATGCTGGCCAGCATCAGAATCCTCCTCTTCCTCATCCTCAGAGTGTTTGTTCTTTATTCCACTGGTTGGTGAAATTTCACCCTCTGATAGCGGGGAATCACTGCAGTAATGACACAGACACAGGAAAATAGTTCATTACATTATATAATCAAGATTAAAGCATTGGGAGGCTCATATTTGTTCCTTTTAAAGATACTATCTTGAAAAGAACCATGGAAGAAATCTGTCTCTCCTTTTCAAATAAAACATTAAAAGGAGCAATTCTTCCCTGGAAAAAGCCACTGTCCGTCAAAGCTGGTGTTCTCTGTAATCGATAGAATAATAATATTTGAAATTGGCGCTATAGCTGTGGAGAAAGTTGTGCAAACAGCTCGTGGCTCATTCCTACAACACCCAGCGTGCATTGTGCCCCTCCCTCTGAAAGGAACGGCCCAGTGAGAGGCGCTGGTGTGAAATACTAACATTTCGCTGCAGGCAATGGCTCAGAGCGGGACAGAGTCTGAAATACGACGAGAATATACCGGTGGATCGTCTAAAAAACTTTGGGTCAGCAGTCTACATTTCAAACCTGATGATTTTGAACCAGACATGACATCGGAGGCCGGCGTCCTGGATTGAGGAAGTGTAGTTTAGCAAGCTCCAAGTTATCCTCCCAGATAACGTGTTTTATGTAGTCTGGCAGCGTTTTTCCAGGGCTCATTGGAGAAGCGGCTAGCGTCCTCCAAAGGAACAGAGCAAAATGTTCCCTTGAATTATACTCATTCAGTATACACACCTGATGCGGTCATCCTCCGTCTCCTCTGTGGCTGGCTCTGGCTCTTTACTGACAGGACAGTCAGGAAGTCCGTTGGTCGAAAGTGAGGTCGCCAATGACAGCTTTGGTCTGATGTGCGGTTTTGGTGTGCCTGGTCCGTTTACATTTCGACTGAAAAAAAGAGAACAGGACCCTTTCTTACTCTGCTCACATGAAAAGATGGCAAATCAGCAGAACCTCTAAGACCCAAACTGACAGACAAGACATAACTACCTCTACTATAGCCTTGTGTTATTTTAGATATCTGGCTCTAAACTATTTCAGCTATCCACCTGCTGGTGTCTGAGGCAACTTTAGATTTGTGGAAGTCAATCACTGACAAGTGTGTGGCTCCCACCTGTCTGAATATAGAGAAGAGTTACCAGGAAACATCACTCCATTCATTCTGTTAACACTGGATGCCCCATTTTTCCTTTAAAAGAAGTAGAGAGGCACAAAAACAACTGGCTGTTAAATGTAACTTTGTAAGTTTTACTGAATAAGCAAATTCAGGGGAGCTGTCAATGTGCATCAGAAGCAGCGTAACACAAATACTGCAGCCAGCAGAGCAAGGAGAGCAAAAGTCTAACAGCTGATGTACTTACTCTGATGTGGGGTGCACACAGCTGACCACCATTACATTCTGCAAACCAAAAACAATCATGTTACAAATCAAATGAAAGCCATAGGAAGTGTGGTTGAAACCAGATTAAGCAATACTGTGAAAACTCTTGATTAGTCTGTGGACTTTTACACAGTACAGTGTAGTACTAACCTTTTCTAGGCCCATGAGAAACTTGTCTGTTCCTGTATAATTGCGCTTGGGGTCCGTAAGGAGCTCACATAGACGCTGGATGGTGAATGGGATTCTGGGGGAAAAAAAGTCATCAATAGAAATGCACAAGTTAGTACTGCACAGCCAGCATCAAAACTCTCCTGGTAAACCCCCGTCACGGCTGATCACAAGTACGAACATGAATGATTAATCACGATTTCTTGTCAACATTCTGCTTCTTTTATACTAGAGGGAAGCTCACAACAGTATCGTTACTTTAATTTGATCAGCTGTGTCTTATTTAATTTGTTTCTTAAAGCTTCTTCGACTAATCTTCTTTGTGGAAAATCAGAAAAATATTCCAGGCGTGAGGAAGAAAGATGTTCATGCAAATTTGTTATTTAAGTAAAATGCAAAACATTAAGTTCAGTAACTTGAATTTAATTGATAACATGAATTAAGAAGAACACAAATGTGATTGTGGGGAAGGATTCGTTTGGCGTTTCCAAAGTGACTTGCTCAACTCACCCATTGTAACCATCCACTATTTTTAAGATCCTCTTCTTCATGTCGTCAAAGGGAACATACTCTACGTTGGGATTATGTGGTCCTCTCTGTTCTGGTGTGGTAGCATGGAAATCATCCATGACTTTTTCCAACTTAAACATGAAGTACGTTTTGAACTGTGACCATGGGATCCTGGAAGACATTGGAATCACAAGTTTCACACACTACAGAACAAAAAAGTCATGGAACACACTCATATAATGCCCTGATAAGACTAAATACACTTTATTTGAAGGACAAAAGTTTTATCCTTGCAATATGTGAAGTTAGTGAGCCCTTGTGAACTACTCACATCGGCTGCCCTGTCTTGGCAATTTGACACAAGAATTGCTCGAGAGCAGGACAGGTCTCTTTCTTTCCTTTCTTCTCATAATCTGTAAATACCCACACAAAAAACAGACAAATTAGATAGTTGGTAATTACGTTAATCTAAACAGCAAACACAACTGAGCCAAAACAAAGCAAAATTGTATTTACTTTGGTTATCCTTAACCTAGTTATATTTAGACGTAACAGCCCAGAAGGATTTAGCCTTCAGAGAATAATATATTGTGTAATTTATTCTGGAAAAATCTTCAGTTGTTCAGTGTTCATTACACATGGCACATTACCAACAAATGTAAAAAATTAACTTGAAAGTTTTTGTAGAAGTTGGTAGGTTAGCATGTTCATTGTGACGCTACTTAGTTAGCATAATATCTAACAGAATAAATATCATAATAAATGTGCCATAAGCGTGAAATACGACGAACTCCTTTCGTGTTGCCAACAACATTTAACTAGCTAGGCCAGGCAGAGACAAAATTAGTTTGTCCCCAAGTACCTCCACAGCACGCTAGTTAACCGTTGTCAGTAAGCTACGGTAAGTTACGGTACAGTACGTAACGTACTGGGCAAACATTATGGGTTTTTCTGAGGAGCATCACAACATATCTCAAAATCCTCCCACTCATAATGAATCGCTCGTTTAAATAACTGTAAACATTGCCTTGAAACGCTTCCAATAACGCGTCGATGTCCATTGCTGTGTCCAGTCACAGGCAGGAAATACTTGCTAGTTAGCAGTAGCAGGTAGCAACCCAACAAAGCTGGTGGTTGTGAAGACTGCGCATGTCTTACCTAACATTCACGTGGTGTCAAAATAATCGGAAAAGTTAATTTCGGCCGGGCAAAATTTTGGTATCTGACTTGCTGAGTTGACGTATTGTTAAGAAGCCTATTTTTTCACATTTTACAAATCAACTATCTATCTTATTGGTTAAACATAATATGGGATTTATTTTTATTATAGCCTTTATTTAACCAGGGAGTTCTGGCCAAGACAGGCAGCAGCATAATAAAAACACATAGTTACAGACAGAAAAATACAAAAGGGAGAACATATTAGAGAAAACAAAAGAGAACAAGACAAGCATATGCAACTCAAACAGAGTATGAGATACATACTCTATACATGTCTAGATACATGTCTAGCAGTCAGTTTTGCAACCAGGTAAATTAAAAACATCAACATCTGAAAGAGTCCACCTATAGTTCTTTCATTTTGGATTTAAAAGCATTTAACGGATACGGTTGTAACAGTTAGTAGCTGTAGACATAAAGTTGCCTTGTTGAGTTCTGAAAGATAAAAAATATAATACATTTTACTGTTATTGCGTTTGTTAGGAGATTACGATTTAACTTGTGAACACAACGCAGTCGAAACTTCCGAAATTGGAAACTCCGAGCATGCAAGGAGCACGTGAATGTAGCGTAAAATTACGTACTACCATTTGCGGAAGATGCGTTCCAAATTAGATCAACAAAGCACTTGAATTTCCCCGTAGCAACAGCATAAGCGTGCAGAGTTAAAATATTTTTTGTTCTTGTGCTGTGGAAAATTCTATATTGAGTTTCGGTATGTTTAGACCTCAGTGAGTGAAACTTCTGGATCTCTCTGGTTCGCTCTAGGTGCCGCAGGCAGTCAGCGGGCGTCATCGTTTTTCTGTTGTTGTGGCGGCGCAAACTGGGGAAGCGACCAATGAGTCAGCAGCTGATAGGGGTTAATTTTACCTAACGAACCTATATATATATCGATAACAGCTCTGGTGAAAAGAACTGCAAGGGACATTTGCTCGATTTTGACGACGGTTTTCAGAGGTAACAATGGCAGTTCCGGTAGCTGCATTACAACTGAGTACATCATCTAACGTCGGTCTGCTGGAGCACAACATTCACATCAGCGATAGAGATTTGGAAAGGATTTCAAACGACAATGAAGTCGACACTCTGCCTTTACATTCTCCGTGGACTTTCTGGCTTGATAGGTAGGACCCTGTTTAGTTAATTTTCCCTCCATGGTTATGTCATCAATCCTTCCTAGCACCAAGTGAGTGAACTCTTTGTTGCTGACCTTTTTAATGAGAACAAAGAAAGGAGATGACGAACATATGAGGCCTGCTGCAATTTAACCTAGATAACATTATATGTGTTTGTCAGCCTCAAAGGGCATGTATGTCTGAATAAATCACAGCAAAGTAGCACTAAAACAAACACTGCCCGAAGCTTTTCAACCGACTTGTTTTCTCTCTGACCTACATACGCAAGTGCTCTACTTTGTGGGATCTTAAAATAAACAAAAGGGCGCAATTATGACTAGCTGGCTAAACATAATAATACAACGTGATCTCATACAAGGTCACTTTGAGTTCGGTCATATCCTTTTATTTGTGTCTTTTATAAGCACAGGTGTTTTTGTTAAAAACTTGTTGAGTCACTGCTTATGTGTCTGTTGCCATATTGTTCTGTACAGATCTTTGTTTTCTTTTGGATTAATATGCATGTAGCTCATACTTGCCATTTCTATATAAAAAAAGTTCCTCATTTTAAAATTCAGAAATTTTATAAGACTAACATCAGGAATAATGCAAAGCAGGCACGACAGGGTTGAACACAACTGACCATGAGTTATACAAGCCTCATCATCCAGTGTGTACAAATCAGATGGTGCTGTGTTCAAATGGGGTCAGTGCTGTTTACTGTTTACTGGCTTATTTGTCATCTGATCCCCCCTGCCTCCCTTAACCTGTCTGCACAGAGGGCAACTCAGTGGAACATGTCTGAATATTCTAACCCTGACAGATATGCACTTAGGAAATGTCAAGTTAGAAGATCAATACAGAGGTGTATTGTTTTAAAAGGGCAAATAAATTATTTTTTTATTTACATATCTGTGTATTTTCTTGTTAGATCTCTACCTGGAACAACAGCAGCTGAGTGTGAGTCAAACCTGAAGAAAATCTACACTGTGGAGACTGTCCAGGTAAGATGCTTTACAGTCTTGATACGAGGGCACAGCTCCAGGACGCACAGTGTTGATACATGAAGTGAAAACATATTTCAACAGCAAGTTTCCTTGTTTGCAATTAGATAAAGACTATATTCCTAGGTGTTTTCTTACTGGTGTTTTTGTACTTAGCGTGTGCTAAATCATGTTAGTTGATATAAAAACACAATTATATAACATATTAATATTATAGTCATTGTGGCTTGATGATTAAGCGCTCCTGTATGCATCCCTAACAACTGTGCTGTGTTACGAAGTTGTTTTTTAGGTTAAGAGCAATGAGGAAAAGACCTTTAGCAGTGCTGTTCTGTGATGTGACATGTGACATATTAACAAGGTCATCTGTCTGTCTGCACTCGCTGTGCCAGTAAGTGGTTCAATAAAAACACCTATTTCCTCTTCTCACCTTGGCTCTGGAGTAGAACTTCTGGAGGGTTTACAACAACATACCCGGCGTCTCCAGCCTGCCGCTGAGATGTAGCTATCATCTGATGAGGGGAGAAAGAAAACCGTTGTGGTAAGGTAGAATTTAAGATGCATCCATGCATGTGTTCATAGCATTTGAAGCTGTTTATAATGTCATTTTTTTGGCTGGTTTGCACACAGGGAAGAAGAAAGCAATGCTAAAGGTGGTGTTTGGAAAATGAAAGTTCCTAAAGAATGCACTGTAAGTATCAGAATGTTTACACGTATTTACTGTGAACTATTTCTGCCTTATATTACTTTACAATGTAAATGTGTGTTCATATTTCCAGTCTGCTGTTTGGAAGGAGCTGCTGTTGGCTACCATTGGAGAACAGTTCAGCGATTATTGTGCCTCAGGTACATTTCCAGGTTGAGTTATGTGACAAATAGAGTGGATATAGGTCAAGGAAATTAGTATTTGCATTTTATTTTAATAAAGTTAATTTTACCCTTTGTTGCTGTTCTTGCAGATGATGAAGTCGTCGGAGTCAGCGTCAGTGTAAGAGACAGAGAAGATGTCTTTCAGGTGTGGAACGGAAATGCTTCTTGTGCTAATGAGTCAAACATCTTGGGGCGGATCAATGAGCTCCTTCCACAAATACCCTTTAAAGCCGTGTTTTACAAACGTGAGTATTTCCTTGGATTATTAACACTAATATCATAAATTGACAATAAAACTATAAAGAGGTTCTGATTGTTCTTTTTGCTTTATATTTCAGCACATGAGGAGCATCATGCATTTGAAGGCGGCCGAGCAAGACATTAGCAAATCTCGCACTTCTGAACCCTTTAGATAGACGCGTTAATTGCTTATTTTGGATAATGTTTCGGCAAATTTTGATGCAGTTGAGTTCATAGTTGCTTTATGTGTCATCTTAATTACCTCAAAATGTAGCCAATGTATTATGACTCTTAGTCGATGGGATTTCCCGTCTTCTGAGCACTGCTGTCATTCACCATAATATCCAAAATACTTTTATTTTAGTCAAAAACTAAAACCATTTTAGTTTGATTTTATCTATGGCAGTGTTTGTATGTTTTTATACTGAAAGATTTTGCAAAACCAAAAACAGCAGATCGTGTACAGTCAGATTTTTTTAGATGTATTATAGCATATTTTGGGCAGTTTCCTGAGTACACACATAGCTTGGTCCTCAGATCTAAGAGGAGGCTAAGTTCCACAAAGCAAACCTGTATATTGGCGATGCATTACAAGGCTTTTCTAGTTTCTCTGTTTCTATGTTACAGCCAAAACACTGCTGCCTATACTGGAGAACGTAAATGTTTAGTATGCTGTAATGCTATTATTTGAGCAGAAAATTGCACATTAGTTTTTTATTTCTTCTTAGGATCTAAGTGCATTGTGAAAAAAGTTATGTTCAGTTTCAATAGAAAGACCTCAGTGCATAAAAAGAAATCATAGATAGATGCTGAGAAATATATGCAATCGTTTCTATTCTGTAGAATTTGTAGTGTCACTGTTGTCATTTTGTTGAAGCTCTGCCCTAAATCAAGCACTTTGTTTCTTACTGTGTGTGTGCGTGTGTTAGCCAGCAGATAGTCCTGCCAGGATTATATGGAGTTGTCATGATTCCAGTTTGGTGTTGTATCACCTTTTCTGATAAAGTGTTAAGCTGTTTTGTTTCACTTTGGGTTTTCTCTTTCCCCTGCCTTGACAAGTGTAGATGACAAAGTTGGAATTCTATGTTTTTATGTATTCATATGACCTGTGTTAGAATTACATTTGTGTAACCCAACATTTGTTTTAATATTTGCCCCATGAAAACTAATGAGTAATCAAACCCTAACAAAAAGGCTTGTTTTGTATGATTAAAAAAAACATTTTTTGTGAAATTATGGAAGTTGGATAATTATACATCTCACCAGCGGCACTTTTATGGTGTGCATGAGTATGTGCAAAACAGAGCAGATTATTACTAGTACAGTAATACTTTAACATTTGAAGTAACTTTAAACAGCTATGGAGTATGTTTTGACACCCACAGAAAGACTGTTCCTGAAATCGCATATTAACAGGAGAACTTGCCAAACATGCAGATAATTCCCTTTATTCTTCTGTTCTTCATGTAATAATGTTATAAGCACATACTGTACCATTGCACATACACAGTTCACATCACTCACTTCAAAACTCAGACTTTGTAACTGATTGTTGATCTTGGATGGTGCCTTGTGTTCACCAGCAGTTTAGAATGTCATCTGTGTCCAGCATGTTGGACTTGTAAATACTCATGTTTCTCTATTAGTTTTACACATGTTTGAGAAATAAAGACGCCTAAACTTTTACCCTTTGGCATTTTGAATACTTCCTATATGTTTAATGAGAATATCAATGAGAAAAGAAGGCTTGTCAGACTATTCATTGGCAGAGCATCTCTGTAGGTGTGATGTTAGATTGCCATGTGTATAAGAATTTGGAATTTTTCATTTCTACCAGTATCGCTATATGTGTATCTCTATATGTGCCAGTAATTGAAATTTGCAGAAATACTTTTTCACAAAAATACATTTTACCATTTTTAAATGGCTGCAAGTTATTTGATTGCCTTTAGGACAACATTGACTCAAAACTAGGGCACTAAAAGGCCTAATTTCAGAAAGACTTATGATGCACAGACAGTAGGCTCACCTCACCTGAGGAGTGGAGCCACCATTTCATGACTGCCAGACGGAAAAGGTGTCCCTCTTGTGGTTGCATCAAAGCATTGACATAAAAAAACAGTTCGGATGAAGGTAAATTTGGTACGACACAAAGATTAAATTCAGTTTTATTCCTTTTCTCCATTGTAGTGATGGGGCCATTATTTCCATGGTATTTTCAGCGGTGTGAGCAGTTGGCAGAGGATTGGTAGTTGGCAGTGATTTTTATTATTGTTTTGTATCTCAGTAATGAATGTCCTGTCTGTAACTCTGTGTTGTTGCTGCTGTCAAAGGAGGTCTCTCTTGAGAATGAGACCATGTGTCATAATGAGATTACCTGTCTAAATAAAGGCTAAATAAAATCAATAATTAATTAAAAATCAGGTATATGAGAAGATTAAATGTTTTCAAACTCAACATAGCTAAAGCCTGATTAAATTATGACGAATGTTGTTGTTGTTGTTGTTGTTTTTTAATTTATTTAAGGGTCTTTTTCTATTTTTAAATGTCAAACATTTTTTCTTGTTCTAATAAGGGGCCCTACCAAGATCCATGTAAAAATTGTCAATTTCCTCTGGGCCATTATTTGTTATCTGCCCCACAGTGGATATTAGTTAGATATTTTATTTAACAGATGCTCAATTTAATTTCTGTCTCAGTTATATATCTTTAAATCCAAACTTGCTATGTTTGAAGAATATAAAGAATCACTATGTAAGCTATTAATTTAACATTTTCTTCAAATGTGATAACGCTAGCTGCACTTTTGGGGGGCTTTCTTTGGCCCTTCGTCAAAAATTCAAGTTGGTCTGTAACAGTCTCGTGTGTGGACGTGACGTCACCATTGTTTACTTTTACATTAGCCACGCCCCCTGTTAGCAACTTGTGGCTAGCTCGCTACCAAGGAAGGCAGTAGTGCTGCTCCGAGGTTCATTCTCTAGACACCACCCCGAGTCAAAAGACTGTCCGCCCCCGCATATTTCGGTGAGTACACGTTACGTCAACATTTCTCTTACTATCATTGAGTGAATACTGAATTAAACGATACATTCGTTATGATATTATCGGGTGTCAAAACGAAGAGAAGAGAGAAACGTTTCTTACATGCTAGCCGCGTTAGGGCAGCAGGCTAGCTTTTGTTGAAACGTTACAGTTAGAATGCCACCAACAGCGGCTGGTCGAAAACGTAGCGTAGCTAACGTGTTATATACAACATTACGTTGTGTACTTGTCTAAAATACTAACTTTAAACCCTCACATTTGCTCCCGTATTGATACCTACCGTTAGTAAGAGCTGAACTCCTCCACGCGCACCTCAGATCGTCATGGTGCTGTTAACGGATATTGATCACATTCATATTACGTTAACCTAAATTATATTCCTCTAAAAACAGACTACTGCTATCTTATAACGTTCATTCAGTATTTTAAGTATAACGTTTTAGGGGTTGATCGCTGGGGGAAATGGTCGTATGTGCACTGTGTCCTCGAGGTAACTGTAACTAAGGACAATATGAAAGCAGCTTCCTAAATCTGCCACATGTTCATTTCTGAAAAAGATAATAACTTTATACTAATATTATTATGCACATGGGACAAGTCATCCCCAAATGTTGTATGATCGCACTGACGATGATCAGTAGACAGAAAGCACTGCAGACTACATCAAACAACTGAGGGCATCACAAACTAAAATATCGATTAACTATGAAAGCGGTTTGATCCAGACAAGTTGTAGTTGTAGGTAATTGGATAATGGGGAACTGATATAACAGTGGTGATGTTTTGTTGTTTGTGTCTCTGCCTTTTATAAAATACTGATTTGATGTTATTAATTTAATAATGCATAGTCTGCATTACACAAATTCATAAATTAGGGATTATTTAGCATAATCCCTTACAAGTTGTTTAGACATATTTAAGCATCTCTGATTTAAATGTAAATCCCTAAGCTGTTTTTTGAGGAGATTTCTTGATTTAAATTTCTCTGTTTTGTCATTAGTAACCTTAGGCGCGGGTGTATATTGTTTACTCTTTCTTAAGGAAAGGCCTCTTTGCAGTGTTTCCTTTACATTCTTTGAAGAGGGGAGGCCCCCACTGCTGGAGAGTTGCCCCTGTGGTGAGAGTACTTTAAATAAAGTAAAAAAAATCACCATGGGTGTTTTACACAGCCCATCCCAAAAAGGTCGCAATGCAGCACAACTATTGAATTATAATAATTCTGCAGTATCCAGAGTAAATGTGTTTTTAAGATAATGCATAAGAGAGCTAATGGAAACCAGTAGCCGGTCATCCTGGTTCTTTTGACCAAATCACCTCTGACATCTTCAAAAATGTCTACAGGAAACACTGCCCTTTGTCTTCGGAACGAATCCTGATCCTGAAAGCAAAAGTAAACAGAGTGGAAACCTGTTATGATAAGATAGGGTTTAGTTTGGGGTTGCAAGAATTACATCAGTTTTAAACAATCAAGATCTGACTTTGATATGAATGTGTTGCTGCACCTACACACAACTTTCCATCTGTAATCATCTATTAGTCATGTTCCGTAGAAGGAAAAAAAAAGTGTTTTTTTTCTTCTTTTATTAGTTTTTGCCTGAGTGCTGGAACTGTTTTGGTAAAGAGTTTATGTAGATGGATAAAGTCTAATCAGATCATCTTGCAGTTGTTAAATGTTAACTTTGCTTCTCAGCGGTGTCTGATTGATTACAGCGTGTGAATTTCATCTTTGAGTAACCCTAAACATAATTATATTATCCTGGAGGCTATGTGGTCTGTTTCATTTAAAGCTCTCTGTGTAGGTTTCCATCTGCTCACATTATTTGTTTGCCTACTTTTATTTACCTTTGTTTATGCTGCTCAGCTTTTGACTCAAACACTCCCAAGCTGTATACATAAAAGCCTACTTGTGCATTGTACTACCTGCCACAGCCGTTTATCGCACCACCTGGTTAATGGTAAATTGTTCCAGAAGGAAGATATGTTTGCACATAAACACGGACCCAGGGCCCCTGTGTTTACAGTAGTCATGGCAGCACTCGCTTATTCAACAAATAGACCTAGCATGTTCCTCTCTCACTTGTGGAAGAGAATGTTTGTCTTGGAGGGCAGAGCTATTACAGGGTAGTTCTGAACTTTTAGTGCTCTCTCTTTTTACATTAAACACAAGCTTCTTCGACATTATTGAGTCGTTTCAGATACATTTGTATTGTTCCCTTTTTTCTGACAGACTGAAACACTTATAACCTTGTAATTAAAATGCCAAATCATCAAGAAAGTTTCTGTTAGTCTGCTCCTTGTACTTCTTAATGTTGTTGTGCTTTATCAAGTTGTTTTCATTAATACTCATTTCCTTTCTCAGGCCAGTGAAGTCCAGATGCATGAATCTGGGTCAGAACCAACAAGCCACACCATTCCAACAAGTCACACAGAGAACGGGAATAATACTGAAAATGAGAGTCGACTGAGGAGCAGCCAGACTCCTCCTCCAGAGGCACCCAGGGTCAGTCATCCACAGCTGCATCTGTGCAACACATCACCATTAGTTTTTTAAAAAATATTTTACTTTTTACAAATGTTGTAACAATATAAGATTCTTTATTCCAATATATACCACTAATATATTCCAAGTGGTATATATAACAAGACCTGTAGAGCTCAAATGATTTGCTGATTAATTGAAGAAGTTCAACAGAAATCAAGCTACAGCTACATTCATAGCTGAATAGTGGTTTTAGTCCTTTCTAAGCTCAAGCTTTTCAAAAGTTTTGCTGATTTCCTTCTATCTATATGATTGTCTAATAGTGTAGCAAATATTTGGAGAAATGGAAACAAAGGACAACATAGCTTTACACGTTCACAGACAGCTAAATCGGAATTTTTCTGACTATCTTTGATTTTAAATCTTTGACACAAGTTCCATCTCGTCTCATAAAGTGAGCCATTTGAAACGACCAGCTTGCCGTGAGTGAGGATTAGCTGCCTTTCTTGGCTTCATGTGATAGTAAACTGATTATCTTTGGGGTTTGGACTGTTTTTTGAACAAATCAAAAAGGCATGAAGCAAATTATGTTGTTCTCAGAAAAGTTTCGTTTTTTCAGTTGTGTTTTTTTCCAATGCTATAAATATGTGTTGCCACTGATACAGCCACTTCTACTTACTGCAGGTGTGAATCACTATTAGTTATGCTGCATTTGAAGTTTTGTCCAGCTGGTGTGGTAAGCAAACATCATGTCTTCTCTTGTTAGGATTCATACACACAGCAGGGACATGATTATGAGGGACACAGGGCAGACTGCATACTGCTACATGAAAACGTAGGCTGCTTGTGTAACTTCTTTTTAATATGTAAAAGTATCCATGAAGAGCTCACTTTGACTATCTCAGTGCCTCCAAACTGCAGTGTTTTATATTTATGCTGAGGGGGAGCACAGGGATGGGGGAGGTTTGCACTGAGGTTTAGCAGGGAGGGGAGAGCACAGCTCCTGCTGGGCGGAGGGATCAGTGTTATATTGTTAGTTTTGTTTATGCTCACATCATGTAGGTTAGTGAAGCTCAGTTTGACTGTCAGGCAGAAGCTCACTGCTGAGCAGCATTTCCTTTTTTTCAGCAGCCACACAGACTTTCAATGGAGGCTATCAGGTTTGTTTAACTCTATCTGTATTTATTTTGTGAGGTTATAATAGGAGGCTATTTTAAACAAGATTTGAATACTTTGCTGTGCTAAAGTGTGTGTCTGACAATGAAGTGAAGTACATCTCTGCGGTAGTGTAATGTTATATTTTTGGATCTCTTCATATTAAATCTTCACTTGAGTTTATAACCAATTATTTTTGTTTTTCTAAATGTCAGTCTGTCTCGTACCACACCCATCAGGGCACTTTAGAACTAAATCTCATAAAAGAAAACACATTGTGTTTGTTTTTCTGCGAGTTTTCAGCGTTCCTACTCGCTGTCAGTCATCTCAAAGTTCACAAGACCAGTCTTGCGGGAACAGATCTGTGTTTACACTCAGTTTCTCACTGGTATGACTTTCAACAATAACAACAACAGAAGATGTTTGGACTTGCTGGCTGCCATGGCAACGGGGATTAGTCAAAGGCTGTTGTTGTGTTGATGGTGTCCACAGAAAAATAGAGGGGCCAACTGGCTCTGTTTGTGGGATAGACCTGTTTTCATTGCTTTGGTGGCCACCTCTGCAGCATTGAATTTCATAAGAAAGGACAAACTAGGAGGCAGGCGTCTGTTATTGTTAGCCCAAAGCCTGTGTGAAATTCACTGTCAGTTTGTTTACCCGATTCAAAACAGACTCTGCCTCGGAGAGAAATGTTTGTTTGTGGTTCAGACCTTAATTAAAATACGAATCTCAAGTTCTGTTTTCGTAAACAGGCTCTGTATGCTTTTTTTATTCATTATTTATTTCACTCTGAAATTTTGATTACTCTGTTTATGTTTACTGTAAACATCCCTTGAGCTGTGAGGCTTGACAGTGAGGGGGATGGTGCGGTAATTGCTGCATGCCTAGCAGAGGGTGTTGTTGTTGTTGTTGTTGTTTTCGTGGTACTGGTTGTTGTTGTTTTCATGGCGTTCTAATTCCCCTGAGACATCCAACGGTGTTGTTTTTGTTTGGTTCATTTTTAGCTGCAGTGGCAGGAGCACCAAGTTCATCTTGCAGGATTGACCAGTGAGCTGAGAATGATAAATAAGTAGAACTGCAACAAGCTCTGATATATTTGTATTTATTTTTGAGCAAGAGGCTTTGGGTAGTGCTGCAATGATTTGGTGATAGATTTAAAAATAATAACTCTAACTTTATAGCATCTTTTAAAACGATAGATTACAAAGTGCTTTGACTGACAAAGCAAAGCAGCACACTCAGAAGGCATTATAACAACAGAAACTCAAACAGTACGGCCAAACAAAAGCAGAACAAAATTAAGGTACTGCCAGGATTACGTTAAAGCCAGAGGACAAAAGGCACAAATAAACACAGTGGAGGAAAGACAAATGATGAAAGATTTGGACAGTCAAAGAGAAAGAACGTAAAAGCAAATAAGCAAATATTAAAAAAAAGACATAAAAGAAATGAAACGCCGACACAGTGTCGTACATTTGCTTGTTCTGGCTTCTAAAGCGTTCTCATGTCATACATGATGCTTTAAATACTTTTCTGACATTTTTAGACAAAGACATAAGGAGTGACAGATGAATCAATACTGATAATAAATGTTATTTACAGCTGTACATTGGAGAAGGCTAAACATCAGGGTCCACAACAAGTCAATGACCGTGTACAGGGGTCTAAAGTACACTAACTGTATCTACATGAAGGCCATTACAGCACAACATGAAGGGAAGTTGTAAAGTGTAGTGATACTGTTAAGCTCAGTCTCCTTCTTCCTTCTACCAGATTAAACAAGGCTGGAATATTTGACACCAATCCTGAAAGTTTTTTTCTTGAACTTTAGACGTCGCAGTTTAGTGAGACTCTGCGCAGGATTTTTCTGTGTATGTTTGTGTGTTTAATGTCAGAAATAACCTACTGTGCAGCTGTAGGAACATATTTAGACCTGTGTATTTCAGTTTGTAGTTAAACTTTTAGTGGAATTATTTTGGATACAAGGATGCACTTTTATGGGTTCTACAATATGGGTTCTTTTTTATGCTACCTCACTGCTGCTGCTGTCAAAGTGTTCTTGTAAATGTGCTCTTCTTAAAATCACAGGTAGAAAGTCTGTGTAATGTATACATATCAGAGCAAAAAATCAGGTAAATCCAGCAGACTATCTTTTAATCCTTCACACAGATTAAAGAGATACGGATTCTTGTTTACATGAAAACAGTAAAGGGACAAATTGTCTGCACTAGAATGAAATCCAATTTGGTTGAATTTAAGAAGCTTTCACCCAGAGCAGCCTAATGCGGTTTCTTTTTATTCGCTGGATTTTCAACTCTTTAAGTGACAACTTTGGTTTCCTCTTTTTTTGTTGTGGGAATTTTAAATGAAACCTGTTAATTTACAATCAATTTTTTATTTATATAGTGCCAAATCATAGCCAAGGCTATCTCAAGACACGTTACTAAAAGAGCACTGTTCTCTTTGTTATATAATTTAGAGAGAGACCCAACATGAATCCACCATGAGCTCTACTTAGCAACATTTGGCAACAGTGGGAAGGAAAAACCTTTGAACAGGCAGAAACCTCGAGCAGAACCAGGCTCATGTTGAACAGCCGTCTGCTGCGCCCGCGACTGGATGGGATAGAGGGAGATGCAGGATAGAGACAAACAAACAAAGCGACAACAACAACATATGTTTTCCTTGCAGCGACAACAACATATGTTGTCCTTTCAAAAACAACAGCATATGTTCTTGTTGCAACGATAACAACTGATAATACAGACTTATGGTTACAATGCCAATAATGATGTTAAAAATGTGTAACATTAGCAAGAAGATCATTAGAGTAATGATAATAGACTGATGATAATTGTAATAGTTGTAGGCAACAGGTCTATTATTACCTATTGGCAACTTTAATAGTGATAATATGGGGAAGCTGATCATGTTAATTATAGCAGCTAGAGTTGAGCAGCTTAACATTACAATTATTATAATGATAGTAAAAGCAAACTGTCTGTTTTGTTGTTGATGCAGGTTCCAGTGTCGTTGTCCATGATGACCCCACCAGCAGAGGCTCCACAGCAACTACAACAGTCCCCACAGCAGCAGATCCTCAGTCCACAGCAGCTCCAAGCCCTGCTCCAGCAACAGAAAGCACTCATGTTACACCAGGTATTAATCTATCGTTTTTACTTAAAAAGGTAGTTTGATTTTCATTCACCCCATTATTTTGTTTATCTTGATTAAAATTTCATCAACGTTTCTGCAGCAGCAAATCCAAGAGGTCTTCAAGAACCAGCAGGAGCAGCTAAACATGCAGCTGCTGCAGCAGAAGAATGCTGGGATTGTTAGTCAAGAGGTAACTTTTATTCATGTAATCATTACTTTTATCATATCATGAAGATGTCATGAGTTAATATTTGATAATCAATGCAATATTTATTATGCAAAATGGTTAACCAGTTCCCTGATCAGGACAAGTCAGATACAGAAGAGTAAAAACTTATTTGGTTATTTCCAAATGCCAGTTTTTCTGTTGTTCTCTGATGACATCGAGTAACAAGTAACTGGCTCCACATAGTGTCTAAGTAACACAAAAAATAGCACTTGAGGGTGAAGATGTAACATTAACAGCCTTGGATTACACATGAGGTGTTTTTAGCCGTTGAAGGTGCTAATTTGCAATTATTTCCAATTAGTTTGAAGGCTGTTGCGTGCAAATTTTTCCACTTCGAGTTTCTCAAGTTTATCTATTTAAGGTGCATCACATGTTTAGAAGCATGCTGCTCCGTCCCAGGACCCACACTTGTCTCCTGGACTTAGGTGCATGAGTTAAAAAAAAAGGCCTAAACACAGTGCAGTTAAGTCACATATGAGTTGTTTACAAGTATTTATGCTTAACAGCATGACATCATTAATCCTGGCTATCCCAGTGTGTTCAAAACACAAGAAGCAGTTGGCTTAGTTCTCGACGCAATAGGAGTTGGTGTTTGAAATCATTTGCATGATGTTTTTGTCAACTTAGATAATAGCAAAAGTGGGCATCAGACTGGATCACTGCTCAAATGGATGTTTTTCTTCTTCAGATGAATCTTTTAGGAAATATTTTATCTTTTGTAAAGCTCTATTCAGTATAAAAGATAGGAAAGCTATTTACTGACGGATAATATGTTATCTCCTTGTCACAGCTGACAGCCCAGCAGATTGCTATCCAGCAGCAGCTCCTTCAGGTGCAGCAGCAACACCTCCTCAACCTGCAGAGACAAGGCCTGCTGTCTGTGCTCCCTACCAGCCCTGCTACAGCCCCAGGTATGCCGTGTAACAGTCCTTACTGCATTGACGTTTGACGACTTAAAGGTCATATATTTTTAGGTGCAGACGTTTTTTTTCTTTTGCGCTTGACAGTATTTCCCATTTTCAGTAAACACTGGGACACCTCTTTTAAACCTAAACTGAACATCATAACGTTTCTGAATGGAGGTGCTAGGTGTACCGTACATCCTCGCAACAGATTGCATACTCTGGTTTGATCTAATGCTAATTTTGGCTAACATAACATAGAGTGTCATGCAAATACCATGTAACCTCCGTGTACTAAAACAACAATTTACTCATGTTGTCCAGGCTGTGAGAATGGCAGCATCCTGTCTGTGGGTGGAGACACCAGAGAGTCTTCCGGTCAACTATCCAGCACCAACGGTCATCACGCTCTTCTCAAGAGGAAAGAAAGGTGCATTAGCCATTTTTTACTGTTATATCAGAACTTCAGGTCCTAGGCACCCTGTTTTTGCTTTGCATGAGCAGTGCATGAACGTGTTGACTCTAAGATATTTCATTAATGGTTGACTTTTGTACTTGTTGCAGTGGGACACTGGATGAAAGCACACAGAACAGCCATCCTCTGTATGGAAATGGAATGTGCAAATGGCCGGGCTGCGAGACGGTCTTTGGAGACTTTCAGGCATTTCTCAAGTGAGTGGCGAATCTTTGCGTACCTCCAAACCTGTTGTAATGTTTATTCACATGTATCATGATGCACAGATATAGTCCAGACATGTACATCAGGTGTTACATGTTCATCTGAATAATGATTTACTTTTAATAAGCCATCGTGTGCCTATTTTTCCTTTATACAGCCATGTGGTTAAAACTACAAATATTAAATGATCTTAATGTTTTTCAGGTCTAATTATTTTGTATTCTTTGGTCTCCACCACAACTCTCAGCCTGTACAGCACATCGTGTCCCTGAAGCATGTTGTGATTGTGCATTTGTTTGTCTGCAGACATTTGAACAGTGAACACATACTGGATGACAAGAGTACAGCTCAGTGTCGTGTGCAGATGCAGGTGGTTCAGCAGTTGGAACTGCAGGTACACATCTAATTTATTTTCCTATTACTCAGCCTTCATACTTCACTTAAGGAAAAAAACAAAAAGGACAGCGGATTAAATATTACTAAACATAGAATGGTGCAATACTTTAAGAAAAATGTAAAACTCTAAATGTAAGAGATTGTTAAATCTTAGCAGTCGTTGTGTGTTTTAACACCAGACCCAAAAACAGAAGTGATGTCTTTAGAAAATTACACTTTTCAGGATGCCAGAAAAGAAGCGGTTCCAACACCAAATGTCATTTCATCATGTAACACAAGCTGTGAATTCACCCAACTCTCAACTTCTATTTCTGTCCTCTCGTCTAACGCAGCTGAAAAAGGACAAAGAACGACTGCAAGCTATGATGGCTCATCTTAAGTCCTCTGAACCCAAACCCGCAGCTCAGCCTGTAAGTACCTGCTTCGGCTGTTTCCTTCAATTAAAGTAAATATTGTTTTTGCTGGTAGCTGCACTGATATTTTCCTGACTTAAGTGCTTTGTTTTTTTTTTCAGGTGAATCTGGTGTCTAATGTATCCTTCTCCCAGGCAACATTGCCCAAAGGCCCCCCTCCTATGAGCCTCTCTCAGAGTGCCACGGCGCCATCCACACCCCTGACGCCGCTCTCTGAATCCCCTTCAGTCCTCACTCCCAGCAGCATGTTCACTGGCACCCCTGTACGGAGGCGATACAGCCGCTCGGTGAGCCAAGGTAACGGTGAGATGAAGAACCAATTATTAATGAACTTTTTTGCTGATTTCAAGTTGAACATACATATTTACACACATTTCAAAATGACACAGAAAATGGGTTTATTTTCTTATTTATAATTAATTTAGTTTATAATTCATTGTAAAAATGTTCTATCTTTTTGATATTTTCATTCTCTATATGTTTTATTTATGAATATTTTTTTTAACATCTTTCTACAGACATAGTTGATAACAAGGACTTCTACTTGAGCACAGAAGTTAGACCTCCATTTACATACGCTTCTCTCATAAGACAGGTAACGTGACCTTCACCTGTTATACACTGATACTGAAAATATTACAATACTGTTGGAAAAAGAGATTAAATGTGACAATATTGGGCTTCAAAATGAAATCAAGTGCATCAGCGTTGTGTATTTTTTCAATTCCGTCACCTCATACAAGCTCTTGTTATGTTTCAGGCAATATATGAATCACCTCGCAACCAGCTGACGTTAAATGAAATCTACAACTGGTTCACAAGAAACTTTGCATATTTCAGGCGCAATGCAGCTACTTGGAAGGTAAGAAACTCTTTTACATATACATTTTTTGGGGTTATTTTTTTGTTACTAAAGTTTCTATTTATTAAAAGGTATAATCTCAAAGACTTTCATTTAAATAAATGTCTGTTGAATCACCATCTATCGCCGAATGAGGTAACACAATGGTGATTGAGCCTATGGCCCACTGATGAAAGCCTTTGTATTTGCAGTATTACAGACTGGGTGTCTGTGGCGACTTTCGCGGAAAAAAATCACAAGCAGTACCCAGTTAGTGACGTGTTTTCCATCACCCAGCAGTGGTTGGTCTGCCAAAGAGCGTAGGCAGCTGATATCCGGTCTCTGCAAGTGTTGCGAGTAAACAAAGGGACGAAAGGGAAGTGTCCTCCCGCAATAACCGTTTATCGCCCAAGGTGCCTCCAAAAAGAACAAAACTGAAATCTTCAAGATTAGACCTTTAAAGTGGGGATGCACGATATTATCTTCACGTTATTGGTATCTGCAGATCATGGCTTGAAAATAACATATCAGCATCGGCAGATCTGTCACTTTTCTGCTGATATTTTCTGCCGATATTTGCCACCGATAAAATAATGCTTTCATTATGCCTAAATGCTCGATGATTCCCTAAAAAAATAAAAGTAAATGTTACATGCAAATAAATATGGCGTCTTATATTGCCCAGTGAATGTGTGCATTTGGAATTAGGTGGGAAAAAAAACGTTTCAAATATATCCGTACTGAAATCGGCAAAAGGGTTGGAAAATATCGGCATATCAGATATCCAGTATCGTGCATCCCTACTTTAAAGATAAACAAACTGATAGTGTCATAACTTTGCGTCACAAAATGTTCAAAGGCCTGTAATAAATTTGCATGTACAAAACAGCCAAAATAAACAAACATTAAGCAAATACAGCCGTTCAACCACAGCGACCCAGGGATGCTGTGAGTGAGAAAACGGTCCCATGACTTCTTAAAGATCTCCCTTTCATCACTGATTCTAACATCTGTTCATATGATGTTATTTCTAACATAAATTTCATCCATTTTCTACGATCCAGAGAGGAAGTTCTTTTCCGTAATCTGAGGATCACCTGTGTGTGTTATGCGTTTCTGGTTATTTAAATATATGAAACAGGAAAAGTCTCTGGTGACATTTGGTAGCTTCCACTTTTCGTTTTACAGGGTGTGTAATTCCTCTAACTTTACTCTATTCATGTTTCAGAATGCCGTCAGACATAATCTGAGCCTCCACAAATGCTTCGTACGTTTGGAGAACGTGAAGGGGGCCGTGTGGACCGTAGATGAGATTGAGTTTCACAGAAGAAGGCCCCAGAAGACTGCTGGTAATGGGTAAGTGCACCGCCACCTTACATTGAAGAAGCTAGAACCCTGTGTGTTTTCAGATACCACTGGACGACATAATAAGTCTGGCACTTTTGACCTTTCAGCTCCACCTGATAAGTAAACACAATATTTACTGTAAGCAAGTAAAGAGTCTGCGAGGCTGAGTCTACCTGTGTTTATGTGGCCTGTTGACTCAAGCGAATGGAGCGTTTGTGAAAAATTAAAGCACCACATTTTGCGAGTTAAAGCTAGAAATATCACACAACCCTGAAACGCTGCTGTAAACCTGTGGTCAGACGGGCCATGTCATTGTTTCTGTATGTCTTTGTCATGCCCTACCACGATGACTCAAACTTTTAAATTGTGTGTGTTTTATTAAACAAACAGAACAGGAGGTTCTGTTTGTTTAATCTTGGCAGCTCCTTGTGCTAGCATCCGGCTGTTGACTAAGCCCAACCCCCTTTCGTAACTGTTGCTGTGCCAGGCAAATTTCCCATTGTATCTGGGCGCATGCAGTTTATAATGATAATTGTGGCAGATTACTCTCTGGAAATTGTTAGTCATTTTAGAAATAATAGGTCCCAGATTTCAGGCTGAAGTAACAAAAGAAGACTTGTTATTTTAACCTGATGATTTTTCAGCTTAAATTACACTGACAGTTAAGCTAATGTAACCTCCATGAGTTTGTTAAAATACACCACATCGCCCACAATATTTGAATATTAGTTAAATCTGTTTTTTTCCTGATAGATCTCTTCTGAAGAACTCACAGAACCGTCAGAGCCTAGCTGGGTCTGCTCCTCAGGTAAGACTCACCTGATATTTAAGCCCTTTTTTAAAGCTCCTGCAAGGAACTATTGGTTTGTGTGGATTTTGGCGCCCCCTGTCGACAAAGCTTTACCTTTTATCTCTTGGCTGATTTTTGTCCTGTACATGCTTGAGTGGTGGTTTTTAACAAAAAATCTCACTCTGCTTTCTTTAACAGTCACATGTATCACTAGCTTTAAATTTGTGACCTGGAAAATGTAAACAAAGGCAGCGTGCAGTTAATCGCTTCTTCTGACACCTACCCCCCCGCCAGCAGATTCAGGCATTAAAAATGACCACATAGAAATAATCAATCTTGTCACTGATGGTCTGGTTTGCTTTTGTAGCTCATATAAAGTCATCAGAATTAATTTCAGTCTGTTTCATAACCAGATAAAAAAATCCTCTCAGGAGCTTTAAATAAGTTATTTTTTTCATTAAAATGATGAATTTCATGAAGCTGTTGTTGCATCTGTGTTGCTGCATAAAATAACTAAGAATACTAACTTTTGCAGGGTGTTGGATTAGACGGAAACAGCTCTCTGTACAGCCCCGCTTCTATGGGCAGCATCCCGCTGCACTCCCTGCCCCATGTCCTCCAGGAGCAGATGAACGGCGCTCTTGCGAATGGATCTGGATACCAAAGTGACAGCAGTGCAACACAGTCCCCTCCACAAGCTTTGTAAGTGTCCCTGATCTTTTAAAGTCCAGCTCCAGTCATGTTTTAAGACGTATAACATGCTCTGCTTGAAATAATTAATTGTGTCTAATATGTTTTTTTCTGCTTAATGCGTTTAATTACCTTGTTAAAATCCTCCCAAGTCGTCTCCTCCTTCTCCCTCATTAAAAATTCCTGAATTTGCATAGGCCCCGCCCACTGTGCACATTTCCCATCGCCCCCTCCATCGCGACAACAAAACGCATATCTGCCATCGTTTAGTGGCAATTTGTTGCTAGCTTGAAGTTTAGTACTTGGTAGCGGTAACGTTAGTAGTCAGTATTGAGTTTGCAAAAATTATGATGACGGTTACAGTTGGCTCGCACATCGCCAAAGTGGTTGCCATAGGTTACACATAATGATATGCATAGCGTCATTCGTGTCCATTAACAGGATTGGCTCCTTAGGTTTGTGACATCTCAAACCTGCCAATCTGAAAACGTGTTGTTCAGCCTGTCCATTTTAATATATCTGACTCAGCTGTGAGTAAATGTAATTATGTGATCACAAGTCCTTATTGTTTTTTTTTTGTTTTGTTTTATCTAACCAGCATCAAAGAGGAGCAGGAGGACGAGGAGATATGTGAGAATTATCCCTACGAGTCTCCAGAGAGCACGGACGAGCACGGCCACAGCCCAGACATGAACCGGGATGAAGACCACGGCAGCCCGCAGAGGCCCAACCTTCATTTCGACCGCGTGCCTTCTCTCTGACCGTGAGGTCCGAGCTCTCCAATAAAAGGCCGCTTCACTCACAGCCTGTGTGACTTTGTATTCCAAAAAAAAAACAAAAAAACAACTGCTTCATCTACGTAACCAAACACTCTCTTCTTGGGGATTTTTTTTCATTGTATTTATCAGCATTTCTTTTTTTTTTTGTTCTTAATCTAGCTCTAAATTCTTTCTGTACAGTCGAGTGAAATCACAGAAACGTTTGTGAAACTGTATGTTGATGATTTTTTTTTTCTTATTTTATATATCTGTACACAAAAAGGACCACGATGAGCAGAGAAGCCAAAGGAAAGGGAACACTGATAGTTAGCACTTCACAAAGAACAGGCTCCTCCCACTGTGTAGCTACTTTACGCTATGTGGGGGCCACATTAGCTGTTTTTATTTTAGTAGTGAAATTTTAAAAAGAAATGTAGAGGAAGTGAAAAAAAAAATCTTGCTTTAAAATGAAAATGTTCACTGCCAACATGATCTGATATATTTGTATTTAAGCTATAATCATTTGATCAAAAGAATACGTAGTTTCTTTATACATGTTGGTCTTTTTCACCACTTCCACAGACATTGCTGAATTTGCTCCAACTGAGCTTGTAAGAGTAGCTAATATAGATTTACCATTATTGTAAACCAATGCATCTCTACGAATAATAAATTCCTCATGATAAATGTGCGTTCTGTCCGCGTCCTTTCTTATTGTTTCATGAGAGGGCTTTACGACCGGGCGCCGTTTGGACTCTATTTAAAATGGAAGAAAGCAAATGGACTGCGTGGCAAACATCCCACTGTGGTGTTGCGGTATGTCCATTTTATTTCCTCTAAATTCACCTGTGTACCGGCAGAAATTTGTGGTGTAACAAGTAAACCGTTGTGGTGTTCTGATCACTATCTGAGGTGTTGTCTGTCACGCTCTCTCCAGGTGTGTGATAAGTGGCCTGGCTTGACTTTTTTTATCGATAAATCGCCATAATTGAATGAATCTTCCGTGCATTATGCCATCCCAGATTTGTAGTCGTGCTTCCTGAGTGGCGAGTATTGATCCATGTGGAGTGTGCTCACAGTGTGGGTGTGTGCATGATGACGAGAGGTGCTGGAGCTCGAGCTCAGAGGGGTTCACGGCTGCGGATGCAACGGATTAGACTGTTGGATATTTAAAGTACACACAGGTAATCTTTAGAGTAAACTACTTTATAAAGGAGTAACAGTTTTGTTTAGGAACTTGCATGACTCTAACTTAATTATTCTTTAATTAAGTTGTCAATTATTGCTTAACTATGTCTGTTTTATCCACCCTCCTCTGCATAAGATGACCACTCCAGGAAAACCCCCTGTGAATGATGAGGATCCCATCAAGCTGGAAAACATAGAGGACCATGTGTCAGACGGTAGGTTGTTGTTGTTTACCTCACATCAGACGTGGCTAAATGCTGCTTAGACAAAGTTATTGTTAGACACCACAAGAATAGAAGTGAGGAAGATAAAACTGTGGGCTCATTTATAGAAGTGCTGCATGCCAAATGTAAGTGGAGAGTATATTTTCACACAGTATATATTTTCCTCCAGCCAGATTCAATTCAGGAAACTAGATCCAAATAAAAGCTTCCAAATCAATAAACTCTCCTCCATTATACACTCGCCTCGAGTCTCACCTCCCTGACATTCTGCATGTTAATGGTGCTCTGAATAATTAACACTGCCTCACACAGGAGTTACTTGTCTAACACACTGTGCGAATAATCTTCATATCCTTACTAGTGTTTGTGCATCTGAAATCATCTGTTTGCATCATCCCTTTAAAGGAAGCACCCCAACGCCAGTGACAGGCGGTCCGTCCAGAAAGATGAGGAGCAAGTCGGTGAGTGTGCCCCGCCGACTGAGCACCATCTCAGAGCGGGAACCAGACAAGCTGGACACGGATCCCAGCTCCCACGATCCTCTGGGGGGCAGTGAACTGGGTGGATCCAGCTTCTCCACATGCTCTGACAAGTTTAGGAACAGCAGCAGTCATTTTTCCTCTGATGACTCGTACCAGCCCGACACTGCAGGTATTGTTTTACACACCCTAAGTTGAGTTTAGTGATGTAACGAAACTGAGAGGCCCTGAAACTGTGATGTTATTCATTAACAAGTTTATGCAAGTTTTATTGATTTCTGGTCAGATACGACTGGATGGGTGTAATTTGTTTTGGGGTTTTTTTTGTCTCATTGGTGCCATTTTATATTGCCTCTTTGGCTGATGGGTCTCGCTGGTTATTTTGTGGGTTTTTTTGAATGTTTTGTTGCTCTTTCTGGTCATTTTTATTTCTTTGAGGCCATATTGTGTCACCTTGTGGTTGTTTTGTGTCTGTGTTTTTTCAGTCTCCTGATTGTTTTGTCTCTCTGTGGTCATTTTTGTCTTGTTTTGTGTCTTTGTGGTCGTTTTGTATCTGTCTTTCGTTGTTGTGTCTTGTTTTTTGTTGGTTTTTTTGTCTCTTTGTGGTCGTTTGTTTCTTTTTTGATAGTTTGGTTTCTTTGTGGTTATTTTGTGTCTCTTTGTGGTTGTTTTTGTTGTTGTCTGTGTCTGCTTTTGATCATTTTGTCTCTTTGTGGTCGTTTTTTGTCTTCTTGATTGTTTTAAGTCTATTTGTTGTCATTTGGTGTCCCTGTGTGGTTGTTTTGTGTCTTGTTTTTGACCATTTTGTCTCTTTGAATCTTATCGTGGTTGTTTGTGTCTCCTTTTGGTGGTTTCGAGTGACTTTGTGCTCATGTTGTGTCTCTATTGGGTCTTTTGTGTTTATCTAAGCTATTTTTTTGTGTCTCTATCACACCTTTTAGTTTCTCTTTGTGGTTGTTTTTGGTGTCTTTGTAGTCAGATAGAGTTCCTTTGATTGCTCTATTGATTTCCCAACAAGAAATGTTTAGAGTCACTTAACTTGTCCTCAGTGAACTGCTCAGTAATCTGTCTTCACTCTGGATAAGTTGGAAAAGCGTTTTTATCTTCTCTTCTTGTCCCTGCCATCAGATGACTGTGCAGCACTTCTTCTCGCCTGTCTGCATTGTCGTTTCCACGAGTTAATAACAGTCCTGTTACCGGATACATGCGAGAGGGCGGTGAGCCGCTGTTTCCCCTCATACAAATACATCAAGGCGTCCAGCGAGCGAGACCAGCAGGAGAGTGATTGCTGCACTTGCAAGCTGGAAGTGGACTGTAACTTCTGTGGCTGCTGTCAGGACGCAGGAGAACTCATAGAGCTTGCCATGGAGATATCAGAGGTGTGCTATCGCTGACACACACCTGCTCTGTCTCACAATGAGTTCACTTGAAAACAACACTATAAATGTTTAAGACTTGAATGCTCAACAAACAGCATTACTTTTTCATCTTATTCACATGTGTGTAATACATTTCCTGCATTACAAAGGTTTTTTATGAAGGCCTGTTGAAATTCACATGATCTTTAGCGTGTGCTATTAAAGCAGATTAACTTCTGCCACCCTTTGAAACAGTGTAGAGCCGGTTATTATTATGTGTCAGGGTACTAAATTGTTGTTACAGACACATTTTCAGCAGCCCCAACAGGAAAATGGGTTTAGATAAGGCAGGAGTGCAGAGTGGGGATGCTTATGTATGTCGACTGATGACCACTTTTTCTTTGTTTGCATCCGTTATTCTGGAGGTCACGTTATGCTACTTGATAGACAACATTAAAGAGAGTCTGCAAGCATGTTTTCAAATAACAAACTGAGTTCAGACTGAAAGGAAACAGAGCTGTGCTTGCTGACAGAGAGAACATTATCCATACTAAAATACAAAAAAAGACTGGATAAGGAGGGACACCTTGTATTCAAGATTCTTAGTAATTAGAAGTTATCCTGTTGTATTAAATATCTATGGGTCAGTGTGTTCAATTCCATTATAAGAGATGTTATTGGGCTGTTACACAAATTATAATACCATGTCCAGCTGCATAATGTCATGCTCAGAGTGTTGCAAGCCTTGCCTCATGGGGAGTTGTCCATCATAGCTGTATGTTGTCCACCAGAGGGGGCTGTTGAGACGTTTCCCCACTGGAATTGGGAGAGCAGCTGTAAAAGACCAGTCAATAAAACTTGTCTGTCAACAATCTTTTTGCCCATTCCAGCTATGTTAATACAATTAAAGCACATTTTTTCTGATAAATCAGATGTGTTCATTAACATTTTTCTGATTTTTTTCCCTGGCCAGACTATTAAGCAAAATCACACTTGAGGTCGTGATGTTGTACTGAATATCATCAAGGCTGTGATTCGGTTGTAGGTACAAGGTCGCAGGACAAGTGCCGCAGATCATCACAGCCATTGCTTTTATACAGCAGTTATACAAGCGGCAAATAGTAGTAGTAGATCAACTATCAACTCAACTAACCCAAAAATTCTCCTGCATTCTGTGTCTACAGGTTAGCACAGATCAGCTGTTTTTTTATCATGTTTGATTTAATTTATCATCAATCAGTGAAATAAGCGTCTGCTGTGTGATTCAGAGGTTAATGTAGACATACACGGTCTGCTGTAATGTTGATTAACAGTATTCAGAACACCTGGCTGAGGCGGAGTGATACACAGAGTAAAGAGCCCCATTGATGTTGTTCTCTATATCAGCACTCATGGAATGCGTCTTGTCCAATCAGATTACTTGGTCGGAACAAACTGTTGTATAATAGCTTATATCCTTTGCACGACAGAAATTGACAAAGAGCTCTTCCGAGAACAAATAAAAACATCAACTTAAAATACTTTTGATTTTAAGTCCCCTTTAAAGCATTTACAAGTGATAAATGATCCATAACACAATTTAATGTTGTAATAATCAAGTATAAGGGTTTGGTAATGTGTTTGTTAACAGATAAATCTCCTTAAGTGGGCATCCATTAGTGGAAGCTTGGACATGGACAGATAATCAATGATAATGTAGTAAAAAACTAATGTAAAATATAGTTTACACTTGTCTTCATAGGAGAAATTTCATTCCATCCACGTCTGATTTACAATGTGTTGTAAACCATTCATTAACTATTTGTATAGTGATTGTAAATGCTTAATAGGTTGACTTAAAGCAAAGCGTTTCCTCACTTCTAAATAATGGGATCATTAAAAACAAACAGCAGTTTTAGATTTTATATTAAATCCTTCGAATTAAGAATTTGAGTTAGAAAAAAAAAACCACAATCTCTGCAAACATTCAAATAAAACTTTTAATATTTCTCACATGACAGTTCCACATCGAGTACCATTGAGAGTTTGAGCTCACTAATCTGAAACCAGTGCGTACAGTAACTATTGCTACATTCATGTCACACAAACTGTAACAATAAAAAGTGTAGCAACATCAGCAGAGGACGATGTCTGTATGAACCACAGGAGAGAGAGTGAGCAGAAGAGTCCGTTCTTCATTAGTGGTTTACCCATAATGTGATGCTGATGTTTGTATTAATCTGTCACATTTTAAGGTTTAGATGATGTATGATCTGGGTTCAGTCAAAGGGCAGTGTTAGAGGCTGGTGTGTATTGCTCTATTAAGGCTCAGTATGTGGGATTGGTGTCACTATAAGGGCCATTCTGCAGGCAACTGAAGCTGTAGTTCACGTCAGAAATGACTCAACTTAAGGCCAATTTACAAGCTTGTTTCGAGCTTTTAACCACATCTAATGGTCTTCATGCCACACAATTTATCTCAACCTGTTAAATGTAGTTAAAAGCACTGGATAAGGGCCCGATCAGACAGGACGCGTTTCAGCAGCTGGGGGCGGATTATTTGTCATTGTTTTCAATGAGAGGGACGCTTTTTGCGCGCTGCTTTTGCTTTGCAGAGCGCCTCGCTTTTTTTCCGCTCTGTGCGCCTCGCGTTTTTGAGGAAACGCTCCGAGCGCCTCGAGTTGAAAAAAGTTCAACTCAAAGCAGAACTGCGCCCGACGTCCAATCGGATGAAAGGAGAGGCGAGCCTTCTGTCAGTTTACAATGTAACGGTTAGGTTAATGACAGAGGATTCGGTGGTTGCCTTAACAACAGTAGGGGAAAAAAAGCCGCCCCCAGCTGCTAAAACGCGCTCTGTCTGATCGGGTGTTTACTTTCACAAAAAGGCAGTGCGGTGCGCCTCGCGTTTTACGCCTGCAAAACGCGTCCTGTCTGATCGGGCCCTTAAGCTGTTATTAAGCAGATCTTTAGTATATTCATTTCATACAGGTTCAACTTTCACATTAAACATCACCTGTTTGTAGTTTTTCTGGCCTGATTGCGTCACGTTTTTAGGTATCGCTTGTAACTATAGAGGAGTAGCACCGCTACAAAGGTGCATTAGCTAAGTTAAAAAACGACTATTCAAGTTGTAACATAAACTAAGTGTGTCTGATTTTGGCAACAGCACGTTTTGGCAGTCGTCACTTTGAGCTACATTCACGCTAGTCTAAAGAGAATGCGAAATATTCAGTACAACTTTGGAAACACTGCCTTTATAACAACAACAATAAAAACACACAAAATACACAGCCATCCCAAAGTGTTCAATATCAAATGAATAAAAAAAAGACAGTGTAAAATAAATAATCATGATTACACGGGTATAACAAGAGTGTTACTATGAATTATTAAATAACATTTAATCAAGCTTTTTTGTCAAAATTCATTGGTTTCTTAATATAGTTTACTCTATTTACTTCTAAGATTAGTTATTAAATAGCTTCTTATTTAATACTGAACACTTTGGGGTTTAATAATAACAGATCCTTTGTTGTGGCGCGAGTCAGAGAGGCGTAATGTGTTATCTTGTTCATACAAAAGGCCCTTTCCTTCTATCTTCTAATGTACCTCGGCACTCTTTAGTGTAACCATGAAGCACCAAACACCGGTATAAACATCAACAAAATGTTGCATCATTGTCTAAAACTCCTCCTTCACCAACATGTTAGCAGAACAAACGACTGTAAGGCACTTAAATCAATCAAAAAGAGAATTACTCTGACACCGTTTGAGACTCGTTCAGAAGGAGATCACATTGTCTTTAACTGTTGCATAGTTTAAAAAAAATGGAGGCTGTGCTTCAACAGGGCTCTCGATGTATGGCAGGTAGGTTTTAACAAAGGCATACATATGCAATGTGCTACAACAGCTGAAAACAAACCGCACACTGAAAGAAACTACAATCTCATACAATACTCTGTATGCACTCAAAGAGCCAAGTACAATAGTTAGTTAATGCTTAGATAAAAAAGGCGTACAAACCACGTTTACAGAGGTCATTCCAGTGTTTGACAATGTCATGCATTTCATACAAAAGCAGTCTCCTTATACTCCTTGGCAATACAAATGTTCACATAATGAAAAAAAAAGCATACTGAGTGTGAAATGTCACCACAGTGTTGTAAAAAAAAACCCAATAATTTAGGAAATGGATGGACGAGTATAAAAACCGAGCACTTGCGCGGACACAAGTGTTACACTGTGTGTGGCAGTTCCGTTCAGTCCGATCACTGCAGACGACAATACAATAAAAACCAAAGTGATTCATCTTTCTCGCATTAATCCGATTATTATAAGATTTATAAGGATTACGTAACAATCAGATCCAAGTGGAATCAGCTTTGTGTGCATGTGTCAGGGCTACAACCGGCTTTCTCGTGTTGATCGAGCCAAGATTGTAATAGTTTGGAGGCTTAATTATATACACAAGAATCTTTTATTTAATCTTTGTTAAATTAAAGTACTTTGCAGAGAGGAATGTATAATGATTATATGTTTGCACTGGATGGTTAAAAGATGCATCCATGTGCTGAAACGTCCTCTCTTGTTGTGCTTCACTCTGACGCTGAATAAAAGACTCAAGTCGGTGTCGACTTCGCTCAATCAAACTTTGAAGAGAAAGTTTAGCTTCATATTTTTAATGTGCTTTCATTCAATATGTCAAGGCTCTTTGAAACACCTTGTTATAAATTAATCTTTTATAAGGGGAATGTGTACA
This sequence comes from Semicossyphus pulcher, assembly GCF_022749685.1. Taxonomy (NCBI): domain Eukaryota; kingdom Metazoa; phylum Chordata; class Actinopteri; order Labriformes; family Labridae; genus Semicossyphus; species Semicossyphus pulcher. Next base: position 24,343,165 of record NW_027211637.1, read on the forward strand.
TAAAGTCCTGTTTACATAGATACATAAATAAGATCAAATCTACAAATGATTAATATTTTTCAAGGAGGAAAATTTCAACTGGAAGACTGACAGAGACGCAGCTAACAGCCAAAACGTGTGCATAGCAGAACGACATGGATGTACACACATCTTAATAAGGCATCGACACATTCAAGTTCAATCTAAGACACAGGGAGTGTAAAGCACTATAGTAATAAATAGATTTTTTTTTCTTCTTCTATTATTGCTAGTGATTTAAAAAGCAGTGTTCATCTCACCATTAAATATCTACATTTCTGACCATGATTTATAACTTCCCTAGATTCTTTGGAATCAATAGAAATAAACATAATCTAGCCTCTATCCAAAGATAAATGCGTATTTTTTTAAATATAAAAACTTCTATTTTTGTAACTCATTGTCATCAAAGTATTGATTAAAGCAGAATTACTTCATAATCAGTCCTTGAAATCAAGGTTGAGGGCTTGAAAAGACAAAGATATTATAAAAAACTAACAAAAAAAACACACAAGTGGAAAAAGATTCAATACATGTAAACACGGGTGGGGGGAGAAAACAAAAAATAAACAACAACAAAAAGGACACGAAGCCTCTCCAGCAGCTAGGAGTGTTAGCTACCGACAGGAACAGCAGGATGGAGGGGTTGCAGGTGCAGGTAAGGTGTCTTCCAGTAGGGGGTGCTAACAGCCCTGGTCGTTCTCATCCATGCTTACGCTGCTCTTGCGACTGCTGTCCTTTGAGGCGTCCGGGGAGACGGACGAGAGCAAAGGGTCCCCCCCTCTCACCGGGGATAAGGTGTCTTCCATGAGGATGTCGTTGAGTTTGGAGCCCGGCTTGCCGTGGACGCTGTAGTGGCCCTCGGGGTAGTTAGAGTGGCCCTCGTTTAGCTCCAGGGTGGTGGGCGGCTCTGGAGTGCAGGCGGGGTGGTGTTGGTGATGGGGGTGGAGTGTGTACAGGTCTTGGTGGCAGTCCTCCAGAGCGGTCTCCTGCTTGATGGTCCGGGCCCCGAGTTCAGCTGAGCAGAGTGCGGAGGACGCGATGGCCAGACCGTGAGCCCGCGCCTGCATCTCTAACTCCTGCAACCAAAGAGACACACGTGGGTCAGTCTCTGATCCCTGCTCTGATTCACTTGCACTTCGAGGGGGGTCAAAGGTTAACTCAACCAGAGTCTCAAATAAATTAGTCATTGACTTTTTCATTTTAAATCCTTATCTAACAGCCACTGACTGAACTGTTTACCTTAAATTATCCCACAACTAAAAGCTCAGGAGGTTTTTCCCCCTGATAGTTCTGCTTTACATAACAACCGTTAAGCTAACACACAATGTGATCGATCAATCAATGTCAGCTGAGCAGAATCACACAGATCCTGACGCTTCTTGTCTTGTGATCAATTACCCACAAGATAATGGTGTTCACAGCTGCTTCCCGTGTCGCACATGTGGTCTTTAAACATGTAGTAATTTCTTCTGAGGTCAGTGGAGGCATGCTAACCCTGCATGCATGCGGTGTCGGAACAATTTGTTTCTTAGTGGAAAAAATATCCGGCCAACGCCTCCCCAGTAGCAGCAACAACTCAGTACAGGACCCTCTAAGTTGACTGACTTGATGACATGTTATGCAGAAACACAGCAGGCTAAAGTAAACGTTGGCTTGATGGTCAAACACTGTATTTAAAATAATCATTTTAAATTTGTAATTTGATGTAGGGTTTCACTGCTGTTGCTTTCTAAAGTGAGCCGGACTTATTCTGATCATTAAAACACAGCACGTGTTCTTTGAAGCGCCCGTTTTCTAGCACCATCCGAGGAGCACAGAAATGCACGGAGCGTTCAGGCAGCGCAGGGTAAAACACTTCACACACTCTGTAGTTTTTCTTTAGTTATTCGTAGTCAATGATAATAAAGCAAACAACTTTGTGACTCCAACTTCAAATCACTAGACTTCATCAAAGTGTGTTTACCTGTATCCTCAACATCAGGTGTCGATTGGCGTGCTCCAGCTTCTTCTGGCGGGTCTCCAGCTCCTTGGTCCTCAGCTGCTCCCGCTGCAGCTTCCTGATGTAGTCCACTGATGCCTTCAGGATGGTGCCTTTGTTCCAGCGCATGTCCCTGAAAATCAATTATAAAAATCATTATTCAAACATCCCACTATCTCTTTGATACTATTTTTATGTGAGACACACACAGGCTCTTCTAAGAAGAATCAGAATGTAGTTGTTCATATGAATCCAGCAGCTGTAACAGACGGCTCATGTGCCTCTTTCCAGTTAAAAAAACAACAAGAGACAGAGGAGAGATAAGGAGGTCACTGAGGTGAGCAGCACTTTGAAGTCTGAGCTATTTGCCAAACTGAATGCTGACATGACATCTATGAAAGGGCAGATTACAAGCAGTCATAAGGATGACCTCGAACTTCCTGAAGATTTAAAGGTCGCAGTGGAAGTTTGCAGGGATATAATCGATCGTAAATAGTCTAAATGTTACAGAACCAAAGTCTTTATTGTCTCTTGCTTACAAGGGTTATAGTTTAATAGTCTGAAGAGGTCAAAAGCCTCAGGGACAGTGCTGTTTAAGGACTGTATGAATGCTTTTAATTCAAATGAATAAATTCTACTTTTTAAAGGGCCAGTTCACCAATTTTCAACCTCAGTCCCATCATGCTATTATGGGGAGCTAACGCCATTATGGTAGGGAGAAAAAAAGGACGCTATCTGCTTCTCCAATGGGTCCTGGAAAACCTCGATGTCAACCTCAACATCATCTGGCGGAGGCCAGGGAGCTTACTAAACTACACTGCCTCAATCTAGGACGCCCGCCTCCGATGTCATGTCTCGTTCAAAATGGTCAGGTTTGAAATGTAGACTGCAGACCTGAAGATTTTTTAGACGATCCACCGGTATATTCTCGTCGTATTTCGGATTCTGTACCGCTCTGAGCCGTTGCCTGCAGCGATCAATGTCCTTGACTGGAAAACGGTCGTATTTCTCTCCAGCGTCTCTCGCTGGGCCGTTCCTTTCAGAGGGAGGGGCGCAATGCGCGCTAGGTGTTGTAAGGATGTAGAATGGGCGAAACCCCGAGCTGTTTGTACGACTTTCTCCACAGCTATGGCGCCAATTTCAAATATTGTTGCTTCTATCGATTAAAGAGAACATCAGCTTTGACTGACAGGGGCTTTTTCCAGGGGAGGATTGCTCCTTTAAGGCTAACAAGCACATGTGAAGCCAAGCCAGGTGTGTTTGAAATAGCAGGCCTCTCTGAGCTTGTGTGCATGTAGGCGTAGGGGTGGGTGGAGCACCCAGCTGGGGTTTATCAAAACAACCACAGGTGGGTCGACACAACAAAAAGGGGGCTGCAGGGAGCTTCTCAGAACCACAGACAGAGTCAAAGGTCGGGGATTGATTTTAAATAGAGCTTTTAATCTTAATGTTTTAGAACACGGAAAATATGATGAATCAAAATCTGACCTGATTAGATTATCGTCATTTTGTTGGTGATCTATCGTCATATTTTTAATGTGAATCAGAGTATAAACTTTTAACATTCGTGTGATTGATTTCCCTTAAATTATAATTAAATAAAAATCCCTTAAAATCAATTAAAGAAAAAGTTCAAAGCTCACATGTCAGAGGCGGGCGGCCAAAGTGTATTCTAAGATCATCTGGAGCTAATGCGAGGATTTAACATGAGTCGACATTCCCTCTGTGTTTCGCGCACAGTGATTCCTTCATCAGCGGCAGCACACAGATAGTAACACAAAGAAGGGTTCTGTACTAAAAAAGACTTGAGCTTTGAAAGATGTTGACTTGATTTGACTTTATCAGACTGCTGAAACCTCATATTAGCTTCAGCTGAACTTTAGAACATATCTTACACAGAGCTGGTTCTGTGTATTAGATATAAATCTCATTAGAGAGGGAACTCCTTGCAGCCATGCATTTAGACTTTATTATTCTGCAATTTCTGCAAAAAGTTACTTACGGGTCGTTGGATTTTGGGATTAAAGTTCCCAACTCCTTGATTCGATCATTGATGTTAAACCGTCGTCTTCTCTCAACTGCAGGACAAAATCAGAAGAGAGAAATCTTTATATTTAATTCCTTCAATCTTAGAAGTGTAACAAAGTATGGCAGCCATTACCACATCTTTTTTTTAAATTAACGTCTACAGAGTTAAATTAAACTCACTCAGGTTGTGGTTATCCTTCTTCTGCCGCTCCTTTGCCATTGCTCTTACCTCTGCTTCTAGAACACACCATTGAGATCAGTACACCAAGAAAATAAAACAATGCAAGTATTAAAAAATGTGCGCCACATTAACCACACGCACCCACGGGGAATCCTTCAGGCCTCTGATAGTTGTCAAATTTGCCACAGGATCCAGACTTGTCCAGCATATGCATGATGGCCGGGGACTGTGACACTGTGTGACCAAAAGAAAATTGTTAAAAAAGGGAGAATGGATAGAAATACACTGGAAAATACATGTAAGTCATGCACAGTCAACATCCCTAAACAGAGGAGGATTACAAGAGGTGCACTATTAATATAATGATACAGTATGGGCTGCATGGAGGTCTTTGAAGGTGAAAGAATCTGAATGGATGTTATCTTTACGACAGAAGTTGAAGTGTTCATGTGTGTCTTGCTCACCGGAGTATTCCCTTTTGATGTTGGGCAGGTTGGCGGGGCAGGAGTTGCTGATGGGCAGACCTTGCTGGGACATACCCTGGTTACCATACATGTCCATGAGGTTAGCAGGAACGGCGATCTGAGGACACACAGCACTGACATTTAGCGAGGAAAACACCATAACAGTAAAACTGTGACTGTAAAATCATATACTAATAGATTAGATTTCACTGTTTAAGGAAAAGGTCAACATATTGGGGAAATTAGATTCGTTGCTAGGAGTACAATACAAAGATTGATCTCTGCTGGTTGGCTGGCAAACTAGCAATGATGAGAACACTCCAGGAAGTGTTTCCTTTAAATATCAAAATAATTCTTCAACCTTGGCAACAAGCTGGAGACTGTTTCACCGCATGAAAGCGCAGCAGAGCAAGCTTTCACAGCAGCCCTCTTAGCTTGCAGCTAAATTAGTTTTTTTTCAATAGCATCATTCAGAATTTTTCTCTCTTAACACATCTAAGAACACACCCTTGTGTGGTGACCTTTAAACAGTGAAGTGCTTTGTCTGTTTACAGGCTCAGTGTTGAGGATGAATTCACATTAACACACACACATACCGTGTTAGCCATCTGAAGTCCTGGGTCCATCAGGCCGAGGATGTCATCACTGTAACTGGACTCCAGACTAATAATGTCATCAATGACATCATCCATCTAAAGGAAGAGGGCGTAGAATTGAACAACAGGTTAGAATGATTACATGAGTGAAAGATAACATAAATTAAACCCTGTGTGTTTAGTCAGAATGACACCTCACCTCTTTCTCGCAGTTAGAGTTCAGGGTCAGTAAGGCCATAGGGCTGTTGGGGGCGCTGTTGCCCGGCCCTGGCGGCATGCCCCCGTGGTCAGAGGACTGGTTGGGGCAGGGCAAGCTCAATGCCTGAGAGCCAAGCTTCCCCAGGTACCTCTTCACCTGCTGCTGCTGGGAGCGCTGGATGTGGTACTTGGTCGGGTTCTCCAGGTGAGTCTGGACCTTCGGGTGCAGAATAAGGGAAAGAGGGAAGGGAAAAAGAAGATGTGTATTAGAGAAATGTTGCTTGATTGGAGAAAAAGCCACTGAAAAGTCTGTTTGTTAGTTTGAATAAACCACTTTAAAGTGCAGCTGCAATATTCTTGTAGTCACATTTTAGGAGTTTTTGGGCTTTGTAGTCTTTTATTAGATTAAAAGACTCTAAATATACCTCAAAGTCTTGCCTGTCTCCAGTATTGCAAAGTTGTGACTTTAATATTAAAATAAACTCGGCACGGATTTCAAAGCCTTCGATGCATTATGCATTTTGTTTTTGAGACGCTGTCAAGTGCTGTTATGTCAAAGAGGCTCAGTGGAAATACATTTCAACTTTCTGTTTCCAACATAAAACGTCCACATATTTTGGAAGTAAAGAAATTACATTCACACCCCTATCTTTGCTCTGTCCCCGGGTATGGATACATTTGATTGCGTTGGATCATTAATCCCTCACACAACACTAATGATCCAGAAAAGCTTCTGCAGGCAGATAAACTTCAGAGACACTGTTTGTCAGGCTGAAACACATCGAAAATGGAGCAGTGCTGCTGCGTTCAGGAGTCTATATTTAAACCTTACAGACTATTGACTGCATTTCTGGTGCCATGACTCACAGATAACAGCGGTGCATCGCAAAATGTACACAGATAATGCCGCATTAATCTCACATTTGGCTTAAAAAAAGTCAATTATGTCCATTTAGTCGCATGCTGTTACATACTTTTCCATGTATAATTCAAAATAATTCCCCATCTCCAGAAACTTTGATTAAAACATACCTCATAATGGTGGTATCCGAGCATCTCAAGCATCTTTACAGTGAAACTAATCCTTCCAGTTTAAAAGAAATGAAAGGAAACTTCTGTGTCTAACTCCTGTCTGAACTAAGAAGCGCTGTGGCTGCTTCCCTCTTGGTTGCACCAGGAGACTGAGCCTGCTAGTATGAGGACAGACACATCCAGGCTCATCTTTTAAAAGGCAAGAAAAGTAATTAGTTCTGCATGTCAGGGAATCTCAGCAAAGCACAATGAGCTTCTTCAAATTTGTGTTGTTTTATGTAAAATCTGAATTTATTCCTTTATGGTGCATCACTTGATGTCAGGATGTGGGGCTAACACTAAGTGCCTTTGTTTAGCAAGGCCACCCCTTTTACTGAAACTTGCCCGAGGCTATCACTTAGCCGCATCCACTTTTTTAACCCTGTGGATGCTCAGCGTGTGTTCCCAGTTCAACAGAGCACATTGAGGAGCGATAACACTTTGGAAAAATAACTTCATGCCAATAGAGCCCTTTAAAACGGACAGAATGAAGTCTGTTACATCCTATTTCCCCCCCTACAGGTTGTGTCTCTAAATGTTATTTCTAATCGTCAACAACAAGCACTCTGCGTCTCAAAGTCAATGAATAACTTCATTTTTTAACTTGATGTATTTGTTCTGCTTAAGCCCAGAGGATTTAGCTTCATTAGCAGAGCTGAGGAGGTCACAGGCTGCAGACCAACTCTAAGCTACCTCGAAATTTCCTCTGCTTCTGTGAAAAGTGCTTTAGTCTGCGCACTGCGCTAGACAGTGGAAAGGACACGGTTATTAGACGGACACATAAGACATTTCCTGACTCCCGAGAGCAGCTCATTTCACAGCATGTAGAACTAAAGAATAAAATGCTTGTATCATTGCCAAGCATGGTTATTCAATATTTATGCTAACTGATTGCTAATAAAACATAGATATTATCAAACTGTGTGCATGTTTCTAATCATGCTATAGCTTTTGAACTATTTCTATGGAGTTTTTACTCGTCTCTGTGTTTATATTTTACATGAATATTAAAGCTGCCATGAGGAACATTCGGTTTGTGTTGTTTTTGGCGCCCCCTGTGGACAAAGCTGTACCTCTTATCTCTTTGCTGGTGTTAAAAAAATCTCCCTCTGCTTTCTTTAACAGTCATATGTATCATTCACTTTAAATTCTTGCCCTGTAAAATGTAAAGTTAATCGCTTCGTCTGACACCTGCCCCCTTGCAGCAGTTTCAGCCATTAAAAATGACTATATAGAAATAATCAATCTTGTCACTGATGGTCTGGTTTGCTTTTCCAGGTCATGACCAGTGAAAAACTCCTCACAGGAGCTTCAAACTAACCCAGACGTCATTCTGTGACGTCTTCAAATGTTCCCTCTTCTCAGCAGAACAGAAACTCTTTCTCCTCCGTTCTCAGAGACAGAATCATTGTTCTGCAGGAGATACTCATGTGAGCGCAGCATTAACATACATCCCTCAGGTATGACTGAGATCACCTGGGGCCATAAATCGCTGTTAAAGGGTCATAAAGCTGACCCCACTGAGGGGGGCATACACACATACACAGCACGTCAGTGACGCTGTGGGCTACAGTGCAGAACAATGATTCATTAGTGTCGGTCACTAACTGAAACATTTAGTCTTCACTTTGTGCTCATACTGGTGCTGAACTGGTGTAGTGCATTATAATAACCAATGATATCTTCAGGATCATTTTCCGTTATAAAATCATCAAACCCCACAAGCACACAGGCAGAACTTTATGAAGAAAAAGCTTTACACGTAAGAAACCGCAGTGACGCTGGTCCTGAAAATAGACTGAATGCGTGTAAAGGGCAGCAGAGTATTTAGGAACCTAATCCACAAGGATATACTTGAGCCACAAATAAGCGATCCAATTATTATGTTGTGATTGTGTTGAAATGGGTAAACAACCGTGAATGCTTCTTAACTGTTTCATTCATCAACTCCACTGTTGATGAATCGAGTCGAAGGCGGCACAAAACTCGACAGTCTGTAGTCAGAGTCGAATAAATCTCCTTTAAGAGCTTCATTAATCATCTCAACGTGGTCCATTAAATGTTTGTTTGTTTTATAACCTAAACCAAAAGAGATCACAGAGCACATTTTTAGCATTTAAGATTGAAAAAAAATGACCTTCAAAATAAAAGCTGATAATCTTATGATGATTCATTAATTGTTTCTTTAATAAATGACCAGTGTCAACAACATTCAGGTAGTCAATTAAGTCCATTTTACTTGTTGTTTATTACCTGTTGTGTTTATGCTCATTATAAAGAAAATATATTAAATTATCTAATAATAATAATAAGTAACTAATAAATAAGAGACATATCATTAAGTGCAATCAAAAAATGTATATGTTGCTGCACTTCAAGCGTAAATGTAATGTAAATGTGCATGTTAAAGTGTTTGAATTTAGAGTTTGACTGCTGCTTTTTCCTTCAATTGAATTCATGCACGCTCGTTTGAAACTGTACATAAAACATTTAATCGTGTCATCGACGTGTTTCCTGCCGTCGTCCCCGCTGACCTCGGGGGGTTACGGAGTGTGTTGTCCTCCTCTGAGTGGGAACTATCTTCGTTTTTTAACGCTGGTTTTGAGAAAAGTGTGAGCAGAGCTGATTTATCAACTGTAACTTGTGTTAATGAGCCTGAAGGTCAGGGTCACAAAACATGCAGAAACACTGTGTTAGTCTAATACAGTATCTATATTAAAGGATGCTTTGGTGTCAGTTTGTCAGTCTGGTTTCCTGCCTATTTTTATGGAGGCTTTTTATTCATCACAGAGCAAGTGTGTTTGTTTTTGGTTCAATCTACTACTTAGAGGTTCTCCTACTGCTTCCTGTTTGTGTGCTGGGATAATTGGTGCAAGTTAAATGATGAATTCATAACAATCAAAACAAGTGATAACACAGGTTATGGTTTGCCGTTAAGTCGATTACTGGTAGATTTTCTGCGGAGGCCACTGACTGAAATATGAGCTATTCATGAATTCAGAGACATAGATGAAGACCCGGGGAGTAATAAACTATTATATAGTAGCATCACTCCTAAATAGCGGATCGCTGGCGCCAATTATCGATATTTTAATTTTTTTTTAAATTCAGCGCTTTAAACAGATGTCAATTTGAGTCACCGCATCATGTATTTATCTCAATTTGTGACACCCAATTGCAGTGAATAAATACATTAATCCTGCACTTCACCTTGTTAGGAGCATTTTGTATTCTTCAGTTAATCAGATATCGTGATGTATCGTTATATGATTGTCTTGCAATATATCAATTATCGCAGAATCGCTGTATCGTGATATTATCGTTATCGTGGGTCACGTTTCGTATCGTGAGTTACCCTGCGATTCCCACCCCTACTCCTAAAAATGTTCATTATATTAATTTGTGATGTATTTCTGGGCTCTGGACTGCACATGCATGTGTGCCAGTGGTTCCTGAAATCATGTCTTCTTGTGCACTTGTAAACAGGTAAGAAAAAAAAAGAGAATTCACCATTTTTAATCTCAGAAAATTTGCAAAATGTTCCTGCGAGGAACTTTTGGTTTGTGTTGATTTTGGCGCCCCCTGTGGACAAAGCCGTACCTCTTATCTCTTTGCTGATTTTGTCCTGTACATGCTAAAGTGGTGGTTCTTAAAAAATCTCATCCAGGTTTCTTTAACAGTCACATGTATCACTTTAAATTTCTATTAACGATTTACTAATTTTTTTAAATTTCAAAATAATCAATCTTGTCGCTGATGGTCTGGTTTGCTTTTGTAGGTCATATAGAGTAATCAGAATTCATTCATGACCATCAAAAACTCACAGGAGCTTTAAAAATCGACATCAAGGTGAAATTTGAATTGTAGAAATATGTCTTTCTCCTACTTTGTCCCATCCTAACGATCATCTCACGACCCTTCAGATGTATTTTGTGACCCCTTGTTGGTTCCAGACCACCAGGCCGGAAGCCATTGCTGTATGCACACACGTACAGCAATAAACCCACTGACTCAGCCTCTCTTTGTGTGGGTTGTTTTCTCTTGTACATTCACACATCAGGAGAACTGACGGCTGTCACTGTCTAAAAATAGAAAGAAAGGATTACTGCAGGAGCCCCATACCACTGTCTCTCTCCCCCCCCTCTCTCTCTCGCACTTAGAATAGAAACAAAGAGGTCGTTAAGGACGTTTTGTGCATAAGACAAAAAAGTCCCCATTAAAAAAAGTATTACAGAAGGTGCAACAGTTGGATTTTAGTCTCTAAAAGTCTTGAGTCTTTGCAGAGAAAATCTCGTCTACAGCTCAAAGGATTATTTGATCAACAGACGAGTCTATTTACAGAAAAATTAAATAGTCAACTGAATATCTTTGTATGTTGGTCAGAAAAAAACTGGCCTTTAGCAGAGGTCGGGCTGTGCTCCAGGAAATCATTCATCACAATTTTACAGAATTTTTCAGACTGGGCGATTAATTGATTAATCAAGGAAACATTCAGCAGAATAATTCGATGATGGAAATTTCTGGTTACGGACATGAATTGATGAATCATTAAAAGATGTCGTCTTGTTTGCTGGTTTCTGCTGGTGAAAAGTGACTCATGTGTTATTTAAGTAAAATACTTTTGGACTGATTGGCCCTGAATGCATCACCTTTGTGTTCTTGAACATTCTTTACTGTTTGTGGCTTTTTACGGACAAATCAATTAATTAAATAGTTTAGAAAATAAAAGTCAGATTGATTAATTATGTATTTATAAATAATAATTAGTTTAAAATTAGTCGTTACGTTTTTTAGACGTAAAAGATCTTTTATTTATCTAACCAGCTGATTCCGTTTTATCTTAACATTAAAACGAGCATCAGCGATTTGTCGAGCTCGTTTTCGTCCTCAGGGATTTCCTAAATTATCACTTATAATGAGATGATCTTACCGCTCTGAGTTCATTAAAGGCCCCCGGGGGCCACAGACATCGAGCAGGAATGTCTCGGCCTTGTCAGTATAGACTGCAGCTTTTGTTAAGATGAACTGGTCTGAGGGTAAAAAAAAAAACGATGTGTTTTTAAAGAGCCGGGACCGTGAAACAGATTCCTTTTCATGGTGTGTACACAGAGTGGACACACTGACAGAGACTGCACGCAGACAGGATCTTTGTCTCTGTCTAAAACGCATGTTTCAGAAGCATAAGGTGCATTGAGTCCTCTGTAGTACATCTCTTACAGAAAAGACACAACAGTGGATTATAGAAAGGTCTCTGACTTGACCTTTACTTTACCCGACTGCACTTAATGTACTCTTTCTTAAATACGCTGTTTGCAAATGTGACATCAACTGCGAGCTCACAGCATCTGCACCCACAGCGAACAAGACAGCTTGTTGTTTATCAGCTGTTTTTTTTAGCCATCGACAGCCCCGCGGGCATGAGCAACATAACCCCCAAACAGTCTGAAACCACACAAAGCGTCCCGCTGTACTCTCAGAGGACACTCGTTGGTATTTTTGTTGTTTTACTTGCGTGCTTTGGGCATTCCATGATGATCCTACCAGGATACATTAACAAGAATGCCCTCATTTGCAACCGGGCTAGAAGAATAGGCCACTTTGTCTCACAGTTAAGCTGCTAACGTGCTTCTGTGGAGCCTGCAGACGACAACTGTGATGCTAATGTCAGCAGCTACTTCAGAGCAACCTGCGGGTCTTCTCCACCTCCAGGTCTTTGTCATGCCATTATGCAAAAAGGTCGGCAAATTACCTACGAAATACAAACCATGTGTCCTTAAATGATCAGTGTTGAGCTGTAAATGTGCAGCTGTATAAATCAGAAAGCTAATAAAGCTACTGTAGCTAAATGCTGTAATATTACGCAGCAATACAATAAACAATAGGGAGCAATGCACTTAAGGTTATGTAAATGGAAACACTGCATTACGTACATGAAATAAAATATGAACAAATATTTAGTTAAGACTGTAGAAATGTGAGTTTTTATCTTGTTATATTAATCGACATATCTTTGCATACTTCCTGATGCATACACGTCACGAGCTGCACTCATTGTATAATCCAAAAGAACTGTACAATTCGTACTTTGGGGTTGACGAGTACTTTGTTCTTTTCACGGCAGCATAAATCCTTTGAAAAAAAACTTTCTACAAATCATTTTTTAACCCTTTTAGGAAGTTATCCTACACAAATTTCAAAGCCGTGTTTTTTTTGCTCTTAAATATGCCGTGGAATGAAAGCAGTGGGAGCTAATTACGAGCATTCTTCACTGAATTAGCGTTCGGTGTGTGGTAAGGCTGTGCTCGCCTTTGTCTTGATCCCTAAACTGATCCCTTACTTATTCCCCAGAAGGTCAGAGGTCACTTGGTTAATTAAGGGTCCAATCAGTCTTTAGATAAACTCATCTGAGCTTAATGTTTGCACTTTTTGAGGTCCAGCAGCTCTGCCTGGTACCCCTGAGCTGTGTGCGGACTGTGCTAATCTACCCACAGACAGGGGAGCAGGTTAACCCAGCTCAACAGCGCCAAGCTGGAACGGCCTTTTCATTTTGAGGGCTTCAGTCAATGAAGAATGTCTGTAAGCTCCGGCCAAAGCAGAGAAATTACTCTAACTTGATGTATTGTACGCAAAAGGGCGAGGGTTTGGGGGGCGGGGGGCGGGGGGCGTCCTAAACCTCTCAAAGAGCTGCAGATTATGGGGAGTAAGTAATGTTTATGCTGCATGAGGAGGGAAGTGTATTCAATGGATATACTGTATTTGTGCTGCGCTGCTGGGCCATGCCACACACATCCAGGGTGATGAAAGTGAGGCTGAGCAAGCAGGCATGAAATCTCTGAATGTATTGTTGATGGATTCGGTCAAACAAATATTATCCAACAGCTCAAAGACATCATTACTTTATAGTGTTGTAACATTAGACGATTAAAACTGTGATGTATCCTTATGGGAAGCTTTACATTCTATACAATGATCTACAGTACACATAAAGCCTGAATAGCAGCATTATTATCACTCTGAATACAATATTTTTTAACAACAGTGTTTCTCATTTACCCACATAAAAGCCACTATTATGTGATTCATAAATATTTTAGTATAAAAGTCTGATTTTTGTGGCACCAAAGTATTTTAAACTTTAACATATTATCATCTGGGAAACTCAAATGCACAAACATGATTGTATATTCGAACAAAGCTGCCCTAAAGAGTCACACATTCAACAAAAAAACTACCAAGAAACGCAACGCCAAAAGCACCTCCGAGAAAATCTCAATACTTATTCACAGCAAACACGAGTGCACATGTGCCCCCTTCACAAACTCCACAAGCATTTCCCTCGTCTCAGCAATAATGTGAAAATCAAGAACTTAAAAAAAAAAGTTTTTTTTATCCATAAACAAGACAGTAAAAAACTATTAAATTGTGCAAACCTCTATATCACACAAGTCACAATTACAAACCGACTCTTTGATGCCATTAAAGACTAAAATAGACGAACGTGTACTCGAAGAAACAGAACATGTGACAACAAAAGTTCTGAATAACAGCTGCACATGTTCACCACTGCACAAAACATTTCTTATCTGTGTATCATGGAAATTGATTAAATGAAAACTCTCAAAAATAAACCGCATGCAGAAGACAAACAGGAAAACTCACCAAAGCGCCTGGTCAAAAACGTGCCCTCACGCACACACGGTCTCTCTACTCGTACAGAAAAATCTCAACAGTCTCCTGTCCCTCGGACTGCCAGCGAATCAAAGCTATGAAAAGATGTGAATCTAGCTGAGCAAATAGGATTAAAGATGGCTAAATCCAAATGGCTGGAAGCACAGCATGCATTAAAGAGGAATTCTCTCAGGAAAGATAATCCCCATATACGCATTTTAACACACTTCACTCACCCCCCTGTTTTTTTTTTCTTTTTTTACACACAGTTGTAGTAAAACCACAATTGCTCGACAGTCCGCACACACACACATGGGTCAATAACTCTATAAATACAGCTCTGCATGGGCCGTTCAGACTGCAGCAGTGACACATGCAGCTTCTAATTCAAGAGGTGGAAACTTTTTACTGTAAAAACTTTGACTAATCAGACGTTGCACACACACGCTCCCCCGTCACACACGAGCTAGAACCGCAGGGTTTTACCTTCAGCACCTCCATTGGCACCTGTGCAGCAGGGGATGGCACGCTGACGTTGATGGCAGGGGTCTGGGCTGCAGTGGTTTGTGGGTACCGGGAGGCCTGCAGTCTCTGCTGCTCCCGCCGCTCCTGCTCCTGAAGCTGCTCCCGCATCAGCTGTTGGCGCAGGAGGATGCGTGATGTCATGGCCGAGGAGCTCAGCGGGGGCTTGGAGGAGCCGTGCTGGTCCGACGGGCTGCTGCTGCTGGAGGGGAGAGAGGAGGGGGGCAGATAAAAGATATCAGAAAAGTGAGCGGGGACGTGAGGATAGCGAGGGAAAGCAAAGTGGAGGGTGATAGCGGAGAGAGGGTAGGGGAAGGTCAGGGGAGGAAGGAGAGGTCAAGCAAGAGAGACGAGAGAGGAGGGAGATTAGGAGGAGAGGCGGATGGAAGAAAAGGTTAACATGAAAGTGAGTGAAGGGCGAAGATCAAACGGAAAACCTGAACTTTGGAGATGCAATGATTAGCCGATTAATTGATTGAATTGAATTAATCCACAACTATTTAGATTATCTGAAGTTTTTAATGCTAAAATGTCAAACATTTGCAGGCCACAGCGTCCCGAATAGAAAGACAGATAGATAGAGATGTTCCATTACTGTTTCCTCCATTCAGGATACCTTGACCTGAGTATTGGCCAACACTGAGTACCCCTCCTTTTCCAGCGCCAATATAAAAATATACAGCTCCGGAAAAAATGAAGAGACCCCTGGAAAAAATATATTTTTCTCTGGTTCTACTATTTATATGTTTTCGTAAAATACACTTTTGTTTTATTGTAAACAACAATTCCACATAAGATATTCTCATTGAGGTCTTTTATTTGCAGAAAATGACGACTGGTTTATAAAGCAAACAAGATGTTTTTCAGAGCTCGAATAATGCAAAGAATAGTTAATGTGCTGGCAGCACACTGATGGTGTCTGTTATCATCACATAATAATTTGCATGAAACGAGTAGATTTATTTGGGGAGGTCAATAAATTATGTTATCGCTTCAATAGATTGAGTGGCGACACTGCATTTTAGGCCGTATCAGAGGCCAATACCAATACCGATATTGGAAAATCTTTAACAGATGGATGCACTTCATTGATCCCAAACTGGGAAATGATGGCGTTACAGCAGCAGAAGTTTATCCATAAAAAAAGCAGGGATTTGTTGTTTTTTTCATCAGTAATGAAAGGAAATCAAATGTCTTTTGCTTGTGAACAAATAAAGCACTTTAAAGACTTCCCTCTGGGAAAGCTTCAAACATTTCTTGGAAATTGTGAAGAGAAGAAAGTTTCTACCTGATCAGTAGAAAAACTATGAATGAAAGTCATTGTTAGTGGCAGCCTTGCTTCTCTGGAAGTTATTTATTTCTTAGTAAGATAAAGTCTACAAATCAAACCCCCTTCAGTGTATCAATAAAACAGCAATTTCACAAAGCCGAAGTGGTTTGGATGATTTCGGAGGGCTGCACTCACAGAGCTGTTTTGTGACATTAGAGAGAATTGAACAGAAAGAGGAACAGTTTGCACAAAAGGTTGCTTCAGTTTTCCCACTCTCTTAAATTTAGACAGCTGCTCCCCAGACAGAGTCCTGCCGTCCTAAAATAGAGCCTCTGCTGAAGCAGAAGTGGTGGGTAAGAAGCCCTCATCGAGTGAGTGATCCCTTTGACAAAACTCAGGAAAACGTCTGGCCAATCCAGCTGTGCAGTAATCGCACTAATTAGCCGGCCGAGTCAAACACAGCTTCAGTCTACAGCGTATTGGGTGGGTGTTGAGCCCCCAACATACCATAATTCTCCCCCCAGCGCTGCATATAATCTCATTGTCTGATACCACACCCGCTGAACCCTGCACAAATATGCTACAATATGAAATAAAACCACATTTTCGGACCATTATATAAAGTGAAATGAGATAACAAGCAGCACTTTCATTTTTTAAGATGAATATAAACGGTCCCATTCATTCCCCAGGACAATGCTGATCCCATTAAACTGATTATTGATCCTGGTTAAATCAATAGTAGATTAAACCAGTGAATTGTAGTCAAACAAAGAGCGCAGCTTGTTCTCTGAAAGTACTACAGCGGTTTGGGACCCTCAATCCGACAGCTCCTTTTTTTTTTGTTCCTTTGTACTTACTCCAATACATAGAATCAGATTTAGTGTTCGTATGCATAATGCCTTTGTCTCTGTGACTTTAGGCGATTGTGTGTTTCCTTTCATCCTGTAAGTTTCAAACAAAAGTCACTGGAGCTAATGTTGAAACTTTTTTCTGTTCAATTCCACAGAGCTGAATCCTTTGATTTCTTTCTCTTTCTTTAATCTGCTTCGGTTCAATTTTGAATTTCCAGACAATAAATAGTCGTTTCATTTTATTACCCCTCTGGTTTCCAGTTGGAATAAATTGAAAAATTGAATTTACAATAAAAATACAGCCGACACTACCAGCTTTTTGATCTTGACCACTTGACCAAATGCAACAATGTTGTAAAAATGTTTTTTAAACTGAATATACTGTGAAAAAAATACTGGAAACTTTACTACCACTGTGACACACACACCCCCACACTTACACATTCACACACTGTACACTAAGCAGTCACAGTGGTAGAAAGCAGGGGTGGGAATTGCAGGGTAACTCACGATATGATACGATACGATACGATACGATACAGTATGATATGATACAATAGGATACAGTATGATACGATACGATATGATGCGACACGACACGATACGACACAATACAATACATTATTATACGATACGATACAGTATGATACGATATGATACGATACGATACAATACGATACGATACGATACAGTATGATACGATATGATACGATACAGTATGATACGATACGATACAATACGATACGATACGATACAGTATGATACGATATGATACGATACAGTATGATACGATACGATACAATACGATACGATACGATACAGTATGATACGATATGATACGATACAGTATGATACGATATGATACGATACGATACAATACGATATGATACGATACAGTATGATACGATATGATACGATACGATACAATACGATACGATACAGTATGATATGATACGATACAGTTTTATACGATACAGTATGATATGATACGATACGATACAGTACGATACGATACAATACAATACGATACGATACGATACGATACAGTATGATATGATACGATACAGTATGATACGATACAGTATGATACGATACAGTATGATACGATACAATACGATACGATACGATACGATACAGTATGATATGATACGATACAGTATGATACGATACAGTATGATACGATACAATACGATACGATACGATACGATACAGTATGATATGATACGATACAGTATGATACGATACAGTTTTATACGATACAATACGATACGATACAATACTATACGATACAATATGATACGATACAATACTATACGATACAGTATGATACAATACAATACGATACGATACAGTATGATACGATACGATACGATACGATACAGTATGATACGATACGATACAGTATGATACGATACGATACGATACAGTATGATATGATACGATACGATATGATACAATACGATACAGTATGATACGATACGATACGATACAGTATGATACGATACGATACGATATGATACGATACGATACATTATGATACGATACGATACGATACAGTATGATACGATACGATACGATACGATACAGTATGATACGATACGATACAGTATGATACCATACAATACGATACGATACGATACAGTATGATACGATACGATACGATACAATACAGTATGATACGATACGATACGATACAATACAGTATGATACGATACAATACGATACGATACGATACAGTATGATACGATACGATACGATACGATACGATACGATACAGTATGATACGATACGATACGATACAATACAGTATGATACGATACAATACGATACGATACGATACAGTATGATACGATACGATACGATACAATACAGTATGATACGATACAATACGATACGATACGATACAGTATGATACGATACGATACGATACGATACAGTATGATACGATACGATACGATACAATACAGTATGATACGATACAATACGATACGATACGATACAGTATGATACGATACAATACAGTATGATACGATACGATACGATACAGTATGATACGATACAATACGATACAATACGATACGATATGATACAGTATGATACGCTACAGTATGATACGATACGATACGATACAATACAGTATGATACGATACAATACGATACGATATGATACAGTATGATACGCTACAGTATGATACGATACAATACGATACAATACGATACGATACAGTATGATACGATTCACAATTTATCGTATCATATCGTGATTTACCCTGCAATTCCCACCCCTGCTTTCTACCACTGTGACTCACATTTATTTCTTACTAAAAAAGTAAAGCTGAACTTAGCTATTTAATTTGAACACTAAGAGACAGCAGACTGTAAATTATTTCTGTACAGGAAGCTTCCTTAAGTACTGGATTTTGGTATCACAAGTATTATGGTGTCAGTTTGTAGGGCGAGTAGTATTGGCCAATCACGTATCAGCAGGCTTTGGTTGCATGCAGGAAAAACAGTCCTTGTAGCGAGCAAAAGCAGCAGGAAGCAAACCGCCGTAATACCATCCTGGATCCAATCGCCGTTCATCTGACGACGATTAATCTCTATCTAAGACATCTGCGTAGCTAACAATCCGTTATTAGATGTCGTATCTCAACTACTACATTCTGGCTTCTCACGTTGCTAGTTAAACTGTAATCAATGCAACGCACGGGAAAGGAAGTCCTGGCTGCAAGTCCTTTATTGCTTACTGCTGGCTACACCGGACGGTGGAAAAGTTGGCCATCGCTCCAAGAGACTACGCGTCTTTAGACGGTAGCCAGTGGGCTCCAAGATTGACTTTTCATTAACCAAAATGATTGTGAATAAAAAGTGTAACAATCTATGTGATAGTTGTTCTGATAGCTCTGACATTTTTTTTAACACAATCAGCGACCATAAATTTTATTATTTTGCTAAAAACAGTGAGCGCGGTGTGCCGACTTAGCTCAGTTGGTAGAGCAGGCACCTCATATACAGAGGCTACAGTCCTTGACGCACTGATTGCAGGCTCGACTCCCAGTCTGCTGATCATTTGGCGCACGTCATCCCCCACTCTCTCCTCCCCACATGTCCTGTCTCCCTTCAGCTATTCTATCCAATAAAGGCAGAAGCCGTAAAAAAAATCTGTGACAGTTAGAATACAAACTGTCTCCAGCGCTCTCTGGTGGACAAAAGTTACTTTACAGCAAAGTTAATTGTAATACAGGCGTAGCATATCCACATTACTATGTACATTTCAAGAGTAAACTTTTAATGTGTTTTCCTCCCCAAACTTTGACCCTTTCACAGAGTGATTAATTAATTAAAATCACAGTTAACGTTAATTAGGTGCACCTTGCTAACTGAGCTAGCCAGCTAGCATCAGCGTTGGCTGATAACTAGTTTTTTCTTCTGACTCCACCGTGGCTACTCCTACTTATTTAATAGTCTGCGGGGCTACACAAGAAATCTATGGGGAGTTGTAGCATCTCGTGATTTCTTTCATACATTTTTGATAATCAGATTGGCTCGTGTGTGTGTGTGTGTGTGTGTGTGTGCGTGCGTTCATAAAATACCACATCTCTCCCTCCCTCCCTCTCTGTCTGTTTCTTCCTCTCCACTGTATGGTGGCTTCTTGCCAAACACACCACTGAAACACATAAAAAGCTCTTTTGTCCTGTTTAACTTTTTTCACTCGTGTGTGTGTGCGTGTGTGCATGTGTGTGTGCGCACCTCCTCGTGTGTTTGTGTGTATCTCAAAGTAGGAAAAAAAAAAAGCACACAAAAAACAATGGATGTTCAGTGTTGAGGAGCCCCACCCACCCAACTCATGATTCCTCTGATTCTGCTCCCTGTGCTACTCCATCAAAGTCATTATTGGTGCAACAATCAGAGCTGGATGCTGGTTTTAATGTCAGACACGAGGACAGCAATCAGACAGAGAGATGAAGACATCCAGAGACGTCTGATCAGAGTGAAAACACTGAGCTGGTAATGGAAACAGACACATCTGCAACACCAACACTGCTGCTGTTAATTAACTGAAGGTAAGAGCTCTGCCTAATGGACAATAATGGTATAACAACAACCTCACTTTAAAACAAATGCCATTAAATTAACATTATTTTCCTCTTACAAACGTCTACAAACTATCTCTGTGTTTATCTATTACAAAAGGTGAGTGTAGTTTATCAAAGTGGCACAAAATCTTTGAATTTTATTACTTTTCCGCTAAAAAATCAATAACCAATTCCAGCCAAGTCAAAGCGTATTTAACAAACAATTAATAATGATTCCTTTGCTCAACTAGAAGCAGAACTATTCAACACAAAACTCTCCACACGAGGAGAAATCTGCTGTATTTACTTCCTGTGCACGCTGTCCTTCACGCTAAAAAGTAGTGTTAACCTTCAACAATCTGCTTTAACACCAGCCAACAATGTCGCCGCTGCTGACGCTCAATACTCACAGAGTGTCAAATGAGCAGGGTCTGTACACTTGCACTCCTACGGCCTCCATATTTGTTTGTTTTCTCCTGAAGGTGCACTACCCGCCCTTGGAGAGCAGTGAAAGTCATGCCGCTGGTGCAGCGCTGAAAGTGTGTCAGAGGGGGGAGGCTCCGGGGCCCGGCCTGGAATCTCCAATCGCCGCTCAGAGTCCCAGGCGGAGGACCGGCCCCGTCCAGTGAAACGGCAGAGCAGAGGAGAGGAGAGGAGAGGGCGTGCGGGCCCACTGGAAACACACTGTCCATCAACACGCTGTTTTAAAACCACACAGATACTGTTTCACTTACATGTGTTGCTGCTGTTCTGTGGGCGGCCTGAAACAAATATTGTCGGCTCTTCATGAGCTCAGAAGCAGCTCTGTTTTTCTGACAATGCATGTTTCAGATCATCTGTGTTTTAGTTTTACGTCCATATTCTTTCTCTTGGATGTTTGAACTTGAATGTGCAGGAACAAACTCATACACACCTATAAAATCCTTCACCATTCACCCACCAGGGGCTGCTCTTTCTCTGAGCTCTCAGATAAGTCTGCTTTATTATTGGGGGGGGAAGTGTTAATATAGATTGACCTATAATACTCACATTACTATAATAGTAGACCAATGTAAGAGTAGTCAAAAGGGACAAACTACAGAGATCGTATGTGGAGCAGAAGCAAAGAAACAGCACCAGGAAAATCTCTCTCCACCAGACTGCAGGTGTCTTCTTCACAGAGCACATCAAGCCCCCCTGAAAGACTACACAACCTCTCAGCTGGAACACAGCTCAATAACTGTGACCCGACATGACACTCTGACTCCCCTGTTGATCACAACACCCCGGCGCGCTGCAGCTGGCATCTCCGCACGAGACGGATACTAGAAAGCAAATCAGCGAGCTTTATGCAAGCGGTGAATCTAGAACGTGATCTATGTAGGTTTTGCACCAATTGGGTCGCAGATTCAAACGTGATTAAAATAGATTTTTGTTATTAAGACGTGAGAAAGAAAGAGGCAGAGAGGGGAAAACAACTACTAAACTAAGTAAATAGTTCAACCATGTAAACAAGTCAGGGAAGACACGGTGTATTTACATTGGTGTGACTGCTTAAATAAACAGCTGATGCACATTACATACTATAGGTGCTTTTGAAAAGCAGTCAACATCTGAGCCTCACTAAACAACATAGGAGGAAGTCAACTTCTATTATTAAGCTGTATGCCTCAATGTGTGGAAGAGTCTGGGGAATCTCTCATACGTGAAGCAACACAAACGCTGCTATTCATAAGCTGAGACTTTTTGCAGTAACAGGCGTGTTATACCTCCAAACAGCTGACGCTTCAGCTCCCTGGGTAGGACAGCTGCCTCCTTCTTCCTTGTACACGCATGTAGACGTTCAACTACAATTAAAATCTTAGCCCAGTATTGGCCAGTCACTATCGGATACCTCGCAATCCAATAAAATATCGATACATAAAAGGGACAATTCAAATCGATGAGATGAAGAGATTAATGGCACTGCTCCTCTTTAAACTGCTTCTGGCTTCTCTTGTTTAACGTCTCTTGCGTCTGTAGCTGAGTAGAGGTGTAAAAAAATGGCGGCAGCAGGTGAAGACTTTGAGGTTGAATAATTGAGATGACGATTATTGGAAACGATTACTCATCGACTTTGGAACAACAAACATTCATTTAACTTTTTTCTTTAACAAAAAAAAAGGGGTTTTCACAGTGTATTTTCTTGAACTAAAAACATCATTCAACTGATAAACTTGTAAAATAATAAATAAATAAATAATAAAATAAATTATATAATATATAAATGAACATTAAAATAAAGTCATGGGCAACTCGGTGATTGAATTTTAGGTGATTAAACGAATCGGGCTTGTTCCTTTGTGGTGCAGACACCACTGTGTAACAAATCTTGCACAGAATTTGTTGCTGCTCCTCGTCAGAGTCTTTGAAACCAATGTGTTTCCAGTCAACGGACTTGCTTTTACCTTTCTTGTTGACCATGGCTCTCTCTCTGTCATCTTGGCTTGGACTGAACTACAAGCTACAGCCTGGCGAGTGAGTGTGGGCGGGGGCAAGGTCATTTCCCCGCTTTGTTGTGCGTTTAAAACATCCTTACAGGGATGAACTTGAAAGCCTTATGGACTGCACTGAAGGGAAGTGTGTGAAATCCTCTTCCTGACTGTCCTTGGTGTCTCGAGCACTCGATGCAGCTCGAGACACCAAATAATTTGACTTCAATCTTATGTCTTTATAAAAATGTGAAAAATCGTGAGTAAACCGCATCAGGAACCGAGTATCGTGATTCATATCGAATCGTGAGTTTAGTGTAGCGCTACATCCCTACTACCGGGCAGATATCTGACATGCGTATCGGTGCATCCCTTGCAAAGACAATTAGTCGACCTACCTTCACTTAATGACAGAAAATACATTGGCGGATATTTGTATAATTCTTTAAATATAAGTATAATTTTGGGGAAAAACACCAACCGCTTGAGGCAGTTACAAATTGAGTTCAATATAAATAGACAGATAAGTGAGAATTTACAAAACCCTTTTACCACATTTAAATGTCCATATCTGTCTTATATAATTTGTACTGTAATGACACCACACTGCATAAAAGCAGTTGCAGAAATAGGGCAGACGCTTACAATCATCTAATTAGTAATGAACGCTGATTATTTTCTTGGGTACTAAATGTGACAAAAGTTTCATAAATGTTCATCACAGTGCTCTAAAACTCCAGATGGCATCTTCAAGTGTCTTCTTTTCCTCCACAAAGGGCCCAAACATCTCCATGTCTAAATATAGACATGTCCAACTCGGCATGAAATCAGTTGGATGAATTTGAAATTTCATCCTCTAAAGGAAGTAACTGTAAAGCCTGCCCCTGGTGATGGAGCCCGTTCAGTCTGCAAAGCCTGAGGAGCCTCCGAAACAATCACAGTTTTCATATAACCTGTCAAATAAATGTCAAACATGTTTTAAATGCTGCAAACCCTCTAGTAAAAACTGTAAAAGTATCCACTGAGATGCATGTTTTTTCAAGGAAACTGGGACCGGTCGGGATAACATGAACTTGCCAGGTCTTATTTGTTTAATCAGGTTCTCTTCCCTCCAGAATTCCCCTCCCTTATTTTAATGGGGATGGCCTCCTCCTACTCCCTCTCCCTCTCCCGATCCCTCTAGACCATCCAAGGACAGTCAGGAAGAGGATTTCACACACTTGCCTTCAGCGGAGTCCATGAGGCTTTCAAGTTCATCCCTGTAAGGATCTTTTAAACGCACAACAAAGCGGCTCTTACTTCGACTCTTCAGGGCTGATTTGTTCTTGATTTTCTGCGAAGGTGATAAAAAAAAATGTTCTCATGTTGTAAAGTAAACTGTAGAAATGATTCAAAGCTGGTAAAAGATGACTCAGTCCTCGTTTTGCAGATATTAAGCATGATTAAAACTCCACTGACTGAGCTGTTTTGTCTTGACTTTATGTGAAAACTACCAAAGGGTTTTATGGAGCTGCTGACCCTCTTTCACAAGCTTCTGCTGGCCCTTGTTCACACAGAAAGCTGCCAATGAAGTCCCATAAATACATAATATAAGAGATGAGAGAATCAGTTTTATTCATGATTAAAAGATAATCACCGAGCATAATAACAAAACTGAGATACTTTGGGATTCTCTTGGTCAAAACAAGACATTTATTAAGACACATTCGACTTTAAGGGTCATTTTTCACTATTTTTTGACATTTAATAGACAACACAGGCATTATGCAGTCAGTTTATCCACCTACCATATTTAGCATCAGACGTCATTATGAAGCTACCGTTTCTGTTTTTATAGTGTAACATAATCACTGTGTCACTAACAGGTCGCACTGAAGGATCCAAGGCCTGTACTACAAAACGATATCTTTTTGTTATCTTGCTTCACCAGACCAAACAAAAGCAACTGCACTGAGAGTTCACACTAAACCGGTTATAAACTTGTTAAAGACCCCCTCCAGTGAGAATCAAGTGTTTAACCTTGTAAACATCTCATGTGCTACAAGACATATCAGGGACAACATAAGAAGTCATCTCCACGGCTGGGCCTGTCTGCTTTTAAACTGCAGTGTACCAAGGACAGGCTGAACAACGCGTTTTCAGATTGGCAGGTTTGAGACGTCACAAACCTCAGGAGCCGATCCCGTTAATGGACATAATGCATATCATTATGTGCAACCTATGGCAGCCACTTCAGCAATGCGCGAGCCAGCTGTAACCGTCATCAGAATTTTTGCTAACTCACTACTGACCAGTGTTGTGACCAAGTCATCTTTGCTCAAGTCCCAAGTAAGTGTCAAGTCATTTGGTCCAAGTCTCAAGCAAGTCTCGAGTCATTCTTTCTTGGGCAAGTCAAGTCAAGACACAGGTTATGTCGAGTCAAGTCAAGTCGAGTCACTTTTTTTCCACCCAAGATCCAGCACTCTTACCTGTAGTATCCGGTCTTAATAAAGAGCAAAGACAAGGTGTTAGTAGCTCGTCTAATAATGATATTATTGGCCAATTTATATAACCTGTTCAAAAAAGTATGGCAATGAATTGTATCTGTGTTATCTTGGCACAGACGCAGCCATGATGTACGAGTGATGAGGCTTCTCTTTGGGGAAAAAACATCAGGTAGCGTGGGGGCATTGATGTTGCGTGTTGCCATAGCGAGGAGTTGGACTGACAGCTAGCCATCCAATCACGACAATCACATGCCGAGCTTTTTGAGTCGACCATTTATGATTCCCAGTTTGCGCTGCGTACATACTTGATAGTTAGACAGAAACTTGACAACATTGAATTTTGTCATTTTATATTTAACAGCTAACATTCAAACTTATGAACACACGCAAGTCATCAGTCATCATGCCTCGAGTCAAGTTTCAAGTCATTTATTTTTTGTCAAGTCACAAGTCATCAAAACAGCGACTTGAGTCGACTTGAGTCCAAGTCACCAAATCTCAAGTCCACATCTCCGCTATTGACTACTAATGCCTTGGGAGGATTTTGACAAGGTAATTAAATGTATTTTGCAGAAAAAACATATCAGACACTATTATTTCAAGCAGAGAATTTTATGTCTTGAAACATGACTGACGGTGTTGGCAGCATATGACCAATCACAAACAAGGACAAATCTACAGGCACCAGAGCAGTTTATCTTACAAATGTAGAGCAAAGCTTGACATATAATCCAGGGTAAAAGCAACACAGGGCGACTTCCAAATGCAAAGAGAAGCTTGCAAAAAAAGACTGAAGTCTGAATGTGCAAACACACTATAATGTCCCTGCTTCATTAAAAAGGCACCATTAGATCTGACCATAATTACATCTGTGTACTCCATTAAATGACTGTGTTGCTTTGATGTGTTCTTGTGGCGTGTATGACAGTTTCAGCCCTATTTTTTCACCCTTAATAAAAAGTATGGGCTTACTATCATATTTTCTGAGTAGAACAACTCCCCGAGTGCTTCGGTCAGTCTCTGTTGTAGGATGAGAACATAAAAAGCATGATGAATATGTCTCGTGTAAAAATTCCTCCAACAAAGCCAAACTGTTATACCCCGAATTACTGGATAAAGAGAATAGGTTGGTGGCTCTTTTATACGGTTTGTGACCTTAAACATAACCTTCTGCAGAGAAGGTTATGTTACCTCCCTAATCCCAAGTCCTGCCTCATAGTTCAGGCCTCAGAGGATCAGAGGATGTTTCCTGCTGTGTAGGAAGTGCTTTGTTTGAAGTGTTGCTGCAGTCCCTTCTGGCCACCAACAGAGGCTGACAAAGGTCATATATTACGCAAACTGACACACATAAAGTAAAGAAAGTGTTATAAAAAGTCCAAAGTTGGTGAGGATTTTCCAGGGTGGAAGTGTAAAGCACACATGAGCTTCAAAAAAGCCAAAGAGGAAGTGATCGTGAATCCAGAGCGAGTCGTTCTGTCCTTCTTTAACTCGGGCCACAACACCTGTGCGTGTCATTTATCTCCGTCTTAAATCAGAGATGAAACTGTTTGGCCTCTCAGGCATCTCTGTCCGGGATTCCACACAGGAACAGGCCGTTCCAAACACCAACTCTCATAACCTCCAACCCCTGACTCAGCTCACACCCTGACTGCGGTTACCTTTTTTATTTAGAAATATTATTGAATTATTTGAATATGATTCCTAAATGTAATAATATTCTCAATTTCATAAACACAAATCTTGATACAACTTTAAAACATAACTGCACTATAAATACACAAAGCATGTCTTTGATATTGTAGTAAATTGAATGTGTTTTAGAAGTCTGACACCAGGCCATTCTTATTAACATACGACTGAGTATTTAACCTCACCACTCGGTGAATAGTGACAGATGAGTGGCTGTAGCAAACTGTCTGACTGGCATTTTAAGTTGTAACAATGTCTGACCACATTCGTAGACTGGATCTCTACTTAAAGGACCAGTGTGTTGGTTTTAGTAGCATCTAGATTTGAGGTTGCCAGTGGCACCTATCTCCCCTTCAAGCGTGTAGGGCAACATACATGGCCCTCTCTGGAGCTAGAGTTTGGTTTGTCTATTCTGGGCTACCATAGCAACGTGACGGTGCAACATGGTAGACTCCATTGAAGACGAACCAATCGCCTTTTTTAAGGTCAATAAACGCTGATGAAACAACTTTATGAAGATTACATTCAGCCCAAAGCGGACATGTGTACATATGTTTGATTTACCTTACTATTTACAAATGTTTTCACAGAATCTCCACTTATTTCTCATTATCTCAAGATAACAATGAGGCACCACCGTATCTTTGTTTGATAAATTCATCCGTTATCATGGTAAAACCAGCTTTGTTGTCTCAAGATAACATGAAAAATAAGTCGAGATCTTGAGAAAACAACTTTAATTTACTCGTAATCACGTAAAAATTGAGTAAACAAAATGTATGGATGTTTGTCCGCTTAGGGCTTCCGTACATACTGGCCCTTTAAAGTCGAGATGAAACGGCATTTCGAGAGTATCTAGCTTCCGTATCGTGACGTATTTCCGAGTGAAACTGGACATGTAGGCGGGACATATCATTAGAGGGATTTGATTTGATCGTTGAGAAGTGGGCGTAGACATACGTTCTCCACAGCGCAGTAGCTAGCAAACTGACCGAGCGTTCTTGGTGCTCTGCGGCTAAATGTTGCAGATTGATTGACAGGTGGATGTCATGATATTATTGGTTGAAATTGGTTGGTCCTAGCTTACGTGAGCACACGTGATATTTTGTTTTACAGGAAGAAAAAATTATCGAATTTTGATATAAGAATACGAACAAATGGATTTTATGTAATTTTTTTTAGCCTATATTGTCAAATAGATGCACAATATTACCGGGGATGTGATCTAAAAGGATTAAAATTACATTTTTTATTTCACTTTAAACATTTTTTGTTGTTAAACTTTGCATTTTTAATGTCAGAGCTCTTGCATTAGTACTTAATTACACTTGAAAGGTTAACTTGTGTGAAATTAAAGCATTTACGATAGAAGATATTTGTGGTCAACAGATATTTAGTCTGAAAAGTCTCATTTTCCTATACAACAAATGTGTCACCAGTTTAATTTACAAGGAATAAATTTACTCTATTGATTTACATTTCTAAGACATCATCTTAAATTGATTTCTTGCCTGAATATTTGTCAATTATTCGCATGCCAAGCTTGGTGCAAAAACCTCCCCCGATCCTCTAACTCTCAGTTTGGGATTTAACACATCCACTGCTAAATTTGTACATCTTATTTACACTGCATAGACGACTAGCTTCAGCGCCTGTCTCACATCTATATTAGGCACAAGGAGTCTGCCACATCGTCTGCAGCAGTCTGAGCGAGCTGTCGAACTTTTACAAGGACAGCAAAACTAAAGTGACATTTCGTTTGGTCACACTTCTGGTTTCACATTTAGAAATAGAGTAAGGGTTAACATGGCAAGACATCACACAAGTCATCAATCAATCACGGTAATTATAGCCATTTTGCGCAACTATGTCTCATAACGCAGTCCTCGTGACTATTATTATGCTGGGTCATCCTCATGTGATGGGAAGAGGAAGTGGGATACCTTCAAGTGACACAACTGCTCAGACAACTTCACATATTCCAAAGGAAATGCTGTGAAATTAAATAATCTGGGATCATCCAGAACCAGCACCGGGACCGCTGCTCGGCCTGCAACAACCCAACACAGCTCGGATTCAGCCAGTGTGTGTGTAGCAGTGTAATGACATTTACCTAATGGAGAAATTAGCTTAAAAAATGCACCACGGGGTTAAAGGTTCAGGGCTGCACAAGATGTACCGACTGTCTTTCCCCCTTTTCTGAACTTGTGTTTTAGGTGGATTGAGAGAAAAAGAGAGAAACTTAAAATCTGATACAAAATGTCAAGAGCCAGAGGGGGAAGAAATAACAGGAATCCACCGACCGCCTGCAATAAGAGCTCTGTCTGCACACAGTGGTGTACTGTCCTCTGTATGTCTCACCCTGACAATGAAGCTACTGCTAAACAACATTACAGACGTTTAGACACAAAATACAGATAATCAGACACCATCCTGTTAATAGATGTATTGTCGTCATCACCGTCGTCATCCTCACACAGGCAAAGTGGTGAGTTTCACAACTTCACTGTTATATCACAGCTTTAAAGTGTTTTATAATGCATCAAAATCACCCAGAAAAGAGATCTGCGTTGTTGCTGCATAACCTCAAATAAACTTGGTGATTGTAAGAGATCAAAATATTCTGTTACTTGTCTACGTTCTGCGTGCATTGGGTAACTCAAAAAAGCAACAATTATCTCTAAAGATTATTACAGGTCACTAAATTAACACTCTCTTTCTTTTCATCATTTTGGTAAAACTTTAATTTGCTTTCCTTCTGTAAGTTAGCTGAGTAGATTGACACCACTCTCATGGCGGTCCACTGAATATGAAGCTACAGCAAGCAGCTAGTTAGCTTAGCTCAGGGGAACAGCTTGTCTGGCAGCTTAAAGCTCACTCCCTGTATAGTCTTTGTTTTAATTTACAAACAATTAAGTGTAAAAAAGACATGTAGTTTTTATAGAAGTGTTGTCGCATGGTTCATTTTGTAACCTTTGTACAGAGCTAAGCTAGCTGTTTCCCCATTTCCAGTCTCTATGTACAGCTAAGCTAACTGTCTCCTGGCTCTAGCTTCATTTTTAACAGACAGACATGTAATGGGCCATCTTTTCCTCAACCCTGAGCAAGAAAGGGTTTTTCCAAAAATATTAAACTTGCTTCAATCAATTCTGTAGTTCCCTGAACAGATTAATAGCAATGTTACTGCCATGACAGCATCTGAATAAGAAACCATACACAAACACACATAGACAGTACACTGACTGGGCAGTTCCCAGAAAAATTATTAAAGTTCACATCTGACCCATAGACATGACTCAACTAGTTTTTTTATTAAGGCCTCAACCTCCCAAAGCTGAAATTAGCTTTGTTATTAGTCACTGCATTTCTGTTTATGTCCTTAAACATATTACTGTAGAAAGATTGCCACTGATTGCTGCAACATTTAAATCCACTTGTTCCTCTGTTACAGATAAAATTGCACTACCGGGTATCAGGAGGTATGTTAGTCAAAGCATTGATCCAATACCCCCCGAAAAAATGGTTTCAGGTCAATCATCATATTATGATAATAAAACCAATACAAACAACGTTAGCCAAAGCTAGCAAAATGTCAGCAATGCTTTTCCACCAAAATTATGTAAATATATTTATTCGCAAAGGTATCAGAGGGCTACTTGGATGTTGGAGCGACTCAAGTCAAGATATCGGATTCAGTATCAGGAAGGAGAAAATAGTATTGGGACATCTCTAATTTTATTATATGAACAAGTTTTGATTTGTCAGAGTTTGGTGCAATTTCTCTAGAAGGTATCTCAAAAGATGTCTATAACTTGATTTAACAGAATGAGTTTTGTTTCCACTAATAGATCTCTAAATAGCTTTTAATTATGTTAACTGTTTCTTTACAGTATTTTTTACAGTGTATTTCAAAAGCCCTCCACTTCAAGATCCATCTGTATTATTTCCACTATAGATGGTTTTAACCAGAACTTCCTAAACTAAACAGCAACATAATATTATGTGACAAGTCAAACTAACAATTGCATAAGGCAGTGTAACATTTTTCCATGCTCACTGCCACGCAGAGATATTTACAGAGAGCTTTTCAGGAGAATCCATATAAAAACAAACCCGCCCATGAGCTCCATGAGTTACATCAACCATCAAGACAAGTGAGGCAGAGCAGCAGCATCTCAAACTGACCTGTCTGCTCCTCTCAGAGCTAATATTTGAAGTTGATGTTGACAAGACAACACCCAAGTGTTGCATAACTTCATGCCAGCAGGATAACCATAAGGAATGGGTGGCAAGTTGAATCCCACTGCAGAGCTCCAGCTTTAGCAACATGAGTAGAGAAACAACACACATGCACGGACACTGGACACACTGGACACGCTGGACACTCAGAAAGTCTGCAGCTTAATTATCACCTTAACACCAAAACCGCTTCAGCGTGGGAAATAACTGTCCTCAGCTGAACAACTGACCTGTTTTTCAAGGGTTGACTCTTCAGTTCGTAGTACGTTTTAGGCTCCTCTTGAAACTCCTCTCCAACCTCGAAGTCGGGAACTATTCCCGATTCGGACTGCATGCTTGCAGGTGTCAACTTTTAGAAACGTTAAAGCACTTTAAAAAACACGCAGGCAGACGATATTTGTGCCGCCGTACTTCGCTCAGTCAGTACCGACAACCGCTGTCAACGCAAGCCGCCTCTGTCCAGGACCCGGAGCTCTGTAGTTCTCCACAGCCGCGAGCACGGTGCTGCTAACGGGCTACAGGCGGCGCCCGAACTGCAGCTCCCAGAATGCACCTCGGCTGTCAGTGTCAGCGTGGTTTTCATTGGCTGCAACATCCCAGAGTATTTTTACACAGCCTTATTTGCTCCTAAGTGAAACTCATGTGTGATAAAGTTTATTCTCCTTTCATAATGATTATTGATTAAAGCGTACAGCTGTCTATCGTTGTCTTGAGTTATAGAATGGCAGCTGAAAAACGGTGGAATAATTAACTTTATGACCTTTTTTATTTTTATTTATTTATTGTATTTTATCATTGTTTTATTTTAAACCTAGATTGTTTTTTATTTTCCCCTTATTATTATTATTTTTTATTTCATTTATTGAATTTTATATATTTTTTAAATTATTTATTTACACCTGACTGTAGCACAATAATAAATATATATTATCAGGTTAAAAAATATTAGAATTAAAGCTCAACCACATCCCTGTGTTAAACAATAATGCAGGCAACATGACTCTGATATAAGCTAGTTCAGTGTGGAAAAGCACAGTTAGTGTTGCATGAGAGGACAAAATCAATAAATGGTCAATTTTTATAATGATCATGCTCAAGGGGTCAAACTGGATAGCGTGGCTTTCAGAGCTACATGCCCAAGTATGAATCACCTACTGATGATGTCGAGATCAATCATAAAAAAGGATTTCCATCAGGATATGATGCATCACTGTTGCATTCACCTTGCATCTGTACTGTCAATTAAAAAAACAATCATAAAATCACACCTGCGCAGCAGCATTAATCATAATTTATTGCTTAAATCTTGCATTTCTTTCAACGTTTTATTCCGTAAATTTTAAAACTCATGCAGGTGTTCCTGTACACTCTGTAGGCCCTCATGTTTCCCTCTGCTACCTGCACAGAAGAGCCTGACTTTACTCTGCAGCTGCTCTTCTCTTCAGCACCCTCACTCTGCTGCTCTCTGCTCACCAAGTTTGGTCTCCTCATTGAACTCCCTCTATGCACCACTTGGGGGCAGTATAAAGCCAGGAAAGTTAATGTTGTTGGCCCAAGGGGGGCACTTTCTATTACAAAATGGAAATTCAAGTTCAATATTTGCATTCGCCTCATCCTGCTGGACTGGTTTAAGTCTGCTTTTTACAAATGCAAATATCATGCAAGTGTACTTCTGCAGAAAAGTACAGAGTGTAAAGAAATCCATAAAAATAGGGTCTATAATGACATCATGATAACTAAGGACATACACATACAGAGTAGGAAACATAACCAGAATTGTTCCAGTGTTTGTGCACTCAGCTACAGTCAGAGCAGGAGATATTATTCAGGACCTGCAGGGTTTTCACATTCAGTCAAAGAGAAACAGATCCAGACAAACAATAGACCAGACAACACACATTATTCTGGGTGGTGTTGTGGCGTGAATGGTGGCACTGATTACCCAAGGCCTCCAGCTGAGTGAGGCCCCCAGAGTTTGCAGACTACAATGCCCTTTGTAATTCCTTAAGTGGGTGAAATGTAAACATAATTCATACTTTGGTTTAAATTGTTCTGCATGATTTGGTTGCAACCTACGAATATATCACGGTTATTTTCAAACTATAAGAGCATTCAAGAGCTGTATGTGTTATTTCCCGAGTGACAGGAGCAACAAAAATCTATTGTGTGAACTTTCACCTCATGAAGTTTCCAACAACCCCCATGTTTACACATCCAGCTCACTCCTATCACAACATTTGCATGAAGGCTGCAGCTCACAGAAGCAGTGCTGGAGACTGACAGCGAATGTCCAAGGACACACTGGCCGTGTGCCACGAGATAAGACATGGACATAATTACAAAGGCCAATACAGCAACGTTTACACAGTGTTGTGCAGATTTAATAAGCCATGACAGCCAGTGCAAACATTACTGGCAAATAACACAGAGCATGAACTGTAGGTAATGTAGGCCAACAATAGCAGAGGAACGCCTCAGCTCAGGTGTGAACAGACAGCCGCTTTATTGTTTTTACTTTGTTGTCTTTTATTTAAAGACGCCTGTCAGCTGATCAGCAGTGACCTGCAGCCGTTTGAAACACAGCACTTCCTGTTTCAGGAGTCAAAACAAGATCCTGAAATGTGAGACAGAGGTGTCCGGGTGTTGATCACATTAGTGAACTTTTACATTGGCTGTTATCTATCGAGGGCTTTGTCTTGATAAGAAAGAAGAAGACCCAGTTTGCCACTTCCCATAACAAATAGTTACTAGTTACAATTCAAACTGTGGTGTTTCTTTTTCTTTGGAAAGTTAGGCACAATATGCATCTTTTCCCTTGACTTATAATACATATTTTAGCTATATATGTAAGCTACAATAAGGATGCATTAATGTGTTTTCGAGGAATTATTAAGCAATAAGCTGCTTGTAAATCTCAGTGAAAAACTCCAATTTATAAAAGTATTTTTGCATGACAGTTCAGATAAAGACATTTCTGATTAATGTTCGGCTCTTTCAATGTCAGTTGCTGTTATGGGTGTGGGTTCATTTGCATAAAGCATCTGCCATGCTGCATTTGACTATGCTTAAATGGAGACTGTCAAGCAATTGCACACACATTAAATAGGCCTATGCATAAAATACACACGTCTTGCAGAGAACTTTCTGTGTATTCATTTTCTTCTATGTTTGCAATAATATTCTGCAGATTCCAAAGAAATAAAAGCAACACACAGCATGACATTTAAATGCATTCTTTCTAACTTTAAGCTAGTACTGTTGAATGTTTGTTGAACATTTATAAATGTGGTAACAGTTTCTTATGTTATTTATAGCAAAAAAAACCTCTTTCTTTTGTATCCCAGTTCCCTGAATGTATAAAAACTAAAGCCTGCCATTGATGGAGGAATTAAATTCCTAATGAGGGTAACGAGGGTAATGAGGGAATCCCACTCTTTTGTTTATGAGCGCATCTCCCTGTAAGGAGGAGACTCACTGGGCAGATGGTTTTGGGGGATCTTAATGAGATACTTATTCATGTCTGATGTCAGAAATCCAAGAGGCAGAGGAGGGGGGTGGGGAAGCCTCGCTCTGCTGACAGGCTGAAGCATTTACTGTAGACTGTGAGGACATACAGCAGAGCTAATAGAGCTCGTTAATGAATCATTTAATGGTATACTGCAGTTTGTAAGTTTATCCTTTGATTGGGCATCTCATTATTAATGTGTGTAACAGGATTTAATGTATTTTTGGGGGACTTTAAAGAGGCTGGTGTGAGTGTGTCTTTGGAAATGTACCAGCCGAGCAAATGTAAAGATAGTAATGAATATTTCAGGGGCACCGCCACTCGTGAGCAGAAATGAATATCACATGTGAAACACACACCAGTGATCTGGTTCAGGTCCAGCAGTATTGTGTCTTTAAAACTGCACAAGTCAAAGGTGTTCATGTGTAAAGAGACATAAACTTGGACTGGTGGCATAATAATATAACCAGAGCCAACAGGGACAAACATTTTATAGAATAAGTTTTTGCAACTAATGAAAATTTTAACTGTCTTCTGTAAGCTCTTTTAAATGTGGCTTTGGATACAGCTGTTATTATGGTGAAAAAAACCCTCAGACTCAGTTATTGAGTCATTTCTTGCAGCTGTTGATGGTAGTCATATATTGTTTGAACTGGTTTTGTCAGTTGTCTCACATGCTAAATACGTCCTCCTTCTTAGCAGCTTGTGTTTTTTCATCACTTAGATCCTGTCTGTAAAAAATCCTTTGTGTAAATACTGTGCATCCAAGCAGGCCTTAAAATACACCCACAAAAAAAAACTGTTAACTGGCTTGTCGGGAATCCACTACCAACTGAAAAGTCGGTCATGATAAATATTTGCACAAAAGGTGCTAAAATACTACATTAAATCCACAGTAATCAAACAAAGCATTTTAAGATACATTACCTCAACCGAACACAGGTGCACTAAAAAACACAGCCATGCATGTTGTCATATAGTCTGTGTTACTTTGTAGATGGTCCCTGGAAATAGATTACACTGTAAAAACTTTTTAAATCACAGCTTTTTTATAGAGAAAATGAGGTAATAACTTTATTCTAAAGTTGAGTTTAAAATCATTGTTTAAAAAAACAACAACATAATCTATACATCTTTTTTGTAAATATACTGCAGCGAAGGCCCATCGAGCCTTGTTTCCCATCATGCTTTGGACTTGACTGAAAGTGTTTGTTAAGTTTGTTGTTCATGTTTTAAACATGCTAGTGTCATTTATTATTTGTGTTGCTGATGTCAGAATTCGTAGGACGTTGTTTTTACACACTTGGATGTTGTTTTCTGTTAGACTGTAATTTTTTGTTAGTTGTGACCATAACTGAGGAGGCTGTTGCATTTCATGACTGCATCTGCATTTTGCAGACATAAATTTGAGTGAATACGTATAGGAGTGTGTTGTAATACTGGACTAATAATGTGCAGAGTAACTTCCTGTCTCTCTTTCTAAGTAATTTGTTACGATACTGTTGAGAAGAATACAGAAACGTAATCATATATATGCTGTTACTTAAGATATCACCAGTATCTTCTTGCCTTGTACTTACCGTAGGCCACATATGGGTACCAATAAGTATTTTTGTGTACACTATAAAACTACACAGTAACACCTGGGTTGTAATAAAAAAACATTTTAATTTGATTAAAAAAAAAAAAAATCCATCTTCTGTTTGTTTGTTTCAGTTGCTTGTTTTTTGTCATGTAGGCTATTTTTATTTGATCGGGATATTGGTGACTTGTTGATTATACAGTATATTTTTTAATATGGACCACAGGAAGAGTAGTTGCTGTCATGGTAACAACTAATGGGATTCAAAATAGACTAACCAAATAGAATGAACTGGTGTTATATGATACAATAAGGCTTTTATTAATTAAGTATTGAGTACTATGGGCATAATGTGCTGCTTTATTGAGGTTGTAAGAACTTTAGAGATAACACACACATATTGTGAAAATGTCACTATTGATCAGAACAGGGAAGAAATACATTTCCCATCATGCATAAAGCTTTATGTTATATAAAAGTATCTATAGGCTATAATATGATATAAAATCAAATGAAGTCTCATTTTTAGTATAAATGAAAGTGAGGGATGCAGAAATCAGCCTCCAGGCTATCACACCTCATTATAGTTGGGGTTCAGTGTGAAGGAGGCCGGCCGGCAGCTGCTGGATGAGAGAGGGAAGGAGAGGAGGGAGGGAACGAGGGAACGAGGGAGGAAGGGAGGGGATGCGGGGCTTGTTCACATAATAGCCGGCGGGTGAAGGCGTGGTGAGTGTGGCTCGATACGAGGCGGGTGTGTGCGCTACAGTAGGACCGGAGGATGAACACGGACAGCGGCTGCACGGCGGCTCCCCTCCCTGCTGAAAGCAGCCGGAGAGACATGTAGCTGAACGGGGAGGATCGATATGCAGGGGAAGATTTCGCCTTATCGATAACTAAAGCGGGATATCAGGAGCGTAAAGGTAGGAATATGTACGACGTGATGGAGCTGATTCAAGCCGGCTTATGTGAGCTGTGTGGAGACAAAGTAGACCCAGTCATGGTCGCGTGTGATCCGGCGAGAGACAGGGAGCATCAATGAAATTACAGCATGGGTTTGTCTCTGTGTGTGTTTCCTCACTGAAATAAGGAGCTTTTATTTGACACATCAGTGCAGTCGCGGGGCTCAGGTGGAAACCACCCATGTTCAGTACAGTATAGCCCACAGTGGCTCATTCATTGTTCTCCCTGCACTGTGGAAACTGGCCCTGAGGTGGGCTAGTCTCATTATAGGAGACAGTGTGAATAAGAGATGCTATTATAAGCGGTGTGATTAAGTTATAAAAGTAGTTTAGAAGGTTTATGATGGCAGTGATTGGGTGTATTATGAAGAAGCAGGCTGATTTAGGCAGTGTGGCTAGGTAGGGTGAATATTAAAAATGCTGGATGAATCATCATCTTAACCCTTTTGCAGCTCTGTGCATCTGTCCGTCCAAAATATTACTCTACTTTTTGCCATTTTTAAGTTTTTTTGCACATATTTTCCATTTCTTTTAGTGTTTGTAACTGTGTTCGACAATTGTCATGTTTTATAAGGACATTAGTCATCATAGTTTTTGTGCATGTAGGCCCATATCCTCCTTGATTTCCTTCTGTTAAATGTGTTCATCTTGGCAGGTCTCTATTTTTACGCCCAAAAAACAAGGACGAACCCTGCAAAGCTTGGCTTTGACCTGCTGATCAGTTGAAGGAAGTGGCACATGTCTTGGTGTATTTAAAGCATCAGTCATTGTAAACAGGAATTGTTGTGCGTCTGTATGACACACGTGTGCAGTCTGAAACTTTGTCGCTCTTCCTCTAGCGTTTGAAAGGAGGATGTCCTGTGTCATTCATCACACACGTCGACTTTAAGACGGCAACTGTTTTAAAGCGCACTTCTGGTTAAATCCTCCAATTCAATAAAGTCAGAACTCAGCACATGATTTGATATATTTCCGGTGAACATTCACAGTTGTCAGTTTGAGAGTCTAACAAGGCAGAGAGGCAGAGATGCTGCTCTCTGTGTGTTTGATGCTGCTGAGAAATGTCTCAGATGGAAACCTTCCATTTAGAAATCAAAGCCTCTGAGACTTTCTGAGAAATGTGCTAAACACA
This sequence comes from Semicossyphus pulcher, assembly GCF_022749685.1. NCBI lineage: Eukaryota > Metazoa > Chordata > Actinopteri > Labriformes > Labridae > Semicossyphus > Semicossyphus pulcher. The sequence continues at coordinate 24,382,134 of NW_027211637.1, forward strand.
GACGGAGAGGGAAGGATCTATTTTTGGAAGAGTAATCTTATATTCATACTCTTACCACAGTGGGATTACATCTGATATAATAAGGTGAAAGCTGAGCAGCATCACTGAAGTGGAACAGGTTTGCACGAGAGGATTTGGGGTTAGAATTCATTACTTTGTCATGTGCAGCTGTCCTGAAAAAAAAACCTGACAGAATGCAGCCCCGACATATCAGCTGATGCATGCTTTAATATTAAGGTAAAGACAATGATTGCATCCCTGCAGACACTCTGGTCCTTGATCCACATCACGCAATTTGGTCATGTTCCATTTTCTCCACCCCTTCTCGTCCGTGCCTCGCTGCTTCGTCCCTGAGCTCTGCAGAAAGTCACTGCAGCTCTCTCTAATAAAACTCTGCAGTTTGATATCAGGAGTGCCAGCAGGGACAGCTGAGAAACACGGAGAATGAGGGCAACTGGTGGCAAAGCTGTGAAAATTGAAGGGCTGACTGCTGCGTGTGTTTTGAACCAGCTGTATGCTTGTAAGGTATTCGATTTCTGCAGAGATGCTGCATGTGGTGGTTTTAAGAGAGGGAGTTTCTGTCGACCTGGTCTGATCCAAAAAATTGCCCTAGATCCAGGAACAAATATATAAACATGGACTCCCAATTTTCTACTCTGTATTTCTTTCTGTTGGTTTAGGCTTTGGCCATCCAACCTTCCTCCCACTAAAGAGGCTTCATTCAGTTTCAAGTTCAAGGTGCCTCAATAGATCTCAACAAAGAACAGATCAGATTGTCATGAACCACAGTACATATCTGATTCATGACCTCTGACCTGTTCTCTAGCACTACTATAAGGTCAAATATCCACGTTATACTTCACTACTTTCTGCATGTGTGCTTACAAACCATAAAGGGTGTGTTTTTATTGAGTTATCACATGCCCAGATGATGAACCAACAATGCAAATGTCTCAACTACTATTGGATGGATTGGCTCAAAGATGGCAAATGGACTGTACTTATATAGCATCTTCAGACCGCTCAAGGAGTTTTACACTACATGTCACATTCACACACTTATGGCAAAGGCCTAATCAGGATCTATGGACATTCCTAGGAGCAATTTGGGGTTCAGTGTCTTGCTCAAGGACTCTTCGACGTGTGACCGTAGCAGTACGGGATCGAACTCCCAACCTTCCGATTTAGAGACAACCGACTCTACCACTGAGCCACAGCTGCTAACTGACAAGCTAGCATGCTAACATACTAAACTGAGATGGTGATTATGGTAAACATGATCCCTGCTAAAATAGAGTCTGTTAGCATTGTTGCTGCAAGCATGTTAGCATTATGGTGTTGGCATTTAGCTCAAAGCACTACTGTGTCTATAAGTACAATGTCATGGACTCTAGTTAACATAGCGGCAGACTGTTTGTTGTGTGTCATTAAGAACTTATAAAACACTTTCTTTTAGTGTTTGATGTCTTGAATTAACATGTTGAACTCTTTGTGCTTTTAGAGGTTTGTTTGGATCTCACAGACATTAAGCCGTGTCCCTTTCTTTGATAATGTACTTCTCCTCATTTTAAAAGTCACAATGACTCAAGGTCAGCTCTTGCGACAGCAGCTGAAACGTGAGTTTTTAAGCACTATGCAATTCAGGAGGAATCACATGCTGAGGGGAAACTTTAACTTTAATTAATAAGAAAATATCACCTTAATTACATGTGTTTATTTTGCTTCTCTACCACTAGCATTACAATCCCACAGAGACTGATAGCAGGAGATATGGCCGCTACTTTCACCGTGACCGCTAATGAAGTAGCCCATGATTCTATTTGCAGTTGTAGGACAGCGGTTAGAAAATATATCACAATGTCCTGCTGTCTCTGTCTCTAGACGTCCTTTTCGTGGTGGGAATAGGAACTTGTACTGCATGATGACATCATTCACATGAATCACTCCTCTGTGATGCAGCCTGCTCTTGTTGTATCAAAGAGGTACTGTGTCATAAGGACAAAATTAATATTTCTTCCATATTCTAATTTTTCTGTAATATCCTGAGCTTCATTGTGGTCACGGATTTCCCGGATATCACAAAGAGGCAGTCCGGTTTCTCTTTGGGAGATGATGTGGACAGATACCTTTTGACTGCTGACGGAATGAGTCATGATGAGATGTCGGATGGAGGTCTGAGATAATCCTGTGCTGCAGCCCGCAGACTGTGTAACCACTGCTTCTTTCTCTGTGCTCATAGTGTTAGGATTATTTTTTGCCTTTAGTATTTTATTTATTACTTTTACACTGCCAACACATTAAGTTTGGTTAATTAAGCATCGGTTTAGTGGGCCCTTTTTTAAAATCTAAATCCGGATTAATCTGTCTACATGGACTAATCCAAAAATAAATGAACTGCAATGTTTTCTGATCATTTTACTCAAAATCAAGTCTGTCCATCAAACTTTTTTATAAATTGCATCCTTCTTTTGGTGGATTCAGATGTCGGCCATTAAGCCCACCTCCCATTAAACAGGTGAGTGTGTTTGAAGTGAATGCCGTCTCAACAAAATAATGTCCAGTCTGTCATCATCCATCCATCTATTATCCATAGCGCTTATCCTGTTCAGGGTTGCAGGGGAGGCTGGAGCCTATCCCAGCTGTCATTGGGCGAGAGATGGGGTACACCCTGGATACTGAAGCCCCTTTCCCACTGGTCAAAAAACCTGCTAACACCCGGCCTTTTTGCTTAGTGGGAAAGGTTACAATCAGCATTCAGACGCAGGTCAAATGAGATTCGTAGATTCGGGTAATTATTGCCTCGCCTGTGATCGGCAATGATGGGAACGCAAAACCCGGGTCGAGACGCTAATCTCTGCCCCCTTTCCGGCGTGATGCTACGCAAAGCTACAAATTCCTCCCAAATTTGTTGACGCCGAGTTGACAAATAGACGAGTAATAGAACAAATAAAGACCTAACCACCGTAACATCTTCACTGGCCTCCATGCTGCTTACCAAAGAGTATAATATAAGGTCTATGTGCATACTATTATTTGCTAACCCTGTCTCCCGCGCATTTGTGACGTCAGACGGTGACGCAGCAGAAAAGAGCCCGAAAGGAGGATACTCCACTGGCAGTGGGAAAAGAGACAATCGGAAGGGGTAATAAAGACAGACAACCTTTCACGCTCACACCGACACCTATGGGCGATTTAGAGTCATCGATTAACCTACTGTGGGAATGTGGGAGGAAGCCGATGTGCCCGGATGGAACCCATGCATGCACAGGGAGAAATGCAAACTCCACATCCTCCCCAATGTCCAAACCTGGATTCGAACCAGGAACCTTTTAGCTGTGAGGGGATAGCGCTAACCACTGCACAGCACCTCCCCAGTTTGTCATCAAATGCAGTATAAATATTAATTGACCTTTGACCCTTACTCTCATTAGGACATTTTCAGGAGTGCTAAGACGTTCACAATGTAAGACCAACAAACCTCAAATATTTAACAATCAAATTGAAGTCAAAATTAATTAATATGGCAGGCCTTTGCGTCATCACCAGTCGGGGTCAGGTGTCAAAGGTCAGTTACATCAGCTACCCCTATAGAAAAGCGTTTACTCATTGTACGTTATCTTGACATCACACAGGAGCTGTAAAATCTCATGCCACCTGACTTCAAAGGAAGATCTATTTTGGATATCTTTGAGCTTTTTGTCTTTGTGTTTGTAGTTTATCCTTTTGTCTTCATTCATTTGTACAAGTTTTGTCACTAATGCAATCTAAAAATAGAGTGGTAATGTACAAACTATGATTGTTTCCAGTGTTGTCTAGTGGTAGCAGGTGTCTTCAGGAGAACATGTAAGCACAGGGAGCAGACTCCGACTCGTGTGTGATAGCAGCCTTCATCAATAATGCATGAAAACGGGAAACTGAGATAAGACGAGCGGCCGTCTGGACATGACATTTAACCAGCGTGACGTATTTACACTGACAGCCACTTTACTCAGGAGACACAGACGTCCTCAGCTGATGGTACAAATTTAATATTTTTCACTGTAACGACTACAAAAAAACATCTGCTCATCATAAGAGATTTACATCCCCACATCATTACCAGAGTGGTTGTTCTTTGTTTCTTTGTAAAGGAGGCCACATCTGCACCCTCACCGAGTCTCCACTGGGATGTTTCACTGTAGCTCGCTATAACAAGCTGTCTATATGCTAACCTCAGGCTCCAGACTATAGAGACAAACCTGCACCCTGCGGCGCATTACTCAACCAGCGCCTGTCCAGTCTCTGGAGAGACAAACACAAAGACTGATGGTTCTTTTATCTCTTACCTCTGTGTCTTTTTACATAAAGGTTCAACAGTCGTTTGAACCCCACAGGGTCTGAGGTCGGCCTCTTATTGAGATCATGTTTGTCCGACTAAGCAGCTCTGTCTGCGGCACTGTGAAGAATACAAGTATAATATTAGATGGCAAACACAGATTTTAATTATTGGTAGTTGAGATTCACTGTAAAGTTTTTTTTTCTTGTTTACTTTAGGGTAGCTCCCTCTGTCTCCCTTCAAGCCACAACAGTATCGGCCACATTGTCAATAAACCAAAACCAGATATTTGAGTCATTATCAGAGCGATATCTGATATCAGTATTGACATTATTATCAGTACAGCTCTACCCGGAAGATCTACAATTATACGTTGATGAATCACTCAACAGAAAATGAATCTTGGTTTAGGTCACATTTCATGCAAAAATATCAGATGTTTTGATGTTTTCAGCTCCACAAATGTGAGGATTGGCTGCTTTTCATTGTCTTATGTCTGTCCATCCATTATATATACCTGCTTGTCCTGTTCAGGGTCACGTTGGGGCTGGAGCCTATCCCAGCTGTCATTGGGCGAGAGGCGGAGTTACACCCTGGATTGAGTGACGGTCAATCACAGGGCTGACACACAGGCCCCTTATACACAGGACGGGATTATAACGCCTCTGTTACGTTCCGTCTTCTGCGTAGAGGCGTAATGGTGGGGCGAGTGGTTTCGCCTCTGAGCCGGTATTGGAGGTAGTAACAGAGGCGAAACATTGTCTGTGTAAACAGCAGAGCCAGCAGGGCTGAACAACGCCGTGTGTGTATTTGAAGCACGCGCCCACGCCTGAACGCTATTTAGAAACACACATTGGGGCGGCTTTACGCCGGTGTTGCGTGGTCCAATGTAGAACGACAAAGGTGGCATGAGGACTGAGCTTCGCTACGGCGCTGAGGCGGAACCGCAGTGTAAAAAAGGCTCTTGAGACTGATAACCTTTACCACTCACATTCACACCTACGGGCAATTTAGAGTCACTAATGAACCTAACGTGTCTCTGGACTGTGGAAGGAAGCTGGAGTACGGAGAGACCATGCAAACTCCACACAGAAAGGCCCCCTTCATCCAAACCGGGATTCGAACCAGGAGCCTTCTAGCTGCGCAGCCCCGTCTTATGTCTGTACATAAATTGTCTTTGAGTTTTGGACTGTTGGATTGACAAAGCAAGTTCCCAGCATGTAATAAGCTTTCCTCACTATAAACTAACATTTGATTTGTGCTGAAAATAATCATTATTACTCAACATTGGAAATAACTGACTACCCACTTGTTTTAAATCCTCTCCCGTTCTTGTTTGTGATGTAAACCGTTAGGCTTGTTTGCCTGTTGTGTTTGAGGAGCCTCCTCTGTGTGTTGTGACACAGAAACTGCCGGGTTCATCAGGGTTGCCGGGTTGCTCCGTGAGATATAAATAGCAGCTCATGTAGTGATTACAGCTCTCTGATGATTAATGGTGAAGATTCCTAAAAACCTGGCCTCCTCCTCCTCCCACTCACTTCATCTATATTGCATTAGAGCGAGACATCCCGGCTGAATTGGGACTCTCGTCTGCTGAGCTAATAACTGCTTATGAAAAATTCCTCAAGAGGCCATTTTCTCCGTGTGATCTACTTCTCTCTTTGCACAGAGGAAAAACGCTCCATCTAGTGGCCTTTCGTAAGCACGCCATCTTGTAGTGTTGTCAGGCTTATTACAGTGACATATTGTGTGACCTCACCACGATGCAGTCATAACTAACTCAGGCTCAAATCAATGTAATAATACTCCTGCTGATTGTCACAAGCAGCCACAATCAGGATTAATTGGATTTATTGAATGTGCACTTTTAATTTAGATCATGTAAGAGGATTTACGACAGCAGCGACTAGAAAGACACATTATTCAGAGGCTGTAATTGACAAAGTGCTCGTCTGAACGGTACAGATGGTGTAATTTACAGCAGGAGCCGGGTGCGTCATCCCATTCAGGAAGCAGGGCAATTTGTTTAATCATTTATCAGTGCAACGCGAGAAAGGAATGACTGAGAGGTGTAAGGTAGAGCCTGCGCGAGTTGTTTGAGTCACTTTAATGGGAATCTCTCCTTCTCGAATAACATGACTAAATCTAAATGTACAGCGAAGGAAGTGAGAGAAACCTGATATCCAGAGTCAAACCAAGTCAGCCACAGAGCAGAGCACAAGTGAACTAAGAAAGCAGACAATAAAGAGCGGCTTAACCACCTTATACCGACCACTTCCTGTCTGACCCCAATAGTCTGTATTAAGGCGCAGTAGTGTGGTCAAGAGTCTGACCCAGCCTGATCTCATTCAGCTGTTAATTTTGTCACAAACTGGCTGCACAGTTTAAGCCGCCTCTGCACACACAGCCGAGGCCCGCCTGCTTGCCTGATCGGTCAATAACACGGATGGAGCAAGCAGCCGGTTTAATTTGATCGTCTGTTGCCTATTTCGTGGTCTGGATTCAAGAGGAGGCTCTTATTGTGAAAAGATGGGGTCTGGTCAGGGATGCATCAACACCTGCACTCTCCGCGGAGAGGTCTACCAGGTACTACAGCAGCTGCTCGGTTCAGTCTTGAGCATTAGAAGTGGTGATCAGCCTCATTCTGTCAGATGATGACGCTCGTCTCGGTGTTTTGTTTCAGTTCCTGTGCAGGTATTGATGTGAAACCGTTCAACCTCAATCTGTCATTTCCACTGGCTATACAGAGGATACACTGTCTCTTAGCAGGTCAGCATTGTTGTGAGGGGCAAAGAGATCTCGATCATGACTTCATTCTTATCATGTGGTTATGAGTGCCAGAGAATTGGATTTAATGGATACAGCGTTTAGTCAGAATCTGATACGAGGTTGTGGTTTGCTGCTGTAAACGGTCGCATGCTGGTAGGAACGTGTTGTATAAATGTTTTTTGAACAGGAGAAGATTGGTATGGAGATATCAGCAGGAGTGTAAGACATATTCAGACCTTTTTCTTAAGTAAAAGTAGCATTGCAAATGTATAAGTAATGTTTTTAAACCCCTAAGTATTAGGTAATTTCCAGTCATTTAAAGTGTCTAAAGTAAATGCTTACATCATGCAGGAAATTGAAAGTTGCATGCTATATTTCTATGAGTATGTTCTTATGTGTTACTATCACAGTTGCAGTTGTGTCTGAGCTGCATAATTATACTGAGGCTGGTGGATACTGTGGTACCTTTAACTACTTCATAATATGCCTGGTAGGTAAATTGGTAAAGATGCATAATGTTTAACAAACTGCTCATTTGTTTTGTGTGTAAATTCTGCTGATTGTGATAAATGTAGCTGAAACAGCAGCCTAATTATTTATTAGTTTCATTTGCTCAAAATTAGCCTAAGTCATTGAGTAAATGTGCTTAGTTACATTTCACTGTTGGATATTTCTTAACCCACGTGTTGTAAAGGCTGAGAGACTGAAAGATCAGTGAAAGGTTCAAAATGGAACTTCAAATCCTTTCCTGGGTTGCCACGGCAACAAATCCTTGAGACAATGGTTTTATTGTCATTAACAACGTGAGTGTTTTTTTCTCTCCCTGTGTTTACCCCCAAGGCTTTTGATCAGTTTGGCTCCTGAAAGCAAACACGGTTTTAAGGCTTTGTCTCAAAACCTCTTTATTTGGCAATTTGAAGACAATTTAGTGTTCATGACTTATCGGGCCGTCTGTACAATAAGCTGTCAGTTGTGAAAACATAACACACAGTGTCATTGTGCTGTGTGATGATGAATAGCGCACTATTTTGACACAGGCCTTAAACTTCCTCTTTTGTTCTCCTTTCAGATGACTGAGGGCAGGCTGTGCCAAGTGCAGCTGCTGGATGACAGGAAGCTGGAGCTGCTGGTTCAGGTATGAAGGCTCCCGACTTAAAGAAGCTAGAATCAATATTGTTCATAATTGCAATGTGTGAAATAATTATGTGTTGTGAGAAAGGAGTTGCTGGCCTATAATGAACCGACTAAGAACTATCACCGGTTCCCTTCAGCTTGAATGAGCATCTTCAGCTCGTAGGCAAACCGTTTCACAATGAGTAAAAGACGCTACTTGAAGGGAAATATAAAACGAGGAAGTTAAATACGTGACATTTTACATGAACCTTGTTGAAAGTCCAGGGTTTGTTTGACCCATCGTCAGCACTGACCGCCCACCTGATGCAGACGTTATAGCTTTCAAGTCATCTGACTGACCAAAGGCTTCAGTGTAACCGGCAAAGTCATGCTGACTGACACGAAAATCGTGGGAAACTCACAACCACAGATATATTCTTTGTTGGTTACATTTTGTAACCATTTCAAAAACTGCTGTGAGAGTGGTTCAAGGTTGTTTATGGTTGTTTTCCTCAAGAGTTGGTGGAGACCAAACCTGAGCAACAAGGAGAGAGACTATTGAACCTTAATAATCTAATACTATTGTTGCTCTATACTCGCTGGACACTTATAGCAACTGTTTGGATAAAAGATTATGTCTGTTATTTCACGTGTAAAGACATACAGCAGGACTATTCAACTATATTATTCAGGGGCCGCACTTTCAGAGAGCTAAGGGCCCGGGGGCCAGACATTTCCCTGAGCTATTATTCTCTTTATGCATATACACTTGCACAATGCACTGCCACATTTTCAAAACATATTTTGCTACAGTACATTGTAACAGTAGTATAAACTATAAAAGACAATAAAAGTTTAAGTAATCAGGCCACATGCTTAATTTCATTTTCTTTGCAACAAAAGCTGTGATATAGCCACAGAAGTAAACACATATTTGAAACAAATGTAGGCATTTGGCATCTAATGTGGTCAACTCTCACATTGCTTACCTAGCTACATCACAGCATTTCCTGTATACATCGATAACCATCTATCTTGTTTTCTGTCCACTTCATCTTCAGCTAACTTATTTTAAACAAATAAACATCAGTTAACCTGCACCACATCCTTTCAAACTCTCACAAATCAGAAAACACAGAGAGGCCTAGCCGAGACGACTACTGAGAGAGATTACACATCTTCGATTGGTCGGTCTGCAAACAGTGATGCAAACGCTGGTTTGTCAAGGAGGCACAAGCATTCATTTGTATAGCGTTCATGTGAGAGAAGCTGGATTCTCAGGTGTATGTTGATCCGAACACTGTTAACACGAAAGGCTGGTTGTTTCTGACTGCGCAGGTGCACTGGTTTGCGGCCATTGTGGCTCCGATCGGCAATGATGAGAATACAGAACCTGTGTCCACAGGCCAATCTCCTACCCCTTTCCGCCGCGACTCCTCGTCACCTCAGCTACAAATTCCGTCTCTGTCCAAGCAGTGCTCAAACATCGTCCCAAATTTGTTTGATAAATAGACTGAATGAGTAAATGATAAATAGACTGAATGAGTAATAGATACCAGACCTAACCACCGTAACATCTTCACTGTTTACTAACCCTGTCTCTGGCGCATGTGATGTCAGACAGTGACGCAGCAGAAAACAAACGTGGGTCTGAAAAACCCACGTCAACGCGCTACTTTTGATGGGAAAGTGGTATTACAGTTTGTGGTATGTTCTCAGTGGCAGCAAATTATAGCATTTATTTAGGGCGGTATGTACCCTTAATCAAATCCCCCCAAAATCTATGACTGGACAGCAGCTTGATTTAGTATAATATAACCCCTCAGTATCATCTAGGCTAAGTTTCTATGTATCTGCACTGTTGAAGTATCTTCGAGAACAACACTAAATCCTCGCTCTTGTACTCCACTCTTGTTGACCATTGAACATTTAGAAGAGCAATTGTTTTAATTATTCTACTCCCTAATTGATTCTTCTTGTTATGCAACTGAATCTGACTCCTCTCCCACAGCCTAAGCTCCTGTCGTACGAACTCCTCGACTTGGTTTCCTCCCACTTCAACCTCAAAGAAAAGGAATTCTTTGGACTCGCATTTTTTGATGACAAGTATGTAAATTGTTACGTTTATCGCTTTTTTAGTGCTCTAAATATTCACAGATGTCCGTACATGTGTGTGTCTGTGGATGTGTGCAAAACAGCGTTCTGAGGCCTCAGTCTGGTTGCTTTTGCAGTGGTCAGCGTAAATGGTTGCAGATGGACCGCAGGGTTCTTGAACACGACTTTTCGAAGAAGTCCGGGTCTATTGCTCTGAACTTCCTGGTCAGGTAATAATTCATATTTTCATGTGCAAATCAAAAACTGTCCAGCAGGGAGCACTACTTTGTTGACATGGAGTGTAGTTGTTAGATGTCAAGAATGTGTCCAAGGGTTGTTCTGTGAAACGTGTCCTACTTGACTTGAATGTCTTCGAATGGTGGATGAAAACTCTTTGAATGCGAGGTGGTTTGCAGGCTTTTTTTCCATCATCATAAACTGTCAATCTAATACACACACCTCACACTGCTTTAATAAACATACACGAGAGAAATGTGCAAATTGAGGATTTCCAGCAGGCAGATTAACCCTTGAATTGTTTTGCGCATCTGCTTTTATCCTTCAGGTTTTACGTAGAAAACATAACACAGCTTAAGGACATCATAACGGTGGAGTTATTCTTCCTGAACGCTAAATCTGCAGTCTACAATGTAAGTGTTTTTCTCTTTTGTTCCTGTGGTTTCAAGCAATAAATAATGTTTCTGCCAGTCGTGTTTTTTTTCTCTCTCTCAGCAGCTCGCTGATGATTCACTGTCTCTGGACCCTTGTAGCACCTCAGCTCAGCAGACAGTGGCTGCAGGGCACAGTTTTCTCACTCTGCTGGCTGGAATGTAAAGTAGACAGTCTAAGAAAGAAGGAAAAAAAACAAGGGTTCATTTTGAGCATAAGCAGAGGTTATTAAAGGGCAACATGGAAAAGATTCTATGTTTGGGTGTCGAAAGCTTTCTGCACACATTTTCTGCATCCTGATTATTTTCCCTGCTGGTCTCTTGTGTCTCTCAGGAGGTTATAGAAGTGGAAAGCGATAACGTCTTCAAATTAGCTGCAAATGCCTTGCAGGTTAGTGCTTTAAATAAACTCATTTACATACATTAATAGCAGCCGTTAAAATATTTACAGCATGTAATCTGATAAGATGTATTTTTTTTATCACTAGGAGGCGAAGGGAGACTACACAAGGTAAGTGCACACGATCAGCTGGATAAGAAGTATTTAACAGCAGCAGGACAAGTTAATAGTGAGCTTTAAGCGAAGACATTCAATAGGTCACTTGTTTCTTCAGAGTGCAGACAACAAAAATCAATAGCAGTGTTATGTGAGGCTTACCACAGAGTGCAGAGAAGCTTGCACCAGGCAACTAATGAATCTCATAGTGGCGATAGAAGCCGAGTAGTGCAGAGCAGAGGCCTCTGTGCATTGCAGAGAGCGACTATTATCTGTTTAACACAGCTGCCTATTGATGTTATACATGTAGTGTTCAGAGGGAATGCTGCAGGAATACACCTGGCTTTGACCAGCTGGCTGATGAAGCAAGATGGTTTAGGCTTTAAACTGGACCAATACAAATTCAAATAAAGGATTAGAGTTGAAAGCCTTAAAGACAAGAGCTCAGTGATTTACATACAACATCTCGAGATTGTCCGCTCAACGTCTAACTGTTTTTCTTCTGTTTCAGTGATGAAAACACTCGAGCTGACTTGAAGAAACTACCAACTCTTCCCACCAAAGTACTCAAGGAACACCCATCACTTGCCTACTGGTATGCTTACAGGAAGTACTTATTTGAAACCTTACTTACCCTAATGTCTTATAAGTCATGTAAGCCTGTAGACTTGGCCTTCCAATTTAATTTATGTTTACTTGTAGCAGCACTATACACATACAGAGCCCTGAAATACTATAATTATGTGGTAAAAAAGTGATAGAATACGTGAACAAAAAAGAAATGTGTTGGTACAAAAATTAAAAATGGACTGTAAAACAAACAAATAAAAACAAGCAAATTCTATTTTCTAGCTGGTCATGGCAAACGCTAATCATTTATCCCATTCCTTAAGCAGCATTTGTTTTAGCTAGCTAACCCTAATTCAGCGTTTTTCCTTTTGATTTTTTGACAACTAAACTTAAATAACACATCAAGGCCAACCAATTGTCGAGGATTGCAAAATAAGTTCTAGGACTCGCTAAAAACAGTATGAACTTCTAGATAAAGAATGTTCAAGAGTTTGAAGTTGCCAAAGTAATGTTAGCTAGCTAAGATTGTTAGCATTATCTTACTAGCTAAAATGTTTAAGCTGCCTTAAAATAGTTTGTACAGCGCAACAAAAGCAAGCAGCAGCGCAGTATATGGATGATTAACATTACATGCAGTGGCTTGTGTAGTGTTTTGTGTAGTTTAGCTTCAACTAGGTAGCTAGCATGTTGCTAAGTATGTTTTTGCTACCAGTGTTCTCACTTCAGTTAGCTAGCTTAACAGCTTTCACCATAATTTTAGACCACTGATGCCGAAAAATACAAAAATGACGGAGTTGAAAGTTGTTTACAAGTAAAGAAATGTAAGTTTTTAATTTAGCATATAGTTACGCTTTTCTCAATTGAGTTGTGATGAAAAAAAATGCTAAAAAAGCTTTTATGTTTTGTTTAAAACAGACTGGAGATTAATAGCAGGCGTATAGCTTTTTATCTTTTCACACTCCACGTTATTTATTCAACCAAAAATATTTTATCAATATATTTAGCAATATTTTTGAATGTGGTCTTTTATGGAGACTACATACAAATACGCCTACAACACATGGCTTGATCTACATCTATTTTAAGTGTGTTAAGTGTTTTAAGTGTGTTTTAGGTGTCTTCTCTATGTGTCATTGCAGTGAGGATCGAGTTATTGAATATTATAAACAGCTGAAGGGAGTCTCCCGAGGACAAGCCATTGTGAAGTGAGTATGAAACCAACTATTTGCTGTAAAAGGTTCAACACGAGTAATTAGACAATGAGTGATATTAAGCCTTAGATCCATTAATCTTCCTCTCACCTCTATTACCCCTCCCTTCTCTCACTCTCTCTCTGGCACGCCTTTTCTCATCATCTGATAGAAATCAATATCTCGTCTTCAGTTTCAGTCCGGTGAATCACGCCGATCAAATTCCCAGCTCTCTCTTTTTCATGTTTCCAAGACAAACCACATGCAGATGTTTGAACAGCAGCTGGAGGTTTTAATAAAAAACTGTTTTTCTTCTAGGTATTTGACGTTAGTGGAATCGTTGCCCACGTATGGCGTGCATTATTATGAAGTCAAGGTAGGTCCTCTGCTGTGATTTATGGGAAATGACAGCTGTTGTACCTGAAACTGAGTCAACCATCGTGCTGTGTTCTTGCATCACAGGATAAACAAGGGATCCCGTGGTGGCTTGGGCTCAGCTATAAGGGCATCGGCCAGTATGACCTGCAGGACAAATTAAAACCCAGAAAGGTAAACATTTCCTGCTGCTCTGCCTCTAAAATGGCTGCTATTTCTCTGCCTCACTAACCTGGCTGTGGATACTATAGCACAGAGCCCGGGTGAGGATTACTGCCGCTGCACATAGCTTGGTGATTCACCAGCTCATAGTCATGCATCATCCATTTCACCTCGACAAAGGCTGGGCTTCAGCTGCTGCAGACGAGGCCAGACTTGAAAAATTGAAGCAAAAATCAGTCCGGAGAGCTCTGACAGTTTGTCTCAATTAGCCTAACAACTTTTGTCCTTGAGAATACATACTGTACACTTTAAACCTGCTTTTCTTGTTCCATTGATGTTGTTTTAGCTCGTGAGTTGATAGAAGAAACACCCATATGAGTGATCTGTCAGCTATGTTGTCCAGTGTGTGACACCGGTGTGTGTCTCTGCAAGCTGGGTGCAGACCTGCAGTGCATTGCTCTTATAGCTGAGGTGGAAAGTTCAGAACAATGCACATTAATTTACTGGCACAGTCACACTGTTCAAGCCTGGTAATCGCTCGACATGGTGCAATCCGTCTTTGTCTTCGGCGTTCCAAAAATTGTGCAAGCAAGCAAGCAGCTGGTTGTGTGCAAGCAGCGGTGTGTTATGCAGAGGAGAAGAGGGAGGGATCTGGTGATGTCAAAGGGAAAAGGGGCAGGATTTGGGGTGTTATCATGCGTGTTCTGAGAATACCTGAGGAGACAAGTCAGGAGCTGACAGGGGAAGGAACAAAGTATGTTTGTGGTGGCAGCAAAGCCAGGGAGGATTTAAACTTAAGAAACGGGACTTGTGAAGATTCATTATACTGGTAAGACTGGATACAATACTTCTTTGTGTGGCTGACTTTGAAAGAAATACTGCAAGTTTTAGGAAGCTTTGGTTCTTCAGAAAAGTTTTAGCAATTTCCATGTTTATCACACTGTAAAATCATATTTTTTTTAAAGTAAAAGTAGGCGGATATTTGCTTCTTTGTACTTGTTACTGAATGTTAACCCTTTACGAGCATTGTGAAACAGCAGAGTCCTCAAAGCATCCACGTTATATCGTTTTTATGTGTCTGTTCGAGCAGATGTATCATACAGATCGCGTCCAGACACACAGTGAGTCACTGACCCAAATAGACTGTTCATATCTGGCTGCTGTCAGTGAGCACCTGGCTGATATGTGCATAGACGTGATGAGCCATGGAAAAGTGTTATACGCTGCGATGAGTCTTTGTGTAATGTCCCCTTGTGGTGTTTCTTCATTTTCTAACACCTGCATTATTGCAGACTTGGCGTGCCCGGCTGCTTAGACTGTAATGACAGTTCATGTTACAGTCTGGCTGTGTGTTTAATGACTGCGGTTAAATCAGGCAAGCCAAAGCACCTGCAGTAATCATTGTATTTCCTGATAGGTCACGATGGACATCTTTATAGATTTACAGTCAGAAATTGATGCTTTTTAAAGCTCTTATTCCTGTCTTTACACTCATCCTTCCTTATTGTAAGTTGTGAGGTACAGAGCGTAATGTCTGTTTCCACTGTTCTTGTTTTTACCCCCAGCTTTACCAGTGGAAGCAGCTTGAAAACTTGTACTTTCGGGAGAAAAAATTTGCAGTAGAAGTTAATGATCCACACAGGTGAGCAGCAGGGGAGTTACTTCCTCGAACTTCTATAACTTACAAAGTGGTTGTTTGCTTTGTTCTGTCTTAAGCATTAATCTAAAGAGAGCATTCACATTGCTGTTTTATTTGAATTCTCATAAAAAAACCTCAACGTTTGATTTCTTTTCTGGTGCGTTTCCTGCTTCAGGAGAGCAGTAACCAAGCGCACATTTGGGCAGACGGGCCTACTCATCCACACGTGGTATGCCAGCCATTCTTTGATCAAAACCATTTGGGTCATGGCCATCAGCCAGCATCAGTTCTACTTGGACAGAAAGCAAAGCAAAGTAAGGCCGCTATCAGTCGCTCCGACATCACTATTAACACGGAGTTCTCCATCCACTTTTTTAACGCTTTCTTTGTGGGTTTTTTTCAGGCTAAATTAGGAACAGCAAGAAGTGTGGAGGAAATAGCCATGGATCTCACAGAGCACGGAGGAGCAAAAATAAACAGACTGGGAGACGCAGGACTGAAGAACAACTTGATTACAGCCAGCAATGGGAGCCTGGTGTCTACAGGTTGGTTATAACTTTTTATGTTGATAATTTTAGATCATATTTCGGCTCTGACAAAGCTTTGATTGATAAACATTAAGCTGCTTGTGAATTGAAAAGTAAAGTTGACATGATATGAAATACAGTTTAGTGACTAGGATGTCATTTTTAGACATGAGGGCGTCGTCTTGCTGGCAAAAATAGTTTGAATGTTGTTCTCACAGGTTCTGCAGACTCTGAAATGAGTGAAGAACAGAAGAAAGAGAAACTCTCCGAGCTGAGGAAAAAGGAGCAGGAGATCCAAGATATTTTGGCAAAGAAAACAAAAGAACTGAAGAAGATTTGCCTGAGAGAGGCGGTAAGGAATCCTTTGTACACTTCTTCTGCACTGGTACTATATTTTGCAGGTCTTTCCTCATGAGGCACATTTAAACTCCCATTATTATGCCGTGTTTCTGTACGGCAGGTAGATTGATGGTTTCTGCTGTGATGTTCACTTTGTCTGAGGGGCCCTGTTGTTTTTGTGTTTTCAGGAGCTCACTGGCAAGCTGCCAAAAGAGTATCCCCTCTCCTCAGGTGAGAGACCGCCACAGGTCAGGCGGAGAGTTGGCACGGCTTTCAAGTTGGACGACCTTTTCCCCTACAATGAGGTCTGTATTCAACTGCTGCTCTTTAATCAAACCCCGCCGTGTCTTTTTGTGTGCGACACCGTTTGTTACAGTTGATATAACTGGCTTTATTGTGTAGAGCAGAGTTGTATTGTGTACAAATACCACAAAAGGATTACAGCCAACAATGAATTAATCCTTCTAACAAGCATTGTCAGTACATTCAAAGCGTGATGCATCTTATTCCTCTGTGCGATCGGGCTCAGCTGTCGCTCGAAAGCTATTAAAAATGACAACTCTTGCACTGTGTGACATGTTACTTCCTCAGCATAAACATTGGCATTGTAGTTTATTATTTCTCAGTACAACATGCACAGCTTTGGTGCAGCACAGTACGTGCTAGAGCACCATATCCGCAGCCGAAAAAAGGTCACAAACCGATGCACCAGCCTCTCCCATCTGAACGGCTTTAGATATTTGACACATCATTTAAGATTTACGACTTCAGCAGGAACCAAATGGCTGTAGGCCGAGTTTCACACAGTTGGAAAGTCGTAAAGTATCGAGGGACAAAATTATCTAAACTGGTTTTGGTCTGTTCAAGGAATGTGTTGACGATTACAGAAATATAGAAAAGTGGAAGCCTAGATTACAGCACATAAAAGTATATAAGTTATTATCAGATTAAACTCTGTGCTGCTGTCTTGTCACTTACTGTATTGTCGTATGGGATGTGCTTGCTTGTGTTTGGTGCAGGATCCTTTCCTGAGGAACCTGGAGAGCAGGTTTGCCCTGCAGCAAAAGATTGTGGAGGCGGCGAAGAAGCTCGCGAATGAGCCAGAACTGTGCAAAACAGTGAAGAAGAAGAGGAGGAGAAACTGTCTGGATGCCATGCACAAACTCCAGCAGATAGAGGATGAGATGAACCAGTACAGAATCAAGAAGGGAAAGAAGCCAACACAGCGCGCCTCAGTGCTTATTGCAGGTACGCTGCAGGTTGATGTGTGTTGCTTGATTTTCATTTAGCTAAATTTACAGTCAGTAAACGGGGTGTTATTTTCATCTTCTCCAGATGAACTCATCCGCTCAGACTGTAGCTCTCTGTCTAGTCTCCCGCTGGATGATGGTGAGTCAGACAAACACAATCTGGCGCTATTAAATCAGTTGACCTGCTATAAAAATCATTACTATAACTACTTTTTTTTAAAGAGCAAGATTCGGTATTGTGACTGTGGGTTGCCTTTGTATTCAGATGACTCAGACAGTGCCAGTCAGAGGCCGCGGTCACGGTCTGTGCAAGGTTCCCCTCAGCTCAGTCCGATGCGATCGCTGGGAGCAGAATATGACGGTGAAAGGCAGGGATGCCCGAGGGAAAACCACCATCACAAGAACCACAGCAGGTTGGTAACAGATTTCTGCCCGCTAATTTGGTTGGCCTCTTGTGTAACCTGTTTCACAACTTTATTTTATTAAGTAATGATATCACGTTTTGGCCATAATATTTGCCGTGTCATGTTTGCAGCCTCATTCCTTTCCTCAAATCCCAACCCTTATTTTTTTCTTTTTGTTTCATCCTCAACCACACCCTTTTAGATTAGCTTTTGAAGGCCAGGAGGCTTCTCACTACCACCAGAATCCAAGAGAGGTTTCCTCCACCCACAGTAGTCCCTATAAAACACTTCCCAGACCTCCTAGAGATCCACGCAGCATGCCTCCCACCCCGGCTATGACCCGCAATGCCTACAGCAGCAGCCAGCTCAGGTGTGATCCCTGCTTCCCTGTGTTGTCAACCCTTTTCTTTTCTTCCCCTGCTTCTCTCCAACCCACTAACCTCTTTCATACACTTCCCTTACTAATAAATCCAGAAATATTACCACATGACTGATCTTGTTCCTCGAGGAGACCGTTAAAAGTTGTTTCCCCTTCTCCAGGTCTGAGGGGTCTCCTCATTGCTTTAGACACCGCAGTGGAAGTCTGGAGTCGCAGCCCCACGTAAGGAAAGACCCAGACTCAGAGAAGCCCGTCTTCATCTTGTCCCCAGCACACCGCAGCAACAGCACCGAGGTGTTAGAGGACTGCTCGTCCTACACCAGCCAGTCTAGTCTGGACTACTGCGGGGCGGCCAACTCCCACTACAGTACACTGGACTCACGAAACTCAACAATGCATCGTCTCCACAGGAAGGTGGAGGTCTATGGAAATACTGGGAGTATGCCTAACTTGGTCCCACACCATTCTGGATGTAGTTACTCCTGTGAGACCCCCGCTCACTATGCACCCAGTGCCTACTACATCTCCGGGTACCCATCCCCGGACATGGAGCCTTACGCTAACGGTGCCTACGTGTATGAGAATGACGTAGAAGGCCACTACAACGTCAACCCTTCCTACCAAATAAATGGCTATCACGGACACGACAGATTCAGGCATTACAGCAGTGACCGGGCAGATGGTCTCTCCCAGAACCCCTACGCAACAGTGAGGCCGCCGCGGAACAGGGAGGGACCCAGGAATGAGCTTCTGGCCAAAAACATGCAGAAGGCCCTGGTGGCGGAGCATCTGAAAGGCTGGTACCACAGAAGCAAGGGCCACAGGGAGGGAGGGAGGGGGATGCTGGCTGGGTATGACTTTGATAACGGGTCTCAGCTCAGCTTGGGCTACCAGACCATGCCGGCAGGCTTCAGCCACTCCAGCAGGACCACCTCTTTTTCATCAGGTGAGATAAAGTCTTTGAGTAGTCCTTGGAAGGGATGGGATGTCTTCTAAATATAGGTATATTTACATACATATTTTCTGTATGTTAATTAGATAGTAGTTATCAGCTAGTTGCTGTGATGTGTGAAGATCTCCATCATGTCTTAATGGGCTGCTAACCCACCCATTAGAATTTAACTGTGTGGGTTTGGGTGGAGATTTCAGTGCAGAAGAGACTGCAAAGAATATTAGTCTGGGAGAGTTTGTGCCTCTGATGTATCACTACTGGATTCACATTGTAAAGCATCTCTCTTTTCTAATTACAACAATTACTGCTGAGTTACACTCCAACACTAACCGACTTGTTTTGCTTTTGTCTCGTCTGCAGTGTCCTCGGTGGAAAGCTCAGGAAACTGGCGCAACCAGCTGGCAGTCGGCCTGACAGAATACGATTCACCCGACACACCTCACTACCCACACCCTGGAGCTCCTTACAACCGCAGTCCCACGCACAGGTGAGTGCAGCAGTTCACTTGATCTCCACGCCGAGTTGTGGATGCAAGAGGAAGTGAGTCAATAACAGACGCTTCTTTTTCTTTCACTCCAACTCTGTAGAAGAAAAATGCTGATTTCTGACCTAAAATTCTAACCATGAGGATCTTCTTTTTCTCTTCCTGCCTTTCCTCCTTCCTGTCTGGACTTATGCTTAATGTTCGCGTGTTCAGAAGTTCTCCAGAAAACAAAGTGTCTGACAAAATGCCTAAAAAATCTGAGTCAGTTGAGGTGGTTGGTTCTGAGGCCACTAGTACAGATGAACCATCAGACAACCATTCTAGCACTTAAGGGTGAGACCACAGCGGGTTCTTTGTGTCGTGTTGCTAGTCATCTCCATTTCGACACTCCATTTTTCCATTTGTGTGTTTCGTCTTAATATGTGATTTTCCAATCCACCCACACTTTCATTTTGTGGTTTGCCAGTTTATCTTTCCTCAGGCACAAAATTGTCACTCATTATCTTACTGATCTTGCACCTCATACAGCAAGGACATGTCTAAGAGATGTTTATCATGATTAGAAAGACAGTTAGGAACATGAAAGTTACAAGACTCAGACAGGCTAGCAGTGTGAGGCTGTACTTGAGCTAAATGCTTAAAGGGGGGGCATTATGCTAATTTCTAGCTTCATATTTCACTCTGTGATACCTGTGGAGTAGCTTAGCATAATTTACAGTTAAAAAAAAACATTTTTCTCACACTGGTGCTCTGTGCAGGCCCTCATACAGCCTCTGCCTGAAACGCCTCAGTCAGCTCTGTCCCTTTAAGAAACCCCGCCCCTACAAGCCCACTTTCTTCTGATTGGCCAGCTCTCCGTGACGTCACAAAGTGCAGCATGTAGAAAAAACTGTGTGAAACCTGGCGTTCACAGAAGCCTGCAGACTGAGCTGAGAAGCCTGGGGATTACTCCAACATAATTTTACCTACAGATTTGAAACTTCACCCACGTTTAGTCTGAACATCCAACATTGTAACATTATATGTAAGTCTTAAAATGTGAAACAGCATAAGACCCCATCTTTAAATAAGTATGCCAACATGCTGAGAATTACCATGTTAAAATGCTGATGCTTTGCAAGTATACAGTTTACAATGATCACTAGCTTAGCTTAGCATGTTAGCATGCTAACACTGACTAACTAAAAAAATTAAGTAGTTGACGCTGATGGGAGTGACATTAGTTCTGGTTATAGAACAATCGGAGTTGGTAAGATGAAAAGTCAGGGAAAAACTAATGTTACTAAGAAATCAAACCGAGGGGAACATGAATGTCCAAATATTGTAGTAATCTGTCTCATAGCTGTCAAGAGACTTCACTCAAAACAAAACAATTCAGCCTGATGGTGGAACTAGAATAAAATTCAAGGCATCATCAAAGTCAAATGCCTCCAGCTTCCATTGAAAGTGATTTGGATGGTATGAAGGAATAGGTAAGGCTATCTGGAAACACAAATGTCATGGCCATACATCCTGTAGCTATATATAAGTAGATAATTCAGTCTGAAGTAAAGTGGTGGATTGACAAACCGACATCGCCATCTTGATAGCTCGGATTTTCCATTTCCTCCCAGAAGCAGAAATCATATTGTATGCCTTCACAACGTAATGTGGACTTTTTGTTGGATTGCACTTCCATTTCCATTCCTCAGTTTTTCTCACGAGGTTCACTCTTGCATCTGTTGTTTTCAAACATTTGAGCTGCAGTAGATTTGACATATTCTTCTCTCACTTCCTGATGCAGATTTCACCTGGATGGAAGCTACATGAGCATCCACTGAGGAGGACCAAACCAAACTTTGGCGCAGATGAAAAAGCCATGGCCAGCAGCACATGAAGGGGATTAAGTTGAAACGTGGGCAGAACACAAACTTTTCCTCTGTTGGATTCTGACAGAGTTTCTGTGTACGCTGTCCTCATGTTGAAGAAACCTCTGAACACAGTGATGACACTCTTGAATGACTTTTTCCATGTGCCTTGGATTGGATGAATTGTACAGGCAGATGAGAATGTGTCAAGAAACTTTAAGGTGTTGCACAACCACACTGGGTTCAAACCCTGTTGTGTTTTAAAGATGAAAAAGAGGCAACATGTGTTTTTACTGAAATCCAACTCCATGTATTTTAACAGGAACTAGCTACTGCCTTATACGAAACAGTAGGTTATAGAATACAAATGTTTTTCACCACTTTCATCTTTCATCAGTGTGATAAAAATAACTTAAACAGAACATCAGAAGTGAAAACGAAGCTTGAAAAAGACCTGAACTGATCATTCATTAGAGCAGACTGTGTATTTTAAATTTCCATTTTCTTCCTTTCTTTAAACTTTAATCAGAACGTACTCTGTCCACATTGTTTATAGAACCATTTGTCTTTGTTGGTGCCGTAATGTGTTTTTAAAAATGCATGGTAAGAATTTTGATTTTTTGATAAGAACTTCTTTTTATAACAGAAAAAAAAACAGAAGACCACTGCCGTAAGAAGCATATTCACATCTCGCCGTTTGTTTCCTCATGCATTTGTACAGTCAGTGTGTAGTTATATGTTAGATGTTGTCATAAAATATTTTCCACTGGGAACAAGGATGTGAATAAATACATGTGTGACGCATTAACGGCTGTGGTCCCGGTCTTTGAGGAGCTTGGTAAACAACTGGCTGTGTTATTGAGTCAGGGAGTACGTCTTAAAGAAGTAGCTCACGGTTTTTGGAAATCTGGTCACAGGTTTTCCAGGTGAGAGTTAGATGTGACGATTGACACTGCTCTCATAACTGTCGATTAAATATGAAGCTACAGCGAGCAGCCAGCAGAGGTAGCATAAGTGCAACCACTTCTCAAGTCGAAGCACAGCTGCTTTAGTTTAAAGAATTTCTTCCAATGTGGAAATCCGCTCGATGGGGAATGTCTTACAGTGCATCTTGTTACATCTGTAGTGTGTGATAAGCAACGATGGATGCACCAAGGAATCTTCCATTGTCTCACTCGTTTATGTGAAATCAGTCTTGATCTTGGGAAGGCAACACACAATGATGTAATGTAAAAAATAATTGCTATTTCTCCTCGAATGCGTTAAACCCAAGTGAGAAGCCAATTCTGGTTTCAAAATGTGAGGAGTAGAAAGTGCAGATATTCGTCTTGAAATTGGGGGGTAATTAAAAGCAAAAATAAATACTCAAGTAAAGAACCGATACCTGACTCGATTACTTCCCACATTTGGCAGTCATTTAGCTTAGCTTAGCATAAAGACATGAAAATAGCCTAACACCTTGCCTGGCTCTTCCCAAAGGTAAGCAAATACGACTGTGTACCAAACTGTTCCTGTGAGATCTTATTTCTTATGTAAATAAAACATGAATAATCACGGGAGCAAGAAAATCCTGCTAGCCATGTTTAAAACTGACTAATAAAATAAAAGTCACACACAGAACTGGTGGTATCGCTTCTCCTGAGGGCATTTTACCTCTTCTGGCTTGATGTAATGTTTATCGTTGTTGTGTAACACCTATGTCTTCCGGAAGGCTCTGGCAGACTGGGAGGAGCTCAATGTGCAGTACAGATCTTTACTCCACCCCCCACCATCCCTGTGAACACGGTCCACCTGCTGCTGTCAGTCCTACCCTTTCCTTTGCCTGAAGCAACTGTCATCCCAAAGGATCCTGACAGCCATGCCAGCTGGGAGCAGGGGCTGAAAGAAGAATGCTAGCATCTCCTGCTAGCCCCCTAAAATATCTTCCATGCAGTTCACAGGGTTTAAATTTAGACTCCACATGAGGCAGCAGCAAACAGTGTGTAGCTGAAGTCAAAGCAAGAGGCTCCCCAGTTCGCTCTGTCAGGAGTCGTAGACTGGACAGAAGTCTTTTTTCCTTTTGATATCAGAAGAAGGAAAAAGCCAAACAGCAAATATGTCGGATGATAGAGACCTTGAGGATCTCAATGAGGAGGACATTGATGAGGATGAAATCCTTGCTATGCTTTCACCTGAGGAGCTGCAAGAGCTCCAGAGTGAGATGGATGTTATTATCGCCCCAGATGAGAGAGTACCGGTCGGACAGAGACAGAAGGACCAGACGGAGAAGCCTCCCACGGGGTCGTTCGACCACAGATCGCTGGTTGATTACCTCTACTGGGAGAAAGAGTCCAAACGTATGCTTGAAGAGGAGAGAGTGCCTGTTACTCTGCTGCCCAGCGAGGTAAGAGATCTATAAAGATTAATCACCGATCAATTTAGAGCATTTAACCGTTGAAACTACAAACCCTAAATTGTTAAATGTCAAAGGCTGGGAAAAATAAATAAAACAATGGTTGGACTGGCACACTTCTAACCTCGGTTTGATTTGTTGATTTCATCAGAAAACTTTGAGGGAGGAAGCTGAAAACAAAGAAAAAGAAGAAAAGACAGACGATGGGGAGTATGAAGTGTATGAAGTGATAGAGGAAGTCATTGAGGAAGAAGCCGCAGATGGGGCAGACGGAGAGGAAATTATAGAGGAGATCATTGAGGAAATTGTTGAAGAGGTTGAAGAGAGCGCTGATAACGACGAAACGCTGGATGAGAAAGACGAAAAGTCACCAGCAAACAAAGACGAACATGAAAACAAAGACAAACAAGTAGATCCTCCAGACGACAACACAGAAAAAGTACCAGAAAACAAAACAGATAATGATGAGGCTCTCGCAGACACAAAGGAAAGTGCGAGCTTAGCTCCAGAACAAAACACATCACAGGTTAAACAGGAAGAGGAAATTAAAACTACAGACTCTTTGGCTCCCAAAGAGGCTCACGAGGAGCCAGAGACAAATGAAACCAACGATAAGCTCCCGCAGAAAGAAGAGAGAAAGATTAACAAATTAAATATTCCAAAGCTCGCCTTCAATAACATAAAAATGACATCAAGACCTTCAGGAAACGAGACGAACCTGGACTCGACGCTTGACAAAATTCGCAAGAACAACCCCTCAGTCACCGAGGTAAACCTCAACAACATCGAAAACATTCCCAAAGAGATGCTCTTAGACTACGTCAACGGCTTGAAGAAGAACAAGCACGTGAAAACCTTCAGCATAGCCAACACTGGCGTTGACGAAAACATAGCTTTCAACGTGGCCAACATGTTGCGAGAGAACCGCAGCATCACCACTTTGAATATCGAGTCCAACTTCATCACCGGAAAGGGAATCGTCGCCATCATCCGCTGCCTCCAATTCAACGAGACGCTGACAGAGCTGCGCTTTCACAACCAGAGGCACATGCTGGGTCATCACTCGGAGATGGAGATCTCAAGACTTCTCAAGGCCAACAACACGCTCCTGAAGATGGGCTACCACTTTGAGCTGCCGGGGCCCAGGATGGTGGTGACCAACATTCTAACCAGGAATCTGGACCGCCAGAGGCAGCTGAGGAAGGAGGATCAGAAGCAGCAGCAGGTGAAGGAGCAGAGGGAGATGATGCAGATGTATGAGAACAGTCTGAACCTGCCACCTGGTTTGCTCGAGATGCTTGGTTACATACCTCCTCTAGAAGTCTTGCAGCAGCATGGACTCGTCCCACCATCAACAGACCTAAGCGCTCTTCCTCAAACACACAACCAAACAGAACAACCAGAGCCGAAGAAGAAGCAGCTCAAGCACAAAAGCACGCCAGAACAACGCAGTGCTGAACCAGCAAACCCATTAAGGGACGTCCAGCTGAAGAGGACACCCAAGAAACGCGACCCTTTTCTGGACCTGGACCCGAGAGATAACTCGAGACCGGAGAGGGCAAGTTTCAAACTGAGGAAGACTCCCAAAGTGAAGGATGAGGGCAGTGGAGAGATGGCGGACGAAAGGGCAAACCTGACTGACGTGATTAAGACTTTGAAGCCCGTCCCTCGCAGACGACAGCCACCAAAGGTCGACCTCACACCCAGGGATCAGCTCCTAAGTGAGATCAAGAAGAGCAACGTGGCTTATCTCAAATCAGTGAGTATCCAACAACTGGTCCTGGGGGATCAAACAAATTGTGGTCCTGTTCTTGGGAGTAGGATTTTTCATTCAATACAAACTGATTACATATGAATGTATTCTCATACAGTCACTATAAGTCATCCTCGATTCTCTCCTTTGTCTCTGCCTGCAGGTGCCGCTCCCTAAAGTCCTGGAATCAAGTGAAACGAGTCTCCTCTGAGGGCTTCAACTTTAGCTATTTGATTTCGTCATCATAGTGTATGTTTGTTTTACACAGATGTAGTTTTAGTCACTCCGAAATGATTTAAATGCACTGTGCATAATAAGAGTGAACTATACTGTCCTTACACATTAAAATATTGGCTGGTTGTTCTTCCACTCCACAGATGTGTTTTATTGCACGTTAGATTAATGCTTTTAGAGCAAACTACTTCCATACGATCAGTGTCAAACTTAATGAACCCAAACTAAATCATTACAGTTACTCCCTGTTACTTCTAGATATGATTCTTGAAAGATCAAATATTTTTTTAATTAGGTGAGGTCATTTAAAGCTCATGTGAGGAACTTCCTGTTTGTGTTGATTTTGGCGCCCCCTGTTGACAAAGCTGTACCTCTTATCTCTTTGCTGATTTTGTCCTCTACATTCTTAAGTTGTGGTTTTTAAACAACTCATCCTGCTTTCTTTAACAGTCACATGTATCACTCACTTTACATTTTTTTAACCCTGGAAAATGTAAACAAAGGCAGCGTGCAGTTAATCGCCTCGTCTGACACCTATCCCCCCGCCAGCAGTTTCAGGCATTGAAAATTACCATATAGAAATAATCAATCTTGTCACTGATGGTCTGGTTTGCTTTTGTAGCTCATATACAGGTATCAGAATTAATTTCAGTCTGTTTCATAACCAGTGAAAAACTCCTCACAGGAGCTTTAAAAAGGAGATATGATTCACAATCCTGTTAAGTTGATGCCTTGTTGATAGTTAGTCAGATAGATAGACAGTCAAATAACTGTGTGTACGATATCCATTACAACAGTAAGCAGTGTTCTAAGTAAGCCGTTTCAGTACTTCTTTGTTTCCACAGGAGTATTTGACCCAAATACGACAAAAACAACTTAAATTGTATGAAAATTAAAAACATCTATATATTGACACCAAGACTTGTAAACACTGGAACATAAATCAGGTTATGTTTATTTCTATGCAGCCATGTTTTACTTCAAGTTCTGTATTCAATCATCACTTTTCAAGAATGGAAAGTCACACGCAACATAGGTGATATAATATATAGCATCCATATAACACAATCTTGCTGCCATTTACGAAGGTAGCCTGCACAAACTGCAGTCAATGTGCATGTGTGAAAATCAAACACAAACAGCTGCTTTTACAGTCAGGATGAGCAACTTTAGATTTCATGAAGATTCTTAATTAAGATCCCAGTAGAGATTGTGAAAATAGGATGGGAAACACCTGGCTCTAGTCGCGTACATTTAAATGAAGAGGTAACAATGAGGAATCAAAGTTGATTAATTTATTAATAATTTTGTCTCATGGCCAAAATGATTTACTGCAGATATTTCATACATTTCTGCATGCTATATTATTAAAATAACAACACACCAAAAACAACAACAAGCATGTACATACCATGACATAATATCCAAACAATAAAGCTGCACTTGCCATTCATTTTTCTATTTTGCATAGCTGTGATCAGAGGGGGTACACTCAGGCCAGCCTGTATGGTCAGGAGCTGTACGCGCAAATCTTTTGAGAATAGGAATATTTATACTCCGGTAATATCAGGCAGGCCACGTAACAATGTTCCCACAATGTGAAAAATGCTCTCAGATCAGTATCTCCTACAGCTCCTGGAGTGACACAATGGAGTTATTGCTGTTTTATAAGCAGTTCACTGGGTGTTGGGGTCTCTATCTTAATAATAATGTGTGTTTACTCCATGAGAACAAAATCAAGCATGCTTGTTTTGAGGTAGCAAACTGAGAGGATCTTATGTCTTTTTAAGAGCAATACAATTGGTATCTCATAACAGCATTTGTGTTTTGGTGAAATACATACTCAGTTTCCATGTGGAACAAAGTGCGTTGTTGACGAGGGAAAAGATTTTTGGATGATTTTTGCACACACAGGAATGCTCAAACCTTTGGTAGACTTAAGTGCCCATTGCCTTTCAACATCCAATCCACTCTGTGATTGTGCAAAACTTATAATTATGTTCTTATCTTTCTGTATACTCTAGACAGTGTAAACTAACACAAAAGAATAAGAGAATAAGGAAACAGAAATGGATAAAAAGAAGGGGAATGCTTACACCAGTAACCTTACATGTGCAGAGGGGATTCAAACTTGACACATGGGATGATGCTATGGCAATTTTAATCCATACTTCATGACACTAATTTCCCTTGGCACACCTTTAGTTAGAGCTTTATTCCTTCAGTTTGCTCTCAATGAAATCCTGAATCTTGTTCATTCTCTCCTCCTGCTGATCCAGGAGGTCCATGATGATGCCCATGGGGGTCTTCTTCAGCCCGACGCCCTCAATCTTGTTCTCCAGTCTGTTCTTCATGTTGCGCAGTCTCAGCGAGGCATGGATCAGAATTACTACAGGGAATACAACAGATAGTTGTTTATATGTTTTTGCAATGGGAATATAAATAAGTACATCTTGGAAAAAAGGAAAACAAAATGTGATACTGCTGGATCGCGGATATAAAGCAGGCGTAAGGATCAGCGTGTCTTTTATTCCCATGACAGGCGGATACTGAATGCATGACATCAGACAGTAAATGTAGTTCTGGCCAAATCAACCACCCATAGCAACCCGTCAACACAGGCAGCAGTGGGCAGGCCTCCTGGGAAGCCATCAAAGTGTCTCATCTATCTGCCATAATGTTAGAGCGGCAACATTTGCTCTAACGATCCCACCCATCAATTATCTAAACCACTCCGCTGACGGTCTGACTCTGAAAGTCTGAAAGTATTTAGAGAGCTCAAAGAAAATCCAAAACAATACTTCTGAGCTACTGTATCGCTCTCTATGCGAGTTTATTTTGCTATCTGTGTCATGAGTGAATACGTTTCAGTAATGCTGTAAAAGCCCTTCAGTGAGTCAGGATGAGAGTGTGCAGGGGAAAAACTTGTTCACCAACAGAAAAACCTCAGTTATGAATTTCTGTGTGACTCACAATGCCCAGTTTTCCCTACTGTCATATTGGCCAACATACTGATGGGAACGTGAGATAAAATTCAAGTCAGAGTACGCAAAACACCAAGCCCCTGAAGGCTAGAATTAAGCTTAAGTAGTTCCTAGAGAGCAAAAATGTGATTGTCACATCGGTTTATTAAAGTGTTGTTAAACAACATTGAAAAAAGCTGATGTAAACTATAGAACCAATTTGTTTTTCCTCATGAAGAAATCTTGTGTAACTTTTTGGAGGAAACAAAAGGAAACCAAAATGACTCAGTAAAATTTTCCCATATTCTATAATGTGATACAGGATACAGGTCATGCTTCTGGAGGAAAGAGTTCAGAGAAACTCATTATTTAAAACGAATAAAGTTAAGCTTGAATCTTCAATAATTCATGGGGTAACAACTAAACCATCTCCATGCAGCAGATGCAAACTCTACCCTTTAGTAAAAGGCAACAGCTGCTTCTGAAATTCCCAACCGACCTGCTATTTCGTAGGTTAGATTATTTATAGATTTAGAATTAGTCTGTAACCAAACATACGAGACTTACACAGCAAAGGGAAGGTGATTCCAAAGATGAAGACCATGACGCCGCCGCACAGCGACAGCAGAAAGTAACTGGTGACCATGACCCCGATGACAAACAGAGTGGGGTTCCTCTTTTTGAAGTTCTTGACAAAGGCTTTGTTCTCTCCTGCCCACACTGAACCCATGAAGACCAGAGTCACTACAAGGCCTCCCAGAAACATGCCAAATGGGTTCAGGAACCTGAAAAGTAAACATGAAAATTACTTATAAATATATTTATAAAGCCTTAATTGGCAACATGCTGCCATATGTCAACTCCTTATTAAACCGGTCTCACAGTCAATATTCAACATGTTTGGGTAATTGGCTGATGCTCAATGTCCTACAGGCAAACACTGTATTTTGAACAACTGCTTATAGCTTCTCTGCTGCGTTCACACTGCAATATACACTAAAACACATTTGTACCTCTGGGCCAATTTAAAACAATGATAACAAACTACTCTGCCTTTGTGTGTGACTGTTTTTAAATCTGTTGTTGCCATCCTTTTTGTGTTTATTCTATTTGTGCATGTTGATTATGTTTTGTTGTATTCTCTACATCACTGAAAATGAGGGCATGCCCTCAATTATATCTCGAGATTTAAATAAAGGTTGAATGAATGAACATAAATGTACTCAATAAGGTGTATGCATTTTATTTAACAAAAAATAGCACAGCCTGCTGGTGATAAGAACAACTGCTTACATCCTGGCCAGCTGATGTAAACCACTTGAGGGCATGTGCCCACAGTAAGGCCTCATTATTTCCACTACATCATCCTCTATTCAAAGAAAACTATCAAACCAGCTTCATGTATTCAAAATAAAAGCCAACTAGTAGCAGTGATATGTGACTGTATGAGCTACTGATACAATGCAGTATCATTGATTCTAACAAACACACATCTCGATAAGTAACATTTATTTTAAATTAAGAGGACCTGGGGTTAACCGTTTCTGTTTAAACGTGCACACGTTTTAAGCTAGCTACAGCGTTATCTTCCTAACAGTTTCAACTGGTGACGAAGGTATTTGTAAAGCAAATGTGTAACTGCTTTTAGGCCAAGCCAGGCCACGTTAAAGGCTAGAAATAAGTTAACTGTGACGTGCCTTAAAGGTTTGCACAACAATTCTATAAGTTACAGAAATAGCCTGTTTGGTCATGATGGGTGTGGATGAAAGGTATGCAGGCTAATTAAACACAGCGCCAGAGATGCTAGCCTTCCTGCGTTAGCATGCTAACAGGACTTACCCTACAATGAGGAAAACCACCACAGCCACGGCGAAATAATTGGTCTGGTAGTACAGTAAGTTACTGATCACTCTGTTGTTCCACTTTGTCAAATCCCCGAACTCAGGTTTGGCGAACCGGTCCGTTCCGGGGAAGAAATCATCCAACGGTCTGAGGGGTGCGAGCTCCATCTTGGCTGCCATGACTTCAACGTGTACACACAAACACAAACATACCCACCGCACGCGCTGCGTAATATTTTGACAGGTCAGCTGATCGCCGTCAGAACGTGGAGGAGGGGAGTCAAACGAGAAGCTGTAATCTCGCCAAAAATCTCACGAGAGTTTATCCTCGAAGTAGTGCTTGAATTAGACTTGCGTTAGAATACGCAGGAGCATGTGTATATTGAAATTAATACAATAAGATGTAAAACAAAAACATCTACCCACAGAAGAGCATATTAAAAAATTAAAATGATGATATGTAAATACAGTTTAAGTTTGTTTTAAAAACACTTTCATACTATAAGTACTGTGTGAAAAGTACCTTGCAATGTATGAAGCAGTATGTCACACAATGCCCTCCAATGTCTGATTTAAAATTGCTGTCATACAATGCTTAACTGTGTTTCATTTTCATATCAAGTCGATTCACCACCTACAGACAACTTGTACAAAAAAATGCCCGTATTACACCTAGCTTCAAGCCACCCTACACTGGCTGCCTGTTGATTTTAGGAGTGATTTTAAGATTCTTTTAATCAAGTTTAAGACCAGACACGGGCTAGCCCCTCCCTATATTTCTGACCTTTTATCCCCCTCTCAGCCAGTATGCAGTCTGAGATCCTCTGGTAATGCTTTGCTGGCCATTCCAAGGTCTAGGCTGAAAACAAAAAGTGACAGAGCTTTTGTTGTCAGAGACACCAGACTTTGGAACAACCTGCTCCGGGATATCAGACTTGCGCCGTCAGTTTTTTTTTTAAAACATTAATTTTATTTGTCTGTCTGCTTTAATTGTCTGAAGCACTTTGTTACCTGTATTGAAAAGTGCTATACAAATAAAATTATTATTATTACTATTATTATTTATTAGGCTATATAATCTCATTATGACACCTTCAGGTTTTGAACAGATTGCTGGATCTAATTACACAGTAAAATTGTTATACAAAACAATTCTAACATACCGTGTGATTTGGTTAGGGACAATGATATTTTTGAAGGCAGAAAACAACATATTTTGTCTGTTTTGTTCCCATGCGCTGCTGTGCGCAGCTTTGACACCCGGAAACACATCAGTCACAATCGAGGACATGGGACCGTGAAAGTATGGCGGATGCCGAGGAGCCGTAAGTCTAAATGGACGAAAATTCCTAATTTGCCGTAGTAAAGCTCTCGCCTGTTGTTGTAAATCTGGCATGCCTGAACGCCGTTTTATTTTCTTCTTCCAGGGAGAAGAAAAGAAGGCGAATAGAGGACCTGACTGAGAAGTTAGTGACGAATGCTAAATAAAGGTCTCTGACTGGCAGCAGGTTTGCGTTGCACTGTGAGCAGCGACTGCTGGGCCAGGAGACATGAAAATGAACATTTAAGCAACGCAAAGCCTTCATAACCCAGTTAGCTATGTATACAATTCATTATCTACACCAAAGTATCCATTCACAGTGTTAAACACAATAAAAAAGACCCTCCACTGCACCAGTCCTGTATCTTGCAAGATAAATCCAGTCTTAAATGACCAACACGATAGTTGTGTACCTCTTCCAAACGTCATACTTACCTTAAGCAGGTGCTGTAGTTTTAGCAATGCATTCCATTGAGCACGTCATTTAAGAGTATGCTGCCCAGTAATGTCCCACAATGCAGTGCACCAAGTGCAAATGGAGGAGGAACTTGCAGCTGAAAAATATACAAATGATACTGATGAAATAACTCTAGACACAAAGTTGCCTGATGTCTGACAGGGCATGTATTGCACAATTTGCTGTTTGCATGGATGTGGGGTTCAACATATATGTTTAAGTTCCTGACTAAACTGACAGTTACCCACATCTCTTACAGTTCTTCATAGATCTTTCCCCCTGTGACCCATCAATACAAAGCATTTTTATACTGTGGCTAACAAGTGCATGGGTATAAGTTAGTAGATTTTTATTGGAATATTGATTTTCCCCCTTAAAATGTTTCTTCTGGTTATTTTTTAATAAAAGGTGAGAAAAAATATACGTAATAGTCAAAAAAATAACTAAGTAGTAATTTTCAGATTTCTGGGTTACAATAATTTGGTGATCATTAGCATTTTGTAGGCTAGTTTAAATGATATTTTATTTTGCACAGAAGATAACATCCAAAATATGGCCAGCTGCTTCATTTAACTGCCTTCTTCACTCAACTTTCAAGAAGTTTCTCCTTTGGAAAATTAAAAATACATTAAATCAGGGACACATGGCATTGTTATGGTGAGCTTAGTTATTTTACAAGTTCAGTGTATCTTGGTTTGTTGTTTTTCCAGAATGGCTGTAGATGGAGGACACAGGGACGGTGGTTGCGACTGGGACGGCCGGTGGAATCATGTGAGGAAGTTTTTGGAGAGACCGGGCCCGTTTACCCATCCTGACTTTGAGCCAAGCACTGAGGTGACATACAGTATATGCACTTTGCTGGAAACAGAAATAATTATTTTCAGATGAATCAGTGATAAAACTGTAGTTATACTCTCTATATAGTACACTCCTTTTGTTCTATAAATATGGTGGTGTTTCTTTCATCGCAGTCTCTACAGTTCTTGTTGGAAACATGCAAGATTCTGGTTATTGGTGCAGGAGGACTTGGATGTGAACTCCTCAAAGATTTGGTAGGACATGTTTTTAATTGTACACACTCAAATGTAAGCTGACCTAACACAAACTGTCTTTACTGGTTGCATCATTGGCTACATTTTTACAGTCTCGTTATCTTGTTCAGGCCCTGTCTGGGTTTCGCCTTATTCATGTGGTTGACATGGACACAATTGATTTGTCCAACCTCAACAGGCAGTTTCTTTTCAGGTATGTCTCACCGTCTCACAGGTATTTGTACTCCTTTCAAAAGTGGTGTTATATTTCTCAAGTACGGTGTATGGTGAAAAATGTGTGCTGACAGGGTGTGAGATTCTCCCCTACATACTTATGATATTTGATGTACTGTATGATGTAATAGTTTGACAGCCCTCAGTTGAAAATAAATATGGGATAACATAACATTGTGTCTTTGAACACAGGGGCATGAATTTTCATGTAGAAAACTGTGCTATTGCTACAAAAACCAGATTACATTTAGCATCTCATATACGTCCTCATATATCTATTTAGGCCCAAAGATGTTGGACGACCAAAGGCAGAAGTGGCTGCGGACTTTGTCAACAATCGCATCCCTGGATGTAAAGTTGTTCCGTATCCTTTAAACCAATGGCTTTTAAAGATCAAAGTATTGACAGTGGCAGTATTGACAATGATTTGCATTCCTTATTAATACCATGCAGCCACTTCAAAAAGATCCAAGACTTTGATGAGTCTTTTTACAGGCGTAAGTAATTTCCTTGCAAGATTTATGGCTTACCAGGTAAGAAGCTCCGAGGTTAACACTGTCGTGTCTTTCAGAGTTCCACATCATCGTCTGCGGACTGGACTCCATCATTGCCAGACGCTGGATGAACGGGATGCTGGTAGGAAAGAGAAATCGCATTTACTTTTCAGTTTTGACCTTGCCTGATTTTCCTTAGCATCAGGTGTGTGTCAGTGTAATCTGTGCCAAGTTGTGACAGACTTTGTCTTCTCTAGATATCCCTCCTGAGCTATGAAGACGGAGTCCTGGATCCCAGCTCCATCATCCCCCTCATCGATGGAGGCACTGAGGGCTTTAAAGGAAACGCTCGTGTCATTCTGCCCGGCATGACTGCATGCATCGACTGCACATTGGAGCTTTACCCGCCACAGGTGACTTTCCGACAGAAATGTATCTTCCAGTTTCTTTTTAAAGATTTATATAAATAGAGTCAATGCCATTTTTGTTGTGAATAACATAACAGAATGCTAAACCAACAGCTTGACTTTTGCGAAAGCGTTCACATCTGCGGTTAAGCTTTGCTCTCAGTGGGAGAAAGCATCTGTGGTGCACAGGAGGTGGTGCATCACATTTGCGTCTGCAGCAACAGCTGTTTGTTTTGAAAAAAGTTGTGAAAATAGGCAGTGATAAAGAGCCTCGTGGATGTATCACATTCAGAGTTGTTAAGTGCAAATTCAGCACTGCAGTCTATTTGCACGAAAGATCTTTCCAAAACATGCAGAAAGCAGAGCATTAATAAAAAAATTCGTAAAGCTTTGATGATTCCACTTATTCTTAAAAACACTTCATGCCATAATTTATGGTTTTGATATTATAGCTGTCAGTCTTTAACAACTTCAGAGTGCTGAACATAAAATGTCCTTCTCTTCGAGTGCTCTTTAAGTGCATTTATGCTTGACCTTAGTTTTACTATCCACAGATTAATTTCCCTATGTGCACCATTGCGTCAATGCCACGGCTACCAGAGCACTGCATTGAATATGCCAGAATTCTACAGTGGCCCAAAGAAAAGCCATTTGGAGGTAAGCTTAAAATATTCACATCCTTTTTTTTTTGTACTTCCACACTATAAATGCTCACAAGTAGGTCTTCCTCTCGTTAGATACCAGCCTTGACGGAGACAATCCAGAGCACATCCAGTGGGTGTTTGATAGAGCCCAAGACAGAGCTGCAGAGTTTAACATTACAGGAGTGACATACAGACTCACTCAAGGTGAGCCTGTTAATTTAACTCAGTGAAAATGTGGCACATCAGTTAGTTACTCACAATAGTTGATAGCTGTCTCCTTCACAAGTGTTTATGAGAGTGTTCTGATATTAAACCTGGGACTGTTTCTGCACCGCAGGAGTTGTAAAAAGGATCATTCCTGCTGTGGCATCGACAAATGCTGTTATTGCTGGTATGAAACTCTTTTAAAACTGGGTCCTCACTCAGAAAGCAGCAGCAGAAATTAGGATGTTTTTTCAGCACTATACATGAGATTAAATTTTGTCTCTGCTCTCCATAGCTGCCTGTGCCACGGAAGTTTTCAAAATTGCTTCAAGGTAAGGAGCAGGTCTGCGATCTCTCACCCCAATCTTCATCTTATTGTCCAGTGAACATGACATAACAGAGGTTTTCTTTTGCAGTGCATATATTCCTTTAAATAATTACCTGGTGTTTAATGACGTGGATGGACTGTACACCTACACTTTTGAAGCTGAACGAAAGGTTTGTTGTGCCCTTATTGTCACTAACTATAACTGCCATTTGCCATGCACTTTTCCTCATAGAGAATTACCAGTTTTTTATGTATCTACTTTGATTGGCAGGAAAACTGTTCAGCATGCAGCCAGGTGCCTCAGGATCTCCAGTTCCCTCCTTCTGCCAAATTACAGGAGGTCTTGGAATACCTCACAGAGAACGCCTCTCTGTGAGTATTGACAGAAATGGACAATTGACCATTTTGAAATGCTTCTTAAGGAAAAAATTGAAAAACAATGTTAATGTTTTGCAGACAAATGAAATCCCCGGCTATCACCACAACTCTGGAAGGGAAGAATAAGACTCTGTATTTGCAGGTAATTTAACGACTTTAATCTTTGTGAGAACTTAATTGTGCTTCGTCATCCGCCTTTTATTATGCACTTCCATTTAACTGCGGGTACAATTTTATTACAGTCAGTTAAATCCATTGAGGAGCGAACCAGACCAAACCTCTGCAAGACTTTAAAAGGTAAGAGGAAGAGGTTTTCTGATATTTCGAGTCAGTTCAAAGTGACCCGTATCCGTTGTTATTTATGATTACACACTTGTTGCATGTTTTCACCTCTGATTCAGAGCTGGGCCTGTCGGATGGACAGGAACTAGCCGTGGCTGATGTAACCACGCCCCAGACGGTCCTCTTCAAGCTCAATTTCACCCCCTGAATATTCATCACAACACAGCACTGATGTCAGATCGGCTGCGTCTGAATACAAACTGGGTCTTGCATCACAAGGTTATTGTGATGTTGCAGTAGCACATTTGATACGATGATGTAAATAAGATGACTAAGGTCTCACATGTGGGGTAGGATTGGTTGTCATATAAATGTGTATTCATTTAACAACATTGTTTTTCTATTAGTAACATTGTTTACTTCTTTGTGTATTTGTCCCGTGTTAGTTTATGTTGTAGCTATTTCCCTGTCAATCAATTTGAAAATAATGACGTGCACTGTGCTCCAATAAAGTTTTACTATCATGGTTGTAGAGAAAGCATCTTTAATTCTTTGTCATATTTATCAACTCAAAAACAACGGGGCAACTTCAATTTTTAACAATAAGTTTATCAAAAGAATCTGGTTAACACCCACTACATAAATATACACTTTGAAACAGGAGACTTGTTTTATTAGCCTTATTCAGTGTGGATAAAAGTAGTAGAAAGTACAATATTTCCAACTGGAATGAAATAGATTAATACCTTTTCCAAATTTATAATACTTATTAATTTGTCATTTTACTTATTGAAGTACTAAATTAATGTTTTGTGTGACAGTCATGAAAGAAAAGTGCCAACATTTTAGGAAATAGTTGCAATTACTCACCTTGCTCTCAAGCTGAGAGTTAGGCCTACATATCTGTCTGTAAAATAAAAGAGCTACAGCAAGGCCAGTCCACAGCCAGTTAGCGTAGCTTAGCATAAAGACTAGAAGCAGGGGGAAACAGCTAGCCTGGTTCTGTTCAGAAATAATTGTTCGCTTACTAGCACCAGAATATCTTACTGCATATAATTAATAAATAAATTACATGAACTACTTAGCTTCAGGGGTGTTGTTATGAAGATGTTTTAACCTTGAAATATAGTATCTAGTCTTTAAACTAAGCAAAGCTAACTGCTACTGGCTGTTGTAGCCTTGTTCTCTCTTTTTGAGTCTGAATTTCTAAATTAAAGCTCTTGTGAGGAGTTTTTCGCTCGTTATGAATCAGACTGAATTTAAATTGTGATTACTCTATTTGAGCTACAAAAGCAGACGACACCATCAGCGACAAGAGTGATTATTTCTATGTAGTTATTTTTAATGCCTGAAACTGCTGGTGGGGGGTAGGTGTCAGACGAAGTGATTAACTGCACGCTGCCTTTCTTTACATTTTCCACTGCAAAAACTTAAAGTGAGTGATACATATTGCAGGATGAGATTTTCTGTTAAAAACCACCACTTAAGCATGCAGAGGACAAAATCGGCAGAAACAAGAGGTATGGCTTTGTCCACAGATGGCGTCAAAATCAACACAAACTTATGATCCTCACAGGAGCTTTAAAAATAGTTTACTATCCAAATATATTTTATTATAATTGAATATTTAGGTTTCAGTAGTTAATTTTAATTAGTTTGACATGTGAAATTATTTGATAAAAACATACACTTGAGTTTTGCAGCACCTGTGAGGCAAACTAACAGTTGTGAAATCTCACCTTTGCTGTTTGGCAGAGTGACAGCGTAAGTAAAAATGCTGTTTCCAAGTCTGGGCTTTTAGAAAAAACTTGACTAAAATATCTCGTGAGAACAGTAGGCTACAGACCGCAGCACTTGGCCTTTAGAGGCGGTTTATATCCTCCGTGTGACAGGATGTCAATACTCACTTTAAGCTTCTTAGGGCGCTAATGAAAGTGGCCGCATATTGTCCGGGAGACAGATGGTTTCTGTCTTGATTAAGTTTTAATTTTCCTGACGGGGAAAGCTGACAGGCTTTGCTCCCACTGTGTTCACAGACCAACACATCTCTCTGTGAAAGGTACAGTGACTCCTGGGAGAGGAGCTGATGTGTGAAACTGCAGGTTTTCTTTGAGCTGAGGAGTTGGCTGTCATGTCTGTCAGCTTGGCTTGTTATTGAGCAGCACGCGGGCGGTCTCGCGATTTCTTTTTTTTCTCGCTCAGACTTTGAATCGAGGCAGAAAACTTGGAATAACTGCTGGATCAAATCTGCTGCAAACTTTTGCATCCCTCCCTGAAACGGTCGTTGGGCTCTATGGTTTCCATGATGTTAAACCAAACACTGACTGGTGCTTCAGCAACGGCTTATCATGTAAATCAAAGACCTGAGCAGAGGTAAGAGGTCTCATAATTTGTTCTTTCAACTTTTATCGCTGTTGAAAGTCTGTTTCCAACAGTAGTAGTAGTAATTCCACTATATCTTTTATACTGATAAATTGTGTTCGTTTATTCTGTTCTATTTGATTGTTGTTGGTGGACTGCTTTTTGAGTGATGATGTAAACAATAAGCACGTTTGTGTATGCTACTATGAAAAACAATAATAGCGTGCAGCTAGCCATACTAGCCTTGGCACAAACTCAATGAAAAAGGATGCATTAATGGCTGAAAATAGATGTTTAATATGTGTAAAACTTGCCAACTAATCGATTATTCGTCATCTTTTTCTTTTTTTATTAAAGTTTCTTAAATGTCAGATTAGCTTTTTTCCAGTTTTACAATATTGTAAGATATATATTTTGAAGCTTGATTCTTGGAAAAACATGTATATCAGTTGATGATGTGACGAGAGTTAAATGGAAGAAAATGCCTTTAGCAATAGTGAATTAAGCAGTAACTTCATGTCATCTTTGTACTGCATTCGTGTTGTTGTTGACATGAAAGTCCGTGCCCCAGTTTCTCTGTGACTCATGTGTAACACTACTTTAGAGGGAGAGTTTTGTTGCTAATGCAGACAGGTTTAAAGCAAAAGCGGTCATTTGAGTGAACGTCTATTTGCCTTCAAAATGTCCTCTTTTTAGGGTTTTATTATTTGCTTTGGCTTGGCTTTACTTAATGATGTAAAAGTAATTGAGCAAATCCATGCAATCGTCTTATGAACAACTTATCGGCCACATTAAATGACTTTGTGTCCTCTCTGTCTGTGCAGGTAAAATGAAGCTGATCATATTTGCTCGTCCATTACACTGGGGCCTCCTGCTTCTCTGTGTAGCAAGCGTCTGCAGCCAGCTAGTGTCCACAGGCAACCAAAGCTCCCGAGGACAGACAGGTAGGTGTCAGACCCAACCAGACCACTCTCACCCCCTGAGGGACCCGTTATGCCTCCTGGTCAACAGCCTGGTAGAGAATTATGTTAAAGCTACAAGAATATTGAACTCACTTTGCATCTCATTAGAAATATAAATATAGAATATGAAGCTTGAAGATGAAGTAAGACAGATAGCTCTCAGACGCATACATTAATGTTTAGATGCTTTTAAAGAGATTCGCTAATGCACTTAGCATAGCGTTGCAACTCAATTAGTTGAACCTGACTATACCAAGCGTATTGCTACTGTAGATGATAAACTAAACATAAACCTCTGGCATGGCATATGAGAGACAGAGGGAGGGGAAAGGGGGCTTTGTTTAATTACAGAAGTGGTGGAAGAAGTATTAAGACACTTAACTTAAATAAGAGTACCAATAAAACTAGGTAAAGTACTCCATTGTCATGTACATGTACAAGAGGGGAATCAGTAAATTTGACTTCTGGTTCTGCATTTGTACCATTCTCACTTATTTATTATTATATACATTAGGTTGGTTTTGCTACTGAATAAATGCATAAGCAGCAGTTAAAGTACATTTTATATACTCACATCAGCACAATGGGTGCCAGGACCTTCTCCTATGCTGCACCCAAACTCCAAATCTGCTCTTAAAACTCATCTTTTTAGCTAACCTTACTCACTTTAATTCCATCAACTGCATCTCATCGAAATTTTAATTATTACTGAGCTATGCAGGATTGTGCAGATGTTTTATTACTGGTGCTTTGCTGTTTATTGTGTTGTTTGTTATATGTTATTATATGATGTAAGGTGACCTTGAGTGCCATAAAAGGCGCCTTTAAATAAAATGTATTAGTATTATCTTTAGATTGGTTAAACCCGTTTGTTTTTAAATGTTTGTTTGAACCCGTCATTCCCATTCTAGTGGTCAGTCCGAGTCCAAAGAAGTGTCAAAGAAAAACTTAAATTCTTCCACCAAAATGAATTCAGTTGCTTATTTTTGGGTGAGGAGTCACAAGCTTGTAAAAGGTTTGGAAACACTGGTTTAATCCCTCACATCATTTTTTTAATATAA
This sequence comes from Semicossyphus pulcher, assembly GCF_022749685.1. Lineage (NCBI taxonomy): Eukaryota > Metazoa > Chordata > Actinopteri > Labriformes > Labridae > Semicossyphus > Semicossyphus pulcher. The sequence goes on from NW_027211637.1 coordinate 24,423,054, forward strand.
AGTCTACATCTGAATTCTCCTCTACTAAATTTAGTAGAGGAGAAGTGTAATGTAGCATTAAATGGAAACACACGAGTGAGTACAAGTGCTCCTAAATTGTGCATTTTTGATCTTGACGATTTACACTTTAATTATGAATTAACCTTCCAGGCCTGCAGGTGTTCACGCAGCCATGCAGACAACCCAGTTCCAACCCAGCGATACGCATGCATGGGGCTTTTTTTGTCTTTATGTTTTTACTTCTGCTTTGTTGCACCCCTTTCATGTGAAATGGCGCAGAAGCAGATGTGGGACGGATATTTCTGCTCCACTCATGATGGTTTTCATCCACTTGGTGGTGCTGTAGCTTTAGAAACACCTAAATTAAAGCTGAAAAAAAAAGCTTTGCTTATTTTATCATCTAAATGTATGCAAAGAAAAATCTTCTGCTTAGTTTTTATTCAACATCTAATTATGCCAAGAAATCATTACAATTTCTCTGCGAGGCTTCCCTCTGTTATGCCTTAGGCCACTCTTGCTGCCTCTACTTACATGCAAAATAGAGTATAAACATCTCCATTTTCTCTGAATTGTCTTCCACAGGGTCATCGCAGGAGAGGACAGGGACATGTGAAGTGGTTGCAGCTCATCGTTGCTGCAATAAGAACAAGATTGAAGAACGCTCTCAAACAGTGAAGTGCTCCTGCTTTCCAGGACAGGTGGCGGGGACAACAAGGGCTCTGCCCTCTTGTGTTGAAGGTAATATGACTTGGACCCTCTTCTCCCTCTCTTAACGGGGCATATTCTAGTGTGATATGAATTCTAATTGTCAAAGTGGAGTCCGGTGAGTCTCTTTTACCAGAGTCCACTATGCACTATCCACTAATACTGCAGCTTTCAAGGACTAGAGAGTATGACATCTGAATGAGGCTCCCCCCCCCCCCCCCCCAAACAACTATTTTTCTGAGTCCTTTCGTCTAAAAAGTGACCTTCTGCTGTGCTATGTTTTTCTCCAGCCTCCATTGTGCGCCAGAAGTGGTGGTGTAAAATGGAGCCGTGTCTTGAGGGGGAGGAGTGCCGAGTTCTCCCTGACCTCACCGGCTGGTCGTGCATCTCTGGGAACAAAGTGAAGACCACAAAGGTGAGGAGGGGCGCCTGCGTTAGCCTGAGTCACATCAGCACCTGCACTGTACAAAGGACAAAACACAAAATGGGTTTGGATCAAGACATGGTATTTATAGACCTTTAAATGCAGCCGTACAGTAAATCTCCCCTTTTATTGCATTCCTCTTAAGCAAAGCAGGGGCCGACAGACTTGTGAATGCTCATCATAAAGCTTTCTTTTAGTAAGCCCCCCTTTGATGCTGAAGGATTTCACAATCATGTATAATCACTGCTCCCATTGGCCATATCAACCCTCTTGCTCTCCACAAGGCACAGTGGGCTCAGAAAACCTAATTCTATAATCTGTTGAATGATGGGGCCAAGAGGACAAACATGAAATAAGCTGTAAACTAATTCTGAACACTAAAACCCATGTAATTAAATCTGACGGCCGAAGGAGACCCCGCTGCATCGAGAAATGCACTTTCTCATAAGTTGCTGTTTTGTCGAGCTGTTTTTATACGTTTGGTTCCTGAGGGAAACATTTTACAGTTAAACAGGGGCAAGCATGCAGTCAGTGATCAAAAGATACCCAGCAGTCATGTGGTCCATCAGATTATTGAACAGTAGAATTAATCGGAGAGAACAGCTGTGGGAGAAACACTCAGATCTTTTAATCAGAAATAAAAGAAGCGATACCACAGGGTATTGAAGACCTGTAAGAATACGTCATGCATTCTGAATTTCACTTAAGTAAAATGGCTACTGTATCCACATTTACAAAAATAGATTCAAAATAACTTGGCAGAATGGACCATTATACTATAGCATTGTACATTATTGGACTATAATTATCAAAGCATTAATGTGTGGTGCAGCTGGTAAAGAGAGGGCTGTTATTACTGATTTTATAAGCCTCTAAGTAGCATGTGAATTTCTCCTCAAAGAAAACTTCTCATCTTATTTTAACTTGCAATTATAGGCTACATCATTATTAAATTATTCATCGCATTATGTATTTTAAATCACAATCCATAAAGTATTAAATAATGCTATCAAATAAACGTAACAGACTTAAAATTATACAGTATTTGTTGATGTAGATGTGGAGTAGGTATATCCTGGTGGCCAACAGTACTTGAGTAAATAAACTTACAGTTGACCTTTATGCTAAACCTTTTTTTTTTAAGAAACAATAGGTATTTAAATATAGAAGCAGGCTTCTTATGATAATCAAGCTACTGTGGTTGATGTGATATCTGTTGCTAGCATGCTTTACTAACTGTAGCTAGCTTAAGTAAGCTAAGGCTAAAACTCCACAAACATGTTAAAACTTAACAATGTTTTTTGCTGACTCTTTTTAATGAACTCCATAAGACGGTTCCTAAATATATAAATGGTAGCTACATTCATTACAATGCTAAAAAAAAGCTAAGCTACATTTAATTAGAAAAATGTTAGCATGTACTATGTTTAGCTATAGGGCGCATTCACACCTAAAGTCTGATCCAAATGAAAGACCAAATTGTTACAATGTTGCATTTTGCCCCAAGTTTGGTTAATGTTCACACGGCAGCTTTTACAATAAGTTCTGATGCGCAAAGAAACTGCTTTCTGATTGGTCAGAATTTCCACGTGGGAAAACTCCCTGACGTAAACGTAAAGAGAGAGAGAGAGCACACGCCTCAATCACACTCAACACCATCGTGGACTTTAATGTTTTGTTCCACAGTTCGATCAGTTCCATTCTCCTTTAGTTTCTCCCTGAAAAGTTTGAATACCTCTGTGTTCTTGTGCGTTGGTCAGCTCATATTTCTATTTCCTCATTGCTCCTACGTTTGTCGTGTACTCATCTTGCTGCCTGTCTCTGCAAATGTAAGCACCCGTCAACAACCCACAATGTACAGAATCAAACCGGACAGTTGTTCGTTTGAAACAGACTTAGTCCTGTCTTTTCTTGCGGACCATGGTCCGGTTGTTTGGTCCGCACCAGAGTTCGATTCCGGCGTTCACACCAACCTAAACGAACTGCACCGAGGGGACAAACGCTCCAGGGTTCGGTTCAATCAGAATAAACAAAGCTGTTGTGAAAACCGTCCATAGAAGCAGCATTGTTTGTCTACCTCTGGTTTCATGTACTAGAAAATATATTCTAGTTATATTATTGTATATATGGGATATTTTTATTGTAGATAAAGATGTAAATAAATAATAATTGTTTGTTGTACCCATTGATTTATTATTAAGACCTGGATAAGGTGTTGCAACTCACGCTTGCCTTAAATTTTGCCCAGTGGCTGCTGACGGTATTGCAGGGAAAATATTCCCCTGCAGCTAACAGAGCATTTTCCCTCAAGACCACCATTATAAAAGAGACGTCTGTCAAACCGCACACTCTCACACATCTCACACTTAAAAACAAGGTCCACAATGACCCTTTCATAATGAATTTTTGATCCATAGAGAGAGACAAATATTTATTGGACTGAAAGGGCACCATCCTCTAGTCTGGTATCCAGGTCTTAATTTCTGGGATGGATTGGATGTATACTATAGTGGTCAAAAAACATATTGAAATAGTCTTGATGGAAATTAACAGAACCAGAGTTTGTAAATCATGTGCCTTTATATGTTCTTGTTTTCAGGTGGCACGGTAACAAGACACAAGCTCCATCCAATCAGCGCCAGCCCGTCCCGGCCTGCAGCGGTCACCTCAACTAACACAGGACTCTGAGGACAGTGAACGCCCCGTCAGATAGAGCAGAGAACAATATAGATTTAATTAGATATCTCCTGGCTGGGCTTGAAACTTCAGGAACTCATTATTTTAATTTCTTTTGGCTGGAACACGATTTTAGTTGGGGTTAATCCCAGGGAGTGGACAATCTATTAGCAATCGACTTAAGATAAAATGAGGCAGCGCCGTTCTCCCAGTCCAAACAGACAGCTCCTGCAACAGTCTGTATCATTGTCTCAGTGCTTGATATGCTGGGCACATTGTGATGCACTCAATCAAAGTTTGGATGGGCCTGCTGGCAGACACTTAGAAAGAGATTTTGTGGATTTTCAGGAGGCAGAATGAGAATCCAGTCGGTGGCTTGTGACTCTCTGTGCCGATCAAAGCGGAAAACCACAAATACTGAGAAATTTATGATTATGTAGCATTTGTAGACAATGCTGTCCCTTAGACTTACTGTGAGCTTTGTAAAGAGGTCACATCCCTTTGGACTACTCCTTACCGCGAAGAGGCACTCAAACAAACATACCTACACACAAACACACACACACACACGCAGGCTGCTTTTCGGTTGGACAGGCCACCACCTGCAAGGCTGTGACGGCACGCACACAAGCATGAAGCTCTGATGCAAAACAAGGACTGTTTGAAATGCTAATCATGGGGAGAAAGGGGAGAGAGAAGAGAAGAGGCGCTTCTTCACTGTGGAGAGTATTTACATCATGCTTTTGTTTGTCTCTCTAAACTGAGTGCTCCTGTGGAGGGAACTCCGCTCATTGTAATGATGGGAAACATTGGAGATTCTCTGCCTGGAAGCAAATGGTAACCACTAACAGAACCGAATGTTTACTGTCATTACCACTTCATCAGTTGTCCTCTTTATTTGAATAATATTCCTCGTGGACCCCTCCTGTTTGCCTCTCTTTTATCTAAGGAGCTCTGTCTTTTGCATTCTACCTTTGCAGTGAAGAGACGTTTTATAATAATAATACGAATACGGCCACTGAGAATCATCCCATCAGACTTGTATGAATGCCACACGCTGTGCTGGTTGAAAGCAGCTGAATTCTGAGCAGCGCGCTCAACATTGACTTAATGCAATTATGCATCATGATTTTTTTTTTTTTTGGGTAGTGACAAGACTCTTCACTGAGCTGTCACGCGGTCCAAGGCAACTCAGGCATGGCTTTTGCAAACAATCAAGTTCTTATTATAATTTAATGTCAGCAGTGCTGCGAATGTCGTCAAAATGGTAAAATCATGTAATTTCGAGATTCATATAATAATAATTCTAATGAACACAAAAGCATTTCTGTCCTCTAAACAGTGATGTCATCCGATTCTGGAGGATACAGGGATGAAAGGAGCTTATTTTGTAGGCTCACTGAATGCTTTTCACATAAGAAATTGTGATTTGTCGTACACAGCATCTCCCTCACAACTGTGTCATATTATAAATCAGAGGCCTGTGATGCAGCTGACAGCAGTATTATAAACATTATCTGACTGCAGAGTCAGAAGAAGGAAGAAAATACTGTTTACAAACGACCTTATATGGACAATGCTGCTCCCAGTTAAACCACAATTATTCAGTATTATTGTAGAACATTACGGAAGCCCTTAGCGGACATTCATCCATACATTTTATGTACTCAGTTTTCCCGTGATAACGAGTTATTTCTGGTCATTTTCTCGGGATCTCAACTGATTTTTTTTGTCGTTATCTCGTGAAAACAAAGCTCGTTTTCTCGTAAATAACGGGATAATTTTCCAGCGATCTAGAAAACAGGCTGGTCACTGTGATATTAAAGACCAGCCATGCTGCCATTTCCCACACTAATGAGGTAAGTTAAGCCTGTTTCTATGTTTTGTACTTTTACACCGATACGAGTTATGATCATCTGACGTCACGGTGGTGCTGCATCGTTATCTTGTGATTACGTGATAAATAAGTCGAGATCTCGAGAAAACAAACAGAAATAACTTATCGCGGGAAAATTGAGTAAATATAATGTATGGATGCATGTCCGCTAAGGGCTTCTATACAGTATATATATAACTCTATCTCTTACTTTAAGGAGTGTCAATCAGTTAGAAGATGCCATTAAGTGTTCAGACTACCTGTGGAGGATCTTACCACCTTGGAAAATTACAAATCCTACTATAGCAAAGCTTTTTAACATGATGCCCTACTCTGCCTTTGATAGGCTAGTACTCCTTGCCTTTGTTGGTTTGGTTGGCTAGGGTTCGGCATGATGACTGACATTGGATGTTCTCTCCGTGCATGCATAGGTCCCCTCCGGGTACTCCAGCATCCTCCCACAGTCCAAAGACGTGCTCATTAGGTTCACTGTTGATTCTAAATTGCCAGTAGGTGTGAATGTGTGAAAGTTGTCTGTCTCTGTGTGTCAACCCCCGTGATTGATTCAGTCCACTGTGTACCCCACCTCTCGCCCAATGACAGCTGGGATCGGCTCCAGCCCCCCGTGACCTTTAACAGGATAAGCGGTATAGATAATGGATGGATGGATGGTCTGACATTGGTTAGGTTAAAGAGGGGGTATTATGCTGTTTCACATTTTAAGACGGAAATATAATGTTACAATGTTGGATGTCCAGACTCAACGTGTGTGAAGTTTCAAATCTGCAGGTAAAAGTATGTTGGAGTTATCCCCTCAGTTCAGTCTGCAGGCTGCTGTGAACGCCAGGTTTCACACAGGTTTTTCTACACGCTGCACTTTGTGACGTCACAAGGGGGCGGGGCTTCTTAAAGGGACAGAGCTGACTGAGTCGTTTCAGGCAGAGGCTGTATGACGGCCTGCACAGAGCAACTGTAAATTATGCTAAGCTGCTCCACAGCTATCACACAGTGAAATATGAAACTTGAAATTAGCATAATATCCCCCCCAACTTTAAAAGTAAGTAAAATAAGGGAAAGCCAATCAGAGGCAGAGTAGGGCGAGTCGTGCCTTCACCATTGTAAAAAAAAAAAATGTATCCCTACCTGCTAAACCGAAGTTGTAGGGAACAGGTGTTCAGGGCAAGGAGTGGGAAGTCAACCATCTCCCTATTACAAGTCGGAGTACCATCAAAACTTAGGCTAGAAACTCAGGAGCTGGTTGTTTCTCTCTGAAAGTCCAACAGTCTTATCTCCCAGTCTTGTTAATTTATACAGAAATTTAAAGCTCATGAAGGTAAAGGTCCCAAGGTTCCCCGACTGTTCCTAGAATCTGAACATAAAGTTTGGAAAATGTAGGAACCCGTGGAGCTACATTTTCTCACGACTGCAGAAGCTGCAAAAAGAGACAGATCCATGGGGAATTGAGCTGAATAAGTTGATGTGTGACATCCATATTATTATCATCCTTACACTCTCAGGTGTTAACTTTTTCACCAATACACTGACTTTTACATAATGTATTCCTGTGCACTGTACACTGTGTATTGTACTGTTATGGTTGTATATAGTCTGTAACTTAATGCACTGCCACCTTTAAGGCCATGTTATGTCATTTAAGAGATTCTGGTTTTCACATTTTCAAGAAGAACACACTTTCCTGGAATAAAACTTAGAAATAAGGGGAAATCTTTTTACATCCCAGTGGGGTTTATGTCAGTGATGACAGGACGCGTCCTCAAATTTGTGCCTGTATTCCTAAAATATCAGCGGCACTCACAACTTTCTCCCTCTGATTCATATTTCAAAGGAGCTGCTGCTGTGACATTCATTAGGTGACTAATAGATGTGTCTTGGATAAACTCTGTGATTCAGTCAGGCAGGTTCTCGGCAAAGTTTAGGAAATCTGTGCATTGCTGCTTGATTACCTTTTTATCTGTAAAATCACAGTAAAGCCAGCCAGAGCTTCATCTCTGTTCTTCAGTGCAAATTGAGAGGAAACCCTCTGAGTACCTGTCATAATACACGGCTTTGAAAACTTAAAGCATGTTCTCAATTCAAAACGGGAGCAGCCAAAATAAGGTAATTAAAGTAGGAGTTATAGGATGCTCGATCGTATGCAGCGAGTCACAACAGATTAACATAGGATTACATAAATTCATATTTTTCTTCATTTCAGACACAAAATTAGACAGACAAAAAAAAAAGTAATTTAAAGTGCTTATATGGGCATGTATGTCCCAGATACCCAGACGTCTCCGGTTATAACTCTTGATTGTCTTCGCTGACGGTCACTTTCCTTTTTAGACTGTTTGCCTTCACCTGAGCGTCGCATTTGTTTCTTGCAGAGACCGGAAAAGCAGCCGCTTAGCTCCGCCTACCCTCTCTGGCAGACCAACCACTGCTGGCTGATGGAAAACGTGTCACTAACTGGGCGCCGCTTGGGAATTTTTCCGCAAAAGTCGTACCCAACAGCCAGTCTGTAACACTACAAATACAAAGGCTTTCATCAGTGGGCCATAGGCTCAATCACTATTGTGTTACCTCATTCGGTGATAGAGCAGATCAATCTTTGAGATTATCTTTAACAATATTAAAAAAGTTTTAGTTTTGAACACGTGTTTCCACTGAATTCTCATAACTCAAACCAGAGTAACAAACAACACGCTCCTGGCAGCTTATTTGAAATCAGTTTGCAGGTGATATGTTGCAGGAAACCTACCTTCTCTTGAGCCCCTCTACTGGGGACAGTAGTTCATGTTCACTAATAGAAAATACACTGTCCTGGGGCACATGAAAAACATAATGGAAAGGCTGTTCGGTTCCCCTTTAACAAGTTTTTCCTCATCTGGAGTTGACACTTGTAATAAAAAATGTAAACACAATTCTTCTTGTCTCGCTTTCTTTGTGTATACTGCCTGTGTATTGTGTGTGTGTGTGTGTGTGTGTGTGTGAACTAAATTAGCCTCCTTTTACTGCAGGCAACTATATAGGCGATTCAGAGCAATACACTGAAAGCAGTTTGGTTATGGCTGACAAGTTTCCTCTATTTGCTATGTCATTATGCATACATACTTTCTGCACTAGAGATACTTTTTTGCTTAATTAAAACACAGAGCTGAACAGTTTCAATTTAATGAACAAACGTTAATTGGACAATATTAATATCAGCTGTGTGTTATGCATTCTTATGCATTCATGCCTCATGGCTGCATTATACATTCAAGGAGAGAGACATCGCAAGAAAAGCACTGAAAATAACAATGTGTTTCATTTACACGTTTCTTTTCAAAGATAAAGAAGCCTAATGGATCTCACACAGTAATCACTATCTGTAACCCAGGGATTATCAGGTTAAATCTCACTGGTTTTAGTGTGAATTGACACAACTATTTTGGGTTGTATGGCGTGTTATGTTTAGGATTCTTTTTATCCCATCCTGGAGTGTTATTGCTGCAAGGTTGGCAGGCGAACACTGGAATTAAACAAGTGCCGAAAACTGCAGTTCCTAGATTGGCCACTTGAGGCTGACTCCAAAAGCGAGTAGATCCCTATTAGGCCCCGTATAATCTTTATTTACAGATTGTACATAGAGATGTAGAATCTGTAGGCAGGGACGTGGATTTCCGGGACGGTCAGAGTTCTGGGTTTCCGTTTGTAGTCCGAGTAATATTGACCAATCACGTATCAGCAGCCTGCAGTGTATGCAGGAAAAACAGTGCGTGTGGATAGCAAAAGCAGGCGGAACATGACATGCCGTTTCCAGTCAGCGTGATCTGACGACGATTTAGCTTCTTATTAATCTCTATAAACAGACATCTGCAGCAAGTTCAGCTCACAATCCGTTGTAGATCTGAAATTCAACTTGAGATAAATTCCCTAATGCAGTGTCGCGTAAGCTGTTCAGCGTTCAGATTTCCCGACATCCTCGAATGCATCAGAAATGATCGATCCGACCTCCGTTTCTTCTCCTCTTGAGGACAGACCTGACAAAGCTTCATTTTTATTTTTACTAATCTGCATGACGTTGAAATTTCGGCAAAGGTAAGACCCATTAATTAAAGTAAATCACAAGAATAACGCTGGCTACACGCCCGGCATGTTCAGCGTTATCCCCAGAGGCTATATCGTCAGAATATAGCTGATGTTATCTGAAATTGGGCCCCAAATTAAAAGTTAAATGAAGAGTTAAACATGTTTTCATGACAACGGTGGGGGTTGGCTAGGAGGTTAAAATGTAATATAACTCACCCATTTCAATTACACCAAAGCTTCGGTGTATGCATGACAATGGGTGTGGCTGCTTGGAGTGACAGGTCGGTGCTGCTCACTGTCTGCTAGCTCAGCTAATTCAGTCACTGAATTTAGCTCCTCAGCTGTGTTTTTGGTGTTGGTACCTTATGGAGAATTTGTCAAGTGAATATTGGACATATGGCTTTCTATGTTGTTAATTGTACTAACAGACCTTCCAAGAAGGCTTTTAGGTGAGTGAAGATTTAGTTTATTTTTATATGCTAGCACTAATTAACAGGTATGGGTGTCTGCGCTAACCTTACCTGCCGTGTTAGCTAGCAGCTGGCTGTAGTGATGAGGTTATTTTTAGTAGTTTCAGTGAGTATGCTGCAAGTGAGCAACGTTCCACAGGCTCCTTTAATTCCAATCATCAAAAAACTCTATCACAAGGAGCATCTTATTTAGTGGGACACACTGTAGTTAACTAGCTAAAGCCAGCTAATGAATTAGCCTTGGGCACAGACTGTATTGCTCTGATAATAAACCTATATTTGCTCATCACATGCTCCAAGCTACCATCTCCTCCTCCAGTCTATATGCTAAGCTAAGATAACCATCTGCTGACTCCATCTTCAGGCTTAACATACAGTCAAAGTGGTATCATGTTCTTATCTATTTCCCAGTAAAAAGGTGCACATACAGCATGTATTTCCTGAAATGTCAAACATTTCCTTTAAAGATTAAGACTCAATTAGGACCAGGGGGCATCAATAGTTTTATCATGTTTGATATATTGGTCCTGACATTTACACCTCTCGTTTAAAGAGTTTTTGATGACATTTAGTTTTATATTTTGCAGTTTTTGTATTTTTTAATAAGATTACATTCTTTCTTTAAAGCTTTAAAACGAATCCTGGACAAAGGAATAAATTGAGAACCTTCCCCGCTCAACCTTTTACTTTCACGTGACGAGCCCTCACAAACACTCTCTACCGTTGGCCGTGTGCTCATGTGTTCAACCCTCAAATTGGGCTAGCCTAATTTCCTCAACTATTTTTAAAGTGTCTTATATGGGTAATTGTGATTTACTGTCAGTCTCTATTTCAGTCAAACGTAAGGGTAAGGCAGAGAGTGGCGAGGAAGAAAATAACCTACAGCGAGACAGCACAGCGGAGGAGACGGATCGCACACGAGCCGGCCGCTGCTCATTTCATGTCCTGCGCTTCGACAGATGACGCTCACATTAAGTCACTGTCTTTCATGAGACAGACAAACCTCAGACGGATAGTATCTTGGTGATAAACACAGCAGTATGAAGCCACTTCAGTCCCTTCTGAAGGCATAAGTGTTTTATTTTGAAGGCTACCAGCCTGGTTACAGTTGCTAGTACTCATTTATAGGGAAACTTCACCTCATTTTTAGGGTGTCAGTGACAAGATTTCATCCCTCAATTCCAATATACCAATAATACTCAGCCTGGGGCGCCTCCATGTCACAAGAAGCCTGTTCAGCTGCTCCACAACGCTGAACCATTCTACCAAACCTATCTTTGCATACCTGTAGTTATTGTGTGCTATACGGCGCGTTGTTCACAATAGCTCGACAAAAGGCAGAGGGAGCTCATCTTTAATTCAAGGCGGGCGTTCTCACACGGAGATAAATCCTGTTCCCACTTATAAGAGGAAAAAAGCCTCCAAGTATTCATCTCTGTATTCAGCAATTATTTAGTCTACCTGTATCGTCTGCAATTTCAAAAAAAGGGTCCTATTTTATGTTTCCGCGAGGCGTTTAGGTGATGCTTTTAAGGCACACAGACTTGCTTTAACTGATTTTCTTTCCACGATGCGAGCGCTCCAGCCCATGAGATATTGCAGACACACACACGCACACACTTGTCACATTCATTTCCAAACAATCACATCAGGTTCGCAGCAGGTCACGCCTTATTCAAATTACCCCACCTGGAAACTTGAAATTTTGTTGTATTTAGTCTGCGTGATGCTGCGTAATTTGATTCAGGGTAATTAGAAGGACATTTTTAGCCCTCTGATTTAATTTACTCCCTTACATTTGTCAGCATGAATATCTGTAAAAGAGATCGTACAGACACACAAGATGTCAGCTGAGTGCCTCGGCATCGCTCTGACATAACTTGATATAAGCCGGTGCAACAGAAACGGTGCCGGTGTCATTGTAAATCTGTCCGTTTGCTTTGTGCGATCAAGTTGTTATTCCTTTGTGAGGACCTTACGGCATGAAAGGCTCGGTGTTCTCTGCATGAATCATTTAGATGAAAGCCTGAGGAGGAGGGAGAAAGGAGCATGAGGCACCTGATGTCAACTTTAATTAGAATCCAGTTTAGTCCGTGTTACCTTGACTTTGAAATCCTAGAATCCTGCAGGGGCAGTGGAGACAGATCTCTGTTACAGGATGTGATTAGACTGAGTAATCTTGCCGATTGCATGATACCACAGAAAACAACTGCAATGAGCATTTAAGAACTTTTTACCCTGTTCAGTGCTTTGTGTTTACTGTATATGCTGCATAACTTGCAGCTTCTTTCACTGCAGATATACAGTGGTATTGTCAAGAGCCAGGCAGTTAATATAATACATTACTAATAAAAAAAAAGGCTCCTCGAGCATTGATCTTCTCTCAAGCAGGTAATTATTGGTGTGTGGGGATTTTTTTCCTGACAGGAGTTATTTTACGCTTTACACCTTATCATCCCATCCAGTTGCTTTAACTTGCACCTTGATATTCATGGAAACACAGCAGCGACTTCCAAGTGCAGAGAATCGAGCATGACTAGACTGTGTGAGTGTTTTGAATGAAAAGTGTCTCAAAAATAAACCCAAGGGAGCCTCAATTCCCAGGACGTCCCTGGTGCATCATAAAAAGAAGTCAGGGCGCATCATCATCACTTGCGTCTTATTTCTCACTGTTCTGAAGCTTGATGTGAGACATCAGAGCCTACAGCAGCAGCCCAGAGAGCCACTCCAAACACTGACAGAAAATGGGACGCTGCTTGCTACCATCGTGCACATATTATGCCCACTTAGCAATCCCATGTTGGACAGGAACCATCTTTCAAATGCTAGTTCAAATTGCGATAGCCTGAAGCAAATAAACCAAGACCTAAACAGCAGGTTTGTGTATTCATACAGCCATGTATAACAGTCACTGCTGCTCCGACAAATAGTGTAATTTCAGTACAATGGACGGTGGGCAGTGTGGTGTAATTTGGCATCTGTGTTTATGCTGCACGATCCAAGGCGCAGATGGAGCAAACAGACAACATGTGCAAGGGCAGAATACCAGCAGGGAAACACTGGAAACATGCCATTCAGATGCTCATTAATTCACGATTGATCGCTGACAAAACCACACCTGGATTAACAGTAGGTACAGTGTCCACAGGCCATTACAGCTAAACATGGTTGTCTCTCCTCATTACTGCTCTTAATTGACTCAAATTAACACTCCCTGTGTTAATGAATGGGGGTGTCAACTGCTGGTATGACAAGTCAGTTGACTCTAGTTGCTATGCACATAAGATTAGCATGTTTTTTCCACTGAGAGCTACAGTCTCAATCCACTTCAGGGTTAGCTGCTGTCTCAGTTACATTTGTACTAAAAGGCTGAAGCATACACAGGGTTTGGGCTCTTTATAGCCCTATTTGTAATGTTAGGAGTGATAGGAGGTTATAGCTCTGTCTTTCCTTTTCCTCACTTTGGACTGGTTTTCATTGAGAAACAATGAGGTGGTTGGTTGTGCTATTGATAGGACGTCACGGTGGTGTCCTGAAGTCTCCATCGCACTAGTTGTGAGGTGTGGGCGCAGCGGTCTGCTAATGAGGCTCAGGTGTAAAGGCACACGGGAGAGTCCACATGAGTAGCCAACTATTGAGTTGAGCTACGGGACGACGGGAACTACTCACCTCCTACTCACCTCCTACTCATGAAATTGGACGAAGACCAGCATTGTTACTTTTCTTGTTCTTTTGAGGATCCAACCACCGATCATAAAAACCTGAACTAACGTTAACGTTTGGAGAAACGACGGAGCACGCCGCTCCCGAAGACAAGCCCCGGGAAGGCTTCCGCCAGGAGCTACTAACCACATAGTTGTTTCTCCGCTCAGTTGGAACCCCGGTCCAGCTTCTTCACCTTTTTCCTCTTTTCTTCTTGCACACTCCAGGTTAGGGTTGAGTCACACACTCAACCGTAGACGTGAATAGTCTGTAACAGTTATAAGCCTTCAATACGTCACTCTTTGACTCTGACACATACAAAAGTGTACCCTGTGCTAACAATAGACGTGGACAAAGCCACCGTGACCTCACCCATTGGTTAATTCACCACTATTTTGTGGTATTTTGGCCATCGCCATCTTTTTTGGAACCAGAAGAATCCATACTTAGACGACAGGTTGTATTCGCATTGCTAAGTCTCTGTCTTGGTTGGCGATACTATGGTAGCAACTTGTAACACACAAGAAGCGGAGCACTAAAGCACACCTTGCGTCATTCTCTAATTGACTCTGAAGAGGACCATTATCTGAAAAATATACATATTGCTGTATGTAAGAAGACTTGAAACCATCACTTAAGGCCATAACATTTTAACTGGGTAATAAATCAAATGCAATGTAATGTAAATTTCTCACCTGATTCCACAAGAGCAGACTCCCAGTGCAGTCGCTCCCTGCAGGCCATTAGAAAGAATGCAGGTTTAAGGCACATCCACATTGGCTTCACTATGGCAATTCACTACTGGAAAAAGCCACTGTCAGTCAAAGCTGGTGTTCTCTGTAATCGATAGAAGCAATAACATTTGAAATTGGCGCCATAGCTGTGGAGAAAGTTGTACAAACAGCTTGTGGTTTCGTCTATTCGACATTCCCACAACACCCAGCGTGCATTGCGACCATGTCTCTTAAAGGAACGGCCCAGTGAGAGACGCTGGAGTGAAATACTACTGTTTTCCAGTCAAGGACATTGCGGTACAGAATTCGAAATACGACGAGAATATTCCGGTGGATCGTCTTAAAAAATCTTCAGGTCTGAAGTCTACATTTCAAACCTGACGATTTTGAACGAGACATGACATCGGAGGCGGGCGTCCTAGATTGAGGAATCGTAGTTTAGCGAACTCCCTGGCCTCCGCCAGATGATGCGTTTTATGTAGCCTGGCGGAGGTTTTCCAGGGCCCATCGGATGAAGCGGATAGCGTCCCCCAAAGGCACAGAGCCAAAGTGCATTTTTTTCTACCATAATGGCGTTAGCTCTCCATAATAACATGATAGGACTGAGGTTGAAAGTCAGCGAACTGGCCCTCTAAAACCAGAGGCTACATCCACTTCTTACAGCCTACGATGCAAAGGAATGGGAAAAGCTCTATCATTATTTCCTTTAGCTGTCATACAACAGCAGGTTGTATCCTCAGATTTTCGTGACCCAATAGATTTCAACAGTCTGCCAAGAAAGATAAAATATTTGCCAGGGGCATAACCAAAGGTTAAATCCAATATTTCCACAGACAGCCCGCGCAGTGTACTAAACGCAGGTACTAGCTAAGAAAAGTTGAGCAGAGGTATTGGATTTAATTATTGGTTTCATCACAAGCAACCATTTTATCTCTAAATGCAGAAAGCGGACATCTCTGGGATCACAAAAATGTGTTTGAAGATGCAGCCTGCCTCTGTATACAGGTACTAAATAACATTTTGACTTTCTCTTAAGGTTTGCATAAGGAACGCCATGTGACCGAACCACTGAGTAATGTACGAAGTGCAGAGATAAAACAAGGTTTTGAGAGACTCATGGGAGCTGTCATTGTTGATCTTAAAAGCACACGACATTGGAAGAAATAAGAACATTTTTACCTCATGAATGGGAGAACTGTTAAATTAGAATGAATAGAAAAGCACTCCTTTTAAACAAAGCTGGATAGTGGGGTGGACAGTCGAAAATAATGAAGCCGAAGCTCCAGGTAGAACTTTCATTTTTCCTGAAGACGGATGACACCCGGCACAGCAGCAGCAGTCAGAGTTCCTCCTGGAATAAATCCTGCAGGGCAGCGGCTGTGAAAGCAACGGTCAGTACCCCACTGTGATACTGCATCAAAGTGTTGTAAATATTGGAGCCAGTCCTGTAACCCATTCATCTAAGTGTGTAATCGTTCCTACCTACAATATATACCTGTGTGTACAGAGACCAGGAGTAACTCCAGTAAATAACCCGGGTGTCAGGCCGAGCAACTTTTAGCTATGCCAGCTTTGCCTCCAATTCAATGTTTATCGACAGAAATGTGAATGTTATTTGTTCCTCACTGGAGGCACAGTCACGAACAAATTGTCTTTTTTAATCACAATTCAATTAATAATTATTAGTTTAAGCCTTTAATGTTTATATGCTTTCCCACTTTTTGTTACTCGACCCAAAATAAAACAATGCACCATGTCTCGGAATTCAACTCTGATTCTTCTGTGTGTCAATCAATCAATGTGTTGCTGTCAAGGCTGTTACTGTGAGTCATAGACAAGCTTCATTAGCTGAGGCATTTGTGGGTCAGGCAGAATGCTGTCAGTATGCTAATGGTTAGCTTTTATGCTAAGAAAAGGTCAGTCTAAAGAGATCCAGTTACTCCTTCCTTCCAACCTGGCATGAAAATGCTGCGTTCAGGGTGTAATTGATGTTGGAAGGTGCTCTGGGTAGATTTGCCAACAGCTGACCCATTCTGATGAAAATGCCTGTGATGCGTGCATTAACGCGTACGTGTGCGCATACAAAAACGCTTAATGTTTGAAATTATGGTAATCCTAGAGTGGAATGAATCCTCTCATTTAGCTAAGAGAATAAAGCAGATGCATATTTGCTAACAACTCAAAATCCTCTGTAGAGCATGGTGGGAATAATGGGAAAAAATGTTTCAGAGAATTGGAACGAATCGCCCAATTCAAGGAATCAGTGAAATTTTGTCATCACAAATCACAAATAAACTTTGGGTTGATGGTAAGAAACTTTGTATTAATTCACATAGAAGTGCTAGATAAGCTTGTATATGGTGTTAGTTCATACTGTTCATTTCTGTTGGTGTAGCATAACCAAGCTTAAAAATGGTTTATTAGCATGACCATAATAACAAGTAAAGCGATTTTTAAACTCATATTCTTTGTATCATCCACAGTTTGCAGATAAAGACCCAAAGCTTATGAACGCACCAACATGAACACACAAAAGTCAGAAGAATGACTTGACCAACAGAGGAGAACGTTGGGAGCTTAATGAAACCCATATTTACACTAATATTAAAGTGGCAAACTCAAGTGCCTTTTGTGATAATTAAGACGAGGAGAAAAGTGAGTACTCAAGTGACCAGGCCAATAAAGTCTGTTAGGGGTGGCGTTTGGAGGTAACGTTTGTCGTGTTTCTCTCCCAGTGACGACTTCGGATAGTGCTCCAGCCTCCTGCAGTTGTCAGGCGGCCTCAGGAGAATGGACCCGAGCAGCAGGCGGAAACCAACACCGCTAACCTGTCCAGCCCTGCAAATCCAGCCAACCCTGCTAGCCCTACTAATCCAGCTCCTGCTAACCCCGCCAGCCCCGCTAACCCGGCTCCTGTAAACTCCACCAGCCCTGTGACCCCCGCTAACCCGGCTCCCCCTGCACCAGCTAATCCAACATTAATGCTGACAGTCAATCCTGTTTACGTTTTGCATGCTTTCCTCAGGAACATCAGAGAAAAACTCTGACACGTCTACTCACACAGGACATTCACGTAGAGGACAACAAAAATGTGCAACGTCATGCACTCAACGTTTCCCGATTTTAACCCAAACCAAACTCTAAAGTAGCTTTGGTGCCTAAACATACCAAACTCGAACTGTTACACTACATTGTTTATACTGTATATGATGACGTGTTGCTTGTCATTGGTAGGCGCGCCAGTTGGGAAGAGTGTCTGTGGGTCATCACAGAGGAACAAAAGGCCTATGCGGTTGTATGGGAAGGTAGGATGCACTCACATCAGTACAGGAACAGTGACTTTAATGAAATATCAGCACATATCAATAGATGGCTTCATATGTACAATATCATTTGAATGACTTGACACAAATAAGGCATTTCAAGTATCCAAAACAACCTACTGGTATCACATTTTTGGTGAATCGATCAGTTTCAGGGTAGTTGACATGTCACCAAGTTGGACTGGTAAAGCCATTTAAAAGGTGATCAAAGGCATAACAGGAACCATACAAACAAATGGTAAAATGCACAGTATCAAGACACACAAACTGTATTTGTAAAACATCTCCCTCACAATGTTTCCGTTTCATCCTAACGTACCATCCTTGAACTTTGGCTGTGTTGGGTTTTGTGGGTAAGAAGAGGGAAGATCAAGACTGCATTCAAGGATCGTTTTTTCACTACCGCCTTAAATAAAGCTCATGTACACAGGAAAGGACAAACAATTTATGTACAATATTTTTCCTCTTAGAGTATTAAAAAAAAAAAGAAAATCCTGAGGGCTGTCAACTACTGTACTCGCTCATTCTGTGTCCTTTGATGTATTCCTCTCCTGTTTGCTGCTTCATAGTGCACATCTGTCTTACTGATGTCTGAGGAGGAGACGTCAGATGCTCTCCAGATAATAATCCAAATGCACAGACAGTCTCGTTCCATCTCGAAGTTGAAGGAAATGATGAAAATATATTCATTACAAGGTTATGATGAACATCCCCGCAGGCAGCTTGGAGCGTCAGTATTTCCAGTAGCCTCGAGCAGGGATGTGCTTTATGTATTCTACATCTTTTTACACTTTAATCTGAGAAGTGTTCACGTTTCCTAAAGCAACAATAGGTTCATTGTCTTTGTGATAATTGGTCCTGTGACAATGCTGAAACGAGAAGAAAGAGCTTATTCAGGATGATGTAGATATCAGTAAAAAATTAACATGAATGGATTTTTACCCTAACGTAGCTTAGTAATTTAATCAGTTGAGAAAAATTAATTAGCATACCAAAGTCTCAGAATAAATGAAGAGGCTGACCTGCAGATTAACCTTTGCAGCGGAGGCGTTCCCTTGCATCTTTTCCGTCAAGTCTTAATATGTTGAAGTTGTGTATGGCTGAGTGTTCTGATGAGAAAGGGAAGGAGGTTAGACTATGTTGGTTAGAAGTCAATTTGCAGCAAAATTCAATTTCAATGAGTATGCCGTTTTTGTTGATGTCACACCGCTGTATATTTCTCTCCCACTGTTCTGCCGTAACGACTTGTTTCCCGTGGTCAAGAGAGGTTATCTTACCCTTGTGGTTTTGATCTTGTTGCCGGCGTAGCACATCCAGCCTGAGTTGTCAGGAAGCGTCTTGCATTCCTCCCCCTCCAGGCAAGGCTCCATCTCACACCACCACTTCCCAATTACTATGGATGCTACAGGCAATAAAAGACAAGAGAGATAGTGACGCAGGTAACTCCCACACTAACAGAGTGCAAAAGCAAATACCTGAGCCTGGCAGAGTGGACATAGATTGCCATTGAACACAAAACAGGGCCATTTTCCTCCTGTGTCATGCTCAGGTTGGGAAGATCAAATGCAGTTATGTGTCAAACTTCTCTGTTCCAGGTTGTAAGTTGAATTATTATTATCATTTTACCTCTTCTCCATTGATCAGCAACTAAAAAGACTGTGGCTAGTGAAAATACGAAAGACAAAACTGGCTTTATTCCAAGCAAAAAACGTGCATTTCATTGAGAAGGGTCCAAATGCAGACCTCTTTCCTCAGGCACGTAGTTCTGTGAGCCAATGGGGTTTGAGCATTGGGCACATGTGACCTCCATGCTCAAGCACTAGCTCTGTGAGCCAATGGGGTTTGAGAATGAGTTTGTGAGTTCCGTTGTAACAGTATGTCACTTAATATCACCGTAGCTGGGCACCAAAATCTGTTTCTGAACACATATGAGGTGAAAAATAAGCAACTCAGTCACTGACTCTTCACTCACATTGGCTCTACAAAGCCTAATTTACATTTTGGTTCCTACGTTCGTAAGTAAAGGGCACTACTATTCTACTGCACTGGAGATTAGCAATTGGCTAACGTGAGCTTTCTAAGCTTACCGCATACATAATGTTGTAGCTCAATAGCCACTAGCAACTAGTTTTCTAATGCTCTTTAATAAACTAAATAAACAATGTGTGATCAGCAACTAAGGGCCAGATCAGACAGAATGCGTTTTAGCAGATGGGGACGGCTTTTTTGTCGTTGTTTCAACACATTTTTTGCGCGCTGCTTTTGTGTTTGTGTTGATGAGCGCCTCACGTTTTTTCCGCTCCGTGCGTCTCACGTTTTTGGGGAAACGCTCTGAGCACCTCAAGCTGAAAAAACTTCAACTCAAAGCAGAAAAGCGCCCGACGTCATAGGCGTTTTTTCTCATTCTGTCAGTTTACAAAATAACAGTTAGGGTTAATGACAGCTAATGATTTGGTGGTTGCCTTAACAACAGAAAAAAAGGGGCAGTGAGCTGCTCTTTTTTTTAACCGTAGGTCTCAACAAAAAAGGCAGTGCGGCGCGCCTCGCGTTTTACAGCCTGCCAACCGCACTCTGTGTGATCGGGGCCTAACTATACAACTAAAACGCCATGTGTTGTTGAGCAACTAACTACACAACTAAAACGGCATACATTGTTAACCCGCATTAGGTACCTGAGCAGAGAGGTCTGAGGTACCTGAGGAGAGAGGTCTCTGGGTTACCCACTAGTTACGGCCAGACAACAGCTAACGTTAGCATCCAGTTGGTTGCTAGCTTATATTAATTTGAGCTAGGAAGTGGCTGAAAGCTTATATTACTGTTTGGTAGTGTTACTTGATAAAATAGGAAAGGCATAAATTCTGGGTCTAAATAATGTTATTTACCTCCTAGCTTACATAACGTTAGCTAGGAAGTGATTAAATGCTAAGTTTAGCTGTTTTCTATCGGTAGCTAACAGGTTATTGATGCGGTTTTACTTTGAAATATGGCCTAATGTCTGTCAACTTTTTAACTGTCATATTGGCTCATTAATGAGGAAACAGTGACAATGATTGCTAGATAAACTACATTTATACATCTTAGAACCTGGAACACAGCAGTACAAAACTGTAGCAGCATTTTGGAGACAAATGGCTGCTGTATGAATATGGTGGGGTTATCTAATCCTGATAATCAAATATGACATGTAAAGGTGGCAGGAAGGAACTTTGCTGTAAGTGTCACACAAGTTCAGACAAAACAGTTGCCTATTCCAGTGAGGTTTCTTTATAACGTGCAGTCAAACATGAATACGGAGGGTTGAACTGAGGCTTTTCATTGAGTGAGTGGATGGGTAGGTGTGACTGTGACTTGACTTTAATGCACGCCACATTTCTGCCGTCAGGAGAGAAAATTGCCTTAAATACAGGGTAAGTAGACAGTAAATGGTTTGTAATGTGTGACAGAGGAAAAGAATCTGTCAGAGCTGACATCGAAAGACCTCAAATTCCCCCAGTCTGCTCAGAGATTGCAGTAATATTTGCAAAAGGATTTAAGATAAAAGCTGCAGGTGAGAGGTTTTGCAAAAGCCAATATGTGCTTTAGTTGTGTCAGAGCCCAGCGCCAAATCCATTTCTTACAAGGGATTGAGCTTGTGTAGCAGACATTTGTCAAAGCACATATAAAAACCAGCATGAAATACCTAAAAGGTTCCTATGTAATCAACAGCCATTTTCCTCTGCAACCTTCTGCTTTGTTATTCCCTTTCTTTACTCTTGCCTGGGGTGTGTTTGACTGTCTGCTGCTTTGGTAAAGCTTACCCCTGCAGATACATCCACTGTCTGTCAGCAACCAAATTTGGATGTGACATTATCCCAGGTAATGTTAATCTTATCTGGGACAAGGTATTACATGGTCGATTTAGGCTTTTATTTGAACTCTATCTTTTCAGAATGTTGCAGTTTGTTCCGACAGGATTTCAGTTTTCTGTGTAATAAATGTTTAGTTGAGTTGAATAGAAAATAAAAAACATTCCCTTCCTCGAACAGATACAAAATTCATATCATACAACCTTATATTTTCTTTAAATACTCACCATCAACACATGAAGGTCTGTTTCTGGTGGTTCCAGCCACCTTCCCGGGCAGACATGAACACTTGACCGTCTGCGACCGCTCCTCAATCTTATTCTTATTACAGCATCTGTGAGCGGCGATTACTTCACATGTGCCCCCCTCTGATAAGGAAGAACAACAAAGAGAAAAAAAACAGACAGAAAACTACAATTAGTCTGCGTCTCAGGAGTGATCGCACAGCCATGTGAAGCTGCCTGAGAACGTCTGGCAACCTCACTGTGTGGATGTTTGGGGCTAAACATAGACTGTAATCACTCAAGTACTGAACTTCACTACAATTATAGACTACTTGAGTGATATTTTCCGATGGTATGTATTTGTTGTTTATCAGTGTTTTGTGTACTAATTGGTCCAAACAAATTGCCCCTGGAGGGAATGATAATTTGTTTGTATTAAATTGTATATTACGGAAGCCCTAAGCGGACATGCATGCATACATTTTATTTCCCGTTTTCCCGTAATAAAAGCAATTTCTGGTTGTTTTCTTGACATATATTATTTATCTCGTTGTCTCGAGATAACAACGCTGTCAGACGATAAGCACAAACATAGAAACAGGTTTAAATTACTTCATTAGTGTGGGCAATGGCAGCACGGCATGTTGTTGTCTGTAATATCACAGTGACCAGCCTCTTGTTTAGTTTTCTAAATTGCCAGGAAATTATCCCATTATCACGAGAAAACAAGCTTTTTTCCCCAAGGTAGCAACAAAAATAAGTCAAGATTTTGAGAAAACAACCAGGAACTCATGTTCTGTTTCATATTTTTATCGATGTGTATACAAGAATAACAAAGGCATTTACATCAGGCACATTGGTGTCAGCATTAAACATGTTTGTATACCCTATTAGATTTAGATTTGCATATTTTAAGAACAAAGAACGATTACAAAAAATAAAACCAGTACAATACAAAACAAAAAGTACTTAGACATAGTCTGTATAGAATAATTAAACTGGCCCCACAAACATGAGAATAAATTAGAAGAAAAAAAATAAATAAATCAATAAAAAAAAAAATAACATTGTTACATTGTTGCAAAAAGATAAACGGTTGCCATTTATTGTAGAATATGTTCAAGTTTCCTCTTCTTGAATATCTAATTTTCTCTATTTTTAAGAAGGACATAACCTCCTTAGTCCATTGTGTGCTGGAAGGAGCTGTTGAAGATTTCCAGTCAAGAAGGAGGTGGCGTTTAGCAATCATGGAGGTAAAAGCTATTACTTCCAAATCTTTAGTAGAGTATTGGGTATACTCTTCCGGAAGACCAAAAATGCCAATGTGTGGTGAAGTGTTTATATTTTTTGAGAATACCTTGGATATGGTATTGAAGTAAGTTTGCCAAAAATGTGTCAGGGCTGGACAAGAGAAAAACATATGCGTAAGATTGCAGGGTGAGCCTCCACATCAGTCACAGCCATCTACTGTATTTGGGAAAATCTGTGCCAACCATGTCTTCGAATAATGACATCTAAATACAACTTTAAACTGGATCAAGGTCAAGAAACTCATGTTCAAGGGAAAACGAAGTAAAAAAACGTGTTGAGGGATGTCCTCTTAGGGCTTCCGTACTGTATTTATACTTCTATAATAGTGTACTTTTTAGTCTAGTTAATTAAAGCCTTACCAATTTGTCAACTTGTCTATGTTGTCTGAAAATTAATCGATATCTACCTTGTTTTTTAATAATTTCTCTCCAAAAATAACACATGTTCGTTGGTGCCAGTTGCACCAGTGCAGGGACATTCTTATAATCTTTCATTGCAGACTGAATGTTCTTGAGTTTGTTCAGACAAGACAAGATAATTGAGATGATTTTTTCCACAGTTTTCTGACCAAACATTAAGTTGTGAAAAAAAAAAAATGCCATTGCAATTGCTGAATGCAGATTCAGCCTATACAATTCAGACAGCTGTTTTACATATGATAACCTTTTAAACTTTACAACAATGTGCCTGCGCGGGGTACTTCTGATCTCTCTGAGTTGTTAAAGTTCCAACAAAGAGACATTTCCCTTTATACTTTCAAAGGCAAGGAAAAAGTGTGAACAATGAAAGAAGATACGGGCAGCAGTCTGTGTCTTTCCCATCCCGTTAAAGGTGGGGTTTGTGATTCTGGAGAAAGATTGCTAATATTTTAACTCCAAACAGCCAAACGAAGAAGAACAGAAGCTCCGCCCCCCAAAAATCATGGACCCACTTTGGCAGGAGAAAAAAAACAACTAACGTATAACAAGCAAGAATCTGAAGCGTCATCCTCAGTAAAAGGATGCAAGTGTGACTTTAAGTCTGTCACTATAAGTGTGGAAGCCAACGACCTGTCCAGTAACATAAGTGATAGATTCTGCTATTTAAGTGTCGTTATAATTATGATGTAGCTCCATTCATCATGGAGGAGGGGAGGTAGTCAGCAGCAGAGGTCAGAGGGCACTAGCGCCCCTTGTTGCCCATTGGCTGAAAGCATTTTGTGGGGCTCTGTTTAAGCCACTTTACTCGATTCCCATTAACATGGCTGAGCTGTGAACAAGCAGACTTTATTTCACTCTACAAACGGCTAGCAGACTATGTGGAGAGATTTTGACCCTTTTTGACCCTTAGAAGGGGCCCAATCCCCAGGCTTAGACCACCGGACTAATTAATATAAAGTAATTAAGACAAGCTGTACTGTAGCCCTTTACTTTATAAATACTGTATATATTCAGGGATTTTAATCCGCGATTGTCTCCATTCATAAATCTCTCATGTTCACTGTTTAAATTCAGGCAGTAGAACAACTGGAAAATATCACAAGTTTGCCGTAAACAAGAATAATCGTGCTTTACACGCTCAGAGTGAGCGCGGCCCCTGCAGCTCGTTGAATGTGAAATGATGAAGAGATGTGCGAGCGCGGGCAGAAAGAGAGACATCCAGTCGCAGGAGGAGAGGCCTGCTTCAGGGTTATCATGAATATGAACACTGGCTCCACCGTGCAATTATCACCAAACTAGCGTCTGTGGCCCGAAGGATGAGAGGACCAGACCGACAACCCCCGACCCACCTCAACCGCTGGCCTCTCCCTCCTACTGCGCTCAGACTCTCCACATATATGAGAGCTGTGCAGCAAAGGGCCATCTGACAATTACACCCGTCAGCATGACACAAGATCAAGGAGGTTGTGGAGAGTAAGAGCGGAGAGGAGGAGGAGGAGGGTGTCTAGCATTTTGCCGGCAAAGTGATTTGAAGTAATGTTTGACAATGAGCTGTGTTGGTTTGTGAAACGTGTCGTGGCTACATTTACATACATCGCTTTACTGCATTTGAATACTTTTGGTGTTTGAGGCCGTCCTGACGCAGAGCGGCTTCTCAGAGGCTCAAATGCAGCCGTGGACATTATCTTAAGAGGAAAACTGCTGCTGTTTGAAGCAGCAAACGGCATCGAATTACTGCTGTTCGGGTAGTTACAACAATATGGAAGCCAAACAGAGACTCTGAATTAATCCTTATTTTATCATTCCCAGATTAGGATTCATAAGCATTCATTTAAGTACTAAAGACATATAATAAGATATTCGTAGCAGATTTACAGACCCGTTTATTTGCCTCCTTTGTAAATACTTCCATCCATAGTTGGTATGTACACAGACAATTAATGCTTTAAATGTCTAATCATATATAACGAAACCTAAATTAAAGTGACCATTTAATTTATTAGTGAAAGAATCGACAACATTTATCATTTCAGTTGCCAGAATGACAAATATCTGCTTGTGTCAGCCTCTTTAATGTGAGGGTCTCCAGTGTATCTTGTCGCACTGTTGTGCAGTGGTTAGCGCTTCCTAGTTTGAATCCCGGTTTGGTCATAGCAGGCCTTTCTGTGTGAAGTTTGCATGTTCTCCCTGTGCGCGCACGCGTGGGTTCCCACAGTCCAAAGACATGCTCGTTAGGTTCATGGGTGACTCTAAATTGCCCGTAGGTGTGAATGTGAGTGTGAAAGGTTGTCTGTGTTTCTGTGTGTCAGCCCTGTGATTGACTGGCGATCAGTCCAGGGTGTACCCGTCTCTTGCCCAATGACAGCTGGGATTGGCTCCAGCCCCTCTCATCCCTGAACAGCATAAGTGGTCTAGATAATGGATGTATGGTTTCATATGTCTGAGTAACAATTTACTCTGCAACATTTATCCACTTGAAGCCGAGAAGATTGATAAACACCTACATGAAATAGTGCAACAAACCGTTTATTAAATGTTTACATCCTGTTTATTAATGCTTTAGAACGCGGTTAAGGTAAAGCGTTTCTGGGCTATTGACTGTTGGTCGGGCAAAACAAGGTGTTTGAAGATGATGACACATTTATTGATAATGAAGCCGTAATAATATTTCCAAGATTAATAATTGTCTGTACATTTTTTGTGTGTGTATTAACAGTCATTGTGTCATAGAAGATAATAGTACAATAGTATAAGTTTGGTTTATATTAAATGTGGTTACAACTATGTTACACCGTGTTATTAAGCACTTATGAACTGTTTAAACACAGTTATTAAGGGCAGTTTATATAGTTTGAAGCGGTCACTTATTTCATTTTAAATTAATCTGCAGATTATGTTCTCATTTTTTTGCTATAAAATGTCAGACAATAGTAAACACTGTTAATGCACAGTATACAGCAGGGATTCCCAAAGTGTGGTGCGTGCACCCCTTAGGGTGCGCCAGCTTCCTCTCTGGGGTGCGCACAAGAAATGTAATGGTGGTGTAATGGTGCATTTATTACACCAAGTGGGATTTTTCACTTGAAATGGTTATGCTTTTTGTCCATGTGATCTGTTTCTGAGCCTCTGCATGTGTGAATCTAGTTTTTCTTTACTTGATGGATCGTTTGAAACTTTATTGCAGTTTAACGCGAATGAGGCTACTGATGTTCTAATTACTGTAACAGCTATGTTATGTTTGGTAATTGTAATTTAAACTTGATCCAATTTTTCTTTAATGCGGCGGACAATATTCCCCATCTTTCCCTATTTTCTCTCATGACGGGCCTTTCTGCCTGTGCTTTTCTCCTCGCCCTCACTCATCTTCTTTGCTCTTTAAAAGTGAGGACTTGTGAGTTAGTTTGTTGCAGTTTAGTTTCAGTTTTTTTATATAATGACCTGTTGAATATTTTTTATATCTTGATTATTGGTGCAGAAAACGTGATGCCTTTAATAGGCTGTGTTGTGTTTTTTTTTTAGTGTTGGGGGTACATTAACCCGGTTGGGATGTAGAAGGGGGTTCGTGCATAAAACGTTTGTGAACCGCCGGTATACAAAATGTCAACAGGAATAGCAGACGTTTGCAAATATGCGAAAAAATTAAAGCTTTTGCCATTGTGTGGACCTCTGTGTTGGAAAGAATATCTGTCCAGCCCACCATTTCAAAACAGCCAAACTAAGCCATAAAGTAGCTTAAATTCTGAAGTGACAGAGAGAGAGAGAGTTGTGTGTCAGTTTCTGGATATAATTGAGCCATCATGTGAGCTCCTGTGGGGATTACCAGCACAGCCCCACTTGACCCGCTGGATAGAAGTAGATCAGTGGGCTCGTCTCACACTCTGTTCTCTCGTTCCTGCCACATTGCATTAAAAAAAAGAAAAAAGAATGGCATCTTCTCTTAGGTGCAGAAAACCTCAAGAGATGTGAGAATTAATTTTTGATAAAGTTGATTGCACTTCATTCAGGATTCAGTGTTTCTCCCCGGTGGTTTACGTGCAGCGTCTGCTTCCTGCTGAGCTAAACGTCGAGTATTAAGGAACAGAGCTATTGTCGGGGTGTTTATTGGATAATCGAGTTTTAGGAAACAAAATTAATAGCCAAATTTTAATCCGGGGTGAGGCAAGAATTAAGAAAGCTTGTGTTTTCGCTGCATCCTGCCAAGTCTGAGGAGTTTCTTGGGCTTATCTTGACTCCAGGCTCTGCATTTGAGAAAACATCAACAGCCGTTGGTTTTACTGAAAAATATCCAGATTTTGTAGCCGGTCTGGGAGAATGTTTCTCTGCTGTCTGATGCACTCAACAAAAGGGCATGTCTGCACAACGTTAATCGTGATGTACCAGTGGAAGCAGTGGGGCATCATTTGAAAACAACAGCCCACAGGGGTTTGTTCTTCTTAATGCGTCTCCTTAATTGCATAAGACAGCCCCAGATTTCCTCTTTGATCTATTAAAAACACACCACTCAACAGAATTAACTTGCACCGCTCATTGCTAGCAAACAGAGGAAAGAATCGGGATGCTCTATATTTGGAAATCATCACCTCAGAAGAATACATTAAAATCAAATAAAAATGCAAATGAGTGTGGTATTTCCAGCTGGCAGGTGTACTGGGTACCTTTAAACAAAAGCTACGCTACACTGACGAGCACTCTTCAAGTTCACCCATGGTTTCAGTCTGAGTAGAACACGCTGCACGCTCCGAGACCCCGTCTTTGCTTTATAAATATTTCAGAGGGAGACGGAGGATAACATGGCTGGAGATGAACGCTCTCATCAGGTGAAGGCTGGAGCCATGCAAGGGTATAATTGTTTTCTGTATTTCCATTCCCTCCCCCCCGCCCCCCCCCCCCCATTATCAGGGACTATGAACAAAGCCAGACTGCCACAAGACAAACAGCTGCAGTGAGTGCGTGTGTGTGTGTGTGTCTCTCGAGCAACATATTGATTGACAGGGAACAAGGGTCACACAGAAATTGTCATTCGGCAGGTCAGAGGTCACGCAGAAGCAGAGGGTCTCAACTGGAACTGCCCTGTTTTTGTTGCCATGCTCCGTGCTCCCGCCTCTTCATTACTGTGAGGCTGTCAGGAAACGAGGTGACCGGCAACAACCTGCAACCCACCGGGGCACAGATCATTTTAAGGTCTGAAAGAATCGGGAAAGTCATAACTTTGCGGTATGTGAGGTGGAGGTCCTGTCATGTTTTCTGGGATTTGTTCCCGGTGTTTCTTTGGTTTCTCAAGATGATTTATTTCCTGTGCTGAGATTTCTATTGTTTTATTGTTCTGCCTCCTGAAAGAAACTCCATGAAAACAATGAACACATGTTGTATTTAGTGCTGCACACGGCACAAATTGTCTGTGTTCTGTCTCGTGGTCGTTTGTCCCTGGCCTCGCCTTTGTCTCAGATTACAAAGGACTCTGATCCGACCGAGTGTACCGACGACCTTTTCATGAATTTTGCAGTAACAGATGTCACGTCACATTTTTATGAATAATCATGGATGGAGTTAATGGAATTGCATGTTCAAGAAATAGATACTACAAATTAAACACGCCAAGTAACACAAATGACACATTTCTTTTCTGTAATATTTACTCTTACTTGGTGGTGGACTGATTTGCAGTTCCTTTAAATTGCTGGACAGACAACAGGACATATTGTGATCTGTAGTCCCTTATACTGTATGTGTTGAACTCCAAAACTTTATTCTATGTTTCCCTTTAACAGAATTTGAAAGCATCTTAGATTTAATTCTTTCTGCCTCATTTTAAAACTCCATATTTTCAACTGGTAAAGCTCTTCAACATTTTGAACCTCAAACTGAGATAACCCTGATGACATCAACATGGCACCACTTTGTGTACAACTAAGAGATACATGTAGTTTGTTTTTAGTTTTGTATTTACCTGACAGCTATCGTTCCTGGTTACACAGCCAAGATTCCACAATGAGGGCAATCTGACGGGGGGAAAATGTTCAGCGTGAGCCGATATTTGCTCAAAGTTCTGTTAGCTGCAACCAAGAAAGCAATCACCAGGAAACGGTGCAAAGAACACCCTCCTACTGTGAGACTCCGGCTGGACACAGTGGAGGCGATATTTGAAATGGAAAGACTTACACATGTACCGAGACTTCAACAATCAGGATTTATTGAGAAATGGGAAAAAGGGAACCCCTACAAGACCCTTCAAAGAGACACCGCTACATGAAGATGAGGATATCTTGAATTTGATCAGGATTACAGGAACACTGGCATGATTTATGTTTGTTCATTAGATTAAACAATTTACCATAATATAAGGTTTTTACTTTGGTTGTACCTCAACCAGCAACAACACGGACATATTTTAGGTTATAACAAAACCTTTATATTATTAATAATAACGAAACTTTACATGCATGTGAACTTTTTGTATTCTCACAGGAAATAATACTTTAGTATTTTTACTTTCAATTTTACCACAAGACCCACACTGTAGATGAGAATGATCCTCCCACTCGACTGATAAAAACCTAAGTCGGTAGCAGCATTTAGGCTATTTTTCAACTATATTTTCCATGTAAAATGAAGGCTTTTTAATTCTACCTGAACACTACAGAGTGCCCTGATTTGTTTTTTGAAGGGCATTTATATGTTGATTACGTTCATGTTTTAACCCATGCAGTGGCCCCGACACAGACAAATTCAACCCCTCATGATCACCTCATATATGATGATGCCATTTAATCCCTGAAGAAATCTCCTCCTCATCAAGTCATTTTAGTCCATATTTTGAGTCTCTTTAATCTTACTTTACATGCAAATCATTTTGTTGCAAGTATTTTGTAAAATCTTACCTTACTCCACTGACAGGTTTTTTCCTTATTTTAATAAAAAAAATAAGGAAAGACATTTTTGCCAAAATCAGCACCTAAAACCCTTTTTTTTATTTTAAAGATTATTTTTTTGGCCTTTGGCTGTATTGATAGGACAGCTGAAAATAGACAGGAAATGTTGGGAGTAGAGAGTGGGGGATGACATGGACCAAATGATCGGCAGAGCGGGAGTCGAGCCTGCGACCAGTGCGACGAGGACTGCAGCCTCTGTACATGGGGTGCCTGCTCTACCGACTGAGCTAAACAGCGCCCCTTTTTTCAGTCTTTTTAAGTTCAGGACTTTTGAACTTTATCGAACTGCCAACTGTATATCAAAAAGTAGATCCACATCAACCAGTTGCAATAGTAAAATCCTAACTGCAAAAAAACACTAATAACAATCCAGTAATCGAGTCTATAACGGTATCAAACGGACAGTTTTTATGGTACTTTTACTTTGACACTTATTTCCTTCTACACGTGATCCTTTTCATGCAGGACTTTTCTTTGTTACATATAATTGTTGCATTTCAAACGGACAAGCGAACTGTGTCTTCTGATGAGGATAATGTGATCTGATCGAAAGTTGCAGACCTCCAGCTACTGAGTGGACCCCGTGGTGGGGCTGATTTCATAATACATCACTGCTGTACATATTTCATATTTTACTGGTAGAAAAAAACAATCATTTGAATTGTAAATGCAGAGTTGGAAGAAGTCAGCACTCAGCCTAAAGTAAAAGTAGGAATTGTCACAATTAGACCTGGTGCTGGGATTGTTTACTCAGCTGCTGTTTTCAAGGTCAAGGATGAATAACAGACCGCAGTGGCAGTTATTATAATAAGAGTCAGTCGTTGTCATACATTTATCATCATCTGAAGCCAAAGCAAACTGCCAGGCATGTCTATCTAACTCTATTCATTATGGAGCTTTACTAATGTTAGAAATAAGTTAATCATATTTCACATTGAAGAATTTATTGCCTTTTGATGCAACGTAACGTCTTCTTGCACAATTTGAATGTGTCATTGTCCTGTACAAATATGCAGCTTTCTTTAAACCAAATAGAAACTGTATATAGTAAATATTTCACATATTCTTTTACATTTTTATAATTTATTTAGTTCTATTCATGTTTCTCGACATTTTAATTATTTGTTTCCTATTTTTTTTAATCTATTTCTAAGTTTACCGTCGTGCACCAATAACAGCCAGACAAATTCTTTGTTGTGTGAACCTACTTGGCAATAAACCCCAATTCTCATCATCCACTTGTGTGGCTTTTTTAAAGATTACTTTCTGGTCTTTTAGCCTTTTATTAGATAAAATACCAATGACAGTATGTAAAGATGGACGACACGTCTCTCAATGTACAAAATTGAACAGACGCTGCCATCTTAAGCTGGTGACGTCATTTGGAGCCAGAGTTGCGGAGTAGAGATCGCCCGGTGGAGCCGCCGTAGCCACTTCCGCTAACCTAAACGCACACTTAACTTAACTGGAAAAAACCCCCCATCAAAGACCCCGCACGTCGGCAGATTTAACAGCAGGACACCTTCTTGTGTTGGTCTGAAGCAGACGTTCACAGGTATGTTAACTTCACTGACTGTAGTGATTGTTTTAGTTACGTCTCTTCTCGCCGTTCCTCCTCTACTCTGCTAATCCAGAACAGATCGGCTGCAGGAGCCGGATTTGTCGACAGAGCTGTCAATCATCCTTTTTACAGCATCAAATAACTAATTAAAAATAAACTTATCAGAAAAATGAACACTTGGACGTAAATCAGCATGATAAGAACTAACTATGATGACCTGTATGCCTCCATTGATTGAGAAAGGACAGTGAATTGTGCTGGAAACAGGGGAAGAGAGACTGGGGATGACGCAACGAGGACTGCAGCCCCTGCACATTGGATGCACAATTCAACCGCTGAGCCAAACCGGCGCCCTCCCATTTGTGTTTTTTTTTTGTTATATTAAAACATTGGGTAGAATATTTGAGACAAAACGTATATACCATGAAAAGAAATATAAAAAAGTTAACTAATGATTGGTTCTGGACTCTTCTTGTCAGATTTTTTCGTCTGTCTTGGTCTTCTATCCTTTTTAATTCTATGCTATTTTTGCCTGTCATAAGGTGTCTAAAAAGCCACTTTGATGTCTGCAAATAAAGATGTAACAGAGTGTTGACAGTTGCTGTAAAATAAGTTTAACAGTGAAAATAAAAAAGCTTTGAGACCTAACAAACCCTCTGGCACTCTACATGACTTCTCGCTGCCGGGATCTGCTTTTGTTCCAGTTTATCACATGGAAATCTGTCAAAGCACTTGACTGTACTGCTATTATCTACACAAACGACAACACCTGGCATGAGTGTCTGAGTCGGCGGCACAATGAGTCACGCCGGAGTCCAACAAAACCGCATCAGAATCAGATGAGTTATGGACAGCGAGCCTGGGTGAAGGCAAATTCCGTCAAATCGTGCGTGACATGAGCGAGTATCGCACCGATTCTGCATTTCAGTGGATCTTCGCTTCTGTCTGCCCTAATGAATGCGAGCAGAGTTCACGTGGGACCAGTAAATGCTTCTTCCAACGTGATGAAACAGCCATAGCGGCGAGGAAAATGGTCAGTCCATCTCAATAGAAATGTCACCATGCAATAAGTATGCAATGACTCGCTGTCTACTGTAATGAGCCCAGACTGCGCGCTCGTCTCTGGAGGCTCTGATAGCAAGTATGGCATCTGAATGGAAACACTTCTCTGCCATCTGTTTCGGGCGTTTGACATGAAAAATACTACACAGAGAGAGTCTGAACCAATCTATCATTTGAGTAAAAACTAATCTGAATGAAATATGTGTGTTTAATGAATGCAGCAAGCATAGCAGGGAGAGTAGTCACTGTTTCACGCAATATACAAACCAAATGGAAAGCCCGGGGGACTCAATTTAGCGGGTAACCTGTCCCTCTGTCTCCTGGGGCTCAGGATTCCAGTGATTGGCAGCCAGTGGCACCATGTGGACGCGTTGCTTGCTCACACAAGTGCTATTCAAAGATGTATCTTGATAACTGTGTTACATCTGCCTGCAAGCTCAGAGTCCATGTCACATGCGTAGTCCCTATTATCTGTGCTTAATTATTTTGAAGCCTGAAAGTCATTTACAAGAGACAGCAGGCCCGGATCTTCAGACGCCGCAGCAGTCCTTGTTTCGGAGCAGCATGCCTGTCACCTTCTAATGGGAAATGCATCCAAGGTGACCCATAATAGGCTCCACTTCCTCCGTGCATGCTCGCTCTCTCTCTCCCTCTCTCTGCAGACATCCAAGCCAGCAGGCTATACAGCAGTTCTGCCGCTGACAGGAAATGGGAGCGGCAGATTAGAGAATGTCAAATTAATGCAGATGGAAGACAGTGAGAGGCACAAAAACGTGTGACTGCATGGTGTCAAATTGAGTGACTATTTTTTCCCCCCACTGCCTTCCGCAAAAACATCTGAAGTCCCTGTAGTACTGTTGTTATTCCAGACATAAATGCCGGGGTGAAAGTGAGTGACATATTGCTCGATAAACTGCGAGACAAATTTGTTTTGAGGCAGGAGGAAGATGCAGAAGACTTTTGTGTGTCGGTGTAAACAATTAAAAACAGCTTGGGTAGAATTTGGGGAATTTGAATGTTTTCGGGGGCCTAACAGTTTCCGGGAAAAGCTTCAGATACTGAATGTGTCAACACGAGAGGATTAACAAACTAGTTTTCGTCTTAACGCACGTGTTTGTTCTAGGTTGACACTCGCGTGTGCATGTGCTCGCTGGAGAGAGGAATCAAAATCATTTACAAGCAAAACTGCTTCAGCCAATTGCTCCTTCTAAAAAAAGCACTGCCCATGACAAACAACAGCAGAGAAATTCGTGGAATATGGCTGGCGGGTTTTGACAGCGTGTCACACGAGGAGGCCTCGAGATTGGTCCTGTGCAGTCGTCCAAAGACAGAAAGTGATACTTTATTGAAATGCAAAATGACTACTCGCAGAGCAGAGCTGCTGTTGTTTTAAGATGCATGAAAACTGCATGGAACAGAGGAAGCAGGGAATAGTCGGGAATGGGGGTTTGTGCATTTGCATGTGAGCCTCAAAGTGTGTCGTCTCTGCTGTCACGCGCACACACAAAACACAGGCCCAGGACGCTGAAAGACGAGTCCTGATCAAGGACATAAAAGCTACCCTGACTCTTAAGGAGCCCTGCACTTGCGAAAACGCCTGTGGTTATTTGGTTTTATGGTTCAGATGTGTCGCTTGTTGAGTTTGACAGCGATTTGCAGCAAAAAAAAAAAAAGCTTTCATGATGATTAAACCCAAATAAACAAAGGCAGTCTATCTGCGGTCTCCTCTTGCTGCACAGTCCTTCTTTTAGAAAATGGCCAAACAGAAAAATTGCGACGTTAAATTATGTCTTCTGTCAGTATGATGTCACTCAAATTCTAAATGTCACGCTGTTCCTGTCCGTCACTCCAGCCCTTTTCCTCGCCTGGCAAGCGTCCAGAACTGGTATTACGTGTTTTTAGCTCGCCCGCTCTGATGAAAGAGTTACATACAGCGAAAAGAAAAGGGAAACGGAGAGATAGAGTGGAGGCAGAGAGGTCTTTAGAGAGCAGCTGCTTCGCCTCTGATGTGACTGCTGGCCCCTCTCGCTGCCGGCCGCAGCGTGCCAACGAGCCTGCAACATGTAAACTGTGTAATAATGCATAATACAAAGGGCTAAATGACCTTTCATGCTGTATGACATGTGCTCAGAGGGGTGGACGGCGGTGATTATGCAACACCTGCGAGCTGAAATTGGCAGGGACGGTTCTTTATGTATTCAGACTGATACTACAGAGCTGATTGTGGGACATGATCAGAATGTAAATCCCATTTAGCTACAATAAAGGAGAGTATGGAACATGTGTCGCTGCATAGGGAAATGTTTCCAGCGCCTATACATGTTTCAATTTAGACATTGTAGATGTGAGTTCTTTTACTGACTGCCTCTTTTAAGTAAAGCTAAATTGTCAGGATACAACGTCAGATCATTGTAGGATACTGGGATAAACGAATATACCTTTTTAATTTAACATGTAATGATTTTTTAATTGTGAATTTTTAGACAGATTTGTTTTCTTTGATGTTTTATAGGAACTCCAATTGTAATTTAAAGGCCAGCTCCAGTCATGTTTTCAGACGTATAAAATGCTCTGCTTGGAATGATAAATTGTGTCTTTATATGTTTTTTTCTGCAAAATACGTTACATTTTTGTCTTCCAGCTACTGCCCTCTGGGAGGCGCTACAGGACAATTGCCTCCAAAACAACCCGCTTCAAAAACAGTTTAATTCCCATTGCAATAAACATTCTGAACTCTGAACGCTGAGGATTAAGCATGGCCCTTATGCATTAAATGTGTTTGTCTGTATGTATATCTGTGTTATATGTTTAATGTTTAATGTTGGAACCTGTACCTGTACCTGTACTGAAAATAAATTCCACCGGCCGGGCTGTGTGGTCATTAAAGAATCAAACAATTAATTACCATGTAAAAATCCTCCCGAGACATCTCCTCCTTCTCCCTCATTAAAAATGTCCGAATCTGCATAGGCCCCGCCCACTCTGTACTTTCTCCTTTCGTAAAATTACAGCCGAAAACAAAACACGTCTCTGCCATCGTTTAGTGGCAACTTGTTGAAACTTAGCTAGCTTGAAATTTTGTCATCAGCAGTAGTAACGTTAACGTTAGTAGTGAGCTTGCAAAAATTACGACGATGGTTACAGCTGGCTCGCGCATCGCCGAAGTGGTTGCCATAGGTTACACATAATGATATGCGTAGCATCGCCCCGTCCATGAACGGGATTGGCTCCTTAGGTTTGTGACGTCTCAAACCGGCCAATCAGAAAACGTGTTGTTCAGCCCGTCCTTGGTACACTGCAGTTTAAAAGCAGACAGGCCCAGCCACGAAGATGACGTGCTGATGTTGTCCCTGATATGTCTTGTAGCACATGAAGAACACCACATGGAGATGTTTACAAGGTTAAACACTTGGTTTGCACTGGAGTGGGTCTTTAATATTTAAAGGTTTCTTAATTGTAAATTTCAGACATGGTGGATGTCATTTCTTTCTTCTTCTTCTGCCTCTTTGAATGTCCTCTGAGGAGCTTTCTGTTTGTGTTGATTTTGGCGCTCCCTGTGGACAAAGTGGTACCTCTTATCTCTGCTGATCTTGTCCTCTACGTGTAAAAGAAGAAAACATGTCATCCTGCTTTCTTTTAACATTTTCACTCGCTGTGAATTTTCACCATTGGAAAATTTAGTTAACCGCCTCATTTGATACCTACCCCCCCGGGCAGTGGTTACAGACAACTATAAAATAACTATAAAAATATAATCAATCTTTTCGCTGATGGTCTTGTTTGCTTTTGTAGCTCATAAAGAGGCATCATTATTAATTTCATAACCAGCTAAAACTCCTCACAGGAGCTTTTAATGTTAAATTACAGGATCAAATTTCAGATCATGACAGGAAACTATAAAAAGAAGTATGACGTGCTGTTTTCAATTTTAAGGCAGGACTTAAAATGTTTCAGTCTGTCTTGTTGTCCACATTTGACTGAATATATTCTCCCACTTTTGCTCCCCTTTTTCACATGTGCACACTCCAGTCGTCCCAGGAAAGGTAATTGGATCTGTAGTGTAAATATGCAAGAATACTTATGGCACACCGGAGAGGAGAAATCTGCAATAGAGCCCGATAAACCCAATATTAATTACTTTGCTTATTTCTCCTTCTTCCCTCCCCCTTGGAACCAATTAGAAAGTTGAGATGCTTCTTTTCAGTTTAATGAGCTCTAAGTAATGATAATGAATTTCATATTCCTGCCAAGCATTTAAAATAGGCAAGTGCAGCCACAAAGGCAATGCCATATGAAATGATCTCTCCAGCTTTATTTCCATTGCCATTCTGGAGGAGCATTTCTTTCATTGAGAAAATCAAAAATGAGGAAATGAGGTCCCATTTTCAACACTACAAACACAGAAGATGAATTAATAGAAGCCGTTTTCCTTCACGCTGATGCAATTTAAGGAATGGCGGGGTGGTAAGTCACATGGAAGAATATGCAGAGCCTGAATTGGAAAAAAACGTGACTCACATCTGGGTCAACAAATCCACCACAAATGTCCAAAAATGAAGTGACTTGAACCCTGTTCATTGTCTGAAAGGGCAAAGCGAGCCTGAGGCCTGCCACACCTTTAAAAATCAACAAAGAAGAAAACCAGCGAGGGACAAAAGCACTCAGTGACGAACTATTACATCTCCACACTCCCACATGATGTCTGTTAGCAGGAAAGCTTCGCAGCAGGGCGGCCTTTTACCTTAGCAGGGAGCATGATCGCTGAAACAATCCTCTGTGCACATTAGACAAGACGTTCTGGACTCCCTGATTGAATATTTACAAACAGTGGGGACACGAAGCCATCATTAGTTTAACAGTACTTTTTATTTCATGGGGAAAGTGTTGAATTAAAGAGGAGCCGTGCTCTCTCGTGAACCCACACAGGCTCGTGCAAACACTGACATCAGCAATTACAGTGAAGAGGTGAAGAGCGATGACGCTGGGATCCTTTCCATTGTGAGGGCTTGTTTTGATTATCTGGCATGAGAACAAAGCATAAAAGGTTGGATAGATGTTTTTTTTCATGTTATTAATCAAGAGAAATTTGAAGTGCTGTCACTGTGTCTGGCAAAACATGTACCGTAGGGTGTTATCCTGAACCGCAGTGGGTTTAAAAGTGTGACTTTAAGTAGAGCAAGCCAGGGCTTAACATGTAGAGAACAATTATGATGCAGTATAGAGCTTCAGATTGGTTGTGTTCACTTTCTTATTGTGAAAGGAAGGGGTCAGAGGGGCAGCTCTCATTCTTAAATGGGCCTTATCATGATCTCTGTATGAAGTAACTGTTAGCATTTATTGATGTAAAAACATTGCAAACGACTACAAAGACAACAACCACATAGAGATACAAAGATACAAATAGATGCAAAACAACAACAAAGAGATACAAAACAACTACAAATATGCAAATCTACTACAAAGAGAAGCAAAACGACCACAAACAGATGCAAGACCACAAAGAGAGGCAAAACGACCACAAAGAGAAGCAAAACTACCACAAAGAGAAGCAAAACGCTACAAGCAGATGCAAGACCACAAAGAAAAGCAAAGAGACCACAAACAGAAGCAAAACGCTACAAGCAGATGCAAGACCACAAAGAGAAGTAAAGAGACCACAAAGAGAGGCAAAACGACCACAAAGAGAAGCAAAACGCTACAAGCAGATGCAAGACCACAAAGAGAAGCAAAGAGACCACAAAGAGAGGCAAAACTACCACAAAGAGAAGCAAAACGCTACAAGCAGATGCAAGACCACAAAGAGAAGCAAAGAGACCACAAAGAGAAGCAAAACTACCACAAAGAGAAGCAAAACGCTACAAGCAGATGCAAGACCACAAAGAAAAGCAAAGAGACCACAAACAGAAGCAGAACGCTACAAGCAGATGCAAGACCACAAAGAGAAGCAAAGAGACCACAAAGAGAGGCAAAACGACCACAAAGAGAAGCAAAACGCTACAAGCAGATGCAAGACCACAAAGAGAAGCAAAACGACCACAAAGAGAAGCAAAGAGACCACAAAGAGAAGCAAAACAAGATGCAAGACAACAAAGAGAAGCAAAACGACCACAAAGAGAGGCAAAACGCTACAAACAGATGCAAGACCACAAAGAGAAGCAAAGAGACCACAAAGAGAAACAAAACGACCACAAAGAGACGCAAAACAAGATGCAAGACCACAAAGAGAAGCAAAGAGACCACAAAGAGAGGCAAAACGACCACAAAGAGACGCAAAACGACCACAAAGAGACGCAAAACAAGATGCAAGACCACAAAGAGAAGCAAAACGACCACAAAGAGAGGCAAAACGCTACAAACAGATGCAAGACCACAAAGAGAAGCAAGACGACCACAAAGAGAGGCAAAACGACCACAAAGAGAAGCAAAACAAGATGGAAGACCACAAAGAGAAGCAAAGAGACCACAAAGAGAAGCAAAACGCTACAAGCAGATGCAAGACCACAAAGAGAGGCAAAACGACCACAAAGAGAGGCAAAACGCTACAAGCAGATGCAAGACCACAAAGACAAGCAAAACGACCACAAAGACAAACAAAATGACCACAAAGACAAACAAAATGACCACAAACACATGCAAGACCACAAAGAGAAGCAAAGAGACCACAAAGAGAAGCAAAACGCTACAAGCAGATGCAAGACCACAAAGAGAGGCAAAACGACCACAAAGAGAAGCAAAGAGACCACAAAGAGAGGCAAAACGACAACAAAGAGAAGCAAAGAGACCACAAAGAGAGGCAAAACGACAACAAAGAGAAGCAAAGAGACCACAAAGAGAGGCAAAACGACCACAAAGAGAAGCAAAACGACCACAAAGAGATGCAAGACCACAAAGAGAAGCAAAACGACCACAAAGATATGTTTAACAACTACAAAGAGAGGCAAAATGACTACAAAGATTTACAAAACGACTACAAAGAGATGTTCAACAACTACAAAGAGATGCAAAATGACTACAAAGAGATGACAAAGTAATGCAAAATGAAACATAAACAACCAGAGGCCAAACACCGAAAAGACTTAAAATGATCAAAAAGAAAATATAAAAAAACATAATGAGATGCAAAATGAGGCGCCAAACAAGATGTAAAACAAGATAAAAAACAACTACAAGCACAAGCAAAATGACTAAAAACTTCAAAAAGACATAAATAACTAAGCAGAGATACATAAGACAAAATGAGGTGAAAATGACAACAAAGAGATGCAAAACAACTAAAAAGAGCTAAACCACAACAAAAGGTTCAAAATGAGACAAAAAAAACTAAACAGAGGAGAAAGACCCAAACGAGATGAAAACCGACCCCAAAGAGATGTTAAACAATTACAAAGAGATGCAAAGCAAGCAAAGAGAGATGCTAAATGTCATGCGAAACAAGGAAGGAGCAAGATGAGATGCCAAATGATGTGCAAAACAAGATGTAAAACATCTACAAACAAACCCAAAATGACTTAACAAGAGAAATAAGGGGAGGAAATAAGGAGAGTGCGTCTTGCTGGAGGGATGTGAGCCTTCTACATGTGTGTGTGTTGTCTCATAATCTCTCTACGGCTGTGGGATATTTGTTAGTACAAAAAGAAGCTATTGGTTGAGATTATTTTTGATTAATATATTCAAATGTAATTTATTAGGATGAATAAATGATGTTACTATTAATAATGAACAATTTATTACAGCCAAGGACAAGAAAAATGGGTTTAAATGCGAGTCTTAACACATTTTTACTCATTTTATAAATGTGGCCCCGTCTGCCTCTGTTTCTACACGCAGCCCGCTGGACTAATACAGATGCATAATTCACTGTAATTAAACTTTAACACTCATTACACCTAACATCATCATTACACATTAGCTAATATGAAAAATTAACGCAATCCATAACTCTGTTAAAAAGACACATTCATTTTCCGCAATGTTCAGCAGGAGAAATAACTTCACGGCGAGCATTGTTTAATATTAGCAGAAGCATTTACATGGTTTCTTTCTTTGCACACAACAAAAAGAAAAGTGTGTGTGAGGGCTGAGCTTTGTTTTGGACTATTTCTGGATTAAAGCAGACTGAATGTTTTATCAGGACTCGGGGCTTCAGAGTCAACTCTCCTTTAGCGATGTCAGCTGTCACAACAACATATTTAGCTGCTAACTACAAAACAAAACAAGGGTCTTAAAATCTTGGTAATGACCCCGAGAGGATGCGCTGCTTCTTCCACACAACAAAGGCAAAGTGGTTTGAAACGATCAACTAATAATGGCATTCGGAGGCAAAATGTGCTCCACTACTCTCAGCCGCAAATGTCTCTTAACAACAAACTTCCTTTATGTGCAGCCAGGAGGATAGTTCTGCAGAAACAATTAGCCAGAGGCTGCAATTCATACATTAATGTGCACATAAACGTGGATGTTCAATGTTTCATTTCAATCCATCCTATGGTGTACATGATTACAGACTTTGTGCACTCTTTACATTTACAATCCTTACAATTTACATCTTACAAATTGCAAAGTCACGTCCCTGAAAACGTCTCAGTTGTTGACTGAGATGAACTCGTTTCCCCTGACTCGCCCAGCTCATGTTCGGCTGTTTAATGATGACATTTTTTAAGCTTGAACGCAAACCTCAGCTCTTTAGAGGCCTGAGGTCACTATAGCACCCGGTCTAACAGCTTCATTAAGGACGCTCTATATGGATGGCTGTGTCAGTCCACCACTTTGGTCCAGACTCAAATATCTCAAAGTCTTCTGGAAGGACTTCAATGAAATTCTGTGCCAAGAGGATGGAGCCCAATTACTTTGGTGAACCCCCAACTTTTCCTTATGATGCCCCCATGCAACCCTGTCCACGACAAATTACTAAATTACTTTCCTTTTTATGTTGTACAAACAACGTTGTCGCTGCCTGCGACATTTATGTTTGGAGTTTGGGTTGATCTGCAGGCCTACAAAATGAGACTGTCATACCAGAGACACCAGGCTCACGTCCACAATCCTGTAAGTGGTTATACTTTTTTGCCTTTATTCCTAGGACAGCTTAAAGTCGAGGTGAAAAATGAAATGAAAAATGTCATTTTAATCCTTTTAGATCACATCCCCGGCAATATTGCGCATCTATTTGACAATATAGGCCCAAAAAAATACAGAAAATCAATTTCTTCGTATTCTTATATCAAAATCTGATCATTTTTTCTTCCGGTAAAACTAAATTTCACGCGTGCTTACGTAAGTTAGCACCAAACAATTTCAACCAATCAATCTGCAACGGGAGTCCAACCCGTGATCAGTGCGAAGAGGACTGCAGCCTCTATACACGGGGCGCCCGCTCCACCAACCGAACCAAACCAGCGCCCCGTAAGTGGTTAAATGTAGGCAACAAATGCACTTTGGTTTAGGTTCATTTGTGCTTTTGGTTCAATTTTGACTGATTTCAAGTCATGGCTGACTTGCCCTTTTTTGCTTATTTTTTTGGCCTTTTATGCCTTTATTGGGAATGAGAGGACAGTGGATAGTGTCGGAAACAGGAGAGGAGAGAGTGGGGATGACACACGGCAAGGGGCCGAGGATGGGAGTCGAGCCCGGGGCCGCCGCATTGAGGACTGAGCCTCTGTATACGAGACGCATGATTTGAATTGCTGAGCTGAACCAGCGCCCTGACATTTTGCAACTTTTCAGGTAAGTTCAAGTTTTTTTAATCATTATGTCATTAAAAAAACCTGATTCAGTCAGTTTTTCCCTCAAATTCAGATGCTGTTGCAATTTAGCTTCAGTTAATGGGGTGGCTGTGGCTCAGTGGTCTTTCAATCGGAAGGTTGGTGGTTCGATCCCCAGCTCCCTCAGTCTACATATCGAAGTGTCCTTGGGCAAGACACTGAACTCCACG
Organism: Semicossyphus pulcher; assembly: GCF_022749685.1. Taxonomy (NCBI): domain Eukaryota; kingdom Metazoa; phylum Chordata; class Actinopteri; order Labriformes; family Labridae; genus Semicossyphus; species Semicossyphus pulcher. The sequence continues at coordinate 24,466,317 of NW_027211637.1, forward strand.
GTGTGTGATGGTGATGACTGATTGACAGTTGGGCACTTTATGTAGCAGCCTCTGCCTTCAGTGTGTGACTGTGTGTGTGAATGGGTGAATGTGACATGTGTGAAGTACAGTCGGATGTATGCAAAGAAATTTGATTCCCGTGTTCAAATTTGATCATGATTGTTACAACTCTGATGATCCCTTAACTTTTCCTCTGTTGCCATGCCTTAAAATCTGAGTTGGTCCCATTCACTGGTTTATGAGATGAGTACCTGCAAAACCACAGACCCAGGGTCAGCTGAGATTGCTCCATTTTTCTTTAATACACTGTCAGAGTGTTTTATTTCAAGGAATGAAGGTAGCAGGTAAAAGCAGGTAATGCTGCGTTTTGGTTTGCCCTTGGTGACAGATACTGTGAGTGAAACACGGACAAAAGAGAGCCCTTTTAGATTAATCAGATATATTAGAAACTGAATTGGAGCAGAAGCACTACACTAGCTAAGAGGTCACCGGTTAGACGGTTGTATAGAAACTTAAAATTTAGACAGGAAGAGGCGGATGTGGCTCAGAGGTAGAGTGGGTCGCCCAACTGGAAGGTTTGCGGTTTGATCCCCAGCGTTCCAGTCTGCACAACTTTGCAAGATACTGAACTCCAAATTGCTTCTGGAGACATGTAGGCGTGTGAATGTGTGAATATAAGTAGATCAGTGGCCCTGCATGGCACTACATTAGAGTTTGTGTGTGAAAGGGTGAATGATGACATGTAGTGTCAAAGCACCTTGAGTGGTATGAAGACTAGAAAGGTGCTAAAAAAGTGCAGTCCATTTACCATTTAACATGTTTTTGTGCAGGGGTTATGATTGTTAATAGTATGTTCTAGAAGCAATGTTTTTTATTCACAGCTGAATTTATGTTAAACAGTTAATTGGTCTCTAAATAGCAATGATTGAAGTGGAAACACACTTCACACATTCACGTTAGTGTTAAAAAAAATGCAAACGTACCAGTAACAACCGCGACCCCACCACCGGGATACATATTGAGCTGCTGTTGACGCCCCTATTATTAATGCTTGGGGATTCTGGTGAAGGCGAGAAACAGCTGGTGAAGTCTTGAGAGAGAAAGCTGGCTAATTAATTAAGCTGTGGGCCACAGAAATTCATTTTGCGTTTAAGCGTTGTGACCACAAACCATAGCCCCTGCACAGAATTGGCTGAAAGACTTCAATTAAACATGCTGTATAAACAAATATCCACCAGCTTAGAGGAGCTCTCTCTTATGAATAATTCATAACCTTGAAGAGGGAATAAATGGGAAATATTGAAATATGTTAAACCTATTTGTAGCTGTAAGCATACAGCAATAATTAGACCCCTGATTGTCCTTAGATTCATTTACTTAAGTATATATTTTTCTTTCAGGGCTAAACAAGGAATGAAATGAATAGTTTAGTAGGAGTAAAATATATGATACAACTCCGGCTGAACAGGCTTTTCCTCGCAGAGCTACAAGAGCCAATTCAGCAAAGGAAATGGGTTTTTACTTCATCGAGTTTATGGTGTTTTACAGAGTGGTCAGAGGTGCTCCGACGTCACACTGGCATGTTTAACGACATCAGAACAAAGTGGGTTTGCCGAGCTCCAGATGTGGAGGAGCCTCGGGCTGAGGCTGCACGCCACTTCCCATCGGCGCTGCAGCGGAGCAGCGCTGACACTAGCGCGAGCATGGTTGAGAGGAGGACTATTGGAGGGGAGGAGGAAGATGTATGTCAAAATAATGTGCCTGCAGGATGCATTATATAAGGCTATTAAATTGTCAGTGTCTAAAACAGTGCATAGAGGATGCGACCTTTGTTTGTGACAGGCGAAAATCCATTTTTCATGTTTGTTTCATTGTGAGCTTTAGCAGCGAGTGCTTTCTTTTGTTGGAGCGCATTAAAGAAAAGCCCTGATCCTCTGCTCTTCGCTAAAGCTCCTGAAAGGGAGACATGAGGGATTTTAGCGACATTTTTACTCGGGAAGGGAACAAAACTACAGGTGTACTGCATATATTAGAAGAAAACTAATATTAAAGTTAGCTAAAAGTGAAAGTAAATCCATACTGAAAGCCCTAAGAGAGCAGGGGAGGGAGGGTGAATGGCTGCTGTAGCGATATATCATCATATGTTAGTGTGTGAGGAAAGAGAAAGGAGGTGAAAGTGATATCACAAGAGTAAAGTATTCATGACCTTAGTCTGAATAAATTATATTATACAGTGGATGCTTACAAGTGAGTTACTTCTGCTCGTATCCCCACTTCTACTGCTCTGCATATCTCATCTCATTATGCGCACTCACTCACTCGCAGCTACACATTTAACACAAACCACAAGGTAACAGCCGATGTGCACACGGCGCTGAGGATGAATGACCTTTCAGTTATGAACAGTTTGACCTTGCGAGGCCGGCTGTTGGTGGGAGTGAGTTCACAGGAGAGCAAGGCCACCCCAGGCAGCCACTATCTACTCTTTGTCGTACGCTCTGCTAACACCTCCACATCATGCGCTGCATCACCAATGGCACTATTTCCTCAACTGGAAATAGACAGCTGCTCGGAACACTCGATGCATCTTTGTTCTTTTGGAAGGGAGCAGTTACATCAGTTTTTAGCAGATTTAATACCAAAGCTGGGATGTTAAGCTGGGTCTTATGTTTCTAATAGAATAACAGGACAATGGAGGTCATTTTTTCTCCAGCAACTCAGTGTTTAAGACAATGAAAATCCTCCGAGGTCGAGCTACGCCTGACCCTAAAAAGACAACATCTCCGCTCAGCACATTACAGATGCACGACAATCTGTTCTATTTTGTGCACAGTTCACTCTCTTTGCACCACATAAATGCAGCACCTTATGAATCATGCCGCAGAGAGAGCAACACCGCCTGCACCGAGAAGGCAGAGAGAGAACAGCCCTGAGCGTATCCGAGAGAGTGGCAGGCAGCAATCTGTAAGTAGAGCTGCAGGGTGGAAAGCAGCCTGCCTTGTCCGAGTCACTGAGCACACACAAGCACCTATTCAAGGGTCATCCAGCTAATGGACTTCTGGACACGCGTTCTATGCCAATATCTCGGAGCATGAGTGGAACAGTTGCTTATACGCTGTCAAAAGAAATTATTATGTGCGGCGAGAAACACAACGCTTCTGATAAATCTGTAATCTTCCTGTCGCGTACGCCCTTTTCACGCTACAGGTGCTTTTATTTACAAGCAATAATTTATCTCGAGTTTGTGTTTGTCCAAAGGATACGAAGATCAGGTCACATTTTAGCTGTTCCCAATGTCAGCACACATGATTGACTTGGTTTTCTAAACAACAATCCCTCCCAATAGATCTAAATTTCTATTGGCAAGGACACAACTGATCCGCCGCCCTCTGTAATCTCGATTTCCTCTGGTAATACCAGTTGCCGTGAACTCGTGGCATTTTCGCTGCCTTTAATGATTGGCCGAATGGTCCGCAACCAACGGCCTCCTTGCCACCAATTCATGACCCGTCAACCCCAATCCTCCCGCCAATCCAACAAGCACACAACACCCAGCACAGAACAAATGTCCCAGTGTCAGAATCAATCCAGACAGGCATCCCATCCTCCTCTCATAAACCTGGCATCTCATTTATCCAGGGTGAGGTCTAGCCATGCTAAGGTAAATGGAATGACAGGGCATTTACACTTTTAGTGGCAGAGGCTCCTGAAGGAGTCAAATTGTTCGCTTTGAACTCGTTTTCTCCAAAGAGTTACCTGAATGCACATTTGAAATATTAATTCCATTTCCCTTTTGTTGACATGAAACCATTAATTTTTTTTAGAAGATATCATATTTGTGAGTGGGTTTTCTTCTTCCTCCAATACACATATGCCAGATGTGAGTAATGAAATGAAGGTGTCGGAACAGGAAGTCCTTTGACTCACAATATTGTGAGTATTGAAAACGACCCCTTGCTGATATGCAGGAAATAACAGACACCAAGGACCTGCACGCTTATGCAGCTACCTCTGCCTTTGAAGTTCTGACAAGCGTTCGGCTTCCTCTCCTCCGTCAAATCCTTAGATCATAATTATTTACCATAACCACGGCTCACATCCGCCTAACGGAAACAAAGAGTTCAACCGCAATGTTTTCAGTCGTATTCCATCCAGTGCAATTTCACAGGGGCCACAAACGCTCAGATCAAATAGAGAAGACGTGACGCATGAATATCAACTGTAATAGCTCGAGAAGGAAATGCAAAGGCATTTAATGTCTCGCTTTGTGATCCTCGAATTTTCATCTTGTCCAGGGGCGTATCCAAGAGGTGGCCAGGGCCCCCCTTGAAATCTGATTGGCCACCCCATTAACTGTTCTCGGTCAGAGGCGGGACTTAAATTCGAACCAACTTATCGGGATTTGTTTGCATCTTTTGTGGCATTTAAATGTAGCATTTTCTTTTGTTGGTACTTTTTGTTGTTACTTTTGGATACACATCATCTTTTTGAGTCTTAATAGAATCAAGCATGGGAGAATTATAAGCCGCCCATCTGCTGTGTTATTATGTGAAATTAATAAACCTATAAACAGGAGTGTAATAACTATATATGTTCATTTTAGTAGCTTAATTAGATTTGATAAGTGGAGACAAAAATGGTACCTAAATGCGCCAATTGTTAATGCCACCCCTGCAGCTATTATTGTAAACTAAGAAACATAGGATTGTAATTACTGTCTGATATCTTAATTGTAAGGAGTTAAAGGAAGTAGTAAAAGTAGATATGAGTAGTGGTTAAAAAGCCCCCCGGGTTGGGCCACCCCGGTCAGAAAATTCTGGACACACCCCTGCTGCTATCAGGGCCAAATCTTAATGAAAAACAGCCACTGTACAATGTCCTCCCTATATAATTGGTAGTTAGTCCAATCTTAATCTATCAGCGTATATAATATCGTAATAAAATCAAAAAGGAAACATAAACCCAGTGTTGTGACAATCTAATTAAACACATGAGCAACCAAACCCATCATCACCATAATGAGAAGAACCTTTGATTTCTCATGTTGCCGTTTGGAAGGACTCACCGATCATGTGGATGGTGGTCCGTCCGGGCCGCGTCCCATGATGCTGCTGGATGGTGTCGTAGAAAGTGGCCTGACACAGCTGAATGGCCGTCACACTGACCCAGAGGCACAGGCAGAGCAGCCAGGACATGACAGGACACATCTGCTAAAGGACCGGCAGAGGTGGAGTCAACGCAAAAAAAAACATGCAGCATGTTCCCAACCTATGACCTCAACCCTCCCACCCATCGCCTCCAACACATTCAAGCACACGCACACTTCCGGAGTGATGAGCAAAATAAAGAAATAAACACAAAAATATTTTTTACAAGCACTCAAGCCTGTAATTGGCCTTAACGCTCCTCGGTGGAGTTTTAGTCATCGAATTTATCATTAGCATGATTATATAAGTATGACTTCTTCACTGTTTCCTCTTCCTAGTTTGCCCCGTCTTGTCCCTGAGCCACAACGCTGCAAATGTGGAGTGATCCCTGGGGAGTTTTTCCCCCCATGCAGCAGAGATTTCCCATGACAGGCTGACTCCCCTTCAACTCCTGAGCTGTGCTCCCGCCTCAGAACCCAAAAAAAAAAAATCTAAACTTGAAGAAAGATAAGATTTTGTGAGCAGCTGTCTGCCGAGGCTTTTCTGTATCTGTCAGAATAATGTGACAGTGACACAGCAGTAATGGGAATCAAAAACCTTGTAATGTTTCACCATGCTGTTTAGATAAGAAGTGGAAATATAAAAGATATAGAACGACAGCGAGGAATGCTCCTGGTCATAGAGGGAAGGAAATCTATGAAGGAGAAAATACAAAATGTTTCAGCCCTGAAATGGTTTCACAACAGTTTTATTTGCAGCAGAAAACTGCCAGAAAGAATCTGATTTTTAACCATCGTATCCAATGCACCATATCATTGCCTATTTCTCACATTTCTCACATGTTTTCGGACTCGATTTCTGTATGAGATGATTTTTTTGACACTTGATAAGAAACTCTTGGATTTAAAGTGCTTACAAACTTTTCTAAAAACCTTAAATAAGAGAAATGTGACATTTATTTGCACTGTAAGTGTTATAATGAATGCATTCCCTAGGTAAAGTGCAGGATAAGCTCATTGTGCTTTTAGACGTCTAAAGTAGCAATAAAATAGTTCAGAAATCAGCTAAATGGCTCATAAAACATTTGGAATATAATTACAATCACGCATAATTAATATTAAATCACATTTGGTTACAACATAAAAGAAAATGCATGTTTCATTTCAACAATAAACCACAGAATCATGGGTCCAGGTTTAAATGTTGCAGTTAAATCCAATTAATTTTGTCTTTTTCATGCACAAAAATCTAAATCTCACGACAATGCCTTGATTTATTCTCTGCCTGGAGTAGAGAGAAGAAAATCTTACCTGAGCAAGCCAACAAAGAGTGTATAAATATCTCAGCAGAATGACATAAATCCATCCATAATGCCGCTCATGTTGATCCCATCCAATAAGTCTTGAATTTGGCTCGAGGAGGGAACTCCACTGACTCTGCCTGCCTGCTCCGCACTTTGATAGCAACAGTCCAGTGATTCAGAAATGACCGTCAAGCCGGAGTCAGGAAATAGATTTACAGCTCTTTCAATTCCACCTTTGAAATATCACTGCTTCCCCTCGAGGAGCTGCTCCCACTGACACTGAATTCATTTGCCCCTTCGCATTTATAGGCACGTGCGGAGTGCTCCTTAATTAACTGTAGTGGAATCTCTTCTCTCACCGTCTGCATCCTTCCAGTGAGAGGCAGCCTCTGAGCAGCGGCTCTCTCTGGCTGAGTCCCCCCCTCAGCGAGCTCTAAGAGACAAATGTTCCCGTACAGCCTGGCTGAGTGTAAAGACTGTATCACATGTCTTAAAGCCAGACTGCCTCTGGATTAGATGGCATGGTGGGATCTGCACCTGATATATGCTTCTGTTAAATGCAAATCAGGGAAACTGGCAGCACATGATTAACATTTTTTACATTTTGAATGGTTTCCTTTTTTTCCACAGGGAACATTTCCTTTCATTCCTGTCCTTTTTAAGTTGTCAGATTCTACTTTTCCCTAACGTTAAGAGAGCCAAGAACATGCTTGAATGATTAAAAGTTACTCCAGGAAACTTAAAAGGGGAGTCGGGATGTTAAATCACCAGATTAAAGCACGTGAGGAGGCAAGAACTCACCTCAGTCTCAAGCTTACCTCGGTGTTGTCAGAAGAAGGTGCATAAAAGAAGATTAGGAAAAAACACGTTTTCACAAGCTGTGCAGAAAGGAAAATTGAAAGCGGATTGTGTTGAGAAATAATAATGTCCATTCATCTGAAGGTAATCTTCACCTACAGTGGGGGAGTGCTTCAGTCTATGATGGAGGCGTAATGGTGATCGGGGCAAAGAAGGGGAGGCGAGTGCTGTTATTTGGTGTAAATCAGCTCAGATCTGGATGTGTTGGAAACAGCTCGATCCTCCCTGTTCCCCGTCACCTTCGCTACACACGGTGAGCTCTACTTCTACATTGTGTCTGGATTTTTTTTATCACTGGCATGCAGAACATGCCCAAGGCCTGCAGCTCAAACTGCCATCTCTACGGCATAAAGACTTCACTTTTTATTTTGATGCTCGCTCAGGAAGACAGGGTGCATTCCCGGTTCAGGAAGGAGTGAAGAAAACCCGGAGTGAGAGGAAGAGCAAGAAACTGCCTGAGATGTAGGAACACTTTACAACACAGCATTAATGTCTGGAGCGTTGGCAACGTCAACTCTGTGCAGAGGGGAATTGGGGGATGTAGGAGGAAGCCAAAAAAGCATAAATTGCTGAGTTGCTCTGTGGCGAACAATGGTTTCCAAAGATGGGGCAGTTATTAATTGTTCAAAGGATTTTACCCAATTTTACACACAAGCTCTCTACTTAATTCAAACCATCTGTTTCCCAGGGAATATGTTCAGAAGTATGTAGAATTCCCGAAGCACACAGGAAGACATGTATCTGAAATCAATAATAGAAGTGATCTTTATTCCTGTGACACCGTACTGTAGAATATTTAGCTTGAGGGAATAGTGATATCTCCTACTGACGTCTAGCTGCAGGATTATCATCAAGTCAATGGCTTGTCTGTTTGGACGGATAAGCAAATGCAGGCATTCCAGTCCAATGTTTTTTCTGGAATAGTTTAACTGGTTTAACAAAAGAAAAAGGGTAAATTCGCTACCAAGTTTGGATGTACAGTCAACACTAAGGGGCTTAGTTACAGCTAGTTAGTTTACAATCTCCAAACCCATCGGCTATCTTAAGACTCTTGGAGCGACGGCCAACTTTTTGGGGCTTCGAGTGTAGCCTGAGCGATCCCGCTAGGACTTCCTGTTCCGTGCACAGTCTTTGTTTGCACTCGGAGTTGAGGGACAAAGTCTTAGTCTAGATATCTGTTCAGGGATTGCATATTGCATTACGCCAAGTACGTTTTGCCTCTCTTTCCGAGTACCCTCTGAAACCCCCATCTACGACACTCCTCAGTTAACTAACCAGAAGGTTTGCGCCACCAAAAATCATGTCACATGCCTAGGGATTTTGTATTCAAATGCAAAGAGATTAGTTTGTCACTAAATCGGCTACCAAAATCGATTACACTATGATAACTAGTTTAATCCTAATCAAGTAGCCTACGGCAAGTGGCTAAGTAAGATCATGTTGAATATCATATCAATAATTAAGGTGTGTATGTGTAAACTATTTAGTAACTATCTTTGTGTCGAACCACATTTTTTTACTTACATGCAGCTGGTGCAACAGGCTGCAGGGCCAGTACATTGATTTCTCATTATTAATAGCGGTTGGCTAATACTGTACATCATTATGTAGAGGAAACTCATCTGTCATGATTTTTAAGATGCGTGCATCATTAATAATCTACTTCTCACTACATTTTCATGAAGCCACCACCAAATGATTTGTGATTACCAAGCATTTCATCACAGACGCAAAGTAAGAGTGGTGATGTACCTGGAGGAGTTCACTTTTCATTATTTTTGCAATCAACACAGCTCAGTGACAACAGTGACTGTTGGTAGCACTGATAATTCTAGTAACACATTTTAAATCCTATTCATGATCGGCTAGCTTAAGGGCTGTGTTAACATGCACAGTAAAGGTCTGTCATAAAGTTGGACGCACTCAAAGAGAAAATAAACAAATAACTGCCAATAACTGGAAAGTAGTTGGAAACCAGTGACGCTCAGTCAAATGGTCCTTTAGCCCGGGAACCAGACAAATCTTCCAGCTCATGTTTTATTTGCTCTGGCAGATGCATCTGGCCCCCCTCCAGTTCAGACAGATTTCCATCCGACCTGATTCAGGTCAGGCCAATCACAACCATTCCACTTCTTCTTCAACAATCAAGATGGCTGGTAGGTCACATTACACACAAATGGTAAGTATTGGCTTTTAAATCATGTCATGATAAACGTCTGTGTATTATGAACAGGAAGCCATATGAAATGGATGTTGGAACTAGCTACATAGCGCCTACCGCTACGTCACAAGTTCAGTAATGACGGTTGCAGTGTCTAGTGACATTCGCCCGTTGATAATGTGGGACTAATGGGGCCATAATGTCCCAGAATTTAGTCATTTACTGTATATACTTTCTCCATCTTTAATCACTAATCTCCCAGTTCATAGTAAACTAATGAATGATTGAACCAATTTCCCTTTTTTCTTTGTAGTTGTAATTTCGAAGATCTCAGTTTTGTTCTCTTTGGCGGCACCTATGGTTACAAGCGCTTATTGTAGGAGCACACTTCCCAGATATCCAGACAGTGTCACATGTGTGACGTCCACGGTTGGCTCCGGTTGTAACTCTTTATTTTCTTTTTTAGACTGTTTGTCTTCATCTGAGCGTCGAGTTTGTTTCTTTTTCTTTGGATTTTCACTTATTTTTGAAGTTGTATGTTTAGTCATCGATCTTTTCTTTGTTTGTTCAGCCATAGTAGATTACTGTTTACTCGCAACGCTTGCAGAGACCGGAAAAGCAGCCACTTAGCTCCGCCTACCCTCTCTGGCAGACCAACCACTGCTAGGTTATTGAAAATACGTCACTAACTGGGCGCCGCTTGTGGTTTTTTCCATGAATGTCACACCAGACACCCAGTCTGTAATACTGCAAACGCAAAGGCTTTCATCAGTGGGCCATAGGCTCAATCACCATTGTGTTACCTTGCTTATCCTTTAACTTCAACAGAACTATGACAATACAGATTAACATAATACCAATTGATTACCAACCGATTCATCATTTGCATGTTTGTTTCAGCTGAAAAATATTGTAACAAGGATTCATATTTTTCTGTCTTCACAGCAACATGGCAAAAACTTAGATAAAACTGACTTCAACTTTGCAAGCATTAAACACATTTGACGGTGTTTAAGTTCCAGTGACTCTCAGTCACTTACCTCATGACAAAAGGCAAACTTTACCGTGAAATGATTTCAATTCTAAAAATAAAACCAATCTCAATCCATGTCTATCATCTTTGCAGTGCAACAATCCAATCAAAAAGATTTTTTCCTGACCTGCAGACCACCAGTTTCTGTCTGAAGAAGGTTCATGCACTGCTGATTCAATGGACTGCTCCGTGAAAGCTTCTGACGGCTGCTCTCTGAAAAGTTACCCAGAAAAGAGGACAGTTTTTGTTCACAAAAGTTGCTCCTTAATCTAGAAATGGTCGGTACAGATATGATCAGAGAGCAGACAGCCTACGAGCACCGACGGGCTTTATTGGCCTGTTACATACCTACAGTGATGAGATTCTCAAGGACATGTCCAAAGCTCCGTGCTTCACGCAACATCTGCAGAAAGACAATACAAAGTCACGTCTTTTACCAATAATGGCAGCAATATTGGTGTACTCTTAACGCCTGTCTGATTCCATGTGAAATTTCCTTTTTCAAATGGCATGCCTGCGAGATAAGGTGTTGGTTGCTTCTTTATGCCGTGGGTGGCTAAGCAGAGTAAAAATGTCAATAAATCGTTGCGTTTCGCTCGGGGTGGGAGAGCCGGAGATGTCTCAGGAAGAACTATGGAGCAGTTTTCCATTTAGCTTCCCCCTCAGCTGTGCCTACTCTTGTCATAACAGGGATCACAAAAGGTTTAGCTGCCCTAACAAAAACGTGACATTTTAAGACGATATTACTGCTGATTACAGCGACGCCATTCCCAGGAGGCCGGCTTCTATTAGACACAAGGAACATGTCACACTGTAGATCATGTCATGCATCAGCAAGCAATGCCTTTTGAACAATAAAAGCGGATGAGGAGGGAGGAGTGGGGGGATTGTTGTAGATAAAAGTCATTTATTTCTACGGGCATCCCTGCTATTATTTCACAAAAACTGCTCACATGCGCCTTCCGTTCACACGAGCTGTTTGTACGCTCGCTGTGACAACGAAAAGACAAGTGGTGTGACAACCGTTTCAAAGATTCTATAATAGAAGATAATATCTCAGTGTTGGTTTAACAACTGAAGTATCTTTTCTCTGAGATCAATAAATCACTGCCACTAAATTACTTACAGTGAAAGAGTGAACGGGCTGCCTTTCAAGTGATTCATTTGCATTTTCATTGAGTGTTTTTGTTTTTCTGAAGCATTCTCCGCTCCTTTCTGGAAAGGTCAATGGGAAACGGTTGGTGTCTGCTTTATCTGCATGAGCCAACTCTCAAGTTCAGCCAAGTAAGAAATAAGATTATCTTTATAGTAGGCACTGTGAGAATCTGGCCTTTGAATCTTATTCAGCAGAGTATTAATGTCTTAGTGGGTAGAATCAGCCCCGAACTGCTATTAAAATAACCGAAGTCATGAGTGGTGTGTTTTTCGATTCGCTGAGCCCCTCATGTTTAATGGAAATTGGGTGTCTCACCTTTTACATCAGTTGATCTTAACATTTAATAGATTCTTTTAAGGATATTAATCTTTTCCATTATATCTTTGTTGTGGATAAGAGTGGGGCATACTTCTCTCAGGCGGAGCAGCTCATTAACTTCCCAGACACAAACCTTTCTACACCTGAGGTGTGATGTGAGAAAATTCAGGTGAGAAGCTGAACAGAAAGCTAACAGTTTGCCTTGCACTGTTATTTTTGTAAAGCGTATAATTAAAAACTGGTAAAGGCCTCCATTATTTCCCGAGTCCGATTGACATTTACTGAGAGCTCCGCTATTTGATCCCAACATTAAGTCAAATGCCATTGCATGCACGTTATGAAATTTTCAAATTAACAAAGAGGAACTACGTTATCCCAGTGTCAGGCAGAAAAAAAAACAGAGCCAGCACATAGACGTTTCAACATAAGTAGCCATTCTTTTAGGCCAAACTGCTGATGACAGTCTCAAGAGAGAGCAGATGCTGTTGCCTTCTGGCTCTGAGCTTCACCGTTCCATCCCAGTAACCGCCTCTGTGCCTCCTGAGATTTGCTACTGTAAAACCTGCTCTCTCTCGTGGCATCCAGGTGAAGAAAAAACACTGATACAATAGGAGGGTTTTTTTCTACCGTTACAAAAATGTCATCAGCCATCCAGGTGGCGTTAATAACAAAGATTAAATGTACAGCGTATGCCAAACATGATGTGCGTTTCTTGCATTAGCTGTCTTAAAGATCGCCAAATCAGATATGAAAACATAAAACGGGGAGATTACAGCTTCTTTCAGGGATTCTGAAAAGGATAGAAATCTTGTGAAAAGACATTTTCGCCACAAACTCATACAATCAATCATATTTGTTCCCTTTCGTGCGTCCTCCCTGTGCTCATACGCTTGACATGGCGCATTGAAGTCATGTTGGCTCCATCACATCAAATGACAACCCCAAAATTGTGGTTGTTCATGTAATTGAACTTGCCAGTCCTCCTCTGATGTCCGCATTCATCTCCTGAGACGAAACCACATTTGCCCTTCAGATGTTTACATTAGCACATGAATGGCATGAACATAATAATTTGTTCATGTTCCTGTTGCAGTCATATGTTAAGCGTCAGGGACGCACACACAACCAGATGAAACTTGGAGAGGAGATAGATCTGTGCTTAAAATGATCCAGGAATGTTGACATTTTTTGCCATCAACTAAACCGTGTAACAGGGAGCAAATCCACCCATCTCTACATTTAAACATTTAAAAAGAGACAGAAATATGTTATGTGTTATATTTTGTGGTAAATCTAGTCTCTTAAAGATACATCACTCAGGAAGACATCGGTAGGAGATCTGTCATATCTCTGTCAGTCCCCCGGTGCAGTGTTAAAGGGATTCAGGAGAAATCTCAGTCAGACAAGGTCAGAGTGTCTCATGCAACCTTTTGTGGAAAGCACTCAGCACCACAAATGGACCCTAAACTGTTTCATACCTGCTGTTTGAACTCCAAAGGCAGCTCACTAGAGTTGATTATGGAGACCCAACCCGGCACTCTCCATCCCACAGCATTTGTTCTGGGCCACTGCTGACTGAATATGACTTGAACAGCTGGAGCGACCTCACCAGCAGAGGTCAGCTACAAACCTTTCTATAAGCTGAGATGCAATTTCTTTAATCTAATGGTTGGCGGGTCAACTGTTAATACTGAGTGTTAGACAACTCTGCTACAGATGATAAAGGAGTTCTGTTTGGCCAAGTGTGTGTGGACGACATCATGTTTATGCTACGTGTATATGAAGTCAAACTTCAATTTAAATTGATTTTGCTTAGAAATCCAACCTAAGTGATGGCTTTGACACGTGTAGGCACTTAATTTTAGTACTTAAATTTGACAATATCAAGGTGGACAGACGCTAATCCGTGCTTATTTTAGCAAGCTAGGGTAATTAATTTCACAAGCTTCTATGGTATCTAGTTGTCCGAGCTAACTAGCTGGTTTGCTAAGCTAACTAGCTAGCAAATAGAAGTTATTTGGGCACACTAGCATTGACTCTATGAGTGGTAAACAAACTTAACAACCTCCTAAGTTGACATTTTGAGAAAAGAAACACTTGTTTGCTTTCCTACTGAGTATAAGATGGGATAAAGATGCCGCTCATATCTTTATAGTAAAAATAAGGCTAAAGCAGCAGCTGCGCTTAGTTTAGCTTAGCACAAAGCATGGGAACAGGGGAAACAGCTTGCCTGGCTCCATCTGAAACCACAACATGTCCCTTTTAAACTCTTTTTTTGTACACATTAAACACACAGGGTATAGTGTGTTGTTAATTAGCAAGGCTAACTGTTGTGCCTTAATGCTAACCTCTTTCTTGTTCCAGCATCGTATTTAACAGGTATGAGAGTGGTATCGAACCTTGAAAACATTCCTTCAGCATCACTTTGAAAAGATCCTTACTGTGTAAAATGTACTGTAAAGCCATATCAATGATTTCCTTTCCAAGAAAAACCCTGAATAACCTGCTTCTGAAAATAAAATAGAGGATGAGATAGAAAAGTTCACAGCACAGCAGGCTGAACAAAAGAATTAGATTCTGATGAAAGTAAAAGAATCGCTGGAAAATCTTTCTTGGAATATTTTCCCGACCTGTTTTGAGTGAACTCCATCTCACCATTACTGAGCTCTGTAGTTCTTCCCACCTCCACAGGCATAATAGGAAAATAGCTAATATAAAAACCGAAATTGTAATTCTTTCCTCTGTAAAGAGAGATGATTGCATATCAAGTTGGCTGCTTGAAGTACCTCCTGTGTATGACTCCTGTGTGGTGAGGGAGGAGGCATTTTTCTTCCAACCAATGGAAGAGTGAGTCAGGTTTATGACTATGGGGAGCAGAGGGTGGCCTTTATTTCCCTGAGAAGAGTCATTATTATTGCCCTGCAAATTTATGGCTTGCTTCTGGAGAGAACCTACCAGCAGAGTGCCTGTCATTTCTCTTACTATCTTATGCATTATTGATAAGTCTATGGTCCTATCATCCATTGTGTGCAACTGCCATAACTCAACAGCAGAAAACAACATATACAGTATAATGCAGATACGTAGCGCGAGTCCCTCTTTTGTTTCTCCTTCTGTATTTTACGCCACCATTTTTATGAGGAGTTCTACCTGTTAAACAGAAGTATTGACAAGCAGCAACTCTTAAAGGAAAATACTGCCTCATGATACATTTCTTAAGCCGTCATGGCAGGAAACATCTAACAGGCGACGGATAAGAAACGCACACTTAAAAGGATGATTCCCCTGCAGAATTGCGGAAAAAAAGAAAAAAAAAGAAAAATAATTGGCTCATCAAATTAAAGTCTGTGTCATGAACTAGTTTACACGGGTTTGACAGAATAGATGTGGGCTGTAATGAGCATGCTAATCCACAGCAAGAAGCACCAGATCAGGCACAAGAGACAAGAGTGGTTTCTCGTTTTTTCATAACGCAGGTGAACCCGGCCGAAAAACGGAAGAAAAAAAGGTTATTTTCATTAAAAAACCTCTTTGAATTCTACAAACGGAAATGAGATATTTCAATCTGATTACCGCCGACTATCATGTGGTTACAAAAATAGCTGTGTAAAAGTAATATGTGACATGACGAATTGCCAGAATTACTGATTAATTGTGGGAGTCTGCTTCAATTAATACGTCCTGATAAATGGTCGCTATTAGCTATATCCGCAGCAGTTACGTGGGGAGATAATTAGATCATCATGTTGTTAAAGGATAATAAGGATGAGCCTTTTGCAACAAAGGACACCCTCCTTTGACTCTGTCCTTCACCTGGCTGTGAACGCTGCCGCTGTTCAAAGAGAGAGCGAGAAAGAGCACGGAGGCTCAGACATCTTTCATTTCCCGTTTGCAAAAGTGCTACTAAACCTGCCATCTTCCGACGTGCGGACGTGCACAAATTATAGCTGTATGTAAAAGGCTACAACACACTCGCACATCAGAATCACTGCACAGTGCTAAACAAGTTAATCAGTGATGTTTTATTTGGCACCTCCCACATGTGCTGCCTGTTTCCCCGTGTCTCTCTTCCTCTGAAGCTCCTCTCTCTGAAGGACCCTTCAGACCAGCAGCAATCATCCTATTTAGACAGCTGAGAGGGCCGCTTTTTGAAACATGGTATTGTATAATGCTGCCTGCGCATGCAATCATGCTCTTCACTCTGTGATGATGAGGTTAATTTCAGTCTTTTGTGTAGATTTTGCTTATTTAGTTGTTTATGTAAGCAGTTTAATTTGACTCATTTTCTATCGTATATGTCTGTAAATTATAAATTGATCACATATGCTTTGTTTTTAATTAAGGTTTCATGCACTTTTGATGCCAATGCATGCTGAAATACTGATATTTTCTTTGCTGCAAAAAATATGTCACTAAAGCCAGACATGTGATTTTTGCATCCTGAGCTGCACCAGTGAAGGAAGATAAAGTCTTAACAAATTTGTTTATTAGCTTCCCACTTTCTGAGGCTTGGCCAATCCATCACCACCGAACGACCTTATGAATACATTACAATACATTAAAGCTGATTGGCTGCACAGGAGTCAGTTTGTGACTTATGTTGTTTGTCATTCCGTTGCATTAGCTCTAACTCTTCTCTCCATTACAATCACAGACACTGCGGCAACCGTTTGCGAGAGAATCTCTGAAAATCTATGTCACGTAATTCTTCGAGATTTAATTTGCTACATGGCAGAAATAAAGGAAATTACTTGTAATTCTCACTTTAGGGTTCAGCGGATTCTACACACACATATTGCAGAACCGACCAATGCTTGATAACCAAATGCTCTTGTAAGCATTTTAAGGTTGGTCATTGATTCGTCATGCCTGGCAGGAACGGGAATGACTGGGCTGATTTAGAGGGAAAACAAAAAAGGAAAAGACTGTTGAAAAGATGTGGAATCTCTCTCTAGTTTAAAGAGAAACAGTTGCTGGAACAACCTTTACATATTCATACATAAACATGGTGATATGATGTAATAGGTCATAAAAATCAACCAAAGCACAAAATAGCAAAGGCTGATTGCCGGTTGGAAACGTCAAACAGGAAGCGTCTTGTCGTGTCCAACATTTCAGACTGTTCCAACTTAAAGTCGTCAACAGCATTTTGGACTGCGACCCATCATGTCAAAATATGACACTGTGGCTACCCTTCAAGTGTAATTTCCGGAAGCTGTCTGTATTGTTTTGATGTGGCATTGACGTCATGTGACGTACTATGAAGGGTGAGAAACTCTTGAGGTGGCAACAGGGGTGTCAGATGGGTCGAACAAACACACAACTGTCATCCAGGAGAGCAGAGTCTGAATACTGTATAGAACAAATAGTCAATATAGACTTTTTTAAAGATTATTTTTGTTGGTTTTTGCCTTTATTTGATAGAATGGCTGAAGATAGATAGGAAATATGGGGAGGAGAGAGTGGGGGTGCATGCACCAAATGACGATCAGTGTGTCGAGGACTGTAGCGTCTGTATACAGGGCGCCTGCTTTGCCAATTAAGCTAAACCAGTGCCCCAATGTTAACTTTTTAAGTCGAGCTGAAATGGGATTTCGAGAGTATCTAGCTTCCGTATCGTGACGTATTTCCGAGTGAAACAGGACATGCAGGCGGGACATATCATTAGAGGGATTTGATTTGATCGTTGAGAAGTGGGCGTAGACAGACGTTCTCCACAGCGCAGTAGCTAGCTAACTGACCGAGCGTTCTTGGTGCTCTGCGGCTAAATGTTGCAGATTGATTGGTTGAAATTGTTTGGTGCTAACTTACGTAAGCATGCGGGAAATTTTGTTTTACCAGAAGAAAAAATGATCAGATTTTCATATAAGAATACGAAGAAATTAATTTTTTTTCGGCCTATATTGTCAAATAGTTGCACAATATTACCGGGGATGTGATCTAAATGGATTAAAATGACATTTTTCATTTCACCTCGACTTTAAGGCAATGAAATTCTATTTAAGTTATGCAAAGTATTCAGTAACACGGCATACATATGTTAGTTACGGCGCTAACCGACATATGGTATCACTTTTTTAAACTCAAACCATGATCTTTGTCCTAAGCCAAACCAAGTAGTTTTGGTGCCTAAACATAACCGAACTGCAACCGTTAAACCCGTGTCGGGTTAGCAGCACATAAAAGGCATAAAATGTGATCGCCAGTAAGCTTTACTTTGGAAATCTAACCAAACAGCACTATAGTTTCCAGCACACTTTAGAGAACAAGCTTTACATTGTGCGTTTGTCTGTGATTATTTCCAACCACACATTCAAGCACTTTTCCCATGTTTATTGTGATAAAGAACTGTGTGGCTCATTGATGTTTTAAGTGTTACAGTTTGTCCACAACAATGTTGGAAGAAGCCTTTTCTTTTACCGTTCACATTAATAAGAGTGCAGATGTACAGTACAATCAGCAATGGACGGTAAAGGGTCATTGCAACCACTTAAACCTTTTTGTGGGTTTTATTCTGTTGCCAGAGTTCTTCAAAATGACAAAAACATGCTTCTGACATCTACAAACTAGATCAAGAGGCTTTCAATTACTCTCTCTACAGCTGTGTATCCATTGAAAATACCCTTAAAAGTGTTTCTCAAATACATCTCCCATTGTGCTCACACCTACTGTGTGCCGCACACAAAGGCATCTAGTTTCTATTGTCATTTCCCTCTGAGAGAGCCAATAAGGTCTACTTTAAAGACACTTTATTGACTTGTCCATATGGTTTATAGCTTTCTAAATGGCTCCACTTCTCTTTAGGAATAGAATGAGAATTTAATCACACACCTTTGGCGGGCTTACCGAGGCAGCTGTGGCAGTCAACAACCTTGTCATGTCAGTCTGAGACTCAGGACAGACTGTCCTTGAAACACAAAGAACCCCTGATGACATTGATTCAATTTAGCCACTGTAGCGCTCATTCGTGGTTACAAAGGCCAGTATACTAGAAACCTTTTCAGCACTGACAATAAAAAGCCGTACTGCTCTCTGGGAATCAAAATAAGTTAGTCATTAATGCCTCCCACTTTCCCAGAGAACGCTGCCGTCATCACTGCTCCCTGCTCATCAACAATTTCAGTACAGGCTAATCATACACTTAATGATTCTGGGTCCAGGCCAGAAATGTGCAGATGACACAATTTAGTAACAGATTCGCAGAATTACAAGGTTTCTGATGTGTAATTACACAGATGTTAGGAGTGAATCAGGTACTGTACGTGGGCTTGCAGTTGATTTGTGCCATCATGTTTCATCCTGCTTTTCATTTTGAGGCAAGGACAAGCCGATACGCCTCAGTTGCTCTTATAATTATTTTTGCTCCTCTCCCTTTTCCATGCCCAGTCTCCTCTGTCATGCTCTCAGTCTCAGCCGCGGCCTGGGTGTCGATCCCCGAGGATATGCGAGCTGGAATGCCTATCTCAGGCGTCTGCAGACGGGGATTGGGAACTATCTTAGATTCGATACAATTTTCCAAATCAAGACTGAGGAATTAAATGAAATCTTAAATTGTTATCTCTCTGGTCGAATTGGTCAGTCAAGTGTGCTGTCCTGATAGACTGATAACACAAGCCATTTACTTTTTATTATCCGCATGCCACAGATTGCATCTGAATGCATTTGTGCAGAATGTGTGGATGCGAGTGTGCTTGTGGGTAGTTTGTCATCCACTCCTTCAGCTCTTCAATCAAAACTGTTCACATAGCAGTGTGGTATTCATGGGATAGATTATAATCCACAGGACAATCCTTGTATTCTCCCTGTAATATGCACACAACAGCACCACCGTCCCCAGACATGCCAGCTTCAGTGGTTGTCTGTGTTCGCCAGATAAAGATGAACAATGGTTCTAATAGGCAGCAGAGAGTCTCCTCGACCAGTGTTTCTGCAGCGCACATTTGTTCTCACAAAGGCTAAATGTATTTTGAGTGGCAGATTAAGCATATTGGTCAGGGGCTCTGCATTGTCAACTCTGAAAAGTGGGGTAAATGTGTGTTTGGATGATAATTCACACATTCTTAGGCTTGACGGCGGACAAGAAAGACGTACTGTTCTCAGTTTTTGGGAATGCGTTCCACAGATTGTTAATTATGGGTAGCATAATCTCATTAAGTCCTTTTGCTTTGCGACTCAATTTCTCTTTACAAGCATTAGTCATGATTGAGTAGTTTAGGGGTTTAAGTTCCCTCTTTTGTCTGAGTTCAAAAAAATGGCCGTCCTCTTTAGGGATCTGCTTTGTCCCATTTGAATTTCACAGGGAATCCTGATGTCCAGCAGCAGCAACAGATCAGTTTGCCCGTTCAAGTAATAGCGAAGTAATTTGGCCTGGTAAAGACATAAATGTTATTCATCATGAAGAATTGATGAGATTCACTTTTCAAGAATGGTATTGGCAGGCTATTCCCCCAAAAAAATTTTGGTTTCAAAGGTGCAGCCAATGCAGGAAACCCTAAACCTGCATTCAGCAGGGGGCGACTGCAAAAATAATTCTTGTTTTATTACCTTGGTAAACATTTCCCAATAATTTTAAGATCTCAATCGCTAGTTTCATATCTTCTTCAACAGGAAGGATGTTTATTTCATAAATTATCCCATTGGAGTAAAATTGACGATAGAGACGTAGCTTTTCAAATCTATGTTGTCCAAATATGGCCATCTATCAAATGACAGTATAAAAACATTGTGATGTGAAATGGATGGTGATAAACCTACAAAAATAATCAGCTGGGTTGAGAGCCACTCTTGGCTTTACAGAGTTTTATATCGTGATCGAGTTCATTTTTTAACTGTCCGACCTGCAGATACCATTTTGGTTCATCCTCAGCGCTCTCGTAGCATTGGTTTTGCGGCAGCAGGTAGCCATTCTCACCATAAGAACAAACTGTACATACCTGCTCAGCACAAAACAACAGGCCTTTTCATTTAGATACACATCTTAGGATGGAAAACCTTCAGGAGTCAGTGGCGACCAAAAACAGAGTTAAAAGACAGAATATCCGATAATTCTCAGGTGGACACGAACATGACTCCAAATAATGATACTACTGTGATGCTGGATATGTAAATAAATAAGAGTTTGCCAATAAGTGCGTCTTGTCAACTTCAAATGTAATATGTCAATGTTTTGATCACAATTAGTTTCTGCTGCCCCCAAGTGGCCAAAAAATGAAATTTAAACATGTACAAAAGTATAAGAAAAGTGTTCATAAAGTGCTAAAAGCAAAGAAAGTCATTAGGCAGAATGTCCCCCTTAGAGAGTTACATTAATATATATTACATTATTAGATCATGATTGATACATTAAGCAGCATTTTAATGTTGCTGTTGATTGAGGTGGAGCCAGCAGCTCTGTATAATATCAGAATAGAATATTCTATTGGTTTAATTTAAGACTGAAACAATTTGTTGATTAATTAACTCATAGAAAAGTAATGATGTTCAAAAAAGTCCTGGTTTCCGCTTCTGCATTTGGAGGACTTACTTCTCCTTAAAGTTTTATAATCATGTGAACTGAATTCTTTTGGTTCTTGGGCTGTTGGTCAGGCCAAACAAGTCATGATGAATCCAGAGAGATTGAATATGACACATGGAAATTTTTAACTGATTTTTGACATTTTGAAGTCTAAGCGATGAATATTCATAAATATTCATCACATATAAATATTCATTAGCCTCAGCCCTAGTTTTATCTTTAATAATGCATCGTATTTTATAAGCCTATGATATTATTTTGAGGTAAAATCCTTCCACAAGTAAACAGCTAGATGGAGAATAAGCTGCTGGTAATTGAAAAATACATTTCCTGTATAATGCAGTGGAGTAGAAGTGTAAAGAAGCAGCAAATTGAAATCCTGAAGTAACATATAAGTACCTCAGAATGGTACTTGAGTAAATGTAAATGTACCACTGCAATAAACAGCTCACTTTAGGTTTATCTGTTCACAAACGCCCCTTCAAGATGAACATTACTGAGTTTAATCAGCTATCTGATGTGTTTTGTAGAACAGATTTCTTTCATCCGATTCAGGCTGCCCTCCAGGGACCAGCGGAACCGTGGAACAAAATCTAGACTTCCTGTTTTTCCCTCCACACATGCAGATGTTGGCTGATTGTGCAAGAGACAATCTAATTTTCCAGAATATCTGAGGAATACGGGTGATTGTACTCTACATAAATATCAAGGTGACCTGTAGCGATGTTACGGTAGCTGTTTGCAGAGATTATCGATTTTGAGAGTAGGGTACTACTGTGCCTCGTTTTTCCCCCAAATGATCTCAGTAAATCTTGTGTTTCATCAGTCAGTTAAGACACACTGCAGGACATGGTGTCTCTACTCTCTGGAAGGTGTGATTGAGTCCTTGAGAGCTCCTTGTATAGACTAAAACAGCAATTGCTCCTCTGTCTTCAACATGTCAAGATGCCCGGTGTGTCCATGTTAGCGGCCCTGTCTCTGGAGGTTTATTTTAGACCAGCGATGTGTCATTAACAGCTCCGTCCACAGGGCTGATGAATAAACTCTTAAGTCTGTGGTATTTGCATGACGTTGCCCTCCCTCCGAGTGTAAACATTGTGGAGACAGATTAGTTCTGCCGCTGTGGGTAAAGAAGATTAGCAGAGATTATTAACAAACATGTTGGATTAAATAGACAGTATCACTCCCTTCTTTACAGACATCCCAGCCGTGTGGTTAAAACAGAACTCGGGGGTGAGCCAGCAGGGTGGTTCAAACATGGTGCCTCAGCAGGGTGGCAGTCGTCGCCGGGATTGGACCCGTAGCTGCCTGGATTCAATCTTCTCGGTCCCAATTAAAGTCAGATTTACTGACATCAGTCGCAGTTCACCACAGTGATTACTCTCAAGCTGTTCACAGAGGAGTTGACACAGAGTTTATGGGAACTGCCATTAATTGGAGGTTTTCACTCTCACTTTGCGTCTACTCATTCACCTTAACTCATTTCCATTAGAATAGATGACAGATGCGGTACACTGTAAAGCAGCATAATCATACCGACACCTATATCATTAACGGACAGCTCTAAATAATATGTTTCTGCTTTCTTCTGGTCAAAGGAAACGGTAAATGGACTGTACTTCTATAGCGCTTTTCTAGTCTTTGCGACCACTTAAAGCTGCCTTTACATTACATGTCACATTCACCCATTCACGCAGAAGCTGCTACGTTGAGTGCCCAACTGTCAATCAGTTTTCACATTCATAACCGTTGGCTATGCCACCGGGAGCAGTTTGGGGTTCAGTGTTTTGCCCAAGGACACGTACACGACATGTAGACTGAGGGAGCTGGGGATCAAACCTGCGACCTTCCGATTGAAAGACGCCCGACTCTACCACTGAGCCACAGCCGCCCTGTCAAACTTCAGTTTGATTTGGTTATAATATGCATTTACTTTAGCTCTACCTGTCGCCATTTGTTGGTTGTTAATAATAGTCTATAAATGCTTTGCGGTTTCTAATGCTATGGAGAGAAATAGGCTTGAGCTATCTCTCCGTCACTTTCCTTATTTACACCACCTCTACTCCAACACATTTCTGACGGGAATGTTGTACCTTTAACTCCACCACATTTTCAAATGACATACAGACCTTTTCAAATATGGTAATTGTAAAATAAATTCCAAGCTATATTTAAAATTTGAGAAAACAAAAAACAAAACTTCAATGATTAGTTGATTAATCAATTACTTGATTAAACAACTTTAAAAATATTACAAACTACTGTTTTGAGAATCATTTTTGAGGCAAAAATGACAAATGTTTTGGTTTCATACTCGTGAACGCAACGATTTGAACCCGTCCCTATAATATATGTCTATAAATCTATAAATAATAGAATCAGTCGTCTCTCATAGCTTGTGTTCTCGTGATTACTTGATAATTTTCAAGTCATCTAGAAAACAAAACAACAGGCTGGTCACTGATATTACAGAGCAGGACATGTCATGCTGCCATGCTGCCACTGGCCACACTGATGAGGTAAGTTAAACCTGTTTCTATGTTTGTGCTTTTGCAACTCTGGGGATACGAGTTATGATCATCTGGCATCACAGCGGTGCAGCGTTGTTATCTCCAGGTAACGAGATAAATAAGTCGAGATCTCAAAAAAACTAATGAAATTAACTCGTTATGACAGGAAAACGGAGTAAATAAAATGTATGAATGCATGTCCACTAAAGGCTTCCGTAAATTACACATTAAAGCATAACAAACAATAATCTAATGATGATATGCTGTATAATCGCACATACATACAATATCATTATATATTCTAATATGTACTTCTGCTTTTCTGGTAAAAATGTACTTTTAACATTTTAAATGCAGGACTTTCAACCTTAATGGAGTATTTTTATAGCGGGGAACTTAAGTATCAGCATACCTCCTCAGACTCAGACATTTGTACAACCCAAGCTTCAAGTGTTACAGATTCTTGGGAGAAAGGTTGAAAGACCAGTTCGGCCAAATAACCCAACAGTTATATAAAAACATCACACTAACACTAGGTCAAAAAGCCCATTGAGCTACATGAACCCAGAATTGCATTGTTGTTATATTGACCCAGTGATTTTAGGTTGATTGGAATTAAACCAGGATGCAAAGAAAAGACCAACTACCCATAAGCGAAAGGCTTTCACTGTTTATCTCATTTTCAGATAATGCTATCTAAGCTTATAAATAAACCTATTGATTTGTTCACTTAAGCAATTTTGGTCCATCTACAAAAGGAAGTCAATAAGCACCTTGCAGGGACATGATAAGAATGAATCCTTGAAGCATATTTCTGTAATAATGGCATTGTTCTTTTCCTGCATTGCTCCACCATGAATCTTGTATCGCAGGTGCTCAAGGCCAGACACTAAGGGGGTGTAATCATGCAATGTGTTAGAATATAAAGTTTAGAATATAAAGTTTGACCTGTGGTGGGATGATATGACCCGGCATAAAATGACAGATTTTATCTGCAGTCAGTATTTCCTCTGAGGTAGATGAGTCAGAATCTTTGAACTGGTTTTATGATGTTCTTTACAATGCACAGAATACAAATGTGTTAGAACAAGGAACGTGGCAAATAAAACTAAAAACACCACTTTTAATACTAAAACAGTGTGTAAATCTGTTTTATGCACAATGCTTTTATGTCAGTGAGGTTAAGTAAAACCTTCGCATGCAAATGCAGCCTTCATACTAGATGCACATAAGGTTCCACACACTTACTTCAAAAGTTCAGTGTAAAAACATTAACATAACTTCATAGTGAATTTTTATGACTGTACTTAAGCGAGGCCCCAGTGAAACAACTCATGCAGATCCCCGAGACACTGAAAACTTTGAGAATGAATAAAGATTTTTTTCTCTTAAAGTGAGACTTACATTTATGAGCCGCTTGAGGGGCTTTCGGGAAAGGTATTTTAAGAGACATAGTCTGTAGTCTTTACAACCGTCATTTAATTTCTCATCTTTTAATTGCTGCGCCTTTAGCGACCTAGGTATAAGATCTGGCAGCCCATGGGAGGGTCACGACCTAGACTTTTAAATCTGTGCTGTAAAGAAACAAACCTCCAATGAAGATACCTTTTGTTAAGTCGCAGTTTAATGGGAGGGATGTGTAGCACCTTCGCTTCTCATATGACAGTGTCCAGTGCCATCTAGTGGCTTTTAAGAAGATAATGAACAGTTGTTGTATGGCCTGGTGGGAGTTTTGACTCATTATTTTATATCAGTCCCTCTGGAAGATTACTATTTACTCAGCCTCTGAAGAAACAAATAGGAATCGTAAATGTTTATATAGCCATTATGATAATTGTACTGGAGGCATTACTGGATGATTTATGATTGAGAGTTTACAGCTGGCACATAATGTAATAATAATAATATACATAAAACAACCATTAAAATACCAAATGTTGATCTGACGATATGAAGCAAGGTCCAAAGAGTCCAACAACCTCATCCAAACTTTACCAATAATATACTGTATGCCCTGCTGTAAAGCCTCTGCGGTGTCATCTTTCTATACATCCACTGAAATGGAATCAGTCAGCAAGTTCATCCTTCTGTTTCATGTACCGTTATATCATCCTGGCTCGTTTTAAGTTCCACTGCCTCCTCACAAGTCCTCATATCCACAACCATAGCCTGCCTGTGCTCCTCGTCCAGTTTCTTGTAGTTGTAGTAATGCATGATGAAGAAAAATATGCCAGGCACCAGCATGAACACGCCACACGCGTAGTACATGTATTTGTAGTCCCCGAAAATATCGACCAGAGCTCCTGAAAGAGAAGATGCAATTCTTTAGTTGACATTAAATCATTCTCACATTTTGTTTATGCATTTATAATCTGGAATATAAATCTTTAAATCTTCATAGTTCACAAACCTGAAATTGGAGGTCCGAGAAGCACCGGCCCGCACTCGATAATAGTGACAAGTCCGACTGCGCTGGAGAAGCGATGAGCCCCAACAAGGTCCATCAGGACTTCAAAGAGTAGAGCAGAAACCATCCCGAATGCCAAACCGAAGAAGACCGCATAAACAACTAGGCCCGCATATCCATCCGCCAGTGGGCATAAAAGGTGGCACACACCATTGTAGGAAACCGCAAAACTGAAGAAGTATTGGATCCGTGGCCTGACTAACTTTGTGTTGCCTAAGAGGCCAGTTGCTGGTCTGATAAACATGTCCACCAGAGCAAAAATAGAAAGCAGGAAAGCTGCTGAGTATTCATCAATCCCTAGGTGTTTGGCGTACGGAGCCAGAAAAACCACAGGTGCAAAAAAGCCAAAAAACATGACCACGTTGCCGGTGAGGTAAATGAGGAAGCCCCGGTGTCTGAAGAGGGAGAGATCTATGAATTTGCCCATACAGCCCTGACTCTCGCTCTGATGTTCTTCAGTCAGAAGGTTAGTCGACGGTGCACTGGTGTCAGCACCAGCAGCTTCCTCAGCAGCTGCCCCGTTACACTCTGGTGGTTCAGCCTTTGGTTTGGCTAGGGCGGCTTTGTTTACTGGTCGCATCAAAGATCCAGCTACACAGCAGTTCAAAACGATGGATCCCAGGATGAGGAAGCTCCCTCTCCAGCCGAAAGTATCAAACAGGAACTGATTGAGAGGAGCCAGAGTGCAAAGAACAACTGGGCTTCCTGTCATTGCCAACCCGTTCGCCATCGGCCTTTTGACCTGGAAGTACGTACCAATGATCGTCAGGGCCGGCTGGAGGTTGAAAGCGAGGCCGAAACCTGTAGAAATAATAAAACTAAATAACTAATAAAAAATATAGCATAAATAACATATTATGATTGGATTATATTATAATATAATCAAACTCATTATTCAGGATTGAGGATTGATACAATGATGATTTGAAAGACTTATCTGCAGAATGAAAATAAATTGTAGCTGGAGCCCTAATCATTATGTCAGACATTATGTTTAACATGCATAGTGGTCAAACTCCAAGATAAACTCAGGCCCCCGTGCTCAGTTGTTTTCTGTGGCAATGTGGGTGGAGCATCTCTACTCACTTAATGATTAAAGTCTGACAGGTTTGTTTGCTCACAGTTAGTAGCATGATCATGTGGTCTGGCATAAATCCATGCATGTGGGGATTATCTAAAAATCATCTGATTCAGTCAGACATTTTCCAAACATCAGGGCCTTATTAAGTCCAATTATTGCTTTGATGGCAGGATTTTGACAGAGCTGGAAACTGTCAATGTGATTTGAGTAGATATTTACACATTGCACAAAATGACCCCGGTTAACCCCTCACAGGGTCACAAAGGACTCGAGTGG
Organism: Semicossyphus pulcher; assembly: GCF_022749685.1. Classification (NCBI taxonomy): domain Eukaryota; kingdom Metazoa; phylum Chordata; class Actinopteri; order Labriformes; family Labridae; genus Semicossyphus; species Semicossyphus pulcher. The sequence goes on from NW_027211637.1 coordinate 24,494,141, forward strand.
ACTGAACCCGATAACCAAAAACCTCCTGAATGGGAGTTACGCCACAAGTGGCATCCTCCTGTCTCAGCCAGTCATGATCAAGCAACATAAAGCAAACATTTTAAAGCACAGTGACAAACTTGAAACGAGTCAACCAAAATCTAAATAGATTTAACAGTATTTTATAGGATAGTTAATGACAATACATACATATAATTTACCTCCAATTACTCCAACGCAAAGATACAGGTGTATGATAGTTGTGCCAAAAGAAGCAAGCACCATGGCAGCACAAACCATGACCCCGCCGACCATAACCACAGGTCTGCTGCCGTAACGGTTGACAAGAATACTGCTCACAGGTCCTGTACAGAGGAAAAAAAGATATTCAATATTTTGGCAGATTCTCTCCTGACGATCTACAGCACTGAAGCTTTATCTGCATTGACTAAACAAAGTACAAAAAATTATGATAGAAGTACTTGTCAAAATGTTCATGCATTTAACTGTTTGGGAATGTGTCAAATGTTTGAAAAGTCTGATGGCCACTGACCTCCTGCGTACATAGAAGCGAGCATGACAGAGGACACCCAGGCAATCTGGCTGTATGAGACTGCAAAATATTCCTGAATCTCCTTAAAGTAGATGGTGAGTGACTTGGGAAAGGCATAGGAGAACCCTATGGAGATAAAAGCACCGAAGACGACAGCCCAGCCCCAGCCTCCATCTGGCGGGGTGTAGCCTAGTTTGGTTGCTGCTGCGGGGGGCATGTTCTCGTTACCAGCTGGGTTGTGGGAGAAGGTAAAAGAAGTGAACACGTGTACAACACAAACCGCATATTTTCAAAGCTATGGTAGTTATCTTATACACAGACCCTAACTTAAACACTCCACGCATTAGAACTCACCTCAGCACAGTGCTTGAAACTGTATCGCCAAGTCTATGAACCGTGTTGTTGTACCAGGCTGAGGCTTTCTCCCTCAGAGAGACCCTGCTGTAAGGCCTTTGATCTCATCACGTGTGCGTGCTCGAAACAGACAAGTGACCACTCAAAAACAAAGACATAACCCTGCTGAGGCTGCAATTAATATGTAGCCTATTACTATGAATGGAACACTTTGACAAAACCAGACATGGATAAGTACCTATGTCTAACAAGTTTAAACATATATTTTTTTAAAACCTGTTTTCCTGCTGAAGCCCTTTGTACTCTCGGTGCGATTGTGTGAACACAGAATACCTACGAACTTTTAGGACTTTTACTTGCAATGAAGTATTATTGCATCTTATTGCAGTCTGGGTAAATAATCCAACAGGATTACAAACAAATAACACTAATACTGGGTCAGAATAACATATTGGGTAAAGTAAATCCAGTATTTCATTAAAGGGGAAGTTCGATATTTTTAAACCTGCGCCATATTTTTACAAATTCGGGCATTGAAATGACTCATGGGAACAAAAACTTTTGCCACTGACAGGCTCAGATTGTTACACCAGTTGTCCGACAGAATTACGGAAATGATCCCTACAAACATCGTCCTTTTTGTGTAACCAGAACAAGTGACATTTCTAGGTAAAGAAATTACAAGTAAATATATAGATGCAATATATTAGGTCTACTTACTCGATAGATAGTTGCTCGGTAGGTCCTTGTGGTCTTAGCCGCCTCCTCAAGTTTATTTTGGGCGCATGAAAGAATATCTGCAGCCCTGTTGATCAGAGGGGAAAAAATCCTCTGACGTGGTTACACAGCGTTGTGTAGAGTCCAAGGTATCATTCCAGGACACATTAAGACCAGCAATATCAGGCATCAACAGGTCCCACTCTTGGCAGCATGACATTCTTCCTCTGTGGGCATAGGGTCAGAGCACCCACAGCAACACCACCAATTCCCCGAGCTTCATGGCCTGGCAGCAGCTGGTTCACCCTCTTCTGCCTGTTGCCCCCCCCCCTCTCTCTCCTCGTTCTCTCTTCAATTTCCATGAGCTTTTCGCCCGTATACTCTGGCTGAAATAAATAGGGATGGCCATCGAATTCAAATGCCTCATCTTCATCGTCGAAATCAGGTAAATATTCAGCCATGGCTTTTGAAACTAATATAAAATATATATAATATACATAAAATATTCTTCTACATAAACAAATCCTCTCTCCAACTTAAACTCACGTTTCCATCCATCCTGTTCAGGTCACATCTTACCACCTGCGAGATTTCAGAGCAAGACTTCTGTTTCTGGTTACAAAAAAAGGATCTTACTCTTTTAAAAAAAGGACGATTTTTGATCATTTCCGTTATGTTGTCGGACACCTGGGGTAAAAATCTGAGCCTGTCAGTGGCAAAAACAAGCACTTTTAGAGGACATACTTTGATCGGGCGCAATTGCCTCAGTCTTTACCGTGGCTATGTCGGAGGCTACCTACTAGACCGATTCCAAAAGTTTTTGTTCCTATGAGTCATTTTGACACCCATTTGCAAAAATAGGGCCAAGGTTTAAAAAATACCAAACTTTACCTTTAACCAAGTTTAGGTCATTATAGTATTGTGGCCAAACTGATTGATTGTTTGACAACCCTCAATCAGAGTACATGATATAATATACACACAGATACATAGTATTGATACAAGAGAATCCAGGATTCTTTCCATATTCTGAGATAGATTAGCATATTCTCAGATTAATGAGTGTCTACAACATCCTTGACTAAAAATTCCACAAAACAAAAATTATTTTATTAGCATTCAACAACAACATCCTTCAAGACTCAGCCACAGATGTGCCATCAAAGTCTCAAGGGACCTGTAGTAGTTCAATGCAAATAAAAAGGGCTCCGATTTTATTATTATTATCATTATTAATTACAGAAGATTTATTTTAGGTTACAATATTTACACACAGTATCCTGTATCCTAAACTAGTCATTCGGGCACAGCATTTTGATCGAGTCAGTTCGCCGCTGTGCATGTGCCTCCCGTTCGTTTGTATTGTGTAAAACTGTGTATGTTCCACCAGAACTAAGGCTGTGTTTTCTTGCTGTACCTGGACTGGGCCAGGGATTAGTTTAGTTTACTTTACATATCACACACTCATTAGGATTTCATTTGTTAGACACACTAGGTGCAGGGGTGCTGTTTCACTTGTTGTTGTTGTTGTTGTTGTTAGGATAGTTAGTTTAGTTACTTAGGTTTTGTTTGTTTTTGTTTCTAATTAAGATTAGGTATTAGCTCTAGGTTGGAGTCCTCTTTTTAATATACTTATTTATTGATTTAATCAGCACGCACAGATCCTTTTCAGTTGCAGTAGTACATTTTTGCCCCACTTTTTGTTTGTTATAAAACGATCACACTTCATAAATAACTTTGTTTTACCAAGAACAACTGGTTTTATGTTGCTTCCCTTCCCCCCTACGAGCTGGGTCGTAACAACATGCTCAAATAAATCTAACCACTTGTTCTGCAAATAACTATGGAATTGTGCCCAAACAGTTGAATCAGCAGCTGGGCCAAGGACTTGCAGAGGGAGCTATGCGTTAGGGTTGGGGAACATCTATTTTAATATTGAAGATATATATCAATCACAAAAAAACAAATCATAGTCGCCACAAAAAAACAACTGTGGATTACTAAATACCTAAGCAGCAAGCAACAACGACTGTAGCACTGCCGAGAGTTTGATATGGCAAAGCAGATTCATCGTCACACAGCTCCAGCTAGCTAGCTACTTCCTGCTAGCGGCAGCGTTAGGTAAAGAAAACCCGAGCAAAAAAAGTACACGAAAGAAGTTTCCTCACACGATGCTGACTTACTACATTAATGAAGCTCGTTCAGCCAGTCGTCTTCATCCTCCTCCTCAGTATCCTTCATGTTTGACATCACGAACACTTCGACCAAGTTAGCCTTTTCACTGCTGTGGTAAGTAGTCCGTGAGTCGGCGCAACTGGCTTCATCTACTATCCATATACGTGGTCTTTAATCAGCTCATTAGATAGAACACACTAGAAAGAACTGACTTATTATATAAGACCGAATTTATTCGACACAGTAACAGCTAGACTTAAAACTTTTTGGCTAATAATGCGTTACTACTATCCCACAATGCAATTTGACTGTCATTTAACGAACCAACCAATCGAATCGCAAAACATGACAGAGCGTCAGAGTTCATTAACGTTCTCATTACCAGAACGTCATTACGTAAATCTAATTTAAAATATGATTATCGTTCTTCTGCTACACTAAAATTAAATTAATGTACTTTATAACGTTAGTTACTATTTAATCTCTAGATTAAGATTAATGATTTAGAAAATGACACGTTACCCAGCAGTATACACATTGCCTTTACATACTATTCTCCATCAGAATAATGTGCATTATTATGAATAGGGAACATTGTAAATGATGATTACTTTTGGTATTCAATTGTATTTAGATGTTGATACTTTTGTAACTTTCTAATTTGACTGCATTACTTTTACTTTTAAAACATTGTTTCTTGGTTCTGTTTTTTTTATTTATTCTTTTATTTATTTTTACATCTGAGCACGCTTTTTTCACTGGGAGGCAATAAACTTACAAATCCTCTTTGTTATAGAGTATTGACGAAAAGTCTCTGTAACATCTCAAGAAATCCCTTCCCATATGAGGAATTTTTGTCGCTCTAACACTTGGCTTGGAAAAAAGCATCAGAGTGAGACCTCTCTCCGCAGCATAGTCGAATCATGCACTCACCACGCCTCCTTCTGTCACGCTCCTCGTTCAGCTGATGTTGTACAATTGTCAGTTCATACTTTCTATGGATTCTTCTTTTGCTTACTAGATATATGCATGGTTGGACTCGAAATAATTTTTCGTGTAAAGATAGAGGTTGGTGTCCGTTATTTGTTTTGCACACCATCAGCTGTCGACCTCTACTTGTGTTAACGTTACTCAACGGCTTGTGTAACACATGAGTGTTTGGCTAGCAACGTAAGCTTGCTAGTGTTTGGTACACCAGTGTAAGTAATTGTTAAGTAAATGTCCTTACTGGCATATATAGCTGTTCAGCCGGTAAATTAGCTCTTCAATAACCGAGCTTGCCGTGGTTATTTCAGTGTATTCAAAGATGTTTCACAACGTGAGACGATGTTTGGTCTCGGGTTTGGCCAGATTGCCAATTTGTGTAAACTCAAGGGCAATAAAAGTGGCACCTGCCTTTTGCAGACACCAGCACAGGACTTTCAGCTCTGAGTCTTCAGATATTAAGGTAAGCATTTCTCTGTGTTGCTACATTACAGTATAAACAGCTAATGTGTTGGAGGTTATCCTGCTCTGAAGTCTGTAAGTAAATTCTTCCAAAGGTTTTGCTAGAGTAAGAACCACCACTCTGTCGTTATATTGGAATAGAACTATTTCAAGGACTAGATTAAAATGTTTGCTGTTGCAAAATACAGAGTGGTTTATCTGTCTCTATTAAAACACTGACGAACAGCGTGCTGTCACATTTAGTGCAAACGGTCAAACTGACCAGTGAACGTTCTATGATGATTTGTCAACGTTCTGCGTACTTGCAGTTAGCCAGCTTCTAGCTAGGTGGCAATTGAAGACTACCCTTTAGTTCGCGTTAACTCCAGCGGCTGAACAAGTTTCCCCAACTTACCTTACTTTAAAACACACCACGTCAATATTAAAAGGTTTTCACCTGAAAAGCTCTGAATCTGAATCACATGAGCTTGTAGGTTTCAGCTTTGTAGCAAAAGTTGAGCTAGGAGTTGTCAGAATCCTTTTGATTTTGACTTTATAATACCTACACTACCAGTCAAAAGTTTGGACACACTTTCCCATTCACTTGTATGAGAAACTGTGTCCAAACTTTTAACTGGTAGTGTATGTTTGACTTTGAAATAAACTCTCGATCTATCACTTTCTTTTGTGGTGGAAATGGGCTTTTATAATTACCACCACATGTGAACTTTGCTAAACTAGTCTATATGTTATAGGCATTTTAAAGGGTTGTAATTTTCATTGTATCACACTTTTCATTCATTTGTTTATTTTCTTGATTTTCTCGTACAGTTTTGACATCATTATCTACTGACCCACTTAGACGAAGCAGGCATCTAAAATCATAGCTATTGCACCATATTTAAACCTAGCTTAAACATGTTATTCCATACTGTAATATTTTTTTCTGCACAATAGAGAAGATATCAATGTTTCCTGAGAATAAGGCTGGTTTTCCATATATGTCTCAAAGCGTTGTTCAAACCGAAAAGGCATTAACTTACAAAAGTAACCATTGAACTTCTTCCAGCTAGAAATCCCTTTTCTCCACTATTAGTCAGCTAGCTGTTGTGCTCTTGTGCACTTGTATGAGGAAGTGTGCGCTCTGTTCCAGGTGCTGTATGATGGGCTCTGTCCAATTTGTGTGACAGAGATCAGGTTCCTCGAGTTTCTGCAAAGAAACAAGCCTGGGAAAGTAGACTTTATCGACATCTCTCTGCCGGGCTATGATGGAGAGAAATACAAGGGTGTCAGCTATGAGATGGCCATGGAGGAAATGCACGTAATTGATGAAAAAGACGAGGTAAACTTCCACAGTCTACTGACTTTATTTGGACTGTAATGTTCTATATGTCAAATTGCCATTTTGGATTTTTTTAGCTTAGTCTATATGTAGTGTCACGTATGCTGTTACCTTCTGTGTTGTGGCAGGTTCACCGTGGGGTCCCAGCTTTTGCAGTCATGTACAGTGCAGTGGGACTCGGCTGGTTGGGCTGCTTTATGATGTGGCCACCTGTGAGACCACTTATGGATAAGTCGTACGCCATCTTTGCCAAAAATCGCTTAAAGTGGACCGGACGTGGGGAGGAGTGCACCTCAGGACGCTGTGAAAAGAAAACACACTGACTGTTGTCCTCAGGAACACTAAAGTATGTTGACTTGGTAACTTAATTGTGAAGAGGAACAACATAATGGTTTGTCCTGTGAGAGTTCCAAGGCTGTTATTAGCTAAAGGGAAATGTTTGCTGTCTTATTAAATGTATATGTGGTGAAGCCATGATTTGAATGCAGAGTGTGTTTCCTTTTAAGACTGTAAGTGTGATTAAACATACAGTTAATTCAGCTAAAAAGCCCCTGGAAATAGTTTAAATATTAGAAATTAACCCTTGAAATTAGCCGCCACATTAACATTGGAAGTCTGTGATCTATAATTATTGCAGTGATTACTCCCTTATTTCATCTAGAACACTGAGCTTTGTAAGTCAGTTTGATGTTTCTTCCTTTTTGACACCTTACAAAATACGAATCCTAACCATGAGAGCAGGAGCTTTACTCCAAATGTATAATATATAAGGCTGTCATGCTATGACAAACAGCACAGAGAGAATCGTTGAAGCAAAGTGCAGCCAATTTCCTGTCGCACGCAATATCTCAGATTGAAGCTCATTCAAAAGCAGATAGAAAACCAAACTGTCAGGAAGCTGCCACTAGATGTCATTCTAAGTCTAAAATGATGTAAGCTGAGAGGGTGAAATTCTTCCATTCTTCTTCCAGGATTTGTTTTACATGGCAGTCATGACTTCTGCCCAGATAATGATGGACCTCATTTGTTTAAAGTTGCCTTTTCTTAACAGTTTTATTTAGAAGGCAAACAGATGAGGGTAGAAATGATAAGTCTGTTAGATTTTTCCTTAAAAAAACTGTATGAAATCAATATTGAGTGATTCTGACAATAAAGGGAACTCTTGACTCTTTGAAGGTAATTTCTGTGTGTTGGTCGGACTCGTCCGCATGTTGTCAGCATGTTTCATCAGCAGTACAGAACAGCGTGTGCTTGCAAAAGCTATTATTGTCTGGTGAAGGGACAGTGATATTTACAAAACATACTCGAAGGTTCAAGGCAGAGACATTTAGGTTGTATTCACATACTGTAAACATTCAAGGTAAGGCTTTAGATTACAGCCCGCAAAATACTGGTTCATATTCATGTCAAGGTTATTGGTAAAATACTAACTGTTAACTTTTGTTTTTGGACAACGAAAAGTGATAAAAGGTGTTTGACAGAGGTGGTAATAACTTTTTGTTTAATATTCACTTAGAAATAAATATCATACAACATAGTTAGTTATATGTTTTTACTAGCTAATAAAGCAGGTACCATGGGGTTACAGTGTTGATATAGAAATTATTATTTATAATTTATTTTAAAGTGATGATACCTTTTACTTCAAGACATAACTATAAACATACAAATTAAACAAAATAATATAAAATGATAGTATGCAAAATAAACTTTTTCATTGTTGACATATATCATATCAGGTTGTCAAGTTTAAGACCCTTTTCATCATAAAAGTAATGTAGGCTAAGTTTGCTGGTACGAACCCGGTAAGTATCTCTTTGGTATTCACACATTATTTACACTGTAATGTGTTGGTTGTGATCTAAAGCATTACCACATCCAACTGTATATGCTTAACATACCATACTTGTTATTGTTTTGTGTCACATGTGCACAGCTTTCATGAATGACAGAGCCCGTGACCGGTTTCACAGCTCTGTCTGGTTTGGAGGGATGTGCGTGCGATGTTGTGCTATGACGTAAGAAGCGGCTAACCTCAGCTCCCTGAGACCCTTAAGTGTCACCCCCTCCCTAATTTTAGACATGTGCTTCCAGTCCTGCATTCAGCAGTGGCAGCACATGACTCAAAGCCTCCGTGGTCTTGCAAAGCATTGGCCATGCATGTCCACCCCCCTGCCCAGCTCGACCAATAAGATTAAAGTACAGCAGGAGAGAAGGGCTGAATTAAGTGTCAAAACACAGGAGAAATAGTGCCTCTGAGGGTTAGTGAAAAGTGCTGTATGGATTTTAACTCACATAAACATTGTTGAAGAGAATTGTGAAGACAGAAGAACAAGGTGTTGTGTCTCAGGTAAATCCTCAGTGACTGTTTTCATCAGGCATTTTCTGTCAAGGTTAGAGTAGCTTTAAGCTGCTTTGGTTCATGACCTTCCCCCACTAAGGTGGAAAACAACCATAGTAGATGTTTGACTTTTGCATACCAAAGTTATTTGCTTATTTATTTTGCTTTTTAAGTGGTTATGATACATTATATTTTACATTGTAACAAATTGTCATACGCTAATGATATGAGAGCAACTAAGGACAAACCTGTGTGTTCTCAAATTTCCATGTTACATTGCAGACATTCCTATCAGTTGGAAGAATGTACAGAGTTATTAACAGGCTTTAACGTGACTGACGCATTTGGTTTCACATAACATAAGAAGACACAGTACCAGGAAACGGGTGGAAGTGAAAGGATGTTGTGGAACATAATGTTTGTATACAATCGGCTGACCCCGAACTCTCTGTTAGTAGTTACCTGTTTATAGATGTGACAATATGTATGCTGTACACAGACATGCAGCAGAGATATTAATTAACCAAACTGAAGTGATGCTTTGACACTTTTGTTTTTATCTTGTTTTCCTTATTGTTGTTCAAAGTCAGTGACTATTTTGTATTTCGGTTATTGTAATTTTGCATGTGGTTTGGTTCTTACACAATATAGATTTATAGTACACATTTCTAGCTCTGCCAGCAGCTCTCTGCTTTGGTATTTCGGCCTGTTCAGCGTTGGGCTAGTCTGTCCACAAGTTTGGTCAGGAGTGAAATAAATTAGACTATTGGATGGATGACCATGAAATTTTATAGAGATTAGAATCCTGCTGATTTTGGTGATTAGATTTGCTGCATGTAATCAATTTCCCAAGATGATGAATCCCAATGACTTTTGGGGAGCTTGATCCCCTGCATTTTTGTAGCTGGTACCAGGTCAAATTTTAAAGTAAACACTTTTAAATGACATTCCCAGAAGCCTTAGCTATACTTTGATTAGTGCTAATGAACAACTGTTAACATGCCTAATTAAAATGGTTAACATGCTAAACATTATACACGCAAAACATCAACATGCTAACATTGTTGCTGTGAGCATGCTAGCAATGTGCTAGCAATGTAGCTGTAGCATTTAGCCCAAAGCGCCACTATGCCAAAAGACAGATCTGCTAGCACGGCTGTAGACTCTTGTTGTGTACTAATGTGTTATTTGTGTCTTTTTCTCTAGATTCCTGTTGAAAATGCTGCTACCATGTAAAACAATGCAAACTGAAGAGTGACATTTGGACTTTGATTGATTGCTGTTCACGGCTTCAGGTCAAACATGGGTCGCTACCTCAGCACCAACTCGTGTTCAAGTTCTGTGAACAAGACCTTGAGGTCATACTGCAAAATTAGGTACCTAATGAGCCTTCTCAGAAAGTACCCTCGTCTGGCTAAAGCACCAATCTGTCTGGACCCACATGGATATTATCTGCTGTCACCTCCTCATCCTTCAAGAATTACAAGAAAAGCTAGAACTTTAAATCCTAGTATAACAGGCTGTCCGTCTTACCCTACAGAAGGAGTGAAACATCTCCAGGTTGTGCGTTTTTACTCATCCTCCAATAGGAATTCATTCAAAGCTGAAGCTCCAATTGGGATCTTAGAGGAGGCTCAGAGCAGTTTAAATTTGAGTTCACTGGGAGGGCGTCTCGGTCAATCATTTAATCGATTATCCAGCCACATTAACTATTATTTCAAGAGCAAGGACATTGTACCTCTTGCTGAAAACACCAATTTTGTTGTCACAACTCCAGAATATGTTGGCAGGTCACAGAGGCGCAGTCAAAGCCATTGGGCAACAAGAGAGCAGAAAAAATCTGAGGGCAAAGACATAACACAAACCTCGAAAGACAAACCGGAGACCTCAGGAACAAGTCCTTTAGCACAGACATATTCTAGACTGCAACTATTTCACATCAGCTCTTTGGCGACCGCATTTGGCGAGAGCTACAGCTACGTTGCTAATCACATTAACTCGGCCTTCTCTCGGGGTTTTGCAAAAGTCCAAACGCAGGAGAATTTGGAAACCATATCTTCCACTAGAGGGCCAGGCAGGAAGCTGAAGAAGAGAAAAATACAAAACACTATCATCATGAACTCTCATGACGCTGAAGCGTCTCAAGTAAATTCCGGGGCTGATCAGGCAGCGGTGGAAGCTAACAACACCTCGAGCAGCCGGGAGGAGGGCTACCTTCATTTTGCACGACACATAAATAAATACTTTGGTGCCAAGGTTACTGACGGTCAGAACAAGCGAGGACAACTTCCTGTGGAGAAGAAAAGCACTTACAAAACACACCTATCAACGCAAGCTAACTCACAAACCCAAAGCCCTGCGTCACAACTGAAGCAAGAAGGACCAATCCACCCTGAAACTGGAGGCCTTTTCCACAGCAGCCAAAATACCACCAACTTCGGAGAGAACTACTTCCAAATGGCCGGCCACATCAATCAGTATTTCAAGGGTGAGAGTGGATTGGAAGAGGACATTGATCGAGATCTCCTACTAGAGATGGACTCTAGATCTGCTACCTCAGAGAGACTGAAGACTGTGTCGTTTATGGACTGCCTTCGCCACCCCACAAGTGCCATCCCTGACTTGTTGGGAGCGTATTTCAACCCGATGGCCCAGACGAAGCCCAAACCTCCAATAACTTCATCCGAGGCAATATTGAACAAAAAGGCAAGTTGAGGTTATAAGTTCAGAGATGTCACATTGATCACGAAAACAAGAAACTGTAAACATGGCGTGAAATTGGTCGTTAGCCTAGAAAGCTACATAGTCTGTCCCTTTTAGCATTGGCTTACCACATCAAATGAAATCAAACTGCTGTGCAGATGTTTATGAGTAATTTCTGCTTGTATATTCTCAGTTTTTCCTGAGTCAGAGGCAGGCAGAGGAAATGACTCGAAGGTTGATTGGCAGTCTTGCACAGGCTTCATCTCCTGAAGCTGTGACCGCCTGCGTGGAGGCACTCAATGAACATCTTATTCGTTACCCAACATGCAAAGCTGTAATGTGGCAGGTCTGTCTGATGTGAAACTATCGCTCTTAACAAAAATAATTTATAGACTGGTCCGACCTAAATTAAGTTGTTTCTGTTTCCAGGAGAAAAGTGCAGTCACACTGTTGAGGAAGAGACGAACCTTCAGGGATAACCTGGTGCTTCAGAGCACCCTAAGAGAAACGTTGGCTCTGATTGGCTATCTGGATCCAGTCAAAGGTCGAGGCATTAGAGTGCTCTCAATTGATGGTGGTGGCACAAGGTAAGTGTTGGAAAATTGATTAATTATGAATGATACCCCTTTAATTATGCAGATTTCATGCTGGAAATCTGCATTAATAGATTATAAGAATAGTTACCAATTACTTCTATGCTTACTGACTAATTGACTTGTCATCTAATTGTATCAGCTGAACACAGAGCCCTGTTTCAGATGATCTGTATATAATTACATCATTTAAAATCAGAACCAAACACTAAGGTAAACTTATTTAAATTCATCATGGCATGTATTTTCGTCCTTTGGCCTTTCCAGAGGTGTGGTGCCTCTGCAGGTATTGAAGCTACTAGAAGCTGAGACAGGAAAGAAGATCCACCAGCTGTTTGACTACGTCTGTGGTGTCAGCACAGGTGAAACTGAACTGATAATGTATTCCCAACAACAACATCTCGATGCTTCTCTCTCTGAATCTGTAAGTTTGTGTCTCACATGTGTGTCTCTGCATGTGTGTACTAAAGGTGCCGTTCTGGCCTTCATGCTGGGTCTGGCCCATTTTTCTCTGGAGGAGTGTGCCGACATGTATCGTCGTTTTGGCTCTGAGGTTTTTCGTCAGAACCCGCTGGTTGGCACCATGAAGATGGGCTGGAATCACTCTTACTATAATACAGAGACCTGGGAGACAATACTGCAGTAAGCACTGGGTTGATTTAAAGCAGTCTCAACATGTTAATAAGATAGTAATAGAATCTGGTCTGACTGAATCTCCTGTGTTACTCCATTTAGAGAAAAGCTGGGACATAGAGTACTCATTACAACAGCCAGAGATGAGTTGAGTCCTAAGGTAAGAATACTGCTATTACCATTTAATTCACAACAAAATCACCATTAAGATGTTAAGGGTATTGTTGGTGTCTGCTCAGGTTTCAGCAGTGAGCGCAGTGGTTAACTGGGGGACAAGTCCAAAGGCCTTCGTCTTCCGCAACTACAACCACAAACCAGGCTCTCTAAGCCGCTACGCAGGGGCCTCAGGCTGCCAGATGTGGCAGGCAGTGCGAGCTTCATCAGCTGCCCCAGGATACTTCCAGGAGTTCACCTTACAAAGTGATATTCACCAGGTAGGAACCACAGACTGTATCAAAGAAGTGATACCCATACCCTCTGCGTTTCAAAAGTGAAGCCATTGTGGAAGTGGTTTAGACATGCATTCTAAATATGGCCAGCAGGGTGCAGCTGCAGAAAGACTACCAGTTGTATAGAGCCAGATGAACCAAGAGGCCCACTTCTTAGAGTTTTATTACCATCATTAACCGTTTTCCTGATGTGTTAAGGGATTCAATTCCAACCCTAAAAATCAACAACAAAGCAGTTGTATTTGACAATTTGTTACCTCACCTGTCAACCAGGTTCGAGATGCAGCAACACGTGTCCACCCTGTCGTGCAAATATCACCTTGGGCTCGAAAGAACCAAGATGGCAACTTTAAAAATGCCAAAATCAAGGCTTCAAAACAGTAATCCACAAACTCCATTGGGGCTACACCCACTTCTTTTATACTAACTAAAGTAGGAACTGGCTGTTGCTTTTGCATTTGAGGTTTTAAGTGGAAGAACCCAATTTATTTGGCAAAAGATGCATCTATATTTGACTATTATAGGTGGAATAAAAATGCAGTACAAGAGCAAGACTACATAACTACCCCCTATTCTTGCCACCCTATCCAACCTTCAAAAAGGCTTCTTACAGTCCCTGAAGTAAATCAAGAGGAAGAAGGAAAATCTGCTCACACATATGGCTTACGGTGGGTTGAAACTGAACTTAATAATTGCTGTGTAAAGATTTAGATTTATTTCCGTCTGTCTTTGTAGGATGGAGGAATCCTCCTAAACAACCCCTGTGCCTTGGCTGTCCACGAGAGCCGCCTGTTGTGGCCCAATCAGCCCTTTCAGTGCGTGCTGTCCCTCGGCACCGGCCGCTACGATAACGTTAAGAGGGGACCTGCTACCTCCACCAGCCTAAGGGCCAAAATCAGCAACCTGATCAGCAGCGCTACAGACACCGAAGGAGTCCACACCCTTCTAGATGATCTTCTTGCTCCAGACGTGTACTTTCGCTTCAACCCAATGTTGAGCGCTTTGGTTACCCTGGACGAGAGCCGGCCGAGGGCCATGGACCAGCTGCAAAGAGACACGCAGAGCTACCTGGAGAGGAACCGGCCCAAACTGGCCAGGCTCTGTTTGGTGCTCGGAGCGGAGCGGACAGCTGTTAGCAGAACTAAGGACTGGATGAGTGAGAGAGCCTGGGAGATGAAGCAGAGATGGGTTTGAGTAGGTACATTACGAAGCATATCAACAATTAGAGGCATAGCCCATGTGCAGATACGTACTTACAGAGGTTGTGGACAAAATATCAGAAATACCTTAAAAAAAAAAGGCGACAACAACCCTGATGTAAAAACCACTTTGTTGGAATGTTTAATTTGACTGTTGTTGAGACCTTAGTGGTTCACCCTTCAGCTCATGGGTCATTTTTTTTGCATGGCTATGTCAGTATGTGGGTCGATCCATCAATTTGGTCCAGACTGAGTTATTTAACTCTTATTGATGGATAGCCATGAAATTTTGGACAAACGTTTATGGTCCCTAAAAGATAATGTCCGTTGAATTTGGTGATCCCCTGACCTTTCCTTCAGCGCCATTTGAGTGAAATATCTTGGACGGATTTCCCTGAAACTTGGAGCAGACCTTCATGGCCCCCCCGAGGAGGAATTGTTACAGTGGTGATGTCACCGTCGGTCCAAAATGTACCTTCAAAACTTGACATGACTTCTTGAATGCCTCTATTGCATTTTGTGTTAAGTGCCTCCCTTTATGACTTCCCGACAAAGACGCACAGCACAAATACTCACATCCATGAATTCAGCACTTTTTAATGCACTTTATTAGAAAAGTTTGTTATGTGCAAATGTGACATAATCACCATCCTTCTCAGTTTTGTTGATTGTATGTATTAGCTATAAATCACACCTCGTATTTTATTGTGCTTTGGGAATTTTATTTATTGAATAAATTCATATTTATGATGACTCTTTTACTCGTCTTGAAAACCTTTTTCCTTCACAAAACACTTTTCCTCACTCTGATCCGGGAAAATGATGCAAGACTTTATCAATGAGGGAGAAATCATCCAATCACTTGAATGTGACGGGTTAAATCCCCCCCATGTGTCTGGAAGCTGTGCCTTCCCTGTCCACAATAGACTGACTTTGTTCCACACAGAAACGCTTTGTGTGAGAGAGCGTGCGTCCGTGCCAGCCAGAGTGAAGATACAAGGTCAGTAACCCACCCACCATCTAACACAATGAAAATCAACAGCGCACATAAAAAATATTTAAATAATTTGATCCAGAACACAAGCTGCAGTTGATTGTTGCTAGATAGGACTTGGATAATACCTTAACTTCACCCCCATGTAGTTCTTGATGTGTCAGGTTTGTATTATTCTCCCCTCACAGTGGAGATGACGTTATGTGTATGTGTGGATTTCACAATGGATTTATTATAGCAGGCTCTCGGGCCCTGTTTGATGGGCGTGTAACTGCGGTCCTCGTGGGCAACATGGGCATCTGTTATCTTTCCTGACATCTGCTTTAAGATGAAGAAGTGACAAATAACTCTAAATACAGATGTCACTGGAAAGGTGCAGCTCTCTGTGAAGATGATCGTCTGACAGAAGATGAGAAAAAAGTAGGAGTCGGCTTCCACTGCAACAAGAGGAAAAGGTACCAAGGAGCTAGGAAAACACTACACTCAAAGGTAAGACCCTTACCTTTCACCAGTTTTACTTTCTTCAGCTAATTCTGAATCTAAGTTTTTGTTTATAAAGTAAGTTTTGAGGACCACTCTAGATAGCATCACCGCGTGAAGCAGTGCTTTAATCCCTGCAGCTTTCGTTCAAGACGCTTATCAATGGAAGTCAAGGTTTGAATGATGTCATTGTCCAAGTTGAGAAGTGGGCTGGGTCTAAAACTGCATCAGCACATTTTTATAAGAGTGAACACAATATTGTGCAGCTCTCACACCTGACATTGAGATGAGTGGCCTGAATTTACTTGTCTTTTTATGTGCCATTTTATTCAGTGACAAATGTGAAGTGCATTTGACTTGAACTATATGAGCTGCTTGTCCAACTGCAAGTGTAAGAAAATAACTTGAAGTTCACCCCGATAATGCACATTTACAGAGCTTAATATACATTCGCCATTATATGTTAGCTATGCTAGCAGCATCGCTATATGACTGACAATGTTGGTCTGTTGATCTGTCCTCCACTTCACCACTGAATTATCTAGGGTGTGAATACTTTTGACGTAAGTGGTCCCCTGACATTTAATTTAGTGCCATTCAGAGGTTGATATTTGTGGTTTGGATTTGATGTATTGGTTGAATTATCATGAAACTCAGTACAATTGTGTAACTTCTCCTTAAGAACATCTGTAATCGATTTGTGGATCCCTTTACATTTCCTGTAGCACCACCATTACGGTCAAAACCGTCTAATAATTGCGTTCATGACCAGATATCATTCAACATTCCCGTCATCCAGTTGGGCTTTGTGTTCTACACTAATCTGAAAAAGTTAGCATGCTAACACGCACAATTGAAAAGGTGAACATGGTAAACATTATACCTGCTTTTTGATACCTGAGCCCTAGCTAAACAATAGTATGTTAGAAATGTTGTGAAAACATGTTAGCTAAGCAACATTAGCATTTAGCTTAAAGCTATGACTCACAGGGCTGCTAGCATGGCTGTGAACTGTTAGCGGGGGGTTTTTATGAATATGTTTTTTGTTAACTCTTTTCTCACCACAAAGTCAGAACTTTTTTTAAGACAATAATGTTTTTATCGCACAGCGGTGATGACTCAATGTGGCCGTGCCGTGGAGTTCCTCTCCGGCCTCCTCTTGTGCTCTCCCTGATGCAGTGACGTCAAAGTGTAAACGATAGGTGCTCTGACTCTGAACGGGCAGCTTGTGCTGTGGAACGACCCCTCCCACAGGCCATCTGCTTTTACCCGAGCCCTGGGCACACGTGCCAGAGGAGACCCTGCGAGCATAGAGACCTTGTTGTCGTCACTGAGCCGGCTCTGTCCGTCTCTCGGCCTCTTCACTGTGCAATCTGGTGCATGGCACTGATCACTGCTCACTGCCAGGCCTGCTACAGCTCAATGTATGGGCTGGAAAAAGCCCATTCAGAAAGCCAAGAAGCTCAACATACCCCTTCTGCTTTTGTTCCCGTTACCGTGTGAGGCAAGCCATTTTTTTTTCTGTTGGGATCTGTGCCAGAGTATCAGAGCTGTCTGGTTTACGTCACAGCTGCTCTGACACTAAAAATATGAATGAAAGGATGTCAAATCTTAAAAGCTGAGTAACATATTTATGCATAATACAATTACAAGCTCTGCTTCACCTTATTTTACCCACCCACCCCCACCACCGAGCTATTGTTTAGCCAGTCAGTGCTGGTTTGTATATGCAGCCCCGTGTGCGGATGCCTGAAAGCCTACACAGGTCAGGACTCTGTCGACAGCAGTAATACGGCTTTTGTTTAACACAAATACAGCTTCTCCTGCGACTTTGGCACCGATTGTAGAAAAGAAAACTGCTCCTTCTCCCTGTAGGATTTAGTCAGCTGAATGGAAGTGACCTTTTCCTCCTCTGAGGATATGCGGGCCAAGTCTGTCTCACAAAAAGAGGATATGTTCTAATTTATAAAATGGTAAAATTGAGGGTTTGTAGAGTGATTTTAAGACATTTGATTTAAAATTACACAAGGTTAGCAATAATAACAAATAATGAAATTTGTGGTGAGAAAAATGCAAATGTTGGATATTTCCATCCTTTGTCTGGGACTTTCTCAGGGAGTCATGCGACTTGAGATTTGCCACATGTAAAATTCATACGCGAGAAACAAGCATTGCTTTCATACCCTGTTCCCGGCTCTCTGCAGGCAACAATAAAGCCCACATTTTGATGTCATCAAAACCAACAGGAATGCAAATGTTTTGTGCTTTCAGTTTGCCTGACCAAGCTGATTTTGATCACGCTGGAGCAGGTCAAAGCAAACATTATTCTGCTGTGAGACTCAAGAAATACATTCCCTGACTCTCACAGTCAAAGTGCACAAAATGCACAACTAAAAGTGAAATCAATCCAAATGTTTGTTATAATTTCTTGGAAATTCTGGTTGTTTATTTTAACGGACAAACTTTGCGACTGTTTAACGGAGTTGGATCGCTCAGAGTTATGAGAGCCGGGTCAGAACAGTGAAGTGGAGTGGGTGATGAGTAGGTGGTGTATGGCGCTCATTCATTATTCATGACATGGGTGGGCAGAGTGTAAGTGGCAGTGACAGACAGAAACTCTATTACTGAAGTGAATCAACTCCTCGAGGGTTCTTGACCTGATATTTGAAGTTCTCAGATAATTAATTGGGTTTACTGAACAAACAGGAATAATTTTGTGGAGAACAGTCTTTGGGATTATCGGTGCGTTTGGGGAAGCCACGGAGATGGGGAGGAGAGAGCCCTGATTTGACTTGAGAGCGGTATGTACTGACAACTTATTGTTCTGATCATACCAGCATGACTTGAGGTTTATTACATATTTATAGCAATAACATGATGGAAGGATTTTAAAGAGAGGCATCTAAAGCAACGTGTTTCTGATTCTCTGCTTGCGGTTGATTTTCATGTCAGCTGGAGACAAATGAATGACAATGAAGTATTCTTTAAGGGAATGAGATTAAGCAGTGTGATCTAAGTGGGATGTCATGGTTAGAAATAACCACCCATGTACTCATGTTAAGCTCTGAGGAACTTGTACATGAGTATTTCAACGTGATGCTTCTATTTCAGTAAATTACAGCTATAGTTACTTTTCATAATACGATATTTTAGCTTATAAAATACAATTCCAATTGCCGAAACCAATCAATTAAAACATGCTTTTTTTCCCTAACACTGTATCCTCTTTGCCATCTACTTATTATTATTGTTTATTTATTTATTTATTTATTTATTCGAACAGGTTTAAAGAAAACAAAATAAATAAAATATACAATTTGCTTTGGCAGATTACAATTAAAAAGACAGCTCTATAACAACATAGAAAATCATACCTTGTTCGAAAGGGTGTAGGATGAAGTTAATAAAACGTATCTAGTCCTACCCCTTTATTTAGTTACTTACTAAACTGTCGGATAAAAGGGAAGTCATTTGCGTGTTTTAACCTATGAATAAAAATAGCTCCTCCTAGACCAGCTAAACAGGAAGATCAATCTTAGTAATCTAATTATTTATTATTTAATTAAACACACATTTTCTTTACTTTTTGATATTTAAAGTTACTTTTTTTCAACTGATAATACCAAAGTAGTATTCTAATACATTGTAGTATTACCACTTTTAAAGGATCTGAGGGCTTTTTTCCACCACTGTGAGATTTAGTGTTAATCTGTATCATGACCTTTCTCATGCACTAATTTGTTCTGCTTTTTAACTGCATGAAATGGATATATTTTGCATTATAATGTTCTTCATAAAATGTGTTAACAGGCGATCTGGTGGCAGAAAGCGTTGCTGGGTTCCATGAACTGTAAAGATGGGGACACTGTTCACACCAGCGCTGCTGCTACTTTTATGGCAGAGTGTTTGGGCTCTGGACATCCCTCTGGAAAGTGAGTCATTAAACTTGCATGTCTTAATTTGTGTCTTAATTTCTTTTCCTATGAGTTTCTAATAAGCTGATGTATTTCTCTGCCCGTAGTCAGGCAGCCCCCGACCATCATAAAGCAGTCCATGAAGGATCACATTGTTGACCCCAAAGACACCATGGTCATAGAATGTGAAGCCAAAGGAAACCCTCATCCCATGTAAGAGCTGACGCCCAGTGAACAGTTTAAACCTGACATTATCTGCAAACCTCCTCAGCATGTTTTCTGTCTCTTCTCTTGCCTCTTCATGAAGTTTCTCGTGGAGGCGTAATGGGAAGTACTTGAACGTAGCGCGTGACCCTCAAGCCTCGATGCGCAGGCGCTCAGGGACGCTGGACATCTATGCCTGGAACAATCCAGAACAGTACGAGGCAGAGTACCAGTGCATTGCCTCCAATGAGTATGGATCTGCATACTCCAACAAGATCATACTACGACTATACAGTAAGATCTGTTTTATGTACATTATATATCCAACACTTATACGGGCTGCAAGTTGGTGCAGTGGTTAGTGTCCAATGTAGTCATCATCCAATGAAACCTGATTTAGCCTTTTAGTGGTAACATGTACTCCTCTTCCTCTGTGTCTGTGTAGGAGCTCCTGTGTGGCCGAGGGAGATCCTGGAGCCTGTGTTCGTCAGCGTCGGCCTGCCTTTGGTTCTGTCATGTGACCCTCCACCTGGCCCGCCAAAACCTGATACCTACTGGATGTCCAGCTGTCAGTGACCCTCTAGGGAAACACTAAAGATTGTGAACCAAACATGTTTTCAAGATTCCTCACTGATGAATGCATCTCATTATTTGTAATTCCAGGCTCATATGCGCGACCTTTCAACTGGCCCATTCAGACGGCTTTCCCCACCATGCAGGCTGTGCGGCCGGACCGCAGGGTGTCCATGGGAGTGAATGGAGATCTGTACTTCTCGAACGTCTTGTTCAATGACTCTGCTTCTGATTACTGCTGCAACGCCCGCTTCCCTTACAAGAACGTCATCCAGCAGAAGATGCCTGTCGTTGTTAAAGTGCTGACGAGTGAGTAAGATTGTTTGCTAAATGGTAAAGGGACTGTACTTATATAGCGCTCTTCTAGTCTTCCGAGCGCTCAAAGCACTTTTACACTACATGTCACATTCACCCTTTCACACACACATTCACACAATGATGGCAAAGGTTATAATGGTAATCTTGAATCAGGATCTATACACATTTATACCCTATGGCTATGGCTTCATGAGCAATTTAGGGTTCAGTGTCTTACCCAAGGACACTTCGATATGTGATTGTAGCAGTCAGGGATCGAACCACCAATCTTACCATTGAGAGACGACCGACTCCTTCACTGAACCACAACCGCCCAACGGTTAACGGTTCCCCATGTCTACTTTTTTGATATCCATGTGTTTGCCCCTTTAACCTGCATGCTACCTGGGTCAGCTTCAGACCTGGGTCTAACCCAGTGATTCTCAAACTGTGGGGCACGCCCTCCCCGGGGGGCAGCATGACAGGGGGGGCGCGCCACCGCTCCTGTGTATTTTTTTTTTGTTTGGAAAATGTAGCAGGCGGAACTATGTCTCATGATTTCCGTGAGAAGAACATCACATGTAGACTTCCACACTCTAATTGCTCTCTTTTCTTCACTGTATTAGGTTTTAATTCACAATCTTCTTTAATCTGATCACTTTGCTTTGCTTCACCCCCCCAACACACCTGCACCTCTTCTCTCTGCACAGCTGCTGGCCCCGCCCCCCTCTATCTGTCTGTCTCTCTGTCTGCTTTGTTGACTGCCTTCATCAGCAGTCTGTTTCATTAAGCTTTGACAGAAAAAAGTTTGAGAACCTCTGGTCTAACCTAAAAGCTGAGTAAATGGCCAAATTAAATACATGTAAAAGATACAAATAATTCAAGCTGTAGCTTCAGCTGGAGTTGGATTTAGGGTTCTATGATTGGAGGATTGGCCTGAGTCATGGCAGAGGTTTTTGGGCTTGTTGTGAGTCAGGTGAACCAGTTTCTATAAGTGTCAAACGACCAGAAAAAGTACATAAAAACACTATAATTCCACGTATAACACAGCAGAAGACACTTGATTAGTCTAAATTCATATGTCCCCCAATATTGATTTAAAAATAATAAGGATCTATGTGTTGCTTCCCCTTTCCCATCTTCATAATGCACATGCATTCTGTCAACAAAAGACTAACTGGGAATTGAACCAGAAATGTCTTAACATAAGCTTAGATAAATGTAATGGCAAGCCACAGGTGAAGGCTGGACTAGTATCTTCATTTGACCCACTGTCCATCTGTTCTGTTCATCTATACTAACCTGACGTTTTCTATCCTAAATCCTAATTACCAATTACTTCCTATTTTTGTGATGTATTTCAGACTACACCCTTAAAAGACTCATCAATAGTTCCAACTAAACTTACTAATCTTGGTGAGTGTGTGTTCTGCTTCACCTGTCCTCTCTGAGTTAACTGTTTGCAGTCTTACAACATGTCTGACCGTTGTGTTCCCCTGTGTTTCCAATCAGCCCGTACAGTGTCCGAGGCTGCCCCCACCTGGCTGTCTCCCACAGGATCGTCCAGCTCCATACAGGTCCTGCAGGGAGAGGAACTGCTGCTGGAGTGTATCGCTGCAGGAGTGTGAGTATAAAGATCACAAGATATCCTCTAACTTTGTTCTTCTTCCAAATAAACTTTATCAATGCTACAAATGTTTCAAAAAGAGACACAAGTTATGTGTAAATTTGACTTTGATTTCATGAAAGTCCTCCTGTTTAAAGCCCTTTTTATCACCATCAAGGCCGACTCCTCGTATCACATGGACCAAGGATGGTGAGGACCTCGAGGTGACGTCACGCATGAAAGTAAAAAACTTCAACAAGATGATTCAAATCCCGAAGGCGGCTTTTGATGATGTCGGCGAATACGTCTGTGCTGCCACCAATAAGATTGGATACATTGAACACACGATAAACGTCAGGGTCAAAGGTGAGACACTTTCATTAAAAAACATATAACTTTTTATAACTGCACAATCATTTTGAGACAACTTACACACTTGTGTTGGACAGCGGCTCCATTCTGGTTGGAGAAGCCCTCTGATTTAGTTTTGGCCCCTGAGGAAAATGGACGCCTGGTGTGTCGGTCTGATGGGGTTCCTCGTCCCACAATCAGCTGGTTCATCAACGGGGAGCCGATTGAAAGTAAGACCTAATAGCTCCTAAAGTATATCTTATACTGTATATCTTAATTATATCATTGGCTGATATATTTCCTGTTTTTTTTTCCAGCTGCTACACCACAGCCTAACAGACAGGTGTCAGGAGACACGCTGACGTTACGCAGTGTGACCGCTGCTAACAATGCCGTCTACCAGTGCAACGCCTCCAACCAGTTTGGGTACTTACTGGCCAACGCTTTTGTCAATGTGCTACGTGAGTAATCACTCTGTTATCCAGGACTTTTATACTGTAAAACGATGTTTTTCACAGTCAAATTTAATACAAAGTATATGTGAAGCATTTTTCATGTCTCAGTCTTCAAACTTAAATACAGTACATAGTTTCTGCAAAGTTGCTGCAACATTGTCTTAAGTATTAAAAAGAAACATTTTGCCATTGAATTTCAAAATCAACTTTTGGAACGTATATCCTTTTAGTAATAAAACGTGCATCAAACAAATCAAACATTTCTTAACAAACTAAATTATGTTTCTTTAGATGCAACGCCACGTATTCTCGGGTCAAGGAATGAGCTCATCAAGGTGATAGAGGGCAGTCGCGCCCTCTTAGACTGCCGCTACTTCGGTTCTCCAGTGCCTGAACTGCGATGGTGAGAGCATGTTGTTTGATACTCGAATGCAAAGAGTACGTTCAGACATCAGCTTAAAGTGTGTGTCTGTGTGTGTTTATGGTTCTGCTCAACCAGGTCCAAATACGGACAGGGGAATCTTGAAGGAAATCGTTTTAAGACCTTCGGTAACGGGACGCTGGAGATAAAACACATTCGAATAGAGGACCAGGGGACTTACCTGTGTATAGTCAGTAATATTGCAGGAAGAGATGAGAGTCAAGTCCGAGTAGAGGTCAAAGGTGAGGGACGCATTATTTCATCAGAAAACTTTTACCCAAGTACTATTTGACTGTTATATCAGTCATGTTTTTTCTTCCATTCTTCTCAGAGCCCACTTTAATCGTAACAAGACCACAGAGTATGAAGGTCATTCGTGGAACTGATGTGCGCTTTGAATGTGGAGTGAAAGCAGACGTCACTACTCCTATTACAACCACCTGGATGAAAGACAAAAAGACAGTCACATATGGCTGGAGGTACGTTTTTTGAGATATACTCTAGAAATATAATATGTATTTAACTAAATTCGGTTTTCAGTGTGAGACCTAGACTGTATATAAGAAGTGGATGCAGCTATCCATTGTTTATGACGAACTATTTGAAGCCTGTTCTGCCTTTTGGCCGCCGCCATCTTGGTTTTTAACCAGAAGTAACCATATTTGGAGAATAGAGTAGATAGGCATTGCTACGTCTTTATCCTGGTTGACAGGTCCAGGTCATCACGTCTACTTTTACTCCAAATTGGGCTGTAATTGACTAAATAAACATCATAATGTATCTCATAAGATTTTTAACTAGGGATTGGGGACATAAAAATCATTAGAAAAATAGCTACAGAGGTTGAGAAATGAAGCGAGAAGAAGGGTCAATTTCTAATCTGGTTTAATGCAATTGGAATTCTTATTGCAACCAGTGGAGTCACCCCCTGCAGACCAGCATAAATGCAGGTTTAAGGCACTTACACGTTGTCTTAACTTTTGAAATATTTTATACAGTTGTTGAAATGAATCTATGACCATCTTGGACTCACCGGTTTAATTCGTTGTTATCCTCAGAATCTCTCTGGATGAATCAAATCTGGTCATCACGACTGTAAACAGAAACGACGAGGGAAATTACACCTGCATCATCAAGAGTGAACTGGACCAGAAGTCTGCCTCGGCACGCCTAATGGTGATGGGTATGACACGTTTAAAATGAACAACATCTTACCAACCATATGGCATGTATGGCCTTTAAATTGTTCGTTTATGTTTGCCTGTAGACCGACCAGAACCTCCCACTAGCCTGGAGCTGTCAGATCCATATGAACGTAGCGTACGACTCAGTTGGGTCCCTGGAGACAGCAACCACAACCCTATCACAGGTAAGTTTTTATAGTTTTGGTCAATTCTTGTAGTATATACCTGGAATGTGTCATTGTTTTTCTCTGTTACAGAGTTCTTAGTGCAGTATGATGATGATGACTGGTTACCTGGGAAGTGGAGAAACCTTTCGACGTACCCGGGGAACCTCAACTCAGTCATTCTGCATCTTACGCCCTTCACCTACTACGAGTTCAGAGTCATCGCTATCAACGAAATCGGAATGAGTCGCCCCAGTCGTCCATCTAAGCGCTTCCAGAGCAGCGGTGCACGTGGGTTTGATGCTCCTGAATTACATACTACTTGTCAAAGCTAACGTAGCAAATGTCCACATGTCTGTATATTAAATAACAAGCTAAAAGGCAGACAGTTAGCTTAGCTTAGCCTAGCATAAGACTGGAGGCAAGGAGAAACAGCTGGCCTAGCTCTAGCTTTTATGCTAAGGGATGCTAGCAAGACTTGGCTATAGCTTCACATTTAACAAGACAGTGCTAACAATCTTCTCGTCTTAATCTTGGCAAGAAAGCTAATTAGCGTATTTTTTATGTATGCTAACCTATTCCTTTAAACCAATGATCAACTGTGTTGGTTTTCCTGCACAGCCCCGGACATCATCCCAAAGAACTTAAAGGGTGTGGGTACATGGAGGAACAACATGGAGATCAGCTGGGAGGTAATAGAAGCCACCAACACACTTTAATACTTATCTTAACTGTTGAATAGTTTCTACCTTAACGAAATCAAACACTGCTGATCGCTGTGATTTCAGCCTCTGACCTACAGAGAGTGGAACGGGCCCCACCTGAAGTATCTGGTGTGGTGGAGAAGGAGAGATTCCCGAGAGGAGTGGAAGAACGCCACCACCAAGTGGCTGAAATACTACATCTATGATGCAGATACCTTCACACCGTATGAGCTCAAAATCCAGGCTGTGAATGACTTCGGGCTGGGTCCAGAGTCTCCTGTTGTCATCGGTTTCTCTGGAGAAGACCGTGAGTACCTACATTTACTGCGTCATAGTATACAGGAAGGGAGAACTAACAAGGGTCTAAGTAATGTCCATTTAGTTGCTTACACACTTTAATCTTCAGGGTATTGTACTCTTCCGCTCAGGACATTTGGATCCTTGAAAACAAGTAGTTTTTTCCTATTATCCTGCTCCTATCGTCTAATAAGATATATAGAGAAAATTACACCTATAATAACTACTTTTGCTCCTATTTATGGCAATCATTTACAGCAGAATCCTGAAGTTTTTTATATGATCATATACCCTATAACCTTAAGTGCTTTAATGTAAGACTGTCGTATGGTTGTAGTAAAGATTTCACACATTAGGTAACAATGTCTCCCCTTCAAGCTCTGAGGAATTCACACTATTTCCAAAACACCAGCTCATGGAATAAGGTCTAAAAATACCCGTACTTGTTATGCTACTGATTTCTTCGCGAATTATCCTACTTTTTATCCACCTAGAATGTCTAAGTAATGTGTTGGTTTCCTAGGAAACCTGAACAGCTTTTATGCCCCTTTGTTAGATGCTCCAAATGTCTAAAACTCTGCAAAGACCATAGCATGTGATTTACATTACTTTCATAACCATTAATGTTCTGTTTCTCCTCTGATTAAATCATGGTTTTCCTTTATTCTCTTGTCCATCTCTGTGTTACTCCCTATGTTTTATTTAGACGAAGTTACGACACCTTGAGGAGGTTATTTTTTACTTCCCTAGGTTTTCAGTTTTTCTCAGTCAGTCGGTCAGCAGTGATACAAAGCAAAGCAGAGATTTGTTTACACTTGTGCTCTAATCTGAATCTTAATCAACAGGAAATCATGAGATGTTTCAGAGGAATAAGCCACTCTCCTTGTTCATCCTTCATTCCCTCTTTTAGTGTTCACTGACAGCATCTTTGTTTTCTTCAGGTCCCATGACTGCACCCCTGAACCTGAGAGTGTCTGACATCGAGAGCACCCAGGTGACTGTGCACTGGGACCCCGTGACACGAAACTCTATGATGGGAGAACTGAAGGAATACAAGGTTGGTCGATTTCCAATTCAGTGGATGATGAACTCTGGTTATATATTATGTGTATGTTAACTAACAGGAACGGGAGAATGGGAGTTTCAGAAAGACTTAAAGTTGATTTGATTGTGTGAAAAGTAGTAAAAACTATTAAATTCTTGGTAAGTAAGTGTTAGCGCATATACACCTGGTACTAGATAGATGCACAGGGGGGAAAATACTGTGAATGAAAAGGTTGAATTCCAACTAGAAATGAGCACCACTCGTTAATATTTCAACAAGCATCCGTTCACAATGCCAAGACTCGTTTGCACTTAAGATGCAAAAGGTAACACCCAATTACATCACATCAATAATTGATAACAACATAGATTTCTTCAAAAATCCATAGAATACAAATTAAAGTATAAAAAATGAAGCAGATGGGGCACTGGTTTGGCTCAGTTGGTAGAGCAGGCGCCCCATGTCTAGAGGCTACAGTCCTCGACGCACTGATCGCAGGTTCGATTCCTGGTCTGCCGATCCATTTGGTGCATGTCTTCCCCCACTCTCTACTCCCCACATCTCCTGTCTCTCTCTTCAGCTGTCCTGTGCAATAAAGGCAAAAGGCCAAAAAATTAAAAATTAAAAAAAAAATGAAACTATATATAAAATAAACAAATATACAATATAAAATATAAATATATTTCAAAAGTTCTATGTTGCAAATTAATAAAGAAAAAAACCCACTAAAATATGAAATTGCGCTCAAATATGGTTAATGTTTCCTCATCAATCACCTATTATTTGTCTTAATTTATAGTATATTAAAATATTGGCCATGTGTTGTGTAGGATTCTATTATTTTAAGTGTAATTTTGTAATACTGACTGCATATTTTGTTTGATATAAGACCAATTTTTTGGTAAGTCTTCAACAGGATTTGATTAAATAACTGCTGTGTGTGTGTTGCCTGTCATCTCTCAGGTGTACTACTGGAGGGACAGCAGCCAGCTGAGGTGGATGAGGGTCAACAGAGGAACCAAGTCTAAATCATTTCATGAGAATGGTCCGGAGCCCTCTGGGGTCCTCACCGGGCTCATCCCGTATAGCAACTACAAGATGTATATAGTGGTGGCGAACAATCGATACGAAGGCCCGCCCAGTAATTATATACACTTCTCAACACCTGAAGGAGGTAAAAGGAAGTCCCTGATCTAACATGTCCTCTGCAAATCACAAATACACGATTGTTTCAAAAGCTCATGTGTGTTGTCTCCTGCTTTGTTTTTGTCTGTAGTACCGTCTGTTCCCAAATCCTTCAGGATCCAACAGCGACATCTTGACAGTATTTATGTGGACTGGGAGCTGCCAGCGGAACCCAACGGTGTCGTGACTGGATATTCCCTCAAATACCAGACAGGTACGCCACCCGTACCTCTGGAGATTTGTCTGTCTTCACAGACTACTCTTTAAAAGCATAATGTAGTATTCTACAGTTCTCCAAGGAGAAACAGCAATGGACATGTTTTATTTGAATAAATCTGGCAAAGGTTTCCGTTTGAAAATTGAGTCCACGTCCCAGTCGTAGATAATAGCAGACTTAAATATGCACTTAAAGCCAGAAATACCACTGAGGAGTATCCTCGAGAGGGTAATAAACACTTGTATGGGCTCTCTCTGAGCAGGTAAGGAACTTAATAGCTCAGCTGTGTGCAC
This sequence comes from Semicossyphus pulcher, assembly GCF_022749685.1. Lineage (NCBI taxonomy): Eukaryota > Metazoa > Chordata > Actinopteri > Labriformes > Labridae > Semicossyphus > Semicossyphus pulcher. The sequence goes on from NW_027211637.1 coordinate 24,522,988, forward strand.
TCAGCCAGCATCAAGAGTCCTCCTCAAGCTCTGTTATTTCCACTCTCTCCACAGTGAATGCAACCAGGGGAGAGGAGCTGCGAGTCGAGGACTTTCTTCCAAATGTCACAAGTTTCTCAGTGCGGCGATACGACCGCTACACCCGATACAGATTCTCCGTGGCGGCACGGACTCAGATTGGGATAGGGGAGTGGCATACAGAAGAGTCGCCCCACTACACCACAGAAAGTAATTTACTGCTTGCGTACCTGTAGTGGTCTGCCAAATAACCACTTTGAAGCACTAAATTAGATGTGTGTACTTGAATGTGTTTGCATGTTCTCAGCGTATGCTACGGACCAGGTGGACATCACCACTCAGGGCTGGTTCATCGGGATCATGTGTGCTGTGGCTCTGATTGTGCTCATCCTACTCATCGTGTGCTTCATCAAGAGGAGCAGAGGGGGGAAATATCCAGGTACAGAGGGGATTACCTATAATCTATGTGCAAACTCTTTAAACTGTATCTATGTTAACTTTGCAGTGTGGTTTAATTGCAGTGCGAGAAAAAAAAGATATTTCATTGGAGCAGGTGGATGACAAAGATCAGGAGGGATCATTCGACTACAGGTGAGCATTACAGCGGACAGACGAAGATGTGATAAGAAGATTTTAGTACATTTTCCAACGAGTTATGTCATGTTCACCTGCTGTTTTACATCCTATTTTAATTTGTCTAAGGTGTGTTACATAATGCAATAGTATTTATATAGTTATAATAATGCCCAGCACTGAATAGATGATTATGTTTCCAATAACTGTGCAGCACTATTGGTGAAAACTTTAACAACAGTATCCGTGTATTTGCACCGACTTGATCTGTAGCTGTGCATCAGAAATCTGTTTCTAAAGCTGCTCTGTGGTGTCCTCTTATAAACAAACCTCATGTTTACATTCAGTCTAACTAAAAAAAAACAATACACTTATTCTTTTCTTGAGGCCTGACATATTGAGTACACTTTTTTCCTACATTACAAACATTTCAAGTATGATTATTTTTCAAAATGTAACAATCGCACTCCTAGAATCCATGTTTGCTAGCTGGCAGGATCCACATTATACTTATCTATCCACATTATTACAGCAACCAATCAGTTTAAGGGAAGAAAACAAGTAACAGAATTCACAATGCACAATACAAACAACGTGGAGACCTACTTATAAAAACACTGCTCAATAGCGCCACTAGTGGTCAGAACTCATGAGTGCCTTTAATTGTGATTCAAATTTAGTACAGCTCTGCACAGTTACAAATCAACCTTGGTTACAGTATTTATAGCCTTATTTATTATAACTCTTTGACCGTACTTACATTATATTTTCTGTTTTTTTTTTTACTCTACCTTTTCTATCTAAACCTTTTTTTCCCCAAACCTCAACCCTGTTTTCCCCTCTGAATCACTCAAGGTCTCTTGAAAGGTATGAAAACACTAAATATTGACATAATTACACTATTGACATTAATTTTTATCATTGACGTCTATAAATAGTATATTTAACTTAATACTGTGTATTTAATAGTTATTAAATGAATGGATGTTCAGTAAAATGTTATAAAAAAGTGATGACGTTGAAAAAATTCTTTTCATATTTTAGGATAGCACGTGTCTCCACTCTACCTTACCCTCGACGGTATGTACATGTTATGTTATGTAATTATATCAGGCTAAATTTGATCCTAAGAACTGTCTGTCTTTTACTGCTGATATAAAATATGTCTAAACTTCAGAGGTGTGGACTGAGTCGACTCGAGTCTCTGTTTTAAAGACTTGTGACTTGACTTTACAAAAAATAAATGACTTGAGACTCGACTTGGACTTGAGGCAAGATGACTCGGATGACTTGCGTGTGTTCATAAGTTTGAATGTTAGCTGTTAAATATAAAATGATGAGATTCAATGTTGTCAAGCTTCTGTGTAACTATCAGGTATGTATGCAGCGTAAACTGGGAATCATGATTGGACAACTCAAGAAGCTCCCCGGTATGTGATTGTCATGATTGGAGGTCAGTCAAACTCCTCGCTATGGCAACATACAACATCAAAGCCCCCTTCTACCTGATGTTTTTTCCCCAAAGAGAAGCCTCGTTAGTCTTACTTGTTACATCATCATGGCTGCGTCTGTGCCAAGATAACACAGATACAATTCATTGCCATACTTTTTGAACAGGTTATATAAATTGGCCAATAATATCATTATTAGACTTTTCTCTTTATAAAGACCGGATACTACAGGTAGGAGTGCTGGATCTTGGGTGGAAAAAAAGTGACTTAACTTGCGACTTGACTTGCCTAACTAAGGACTCGACTTGACTTGACTTGACATAACCTGTGAGTTGATTTGACTTGGTCCAAATGACTTGGTCACAACACTGCTAAACTCCAGTCTTAATTTGCTGTATTGTATTAAAGAGAGGAGGAAAGAGGGCTTCAGAGACCCCAGCCGTCTATCGAGGCGATGATGAAGCGATCAGACAGTGACGACAGTCTGGTGGACTACGGCGAAGGAGGAGAGATACCGTTCAACGAGGACGGCTCTTTTATCGGTCAGTACACAGGAACCAGGAGAGACGTCAGGGAGGTGGACTTTGGTGTAGGAAGTCTGGAGCTCCACTCTCCTATGAACACCATCTACTCCCTGGCATAAAACTCAAAACACACACTATTTCTCTTGTGACTTTACTGAGCTTGTGCCCTCCACCTTGAATGAGGAACAGGCAGGAGGGAACAGCGGGAGCCTCTGCGTCCTTGCAGGCAAAGCAACTTTTAAGGCATTTGAAGGAGAAAATGGTGGAGTAGTTTGGACAATACTCAAGCTAAGATGCTTATTCATCTAAAGAATAGCAAAGCTTTACCCTTTGTGTTCGGTATTGCATTTCCTGTACATAGCAGTCCTTTGTGTTTGTGTGTGCGTACATATGGCTACACGTGCATGTTCAGCTATCAGTGGATAGAGGCTGCACATCAGAGGAGAAAGTGGATCAGTTTATCATGTTGATAAAAGCAGTTGCAAGGACCAACTTAACTACTGTTTTTCATCCTTTTCTTTAGTCTAATTTAAATATTGACATTTGTGTTATTTTTGTAAGTTGGCAGTTTGAAATAAGCTAAGATATATTCACTCTCAGGGGAGGTTCAGTGTAGTCACCTCCTCCCTGTTTTATACACCGGTGTTGAAAGTACAGTTTGAGACTATACAAGTGTTGTCGGTGATAGATGAAGGATGATAAAATATCTCCAGGGATTATCTATCATCTGCGGCGTCAGTATACAAAATGTGCTTTTATGAGAGGCCAAGAAGAGGTCAAACCATATGAGGAATCAGCAAGCAGCCATAAACCAGCTGTAAAATAAGAAAATGTTCATGTTTCTCCCTGAACTTGCCCTAACAGTCCCCCCTTCTACTCACTGTGGAGATGAAATAGGAATCTCTAATCTTAATGTAACAGCATTAGTTTATTTGACCCCTAACATCATCTGTGTTGTAGTTATGTCCTAAATGTAAATAAAGTGGGAACGTTTATTTCTAGCATGTTTGATTTGACTCTGAATATTGAATCCTATTTTTAAAGAGGTGTTTAACTCACAGCCGTGCCAATATTCAGTACAACAGTACGACCTTAAGTGTGATATTGCTTTTATACAACAGTTTAAGCAGCATATATTAGTAAACATTAACAGATTTAGAACAACTAGTTCTGCAACTTCACTGGAACTGGACTGTTAGCAAGAAACAAACATTTCCTGCACACTTGCTATTTTGTATTTGTCTACACGCTACAAGTCTAATTTTAATTCAAATATCATGTGAGAAAAAATGTCCGTCTTTGCGGTGTAAAGTTACCTACAATGTAGACAATGACCGTTGGCTGACCTGTTTAATTGAAGGCATTCAGAACACCTGAAGCAGAGTTAGTTTTGAACCAAGTTTAAGACATCAGGACGGTTACGACAATGGGTTTAAACTTAATTCTGTACTATAAAAGTTTACCGTTTTGGAAAATATGCTACTTCCGTCTAGCTTGGCGTTAGTTTAGAAGACTGATACCACTGTCCTGCCTGTATGCTTATTATGAACCTAGCACAGAGAGCTGGCTAATTAGCTTAGCACGACTTCAAGCAAAAGGAAACCAGGGAGAAACTTGCTAGCCAGGCTTTGTCCAAAGGTAACAAATCACACCGACGAGCAATACTAAAGCTCATGAATTCACTTATAGGAGCTGCACGGTGGTGCAGTGGTTAGCACTGTTGCCTCACAGCTAGAGGGTTCCTAGTTTGAGTCCGGGTTCATGACTATAAATTGCACGTAGGCGTGAGTGTGAAAGGTTATCTGTCTCTATGTGTCACCCCCGTGATTGACTGGCGATCATCCCACGGTGTACCCCGCCTCCTGCCCAATGACAGCTGGGATAGGCTCCAGCCCCCCCGCGACCCTGAACAGGATAACCGGTATAGATAATGGATGGATAGATGGAATTTTACATAAACTTGAGTGTTGTCATAAAAATTCAACATTTTACAGGAAGTTATGTTCCAGTTACTTTCTGGTTCTGCTGTTTTTCCCTGTTTCCTGTCTTTGTGCTAAGCTAAGCTAAGTTAGCTTAATGCTAGCTGTTGTTGTAGCTGGTGTCAATCTTCTCGTCTAACTCTTTGTAAGAAAGCACATAAGGGGTCAAATTATTCCTGTAACTGTTGCTGTGGTCTTTGCACATTAAGCAAAACCTAAACAATACTAACTGAACTCTGGCCTCTTCGCTGCCGTGTAAGATAACTCGTAGTTGCCTCATCATGGTCATCAACAGCTTAATGTAAAGGGACATCTTATCTAATAGCCCCTCCTGTTTATTAGGCCTGTGATATGATACTGTAGTCTTTGATGCTGTTGGACTTAACACAACATCCAGTTCTTTATCACTGCACTCATCCTATATGTTAAGACATGCCCAGAAAAAAACGTGTTTTAAGAATAAGAACAAAAAAGCAAAAAAAATATTGTTTTGCCATCCAACCTGTAACATTTATATAACTAAATAAGGTCTTTTACACGGACACAATTGGATTCTGAAAATATAAATGAAAGGCAAGGTTGAGCAAAAAATGATTAAAGTTGAATAAATATTTTGAAATATTATTATAAATATTTTTTTTCACGTGAAATGCAGAACATTTGTCGATTTTAGGTTCTGAAATGTGATCATTTGCTGCTTTTCTTTGTCATGCAGGATTTAATTACTATAATAATATGTTGGAATGTTAAATATCTTTAGGTTTTTGACTGTTGAACAACTTATTTGGGAAGTTAGAAATTATGATGGGTAAATCCTTCATGAACCAATGAATTGAGGAAACTAATCATACACTAAATCAATAGTAAAAATATTGTTAGTTATAAAACTAGTGAATTTGTTTTATGTTTTAGATTGGAGGCAAAAAGTCTAAAACAATGCCCACCGTGGCAAAACAATACAAGTTATATAAAAGATGAAGATTTTTAAAAATCTTACTAATAACACACTGTGAGCTGCAGAGCCTGCAACTACAAACATGCATCTAAACCCTACTTTAGGAGACTTGTGTTGGTCTTTCTCACCATAGAAACCATGTTAATCCTCAAGTTACATAAAATACATTGCATAAATTCATGCATCTATCAAGTTTATCTTATCTGCATGAATTGTCCAGCTGACTTGATCTCAGTGACTTTACAGGGGCAAGTTTACATAACCTCACCCGCCTCTAATCTGCCAATAAAAACATATGTCGTATCATCAGTGTCATCATCACTGTAGTCTAACGTGGTCTGTTTCACAGAGTCAATAATCCTTTTCCTGAAGCATCTGTAAGACTTCACAGGCATGCGGCCTTTGTACCTGTCTTATCACGGCTATAAGAAGGACTTCCAGGTGGATCACAAGCTCATGCAGCCAGACGGTCACTTGGGAACTGGTAAGGCATCTGCTCACAGAGGTTTTAGAGCTTGTTTTTCATTGGTATACAGGTTTTATTATGTGCAGTAATTATATTCCTGCAGTACAGCCTCTAGAATTGAAGCTTACATAAAATATGATGCAATTTACAATAATTTCCTGACACACAACATTCTTTTAAAGTGACAGGTCACTCTGAAGAGAAGGCTCAGTTGACGCAACATGGCTCGACTTACAATCTTGGCTGGTAACTTTACCTCTCAGTTGTTAACTCAAACAAAGTCAGAGGTGTTGTGCAAAAAAAATGTTAAAACTAACTTGAATAAAATATCTTTTTTTTAAGGTCTGTCCCTTTTGATGTGTCTCCAGATGGGTATGCACTCATTACTTTCCTTTGTATATCACTGAAAAATGCTTCCTGACCAACATGACCTTTCACAATTGTATACATTTTTCCTCTCTCCAAAAGTGTCCTCCACCAAACTGGTGTGCTACTTCACCAACTGGTCCCAGTACAGACCAGGTGCTGGCAGATACATGCCATCCAATGTAGATCCGCACCTTTGCACACATCTCATCTACGCCTTCTCAATAATCAGCCCCTCCAACGAGCTGTCGACCTACGAGTGGAATGATGACGTCCTCTATAAATCCTTCAATGAGCTCAAACTGAGGTGAGTTGTTCCCACCTGCAGTTTGCATCTATCTGCATCTATCATGTCTGCTGTTATTTTACGACTAATTACATCAGCTGTAGGTAGGAAGTTGTATGACTCAGTTTCCCATATAAGGATATGTTATAATTGACTGTTAGATTAAGTACAGTGGTAAGTACATGACAATATTATCCTATTTTAAGTTGTTTATTTAGGTTAGGAGGATAATTTTCTTAAGGAAAACTTATATTACTAATATACTAATACTAATATTTTTTTAATCTTTAAAGAGGGGGTATTATGCTGTTTGACATTTGTAGGACATATATCATGTTACAATGTTGGATGTCCATACTAAGCATGGGTAAAGTTTCAAGTCTGTAGGTTAAAGTACGTTGGAGTAATCCCCAGGCTTCTCAGCTCAGTCTACTGGCTGCTGTGAACGCCAGGTTACGCACAGTTTTTTCTACACACTGCACTTTGTGACATCACAAAAAGCAGCCTCAGCAGGCTTCTGAGAGCTGGCCAATCAGAAGAAAGTGGGCTCGTAGGGGGCGGGGTTTCTTAAAGGGACAGAGCTGACTGAGTCGTTTCAGGCAGAGGCTGTACGAGGGCCTGCACAGAGCAACAATCATTTCTAACTGTAAATGATGCTAAGCTACTCCACAGGTATCACAGAGTGAAATATGAAGCTTGAAATTAGCATAATACCCCCCCTTTAAAACCTGCTTCCTAATATTTGTTTTTATTCTTTATTTTTACTCTACTGTTATTTATATTACTGCATGTTAGCCTTTTAGCACATCCTTTAGAGTATGCCACGTCCTGCATTTCACTGCACATATTGAAGGTATGAAAATGTGACAAATATGCGTGTGAATCTCTAATCTCTTGAACTTTATTTAAGAAGCAAATAAAGATACTTCTCACTCTGCTTTTTTATCAGGCACCCAGTAGCTTAACAGAAACATGACATGGCAAATCTGTCACCTGCTGATATGAGTAGAGCTAGTGCAAACGATAAGGTGCAAATGTGCATATGTAATTAACTCAACTAAGGAAATCCTAGTGTCAGAGAGCGTACATACATGAATGTGTATGTATTATGCAGTATTCCAACATTGTGTGATTGGTGCTTTACAACAGCAGTAAAGTATCTGAGCTCTTTAATTGTAAATCTTTATATTCTGGCACATTTGTTGCACAGAAACCCCGGGCTGAAGACTCTGCTTGCCGTTGGTGGCTGGAACTTTGGAACAACACAGTGAGTCCACAAGGCTTCAACAGCACTGAATGATGACGATATATATATATCATAAAAATGACTTCTTAAAAAGTCAGAAATGAAGCTCAAATGTTGTTTTGCATGTTCACAGATTTACCATCATGGTTTCATCCCCTGCAAACCGCAAGAGATTCATCCAGTCCTCCATCAGATTCTTGAGAATGCACGGCTTTGACGGGCTGGACCTGGACTGGGAGTATCCTGGAGCCAGAGGGAGCCCACCTGAGGACAAGAAGAGGTTCACAGTGCTCTGCAGGGTCAGTCTGAAGCTCTGCAGAACACCAGCAGAAGCCTGATCTGAAATGTACCACAATATATCCACAATATAAAAATCTCATGCATGATTTTCCTGAACCATTTCCCTCTTGTGTTTAGGAATTACTCGAAGCCTTTGAAGAAGAAGCAGCTCAGACCAAAAGACCACGACTGCTGCTCACTGCTGCAGTGGCTGCTGGGAAGGGAAACATTGACAATGGATACGAGATCGCTAAAGTCTCAAAGTGAGTTTCCTTAACGGAAATCATTTAGCACTAAAGTAGGGGGAACAATGTATTTTTTTGAAGGAGGATAGTTATGCCTTCATCACAGCGGTACAGAGCAATAAGAAAAATAATCACAATAATAATCAATGAATATAAGGTTTCTTATTTTATTCTCTCACATCATCACTGTACCTTTCAGGTTCCTGGACTTCATCAATGTCATGAGCTATGACTTCCACGGAGCATGGGACTCCTTCACCGGTCACAACAGCCCTCTGTACAGCAGCTCTGTGGACCAGGGCGAAAACATCTTCTACAATGTGGTGAGTAAAAACTTCAACAAAATTACACACTGGAAATTTCAAACTTCCTGCTATTTGTATGCTTTTAATGTGAAATCTATTTTTCCCCTCCTTACAGGACTTTGCTATGAAATACTGGGAAAAGAAAGGAGCTCCTCTTGAAAAGCTCCTCGTTGGATTTCCCACGTATGGACGCACGTTTCGCACATCATCAGCTGCTAACGGTGTTGGAGCACCAGTCAGCGGACCTGCCTCTGCCGGGCCCTACACCAGGGAAGCTGGGTACTTGTCGTACTATGAGGTCAGAGAAGGTTCATTTAGATTACACAATAAAAGCATGATAGTAATGGGGAGACATTTCCCACTAAAACATCATGTTGAGGATGTTTCCGCATCATTTTCCTCTCCTTCTCCAGATTTGCACTTTTCTCCAAGGAGGAAGTGTCCACTGGTTCGATGAGCAAAAGGTTCCCTACACCACTAAAGGAAATGAGTGGGTTGGGTTTGACAACAGACAGAGCTTTGAAATCAAGGTAATTCATATTGCATTTCCCCCCATATAAAGGCTAAGGGCTGATCACAATCAAGCTGTGCAAAAGGGTTCTAATACCTTACATTGAGCAAAAGATGGCACTCTAATATCACCCATGTCTGCAGACTTCCTTGAGTTTCTGCATGCATTATTTAAATTAGATCAAATAAGATAGATTAAAGGTAGGTGGCAGTGTAGCTTCATTTAGCGTTCAACTAGTTTCTGCTAATAATATGTTGTAATTGTCATATAGAGAGTTCAAGAATCAGCTTTCCATAGAACAGACCCGACAGTTACCTTTCTTTCAGAACTTATTCGCTTTAAAGTTTAATATATGAAGTACTGATTGCTGTCATGAAATGCAATAGTCCCTTCAGTTATAGTCAAAACTACAGATGAAAAGAAAATGGCATAACACAACATCCTCTCAATACACACTTTACCAAAAACAACATTAAGTGACATTAACTTGTTCAGAACACATGAAACAACTCAACAAACTAAACATTCAGTCTGGCGCAAGGCATGATGGGAAACGAGGCATGATAGGCCGTAGCTACAGGATTTTGGTTGTACTACATTTCACCTTCACCGCCTAATGTTTAATATTCCTAGTTGTGTGCAAATGAATCGTGGTGATAATAAAGTGTCACTCATTGCTGGCGGACTCCCAGGGCGCCACGTTAAAAAAGAAAGTTTGCGAACCCCTGATGTAGGGGACAAAACACACCTTTATTAAAAAATATCTTTGAATCATGATGTTTATTTGAACTGACAAAGATCTCTTGTAGTTTCAAATGTTATTTTCTTGACATTCTAAACTATTGTGTGCAGATTTCTGATTTATACTCCTTGCTAGATCATTCAGGGGCAGCCTACAGTGTACGGCCACATTCATCTGTAAATTTGTCAAACAATAGCAACAGCTTTGGCATAATTTCAAACTGTAAATATTCCCCACTGTGAATGTAGAACTTCTCCCAAATGGGTATTGAGCTAATTTATGGCTAATTTTCTTCCTTTTTATATTTTTTGATTTGATCCGATACTTTTGCTACCTGTGAACAAAAATGTAGTATTTACTTGTCTTATTAAATTCAGCTTCAACACTAGAGAAAAGTCTTGGATGAATATATAATAATTTGTTACATTTGTACTGGTTATAGCATAGCTTGAATTAAACTGCAGCCCTCTCTCTAACTGATACTCTGCAGACACAGTATTTAAAAGATAACAAATTTGGAGGAGCCTTCGTCTGGAGTCTGGATCTGGATGATTTTGCCGGAACGTTCTGTGGACAAGGAAAATATCCTCTGATTAGTTACCTACGCTCGCTTCTGGATTCTGGTAAAACTAAACCTCATCACTGGAAAGCATGTTAAAAATTCATCATCTCCACCTTATTAGAAAAATCTTATGTTGAATTTAACTGTTTTGTGTCCAGACCTCCCCCCACCTCCACCTCCTGTAACCACACAACCACCAGTGGTCACCACGAGCCGCCCCGGCAGCAGCACCACCACCACCACCACTGCTGCTACTACGGCTAGACCTGGTACAACCACCACTGCGGGTGTTGCTCCCGGAGAAGGTTTCTGTAGTGGGAAGACTGATGGCCTTTACATGAACAACAAAGACAGCAGCTCCTTCTATCAGTGCGTCTACGGACACACGTACCTTCAGAGATGTCCAGTCAGTCTGGTTTTCAATGAAAGATGCAAATGTTGCGACTGGCCTTAAATAAAGATTTTATTCATGAAACTAAAGAGTGTTACGTTTCTTTAGTGTTTCATTTAATAAATGTTATAGATAGATAGACACATTTTGTAGCAGGATACTGACCCTGGATATAGGGTGATAATACGTGACCTCCGTGTCCTTAGTCCTGACAAATACCCATAAAACACTAACATGTCCCGGTTTTGGACAGGCGTTGTCCCGGTTTGGACCAATTCAAAAAATAAAATAATGCACCATGCGTGCAACACTGATTTGTAGATGTGATAGATTGAACTTTTTCATTTTTTGATTGTCAATTCTGTGAGTAAATAAGCTCATTAAGCATTTAAAACTGTTATTTAAAATGTCATTAAAACAGACAGTGACAGAGAAAAATGCATTAGTAATTATTATTAGTAAAGTCATGTGGCAATGGTTAAAAATGTAAAAATCCTTTTAAAAACATGAATCCTGTAAATCCATTAAAATGCCTAAAAACTGTTAATATGGATTTCAAAAGCTGTTAAAAACTGGTTGATCCTTTGAAATGAGAAATCGGTGGTTGATTAGTCATGCCTGCAAGGTTTTAGAAATACCTACCTGACAGGAGTTAATCCATAATCGATTTGTTGATTCTTTGAGATTAAAAATCTGTGATTGATTATTCGTGTCTGCAAGTATCAAAAAGGGGAGCTCTCGCCCCGATGCCTCATTCTCGGTCCTGCTGCCAGAGGGGGAACTTCGTGTCTGAGCGTGAGTGTCTTATTTATACAGGCTATGGTCTGAGCGTCATTAATAATATCTCGTCTTTTCAGGTTAAAAAACGAGTTTTAATCCTCCTGAACTATGAGATATGTTTGCTGACATGTTTTATTGATGTTCTCTTAGCATCTTGACTCAAGTTTGAGTGTGTTAAAAACATAATTTATACCGTTTGACTGTTAATTGTACGGAGCCTTTAAAGTCCAAAAAGGTGAAAATGTTTATCTTGTGCGCACAAGATAATAATTTGTTCCCACAAGATAATAAATTGTTCTCACAAGATAATAACTTGTTCCCACAAGATAATTATCTTGTGCGCACAAGATAATAACTTGTTCCCACAAGATAATTATCTTGTGCACACAAGATAAAAATGTTCACCTTTTGGGACTTCAGGGGCTCCGTAGTGACCTTTTTGCAGGGAGGAGAAATTGATTCTGCCATGTTTCAAACAATGGTGAAAACATATTAACATATACTGATACTGCTTTTTACAGAGCCCCTGAAGTCCTAAAAGTTGAAAAGAAAAAGTTATTATCTTGTGTGAACAAGTTAAATATCTATAATGAGTTATTATCTTGTGCGTACAAGATAATTATCTTGTGTGAACAAGTTAATTATCTATAATGAGTTATTATCTTGTGCGTACAAGATAATTAACTTGTGCGCCCAAGATAATAACTTTCCTTTTCCAAGTTATTATGTTGTGCGCACACGGAGCCGTACCACGGAGCCCCCCTGTGCCATCTGAGAAAAAAAAAGAGCCATGTGTAAATCTGTTCTCTCGGTTTGCAAATCCGTGCGCACGGTTTATCATCTGTGCCCACAGATCCATAATCCGTGCCCTAGCTCTGATTTGCAATCTGTGGGCAACGATTTCGTTCTACAGAGAACAAAGGAACAGTTCAGTAAAGTTCACAGATTCGGCTTTCTTAGATCAATAACTCTGCAGCGAAACATTGCTTATATTAAAACGACACGTCGTATGAGCCGTCCTCCGGGCTGTTTAACTTCATGCACAAATGGCTGTAAAACGAGTGCGCAGGGACCGTCTGCAAATTGCAATGCCGAAAAAGGACAGTACAAAAATATTCAATAACTTCACCCTGGTTAAGTGTTGTGTCAAAAAAATGACTTCACACCTAAATGATGTCATTTTGCTTATGCTACAGCAATGAGTTTTAGGAAAATGTGCGTTTACGCTTTTATATTAGGGTTGTTTTTATAATAACAATACACAATAACCTCCTAATAATTCATTGTAGTGTCTTTATACGGGAGGGAGGGAGGGAGGAATTTTCATTGGATCAAAAAATGGCATGTGTCCCAGAGTGCAGCAAAATTTTTCAATGTTTACCAGGAAGTTAAACATAAAATATAGATATTTTTTTCATTGTTGGGACAGATAGTGGTATTGATGACAATCAGCACAAGACATAAGTAATGGGAAAAAATTACAAAAACATTAATATAATCGGAAGTTTTAAGTTGAGAATTTCCTTTGAAAGGTTTAATGTCTCTAACCAGCTGCACTTATTTGACTAACTTGTATGAAGCAACAGCTTTGGGTCTAAACTCAGGGTCAGACAACCTGTTCCTGGTTAATGATTATCATGATTTGTGTATATTTTTCCTCAGTAAAAGAAAGATTCTCAGTGCTATTTTTCCAACCACCATGAACAGGCTAATTCTACTTGCAGGTAAGACATAATTATTCAAAAAGATCTTAAAAACAGTTTTTGAGCCAATATTTACTAACTAAATATTTTATTTGAAGGTCTCTGTCTCTCTCTTGGCACTTTCGGTGAGTTCACAGGTTATATCAATAATTAAATTGTGCAGTCTAGTAGCAATTGAAACTTATAGTTGTGCAGTTGCTGGTTATTATAAGATGAATAAAAACAGTTTCTAATCATCCATGTTTAGTGTCATCCTCCAGACTGGTGTGTTATTTCACCAACTGGTCCCAATACCGACCTGGAAATGGGAAGTTTATGCCTCAGAATGTTGAACCGAACCTGTGTACCCACCTGATCTATGCCTTCTCTGGGATCAATGAGGCGAATGAGTTGGTCACCATTGAATGGAACGATGACGTACTTTACACATCCTTTAATGGACTCAAACAGAGGTCAGTCCAGAGTTTGTAAACATTGTCTCCCGTAACAGTTTATGACAATGGAAATAAAATGTGTTTATTTTCACAGGAATCCAAATCTTAAAACTCTGTTGGCAGTCGGAGGCTGGAACTTTGGTTCACAAAAGTGAGATAAAAACAATCAATGAAGATCAATATTCTGTATACAGTTCCTCTTGAGAGCATTTTCCTTTCTCAAAAATACTTCCCAGATTCACCACAATGGTGTCAACACAGGCCAACAGAAACACATTTATCCAGTCGTCTATCAAACTGCTGAGAAAATATAATTTTGATGGACTTGATCTGGACTGGGAATACCCGGCTGCAAGAGGAAGTCCTCCGGAGGACAAGCAGAGATTCACACTGCTTTGCAAAGTAAGATGTGGAATTATTGTGTAAAACTGGTGTTAAAAACAAGTCTTGGTGTTAATTACCCATGATCCCCCGCTGTACAGGAGCTCCTCGAGGGCTACGAGGCTGAAGGAAGAACAACCGGTCAGCCCAGATTATTGATCTCTGCTGCCGTGGCTGCTGGGAAAGGAACCATTGATGCTGGTTATGAAATCGCAGAGATGGCAAAGTAAGCACCCAACATTGTTCCCATTATGAGCTGCCATCATGTTATAATGAGCGTCATCCTAAATGCATTTTTCAGGTACCTGGACTTTGTTAATGTGATGACGTATGACTTTCACGGCACCTGGGAGAGTGTGACAGGGCATCACAGCCCCTTATACAAGGGATCCCAAGACACAGGGGACAATGTGTACTTAAATACTGTGAGTACAGGATTTATTTTTATAGATGCGTCATGAATCTAAAGAAGTACTCGCTTTATTTTTTCTTAGTAGGTGCTTTTTTTATCCACCTGTTTTTATGCACATTTAAATAAAGGTATAAAGTATGCGAGTGGAAACACTACAAGTTTCAAAAATGCTGAAATATTGCAAAATGTTTTTACGCTGTTTCACATTTTTAGACATATTTTTTACAATGTTGGACGTCCACGCTAAACGTGGGTGAAGTTTCAAATCTGTAGGTAAATGTATGTTGGGAGTAATCCCCAGGCTTCTCAGCTCAGTCTGCAGGCTGCTGTGAACGCCAGGTTTCACAGTTTTTTCTACACGCTGCACTTTGTGACGTCACAAAGTGCGGCGTAAGCAGGCTTCGAAGAGCTGGCAGAAGAAAGCTGCCTTCAAGGGTCAGGGTTTCTTAAAGGGACAGAGCTGACTGAGTTGTTTCAGACAGAGGCTGTATGAGGGCCTGCACAGAGCGCCAGTGTGAGAAAACTTGTTTTTTAACTGATAATGATGCTAAGCTACTTCCACAAGTATAACAGAGTGAAATATGAAGCTTGAAATTAGCATAATACCCTGTCTTTAATGTTTGTCTGACATGAAAAAGTTGGTGCATCAATAAATGCATGTGGAGTGGATTGCAATGGAAACAGACTTAGCATCTTATCCATGAGGTTTGTGAAGCATGTGGCTTAAAGGTCTGAAGTTTCCACTCCACATTAGCTGCAAGTAAACGCATCTGATTTTTGAGGAGCAATAAGGAGGCTGTAACTTTCCTCCAAACATAAAGGTTGTCCACATTGTTTTCCTGC
Organism: Semicossyphus pulcher; assembly: GCF_022749685.1. Lineage (NCBI taxonomy): Eukaryota > Metazoa > Chordata > Actinopteri > Labriformes > Labridae > Semicossyphus > Semicossyphus pulcher. Next base: position 24,538,440 of record NW_027211637.1, read on the forward strand.
TTAGCACTGTTACCTCACAGATTGAAGGTTCTTAGTCTGAATTCCGGTTGGGACGAAGTGAGCCTTTCTGTGTGGAGTTTGCATGTTCTCCCTGGGTACTCCGGCTTCCTCCCACAGTCCAAAGACATGCCCGCTAGGTTACCTGGTGACTCCGCATTGCCTGTAGGTGTGAGCGTGAAAGGTTGTGTGTCTCATGTGTGTAAGCCCTGTGATTGAATGGCGACCAGTCCAGCGTGTGCCCCATCTCTCGCCCAACGTCAGCTGGGATAGGCTCCAGCCCCCCTGCGACCCTGAACAGGATAAGCGGTATAGATAATGGATGGTCATCATTGTTTTCTTTTATCTGAGGTTTGACTCATGCTTTATTAAATACGCCATCTTTTCCAGCAACGATTTACATCCTTAATTTGCATTAATTTGCATTTTATTTTGCACATTTCTAGAAATGTAGTTGACAGTTAGAAAACCTGACTTCTGTCCATCTCCATATTGACATTTCAGGACTTTGCCATGACATATTGGCGTGACCAAGGAACACCTGTAGAAAAGTTAAATATGGGCTTTGCTACATACGGGAGAACATTTCGACTGTCCTCTCAATCCAGTCAGGTTGGCGCACCAACCAGCGGTCCAGCTGTTGCTGGCACTTTCACAAGAGAGGCCGGCTTCTGGTCCTATTATGAGGTAAAATAATTAGCAATTAATTTCATTTAACTCATGTGTTAGAAGAAACTCTAAAAAGGTTATTTATAAATGTTGAGTTTAACTTTGTTTCCAGATTTGCACTTTTCTTCAAGGAGCCAGTGTTCACATGATTGAGGACCAGAAAGTTCCATATGCCGTCAAACAAAGCGAGTGGGTTGGATTTGACAACAAAGAAAGCATTGAGACCAAGGTAGTCATGTGTTTCTATCAACATGCTGCTTGTTTCATTCGTCAGATACAAGATGTACTAAGTCAGTGTAATAAGCTTTGTCGTTGAAGTGTTGTCACTGTTGATTTTTTAGGTCCGTTACCTACAAGAGAAGAGATTCGGAGGAGCTTTTGTCTGGGCTCTGGATCTGGATGACTTTAATGGACAGTTCTGTGGACAAGGAAACTATGTACTGATCAACCATCTCCGTTCACTTTTAGCGCCAGGTAAACACAAGTTATATACAGCTGGTTACATTAGTTTCTTTTATAATCACAAGGAATACTAACTTCATTTGTTAACTTTGATTGATCTTTTTTCCTACAGATCTCCCTCCCCTTCCCACCTCACAAACCACCCCAAACCAGGTGACTCCGTCTACAAACCAAGCTGACATCACACCACCTCGTCCCAGACCGAGTGTCCCAACTTCATCTACAACCTCAGACAACTTCTGTGCAACCAAGACGGGTGGGATTTATGCCAAACCTGGTGCCCCACAGTCCTTTTACAACTGTGCCAACGGCATCACCTGGATCCAACACTGCCCTGGTAATTTGGTCTTTCAGGATGCCTGCAAATGTTGCAGCTGGCCATAAAAGATTACACATCATTAAAGTGTAACAAGCTCTGAAATCTTTTGTTTTTAACGAAAACATTCGGGATTTGGGTTCATTTAACACTTGGGTTCAGGAAATAATATATAACATAACCTGGTTATCAGTTCACCTTAATGATAATAATATCTATTTTACTTTGTTACATGCCGTAGTGCTTGTTGTGTTTTCTTGTGTTGCTCTCTGTCCTGCTTGCTCCTCAGGTGCTGCTCTCCCTTCACTGCAGCAGGTGATTAAGCTCAGCTGTTTCAACTTGCCAATCAAGGGAGAGTATAAAGAGCAGGAGAGAGGAGGCAGCCTGTGCCAGTGGGCCATTCGGTTAATAGTTATTTAGCTAGATAGATAGATAGATGGATGGAGGGACTTTACTGATCCCAAACTGGGAAATTGTGGAAACTGGGAAATTGTGGTTGGGTGGGTGTCTGTGTTAGCTGCTTCAGTTTTGGTTTGGAGTATTTTGACTTATGTATCAGGTTCTCTTCTGTTTGTTTTGACAGAACCTTGTTTGTGTTCAGTTTGTCAATAAATCCCTTTTAAAATTGCCTCTACTTTGTTCATCGCTTCTTTTTCCTGGGTACTAATTCATTGTTGGTCCCCTCATCACCAAACCACCTTTGGGGAACGTGACAAATAGATCTCCTGCCCAGGTTAAATGATGACACAATATTAATTTTATTTCTATTTTTTGCCTAAACTAAGAAACTAAAAGAGCCCACTTTAGGGCCACACTAAAAGTTGTGAAATGGTTTACATATGTTGAAATGCTTACAAATAAATTACATCCTTGTTTCCCAAAACATTTTGCATAGTGTTCACTGTAATATCCATAAACTAAGAATGTCAGCGTGGAGTCGTTGCGTTAGCTTGTCATACAACTACTTGAAAGTACAGACATGTGTTTATAGAGCCTGTTTACATAAGTACGTTACACAGTATATTTTGGCACGTGCTGGAAACGCTGTGTGGGAAGAGTTTTAAAAAGATCACGGCGGAATGTCAGCTGTCATAAAGTATCTGGATGTATAAGTGCTACCTTTAACAAAAGAAAAGCTTAAAGTGTCTTTGATCTCAGCCCTCTGGGGTTGAGGAAGCACCTGCGCATGTAAAAATGGAACACCTGGGGGGTATACGGGCGAGGCTGCCGTCAGCTGATCGGCATATTTTACAAACTCAGAGCAAACGATTTTAGAAAGATACAAATGAAGATGAAGAAATTACACATAATCCAGACTACAATCTGCTCAGCTTCAGCTGCTGAATGCAAGAAGGACAACTAGCTAAAAAAACGCAGACCGTGTAAATACGCAAATATAATAATATCACTGCTCCATCGTTGGAGCATGATATGTTTATTATAACTCTTGTGTGTTACATTAAATTAATAAGGTTCACGGATGTATTTTTGTTAATGACAGTTTTAGAGCGTATTCTCTCAGCGGACCCATGAAGCAAATATAAAATAAATAAAACCACAATTTAAAGCAGTCCAAACGCTTACCTTCATATTTTATGAGTACAAACGGACTTCAGGCTTCAGTGCTTTTAGTCTCTGTTGCAGATGTATATCAGTAAAGCACAATGAATATCTTTCATGACTATATTTAAAAAAGTCCTGCGGTAAAGCAGAAGTGTTTTACCACTCTCTCTCCTCCCCCTCGTGATCTGCTCACAGAGCTCATAAATCAAGAGACCTGATTGATCAAGATAAGATCAAGATAAACTTTATTGTCCCACAGGTGGGCAATTCGCTTGGGCTAATTATTGTCAGTAGGTGGTGTTTAGTTCAAGTTAATCTCTTATCTCGAACATAACCAATGCTCCGGAGCAGGTTATGTGTTCAGCGTAAGTTACCATGGCGATCTACCCCGGTAAGAAGTGAACCACCTTCGTAGAACTGAAAACTCGGAGTCGACCCTGAAGTTACCTCGATACCCGCAAATCCTGCTTCGTAGCATACCTGGTTATTCAGACATAAGACATAATGCTTAAAACAACACGTGTGCCAATGGATGAACCATGGTGTTCTGTAGTTGTGATTTATCTTTAGCACACAGCCTTGTTAAGTAACACCTGTGCTGGTAATTTTCAATGCAGTAAAATTATAGCACATTGCACTTTATTTCAATGAATAATTATCTTTTACATAAACTTTGTCATATTGTCAATAGTTCTTTTTTGTGTGTGATGGTATGACACTATTTATTCATTGTTTTAAGGGTGGGGGTGTTACGGCTGTATGTGCTCCCTGTTCTGTTTGTCCCTTCTCCCCTTCTGTTTCCAACTCTGCAGGTGAACTAATTACAACGAGCTACACCTGGCCTTGATCAGTAGCCTTTTTAAGACACCAGCACTGACATCAAGAGAGGCTTCTGGAGTGGGGACTGCTGTGGTTCTGCCTCTCAGACTGGGATTTTGTGTTGTTGTGTTCTAGTTGCTTTTGTTAGCCTTTAGTTAATTTGGTTGTTAGTATGGTTTATAATAAATCCCTGGGTTTTGACTTTTTTAAGGTGTTTCCTGTGAGTTTGTTGTGATAAATGTGGATAGTTGTTAGCCCCATTGGGCCGCCTTAGGGTGGGGCGTAACAGTGTGTACCCTGTTGTTTCATTCTATAACCCTAACCTTAACAGTTGGAGAGAAAATGTATGTAGGAAAGATGTTTTTCAGTGTTTGTCTTTGCCCTGCCAGACTTTACGATGCTCCATAGTGATTGGGTTTTTTTACTCTAAAGGAAAATAAGCAAAAATAGTGAAATCAGATCAGCAAAGAACTGATAGAGTTTGCAACGTGGACAGCTAAGTCTTTCAATTCTTCCAAATCAGAAGCAACAATTTCATTATAGTTTCGATTATCGTCATGCCCACTCAAGAATGTTGCTTCCCTATTGTTATAGCTCTGCTGCAGTGATGCCAATTGTCTTCAAGTGAAAAAACAGCCTTGTTAATTCAGCCGCCGTCACATGCACCGATTTACAAGACAGGTGCAATAATGTGTACGTGTGTTACGCACACATAGGCAGGGCTGTGGCATCACACAACAACAGCGTCTTAATCTGAAAAAGGAATGCTGCAAATTATACCTCATCAAAACTCAATCTGACATCACGCCCTTTGTGAGTATTCCTTATTAACAGTCAAGAGGACAGGATGTTTTTTCCGCGTGCTGCACCTTGTATGTAAGACTCTCACATTCTCAAACCTTTTACAACCTTTAAGGTGTCAGAAAAAAGTGAAAAGGGGTGCATAAAAAAAACGTGGTTGGACTGTTACAGCACAAATAATTGCAATCCAAGCATAACAGAATTTCACACAGTTGTCTATGTGTGCTGTGTACATGGACACAATGTAAGACAGAGGCTAAATGAGCTGGCCCAGGCACGGTTGGAAAACAAGGCCTGCTTTTTAAAGGGAATGAGAGATGACACTGAGATAGGACTAAGAGATAGAGCAGAGCAACTAGAGGTGCAGTCGGGGGGGACTGCACGATCCCAATTCAGTTAAGAGAGTCCTCATCATATCATTCTTTTAACTATGTCAAGAAATGGCTTGTTGATAAATATCAACACTGACTGCTTGAACTGTTTGCATATCATCTATGAATCGGATTCTGTCCACTCGTGTTGTTTAACGTGTTGTATGCTTTTATCACAAACTGACCGCAGGGGTCAGCCCTACACATGGGTCTGTATGTGACTGACTGACTGACTGAGGGAGGGAGCGACGGTACTTTCAGAGCCGTAGAGAGAGAGTGTTGCGACACAATGGCGGATCATGGAGCATATTGGACCTCCGCTGACGCGATTCTCCGTCTATACGGCTCTGGATACTTTGTTCGGGGAGTAGGCGGGGCTGCTCCTCCGCTGTCCTCACCTACGTCCGAAGCGCGCGCCTGCTTTTAAACACGTTGTCATCGGCCTCATACGGACAGTCCTTTTAACACATTGCCCACAAAAGCGCACACTGACCTGATGCGGTCAGCCACATACTAGGGTTACTAACAACTATTGTTGTTAACATTTTTATTTTTTTAGGATGCCAAAAACATCTGGCAAAAAGGACTACCACTGAAAACTAGCCTTTTGGCTAACTCGGGTGCATTTAAATTTTGTGTGAATGTTGATTAATGTACATTGTCCCTTTTCTTCAAATAAACTATTCATAATAAGATTTTAAACAACCCCTCAGGCCTTGCACCTGCTCTTGCGCCCAGATTATGAAACATTTAATTAACATGCAAAAGTGAAAGTAGATATACCTCCAATAAAGGTGCGGGTGAAGGAAATGGCTTCTTGTGTTGAAATGGAAAGACTGGATTACATAACCAAAGGAAGGACAAGAGAATTTGTGGAATCCTTTATTGGAGCTTCTTAAAACATCAAAGCACACAGACATACAGACAGTGCCTGTATGTTTATTTTTATTATCATTTGTGTACTTTATTTTAATGTATATGTATGTAAGCAAATGCAGTTTGTAAATGTAAGATTAGATTATTATAGTCCAGTTGTATGTGTAAAATATGTGTAACATGCAAAAGTGGGCTCAGACACACCCAAAATAGACCAAAGACCTCAGGCTACAGCTTCTATACATATAGTTTAGTTAGAATGGATGTTAATGCCGACACGTAACGGGAAACGTAAAATAACCGATCTTCTCATCCCTACGGTCTGCTGTAATCTCTCCCGGGAAAAGCCAACATTATATATCAATTATACTCGCATTTAACTCACTGAAAAGCTGGAGCTCAGACTTCTTGCCCGGCCATAAAGTTCCATAAATCCTACACAGAGAGATTATTTGCCCAAACTTTGAATGAAAAAATCCCCAAAAGGCTCCAACAACTCAAACAGGCGAAGTTAAGGAGGTGGTCTGTTATATGGGAGGGGGCCAGGTCATTTGTTTAAAAACAAATAGCGCAACCTTGAAATGGATCCTGAAGCGGATTGGAAGCCAGTGAAGAGGAGCTAAAATGGGACTAAAGTACTCCTTCTTCCTGGAACCAGTCAGCAGCCTGGCTGCAGCATTATGGGCCAGTTTAAGGCTTAATATAATTAAAATGGGTGTGTAACAAAAAAAATTCACCCTCCGCACACTTATCTTGAACAATAAAATTAGCTATTAATAACAAACCCAGGCTGTAAACATGTTTATTTCCCCACCTGCTGTAATGTTATTTCTTGTTTTCTGGAGCCAGCCTCAAGTGGCCACTCGAGGAACTGCAGTATTTTTCATTCGCTTAATTTTTCAACACCGGAGGATGCCGCTTGTGTCAAACCTGACAAAACCTCACACAGGCTTGAAACAGATAATTGAGTTTTTGAGTGTTAAACATTATACAGAATTATACATGAGTTACTAACACAAACAGCTTTATTCTACTGATGAGTTAAGCTTCAGTACTGTTGCAACGTTCCCCTTTAAACGCAAAGCTAACACACTGCTGCTACACACAGTCTGATAGTTGAGTTATGTAACATAGTAAACGCTGCCAGATGATTGTTTTTTCTTTCTCATACCTGTGGTGGTGTCAGGCCATGTGACCTCTTTGCAACTGCAGAGCTGGAATCCCAACTTTGAGAGATGTATAGCCGGCTGCGTGAACCAATGGACCTATTGTTCGGCGTTTACTGTCAATAGAAACAGGAATGTAAAAGACAATATTAAGAAAAATAAGGGCGGGCCACGAAATGTCAACACAGTTAATCTGGTAATGGGCTGACTAATCCACACTTTTAAGTTTATTATAAGGTTTTAAACAAAGTCAAGTATTTGACGGTTGTCCTGATTTGCAGAGAATTATCTGCCAAATAAGGCTTCCAGAACATCAAAGTGTACCTACCAATTAACGACTAGGCCAATCCTAAAGCGAAAGAGAAGAAAGCTGCTTGCAGCGGCCGAGGTTCAGCACGAGGGGAGGATGTTCAGATGTTAACCACTCGTGGACGAAGATCTTGGACAAACAAATTAACAAACATGATAGAATTACCGAATACCGAAAAGTTCAATGTTTCTGACTTTTCTTCCGTCCAGGTGTCCAATAATATTAAGGTCTCTTAACGTTTGAATTATAAATATGCTCTCCGAGGTTGTCTGGTTTAACTTGGATGCCGTCATATTGTGAAACCTACATCCCTATGCATTTACGTTGATACAGGGGCATGCGGAGGAGAACGCAGTCAGGACGTGATCGGGTCATATCATTTGGTTTATGAAAAAGTTTAAACCGCCTCTCTGCAACTGATTGAAATTTCAATTGGGCCTTTTAATTCTGATTGAGGTGTTTATAGGGAGCATTTTTAATCGGTTTGGGCTTTTAAACTGAATATAAGCGGAATATTAGGCTCCATGTAAACCCAGCTTTAGTGAAGTGTCACATGAACATACTTGCAAAAGAAGTAAGGGTCGTGCCATGCAGCCATGGTGCAACATCTTTGTGGAATAACCCATTTAAATTTGTTTCTCACAGCTAGCCAGTTAGACAGGTAGCACACAGTGGATCTAATCTGAGAATCCCGGTAATAACAAAATATATAGTATTATATAGTAGTATTTATAGAGTGTTGTCGGTTCAACTATCCTGATCTGCATGAAGTTAATGCAACGAGTATTTATCAAAAATAATATTTGTTATCAATTATAATACAACAGTAAATTACGACCAAGTAATCTGATTGGACAAGAGGCATTATATGAGTGCTGATATAGAGAACAACATCACTGGGACTTTTCACTCTGTGTATCATTCCACCTCAGTTCTGAATACTGTTAATTAACATTACAGCAGACCGTGTACGTCTACATTAACCTCTGAACCTCTGAATCACACAGCACACTCGTATTTCACTGGTTGATCATAAATTAAAACAAACAGATAAATGTACATCATACAAAGTAGCTGCTCTGTGGTAACTTTTACACACAAAATAGCAAGAGTGCAGGAGAATGTTTGTGTTGCTTGGCAACAAAGTCCAGTTTCAGTAAAGGTATGGAGCAAAAAATAAAAACATGTTGTTGATTGTTACTTTTATCTTCAGCCCGAGGTCACAGGAATCACAGCCACCGAATCCCAACAGTGCTGATATTCAGTATAACATCACTCCCTCTCACTTATTATTACTCATTTAAGTTTATAGCAAAATTAGCATTTAAGGTTTTCTAATAGGCCTATTTGGTTGAGTAAATTAATCTATGATGCTCTTGCTTTATGAATAGCTCAGGAATCATCTAAATGATTACAACTCAAATGGAGGTGGCCATCAGTTTGTTTACCGTAATGTTTTTGTACATGCCGCATTTAATACTGCTGATACCTATTATCAAATCACCCATAATTGTTGTGGAACTATTTGGGTCAGTGTTTGTGGGTAGTTTATTTTTAATCTCAGTGTAATTAGATGTTCTTTAATTTATAATGCCGCTGTGATCTTCCCTTTTAATTCTAGCCTTGATTTATTGTTACTCTGTCCTGAACAATTAGCCTCATTTGAACAATTATCATGCCACTGTTTGAAACATTTGTGTTGATTACAGGAAGTGTATCAGAAACTGGCAACGACCTTCAGGTGATACTGATTGTTCCAGAAAGTTGACTTCAACATTATGTTGAGATGTGGTTGTTTTTGGTACCCCTACTGCTGCACTTACTACTTACCTCCGTATTATAATATACTGCACTGTATTATATTATTGTTATTATTATAATTATTATGCAAACTGTTATTATATAGTATATTATATTCAAGTATTATATAAATACTATGCAAACTGGACCGTACCACACTATATTACATCAATACTCTGTCTACATTACATTATTTTTGATAAATATGTTATTATTATTATCATTGACACCACAAACTTAAAACATTATATAATACCATATTATATTATACTATATTTCTTCTGCTGTATATACCTCTTATTGTATTTTATCTTGCCATTTTGTCTTTGTGCTGCTGCAACACCCAAATTTCCCCTCTGGCGATCAATACAAGATTATCTTATCTTAAAATCATTTCAGTGTGCACTTGATGTCCATAAAAGCAGACAGTTATTTACAGCTAGTGCTATTATATATATATATATATATATATCACACGCACACACACATATATATCTATATATATCTATATATCTATATGCTGCTGCTGCTGCTTGTCGTGTGTTTGACTGGACTGTAAGGGCTTATCTTATGGTATGCACCAGAAAGTACCCATCCTGAATTTTGGGTATTCAAAAAAAGCCTTAATAAATGATTGCAGTGTTGTTATGATATATTCTGTACGGATTTCTTGCTTTACACAGGCAATTGTGCGCAACTCATAACCTCTGATCTGAACTTACTTGAACAATGAAAAACTAAGTGGGACGGCTGCGTAATCCTCAGGATTTTTAATGTTCTTGACCTACATACCAAGTTATCTGAATGAGTCATTATTAAATAGAAAAACCAATGATTGCAGTGTTCTCTTGTCTCTATTAGACTTCGAGAATTCACCTTTAAGAAATACTTGAAGCCTTCAGGGCCTGGCCTACGGTGGCCCAGTTCCAGCTTCCATCAGTGTCCCACTTACATTAGAGTCTTGGATCATTATGAAATTGCATTAATTATCCCAACCCTCTTTTGTTTCTGTTTGCGCCACACCCTCTCAGACTTCCTTAAAACTGCAGGCTGGCATCTGTCAGTCATCGAGCAGTTTCAGAGAAGAGAAGTGCATCCTTCTTTCACCATCATCGGCGTAAGTATTCCTTTTACTCCGATTCTACTGACCCACGCTTTCACAGATTTCTTAGATGATGCACTTTTTGAATGATTTTGTTTTAATTGTGTTTTCTTATCCAAAAAAAATCTGATTTGTTTTTTCATAATTGCAGTGCTGTGAGATCACTGATTGAATCTAAACCCTTTCATCTACCGATGTTTGTGTACATTTTGTGGTGCAGAGAACAGCGAATATTTTTAAGGCATGCTCTTTGTTTGAGTATGTGTTGATAGACGTGTGTTTTCATGTCTTATTCTACATAAAATTTTAATGACAAAAGCGTATTGTTAAATTATGCTCTGTAAAACCATCATGCGTTTCAACAGTTTTTACCCTTTTCTAAGTATACCCGTCATACCCAAATAATGGCAGCAGCTAGGTGCATAGTGGCACACTTGTGGACACACCTGATGACACTAATTAAAACTCAACATGTTTGTCCCATTATTTCAATGGTACTGAATCTAAATGTATTGACTGCCTTATTTAGGGGTGTATTTGTCGCAAGGGTTTGAGGAGAAACTTGAGGAAAAGCTTTGATGTGCGGTCCTTTTAAGTGACGCATTGTAGTGTGCATGATTTGGGCTGAAAAAAATGACATGTAATTGCAGTGATCAGTGTCTTTAAACTGCAAAAATACTGTAGCCATTTACTGAGGTTGTTGCTTTTGCAACCAATCTGTTTTAACTGTGTGGTTTTTAGTAGTTTGGGTGCCTAAATTCATTCAAGATCAGCAGTTTTACAACTTAAAATACCTCTTTAGTGGTGACAGTTAAGTTAAAATATCGTTATAATCTTGTTCAAATGTTACTTTTTTCGACTGCATATTGTAATTTGTTTTACATTTCTGTTTATCCACATAGTATCAACATGTGGAGGCTCATTCTAACTGCAGGTAAGGCATGCTGGTTAAGCACGTTTCCCTAAAGGGCTGGTTCAACAAATAGCAAAATACATATTTTCTCCTTTCCTTCATTTCTAATCTTATACTAACTTGTCTTGTAAGTAAATATATATACTTTTTTTTTTATACTTTACTACTTTTACAATCCTGAGTGCTCATGTGTGCTCTTGAAATTTAGATAAGCAAATAAATATTAGGATCTGTGTGATAATCAAACATGATTAAAAAGCAATAAAGACAAAATCTGATTCTCATTATTTCAGCAACCACAGCCGACTTCTGTGATGGAAAAAGCAATGGAGATTACGTCATCTCAAATGGGCAAAGTTCTTATTACAGATGCGTCAGTCAGACAACTTACATCCGACACTGCCCACAAGGTTTGATTTTTGAACAACCCTTTCCATACTGTGACTGGCCCGCAACAACCACAGCTACTCCAACCAACCCCATCACATCTAAAGACTTCTGTATCGGAAAGACTGATGGAGACTACGCCAACCCCACTTGCCCAAATTGTTATTACAGCTGCGTCAGTCAGTTAACCTACCTCCGACATTGCCAACAAGGTTTGGTTTATAAACAACCCTTGCCACTCTGTGTCTGGCCCACAACTACTCCAACCAAAACATCTCCCATGACCACAACAACATCTCCAACCAACCCCAACACATCTGAAGACCCTAACTTCTGTGTTGGGAGGACCGATGGAGACTACGCCAACACCAATTACCCAAATTGTTATTACAGCTGCAGCGGTGGGACAACCTACTTCAGACGATGCCAAAAAGGTCTGAATTTTAATCAAAAAGAGGTACGCTGTGTCTGGCCCATCAAAACCCCAACCAAGCCAACCAAAACATCTCCCATGACCACAACAACTACTCCAACCAACCCCAACACATCTGAAGACCCTAACTTCTGTGTTGGGAGGACCGATGGAGACTACGCTAACACCAATTACCCAAATTGTTATTACAGCTGCAGCGGTGGGACAACCTACTTCAGACGATGCCAAAAAGGTTTGAATTTTAATCAAAAAGAGGTACGCTGTGACTGGCCCATCAAAACCCCAACTAAGCCAACCAAAACATCTCCCATGACCACAACAACATCCACAACATCTCCAACCAACCACAACACATCTGAAGACCCTAACTTCTGTGTTGGGAGGACGGATGGCGACTACGCCAACACCAATGACCAAAATCGTTATTACAGCTGCAGCGGTGGGATAACCTACTTCAGACGATGCCAAAAAGGTCTGAATTTTAATCAAAAAGAGGTACGCTGTGTCTGGCCCATCAAAACCCCAACTTAGCCAATAGCCCTTTCTTAAACCACACCCACAACATATGCAACACCCCCTGACACAAAATCTCTAAGCATCACGAGTGGGCCTTTCCCTGACCATCTTCAACCACAATATTTTTTCAACTGTGACAGTGTTACAGCAACTCTATCCTGTCCAGATGATACCATCTTTCAACCATCCTGTCTTTATTGTGCTTTTCCCTAAAGAGTTCTTATTTTCATAAACAAATGGGGAGCATCATCAAAGATATTATATGTTAAATTTCTTCTGATTCTTCACCTTTGAGTTACATATAAAAAAATCAATCATTCAATCAATATATCATAAGAAAACTGTACTGGGAATCTACAATTGTTGTTCTGTTGTTTTCTATTGATTGTTGGCTCAACTATTTGGCTGTTGTTGTTATTAAACTGCCATTTTTAAATCTGATATTGCCTTACTTAGTTGTTTATTTATTCACCATTGTTGGTGTATGTAACTCTAATGTATGGATTTTAATAAAATGATGAATTAAGAAATAACTGCAGAGTATTAGTTCTTTGTCAGATAAAAGACACAATATTATGTTGAAACAAGCTGCATTAATGCCACTCATGGAACAGCCAAGCAAACAAAAGTTTCTCAAACATATCTTGACCATAGACTGTATAAATAATGGACGCTTGCCATATTGGAAATGCCAGAGCCGGCTAATCCAGAGGCAGGAAAAGAGGCAAAGCGCAAACAAGCTGAAGCCTATGGCTGAGGACTATGGGTGGGCCGCATAAATCAGCCAGCTACGGCTATGAAGCTAGGCTATATGCTCCTCAGAGTAGTTAGCGGTTATTAGCCATAGGCTGTATAAGTAATGAATGAGCTAGTTTGACTTTGTGTTTGTCACAAAGGAGATTCTGTTTGTGACGGTGACTGACTGCAGATGTTTAGTTATCAGAGTAAAGAAGTAGCAGACTCGCTGCTCGCTCGCTAAAATCAGACACATCTTGTCTCAAAACGATGCAGAAAAACTAGTCCATGCCTTCGTTACTTCCAGGCTGGATTATTGTAACTCGTTACTATCAGGCTGCCCTAATAAGTCACTAAAAACTCTGCAGCTGGTACAAAATGCTGCAGCACGTGTGCTGACAAGAACTAGGAAGAGAGATCACATCTCTCCTGTATTAGCCTCTCTGCACTGGCTTCCTGTAAAATCTAGAATATAATTTAAAACCCTTCTTCTTACTTACACAGCTCTTAATGGTCAGGCACCATCATATCTTAAAGAGCTCATAGTGCCATATTACCCCTCTAGAACATTGCGCTCCCAGGATGCAGGCCTGCTTGTGGTACCTAAAGTCTCTAAGAGTAGTGTTGGAGGCAGAGCCTTCAATTACCAGGCCCCCCTCCTCTTGAACAATCTACCAGTCAGGGTCCGGGAGGCAGACAGTCTCTCTTCTTTTAAGAGTAGACTTAAAACTTTCCTCTTTGATAAAGCTTATAGTTAGGGCTGGCTCAGGCTTGCAGCTCATTAACTCTGTATCTTCTGGTCCCATTAACATTACTAACCATATATCTTCCCGGGAGTTCTTGTGCTCCCTTGTCTTGAAGGTTCCTGGGGATCATTGCTGCAGACCACCTGCTGATGTGGACCTGCTTGACTGCAACAACTACTAACACCAGTCTTCCCCATAGTATCATTATTGTTGCTGCTAATGCTAATAGTACACCTGTTGACTTCTACTGTTACAATTACAATTACTACAACCTTTATCATTACTATGCTGTTCTTGCTAATTCATTATTATTAGCCTGTTATCATTACTGTGCTTCTCTCGCTAATTTATTTTTTGCTAGTCTTCACACTAGTGTACCACTATTATTGGCATTGTAACCATAAGTATGTATTACCTGTTGTTGTTGATGTAACAAGGACATATGTTGTTGTTGCTCTCTTTGCCTGTCTCTATCCTGCATCTCCTTCTATCCCATTTTTCGTCCCATCCAGTCGAGGCAGATGGTTGTTCAACATGAGTCTGGTTCTGCTCGAGGTTTCTGATCTTCTCATCACTCCGGTCAGCTGTAATCTCTGCCAACAACTTCTGACTCCTATTTACTGGCTGACGATTAAATAAATGTTTGATAAACACTGAACAGGCTAACAAGCAGCTAAAGCGAGCACAGTATACCTGCTACATAGTGCTAAAAATATATCAATACAATTATACTCGCATTTAACTCACCGAAAAGCTGGAGCTCAGACTTCTTGCACGGCAAGTTAAGCTCAGTGTCAGTGTGTCTGTGTTGACGTCTAGCAGACAGCCAGCTGTCAATCAAATGAGCTGGCCCCTATAATTTGAGGCTTGATATAATTAAAATTTTCCCACCTGCTGTAATGTTATTTCGTCTTTTCTGGAACCGGCCTCAAGTGGCCATTCGAGGAACTGCAGTTTTTTTGCACTTCCGCATTGGCTTCATTTTTCAACACCGGAGGTTGCCTCTTGGGATCCTGACATTTGAGAGACACATTGTGAAATAAGAAACAACTCTGATGTTTTAAAAAAAATAACTTTGATTCTAAGTCACTTGTGAAGAGACTCTGCAACTGCAGTGCTCCACAGACATCTCTGTCCAATTTTACATTCATTAAATACTACTATATGTTAAATATAAATCCAAATGTCATTTGGTAACAAGCCCTGTAGTATTTATTGCAGTCTTACTGTGTTTTATGGCTCAGTGATCTTGGCTATAGTTGCTGTTCTTGTGTGTGTGTGTGTGTGTGTGTGTGTGTGCTTTCTCTACATATAGACACAATATCCTCTGCTGCAGTTGTAAGCCTGCGGTGATAAATCATGCACAGCCACTATTTCCTTCCAGCCTGTGTCCATGTTGTGCCTCAATGACAATACATGTTACATGAGACGAAACGCGAGTGAAGGGCTTCAAATACTACAAGATATCTACAGCTGTGCGAGAGGCTGAGTGAGACTGTACTGAGGCACAGCGACACCTTGAGAAAAATGCAACCCTTAACATGTTCACACTGATAAGACTAACACGCTGATGCATCAAAGGTACACGTTTAACCAAGACTGTACCTCACGAGGAAACGTGACGCAAACCCGCTCTGTATAAATGGGGCGTGTGTGGAAAGGGTGCGGTCCACTCTGGTCAACACCTTTTTGAACTGTCTCCCTCTGGCAGGCGCTACAGGTCAGCCAAAAGACGCACCTTCAGATTCAGAGACAGTCTCTTCCCAAGGCCATATGTACTCTAAAAAAGCACTGAGAGACAAATGGAGTTGAAGTCCTACTTTTGTTGTATGCAGCGCTTTCAATGACAATAAAGGTTTTAAATACCCCCTCCAGTGAAAGTCAAGTGTTTAACCTTGTAAACATCTCCATGTGGTGTTCATGTGCTACAAGACATATCAGGGACAACATGAGCAGTCATCTCCATGGCTGGGCCTGTCTACTTTTAAACTGCAGTGTACCAAGGACAGGCTGAACAACACGTTTTCAGATTGACAGGTTTGAGACGTCACAAACATAAGGAGCCAATCCCGTTAATGGACGGGGTGATGCTATGCATATTGTAGTATCTGACCTGAGATGTGAGTTGCTTACAAGTGACTCTGGAATGTTGCCAATGCAGGAGTAGTAAAACAAATAATATGTCCTGTCGTAAATGATGTATATGGTACTATAAACATGCCAATGAGGAGATGTGTTGATGATTTAGGAGTCTTTTGGGTTGAAATGAGAGGGTTTTTGACTTTGTGAAACAGATGGTAAGAGAAACAGACACACACCCTGGACATATATAAGTGCATGTTGAACTGTGTTTCGGGGAGACACTATTTGGCTGAGGGTGATCTCCCAGGTATTCATGAAACCTGTCTGATGCTGGTTCTTTGTAATAAACCTACGCTTATATACAAACAAGTCGGTGTCAACAGAAGTTCTTTTCATCATCTGCGCATCATCAATGTCTGGGAAACAACAATATCATAATGTACCTACCTGATATGCGAGCCAGCTGTAACTTTCATCGTACTTTTTGCAAACTCACTACTGACTACTAACGTTAACGTTACTACTACTAATTACTACATTTCAAGCTAGCTAAGTTTCAACAAGCTGCCACTGAACGATGGCACCCTTCATACACGAAGCAATTCAAAGTGCTTTACACAGTCAAAAACAGAGCATTAAGAACATTAAAGAAATGTGACAAATACAAAAATCAATTAGATGAAAAGAATTAAGTAAAAATGTACATAAGAAGTTCTGGAGTGCAGCAGTACGAAAAAGAAAATGTATTCACATTATAACCACTTCAACAGCATCAAGAGTCTTTGAACGAGTAACTGATTTACAGACAATTGTCTCATCTTTGTTTTATCTTGTTCAACTTTGTTTCATTTGAGGTGTTGAGGTATTTTCAAGGGTATTGCGTGATTACTGATGGGTAATCTGCTCAGCACGCATACCAAAATTACACAGCTCTGAAGTCGCCAACTAGAGAGTCTTATTTTCCAGACGGACACAGATTCACGGACTGCTCTTGCCTTAAACAAAGTGGATTCTATATACTAATCCACCTCAGAACGTCTTCCCAAGGAACAAGGCTCTCAATTTGCTCCGTCTTTGTCGGGTGCAGACCTTAACTGCCCCGGACACTCCCCCCGCAGGGGTGCTTTGTACCCTCAACAATCACCAGTTTCTATTGAGCTTACTTATGTATTGTTATTGGTTTCAGAGCATTTACATCATGATTCAAAATATCCATTCCAGAACCAGTTCGAATTTGCATAATAGGAAAGCAGATTCAGGAATTTTTTAAAGGTAATTAAATGTATTTTGCATAAAAAACATATCAGACACAATTTATGACTTCAAGCAGAGCATTTTATATGTCTTAAAACATGACTGGAGCTGGTCTTAAACATGTTCACCATGTTAGTGTAGCATGTAGGCATACTGACGTTTGCTAATGAGCATTACAGCCGAGGCAGGAATGACTTGTTTTTCAGGTTTTTGGTCATGGGCACACCAGATTTATGACCAACACTGCCCTCTATCGACCATCCTGGCTTGCAGGACAAAAAATCCAAATGCTGTATAGACAAGTACATCCTCCATTTAAATTCAGGTGTGACATGCTCCTCTTCTACAGTTTCTTCGTGAGCCACTGTAAGCAAATTTGTAAGATAAATCACAAGAGTGGGCAATGTCACATCCTGGCTAAAGGCATGACAAAGGTTGGGAGACCACACATGATTTGTATGATCTAATGAACTCGGTGGAAATAAGCTTGTATAATGATACAAGCAGCCAGACCGGATGAGCTGACTCTGTAGAATAACCCGACTCCACCCACCAAGCCTCTTGAGAGGGAGGCCTGCTCAGAGATGGACAACAAGACGACTGTCCCTTGTTAAGAAGCATTCTTTCTTGTCAATATGCAAATCCTGTGAGTAATAACAGCTTGGCAGGTAGGTGTTGCTTACCCAACTGGGTGTGTGAGCAATTAAAATTGGTTGTTCATAACAATGGTTTTGGACATGCCTTGTTTAATGGTGCTTTTATTTAATGTAGTTCAATTGAATTGTTTTCTGTGTCTTTACAGCAAACTATTTTGTCAGTCTGTTCTTATTGGTTTGTTCTTAATCACAGTGTAATTAAATGTGCCTTACATTATGATGCTGTTGGGCTCTTCCCTTCTAATCCAGGCCTCGCTTTTGTGCTTGTATTGTTACGTTGCCTTTGTCTTACAATTCATGTCATTTGACATTCCTTGCTTCACATCATGACGTTGTTTTAAAGGTACTTTGTGAAGTCAGGAATTCTATAAGAAACTGGCAAGAGCCAATGGATGAAAATGGCCTTTAGACTGACTATACCAGAGAAATAACTGTTGTTTTTTGTAGTATGGTGATGTAGTGTTTTCGGTTTTCCCTCTATGAATTAAAATTTTGTTTATGATAACATATTGGTTGTGTTTATTATTGTCAAAAGCCACGTGTGTTGAAGTTGTGCTTGGACGGGAGTCTCAAAAATGAACACTCAAACTGGAAATGAGTGCTGTAGACTAACTTTAGACATGGCTCACAAGATTTAGTGTTCATGTAATGTCGTGTGATAAATACTTCACTTATCTAATAGACTGTTGTTTGTGGTGGTGTTTTACTGGTTTGTTATATTGTAAGGGGTTTTTGTAATATATTTTCTACTATATTGGATGGATGAATGTCGCTGTGGCTCAGTGGTAGAGTCGGTCGTCTTTCAATCCGAAGGTCGGAGGTTTGATCCCTCAGGCTTCGTGTCGAAGTGTCCTTGGGCAAGACACTGAACCCCAAATTGCTCCCGGTGGCATAGCCAACAGGTATGAATGTGATAACTGATTGACAGTTGGGCACTTTACATAGCAGCCTCTGCCAACGTGTGTGTGAATTAGAGATAGACCGATATGTTTTTTTCAGGGCCGATACCGATACCGATTATTAGTAGTCAAGGAGGCCGATAACCGATATTCGGAGCCGATATTCATTTGTAGTAAAAGTGAAAATATTGGTGTCAAAATTTTGAATAATACAAACTCCAACACTTAACTTTGTTTGAATGCCTTTAAGCATATGTTTATTAAACAAACAAACAAAAAGCGCAGGGAGTTCCCAGGGTCAGCAGCATCTCTTATAAAGTTAACTGAAAATTTAAATAAATAAATAAATAACTTCCTGAAGTTTTATTAAGTAAATAAAACAAAGTTAAATAAAATTTGCAAAGAAATGAACTTTTCCTCCTCTCCGCCGTGTGTGTGAGCACTCTGCACTCTTATCGGCCGTCGGATAAAAAAAACAAAAAAAACAAAATCAGCCAATAATTGGTCGATCCCTAGTGTGAATGGGTGAATGTTATATGTAGTGTAAAAGCAGCTTTAAGCGGTCGCACAAACTAGAAGAGCGCAATATAAGTACAGTCCATTTACCATACAAAAACACCAAAAAGTCTCCTCTACAGAGTTGGAGTGTCCTGGTGGTCTGGGGTTTTCTGATGCTGACCATTTAATTGAAACCTGCCTGTTTATTCTGAGGGGGAAAGTGCCACAGAGTTATTGCAGCGGTTTGTATTATATTGAAGATTACACACTTTTATGGTAAAGTATAGAAACTGTGGAAGAGTAAAAACACCTAGCTTACAGACATTTAAAAATAGACATTTGACAGTCAAAAGGAGGTAAGGTGAGGTGACTTAATCCCAGCTTCCATCAGTGTTCAACAATTAGATAATAACGCATTGTACAATGCAAAATTACACTAATTATCCCCACCCTTTCTGTTTTTGACACTCCCTGTGGCACTGCCCCTGCCTACTTGTATTAAAACTTCACAGCCTGTCACCCATCAGTCACAGAAGAGGGACTGAATGCTTCTTTCAACATTATCTCTGTGAGTATTCCTTTTATTCTGATTTTACTCAACCACATTTTTCATGGTTTCTAAGCTGTTTCTATTGCTACTACTGAACTGGACACATTTAAGGGAGAGGGAGGCATTGCACTCGCTGTTTCTGTTTTAATTTTGATGTTACTAGTATGATTATTATTTATCGTACAAGGTTAGAATTAAGTGGTGTTGTATTACAAAGCAAATGGCATACTATTTTCGCTATCTTGCGCAATATTACTTTCATTATTGTCATGTACAATTATGTTTAATATCATGCGCTTTAGTTATAAGATATTAAGTTATACCACTTTTTGTTATCACTGCAAATATGATCAATGTTATTGCTATCACGACCTTCTGCTTACTTTTGTTAATAACTTAAAATAGTATTGTCATTTTATTAGGCAATTAGGTTATGTTGTGTTATTCTTATTTTGGAGGAATCAAGCACTAGAATTTCCTTTGGGATTAATAAAGTTCGATCTTATCTTATTTTCTGTATTGATCAAAATGTATGATTCCATAAGCAATCTGTCAGGTGAAATCAGACCTAATCTGGTCTTAAGATGTGTAGAGAAAAACAAGTAACCTGATATCAAGGCGAAAGCTTCACTGACAACAATGAATTTAATCTTCGATGAAGCATCTGGCTCGCATGTGTGGAAATGTTTGCCTAACTAGTTCTTCTGTGTCTCCGGTTCAAACCGACATTTATGATCGGGTGTTGGAATGATTCTATGGGTGGCACCATGCCCTTTCCACTCCCTGTACTTTTGAAATTTAATAGGTGTATTGTTACATTTTTTTCTTCATGCTTCACATGCCATTTCCTCCTCCAATTAAATCAACACGTCATGTGTTTTGTTACATAACAATCTGACATGTTTTCCACTGATTTCAGGTGCTGTTTGATCTCTAATTGAATCTTCACTCAACCCTGATAAATGTAAGTCAAATATAATATTCTTGAAGCAGGTGCTTCGGCTTTTGGCACTAGTGGATACACCTGATCATACTTTACACAGACGATACTAATTATAACTCAACATGGGCATAGAAGTTCTCTGATAAGTTACCTCAACCGGTACTTCACTGGTATTAAATATCCTTAAAAAGCCAGTATGTATGAGATACTTATCAATAGTAAGTGTACTACATACAGTGGATGCCGGTCAGCACGGCTCCAGTGTTTAGGTACTGGCACGGAAGCTAGGCTACATGCCGCTGCAGATAGGGTCAATTCCACATGTAATTTATCAACTTATAAGGACTCTCGTCTCACCTAAAAATCAAGTGGTTTCAATTGTACGCTATATTTTAATATTTCACCGTGTTTCAGTAAGAAAGTCTCTTTATTTGGCACTACTTTGTGTGGACCACAACACATACGTGTAACACGCCTGCAGCGTACAGTGTCGTATCAGCTGTTTGTGTCAGCAGTTTGTAGAAGAGTCAACTAAAGAAAATACAATATTATGGAAACGACAAACTGCCGCGGTTCATGGTGGGGACCAGAGGACATTGTTTTTCCTTCATGCCGTGAAGTGTTTTACACTGTTGAGTGATAATAGTGTTAGATAGCACTCCACGATAACATATTTTTGTCAACTACCTTTACATACAAGTTGTATTATTTAGCAATTTAACTTATTACAGAGGTTAATTCCAAGCTTGCACTGCACACACAATGTCACAAGGGCTGCATTTAAAACAACACATAGCACAGATTTGTGGCCAACACAAATTAAACTGAGAGCTTACATTTTACAGTTATCTCTCATTATAAACTATAAATGTAATATGTACTATATAATATACACACTTTCAAAATATATTTCATAAACCGCATATAAATAATTCTTGTCTCTTTCTGTTTACCTACATAGCAACAAGATGTGGAGGCTAACTCTAACTGCAGGTAAGGCATGCTGGCTAGTTGTCTCCCTAAAAGTTTCAACTTAAATACCCTCAAGACATATTTTCTCACATAGCTTAAGCTTAATCAACTTATTAACTGTATACTAACAAGTGTGTCACTCTGAAGGTCTCTGTCTGATCCTCGCCAGCTTGGGTAAGTTCTTTACATGCACTGATCATAATCGATGAACCTACCAGCAGATATTTAATGTCCCTAAGTCAACAAATGTCAGTGAACCAAGACACTGAAACTGCTGTTTTTAACCATGATTACCTTTCATGTCTTAGCTTCTACCTCCAGGCTGGTGTGTTATTATAACAGCATGGCTGAAGACAGGGCAGAGCAAGGGAAGTTCAGTGTTACAGACATTGATCCAGACAAGTGTACCCATCTGATTTATGCCTTCTCTGACCTGATTGGAAATTTCCTGTCCCCCGGCAGCGCAAAGGACACTGAAAACTTTATGCAATTTAATGCACTCAAAACCAGGTCAGTCTGCCTATAAATACTGTGCAAATTACAGTGCATTATGCGTTTTGCAAAGAAATCATCACTTGTATGCTCCCGCAGAAATCCACTTCTCAAAACCCTGTTGGCAGTTGGTGGCTCGACCTTTAACACACAAAAGTAAGATACCTACAAGAACATTAAGGCATTTTTGGAAGTGCATTAAATCAAATTAAAATAGAAAACAATCAAGTTAATACCTAAAGCCAAATGGAAAAACAATTTAACATGGACTTTTGTTTTGCTTACAATTGAACTGCTTTGTGTTGAAGCTATTTAAACAGGGGCCTTAACATCATGTGCATAAGTGAAGTGTGTTTTTCCAATGTTTACCAGATTCAGTACAATGGCGGCATCACAACAAGACATAAGAGCATTCGCCCAGAGCGCCATCTCTTTATTGAGAATATATGGGTTTGATGGGCTAAACCTTGACTGGAGGTACCCTGGACCACAGGACAAGCAGAAATTCACACAGCTATGCGAGGTCAGATCCTGACACACAGTCTTGGAAACTCCCCACGGACAAGCATGAATAAAAAATATAAGAATCGCATTTAACAGTTTAAACCATTCTTCTGTGTTTTATAGGAGCTCAAAAACGCCTTTGTGGCTGAGGGAACTAACACGGACAGATTAATCCTCACAGCATCTGTCTCTGCTGAGAGAGCAATGATTGATGCCAGCTATGAAGTGGAACAGATTGCCATGTAAAATAATTTTGATGTAATCTCCTCCACAATAACAATATCTAGCTGTTGTTATGTTTCGGTGAATGTGATTTCCTCTTCGTTTTATTAGGCACCTGGATTTCATAAACGTAATGACGTTTGACTTTCACGGCCCCTGGGAAAGTGTAACAGGACATCACAGCCCCTTGTTTGCTCGATCCAACGAGAATGGAAACGCAATGTACTCTAATATTGTGAGCACAGGGTTTCCAATTTTCCCACAGACCGTTTTATTCAAAATTGTCCTTGCATCCTATTTGTTTTGATTTTTGTTTTTCATTTTTTAGGACTCTGCAATGAAGTACTGGCGAGACCAGGGAACACCTGTAGAAAAGCTGAACATGGGGATTGCAGCTTATGGACGAGCTTTTACCCTCTCCTCTAATTCCAGCGCTGTCGGAGCACCCGCCAGTGGTCCTGGTGAGGAAGGCTGCTACACAGGTGAAGAAGGATTCTGGGCATCTTATGAGGTAAAACTGCATGCTTTGAATATGATCCATATATATCATGAGCCTCATTACAGGCTAACAGTTTTCACTGTATGTGGTGTGGCATGTTATATAGCTTATATCATTACTTTAGTAAATTCTACATTTAAAATCTGACCTCCTTTTCAGACTTGCCTTTACCTTGAAGGGGTAACAACCCACGTCATTTCTGAACAGCAAGTTCCATATGCAACAACAGAAAATCAGTGGGTTGGATTTGACAACGGAGACAGTCTTAATGCCAAGGTAATCATGTGTTTAATTTAAAGTATTGCTCAGTTATTCATCTGCAAATGACAGATGGTTGTACACAAATCTGGAAAAATTGATTTCTTTTTTTCAACAAGCTGTTAAAATATTTTCTTTCTTAAACTTCTCAGGTCACTTACCTTAAAGCTAGCAACTTTGGAGGAGCCTTTGTCTGGTCTCTGGACCTGGATGACTTAAGTGGACAGTTTTGTAACCAGGGCAAGTGCCCCTTCGTCAGCCAACTGCATAACCTCCTCATTCCAGGTACATAAACATCATGACTTGTTAGGGGTAAAGGTTTTAGTGTGTATTTAATAGAGAACAAATGTGTGCTGTTTCTAGAAACCCAGGAATCTCAGTAACCATGCTCAGTCATATCACAATGTACTGATCAAGTAACAGAACATCTGACTCTCATTCTTCCAGGTTTCCCCCAATCAACAACAACAACCACAACAACTCCCCCTACTACAACTACAACATCTCCACCAACAACAACCACAACTCCCCCTACCACAACCTTAACAACTCCCCCTACCACGACCACAACAACCACCCCTACTATGGCAACAACAACTACCCCTACTACAACCACATCTCCACCAACAACAACCACAACAAAAACAACTCCTCCTACCACAACCACAACAATTCTGCCAACTACAACCACAACAACTCCCCCTACCACAACCTTAACAGCTCCCCCTACCACGACCACAACATCAACCACCCCTACTAAAACCACAACATCTCCACCAACAACCACAACAAAAACAACTCCTCCTACCACAACAACTCTGCCAACTACAACCACAACTACCCCTACAACAACCACAACAACTCCCCCTACCACAACCACAACAACTCCCCCTACCACAACCACAACAACTCTGCCAACAACCACAACAACTCCCCCTACCACAACCACAACAACTCTGCCAACAACCACAACTCCTCCTACAACAACCACAACAACTCCCCCTACCACGACCACAACCACCCCTGCTACAACCACAACTCGACAAACTACAACCACAACAACTCTGCCAACAACCACAACTCCTCCTACAACAACCACCACAACTCCCCCTACCACGACCACAACCACCCCTGCTACAACCACAACTCTGCCAACAACAACCACAACTCCCCCTACAACAACCAGGACAACCACCCCTACTACAACCACAACAACTCTGCCAACAACCACAACTCCTCCTACAACAACCACAACAACTCCCCCTACCACGACCACAACCACCCCTGCTACAACCACAACTCGACAAACTACAACCACAACAACTCTGCCAACAACCACAACTCCTCCTACAACAACCACCACAACTCCCCCTACCACGACCACAACCACCCCTGCTACAACCACAACTCTGCCAACAACAACCACAACTCTCCCTACAACAACCAGGACAACCACCCCTACTACAACCACAACAATTCCACCAACCACCACCACCACAACTCCACCAACCACCACCACAACAACTCCACCAACAACCACAACAACTCCCCCTACCACAACCACAACAACTCTGCCAACAACCACAACAACTCCCCCTACGACAACCACAACAACTCTGCCAACAACCACAACAACTCCCCCTACCACAACCACAACAACTCCTCCTACAACAACCAGGACAACCACCCCTACTACAACCACAACAAGTCCACCAACCACCACCACCACAACTCCACCAACCACCACCACAACAACTCCACCAACAACCACAACAACTCCCCCTACCACAACCACAACTCCACCTACCACAACCACAACAACTCCCCCTACCACAACCACAACAACTCTGCCAACAACCACAACTCCTCCTACAACAACCACAACAACTCCCCCTACCACGACCACAACCACCCCTGCTACAACCACAACTCGACAAACTACAACCACAACAACTCTGCCAACAACCACAACTCCTCCTACAACAACCACCACAACTCCCCCTACCACGACCACAACCACCCCTACTACAACCACAACTCTGCCAACAACAACCACAACTCCCCCTACAACAACCAGGACAACCACCCCTACTACAACCACAACAAGTCCACCAACCACCACCACCACAACTCCACCAACCACCACCACAACAACTCCACCAACAACCACAACAACTCCCCCTACCACAACCACAACTCCACCTACCACAACCACAACAACTCCCCCTACCACAACCACAACAACTCTGCCAACAACCACAACTCCCCCTACAACAACCAGGACAACCACCCCTACTACAACCACAACAAGTCCACCAACCACCACCACCACAACTCCACCAACCACCACCACAACAACTCCACCAACAACCACAACAACTCCCCCTACCACAACCACAACTCCACCTACCACAACCACAACAACTCCCCCTACCACAACCACAACAACTCTGCCAACAACCACAACTCCTCCTACAACAACCACAACAACTCCCCCTACCACGACCACAACCACCCCTGCTACAACCACAACTCGACAAACTACAACCACAACAACTCTGCCAACAACCACAACTCCTCCTACAACAACCACCACAACTCCCCCTACCACGACCACAACCACCCCTACTACAACCACAACGCTGCCAACAACAACCACAACTCCCCCTACAACAACCAGGACAACCACCCCTACTACAACCACAACAAGTCCACCAACCACCACCACCACAACTCCACCAACCACCACCACAACAACTCCACCAACAACCACAACTCCCCCTACCACAACCACAACAACTCTGCCAACAACCACAACTCCTCCTACAACAACCACAACAACTCCACCTACCACAACCTCAACAACTCCCTCTACAACAACCACAACAACAACTCCGCCTACAACAACCGTCTCTGGAAACCCCTGTAAAGAGCCAAATGGGCATTTCCCCGACCCTAATGACCGAACAAAATTTTACAACTGTGCTCATTCTATAGGTCATCACCAATCCTGCCCCGGTGGTTTGGTCTTTTTGGAATCCTGTCATTGCTGTGACAGAGGTTGAAAAGTCTGTGAAAATACTATATTATTTATATTATTTTATTCAGAAATACATGGAAAGAAACTGTGTCAATCAGTTGGGTGTGTATGTTTTTGCTTTTTCTGATGGCAATTATTTATTCTGACGTGCCTTCCCTAATTATATGGCGGTAGCATGTATCTGTCATTGTTGGTGTATCAAACTGTAATGAATGGCTGTGTTCTTTTTGGTTTATATGTAGCCATTTAATGACTGCATTTGTTGTACACAATCTGCAACACAACTGTATGTGTTAATCAAAATACATACTAATAAATTTCAATAAACCCATGTCAATAATAGTAAAATAATAAACTGATATAATACCACAAGTCTGCCACACATTTTGATTGGTTTTGTTCTGTTGGTTGTTCTTTGTCTATGTGAAGCAGTAGTTTTTACCGCACCTGTCTTATCCACAGAATGCCAGATTTAACAATTTATGCCCCAATGAAGACCATGTGACACGAAAATTGAACTTTGTTTTAGCTTATATGTACAACTAAATTGAGGCTTTTAATATAACCGTAACTATATCTATTTTTTTTTAATCTTCCAGAGAACCTCACAGTTGCAGAGGCATTTTGTGAATTGACTGCAGATTACAAAGCAAAGCTAGGACCCCTGAGGTCTAAGACACATGCAACAGTAGGCAAATTAAGAGCATTTACTTGACATTTTGAACTTTCAATTTTCTTCTTGTTGTTGGTCTCTCATTCCCTATTGATTTTCATATATCTTTACTAGCTTGTTGGCTTTGTACAATTGTAAATACATAGTTCGCTCCAGTTTGTAACAGTGCAGCTCTAGACAAATGTCTTTTAAAATAAGGAATAAATTAAAGACACATGTACCTCTCACAAAAACAAAATCCACCGTACACGTCAAGGGAAAAAGCCTGACTAGACTTTTTCTGCAACACCTTTTCAAATTGACCCATTATATTTATATGAGTTATATATAACAAAGGAGACACCCTGCACTATTTCTGTTTCATCAACATTAATTCCTAATTACCTCCCTTATTCTTGAAGTGTTTCCACACACATTGACAATTTTAACAAGAGCTCCATAAAACAGGCTGAAGTAAAGGCATGTTTTAAGGCTAAGGTCTTTAACATAGTCTTTTTTTATGGTAAAAGGTATTACAAAAAACCCCTGTTGTATATAATAATTATTGTGGCTACATTATTTAAATAAATAAAGTGAAACAATTACAAAAACATTGTTTTAAACACTTCCTTTTCATTTGATGTATTAATGCATTAATGAACACATGGAGGGATAACACATCAGTAAGAAGACTTCCTTCTTACATGGTCCCAGGATGTTGAACTTAAGTTACATTATAATCTGCTTTAATGTCGCAAATTTAATTTAAAGTTAAATAAAAAATAATTTGAATTTGTTTTTTAAAATAATGGAGTTCTATGGCAACACAAACTGTGAATATTAGCAGGATAAACTAACTTATTGTTCGTACAGGGGAACAGTTCATGGAATTTTGTTTTTTTTTTCTCATATATTTTTCAATGCAGTTTTTAACTACATAACTTAAAAAAATCAAAAGGACATTTTTAATTGTTTGGCACAGCACACGGGGCATGAACATGTGCATAAACAACATGACTCATAAATTGCATAATAAAACTTTGAGGCCTAGCTGTGACTGACATGACATTGGAATGTGGATGCTCTCTTTTAAAAGTACGCCATCTGCTGCTTACAGGCAACATGCTATCCAGCATTGTAACATTTGCATGGAACACTATAAAAAAGTACAAACTGGTGATCAATATAACAAACAAATAACACATTTTTGGGGGGTAAGCACACATTAATGTTCATTAGTAAATAGATGTTGTATTTCAAAATCCTGGTGTAAAACGACACCTACAGAAGAAATTAAATCTAAAATACCGAACTGAATATTGTAAGTCAAAAGTACTTCTTTAAACTTTTTTTTTTTTAAGTCTATACTAATGTAAAATTAAGTACTATATTTTCCCACTCTATATCTAACACAGAATGAAAATAATGATTCACCAGCCGAATCGACAGACATAATTGCATGCTTTGTCTATTCTAGGGCCAAACATCCTCAGTCACACCAGAGGGAGACAGCTGTCTCCACTAGATCCGATAAATATCACACACATATGTTGTTACTTGTGTTATTTTTATTATTTTAGTGGATAGTTTTTACTTCTCAGTCCTTACACTTTTTATTCATAACGACATTCTGTTATATTGTACAGCAATACATTTATGACGTATTAATACTTTACTGGGTGTGTGTGTGTGTGTGTGTGTGTGTGTGTGTGTGTGTGTGAGGGAAGGATGTGTGACGCAGAGGGTTGACGCTTGAATTGCATTTCAGCCTCTTCATCCAAAAATGTATTACTACACTGTCTGGTCCACATACAGAGTAGAGATCACACTTGACCCATCTGATTCTGACTAAGCACTTTTTTTTAGCATTTAGTATCAGATGAGCTTGTCCCTGAATGGAATAACATATAACTTTATTAACTTAATAAAAGCTTAGTGGTTTACTCTGTTGATATTGCCATAACAGTCTTACACTTTGAAGTATTAGTCAATAATTGCTTTACTTGTAGTCATATCGAAATCGGGATCTCAAAACCCACCTGGCAGTTGGAACTTTGGGAACTGTCAGAGATAGGTAAGTAAAACATTCACAAACATTTTAAATGTACATATGTATGTAAAATGTCTTCTTCAGTGCATCTTCATTTCTAATCATTCAGATTCAGCACAATGGTATCAACAGCAGCCACCACCTTTCAGCAAGTCCACAATAAGAAGCATCTTTTATACTGTCTGTTATGAGCAGCCAAAGAATATTTTCATTAAAGTGATGTGTAAATCACAGTCTCAAGTAAGTATTATTAGCACCCCAACAAATTATTTATTTTACTTAATTATACGAAGATTATTTTACAGTCAAAAATCATCACAGCAGTCCAATACATAATCTGGTCAATTTCTGGTGATAATTTCATCACACTAGATAAATACTGTATGTCATCAAACAAGAATTCAAGGAGCCCATTGTTCACTGTAAAGCTACAATTACGCGGAAAATTTTACTTTCTGGCTCTAAAATTCAAAATCTTGTTTAAATTTTGTTTGAAATGTACAACCACACAATACGTCAAGGTCCTGGGGAAACTACTCCGAAAGACTGACGCAGGATTTTGAATAGCAGTTTGATTTGATACCCATGCTGCCCTACTTCTTATAGTTCATGCACTGAGCCGTGTGGCTCAGGGAGCTTCTGAATGTCGCAGTTTTGAATCAGATTGAAGTAAAATACTACAAGCTCTTCGTAGTTCTTTTTGGAAATCCTTTCATTGATGCCATGGAATCTAAGAAAAAGAAGAAAAAACACTTCCTTTATGGTTTCTAAGAAGATAAAAAATCCTTCGACATTTAATTCCCTCTTACTGTTCTTGCAGGATAATGGCTTATTTATTACCAAAGCTGAGAGCTGCCCAGAAATGGGGCAAAAGGTTGGTTCTATACATAACATTTCTCAATGTATTTATTCAAGAGAAACTTTACGTATGAACAGCCCATGGAGGTCACACTCTTTCATCACAAGTTTGTGACAGAAACGTGTAAACAACAGCAGAAAGCTGTCTTTTGTTCAACAGTTGACTAGTTTGTCAGATATTACTCTGCACAAGCAGTTTATTATAATGCCTGCAGACTTTGTTCAAACGTATTTATTTAGCTTTAAGGCAAACTAGTTTCTTACCTCTGGGCATCACCAGGTTTAAACCAGACAGGGGCAAAGCGATAAATATCATTGGACAGGTCTTTGAAGTGTCGACTGTCAGTGTTCCCAATACAGATACCTGCACAAGGAAATGTTACATAAATAAATCACAAACACAACAGGAATTCTTTGACCTCAAAGACCCCCTCCAGTGAAAATCAAGAGTTTAACCTTGTAAACATCTCCATGTGGTGTTTTGTGCTACAAGACATATCAGGGACAACATCAGCAGTCATCTCCATGGCTAGGCCTGTCTGCTTTTAAACTGCATTGTACCAAGGACAGGCTGAACAACACGTTTTCAGATTGGCAGGTTTGTGGCGTCACATAGCTAAGGAGCCAATCCCGTTAATGGACTGGGTGACGCTATGCATATCATTATGTGCAACCTATGGCAACCACTTTGGCGATGCGCGAGCCAGCTGTAACCGTCATTGTAATTTCTTCAAACTCACTAATGACTACTAAGGTTAATGTTACTACTACTAATTACGGTAATACCTGGAATATAAGTCACACCCGAATATAAGACGTAGTCTGTTTTTGGGGTATACAAGCTATTTCAACACTATTTCAATTTATTTGCATTTAAAACACATTAAAAACACACACAAAACAAAGACGGTATATAGGACGCAGCCCACATTTTAGATATAAAAAATGTATTAAAAGTGCGTCTTATACACCGGATTTAACGGTACTAAATTCCAAGTTAGCTAAGTTTCAACAACACTCAACTATGGCAGAGACGTGTTTTGTTTTTGCGAAGGAGGGGGTGGTTGGAAATTTGCATTGTGGGCGGGGAATATGCAGATTCAGAAATATTTAAAGTTGAGCTGAAACAGCATTTCGAGAGTATCTAGCTTCCGTATCGTGATGTATTTCCAAGTGAAACAGGACGTGCAGGAGGGACATATCATTAGAGGGATTTGATTTGATCGTTGAGAAGTGGGCGTAGACAGATGTTCTCCACAGCGCAGTAGCTAGCTAACTGACCGAGCGTTCCTGGTGCTCTACGGCTAAATGTTGCAGATTGATTGGTTGAAATTGGTTGGTCCTAGCTTACGTAAGCACACGGGATATTTTTTTTTTACAGGAAGAGAAAATGATCGGATTTTGATATAAGAATACGAAGAAATAGGCCTATATTGCCAAATAGATGCACAATATTACCGGGGATGTGATCTAAAAGGATTTAAATTACATTTTTTATTTCACCTCGACTTTAATGAGGGAGAAGGAGGAGATGCCTTGGGAGGATTTTAACAAGGCAATTAAACGTATTTTGCAAAAAAAAAACTTATCAGACAAAATCTATTATTTCAAGCAGAGCATTTTATATGTCTGAAAACATGACTGGAGCTGGTCTTTAATAAAGTTAAATCTAAAATGAATCTACCTGGAGCCACTGTAACAGTTGGAAACATGTCCAACACTGTCTTCTTAATGATCTGGAAGCCAAAGGCCTTTTCATCAGAAGAGCTGACAGGCAGAGGGTCAAACCCATCAACCAGCTCCATCTTCACTCGCTGGTCCCCCACTGTGGACTGGACGAGGTCCAGGACCTAACCCAGACAGCAAACATCTTAGTCAACTAAGAATATTCATGGTGAGACATCAGTAAATCCTCAAAAAGTTAATACAATTTGACAGTCTACCTCTTGTAATGACTGTGCTGAATGGATGCGGAGATTTACATAAGCTTCAGCAAGGGAAGGGATGACGTTCACCTACATAGTGAGAAAGAATTCAGGATTTTTTCTCAAGAAACCTTTTGCTTTGATTCTAACAATTTTAGTCTTTACAATTGATAAAATCAATAACTGTACCTTAACTCCTGCATTAAAAATGGTGACTGCTGTGGTTGTCCTTACAAAAGCATTAGTGTCTGATTTTCTTTCAAGTACCCTGCAACGAAAAACAAACTGATGTATTCTAATCGACACAATCAAGAGAAACATGGATGTAAGGAAGTTAATTACCTGCCAAGGAGTGGGGAAAACAGCCAAAGATTCGACATTATGAACTTCATTGGGAGCTTGAACTGAAGTTAAATAATGAGTAAGTGAGTAACAGCATGGAGGGAGTTCATATGCCACTAGTTGCGATGACTAAAGGATGAGTCGTGAGTTTCCCTCACCTTATGGGCCAGGTGCTCAAAGGTTCCACGTTCAGGCCCATGACCGAATAATCTCGGCATGGGGTTTTCCTCGAGTCTGAAAGCATGATACAGACTCTTTGTTCATGGAGTGGTAATAATTTTCAATGTAGTTCAACATAGTTACAGCATGAACACAGAGACTAACTGTTATTGAAATCTCGTGAAAATGTCCTCTCACCTTTTGACTGCTGCAGCCAGGATCCCAATGCTGGTCTCACGGGGAGGCATTGAGGAGTGTCCAGGTGGCATAGAGATGCTAAGCTTAACAGTGGCCGAACCCTTTTCACTTATTCCAATTCTGCAAAACACACATAAAAAATACAACAAATTCACCTAATATATATATTTTTTTTACACAAATTAATGGTGCTGCAAAAGCTGAAAACATTTAATGCCAAAGATGTTTACACTACAGCATGGTAGGTTCTCACAGAGCAGCAGGTCCTTCAAGGCCACTGATGACTCCATCAAGTACAGCCAGGCCCTCGTCCAGGACGAACGACAGCTTCACACCACGCTGCTTCAGTATCCGCACTATGCTCATTGCCCCTTTGTAACCACTGACCTTTGAAAAGAAATATTGAATGAACTCAGACATGTAAGTATTATGTTGTGAATATCAATCAAGGTCACAATTTTTAAAAGAAAGAGGTTTATGAATAGTTAAAGTATTATGAATAGGTAAAGTACTTCTTCATCATGACCAAGACCGATGTAAAACCCTCTTCGTGGAGCATAACCTTTTATCAGCAGGTACTCCAGTGCCTGAAGTATACCCTGGAAGAAATAAACCATAACAGTTAAGCCTGACAGGCACATGTAAATGAAATACATTTCAACTCTGATGAGTAGTAAGACTGCACAAATATCACTCTCACCATTACAGGGCTCTTGTCATCTATGGTGCCTCTACCATAGATGAAGCCATCTATCTCCTGGGCAGAAAATGGTGGGGCCTCCCAGCCATCCGACTCCGAGGCAGGTACTACATCGATGTGGGCCAGCAGTATGTATGGCACCAGGTTAGGGTGTGTCCCTTGCAC
The DNA here is from genome assembly GCF_022749685.1 of Semicossyphus pulcher. Lineage (NCBI taxonomy): Eukaryota > Metazoa > Chordata > Actinopteri > Labriformes > Labridae > Semicossyphus > Semicossyphus pulcher. The sequence goes on from NW_027211637.1 coordinate 24,572,340, forward strand.
CCAAAACAGGTGGCTGTAGTTGGCCACCAATTCATGATGAACCAATCTTGAAGTGAAAACTGTTGGGAAGGCTGAAAAAGAAGAAGAATACCAGCTTGAACCTTTTGTAAATTTGAGTCAGTTTAATGCTTGGCCTATTAAAGTTGCACAAAAATATTGTCTGTGGCTCTTCAGGAGAGGTAGCAAAGCTCTAGAGACTATGAAAAGAACTAGAATTGTCTACAGTGTCAGAGTTAACCAGTTAGGCGGGCACACAAATATGGCACTTCTGACTTGTATTACCGTACTTCATTTATAAAATACATAAAGCTTTAACTGTCAGTTCATAACTCGATTAGCCAATGAGCAAAAATGTCAAAATTACCAGTTCCATTTTCTCACATGTGATAATGATCTGATTTATTTGTCTTATTTAAGGTAAACTGAGCATCTTCAAGGTGTTGGTCAGACAAAAATAGCAAATATTATAGATCTTTGATGGGTATTTGTCACTTTTCGTCAGATTATTTATAGTCAAACGAAAATAAGTGGCAAATTCATTGAAAGAGTCAGTTGCATCTATTAGGGATGCACCATTTTGGATTTTCTGATATGCCAATATATTCCAACATTTTTTGCTGATTGCCGATTTTGATACCGATATATAAGGAACGTTTTTTTCCGCAACATCAAGTCTCCCCTGTAGTGGAATTGATATCATGCCTCCTGTTATTTTAGTGGCCCAAAATAACATAATACAGTGGTTTTTAAAATGTACATATCCACTTGGCAATATGAGAAAACTACTTAAACTTTAGGTTATGTACAAAATGCGATATTTATTTGTATGTAACATTTTCTTTCAAATAAAACTGTAATATTCAAACTTAGACAGGCTTGGATGATGCTCTCCCTGGGACAATCCTGACAATAGCCACACTTAGGGCAAATTTTACCTATCGCACAGAACAAATACATAAAATGAAATCAACCTCGGTGTCCGTTTTCATAAACTTTGAAAATTGCTATACCACAAATACATTGCACCCTTCTTCACGCTTGATGTGCGCAGTGTGCCTCTTCTGTCCATCCTCGAGTTAATGTCATAGCATTACATCAAGCTTTTTTAGGGAATCATCGAGCATTTAGGCTAAAGCGTTGTTTTATCAAGCCATAATCTGCAGATACCGATAACGTGCCAATGAAATCGTGAGTCCCTAGCATCAATATTGCATATTGAGGCTGTGGAGCACAGATGAGTACTATTAGCGAAATAGTTTGTCATAACTAACCTAACTAGAAATGTTTCAAAAGTTTAATGAGAGACCTGTATGAAAGTCAAATGAAAGACTCTTAGCCATCCCTTCACCTTAGTAAGCTACATGAAGTCTGCTGACACCTAGAGTAGTATAGTTCTGATTGTAAAATGTAGAAACCCTTCCTTAGTAGACATAACGGCATTCATTTGGCTCGATTGGGTGTTAGAAACAAGTCCTGTGAGCCGTGAGGGGGAGGCAACCTACCTCCACAGGACTGTGTGAAAAGCAAAAGTTGTTACATGTAGCTTTGCGTAATATAAGCTAATGTTAGCTTAAGTTTGTAGCTAGTACCATGGCCTTCTTCATACACGGTTGGCATCAAAAATTAACGATCGGTTAACCGTTAACTGTTAGCTAACGTTAACGGTCAAAGTTACAAAGCTAGAACTGCTCGGCTACGTCACAGCGTGTGACAGCCAAGGGCTACAAACACACACAAGCCATTGTCAATACATGCAACACCACATTGGGAACACACTCGCAACTGCGTAGATAACATATATTCTGACATATTGTAGTGCCAGGTTTACCTTTTCGGAGGAGCTTGTCAAATTCACGCAGCGCGGTGGTATTACTCTCAGTCTCTGAGAATGACACTGTAGGGATCCGGATAGCCTCTGGATGAATGAACAGAGATAGTTAACCAAGCTTACTTACAATGTTTTCCTTGGGGCGGGTCCTCCACATTTCTTTCATCTACTTTCAACAGAAGGTAACTGAAATGTAAATTTTACCGACCTTTAAAATGAGCAAGTAGCTCCTCTCTCTGATGGTCGTCTATGACAAGTGAAATGTTATTCGTCTTCTCCCAATGTGCGAGTTGAAGCCCGGCATTTACATCCAGTGTAAAAGTCCTGATCAATGCTATAGAAAACAGAAGTAGGGCTGTAATGAGGAGACTACAAATGATAATCTTTAAAAACTTAAATATTTTAAACTTTGGTCCCGAGTCTGTCATTGTAGTACGTTTTGATGGCGGAACTGGTTCACTGTGACTGCATGCAGACTTAATAGGTCGGGATTGTGAAACGAGAGCCACCTGCTGGTGTGAAAGCATACAGTCTAACCTACTTTCTGTAAAATAAATACTATCAAGATACCAATGGTGGCATGTTTTACTATATGTACGTTGCACTTGTAATCTCCCTCATATTATATTTGCATGTATTCTAGCTAATTAACTAGTGCAGAGACAAGTATGAAGCAAAACATCCTTTATTTAAATATAATTCAGAAAGTAAAAAAAAACAAAAAAACACACATCATTCAAAGACAGTAATTTGATGAAAAGGTACAATGACATTACCCAGTTCGAAATAGAAAACATTCTCATTATTATTTGTTGAAAATCTTTAGCCCTTTAAAATCTTAACTCAATTTCTGTGTTTAAGGGACTGATTCAACGACAGTAACAAGAGCCCAATGGTAACACATCAATAAACAAAACATATAAGAATGGAAAACTGGTTTGAGAGGTACATTTCCATACAGACACACAGTAAACTAAGGAAGTCCTTAGCGGACATGCATTCATAAACTTTATTTACTCTGTTTTCCCATGATAACGAGTTATTTCTGGTCGTTTTCTCGAGATCTCGACTTATTTTTCTCATTATCCCGGGAAAACAAAGCTGGCTTTCCCATTATAACGGATTCATTTGGCCCACTATCTCAGATAACAAAGCTTGTTTTGTGTCAGGATAACAGGATAATTTTCTTGCAATCTAGAAAACAAAACAACAGGCTGGTCACTGTGATGTTACAGACAGGACATGCCCTGCTGCCATTGTCCACAAAAAGAAAAAGACCAGAAGTAACTCATTATCACAGGAAAATTGAGTAGATATAATGCATGGATGCATGTCCACTAAGGTCTTCCGTAGTAAACAGCAAAACGAAGTCTTTAAATTATTAAGTGTTCCCTGAAGATATCCCAGGACAAAGTCTTAAAGGCTTGCATCGACAAAAAAGTAACTTCAACTGCAGTCAATGCATATTAAAAAATAAGCAGGGTTACTCCTGTCCAGAGAGCTGTGGCGTTCCCTGTGTCTCAGCCTGAAGCAAAAGCTCCTCTACACTTTCTGACTCCTGGTTTAGACTGTCCAGTAAGGCAATAACTGAGCTGAATGAGTTGTCCTCGACAAAAACATAGATGAGGTAAAGGAGGCAAGCCACGGTGAGGAAGACCACAATCTGTATCTGGATGGGCACAAGGCGGCGCTCAACCTCTCGTCTCTCCAGAGTTGTGGGACTGACAGGGGTGTCTGGGTACGCGTACTGGATAGGTCTCCCTGCTGCACCCTTGATAGGTCTCCGACGAGAGGCACTGAAATACAAAAGGGTATTTGTGTGATAATCAAATTACAGTACAAGAGGTCCATTTGTCTCCCATTACCAATTCAATTTCCTGAATGTTTTTGTATTTTTCTGTAAATCTAAAATCAATAACTATTAGAGTTTACAGGAGTTTAATTGGCACCTCTAATTATGTTATGGCACTTACTAGATCCCCGTGGGTGTGGTCACAGTGTCTGGAAACATCTCCTTGAAAGTGTCTTTCACAGGCTCTTGAGTAAGCTATGAAAGAAAGTAGAAATTGCTGAAAAATCAGGTTAGAGAAAAATGAAACGGGTCCCAAAAGCAGAGTCCCACAGAAACAGAGGCCGAGCAAGGCAGGTACAAATGAAATAAAAGGCTGATTGTTAATTTAATGACCAGAAATCTGACATATGCACGCAAAATATTCAACAAAACAAAGGCCGTGTATAATTTTGGAACGAAAAATTACACTTAAGGAATTACACCAAACAAAGCGTGTTCTTGAGGACTATGCACACACACCCATAAAGTGATATAGAATAACAGTAAAAGGAAAGCCAGAAAAAAAAAGAGGTTAGTGCCTTTATTCCCCCTTCATAAGGGGAAGTCTTGGGAGTATAGTACAGGGTCTTGTTCTTCATGTTGTACTTGTCCACAATTGGCATGTCCAGCTATGGAAAGGAAAAGTCTCAGATTATGATATACTGGATTTCTCCATCTCCTCCTCCCGCCTCCAGTGAACCTCTCAAACACTTAAACCACCACTGAAGTTTCAGCTTAAAGTGTAACTGAGCAATGTGAGCACTACTGACCCTGCTGGACCGCGACCAATGGTCCTGCACATTGCTCCCATTCAAACCTCTCTCAGTGTCTGTGCTAGGAGAGAGTGACGCCCGACTCTCCATCTGTGGTTTAGAGGTCAAATGTACACAACTGAGTGAGTACTGCAGCGGTTTTATCTGACACAAAGAAAGAACAATGGGAAGATTTTTTTTTTTTAAAGATGTTGAATGTAGACTTTAAACATGGGATTAACTTTCCTCCTCAACCATTTGAGTGATGCTGAAGGCCTGAGAGGAAACCGATGAGCAACCTTTGGCCTTAACTGATTGTGATCCAGATGCAACCTGCAAGAATTAGTATTATTTTAAATTTAACATCGACACATACATGTATCATTACTAACAAACTCTACACACCAGTGAGATACTAATGCCCTCTAATAAAATAATAAAATCCCATTAGTGGCCTGAGAAGGATGCAGAGTCTAAGCCAGTGATTCCCAACCAGGAGTACGTGTAGCCCAGGATTTGAATACAAAATGTATCCATAGATTCTGTCGTTTTGCAGTCATACAAGAGTCCGCGAATACTAGCTTACAATAAAAACAGACGCCCTAGGAGGTAGCTAAAAGCAATTGACAAACTGTTTGAATGAACTGCCAAAGGTTTTAAATAACAAAAGAGTTGAATAGACAGCTGAATTAGTTATCTTAAGGAATGGATAAATGGTTTAAACAAATAACTAAAAGGTATTAGATTAACAATTGAAATAGTTAGCTAAACAGTGTGAGGGAAATCCCTGTGATTAACATGACTTTTCATCTATGGCCATGTGTTTGTTAATATGATCATGCCTTTGTTGAGAATTGATTCTTAACTACTGAAGAAATGTGTCTCCTGTGTTCACCACTGTATGAGCTTGTTTGCGTTGTAAGTTAAAAGTAAATAAGACAGCTCATGAGATGAAATGTGTCTCCTGTGTTCACCACTGTATGAGCTTGTTTACGTTGTAAGTTAATGGTAAATAAGATCATTGGAAAGAAGTTTAGCCTGGATGGGGACTGAAAGCTCTTCCTGTGTGTGTGTGCTACATTATATTCTGTAACAAAGAGATGAGATTAAGGATGATAAGCACGTGACGGTGACACACACAGGATGCGAGAAGAACAATGTGCGATAAAACAAGTTAAAGCACTGACTAATCACTAGTGCTCAAATGACATTGTGTGTGTGATAATGGGCATCCTGTTGTTTGGTCAAAACCGAAAATCCACTGTTTCAAAGTATTATAAGAAGGGGAGAAACTGTTATTCTTCAGTCATTACAGAATGGCTCTTGCTTGCAAGCAATAAAAGTCGACTTAGAAACTGGAATATTGTGCTGGGTGATATTTTGTTACTCTCTCTCACCAATCCTAGACAAAGACTGATTTTTTAGTTGCCACGACAACAGAAAGGATGAATGGTTGACATCACTAGCTAAAGGTATTGTATAAACAGCTGTATCAGTCAACTAAAGTGATCGGTAAATGGTTAAAAGAAATAGCTGGAAAATATTGGATAAATAGTTTGCAAAAAGTATTGGACAAAAAGTTCAAACAGTTGTAGTAACAGCTGTTAGCTTAACATCAGTTCGCTTAAGTAATGGATTAATAGTTAAATTAATTAGCTTTTAAAAAAAAAAATTGGTAACAGATCACATAGTGAGCTAAAAGTATTTAATGGACTGTTACACAAAGCTTATAGTATCAGACAAACAGTTAGCTCGAGTAATGTAGAGTAAAGTAAATGGTTGCCATAATTAGCTGAAGTAGCCTATGTGATTAATCGTTTAAATAGTTGGCTTAAAGTAAAGGATTGATGCTTGAAATAACTAGCTGCATGTATTGGACAAGCAGCTGAAAGAGTTAGCTAAAGTAATGGATACATATCGATACAATATTAGATAAACAGTAAAATTAGTTAAATAAAGGAAGTAAGTCAGTTTCACTGACCAAACAACTGTAATGTCGACACTTCATTTGTATGACAAAATTATTAGTAATAGTATCCACTTTTATCCAATCAGTAGTGTTATACATTTAGAAATGAATGATTCGAAGGGACACGTGTATTCACTTGGCAGGGCTGTGGGGGTACCTCAGGCCAAATAGGTTGGGAACCACTGGTCTAAGCAAGGAATGCAAAGAATCTAAAAATCCACAAGAGAAGGGAAATAAGGCCAGCCTACCCCTGATCCTAATCCTGAGAGTTGATCTACAGAGGATGCTTTACTAATTCCTGCGGGAATCTGCGAGCAGTGAGACCGACTCCGCTCTGATGACTTTATCGCATTCCCTGAATTCCACTTGGGAGTAGGTTCCTTGTTTCTAGAAGCGTGAGCATGCTACAAAAGGCCAGCCCAGAAGAACAAAAACAAGTCAGTGTCCTTTGAGATTCATTTTGACGAAAAAAAATTGGCAAACAATTTGAATATCTGTAGGATTTACCAGTCTCGATGAGGGTAAAAAGCATTGTGGGTAAACATAAGCAGCTTTCTGAAAATATGATTTTACCTGTGAAAAGTTAAAAAACAAACAAACACCAATACTTAAAACGCAATTGTTCATCCCAACTTTTCAGTTTCATTTGAAACCACTAAGTGGCACTGTAGGCAAGTTTTATTTCAATACAGCAAGTGATGGCAAAGCTGCAACAAGTTCTTAATAATCAGCAAAAGTACATGTAGCAAGAGGAAGCTCCCTTTGTTAAGAAAATCTTTTTAACCAAATATGACGAGAATTTAATATAATTTTCTCACCTGGATACTCTCTTGTTGGACCTGTTCAGCTGTGTCCTCTGCTGCCCCTTCAGAACCTGAGCACATCACATTAGATGATACAAAGTATATGATTGTCTAATACCAACTATAAACACAAAAGATCTAAAAAATGAATAAACATACCTGACTCTTTGTCCTCCTCCTCCCCATTGTCCTCCTCCTCTTCACTGTCTGAGTACAATACACCTTTCTCTGCTCCGTTCAGATGGTCATGCCCATTGGACTGAAGCAGCGTCCTGAGCTTCCTCTCATACAAGGCCCTGGTGGAGGCTAGCATAGACAAACAGTACTATAGCAATTATTCAGAGAAGGGCAGATGTAACAAAAAAATAAATGTGTAATGTTTACCTTCATTCTAACACAAATGATGACTAGAAACCTATTCCTACGATGAAAACCAGTTTCATGAGTGTATTAAGTGCAACCTCACCTACTATGGGCCCAGCTTTAACCCCATGTTTGAGCAGTGAAGCCTTGAGGTCATCATCAGTCAGGCCACTTGGGTCGGGCATCTCTGCTTCCTCGTCCTTGTCCTCAATGAAAAAAATAAGCTGAATTTAGACAAACTCAAATTGCTTATTTTGCCTGACAACAGTCCAAAATCCAAGGATACAGGTGCTGAAAATAAATTGATTCTAACTGGGATTTTTCGGTTTGTACAGAATGTGCAATAATGTCCCGAAGATGTTAATTGGTAAGTTTCATATTAGCCTCAAGTTGCCTAGTTACAAGTGAGTTTTGTAATCTAATTAAGGGCCTTTTTAATATTTGTTGTTCTTTTTGCAAAAGTGGCCTCCAGGCACAGCAAAGTCAAGTTTCCTTTTACTAAACTATTTAATTTGCTATATTAACCAGCAAAAAAAGTATTTAGGCCTATTATATTTAAGAAAGCTGGAAGCAGAAAAGGTTTTGAGCAATGACTGAAACTCTTTATTGAATATAAAGTTGTCAAGTTATAAAGTTCGGCTTGATAAATTGATTCATTGACTTTCTCTCTGTATATCAATATTGGGTCTAAAGAGCCAATCTTGCAGCAGTTTCTACATTTGAAACACTAACATAACATTGAAGTAATTCTATTGTGCTATGCCCACACAGTCTGCCAGAACTGTCTTTCTACCACATTCACAGACTACAGCACAGCAACAGCCTCCAACTTGAAGTGCTAACGTTTTTCCTTCCTGCCACACATAAATGAGTGCAACAGGTGTTGCAAGCACATGCACACGACTGCAATGGCAGCCGCCAACTACAGAAATGACCCATGTAAATCTATACCAACTATACAGCCGGTGGGTCAGTGAATGACCTCAAATGCAACATGAAGTTGAAAGGACTGTTTGCCCCAAATCTACTAGTCCTCCCTTACACAGCTGCTGATCCTGTGCAGCACGGGTTTAATTCATTTTATACCAATTATTCGGTTGATAACGACCTGTCATTATCATATAAAATCGATGATGTCCCTGAAGGCAGCATTGTTGACAAGTATTTAACGGGCAACATATTTGATATCATGTCAAATTACATTTGGCGGATAATTTCTCAGACATGTCATGCTAAGTGGGAATTTTGTTATTCTGTCACAACTGGTCTTTCAAATTAAAATGAGTAAGCACGCTGCAAGTTGTGATTGAGGGCAGAACGTGATTCACACCGCAAAAGTCAATTATAAAGTTCAAACTAGAAGTTTGATCAACTCACTTCCACATCTAGTACTTGATCCTCCTCATCGCTTGAAAAATCCGCTGCGTTTTTCTGATCGATGTGTTTTAAGTGCAACTCCACATAAACCTCCTTTCTGCTCTTGGCAGGTGGCAGCGCGACATTGTGGGCAACCAAATCTGACTTCAGTCTAGTTTTAGATAAATGAGCAGGGTCCTCCTCAAACAGCGGCATGTCACAAGGAAGACGCGGAAAAATTAAAGATACTTAAACTTAATGGCTTAGCTAGTCTTTGTATGTTATACGTCTTAGAAGTCTGAATTACCCGACAGAGCTGCACGGAGAACCCCTCTGCCTGTGGTCTGAAAATCTGAACTGGAACAGCTGCAACACAAGACTTGATTGACAGCAAGTACGTAAGCTAGCTTTAATGTTACATACCACAAACTAAACACATGAGCACCGCAAGCTGACAGTGTGTTAGGCAAGCTTTGGAGTTCATTACTAAATAATTTAAACCTAAAACCTTTATGAAATGTTAACACACGTGAAAATGAGAAAAAATGTGACTTTGGTAAGTTGTTTCACTGTTTTTGGGTTGTAGCGAACACTTACCATTAGCTTCTATTAGTGAGCCAGCTAGCAATCAGCATGGAAGTTCGGAGCTGCCAATAATTAAAAGGAATGTTTTAATTATAATATTATAATGTTCTTAAAACATTATTTATTTAAATCCAGTCAAATTGAAAGGTCTTATTTTTGAATAGACTATTTCTATCAGTAGTTGTTTTGACTTACAGTAGGAAAATCAGTTGTTAGAGTTGACATTATGTCCCACTTGAACATGTTTTTTTTTTAACATTTAAACTAACTTGTATTCCTTTGCAGTGTAAATATTGACATGTCAAATTCAATTTATAAAATTGGTATTTCATGAAAATGGCTTAACATGACACACTGTTTGAGCCCTAAACCACATTGCTGAATGGCTGTGTCCCAATCCAGGGGCTGCAGCCTTTGAAGGCTGACTGCGTCACAGAAGCGCACCGAAGGCTGTCCTGCAGATGCGGCTGACAAATGCGTCCTCTGTTTCCCGGCCACAAAGGATCCATCAGGTGTGTCCTTCGCCGCCCAGTGTATCCCGAGATTCATTGCGCACCAATTCAAACAAAATGGTGGACTTTTATGTTGGCCAAGCCACATGTTACACATGTTTAAAAAATGAAAGGGCTCTTGAAGAGCTGGTGATGCAAACAGGAAATCCTCCATAAACCAGACCGTCTCATTTCAGTTCGGCCTTAACGGTCTACGCAGGCTATGAATGGAACATCCTCTGTAGACTGCCTCCTTCGAAGGCTGCAGCCCTTGGATTGGGACACAGCTTGCATCACTTAAATTAAAATATGTGTTAACCCACTCTAATTGATGTCACTGAGCCACTCCTTCCTCACACATCCATGGCCCTGACTTGCCCCCTTCCTCAGCCCCAGGCACAATTATCAAATAGGTGGAGTTAGGTCAGATCACAACTGAACAGCACAAAATACCAAACTAATCAAGACGCAAAGTGATCAGATCACTCCCACTTGCAGATGTGGCCTGTTCCAATTAACACTTATCTTTTGTAGTGACAGAAGGAAGTCAACATGCACAGTACTACAACCCTAAAACTGTAGTGGGTACCCTTAAACCGTATATCCAAATGTCTCTGTGAAAAAGGTCTAATATCAGATTGTTCATACAGTTAAGTTTGGTGAGCAAAGTCTTGCATTCATTGTATACCTTTGACCTCCAGGTTTGCCCAGGGCTTTGGTCGTGGTTGGTGTCGTGGGGTCTCTGGTCCATGTTGCTGCTGCATCCTTACAGGCATGGTGGACCCACGTAGTGCCTGTAGAAGTGGTGAGTAGGTCTTTTTCTAACACCTGTAACAGATAAAAACAAAACTTGTTAAGGTGTTTGTGTGTAAAGCTTGGGGTGCCAAATGTGCCACTGAGACATTTTCTCCAGCCAGACACCTACAGTCGGCATCTGTCTCTCCAAACATCATCATTAGTGTGAAATGACTTGCTTTCTGAGAGATTCTTTCAGTGTGAAATGAATGAAACAACCTGGTAAGCTGAAAAGCAAACCTAGCTTATGGTTACTTACAGAAGTGGTGCTTCTCAAAATACATGATTATTGAAGTTAAACTCAACAACCCATCCCACATTACCATCTGGTACTGAAGCGTCAGAACAGTTCAATGCAGTCATCCTGCTCGGTGAAACAGGTCCTGGTTTTGCAGGAAACCATTCAGTGCTACGACTAACACTAATTGCAAAGGGGACCTTTTTTATATAAACTTTGATGCTTTAGCTACCAGACAAATAAAACAAGATGAAACCACGTAAGAAGTTCCCACAGGATCATTCCAATTGAAAACCACTTTATGCCAGTGAGAAAATGGACAGATGAAGCAAAATGGATCCACTGAACAACAGATGGGTTGTTTTGTTTCTCTTTGTTGCTAATTGTACAAATTAATTGGATGACAATGGTGCTGTTTTGTTGCTCTGTGTATGCACATATAAAAATGACAGCAGGTGTTTACATACCATCGCAGACATATGTGAACCGGGGGGAACAGACTTGATCACCTGCTGTGCTGTTAACTGTTTTGAGTGTGAATTTTTCAGATCAACATATTGTGATGTGAGGAAAAAAAAAGGTTTTTGTCTGAGTTTCCAGAACGATGAGGGGATTGAAATAATTTGGATCCATTAGTTGGGACGTGTATACAGTTTTATTATTAGCTTGTTTGTATCTCTTATGTGATACATTTTCCCACTGAGTTGTAAAGGGACACAGTTTCATGTTAAATCAAAGTGTCGGCCAGCAACTTCTGCCAATAATTCAGAGCTGATGGTATTTCAAAGGTTCCCTGGGGAGATTTTGACCTATAGTAGTGCTATGGAACTGTTTTTCCAATACTAGATGACATTATGGTGTAAGAGGACGCACATGCACAGGGGTGAATTGGCACACAATCCGGTCCCACTATTCCACTGATCAACAGGTGGCAGTGTGCTTCAGTGTGCTAACAAAGGCATAGAGGAACAAGACTGTAAGCTAATAAACATGTTTTAAAGACCCCCTCCAGTGAGAATCCAGTGTTTAACCTTGTAAACATCTCCATGTGGTGTTTTTCATGTGCTACAAGACATATCAGGGACAACATAAGCAGTCATCTCCATGGCTGGGCCTGTCTGCTTTTAAACTGCAGTGTACCAAGGACAGGCTGAACAACACATTTTCAGATTGGCAGGTTTGAGACCTAAGGAGCCAATCCCGTTAATGGACGGGGTGACGCTATGCTATGCTATGCTATGCATATCATTATATGTAACCTATGGCAACCACTTCGGTGATGCACAAGCCAGAGCCATCATTGGAATTTTTGCAAACTCACTACTGACTACTAACGTTAACGTTACTGCTACTAATTACAACATTTTAAGCTAGCTGAGTTTCAACAAGTTGCCACTAAACGATGGCAGAGTCGGGGGGGTTTTCGCGACAAAGGGGGCGGTTGGAAATTTGCTTAGTGGCTGGAGGAAGAAGGAGGAGATGCCTTGGGAGGATTTTAACAAGGTAATTAAACGGAATTTGCAGACACATTTGATTATTTCAAGCAGAGCATTTTATGTCTTAAAACAGGACTGGAGCTGGTCTTTAAAACAACACTGGATATACAATTATTTTTGAAAACTGGCTTTCCAAATGTTTTATGAGGAAGCAGCGTCACAGAACTCAAGGATATACACAATGTCTTTTTGTGGTTGGTTTGTCATCTAAAAGAAAAAATCTAAACAGTAGCTATAGTTATAGGCAAGGTCATAGCTTGAATTTTAAAGGCATACAGAAAGGTTTACCTGATAGTATAAAACTCCCAAATCCTTTCAGTGACTTGCTGAAAATTGCTTTGCACAGAGAATTAAAATTTGATTTCAAAAATCCAATATGGTTTCTTCCAAGTTCAAAGACAGCAGATATTCAGCAGAGAGTTGTTGCGGTCAGAGGGCTGAATGCTCTTGAAATCCTTTTGAAAAATCAACTTGACAGGGAGGGGGGTAGGCACCACGAGAGGCCACTTTGAAGGGCTTTTTACAAGTGCTGAGATGGCTCAGCTGGCTAAAGTGCACACCATGTACCCATCATGATACTCTTTCAAACGTCTAATCTTGCTGGATGGTAATCTCCTCGGGGAACTGTAAAAAATAATAATATAGACAAAATGATTTACCATTAAACAGTAATTTCAAGCACTAAATCAATCCCATCAAACAGTCAAGTATTCATAACTGTTAATTTTTCATTGAACAAATGTTATAATTCTGACTCATATTATGCAGTTCAGCACTGCTACAGGTCATGCAAATGATCTTTGCTTGAATACAAATTTTCTTTCAGTTAATGAGATCCTTGATGAATACTGAACAACTAATATTGCTTTCTCTTTGTTCACTGGAAAACAGACAATTGGACAAAGATAGTAAGCACTTTATTTTCCAATTTTAGCCTGTAAAAGAGGCAAATAATTTGATCCCCACAATGTGGCAGCTGAGTTCTGTTTTGCGTGTTCTTGGTTGTAAAAGCAGGAGGCAAGGACTGTTTGTTTTGTAATGAATATAATTTTATAGCTGTGATGCTAATATCATGTTAATTCATTCTCCTTGTCTTCACAATTGCTATCACCACTGTAAGTAATCATTTTCTGTAATTAAACTTATTTTAGAACCATTGAAATGCTAACTTAGCAGGCTTTCACAGTTTGAACATGTTTGGTGATCATTTCATGGAGTGTTACATCTAGAAGCCTTTAAAGGAGTGGATAATACCCCCAATATGTTATCATTCAATTAATAAGAATATCAATTAAAGTTGTCAAAGTCAGTTTCGTTCTCTTTGGCGGCACCTAAGGCGATAAACAGTAATTGCAGGAGCACACTTCCCAGATATCCAGACAGTGTTGCATGTGTGACGTTCACGGTTGGCTCCGCTTGTAACTCTTGATTTTCCTCGCTGACGGTCGCTTTCCTTTTTAGACTGTTTGCCTTCATCTGAGCGTTTAATTAGTTTCTTTTTCTTTGTATTTTCACTTATTTTTGAAGTTGTATCTGTAGTCATCGATCTTTTCTTTGTTTGTTCAGCCATAGAAGATTACTGTTTACTCGCAACACTTGGAGAGACCGGAAAAGCAGCCGCTTAGCTCCGCCTACCCTCTCTGGCAGACCAACCTCTGCTGTGTAATGAAAAACACGTCACTAACTGGGCGCCGCTTGTGATTTTGCCCGCGAAAGTCGCCACACACACCCAGTCTGTAATACTGCAAATGCAAAGGCTTTCATCAGTGGGCCATAGGCTCAATCACCATTGTGTTATCTCATTCAGCGATAGATGGTGACTTAACAGACATTTGTTTAAAGGAAAATCTTTGATATTACTTTAAACTTATTTTAGAAACATTGAAATGCTACTTTCTTGGCGTGCCTTCACAGTTGGAACATATCAGAATTTGGTGATGATTTCTTTTAGTGCTATTAAAGGAAATGCGTTGTATTAAAAGAAAATCACTCAAAAGCAACATTATATCAGCAGCTTTGACTTGATCTAATTCTAAACAGTCAAACTGTACCTTAAATGTAGTTAATCAGGTGTATGTTCAGGATTTACAGAGCTTATCCTATTAAGCTCTGTTAGACAGTAATGGTGTCACACTACATGAGCTTTAACTAACACTGCTAGAATAAGACAGGTGTAACGGTTTGCAAACATTTGAATATCCTCACTTAGGGGACCTATGCGCGATAAGTAGGAAAGTCCTTAAAATCCTGAACTTCTGCTTGAAGGTACCAGGCGGCGTAGAACATCCTTCATTAACACATCTCTGAATGCACAGAGCCGTGACTTCCACAGCACAAACGAGAGCTGTCAGCTGTTCATGCAATCTCTAGAACGGCTAACAGCAGCAGGAAAAGTACTTTTTAATTTCCTTAACCATCTGCTAAGTCTAAACTTCAATAAAAACCAGGCAGTCGTCTCCCGTAACATCTGCAGGAAAATAACTGTGAGCTCAACCTTAAAATATCTGATTTTCCCGACACGTCCTAAATGTTGATGCAAGAAAAGATGTGGACGCTGTAGGCCACAGCGTTTGTTGATGTCATTACATAAGACTTCAGCCGCTACAAATAGCTCGACTTATTAAAATGCCACACAAGATAAACTTACATTTAAAATGCCGAATGATGAATGTACTTCATGTTTCTGTTCTTATCTTTAAAAAGAGAGTTTCCTAAGTTGACCGTCCACTGTGTATCCAATGGCTTTGAACCCTACATGACATGTTAGAAAGAACTCACATAGGAATAGAAAGCCATAAGACACAGCTGTGGTTAGACTTAGAAGATAATAGGGCAAAAAATCCAGTTTGAGAACTCATGCAGTTAGAGCTGAAAGCTTGACAACAAAGAGGAAACAACAGGGGCAGGTAGCACGGAGCAGTCAGGATTTAAAACTCACATCCGCATGAATAATTAAACAAAGAAGCTGCAAGAATTCATCCGAGGCCCCGGGGAGTAAAATGAAACTGTCTCGTCAAAGTTTAGACAGAGGGAATTATCTTTTTCACAGCACAAACCCAAATAAATTCACCCCTACACGACGCTTGAATCTTCCAGTGATATTCTGCTAGCTCTTCAATTCCTCTGGGGGGGTTTCCGGAATAATCTTTGATTAAAAATGCAGTTTCAAATCAAAGTCTACAGGGAAGAGGTGCAGCGTTAATCAAAAGGATTTTGTCTCTGAATTCAAAACAGATTACGTAAAGTCTTTCTATATTCCGTGGCAGCCCTCTGCTTGACTTCTTCAAGCACAAAGGAGATCATTACCTCAGCATTTTAATTCAACCACCAGGCACAGAAGGCTTAGCACTTTTTTATTAACGACCAAACGTGTTTTTGCAGATACAAAGCTTTTGCCATGCAGTGCCTCTTAATCAAAGCCATCATGCTGATGAGTCAAGCGTCATTAATGCACAGAAACACTACTCGTGTGCGTGATTGGTTTCCTCATAAGTTCATTCATAGTTTAATGACTCATTCCTGTATTTTAAGCACTAAACCTCTGCTTAAAAAGTGCTTTCAACCCCTCAGTGAGGAAAGACTCAGCACTCCAGCCATGCAGGCCAAATCTGCTCACCCAGATGTCTGCTCAGAAAACAGTAGCCTTTATAAAAACATGAAAAAATCCAGCGGACAGAGAGGAAATGGGCTACTATAGAAGACAGAGGAGGCATTTGTTGACATTGTATCAAGTGCAACGCTGAGGTATTTGAGGCACAGAGGGGCCAGGTATTTGTCAGTCAGTGTTTCTTGTGCTTTTGCTGTCTCCAACTCAAACAACAAAAGGCCCATTGAGACAGCCTCCTTTTTTTTTTTTCTCCTCTCCCTCTCTCTGAACAAGCACACAAAGCTTCCTGTACTCGGCTGCAACTGTCCGGCACTGAGGGAACCACTTCTCGTCGTCTTTTTTTTATGCACCTGTTTGCAGCTTGTGCACGGAAGTGAAAAAACACTTTATTTCAAAGCTTTTCATTCAGCCACTTTTTTCCCCAAGATATCCCGACTTCCACGATGAGACCTTAACTTTATTGAAAAGAAACGCAGATGGACTTTTTAGGTCCTCATCCTGGCCAAGCTATCAAAGCACACTGAGATTGATCTCTCCCGGGCCCTCGCATACTGTATGCTGCACATTCACACGACCTCTGACAGAGAGCGTGACCTACTGATCGAGGGAAACTGTTTACTCTATCAGCATTTTCCAGGTTTTGAAAAAGGGACCACTGCCACAGTGCTCCAGGGGAGCTTGTGCTCATGCATGTCTCAGCATAAATTAGTTAAAAAAAAAAAAAGGCTCCTGTGTCAGACTGTCCAGAGGTAAAGCTCAGCCACAGGGCCATATTAGCTTTAATCCCTACACAGCGTATACATGTCTCTGCTGGGAGCCAACTCAGGGAATCAACAGTAGCCAGATGTATTAACGGCTTTAGATTATTGCCATGTTAATTACATTTAAATATGCTCTGTTTTTTGGACAGAAGAAGTGGAAATATTGTAGATAAAAAGCTATAAAAATGCAGCATGAAACATAAAACGTAGACAGTTTTGAGTATAAAGATTAGGATACCTGATTTGTTATGCTATGCAGCGCTTCCTTTTCAGTGACTAATAACACACCTAAGCACCTTCCACTGGCAGACAAGACAACCAAAACACATTGCACACAACACATAAAAGCCCCAGAGCATCAGTGAAGCATCCTCACTGTCATCCCTCATGAAAACAAACAGCTATTTTTCCAGCAGCAACACTTCTGAAAGTAACGCTGACGTGCATTTAGACACCGGACGCTATAAATCGGACTCTTACCTCCGTCTCCCTCTCTCGCGTCCCCTCGCCGGACCGAGTATGGCATCCCCTCAGCCCTGATACTGTATGGGAGAGACAATGGGTAGTGTGTGTGGGGCGGAGGGGAGAGGGAGGAGGAGTTACTATGTGAGCAGGAGCGAGAGTGAGAGTGGAGGGAGTAAAAGCAAGAATGAAAACCCGAAAGAGAGAGAGAGAGAGAGGCTCAGTGGGGAGATCACTCGCTCACAATACTCTCAAACCTCGAATCTGACGAAACGTTACATGAATGACAATTCCTCCCTCCCCAGCCTCCCGTCTCCCCTCCTTAGTTGTCAGAGAAAACAGCAACCAGAAATCCCTCTTCACGTGGGAAGTGTAAGGAAAAAACAAGAGACTGCGAGAGAATGGGTCCTGGTTTTTAAACAAGTCTCTTTCTTTGGCTTTCTTTGAATGAGTTCTTAAGATTCCAAGTTGGCAGCGTGCCCGAGGGTCCTGGATGGAGAAAGGATAAAAGAAGGGGCTGTGGTAGGGGGGCTGACTATTGTGTTTGTTCCCTTCCTTTCAGCCCTGGCACTCGAGTTGATCTTTGCAGCCAGTTGCTGAATATTCCAGTCACTTATTCCTCGATTGTACACCCAAGCTCACATTTCTTTTTTATCAGGATTGATGCTCGTTTTATCACCCGGGGATGACTCAGATGTGTACTTTTTATCACCCTGCGTCGCCGTTATTTACAATTTTACCAAAAGAAAGAACCTAGGTGTGCAATCATCACCAAAATGAGCAGTCAGCACTGATCTGAAGAAGTCTTTTAGTCTTTGTTTGGGCCCTTTTTCTCCCCTCTTTGTCCTCCTAACAGTCCATCACTCGTGCGGGGAGAATGCTGTTTTGCCTGGTGAATCTGGGATGAAGACAGCAGGTGCTGTTGCCCCTCTCTGAGCCACATTCACTCGCAGCTTTCTTCCCCCCTCCATCCGTTTCCTCTACTAATGCACCCTCCTTACCCCGTGTCTGAGAGTGAACGACTGTATAATGAAAACAGAGAAAATATACAGTCTTTAATGACTGACGTCACACGATCGACTTGATTAGCATGTAAAGGATTAACGCAACTGTGTCTCTTGTCACCACCGCTGCCTGTGCTGCATCAGTGCCGCAAGAGAAGCCCTGTTTTCACTCACAGCCCCCCTCCTGCTCCTCCTCCTTCCTCACAAACCCTTCCCTTCCCTCTTGCTCTCCCTCAAATAAACACACAGGCTCGCTTCATTACTATTCACCAGGTTTCACCGAGACATGCATCATTGCTCGGCTCCCTACAACTGTGTCGGAAGGGGGGGGAGGAGGAAGGCGGGGAGGAGAGGAAGAGGAGGACAGGGAGAAGGGAGAAGCTAGAAACGTCTTATGAGAGAAAAGAATAAATCAGCGTTGTGTTTTCTGTGTCCGGATGTGTGTACAAACACATATTACCAGACAGCTGCATGCATGAGTTGCTCTCTTCCCTCTGCCTCTGACAGGAAAAATCTTCAGGGGGAACAAAGCTGCTTCAGTCCTCAGCGCAGAAATCTGTTTTTCCTTCGTGGGGTTTTTGAATTCATCACTTGTCTTTCATTAAATCCACTGAGGGTCGTACACTCCATCACAGCGTTCAAATTATTATCTGAGCTGATACACTGACGGAGCATTTCATCCGGGGAAAAGGGCGCGATGCTCGATTTCCATTCCTGTGTTGGCTCAGTCTAAGCCTTCTGTAATTTAAAACAGACCTTACTACTTTTAATTTTACTCCCTACATTACAGTTATTCCTGCTGCAGTGTTACCCTCCAAAAACACCCATTAAAGTCAATTGTTTGGACGAGCAAGGCTTTGAATTCAGAGGCCGTTAGGCCCTGCTATTCACCTTAAAGTAATAATCTTTATTTTTATTTAAATAAATGTCTGTTAAGTAGCTATCTATCGCCGAATGAGGTAATACAATGACTGAGCCTATGGCCCACTGATGAAAGCCTTTGCATTTGCAGTATCACAGACTGGGTGTCTGTGGTGACTTTTGTGGAAAAAATCACAAGCTGCGCCCAGTTAGGGATGCGTTTTTTCATCACCCAGCAGTGGTAGTGCTGTGTTCGAAATGCTATACGACACTAGCAGTACGTAGTAACTTGGCCAAAATGTAGCATGCAGTATGCAAACAAAAGCAAAATGTGCAGTATGCCAAAAATACCCGGATGTCGTACTGATTCGGAAAAAATCTCCAGTATGCATCGGACCAGTCTACCTCGCCGACTGTATCCCACAATGCAAAGGTTGGAACATCACAACAATAGTTAAAATGGCGGACAGCTGCAGCATTCCAGCAGAAGGGGGCGCTCTAGCTAAAGAAGTGGCGGTCTGCTTTTGTCCAAAACCGGAAGCTGGCGCCTGGCTTAGCATACTGCAAAATGAATTTGAAAAGCTCCTCCCTACTACATACTACTGCCGAACGCAGTATGCAGTATATAGTATGTAGTATGTAGTATAGTATCCGATTTTGAACACAACATTCGTCTGCCAGAGAGGGTAGGCGGAGCTAAGCGGCTGCTTTTCCGCTCTCTGCAAGTGTTGCGAGTAAACCGTAATCTACTATGGCTGAACAAACAAAGAAAAGACTGATGACTACAGATACAACTTCAAAAATAAGTGAAAATCCAAAGAAAAAGAAACAAACTCGACGCTCAGATGAAGGCAAACAGTCTAAAAAGGAAAGCGACCGACAGAGAGGAAAATGAAGAGTTACAACCGGAGCCAAGCAGCAGCATAAACAACAACCTAAAATCCCACTGAGAGGATTTCATCTCAGCTTTACTGCTTCAAAAGACCAAATAAACTTGTTTTAAAGTCCAAATCTGAAGATGAGGACAGTTTAATGTGAATTTTTAAGCCTTTAGAAATGATAAAGACTAAATGTATATGTCAACAAAAATCTTCCCTCTAACAAATAATTCAGAATAAGGTCACTAATAATCATCACTTACAGCATGGAGCATAGGAGTATAATTAGCCAATATAGCAGGGACCAACAGATACTGTATCTCTTCATTCATCTGCATAAGAGAACAGTGATTGGCTGACAGGAGCCGTTATCCTCGGAGGGCTCCAGATGTGATCGGCTGCTGTGCTTTCAGGAATCCTGGGCGGCTGGGAACTCCTGATTGAAGTCTTTAACGCTTCGCTGAGCTCAAACTTCTATTCACATGATGTTAGAGCCTGTTCTGTTAGAGAAAAAGGCTTTCTACTCAGCCCAGAACTCAAAGACAGTGTGACAGTCTAAATGTGCACACACTCGAATACAAGAACAGCACTCATTTAAGATTCATGATGACTCTGGAGTCGAATTAAAGATGTCTCCTGCAGGGTTCAGCCGTTATCTCCTACTGTCCAGCACGTCTTTAGAGAATTACGTTTGCAAATGTGCAACTGTAAAAACTTATTTGTAGGAAAGTTTCATTCCTTTTTCATCAACACAATATCAGGACTCTTTCAGACATAGTTTTCTATTGAAAGACCATATCAGCTTGTGGAGACTAAAACCTGAATGGACTTCTGTTTTGGCACATACAGCAGTTAGTTAGATGCTTTAATGATTCCTCCTGTTCAGACCAATGACTGTATATATAGATGGACGACGCGTCTCCATCTGCTCTCATTGTACGAAAGTGATGCCAAAATAGCCCCCGTGACAGGCGCTGCCTTTTTGTAGCCAGAGTTGCGCAGTAGAGATCGGCAGGTGGAGCAACTGTAGCCACTTGCGCTGACCTAAAGACACAATTAACTTACCGAAAAAACAGCCAGGATCCTGCATGCCGGCTTGTTTAACAGCAGAACAGCTTTTTGTGTTGGTCTGAAGCAGACGTTCACAGATATGGAAACTTCAATGACTGTAGTGATTGTTTTAGTTACGTCTCCTCTCACCGTTCCTCCTCTACTCTGCTAATCCGGAACAGATCGGCTGCAGGAGCCGGATTTGTCAACAGAGCTGTCAATCATCCTTTTTACAGCATCAAATAACTAATTAAAAATAAACTTGTCAGAAAAATGAACACTTGGACATAAATCAGCATGATGAGAACTAACTATAATGACAGAAACCATGTTTGACAAAAATGTATTTGACGTGTATTTTGATTTTATAGTTTGACTCATGTCTCATCTGTTAACATGGAGGAGGCGGGCTTTATGACCTATACTGCAGCCAGTCAGCAGGGGGCGCTCCAAATGTTTTGGCTTCACTTTTAGGGAGCTGTCATGTCGTCCATCTTTTTATACAGCCTATGGTTCATACTGACCAGCAATAGGACCCTTTCCAATAAACTGTCAACTTGAGCATAGAAGACAAAATCCAGAGTCCTCGTTCTGAGCCAAAGTACCTTTTAGAGTTTATCTGAAGTTTATGGGGCCTCAATCTGTGTCATAGTGAGGGTGGTTACATTTAAAAGTAACAATAATCTCAGAACAACATTCACCTTTTTTTCTACTTTCTCTCAACTGCATGTCAGCACAGAAAAAACTGTCCAGAGAACACAAAGAGGGACTTTTGTTTTGGAAAGGCTACCAACTTCAGCCACTTGCTTTAGTGACTCAGATGGAGGCCTCAGATAAGCTGTAGATAATTGTTGGAATGCTTTTTTTTTTGCACAGAATGAGGGAAGTAGAGAGTGGATTTTTGTCCCCATCACTTACATTGGAACTGGTTCATAAGGGGATCACTGTGTTAACATTTTTAACAACTGTTTCAGTGCACATATCCTTCGAAGGGGCCATATCTTTATAATGGATATATTCATATTTTGCATGGGTTTCACATTTTTGGGTGTTTATTGTTCACAGTGAAAAAGTGAAAACTGCATAAATTCTGTGTTTTTCCAGATTTACATGTTTAAAAATGTCGCCTCTGAAATGGGCCGTTCAGAACAGCTGCAGGTTTTTATGTAGAACCTTGCCTTTGCTGAAATCGACCAATCATCACTCACCGTCATTCACCTCAGGCTGCCTTCTTGCACTAGCTTGTAGTCGAGTCGTTATCAAGATTTCAACGTACCATTCCGATACCTCCTGGCGATTCTGCCTCGTACATACAAGGCAGAATAACCAATCCTAGAGCAGCCATGTTTTCTACGACTTTGGAGTGACAGTGCAGTGCGGCCGCTCCCCCACGTGAGATCGCACATGTGGGGGAGGGGCTAAGAAGTCACTCCAAATACTGTCAGCCAATCGTGGCTACGGTCTCACCTTCTAACGGCAAAACGGCTTGTTGGTTTCAGGAGGAAGGAGAGGCTCCGATAAATAATTAAAGAAGATTTTTGTTTAAATTAATGTTAAGTCACCATCTATCGCCGAATGAGGTAACACAATTGAGCCTATGGCCAGCTGATGAATGCCTTTGCATTTGCAGTATATAGTATTATTACAGACTGGGTGTCTGGTACGACTTTCGCGAAAAAGAAATCATAACCGGCGCCCAGTTAGTGACGCGTTTTCCATCAGCCAGCAGTGATTGGTCTGCCAGAGAGGGTAGGCGGAGCTAAGCGGCTGCTTTTCCGCTCTCTGCAAGTGTTGCGAGTAAACAGTAATCTACTATGGCTGAACAAACAAAGAAAAGATGGATGACTACAGATACAACTTCAAAAATAAGTGAAAATCCAAAGAAAAAGAAACAAATTGGACGCTCAGATGAAGGCAAACAGTCAAATAGAACAAAACTGAGAACTTCTAGATTATATCAAAGCATAACAAGCAAAACTAATTAGGAGCAGAGTTTGAACATGACTTTTTGCAGGCAGGGTTGTTCTCTCCGACACAGCCACTTAAAAACCAGCAGTCAAGTTTTATTAGATTGCTGTCATACCCGTTTAACATCTTTGGACTCACTTTTAAAATGGAGTTAGCCTAAAGAATGCTCCTTTATTTCACAGAATAATAACACTTTAGTAAATATTTGATCATTCTTGTACCAACTTCCTCAAGAGCTTTATGTCACTTCACCAGCAGCTCGTTGCAGCCTTGTTTAACCCTGCAGACATGTCTGTTTGCATGCCACATATCCTTGGCTCTATTTTGGGCCTGAGGAGATGTGTGGGAGGAAGGGAGGGAGGGAGGAGGGGAACTGCAGGGCATTTCCATCAGGGACTACAGGGACTGACTGACTGGAGAAGTGTGGATAGGTGACAGATACATGTCTGACTGCTTCAAGAGGAACCCTCCTCACGTCTGCCTTAGCTAATGCCCTCGTGTGTGTTAATGCAAATACTGAATTTTGAGTTGACAATATCACACGTAATGAGACTTTCACCTTGTCACGGACTCACTTACGCATGATTTAATATACACATCCACAGGCTTAGGGAGAAATACATCAGGCTTGGAGGACGTAACAAGTAATCCATGTCATTTACTCTTCTTTTATCATGAATGGCAATGTCTTCTTTCCTCTCCAGGCTCACTGAACCCTTAAGGAACACTGTATAAAGCAAACAGCGGAGGTGAGAGATGAGCGGAGAGAAAAAAATAGTCCCTTAAGATTATGATTCCCGTCACATTGTCCTGGCTCTGCCTCAGGCCTCTGATTGAGAGTTGGCTAAATGTCAGCCAATGGAGATGAGACAGAGCGGAGCAAGTCAATGCTGTCTTTGTCCACTGTAAACCCCGCTACTGATGTTTTGTGCCTTTATGCGGCTGCCATCACAAAACCATGTGTCAGGCTGATAAATGAGACGCTGCGCTCTGAGTGAGAGAAAAAGAGGGCAACAATCAGTGTCTGGGTGAAACATCTAACAACAGATATCATGTAGCGTCACAATTCTGAATTAGCTCCTCATTTATAACATTGTGGTTATTCTTCCATTTAGACATAATATTTCTGTAGCAATCGATCAATCAATCACACCACAAAAGCGACACCCACCCATGCACAAAGGGTATGTATATGTTATTCTTACAACTATAAACAGGATTCAATTAAAAAAAGGAAAATAAGAACAGGAGCTGATGAAACGCTTTGTGTTTGTCCGCAGAGACAGACTTTGAAATAGATTAAAACTCAAACTTTGTTTATACAAGCATGTACACTGAAAGGAAAACAGATTTAATGACACAAATATATGGTCTGATATACAAACTAAATTAAAGGCCTGCCTGAAGTTTCAAATAAAACAATAAGATAAGTAAATAAAAGTTAATGAAAACTCTTGACATAAGGGTTAAAATAAAAAAAATAGTAATAATAAGGAACTATAAATAGAGACAAACTTGATAGATTCAGCCTTGAATTGTGGATGAATGCAATACTTGTACACCATCTAGTGTTGAAACAATGTGGAAAAAAGTCCTCCTCAGAGTTACATCTCTGCTATTTCACTTGAATGTTTGAGCTTTAGTGTGCAGGATGATCACACACTTGTCAAGCTGAACACTGCAAGGCTACTTTACCATTCATCAGCTCAAGCGGGAACATTTCTTAAAAACTTAATCTGTGTAGATATGAGCGTGATTTTCCTAATGAGGGTCCAATAAGTAACTTACAAAAGTGTGATGTGGAAATTTGAGGCCTCCATTGTCCCAAATTTCCCCTCTGGGGATCAATAAAGGATTATCTTATCTTATACAGGCAAAAGAAACCCCGGAAGGCCCAAATCCACCTGGCGCAGAACTGTGACACAGGAGCTGTAAAGATTGGACCTGTCATGGGGAGAGGCCCAACATGCTGCCAAGGACAGTGCAATGGAGAGAGCTCAGTGAAGCCTCATGTCCCATTGGGGATGAAGAGGAGTAAGTAAGTAATGGTACATACACTGCACTTTCAGTTAAATAGGAAACATCTTGTGTGGAAACCTAGGAAATTAAAATATTTGCAAATGTATAGATTCTTTCACTGACACTGAAGAAGAAGATCTTTATTTGTAGACTGTAATTCAGTGATGTTTTACATGTTAGATTGCGTAACAGTGAGTGAAGCTGCTCAACAAAAACACATTAAGGAAACTGAGTTGGATTACATTAACTTTTGTGCAGCACCTGTGCACTCATTCAGTTACTCACTCAAGTACACAGACTTTCAAGGCGCTTATTTGTTCTCCAATAAGCAAATGGAGCTGCACAGTGGTGCAGTGGTTAGCACTGTCGCCTCACAGTTAGAAGGTTCCAGGATTGAATCCTCTGGCCGGCGAGAGCCTTGTGCGGAGTTTGCATGTTCCCCTCGTGCATGCGTGGGTTCTCTCCGTCTACTCCGGCTTCCTCCCACAGTCCAAAGACATGCTCGTTAGGTTAATTGGTGACTCTAAAATTGCCCGTAGATGTGAAAAGGTGTGAGCGTGAAAGGTTGTCTGTCTCTATGTGTCAGCTCTGTGATTCAGCCCGCCTCTCGCCTGATAACAGCTGGGATTATCTCCAGCCTCCATGCAGCCCTGAACAGGATAAGAGGTATAGATAACATATGGATAATGAGCGAATGAACATTTCTGTAAAACGGATTAGGGAGCGTCTCTCGGCTAACTCGTACAATTTGTACAAGTGAGAAGAAACCAATCCCAAGGTTCTAATCCAGGGATGAAAGTTATCTCTATTTTCGTTCTGACTAAACATAGATTTATTTAACACATACTTTTTTTTTAATCTAACTTGTATATGTAACCAGTTCATTCAAAAACTGATGTTCTACTTCAGTAACTAGAAGTCACTGTTGATTTTTAACAACCCTTTCACACCTCTAAGATCAAGTCGGTTGACAATTACCTGAAGAAGTCATCTTGCGTTGCGATATGTTTGAAAGAGGAAGTGGATGTTAATGAATGCCTTTTGTATAAACACATATATTTCTCAGGGTTTAGTACCTGACCAGCATCTCCACCATGCAGGACGTGTTTGCAAATCAGTTACACATCTTAGCTCCGTAGGCTGTGTGCGACCCTGGCATGTCACACTGTGTAAAAAGATAGTCTAAAGAAATAGTTGAGTAGGGGATGCAAACACAGTGCACACTGAAATCAGCACAGAGAGAAGCATAGTTTTTATATGGGCCTGCTAACATAAAAATGCATCATACTTCATCATTTGATCACTGCAGCAGCTGAAAATGAACCAGGAAAATAATATTCATGATTCTTTTATTACTGAGAGCATAAAAATGCACTTTAAAAATAATTCAGTGAAAAAAATTGTGTTTTTATAGTTCAAATATATAATTCATAAAGCTCCGATATTTGTTAACAGTGCCAGAGTCTTTCATAAATTGTAAGTTTAAAGATGACATTAATGATAAGCCTGTAGTTTTCTTTACTTTCCCTTTTTCAGTCTCGTCGGAAGCCCATATTCAGCCACAACCGGAGCCACGTCTTTTGTAATCATTACAGGGCTTAGATATTAATCCTTTTCTTTTATTCATACCCCCGACGGTCACGTAATACAACACATTCCTCACCATTGTTCCTTATAGAATGCACATTTTTAAATCCAAATTAAACTTAAGTGCCAGAATCTGAATTATCTTCCTCATTCAGTTCAGAGAATCTCGGCAGGTTAACATCCATTCTCAAATAGGGTCAAGCTAAACATTGAAGTGTTCTACTGTTTATTCTCAGTGGCCTTCCTGAACTTTAGACCAACCCACACACAACCTGTGGGCAAGAAGAGAAATTCAAGAAATTTCAGAGAACTTGTAGACAATAAATTACAATCCAAGACATACTGGTACAGAAATAGAAACAGCGGCCAGGGAAAGGAGGCAGGCAGGCAGCTTGAATGATCCCAGAGAGAAATTGTGCAACCTGCACTGACCAATGTCGTAAACTAAGACACTTTAATGAGAAAGTTAAGAGTCTACAGTCATGCTAGAAGCTCCTTGACGCTGTTCCAAACGCTTGAACTAAATGCTTAAGTATGCTAACATCACTATAACAAAGCTAACATGCATTTTTATGTTACTTAGTTTGTTAGCATGCGGATATTTGCTTAGTACCCCTAAACCATTGACTGTAAGTTGATGTAGCCACTGTGACATCAGGGATTTGTTGCTGATTACTGTTTTGAAGGCTCAAGTTTGGCATTTTGGCCATCGCCATGTTGTTTTCTTGAAGCCAGAATTCATCATATTTGGAAAAATTATGGCTACTTAAGAGGTAAAGTTTAGTAACTGGAAAAACCTGAGGTGAAACCTAATGAACAGCGAGCAGCACCCACCTGTCACCCAATGCAGCACTCTTAATTATGCATAACATTTGCAAAAATTAGGGAAGATTTGGAGCAAACCTCAAGTGGCCATTGAAGAGAGTGCTGATTTTGGCACTTGCACAAAACAAAGTAAAGCTGGAGTTGGTGGAAATATCTGGTATCTGTTGGTCATAAATTGAAGCACTGAAAAAGTTAAATTCTAATGTTTTGGTTGAGCTAATGTAAAAGTATCCTAAATACATTGTCATGGAACCATGCGTATCAGATAAATATTATCATGCCAGTCCATCCAGCAGATATTGAGATATTTCACAGTATAAGTGAAAACTTTGTTGGGTTGTTAGGGATGCCAACAAATACTGTGCAAGTATTGGACAGTTGGAAATATTGACGTTATGGTGGCCGAACATTTAAGGTTATGGAGCTACTAGGAAGATATTGACTTACATCATCTGCATACAGTGGTTTTCTGTACTGAATTTAATATCTACTCTGGTTGTAGAGACATTTAACTCAAAACAAAAATGTCACTCAAGTAATTAAAATTAATTGTCTGGGGACCATGAATGTCTGTATATAACTTCTTGGCAATGCATCTTGTAGTTGTTAAGATATTTGAGATATTTCAGAGAGCAGAATTTCTACTGTGGCTAAAAATGAAAGAATACAAATATAGAATTAATTTGGGCACATTGAAGCCGAATAAACCGGACACTGTTCCGCAAATGCTTATTGAATATAGCCACAGTGCTATAAAAATTTCATACATTAGATATATACTGATTTTTTAAAAAACAAGCCCATTTTTGCAAGATAAAAAAAAATGTAATTGCAAAAGTCTGATGTTTTATAAATTGAAAAGATGTATCATTAATTTCATTTGAACTTGGTTTTCCAGGTATGAAAGAAAAGACAACGTGTCCACGTGAAGCCGATGCGTCATTGCTTCCTGGATGAGACATTTTCCATTGATAGCGTTGGAAGTGCCATGACATATAAATGCACACTTTCTGGTAGCATTTCAACACAGTCATTTGCACTGCTAATCATTGACACAATTCAAATGGTCTTATTATTGTTGGAAGAGTCTCCACTTCACCCATTAACTCAAGAGGACATCCTTGTCAGTTAAGCAATCCCACGAGGAGGGCGCTCAAAGCTTTAAAAGAGATCAGAGAACTAATTTAACCACAGTAAGCATCCACAAAACTTCACAGAGCTGTTGTCACGTACTGAAATCGTAATAAGTAGTAAAAGTCCTTGGCAGCCATTTTTATCGAGGTGCATCTATCTTTATTGAGGCCAAGATGTTTGTGGATGAGAGGATCTTAACTCTGTTTAAAAGGAACGCCCATCACACGCTGACCTACTGGAGCGTCTTCTTCAGCTTCGGACTCTGCATCGCTTTCCTTGGACCTACAATTTGTGACCTGCAAAGTCAAACAAAGTCGACAATAGATCAGATCACCTGGGTGTTCTTCTCCCAGCAGTTCTGCTTGTTGATCGGCAGCTCGATCGGTGGCGTTTTCAAGAGGACGTAAGTGTTCCCCAGACTCTGCTCGGCGTAATAATCTGAAAACGACTGACCGTCATTGTAACTTTACTTGTATTCCTTCTTTCCTCAAGGTTGTTCAGTGCTCTGTCCGCCCTTTTTGTGTCTGCTCTCACCATCTCCATAATTTTTGCCATCATCCCGCTGTGCAACAATGTTCTCCTGCTCGCCATCGCCATGGCTGTGTCTGGGTTTGCGATGGGCATTATTGACACCATCGCTAACATCCAACTGGTGACCATCTATCAGAAGGACTCGGCTGTCTTCTTACAGGTGAAGTAACCTGTAGTACCTGTACCTGATCTGTAAATATACTGACATGATAGCGTTTAAATAGCATCAGGAATGTTGAGTGGAGTTATAAGCCAATTAAGTAGTAAAAACACATTAAGTTATGTCTCTGGCCTTTGCATTCTTCATTTCTGCAGGCTCTTCATTTCTTCATCGGGTTCGGAGCCCTGGTGAGCCCACTGATTGCTGATCCTTTCCTCTCAGAGGCCGGCTGTGGGAACAACACAGGGAATGGGACTGAGATCATGCATCATGTCAGGCTCATGCTGAGACACAGTCCAATCCCGGAGCACAACATAACTCACAGCCACTTAACCCATGCGGGAGGGGAAGAGGAGTCCAGTGTGCACTATGCTTTCTGGATCATGGCGCTGATCAATGTAAGAAACTGAACAGACATACAGTAGTAGTTCTATTTCTCCTATCAAAACTGAATTGTACATGTGCTCCCTCAGCTGCCCATTCCCATTGCAGTCCTGTACCTGATGTATCGAGAGCAGCTGATCCCGTGTTGCCCCAGCAGCACTCCTCGTCTTCTGGATAAGGATGAACTAGCAATGGAGAACCAGCAGGGGGCAGAGGGTGCTGAAGTGGAGCAGAGTGAACATGAGGCTGGAGGTAGAGATGTGGAAGAAGAGAACTTCATACTGCAGCTGCATATTTAGATGAATAATGCACTTTCTTATGTGGGTTTAAGATGTTTTTTTGGGAAAGAAAAATTACAATAAATGTTTGTGCTGCAATCAGTCATGTATGACTTTGTTGTGTGTTACAGGTCATGGGGATATCTTTAGCTGCTGTCGGAACGATAACCTGCGCGGGCTGCCTGTATCCTTCTTTATGATTCATATCCTTGGAGGCATGGTGCTCTTTATGACCGATGGTATTGTGGTGAGCGAGAGTGCATTCCATATTCCCCATAAAGTTTTATGAATGCAAACAAAATATGCCTCCCAATAAAAACAAAAAAGGGCACATAAAAGAATCTGCCTTCTCCTCTCAGGGTGCGTATGCCGGCTTTGTGTACTACTACGGAGTGGCCCCTCCGATGTCACTGCCCCCAAAGACAGCAGGTTATCTGGCCAGCATCTTCTGGGCAGCGATCACTGCTGGGCGCCTGTTGTCTATTCCTCTCTCGTACCGCTTCCAGCCTGTGAGGCTGCTCATGTTCAACCTGGTAAGGCCAATATAAAATTCAAAGTGCATTGCTTTACAGACGAGACAAATTAATAATACTCTGTCTTCTTTGTTTCTACAGGCGGGTGCTATTGTGACTGTGTTGATGCTGCTTATATTCTACACCAGCAGCATCTTTCTCTTTGTTGGGACCTGTTTATGTGGGCTTTTCCTCAGCAGCATATTCCCCTGTATGCTCGCCTACACTGAAGACATCCTTGATTATCAGGGTATGATAAAATATTGCAGCACAATATTAATTTTAAAACAAAGCAAGGAGGGAATAAACCTTACATTTCCTCTTCTATTTTGCAGGATGTGCAACGTCAGTCCTGGTGACGAGCGCAGGGATGGGAGAGATGGTGATGCAGGTTCTCATCGGCTCAGTAAGTCTGATGAGCGTCTTCATTGTTGTGGAAAGAGAGAGTGTGCAGAAGTTCAGAAATAGGCTTATAATTGCAAAACCAGCCCAGGGGAGATTTACAGTCATGTTCAGTAGTTTAATGCTGCTATCTCCTCCCCAGATAATCCACACTGAAGGCAGCTACAGCTTCCTGCTGTGTGGAATGATAATAGCCTGCATCGGTTTTATCGTCTTCATTGCTCTCATGCTGTTCCATCGAATGCACAGAAATTACCTCACAGGTTCAGTATCAATCAGCACCTACATATAATGCCATTGAAGGTTTGTTTTCATTCATTACATGTTGATCCTCTTTAACTCATCACTCTGCTTCCAAACAGGAACGTCGAAAAAGTCGGCCATGGTGGAAGAGCCAGCAACGGAGCAGGACGGAGCTGCCAAGACAGAACAGAAAGAGAGCAGCTGAGATGGGCAGCAGCTGTGTTTTGTCCTTTACTGGCTACTGTAGTGGATGAGGTATCACAGCAATCTGTCTTCAAAGACTTCAGATGTTTTACCAAAGCCTAACAAATGAACATTTATTGCACTGGGAATAACATGTATTTGCAGTGTAGATATTCTGCTACTGTTAGAGGTTATAGTTCTAGTATGTGTTCTGTTTTATATTGCTTCAGGGTTTAAGATTTGCAATACAAGCAAAATGATCATCTGTAGAGTACTTTTGTTTTCCTTCTTAAACTGTAATCTTTTAAAGTTGTTTTTTTTTTGCCATTTTCACATGGAGAAAAATATTCTGTATAAGATGTTTTTTAGACAAATACAATGATGCAATGAACATAGTGTAGTTTTGATTAATAAGGAGACAATTCTGGCACTGCATTTCATAATCCAAAACTGAAAAGAAATTGAATTATTCCAACACATCTGCAGCAATTCCAATCTTTATTTTCTTTGCTTTCAACACTAACTACTCAAGATAACAGCCTCAGGTTTGACATTGTTTAACAACCAATGCGGAAGGAAGGACTTTGTACTCAAGGAAGTCCCAGAGAACTTAGAACAAATATAAAACAGTCGTCCAGGCTTCGAACAGTTAACCAGTCAATCTATAACTTCAGCTTTAGGACCAGTTGCCACAAGAACAGGAGCTCTAAAAAAAACAGAGCCGCAGCACATAGCTCAAAGTAGGTCTTTCTGTTGTTGCATCCATGGAACTGGCTCTTGTTAGATGGGTCAGGGTACTTGCCACTGCAGAGTAGGACCCACTTTCCCATGCCTCACTAGAGGAGGATTGAAAGAGGGAGTGACAGGTGGGGCACCGGCTAAAAAACACCAGAAATTATTTCATGAACTTAAAGCTCCTGTGAGGAGTTTTTCGCTGGTTATGAAACAGACTGAAATTAATTCTGATGACTCTATATGAGCTACAAAAGCAAACTAGACCATCAGCGACAAGATTGATTATTTCTATCTAGTTATTTTTAATGCCTGAAACTGCTGGCGGGGGGTAGGTGTCAGATGAAGCAATTAACTGCACGCTGCCTTTGTTTACATTTTCCAGGGCAAATATTTAAAGTAAGTGATACATGAGACTGTTAAAGAAAGCAGGGTGAGATTTTTTGTTAAAAAAGCACCACTTAAGCATGAACAGGACAAAATCAGCAAAGAGATAAGAGGTACGGCTTTGTCCACAGGGGGCGCCAAAATCAACACAAACAGAAAGTTCCTCACAGGAGCGTTAATCACACCCTGAAAACAATTTCTTAATAATAAAGGCATAAAAGTTGTACATGCTTGTATGAAATTGAGGCCCTTTTTGAGAACATTAAACAATGGCTCAACTTGAGTACTTGTTTGTTTTAAACAATGCCCAAGTACTCAACAATGGGGCCTTCAAAATTACTCTTTGTCAACTAGTCAGCTTACATCTATCCATCCATCCATCCAGTATCTATACGGCGTATCCTGTTCAGGGTCGCAGGGGGCCTGTAGCCTATCCCAGCTGTCATTGGGCGAAAGGCGGGTACACCCTGGATTGATTGCCAGTCAATCACAGGGCTGTGACATAGAGACGGACAACCACTCACACTCACACCTACGGGCAATTTTGGAGTCACCAGTGAACCTAACGAGCATGTCTTTGGACTGTGGGAGGAAGCCGGAGCACTCAGAGAATACCCACCAGTCAACTCACAGATACAGCAAAAATGAGAGCATAGTAGCATAGTAGTGATTTTCAAGGTTTGGCCTTGATTCACTGATAAAATACATTTGCTCTTGTCATGTTCTGCGCTGAGAGAAAACTTTCGTATTTTATTAAACTAAACACAAGTCTTGACAGGTTATGAAGATTGGGAATATTAAGCTCGGAGGTAACTCAAAACAGAGCCAACAGGCTGGCTTGTCAAATGGAAAAACTGTTCGGTGAATGTCTGTTACTTTAATCTGTAAGTTCCTGATGCTTTCATAGCCCACCCACTGGTTTCCCTTGTAGGCATTTGGCACATCCCGGGCCTGGTTCCAAACCTCTGTTGCCCCATCCTTCAAAAAGCTGCAGATCTGTAATTTCACAAAGCGATGCATTAATGACAGCCTCAAAACTCTTTCAGTTCCTCATCTTGAGTCTGTAATACTGTGATAAACCAACCTGCTGTTATCAAGCACTCAAACACCATCAATATTCAGGCTTAATCTTTATTATTTAACTATAAAGAGAGTTAAACCCAAAGCGAGTCCTCCAGTCTCAAGAAGGGAAGAGGTTACCACAAGCTTACATTGATCATTTAGAGAAAAGGGGCGAGATTCCAAGTTGTTCTGTTCAACTGTGACTTTGCATTCAACACAGTTGGACACATCACAAACAGTGCTTTAAATGCTTACTGGCCAAGCTGGGGGATCTGATAAGCAGAATCAATGGTGTCCTTTCCAGCAGACACAGCAGCAGACATCAGAAGACGAGCCTTGTTGCTCTGCTCGGCCTCATTCTCAAAGGCAGCTCTCATCTCCTGTTGAATGTCAGCAGATATGAAATATTTAGTATGAACCGAAATCCATGATTTGTACCAGGGTTGGCGTGTAAAGTTGTTTTGCTTTGTTGTATCCTATCTTTAATTCAACAAGGCGCAGGAAATCCCACATGGATTCATTGTGGCCAAAACATTTGAGTTTGAACAGCTTAATTTGCTGTCAAGTAAGAAATTATTTAAACCTTTTTAGAGAAAAAAAAAGAGCTTGAGCAGAAAATCAGACGCAGCAAACAAACCTCAAAGAAAACGGAGCCTCCTCTGTTGGCAGGATACTTCCAGTCATAGTCAGGCACAATCAAACACTTCTTTCCTTCCTGTGTATAATTTATACTTAATTGTACCTGTAAGACAAAAAGGAAACAGGTGACCAATTCTTTATGATGGTGAAGGCACACAGATGATGGATACATAGGCGTCTGAACTGCACCCAGTTTGTGAAGTAGCACAAACACATGATGACATGTAATTCCTGTCCATAAGAAGAGACATATTCATAGTGGGCTGCACAGTGCAGTGGTTAGCGCTGTCGCCTCACAGCCAGAAGGTTCCTAGTTTGAATCCCGGTTCGGACAAAGAGGCCCTTTCTGTTTGGAGTTTGCATGTTCTCCCCGTGCATGAGTGGGTTCAAGGGCTTCCTCCCACAGTCCAAAGACATGTTCGTTAGGTTTGTTGTTGTAGTGAAAGGTTGTCTGTTAGTGTTGGGAATTACAGCTCTTTGAAAGGAGACGGGTTTTAGGGCTCAGTTCCTTTTCGAACAGCTCTCGGAAAGTAACGGAGCCATAAAATCCGAGGTCAGAGAGTGGTCGGACTTACGATCGTGCCTGCACTCTATTCTCCTGTGTCAACACACACATATTTATTACATATTACATATACATATACATATACATATTTATAATTATTTACCAATAATTTATGATACAGCTCTGTATGACTACAGAGATGTCAACAAAACAACAACAAACTTGGAGAAAGGTTATAATGTTGCTCACCGTCGGCACTATTGCTGCGTTCCAGACAACTGGGAAAACGAGTTCACAAGTAGGAACTCCGACTTTGAATGGCTTTCCATAGCAATTTTTCGGAGGTCGGAAAAATGCTGCGTTCCAGACTTCACAGTTCGAATGTCGGAAATTTCCCAGTTGTCTGGAACGCAGCGTAATTTATGGCGACATGATTCCGCTGCACGTGACTTCGTATTGCGGAGCTGCAGTTGAAAAAAGCTGCCTGTGGTAATCCGGCATAAAGGGGAGCGGATTCAGGGCGGGCAGTGAAATTTACTATAAAACTATAAAAAGAACGGCACCAAAGAGCCGTTCAAAAGAATCGGATCGTTTGCGAACGTCACAACACTGCTACGTGTCAGCCCTGTGACAGGGTGCACCCCGCGTCTCACCCAATGACAGCTGGGATAGGCTCCAGCCCCCCAGCGGTATAGATAATGGATGGATGGACGGACATTCACGCTGTACTGTACCCCACATTCAGAGATTGCCTAAAAAGCTGTGCATTTGGCAGCAGGGCCAGGGTTGTAAAACTAGATTACATGACTATCTTTGGGCAAAAAGTGCTTAAAACTGCCCCCAAACAATAGATGCAATATATTCAAGTCAAATATTGGATATAGCATTTACCATGAGACCAGCTGCTGCAGAGAAATGTTTCAAATACACTTTAACTATACTCTGCACAAGCAGGCCATCCTACCCTCTCTGTAAAATGCACAAGGTTTGCTCAAACTTCAGAAAGAAGACGTCTGAGCATGTTTGACTCAAGTATGCCTTTGATGTCATGCAGTAAATTGTCTCTATTCAGCTGCAACATTAAAAATTACAAGTCATCTCACACACACACAACGGGCAAAATAGCCTTTGAAAAACCGTGCAGACGGCAGATATGTGATGATAAATATGTTTGACAACTCTAATCACGCTGCAAGAGGATGGTGATGTGTCATGAGGAGGGATTTGCATTGAAATCAAAAGCAGTCACATGAATACAGAACTAATAATCATTTAGCTTCAGTTATAATGCAGCCTCTTATATCTTAAACTATCTTTATCTGGGTTGTGTAGTCCAATTTAAGTTTTCACCAAGGTCATTTCATCATCTCAGGAGAGTTCATTTGAGCACTTGATTTTTTTTCCCCCTGAGGTACAAATCAAAGGATAATCCTTCACACACGACACATGTTCTTAAATTATAAATCCCCTCAGTTAAAAAGAAAGAATGCTGACACTGTGACCTCCTCAAATATCAGCCTGAATATTCACAAACTTAAAGAAAAATATTCTTTACTGTTTGCATTCCACAATTATCAGATAAAACTATTCTATGCCTATGTTTAAAGGTTAAATAAGCCGTAAAAGATGTTTTCAAAAACAGATTAGAGCCTGTGGGGTGTTGAAACTCTTGTTCCGCTGACTTATCCACCACAAATGCGTTTGTCACCATCATAGTTCTGTTTTTTCCTGCGCTGGCTGACCTTAAAGAACTCATTAGCGTCATCCCAGTTTCCACTTCACTCAGACAATCTATTCCTCTATGCGATTGCTTTAAAGAAGTGGAAGACATAATTATACTGTTAAGTTCACAGATTGTAATAAAAACTAGATGAAAAATCATCTTTGGCTAACTGAATGCAAACTGTGTTGCACCAGTGCCCTCTAAAACAATGCTTTCAGATTACACTACTGCAATATAGCTTGCCCAAATCCTTGTTACTTGATCTTCTATTACCATGATGATATTTTAAACAAAATACAACACAATCTGTGACATAATGAAACCTAAAAATTAAACAGTACTGAACTGCAAATTCAAACTTTGAATGTACACAGTGGTGCTAAAAGGTAAAGAAAAAGAAGCCTGAGGAGATAGTGTGAAGCAATGAAGCATATAGCATCTATAAATATGCAAATAAATAAAAAAAACTAGTAATTATCAATCAATCAATCACATTTTATTTGTATAGCACCAAATCATAACCAGAGTTATCTTGAGACACTTTACAAAAAGAGCAGGTCTAGACCGACTCTTTGTTATGTTATTTAAAGAGAGGCCCAACATGAATCACCATGAGTAGCACTTTGCAATATTCGGCACATTGGCAGAAAACTTCCTTTTAACAGGCAGAAACCTCGAGCAGAACCAGACTCATGTTGAACAGCCGTCTGCCTCGACTGGATGGGCCGAAAGTGTGCTTAATTACACTATAAAGGATAAATCTCACGGTGATTGACGCTAAACTAAACATGTTGTATCCTCTGCCGGTCTGGTCTTTAGTGCCACCTGCTGTCTCACTAGATGAACTGGCCTTACAAAGCCTGCGATAGTGTCTAAGGTAGCAGGACAAAATTAACAGGAGAATTATATCTGCACTGTTGGATCCCAACATAATATTTCCCAAACAGAAGCCTACAGACGTAAACATTGCACTCACCAGATTGTCACATAAACCACCTGATTGCACAACAATGTGGGGGGAAATAAGGGGAAGCCTCTTCTCACTTCTGCTTCATATTATTCTTCTGTTTCCACCATGAGGACCTCGCAGATATTGCTCAGCTTCTTCTATGGTAAAAGCAGCTTTTAAAACACTTAAGCTGTGAAATTGTGTATAAGTGTTTGACTTATAACATCTAAAATGTTTTACAGCTCCAGTTCTCAGTGTCTTCTGGCTAAGAAAACATGCAGTGGACTCAGCTCCTCTGTCGGCTCCAGAGTTGGTAACAGCAGCGTACGGAGAGTCTGTGACGGTCTCCTGTCAGTACGACCAGCAGTTCAGAGAATACACAAAGTACTGGTGCAGAGGACCCGTGTATGAGCTGTGTAAAATCGTGGTGAAAACACCCAGGAACGGAGGAAACGACAGAAGCTCCATCGCAGACGATAAGGAGGCCGGAGTCTTCAGGGTGACCATGACCTCTCTGAGAAAAAGTGATGAGGACATGTACTGGTGTGTCATCGCCAGACATGGAAGGAACACCCACACCGGTGTCAGGCTCAAGCTGTCCAGCACAGGTACGCTGAATAACATGGAATATTTATCTTGCTTTGACAGCACCTCTATGATAAAAGCTTGTATAACGTAGTCTGACTTGTAGACTAATATGATGCTGTGTTCTTGACTACTCTACTGCTGGCCTTTTGTGAATTCTTGGGAGGAATGATTGACCCTTTTTTATCCTGGAAAGACCACACTGAATTTGTCCGCAAAAAGACAAAACAAAAGGATTTATTTCCTCTGCAGATCTTTTAGGAAGAGTAGACAAATGATCTTTTGTTTCTGGGATTATGAGTGTCCTACAGTTCGGCCACTGCAGTGTCTGTCCACCACTTCAAAGTCAAAACTGCTCCTCCAAAAAAAAATCTGATCAAAGATTGAACACCAACTACTTAAAATAAATCTAAATCAACCTACAATAAAGTACACAGAACATTCACCATAAACTGGGTGAAACACGATTACCTGAATGCCTGTATGAACAGATATGTTTTGAACTGTTTTTCAAAAGACTGAGTGGAAAGTACAGATGTAGGCAGGGGCGTTCCAGAGGCTTGGTGCTACGACCTCAAAAGCATGATCACCACGAGTCTTAAGGGACGACTTATGTTACTACAGATAGGGTATTTTAGATGTCTGCAGTGGAGCTAAGGGTGCAGATGTTGTTTATTAAGACCTTACAAAAAGACCTTACAAAAACACAATTTTTAATAATAACCCCAATTCCAATGAGAAAGGGTTGATCTGTCTTTAGATGTCATTTATTGTTGTTTAAATTCAGTTGTTCTTTTCTACAGTAATAACCACCACAGCCCCCACACTGATGCCACCCGGGGAAACATGGTGAGAATATACTAGAATTTCCATAATATCATTGTCTGACATTAAAATAAGACATTAAAAAAAGTTAGCATGATTGATTGTAAAATATATTTAAAAAAAGAATAATTCTAACCTCGGTTATTTTTTTTGTTTGTTTTTTCAACCAGTTGGTGGGGGGCTCCGCGTTGGATCCTTTTTATTCTAATGTTGTCTTGTGTGGTAACAACACATATCGTTGCACGGAGGATGAAGACTACAAGGAAAACATGGGCGCATGAAGAATTACAAACTCAAAACTCAAACATTTATGATTGAGCGTGGTAAAACCATCACTTAAAATGTGAGGATAAATTATAAACACTTTTACACTGGGGCTACTAAAGTATTTCTTCACTGGACGCTTTATCGACAGGAAATTAAAGTTAAAACTAAACTACGTGAAAAGTTACTTTGAATTCAGACTCTTTTTCTTAGCATTTAAATTATTAAAACTTAATTGATTAAAGTGCCAGGGCCTAAGATAACTTTGCACCCACCCTTTCAATATCCTATCAGCTTAAAATCTGCACATTTGGGGAAGTGAAGCCTTCTGCTTTTGTTTAAAGTATGGACTGTTTTAGACATTTGTATTATTATTGCATTAAACCATTTCTAAAGTTTTCAGTTTATATTTTACTCTACTAAAGAGCTTAAGGCAATGCAGAGTAAAGATTCCTTCAATGCATGAATGAAGGACCCACGCTTGTGAAGGCTGCTTTTAAAAGACAAAACAGAGAAATAAATATAAGGAAGGATCACAGCGGTATTTTAGTTTCACAAAATTAACACACTCACTCTTTACTTCCTCATAAAAAATGATCGGATACCGGTGTTTTTTCAAGTTATGCAAACTTGAGAGAACTTCCTCTTTCAGTGAAAGCTAAATTATATTCAAACTCCCAAGAAAGCTTTATATTCTGTAAATAGAGGCTGTGGTGATTTGTGATTCTTGTCAAGCAAATTTTATTATCATGCTGATTTTATCTGCAAGGAGTTATACAATATTGTCTGCTGGTGTTTGCTTTCAGAGAACAGCTTATTTAAACAGTGTATTAGCAACTCCTGTACAAGCTAATGCAATAACCATGCGTTTAAATGTATTTTTGTGAAGCATGTATGTTCAGTTTGTGTGGAACCAGAAAGTATTAAGTCTGTGT
This sequence comes from Semicossyphus pulcher, assembly GCF_022749685.1. NCBI lineage: Eukaryota > Metazoa > Chordata > Actinopteri > Labriformes > Labridae > Semicossyphus > Semicossyphus pulcher. The sequence goes on from NW_027211637.1 coordinate 24,612,302, forward strand.
TAGTGCTATACTGGATTGCATTACAGGGTTGTTTGTGATATCCCATCACCCTTTTGTATATACCTGTATGTCTTCTGTTTTCTTAATGTGTATATTCTGTTCAGTTTGTGTTCTTCACTGACTCTTGTGTATTTTTTGTTGATTTTTGTGTATTTTTAAGGCCCATCTAAGGATGTGAATTGCAAGTTAGCAAATGCTATAGTGTGGTGCATTGGTGCACATGCTTTATACGTGTCCTTGAAGAAACAAAGATTAAATAAATACAAAATTGAAGTACACAAAACATAAGAGAAACTGTTGGGGCTTTCACAGCAGATATTTTGACTTGCCATTGTTGGAAAAGTGCTGGTGTTAATAATAACGCTGAGGATGAATATGTTTTTTTCAAGGCTATTTTATTGTATCGTATAATATATAATATCTTTGCTTTAGCTATTGTCCACTTAACAATCTTAACTACTTTGCTGCGTCTACCACTCATCACCTTTCTTCTGACACAAAAATGTTATCTCTTATGTCCTAGTATAAGATCTCTTATCTTATACTAGAGCCAGTTCTGCCTAACGTGAAGAACATCTTTGTTATCCCCATTTCTTCTTCCTTTTACCTGTAGGTGTGCAGTTGTAGAGGTAGAGTTTGCGTTTGCGTTTAGCTGTGGGTGTGAGGAATTAAGCAGGTGACGTCACCGCCTCTGCCGCAGGAACCTCTCGCATCAACTCGTGTCAAGACAGCCATCATACCTAGAGAAAAATACCTTTCAAAGTAAAAGCACGTGAAAGTGAAAACTCCTCAGAATAAATTAAATCTAAACATCATTCATGAAAAAATCAAGCAAACAACGTTAGCTTTAATCTTGTATGTGTCTAGATATCTACTTTAATACCTATTATATGTCATATGTAGCGTCAGATTTTGAAACGCATGCTAAAAGTGTTTTACTTTGAAGGTGATATCCGGTATTATTCTGTCTAGCTTGATAGTCGTAGCGGAAGTCGGGACTTGAAGCTCAGCTTCTCACTGTCTGTAGCAAGTTGCTGCTCGCTGGTGCCAACGCCCGGCGAAAAAGACAGCTAACGTTAACTACCAGGGATACGGTGGGACATTGGTACGTTACTCTTAACATTTTCTGACATCCCTGTTTGAAGTTAGATACGAATTACAAGTTGTATATTGTTTTCAAGCTTCGTCCTGTTCTCTGGAACTCTGGCAAAGCAGCTAAGCCAGCGTTAGTTTACAACGTAGTGTTAGCCGGCCGACTGCTAAGCTAGCTGACTACCTAGCTTAGTCCAGTGATTGCTAGCACGGCGTCAGCTTAGTTTGCCTACCAATACATAAACACATTTCCACCCTAAACTGTTGCCCTTTCTTGAGTAAACAGAGCCACACTTTCTTATTTACCCATTACCTTGCATATAAACACTAAAGCATGCCAGGTTTACAGAGAATAAGCAAGTGAGTAACGTTGTCATTAGCTAACGTTAGCTTGGAGACAGTTTTGGCGATGGGGCGTGACAGTAAACTGGGTAATGCTAGAAAAATAAAAACATTTTGACCACCTTACTTTATGAAGCTGCCATTTAAGTTGATAAGAGTGAACTCTTAGATTTTCTAGGATTATACCAGGGTTAATGTTACTGTATCTGTACAATTTAAAATGTCTAATGTATTATCAACTCTCCAACGCAGCCAACGTTGTTGTCAGCAGTGTCAGAAAGCACAAAGATGCAGACTATCAAATGTGTGGTGGTGGGTGATGGAGCCGTGGGTAAAACCTGCCTATTGATTTCATACACCACCAACAAATTTCCCTCTGAATATGTACCAACAGTAAGTCATTTTTGTGTGTTTCTCAGTCTCATGCATGCTGACAGTCAGTCACACTTTGTTCAAGATAATAAAACTACTCTTAGACGCACTAATAAATGCCTGCATTCTTCCATCATAGGTTTTTGACAACTATGCAGTAACTGTAATGATCGGGGGTGAACCCTACACCCTTGGCTTATTTGATACAGCAGGTAAGATAATGTTTCATTCTTAATTCCTAACTGACCAAGGTACAATAATTGGGGTTTCACACTGTAAGTGCATTTTTGTGGTGTGGTTTCTCTATAGGTCAGGAAGATTATGACCGGCTAAGACCACTAAGCTACCCACAGACAGACGTGTTTTTAGTCTGTTTCTCAGTTGTTTCACCCTCCTCGTTTGAGAATGTTAAAGAGAAGGTAAGTACAAAGTGTGTTTCTTAAAGCAATGGAGTTGCTCACCTGCAAATGTTACAACAACATCTCCTCTCCGTTTATGGCAAACTAAATTTGTAGTACTCTGCTCTGTTTTATTGTGTAATTGGAGGAGTTAAGGTGTACACATGACAGACTAAATCAAATTAAATTGAGTTGTATTAAGTATTTCTGTCCAGTATTTCTGCTCCTTGCTACCTGTTTTAAAGATTTGTAAAACAAAACATCTTGGTTTTACGAATCTAAGTTTTAGGAATAAGATTCAGTTGTGCCTGCTGATATGCAAAATGTATTTCCTGAGGCATTTCAGAATATCTTGCTTGGCACTGGATGGTTTGCATTTTATTTTTGGAACTCTCTCTCTCTCTTTCTGTCTTAAATTATAAGAATTTATAGAAAAAAAATGAATATAATTTTGTTGATATTTGAATTTCACATCAAAAGAGAAAATGTGTTAATAAATAAATGGAACTGAATGCTTATAAGTAAATAACATGAACATGCAGACATCTACAAGTACAGACAATACACATGTATATGTGCACATTTACCACTGATAAATATACATGTGAAGGGTTGATCCTTTACTTAACAAGTTTGGCAGGATGACAACTGAGGTTATTGTAAGCCTACTGTGATGAGATTTTAACTGGTGTACTCTCAAAGAATACCAATCCTTCTTTGTGACCTGCAAACACAGCCAGGGTATGTCAAATTTGCTTCGTTACACACCGCTCAGTGTCAGTAAAGAGGTCAGGAGTAGCTTTGTTTACACAAAATGAAAGTGTCACATTGTTGATTTGAAGTTAATCATTCTTTCTTATATCTTCCATCCAAAAAACCCTGTTCATCCTGTCACCAACCAACATTCTTCATCTGAATTGTCTTTATTATTTTAATGCTTTATGAACCCTAAACACTTTTTTATTTTTTCCTTTAGTGGGTTCCCGAAATAACCCACCACTGTCCCAAGACCCCGTTCCTGTTGGTAGGCACTCAGATCGACCTGCGCGATGACCCCTCCACAGTGGAGAAGCTCGCCAAGAACAAACAGAAGCCAATAACCCCCGAGACAGCAGAAAAGCTTGCCCGTGACCTTAAGGCAGTCAAATATGTTGAGTGCTCCGCCCTAACACAGGTAAGATCTCCGGTTAAATTATAACATGTGCGGCATGCGTGTGTTTAAATATGTTTCCTAACAAGGGTGGAAAAACTTTGCCTTGTCTTTTGCTAACAGCATTTGGCTTAAACCTCCATCTAACTGTGTTGTGTGCCTGTCTTTCCCCCTTCCCTTCCTCTTTCTGTAGCGGGGACTGAAGAACGTATTTGATGAGGCTATCCTAGCCGCTTTAGAGCCCCCTGAAACTCAAAGAAAGAGAAAATGCTGTTTGTTCTGATGTCTTCTTGCATCTTGCTTTGCCTCTCGATCATCTGCTGCTTAATAATTGTAAAGAGATGTCTGTCACTGAAATAACAACAGCACTCTTTTAAACTCTAAAAACTTGGTGGCCATTAACATTTTCCCTTCTGTTCATGTGTGTTTTCTTTAAAAGCTGGCCTAATCACAATTATCCATGCTGCCTGATATAACAAGAGTGCCAACCTTAGTTCTTTCTGCTGTTAGCACCTTGCGTGCAAGTCTGTGTAACAGTACCTGACTGCGTTTGTTTTTTAACTTGACATTTTGTTATTATCACGGTATCGAGCTCTTCAGAATCGGTTGTATCCTATAAAGCATGTATGCTAAATTCTGTCCTAGACAGTAATAACATTTTTTCTACTGCAGCATCAGAATTTTTTCATGGGCTTTTGTCTTTACTCAGACAAGCTGATTATGAAGAGAGTCTTGTGTAATGTTATTTGAATAAAGGATAATTTTGATCGCCCTGCTTACTCTCTACTCAGCGTTTTCTGCCCGTAGTTCCCTGAAGATGTTAATTTGTATTTGGAATATAGCCCTGTTTTTGAATATAAATGTTTTATTTCCACAGAAAGGATTAAAGAATGTGTTTGATGAGGCAATACTGGCTGCCCTGGAGCCCCCCGAACCTAAGAAAAGACGTAAATGTGTTCTGCTCTAAGTTTCGTCGCAGCCGTCTCCACACCAGTTTCCAAATCTAGGTTAGCAGTACTGAAGAGGTTTGCTGCACAAGCACATTCCAACATGAATTAAGGTATCATGAAATATTTGCCTTCTGACTGAATTAACCTAAATACATATTCAATGTGTTTAAGATTATTTTAGGATTTGAGTAACATTTAATGCTGTTTGTGATGATTTGATGCCACTGAAATGGCCTTACACAATGTAAACACTGAATACTTAATAGATCACGAACTGTAGGTGACATGAAATAACTTTCAGTTTACCACAGAAGAGTTAAAGTTCTTTGTGCAAAGTGCTTTTCTAAAAGAACTACGAAATGGTATTTAAACGGCACTGTTTTATGGACTGTCCAGGAAAACACAAACAAGCTGATCATGAAAAGTTAGTGAAGATGCTCTTTTGCTCTTGATTACAACAAATGTTTTGTGGTACCCTTAAAGTTTAGGAGTTACACTTTGTGTTTAACTCGAGCACACGAGACTGCCTTTGGTTGACACATCATGCCTGCATCACAGGTGGAATATCGAGCAATATAAATTCTGCTAACGTCACAGAAGTAAAATATTTAGTTTTTCATTCATTATTTTAGAGAATGACGCATTTCTCAACGTCAACACTTTCCTTAAAAAAAAAAAATCACAATTTAAATGTTCCTGACAACATAGCCTCCCTGCATATCTAAAAATATTTGACGTAATGACATTTCTAGGCTATGCACTGCTGCATTTTTAGTTTGCAAAAAAAAGGTATAAATTGACATTTGTCACAGCAGAGATCCACAGGAGCAGCCGAAGTTTTAAATATAATGTTAACACTCTAATTGTGATAAACTATGTCAAATAGCTACTATTATTGTAAGTAGCAAAATGCAAAGAGTTGGAGCAAAGCAATTGGCCAGTCATTTACTTTACCTTTTTTTTTTTTTTTCTTACAAGTGAGTAAACATGGTGATATTTGTCCTGAATGCTTGTCAAAAGTTGCAACAGCTGAACTTTGCAGGAGCATTCAGCCTATAACCCGAGGCTAATGAAGTATTTTGTAAGCTGATCGTACTTGCAGCCAAACTGCAGCATCATTAAGTCGGATCGGAACATGTTGTGACAGTTCTTATAAAATGCTATGTTTAGATTAAGACCCTGTGAAGATGTTTGAGTGACTGAACGAGCACTATTTGCATTTGTCTTTTACCATATCCATGCTCCAATGGTGGGCTTGAATTTGTAAATATAGTGAGAATAACTCCTAACTTATTGACTGAATACAATGTGTGCATTACTGATACCAAGATTTGGAGAAGCTGAGATGACGCAGAAATTGAATTAACAAGGAACATGTTACGTGAAGGAGTGTCTGGATTTTTATTCAATTTGACATCAAAATGTATCTTGCATCACAGTAAACCAGTATTATGAATAAACCTAACTTCAAAATACATCATGTTGTTGTCTTACTTCATGGTTTGGTCAATAACGGTTCTGAACTCGCATACATTTGTCATAGAAGATGAAGGAGAACTGTAAATACATACTTCAATTACATAAAACAGTTTTTCATACTCATTTTCAACATCACATCCTACACATTACAGAGCAGTGCAAATAAGACCTTTATTAAGGCTGTCTTATGAAACAGTGCCATAGTATTACAATAGTATTTATCTGGCCTTATCCTGGATGTTGTCAGAAATTGCATAACACCTGTTGGTAGCTTCATTAAACTTCACTTTTGTCATTACCTGTCCACCTGTTGTGTGCCGAGCTGCTTTGATACTTTATGGTATCCGGCTTCACAATTTCCATGACCAATTGGTATATGCAAACACTGGAAGGAAAGGGATTTCCATCCAGGGCAAGTGTAAGTTTTTCATTATGTTTTTTGAAATGTAAACTTATTTTAAATGGCTTTTCTCCAAGTGACAAACTGCATTGCACTGCCAGGAACCATAATGTCTCGTTGGTACTGAAACAACTAACCCTAATGCAAAGACATGTATGAGGTTCTTTGGGAAAAGAGATATATTTTTACTTCCCGTAAACCTCACAAAGTAGCAGCCGGATTAGAGATGTTCAGATACCCTTTTTCCCTTCCTGATGCCCATTCCAATACCTACACTTGAGTATTGACCGATATCGAGTACCCCTCCGGTACTATTGCCATAAAAAACAGTTTGCTAGCTTTGACTCACATGTTACTGTTGGAAAAATTCTCAGAGTTTGTGTAACTCGAATGTGAAAGTAAATCATATCAGAATTAAGAACTTAAATTCTGTGTGAAAAACACAATCAATGTGCTTTATGCTGTAAAATGATTTGTTTTATGATTTTTTAAAAATCCACTCTGTCGTCTGGTCAGAAATAACCGTGTCACGAGTTAGGTGCTTTCCTAAATGGTAGTTTCCACCAGCAGGGGTTTTTACACAGGTAAAATCCAGCCAAAAGAGAAACATGGCATTTAGTTACCAAATGACAGTTTTGTTGACACGGTTAAAAATAAACAGAGAATTGATATTAAAAAATGAGAGTTTCTGTGCATCTGTGAGCCTGCAACAGGTGGGGCGTCCTAAGGGAACATAAGACCAAGCTCTGTGTGAACCTATTCAGTTTCTAACACTAAGGTTAATTGTAGTTCTATTCTTGGACTCAACAAACCTTGTTGCATCAGATCCTACTTTTCTCAACTCATTCTTGAGTGACTTCAATTACTTTTTGACAGTTTTTGTATCCAGTTTTTAGATACTTATAGACTTTAAATCGTCAGTGTTTCGAGCTGCCTTTTTCTGACACATGACTCTCTGCTAGCATCAAACTGTTGTAATCGTCACAATAATTTACCTGAAACCAGTTGATTTTTTGAAGGTCTACTTAGTTATGCTGATCATTTTAGGCAGTATCGGAGGCTAATGCAGATATATGAACTGTAAAAACTCTTAGCAGCATGCGGTTAATGGTAAAAATAATAGCATTTAAATGTTAGCATCATACATTTAATAACTGATTACTATTTTAAAAGGGTCTCTTAAGATTTGCATAATTTAAAACAGCTCTTTTCAACATTTTCAATTCCATTTTCTTAAGTCATGACCTTTATTGCACAGAAGCATACTTAATATATATCTATATCTTCTTTTTAAACTCCATTGAGATTAGTTTGAGACACGAACAAACTGATGAACACACAGTAAAAATAGCTGATTAGCTAAAGAAAGATTGCTTTAACAGGTATAATGACTGCAGATTACAAAAGGCAAATTAGCATTTGTGCAATTTTGCAATTTCAGGCGTAGGCAGGAAGCAGGGATTCGAGGAATCCGAAAGAGCTATGTGCCCCCTGCTGGACAAACCTCGACACTGCTGTCAGTTACACGGATTCCATACCAACCCGCCCAGAACTGTGTGTCCTTGCCTCCGTGAGTAAAACGGATGTATCTCACTCCTGGTCCATAGTTTTTGAAAACATGAGTCATCTGAAAACAAAACCAAAAAAAACAAACTAATTAGTCTTTCTTGGCTTTGTTCCTCCTCTAAACTTCAACATATTAATTAAGTCCTTAAGCTTTGTACCTGATTCCATTTCTGATCGTTCCACTGCTCAAAGAAAATCGTCTCAGGAGCGAACGTCTGGACAGGCCTCTTTCTTTGGTTCAGCAACTCTACACGGATCTCGTACTCGCTGCCACAATCCCATCGTGGTGCGTACCTATTACAACAAAAACAGGGATCAGCAACTGGTTAAACCATGGGTGAGTTTTTCAGCTTTCTGACATATTTTTAATATGCTTTGTTTGTCTTTTGGTTAAAAGCTAAAGCAGCACGAAATCCATCAAACAGCAATTACTTTTGTGTTGCAGAGAGACTACAATTTATTTTGGACAGTAATTAACATATAACAAAGTTTTTAAAATAAGTCTACGATGTAAATTAAGCACTTATTTAGTTTGATTGCTGGATTTTAAAGCATTGAACATGTTAAATATGGTTCTAGTTAAATGTTTTAGATATAATCGTCCATCAATCTTTAAAGAACCATTTCTTAAATTTAGATCTCCAATGTTTTGTAGCAGATAAAATGCATGCTTCAAATGAAATATTCATATCACATTTTAGTATTACTTACAAGGATTTCACCACAGCAAAATAAGAATGAGGATTGTGTTTGTGACTAATTCAATGTAACATAAATTTAGGAATTAGAACTGTTGAGACTGTTTTTCTTCTTCTCACCAATCAGAGATTTTGATGTCCGGCTGGAAGTGATCCATAAATGATGGGTTGTAGCCCTCCACCGTCAAATCAATCATCTGCGTCTTCCGGCATGTTCTGCAGTAAACAGTAAGCGTTTTAGATAATCCACAATTGTCATTTCTTTTCCAGACCACTGCTAGTTAATACTTACCCGAAAGAGGTCACAAAGTTTTTCTGGATGATCTCATTTGGATGTGGCACCATGAGCCCCTCTACTTTCCATTTATCACCGCCATTGTCAGTTATCTGCCAATTCCTCAATTTCTCTATAAAAACAAGGACAAGTAGTGTGAGACAAAGTAGGCAAATTTATTGTTCAACAGGACAATAAATAACCTTTACGCCATCACATTTTGAGTAAACTTCAGTTTTGCGGTTTCTTACCCTCTCCTCTTGGATTTTTAAGAAGATTTCTTCTCTTCTTGCACAGGAAGTAAAACAACCTCCAATCTTGGGGTATTTTGGAGGCACCATGGATGCGGTATCCTTCTCTTCTACATCTCTCGATCCACAAAGACTCACTGTCAGCCACTTCTTTCCATTGATGGCACACTAACCGACAAATCGAAACCACCTGATGTGGAGGAAGGTTCAGGAAGATCTCCTCAAGGATCTCGAGGGGAACAGCAGGGAACAACTGAAAAGAAGAGACAGGACACAGTTGAGCTCAAACTTTGGTTAATGTGTTTATTTCAAGCAGTGACTTTTGACCAATGCCTTCCACTGCTTAGCCTCAACTAACCTACATAAATATAAATACACAAAGCTTTAAAACACCTTCTTTTGAGGCTACGTTGATGCTCAGTTGTGTCTTTTCTTTCAATTCAATGTAGTGATTGACAAGTGGAGTGGAGTAGTCCTCTCCATGTGTTATTTAACTTGCAACAAGTAATTACTTCAAATTTCTGCATGCTACAGGCAGGCTGTAGAGGTCATACAGAGGCAAATATTTTACGACTCGTATAAAGCACTTACATCTTCCTCTGATGTTGAAGGTACCGAAGTCACAGTCCGCTTTGGGACTGAATCTGAGCTCTGAGTTGCACCCATAGCTTTAGCTTTCCTCTTCATGCCTGGGAAAGACCCAGGCTTCAGGCGTTTTCTTTAGCAATACAGCCAGTTGTACTCAATCTCCTCTGGTCATCTTGGCTCAGATAAAAGTTTATGTAATGGCTTTTATAGCTACAAATCACGTTTACGGCCGCAGATATATATTTCAAGTAAATACACAACACGGAAGTGCGATTCGAGGAAAAGACTTTGACATATAAGGAGAAGTAAAAGCAGCTACCACTGTTACCGTTAAGCCTATATTTTACAAACTAACACTTATTTATCTTAATTCAAAGTCACGTTGTTTTACCGCTGTTTATACACAGTCCATGAGTCACTAATTTCCAAAAGACAGTTTTGTCAGTTGACCAAGGCTCGTCATTCACGCCAAGATATCCGTACTTGACGTAAGGAGCGTGGGCGGAGTTAGCAGTTGCGCTATGGAAAGCCGGAGGTGCCATTATTTGCCTACATTTTCAATCGATTTACGTTCTATCGTAGTTTTTATGCTGCTTATTCGAAAAAAACACACAACGCTATTAATGGCGCTCCAGTGAGTAGTACGACGGAGTATTCGGGCCACATTAAAATAATGTCATGTACATCATAATGTTATGTACATCATTATCACAATAAGTGTATTTATATGTTTTTCAAACAAGACTGTTAAATTCCTTTGAATATCTTATTTTATAATTGATGGGATCATCATAATCATCCGACCAAGAATGCAATTGATCAACTTGTAAATGTGTCTTATCCATCAGCTGACTTAACATCAAAGAGTTGATAAAGACAACACCCCATTGAAGTCATTCATCACTGTTAACTAAACACAAGTTGCAAAGGAACACATAACACAACACATTTCGACCTTGCTTGCATTTCAAAAATGCATTTTCTTTGTGTTTAACTTGTTGGATTTGAATTTTAAATATAGTGAGATTAACTCTTAAACAGTTGACTGACTGAATGTTTGCATTAATGATACTCAAGTTTAGAGAAGCTCAAGTGAAATTGCTTCATTTTTACAAAGAAGGACATGAGAGGGGCTGTCTTAGACAGTTCAACAGTACGATTAATTGTTAAAATCTTGGATCAACAGTTGCCATACTATTGTCATATACCCCAGATCAACATCCTCTTCAAACACAAACTTAATTCTGTCGATCATCTGGTTTGATGATTGATTTAACCATGTGATTCAGTTATCTTGGAATAAAGGAGATCAACATAAAATTGACTAGTTGAAGAACTTGTCAAACTAATGTAGTTTAAAAATGAAGTACTGCATGACCCACTCTTTATGATTCGTGAAAAGGCACGGTTGAACAATCTCCGTCTGTTTTAAATTAATATTAAGTGAAGGTAATCTCCCACCCAGATCAGGGAAATGATCAAAGAAAGAAGACCTTCAAAATAAAAGACCAAACAGTAAGTCTGACAAAATAGTTGGAAAACAATTAACTGAAGATGATTGCCATGTCCAATACATTAAAAAAAAAATCCACATTTGAGTTATTGTTCAAATTCACACATTTCAGTGCTTCTTGCTTCAAAGACAATGAACAATGAAGCATGGCCAAAGTTAAACCGAAACAATCAGAAACATTTAATAAAAGACACAAAACTTATTTTTGGAAAAAAATTACCAAAATGTTTAAACAACATGAGAGAGACTGACTTTAATAATATGGCAAAATAAACAGAGGTGCATTCATGTCTTCAATCACATAGGCACTGCAGTTTGTGTACAATACAGTACATAGAACTTTATCATAAATTACAAGCCATACCAAAAATAAATGGATACCAAGCAGGAAAGATGACCTGGGAAACATGATGGTAGCCATTGATTTTCGTGTCACATTATAATTTCGAGCAGGCCGCACTCCTGTCCATAGATACTGAATAATGACCAATCCAGTCTGAGATGCTTTTACCCTGCTCTGCATATATAAATGAATATAAAGACAAAAGTTAAATGCACAACTTCTGAGTAACAAGGACCTCAATCCATGTCGTATCTAAAACAAGTTTATCCCCCTTTCGACGAACAGCTGAGAGATGAGTCTTTTTGGTCAGCGAGGTGTCCCTTATGTGTCGGCGTCAATCCTGTGAGCTGCACGGTGGAGACAAGAACAAAGGAGTCAGAAATAGAAGTGTTGGCAGGTAACGTAGCTAAAAAGACGTTCTCCGAGTGCTGATTAAATACGTTCTAAGATACACTGCATCAAACGCATCGACAAAGGTTTAGGGTTTAAGTAAATTCTCCCTGTTGAAACGGGTCCAGGTTAGGCAGCTCAAGAGAATATAGTATCTACCAAAATCATAAAACCTGCACTTAAGGAGCTGAGTGCTAAAGTTAATTTGAGCCAAATCCCTAAAAGGTGGTAGTCACTGTGATGTATACAACGAGAGACTTACATTGCTTTGGTATCCTGAGTGGTTCGGTGTCTCCTGACAGGACTTGATGCATGACTCCGCGGAACTGATACAGCACCTTCAGGCTCTTCTCCTCCCCCACACAGGGGTCGTAGAAGCCAGGGAGTCCTGACTGGAAAGACAACACGAGGTCACGCTGAGTCATCATACAGAAGTTTGAGGACATAGATTTTTAACACTGAGATGCAGTTTCAAACTGTATGTGTACTTCTTCTCAACATGTGCAATACTTCTCTTCTATTGTTACATCAGGTGGTCCATCTGTTCATTCATGCTGTACTCTTTTGCATGTTGTCTGTTGTGTATTTATGATACATTATTCACTTATCTTATTAGTTCTGTACATATTTTTTAGGTTACACTTGTTTACTTACTTATTTTTATATGCCCTTTATTGTAAAGTTGCACTATCCACTGTGCTGCTGTAACACTGTACATTTCCCAGTTGTGGGATGAATAAAGCATTATCTTATCTTACCATCTATATATATTTTATATGTTGGGCAAATACTTTATTTATATTGCATTATTGTATACAATAACATTAAAGAATTTAAGAGTGTCAAACACTTTATTTGCTACATCATGGTTTAAACTAAAATATAAAAAATAGATATCTTTTAAACTCAATATAAAAATTCTATTCATTCAAGATTTAAAATGTGATTATTCATGTCTTTATTATATCTCGGAGTAGTTTAGTTGACAGAGAGTGAGGACAAAATTATTTCTTCATCTGCACTCTCCCTGCCTTATAAAGGAATCATGATATGACAAATTATTATTGTTTAATAAATGCTTGAAACTAGGGATGCACGATTTTATCGGCATGTTATCGGTATCTGCAGATTATGGCCTGAAAATGACATATCGGCATCGGCAGATATGACATTTTTCCGCCGATATTTTCCACCGATAAAACAACGCTTTAATTATGCCTGAATGCTCGATGATTCCCTAAAAAAGCTTGATGTAATGCTATGACATTAACTCGGCGCGAGTGCAGTTTAGCCAAGTGTATGACCTGAACTGTAGACTGGCTTGAGTGATGGCTGTCTCATACGCACGACTCCTCCGCAGGTTGAACGTGCAACAGTTACTTCTGCATATTGGTAAAGGACGTGTCCCTACCGTGCCTACCTAATTCTACGCCTGCAGCCAGACCGATATACAGGTTGGCCGATATTGGTCACACAGATATATCAGTATCGGCTAAATGTTTTTCAATATGTGCCAATCTAAAAACTTTATTTTAAATAACATATAATTAAAAAATTAAATAAATAATAAATAATAAAATGCTTTGGTTGATTAAGATATAGTGTCACTGGTTTGTCCAGCAGAGCGCGCTATGACTCCACTAAAATTGGTTCACGACGTACATATAATTTATATATTCTGTAAAAACGTAATTTGTTTAGAAAGTAGTTGTCCGGGGGGGCGGTTTAGCTCAGCGGTTAAATTGGCGAACATATACAGAGACTATAGACCTTCCCCCGATTCCAACACTATCCACTGTCCTCTCTCTCGGTAAAGGCATAAAAAGCCCAAAAAGTAATCTTTAAAAAAAAGTTGTCTGCATACCATTGCATAGTCATATTATTGCAAAATCGTTAACAGATCTATTTCTCTTTCAGTGGTATATTTTTCCCCTCTAAAATCATGATCTGTATTGGTCTCAAAAATCCCACATCGGTCAGGGCTGAGAAAAGATTTTGAATAAAACGTGGGTTTGGAAATCATGCACTGGATTACATTACTTACCTTTGTGGCCTCAGTTAGGATGAGTTTAGAGTCTTTCACCAGACACTGCAGCGGCACCGTCACATCAATGACCTTTGCCCTCTCGTGTTTCCGACTGTTGTCCGTCACAAACTTGCCATACCAGGCGTTGAGGATAATGAGACCTGGTTTATGAAGCAGCATCGAGGACAAAGGTGTGAATAAACGGGGAAATATTTTGTATGAATGTGTTCCTCAAAGAAAATTTGTCACCAAAATGTTCTGCATAGTTTGATTGAGGATTTAAAATAAATCAAGGACGGCCAAAATAGACAGATTTTTGGATGAATTGATTGATTGATTAAAAGTCCAGCACAGATCCCACCTTCAACCATCGAATAAGTGAAATAATGCATCCCAGCAATTTTAGTCACATATTTTATAATAAGCAGTTTTTGGGACTTGTTTGTTGAAATGTTTTTGCAAGTACGTAACAAAAAGACAGCACATTAAGTTTTAATTGAGAGCTGCATAAACAAATCCATCTGACGTTACATTTCATAGAGTGTAGTCCACCGGATAAAGAAGAGCAGCTGTGTGTCTGTCATTACACGCACAGACACACTGCTATTAACTGTTACTTTACAAGTGCAAAGTCGAGGGGACCTCTGATGATACTAAAATGAAAGCAGCCTCTATAGTGACAGGTGTCATAAGCCAATTATCACTTGAAAAACTTCCCCATGTGAAAATTATACTGTCTGCTGAGAGCCTTTTGTTAGTGCACTTACCAAAAGCAGACTAAAAGCGCCAATTATCACTAGTCGAAACAGAGGCTGGAGGGTTATTAAAAAATCAACTGAACTGCACTTCCCCTTTCAATTGTAACCGTGTTTAATAAAAGCCACCCATATCTCCACAAAATCACTCAAGATAATATCAGTGTCACAAAGGATGTCTTCTAATACAGCTCCAGAAGATCACTAAAATGTGTATTCTGCCTCAGCTTCGGGTTTTTTGGCCGTGCAGACTCTTAATTCATAAGCAGGAGGGAATTTAACAGCAGCGCTACGTGCTCCACAAAGGGAATAGCCTTGTTTCATTTAGGCAGTATATCTTTGAAATAAGCAACATTCAAACATTTTTATCCTTGAATGACTGAAAGCCAGCTCAAAATGTAAGCGACTTCAGAAGCTTAAAGGGATAGTTTGGATCACTAAGTTGTATGAAACACTTGCTAGTAGTGTAGTGGATGCAAAGCTATTAGCTCACTCACAGAGTCCCGTGGTCGGAGTTCTGGCCGGTTCCGAACGTAGAATAAGTAGTTCCGGCGAGATGCCAGGGTCATGACACCAAAAAGTTTTACCCTACATAACAACACACAAGCAATGGTGACAAAATCCTCGTCCTAGGATTATCAATTACAGCGCCCTTTTTTTGGCACTATTTTCTCTTGTATCTCCAGTATCACTACGCCTGCAGCAGGCCGGTTCCTCGGGTGACGTGATTCATCAGCTGTTTCAAAGACAACACGCTGGAATTGGTAACTTGGGAGACGACGTTTGTTGTCACCAAGGAAAATACATGTCTAAATGGGGCGTATTTGTGATTTTCCTGGCTGTAGTGATAAAAACATTCCATGTATTTCATTGTTTTCCTGACACGGATCGTGCCCTTAAGAGAACTTTGGCTTGTTGCAGTCGGTTTGAACATAGGTACCAAGGCGACGAGGGTAAAAAAAACTTGTCCTTACACGTCCAGGACAGAAGAAAATGCACGTTTTGTCGAGCATGGCTGTGCCCGCATCTGACGAAGTTCAGCATCAGTATATTCAGGTTCATACAGTTGTCCCGTTGGATCCGTTGTAAAAGGTAAATCTTCCTCATCTCTTTCATAGTCGGACATGACGCAACGATGACGCAAATCAGTGAGAATCAACGTGAAACAGCTACTAGGTCGGCTTACCTGAGAAACCGGCCTGCTGCAGGCGTAGTGATACTGGATTTGTCAAGAGAGAAAATAGTGCCAAAAAAAGGGTGCATGATTTTGTGTTGAAAATGGATCACCATTGCCTGTGTGTTGTTTTTGTAGGGTAAAACGTTTTGGTGTCATGACCCTGGCATCTCGCCGGAACTACTTTTTCTACATTCTGAACTGGCCAGAACTCTGACCACGGGACTCAGTGAGTGAGCTAATAGCTTCCACTACACTACTAGCAAGTGTTTCATACAACTTAGTGTCTAAAAATATCCGAACCCGTTTATAAAACATTATTCCCATGATAAAGTCATCCCCAAACATTACAGATCTTACCCATTCTAGACTCCTCAGCTTCAATAATCCTGCGCACAGACTCCTGCATGAGCAAAACCTTTGGAGATAAAGAAAAAAGGCAAACAGAGGAAGGGAAAGGAGACGGACACAAACAAAGAGATTATTTCACATCAAATAGATTCAGCTAATGTGTTTCAAAAAGATTAAGCATCTAATCTAATCCCATCTTGTCTGACTAGCGTGGGACTTTTCCTCAACAGTCACCTACGATACCTGCATCTGTTATCTAATCCTGAACCACAATGTCGGATTGGCACCACAGCAACAAGTAAGCCTGTAACACACTCACAGCAGCCTCCGCCTCCTGTTTCTTCTTGGCTATATTAGAGGCCGAGCTCTCTCGCTGCTTCTCCAAGTCTCTGTTGAGTTCAAAGATAAATGGATACATAAAATGAGCTCATAAAAATCTGGCCGTAATAATGCATGCGGTGCTACTTCCAATAACACTTCTCACATAAAACAACCAACTTAAAGTGAAGGTTTTCTTACTCTTCCTTCTGGGCCCGCACGTAGGGCCGGATAATAAGCTGCTGGATGGCGAGGTAGAAAACCAGTGGTCCGACTGTGGCGTAGAATACAGCGCTGGGCAGGAGCTGGTCAGTCAGGTGAATGGGGAAGAAATACGTCTGGCTGGCTCTGTTTAGTCTGCAGACAGAGAGATTGGTTCATTATTGATATATAAACGACCAATAACTGACTGCTAGATTGGCTCTTCCAAGAGATATTTTTGGAAATTTCCATCTGAAATTGGCCGAATACTGTAGTTACATTTTAAGTTCAGAGTATTCCCTCGTCTGCTTAAAGCCATCTGCTAAAAGATGTGCTTGGAAAAGTAAATATACGTCCCATAAACTAGAATGAACAGTACTGTGAAGATTGTGCTGATCGCTCCCTGTGTGAATTTTTCCTTTGATGATTTTCTTTTATACCTCTTTAAGCGGGAAGACTCGCATATAGATGTCTCTTTTCCCATTGCCAGTGGAGTACACTCCCGTCGGTCACTTTACTGCTCTGTCACTCTGTCTGACTTCACAAACGCGCCGGAGACAGGGTTAGTAAACAGTCAAAATGCTACGGTGGTTACATCTTTATTGTATCTATTACTCATTCAGTCTGTTTATCAAACTTGGATCGATGTTCGAGCGCTGCTCGGACAGAGACGGGCGGAATTTGTAGCCGAGATGATGAGGAGTCGCAGAAGTTACAGATGGAGCATAGCATCGCGCTGGAAAGGAGATGGAGATTAGCGTGCCGGCACGCCGATCGAAGCTGAGCCGATAATTACCCGGGTCTACTGCAGAGTCATTTGACCCGGGTCTGAATGCCGATTGTAGCCTTTCCCACACACGTTTTTTGACCAGTGGGAAAGCGGCTTTAGTGTCTGAGATGGAGACAAAATATATTCTGTACATGCTCAAGCTTAAACTCATATCCTAGGACCAATCCTCTGTACTGTCTACATCCTCAAAGTTACCCCACATAAGTGCACACAACTTGGTTGACATGATGTCACGTCTTGATTCCAATGGGATTTCATGTGGAGGGAAAACCCGCTAGAACCTCCATAAAGCAGGAAACTGGAGCAATGAGTCGCGCTTACTTGATCTTGAGGGAGACACCTTGGGGCACTCCCACGCTGACGGTGGCTCCAAGGACGCTGTGCCGGCTGATCTTCCTCTCGGCACCGTACTCTACTACAGTCCCAAAGAAACCTGATCTGTAACATAAGAGACAGAATTGATACACCTCTCTACCTGCAGTCAGAGTTTACGTGGATTTGAGCAGTCAGTTACGATGTCATGTAAAGAGAGCGACACTAAATCAATCCACTTTTGTACCACCAGCAGGAGCTTTAATATAGATTTATGATTTTATTCTACAAATAAGACGTATTTCACTTTGACAGCGTACTTTACTGAGCCCTTAATCTTCGTCTGGTCGTCATCCTGGAACTTGTACTGGTAGCTCATCATCACAAAAGTGTGAGGAATGCCAAGCTGCAGAGACAAAGAGGAAATGATCATTTTGGCACAAACGCTGACAAACAAACGGTTGATATAATGGTGTCACAGGTAACATTAAAGTTAAACATAACTCCTGGCTGCTAACCTGCATTGCGAAGGTGAAATGACTGCTCTTGGTGTCCCTGACTATGCTAGTGTTCATAGACGACTGGATCCCCCATCGCCACTGCAGATAGCCCATAGTGTTCTTGTCTAGGTGACGGGCCAGGACCGTTGTTACCCCTGGACGCACCCCTCGGGATGAAAACTGGAGCCCACACTGGGCTGTCACAAAGCTGGGCGAAAAAAGGAAAAGAAAAATCACCAAGCTGTTCATGTTGACTTTTTAAAAAAAAGCACAGATTTCTCTTGCATTTCAACACATACAATCGAGGTGTCAGGTTGCGGAATATCTTCATTCCAAGTAGAGGTCCCTGGGTGTCTCCAGCACCGAGCTCTACCTGTAAACACAGACGACAGATTAGGTTTTAAATCTTAAAATTACACAGCAAACAGAGAAAGAAAAGAGTGCCATTTATAGAATATGTTATAAGATGGAGAGTGTGTGTGGTGCCCAGTTGGAAATCAGCATACCTCTCCCCATCCCTTAGCTGAGGTGACTCTTCTCAAGGACAAGTTGATCGAGCCCCCTCCATTTCCGTTGTGGGTTGACAAGGAGCCAGACAATATGGCCGTGTCTCTTGTGGTGAGAGGAGCCTGAAGTGGAACAAATAAAACGAGTCCTTTAATAAGAATTAGCACCAAAATCTTACACATGTTGAGTAAACACCACGTCCACCATTACCTCTATGGATTGTGATATGTGCATCTTGTTGATTTCCACATGTGGGACTCCACCTCCCGCCGCTTCCTCAAAGTCCTCCTCATAACGGTCGAAGAGGTCCGTGGCATCTATTCCCACACTTATCGTTCCCTGCGAAACAACAGGTTCAGGAATTGATACTCTGCTCCTTAATGATGCACGCAATAAGACACTAAATGACTCTTGAAGTTAGAGTCTGTTTGAAGCTCGTTATCTTCCCCTGAACATACCTTTGGGTTGGTCCTTTGCTGAAGCCTTCTCTCCTCCCGCTCTTTCTGAAGACGCTCGTACTCTTCTCGGATCTCTGCAGGAGTTCTTCTTCTTTCCACCACCTGGAGTAAGAAGATATGATTTGAATGCACAGCAAAAGGGGGCTTCACAGGCTGCAGAATTATAGTAGGAGAAATTTAGCCAGAACTTTACACTCCCATATATTCTGTCTTTGAAAATATTCATATTGGAGTGTCATATTTGGACAGTGAAGTATGACTTGTTTTGGTTACCACATTTCACGCAGGTGAAACAAAGCGATCCCATAAAGGACTGGCATGTCTCATGTAAAGAATGCAGTGCCAATGCCAAAGCATCATGCTTATGTACAGTATGGTTGACACATGAAGATTAACTGTCTATGTTTTCATAAGTAAGCTATTCTTATGTCAAGACCCAAAAAGTGAATACTGAGAACAACTTATGTGCACATAATTCCTTCTCTTGAAATTTTAATCAGAACACGAATGGCATTTAACAAATGAAATTGGTGTTGCTAGTTTATGTTCAACACAGCTCAAAGTCACATGGTCCATAATAGAAATATGGCTGAAAGACGTCTAAACTACACCGAAATCTTTAGTTGTGTCTCATTTAAAAATATACAGATTTGTTCAACTTTCCAAGCTAAAACAATGTTCCACCTAAGCAATGCTTCTGTAAATGTGTTCCTAAGAGATAGATGTTTAATGATAATATCCTTTCTCTGTAAATCTTGGTTCTAATGAAGCAGCAATCCATGGATGCAAATGCACATCACACGAGCATTACCTTCCTAATGAGAGTAAAAACATTTTACCTCCCATCCTTCGACATCGAGTCCTCGCTTGCCATAGATGTCATAGATAGCTCGTGCCTGGGGGTCACTAAGTACTATAAAGAGACAGACAAGAAATAATATCAGTCATCAGAATTGTTTATGTTTTTAAATACTGTAATGAAAACCATAAAACATTCAAGCCTCGTGTGACGCTCTAAAAGGAGTTGCTCCACGAAGCTTTTCTTACCTTCATAAGCTTCATGTACGAGGTTAAAAAGCTGCTCTGCTTGACGCTTTAGATCAGGGTCCCGGTGTTTGTCTGGGTGATACAGCATGCACAATCGCCTGTATGCCGCCTTCAGCTCATCCTGTGTCGCCTGAAGCGCAGCAATGAAATGGAGAAAATGTGAAAAGTTGCAGGGAAAGTTATCAACAACAAGAAAAACACACGGCATGATATAGTGACAGCAGAACTCCACTTCTACCAACTAAATTTACTCATTATCCAACACTTTTTAGATTTTCATACAGTCTCCCAACCCTGCTAAAATATCTCGCAGCTGATTGAACTGACTTGAAAAACAACTCAGTAAAGAAAGTTGCTGCTGTGACTTAAATTAAGTTTACATTTAGATTGTTATAGATAAACTATGTTGCATTCATCATAGTAAAGAGTACATATTCACCTTCATGTAATTTAGTGTACTATTAAAGCAACATGCTTGAATGAAATCAAAAACAAAATGACCAATACATTACATTGTGTTTCACTGTTTAGGATAATGGGATGGATTTAACATTTCCTAATCGATTCTTCTTCTACTTTTTAAAAGTTTGCACTGTAAACACAAGTTTCCTATATTTTACCAGTAAATGATCACCCACTTTAAAATAAGTAAAACTATATGGAGATTTTAATCTTAGCATATGTAGTCACACTGTAGTACAGTATGTTCATTTTCTTTTTAAAGTTCTCATTTAAATTCAACATAAATTTCTCTGCTTCACAAATAAAAAATTACAAAACCGAAAGAGTCCTATCCCCAAAAATTAGCGTAATCTAATTAAATGTTTCATGATGCAACGCTAAAGAAAAGTTGTAGCATTAGCTAGTTAGCAACTGTGCACAATCCAAGAGATATTTAAGAAACTGAAAATAAGTGGCAGTTTGATCGCAGTAACGTTAGCACCCATATTACCGCTGTAACCCAGAATGATATGTCTTACTTTATCAACTGACAACTCCTGATAGTAAAGTCGTAACCCAACAACCTGTTGTATGTCTTGAAAGTATCCAGCCGAGGAGTCACAGCACTGAAATCAATGTCGAGGGTCACAGGCTAGCTACCTAGCTAACGTTACATGTGATTTTACGAGCAATGGTTAAAGATCAGGCAGAGAAAGTTCACAGAATAACTGCTACATGCAGCCGCACAAACATCTACACAGATCACAACTGCATAATGTACCTCTCTTCTGACATTAAGCAGGGAATAATAATCATCATTTAGGATCTCATCATCGTCCAAGGCAGACGCCATGTTTACACCCGGTCATCTCTTCTTCGTGTCATTTACGTAGCTCAAAGAGTTCTACGCGCACTCTGTCGCCCCCTTGTGTTTCGGATGAACGACTACACAACAACTGTTTACATGTGCTTGTTGACGTTATCTTTTCATCTTAAAGTTTAAAATTAACCATTGTTTATCGTTTTGGGCCATGGAATGAGGAATTGGGCGTAAATTCCTTAAAGATAATCGACTTGTTTCCATGTAAAGTTTGTAAAAAAAAGTGACATCTTCATAATGAAGGATCATTTTAAATTATTTTAATCTTTTACTCATTATCCTATTCTTTACTAAGATTATAATCAGTATGTTCAAATGATAAAACATCTAGATCAGTTGAATTCCCATTTAGAAAAACCCTCATTTCAATAGTGCTAATTTCTCCAATATCAAAGTAAACGTTGAAGTCCGGTAGTTTATGCCTAATTCTAAAGGGATATTTTCTGCATCCTATGCACCTAGGAACAGTTAGGCGTTGGGTGAGAGAATAACTTCACTACATTAGGTCTTTCATTAGGTCATGATCACTTTCTTTGCAATAACAAGCCGTTCGTTGACTGCACAAGGCGCACGAGCTGCAGCTGCAGCAGAGGAGCTGTCCTTTCAGCACCACCATCTCACACTATACACTCTATTTCAGCACCGAGGGCCACCAGCCTGATAATATAAACTGAAGGCTGTCTTTAAGTGCTGTACTTGACGCGAGTGCCAAAAGCAAAGTCTATTAAGCACAATGATCTGTAATTAGATTGCCTGTAGTCATTAAGCGAAGTAGCCATACAATTGTCAGAGCCTATGTAGCTGCTGCGCCATCATGATGGAAGTTGAAAACCTTGACAGCATCGTGGATTGAATTTTAAAGTGACTGTATTAGCGGTGGTCTTTGAATCCCCTCAGTACTGTTTAGATGGACTAATGCACCAACCAGCCCCTAATGGTCGCATCATGGTGTCACTGTGTGAAATCAGTTAGACGTGTCTGTAACAAACAAGTCCACTGGCTTTCAAATTTAAACTGACATGTGGACACTTGATTGATAGACTGTGCACACTGTCACTTACTCTTTGATCTGTCTTATATGTTTCTGTTTTTAAAAAGCTGTATTTCCCCAGGACTTACTGAGAAGTACAGCTGATTCTAAGCTGATTGCAGTAAACATAGGATGAATAAAAGAAGCATACTTTATTAAGTGTAAAGGATAATTATGCCAACAATTTTGCAGAGGGGTCTAAAAATGCAGCCTATGAAAGAATAAACCTCATTTATCAGATTAGATCAGTAGAGATATGTTTTAATAAGTACTAAAGGTCATTAAATAGATAACCTAGC
Organism: Semicossyphus pulcher; assembly: GCF_022749685.1. NCBI lineage: Eukaryota > Metazoa > Chordata > Actinopteri > Labriformes > Labridae > Semicossyphus > Semicossyphus pulcher. The sequence goes on from NW_027211637.1 coordinate 24,635,197, forward strand.
CTGATGTTAAAGCACAATACGATAATTAAAGACATTTTTTGTCACCCAGGACGGATATTGTTTATTCAATGTTAAACAACTTTGGTAAGACGGCTCAAAGACAAAGATTTAATTTCCACAATCTTATTTTGTATTAGGCACACCAGCTGAGGCTTAATTGAGTTCTTTTTAACATAATAAAGCGTCACCATATTTTATAAAAAAGCGTCATGCCAGAGCTGCGGCGCCTCTGAGCTGTTTTTAAAAAATTCAGTGTGGAAAAAAAAACAAAAAACACGGCTGGTGGTGTCAAGGTGAGGGGAGATGTGTTTTTCATCCCGGAGCCTCTCTGTCAGTCACCGCCTCACAGCCAATGGTAAGTTCGCCTCGGCCGGACCGACTCGCCGCTTGCTCCTCCAGTCCCTCCTCGTGCTGTCCTCACCGTGCACGCGCGTGGTACCCACGGTCGTGAGGAGGAGGAGGATGTTGCGCGTGAAGGGGAAATGGCTGCCGAAAACAAGCCGGAAGGTAAGAGAAATATAATGGGATTAATTTTACTAGTATGACCGCTGTGTGATTTTAGAACAGTTGTAACTCTGTGCGGAGACGACACATGCGCGAGGACAAGTGGAGAAATTTTCGGTGTAGAAAACGGCTCCGCTATTTTCCTCCGAATAGGCAGCTAAAACGTGGAGACATCACCTAGCCAGCTAATATTAGCTTGCATTCTAGCCAGCTACTATTCCCATCGTAGCCCACATTTAAAGCACGCCACGGGGACAAACAGTCAGCGTGGTTAAAGTGACGCGTTTACCGTTTATTTTGCTCGGGATTCTTGTCACACCAAACGCCATTCAAGTTGTTAACAACACGGCTAAGTTAATGACAACATGTCATTGGCATCGACTAACTTCTTCCCTTATTACCCAGCTTTAAAAAGCGGCGTGGTTGTGATAGTTTATGTGTCATTCGGCTCTGTTTTGTAAGCGCTATTTGCAGCTTGTTTTGAGGTCATTCTGAGAATAATTCAGACATCTGTTTGAAAATGTATTAGTCTAGTTTTTTTTTTTTCGTCTTTTCATTCCGAGAGGGTCGCTCAGTTCCCCCTCGAAGCGCGAGAATTTTCTCTTTGCCATTCAGCGTATAGTGTTTGCGAGTCAGAAGTGATGTAATACTCTCCAAATGAGCGGATATTATGTTTTCCAATTATACCACTTGGCCTATATTTGGTGTGAGACACAGGGCATGAAAACGTTGTAATGCCCGCTCCGTTTGCAATGCCCTATCGCACTTGAAATGAAATGCCATCACAGCAGAGGAAACAGGGAGGATGGAGAGTAGGATTTCCAGCAGCCTGCACATTACACTACTTTACACATAGGGACAAAATAATGACTTTTTCACCCCCCTCTCGTCTTATTTCTTACGGCTCACTAACTTAAAATGGAACGCACTCACTTATTTCCTGTTTAGTGGGATTTTTTTTTTTACTGCAAATTATTGCATAAGAGATCTGTTCTCATCCACATATGCCCATGGATTTTTTGGGTGAGTAAATAAACAATGCATTTATGAATATTAAGATATGTCAGTTTTAAAGGGACTCGTTTTTCTGTGCAGCTAAGAGCCAGACTGGATGATTTATGTTTTTACAACCTCTGTTCTACATTTGAGGGGAGGCTGTTCTCAGATTATGCAAATAGAAAGCGACGTCAAACTGTATTTTATAGAATCTTCTGGAAAATGCTTACGCTTCTTAAAGTTATGTGCATGCTTATTGAATGTTCCTGTTTGTATTCATGTGACAGTTTGTGTTTTTGGCCAACTTTTAATAAACTAAAGTGAGTAAGATAAGTCAATAGGTTCTTAGCTTTTCCCCCTAAACTTGTGGTATTTTTATTTATTTATATTTACCTAAAGTGTAGAAGCAACAGAGTCAACGTAGACTTACAAAATAGCAGCATAATATGAGAGACATAAACATGTCCACGTTAATCCTTGGGTCCAGCTGCTTCTGAGCTGTTCAACATATCGTTGCAGCCCTCTAAACAGAGTCAGACTTTGATGTCAGTAACCTCAAACGTGCGCTCTTTCTGATGCAGAATTACTTCAACGTTTCAAATGAGTGTAAACAAATTGCTTCTGTCCATGTGAGGGGACACGATAAAAGAATTCAGTTGTTTGGATGTCAGTGTGCCAACCACCAAGCAGAGTCCCACCAGGGGGTGCTATTGAGCTACACAACCTCACTTCCTATATGAAGGATGTGTCTGTGCCTATGACAAAAAAATGAAGACATCTGGTTTTATGATAGTAATGACTTCACCGTGGATGTAAAGTCCTAATGTATTCATCTACATAGCTGAACTCAACAAATAGGCTCCGGTTGTAAATGTGGATGTCTCACCGACGCAGGGAGCTCTCGCTGAAAAACCCTGACTTGAAAGTCCCTTTGCTGAGCAGGTTAAGTTATTTTCAGTGTTCCTATGAGGCCGGTCAGTGGAAAAAGGAGGAGGAGGAGCAAAGGGACCATAGAAAGAGAGGAGAGAGAGAGAGAGCGCTTCATACTTTCTTATAAATGTGATGTCGTCTTGTGCAAACCCGGCCGGCCCTTAAAGCTTTCACACAGAGCTGTCATGCCGAATCTGTACTCCTGCGGGCAGTTTTTCTTACTTTTGGTTGTAAAATAATATAAGAACATGCTTTTTAAATGTGCATCACTGCTACACCAAATATCCTGGGTAGCCACAGAGCGAGCCGAGCAGTGTTTCCTTAACCTTTTGTCCTTGTGGTATGCGGGCAGTGCTGATCTCTCTGAGTTGTTTGGCAGGTCTTATGATGGCCCATAACAACTGAGGGTTACATCTTGTGTTAAACCCAGGGGCCACGACCCAGTCGCACTCAGTGGTGTAATGTTTACATCCCGGGGTATTTCTACCCAGCCTAAATGATTGTCAGGGCCCTTGAGGGTATTTTTTTTCCTTCACACCCATAAAAAGCACTCTGGGTCCGTTACTTTAAGTACAAGGCCTGGAGGGCACTGAGGAGACAGGCTTGATACGTCTTACACCGAGTCTGCTCGGGATAAAACTACAGCCGATGGTCTTACGAGTCTACAAGAGCAGATAGTCGTAAAAGTGTTGCTGTACGAGAGACAAATTTGTGAGATGAAGTGAGAAATTTTGAAGCTGCAGTTGTAACACTTTTTGTGATGTTGGGATTCAACAGAAAAGGGAACTGTGTTTAAGTTAATCTCTGGAGCGGAAAATCGGTAGTTTCAGAGGCTTAGAATAAGAGTGCAGCATATTTACAATCATTTACAATAAGAAGACGCCAGGGCAGTGACGTAGGGATAGTTCAGTGACAGATAAAACTCACACAGGTGTTAAATAAACTACGAGCTACGCTCACAACAGAAGCAGTCAAAGGTTGTTTTCTAACATGAAGTGAATTTGGCCGGTAGCCTCGGCTGTGCAGGGAGAACTATTCCCCCTTTCATTTTTTTCTGAGCGGGCGCAGCTTAAAAAACAAGTTTCATGATGTTATCATTTCACTCAAAGTTCAGGGTGAAGCGGCAGCAAAACATCAAGTAAACACGCAGTCAGCCATTAACTTACAAAAGTGCTTGTGCAGCAATGGTATAAATATTTCTCGGCCGTTTTGTAAAGAAGGATGAATTTAACCTCCTCGTGGTGTCGGCCCGCTCGCTCTCCCAGTTTTGTGTTGAATCAGGCCCAAGATTTTTTTACTTCCCAGCATTTGAATTGAATCCTTGAGGTCTGGATGGATGAGACCCAGGTCGGGTTTGTGGTAGCTGAGATGTAACACTTTTACAGACTTCCTCTGACTGATTGTATTGATTCATTCGGGTTACCGTTGATAAAATAGGAGTGTTATTGACCTACATCAAAGCAGGCCGGAGCCACAGTGACCCTTGTCGTTTTTCTCATAGACACAAATATAAAATCAAATCAGAACTTTAAAAATACATTATTTTGATTTATTAATATATTATTATAAGCATCATATTTCCCCCCACAGCTCTTGTATGTTTAAATGTATTTGAATAAACACTCAGTGGCCACTTCATTAGGTACACCTGTACAATCTAATGCAGCTCAATATGACAGCTCGAGAGAGAGTCGGACGTGTGTAAATTCAATGATGTTTATTACTGAGGCCGTAGTTAAAGGTGGTGTTGCACTGAAGTAAACTATACTGAGATGTGTCTAATTTTTTGTCCTCCCTGTTTACACACACGAGGGGGCCAGAGAATTAGAAACACCAGTATACAGCAGCTCAGAACAGCCCCACCGCCAATTATGACCTTGACGCTGAAACATCCCTGAATTAACACCTCTGTGAGAGCTTACCCTGCACATTACAGCCAACATGAAAGCAACTCTTATGTCTGAGCTGGTGTATTGGGTTGCATTAGATTCTTTCAGGTGTACCTAATGAAGTGGCCGGCGAGTGTGTTGCCTGCCCTCTGTTGATGTTGTTGCATGGGGACTTTGCTTAGCAATCACAGGCTGCGAGAATGCTTCTTTTCCTCGATTGTCTCTACTTTTCTCTTTGCCTCCTGAAGGACTGAAGAAAGTTCGTAATCCGGATCGAATGTACAGATCAGCAGTGTGTTATGCTGGCCACGGTCCACCTAAGAGTATCAGTGATGACACAGAGACGAACAGTAAGAGTCAGTTATTAATACTGCATTGCTGCTCCGAGAGGCCACTCGCTGGCCAATCTATTATTCATTCATCGATTCATTTATTTACTTCTTGATTTCATCCGTCCCCCATGCCCCCCCCTCAACCCCCTCTTCCCCTCCTTTTTCCCTTCTTTTATTCTCCTCCAACACAACACCTCCTGCGGCTGCTCTGTTGATTGAAGTGTCTGCTTTACGGGATCACGCTGTCAATAGCTGAAGTGTTGTCGTTAACTAAGAGTGATTGTTTCAGGTTGAGGCCAGGGGATCAGGACCTGAGCAGACCCTCAGAGGGAAAGCTTACATTCTGAGCCATCAATTATGGCCTCTGTACTCGCCCTTTTTCTGCCGCCTGCTCCCAAACCTGCATTTAATCGGTGGAAAAATCAACAAAAGTTATCAATATGGCTCTAAAATCTTAAATTAAATGCCTTAAAAAGTTGTCCCATCTGATGTTTGCCTCTCATTACACCCGTGCTCTATGAGAACTGTAGACGAGGGGCAGAGAACAAAGACGGCACAGCATCATAGCTGACTTTTAAAAACCAGCTTTCTGCGGGGATTGCTTCAGTGCACTTACCAGTCTGCGTGCAAGCGCTGCTCTCTGTCACAACCCAAACAAAAATCAGTCAGAAATATAGGTCAAACTCTTGATTTTGTTTGCCGGGGATTTTTCATTCCTCTTTTAGCCTTTGGAAAAAAAAGAAGTGTCCCGCGTAAAGCAGATTGTTTCTCAGCAGAAAGGAGCCTTCATTGTTAATAAAAGCACCAGCCTCTTCACTGCTGTTGATCTAGACTTGAGCCCGGGTAATTAAGTGTGCTCATGTTTTGTCATTTCTAAACAGAGAGCCTGAAATCACCCCCTAACCTCTTGTTAGACTCCTCACTCGATATTTGTCACAGTGAGAGCTCTTCTGCACCAAATCCTTTTGTTATTTTTTAAAAAACGAGAGTGTGTTTTAGAGATTTAATAGCAGGCGAGCGCTCGTGCAGATCCATGAAACAGGGACGCACGCTGTAGAAGGGACATTGTTGATAGATTCCCCCTCATGTGTGACAGCTGTGACTGACAATACGTTTTGCCAGTCTTGCTATTTCCCCTCATGTTATTGCGTGGTATTACAGTATCCTGTACCCGTGTCAGACACCCTGTTTAATGCGTTCAGCCTGGAGCTTTTTTCCGCCTCGCCAGGACACTCTGTAGCAGAATACAGCAGCTCTCACCCCCCCCCCCCCCCAAAAAAAACAGCAGGTAAACCATTGATCTGAGCAATCGTCTGAGTAATTGTGGGAGTAGTTATGACACAGAAGGAAGGGCTTTGTTTGTGTGCATGTGTAAGCGAAAGGGAGGAAGAAGTGAAAGAGAACAGGAGCCGGGGAGAGAGAGGGAGTGAGGGGGAGAGACCTCACCTCTGCTCTCCTTGAGATGGGATTTTTATGGATGGCTGAGCTCGGTGAGGGCTGAGAACACATAAAGAGTCATTTTCAGTTTGTTGCAGGCAGTTAACCGTGTGTGCATGTTTGTTGAACTTCCAGTAATAGGCCCAGGCTTTTTTTTTTTTCTTTCTCAGCTGTTTGACTTTTTGACAGTCTTCCCTTATTATGCTTTACTATTATTACAGCGTGGTGCCAGAGTGAGTCCAGGGTGTAGCTGTTCTGTGGAAAGTAAACAAAGATTTCCTCAACCCTGTCTCCTTAAAATATTACATTTGTTTATTACTGAACTGCTTCCTAATTATGTTGTGGTGACAACTTAATTGCTGCACGATCAGGTCACAGACTTAAATTTTTAGAGTGATTCAAACACGACATTTTGCTCCACGCTGGCTGGCAAAAACTCGTTTAGGGCGTGCGAAGTGCAAGGTGCCACACCGGAGTCCAGCAACTCGGCCCTGTCAGTCAAAGCTGGTGTTCTCTCTAATCGATAGAAGCAGTAATATTTGAAATTGGCGCCACAGCTGTGGAGAAAGTTGTACAAACAGCTCGTGGTTTCGCCCGTTCTACATTCCTACAACACCCAGCATGCATTGCGTCCCTCCCTCTGAAAGGAACGGCCCAGCGAGAGATGTTGGAGTGAAATACGACTGTTTTCGCTGCAGGCAATGGCTCGGAGCGATACAGAATCCGAAATACGACGGATATCTTCAGGTCTGCAGTCTACATTTCAAACCTGACGATTTTGAACGAGACATGACATCGGAGGCGGGCGTCCTGGATTGAGGAAGTGTAGTTTAGCGAGCTCCCTGGCCTCTGCCAGATGTTTTACGTAGTCAGGCGGAGGTTTTCCAGGGCCCATTGGAGAAACGGATAGCGTCCTCCAAAGGCACAGAGCCAAATTGCATTTTTTCCCCTACCATAATAGCATTAGCTCTCCATAATAGCATGATAGCACTGAGGTTGAAAATCGGCGAACTGGCCCTTTAAGATAATTGAAAGATGCTGGTTTTGGTTTCATGTCTCAGTCACTACTAACCAGTCTTAGTGACACATCAGGTGTACAGGCTGACCTCTGCCACCGCGCACATGATGCATATTATTTGCTCACACTGCTTTAGAAACGATCTCCGTCCTGCGAGAGTTAGTGTCATTTAAATATCTCGCATTAAGGATCTTTGTAATGCTTCTCACAGGGAGGAAAAACACCCTTTGCAACTTCTACAACAGCTGCTGTGTGAGCTGCAGGTCAAACGCTCATCCTCGATGCTATCGCTAGAAGCTGTGTTATGTTCCTCTTGTTGTAGTTTCGTTGTAACGTAGCAACACCACAGTGAAGTTCAGTAAGACTTTTTTTCGCTCGTGGGCGGTTAGTAATTTCACTGTATGGAAGAGTGTTATCGAACAGGCTATAGGCCAAATGATAAAGATAATTGGTTTCCCAGTCCTGCACTAACACGCGGCTATTTTAAGTCTCCGCCTCTACACGTCCCCTTCAGGAGCCTTCAGGCTGTGGGGATACCGGCGCTCGGACTGTGGGCCGGTCGTTGCTATTACTGCCGGGGAAATTTGACACTGCTTTTATTGTACTGTGTTGTAATAAAGCTCAGCTCAGGATCTCCCACAAGAGACTTTGGTCTAATCAAATGCTGCGCTCACTAGTGCCCAAATAGTCCGTCTTCCTTGTAGGTGCAATATGAAATTAATATTAAACAAGGGCTGTGCAAGTTTTTGGATGTTTTGAGCATCTTGAAACGAGTGATTTTGACCCATTTTTAAAAGAGAAATGAGGCAAAATGTAATGGAATTGCTTATATGGTGCCATTTGTGTAAAAAAACATGTTAAACTAATTACATAAGGCAGTTTTTGAATGATTAATGTTGCTTTAAAAATGCTAAATGAGCCTGGAAGTCATGACATTTGGCTGCAGATGATTTGTGACGTTCGCTCGAATCTTGGAAGCTTAGCTGAATCACAGGAAGATGTCCTCAAATTAAGGCTGCAGGGGCGATATATCGCATTACTGTAAATCCAACTGCACCAGCCTCCCTCCCCCCCTTCACCTTCTTCTTCCATTCCTCACCACCTGAGTGATCGCTTTTAATTGACAGCGGGACATCAGGTCATCGCTGCGCCTTTCCTGTCTGCGAGTTCAGCTCCAGATTTAACCACATCCTGCTTCTCTTTATTCATCCGTCACCATCTCGTCACTTTCACCGCGTTAACCTGCTGCTGCACCTTTGCCTTTGCCTGAGTCCACTCTGTCGCTGCGCTGCTTTGACGTCTCTGCCTCCTATGGATCTGCTTATTATACTTAGCGCATGTCACATCCCACACACTCACACAGTCTAGATCTATTCCTCATCATGTCTGTGCATTTCACCGACTGTAATTTCACATCCATTTTAAGGAAGCTGCACGCCTTCTCTCGAATCCCCTGCTGATGCAAGTACAATGATTTAAATATAACAAGTGATGTTGTACTGTGTCTGTGACTGCATAAGTGAATGAGTGTTATTCTCTCCATAAAAAAAACAGGGATTAAGCGATCAAAATATCCGTTGCTTCTTCAAAAGTTAGATGTGGAGCAGACGTCGCTCGTTAGTTGCAGGGAGTGAAACACATGAGGGTGAGTGCTGTTGGAACAATGCTGCTCAAATAAGCTGAATATAAACACACTCACCATAGTGGGAAGTATGCAAAAAAGGCAATTACTCCATGATTTTAAAGTGATGGACTGCTGACCATCATTAGAGCAGAATTTTGATGCACCACAGCGAGCTCTCTTTTGCATACGTTCAAAGCGTTACACCTTTTTTTTAATCATACAGCGTCACACGCTATCATTGCTAACTTGTTGCTGTGCTACAATATATAGATGAAGCAGTGTTTTTCCCCTGGTAGCTTTACATTTCTCACCCCAGTAGATGAAATATGCCTGAGCTAAGCTCATTTGGCTAACAGAGCTAATTTTGGAGCTAACCTCTTAGGGGCATTTTCTGTCCGGCCCAGTGGATGGCCGTCATCCAACCTAATGATAACAGACATTGCCATGGGCCTAATTCACTTTCGCAGCACTTCTTACTGGACGGACACAAGAGCCAAATATTTATCCACAAGACTGCCTGTTCCTCTGTGATTCAGCCCCCTCATGTTTCAGGTACAGCTCCTGTTACACTGCTCCTCACATCCTTAAGCCATATTAGCCACTGAACTGTTGTGGAAAATGCATTCAAACTGTTACTTTGGATATGCACCGCCAGCAGCGATTTGTTGAATGATCTATAGCCAAAACATTAGCTTGCAATTTCTCCACAATGTGGGCACAGATTAAAAAGAAAAACTGTCACTCCCAGAGCGCTCTGAGACAGAGACGGAAGAGAGAGGGTTTTGCGTTCAGGGCTCAGATATTGATTAAAGATTTGTTTTTGTCAGCCTTTCCAGTCTCATGACCCTCGCTCTCGTCTCTAGGGTGGGGCTGGAGCAAGCCAGCATGACAGATACCCTTAAATTCGGCCCAAGTGTTTGCTTAGCAGCCAGGATCAGTGATAATCCAAACATCAGCACACAGAAATATATATCTTTATATCCATTGGACGGAGGAGTCGTGAATTATAAAGAGGCATGCACAGGCTGCCTTCGTTCTGCACGCAAATGACCAGTGATGGCAGCATGGAAGCTGCAGACCTGTAGCCTCTGCATTGAGCACAGCCCCTCTCCTTGTTTAGCCTTTTGTATGTGAGCTCGCTCATCAAGACCGAGAATGTAATTGGCTCCAGCGTGCCAGCTCAGCTCAGCACATCCTCTCATGTAACAAGCTCTTGTATCAGCCTGTCTTGCACTTTAGTGTTTTACAACCAAATAGTAGTTTTCTGTGTATCCCTTTCTTGGCTAATGTACAAGCAGTCATTAAGCCTGCTGTTTGGACTCCAAAATACATATTAAAGCGTACAAGGGAGTCCGCGGGAAATGCAAAGAAGAGCAGTTCCTCTAACGCTTTGATTAGCTTAAAAAAGGAGCTACATTTACATTTTCAAAGCCAAATTTTTGCAGGTAATTTGTTGTTTATACTCTGATTAAATCAGACTGTTTTAATAGGAAGAGCTCGTCTATATTCTGGAAACCATTTCCAGAAGTTGTATCCAAGCTGCTCCCCTGTGGGTTGCTTTTAACTGATGCACATGATGTGGATTTCCATGCCACAGTGGACAGATCTTAAATTACTGAGAAATACCTCCTTGGATTGCTCACAGTGCTGGAAGGAGCAGCGGACATGCAGCGGCTCAAACATTATTAGTGTAGATAAATAGCAGCTGAAAGAACAAAACCGTTTAGAGTTATGAGAGTGTAACGTCGTAGAAAAGAAACCTCAGCACTCGACAGCGGTTATGTTGAGTCCAACCTTTGTGTTCTTTGAGAGGCTCGTAAGTAATGTTCTTGTGGTAAAACAAGGCCCCTCTTACGTTCGACAAGGACTCCCAGATTAGAGAAGGCCAAGTCTGAACATCTGAAAAATAAGTGCCACATCTAAAACACATGCTTTATTTAACAGCACAGAGCTCAGTGCACTGTTTGAAACATGACAGCAGTTAGCCCTGCGCTTCAAAGAGACACAGTCGTCCATATGTGAGCTGGATGACACACAGTAGCTCTCTGTATAATCTGATGGTAATGTACTATATGCTGCCTCTAATGCATGCACACCATTTGTATAGAAGCTGACAGCTCCTTGGTTTGTAATCCTTTTTTCCCTCTACATAGTTTAGTGTTAATTAGCAGTTAAGATTAACATCCACACCAGCCTGTTATGAAAAATTAATCATTTAATCACATTAGAAAAAATAGATGCTACACTGAGAGTTTGTTTTGTTGTTAATGCTGCAAACACCAGGACAGTATTCATTGCACAGATCCTCCAACAATTCCATGACTTTTCTAGGAGGTCTAGATCTATGTAATTGTCTGACTCCGCCCAAATGCACACACTTATTTGATTGATTGTCTACAAGCCAATCACAGTCGTCCATGTCTTATAAAATGGACTGCAGTGAGGCCACGCCCCTTTATCAAGCAGGTGGTGCCGACCATGAGGCAAAGAGGAAGCGTAAGGATCGTTTTTATCTACTCATTATGTTCTTAAATAACATTATATTTGTTTGAAATGTATTTAAACTAAACATGCAATCTTATGTTACTTATATATATTCAAAATGGCAAAAACAAAATGTCTTAAGGGCTTAATTTTAATTTTAACTGGGTGCTAAAACGCTTTAGATTAGTCGGCTTAATTTGGATATTGTAACATTTCATACGTGTGTGTGTTAGAAGGCTTAAATAACTACATATATGTACAGTAATTATATTAGGTATTTGTTTGTAAATCCTGTGCACTCATTGACTGTCTGCGTCCGTGATTTACAGACATCAACAAACACTTGGCTTGTTCCCTGGCGACGCTCTGCCAGGCCTGTACGGCAGCCATATTCATTTCTTGCTTGTTTTGGGGCCTTTTTGCCTTCAGTCTGGTCTCCAGCAAGTGAAACACATGCTCAGTTGGACTGAGGTCAGGTGACTCACTTGGCTCGTCAATAACGTTCAACTGTTTGAACATAAAAACAACTTTGTAGCCTTGTCTGCTTGTTTTAGGATCATCATGTCTTAAAAAGGGAGACATCACACACTGAAAGTGGCTTACTTTAAGCTGTAGGGCCCAGCCGATAAATGTCTGCTGATATTATCTGTCTGATTAAGGCTTATCAGAGATATGATATTGTTTTTGCCTATGCGCTGATATGGAAACTTCATTCACAGAACACATAATGAAGAAAACGATGCTTGGGGTTATTTAGACGTGGCGTCATCATGTAGTTTGTCCAGCAGAGGGCGCTCTGTCTTTATAGTCCACTATACTCAGCACTGTCTGCAGAGCATGTAGCAGAGCATCACAGCTGAGAAGGCTGTGGTCATTTAGTATTTAACTCTTTAACAAAGTTATTTGTTATGTAAGCAGCTTTCTGAGTATCTTTGAGCTCAGGCTAAGGACAGGACAGGTGCATGTTGGTGTGATGACGGCAAAAGATGTTGTAGTTGTTTCAAATAAGTTTAAAAAATGTTACTCCTTAGAGTCATAACTCGGTTAAACTTGAACAAAGAGATATGAGGGGATAATGTTTACATATATTTACGTATATTCCCACTGAGAAAAGTTACAATGGAAAGAAGATTTTTGCCTGCAACTCCGGTAATAGTCTGCAAGCTTTTAATGGTGCCCATGTGCCAGAATGTAAATAAATATAGAACAAAGCCCCTTTCCCACTGGTCAAAACACCCTCTAACACACGGCCTTTTTGCCCAGTGGGAAAGGCTAGACCCGGGTCAAATGACTCTGCAGTAGACCCGTGTAATTATCGCCTCGGCTCTGATTGTCAATGATGGGAACACATAACCCGGGTTGACACGTTAATCTCTGCCCCGAAATAAGGCGACAGGGCAACTATTGTGTTGTGGATTTCTCTGAGAACGGCTCACAGTGCCAAACTCTTGTGTTCCAACAACACAGATCTTTGTATGCAAGAGACTCATGACTGTAATTGGCTTGTTAACACAGCTCATCAGCTAATAAAACAGGTGAAAAGTTCTTCTATTTAGAACCGAAGTAATGAACCAATTAAAAAATATACTTGATGTTATAAACGTTATCTAAATGCTTCCATGTCACGGCTGTAAAATCGAGCAGCCGAATATGTTTTGGGCTGTTGTTGAAAATGACTTCAAAGCAGAGTCGTGTCTGTTCACTTTCAGTCTGTTTACGTGCACATTAGTAATCTGATCAGTCCCCCAGTTTTGGCCGTAACCTGATTTCAGCAGCGTCCATGAAAGGTTAGAGGATTAAGAGAAACCCAGTTAACACCTTGTTAGTCCTGCAGGGTTTACACAGGTTGCTCTGTTGCTTTGGGGGGTTGTTAGCTGACAAATACAAGACTGGCATTTCAAAGTAAAATGCAACCATGTTGCAGTCGGGTCCCCTTTTCATGTGCACAGCATACTGAGCTGAGATGCGTTTTGCATAGTAAAGGGGTCCTGGGCAGGGAGAGTTGTAGAGCCGATACTTTGTAGAGAGATATTTTGTGCAATGACCAGTTTAATTATAAGGTTGTGAGATTATTAAAAACCAGGTGAGAGATTTCATTGCATTTGTCGAGCTGTATTCTAATCCTGCCTGGCAGATCGAGCGGTCCTCCTAACGGTAGATTTCTATCTCCACTCTCTCGGTGAGAAAATCCTTAACATACTTGAGGCATATTCCAATTCAGCTCTGTCTCAGTGGTGTCATAGGAGGCTGCGCCAGAGGGCAACACTGAATCCTGAATAATCTGTGCAGAGACAGATTGCCATATGTAACTGCTGCTGCCGCTGTCTGTCGGTTGCAATGAGGGAATCTTCAGAGCACATTTTGTAGGATGGGACATGGCCGTGATGTATCCGAGTGTGGATCCAATATGACTTTCTGTCAGCGAGTGGGCTTCACTGTTGAGGGCCTTTTGCTCTTTTTGACCCTCGTAGTGAAAGATGACTAGACAGGGCTCCAAACGTACTTGTTCTTTAAGTACAAAAGCACAAAATATGCATTAAAAACAATACTAGATTTTTAGTGTCACCTTTATGTTAAGCTCCTGTACATATGAGGATATTTAAGTATCAGTTTTACATTTAACCCTCTCTTTTTAATCATCTGGGACTCCTAATTTCATACGTGGCGGCTGGTGAAAGATGCTCAAGGTGTGCCACAGTAACTTTTAACCATCCAATACAACTCAGCAAAAGGGTACCAGTCAGGATACCAGTCCTCTGTGAAAAAGAAAGCAACTGTTTGATATCTAATTTAAAAAAAATTAAGAGAGGGGTGCCAGTTTAGCTCAGTGGTTAAAACCCGCAGCGGCCCCCAGGTCCCTTTGCCATGTGTCATCCCCACTCTCTCCTCTCCTGTTGCCGACACTATATTCACTGTCCTCTCTCTCTCGCAGTAAAGGCATAAAAGGCAACAAAAAATATGAAGGGAGATATGCCCTGCTGGCTCACTTGATGGAGCCTGCACCCTGGGTTCAGAGGCAGGTTTCTTGCCGGGGACCTGGTTTTGGTTTTCGCCAGGACCTTTGCTGCGTGTCGTCCTCTCTCTGTTCCCCATGTTTCCTGTCTTAACTCAGCTCTCCCTCATTATTAAAGCTATTAAAAACTAAATAAATATAATGTAAAAAAGTTAGAGGAGGCATTGTCACACAACATAAACTTTGTATTGAACAAAAACACAAGCTGTCTATTGGGATATGAAACTAAACTCGAGAACAGTTCATTCATCTGTAGGAGAGGCTGTCGGGTTGGTAGTGTATTTCTGCTGCTTTAGCTTAACCAAGTTACTTTTGTTATACCTTTCATTAGAGCTGCAAGTTACCTGCTGTACATTTTAAAGGCCCCCTCCAGTGAGAATCAAGCCTTGTAAACATCTCCATGAGGTGTTTCTCATGTGCTACAAGACACATCAGGGACAACATAAGCAGTCATCTCCATGGCTGGGCCTGTCTGCTTTTAAACTGCAGTGTACCAAGGACAGGCTGAACAACACGTTTTCAGATTGGCAGGTTTGAGACGTCACAAACCTAAGGAGCCAATCCCGTTACTGGACAGGGTGACACTATTCATATCATTATGTGCAACCAATGGCAACCACTTGCAAACTCACTAAGTTACTACTAATGACTACATTTCAAGCTAGTTATGTTTTGACAAGTTGCCACTAAATAATAGCACACACCACTAGCACATAGTGGGCGGGGCCTATGCAGATTCAGGAATCTTTAATGAGGGAGAAGGAGGACATGCCTTGGAAGGTAATTAAATGTATTTTGCTGAAAAAAACCACATCAGACACAATTTATTATTTCAAGCAGAGCATTTTATACGTCTTAAAACATGACTGCAGCTGCTCTTTAACCTGTGTTAGTCCTGCTCACGATCTCATAGCTGTCGTTTATACATTAATTTACTCGCTTCTGATCGTTACTGTGCTTTAGCAATTGGCTCAGGCCTCTCTCTCCCTCTCCCACTCAGAGTGTCAGATATTAAGCTCTTCCATTCCCCCTTAGTGACAATGGTATATGACGTAATAAATGCACTTAGTTAGCTGCTGTAGCTAACCAGCCCCCAGTAGCCGGTGCAGGCCGACCTCATCTAGCTGCTGTTGGTCGTCTCCCTGCGCCTCCAGGAGCCGGGATGCGAGGATGGCTGCTGTATAATATTACACCTGCTCATAAAAACACCTTTCCTTTTTTTCCTCTGGTACCTCTCTGATCATTCAGTTGCAGCGTGTTTTCCAGTTCTGACAGTGAAACCGCTGTGGTGGTACCTGTGAGCAGATGCTGTATGTGATTCTTAATTGGGCAAAGCGAATGGTTACAGCTACCTGTGCAGCTCATATAAAACAGAGTCTACATGCAGAATTACAGGTACAGATGGAAATGGCAAATACTACACATCTACTCCTGTTCCTTTGGGAGCGATGATGTTCCCCCCCTCACGCATTACACTTAGAGGCTCCGAGCCAGCTCTATCTCTGTGGACTCACTGTGTTCATTCCCATTGAATTTTCCATATGGACGTTTCTGGGCAGTCTCACTCTCTTCTTTCTCTGATGTACAGCGAGCTTCACACACTCTTCTTTATCCTCATAATCAAGTGCACTACTGGCTTATTTGTATTGCCTTTAAAGTGGTGTTTTGCTTCGGTTGAACTTTTTCTCTTTTTTTCCCTAGTCAACCGTTGAACCACTACCCCAGGGATCCATAGTCAGCACTCATATTCAGGCTCTTCTCTCTCCCTCTGCTCGCCCTTCTCCCCCCCCGCTCATATCCTAACCAGCAGTTCTATAAATGTGCAAGGATTTAGTTTTCTGGCTCTAATTTATTTTCAAGCTAAATTGCATTGCAAATAAATGCTTTATTTATCCTTTAGTGCGTTTGTTTACATTCAATCCTCATGCATTAAAACCAAATGATAGATTCATTTGCACATGCTGGAACAATACCTGGATTAACTTAATCTGCATTCAATTTATGCAGGGGTACAGTCAGTAAATGCATTAAAGGCGTGGTATATAACAAAGATTAGATGCTCACAGTCTTTGTGAATGTGGGGAAAGGAATAACCTAAACTTTAGCAGCAAATACAGAGGAAGGAATAACTCGTATTGTTAGCTTGCTTGAGAAACACTAAATGACACAGTCTAACATGCATCTCTTTCCACCCTTTGCAAGAAACCATGCCCCTTCCACTCAGACTTTTTAAAGGTTGCTCTGTCATTAAACTATGACTGACAATCACTGCATCTTTTTTTTTTAAATGTTAAGAACCCTGCTTAAAATATGCTCATTTTGCATGTAAATAACTACAACTAGGAGGTCACTAATTTGAATCACGTTCCGGACGAAGTGGGCCTTTCTGTGTGGAGTTTGCATGTGCATGCGTGGGTTCTCTCCGGGTACTCCGGCTTCCTCCCACAGTCCAGAGACGTGCTCGTTAGGTTAATTGGAGACTCTAAAATTGCCTGTGAGTGTGAAAGGTTGTCTGTCTCTATGTGTCAGCCCTGTGATTGACTGGTCCAGTGTGTAACCCCGCCTCTTGCCCAATGACAGCTGGGATAGGCTCCAGCCTGCCCGTGACCCTGAACAGGATGAGCGCTATAGGAAATGGATGGATGGATTGCGACGAATATAACCACATAGTCGTATATCTGATGTTCTGATAAAAACAAAAAAACATCTCACGACTATAATAGGATTATTCTTTAAATTACATGTTTTAGTCTCCGTAAACAAACACAATTTGTCCACTCTTAAACCATCTGCATGTTTGAGCAGAAAGAGAGCAGCAGAACGAGATGAGCATTTGAATGCATCCTTGCATGTGTGCGTCTTTACTGTTCACTGTTTTACGGCTGGTAATAAAATGTAAATTCTAGATTGAAGGACATGCATTATGATGTAAGCATTGGGCCTGGTAATTATAATTATTTCTCTGAATAATATACCACATTCTGGCATGCAGCACACAGATTCCCATGCTAAATCCCCATACACTATAAAATCACTCAAGGGTGTTTATTGTGTCTAAATAATGAATAGACACAGCCTTTACAAGTTGACAGTGAAAAATTTCCGGTGAGGTCCCCTGATAGAACGCGTTTCACAGTAAAATAATTTAGCTGAGCACAAAATAAAAATGTATGCAATATTCTGTTCTTAAATTAATTTCCTAATTCAGTCGGGGATAGTTCTTTTGCAGTCAGCGTTTTGCAGCAGTGGGACTGATAGACTGATAAAGAGGCAGACGGGCGAGTCAGTAAGGTATTCAGCCCGCGCTAAATATTCTGTTTTGTCTCGCTCTTGTTGCAGATGAACATGGACATTTGAAAATATACCTGCCCAAGAAGCTGCTTGAATGTCTACCAAAATGCACCTCGCTGCCAAAGGAGAGACACCGGTGGAACACTAATGAGGTAAGGCCACCGCTCACTGTGTCATACCGCTTTCTAATCAGTCCGTCTGTTTGCAGAGGGTCCTGCCCAAAAGACACGTTGTCTTCAGTACTCTCTTTCAAGACAACATGAGACACGGTTCAAAGGTCCTGATCCACAAATATATCACTACGAAAAACACCTATAACTGCTCACATTAGTTACACGTTTAAATATGTCTTATTAACCTGTTATCAGGTGACATAATATAATATGTATAATATGTAATGTGCAGTATTTACGTGTAGTTCATTTTACAGTGTTTCTCCTTCAGATTGCAGCAATTAAACAATTTAACAGGATTTTTTAAAACTGTATTTAAGGTTTTACTGGATTTGTTTTAGAAATATTTATATTTCGAGTTATAATTCTGTATTATATTTAAATTGCAGCTTCCTAAATGTTTCTTAGCATCTTTGCAAACAGTTTAAAGGTATAATAAGTAGGATTTTTCCTTGCATTTTGTCAACAACACATTCAAACTGGGCCCCTCCTCCTGGGCTCTTCGTCAGCAGAAGCTCACTCTCACTCTCTCGTGCGAGAACACGCCCACCCCGCCGAGCTAACACCGACGGCATCACGGTAACCTTTGCGCTAGCATGCTAACCCCCAGTTCCCTTTGTGCTAGCATGCTAACCGCCGGTTAGCTTGTCCTACCCGGTTTGAGGCACCTACTTGTCCAACAGAAAGAAGGCCAACTCTCTATGATTTATATTATATTTTTAAAAGTCTATTTTATTTCTCTAGAAAAATCCTACTTATTATACCTTTTTAAGTAGTTAAAAAAATGTTCTTAATATTGACCCAAAGCTTCCTCTGATATTTGACTTTAGCTGCATCACAAAATGTATCACAGAACGTCGCACATAGAAACTTCCTTTACACTGGACTTTGCATTGATAGGCTGACCTTTTTAATTGTGAAACAGAACGCTCTTTAGCAGAGTATAAGAATAAACCACAACATTAACAAATCTATCTTCACGTTTAAACTGAGCCGGTTGTAACATTTCTGTCTGTTCTTGTAGTTCATGTTTACTTCTCATTCTGAAGGAAACCCTGTTTGGCATTAATCAAAGGTTAATGTCACTTGCATGTTGACTCTTATTCAAAAGAGTGCTGCTTCTGTATTTAGCAAGCAGCATGAGGGGCTGTCGATGTAAACAGTGTTTAACATTGGCGCTGTGAAAGCTCAAGGTGTCTCACTTTTCATATTTGCATCACATTAAGGGAGATAAACACACCACTTTGCATTTTCTTTCTCGTGAAATCAAAGCTAAAAATGGTTTGCTTTGGAGAGACGATCTCACAGATGCCCTCTGCTACAGTTTCCCCTTTTCCTTCCTTGAAGGCCAGACACTTTTCTTTTGTTTGTTTTTTTTAGCACTTAATCATTTAGGTAAAGGAAAACGTGTCTTGTGTGATGCCAGTGGAGTTTAAACATGGTGGCCAAAATATGTTTTAGAAAGCGGAATCTCCTGGGAGAATGAACTGCAGATGTAGTTGTGATTTCAATGAATCTTTGAACATTTCATCTGGTATTTTATGCAGAAATTAAAAATAGTACATCCCAAAAAGTAATTAATTAACAGCCGACATTTCCAAAATCTTTATACACTTTAAATGTATAAATGCATGGTATGTATAGACATGATTTGCTCCTTGATTATTTTACTGCGTAGACAAACATATACACGAGTCCTTAAAGACCCCCTCCAGTGAAAACCAAGTCTTTAACCTTGTAAACATCTCCATGTGGTGTTCTTCATGTGCTACAAGACATATCAGGGACAACATAAGCAGTCATCTCCATGGCTGGGCCTGTCTGCTTTTAAACTGCAGTGTACCAAGGACAGGCTGAACAACACGTTTTTCAGATTGGCTGGTTTGTGATGTCACAAACCGAAGGAGCCAATCCTGTTAATGGACGGGGGGACGCTATGCAGATCATTATGTGCAACCTATGGCAACCACTTGTCATTTTTACAAACGATCTGCCAGCGATCAGATTCTTTTGAGCGGCTCTTTGGTTTGAACGGTGGGAACCAAGTCGTAGGTGAGAGCCGTTCTCTTAATAGTTAGTTACTGCCTGTCCTTGGTCCGCTCCCCTTTATGCTGAATTACAATAGGCAACTTTTTTTCAACTGCAACTCCGCTATAGAGGTCACAACATAGTGCCGACATTGAGCAATATTATAACCCTCCGCCAGGACTGTTGTTTTTTGTTGACATCTCTGTAGTCATACAGAGTTGTATCATAAATTATTATTAGCAAATTAATGACGGTGATTAATTTTTCCGACATTATTCTACTGTTTCCTTTAAAATTTTAAATACGCGCGTGTTGACACGAGACAATATAATGCAGGCACGTTCACGAGTCCGACCACTCTCTCACATAAGATCCGGCTCCCTTCAAAGAGCTGTAATTCCCAACACTATACTAATGACTAAATTTCAAGCTAGCTGAGTTTCAACAAGTTGCTGCTAAACGATGGCAGAGACGTGTTTTGGTTTCGTGACGGAGGGGGCGGTTGAAATTTGCATAGTGGGCGGGGACTATGCAGATTCGGGAATCATTAATGAGGGAGAAGGAGATGCCTTGGGAGGATTTATACAAGGTAATTAAACGTATTTGGCAGAAAAAAACATATCGGACACAATTTATTAATTCAAGCAGAGCATTTTATATGTCTTTAAACATGACTGGAGCTGCTCTTTAAACATGCCACACTGTATTCCCCGACAGAGACTCCCTGTATGTTGCTTCATTTGCCTCAGAACTCATTTGCCAACCTGCTCTCCTTCTCGGGGGACAGGTTGATGAATTTATCACTTTTAGTTTCCATTATTGATGGATGAAAAAGCGTTTCTTCTTCTGAGAATAACTGTTAGTAATTAGACCTAAACACACACCATGACAAATCTTAAAACCAATATGCGAAAAGCAACCATCCATGCTTTTGATTAACACATTGTGACCATTTAAATATAGTCATCTGCAGTGATGAAAGTTAATTGAGTGAAAAACAACCAGATGATAAGGCACCAGACAGTCTCAGATGGAACAGGAGATTCAAAAAGACAATCTGTCATTGACAAACACTTAGATATTATTTCACACAGGCGTTTTATTTCAGATAAAAGATGAAGGCGTTTATTTATCCGTGGTTGAGACATGGATCCGGGCAGAAATTACAGTGGTGGTGGATACAGCAATAAACGCACTTTAAGTCTCCCTTCAAGTCTCAATCTGTCATATCTTTGCTCAGTAGCCGTGCCCCAGTTATGAAAGAAACGTCTAACGCTGGTGTGTTTCTAATTGGCTGATGTTGTAACTTGTTTGCCCTGTCTGACCTGCATTGTGCTGCTAGCAGTCTAAATTAATTAACATGGCTTTGAAATTGATCTCAAAATGTAAATCTAGGCATTTTGGGGGAGGGGGGATAAAATGCTGTCGGCTACAGCAGTTAGCATGTTCTGTCATTTATTACCAAATTTAATCATAAGAGACGGATTTCGGGAAAAGCAGCATGTTGTGTAAGCGGGCTGCAGATGTGTTGGATGTTTGGTGAGCTGATGGGAGAAAATGGGGGGGGGGAAAGGAGCTGGTTCCGGTGGCGTTGTGGTTCTGTGGTTTGCATGCCAATCGTGTTTCCCATGGTCGCGGAGAGCAAGGCAACCTTTCCCAAAATCAAGGACGTTCCTTTTTTTATGCAGACCATGCAAATCAGAGTGTTTGTGCCCCATTGGTGGCGGACGGGCAGGAAGGGAGGGATCACAGAGGCTCTTGTCGGTGCATTTGTGTGACTCTTAGTGAAAGTGACACCTCATCAATTCTGTGCATATTTCTGGCACCAGCTCAGCATGCTTAATGCACTAATTTTTCCACTCTATACCTATAAGGAATATCAAGAGTCTGGTGGACTGGAGCTGATCATGTCCATGTGATTTTGTGTGTTTTACATGCAGTTGGCTCCTTTTTGTTTGAAGACTACCGTTTGTGGTATGTTGGGCTATCAGGTCATGTGACATGGACTCTCTGGCAGACATATCAGAGGTCCGCAGCTCTAGAGGAGCTTAGATGGTTCATTTTAACTGTATGGGATGTTTAGAGCTGTGATGATTGTTGCAGAAACAGAAAATGTGTTCCAAATTAATTGCTACAGGACAAATGTTCTTAAACGTGAGAGCTGGCTGCTGGTCCTACATTGCAGCAAACTGTATATCTGTGGGATCCAGACTCTTGGTCTGACCAGGCTGACACTTGGTAATGAAAAATATTCATGAATTTAAGCCTTGAAAATATTCCACTATACTATAATTTAATATCTAAAAAAATAATTCAATGTTCTCTTTATTTGTTTGCCGTGTAAGTGATTGTTTAATGATTTTATGATGAATTGGACAGATCCATTATTTGTTGCACAATCGCTACAACCCTGATTTCAGTCAAGTTGACACGCTGTGTAAATTATCATAACATTTGCATGCATCCCGTTCAGGGTAAGTGCAAATTAACAAAGAACAAAAAAACAACCAACAAAAAAAAGTCCAAAAGTTTCTGGAATCATAGATTTAAAGTTATAATCTCAAAGATCTCAGTCTGGTGATAAACAGTAATTGCGGGAGCACATTGACCAGACAGCGTCACATGTGTGACGTCCACGGTTGGCTCCGGTTGTAACTCTTGATTTTCCTCACTGACGGTCGCTTTCCTTTTTAGACTGTTTGCCTTCATCTGAGCGTCGAGTTTGTTTCTTTTTCTTTGGATTTTCACTTATTTTTGAAGTTGTATCTGTAGTCATCGATCGTTTCTTTGTTTGTTCAGCCATAGTAGATTACGGTTTACTTGCGACACTTACAGAGATCCGAAAAGCAGCCGCTTAGCTCCGCCTACCCTCTCTGGCAGACCAACCACTGCTGAGCGATGGAAGGTGCGTCACTAACTGGGCGCCGCTTGCGATTTTGGCCACCAACACCCCGTCAGTAATTCTGCAAATGCAAAGGCTTTCATTAGTGCTCCATAGGCTCAATCACCATTGTGTTACCTCATTCGGCGATAGAGACTTAACAGACATTTATTTAAATGAAAATCTTCGAGATTATCACTTTACCTCAGGTTGTTATAACCCAGTAAATACTTCTTGTTGCATTCAAGTATTAAAATATGATTCAGTTAAGTATAACATTGGTTCAGGACTGGAGCTTTCTATCAAACCAAACACAGCGAGTTGATTAAACCTTATTTACGTACAGTCACATATCCAGCGAGTTCTCCATGAGGGCATGCTGCATTTAAGACATAGCCTACTTACTATTTGGAGGAATATTCATTGTGCTAATTCTTCCTTCCCCTTCTGCAAACTTTTAGCAGCTGTACATCAGTTGCCCTTTTTAAAATCTCTGACTCTGTCGGGGTTGAAGAGAGACGCACTCCATCTGACTTTATGTGGAAATAATCGAGGATATAAATTGTTCCTTATAAACTCCAACCTGGAAGCGGAGTGAGCCGAGGCTGTTGCGTTGTTGAAGTGAAGCTGATGCAAAACTATTAATTTCTTTCTCATTTTCACTCCCTTGTGTACTTTTCTGACAAGAAGGTGTGCAGGAATACATTTCAAGCATTTACTGGAAAATTAGATAAACCAATCGAATCAGAATTCAAGGGAGGGGACGGGAGTTTAGAAGGTTGAATGGTGCTCTCATCATTGAATTATGAGCAGCGTGGAAGGTACGGATATGCTATCAGCCTTTGAATTAACAATGGGAGAGAAGAACCCGGCAGTGCTTGAGACTGTGCAGAGAAAGGGAGGAGGTTATAATTGGAATAAAAAAATAATTGTGGAAGTAATCAGTTACATGTCTGTGATTTCTCATCTGTTTTTCTGCCTTGTCTCTGTGTACCTTGTTTGTGTGGCTGCTCTCTCAGCCATTGATGTCCCCCGTGTCTCCCAGGTGAGCCACAGAGAAACAAATCCTCCCCAGAATTCCTCTCAGGTCTGCAGCGGAGTGCTATTGTCTGCTGGGTGCTCTGACACGATGACCTCTATTTTGCTAGACATTTCGGCTGAGATTAGAATCTTTTTAAAGAAGGACATCTCACGCAGGAAGGGCTTTAGGCTTATATCCCTTTCAAGATCAAACACAGTCAGCCTGATGTTTGGTTGCGCTGGCCATGAAGGTTGCAGGACTTGAGGTGTGCTGGAGAATTGCAATTTTTTACCAGCGCTATTTTGACGATGGACTTCTTGCACTTTGGTTCACTTTAGAGCTCTGATTCCGGCTGTGTATAATTAAAGGATTCAAAGCAAAAAGTATCATCCTCGGGGAAGAGCACCAGTCAAAGAAAGGCGCTGATTTTATTCAGGCTTGTCTGCCTTTTCAGTTTGCCCCTTAACTATGTGCTTCTGTAGCAGCTCTTGTGGACATTTTGTGTGAATGACAGCATTTATGACGTGCTGCTGGAGTGCTGAGGACATGAGCGAGCAATATTTTCTCTGACGCAACACGCCGGATTAGATGCTGCTCCTTGTAGGCATAAACCTTGCTGACTTTTAACAAGTGGCTCAAATGTGACCTTATAAAGCATTGACAAACAGAGAAAATTCGCCAGTTCTGGAGGAGTGGAAATGCAGAGGCGGAGGAGTACAGCATGAAGCCGTGGTTGAGGGAGGACACTGGGCCTAAGCTGGTGTGACACCCTCAGCCTTTAATGAACGACACGACGCTCTGAGCACTGCGAGGCTGTGAGCTCCCGCTCGGCTTAGAGGGCGCTGCTTCTGAACTGCTGCTGAACCAAAACAGACAAGAGAGCATCAGCTCAGGCCTCCACCGGCCCGCTACACATTTAATGCCCCTGTCGTCAGGAATAATCCTCTCTGCCTCACGCCAGCGCCAGCAGCACCGCAGCACCGCAGCATGGTGCCTACATGCAATATGCCACCGCTCAGGACAGAGCAGGAGCACCGGCAGAAGCACTTAGTGGACTCACCGGGCAGCCGGCGTAATAGAAAAGGAAGCAGCGATCAAAAAGCACAACAAATGAAATTAAAGGCGAGATCAGGGACGCTGGAAAGACAGTTAGTAACAGTGAGATAAGGGGCTGTGATGAGGAGCAGGATTGGATGCAATGTGCTGTAATCACTCCCTCCTTTGTGTTATGGTTCGTGCTAACCTGCTCCATGCCAGTGAGTGTTATCTTGGATCTTGCTGTTATGATTTTACACACACAATACACTTTCTTGAATACAGTTATGAGTGGAGATAATTATATCTTTTATCCATTCATCCACTCTTGTAATGTAATATTTTACTTGAAAATATGAAAGCATGGAGGAAAAAAATTGGCTCTTTTGTGTCATTTAGATCTTTTACAAAGAAGGGGACATTCTTGACTTTTAATAAAATTCCAGGTCACTGTGATATCTCTAGAATTAGGAATTAATGCTGCAACCATTTGGGTTTAGGCTTTTCAGCAGCAGCGTACTAAAAAATGAATGAAAAGGGGATGCACGGACATATGGGGCCTTTCTATGTGGAGTTAGCATGTTCTCCCTGTGCATGAGTGGGCTCCCTCTGGATACTTCTGCTTCCTCCCACAGACCAAAGACATGCTCCTTAGGTTCACTGGTGACTCTAAATTTGCCCGTAGGTGTGAGTGTTAAAGGTTGTCTGTCTCTGTGTGTCAGCCCTGTGATTGACTGGCGACCTGAACAGGATACACGGTATAGATAACGGATGGATAAATGAAATTTAGTGTGTTTGGGAAGTTTGTTACCAAAATAAAACGTCACTTCTGAGTTTGTAAAACTGCTCATTGTTCAGTCAGCACTCTCACCCCTGCGAATGATGCAAATTCTTACATAAAAGGTGCTTCCATTTTGCCCTCCATTCTGATATCACCCCTTAATGATAAAGTTCCACCTGGTCAGTCAGAACTGAAAGCTAAACAGCAACATGCCCCTTTTTACACTGCAAGTTCAAGATGGGATTATTACGCCGCTGTTATGTTTCATCTTCTATGTAAAACGCACGGAGGTGGAACGGTGGGGCAAAGTCGATCCGCCTCTGAGCCGGCATTGAAGGCGGTAACAGAGGCGAAACAGCGCCTGTGTAAACAGTGGAGCCGACAGGGCGTCACAGCGGCGCTTGTGTGTGCACACGTTTGTTTACACCGTGCGCACGTTTTGCTTCTCGAACGCTCGATCCCACGTGAAATGGCAAAGGCTGCATGAAGGCGGAGCTTCGTTACGGCGCTGAGGCGGAACCGCAGTGTAAAAGGAGGTAGTGCAAATCAAATGGGATGCTAAGCTGGCTCGTACAGATTGTGATTCACCTACTTATTCCTTGACATCAGGTTGGCCAATCGCCTGACTCGTTAAATGAATGGCTTTTACTGCTCGATTAACCCAAAGTTAAGTAAGCCTCCACCTTTTGCTTTGTGTTAATTAATTAGTAAATAAGCAGGTTGAAGTGAGTAAAGCTGCATTTATTCACCGGTCTGTATTCAACACCAGCTCAGCCTTTGCAAAAAAGCTAGATTAAGGTGGAGTTTGCAGAATCCCAGGATGTTGGCTTGAGACTCAAACGTTCTAACGAGCGACCTCATTAACACACAAAGCTTTCTCCTTTGTACGAGAACAATTCATATTAGTAATATCCACCCTGCTCAAATTACCAGGTGTTTGACTTCTCTTCACCAGTTCTGATACGTTTCTTGTCATTACGCGACCAAACTAGTTTTCACGGATGTTGGAGCACGGAGAATTCACCTAACCGTACACAAGGTCACGCCTGATTAAATGTTTATCTTGATTCGCTCCTTCCCGCGCACGGCTTTCTCTGTGGAGAGTAATTAAAACGACTTTCACCGATCTGCAAATGTTTGCAGAAATGTTCATTAGCTTCTCGGAGGCTGGCGGTGGAAATTAAAGGTCATGTTTGTCCATCCATCTGTTTGTTTGTTTGTTTGTTTGTTTGTTGCCGTTCTATTTTTCATTCCGGGTTCGATGCCTGCGATGTCTCTGCAGGAACAGGTACCGAGAAGATGTGAGTGAAGCATGTGCAGGAGCATCCTGTGGGGATCTTTTTTAACCAAGGTTCAGATTTTATTTATATCAGCTCTTCATTGAACTACTCAGTTGAGGCTTCGATGGCAAAATGCCTGCACAATTTATTTGGGCTGCTCTGTGAGCACAGTTATTCAGCCACAGTGTTGCACTGACAACTTTCACTATTTCTTTTCAAAGTGTTTTTAATAGCAACACTGAGGCTAATTTATGTCCGCGTGCTGCATCTGCGTGGAGTGACTTTCATCTCACTGTAGTTTCCACTCAATTACAGCTTACTAAATATATTTTATGTTGCTTTCTTCATCGTTCGGCGGGTGAGAGTGGAAGACGGGAAGATAAGGAATTGGCAGAGTTTCTCTTTGGATGGCTGACTTCATAGAAACTTCCTGTGAGCTTGATGGCTTCGCTGATTGCTAGTGTTGTAGCTTACTGTGAAGTGTCAATTGCAACGCCACAGTGTAGTGAGGCAGTTGTAATAGGAACCCACCAGTCAGGTCATTTCAGGGGGTCCGGCATGCTACCTGGCCCCTTTGCTTTCTCCTCTGGATGTGCACATCAAGGCGGGGGTCCTCAGTATATCCTCTGAAGACGGGGGTATCCACTAAAAATTGCATGACCTCTATTGTAGCAGATACAGGTCACTCCACCTCCTGTGGGAAGCCTCTAAATTGAACCCAGCTTGTGTCTTCGATTTCCTTCCAGCTCACTCTTCCTCTGGTTTCCCCCCTTTACTTTTATCTTCCGTCTCCTTCTCCCTCATGTGTTCACTGAGCTGCAAAGCCATTCAGGTATAGACGGAAAGATTCCTACCTATTTCTTTCTTTTCCTTTTTTCATCTGAATTGCTGGGTCAGGATTTTTCTGTGCGGAACCGTTCCGTAATGGAGTTTAACTTTATTTACTAGATAAAGGAAAATGAGTTGTGCACTTGATGTGTGCGTCTATGCTTCAATAAACTGTTATATTGTTCCTTATACAGTAGATGATTATATGAGTGAATACCTCTGTCCTGCCAGCCGTTGCGGGGAATTGAATGGCAGGAGTGTGTATTAAAGATCCACTTCCATGATCTCCTCTGTAATCTAAGCAGCCTCTTGGAACTTGTAAGTGCATCTTAGCTGCTAAACATGTCTGAGCTCTTCCGGAGATGGAGAGCTCGTCCTTAAAACAACTTTTCAGGGTGAAATGTCCTTCAACTATCAAACTTGATGGGGGAATCTAGTTGCATTAATGTTTGCAAACTTTCTAAATTTAGGGAAATGTATTTTCTCTGGGGTGGCCCAACTGAGGCACTGACTTATGCGGGGGTGGCATGAAGTACTACTAACATTAAAGGATCTAAAAGGTATTCCTGTTTAAAAAGTAACACAATAGAGCGGCAACATATAAATCCTCTAAGCTTAATTCTTTAATGTCCACAGTAACATTTTAACCCTCCTGTCGTGTTCGTTTCTCCCCCCTTTGGTGTTTAACCTGCTCTTACATTATCACAAAAACCATTAATCATCACCAAATTTTATTTAATACCTTTTCAAGCTGTAAACAATGTCTCAGACTCGTGTTTAACTTGAATAACTGCAGTGAACATACAAAGAATAGACAGTGAAAATGTCCAAAATCCACCAATGTTATATTCCACTTCTGATCATCTGGTTCAAAAATTGTTCAGTCTGAAGTGTGTTGTCCTCGTGGAGGAATTTGCAGATGTGTGGGTGTGAATGGGGATGTTTTACATCTGATGAGCATAATCTAGTGTTACCCATTAATTTCCTTTGGTGGTCATTTTTCACCGAGACACCACAGGTGTTACAAAGTTAACTAAACTACTCATTTAATTCAATGAAAGTGGTGATAAGCAATTTTATACATGTGGAGGATATCATGAGGCCTTGAGGCAATCAAATGTAAAACACAATATTTATGATTGATCAAAGTTGTAAATTGGTCAGATTTGACCCGAACACTACAGGCGGGTTAAGGTTCTAACTAAAGTCAATGTGCCTCATTGAAATGCAAAGAGAGCTACAAGCAGCCTGTTGCAACCAATGAATGTATATATAAATAGATGACACGTCTCCATCTGCTCACATTGTACAAAAGTGATGCCAAAATAGCCCCCGTGATAGGTGCTGCCATCTTGCGATGGTGACGTCGTTTGGAGCCAGAGTCTGATCAGTAGAGATCAGCGGGTGGAGCTGTGGTAGCCACTTCCACTAACCAAAACACACACTAAACTCATCGAAAAAACAGCAAGGATCTCGCTTGCCGGCGTGTTTAACAGCAGAACAGCTTCTTGTGTTGGTCTGAAGCAGACGTTCACAGATATGGAAACTTCAATGACTGTAGTGATTGTTTTAGTTACGTCTCTTCTCGCCGTTCGTCCTCTACTCTGCTAATCCTGAACAGATCGGCTGCAGGAGCCGGATTAGTCAGCAGAGCTGTCAATCATCATTTTTACAGCATCAAATAACTAATTAAAAATACACTTGTTAGAAAAATGAATTGATATGTATTTGGCGTATATTTTGATTTTATAGTTTGACTCATGTCCCATCTGTTAACATGGAGGAGGCGGGCTTTATGACCTATACTGCAGCCAGTCAGCATGGGGCGATAGAGATGTTTTGGCTTCACTTTTAGGGAGCTGTCATGTCAGCCATCTTTTTATACAGTCTTTGGCTGCAACACAGCCAAAATAGTCCCGCCTCAAACAAGGCAAATGGCTAATCAGAGTTGAGGATTTTAGGGTGGCACCTGGGGTGGCCAATCATATTTCAAGGGGGGCCCTGGCCACCCTCTGGATCCTCCCCTGGAGCTGTTTAGCCTACGTCTGCTGCACTTGTAACTTTTACAATAAGTACAAAATTCCCAGATGTTATGATATTCACAAAAAGCCTTTATTGCATAAATAGAGTCTAATTTGTATCTTTTAATCTTCAGGAGCAATCAACAGATGTGAATTAACAACCAGCAGCCTCTAACAATTTAAACAGATGAGAAATTACAGAGAATCAGCCAAAAAGGAAACAAAAAGCAAATCAAATTGGAGCTTTGAGGAATATCTGCTGCTCGCAGAGGAGATACATCAGAGACAACATATAATAAAGAGGAAATTTAGTACCACAGTGACAAGACGAGACAAAAAAAAGATGCATGGAAAGAGATTGCAAACAAAATTAATGCCAGCTTCACTCTTGTCTCGTCGTACCCGGTGGAATACAAAAAAAGTGCTTTAACATTCTGTCAGAAGGGTGTCGGGAGATTGCAGCTTACAAGAAGGCCGCTGCTGCAACTGGTAAGCTATAAAATGACTCTGTTCTGAATTATGCATATTACTTCAGATAATGTATTGTTCATGACCAGTGCTATATTGTTCAGCGAGTGTGCTTAATGCTTTGGGACCGCCGCCTGTGCAATCAAGTTTTGCAGGCTGACATCATATCTTAATAAACGATGTGAGAGAGGAGCGGGACACGGTGTGACGTGTAACTCAGGTAAAGTAGCCTTTGTAGGAATAAAGTTTCATCCCCTTATATTAGACTTAAGGAGGCAGAAAAATTAATAACTTTAAGTGACACAGACACATTGGAAAGCAAACTGTAGTGGGAATAGTTGTGTTTGCCGCAGAACTACAGGTGAGAGACTACGTTTTGTACTTATTCCCCCTGACTGGTCTGCTAATCTCTTGAAAGCCTAGTTTCAAACCCTGTCCCGTTCAGAGGTAATCTGCTCATAGTTAAGGCAGACATCCACCTGAATTCATCCCTTCATAAAAACTAACATCATTCATGTCTTTCCATTCTTCTTTCTATTGGCATTTTTGTTGTGTTTAAAGCTTTGTACTTTTTATCAATCATTTTTTCACATGTAGTGCTGAAAAAAAAACAGCTTTGCTCCATAAGAGCGTCTTACTGGGACTAAGGTAGCAGTAATTTGTAAAGGTGTTATCACTGACATCACACATATTAGTTTCCAAAGGTGTGTTAAGCCACATATTAAACACATAAGATGAGGGCCGCTGGTTTAGCTCAGTTGGTAGAGCAGACATCGACGCACTGATCGCAGGTTCGACTCCCAGTCTGACGATCATTTGGTGAATGTCACCCCCCACTCTCTGCTCCCCGTACTTCCTGTCTCTCTTCAGCTGTCCTATTGGCTATAATAAAAGCACAAAAACAATAATGTTTGAAATAAATAAACACATGAGATAAGATCTATTTTATTGATACCTGCACAGAAAAATGTACAAGCCTTTAAAAACACACGGTGTGCAGCAGAGTGATAAAGTAAAATACTGCAGTAAACATTGCACATGCAGAAGTAGATAGGTAAAGGATATTGTACAGTGAGCAGGTTGTTATCATGTAATGGAAGACAGGGTGAGCAGGTCTCTTGTTACCCTGAAGGAGGAGACCTTATTTTTCCCAATGTGAACAAACGGTCGTTAAATTTACCGGACTTCTTTCGGCGGATTGATATGATTGCAGTGACTCTTTCGGATTGTGTGATTAAAGCTGCATCCCTAGCAACGGTCTGTTCTTCATAACAACGGTCTGTTATCGAGAAATAACAGCCCTCGGAATGCCTTAAGTATTTAACACAGCAGTGTTATAATTAGATATAGTAACATAATATAAGGAAAGCATCATAATCAATCCAGTCGAGTCTGCTATTTTAACATTAAGCTCCTGTGAGGATCTTTCGGTTGATTTTGGCGCCCCCTGTGGACGAAGCCGTACCTCTCATCTCTCTGCTGATTTTGCCCTGTACGTGCTTAAGTGGTGGTTTTAAACAAAAAATTTCATCCTGCTTTCTTTAACAGTCATGTATAACTCACTTTAAATTTTTGCCCTGAAAAATGTAAACAAAGACAGCGTGCGGTTAATCGCTTCGTCTGACACCGACACCCCCCGCCAGCAGTTTCAGGCATTAAAAATAACTACATAGAAATAATCAATCTTAATACATAAACATAACAAACTGTTTCTTGGTTCAGTCTTAAATTCTTCTAACACGCTGAGTTATTTAAGCCTTTGTTGTTGAAATTGGCTTTAATATCTCATTATTCGGGGTCCCTTAGACCAAAGCGTTGTAAAGAGAAAAGTAATAATAATTTCAAAATCATCCCTTATTTTCCTTCAGATACTTTTTCTTCCATCCGACCCACTCAACCCACAAAAATAATATGAAAGTGGCGACCCTTTCTTTTTCCACAAACTGAGCTTGAATATTAGATGAAGGTAACAAAACACGGACAAGCTGAAAAAAGCATGTTTAACTTATGAGAGAGACCATCGTGTGCCAGTTTTTTAAAGAGAATAAACAGACTGCTCTTGGTGAAAAATCATTACTTTAGAAGTATCCCCAGTTGTAGTAAACAAACCGAAACACAGACTGAATTTTGTGCATTGTAGGCTTTGAATCAACACCTGTGATGGACATTTAAGCTTAGACGTACATATAATAGGTTGTCTCTGTGTTTACTGACTATCTTTGATGTACATTGCACACCGCTTCCCCTCCATATAATTCTGATGTAGTACATCCATCACGTCAAACACCATCTCGGTTGAACTCCTTGTGGAAATCTCCCATAAAATAGTGCCTTTGCTGGGCTGAGCCTGGACCGAGCTCATATTTGGCAAGCCTGCCCTTTCGTATATATTTTTGTTGTCCATTTTTAGATGCTCTAAGTTGTTCCGTAACGCTTCATGAAGCTCAGTATTTGTTCGGCTCTGCTGCTTGTCCCATTTTGTATTTCACCAAGGTTAAACAACAGCGCTGGCCGGCAGAAGAACACCATGTATCTTTTTATTTTTGTTAAGAGAGTGAAAGCAGGGAGAGAGGCTACTTCAACTATTCCTCAGAGGGGGAAAAAAAGAAGAGCTTTTTTTAGAGTATCAAAGGAGCACATCATTTCCACGCTACAAAATCTAACATGTTCGGATGGAGTTGAGGTCGGAAGATGCTTCATCTGGCGCCGGATGGAGGATGCTGCCCTGCCACAGAGCTGATGCTTCTCACACGTTCTCCAGGAAATCCCTTTGACGGATCTCTGGACTCAATAGGAGGCCTTGCGTTTGGGTAATCACTGAAGGCCACATGGGTTCTTCTGATGCATGGCATCCTTCCTGCGTACGCTACTCACTTTCTTTGGTCCATCTCTCCCTATCTCCGTCTCTCTCCTGCCGTCTCTCTTGTTGTGTGTTGGTCTTTGATCTCTAAAGGTCCTTGAGAACGAAGAGCCAGCAACAACAGCAGGCTGGGATTCTCTGTGGGCCTGTTTGGATCCCAGCCCATCATGCCCTTTTCTATCTGATGGACAGCTCCAGGCATGGCAGTGCCTCTGTAGCCCTGCTGCATTAGGGCCTTCATCTGATTAAAGCCTCTCTCATTGTCAAAGGCGGGGAACTAGAACTAGGGCTATCATTGACCTTGTTTGTAAGCAGCGGGGACGGCCTTAAAATGCAAGCGTTTATCCATCCTTTAATGTCTCTAATAATCTTTTTTTCTGAACCAAAGAGCCCGACAAGCTTTCATTTCTTCAGTTTTGGTGAAACCTGTGTTTAATGGAGCCATCATTTATATTTCACTTTTACACCTCCTTCTTTATATGGTAGCATTTATGAAATTTGCAGACGGGGAACCTGAGCATTTGGCAGATTGACATGATTCACAGCTGACATTTTCTCTCTTATAAAACCTGACTATTTCATCTGAACGGGGTGACAAACTAACAAGAGGTTTGCATCAAATCAGAAATCTCCCAGTAAGGATATGAGTCAATTCTTATTCCTATAATTTCACTGCAGATCGTATGTATCCTATTTTTTAAATTAATCCATTAGACATCATCCTAAATGTGTGTCTTTGCATTTCAATAAATCTGTAATAAGTAGGATTTTTCTTTGTATTTTGTCAACAACACATTCAAACTGTTCCCCTCCTCCTGGGCTCTTCGTCACCAGAAGCTCACTCTTTGCGCTAGAATGCTAACCACCGGTTAGCTTGTCCTACCTGGTTTGAGGCACCTAGCTGTCCAACAGAAAGAACGGTAACTCTGCGTTGCTCTTTTGCCATGTTCGTCGGTCTGAATGGGGCCCAGTTGATAATTTGAACAACTCCCACTCTCACCTATACGCTGTGATTGGCTCAGGGAACCACAACAGCGCCCCTCCTGAAAACATCCCGTGCAAAGCAAAACAAGAGAATAGATGCAGAGGCAAGGGTCTCACAAGAGTCTGCACACACACTCACCAACACACATAGAGGCCCATAAGTGATGATTTATATTATATTTGTCTATATTTAAAGTCTATTTTGTTGTTCTAGGAAAATCCTACTTATTATACCTTTAATGTTGAATAAAATAACTTTAAAATAAGCTACTCGAAGAAGCCAATATCTGCGTCCCATGTCGAGTTGCTGTTTAGGTCAGTTAACTGCGGGGCTTCATTGAACAGAACCGCTCTGCTGCTCTTGCAAAGTTAAAGCCATCCCACCCTATTGGGACAACTTGCAAGTTAACCTTTTTCCTCAGTGAGGCGGCTTCTCTTTTTATCTGGTTCTGGAGTGAGAATCCACAGCCACACTCGACGCTGGAATTTTGCTGGCTTTGCTCAGTCGGAGTAGACTTCCCCGAAATCCCAGATTATAGTTTAACAGGACTCGTGGAATTTCAACCTGGCATTGCCATGCAGCGTTGTTATCAACGGTACTGCATCTCGCCGAGTACCAAGATGCAAATGATGGGTTGCACTGTGCTGTTGTCTGCCTCCTCCTGTTCATCTCTTGAGGGAAAGGCTGTATAAGCTTATATTTAAGTTCTCTTGTCTCTTGGCAACATGTCTTTTAATTAAGACAAAAGCCTATTTCCCGTATTTTCCCAGCGGACATTTTGGCCGTTGATATCTTTATCTGCCGGACAACTGCATGTGATACCGGCGAAAAACATAAACTCTGCTCTCATTGGAAGGTTTGGGGGTTTGATCCCTGACTGCTACAGTCACATGTCCAAGTGTATTTGAGGAGGACACTGAAGCTCAATTTGCTCCCGAAGGCATAGCCATCGAGGATGAATGTGCATAGATCCTGACTGGAGATGGGCTTAGTGCCTTTGCTACCAGTGTGTGCATGTGGGTGTGAAAGGGTGAATGTGACATGTAGCGTAAAAGCATTTTGAGTAGTCGGAAGACCAGAAAAGCACTTTAAGTACAGTCCATTTACCATTTAAAAGCCAAATGATTTTATAATAAAGTAAAAATCCATAATGGACATCTTATTTATAATATAGTTGTCTGCATCTGCCGAACTACAAATGCATTTTCTTGATAAAACCAGGGCCATATGAGGGTTTGCCCTTTCACCAATGGTATGGTTAAAGTATATATCTTACCATTGTAACCTTACTCCGGCATAGGTTGCCCTGACCTTTTGTCTTATATATTTGTTATTCAGTGAATCGCAGTATCAAAGGTTATTCCCCATAAGTTCATTGTTTTTTTCTTATCAAAGCCGCCCATTCAGGCAGCTCGTAGGATCTTGGTCCAGCAGGATTCAGACGTCCTTTTGGTTGGATGTCCTTGAGCCCTTTGTTCATCTGGGCAGCATGTGAAGTCCCTTTTCTCTTGGAGATGTTTACACATCAATAAAAGTGGCTGAATTTGAAAAATACAGCTGACAAGGACATAATGATCCGTCCCACAGGTCCCCAGATCCAGGACTGAGCAAGTTCTAAGAAACCTTTTTAGCACGGATAAAGTTGCAGAATAAGGAAGCTCTCAGTAGGTTTGTCTTCTAACGGCTCTTTAAAGTGATAGGTCATTTACGCTGTTATTTTTTTTAACCACCCTCTCGTCTTTGAAGTCGCACATAGAACAAGATTGACAGAATACCCATCGTGCTCCTCTTCTGTTTTGCTCCAGTCATCCCCAAATGTCTAAAAGTTATCGTTGCGGCAATCTCTCTAAAATCCTGCAAATAGATTATTACCGGAATGAGCCTGAATCTCATGAAAGTTAAGGACAAAGGAGTTTTGCAGAATGAATTATACCAAACTTTGAGGAAAATGGACGCTGAAATGATGAGTGACAGTAGATTGAGGTGTTTATTTTATTGCTCTGCTCTCTCCTGTGATTAGATTCTTTACCTGTTTTTTGTCTTCTGCAAGTGATGTTTGCAGCTTATAAGAAAAACACTTCTGGCAGGTGAAGTTTATAGAGTTGCTGCAGGGGAGCTGATTGTGAGCTGCTCAGTCTGCAGCTAATACAAAGTGGAGCAGATTGTAGTATACGGTTTCTACTAACACTTGTGCTACATTGAGTGCAAAACGAGCGAGAATTAGAAACAGCATTTTAAAAGATGAAATAAACCTTCCAATTAATATGAAAGTGCTCAATGAGAAATTATTCTTGACATGATGTTCACATTAAATATTTCCAGTGCGGTACTTCAAGATATGCAGCTTGTTTAATCCCCTATATTTCAGAGCTTGTAAAGCAGTGAACCTGAAACTTATGTGCATGAATGTACATTACAGATAGCCAATGTGTCTGACGCAGCAACTCTGATTTGCACGTGCTCAGCTGCAGCTTTCAACCTTTTATCTGTATTGTTTATGCTGGCGGATTTTCTTTGGTATAATCGAATGTTCTGCCTCCGTTTTTGCAGCCAAATCGCGAGTCATAATTGAAGCCTCACTACGTCAGTGTTTGGCAATCTTTGTTTGACCCCTTCATGATTTTTGGTGAAAGACTGCATTGGCTCTCAAGCTTGAGCCCAAAAGGTTGAGGTGTCAACGCGGTGTCTTTCGAGAGTCCATAAATACCTGTCCTCCTCCCCCTCCCCTTCCTTCCACTCCCCTAGCCTGTCCTTTAGCAGAACCTTGACGCACCATTGAAATTCTGCACTGCCGTTTGAAATCTCTGTTGATGAGGCAACATGGACCCACAGTGGCTCTGCTGTTCTCCCACTGCAGGATGTTTTTCAAAGTCATGTTTATACACTATAAGTAGAAAGGAGTGAAAGTGCTTTGATGGTATCTTACAATAAAAATGCTTAGAAATCTCCTCTGGACTTGAGGCTGAATGCTTCATCTGGGCTGAGTCTCTCCCAGGACATGTTCGCTTTCTCAGCGGGACGTTCTGGCAGCAGTTTTCTCTGCGTTTCACACGGTGGCTCTGGGGTTATATTGTATGTAACCACTGATGTGTGATACTATGGAACAAAACATACTAATCACACATTAAGAATAGTTAAATAGACTTACACATATTTAAGCAGGCATGTCTCGAATGCAGAGTGTTTTGCAGTATGATTTAGTTTAGTTAGGATCATGATGGGAGGCTCAAATGCTGATATCAGTGGTAAAGTGTTGTGCCGCTGTACTCCAGGTTAAATCGTAAAAATGTAGCTAACTGGAAAAATCTTGCTGCTTAACCGAGAAGCGGTGAATTGATAATGGATACTGAAAATCTGAACGGGACATGGGGACATATTTCAAGAACACCTCAGATGACTCATTAGCTTATTTTAGACGGCAGCTAACATTAGCATTCGATCACTTCTTAGCTAACAGTACTCTTTGATGGCGTTACAAAAATAGGAAAGGTGTAAATTCCTAGCTAGTGGTTTTGTGAGCTTGCTAGCAGAAGTTAATGTTGGCTGTTAGCTAGCTAACAGTAGCTAATGATGGCAGTAATATTAGCTTGGAGAGAATAGAATAGAATAGAATTGGTTGAATGCTAACCTTTGCTTTTGTGATTTAGCTGTCAGAGTTAGCAAAAATGTTGTTTCAGCTGGAGGTTTGGCCTGATGTCCCTCAGGATTATACCATTGATTGTTTTTTAGGAAGCTGAGGAATTCTATCATTTTTTATTAGCTGTTTGATAAGCTGTTTTCTTACATTGATATTAGCAAACCTGGATTATAGCACTGTAAAATAATGCTCAGGATGGGAAGCTCAACAGCTATGACGTCAGAGAAAAATGCACATGAGGGAGGAGGTTGGGGAGGATGGATGGGAGCACTCTTTGTCATTACCTAATTATTTTCAATGTCCTGTTTTATATTGTGTCTATGCCTTTGTTGTAGATAAAAACACATTTTAATTTCTTCAGTACTTTAGCTAAACACATTTTTCCTTTAGCACAATTTGGTCCCGATAAATTGGCAGGCAGTTTTCCTCTGCTCTCGGCTGGGGAGTGATGGATGTTTATGTTGGTGTTTCCTTGTGTGACATAGCTCCAGACAGAAAATATATCTCCAAATTAAAATCTGATCTTGTTTCAAGTCTGCTTGGCCCCTATCTTTAAGAGATGATTGTGCTTTTTTACCAAAGTCTCCCGAACACACATCTTCATTAAATGCGGGTTGATAAACCATTAATCCATTCAAGCACCGTTTTACTTCCCTCACTCTCGTCTGCCTACACAGTAAAGAAAATAAAGAGGGTAAACTCCCTCCTGAGGATTTCTTGACCGAAAACAAACTCATCGTACGGCTCTGATGTCTGATGATAAAGGGTTTACTTTGTGGACTATGTCCAGTCACTCCTTTGACCTTTAAGAAGACAATCTACTGTATTGAGTTTCTAAGTATCGTGTATGGTATGTGAATTGATCATAAGAGGAAGAGATATTTTCCAGTAAGTCTTGCCACAATGTGTGCACACGTGTGTATGTGTGTATTGCCATTCATGTAGTGTTGAGGTTAGGTCAATATTATATTAGCACTGCCATCGCATTTTCCACTGCCCTATGAATAATGTACGAGTCGGATATCCCTTCATATGAATACAGCCTATTATCACTCTGTATCCTTGGTAGATGTTAGACAGTTTATAGTTTTTCCAACAGATTTTTTTTTTAATCTTATTGCGAAGAAGCTTCAAACGGTGGCTTAATGTTGTTGCCACAAGAGATAGACCCCTTTCAGTGGAGAAAGGGACCTTATAGTGACCTTGTAAGAGACAATCAATGGCATTTATCTCCCTCAATGCATAATAAATCCAACCAAAGAGTTGGTCCACACATCCCTGTAATGTATGGACCTGCACCGCCAACATTTATCAACTGGACTCAGTGGCTAAATAATTTAGGTTTTTAGCTTAGACCGTACTTAGTCAATGGCGCCCAGACCAAGTTCAGCCTGCCGAGTTAGATTGATGTGGTGCGAGGAAAGAAAAGAATGGAGGGGGAATAGAACTTTATTAACCCTATCATGCAAAGAAACCACAAGTCAACCCTTCATATATCCGTAATATATTAAATCACAAACAGCAATCTGAGGAAAAACATGCCACGTTTCGGAGAGGTCAAACTGCGAGGTCAGTCAATGTTGTGGTTTGACTCAAACAGACGCTACGGCTAATCAAACACCTGCGCCGTCTCTGGCCTGGCTGGAAAAACTTGAACCAGCATGTACCGAGAATCCAACCTTTCATCATCTTCTCCCTGATTGGCCTCTCTTATCTTTGAACCAAACTTCCTCCCCCCCCAGACAGACACAATATACCCCATTCTGCTTGAAGATAAGGAACCCCTCTCAGACATCAGTTTGTCTTATATTAGAGTGATTTTCCGAACCCTACATTTGTATTTCTCCCGTTCAGTTCTTTACCTCCGTTCTGCCAGTAACCTCCAGCCACTTGAATCAACACAAGAGCTTAAACTGCTGTTGTCGGCAGAGGAAAATTGCTTTTATTTACAAGAGCAAACTATAGATTTTTGCTAAGACTGTAAGTAGCAGGCAAAACACCCACAAGCTTGCTTTAGATTTCAAGTTGGAGTAATTGAATAATAAAAAAACAACATTGTAATCTCCGTTAGAGTCTGACAGTTTGTAGGACTGCTGAGTTTCTTTTGATGGTGTGAGTTATACTCAAAGTTAGCCCTGCAGTCATTCATTTTTCAAACCTTTTTCAGATCAATTTATACAATATTATCAGAACCGCCTTCAACAAAGTAAAAAAAACATCAAACTCTTAAAAAATAATGTAACAAAACTTTGTATCCTGACTAAATTGGAGGAGTACAGCAAGTTTAAATTCCTATCTTCCATTTCTTCCCTCACTCTTCACACTTCTGTTTTGCTCAGGCTCAGCTCTCTGCTCTTGGATATTTGCACTCTGTGTTAATAAGAAATTGATGTTGCCGATGACTTTTACTAAAGCAACTCCAGATTACCATACTCGGCATGAATACTAAACAAGAGGATGGGACGTGCTCAGGCTCCGGCTGAACCTTGATCCGAAATCTCCCTTTAACCAAATCATATCCCCCAGCATGAAAGAGGGAATTGTTCTGATAGGCTGATCAAAGCGGAGTATCGCTGTACTATAAAGGAACACCTGGAAACCTAATGGAGGATTCTGTTGCAGCAGCGAGGGGCACTGGGCAATACATAATGTATTGGTACATAATGTTTATGTAAACATCTGCTCGGGGGCGTTCTAACTTATTTATTTGATTTATCTTGCTCTCCCTGCTGGTGTGGCTGATGATGTACTAATCTTAATGGCCAAATCCAGGTACGTGAAGACTGGTTTCCGGGTGTCCTTGGATTTTTCAACCAACGCTACAATAAACATGCTGCATTTCAATGGGTGTGGCTGTATAAGCTGCATTACTAATGGTCAAGGGCACTCAAATAGAGCTAGATTACCCACTAACTAAAAAATATTCCCTTTGAATTAATTGGTTACTAGATTATTGAAGACGAATTACAAAAAAACATTTATTTATTTATTAAGTACTTAACAAATCTTTTCACTCTTTTTCCTTCAGGCTGGCTGGATCAATACGTACTTTTAAAAAGTAACAAAAAAACAAACACTGCAAACATTAGTTTCTTTGGAGAGCCACAGTCAAACACTCGATGTCTACGCTGAGATAATTCCAAGGCCTTCGACAAAGAGTCACTCAGAAAGGGCTTCCAATTGTTTGAAGATATTGTAAAATAACACTTTTGACATTGAAAAAATATATTTTTTATTATTATTATTTTTTTGGTTTCATGATCAGGGAAAATTTCATTTAAAAAAAGTAACACAATATTGGGTCAGTTACAAAACGACAAATATTGTATTTGTTCAACAGGAAAAAAAAAAGAAAAATCATGCCTATTCGTGTCTATACATATATATTATAAGATGCTGTATACCATCAAACATCTGCCCATACATACACATACTTGTACAAAAGGATAAATAAGGGCCTGTGTCCACCGACAGTGTTTTTTTGCGCTGGCAGCGTCTACTTTCAAAACAAAAACAGTGCAGTTCAGCGTTTTCAGCGCCCTCAGCTTCAGCTGTTTTTTGTTGCTGCGCTCACAGCGCTACTTTTGTAACACAGTGCACGTCAATATCACTTCTCCCTCACCGACCAATTAAAATCAAGAAGGGGCGGAGCTTCATATATCAACATTGTCAACAACAATGGCGGAGGAGAAGCGAATCCTTTCGTTTTTAGGTATTTCCAGGTGTTCAATTCAAATTCAAATCAATTTTATTAACCCCTCTAGGGGCAATTGATTTGGAGCAGCTTGTACAGAAAAGACAGGGAAACACAGTGACATACAGAGAACAATAGATTATACAATAGTTAAAAAATGAAATAAGATCTAAAATAAACAGATTCTGAGTTGATTGATTAATAAATAGACAAACTGGATAAAAACAAGGATCAGTCTTGATCAGCAGCTCAGTCTTGTAAAGCTGCTGGACACGATTCCTTTCCATTGTTTTCATGTTTTCTCTGTAAAATTCCTTAATTACAGCAAATATTAGGCTTACAGATCAAAAAAACACGCTTAACGGTCACCGCAAAGGGAAGCGGAAGTGCCGACTTTTCGTATCCTAGCAACAGTAAGCGGCGGTGAAAATCGCTCTGAAATTGGGGTTGTGGGCACAGGCCCTAAGTATATACATGCATACACATAGGCAACATATACAACTATAACAAAATCTATTTCAACATGGTGTAAAGTGTAATTTATAGATATTTATTGTACATGTACATATCACACGAATATATAAGGGTGTAAAATCTACTTAAATGTGATGCTGCATTTAAAGATTGTCTTTCATCCTGTACTTTGTGACACATAGAAGAGTCACCTGCATCAAATCCAACTCCAGAATAAGTTTGGCCAGCTCTAACCACAATGCTTTCACAGATATGTCTGGAATAGTGTAATTTATATGGGAGGAGGGCCCAAACAAAATCTGCTTTAACATAATATTCTTGCGCTCCTTCTTCAATGTTGTTCAAGATTGCATCACTATGTATAAGCCAATAATCACAAGTATGCTGATGGAAGCTTAAGATAAAAGGCAAAAAAAGATGTCTGTATTGGAAAAAAAAAAGGCAGTGACATTTTAATACAGATTGCCTCGGTGCTGTGCAATAATGCATCAAAGAAGGGATGTATATTGTCACTGCATAATGAACTACATCGAGCTCTCGCTGGTGGACTCCCAAACCTGTTAGCACAACATGCTATCCGCTGCCAGTGTGCTGACATGATGGCTTTTCCAGTGAGTGAGCAGGGCTGCCAATAGTGTCTGGGCTGGAATGGGCTCTCGGTGTAGAAAGGAGGGGAGAGCGGGGCTGTGCGCTGCTCTATAAATACCCCCTGTCACGCTTATATCAAATCAGCCCTGCACACTAAAGGGCTGGGGTGAGTGTTCGGGGTGGGTTTTTTTTTTTTCACACACACGTCTTCAGAGGTCCAGGGGGTCTGGAAAGGTCAGTGTTACGCTCAATAGCACATTCATATGAATAGGTTGGTGCTCTGATGTTTATTGTGATGAGTGTCGCAGATAAAAAGTATCATTAGAATTAATTATCCAGGAGGTTATGGGATAAGGCTGTGGAATTGCCTCATCCGGCCGCTGTTACATTTATAATACCGCACACGGCTGTATGGATGCTGGATGACTGATTTAGACATAAAGCAAACAAGCATTATTAGCATATATTTCATTCAAAACACTGAAATACTGTTTCTCCCTCCTGGAGATAAATGGCACAATGTCGTTTGACGTCCGCAAATTAGAATTTAGAGGAAAAACACAAAATGATTATTCTTTTCTTATTTTACTTTAATGGTAGCTTCAAGTCATGCCCTTCATATCTGCAATTCCTCCAAATTAAATGACAAATTAGTTTTTTTAGTCCATGCCCTCTGCAGAATGACACAGTCATACATACAAGTGTTTTCTGAACTGAAGCCATATTAACAAAACACTGTTTGTCATTGACTTCCCAAACCGGTGCAAACCTCTGTAAGAAAATCTATTTTAGTGTCTGACAATGCTGAGGCTAAGGTAAAGATAGGGAATTAAATGAAGTCAAGGTTAGGAGATATGTGTCATTATGGGGACAATAATAGCCATTTGATAATGTGATAGATAAATGCTGACTGTTAGGAAATCTTTCTCCCAACTTGCATACTGTCCGATTTTTAGATGACCCTTTAATCCACCCCGGCCTCCTTCCTTACAGCATCATACTACTTCCGTCTTTACTCCTGATGTTAAGGGCTTGAGGTCTTTTTCTATTGTAAGTAGTTTTTTTGGAATTTGCCAAAATGAGAGATCCTGGTGTCTTTTCTGGGAAGGTAGTCTCCTTACAAGACCATCCCAAATGAGCGCTGTTACGCCTATACCCGTCAGGATCCGTGTGCGCCGCGACCTCGGGAGTTGATCGCGCCCACTCTATTCAGTGCTCGCGGCGCGTTCAAACTTCGAAGCGTCTCTCCTCTCTGCTCCGCTAAAAATACGCACCGCGTCTATTTGTGACGGAGGCCGCTTCAAGCACGCGTCAAGCTGAACGGAGCAGATCGTTCCAAACAGGAAGTAAGACACGAAAACAGCATAGTGCATCCGGTCATTTCAAAATAAAACGCCATTTACAGACTCCTGTTTTTGTGTAATTTTTAATTAAGTAGTGTGTAATCAATGAATGATATCCAAATGAGCAGATATTCAACCTCTGAGGTGAAAACTCTGTTTTAACGTTGATGTTATTGCGTGGTTTTGCAATTCACGCGCGATAATCTAGTTTTTCCTGCAATCTTGCGAATCCAGCTGCTTGGTCCAGCGCTGCGGTACGCTGTGTGCCATCTGACGGGCCAGAAAACCGCGGCGGACACGGATCCTGCGGGGTCCTGGCGTTAGTGTTAGCATTGTTACCCTCTGATTTGTTTCCTTGCTGGCCTCCAAAGACGGCTCCCTCGGGCCCTTCCACTGTTGGTGAACCCTTGATTTAAAAGGCCCGCATGATGACACAACCGCAGCTGCTCGCGCTCGATGA
This sequence comes from Semicossyphus pulcher, assembly GCF_022749685.1. NCBI lineage: Eukaryota > Metazoa > Chordata > Actinopteri > Labriformes > Labridae > Semicossyphus > Semicossyphus pulcher. Next base: position 24,679,272 of record NW_027211637.1, read on the forward strand.
TGATGAAGTTTCCAGCAAACGAATGATAATCCTGACACTGCATCCTCCTAAGTCAGTGAGCCATGCTGTATAGATATGGATGTGTCGCCGGCAGATTGGGAGGTAGATTTCCCATCTACACCTCCTGCCGTGGCTGGGGCCTCGGGGGAGCTGCTATGTAAATAATGAATGCCTGTGGGTGTGAAACATGCACAGATAACCTTCAAGACAGGCGCGGATCAGTGCGTTCACATTAGCTGATAGGATTAAGGTTAAAATCTACAGAAACCTCTCCATAAGAAAGCACAAATCTAACCACAGAAATAGCAGGTAACATGGGTACGCCGTGTTCAGCAGATAAGGACAGGTACAGGTAATCATGGGGGACTGGTAATAGTGCAGCAATCTGATGGTGGGAATGACAGAGCTACATATTGTATCTGCCTTTCTCCAGCTGAAAAACCAGAATGAGCAGCCTGAGCATACTCTTAGGATGATTTCACACAGCTCGCATCGCCACAGGCTTTGAAAGGATGTGCAGACTGTGTCTTATGGCCAGTTACCGGCCTCAGTATTCAACATGGCAAACAAAGATCCTTCTGTGTCTGGACTCTGTTGAGAGGAAATCTCATTGAGCATATGTTGGCATCCATAAGAGAGGAAAGATACGTCGGGAACACATCTAGTTCTCGCTGTTGTCCCATCTGTCTGCTGAGGACTTTGTGCACCCGACAGCGGCCTGCTACTTTTCTCTCTCACAGCTCGCGTCTTGCTGTGCGACAAAAGACGCCCCTCGATTCTCTCGTTTCTGTCACGACGCCCTGCTTCAGGTAGAGTGACATCACAGGCATCGGATGCTCGGGGAAACGGCGCTAATAGTCGACCGGATGAATGCAATCCAGCGTGAATGACCCTCCAATTATAATGAGGCAGAGTTGTTTGACTCTGATGAACACTTGGAAGTTGTTAGATGGAAATGATGAATCTGGAAATTAGCGCCCTGCGTCTTATTATTTGGCTGTGTGAGCGAATTACACCTGGAGTAATAAGTCATTAAAACTGGAGTAATTAGCATAAACAGCTGTAACACAATGACCCCTATTCATCAAAGATATTGGGACCTGTATGTTTTATAATGTGTATCTATCTGTCTCTCTGTCCGTCTATAGTATCGCTCTCTCCGGCTTCACTAGTGGTGCTATACTTTCAACACGTTGCGTGTTGAATTGTCATTGCCTGAAGGTCGGCGACTGATGATGTCCATCTGTCTTTGATTCCTCCCCCCCCCCCCCCCCCCCAGCGAAATGTTTATGGTCAGAGTTGGAAATGAGGAAATGGGAGGATGAGTGAAAGAGAGACTGCAAAGCGATGAGGGGTTCAGGCGTCATTGTTAAGCTGAGCTCCAGGCTGGTCCTGAAGGACAGTTCAACTCAAAGTCCAAACCGAGCTTAGAGAGAGGGCTGGGAGTTAATCCCTCATCCTCAGGCAGGTGTATCACAAAGGCTAAACATATACATAGGAAGACCGACCAGGGGAGAAAGTTGGGATAATTGAAGTCTGCTAAGAAATGAGCATGTGCACCCTTAGGGTGAGCCAGCCCTGCTTTGTGGTATTACTTCTTAATGTTATCAAGGTAAAAGAGATGGGGGTTTCATTGCCCAACCCTTTTAACATTGTTTATTGCTACCCGGCTTGGGAATTTAAGAGCGCGTTGAGGTGGGAGGGTGTACGGCATTAGTGGGGGAAGTAGCTGAGCTCCATGTTTACATTTTGGTAAAGCTGCTGCAGTCGAGAGTGAGGAATAGCCGTGCTTCATGCCAGTGGCGCTACACGCTCGCCTATCAATCCCAATAAAGTCCCAGTTTAAAATTTGAGAGAAGTTTATCGATCAACATTATCAGCTTCCCCGTCTATTGATGGAAAAAGAAAGGCATTGGTGCAAGTCTCTGCTGACCCAGCGAGAGGGAGGGCGGGTGATCATTTTCTGTTCCACCAGCCTTAATCATTCATGACACCGCCCGTTGTCTCTACAAGGTGTCTTTGTCTTTGACTGTCCTGATTCCCCTCAGCAGCAAAACAGCCAAAGTCAAATTGAATCCAGAAAGGGGGGATTTTAAACGGAAAGATAAGGGGGCAGATATGCCTTAATCATCATTTGCTCTTGATTAGAAAATCAATGGCCTTTGATGCCAGAGTGCATGTCTGCCTTTGGAGTTAAGAGTGTGACAATGACAATGTGGACTGGAAAATTGGCCGTTTAAACAGCTACCTTCTCTTTGTTGTTTGGAGCCCCATTCTTTAATGCAGTGAAAAGTCTCCTCTATCACATAATGTCTGCCTGTCAAAGAAATTACTTTTTCTCTCGCTCCTGTGTGAAACTTTGTTAAAGAAATCCTTCGAAGCTTATAGAAAGCACAGGGAATTTCTTAGTTTGTAGAGCTGACTTTCACAGTTATTTCCTTGATTTATGTAGCAGATGAGAAATAAAGTTGTCACTCAATTCTCTGTGGCAGTTGTGAGATATGCCAAAGAGAGAGAATCTTTGATGCCTTCCCAGGTTTACCTGTCAAAAAGGTTTGAACAGCGTGTCCCAAGTTCTAGTGCGGCTAGACTGCTGCAGTCAAAAAAATCTCTGCACCTTTGAACTGCATAACAGCTTCTCTCTGTGTTGGTATAAAAATGAAAATATAGTGCCTTAAGAGTTAACTTACTAGTGCTGTATTTTTAAAAACACAGTCTGACATTAAAGGTGGTGATGCTCACTTACATTTATAGCTTCACAAAAATGAATATGTGTCGCTCCAAAACAGCTGGTAAATAAGCTGAATAAACACGGAGAATAAAATAGTACCTATACCTTCCACTGGCCTACATTGTACAGTATCATATTTACATTTCATTGTTTCCTTTCAGGGAAATGCAGCCCTGCATTAAAGTGTCTAAGAATAGCTACACTGATGCTGCAGATTTTGTTGGGGCGGCTGTGGCTCAGAGTTGGTCGTCTCTCAATCCGGTTGGGGGTTCAATCTCCAGCTCTCCCTCGGCCTACATATCGGGGCGTGAATGAGTGAATGTGACATGTAGTGTAAAAGCAAGCAACCAATTTTTAACAATTTAAAGATACAATCTCAAAAATGCCACTGGCAATCAGTAATTACAGGAGCACTCTTCTCAATTTAACCAGACGTCTACGGCTGGCTCCCTTTGTCGTGGTTTTGATTTCTTTGCTTTCCTTTGTAGACTGTTGGCATCATCTGAGCGTCAAATTTGTTTCTTTTTCTTTGGATTGTCACTTATTTTTTAAGTTACATCTGTAGTCGATCTTTTCCTTGTTTGTTCAGCCATAGTAGATTACCATTTCCTCGCAATGCTTACAGAAACTGGAGGTGCAGCCACTGCGATGGAAAAGGCGTCACTGAGGCGCCACTTGTGATTTTTTTCCACGAATGTCGCCATAGACACCCAGTCTGTAATACTGCTAATGCAAAGGCTTTCATCAGCGAGCCATAGGCTCAATCACCATTGTGTTAGCTCATTCTGTGATAGATAGAGACTTAACAGACATTTATTTAAATGAAAAAGTTCGAGATCGTTACTTTAAGTTTAATTCCAGAGAAATTGTATTCAAGATAACGATGTGTTAAATTTTGTTACTTCTTCTTGGGTAACACAGGAAAACCAGAAGAGATGTCGGAGTGTGAGGAAGTTGATGTACAGTTGGTGTAAGCTAACATTACTTGCAGCCATTTAATTAGAAAGATATGACACATTGTAAATAACATGACTTAACGTCATGTGAATAAACCTCCATGAACATCCTATAAATCAGGGCCTCTCAATGCTTTCAGTATGGTAACATTTTTATTTATATAGCGCCAAATCATAACCAACGTTATCTCAAGACACTTCACACAAACAGCAGGTCTAGACCTTACTCTTTTTTTAATATTATATTATTTGGAGAGAAACCCAACATGAACCACCATGAGCAGCACTTAGCAACGGGGCTACACGCCGATCTGCTGTGTACATTAGCTTAGCTCGCCTCTTAGCTTATTTCTTGGGCTAACATTCCTTCAGCATTCAGCAAGGTTTTTACAGGGGGCTGGATTATCCCCAGAGATCTTCTCAACTTCATATTAAATGGATTATTTAAGACCAATTAGAGTACAGAATAAAGCAGTTTTAGGTTAATATTTTGTAAACACAGACTGACTGGTGAGGGGGCTGCTAACTAGCTTTATGAATGTTACAACTTCCCCAACGTTGGAGGATGATATTTCTACCCTCGCTCTCTTTCCTTGCGTTTCAGCTTTTCTTTTTTTACAGAATACACCCACTTTATTTTACCAGCAGCTTGAACAACGCTCTGCACGTCAGAAGTGGGCATTTATACTTCATGTACAAGCATCAAACTGCAGACTGGCCGTGATTATTCTGCAGCATCATCGCCCAATTTGATCGATCCATATTGGGTATAAATGGGTAAAAAATGTTCTTTAAAGCCCATCCCCACTTCAAATAAATATCCAAAAAACAATTGCTGAATAAAATCTATGTTGACAACAACTCCCATGATCCCTTGCTACTTCAGAACATTTTCAAACTACGTCTTTTGTTGTTTTGTTAGAGAGCCCGAGCAGCAGAGATGACAGACTGTGCGTCAATAACATAAGAAGCGTAAGCCTCGCGTTCTTCCCTCTCATTAACAGGCAGTGGATGATGATTTTAAAACTCAGCTTAGCAGGCATCTTTGCCTCTCTCTCTCCCCCGTCTGAGCTTTTGTGCCATGCTGTTGTACTCGCTGTGTTTTTACCAGCTCTGCATATCGATCCCGCTTTATCACCACCGGCTCCCCTTGCAATAAGCCTGGAGGAATATGGATGAGGTCTGGTTGGCAGGGGATGCACTGCTGATTAATATGCTCTGCGTGGGGATATGATGAAAATTCACATTTATGTGTCGCATACGAACACTGATCTCTGTGTGGAAAACATCCGTAATGGTAAATGAGGACTGCTCTGTGGAATGGTGATAAAGGGGAGGCCGTCACGAAATGCTAGTTGTTTTTAACCAGCCATTTGTCCTTGCCTGTCACATATACTGTGCACTAGTGTACGTGATATATTGATTGCAATTCAAACAGAGCTCTGATGGCTTCTAATCAGTGTGCAGGTATTTACTGTATGAATGGAAATGTCAGAACTCTACCCTACCAACACTTATATAAGATCACCTGTTTGACTCTGTTATGAGACACAGTCATAAAGTGATTACATGAACTGCATGTCCTCTTTTTAAATGTAATTTCAATACATTTTGTACAAAGAGACGGTGGGTGCAGTGAAATTACACAGACTTGAGACTTAGAAATTAAACAGTATCCATCATAATATTATGTTTTCTAATTTGAGTTTAAAGCGACAGGAGCGTGTTGCATTCACTTGAGAAGAAAAAATCTGCTCTGTTTTTCTGAATTATAACGAGCTACCTCAAAACCCTGCGAGAGGCTCTCAGGTGCACACGCTGAGGTCGCTGCTGCAAATCAGCCTTACTAACAACAATAGCATCTGTATGACTTAAAGAGTATCTCCCAGTGTCTCAACCACAAACCAAAATAACACAGGATTAAACTCAACAGACGGGACATGCTTGCTTTGATAAAATCGATCTTTCGTGTTGTGAGAGCTAATCGCAGGATTTTGAGGTGTATCAATAATTCAGAAAAATTGAATGTTTTCTCAGGTGAATGCAATACGCTTTGTACAAAACAGCTTAACAAGACTGTACATATGTTTTTAAAATTGATAATCTCGGAGAGCTCAGTTCCGTTCGCGTTCATCTATGATGATAAACGGTAATTGCGGGAGCACACTTCCCAGATATCCAGACAGTGCTGCATGTGTGACGTCCACGGTTGGCTCCGGTTGTAACTCTTGATTTTCCTCGATGACGGTCGCTTTCCTTTTTAGACTGTTTTCCTTCATCTGAGCGTCGAGTTTGTTTCTTTTTCTTTGGATTTTCACTTATTTTTGAAGTTGTATCTGTACTCATCCATCTTTTCTTTGTTTGTTCAGCCATAGTAGATTACTGTTTACTCGCAACACTTGCAGAGAGCGGAAGCTCCACCTACTCTCTCTGGCAGACCAACCACTGCTGGCTGATGGAAAACGCATCACTAACTGGGCGACGCTTGTGATTTTTTTCCACAAAAGTCACCACAGACAGCCAGTCCATAATACTGCTAATGCAAAGGCTTTCATCAGTGGGCCATACGCTTAATCACCATTGTGTTACCTCTTTCGGCAATAGATAGTGATTTAACAGACATTTATTTAACGGAAAAACTTCAATATTATTATTTAAATCCAAAGCATGCCTTGTTGTTTTGGCGGTGTCTTTCTCGTATGGTTGTTGAATTTTTGATTCTTGACATTTTGAAAGTTTATTCATTTTATCACTTGTGAAGCTTTGACACATTTTTGTCCCCATAAATATTGAAGTATATTTTTTCTTAGTATCAAATTAACAGCTTACATTTGCTGTATTAAATCTTATATTTTAGCTCAGTGAGGTGTAATAAAGCAGCGTTGTGAATTTAACAACCATTCTGCTGCTACTTTGATGAAAGAAATTAAAGGTATTCGGGGGGACGGGGATGAAAGCTCTTTCTCGCTGCAGAGGCCTGGATTAGCGTGCCACATTTGCAGGTGCAATCATGTCTTTGTTGCTGCATTAGAGACTGGTTTCGGATGCGCTTTGTGAAATGGGTTGGGATGAGGTTGAAAAAGGTGAACCTCAAAATGTAGATGTCCGCATCGTCTTCAGGTCAACAGTGGGCGTTTGCAGTGACAGGTTCCAGTGTGCAAAGGGGAAGTGACATTAAATAGATCTCTGACTTATGAATGTTTAACTCCCACATTTGATAAAAGTTGATTAGTTGAAGAATCGCTTTGAAGCTTTGAGACAATTCTCTTAGAATTCATTTTTTTGGTCGTTTTTTTAAAAGCAAAAATACCAAATATTCTCTTAGTAAAACTTTTTTTTGGAAGTATTTGTAGCTTTTCTTTGTCTGTTGAGATATTACACTAAATATCTTTTGGTTTGGGGCTGTTGATCACACAAAACAAGCAATTAGAAGATGTCACCTTGGATTTTAGAGACCTGTTATGTGCATCTTTCACTTCATTGTGTCTTTATATATAAAACTCTTAATCACATAATTGGCAAGCTAATCTACATAGAGAATAATGATGAACTGCGGCTGTAGATAAGAGGACAAATTGCAAACCCTACCTTGAGTGGGATAAAAGTTTAACATTTCTGCCTCCCATGCTAAGACTAATGAATTCTGACTAAATAAAAAATATCAAGCAAACACTGATTCACCTTCATCACGACTGCGTCTGAAAAGAGAAGTCAGTGAACACGGATCAGGCTGATATTTGTCGGAGCCGTGCGGGGAAATGCTTTAGCAGCTTTGCCCTTGACTTGCTTCAGTTGGTTTTGCACTGAATAAAAGCATCATTTTAAGAGAATTACGTAGCCATAACAACCATCTGAGGTACAGCTTATTGTGTCAGCCGCAGTGGTTGAAAGTGAAGTAGTGGCTTATTCTCCCTGGGGAATAGCCACATCAATCAAACAGTAGTGATGTGTCGCTCATTTTTACCTATAATGGCCCTGTTTCCTGTTGTGCCTTCCAGATCAGATTAGTGATTGAACACTAAAGAAGTGTGGACAACCTCTGTGTAAGCTGCTCAAGTACCCACTCGGATAAAAGTCACCTCAGTGTGCTCTCAGTGGAATGTGAGGCACAAGGAAACATGCTTGTACAGTACAGGTACAACAGAGCTGTACCGCACTACATTATGTGGCACATTGGTTTCTCCTGTTCTGCATGTGAATAGTATTGTGTGTGTATATAACAACATATACAATATACTATTCTTTCTACAAGAGGAAAAGAAGCCCAGTTTGCTGAAGCATGTAACTAATTACATGTCATTGATTTTTCAGCTTGATTGCATTTTCACGATTGATTTGTAGTCCTATCATTGCCTCTTTTAATGCTAATTTCTTTCTACATTTAAAGAGTATAATGGTGCCACTACAAAGTATGTACATGTGTGACAAAGTATATTTCTGGGGGCTTGGTTTTAGGGCGGCGACTGATGATTATTTCGGTCTTTAGTCTGTTAGAGGGGCTGCACAGAATCCTGGTTCGGACGTAGGGGGCCTACTCCTCTGTGTGCATGTTCACCCCGTGCATGCGTGGGTTCCCTCTGGATACTCCGGCTTCCTCCCACAGTCCAAAGACATGCTCGTTCATTGGTGACTCTAAAATTCCCCGTAGGTGTGAGTGTGTGAGGTTGTCTGTCTCTATGTGTCAGCCCTGTGATTGACTGGCGATATGTCCAGGGTGTAACCCCGCCTTTTGCCCAATGAGGCTCCAGCCTCCCTGCGACCCTGAACAGGATAAGCAGAATAGATAATGGATGGATGGATGGATAGTCCGTTAGATGTCAGAAAGTTGTAAGAAATTTCACAAATGAGTGACCAAAGTGACACATTCTTTTTGCTTCTTATGTCAAACCAACAGTTCCAGGGGTGCAATGATTAGTCGATATAGTCGGCAAAAATCGATGACAAAATTAGTTGCCAACTAATTTAACTGTCAATAATTAGTTGAGGTTACGTCATCACGCGTGTTTATCATGCTGTGTGCAGTAGAGATAGACCGATATGGTTTTTTCAGGGCCGATACCGATACTGATTATTAGTAGTCAAGGTGGCCGATAACCGATATTTGAAGCCGATATTCATTTGCAGTAAAAGTGAAAATATTGGCGTCAAAATGTTGAATAATACAAACTCCAACACTTAACTTTGTTTAAATGCCTTTAAGCATATGCATCAGAGCCAAAATAACCCAGTTTTAAATTGATCTCTTATTGGCCGTCGGATAAAAAAAAAAAAAAAGGCCGATGCCAATATGCGTCAAAATGCCGAATATCGGCGCCGATAATCGGTCTATCCCTAGTGTGCAGACATAACATAGTTTTCCGAGCCATGTTGCTGAGAGGAGTGAGCCATCTCGCGTTCTTACTATCTCTGCTAACCCTACCCGGGGAGCGACGGGTAAACAAAACATGTTAAGCAAATTGATGGCGGCAGCCGATGCAACACCATCACTTAAATGTATAGAGACTTGGGACATTTCACCCTCAATGCTGCAAAGAGAAGGATTGCTTGCAAGATTTGTAAAGCGGACTTTGCTTATCATGGGAACATTTCTGGGCATTTGAGGCACGTTGGAGTTGTGACGATCAAAATAGTCCCTAGTTGCAGCCGTATTCAAAACCCGAAAAGCAGCTTCTATTAAAGAAGCTGAAACTTGAGGAGTAACTTTTTTGCTTGAAAAATCAACAAATGCTTATTTGTTGAGAACTGTCTATCGATGAATCTCTGCAGCTCTATCAGGTGTAGCATGAAGTCTAGACAATGCCTGTTCAGTTTGATGTATTCCGACACGATGCCTTGTGGCTCTCTTCTCTAATCCATGCACCACGCTATGCTCACAGCGTGCCAGTGTGTTCCACTGAGACATCCCCGCTGTGTGAAGGTAATGATTGCAGGTGTGTACGGAAACCACTTGTTGGCATGACAAGATGAAAGCTGCAGACAATACAAAGCATAATGTTTTTTTATTGTAAGTGATGAGACCATCGCACCCCCTGGAGTTTGATTCTTCAAATCCCACCTGCACCGATGTTCAACCTCACTGGAAAACTCTTGTTCCCGTTATTATACAAAGACGTCGCCTTAAGTCTAATTTATTTAGTTTATAAACTCGGCAGCCACTTCATAAAGCACGTGAAAAATCAAATGTAATTTAAAAAACATTTCTGCCAGTTTTGACACTTTCAGAGAGCTGTTTATTGGATGTCATCTTTATTACTGAGGTTGCATTGGTGTTAAACTTGAGTATTATATTAAAAAATAGTCCTAATATTTTTTTTTACATACATGAGAGGGAAAAGCATCCCTGTTGATCTATCTATTCAAACACCTTTCAATAAAAAGCACTCAACACAACAGCACCCATCGCTTCAATCATAAACATAAAGGAGAAGAATAACCTTCCTGACAGTGTGAACAAAAACACAAATTAATAGCTTTGCGAAAGTATAATTTATGGCAGAGCTGTTCAGGTGTACATGATGAAGTGGCTGCTGAGTGTATCAATGCATATCTGCATTATTCAACCGTTTAACATGTTCTCTGCAGAGTGACAGACGACAGAAAAAAACACAACTATTGATGCTATTTATAGACAGTATTTGACTTTGGCCTACTTCCAGAAAGTCGAGACTTTGTTAAAAATGAGAATTAGTGCTGTCAAAAAAAACGTTTGAATATTCCTTCTTAAAAAACACACATAGGTTCAAACTATTCAAAAATCTATTTCTGGGACATTCCACAAGAGGACATACCAATACAACAAGAGACAAACTTATTTGCAAATATATATTTATGTAAACATAAACTTGCTTTTTAAAAGATCAACAAAGGCTTCCTACACCTTGCAAAATAAACAAAATAATTACTGTAAAATTCAGACACACTTTTATTACTTTTTATTTTCATCTAAAAAGTGGGCTGCATCCTGTATTCCGTTGCGACCAATACACCAGCATAAAATGCAGAGAGAGGTATTTTATAGTATTATGGTGTTTTACCCAGACGATGGCGCTGTCCAGTTGTGAAGTGGTGACATCACCCCTCCGCATTATACTGTTTCCAGGTCCGCTACAAGTCTCCTATTTACAATATGTCGCAGTGCTGTTTTCCTCACTTAAAACGGTGAGGAGCACTGCGGCATAAACTAGCTTGATTGTAGCTAATGCTTCATCACGGACATTCACCGTCATGATCGCCATTGCAGCCGCCAACCTCGCAACAATCAACGTTGCCGTAGGCTGCCAGCTACCGCTAGCTACAGCACTGGTAGTGCTCGACATGGCGAAAACAGATGTTAGGCTGTAGATTGTGTGTTTTTAATGCTTTACAATGAATATAAATTTAACTAGTGTTGAAATAACATATACACATTTTTATTAATAAACAGCTATAGAAAACCCCTCTCCCTCTGGGATACCCCCCAAAACAGACTGCGTCTTATATTCCGGTGCAATTTATAATCCAGATTTTTTGGTAGGTTACCGTAGAACAGACATTCAGCGCTCTGAGACAGGTATATTTATTTAAACATAAACATGTCTTTTAAATAAAGCAACACACCTATACCTGTCTGTTATGCTGGGGGTGAGTCTCTCTCTCTCCGGCCTGGCTGGGATTTGAATTCTCCACCATCGTTACCACGCGGCACACGGTTGTTGTAGTAGCTTGTTTCAGCTCGACTAAAGTTCATTATTAACGTTTAGAGTGACGTTGTGATGCATTCAAAGACGCTCTGTAACCAAGAGAGCATGCGCTAGGACATAGGAGAGCTCGTGAGACAGCCGCGGTAGTAATTTTAATAATCGAGTATCTGTTTTTTTATTGCAATTGGGTAAGCCTAGCCTACTGCTAGAAAAATGGACTAGTAGACTAAAAACGGAATCGCTGCATTAAAGTAATACCAGCCTCCATATTGGAGTCCACAGCTGAAATTAAGTAGCAGTTGCATGTTGCGCCCCGTGTGCCTCTCAGCCCTCCTTGGCTCTGGTGTTTAATATGAGTACTTCTGTGACCAGAGATAAGGCCGTTATGGCCATGACAAGGCCTTGTCTTGCTTCGCCATGATGCTTCTATTGCTCCTAGCGCCAGTTTGCTCCAAGGGCCAAAAACAATATGCTGTAAATTGCGCTACGGCCTCTTCAGGTTGATATGCTGCCTGCGAACGTGATGTGATTGGGTATCGATTCACACCACGACGCTAAAATTGCCTGCCTCATGGCCCCAGACACCAATAGTGACAGCTTCAGTACAGGTTGGGAGGAGTGCCATGTCAAGGGTCTGTGTCTCGGAGAGGATACCTTCTCTCTGCCTCCTGATCTTCACCCTCTACTCCTCCGCCTCCTCAGAGAGCGGAGGATTAGAGATTAAAACATCAGAGCCCCCTGCTGAGTTGCATGAAAGTATCATAGCTACATTTTCAGCAGGACAACATTTCAGAAGCGAGGCTTGTTGGCATTTTGCAGCTCCCATTACAAGAAATAAAAAAAACATGAAAACATCTTCTTTTCATTAAAATGCCAGTGATATTTGGACATGAACAGTTTTTTAATCTGTTTAAGTTCGAACATTGAGGACGCTGAACAAAGATTTGCTTGCTCCCTTCTTTTCAGGGGAAAGTAGTGGTGACACAGCACTGTCAATCTGCATTCACTATGATTAAAACATGCCCCGGATCCTGTTGGAAGATGAATAATGCAAGAGAAATTGCTTGTGTAATGAATAAATGGCAAATAATCCTGCCACAATTAAGTCCCCTACATACAGTATGCAAACCAGTCATGCTCCATCTACTAGGATAAGGTGTCCAGCTGAGGGAAATCCGAAGTAGCCTTGTGCTGATGCTTAAGTAGGGTGCTGCTTCAGATGAATGGAACATGTCCTTGTGCTATGCTATGCTGTTTTAATAGGAGGCTTCATATTCCTAAATTTATCAGCGAAAAAACAACCTTGAAGGTATTAAGGTTTGGAAATATTGAATTTGGTAATATTAAATTATACAATACAATAGTACATAATATTGTCAATATCGTGTTGCTAAAATGTGTCTCTGAATGCTTCTTTTGGTGTTTGTATAACTAAGAATCACACAAATGTAGTCCAACATTCTCCCCAAACACTTGGTAATAACATTTAGTAGCTATCTATTTTACCAACCTGCTGGATTGTATGATAGCAGCATTCTCAGCAATACAAGTAGACTTTGGGGCGTCCCACAGAGGCTACAGTCTCCACTGTCCTCTCTCTCTCAGTAAAGGCATAAAAGGCAAAAACAAAAGCTAAACTTCTTTCATTAAAATGCCAGTGATATTTGGAAATTTGTCAAAGTTCAATTTTATTCAAGTTTTAACATTGAAAACACAGTACAAAGATGCCCCCAAAAATCTCCTGTTGCTCAATATTTGTCCTTGAAAGTTGGTTTTCAGTAGCTGTATTAATGTGACTCACAAGAGTGATCCAACATTCTCCTCAAACCCAAAGTAAGGGCCTGTGTCCACTAACGGCGATTTTTGCGCTGACAGCGCCCGCAACTTAAATTTTAGAGCGCTTCTCACCAGCGCTAGGATACGAAAGTTGTCTGGCGGCACTTCCACCTCTCGCGGTAGTGATCGTTAAGTCTGTTTCAAATCGCTCTGTATGATTAATATTTGCTTTTATTCAAGGAAATTTTCCAAAGAAAACGTTAAAACAAAAAGGAATCATGTCCTGCATGAGCAGCAGCTCTGGACCTGGGAATTGAACCCTCGAAAAAACGAAAGAATTAGCTTCTCCTCCGCCATTGTTGTTGACAAAGCTGATATTAGAAGTCCCGCCCCTTCTTGATTTTGATTGGTAGGTTAGGGAGTTGTGACATTGACGAGAGCGGCGGTGTTCCAAAAGTTTAACACAGTTAGTGGGCACAGGCCCTTACTCACAGAAGTTAAACAGAAGTTAAACAGAACGTCTCTGTAACAGATGATAAAGGTCAGTTTGACACAAACAGTTGTGTCTTTTGAACTCATTGAACTGGAAACTAATTGCATACAGGCAGGACAGGTCGGCCTGGTGGAGGCACGATGCTGACCTTGAGTCATTTCTGACATTCCCGGCCTGCAGCCTCAGTAGCTGTCAAAAACGATAATAGACCATTTAAAGAAATATATTTGTGTTGTTTGTTCCTCAGAGGATAGTGATCTTTATTTTCCTGTCTCTTTTCAGACGTTTGCAGGAGTATGTGGCCTGTGATTGTCGCCGTAATAGCCTACATTTATTCTAATGAATCCTGATTTCACCTGCGAACTGTCAAAGCACGAGCAAACTTAAGGCTAAAATCTTGTGAAGATTGTAGAGGACACAACGGAGCGTCAACCAGCTGCAAGCTGTTTGAATAGACTCACTTATGATAATATCTGCATTGAACACAATCATTAACCACCTGGATTGAGGGAATTGCTTCCTTTCCTAATGAGATTTTACCACAGCAGAGTCTGAAGAGATGTCTGAGAAACTCCAGAACCCCATTTTTACCACAAATGTGTTAATAGAAAATATGTTTTATGTCAGAGTTAGCATCAATACTTAAACCGAAATCCGCCTCTTCTCCAGCTCATTTTACATCACAAAATAGCAAAATAAAGAAGTAAATGTTTAATTGCTTCTAATTTTCCCTCATTTTTCCCACTCAAACTGTGCAGTGCAACCACTAAAGCTCTCCTGCTGCATCCCTTTTCTCCGGCTCAGTGGGTGTTGATGTCCAAAGCCGAGGCAGTTTTCTTTACACGCAGCAGAACAAAGCGTGATTTAGGGAAGAGGGAGGGCGGCTGGAGTTGATATATGTGTGTTTTGCTTCATAGGTGAGAAGAATGATGAATGGATGGAGGTCCACAGCCACCATAATGGTACTCTTGTGTACCATGGCAGTGGGAAAAAGAGGAAAGGGTGTACTTGAGAGAATAAAAGTCAGCCTCTTCAATCAGGACTAGCTAAAAGAATTCTTGACAATATATCCTTGTTGTGCTTTCATGATAAGCCTTTTGCTGGGGGTGGTGGGGGGAGCGAGAGTATGAGAACTGAGGGTTGGAGGGTGTCAGGGGGGCATCAAATGAGCCGTCAGTATGGGCTTTTTTTTATTGAAGAACTGAAGGAATAAAAATCTGTTTACCTGACCACAAATGCCTTAAATAAAGTGAGCTGCCGCGGGTGAAAGTCACAGAGGAGTTTGGTTTCTTTTCCACACCAAGACTCTGTTAATGGAGGAGGCTTTGAAGCACTGCATCATGGGTACTTTCATGTTGTTTTCTTACACTTTCATATGCAAGCAACATGTAAGCTGTGGATATTTAAGATACTCTGTAGCTGTTAGAGGTGGACATTATCGAGGCTGTGAATGTGTACTGTAAGCTTTGTGCAGAGGCGTATCCAGGGGGTGGCCTTGGGTGGCATGGGCCCACATTGATATCTTTTTGGCCACAGATGCCCCCCTGCAATCCTAAACTGTGACTGGCTACCTGCCAATTCAGAGGCGGGACTTAAAGTTAAACTAAATATTTGCTTTGTTGCAACAGGATGCTCGTAGCTTTTGTGGCGTTTCAAAGTTGCGCATTTTATTATGTTGCTACTTTATGCAGGAGCTTTTGAGAGCTACATTGTCCTTTTCAGCCACAAAAACCTAAAGACATGAATGTAACATCTATATGATACCTTAATGTAAGAAGTTAAAGTACATATCCCTAGAGACAGAAATGGTAAATTAATGCTATTTAGACCAATGACAGTATATAAAGATGGACGACGCGTCTCCATTTACTCTCATTGTACGAAATTGAAGCCAAAATACCCCCGAAGCAGGCACTGCCATCTTCCTTCACCTGCTCCTCCTTCGTCACCTGCTGGTGACGTTCTTTTGGAGCCAGAGACTGCGCAGTAGGGATTGGCAGGTGGATCCGCCGTAGCCACTTCCGCTAACCAAACCACATACTTAAGATCCCACACGTCGGCGTATTTAACAGCTGAACAGCTTCTTGTGTGGGTCTGAAGCAGACGTTCACAGATGTGGAAACTTCAATGACTGTAGATATTGTTTGAGTTACGTCTCCTCTCGCCGTTCCTCCACTACTCTGCTAATCCGGAACAGATCGGCTGCAGGAGCCAGATTTGTCATCAGAGCTGTCAATCATCCTTTTGACAGCATCAATTAACTACTTACACTTTGACGTAAATCATCATGATAAGAACGAACTATAATGACAGAAACCATGTTGAGAAAAATGTATTTGGCGTGTATTTTTATTTTATAGTTTGACTCATGTCCCATCTGTTAACATGGAGGAGGCGGGCTTTATGACCTATACTGCAGCCAGTCAGCAGGGGGCGATAGAGATGTTTTGGCTTCACTTTTAGACAGCTGCCATGTCTTCCATCTGTTTATGCAGTCTATAATTTGGACATATGCGTGCGCCACCCCTGCATAAATCAGAGCCCCAGTCCGGCCCCCCCTGTCCAGAAAGCGCAGACACACCCCTGGCTTTGTGTGCATGTTTTCAATCCTCTTTGTCTTTCTGTGTGTTTGCACTTGTCCTGTCAGGTCATTTGTAGCTGCAGCTATTAATTCCCCACAGTCCTCTGCTCCCGTTGTGCTCTCATTTACTGATATACTCGGTCTGTCATTAGTCTATATGCCTACTCTGCATGTTGGAGAGGAATATTGACATTGTCGGAGCACCGCTCATTGCTCCTGAACATAAGCCGTGCTTTTACATATCAGGTGTCGAAACATAAAGGGTAAATTCATCAGCGTATTCACACCTCGGTGATGTGGCAATTGTGCTCCCCTTGGAAGTAGATTGGGAGAAAAGGCACTTAGAGGGAGAGAACAGAGGGAGCAGCAAGACGCTGGAGCTGACCCAGCCATTTTGATGCATATGTTGCACAGAAATATTGACCAGCTCTTTAGTCTGACTCCCTCAGGACTGGGTAATTGTCTGTCTGTGTTTCTATTGTTTAAACTAACTGCTTTTTGCCAGTCTACCTCCTCAAATGGAAACCTCGGCAGAACAATGATGGAAGACGGCGGTATCCATACTGATCAGAGGAGATAGCTTCACAAATCAATACCTTTTCATTTTACACTGCTCTCCGTCAAGATCTACATTATATTTATTATATGGGGTTGGCATCTTTGGAGGAACCAGCCAGAGAAGCTTTGAAAGTATCCAACAAACAATTCATTTTCCTTAGAAGAACAGAAGAGAAGATAAATGTTATTAATCCCCGAGATGTAATTGAACAAACATGCTACACACACATCGGCCTGAAATACTCACACGCACAAACATGACGTTAATGGAGAGATGTCAGAGGGGGCTGCACATGGACACGCACCCCGAGCAGTTGGAGGATTCAGTGCCTCGCTCAAGGGCACCTCGACAGCGCCCAGGGAAATAAACTGGCACCTCTCCAGCTAGCAGTCCAAGTTTCCATGCTTGATCCGCCCTGGGTAGACGGCAGGCGGTTGGCTTGGGAACCAAAGCAGCTCCCCCCAAAGAGGTGGCGCGCAGCACCTCTGTGTCCAACTACCTTTCTTTGCCTTCCTTGTGCTATTAGCTTACTAGCTTTAGCGTCATGCGCTATCAGTGCACGATGAGAGCTTTTGCGGGTAGGCAGGTAGCTACATAGGAAGAGTATTTGTGACTCTGGCACAAATACCAGATTTTATTAATTAAGCGTTGTTGGGTAATTCAGAGTAATTCAACTTCTGTGTCAAAAACACTCCTGAAATAAATAGCTCCAGCTTTGAACAGCTTTAGAGAATTTTGTTCGACATTGTGGGAACTCTGCTGATTAGCCTCCTCGCTGAGAGAAAGATGAGAAATGCACCAATCTCAAATCTATACGCCTAATACGAAGCTACAGCCTGCTCCCATCTTAAGGACTGGAAACAGGGGGAGACAGCTAACCTGGCTCGGGCTGCAGGTAACAACATCTGCTAACCAGCACCTCTGGAGCTCACTAATTAACATGTCATATATCATTTGTTCAAAATCCGTAGAAAAACTGGAGAGCAAAAACGATGACGCCAGGCAGAGGAGGATATAGTTTGGGAATGCTGTGCACGGCAGCATATAACTTCAGGTTCCCTTTACAGAATATTTTCATAGGTAATTAATGTGACTGCACCTAAAATACACAGCACATTGTGTACTGTACTGAATCTAGATCACCAAGAAAGTTTACACCTAAAAAACACGAAGCAAGTCGTCCAAGTCTTCACAATCTCCACGGAAATTCCATTATAAATATGCATAATAAAATTTGGCGTTAGATGTTTTGCAAAGCAGAGAGCAGTTTGTTGATATGTAATCAACATTTTACAGAACAAAAGCATTTGGGAGCTGCTGTTTCACAGACAAACTAAATTTAGATGTTCTTATGATTTGTTTATCCTCAGGTGGGCGAGCGTGAGCGGCTGGAGCATTGAAAAGTAGTCATCAGAAATACAGTTTGCATGACAAACTAATCCGAGAATAGATTACAGACGGTAAACACAATTATACATGTGCGCTGTGACAATGATCTAGATACAATGAACTCCCAGGTTCACAGCAGTCCATGTAAAATTCATATAAATAGACATTTCTTATGACAATGGTTGAACCAATAGACTTGGCGCAGCAATCAATCCCAGCACAGCAATCTAATTATAATCTGGATTAAACTGAAACATTGTTTGGGGGCATAAAGTCAGGCACAAGAGACTGAAGTTAAATTCATCTTTTATTTACCCAAACTTACATGTAAATGAAAGGGAACAACTTTATTGTGTACGACTACAATTAAGAGAAGAACATACTAATGCAGCTCATTTTATCTTCCTATAAATCATTGGTTAAGAGCAGAAATAGAAGCAGTTTCTGTCTCTCTTGCAGGGAACACAAATAATGGAGTAAAAGCATTACACCTAAGTGTAGGTATGACATTGAAATGTGTTTTAGATCGTATCTACAATTTAAACTTTGTCTGGAGGAAAGCAGAGACAATGTCAGGACACAGCTAAAAAACACTACACAGAAAATAGGGCAGCTGTGGACATCTGAATTTACAACTAGTAGTAAATAATTTGAGTCAAGCATGACTGTTCATGTTGACGCCACTTAATCGCAGCTTAAGAGGTAAAACTAGAGAGAACAGCCGTCTGCCAGTACAGATCTACTGTGCTGAAATCTGCACAGAAACTTTGCACAACTATAAGACTATGTCAGAATGCACTGGTGCCTCGCTGACGCGTCATATCGCAGCGGTCGGTTTATTCAGTACTTCTAATTCTAATACATTTGTGAAAACAAGAAACCACTTTACAATAAAATCAAATGCTTATACTACTGTATAATAACACTATTAAAGTGGTAATCTCAGTTTCGTTCTCTTTAGCGGCACCTATGGCGATAAACTAATTGCGGGAGCACACTTCGCAGATATCCAGACAGTGCTGCATGTGTGACGTACCTGTACCTGAGTGTGAGTCCAATCTGTCTGTTGCCCCAAAAGGGTCAAAGTCACCGACTTTCATGAAAACCAGGCCTGTAGTTTTTCCGTAATCCTGCTCACAAACGACACTGAAATGTAACCTTGGCGAAGGTGTTTTCCTCTTAAGTGAATTGGTTGAATTGTGTCTCAATTCTTTTTTTCCAATTCAATTTTATTTGTTTATCCCAATATCACAAATCGCAAACATACCGCAGGGGGCTTTACAATCTGTAATACACACGACACCCTCCGTCTTCAGACCTTTGATGCTGGAAAGGAAAACCTCCCTCAGGCGTGTGACCGAGCCTTCACATGCGTCTTTCCCATTTCCTGCTTTTTTTTTTTTTATTTCATAGTGGTGAGAATTGACTGCTGTTCCTTCACTGGAAATACATCTTAGATATCACTTCCTCCACCTTCTTCATGATGCCACACTCTATGCAGAACACCACGTACATTTTGCCGTGTTGAAATGAGTCCTCATGCACTCTTGGCCTGGATGGGGTTCATGTGTTTTTTTCCCCATCCTGTGTAGGTATTAAAACCTGCTCTGAAAGCAGACATTTTCAATTTGTAGATGCAAAATATCGCAATACTGATCTTTTGATGACTTGCATCTAATTTGGAATTAGCATATCCCAGTGAAGTGTACTGTAATTTGTCTTTGATGATTGGTTCGGCCGTAATAGATGGGGGGATTGCCTGAGCTCCCCACTGCCCTGTCTCTCTCTCTCTCTTCTTCCCTCTGCTGGAGAGGCACACGGAATCTTTGAAATGTGCTTTGACCATCAGAGCAGTGAGAAAGCACTAATATTTTACTGACCTGAAATGAAAGGGATTAGGTGCAAACCCCCCCTCCCCCTGCGAAAGGCTATCTCGATTTACAGGTGATGTTTTGTTTGTTTCTTTTTCCCCCCGCCTTTATAAAAGAAGAGACTTGGATATAATCAAAAGACGTATCCCGAAGCGTAAAGCTTTGGGCTTTGAAGCTTTTCAAATGTTTTGTTGGGAGAGGCGAGACGCTGGAACAGCATGTCTGCATTCAGAGCATCCATGAATCCCTGTCATCAGCCTGCTCCCATCTCCCTTCCCCTCACTTTTGAAAAATCTGGCTTTTAGCACAGAGCAGATACAAATGCCAGATAATGAATGAGTAGAAGACAGAGGCTGGAGAAATGGGACTGTTTCCATTTCACAGCCAAGGGTTGCTTTTGTTGTGTTGTGGGTGTAGGTGGCGCAAGAACTTTGCAATTATTTGCACAATTAGTTGTAATTATGGTGTCAGCATTTGTCTCGTGCAGGCAAGACCTTCCAACGTGCATTCTGCAGGAGAGAATAAGAAGAATTAATATGTTTTGTTTCCTCCAGGAAGTACTGCTTGTTTGGTTGACAGCAATTAGCATCTAATACCTGTGAGATCTCCCGTCTGCTCACGCCCGTGCTGTTTCCTGCTCCACAATGATCACACAATTAATGACGGGTGGAGAACGCTGGCAGGACTGCGCTTTACGTGAGGCACTGACACAGTGGTAGGCTGCACTGTACAGCCGTTGTTGTTGTTGTTCCCATGCCTTTCCTGACACATACATTATGACGAGGTTGCATTCGCTCTGCATGCTTTATCATAGGTAGTGGAACTAATCGCACACAGATGCGGAAGCTCTTCCGAAAGTGTCTCCTAAACCCTGGGGCTTTTATCTATATGTCACAGCGCTGCAGAAGAATCCGTAAACGATTTATTTTAGAGTTCGTGCATGATCTTCTGGAAGTGCTAGACACTAATAAAACCCAGGGTTGTTTCGAGAGGTACTTCCCTCCTTGTTTCAATGCCGATATGTTGCCTCAGGGCCTAATGTGTACTGAGCATTGTCTTACATCTTATGCTGTTTGGGTTTCATGCTCAGGCTGCATCAAGGGCCTGGAAACATGGTTCTTCTTTGTAAAACCATTTATATTGTGTCTTTTATGCTGGTAAATGTGACATCTGGCCCTTTAGATGCTCCTTAGTGGATTTTTTAGGTTCAGGTTTTAATAGTTGAGATGTAGAGTTTCTTGGGCTTCAATTAAAAAATGAGTCATCGGCCTATTACAGTGAAGATGAGATGGTGTTTTAGTGGGTGTTTTATTGGGCTCCACTGTAAAATTTGCAGTTATGTGTTATTAGATCTTTTGCATGCAGGCATTTAACAAGGTATGGACAATATCATCCTTTTAACAATGTCAGGACCTGGGCTGTCTTATTGTATCCTCTCAGACTACATGAGAAGCTGCGGTGTCCCTGAAAGCACCTCTTCCGCACGTCAGCTGAACCAAGAGGAAAACTGTAGAAATACTGTTACACGTATACGTTTTGTACCCCACAGCAGCACATTTGAATAATATTTGAAGTTTTTTCTTATCCCCTTCACACAAACACAATCAAATAAATAAAAGTAAAGCATTTATGTGCGGCTTAAATAGATGAATCCTCTCTGCTTCGGCAGCACAGCCATTTGTGTAGTTTCTCTTTATTTGGCAAAGACTAATGCCTTTGTTGTCTGCCGTGTGCAGGCTGGAGCCTCACACACCGTTTTCCCGGCCACTATAGGATCCTTTTTTTTTTTTTTTAAGGTTGAACAAAATATCAAACACACTCTTTGTCTTACTACTGTCTTAACTGTGTGCGAGCTTACAGTTTGTGTGCAAGCGTAGGAGACGGGGGGGGGGCGGGCATGAAAGCACGAAACATAAAGCGTGAGTGATGTGCTAGCATCGCATCGGTGTCTTGCTAAGTCTACCTAATTTTGCTGAGAGGTTTTGAAATGAGCAAACGCTTAATTTATGGTCTCGCCGCTGTAATAGGATGATAAAAAAGATGCCTTGTATTGTTTTAAAGGGCTGGAATAAGTGTGTCTGTGATTCACCAAAGCCTGAAATAGCCCACCACCACTTAAGGAAACTGAGCTTCTCCGGTTTGTGAATCAGTGCTTACTCCAGCATTGTGTCACATTAATGTTTGAGTGCTACATATTGTCAAGTAGATGTAGGACTTAAACAGCACTTACAGTGAAGTGTACTTACATCAACTCCTTGTTTATTTCTTCCAGAGACATCCATGCAGACGCCATAATGGTTTCCTGTGTTTATATTGAACTTGACCTCTGACCCCTGACCTCCTGCATAAGCTTGGTAATCATTTCATTTTTTATTTGGTGCATTATGATTGATTTGACCCTTTTCCCATTCTCTCTCACAATCATTCCCATTATCTGTCACAGTATTCTTTAAAGAGGGGGTGTTATGCTGTTTCACATTTTAAGACATAATGTTTACAAGTCTGCAGGCTGCTGTGAACGCCAGGTTTCACACAGTTTTTTCTACACGCTGCACTTTATGACATCACAGCAGGCTCCGGAGAGCTGGCCAGTCAGAAGAAAGTGGGCTTGTAGGGGCGGGGTTTCTTAAGCCCAGTTCAGCTCAATGATTCGCAGTGCAACAAAACAGTTTTAGAATGTTATAAAAGATTTGCTGGAGTTGCAAAAAATTTGACTTGTCAAATCTCCTATTGCACTTTTAGAACAAAACGATGTAGCTCTTTCACGTCAGCCAATCAACGAAACGGCATAAATGGGCGTAGGCACCCTGTCTCTGGCGCTGCAGTAGCCAAAGACGGATCCAGATCCTCTCTATCCTAACTCTCAGTCTTCACCGTTAATTAATCAGTGTTACAGCTAAAATTGCGAGCATGTCACCGTCACTGTCCATTTGTTTTTATAACGATAACAGAAATCCAGCTTGCTAACTCATGTAACTAATGCTAACATTCTAGTATTAACGCAGAAGTAGTGGGGTTGCTATGGAGACGGTCAGCTGCGTCTGTGCGCGTTGTATGCGATATGCATTTAGAACGTTTGCGATCAGATGTCTTTTGGCAGTTGCGTCCGGTCTCGTTGCGAATCACTGATCTGAACTGGCCTTTAAAGGGACAGAGCTAACTGAGGCTGTATGAGGGCCTGCACAAGAGCACCAGTGTGAGAAAAATGACTGTAAATTATGCTAAGCTACTCCACAGGTATCACAGAGTGAAATATATAGCGTGAAATCAGCATAATACCCCCCCTTTAACTCTCTTCTGTCTTTCTTTGCTGTTATAATTGTAAAACTGTTTTGTTCTCTTCATTTATTTGCGTGCCACTTTGATCCTCACTTGTCTCTCTCTGTGCTCTGTTACTTCCACTGTCCTTGAGCCATTAGCGTTACACAAATAAATTGTCATTTGTGTTTGCTAACATCTTTAATTTCATTCTTATCTCCTCTCATTTCATTTCATCATCTTTATACGATAAACCACCCAACCATCATTGATTTCTTTTTTTCTATCTATTACCAAGGATTACAACTCCCCACTTCTACCATTGTGTTCTGCAGTAAGTCTCTGTCACCATCTCTCTTTCTCTCCTCTGTGTGTGGGTGGAGGTAATGTTTGAAAGTGACAACACAAGGAAACTTAAGACAGAGGGTGGAAATATGGCACAGCACTGTATTGCAGTATTGCATCCCTTGTGTGTATTATGCTATTATTTCCTGAAATATCAACAGAACGCCCACCAGGCAGACAATCCGCACAGGAATTCAGCCTCCCCCTTTTTTTTTTTTAATGTCGCCGGATTTATTCCAAAACCCAGGTCCTGGTATAGACGATAGGCATTTAGCAGCAGCAGCAATAGGCCAGTGGGCCCGTGGAGTGGCAGGGCCGGGGCGAGACGTTAGGAGAGCTGGCAGCAGGAGGGAAAAGGAAGTCACAAGGTTGCAACCCAGAGCAGTAGACTTGCTTGTCTCAGCAGAGTAAACATCACCCCTCGTCTGCACACAGTAATGACTAACAGAGGAGGACGTGCACAGAAACACTATCGCGACTGCTGCCTTGTCCTGCCAGACCCCACACATGCCATTCCTATCATCTCCCGGCTTTTGCATCCTTAAAAAAACAAGCACAAAAAAAAAAGTGCCATCGTGTGCACAAGTGTAGGAACAGGGATTATTAAAGGTGCTGCACTTCCTCTTACATACGCCCTTGTTTCTTTAAGTCCTGCCTTTATTCACAAATAAGAGTGCTTTACTAATGGAATAGACTTCATTAATGAGATACATTTCCATAGATGTATTGACCGCCGTGCACGCTGACTTATCAGACTCCAATCAGGACGAGTAGAAATGCAGCATAACAACAGGAAATTCTGAGTGATTGGGAGCATCTTGAGATCTGACCCCCAGTTGTTTGACTGATTTTCTTTTAATTGGTTGTCGTCTCCCACTTGACACCATCAAAGCTTCACGCTGGAGGTGAGCCAGATGAAATGCTTCTATAATACCATGATTATGATAAGACACACACCGCCTTAGAATCATTTAAAAATGTGATTGCAATCACAAACTGGTCGCCACATTATTGTCCAAATGTTAATGAAGAAATAGAAAGATATGGTATTAATTGCGCAGCAGCTTTGAGTTTTTTTTTGTTCATATAATTTTACACCTAAATGTTGTAAAGTGCTCGGCTGACAAACACTCTGACAAAGAGCCGTTAAAACGTCAGTTATGAATTTACGAACCCGAGCGTATGGTTTTATCTTTAATTGTCTTCACTGGTACTCATAATATATTCAGCACCTCTGTGAGTGGAGTGGTGCAAATATACTACATCACAACCATCTGTTGTCTTAATGTTGACTCCCGCTCCAACTTTAACTTTATTGTGCCCAAAGGGAAACTTGTCTTATAATCCAGACAGGCTCAAACACAAGATGCATAAAACATAATATGCTACATAAAACATACGACATCAATATGTAGACTGCATGTTAAAAACTCCCACCTAACAGAGGTCCCCCCCCCCATTTCATTATTAAAGCAGCTGGCCAGTCAATGATACTTGAAAGAACCTGCAGAAGGAGAAACGAGACAAAAAAACGCCTTGAAATTTTAGCTCATTTCTGTGATCAGATCAATTTAGTAGCTAAAATGTTACAGCCAGACAACCAGTGTTAATTTCACGATAAATGTTCGTCAGTGACCTTTTTTCCATGACGAAGACGAGAGGTTGTTGAGCTATAAATATAAAATGTTCGTTAACGAGACGAGGCGGGACTAAAATGTTAGTGTCGGGCTGTCGGACTTTTAAAATCCATAATATTTCAAAGCCTCCAGCACCAGTTAGAGATAACATGTATGATGAAGATGGTTGTGAACTGTCTCTGTTAACGTTCTGCTTCAGGCTCTGTGCTCGCCTCGCTCGCAGAAAAAGGGGCCGTTTTACGCGTCATGCGACGCTTTTTCGGCACAAAAAGGAGCGACCGTCGGCTGTCCGCTTCAGTCAGACTGTTTGAATGAGGAACGCTGATGAAAAGTAATCCTTAGCTGCTGTGTCCTCATCGTTCTTTTACTGTATGGATGATCTGATGAAATTTAAGTGATAATTTTACCTGAAGCAGACAAAATGAGTAGAGGAAGGCTGGAGGTGGGACTGAAACGTTTGGACTGAAAGTAATGAATAAAATGTGACTTTATCGACTAAAACTGGACTAAAATGATTTGAGTTTTCGTGGACTAAAACTAGGCTAAACTACAAACTAAAGACTAAATCTAAAAGAGCGTCCAAAACTACTCGTTTGTAATAGTTTGAAAGCAGGACACAGCTTTTGTTTGGCGTCTCTGCTCCAACATCATCGCTCCTCGCAGATTTATTTTACATGCAGAAATTTGAGGAGTGATGAGATCATATCTTAAACCGTCCTAGCCGCAGCCTGCAGGTGGACGCTGGGGCGGTGGCGGGGTTGAAAGTATGAGCGCAGTGTGAGTGCAGGGCAGAGATGGAGAGACCGGAAATCTTGCGGCTTAAATAGACGCCAAATTTGGAGGAAGTGTTTGTCAGGTGATCGTGGAGCACGTCGCAGCTCGAGTTGCCTGCCTGAACTAGCTCACAGTCGTCGCTTCATTTGTAGTAGCAGTTTATTTTGATCACTACATTGAGTGATTACAAGGTTAAAGTTATGCAAAAATTGAAGTTTAAATTCACATTACATCAATTCAGTTCATGAAAAGCACAAAGTTAGGCTCAAACTTCACCCCTTGCTTCAATCCGAGTTGCCTCTAATTAAGAGCTCACTGTGCAGCTCTGCACAAAGTGGAATATACAAACACGGACAAATTTCACTAGAGTTGCACTTTATTTATCCAGCAGATTTTACTGCAGAAACATTTGTTATACCCAGCTTAACAAAAGGATCTTGTTCTTTTTCTTCTAGTGAGGGCAGAGTTGCTTCTGGAGCCGTGCATTTGTTTAGCAGAGAGCCTTAAATATCTTATCGTAATCTACAGCCAGAGAGGCAGAAGTCCTTGTTTAAAGTTGCTGGGTGTGAAGGTGCGAAGTTAAGGGCGTGTGGGAGTAAAATGAAGGTATGTGTCGAGCTTGCCTCCCGTGCACGCTGGAGTCATCATCCATTTAATGTGAGAGGTAGAGCTGGAAAAGGTTGAGGACATAGTTGTTATACAAAGAGCGACACAGCCCTGAAATTTGCATGGCGAGGAGAAGCTGATGCTGCCTGAGACTCGGCGTGTTTGCTATGCCTGGTGATGTGCGAGACAGAGCGAGTAGAAGATTATTGTTAGCACACTGAGAAAAGATCATGAATTGCAATGATTCCCCAAAGCGCTGGCAGAAGATTTACCGAGACTCTGCCTTTACCCCCTCTATCTATGTGTGTCACTACAGAGTGCTGTCGGCAGATGATTTTAGGTCGAGGGGAGTTGATGGTGTCCCCCCTGTGCTCTGATTCAACATCCGATAATGAGGAAGAAATCCTATTTCAGTTGAAACCACAAGATATGTTTGAGGAAGGAAATAGCAGACAGCCAAGCCTGGCACACTACGCAACAAGCTGGAGAAGAAAAAAAAAAAAACAGATGACGGTGAAAAATTTCCTTTGGAGGCTGTTTAATATGTGTTAAGGCGTAGCTTGTGAGACCTCTCAGCTCCAGTAATTTCAGCACATCAAAGACATGCCTCCTCCCCAAGCTGGTGTAGTCTTAAGAAGGGCTCATCATATCCAATCACACATTCACCCAAGGATCCTGTGAAGAATACCTCCAACCCTGTAATTCCGTTCATTAAAACAGACTAATACGTTTTGGTCAACGCCACAAATAAGCGTCGTAGTGTGTGACGCCGTCTGCAGCTGCTAGTCCGTGTCCCTCGCCGCCCTGTTTTGTTAACTCCGCTGCTGTATTTCACTGCCTGATTAGATGTCACTCAATTAAAAGCACATTTCTGCCGGGAGAGCGGCCTCCCTAGTTGCCATGGATGCCGTGAGAAAGGTAGCAGAGGCGCGTAATGTGTGTCCCAGAGCACCATAATGAAATATCCACGCTGTTACAGCAGAAATACACAGACAGCCAAAACTTTCACACCCAATCAATGAGAGCCGTGTGGCTGACTTTTTTTTTTTTCCACCCTCACATTGAAAAATTAAAAAGGATGTGCCAAGGAAGCCACAGAGGACTCGCACGTTTTATAGTCAGCTATGAGAAGCACCAGGATTAATAGACCTCTCCTAATATGCCTCGCATTGGTGGTCCCTGAACACCCTGATCAGGTAAGGCCCAGCGAAGCAAAGATCATTTATAAGTGGTTCATTATTTTACCTTCAGATTCCTCTGTCTGGCATTGATTTAATAAACACTGATGTATCTCCTTGTAGAAGAGAAGTGCCATTTTTCATTTCCCAGATTTGCTATCTTTGTTATCGCAGTTATCTGTCGAGCTCTGGCATTTCAGCGGTAATACGCTCCCCCAATCTCAGCTGTGTTTGGGACGCGGCGCAGGAAAACACTGCAATTCTTCTCCGGCAGATATTCCTTTTAATGTTTACTGAAAGATTCTTTAAAAGGAAATATTGTCTTTTATCTCTCTGACTGGGCGCCTCCGCATCCAGACACGGCTTTGTAAATGAACAGTTTGTTTAATAAAGTTCCACCAAAGTGCTCTGATAAAGTGCTCTGATTATCCATGAAAGGATTCAACAACGTGTGACATCCACAGTGAGGTACAATAATTAATGATCTATCAATGTGTTCTGATGATTAATGTATTTGTTTTTGCAGTTTGATGGACCCATAAACTGTGCGAAACAGACAATGAGCTTTGCCGTCTCGTATTCCCTGTGGTGAATAGAAGCAGCAGCGCTGAGCCGCACTATAAAAAGCCCTGAGAAGTGATGAAAAGAGGAGGGAGAAAAAAAAGCTCTTTATTATTAAGGTTAACTGTCAGTAAAGGCTCGCGCTCCTGCCCTATGCTTTCTGTAACTGAGAAGCTTGTTGTATTTCCCTGCTTTAAGTATTCTCCAGTGAAGTGTTAAAAGCAGTTTGTGGTCAGATTAGGCGTGTTCGGCCGGCACATCAAATCAAGATGAAAATGAAATGGAATGATCAATTTGCCCTGCATTAATCCCTCCTCTCCAGCGGCACTCTATCGATTTTCTTGTTCGGCTTCCTTGATAACAAGAATCATTTAAAGGTCACATTTTGATGTCTGTCAAAAAGAAAACATTCTTAATGCACTATGAGTGGCCTTTGAGGCTTACGCTTGTCAGAAAGCGCCGACTGAATCCTGGCACCTCGGACAGATTGTGCGGAAAAACACGGCTAAATGGCCTCGGATGCTGCGGTTACACTCTTAGATACCTCCGTCGTACCGAACTAATAAAATCCTTTAGATATATAATTCTTCCAAATAACCCTCCTCTCTTGAAATGATAAGAATTTCCCTTTAAGGTAATAATTATGATGTATACCCAAATTATTTCCATCCAAGCATGCATTTTTAATTCATCAGAGGACTGCAGACTTTGCAGAATCTCACTGGTGATGCATTCGCTTAAAATAGCTTGATGCATGCTATCCTGATAGACTTACAAAAATATTGCTAATGAGAATGCCAGGCCTGCGATGAGCTATGCTTTTACTCGCAAGACACCGATATTCAGCCGTGTGTTTTTATCTCCGGGGCCACAGATAGATAGATGTTGTTCTTACTCCTCTCTGTTCTGAATGTCAGCGTTAGGCCGCGGAAGTAGAGGGTGCACATATGCTGCCGTATGAATACAATAACTGTTCAGAGATCAGCAGTTTCCCCCGGTTTTCGCAAACATCCAGCGCTGACCTTTACTTGCTCCAGCTCCAGGATATAGAGCCGTGCATCATGGGCCACTGCCTCAGGCACTTAGGATTCTGGGAGGGAGATGTCTTCAGGGAGATTCTGATCAAACAGCAAGCGTGCACAGCTATCAAAGCATCTGCACTTCTGTTTGTACAGTTTTGTATAAAAGCCAATAATTATAGTCGATTCATTCAGACAATCTTTATTTAGTGTGAAAAAAAAAGTTGCACGAATCAGATCAGGTGAAGAAATATTCATAAATAAAGCTTGGAAAGGACTTTACTTCTAATCTATGTGAGGTAAAATGCTGCATTAAGTCGATTCACTCTTTTGAATGACTAAAATGCCTGCCTCTAATTTCTTAAGAGTGGGCATAAGACTGTGTGGGTGTGATCAACACAATTCTCTTTGATTACCAGAGGCAGCACCGGTGCAGCTCAAACTGTAAAAGAGGATTAGCCAGAATGAGAACATTAATACAATGCATATTAGCAGGTGAAGAGCAGGTTAGAGGAATACATTTTCAGAAGGTGGAGTCGGCGCAGGCTTCGGTAATGGCCAATCGCAGCAGCTTCTCTCACCTCCATTAAAATCAGCAGACAGTTTAATGTGCAGGGAGGAGCATGCAGGCCGGCTCGTCTGTGGAGGTGCAGAGATGCTACGGATAAATACAAATATGGACATCACAAACATGCTTTTTATCAAGGCAGCGGACATGGAAGTTCATGCAAACAAGGAATGTTCGAGAAGCTTATAATGAGAACAAACAGTTCACTAAAACACTCTTTTAATTGCACTGTTTTGAAGCAGCTACACACACTAATAGATTACACAGTTTTTACAAAGGGGCTCTATAGAAGCACAAGTTTACTCTGCATCTTTCTTTTGTTCACGCTCTTGAATTGGCTGAGAAGGAGTAATTAATTCATTTGTGCTGCAACTTTCTTGTTTTCATTATCAGTGAATCAATTGTTGTCTTGATTAATGGATCAATTAATTAATTGTAAATAATTAAATGAATAGTTTGCTCTGTGAAATGGTCTTAAATAGTGCCACAATTTTCCAGAAGATACTCTTGAATGAAGGACTTAAAGGGCCAGTTCGCCGATTTTCAACCTCAGTCCTATCATGCTGTTATGGGGAGCTAATGCCATTATGGTAGTGCCTTTGTCGGGCGCTATCCACTTCTCCAATGGGCCCTGGAAAACCTCCACCAGTATATTCTCGTCGTATTTTGGATTCTGTATTCCAGCGTCTCTTGCTGGGCCGTTCCTTTCAAAGGAGGGGGCGCAATGCATGCTGGGTGTTGTAGGAATGTAGAATGGGCGAAACAACAAGCTGTTTGTACAACTTTCTCCACAGCTATGGCGCCAATTTAAAATATTATTGCTTCTATGGATGACAGAGAACACCAGCTTTGACTGACGGTGGCTCTTTACAGGAATTGCTCCTTTAAACTATTTCAGGATTGTTATAAGAGTTGGTGAATAATTGTCTTTAATCAGTTATTGGCTCAGCTCTGGGATGCACAGTGGTGCAGTGGTTATGCTGTTGCCTCACAGCGAGAAGGTTCCTAGCTCGAGGCCCAGTCCTGGACTGTGGAGGTTGCATGTTCTCCCAGTGCATGCGTGGGTTCCCTCCGGGTACTCCGGCTTCCTCCCACAGTCCAAAGACATGCTCGTTAGGCTCATTGGTGACTCTGAGATTGCTTGTAGGTGTGAGAGAGAGAGCATGAAAGGTTGTCTGTCTCAGTGATTGACTGGTGATCAGTCCAGGGTGTACCCCGCCTCTCGCCGAGTGACAGCTGGGATTGGCTCCAGCCCCCCTGCGACCCTGAACAGGATAAGCGATACGGATAATTGATGGATGGTTCAGCTTCGAATTAATTGGATTATTTTCATTAAAAATATGTATTTTGATGAAAATTTATATCACATTAAATGAAAACTTGCTGCACTTAAAATGCCTCATATGATTACGTTTACAGCAGCCAAATAAGGACACACAAAGAGCCGTCTGCGTTGAGCTTGTGATGAGACCTGGTGTAAAAGCAAACACAGCTTCATGCAGAAAACAGCTCTGATGTTATACGAAAGAAAACATGTTCCTTCAATGCAAGGAGAAAAAAAATCCCTCTTGCGTTTTAGGAAAAATCAGCAGCGTAATGGAGCTTTATGAATACTGGATAAGTGCCCGTAGTTTAGTTGTGTGTGTTTTCGCTCTGCTACCTGTCTGAGCCGGTACTGCTTGTTGTAGCGGGGCCCCAAATGGATGGTGAGGAGAGCCGACCGAGTTTAGGAGAAGAGGAGCAGCGAGCTCCTCCACTCACTGTTGCCTGGGTCAATATAAAACCTCATTACTGGGGTGTCATAGAAAATTTGTGCACTTTCTGCTCCATCTAGCAGCAATTTTGCTGGATAAGCACTGCTCTCGTTTGGCCCGTTTTAAGCATTTTCACCAAAGAAAGGCTCGCAAACAGGAAGCCATCGCTTCCCCACGGGGGCCCTGGCAGACTAAATCCCCCCAGCGCTGCCTCTGCTCTTGTTGTGTTTGTGTGTGTGCGTGCGTGTGTGCATGCATAGACACTCATCTTGTAACGCTTTATCATGTCTTTAGTTTGTGCAGGCTACATGTGTGAGAAAAGGCTTATGAAGTATGGAGCGTGACAGACAGTGCCATCTTTTCTTGGCTGTGTGTTTTGATAACTTGAATACATGCATCTCATGTGTGGAAAGGTTTCGAACGTACTAGTTTGACATAATTAATCCTCTGGTAAGCTAGTGTTATGCTTGTTAGTACGATTACTGAAGTGCAAGCTCTTGACTCAACAGCTTGATTTTTTTTCCAGCTGAAACGTACTTTTTACTCACTCTTCCTCTTCCTTGGTGTCAACAAAAAAAAACACCTTGAAGGAAAAACCCAGTTTCTTTTTATCCATCAGATGGCTGACGGGGACATAAGCAGCCTATTCACATGTTGCGAAATGTTTTTCTGTGCAAAATAGAAATTTATGAAAGCAAACAGAATGACATGTTTATAAATATGGATGTGTGCCTTCTGGACAGGCCTCTCAGCCAGTGCCACATTGGCCCCGTCACCTCATGTCTGAACCTTGTAATTTCACAGAGAGAGGGGGAGAGAGAGAAAGAATCAAAGGGGAAATCATAAAGGCTAGAAGTGCCGCTTGGCCGTCCTGTAAAGTGTTTTTTTATTTTGTTGTGAAGCGGCAGCGGCGGCAGCAGAAGAGACGGGGGCCTGAACAGAATGTACACAACAAAGATCCTGAATAAAACATGATCAGATAAAAGCCAAACATGCAGAAAATACCAGAAAGGTCAGAGAGAACTCTGGCCATAATTATGGATGGAGAATTTGCCAGGAATGCACTCATTAAACCACAGAAAAATCTCCAGTCTCGACCTCCCCCTTGTCCCTGCAGCTCCACTATAAGCCTGCATATTAATCATGAGGGAGGGGAGCGTAGACTTGGCCGGCCAGTGCAGCTCTGTACCAACAGAATGTACCTTAAAACACACACAAAGGCACTCTCTTTACGTGGACACGTTCAAATAAGCCTAAAACAACTGAGACTAAGAGGAGCGTAAACTTGGACTAAACTGAAGGTGGAGCGGCTTCCTGCTGGAAAAATGGCTGCCACCGTTTAGCGTCTTTAATTGAGCTGAAGTTCTTTTTTAACACTCGGCCTTACTGGCTCAC
Source organism: Semicossyphus pulcher (assembly GCF_022749685.1). Taxonomy (NCBI): domain Eukaryota; kingdom Metazoa; phylum Chordata; class Actinopteri; order Labriformes; family Labridae; genus Semicossyphus; species Semicossyphus pulcher. Next base: position 24,712,402 of record NW_027211637.1, read on the forward strand.
AGTAAAGGAAACAAAGGCATCGGAGGTGGGCTGCGTTGCTGTGAGCATCTCAGGCAGCACCACGCAGGTTCAAGCTAAGGCCGGATCAAGCTGCTTTCCACCTGCAGAGTGCCCTGTTACTGCGTGTGTGTGTGTGTGTGTCTGCAGGACTGACTACATCACGCTGTTCACCTCCAGCCGTGTGTCTGTAGGTGTCTTTCTTGTTAGCGCCGGATGGCTGGTGATGATCCGAGTGATCCCCCTCTCGAGTTTGGGTTTACAAAAGTGTACAACACGCCGCCTGTGGGGGAAAAAAAAACAAACGGCGACGTTAAAATATCTGAAAATGAAGCTTTATATTACACGATGAAGACTTTGCCAAGCTGCATGTACAGCTGTTACCTGTTTATGCTTTTATTTTGTAATATTTTTTATTACAGAAGGGCGCAGGAACGCGGCATGTCTCCTTCTGTCTCTGGCTTAAGTTCTCCTTACAGTCTGGTATCGGGGAGAATGTTTTACAGTTCCCCAGGATCCAGATGGCTAACTGTACACGACCTCCAGCACTGAATGATAAATGGCAAAAAAGCACATTCCATCCATCGCGCGGCTTACCCCTCGGCTGCACACTGATATTCCTGCTGAAAGTGTGGTGAAAGGCACAGTTGGATGTATGGTATGCGGGGCTGCAGTGGAAAGGATTTGATATAAAATCGTCCTGTTCCGAAAGCCGCTCTGCTCAGAAGCTACCTGCGCTTTTGCTCTTCACAGGTGGAGTCTCAAAAACTGCGCGCTGATCGGGCTGTCGAGGAAGAGAGCGAGCACGCGGGAAGCTTTTACTGCGTTTTTGTCTTTCCGCTGTGAGAGAAAAATAGTTTAAGGGTTCTGGTTTTAACTCGCTGGGAGAGGAACAGGTGTATTCCCCTTACACATCTGAGCCATAAGCATTGTTCAAGGAATTTACAGTGTTAATTGTGTGTTATACCACACCCTGTGGGGCGCCCTATAAAACGAGCCATCCAGTGAATTAGCTTGTACATATTACAACCCAGCCTGACTGCAGTATCTGAGGCTGCGTTCTGCTGTTGTGTTGGGCTCTCAGACGGCCTGTACTGGGAGTGGAGCCCTGGAGCTCACTGAGCCACATAACCGCCCCTGTCAAAGGAGGCCTGCTGGCTGGCTGGAGCCGCCATAGAGAGTATGTGGCCTTCTCAGTTAATCATAACGCCGACTCACTCTCGCCTGATTGTATTGGCGGCTCCAGGGATCTGCCATAATTGGATCCTTGTAAGTGGGATGGAGGAGCTAAACAACCAGATTGCTGTTTGTTTATACCTTTTCATATATTAGTAACGTGCCGAGACTTCTCAAGCAGTCTGGGACTTGTCTCACTGCTTGCCGCTCTAATTAGTAATTCATTCTTAACATATGCCTCAATTGTGGCCCTATCCAGCTATTTGTGATTAACTCCGCTTTAATTAGAGCCGCTCGTGCAGACTTTGGCTCTGCACGGACGTGTAGTGGGCACTTGAAAAAACGGCGGTACGCTGTGTGGGTTCATGTGACAAAGAGGTGCCCTTGATGGCGACTTTATTAGTTTGGAAATTTAACGTATTTTGGAAAAGCCAAGGGAAGTAAATAAGGTGAAGTCAAAGACACAAATTGGCAATGAAAACAACCAAGTGAAACATGGGATGAACAAATTAAAGGTGAAATACAAGCTGTCAAACGTGGTGCGGCTGATGTGAAAGGCTAGATGTTTATGTTAATCAACCAATGTAAGCATGTTTGGCAGCTCGCAGCTGCTTTTTTTTTTCAATGCATGAAAATACAAACACGGTGCGAAATCGTCACTTCCAGTCCACTTTATTTGCTCTACTCGATTCATTAACTAAAACCTAAGAAACAACGCTTTTAACAGCTTTCAGACTTCACCACACTCGACGCGAATCCGTGATGCATCGTATTATTTCGCTGTGGGTCCTTGACAGACACATAAGACACACACTGAGCTTAATCTAACAATTTCTCACCTCTCTAATACTTGTCACCACCCAGTGCTTTGACAACCTAACTTAATCAACCAGGATTACATGTTTCATTTATCCGTTCCTTTGCAGTAATTACCTGACATATTTGCCAGACAGCCGCCGTGTCACCTTGGGGAGCATGTGTGTGAAGAGTCTATATTTTCACGATAAGGAAATTTAATGTGTCTCAAATTGCAAACTATCCAGCTGCCCTCCTGATATGTTAGCTGAAAGTTTGCAAAAATGAATCAAAAGGTTTCCACATTAGAGGCCGTAATTAAAAGGCGACAGCTTTGCAGATTAACTGAGGAACGAGGTTTGTGGGGAAACTCACGCAGGGACGGGGGCATTTAGTCACATGGCCCTCGAGTTCCCCCACAGATAAAGCTCATTTTCTCTAGCAGTGGGGTAGAAAGAGTGCAGAACACAGCCCATTTGGTTTTGGCCTCACATGGGGCCCACAGGGGTAGCCAGCATTTTATTTAAGGTCACCGGGAATAAATGGGATTCAGGCTGTGTCTGGCAGGTTGCAGTGGACAGAGCCCAGGCTGGGGCCTTCCACCCCTGCTGCCCCCGGGCTCCCTCTCCATCTCTTCTCGCAGGAGAGCGCCGCTCTTTCTCCTGCCTTCCATTTCACTGTCTGGAGCCCCGGCTAAATACCTCACAACTCTCCTACTTCCAATACCGGCACTGTGTCAAAGGGTAATAGCATGTTAAAATCCCCCTCAGGTTGTTCAAAAGGGCGAGTGCAGAAAAAAGGATCCCAATAGAAAAGCTCTTAATTCCGCTTAGCTCAATAATGAGAAACAAAGGGAGCGGGAAACGGGGCGAGGGCTGTGCATTGTTGGGTCTGCGCACATGAAACAGGCACCCCATGCTAGACCACATCAGATGATCCTCTGTGGGGCGACACTTCGCTTGAGCCACTCTGTCATAAAGCCCACAATAGCCTTTCAGGGGAATGAGTGGCCATCACAGTTTAAGGGCTTTTCTCTCAGGTGGAGGCAACAAAAAGCAACAGAGATGGATCTGGCTGCCAGTCAAGCTTTTGTATCACTGACTGTCCTTTTGAGGGGAAAAATGAGAGGCTGGACTGCTGTCCCATCACAGCATGATTCAGAGCGAGAGGGATTGGAGCTCACGCTGAAGCCAAGCTGCTCTGCAGAGCTGTGAATATGTGAGTGGGCCATGTGTTGTGCTGAGGATAGTGGAGAGGAGGGGAGAGAGGAAGCCCCCGCTAGCTTTACCATCAGACTGAGACATACTGTGGAAGTGCTAAACAGCCACTAACTACATCTCTCATGTCTGTCAAGTGCTCTGCCTAATCACTTCTCACCATCTCCAACTTGTTATCTCCTAATGTCTTATAAATGTCTTAAATGTGTGAAAAAACCCTCCGAGTGCATTGCAGTAGCATACGCGCCACTGAGGTAATTGATACACTGTGCTGTCTCAGAGCTGCAGATCCCATGCAAGCTGTTTCAAGATGTTCAAACTCTGAAAGCCAGAGATAAACATTGGTATAAAATCCTCTTATAGATATTTTTTTATGTGGTTTTATTAGATATTATATTTCAGTCCCTACTTGAGCGGTGCATACAAACTGCTCTTAATGCACAGACAGAATACTCAAGACGCAGACTGTTGCTCCTGACATGGCCTTATTCCTTTCATTATAATGTTGATAAAAAACCTCCGCACCGGAGCCGAGGAGCTGTTTGACTTAGACTGCCGACATTTCAAAGAAACACCTGCATAAAAAGGCTTATAAGTATACTTTTTGAACTCAATCAAGATCTATACTCTGGCTGTTTTCTTTTTTTATCCAGTGAGAGAAAAATTTCAAAGTAAAATGCTCGGGGCATTTCATAAGTCATGTTGCATTTTCAAAGAAGGTTTTTCCATCATCCAACATCTAGGATTACCAAGTCAAAGATAACTTGATTACCGGGATCATTGTGCTGCTTTATCGTCATATAATTGGGGAAAGAAAAGTTCAACATTGTTGCGTCTAAATGGATGTGAACCCTCAGACGGCACTTAAACATCGCAGTCTTTGTTTCATTTCAAATCCAATATCTTACAATTACAAAGTGCCAACCTCCTATTGACTGTCCAGTACTGTGTAATGCATTTCTACAACTTATTGTATTGAAAGAGTTTTCTCTTTAACGTCTTTTAGAAATGAAAATAGTTGTGTTCTTTTAGCGGCAAAGTCGATCCTATAAATGCTGGTAAACAATGACTGGCGGTCTGAATGATATCTCATGCGTAACACTTACTGTGTTTGTACATCAAGGGCGACCAAGTGCAGTGTAGTACAATGTCCTGAAGGTCTCAATGCTCAGTAGTAAAGAAGTATCAAGAATGTAGGTTGGAGTTATGTGCATTAGCGTTTCACAGGATTGTATGACAGCTCCCTAAAAGTGAAGCCAAAGCCTCTCTATCGCCCCCTGCTGACTGGCTGCAGTATAGGTGATAAAGCCCGCCTCGTCCATGTTAACAGATGGGACATGAGTCAAACTGTAAAATCAAAATACACCTCAAATACATTTTTCTCAAACATGGTTTTCTGTCATTATAGTTAGTTCTTATCATGCTGATTTATGTCCAAGCGTTCATTGTTCTGACAAGTTTATTTGTAATTAGTTATCTCATGCTGTAAAACGGATAATTGACAGCTCTGTTGACAAATATCTGGTCTGGATTAGCAGAGTAAAGGAGGTACGGCGAGAGGAGACGTAACTTAAACAATCACTACAGTCATTGAAGTTTACTTAACGTCTGCTTCAGACCAACACAAGAAACTGTTCTGCTGTTAAACACGCCGATGATCTTAGCCGTTTATTTGGTAGGTTAAGTGTGTGTTTTGGTTAGCAGAAGTGGCTAACGTGGCTCCACCCGCCGATCTCTCCTGCGCAGACTCTTTCTATACAGTCATTGGATTGTATTTGTAAAACCGGAGTGAGAATAAACATCTTTTATCAATGAATAATTAAGTCTAAAAATGGCAAAAAAACAACCAAAAAAACATCCTCCTCAGTTCCCCAGAGTCCAAGGTGACATTTCTAAAATGTCTTGTGTTGTTCGATCACAACTCTTAAACCCATAGATTTTTATTTATAATGATATAAAACAAAGAGAAGCACCAAACCTTCTTCGTAGGGGTTCTGCAAACAGTGTTTGGCATTTTGTGCAAATTGCATCAGATGAATTGATTATCAAAAACCTTGCTAATGATCAATTTATAGCTTCAGCTCTAACGTGCACACACTGTGTTGCCGTATCTTCTCCCTCCCATGCCCGCGCCACAGTGCAAAAACAAAAATTCAACCTCTGTTTTTTCCCCCAAACATATGCATGGAAATTAGGCTGGAATGTGATTATGCAGATTGAGCGAGGAGCCATGGGTACCAAATGTCAGATGTCAGGTATGCATTTTCAGCCCCTAGTGGGACGGAGATGATTATCATGGTAATTATTCAGCATTTGAAACAATCCGTTTTCTGTGCGCAACACTGGGAAGCACATCTGCCCAGGGACCTGATGTTGGTGTTTGTCTGCCACCACAAACACGAGTGTGTTAGTCAGGGATATAGGAGGAGACAGGGAGGCGCGGCGGGGGGAAAGTGATGAAGATAGTGCAATGTCTGCATTTCAAGTGTGATAAACTTGGTGGAGGGAGAAAGTGTTGCTGTACCTTGTGCCCAATTCACTCTCCTTTCTCCCAGCATTAAAGAGATTGGGCAGAAAGTGGAGCAGATATCAGTCATCTTTATCTCCCAGCTGGGGGAGGGCGGGCTCGGGCCAGGGCTCGCCTCTCTTTTATGGTTTCTTCCCCTCTTTTTTGTTTTCCCACCGCGTTCTGTGCATCCTTTTATGCACTCTGTATATTCTGAGGCCAGCTTTGTGGTTTAATATGCATGATAAATTTTATTCCTGTGTTCATACCCATTATCCGTCGGACTGAACACCCCCCATTCTCAGACTCTGCTCTACTGACAGGGAAATGCCACGCTATTGACGACCAGCAGGAGAGCGAGAAGGCCTCCCCCATCCTGGTAGTCATTAACCCGGTGACTGGAGAGCGACCCCAACACCTACACACACACACACACACACACACACATCAGAATCTCTTGTCGTCTCTCTCTGATGTCCCTTTCAGTCCTGAGTTATTCTGCTGAGCACACAGACGTGGCTCAGTTCCCTTATGGCTGCCTACTCACACAACACTTCACACAACACTCTTGTACTCCACACGGACACCCATTAACTGCCAAGGACTTTGGTTATCTCAGCTGATAATAGAATTTAACTCTTTTTGTTATGTGATATATCATGCAGCACTTAAGCTCAAGAAGTATTGTGCTTAAAAATCTAATAGAGTAGTGTGCTTGATTTCTACTTGGCACACATCTGAACACATTTTACTCATAGCAAAACTAGTATGAGGAATGCCTCTGAAACAGTCTCTAATTACTGTACCTGATACTGTATTAGCCTGAAAAAATGAACGCTATTCACTAGAAGTTAATTATTTTTTGTTGCTCAAAAACAGTTGCTGTTCTGTGCTGCCACCATGGATGCAATATGGCTGCCATTGTTTAAAGGAGCAATTTGCCCCTGGAAAAAGTCAGTCAAAGCTGGTGTTCTCTGTAACTGATAGAAGCAATAATATTTGAAATTGGCACCATAGCTGTGGAGAAAGTTGTACGAACAGCTTGTGGTTTCACCCATTCTACATTCCTACAACACCCAGCATGCATTGCGGCCCTCCCTCTGAAAGGAACGGCCCAGCGAGAGACGCTGGAGTGAAATACGACAGAGCACGACGAGAATATACCGGTGGATCGTCTGAAAAGGTCTGCAGTCTCCATTTCAAACCGAGACATGACATCTGAGGCGGGTGCCCTAGATTGAGGAAGTGTAGTTCAGCAAGCTCCCTGGACTCCGCCAGAAGAAGAAGAACTGATTTTAGGTAGGCCTAATTTATAGGAAACAACAGCAATAGTGGGATGCTAGCAGGAATTTGCATCAGCCTGTTCGCCAACACTTTGGTGGACGTCCAGACGGGTTGAGAGCCGAGCTGCTGCTAACGTTAGCTTGGCTCGTTTCAGGTGTTCAGTTGATTTTAGGTCAGGAGTCCTTTAGTGTTCAGAATTAAGAAGGTCGGAGCCGAAGTATCTGCAGAGGCGTCCTCCCCTCCAAAAAAAAGACCCTGTGATTAAACTGGTAGAAACAATGAATATAGTTTTACTTACTTTTTTTTTTTTATACTCTTTGGCCTAAATGCTAAAATGGGCTGTGCTTATATAGCACTTTTCTAGTCTTACAACCACTCAAAGCTGCTTTTACCCTACATGTCACATTCACCCATTCACACACACATTTAAAGTGCCAATCAGAGAAATATGCCCATTCATACCCCTTGGCTCTGTCACCGGGAGCAATTTGGGGTTCAGTGTCTTGCCCAAGGACACTTCGACATGTGACTGTAGCAGTCAGGGATCAAACCCCCAACCTTCCAATTGAGAGACGACCGACTCTTCCACTGAGCCACAGCCGCGTGAGAGAAGCGTGACAAAAAAAATGATTCATTATTATTTTATTCTGGATTTATTTGTTCTCTTTCAGTCTTCAAACTAGTTATTCAAAACAGTTAGTCTGTTGTATGATAATGTTCATGTTTAAAAAGGGTTTAACCCCAGGCAGTGTAACAGCAATAATAACATACAGATTAGTTACACTTGGTTTCTTGCAACTGGCACATTGGGACATGCTTTTAGGAAAGGAAAAATTGCATCTCTACTCACATCTGTGTAATATTTTCTGTAGAAACAGGCCGATTCAGACTACATTCACGTTCGTCTTCATATTAGTGCCGCTTGTTCAAAGTCTTCCATGTTGGGCCACTTGACTCGTTCAGATGCTTAAGGCGGAGCTTTGGCCTGAAAACTCACTGTTCCACTTCTGTGGCACCGGGACCTTGACCTACAGGTCTCCAATAGAAGGCAGACACAGACGGAGGAAGGAGGAAATGAAGAGGACAACCAGTACAGACAGCCTAAAAGGGGGTTGAGTGAGTGCACAGAGACAAGCCGAACACCTATTGACTCCAGATGCATTCTGTGCCGAGTGCTGGCTTACAGAGAGAAACTTCCACCATGAATTGTTAACTCGGGTCGACCCAGGACAAGTCGAGCATGTAAACAGTCAAACTGCCTTCTAACAAGCTTGACTCTTAATTTGCATTCTTCCCAATTCCCTGTGGCTTCCATTATACATGAAACCCCCCTTATGAAAAAGTCATAAATGCATGAATATATCCAGGAAAGAGGCCCAGATTAATTACAGGGTAGTGTCTGCTGTATGCTGCTGTACCACTTGGGGCTCTGCGTCTAACTTGTAGTTACTGTTGTGGACTACAGTATGGGCCTAAACATTGAGGCCATATTGTACTGTCAATAGTTGCAGCAATTTCATCTGCAGAACAATAAGCTGAGAGATGCAATGTAAAAAAACACTTCTATCTTTTTAGAATAGTGATGTGCGAGTCAATCGTTCTGTCTCCACTAACTCGTTCACTGACTCACCCTTTCTACCCGCTAAAAGCCACTGCAAACTGCCAATTTAAGGCAAGACCACTGTGTAAGCCTCGCCCTGTGAGAAAAACAACCACTTTGGCGCTTCTTTCAACTCAGTTCCCTCTGCCACAGTCTGGGGCCCCGATCTCGCTCCCTGTCCTGAGGTGAAGGTCTGACTCGAGTTACACGAATCACTAACTCACTCACTTAGTACCCGCTCTCCCAACACAGCAAGGCACTGCCAAAAGCACTTTTTCCGCACACAATCATGGGAAAACGAATGTCACAAACCTCGTGAAATGACTCGCTTTACTATCAGAAATTGATCAGTTAGGTGCTTTATGATTAGGGCTGGGTTTAAAGAATTGATTTTTCCAATTTGAATTGATTCTCATTTGAATGACCCAATATTGATCGAGTCCCAAGATCGATCTTTTAAAGGTATGTGTAAAAACGTGTCTGATCACTCACGTTTCTGAGCGCTCCTGAACGCAGCATGACTCAGCCGAAACATGGCAGTGAGGGAGACATGCCCGGACTCGTTTACTGCACCTGCTACGGAGACATCAGTGATCGCTGACGCACTCTTTTTTTATTGTGTGCGTCCATGAATATGTAAGTTAGTTTTGCACTGATGTTTATGTTACACTCTGTTAGCATCGGCTTTGGCCGTGAGTGTATTTTCAGCATGTCGTTATAAAATATGCCTTTCCCCATAGCTCTTAGTCTCGTGTGGTCCTATTAATGGGCGTGCTGGTGTTACACATGCACTTCAGGTGTTGGGACGTAAACTGTAGGTGTAAAAAGTTGTATAAGGCCTTTTGTGGATTTCAAGGGAGCTTCATAACTTCTGATAATATTGTTTTTTATGGAAATGATGAAAGAAGTCTGTGTTTATGGAGTAAGAAAGTTTACTAGAGCGCTCTTCGTCTCTGTAAAAGACTAGCAGCTTAAGGCTACATTAGCCGCTAATAGCGTAGCACACCTGAGTCACTGACTGACCTGTCTGCGAACTGCAGAAAACCAGATGAAATCTCTGGTTATGCTGCAGCATGTCCCTTGTGAATGTTACTCTGTTATCTGAAGGCAATGATAAACAAGCTTAGTACTTTTTTAAACACTTCTTTGAATGTTGTTTCAGGCATTCAGAAGAATCCTGATAGTCTTAGGTTCAGACCACCAACAGCCTCCCCATTCAGCTGCAGTTCCTGGCAGCAAGCGCAGGGTCGTCTGGTCATCGTGCTGCTTATTCAGTCAGTGGTTCTTTCTTCAGCTGTCTGTGAAATTCCCTCTCCTGGTTAACAAGAAATATTGGTAATATTGATGGTAATGACAGTAAAATGAGATTTCAGCAGAGTAAGTGTGACATTATATCGCACATACTGATTTTTTTCTTAGCTCTCGGGGGTGGATTCGGATTGTAAGGGGTCATTTTCACCACAGAATAAACCGATAGATGATAAAGAAGACAGAAATGAAGAGAGCCGATGCCTTATGGAGCCCACAGTGATTTCTGTGCTGCTGACTGTGCATCGAGAGAGTGAAAGACAGTTTCTAATATATTAACTTTGAGGGGCTTTGCATCGAGTTATTTTTGTGACAGCCGCATTTCGTTTCGGCTGCTTCCCCGTGCTTTATCTAATTTCTTTTGTTGTGGCGTAAACATGGAATTTTTGTGAAAATTCAATTACCCGGGCCTTTGGAGATTCTGCAAACAAAGACGTATCGGTTGTGTGTATCTCCCTCTCCCTCACCCGAAAAAGTGGATAGCCGGTGGAGTTTCTAATTTATTCAAGAAAAAAACGTCGCTACTTCTGTTAATCATGCAGAGTGGGCTGAAAGGCCCGGATCAGCGCAGACTGGCACAGCCTGAAACACACAGGCTTTATTTATTGAGGTTTGTGTTTTTGTATTCTGAGGTTGTGTAATGCATTCAAATGAGGGAGCAACAAGCCAAAGTCACAGCAAGTTGCTGAGGGAGTACGTCAAGCGTTGTGGCGATGTTTTTATTCCTGTCTCCTTGCCTCTTCACTGCCCGCCCCGCCGCCAATAGATCTCATTCAGCCGAGGCTTTTCTTTCAGTCAGTGTTGCATTGTGGCAACAACTGCCTCTTGACGGAGGAGAAAGGATGGCTTGTCAAGGTCAGAGCTGTGCGCTAATTAGCGTTCACCACTGAACTGCTGGGTTGACTCCTGTGCCCTTCACCCTTGAGGCTTCGTGGCATTATGTGTGTCTGTGTGCTGTGTTTTCTATCATGTTTGCCCCTGTCTTTTCTCTTTGACTGCAAAGGCCAGCCATCTGAGACTGCCTATACAATACGCACCTCCTCGATCACGCCCCAGACTTGACTCAGATGGGGCAGTCATATGTGACAAGCAGACAGAGAGAAAAGAGAGGGAGATAGGGGGTGGAGGTGGCTGCGAGCATTAGCATCCCACTGGGCTTTGTGGGCTTGTTATAGCATAAGATCACACAGACAGGAGAGGGCGAAAGAGAGAGAAGGTGAAGGAGGGAACAAGAGAAAGTTACCATGATGGCCATAGGAGGCAGCGAGACTACAATAGATACCAACAAACAAGAGGGTTCACTGAATAATGATGGCAACAGAGGATGCAATGGCAAAAGTTCATCCGTATCTTAAGGGGTAATTTTAGGCCTTTCGCTTGGGAACAGCAATTTCCTCCGGCTCTGTCTCTGAGCGATATTACTGTGGAATCATTAGACTAATTCATCATCCTTGACTTCTTCGTGTTTTCTGCTGCACTAGTGGGAAAAATGGTTCTTCTAATTGCAAGCCATAGAATTCAGATGTAAGCTGTGAGTGCCGCTCATTGCTTCTTCACAACTCTGCCCAGAACACTTGCAGCGTTAGTCGTGATCAGTTGTTACCGGATAATACGAGGCCTTTGACATCTGCTGGAGTGTCAAATTATCTGTGTGTTTGTATTGCACAGTGTGTTGATTAATTTCCCTCTGTATATCTGTTTCATTATGAGGTATTCAGTACTCGCAGTATATAGCCTGTAAAGACCATTACAGTAAGTGCCTTGCACTACATGGGAGCGAGAGCCCGACAGATATATATCCTCCAGCTGATATTAACAGGCCGATACATCTACATCTGTGTGTATGTTTCACTATATGAAAGCTGTTTGGTGTCATGTTATTTTTCCTGCACAATGTTCAGAGAGTTTACAGAACTCGGACACTGTCTGTATCACTTGTAGCAAAGCATCAAGCTAAGTAGGCAGTACTTCACTCTGCACTACAGGGTTGCCAGGTCTGTTTGACAAAACCAGCCCACCGGCCATTAAAACCGGCCCAATACTAGAACTCAAAATAAGCCCCTGCCAAACACAGCATTGCTATCATTGCTAAATGCAGATTAATTGAACTCAGGCGGTCATACATTTTTCTCTCTCCTCCTTATCATACCTTATCTTGGTGCCTCACTATTTTTTAATCATATATTTACATGTAAATACATGTGTAAATAAGCTATGCATTTACTGTTAGCATTTATGTTTACCTTATTTCGACTGATACACCTTTGGGCTTTCAGAGACGACGTGGTGTGCGTGCCGCTTGGTTCAGAGCAGTGCCACGCAAAAGTTCAACTAGGTTGGCAATTGGAATCAATAGGGACTTTAAGCAGGGACGGCTGAGGGACGGGTTGTTGTAGTGATAGAAATCTAATGTCACTAAGCAACGATTTGATCTTGCAATGCGTACATGTGTGTAACAAACGGGAAAATGCAACAACTAAAGGTAGATTCAAATATAAACAAAATGACTGTCAAGATAAAGAACGTATAATTGCTTACACTATGACGGTCTTTTTCCCGTAGTAGACGGCTGAGCTACAACGACAGGAAGTGCGCAACGTGGAACTTTTTTTTCCCGAATGCCGTAGCCGTCGCTGCTTTAGATCGCTGATGAGGAGGTTTAGGGTTGCGCGTCCAATCTGAAAGCCCCTTTATTCTGTTAATTCACAACATTTTTTTTAATAAAATCACAACCCATGTGTGTAAATAGGATGTGTAGTTAATGAATTTAAATGATGTCAGCTTACCTGTTTGACATGTCATTTGCATGCAAAATAGGTCTACCCAAACAGTGGACAAAACTTTCAACCCGCGGAAACATTTCAAAAGTAGCTGACATGGCAACACTGCCTCACTTGAAATGGTTTACATTGTATTATAATGTTAAATTTGTATTAAGTGATTTCTATACTAGTCAGCTTTTGTTGAATTTTTCCATTCAAAGTTTGGTATCGGTATCGGTCCAATATCTGTCTTTCTGATAGTAGCAGTTGCCAAAAAGGAATTGATTCAGTACGGCATAAACATCCTGCATGGCCGGACTTTTTTTGCTCTATCGTGTTTTTTAGACCCCTCCCACATACACTGGTATTGTTGTTATTAAATGTGGCTGCTATGTATTCCATGTCTGTAACGCTTTGCTAGGAGCAGTGAAGGAGATATGTTAACAAGTCTGTTCTCTAAGCAGCATCCATATGGATGCCTCTGCCCTGCTCCAGTCACTGTAGTGGTAACTCACAGACCGGCGAAACACATGCATGCCGCTCGCCTCCATTAATTTTTGTTTATTATGTATTTATGCTCTAAGCCCGAGATTTGCCGTGATCAAATGCATCTGTTTCGGCATGGATCAGTGGATAACTTTGGCACACCACCACCTCCATCACACCCCGCTTTCCATCTACACCTCTCCTCTGCTTCTACTTTCTCCTCTCTCTCATCTTCCCCCCTTTATTTCTTTTTTTTTTTCCCTTTTAGCCTCTAGTGCTTTGGAGCCTGCGTACTGTATGAATCACCAGTTTTTCTGTGAAACTAAGATCAGTTCACTTAATGGTCAAAGGGCATTTCCAGCTTTATTAGCCAAATCCAGGGACTTAAACAAGCAGGTCTTTTGAGGGACGCAGCAAAGTCTTCTCTCAAACTCTTTGAAATTACTAATTATACTTGTGTGAGCCTGTATTTGTATGTGGAAAATCCCCTCTCGCTTTGAACTCAATTTAACTCAACGAGCGTAGCATGTGTTTTATACAAACATAATTAAAACGTCCTTCCAAACATAATCATTAGAATCTCAATTGTTTGTGGGGAAAATTTAACACATCGACACAAAAAAAAATGTTTGACTTTGAAACAGATTAGATTTAGATGACAAATTGTTTCCTTAAATGGATCGTCATGCGCTGTGCTTTCTGTAATTCGTTTCTAATTTCCAAAGCGTGTATTAAAACGTTTCCCCCGTCTCGAGCCGGAGTTTTTATGTTCGGTCTTTCTAACATGTCTCCTGGCGCCAGAAAAAGAACTGTGTCTGAATTCATGGCGTTTACTGTATTTCAGATACAGTAACAGCTGTTAACTACTACATCAGAGGCAAACAAATATGTCCTGAGCGGTTGCCGTCAGCCGAATGCATCTGAGATCCAGTCTAGCATGAAAATCCCATCAGCTTCTTGGCCCGGTGTAAGAGAGACATTTTTTACTCATTACGTCCTAATGCCATCCCTTCTGTACTCTCAGTGCATTCTGGATAAAGGAAGGTATGCCCGCTCAGCACTTCCTGCATGACGTACTAGCACACGGCCGACAACTGCGAGTGCTTTTAGTGATACTCGGTAATGAGGAAGTTGTAGACATGCAATCCAGGCGGAATAACCAATGAGCGCTAAAATGACAAGTGGGGCCGTAGTGGAAACATGTAGCTGCGCCATGATAAAGACGTCATTATTATGTGGACTTACTGGAGGCATTTGTTGTGCATAAAAGCAGATAATGCAGAAGTTAAACAATGTTATATATTTATCTTAGACGTCTAACAGCAGAATAAAGCCTTTTTTATTGACTTAAGACACAATAAAGTATAGAAAATTAGCATTTTCCTGTTTTTATTACATTTTATTTCTCTTCTTAAAGAAAATGTACATATTCATAATATGGTAAATTGTTATTTGGACTTGGACTTAATCCTAGAAACATCGACTAAAGATGCATCATCCTAGTTTGGAGGCCGTCCAAAAAGAAGTTAGCGCTTTAACTTAACCAGCCTCTTCTAGCCGAGTCAGCATTTGCAGCGTGTTTAAGCCCCACATTGCATTTTTAATCTCTTTGTTAGGTGAGGATAAAGTGCGGATCACTTCCAGCCCGCTCATTATTTTACACAGTTGCTTTAATGTCTCTTTTTTTTTTTTGTCGGGGGTTCAGATAAAGTGCTTTCTGTGGAGCGTGCTCGCATGACGTTTTTAGCATGGAATTAACCGTGTGTTTATCACGCAGAGGGTAAACCTTTAAGTGCTCAGAGGGGCATTTTTTTAGAAGCTTTTATGTGGAGCTTTTAAAGGCAGTTTAGCTGTGTGAAAATAAAGTTTTAATCAAAAAGACTTATAACCTCCATGCAGCCACTTTTCCACCCAGCGCAGCCCTCCGTAATCATCTCTCCAGAGGCTCCAGCACACAGCGAGCATTTGTTTTATTCTGCTAGCATATGACATCATTAATTGACTTAGGATACTGAGTAGAATGGCTGAAAAATTGAACCCTGGTGGAAGACATTTGTTTTGAATGGATGAAGACTGCCGGGCCTGCTGCTGTTTAAACAGCCTCGCAGGGCTCTGGGCAGGTGGAGGGAGAAAGCTCTTATCCGTCTTCATCGTAATATCAAGGTCATGGATGAGTAGCTGAGCTAATCTCCTTCTTCTCATATCTCTTACGGAGCGAAAGAGCTGGCAGGCCTGCCGTGTATTAAGCCCTCTCCAGCCAAAGACAGAATACGATGTCTGTTCCACACAGGGAAATATGATAAACTACACTGAAACCAAACTCAAGAATGCGCAGGTCCCTGTATCCGTAAGTGATGTACTGTACTCATCTGCACCCAGACGCCAGCTGCTAAATCAAATTGGAGATAATCTATGCATATTCAAATTCTGTGCCAAACTATATAATCTTCGGCATCTGCTTCATTATGCACAGAAGACACCATTTTGAGCCTCCAAACACCGCACCCCTGTAAGTGTACATGACTGTGAAATATTACACCAGCTTTATCAGGGGGCACGATCAGAGCGCAGAGCTTGCATGTGTGAGCTTAATAATGGCAGACTCGTGTTGACAGACGAGATGGGGTTAAAGCTGCGAAGCACCGGATCTGATGGAAAGTCGGCTCCGCCTCTCCCCCAAATAGATTTGCCCCACACAAGGTTTTATCCCCATTGTTCATTAGACTTCTGAAGGAATAATTAACAAGGCTTTAAAACACAGCTTTTATGGATCACCTGCTGTCCCCCCAATATCATTTTTGTGATTGCGCAGCAGAATACAGCGAGAGGCATTGATGCTAACGTCTGGCACCCAAATGCCTTGCAGGATCAGTAACTCTCCAATTAAAGCAATATCTCTCAGTCCTGCGTTGGCACCAGAGCGCTGAGCTCACCACAGGACCCGCCCGTATACAAACACCAAACTTCTTTTGTAATAGGTCCGTGGCCCCCAGATAAGAACAAACTGCCTAAACGCACTAATTCAACATGCAGATACTTTGTGTTTTATGAGGCTGAACTGTTCCGTATAGGGGAAAGCCAAGAGCATGGTAGAATAATGGGCAGCAAGGACATTGCTCATTTAAAAGTAAGAAAAGGGAAACAAGAATATTCTTTCATTTTAAAGTTCAAGATTAGGCGAGGAACATTAGGCCTTATCGCAGTCTGGAGCCGCAGAGAGCACTGTCTCCTTTCTTTTACCTGAAACGCAGCGCCTCCTCAAAATGCACAAATGTATTTGTCATGTCTCGGGCCGCCAAATCACGAGGTAAATATTATCATCCAACAAGCAAACAAACAGTCATTTGTGTGGTAGATAAAGGTGAAGCGTGCGGCGAGGTTAATGGGACCCGGCTATTAGCATTGTCACTCAGTCTGCCAGGTCTGACAGTGCGGCTCAGTCTGAGGGCCTCTCCTCCCCTCGTCCACCTGCTTATCACCCAGATAAATTAACTCCGGCAGACAGGAGAGGCAGGTGGAGCGGAGGGGGTGGGGGTGGTGGTGGTGAGGGGGGTGCCGGCAGATCCTCACCTATCACAAGACAGGAACACCAGGCACAGATCATTGCTCTGTTGACTCTAGTTAATAGCGTGGGGCCACAGTGTGTGTCAGATTTTTTGGGGGTCCGTGAGATTGACGTACGGGGCAGAAGAGTAAACAGTACATAATTAAACACAAGCGCGTGTTTGTCAGAGGTGATGACAATGCCCACAGACCCTCCCTCGCCTCTTCTCACTCAATTCTTCCAACTTTGTATGAAGCAACAATTCACCCTGCAGGAGCTCTGCACAGCCTAGTGACAAATACGTCCTCTGTCACGGCCTTCCAAAGTAACCGCATGAACACCTTGTGAGCCGACTCTCCCATCATCAAGACAGCAATGCGAGTGCCCAAATACATGTTAGAAAAATGGTTATTATGCATTTTTCTACTTGACGTGCACTTGTTTAAGATTTGTTTTTCACATCTTAAATGGCTTAAAAGGAAAGAGAGAGACCCTGGACGGGGATTGTTACGCCCCACTCTAAGGCAGCCCTATGGAGCTAACAACTATCCACCATCTGACCCATAAACACTCTGAAGCGTGCCCCCACTCAGGATTACCACCAAAAATAAGAAGGCAATTGGCTGGTATTAGAAGTAATAAAGTCAAACAAAACCAAGCAAGCAGCAACAACTAAAGATGTAACAACAGAAATGGCTACCAAACTAAAACTAAGGTCACATGACAAAACAATTTGACCCAAAAATAACCACTTAAAACACCTGTTTAATGGACAACTAAACAACCAAATCATTAAGTGAAGGCTGACAAAACCAATCAAACACAACAAGGCAAAATCCCTGCTGAGAGGCAGAACCAGAGATTTTGTCTTGTTAGCCCCATAGTCGCGCCTTAGGGTGGGGCGTAATAGGGATAAAAACATGATGTCAAAGTTGTGCGTCTTGCACACAGGATCACCTGCAGCCTTGAACGTCTCCTTTCCCTTTTAGGTTTGTCGGCCATCTTTTTTCTGAGAGTCTTTTTTTTCACAGCCAAAAGAGGTCTCAGGTCAGTTGGGGCAGAGGTAGAGGTTGTTTAAAAGGAAGAAAAGGAAATCCAGCCTTTTAGGAAATAATTCCTTCACTTTGTTGCCCAGATCTAGAAGAAAAATGTATACCACGGTCATGTCTGTTATTAGATATTGTAGTGTTGCGGGGTAGTTAGACGGATGGAGGACGAACGAGGAAGAGGCGACGTGCGTCGCTAGCTCAACAGAGCCCAGATTTATTTCCTTTCCCCAGCAACAGCCGGAAAAACAACAAACAGGTTCGCTAACTCTTTTCTCACTTAGCTCTCGCTCGCTTGTCAGCCAATTACCCACTATGGGGTAATTGGCTGACAACTGCAACACAACAGACAACAAAACAGGAACTTATACGCAGAGTTACAATGTTAAGCTACCACTAGCTGCTAGTTAGTTTAGCCCAAAAAGTGCAAACGTAGGGTGTCAAAACATTTCTGTCTGTGAAACATTTTTGTGTTTTCTGAAAGGTTGTGTTTTGACCTTTAGGGCCACCATAGGAGACAGTTAGCTTGCCTCAGTCAGCTAGTGAATTTTGTAAACTTACGCTCAGTGCTTACAGAAGACTCCTCACAGTCAACAGAGCCAGTTTTTTCTTTTAATTGAGAAGTCTGGTAAAAACAAGGATTGTTGATTCAAAGAC
Organism: Semicossyphus pulcher; assembly: GCF_022749685.1. NCBI lineage: Eukaryota > Metazoa > Chordata > Actinopteri > Labriformes > Labridae > Semicossyphus > Semicossyphus pulcher. The sequence continues at coordinate 24,730,780 of NW_027211637.1, forward strand.
TTAAGTGAGACTTCAAGAAGCGACTGTGTCAATTGGAAAGCATTCACTTGGCTTTATTGTGCCGGGTTTGCCTTGTGGGTGCTCTCTGTTTAATTGAACACTCATTAGAGACTACACTGTTATACCCCCACAGTTTATAGTGACATTCCCCCAAATGTAACGTAATTAGGTTTAGGCAAAATGGTGGGCTGAATGGATCCAGAGCTGTTCTATAACTGCATACAGTTTGTGCTCTCACTGGCTGGTAATAAAAGAAATCATTTTGGGGAAAGTGTGTGACACTGGCTGGCACCCAGAGCATATGACTGGAACAGGGAGATTACAGGCGCGGCTAAAAGGGAACAGTAATTGAATTCCAGAGATCCTGACGCACATTACACCAGACCAAGAGACAAGAGAAAGCTTTTTTGCACGATGAGGGAAACTGGAGGGTAGAGAGAGGTGAGTCCTCTCACTACACAGCCCCTCCCCCTGTTAGTGCCACTCAGCAATGCTGGAGCCATTGCTGTGTTAACAGTTTCTGTTCTCACGGGACGGGAGAGCCCTAACTGTCGCCCACCTCCAGTTGGCCACGACCGGTGAAACCACTCCACTGTGTCTCCTTTATATCGGTGGTTAGACGACAAAGCGCTGCCAAGTATTGTCTTTTCTGCTGCTGAACATTTAATAGAAGCAAACTATCCGTGAAAGACGAGCCAAAAAGTCTTTGTCAAACTACTTGCAAATCTGAGAGAAGGAAAATCCATGACAATGTCCAAGGGTAACAATCTGTCGTGCAGGAGTAACAACTGGAATAACAATCAACACGCAGAGTCCAGATAACAAACGACTTTGCCTTGAAACAAATGTGAAAACGTGTTTGAATTATCTCCTAAAATGATGACAGAAGACAATGAAACTGACCGTTTTCCCAATACATTTAAAAAGTGAGACATGTTTGCGTAATGAAAGCAAACATCCCCATTTACCCTCTAAAAAACGCTGTATTGCGATGCCATTTTCATCAACAAAAAGAGCCAATTTGTTATTTCTGTTGTCTCCTTTTTATTTAAATGACCCCACACTCCTAAAGAATGGGCTGTAGATGAGCCATAAGTAAACAGAGCACTCTAAATATATTACATATGTATATCCTACATTCTCACCATTCTACACATTTCAGAAATTTATAAAAGTCGAGTAACATCCACTTTAGTGCGGCTGAAAACATCAACACTTTTATTGTCTTAATGATTCAAGTCAGACACGGAAAACCCAGTAAGCTGTTATGTGCTCAAAACAAATTACAGAGCAGTTATACATTAGCCAGCTTATCAGATAGTTATGCATCACATCAGCGTTTGTGCTTCTGCTTTGTTTACGCCGACAAAGTAACGCCATGGAGATTTAGATTAAACAGAACATCCGTGCGCATATAAAAAGAGTTTCAGCGGCATAAAACACACTCGAGAAACGCTGTGAATGAAAACATTGCAAAAAAGAATTTTCTAGCAACTTATTCAGCTTTAAATCTGAAGGGTAGAAGCCACAAACCATCCTGCACTGACTTATTCTTGTGTAATAAAGAAGACAAATTAAAGGGGGTAAGGGGGGGCTTATGCAGCCCTCAGCTGATTCTGCTACGGCCCTGTTAATTAGCCCATTCCAATAGAATCACATTAAAGACAATTTATTACCGTTGATTCTGCCTTTGATGGACCAAAACAAGAACTTGGATCTATATAACGAAATGGAAGCAGATAGAAAAGTGAGCATCAGGACGCTAATGGCTGCTAACAAACCGCTGACCTTCTCCTTTACGAGCCCGCAGCAGCACGGCCACCTTCTCGTCTTGCATCATAAGTGCAGATCTGATTCAGAGGTAAAAAGAAGTTTCTCTCCCCGCTTTCTAAAGTTTTCTAAGAGTGCGGAAAGCGCACGGCGTGGATATTGAGGCGGGTGAGTACGGTGGAGGTTGTGGGGTTGCTTGAACTCTCTGTGGTGCAGGCGGTAACAGTCTTTACATTCAAGAGAGAGCAGATCAAAGAGCGTGAGTTTAAAGAGAGGAGGGGCGGTTTTAGAGTCTCTCCTCTGTTTGGGAGGCATCCAGGTATCTGCGGTGTGTATTGATGTGGAGCACCGTCGCGAGACACACTTTCCCATCCTTATTTCCTCTTGTCCTGTTGAAGCTAAACGGGCTGTGCTTCAAAAACACTGCTTTATCAAAGACACCACTTAAATTGTCTCTCTCGCTTTTTTTTTTTTCTTTTCGGCGCAGCTCCTCTGTTCTTCTGATAAATATTATGTGTCTTTCTGGCTGTAGCGCTGCAGAGGAGCCTTCAGAGAGCGACTGGTTAGAAGTAATCCCGCAGAGAGGTTGGAAAAAGGAAAGATGCTGGTTAGCATTTCTTCAGAGATGAGGCGCAGAATCGTGAACTGAAGTCAGATGCTATTTCAGCATGCATTGTGTGCTTTTCCCTCAGTGTTTCTTTGTCTGACCCACTGGGTCTAATAGGACACTCGAGGAGCTTCCTTCAAGCTGCTCTACAAATGACTTTGCTCTGCAGTTCCACCTGTGTCCTCCTCTGGCCCACAAAATAATCTGATCAAGAAGTGGGCTGTCATTCAGACCAACACAGTGTGTAAACGAGAGAGAGGCTGCTGTCTGAGGAAAAAGGGAACAGCTCCCTTTAGAAGGAACGGTAAAAATAACTGTAACACAAATTGCAAATATGGTGTTATTCAATAAATGTGGCCACTCTTTATTAGTGCAATTAAACAGCTACACGCTTCCAGCAATATGATCCCTGACACTGATATTTAACCGCAAATCTCCTTTTACTAGCGATCCTCTCCGTGTTTATTGTCTTGTCATTCTGATTATTGCACCTGTCCTGCAAAAAATCCCCGCCGTATGCCAATGCATGGCCCTGCATGAGCCTCTATTAAAAACCTGCAGCCACAGGGATTAGCGTGTGCATTCTGCACAGATTGGAAGAGTGTCAAAAGAAAAGAAAGCAAACTAGAGCAGGGGTAAATAGGGTCTGGCAGAGATTATAGCGGTGGATATAATAAGGCTGGTTTCCACTCTAATTGTGACACCAAGCCAAAGCTTTTTGCAATTACGGTACAACGAGCAGCACTCTTAAGTCCACACACCAGAGGGGGGGATCAGGAATCCTCAACAACTTTAAGCTATAGTATCAGATTATGTCACTATTAATTAGGCGCTGCATTAGAACAACCCTGTACTGTGTCCTATCCTCCCCACATGTAGCCAAGCGGGCAAGTAAACTTAGATCAATAATTACACAAGCGCTGTCCTAGCTCCTGTGCGGCTCTGTCACCAAATTTCACACTAATTGGCCACACCAGCTGAGAGAACCCAGAAACAGGCCTTTATTGAGTCAGGGTATGACTGTGCACAGTCTGGAGGGACACTTGCATTACCTAAAGTGGCTACCTTTGAAACTTAAAGCACCCAGGCATCGATACAGACGCAGGTTGAGGGCAAACTGTTGCGCCCAATTTAAATAAGGCATGGCTGTGTTTGAGTATGCAAGCGTAGTAGGCATTGATCTGCTAGTGCATACGTATACAGTACACAGCCTAGCATAAATATGTGATATACTCCCAGCTAACCGGGCATGGAGTTTTTAGCAGTTGCAGTGCAGCACGTGCACGCTCTGTCACAGTTGTTAGGTCTATATTTCTACGTCCTCATTTGCCTCTTGATACTTGCCGGTGTTATCCTGCTTTATTGATCGAGGAGAGTAAGAGGCCCAGGAGTCCTCTGGTTTGATCTGTGTAACATCCTTCCCTTAATTCTCCTCTGCGAGTTTAATACTGAACACACAGGTCCCTCTTGACAAAAAAGCCCAATCGAGTGAAATGTTGATCTATCGAAAACGAGAGAGGTGAGGAACAACAGCACCTGGAAACAAAGCGCCGCTGAGGCGGAGATGCAGAGGTTTTGTGTCTTTGAAATGTCGTGGGTTTAGCGGAGATTGGCGTCCCGGCTCTGACTGACCCTCGCATCAAACGGCACGATACGCATGGGAAGAGTCACAAGGCGTAGTGTTTATAATTGCTTGACGTTTGTGATGTTTATTCTCTGAGTGTAGATGTTTTATTGGTGCATCACTGTCTTAGAAACTACAAGATTGTTAGGATTACAGCCTTCCTTTGAGTCACTGACCGGCATATCGTTCCCTGTTTGGAGATGGTTGGGGGATACTGGAGCTTTGGAAGACACAGACAGCTGTCACATGAAAGTTTTCCTCTGTCGCCATTTTTTTTTTATTCCCGAGCAGGTTTCATCCAGGTAAACGAAGAGATCAAAAGCAGGGGCTCGAGCTAGCATCATTCTCTCTGTGATGTGAGGCCTCCTGTCCTTAGATGTTGGGCATTTCTCCTGCCTCCCTGCTTGTGCCATATCTCAGATGGAATTTTAATGATAAGCTCCCAAAGACTGAATTGTTATCTTGACCGCACCACAAACATCTCGAGCCCTAAACTGTGTTGATATCTTTTTAAAAAGCTGATGATTTTATCACCTGTCTGTTTTATTTTGTCGCCTTTGTGGCGCTCTTTCAAAGAGTGCTTTATATGTAAAGGTTTGTATTATTATTATGATATCACACACACCTCACTATAAACCCCTGACAGCTGAACGACTGCATCCCTCCTGTTTCCATCTGGACAGCTCCCTCTTCTGACAGTTGCATACTTTGCGAGCATTGTGTTTCTGTTTGCAGGCCAGTTTTTGATTAGTGGGAGCACCGACGCCTTTAATAGCGCGAAGAAAAACATCAACTCTGGATCTGGTGCTAAGTGTTTTTTTTTTAAGGTTGGGAGAAGTGCTGTAAAAAGCACCATCTTCTCCCTGAGGGGACACACCCACTCAGCGAGGGTGAGAGAGAGTGAAAGGAGAGAGAGAGTGCGTGTGATGGTCAGAGGAGCAGACATCTCTGGTGCTGAAATTGAATCTGGTCCCAAGTTTGTAGTGGAAAAGCCAAAGTGACAGAATGGTAGATAATAGGTTTGCTGTAACGTCACGCCTGAGTGTATGTCCACACTTGGGCTTTTCTGGAAGCGTCCAGCTTCTGACGTCCTTATGACAGCCCTCTTCCCATTTTCTTTACACGGCTCTGCAGCCACGGCCCCTTTTTACTTCCACACTTTGAGCATGCTCCATGGATTTGCTTTGCTGCCTATTACTTTGAGTGCTGAGCTATCACAAAATGTCTGATTTGTTATTGATAAAGTAATGTTAAAACGCTCATAAAAATGAAACAAAGCCCATTTGCGTGTTTGCCCAGTAGGATACAGCGCCTGGCTTTTTTTCCCCGCCCTCTTGCTGCATTGTTTTATAGTTGTAAAGCTCTTGTAATCCTCTGCACTTAAAAAAGATAAGTGAGCTGTGAAAATGAAGAATTATTTAGGGACTATTTTATTGTAATTCCATATTGTTGGCCACGATGTGTAAGCGTGTAGCGCCGGCCCTAAACAAAGAGTACAGAGGAGAGCTTTTCTTTGCTCTCATCATTACTTTACCTGTCTCTTCGGCCTCTTTTCCTCCATAACTCTATCTCCTTCACTCTCTTCTCCTCTTTTTTTTCCCTCATAGTGACCTTGAAGGTATTCCTCCTCCTGTGTTTGCTCAGACACACGGCTCTCTGTTTCTTTTCTCTTCCTCTCTCTTCCTCTGTTTTCATTAACGGGCTCAGTCAGCCTGCCCAGGGACGGCCCGGTGCTGCGCTCACGTTACAGGCCTATTGACTTCGGAAGAGAGAGAAAATACCGCGGACATGATTCACCATGCATGAACCTCATGATACCAGTTTTATCTGCACCTCCTTTTCAATGGAGGAGGGAGCAGATAAAGCACACGGCACTTTTATCACCCTCACTTCAGGCATGTCAGTAATCAGATCCACAGACAGGGCTAATTAATATTTGGTGATACCGATACGCAGACGCACACTTAAAGAAGAGTTGAGACAAAGAGCACACACGTCAGACTGTGTATAAAGATGGATAGAGGCGTCTCCATCGTTGCAAATGAAGCCAAAATCCAAATCCAATCTTGTGACGTCATTTGGAGCCAGAGTTGCACAGTAGAGGTCGGCTGACGGAGCTGCTGTAGCCACTTCCGCTAACCAAAACACACATTTAACGTACTGAAAAAAACCCTTTATCAGCAGAACAGCTTCTTGTGTCGGTCTGAAGCAGACGTTCACAGATATGTAAACTTCCCTGACTGTAGTGATTGTTTTAGGTACGTCTCCTCTCGCCGTTCCTCCTTTACAATGTCACAATGTTACAGTTTCATTTAGACGCTTTTGTCCAAAGCGACATACATCTGAGAGTTAATACAACACAAGCAACGATCAAGACAGGAGGGAGCGAAGTCAGGAAGTGCCTTAAAACAGCTTCAAGTGCGATCGGACACTGGTGCCAACAGGCAGTGTATAGGGCGTAATAACATCAACAAGATCAGTGTAGTCATCATCATCATCATGAAAATCCTTGATGTCTTCATCATCAATAGCATCAGTATCATTAAGTGCAGAGGTGTTCTGCTAATCCGGAACAGATCGGCTGCAGGAGCCGTATTTGTCAACAGAGCTGTCAATCATCCTTTTTACAGCATCAAACAAAAAGTAAACTTGGACGTAAATCAGTATGATAAGAATTAATTATAATGACAGAAGAAAAATGTATTTGGCGTGTATTTTGATTTTATAGTTTGACTCATGTCCCATCTGGTAACATGGAGGAGGCGTGCTTTATGAGCTATACTGCAGCCAGTCAGCAAGGGGCGATAGAGACGTTTTGGCTTCACTTTTAAGGATGCTTTGGTGCATTTGTTTGTTTCAAAATGATGAATTTTGCATCACCGGAAGTTTCAACGAGGCCGTATTTTCAAGGCGATAATCAATACAGATTTTCAATGGTGAAAAAATGACCCCAATTTAAAAGGAGGTAAAATTACAAGGGGAAAAATTGCTGATTAATTTAGTTTCATTCATTATGCAGGCTGAATTTTCATACTGATGACAAAGCATGTGAATGGAAACTTACTTCCGCGGACTAATCTGGAACCATACTGTGTATTAACCTTCAACAACCTCAGTGTGTAACACTAAATCAGATGTTGCATCCAGGAGGAGTTGTGTTTGTGCATATTCTAATGAGCTCGGAAACAAGCATGAAGGTACTGGCAGGAAGTAAGAGCCCTCAGAGGTGGATTGGTGTTTCATCACACTTGTAACCTGGAATCTGTCTGTTCTCCTGTCTCTCTCCTTCTTCTCTTACTCCTCTCTGCCTCTATGGGAGTGTGATGTGTCTCCGTTCACATCTGCAGCTGTACAATCCGAGTGTTGAACCCTGCCTCTGTGGCGTAATAGCAATCAAAACCGAAACACATCTTTTTAAGAGCTGTTCCGTGCAGATGCACATTTTGCTCTGTAGCCGCACAGTTTTTGACCCCGTTGCTACTGGAAGGAGTTAGGGATGAATTTTTGCGCGTACATTCCAGTGATGATGCACCTGATATGTTGGCAGCCGTGCAGCAATCAGTTAAATGACGGACAGACAGGCTCAGAGCACAGCTGCACAGTGCAGTCTAAGCCAATTGTGCGACAATCAGAGGCTGCTATTTTAGGTTTCCCTCCCCCGACTGAGAACAGATTTCAGTGAATCAGTTGGCCCTCGGGCATCATAATTATGCAAAAGGCTCAGCAGAGAAAAGTTGTTTGTTCCACTATTGTTTTGACTTTCTTTCTTATCGCTTAATCATCTGAGGAAAGTGGTTGTGGTAATATATAGAGAGGTGCGGGCGTCTGTTGACTATAAACATTAGGCTTGAAAGCAATTTGAAAGTTAGATTAGAGATACATATATATGTACTGAATTTGGAGGCATGCAAATGACTCCGATTTTGCAATTCAAATCATTTCTTTTACTAAATAAAGCCTCTGTTTTGAAACGTGTGAACCCAGAATTTTGACATACTGCTAAACTTAAGATGTAGAAATGTCTGCTGCACTTTTAAACCTAAAGTAAATTGTCATATGTGCTTCAAGACTAATTTCTGCATTAAGCAACATGCACAGATTTAAACAAATGTGCCATATTATAGAGCTGGAGCGGCGTCAGTCACCTGTAGCTCACACTCGGGCGTCAGTTTGAAGGGCAGCTTGGCTTAAGGTCTGCCCACTTGAAAGAGACCCGTGAGAGGAAAGGGCACGCGGCTGCCACTCTCCGGACCGGCTCTCCCCCTGCGGTGAAAAATTGAGCTGAAACAATTACAGCCCACAGTGAGCTCTTTCACATACCGATGTGTGGAAATGTTATACACACATAAACACGCAGGCTCACACAGGGAAGCCAAAGTTATTAAAACTAATTAACTTGAATTAACATTTAAAAAACTTCTGTGTGCCCTTTGGAGATTTAGGTTGACTGCTGTAAGTAACACAAATCCATCCAGACCTCCAGGACGTGCGTGTTAAGCCTCTGGTCAGTCTATCAATGCAAAGTGAGAAAAGCTGTTTCCCCTCCCTGGGCTGCACTCCCCCTCCAGCTGCACAGAGCACTACAAGTCCTCTTTGCACCCATGAAGGTGGAAGACTTATGTGTTAATCCTGAAGCCCCCACCTAAGCTCCTGTAATAAAGCACGCTCTCAATGAGGACCCGTCCCCTCCCTCCAGGCAAGGCAGCTTAGGCTCCGGCAATCACTAGCTGGTGAGCCGCAGGAAAGCTAATGAGCCCCTCGTCTAGACGTCCAGCACCTGCATTCAGAGCTGCTCTAGCGGGAGATCTCTGGGGTGCAGGCAGACTGCAGGTGGAGATGATGGAGGTCTGCAAAAGGCCAGCATTGAGCCCCACAAGGGGGATCATCTGGTGACCAGCAGTTTGCTGGTCTGAATACATAGCAGTCAAACACTCTGCTGCCGCGGGCCCCCGGCGGAGGACTTGAACCCGAGGCTAACCTGAAGCTGAGCGCTCGCTCAGAGGACAGGCTTGTGGACTTCAGTGTAAATTTATTAATGATGTTTAATTTCATGCAAAGGTCCAGTTGCTCGGCTTACATTGACTAAAGGAGGGGTGGACAGTTTCCTGCTCCCCGTGGACCGCTGCTGTGCATAATGTAGAGGGGCTTTTTGTAAATGTTAGAGAGCACAATGCAGATGATTTATTTAGAGTGTATGTACGTGGTGCCTGCAGACGACAACTACAGTGCGTCAATGTGATATAAATAAATATGTGAAATATCCACAATTTATGACCTTTTTATCGTGCTGTCAAAATTAACACGTTAATTGAAATATTTAACGCGTTAATAAAAAGAGAACGCAATTCCTGTGAGTGTTGCAAATTTAGCGACTCTCTCTCTCCCTCCTGGCGACTCTTTTCTAAAAAGCGACACATTTAGCGTCTTTTCAGACCAGTTAAATATATTATATTGTAATTCATTCCCACGTATGATGCTCAGAATAATCGCAGTTCACGGTTCCTCTGCTAACAGCTCCAAGTTGCTCTCCTGTCAGAGGCGGGCGGGGCCGACCGAACCACCCATCCTAAAGATGGATGAGGACAACGATGGTTTTGAAATTCAACTGGCACTGATAGGACTGGGTTTTGTTATTATTTCTTTTAGTAAGAAATGTGTCTTTCAAGCTGACAGTCAATTTTGACGGCCTTGAGGGTTTCATTAGAAATCTGTGTTTCACAGGAGAGAATCTGTGTTAAAAGTTAAAAAGATGCTGTTACACAACAGCCCTACCTTTTTATATTTGTTACCTGTGAAAATAAGAGTTCCATTACCAATACCAGTATCTGAAATTCATCTGAAACCGGCTGAAATGTGTTTTGTGCTCAGGCTTTTGGAGGAACAAAATACAAGTAACGGCGTTACGTAATTAGGATACAAAAAAAGGTAGCTGTAGTCTATTACAGTTACAGAAAAAAAGAGGTAATTACATTACAGATACGTTTATTAAACATGGGCTTTACTAGCAGGATTACAACTTTAAAACAAGGACGATATAATACCAAAGATGCTCTGTAGCATCTGAACATTTCTAAACCGTCCGTCTGACCGTCTCTGATAACACCATGCACCTGCACGCACACGTTACACTTCACGACACACAAGTCTCACAACACCGCTCCTCAAAGTTTCCATGGCCTGACGTGAAAAAATGTTCACTTGTCTTTATCTGCAGATTTAGTATTGCAGTAACCCAAAAGTAACTGAAAGTAATCAGTTACGCTACTTTAAAGATGTGACAATTGGATTAGGTTACTGATTACATCTTTTAACAGCTGATTAGTAACTGTATCGGAATAAAAGTAACCCTCCCAACCCTGTATGCACTAGATATCAGTAAGTTAGTACATCCATCTGATTCTGATCATTTATTGGCCAAAGAGGTACGTGCAAAACAGGTTACAGCACAGCAACAATATATATCACAGCTGCTGCTAGTAACTACTGATGAGATTTTTTTGAGAGTGTGATGCTAATGGAGAGTTAACTGTAGTCAAAGCTAGCTTAGTGTCAGCAAACAGTGTACTCCCAACACACGTTTTAAGTTAAAATCACATAAGAAAGCAGTTTCTTGTTCAACTCTGCCGCTCCTCAGTGGACAGAGGACGTCAGAAAGGCCTCTAGGCCGAGCCGACCAACGCCATGCAACAATGACAGCAGTCAAATCACTTCCATAGTCCATCGAGTTACTAGCATACAGCTGTATGTATAGTTCTTTTATTGCACTGTTATGAGAGGGTATTTGTAGATACTGATCTCTGGGTATCAGATTTAATATTGAAAAGAAAAAATGGTGTCCAATGTCACTACTACAAAACATGTTATTTTCAATGTGAGCTTTTATCTTTTTATCTTTTTTTTACAGCAGTTGTCTTTAAAAAAATCAGCAAACTATCCTAATATCTCAGATGAACTGCTGACCCACAGCTTAGTTACCACCAACCAAATTTCCGCCGTGGATAACAGGACCTCATTTATGTCGGCCATAATTGTCCAGGCTCCAATTATAATCTCAACGCAGGAACAAATCCACTCTGATTGAGGGACCGACTAAAAGAGCAGTGAGCTGGTGTCCTGGATGTTTTCAGAATCCTGTTCAGGAGAGTCGAGCACTCGTGTAAGTGTTTGTTATTCAGGTTTAATTATGTCCACGGGGCCTGGGAGTGTAGGCCAATCTACACTGCGCCTCTTTAGCCCGAGCCACAGCGGACTGGCTTGATGTCTTCCTTCTCTTTCCTCTGCACTGAATGAGCAATTAAAGGTCATATCAATTAGAGCATGTTGTGGTCTCCAGACTCATTTTGAAACAGCTTGCTCCTGTTGCACTGTCAAGAAGGAATAAGTGTACGAATGTACAGCTGGGCCTTCCTCGCTAACATGTTTTAAATGTATTTTAATGAATCGTCTCCAACAGTCAGAGTTCTGGTGGTAATGAGACATTTGGCTTCGGCCTCATCGTCAAACAGAACGTATACTGTGCAGAACAGTGGATGCATTCTGTTGTTTTATCAATTAGTAAATTAATAAAAGAGGTGACGAATTATCCGCATAAAATCTCGCTCTATGCTACAGTTACAGTTTAGATTTCCTTGTTAGCAAGTAATTAATGTATGTATTGTGTTTGTGTGTTCATGTACTGTATATGCTAATGTGTGCTAATTTGTATATTTTATAAGCTAAAGATACAGTCTTTTATTCTCAGTGCCAAAGAAACGCATATTAATTCAGCATAATAAAACAGTAAATAGAAACTATGTTTGAACTGCGCCGCGCAGTCATCCTGTGGTCACATATTTCACAGCGTCGCTGCAACAAGCACAGCAGAGATGCTTTCAGTCTTAAACACGGAGGGTCTATATTTCCATCTCCCTCATATTGGTGTGCAGACAATCATTCGCACGCTGCCAAATCACAGACAAAGAATTGTTCTCATTGATGATCCATGAATCCTAATGAAGAAGCATGCACAAAGAGACATATTGCTAAAGGTGATACGTGCCGTTGCTATAGCGAAGCCCCCGTTCTTTGTGTACTCCGAGATTATATGTGTTTGTTTGCAAGCGGAACCACTGACGTAGGTTTCTTGACCGTCTTGCAGCGAGGAGGTGTGTGTTTGAGGAGGAGGGAGGGGGGGGATTCCTGAAGTATGATTAGATGAATTTTAATTCATTCATTTATTCATGAAACTCAATGGCTCTCCTGTCGTCTAAGAGACAGCGCACCAAATGCCCTTGCTAGTTTCATCATCACTCTTTGTATTATTTGTAAAGAAGAAGTAAATTGTTTCCATCTCATACAAATAAGAAAAGGAGGAACCAAAGGAAGCAATATTACAGCGCAGCGCAAACATGATCACGGCGAGGCAAGTGGTTTTGCATCAGTAGCCTACATTAATGGTGTGACACAGTTTTTAGTTTGTTTTTGTTGATAGCCGGCTGTTTGTGTTGATGACAGGTGGTGTTGCTTCCGCGGGCCCATTTCACACGGAATGTAAAAGTCTCGGCGGCTGTAATGTGCATGTAGCGCTAGATTGCAGGCAACTATAAGAGGAGGTCTCATGGAGGGATAAGCCTTGTACTGGTGGGAGCATGATATGAATAAATCAGAAGGTAACTTATAGGAGATTTTTTTTTATAAGTCTGCGAGGAAAGTCATGTTGGGACAGGCAGCTCATCAGTGACCTCCTGCGTGATCATTCTAATCACACTGGACCTGAGTGAGCCACGTTAGCCGGAGACCACAACCTCGGGGCTTACTGCCTATAGGATGTCTTAGCAATATCACATGGGAGGGAGTGATGTCGATAATCACAGCAGTGATCATATTCAGTACAACATCACAACCTCGAGTGTGATATGGGTTTTATACAACAATTAAACAAGCGGCAAATAGCAGTAAAAAGTAAACAGATTGTTTTCTGCTCCACTAACTCAACTAGTTCCACAACTTAACTGAAACTGGACTGTTGTTGCCAAGCAACACAAACATTCTCCTGCACTCTGTGGCCATGTCGACACATACACGGGTATTTTTGTCTCCTGCGTCTCAAAAAAAAAACGCTGTTCACACAAGCACGGTTATAAAAAATCCCCGTCCAAACGAAAACACAAAAACACAACATGTAATGAGAATGCCACACAACAGGTGGCGATATGACCCGGTCATGCAAAGAAGAAGAATCGCGGCCAGTCAAAAGTCTGAAAAAATCTATCCCGACGCCTTTGTTCCTCATTATAGTAGACGAGTAACAGTACATACATTTAGTGTAAACATCTAAAAAGTCGTGTTAAGCATCACTGTTTTGTCGCGTCCGTCATTTTGCAAGGAGTGTCGCCTCATTTGTGACGCCTCACAAAGGAGATAACGGCGCACAGCCTGACGTCACGAGCCAAAAATGGCGTCTCCGTGGAAACAGAGTTTCTAAAAGTCTTCACCCTGGCCGGAGTTTTACAAAAGATCCGTTTTCAGTGACCTTAGACGCTGTTTGTGCGGACGAAAGGCCAAAACGCAGAGGAAAAGCTACTTAACTGAAACTGGGCTGTTGTTGCCAAGCAACCCAAACATTCTCCTGCACTCTGTGTCTACAGGTCACCACAGATCAGCTACTTTGTGTGATGATTTATCTGTTTGATTTAATTAAAAAAGCACCCAGTGAAATAAGAGTCTGCTGTGTGATTCAGAGGTACCAGCTTGATCAGTGTAGACACACACACGGTCTGCTGTAATGTTTATTAACAGCATTCAGAACACCTGGCTGAGGCGGAGTGATACACAGAGTGAAAAGTCCCAGTGATGTTGTTCTCTATATCCGCACTCGTGGAATGCCTCTTGTCCAATCAGAAGTGTTGTATAATCTATCATAGCTCTACATTTAGAGGATATGTGCATAAAAAGAGGTTCGCTGTATTAAAAGCGGGCAAAGTTATTTTTATTTCATTAAATTCAATTTTATTTTGAAGTAATTTGTCACTCCCCTGCCTGAGCGGTGCTGCCCTCATGATTTATACTCTGCATGTGACTAAGTGTAGCCGAGGGAAGTGCATGCATATATCAATATGTGTCAGCAAGCTCATACAGTAAATTGGGTGGCTCGATCCGGCCTGTTTCACTGTGGTTTTGATAGTGTCCTTGAGCAGGTGGAACCAAGGTCAACACGGAAGTTACTTTATTGTGAAATATCTTACATAACAGTATGAAGGCGTCTAATGCGAAATGTAAAATAACAGCCTTAGAGGAAGTACAAAAGAAAAACCTGTTGTTCTCTCCAGATTCATTTGTGCAAAAGTGGCATTTTGTTCCAGTCTGTTTGCAGGGGAACCCGCTCGCACTCATCTCCTTTTGCAGCCGCTAAAAAAGCAAACAGGAACAAATAGATGTGCTTCAAAGAACAAAGCTTTCATAGGTCTGCTTAAGTCAAAATGTTTCTTTTTAATCCCTTTGGAAATATTCAATTTGTGGATTCTTCTTTGTGTATAATCATATGCATGAATGGCGCATGTTGCCTCTTCAAAGCTGCAGCAAACAAACTAATGTTTTCCTTCTTTTCTCTCCCCCTCTGTGCATCCTCCTGGGCTGTCGCTGTCATCAACAGGTAAACACTCTTTATTTCTACTCCGATATATCTGCACACATGATAAAACACTCCACACACCTGCACGGTCAGATTATTTTCCTGTCAAACTCCCCTTTGCCTCCCTTGACCAATCATATTTGATATTTGTTTGCCACTGAGTGCCTGGGTGCGGGTGAGGGGGGCAGAGGGGGGGGTCCCCTGCTGTCCAAACAAGCCCCCGACCCCCCCGACTGTGCCGCCTTTTCCTGAGCGCTGTAGTGCAGAGAAAAGGGCAAGAGAGCAGCGCTCAGGCGAAACAATAGCACCGCGAGGAGATGTCAGGCCCAGGGAGCTGTGAGGTGGATGATGATATGAGCCCACTGGTGTTGTTGTTTCTCACTCTGCTGAATGCTAACACATGGCCCCCCTCCCGTGGCTGGGCGTCGACCCACTGTGCGGTCAGGACCCTGGTGGTGGTGGTGGTGGGCAGGGGCTGGTGGGATGTAATGAGCCCAGTCTGTACTGCTGGGTCGTGGTCTGTTGGAGCACGGTTTGTGTGCATGGGTGTGCGTATGTGTGTTTTTAGTATGCCGCTGTGGGCGCAGGGAGCCCTCCTTCTGTGTTCCCTGTTGGTGGATATCAAAGGCCTGTTGTAGTGTGACTCCACCTGTCTGCAGCCGCCTGCTGCTCGCCGTCCACACTGTCCATTAAACTGAAGGCTTGATTTCACTGCCACAGTCTCACTCTGCCGTACTGACACTGACATTCTGCTTATAGCGGAGCAAGTTAGCCGGCCCTACTTCTTCCTTTCTTTTGTCCTTTATAACACAGCAGGTAGAGTCGTTACAAAACCGATACCAGTGGAGTACGCCGCTCACTGCACTGATCCGATACCAGAATGTGTGAACCCCCCAAAAACAGCCGCCTACATGTGAATATTATAGCTGCCAACAGCAACTACGGCTTTTAAAGCAGCAACTGGTTTTAGGTAAATTATCATATTATGATGGCAAACAACAGCTAGTGGATAGAAGGTAATGTTGTTAAGAGCTAGCAATGTCAGCAAGTCATATTTTTTCATCCTACTGGTATGGAAGGGGTTCCGGCCAGTAGCCAATAGTCTCTGAGTTATTGGAATTAGTATCAGGGAGCAGTGAAAATTTCGTTAACGAAATATTAAGCTAAAAATAGATCTTTGGTAATAGATCTGTCGCTATGTTTGTAGCTGTGTAGTATAATGTTATGTATGTTTTTAATGTCTGTGCCTTTGCTTTGCATGCTTTAGTAACATGTTCTAACAATGCAGCACAGTGTGGCATCACTTAGTCCATATAGTTATTTACATTATTATCTTTTGTCTTTGTTGCGCGTCGTGTATTGCGAGCCTCTGTGTTGCCTGTTTTGAATAGATTTTAATGACTTTGTTATTTAAATTCGATCTTATGTTTTTGAGCTTATAGGGTGACTCAAAACATCAGTCCAGGGACTACAGAGGAAAAATAGCCTCTGGCACATTTACAGCAACGTACAGCTCGCAGGTTCCCATAACATCTAACATTACCTACAAGTTCTAATTACGTTTGAAATGAAACGTTTTAATATTCAAAGAACGTTTTAAGGATGTTTTAACTGCGACATTCTGCAGATATCTTCAGGATGTTATTGAGGCCTGGGATGTCAGAACACCTTTTATAAAACATTTTCTCAATGTTGCATAAAAACAAAGGTAGAACGTGCTCACTGCAACATTCTCAGGATCTTTTCAGGATGTTAGTATGGCCTGAACTATCAGAACGTGATTCATAAAACGTTCCTGAAATGTGATTTAAACATTCTCACTGCAACTTTCTGAAAATGTTTTCAGAGAACGTTCTCCTGCTATTAAAAGGAACATTCTGGGAACCAAATAAAAACTCAAAACATTACCATCGCACGTAAAATTCTCAGAACGTTCTTAGAACAAAACATTTCCAGCTGGGGAACCTTAATGAGCATTGTCCCTGTTAAATTAAGTAATAACTACGACACGTAGCCTATGCTTTGATTACGTTAACGAGACGAGGTGGGACTGAAACGTTACCCCACTGTGCGTCTAATCTGTCAAAATACAAGAAATGCATTCCTGTAACTGGGTAACCCAGTTGGAGTCAACGGGTATCAGAGAGGTGGTTGTGAACTTTCCGTGTTCAGTCAGGCTTCCTGCTTCAGGCTCTGCGCACGCTCACAGAAAAAGGAGCGTTTTACGCGTCATTTGATGCTTCTTCCGCACAAACAAGAACGATCATCAGCTGTGTGCCTCAGTCAGACTGTTTGAATGGGAAGCAATGATGAACAGTAACCTTTAGATGCTGTGTCCATCGTTCTGCGGGAAGGTAAAGTCTTAATTTGACCTGAAGCAAACAGGTAAGAATGAGAAGAGGGAGTTTTCTCAAGAGTAATGACTGAAAGTAATGACTAAAATGTGATGACTTTGTATTGACTAAAACTATGAAGGGTAAAAGTAACTATAATGTGACTAAAACTAAAAATCATTTGCGTCTGAAGACTGAGACTAAATCTAAAACAGCTGGCAAAGTTCCCACTGTCAGGGAGAGAAGTTGGTGTAAGAATCTCTCTAAAAGAAATTCAGAAAATAGTACATTTTTGATTTTATTTGACTTTATTCTTGCAGCGTGTCTTCCTGCAGTTTGCCTTAGTTTCACCTGTAAAATGAAGCAGGAATCATTATAAGAAAAATCCATCTGCTACAAGAAAAGGCGATCTTCAATAAATGACCCATACGTTCATTTTAGCTGTGAAATCTTCACACTAAAATATAATTTTTTAATTCATTCAGCATGAATGTCCTCCCATTTCCATCACATTTCATCATGGGTGAGTAAATATAAATTAGGGTTTTCATAATCCCACTTGAAAGAGTTCTTTACCGAGATGAGAAGTGATATATTGCAGAGGTGGGTCACCATCCTGTCTTCATGGTGTACACTCGGGTACTTTTCTGTCTTAGTTTTAGTCTTTTTTTAAAGTCTGGAGGACAGCCGGCTGGCAGGCAGGGATGCAGAGAGGTTTCTCTCGCAGTACATGAGTGAGGGAGACAGATGGAGCATGCCAGACAGTGGTTTGTGGATTTATCCAGATTTATGATGGGAGGAAGTGAGGCTGGATGTGAACGGGGGGGAGCGACTCGGGGAGGCGATGGGGGCCAGCTTTCAGTGCAGGCTTCTGAAAGGCTTGAAGGGTCCCAGTACAGGGGAGTAGCTGTTTGAATTGATTGTGTTTTATTTTAGCACACAGCCCTGTGTATAACTGTTTTTTCATGTACTGAGGAGAGCGTCCTTGCCTTCACATTGAACTCCATTACGTCCCTCCCAGGAGCTGTCTTTCACATCGCTTGATTGGCATCTGCTTAGGCCTTCTCTTCCACAAAGGCAGCTTGTTCTTATTTCCCACTAATTTAGCATCCCTGCTCTCTGCGCTAATATTAACAATGCGAGATTGTTAACGCCTCCTCCCTTTTGTCATGTCATTTAAGGCGCCCGAAAATCATGAATAACATCCAAACAATTGGCGGAAAGTGATAAACATCACTGTTTATCAAGATAACAGTATAATAAAGAGGAGAAAAATGAGTGCAGTCACAAAGCAGAAACCGGCTGTATGAATTGATCAAGAGATAAAAGATGACGATAACTTATCGCAGCAGATGTTTGCTTTCATATGAAATATCCCTTTGATAATCTACTTTTTATTCCACGTAGCGTCGATGTTTACAAAGCTTCAAGGTTGTTAACTCCTCCTCGGGGGAGAGGGAAACATAACAGCCATTCTGGGATACGGGATGAAAGAAAAATTGAGATGTTCCTCCTTTTTCACAACATTGAAAAGGTTGAGCACATTCTTCGTCAAGGAACTCTAATATGCGACGCTGTCACAGCCCCTCACAGGTTAATATAGTGGTGTATTTAGAGGGGGGCAAATCCAATTTAAAGAATATCAAAGAGCAGAAGAACGTTCTCTGCCCCTTAAAGTTTCCCCCATTCCTCAGTGCGGCAGCTTCGGCAGCGAAAAGGCGACTTGGATGACACACAACTGTGGCGTGTACATACGGCATTTTTATCCGTGTTCACAAACAATTTCTGCTCTCATGAGTGGACCAGTGGGTTTCTGACAAATGATACCTTTCATCCTTCATCCATTGCTTGAGAATACATGGGGTTTGTTGGATCGGTAAGAATAAATCAATTTTCAAACAGCTCAAAAACATTGGGCAAGGCTCTCTCTCTAAGCCTGCCATTATTCCACTTGCTTGCCTCCTCCGCTATCTCGCGTAACCCTTCTCTGTCTGGCATCCGCGCTTATAGCCAATCACAGGGAGGCTTCTGTTTGAGTAAACCAAGGTATAATGGAGCGTCTCCCTGAAGAGGAGTCACGTACCACTGGGTTTCATTCATTTCATGTGTAAACGTTTTGAGGGTAAGGGAGGGGGGGAGGTGTGTGTGGGGGGGGTGTCCCTTTCTAAAAGGCCTTGAATGAAAAAAGCGGTTTAAAGAGAGCGTGGAAAGGAAAAATGCCGTGCAGCAAACAGCGGAAAGGGTCACAGTCGGAAAAGAAAAGGAGGAAAGTTTAATAAACAGTTGGATCCAGTGAAGTAAGGAGAGGAAGGAGCAGTGGAAGGAGGCGAGCGGCCGTTTTAGAGAATAACAGAGGCGGAAGAGTTTTATTCCCCTCGTGTAGAGCAAGGGCGTGTCCACAGTCTTTGAGGTGGCCCAGCAGGGGCACTGACATATGCAGGGGTGGCATGAAGTTATTTACTATGTCTGTACCAGCTAATCAAATCTACTTTGACTAATGGCGGCCAGCGAGCTAGTTCAGGCAGGCAACTCTGCACTGATTTCACACTTGACATGCGTCACTCACAATCACCCGACAAAATCTATTTCTGCTCTCTCCCTCTGCCCTGTCATCGCCACGGCTGCCCTGCACCAGTACTGCGCTCATACTCTCAGCCCCACCACCGCCCTGGCATCCACCTGCAGGCTCCGGCTAAAGGGGGGCGTAGGATATGATCTCATCACTCCTCAAATTTCTGCATGTAAAGTAAATCTGCGAGGAGCAAAACACAAGCTTTGACCTAACTGACATTAAGCTCTCTTTTAAAGATATAAAAAATAAGACAACAGGGGCGCCGGTTTAGCTAAGCGGTTAAATTGCACGTCCCATATACAGAGGCTACAGTCCTCCATACTGTAGCCCGAGGGTTCGACTCCCACCCTCAGCCTCTGCCTCGTGTCATCCCCGCTCTCTCTTCCCGAATATCCAACACTATCCACCGTCCTCTCTCTCTCAGTAAAGGCACAAAAGGCCAATAAATAAAAAGGTAAGTAAATATAAAATAAAAATAAGACAACAGAGTAGCAACATCTAAATCTTCCATGCTTAATTATTTAAGGACTCACAAAGAGGATGTATCCTCAAAAGTAACCAAAAGCCATGTGCCACCTCAGTAAAGCTGAAGAGCTGAAGCCCCGCCTCTGACTGGGAAGACAGCCAATCAATCTTAGCCAATAAGATTTTAAGGGGGTGCTGGTTTAGCTCAGTTGGTAGAGCAGGCTCCGCATGTATCGAGGCTACAGTCCTCGACGCACTGACCGCAGGCTCGACTCCTAGTCTGTGATCATTTGGTGCATGACGTCCCCCGCTCTCTACTCCCCACAGTTCCTGTCTCTCTTCAGCTGTCCTATCAAATGAAAAGCCAAATAAATATTTAATAAATAATAAGATTTTAGAGGGGGCCGATGCCACCCCAGACCACCCCCTGGACACGCCCTTGCTCCTGATGCACACAGAGCGTCTGTTTAGGGGCTGATCTCGCTTCAGCAGGGGGCCAGAAGAGCCTATAAGACGTATTTAGAGGCACTTTTAACATCTTATTTTGTAGGCCAGGCTTGACAACTAAATCCCAGAGCAACCGCACTTTAAATGTACAGTAGCTGGGTGAAGGTCACAGTCAAGGACATGATTTAGGACATGTGACAGCGAGTGTCCCCTGTTTAAGCTGACATCGACGATAACGACAGAAAGCAGCCTGCATGTTGTATTTTCTTCTGAGAGGATGACCCCAGCTGCAGAGCTGGTTCTGGGGGATACGTCGGGATGCGGAGCAGCGGGAGCCGGCAGTACGTCGGACGCTTTACTTTGTCAACATCTTGATTAATATACTGACTCTCATTCTACAGTGGCTGTATGGACCAAACCATCAGGGACGGCGTATGCGGCACACCGATGAAAGAGAGAGAAAACAAATCACCTCATTCTTTAATATAACACGCGGCGCCCCAGAGGAGAGCGGCTAAATAAATTAACCAGCAAATAAATAAATGACACTCAACCGAGAGAGAGAAAAAAAAAGAGATGAAAGTGCAAATGTGAAGATTAGATACTTCCTCATTTAGTTTACATCAAAAGATTCCTGCAGTGTAGTCCCCGTCTACTGCTTTTTCTCACTTGACTCGCTCCTTTTGATTCCATTCGTGCAACGCAATTATGACAATCTCGGTCTGGGAGATTTGCAAACAAGAGAGCGTCGAAGAACTGCGAATGGAAAAACAAAAGGAGTCTGATGAGAGCGAGAAAAGAGGGAATCTTAATTACAAATCTGCAGGAGGATAGTTAGATCCTAACAGCCTTAGGTAGGAATATCAAAAAAGGTGATAAAACGGAGGCCTGTTTGAAACTTCTACTGCCGTCCATTCTTGTAGCGTGAGCAGAAAGTTTTTATGGGACCTGCTTGTATCGTTACACTTCTGTCTCTGGGAGAAAACAGCTGGAGCGGCACACTGCTTGATGAGCGGTGCTGCTGGTGAGAGGAGCTTTTATTGTGAAAGCCCCCTCTGTCACAGCACCTCCCTGTGGCCTCTGCCTCAACCAGCAGCCTCGCAGAGGGAGGATTATTGAACCTAAAGACATGCTTAAGCAGTACTTTACGCTGTTACTCTTAATTTTCCGAGAGAGTATATCCCTCTCTTTCTATTCCACTTCCTCCCCGCGCAGGCACGTTGGCTTTTCCCCTCACCTCGCCTCCTTCACAACACCGGCCATTTTCAATTCTCCCTCTGTCTTATGCCTATGCACCCCTCCCTCCCTCCCTCACCCCCACCTTCGCCTGTCTCTCCGGGGAGTTTGGAAGGGAGAAAGAGGGGCCGGCCATAAAAGATAAAGATGAAAGCGAACGGAGAGAAACAAACACGCAAACAAATAAAACCCTTAAGTAAAGTAGCTTTTTCCATCACAGTCGCGGCGGGGAAGACGCTGACAGGGAAACTCTGCTGACATGGGTGGGAATCAAAGCTAGATACGGGAGGGGGGGGATATCGGTGGTGTGTGTGTGTGTGTGTGCTTAGTGGACCCATTAGAGGAGTAACCACCTAGACACAGTTCGGATGAATCACTATTATAACACCCAGGGAAAAAAAGCGCTAATTTCCATATTGTGCACCCACCATAAGTAAGGTTTCAAAAGACTAATACGTCTTTGGTGAGCGCTCATATGAGTGCCTCTGTGATGTATTCCGCATGTGTTTTATTGTCTGCCTGCCTTCCTCTCAGCCCATTAGTGTATGCTCCTGTCTGCTGGATAGTGTGTGCATGTTGCTTCAGTCAGAGGGACTCGGTAGGATCTAATGAGGCTAGGCTCCCAGCCATCTCGGCAGCCCAGCCTTACTTACCGGAGAGGGCTGGATGAACACAGGGCCAGGGCAGGGAGGTAATTAGGCAGGGAGTGGTGGTCAATGACGGGCCGCCCCGCACCCCGGGCCCTCCAGCCTCCAGCTGCTTTGTGCGCCGTGTGGCCCCTGCACAAAAGGGCTGATGAGGAGGCAGGCTGACCTTCAGGCCTGGCACACGCTTCCAAGGGTGTCTACTAAAAAAACCTGCTGAGCCATTGGAGGTTCAGCTTCCCAAAACACACCTCTGCAGCAGTATCTGATGCACACGCCTCTCTTAAACTTTCAAAATATCCAAACCCCAAAGCTTCTCGGGGAGAATTTGTGGACTGAGGGGTGAATACAAATCAGGCATCACCATTTGGCCCCAGCTGCTGGTGAAGTTTTCCCGAGCCGGTCTTCTTGTTTTTTTTGTTTGTTTTTACACTTTAATCCACCAAAATCTATCCTCCACCTCCTCCCCGCTACATGCTTCTTTAGCAAATCAACTTTCTGTTCGGATACTATGCAGACAGGGTAATCTCGGCATCGAGAGGCAAAAGATTTATTGCGCTGCTGTGTGCATCGTTGTTGCTTAAAAGTAAATTCCGGCGCACAATCGCAGAATGAATCATCTGATCTTTAGCATCAAATAAGTCGTTGTTGGCCGCGGCTGTGACATTGGACAATTTATTCCCTCTTAGGCCATAAAGCCGGCCATGGGCGGACAAGCGTCTCTCTTAGATGGGCCGCATAAAGGCCCAAGACCCAATAAAAGGAATGTCACAGGAAGTGCACTGAATGTCATTAATAATAAATCACAATTGTCGGAAACTGACCCGGCAGCCGGGATGGTCGTAGTGGAAAACCTCGGCGTAGAGGGAGAGCACCTCTATTTATGTCAATCACAGCCTGGAACCTGGCCTTTTATTACTACGAGAAGCAATTAACCTTTCAGAAAACAGTGTCACTCAAGAGCAGACAAAAGAGCATTTTGGAGATGTTCAACAAGTCCGGAGACAAATGACTTTGATAAGGTTGGTGTTAATGGGCAACCTGCAAAAACGGGGCTAAAGTTCACTTCCCTTTTACTGTGCGCCGCAAATACCCCTCCTTTATGACACAGTTACTCCCTCTACTTCTATACGCTGCATTTTTGTACATGGTTAAAGTTGTTGAGTGTTTCTAGTGGCAAACACCAGAATGATGTAGATGATAGCTAATTATTTGTAGTGGCATGGGATGCGTTTAATGGAGCGTGAATTTGGCTCAGAACCAGCAAAGCAGCAAATGCTATGTTAGCTCAGCAGGTGCTCAGCTTTCACCTCCGTTCTTTAAAATGCAACGGGATCCTGGGAGCCTGAAAGTGAGACAATGAACACAAATTTAAGGGGGATAAGTGGGAATATCATTTGAAGAACATGTGCACGAGAGCAAAGCAGGACTCATGCAAAGAGACAGACACACACAGCACACACACACGCTCGGTGCAAAATGTAATTTGCTAACAAAACTCTACATCTCTGTCACTAAACAGCTGGGCCCAGATGAAGTTGGGCTATTACGCTGCTCATAAATAGATTTAAAACTAGGCTGGGTGGAGCAGCAGGAGGGACGGCTTGAAGAAACAGGCAGTCGCTGTGTTTCCATCCAAGTGAGCGTAATTCATGTTTGCCGGCGAGGTCAGTGCGGAGGAATGTTTTTGCTTCTATGTGTCTTAATTGGAAGGCTTCCGGACCCCGGGGTTAGCACACCTGCTCCTCTATCTGGAGCTGCAGTGGGAGTCTCCTTTCCAAAAATCCAAAATGAGCCTGGAGGGTATAAAGTGTGCGTGTGTGTGAGAGAGAGATACAGAGAAAGACAGACAGAAGAGAGGGGAAATTGAGAAATAAGCCGGCTGTGTGTGCGTGCGCGCGCGCGTGTGTGTGTGTGTGTGTGTGTTCATTCTAAACATCCAACGCAGTACAAGCAATTTGGATGAGATTGAGTGAGTGTTTGGCTGAGGATCAAAAGATAAGAAAAGGTCCCGCACACAGTCTGAAGCTCACAACTGGAACATTTTATGAGCAGAGAGAAAACATTTCAATTCCACACGAGTATTTTTCTCAGACTTACAAACCGAAGTGATTAGCTCCTCCTCACGTGACAGAGGTCACCTGAGTGTAGTAACAGATCAATATAATTCCTTTTATTGATCATGATATACAGCTACATGTAGGGTATTACCTGCCTGGTAATCTTGTTGCCCCTGTTAACTGAATTTGTTGCTTGTCAGAAATTTTTTTTTATAGTGAATAAATGAATAATTATAATAATTGTCGCATATGCCAAATCTGTACTATAAACCCGAATAAACCCTCCTTTTCCAGTGAATTTTATCTCCTATATTTCAGGTTATAATACTATAATAATCTGCATTTTGACCTATTTTTAGTCTCCATTATGGCCACTGAATCCTCCACTCACTCCTTTCTAATGTTTACCGGGCAGAGTCAGCCGATAGCACCACTAGCTGCACGGCTAACTCAGGTCCCTAGCTAACGAAAGCAACACTTAACTTTTAGCCGTCTACACCAAGCCGCCTACAGGCGTGGAGCACTTCCGCTGCACCCTGATTGGATGGTTTAGCTTCCTCTGATTGGATGGTCAGTGGACATGGGGAGGCGAGCTGATTGGCTGGTTAACTGAGGTGCTAAGACAAAGGTCAAAATTTGCGCTTGTAGCTCGTAGCTTGTAAATTCAGGGTCACAGATGCAGATAGGACATTTGTGTGTCTGTAACTCAGGCTTAAAATTTGTGCCACAATTGGCCTTTAATGCTTTTAATTAAAGAGAGGACAGTTAGTGTTGGAAACAGGGGGAGAGAGAATGGGGGAGGACGTGGCAAAGGGCCGAGGGTGGGAGGAGAGCCCTGGGCAGCCGATTTAACCGCTGAGCTAAACCGACACTCGGCTGCAATATTCTCAAGTTTGAGATTTCACAAATAGTTTTCACAGCTACAAAAAAAGCTCATCTGTCTGCACAAAATATTTCTAGTCCTGCAAAACTTTTTAGCAAATTCACAAACACATGCGAGGACAATTTATTTTTAGATACTCGAGTGCAATTTGTTTTTATTCCCACGCACACAAACGTGAAATACAACTGCGTAAAATAAAATAGTTGTGAACATAAATTTGCGAGCTCATTTCGACCTTTATTTGACCCCATAAATAACAGCGTGACGGTCACTCCTGCTACTTTTCATAAAGAGACAGACACTGTAAAAGAGCTTTGTTTTGACAGCTTTGATCCTTTATCGCCAAAACGGTTTACCCTCAGAGACAATTGAGCAAACAGAAGAATTGTTCAGGTATTAAAAGAAAAGGCAGACGTGTTTTTAACAGCGAGGCTGTGGATCGAGGAGGCTTCTGAGCAAACCCTGAAAGAGAGTTAGATCTAATAAAGAAAAATACAATAAGATAAGAAATATTCCTTGTTCTTTTTCTCTTTTTCTTTCATAGAAATCTAAAATGATTAAGTATATTTTCTGAAATAGTAGCATATAATTTTATCTGAACCTTTGTTTTTTGTTCTAAGACTCTCTTCTTTCGGTGCACGGAAACACAAAAACCTTGGAGACGGTTTAGCTAATGCAGAATTTGAACAGATTTATCTTTATCTTGTTATTCATTTTAAATACTCTTCAGCTCAGAAACTTAAAGGGACTTTCTTTAGCTTTGCACAGTGTTCAGAACAGTTTTTACTCTTTTGTCCAGAGAGCGCCATTTCCTCTGCACCTGTCCCCCAAGACTTCTCGAGTACAGGACATCTTTTAAATGTTAATGTTCAGCAGATGGTTGTAAAGTAACTGTTGAATGTCGCTGTTCTACCCTGACCCTCCCTGGCTTTTGGAAACCACTGGATGCATGTGTTGTTTTTGCCTGTGCTGGCAGCGGGGCTGTAGTGCAGGACCAACATGCTCTGATGCGTTTGCTGTTCCCTGCAGGCTTTATGGATGTTTTGGCCCTGCAGTCACCACTCCCTTAAAGAGGCTCTACTCTGAGAGATTAAGACTGCCAAACCTTCACCTCTCCCTCTCCTTTTAGAGTAATTACGCAATTCTGCCTCTCTGGGCGAAGAAGGGAAAAAGGCACTCAGATTCATTGAATGCTAATTCAAGCAGGAAATACAAAAGGGATCTACATATTTTCACATTATGTGTACAAGGACGAGGTGAGGTAAAATAATAGCCAAATGCTGTTTAGCAAGATCGCTCCCTAATAAAAACACCCTCACCAAATAGGGTCGGTCTTTGAGGTCAGGGGGAGACTTCATGTCATGAGGCCTAGTTTTATTCCATCCTATGTATAATGGATGAGGAAGAGGGGAGAAAAGCGTTGCGCCGCCTGGCTGAGCCCTGGCAAATATTTTGGCATCTGGATGCTTAATATTTCACGAGACGAGATGATGGAGGCAAGGTAGATGATGGACACAAAACAGAGTCCCACTATTTGTGTATACTTGTTATATATATATCCTGATTTGCTCCTTCTCCTGTGCCATGGGCCTGTCATAAGACAGTCCCCGACTCCTTTTTGAGATGCACAGAGGGGCAGAGAAAGCTGGTGGGCTGACTGAGGCAATTAGGTCTATTATTAGTACGACAGAGGAAGGATTGATGCGCACAATAGTCAGTGTGTAAGCAGAAAGCCCGGCTACGTGAAGGAAATTCTAATGGTGAGAATTTCCTAGATTATATGGGCCTTCATTAACATTTTCACACATGGCTGCCTAACAAATGAGAAAAGAGCCCTGGCATACCAGCAGATTTATCACGTGCACACAACAGACCAGCTAGTCCCTTCTTTGCCTCCACGGTGCAGAGCACACTCTCACAGCAACATTAGCCGTGGGCACTTTGGGTGTCTTTGGCTTTTGAATAATGGGGCAGCAGGACTATGATACTGTTCCATGCTACATAATGTATAAAGGTACACATTCTATACAGTTTGGGCAATCTCTTCGTTGGTATGTTCCCTCGACAAACCCAGGCTGGGTAATGACGGGGGCCTGAGCTGTCAGAGCTGTCCGTCAGACTCTCCCAAATGAAGGGGACAGGCTCTCCAACACAGTATTCTGGACTTGTTCCTAAATTCTCTATTCCCCGCTTTAATTTGGCATGAATTGTCCCTGTTAAGAACTGATACACAGGCAGGCCTCTTGCCTGCAGGGCAGCCCCACTTGAATTAACTGTGTAGCGCACTTTACATTCTCTGCTCCCTGACATCTTGAGAAATGTTCCCTGGGATCTTTTTTTCCCACAGAGAAGTTCATTAGAATGACAAATAGCATCCTGCCATAAAGTGGAAAACATCAACACGGCACAACAGAAACTGTGATCTGAGGGAAGTGACATGCAGGGAGGGAAATGAATTAGGCTCCGTTTGATTCTATGTGATATCAGTAACCACGGCTTTACCATCCTGTCGCTTTGAGGATTCTGCTGACTCACTCCTGCTTCCTCCTTCGGCGTTTGGCTCCCTCCATGGGTTGGCGTTTGGGAGCTTTGTGTTCCTTCAAGTTAGCATTCCCTCGGGACATTCCTTTCCGTAAGAACTATATTTGATTTAGCTGATTGGCGGGATGATCTTGAGAGGTTCTGTTTGAAGAGTTGAGCCCAGCGCTTCCTGTAGTGGTCTAATCTCCTCAATCTTGCAGCAGGTGCCACGTCAGCAGCAGCAGCAGCTCAGGTTGAAGGTAACGAGGTCAAAGTCGTTCCATCCACTCAGCTTGTTTTGAGGATCGTTGCGTGAACGACCTGTTGCCTCAAAAAAAAGCCAACAGCTCAAAAAGCTCTTCATCCTCTTCACCGTCGCCCTGGCGGTCTGCCAACCCAACCCTCCGTATCGATAATGAACGTTTTAAAGAACAGCTTAGGCAAGTGCAAGCCTACCTAATGTCCTTAAGACAAAAGGAGATATTGCCATGGACAGGGGGGCTAGAAATCAATTTCCCATTTGCCGCTTTAATTTCAGCGAGATGGGCGGAGAGATTAGGGCCGAAGGCACCTGTAAGCCCCCTCGCTGATGAGCTTTACCTGGGCCTGCTGCACCGACTGGCCTGACCCCCCTGGCTAATTAAAGTTCTCAAATTGATCCACAAACAACGTGATACAGATCTGTCCTTTAGCACCCTCAGCAACACGCCTCATTGTGGAAACTGCCCCATAATGGCCTCATAAAACAACAGTTGTGGTTGTATCCTGACATCTATGCTGCCATCCATCGGATTGCCTTAGTTTTGATAATGGTGATGGTCACTTCGGTGGTTAATTAGATAACACGGCCAATGGTTGTGCCTGTGGTTCCTCTATCGAGCAGGGCTTGATCATTTGTGTTTGGTTTGGACGACTTTATACCAGCTGTAACTGAAAGAAAGATCTCTTTTTGTACCCCACTTTGGGGCTCTACGTCTGTCCCAAAGGTAGCTCCAAATCATAATCACAAATGTATGAAAAAGTCCAGTCGAAAAAACTTGTCAATGGATACTTTGTTACAGGAAGAAATTTGATTGTAGCCACTTGTATAGTGTTTTTTATTGACTTACTTCAACAATAAGGAAACAGGCAGCAGTGTTCAAACTATCATCCTAAGTCAGTCGAGAGTTTGACTCAGCCGACCTGCCGTATCAAGGTTGTTGTTTTGGGCTTCAGTCAGATCTGATTGAAAGTGACGTCCTGCTGTAAACACAAGAAAACAAAGGTCAGCATTGCTGAATGGAGCAAGGGGATGTGTGACATCTCTGCTTTACACATTACATAATAATCATTCACATTTTTGCATTGTTTCATGCACATGCATTGCTGCAGTCATGCTCAAGGACACTTTGGCAGGAGGAGCTGAGGGATCAAACCACCCGCGTTGCAGTTAAGGCGCAAAACAGGTCTGCCATCGAAATTCAAATGCAAAAATACCGGAATTAATTTAACCATTGCAGATTATTATGATGGTTTCATCCATTATCTGTACCGCTTATCCTGTTTAAGGGGGCTGGAGCCTATCCAAGCTGTCATTGAGCGAGAGGCGGGGTACACCCTGGACTGGTCGCCAGGGCTGAGACATAGATGCATTCACACCTACGGACAATTTAGAGTCAGCTATGAACCTAACGAGCATGTCTTTGGACTGTGGTAGCCGGAAGTACCCGGAGAGAACCCCAAAAGCCCATTCAATCCGAACCGGAATTCCAACTAGGAACTTTCTAGCTGTGAGGCGACAGCGCTAACCACTGCACCGCCGTGCAGCCCATGATGGTTTCATGTGAGCCCCAATGCCCAATTAAAGTAAGATGATGATTTAAGGACGGGGTTTTCAGATCTTCTACAATAAAACAGAAGTTCCAGGCATCCAGACTCTCCAGCCCCCACACAGGCTTCCAAAACATGGCTGTACTTGGGTGTTTTTCATGTCACACTGTCCTCTCTTACCTCCCCTCCATCCCTGTCTGCTTTTTTTTTCTTTTTTTGGTGAAACAGCCACAGCACCCTGTCCTTCTCTGCACAGAGTAAGGACCCTCTCAGGCAGCTGTGCTGAGGTAGCATTACGCTTCATGTCACACCACTAGAGTCTGAAAGTCCTCCACACGTAGATGGGCTTACAGTCCTGTAGCCGGTGTCCACTCCTGCATTAGAGAGGAATCTCATGAATGTAGCACAACCCTGCCCTTGAAGTGTTTTATGTAGCACTACCGGATTCAAGAACAATAGGGAGTTAGAGAGCAGCAGATCTGATTTTTTAAAGTAGTCGTGGGCAGAAGTAAGCCAGAAGTTAACAGGAAGTGAACTTGGTCTACTTTCCTAGCCAATGAAATTACATAATGGCCCATCTTAGTAGTCATGTGCTTTGCTTAGAAGAGTTATTTTTAGCATTGTGCATGTTGCCCTTCCCTCTCATACAATGGTTGTCAGCTTCATTGTGGTGAATTTTTAACAAGGGCCTTTTCCTAAGCCCCTCGGAGGAGTTAATTAAAGTGATAGAGGCTAGAGCTGATGAGCCACACCACCCTGACCTTGAGGCTCTGCTTTCCCCACCTCCCTACAATTATACCTGCATAATCAGGACACACATGCACGCACACACACTCTTGTATGTTAACACACACATAGACATCATGGAGACAGCCCAAAGGACCCAGAGTCCCAGAGCCCGTGAATCACCGCGGAGCAGCACCGGTCTAATATCGCAATGGGGCGGACACATTGTTCTGTAGAGATGATTTTTATTTTCCAGCCGGATAATCGCAGCACTGTTTGGTGTTTGTGTATAGGATTTTTTCCTGTTTGCTCTCCTTCTTTTTTTTAACCTTTCCCCCCTTCCCTCTGCCTCCCTCTGTGTGTCTATGCCTCGCTGTCTCCATTCTGACGGTACGGCCTCGGTGCAAAACAGGAGACGACTTGGTATTTGGTGATGTGGTGCATGCAAATGATCCCTCTGTCAAGGCTGCTTATTCTAATATGACAGCGTAGTGAGTTATCTGGTCCGCTCTATATTGGCAACCAGATCTGCAGCTGCCAGCTAGAGGGTAGAGGCGCTCAAATGTGTGTGTGCGCGCGCGTGTGTGTGTCATCAAGCTAGACAGTCCGAGACAGAGAATAGATGAAGACATGCAAGAGAGAGAAGCCAGCCAAGACAGGCATCATATAAGCAAGAGACGGGCGGATGGCGATGAACGAGAGAGAGAGAGATAGAGAGAGAGAGTCCCCTCCACCCTCGCCCGTTCTTCTCCTCCAGTGTTAGTGCTGTTTAGTAGAGCTGTCTCTTTCAAGAACGCCATCGAGACATGAATAAAGAGAAAATGAGGAAAAAAATGTTTTGGCGAGAATGGGATGTCACAGCAGATAAGCATCACGAGCTGCTCCATATTTATTATGTGCAACAATTTGACTAACCAGAGAATTTAGATTAATAACATTGGGCCCCGGGAAGTAATTTCCTTTTTGCGAAAGTGATTTACATGGCGCATCGCTAAGAGAACAGCTCTCGCAGGCCTTTTTGTTGTGTCAGCTAAAAATAATGACATTTAAAGTACCAACCAAGGTTAATAGGCTTCCTCTGTGGTTATGAACTTTTTGTACGTGCCCCTCCCTTTTGTTCTCCACGCAAATCATCCCACTGCTTTTATAGTTTCAACATTCACACTGGTTGTAAACCATCTACCTCCTCAGACACCTTTATACCCCAACCCGCCCCTCATGTGGAGGAGTTCTTCTTCTGCCATACAGTAGCTTTGCGATGGAAATAGGGGAGATATTTGGACCATTACCTGGGATATTGGTGTAATCACTGAGTCCTGGTCCAGTTGAGCAAGTAATTACACACTCTCTGTGAAAAGAAACCTTGAGTAAATGTTTCTATAGGCAACTTCCAACACAGTTCCTTTGAACACCTTTTGATGTTAAGACTAGGCATGCATGATATTATCGGCATGCTGTTGGTATCTGCAGATTATGGCTTGAAAATGACATATCTGCCGATATTTTCTGCTGATAAAACAGAGCTTTAATTCTGCCTAAATGCTCGGTGATTCCCTAAAAAAGCTTAAAGTAATGTGACTTGACTGCCTGCGCAAAGTTCTCAACAATATACAAATAAAGACTTAAAAGTCATAGAAACTAGAGCCAATGAAAAGAACTTAAACAGCTTTCCGGGCTCTTAACTAGCTAACAGTTAGCTCACATTCTCGTCATTTTACCGGACTCAACAACATCAAACACACCGAAAATTCACTCATGGCCAAAGCCGACGCTAACAGAGAGTAACATACACATCAGTGCAAAACTAACTTACATATTCATGGACGCACACACGATAAAAAGAGTCCGTCTGCGATCACTGATGTCTCCATAGTAGGTGCGGTAAACAAGTCCGGGCATGTCTCCCTCACTGCTGTGTTTCGGGGTGGATGCTGAATTCAGGTGCGCTCAGAAACGTGAGTGACCTTTTGTACGACGCCTCTTCCGTCAAGCGTGAAGAAGGGTGCAAGACGTCTGCTTTATGGCAGTTTTTGGTCACTACAGTAAGAGTAGGCATGATATCAATTCCACTACAGGGGAGACTTAGGAGGAAAAAAAACATGTGCCTAATGTGTCAGTATTGAAATCTGCAATCCAAGGGTTGGAAAATATCGGCCAAAAATCCAATATGGTGCATCCCTAGTTTCTAAAGGCAACTTCCAACACAGTTCCTTTGAACACCTTTTCATGTTAAGACATAACTTTGTAAAAAGTACCGTGAATTTAAGCCTCGTTTGAAGTCAGAATGTGAGAAGTTCTTTTTGCACTTCACCAAGGCCTTTCCCGAGTCAGCTAAGCAGCCTCAAAAGAGTTTACTGCACAGGTGGAAGCACTGGCATTATACTTCGCACTCTGGCTGCAACTTCTACATCTCTTTAGGCTGTGTTGGTGCTTTGGATGGGGTAGTGAGCAGTTAGGTGCTGGGGGGCTGCTAAACTTCTCTATCTCCGGCGGTAAAGCTGCTGCTTGGGCTAGACGTGGCCCATCCTCCCCCCGCCCACTTCCATATTTTGGATAGATCTATTTTTGATGTCGGGTTCCTCCCCATGTCGACCAGGTGTTTTTAATGAGGTGCGCCCAATATCCCCGGCAGTCTGCGGGAGGGTAGAGTTATTGATAAATCATTAACGTCGGTGGAGAAGGTGTGGAGGAGTTGTAGCTTGCTCTACTCCGGAGAGCTGTCTTACTGCTGAATATTTCATCGGCACACAGATGTGCTGCTGTCTGTGTAACTGCTCGTGGCTCCTCAGCTCTGTGCCATTACATAGCAGCGAGCAGTATCCCCACACCTCATGCTCAATCCAAAACAGGCTTGATAAAGGAATCGCTGCACCCACCTCGTCCCAGCAGCCACCTCTGCTAAGCTCCGAACCCCTCCCACACTTTGCTAAAGTGATGTAAAGAAGGGCAGCTGCCTACGACACATGCCCCTCGGTAGGCAGGAAACAGCAAACAAATCTGTGTCATAACAGAAAGAGGCGTTTTGTGAGTTTTACCCAACCGTGGCGATGCGGCACTTCTAATGCTGCAATTCCATTAGACTTATCTCCAGAGGGGGAGACAGAGGAACGACTGCTGAGTCAGACCAGAAGGGGCCGGGGATTACTTATTCCCCATGTCATCTGCACACAGGCGTGTAGTTCATGTGCCGTCCTTATCCCCTGCTTCCCCTCTCTCCACTGCTTACTCTCCTGTGATGCCATCCTCAGTGCACCCATTTGTCTCCACTGTGTAACACTGCCACCTCCTGTCTGGGAGCCCTTGGGTGCCAGCAGGCATGGCCAAAGAGTGGGCGGCTTACAAGGAGCGCAGGAGGAAGAAAAATGAAAGGGGTGGAGTAGGATTGATATTAAAAAAAAAGAGAGCGAGAGAGAGAGGTAAAGAGGGGAAACGGGGAGGAATATAGGGGGGAAAGAGAGAGAGAGAGAGAGTGAAAGAGATCTCAGAGCTCACCCAGCCCTGATCAAAGAGCCGTCTCCCTAATCCTCCAGCTTCAGCAGTCAGCCTGTCTCTGAGCATTTCCAGTTGCCGACAAAAAGGGAAGGAAAAACACTTGCGGCTAAACTGCCCTGAAGTGCTGCTATTTTTACTCTTCCAGGAAGGCAAAAAGTGGGACCCCCTGCTGCGGGGATGCACGGGGACCGGGCAAAATTAGAAGAACAGAGTGCAGAAGAATAGGAAGATTGTGATGCTGAGCTGTGCAGACAGAGGAGATAAACAGACTCGATATACAGCCATACATTATGTCTATACAGTATCATCTCCAAAGCAGCAAGTGGGAGCATGTTTGCAGCCAAATTTGGCCTGAAGGTACATTTGATGGATATGTATCTGTGGAGGAAGGTTTACCGTGAAAGTTTGCACTCTAATAAAATCATATGCAACTTTTTCAGATCGATGTGGCTTAACTCGCGACACGCTGCTCTGCCTGGTATCAGCCTCCCAAAGACTGTGAATGAGGAGCCCGAAGGCCGCTGTAACAACAGGCGAAGACAATTGTTAGGCCAATATGCATGAAGCAGAATTATAATGGCAAAGAGTTAATGGAAAAAAAGGTGAGAGCAGGATGAATGTATTCAGAGACGGCGATGGGAAAGAAAAAATAGGGGACTGTGTGGAAGGAAATAATGAATGAATTGAAAGGAAAGGTGCGATGGGAAAAGAGCGAGGAACAGGCTGAACGGGAGGCTGTAAATCAAAGGAGGGAGTCAGGATGGAGGGAGAGAGGTGAGGTCAGTCAGATGGAGAAAGAGAGGGAGGCGAGCCGGCCAGCAGCAGCAGCAGCAGAGGAGGAGGAGGATGAAAATGTGTGGTGAGGTAATGGCAGTGATGAATAGCCCGTGGCTGATCAGTAGAAGCCAGGTTGGTGTTTGAAGATTAGATTTTAATACAGCGCTTTGACTCAACTCTGCTCGCAAAATAATCACAGGGAGAAAAAAAAAGCAAATTACAAATTATTTCATACAACACAAACTGATTATGCCTGTTTGCCCTTGATGAGGAGGGCCTGCACGAGCTGCCATGTTTAGGTTGCTCAGCTCAGGCTTGCATTATAGTGGGGAGGTGAGTTAATAATTCACAATAACTTAAAAGCGAGTTAGACAATATTTGTGAATATTCCTCACAGCGAGTGCGGCCCTAAAATGATTGCCAAAACGCTCGCGTGTCTGACATCAAAGGCTCGTCTGTCCCAGCGTGTCGTCCTGATTTATTGAGCAGTGTTTCTGGACGTGCAAATAAACAGGGAAACCCGACTATTGTGATGCATTCATGTTCAAAGTGATGGAAATAGTTTAATAATTTGACAGGGAAATGGAGAACAGCCATCGCCTGAGAGGTACGCATGGTTTTGATACTGAGAGCTTTGTGCGTTTGTTGGCTTTGGTTCGTCTTTGTCTCGTGGTTTAGCTGCTGAACAGTAGAAACAAATGAGTTATCGCCGTGGCTTAAAGCGACTAACAGAGAGGCTGCATTTATATGAATAAGACCCCCCCTTTAGATCTGAATGGAAATTGTACCTCTGTTTGGACACTCTGATGTTAATGCACTGACGTATTGATTGAGAGTAGGAATGCACGATATTATCGGTATGATAATGGCTTGAAAATGACATATCATATATTTTCTGACGGTAAAACAACACTTTAATTCTGCCTAAATGCTTCGATGAGTCCCTAAAAAAGCTTGACGTAATGCTACGACATCAACTCAGCACGAGTGTGCTCACACTGCCTGCGCAAAGTTCTCAACAATATACAAATAAAGACTAAAAGGTCACAGAAACTCAAGAGTTGTGAAATCTGTTTGACTTCTATTCATTGGCTTAACTAGCTAACAGTTAGCTCACATTCTCATTCATAAAACTACATCAAACACGCCGAAAATACACTCATGGCCAAAGTCGACGCTAACAGAGTATAACATAAACATCAGTGCAAAACTAACTTACATATTCATGAACACACACACGACAAAAAGAGTACGTCTGCGATCACTGATGTCTATGGTAGTAGGTGCAGTAAACAAGTCCGGGCATGTCTCCCTCACTGCCGATGACGGGGGGATGCTGCATTCAGGTGCGCTCAGAAACGTGAATGATCAGACACGTGACATTTTGTACAAGAAGGATGCAATATGTCTACGGTATGGCAGTTTTTGGCCACTATAAAAAGAGTTGGCATGACAACAATTCCACTCCACTGGAAAAAACATGTGCGCAATACATCGGTATCACAATCGGCAAAAGGGTTGGAAAATATCGGCATATCGGATATAGGGGAAAAAATCCAATATCGTGCATCCCTAATTGAGAGGTTTGATGATTGAATAATAGGTTCAGTATGTTCACCTTATTGTATGTGCTTGTGTGCCTGACCAGTATAAGCAGGGAGGATTCAGCCCGTCTTTGCCAACCAGTCCGGTGGCCAGTGGGGGGACTAAAATAGTACTCCGTCTGTTGCCAAGGTTACAACATTGACAACATGACGTGGCCATTCATTCTCAATACTGTATCTCCCTGGCCTTCTGTGAGAAAGTGGCTGCTAATCTTAGCCCTCAATCTACCCGCCTGTCAATGTGAAGAGGGAAGCAGGCGAGGTATGGGATGAAGGGAGTTGGGTCGGCTCCGTCCCCTCGCATCGCGCCCCGTTCCGCTCATCAACAGCCCCTCCCCTATCCGCCGCCGCCGTCACCAAACCCCCCCCTACAGCTTCTCTCTCCAGGCGGTGCGTGTTACCTCAACCTGCAGATAAAAGCCATTGGTCCCCCGCTCCTCCTGCCACAGTGTGATGGGTGAAATCAGAGCTGTTTCTATGCAGACCGAGGTGTCACTTTTCCTCTTTTGCAGGTACGCGGCGGCTCGAGGAGGAGAGAAGGGTTGAATGGCAACCGGATGGTATTCACAATAAAACTGTAATTGAAAGATATGTTATCGTGACTATTTCGAGCTGAGGAAAGTGGTATCAAAGAGACATTCCTGCTAAAAAAAAGAGAAGAAAGGGGAACCTCTTTTAATTAAAAAACAGTGCTCAAAGGGGCGACCAAAAGTTGAAACTGGAGGCATGTTTGGCATGAATAAGTTGCCCCTCTCCTTTGTGTGGTGACACTGACAAATAGAGCTCCGCGTGTGAAAAGGAGACTTATCTTTGATGGGTAATGAATTCAAAGTCATGGAGATGAACGTGCTCTTTGAGGTTCAGAGGGCTTTAGCTGAAGTCATATTATCTCACTCCAACAAATGGGAGCCGCGCTGTCACATGGTGCCATCCCCACGACTTGATTCGTCAGAGGGAGAGAGAGAGTGTGATGTCTCTGTAGGCGCAGATGGACGCCTTTTTGCTTCAGAGGTATTGTTATTGTGATAGCAGTACATTAGTACATGCTGGTCATTCTGGCTGCCTTTCAGTATGGTCAAGTTGTGTAATAGCCTGTGTAGCACACATAGACGGGGAATTGATTTTTGTGGTGCACACATTGCT
This sequence comes from Semicossyphus pulcher, assembly GCF_022749685.1. Taxonomy (NCBI): domain Eukaryota; kingdom Metazoa; phylum Chordata; class Actinopteri; order Labriformes; family Labridae; genus Semicossyphus; species Semicossyphus pulcher. Next base: position 24,768,101 of record NW_027211637.1, read on the forward strand.
AAAGCAAAGCTATAGTCCGGTGGGTGTGCTGCTCTGATGTTGTTCCAAGTCAACAGTCGCCCTAGCTGAGGACACCTGCAGGCTACCAGTGGCCAGACGCATGGATATTTAACCAGTTCTTTGTGCTGAACCTTTTGTGTTTTTATGACAGACACAGTTTTCAAGATGTGCACAAACCCATTTCTGCTCAATTGCTCCCAGCGGCGGCTCCAAATAGATTTAGCAATGATACTGAGAGAGGGGAGATAGGGAGCAGGAGAGAGAGAGGAGAGAGAGACCTCGAGAACAATGAAAAGGCAAGAAGGGGAGAGTGAAAAGAAAAAAAAAATTGGGTGAAAATGAGCCAGAATGGGATTTTTGCAGTTCAGTTAAGAAAGGCTTTGAATGTATTTGAATCACAGACTTGATCTGCCACCAGCCTATTTTTATTAGCTGCTTGACAGTGCAGCATAGTGTTGGGATTACAACCAGTGCCTGTGTTATTCAGGGCTCCTCACAGCTAAATTTGTATTTGAGCATTCCTTGCACGCCTCTGCCTTCTCCGAGCACACACTTTAATGCCTTTTCCAGCCTGCCTTTTTGTTTTCAAACTACATAATTTTTGTGTCGCGGGTCACATATTAGGAAACAAACATGGCAGCAATTAGAAATGCTTATCTCGTTCCCTTTCTTCCCCTCATTTCTTACCGTGTGATTCCTCATCCTAATATCGTGAGAGAATGGAGCGGATATTCAAATGAGTTCTTTTATTATGGGCAATATTAAAGCGAGGCTTTGACGTTCTTCAAATTCTTAATTGAAAAGAAATGTATCGTATCCTCTTGAGTGGTGTAAATCATATCCCTCCTCCATCCCCTGTGCGCTAGTTTATGTTATCTGTGTCTAATTCATGCCACACTTAATTTGGCCTTGATTGTAAATGTCCGGGGTGAGACGAGAGCCTTGTCGCTATTGTGCCCGTGCCTGAGTCGTACACGGTCTCGCAGGATTAGGTGATTTTGAGTATCAACTCGGTTCTCAAACGAGCATCGCTCTCATCGGATGAAAAACCTCTTTATGACTGTCACAGTCCTCTTCCTCTCCCCGAGTGGAATCACAGGCTGTGTTTACACCCAGAGTGAAACCTAAAAGATTTACAGGAAGGAGAGACGTCTCCCCCTCTGCTATTGTTGAAAGAAGTTGCCTTAAGCAATTTAGTTCTAAGCGTCCTTCATTACTGGCAAACATGGTGAACACATGCCGTGGATTTGTCACAATTAAACCAGGGCTTGGCTTGGACTTGGAGAAAGATGCAATAAAGACGACAGTTTATTTAGGATAAACTCCCCAGCTCCTCTGAGCTTCACAGGGGAAACCTCCACACTCTAAATCTAGTTGCACGAACATATGAGGGGATAAAGTGGCTCTATTACATTTGTTGACTCCTAAGATCCTCTCTGAAGCTGCAGCGTATTGCATTTGTTGGCTCTTCCATCCCTGCTAGCCTTCTGCACGGCTTCTCGGATTGAATCAGACAGTGCCCAGATCCTCACCATTGCATGGGATGAACACTATTGAATTGCTTGGCTTGTAGATCCACAATTCTAACTTCTTTAGACTATATTGAATTTACCATCCTGGCCAATCAATAATACTAAGTTTTGCAGGCGGTATTGAACTCTATCCTCACACATCTACTCTGTGGTTGGTTTGCTCCGGAATGTGCAGCCTGTCACGCACAGAAGAACAGATTCTGGCTTTTTCAAACAAAGGTTATAAAGCCGTGGGACTTGTGCAGACTAGGGCACATAGTAAAACAAAAGGAGTGCTCACCTACCGGACATGTAGTCGGATAAAATGTGAGTGGAATCCTGTTCCTGCAGAGGGAAGGAGGATAGGTAGCCTCTCGTTCTTTAATGCATGCTATCTTCTGTGTCTGTGCGTTATATGTTGAATAAGTCATGTAATTTGGTAATCCAGATGGTTTAATGTCTGATGACACACGGCCCTGAAGAGTACTCCGTCCTCTGTAAGCCTGTACATGATAGCAGTAGGCCTAGAGGGCAACAGCATAGCAGTGCATTGCTGTGGCATTCAGTGCATTGCGATTCACCATTGGCCCCTTGGGTAATGAAAGGCCTAATAAATGAATCCATCAGAGTGTCTGTGTGTTGCTCTCTGTGTGTATCTGGGATGCAGTCAGGCCCAGACGTGCCCAGTCTCCGGGCACACAGAGGAAAGGGATGCCATCGCTGGCAGGCCTGATGAATGGGTGGCACGCCGCGCCGTGACAAAGACGAATGTGACAGCCCCCGTCCCGCAAAAGGGGGGCGGCGCTCAACTACCGCCGAGGGGGGGGCGGGATCACGTGATGCTGACCGCCTCCCCTTCCTGGTTACATCGCCTACTGGCTGAGCCTAAAGTGGCGGACGAGTCGGAGGGGGGAAAGAAGGATATCAGATCATCCTATTGAGCGTGGGCCTCGCTCCTTCAGAGGAAGTGGGTGAACCTCGTTGTATACATTTCCTGTGATGGAAATAACAAACACTCCTTTAAACCGAGAGCAGTATTTAATAAAAGCGACCGACAAAATAACCGGCTTAAACCAACACAAAGGAATTCATCAATAGATCTCTTCGAACAGAATTGATGCAGTAATCTGTGCGAGATGGTAAATAGTGGAAGGGCCCCGAGCTCTATTTGGTTTTCAACATTATTAGGAGGTGGGAGGAAATTAAAGACTGCAGATCAATAGCAATATTTGTTTTATATTACTCAGGTGTCCTTCGATTGTCTGCATGAGTGAGCGACTGCACTCCGATTTTGGTGACTGTCTCTATCAGATAACTACATACTATGGTCTATTAGGCGGATCACTTACACTTAAGATGAAGACGCTCTTGTACTTCTTTCGAGTGGCTGTCGGCAATCACTCATGTTACAGGGCAGCTTATTATCATCAGGGTTGAACAGGAGAGAAGAGGGGGACTTTGTTATTAAAGAAATCACTCCAGCTTCATTTTAATCATTAAGATAATGCGACGTTCCGCGCAGGTTCAGGATATTTTGAGCTTTCACCCAAACATTTGAGGCCAGACTGGAGTTTTTTTTTTTTTTTGTTGCAGCGAAGGAGACGAGAAACCTCCTTGACCTCACTTCCAAACTCCTCAATAGACAGAGTCATCTTCTCCGCGGCGAGAAGGAGGGGAGGCGGGGGTCGGTTAACTATCCCCTTTAGGATAGGCCTTCGGTGAGAGGGAGAGAAGCACCGAGGGGTAAGTCAATGGGAAACTGAGATGATTAAGAGGCTTTCACTGTTAACAGAAAAGCGAGGATTGGTTTCTATTGCACCCTCTTCTTTTCACGGCCGGGTCTAGTGGACAGGCTGCTGCTGTAGTCTGAACAGAGCCCAAGCCTTGCCTATTAATAGACTATTGAGTGCTATTGATCCCTGGCTCGTGTGACACATAAGATACAATGAGCCATAGATCCCGGTAAAGAGCCATGTCTTTCTTTTCACTTTTTACCACAATTGCATATGATTATAGGAGTCTGAAGATGAGTCAGAGAGGCCTATCTCCCCGTAACGATGACCAGAAGCGCGACCAGAGTAAAACGCCAACTGCAATTTGGAAACTTTTGTCATAAACACAAAAGCTCTCGAACAAAATGGCCACAATGGAGACTTGGCGTTGCCTGGACTGAATGCTGCCCCTCCATAAATTGATGGATAGGTTTTTGTGCGAGCTACCCAAACATGGATGCGTTTCAAAAAGTGAAGATGCTTTCTCTCTGCATCCAAGGTGAGAATAACTCCAAAAAGCTGCTATACAATTACGGATAAATTAGAGGGATAATGACGAGAGGGAATGGTGGTTATATCAATAACCCCTCTAATGGTCAATTCCAGAATGCTGTCTGCTGTGTGCTAGATTTAGTGTAATGGATAAGGTGCCTGTTTAGCAGAGGCTTACTTGTCGCCAAACGAGGGAACAAACCTCAAATAGCCAAATTAAAAACTGAATAATAGATGAGCGATGCCAGGATGAGAGAGAGGAGAGGAGACAGCTGTAATTTCTACTCTTGGAAGAAAAAAAGAAGCCTTGGCATGTAATTGTGGAGAATTTATAAGGGCACAGGAGATAAATAGAGACAATAGGAGATACACATCCCACTGTGAGAATCACCTTCACTGAAAGACACTTAATACTGATGGTTATCACAGGTGAAAGTCTACAAAATCTTCCAAACATTGTAACTGCTGCTGTTATTAGGCTTGACTGGGTGTTTGTGTGCAGGAGTGCTTTATCCTCTTTGCAGGAAAACAGCAGCAGACCTGAGATGATAAGAAGTTTTTGAGTTATGTTGGAACGACAGAGAGGAAGTTTATTTTGGCAGCGTGTTGCATCAGAATGTTGACGCTTAACAAGGGATGCGCAGCGTGTGCAGTCCGCGGGGCATTACTTTCAATCTGCATGAAAGAGGGATGTCTGAGGAGCGTCTGCCTGTGAGAAACCTTTAAAGGGCCAGTTTGCCGATTTTCAACCTCAGTGCTATCATGCTATTATGGGGAGCTAACGGCATTATGGTAGGAAAAAAAATGCGATTTCGCTCTGTGCCTTTGGAGGACGCTATCCGCTTCTCCAATGAGCCCTGGAAAACCTAGACGGCATCATCGGGTGGAGGCCAGGGAGCTCGCTAAACTACACTTCCTCAATCGAGGACGCCCGCCTCCGATGTCATGTCTCGTTCAAAATCGTCAGGTTTTAAATTGTAGACTGCTGACCTGAAGACTTTTTAGACAATCCACCGGTATATTCTCATCGTGTTTTGGATTCTGTCCCGCTCTGAGCCGTTGCCTGCAGCAAAAACAGTAGTATTTCACTCCAGCGTCTCTCGCTGGGCCGTTCCTTTCAGATGGAGGGGCGCAATGCACGCTGGGTGTCAAAGGAATGTAGAATGGGCGAAACCGCAAACTGTTTGTACAACTTTCTCCACAGCTATGCCGCCAATTTCAAATATGATTGCCTCTATCGATTACAGAGAACACCAGCTTTGACTGACGGAGGCTTTTTCCCAGAATGCCATGCCGTGGGAAGGTTTGACCTCTGCCATGTGTTCAAAGACACACACACCACTTCTGAAACCTATGAGGCTGTTTGAGGTTTGCAGAGGGGCTGGATCCGCCACAAAATGGATTAAACAGCGAGTGGTACAAACATGTTTTTCTAATAAATATAAAAATAGCTGCTTCTGGGACTGCAAAAGAAACAACTAGTTTACTCACAATAGCATTATGGGTAATGAGGGTGAAATTGGTTCACACGGCACAATATTATAAGCCCCAGTTATTGTCATCTGGAGGAGGGAGTCAGCGTCTGCAGCCCTGCTAATAACAGGAGTCTGACTCATTCTGTGTTTTTAGCTCGCTGGGTTTCCACTGGGATTGTTTTTTTTCTCTCTCTCTCTCCGTGCACCTGCGAGAAAAAAAGGACTTCCCTGCTTGGCGGCTGGTGATGCAATCTGATATGAGTGGGGGCTATGTGATCACAGAATAGCCTCTCTGGTGAAGAGGTGAAGCTATTACTGCACCATTGAGTGCAGGTCATTTGCCACAGCCACCTGGCCCTCTGATCGCTGCTTGGAAGGGGCTGGAGGAGCTGGACCGGCCTCTCCCCCTTTGTTGTCCTTTGTGCCTCTGCAAAGAAAACCATCTTAACAACCCAGGTGGGGTCATAGATTTTCAAATTAAAATGCTAATTATTTGGAAAACGCTTGTTTTTTTGCTTGTTTTAGAAAGAGGTTGAAGTCTCGTCGGAGGGAAGGTCATACAGCAAAACCTTAAAATATGCAATTGTAACAGTTGTTTTCATTTAGTCATGAATTTAAATGTTGCATTTGAATAACATTTTTACTTAATATTTTTTATTCTAAGCCTTTTTAATGACCATAGTTTGGAAATGACATGTAACAAGGGAGACGTATGCAGATCGTCTCATCCAGCGTCGCAGCTCTGCAAAGTGAACAGTCATGACTTCTCTTCAGGGAGCTTCAACATGGTGTTCTTCTTTCAGGCGTAGCTTGTCCAGATCACGGCATCCCAGCCTTTCACAGTTCGTACGTTGCAGAGCGCAGTGGGAAAAGAGGTAGAGTGTAAGATATGATTCGGAGATGGTGAGATTGCCTTCGCTCGCATCTAAAATTTATTTCATCGCATTTGTATGGCACATAGATCCAAGTGGTCGGACTTGTTGTTTGATACGCTTATTCTCCGTAGCATGTTTAAAATCATGTCACGCCAAATGGAGCGCTGTCTCATCAAAGTTTCAGAGCTGTTTGGAGAGCCTGAGAGGAGAGGACTGTAATGGAGAGACGTTGAGGAGGGATCCCGACAGCATGTTGGTGAAGAAGGCCTGCTGGCTTTTCAGCTCACACACACAGATGGACGGTGTGTCAGGGGAATCTCACACACACTGATCAGAGCCCCCTCCCCTACCACCCCCCTTCCCCGTCCAGCAGTGGGAGGAAATGGGACTGAACGAGAGGAGGAAGAGCGGGAGAAGGAGTTAATCACCGCGCTAATGCTGCACTTCATCATCGTTTCCTGAGCCCGCCTGCTCGCCCTCGCTGCCAGTGCTTGACTGTCTGCACAGCGCCCCCCGTCTCCTTGTTGTAGCTACTACACTGTTTACTAGCACACAATGAGCTTTTCTCTCCATTAAAATAACTGAAACTCAAGTAGCATAACATGTTTATGGAAAGGACTTGCAAAGCACCATATGAAAGTTGCTGATCCTTGAAGGTGATTCAAGTGGCCGCCGATAGGGAGAGGATTTGGACTGACCTTGGCTGTCGTGCGTCAGATATGTAAACAGGGCAAAGTGCTTTTTGTGCTTTTTCATGCATGCCCATTTGACACCGGTCCTTTGAGGAGGACTTATTTATTTTTGCAAAGGCCCACATGCGGTGTGTTGACCCTGTGTTTGCACACAGCTCGTGTGACGTGTGAGCGTGTGCTTTTATATTCTGGTTTTGTGTGCGCGCTCAGCTGTTAGTGCACGTGTGCATAAGTGCATGTAGGACGCATGCCGCGCACGGAGATGGATCTGAGACCGACGGTGAAGGTGAGTGAGTTTAAGCAGGCTCCTCCCTCGGGCTCTTGTTCCTCAGACAGTTACAAACAGGATCTTAGGAAGTGCTGTGCTGTGCTGCCGTGCATGGCCGACCGTCAGCCTGGCCTCAAAAATATGAGTCCATGTGCGACACGCATAACTCATAGCCCTGCTGCCACACCCGCCCCACTGCCCTGGCAGGCACTCCCTCAGACCATAACAGCTTCCACTGCCTGCTAAAACCCCATTTTAGTTTGGTGGATTGCATACTGCAAGGTGCCATTCATGCCCAGGCTAGTGCACTATCCCTGTCTGTATCTCTGATAAATGCACCTGCTCTCACACAGTGTACCCTCGGTGAGATCTTTGTACAAAGCATGCAAAGCTAATGCCAGCTTTATGGCTTTTATGCTGCATTTGAATAGCTGAGATGTCTGTTGGTATCTTTACAATTTGTGAGAAATAGCTGCTGGAGAAATTAACTGACATGGGATCTGTACACAAGGTGCTGACACGCTCATAACCTCTTTAGCTGTAAGGTGTTCTGATGATGTCTCACTCACATAGACACGGTTAAAAATGATGCTTCCAGTGCACATCAGTTTGTCCCCGGTGCTAATTTAAGGCACTGAGGTTGTGCTACAGGATGGCAGGTCTGCTTTTTCGACTCCTCTGGGGCTTTACAAGCTACAAACAGACAAATAGTGTCTTTAAAGATGGGATCATACAGTCTGAGGCGTTACCACGGCTGCAGGGTGGTATGTTGTGATGGCGTGTTGCGCGTGTGACTTTGAGTGATAGAGTGACAGCCGCATGACAGGAGTGTGCTGTGATCACAGCTCTGTTGGGGAGACACCGATGGCAGTGCTTGGCTAGACGCCCATCAGTTTGTCTATCTGTCTGGTCATACTATAGGCGCACATACACACACGCGTAAACACACCTTACTCATAGATTAATGGGTGCTTGTCTGTCACACACATATGCCCGCACTCACAGTCAACAAACTGGCGGAGGAGACGCCACGGTGCACTGATTTCAGCTTTGGTTCCACATCACCTCCTACTAATGGCGGTAATTAATTGATGAATGAGGTCAAATCGGAGATATCCATGCACGTCTCAATTCGGATACAACCCCATCTCATCCCTTTGCTCACCTCTCTGCCACCCCCCCAAGTTGTTTTCTTATTGCGCAGTGCACCACATTCCCTCTGTGCTCATCTGCATAAGACCTTGGGATGAATGTTAACGATGTTTAATTAGACAAGACGTGGGATGGATGAGTGGGTGGAGGCAGCGAGGCCAGGGTGGTGCTGCCTCCCGCTGGGGGGAGAGAACACATAAAACACACACATAGACCCCTGCAAGCATTAACACACACACACACACCGATCACACGCGCACACACACTTGATTAACAATAAATGACCATTAAAAGGCCAAAAGCTGCCGCTGAACATGACCTTACATGTGATTGGTACGTTCTGACTTAGTGCTGTGCTCCTAATCACATATTTTACCAGCATCAAGGGCACCGGCCTCTCATTGTTTGTACCTTATAAATTAAGCATTTATAAATGCAATTTATTTGTGGGCTATTATGTAGTGATAACTAACTGCCCTTGCTGGTAAATCTAATTAACCAAACATTTATTTCTCCAAAGCTTTCTGTCTGGAATTTTCCGTTCGAATTAATCGTCCCAAAATGAGCGAGATCCACATTTAACACGATTAAATTTATCCTCCTGGCTCGAGCCCTTGACTGTGCTCAGACACTTTGTAAAGTGTTTTGCTACCATTTTAATAGCAGTAGTAGCAGTCTGCATTAAAAGAAGCCACTGTCAGTCAAAGCTGGTGTTCTCTGTAATCGATAGAAGCAGTAATATTTGAAATTGGCGCCATAGCTGTGAAGAGAGTTGTACAAACAGCTCATTGTTTCGCCCATTCTATATTCCTACAACACCCAGCATGCATTGCACCCCTCCCTCTGGCTCAGAGCGGTACAGAATCCAAAATACGACGAGAATATACTGGTGGATCATCTCAAAAATCTTCAGGTCTGCAGTCTACATTTCAAACCTGACGATTTTGAACGAGACATGACATCAGAGGCGGGCGTCCTCATTTGAGGCAGTGTAGTTTAGCGAGCTCGTAGTCTGGCGCATTGGAGAAGCGGATAGCGTCCTCCAAAGGCACAGAGCTAAACTGCATTTTTTTCCTACCATGATGGCATTAGCTGCCATAATAGCATGATAGGACCGAGGTTGAAAATCGGCGAACTGGCCCTTTAAAACTCCTCATTATTACTTTCAGGACTTATTAGAGCCCACTTTCAGTAAATGTATGGTTTACAACTGGCTGACTGGGATCAATGCTAGGTGAGTGCACTGCGATGTGCGCCTGAGGCTGGCGAGCTGGCTTTTCATTCTTATCTATCAAAGACGAAGACAACTTTCTCGTCCCAGCTCGCGCTGTATAAACATTTCCACTACACTGATCTGTGAAAGAACATCAGGCGGCAGCTTACTGTAGAGTAATCCAGTAAATGATCGGCGTGTCGTTTCGACAGTGCAGCCATTGCAGAGATAAGGGGATGCAGATGTTTTCTCGCTAGCTGTTCCCAGATGAGATGTCATTATCCGGGGCTTGGTCCCAGACCTGCTGTTTTTTAGCCCATCTCCTCAACTGGGTGACTGACTGTGGACCGGATGCAAAGGCACACTCAAATGTGCACTTTATGCCTATTGCTCGCTGCTGTCTCCTCCAGGCTTGGGCTTATCTCGTGGTCACGGCCAGACAGAGACACCTGCGAATGCAGCGGATTAGCAGGCTGCCTGGAGTAAGGCGTTTAATGCATCGCCCCGAGGATCCAGGGCTGAGGGCAGGCTGAGTTGTGAGGCTGACGCAAGCTCAATGGAGGCATCTCAAGGCCTAGATTGAGATCAATGACTTCTCAAAGCTGCCATATAAAACATTCAATGAAGGAGTCATTAGAGAGATGCAGGTAAACACGCTTTGATTACAACGGAGAAAAAGAGGAGTGTGTTCGCTCTTTTAAAACTCTGAAACAACAACAAGGCTGCGTGTTCTCCTTTGTGTTTGAGATGCCATGTTGAATCTCCACTCTTAATTAATTTGGTGAGCACAGAGAAGGGAGCGTTTGTCACCCCTGCTCTCGCCTGTTAGTGCTATTTGTCTCCGGGTGACCTTTGATTTCACACTGCATTGGTTTTCTCCCGTTATGGACAAGAGGCGCTTTTTGCTGACAACAGAGGAAACCTTATCTTTTAAATAAGTAATTCCTCAACTGCTCAGTGAGTTCACCAGCAGCAAAATATTGGGATTGCTGAAAAGGCAGACACAGAGGCACACTGGGGAAAAGATCTCCTCTCTCTATATGCTACAGCACCTTCGCCTGACTCTCATTATAAATTCCACGACTCAGTGTTTGAACAAGGCTTTCGACACGATAGTATATTATATACTACAAGAATGCTTCTGTTTTAGACAAGACACATATGGAAATTTGTTTATTTTATATAGTATACAGGCACAGGAAACCAAAATAGCACGATAGCCTTCTTATTATGTATATTAGGGCCTAATGTGTATAATAGTAAGCACCTAAAAGTTTAAAATTAGTTTAATCAAAATTAGAAATATCCATCCTTTATCTATACTGCTTATTCTGCTCAGGCTCGCGGGGAGGCTGGAGCCGATCCTTGCTGTCATTGGGCGAGAAGTGGACTGACCGGCTGTCAATCACAGGGCTGACAACCTTTCACATTCGCATTCACACCTACGGGCAGTTTTAGAGTCAGCAATGAGCCTAACGGGCATGTCTTGGGAGGAAGCCGGAGTACCCGGAGGTAACCCACGCATGCACGGGGAGAACATGCAAACTCCACACAGACAGGCCCACTTCATCCGGACCAGGGTTCGAACTAGGAACCCTCTACACCACCGTGCAGCACCAAATTAGAAATATTTGTATTTAAATATTTCTAAAGACATGTACGGAATAGATTCCTTGTAACAATAGTCACACAGCTATTTGGCTGTTAGCGTAGTCTGTGAGTTATTAATGGCTGCAGCTGACGACTGATGGCCGTGGATGTAGAGAGTGGACAGTGGTTGTCTATTTTCTGCTGTGAGAGTTTAATTTTGATCATTGATGACATATTTTCGGCGGCAGGTGCTGAGCGTTGACGGGGAATGCTAGCTTCATAATAACACAGCACTAGCTAATGCTACAGGGCCATCAGTTAGCATTGCACACGTAGCTTTGGAACAAATAAGGGCCTCTCAGCCAACGTGCAACAGCAACTGTGATATTGATAGCAAAGCATTTTGCAAGTCACCATTCAGTGACTCCTCTGATTCTGACTCAAACAGAACAGTCAGGGCTGCACGAAGCTAATTGTCACATGCGCCGTTGTTGTAAGCGGAGCCAGGCAGGTGTCAATCAAAATGTAATCTGCCACGCCCACACAGTCATGGTGAAAATGGACTGAACAGCTAAATGAGCTCTTTTTTTTTGAGTACTTAAAACCTTTAGATGTACTTTAGAGTTCTTTGGAAGCTAAACGAGACGCCATGTTTTCATATGATACATGTTCTTTAATATTTGAAGCCATTTTCCGGACTCTTTACTGGGCTTGAAAACTGGACACACACTACAGTCAGTTGTTTGGAGGCCCTGTGGTTAGGAGGTCTCTATGTGAGTGTGTATGGACAGCTCTGTGTTTGGCATCTGCTCTGTGAGCGACATAGACGGCACAGAGGGGGCAGGTTAATCGTCGTATTGTAGAGAGGTTTAGGCAGTGACACAATAGCACCAGCCAGGCCTCCTTGGCACCAGCTGGGGCACAGAGCTGTAGGTTTTTCGGGAAGGAAGCATTGATTGGTGTGATGGCTGGAGTGACTGAGAGGTGGGACGGATGAGGGAATTGCAGGGGGATGGATGTGTTGGCACCTGGCTCTGTGGGTTCTGGCTGGTTGCTGGAGCAGTCTCCGGTAACATTGATGCATGGCTATGAATTATATTATGCCTTGGCAGCTGCTTACTCCCAGATTCATCTTAGCAGTCATTGGTTTATTTATTTATTTGTTTCCACAATTTGTCAAAAGTGTTCCCAGGTAAAAAAAGAAGAAAAAATCAACCTAACAAGATTTAAAAATGAGGCCGATTTAGGGTATTTTACCGAACGGGTATTTGTGCGAGTAAAAGCGTTATGACAGCTCGCAAAGGTGTAGCGGCTAAATTCTGATGGAGTGCTTTGTTTCTGCCCAAATGTCACTAGGCGAGAAAAAAGATTGCGTGGAAAAGTACAAGACGTTTTTTCTCCAAACATCCCTCGAACACCTGCCTGGAAAGCTGCCGGGATAACACCTCATTCAACGGCTGCCTGCGAGCTGAAGCCGCTCAGGCTGGGGGGGGAGATAGAAGTGATGCCTTGGGCCTTTTGTTCAACCCTGACATGGCTGTTCGGACACCTTTGTTCTGGGCGGAGAGGCCCATTCACAGCGTGCCCGGGGAACAAATTGAATCTGGTTGACAATTAATAGCCGTGCGGCATGTTTAATTAAGAGCATGTAGCCAGAGAGAGACGTGAGGGAGATAAACAGAGGAGAGCTGCACGGAGCCAGACTGGCCTCACAAAGGAGCGGGCCATTGGAGCGTCTGGCTGATCGATTCCCCTCCGTCTGCAGAGAGCAGCATTCACAAAGAGCAGCCTGCGTTTCCCCTCTCGACGGGCCAAACTTTAAGAGGGGGAGAGATGTGAGACTGATAATGCACACAAGGCAGATGGGAGTATGCAGATAGAGGCAGAAAAGTTGGGGAAAAGTTAGCTCAGTGGAAAAACAAAGTGCAAGTGAAACCTATACAGCTGCTCGGATGCACTTTAGTAGCTTCAATTTGGTGAATTTGACCTTGAATTTCCTGATTATCAGAGTTGAGTGGCCATTGACTGTAGCTCATGTGGATGGTGTGTGTTACATAGATGTCTGGTGTTCGAGTCTGCTGTTGGGAGGCAAAAACATGCATGCCGGCAAGCTGCTTTGACTTCAGGCGTCTGTGACCTTCACAGTCCCACATTCCCGTTATTGTAACATGAACACAAAGCGGCAGCGAGCCAGGAGAGAGAGGAGGAGAGAGAGCACTTGACAGCTTGTCTGATAGGCCAAACAATACCAGCCATGGCCAGGCGATGCACCGGACAGATAGTCACACACACACACATATACGCGCACACTTCAATTAAAGCGAGCCCTCCTCCAGAACTAACAATCACATCAGTCAGCGAGATGGCAGGAGCTGAGAGGAGATAAAATGAGAGCAGTTCATGTGAGGATTTGACTGATACTGTTTGTGTGCCGGCATGTACAGTCAGCGTTCATATATGTGTGCGTGTTCTGAATGGACATGTGTGTGCTGACAGGCGTACAGAGAGATGACAGGAGTTGCAGGAATGTAACTTGTTCATGTAGGAATTAAAAGGGCTTGCGCGCGTGTGTGCGTGCCTTGCAGACTGTGTACAGGAAGTAGCGATAGAGGATAACGGCACGAGTCTGACAGACAAAGGGTGATCCTTTCATGCTGACGAGGAGTTGGGGGGGAAAAAAAGAGTTTCTGCCGGCTAATTGGCCTGAGCTGGAGATCTGGCCGTCCCTTTGGTGAATTTCCAGACTCGTCTTGTCTTCATGTTTCTTCTCTCCGTCTCCAGAGCAGAGAGTGTCGTTCTCTGCGGATGGACAGTGTGGGCTCAATATCTCATCCTGTTTCCCTTCACGACATATACTGTAGTCGATTAAAGACATAACACTTTGCCCTTTCACACATAATCTGCCTCTTCAACCTGTTTCCTCGCCTCTTTCTCTCTGACTCCTCCACCACCACCTCCTCCTCCTCCTCGTTCCTCTCCTTTCACATGGCGAGCAGGCTTTGGTCTGTGTGTCACAATTTGTTCGCCTGTCAGAACATTCTGGATGTTTGTATTTTGCTCTTTCACCGTAGCTGCATATTGAGAACATGCTGAACCAAGCGCCGTAAACTTTGCATAACCCGGCATATTCTGCGCACAGCATGCCGCTTGTGCACACGCACATATTTGCACCACATGCTCACAGGCGCACGTGCATGACCCCATGAGGCAAATGCGCTGCAATATTGAAGGAAGGCCTGTAGGTGGTTCTCGGGTGTGTCTCGGATTGAAAGTTAGAAATTGGTTTCATGCAAGGGTGCCTCAGTCATTTGGCCGCACTGAATAGTGGAATCCAGAGGATAATGCAGGCATTAATTGATTCTGGAGCCTGAAATAAATAGGCTTTCAGGCTCACACGAGACAGGACTCCGCTCATTTGTGCCTTTCAAGGAATCTTCCCCCTCTCACCTCCGTGGAGAGGTCCTTCAGGAGCCTTAAAATGAAGCTGACAACAGATGATTGATATGAAGTGAACGGTGACCTTCTAGATTCCTCCGTCTCTCATTTATGCACGATACCGCCGCTCCTTGACTTTTTCGTAAATTTGGTGATATTTGAGGATGTAATGCTTAGATTCCTACAATGTCTCCGCAGAGAGAAATCACACCTCAATTATATTTAGATGACATTTAATGTCATCTCAGTGGATTTTCGCCACAATATCTTCCTCACACAAAGCATAAGAAAGCAACAAATGTAGCATTTACATCTGCACTCTGTATTAAATTGTAAAATTACATTAGGAGTGAAACAGACCTGGCGGCTTTTGGAGGTACAATCTGACACGGCACTTTCAATACCTGCTGCATCTCAAAACGAGAGCATCTGTCAAATCAAAGACAAACAGTAGACTTTATGAGAGGAGACACAAAGACAACCACTTTCTCTTGTAAGTTTTTCCATCTTTCGGTGAGCAGAAGTTGGGTTTGAGAGGGAGAAAAGTTCAGCAGCAGAGTGGGGTAGCAGTCTGGAGTCTCGGCAGTGGGGCTCGGGTAAGGTTAACATCGTGGAGGCTCCACCACTCTCCGTTCTCCTTGGTTGGGCTGTCAGCGGGGGGGAAACAGACATCCTGCTGCATAGATGATGAAGAGGACGTGCGGCGTGGACGCCAGAGGTCAGACAGCCACGGGGCGCCAGGAAGTGAACCTGGCTGCTTCCCGCCGCGCCCTGCAGAGCTCCACAATACATCAGCCTGCGCACACATCCACATATTTTTGCCCTGTTTACTAATGTAGCGCTCTATATTTCCATCCAGCCTTCAACTCGTCTTAAAGTCTTGCCAGAAGTTAGAGCCTGAGGGAAAGAGAGGGAGGGAGGGAGAGATAGAAGAAGAAAAGAGAGGTGTAATAGAATCATTACACAAGACACATCTCTCAAGGGTACAGCAGTAGGAGGTCCCATATGGGCTTTACATCAGCACACACACACACACCTCCACAGCAACAACCAGAGGGTCACAATGCTGCCTAATTATGGCTGACAAAGATGGATGTATTTCATCTCAGTCAACTTTATGTCCAATTCTCATACAGTGCGTCCCCAACACGCAACATGCTGTACATCCACTCCCACATAAACCCTCCTCATGAGTTCTCTCCTGCTTCTTGTGCTCTCATCCTCCCTGCTGCTTCTCTGCAGGTCTGTTCCAACATACGCAGGTATGCGACTATACAAATGCAAATCTAGGGCGGCATGCACAGGTGTGCTGTTGCAGTGTAGGAGTCGGTGGCCGACCATTGTGTCCTTCAAGGCCAAATAATTACATCCCCTCAAGAAACATCCGAGACAGCAGCCGTGGCACTAAAGCCAAAACAATCCTGTCTCATGCCAGCTCCCTCTTCATGCTCTCTCTCTCTTTCTGTCCGTCCTGTTTTGCTTCAGCATATGGCTGCGGCTTCTTATTGTGAGGCAGAGGAGGTGGGGAGGGAGACAGAGTGTGCTGGCCCCTCAGACACTGTGTCATCAGGCACAGAGTAGTCATGAAAAATACAACAATAATGAGGATTTCTACACTATATGTTTTTGACTTATGTTTGCTGTAGGACTAAAATGAGTAACAACAAAAAAACCACATAGGGCTGTGATGCTAACTGCATGACTGCAATACCACGGTTATGTGACGCCAACTGTGGTGTTGACCTAGTGACAATCATCAATGCTTTTTTTCTATTATTATAGATATGTAGCTTACCTACTTAAAATCCCACGATCAATAAATTAACTTAAACTTAAATTAATGTGAAAACTTGATAACAGTAAAAGTTCCAATATTAGCAGTGAAGCTCCGTTTTTCACTCAAACGCCACACGTCACTTTTACAGGTCGCTGTGGAAGCACGGAGAAAACAGTAGGACCTGCATGCCGTCAGGTTTGAAGACTGCAGAACAAAAAAAAAAAAGGAGATGCAGCAGGGAGACACTTGTGAAAGAAAAAGTAAAACTGCTGGTGAGAACCAGGTCATAACGGGGCGCTGGTTTGGCTTGGTTGGTAGAGCAGGCGCCCCATGTATAGAGGCTACAGTCCTCATCGCACTGATCGCAGGTTCGACTCCCGGTCTGCCGATCCATTTGGTGCATGTCATCCCCCACTCTCTGCTCCCCACATTTCCTGTCTGTCTTCAGCTATCCTATGAATAAAGGCAAAAAGCCAAAAAAAAAAATCTTTAAAAAAAAAAATAAAAGAACCAGGTCATAACTGTCAGGTGATGTCGGTAAGAACACCGGTGAAGCAGTTTTCCTTCTTTGATTAGCCTTTATTTCCAGTGTGCATGTAATACAGTCGAGTGTGCGTATAGGATATATTGGTGTGTGTGTGTGTGTGTGTGTGTGTATGTGTGCAACAAACACTGTCTCTATATTAATATAACCACTACTACCTAGCTAAACAAGAGTGTACTCATATCTTATTGCACCACACCGTTAGCATAACTTAGCAGGTTACAACAAGAATATAACTCAAATTACACCTATGGAAAAGCTAAACTAACATCCATGCTGTCATCACAACAAAGATAAATGAAGGTGCATACAGTACTGTTGTAAATGAACCTATTAGCAATGCAGTTACATATAATTATACATTTGTTAGCTAGCGTGCTAACTGCTAGCGCGCTAATCGCTAATGCTAACCGCTAGCTAGCATGTTAATCACACTTTACAACCTCTTAGCACAATGCTTTACTTTCTTAGTACCTAGGGACGCACACAGTTCATCACCCAACACACTTCTGGTAATTCAGGCAGGGAACTTCGCTAACAACTAACTGAACATAAGTTGTCACACCTGAAAAGACATGGCTGACATGAGTACACCTGCACTCAGATGAGGGAGAGGGGCCATGAGGTCATCAGACAGGCAGCCTTTTTTTACAAAAACTGAACCTATGTCGGATAAAGACGGTCAAAAGGCCGGTATGCATAGTGGCAGAAGGAAGAACTAGGCCTATATGTGCGCGTGGAACCAAACCACGTGAGCACTGCAGCTCAGAGTCTCCGACCATCAGTTGATCAGGTTTAAGGATCACGAATTTACCCCACATTGAGTGACAGCAGGGACGGGAAGGACTTTGTTGCTTGTGCTGCTTTATAGGTGGAAATAAAGATTTACAAAAGCGATGATAACCAACGGGTTTTCTCCGTCTCTCAAGCGACATTTTTACGGTATAATGTACGCATTAAACAACAAACAAAACATATACTGCTTGGACAGCTTCACACACCTACATGTCTGCGTTGCACCCCTCGGTCATTAGTGAGTCATTAGCAAGTTAACTGCAGAACCGCAAGGGGGTGTTAGGGTTTTACCGCAGTTAGAAAACTTCAGTACTGTCACAGCCCTAATGCCACATATAATGTACAGTTAATTGCCAGAAATCATTTCTCACTACATTCTTTCACTAAGAAAGTCTGTATTGGACTCATTAATTGGACCTTCGCTGGCCCAGCACACCATTGGGAAACAAAACTGGGAGCTAAAAGACACTAACATCTTTTGTATGGTTATATAGCTTACATTTTAATTATTGTATTAAGTTAATAATGTATATTCTATGATATATGCCTCAATTCATGATAATTTAAAAAAATATATTTCTTCTGTGTCTCTTGTTAAAGTCATGAACTGTGACTTCTCTTTTAGCTAGCGGTTTATCCAGTAGATTGACAATAAATACTTAAATACTTTTTTATCCCTTGCTGGTGTCTATGTCTAACTACAGCTTATAGTATTAGGCCTTATTTGAATTTTATTCTTTATTCTATTGCTGCAATTAGCTCTATATTTTGGAAATATAGGCCTACTTGTAAAGCCGGTTGCTTGATTTGTTCCTGAGGACCTGAACTAGCTTAAATACCTTTTGTCATTAATTCTATAACTCTTCTGAAGGACTGAAACCATCCATCCATTATCTATACTGCTTATCCTGTTCAGGGTCGCAAGGGGGCTGGAGCTGATCCCAGCTGTCACTGGGCGAGACGTGGGGTACACTGGGGCTGATCGCCAGTCAATCACAGGGCTGACTCATAGACAACCTTTCACGCTCACATTCACACCTTTGGGCAATTTAAGAGTCGACAATTTACCTAACGAGCATGTCTTTGGACTGTGGGAGGAAGCCACGCATGCTCAGGGAGAACATACAAACTTCACATAGAAAGGCCCACTATGGATTCGAACCAGGAACCTTCTAGCTGTAAGGCTACAGCGCTAACCACGGCACCACCGTGCAGCGCAGGAGTTAAACCATTCTCCTAAAACGAGGTTGTTTTGGGCGATGCGTTGTCTGAAATCATTCAGTTTGCCTAAGAAGCCTGCATCATGTCTCCCACTATGTAGAATCCCAGGTGTCTTTCGTATGCTGCTTCTGTTCTTTCTTATTGCAGTCTTCTGCTTGTAAGGCAGTATATATTGTATAGAAGTGATATTGTAAACAAAAAGGAGAGTGCTGGCGGAGCAGCTGCTAGGGGTAACATTGATTGTGGGAGCAGGGAGGCGTGTAGCGTTGAGCAGCGAGGGGAGGCTCCCCTGGAGGACGCCTCCTTTTTCAGTCCGGTCTTATGGCCAGCATTCCAAGCAGATATGTGTAGAGAGGCATTGACCAACTACTGGAAAACATCTAAGCTATCCAGGATCGATACCAAATTGATCCCAGAACTATGTATAATGTAGGCCAGTGGATGGTTTGTCTCTCTTCCTGCATCCTGTATGGTAAGAGAGGGCCGAACTGCAGGAGCTTAGGAGGCACATAGTTGGAGAAGCAGACCTCCAAATTGCCTGAGGTATGTTTTAAATATATGGCTCTGAAGGTGCACATGTTTGCAGACTCTGATACGTGAGCATGGGTTTTTGTGAGCTCCACCATGATGATGCACTTTCTGTTTTTAAATCGATGAAGTACACCAGCTGCCAAAAACAGCTTTTTTTTTGGTACGGTAGAGCAAAAAAAACCTCCGTTGCTCATTCACAGTGGAGCAACAGAGTGGACACAGTGTGACTTCCACCCCTCCCTTTCAGCATGGGAAGCCCCATGCAGCTCCTAATGAGCCGAATGCTTGGAGAGGGCATCTTTTTAACCCAGCGCAGGGACTCGTATAACAGCCTCACTCCTCTTCAACAGATGCCAAGTGCAGCTGTCAACAGCTCCTTACTCTATTGTTGCTTACTTCCACTTTCTCTCACCCTCCTATACGTCTCTGTTCAGACTTCCCCCTCCTTCCCTCTTGTCCTGAACGTCCATCTTGATAGCCGATCCGCCGCATGCCCGCTATGATCCGCGCTCAAATAATCTTAGAGGCGAGCTGGAGGTTAAAGCTTGCTAAAATACATTCACTCCTCCTCGCTACTTTCCCCCAGCTTAAAGGAGTAATATGGCCATATGAGATTACATAGATACAGTGTGTGATACATTATTGCTCGAGCATTAAGAATTCATGAAGTATAAACAAAAAACTCCCCAAAATGATTCAGCAAAGGCGCTTTTGCTTGCAGAATCGAACCGAAGCGCTCTTTTTTTAATCACCCTACCTTCACACTTCTCCTCTTTTAAATGCATTTATCATTGTCAGGGGGGAAAAAAACTTCAAACTTTCCTCCTCCTCTCTCCTTTTTGATTATCCTTTCCCTTTTCAGTAACTCCCCCAACCTCCTCCTTCTTCTCCTTTCTTTACTGCCAGTCTCTATCTCTTTTGTGTCTAATTGCATTTGAATTTTTTCCTGGTGTAATCTTGTGATAGCCCAGAGCTTCAGCATACCCCTCCTCCCCCCGCCTCAAATCCCCGCCAGTCCATTTGTGCCCGGCCTTGGGCAGGTTGGTTTCCTGGGCTGCCCTGGAGGAAATATCAGATGACCTGGCTCTCCGCAGCAAAACCCAGGTCATCAGGGAGGGCTCCTCTCACCGTATCCCCTCACTTGCCCCCCCCCCTCATCCACTTCCTGCTTTCAAGTGCGGGGCAAGGTCAAAGCTTTGAGGATGCCTTCCCCAGACTTCACCACGAGGCAGGCTGGAGGCGCTGTGCTCCCCTCTCCAACCACACTTTGTTCCATCTTTTCTTTCGCATCTTCCTGCTCTCTCATATTCATTTCATTAGCTCTGGCTTTTACTGCAATCAATACTGTTGCTAAAGTTAGATTTTCTAATACAGCGAGTCATTAAGAGCAGTTTCATTAGTGTCACGAGAGCACCAGTATAGCTGGAATAATACAGTAATGGACAAACATGCTGTAATTGTTGAATGCTTCTTTATTTTGGGTGATGGAAACTGGTTTTAAATGTATGAGCCCCCGAAGAATGACTCAGTATGTTTTTACATAATGTGTCGAGTAAATCATGGGTTTAAAAATCTAAGATGAAATCCTCAGACGATGATGTCAGTGTTATTTAAATGTAGGCGTAGCACAGAAGGGATTGTGCTTTTAGAGCCCTCGCAGCTCTCTATGTCTCATTTTCTGTCACGTCAAATGCTACGTGGATGCAGGAGGAGAGGCGAGGCATTATGGATGGTGTTTAGAGACAGGTGTCTGATGCGTCCTGAGATAATGCCAAAAGACTCCTATCTCTCCCTCTAATGGAACAGCGACAGTTGTTTCAAGTGATCAGGTCTGTCATCCAAATGCCGGAGCGTTGGTCCTTTCAGCGCCTCTCTTTTCTGCCATAAATCAAAGTTGCCAGTGAGGGAGAGAATCAGACGGAACGGCAAAACAATCTAGCCTCAGGTGATCCCGGGACAGTGAATCTGCTGTGGAATAACTCTATCAAACGCTGGCATCACGTTTGACTGACTTTAGTGCAACAAGAGAAAAGCATTTCTGATCAGGTCTACAAACAGTTTCTCCTGAGATTGTCACAATGATTTTGGGACAGTCAAAATACGGAAGTGTTTTTATTTTCCAGGAGTTTCCTCCTCCCGCTCCTGCACCCGCCTTCTGTGGCGCAAAGAATTGAAAAGGGATGAATATGTTAGTGTCATCTCCAATTTCAAATAGGTAGACATTTCAAAAGCTGATTCTCTCTGGAGAAAATGTTGTACCTCTGGAGTGAAAATATCATTTGAGAGGCGAGACAGTAAAAGCCAGTCATCTCAAAATGAAAATTTTCTTACGGCGGCTTTCCTTTTCACCTCGGCAGTTATGAGAAAGAGGGGGAAAGAAAGGGAGAGTGAGCGAGATTGCAGAAGGTGTGTGAAGGCTAAAAGAAGAGACGCACTGATGAGTAAGAGGAGTGACTCCTCCTGAAGAGCATGTTAATAACGTGCCGGGCCCGGACAGGTAACCGGTAATCACACCCTCTGATTGTGACACGGCAGACGAGAAACACTCTTCCCCCTCTCTCCATCTCCATCAGCCCTGAGACTGTGAGTCTGCTCCGTCATGTTCCGGGGCGGCCCCCTTTTGCTAACAGTGTGTCGCAGCTTTAACGGAGACAAAAGAAACAAATGAGATGGCTGGGTTACAACAAACAGCTCCGGGTTGTTCTCTCCCCTGTAAAATGAAAGGGCCCTTTTTTTTCCCAGCAACCACCGTGTCAATTAGAGGAGGTGTTGCTCATACTCATTCTCTGGTTCACTGCCAGCTTGAGGTGATTGTTATTTATTTAGATCCAGCTTGGAAGGGAGTTTAAGCCGTGCAGAAAGCAGCCCTCGCTGGTAGAGTGTATTTCGACGTTACCTGGAGATAAAACCCCGGCAAGGATCATGCCAACGGGGAGGCTGAGGCATAAAGGAAGGAAGTACAAACAGCCTCGCACGAGCCGGATCCTGACCTGCGAGGTAGGAGCTGTGTGTGTGTACAAAGAGCCTCCTCTGAATATTTCCCCAGCGACAGAGAGCAGGCCAGAGGCACTGAGGTCAGCAGATAGAGTCCAGAGCCCATTGACAGCTGCTGGTTTGACTTTGATGCACCATCAGTGTTCGGCTCTCCTCGCTCCCCCCCTCCCCTCTCTCCGCCCCTCTCGCGCTAACCACCGCAAGCGTGTTTGCTCAACCTGAACGCACGCTAGCCTCTCATTATGCCGCCCATGCAAACTTTGTCTCTTTTGCAGCTGTTTAATGGCCGCACGTCTGTTTTTGTTTGTTTCCTCACCATAAGATTATTGCACCTTTATGGTTGGTCGGGGGGTTGGAATAATCCCTGGCATCTGTTCGGAGAGGGAGGGGGCGCGCTCGGAGCCAGAGGTAGAGGCGTACTTGTATTTTTTATTTTTTTTAAGTACGAGACCATGCGGCCCCCTATTTCATCCTCTGATACCGAGGCTGTGGCTGGATTTTAAAGAGAGTGATGGAATGGGCTGTGTGCTAACAGGCGCAGAGGTCACTGAAGGAGCTTCCCCCTGCTGTTTATCCCTCCCAAAATGAACACAGAATATCAGGGATTAATCTAATCACTGCTATGTTCATCTAATTTACTTACAAATGTATGCAGGAAAGTAACTTTCCTCTGACCCTAGTAGTGAAGCATTATTTTTTCTCCCTCCCTGTGAACATTTCAAAGCTTTATTGTGTTTATTCTGTGAGATCACAGAAGTTATAAAGCAGAGGAGCAGCCCTGAGCTCCTCTTTGCAGCCTCACCCCCCTCCTTCCCTTCTTTCTTCTTCTTAATTCAAGTCTCCATCTTGCCACTGCCTCCGGTCATTATGGCAGGAGAACAGGAAGTTAATCAACGCAGCATTATCTCCCAGCCTGCACCTGGAGGCGAGGGTGCCAGTCATGCTACCACGCGCTCTTGTAGGACCCCTGCCAGGCTGGGAACCCCTCACAAACCGCCGTGCCCTGCAGCGTCCCTGTGGGCAGTGGCCAGTGTGCTGTGTCTCTGTGCCAGGTCACACTTCTGACACAGTCTTGATTAGCCAATAGCGTGCTTAATGTAGTGTTTTAAAGGGCCAGTTCGCCGATTTTCTATCATGCTATTATCGGGAGCTAATGCCATTATGGTAGGAAAAAAATGTGCCTTTGGAGGACGCTATCCGCTTCTCCAACGGGCCCTGGAAAAGCTCCGCTAGACAACGTAAAGCGCGTCATCTGGCGGAGGCCAGGGAGCTCGCTAAACTACACTTCCTCAATCTAGGACGCCGCCTCTGATGTCATGTCTCGTTCAAAATCGTCAGGTTTGAAATGTAGACTGCAGACCTGAAGATTTTTTAGACGATCCGCCGGTATGTTCTCGTCGTATTTCGGATTCTGTCCCGCTCTGAGCCGTTGCCTGCAGCGAAACAGTAGTATTTCACTCCAGCGTCTCTCGCTGAGCCGTTCCTTTCAGAGGGAGGGACGCAATGCACTCTGGGTGTTGTAGGAATGTAGAATGAGTGAGCTGTTTGTTCAACTTTCTCCACAGCTATGGCGCCAATTTCAAATATTATTTCTTTTATCGATTACAGAGAACACCAGCTTTGACTGACAGTGGCTCCTTTAAGTGTGTGTGCATGTAAAGAGAAAGGGAGGAAGGATGGAGTCTTAAAGAGACAGAAACTACAGCTGGGTGGGTTTTTGTGATTGCTTCGTGCTGCCACACGTGTCCCATATTTTTCCAATTGAGAAAGCTGCCGTGTTTGGAGACATTATTGCCCCTTGTGGACTGCAGAAGTAACAACAAAAATCCCCAGAGCAGAGCTATTTCAAACTCAAGCCTCACAGACCAGACAAGACGATATCTGAACAACATATTCTAACATAAAGGTTTGTTGACACTCCAACAAGAGAGACGCACGTCTTTAAGAACTGAAAAGAGGTTTTTGTTGAGGATGCCACCGGGTCTGTGTCTCGCTCTCTGTAACAGTCGGAGAAGCTGACAAACGTTCTTGCTGAGGAGTGAATTGCTGGCTGTCGCTGCTAATCATTAGGTTGTCTACCAGCATCCAAAGTGCTTTTATTTCTGCCCATTAGTTTGGTGAGAAAATGGCCGGTTATGGTCTAGCGTGTTCCCCTTTACACTCAGACAGATGCAGTAGGCAGGGCGAGGACGGGAAACATGAAAGTGCTCGGAGTGTCTCGATTTCTACCAGTGGCAGTTTTTTTAACTTCGCTGTCTATACGATCTCTTCGTACACAGCTTACTCCCCGGATCTGAAGACACAGTACACACACATGTCAATATTGTGAGACTGGCGTGTAATTATTATTCAAAGGTTAAAGAGTGGATTGATCCGTGGAGGGGGTGTCGAGGGCAGATCAAAGGGATTTGGGGGAGGATCGGACCCAAAATGTTAAAAGCCGCTCACTCTCAAACACAGAGATGTCAATCTTCCTGCGAGCACCTTGATGTCCTCAGAGGAGAACCTGATCAAAGCGCTCGTAACAAAGATGGTCTCGGAAGATGATCTGACCTCAGCTGCATTCCACTTCTGTCTTTCACTTTACTTTTCTTTTTTTTTACCAGTCTCCATTTACCTGCCTGAGCTCCGCGGCACGGCCCCTGTCTCCGTCTTTTCCTGTGTTTGTGCTGCTGGTTAGACTGTCTGAATATCAATGAAGCAGTCTCAGCGATGTATTACAAACACAAGAGAACAGTGATTAAAGATGACATATCTAAGCCTCACTCCCTTCCTCTCTGCTCTCTCTTCTCTTTCTCACAGGAGATCGCGGCTTACTTGATAACATTTGAAAAGCATGAAGAATGGCTAACGACATCCCCTAAAACAAGGTAAGAAAATTACAATCCTGCCCTCTTTAAAACAGAAGTTAACATTCATAGCCCTTAAATTATTACATTTAAGGAGCCAAATTTTGTAGTTTTACATATTTTCTTTCCTTATTCACAGCTTGCAGCCTCCTTCTAGTTCAGTGAAGAGTGTTAAATATTACAGGCCGCTGATGGCTACTCAGGAAAGTTTGCAGATAAATGATAGAATATTAATATTGACTAATAATTGCCTTTTAGCAAGCCAATTAGCATAACATGCACTGGTGCAGCATCTGTTTTGAATGGTATGTTAATTTGTTCCTATTTGTCTGCACATTCACTCCACTAATAACACTGTCGAGGCTGCGGGTGTTTGTCTGGGTCAGACGCTACACCCACATGTGCAACGAAATGCCAGGAGCTAATGTAATATCTGAACTAGAGGAAGGGTGCCAGCGTTGCAGTTGTTCATGCATTCACGTGTGGAGCCAATTTGCAAATGAAGGACACAGTTTCCTTTTGCTTTCTGACAAATGTAACACGTGGAATTTATTATCAGAAAACGAATGAGTAAGTGGCAGCACTGGCTGCGGTGTAAGTCATGAAACATGCAGGTCTGTAATGACATACCTCTACATTTGACAGTGGTATACAACTTACTTTGAACGCAGCTCAACATGTTAAAACCTTCCCATGTTTCCGTGAGCTGGACTTGGCTGTTCATGCAATTTGAGCAGTTCTGTAAATGGACCCTGTGCGCACTGACGTAGAACACATCCCTCACGCCGCTCTCCCCGTCCCACCTTTCTTCCAATGCCTCAGAGGGACATTGATAATAGCTCTGCATAAAGACGCCGCCAATTACAAAACATTCTCTGGTTTTATTATAGAGCCTGGGCCAAAAGAGCACTGAGTTTAAATGTTTTTTATATTGAGAATGCTGCTTCGCCTCAAGCCTCTCCTCTCCAATTTACCAAAACTGACACCAAAGTCAGTCGTAACCAGTGTTATTCCGTTAACGAAGATTCTGACAATAAATGTTTGTCTACCTTTTTTTTTTCCCATGACGACGACAAGACGTTGATGAACTAAAAATACATTTTTAATTATAAAAACTCAGATGACACGTATGTTTTGTTTTCATAAACGAGACGAGTGGTCGACCAGTTAAAGTGGTGATACACGTATCGACTTTTACATCAACATCAACGAGCAACATGATGAGACACGGGGCAACAAGCCTATGGGCAACAAGGGACTGTCCTGAGGTCTGTTGTTATAGCTATTCTAGCGAGGGCTGTTATCTCTCTGTACTCCTCCTTTCCAGTCACAACTATAGCAACTCCTAGTACGCCAGCAATTTAAGCTAGCTCAAACGATCTAATACAAATCTGCTCGCTGACAAATTTCATGGTATTAAAGCATCTCAAAGGTGTTTTTAGTTTCTATTCAATTATTTTTCACCTGACAGGTGTTCTCCACACATTCACTGACCAGAGTAATGTTGTATCAGTATAAGCTCCTTCTCCTCGGCTCACTGCGTTTGGACAGCCGCCATTGTTCAGAAACTTTTTCAGGCCAGAGAGATCACATGAGGCTTTCACTAAAATGGGATGATTTTTCATTGATTAAACTGGACTGAGATGTTTTGAGCTGTTGTCGACTTCGTATAAGACTCGCCTTTATTAATCTCTACAACATGCTGCTTGTAGGCTAAATCAGTGGTTCTCAAAGCGGGGTCCTAGGACATCTGGGGGTCTGCAAACCATAGCCGGGGGGGTCCACGAAGTAATTATAATACATTTAAAATAAATTATAAAATTGTGCTCTATCCTTAAAAACTGCATGTCTACAGGTGATGACCATTTGCGCCAATGAAACAAGCATATTGTGTCCCTTACTCCTGCCCATGTTACCTTTGGACCAATAGAAACTGACATGATTGTGAGACATCACGTCAATCTGTCATGAATCACTCACTCAGGTCGCAGCCCGTAGTCGACTGTACTTGAGTTCCAGGGCTGAAAAATCAATATATAACTAACATTGTTAATACAAACCGTTATAATGACCTTTAATTAAGTTTTACAGCACACACACACGAAGCAGTCCGCCTGCTAACCACAATGCTAACAGCAAAAGCGGCATTAGCTTCGCTGCTATAGACGTGCATCCTCCCAGTTTTTCTGTAACTCACACCCGGGACCTTACCCACAAAGGCTTTTTTCCTTAAAGGGGAGGCCTCGGCTTGTAACAGAAAGGTCTAACATATTGACAGACACAAACAAAATAAAGATATTGGACTGATTTTAAGTTTGTTTTTACCCAACCAATGAATATTTGATCGGCTATTGGAGGGCAACCCCAGAAACTGACATTGAGGAAGAAATATTAAAGGGAAAGATCTGTAGTGCTAGAGTGTTATTAAGGTCAGATTTCTGCTGTCTTCAAGGTCAACACGTCCTAAAAATGACACTTTAACAGACCTTTGATCCAGCGAAAAGGTCCTCTGGATGCTCATGTCCACCGTCCGTCACCGCTGTCTGTTATGCTGTGGTCTCAGCTGCCGGCGAGCTCAAGGATTTCAACTCTGTGTCATGTCACAGTGCAGGTGCTGATATCTCAGCAAACGTGTCACAAGGGAGCAGCCCCTGGTGTACACCTGCAGTCCAAGTGACAACACAACAACACATTCCTTGTTTTAGAGGAGACAACCCTGCAGGTCAAGCTGTGTGCGTTCGCTCTGCGTGTGTTTCCGGACAGGGAGAGAGGTTGTGAAGTGTTTGTGTTTTCCCAGATGTCAGTGAAAGGGTAGAGCTCGGTGATGGATGTTAGGGCCAGGAAAGGTTCGGGGGGGAGTGAAAGGGTGCGGCGTATATGTGTGATTGATGACAGCTGATTGATGGCTGGCCTCTGTATGAAAAGCTTTCTGCTCAAGGTCATGGGTGAGGGGTCAAACCTGGGACACCTGTGGTTAAGTGCTGCCTTATCATTTGTCATCACACATCTCGGGGCACTTGTGGACGAGTGTGTGCGCATCTGATTGTGGGCGTGTGCTGTCTGCATGTCTGCGTGTGGGTTGACCCCTGTGGGGAATAGGCTAAGTAGGCTAATTCTCCCCCTGCCAGCGCCTGCAGACAGGGTCAGCGGGGCATGATGGGAGGCAGAGATAAGCAGCAGGGTCACACACGTGGAGGCACCGTGCTGCATGGCTGCACCGTTTGCATGTAGCCACTCTGACACATGCAGGTCGTAAACATGGGAGTGGGCCACAGCCAGAGCGCAAGGAGCTGACGCTAGCTGTTTGACCAAGGTGACACGCGATGCAGGACATGCCCTGAATAGAGATGGCATCCTGTCAACACACAGGAGATGAGATGAAGTGGACCTATTACACACATCCACAGACTCTACTATGCTGCTGCTGGTGCACATCATCCAGGCCCGTACAGTAAAAGTAGAGCCAGTGTTATCTTTTGTTTGGGTCTGTTTCTGTTTGTTTATCATTTCAAAATCTGCAGCGTGCCGGGGGGAGAGTGCTGGTATGCTGAGTGATTGATGTGCCTAGCTCTAGTAATACACATTCCCTTTCAGATAGGAAGTGCAACAGTGCTTAAAATCAATACCAGTGTTCTCCCACTGACTGCTTGAACAGCACTACAGCTAATTCAGGCCGCACCTGTCAGAGCCGGGGAAATCTTTCCCTACTCGGGCCTTACACTTTAATTTACACCCACAGCCTTGCTGGCTTCCATTTCCATTAAAGGGAGAGCCTGGCATTATGGCTTTAATGAAGGCCGCGGCCAGGCTGTGATTTAAGGCGGCCGTTACCCCGCACCTTCACTCCACAGGAGGGAACGCACTTAAAGGGACAATTAGGATTTTCCTCTCCTGCATCCTCCCGGATAGCCATTCTTTCCCTTTGGCTTTTTAAGGATGTGTCCATGTTGCTTCAGCTGATGGGATGTGAAGGCGCCTGTGGGAGGAGAGTAAAAAGGGAAAGGCGCACAAACAATGCGGTTCAAAATCAAGGCGATAACATTTGATGTGACCTCATCATGGGCGCCGCAATGTGCTCCTGTTGAGAGAAGACATTCACTGTCCATCATAAATGACACAAATGTCTCCTCGAGGGGCTTTTTCCGAGGTGTTTGTATGCTGACAGATGGAGAAACTGTTGACTAGAGGGTGTCACAGATTGGTCAGCCCAAAGAGCTAATGGACACCTGTGTGTCGTATAGCGATAGCTCGTTATCCTGAACATCCCCTAAATGGCTCACGCTTTCATGAGCGGAGAAGTCTCTGCTGTTTGTTTTATAGGACTGGTTAACAGCAACACACAGCCAACCACAACAGAGAGAGAGCTTCTCCGCCTGGTACCCACACTGCTTTATATGTGTGTGTTTCCCTTTCTTGCATAAAAAGCAAACTTACAGTAGACTCGTTACAACTGTGGTCTGCAGTATCAGCTATTTGCTTCAACTTTTACCCAAATTTGTACACACACGTTTGCACATGTGCTTACATGACCACAGAACACGCACACACGCACACACACACACACAAACATACACATTGTATATTGAAACTATCAAACAATAAGCACCAGTCCTTGGAGGGCCCCGCTATGACACTGAACCTAGCCGCCCCCACGTCCCAGCGCAATAGCCCTCTCTCCTCCCACATCCACAGCTCCAGCAGCAGCAGCAGCTCTCCAAAATGAAACCGAGTCCCCTTAGACAGCTTCCAAAGACAATGCTTTTATTAAAACCTACAGCAGCGGCGCCACCCCAGAGGCGCGGGCACACCAACAACAGAGTCGAGCAGAACTGAGAGGCAGCCTGAAATCTACTAATGACTGTTTGTTTGCCATTGTGTATGGTGTTTGCTATTGTGTACGGAGCCTGTGATTTTGTGCAGATCTATGTGTGCGAGTGAGCTGGAATAGAGGGGATCGTGTGTGCGTACGTAAATGCACTCTTGTGTATGCACGTGGCATGTCCGCTCAGCTGAGGGAGTGTGACTGTGCATGTGAAAGACGCAGCGCGGGATGAACATATGCAGGCATTTATGAATGTATTGAGCCGGCGTGTGTGTGTGTAATTGCCAGTGAAAGTGTGTGTATGTGTTCTGAATTAAAAATAGAGTGCTTGTGCATGCTTCTGTAACTGTGTGACTATTTTATAAGAGAGGTGGTGTCTGGGTGAGTCTGCCACAGTGAATAAGACCTCCCTAGGCCTGTGTGTAAACCCCGTTTCTGTCACCTAGTCTGGCACATGGTGTGCTTCCTGTGTCTGTGTGTGTGTGTGTTTATAAGAGGGGGTGGGGGTTGACGTGTAGGATGTGCCTGAGAAGGGCGTCTGATAGTGTTTGGTGCTAATGCTTTGTGGCACCCGTTGGCTGGCAGAGTTTCAGAGGAGAGTGGGAAAGGACAGGAGCAGCAGGAGAGAGAGACATGGGGGCAGAGAGAGAGAGAGAGAGAGAGAGAGAGGGGAGAGCACAAAGAAAGAGAGAAACAAAGGCATGAAAGATAAAGAGGTGTTAGATAAGATCACATTGGAATGAGGACAGTAGGACATAAGGCCCTGAATCAAGCCAGAATGATGCAAAAAGCTAACGTGCTAGGTGAATGTAAAGAGGTTTGGTGAAGCTATGATCCCCTTCATCTTCTTCCTCTGCTCGTCCTTCTTCTCTTCGGTTGTTTTTACCCCAACTCATCACGAGTAAAAGTTTAGTTTGCTGTGTAGTGACACTTCTCCCCTGGCTGTTCCGTCGGGCCCTGGAGGACACTGTCCCACGCTGCCCCCCCCCTCCCCTCCCAGTCAACAGGCCTGACAAGGACAGCTATGCCCACCTGGGGCCTTGCAGCCCGGGTGAAATAAAGCCCACCGGGAAGAGCAGAAAGGACAGGAGCGAGGTGAACTCAGAGAGCATGAGGTAAGAGTGAATGAAAGAGAGAAAATGAAAAATGACCATCGAAGAAAGAGTGAATATGATGGAGCGAGGGCAGTTTAGAAAATGGAAACATGTCGATAAGAGAGGGGAACGGACGAGATGGAGATGGGAGGGATAGTGATGGATGGGGGCGAGGAGGAGAAGGAGTGAGGAGGGGGAGAGGATTTACGCAAACAGACGAAAGAGCAGGAGAAAGATGGAATAGAGAGGGATTGAGCTGACATAGAGGGAGGGGGAGAAAAAAGAGGGAAATAGAGTGGGTAAACAGCAGATAGAGATGGAGGGAGGTGAGCAATGGATTCAACTGACAGATAGAGAGAAGTCCTGTGGTTTTGGGGCATGGGAGGGAGAACGCAAACGGTCAATAGATTACAGCCAGCGCTGGGCCGAGCGCCTGGGCCTCAGACTCCTCGCCAACTTAATAGTGCCTCTTGTTTGTCTGTCCTCTAAAGTAATGCCCAAGCCGAGCCCAGGGAAGCAGCCTGAGCCTGAGGCTAGTGGAAATGGACAGGGGACTAGATATATGTTAGTTCTCATCCCAGCTGCTGTATATTACCCTGGCCAGCTTGCCCACCGGAGACTATTCAATAGAACATAGAACATCATCTAGCTTTATCGCCTTTATTCCCCCTACACTCACCACAACTGCTGCTGAAGGCCGAGAGGGGCAGGATCAGCTCGAGGAATTAATCCTTTTTTATTGTGTGTCCCTTTTTCTATGGTAATACACATTGAAGTGGAGGGTATGTTTTTTACCTGTGTGGGTGTAGAGCTTTTTAAAAGAGCACTGTAGTGGAAGATACTTGATTCTGTATTTCTAAGGTTTAAGGAATATTGTGCAGCACGGGTAGATGAAGCAGCAGCATGAAAAACAAGCTAGCCTCGCTCACTATGCCAGTATGGAAGAGGAGGAGGAGGAGGAGGAGGAGGGGAGGAAGGAGTGCAGCCAGTGGCTGGCCACAGGAGAGAGGGGATAAATAAATAGAGGAGGAAGTTGATGTCAAGCAGGTGTTCAAGGAGAAAGTGTCAGCCAAGCGGGCCGAGATGGGGAGAAGTGCTGCCTCTGCAGCCTGATAATAAAGACTTAATTCAATTAGCGCTTCTGCACCGGTGAGCAGCGTGCAGGCTGGCTGTCATGGAGCGGGCCACAGACACAGCAGAGCACACCCTCAGCCACATAGACGACCAGCCCTACACCCCGACCCAGCACTTCCCTGTGATCTGTATGCACACGCACACTCGCGCACACGTAATGTAGACTTAACGTATTATTCACACCTGAGTCACTGAGCAGTCCAGACACTAAACCCTGCCTACACACCTCTCCTACACACACATGGACACTCTCAACGCGGAGACACGCTGCCTCATTCCTCACCTTCATCCCTCCCAAACTAAACTCTCTTCGGCTCCTCTCCCTTCACCTCCTTGATTTTCTATTTTCAACCCCCCTCTGCTCTCCACCCCCTCTTGTACCGTCCTCTTCCACCTCATCACTCTGCTCTGCTGGTGCCGAGTGGCCGTATGTTGGCAGGTACTTTGAGGATTGTGACTGCGAGTCCCTATTTTCAGCCCGTCACGCCCCGGTGCCCAGTTGGGTGCTGTCCTGTAGGCATATGGTGTAGCGGATCCCGGATCCTGGGCCTTTAGAAAGCTCTGGGGGGCATTTCGCTCCAAAACAGACTTTCTTCCTACGCATTTCCCCCACGCCATACCCTGGAATCTGCTCCGCCACTCTGTGCTTTGGGTGTGGTCCGAGAACGTCTGTTCCGGACTGGACACTTCGCGATCCCATGGGTGGCACAGTAACACCAGGTAGCAACGCAAAGTTCTCTTAAAAGCTCCCCCACATGAAGCAAGGTGGAGGACGGGTGGGGGAGGCGGAACAGGAAGTGGCAGAGGAACAAGAGGAGGAGGAGGAGGAAGGGAAAGGACAGGGCGCAGGGCCTCAGTGATACCGTTTGCTGTTATGTAAAGAAAAGGAGAAAATAGGTCCTGGATGGCTGCCAGAGTGCTGGGTGAATCACCAGAAAAGAACAGGCACGACATGGGTGCACGCACACACACACACACACACACACACACTGGCACACATTCTGTCCCATTTCTTCGCCCCAGCTGAGCTTCACAGAACAGGAAGTACAGAGGATGATGGGCTGCCACGTGGCACCGCTCAATGTGTAAAAACGGCAAATGGCAACGAT
Organism: Semicossyphus pulcher; assembly: GCF_022749685.1. NCBI lineage: Eukaryota > Metazoa > Chordata > Actinopteri > Labriformes > Labridae > Semicossyphus > Semicossyphus pulcher. The sequence continues at coordinate 24,801,446 of NW_027211637.1, forward strand.
GACCCGTTGCAACTCATCGTCATTTAGAGTCCAAAAAAAGAATATCAGTCTGTTTCCATCCCTCCTTTTCTGTCTTTCCTGCCTGTTTGTCTTCTTTTCCTTTCTTACCTAACATCACAGAAGGCCGCTCCCTGAAGAAACCCTGGCTCACTGGGCATGAAACACTCTGGGTATTCCTTCTCCGTCTTCCTGTGGAGCATAGTTAGCCTGTTGATTGTGATGAGACGTCTTCATTACTGTACATTTGTATTAGACGCCCCCTCCCTCCCTCCCTCCCTGTGCCTACTTCCTCAGTCAGTTACTTTACCCCAGGCAAGACCCTTACGACTTTAACTGCTTCGTTAAAAATGGGAGAGGATGGAGTGGGTGGAATGTGGAGGATAGCCATGTATTAATTTTGCATCAGTGAATTAATCAATTCAAATATAAGTCAATTGATAAATTATTCAAGTCTTTTTTTTTTTGTCGCATTTGAGAGGTGTGCGCAGGAAAGGTGAGAACCATCTCAGATTGGATGATTAATATTAATCACTTTTTTTAAATTGAAGAAAAATAGCCATCAATTCTATATCAAGTTTTTTTTTAAAGTACAGGTGTGATTAAAAGAGAGACAATTCCCATGAGGGTGCAATTTCCAACGATTAAAAGTAAAGGGTTTTATTCCTCTACTCGTCCTTGTCTCCCAAAACTCTGCAACGTCTACCGCCATCCAATCTCAGATCCCAAAGGCTGTAGTCTGACGACGATACAGTCTACGGGGACAACGGTGAACATGTCGGCCGTGTAGCCAGCGGTTAGCGGGTCTTACCTTTGCGGAAATTTCAACATCATGATGCAGATTAGTAAAAAGTCAAAATGAAGCTTTGTCAGGTCTGTCCTCAAGAGGAGAAGAACACTACTTTTAAAAGGCTCGTTGATCTCGAACGGATTGTTAGCTGAACTTGCTGCAGATTTCTGTTTATAGAGATTAATAAGAAGGTAAATCCTCAAAGTCTGAGGCCGTCGTGCTCTGCTGAAAAACGGGTGGGCAGTAAGTCTCTGCCTCCAGCGAAGGACTTTAAGTATCTCGGGGTCTTGTTCTTGAGTGAGGGTAAAATGGATCGTGAGATTCACAGGCGGATTGCAATGCGGACGTTGTACAGGATCGTCGTGGTGAAGAGGGAGCTGAGCCTGAAGGCTGCCCTCACTTGTGGTGACGAGCTTTGGGTAGTGACCAAAAGAATGAGATCGCGGATACAAGCGGCCGAAATAAGTTTCCTCCGAAGGGTTCCTGGGCTCAGCCTTAGAGATAGGGTAAGGGCTCCGGTTTAGCTCAGCGAGTTAAATCGTATACAGAAGCTACAGTCCTCGATCCAGCGGCCCCGGGCTCAACTCCCGCCCTCGGCCCTTTGCTGTCATCCCCACTCTCTCTTCCCCCATTTCCGCCACTATCCACTGTCTTTTCTCTAAAACAAAGGCATAAAAAGGCAAAATAATAATCTTAAATTAAAAAAAAGAGATAGGTTAAGGAGCTCGGACATCCAGAGGGAGCTCGGATGCTCTAGAGGCGCTACTCCTTCGCATCGAAAGGGGCCACCTGAGGTGGTTCAGTCATCTGATTAGGACGCCTCCTTGGCGCCTTTGGAGGTTCTCTGGGCACGTCCAACTGGTATTAGGATGCGATTGGTCAATATTACTCGGACTACAAGCGTAGTTATATGTCTATTTCTATGTAGAATCTGTAAACAGAGATGAACCACCCTCCAATACTTGCAGCTGTTCTTATATCACAGCCCGACTGAAAGAACTCTGAGAAAGTAAATATATAAGCTGATGAATCTGTCTTATCAGCATCAAAACCAAAGATCATTAACAAGCAAGTGCAAAAATCCATGCCGTCCACCTCCGACCCACCAATGCCTTGCTGAGAAGACTCGTATTTGTTCACTATGTTTTCAATTTTTCATCCTTTCTCAGCGCAGTCCTTCATCTTTAGTTTTTTTCCTGTTTGCTAGAGGGAGGTGCTCGGGAGAGTTATGGCGACAGGTCAACCAAGATTTAAAGTAGTCCTGCGCCTGACCCAAAGCAAAGCACTGCTGGATACATTAACATGATAGCGATATGATTATGTCGGAATGGACATGAAGGGTTTCAATTATTTACAGGTGATGTGCCCGTTGAATTGCCAATGAAGTGGCTCGTAAATTACCCCCTCTGTCTAATCAAGCCTCCAGTGGAATAATGGAGTCAGAGCTGCCAAGGAGGAATATCTCCCTCTCTCTTTCTGTCTTTCTTTCTCTCTTCAGTGTTTTGGGTGGGTGGTTGGGGAGAGGGGGTTGGCTACTTTCACTGTGGGATGATGACACTCTCCAAATGACATTGGTTGAAAGGCAAGAAATGTGCCAGTGAGCGCAGGTTTAAAACCTCTCCACTTCATCACTGCTCAGTGCTTTACTGCGCTTTATGTCACCAGACAATGATACGGTGACAGCCAAGCATCAAAATGTGCAGCACCAGCACCTAATGTGCGCCTTGGTTTTGTGCCTGAAAGAGAGAGAGGGAATGAGACGGACATTTAGACACATTGAGAGAGCGGGGTGGGGGAGAAGAGAGACACAGAGAAGCAGACAGAGAAATAGAGGGCTGCTGTAAAGGTTGGCATGGCTCCGCTCCAATGCAGCCTTCCCAGCAGTAGCAACACTGTTCAGACAAAACACAGCCAGCCACCGGTCGCTGGCTGTTTTCTGGCATCCTCTTCTGAGGCCTGTGGTGTGGGATTCTGCTCAGTTGACTGATGGCCTCTTTGATTAAAAGAAATCAAATGCCAAAGAGTTTAATAGCCTGTTTTAATGTGTCTCCAGTGAGTGTGTGTGATTTCTTGCATATCCTGCTGATATGCAGACCTGGCACGATTGATGCAACCTCCCATTAGTAGCCCAACAGTTAGTACCAGCCACCTGCCTGCTTCCTGTCTTGAATGGAGACAACCTTATTAACCTCGGTGCTGTTTTAGGGGTTTCTTTGTACCCCGGCCTATTGTAGCAATCCAACCTGTTCTCACAACCAAGTCATCAAACACAGCAGCTTGTTCTGTGGCCCAGTACGTCAAAATAAGAAGCTGTAGGTACTCTTCTAGTCGTATTTCTAGACGTGTCCTCTTGCTCATTGATGGATGTGGTATGAAGTGTGCAGTATTGATAAGTCTAACAAATGCAGGACTGTAATCCACTTGACAAAGGTTAACATTCTGTGTAATACTGTGTAAAAGTGTTGACTTCTTTAAAGAAGAAACTATATGTTATGTAATGTATATTAGTTACACATCAGCCCTGTGTTTGACTGGCGATCAGTCCAGAGTGTAACCCGCCTCTTGCCCAATGGTAAAAGGATAAGTGGTAAAGAGGATGGATGGATATTAGTTACACATTGTACGTAACTTACTTACATCATAGTGCTTTAGCAACTGTACGTAACTTATACATGTTACGTTGCTAGCATACATAAGTCAGTGCTTATATAAACCAAACCAAGTACATTTGATGCCTAAACATAACCAAACTGTGACTGTTTGGCAATGTTTTAATTATTACACAGCTGTGTTAAATACTTGATTCTGATTGGTTAATTTCAGCATTCCGAGGTCTGATATTTAACGATAACAGGCCGTTGCTAGCAATGCAGCTCTAATCTCACAATCCGGGGGGCTAACTGTAATCATATCGATCTGCAGAAAGAAGTCCGGTAAACTTGACGTAGGTCTGTTTACGGACCCCTTCGCTTCTCATCGGGGTCCTGCGCACACTGTCGGGGTTCTATTCCACGATAACAACCTGCTCACTATACATTATCTGTTATTTACATGCCTAAAGGTCAATATATGTGAAAAGTGTGTCCATCGATGCGTCCAGCCATGATCTATACCGCTAATCCTTCTCAGGATGGCGTTAGGGCTGGAGACAATCCCAGCTGTCATTGGGCGAGAGGCAGAGTACTGGTGGTCGGCAGTCAATCACAGGGCTGAAGAGAAGTTTGTTGTCATGCTTTATTTTTAAAATCTATCCACTTTTTGCTTAGTTATTATCAATAACTTGACTGTTTTATTTGGAAGTCTAACCGGACTTTGCATATTGATTACAACTAACTTGGCCTGCTTGTGCAGAAATAAGTGCGACACAGATCGTTATATTTTGAAACTAAGCACTACAAACGAAGGTGCCCTGTTTTATTGAGTTGGGAGTGAGAACGTGTTGAGCAGTGGTTAACTGTTTTAGGTAATATTATATTAAACCTATTTTAAATAAACAAAGAGAGATTTGCCTTCCCCACCCACCGCCATCACAATCACCTGGGGCAGTTTACAGTAGAGTAAAGAGATAAAACGAGAAGAGGAAAAGGAAGATCGAGAGGCAAAGAGGAAGTGAGATACAAGTGAAGTGTTATGGTGACAGAGTACCACCTACCGTTCTGGTGTCTTCTGGCAGAGGGAATCGTTTTTAGGGGAAGACAGGGTGGTCTGTTCTCTGAGCCTGCAGCCTTTCCTCTCTCTCTCTCTCTCTGTGTCTGTCTCTCTCCCTGAAGAAGTGAATCCGGGGTGATTGCACCCACAATTAGGGCATGAGAGGATTAGTGGCGAGTGGGAAGGTGGTTGGGGGCTGTTTTTTGTTTGTGTGCTTACTATTCCCTGCAATGCATTGTGGCAGTGGATCTGTGATTTATTCCTTTTTTTTTTTCAATCCCCGTGTTTTCAAAAATAGAAACATCACAAACAGCATAACAAGCTAATGTGCAAGAGGAGAAGAGGGCAAAATAAAGAGTCCAATGTGTGCTGTGCCCCCGTGTGTGTTCGCTGTTTCACACTCTCTTAACTTTTCCTGTCGCTGTGTAGCATCACGTCCGGGGAGCCTGTTTACTCTCTGTTCCCCTTCCTAATGCCTTTACAGACGCCAAATCCCCAGCAACCTCCCCGGAATGTCTGAACATCGCTCATTTTTGCATCTATTTCGTTTGCATTTCATTTTCTTACAGACAAACACAGAGATCACAGGGGGAGGCTAAGCATTAGGGTTATTATGAGTTTAAAGCACTTAAAAGCTTTTGGCTGTCCTGGCACCAGGAGAAGCAAGGGTCCAGAGGAGCAGGGACACATCATGCTCCAGTTTTTTCGAAAGTCCCAGATGTGTGTGCTGGAGTGTTTATGAGTGTGTACGCGTAGGTTTGTGCACACATACAAGCACGCCGGGGTTGGCTCGTCTCCAGGAGCCTTGTGTAACGCCTGTGCTTTCGTTCGCGTGGCTTGTGGCAGACTGTATTAGCTTACTGCTCCGCAACAGTCAAATTCTGTATCATTGCATCTATGGCTGGCTCTTCAGAGCTCTCTCCCCGAGGTCGCACATGGAATTTAAGAGCTTTTCTGAGGCAAAGAGGTGTGACTCGCCCTGAGACTCCCCTCTTGCTCTTTCTCTGCATCTGTGTCTCCCTCCTCCCTCCCTCCCTCTCTCTCTCTCTTACTTATTTCCCCCTGCTTTTCTCTTCCACTCAAGAGTCATGGGGCGCACACTCAGCGGTAAACCAATTTCATTTAGTATGTTTTCATATTTTTATCCAATCATGGCATGCTCAGAGGTTTCAAAAGCCACATGACGCTTTTATTGGGGCCTAATTAAGGATCTCTGATTTAATCCATGTAATTTAATAGAGATCAGTCATGGATGCGAGGCTCTTTGTCTGCGCGGAAGGAAGTGACGTTGATGCACTGAAAACCCCGGCCTTCTGCCACACCAGGGTGAGAGGGATTTGCATCGGAGCTAATCTGAATGTATGGTGTCCCTACTCCACCTGTTGGGCAACGAGGGTACAGAGACTGACTGGAGGATGTGAGAAAATTCCTCCCTTTTAACTTACAGACTAAGCGTCAGATCACAGGCGCTCAGGTGGTTCCTCTGCCACCAGCAGATCCGTCTGTATCCGCAGCCATACGCTCTGTAATTACCTTTTGGCTCCGACATTGTTCTCATTCATTTTCCTCTCCAAATACTAAAAGCGTCATTTGTTATTTTCTGTTTTTCAGAGGTGTGTGTACGTCGCAGGCTGCGTCATCACAATTGTTCGCACTTACAGTCAACCCTCGAGACAGTCTGATAAGTTTCAGCTAAGTCTCGGATTGTGATCGTGCTCGAGCAGGAGGATTGAAATGCAAAGCTGAGCAGAGAGAGAGAGAGAGAGAGAGAGAGAGAGAGAGAGAGAGAGAGAGAATTGCCTGGCATTGTTCTGTCCCTTTCAGTAGTCGTGCACAGAAGCCCTCCAGCCAGCCAGTGTTGTGACGCAATCCTGAGCGGAGAGAAAGCAGAGGAGCCGAGAAAGCCCGGGTTGGCTGGGGTGAGGGATCGCGTGCTGGGAGATGTCTAGACGGTCAGGGATAAGAAGCCAGACAGAGAGAGAGGGGAAGGAGAATGGCGGAGGAGTCTGGGCCAGAGGGAGGCCATGTCGAGGGCATGGCTGGATGGGCACCTTATCTAAAACCTAGTCTAGCCGCTGTGTACTTTCTGGACACTAACCGCATTGACAGTTGACAGAAGGAGCGGCCACTTCCTGGCCCAATGCACCATCACTCACTCCAGCCTCAGTCAATGACATTGCTTTTTGTTTCTGCTTTGACTGCCTGCCGCTTGACTCCATGTTGTGATGCAGCAAAAGTAGCCAAACCCTTAAACCAGTGAACCGGCAAATTTTAATTGTTGCATGCATCTGCAGGAACTCACATTGTTTCATGAAAGTGTGGCAGTCATCCTAGATACACTCTCCCAGAGACTTCCTGTTTGCTCTGACATGCTAGGCCACTTTAAAGTCACACATTCACAGGTTCTCTTGACTCGTACACGAGGTTAGGGATTTGGGTTTCCTTTTCCAGCCGATCTGTGGCAGTTGAGGTATAATGTGATGACTAATGTCTCCAATGTGTAGGACTTTGACTCATCTCTCTACCGCTCATTATGCCTGAGCTCTAAGACAGTTTGGAGGGCGTCGGAGGCATCGCCACGTTGGCCATATGCTTTTCCGCTGCTCCTATCTGTCAGGAGTGTCAGGACGTGGCGGGGATGCGCTTTCCTGCACCAACAGAGGAGTGGAGCGCGGCGCTACAGGAGGGCCTCATTACCTACACACCCTGCAAGAGAGAGTCGGGGACGGGCGAGCAGGCATACTGAGCGTTGTGTTTAGAAACAGAGGGTGAGCTGTTTAAAAGGCACTCAAACCATCCGACCGCCCCCTCCCTCCCTGTGGCTCCATTATCACAGCAGAAAGTGTGACACAGGATTTTTCTGAGTAAATGCTTCATCAAATTAACAAAGTAATTAAAGCAAACAATATGATTCCCTCAACATTTTTTAATTGAACTTTTGCCCTCCTATCTCCATCTGGCCTATCGACTCTCAGCACAGCCCCAGACGTCACCTCTTTATCTGGATTGTCATTATGTCGCGGCTCACACTCTCCCATGGAGCAATTAAACAAAGCTAAGACTGACATTCATTCTTGTCCTAGAAGACCGGCCACTTCATTAGGTACACCTTGCTAGTACCGGGTTGGACCCACTTTTGCCTTCAGAACTACCTTAATTCTTCGTGGCATAGATTCAACAAGGTGCTGGAGACATTCCTCAGACAAAGATGTTGGTCCATATTGACGTGATAGCATCACGCAGCTGCTGCAGATTTGTCAGCTGCACAATCTCCTGTTCCACCGCATCCCAACGATGCTCTATTGGATTGAGATCTGGTGACCGTGAAGGCCATTTGAGAACAGTGAACTCATCGTCATGTTCAAGAAGCCAGTCTGAGATGATTTGAGCTTTGTGACACGACGCGTTATCCTGCTAGAAGTAGCCATGAAAATGTGGGTACACTGTGGTCGTAAAGGTATAGACATGGTCAGGAACAATACTCAGGTAGGCTGTGCTGTTTGAACAAAGCTCAATTGGTACTAAGGGGCCCAAAGTGTGCCAAGAAAATACTCCCCTACACTATTACACCACCAGCAGCCTGAACCGTTGATACGAGGCAGGATGGATCCATGCTTTCATGCCATTCACGCTAAATTCTGACGCTACCATTCGAACGTGGCAGCAGAAATCGAGACTCATCAGACCAGGCATCTTCTATTGTCCAGTTTTGGGGAGCCCATGCAAATTGTTGCTTCAGTTTCCTGTTCTTCGCTGACAGGAGTGGCACCCGTTGTGGTCTTCTGCGGCTGTAGCCCATCGGCTTCGAGGTTCGACGTGTCGTGCATTCAGGGATGCTCTTCTGCATACCTCGAGTGGTGATTTGAGTTACTGTTCTTTCAGCTCGAACCAGTCTGGCTGTTCTCCTCTGACCTCTGCCACCAACAAGGCATGTTCGCCCAGAGAACTGCCGCTCACTGGATATTTCCTCTTTTTCGGACCATTCTCTGTAAACCCAAGAGATGGTTATGCGTGAAAATCCCAGTAGATCAGCAGTTTCTGGATACTCAGACCAGCCCGTCTCTACGAGGCAGTGTTTGCAGTAGTTTAAACACCTAACATGTTTCCCTATTAAGGCTGTGCATAGATCGTTTTGCTCTTAGTAAGGCTCCACAGAACATAGTGATCACAGATGTGCATCTAGTTCACAACACAAAATGGTAAGGTCCCTAACGGTTCTCAGCCCTCCATCACCATTGATCCAGGAAATTTATATCGGGAGCCTGCTTTCACGTGGTCAAGGAAAAAATCTAACATTTCTACCCCCTGACAATCTGAGATCTATACAGTCTGAATTAGGATGCATTAGTGATCTGGTTGCTTCTCACTCAGGTGGTTGAAATGCTCAGTGGAGGGAGGCTCCATTAGAGATCAGGGGAAACTTTAAAAGAGATTTTCTTTATGACTTTTTCAGGGGAGGCAATATTGTTCAGAAAGTTATCTCAGCTGGGGGAAAGTGACTTCTCACTCGACTAATGACTATCAAAGCAGCTCATCTAGATCTCGACTTTATTTTCGAGCTATTTTTTGTGATATTGCTTCGGCTTCTGAATGGGCTCATTTTCAATATGTATTCATGTAGAAAATGTCTATTTAAGATGGGAGAACTGCTCTGTACCAGTGAGACAAGATAGCTGGACAATCAAAATACTTCACTATTAATATTTTTTTGCATCCAGCAGCAATTTTCTGCCATAATAACAACACCCATAATGGGCCATGAGAATAACTACATCTAAATTATTCATGATGTTTAACATTGTCACGTAATAATGGAGGGTGAAATCACATACGTCCTAATATCTTCCACCGTTTAGGAAAAGGCTGATGCGAACTAGCTGCAGCGTTTTACGACACAGTTAGAAAGTTTTCAACTTCAGAAAGAGTGCATGCTGGATAATGTGATTCAGTCTGCAGTGTTCGATTCCAGAGTTGGCTGCAGGTTCAGGAGGAACCTGATCGAGAGGGCGGGGCTCAAACGCACAAATCCCATGTCCCCTAATTAAATCGCCCAGTCCCATGTAGCGTGGAAGCTAGCGGCTCGGCAGATGTAGCGCCATGTTAAACTTTATGTTGCTTGAAAATGGCTTCCGCTCCAAGTGCATTTGAGACAGAGATGGTTTGACTGTAAAATTATGTGTTTTATGGCACCGTTATCGGGGCGATATTCCTTAAAGATGCAGCGCTGCACGCCGTGGCATTCTCCGTCTGCAGGAGAGAGCAAATTGATATGAACAGATCAACAGAGCTATGCCCTTCTGGACGTCCTTGGCACCATACTTGGCCCTGAAATTGATTTCTCTCCATATCTCCTATGCCAAAAAACTCTCATTCAGAGATTTTATACTCCCACTGCTGACACATTTTGTTCACTTTTGGAGAGGATGTACTGTTGGAATGTCATTCATTCCATCCCACATTTCTTTCCACACTTCCGCAGTAACCTAATAGTAATGCAGTGTAGTGGATAGTGGAATTTGTCAGCTGTGTGTATGTGCTACATGCATGTGTGAAAGCACTCTGGGTATGAATTGCCAGGAGCGGAGAGATTGCTTTTGATTTAATGGCTATTGTGCTTGACTTTGTGTGCGTTCCACTGTAGTGGTGTGTCCTTCCCTTGCCTCTGCCGTCGCGGGTAAACTCTCTCAGCCCAACATTATTTCACACATACACGCACTTGCACACACAAAGACACATATCGTGCCTTGGCTATGCTCCATTAGGTGGGCTGTGTCTTAAACAGGAGGCTGACGTCACCGCTTGGCGAGGGAATATGGGACGGATCGTGTGTATGTGTTTGTGTACGTCTCTGTTTGTGTGCCTCTTTTTTATTCTCAATGTCCTTATTGTCTCTCCCGTGGGACCCCCCCCCCCTTCCACACACCCTCTTCTCTGTATTTGTGGCCTGCTGGATTCTATTGATCAGCCTGTGAAAGCTTGAATGTCTGAAGAGGACACAGAGGGAGAGAGGGAGTATGAGGAAGGGAGGGTGTGTTTCTCAATTTATGTGTGTGTGTTTTTGTGGGTGTGGTTTAATCGAATAGAAATACGTCTCTGGCTCCATATACCTTTTGATGTATGAACTTTTGCATGTCTTTGTCTCATCAGTGATTCAATAATATTGCTATGGGTGCTTAAGCTTGTGTGAGCAGCCTTTATGTGTTGCTCTTTTTACAGAGGCCGTGAATGAAGATTTACAGCCAGGCCGTGTCATGTTAGGACCAAATTTGTGAATCGTTCGGTCAGCTATCAGGTTGTAACACAGTGCATTAAACCAAGGCTCACCTACGTCATTGTTGCAGTTCAATTTTATAATTAGCACTGGAGCTGCTAAACTGGTAGAAGTGTAAATTTGAGTACGTCCGCGCAAAGGGAGGTGTGAGCGGAGTTGCCTCCCACAGCGATGCTCTGATACTGTTCAGACCCTCCCTCAGGGCCGCACCGCACCATCAACTCGTCCTCTAGTAACACAACACAATGTTGGTACTACCAACACGGTTGGATCGGTTGCTGTTGCCGTGGGAGGCTGGAATTCCTCCCACAGATCCAATGTACTGTCTGCTGAAATCTGGCTAAACTCCTAAACCCTAGAGGGTATGTTTTTCTTACATAAAAGGTACAAAACTATAAAAACCTTGCCTTGGTAATTACTTGATATTTTTTGCTTAAAATCCTCCTGTCTGACTTCAAAAGGAAATCTATTCTTTTCTGTATACAGGCGTCTTATTGGCTGTGTAGTTACGGGAAGCTTTCTCTGGCATTGTTTCAGACCGCTCACCTCGTGCGGGGCAAGGTCAACGCTAATCACTGCTTACATAATGAATTTGCATGATCATATGGGCCTTCCATCTTAATGACGACAGTGCAAAATGCCATCTCATACTTTGCGAGAGAATATCCCATCAATGCGCTAATGGCATCCTCGGTAGTGATTAAGAGAGCCTTGACACATGGCTAATGTGGTTATCACGCTGCTCAAACCACTGGGTGACCATTTGTGTCTTGTTGATAGGGACATTGACATCCTGGAAGGCATTGTTCCCATCAAGAAAGAGATGCATTACGAGATAAAGGCAATTGCTGAAAATTAATATATCATGAGCGCAGTTTGCCTGGCTGATGGAGGGACCTAAAATGTGATGGAGGTTTACTTCCGAGCCAGTACAGAGATGTGGTTTTGATCATACCCTGTACGTATGACATGCAGGCAGTCCTCTTTGTAATATGCAACACAGAAACGTCCTCTCTTTGTTGCTTTTTTAAGGCCACACATCCCTCTCTGTCTTCTTTCTTCTTTAAGCTCCAACAAATGCCGAATGAGGCGCAAAACAAAGAGTTCTTTGAAGAACAAAGTGAAGCTGCCACAAACAACAACTGGCTGGAGACGAATCCCATCGCAAAGATTGCATGCTTTCAAGAGAGGGGAGGGAAAAGCATCCCTAACAACAAAATGATATAAATTACCACTGTTATGGTCTATACGGTTCAATTTAATGTGCTTGTAATGATAAATTATTTTGGTTATGAATCTAAAGTGGACCTGAGTGCAGTCGGAGCAGCAGGACTGTTAGAACAATTGCAGCTGTCTCCCAGGGCTGTGGCCATTAGTCAATAAATTAGAAAGTAATTAGTTTCTGCTTCTGTGGCTCTATTTGAAGCGCTTCACACAGGTGTAATGAAAATTTATTGGAGCTGTTGATCCGGAGGAGAAAAGAAAAGTAGAGGATTTGTAGCGTGTGATTGTAATGCAGGATTTCCATCTTCCTTTCTCCTTTTTGTGCTCGCAGCGACAGGTAAAGTTGGCTATGATGACCAGCATTGTTAGATTTGGCTTCAATGTTCTGAGCTTTGTCAACAGGCCAATTAGCTCGCAGTTATAAATATTTCATGTGTGGATTCTTAAGAAGAAAGGCTCGTTTTAAGAATAATTCATGACTTCAAATCCTCTAACTAATGACAAGACTTTTGGTGAGAGCAGCTTAATGAACATGAGTAAAATCAACCCTCTGACTTTCATGAACCAAAATCTTTTCACTTTCTGCCGTCTCATGTACAGGCATGCGCTTCTACTTAAGTGCAAAATTACAGGTTGAATATTCATTATCAATATACAGCATTGCATAGAGTAAAAAAACATTACATTCCAGAGAGGTCATGTTTTCTTTGCTGTTAAGAAAGGTCCAGGTGACACAGTATTTTTGTGAGGATCTAGCTTTCATATTTTGACACAATTTCGAGTGAAACAGGACAGGTAGGCAGGACATAATGTTGGGAGGAACTCCATGTGGGTTAAAAATCAGCCGAAGTCTAGCTAGCTAGCCTACCAATAACTCTTAGCTTTGTGCTAAAAGAGAAAGATGATTAATCAGTCGTTGTCATGATATGATTTGGTTCAAGTTTAAGTTTTAGCTTTCATAATTTGACACGCTCACATTTAAAACCAGATAGTGAAGGGGACATGATGCTGGAGGGGCTTTATTTTGAGATGAAAAGTGGGCGAACGGCAGAAGACTCTCTGACAAACAATGCTGTTGCTAGCTAGCTAACCAATAAATCTTAGCTTGTGCTGCTGTAAGTTGAATGTACTTTCAATAATTTCACAAAACAGGATAGGGAAGGGATCACAACACTGAGAGGAATTTTATTTCAACTGTAAATTAGGCGAACAGCAAACGACATAAGCAGAGTATACTGTTGCTAGTTAGCAAACCAACAAGTATTAGCTTACTGCTGCTAAAAGTGAGATCGATCGAGGGATGTCTTGATTTTATTGGTCAAAATTGGTTCAAGCTAGAGTATCTAGTTTCCATATTATGACAAGTGTACTTTTAAAACAGGATAGGTAAGGGGCATGACGCTGGGAGGACTTAGATTTAAGATGACAAGTGGGAAAACAGCAGATGACACTCCTACATACAATGCTGTTGCTAGCTAGCTAACCAATAATCTTAGCTTGTGCTGCTAAAAGTTGAAGATGATTGATATGTGGGTGTCATGATTATATTGTTCAAAATTGGTTCAAGCTAGGGTATCTAGCTTCCATAATTTGACACGTTCATATTTAAAACAGGATAGGGAAGAGGATGTGACGCAGTAAGGAATTCGATTTTAGTTGTAAAGTGGATGAACAGCAGACGACCCTCTGACATACTATGCTATTGCTAGCTAGCTAACTAGTAAGTCTTAGCTCTGTGCGGCTGAGAGTTGAAGATGATTGGCGGGTAGATGTCATGATATTATTGATTGAAATTGGTTGGAGCTGACGACACACGACATATTTTGTTTAACAGAAAGAAAAACATCACATATTGAAAACAAAGAAGTTAAGTTGTATTTTGGGGCATATATCGTTTAAACTTGTGTACATTATGACCTGGACTAAAAAGGCCTTTTGCATTTAATCTTTACTTAAACAACTGTGCTCACGCACGTCTGTTAGAAGGCCAGCTATTTCCCTGGACTATAGGTTTCATTCAGATTCTGTGTGCTTTTGGCCGGCGGGCGTCTTATCACCTTCTGTTTTTCACTCATTTTTTCAGTGTCATTAGATGCAGTCTGTCTTCTCACTCCTGCATAAAAAAGAGGGAGCCAGACTTTAGGCATCAGGGTTACCTAATTGAACAGCTTCACATTTCTCTCTCCATTGTGTGCGGATCAAGGCAGTCACACAAAGCTTTTTGTAGCCTGACAACATCAAGGCTATTTGTTTTGTCTGGTGGAATGTAAGGTCAACAGGAGAGGAAGAAGAGAAATTGGAAAACGCTCGCATGACTGTGATGTCAGTGAACGGCGTGAAAGACAGACGGAGGGAGGGAGGCAGGGTGCCGCCACAGCAGCATATGGGGAAAAAGAAAAATTAGAGGTGAAAGAGGGATGAGGCGGGGAGGAAATGAAGAAACAAGTGCGGGCGTGATGTTGTGAAGGCAGCGAGAGAGCCGGAGGAAGAACAGAAAGGACAGAGAGAGGAACAGAGACGGGATGGATGGATGGATGAGGACAATGAGGCAGATCGGTCCCAGCCCAGGCTATGGCCAATTAGAATAAAATTAGCTGGACCTTGGCAAAGGCTAGGGCGCACAGTAGGGCATGAAGAGAGGGGAGGAGAGGTGGGGGAGGGGCAAAGGGGGAGAATATCCCGGTGATTAAAACCAAATGATTAGTGGTGTGCGAGGCAGAGGGCTAGAGAGCTGGGGTCACCTGAGCCTGCAGGGAGAGAGGAGGTCTAATAGTAATGAGACCAACCTTCCCGCTCCTCCTCGTCACATTCCTCCTTTCACCCCTTACCTTGCTTTTCTCTCATTCTCTACTTTTCTCGCCTAACCATTTTCCTCCATCTCCCACAGCTCTTTATTTACACGTTCTCCCTTTTTCTGTCTATCATAGTACTTCTCCCTGTCTGCGCCTCCTGCCTTCCTGTACTAAACCCTATTACTATCTATTACTGTCTCTAGCCTTCGGCCAAAACACGCACTAATGCTGTTGTTGTGTGAGACAGTTTAGCTTTTTGTGATAAGCAAAGATTTATGAGTAGTTTGTTTATCTTTTTTAATCATGTGTGTAGATCTGCAGATGTATGGGAATAGATGGATTGAGCTGCACCAAAACTCCACACAATACTGGCATCTGTTGCAGATCCCCCCACGAGCTGCTGCTTCACTGTTTCAAATGAAGCCAGGATTTGGTCAGAGCCCTTGTTCCCGTACAAAGCAACACTTCTTTGTGGTATTTGGCTATGTAAAAATAGCTTGGATAGTCTTAGGCAGTAGGTGACTTATCAGTTTTTAACAAAGGGGGGGGCCTTACCACTAACCTATGCGGGACATTCCACAATAGAAGGCCAGCCAATGGGGAAACAGTTGCCAGCTAGTGGGGTCCGAGGGCATGACCCTTGGGGAAAACATGGCTTGTTAAAGCCCAAATGTGGCTGCCTGTACTACGATTTCCCTATGTGCACTGATTTCAATTATTGTATATCTTGGTAAGTCTGCCTACCCGATTGGAAACATTTAGTGAATAACACCCCTTTCCCTCCAATAGTAGCGCATTGACGCAGGTTTTTCAGACCGGGGAAGACCCGCTAATAGATGCCGATTGTCTCTTTTCCCGTTGCCAGTGAAGTATACTCCTTTCGGTCACTTTTCTGCTGCGTCACCGACATCACAAACGCGCCAAAAGAAAACAATAGAACACACAAAGAACTTATACTCTCTGGTCAGCACTGTGGAGGCCAGTGAAGATGTTACGGTGGTTAGGTCTTTATTGTATCTATTACTCATTCAGTCTATTAATCAACCTCAGCGCTGACAAATTTGGAACAATGAGATTAGCGTGTCGACCCGGGTTTTGTGTTGCCATCATTGCCAATTGGAGCCGAGGCCATAATTACCCGGGCCTACTGCAGAGTCATTTGACCCGGGTCTAAATGCCGATTGTAACCTGTCCCACTGGGCAAAAAAGCCGGGTGTTAGCGGGGTTTTGACCAATGGGAAAGGGGCTTTATTGAAAAGGAATGTTAGACTTTTGGTGCATTTTAGCCGACAATGTCTGTAGCCATCAATAATTGATCCCACGCTAACAAGGGGGGATAGCATCCACTCCAATCCCCCCATCCTGTCTTCCATGGTCAGGTTTCTTCTTCCTCTTGGGTTTTGAGCTGCCTCACATGAGCAGAGTTGCTGTATCACAGGGATCAGGTCTGATAAGCACCCTCAGTACTGTGTGCGTATTACATTTTTTTCTGATCTACGTGACTACATCCTCGCGCACATGCTAGAATTTAAGTGTGTATCTATCAATATGAAGTCTTGCCTTTGGCATGTTTAATGGCCAGAAGCATGCTAATGGCCAGGAGCAGCTCCACTGATGCATTTACTCTTAAGGCATCAAAGCAAAGCCTGGAAGGCTGCTTGGTTGTCTAACTCTGCTGCTCTGTGCTGCTTCCTAAACCTTTTGAAGCAACTTATTTACTACCTTCCTCCTCCAACTTCGCCAAACTCTCAGCTCACGGGATTCGATGGTGGGCCACCTGTTGAAACCCACCAAACGTCATTCAAATCTATTAAGTTTTGTTTTATTTCACTAAGAAGCATAAGCAGTCCTGTGTGAGCTTATGTTTCATGTAACCTCATTTAGTCTGCAAATCATTAGTTTTTCTTTTGTCAATCATTTGATGTCCTGGTTTCTTCCTCTCTAGCACTCTCTGCTTTCTCTGGCTCATCCTCGCATCTCGCCTCTATCTTGGGATGCCCTCTCATGTGCTTCTCAACTTTTCACAATTGAAAAAGCTTTGCAAGAAAGGACCCCCCACCCAGCAAGAGAAGTAGCAGAGCATATATTCAGGTTCTCCGCATGATGTCTGCCATGAATAGGGAGCGATAACATAGTGTCTTTTCCCAGGAAAGCAGCCAGAGTCACATCAATACGCTGAGAATCAACAAGCAATCATGCAGAACATGCACAGAGCTCAGATAGCCTGAGTGGAGACAAACCCAGCTCCTGGATCTTAGTCCAGCTCAAACTTGCCTTAATTACAAACCTTTGCAGGCCTCTCTGAATTAGGTTTGCCTTACTGTGGGCTTACTTTTTCTGGCAAGTCAGTATTTTTCTTGCAACACACTTTCCGCAAGAGCAAAGATCCGGTGTTCCTTTCCTTTCCACCTCTGAATACCCCCTTCTTCTTTGTTTGTTTTCATCCATCCCTCCATCGCACTTTCTCAGCCTCGGTTTACTTTGCCACTCTTCTGTAGCAGAAATCCGTCTGCAGAGAGGTGAAGTACAGTAGGCCTGTCAGCCCTGGAGGACTGTTTGAGATGAGAAGACATGTCAGAAGTCTGGTGGGTCTTTTCCCACACAGACCCCTCTCAGTTATGTGGTTGAAGCCCATAGAGAAAGAGCAAACACAGCCCTAGGTTCAGGCCACAGGTTTGCAGCCATGGGAGAGACAGGGATGGGCCCCGACTGCAGTCAGACAGACAGCCCTGAATAAAGAGATCTATCCACAGGGTGGATCGGTTGGCGAGAGAGTGTTATTCTGTGTGTGTTCCATTCAACAATGGCAAGAAACACGGGCAGCTGCATGCACAGAGGGAGAGGAAGAGAGAGAGGGAGCGAGAGAAGTGACAAATAGACAGTGCACTATATGTGACCATTGTTTGAGTTGCCAAATTGCTCTGTTGTTGGCCAGCGATTATCTGTGCTACAGAACACCATGATGAGTTTTCAGTTTGGAGAACATCAGAGAGGAGGAAAGAGAGAGCAAATAAAGGCCTTCCCTGTTGGCTACCTGTGATGACTTAGCAGAGCCAGGAAACGTATAGCACCGTCTGACACAAAGGGCCGAGGGGCTTGTCTCACTTTAAAACAAGAAAAGGAGAAACAGAGTGAAAGTGCCCACCTCTGCTGCACAGCCCTCAATGTTTTGCACTGTATTACAGTGCCCCAGAATGGCCTCCGGTCGAAGGTGAGTGGTGGCAGTTTCAGCCAGCCGTAGGGACAGTGGACAGGAGGCCTGGTCAGCCGGACGACAGCGAGGGTCACAGGGTCCCCTGGGGAGGAGAAATCCCAAAGGGGGTGGGCAGATGGGGTCTGGAGTGAGAGCGTTCTCAGACAGGTGGATGGCTGTCACCCTCATTTCGCCACCGCCAGCAAGCAGGTGGCCTCTCCCTCCTCCTCTTCCCCTCGAGGGTCACCTTCACATGGCACCGCTTCCCCCTGGGTCCCATCATATATACACTGTACTCTCAAACACACGCCGATGGTTCTCATACTCGCACAACCCTCAGTCAACCCCGGCACCTGGGGACCGGGCGCGTAAACAGTCGCTCTCAAGGTTGAACCCAGGTGTTTCATTTCCATTAAGGCCCTCATCACAGTCACAGCCTCCTCCCTCTGACTTTGGTCGTAACACAGACGCATAAGTCATTAAATTTCAGATTACCTTCTCTTTGCCTTTGTAGGTGTTGAGATGCACGGGGTCTATTTTAGATGTCTGTCCATGAAATAATTATCTCCCAATTCTCTGCCCCCGACATCTTCAAAAGAGGATGTTCCATTGATGATTTTTGCCCTACATCATAGCTTTGCTCTTGCCGTGACTCTAAAACCCAATATAGCGTAATTAAACTAACAAAGTGACATCAATAAAGACAGAAGTGCTCTGTAATTACAGTCTGTGCTAGGACATCATAAGCAGCCAGTGTCATCACCCTAACGAAGGAGATAAATCAATGGCAGACAGACAAAGCCCCGCTTTACGATCCCCTTCTCCTCTGACACACAAAGCCGACCATAAACACGAGTAAGGCGAGAGTTTAATGGCAACCTTAAAGTTGCAGCGGCCACTAGCTTGTCTTTACTGCTTCTGCCCAGCAATACAATGGGTGCCTTGACACTTTCACCACTCCCTTTCTGTCTCCTTCATTAGTTCTGCTCCTCTCTGTTTCTCCCTTCAGTCTGTCTCCTCTCTTCTCCTTCCTCTTCTCTATGGTGTCTGGTCTCCTCAACCTCTGGAGACACATGAGTGGCAGGCCTCCCCCTCCTTAATAACTGTGTATTCCAGTTCTGACGCACACACACACATACACACGAAAATAATATGTTGCAGGATTTAAGATTGGCATTCCCACGGTGCCTCGTGGAGCGCCATGTGGACAGCGAGGCTAAATGTCAGGGAAACATATTTAATTCCACGTACCCGCACACACACACACTCAAAAAACCCAACACAGACGAGGCACCCCACACTGATAGTGTGTGGAGTGTGAGGCTAAATGTCAAGGGATGATGTAAATTCACATGATTGCTTCCAGAAGTAGTTCATCACGTTGCGAACGCTGGCTGGAGCAGTGTCTCACTGTCCTCCAAGAATTTTACCCACCAGGACGGAAGGGCCACGTTTGTGTGTGTGTGTGTGTGTGTGTGTGTGTGTGTGTGTGGGCCTGGAAAGTAGGGGTCCTTTTTAAGACTATAAAACCAACTGTCTCTCTAAACCCTTCTTTATCAGGGCTGACCCAGTTTCCTGAGAAAAACATACGATAAATTCACAGTGTCGTATGTGGATATTCCCCTACACTGTCTCTACTGTACATCACAGCATCCAGCTGAGATTAGCTGCAGCTGTATGCAGGCCTTGTCACACGCTAACACAAGGGAGTACATAAACCAGCCTGGGATCACAAATAGGGATGTGGGCCGTGTTTTAGTTTGTATAACATTCTTTAAACATTCAACGCGGTCTCAGGGCGACAGCGGAGGATCTCCCATCAGGCTTCCTCTCCCCCCCTACACATCGTTTGATCAAAGAAAACCCAGCGGAATATGAGATGTGAAAGAAATACGAGGAACCTATGAGTTGTAAAGCTGCCGCTAACCGTACGTACCACATTGATGAATGAAACCTAGATTTCATTTCGTCTGCCTTCGCCAGGCTGTAAGCGCGGCACGGAGCCAGAAGCAAACTCTTTGCCATGCTGTGGCTGTTGCCTTGACTCTCCCCCACCGCCGCCACCACCACCACCACACCTCCCCCCACAGCCTACTTGCTGAGGTGACTGATGAGCAGGCTCACTGGTGTGTCAAATATGGGGGAAATAGTCAATCAGCTATAGGCCGGTGCGGCAGGCCTGTGTGCTGCTGTAGTTTGGAAACGCTGCTGCAGGAAGTGTGTAAAAGTCATGCCTCTGTGCCAGACTGAGGATAAACATTTTATGGTTTTGGAATAGGAGGGTTCCACCTCTTTCCTACCTGGAAGGCATGGCTTGATGCTCATTGCATCTGTGTTTAGTCCACCCCAAGCTGTGTGGGATTTATTATCCTATGCCGACTATCATTCCAGCTATGCGCGAGTGTGTCTGTGTATTCTTGTGTGTGTGTTTTCGGGAAACAAAAGGAAGAAGGGGAAAGAAAGGGGCAATATATTTGTGTGTGGATCATTTATGGAGGAGAGATGTGATTTAGTGTGTGGGAGCTCAATGGGCCACTGAACTTGGAAAATGAAAAGGCAGAGGTGGCCATGATTAGAGGTGCGCCTTGCTGACTTCTTTATGGGTATATGCAGATGTGTGTGTGTTTGTGTGTACATATAGATGGCTGTAGGAGTCTGTAGCTGCATGGTGGTAGATAAACTTAGCGGGACACGCGCAGTCTATCATCTTCACTGTCCTGGTGTGGCCTTTCAGTGTTGCCGTAGAGGAGAGTTGGCTTATCCTCCGCTTTGCTCAGTGTGTGTGTTTGTATGTGTGTGAGGTCCTGGCCTTGGCTGATGCATCAGAGAAGGAGCGGAGTGATCTCAGACATGTGCCAGGGGCCAAGGTCAAGGGTCATCATATACAAACATACCCCGAGAAATTGAGTGCGAGGGAGCGGCGAGGGCCTGTGGGACCACTTGACTAACACTCTCAACCATAGCATCACATACTGCACACGCCCTGTGCGTCTCATCTCTGCTCTCTGTCGACACCCTCTCTGATTTGTTATTGGAAACTGATTTTTCACACTCAAAACTACAGAAACAAAACGTGTCATAGTGTAGTGTAGTCATAGCATGTTTGATGAGCCCAAAGAAATGCTCTACAGAACTACGATAGCAGTAGAAAAAAAACAAAAAGAAAGGGTACTGAGAGAAGAAAAAAAACAGCTCAGATGAAATCTTTTATGTCTCACAGTCTTTAAACATTTAAGTCTTGAATTTATATTCTTTGTTTTCATTTACAGACATGATGGAGCTTTTTAAGGCAGACCCTGCACTTGTATATGTCATAACCCGACCCAAAGGCCAAGACAAAGACAGGAAGGGACACGAATTGCCAAAATAACGAGTAATTGATTACAATCTTTAAAGTGCTAATCTCGAAGATCTCAGTTTCCTTCTCTTTGGTGGCACCTATTGCCCGGTGAGGAGGATACAAAGCTCTTTTGCTCGGCTGAGTCGTACGTGCCAGGCATGTGTTCAAAACACCTCTCGCCTCCCCGAGCTACTTAAATGCACATTGCATACAGCTTGTGTTATTTTTCTTATCTTACTTTCTCTTAATACACTCTGTCCAACGGTACTTAGGACCTAAAGGCAGATGCTGACTGTAACGTAAACGTCAGAAATCCCACACTTAAAGTTGTAATCTCGAAGATCTCAGTTTCGTTCTCTCTGGTGGCACCTATGGCGATAAAAAGTAATTGTGTAATTGCGACAGTGTTTCATGTGTGATGTCCACGGTTGCTCTGGTTGTAACTCCTGATTTTTTCTTTGGATTTTCACTTATTGTTGAAGTTGTATCTGTCTTTTCTTTGTTTGTTCAGCCATAGTAGATTACTGTTTACTCGCAACACTTGCAGAGACCGGAAAAGCAGCCGCTTAGCTCCGCCTACCCTCTCTGCCGCGTCACTAACTGGGCATCGCTTGTGATTTTTCCACGAAAGTCGCCACAGACATCCAATCTGTAATACTGCAAATGCAAAGGCTTTCATCAGTGGGCCATTGACTCAATCACCATTGTGGTACCTCATTCAGTGATAGATAGAGACTTAACAGACATTTGTTTGAATGAAAATCTTCAGTAAATACACCGAATAATAACAATGATTGTGAGATGTGTGAAGTCAGTATCATCAGTAGTGAGCATGTGGGTGTGTGAGTATAATGTAGTGGATGGTGCAGGTGCTGCTCAGGTACAGAGAGAGAGAGAAGTCCAGCAGGATGCTGGGCTTTTATATCCTGTGGAGGAAATGTCAATGAGCTCCTCTGGCACCTCAAAGAAAAACGTGCACATTAGTACCTATATGTGAACCAAGCGTGCTGTTACCCTAAGCAGGGGCCGTCACATATATCTGTATTTACTGTGTCATAGTCGGCCCAATGAGAAATAGCAGGAGGAAACTTTATTCAAAACGCAACTGAGAGCATTCTATATCATTATAAGGGCAGTCTGTGAGTCTGCAACCTGTAACTTTGACTGAAAGTAAAGTAAGTGGAGTGCTCCGTGGTGAAACAGATAAAGACAGACGTGGAGCATGAAGTAGAACAGTTTCCTTCTTCTGTTGCCACCGAGGGGCGGCTGTGGCTCAGTGGTAGAGTCGGTCGTCTTTCAGTCGGAAGGTTGGTGGTTTCGATCCCCAGCTCCCTCAGTCACTGAACCCCAAATTGCTCCCGATGGCATAGCCAAGAGTGTGTGAATGTGATGACTGATTGAAAGCAGCTTTGAGTGGACTAGAAAAGTGCCATATAACCACAGAAGAAGAAATGCCGGCCCAGGTCTTTCCAATTAAAGACGAGCCAACAGCACCTCTTTGTATCTGCAACTGAAAGATGAAGCCCAGCAGCCGAGAGGAGGAGTCATCACCCTGATCTGTTTACAGTGCTGTTTCATGGTTAACGGTCAAGATAACAGCTGTATGCAGCGTATCCGCTGCGTCCACAGAAACAGCGTGGTCTACTTTTAATTGTCAACAAGTAAACTTCCTCTAACCAGGGTTCAGTAGCTTCAATGAGCGCGGATGCTCTTTCCTATGAATGGCCTGCTCCACACTGACACAGTTGCACACATTCACAGCTGAAAGCTTCCCAATACAAACCCCAGTCTGATCTTTTGGCCAGCTGAGCCGCTTTAATCTGTTTTGTCTAAAGCTGGATCATGCTGATTGCCCCACACGCGGCGCTGCAAAGGCTGTACAAAGCAGAGTTTGATGATCAATGATCAATAAATACACAGATAGCAGAGCATCTTCTGCGTTTATGGAAATAAATAAGTGAGCGTGACTTTTAATCGGCAAGAAGTAAACAGCGTGTTTTAGCATCCGATTGAGCTGTGTAGACTTTTCATTGTCTTTATGTTTGTTTCTTTTGGATTTTTAAAAAAGTAGTCCCTGGTTAAGTGTTAAAAAGACAGTTCAATTAGAAATAAACTTCATCTTTTTAGTTTCACCGCTGAATTTTGTGGGTAAAACAACTTTGCAGTTGCTCATCTACACCTGTCATTTTACCCTTTCATCTCACATCAAGACACGACACAGTGGGCTCCCCTCTGCTGCTGCTCTGTATACTCAACATTCTGGCACAGGTTGTGTTTACTGAGGCGAATCGCAGTGTGTCAGTGTTTGTGTAAAATCCCCGCACCACACACAGGGATCAGAGGAGAAAACCAACGCTTTACTCTGAACTTCATCCTGGAATCCAATCGGAGCGTCACTGCGGAGGTGGCTCGGCCTCCAATATGTTTAGCGCCACCACAAGACCATATCAGGCCCGCAATGCAAGCAATGCCTGAAATTCGATTTGATCTGCATGGCCGCCATCACTTGACCGTGGCTGATGTCCGTCCCTTCTTCCCCCTCTCTCTCTCGCTCTCTATCTGTGCCTGAGCCGCCGCTGAGCCCTGGGCTCCAATTAATCCCATGATGCCTAGCTGTGGTTGGTATGGTGACCAGACAGGGCACGGAGAGAGCTGTGATTCCCAGGTGAAAGGTGGGATAGACTTTCTGATTCGCTCCAGCACACAGATAGAGTTACAGCTCAATTTCAAACTCTCGCCCTCACTGGTCTATCCTCATGACAAAAATAGGAGCGAGGAATCGGAGACGGGAGAGGAAGAATAGCTTCTTCTCTTCCATCTCTCTGTTTTCCTGTCTGTGTTTTTTATCACTCCCTCCTTTCAGCCCGACCCCTCCATCACTGTGCTGATATTCTTTTGCGACAAAAGGGACTCAGAGTTGTGCTTTATAGCTTGGTCAGCTTGTAAAGAAACACTTCTTACTCTGTACTTCTGTCTCTCTTTAGAAAGTGAAGTTTTTCCCGTGACCTCGCTGGCTCTTTATCCGTCTCTCTTTTCACTTGTTCCCACTGCTTGTGCTTTGTTCTTTTACCTTTTTTGTGGACAAGGCAGGATTTTTGAATTAATCATAAGTGGTTCAATAGCTGGCCTTAGCTGTGCTCCGTCACTGGGAGATCAATAGGGGAAGGTCATTGGCACTGTGGCAGCGCTGCTCTGGAGGAGAGGCGAGGAGGGCCATGTCCGGGTGATCCATAAGCCCGGTCTGGCATGAGGCACGATGGGGAGGAGAGCCTGTCCTTGCCCCATCACAGCCCTCTTTTCATCCCCATATTGTATAGGATCCCCACTTTCACTTTCATCTTTACTTTCTAATACATGCAGAAGGTGTTTCATACTGATGAATAATAATTTACACATTCATATAAACTTTGCCAGTACAGACAGCAGCGTTTGACATTAACCGTGGCCAAATGGGCCGATCCTCCAAGTTTTATTTATGCACTGTGTGCCTTCCCCGAGCAACACTGCTGTTCCAGAAACATCCTGATTTCTCTGCCTTAGCGTGAGCAAAAGCTGATTCTCCGGCTCTTAAACTGAGAGCATGTTTGAGGCGGGGCGGAGATAGACGGTAAAATATGTGACTCAGGGAAAAAAGTTTTTTTTTTAAGTCTTATAGAAAATTAATCTGCAACTATTTTCGTTTTTTTTAAGCACAAATTTCAAACATTTGCTGAACAACAAAACGTTTGTTTAATTTTCTTAAACTGCTTTTATTTATCATTTTTAACAGTAAATGAAGTGAGCTGGAGTTTTGGACTGTGGGTTGGACTGAAGAAGTAATTTGAAGAAGAAACCTTGAGTTGCATCAAGTTGATTTTGTTTTTAACTTTAGTGACAATCTTGAAGATTTCCATTTAAATAAATGTGTGTTAAATCTCTATCTATCGCTGAATGAGGTAACACAATGGTGACTGAGCCTATTGCATTTGCAGTATTACAGTATTACAGAGTGTCTGGTGCGACATTCGTTGAAAAAATCTCAAGCAGCGCCCAGTTAGTGACACGTTTTCCATCACCCAGCAGTGGTTGGTCTGCCAGAGAGGGTAGGCGGAGCTAAGCGGCTGCTTTTCCGGTCCCTGCATGTGTTGCGAGTAAACAGTAATCTACTATGGCTGAACAAACAAAGAAAAGATGGATGACTACAGATACAACTTCAAAAATAAGTGAAAATCCAAAGAAAAAGAAACAAACTCGACGCTCAGATGAAGCAAACAGTCTAAAAAGGAAACCGACTGTCAGCGAGGAAAATCAAGAGTTACAACCGGAGCCAACCGTGGATGTCACACATCTGGGAAGTGTGCTCCCACAATGCAACTTGGCCACCAATTATAGTTGCTTTGCCACCTGTGTCGCCAGTGCTTATGAACATAGAAAGGGCCAGTGTTGTTTCCAGCCTTATAATCTAGGTCTCATCCTCTTACTTTTACTCTTCTTCTCCTGCTCTATCTTTGCTTTTTGTTATCTAATTTACACTTTTATCTGTAGTACTGTCAAAGAAACAAGTTCATGCTACTTGTTGAATGTGGCTTTAATAAGAAACCGGTAAGGAGAGACATAAATCTTTGATCCTCTGCTCTGAATATATGTCATGGAAGTGCGAGGCCACATCATTAACTCCCCGGCTGAATCCTCCTGCTTCTCATTTTAATAGAAAGCAAGGTTGTTGTTACTAATAATGAAAAGCTGACCTTTTCTTGCGGCAGACTAGTTCGACTGAGCTTTAATTGCATTAGTATTTCCTTACCATGGGAGAATGTAAGCTGCTAAAACAGCAACTCTACCCTATGACATAAAATAAGGCTGTTTGCAATTCCCCCGCTGCCCATGCATTATTGAGAGTACAAAAGCATCCTCTTTACAAATTGTCATAATAAGGCGATGCTACAGGACTTAAGTCTACACGAGCACGATGCACTCAGCGTGTAGTTGTCAGCAGGAGCCGAGCCATAAAGAAGCTTCCTTCTGATGGCGCTTTTATTTACAACGTACTGAGACACACCACGGATGATTTGTGAAGATTAGCGGAGAGGATGTGAGGTATGAATCATCGTCTCTGTAGCCGCTATTTCCAAGTGAGCATATGCATACTGACTAAAGGCTGAAAATAGCACTCAACACAAATATGATGTGGAAGCCCTTTGAGGAAGCAGTTAAAAGTCATCAACATTTCAACTCAGTTAAACACATTATATCCACACACACGCGCGCGCACGCACACAGCAACAGTGTGCATCTCGACTGAATACGAAATGTCTTCACAGCCAAAACCTTACAAGCACTGAAATTCAAACTCCGTGTCACCTAAGCTGTACATCAAAGCTGCACATTAGCCCTCGCTGCTATGTGTGCGTGTGATGTCACCGTGAATGGAGTAACCAGTGTACGACATGGCTATTTGTAAATAACGTCCCCAACCTCATCCACTGGCGCGAGCGGAGAGCTTTAAGTCTGAGCAGTGACGGCAGCCTCCCTGAAATGTGCATGAAACCGGCTTAGCTGCTATCAGCGCAGCATCACCGCCAGTCACCAGCCTCTCTCTCATTCTGCCGGGCTGCTGCGGACCAGATAAGAGCAACACCACCGCCGCCGCCCCTCCGCCCCTGCTGCTTCCATCCGCCTTATGTTGTCTCCCAACAATCCACACCCACCCTCCCACACCAATTCACCCTTATCCTCTTTACAAGGTCTTATAGGGACAGAGACGTTGATGTCTAGCTACCAGCGTAATTTATATTCTTTGTAAATTGTCTGTGATATTTTCATTGAGATAAGTGCGGGGGGAACATCTGTTTTGTGCTGGAGGGCAGTGGGCCGGGGCCTCGGTTCTGTGGCAGACACTGGCAGTATAGATAGAGAGAGAGAGGGGAGGAACACAATCTGTCCCCATATACTGAATTACAACTCTAGGGCCGCAGCTAGCCTCTCATCATGACGGTTGTATTTCTGGAGCATGCTGGGTAAATAAAAAGTGTACTCCATCTTTACGGAGATACATGGTGTCATATTTGGAAAATCTAACTTTTTACTGTGACCGTTTGCTCTATTAGTTATCTTTAATACTTTTTAGACTGATGCCTTGCAACAATGAGTGTTGGTGATTATTACACGGCTGTGTTAGATACTTGATGGGTTAATTTCGGCATTCTGAGGTCTGTTGTTATGAAGAACAGACTGTTGCTAGAGATGCGACTCTAATCATACAATCTGGAGGACTAACTGTAATCATATCAATCCGCTGAAAGAAGCCTGGTTAACAGTACAGGATACAACGGTGTTTAAAGATGGTGAATAGAAGAAAAAATGTCCACAAACTCTGACAGTGAAGAGACAGAAAACCATCAGAGGAAATGTTTCCATTTAATGTGAGTAATATTAGCTAGGTTAGCTCATTTTAATGTGAGTAATAACAGCTAGCTTAGCTTATTTTAATGTGAATAATATTAGCTAGGTTAGCTCATTTTAATGTGAGTAAAAACAGCTAGCTTAGCTCATTTTAATTTGAGTAATATTAGCTAGGTTAGCTCATTTTAAGGAGGCTAGAGTTAACCGTTGCTATGGATGCTATTTTTAAAACGGAAAATGGAAATATAATAATTTTTAACTTAATAAAATAATAATTATAATACAATAATTTCCAAATCAATATTTTGAAAAATGTACAAACCAAAATTATAACAACTAGGCCTATAAAAGAGATCAACTTTATATACCTCTACTTAAGCTGATGAGAACTAAAGTGTGAACATAACAAACAGACCTGACATAATGAGACAAAAAGGGAACATATATAGGGGTTTGTCAGAACCAACTCAAACAGGAAATGTAATACGAAGCTAAACTAACTAAACCCAATCCCCCCATGACATCAGAACCGTTGGTATCTTCCAATGACCTGGCTATAGCATGAGTCTTCACAACCCTAGGTCACGCCTTTTGCTCCAACCTGGAAGTGCCATCCCCCAACATTCAGGTAACTTCAGGTTGACTGCAAATAAAAAGTGTTGTTAGAAAACTAATGAGGTGAGAGTGTAGGTGAAGGTGATGATGATTGCCATCACACCCCCAAATATCAACTCGTTTCAGTAAAATCATTGTGTGACAATAAAATGGGGTGTTTGTCAAAGCAATATAATGTACATTTTATTATCACATTAGTATACAAGGAGTCCTCGGCATCAGCCAATAGTCAAACCCAGGTTTTGGACTTGGTATCAGGAAGATAAAATGCTTAAAAAAGAACATGATAATTTACCAGACAGTGCACAGGAACGAGACTAACTTGTTACAGGGAAAAAAAGGATCATGTGATATGATTTAAAAGATGCTGTGTAACTTGTTCCAGCTGACTGACCCACCGCAGTGCCCCTTACTCTCTTAATTACCGTATGTAATTAAGCATTCATGGTAGAGATCCGACGTTGCTCAGGACTAGAGTTGTAAGAACTGCGGGCGCGACAGTGACCAGGCGCCGAGGCCTCATTGGCAGTCAAAGAGCTCCGCGACCCCGGGCGTCTCGACATACGAACACTAGCGGGGGAGTTGGAGGGCTTCAGAGCAGCGCAGACAATGAATCTCAATCCTGAGGCCGTGGCAGATTTACATTTAAAGTAGTTTTAGCGAACGCCCCACTTCCTGATGCATTCTTTGGCAGGGGCTGAAGGGAGCGGCTTATCTGCGAGTCATCAATTGCACGTGATGCGTCCAGATAGGAGCTCCCGACGCCGCGCCAGCACCTTTCCGCTCACACATCCTGCTCAAACATGATGTGCCATCTAATAGAGCGCCGTTGCTTGAAGTATAATTACATTACTTGTGGAAACACCTCTGCTCGGAGCCGACAGCATCAGATATGTGTGTGCGTTTGCACGTCCACGTGTGTTTTAACACGTGTGACCTGTGTTTTACGTGTGATTGACAGAAGCAGTAATGACCGGCATCAGTGTGTTATTGATGTTCTGTCACTCTTCTTGCTATTAATGTTGTCCCGAGATGGAGCAACAGGGTGACCACAAACTTATGTGTGCATGTGCGTGATGCATGTGTGGACACAAACACACACGCTCAGGGGCGTATTTGTGCCTCATATTTAAACTTAATGGGGTTTGCGCGTGTGACACCCAGTGAAGTTGTGTGTGCGAGTGTGTAGATGTGTTCGGATGAGGAGTAGGTGTGAGTGTGGTTGTTGACACAGTGGGGTAAAGGCTGTGATGGCTGAAGGCTCTGATGGGTAATTGAGAACAGCAGGTGTTGCCTCCCTCCTGAGCCACTTCAGGCCCCAACCAGCTCGCCCTCCGATCTTCAAAGCCTCTCAGGCCTCTGCTCTCCTCCTCTCCTCTCCTCTCCTCCATTCTCCTCCACTTCCCTCTCCTCCTTGCCACACCGCCGGTTGAGTTTGCTGGGAGAAAAAACAGCATGTATGGTATTAATCAAACCCAGGGCATCATGGGGAAAGGGACAGAGTGAGGAGAGGGGAGAGGGAGGCTTCCTGCTACACCGGTCAAACAAGACGGAGATATTTCATTCTCTTTAACCCGTCTGACAGGAAAACATCCTGCAGCACTAAATTTTCAACGTTAAAAGCTGGAAAAACAATAATTAAATGTAGCACTCTTGTCCTACACTTGAGTGCACTTGCTGCAGTCGAGTCGTTCGGAGCCAGGTATTACAGTAACAGCTTATTTTTTTTGTGCGACTATTAATAGCTAGAATTTGGCAAAAACACGCATGCACTCACACAATGAGTCTGTTTGTGTTCCGCATAAATATAATGCTTATTAAAATCAGAACATTCTAAAAATGAATCCCTGTGTTAGGATTTTCGGATGATTCACCAGAACGGTGGATTCTCCCCTGCTGGAACAGGAACATCTCTCCCACTCGAGCAGATTTATCTCTCTCTCTCTCTCACTGTCTGTTTTAGCCTTTTCTTCCTTTCTTCCTTTCTTAGTGCCAATAGGCCCTCAAACAGTCAAGCTGAGCCTGTGAGCGATATTCCCACCCCCCTCTCCGAGCTCCAGGCCTCCCCTGCTCTGGCTTTGTTGCCACGCTGAACACGTCACCCACCTCATAAACCCCCCCCCCTCGCACCGCACGCCCGCCCTCCCCTGACTTTTTCAAATGAACAAATCTGATTGAGCGAATGCCATTACCTGGGTAAATGAATGATTCCTAAAGGACTGGACAAGGCCTAACACCACCCTGAGGGTAAAGCTTATTATCGCTGCAAACTCCAAAGAGGAGCGCGGCGGCTGTGGAGCTCGTGTGTGCACTTTGTCAGAGGCCCGTATTTCCATATTAATCTGCCACATTTAGGCATCTGAGACAGAGGGCCTCCTGTCACGCTTCTTTGATAACAGAGCAGTTAGCTTTTTCCCCTCATGTATAAATATGTATAATTCTGATAAGATTAATTGAAGCGCCTAAGTATACAGTGGTAGGAGATGAGTGGGAGGGAGAGGAAGAGAGAGGGGGAGACAGCAGGAGGAAGAGGAGAGACATTATGTTGCCAAAGCATGCATTTTAGACGGGCCTCTGCCTCAGACCACCAGGGTGCCTCAGCTCTCTCCTCTGGGCTCCAAAGTACCTTGAATTGAAAATAGCATCTACCTAACAGTCTCTCAAAAATAGCTGAGCGAATAAGTTTTTGCGCCGAGCCGATAAATACGCCGCGGAGCCTCTGACACCGACGCCTCACCCCAATTTCCAGTGCTCCGGAGGAGATCAGATAGCCCCGTGTCATTTGATTTTCTGCCTTATCTCATCCGCGCCCATCTTTTTGTCTCAAGCAGAGCTACATTTTAAGAAGCACGCACTCCTTGTATCTTTTGAAGGACGAAACCCGGAATGATATCGAAACAAATAATAGGATCACACTGTTAGAGAAGGCCTTTCCAGCGCGCGTTTGATTGAAACCAAGTGCTGATGTAGGCATGTCAAATGAGCGTCCTTCAAGTGACATCTGGGATGCAAATCTGCAGAAGTACACATCGAAATTGCAGCAATCTGCAAAGTTGTTAGTACATGAGTGCCATTTATGATCACGCCTCCACGATGCGTGACATTACGGATGCTGTAAACCAGAACACAATTTATACTTCTCGCAGCAGTTCCACTTTTCAAACTGACCAATAAAAATGTCTCTTAAATAGTTGTTTTCTGCAAAAGCGTGCCGAGCGTTCGACAAGAGAGGGCCGTGAGTGAGGAGAAGACAGCAGGAGAGAGGGCGGCGTGGGAGAGTGGAGGTGAGGGATCTTGAGACAGATGAAACAAGAGGGAGAGAAGAAGGCAGAAGAGGAGTCGGAGCGAGGGAGGAGACAATGATTCCCCGGTTGCACGGCTCGGTTGTTGACTGACGGCGAGAAGAGAGAGGAAGGGAGGAGGAAAGGGAGGAAGGGAGATCAGGAAGGAGCGGGCACGTCGGTGTGTGAGTGGCGTCTCTCATTAGAAGGTGCTGTCAGGGGCCACAGAGGGGGGACTGCAGGGACCCCACCTCCCCCTCTTCTCCTCCCTCTACACTGGCCCCTGAGATCCCGGCCCGGGGAAAATGATTGATGAGTGATACCAAGATAAACACGCGTCCCGGCCCCAAAAGGCAGCTCTGCAAAATGATGCATGCAGCGTTATAAATAAACCGTGTGAAGAAAAAAAAAAGAGTTTACAATAAACAACAAAACAATGCAAAACAACTGTTGTTTTCTCACGGAGACACAAATCAACCCAGCGTTTGTTCTTCGCTTTGATGAGAGTTTTCCGACTTATTTCTGTTTCTAGTTGTGTGTGTGAGCAGCGAGCACGAGGATAACAAGGCTCACCAGCTGACTGGATGGTTAAGCCCCCTCCCCTCCCTTCCCCTCCCCTCCCTCTCAACAGTTACACCGTCTCCACAGCAGCTCGGGCAGGCAGCTTTCCCACGTGTTCACTGTGAGGCACCGAACACTGATGCAAACCTGTTTTCATTTGGGAGAGCTCCAAATCGCAGCAGCTGTGTGTTTCTGTGTGTGTTTCTGTGTGTGTGTCGGCTGGAGCGGTGCAAAAAAAAAGAGTGTGAAACTGCTGCACTGTGTGGCATAAACGGCATATGATGCGAAGCCACTCAACAATACACACAAAAGTATGTTCAAGTGCCCTCTAATTGTGGAGAAAGTCATAAATGTTTGATGCAACACTTTCTGTTAATGTTTAACACTGAGCAGCAAATGCCTCCATTACAAATCGAAGTGGAAAGGCAGATTATCATCAAATAGTTACATTATATCATTATGAGCCTACAGGCTGTGGTCTGGTGGAGTGGGAATGAATTATGAATGGAGTGTGAGGGAGGATCTTCTTTCCCCCCCAAGGGACTTCCAACACCACAACTCATTTAAGTTGGATGAATGAGAGATAAGGAAGGAAGCCCACCACCACCACCCCCGCCCTCCCCCCTTCCTACCGCCATTCTGCTTGCCTTACACGCTGGCCGTGTAATTTACTCTGAGAGGAGTGTCACTTAAGCTGCTCGCAGCACACACACACTTTGCAATGGGAGAAATGTATGCTGAAGGGTGCTTTGTTCATTGTCAAACTGTGCATACCAATGCTGAAAAACACCATAAAGAAGTCTTGTCATCTAAGTCACTGGTGCATTCCCCGCCTGCCGCACACTCGTGTCGGGCCTCTTTGTACATCTTTAAAATGAGTCCCCGAGCTCTGCTGCAACTTTGCCTAAAAAATTCCTCTCAACTAATCTCATCTTTTTTTGTTCTCTCTCTCTCTTTCTCTCCCCCTCGCTGTCCGGTCTCCGTGGATTCAGGCCGCAGAATGGGTCGATGATATTGTACAACAGGAAGAAGGTGAAGTACAGAAAAGATGGCTACTGCTGGAAGAAGAGGAAAGACGGGAAGACCACACGGGAGGATCACATGAAGTTGAAAGTACAGGGAGTTGAGGTGAGTTTGGATTTTAGAGGGAGGGAGCGGGGGAAGGAGGCGGGGGTACGGGGGCCAACCTTCACCCTGACACAGACAAACACAGGTCTACAGTGAGCTCTCCCCTGGCTGTAATGGAGACAGTCACATGCTGCAGTCGGCCCCGTGTCTCCAAGGAGCCTTACCAAGAAACAATGCGGCACAACAATAGTTTTCCCTGAGAAGCCAGTGGAGTGGAACCGATTGTTTGTACCTTATTAAGGCTCTGGATGTTGCCTTTGCTCCAGAGAGCCTACATTAATCTTGCCGGCTCACAGCAGCGCTGTGGAGCTAGCGTTCCCTCACCTCACTCCAAGTCGCTCCCCATACCAGCCGCTGCCATAAAAGGCGCGGTGGTATCTGTCCTTGGCTCACTCAGGCTCAATCTTGCTCGACCTCAGGTGCTGGCGATACAGTGTTGGCACCATCGCTGATTTATCAACTGTACTGTAAATAAAATCAGGCAAGTTTAAGCCCCAGAATCCTTCACTTCCATTGCTTAGAGTCATTCTGAAGTTTGGGTTCTGCTCTCTTTCACGCAGGAGTTGAGATAAAGTGCAGGTACAGATGTGAGATTGCCGCCTCCCTTTTGTGTGTGTGCGCACATGTACACATTACCACACACCTCAGGGAGTGGTGCTGTGAGTCTGTGTCACACAGTGTGACAAAGACAAAGCTCAGGCATTCTCCCAACAGGGGCCCTGCACTCTGTTTGTACTCCTGCAGATATTTGTCACTCCAGGAAAATGGCCTCTTCCTTCGCCCAGCCAGCTCAGTGTCATCTCGAGCCCTGCAGTGGCCTGATAACCTGTTGGGACTACGCACATCCATCCTTTTGACTGTTACATATTTTTCAAGTTTCTGACAGTGCTGGCTTTACAGAAGTTTAAGTCAGCCAGCGTGCATTGATATGGTTATATTAACTTGTTACCAGAGACTCTGTACGGCTTGTAGGGTCAGACTTGGTCTGTCTACACAGGATACACATCAATCTTTACAGTCAGGGATTGGGAATTGATCTGTTCTTTGAGTTCTGGTTTCTTATGGAAAGGGCCAAGTGGCGATCGCCAAGGATTTACAGTCTGTTTCCATCAATACAGAATCACATTAAGATGTAGCTCTAGCCCCAGTTGGTGAGAAACTTTCAAACTAAAACAAAGATGATGCTTTTGCTTCAGCACCAATGAGGAGTCTTACTAATTTCACTAAAGAGTTGAAGTTAGTGACAGTTCTGTCAAGCTGCCACACTCAGCACTCACCTTATGAATAGCTTCAGCTTTACCCAGCTTGCACCACCACTGCACATTTTCCTGCCTCCATTAATATATAAAGACACCGTCATGACTGACCTCGTAGTTCTGTCCTCAAACTGTCCCTCCAATGGGAGTTATGGTATGATAGTTGTAATAGTTAGCTAGCTAGATCCCCCAAACCAGTTCTAAAGCAAGTACAATATAAGTAAGCATGCTGTATGTCTGAAGCAAATCATACGAGAATGTGGAAACAGATGTTATTGGAAGGAAGGTGGATGTGGGGGACATCTCCATCCGTCTGCAATACAATCACGGCCCAGTGCAGCTCGCACAGAGGCACTGGCCCCCAACAGAATGCTGTACTGTATGCCACTGTCCTATTTTCCAGCATCAATGCTGGTCAATGCTCCAGAAAAGCAGCCGTTTTTATTTAGCGCTACTCTCTCAACTGGCACACCACAGCCACTGTATCATCGCTACCTTTCTTGTCCAGTATTCTTCTGTGGTCTTGTACCTGTCACAATGGACGAGGAGAAACACGCTGTTACAGGATATAAAAATACCCGGACCTCTGTGACCAACCGTCCCAGCTTTTTAACAATAACATTTTCAAAAGAACACATTTCCTGGCAAGCAGCAGCTGAAGAGATTGGCTCTTCAGGTAGCACAAGACACAAAAGATTCTTGAATCCAGGGCAGCGCCACAGATTCAATTTATACGCCACACTTTCTGCTATGCACGCTGTGTGGCCCTGCGGACCTGTCAGGTGTTTCCGAGGGTGCTAGGGGCGTCAAATCACGCATATTACATGCATCGCCTTAACATGGTGGTGTTACGGTTTGAATTCCAACCAAAGTGAAACAGAAGCGACACATGCTGGAAACAGTAAGGGAGCGAATATCTGTCTTTTATAATCACTGAGCTGCATGATTGGGCAGTGGTTAATGCTGTCGCCTCGAAGCTAGAAGGTTCCTAGATTGAACCCAAGTTTGGAAAAAGTGGGCATGTTCTCCTCTCCCCGTGCATGCGTGGGATCCCTCCGGGTACTCCGGCTTGCTCCCACAGTCCATGCTCGTTAGGTTAATAGGCGACTCTAAGTTGCGCGTAGGTGTCACTGCCGATCAGTCCAGGATGTACCCCGCCTCTCGCCCAATGACAGCTGGGATTGGCTCCAGACCCTGAGTCGGATAAGTGGTCTAGATAATAAATTGATGGATAATCATTGAGTGTTAAAGCAGAAGCTCATTGACCTGTTGTGTACCACTCCAAAAAGCAAAGGGCATACTTACCAAAAGATGTGCATGTGTTGATTTACAGACACTGAGCTGCGGGCTGTAACTCGGAAACAATGTGTATCTCTACATCCTTTGAGCTCCTGTGTGTAGTAACCAGTCTAATTTCACAGAGCTAATTGCTCTCTGAAGGTAAGCTTTAGTGGAGAGAAACTGGCTCATGGCTACAAGGCCACCGGAGAACTCCTAGAAATTGGACCATATCTGCTTTTTCACATACGCTAAAAAAAGTACTGTTTCATGCATTCATCATCTCTGCTGAGATATGTTGCTTTGTGTTTATCTTTTGCAGCCTTGGAAGACCTTAGTCATGCCATTTACACTCCTCACCCCTCACGACTGACAGAGACAGGTCATCCATCACTGCTGTAACCAGCCTATGATGGGATCCATGGCCTGTAATGCACAGTCATGTTTACTGTAAGCACATAAAGATGACTTGCCTTCTGTTAAGTGAAGGTACAAGACCTCAGGAGAGGATGGAGAGCTATCTATTTCTGCTTACTACTCTATTTAGAAAGAGAACAGAAAGATCCATTTAAATACATAATTTATATCATAGCTTCAAACACAGATCGGACATAACTTGTGCATAACCTCTCTTGTTTTACAGGAGATCCTTTACATCACTCACGCTGTGCTGTAGCTGCTCTCGTTCCCCAGCCATCCAGTGCTTAATAGGGGTTCTGTGGTTATTACATGGGCCAGGTTTAGTGCACAGAGAGGACAAGTGTTATGGGTGGTTTCAGGCTAGTGATGTTCAGTGGCTCCGGGGAGGGTGAGGCCGCGAGTCCGGGAGCGAGGGGCCTTCTGGGGCCTGTGAGAGGCAGCCTAGCGTGGCAGGAGTAGATGTCAGCGTGTGCTGCTGCTGTCCTGTCTGCTCCGCAGTGCTGGCTCAGCAGCCCGTGTAAACCGAGGCTCTACTCTTTTTCTCCTTCCCTCCCTCTGTCTCTACCTTTTCTCTTTGTGTGTCTTTTTTTGACTCTCTCTCGCTATCTTTCATCTCTTTTAATTCTTTCACTAGATATATCATTGTCCTGACCTGCTTCCACCTCTCTTACTCCATCCTGCCCTTTCCCCCTCCCCCCTCGTCTACCTTCCAAGTCCACTGTCCAGACGGACAGAACCTTGAGTTGGGCGGTAATGCTCCCTGTTCCCTAAAATTGGAGCGCAGGGCATGTTGCGGCATTAGCGCTTAACAGGCCGTGAAATAGCAGCCTGCCTTCCTGACGTCTCCCCCATCACTCCAGGTGAGCC
Source organism: Semicossyphus pulcher (assembly GCF_022749685.1). Lineage (NCBI taxonomy): Eukaryota > Metazoa > Chordata > Actinopteri > Labriformes > Labridae > Semicossyphus > Semicossyphus pulcher. The sequence continues at coordinate 24,838,488 of NW_027211637.1, forward strand.
GGCCAGACGGCTGGATAAATGAGCAGGCAGCACCCCCAGCAACCGGCGTGCATTTGGGGCACCCTGAGAAGAGATGTCCATCAGCGATTATCTCACCACACCCCCGCTCTTACCACGCTCACGTTGTAAACCAGCTCCTGGTGTTGTCCAAACTTCCCTGAGGATCCCTGCAGCCGCTCTGAGGATGTCCAGTGGCTGTCTATCAATCAGGATGCTCTGTGTTTTGATTGGCTTTATTCTCCCACAGAGTGATGTCATCTTAATCCAGCCCGTGGGTCTCACAGTGTGCATATAGCTCTAGCATCCCCTGGCTTCCTGCTGTGAAATAGCAGAGCCCTCGACCACATGTGCTTCTACAAACTCCGACTGATCTCCGTTCTGCTTCTTGTCAAGCTTCTACCTCAAAGTTACCACCACTTCTTATCTGATTAGGTGTTAATGTCTTCTCAACCCCCCCATCTCTTGCACTCCTCCACCCCTTCTATCCCCTCTCCCCATTATTCCTAAGCTTTAATAAACTCCCTCAAACGCGGATCGATTTTCTCTTAAGTGAAGGTGGCAGTGCCTCTGACTTATTTCATTACCACAGGCTAATTATACCGATTGAAATGAGCTTCTCTTCTTAAGGTGTGCTGTGCTGCTCTGCGCCCCCACGCTCCCTCCCACTTTAATGCCAATACAGTTCTCCACCAATTCCCTGACTCTCGTTCAAGCCTCGGCTCCACCCCGCCATCCCTTCACCCGACCCCCTCGCCCTCCGCCTCCTAAATAATCAGCCGGGGCGTCTTTAGCTCCCGTAACTTGTCATTTCATGTTGGATCCACCCTAATGTGTGATTTCAACTGTGCAACTGTGCAATGAAGGAAGGTAATGGAGCATGCTGGTGGCTCAATCGCCTCTGTTCATTGATAATAATGAAGACAAATGTCAAAACATTAGTTGCTAATGTTGTAATGGAGTGGATGCTAGCGGATGCGCGCTGGATGCTACACTGCATTGGCTTTCAATATCACATGACCTTCAATGTTTAACTCCTCGTTTTATTAGTAGTCTCACACTTCCCTTTGCAGCTAATCAAACATTAAAGTTTTTGTCTATTTAAGCTTAAATTTAATGACTTTCTTGAGGCGCAGCTCCATCTTTCTGCTAGTTAAAACATGGTGGGGAAAAGTAACTTTTCACGACTGCACGGTCGACTCGACGGGCCGCGTTGGTAAGTTCAAATCAAACCAGCTCCATATCTGTGAAATAGAGTTGCTCTGGGTGGCTGTATGTGTATTCAGCAGCAGGCGTAGCGCTGATTTACAGATGCAGCGGCTGATATCACCAGATTGCTCGGCCAGATGTGAGAGGGCACTAAACAAACCCCTGTTTCTGCGAGGAGGTGACACTGTGCATGCTTCCCCTGCTGCCCCCCGCTCCAAGTCAACTGTGAAATTAAGATCAGATTACTGATACAGACAATGCCCAAAAGCCAAAAAAAGTTTGTATTTCCCATTTTCATTCAAACTTATAGGCTGTCTCTTAGTCAACAGTCAGCTGCCTCCTCTGTAAAGACAGTAAATCGATTTCTCTTTCCATTGTCTTCTCTCTTCTCCTGGAGCTGCTTTGTTATTCAATATTTTTTCCCCCTCGCCTCGGAGCTCACACAGCCAGCTCTTCCTTTCTGAATTACCTGAGCGTGTGGAGGAGTTAAGACCAATCTGTATGTGATATTTTAAAGAACAGTTGCCATGGTTATGACTCCTAATCCTCCTGCGCTGCATGTACAGTACACTGATAGTCAATGAGTGGTTGCATAAGCACAGGAAGTGTATGCTTTGTTTACTACAGGTCCTCTCATTTATTCATGATGCAAACTTTGGGAGTGAGAATAAAAAAAGCTTCATAATATAATAATGAACGAATCACAGAGGACACAAACACTTTTTTATTAAGTCCTTTATTAGAAGTAACAGGATGCTGCTTCAGATGTTGCCATGCAGGGGAGGACGGTGATGGAGCAAAATATCCATTGTAGCCATTGTGTGACATTTTTTATATCCAGTAGATTAAAGCAGCGATCCCCACCCCAGTATAATGCCTTAATGGGGTTGTTATGTTGTTATTAGGGACTGAAGCAAAGCCTTCCCACATGAACGCCTTACCCACAGCATCGGGAGCGTCCACTCCACCAGCAGTCTCCTTTAAGACGCAGTAATTAGTTTTCCTCTCTTTACGTCTTACAACCGGCGAATCACTCAGCAGCAGTTAAGCCCCTCAGACTGCCTTTAATGTTGACCCCGCTATCACTGTTTCAATCCAGCTGCTGGATTTGAGTAAAGTAGCTGTATAAGAGGCTGTCGAAAAGCTGTGCATTATGGACAGCTTCGGTGATTTAATTTATCATGTTGCCACCGCAGACTGTATAAAGATGGACGACATGACAGCTCCCTAAAAGTGAAGGCAATACATCTCTATCGCCCCCTGCTGACTGGCTGCAGTATAGCCCGCCTCCTCCATGTTAACAGATGGGATATGAGTCAAACTATAAAATCAAAACACACGCCGAATACATTTCTCAAACATCTCGTTTCTGACATTATAGTTTACATCCAAGTGTTTATTTCTCTGACAAGTTTAGTTTTAATTAGTTATTTGATTCTGTAAAAATGATGATTGACAGCTCTGTTAACCAATGTGGCTCCTGCAGCCGATCTGGAGACGTAACTAAAACAATCACTACAGTCATTGAAGTTTACACACCTTAAAGATTTCAGTTGCGTTCTCTTTAGCGGCACCTTTGGCGATAATTGTGGGAGGATGCCCAATTTAACCAGACGTCTATGGTTATGGTTTGTCACAGTTGTGACTCTTGATTTTCCTCGCTGATGCTGTCGCTTTCCTCTTTAGACTGTTTGCCTTCATCTGAGCATCGAGTTTGTTTCTTTTTCTTTTGATTTTCACTTATTTTTTGAAGTTGTATCTGTAGTCATCCATCTTTTCTTTGTTTGTTCAGCCATAGTCGCAACGCTTGCAGAGACCGGAAAAGCAGCCGCGTAGCTCCGCCTACCCCCTCTGGCAGACCAACCACTGCTGGGTGATGGAAAACGCGTCACTAACTGGGCGCCGCTTGTGATTTTTTTCCATGAATGTCACCACAGACACCCAGTCTGTAATACTGCAAATGCAAAGGCTTTCATCAGTGGGCCATAGGCTCAATCACCATTGTGTTACCTCATTCAGCGATAGATAGAGACTTAACAGACATTTATTTAAATGAAAATCTTCGAGGTGATACCTTTTAAGTGTGTGTTTTGGTCAGCATTCGTCACAGGGGCTATTTTGGCATTAATTTCGTACAATGAGAGCAGATAGAGACGCGTCGTCCATCTATATATACAGTAATGGTTGCCACATGTTGAAGTGTTATCAAGCTGTGGAGACCTCTACAGGGGTCTCTGTTTATACTATGAAGGAGAATGAGGATTAGTTTGACTTCAATTTAAGGAGTGCTCTTATGAAGGGTTCCCCGCTGCCATTCCCCACCTACCTCCAGTGTTCCAGTGAAAAAAAGTGAGGATTTTCCAGCAGCTGCACGCCTTCTTCTTGCTCCTGTTGTAAAAACTATGTCAGAAGAATAATCGAGCGCTGTGAATTCAAAGAGTGAGTCTGACTTGAAGCCATATGACTGTTTACATTCTTTGGGGACATTTGGTACAAAAAAGATCTCTCGAGATAGAAACAGGGATTCTTCCCAGTCTTTCCCATGTCACTCATTATCCTTATTAGTACTGTTGGTGCGCTAAATCAAGCGAGTTTGCCAGCATTTGATATATGTAACCTCCAGGGGAGACGTAGAGTAGAAGCAGCACCAGATATTCAAAGTAGGGGCAAGAGGTTTGCAGAGAGGGTGAAGAAATCAGAGCACTGCAGGCTCGGTATGGCTGTAAGGTTCGCTCTCAGTGTGTGAATTCTTCTTTTGTTTAGTCTCCTGAGCCAAACTCCATCCCTGTGCAACAAAAGGCCAGAGTTTTATGTTAATGAGCAACTTTTACCGAGGCCTCTGCTTTCTACCGTTCCTCAGATCCATGCATGAACACTCTTCAGAGATTCGTGCTGCTCAGAAAACACCAGCACCGAGTGATACAGTGTGCGCCGTTATGCGCTGAAAGGCCCACTCTGGTCTGAACCTCAAAACCATTGCTGGAATCAGATGAATTTAAAGGTAGGAGTTCAAAGGAGACGGAGTCGTTTCTGCATCGGGCTTACTTTCACACTGATGTCAGAGTGCATGTTCTTTGCAAAAATCTCTGTTTAATGATCTACAACCAGCTTTTGGCTGGTTCACACGTTTCGTGGGCTTTTCTGTCTACAGGCCGGGACCGAAGGGTCAGCCGAGGTCGGAGTATTGAGCAGAATCAAAGAGCGGTTTTCTTCTCCTGGAAACCTGTAAAATGCATGATATAGATTGGTAGAAATGCCTTGGATATGTCTTCAGGATATTACCGAGTCTGTGAGTTCTCCCCTTCTCCCCATCTGTCTTTATCACGTTCCCCTTCCTCTTTCACTCCCCGCTTTCTTACCTCCATCTGCGTCTTTGCCTTTTGAAACAGCAGCTTACTCTAACGCTCTCTGTTAATATCAGTCCACTCCCGGACCCCTATGTCAAGAGCAGCAGTTTTCTTTGGATGCTGTAAAGCCTCGGCAGAAGCATTGCTTCTTTTCCCTGCTGGCTCTGGAACACTTGGTTCCTGTAATATCCTTCAGATACGGAGCGCAGCACCGGTGTTTAGGATACCAGTGTACACGGAGGGGGCAGGGGGCTTTGAGGGGGAATCATCCGGCGACATTATCTCCTCTTTACTGAGAAAAGGCAGTTCAGCTGGCCCCACAATCCCACCGCAGCTTTTCTGCCTCATCTGCAAAAATATTTGTGCATTGACGTCTGCAGAAAGATGAATTTGTTATACTCAAACGTCTTCCACATCGGCTACCTTTATCCTCCTCTTTTTTTTGCTTATTTATTCTGCACACTTCTGCACATGCGGCCCATGTATTATTAAGCAGCAACACAGAGGTTTAGATGTAATTTGCTGCTGTGTTACATTTAATAACTGCAAAATCAAAATGTAGCATTGCTCCGGCATTCGCTCTTCAAAGGAGGTATAATGAGTGGAGCTGCAAAGTTCAAAGAGAATGGTTAAGTGTTTGTATAGAATTATACAGGGTGAGCAAGTGTGCTTTCCTCAGAGTGATATTGAAAGGTTTGATATTTAACATGAAAGGCTGCTAAAGAGGAGTTTAACACAGGAAACAGGTTTAACCCTTCTGCTCCGGGCCAAAGGCTGCTCATTAATTTCCTGTAAGTTTTCTTAGTGATAACTTTGTGCTTTCTCTTCTTCCTTCCATGTCTTGCATTGCTTTCTACATCTCTCTGTTTTTCCACTCGGCGCTGATACATCAGCGTTAACCTTGTTCTTTTCACAGTAATCTGAATAGATGCTCGCCTCTGTGTCCTGTGCACCTCGTGCATCTTTGTTCCTCGCTTTGGCTTCCATTTCTGTTGATTCTCAACGCTGTTTCTTTCCTGTTTTGTTTATTCGCGCTTGTTATTGTTTTTTTCTTGATAGTGGTGAAATGAAAGGCGGCTTCAAACATTTGTGGGTTTCGACTGCACATTTCAATGTTGAGAGAGAGAATGAGTCATTTGTTTAAGCCCAAGGGGGTGCTAAGCTTGTTCTGCATTGTGTGTCGACACCGGTCCCTCTGTTAATGTCACTGTCACTAAATAATGATGCATGCATGTAGACACTCACACACACACAATTATTGCACATTTGTGTCGTTTCACTGACAGAATCTCAGGGGGGGCGGAAACATGATATTATATGTATGTATGCGCATGTGAGTGAATATCTACACTCAATGTACACATACGCAGAGCTACAGTGAAACCTCATTTCATAAATGGAGCCTGAAAATTGTGTTTAAAGATCCCCAAAAATCCCCGATGTGATGGATGAAAATGGGGGAGATAAAAATGAATCAAAAAGACTGTAGACTGTGGAAAATAAAAGACTGATGAAAAGGAGAGGAGGGAGCAAGAGAGGCTTAGAAGGTGGATGGATGGTAGGGGAGGAGGGGAGGGGAGGGAGAGGCGAGTGTTGAGCGGAGAGGAGAGAGAAAGCCGGAATGAACGATATATAGCCGCTGGCAAACAGAAAACAATTGTTACACTGCCTCCCATAACCCACTTCAACCTTAAACAGCAGATTTTTTTCACTCAATTAATTTCTACACATTGGAGCAGGGGCCTTGGCTGAAGCCAGGCTTTTATGTGCTCCTGCTGCTGCAAGGCCTATACACATCTCTGTCTCTCTCTCCCCTCTCTCTCTAGCTTTCTCTTTTTGTGCACACTCTGCATGGGAATGGACCGGCACACTTTGAGAGATGAAGGCTGAATGAACAGAGAAATACCGTCCATTGCAAAATAATAGCACACGCACACAAACAATTGAGGGAAACTGTCTTTTGATTCTCTAGCAGGAAAAGAAATGCATTTTTAACCTGATCAGTTGAACTAAAGGAGGCCATGTTCATGCTAACTTTGAAGTGTGATCAATAACTTCCTGTAAACACTTTCGGTTCCCTGCATTATAAGTAAAGAAGGGCTGCACGGTTCACAGCTTCACAGCAAGGTTCCTGGTCGAATCCAGGTTCGGACATAGTGGGTCTTTCTGTGTGGAGTTTGCAAGTTCTCCACGTGCATGCGTGGGGCTTCCTCAGTCCAAACAAATCGTTAGGTTCATTGGTGACTTTAAAAGGTGTGAGTGTGACCGTGAAGGGTTGTCTGTCTCCAGAGCCATCACATGGGGGTGCGAGGCCCTGTGCGAAGTGTTGACAAATTTATCCACCGATCCTCGCAGTGACTTATTAAAGTCTTCCTTTTTAAAAATTATTTTCCTTTTCTCAGCATCCGACCCGCGTTTACGAAATCTGTCGCGCTCTCGTGCGGCCAACATTCTCCTTCGTCCTTGTGGTGAGCAGCGAGATGGAGCGCGCACTACGTAACGACGCAGAAATGGAAAAAACTGAGTAATTTGTTTGGTTAGATTTATGAGTCTGCATAATGGTACTGACAAACAGGATCAGAATCAAAGTGGGGCAACAACAGTCTAGAAAAAATAATAATAATAAAATATATACAGTATATATAAAAAATGCAGGATGAGAAGCCAGGGTTCCCGCGGAATTGGGCGACTTTTAAAGTGTTGCTATGGACCCTGTGCGAGACCCTTCAGAGGCGCTAGGCCCTGTGCAGTTGCACACTTTGCACAGCTCATGTGTTCTGTCTGTCTCTATGTGTCAGCCCTGTGAGTGACAGGCCTCTCGCCCACTGACAGCTGGGATAGGCTCCAGGCTCCTCGTGACCCTGAACAGGATAAGCGCTATAGATAAATTGCAAAACATTTATTCTCAAACATGATGTGCTGTTTCCTATTCGAGCATGTTGTCATTGCGGTCGTTTCTGGTCAGGCCTTCCTCCAAGGAAGTTGCAAACGGTCGGCAGTCCATGTGCAGGTTAGAGAACCCAACGTGACCCCGTACAAACTGAAAAGCTGAGGATTTGTGGAAAATATCTGCACATAAAGTTGGGAAAATACAGAATGTCAAAGAGAAAACAGAGTTAAACACCTCGCCTTTCCTGCTCTGTAGTTCTGCTCAGCCCTTTCTACTGAATGTTCTTTGAAAGTATTTTAATGCAACATTTACAGATTTGCAGACCTCGAGTGAAAAAACATTTTTATTCAAATGTCTAATGACAACACTAATGCTGAAGAATATTGATCATAATAATAATAATCACACACAGGGGCACCACAGCGTTCTGCGGACAGCAGGTTGACGGCCCTGCGGGCGGAGAGAGGGAGAGCAGGCAGAGACAGATGGACAGATAGATAGGCGAGGGCATGACTGAGCTGTGTCTGTGTGCGGTGAGTGAGGGCCGCTCGGAACAACATGAATCATGGCTCCAGTTGAGAGAGGAGGAGATCAGATCAATAACAGCCCAGAGGAGGGAGAGGAGCGAGCGAGCGAGAAAGAGGATGAAGGGAGGACACAGGAGGTGTTCATCACTGGACCACCCTGACTCCCAGCATGCTCTCTTCTTTCTTCTTTCTCGGGCTGTACAGTTAATGTATTGAGTGGAATGCTGGGTAATAAAAAGGGAGACATAAGTAAAGACAATGTGCTAACGTGTAAGTATGACTTATTGATTATTCAGATGAGGTGATTCATTCATGCTTATCCTTTGAAAAGAAATATACGGATGCTCTTGTGCTCATTCATCGACAGACACAAAGTGCATTTCAAAATAAAGCGCCGGAGAATCAATTCCTCTCCACTTTTCTCTTGAAACCACAGAGCTTGTTTGATTGTGCAAATTTAGTAGCATGTGTGTGTTTGTGTAAGAAGTGTGTTCTTGTGCAGTGCAGGCAGAGTGCAAAGGCTCAGCAGTGGTCATTTCTCATTAAGTGACCACTGTGCCAGGGGGAGAAGGCCTCTTTTTTTACAGAATCTGTGTGTGTGCCAGGAGCAGCTCCAGAGTTAGAGGCCAGTGTTGGAGTGGCTGTCTGGATGTTTAAGCATGCTACGCACACGAGTGCAAGATGGCCACGCTCCCCTCTTCACCATTGTACTGTAGAACAGGCGAGCAATTTTTCTCATCCCTCCTTTTTTTTTTATATATAATTTGGTCGATAAAGGTGAAGGACGTTTCATCGCTTTTTCTCCCTCCCGACTCCCTCCTCCATATGCGCCGTGCTCTGTCTCAGAGTGAAATCCCGAGATAAAGCTCGCCGGCGCTCCATGTTTAATGGAGCTTAATCCCACAGATTTGAGATACGGAGCTGTGAGGTAATTCCCTCATGCCCATCTTCACTAACACAGAATGGTCATGTGACCGCAGAATTCTGCACCTTTTACTAGACACGGACAGACAGGTAACAACAAGAAGAACACGACTCTGCCCCAAGGACGAATGTGTTTGCTTTTTAAAACAGTGAATCAGGGAAACAGGAAGTGATTTTAAGACATCACATCTGCTGTAAAACCAGTTATTTTCCCTTAAGACTTCTGTTAAAAGAACAATGTTGAAGATTTCAATTTAAATCGCGCCATTTAAAAGCGCCACCCACTGGTGATAATCAGTAATTATGGGAGCACACTTACCAATTTAACCAGACGTCTACAGCTGGCTCTTTTTGTCATGGTTTAACTCTTGATTTTCCTCGCTGACGGTCGCTTTCCTTTTTAGAGTGCCTTCATCTGAGCGTCGAATTTGTTTCTTTTTCTTTGGATTTTCACTTATTTTTGAAGTTGTATCTGTAGTCATCCATCTTTTCTTTGTTTGTTCAGCCAGAGTACATTACTGTTTACTCGCAACACTTGCAGAGACCGGAGAAGCAGCCGCTTAGCTCCGCCTACCCTCTCTGGCAGACCAACCACTGCTGGCTGACGAAGAACGCGTCACTAACTGGGCGCCGCTTGTGATTATTTCCACGAATGTGACACCCAGTCCATAATAAGACTACCCAGCTAGCAGTGAACGTTCCCATAACATTGGCTAACATAACCTACAAGTTGTAATTACTTTTGAAAGAAACGTTTTAGGGCTGCACGGTGGTGCAGTGGTTAGCACTGTTGCCTCACAGCTAGAAGGTCACTAGCTGTGCCCTGGTTTGGGCAAAGTTGGCCTTTCTGTGCAGAGTTTGCATGTTCTCCCCGTGAATGCGTGGGTTCTCCTCCCACAGTCCAAAGACATGCTTGTAAGGTAAATTGGTGACTCTAAATTGCCCACAGGTGTAGGTGTGAGTGCGAATGTTTGTCTGTCTCTATGTGTCAGCCTTGTGATTGACTGGCGATCAGTCCAGGGTGTAACCCCGCCTTTCGCTCAATGACAGTCGAGATAGGTTCCAGCCCCCGCGACCCTGAACAGGATAAGCGGTATATATAATGGATGGAGAAAACGTTTTAATATTCAAAGAATGTTTTTGATGTTTCAACTGCAACATTCTGCAGATATTTCCAGGATGTTATTGAGGCCTGGGATGTCAGAACGCCTTTTATAAAACATTTGCTCAATGTTGCATAAAAACAAAGGTAGAAAATGCTCACTGCAACATTCTGAGGATCTTTTCAGGGTGTTATTGAGGCCTGAACTATCAGAACGACATTTATAAAACGTTCCTGAAATGTGATTCGAACATTCTCACTGCAACTTTCTAAAAATGTTTTCAGAGAACGTTCTCCTGCTATTAAAAGGAACCAAATAAAAACTTCTCAGAACAAAACATTTCTAGCTGGGTATGTACTGTAAATACAAAGGCTTTCATCAGTGGGCCACAGGCTCGATCACCATTGTGTTACCTCATTCGGTGACATTTATTTAAATGAGAAAGTTTGAGATTATTACTTTAAATGTGTTCGTGTTCACTTCGGCTGGTCAGTCAACCTCCCTCTTGATGGGGGGATTTACAAATTAATCTGCAGCGCAGAAAGCCAAAGTGACGAGTTCGGAGAGTCCTCACTGCGAGCTTAGTGTCCGCAGACAGGACTCCAGCTACAGCGGCACGTCAGCACGCTTGGAGAGAGTTAAGAGGGGTTGGCTGGCTCGAGACTATTTGGAGAAGCACTGGGAAGTATTATACCCACCAACAATCCTCCTTAAGTGATGAGCTGACACTAAGCAATTTACTATTCACCCTGCCAGTGGAAATATTTTCAATCCGAGTGCATAAAGCTCCCATGGCAGGCAATACGCCAAGCCCTCTTCTTTCCATCTGACACTTTTTGTTTCAGAATAGCCACTGTGTGGTTCAATTTACCCAAAGACATGCTTGTCAGGGCCCGTCTGACACGAGCCCGGTTGTCAATGTGTAAAGCAGTCCACATGGGTGATTGCAGAGCGGCTGTGGTTGTTAGTGGTTGTGAGTGAGGTTTGAGAGGAAGGGAATGTGAATGTTTCCAAATGTGCGCTTTTAATAAACTCTGAGAAATAAAAGCACGAGCTGCTTATTTAATCAGAATTAGTACGTAGCTCCCTGCGGATTTGTTCTTCCACCTTTTCTCCTGTTACGCTCCACAGTGTTCTCCAAGCTTCCCCTGTCTCCCCCTTTTTCTTCCCTTTGTTGCCTCTCAGGTTTAGGACACCTAATTGTCCCGGGAGCAGAGGCAAACCGCAGAGTGAGAAACACAGAAACACCGTATAGTTATTGTCCAAAACAAAAACAGCAGGCTCGAGGATGACAGTGCTCTGGGACGGGCGCTGAGTGTTGGGAGCTGTGTTTCTGCTTGTGTAAGTGTGTGTGAGTGTATGTTTTTGGCAGGTAAGAGGGCACGCCGTCCTTTATAGCTGCACCTTCCCTGGCACTGTCACCGTCAAAGACTCAATCGCTGCCATTGCGGGCCCCAAGTACTGCCAACGCAGCCGATCCACCTCTGCCAAGGTCCTCCTCATCCCTCTGCTATACTGCTCTTCTCTCTGCTCCTTTGCATAATTACCCAGGTAATTGTGGAGTAATTGACTGCATCACCTGCTCCTAGGAAGCTCTGGCATTGTTTAATAAACAGCTGGAATCGACGCCACATGTTGTTGGAGAGCAAGAGGAGGAACATATTGGGGCAAAAAGCAGGAGGAGGGGAGGGCCGGTGGAGGCGGCGAGAGCGTACACATGCTAATTTCCCAAACACAGATATAACATTCTCCAGGCAAGTCCTCGACTTGTTATGCAAGGTGAACATATTATTGCCTGTGGAAAGATTAGCGAGGGAGAGGGTAATGAGAGTGGGAGATGGATAGATTTAGAGACACAGGGAGGAGGAGAAGAGGCAACAGGAAAGTGAGGGAGAGAAAGTTTGAGGCATGGGAGAACGAGACGGATAGAAGGAAGAAAGGAGAGAGGGGTGAAGCGAGCCTCTCAGGGCTAATGACATTAAGGAGGTCTGATGAATCGACACCCGCTGAGTGTTATTGACGTCCCCTGAGCCTGCCCAGGCAGAGCCAGCCTCCCTGCCCGGGTATTGGCTAGCCCTGCTCCTCAATTAGACTGCCTGATTAGATTCCCTCGGTTGTGCCCTCTCGTGGGGCGAGCAGGGTGGCATGATGGATGTGATGGGCAGGATTATCAGAGGGGGGGGGTGTCACCCATGCCCCGCCCTGGGGGGAGCACCAGACGATGGGTTTGACCAAGTCTTCGGAGGGGTGTGCGGGCGGAGGGCAGGGGGCGCCGCGCGAGGCTCTTATTGAGGCTGTCAATCACGGCCGCTTACAAGATAGAGGCTGTGCCTCGGCGCAGAGATGCACAGGAGTAATTACTATTCCATCTCGCTTGGCATCTAGATATATGAGGCTGTTCACAACCACTGACCTCACGTGGCAACCCTTCACCAGCTTTCAAATACTTTGAAAATGCTCCCATTTACATATCCTGTCCTTCATTCACTAATCCTGCAAAGAGGGACTCTAACCGCGCCAAGATCCTGCACATGCTTTGGTTTTTATTCAGCGCGCTTTTTATTTTCAAAAGTGGAAATGAGGAATGAGAAATTCCTCCGAGTTCAGATCTTTGTTAGGACATTAGTTTTCCGCATTGAAGACTTTGGTAGGATATGTCCTTAACCCTATTCTCTCCGTGTTCTGCTTGTGACAGTTTCTCACAACCATTCATCAACATCCTGGCTCTCGTGGTGCAAAAAATGGGGCAAGTCAGGTAAGTGTCCCAATTCAGCAGTTTTGAAAGGCAGTAACTAATGATATCTCAGGAACGGGAGCTGCTGCTGTTTCCCCGAGAACTTTCCCTCTTCCTCTTCCAACGTGTGTTTGTGTGGCTGGATGGCCAGCTAATGGCCTGTCTCTGATGAATTAGGGGGTCTGACACCCTGCAAACACACTCTCCCAAGGTCAGAGCGGCCCGCAGATTACCATATCCGGGGGGCTTTAACAATCTAACACAGCCTCAACTCAGTCGGATGACAATTGAGTCGAGCACACAGGAAGATAAGCGAGTTGGTGAATGAGGAGGGGGGAGGTTGGGTTCAGCCGGAAAGGAAGAAATTGCTTTTAAAGTGGAGAAAACCTGCAGTGATCTCTGCCGCTGATGTCCCAAACAGTGGCTGTGATGCCAAGCGTCCATTTGTGCATCCCTCTCAGTTAGGGTGCTCTCGCCGTTGTTCGCTTGACAATGTTATCCTTTTTCTTTATTGAAAGCTGGTATTCAACCCTCCAGTCTGTGTTAAAGAGTCCTCTTGCACCCTGCAAAGTGCTTAGTGAATGTGCTGCGCAGAAGCACTTCCATATTTCTTCACAACAGCGGCGAGTTGTTTTCAAATACGCCACAGTATAATGTTCCATTAAGCAGCGCAACATATTGTATAATGCATTACATTGATTTACGTCTGCGTGTGGTCAGTCGGTCAGCCTCGTCGTCACGTGGACGGCGTCAGAAAGAGGGAGATGAAACAATGAGGAAGGAAAAGTTGCAGGTTTAATGTGGATGGAGTGCAGAATAGTCTCATGCATCTAAACTGGGAGCAGAAAAACAAGCATGCAAACACACACACGCACACATGCATGCTCACGGAAGCAGAGTGTAACACATAAGGGCAAACACACATCCACCCACACACTTGCCAAATGTGTCTGCAGGGAGCTGGCTAAAATGTCAAGCTATGTGCATGGCTGCCTCCTGTCGACGCCTCTCTCCTTATTTCACAGCAGCACCTGGTGGTGACAAAGTGCACAGAGGAGAGACTCCCCAGGAGAGGGGAGGAGAGGAGAGCAGAGGAGAAGGCTCCACCCTTCCCTCAGACAACAGACCCTCCCTGTCCCATCATGTCCTCCCCTCCCGTCAATCCAACTCAGCGCTGCTTAATTTCACTTTGAATCGACGATGTTCGAGCCTCTGCCAAAGTTTGAGGGATTTTAGACGTAGCACCAAAGCCAAGGAGCATAATGAATGAAAAGCCCCTTCCCAAATTGATTTCAAACTAAATCAAACCTTGGTATTCAATTATCTGCCAGAGCTGCCACTGAGGAACTTTAAAGTTGTAAAAGGCAGAGAAAGAAAGAAAGGAGGAGGAGGAGAGAGTGCGGAGAGGGAGAGAGGGCGGTGGGAGCAGAATGCAAATGACTCCATCCCTGCGTGGTGTCAGAACAGGTGGCCCAGTGGTAGCGCCGGGGCTGATGAATGAGCTGTTGAAGTGGAGCCCATTGCTACCTCTAGCTAGTGGCAGCTCCAATTCTGCCTAGTTAAGCATTCGGCCTCCTCTGCCAGGAAGGCTTAATTGAAGAAATCATCACAGGGACCGGGACAGATCTGGTGTTGCTGGGACCAAGTTGTCTGTCTGCCCGAGCAGACTGTAACATCATAATAGTGTGATACTATCCCACCACTAATCACAGGGAAAGTGTTTCATTACAGGATAGCGGAGCGGGAGCAGATTCCTTTTAATTATGAGTGTGAAGGGCTTCCGTGTTTTTGCTCCAGACGCTGATGCTTTATGATCTGTTGTCGTAGATTGCTAGCTCCCACTGTTGTTTAAAAAACCCATTAAAAACAAAGACGTACTGCTGCTTTCACTAACGCAATACATCATGTCGAACAGCACGTCTTTTTGCTAGCTTTCCTAACATGCCTTTATCACTCAGGTAATTACTGTTTTCTCTGTGTTTAATACATTGCTACACCTGTTTGAGGAAGACAGAATATCCTGCTCTGTTGTGACATTTGTTTCCGTTTTTATTCCGGCCTTTTTTTGTAATATTTAATTCATTCTTACGCAGCCATTATAGGGACATTACTCACAGCCGACAAGCCGAGCGTGAGGCAGGGAGCAGAGGCAACACACCCCGATTGGTTTATCTAAGCAAAGAGCAGTGACTTTTTTATTGTATCAGAGACTCGGGGTAATTATTGGTAAATTACAAAAACCTGTCCTGTCAGCGATATCAAGCAGAAACCAATCAAGTCATTGACACCGCAATTGCGCTCCAAAAAAACAAGTAGCCTTTGGCCCCCTGCCGCACCTGCGCACAGTGCATCAAATGTTTGGCCTAACTAATGAACGTCTGAATGCAATTATAACGTACTATCTCTGAAATTAGGCCTGCCATGGTGTTAATTACATAATTACTGAAGATGTCAGCTCTACGCGGGAGGGTGGAGTGTCAGCGCGGAGAGTGGAGCGTGCGGGGAGGGAAGTTGCTCTGCTTTCAGGGTTGAACTATAGACGCTTCTTTGATTCATGATGCCGGGCTTTGTGGAAAATATCGCCTTTGCCAAGTTAATTTTGAAAAGGCCAGCATATTTGGGCAGAGACAATCAGCCTGACCTTTCTGAGAACAACCCCAGTTTTCACTCTTTCACCTCTTTTTTTTCTCCTCCTGCTCTTTCTTTTCTCCCCTTCTCTTTTCTTTCTTCTCATCTCTCCTCCTCTCTCCTCTCTCGCCGCTCGTCGGGGGCTGACACGCACGTCCTTGACAGCGGCGTCCGCTAATAGAGACCGCCATTGTTTATCAGCGCATCCCACTGATGAAGCGGCCTTCCCGGTTCTGTTGGAATATTTGTACAAATTTATTAGAGGCTGCCTCCATTAGACGCGGGCCTTTGCTGGAAAACAAGCATGCTTCTAGTGGAGACAGACAATTGTATTCTCCTGCTTGTGTACTTCACTAATCAAGGCGCCGCAGATGACTTTGCCGTTGTTCTGTGTGCGGTTATATCACGCAGATGATAGGAATACCAATTCATCCCACACTCGCAGCCTCGTGGCTAATTTGCACTGGCTGTATATCAAATGTGTCAGAAGAATGGGGAGCCGTATTTCCCATACTGAGAATATGGAACAGAATTTGTCACTTGCTTTTCAGTGTGTACCTCTCCATGGTGCTGTTTGGTGTGGAAACTGAGGCTGTGTGTGTGTAAAGTAAGAAAAAGTAAGTGCTGCTGTGTTTATTTTGAGTGTGTTTGGGCGCTCCGATCTGCAGGCAGACAGGGTACGAAGAGGCCACGACGTCCCAAACGAGATGCAGATGAGGCACCATGCTGAATAATCGCGTCCCATCACCGCTCCTCCGCAGACGGGGAGGGGTCTCCGTCACAGCTGTTTCATCCCAGACGCAACCCCACTGTCGCCCCACCCTCTCTTCCCGTCCACCTGTCCCGTGTCAGTACTGCCAGCGGAGCGAACTCTGACGAGACTTTGTCTAGGAACTGAAAATAGTTTACCTCCTCCCTGTTCGCTGTTATACCTCCACCCGCTGCCTGCTGCCGCCGTAGTCTGCTGTTTTCACAGGAAATTAGCCAGACGTCCCCTGAGGAGGATCTCGTGCATAGCAAGATATCTGCCTGTCAAGGTGTTCTACGGCTCCCGCATTCATTTGCTGCTTAGTGTCTCTCACACTCTCCTCCCCCTTCACTCCTCCTCTCCATCTGACCCTTGCAGCTGCACTCAAAAGTAAGTTTTAGAGCCCTGATCTGAGCCGCCATTTTTTAGGAGTTCGATCAGTTTTTTCTCCCTGCCAATGTTCCTGGCTGTTTGTTTTAGACTTTTATTTTGAAAAACAGTATTATTTTTTGACTGTTATGCTCTAACCCTTGCCAAACAGAGCCCGACATCACTCTTCAGAGAAATAATTGTTCTGCCTTAAGCTGGTCTGGCCCAGTACCTGGCCTCACCATGGGTATCAGAACTAAACAACTCCATGACCAGAGGCGGTGTGTTTATCACTCCTTCTTTTATGACCGCATAAAATAGTCCCTTGATGAATTTGATAGGCTTATGAAAACATTTCAATCCAGACGGGTCGCGGCAGGTTTCAGAGGGACGGGCCCGTACAGTAACTTTCTCCATCACCGCGCTCTGCCCCGAGGCCAGTCTGTAAACTGTTCGCAGCACTTAATGCCGTTCTTGTTCTGCACATTTTTTCGAGCACTTACAGTCAAAGTACGGGGTGATTAACGGCTGTTCAGCTGAGACGTGACTGATGAGGACTCGGGCTCTTTAACACAAGAGATGTGGAATAAAAAAACAAAACAATGTGAAGTGGTAGTCTTGAAGATTTCTGTTTCGTTCTCGTTCACCTATGGCGATAAATGGTAGTTGCGGGAGCGTGACGTCCACGGTTGGCTACGGTTGTTCCTTCTTAGACTGTTTGCCTTCATCTGAGCGTCCAATTTGTTTCTTTTTGAAGTTGTATCTGTAGTCATCGATCTTTCTTTGTTAGTTCAGCCATAGTAGATTACTGTTTGCCCGCAACACTTACAGAGAGCGGAAAAGCAGCGGCTTAGCTCCTCCTACCCTCTCTGGCAGACCGACCGCTGCTGGGTGATGGAAAGCGCGTCACTAACTGGGTGCCGCTTGTGATTTTTTCCCACCTGACACCCAGTCTGTCATACTGCAAATGCAAGGCTCTCATCAGCCGTAGGCTCAGTCACCGTTGTGTTACCTCATTCAGCGATAGATAGCGACTGATGATGCATTTTTCAGTGATGACGATCTACTCCGAACGACCTGTCCTTTTTCTTAGAGTATATTTTTTTCCGAGTGCTTCTAAGTGACCTCTGCTATCATCACTCCACACTTCTAAGGACAGTTGTGTTCGAGCGCAGCAGTTGTGAGTCATTGAAATAGGTCAGATAGCGGCCCATATTTGCCCCTCTACATGAGAACAGAAGGTGGACGTCAGTCACAGCGGGGGAGCCCGGGGAGAAGCGGCACCTCTCGGGATCTGTCCTCAGTAAAAAATCGCTGAAACAGGGAATTCAGTGGCCCAAGACTTCTGCAACACAAAGGACTGTCCTCTTGCTCTGGCACTCGGGGGACGCAGTCAGCAAAGTGCCTCTTATACAGCCAGGACCAAGAGCTGTGGATTCATTGTGTGTCTATTGTGCTCTTAGAGGCTCTGCCCCGCTTCTGCTTTTTTTTGTTTTTTTTTTCCTGTTCAACCCATGCAGCCACTTGAGAGGTGCCAATGAAGGATGGCACCCATTTGTGGATGTCTGACGCAGCATCTTACAATGGCCCATTAAAGGCTCATGATTGGCTTTAAAGAAAAAAAGTCTGTCGTCTTGTTTTGGTGCAGTGGACAAGTTGGACTCTTAGGCACACCGAGCCTGTGACACTGAAGGCTTTTAAGATGTAATGATCTCCACTTTAAAGTGATATCCGCTTATTTGTTGTCTAACTTGATAGTGGTGAAGTGTTTTCTATGGGGTATTATATGCTGGGCTAACAGGATGTGTGATGTTGCGTGCTTTAGCGGCGGATAAATAAGCCCTTTATGCAGCAGTGCACCTCTTCAGTTCAAGGCTACCATCGCTAATCCACTGAATGAGCACGTTGACCACTCAGCCTCCTTCTTCAATGCATTCTCTCTGCATCGTCGGGCCACACATGCCGACACATGTATGACACATGATCCAGCGACAAACGCGCACTTCTTATTTGAAGTCTGACTGCAAAGGCGAGGGGGGGAAAGAAAGAGAGGGGGTGTTGGAGTCTCCCGTGAGCTTACATCTCCTTATGCTGTTGGTTGGCCCATGAAATATTAACAATGGCTGCCTCCCCTCTGAATAAGCCGATAGAGTAGTAAAGGGTGAGGTCTGCCTCACACAGTGTTTAATGCATGCCCCTTAGGGCCTCAGCTTGGTCTGAAAAATAGGACCCTCTCTCTAACTCTTCTCCCCTTCTCTCTCGCTTCCTGTCTGGCTTTTTCACTCTTGTTTTACCCTAATGTCTTTTTCCTCAATCTCTCCTCCTTTATTCGAGACGAAGAGAGCAACACAAGGTAGACGACACAGCGGCGGTGAGTGGTGGGATTCAGGGGGGCTTTTAATGTCATCAGACGGCCAAGCGCGATGGCTCTGTTGTCCGTCCTCTCGCCGTGTTTGTCACCGCGTGCTCGCAGGAAACGGTTGTTCTGTGGCGATCGACTGTTTTATGAGGCATGCAGGCGCTTTCTCATCTGTTCTTTTGTGTGTTATTTTTTTAACCCAACACCATCACAATGTTTCCCTCCCACGGCAGAGCATCCTTTACAAGGTGACTAAAAACAACAACAGCAGAGAGGATGAATAAATTAAACAGATGCTTGGAAATCTCCCTTTTTAAAGGCGGACTTTTGGCCTTCAGAGCCGCCATATTGGTCAGAAGAACACAAATATGTTGTGGCATTTTCATCATGCGACAGCATTTTTTGGGGAAGTGTGACAGTGACAGTAACGCAGCCTAGGTGCTTCCATGTTTCCATCCAATTTGCACACCAGTTATTTCTTAATCCGCAGCCATCTGGCCGCCGATGATTGAGCGCCTTTCCATGGCGTCTTGCAGAACGTTCACTTGGCACCGCGGAGTACAAAAAAACCCATTCCAATTTAATTAAACTGAAAGAATATCATTAGGGTTCTTAATGATGATTAATGTCTAAATAATAATAACATTTATGAAGTATTAGGGTATTAGAGTTCTAGTTGGATGTGAAATTATTCTTTCGGTTCAGGTACAGGACGTTGTTCTAACACATCGCGACCCTCATTACTCAAATCATCGGCTCCCGGGGTTAGAGATTCAGACGGATCGGGAATCTATTTTATCTCCTTCTTTCTTCTTAAACTTCTGCGATCCACTCAGCCCTAAAAGCCGCTGACAACAAACTCTTTTCTTCCTGTTGACTTATATCCTTACTTTCCCTCCCCCGTGTTAAAACAAATGGCAACTGCAGGAAGCAAGAAGAAGGAAAAAAGAAGCTGAAAAGTTGACATTTAGCTTAAATGGAGGTGGAATGGGCCGCGGGGATGCTGCTGTAACGATGCAGGAGAGAATAGGGCTTCTTCTCTCTCCCCCCCCCCCCCATCCTGCTAAAGCAAGATTTATGACCTCACGAATACCATCATATTTTAGGAGCTGATGCACACTGTGGGTGGTTTATCTGGGATTGAGGGCTTTGCTGTTGAGCCCCATCACTGTGGGGCTTCTATGACTTACAGTGGCAACATGCAACAAGAGGTAACAAAGAGGACACTGTTGTTGTTTTGTCATATCTCTAATAAATCTGCCACATTTTCCCCAAAAAATATGAACTAATTTCCTTCCTTTTTATCAAAGAAACTCTCAAGCAGAAGAAGAGACGGAATGAAGAGTGGGTTTAAAGAACATTTTAAAAACAGCCTAAAAGTCAACTTCTCTGTTAAATTCCCCCTCACATGTTCATCCATCTTCCTGGAGGAGCACGGGGAGTCATAGAGCACTGAACGACTGATCTTATATTCATCTCTGCCCCCTGCTTCGCGTGTCATTGCCATACCCTCTTGCTCTTCCCTCACCGCTTTCCTCTGGCAGTGTAATTGACAGGCTTCAGCAGTTAAGACCTCCAACAGCTCTTTCTTCATTTGGAGACACTTTGTCGGTTTTAATCAGGGCTTTAATTGGCAGGCAGGCAGTGGGTGAGTGGCACCAGGGGCTGGGGCATATAGAGGCGACACTGACTTTCCCGAGATCCCATTTGTGCTTTTTCTTTCTGTCTTTTTCTCATCATGTCCTCTCTCTCTCTCTCTGTCTTTAACTTTCCTTTCTTCATGTTCTTTCTCCCTCTCCCTCTGGCTCATACTTCATCATAGATCCACAAATGTTAAGTCAAAAATCAACATGTTTGTCCTAGGGATGAATGATATTATTGGCATGTTATCGGTATCTGCAGATAATGGCTTGAAAACGACATATCGGCATCAGCAGGTATGTCATCTTACTGACGATATTTTCCTCCTGATAAACAGAGCTTTAATTCTGCCTAAATGCTCGATGATTCCCTATAAAAGCTTTACGTAATGTTACGACATTAACTTGGCGGGAGTGTGTGCACGCACTGCCTGCGCAAAGTTTTTAACAATATACACTACCAGTCAAAAGTTTGGACACTCTTTCCCATTCACTTGTATGAGAAAATGTGTCCAAACTTGTGACTGGTAGTGTACAAATGAAGACACAGATAAGACAATAAAAGTTAAGTTAAACCACTTTCACAACTCTTAACTAGCTAACAGTTAGCCATTTTACCGGACTTAAAGGCATGCTGCACCGTTCTTTTGGCACTATTTTCTCTCTTGGACAATCCAGTATCACTACGCCTGCGGCAGGCCAGTTTCTCAGGTGGCGTGATCCATCAGCTGTTTCTAAGAGAACACGCTGGAATTGGTAACTTGGGAGATGACGTTTGTTGTCACAAAAGAAGATACACTCTCGGCCAAAGCTGACGCTAACAGAGTGTAACATAAACATCAGTTCAAAACTAACTTACATATTCAGGGACACACACTCGATAAAAAGAGTCCGTCCGCGATCACGATGTCTCCGTAGTAGGTGCAGTAAACAAGTCCGGGCATGTCTCCCTCACTGTTTCGGGGTGGATGCTGCATTCATGTGCGCTCAGAAACGTGATCGATCAGACACGTGACCTTTTATACAACGCCTCCTCCGTCAAGCGTGAAGAAGGGTGCAGGATGTCTTCGGGGTGGGCATGATATCAGTTCCACTACAGGGTAGACGTGATGTTCCCTGCAATTAGGTGGTAAAAAACATGCACCTAATATATCGGATATCTACAAAAAAATCCAATATCGTGCATCCCTAGTTTGTCCTCATCCTCTTATTTGATATCAAACACACTGTTACACATAGATTAAAGAGTTTGCTGATGGCATCACTGATACAACAATCCCAACCATCGGGAATCCTGCAGGAATAATCCTAAACAAAACACATCGCTGTAAAGATGTGCATGTGTGAACAATGAGTGGGGGTCACACGGGCTGTTCTGCATTGTATCTGACCCTCCTCTGCATTGTTTGGCTGATTTTTTTTTGTGTCCTATATGGCAGTGATTGCGACGGGCCAGTACGTGCCGCGCTCCTGCCAGCATTCCTGAATCTAGGACACCAGGACTCTTGTCTGTGATTCTCCCTCCTGCTGAGCGATGCCAGGGGACGAGCTAGAGCGGATTGAGAAAGAGCAAAAAATAGGTGGTGGGAGGTAGAGGGAGATAGAGAGAAGTATGGATCAGCTAAAGAAAGAGAATATGTCCCAGAATCCTTTGTTGACAGCTGAAGCCCTGCTTTTGAACCTGGCACGGCAAAGCCTTGAATTGTCTGTCATTTTGATGACATGACAGTTATTGTCACTATCGCTCTGTGGCTGTATATTGCTGTGTGTAGTCTTTGTGTATTTGTGTGTCATAGCACGAGCACAGGCTGAAAAAAAAGAGCCTCCCTATAATCAACAAGCATCCTGTGTATTTGCCAGGCCAATTAAGAGTCATTCATTTGCTAATGAAGGCCCTGTCGAGGTCTAAACTGCTCCTAGGGGCATGCAGACATGTAGTCAGCACACACGCAGCCCTCAGCAAAAGCTCAGCGCCACCAACATAGTCATCAGTCTGTGCCCGCTGCTGTGCGCGCGGCTCGCGTTGCCCACTCAGCACATCTCACCAGCAGCCCCCTAAACACTAAAAAGTATAATTGAATTCATTATTTCCTGTTTTATGACTTGTTCCGCTGTGGTTTTAATTTGTCCTGTAAAAGATGAGGCAGGCAGGCAGGCACTTCTTCTGCCTTGAATTCCCTCCAGTTCCCCTCTCCCAGGCTCCCTTGTTCTGCAACCGAGCTGTGGATTTTATGAGGCGGGCGGGGGGGTGGGGGGGGTCTCCTGTGTCGTGGGAGCCGTCTGCACCGCTAATCAACTCCTCAAGGTTGCTACCTCGGTGCCACGCAAAGAGGAGGAGGCGGGTTGGGATGTGCTGCCAAATCGCGCGCCTAGCCACCTCTTTAATGGGCTAACTGCTTGACCTTCGCGATGACTCCTTCCCAACTCCGCTCTGAAGACGTGGCCGCGTCTGCGTATCGATTCAGTCATGAGAATATAATCTGAAAACATTCCTGTCAATATTTCCGCTCTGCCTTTAGCTACCTGGAGAGGTGGGATGATGCTCGGCACAAGTGCAAGGTTATCAGCAGCATCTTTGTGTTTATTGGAGACATGCTGTATTTTCCGTTTGTGATAAGGAGCCTTTGTTTCAGACTTTCTCAGACAAACGCTTGGCAGAGATGTTGTGCCTCCAGGCTCTTCACTTTGGCCCCAAAGACTGAAGACGACTGCTCGGCTGCCAGCAGCGCCTGTCTTACCTGCTCCCCTGACTCCAGAGATTCTCCCTCTCTTTTTCTCCCTCCCACCTCTTTTCTACCTATTTTCTCGTGTCCATTCATCAATCCATTCATCATTTGTTGCTTTGTGATGCGCTGAAGGTCTCTGTTGGCTCCTCTGTGGGAGGGCTGATCTTTGAACTCTGACCTTAATAAATTCAAAGCACGGCAGGCCGCACTGAGCACGACATGGTTATCAAAGAAAGAAAGAACTGTGCTGACTATTTCTGCAACCTTGGTAATTCAATGACTGTCAGCTAATATGACTTTGCATGACCTTGAATATTGAATAAGCTTGCACCTTATTTGTCTGCCATTGTCATCGTCTTGCATGGCTGTTACAGCTTTAACCAATTTGATTCATTCTCTTTCTTTTCAACCATCCTCTCTTTCTTACCGTGGCTGTGACTTGCCTCTCTGACAGAGGCGGACCCTGATAGCGCGCCATCCGCAGGAACAAATGTGGATTGTGTTTTACCATTGGTGAGGTGTAACACTTTCATTTCGTGGTGTCAACATAGAATCGGAATCAGATCATAAAGCATTATGGCACTTATACAGAGAGGAACAGCGCTGTAAATCGGCAGAGTGCACCGCTGGCTCAGATGGAGTCACATCTATTGTGCATTTTTTAGTACATATGTGTTTAGTGGTTGGGTTGAGCGTCAGTGATGACGATAATAACAGGTAATGTACCATGCATTCATCTGTTTGTTTTAAGGTCTCGATTTGGCAGAGGTGGCGCGGTGAGACATCTGAAAACGCAGGAGGATCACTGTGTGAGTGAAAGAAGAAGAAAGGAGCCGGTGTCTTATGTAATGTGGGGAATGTAGGCCACCTGGTTGGTATGGGGGTAAATGTAGGTCTGCCTTTGTTCCTGCTGTGTGTGGGTCGAGCTCTGATGATGTCATGTGCAGTTGTTTCTATAGCGGGATCCACCGTGGGAGGCTGGGCCTGGCACAGAGGGACAGGGGGATTTGGTGAGTGGCGTGGTTTTACTGTGATCCAGAAAAGCCCAGAATACAGGCGACGTGTCACAACGTGAAGGGACTCCGGATATAGACGCATTTTACGAGGAGAGAAAGAGGAAGATGTTGCCAGTTTCACTGCCAACAAAAAGCAGCTTATTACATCACTGAGTGAGACATCATGTTGGTTTTTACACTTAAATTCTTTAAAGTAATAATCTTCATGTAAATGACTGTCTGTTAAGTCACCATCTGTCGCTGAATGAGGTAACACAGTGGTGAGTGAGCCTATGGCCCACTGATGAATGCAGTGGCGTTCTCAGACTGTTTGAGGGGCAGGGGCAAAACATAAATAAAAAGGGCACCAGTTGTATGCCATGGGGCACTAGTGTGATGTGAAACAACAACAGGGGCAACTAGGGTCAACTAATTTTCCAACATGTATCAATTATCCACTGGAAGGGCACCTGACAGGGCACTTCATCATTTTTATCTACTACGGGGGCATCTATGAGGGCATTTAGCTGCATTTTTTGCCACAGAGAACGAAACTGAGATCTGCGAGATTACAACTTTAAGTGTGGGATTTCTGACGTTTAAATACAGTCAGCACCTGCCTTCAGGTCCTAAGTACCGTTGGACAGAGTGTATTAAGAGAAAGTAAGATGAAAAAAATAAGACAAGCTGTATGCAATGTGCATTTAAGTAGCTCGGGGAGGCGGGAGGTGTTTTGAACACATGCCTGGCACGTACGACTCAGCCGAGCAAAAGAGCTTTGTATCCTCCTCACCGGGGGAAATAAAGAGAAGGTGAGACAAAAAAACTTTTCCATCGCTCCGGGCTACTGTTACCTGGCAGCCGCCAAGGAATTTAAAATATCATTCTGCCGCTGCATATATTCTAGATCTCTGTGAGAGACATGCACTCTCCTCACAGAGAGGCTCTCACGCACGCACAGCATGTCAAACCTTGAGGAATACGCTCACAGGGGAGAGAGAGAGAGAGAGAGAGAGGGGAGAGGAGGGGGGACTCCTACCAGGCCCCCAGGCGCCAAGAGGTGGTGGCTTTTGTTTTTGGACGTAGTTTCGGTGTATGTCTAAAAAAATGATGATGTTAGTTCCTCACTGTCACCCAGCCTGCTGCTTCTTTGACTCCCAGCCATTTGCATAGGCAGCGTTATTCCACCAGGAAATATGGGGCAGCTTTAAGAAAACTCCACTTTGTAGAGGCGGGCGGAGGAAAGGCGGGTGGAGGAGAGTAAGTGATAGTGATAGACGGTGTGATAAAAATAGAAGTGGTGATGGCAGGATAATGCATGGCTCTTTCTGCCGGGCCGAGGTTCAGGACTGTCAGAGAGACGAGGAAGAAGGAGGGAGGAGAGAGAGAGAGGGAGGAAAAGAGGTCTGGGTGTTTTTTTTTCAGGTCACTGTTGGCTCCTAGAGGTGCAGGAAGAACCCTTGATTAATTATGATCATTATTATCATCATCCTGGCCGGAGGCATTAATCACAGCCATGTCAGACGAGGACCGGACAGGGGGCAGAGCAGGAGGAGGGGAGCTGGCCTCATAGTAGACATGCGCTTGTTGCCATGTTAGACACACACCCCACCTCTCCCAGTGCCCCTCATGTGTGTCAGTCCTCAACATCCATATGTCCTCTGTCAGGCCGGCATCTATCAAACACAGGCCTGTTGTCAATCCGGTCAGCTCCCACTGCTCCCAAACAAACGGACTAAACGCGCGGTGATCAATGATGGCTCCTTACTTGAACTACATGCCAATAAAGCCGGCCAAGTATGAATTGACTGCAGCTAACTTGACAGCCAGTCGGCTATCCGGCAGAAAACGTTGTTTGTCAGGACATCCGTCTTTAAACCGTAATGAGCGCTTATGACAAGTCGCGTTAGTGTCAGCACAGTGGAATTTGCAATAAAGCAGTTTGTCTGAAATCAGTACGAGGTTCAAGAGCTGTCCTCACAAATCATTTTCAGAAACTCACACAAGCTTAGATTCTCCTCTAAAGAGATTCTGCTCTTTATTGATCCTGTTTAAGTAAAGGCCATAAACACATTTATACATAGTGGGAATCCTTTCTGCTGGAGTTCCCCCCGGAGGGATGCAAACGCTGTGAGGAGTTTAAAGAGAAAAATGTAACAGTTTTTTTATCTGCTGTTCGATGTGCACACACGCTGCTGTTAATCATGTCTGAATCTAGCTTCCCTGGCACTTCTAATGTGCATTTATTGACACTTTTTACAGCACTTAATCGATTTATTGAACAAGAGATTAAGATTGATGAATTGTTTGTGTGATTTTTCACCAAAAATGTGCTTCGGGTTTTTCCGGCCCTTTTATGCCTTTATTGACAGAGAGGATTGGGGATAGTGTTGGAAACAGGGGACGAAAGAGTTGGGACGACAGGCAGAGAGGGGCTGAGGATGATAGTTGAACCCGGGGCCACAGCATCTCGGACTGCAGCCTCTATGGGACACGCGATGTGAGCGCTAAACTAAAGCGGCGCCCCTCGAACAAACTGTGTGGTGCTGACAAAAGACGCCGTTAAAAGAAAACTTTCTGACATTTAACAGACTGATCCATTAATTAATTATAAAAAAAGTTGGCAGATTAACTGATAACCAAAATTATTAGGTGATCGTCCCTTAAATAATATTGTATGAATACATTTTAAGAGAACAGTAACCTTCCATGTTGCCCTGTCGTCATCATCTTTTCTCTTCTTTCTCAATTTTCTTCCTCTGACTTTTTTCTCGCCGTCTATTTTTCACCTTCGCTTCTTCCAAACGTTATCATCTTCCAATGTGCATTTATTGCCACTTTTTACGGCAGTTAATCGATTAATTGGACAGGAGAAAATGAATCGGCAAATTGTTTGATGAGCGATGAATTATTTTTGTGAAAAATGTAAAGATTTGTTGTGTTTTTTCACTCGTCGATTAAAATATTGTTTTTTTTTTCATGTATTTTTATGCCTTTTTACACCTTTGTTGAGAGAGAGAGGACAGTGGATAGTGTCGGAAATAGAGGAAGAGCAGCAGGGGAGAGGAGGGTGGGAGTCGAACTCGGGGTCTGTGGCCTCCTTGTATGGGATGTGTGATTTAACCACTGAGCTGAAAGTATTTGGTTTTGAACGCTCATTTGGACAAACAAAGCGATTTAAAGAATTCACTTTGGGCTCTTGGAAACATGTTTCACAACTTTCTGACATTTAACAGATTAAACCTCTAATCTATTTAAAAAAATTGTCTTCAGATTAACTGATTAGTTAGATGACGCCTTCGTCCAGTGACAGATCTAAAGTACATTCTAAGTAAGCAGTAACCTTCCTGTTGCCCTGTCATCATCTTCTCTTTTTTCTCTTTACTATCTTTCTCAATTTTCCTCCTCTGACTTTTTTCTCGCCGTCTATTTTTCACCTTCACTTCTCCCATACTCTCTCTGTGTGTTACACCCAGTGATTGACAGCTCCACGCAGCCATGACAACCATGAGCTAGGATGTGTTCGTCGCCAGCCAGCCGGCAACACCGGGCACTCCACTCTGTCGAGACGTCTCTCTGACTTTTATGAATACATGTACACAGCTGAGAGCGGCGGTGGATTTGTCTTTATAAGTCTGGGTGACACGTCCGCAGCGGCCCCACTTCATTTATTCCACTTGCGTAGATTAAGGCTGGCATTACAAGTAAGGTCACACCATGCATCAATGTTACCTCGACACCACAGCGCCGCTGAGCGTGCTCAGGCGTTGCCATTACTCCGCCCCAGCTTCTCTGCAGGAAATTTCCATCAATTTCTTATTTTTGCATCTTCCTCTTCCCCGCGATTTCCCCGCTCCTCGCCGGCCTCTCTCCTTCCTCCCTGTGTAGCTGGAAGGCCGGGACAGCTGTAAACACTGCTCCAGGAACGGCTCCCAGCCCCACACTGTGTCAGAACAGGTGCGCTTCTGGACAGGAGGTGTGAGGCAGGTGTTAGATGAAGCCCCGGCTCACGAGTGTAACTGTCAAAATGTCTGTGTTCCCCCTTCTGTGATGACATGTTAATCCCTCACACTTGGCCTCCGCTGGGAGCTTCAACACTATCAGACTGATAATAAACAGGAAGTCACGGAACATCCTTTACTGACACCTGAAAACTAATTAGATTTTTAGCTGCTCTGTCCTGTCAAAGACACAAAACCCCTCTGTCTGAGACATTTAATGTCTTGTCATATTCATGCCTCAGTCTAAAACCCTTAATGTCACTATAAACACATGATAATATGTGTAACGTATCTCAAGCTGAAAACGCAGCCGAGGCTGAGGAGCAGTTTGACTTTGTGAACGCAGCTTGCTGGTGGTTGGTGGGCTAAGGTCCTCTTAACCTTAACCCGGCCTCTTTTAGCACGGGGACTCTGGGACGGCATCAGGGACGGTCATTTGTCCTTGCAGGTCCGGGTCCTTGTGAGTGCAGAAGAGCTCTTAACCGTGTTGGTATTTATATCAGCGTGCTCCTTGTCTGCCCAGGACTTTACACGCGCTCCCTCAGCCTCTTAAGTAGGGAATATCTCCTTGAAAAATAAACTTGACAAAGGAGAGTGTGACAGTCCTCAGGGCTACTCTTTCCGCGCCGTCTTGACTGTGAGTAAAACATAAAGGTGGAGAAAAAGTTGTTTGAAGTGGCGTGGCAGTTTGATGTGTATTTTCTGCTGTTTACTATATCTGCTGTTGATTTGTGGTGAGATTCTCCGGCATACTGTGAGTCTGTCAGCTGCCAGTGTCTCTGTCTTCTGCCTGTTGTCGTGTAGAAGTCTCCATCACAAGCCTGGGGTTGTTTTTTTTGTTTTTTTCGCAGGCTGTTTGGAGGATTTATTCGTCTTTTACTACATCACTGAAACAGACTCGTAACTCATGAATGAACTCCATTCCACTCCAACGCCTTGGCTTGCTGCGCTCCGAGCTCCATCCTTAGCATCTTATAGCCGTCAATCAGGCTAATCTGCTCCCTCTCACGTAGCCGCGAAAGGCTTCGGCTTTTCTCATTGATATCAAAGAATGGCAGGCGCGCCCTCTAACCGTTCTCCACAGGCCTGATTTGTCCGACAACAGCTGATCAATCGAACGTCAGCCGCAAATAAGGATCACAAACAATCCTACAGTTGTTTCCAAAGCGCTGTTTCACACACAGAGGCAGCAAAACTAGATGAAAAGAAGGGTAAAAGTGATTTCCAGAATTGTGTTTATTTAAAGACCCCCTCCAGTCAAAACCTTGTAAACATCTCCATGTGGTGTTCTTCATGTGCTACAAGACATATCAGGGACAACATCAGCAGTCATTCTCCATGGCTGGGCCTGTCTGCTTTTAAACTGCAGTGTACCAAGGACAGACTGAACAACATGTTTTCAGATTGGCAGGTTTGAGACGTCACAAACCTAAGGAGCCAATCCGGTTAATGGACGGGGTTACGCTATGCATATCATTATGTGTAACCTATGGCAACCACTTCGGCACAGGGGTGGATCCAGACTTTTTTTGACTGGGGGGGCCCAACTGGGGCACTGACTTATGCAGGGGCGGCATGAAGTATGTGTCAACACAAACAAAAAATAAATAGCATTTATTTAACCTTTCTATCTCCACTTGCACTGAGTGGCAACGTATAAATCTTCAAAGCTTAATTCTTTAAGGACTCAAAAAGAAGATGCATGTCCAGAGTAACAGCACAAATAGTTGATTTCACGCCTCTGACAAGGCAAATGCCCAGCTAGCCGGGAACGTTCCCGTAACATTGTCTAACATTACCTACACGTTCCAATTACATTTGAAAGAAAATGTTCTAATCTAATACTCAAAGAAGATTTTAAGGATGTTTATCATTTCAAATAAAGTTCTTGTAACGTTAAAACTTAAACTAAGACAAAACGTTTTAACTGCAACACTGTTAAAGAGGCCTGTGATGTCAGAACGCCTCTTATAAAACATTTGCTCAATGTTGCATAAAAACAAAGGTAGAACATGCTCACTGCAACATCCTGAGGACCTTTTCAGGAAGTTAGTACGTCCTGAGCTATCAGAACCTGATTCATAAAACATTCCTGAAATGTGATTTAAACATTCTCACTGCAACTTTCTGAAAATGTTTTCAGAGAACGTTCTCCTGCTATTAAAAGGAACATTCTGGGAACCAAATAAAAACGTCCCGCTCAAAACATTACCAGAACGTCGCATGTAATATTCTCAGAACTCAAAAAAATGTCCAGCTGGGTTTCAATTTCAAGGGTTGCCCAGGCCACCTCTTTGGATCCGCCCCTGCTTCGGGGATGCGTGAGCCAGCTGTAACCGTCATCGTCATTATTGCGACCTCACTACTCACTACTAACGTTAACGTTACTGCTACTAATTACTAAATTTCAAGCTAGCTAAGTTTCAACAAGTTGCGACTAAACGATGGCAGAGTTGTGTTTTGTTGTCATGACGAAGGGGCCGGATGGAAATCTGCAGAGTGGGCGGGGCCTATGCAGATTTAGTACTTTTTAATGAGGGAGAAGGAGGATTTTTACAAGGTAATTAAATGTATTTTGCAGACAAAAAAATCAGACACAATTTATTATTTCAAGCAGAGCATTTTATATGACTTGAAAGATGACTGCAGCTGCTCTTTAAACAGTAACTGATAAGTAATCATTGTTCAATAAAATAGATCACATCCCCGGCCCTTCCACTTTAACGTAGTCCAAAATATTTCTGTCATTATTATGCCTGACTTGGTTTTGAATGTTCACACAGAATGATTGCTTCATATTTTACAGCCTCTATTGATCGTGTTGTCACCGAGCATTTTCTTTTGCCAGTCGCTCAGGTGATAACATTTCTCCTTTGCCCGCCTTTTGTGCAGCGACGGCGCGACTCTATAGGAAGTAAGGGCCATCACTGTCGCCCCGGCGTATCTAAAAATGACACATGGATGACTGCATCATGTAAAGGTGACATTTGAAGTGACACAGACATGTTACATTACGGATGCAATGTTTGCAGCGTCGAGGTGACCTCCTCCGCGCTTGTCCCGGCTTTTATCACACACGCCTCACCTTTGGCAAACGCCGGGGCTGTTTGTCATGGATGATTTGGTAATAAAATGAGAAAGGTGTTGAGTCAGCGACAGAAGTCTCCGTTCCACCTGGCCCTCTGTCATCCCTTTCTCCTTTCACACACACACACACACACACCCTCTGGCACGCACGCTTCCCAGTGGACTCACAATCTCTCCATCAACATCTTCTGCGCGCATGCACACGCATATAGTATGTTCTCTTTTGCACACACGGTTCAGACATGCACAGCTATTGTAAGCATACTTTATCCTCCCCTCCATCCCCTTTTTTTCCTCACCTTCCTTCTGCCAGATGTTTCATCTTCCCTCGCGTAAACTTGGCCCCAAAGAAATTTTTGCACTGCTGATTACAGCACTCATAAATTCTGCTGCTAAACACTTTTAAACAGCAAAGTTATGGTGCTTTGCTTTGCACTGGCTTCTCTGCAGAATAATGAAGATATTGATATCAAAAGTCACGGTGAAGTGTAACACCCTCTGCATGCATCATAACTCACTTGATCTAGCTGGGTCAAATGACTCAGCACGCCAAATAATTGGTCTAATGAAGTGTAAAAAGGAGTCTGTCAGAGTCCTTTTACTGTACACATTAGGTCACCCTACTGTAGCTAGCATTACTTACCGACTGGCTGAGAGGAGAGTATGGTAATGGAGAACACGAGCCTGATGGCCTCTCGGGAGCTTCGGCTGACACGAAGGGCTGCTCGACGGCGTTCTGCCAACTTGAATACTTAAAGCGGGGAATTTTCATCGCGCTCGGGTGGTTTGAGTGATGCGGTTACTAAGCATGAACTTTGCATGGAGCGCAGGCATCATGTGCCGGTTTAGAGGACAGGCTTCAAACTGGGATAAGAGCTCCTTCTGACTGATATCAGATTACTGTTAATGTTGTGTTATCTTGAAAAAACGCTTTTTGTTTCATCGTCTGGGTTCATGCAAACGATGACCCAGCAGTGTTTTGGCTGCATTTGTGCAGCCGACTATTGAGTGCCTTATGATAATCCGTGGCACCATTGTAGTGGTTGAGGATCATCCATTATGCATACTTTATGATATAAAGCGCTGTAGTGGGACGCTCTGTGGACCTCTGTTCCTCACATATCCCTCCTGGAAACGCACACGCATACATTCAAATCGCACTTGTGCACATATCACACTTACTCTTCCATCCGGCGGTCCCACCTAAGCAGCGGATTTTATCCAAGTGCACAGAGCGAGTAAACAAGAGTTACCAAGCAGCCGCTCCTCAGATGAATATTGTATACACCTAGTCTGG
Source organism: Semicossyphus pulcher (assembly GCF_022749685.1). Lineage (NCBI taxonomy): Eukaryota > Metazoa > Chordata > Actinopteri > Labriformes > Labridae > Semicossyphus > Semicossyphus pulcher. The sequence goes on from NW_027211637.1 coordinate 24,871,069, forward strand.
CTAAGTGTTGTTGTTTATGTCAGGGACAGTGTTTATGGTGCTTGCTGGGCCTCTTAGTGCAGTTAAGTTTCCACAGCATCCCACTCTGGCCATCAATTTCAGTACAAGATCGTCTAGGTTTGTGTTTTTTCTCCCCCCTCTCTTCTCCCCCCGCTCTCTTCTTCTCCTCCCTTTTCCGTGCTCGGCTGGTGTTGCCTGCCTTTTCCCTCGTCTCCGCTTGCCCATCTCACCTTCCTTCCTTCCAGATGGCGCATTTCACAACCTGCTAGGCACGATCAATCAAGCCCAGATGCAGACTGGGCTATTAAGGTCAGTAATGATCGGCCTTTGAGCGTTATGGGCCCGGCTCCTGTTGTAAAGCCATGCATCAAACTCTGTTCCAGCACTCAGCTCGCCTGCCCTTAACAAGCCGGCTTAAAATATCGGCCGGAGGATACAAAATGAAAAGGGTACAACCTTATCTCTCCAAAGACAGGCCGCTGTAGCCCCAAGGTGTAATAAAACTACAGAACTTGGCCGTCGCCTGGAGTCATCTCTTTTATAAGCAATATCTTTCAAAGATCAGCTAAGCGGTGGGCTATGGGTGCTGGGTTGAGAGATGTAATGCATCATACTATATTCCCCTGCACAGGAAAAAACCTCTGCTCACTATTCAAGCGTTTTCTGGGGAGCTAGCCTCTTCCATTTCTGCTCATACCTCACATGGGATTTCGATTTAATTGTGTGAGAAGCCCGGGGTTTGAGGGGGATTTGATGGGGTCCTGAACCTTGCCCCTTCAGCCGGCTATGACCAGATACAAATGCATGAACCGGAGCACACACCAGGGAGGGAGACACCCAGAGGTCCCGCAGGACAGCTGCTCCTCAGGATGGAGCTGGGTCATCTAACGGTTGCTTTAAGTCCTTCTTATTGAGTTAGCTTCCCATCAACCTTGTATTTACACCTGAAAAAAGCCAAGTTAGAAGAGTTCCAATCCAAGTAATGATTCGATTTGGATCCATGGAGTTGCCAAGAGGCAGCATAAGCAACCGAGACTGCAGCCAGGGGAGATGGAGGGTCGTGGGAAATGTGTGCTCGTCGGATGATGGATCCTCTCAGGGGGAACACGTGTTATTTATTTGGTTATCCCATCCCTCTTGCATATCTCCAGTCTAACCAACAACATGTACTCTGCAGAGAGAGAGCTACTGTGCTCAAAGGAGAAAATGTGTGTTATGCTTTACAGGCTGCAGTTGTTTTCTGTTGTGTTACAGAGAGATACATCTTCTGTGGCCAAATACAAAGCACTGCCAAAACACCATGTTTGATAAGTCACTGATGCCAGAAGTAGCCATATAGAGCTAACGCTAAGATGCTAATTAAAGGAGCAAATTCGCCCCTGGAAAAAGCCACTGTCAGTCAAAGCTGGTGTTCTCTGTAATCAATTGAAGCAGTTATATTTGAAATTGGCGCCATGGCTGTAGAGAAAGTTGTACAAACAGCTCGTGGTTTCACCCATTCTACATTCCTACAACACCCAGCGTGCATTGCGCCCCTCCCTCTGAAAGGAATGGCCCAGCGAGAGACGCTGGAGGGAAATGCTACCGATTTCCTTTCCTTCCTTACATTGATCGCTGCAGGCTCAGAGTGGTGCAGAATCCGAAATACGATGAGAACATACCGTCTAAACAATCATTGGAGGCGGCTAACCTAGATTGAGGAAGTGTAGTTTAGCGAGCTCCCTGGCCTCCGCCAGATGACGCTTTTTAAGTTGTCTGGTGGAGGTTTTCCAGGGCCCGTTGGAGAAGCGGATAGCGTCCTCCAAAGGCACCGAGGGAAATTCCTTTTGTTTTTTTCCCATAATGTCATTAGCTCCCCGTAATAGCATGATAGGACTGAGGTTGAAAACTTTCGAACTGGCCCTTTAATACATGAATAGCAGCAGACAGGACAGAAAGACGTGGCTTTAATCTTTGTGCCTCTGTTTTAAGAGGCTCCTCCGTGTGCCTCGTCGCTCTAACTGTAGATTAGCTGTTGTTTACTTCTCCATTTGTCTGTACAGGTAATTTCAGTTATTCAGCCTGTTTTGAATAAATCTTTATTTTCCTTTTAGCTTTGCATAACCCACTTTCATAAGAACTGGAGCAAAAACAAAGACTGACTCAGGCTCTTTCACCATGCCAATGAATCTGTGCTTTATTCAGAGCAAAGGACGAGCTTCTATAGAGAGTCATAATATTACAGACTAAAGCAGCCGCCCCCCCGGCCTTGCTCTGTGTGTTATGATTGTATGTGGGGGCACTGCATGCGTTGCTAGCATGATGTCTTCTTGTGGATCTGTCTGGCTCCTCTGTGGTTGGCTGATGATGCTACTCAGCCTTGTCCCTGGTTGGCCAGTGGCCTTGATGTCACCCCGACCACGGCACACGCACCGACAGGCGGGGAGCCCGGGTCAGCCCAGCCAGTCAGTCTGGAACCTTTTGCACGGGGCCATAAAACACGGAAGCACAGAGCAGAAAATTGAAAGCATCACGGAGGTGCCACGCCGGTGCTGGGGAGGAAGATAAAAGTCTTTGGCCAGGGTTGGAAGCGTCTTAGCTGGAGATGCATGCTGGGGGCTGTAGGATTTAATAACCTAAGAGCAGGGGTTGCGGGGCTGCGAGCACACAGTGGCAGAGCACAGAAATAGTTTACCGGTGTTGGACAGTAAACTGCAAACCTCTATGATTAATAATATAGCTGAAAGGCATGACAAGGTAGAGGTGTCCTTTGTATCTCTTTTACTATTCTATGTATTATAGATAGACTGTGTCTTGTCATTCACTGTCTCAGATATGTGACTAGTTGTCACGTTGTCATGAGCCTGTCTCCCAGGATCAAATAATGCTCACCCAGAGAGACACGGCCTGTTTGTAGTGCTGTGTGTGTGTGACATTTGGATGAAGTCATCACAGCTCCTGTTTGATCACTACAGCCCCTTTGTGGACGTCACTGTGACTAAAGCTGTCATGGAGGCAGAGGCAACATGATTTATCCTCAGAGCCACTCCTTCCTGCCACCTTTGGCATTCTGTTATAACATCACAAGGCAATAAGCTGATGGATTTTCTCCAATTTGGTCCAAGCCTAAGCCCTGTTCCTCTGCCTTCCGTCCGTCTCCGCAAATTATTCTCCTCCATGCCGCGCTGTCCACGACTGTCTGCCACACACCTCTGTCTTACCCACGCCTGTTAGTCTTCCATTTTTAACTGCTTGTACTCGTAAAGCCGCCTGTGGGTTTTTACCAGCCGAGTAAAAGCCGAATGTTAGTGCGCTCGTCCGTTACTTCAACTCGCAGCCTGACAAATGAGTTGTGACCTTGAGTAATATTTGCCCATTATTCAGAAGGCGCCCGAGCAGATATTAAAAATAGCCCTCATTTCACAAGCTGGAAGAGATGGTGAAGGCTAACTGTTGTACTAGAAGTGGGTGTAGATGTACAGTATTCATATGTTTTGTTCCATACTTCTTTCTTGGAAATATTCTGAATTTTAACTTTATATTAACATTTGCAAAGGCCACGAGTTCAGATAAAGACGGTGTGTACATATTTGAGCACATTTAAATAATCTTGTTTAAGTTGATTAAAACATACAAGCATATTTTACAGTATTCAGTTAGCATGTGATTAATTAAACAGTGATTTATTTTTGCATTTCCATTAAAGCTCCTGTGAGGAACTTTCAGTTTGTGTTGATTTTAGCGCCCCCTGTGGACAAAGCAGTACCTCTGATCTCTTTGCTAATTTTGTCCTGTAAAGTGGTGTTTTTTTAACAAAGAAACTCCTCCTGCTTTCTTTCACAGTCATATGTATCACTCACTTTAAATATTTGCCCTGGAAAATGTAAACAAAGGCAGCATGCAGTTAATCACTTTGTCTGACACCTACGGACTGAGATAAGCTGATGACATCGTCAGGGTTATTTTCATAGACCTTATATGGCTCCATCCAGAGCCACAGAAGACATGAGCTGTGTAAATGTTTACATTAGCTGACCACAACACCTTGATACACAAAATTATTCATCTTAATGTGTAAAATGAGTGTAATGCCACTTTATTTTATCAGTGTGTCAATCTTAAGATCGATAATTCACGAAAGAAAGTTTCACTTGACTCAACTGGTTTACTCTTACCTGTCTTTAGGGTCGCTTCTGTCTGCAGCAGGCAGCTGTTTGCAGCTAAAAACCAATGACTGGATATAAAAATGGACGACGCGTCTCCATCTGCTCCCATTGTACGAAATTGAAGCCAAAATAGCCCGTGATAGGCGCTGCCATCTTGTGATGGTGACGTCATTTGGAGCCAGAGCTGCACAGTACAGATCGGCGGGTGGAGCTGCTGTAGCAATTTCCACTAACTAAAACACACACTTAAATAACTGCAAAAACAGCAAGGATCCCGCATGTCGGCGTGTTTAACAGCAGAACAGCAAAACAGCTTCTTGTGTTGGTCTGCAGCAGAAACTTCAATGACTGTAGTGATTGTTTTAGTTACGTCTCCGCTCACCGTTCCTCCTCGACTCTGCTAATCCAGAACAGATCGGCTGCAGGAGCCGGATTAGTCAACAGAGCTGTCAATCATCCTACAGCATCAAATAACTAATTAAAAATAAACTTGCCAGAAAAATGAACACTTGGACGTAAATCAGCATGATAAGAACTAACTATAATGACAGAAACCATGTCTGAGAAAAATGTAATTGACATGTATTTTGATTTTATAGTTTGAGGGGGCGCTTTATAGTCAGCAGGGGGCGCTCCAAATGTTTTGGCTTCACTCTTAGGGAGCTGTCATGTCGTCCATCTTTTTATACAGCCTGTGCTAAAAACCAACTCAACACTTCCTGCTCAGCTCCAAACAGCAGACACACACAGTTAGAGGACAGATGTTAAACACAGTAGAGAATTTAGCGGCTGAAGGGGCAGATATTTGCAGGTGGGAAAATGTTTGCTAACAAGCTTGTCATATAAACTTTAAAGGTGATGTTGCCAATGTTATGTTCACAACTTGTTTTTGCTGCCCCCAAGAGGGTTAGGCTTTGATGTCAGTACACAGGAGATCATTTTATATCAGCATCATAAGACAAGAGGTGAGCTAAGGGTGCTAGCTCTGTTAGCCTGTTTGACTATCCCTTTTTTTATAGTAGTAATTAGTTTCATTTATTGACAAAATGTATTGACATTATTGCTGGTTGTCCACCTTTTTTTTCATTGTGAGAAATTGTTTTGACAACTCCATTTGTTGGCGTACTTCTCTCTGATGAAATTAACACTGGCAGAAACTTCTGGCAACGGGCTTCATCCAGCCTGGACTTACCCACAGTGCATCTGGATCCAGCCCTGGGCTCAGTCTGAGAGCCTCTGACAGTATCACAGGGTCCACAACCCTTATGCTTCCCTCCGTCCTTTCCTCCCCCCTCCCTCCGCCACCCCCCACGCCTATCCTCCCACTCGGTCCCCTCTGCCTCTCAGCCCGCAGAGGGCCGTTTAGCTTCCCAAGGGCCAGAGCATGACCGCATGGCCGCTCTGCTGAAAGGCATGATGGGTAATAAGTGGAAATGGCAGTGATCCGGCTCAGGGCTCTCTCTGCTTCTGCTCCCCCCCCCCACCATGCACACAAATGCCACTGGATGAAGATGGATCCATCCCTGGTTTGACCCCAGTGAGGGCTCTGTGGCTGTCACACCCGGTCCGTCACGCTCTTTATTCCTCACCCCCGCTCATGAGAGTTTGACCCCAAAACACCACCTTGCTCTCTCTCCCCCTCCTCCCCCTGTAACCTTACTTTTCTCCCTCTTATCACCTATCCTCTCGTGTCCGTTTCTTTGACTTTACCTTTACAGTTCCACACCTCATCAGCCAGTCTCCTCCTTCTCGTTTTCACCCGTATTACATTTTTTTGATCACTCGTGCCCTTATTTCCTTTCCTCATTACCTTCCCTCCATCTCCTGTTTCTCTTTTACCAATTTACTCTCACTCACCCTTCCCCTCACCCATGCTTTTTCTCCTCCCCTTCCTGTTACTTCTCTGCCACTTTTATTTCATAACCCTCCTCACCCTTTCCCCCGCTCCCTGACCCCCCTCTCCTGCTCCCTCCCTCCCATCCTCCCCCCCCGCCGCCTCCCCTCTCTCTGAGCTGGGTGTGCAGGCAGCTCCTGAGTGGCAAGGTGACATTGTGTGTCATATCAGCATTCCACGGCAGTCCCCCTTTTCTCTCCAGAGAGTAATTATTTCTTTCAGAGTGAAAGGTTCAATTTGCTATAAAAGAACAAGAGCCTCAGGTATAGAGGGGAGTGAGGGTGGGAGGGTGAGGAGTGGAGGGGAGGAAGGAGAGTGGAAGTGATAGGGTGGCAGAGAAAGAGAGAGCGCTGGGAGAAAAAAAAAGTGGGGGAGAAAGGGGACGAAGGGAAAGAATGAGAGGGTGGGACGGGGGAGGCAATGAGGAAGGGAGGACAAGCCAAAATGTTCCCTCTGTGTGCTGGACACACTGTTCTCAGAGGAGAGCGAGCACGCGCGTGTGCGTAGGGGGGGATGTTCGTGAGGTGCTAAAGGTGCTGGGTGACGTCACAGCCCCCTTATCTACCTCTCCGGCCTGAGATTACGTCACCTCGCTGGCTCACACCACAGCCTGGCACAGAGACAGAGGCCCGAGAGCACAACTAGTGTCTAGAAAGTGGGAGAAAAAACACTCACTGAGGTATATTCGGGCCTTTTTTCTGCCCACTACACTTGCATATTTATAACAGTCTGTGCCGGTATTTCCAGACTTTCTCTGTTTTGAGCTGCTCCTTTTTTAAATTTGTGCTGGAGTGCCCCAAAAGGATGTATTTTCGGGGGAAGGGTGTGGGTGTGGGCCCAAAGGTATTTGTAGGTAAGCAGTCTCATTTCCATGTATATTCCCCTTCCACTTCTCCACACACACACGCACACACACACCCCACGCTCTCTCTGCCGCTCTCTCTCTCCCTCTATCTGGCCCTGCTGCTGAATCCTGCTTCCCACAGTCACCTGCTGTAAATTGTTCCCGTCTCTCTCTAGTGCAGGAGTGCTTTTTTTTTTTTTTTTTTTCACCCCAGTGTCTTCCTGTTGGAGTGTCTCTCACCACTGGGATTAAGGAGCCTCTCCAGACAGGCTGAGGCGCTTATTTAAAGCAGCAGGCTTGTCACCGGGACTATTTTAAGTGGAAGCTTGAAAGCAATTGCCGCCGCGTTCCAACACGATGTTGGCTATGAGTTATTATGCGCCGCTTCAGTGGCGAGGAGCGGTGGAACCGGAAAAGGCTTACCCTGTTGCTTCCTGACTGGAGCCCGTGGATGAATAGAAGGATGAGGGAGCGGAGGACGGGGAGGTAGACTTTAACTCAGTGTTGCCATTTGTTAGTCTTTGCGATGCAGCCTTTAGCAGATTCCTGTTATAATTTAATGACTCTTCCTTTCAGCCAGTATCTGTCAAGCAACTTGCCTTAGGGACGAGCAGAAGCACTCAAAATGAGTTAACTGATCATTTAATGTAATGAATTCTTTAAAAGAATGGCACTAATTGGTCATAAGTAGCACGCCTCGGGGCGGTAACCTCTACATCATATCCCAAAAACGCCTGACGTAGGTTTAATCGCGCCCCATGTCGAGCCCGTGCGCCCAGCTTTTCCTGCTGAATATTTGGAGCCGATCCCATCAACACGAGCAGCCGAGAATCTTTCTGGGCGAAAGAGCAGCTGGATGCAGCTGGGTCTCGCTCTGTTGACTGAAGCGATTTTAATGTTTTATTGATTTTTTGATTTATTCTTTTCTGCTCCAGCCTCCATGTACACATTCTCACTCTATCTTCGTCATGAGGAACAGCCAAACAGGCAAAACGCCCCCCCTCCCCCTGCGCTTTTCCCACCCTCGAGCTTTGGTCCCGATCCCTGTGTAACAACGTCCGGCCTTGCCAGAACAAGGCTGCAGAACAAGAGTGTTAACAGTGATAGTCGGATGTGTTTGATTCCGCCTCAGCTCCAGTTTTATCCCCGACGTTACAAGTTTCTAAAACAGAGCTACCACAGCCACTTAGTCGCTTTTTATCTCCCTTTCCCCCCCTGTTAAAGTTAGAATAAGCAAGAAAACAAACAACACAAAGAAAAGCAAGCAATAAACAGGAGAGACGGAATGACAAAAAGGGGAGATAAAACACATTTTCATACTCTACCCCTGAGTGTTCGCTAAAGTGGAGAGAAGAGGGCCGAGAAGAGGCTAAAGAGTGGAGGACAAGAACAAAAGGAGTGTTTACGAGGGCGCTAAAGCAGCATCTGACGCCGCTGGATGCAGGCTGTTGTTCTGCTCTCACAGGCATTAGAGCCAACCACACCGCTCCATCTTTCATACACACACGCATCAACATCTCCAAGGTTGTATAAATCAAACCACTCTTGCTACTGAACCAGCATATCCTGCCCACCACGAACAATTACCACCCCACCCCTCGCTCGGATAACAAAGCATCCTATCTTAATAAGCATCCGCCATGGGGAGCTAATGGTCTCGCCGCTCCTTTTAATTTTATTCATACCTAACTATGAGATATTAATAATGAATGCAGAGTAAACAACAGTTTAAGATGCCGGCCACGCCATTGTGGACTAATTGGCTCATTAAATGTAACATTAGGTGGGAGAGGGGCCCTTGATTGGGAGCTGTAGGCCCCAGTCAATGCTAACACTCAGAGATCATTGATCTTTACCCAGCCTGCACTGCTCTGATTAAAGAGCAATAAAGATGGGGCTGGTTCCCCTCGGCTCCATAACATTGAAACTATTCCCTGAAAAGTGCCTCAGACGCAGACTGAAATTTTGCCCCGCCGTGCAGGCCGTGACGAGGCTGCAGGGCCACACAGACGCAGCTGTGACCGCGCACGGCCCCCGGAGGAGCAAAGGTGCTAAATGTTCCGATGGACGAGATCGATGAGACGAAGACTGGCTGTGTCCATCAGATCCTAAGCACCCGATGCTTCACCTCACAGCCCAGGTGTTGACGTGACACGTTTGCGCTATCGTCTGCCAGTCAAGTTCATCTCTCGTGTTGCTGCAGGGCGCTCGAAAGCGCCCATGGCTAGTGCTTTGTTTGCCTTTTAAAAATTGAAGAAGCCCAAAATAAAGAGGGCAGAGGACGCCGGTCTGCTCTGCCAGGCGCAGGGGCTGAATATGGATCTGGCAAACAGCCTTCATTCTTCCATGTGCTGCAGCTAATGCACTGCTCTCACTGCACTGCTCTCATGCATGTTTATATGTGCTAAAAGCATTCATTGAGCTGCTAGCATGTCCTGGAAGAGGTCACATATTCTAGTAAACAAAGCAAACATCCCCTCTGTGTAATGACTCTTAGACCTTTCCAGGGCGACCTGCTGGTGAAGGGGATTAGGGGACATAAGTGCTCCTCGCCGCCCAGTGGCATCTGGCCTGAGCGGGCTAGCAGCCCAGTCGCCTGCCTCCACTGACCAGCTATAGAGGGCGGTTTTATAGCGGCGCTCCGGCCTGGGCATTGACTCCAGGTCTAATAAACATCCAATATGTTATCCCACCCTCACACAACAAGCAGAGATGATACTCTGTAAAAACACAACAAGCCTTTAGATTGGCTTGCAATAAAAACCTTTTTACACACTATGAGAACCTTTAAAGGCCGAACACGGCGCGGGCGGGCAGACGCTGACTGGTTGTTTAGGGACTTACTGGAAAGATAGACTGCTGTGAAAGAGAATTACAACACCTTTCTTAAAGGTAAGAGACGGTGTGATAATTCAGGAAAGATTTAACTAAGAGTTGCTGCTAAATGATATCACCATTCTTAGTGTTGCAAAGAGGAAAATTATTCCTTTTCAGAGAGTTAAAGAAAGAGAGCAGCAGTGAAAAGACTCTCATGCATGTTCTTTGGCTTACAGTGTATTTTCTCTTCTGCAACACAAGGTCAATATGCTATTATGTTAAACATAATGATCCATACAGGCCTTTCATCTTCATGGTGGAGCTGGAAATGCGTTAAGTTCTGTAAAGGCTGAAAGGCAACCAGGCCTTGTTGTGTGTCCCCGATTGTTGTCAGTGCTGCTTGTGATTAACTGATCGTGGCATTTCACGTTGGGCAGGCCGTGACTTTACATGCATCATGTTGATATTTCTTTCACCCTGACTGCACCTGGGGTATCTTTTTTATATGTAGGAAGTGGGTTTTCCCCCTCAGGGATTGGATTGATATTTTTCCCCTGTTGCCTTCTTGGATGTTCATTTTGATAAATATGCCGAAAGCGCCGCACTTGAAAATAAACATCTTTCCTTCTTTAAATGGCTAATCCCTTTGACTTGCAGCTGCCACGTCCATGTTCACACCCAACAGCCATTACAATGAGCCGAGAATGTGGAGCAGCATAGCAAGAAATCAAACCGTGATAACGAGCGCCTGGAGCCTGGTTTAAGGCATGGGCTGATATCTTCCGTGCACAGCCTTCCTCTTACCCATCTCTCTCCTGCACCCTCATCCGCCTCTCCTCCCGCTTCCAGCATGCCTGTGCCGCACCCTTCCTTTGCCCTCCGCTGCCCCACCTTCCTGATCTCATCTGGAGACGGAGCAGGTGCTATGGAGAGATACAGAGGCAAGGCTGAGAAAGGCGTCTCCACCCGGGCTAATGACGGCTGCTCCTTTCTCAGCTCACTATGCTCAAACTGTTTCTCTGCAGCAGCCGGGCTGAAGCCAGATGAGAGCGGGGAACATCAGAGGAAGTCGAGGCAGAGGGGAGATGGTCTCCTGCAGATGAGGAGGAGATTGTTTCGGGTTTGAGATTGTTTCGAGTGTATGCACTCACGTAACAAGATGCTCATCCTCACATCCACATATCCATAGACATACGGATCCAGGTGCTCCGACGTGTAGGCGCTCTCTCGAAAGGATTCATATCTCCCAACTTATCATGTTTCAGAGAGTCCAACACAGGCTGTGTGTGACACTGGGTCCTGTCACACACATCTTACCCCTGCATGTGTACTATATACTGTAAAGATATATCAGTCCCTCGAGGATTAAGCAGGCTTTTTCAGCCTTTGTTTTGGCCTAAAATGCTCGATTTCAAGGCAGCCTAACTTGCAGAATGGAGACCCCAGTGAATCAACATGTTGGAAAATGATTTAGTAATTTTAGTTTCAATGAAATATATGAATGAATACACTACGGAGGCTTCTGGAGTCATTTTTTGTACGTTTTCTTTTATTTCCACATCAAAATCAGACGACCGGATGTGACCTAACAAAAGAGAGTCCCTCCGATTAGTGACGCCTTTAACATTGATAAATATGGATCTAAACGCCAGTCTTGTCATTTAAGATGAAGAAATTGTTAATTCATATGACAGATCACAGGCTTATAATTATGAGCCTGTTAGGCGTCAAAGAGAGCAGGAACAGGCCGGGGTGAGGAGAAATGACGGCCACAGGAGAGACATTGAGCCGTAGTGTGACGAGAGCCAGTGGAGAGCTGGGCAGGTGTCGTGTTGAGTGACCGGCGTTAGACACAACATTGTAAAGTTTATAACATACCAAAGGCTATTTAATCATGAGTAGTAGTACGTTTTTTAATACTTGCCCATTACGGTCACTAATGGGCGAATGTCAGCCTGTGTCAGCTGTGTTTGCCTTCTATAAATCCGTACGACGTTTTACGGTGCCACAGCGGTGTGTGTGTGTGAGAGAGAGAGACACAGAGCGAGAGAGTGGTGACGGTTTCCTGATACTTTGTTTGACAGGTGCTTGTGTGTCCCGTCCTGAAGTCCCGTCTCTTCGCCTGCACAAAACGCACCCGGGCACGAAAGCTCGCTCCGTTCCTCTTCCTGTCAGGAGAGCGGTGGGCTCGATGTTCCGTCAAGCTAAACGCTAAAAATTTGCCATCATAAGAAATGCAATGTTAGCAGGGGCGGATCCAGAGGGGTGGCCTTGGTCCCCCTTTGAAATCTGATTGGCCACCCCAAGTGCCACCGCAAAATCCTAAACTAGGATTGGCTATTTGCCTTGTCAGAGGCGGGACTTGTGTTAAAATCAACCATTTAGGCTGCGTTGCAACAGGCTGCTAGTAGCTTTCTTTCCATTTCACTATGGCACATTTCCTTTAGGACTTTAAGTTGATACTCTGACCGCACATCTTCTGTTTGAGTCCTTAAAGAGTCCTTAAGCTTATACACATACTTTAAAAGTCTGGATCCGCCCCTGAGTATTAGACTACCAAAATAATATCGGTACAATACGACAAGACCGCTCAGGCTCACTACCACGTACGTCTGCACTTCGAGCTAAGGCTGCTGGATGAGAAGGCGTCTGAAAGAGACAATTGCACCGGAGCCTCATTAGAACAGTGCAGCCGTCTTTAGCTTGTAGCGTTCTAAAGATGCAGTAAACATTTAATCCCCCGCCGACCCAAGAGGGTTAATTTGACTATAAAATAAGTGTTTGAGACGACGCATGGTGGGGAAACAGGATGATTGGTCAATTTGTAGAAAAGTTGGGCAGCATTGCAAGGTCGCGCAGCATGCTGGAGGATTGGCTGGATGTGCGTTAATTGTTGCACTGACTTCCTGGCGGGACTGATATACGGAACAGTTATGTCACTGCATACAGCTTCACTCACATCTTCCTCATTCTCTCCAGCTTTCACGCAATAACGGACACACACACAAAAAAAACAACTGCACCACATTGTGCTGTGGGAAAGGCAGCTTTTTTTCCACTGACCTCTGAGTCGCCCGACTGTGATATTCAGCCAAGGTCAGCGGTCATCAGCGGGGGGGCCCGAGGACGGAGAGGAAGTTGAAAAGTTCAAACAGCATGCACACAAACACACGCACATGCACTTATACACAAAGTACAGTAGAGAGGATAATGGGTCACAGCAAGTGACTGTCAGAGAGCACACCAGGTGACTCACACTCTTAATAAGTGAGCAGCACACACACACACACACACACACACTAATAATAAGACAGAGTGTAATGTGATTTGCATTTCTGCTGTAGAGGTCTGTAGTTTATATTGAAATATATACAGTGAATGTGAAATATTTAAATTACTTGCTGTGTGCATCAGTTTTACAAGACTGAGTTAAACTAACTTTGCATACTTCTCCAATATTATGATCACACACATACACACACACACATTCCTGCACCGAATGAGACACAAAAGGGGCTGGCGGGATTAACGGATCAGTTCCCAATTTCCCCCAGCCGCCCAGCAGTAATCAGATCATCTTGCACCTGACGTGAGGCCTGAATTCCATTAGGCTTTATTAGCAGTAATTATCCCCTGCTTCCACCCCATGCTGTTCTCTCACTCCCCATCCTCTATTTTTCCTCCGGATCCTGACATTGCCCTCTCCTTCCTCCATCCTCTTCGCTCTCTTTTAGGGTTGGGATGAGACTCACAGCGCGGGTCACGGTGAGTTTCATCCCTCCCCTACAGGTAAATCGTCTGGATGACTCATTCATGGCTTGTAATTCTTCCGTTTCTATCTGTCTCTTTTTTTGGCCGTTGCCGGCATGTACACCCACATATTCCTGCTGAAAGTCACTCTGACATGCGGACACGGTCACACTAGGCATTTCACTTTTTACCCTTCGTGTTCCTCGCAATGAAAAGGCTACTTCAGCTGTTCTCCAATAGCGCCGAGGGATGCATCAGACAAACGCCCCTCGCCCCCTAAAACCCCTTGTTTCTTTTTGCAGCGGGGGCCAGCAGATGAGACGGACAATTGCGGGGCTCTTTTTAGATAGTGTTTCTCACTCAAGCAGGAAGGAGCATGAGGACTACAGAAAAGGCGAAATCCTCCTGGGAGCAGCTTTTTACTCCCAGTTTGTGTTCATTTGTCCCCCCGCTCCCCTCGGCTGCCTTTGGGAGCGAGTCAGCACTTGTTTTATTGGCCGTTACTGTGTGTCAGGGAGCAAATCGCTTTTTACTCACAGGTGCGTGTGGAGGACAAGTGTGAGTGTTCCATTACTTTTTGTATCAGGTTAGAATTATCTGGGTGCGAATGCTTTTTTCCCCCGTCCTCGCCGTGTGTGTCGGCGCAGGAGTGTGCGTGCATACAGGCCGTGCGTACTTGTTAAAAAGCGAGAAGTGTGTTTTTATATTTACTTGTTTTGCACATGAGGAAATGAGTATGTGTATATGAGGTGTAGCAAAGTAGATGATGGAGCTGATTCCCTCTGTGCTGTTTATTATCACATTTTGTGTAATTATATAATTACTGCTAATCACCCACCTGAGGTGGCAGAGCTCTGCGGCAACACACTATTACAGAACAAACACAGCGACCTCAGCACATCTCACACTCATTAACACACTCCTCCCTCACTCTCTCTCTCTCTCTCTTTCTCTATGCTCATTATCTCTTGTCTTTATTTACATGCATGAAAACACACATGCACGCACACATGCTCGTGCACGCTCTCTAATGTAATGAGGATCCCAATCAACTGTAATGAGATGAATAGCGTTTGAGCAGCAGATAGGAGGAATTTATGGAGAGCAAATCTCCCCAGCAGGTACGTTTCTGATGCGCATCGGAAACGAGAAGAAAGCGCCTCCAAATCACATCTGATGTTCCATCTCTTTCGACAGGCAGTTGAAAGAATGGGGTAATAGCGCGGCATCGGCGTATACTGCGCATTAGTTAACTGAATGTGCCAGTCTCCAAATGAGAGGGAATGAAGGGCGGTGGGGGGGGTGGTGTGGTGGGAGCGACGCGCAGGCAAAAGACAAATCTCACATTTCAGACTTCATTTCAAAGAACATGAAATTCAATATACCATACCAATCTAGTGCACACTGTCATTGCTTATGCCAGTAATAGCAATCAGAGATATTGTATTCACTTCCCTCGGCCTCCCGGTGTCAATTTATGTTTACGTTTGCCAGTAAATATATTAAATGTCATTTAAGCCTTTTCAAGAAGTTGATTGTTCTGCTTTTGTTTGGCGCCGCGTGCTCCTCGCTGTTTGTCATCCCGCAGATCTCCACGCAGCCTTTTATTAATCTGCAGGCTGGACGGCGGCTCTCTGTGGCGCTCCCTTACGCCCCACTGTCATCAGGTTGTGTAAATCTCACTACTAAATTAAATTTTACCCTCCGCTATCGGCACAAATTGAAAGAACACATAGGTGCTTTATTTGCAGCGTTAAGTTGAAAAATTGTGACATTTGAGCCGCGTATTAGCAGACACCCTCTGGACTGTAACAGCCTGTCTCTCCCTTGTTCCTGAGCTATGTGAAGAGAATCCAGCAGGAGACGCAAGGAATTCTGGGAATGAGGATATCTTCCACAGGCAGACAGAGGCACAGGCGCACAAACAAACTGTGTGCTGCGATAGCTTCGGCGCCCACTGAGAGGCATTATGCTTGCTGACAGAGCGACAGGATGGCACAGAGAGACCCCCAAACATCTCGCCCACATAATGAGACAGGGCAGGAGCAGCGGGGCCTCTCGAGGAAGCGGAGGGTGGGCTGGTGGGTGGAGTCACTGGAACATGTCAGTCCTCATGTAGCCCACAGAGGATGTGCTGGACCCCTCTGTCGTGGAGTGCATCTGAAGGATGGCAGCTGCAGACAGAGGCGGACATGTTTGAGCTCAACCGGCTCATATCTCGCGGGCAGAATGAATTTGTCACAAGGCGGAGACAGACGACGCAGCCAAAGCATGTTCATCGAATGGAGAAGGAGCTTTAATTAAGTCTGTGTGTGTCTGTAGAAGAGAGCGTCGCACAGCTCTGCCTGACAGATAACAACCTGTGTTCGACTTAAAGCAGACTTTAGACAGATTCTACTTTGCACACATCTCCTCCCAGGTTCCCCTGTACGGACACTGCAATTCTACCCACTCTTAAAAATGCACCGGCAGCACTTTACAGGCATCACCGAAGCCTATTACCGCACAGTACAACTGCTGCTGGAGGCCTGTTTGTAGGGAGTGTACACGCAGATGTATGGCCATCTTCCCTCTCATCAAGTATCACTCAGGGATACACCTTGTTTTAGCTAATAGGTTGTGGCAACCGCTCTCAAACTGTGGCATCTTTAGAGCAACTTCTAGCTCGAGGAGGAGGCTGACTCCATCACCGTCATCATCAGCTGGAGGAGGAGTCGTCTAAATCTCCGTCTGCGGTGTTCATCGTGGGTCATTGAACCAGCTGCTGGGTAAATGTTAGTCAAAGTCTCTTGACTCTCAGACTCTCTGTCTGTTTTCTCCTTCTCTGTCAGAGGTTGCAGAAGTACACGCAATCTTAACTCAAGCAGAAGTACAGATTATTGTGTAAAAGTAGAGCGACTGATTCAACTTAGTAAAAGTGAAAAATACAGCCTCTGAGATACACTTTTAAAGTGAATAGTAGCCCCTGAAGGACATTTCTAAGGGCTGTTTCTGTGCAAAGCTAACTGAAACTCTCGTCATACTATGGAGACTTAAAATGTAATCATTCTAACGTCAATTGGGGGAAGTCTAACTGCTCTGAATCTGCTGTCGTCAGCAATATTGGCCGGTCCACTTTCACCTAAGTTCCCCCCGCGTCAGTCACAGGCATCACGCTCACGAGACATCTCTTCTCCGGGGTCAGGATTCCCGCTCGTCTGCGTCGCCTTGATGTGTCTTTTGACATTTTTTAGGTCCTGCTGTCTGTCTTGTGAGATATTCACCAACTGATGAGGAGGAATCATCTTTTCTGCATGTCCAATCCATTTAGGTTGGAAGTGGTCCTGATGTTGGGAAGGCGGTGCACAATGATGCAAAATAAAAGCCCCAAAACTCCATTCAAATGTATTAAAGCTAAAGTACCTGTTTTAAAAATGTAAGTAGGAGGAAGTAAAGATATTTATGGTAAAATTTAGGAGGGTGTTTGGGCGCTGGTCTAGCCAACATACAGAGGCTGCAGTCCTTTAAGTAACGGCAGCAGGTTCCACTCTCGCCCTCTGTCCTCTGCTGCATTTATTCCTCACTCTCATCTGCCAATACTTCCTGCCTCTCTCCAGCTGTCCTTTCTAATAAAGGCAAAATGGCCAAAAAAACAATGATTAAAAAATTATTTAGAGGCTGAAAGTAAAAAGTTGTCAAAAAAAATACTCAAGTCAAATACAGTTGTAATCCCAAAGATCTCAGTTTCCTTCTCTTTGGCGGCACCTTATGGGGATAAACGGTAACTGCGCATTCCCCAGATATCCAGACAGTGTTGCATGTGTGACGTCCATGGTTGGCTCCGGTTGTAACTCTTGATTTTCCTCGCTGACGGTCACTTTCCTCGTTTGCCTTCATCTGAGCGTCAAATTTGTTTCTTTTTCTTTGGATTTTCACTTATTTTTGAAGTTGTATCTGTAGTCATCCATCTTTTTATTTGTTTGTTCAGTCATAGTAGATTACTCTTTACTCGCAACACTTGCAGAGACCGGAAAAGCAGCCGCTTAGCTCCGCCTACCCTCTCTGGCAGACCAACCACTGCTGGGTGATGGAAAACATGTCACTAACTGGGTGCCGCTTTTTCAATGAAAGTCGCCGCAGACACCCAGTCTGTAATAATACTATATACTGCAAATGCAAAGGCTTTCATCAGTGGGCCATAGGCTCACTCACCATTGTGTTACCTCATTCTGCGACAGATAGTGACTTAACAGACATTTATTTAAATGAAAATCTTCCAGATTATCACTTTAAGCACAGTAAAAGTATTTGTACTTTGTTACTTCCCGACTCTGCTCCCTTCTTCTCCCACTATCTGTGTTTCCGGCCTCCGTATCTCACTCCACTGTCTGTGTCTGTGCTCTCTTTGGAAAACCAAGGAGAGCTCTGCACACAGATACGAGGGGGGGACTCCAGCCCAATCTCATTTAGGCAGGGAGAGGGCAGAGTGCCACCAGGAACCTCCACTCACTTACACCAGAGGGGCCCCAGCTATGGAAGGAGGATATGCAGCTTTGCATGCAAATCGCTGCCGAGAGCCATCCGCCCGCCACCTTACACAGGGGCACGGAAACGCTGCTGCCTGATTAACATGAGGGCTGTGTGAACTCTGCTCTGCAAACATGTGTTAAAGCCTGTGCTTTCCTCTGCGAATGTTGTCTCCATCACGTGCTCGCCGCCTGGTGAGCGCAGAGATGACATTCCCTGACATTTCTCGCAATCCATGTGTCATAAAGCTGACACAAAGGTTGACGTACAGCTTACTTGACGATGGATTGGTTGTCATAAACATTGATGGCACTACATTACAAATGATGCTAAATTTTCACGGCACTGTCGTGACATTGAACAATGTCGTCTGTGCAATCGAATCCCGAGCTCATTTTCAGAGCGCTGACCTAAATCTTAGTAATGTCACTTCGACCAACATGTTATGATTGAACGACTCCGCGATCGCAGCCTATTTGTCATAAGAAGTCATTATGCAGCGTAAATATCATAATCAAACTGTTATTTGAGAAGCAGTATTGAGGTCTGAGGAAATCTCTGTGTCTTCAGGATCCAATTCCTTTGCATCACCGCAGATTGTGTTTTACTTTGAAAAGTCAAAGACGTAACACTCTTTCGCCTTTCAGAGGGTAATTACATCCCGTGGTAAAGCTTGTGTGTTACAGCAGCTCTCTTGCACTTTATTTCATTAACCTTTATGTCATACAGACACAAGTAAACACACCTCTACATGCAGCTTTATGCACAAGCCTCTGAAATGAATGTGTTTGATTTAAAAAGTTAATATGAGACACCTTAAGACACAGGTGTCAAACTCGAGGCCTGCCATACAATTACATCGGCCCACAAGCTAATATCATATGTCTGTATACAAGCACGCACGCCGCTGATACTACAAATCCCAGAATGCACTGCAACAGCAGGCACGCCAATCAAGACCTGCAAGCACCAGCTGCATGAGTGGGCATTTCTGTGCGACGCAACAAAGCTTCTCACTCCGCTGAACCTAAAGGTGGCTCAGTGGTAGAGTCGGTCGTCTTTTAATCGAAAGGTCGAAGGTCAAGCTACATGTCGAAGTGTCCTTGGGCAAGACACTGAACCCCAAATTACTCAAGGAGGCATAGCCAACAGGTATGAATGTGATGATTGATTGACAGTTGGGCACTGTAGGTAGCAGCTTCTGCCATCAATGTGTGAATGGGTGAATGTGACATGTAGTGTAAAAGCAGCTTTGAGTGGTTGCAAAGACTAGTAAAGCGCTATTTAAGTACAGTCCATTTATTATTTACCTCCAGCTTCAGGGACGGGGCCGTGTGATCACGGACATGTATGATGCAGTGTTAGCTTAACAAGCCAAGCTGCGACTCAGATGCAGCAAGGAAACTCTGGTTGTTTTTCATGAGCGGACCTGGCTCAGAGTTCACGCGATGATTTGCCGACCTTGGAGCTCAATAATGTTCATTTGAAATACTCAGTAATCCGTTTGCAGTTGACGTGGAAAGAACACCTGTAAACATCCAAATGGAGCTGATAGAACTCCGTAACAATGCATGTTTGGAAGCGCATACCTGTGTAAGAAACTGATGCACACCTTGAGAGTGTCAACAGCTCAGAACCGAACCCCGAAACATTCATGAACTTGCAGCCAAGAAAAGATCTGGCTCTGTCATATAAGAGGAGAGTGCATTTAAATATTTGTTTACTTTTGCACCTTCTCCTGTAATCAGATAAGATAAGATAATCACAGGTAGACTGCCTATGGTTGAAATATTTGCTCGTTTCCACCAGATTGATCACATTTAAATTATTTAAATTTTCTTTTTTGTTTTGTGGATTAAAAAAAACTGAATATTTTAGATTTTCATAAGAAAAAATATAGTTTTCTGTTGTCTTTGACGCCTGTAATAAAACTTTTTTGTAAATGACTCAGTGAAAAACTGCTGATAGAGAGCGAGACAAAAATTGATGATGCAGATTTGTCTTTTTGATACCCTTGGTTTGTTCTAAAAATCTGGGAGCAGTTCATATTTCTGTGTGACTAATTTGTCATAGTACCTTTGATAAAAACGTGGTTTATTTAAGTCTGTTCTAAAAGTGTTGACCCCGTTCGGCCCTCGTCTCAGACCCTTAAATCCGGCCCCCTCTCTGATTGAGTCTGACACCTGCCTTAAGATAAGATAATGAAGCCGTATCGTGGCCTTCCTTCTCATCAGGCGTGTTTTTGTGCATGTGCATTCATACTTTTACCTCCTCTGTAGACCAGAAGCTTACAGGGCAAGCCAAGGAGATTGCCAGATCGGTCCCGCCTCATTCATATGCACGGCCAGGCCCTCCTCCAGAACTCTTTTGTTTTTAATGATAACTGGTCCCATGCATTGTTTACTAAGCTGACAGGTCTATTTTCCTCTGATTTATAGCTCTGTGGCATTCAAGGAGATACTGTACTTATTACTTTAAACGCAGTATGCAAAAACAAGTCAAAGAGACAGGCGGAAGGAGGGGTCTGGACATAAATTAAGGGTCATTGTTCCCCCTTCTGCTCCGGACCGAGCAGCTGTTTGTTGAGGTCTAGACAGAGAGCTGAGAGCTGATCACCTTAGGAGGTCACTGCTGCTCTCAGACCCGCTGCCAGGACTGGAGAGTGGAGGTGTTGGCGTTGTGCGATTACGCTGTCAACTACATCTTTATGTTTTGTGTTGTGTGTTTGGGAAAGTGGCCCGGGCTTCCTCTGTGGTTCCTCAGTCAGGAGGAAACTCCCTCTGGTGGTCGGACAGCGGTGTCACACACCAAAACACAATCCTAACTTTCCCATTCCCTGACTTTACTGGGCAGAAAACACCACACTGGATGTGTTTATATGAAAACAAAAGTGTTAAAAGGTATGGAAGGTTAGGGGAGGTAAGGGGATAGAGAAGGGGGTGTTGTGTTGTTGTTTTGACGGATTTAGTTACAGTAGCACAGAGATCAATTATTCAGCAGAGGCATGCATGGTCGCAGGATTAATGGCGCATGCAGCAGATAAATCACCATTGCTCTCCAACCTCTCCGGGAGATGTGAAGCCGTAACAAGACAAACATAGAAACGCGTCTGATGTTGGCATTTTATTTCCATCCTTTACCATTAGTAACCTTGAGATTTCAGGAGAGAATGGGGACGGGCGAGCGCGTCACGCCACAAATAACCATCCAGATTTGGGGGTGTAATGTCAAAAAACGAGCACATTATATCATGTTGAATGCCGAGCCGGCTCTGAAGGACAGAAGTATCTCTCTGTCCTCACGCTGTGGAGGGATATGAAAAAGGAGGCCTGTAGTTGCTGTTGAGAGATTGAAACGATGCTATATATTACAACCTCCGGAGACCTGTCGGCACTCCGACTTTCCACCCCCCCCCCGCCGCCGCCATCTCTGTGTCTCTCTCTCTCTTTGACTTTGCTTCTTCTCCCCTTCCTGCTTCACTCTTTCATCTCTCATCACACCCCTTTGTGCATTCATACAGTGCATGTCTCCATGTTCCTGTCTGTCTGCTTGTATTTGTATGTGTATGTGCGCGTCTCTCCGCCCGATTGAATTTGCTACACCCGCCCCTCCCTCCTCCCTCCTCGCCCCCTCCTCTTCCTCCGTCCTTGTCTTTTTTGGCTGCCAGATTGTACCTGTCTGCTACTTCAGGTACGTTTTAGCGCATGTATCTGTGTTGCACCTCCCTCTATTTGTCTCCCTCCTTTATCCGTCTGTCTCCTTTTATCTGTCTGCTGCCGCCCCGGCCCAAAGCAGCCTCCTACAGTGGAAATCACACACACTGGTCAGGCTCCCATCTTCAAACGCGGCGCTCTGTCCAGCCTGAATGTCAAATCATTTCTGTTTCGGTGCCATTTTTCTTTCTGCTCGTGTTTGCCTCTCCTTCTCAGCCTGTCTGCTTCTCTGTCTCTCACATAACATTCATTCGATTTAATGTTTTCCTTCTCTTTATATGTAGCACCAGTGCACTGCTGTGTCCACGAGTGCTTCTGTGAAGCCTCAGCTAACCCCTCGTCTTCTGGATTAGAGTCATCGCAATTAATTAAGAGTGCAGAGAGTGCGGAGGACTTTGGTCATATCAAAGCAGCAACAGGACACAGAGAGACGTTTTGCATATGAGCGATGTTGGAGGAGGGAATAAGGGAGGGGAGGCAGCCGTGGTGGAAGTGGGTGGATCAAAGCAGAGGATGGTGGCAGAGTCCTGTCCCCCCCGCTGCGCCGCTCAGATAAAGACAGGTTAGCGCCACAGGTCCCCTCAGCGAGAGGAGAGCCAGGCACGAGGCCAGGGGAGATGCATGAACAAGCCAGCTTACAAACATCTCATAATAACTCAGGCAGAAGAAGCCCTCTGAATTAAAGTGTCACTTTTCATTTGCTTTCCTTTCCTTCTTTTTGGCTCGCTGGCTGATTTCTCCTTCTCGCTCTTTCTCCCTCTCTTTTCGTCTGCCCATACCCCACCCTCAAAACCACCTCCCCATCCCTTCGCTCGCTCTCTTCATCACAATCTGAACATAACATGGGCTCCTTCAGATGCGTCCCCCACTGTCTTCATCACAGGGCTGCCCGGGGGCTCTCAGGCTCCTCCATCTGCCTGCTGTGTGTCTGCAGCTCTCCCTGTCTCTCTGTGCTTGTCTCTCTGTCTGTTTGTGGCAATCCCCGTCTCTCCAAATCTGTCTTTTTGCGTGTTTGGCTCGGCGTCTGTCCGCGGGGCTCTCTGTCTCCCTCCTCTCACGTACAGACAGAAGTATTAGGATTGGTAAAGTTTAATTTTTTGGCTATATGCTTATCTACAGTGAAATACAGACAGATTAATTTCCCACAAAGGACGTGTTGCCTTGAGTCAACACTTGTTAAACCATGACAGCAGCAAATGAGGAATAAAGTTAGCTTGTGCAACATTTTATCAATATTTCATGTGCCTTAGCAAGTCAGCCTGGTTATCTGTGCAGCTGACAGCTCCAGAGCACACTTTGTTTTCAGTCTGTTGACCTTTTATAAGCCCTAATAGGCCAAATATCAAGGGTAAGTGCAGGGAAACAGCTCCACGCCTTCGTTTCAGCATTTTAAAGTTGGTTTCTGTGTTGTTGAAGTCGCAGCTCTGCACAGTCAGAAGCAGAATATGCAGCCTAGGTGAGCTTTCCATGATCGATGCCATTACTGTCATTGTTCTCAATCCTGCTAATCCCGCCGCTGAGCCTGCCTGTCCAAATTGGGTGCCGCCGTGTCTGAGGGAAGAGGAGAGGAGAACGGGGGAACAAAAGCAAAGTGCACACAAGCTGATGAAGGTTGTTGCCGCGCTCTGAAGTGGAGCGCCGTCTTCCCCGCAGTGTCGGGAGCGGACGGGGGCAGCCATCGGGCCTTTAATTGGGCACTGTGGGCCGTAATAAAGCGATCTCGGAGTATGGAGAAACAGAATGAGAGAAAGATACAGAGTGTTATGGAAGGCCGAAGAGTGGTGGGTGAACCTAGCGAGCTTTAATGCAATGCGCATTGGCAGGTGTCGCTCCGCCTAATTTCACGCTTCTGTGAGCGAATGTGCACCCAGACGATCGCCACTTCCAAGTCCCGCTCTCCTCCCTCCTCTGCCTGCTCTCTATTTCATTCTGTCCGCATTAATGTATAGTCACTCCCAGTGGTGTGTTTGTTTTTTCCAGGGAATTTGGCCCAAAATTTTGTCAATACAAAGATTTTGGTTGAAGAAGTGCAATTAAATCCTTATAATATTGTTCCTGAAGTACTTTTCTAAATACTAAGTTTTAAAAGTCTTGCAGGCCGACTTTACAGCAGCTAAATAAATGCTGCCATTGCAAATGAATCCTCAAATTCCCAGTGGTTATATGTTTAGCACAAAGACTGTATATATAGATGGACGACGCGTCTCCATCTGCTC
Organism: Semicossyphus pulcher; assembly: GCF_022749685.1. Taxonomy (NCBI): domain Eukaryota; kingdom Metazoa; phylum Chordata; class Actinopteri; order Labriformes; family Labridae; genus Semicossyphus; species Semicossyphus pulcher. The sequence goes on from NW_027211637.1 coordinate 24,894,954, forward strand.
TCATTGTACAAAATCGATGCCAAAATAGCCCCCGTACTAGGCGCTGCCATCTTGTGATGGTGACGTCATTTGGAGCCAGAGTCTACACAGTAGAGATCGGCAGGTGGAGCCGACGTAGCCACTTCCGCTTACCCAAACACACACTTAACTCACCGAAACAGCAAAGATCCCCCATATCGGCGTGTTTAACAGCAGAACAGCTTCTTGTGTTGGTCTGAAGCAGAAACTTTAATGACTGTAGTGATTGTTTTAGTTACGTCTCCTCTCGCCGCTCCTCCTCTACTCTGCTAATCCAGAACAGATCGGCTGCAGGAGCCGGATTTGACAACAGAGCTGTCAATCATACTTTTCACAGCATCAAATAACTAATTAAAATAAACTTTAACTAAATTAACACTTGGACATAAATCAGCATGATAAGAACTAACTACAATGACAGAAACCATGTTTGAGAAACATTTATTTGGCGTGTATTTTGATTTTATAGTTTGACTCATGTCCCACCTGTTAACATGGAGAAGGTGGGCTTTATGACCTATACTGCAGCCAGTCAGCAGGGGGCGCCTCACTTTTAGGGAGCTGTCATGTCTTCCATCTTTTTATACAGTCTGGGGTTCGAAGAGCTGGCCAATCGGAAGAAAGCGTGCTTGTAGGGGCGGGGTTTCTTAAAGGGACAGAGCTGACTGAGTCATTTCAGGCAGAGGCTGTATGAGGGCCTGCACAGAGCACCAGTGTGAGAAAAATGAGGAGTTTTTTAAACTTTAAAATTATGCTAAGCTACACCACAAGTATCACAGAGTAAAATATGAAGCTTGAAATTAGCATTATACCCTACCTTTAATATGTCCACGTTTTAAAAAAGACATCATACAGGCCGGCTTTAAAGCAGCAAAACAAATGCTGGCATTGCATTTGAACTTTACGTAAACTCTCAAGAAATCCCAGTGATTATATGGGATTAAGCATGATGTGGTTTAGCATGATGCTAACGTTCAGGCACATGATGCTAAAGAGGCCTAAAGTAAAATCCAATAATTAATACAGCTCTGTCGGGTCATAACAACTCTTTTACATGTGACTTTTTCTCTGCTTCCTTTCATAGTCATCTACATGTTCCTCAGTGGATTTAGGGCTTGGGAGGGGCGTCTGTTGAAGCCCTTTCAATAAAGATTTGATCAAAAGAAATGACAGTGGGATTTGACCTGCAGAGAAAATGGACTCTAGTGCCCCTGAAACCCCAAAGTGCATACCTATAAGCTCCATGACGGGCTAAATGTGCTGCCTAAGCAGTGAAAGGAGACGCGGTGACAGTTAAGGAAACAGGAGGGCCCACCTCGTCCATCTGTCACATCCAGGCTGTATGACGAGGAATGCTTGTTCTTTTGCTTCTGTCAGTAATCCGGCCTGGTGGACGTAAGGCCGGTGGGTTGAGATGACGACATGAAAAAGAGTGTGTGTGTGTGTTTGTACATCACACAGGGGGACTTTCAGAGTTTGACACGAGGGCATCCCGTGGCAGCCGAGACGGAAACGAGTTCTGATCCCCGATGCCCCTCGCCCGGCTTCTTGCGTGACCCCTCCGATGCTCCGCAAACCTCCGTCTCCCCCTCTCACTCGTCCTTTACCCTCCTCTCCCCTCATCGCCGTTCCCCACCTCCTCACCCCTCCTCACCCCGTCCTCGCCCCTCCTTCCTGTAGTCTGTGTTTGTGTTGGGAAGATTAAGCTGCTCTGACAAAGCTGTGTTTACAAATATGCAGGCAGAGAAACAGGCCAAGCGACGCTGAATAGGAATAGAATACAAATTGCTTTTTTATCTCTCTTAGGGCCAGGGCGAGAGAAAATGTGTTTGCGATTGTTGCTCCTCCGCCTGTGAAGGATAAAGCCTCAGTACTGGGTTTGGGCTCCCTGTTAGCATTCATTCTATCCTCTCCTCTCTCTGTCTCTCTCTCTGTGTCTCTCTGTCCTCCCACTCCCTTTCTCCCCTCTCCTCTTTGTCTGCTCCACACTCTCTCTGTCTCTTTCTCCCCCCGGCGGGAATTTTTCTCTTGCTGTTTCCTTGGTAATCATATCTCCTCTCCTCTCCTCAGTTCTCTCCTTCCCAACTATCTCATGTCTCCCTGATGTGTGCTCCTCTCTCCTCTATATGTGCACTACTTCCTCTCCCATCACCTCGTTCCCTCAATAATTTTCTCCCGTCCTCTCCCCTCCCCTTCATGTTTCCATACAGCTCTCCCCGTGTCTCTCCCCCTCTGATTTCTCTTCCCTCCATCCTCTTCCCTCTCCTCCGCTCGGTAGGACTTGTCATGATTTACAGTCTCTCTCAGCTCTTCCTTGCTCACACCGGAGATATTGGAAAATTTGGAGTGCCTATAGATCACGGCGGGGGGAGAAGCCGTGAGCCGCCGCTAATCAGGCCTAACAGAACTGTGGAGCATTACAAATGTGAGCTCTCTCTTACAATTAGGCGGCATGCCTGCCTGGCATAACCCACGGCAGGGAGGCTGAGGCTGTGATGTCATCTTCAGCAGGTCTCCACCGTATGTGTGTGTGTGTGTGTGTGTGTGTTGGAGGGGGTGAAACAGTGTGTTGGATGGCTGGCTCTCATTAATGCAGAGGACGTGCTCCCCTTCTCCACACAGTGGCACTTTTATCCTTACCTCAGCTAACACGGGGGAAGGTTAATGGGCGGTCATACAGACTCAAACAATGCCATCTATGTTTATTAAGCAGCAGCAGTCTCACCATGTCATTCTTTTATTAATTATTATGTAATTTTAAAGGCAGGCATGCCCCGAGGACGGGAAAGGAGCTCAGCTTTAGAGGACGAGGTTTGGGAGAAAACTGAAGCGAGATAAAAAATGCGTTCCTAATGGATTTTTTTTGCTTTACCCAGAGGTGTAAAGAAGTACTCAAGTAGAAGTACTTTTACTGGACAGCTCACTTAAAAAGTACTCAGAGTAAAAGTTACTTAGTTACTTTCCCACCCCGCTGATCTTAAACAAATGTTTTTATAAATGTTCTTACACATGCATCCTATGCAGATAAAATAAAATGAAACTTTTTTATTTTCAAACCTGGGCCTTTTGTTTACATGTTTGATGTCGAAAAGACCAGAGATGGACCTTTTGTTAAAGAGTAAGATCCTTTGTTTAAACATGTAATCTCGAAGATGCTAGAGAGGGCAGGCGGAGCTAAGCGGCTGCTTTTCCGGTCTTTGCAAGTAAACAGTAATCTACTATGGCTGAACAAACAAAGAAAGATGGATGACTACAGATACAACTTCAAAAAGAAGTGACAATCCAAAGAAAAAGAAACAAAGTCGACACTCAGATGAAGGCAAACAGTCTGAAAAGGAAAGCGACCGTCAGCGAGGAAAATCAAGTGACAAAGGGAGCCAGCCATAGACGTCTGGTTAAATTGGGAAGTTTACTCCTGCAGTTATCGTATATCGCCTTTAGGTGGCACCCAAGAGAACGAAACTGAAATCTTCGAGATTGTCAGTTTAATGTTGTGATCTCGTACAAATCGATCTTTTCTTTGTTTGTTCAGCCGTAGCAGATTACTGTTTACAAGGTGGTGTGTCTTCCGAGCTCTCTTCTGTCCCATTCATGGTTCAGTTGCGTTATGCGTCGGGCTAGTAGTTGCAGCCCAGCTCTCCTTCGTTTACACGCAGTGCATGACACTTGAACTGATTGGCCTGTTTTTGATGTGATGCATTTGATTGGTGTTTGGTCCAAGTCAGTTTTTCTTTCTTGCTCGCAATATCCATAGATACATATTTTATTCAGTAACGGATGGATGTACAAATGTAGCGAATTGCTTCATTTAAAACAAGTAAAAGTAACGTGAGTACTTGTTATTGTTCCTTCCACCTCTGGCTGTATACCTCACACATAACTCTCCACTCTGTCCTTATATTCCTGGCCATGCTCGTCCTGTGTTGACATCCTTCTGGCCGCTCTCCAGCACATGCATTTGGGTTTGACTGAGCTCGAGTGAACGGGAAAGTCTCCTTAGACTCAGCTGTTTCCCACCCACCAAAACACCCCAGCTCAAAGCCGACCTCTGTCCTCTCCTGTTTTAAACCGAGGCACAATAAGCTGATTGCTGTATCCATTACTCTGTCTTTTAATGGAATGAGGTGCCTGTCGTGTTTGATAGCCCCGTGCCTGTAATGCAAACAGATGCACATTACTCTTATAGCTGCAAGATGATTTTTCCACGTCTGTTCTCGACAGGCAATCTAGAGGTCGACTCAAAGGTCAGGTCGTGCGGAAGTGGCGTCTCCAGATAATGACTGGTTTCCATTTGCCATTTTACCTTTTACACATATACTTAACATCCATTTGCAACCTGTCATCTATCACATTAGGATAATTTGCTCGTCCTCACATTAACTAGAGCTATTTTGCTTTATCAGGATGCAGCGAGTTCAAACACAGACAGCCTATTAGTATTTCAAAAACAGAGACTTGACTTGAGCTAATTTAATCTGTAGTACATCTCCAAAGTAAGGCCACTTTTTTATGTGTGGAGCAAAGTCAGCCGGGTAGAGGAGAGAGAGGAGACAGATCAGAGAAATAAAAGCCCGAGCGCCGAACGGGGGGGGGGGAGCGTGCGCTGTTTAGGCTCGTGCTCATAGCATGGCTACTATAGAAACACAGTTTGACTTTTGAGAAGCTGTCAGAGAAGCTGCGAGGTTTACTAAGCCCTCCTTTGTTGACAGGCATCAGTGTGTTGACTGCTGTCGTAGGCCGAGGTCAAGGCAAGGCCTCCGCTGGCTCTTTATGGAGGATAAAAACGGACTGATATATTCACTCTTCTGACCGCTTCACCTTTCTTTATGTGTGAAGGTTTCCAACATTCTTGTTATGCTTGCCGTAAGTGAAAAGGCCTTTATGTGGGGCTGCATTCAGAACAGCTTTGTATCACATAACAGGCCCAGGTTTGTTTAGTTGATGTGTTGTCACAGTATCCCTTTAACTCATATGTTAGTGGATGCCTAAAAAGCAGTCTGATTTGTCTGCGCAGACACTGATAGCTAAGTGTATAAAGCTCGTACATTTACATTTATGGCCTGCATCCATCTTTTCACTCTTTACCTTGGCTGCTATTTATAGCCTGCGATGTCAAGGAGTCGATTAATGACAGGCGCAAGCCTGGACGCATTAGTCTGTTATTTATTTTATTTTTATGTTTCGCTATCGTGATGCTGCCTGGATGATGATGAATTTTACATGCGGTCTGGCTGTGACCTGATGCTGCTGGGAATTTTTATGCTGCTTGTGTGCACTTAGCGTCGTGTGCATTATGCATGTTTGTCTTGCACAAGTAGAGTCACACACACAGGTGAAGCTGTGTTTCTTTTTCTGCAGGTGCATGTGCATTATTTTTCTACTGCAAGTGTGACCAGAGGTGTGTTGGTGTACGGTGGCACGCCGTAGGCCCCCATGCCACCCTTCCATCCCATTAGCTGAGCCCAGCCCCTGCCTGTGTCTGCTTTAACCTTGGCCAGCGGGCTGGAGGAGAGGGAGAGTAATTCTAACCTTAAAAACCTGCTGATTAAAGCTAGTTTGGTGGAATTCGATTCCACTTAATGCCTTTGGCCGAGAGCCCAGCTGGCTAGCATTAGCATCAACAGACACCGTGTCTTCACTCAGGGAGACAGACGTGCACGGGCATGTGCGTGAGCTTCCTCTGGCACGTGCACAAGCGGGGCTGTAAACCCCACGTCCCCTCGTCTGTCTCTCTGTCTCCATTCTTCCCTCCGCTCCACCAGCACAGTTCTCCTCCCTAAAATGTCTCCCTCCTTTCTTCTCCTGATATTTTTCCTCGTGCTCAGCTTCAGGAACAAGGCTGGAGAGATTCAGGGCGTTTGGTACGGCAGGCGGACAGGGTGTTTTTTTCAAACCGCCTCAGACCTGTTATTGTTTTCTTCTTGAACTTGATGTATAGCTGTGTTTACGCGTCCAGCGTGGCTAATTAATTCTCGTCTTCGGGGCCTGTTTATCAACTGTTTGTGTTTATTTTACAATGAGTACGCTATTTTTAGAGTCAGTCATTTCCATAACACATGCATTTTTCCCGAGCATCATTTGTTTTGCTTTGTTGAGGAGTTTTGGTTTGTTTTTCATTTTCTCCGTTAGCTGGGGCGCAGCCTGCCAATTCATTTTGTAGCCTGTTCAGTTTTGACTGATTTAGAGGCTGCAGCTGGTCCAACGGAGAGCACCGGGGAGATAAATCTAAGCCTCTTTTGATTTATTATGTATAATGTCTCATCAGCCGTTGCTTAAGTCTTCAGATGCACCGAAGAATGATACTGTTACAACTTTACAAGTCGTGGCTTATTTAAAGGGGGATAAAGAGGGACAAGAATCTTAATGGAGGAAGCGCTCGTTGGGATGAAAGCCGCACTGATTGTGCCAGAAACGTACAGGAGCTGTACACTTCTGTCTGCATCCAAAAATGCAAGCGAGATACTGTATATAATGGGCATTCTGGGCACAGCGCCACCCTAGCAGACACTACAGATAATTTGATTCATACTGAACGATTGGGAGAGCGCGGAGCAGAGCTGAGTGTCTGTCTGTGAAGGCAGCAGGTGAAATGCAGAGCATTACGGTATCAGTCGAAAATGAGCTCATCCTCCAAAGTGGAAGTGGCACTTTTCAGCCGTAAGTCATCTAATCACGTCTGTATAGAGCCAGAAATCGTTGCCTGATCAATAGTCATCATGGATGCTGTCAATGGCCGGGCTAGCTTGAATCTTGCATGGTCCATGAATCTCTATTGAGTATGGATTTTGCGTTCTCTCCACGGATGGGGTTTGATAGTAGCGCCTGATTGGCTGCTGCGTGAGCTCTATTTATGCCGCTGTGCCCCGGGCTGAATCACCTGCCCCAGGCAGGCATCCATGTGAACAGAGACAAACACACAAAATGATACATTCCATCTAATGAAGAAGTGACTTTACCAGCTGGATGTCCGTGTCAACAACTGTATAATAATAGAGCAAAGCGACTCACTCAATAAAGGGAGAGCTGAAAAATGTAGACGAGGTCTGACTGTAGATTATTCACACCCAGTGACGGTCTGTGTGAGCAAATGTTGGCTTAGGAAACATTAGAGGACACCAGAGACGTACATTAAAGGACACGCGAGGAATACATGAGTCAGTGGTAAAACTACACCTGAAAGAGCAGGATGAATATTATTAAAGGGCCAGTTCGCCGATTTTCAACCTCAGTCCTATCATGTTATTATGAGGAGCTAATGCCGTTATGGTAATTTGGCTCTGTGCCTTTGGAGGACGCTATCCGCTTCTCCAACAGGCCCTGGAAAACCTCCACCAGACTACGTGACACGCGTCATCTGGCGGAGGCCAGGGATCTTGTTAAACTACACTTCCTCAATCTCAGACGCCCGCCTCTGATGTCATGTCTCGTTCCAAATCGTCAGGTCTGCAATGTAGACTGCAGACCTGAACATTTTTAGACGATCCACCGGTATGTTCTCATCGTATTTCTGATTCTGTACCGCTCTGAGCCATTGCCTGCAGCGACACAGTAGTATTTTACTCCAGCGTCTCTCGTTGGGCTGTTCCTTTCAGAGGGAGGGGCGCAATGCACTCTGGATGTTGTAGGAATGTAAAATGGGCGAAAAAACGAACTGTTTGTTCAACTTTCTCAACTTCCTCAACAGCGGCTTTTTCCAGGAGTGAACTGCTCCTTTAACAGAGACACTTTTTAAACCTTATTTAACCAAAACATTTTTCAAAAGATTGAAACATTTTTGTGAGGCAGACCTGGCCATGAAAAGCAGCTGTAGTTTAAATAGACACAAAACATAACAGACGTCAAGTACAAAGAGAACGCCTCAATCCAGCTCGTATAAGGAAAGTGGTGTTAGATAATAGGCAGGAAGTTGGAGCTTAAGTTTCAAACAAAATCCAAGGCAGGTTTTGTTTGCATACCCATAATCCTTTGTGTGCGAGTTTGTGTGTGTGTGCGTTCTCCCCACTCGGAGTGACAGTCAAATGTGTGGCAGCCTCTGACAGTAAGACGTTTGCATCACCGCAGGAAAACAGCAAATTGCCAACATAAATAAGGTGCCACGCTCTGATTAGGACCGTCTTCACACATCATTATGGTCTAATGAGAGAGTTTCCCCTCTCTCGCTCAGTCTCACTATCACCGGTGCCAGTTTTTTGCCTCCGCCGACTTTGCATTTCAGTAACCCATCTCTGCCTGACACCTGTCAGCCGTGATGGATGAATGTGAGTGAGGTGTCGCTGGGGTAACAGGCAGGCCAGGGGCAGGACAGGTAACCGGTGGTGGCCCTGCCTTTATATGTGAAGGCTTTATTTAGGCCGAACTGTTTATCACTGGGATGTCTGGCCCGGTTGCCCTGCGCGAACTGCGATGCCGCTTTAACAGCCCGAGGGGGGGGGAGGCGTGTTGAGGCCAGGCAATAATACCCTCTCATTGGGCCGAGGCAGAGTTTCATCGCCTTGGCCCGCTTGCTTGAGTGACAAGAGCGAATGAATTTGCTGCATCAGTGTCTGACTTTGGAGGACACACGTCGCTGTAACTCTTTTTTCCTGCTGTCTGCAGTGACAGCGCTTGAATACATTATGGACACGCTGCTTGTGAACACCTCTATAAAGTATTGTGTTTCATTGTTCTATTGTGCTCGTTGCACCCTTAACACCACCAATAATGTCAGCGTGTGTGTGTGTGCGTGTATGTGTTTCCTTCCCTGTTTGCTCGCTCTTCATAATTAGACGGATACTGCACTTTTTATGAGAGGATATTTGTGCATGTGTGTGTAATTATGGTTTAATTGCTTGCCCTGTGATGTGCTGTCATCTGTCACAGCCCAAAGACAGCAAATAATGGTGGTGCTGCCGTCACTTTGTTACCCAGACGCTCAGCATGCAGAGAGCAGCAGAAACACCAGTAACTGATATGCGTCTTGAATTACTGATAAGCGCTCGAGTATGATGAGCTTTGTGTACGTGGGCGTGCTTGCGCTCTCAAAAGTATCTCGGCCGGCCTTTTCTATCTCGCTCTATTGTGATTGTCGGAGTGCCTGCGCGCGAGTGTGTGCGGGCGCGCCGCTCTGTGAACATTTCTGCATGAGTAGTTTTGTGCTTAAGAACTCATTGTCTAATTCAGTGGGAGTGTGCTGGGAGGGCAATGGAGCACAAGCTGAACGTGTGTGTGTGTGTAAAAATGTGTTTGATGCCCGCTGTATATCGGCGCTGACAGGTGCAACAGTTGTGTTATGCTTTAAGCTGCTTGTTTGTCTGGCACGCTGCTTTGTGTGGTTGAGAAATGGAGTAAACAGAGGGAGAGGAAAGCAGCCTGGGGGCTAATTTATTCGCTCCCCAGTCGCCCCAGTCGCAGAGGCCTGTTGCACCGGCCCACCTGTCAATCCGGAGGAGCACGGCGTAGCATCATCCGGCCGCGCGCAGCCACAGAACTCTCTCAGTGGGCCGAGCGCTTTAGGCTACAGCGGTATTAACTATGATATATCAATAAACTCTTGGTAATCAGAATTAACAAGACAGCAAGTTTATGAAGCGGGGAGAGAAAGAAGGCTGCAGCGAAAATGAGTTTTCATCTGCCGGTTTGAATTTTAACGTCAAATATTGAACAGGCGGAATGCTAACGTTTCTGTTTGTAAGCACCTTTCACAAAAGCACTGCCGAACACAAACGCATAAGCAGTTTAATGCCTTATAGATAAAGGTGCCACATTGCATCATAATCCCTGAAAAGAGCACAAAGTAGACTTTATGACATAAATGCGTACAAAACTGCACAGCAGAAATGTGCGAGCAAGTCGAAGCCGACTGTAGTAATGTGATGTTCAATGCACTGTGGGAGTGGGAGGAAGTGTCTGTCTGTTGCCAGCGTGGAGTAATGGATGGCAGAGCTATGGGAGTGGGAGGAGGCACACATCCTATTTCAGACAGCTGTAATGGATGAGAGTACAGCAAAGAAAAAAAAATAAGAACGGGAGGAAGTCTGCGTGCCGGCGCTATCTCAAACTCTCACACAGAGTTCAGTGGTATTGAAATCAGCTCACAATAGATGTTAGCGGAACAATGGAACACCTGGAGGAGCATTCAAATTGGTCATAGGATGTCTGTATGTGAGACTCTGTCGCACACACGCGCAGCATTTGTGCGTCTGTTTGTTTTTTAAAGCTGTATAATGTGTCTCTCAGCTTGTGCCCGGTCTGTGTAGCCGTGCGGTGGGACTCTGGTATAATTAATCAGATGGTTTGATGTGTGCAAATGAGTGTTTATACAGTTTCTGCAGGCCCCTGCTCGTTTTAACTAGGTTTTAGTTAAACAAGACGAGCATATAACACACTTCAAGGCACCTATTCATCACATGGTCCTCCAAGCAAACGTCTCCGTGCCCCTGCACCTCCCTCCCTCCCTCCACTCTTACCCTTTTCCCTACTGCCTCCACAGAGCCCGAGGACATCCGCCTTAACTTATTGAACACACAACTACTAAATAATGAAGCCGTGTCAGTGCATGCGCGTGTGTATGTCTGACTAACAGTGTATATATCACCCCAGCTGTGATTCCTCCTGATTCCTAAACAAACCAAAGTGGATTGGATTGAAGTGCGACCCTCCAGACCTGCTTGTTTGATTTATTCCTGCCTGAGTCAAGCTTCCTTAACTTGAGAGCGAAGCGCCCCTACCCTCACCTTTCAAAAATACTGTATCGCACAGCCTATTTCCGTGCCGCTGAGGGTTTTTTAGGGGTGGGGGGAGAGTGCTGTAGAATCTTGTTGTTGCTGTAAACAAGCTAAAAAGCGGGCGAGCCTTTCCCTCTGGGGTCACATGAGAGCCGGGGGGGCCGTGGGAGACGGATCGAGGAGGAGCGCGGACGGGAGGAGGATAAGTGCTGCCTTGCTCCTCTGCCTCGCCGTGCGATGCTTCGCTGCCGGCTGGTTGAAAAATGTCTCCCGGCCCCCTCCGGCCGATACCGCGAGGCGTTATCAGGCCTGCCTCGCTCGCTCTCCGCAGTAACGAGCCTCCAGGCGTGGCATTATCTGTTTACGATAAGGATATTAATAACACTGTACTTTAGTTATGTGGCGGGGTGCCCTGTGGGGTGAGGGTTTCGGGGAAGGGAGAAGGAGCGAGCACCTGAATCACTCTGGCAGGGGGCTTCCTAAAAGCAGGGAAGGGTGAGAGAGGAAATGAGGGGATCCACATCCACTTTCTCCTTCAAGCTTTGTTTCCGTGAACAATAGCTCCACCATCTGCCAGCAGGTCCGGGTGGGAGTTACCGTAAGGACTGAGGGGTCAAGGGTTCAAAGGTCACAGCTGTCACGGTCAGCCTATTTCCTGTACTTTCCTGTAATCTAATGTCCCCTTTCTTCTCTCCTTCTCTGCTTCCTTTCCTTCCCTCCAGTGTCTGTATGGCTGCTACGTCCACTCCTCCATCATCCCCACCTTCCACCGTAGGTGCTACTGGCTGCTCCAGGTAAGAACTCCTCTTCTCCTCCTCTACAATTCACCACACTTTAGTTTCACTCTAAAACTCTCCCAGTCTATCCACAAGAGCCTGAATGAGCTGCATGATATCAGTTTCCATTTAACGGAAGCATTTTCCTTTGACAGCCGGCAGGCAGGCATCAACCTATTCCCCCTCCGCCACCTCTCTCGCGCTCTCTCTCTCTCTCTCTCTCTCTCTCGCTCTTCTCCTTTCTCTCCCCCAGCCTCCATTTCCCCTTATCTTTCACCCATTCTCTTTTCTGATGGCATTGCCCATACACGGCGGGCCAGCGCGAGGCCGGTATCTCAGCCTGCTAAAAGCTTTGCCATCTCCCCTGTCTAACAGCAGCAGTGATGGGCAGTAAAAGCATGATGGAAGACGCTCCCCGTACAGTTCACTGTGCTTACAGTGGGTCGTCAAGTCCGCCGGCTGAGAGTGGTTGTAAATAGTAGTCCTTTGATCACCTCCCCAATACATCTCATCATTCTCGTTTAGCAAGGCAGCCATTATTGTTGGAAGGTGCCTGATACGTAGCGCCATTCACACGGGCCATTTTAAGGGAGCATAAAGCACACACACACACACACACACACACACAGACAGAGGGGCAGATGGGTGTGTGAGGCCACGGCTATTTTTGTCTGACTGTCAGTCTGTCTCTCTGTCCATCTCTCCATTGTTCTCTCTGTCATTCAATCCATCTATCCTTTCTACATTTCTGTCCATCGATCAGTCGACAAAGTATGCCGTTCTCTCTCTATCTTTCTATCTCTTGTTTAATTCTATCTTTCTCTTGTTCTATCGTTTTATCTGTGTATTTATCTATCGTATAATTCTATCTTTCTATAGTTCTATCTATCATTTTCTTATTCTATCACTTACAATTTTATCCATCTATCGTTTTATCCTTTGTTCTTTCTATCTATGGTTGTATCATTCTTTGTGTTCTATCCATCACTCTATTGTACTTTCTTTATTTTTACCTAACTTTCTATCTATCATTGTATCCCTCTTGTTAACTATTCTATCTATCTGTTATTCTATCTATCCCTCAATTATTCCATCCGTCTGTTCTTTTGTCACTCTATTGTACTTTCTGTCTATCATTCTATATATCTATTTTTCGATCTATCATTTTATCTATCAATCATTCCATTCCTCGTGTTATCTATTCTATTATTCTGACTGTCTTTCCCTCTTATTCTACATATTAATCTGTTCATCTATCTGTTGTACTGTCTGTCTGTCTATTTAGGATTTGATCCATTGTTCTGTCCATCTTTAATGATAACAATAATAATAATAATAAAGAATTTAATTTGTATAGCGCTTTTCAAAAATACTCAAAGGCACGTTACCTACATTCACACAAGAAAAGGAAACAATTTAAAACAATGAAATAAAATCACGTTAGAGGTGAGAGCAGATCTAAAAGGTCTGGATCAGTGATCTGAAGGAGGTCAGGTCGGTACAGTGATGTGTTGGGGTGGAAGGTTCCAGAGGGAGGGGGCAGCTATGGTCTATCTGTCTATCTATCTATATATCTGTCTGTCCGTCTGTCTGTCTGTCTATCCTTTGTTCTATCTTTTGTACTTTTCTGTCACGTTGTATCTGTTGTTCTACAATTGTATTTATTGTTTTGTTCTATCTATCATTCTATATATCGATCTATCCATTGCTTTCTATTATTCTATATATCTGTCTTTGTGTCTATCATCCTATCTATCCTTTTATCAATCGATTGTAATCGTTCTATCATTGTATCCCTCATGTTATCTATTCAGTCTATCTATCCTTCTATCTATCTGTTGTACTCTCCGTCCATCCTCCTCTCTGTTCAGCTCTGCGTCTTTCACAACTCCTCGTATAAACGGCTGCAGAGAGAAATCCTCTCTGTGATGAACGCTCTTTAGCTACTTTGCCACTAGTTCAGTTTCTCTGAGTCGTTTGTTCTGAAGACTGAAATTGTGGAGTCACAACATCCCCGCTGCACTGAATAGACCCAGAAGACAAATTCATTTGTAGTCTAACCAGCCCCCCTGACAGCGTCTGTTAGCAGGAGAGGAGAGCAGCGCGGTTAGGAAAAGACAAAAGGGAGAAACTGGCCTCAACAATGCTTAAATACTAATCAGAATAATTAGTGTTCCCACTGCAAACAAAAGCTTTCAAACAACAACTATTTGTTTCTCTCTCTCTCTCTGTGTCTGCTGGCTGCGTGTACGGCAGCAACAGCAACACCAGCAGACAAAGAGCACGTCTCTCCCTCTCTGCTCTCAGCTCAATCAGCACAGCCACTCTGCTTATTTTCACTTAAGTATATTTTCCAAATGATTAGAGGTACAGTGTATTATTAGAAAGCCTAAGTAATGAGAGGCTAGAACAACAACAAATAAATGGTATATGTGGAATGCTTCATTCAGAATGTGGAAATAACGCACGCCGCTGCGGTGTGGCGCGCAGACTCGGGGAATGATCAGAGGAAGCGCTTGTGTTTTTGTCGAGGCTGCATATTATCTTTAATCTGCTTCCATTTGCAGCCTGTCAGGGAAATCTTGTGTTGAGTTTCTGGAGTCATTTTGTGGTGGTATTAGGAGCTCCTTTAAAGGATGGGTTCCCGGTCTATCTTAGTACAATACTGACATTTCCATGTGTGCGTGGAAATTGTTACTGGCTGCTGTAATCATTCCTCTTGTCTATACTGCGGGTGCAATGTAGGGATAGTGACACAAATAGGCAATTTGGCTCTTTGAATTCAGCAGATAACCACTTGGCTTGATTCAGGATGCTGAATCGTCCTATTAGCGTCAAATAAACTTCAAAAGTGCAGAAACATGACTGTCGATTTTTGTTCCCATCATGAACACCTTGATCACGTCGAGGCCTGTAGGACCGACAACTTCTTTAAGAGTAATTGGGTGTTGTTTGATGTAAAGCTCCTTTCCCACTGGTCAAAAAACCTGCTGACACCAGCTAACACCCGGCTTTCAGACCCAAATGACTTCGCAGTAGACCCGGGTAATCGGTATTGACGGGAACACAAAACCGCGCTGAGCTCCGCCCCCTTTCATCTCAGCTACAAATTCCACCCGTCTCCGTCCGAGCAGCGCAAGAGCACCGTTCCAGATTTGTCGCCGGCGACTTTAATACACAGACTGAATGAGTAATAGATACAATTAGGACCTAACCACCGTAACGTCTTCACTGTTTACTAACCTTGTCTCCTGTCTCAGGCGGTGACGCAGCAGAAAAGAGACCGAAAGGAGTATACTTCACTGGCAATGGGAAAAGAGACAATCTGCCTTATTAGCAGGTCTCCCAGGTCTGAAAAACCTGCGTCAACGCACTAATTTAGGAGGGAAAGGGGTCTCAGACAGACTTTAACAATGTGAATTGATCCTTTGAATCAATGTCAGGCCTAAAGGTGCATGTTTGCAGCATGAAACATAACAGCTACAGTATACGAGGCCAATCCTGTGCTTGACACGCACACACAATAACACACAGACACATGCCTTCACGCTGCACATGGAGGAATAACAGAAAAATCCAGGGGTCAAGAGGTCACCAACATTTTAAAACCATTGCCCCTGTTTTCACCCTCTCTCTGCCAGTTTCAGGATTCTCACACGTAAACACTCATCAAACTTTGAGCAGTTCACTGACTCAACTTTCCCATTTCTGCAGAGCATCAGCTGAGAACAAGCGCTCAGTGAATCCTTCGCCCTCATGTCTCCCCCTCTCTCTCACCGCTCAGCAGATCTCCTTACATGACTCACTCGGCCCTGGTGTGCAGCTAACACATTCGCTCATTCAAAAAGAAAGAAGTACCTTCTGTTTCCCAACAAAAAACATTTATTTACAAGTACTTTCTTTGGCGCCGAGCATGCACGGAGCCGCAGATTTACATCTTCTTTCAGGCAGTTTATTGCAGACCATCTGTGCTGACAGGAAGCCACAATCAAGATGACACCAGAGGTGAAAGATTACACCTCGTCAGTCCATATCTCTGCAGTCTGCAGATGCAGATAGACCTTCAGCACCTCTGTCTATTCAAGCCATTTTCAGCCAGACACATTACAGTCAGCCATGGTTACAACAGCCTCCCTCCCTCTCTTTTTTTCCACCTTTCTCCAGTCTCTGAACCCTCTCTCCCTGCCTCCCTGTGTACCATTTGCTGTGTCCATATGAGATTTGCAGGCAGTAGTCTGTCAACAGCAGAGCAGCAAGGAGACTGGAGCTCCCAGAGCGGCAACAGGGAAAGGTCACCAGTGAGTGAAAAATGTAAATATTCAGCCATCCAGCGGCTACAGTCACGGAGAGACAGGGATGAAAATAACTCCTATTACACAGCACCGACAGGGAGGGAACACAGAGGACAGAGAGGGGAGAGACAGGCTGTGAATGAGAGAGCGAGGGAGATGGACACAACTTTTAAAAAGTTAGCCTGAAAAAACACAGAAGGGAGAGAGAGAGGGAGGAAAATAGATTTAAAGATTTGAAGCAGCAGAATAAGGAGAAAGGGGGCAGTGTGTGTGTGTGTGTGTGTGTGTGCGTGTGTGACAGTGCAAGAAAGACGGGCAGAGTGCGTTTGGTGAAAGGTGTTTTAGGTAGGGGGCTTTAGCCTGTGGGTGTGTGCCTCTTTATCCACTCTTTATCCACTCTTTATTGAGTCAAAGCCTGGGTAATGAGATAGGGGACAGGACTGAAGACCTGCGAGGGGGGTCCTCTCTCACTCCATTCATTTTCTTTTGTTCTTTTCACCTCTCACTCTCAATCTGATCATCCCCACCGCTACTACCTCCACCTCTCTCTGTGGCATTAGACCCACTTTAAAATGTCTGGCCCATCCCCGCAAATGGCTGAGACTGAAGAAAAGTACCGCGGCAGTTATCTGGGGTTGCAAACAATGAATCCAAATTGCTGCTGAGACGGAGAGCTGCCCAGAGCGGACTGTGTGGTTTGTCACTCGGAAAAAGGTTCCCATTTTAGTGGATTGGGTAAAAATGGTGCTGTGTGTCATACCGTGGTTTACTTTCAACAAAAAGCACACAAGTCCGTCTGCCTCCTTTCTTTAGATGCTGCAGTCACAGCCGAAGTTCGGATTACAAGCTTCTGAAAGTGATAATCTCGAAGATTTTCATTTAAATAAATGTCAAATGTTAAATCTCTATCTATCGCCGAACGAGGTAACACAATGGTGATTGAGCCTATGGCCCACTGATGAAAGCCTTTGCATTTGCAGTATTACAGACTGGGTGCAACATTCGCGGAAAAAATCACATGTGGCGCCCAGTTAGTGACACGTTTTCCATCAGCCAGCAGTGGTTGGTCTGCCAGAGAGGGTAGGCGGGGCTAAGCGGCTGCTTTTCTGGTCTCTGCAAGCGCTGCGAGTAAACAGTAATCTACTATGGCTGAACAAACAAAGAAAAGATGGATGACCATTGTGTTACCTCATTCGGCGATAGAGACTTAACAGACATTTTTTAAAATGAAAATCTTGGTTATTACTTTAAATGCGTAATAATTTAATAATCATAATATCATTAATTAATTTGAAGAGTTTGGTCTCGATGCTCTGATTTTGAAGTGTCATGAGATAACTTTTGTCGCTCTGTGTATGATCAAAAAGAATCATTAGCTTGATGAAATGATTGATGTCTCAATAAGTTTCGTGTTACGCAGTCTTTCCAGCCACAAGCTGTCATGACACACGCACACACACCGAGCGCCTCGCCCGTCCCGGTGTCACTGATTGATTCCATCTCTCCGCGTCCCCTTCTCTTGTTTAGTGCTAATCGAATGTAATTCCCTGCCTTCGCCTCTCCATCAAATCAGACAGTGGAGTTTGCGATGGCCGACGGGGGCACGGAGGTGGGGATAATTATGATATTAATGCGGAGGGGGGTCTGAGGGGAAACTTCATTTGTCCTGCCGCCTGCCACGAACACAGAGAGGGGTCAATAGCCCTCTCCCGCTTTTCCGACTTTAAAGAGGCGGAGAGAGGGGCGAGATAATGAAATGACTAGTAAGGCAGCGGGGAATGCTGACGACCTTGTTTCTTCACAGCTATCACTTTCTCCCTCTTACCTTCCTCAGCTCAGACCACTGTGCTCTATTCTCTGTCTCACATGAATACATTATTAATACCGCCATTCAGTGCGGTTAGGTTTTTCTTATTACATTAGTCCTTCAGAGTATAATGACTTTGGAAGCGCTTGAATTAGTGTTATGTGGGAAAATGAGTTGTCACTGTTGTCCCTGTGATCATCCCGGCACTCTTAGATAGTATTTCAGAAATATTAATTTATGGAATAATTCAAAGGTTACTTAATTGGACAGGCAGAGTGATAAAACCTGCCTGTTATCACTGTGATAGCTGTATGATTAAAGAGAAGCCTGGGCAGTGGAGGCTCTGTGGTGCTGTCCGTGGTGCTGAAACCTGCTCTGGTCTAACTTTTTGACTGTTCACCACATCAGAGCCCCTTCTTCAAAAATCCCCTCCACCTTTCAACTCCCTCACTATTCAACTCTTATAACAAGCTGATAAATCCGCAAAGATGAGCACACCCGGCCAATGGTGTCAGCAGATCATGTGTAAGGTCCAACAAATGTGCTCGCCATGCCACCACGTCACCACTCAGAGGCCTCTCTCTCCGACTAATTGAATGGGAAAAGTTGAGCGGCTCCTTTGCTGCCCTGATCCGTCACAGGTCTGTGTGCAAGCAGGATACAGTAGCTACAAACCCAGAGCGGACATGCCTGCAGGCGAAAGTCAGACAGATGGATCCTTTATATCTACCAGAGTCCTCTATTCATTCGGATCAGTTTAGTTGCCTCTGTGTCGAGCGGTGGGAGACAGGTGCCGGATTCCGAGTGGCTCAGGTGATGTGTGATGACGGAGCAGAGCTGTCAGGTCCAGATTCACATCAGATACATCCAGACCATGCAAGGCTACATGATGAATATTTCACTGGGATAAATCATGGATGAGCCGAGGCACCGTTCTGTTGATTTCACTGAGAGGGGAGAGAGGCAGGAAAACCTGGGGAGGTTTTTGACTGGCTGTCTACAACCTCGGGGCAAATGGAGGCAGTAGAAATATAATTGCCTTTAGCTATGCAGGCTGTTGTTTGTATCAAATGGAAATGCACCTCTACAGAGTCTGAGATCAGATTTATAGCATATGAATTTGACTCCAGCACCTGACTGTTCGACTCAAGTCCTCCACAGTGGACTGGCAGGAGAGGGCGGCAGTACGTGTAATGTGGGTGTGTGCCTGTATATCTTTCAGCGTGTGCTCACGCCCGCCTTCATGTGTGTTTGTGTGTCTGTGTGTAGCCGGTCTGTTTCTGCGATACGGTGTGAGACTGTGGTGTTCTCAGCAGCATGCTGCTGCTGGCAGGCCCCCGCTCTCTCTGCCATGAGGAGAACAGCTGCTTCACAAGCATGTCGGGGTGTGAGCCATGTCCCTGTGGCTCCCCTCATCTCCTTCACTTCTCATCCTGCTTGTGTGCAGTCACATAGACACAGTGCATCTGACATTATACCTCTCCACCCTCTCTGCTTATAAACATTAAAATTTCTCCCGGCTTTCACTTTTTTTTCCAGTTCTCGGAGAACTCCTGCTACCCTTTTGTTTCCACTCGGAGAGGAAACACAAAGTTAGTTCTAAGTTAGCCAAAACAGCGGCACTGGGGCTCCTGACCTCTAAACAAATTGAAGGTTACTCTGCTGCTTAATTAATGGCCCCTGCTGAAGCGCGCTCCCCCCATATGAAGAAGGAAGCTAAACCCCAGAGGCAAACAGAGCCTCCCCTCCTCCTGGCAGACTGATCTGTTCCTCAGTGCCTGCGACCTTTTCTCCAGGCCCGTCGCCTAGCCCACCAGCACGGCCAATTATCACAAATCCCCCGCCGCATTTGTCTTGCCATTTTCACTCTGCGGCCAAAGAGGCTTGCTGGCCCGTAGACTCCTGCAGCCTCCTAACCAGAGAAACGGAGGACCACAACAGGTATGTGGCGCTTAAATAATTCAGTTATCCTGAAAGGTTAGGGCTCTGCCAGTGAGGCGAATTGACATTCATCTTGCTCCGGAGTCACACGGAACGCTTTCAGAAGGAGCAGCCGACGACTTGTTTGCATTTTTTCACCTCCTAGATTGTTATTGACACCTTTATTTTCCTTCTGTGTTTCCACTGACTTGCTCAAAAGATCAGAGAAACAGAAAATGTGAGACCCCACACATGACGATATATATAACCATAGCTTGAACAGTCTGTGTGTGGAGAGCAACGCTTACGACAAACACAGATTCCATACACATACAACCAGAGTCCCGACTCTCCAAACTGGAAATCTCGAAAAACTCTCGCGGTAAAACGAGACTTCAGAGTAAACAAACATGGCCGACGATGAGCAGGAAGAATCAGCGATGATAGTTTTTGGACTTTTTACAGAAAATTCAGGAAGAACAAAGAACAAACTGACGGCGTGTACATGTTTCTTTATGCTCCCTGTTTGCTTCTGTCGTCATGGCTGCAGTCGTCGTGCTTCCTTCTTCAGTCAGCTTGCTTCCCCATTTGCTGTTGTTTCGTTCCACGTGACGATCCACAGCCCGTGTGCTCGGCTGTCATTGTCCCGCCACACAACAGGATAAGCGGTGATCCGGAAATCGGTGCCGCCACGGCGGCCTCCCGAGCAGATCGGGGGAAGTAAAATCACTCGTAACAGACGTCACACCACAGGAACATCTGGAGAGATCATCTTTAGAACCATCAAAAACTTTGTTTACGATTGTCGGAAGGAGGGAATTGTCTCTTAACAAGAGCAGGAAACAAATCCTGATAATGCCTAAATTCAGATTCTAACAGCTCACACAGCTTTTATTGCAGCGACGCCTGATAGTGATCTGATATGACCCTTGGTGTTGCACTTAGCATGCGTCTCTTCTGCAGCCTTCTTCTGTCTCTTCCGTGTTAGAAATAAGAGAGTCCCCGTGCGTAGTGTCACAACTGAGGCTTATTTGTGTTTACTTCCTGCCTAGAAAGCAGAGCAGATCACACTAAGTCTCCTCAGCCCTCTGCCAATCTCTCCGTCCCCGACTCGTGTAGAGCCACAGATCTGCCCGTGTCGCTACACAGGCTCTGGCGTGATGGCACAAGTGTGCACGCGTCTCCCAGCTTCCCAGAGAACACTGGTCACAGCTAATGACCAGAACTGTCCGATTTGTCCTGCCCTGATTACTCCTCTGAGCCCCAATTAGCTGTGGATGAGGGTTGACATCCAGACAGGATCACTTGGACGTGCCATAGAGGGAAAGATGACAGAGGGAAGGGAAGGGGAGAGGTAAAGGGGAAGACAGGGGGGCGTGTAGAGACAGAGGAGAGGAGCGAAGGAGCAGGAAGAGAGGGAGACTCGTTCTTTCAGCATTCAGTCACATATCGATCTCAATCCCGCTTTAACCAGCTACCACTCATCAACATACAAACCAACAGCTCTGAATGCTATTTCTATAATTGGCAATTTTCATTGTGAAAATCTGTCTATCTGTCGGAGTTAGCTGCATCTGGTCTGAAACGAGCTGATTTCTCTGCGGGGTAGAGATGACGAGACTAAGGACTGTTTGTGGAAAATATATAAGATAAAGATAAAGTGTGGGGCCGACATGCACGAATCAATTTACGATTTGAAGCGAATATTGAGGTTCTGGGAGCCCCAGAGGTATTTTATTATGGATAAAAACAGTGCCATTTGTTTCCCTAATTGTCAATAACAATCTGTGTTATGAACATCGTTTTCATTTGTGTCTTCCCGTCTCTGCTCTTCTTTTTCATTTTCTCTCCTCTCCTGCCTTTTGTTCTGACCCCCAACCCCCACCCCGCTCTTCTATCTGTCTTTATTTCTCTCTGCCACTGTGTCTCACCACGATTGCCGAGCTCTCTCCCCTCTGCAAGTTTTGAGAGAAAATCTCTTTCTTTTTTTTTTACTTTGCTCTCATTCTCTCTCAGTAGGGGGCAGTGGAAAAGTAACTACAAGGGCACATAAAGCCTTCAGAGTCAAACCAGACTTCTTTTAGTCTTTTTTGATCTGAATAGATGTCATATTGAACACACATGCGCGCACACTCGCCCGTCGGTGGGACGAGTCTGGCTGCTCCCCTCCCATCTCAAAACTCGCCCACGCAAAACCTGAGGAGACAAGAGTTCAAGAGGAGGAGGAGGTGAGAGGCAGCAAAATGCAGGAGGGTAGAAGAGGAGGGAAGGAAACAAGAGGTGGGAGGGGTGGAGGTGCTTTGAGAACGGGGGATTACAGTTAGAAGATTAGAGGTAGAAGATGATATCATTTGGTGGAGATGAGCGGGAGCAAACGAGCAGCGCAAATCACCCGACGTTAACGAGCTGCCTCGTAAATTACTGCAGCCGAGTGTCTGCGTGGAGCTGGATCTGGATCTGCGCTCTGCAAGGGAGGCATAACGCTTGTCTTAATATTATTTACTGCCCCCTCCCAATTTATATGGGCTGCCTCCCATAGCCCAATATTGGCCTCCTGTGGCAGCATCAGAGGATGTTTCCTTATAAGTAGTGGGTGGTTTTCGTCTGCCTGAGTGCCCCCTGTGTGGCCCATTCTAGCCCTCGTACACTCTGCTCGGGAAAGACTCCTCGGGTCGTACACAAACAGGGGAGAACTCAGATACAGAGAACCACAACAAAACAAAAAATCTCCCTCCCCAGCGGCCCCCTCAGATAACTCCAATTTGACATGCTGTTCCTCATCTCCCTGCAGTGCTCGCAGTGTTTACCTCCTGATGCAGAAACTGCAGCAAGGCAGGAATATTTAGTGATTTCATTACATTAAAATGTAGATTTTCAATCAAATGTGATTTTACTTTTTTATTCTTAGTGAGCAAAAATTCTTTAAACCATTTAAATAAATCCAGCAGGGATTAGAGCAACTCAGCTGAATTGAGTTTGTGTAAGTTAAACACTATATGTAAGATAGGGTCAGAGCTGCTGCTTTCAGAGTATGGAGCCAGTGCAGAAGAGCCTAAACCTGCATTCTTTCTAATGGCCAGCAGGGGGCGACTTCACTGGTTGCATCATAGGCCGTGTTCGAAATGCCGTGCTATACGAGCAGCACGTACTGATTTGGCCAAAATGTAGCATGCAGTATGAAAACAAAAGCAAAATGTGCAGTATGCAAAAAAAAACAGATGTCGTACTGATTCAGAAAAAATCTCCAGTATGAAATGGACCAGTCTACCTCGCCTACTATATCCCACAATGCAGCAGAAGGGGGCGCTCTAGCTAAAGAAGCTGCGCTTTGCTTTTGTCCAAACCGGAAACTGCCGCCTGCCGTAGCATGACGTCACCATCGCAAGAGCCAGTCATTTGTCATTCTATCTTGGCTTCAATTTTGTACAATGAGAGCAGATGGAGATGCATCGTCCGTCTTTATACTCAGTCATGGGTTGCAATCAGCAGTCCAATAGTATGACACCAAATGAAAACACGAGCCTACTTCAGAGTGGATTCTATATTTCTGTAAACATTTTCCTTTTGAGTTTACGGTCTTAAAGGCTTGTGTCAAGTCATCCCCAACACAGCATGATGTTAAATATGTAAATGATGGTCCCATTTAGAGTGAAGTTGACAATAAAGCAGGGTCTGCTTTAAGGCGTAGCTACCTGTGATTGACAAGTCGCCATTGACAAGTGTCTGCCTTTAATTCAGGACAGAGGCATAACAATGTGTGTCCACAGTGTCGTCTACGTATAGACACTTCTTGTTCCAAAAAAAATACGATGGCCAAAATAAAAACTTGAGGCTTCAAAAGGGGGTTCATTAACCAATAGGTGTGGCTCGGCCCACTTCTTTATACAGTCGTAGGTAGTAAGGTAGAGGAGGGAGAGAGTCAGGGCTACAGATGGCAGAGTGTTGTGTGTCTCTCTCCTCGTGCTCTCGCGGGTAGAGGGAGGGTGTGGTTGAGGGGGAAATATACATTCTGTTTTCGCCAGCAGCCCAGCAGCAGGAGAACGACTTTCATTGGCTGGATCCTAAATATTACATGACTTCCTGACGGCGGTGTGCTTGTCTGAGGCGCTGTCTGGCCTGGTATTAACCTGTCCGGATAAATCAGCCGTTTACCCAACTCTGTTCCTCTTCTCAAAGCCTCGAACAAGCCTCGTTTCCTCCCTTCTTCCCTCACTTTTCCTCCCTTTTTTCCTTTTTTTCTGTGACCCTGCAGCTTCACCTGTTTCTCATGCACCATTACTGCCTCTGGACCGCTTTCTCAGGTGCAACCCACTTTGTGTGTGTATGTGGAGTTACTCTGTGGTCCTCTGCCAAGGCCCCTAACGTCATACGCAGCCTGGCAGGTGACAAATAGTTTTTTAATTGCTTGCACCAGGAAAATCATTAGTCTCTTCCCTTTCCTTGGTGGGACCAGGCAGGACGTGTGCGCAATAATAATAGCCTCAGTCCCGTTTCCCGCTTCCCACTTGCTATTTTTAGAACAGGTATTTTAAGGGCCTCGCTGTGTATGCCTGTGTGTGTGTGTGTGGATGTACATGCAGTAAGGGTGGGCTAAATGGTCCAGAGGTGTTTTTCCCTGCCTGTGACGGAGGAGAGAGTGTGTTTGTCAACCCTGTTCCTGCCTCCTGAGAGTTTTTCTCATTGCTGTTGCTGTTCCCCAGCTCCTGGGAGCGTGCTGTTTGTCCCTGTGTATGTGTGTTTCCTATGTGTGTGTGTACCTCTGTGTCTGGCAGGCTCTGGCCCAGGCCATTGTGCTGTAGTGCATTACTGTAGCAATCCACCCGACACAGCGGCCAGCCAGATGAAGCCGTCCAGTTTATGGAGCAACCTGCAAACTCCAGCTGCTTTTGGTTGGGATTGTGCTTAGTGGTGAGATATAGTATTGATTTTCTCTCCTCGGTGCCCTTGCCATCCCTGCGTAGATATGCACCAGTGCTCAGCATCCATTCACGGAGAAAGGGGAGAGGAGGAGGAGGCGGAGGGGGGGCAGAGAGCCGAGGATGATGTTTATGTGACGATACTGACCCCATTCGTTCACATGGAAAAGGCGTGGAACGTGAGGCGGCTAGACGTCAGAGGGGAATTGAGTTAGCCCGGCTGAGATTGCAAGATGAACCCTGAATTAGATTTCTGTGTTATACAAGCATTTGTTATTATATGTCTGGGCGTCTGAGGGTGTTTGTGTGTCTGCGCTCTGCTATGGCTCTATTACACGTGTGGGTTTGAGTGCATTTGTGCAAGAGTGCATGTGTTTATGCTCAGAAGTCATTTGGATTCATGTTGTTGATGTTTGCCTGCATTTCTGTCCACATTTTTCGCCCTTGGTCTGCATCCCAGAGGGGAGTTAAAGGAGCAGTTGGCCCCCGGAAAAAGCCGCTCTCAGTCAAAGCTGGTGTTCTCTGTAATCAATAGAAGCAGTAATATTTGAAAATGGCGCCATAGCTGTGGGGAAAGTTGGACAGTTTGTGGTTTGGCCCATTCTACATTCCTACAACACCCAGCATGCATTGCGCCCCTCCCTCTGGCCCAGTGAGAGACGCTGGAGTGAAATATGACCGTTTCACTGCAGGCAATGGCTCAGAGCGGTACAGAATCCGAAATATGAGGAGATATACCGGCGATTTTGAACGAGACATGACATCAGAGGCGGGCATCCAAGATTGAGGAAGTGTAGTTTAGCGAGCTCCCTGGCCTCCGCCAGATGACGCCTTTCACATAGTCTGTTGGAGGTTTTCCAGGGCCCATTGGAGAAGCGGATAGCGTCCTCCAAAGGCACAGAGCGACATTGCATTATTTCCTTAACATAATGACATTAGCTCACCGTAATAGCATGATAGGACTGAGGTTGATGATTAGCGAACTGGCCTTTTAAGGTCATCACTGTTCCAAAGCATACAGATGTCCCTCCATGCCCTCTCTCTCTCTTGCCCCCGTTCCCTCTGAAACGTGGTCGAACACGTGCTCAGTCATTACTGAAACAGTTAATGTAAGCACCTCATTACCCAAAATCTTTCATACATAAATGATAAAACTTAAAAATCCTATTAAGCATCGTATGAAAAATATTAGTGTGTGACCTTTCGATGAATTTTAAGTGCGGTGCTTATAAAATGTTTAAGCGATGAAAAAACCCAATTGGACCTTCTCGACTGTCAGTGTTAATAATACCTGGAGGTGTGCAGTACATCAAACATCACGGTAACCACAGCTCTCGCACACACACACACACAGAGCTTCACAATACCATTAAACTTTGTGTCGTCAGTCTTCAGCAGCAGAAATGTAATCAAAATATTCTTCTCTTAAATCCCCTTTTCAATCCCTCATCAAGCACAGGATTTATTTTTCAATTCTGAAAGATTTTATGATTTTTAATAAATAAGACTCGAGCTGACGGAACATTTAATGTGTTCCCTGCAGGTCTTTGGATACCAAAACTATACCTCCTAAAGCAGAGTGTAAGGATTATAACTTTTTAGTCTGTTTTCTCTGGTTTTGTGAATAAATGTATCGAGGGCTTCACGCCTCACAGCTAGAAGGTTCCTGGTTCGATTCCCGGTTCAGACGTAGCGGGCCTTTCTGTGTGGAGTTTGCATGTTCTCCCCGGGCATGCGGTTGTTCCCTCCTGCTTCCTCCTACAGTCCAAATACATGCTTGTAAGGTTCATTAGTGACTCGAAAAAGGTTGTCTGTCTCTGTGTGTCAGCTCTGTGATTGACTGGCGATCAGTCCAGGGTGTAACCCCGCCTCTCGACCAATGACAGCTGGGGTAGGCTCCAGCCCCCCCAGCAACCCTGAACAGGATAAGTGGTATAGATAATGGATGGAAGTTTATTGAAACACTGAAGGTATCAGTTTCTTAACACTGTATCGATGACGCATTTGCAGCTCACACATGTAATCAAAAACTCACAGATGTGTCGAATGAGGTTGAGTAATTGTGTCGGAGTCAAAGCCACCATAATCACCATTCCTTTGACATTGTGTAAAAGTGAAGTGTTCATTAATGTTAGATGTTCTGTCAGAATCACAGCGGACCCTAGCATTTTGTTCTCCATCTCCTCATGCACATAACCGTCCTGCCTGATGTCACTGCCGCTGAATGCCTAATGTACCCGACGTTAGCGCTGTTTTTCTGAAGCTGAATGGCTCCTTTTGTGAATCAAGGTGAACACTCTTATGTAAGATGCTGATTTAAAGAGTCCAAGGTTTCAATTTTCCTCCTTGAGAAGCAAGAAAGAGATTAGATATGAGAGTAATGTGAAGAGGCATAATATAATACAGAACACAGCACTGCACCAAAACCAAAACCTAAAGCCTTCTGAGAGCTACGTTGGAAACAAAACACAAAACGCCTTTTATGTGCAGACGTAACAAAACAAAGGGACGGGGCTGGACATGAGACATCCTGT
This sequence comes from Semicossyphus pulcher, assembly GCF_022749685.1. Taxonomy (NCBI): domain Eukaryota; kingdom Metazoa; phylum Chordata; class Actinopteri; order Labriformes; family Labridae; genus Semicossyphus; species Semicossyphus pulcher. The sequence goes on from NW_027211637.1 coordinate 24,921,920, forward strand.
AGCTCCTGTCTGTTTGGCCACACCTGAATTTAAAGACATGATGCATCCATCCGTTATCTATACCGCTTATCCTGTTCAGGGGCGCAGGTCGGCTGGAGCCAATCCCAGCTGTCATTGGGCGAGACGCCCTGGACTGGTTGCCAGGCGGACAACATTTTCACACTCACATTCACACCTACGGGCAATTTTAGAGTCACCAATGAACCTTACAAGTCTTTGGACTGTGGGAGGAAGCCGGAGTACCCGGAGGGAACCCACGCATGCACGGGGAAAACATGCAAACTCCACACAGGAGGTCAGAACCTGCTGTATGTCCGGACCAGGAACCTTCTTGCTGTAAGGCGACAGCGCTAACTGCACCACCACGCAGCTTGTAGACAATATTCTCACTCAGAAGATGCTCTCTCTGTCTCTGTTGTGCACAAGCGGCACAATATTAGTTTGTGGCTTTTGCCTGCAAACAAGAAAAGCTATTATTTAACAGATTGTACCCGTTAGTTAATCTGCGGTGAGTTTAACTTACTAGCCGATGAAGACGTTCTACAAACCTCTCTCGTTGGTGGCCCACATCGGAAGTGTCACAAATTAAGGCGGCGGCTCGCCAAACAGCTGAAAGCCACTACTGTGTATATGTATGTGTGTGTATAATCAGGCTGCGTTATCCAAGCTAAGCAGCCCTGCGCTGGCAGTGCCGAGGCTGGGGAGACCCCGTCTCTTTCCAGATTCATCTCTCCAGCTTTGTTTGACTAAGTAGTGCCATGGTGTTGGTGTTGGAGAGGGCTGGAGTGGCGACAGCAGCAGCAGTGCAGCGTATGCGTGGGTTGCCTGAGCCAGTGGGGCTTGGCACAGAGACGCAGCATATGTTCATGGCCAGCTTCCTTCCTCCTCTCCCATTTCTCTCTCGTTCTCTCGTCAGCTCACTCTCAATAACCCTCATCTTTTTTTTTTTCTCTGCCTCCCCCTGGTTTTCCTTCCACTTCTTCTGCGTGTCCTGATATCACCCGTGGGAGACAGCATCGTAAAGTACGGAGATCAAAGGGTGTCCCCGGTGCCCCTTAAAGACTGCCACCCCTATCTTCTAACAAAGACACTCTCACACACACACACACACACACACACACGCACTCCTCTTTGTCATTTAGTCGCCTGGCATATGATCAGAGAGGATTCGGTGCAGCAGGTAATAAGTTGCGGCTGTGCGGGGGCTCTCTGCTTAATTTTTGATGCCTTTCCAAAGGTTGGTCACCAGCACCTTGGCCTCTCTTTGCCCTACATAAACGCTGGCTGTTATCCAAGCATGCCACAACCGAACCTTCTTTGAATACTCCTCGATATGGACCGCCATCCTGCCGTCTAGCGAAGGGTTAACTGTGTCCCAGATAGCCCCAACCAGCTGTTTCAGCCCCTCACACCTTCTCTCCTGCTGCCTGCTCTCCTCCCTGCCTCTTGGACCAGTAAATGAACACTCATTTGCAAGTTAGATAAATCCTTTGAATGTATTATTGATGCAAACAAATTAGCCTGTGGGCCCCAGACAATACCTAATGGAGCCTTGGCTTATGGGGTGAGGTGGTTTCCAGCGAGGGCTCTGTCGGTGTTCCACGATTGATGCCTGCTCTTCTGCCCCGTAATTATTTCTCCTACAAATTATTCAGCCGTTCTGATGCAGTTTGGGGTTTAAAGCAGTGCTACTGATTGCAGCCTATGTGATTCCAGGCCTCAACACAGCCACATTCATTAGTTTATTAAAGAAAAAAAAGCACGTGGGCAATTAGATAACTGGGATAAAGCCACCGAAATGAGGAGATGTGTTATTATTCAAGTTTATGCATGCTGCTCATAATTCACTGGGGTTTATGTTGCTGTTGCTCTTTCAAGGATATTGTCTTATCTGGTTGTACACAGACACATGCACACAGTTTAACAGCCTTGTATAAGCTTGTTCACGTGTTTACAGGGACTCAAACAACCGAGGCCCTTTCACAAATACGCGCGGAAACGCTGACCGAGTATTTGTGGCCGACACACAAAAAGTTCGGGACACATTAACACACAGATGACACACAAGCGCATGCATTTTATAGTAGGCGGCGATAGCACGGGCGAGGCAGTAGGCTGTAAAAGCACCAGAAGTAAAAGTGAGAGAGGAGATGAGAGAAGGAGAGGGCTGCCGTGCTGTCCTCGGTGATTAGGACCCGGTATTGATCAGAGGAGGGAGGGGAAGGCAGGCTGAGAGGGGGAGGGAAGGAACAGGCCCCAGGGCTCGGGCCCCAGCTCTCTGGTGGCCTCTGCTCTGCTCCGATCCTGCAAGCTGGCCGGGGCCATGAGGGGATACATCAAAGGGTCTTATCCTTCAATCCGTCCCATACGCACACACACACAAATGCACATATTAATGCGTGCACACACATTCCTCTGGCCCGTGAGAAACGTCCTGTTTGATGACATCATTTTCACTTTTGTTCCACTGTTAGACATCGAGGATCAGAACTGAAAGGTTTCATCAGGGGGTTAAAGTGGGTCAGAGCCTCCTGATATCCCATGAAGTCCTGTTTTGGAGTCCTAGCTTTTTCACTTTCTTTAACATGTTTTCATGTTATAACCCTTAAATATGGACGGTAGTACCTTGTATTGTCTTCTGTAGACACAACCTGGTCAAAACACCTGCTAACACCCGGCATTTTTGCTAAGTGGGAAGGCTACAATCGACATTCAGACCCGGATGCAGTAGAGACAGGTAATTATCGCCTCGTCTCCGATCGCCGAACGATGAGAACACAAAACCCGGGACGCTCGACACGTTAATCTCCGCCCCCCTTCCAGCGCGAGGCTATGACACCTGTCACTGTCCGAGCAGCACTCGACCATCGTTCCAAATTTGTCTGCGGCGAGTTTGATAAACAGATCGTATGAGTAATAGATACAATAACATCTTCACTGTTTGCTAACCCTGTTTCTTGGAGCGTTTGTGACGTCAGACAATGACACAGCAGAAAAGAGAGCGAAAGGAGGATACTTCACTAGCAGTGGGAAAAGAGACAATCATTATTTATCAGCGGGTCTTCCCAGGTCTGAAAAACCTGCATCAACGCGCTGATTTTGGTGGGAAAGGGGTATCAGACATGTTCCTGGATTAGCAGCCGACATTGCGACCATGGACCAACATGATTGTAACCAATCACAGCAACTTGGCATCTCTTTAAAAACTCCATTGTGCTTTGCTAAGTTTTAAAGTTAGTAAAGTTTAATGAAAGTTAAAGTTAGCAAACTCCTACTTTAAGTCATTTATATTTCCTTTTATAGTCCTGTACCCACCTACTGCAGGGTTAATGGGTTAGCTTCTTTACTAGGTAGGCTAAGTTTGCAGATAAGACAGAATATTGTCTGAGATTAAATATTAATGACTGAGAGCCATGCAGTGAGGAAAACTTGTTAACTTATTTAAGCACTAAAAAATTGTGAAAGAAGAGCAGGAGCAGCACAGCGATGATGTCAGAGGGCTGCGATTGGCTGATCACAATCCAGCAGCATGTCTTACACAGCAGATGCAGTGGGCCGTGCCCTGATGCTGACCTGTACGACGTATAGTCAGTCCTATACATTTTAAATTATACGTATCAAACACATCACAGAAGAAGGATGGTGTCAGAAGGATGATCAGATCAAATACACACTTGCACACATACTGTACATCAATCAGCTGATGGTGATGCTGTGTCCATATCCTCTCCCTATAGTATTCATGTTATATGTGTGTGTAGAGGAAGTCCTCATTACTGCGTACCCTCTCAGGGCCAGACCTGTGTTAATGCATTTTCTCCTCTTACTCCCTTTTTCTTCCCCCTCTCTGCTCCCCTCTCTCCCGGCTTTTCAGCTGACTCTGGGCTTCGCCAACCTTATTTGCCTTTCAATCCAGATCAATCTCCATCTTATCTACAGCGGCCCGAATCATAAACATTTCATAAGCTGACACTGACAGACACGGGCCGGCAAGGGCTCGTAGCACGCTGCCTGCCGAGGCTCCTCGAGGCCTGGACCGAGGAAAACTTGTCAAACTCGCAGCCACACACGCTGCAAACCTCCCGCACAGCTGTCGCTCTGCAAGACACACATGCGCACATACATAGAGCATGCGTCTGGGTTTGCATGTGTGTGATGTTTTATTCATAAGAAGGGGCATTCATCTCAGTGAGACACCTTTAACAATTTGGAGACGTGGTGTGCTTAACGGCTTAATGTAGTTGCCGCAATTTGGCTCTCCTCTGGCTGATTAACACCGGCACTCCAGTCCTCACCGTGCCTCGCCTCACAAAGGATTAGGTGTTATAAGAAACATGGCTTCCAAGGGAGTTGATGAATATTTCCCCAAATTTACCTGACATTTTCTGATTTGGGCGTCTTTCAGAAAACCCAAGCCTTTTCAATTTCTGACTCAATCTGAGCGCAAAAAGAGGTGAACTCAATCCAGGGGGGGGAAGCAAGAGTGACCTTGGATGGCTGCGTGTTCAAACCGCCACACATGTTTTCTAATGGAGGAAGAACACATTTCTTTTGTCTCCTCTTCTATCTCTTTGTCCCCACCTTTTAGCTAAACAGCAGGTCAAACTTTTACTGCGTGTGCGTGAGAGAGAGAGAGAGAGAGAGTGCTGCCAACAGTAGAGCAGTCAGCAAAGTGCCACCTCAGCACCTGTGCTTTAATGATTAATACCATATTGATGGTCTCAATTAATTTCCTATTACACCAGCAGAAGGCTGCGGTCGCTCTGTCTCTGTCATGGCCCTGCGCTTGTTTTGGGAAGCCTCTTTGTGGCAGCTGCTGGATGGAGATAGTACGCTTCTCACTGCCGCGCGCACACACAATTTCACAGACAGATGTACCAAACATGCACACACACAATCGCGCGCGCTTGTATCTCACGGAAACACACGCGCGCGCTATTACACGCTGCTTTGCTCCTCGCGTTTCACACACTCGCACACAGATAAACAAATAAAACGTAACTCTGTCTATTTGTTGGATCATTTTTTTAAAAAGAGGGGAGGGGGGGGTTGCTGTGTTTTAGTCGCTATGATCAAAAAACTCTTCAGAGCCCCAGAGATTCAGCTCTACCTCTTTGTGAAACGCGCCGCAGCAATTTTACAAACCACTACTCTCACCTGATTGTGTGCCTTTGGTGTCGCGTAACCCCCCGTGTTTTGCATTTGAACCCGGTGTGACACGCCGCGCAGGCCGTTCTCTAAAAGCCTATGCTTTGCCTCTTGCATAATCTCCTCCCCTGCAGCGCTGCTACATATTTGTAACAGTGTGTAAGATACTGATTTATTCCCATGATGATGATGTCTCTCTCTCTCTCTCTCTCTCTCTCTCTCTCTGAGCTGTGATTTGATAACACATTTCCGTGACCTTAACTGTCTGTGGACCTGCTCCGCGGATCAACTCGCAGTCAACACTGCCCCTGCGGAGCGGCCGGGGAAATGCGCGTGTTTGTCGATCAGATTGGCACACTTCTGATTTCCCCCCCCCCTCCTTCTCTCTCTTCATTACCTTTTCATATCCCATTCACTTCTTCTTATCTCTGACCTCTCCGTACTTCACCCCATAAACGCCTCTATCTCTCTTTAATATGCGCTGTTAATCTCAACCTCGTTCTTTCATTCTGCCTCGCTCTTTATTTTTTCATTTTTCATGTGGACCCAATACACACTACGGGTTGCTAGGAAACCATTTGAGCATTTTTTTCTCCCAGGGGCAGACGTTTGATTACCCATTTGTATGGGGTGTGTGTGTGTGTGTGTCTCTGTGTGTCTCTGTGTGTCTCCAGAGAAAGGTCTTGCCAAGCTGAGCTCTGGGGCTGCTCCAGTATCCAGCCCAGTAATAATAATGAGCCCCTCACCATGCTTGACAGAGCACACAGGCTCAGCAGTCCTGTGGCCATTGCTGTTGTCATTGTGCGTGAGTCTGTCGATGCGTGTGTAGCGGGAGTACATATCAACATACATGTGCGTTTATGCCCGCTGTAGTTTGTGCTTCGCCGGCTCTGTTTTCTGTTACAACCTCAACAGTTGTTGATGCCGACAACCGCTGTTATCTATTGTTGTTCAGCGGGCCGTTGCCGAAGCAGATAGCGGCCAGGTTGGACCGTCTTGCTGCTGGACACACATCAGTCCTCCCTGTGTCTCCCTGTTTAGAAATGCACCAGCACATCTTTCTCCCCTGGCTGCTCCTGTGAAGTCCTGATTCGCTCACAGACGCGGGCAGAGGCACATAAATAGCACGCCTTGTCGACTGGCACGGGGAGAAAGACGACGCGCACAAACAAATCAGACTCAGCGCTGATATGAAAGGGAGCGCGGGTGGGGGGGGGGAGTACAGAGAGATGGCATTAGCTGTGTTTTCCCTCCTCCAAATGAATTGCACTATGCCCCCGGAGGAAGAGATGAAAATGTGAGAGCAAGCAAGTGGAAAAGACTCAAAGAGAGCCAGAGGTTGAGAGGTTATTTTGAGGCGGAAACAAAAGAAAAGAAGCATGAGGAGAGAGCACACGGTTAAATCCTCCCTGTGTCTGAGAGAGCTCAGTAACTTCCTCCGCCTGCTTTTGTTCAAGCGTGACTCTGTGTCACCTGGATGGACACTGAATATTAGGATCAGTGCCATGGGCTCAGCCGAGGCCATTATAGCAGCCGGATGGGCTCCTGATGGCCTTTTCTCTGCCCGCCCCTGGGCAGCGTGGCCTCTCACTTGGGACCACCACAACTAATGGAGAGGCTAGCGAGCTCTGCGAGGGCCTTAGGAAGAATAAGTAGGCTGTAAAACTGTGAGTTGAGTTGTGGCAGCTAAAGGGGCTTCAATGCCTCACTGCCCGCCTTACCGCCTGACTTACTGCCTGCCTGCTTGGCATCCAGAATGCTCCTCCATATTCAGCCTCTGAATGCTGGCCTTTTGCACTTTTATTGTAATGCATGCAGATGCTTGGCACAGCAACAAACACACTCCACCTTTTACTGTGCTGCACTGCACAAATAAAAAAATTCAAAGCAGGGAGGAGCCACACACACACACACACACACACACACACACACACACACACACACAAAAATAGAGGAGCACTCTCTCGCATACTCACGCGCAGACATGTCGAAATGTGAAACGCTCTCACATATGCACAATTACACACACTCGCGCACCATCACGTGCATGTGCGCACACACGCGCGCACGCACACCGGGCTCGCATTCCCCCACCCAGAGTGAAGTAGTTCTGCCCCTCTAAGCTGAGTTATTTAAAGCCCCGCTCTCAACTCCATCGGAGTGATTATGTGCTCCTGAATTAAACATCACAGGCCTCAGCCCCTGGCTTCCTCTGAAACACGCTCAAACATGCTGGCCTCTTCCTGTTCCTCAAAAGTTCCAAGTTCTGCCTTTCATATCTCCCAGCCTGTACACTAGGTAGTGGAGGTAAAGAGGTGGAGTATGAATCTTCCCCCAAATCAGGATCTCCTGCTGTGCCTCCTGCTTTGCTATCACTCTCAAAGACCTTGGACAGAGGCAATCGAGGCAATTCACATTAAGAAACCTTCAGTAGACTGGCTCACACTCCTGGATTGGTATCCACCCCGGGCATCGTTTTAGCCTGGCACTCAGGCAGCGTTGTAGTTGGTGGAGAGCCGGGTGCAGTAGAGGGTGAACTGAAGCAGTTAAGTTGAGCGTTGACTCCAGACACCCCAATTAGGGTGTCTGTATTCCAAACTGGGAACATTTAAAGAAAGAGTTTGTCATAGAGGACCTGGAGAGAGAGGGGGAGAAAGAGGGTTCAGACTGGGGATTGCTCTGCTACCTCGACAGGAGCTCCGGGCTGTTTACTGCCTTTTTGGGAGGGTTTGACATGTGGTTTTGTTTACCTCGGTCTGAGTGCTTGTATGTGAGAGTGTGTGCTCCCGTGCATGCGTGTGTCTGTGCCTCTGTGTATGTGTCTGCACGCGGCGCGGCACCAGCCAGCCGCCCCCTCATTCCTTAACACACCCGTCGGCAGCGAGCGATAAAGGTTCCAAACAAAAAGGAAGAAGAAGTCTTGTGCCTCGTGGAGGTGAACTTGCAGCACCACAGAGGCAGTTGACCTTGAAATGAGCAGCGGTGTTTGGGGACAGGCGGGGGAGGTCGGTGTTTAAGAGTGCAACCTCAGTGCCAGAGGCCAGGAGGCTGCCTAATGACTGGCACACCCTGCCATCCATCACTATGCCACTGCCAGGCCAACTGCCCCCGCACGGCCGACGGAGCAGGGCCTTAATAACCTCTCATACCCGTTCAGCGGACCACAGCACACGACATGAAACACATGCATATCGTACGTGGGGTGATCCATGTGCACATAAAAGCACACGCACACGCAAAGATGCACGCCACAAATTGTAATCCGCACTGCGAGCACAGACAGCATGAATATGCAGTCAAAATAGCAGATGCACTCAGACTCACACTCACAGCTCATTGCGCTCATTCTGCATGCAGACTGATGCCAACAAACATACAGAAATGTGCCTCTAGACACTCATTCACATGCTATTTATGATTTAATGTAGGCAGACGCACAAACATGAAGGCATAGATACATCTACAAACACTAACACACACACCTCCCTTCTGTATTCCTGCCTTGTTTGTGACAAAACAATTGACTGCTCCTTCTTTCATGATAGTTTGTATTGAAATGGATATCCCTGCAGCCTGCTCGTTCAATTCTCCCATGAAGAACTGTCTCATTCCTTCCCTCCTTTGCTTATTTTCCCCACATTCCTTCCTCAGAGTAAAAAAAGCAGGGCTTTTCCCGTACCTGAGCCCCTGTCTGCTCTTCTTTTTCCGTCACTATGACAGGCTTTGAAGCCCCCCATTCCTCAGTGCGGGTTATTTTATCAGAGAGGAACAAGGTTTCCCCCCCTGCACTCCCTGGCTCATCCACGTTGCATGAAGCATCCCCTCTCAATTAAGAACCTTTCATGTTAATGGCGTCCTTATCGCTCCTGTGCACGGGTTGTGAAAGCGAGGCCTGCTATGGTGGAGTACAACCATGGAGCAGAACTGCCTGGCTGACAATATAAGAGCTGTTCCTCTCATTCTTCTTCCTGTCTCTGTCTCTCTCGCTCTCTCCGAGTATCTCTAACTCTCTCTCTCTTATTTCTCTCTGTCTCTTAATGAGCTTTGGTGTGGCGCGTGGATTAGCGGCTACATGGAGGTTCCAGTACGGCGGCAGGGGTCGGGAGACTCGGCGAGACAGCGGACACGATACTCGACCGCTCAAACCAGCTTCCACCAGTTTTGTTCTCAAGTCTCAGTTAGTTAAATCTCAGCCGCAGCTCAACGTACACATTCCTGAAGTAGAAGGTCATTGTATCTGTCTCCTCCGACATTTAGCTCCGTCTGTGTCCTCAGCCCCATTAGCCGCGCTCTCTCTCTCTCGCTCTATCCCTCCCTCCTTGTCTGTTGGAGTAGAACAGGGTGTATGACTTCAGGACGAGGTAGGCAGTCACTGAGAGATCGTAGGAGCACTGGCTGCCTCTAAGTGCGTGGGTGCCAGAGAAACCTGTTGCCTGGCTACAACAGCACCTTTATCCTCTGGTTGCGATGGCGATGTCCTGCATATCGCATATGCAAATGTGTGTGCGAACCAACTTTTTCACGTGTTTGTGTTAGACTGTTTGTGTGCATGACTGCGCACATGTGTGCCTTTGTATGCTGATGCGTTCGTCAAAGACGGAGAGCGGAGAAAGGAGGGGCAGGAAGGCGCTCCACCACCCACTCAGCAGGCCTTCCGCCCCCATGGCTGACTCCCCAAGACTCCGCTAGTAATTAGCTCAACATCTATCCATCTGTTCTAGGGAGGCGCAGTAAACATTAACACAACACAGCAACATCAAGACGCTGGCTGGAGACGCGCTCCATTTTTACACACGATACATTCATGCATTAAGAGGCCTTAACATGTGAACGCCTGGCACGCACGCTTTCATGTGCGCCAACATGCTGACGTGCATTTATTTATAGGCTCAAGCGCGTATGCACACATGGTAGCATCCAAACGCTTTACAAACAGCTCCACACACGTGCACACCACAGGCTCCTGCAGCCGTACCCCGATTCCTTCCTTCCACTGCGGGAAGCGAGGCTGGAAAGCTTCCCTGAAAGCCCCCACATGGGAAACGAGTGAAAAAACAACCAAAAGACTACATTACACAATTAATCAATAAGTTAATGAGATCTCATTTTCTCTGGAAAATAGTATCCAGGAGAAAAGAAAAAAAAAAGTTCCCCCTCAGCCTTTTTCTCCCCCCTTTACTCCTGGAGAACCGACTCCTGATATTACACTGTGGAAAAAGAAAGCAGCCAGCAGGAAATTAAATTAAATTACCATCCTGATAGATTTATGTGATGCTTTACATTTTCATTGTGTTGTTTTCCTCCTCGAGTGGAGGTGGGCTCCAGTTTGGAGAGAACTGTTAAACATGTTGTAAAGTGAGACGAGAGAAGCCCAGGTTGGGGGAAGTTTCAAGCAGACAGACTCCTAATAGTAATGCACGACGAGCTGTAAAGCATCCACACGCTCCCCTTCAGATTTAGTGTGTTCATAATTGTGCGACTGTGTGTGTAAAGAAACATCTGTGAGTGTGGGTGTGGGAAGGAGGAGACTGTGTGTGTCCATGTGAGTGATTGTGTACAGCTAACCCCTGTGAGTAAATACATGTCTGTTACAGTATTCTAATGAGTTTGTCCTTGCTCACTCTATTTGCATGTGTATGTCTGTGCGTGTGTGTGTTTGCACACTTTAACGCCCGAGCTGTGTGTCCATGCATATTCACTCCCACCTGCACCCATACATCCACATACGTTTACTCATAACTGAATGAAGCTGTCTGCATTTGGCACTCTCATTCCGGGTAAGGATTGAGGGCATCTCTTGGCTATTGACACAGCTGGTGATGCCATCTGGGGGGCATCGCACACACACACACTCACGCACGCACACAACGCCCCTGTGCCATCTCCATCCAAACAGGGCAGCAGTGTCCACACCGATGACAGGGGACAGGGTAAGCAGTGAGATAACATACTGTGATGCACAGCTCCAGAAGCTCCCTGTAGAAGTGATGGAAGGAGGTCGTCTGCGGTCCTTTGACTGCTTTGCACACAGCTTGCTGCTGATTCCTTTAAAGTTATGACCTCGAGGATCTCAGTTTCGCTCTCTTTGGCGACACCTATGGTGGTAAACAGTAACTGCGGGAGCACACTTCCAGAGACAGTGTTGCATGTGTGACGTCCACGGTTGGCTCCTGTTGTAGCTCTTGATTTTCCTCGCTGACGGTCGCTTTCCTTTTTAGACTGTTTGCCTTCATCTGAGCATCGAATTTGTTTCTTTTTCTTTGGATTTTCACTTATTGTTGAAGTTGTATCTGTAGTCATCCATCTTTTCTTTGTTTGTTCAGCCATAGTAGATTACTGTTTACTCGCAACACTTGCAGAGAGCGGAAAAGCAGCCGCTTAACTCCGCCTACCCTCTCTGGCAGACCAACCACTGCTGGGTGATGGAAAACGTGTTCACAGACACCCAGTCTGTAATACTGCAAATGCAAAGGCTTTCATCAGTGGGCCACAGGCTAAATTACAAAAGTGTTACCTCATTCGGTGATAGATAGTGACTCAACAGACATTTATTTGAATGAACGATCTTCGAGACTTTAATCATGCTTTTATTTTGAAGTAATGTTATTGTTTAAGTCTAAGTTTTTATCACTGATTTTACAACAGCGTTTATTTTGTCGTATTTCAGCTTTTTACAGATTGTTTTGTTCATAAATATTCTATTTTTATTGCCCTTTTTCCCTATTTATTTTTTTCCCTGGTGTTTATTTTACCTTTCACTGAGTTTTATTTACTTATTTCTATCATTTTAATGTCTTATAGATGTTACTTTTTCAGCCTAGCAAAATTGTATTTATTATTCTCAATTTTTTCTCTTATTTTCCATCAGTTTTGCTTAAATAGTTTGTATATGAAGCAGTCTGGGCGTCATGTTTGTACGACAGGCGCTATACAAACAAAGCAGAGTTGTTCCTTTTCAGTGACTGCACAGACTCATTCGGATGATAGTCGGTATATTTGGGATGTTTCTTCCAAAGACGTAATTGTTCCTTTGTATCTGTGTTCCCCTCAGCCACACCCCTGTCTGATGAAAAGGGGGAGAAGGAGCGCGGCAGAGGGCTGATGTAGTCGTAGATTAATGGTACACACTGAGAGGGAGCACAGACCTACAGTAGCAGCGCTCTTGATTTATTTGCCACTTAGTACTGATGAAGCTTCAAACTGCAGTCACACACACATGTTGTCACCGCATTTTTCTCTATCAAGGTCTTCGGTGGTTTGTCGATTTTTGCGTCTTGTTTAGACGCGGGTGCATCCACGCATGTAAGTGTGGCTCTGTTTGCCCTTTTACTTACATGCATCTGGCATTTCTTCCCCCATATGCAGTATACATGCTCATATCTGGCTGCCTACAGGTCAGTCGGAATCAAAGAAGTAGATCCTGCATGTGTGTTAGTGTTGGGATGTTGTTGTTTGTGTGTCAGACTGGCTGTTAAAAATAATTTGAAACAGGAACATTCCTTCGCCATGCTCGGCAATCAACGCTTTCATCATAACAGAAACGAATTGATATTACTCACACCAGCGCAACATCCCTTTAAACGCTACCTATTACTCATAAGCTGTCAATTTAGGGAATTTGCAGAGGTAACCCGGTATCAATTTGCAGGCGGCAAATTGTTGAGTTTTGACTTGGTAAACACAGGCGGAGTTAATTGAGGGCATCGACTCATCATGTGGGAGGACTTGACAAAATGCCATAAGTGTGTTTCATGCGCGCACATAGTAATTATGACACATATGCACATACAAATACACACATAAACGAGCACAAACAGTCATTTGGAGGAGCAGAGATACAGATAGTAACATAATGAGGGAGATTATTGTCAGTTTCTGATCCCAGATTTGTTCTGCTCGCTGGTCGTGTGTTTGGGTTTTGCGTTAGCTCTTTTGTTCTGTTACAATCTGAGCATTGTACTTCTCACCAACCAGCTGATGTACTCCACATAAAGCTTGTATAGTATCTCTTCAGCTTTAATTATTCCTAAATGCTCGATGACTTGTTGTAATGCTACGACATCAACTTAAAATGTGCACGCACTTCCTGCACCACGCCTCTTCCGTCAAGCGTGAAGAAGCCTGCGAAGATGTCTGCAGTATGGCAGCTTTTGGCCACTACAATAAGAGTAGGCATGATATCAATTCCACCAACATGCCTTCCTCGTATCTGTGTGTCACTATGGCTCTTTGCAATCCTAAAGAAACCATGCTTCTTTAGCAACACTATCCATTATGTAATCTCCTCTCCTCTCCCTCCCTCTCTCTCTCTCTGTTCCCCGCAGAACCCTGATATTGTGCTCGTCCACTATTTGAATGTTCCAGCCATCGAGGATTGTGGGAAACCATGCGGTCCGATCCTGTGCTCCATCAATACAGACAAGAAGGAGTGGGCCAAATGGACCAAGGAGGAGCTGATCGGCCAGCTCAAGCCCATGTGTGAGTGTTTTAGCACGTTCATGCTTTAATGTCTCATATAAACAGTTACGTCTCCTCTAAAAGGCCCTTAATAGTCTTTACGTGTCTATTTGCATGAAAGACTGAACACACTGTTGTTTTTGTCTGAGGTTGTATTGTCTGGTCCTATTAGCTGATAGCTGGTACACTAAGTGCCCTCAGCACCTCAGTCAGAGAGCATCCTCGGCCAGCTCTGCTGAATGAGTGTGTTTTCTTCCCGGAGCCGTCTGCCAGTCACGGGTCAAAGTTCACCTCTTCCCCTAGAACCTCTGGCACCGCTCCGGCCCGGCTGAGAGTGCACCTCCTCTGTGGCCCGAGAAGGAAGCCGAGGCACAGGAGGGCAGCAGGCTGGTTATTGATTCATGTTAGTGCGTGGGAGCAAGAATGTCTGACTCACCAGAAACCCCCCTCCACCTCTTCTCTGTCTCGCCCCCCCACCTTCAATGGATTGATCCTTGTTGTTATCAGCTTTACTAATGCTCTGCGCGAAGTGTTTTTATGAGTCTCCACTCCGGCCCAGAGATTGAGGCAATGTTTTGGAAAAAGCCCGGGTTCGTCTGATGATGATAATCGCCAAATGGGGACCTTGTGGGGCATTGGAAATCTTTCACAGAGCTGTTAAGACGCCTCTAACAGCCAGACTGTGATTTGGGTGTGTCTGGCAGGGGCCGGTGACTGATATGCCGATGGCCAATTATTGGTGATGCGTCCAGGTAAAGAGGACCCTGTCAGCAGCTTTGCAAGCACACACGCGTGCCGGCTGCATACTGACAAGGCAGTCCAGACTATCATCTCGGCTATATTGTTATCCTCCTCCCTGCTCCACCTGCTATCAGACACTTTCCAACATAAAGCCTTACCTCAGGACAGCCAGTGAACAACAACAGCCTACTGTATTCATTACGTCTGTGGCTTAATGTAAAAACCAAGCACCATTTTCAGTAATGCGTAAAGTCATTAACTTTGGGAGTTGTTGGGACAAAGAGGATGAGTGTGAGATGCCTTCTAGCTGCCAGGCTACATGAGGGGGCTACATAAAGAGTAAAAAAAAAATCCCTCTACTGCGTTCTGTCTGTGCTTTCTATCTTTCTTCTCCTCCTCCCTGTTCCCTCTCTTTCTCCTGGACCAGCCACTATGTCAACACAGGCCCAGCGATGGAGCAACAGTGCCACCTAGTGGCGCAAAGAAGCAGCAACCATCCATATGTTAGGAGGAAAGACTAGCGATGAAGTCACTCAGTATTATCCATGCATTATTTAATCTTAAATTATACATTAGCTCTTACCATACAGTGCATTTTTTTCCCACACTGACCTATATCTTAGGAATATGCGTGCACAGGGTCTGCATGTCTCTGCATATAGCAGGACTTCTCTGATTTCACAGAGGTTTTATAGATTAACTTGAAGGACAGATTTACCTTTACGTTCATCAGGGAGGTTTAAAAGTTTTTAAAAGCAGAATATAAGATTGCAGGACTATATATGACCATGGATTATATTCAGCATGTGTGGCTGTATGATAAGACATTGTTAATGATAGTTCCCATTTCAAAAGCTGCTTTCTGTCAGCACCAGCTCCCTTAGTTTAATGTCAAATCCTTATTTCCTCAGAACATTGTCAACTTTTTGCGATATAATTGCCCTCTTCAGTCTTCCTTTTTGTTATTCTCTCCACGATATTTCAGTGCGCAAACCATTTGACACCTCTAATGATACCAAAAAAACACAACAAAGGAAAAGTGTGGATTTCATGGATCAGTTGAGCTTATTCTGTCTCTCCACGACAAAAACACACTCGCAAAAAACTTCCTCGTGCACGTCTGCGCGCGCGCACGCAGCAGTTCAAACATAAGCCCTGTGAAACATGGCCTTGTCTGACCTCTCCCTCCTTAGCGCCCCGCGGTGCTTGATGAGAAAGAGAAGAGGAAAGGGGGTGAAGAGAGTGGCATCACTACTCAGTCACGCTACAGCTCCATAGACAAGGCAGCCAGCTTGATTCACTCGTTTGGTCTAATGCTATAAACACGCAGCGCTCTTTCCAGCTACGCCCCTAGCCTGCTGACAGATAGCGCATGAGCGGCTTTAACAAACACTCAGACAGACAGAAGGCCTGTCTCAGGGCTAAGAAACCGGGGGCAGAGGAGAGCAGACCACGCTAAGACAGACAGGGCTGGCCATCATGTAAACTATTGCACTCCACTGTCCCATATAGTGCCCGATGGTGCACATGCAACCAGATGGGGTATGCGTGTGTCCTGTGTTTGTCATTAGGCCTGTGCGATGCTGCTCATGACAGGATGCAGTCATCAGGATGATGATGTGACTGGGTTGCTGTTTGGTGCCTCTGCTGCCGCTGCCACCGGGATTAAACCTCGTGGCACTGCTCCTGTCACGTCTGCTTTGGAACATAACCCTCAGTGAGACGAGCAGACAGGCAGACACGGCGGTAACTGTACGTCAACAACCCCGAGCCTCCGGGGGTGACGCCCGTCTAGATGAAGAGGGCTGTGGCGAGCCTGGCATGAGGGATCAGATCAGGGCGGAGGGGAGACATGATTGTTTGGACAAATAGGGATGCCACTACATGGTGGATGTAAGCTTTTGTATTAGGCTCCGGCGCCCTCTCTGAGTCAGATCGGCTGAATGGATGCTCTTCTGTCCTGCAGCCTCACAGAAAAGGGGGGATTCATGACACGATTTTCACCCGCCTATGGCCCCATCATCTCAGTGTCAGCATTACTATCATCATCTCATTTGTATTTGTTTGCATTCCACACTGTCAGGAGGTAAGTGGTGACTCAAGCCACGCTGTCTTATAGGATCTCCAGACAGACACAATTATTTGTGCAGTAATTATAATGACATTAGATGAAATTGTCCTGTCACTTTAGGTGTCAGATCTTTTTTTTCCCCCAGCTCACTCACTCTAGATTAGCGCCTGAATAAATCTCACTTCATAACAGATGAAAATTAACTCTTTACGTTACCGCGGCGAGCTGTGTGATCCCTGCTTGATCACAGCAGCTCTCCTGACATCTGCTGGTGGTGACCGGCCTGTAATCTGCCAAAGGATCTTAAAGCTTTCAAGTCAGATCCTTATCCCAGTCATCCAATCATGTTCGCAGCTTTTCTCCCCACTTTGCTTTAACTAGCTCTGTCTTTAATCTGCAATACCCTCACGCTCGTACGCTGCTTCCATCTCCTTTTATCTCATATGCAAACAGACATGCACTGAGCAAATTCTCGCTGTTTCCCCGTACATGCTGTAAACCTCACTCCGTCTATATGTATCTCTCTCTTGCATATTTAAGCAAAGGAGGTAGTGAAGTGTAGGGAACTTGAATTAAAGCAGCCTTGAGTTTGTTTGATAGTCTAAATATGCCTCACTTCTGAAATATTACCTTTTTTCCGGTTGAGCGCGTTAGCGCTGCAGCACTCAGTGGTGTCTCCCACCACCTTACAGCCACTAAAACCGCTATCTGTCTCATCAGAAGTGGTGGCTGGTTGGCAAGTGGAGCGATGAAAAGTATTAGGAGTTGCTAGCGAGGTGTGACAGAGGAAGGGAGAGGAGAAAAAGCTTCTCTTTTTCTCTTGGTGGAGCTGCAGATCCAGCAGCAGCAGCAGCAGCAGCTAGGTGAGCTCCCTCCCTAGTGGCTTTCCATGTCAGCATGGAGTCACAGGTCACGGTGAGGGTGGAGGGTGGCAGGGACCGGGCATGCTGTCACCTTCACCAGCACTCACAGAGGGGAGGACCAATAGAGCCTGACACAACAATCAATAGTGCAGTACAGAAGACTTGACATAACAGTGAAAGGAGACTAGAGAAAGGCAAGACAAACGAAAGAGGACACATTGACCATAGTCACACGTCACACTCTCGGTGGGAAGCTAACATGCTGATGTCTTACTGCGTTATCAAGGTTGTAAGTCATATAAACATATGGAATCTGACAAATCCGTAACATTTCATCACTTCTAGATTGATCAGAAACTGAAAGGACAATCGATATTGAAAGTCTGGAGGGACATGAGGTCACATTTCAAGGCAAAACAACACATCTGAAAACTCATTAGCTTCTGTTAGACAACAGCAAACGTTAGCAGGTCACCACTTCCTAGCTATTATTACCGTTAGCAACAAAATGACTGAATGCATATATTAGCTTTTAGTAGCGTTAAACGATATAAAAGGCGCACATTCTTAGCTAATGCTAGCTAGGAGGTGGTCGAATGCTATCATTAACTGCTGTCCAATTTTGGAACCCATCAGCTATCGTCTGACGACAATGTAGCCTCTGGGAGTGACAGCCAACTTATAAAGGCGATGAAAGTCTTCCTGCCAAGACTTCCTTTTACATGCGCTGCATTGTTTACAGTCCAGCTAGCAACTAGCGAAGAGAGATTGGAGTTGGAGTTGATATGGGCATTTAAGAACGGATTGCATGCAGATGTCTGTTTAAGGATTAACAAAAGCAGATGCTATCTGCACCCCGGTGTCCGTAGCTAACAATGCTATTTGCACCAGGGGTGGAATAGCCAATGTGGCTATTTGCACCCGGGTGTATATAGCGTTAGCATGGCAGAAACAAGCACCCAGGAGTCTTTCGGTCCTTGTCGGTACCCGATCTGTCCCGGCTGCCCGATCCGTTCTGCGCATGCGCATACTTATTCCTGCCCGATTTGTACCAGACGTGAATATTTGTTGTCTTTTTTTTTTTTATAACTTTATTAACAACACAATATTAAACAAATACACTACACTGCAATACAAGTAACAGTACGTGGCCATTATTAGCCAACATAAAAGCACAGAAAGGTTGCATAACTGCTTATTTTATTAACATTTATTGTGAAAAGATGTTTTACTAAAATCACGTGGTGATCAATACAGACACACATGCGTGGAACAAACCGGGCAGTGTCGTTAAACAGGTTCAATTCTGCGCATACGCTGACTTGTGCATGCGCAGAATGGACCGGGCAGCCGGGCAAATCGGGTACTGACAGTCCTACGTTGACGCCTTTAGTCGTTGGAACACGTAGCATGAACACGTCACTTACGTTTTTTCTGGAGCCGGGGGGCGGGGTTGAGAGGGCCCGGTGTAAATAGCCGAGACAATTTTTCCATTAATAAAAAGAAATATTATTGTCTGAAGGTAGTTAATGAGTCAAATCTGTTGAAAGAATATGGCCTGATGTTCCTCAGGACTATCACTATACTGTCTTTTGCGTTGCTGATCAATCAGGCAGGGCTGAAATGGTACAATGTATTAGATTCCCTGTTTATATGACTTACAACCTGGATCACAGCAGTATAACATTATGAATAGCATGTGAGCTTCCCAGCCTGAGCGTGTTCTCATAGGTCAATGGCCGTCATGTTAATATGGTGTATTGGGAGACAGAGAAAAGATACTGGAGGTATTTCTAATAAGACATTATAGAGAGCCATGTATATGAGCATGATCAGAACTTAATGTGGTGCCACTGAAATGACCCTTTTGATATGTCCAGTGAGCAGCATGAGGTTTATACCTGCAGATAGACAGGGGGTTGCAGAGGGTGGGGCGGGGGGCTGGCGTGGCTGGTGGTCTGTTGGGCTGGCTGACGTCTCTGTCTCCTCCTCTCTCCCGGCAGTTCATGGCATCAAGTGGACTTGCAGCAACGGGAACAGCAGCTCTGGCTTCTCAGTGGAGCAGCTAGTGCAACAGATTCTGGACAGCCACCAAACTAAGCCACCTCCCCGGACTCACAACTGCCTCTGCACGGGCACCCTGGGTAAGGGCTAGTGAGCGGGATGGAGGTTTGTTCTTTAGAGAGAACTGAAGAGACAGAGCAACAAGTAGGCCATAAAGATGCTGTTTGTTATAGGGTAGATCTGAGAAGGTTGAAGGATTTTATAGGTGGGTGATTTATAGTGAAATTTGTTCAGGGTTATTGGCTTTTTATTCTTGTTTAGTGATATGTCAGTGCCATATCTGAAATAGCCCCGCTGTTCTAAAATGTTATGCTAATCAATCAAATATTTTCAGCTGTTTTATCACAATAGGCTGTTACTGAATATATGGTTCAGTGATTTAGTAAAACAAATTACTCTGGATAATCCCCAGTTACTTTACTATTTTATGTCCAATGACATGCCTTGCTAAACTTCACATAAAATTCACTCTGTGTGCCAAAAAGAAAGGCTTGTTTTATCATCCCGAGGAGAAAATCATTTTTCACATACTTATAAAGACAAAAACAGATCATCCATCTTTGTCCCTCCTCGAACATCAGCATTAAGTAGAAACCTTAAATTATGGAATTAAATGTATTTATTTCTGCTATTTTTATACCCCTCATCCATCCAAACCCCCAACCTCTTCTGCTCTGTTTGTCCTCATACAGGTGCAGGGAGCAGCGTGCACCACAAATGCAACAGCGCCAAACACCGCATCATCTCCCCCAAGGTGGACCCCCGTTCTGGTGGCTACAGCAGTGCCCACTCTGAGGTCCAGAACAACGATGTGTCCGAGGGGAAGACCGAGCACAGCGCCCATGGTGGAGGCAAAAGCTCCGGGGGAGGAGGCGGAGGGGGCAGCGCCAGGGAGAAGCGCAACGGCAAAGTCCACAAACCAGTCCTGCTGCACCAGAACAGCACAGAGGTGTCGTCCACCAACCAGGTGGAGGTCCCCGACACGACGCAGAACTCCCCCGTCTCCATCAGCAGTGGCCTCAACAGTGATCCAGACATGGCCGACAGCCCTGTGGTGACGGGGATGAGCCATGTGGCCTCTGTCATGTCCGGCCTGTCCCAGAGTGTCTTTATGTCTGAGGTCACTGGAGACCCTGTCTACAGCATGTCCCCCACAGGGGGCCCCAACAGTCACCTGATGGGTGCAGATGCCACCTCACAGGGCATGGTGCTGTCTGTGGCCTCTGACCGTCATAAATTTGCCTTCCCCGGTGGAGGAGGAGTTGGGGAACCTGGGACTAACGCGGCAGGAGACAGTCTGTCCATGCTGACCACAGCCGGGGTGTCCGAGGAACTGGTGCTCTCCAGCAGTCTGGACTCTGGAAACATCAAGATTCCAGAGACCAATATGAACTTTGACCCCGACTGCTTCCTGAACAACCCCAAACAAGGTCAGACCTACGGAGGCAGCGCAATGAAGACAGAGGGCAACTCTTCCTCAACCACATCCTCCTCCAATAGCACCAACGGCAGCCTGCAGCGCTCCCCCACAATGTCAGACAACGGCTACACCTACAGCTCGGCTTTGGTTAAAAACATCAAGACTGAAGACACTTCCTTTGAGCAGCAGCTGGCTAAGGAGAGTGGCTACCAGGTGGGGGCAGTAGTGAACTGTGGAAGCGGGGTCAATGTGTCATCTGGTGCTGGTTCAGGCCAAGGCAACCTCACGCTGACCCCAGCAGGATCCCTGCTTCCTTCTGGTGGGGGTCTGAGTCCCAGCACCACCTTGGAGCAGATGGATTTCAGTGCCATTGATGCCAAGCAGGACTATACTTCCAGTGCTGCCACAGTGAGCTATGCTCAAGCCATGTCCAGCCCTCACATGCAACATCAGAATCGGTCGCCAAGCTTCTTCCTGCAGGATGCCTCTCAGACCGGCCAGGCTCAGCAGGGCAGGCCCGGAATGAACCAGAAAACACACATGATGGAGCACAACTCCCACGACTCTGGAGCTTACATGGGGCTGCAGGTGGTGAAGACGGATTCCCCCGGCAGCAACGGCCACCTCCACCACCACCACCAGGCCCACCAGAGCCAGCACAGAGCTAACTGTAATGGAGGCTCACCTACAGAGGGACCCGGCCAGGCTGGCTCCCTGCAGCTGCTGCAGTACCAGGGGACCTTTCCTGGCCTGGGCCCTGAGCACGAGGAGGTGGTGGGTCTGGAGCAACAAGGAGGTGTGAATTCAGCTCAAGCTGGAGCCACTGAGAATGGAGCTGAGAATCTACTCAAGCAAGGAGACCACATTCAGGCCTGTGGAGCAGGAAATGGAGAGGGAGGAGGCGCAGAGCATTACATGCAGCAGGCCTCTGATGGTGGCGGAGGAGGGAACGGAGGTGGAGGAGAAGGGGTAGCGATTCATAATGGAAACAACAGTGATGGCAGCAACCGCTCGCATCAGCAACAGCAGCTGCAGCCCCTCCTCCAAGGCACAAGCATGGTGCAGGGACTCTACAACGCCGTGGGACCCCACCAGGGCCTGGGTGGAGGGGCCAGTAATGGAGGAGCAGGAGGGACGGGCATGGAGATCAGTCTGGATCACTTTGACATCTCTTTTGGGAACCAGTTCTCTGACCTCATTAACGACTTCATCTCAGTGGACGCTAGTGGAACCACCATGTCAGCTGGAGGGCCCCTCTATGCTCACCAACTGGTCACATCCCACAGCTCAGATAGTCAGAATGCAGCCAGTGGGCCCCCCCAGCAAGGCCAGGAAGATGGAGGGGCCAGGGGCTCCGGCTACAACCCCTCCGAGCTCTGCCTTCAGCCCTGCTGCAGCCCCCAGTCTCTGAGCGGCGGGGCGGGAGCAGGGGGGAACACAGGAGAGGGGGGATCGTTGTCGTACATGAATGTAGCAGAGGTGGTTTCTGCAGCTGTGGCTCAGGGGGCTCTGGGGATGCTTCAGGCCACAGGTCGCCTCTTCATGGTCACAGACTACTCCCCCGAGTGGTCCTACCCCGAGGTGAGAAACAGGGCTCTTTTGTTTTTTACAACCAGTGTTTTGTGTTTGTTTTTTGTTGATTTTTACCAAAAAATTGCACAACTCTCAACATAATGTGCCTCAAATTGTCCTTCTTTTTGTCAACCTTAGATTATGTAATGCACAGCCTTATCATTATTAGTTATACTGTCAGTAGTAATACCCTTCTCCAACCTCTGGAGGGTAGCATCAGTGTAGCTTGAGTGTTTTAAAATAAAGCTTACATTGAATTGATGTCATGTATCCACACGATGGCAGCAAAGATCAGTAAAAGGAAGTTGCTTTCTTTTCCTCTGTGTCGTTCCTATATTTGAACTCTAGATGGCAGGGTTCAACAAACAGTGTAATCAGGGACACTTAAACCTGACCCGGCAGGTGTGTTACGAGTTTGTTTGTCCTGTTTTTCAGGGTGGAGTTAAGGTGCTGATCACTGGGCCCTGGCAGGAGGCCAGCTCAAACTACAGCTGCTTGTTTGACCAGATTTCAGTGCCCGCCTCTCTCATCCAGCCGGGAGTGCTGCGCTGCTACTGCCCAGGTAAGACCGGAGATCTCACACACGTTTTAAAGAAGAGAGAGGATGTTTAATATTTGATGAGACACAGTGTTTTCAAGTTAAATCTTCTTGTTTGAAGAAACTATTGAAAAAAATCAAAATCAATTTTGTACCTTTGGTTGTGTACGCTGTCACATACTTTAAACTCCTGTATCAAAAAGCTTTTATATGTTAATCAAACTGTAAAAACTGTATTCACACAAACTTCAGATGCAGTTGGTTGCATTAGATGTGGCATCATTTGAGTCCCTGTAATAGCATGAATATTAATTCAAACATTTAATTAAAGCTTGATTGTACACTAATAGTAGTTTTGCATGAATAAATGATGCCAGTCATACAACTCAACAGATCTGACTACATAACAGTGACACTGTGTATGCGTTACATGTACTGAATTCTCATTATCCTCTCCTTCTCCAGCTCATGACACCGGTCTGGTGACGCTGCAGGTGGCCGTCAGTAACCAGATCATCTCCAACTCTGTGGTGTTTGAGTATAAGGCCCGCGCTCTTCCATCACTGCCATCATCTCAGCACGACTGGCTCTCGCTGGATGGTACGTCCCTTTCCCTTTTACGTAAGCTTTGGAAACTTCAACCTGACTCCTCCTGTCTGTCCTCTCTCATTGTGTCTCACTCATTACTTCTTTATGCTACTCCTAATGCTTCTATCTGGCTTTCCAAATCTGCTGTGGTTAAATAGATGTTAATTTTGATTAACGACCTGCTGGACCATGATGCATTATAGTTTCTCTCCCTGGCTTTGCTTCAAACAATTTGTCACAATTTAAACACTCACTTGCATTAGCTTTCTCTGGAGCCAAGTGTTCAGGATCAGGTTAAATTCTAAACTCCCAAAGATCAATTGTAACTTAATTTTTTTAAATCCAGATATATGTTAATGAAATAAATGAATGATCACCGACATTGCAGCTTAAAAATGCATTGCAATGAACAAATTACAGTTTGTTTTAACATCATTGCAATTAAGTTTGCTATATTAGTTAGCATATAATATAATAATTATCCTTATATATAATGTGATTCAGTTATACTGCCCAGCCCCACCCCAAGAGAAACTGATCCAAAAGTTAACCTTGGTATGTTAATGATTTTAATTGGGCTGTTATTCTGAGATGTGCTAAAGGTGGAGTTTACACAAACAATTACACACCTCCCTTCCTTGCTCCTTCAGAAGCTCCGCCCCCACCCCAAATCCATGTACTTGCATGGCCAAGGAAATGACACAACTTAAAACAAATTAGCCTCAATAAAATGGTGTTGCTCCATTTCTTGTGGAAGTAAAAGAGAAGCCTGCAGAGGCAGCGGTCGGAGTGCGGCGCACAATCGGTACCTGTTGCTAATTGGCTGGGATCATGTCCAGGTCTGAGCAACTAACAAAGCGAGGGCTGTGTACAAACACCTGATTGTTTTTTCAGCCCGTGCACAGAATGTTTATCAAAAAGTGTACAATAAAGTGTAATGAATTGCACCTCTTACTGAAGAATACCATGTCATTTTTACAGCTTTAATTTAAGGTCAGTTTGGTGAGAGAAAACCTTTGTCTCGTCTTGCTTATGTTGCAATCTGACAATAGAAAAGATGTTGTGTTTACAGCAATGGAAATGCAAATTGGATGTAGCTTTTAGCAGTTCGTGGTAAACTGTTCAGTGTCATCCCCTTACAGTAAAACAGCTTTTGTCGATGAGAATTGTAGCAGTCTCCTGTAACAATAGATGCTGCAGGGTTGGCAAATTTCCATTCTGTTTAGATTGAAATCAAGTGAGTCAGAAGACCTATTGTAGGCATGTTCACCAGAATGTAATGAGAATGTAAGTCATTGTGTATGGTGTGTGTGTGTGTGTGTGTGTATGTGTGTGTGTGCGCTTCTTGGGAAGCATTGCTGCAGTGCTCGAGCATTGACAGGATAAAGTAGGGCACGGCGAAGCACAGGCTCACAGGACAGCTGCATTGCAGACGGCCCTTGAGGGAGTGGGAGTGAGTAATCGAGCGCTGGCGGCTCCCATACACGGCAGTACCAGCGGATCCCTCCGCCATTCATACCCTACTGCCTCACTGGCCCATTCACAGAACCAGTTAAGGAGGAGCTGACTGTCTCAGGGAGAACACAGCCCACCCGATTACCTTACTTATATTAACCCCTTACCTGCCAGCTCGCACTGTTTTTGTTTGAAGGCAGGCTGCAGACTCCTATTTTAGGGAGACAATGACATTGAAAAAGCATTAAGTAATTGGGATTTGCACTTCTGACATCAGAGTAATGTATACAGTGTATGTTGCATCCAGCTATCCAGCAACTGAGAGATAATTTCCTTATAGGAAAAATAGTTGCAATATTGTTACATTGCAGAAAACTGAGCTCATGTGATACTTTGACAGATTATAACATGTAGGTGTGCATGTCTTAATACCTGCAGACACAACTGATGTAACCTTATGTCAAGTGACTCTCTGTGGGTACCTATACCTGTGTGTGACAGAGCAGAGCAGAGCGGAGCAGAGGGTTAATCATACCATAAGGATTGCGAAGGATTGTTTCTGCTGGAACACAAACATGTCAAAAACACACATGATGGATGACATGACCAGCAGCTTCAGCACCACCACGCTGTGGACAGCGACTTTAAACTCCATGTGCATTAACACAGAAGGTTGTTTTTCTTCTTTGAAAACTATGGCTTTGGTTTGACTTTGTTTACCCCCTGCAATCACAGAGAAGTTTAATTTGCACTGTGCTATCTGGACGATTTAAGCTTTTTAAAAAGTAGGGCAGGATGTAATTAATCGATGATGTTTATAGTCTTGAAGCACAACAGGAAAAGAAAGAAGCAAGGCACATCTGACTGAATAATGATGCTAACGTTTAGTTATCCAACTGTCAAAACACTAGCGTCAAAGGATTCATGTACAGTAGCCTACCCTATCGTGACGGTAAAAACTCAAGCTGTTGAACCCCTATACTTAGTCACCTGATTAACTATAGGCTGTTGACATAACGTGCCATACGTGCAACATTTAGTCTTAGTCCGCAGCGGTGTGCTGCACGGCTTTGTGAATTTGTGCTCCCACGGAAGACTCACTGTGCTATGATGTGCTAATGGCACAGCTGCCTGCCTGCCTTGATTTGTCATAATGCAGAGTGGGGGAAGGGGCGCTTTTCTCTGCAGCACTGCAGGTACGGAGCCATGGGCAGGACAGAAAAAGCTGTTGGAGCTGCAGAACACTCATCGTTCGCCCCAATAAGCCCCTGAGCTCAGATCCCACGACCCGATCCGGGAGAGGTTCGCTGGGATCTGCCAAATTACAGCCCCGCATAGCTGCATACAGACTGTTAGTGTTCAGGGGAAGACTGTAGTACTGACTCGGAGTCTGACTCCACCGGCGTGACAAACGGCAGACCGTGTACACACAATGCAGGAGCGGAGGAGTGGGCGTGTTTGGGTAAACATGGTAAACTACCGCAAACAGAACAAGATTTAGTTTCGGACGGAAGCTAGACTGGGAGCACGCGAGTCCAGTTGTGTTTTTGACGGTTGTGCCGACTTTCTCCAGTCTGAGAGAGACTCCGTGCAGGCGAACAGTCAACCGAATTAACAGCCACAAGCGGCGAGCAGAGTACATCTACATCGATAACAATGCTTTATATCACTATTACAGGCAAAGAAAAGCGGCTATAATAACATAAAGATGAGTCTCGAGCTTTTAGTAGCAAGACAGCGGCGCGAGGAGAAGGCGGCAAACGGGAATTAGGGCGTCTGTTTACCGGCGGCACGTGCGCACAACGTCTCCTAGCAGCGGTATTTGTCATTTTACTGCAGGCTGCTGGGATAGCGGCGACTACTAGAAACACAAGGAAAGAGTGCATGTGTGTGAGGTGAAACAAGTGAAGAAGAGGAGGAGGGGGCTAATAGAGGAAGAAGAGTAGTGAGTGGTCTTCCTCCCTCTCTCTCTCCCTCTCTCTCTCCTCACGTCGCTCTCTTCTCTCACTTTGTTCTATTGTTGACGAGTGCTCTGTTGAGATTGAGATTCAGTCTACACCGAGGATCTATATTTTTATTGTTTCTCCGTGTAACACCTTGCAGTAGTCTGACCGTCAGACTGTGGAGGCTAAACTGCGATTTGAGTGCTTTGGTTGGACTTCTGTGGGGTCAGGATGCCAGTGAATGACACCTGCGTTTCCTAAAAGACAAAAGGGGCAGTGTTTTTTGACTTTGAGGTGGACTCTACAAATGGAAAGTAAAATAGAAGGTTAGCAGTGTTAAGTTTAACCTATGGCTGTAGTGCTGTGATGTGCTGTGCTGTGTTTGTGTTGTGTTTGGGCTGTTTTTCTTCTATTCTGTGCGGTTCTCGTGTGTGCCAAAAGAAGTTGAAGTTACACGTTTCTTCGAACAACCCGCATGCTAACTTAATGTGTGTCAATGGAGCCCAACTGTTAAAGCGGAGTTAGGAAGAAACGGTCTGTTTTGACCACATGCTTTCTTCTTCTTCTTCAAGTATTTCATGTGACTCTGCCTCATTGCAGAGCACCAGAGAGTTGACGTTAATAGTAGCTAACTCCTGACTCACGACGAGACTCCTCAAGATGCCTTCAAAGACAATCAGTATTATCATTAACATTATTAGCTTTCCTAGCATTTGGAATCACAAAGGAAGTAAACTTACAGCTCTCGTGCGGCCGTTTTCCAAGTCTTGCTACTTTTGGCGAAAAGAGAAAAAAAAACAGTCTTCAACATGTCAAGGATCCATGACTCTTTCTTGACAGTTTAGTCTGTTAAAACATGGGCTACAGACACGGTGTCTCAAGCTGGTATCCGTAAACTGCCAGCTCCCAGTGCAGTTTCACGTGTTGTTGAAAGTAGTTGCAATAGCGCATTTGAGGCTTGTCGCATCCCTGAGTGCTGCTCGTGTTATCGAGGTCGTCGATAAAATTCACTTACACTGTCGTATCATAGTTCAGAAATCAGCCAGGGCTGATGTTATCACCAGCATGGACAAACTGAACAATAGAAAATGGGTGAATTAAACAACACGTTGCTGCCGTAGTCCATCGTGAGTGCTACTGCTGCTGCTGCTGCTGCTGAGCGTTTCAGCACCACAGATCTGTGGACAGCGACTTCACTTTAACCCTGTTTAGTCCCCAAACTTTGCTGTGATCGAGCTCCTTCCAGACTAATAGAATAGCATATATACATTCATGAACCTGTTGCTCATCTTTGAAGTTTTGAGTTTTTCTATATTCGAGGCATTAAAAAAGATGCGTTGCCCATATTTTATCCTCTAAACAGCCGAACAAAGTTGCAAAGTCTTGTAGAAAATCCTTTGTAAAAGTTGCATGAATCACCACAGTGCTTTTGCATGTTCCACAAAGGTCTGAGTCATTGTAGTAACACGTAGTGATGCCAGTTTGTGTAATAAAATGTACAGTAGGCAGAAGTTGGAGCAGTTTATATGTTGTATTTAGTGCATAAAACAATTGTTTTGAGCAAGGGACAGTAGTCTTAGTAATAAAGTAGCACTTAAAGTAGGTGTTTGCTTGTTGCAGAAGCAGGAGTAGCAATATTTTCAAGATCATTATTTGCCCCCTTTGCCATTGTATCCCCATATCTATCTATCAATCTATGTCTCTTTCTATGTATCTAAATGCTGGGTTAGATTCTGGTAAGAGACGATTTGTATTGCTGTTATTAATACTATCAAAAATAACCAGTCAAATTTGTTCATGTACTTTTGGAACTGTAAGAACAGGAGCAATAGCAGCAGTAGTAGAACTAGTAACAGCAGCAGAGACGTGGTAATGCTTACACCTAAAGGTGATGGATCACCCCAGACAGGAGGTTTTAAAGAGACAGGTACATTCAAAAACAGAGAGAGAGAATGTTTATGTTCCCCACATAATTAGGAATGACCCCTCTTGTGATGGCCTAACTTCTTTTACAGTACTATTGATTTGGATTTTTCTTTTCTTACAGTAGTTCATTATGTTACGAAGAATTGAAGTCCAGGATATAGTGGGTTTAAAACAGTGATACCATATCTTCCTAAAGCAATCTTATATAATGCTAACTAATCCTATCTCTGCGGAGCCTGCAGCGTCGTGTGTAGTTTGTGGTGGGACCTTGAATAGTTTCAAAGCTACAGTTTGTGGTTTGCAGTAGGATTACATTATGTTATGCATCGGTCAATGTTTGTCCATA
The DNA here is from genome assembly GCF_022749685.1 of Semicossyphus pulcher. NCBI lineage: Eukaryota > Metazoa > Chordata > Actinopteri > Labriformes > Labridae > Semicossyphus > Semicossyphus pulcher. The sequence goes on from NW_027211637.1 coordinate 24,951,052, forward strand.
CTGTCATTTTAAATACTGTACACCTCTCCTGTAGTTATGCAATATATTGAAAACTACAATCCAGGGAACGTGCTTCTTTTTATTACCTTGTGGGTTGTATTTTTATGTTGTCGGCCAGTCTGCTAATGTGCTTCACCCTCTGTCCCTGCTCATGCTGTGCAGCTGAATCCCTCAGAGTTGTCATAAAACCTAATTAAAATAGAGGGGGACTCAAATCAAGCATGCATTATATCACATTAAAGATCAGGAGGCTTTCAGTCTGTATGTATTCTCACCCTCCTTTCAGTCATTACTAGTACATTATTGCTACAGTACAGTGTGCCATAGATAGATCTCCAGTATGTGACTAAAGACTGAGACATGATTTTAGGCTGAGATCCTGAGAAAGCATTGAGCCTGACTGTGTTGTCTTACTATTAATGGAAGCTTTGGAGACGTCCCGTCCCATGGGCTGCTGTGTTTCATATCAGACTGATTCATCTTTGGATTTATTTCTTCACTCATCCCTCCTTGTCTCTCCTGCCTGCAGCCGATGTGTCAAGCAGAATACAGTTATTTATGCAAATAAGAGGCTAATGATATGTGCTCGTTACTGTATCAATTGGGTATCTATAAAACAAAATCTAACCACCCTCCTCTCCGAGACAAAAGCCAATATTGTATCACTCTATTAGTGTGATAGCAGGCGACAGTAAATCCCTGTGGTGTGCACTCTTGGCATTTTACCTTCAGTGTGACACATTGTATCTATTCAGCATTCAGACTGTACTCATATTGACCTATATAGCTGGACAAATGCCAGCAGGTTAAGAGCTGCTTCACCTTTGTGGCAGAACAAAAAAGTATCATTCAAGCTTTGTGACCTTTGTTTGCGGTTATTTAACTGCTGTGTGTGGTTTGGGATGTATTGTCAGTGAACTCAGCAGTGAGACAGTTTGTCCGACTGCATGCAGTGCCTCTTAATGTTGCATTTAACACGTGTTACTGTTGTAGTGTGTTGATACATACAAGACAGGATTTGTAGTCATGCATGAGTTGATGGTGTTTTGTGTCTTGAAAGTTTTGTTGACTTCTCAGCTGATTGTCTTATGTGTAAAAGATATCTGCCGTTATGTAAAGGTTGCAGTCATGAAGCAATAATCTTGAAGATTTTCATTTAAATAAATGTCTGTTAAGTCGCTGTCTATCGCCGAATGAGTTAACACAATGGTGAGTGAGCCTATGGCCCACTGATGAAAGCCTTCACATTTGCATTATGACAGACTGGGTGTCTGTGGTGACTCTCGCAGAAAAAATCACAAGCGGCCCCCACTTAGTGATGTATTTTCCGTCACCCAGCAGTTGTTGATCTGCCAGAGAGGGTGGGCGGAGCTAAGCGGCTGCTTTTCCGGGCTCTGTAAGTGTTGCGAGTAAACAGTAATCTACTATGGCTGAACAAACAAAGAAAAGATCGATGACTACAGATACAACTTCAAAAATAAGTGAAAATCCAAAGAGAAAGAAACAAATTTGACGCTCAGATGAAGGCAAACAGTCTGAAAAGGAAAGCAACCGTCAGCGAGGAAAATCAAGAGTTACAACCGGAGCCAACCGTGGACGTCACACATGCAACGCTGTCTGGATATCTGGGAAGTGTGCTCCCGCAATTACTGTTTATCGCCAAAGAGAGCGAAACTGAGATCCTTGAGATTACAACTTTAAGTTGTTGTGTTATGGCCGTTAAAGATATTAGATTATTTGCCCTGAGTGTAAAAAAACATGATCATCATCAGAGAAAGAAAAACAGACTTTTCTTCCAGCATTGAAAAAGCCAAAAACAAAAGTGAGTGTATAAATTCATTGTGATTTTATTTGTGTTACTTCGGCCTGGAGTCTGCATGTTCTCTCCGTGACTTGGGGGTGTCATACAGGTTATCCAGTTTATTACAACTATAGGTTAGGCGAATTGCACTCTCAAAATAACGCCCATGTGTGAATGTGTCTGTCTTTTGGTGTTAGCCTTGTGATGGATTGACGCCCTGTCCAGGGTGAACCCTGCCTCTCCCCCGCCCCCTCGTGACCCTGAACAGGACGAGTTGTAAAGTAGATGGATAGGTACTAAAATAGATTTGATTCTTTTATAAGAGACTGTGTTAAAGATATCTATATTACATACATGCTATGTTGTTGCACCAGAAGTCTTCGATAGCACTCTGCTAACAAGGATAAAGAGGAAGAAGAGTACAATAGGAGACAGAAGAAAGCTACAGCCAGTCATTAGACCATGTCAAAGTAAAGTCTGTCTTTGATCAACAGTGGGCCATGTGTTCCAGCTGCAAGGGCTGCTGCCAGATGGCCTGGCCCCTTCCCCTGCACGGTCACAAATACCAGCCCCTGTCAGTCAGCTCACACAGAGGCCCGGAGGGAGGCTGCCCTCCGCTCTCTCTGCTGAGTTACATGTGAGGAGTTGACTGGCTGCAGAGAGCTAATGAGGTCCAGCACCAAACTTGATTGGCACGAGGTTCAAAAGTGAGGATTAGAGATGTCCTCCCGCACTCTGTTGGAAGTTCACTATATTAATAACCCTACTCCCGTCTTCTCATCCTTCTTCACCCCTGTCCTTTCTTTACCTGTGATCTCCCCCCACCGTCTTCTTCCTCCCTTCAGCCTGTTCTCACTCCCACTGGGCTCCACTGGGTATCAATAAACAGCCCTGTCCTTCCTTCCTCTGACCGTCTGTATATCAGCGTGTCTCATGAGGAGCTGCTGCTTTGTCCCATAGAGGAGACAGATCCCACGGGACCGGAGCGTGATGCTCGTGTGTTTAAACCCATTGCACATCTAACAGGTCCTCTGCTCTTTTTTTACGAGCGTCCTCTGAGAGAAGCTAATAAAAAGCAATAATAACACGTCAGTCATCACATGGTAAGGAACACTACTGACTCTGCAGAGACCAGGGGCTAATTTTATCATGCAGGAAGTATGTTACAGTACTTCTGCTATAGACTTCCCCGTGCAGCCCTGCATCTTAATCTGTACGCCAGCACCAGGCCATAGGCCAGCGTCGAGTAGGTCCCTCGAAGACAACACTAGTAATTTATTCTAATGAGCACCGGTCTCAAGGCAAGTGACCAAATTACTCATCTGGGTTATCGGTCATAAAAGTTCAAGACCTCTTGTCACAGAGTATAGTTGAGAGTTTTTTCACTTTTCTCATTGTGTCGTGTTCCCTATTCAGCCGTGCCAACTGTCACACTATTAAAAGTCCAGAAGTGAGGTATTTTCCCGTCCTCTGCAGGCTTTACTCCCAGAGGTGAGAGGCTTTCCTTTCACTTTTCGACAGTTGGAACGAGGAACCTTTTACGGTGTGTTTCAATAGCAGGAACCAGGGTCTAAATTTAGCTTCGGGGAAACTGATTCACCCCCTGAAAAGTCCCTGCTCGGGGGGTAGTACTCTCCAAAGGTCCGGGAACTTTCAGGGCGGGGCCTGCAGTGCTGATCGTTCTTGATTGGTCGAGTACTTGCACCGTTTTATTATCACCGTGCTTGAGATGGAGTCAGAGAAGAACGCCTACGGCACAAGCTGAATCTCCTCCATGCTAACAGGCTAACTGTAGTGTCGCACAAATGCTGGTGCCGGCCCGTTCGTCGCGTTTTTTGGCGACATCTTTGTTGTATGGCCTTCATCGTCTTCTTACCGCCACCTACTGGACTAGCGGTGTAGTGCAGTTACTTTTGTTGCTTCTCCATTCGTCAATGGCCTGATTTGCATGATCTTCCTGGGATGTTAGGCCGCTGTGGAAACGCAGACTAAAAGTTCCTGGTACTTTTGGTTGAAAAGCACCTATAAAAGCACCTGTATTCACTCTTTATTCTGTTGGCTTTCTCATTAAAATACATCTAACTAGATATGACTCCAAGGTAACAGAGTTCAGGTAGATGTTCCCTTTGTATATTTGGATGGGAAAAATTAGCAAGGGTCCAAATCGTGCAGAGATACCAGGGGGGACGTGTAGGATAGATCCCCAACAGGGAGGAAACTGGATTTGGCCAAGCTTTGGAGGCTGTAAGTTTACACTGAGGTTGGCTTATCAGCTCTCATTTTGTGCCCATGTTTTTTAAAATAGCATGTCACAGTCTGCTCTAAATGTGTGAGAGCGACCACGTCTGCCGCCACACATCGTCACAAGGGAGTAAACCAGGGAGTGGGAGGGCGTCTGCAACGTCACCGTGTTGTTACAGTTCTGTTTGGCTGCTTCCCTTCCACGTCTCCTCCCCCTGCCCTCCCACTCGTCTCTACCCCCATCCTCCCTCTGCAGTGGACGTGCATCGCATTTGGAGCAGCAGGCAGCAGGTGGAGATGACATCATCTGCACTGCAGCACACTGCAGCACTGGGTCTGAACAAAGACATGTCAGCCTACCGCTAACTATCCCCCCTCTCTCTCTCTCTATCTCTCTCTCTCTCTCTCTCTTCCAATCCCTCCGTCTATCTCTCTCCCCTCATGTCAGCCAAAAAGAGAGGGGGGAGCCTAGCCTTGTACTGAGTCAGGTTGTAGTTCAGTGACCTATCTCACCCCGCTGACTCGCCTCCTGACACGAGCGCTCAGTCTTGAACGGGATCTCAAGTCTTCACCTCGCCCGTTTCCACAAGTCACGGCGTTGATACAGGTGAAGATGGATCCTGCGAACACTGTTGATCTGACAGGCGGCCCTTGTAGACAGGGAGACCACAGTGTTGTCCTCTGAGTCCATTATTCACAGTGCAGCATGTTGTCACCGAGAGCAGTAATTTCCCAGCCTGTGACATTATGTTTTTCTGTGCAATGATAGCACTTACTTGACCTCTTTTCCCGTGGCTTATAGGAGGTCTGCCTGTGACATTAGCTCTCCACGGAGCCCTGAGCTCCTGAGCCGTGACTGCCAAGATACCGTAAAGCGCAAATGTCACCGGGTCGTGCTGTGAAGACTCCCCACTTAGAGTCATTAGGTCGCTACCTGAGAAAAGAGAGTACACAAAAGCACAGGACAGAAGATTTATGGACTCTCTTTTTTCATTGTTTGCCTTTGTCGCTCCATTTTTTTTTTTTTTTTTTTTTGCTGAAGTCCTTCTCCTCCCCTTCATCAATAAGCCAATAGCACGCAGGCAGACCATACACACACAGCCATGTTCCTGTCGCCTAGTTACCGCTCGGCAGCAGGTTGCCACAGAAACGGCCTCATAGTGGCTAAATGGGGAATGCTAATGCAGTCTTCTATACTCCCTGCTGCAGTGGGCTCCCTGTGCCCATCCCATTCCACTGTCTGTACACGGCATACTATGTGTGTCCGTGTGTGTGCGCATGTTTACTTTGAGTAGGTTTTTGTGTGGAGTCTTTGTGAGGGGGGGTGGGGGGTCCTTAATGTCTCTGGGAGCCTTGTGTTTTATAATGTTAGATAAACTTATTGCAACAGGTTTAAATTGCAGTGTTTCTAAGTGTGTGTTTTGTGCAGTTATCAAAACCTGCCTGTCAATATTACATCTGTTTGACTAATTGTAAAACATCGTTAGAAGTCACCTCCTCTGCCCTCCGCTCGCTTGGGTTTTCTATTATGCAGCATGCTTTATCAGTCTGTCTGCCAACATCAGTAGATGAGTGATTGACAGCGGAGGGTCACCAGCTGACTGGGCTCACATGGGCCCTTGGAATGGATAATGGATATTTATTGTTCACAGTGCAAAAGTGGAAACTCTGAAACGGGCCGTTCAGAACAGCTGCAGGTTTCTACACAGAACCCTGCTTTCGCTGAAATCGACCAATCGTCATTCACCGTCATTCACCTCAGGCTGCTTTCTTGCACGAGCTTGTAGTCAAGTCGTCAAGATTTCAGTTTACCATCCCGATACCTCCTGGCGATTCTGGCTCGTACATATAAGCCCGAATAACCGATCCAAGAGCAGCCATGTTTTCTACAACATTGGACTGAAAGAGCAGTGTGGCGGCTCCCCCACGTGCGATCGCACTATGCGGTCACTCCAAATACTGTCAGCCAATCGTGGCTAAGGTCTCAGACCTGCCAACACTCCCTCATTTTAACCCACTCTCCCACTTCACTCCCGATTTGTAATTTCTCCTGATTATCTCCCTATTTCACATTGATACCAATCAAACGGGTGTTCCTCATGTGGGATATGTGTCATAAGACCTGGCAACCCACCTGTGGAGGCAGTGGCAAGCATGCACAAACCAATCTATCTGGCGTGGCGTATGCGTCACTCCTCACTGCGGCGGCTCGCTACCTCTCTACCGCTTAGCTTGCTGCTGAAAATGGCTGAAACGGACCCAAAGAAGAAAAAATACGCCTCCAAATTTAACCCCACTTGGTGTGAGAAATTCCCCTTTATTGTTGCTAGCTGCATTGATTCATACCATGGAGTTTAAAAAGTGTGTAGAACGGACTTTAGCGTGGAACACTGTGGGGAATATGATGTTAGCAAGCATGCTAACTGTGCTCTATCATATCTGACTTGAGTCATGGTGACTTAGACTCGAGTTGACTTGAGCCTCTGTTTTGATGACTTGCGACTTGACAAAAAATAAATGACTTGAGACTTGACTTGGACTTGAGGCACGATGACTCGGATGACTTGCATGTGTTCATAAGTTTGAATGTTAGCTGTTAAATATAAAATTAAAACATTCAATGTTGTCAAGTTTCTGTCTATCTAGCAAGTATGTACGCAGTGCAAACTGGGAATCATGATTGGACGACTCAAAAAGCTCGGCATGTGATTGTCATGATTGGAGGACTGGCTTTCAGTCAAACTCCTCGCTATGGCAACGCACAACATCAAAGCCCCACGCTACCTGATGTTTTTTCCCCAAAGAGAAGCCTTATCAGTCGTACTCGTTACATCATCATGGCTGCGTCTGTGCCAAGATAACAGATACAATTCATTGTCATACTTTTTGAACAGGTTATATAAATTGGTAAATAATATCATTATTAGACGAGCTACTAACACCTTGTCTTTTCTCTTTATAAAGATCGGATACTACAGGTAAGAGTGCTGGATCTTGGGTGGAAAAAAAGTGACTTGACTTGCCTTAACTATGGACCTGACTTGACTCGACTCGACATAATCTGTGACTTGACTTGACTTGACCAAGAAAAAATGACTCGAAACTAGCTTGAGACTTGGACCAGATGACTTGAGACTTACTTGGGACTTGAGCAGAGATGACTTTTTTACAACACTAATATTTCATGTATTAATCTGTGGTTTAGGGTTATATGTTGACAGGGTTGCTGGGTATAGTCCGATTTTCCGATACCCCAGAAAATCTCGCTCTTTTTCACATCCTAATGTTGGCAGGCATGAAGGTCTGACCTTTGAATGGCAGAAAAACTTGTTCGTTTCAGGAGGAAGGAGAGGCTCTGAAAAATAATTAAATAAAAATATATGTTAGAATAAAACAAACTTTACCAACGTGATTCAAAAACAGAAAATTGATTGCATAGCTACAATGCATCACCTTTAAATGGCCCAGTGTTCATTCTCCCGTCTTACAGCATCCATCCCACATCATTGTCTTTTAGCATGTCTTGTGATCTGTGTCAGCCATACCTTTTACACTTGCACTGACTCTGTCTCTGTTACATCATCTGATCAAGTCTGTAAAAAAGAGAGAGAATACAATTCTACAGTTGCGTAAGAAAAATGTTTAAGTCTAAAAACAAGAGCAGAGACAGCCTGTAAAAGCACACAGACCGACACAGGGTACAGAGCAGTATCTGCCTCCTAAACAGCATGTGACATTACGAGGTCTCATACGCCTCCATCCATCTTTATGTATGGAAAAACTGAATTTTCCAAGGACTCCAGAGAGGTGTTGGTGGTGATTGATTCTGCACTTACAAGTCCTCCTACCATACGCGCTCATGGAACGGGGGGCGGGTGCGACTCCTCTGCCATAATAGTATATACTTAATCAGCTGGAGAGGGCCTTCAGCTGTACGTCCCCCCCCGGATCATGTCTGAAGCCCTTAGTGAAAGGGTGGACACATTTAACGTGCCCCCACTCGTTGGCTGATCATTCAACCTGCATTAGACTGCTGGGGCTGTGTGTGAGTGGTGCAGGAGAGATGGCAGCCATTAGCAGGTGATTGATGGAGCTCTGGAGGTAATTTTAGTAAAGCCAATTGTTTTTGATGGAGTTAATGATTGATGCTATTGTTTTCATTCACATTATGGGGAGATTTATAATGATTATAAGGGGTTTTTGTGCCACAGATGAAAGTAGGATATTAACTTGCCATCAGCTTTGCAGTATCTCCGAAATAGACTCGTGCATTTGTTCTTAAAATGCTGATTGTATGCCCCAAGTCATTGCGACAGCAGACAGCTTAGAGCAACATATTTGGTGCAGCTTGTGGTACATACTCTGTGATCATTTGTCTTGTCAAAACACTGGGTTGTTTGTGTTTGACAGCCATTTTTTTGGCACACTGGATGCTCCTTGTGCGCTGACGTGTTCCCTCTGTGTCCCACCGTTTGCCCAGATAACCAGTTCAGAATGTCTATCCTGGAGCGCTTGGAGCAGATGGAGAGGAGGATGGCGGAGATGGCCAGCCACCAGCAGCCGAGCGGTGCAGGGAGTGGCGGAGCTGGGGGAGGAACAGGAGGGGGAGGAGGAGGAGGAGGAGGAGGGGGAGGCGGAGGAGGTGGAGGAGGAGGAGGCAACAACAGCCAGTCACAGGTAAAAAGCCACATCACGCTAAACGCTATGTTGCGCATCCTTATACATGTGACAAGAAAGCCTGTTGTTTTGTCACCGCTGATTGACGCAGAACATCGAGTGCTGTTGTTGTTCAAGAGGCGTTTACAACAAGCAGTAACGTTTTTCTTCTCTTGTCTTCGTGAGTGTGTATCTGGCCAGCTGCAGGCCAGCAGCTCCTTCGAGAGTCGTGTCGTTGTGGTCTGCGAGAAGATGATGAGCAGAGCTTGCTGGGCCAAGTCCAAACATTTAATCCACTCCAAGACCTTCCGAGGCATGACACTCCTTCACCTGGCTGCAGGCCAGGGCTACGCCACCCTCATCCAGACACTCATCAAGTGGCGGTGAGCACAAAATACTCTACATGCCCTTTAATGGAGCTTTGGTTTGTAATTAGTGTGCACCGCAGTAAATAGCTGTGAGACGCTAATTGTTCTCTCTCTTCCTGTCCAGCACCAAGCACGCTGATAGCATCGATTTGGAGTTAGAAGTGGACCCTCTCAATGTAGATCACTTCTCCTGCACGCCTCTGGTAAGAGAGCTGAAGTCAACCCAGTTTGTGTGATCTGTGGAGAGCAGTTATTTTTTAAGGATATGGCTAAATTACTCTGATTATATCCTGAGTGTTATTGTTTAGCCGATTGCTTTTATTTTGAAAGAATTAGGCAGCCCGGGCACATGGTCAATGCACATAAATGGGAAGGAAGGGTGTTTTTTTTTGTTTTTATTAGTTCATCTTGGGACAAATCGTCATTAATTCTCTTTGCTCTGTGCGTTTTCCATCCAGATGTGGGCGTGTGCGCTGGGTCACCTGGAGGCAGCAGTGGTCCTCTACAAATGGGACAGACGTGCCCTAGCTATCCCAGATTCCCTGGGCCGGCTACCCCTCTCCATTGCCCGATCTCGTGGCCACACCAAACTGGCTGAATGTCTGGAGCAGCTACAAAGGGAAGAGCAGCAGCCACCAGCCCCTCTACCACCCACGACCCGCATGTCTTTCTCCCCGGCCCCTGACACCCCCACCACAGACAGCTGGATGGTCAGCTGGGCGAACAACAGTGCAGTAGCACCCAGCGGCAAGAAAGGGGGCCCTGCTACGACTACAACGACATCCAGCACCACAAGCCTCAATCCAGGCCAGTGCACTCTCTTTTTACATCTGTCCCTTTGTGCTGTACAAAACGTGTTAATCCGATGCTAATTGCCACATGTTGTGTTTTTTCCAGATTTGAGAAGGCCGAGGTCAGAGCCCTCCAACTACTACAGCAGTGAGGGCCAAAGAGATCTCCCGCTCGCCAAAAAACACAAACCCAACCCAGAACTGTTCCAGACTCGGCCCGACAAGGCCATGTCTGTTCCGCTGAGCCTGGAGCAGCAACAGCTCCACAAGCTGTCCTCTAGCCCCAAGAGCCTGTCCTCAGAGGGCCTGAGCTCAGACAAGAGCCTGTCTACAGGAGGCAGCACTGGAACGACCAGATGGAGCTCCAGAGAGAGTTTCTCCAGCAGCGGCTTGGGGAGGAAGTCGCTGGGGGTCAGTGGAAGCAGCAGCCTAGGGAAGGAGAAACTGGTCAACCGGTTACGACAGCGGGAACAGCTCGGCATGTTGGTGATGGCAGACAGAGAAATGGCTGATGCAGAACTGTTATCCTATCGGGAAGACTTGGAGAACCAGGACTGTCTCACACAGATGGATGACCTGCAGGTGAGAATAAAACACATAGATGTGTATTCTGTCAGCTAAATGTGTCAACTTGGCTCCGGTACAGCTACAGACACATCACAGAAATTACATAACACGTTATACAGTATGTCTTCTGAAGGAAGAAAAGACAGGTTGATGCATTGGAACAAAAATACGTTGGAAATTACTTTTAACTATCAAATTGGCAAATTCGAACCCTTGCATCTGAAGCACAGAGATTAAATATATAGTGTCAGAGCGAGGAGGCAGTATGGATTTGTTCTCGGCACCATTGTGGAAAGTGGCATCCATATGAATCACACAGTAACCACTGAAGAAAACAGGGAAGCACAGGATTTAAATCGGACATAACAGCACCATGCCACCTCTATTATGTCCGCCCGCTGCATCGGGTATGCTGTATACACCAGGCCAACCTGGCACTCTGTCGATGACCATCACTGCATAATAAACTCTCTCTATTGATCCACTTCCATAGCCAAGGGATTCTTCCAGTCATCCATCACAGTCTAACTACTCCTCCAACAGATGAAGTGCAGGATTAGGAATTTCAGCCCCCAACCGCATCGCTCTCATCATTATTACCCTCTCTGTTGGCATTTAGGGCCGAGATTTGTCACAGGGCCAAACAGTTAAAGAGCTCCAGTCATGTTTTAAGACATATAAAATGCTCTGCTTGAAATAATAAATTCTCCCTCGTTAAAAATCCCATAATCTGCATAGGCCCCGCCCACTATGCAAATGTACAACTGCCCCTCCGTCGCGAAAACAAAAGACGTCTCTGCCATCGTTTAGTGGCAGCGTGTTGAAACTTAGCTAGCTTGAAATGTAGTAGTCAGTAGTTGTAATGTTAACGTTAGAAGTCATTAGTGAGTTGCGATGATGGTTACAGCTGGCTCGCGCGTCGCCGATGTGGTTGCCATAGGTTACACATAATGGCATGCATAGCGTCACCCCGTCCATTAACGGGATTGGCTCCTTAGGTTTGTGACGTCTTAAACCTGCCAATCTGAAAGCAGACAGGCCCAGCCATGGAGATGACTGCTTATGTTGTCCCTGATATGTCTTGTAGCACATGAAAAACATCACATGGAGATGTTTACACTTGATTTTCAAACCTACTTTACATGTATAGACCATGTACAGTCAATAAAAATGGAGTCACTCGACTATATTGTGCAGAAAATCACCTCACTCACCCTCGTATATCCCAACCAAACAGGTAAACATGATGACTCTGGCAGAGCACATAATTGAAGCAACACCAGAGAGGATAAAAAGGGAGAACTTCAGCGCTGCAGACTCTGCGCCATTAGACACGACAGGGGTCAGCAACACCATGAACTGGCTCGCCAACTACCTGGGAGATGTGGAGCAGCTGCCAAGCATCATACACCTACGGTAAGGAGCACCATGAGGTGCGAAATATCAGTAATGCATACAGCATAGCCAGTTTGTGGGTGTGTACAGTGTGTGTGTCTTCTTCCCTGCTTTTTAAAATAAGTATAAAATATCCTAAATATGTGTAAACTTGCATAATCACCACCTGTTGTATTCCTATGCTAAACAGGGGTTGAAATAAAGTCAGATTTCTGCCGTCTTCTTTCCTTAGATCTCTGTACAATGAACCCCTGACCCCATCGTCCAACCCCAGCCTCAGTCCTGGGGGGTCTCCACTAAGAGAGGGGCCTTTGGAGAGGTCAACACTCCCCTCCCCAGCTGACTGGAGTGAGTTCATCAATGCCTCCAACAGCAAGGTGGAGCGAGACCTGGCCCAGCTGACTCTGTCAGATCCTGAGCAGAGAGAGCTGTATGAAGCCGCCCGTCTAGTCCAAACTGCCTTCCGCAAGTACAAGGTACAGGCCCGGCGCTCAGGTGCCATAAGCTGTGTGTGCTGCAGTCTGCAGGCACAGGCCTGAAACTGGTATTATTAGCTGTTTTTTAAGGGTTCACTTTTATTTGGTTCCAGGCTATGGAGCCCAAATTTCTGCAGTTAAAGTTCAGGGTTGCGATACGGTTTACTGAGTTCATCTGGGGATAAACTGCTTTACATTATTCACAGTCACACAATCTCTCTCTCTGTTCTCTGCTCATACACACAACAGAACTATCTCCAATTATGTCCCTGTGGTTTCAGCATGGGAAGGTGCCTTGAGCAGAGCATGGCCTTGCTTAGAGAAAGACTGCACTGTCCCCTGTACCCCTGCTTCAATTAGACCAAATTAAGCTTATGTTGTCCTCTCTCTTCCTCTCTTCTTTCCTCTCTTAGTTAAGTGTATGGAGCCTGCTACTGCCTGTTTTAACTAGCTCTCCACACACCGGTCTCTTTCCCCTGCCCTGCCCCATTCCTCGCCATCCCCCTCAGCTACTTTTAATGACTTTTCATATTATGAACTCTATGCTGTGGTTTACAGTCGTCTGATATGCCTATGTGCCAGCTGATGCCAAGGTGGACCCTCGGCTCTCTGTCCCACAACAGTCACACTGCGGGCCAGTTCATCTGCGGTTGGCTCCATGCGAGGGTCGCCAGGAGACCTCGAGGAGACTTGACAGAGCCACAAATGTCCTTTGTGGCAAAATGTAGGTTCTTCTGTGACCTCTGACCTCTCCCACTCTACTCCCCAACAGGGACGGCCGCTCCGAGAGCAACAGGAAGTAGCTGCTGCTGTTATTCAACGTTGTTACAAGAAATACAAACAGGTAGGCACCGCCAAGGCACTGAAGTGTTCCTGCACTTCTTTTAGGGTCTGTTGTTGACATGTTTCAATGGAGGGCAGATTTTAAATACTCAGCTGACTTTTTGAGAATATTACAGTTTGTTAGAGCGTCATTCACAACCTTTGTCTGTTTCTGTTTACAAGCTAACATGGATAGCCTTGAAGGTAAATGTTTCCCACTTCCAGCAGCTGAATTCACTGCCAAACGTCAGCTTGCTTAGCTCTACTAGAGTGTAAACCCAAAGTACTCTTGCAGTATCCGCACGCCGCAAAGCCTGACATTTGTTATTGTTCTCTTTGGCACAGTATGCACTTTATAAGAAGATGACGCAGGCCGCCATCCTTATCCAGAGTAAATTCCGCAGCTACCACGAACAGAAGAAGTTCCAGCAGAGCAGGAGGGCTGCCGTGCTCATTCAGCAATACTACCGCAGCTACAAAGAGTTTGGCAGGCTGAAGCCCCACCACCGCGGGGCCGCTGCTGCCCTGGTGCAGCACAAACTGAGGTAGGCACTCAGCCATGTACTGTGGGCCAAATACTGGAAGAACTGTCACAAATTGGCTCAAGGAATGTGATAAGAAGGGAGCCAAGTAGTGGTTCAAACTACTTCAGATTAAAGTAACTCATTAGGTCAAAGGAACAGCAGTTCGGTGATGTTAGGCGGTCGGCTATGGAGATGTTGAATGTGTTGCAGGGGGTTTGGCGGCTGAAGGAAATTCTTGGGCCTGCTTATTTAAGTAGATAAAGGCTAATAAGTTTAAACTTATAGCCTTCAGAAAGGTCCCGATTACACTACTAGAGTGGCTATCACACAAAGAACGCACTGCAGCATTTGAATACCGTAACCGTATTCATCTTACCAACTCCTATCACCCATACAGCAACCTTGGATTTAAAAACAATATCCTCCTCAAAATGCAGATTTAATTTTTGCACAAACATTAGGAAGTGAGTCGTGTGTAAGCAGAGAATTAGCTTCCTGAGCTAATATACATATCAAACCATGAAGCACCAAAGTGGCCTGCAGTTACAACAGGCAACAATTTACAATGATCATGTGACAGATAGGAGGACAGTTAAGAGACATCTGTGTCATAGTGCCTACAACGAAATGACAGGCAAGGAAGGATGAAGGATAGCTGATGCCTTAAGTAATTTATGGACATCAACAAGAAAAACACTTACTCATATTTTGGGATCGATATCAAGAACCGGTCATTTTTGGAACCGGTACGTGATTGGTCATTACCGAAAGTACTGATAAGCTCTTGGACAAACGGTGCTCCTATCAGTTTTTAACTTTAACATCCTACCTTAAAAGCCGCCTGGCGTAACTGAAAGCTTCAGTCATCCAGCCCACATTGCGTGTAACAGTAGCAGCAGGGACACGTGCTTGTTTACAGTTCACAGGCAGGTGACACACAGACTCTGCAGCACAGCAGTCAGTTCACTCTGTGCGCAGGTGAAGGGCTGCACTAATGCGATATCAGACAGACTTTTTCCTGTAGTCCTTTTGCACAAAGCAACAGTACAGTAGCAGCTTTACATGTTTCAGTTAATTTGCCTGTCTATCGCACATCCTGCGATATGACTATTGCACATGCGCACATCACAATTGCAATGGTTAAACGATTTTTGTTTCAGCCCAATTCTCAATTGTTGTGCCCAACAGAGTGGCTTTACTAAAGTCGCATGTGTGCCATCAAATGCTCAACTCGCCTCTTATAAAGTAGCTTACAGAGCTGCTTCATGTAAAAAGCTGCACACTATAGCTGAGGAATTAATACTCCCCTCAGCTATTGTGCTTTCACCTATGATTGATGAAGCAACAGCCAGCAAACTTCTATCCCTCTGTCAGCAATACAGTGTGTACAGCACGTCTCTGATAGCGTGTTAGTATGGATTTATTTTAATGTGAGTATGGTGAGGGGTAGGGGGGCTTGAACATTATTTAATCTACCAAAGGGGGGCCCTGCAGAAAATGTTTGGGAAACACTGCCATCGGCAATGACGTTGCATTGTTGTGGTCTCATGCTGGAGAAAGTCTAGCAGGTCTACATGGCGGACAGAGGAAACCAAATTTAACTAAACCAAATTTTTTGCATCTTGCAAAAAATGTTGCATCGAAAGGGGGCAACACCAGCAACCTCACGAAACACATACAGGTCCTACAGTCTAAATATCTGAAGCAGTGCAGCGTAATTGGCTGCTTTAGCAAAGCGGCTAATGCTAACGCTAGGGCTACTGCTAGTTAGCCTCAGTGCAGCCTCCAGGAGCTCCTATACCGATGTTGCAGATAGGATTAGTCAAACTAAAAATGCAGTTAAAACGCATGGTGTGCTTTAGTTAGTCAGTCACAGTTGTTAGCTAGCTTCGGTTATTAGCACTTCTAAGTTATGTTTCAATTTAATTCATAGACAGTGTCAGTCAAACAGCAGCCCCAGCTAGTAGCTAGGAGAAGTATCGATAAGCAGTATCTGTATCAATAGCGGTATTGTTAATATCTTAATGATAGCCTGATTAATGGCCATTTTTAAATGTTGCTTTACAAACAATCTGACACTGTTTTCTTTCTGCTCTATCACAGAGGTAGTCTGCTCACAAAGAGGCAGGATCAGGCTGCCAGGAAGATCATGAGGTTCCTACGACGCTGCCGCCACAGGTAGACCCCGACACCTACTCGCACATGTACTAACACACTCATTTATACATACAGTACACACACACAGCTTTACATAGGCTCCATTAAACCTTACTGCAGAGGGTGGTTCATGGGTTAGCTAATGGGTAAGACACAGTAAACACCAGCACTAGTTTCATATTCTTTTCTACTTCCAGCTGTTCTTTTTACTCCTGTTGTGTGTTTGAATTT
Source organism: Semicossyphus pulcher (assembly GCF_022749685.1). Taxonomy (NCBI): domain Eukaryota; kingdom Metazoa; phylum Chordata; class Actinopteri; order Labriformes; family Labridae; genus Semicossyphus; species Semicossyphus pulcher. Next base: position 24,967,081 of record NW_027211637.1, read on the forward strand.
ATTTTGCTGGACAAATTAGGTGGTTAGAAAAATGTCTCCAACACCTAAGCTCCACCCCTCCCCCTCACTGTATTTGGTTCCCCACCTGTCCTCGCCCCCTCCCTCACAGTGCCTACTGTGTGCTAATAGCTGTCTGGTATTGTTTTGCTGTTTATGCCAAGCCCCTTGATGGACCATAGACTGTTCAAGCGGGTGAGTGCAGCCTCAGCAACTCAGTTCGTGCCTCCCTCTCTCTCTCTCTCTCTCTCTCTCTTTGTTTACTCTGTATGCCTCTCTGTCCCTCTTATCTCCCCCTCTTTCTTTCTCTCTCTCTTTATTAATACAATTGTCCCTCCTGAGGTCTCAGCCTTTGCTTTCTCTCCTTCCTTCCTTCCATCACTCTAATTTTCTCTTTCGCTCTCTCTCTCTCTCTCTCTCCCACCCCTCAGCCCACCCTCCCTCCTTCTCCATCACTGTTGCTTGATGCCTGCTTGCATGAAGGCTGCCGACTGGAGCCACAGGTGGACTGAGAAGCTCAGATTTAGAGCAGAACGTATCTCGAACTAACAAAATGCTTCTGAATGACGATATCACTGCAACACTTAACAGGCACCTCTCTGACTCTCTTTATCTCTGTCTTTCTCTCCTTGGAAGTTTGTTTTTTTGTTTCTGTTCCTTTCAGTTTTGTGTGGTTTTGCAGATAGCCAGTTTCAGAAAACGGGAGGCTTTTTTCAATCATGTTTTATTCTGCTGCATGTCAAGTGGTGACAACTCTGGGCCTTGCTCTTCTACCTTTAGGCATGCTATGGGCCTGCTGTTTCTCGAGTAGTTGTCTGTCTGTCTGACTGGCTGTGTGTCCCGTTTCTAGCCACTCGACAGACTGAGAGGGGGAGTCAGCCCCTCTGATTTCCATTCGCTAAGACTGTGTCAAACTGTTGAATGTTATGAAACTCACTGGTTCTAAAAAACACGACAAAAAAAGAAATTAAACTTAAATATTTTCAGAAATATCTAACCTCCTTGCTGCTGACATGTTTTCTTTTTTCTTATCTGCTATATGCTGTCTTAAAATAGAGTAACATGCCTGGTCTGGACTGCCTTACTATGATATAGGTCAGGATGTGATAGCATGTAGGTCACAGAGAAAAACATACAATAGGTTCTTCCACCCGCTGGGACGATAACACACAACTTTAATGGATTCATACCTCCAGGGAGCTCGGCGTGAGAAGATAGCACACGCACATACACATGCACACATATGATGTATGTGTGCAGACTATTCGTCTATACGTATTCAGTACATAAATGCTGCAGCAGTTACCTTCTGCTAAGAATACCAGTAAGGTTAAACACATTACATGATGGAGGTTTTAGGGTAAAGAAGTGCTCCTACACGTAGAACAAGTGTGTCTGAACCCACACCGGCTTCTGCTGGTATCCTTCTGTGACCAAAAAGCATTTATAAAGATTAGAAAGTTTATTTTTCCCCACTCAAAGTGAGCATTTATTCTCAACCATGTCCAGTGTGCTTGGAAAAACACGTTTAATATACAAGTATATTATTTGTAGAATTAACCCTTTCATCGAGCATAAACATTTAGTAAAATGATGTTTTCATCTGTGGCTAAATAGATTTAAAAATGGAGTATAGTTCTACATTATGGTCTAACACTGTAGTTGCTTTATGCTGTGCAGCATTCGTGTCACATGCTGAATTTTGAGCAGAAAATTGTTGTTTTAAAAATGAGTTAAATCACCGACGAATAACTGAAATTACTTTAATTATAATAAAATTATGTTTGGAGCACAAGTGCATTCTATCCCAAACATAACACATTAATATGGTAATGACTTTGCTTTAAGTATCCCCTTTTGTTTGAACTCAAACCTGACCAACATTTTTCCTTCACAGACGAGCCGCACGTCCCGATGATCCGGGCCGGCTGTTTTTTGATAGCTCCGTCTGAGCAGTGTGATACTGTCAGGCCTGTTGTCTGTGTGTCTTGATCAGCTTGCTGCTAGAAAGTAAAGTCATTAACGTCGCATTCACGGACGCCCGTCTCTCTCTCTGTGTTCCAGGGTGAAAGAATTGAAAAGGGCCAGGGAACATGAGACCCCTCAGAAGAGCCCCCTCGCGATGTGACATCACTCTCCTGACTCCTGTTTTTCTTTTTCGTTTGTACCCGAGACGTTTTACAAGAGAAATGAAAAAAAAAAAACATCAATGCAAGCACTGCGATTATTACTACGACTGCAGTGTTACTGGTTCGACTACTACTACATGTACAACAGCATTTTTTCACATATCTATTCTTTCCACTGACTTGATTTTTGGACGGAGAGAGGCAACTTCTACGGGATTATAAACTCAAACGGGGTCGGGGTGGGGGGGTGCAGAACATTTGCTTCATGGCATTTTTTGCACTTTTTCATGGATTGCTTTGTGTTTTTTGAAATAAGAAGAGGACTCAGGCGGCGGAGGGAGCGAACGCAGGACATATCTGAGGACGTACATTAAGGCTGCTGCAGAAGATCTCAGAGGATAGCGAGACCATGCAGAAACACTCTGGGCTCTAAGTGTATTTCATCATCTTTGACCAATCGATTCATTTGAGGAAGGATTTTGTTATTTTTCTTACCAAATGTATTGGTAATCCACACACCCACTTTAATCCACTGCTGTAGACGATATTCAGTTTAGCTCAACAGTTCACACTGTCCCACTGTGCTCTACCCCACCTGTCTGCCCACTCGGGTGGAGCTACAAATGAATGTAGTCGGGGGTTTAACAATACAGAAGCAGACGGGGGATCAAATATTTCTGTTTGCCATTTCTTAAGAAAACCCTATGCTTTATCTTTATGGTAAATATTGTCACTTTATTACTTGAATTTGTTCCATACTGTCCGATGTGTTTGTTCCATCATGTCTAATGTATCGGTGATCCGTATCTCCAGACTCTTTGTTGTTGAATCCTACCAAGAAAAAAATGCATGACTTCTTGGCGAGAAAAGTCTTTGCTTGTGTGGTTCTGGTCCAGTCTTTCAGCCTATCCTCTGGTTTTATTTCATTTCCATCTCCTCCCTCCATGAGTTTCACCATCATCGGTAACGAAGCTATCCCCCCGTATCGTCCTGTTTCTTCTTCTTTTGTTTCATGTTGCTTCGTTCGGTTGATTGCTCCTCGAGAGAAAAATAACTTGCCTATTTTGTGTTGTTCTGGTTCTGGTCATGCAGGTTATTAATGTTCTTTTTAAATGAACTTCAGAGCCTGAGAAGGCTTTTGAGGGGAAGATCACATACATTGCCTTGACGTCTTAGAGATTCTTTGAGGGGTCCCTAAGCTTGTCCCAAAATAGGGGTTTGACAAATCCATATTTTTGACAATTGAGCGATTTCTGTATATAAAGAAGGCTGAAAGTACGTAGGAAAAAACATTTACCCAAAGGGGATTGTATTTTAGAAATATATTATTTTATTCATTAAAAATGGGTCAAAAACAGGTATGAGACAAAAACAGAATATTTGTATAGTTTTGTTTGAATGCCTAAGAAGTATGGTTGTATTGTTTGTACATAGTGTAAATACCTGGGATAAAAATGAGCTATGTGCATGAAAAGTATGAACAGAGTCAAAAGGGAAAAAAACAACAAAAGCAGTAGTGGCTATGCTCTGTAAAATTAAAACTATTTCACTATTAGAGTATTTTATTTTATTTTCATTGTTCTTGAGAAGAACATTTTGCTAAAGCATGATACTATTGCAATATAAAAAGTAAAAAAAATACTGTATTTAGAGTTAGGAGAAGTCTGCAAAATTATCTTAAAACAAGTACGGTTATGTTTACATTCTGTTTTTTTATCCGTTCGTTTTGGGCTACCAAGAATTTTTTGCCAATGGTGCCAAGATATGTGAATGCTACATAGCTTAAGAAGAAGAGTTAAGTTAATTTTTGCAGAACAGATAATCATACAGTGAAACACACGACAGCACTGAAGACCATACGATCACAACAACAGGCCGAGTCACTCGAACAATACAGGTACACGGTTTGCAGAGGGGGTCATATTTACGCAGAAAGCATTTACGTCTCTCATGTCTCCACCATCCCCACATATACTGAAGCATTTGACCATCACTGAGTGCTCTTTGAGTTTTGTTTCTGTCATTGCAAATGGAATGTGATATCTTGTATCTGTCTGATCTTCGCAGCCTTGCCCACGGTGTCGATGTGATGCCTCAGATTTAATTCACCCCTTTACTGTAAATGTTGCAGCGAGTATTGATTTATCAATCCTTGGCTGATCCCTGAAGTAAACTGGTGACAGGATTTCCCCCTAATACACTATGCTTTAATAGAGCAGAACTCCTCGATCACGGCTGCCGGAGTCTTAATGGACCTTGTGTTCAATGTGAAAAAGATGAGTGCTTGGAGGACACGTGTAGCAAACTGTGCATGGCTGGATTTCTTTGTCAAGCAGCTGAAAGAATTGTGAAACGAACTCTTCCAACTGTCAAAGGTGCTAAAAATGATTCTAAAAGTTGCATCGACTGAGGGTCAACGAGCCAAAAATCTGTAAGTGTGCCATTTGTAATTAATTGGCATATGTGTCTTTTACATTGGGTTATATATAAAGCAGTTGTGATTGGACTGTGGGGAAAATAAGAGCGCTAATACACACAAGCTGCTTATTTAAAGATGCCTGCTGGTTCCTTTAATATATTCCTACCAGAAAGTGTTTTCTGTATCCAAGTAATGACATTCGATCATTCAGCCAAGTGCCACTGAAAAACTTGACTTTTATTTTGAAATGCTGTCATGTTTGTTGAATGCTTATTAGGCTAATTTCTCTCTTTATTTCTGTGACTGGTTGTTTCGTTGTTTTCTCACACTCCTGACATGTCGACTTTGAGTTCCCGAGTGTTTATGTAGAAAGTGCCTATTCATATCCCGATCACGCTAAATGCATACAATGTACCCGAGGTTGAAAAACACGTGATGGTCACCCACACACACACACACACACACACACACACACACAGTGCTGTATCCTCTTACATGATCACCTTAAGGCCACAATCTGACATCCCCTGTTCACACCAGTCTCAGCACAGCGCTCCAGCCTGTCGACATGCTAAGCTTTCTTTTCTTTTATCTGCCTTCTGTTCTGTTTTCTACCGGGACAGCTTCACATTAAGAAATGCCACTACTGGGGTTTGTTGCCTTGCATTCATCCTCTAGTGCGTGGTTCGAGTGCATTGCCGATGCAACGTGGTGGCAAAAAGGAGAAGGATTTATTATGCTTGCATGGGTAAAATAGTTAACTGGGTGACAGAACCTGCACCTAAAGCATGCTTATTTTCCTAGAATCGGTAGTCAGATAGACTTGTTAAAAAGACTTGAACGTTTGATTGACGTGTCACAGAACTCCGGAAGACAGAGGGCGCGTGACTGGAGGGCAGTCGGGAATAAAAATGAGCCAATTATCAGAAGTCAGTCGGATCGCGCTGACGTTTTCATGGCATGACGACAAGATTGTTTTTTAGACCGAGCTCTAACTTTGTAGACTTTTCCTTTTTGAGTTTTTTTTTAAATCATTTTAGATTTGATCAGTGTGCTCCCAACTTCAGATAGACCAAGGTTGCAGACAATAGTGAAAGTATGTACAGCAAGTATTAACCAAGAGACACACGGTTACACTCAAAACACACGCACAAGACACAGCACAGCACACACGCAGACATGTCAAGGTGTCTGTTTCATTTGTACACTGAGCGGTGAAGGCAGCGTCTGCTCTTCTCCAGACTGAGGGACTGGTTCACCTCCCTTCTGTATTTTTACTCAGGGTGCCAAAATGGGGAGGAGGAAACAGAGCAGGACACGTGATTCACGGCAGAAGACGATGAAAATTGAAATCTGGGACAGGCAGGTTCACAGCTGCGATGCTGACGTGTTTAAAACGAACGATATGAATTATAGCAGGTTTTCTCTCAGAAGTGTTGAGCATTGCAGGCAGCAGCCGAGCCCTGGAATATGGTCCTGTTATATATAGCTCATTAAGAAAAAAGATTTGACTTTTTATCATAGAATTCTGTCAAATCATAGTATAATTCAGGCCGGTTCTTTAGGCCTTTAATTTATCTAAGTGACACAGAGTAGAGGGTATTTAAGATTAAGAGTGTAGTTATATGAAAAGTTCACCTGCAAATCTTGTTTTTACTGCCATTTATGAATGAGATGACAGGTTAGCTGATAGGCACTCTTTCATTAGTATTATAAATGTACAAGACGTTCTGTGAATTGACCTGGGAATCTGCCTTTCCTCCTCTTCTTTTTCCCCGAGCACCCAAACCGGAGAAAGGTAGGCACATCAGGACAACAGAACAGAAGCAGTTTTACAACATATTCCACTTGTGGACACAGAGCAATAAAGAACTATTTTGTGGAGACCTATAGACCTAGTGAAGTTTAAAATGATTGGACACATGTAGTCGACTTACTCTTATGCAAATGCCAGTATTGCAAGACAAGCATTCAGTAGTTTATGGACAGCAATTATATGGCACCCTTTACCGAACTGCACGTTTTCATCAAATCCAAACCGAGAAGAAAAAAAAAGGCCCTGCTTTGATAGAAAGCTGCGGGTCCTCGACACTTTGCATGTGAACTAGTGTTAGATCTATTTTCCTCTCCTCTATAGCTGTCTTTCTCTCTGTCTTTCCCTGTTATGTGACCCAATTTTTCTCCGCTCCCCGACCCCTGACCCTTAAAAGGTTTCATCTCCTCTTGGTTCTCCTAATGTGTTTTTGCTTTCCTCCTTTTTCTCCCCTTCTCTTGTTTGTAAGTTTTATTTTTGTAATTGTGCATGTACAAGCGTCACTGACTCGATGGATATGTTTAAAAAAAAAAAGAGATTTCAGCTGCTGAAGCCATGCAAAACGTTTTGAATTGCCCTTAAAATATGGAAGATGTTTTCTGAATGCTTTATATTCTTTCTGCTGTAAAATAATAAAAAAAGGAAAAAATGAAGAAAACTCGAGAACAAAGTTTGCCCCGTCTTTTTGTTGCCTCTTTTATTTTGAAGGAGGGGATAGGAGTCTCCTCTTCTGCTAGGATACTTCTCACCAACACATTTTATCAGGACACAACAATAAGAAGAGACAGCTTTATAATATAACTTTTATTTCTTTGACTTTCACAATAAAAGACTTGACGGAATTCAAACATGACAGAATTCTTTATAAATCATCTCAAAGTCTCACTTTTTATGATCAAATATTGACAGCGCTTATTCATGAGTGTATTTGTGAGGACATGCACAGATGCATGCATATGCATACAGTATATGCATGCATGTTTCTTAATGTTTCTGCATGTACTTATGTGAGTGCAATAGAGGGATTTTTTTATTCATTTAGTGCAAGCCCTGTCTCCTCTGTGCAGCATCGATGCCCGTTTTAAACGCAGTATTTCCAGAAACACTCAGAATTCCCGGCTCTCTTCCTGAACTGCTTCCGGATGCCGAGCACGTGGCTGAAAGGATTTAGGAGGCTTTGTTTCTCCATAAGGACCTGAAAGAGAGGATGAAGTATCAGCGATAAACACTTTACGTACAGTATGTAGGTTATACTTTTCTTTGTTGTTTTAGAGGTAACACTTGTAGACAGCTCACCTCTCTTTTCATCCCCCGAGGAAGCAGGCCTGTTGTTCTGGCACCTGAGAGGAAGTTAAACGTTAGATTATAGTACTGCAACTAATCCAGCCATGTTTCAGCGCGTGGAGATCTTTCTGGCTGGGTGAGTAAAGGAAGTAATCACTGATGAAAATGTCAGGTTGCCATTTGCACCTCCATCAACAACTACAAACAACCTGCTCTTTAAAATCTCCTGCTCCTCACAACGCACAAATACGGTTACACAAGTAAAACTTCACATTTGTTCTTCAGAAGAAAAAGTGGGCGTGTCTCACCGTCTCTGTTGATCTCCCCAGAAATCAGAGAGGGATATCTGAGACCTGCAGCGTCCTGCAGAGGGAAGCTCTGCTCAGAGAGAGACAGATCATCCGCGCTGACTCCCCGCTCCTCCACTGATACTGACAATAAACCACACAAAGCTGGTCGTTTGCAGGTAAAGATTCACGCTTTGTACAGCATAGCTCGACTTTTTCATGATATATTCTACAGCAATTAATAAAAGCTGAGTGTGTTCTCAGACTGCAGAGAAATCCTGCATTAATGCTCCTTGATGTGAGAACTTTGGCAGAACAATCAGTGTTCAACATTGCGGCTCCAAAGCAATTACATCAAGGAATTGCCTGCCATTAATCTTCACAAATGAGCTTTTATTACTAAAAGCTAATCAGGGGACTGAATTAGCTAAAATTGAGATGTTATTTTCCACTCACCAGGTCCTGGATAGGGCATCTCAGCTGACTCTGTGATGGGGTGGGCGAGCACGGGACCGGAGGCCACGAGCAGGAAGGCCCAGGACAGGAGATGGTTGCACTTCATCACGACAGGACGCTGCTGTTGGACGTGGTTCTGATCCGTCGGAGCTCCTCAGGTGGAAAGAAGACTTGTACATACTCTGTTGGTCTCAACTGGGTTATATAGTTCCAGTAGTAGCCTGTCCCGCCCCAAAGCGGACACACACACATGCTTTTGCTGGCCACAACAGCCATCAGCAATATCCCCGGTCCCATCCCTGCTAGCCGTGATAAATCAACAGGATGTCACAGGTGAATTATAGGATCAATAAAATAGACAAGAGCCGTGGCCCACGCTTCAAGGGCACAGTCATGTTTTAGCAGCTCTTCTGCTTGATTGACTGTTTTACTGACTTTGTAAATGGGATGGAAGCAGTTGTTTCAGATGTCACTCTCTGCAGCATCTCACAGGGGAGCAGGTGGAGAAACTGGGCAGCCAAATGACTAATGTTTTTATGCCGCCCGTTCATTAAACTCTCGCGCCATTTGAATCCTCTTGACTCAAAGCCCACAGAAAAAACCGTAACACAATTGCAGCTGCATACAAAGCAGAGAGAATTCCTAATAAAACGGCATAATTACCGGCACAGAGCTTCAGTGGAAATGCTAAAATGTTCAGGGCCTTGCAGCCTATAAGCCACTTGACATTTTAAATCAATTTAAGACAGCAGAGAGAGAGAGTTTTCCACGGGTCGCTGAATCAGATTGATTCATGCACATTATTTAGAGGCCTTGTTCTGGTTAAATGTTACATTTGTGCTTTCACTTCCTCTTAGTCATGCTATAAAACTCAACTTTATTGGTACGTCCAGCAGAGATGGGCGCACTCAGGGGAGCTTTCCTGTGTCGGGGACAGGTGGAAATAAGCTAGTTACAAAGTCATATTTTGCACATCTGTATGTAGATTGTATATTTATAAGATGTGTGACGTCGGTTTTCAGCCCCTTGTATGATAATGAGGGTTGGCCAAGCGTCAGTGACATTTAATTTTACGAGCAGAAGGCCAGACGCTCCATTAGGTGTTGCCGTTTATCATAGAAAGCTATTAAGATTTATATTCTGTATTAGTCAAGGTCCCGCTGCAGATCCCCATTCCAGCCTCTAAAATAAAGGTTTTCTCGCCCCTGCTTGAGGTTTGTCCTGCGATATACGGGGTCCACTTTACAATTCATGAGGAATCTATAAAAATCTTCATGGCACATGTATTTTGTAACAAATTTGGACACGTACTGCGCTTTCTTGGGATGCATATAGCTGTGGATCAGTGCAATCAGAGCAGAGTCTGCAGATATATTGCATGTTGAAGAACAGCTGCAAAAGAGCAAATACATTTTACATTAAGTTTTGTCAAAACAAAATTTGGAGACTCAACTTTATTCCAGAAACCCAGTCTTTGTCAAATATTCCCATAGGAACACTTAATAATTCAATCCTTTACATAAGATCCTGCATTCAAAATGAAAAAAATATGTATTTGCATGAAGATACTTTGTTCACATTAGTAAAATAAAAGATCAAAATAAGTGCTAAATGTAACAAATGGTCGCTTTTAATGTTTAAAGCAAACTGTATTAACATTTAAGCAGTATTTTATTGTTGTATGTATCTGGCCAAAGTGCTGCTTGGTCTGATTAGATCTCGCCTGGTGGGCGGTTTGAAACACATCCACACAATGTATTGTGTGAGTGTATCATTTGTTTTTGCCAGGAAAAATAATCTCAACATTAACAACTGCAGCTGTCAGATGAATGTACTGAAGTAAAATCTGAAAAATAGCCCTTAAAAGTTGTGAAGTAACTTTAATACATTTTATAACAGCTGAATATTAACAACAGCGGCATTATTGTCTTTAGCGTTAGCACTGAAATAGCATCATGGACACAACAGATTTATTCCTCATTTTATTAAACTTTAATTTATATTAACACTGGCTGGAGATTACTACTTATAATAATGTAGTTATAGATTGTCTAAATTTAGCATCTTAAACTACACACCACACCAAACACCCTCCAAACATAAAGCTATGTGACCTGACCTGTTTTTGTGGCTTAACATTATTTGACCTCATAGAGCTTTGACTGAAACAAGTGCAGCCAGCAGGGGGCGACATTATGTCTAGGACAGCACAATAAACTTGCAGTACACCAAGTTTACACAGCTTCAGCACTTCAGCTTCCAGTGTAAACTTCTCAGTGTGGCTCTAAGGAGTAAAAATATATTTCTAGGCAGACTTCTTGGTTTCTCCCTCATTTTATTAGTCTTAAGAGATTGTCAGAGTGCAAATTCAATCTGTCACAAAGCATGAAGCCTTCAGAACCTAGAATATCCTATAAATTTTCATTATTGTCAACATTTACAAGGCACTGTTTGAAGGCAACATTTATTTCTGCTCTTAATTAGAATTTTGTGTTACTTTTTGACATCGAAGCCAGAAGGTTTCCTGCCCATTTGAATAAACCAGAAAAAGCCAGCTCTATCCAGGTGAACACCACAAACAAAGGAGGAAATGTTGGTTATGATGTTATTTTTCCGAAAATAAAGTAACCTTCAGCCTTTTCTTTAAACCAAAATCAACTGAAATAATTCGCCAGAATAATAGAATAGCAATTTAAACATTAACAGTTTAGCAGTTTGTCCCCAATAACATTTTTCACTCGTTCCCATCTTTACCTAAATATTGAAATGAAAATAACATAAAAAAACAGACTATGTAAAACTTTTACTTTGGACATTTCGGTTTCAAACTCTGAGTGAATGGAACATAAGTGCTTAAGTGCTGCCTTCATGAACTATTGGAAATATTGCAGCTTCATGCAGTGAGCGAACACAAAAAGTGGGTGCGTGGGCCTGCATGATATTCTAACTTTAATGTTAGGTGGGATGAGTGTCATTAACCAAAATTGATAGCCTCTTATGTTGTTGTCTGGCAGTTTAAAAGTTATACAACAATGGCGTGCCTCTTTCTGCACAGTTTAAACGGTAGTTTGGCCTGATTTGGCGAATATTTTACTCTGATTAACAGCTTTAATTTGCTTTATCCCTTAATACACTCCAAAAACGAGCTAAGAAAGTAATAAGGTCTCTTTATATTCCAAATAAAGCTGATTGTCGGACATGGTGAATCGTGATTACATTTTGGCAGGAATAAGTCTGAGCTTGAGGAGGCACGTGAAGGCAGCAGCCGTTAACCGCCCCCACTCACCGCTGCCGAACAGGAGCTGTGAAGAAGCAGCCGGAGCGACAGACTGTGGGCTAAGTTTGTCCGCCCTGGCTTCCCATCACGAGTCGACGGGGCTTTGTTTCATTGAGAACAACAAAACGTCGGTTTCGCTTAGAATTCACACCAGAAGAAGAGGCGGTAGAAACGGTCAAGCACGTTCGTGACATTTTGGATAATTTGTAGACACACAAAGAAAAAAACAGAGGAAGGGAGGGAGAGAGAGAGAGTGCGACGGAGCGGCTCTAAAGTTGACACTTGGCTGTCATGTTGGGCACTTGTTGAATAGCAGGCTGTGTGTGCATACACAACACTGGAGCCTGTGTGGGCAGCGTGCTGCGAACAGGTAGGTTTTTAAACAATGGCTCTTTGGCACACGGACGGGTTGAATGTTTATCTGGTATTATTTTTACTTTGCTCGACAAACAATTGGCCAAGTGCAATGCAGATACTGTTTTAACTTTCTAGACTTTAGACCTGTATAGTTCATGATAACAACATGTTAGCTTGGTTTGTTACAGCTAGAACTGTCATGTTAAGCTAGTCTGGAGAGTTACTTGGCAGATAGTTCACATGTTGCATGAGTTATCACTACATAAATGAGTAAACTGTTTAACTGAAAGACACAATAAAGTTCTTCAAAAGTATCTGAGCTCAGCTTTGAAGTTCCCCTTCTTCTTGCCTTCAGGTCATCTTTCATTCGCCAGTATGTAACTCCTAAATTCCCTTTCTGGTACTTTCTTGTATCAGGTTGTTCTCTATCATCATGAAGCAGTGACAGAACAGGGACAGTGATGGCAGAGCTGGAAATTGACCAGACCAATCTTCCACGTGTCCAAGAAGGTGAATACACACTCACACACACTGACCAAACTCCTCCTAAATCTGTAGAAACTTTAGACCAAGTATGGGAACAGATATGTGCAGAAAATACCATGGGTCACGGTCTGTCTTGGGGGAAAAGATGTTTTGTGTAGCTCCTCCATAAGGAGGTCAGGGTAAGCTACTGAGCCGCAGACATGTGGCCGGTAGGGATTAGTGTTTAAGTTATAGACACTTAAATAGAGCTCGACCGATTACTCGGTTAGCCAATGTTATCAGCCAATATTAGCATATCGCAGATATATCAGTATCGGCTAAGATATCCTTCAATATGCTCCAATATTAATATAAGAATTTTTAGCAGAATATGGAGCGTAAAAAGATGCTGGGACAAATTTCAAGCAGTGCCTTTTTGTATTAACAAACAGAGGGTGCAAAATTTGTTTTTCAACACATGGGCCTGACCATTTGCTCTCCATACAAAATACAGCTGGAGTCAAGAAATGTAACCGCCACCGCACTCGTGGTTACAACTATAAACCAGCAGACAAATAACAATTACCAACATATGCCATATGCGGAACATGTGTTCTGTCACTGGCAGAGTGCGCATCTCTTTTTTTGTATAGATGTACTGTATATCAGAATCGGCATCGACCCCAAAAATTCAGTATCGGTCGGGCTCTACACTCTTCACTAGACATTGAAACTTCTTGTCGTCTTTCTTTCACAGTTTGCATAGATTACCCTGGCACCAAACGTTACATTTTTCTTCTGACCTTGTTTGTCTGCTTTGTTGTTATGGCTTGCTCCATGTTTTGACTTTTCATAGAGCTTCTCAGGGATGGATCTCATCCTAGATAATCCTAGGTCTCATGTGCTGGTTACAGATAAGAGCGAGGAATGAGATAGCTGTTTTGTGATTTCTGGGGGAAGGAAGTGCTGTCACACGAGAGGAAGGCTTCAGTGAAGTGTATTGCTTTTAAATTGTAACATTTCACTTTTGGTTTATTCTGAATATACTGTCACATATTTGAAATGTATAAACCCAAGCAGAGAAATGATAATGCTTGGTTGGTCTCCGTAGTTATGTTAAACAAAGAATATCAATCTGTAAAAAAAAAAAGGAAAAGGTACAGTTAAACTTTCAGCAATAAATGTGTTGTCGTGGCACTAGTGCAGCTCTAAAGAACAGAATTAGCTCTATCTGCTTGCATGTGAGTATGAAAACATTCTCAGGTAAGGAATGTCTAAGCCCGGCCTGGGTGTAGACCGTTGACTCAGTCTTTGGCACGTCCTCACTAATGAATGGGATGGAAATAGGTCTGCATGTCTTTTATCACGAGAGATAATTCAGCACTCCGCTCTTGTTTCCATACACAAAGGGCACACTGTGCAGCTTTGCATTTTCATGCTTAATCAAGCAGGGGCTGCTGCATAAACAAAGCCAGTAATGGCAGCGATAAACAGCCCATCGAGTCAATGGCAGCATGCAAAATCAAATGTCTGGTCAGTGTAACTTTTTCTGCTCATTGTGACTTCCTCCAGACAGATTTATCAGGCGGTCCCTCTCTCTGTGGGTCATTTACTTAACGCCCCACTGTGGGTGTTTATGCTTCAATTTCCCTCAGAGCCGTAGATCCTCGTGTCCCACTTCTCCTCCACTTTCCTCCCCACACGAGAGTCTCGCCCAAGTCAACTTTTCTTTGTTTTCACTGCCCCTCTTATCAGTTCCTGTTTTGTCCCTCCTCTGGCTGCTCCTGATTTAGCCTGATGTGCCGAGGGAATGCAGCTCCCTGAGGAATTCCCCCTCTTCCCCTCCCTTGTTCCCAATTTCACTCTCACCAACTGACCCAGAGTCCCATTGCCCTTCACCTCTCTTTGTTTTCCGGGACAGCTTGGTCCAGTTCATGAGCTGGCTGGCTCAGTGCACCTAGTTTATAGCACACGCAGAGAGCTGCGGGATGGACGGGCACTTAGTGGTGAAATTTTGTGCTAAAACAGCAGCGAGTAGGAGAAGAGAAAAGACCGGAGAGGAGGAGGAGGAGAGAGAGAGAGAGAGAGAGAGGGAGACAGCGTGTGGGCGGTCGGTGGGGGATTTTGGCTGAAAATAGAACCCTTGTCATTTTCTCCTTTCGCCAGTTTCTTTGTTTGGCAGGCAATCGCTTCTGCAGCTATCCAAGTGGCTGCGAAGATGAAAGAATAATATCTCTGTCGGTGTTTGATCGGCGGCTCCCTCGTGCTGGATGCCTGAGATAATCTGCATAGTTTTTGTAAGATGATTGGCCGTCAGTTCTCTAAAGCTGGCCTGAGTTTTTCAGCCGTTGTGCTAAAAGACAGACTGCACACTTCCCCTGTGAGATTTTGTTGTACCAGCAAAAAGGGAAAAGTAGTTTCACATGCCATTTTTCTTTTTCTGATGATCAGTAATATGGAATAATTCAGAGGAACAAGAGGCATTAAAACACAAGATAATTTCACTTTTTTTTACTGTTTTGGCTTGAGGTCATACAGGTCGCTGTCCTGCAGTTTTCCTCGCTGCAGAGACGTCTGCACACACTGTTTGGGAACACAATGGGCTATAAAGTCGGTAGCTGCTAACAATTTTAAATCTTGTTTTCTTCTTTCTGAAGTTGTCACAGCCAATTTCTGTTGTCTGCTAGATCTTTGATTTTCTATCCTCTTAGGGGGAAAGACCCGGCCCAACAGGGTCCTTTCAGTGCCCTTATTAAGAAGCTTTTAGCAGGAGTCTCTCAAGATATATGAAAACAAACACAGCCTGGACCCGCCTCTCACCCCGGACCTCAAAACCTGTTCAGCAGTCATAGCACAGTCTCCTTGTCCCGCCTCTAGAAGGGTAACGTGACCGTAGTTTAAAGGAGTTTGGAAAAACAAGTTATCCCGCAATGCAGACACACCCACACACACACACAGACCTGACACTTTTCCTCCATCTTTCCCTCCTTTCGTTTCGTTCCGCTCTCTAAGTAGGCTTTAGGAGTAAACTCATGTTTTTTAACTGTCGGATTAAAATCGAGCCTTTGACTTAATCCCTCGTCATTGACAGACTGGACGCATGAGGGCAGGTGGGAGATCCGTTTAGCGGATAGTCTGCTAAGCTCTGCGACAGGTGTAAGTGGTAATGCATGTCTGTCGTGGTGTGGGTTAACTCTGAGTGTAGACTTATGCGGTCATGTATGGTGTAAATGGACTCTTTTGGTGGCTTAGTGCTGTGTGGGTGATTTTTGTTTGGGTGAACTTTGACTGAAACATACACAGAGACTTATTCTTTAATTTAGGGATTTAGAGAGTCTCAACAAATATCAACTCAGCCTGTTTTTCTCACTTCCCTATTTACAGAAACAGACAAAGACGAGACATCCTGACTTTTACTTGTTATATCAACTGAGAATCCGATTTCTAAATGTTTAAATGTACCATTGTGTTGTTGGAGCAGGCTTTAGTAGGTCAGGTAAAGTGATGCAACACTGAAAAAAGAGGACACGGTACGTTTAGAAGAGGCTGAATGTGAAAGCAGTTAGTTATCAAGGAATGTGTGTGTCTTATCGAGAAAGCAAACAGAACTTTTAGGTCTCAGATGGTCGAATGCTTGATGTTTCGTGGGTTAGTTAGTGCGTAGATGATCATAGATATACCAAAGACTATTGACTATAAGTCGCTGTAACGATGAATCTGGAGGCTTCCTGTTCATTTCCGTCTTCGATGACACCATCCAGTCAATCTCAAGATAGTAAGTAAACTTCTGGAGTCTTTCTGCTCATGCATTTCTGCTTGTTTTTATTCTTCTGTTCTGACAAACGGATCACAAAAGCAAAACTGAAGCCTTCACCCAAAAAAAAGTCTGCGTCAAAAAACTGTGTTCAAATTATTATATATAAATATTTTACGTATCAAATCTTTACACCAGCTTCAGTCATGGTTATAAATACCAAAACGTTAATAATATTCAAAACTGTAACCCTTTAAATTCCAATTAGCACATAATGTCACTGATATGTTTTATGGATAAAACACAAAAAATGAATTATTTCCCATATATGCTAGAAGCTTAGATTAACAGAGTCTGGTGTGGGACATGTCAATGATTAACAGCAACATTTTTCTTTTATTTAACCTTTATTTAACCAGGAAAAAGCTCTTGAGATTAAAAATCAGAGTTTCAGACAACCAGTGAGCAGCCACACACACAAACATAACACAGAATACGTGACTATAATGCAATTAAAATCACGAAATAACAAGTGAACGCAGTCAAACTTTGTCTAAAACAACCACAATCTTAGATAGATCAAGCAGAACATCTACAGCCAGATGTGTCTGCCTCCAAGTTATTCAAGATCACCTTAAAAGCATCCACTAAGTTCCTGTTTGTAATTCGTTCCAAGTTGATTTTGATGTGAAACAAAACAAACCCACTTGTTACCTTAAGCAAGAGACACGGCTAATGCATTAATTCCAGTAGTATTGTTCCAGTATTCCAGATACTGGATTATCTTTGCACCTCAAGAGTACTATTTGGGATTCACTGTGTCTTCTCTTTTTTCCAACCTGAAACACGCTGTCAAATAAAGGCAGCATGTTACAGCTTTGTTACCACGTTTTCCAGGGTACAATCTTGATACAGAACATCTAACTTTTCTGATTTATGCAGCAGTACAAAATGTGTCAGGGTTATTATTATAAACAACATGTGGCATTTAAGTGTGTCAGGTCCTAAACTGAATACCTGAGTACTCTAACATGGCTGTGAAAGGTTAGCGTTGTGTCTACAGCCTCTGAGAAACGTGGAAGTGGAAGCATTATTAGCAGGACAGGTGTTTTTAATAGGCCCTCCCTCTGGCCCAGTCTGGAGGCTTCTCCCTCTGCAGTGAGCTAAATCTCTACTTTAACACTATCTGCTGTCCTTCTACTGGCGTTTGAAAGCACCATTGAAGGAAAAGAGTCATTCTGGGTCCGCTGATGAAAATCAGTGAGATAGCAGAGCTGCTGTCTGGTCACAGTGAGCTGTGTGTCTGCAAAGATGGAAGAAGTGGAGAAAACGGCTGCTGTCCGTCTGTGTTTATTTTATCTCGAGTTACTTTCTGAGTGTGTTTGACGAACTTTAAACACATGGCCTGGTGTGCATGCGGGCTGTCTCGGCTAATTTAGGACTAATGTGAACTCTTAGCATGTTTGTAAATTAGATCCACGAAAGCTTGAGCGATTACGATCTATGTACAGATCTGAGAGTAATGCAGAACTTTGGGTATCAACCACCTTTATAATTAGAGTTTTTAATATGTTTAGATCAACACAGAGCAGCTAACAGTCTGTTATGTTGACTGTCTCTGTTTGACTTCACATATTTGGGAACTATTTGTTTGCACAGCCACATAATTGCTTCTCAAGTTCTTGTGTCTATATTACAGTCCACGTCTTTCTCAGCTTTCTGACAAAACAGAACAAGGCTATTGAGGGTTAATGACATGAAACCGATATCTTTTAGGACCATATCCAGCAGCAGGTGGTGAGATTAAAGCATCATGGGATAGGGAAGACTTAGTTTGCGGCAGAGTGGCTCAAAGTGAGGAACCAGACAGCCTCGGTGTACAGTGAGCTCTGAGTTAAAGCCTTTGGATTTACGACGGCCTTAGAGTTTCACTTTACATACATTTCTACCAACTTCCCAGGCTTCAGTATAAATGGTTGCAGGTGGTTTGTAAACTTTGCATCTTCATTTGGCAGTCATAGTGAGCGCTTAAGGGAAGAAGAGACGTATCTGCCTCTTCTTTCACTTTTGAAGGTTGGATGCGTACAAGAGTTGTATGCAGACGTATACAAACATACAAAAATAGATGAAGTCATATTAAGCTTTGGGGAGAATGAGGTCAACGTGTTCCTCTGCTGCTCCTACACCCATTGACGTTGGCAGGATGGTACAAACTGTGGCTGCACGTCTCTCCAAATGACTGGTACCCTGTTATGATGTGGGATTTATGAGAGCCGTTTATATACTTAACAGGGAATTTATGCCAGAAGGGTGGATGGTTTCTTTTTTTATTAAGTTTTTAGGGACACTCTGTCGCCTTTGTCTGTTCCAAATATACAGACACACACAGCAATCAAGTCCTATTGTTTTCCTCTAAACAGAGTGCTGAACCAAAAGTCAACAATTTTGTCTTTTTGGAGCCATCCACAGGCTCAGCTCCTGTAAGCTCTTGGATGGAGCCATACAGGACCAGTGAAGATTGACAGAACTTAATTTATCACTTTAAATTGATAATCTTGAAGATTTTCATTTAAATAAATGTCTGTTAAGTCACTATCTATCGCCGAATGAGGCAACACAATGGTGAGTGAGCCTATGGCCCACTGATGAAAGCCTTTGTAGACTGGGTGTCTGTGGGGACTTTTGCGGAAAAAATCAAAAGCACCGCCCAGTTAGTGACGCGTTTTCCATCACCTAGCAGTGGTTGGTCTCGCAGAGAGGGTAGGCGGAGCTAAGCGGCTGCTTTTCCGGTCTCTGCAAGTGTTACGAGTAAACAGTAATCTACTATGGCTGAACAAACAAAGAAAAGATCGATGACTACAGATACAACTTCAAAAATAAGTGAAAATCCAAAGAAAAGAAACCAACTGGACGCTCAGATGAAGGCAAACAGTCTAAAAAGGAAAGCGAGGAAAATCAAGAGTTACAGCTGGAGCCAACCGTGGACGTCACACATGAAACACTGTCTGTATATCTGTGAAGTGTGCTCCCGCAATAACCGTTTATCACCATATGTGCCGCCAAAGAGGGCGAAACGGAGATCTTTGAGATTACCACTTTAACCCGCCTCTCTTATGTGGAAACACCTTGTAATCTTTTCTATGATAGTAAAGTGTGTTGTCCTCTGTTGTTTCAGTGTGCCAGTGTTTTGCTGTGCTGGAGGATGGAGTGTTGGCACACAACCTGCAGGAGCAGGAGAGTAAGTACAATGTTAAGCTGCCATGACAGACACACTGCAAACATGTGCAGTTGTTTTAGATTATGTGGGAACCTTTCCTGTCCGTCTAAGTGATTCACCACTTTCTGCATTGTGGGACATCGTCCTTTGTTATCCTGTTTATGTATTCAGCTAAGGCTAACACTTGGCAGCTAATAATACAAATGACGGTACAGGTAGAAATGTATATAATGGCTTATCAAGGCAAGCTAAGGTAGTAATGGTGAACTTCTATTTGGTTCACTCGTCTATAACAGTTGCTTCGGTTTGTCTTTGCAAGTTTCCGCAGTGAACAAAATGACATGTAATTTGGTGTCAGTTTTTAGGATTCCTAAAAAGGACACTAAGTCTCTGGCATGCCACAAAAACCACATGATGAATAAACATCATCACAGTCATGAATACTCAAAAACAATCAGATTGAGACAAGAAGTAATAACCTGGTCAGTGCATGATCTTTCATTGCCTCATATTAAACACTGCTCTGTCTTTTCCTCTGCTGTTCCCTCATAGTCGAGCAATACTACACCACAAACATCCAGAAGAATCAACTCGTGCAAAATGACATCCGTGTAGCCAAACGGCTGCAGGATGAGGAGGAGGAGGAGCGGACGCAGCAGAGTGCCCTCCTCAGACAGGCCTCCAGACAACTGTAGGTGACCCCTCCTGCCAAAACAAGCTGAAACGCATCATTACATATCACTGCTTATTTACATTGCTGTATGAGGTGTTTGTAGTGTGTGATTTTTCTTCATTTAATGTTCCGCAGAGAGGCGGAAGACTTTGAGTACGCCCGCTTGATTCAGGAGGAGATCCAGCGCTGTTCTGAGGAGGCTCAGAGGAGGGAGCTCAACGATAAGGTGAGCTCAAACTGACGTGTTGTGAAATTCGGTGCATAAGATGCACTTTTAATACTTTTTTCATCTTAAGACTGGGCTGCATCTCATATGCCGGTGCAAGCAAAATACCAGTATAAAATGCAGAGACGTATTTTATTGTGTTATGGTATGTTACCCAGACGATGGTGCAGCATCATGACCACGAGTGCAGCCGCTACTCTCATAACAATCACCGTTAGCGTAGACTACTAGCTACCGCACCAGTAGCTAGCAGGATTGCAAACTCAACATGGTGAAAAACAGGTGGTAGGCTATCATTTGTGTGTGTTTTAAATGAAAATAAATGTAAATAGTGTTGAAATAACATTTATACACCTTTTTATTAATATAAATAGCCATAGATAATCTTTTACCATCTGGGGCACCCTGAAAACAGACTGCGTCTAATATTCCGGTGCAACTTATATCCTGGATTTTACTGTAATTAAATCTGCACAAAGTTTAAATTCATCCAATTTATGCGTTAAGAATCATGCAATACTTGAAATAGAATATTTGACTCCAGTTATGTTGGACTTTCAGCCTGTGCAGGTTGTCATGTGAGCTGCAGCAATGCTGTTACATCAGTTGCATTGGAGGGAGTTCCAACAGTGTATGTACTATATAGCCGGTATAAAGAGTGCAAAGGTGCGTTGTGACATCACGTGTGCCTGCTCCTACTCGTTAATTATCCACCTGCCGCACACCGTGATCTGATCAATCTTTTCACTTTGGAAATCTGCAGCCATCAGAGTCTAAATAAAACCATTACTACTCAGTCAGTGGGCTGCTACACACATGCTACTATTATCTACTTCAGTTCTTAAAATGAACTCATACTTGGCATGCAGACAGAAGGCTTATAAAAAGCATGGCAGACATAAATTAAGTCTTAGTCATGCAAAAAGATGTTTTTAATAAAATCAAATAATGACATTTAGCTGTCAGAACATCCACTTATCGTTCAGGCTACACGAAGAGCTTGGTTGACAATCACATAGTTGACACATAAGACAGAAGCATGTGTTCAGTTCAGCAGAAAACTCGCTCAAATCTGTGTGACGTCACTCCATCTGTTTTGGTTGATTGGAAACATCTTTATTTTGGACTTCGAGGCTACAGTTGGTTACAGCATTTAAAGCTCCTGTGAGGACTTTTTATATTTCAAATATTTTTTATTGAGTTTTCACATATATAGAAACACAAAATACAAAACACAATAATAGTTATAATAAAACATAGAAAATACCAGGGTTAGGCAGTAATATTCCTCATGTGTATAGCGAGTAAGACAAACAAGTCTTTGGTATTAACAATAACACCTTGTGTAGTGCAAGAGCCCTTCCCACCCTCCCATCCCAAGCTGTTCTGAAAAATAAGGCGTGATATCTAAGAGTGAGTTCGCAACGCACCACACAGAGTCAGACTCTACTTTTTATGTCAAGGGCCAGATCAAAGCTCATCTCATGATTTAGTTTGAGTGTTATGAAAGTAGGTTAAAAAAGGTTCCCATGTCTCGTAAAAATTTCCTCTTCGAGCTACTGATAGAGAAACGTAGCATCTCCAGTTTGAGACAGGACATTACATCCTGACGCCACTGGCCAAGCGTGGGCAGGGCAGCACCCTTCCATTTCAGCAGGATTGCACGTCTGGCCAAGAGCAAGGCAAAAGCAACCATGCGGTGTTCTGTAGAAGTCAGGTGGGGGTTATCTCCACCAGCAACACCAAACAGGGCAAGGGTAGAGCTAAGGCTTAGATTTTTCTTTAATACTATAGATAAAGTATGAAAAATATCCTGCCAGAATTTTTGCAATCTGGGAGGAGTTTTTTAGTGGTTATGAAACAGACTGAAATTAATACCGATGCATCTATACAACCTACATAAGTAAGCAAGACCAATAGTGACGGGATTGATTATTTCTTTGTTGGTATTTTCAATGCCTGTAACTGCTGCAGCATAGCAGTAGGTAGGTGTCAGATGAGATGGACAGCACGCGAGCGAAACAACCTTTGTTTACATTTTTTAAGGCAAAGAAAGCGAGATTTTTCACCAGAAAACAACTTCCACTTCCAATAATGGGTATTTCTTTGACCACAGGGGGCGGCAAAATCCACACTATCTAAAAGTTTTAGGAGCTTCTTAAAGAATGTTGTGGATGCTATAGACAACCCCATGGATTACTGATATACCCAAACACGGTTGAAATCAGTGTTCCTTTACCCTTCACTCGTTTTTGATTTTAATCTTATCTTGACACCAAATGTTGTCCAAGCTAGTAAGTAGCAACGAATATGACAGTAAAGTTTGTAAAGCGTATTATTTTGAGGGATTTGCTCCTGGGACAGGAACAAATCCTTTCCCGGGGGTGTCAAGTTGCTGGCAGCAACTAGAGCAGAGCAAGATACTGCTCTGTATGAACAAGTTCAGCATGGCACAGTGCAGCGATAAAACAGAACTCTGGACAAAACCAGAGCAATATGTGAGTTGACACTCTGTCCAATATGTATCTTTTGAGTATTAAGCACTGGCCTTAAAGTTAACTGAAAGTTTTTGGTAGTTTTCCTCCTACACAGGCTGTGGTCCGCTTGAATTAATGTCAATGGCGGTTAATTCCAAACCACTATCTAGGCTGAGACACTATAGACTGTGTTAATGGATAATGCTGTAATGGATTATCAGACTCACGAAATGTTAAAGCTTTTTGGAAGTTTTCTGGTGGCGCACAAAGCAGCAAGCAGCAGCTTGTGAAGGTAGATTAATGGTTCTTTGTATCTCATTATAGAGTCCTGCTCGCAGACAAAGCTGAACATAATGTAAAAGGGCAATCACGGCAGTTGGCACTTAAAATAGCACCAGCATTATCCTTTACATTCTGCACATTCAGCACACGGGCTCACAGAGTTATATGACACTGGGGACGTACTTGTGTATCATTTAATTATCTGCCTGTTACTAGCAGGTCAGGGAATATCATACGGTTCACTTTGCCCCCTCTCAGGACTAACCGAGTCCGTAATGAAGGGCGGTTGCGGCAAAGTGCTGCTCTGGGCCTCTGCTGTTTCCACTGTGCCGTAAAAGGGCTGTATGAGCAGAGTCAGCTGTTAAACAGAGACACGAGCTGTCAGCCACCCGTGCGGATGATGGCTCAATCAAAGTCTCCTGTGGTTGATGCCAGACATGGACCATGAGCCTCTTTTTACAGACTCTCATTCAGTCTCACTGGATGTGCATACTGGACATGTGTTAAACTTTGAGGAAGAGGCAGATGGAGTGGAAACATTCAGCATTTAATCAAGAGAGTGGCTCAGCCTTCATTAGGTTATCCTTTTCATTAAATGGTTTTAAGTTGTTATCCGGGTTTCCGAACAGGTTAACATTTAACTTAGAGGAACAAACCTTTAAAATGAACTCCAGTGTTTGGACTTACCTAAGGTCATTGCCAGTTTCTTAACACGTGTGGTTACAGCTGAGAAAGAGTTTCATACAATTTGTTTTGTCTCCATATTTTAGCTTTGTGTCAAATTCTCAAAACTCAGAGGTCGCAGGTCATCTTTTAATCGTGTCCATTCGACCCATTCTGCCATCACGCTGTCAATGTGTCTGAAAGGGTGAATGCTGACATGTAGTGTCGCTTCAAGTAGTTGGAAGTAGGTCTGAACCTTTTAGAAAAAATATCTAATGGTAATTATTTTGACTCATATTGTGATTTCGATATAATTTGCGATATTAAAGGAATGATAATTTTTACATCTTTATTCTTATTTTCATTGAAAAACATTTTTATGGTGTGTTTTTTGTTGGGATCTGTACCACACAAAGATATTTGATACTCATGTCTTTGTATGATGTGTAGGCCAGAACATCTCTGCGGCACCATATTTAAATTAAGATGGTATTTTGACACACATTTTATCTTAACAAATATTGCGCCTCCTGCGATTCAGCAGGATTTCAATTAATTGTTCAGCACTACTTGGAAGACTGGAAAAGCACTATAAAAGTGCAGAAATGTATCCTTTGTTACACTTGTCATATCAAAATATACAAGTTACTTTTAACTAAATCTTGGATCCCATCGGCTATAGTCCAATGACGATATTGTCTCGGTGAACATGCCGGGCTTGTAGCCGGCGGCTAGCGATAAACGACTTCCAGTCTACACTTCCTTTTCCATGTGCTGCATTGTTAATAGAAAAAGAAACCGTTTTTTCTTGTGACTGACTTTAATGAACAGGTCGTACCTTTGCTGAAATTTCAACATTATGATGCACATTAGTAAAAAGTCAAAATGAAGCTTTGTCAGGTCTGTTGTCAAGAGGAGAAGAAAACAACTTTTAAAATGCTCATTTGGTGAACGGAGGTCGGATAGATCAGATGCATTCGAGGAAGTCGGGAAATCTGAACCCTGAGCGGCTTTCGTCACACAGCGAATTTATCTCGGGTTGAATTTTTGATCTATAACATATTGTTAGCTGTTAGCATGCAGATGTCTGTTTATAGCGATTAATAAGTAGCTAAATCATCGTCAGATAGCTGCTGTAGGGATGTCATTATGGCGGATTATGTTCCGCCTGCTTTTGTCCTCCACATGGACGGATTGGTCAATATTACTCGGACTACAAGCGTGCTACAAACGAAAACCAGAACACTTGCCATGCCTAAAATCCACATCCCTGCCTACAGATTCTACATTTCTGTGTAGAATCTGTAAATAGATGACTTTTCTACTAAACTTGATCCCAGTGTGACCTCATACCTGCAGAATTGTTCTTACCAGCTAACCAGCTTAACAGTTATAAGCGCTTATAAGCAAATGTTATGAATCTAAGTTGCCTAACGAGAATCACAGACGCAGTAAATACTGTATGTTGTATAACACTTCATTGCATTAATATCTAAATGCTCTGATAGTTGCTGTGACACTTACGTTGTCCATTTCCTTACTCCTTATTGTGGCATCGCACCAGTACAAGTAAAAAACAAAAACAATTCATCTTGCGATCCAAACAGGATGGGGCATCCAGATGGTTCCCATCAAACAGCTCTCCCGTGTTGTTCCAGTGTTCACACAGAAGCCCAGCCTCTAGTTTTTACGACTCTACATTCTCACAGCATGCTTGAGCATTTCTGCACACGAGTGGATGTACAGAGAAAATGATCTGACCGCCGAGCAGAAGAAATAAAGAGTTGAGCTGTGTAAGAAAAAGAGCATTGTGGGTGAAGACTGCCAACTCTGCCTCAAACTCCCCAGCTGGTCCGGTGGAGCGGTCTACGTCACAAGGCCGCTGCAGCGTGATATTTTCCTTTACCCTGCAGTTTCCTTTTTAGCGGAGGCAGCCTTGAACAGGCTCCTTGTTTGGAGGATGTGAGGTCAGGGAGGCTGTGGGGTTCATTCATCATGTTTAAAGGGATTTGGACTCTGTTGGAGTCAACATGAGGGGCCTACACAGAGCTGAATTGTGAAGCTTCATTGAGCTACTAGGTTAAAGTCATGTAAGGTTATGCAGCACCTGGTATTACTGAGTAATAAGTGTATTCCTGTGTGGATGTTATCATTTCTTTTTATGAGTGTTGATGTTGGGAGCAAATGATGAACTATTAACACTCCCGTTAGCTTACCTTCCTTAATGACCGGCTGATCAGAGGTGTTGATTAAATATTTGCCTCCCTGTAGAGTCTGTCTTTAATTAAGGAACAGAAGGCGTCAGGCTGAGCTGTTTTAAATGCCAGATCCCTACGGCACTCCACACCTAACCTCCCATGGCAAGCTGCTAATTGTCTGCTGATGCTGGCAAAGCAGCTGACACACACACACGCCCTGATCGCAAAGCAAAAGAAGCTGCGTTAGCTTTTAGTTATGATTTATGTTGCAAATGCAGCCTACAGAGAGGGATTTCATGTGATTAAATGTTAGAATTTTGCTGATATGTAGGAACAAAATGAGTTCTGGCCTTTCCAAGAACAACAACACAGAGACACTGTGTGTGTGTACTGTACTGGTGAGAGCAGGCATGCGCCAGTGACAAGGTGTTACCTCAAGTGAAACAGGCCTGTTGAGCTGCCTCTGCTGGACTTTTCTGGTCCAGAGTTCAGACTGAAGGAGATGAAAGGTTTACTTGTCTCGTGTAGTTTCCGAGCTCCCACTGAGCCTGCCTGAAATAGTTGTTTTGGCCACCCATAGCTGACTTTGTGTTAAATGGCTGCTATTAAGATGCCAGTTAGCTCAGAGTGGCACTATCCGGCTCAGCCGCCTCTTTAGAAATCCCAGTCTTAGATAGATTTTCTGAAAATAAGTCAACTCTTTCAGCTCCTACAGGAGTCTGAGAGTTTTGTTCATATTGACGTGTTTATTTTATATGGTGGTATCTTATCTTAAAAAGGGAGCAGGAGTTGGTTAGAGGCAGTTTTATGAGATTAAACAGATGTAGCAGTATCTAGAGTCTAAGAGCTGTTTATCAGGCAGAACTCTCCTCTTTACATTTGGCATCATCAAAAGTTTCCTGAGTGTTTTGTTTCATGTGTGACTTTTATGATTGGAGGAGGAAACATTTCTTACCTTGCTTTCAGTTTTACAGTCTACACTATGCTGCCATCTGCTGGAGGAAAACATTAACAGCACAGTATACATGCCTGAGAAAGGATTCTTGCTGTAGTTCCAACTCATGGTTGCACACCAGTGGTATAACCTGATTGTTCACAGTTGGTGGAGCTTGTTTTGACATTTTGTAACACTTTCATTCCGATCATTTTGTTGGCTTTGCTTTTATAACGAAGGTGGAAATTAGCAAAATGAAATAATATGACCCTATTACTGGCAAATCATTAGAGGTGTTAGGATGGAGGGGTTGTAACTCAGTCAAATCTATTTGAAAGTTATTCTCATAGTCTGAAAAGAACAAGTCATCAATCATATTTTGCTTATTGACCAAACAGTGTCAACTCCTTTTGGGTTACTCATAAGAGCCTGAGCCCTGACCTGTGCAAAGAACCTGCTGTAACCGAAGAAATGATTAATTCTGTCTGTCTTTCTTCTCTGCATAAATTAAATGTAGTGTTCAACACTTAATGAAACTTTGCACGTGCATCACAAGTTGTGAAATATAGAGGTCTTGTTAATGAGTTTGGCAAAATGGTCTCATATAGCCCCCTACATAATTTCAACAAAGTAGCGCCTGCAGTATGTTTCACCTAGATGTATGAAATTTGGCTGACACATCTAATATCACAAGACTTTAGAGGGGGTTATTGTGCTAATTTCAAGCTTCATATTTCACTCTGTGATACCTGTGGAGTAGCTGAGCATGATTTATAGTTTTAAAAAAACTCCTCATTTTTCTCACACTGGTGCTCTGTGCAGGCCCTCGTACAGCCTCTGCCTGAAACGACTCAGTCAGCTCTGTCCCTTTTAAGAAACCCCGCCCCTACAAGCCCTCTTTCTTCTGATTGGCCAGCTCTCCGAAGCATGCTGAAGCTGCACTTTTTGCACAAAGTGCAGCGTGTAGAAAAAACAGTGTGAAACCTGGCGTTCACAGCAGCCTGCAGACTGAGCTGAGAAGCCGGGGGATTACTCCAACATACTTTTACCTACAGATTTGAAACTTCGCCCACGTTTAGTTTGGACATCCAACATTGTAACATATATATGTCTTAAAATGTGAAACAGCACAATACCCCCTCTTTAAAAAAAAGTATTTAGGTGCCATTAGATCAACCCAACAGGAAGTCAGCCATTTTTAATTTATTGTAAATTCCTTGTGTATTTTTTCTTTACCATTGTCATGATTAAAGACACACTCCCTGAGAGGTTAATCCATTCCAACTTTTCCAACATATATGAAAAAATCAAATCAAATTGGCGACACAATGAACAACAATGTTTCACCGTGGATCAAGAAGGAGTACCTCAAATGTACAATGTTTGATCCATCCCAAACCAGTAGTGACATTTAATTCCTTTGTGCAGTTTCAACAATGTATGAAATTCAGAGCAATGTCAACAGCGACGGGTTGATGCTGCTTAAAGCCGACTCAAAGCTAGGTGTTGATTATGGTATAAAAAAAAGCAACAAATCATTTTCGCTCGTTTCCACAGGAAATAGCAAAACGACTGCAGGACGAGGAGGAGCAGAGAATCAGGATGAGCAGCAGAGGGCAGGAGGGCCACGGAGAAGGTACGGCTTTTCAATTCTGTTTAATGTCATATTGATTTTATGATTATGTGGCATTAGTCAACCCTAAAACACTGCCAGAGAATTCATACTAAAGTGGTGATGATTGAATTTGTAGGCATCTGCTGTGTGAATAAGTTGGGTAGGGCATGTGCATTTGCAAATGTGTTACAATTTGAGTAACTTAAAGGGTTTGCTGGGTTTTTTCTTTCCATGCTTTATGCTTTATATTTAAGTCATTCCGCATGAATAACACATAACCTACATAGCTATCGCACTGTATCATTATCTTCATACTGTGCTCTGATACATTTTCATGCATGTAACACTTCTTTTATTTTTTTGGTGTATGCATGAGTGTGTCTGTATTGCCATTTTTAAGGTATTGGCATGCCTTGTGTGTGTCTAAAACATTTATTTAACTTGTCTTATAAATAACATGCTGTTATTTTTTTATTGCAATGCATTACCTCATCATTAACTACACCTGTGTAATAGTACCTGCTAGTAGCCTCACCCACCCTGCTTTTGTGTTTGCATGTTTGGCTTTACTAAAGGCAGCGCCTCCAATCCTGCTCTACCTTCCCCTCACCAGCACACACTCAGCAGCCCTCACCAAGGAGAAGAGCAGTACTCATCTACCACCACCAGGTGGCAATATTCTACCTCTCACAACCGTTCAGGCTTAACCGAGCCTCTGGCTGACTCTCCCAGGAGGTTAGCAGCTCATAATAACACAACTTCATGGTCAAATCAAGGACACAGGGATTCCTTTAGGGAAATAAGGAATAAATTGCGAGAGCCTTTGAGTGAGGAGTCAGAGGACTCGGACACGGTTTTCTCTGAACAGCTCTCTGTCCGGTCCAAGAGACTGGCTGAAAGACTCAACACGGCACCTCCTCGTCAGCGGGCATCTTTATATCAGCCACAAGAGAGACACTACAGAAGCCTGTCCCCTCGCAGCAGCCTATCCCCTCGCAGCAGCTTCACACAAGAGCTCAGAGGTTGGGAGGAGGAGAGGGGAGAAAGGGAAGAGAACTATTTTGAAAATGGTGACCTCGACAGAAGGAGGCCTAGGATTTGGGATGAACAAAAGAACCATAGAGAGGAGTGTGAGGGCCGGCACATTAGCAGAGATCAGGAAAGAGACTCCAGGTTAGTCGAGGTAACAGAAAGACGGTGTAGTCGCAGTGAATCTGTCAGGCTACCTGACAGGAGCAGACACAGCAACAGAGACCTAGCCAGAACCTGGAGCGTTAGGGACAACCCTGACAAACATGTCCGTTTTAGGGACGACACCAGGAGCTCGAACAGGCAGCAGAGTGAAGACAGCAGAATCTGGGAGATGCTGGGCCAGGTCCTCTTAGAGAGGGGTGTGCCTGTGAGGTTTGGCGGCAGCAGGGCGCCACTTCAAATAATTCCTCAAAGCAGAGACAGCCAGGTGCTTCACGGGAGCGAGGCCTCCTGCGGCGACTCCCAACCACATCAGAGAGTCTTCCAGAGAACTGCCACCACCAGGCACAGTTTCCATGGAGATATCAGGGAGAGGAGGAGATCGTCATACCGAGAGAACAGTGGGAGAGATCACAGAGAGGACGGAGACAGGCACAGTAATAGTGTTGACCATGATGGGGAGGTTTCTGAGATTAGTAGTAGAGAATCTTGTTTTGATAACAGAGAAAGGAGAGGCAGTCAAAGGTGGAGAGAGCACAGATACACTCATGATGATGAGAGAGGGAGGAATGCAGATGATTATGAGGGGAAAAGGACAACAAGCCAACGCAGGCATTGGCACAGCGCCATAGAAGAAAGGTTAAGCTCAGAGGAGGAGCAGGAGGTGGAAAGGAGAGAAGAGCGGCCCCGTCGAAGAGCCCCACGGCGTTGCCAGAGCCTCAGCAGCGGCAGCGAGGCCTCAACCAGGGATAGGTTGAGGCACGTGGCAGCAGGTAACACCCAGAACTGCAGCCAACTCCAATCTGCAGAGGGGAGCTTCCAAAGCTGTGCTCCCCGCCTCTCTGTGTGCATCTGCTCCTCTCCTCTTCCCTCAATCATCGTCTGATCTGGACAAATTCAGGTTTTAGTGGTGCTTTGGGGTCTCTTACTGAAGTGGGACATTTTCCTGTTCATACCTATGATGAAATTATCTTCAGCGTGTGCTTTTATTCTCATCTTCGTCCTCATTTTTGTGGTCTTGATGTAGTTGATCCCCTTTTAAAATCTATCAACATACCTTTTACTGCATCTTCTCATCTCCTGGTGTGATTCAAATGTTATCTGTCTTTAAACCCGTGTTTCACTGCATAAGTATGATGAATGACTGATTTCTATCTTCTGCGATCTTAATCTACCTGTATGCTCGCTGTTACCATAATTCTACCCGTATGCTCGCTGTTATCATAATTCTACCCGTATGCTCGCTGTTATCATAATTCTACCCGTATGCTCGCTGTTATCATAATTCACTTCAGTTGCTTTGGATTTGACACTATCACACTTCACCCTCAGGAGCATCAGTGCAACCTGACCCAGACGAGGCAGGCCTTGACCTGGGGGAGCTGCAGCAGGTTTTGCGGGATGAAGAAATGGCTCGCAAGCTGCAGGAGGAAGAGGAAACGCTATCGAGGAGGGTGAGGGACACAAGACTTTATCGTGACCATCAGAAAGGACGGACAAATATTTCATTTCATTCATATTTTTCGGACTTTTACTGTTTTGTCTTCGCAGTACTCTCATCCCTCTCCTCGAAGTTCTTACCCAGAAGGAGACTTCAGAGTGGCACAAGTGGCGCAGGATGAGGTACAATGATGATCTGACATGATTTGACATGTACTTCCTGTATAACATTCACCAGCTGAACGATCGTCCGTTGTGCTTTTGCTTCAGGAAATTGCACGTTTTATGCAAAAGCAGGAAATCAAGTCAAAGCGTCGATCTCGTGAGCTTGAAGGGCCGGCAGCGTGGCATGAGCACAGAGCAATGATGAGTCATCATGACAGGAGACCTGCAAGAGACAGACAGGTAGATTTGTTGTCATGCTGAAGAACAGGGAGTACATTTCATTGTGATGCATGTCTCTTTAACCCCCTAAATCCCAGTTGTTTTATATATGTTGCTGCAATTCACTGAGAACCCTCAGTCTCAAAAACAGAAAAAAAACTTTTACAAGTTGCTTTCACTTTCAAGACCATCTTCAGTCAGGTTTTAAGACATTTTGTTTTGGGGTTTTTTCTGGAAAATACGTTTAATTACCTTGTAAGAATGCTCCCAAGGCGTCTCCTCCTTCTCCCTCATTAAAAATTCCCCAATCTGAATAGTCCCCACCCACTCTGTGCTACATTTCTCCTTTCTTAAACTACAGCCAAAAACAAAACACGTCACGCCATGGTTTAGTGGCAACTTGTTGAAACTTAGCAAGCTTGAAATTTAGTTAGTAATGTTAACGTTAGTAGTCAGTAGTGAGTTTACAAAAATCACGATGACTGTTACATCTGGCTCACACATCCAGAAGTGGTTGCCATGGGCTGCGCATAATGTCCAGCCTGTCCTTGGTACACTGCAGTTTAAAAGCAGAAAGGCCCAGCCATGGAGATGACTGCTGATGTTGTCCCTGATATGTCTTGTAGCACATGAAAAACACCACACGGAGATGTTCACAAGGTTAAACACTTGGTCTGTAACATAAAATAACTTAATCTTTAATTCGATAATAAATACATAGAATTTGAGCATTTTGAAAGATAATTTAAAAAGCATTGGCTTTGTAAATATATATTTCCTTTAAAACAAAACGAATAAAAAACATTTTTTATTTTATAATGAATGTGTGATCCTACATCTTTCTCTTTGTTTGCCTCCTGAGTCAACATTCAGAGTCTGGCAACAAAAAGGGTCCTTCACTGGAGAATAGGGCTATAGTTAAAAATATATAATACTTGGAGCTCCCGGGCACACCGGGGTCAAGAGGGTGAAAAGATCTACTTAGCTCTATGACTCAGTTTGTTTTGTTGTTTCAATTAGCTTAGACTTCTCAGAAGCTGATGAAATGAGTCAGACCCTTGTCCATCGTCTTAGGTCCAACGTGAGAGGCTTGACTCAGAGGGTCTTCCTTCCCCCACTGAGGACTGCTCCCCAGAGACCCAGCCACCCAGTCCGATCTCCAATCTACCGTAATTTTCTCCACGAGTATAAAAGACACTGCTGATTGTTTGTATTCTTACTATATGTCCTTCGTCTAATTTATATGTTGACTAAAACACTGCTGTGTTCACAGAGCAGCCCAGCAGGTCAAAAACATCGCAGAGGAGCTGGACCCGACCTTCCAGGCCAGGAGACACAACACAGACAGCCTCAGAGCGGGACTAACAGGTGCTGTAAACAGGACAAACAGCACTCAAAATGAAACTGTTCAAACAATGGCTGGACGCTCACATCCTATTTCCTCCGCTTATAGGTCCAACCTGTCAGCCGCTTCCAGGGCCGCAATCCGGCCTGCATGACTTCCTCGAGGAGCCCAATTTCATCCCGCCCACTAAACGGCCCACAGACAAACCAGGACGCACTAAACCCAAAGAGAAGAGGGAAAACTGCAAGCAACAGTAACTGTTGTGCTGTTGGAACACATGTATATTCTTTATAACACTAAATATCAGCTGTAAAGTTAGCATTACTTTAAGTTTGAAAATTACAGAAGCATTATTTTTTCTCTACCAGCCGACCCTACGAGCACTTTAGACAGAAAGGATTGAGAGGAGTGTCATCATTCTGGACGCATGTTTTTTTTTATAATATTCAAAGGGAATATCAATGAAGTATTGTTTAGATTTATAGTGTTAATGAGTGTTTAATTTAAACAGTATACCTTTTTATATATATATATTTGTTACTCTTTGGTGTTATTATCTAGTTTGGCTGTTTACTGTAACCGTCCAAAATGACAAAATAAGGAGAAAACAAGAAGTTACTTTAATAACCTTTGAATCTGAGTGACGCAGTTTTCGAGGATCTACTTTAAGACTTCTTCAGCGACTTCCAACTCTGTCTTTAAGCAGTTTGGCAGGACACTAGACATGTTTACAATAGAACAATGACAATCGAATTAACCCATTTATCCCCAAGTGGAGGAAAATCCCACATGTGAAAGCAAACTGGTAAATTTTTGCTATCCTTTTGGGAATCTCAGATCCCATCGGCTATAGTCTGACGACAATGTAGCCTCTGGGCACACCTGTGAACACGCCAAGCGTGTAGCCGGCGGTTAGCGATAAACGACTTCCAGTCAAGACTTCCTTTTCTGCGTTCTTTTTCAACATCATGGTGCTGATTTGTAATAAGTAAAAAGGAAGCTTTGTCCTCAAGAGGAGAAGAGAACTATTTTAAAAATGCTCGTTTGTTGAACGGAAGTCGGATCGATCATTTCCGATGCATTAGAGGAAGTCGGGAAATCCGAATGCTGAACGGCTTTCTTGACACCGCCTCAAATGAATTCATCTCAAGTTGAATTTAAGATCTATTACAGATTGTTAGCTGTTAGCATGCAGATCTGTGTATAGAGATTAATAAGACGCCAAATCGTCGTCAGATAGCCGCTGATGGGAGCCGGTGCTGTTTCAAACTAAGTGTGTCTGTCGAGGCGCGTTCCCCCCTAGCCCCGCCGCTGTTTTAACAGAAATCGTAGTTATTTATGATTGTGTCATCAAAGACATTCAAAAACGCAGCAAACATAGGTTCTGTTACCCCATTTAACTAGACAGTTTGCCTTTCACTTCAAGAATTCAACATTCTACAGATACGACTCGTTCAAAACAACTTAGTTTTGAGCCTTGGCGTGCACCATAGAAGCTCAGCTCTACGAACAAGGCATCTCGTGGAGTTTTTCTTGATTGCGCGCTGCCTTCTCCGTTCTCCTCTACCTTCTTAGTTAACATTATTTAGTAAAAATACAACTCATGTTTATGTATGTTTTCCGAGGTGGGTGGGTTACAATTATGATGCCAGTTAACATTATTCATTATACACTATTCTTTCTCCAAAAACTGATTTGATTTGATGTCCACACACGTGACCATTCATCGGTCTCCGTTTGTTTTTATATGTTCACGTCCACGTTTAAAACACTCTTTTTGTTGCAGATTTGTTTCTTTGTTTTTATGAATGCCAATGCTTAGTTGGACCACTATGAATGCAATCGTTGTAAGAAAGTGCAACACATAATAAAAAATATCCCCATTTTTATTTGCTGTTGTAAAAATACAATATAAACATTTTTTTCCTACATGGTGTAATTCAGTGCTGGTGTACAGATAATATAATAATATAAAATATATTAAAGGTAGAACTATAAATTCACATAAAAAAACAGCAGTGCACGTGATGAATCAGGTAACAATTGGCAGGTGAAGTGAAGTGCTACAGGCCTTGTTAAATGTTACATTCTGACTTTGATTAGACGTCATCACATAGCTGCAGTTGTGACTCATACTGACTCATACTAACTCACAGATACATGACTAAAGGTGTGGGTTAACATTTTCACCATAACCCACATAGCACATTTCTTAACTGTTCCATTTAGAAAGATACGCCTGCTACAGTTCAGAAAAGACATATGTGTGTCTGAAAAAAAAGTTCCACTTGGTCTGAACTCGCTGCCCACTCGGTTGTGCAAGAAGATTAGCAAAAGCCACGAGCACTGCAAGACTGCATGGGGGGGGTTTCCACATGACCCTTGAGCTTTAGTTGGATATCCTGTGTGCCTTATTTATTTGTGAACATAACTGTCCTTCAGGTTTCCCACGAGTCATTTGATAAGACTCTCAAACATGTTTCTTCAGCACGTGACTAATGCAGCTTTGTGTAATTTAAGCTCCATAAAGATCGCACTTGGGATAGCCGCAGTGTTTCTCAGCTGTTGCTCAACAGGCATGTCTCGGCTCGCTCCGAGTGCTGTTGAACCATAGCCAAACATTTGTCACTCATTAATAAACCAAAGCACTAAAGATAAAGAGATAGTAGTCTTATGTAGACTCTTATATACTTATAAACTTTAAGTATACACACAATAGGGAAAATCCCCTTACTGGAATTTTTGTCACCGACAAAGTGATAGCAGGAAAGTCCTTATAGTTCCTGGCAATGTAGATTGGAAGGAGATAATAGCTTTGTCTACAATATAACAAAGCTTTCATCTTTTGTGCGCTGTAAAATTTCACACAAGGTAATCCATCCAATAAAAAAGACAAGGATTAACAGATTTGCAGCTGCCACATTACAAAAGTTTAAAATGTACAAATCAGCAGTAAACCGGAGGTAACTAGGTTATCGGAGCCTGCGTGAAACAAAGCATGTATCTTGGAGGCATGTGTAGGCTCAGAATTAGGCGTGACTGAAACTCTTGTTAGGCTTTTACACCCTGCTGAACACCCACCTGCACTGTACATTCACTCAGAGCAACAGTCAGAGAGGGTAACCACCCAGACATGCAAATAAGGGAAGAGTAAGCTCATTCATACTCATTCAAATGATTCAATGTTTTTTTTCTGACAGCTATTATTTATGTATGTTGTTTTGCTATCTGCTGTCAAACTAAATCCAATAATTCATGGACTTCCATGGCTATATTTAGGCCGACTTTATCTTTCAAAGATAAACCGCTGGGGAAAAACAGCCATCTGCGAGCCATGTAATTAACATGATGAATAGTCTACTTTGTGTTTTCCCTCCCTGAATTCCCCTTCCTCCCCTGAATTGAATCATCTAAAGATTTTTTTCATCCTGGTTAACCAAATTTAACCTTTAACTTGACCTATTGAGATATTCACAGTAGCTTTGGCTATTCTAAAAAAAAAAAGGAGAAGAGGGTGGATAAAAGTGAGCTTTGTGAACATAGTATCCTGCTGGAGGACCTTGAACAAAAGACATCCTTTATACTTGTGTTTCAGTATCTCAAAGATCAACCATTCTTATTAAGGATATCCTGTTTCCTTTCCCCGAAATCAGTAAAATCTGGGTTTTAACTGGTTTTTCCAGTTTTGTCATTTAAGGGAGGAGCTGCTCTGCGGAGTCCTTGGAGGCGAGCGACTCTAGGCTGCTGCCCTGCTCCTGCTGAGCTTCGTGGAAGCTGCATTCGATTGCGATCAATGTCCTGGGGTCATCTAGAGAGAAAAAGAGGAACAATTAAGTACATTTTCACTATATTTGTGATTTGCCTGATATATATCTTGAAAAATCAACCATGAAGGAGAGTGGTAGTTACCTGAAGGGGGTCGGATAATCATTTTTTCACTGTCCTTTTCTGGCTCCTTTTCTTGCTCTGGCGTCCTATGACAGATATTCCAGGCCACAGTGATGATGACGATAAAGCAAATCAGGCATGTGCCCAAGACCGCAAGCAGCACCAAGGGCCATGGCTGCTCTGTTTGTTCTGATAGCAAAGATAAAGAAATTAGTGCTGGCTTATACCAAAGAGAATTAAAGCACAAGTGCACACGATGAACAGAATCACAGCCTACCAGGTTTCTTTATTTCTCTGGGTGGGATGATTGAACTGTTCGAACACTTTATGTCAGACAATGCATTTCCTTTGGCCACAATATCGTGATCGGGATTGGGACACCTTGAAGAAAAATAAAACAACGTCAGAACAATTTAATTATATATATCCGTCAAAGCAGCATATAAACACGGCAGATGCTGTTTTAAGAGCGAGGTTTTTCTCACTTGGTGCTCCAGGGTTTACACGCCTGATGAGTCTGATTGTTGAAGGTCCCGTGAGGACATGGTCTGCAAGAACCTGTGCGGACATGCAAGTTTAGCAAACTCATCATTCACTTCACTGTAAATCTCTTGTGTTCATATCAAAGGTTTGTGCTGTATTTGAGTTGACTTACGTTTGTCTGGCTCTTGACCTTTGCCACACTTGTCAACACAGAAGGTGCACTGGTCCCCACCACCACAGATGAGTCCTTCCCTGCAGCCGCACACCGTGTTAGAGGAAGCTGTGCATTGTTTCACGTACACTTGAGCTTCTGCACATACAAAGAGATGGAAAGAAGGTTGTACAATCTTTTCATTTTTTCATTTCAACTAGTTTTACACTCTTAAAGTAATAATCCTAAAGATTTTCAGATAAATAAATGTTTGTTAAGTCACTATCTGTTGCCGAATGAGGTAACACATTTGTGAGTGAGTGATGAAAGCCTTTGCATTTGCAGTATTACGGACTGGGTGTGAAAAAATCACAAGCGGTGCCCAGCTAGTGACGCGTTTTCCATCACCCAGCAGTGGTTGGTCTGCCAGAGAGGGTAGGCGGAGCTAAGCGGCTGCTTTTCCGGTCTCTGCAAGTGTTGCGAGTAAAGAGTAATCTACTATGACTGAACAAACAGAGAAAAGATCGATGACTACAGATACAACTTCAAAAATATCCAAAGAAAAAGAAACAAACTCGACGCTCAGATGAAGGCAAACAGTCTAAAAACGAAAGCAACCGCCAGCGAGGAAAATCAAGAGTTACAACCGGAGCCAACCGTGGACGTCACACATGCAACACTGTCTGGATATCTGGGAAGTGTGCTCCCGCAATTACAGTTTATCGCCATAGGTGCCGCCAAAGAGAACGACACTGAGATCTTTGAGATTACAACTTTAAGGAACATCTTGTGTATTTTTGTGACCTGCTAACATACCTACGCACTGTCG
Source organism: Semicossyphus pulcher (assembly GCF_022749685.1). Classification (NCBI taxonomy): domain Eukaryota; kingdom Metazoa; phylum Chordata; class Actinopteri; order Labriformes; family Labridae; genus Semicossyphus; species Semicossyphus pulcher. The sequence goes on from NW_027211637.1 coordinate 25,005,315, forward strand.
ACACCTGTCACACCTCAGGTTTTTAGGTCCAGTTGTAAATGTTCCAGCTTCACAAGGAGTACACAGCTTCTCTGGGTTCGGACCACACTTGGTGACCAGGCGGTTTCCTGTCGAACACACACACATGGAAGAAGGACACACAAACAGATCAGGAACAAATGACTGTATTGTAAACTCTGTCACATCAGTTTCTGTGAGACTATCTCTTTGAATAATGTCGCCGGTCTCCCCTCGAAGCGTCTTTAAAATGTAATGTTTGTGAAAAGCAACTCTCACAGCCTGCGTTTATAGAAACCTAGACTGTTTTGGGATTGTAATGACAAAATATTACACCTCCAAGTTCTTTTATTATTAATATGCATCATCCAGACTTTTCTTTGTTGTGGTATTAGCTGTAAAACCACCGAAACTATATTTGGTTACATGCAACCACAATGGTGGAAACACACAAAGGCTGGAATACATTTGTTTTTCATATCCACAGATAGAAGCACAAACAATTCAGTATACAATTTAGCCTTCGTCAGATTCTACATGGGATAACTTAAACTCTTCTGAGGGCCGACAAAGGATCATATCAGGATATAGGAACTATAAGTTTAGGCAAGTGAACAGCACTGGTATTTCTCCTTCATTCATGGGAACATAGTAGTTTATTAAGAACTTCTACAATGTAAGCCCAGCAGCAAGCTCAAGATGGGGATGATACAAGCATTATTTTGACATGAAGAGTGAAAAACGTTCATCTTACATCACCATCCATCAGTTTAAACACATACAGGTTAGTAACAGTCATTAAGTTCTTACCAGGATGACAGATGTCACAGCACACATCGTCTCCCTGTGATTTACTCCACTTCAAGCAGCCTGTGTTTGCCTGTGGAACGCTGCACAGACAACCCTGCAGGAGCAGAGAGAGAGCCATCGCGTAGAGGATCACAGCCATACTGACGTCAGCTCGCCGACCCCAACAAACAACAAACTTCAGGAGAGACGTGAGGTAATCCAGTCCAAGATAGATCCCAGGTATTGAAAACAAAAAGCACTTGTCTTTAAATGTGTAGTTTTAGTCTGAAATATTCTCAACTATATTCTTCAACTAAAGTATCTCAGAAGGTTATTGAGTGGAAAGTTTGCTGGCAAGACACCTCTGTGTGCTGTGGTCTCTGTGCTCTCTCAATCATTACTCACTGCACAGCAGAGGGTGCTTTTCATAGCTTACTACAGGGGGCGTGTCCTACTAATTAAAAATGAAAGCGTGTGTAAAATTCACTGATCTCATTCTGAATTTTTTTTATTAACTAGAACATGTTTGCGTTTACATTTTGATCTGTTTAAAAAGATTCATGACTTATTTAATCTCAGAATAAAATAAATAAACAGCAACTTTTGTGATAGCTGTTAGCAAAAGGAGAAAAAACTTGATTATCAGGGTTCAATCTTATTTCCTTTCATCTACCCCAGAGCTGCCAGCAGATCAAGCGCAGCCTGAAAAGACCTTTTGATGTGTACTGTTGGATTACTGCTTTTCCTGTGTAGCAATCCGTTCCACTTTGTCCCTTTAAATGACGATTACTCACGATTACAGCAGGGTCCTGTTGCTTAAACGCTGCTTGTTCCAACCTGTCCAGATTTGGGGATTTACAGTCAAATCAGCAACCGTAATTTAAACTCACTTTTTGTCCACATTCCTAAAAAAAAAAAGCTCCTATAGTGTAGCTGGATAAATAGGTTCCCATGTACCAGAGACAAACACACTTCATGTTTTACACTCAAGTACATTCTCCAACTCCTTTTTTTGTGTGTGTTAAAAATAGGAAAATAAGAACTTTAAGTCTCAGAACAATATACAATTTGCTCTTTTATTTTGAAATACAAATTCTATGAAAGAGACAGTTGTCTTGGTTTTTCTGGTTCAGAAGTTCGGAAAATTAGGGGGTTTTGGCACTGATTCAAGATGGCCACCAAACAGAAACAATTCATTTAATGTTTTTTTTGTATAGGGACAAGTATGAAGCAAGTAAACCGATGGCATACACGACAATATTTATAGCCTTGGGTAATTAGCAACGCCCATCCCTAATTGGCCTTTCACTGACCTTGGAAACGGGAAAGAATCTTTAACACCCTCAGGGTCCTAAAGAATGATGTACATAGGAACCTATTTCTCCTACTTCCCTGGTGATGCAGCGCAAACTAGTCTTTAATTAATGGATACATGTCATAACAAGTAGCTCTTTAGTACAATTTTAATCACTTATCCTACTATTTCCATGTGCAAATTGTTACAAACCCTGTCACCTGTAAGTAAGATGGTTATTCTTCACCTCATCGTATGGACACAAATTTGAATCATGTACCATCAGTCATCTGGCATGAATCTATGCACGCTGTTTTTTTTTTTTTACTGTAAATACTGGAAAACTTTCCACCTCATGTAAAGGAACCAATCTGTTACATATTTACATATATTTCTTTATCATATTATACATCTCACAGTCCACTTTGTGTTTTCCCTCCCAGAATTCCCCTTCCTCCCCTGAAGTAAATCATCGAAAGGTTTTGCTTCCTGGAGTTCCTGTCATATTTAACCTTTAACTTGACCTATGGAGATATTAGCTTTGGCGTCTAAAAAAGGAAAACAGGGTGGATAGAAGTCAGCTTTGTCGGCACGCTGTTTTTACTGGAAATACTAGGGAACTGTCTACGTCATGTAAAATCATATATTTCAGCATCATTGCACTCCTCACATTTGAACTATTCTCTTACGTAGGCTTGTACATATAGTTTAATATTTAATGTTTGCACATAAAGAGCAAAGCTAAACCAGAGTCAAATTCCTTGCATGGAATTTGGCCAATAAAGCTGATTCTGATTATTTAAGAATGGCACTAAATTACTCTTGGAAATGCAAAATAAAAGAAGCCAATAGCACTTAGAAAAATGGCTTTAATTATAGTTTTAAACTACTTCTTAAGTTGTAAAGTTTTCCGCATTAAGAAGAGACAGTTACAGGGTGCTGGGTTAGCTCAGTTGGCAGAGCAGGTGCCCCATTCGACCACAACTTGCAGCACTGTGGTGCATGTCTACCCCACTGTCCTCTCTCCACATTTCCTGTCTGTCTTCACCGTCTATTTTACATTATTCCCAGCCTCTTTGATGTGCACGAATTTAATTGATTTGATTCAGTTTGACCTCTGTGTTTGTTAAAAAAAAAACTGACAGTCTACTGTTGGGGGGGGGACTTTCCTGCCTGTGTGTCATTGTGTCAGGAGATACATGACACATAATGACTAGAGGCCACAACACAGAGGTATTAATACTCTTTTCACATAATAACAGACAGTGACAGAGTGAATTCATCCGATTGTTTGGAAAGGAGGGAGCTGCTGTTGTCATTGAGTCCTTGAATCCATCACGCGCCCGTGGATCGATGCCGATGAGTCATATAACGCAGAACATGAGTCAGTCATGCACAGTCATCACGAGTTAAGCTAGAGGACACCCAGGGAAGTTTATAATTTTCCCTCTTTGCTCTAATGTTCAGCTATCAATATTAAATGTCAGGTCGTGAACCATTTATGACTCTGAGAAAAATCTGGGAAGGGAAACTGAAACCAAAAGTACTCCTCACTGCTAAAAGGAAAGTGTAACGCTTCAAAGGTGATTCGTTTATTGGTTGAGATATTTGTATTCTGTCTGTTTCCCCAACACAGGGGCACGGTCTTTACTTCCTTTGAAAAGGGAACTCCTGAAAGTACAGGTTTTATCTTTTGGAAATCTGGAATTTTTAGATTCGTGATTAGACGCTTGGTGTCAAACATCAATCCATCTCAGGAAGTTTATGCGAGGGTGTTCCATCCTCTGACTCAGCTAATTCAGAGCCGTAAAACACAATTCAGTTCCCTGAAGTTTTGCCTGCTTTGTCATTATCAAAATGTTTTATGACCTCATGATACTTTGATGGCATTTGGCTGATTTCACCTCTGACATTCTAACCTCCAGCCTCAGCATACCACGGCTCGCCTCCTTAAAGAGCATCTACGCACGTTACCTGAGACTGTGATGTCAGAAGTCAGTACCTCATCACCCTACGCACAGATGGCCAAGAAACACCTCCCACACTTACCCTTGAACCACCCCCTTAAGACAGCTATGAGGCGCAGTAAACCCCAGCAGCTCAATTAACATAGAGACTTGGGAAATGCTGTTAAGCTGTCCGGTAAGTACTGTAGTAAGTTAGAATTACTCTGCTGGTAAATGTGTGTGTGTTTATTTGCATGTAGGCTGACATCAGCCTCACAGTCAAACTGCAACTGTGTCAGATGTTACAGAAGTCAGTGCCAATCCGGGATGAAATGTTCTAACTGAAAATGCTCTGTTTAGTGAACACATGCAGGCGGTCACAGTTTAGCGTTCTCCTCTGGGGGCTGCTCTTCTGTAGAGTGCTTTTTAATCTGCCCCCGCACACATCGTCTCAAGGCTCTGACATCACTTCCTTCCTGCTACAAACGTGTCCTCTAAAGCGTGGGAGTGTGGCGTCACACTCCACCAACAGTGTCTGTGGTCGTTCGGTCAAGCGGGCGGGGGTCTGTATGAGTTTGTTGTTGGTTTGAAAATAAAAACAAGCCTCAGCCCACTTGGAAAGTACATGAAGCAGCTCGGAACTTCCACTCAAGACGTGTGAGGTGTCAAATGCAGTGTGGCTCACACATCTGGTGTTGTGGTGAAGTCAACGGCCTACAGTTTATCTCTACTTTTGTACATGTCAACTTGATGACCAATGAAATGACTTCCTTGATTGCGCCAGTTACACTGTTTTAATAATTGTGCTTTAGTAAAATAATTAGTGTATTTAACAAACTATATTTCATGTATCAGACGAAAAAGGATATAAATAACACATTAAATGTCTCCATCTAGTGGCCCTGCTAAATAAGAAAAAAGGCACATTTTAAGGTCTCATGGAAAAACAGACACCATGTGAACATATATATTTTTATTCATATATATAATAAATTTCTATGTACAATTTATTCTTCTTTTGTAAAGAAACAAAATTAAAGAGAAAGCTTTGATTGCAAACAGTGTTTCATACTAAAGGGAGGGAGAGACAAAAATGGAAAAGTGCTCGTAAAACTAGTTTGTGTGTGATTTCCCACTGGTAACTACGGTTCATTCTCTGTAGGTACAACAGGGGGTTTGCCATTGTTTTGCAAGGAGATCTGAAGGCCAGGATTCCCCTTGAAGTCACTTGAAGTCATAAAATGAGAAGTGTCAGATTGCAATCATAAAGAGATTTACATAGTAGACGGCTCCTACGTTATAAAGATATCCACCACACAATGTGAGGCTTTGGCTTTATCGCACTGACTTTCATACCGAAACGAAGGAGAATTAATGACGCTTTCAGCAAAATCTCCCGTCAACCCTTTGAGTTTGCTTTCACAGCTGTGGTTGTTTACCACTGTTTGCAATCTTGTGTGTGAGCTGATATGTTTACCTAAAATGCGTCTTAACCAAAGTGTTATGAACGTCAGGGTTGAAAAACAGTGACGCGCGTAATGATACATTCGACAAAGCACAGCTAGGACAGTGGCGAGTCGGCCACTGATTCACAAAGGGGGATGTCTGATTGTCTCAGTCAGTCGTCGTAGACAAATTTATGACACCATCAACGCAACATGATCACATAAATAACATCACAAAATTCATCCAGTGTACGGATTCTTCCTTTAGGACATTGGCAAGAGGGAACCCCTTCCCTCATAAGGGTAATACTTTTAACAAAATGTGTTCATAAAATCTCTTTTCTTTAAAGCAGATGAGACAGTCATGCAATATGCAGCTTAGTTAGACTAACGGCTGCCTACAGGGCCTCCCTTATAATGTCGAAGAAATCCACAGAACGTGAACTGATTTAGGTTAGCTTTTTAGCAGTTGGCGGTTAGAGCTTAAATAAGCCTCGATGGGGCCGGGGGGGTTGGTGTAACGAGCTAACGTGGAGATCAATTCCAAGTTCCAGACCCAGAGAAATGTTCCTAAGTGCGCGCTGTAGTAGACGGTCTGGGTCTGGGGGATTGAGATCCAGGCCCAGCCAGCTTAAAGGTCTTGCAGAAGAGAAGAAATCCTAGATAGAGTGCAGTCTCCCGAGAATGTCTGCGTGGCAGCTTTAAAGAATCACCACACCGAACACCACTCACGTTTCACAAACTGTACACGTCACGTCAATACAAAAGAGGGTGTTCAGCCACAGAGGACCCGTGCTTGTGTGTGTGTGTGTGTGTGTGTGAGGACTCCCTCCTGTTGTGCTCTTGCTGCCTGTTTTTCTTTGCTTAGACATCAGAGAGAAAGTTTGATAGCGAGGGGAAAGCTGGAGGGCCAGTCAGGGTCTACATTCGAAACATTCGGAGACAAAAGAAGTCGAGGAAAGGGAGATGTCTCAGTTTTCTTGTGCTCAATGAGATTTAAAGGCACTGTCCTGTCACATGATGTCAACAAAGAACTCACAGGGGTTGCCCATAGCGTGCTGGAAGGACTGACGACTGGCCGTGAGCTCAGGAGGAACGGCGGCTAACTCTCTCCCAGGAGGGGCTCCGGGGGGCGTGCTGCTGCTGACCGAGGTCTTAGGAGCCAGACGGGCCAGACAATAAGGGGGAGGCAACCCTGGGGGTCCGTAGGAGGAGGCGTGGCTCCGCTCGCTGTGGGCGCACGAGCCCGGCCCCGGCTGGGTGAAGGGGGCGTGGCTGTAGGTGAAGGAGGGGTGGCTGTTCTGTGAGTGGGGGTGACTCCTGTGTGACTGACTGTGGCTGAGATTCGATCGGGCGTGACTGTGGCTGGAGACGGCGTGGCTGTGGTGGCTCATTTGGCTGGCGGACCTGTCGCCGCGCCTCCCTCCTCCACGGACGCGGGGCTCTGATTCGCTGCATGTTGACCTTTGACCTTTCTCCTGTGGGGAGGAGCGTCTACCTTTGCCTGCGCTGGGGTTGGATCCACTGCTTCGGCTTCCTGTGGAGGGAAAAAACACTGACATTTTAGCTTTAGTCAGCAGCTCCTGATGAACAGGAAGTCACACATTAAACAAAATACATTTTTAAGCTTAATGAAGCCTCATGAGCTGCAACACAAAGTATACATCACATAGCATGGCGTTGAATAATACACTTTGTTTAAGGTGTGACGATATATTTTCTTATGCAGTGTAGCAAGAGTCAACAGTCAAGGGCAAACATGATTATCTGAAAGGTCTCTTCCACCTGCAGCAACAAACACCTTCAGCTTCATCTGACAAACACTGAAACATCCACAGATTGTAAGTGATACACTTGCATCAGAAAGACACGTCTACCCAGCACTTTAAACAGAATAAACCAATTTATTAAAAAAATTATAATACTTGCAAATACATTTTTTTATGTAGGTAAGTGTCAGGTTTCAGCGCTCACACTGGTGGTGTCATTCTGATGGAGGTGTATCACACTGTTGCAGAGATAAACATCCCAAACCTCCCCTTCCACAATGAGCCCCACAGTACTGGGTAAAATGGTGCATGATCGCCCCCTATCAGTGAGAATGATAGCACAAGCCTCGCAGTGATCATCCTGCATCATGCACCTCCCAGCACAGTACGAACGCATGCCCAGAGGTGCAGAGAGGGAGAATGGACTGTCAGGAGAGTCACACACAGGATACACACAGATATAAAGGACGGGCGGAGGAACATAAAAAAAAAAAACAACCTTAAAGCCACGGTATGATTAAGAAGAGGAGGAATAGAATAAGGTGGAGAGGTTGAATGGTGAGATAGAAGGAGAGGAGAGCAGCAGAGGAGGAGAGGGGGTTAGCAGGCTTACCGGTTCCCCCAGTGTCCTGGGACTACCTCCTCCTTCAGTCTACCGTTGCCCAGCAGAAACAGAGGGAACAACAGAATTACACACACCTCCCAACCCTGCCCCTTCCTGGACTGCCTAATTTCTCCTACTGCTGTACATCTGGCTTTAAGTTATATTTCATCCATGGCTGTTTTTTAGCTAAAAAAATATTCGCTTTATGGAGAAACTACAGCTTAAAAAATGCAAATAAAACGCATTCATGGACTCATTTAGACATGCAGGCAGACCAAAGACTGTATTAAAGAAGAGCATGTAGCCACCGTGAACTTCCTATACAGTCTATCAGGCAGACACACACATAACGACAACCACTTGTTACCAAAAGGTAGTTGTGAAAGTGCCAAATGAAACAAAACGGCCAATTTAATTAATCTACTATACTTTACATAACTATTTTTGTCATCCCTGTCCTTCCGTGGTTCAAACGTCGCAGATAAACCAACTGAAAGAATGACAACCAACTGAAAGCAAGACATGACGATGTCTGGATGAATCACTCAGAACAATGAAAATCAGACTGATACATGGTAACATGAACCTTACCATTATCTGTCTGGTTTAAAATGTACGCTACAGACACGCTGTCACAGCCACCCACTTGAGTGCACTACAAAGTCTCCCATGGTTCTCCACTCTCCCTCTATGCAGAGAACAATAACCATGCAGCAGCAACACAAAGCACTGGCACGTTCTGACTCAAGATGAAAAAATAAGATCATTCAAGGACTGATGGAGAAGGATGGATCCGGTGTAGATCGTTTCAAGTAGAGTTGTTCCGATACTGATACCAGTTTCAGGTATGCCTGCGATACAGCCTAAAATGCAGTATCAGCGAGACAATGCACTGATCCGATACTATAATTTATAATTTATTAGCCCCCTGCAAAAAAGACTTGTTTCTCCTCTCCAAAATAGTAGCATACACAGTAGTAATATATTTTGTAGCCTCCAATAGCAACTACTGCTTTAGAGCAGTGTGCTGCTAGCAGAGAGGCTAATGTTAGTCAAGCTAGCTAAATGTCATTAATAAGTGTTTCCCAATCACACTTTTTAAGTCTATGTCTTTTAAGTTGATATAACTTTAATGTGTAAAAGCACAAAATAAAGCAATTTCATGTTAAAAATCTGTATCTTTGATGCTTTTTGCTGTTGCTGCTTTGAGGGGCTAATGCTAATGTTAGCTAAGCTTGTTTTTAGCTAGTTTTAAGGCTGGGATTCCATTAGTGTACTGTGCTAGGCCATACAACATGGATTGCAATCACATCACATCCATTCAGGGTTAATAGTAAAGCCTGCAACTGTTAATAATAACATATTATATAATAGCAATATGCTTATTCTTTATTGCAATAGATTGATCAAAGCTAGCTAAATGTCACTAATCAGTGTTTCCAAATCACACATTTTAATTCTGTATTTTTTAAATTTTTAATATAACTTTAATGTGTATAAGCACATAATAAAGCAATTTCATGTTAAAAATCTGCTAATCTTTGATGCTTTTTGCTGTACACAGGACGTCAGGAGGGGCTACTGCTAATGTTAGCTAAGCTGCTAGTTTTTAGCTAGTTTTAAAGCTGGGATTCCTTTAGTGTACTGTGCTAGGCTACAATGCCTGAAATCATATCACATCCATACAGGGTTAGTAGTAACGTCTGACTGTTAATAATAACACATTATATAATACAAATATAATATTTTTTATTGCACTAGAACTAGAGGGGTACTCGGTATTGACCAATACTCAAGTCCAGGTGTCAGGTTCGGTATCGGGAAGCCAAAAATGGTATCAGAACATCTCTAGTATCAAGCTGGTGATTTGTAACAACATGGCTGATCAGGTTTGTTTTTTGTGTACACACCCAGTACTGCAGAGCTGTCCGCTGCATGACTCAAGATGCTCATGATTGACCTTGACAATACAGGACGCGTTTTAGAATACACATATTAAATTAAAATGCAATCCAATGTCAACTTCCTGCCCAGTGAGCCAGAAAAGCTAACATCAACATGAGTCAGACAATATTGACGTCATATGTGAGGAATACTTAAATCAGGGGTAATGTTGTCATGTTGCATGTTGAGTCAGTTTTATCACATTAATTACTAAAAGGCTGACGGAGAACCCAAAGGCCCGTCTTCTCATTGCTCACCCTCGCTGTGCTGGCTGCCTGCGCTCCCACTGTGGAAACTGTGGCACGGGTCTGAGTATCCCGGCGGGAAGCTGGGAGGAGCGGAGGGAAAGGGAGGGTAGGGGAATGGCTGTCCTCCCAGGGGCCACGGGTTGCTAGTTGGCGGGAGCGGAGCCAAGGTGTCCTGTTCAGAGCCTCCGCCGCTGGATCCCTCGTTCAGATTGAGCGATGCCATGTCTTATTGGAGAGAAAACAGAACCAGAGAGGGAGCGATTTAGCACAATCCTTCTATTCATGATCAAAAAGTCGCACACATGAGGCTGCATTATGGAAAGAGAAGTGGCTGTACTTTGGCAGAGGTCCCCAAACGTGTAGTAGCACTGCTCAGAGAAGGTGATCTTGTTGACTGTGTGTCTCAGGTAGCCATGTTTCAGCAGACTGCTCGCATACTTCCTCGCATCCCGTCGGTCCTTGAATCCCTCTACTCTGGAGTAAAGCCAGTCCACCACGTCAGCACCTGACACAGCAAACCACAGAGACATGTAGGCTCCATCTCTAATGTGTTGAACAGATGCTAAAAAAATACTGTTTATATGCATAACAACAACAGTCGCTGCATGAGGACAAACAGAATAACGTGGCTGGAGTTAATGCCAAAACTAAGAAAGACCGTTTTAGGCCTCAAATTTTGTGGTTTCCAGTTGCAACTGTGAGGCTGTTTTTTTGTATTCTCGGAACATAAAAGCCTCAAAGAAATGATTTGATTGATTAGAGGAATTCAAATTGAATCACTTGAAAATTCCTGTTTCAGATTTCACATCTTTAATTTAACAAAATAAACACACTGATTTATTCCTTTATTCCTCTTCTTTGGGAGTTTATTTTGAAGATTAACTGCAACATTATTTCTCGTAGACAGCTCTAAAGTTCAAGTAGTGAGCATACAACACAGCAATGAGTCATTCTACACTCATTGTTTGCAGTAAATTACTTTTATAAACTCCAAATCTTGGTATGAATGAGACAAAAGTTTTGTTTTCATTTGTGTATGACCACACAGCTCAGAGTTTCTCACCAATGACTGCATTTGCAATGGTGATCTTTAACCACATCCTGTCTCTGATCTCCAGGCCGGAGTCAGGCAGCTGCATCACCTTGACGATGGTTGCCATGTCCGTTTTACTGGCAGACAGAGGCAAGTCATCAAACTCTGGGGAAGGAGAGGCGTCTGTGAGAAAACGCTGACCAGCAGAACTTCATGATTGCTTAAATGTCGTAAGGTTATCATAATTACCACAGAAGGGATGTTTCATAGCGTGTGATGGAGGTGGAGGGTCGTGGTTTTTACCGTAGTGTGGGTAAGGTCCTGTGAGGGCGGTGGTGTGGGAAATCCAGGCTGCGGGGTCGATGGGTCTCACGGGCTCAGCTGAACACATGAAACAAATAAGACAACATTGATGAAAGATACAGCTTAAACATGGGTTATATTGCTCTAGATGTCTACATGTAACATATATATTCGCTACTGAAAATAAAAGAGGTATTAAATGATTGTAATAAGGACTAGTGTCAGTCTTACCACGCGGGATGGTGAAGTAGCTTCGTGGAGACGGGTCCCAACATTTGGCAACAGTAAGACTAATAGGACTGGAGAACACGCAAAGAGAAAATCAATTTGTTTGGTTGAACCAATAAAATAAAACAGACAAGCGTTTACAGTTTACTGTCTACAACACATACTGGCACTATTAGTTTACATTTCAGTGAAAATAGTGACTGACATCCATCACTTCTACTGTTTCAACCATAATCTCAGCGATCAAGTCTAAATGTTTGTTTTCAGGAGAAATAATTCACATAAATCATCACAACTGACTTAATGGAGGCACAATGTCATCCACATACTTATGCTGTAGACTAACTTTTACTGTGTACATGACTGTGTGCACAGTTTGAACAGATTGATGCAGGAAAGTCGGAGTGGGGATCACCAGAGGCCAAACGATATTAACACAATACTTTAGTCACAATGTGAGATTTTTAACTATTTGTGATTTATTACCTTTTATAAACTGCAAATTATGTCCCCACAGAAAAATTGTCCTTGTTTTAAAGTTGTATTGCCACTGTATTAAAAACCTGAACTGAACTAGTGATACACTCTACATATTACGACTAAACTGAAGGCAACCATGTGTTGATTAATGTACTATTACTGGTTATTTGAACAATGCAACCTGTACAGTTTTAAAGACCTTTAACAACTAAATTACTGTTGAATTTCTCTGAATTTGTTAAAGCTCCGGTGAGGAACTTTGAGTTTGTGTTGATTTTGGCGCCCCCTGTGGACAAAGCCGTACCTCTGATCTCTTTGCTGATTTTGTCCTGTGCATGCTTAAGTGTTGGTTTTTAATAAAAAATCTCATCCTGCTTTCTTTAACAGTCATATGTATCACTCACTTTAAATTTATGACCTGGAAAATGTAAACAAAGGCAGCATGCAGTTAATCGCCTCATCTGACACCAACCCCCCACCCACCAGCAGTTTCAGGCATTAAAAATAACTACATAGAAATAATCAGTCTTGTCGCTGATGGTCTGGGTTTTTTTTGTAGGTCATATAGAGTCATACGAACTAATTTCAGTCTGTTTCATAACCAGTGAAAAAAACCCCAACAGGAGCTTTAATGCCAACTTCCTACTGACCTCTCCTGACCTCACCAGAAGAGAGAACTCAGCACCACCCAGTGCTGCAAAAGTTCAATTTGTATTTGCAGCATTACCTTTATAATCTATATAATAAAAGATTCATACTTTACCTCTTTATATTGATATAATATTACCACACAAAAAATTGCAATATTGTGCTGGATCAATTTTTCTCCCACGCCTACAGCAAAGATACCAGCTGAGGAAGTCACAACAGGGGTCTGAAAGTCATCAGATCTGGCAACAATCGTCAAACTGTGGGAATGTGTTTGTATTTACGGTCAGGATTTTTCTCAATAGGCTTTTCGCTAATTCTTTAAATCCTTTAAATACCCAAACAGCACTCTAACTGATATGCAAGTTAGTCTGAAGTTATGCTGTCTATGTGATAATCCTCTGCAGTAAGGAACAAGCTGCTCTCACCCAGTTTTGGAAACAATCTCTCTGAGGATCCTCACAGCGTCGTCATTGCTCATGTTCTCAAAGTTTACGTCATTCACCTGCGATGCAGACAACACAATATATAATTATCTCATTATATAAAATCACAATACACATTTATACAGTGTGTTCTCATGACTAGAATATTATAGTGAAGCTCTGCAGAGGCCTCAACTGTGTTTATGCACTAATCCCTGCAGGGCTCTGTGGCCTAGAGATGCCTGCAAATCCTAAGCTGCTCTCTACGGGAAACACGGTCATAATAACACATATACTGTGAATATTGGAGGAAAAACAAACTGTAATCAGACGTTGTGTGTTTTAAAGTGGGTGTAGCTGAAGAGATCAAAAGAAAGTCACAAGCAGGAAGGAAAAGGAGAGGCAGAATGACTTCTACAAAAGAGCCTCGTAGCGGAAGTGAATATTACGTTGTGGCTATTAATAGGCGACAAAACCTCAGACAGAAGTACAGTCATGTCTCATGTGTCACATTTAGCTTTCACACTGTGCACAGCGGCAGAAGCAGAGGCGTTTTCACTGAAAAAGGAAGCTGCTTTGATACCTGGAGGAGCATGTCTCCAGGCTCTATCCTTCCATCAGCAGCCACAGCTCCGCCTTTCATGATGGAGCCGATGTAAATGCCGCCGTCTCCCCGGTCGTTACTCTGACCAACAATACTGATACCCAAAAAGTTGTATTTTTCTGTCAGGGAGAGAGCAGGGTCAGACCGGAAAAGCATTATAATACTTTGCCTCGAGCTCTATTTTCAAGTCATAGCTAAGGAGGTGTCAGGCTTACCCATGTTGAGCGTAACTGTGATGATGTTGAGGCTCATGGTGGAGTCTGTGATACTGCTGAAGGATGACGACTGGAAAGGCAGGAAGAGGTTTCAAGTAAAGCACTTCAGATCAAATCAAAGTGTCAATATCATTCAGCCTTCTCATCTGTTTCTAACACTCAGTGTCAATTTAAATTCAGGAGCAGTGATGTGTCTTAGAGGCGCTCACCCGGTCTATTTTGGCCACTTTGTGCCTCCGTCGGCGGCGTTTGTGTCTGCGCATCAGCTGCGAAGAGGAACTCTGTTCTGTGGAGCTACTGAGCCTGAAACACAGAAGCAGAGAGGGGAAATAAAAACGAGGTATGTTACAGTGTAAGTACGACGTACATCTGAGAGTTAATACAACACAAGCGACGATCGAGACAGGAGGGAACGAAGTCAGTGAGTGCCAACAAACAGCTAACAAGTGTAATCGGACACTGGTGCACAGGGCGTAAAGAAGCAGATTGTTTATTTGTTTTTTTAATCATCATCAGCATCATGAATATCCTAAACAACATCAACAACATCCTCAATGTCATCCTCATCAATAGCATCAGTATCATTAAGTGCAGAGGTGTTCATGAAAGGGCTGGGTGTTTAGCTTCTTCTTAAAGGTGCAAAGGGACTCTACGGACCGAATGGAGTTTGGTAACTCATTCCACCACCGAGGGGAAAGAGACGTGATATCAGAACGACAGGGGATGGTTCAGGTATTTATAAAGCATGATGGGGATGGTGCATAAACAACCCCACATGTTAAGCACAGTTTTGTTTGCAGTGTTTGATTTAAAAGAATCTGCACAAAACAAACACTTTACATTACAACAATTCAAATGAATCATCTCTTTGTAAACTGAAGTGTTGGAGTGCTTTTATTCCTTATATGATGCTTTTCTGTAATTTGCTTCATGTTGCATTGAAAACAGCTGATAGTCTGTACACCTACACTGCGCTGCCTATTGTTATAACTCTATATGAGTCACTTCTGTAGTTCATCGTGGTTCTGAAGGATCATCCAAAAATACATTTTAAAGTTAATCACCTAAGCCGTTTGTGAGCACAAATTCCAACCTTGTGCTAATTTCAGAATGACAGTTGTGAGAACTTCATGTTTATTGTGTTTTATGTATTTGTTACAGGAAAATCTGGAAATGCAAAACAAGCACCTTGGGCTCTGAGAAACCATAAGCCTGACTTTTTTAATGATTAATCTATACAAAATATGAATTATCTTAATTGCTAATAAATATAATTGTTACTTGCAACAAGCCCCAACCAGCTTAAATGTTATGAGCCTCACAGAGATGGCCTTTACTGCAGAGTTTTAGCTCATATGTACACTTTGATGTGAGGAACTACTTCACCTGCTCGCATCCTCGTCCTCCTCACTGTCAACAAACGAGCTGGACTCCAGCTCGCTGCTCATTACCGAGGCGCTGTCGTAACCCATGGCCGAGTCCCTGGCCGTGCGCTCTGATTTGGAGTGACCGTTGATGCGAGGGACTGCGGAGACAAAGCAGAGCAGCAGTGAGTCAGACGAGAGGGTCAACTTCCTCATCCCGGGGTCAGATCAGAGCGAGAGGGAGGAAACGAGAGTCAGTGTTGGTGAGGGCGGAAAAATATCATAGTAATCTGTGCATCAGAGAGATTCAATCTCTGACGTCTCTGGAGAATTTAAGCAGTTTCAGTTCATAAACATGAGCGGAAAAGCAGAAGTTAGACCTTACAGTAGAGTACAAATAAGGGATGAACAATTTATTTGGTTGCAGAACAATATGAGCAACTTGAAACTTTTTTTATGATGTATTTGCCTTACAAAGCTGTCAAAGACTTCCCTTTCAGTTCCCGAGCTGTGTACAACCACTCAGTTCACCTCCATACGTACATTCCCAGAGAGGTGGAGCCGTCTCAGGGTGACAGCGGATTGGCCGGAAAGGTCTCATAAGGCGAAGAGGGCGTGGCAGCCAGTGCATACGCCGAGAGCAAGCAAAACATTCCAGCAATGTTGTAGTTCCCATCGCTAGCTCCGCCCACTGAGTGTTTTTTATGAAAGCTGAGCTGCTGCACATAAGCACTCAATCAGCAGACGGACGTGACATCCACAGTCAATCAGACATATTTGCTCCCACGCCAGAGGAAAACAAAAAAACACACAAGCACGCAGGTTCACCAAGCCAGACTGAAATGTGCTCAGCTCCGTCTGTGCTAAAGCCAGCCTGAGCCCCAGACGCTCTCTCTGCCCCACCGGCTGGCTGCTGACAGGCTTCACAGCTTATCTACAACAGAGGCAGTGACAGAAACAGGGAGTAAGAGCTGAGTGTTGAAAAAGACAACAAGGAGGCAATGAGGCACTTTTTAACTCAACGTGGAACTTTGGACAAAATGTAAACATGAGCTTTTCAAATGTTTTTGAGATAAGATGGTTTAACTGTAATCCATCTAAAATCACTGATCAAATGTGTAACAATCTAATAGGTAATTACTCTTCTGCATAGTTAGCATTAAACAAACTAAATCATCCTTTAACATCACAAAAAAAGTACTAAAAATCTCTCAGACTCCAAAACAAGAAAGCTCCATTCTCCATATTTACACTGGAATTGCAGAATGAATACCTGCACCAAACTAACCACACAATCTATCCTGTAACATACTTCAATGTCATAAATCATCAACCAACATAACACAACAAATCCCTCTCACCAAAGCCGACAGTGTGCCTCCATCCGACGCACCGACAATCTGACTGAGAGTCTGGACAAAGTATCGCTTCCTCCCTCCCTCTCACGGCACACAACTATAGAATGACTGCTAATCTGTCTCTGACCAATCAGAGGACGGAGCTCTCCAAAAACAGAGGATTTGAGATGATGTGCTGTCCTAAGGTGCAAGCAGCATCGGGTTTTTAAAAGCCCTAAGGCTTTCAGCAGCATCGCGTCACAAAAAATAGATTTTAAGATACTTTTCACAACAGTTGGACCAGCTGTTTTTAGGGCTTAATACTTTAATACAAGCATAAGTGCTTCGGCTTAGCCGTGTCTTCTTTGACCTCAACCTTGAAAGCCCTGCTGCGCTGAACAGCATCACGCTTAATGCCTTTTTTCTTTTATGGAGTATCAAATATTCTCTGCTACAAAGTAGAAATGAATATCAGAGTCTTGTTTTACAACAATGCAGATCACATCCCATAATTCCATCCTGCACCTGTTCGCCCTGTAAAATGTTGAGTTATTCCTCCATTCTTTCTCAAACGCTGCAGCTCACACGGAAAATAAGACGGGATATGTTTACCACTTTAACCGATCGCTGTAGAACAGCCAGCATTCACACTGAGACGAATCACTCGGAGCGTGTGTATAAGGTGACAGGGGAATTCCAGCTGCTGCTGATGCTGCAGGCTGCGAGGTAAAGGGGCGGGGCTACTGGCTCCTCCTTTATATGTCTATACATCCAGGTCATGTGACCGAGAGAGCAACCGCTGAGCCACCTCAGCCTAATTGAATTACATTGTACGGGGTTTTTACGAGGCATGAAACTGCTGGTAAACAAAGAGTGATCCAACTCCCCCGATGGTTTCACTTAATTAGAGCTAACAAGCCAGCAGGAGGGGAGACGGCACGCGAGGAAACAGAGGAAGATAGGCTGCATGTGTGTGTGTGTGTGTGTGAGTCAGAGAAAGATACAGGATATAATCTTTAACTAAGTCTCTTGCTTTCTGTCCTCTGTTTGATACTGTCTGATTCGCATTGAGGCTAGTAAACACAGAGGAGGAGGGAGGACAGACGCAAAGTTCATTAAGGCCTGAGGTATTTCCGCATCACCTTCAAAACAACAGATGTGCAGTTGGCAGTGAGCAGCAGAGGATGTGACAAGGTGAGCGCCAGCAATATGTCTCGAGCCAAGTCAAAAACACAAGATGCACAAGAGGGATGAAATCCATCCATATGATATGCACTTATTCTGCTGGGGTGCAGCTAGAAGGACACTTCCTCATGCATCCTGAGGCTGAATTCTGTGATACTAATTGTATAATGAGCCCGGAGTGCAGGAAGCAAGAGACAGCTTGCTGTGAAGAGGAGACACGGGAGGAAGAAACTGAATGAGAACGAGACAACTGGATTTGCTGTGAGTTAAAACTACTGCAGGCTGTGAGCAGCAGAAGCTGCTGGCTTGTTACTTCCTGCCATAAAATTAATTAACTCAGAATATCTTTCTAAGGGGCGCTGGTTTAGCTCGGTTGGTGGAGCAGGCGCCCCCATATACAGACGCTCCCCGACTCTCTTCTCTGTCTTCAGCTGTCCTACCAATAAAGGCAAAATGGCCCAAAAATATTCACAATATCAGCATGGACAGTTGACATCTCTCTTTGTCTTCTGTGTGAGTGACAAAGGTTAATATCAGCAATGCATCTTTTACTGTAGGGCAACTTTGTTGATGTGAATCCAGTTGTTTATTTCAAAGTT
The DNA here is from genome assembly GCF_022749685.1 of Semicossyphus pulcher. Lineage (NCBI taxonomy): Eukaryota > Metazoa > Chordata > Actinopteri > Labriformes > Labridae > Semicossyphus > Semicossyphus pulcher. The sequence continues at coordinate 25,023,772 of NW_027211637.1, forward strand.
AATGTTTAGAAGTGTATTGCTGCTCCACAAGATTCGCTAACTTGATACTGCGTAAAGTTTGGGTTACGGTAATTACTATGGTTCTCTGAGTACTGATATTAGTGTTATATTTCTCATAAATTGAGATCATTTTCACCTAAATTGTGTGAGTAGTTAAGATTTATTCGTATTAAATTATACAGATTTAAAGGGCCACTTCGCTGATTTTCAACCTCAGTCCTGTCATGCTATTATTGGAGCTAATGCCATTACGGTAGAATAAAAATGCAATTTGGCTCTGTGCCTTTGGAGGACGCTATCTGGCCCTGGAAAACGTCCGCCAGACTACGTAAAGCGCGTCATCTGGCGGAGGCCAGGGAGCTCGCTAAACTACACTTCCTCAATCTAGGACGCCCGCCTCCGATGTCATGTGTCGTTCAAAATCGTCAGGTTTGAAATGTAGACTGCAGACCTGAAGATTTTTTAGACGATCCACGGGTATATTCTCGTCACATTTCGGATTCTGTATTTCACTCCAGCGTCTCTTGCTGGGCCGTTCCTTTCAGAGGGAGGGGCGCAATGCATGCTGGGCGTTGTAGGAACGTAGAATGGGCGAATCCACAAGCTGTTATATATTATTGCTTCTATCGATTACAGAGAACACCAGCTTTGACTGACATGGCTTTTTCCAGGGGCAAATGGCTCCTTTAAGATATTTTTCTGTTAATTTGCAGAACCACACACACGTTCCCTGTGGGAGTAATCCCCTCAACTAAAATAGATCTTCTCAGAACACATCCCTTTCCCTGCAGCACCAGTACACCCAGTTCTTTCTGTGTGGAAATGTGATGTTGTCTGGCATCCTCCGTAAAAACACAGAGCCTGTGAAGAAAGAAAAGGTCCTTTTGATGGAGCAAAAAGTGGCCACCCTTCCACCGAAGTGATTTGCTGCAGTCAAACAATAGAGATGTGTTCACACTGGATAACAGCTGTCGCAGGCTTTTAAAATGTAGATCCTGACAATTTCTTTTCCAGGTCGACGGCGTAGCTGTGTAAGACTTTTCCTCTGATATTTCACGAAACACTCGTCTCCTCTGACAGCGTATAATCATGGTACAAGACCGGAGTGTGACTACTGAGTGGAAAACAGCCTCTGACCATAAACCTGAGCCACACGCAGGAAACAGAAGACGGGGAATTATTGGGCAAGGCGCTGAATTCCAGAAACATTGACATTCAGTGAACTTATTCACTTTCTTTGCTCTTTTGAGACTTTAGAGGACTCGTGCTTCTTGGTCTCATGAAGCTAAAGTTCAACATGTGATCCCTGAGGGGTTTCTCATATGTCTGCTGTCTGTCCACTTTTTTCTTGGTGTGCAGAGTGAAAAAAGTCAAGAGCTGAGTGAAGTGTAATAACTTGAAAAATGACAGGATAATTGCATTTTTAGGACCCATCTGTTCCTGGCTGATAATACTCACGCTCGGTTTCTCTCGCTCTCCTGCGTGCGCGCTCCCTCTCTCGCTCTCTGCGGTGGCTCAGGAGAGACTCCGTCCCCGTCTCGGTGTCCAGGCCATCTCTGCTGCTCACCGCATTGGCACTGCGATACACACATTGGAAAACTTCAGTCACATTCATAACGATGTACAAAACACATGTCTCTCTCAGAGAAAGCCTTTCAAATGTATTCTCCAGCCTCCTTAACTCCCGGACACAATCCCCAGCTACCATATATTTCTGTCTGTTAGAATATCTGTGTGCCTGCCATTCAGCCTGAGGGGAATATGCAACTCATATTGTGACTATGTTTCAAATTCAATCCCTGCAGCCAAAATAGCAGTTTCATTGTTCTGCGGTATGTGATGTGCTTTTCGCTAAGTGTCATTAATGACCAGATACCCTGAGAGGGAGCCGTTCCGGACAATACTGGCATTAATGAGACCTATTGAAAGCCCAGATGGTGCCTGGAGCATGATGGGAGAGAGACAGAGAGGGGAGAATGACAGATTGCATTAAAAAAGCAAGAAGTGGAAGATCAGGTGTGGGCTGAGCAATGAGTCGGCCTGTGCACTTGAGGTCTGGGAGGAGTCGGGGGGGATCAGGAGGCGCTGGAGGGCAGATTGTTATTCTGTCAGAGGGGCTGGAGACGCTGTGGCCTCAGGGTGCAGGGTTAAGGGACTCACACAGCCACCGGGCAGCCGGGAAACCTGAAGCTGGTGAGAACTCTGCCTGACACTGACAGGGTGTCACACACACTTAGGCATGAGTGCAACACGTACCTCACACACCTGCATAAATAACCACACCTGCATGAAGGCGCAATCATGCATTCATGCACGCTCAAGTCGTATACAAACAGAGTCATATTCAGAGTGTATTAAACACGATCATCATCCTGCAGTCTTCCTGATTAACTCTTAGATGCCACCCCAATATGATAACTTTGGCTTTCCTCTATGAGCTCGACATTATCCTGCTGAAAGGAAAGGAAAAACGTATTCCAATTAATAATCAATGGATTTTTTGAATGATGGGGGTTTTATTAGATTTTTTTTAACCTAACAGCAACAAAAAAATAACTTGCCAGACATCTCGACATCCACATTTTTCAGATAGTAAACAATTTATCTTCTAAACAATGAATTCAGGACTTTATACATCTTTTTTTCCTATATGGTGAGCTCAGAAATTGTATGCTACTATTTTTAAATAATATCAAAGATCTCAGATTCGTTCTATTACCACCTTATGGCAATAAACTGTAATTGCGGGAGCACACTTCCCAGATATCCAGACAGTGTTGCATGTGTGACGTTCACAGTTGGCTCTGGTTGTAACTTTTGATTTGGTCGCTTTCCTTTTCAGACTGTTTGCCTTCATCTGAGCGTTGAATTTGTTTCTTTTTCTTTGGATTTTCACTTCTTGTTGAAGTTGTATCTGTAGTCATCCATCTTTTCTTCGTTTGTTCAGCCATAGTAGATTACTGTTTACTCGCAACACTTGCAGAGACCGGAAAAGCAGCCGCTTAGCTCCGCCTACCCTCTCTGGCAGACCAACCACTGCTGGGTGATGGAAAACGCGTCACTAACTGGGCACCGCTAGGCTCAATCACCATTGTGTTACCTCAATCAGCAATAGATAGAGACTTAACAGACATTTAATTCTATGAAAATCTTTGAGATTATTACCTTAACTTTTATAGAAAATTATGAAAGGCTCTGATATTGCAGCTTTGTACTACTGACCCAGTATCACGACTCATTTACACATTAATTTGTAGCTTTTTTATTCATATTGTCTGCTTCTTAATTTTTTATGTTGTTAATTTTTGTGTCAGGCCTTTTACATGATTGTTTTTCTCTAATTGAGCGAATGTCATCTCTAATTGGTTCAGTAATAATGACATATTGATGAGCTCTGTTGGAGAAGAAACAAGGGAAAGGGTGTCGGTGGGTATTCTGTTAATCCAATTATATCTGTAAAGTATGTCATGTTGTTTGACCAATAAAATACCAATAAAAACACCTTTAATAATAAATAAACAATCCTCTCACACACCTCAGTGTCCCAGTGCGGATGATCAATGTAAATTAAAAACACAGGCGCAGACAGGACGCCGTGTCTAACGTGTTCACTCAGCGGGATAAAGTGCTCAATGAGCCGTGCTTACACGCTTCTGCTACCGAGTGCTAATGGGTGCACCTGGGCCGGGCGCAGGTCACTGCATGTATGCAAATATGAGCGAGGACGCACAGTTTGGGTGCATTTGTATTGGCAGTGATTGTAGAGCAGAGTGATGATTGATGCGCCGCTGACTGCCTGCCTGTCAGGCTGTCGATGGCTGCTGACCGGGCGGGCGGCGGGTCGGCCGATCCGGGGGGAGATTATCAGAGGCGCTAGGCTGCAGCTGTGAACAAATGCCACCCCCTTTTCAACCCCCCCACCAACACCACCTTCCTCCCTGCTGCCAATCGCCGCCCCCCTCCCTCTTGGGAAATGGAGATGGGTGCTTTTAATGTCAGTTAATCCGGATTACCAAGCAGAGGCACATCAGTTGTGTCCATTCTCAGCCCAAAACACCTATTCTGTGCGCTCATCAAATAGAGCCATTCACGCCGACAAACACATGAAATGCATGAATAAAGCACAAAGACAAATGAAGTGGTAATAATATTCTTGCTATTTACAGAGAGAGGAAGAGGGAGGAAGACTGGATTCATTTCAGACAGAGAGGAGGTTCGCTGTAGGGAGTTCAGCACGCTGCTTCTGAGAGAAAGGCCTCACTCAAAGAGGGAGAGAGAAAGGGAAAGTGAGGGAGGGGAGGGGGGAAATGACGTGGTGTAAGGGGGGCTGGTATATTCATGTTTTGCTCCACAAGGTGGCGGTAGTCGGAGTGAAAGCTCACCAGAACAATGAAACCATCAGGACAGCTGACAGGCCAGCAGCAGGGAGCGGCCCATAGAGGGCAAAAGCGAGCTGAGATGTCAAACCTTGGATAAAGAGATACACTCAGACATGACAGATTGCATGTTCTCAATATAGAGCCTCGGCCATATTGCTCTCGCGCTGTAATGGCAACAACCCTTACCCCCACTGCCCCCAGCCCTTTCAGCTATATTTAGCTGGGCTCCTGCTTGGCAAGTGCAGTGAAATTCTCTCATCAGCTAGTTTGAAATTGAAGTCTGTGCTCAGGTAAAAAAGCAAAATAATCCACATTTCTGACCTTTTAGTGTTCTGCGCAGCGTGTGCCTTTATTATCCGAGTATGGATGAATGCTCTTATTGACTGAGTACAATGGCCGCCTCTCTGAGTGCCAGTATTTGCCTGAAGATGTTTGTGCTGTGAAGGCTATTTCAAGAATCAGCAGCTCCGGCGGCGTACGCATCGTGTTTACATAGACGAGCGGACTAACGCCTAACTCCACGGTTGAGTGGGCGGGAGGGAACATACACACAAGTGGGAAAGCTACTCACACCCATGCATGTTCGAGCCTTAGCACATACTTCATGGCTTATTCACACTCGGGCGTACAGACCACCTACACTTCCCATATGACACGAGCCTGTGATGATAAATCCTTCCACTTTGTGATTAGCACATATGTGAAATAAAGAGGTCACATAGTGCATACACAAAACATCTGCCTACATGTGTGTGTAATTGTGCATATATGACAGGCTGCAATCAGGCTACTTACTGAAAGGAGGGGGGGCGTGAGTCTCCGATGCCCCCTGTTCTCTCGAGAGGAGGGGGCAGCTCCGGGTGGCTCTCTGTGCACTGAGATCCTCCATCAGAGTGGGCACTCTCTGCCAGGACCAACTGAGGAGCAGAAAAAGATTCATATTCAGCTCTGAGAGAAACATAAATTATAATAAATAGTTAGTTGAATGACATGGGTCCCATTGTGAGGAGAGAGAAGATCAAAAACAACTCATCAGATAAACACAAACAGAGACGCTGGCACCAGAGAGAGCACTTCTTGCGTACTAATACACACGGGGGAAGAGCTATGTAATGAGATGCAGCAGAGGACTGCGGATGACTTATGGCTGCGCATAAACTACTTGAGAAACACAGCAAGCGACACAGAAACTTTCAGACCACTCCGCAGTACAAAGGATGATGTCTGACGACCTGCAGATGCAACTACTCTCCTTTCATCTCAGGCAGAATAATGAAAGTTAAAGCAGGCAGCGGCACACACTAACAACTGTATGGGCTCTGATTATTCTAATGCGAGCTTTGGGATTCAGGGGCGTCACTTTGGTGTCACTAGAATCTGAAATGAACCCTGTCGGCTACCCTTTCTTACGTGCTCCATTTTAAAGACTGAAAGAGTTTCTTCGCTTCATTTTCCCATCACCTTCTGTGTCTGTGTGCGCCGTCTGGTGTGTGTGCCTTTCAGTCTGACACAATAAGAATGAGCAGATTTCACTCTGGTCCTTAGTTAAATGGCTTTATGGAAAAAAAAAAACCTACTGTCTGGGAGTATTAAGGAAAAATACCTCCGTACTTTTAGGAATGCAACGAGACATTTTCCCTCCTGATGAATTTTAATTCTGTGCGCAAGTGTGTGAAGCACATTTGCATTATTTTATGTAAGCCAGCACGAGGCCGCTTGTGGACAGGCTGATGTGAAATAATGATAGAACTGATTTTAAAGACACTAAATAATTAATTGACATTGATGAAGAAGCTGCATCTAAAATGAATCGTTGATGTCTGGGGATAATGCAGAGGGGATGATACAGCCTCCTTACAAACCTTACAGTGTACATTTGCAAGAACATCTAATTAGACAGATAATTAACAGTGTATTCCTCGGGTTTCTCTAGTCTAACAACACCAGTGAGTTCCTAGCCTGAATTTTACAACCAGTATAAGTAGTAGAGTACTAAATTAGTGACTCAAGGTTGGGCAAAGGGTAAGTCAAGATTACCCTTTGCCAAATAAAAAATGAGGCAACATTTTCATTTTCATTTCTAATTGTTTTTAAATATAAAAACAGAAGAAAGAAAAGGCCCACTCTCAGTAAATATGCAGTCATGCTGCTGCTTAGATTGGTGAAATAACAGCTCAGGTTTTCCCTGACTTTCAAGTAGTCTGAAAACACGGCTGTTGAAGGGAGTCACTTTGGAGCTCTCAAAGAAATGCTGACTGGTTTCAGTCTAATACAAAAGTAGTTACAATAGTAATACTTTTTATTAATAAGACATTTATAAAGTTTGAAGCAGCCAAAATACACCGAGAATAACACAGTATACTGATAGAAGGTTATGAAAGAAGGTTATATGCAGGGCACAATAGAAAGCAAAAGTTAAAAAAATTCTTTATCAACACCTTTGAGGAACACCTTTGGTAAAAATGTGGTGCAATGAGAAACAATAGTTTATGAAGGAGTGTCCTGGTTTAACTTGGGAAGCGCTGATACTGTGTATGTAGTAATGCTGGTTAATCAAGTGTGGATGATTCATGAAGATAAGTGTGCCTCTCAGAGTAAATATGACATCTGTGTTTCATCATATCAGGAACAATCACATATGGACTGTCATGAATATATTTTGGAGTGGATATTTATGTTTTATTTTCAGGTTTGTTTTTCTTGCTTTTTTGAAAAAATGTGTACAAATGTTATACACAGCTGACAAAGGACAAAAAAAGTAACAAAAAATAAATAAATATGAAAACTAAATACAAGTGTCACCAAATGTAAACACAATTATTCAAGGCTGTGTTAAATACTTGATTCTGATTAATTACGGCATTCCAAGGTCTGCTATTTCTCGATAGCAGACCGTTGCTATGAAGAACAGACCGTTGCTAGGGTGCGGCTCTAATGACACAATCTGCAGAACTATCTGTAACCATATCAAGAAGAAGTAAATTTGACGTTTGTTTACAGAGAGAAAAAACAAAAGAGACAAACAGCGAAGAGAAAGAAATAAAGGATAAAAGATGCAAAAACTGAAGGCTACGACAGACAGATCTACAAAACCGATGATGGCACATGAGGCAAACATTAAACAGAACACAGAGTGGGATACGGCGGCGTTTAAAGATAGTGAATGGAAAAGAAAATGTCAACAGACTCTGACTCGTCACGAGACAGAAAACCTTAAGAAGAAGGCTACAGAGTTAACCGTTGCTATGGACGCAGCTCTCACTGTGAGCGTAACGCACTATTTTTAAATGATCAAAGGAAATATAATCATTTTTAAATTAATAAAATCATTTCCAAATCAATATATTGTGTCATGTAATTGATTTCTTAATTAAAAAGCTGCGTAATAAGCAGGATAATGTATAGTGATTATCCCTTACGTATAGGCCTCAAGCCCAGCTATTAGTATCCACACTGCTTAAGTCTAGCAAGGCAGTCCTTAACAACTGTATGTCCACCACTGTGTCGCTAATCTGACCTCTGACCTCCCTGTGGAGGGAGGAAAACAAACTAATGAATTTCCCCTCAGGGATCAATGAAGTAAAATATTTACACACAGGATTGTTAACAAAAACAGACAAGAAGCCGATGAGCAGATTAAACCTGTCGAACTAAATCAGGCGTTCTTGCTTTTAGCCTTCTATCAATGTTAAAGGCAGAGCAGTAACCTGTGTCTTCTGCTCAGTGTATATTATTATAGAGCAATGATTAAATGTAAAAGCTGCTTTAACATGACAGGTTGATTTACACGTATGACATATTTATTGTCCCTGTAGGGAAACCTGGGCTCCCTGCGCTGCTTATCTTCTATAATTACAAATGGCTATAAAGCTACAGAGGTCAGTAGAGTAATGGAGCATCAGATAGGTTAGATGAGACAGTACAATGTTTCTTGCAGTAGTAGTCACACTCAGCCACTTCTGACTGTATTTTTTGTAAAAGTTTCACATCTAATGGAACCCCTCACATCTATACGATCCAGCTGAATAGAGACGTCAAGGTGAAGTGTGTTTGAAAAGCTGTGTGGAGGCGTTGCATGGCTGCATTTACATGATCTATGGGTGCTCCACATATCTTTGGTTAGAGAGCCCAGGCTGCACGGCTCAGGCAAGCAGCCAGGAGGGAGAGAGAGAGAGAGAGAGAGGGGTGGGCAGCGGGGGTGCACCATTCATCTCACTTACCCAGGACACGACTCTCCCGTTGAAGCACGGCAGCTTGGCGTTGTCATCGGAAATCTCTTCTTTGACGACCCTGGGGACCAGAGGCAGACAGATACAGTCAGGCTAACCGGCCAGGACAAGGACACAGAGTCAGCTCAACTGCACAACAACACTGTACGGCCTGGAGACAGTTCACGTCTCCTGCCAACGTGACACATACTGCGAGACACTTTCTCAGTCACATTTACACCTGGCATTCAACAAGGTTTGTATCTGTCCGGGCAGGTAAACTCAATATGCAGCAACAATGACACTTTCAGTCTTTATCGGTGATTTATGGACATTATATCTGTCTGTCAGGTAACACAAAGCACAACAATGTGATAAGGGCGGCTTAGCCTGGGAAGAACAGGGCCATAAATCAGAGCTGAATGGGCGTAAAGGTAAACCTGTGTAGGTGTGTATGTTTCATATATAGATAGATAGATAGATAGATAGACAGCCAGCTAGCTATATAGCTAGATAGACAGATAGATAGATAGATAGATAGATAGACAGCCAGCTAGCTATATAGCTAGATAGACATAGATAGATAGATAGATAATTAGACAAACAGACAGACAGCTAGCTAGCGAGTAAGATAGACAGATAGATAGACAGATAACCAGCTAGTTACAGCTAGCTAGCTGTAACTATAGATAACTGTTACGATAGATAGATAGACAGACAGTTAGCTATATAGCTAGATAGACAGATAGATAGATAGACAGATAGACAGACAGACAGCTAGCTAGCGAGTGAGATAGATAGATAGATAGATAGATAGACAGACAGACAGACAGACAGACAGCTAGCTAGCGAGTGAGATAGATAGATAGATAGATAGACAGGTAGTTATATAGCTAGATAGCAGATAGCTAGCTAGCTAGATAGATAGACAGACAGACAGACAGACAGACAGACAGCTAGCTAGCGAGTGAGATAGATAGATAGATAGATAGATAGATAGATAGATAGATAGATAGACAGACAGACAGGTAGTTATATAGCTAGATAGCAGATAGCTAGCTAGCTAGATAGATAGATAGACAGACAGACAAACAGCTAGCTAGATAGATAGACAGACAGCTAGATAGCTATCAATTACTGATTCACATAAAACCCTGTTCATAAAACTGTGTTTTTAGAAGGACTTTTAAAGATTAAACAGTTTTCTCAGATTAATTTCCCCCAGCGGGCCGTTTCACAGCACAGGTGCCCTTAAAGAGACAGCACAGTCACATGTAGTCTTAAACCTGGACTAGGGAACACCTAAAGGGATCTAGCTGGAGGATCTTAGGCTGCTATTCAGCTCATAAACAGTAAAAAGGTAAGAAACATAGCTAGGGGGTAGAACTTTCTAAGCCTTAAAAGTAATCAGTTCAATCTTTAAATGAATCCTACATCTCACTAGTAGCCAGTGTGGATGTGCTAAGACAGGGTTAATACTCATTCAAAGTTGAGTGCCAGTAGTTATCCTTGCTGCACAGATAGATGGATATGCTTCTGTGTGAGTTGAGCTGCGACAACAGGGTGTCAAGGCACAGTAGCGTGTATTAATAGAGAGCTCAAGTGTGTGAACTTCCCTCAGTGTGTTCGTCTTCAGCTGTAAATTCCCAACAAAAATACCTCCCAGTTACCCTTTGACCTGCTGGGACACAGTTCAGCAGAAAGCAGTCACCACACCTGCTCGGGCTCGTGTCACATAGACCAGGCATGCAGCTAGCTAAAGGCTACAGGAGGTACGTTAGCCGGTAACACCTTACACGCACACACACAAGGGGTTAACAGACCCTGATGCATTTAGCAGTTTTCATTATAACTCTCTGTATTTTTTTATGCTCATTGTTTGTTTTTTTCTTCCTGGGTCGGTACAGCCAAGCATTTCTGAGACTTTGTGCAGATCTCACATTAGCTTCTTGGCTTTGAACATGAAAAGAAAGAGGCCTGACTTTAGAGCAGTTGGGAAGCCTAAGAAGATTTTATGCAGGCGTGTATCTGACAGCTACTTTATAGCTTTTTTCCCCTCCTCTCTTCTCGTTTGCCAGAACTTCCCTGCTACTGAAATGATTCGCCAAGCTAGCTGTGTTTTTGTGTGCCTTTCTGCTGCTGCTGCTGCTGTGGGAGCTGCAATGCTGGGAGTGGTGGACGGAGATAACGTAGCCTTGTGGCTGGAGCTGACGGCCACAGAGTCTGCTACCGTGGCCTGTTCCTTCACCTCCTCCTTGGGGAGGAAAAGGGAGGGAAGGAGGCGAGGGGTTGACTCTGCCTTCTGCTTGTTAGGTAGGAAGTGTTTGCATCCTCTTTCAGCTGTAAGGTGAATTATGAGGATGTGGGAGTGGCCCGTACAAATAAAATATCAGCCATGCTTTGTCTTGCTAATGTTCGAGAGGAGTATGGTTGCTTTTGCCACCCATTTAATTGTATTTGTACGGCCTCTGAAAGAACAAGCCTTCAAAATAAATCCTCTAAACATACTTTCATCTGTTATAAGACTTGAAACCAAGACAAAATTCCAATCATAACATATGACGTCTTCATCATGCGGTGAAACACCCGTGCTCCGCATTCTTCTCTGCTTCCATCTGATATCAGGAGCAGAGTAAGTTCCACCCTGAACACACACACACACACGCACACACTCATAAGCCCTGTTTAGAGGAGCATGTGTCTGGTGTGGGCCGCTGTCACAGATCTGACTTCTCAGAGCAGACAGCTTAAATAGGTCTTAGCAGATTTCACAGGATAATGACACAAGATTTACCCTGGTGATCGCTGAATATTCCGATGCTGGGGATATTTGTGTAGCTGGGGGAAGATTAGACGTGTTTGTTTTCGCTCTGAGAGACAGAGGAGGGCCGGCTAGTTACAGCCTAAACCAGAAACCAGGGGCAGGAGCAGCTGGCCAACACCAGCCAGCAGTCCAAGGACTTTGGTGGGCTGATGCTAATGAGACTCTAAACAGGGAAGCAAAATATTTGTAAGCAAGTAAGATAAGGGAATATACAGACTTTAATATGACACAGTGAACTGCTAAAGTCTACTTTACCCACCGAAAAGCTGTTAATAATAGTATGCACCCTGTTTATTTCACATTTAGGGCTGTAACCGTGTGATTCTCACAACATCATAACAACAAAGTTTGTTGTTTTTCCATTCTTAATGTCACTATTGGACATTTTATATAGTTACTATCACAGTAAGAGCATTATACAGTAAAATATAGTAAATCCAAAATCCAAAAAGATTAAAAACAAGCGAGGTGAGGAAGGGGTGCATTTGTGCAGAAGTCTGCAGATTTTTGTCCTACAGGGGCTTAGCATCACTTCCTCAGCAGGAGAAAGATTCCCCTCACCCCCACCCTCCTCCTCCTCACTTTCTAAGGCACAAACAAGACTGTTTCTTTCAGACCTGCAGCTTGGCTGCTTCCTCAGCTCCAGAGTGCCTCTGTGACTTGCATTATAGTGAAGTCTCAAACCCACTCACCACCAGTGGCAACGACAAAGCGCCGTATCATCACCTTGAAGTCTCCGAAAAAGCCAAGTGGGTTGCCTCTGAACAACCCCGTCGCAATTAGCATCCTGTCTTATGAATATTGATGAATGAATGAATATTACGGGAAAAGGAAAACAACTGAGGTATGAAATGTGCACAAAGAAAGGTTGATTGTTTGATTTGCTGTGCTCTGCGGTGTGACAGAAAGCCTCAGCCCGTGGTTTACATGCACTCCATGTTACTCTGAAAGCTGCAGTCAGCTGAGTCGTTTCGGGGGCAAAGCGTTTATCAAATTGGTGTGGCCGTTGCTTAAAGAGCTGGTACGAGCAGCACAAATGTAGTTCAGCAGTCCCTTAAGAAAATGGCTGGTTTTTCCGTCACACCAGGGGGTCTTCTACAGAGGACCTTGCACTGACTGCTCATTTACATTTCAAACACCGTCTATAACTGCGAGGGATTTGATGTTTTCCCTCTCTGCTCAGCAGTCTTATTCCTCCCCAGCTAATTCTCCAGCAGCCATACTGTCTGTGTGGATGCAGCAGAGCCAGCATGGCTACCACAAAGCACTGCTATCCTCTTTGCCTTTGACTGGCTTTGCTTCCATACTGTGCCAGTACCATACGGCACCCACAGAGCCCGAATAATCAACCTTAACTCAAAGGCTGGCAGTGCTGATGGAGATGCCTTTATCATCTGTGTATAGTCTTTTGACAATGTCCAAATTCACAGTATAATTAAATATGTTTTGTTGATGCACACTCAGGAGCAGGTTGGTCTACTGTAGCTGTGTTTTCAGCCACGTCTCCATGTGGAGAAGGCAAACACGCTTTGTTTGTTTCCATAATCTGCTTGTCGATCACCTGAGGCCCAGCGAGCAGCCCGGCCTGCTGAGCAACAGAGGCAGGAAGCCGGGGCTGGGGACAAAGCGGAGCACCGAGCCTCGCCAGCCACCAGGAAGAGCCAGTTTCCCCCACAAGGTCAGGCTGCAGTGGAAATGTATGACGTTGGGTTCTATAGACACGGCCTGCCTCTGCATTTCCTCCAATCATGCTCGCGGTTACAGTGCGAGATATTAATGTGTGTGTGTGTGTGTGTGTGGGCCCGTGTATGACTGTTCACACTGGAATGAGAAACAGGCACTGACAGAAATATGTCATCCTCAGCAGAGGACGGATACAAGTAGATCTCGCTGACCAAGAGAGCCGCAGAGCTTTGGTGAGACTCCTGAAAATCATGGCTGGGACAGAAAAGAGAGAAATGAGGAGGAAATATTTCTATTATTGATCAGCTGGAGGTGTAGAGGAGGTAGATTTCTTTGAGGTAGAATTCACTATGAAAAATAAAGAGATGAGTGACAGTAAAGACACATCTCTCTGTATTAAGTCCACACTTCAAAGACGAGGGTGATCGTGCTGTGGAGCCGTCCTCCAGAGAGCGTTCAATCTGCTGACACTGTTTCTGCTTTTAAATCCCGTCTTACGACACATTTTTTCAGACTCGCCTTTTGGCCTGACAACGACTCTCAGTTGTTTTCATAATACAGCTCTGTTGTGCAACCATTTCATTTTTAAGTCGGCGTTTTTTGACGCTTGATGATCTATTTTTATGAGGTCTTTGAGTGCTTGTATTTTGCTGTTTTTTAAACAAATATTTGTGCTTGGTTTTATGCTGTCGATGGAAAACACTTTCTTGAAGGTGCTATGCTAATAAAATTAATATTAAATCTTATTATTTTTATTATTAGTAGTAGTAGTAGTAGTAGTAATATTTTCACATGGTGTGTTTTGAAAATGATCTTTGTTCCATGATTAATGCCCTATGAGGGATTAAGATATGATTGCAGGTTTAAATAATTCATGCCCTTTTAAAGGCAATAATGTTTATTATGTCTATCGCTGACTAACAGCCAGTCGAATATGGGATGAGATGGTAAGCTATTACCCCACACACGATGCATTTTTTTAATTTCTGCGTATTCCTAAGGAAAACAAACAAGTATTTGTAATCAGTCTGTCCAATATTACTGTAATAACACAGAATGTTTAGAAACATAAACCTATGAGGATGTAGTGCTGTTGCAGATCATCTCCTTTTTATTATTTATACTCAAATTAAATGCAAAAGGTGTTTACATGTCTCCATATATCATCATAACCACTGGCTTGTGGTGCATTGTGTGTGCACTATTATTATAACTATGGATAAAAATAAAATAAAATACATTTTAAAATTCTCTTTGTTTCTCATTGACCATACTAAGAAAAATCCCATGCAAGTGAAAACAAAACAATATGAAACCTGAGAACTTGAACATGTGGACGCTTTGTCAACACGACTCCGACATTTATATTCCACATGGTTAGCACACTGACTGACATTAATGTGGGTTAATATATTGACAGTAATAAGGGGAGCAGGGGTCTGGCTGTGTGTAATCCACGCAGGGCTGCGTCATTAGGGCTCTGGACGGATCTGGTATCACTTCAAACACTCGTGTGTCCCCTCCACTGCGCACAGTGTAGCCTGCTATAATGAGCAGGTGCCAGGAAGAGCGTGGAAACAGACATGGCACTGTAGTTTACACACATGTAACAATGTACCAGCCATTATCGTTCATCACGGCCGGTAATAAGCCTTTTATCTACACACAATAAACAGCAAGTGAGCCAGACAAACAGGCTAATAAGACTAATAATCACAGACGGTGGCCACTCACCCAAAATCCTGGTCCATGGATTTGAAGAAGAATTTGTAGCTGTTGACCGGCCGATTGTTGAGGACATTTTTAAAATCCGCTAAGGTGACTTTCTCCGGAGAAACGGACAGTTTGACCAGGTACGGAGTCTCCTCCTCGTCTATGTGATATATGATTTTAGTCTCCGCCATGAGAGAGTGAGGGGAGGACAGTCATTGACACAGGAAAGGAACAAGGGTTGGCAGCGCAATAAACAGGCCTGCTGTGTTACCAGCTACCCGTGGAATAACATAATAGCGTCCCCTAATACAGAAACCTGCACACTCCACGGTGGAAGATACGGCTCCGTGTGGTGGACAAACAGGGCGAAAATCCCGACATAATCGCGTTGTGAGTGTCTGTATTCCTGCTCCGGTGTGAGGCGGTACGGTGGCTCTCTCGGCACTAAAACAGGAAGGGACAGTCCACATCCTTGCTTGCGATATGGAGTTGGGAATATTGCTATTTTTTTTACAAGGTAATTGGTTAGACAGTGCTGTCATCTAGTGGTGTGTCTGGGCTGTGCGCGAGCCTTTATGACTGACTTATACAACACACTCATACTGTACAATATACTGTACAGACATACCATGGAACAAAGAGGAAGTGCCTTTATCAAGCCTGAAATCTGTTTTCATTTATTACTACTAACTACAACATGTAATATTACGGTGTCAAGAGGTAGAAATTTAACTCAATATTAATTCACTTCAATTAAATATGTTTTAAAATATATATTATTATACACATATAGTCTAAATATAACGACCTATTTCTAGATAACTGCCAAATGTCTGATCAGATGTATTTTACCAGAGCAAAAATCCTGAAGAATAATATTAAAAACATTTTTAAATATCGGTTCAGCTATTAAGAAAAATAATAAATAAAATTAAATAGAAAAATACATATGCAGCGCTGTGAAAGATATAGAGGGAAAGCAGAACCAGCTGCTCGAATGATCGCATCAGCCAATGGGCTTTCCTCCCCAGTTAAAAGGCTCATTAAAACTGTCTATAACAATCATTACAAATGACAGCAATAATAATTAGACGCTAATCACGTGATTGTAACTGATTTATGTGACTGATCCTCTCAGGAGCTGAACAGGTGGACGCTTTTTAATGTAGAGCTGTTTTATAATGTCACCTGCATTTAATTTTTTACTTAAGATTTAACATTTATTTTAAATAATTACTTCTAATTAATCAGTGAGACAGTACTGAGTGTGATGGAAGGTCTGATGGAGGAGCCATCTGCAGCCCAGGCACTACTACTACCCCCACCCACCCACACACACACTACCAAAAACAACAACTAAAACAACACACACATATATATGTAAAAACAAACAAACAATATAAACAAACATGAACACACACACACATACTTACAACAACTAATAACATACACAGATGGCAAAAACACCAATGTAAACAAATAAGCGCACACACATAAAACATCCACTTTGATACACACACACACACACACACTCAAAAACACGCTAACACCTCATAAACAACACACACACACACACACACACACACATACCAAGCGTTATATTTTCCTGCTTTTTTCTTGATAGTAAGAATTGTATCTTTTCTTTCACATCTCATTATCACTTTGGTAGTATTGCTTTTATTACATTCATGCTAATAAAGAATATTGAATTGAACTGTGTAAGTAAGTGAACACGACGTTAATGCCTGCTAAAACAGATGTCTACAGTGTCTCTGCCGCACTCATCCCTCTACTATTAAAAAAATGTTTAATGACTTACCTCAAATGTTCTTCCTCTTTTACTCCCGATCCTCAAGACTTCAGAGGGAGGCTACTGATACAATATTAATTCAAATTATAGGTCCTTATTTAAACATTTCTAATCACCTCTGTGTTTGAAATGTGCTCTGTAAATAATGCTGGCTTGTCCTCTAAGAAGTGGAACAAACAGTGATCAGTGAGGCTGCAGCTACTGTTCTGAATTTTTATTGGGAGAAATCTTTTCTTGAAAAGAAACCAACAGAAAAGTGTGCGCAAGTTAGCGAAAGACAAAGAGGAAACAAGGGGGTGAAAGGAAACTTTGTGATTTAGCTTGGAGACAGTAGACTCTCTGTTTCCTGCAGTAAAACTCATACAGACAGTTTCTAACATATTATTAGACCAGCAGATTTAGTAATGTTAATTCAGTGTTTTTAGAAAGCAGGGTACATTGTTCATGACTGATGCACACACGTTCTGCACAGCCGGTTAGAGATCAAACGAATGGTCCTTTTTTTCCTGAGCTTTGGTCGACTGAGCCTTAAGTCCTGTAATTTCATTAGTTTTCACCTGATAAATTATCAATGAATAAACGTATTGTACATTTATACTCTACAGTATACATCCACTTGGGAAACATATTATATGGAGAGAAATTTAGGTCCATAAAATCTATTTAAAAGAGCAAAGTGCTGGGAAAAAAAGGGGGAAAGGTCAGATAATCCTTCAAAATGTATCGCTAGAAATTGGCGGCACTTGTTTCCGAACGCTGTCTACATACAGTAAATTAGCAGTAAATTCATGTAGTAATACCTTTACAAATTACAGTACAATTTGTGCACAAAAGAAAATGCTCAGATGCAGCCCTGTAAGCATGCAAAGTACACATAAAACATACTTTAATAAACAGCATGCAATTTGTAAAAACATTTTTAAAAAACGTGATAAAAAAATGCAAAATATCCAACATAAACCAATGAATGAATGCAAAGAGTACGGATCAAATACATGTTTTACCATTTAGTATTATCAGCTGGTGAGAATGCAAGTTATACAAAAAATAACATGTAAAAACATATGGTGGCTTTTAGTGAAAAAGCTTAGTGTGTTAGAGTTACAGCAGAGGGAGCTTTCCTCCTGTGTCTCGTGGGTTTCCTCTGTTTTCTCCTCCTCTTCACGGTCCTTTATACTCTTCCGGTGTTTGCTCTGGACCTGCCAGCAGCATCTCAGAAACATCGCTCATTTCCACATCTTCCCTTCAAAGTCTGCAGGAGGCGGTGGGGGAGGGGAAATGTTATCTGTCTCATCTGAGGCTGTGGTAATGTTACTATTAGATGTTTGTGTACTGAAATAAACTCACCGTTATTGCACTCTTTGGCCATATCTCTCTCTTTTAGCAGGTTGTTTTTGTAGTCTGTGGGTTGTAGTAGAATAACAGGTTATAAAAAAAGCACCCATTTTTTATTAATGTGTGTTTTACGGCGTGTGTGTACGGTTCTTACCGTACCTGAATTCAGAGGTGCTTGGTTACAGGCCTTCAGCTCTGTGCATTCTAAAGACATTTCATCTCTGCTGATCCGGCTGCCCCTGCAAAGAAATACCTAGTGTTGTTTAAAACTGGGTTTTAACCTAAATGAAAAATTGTACATTATTTATAGTCTTGTGATTTCTTACCGATCAGATCCACGCAGCTCATACTCCAGCCCTGTTCAAAGGATAAAACACACAATCTCAACAACCCTGTATCTTTCCAATGTGCTCTTCGTGAAAAGGCTTTTATAATATTACAATATGAACCTGTCGTCAAACACAAGCCAAGAAGAAGGGTTGGGTTAGACGCTCTAACATTGTATCCAGGTGCATCACACCCGTGGGTGTTTTCAGAATCAGAATCAGAAATACAAAGCATAATACATGTATATATTATGCGTATATACTGTATAATATGAACCAAGAAAACCCTTTACATTTTATAATAAACTAATGGTAACAAAATCATTTCACTTTTTTACATCTCTAGTCAGTAAGTGTTTAATGACAGCAGTTAAGGTGCGCTTTTGTAAAAAGGTCACTAAATCTCTTGGGATTTTAAGAAAAATAATGAGTTTTGTCAACAACACTTGTTTTTTAAACATTATATTATAGTTTAATTTATCCATATTCATCTTACTCTAATATTGTATTACAACTATCTCGTAAGAATATTACAGCTATAAAAACAGTTGCACCTCTCTCTCTGACATAACAACATAAGCATTGTTCAAATCTGTACATTTGTCTTTAAATTGTTATTTAATAACACAGATTTACCTGTTTGTTTAGACACTATTTTGTTAACAATTCACAGTTACACAGGCTAATCATCTCCATGTTCCTCTGTATAAAACATCTTTTGGTCAGTTGTCAATCAAACATCAGGGAGTTATTTTGTGGAAATCAAACCCTTTGTATCACTGTCTATGTAAAAAAAATAATTTTAATATTTTCTGCTGTCAAAACATAAATTGGATCACTAAAGATATTGTTTGTTATTCTATCGTCTAGCAACATTTTTTTTAATTTTTTTTTGTTAAAGCTGCTGTGAGGATCTTTAGGTTTGTGTTGATTTTGGCGCCCCCTGTGGACAAAGCCGTACCTCTTATCTCTTTTCTGATTTTATCCTGTTCATGCATAATGGTTGTTCTTAACAAAATATCTTATGCTTTCTTGAACAGCCACATGTGTCTCTCACTTAAAATGTTTGCCCTGGAAAATGTAAACAAAGGCAGCGAGCAGATTCAGGCATTAAAAATAACTATACAGAAATAATAATTCTTGTCGCTGATGGTCTGGTTTGCTTTTGTAGCTCATACAGAGCAATCAGAATTAATTTCAGTCTGTTTTATAACTTGCAAAAAACTCCTCACAGGAGCTTTAACTTAAATTCTGCATTTTTATTGATGTGAAAACTGATATTTAGGCTGCTTTGGTGGTTTGGATCACCTTTTAATGACGTCTGGATGTGGTTTTAAAATAAGCCATTTGCAGGTTTCTACCACATCCACACACATGCTTTAATAATTTGTTCATGTGCTCTGCATCTCTTAGTTATATTTTATTCTTGTGTGAAACTAATAAACTAACTAATAAACTAATAAACTCACTTTGAATGATAATAAAGAGTGCATACATTTGCATCAGAATAGAGCTTTTTATACATAAAATCCTGGGAGAGAATCCCTCATACGCCCCGTCTGGGGTCTAAGGCTCCACAATGTCCTCATATTCCAACACATTGTAGTAAGTGTAATGCAATATATCTTTAAAAAATGATACTGCGTGGCAGAAAAAAATGATTTTATACCATTTGCAGTGAGCAGCGTCAAATCCTAATCTCGCCTAGGGCATCAGAACAGCCGGAGCCGGCCCTGCTCATGTCCTACACTTTTACAGCCACCGCTCCACCCCTGATCATACCTCTCTTTTTGCGCCGTCGAGTCAACACAATGACAGCGACAACGATGAACGCCAGCAGTAAGAATGTTGCCAGGAAGTAGCCCAAGTGCTGCAAGAAGTAACCTCGGTGCTCCGGGAGGATGACGGTCACCACGCGGGGACTCTCCGACTCCTCTGTCCCTAAAGGAAGAACACGAGTAAAAGGTTACAGACAGAGCCTGTGGGAGGAATAATAGATACTCTACATGGTGATTCACAATACAACTCAATTAAAATAACTGTTCATCGTAGAGGATTTATTGTCGTGTTCTAGCTGTGATATGTTGGATTTGTACAGCAGATTGACATGATGGCAATAAACAACCTTTTCTACATAACTAAACATTTCTGTTCCCCTCGAGGCTCCTTCCTTTTCATTTGTATCCAGAGACAGAAGGAGAGCAGGAGTTAAATGTCAGAATGCCGCTCTGTGGTAATGACTTCCAGACCTGATGTCATGCAGCTGTTATGTTTTTTTTTCTCCTCAGAAAAAAAAACACCAGGCGGACCAGAAAAAGGCGAAGTGTGAGGAAAGAGAGACAAACTCTGTTATGTGGTCTGTCTGCACGTCTGTATGACTTTTCCATTTGGGCCTTTTATACGTCGTCTCACAAACACACACACACGTCTAGTTTCTGCATGCACGGAAAATACATCTGTGACACCTTAAAGCAGAGCTCATCAGAGCCTCGCAGGCCGGTCTGAACACATATCTGCAGGAGGCTACAGGCCTCACAGTGACCCGGACTGTTTGTGTACACTTTGCAGACAGTTGGAAATAATTATTAAAGGCAACAAGCTCAGAACATAGACACTGGGCTTGGAGATGCAAGACTAAAACAACTGGGAACTGTGCTACTTTTGCAGAATAACACTTTAAAGCATGTTTTTTATTGGAGGATTTCACTTTAAATTCAAATGCAGCTTGATCACGAAAGCAAGACTACAGAAAAATAGCCTAGTAGAGACATCAAACCTTTCCCTCTTGGATATTTATCTTAAATACAACATTACTCTGTTGTCTCATTAAAGCAGCCGAGTTGTGCATTGAAAATTCAGCATCACTTGGGGCCTTAATGAGGAAAACATTTCATGTACCGTCTCTGATCGTGCTTTCAAAACCATCATGTCCAGACGCTGATTCCGACTTAATGGCCCCGGTCTGAGACAGGGGCTCGGTCTGCAATTATCGCCTGTCATTGTTTAATGTAGCCAATATGCATGAGATCGCAAAGACGTGTCCAAGGTCGTCGTCTCTGGAGCTCAAACTGTCTCAAGCGGCGCTGCAGCCGCGTCGTTACCATTCTCCTGACAGATCTGACATGCGCGTGCGTGTTAGCGGCTCTCTCACATATGCCGCACAGAGGTTAAGCCTGTGTTTTTGCTCCTGTGGGATGCGCATCATTTGCAAGTCGATGAACTGGAGGGGAGCGTCTTCATTCTCAAAGATAGAGATTTTCTGCTGGATGTCTGACAGCTCACAAAACGCCTCCTTCATGAGTACAAAGAAAACAGATTCTACTCGTGTTTGCCATAAATGATTAGAGCATTAAAGCGCAGCAGCTCTCGTGACAGATGATTGCTGGCGCCTTCACGCGCTCGAACATCTTGGATTTAATCTAAAACGCTTGAAGACCAGCGATGCATGAAGAAGAAATGACTCCCTAGATGATGTTTGCTTAACAGATGCAGGCAGGATGCCATCTTTCCACGTGTTCATTTCATCCAAACATACTTATGAAGCTAATGAACATTTCTCTACAAGGCAGGAGGATCTATAGTCCCAAACATACCTCCATCCCCTCCCCTCACTTCGCTCTTTCATGTCACAGCTGGCCCAGATGTTGAACAGATGTATCCGACTTCCTTTAACTTAACACAGAGGCTGATACACATCAGCGGAGAAACAGAGCAGACTGGGAGAAAAGAAGAATAAACAGAACTGGAGATACCGTGTAACCAGTCTAGACACGTGGTCGGGACTTTTGGAAAATGGGGTTAAATGGAGCGGGGGAAAAAACACAAGATATGACCCTCCACTCCCAAAATGACTGGCTGTTGGAGCCGACTCCTCTGCACCGTGCGGTTAAAATGTCTCCAGCTGTTAAAGAAAAAAAACAGGCAGCCAAGGAAAATGTGACCACTTCCTTAAAAGCTGTTTACTGGAGCTGCTTGTCAAGCAAAAGCTGCTAATGGTTCGGTCCAATTTGCAGAGCAGATTTCACTTTCAGCAACTGACAGGGAGATTTCTTCCTTTGTGACCCGACTCGCTCCTGCATTCCTTCGACCTCCTCCCTCCCGCCTCAGCTCAAACACAAAAACAGAGAAGTCCGAGGAGAGAGCTGGCAAGAAGAGGAGCTGATTTAACTGACCAACTATGCCTATAAATACAACAACAAAAACACCCAGGAGCTGTGTCGTCGCTCTTTGCACAATTCAACCAAGAGGGGAAAAACGCTAACCATCATGAGCAACTGGAAAAACAAAGTCAAAGTGTTGTTGTAATGTTGTTAATTCTCGGTGACCTACTTGGCTCTGGAACATCATTCTGGAAACTCCTGGTTGCTGTTGCTGTGGGGGCGGCCGGAAGCGGCGGTCCCACGGTGAGCCTGAAGATGCGCCTCTCGTACATGCCGCAGTAGTGGTGATGGAGGTGGCAGGAGTACAGGCCTTTGTCGACGGGCTTCAGGTCAGAAATGGAGAGTGAGAAGTCCCCTAAAGTGAAAGCGTCCTCCTCCACACTCATCTTGCTCTGGGCGAAGAGGGGTCCATAATCCCGGCGCTCTCCCGAGGCATAGAGGTCCACCAGGCGGTCGGCCCTGTCAGGACGCACCCCAGGGGCCTGGAAGTCCCAGTGAGCCACCTGCTGCTGATCCTCCTGGAGACCCTCTCTCCACAGGGGGCGCCGGTTCACACAGGGCAGCACCACCGAGCTGCCGAGCAGGACCACGAAGACGGTCTTCTCTCCATCCCAGTAACGCCTCTCCTTCCGAGCTGGAGAAATACGATGGTTAAAAGATCACTATGTAATCTGTTTGATGCGTTATGACTCATGTAATAAGTATGATCAGGAGGCCGCACCTGATTTAGTGACGTTGAGCTGGATCTGGATGGACTGGTGGATCTGGCAGTAGTGATGGTGCAGATTACAGGTGTACACTCCTTTGTCATTCGTGACCACATCTGAAAAATAAGCACAAACAGAAAAGTTATTTTAATCATATAATGGACAAAAAGCATGTCCAGAGGCATCGTCCTCATCCAATAAAATACAACGTAAATCAGAGTCTCACTGTCGATGACGAGGGAGAAGTTTCCGTCGTTGAAAGCAGAGTCGGGGATGGAAATGCGTCCCTTGTTGTAGCCGTTGTAGACCCTCTGACGTCCTCCAGGGGACATGTCCATGACTCGCTCCACAGAGTACTCCGGGCTGCTGCGCATCACGTCCCAGTGCACCACCCTCTGCCGGTCCTTCAGCGCGTCCCGGGTCCACACCATGCGGGGGCTGTGGCACGGCAGGACGGCCTTAGTGCCCGCAGGGAGGGTGATGTTCTTGGCCTCCACTACCACGCCGAGCTTGCTGCTGCCGCCGCTCTGACACCATGCTAAGATTAAGAAATAAACACTCAGTGACAGAAAGAGAAGCACCAAACATGAACTACTATGCATTTAGCTTTATTGAGTGAGTGCATGGAAGAGAAATGTCTCACCTGCTGGCAGGAAGAGCACTGCAAGAACTGCAACAGACAAAAACATGAGCAGTTAGAGTTTTGTCCTACTGACGCACTTTGTTTGTACTTTTGAGCTCCTTTAAGTGAACACAGGGAGCCGTCCATCCTCTAAGAGACATTTTTTTAGGAGGGGTAAATTAATACATGCATACTAAAAGGGTCATCATATAATCGTTTGTCAAATAGGATCCAGAAATGTCTCACTTTGGTAACTTGAGAGACTTAAGACTTTGTACGTTGCTGCTTCTCTTGCAAAAAAGAAAGTATGAATGTTTGATATTTGTATTTAAAGTTTTTAAACCAAACATAATGTAAATTTACGGATATTTGGACCTTGAATCGGTACTAAATTAGGAGCTGGTTGGGAACAGAAAGAGCCGGCTTTTATTGCCGAGCAGAGCCGAATGATCCGGCTCACTGAAAAGAGATTTCCATCCCTACTTCTTTCTGTTGTATAACAATCTTCCTGTTCTCTAAAAGGCTTGTTAAATACGTATATAAGACTCAGCAGAAAGTTGTAATGGTTTTGGAGTTAAGGTTTGACCTGGACTGACCCAACGGGGAAAGATTGAAGCACTGGAGCAGACGTGGGTTCAGAGAGAGGACTGTTTAAAACAACAGAGGAAAAATGAAGAAAGAAGGACATGGTGAAAGTTCCAAGCAGAAAAAAATACACCTGGTGTCAATAAAAATCTCTTGAAAACAAATCCTCCTGTTTGTGTCCAGAGATAGGACTTTTTCCTACAGCACATTTGCCTATTTCTTATGCCTTATTTCCCACAGTGCTATTTCGTCGCCTGTTTACTGAAGGCCCAGCGGAGACGCGTGCAGCCAAAGCACACAGAGCCTCTATTCATCCTGGCCGCTGCTGCTGGCTTGTTGCAAGGCCATGATCCTGAGGGGACGAAAGAATCGAGCTGCTATTCAGCTCACTTCAGTCACACTACCTGGTGTCAACACCAAACACCTGCGTATTTTTACTGTACTGCTCATGGGTGCTGTGACCTCTCGAAGCCAGAGGTGCAGACGTCTATGTGGTGTTATTTATTTTGTGTGTAACGAATGTGAGGAGAGATTCAGTGCGTACAAAATGTGATTGCTATTTTAAATGCAGAGATATGCCATGATTAATTCATACCTTCAAAGGACAGAAGATTAATGTAGGACAAATTAAAAGAAACAATCCAAGTACGATTAGAATCAGATAAATCCAATAAAAGTATGTTTTAAGAGAAGACCACCGGATGTCCTGCGGTAGACCACTCCAAAGCTCTGAGGCCCCTTACTGTAAACTCTCTGTCTCCTCTGGTTTTATGCCGTATCCTGGAAACAGTTCAAAGACTTCTTACTGAGGACCTTTAACCACGCACAGGCTCACACTGTACTTAAAAGGGAAAACGAGTAAGAAGTGAGGCCGTGGAGAGCCTTAAAGGGATACTCAGTAAGATCTTACTCGTAGTAGTGAGATGGTAAATGGTAAAATGGACTGTACCTATATAGCGCTTTTCTAGTCTTCCAACACTACATGTCACATTCAGCCTTTCACACTCACATTCACACACTGATGGCAAAGGCCTACGTGCCAATCTCCAATCAGTATCTGTACATTCATACCCGATGGCTATGCCTTCGAGGGCAATTTGGGGTTCAGTTTCTTGCCCAAGAACACGTCGACATGTTGTGCATCGCAGTCAGGAATTGAATCTTAAAGTGAGAACCTTGAAATTCTCAGTTTGTTTGTTTTTTGGCGGCACCTAATGTCCCAGATAACCAGGCGTCCACGGTTGGCTCTGGTTGTAACTCTTGATTTTCCTCGCTGACGGTCGCTTTCCTTTTCAGAATGTTTGCCTTCATCTGAGCGTCGAGTTTGTTTCTTTTTCTTTGGATTTTCACTTATTGTTGAAGTTGTATCTGTAGTCATCCATCTTTTCTTTGTTTGTTCAGCCATAGTAGATTACTGTTTACTCGCAACACTTGCAGAGACCGGAAAAGCAGCCGCTTAGCTCCGCCTACCCTCTCTGGCAGACCAACCACTGCTGGGCGTCAAAAGACGTTTATCTAAATGAAAATCTTCCAGATTATTACTTTAACCTTCCAATCGACTCTACCACTGAGTCCCAGCCGCCCCCTTCAAGACCAAATAAACAGGGACCAACTCATGACAAGAACCAGAGTGTGTATGGACTGAGACAAAGCCAGACCAGATCAAGGCAGGACGAGACTGAGTCAAGACCACAAGAGAGCAAGACCTAGTCTGCACGACACACTTACAATAAAATGTGGAACGCGCAAACAAAAGGCACGCCATTTTTAAAAGCTTATTTTTGTTTATGACTTTATGACGCCGCATCCAGGACTATGGCCTTTGTATATTGGGGCTGCAGATTTAACCGCTGAGCTAAATAAGGTACTCCTACAACTGATCCCCATATACAGCCATATATTTTAGACCATACAGTTTGTTTGTTTGTTTGTTTGTATTAAGGGCACCATGAAAACGGTCTTGATCAAACAATAAGTATTGCAGAGGCTCGTTCAAGGGTGGAGAACACACATAAAAAACACTAGCTGACAGTAACTTAAACATCTTTATAAATTACTACTTGCACGCCTCAGTAACATTAACGGACTGATAATAGTGTCAGGATTATTAGAAGGATTTCTATTTGATACTTTCAGTGCATTTTTTCTTAGACTACTTTAATACAGTGACGGTTTCACTGCAGGGCTTTGATGGATTAGTTTCGTATACTTGTTTTACTTGGGCTAAAGATCTGAATACTTCTCTACCGCTGCGTTAAAGCAGCAAATAAGAAACAGCTCAGACAGTGGCTTTTTGATCACTGACATGGCCTTGAACCAAAGGCTGTTTGAAACAGACCAAACGACCCTTCTCCTTCCAGATGTTTAGCTCATCATGGCTGACTCACTTCATATGTGGGCACACAGGAAACAAGAGTCTGTTCATCTCATCAGATCCAAACAACACTTCACCTGAGAGCTGCTGCTGTGCTTTATACAGAGAGTTTAACCCAGCAGAGCATGCAGAGATTTATAAGTATGAACTATAATAATAATGAAAGCTGAGCATCATTCCGGCACACACACTGGCAATCTGAGAGGAGACCTCATGCTGGAAAACTTCAGTGGGTTTCTTATTGAGGGGTATAAACTTTCCTGCAGAAGGTAAAACAAAGTGTCCCAGTCTCTGTAATTTTCTCTCATGTCTCCTCCAGACACACACAGGCTGGTGACTCACCGGGCTGGTTTAAGCGCTAAACACTTAACAATGTGCTATTGAGTTACTAGCTTTAATAACAGGCATTTACCCAATGAGCTGCTAAATCGCTGTTGCCATTCGTAACCCCGGGAGTCACATTGAGAATCACTTAACAGATCTCTAAAGTGAATCACAAACGGTTGTATAAGTTTAACTAAGGCAGAAAGCTCGTGTTTGTTCAGCATTATTTCTCTGATTCATTGATTTTGAGGGTGTGTGAAGTTTACTCACAGCCACGTCACGGGCTGAGAATAAACCAAACAAATGTGCCCAGCTGCAGACTCAGCTAAACATACAATGATGCATTCAGGGGCCCTGGAGAGTTTATTGACTCTGCTGTGGAGACACTCAGGTGTGCGTTAGATGGCAGCCAAGACGTTGCAGTTATTTTTAGGCAAATTATGCATTTTCTGTCAAAGTTGGTTTTAAAGTTGTTGCACTTGTTTACAAGGCTCTTAAATTCTGGGACCAGACTGCAGAATTAATACTTTGTTGTGTTTTAGAGCGTCATTAAAGTGGAGATCCTGCGCAGACAGTTTTCTAAATATAAACTAGAATAGGAAAAATCTAGAGGTCAGATGTTTTTAACTTTGCATGAGATGTATTTTCTGTGACCATCATTAAAAGGCTTTAAACATTCCCTTTAAGCAGCTGTCACTCTTCCTGTCTTTTATTCTTATTATTCACATATTCTGTTGTGCTAAGCATAAAGCTTTGTTTGCTATGTGATGGCTGTTTTGTTTGTTTTTCATTTGATTGCTATTTTTATTGCAAAGAATTTGAACACGTTTTAATTCCCCTGTTTTGAAAAACTCCCTCTGTATGAAATGTGGTATAAATGTAAAGTTTCATTCTTATTAATAATAAAATTACAATTACTATATTATAATTATTATTACTATTATTATAATAATTATAATTATTGTATTACCACTGCAAGTAGGCTACCTTTCACTGCGTTAGCATCATAATTATATACCATATGATAATAAATTAAATCCTTATGCCTTTCATTTTTCTTTAATTTATTGTTTTCTGTAGATTTACATTAGATGTATTAGATGCTGATAGATAACTCTACAAAGAACATGTTTGTTAATATTAGTATAAATAATACTGTATTTATTATAATGAAGCTGATGGTAAGTTCGAATGATGACATTTATTGTAAATCTGATCAAGCCCAAATATGTTTGAAGGCAACTTAAAGCTCCGGTGAGGAACTTTCAGTTTGTGTTGATTTTGGCGCCCCCGGTGGACAAAGCTGGACCTCTTATCTCTTTGCTGATTTCTTCCTGTACATGCTTAAGTGGAAAAATCCCATCCTGCTTTCTTTAACAGTCATATATATCACTCACTTTAAATTCTTGCCCTGGAAAATGTAAACAAAGGCAGCATGTAGTTAATCGCTTAGTCTGACACCTACCCCCCGCCAGCAGTTTCAGGCATTATAAATAACTATATAGAAATAATCAATCTTGTCGCTGATGGTCTGGTTTGCTTTTGCGGCTCATATAGAGTCATCACACTAAATTTCAGTCTATTTCATAACCAGTGAAAAACTCCTCACAGGAGCTGTAAGTTTTGGGGGGGGGGTCTCTTTTCTAATAAAATCTCTAAACAAAGTGGGAATAGAAAGTTGTTACTCGAGCTGTACAGAACCCGAGCACGTTACCTTTTAGTGACCTTGAGATTTTATGTCTTGCGTGCAGCTACAAGTTTATAAGCGTATCTTGTTCAAAACAGCAGTTCTGGACTTTTCCACGTCCTGTTGTTGATGATCGTTCATTAAGACAGCACCGATCATAAACAAGGTAGAGGTGGTAATCCCCCTCCTCCACGCAGCCCACTCACGGTGAAACACTCATTACTGACACATATAATGACAGGCTGCAGGATTGTGCTGACTCCTCAGCTCAGACCGCAGTTAAGTAGAAACACATTGGGCAGCAGCCATAAAGAATACCACAAACACTGTTTATCCGCAGGCTGAGGCTGGTCAAAGCATGCTGCGTTACTGTGCATGCTCCGTTTTACTTTCAAGTCCACGAGGCTCCATTTTTGATAGGCTACATATTTTATTCAGAGCTCTGAATATTTCAAAATAAAAGCTGTCAAAGTAAAATAATGCTAATTCTCTTATCTTGAATGAAAATACTTAAGCAGGAAATATAGTTTTAAATAACATAAGATCGATATACAGACAAACATAAAGTCTGGTTTCAATGCTTATCGAAATAAAATATGTAGGCTAACTAAAAATATTTGTTTAGAGTGTTGGGTCAACATTAAGTAAAAACCCGTGGAGTATGTAAATACAAAGAACACAAAAAGACGAAGGGATTCTTGAATTTGAAGACTAGTTTTAGAAGTTGATCATGCGGATGGTTACTGCGTTAAAAAATAATCAAACGCAAAAACTAGCTTGACAAACAGCAACCAAAATGAGAAGTTTAAAAACTGCAGCTAACACCGGGTAATTGCTGTATTATGTCGTTTAATTTACAGCTTAAAATCCAAATAGAACCAGTGGAAGGACTTTTTAAATTGTATTTTAAAAGAAGACATTAACAGCGCAGTAGTACCTAGTCTGACCTAAATAGTTTTGGGCTTTTGTTCCAGACAGAAACCTGGATCCAATTATGGCTGCATGAAAGTTTTCTCAAGTTACTTTTCTTTTGTAGGATAAAATGCAAAAACTTACTTCGGAGGAGACTCATGTCGAGGCGCATCGTTCTCACCGAGCTGGCAGCCGACAGAGGTGCAGTGAGCATCAATTGATCAAACAAAAGAAGCTTCAAGTTCAGCGAGCAGCAGCAGCAGCTCAGCTGTGTTTTGTTGAACTTCTGCTGTGAGGAGCCTGCATGGGGCTCCGCCTCCACCGTCCATGAAATCCAACACTGCTCTGCCTATGTGCTGCAGTCTTCACCAAAAACATGTGTACTTATAGGATAATAAACTTTGGAATGTTTTGTAGGAAACAATAATATACCCACATCTGCGAGAAATGCACTGCAATTAACATCCTTCTAATCTTAACAGAAACACAGTCCCAAAAGATATAGTGTACCATCCATCAATCCAAAACTGACGAGTCCTTGTATTAACTGAAAAACAAACAAACTCTACTATTAAATACATGAAGATATGAGGAATCTACAATGGTCGAAAGGAAGGAATTTTAGACAATCCTTTCTCATCTCCCATATTTCTATAAGAAAGGCTGGTTACTGGATTAAAGTCCTCAAAGTCAGATCTTTTTTACTTTGACGCCTATTATCAGTCTTATTATACCATCTATCTCTATTTGAAAAGGGTATGAGATCTGCTAAAAGATTAAACTTAAACTTAGTAACCACTGTCAATGGCCAGTTAAGGGTGAGCGCATCCTTTTTTACAATACTGCCACCCACAGTACAAACAGGGAAATGTAACTTGTCCTATAATCGTCCTATAATAAGGGCAATAGAACACTACAGCACACCATGCCTTGGGCTTGCCAGAGAAGGATCTTTATTAGATTATGTACACTTTCTTAGAAATAATGGTACACACAGGGAGCAGGTCCTCATCACTGGAACATCCTGCAATTAGGCTGCAAAGCGCAGGACGTAGGGTGATTGTTCAAACAGCAGTATGTGTGAAGTGTGGTGTGTGCAGCACTGGCCGGTGTGACACAAACTTAGATGACTTAAATGTTTGTGTTTCTCAGTCCCTTTTGTTCCCATGCTGCTTAATGAAGATCTTAGGTGTACTCCATCCATCTGGAGCCTTCTTCAGTCCAGCTCTTGTCCAAATTTTCTTCAGGTCGTCCTCGAATTGTCTCTGCAGAGGGCAAACGCACACAGTTGGTAAATAGGGAAAGTAAATTTATATAAAGCTTGTTTTGGGAAACTATCAAAATGAGAGTATGTCAGGCACACGAGACCACCAGTTCTACATAGAATGAACATTTTCTTTCAAGATGAGAATTTTTTTTAAATATAATATGAAAGTATTATGTTTAGCATAAAAATCTACGGCAAGTGGCAAGAATTAAAGTAAAATACTACAATTAAGAGTTAATTTTCTTATCAATCTATCACACCAAATACTGATATTAATGATACCACTTGTCAGTATGCTGCATGCTGATTTGACAACACAATCCTTTTTTATTTCCATGCAAAACAAATCCTCACCTGCTTCCTTCTCCCCCTGCTCTCCATCACTCTCCTTCTTAAGAATTTAGTCCGTCTTTGCAGCTTCCTGTATTTATGCCGGTTCATCCTCCGCCGTCTGATCTCGATAACATTCTTACACTTAAGGGGTGTCGCTGAACCCTCCCCATCCTCCAAAACAGGGACAGAGATGGGTGGCAGCAACTTCTCTTCCACAAGCCCTACGTCCTCCTGTGGCAGAGGTGACTCTTGAGGGGGAGGAAGGGAGTAGCGCAGGGAGAGCCAGCTCTCCAGAGGACTAACTGACAGCTTGCGTGGCACAAGGGCCTCCTCCAGTTCTGGCTCAAGTTGGACCCATCGAGGAGGAGAAGTGTTGTCGGCTGCTGTTGAATAGTTTCTCTGTTTCTGTGTTAGTGAGGTGCAGTAAGCAGGAAGCACCTGCTGTACACAGCCATTAAAATGTTCTCCATGGGCTTTAAGTGCACCTACGGATAAAGGAAATTATGTAATCTTGGGTCACATTACTTAAACAGGAAGTTAAAGGTAATTAAAATGAATAAACAGATATTTGTTCATACTTACACGTCGCTCTGCGTAACTGGCTTAGACGTAGGGCTATCTTGGAAGTAAACATTGTGAACTATGATCTAAACTAAGTCATCGGAAATGGTCACTGGTCCTGTTGGAAAGAGTAAAGAAGTGTGGTTAGTCACAGCTATTCCATTGAGCTTTCAGATTAACTTTTAGTTATTAGACAATACATAGATTAACCTCAACATGTGAATCGGTAAAACGAAAACGGAGGACAAATGCTACAAATTTTCTGAGCCACGGGAAACATCATGTGAATTTATAACGGTAAAAATGCAAAATATAAAAAAGCTGGTCATTTGCGGCTATTTTATATTTACGTGTCCAACGTCTGGATTAGCATTAGCTAAGCCTAAAGTCTAGCAACCGACGAAAACTGTTGTCTTTAACTAAATTCAGAATGACAAAACTTACTGATGATGCTCAGCAAATTAGAAATAATAAACATAAACATATTAAGACCAAGATTCCAGTTATAATTCAATTACCGGTGCCCAGGCTTTCAGAAGTGCTTGGGTTAATGCTAATGCTAGCTAGCAATGTAACTCCATAAACGTTGAAGTCTCGATATTGTCACTATGAAAGTTTAAACTGAAATGATTTCTTCCGTAAATTATTTCACAACATGGCTATAAATAATTTATTTGTTATACAAACCATTAGATTATCTCGTATTCGTGTGACCGGGGTCTTCAATGTGACTTCAGGACACCACTTCCGGGCCGTGTCACAAACATTAAATGCGCTTCCTGTTTCTCATAGCTGACAGAGGTTCCGCCACAGCAGCGAGCCTCAGAAAATCTCCTGGGGGATTTAGAGGCAGTTTAGCTTTCAATTTTAACAATAGAAATAATAGTATTAATAATATTAACGGGGATAAATAATAAATTAACAAATGAATAAATAGAAGTTATGTTTTTGTCCCGATGCTTTAATAACTGTTCGTGATGATGATCCTAATTCTATGAAATGAAAATACATCGAACCTTAATCGTAGACTTTGATCATTTATAATGCTGTGTTGAAGAAAGATACAGGTGGTGAGTTGAGTACTTCATGACTCCACAAGAGGGCACTTACAATCTAAATTGCAATAAACTAAAACTCTTTGAAGGTTTTTAATCCCAGGCTCCACTTCTATTCTTCCTCTAGGCCTACGTTTTATCACATTTATCAATTTAATTTTAAATCTGACTTTAATATAAGTACGTAAGTTTATAACTTACTACATGCCATCAAAAGTGATCTCCTATCAGCAAACATTTGAAAATAAAAATGGAATACTTCAGCCTAGTTAAAAAGAGTGAGACGGATAATTCTGCTTGTGCCAAGTGGTGTTCCTCCTCATGACGGTCATATGACTTGTTTGAACACCAATGAGTATAAGAGGGTGTGGAGTGTACACACGTTTGTGCAAACTGGGATAAATATTGTAATTAATTTCATTCATCGAATTAAAGTTATGTCATACCAAAGAGTTTACTCTGTAAATACTGTGTAAGGTAGATAAATGAAGCACCAAAGAGCAAAAGAAATACTGAGTGATCTAGCAGTATACTTTTCATTTGTGGTGCCTTGTGGACCAGTATATATGTTGAATATTATGTGCTGTTTTTTTTTCTCCAAGATCTGCTGTTAGTCAGACAAACCCAGGGGTCTTAAGGCACACCTCTCAGTAAGTAAACTATATTCATGAAAACTAGCCTGAGCTTATCAGACAGAGTTTTCTTACTTTACCTACAGTATGACTATTTTGCATAAAAACAAAATTCAGAACACAGTAGTCGAGGGACTTTGCTTTTAATTTCTTTATCATTCATGTTGTTTTTCTCATTGTAATGTGGACTTTTGTTATCCGATTCCTGAATTGCTACATGTATGTTGCAACCGTCCAGTATTGTTTTGAGAAGCCCTTTAAAGTCATGATTCAGTGTAATTTCCTCTTCGCTCATTAAAACCAAATGTGTTTCCTTATTCCATGTGGTACGGTTGTATAACCGGGGAAGCCTCCACTTTTAGATTGCTCTAGTTTTACATACTTGCGGGCAGCCACATCAAATCATTTATTCATGGGGCTTTCTCGCTTCGCTTTCATTAAGACGTCGGGAAGTGGAACATGTACAGTTAGTCGGCATTTCAAAGCAGGGATTTTCCCTATGTGGCAATGCTGAATATTGTATGAGTGTGCAAAGACAAATGAAGTCAGAGTTTCCATTCAGTGATGTGTACGACAGACTGTTAAAGTTCTCAGGGCATTTATTTACAATAAAAACAACAAAAACAACCAAACATTCATTTCATGGTAAATCCTGCTGGCTATTAACTATTTGCTTCACTATCTTTACTGTACACCATCAGTTTGTGATGATAAGGCAACTGAAATGATCAGCAGGATGTACAGTGAGATTTCCCTTTGACAGAAACGTCTGAAAATACATTTCTTCTACAAAAAAAACCCTCTCAAATGAAATTTCAAAATAAGGGTACGACAGGAAAATGTTAACTTGGCAGTAATTTCCAGGTGTTGGTCATTCCCACTTTAAATCAATGGCCTTTACATTATACACAATGTACTCCAACTAAATATATATTTACAAAATCAGTAGTTGTGTTTGGAGCTGTTTTCTCACTTTAAAAGCAAATAAATATTCACTGTTTTATTATAATTGCATTGCAAATTTACGCACTGACAGAGATGTGACCCTTTGAAATAGACGGAGCTTCACAGTTGACAACATTATTATTATTTACTCCAAAGCAACACGTACAGTAAAAGCATGTGACAGGATGTTGAGTGCAGTCACCATAGAAGTACAGTATTACAGAAGTACACCATAAATGCCACTTCAACAGGAACCAAATCAATAAATAAAAACATTAGAGAGAAAGAAGCAGAGACTGGTCTCCTCACCGACAGAACAGACAGAGAGAGAAAGTAGTCAAATCAGTCATTGATCAATATATCCGTACGTTAACAGACGACACGCACAGTGCTGCAGAATAAATGCTTTGCGCCACAGTTCTTTAAGAAAGTAGTGTGTTTAAAAATGATTCTGAATATATTAGTTTGACAGTTAATCTAATACAGCGATCCCATTATTGGCTGCAGAACACGTGAGTAAAAAAAGTGAGGTAAAATAAATCTGAGGGGCAAAGAAATTGCATGTTTAAGTATTAAGGCCATTTCATTTGATCTATGATACAATGCGCTCTCACTGGAGGAATCTTGTGGGCAGAAAGGAAAGTTTTCTTGTTGCTGTTCAGTCCTTCTATTTGGATTTTACCCTCAAAATAATCACATTTTAAGCATCCGACGAAACAAGTCTATAAACACCTCTCCTCTACGCTGAATATTTGGTTTTATGTGTACATTAGAGATCTTTATAGAGCCAAAACCTTTGTTGATTTGGTAAAACCATCCAGGTTATTATCTCTGCTATGTTGCAGCAAAAGTCCAACTCACAGTCTCCACAAAGAGCTCAACGGCACCGTCTCTACCCTGAACAGCCAGCGGACCCGGGCTTCAACAAGACAGACCAAACCAAAGTTACATCTTATACAAATAAATCTCTTAAATCTGCAGATAAAAATGTGCTCTTTCAAAACAAGAGATGTTGCAAGAAACGTACAACTAGGCAACAGATGCGTGAACAGGCAAAGAAAAGAGTGAAAGGAAACAACACTGTGCAAAAGCTGGCCCCTCTTTGTGCGTCATCCTCTCAATCCAGTGTCCTCCAGGTGTCTGGATATTCTGCACTGTGGCCCTCACTGAGCAGCAGAGCGGCCAGGCTCCACCCGCTTCTTCTCTTCTTTATCGTCCTCTTCGTCTTTCTCCTTCTCATCATCGAACGTGGCGAACGCCTGCTCTTGTCTCATCTCCCAGAGGGATTGTGACTTATGGGAATGCTTTAGGGGGAACAAAAGATATCTGGTCAAAACTTGACAAAAATGCAGTTTAATTATACGATTATTTACATTAATTACTAAATAATATTCTTTGCAAAAACATCTTTACTTCTTGGTTTCCGTTTCTTCCTCTGTTACCTTGATAAGAATTATGATTTACAAATTAAGACAGAAAACACCTGAATATACAATAAGTAAAGAGTAAACAGGCACAAGCACAGTTGGGTTTGCTATCAGTGTATTTATATATATTACTATATTATATAATTATTCCATATATCCATAGTTTGTCGAGAGACAGTGAGACGGTACAGAGGGAAGTCTAACCTGAAGATGGAGATCCAGGATACAACCAGGTGTCTGGGGCTAACAGTTCTGCACACACAGCAATAAAAACCAAACAGAGCAGAACCATACGTCAGCAACAGCAACAGCACAAAAACACGTCTTAAACACTCAAAAGGAAAATTAAGATGAGAAGCAAGATTTCAGTTTAGTCCGAGATGAGGTTGACTAACCGATGAGGACTGACGATCCTGTGGTCGTTCCAGTTTGATACGGATGTCGGTGCCTTTCCCTCGCTCAGGTTTAACAGGCCCTGATGGACAGGTCAGTGATGTATTTAACCAGTCACATGCTACAGGTCCATTTGAGAAGGACCTGACTGAGTTAGGGTTATTTATATATATTGAAAGATAAAAGATAAACTGAGAAAAATAAGCTTGAAAAATTCAGCTGAGAGACACAATTTCAGCTTGTATTTAAAAATGGATACACAAACATTTTAGGAATTGATAGACTGTATAAAAAGATGGACAACATGACAGCTCCCTAAAAGTGAAGCCAAAACATTTGGAGGTGACTGGCTGCAGTATAGCTCATAAAGCCCGCCTCCTCCATGTTAACAGATGGGACATGAGTTAAACTATAAAATCAAAATACACACCACATACACTTTTCTCAAACATGGTTTGTGTCATTATAGTTAGTTCTTATCATGCTGATTTACGTCCAAAAGTTTATTTTTCAGACAAGTTTAGTTTAAATTAGTTTTTTGATGCTGTCAGAAGGATGATTGACAGCTCTGTTGACAAATACGGCTCCTGCAGCCGATCTGTTCCTGATTAGCAGAGTAGAGGAGGAACGGTGAGAGGAGACGTAACTAAAACAATCACTACAGTTATTGAAGTTTCCACATCTGTGAACATCTGCTTCAGACCAACACAAGCAGCTGTTCTGCTGATGTGCGGGATCCTTGCTGTTTTTTAAGTTAAATGTGTGCTTTGGTTAGCGTAAGGGGCGGGATATTGTTACCGCGGCTCCACCTGCCGATCTTTACTGCGCAGCTCTGGCTCCAATAACATCACCAGCACAAGATGGCAGCGTCTGCCTCGGGTGGAAATTTTGGCTTCAAATAAGTACAATGAGAGGTGGTGGAGACGGGTCCTCCATCTTTTTATACAGTCTATGGTTCAGAGCAATATTCTGTAAAGACTGCTGTAATATTAGATGTTTAATTTTTTATCACTTGTTTATTTTCATATTGTACATATTTTCACAGTTTTGTGCATTTTTATAGAAAGATAAAATGTTCTTTGCTGCACCAGAAGTACATACAGTCAAAGTACATAAATAAATCAACAAATAAAGCGCAAACAAAAAGACTAACGTTAAAAATACAGAAGTTACTTTAAAGGAGCCATCGATTTACTTTCCCTCTCACCTGGGGAGCTGCAGCGACTGGTGTTACTAGTGCTGCTGGTGCTGTCCTCCAGCCAGGTGCTGTAGGTGAGGGAGTCCCGCTTGTGCGGCGTCCCAGCAGAAGACAGACTCTCCTGGAGCGCATACAGAGGACATGGAGGTAAATCAAACTTAAAGACATACTGATAAGTTATAAACACAACGTAGTGAGGCACACATACTGAACGCAGCGCTCACCATGCCTGTGTCATAGTCCTCTGTGGCCTCCGTCTCATTCTCCTCCACCACACTGGCGAAGCTGC
Source organism: Semicossyphus pulcher (assembly GCF_022749685.1). NCBI lineage: Eukaryota > Metazoa > Chordata > Actinopteri > Labriformes > Labridae > Semicossyphus > Semicossyphus pulcher. The sequence goes on from NW_027211637.1 coordinate 25,061,521, forward strand.
TGGCGTTGGAGGAGGAGCGGGAAAGGTCGTGACCCTCGGGGATGGACGGAGCCCTGCCACCGAGACAAGAACTACACACTGTGTTAACCAGCCAAACCTGGTTTTATGTTCATCTTTATCTTGTGAGAGATCATTCATCATGCTGCCACAGCTCAGGAATCACCCCGCGGTTACAAAAACACAGGTATGAATTATTTAATGAATTCATGCGTGTAATAAGGCTGTAACCTGTCTGTCATACACACCTGTTCTTGGTGGTTGTGAGCACCTCAGGAGAGCTCTGATTGGACGAGTTGTCAGATTTTGGGTCTTGAGAGACGTGGCCGCTGTCAGGGGTCTTCTGGGTGTTTGGGGAGCTCTCTCTGTTGCTAGAGGAGAAATATATTACAAAATATTACTATTTACAATTTCTACATAGAAATGCTAAGTGCAAGTCCGGAAAATATTGATCAATCACGTATCAGCAGGCTGCGGCGTATGCAGGAAAAACAGTCCGCGTGGAGAGCAAAAGCAGGCGGAGCGTAATGCGCAGTAATGACATCCGGCTGATTTAGCTTCTTATGAATCTCTATAAATAGATCTGCATGCTAACAGCTAACAATTCGTTCTGCATCTAAAATTCAACTTGAGATAAATTCCCTTGACGCCGTGTCACGAAAGCCATTCAGCGTTCAGATTTCCCAACTTCCTCGAATGCATCAGAAATGATCGATCCGACCTCCGTTCAACAAACGAGCATTTTAAAAGTAGTTTTCTTCTCCTCTTGAGGACAGACCTGACGAAGCTTCATTTTGACTTTTTACTAATCTGCATGATGTTGACATTTCACCTAAGATAAGACCCTTTAATTAAAGTCAATCACAAGAAAAACAGTTTCTTTTTCTGTGAATAATGCAGCACGCTGAAAAGGAAGTCTTGACTGGAAGTCGTTTACTCCGTTGTCCCCAGAGACTAATATTGTCGTCACACTATAGCCAATGGGATCCGAGAGCCATAAATCTGCATGCACTGATTGCATGCAGTTAAGATACAAACAGAAAACAGATACAGGATCAATGTTTAGGAGTCTTTGCTCACATCTTCTCCTGGACTTCTTGAATGTTTTCAATACCGATGGCGCTACTTCTCCTGGAGCTGAAAGGACCAGACTTTTTCCTGGTCGGGCTCTTCCCCGGGATAATCAGCGACTGCCAGGGAGAGAAGAAAGACAGTCAGAGTCAGAATACTTCTAATGCTTTTAAGAGTGATAACAAGAAAGCATATCAATCTCTGTATCTCTAACCTCGGGGAGATGATGGCTTTTTTGACTTAAGCATTTAAATTAAATTTGAACTGTGTTTAAATAGAAACAAAAGTTGCCTTGAATTGTCAGGCTGAGGCGCAACATTTTCCCCCTCACACTTGTTACTATGAAAGTTAATATATGCATTTAGCAGCTTAATGTCAAGCCCCGGTGCCAGTCTGTCAGCCAGAGCAGGGCAAGCTAAGGCGGGAGATGAAAGATGGGTTTAAAGGCTCCAGGGCCTACCACTAAATGTGCTTTCTCAGCGACTGCTTTGTTCGTTCAATCTCCCTTTTAAAGCTCTCAAAATAAGAACTTGAAAAAGCCTTTTTATTCAGCGCGGCTTCAAAGAGCAGAGGGGGACTCTTTTTAGAATCATTTCCCTGTAAGGGGGTCGTTAAATCATTAATATTCATCACGTTTAAACAAATAGAGAATTAAGCGTTTTGGGTTTAGAATGCAGGATAGTCATAAGAAGAACACACACTGTAGTTAAACAGATAGGGCAGTTAGAATAGAAGAAAATCTATATTATTAGTGAGCAGGGAGCCGAAAGATGGGGATCATTTAATCAAAAGAATGCAGAGAAGAATATATATGTGCTTTTGTTTGATCACAGATTGAGATAATGCTCTTACAGCCTATCTGTAACACACACTGCATAATGCAGAGTGCTGAAATGTACACAGAATAGCCGTGATGTAGTAAAGCCATGCAGACAAAACAAGCAGCAAAGGGGAGAAGCGAGCAGTTAGAAAGTAGTTAATTAGACATGAACCTCTTCTACTGTTCCTATCCCTATGGCACTGCCTCGACGTCCATATTTACTGGGACTTTTGCCTGGGACAAGCAATGACTGAGCCGGACAGACAGAGAGAGAGAGAGAGAGAGAGGGAGAGAGAGATATGATGAGGACAGAAGACAGAAAGAGAAGGGGCAAAGGGGGGGTGGGGAGGGAGAGAAAACATGAGATATATACAGATATATATGAGTCCATGCAGTAAGTAATGTTACTCAAACAAATATCAAAGCACGGGTTAGCTGGAGAGAACACAGAGGGACATGTTGGCTCCATGGGTGCAACACAGGCAGCTGGATGGGAGAGAAGAAGTGATGAGCCAGTTATGTGAGCCTGCAGGAGGACAAGCAGCATGTTATACGTTATACATCAAGACAGGCAAAAAGCAAGCTGGAGTAACATGTTGGTTAATATAAGTATTAGTGATTACTGAAGGTGATCTTTAACGTGATGTAGGAATGCAGCACTGATGTGGGTGTCTGTTTCCAAAACATACATGAGTAAAAGTTTTGTTCGATACCAAACATAGAAAAAACATTATTTTTACTTCCTTTCAAATCAGATATTTTCCATAAAAATCCCCCAAAATATTCAGTTTAAAGGCAAATATATCACACAAGCAACATGTGCGTAATTACTGGTAAGTGAAGACTTTGTATCTGCAAATAAGTGAATTACGCCTTGTTTGTTTTACTCTTAAAGGGGGTATTATGCTAATTAAAGGGGGGTATTATGCTAATTTCAAGCTTTATATTTCACTATGTGATACCCCCTCTGTGAAAACTCCTCATGGTGCTCTGTGCAGGCCCTCATACAGCTTCTGCCTGAAATGACTCAGCTCTGTCCCTTTAAGAAACCCCGCCCCTATAAGCCCACTTTCTTCTGATTGGCCAGCTCGCAGCCTGCAGACTGAGCTGAGAAGCCTGGGGATAAGGTGCTTTTCGACCAAAAGTACAAGGTATTTTTGTTCCAGGAACTTCTCTTCAAGGAACTAACTGGTTCCTATCTAATTGTTGTCTGCATTTCCACAGCAGCCTAAAGTCCCGGGAAGATCGGGAAGATCCCGGGAAGATCTTGCATGAATCATGCAAGATTCATGTTTGTGAACCCCCCCGAGCAGGGACTTTCCAGGGGGTAAATCAATTACCCTGGAACTACATTTAGACCCTTGTTCCTGCTAGCGAAACGCAGAGTTCCTCAAAAGGTTCCTAGCTCCAGGGGAAAGTTACTGTGGTCGAAAAAGCACCTATACTTTTACAGACAGATTTGAAACTTCACCCACGTTTAGTCTGGACATCCAACATTGTAAAATGATGTCTTAAAATGTGAAACAGCATAATACCCCCTCTTTAACTGAAGGATAAGAAACTCTTCTTTCAGTTAAATAAATGTTTTGACACTTTTTGTAGTGTTTTTAAAACAAATTATTTCGACTCAAAGATGCACAAAAGTATTTGCAGACACAAGGTTTCTTGTTATTCGTTTAAAAACACGATCAGAGATACTGTGTGATCAGCGATTTATGTGGCAGGCACACAAACACAAACAACTCAACCCACATTCATTAAAATTCAAGTGACACTTATAAACAATGCAGGTGCATGGGGACTTAAAAATAATGAGTACACAGGTAAAAAAAAACAGTATGTGTTAGAAGCAGCTTAACCCCGAGCAGAAGTTCACCTTGTGTCCCAGAAGCATTCACGTCTGTTAGGAGTGTCCAGTCACTTCAGTTTGTGGTGGCAGACAAAGTGTTTCAATGTGAGAGCCAACTTAAAGACCCGGACAAAAACACTCCACCTGACCGAGTGAGCGTTCTTTCTCTGTGAGAAGTTAGTGCAGCAGGCAAAGTGAGGAAGGAGGGGGGCAAAGCTCTAGCAGAGCTGCTGGGGGGGGAGGCAGAGGGAGCGAGACTCGCCTCCCTCGAGATCAGGAGGAGCGGGTCTGTACTTACTATCCCGGGGAATTTGGGGCTCTCTGCGGGTTCTTGGTTAAAGCTGCCGCTGAGGCTAGTGGAGACTGTGTGCGGCTTCTTGAAAGCTAGACCCATGGCGTCCATAGACTGGCTCCTGCTGCGGATCACTCGCTACAGAGAGAGACGAGGAGGAGGAGGAGATACATTCAGATGGGCGCTGACCCCCGTGACCCCTCAGCATCACAGGCCCGAGAGGAGCCTCTGGGTTTTGTCCCTGAACACTGACCACTACAGGCGAAGAGCGCCGGCCTGATGCTAATCCTGACAGACAAGGAAGCGACAGAGAACACTGCTAAGCTTTAGAGCCCGGAGGGGGGTTCGGATGAGTCATTAGGTGGTAAAAGAGGAAAGGGGAAGTAGAGGGGCCAAGTGGCTCACAGATGTCTGACCACACTGCGTTTTAATAAAGCCAGGAGAAGCTTAAAGCCCAGAGCACCTCAATGCAGGTATGAAGCAGAGCGGAGAGGCAGAAGGCATCTGATTGTGGAGGAAGACTATCCATTCCCTTTGATTTTATGACACATAGAGACGACAGAATCATATAAAATGTGACCAAGCGGAGAGGACAGCAGCAAAAACAGCGAGGAAGCATGATGGAGAAAAGCCGGGAAGAATAAAGTGTTGTGTTCCAGCAGGACAGAGCAGATTAACAGAGACTGGTGGATGCTGGAAAAAGCCCTAAAAGTCCACAGCTTGCATATGAACGATCCTGACAGACTGCCAGAGAGAAAACACCCACTTCTACATCCACAGAGGAAACAAATGACAGCTGGCTGAAATAAACTAAACTTCTGCAGATACAAGTTTCATACAGTTCCTGTGCACTAACAGTGATCTCTACAGTCTTACATGGCAATTTAAGGTAGTTTGACATTTTGTGGAATAAGCTTGTGCGCTTTTTTGCACAGAAGAAAATCACTCAAATATGTACAGTTCATCTTAGCTTAGCATACAGACTGGAAACAAGGCTAAAGAGCTAGCCTGGCCGTCCCAAAGTGACGTATCAAGCTATTAGCACTTCACAAGCTAGCTCATTAGCACATTATATCTCATTTGTTCAATACGTAGAAGAGCTGAAGTCTAAGCTAAGCTAACTAACTGCTTAATATTCAGCAGACAAAGATGAGACTGGTGTTCATCTTAACTCTCGACTGGAAATGGAACAAGCATATTCCCCAAAATGTCAAAATAATACGTTGTAACAGTAGTAGCTTTATGCTAGCATAACTGACATATAGAATTTAAATCATTACACAAACATGTTCTGGCTTCTCCTGTATTGCACATGTTGTCTTTTATTCTTTAAAGCAGAGAGCTGCAGGAAGTGAAGCTGCCGCTCTGAAGCTCCGGCCTCTGCCGCGGCCTCTCCAGTTACCTTGAAGGACTCAAAGAAGCCTCCTCCTCCTCCGCTCCCGTTCTCCAGCTTGTCATCCTCTCCTCCGACTCCCATCATGGCCTGACTGTTCACATGGAGCTCCTCATAAAGGGTCTCTAACAAGGCCGACCGTGTTCGTTCCTTACGCACACAAAGAGAGACGACACAAAGGGAAGAGAAGAATACATTGTAAGGCTTTTGTCAGAGATGCACAAGGACTATTTTAAATGCTTTTCAACAGCTCACCTCTAATTTGGCAAATTTCTCAGCTTTGTAGCAGGCGTACTCTGCATTGATGAGTTTAGTAAAAAGGAATTCATGGAATTCAGGGCCCTGGAAAGAGAGATGAAGGAGACATGGCGTCATGTTGGTAACTCTAACATCGGCCAGAGGACGCAGGAGTTCAGCTCTTTCTTACTTTTTTAAAGACAGCAGGGTTTGGGAGGGCGGGGCCAAAGAAAGGTACATCATCCCGTGCTGTTACTGACACCTAGGAAAGAAGAGGAGGATGATGTTTAATCAACTGTTTATCACAGGAAGAAAAGTTGGAACATAAAGAGGATAACAAGTCACCCTGTAGAGAACATTGTCCGAGCCGGGGTTGAGCACTTGGACCACAACGTAGGCGTGGAGGAAGTTCGAGGCGATCATGTCCGGCACAAACGGAGTGTTTTCTTCTTGGAATACGATGGCGACGATGTCGTTTCCTATGTGCCTCTTTCTCTGCAGCTGCAACACAGCAGGCACAGAGCAGCGCGTGACAAACACGTTAGATGAAGGTTAAGTTAATTTAAAAAAGGTTTTCTGAGGACAATTATCAGGGGATAAAAGAGAGCTGATGCCTTGACTGTTATTTGTTATCTGCAGGCTTGTTGATTAATGATGTTGAGGGTTTATCTCATTCAGACGGATTTAAATAAGAAAAGAGCCCTTTTTCTTGCATTTCTGACTAATTGCTGATAAAACCCCGACTTGTTCAAAGAATACTTTTTAGTGTTTGACGACACAAAGCAAATCAGCCATATTACCAACTGAATCAGCTGATAAGTTGAGTGAAACCAAAACTAGATGACAAACTACTTTTTGCTTTTAAGACTGTCTGATTTTAACAACTCAAAGGGTTTGGAAGCCTTACAGGAGAAAAGGTAGTTCTGGGGATACCTTTTCAGAGTTTTGAACCTGATAACAGTAGGAGTCTGGGACTCCAGGGTCTGGGACCCAAGAGAAAAAGCTAAGAACTTAGAAGAAGAAGAAGAAGAAGAAGAAGAAGAAGAAGGTATACTCTAAGGGTTTGGAGCTCTTACATTTTTCAGAGTTTGGAAAACGTACAAAGGTGTTTCTAATACTTAGGTGTTAGAAAAGTATTCTGACCGGACCGGAATTTATATTTTAATATATTTATTTTTAACGTTTTGTTTTGCTTTGTGTCACATTTCTTTTCATGTTTTTAATGCTCTGTTTTGAACTGTGTAAAGCACTTTGAGTGCATTACGTATGAATGGTGCTCTATAAATAGACTTGCCTTGAAACAGCTTGAGGGAAGCGTAGGAAAACACAGTAAGTATACAGGAAGAGCATAAAATAAATAAGATTAATTAACAATAGATGTTTTATTGTATAATCAAGCAACAGTTTTACACAATGTAGACTGCATAAATGATAAAAACAGGGGCTAACTCCTCAATCATCTTTCCACACCAAAGAAATTATGTGTGTTTTTGAACCTCCAGCAGGGGGTGCTGTTTCCCCTAAAGACAGCCTGCGCACCCACAACAATGCAGAGACTGAACATATAGACACGGCCTCATCTGTGTTTGTACAAGCCACGATAGCAAATGGTGTGCAGGCTTGTGCTAATTAATCAGTGTTTGTGTGAATATGCGAGCGAGCGGCGGAGGAGGACACGGCTGTGTGAGCAAAGCTGTATATCAGCTTCAGCACTGCTGCCACATGTGCAGACACATGAGCATGCATTCAAAGAGATTCTTAATTACTGCTTGAGATTTTTTTTTTTCTGTTTGGCAAATGTTTGCAGAGGCTGGTACATGCAAAATATGGTGTTATGATAACCAGATGGAACCTGTCTGACGGCTTGCATTATAAAAGGTGTGTTAATATGGTGTTGCATTACAGTACCTGCTGTGTGTCCCCTTCTGTGTAAGGCAGCTTTGTGGACACATGGAACATGACCTCTTTGTTGCGGTAGTTGCAGTAGACGGATTCAGTCCCCGTCTGCCCGTGAGTCACATCTAACCCTCCGCGGAAACTGAAAAACACACAGAAGCATGTCTAACGAGATATTCTGCAACCATTACTGCAAAAGCATGGCCATCGTTCCTGTTGCTGGTCTGATATGATGTAATTTACAGCTGGCGACATTTTATTAAATATGTAGTAGGTAGTGCTGTGCTATATCATATCGTTCAGATTATACCGGTATCATTTTTTTAACGTGATAAGAAAGTGTCATATCGCGATATCAAAGATGTAAATTTGCAAGAAAATAATGCTAACAAGTTGTGTATTGCTTTTTCCTGTTCATTTTAGAAGCATTCGCCTCTGCTTTAAATAAATATGAGCATGAGAGATGCCTGTCCGTCCGTGTAAACCCCGCCCCTGCATGCTCGGAGTGCATGAGAGAGCGCATTTGGTAGAGAGCAGACTTCAGCGATTGATAGATATTAGCTAAATAATTGAAGACAAGAAGAACAATTGTATTTTAATGCAAAGAGAGTGGCCATCGTCATGACGTGCTGCTTCAGAAAACACCGGAAAACGCCGGTGTTAGCTCAGTAAGCATGAAAGAGTTTTCCTAATACGCCACGCAGACGTTAATGGGTTTAATGAATTAACAAATCAACGAATGACTTTGAATAAAGCCTACATTTCGCTTCAAGATTTCTCTTCAGATTACCATCTAATTGAAATTTGTAGCCATATATAGAATAATAAAGCAGGCAGCTCCACGATTTACTGATTTAAAGATTAACGACATACAGGGACGGCTGATGGAGTGGCAGATCAAAAACTGTTATTAATAAAGAAGAAGAGAGGCTGAGCATATCACGGCTTGTAGTAGCAGGTTACAGCAGTGTTGCTATGTTGTTCATGTAGATCCAAACGTGAACACTGACCGGGTGGGCACAGAGTGGGCTAAAACTTTGAACCTTTGAAAATGTGCCTGAAGCAACTAAATTTGGGCTTTTAGGGCCAAAATCTTCCCCCAGACCCCCCGACAGTACTTCATTGGAAAAGAAGGGAAATTGTCAAAGCACTTTATTTTGTTTGCATGAATAAATGCTGCTATCGTGATATCATTTTAAGGCCATATCACCCACCCCTAATAGTAGGCTATATTTAGTGCCTTTAAAGCTCATATAGATCCTCACCCTTTAAAGTTGTGCAGCTCGATTTTCTCTCCTAGAAACTCCAGGAACTCTACAAAGGCAGGACTCTCTTCACTGTTGCCAAACAGCTCTTCTTCTGAAGTCTGTAAGCAGTGAAAAAAAACAACTCCTAAGCATCAAAAAGCACGGAGGATTATTTGCATGATAGACTGTACTGTACTCCACAAAGTGTTCAGTAATAACGGCACTTATGTCTGGATCACAAATACACAGGAAGGAGGAATAAGAAGAAAATCACGAGAGGTAAGATGAGCTGGATAATATTTGTATGTCAGGTGTGTTTTTACTGCAGCAGATCATTTGGGAGGATGCAGGAAACTAAAGAGTGTCCTGTGTGTGTTTTTCGCTCTTGTTCAAACACATTTGCATTCGAGGTGGCTCAGATCAATTACAACAGAAGGTATAACAGGAGGTTTAGAGCCGGGGGGGTGAGGAGGAAAGCTTATGTAATAATGAGCTGCGATAGACTGTTGATTATCTATTGTCAGAGAGCGGAGCGCTGATGCGAACACAAAAGCTTACCTCGACACAAACACAGAAACAATGCCTGCTTCTGTCGCTTATTAACTCTTTCTATTTTGTTTTCTACAATATGCCCACTTAACCATCATGCTTTGCACTTAGCATCCCTCCTGAATAGAGAAAGCCCTGAAGGGAGAACAGAAGGCCTCCTCTTCCTTCTTGGGATGGCAGATCATTTACAATGCATTTAACAATGTCTTTAAACAACTGCAGGCTGTAAAGGATCAACAGTGCAGATCTCTTTACGCCGAGGTCTCCGTTCAGAAGGAGAAGAGCCCTCAGCAAAGCATTCAACAGCTCCTCTGCCCTTCACATTGTAAACAAGAGGGCTGTGATTGCCTCGGAAAATGAGAGGGAGTGTTGGGCCGGACTGAAAGCTCTAATTAAGACTGAGGAGGACCGAGCATAATGAGCTTCCTCGAGGAAATCAGGAATTGTGAAGTATAGAGCAATCTCATTGTTCAAGGGCTGAATACGATGAATGTAAAGGATGCATGCGCTTCTACCGAGACACGTCTGACCGACAACGATAACAGCATCCTTCCTTTGAGGGGTTATTTCTATAGCTTCATCATTTCTATCAGTCTGAATAACACTGTGTACTCACCAAGTTGATTGCTAAGACGTAGAAACAAATCAATATATCCTGCAGCGGAATCATTCGGTAGATGTAAACAGACTGCATTTATATAGCGCTTTTCTACCACGTAGTGCTTTTACACTACATGTCACTCATCCTTTACGGCAAAGGCTGCTATGCCAGCCTCAAATCAGGATCTCTGCACATTCATACTCCGAAAGCCTTCAGGAGCAATTTGGAGTTCAGTGTCTCGTCCAAGGACACTTCGACATCATTCAGGAATCAAACCCTCAACCTTCTCGACCGATTTTACCCCTGAGCCACAGTCGCCCCTAGGCAAATCCAACGCTAAACGCAAAGCAAAATTATTTAACAAACTGTAAGGGGCTGCACGCTGTTGCAGTGGTTAGCGCTGTTGCCTCGGCGAGAAGGTTCATGGTTTGAATCCCAGTTTGAACGTAGAGGGCCTTTCTGGGTGGAGTTTGCATCTTCTCCCTGTGCACATGTGGGTTCTCTCCGGCTTCCTCCCACAGTCCAAAGACGTGCTCTTTAGATCATTGGTGACTCTAAATTGCCCGAAGGTGTGAGCGTGAAAGTCTGTAGCCCTTTTTATACCGCGGTTCCCCCTTAGCTCTGCCGTCATGCAGCCTTTGCCATTTTACATTGGACCAAACAACGCCGGGCTAAAGCCGCCCCGGTGTGTGTTTTTACAAAGCTTTCCAGCGATGCAGAAGCAAAACGTGCTTCAGATACACGCACATGGTGCTGGTCTGCGCTGCCAGCTCTGCTGCTTTTGGGGCAAGACACTGAACCCCACACTGCTCCCGGTGGTTGATGACAGTTGGGCACTTTACGTAGCAGCCTCGGCACCAGTGTATGAATGTGTGTGTGAATGTGACATGTAGTGTAAAAGCGCGTTAAATGGTCGACAGTCTAGAAAAGAGATATACAAGTACACTTCATTTAACATTTCAAACTCTACTTCAATCACTAACTTTTCTCCTGTGGTCTTTATACTTTAAAAGTAGAAGATCTGGTTCTTCTTCTTCAACCACTAATGGGTGATCATTAGTTCATTAATATTTAACAAACAGCATCTGCCCACTTATTTCTCATGAATTGTTCCTGATGAACTCATCAATCATTTAAGTACTCATTTTGTAAAATGCGGGCTTAACAGCTTACCTGTCCAAACTTTTGATAGATGACTCCAAACTTGAAATTGTTGCTTATCACATGTTCGTCGAAAGTGACGATCAGTCTTGAAGCCTGCAAGAAAAATAAACAATAGTTAGATTTTGCTTGTTGCAAGCGTAAGTTCTTATCTTTGTTTCTTTGTTAGTTTGTCCGAAGCAAATTTGAGGCCTCAGTAGTCTGAGTTTGTCAAATCAAGTGTTAAAAGTTATACTGTTTTTAGTGTCAGAGACAGTCAATCTTTTGTTTTAAAACAGGCTGGAAAAAATGCAACCCTATCCTTTAAACGCTTGGATGTGTGGGTTTATACAGCTGCAAATATACAAACCAAAGCAGGTCTTACTTTTGGATAAAGCACAGGAAAGAAGCGGTCCACGTTGACCTCTTCACAGACGAGCTTGGATTCAAACAAGAGGGAAAACATGTTACGCCGTGGTTTATCTCTCTCCTAACAGATGTTCTGCACGATAAAGACAACTCCTCTCACCTTGGCCATTTGGACCACGTTGGGAAACTCTGTGAGGCAGGAGATGGGGATCACATCATGGTGGGTCTTCAGCTTGTTCCTGATGAAGTCATAAAACAATAAGTGAGGTTTTACAGCCACATAATGTGAGGCAACATCTCTCAAAGTGGACGGAGATGATCCGGTTTGGACCGTGATCAAACCTCAACACCCTCGCCTCTCTTTGCTTTCTCTAACCTCCCTCCCTCCCTCCATCCGTCCATCCCTCCGTCCATCCCCTCCCACTCGCTGGCCTAAATACTCCATCTGTTACTCCGCTGTGGAGACGACAGCGCTGTTGACACTCTCTCTGGCTTTATGACTCTTAGGATAACACCCGTGCTGGGCGGATGTGTCTATCCGGTCAGTGCGGGGCATTTGGGGAACATTTACTTCCTGTTTATGATGTAAGTGGTGCGATTTGCTTAAGCCTACACTTTCACTGCTTCTGATGCTGATGTGTAGACTCTCTGATACTGCAGCATGTAAACTTAGTATGCATTGACCTCACTAAGGGATGTTAAGAACATTATTAAAACACCAAAAACATTCATAAAGAGAGGGCTATCCTGAACCCTTCTCAAAGGATTTGCCGATTCAATACCTGAGCATGAGACGGAGATGTTCCTGGTCACCAATCACATCGTACTTCAGAGAGAACACCAGATGTCCGAGTGCACTGTCCACTGAATAGTAATTAAAGTGTTCCTGAGGGCACAGAGCGAGGATACAGCCATTAGTCTGTGTCATGACCACACACACACACACGTAGGACACGACATCACCCATCCGATCCGATAACCTTTTCGTCTTCTTCTTCTCTTTCCGTTCAGATCAAATTTGTTCATATTATGCGCCTGTAAGAACAGGTGGCAGAGGCTAATGCGTCTTCATTAGCAGCAGCGTATGAGGTGCCAAGCAGAGAGGCCGCCCGCTATAAGTGGTTTCCTCGACCCCGGGATTCACTCGCCGCTTATTCATTTCATTACAGTAATGAGCATGAAGTGAGATTGATTGTGAAATATTCGGAGTGAGTAACGAGGCTCATTGGAGGAGGAAGGAAGCTGAAATGACGAGGGCCTTCACGAGTTTGACTGCAGTAATCTCACAGTGAACACACCTTTTAAAAACATGTAGAGGTCACTTTATTGCTCAATAAACATCATTATTTGATTTTCCTGTCATTGGGTTTAATTGCACGATTGGGACAATAAAAACTGAACAAGGGAACGACTGTGATCAAACTCCTCTTAAAAACACATTAAGATAAAGATGGGAAGACACTAGGGATGCACGATATTGGATTTTTTGTAGATATCCAATATGCCGATATTTTCCAACCCTTTTGCCGATTTCGACACCGATATATTAGGCGCATGTTTTTTTCCCCCTAATTGCAGAGAACATCAAGTCTCCCTGTACTGGAATTGATATCATGCCTACTCTTATTGTAGTGGCCAAAAACTGCCACACCGCAGACATCTTGCACTCTTCTTCAAACGTGATGGAAGAGGCGTCGTACAAAAGGTCACTCACATTTCTGAGCGCACCTGAATGCAGCATCCCCCCGAAACCCGGCAGTGAGGGAGACATGCCCGGACTTGTTTACTGCACCTACTACGGAGACATCAGTGATCGCCGACGGACTCTTTTTATCGTGTGTGCGTCCATGAATATGTAAGTTAGTTTTGCACTGATGTTTATGTTACACTCTGTTAGTGTCGGCTTTGGCCACAAGTGATTCTTCAGCGTGTTTGATGTTGTGGAGTCCGGTAAAATGACGAGAATGTGAGCTAACTGTTAGCTAGTTAAGAGTTGTGAAAGTGGTTTAACTTCTGTTCATTGGCTCAAGTTTCTGTGACTTTTTAGTCTTTATTTGTATATTGTTGAGAACTTTGCGCAGGCAGTGGGCGCACACACTGGCCCCGAGTTAATGTCGTAGCCTTACATCAAACTTACAATACAATCTTATCCAATTTCTAGAGAGGACAACATGTGAAATGCAGACGTGCTATTTTATTAAACATGTCTAGAAGCTTAACATCATTCAGCATTGCTTAAAATAACTGTGATGTAGCTGAATATGTATTACATGTATTACATTTGTTGTGTAAGCTTTGTATAAAGGCGATTTGCCCTTGTCAACCAAGGTCCAGGCAAAAATCAGTTTTCCTTTATATTTATTTACAATGCTTTCTCTGGCGTGTCCTGGTATAAAACCATTCACCATCCCTGTGCCCACCTATCCTATCCTACCTGCCCATACACATATATATATATATATATTTATATGTGCGAATGACATCGAGGTTAAATTAGAGAATAAGGTAAGGGCAGTGTTTCCCAAAGTGTGGTCTGCAGACCTCTTAAGGTACACCTTAAAGGTACTTCAGGTGGGCCTTGAGGGGTCATTTGCAATAAGTAAAAACAAACTTTTTATTTTCACTATCACAATGTACTATATGAATCTATTTTGATGCTTAAACATTGCCAGGAAGGGGCACCAGTTTAGCTCAGCTGTTAAAACGCCCGTCCCGTACAGAGGCTACAGTCCTCAATGCTGCAGCCCGGGATCGACTATCATCAATCGACACTCTCTCGTCCCCGGTTTCCAACAGCATCCACGGTCCTCTCTCTCTCAATAAAGGCAAAAAAGCCCCCAAAAAACATTATAATAAATGAAAAAATGTCCAGGTGTATAGGATGTGCATGGATGGATTAGTTGTTGCACTGCATTGCCTTAGGTCAGCTCTCATGCAGAACTTGTGGCAAATGTTTATTTGATTAAATTCATTTTAAACTCAAGTGTTGATCAGTTTTGTGATTTAAGGTGTGTCTGGGCACTGAAATATTTTTAGATTTAAAATTGGGCCGCGGCAGTCCGAAGTTAGAGAACGGATGGGTTAGTGAAGTCATGAATTCATGGAATAAGATGGAGGAAATGTATTAAGTATAAAAAACAAACATTTAGTTGGGTCTCTTTGAACATTATTAAAAGAGTAAAGTGTACTCCTCTCTTTTTTTAATATTTTTATTGCCAACTACTTTTTGTCTTTTTTTATTACTTGAGTACTTTAATTTGTTCTGTGAGCTGCTGTAACGAATAAATTTCACCTGTGGGGGATCAATAAAACTTATCTTATCTTATTTATTTGAGCTTTGTTGCTGTATAAATAAAATCAGATTGATTATGTGTCTGAGTGTGTTTCATAGATAATTATGTTGCTACATTAAAGCTCCTGTGAGGAGTTTTTCGCTCGTTATGAAACAGACATAAATTAATTCTGATGACTCTAAATGAGCTACAAAAGCAAACCAGACCATCAGCAACAAGATTGATGCTTTCTATGTAGTCATTTTTAATGCCTGAAACTGCTGCCGGGGGGGGGGGTAGGTGTCAGACAAAGCGATTAACTGCACGCTGCCTTTGTTTACATTTCCAGAGCAAATATTTAAAGAGACTGATACATATGACTGTTAAAGAAAGCACCACCACCACCACTTAAGCATGTATAGGACAAAATCAGCAGAGAGATAAGAGGTACGGCTTTGTCCACAGGGGGCGCCAACATCAACACAAACTAAAGTTCCTCACAGGAGCTTTAAGGCTAAAGTGATTTCTGTGTGTGTGTTGTCTAACCTTGCCCAGGAAGTCTTTGCGGTAGATGGTCGCTGTCGTGTTACATTCCAGCTTGGTGCGTGTGTTCGGGGACAGAGGCTGCAGCTGCTCTGCGTCCACCGTGTCACTCAGCTCGTGGTTCGTGCCTTCGATCCAGAAGCCCCCAAACTGCGGCAGGAGGATGAGAGGGAAGGGGCTTTTCCTGCCTAACACCTGCAACAGAATGCAGAAAAACAAGTGTTGAGAAATGGTGTAAATGTGAAAGCACTGGTGAGAAGTGCTGCTGCAGCAAAACGTGATCCTACCTCGTGGACACTTGGGTATGGGATGTAGTCCTCCTCAGTCTGAAAATAGAGAAGAAAGCTTTGTTTGCTCATCAAAGAATAAAAATAGCCACGCTGTCCAACCCTATAATCCCAGAGGACACTGTTTCAGTCTTATTGCATAACTGTTACGCAATCACAAGAAGGAATCAATGCACTGCTCAATCAAAGTATTGGAGTTATTGAGCAGATTGATGCTTTAAAATACTGCATTACATCACATCCTGTTAGAGTCTCTGCAGAGCATCCCAGGATACATGATTCTGAATCCAACCCACCTCTGTGGGTACAGAAATGACTTGAGAGCATCGCGCTGCATTATGAAAAACACCGTGCTGCTGTGAGCCGAAGTAATCAGCCTCTCTGAGAGAGGAAGATATGCTGGTGCAGGCGTGAGACAATGGCATGTGAAAATATCTCGACATGTACATTCGTACCTTGAGTGGGGGAGGAAAGGTGCATCTCTGCTCATCCATCCTGTTGCCCTACAAGAGGAGAGGGCGAGATAAGGGAAGCAGAGAGAGAGAGAGAGAAAGGTCACAGGGTTGGATTAAATCCTGTGATTCAAAAACTTGCTGCTGGTTAGATGTTCAAAACAATCTATATAAAACATTGCAACACTCTTACTGAGAACGATAAAACAAAAGGGGGAAGAAAATGATCAATGTCATTACATAACACTGTTTTCCCCAGAGGTTTGCAGCGGGCAACCAAGCAAAGTCAGAGAGGGACAGATGGAAACACCCAGAAAGAGATACATAACACACAGAGAGAGCTGATACAATTAAAGGGTGCTAAAGAGCGAGCGTTTGGGAGTGACTGGAAAGTCTGTTAGCACTCAGAGGAAGTGTGTTAATGAGACCCAAAGGATTAAAAAAGATGCTGAGCTAAGAGAAACTGAAGCACCCGTAGGAACCGAGGTGTTTGCGTGCGAAAGAGAGAGAGTGGGAGAGGATGCAGAGAAAGAGATGCAGTGATACTAAATCAGGGCGAGGTGACGGCGCCTGGCGTCCAGGAGGACGATACATCATATCGATAAATTATAGAGGAAAAACACACCCCTGCTACAGAGGGATATATCTTATTAAAATATTCAGTTATGCCGGCGTGCACTGCCAGACATGAAAGACGCCACGGCCTCTAAAAGCTATTTTATATTATGTAATTAATTTAAGTCTTAAAAAGCTCCATCATAAAACCCTCAGTCAGTTATTTGTTTCCTTTTAATGCTTATGGAAATCAGGAGAGCGTTTTTGTGGTAAGTTAATAAGCTAACAGCGCTGTGAGCAACCAGAATGTTAATAAAGACTCTGAGACACACAAAAACTGCTCCGATAAACTCCTCTGAGTCCAGCAGACAGAAGGGTCCAAGCCGGGCAGAGCGCCGCAGAGTTAGGAAAAGTCGCCCTGGCTGCTGGTTAGTGGCTTTGTGAGTGAAGCTGAAAAGGCCCCAGACAAAAGTACAAAGATCAATGCGTCATCTTACCTGCATCCTTTCAATCATTTCAAACAAACCTGGAGTCTGCAGAGAGGAGAGTGACATGAGTGTTTGAGTTCAGTTGTTCGGTGCTATCAGGTTAATTTGTGACTCTGATCTTTACAATTAAAATTTTAAAGCGGTAACAGAAAACCAGTTGTTTGACCCCTGTGTTCAGCTCTTTCCTCTGCTTTTCTGTGTCTGCTTACAGCACAGGCTCATGTCTGTATCCTCGCTCTGTGCCCTCAGGAACACTTTAATTACTATTCAGCAGACAGAGCCCTCGGACATCTGCTGTCCTCTCTAAAGCACGATGTGATCTCTGAACAGGGACGGACCTATTGTTTTTATCCTTTAAAGCTTTCTTCTGACCTTTTATGAATGTAATAAGGAGAAAGGTAGAGGCTATAAACGAGGCTTGCACTCTGATGTGATTAGCTTGAATGTTAGACAATGTATTTTTGTTTACTCATATATTATATAATTTGTTTCGTGTTGTATAAATTGTATACATATTTTAATTCAATTATTTTTTGGAGCCTCTCCTTCCTCCTGAAACGAACAAGCCGTTTTGCCATTCAAAGGTGAGACCTTAGCCATGATTGGCTGACAGTCTTTGAAGTGGACGCATAGCCCCTCCCCCACGTATGCTCCAAAGTTGTAGAAAACACGGCTGCTCTAGGATCGGTTATTCGGCCTTATATGTACGAGCCAGAATCACCAAGAGGTATCTGAATGGTAAGTTAAAATCTTGACAACGACTTGACTACAAGCTCGTGCAAGAAGGTAGCCTGAGGTGAGCGACGGTGAGTGACGATTGGTAGCTGTTCTGAACGGCCCATTTCAGAGGCGACCTTTTTAAACATGTCATTCTGGAAAAACACGGAATTAAGCAGTTTTCAGTAAACACCCAAAAATGTGAAACCCATGAGAAATATGAGAACATCCATTATAAAGACATGGCCCCTTTAAAAAACCCCGTCATGACATCTGAAGACGGAAGGTTCTGGAGTGAGGACTGTGAGGTTCTGCCTCTCAGCAGGGATTTTGTGTTGTTGTGTTTGTTGGTCTGCAGTTGATTTGATTGTCCTTTGATGAATGCCATGTATTTAAGTGTTTCACGGTGTTTCACGTGGTTCTTTTGGGTCAGATGGGGGATAGTTTGTTAGCCCAACAGGGCATAGGATGGGGCGTAACAATTAGCAATTATGTAAATTAGCCTTCTTGCTAACTCCAGCATGATAACATCCTGTTGTTTTATTTACTTGCTTTTTCCCTATCAAGTACATAAATAAATGGCTATAGTAACAACATCAGTGCATTGTTATGACACCAAACTTTTAAGAAAATATTAAGAAAAATTATTGTATATATAAAGGAATATTTCTAATGTTTGCAAAAAAAGTCATAGCACACAAATAATGCATGGCGTGTTATAGTACAAAGTGGCATTTCTTATGTTTGGGTTCAATTAGGCCCCAGAAACTTAGAATACTCCAAAAACAGGAGCCAACATTTGATTTTAAATCAGTAATAATGCAGAAAAAGGACACTGAAACCTCATCACAGATATATACTGTGGCATATGAAGGTTTTACAGCAGGTTATGTTTTTTCAAAAACCTGTCCTCTATTCAAATTCATGTTAATCAGAAAAACAGACATTAAAGGTGCAAAATGAATGACATTGTACTTAGATGAAACTGAATCAGAATAAACATTACGGTTATTACTTTAAAAAATAGGACAAATGTTGCAGAATGACACGGGGCTGCTCCCCTCTCACTCCTCGGTTCTGTACAGGTGTCTCAAAGAACAAACGTTCTGTTCCCATGACACGCATCAGCGCCAAAGCTCTGAGGACTTATATTTATCTTCATTAACATTTGACCTGATTGCAGCATGTGATCTCCTGCCTCTCCCACTCTATCGCACAGTCATAGTGGCCGACCGGTTTTTCCACGTTATAAACACCTGCCTCTCTCTTTAGATCCCAAACACAGCTGCTCGGGTGTTGTCCTTTCAAATTTCATATGCAAACTTTGAAGTGGAGATTGATGAGACTAACTACCACAGAAATTGCTTAATTCCAACAGGCCATGAAAGTGGTGAAGTGGGGGCTGCAGGGCTGAGCCTGTGGAGTCCGACACAGTCAAACAGTTTGTGTACAGAGCAATCTTAGCTTTCAGTGCGAGTTTGAGTAAAGTCCTCCGCCATGTGCAAACAGTAGTCTGCCACAAACCCTGAAAGTAAATAACAGCGGCTGCAGCTACATTAACCAGAGATTAGCACAGAGGAGCTGTGCTGTTGAACTACGAATTAACTTAACATTTAAACTACAAAAGCAGATACAGCCTAAAAAAGCATGCACACGTCTGAGCAAATATCGTAACGTAACGTGTTTATGATACGCTGAGGCATATTTTAATCTCAATTTAGAGATGTCCAAGCTTCTGCTGAAAATGCTGCCAAACTGCCATCCTGCATGTGTCTGAAGCAGAGCTACTTACATGGTTGGGTTTCCTCCAGCGAGCCTTTGTCACCGTTGGAGCATTAAAGTGGTTGTCATGATTACTAGCCATTTTTAACGTTCTTCAAACCAGCGTCCTGCAGCTTCAAAAGATGTTTAGACTTCAACAGGTTTGGATTAAACTCGCTCGACAGTTGACAGAGTCCCACTGTGACACCCGAGCTAAAGCTGCATCCCGGCTAACTGCAACCATGACTGACAAAATCCTGGATCAGACACAGTTAAAGACAAGACCCACAGGCTGCCCCAATGTGTGCTCAAACAGAACTATCAGGGAGTCTCAGGTCGCATGCAAAAGTAGCTGAAGTTTAGAGTAATAATCCTCTGACTGCAGATAGAGGCGTCTGTCCTCTGCTGATCCTTCTTTGTCACTCTCTCTTTGAAGCATCACAGGAAAAGATCCAAAGCACGTATCATCCACCTGTGTCTTTTATCACAGCCCTATCTTGACTTACAGCTGACAGGTAGCAGGAGGTGGAGTCCAACTTTGAAACTCTCATAGACAGGTCCTCCAGCTATCTCCTGTTCACAGGGGAACTAGTTTATGGGCCATCCCATGACAACAGACTCCAGAAAATCCAGACAAAAAATGCAATTTATTATCAAAAATGAGGCGATAAGGATGAAAGAAGATGGACAAAAGTCATAAGAGGAATCTAAATAAACACAAACTGCAGTGGAAACAAGTAGCAGCCTTTTAAGACAAAGAAAAACAGACATCTTATTGTTACAGAAAATCTTCTGCAGACGTGACCAGAGAGGAGGAGGAGGAGGAGGAGGAGGTGTGGGGATCCACAGGGAGTCAGGCTCGCATGCACTGCAGGTGTTAGAGCTGAGACCTTCCATTATGACAGCTAATAGGATCGTCATTATGACAAGAGGCAAATTAAATGCCTGAGACCTCTTCCCTCCTCCACACTTCTCAGGTGGAACGCTCTCATGCCGAGCTCATTATAACTCTGACCAGCTCAAAGAAAATCAGGAGGATGTGACGGGCTTTTGGTTCGCCGGTTCTTAGTTCTGCTCTTTGGTTCCAGCTTATATGAGCAGTGTAGGAATCAGAGTATAAGACATTCAGCCAAGTGTTTTATATGGTCACATGATGGTAGTATCTCTGAAATGGCTTTTTTTTGAGAGACATGTTTTACAATTAGTTTGTGAAAATGAAATGTACATCCATCTATCCATTATCTATACCGCTTATCCTGTTCAGAGTTGCAGGGGGGCTGGAGCCTATCCCAGCTGTCATTGGGTGAGAGGCGGGGTTACACCCTGGACTGATCGCCAGTCAATCACAGAGCTGACACATAGAGACAGACAACCTTTCACGCTCACATTCACTACGGGCAATTTAGAGTCACCAATGAACCTAACGTGCATGTCTTTGGACTGTAGGAGGAAGCCGGAGGGAACCCACTCATGAACAGGGAGAACATGCAAACTCCACAAAGAAAGGCCCACTTTGTCCGAACCAGGATTCGAACTAGGAACCTTCTGGCTGTGAGGCGACAGCGCTAACCACCGTGCAGCCCACTTGAAATGTACAGTAAATAAAAAAATAATGTTTCACAAGCAAGGGGATTATACTTCTATCTTTTTCATTAATGCACATTTTTTCGGCTCTTTGTTTTACTTTTGGTTCCAGATTAGGGATACATATATTATATTTTTCGCCGATATCCGATATGCCGATATTTCTTTTGCGGATTGTGATACCGATATATTAGGCACATGTTTTTTTCCACCTAATTGCAGAGAACATCAATTCTCCCCTTTAGTGGAATTGATATCATGCCTACTCTTATTGTAGTGGCCAAAAACTGCCATACCGCAGACATCTTGCACCCTTCTTCACGCTTGACGGAAGAGGCGTCGTACAAAAGGTCCCGTGTCTGATCATTCACGTTTCTGAGTGCACCTGAATGCAGCATCCCCCTGAAACACGGCAGTGAGGGAGACATGCCCGGACTTGTTTACTGCACCTACTACGGAGACATCAGTGATCGCCGACGGACTCTTTTTATCGTGTGTGCGTCCATGAATATGTAAGTTAGTTTTGCACTGATGTTTATGTTGCACTATTTTAGCGTCGGCTCTGGCCTCGACTGTATTTTCTCCGTGTTTGATGTTGTTAAGTCCGGTAAAATGACGAGAATGTGAGCTAACTGTTAGAGTTGTGAAAGTTGTTTAAAATCTGTTCATTGGCTCGAGATTCTGTGATTTTTTAGTCTTTATTTGTATATTGTTCAGCATTAAGTCAAGCTTTTTTAGGGAATCATCGAGCATTTAGGCAGAATTAAAGCAGTGTTTTATCGGCGGAAAATATCGGCAGAAAAATGGCGCAACATCTGCCGATGCCGACATGTCATTTTCAAGCCATTATCTGCAGATACCAATAACGTGCAGGCAATATCGTGCACCCCTATTCTAGATACTTTCGGGTTGTTTAGGATCTCACAATAAGAATAAGGCCATAGAACAGTTTGTATGATAACAGTGCAAAATTAGGATGCATTTGGGGACTCCAAAAACTGTTGAGGCGACATAAAATTGAGGCAGCATATGTTGAGCCAGCTTCCAGATACACACACTGTTCCACAGGGTCACAAGTGCCTCAGAAATGTCTGTCTTGAGATAGATGCTTTATATCTATCAAGCTTTTTAGACAGACTGTATATCAAATTATAAAATATGTTAGCAATCTGCCACGCTGTGAATATGACAGTGCAGCGCTGTGGTTGGAATTAGGCAGTGACCATAAGACCTGCCGGGGTTAATTGCAGATTGACCTGGTTTTCGCAGGGCTCTGATTAAAGCGATACACTCCTCTGAGTGTTGCCCCACTAAGCCCTTATCATACTCTACACCACATATCCCGCTCTCCGTGTCGTCAGATGTGTCCTTTTTTTTTTTTGCAGGGTTCAGGATCAAAGGCAGTTGAATAAAATGGGGTCACAGAGATCAAATATTTAATATAACTGCACTTTAACTGCTGCTGACACCTTTAAGAGCGCAGGAGAGAAAGTGTTTTCTTCTGTCATCTTACAGACTCTGATGTAATGCAGTTCTTCTGCTGCTTCTCCCCAAAATAGCCAAGTTTGGAAAACCTTCATCGACTTGCACGTCCAAGACAAACACAAGTTTCACAAATCCTCTCCTCATGTTCGATTTATTGCAACAAGTGAGGCTGATGCACCTGCAGATGGTTTGTGCTGCAGGGATCGGACGTGACGCTTAAACAACCCAATCTCTGAATTCTCCCATAATTCTCCCATAATCCCTTTCTCTTCCCACTTCCCTCTGCTCTCTGTGTAAGCCTCCTCACAAAGTGTGAGAGACCTTATGAAACCAATCCGACGTGTGAGATTGTATCCACTTCAAATCACCACCGAGCTCAGCTGTGCTCAGTTTCTAAGTTCTTGAAATCTCTCTGGCAGTTTTTTACGTCTGTCGCTCGTTTGTTTTTGAGATAAGCGCTTCCAAATGTGGGCATGAAGATTCTGACAGCAGGATAGAAGTGATAGGTGCTGTGACAGTCTAAATAGATATATTGATCGCCTTCTTTGGGGCCTGTGACGGGTAATGGCGTTTTTTTGCACTGGCAGCTCCAATTTTCTATATAGGTTCTCCCTCACCGACCAATCAAAATCATGAAGGGGCGGGACTTCAACTTTATCAACCACAATGGGGGAGGAGAAGCTAATCTTTTCGTTTTTTCAAGGTACAGTTTCCAGGTGTAGAGCTGCTGCTAAAGCCAGGACACCATTTCTTTCAATTGTTTTTATGTTTTCTTTATTAAAGGGCCAGTTCGCCAATTTTCAACCTCAGTCCTATCACGCTTTTATGAGGAGCTAATGCCATTATGGTAGGAAAAAAACGCAGTTTGGAGGACGCTATCCGCCTCTCCAATGGGCCCTGGAAAACCTCCGCCAGACTACGTTAAATGCGTCATCTGGCGGAGGCCAGGGAGCTCGTTAAACTACGCTTTCTCAATCTAGGACCCCCGCCTCCGATGTCATGTCTCGCTCAAAAACGTCAGGTTTGAAATGTAGACTGCAGACTGAAAGGTTTTTTAGACGATCCACCGGTATATTCTCGTCGTACTGTATTTCGGATCCCGTACCGCTCTGAGCGAAACAGCAGTATTTCACTCCAGCGTCTCTCACTGGGCCATTCCTTTCAGAGGGAGGGGCGCAATGCACGCTGGGTATTGTAGGAATGTAGAATGGGCGAAACCAAGCAAAAAAACCCCGCTGTTAATGGACACAGGCCCTAATCCTTTCACTTACTGCATTTTTATATATTTTGCTTGTATAATTGCAGAAATGTAGTCTTTATTCACACGATTTCCTCCAGAGGAAGAAGAATAGATGAAGCTAATCTGATTGGAGAATCACTGAACATTGTGAATTGAACCGAATGAGACCTTGTTGCAGTGAATTGTTTCTGACAGAAATGTATCCAAAGTTAAAAAAGAAACTTTGACAGAAGCAGAAATTTGCACCTTTTAGTTTAGCATTCTAAAAAAACTGCAAAAAAAAACTTTTTTATATATTACATATTTTTATTTTTATTTTTAAGTGAAATAAGTGAAATAAAACTAAAGTGGATGCTTCGGACTGCAAAAAAAGAAGCGGAAAACCATTTGAGCCCCGCACAAAGGATGTTTAAACATTAACCACGTTCCTCACTGGTTTCCTGAAAGATGGTGGGTAGAAGTTTGTCTTTCTATTTAAAAATAACTAATTGCTCAGACAGGCTGTTTTGTTTGCTCTGATTGAATCCCAGTTGTAAGGCTTGGATTGAGAAATCGTCGGCATCACGCTGACTATTTCCTGCTAAAAATAGCTTTCTATTAATTGAATGAGGCAAATATAATCATCCCAGACACAGAGCCCCGTGCACTCTAATTACATAAGTCACACAAAGGACGACAGGGAAAAAAATGACAGTAAAAGAGGAAGGAGAAACTCTGAGTCTGCTGTATGTGTGAGATTAAATAGAACACTGAAGAGAGGCAGGTGTACAGACATGATGAGCAGAGACACCTAACAAAGGTCACACAGAAAGGTCACACAGAGGTCCATCAGATAAGGTCAGAGGTCAAAGTGCAACCCCACCCCCCCAAATCTCCTCCTACCTTGTGGAATGGAGAGCTGCTGTATGGGAGTGTGGGCTGGAACAGCTGGGGCTCTAATGCGGCAGAGATCCGGGGGTCACTCCCATCTTGTTTCCTACAAGCGGACAGATGCCGGAGAAGATTCAGTTAGAAAAGGTCACTTTGTTTGAGATCCAGAAGGAGGACGACATAAAGTAACGCCCCGGGAAATGTTGCTGGTCTCTGAGGCTCTGCAATAACCTCAAGCCTAGAGAGCGAGAGACTCTATTTATGACTCTGTCTGTGAATAGATGCAGATAAAATCCAGCACAGGTTCCATAAACCCAAAACAAGACCTCTTATTTCTAATGCTGTAAAAAGCAGAGGATAAAAGGTGCCTTTCAGCCTAATAAAAACTGTATTTATCACATTAAAGTAATAATCTCTAAAGTAAGATTTTCATTTAAATGAATGTCTGTTAAGTCACTAACTGTTGCCGAATGAGGTAACACAATGAGACTTTGCATTTGCAGTATTACAGACTGGGTGTCTGGTGCGACTTTCACGGAAAAAATCACAAGCGGCGCCCAGTCAGTGACGCGTTTTCCATCAGCCAGCAGTGGTTGGTCTGCCAGAGAGGGTAGGCGGAGCTAAGCGGCTGCTTTTCCGCTCTCTGCAAGTGTTGCGAGTAAACAGTAATCTACTATGGCTGAACAAACAAAGAAAAGATGGATGACTACAGATACAACTTCAAAAATAAGTGAAAATACAAAGAAAAAGAATCAAATTTGACGCTCAGATGAAGCAAACAGTCTAAAAAGGAAAGGGACCGTCAGTGAGGAAAAGCAAGAGTTACAACTGGAGCAACACTGTCTGGATATCTGGGAAGTGTGCTCCCGCAATTACCGTTTATCACCATTATAGGTGCTGCCAAAGACAACAAAACTGAGATCTTCGAGATTAAACCTTAAAGTACAATATCCATTCATTGTTTTCTCACAGGGAAGCATCTATTTCAACTAATCTGCACTATCCAGGTGATAAAGGTGTTAAATCTGGTGCCTAAAACCTCTAAATTAATTCAATAAGATTTAAAATTTTACTCTCCTTACTGTCTAGGAACGTACACAATATACCTCACACTTGTCATAAGTATATATAAATGTCTTTACTCTGAACATCATCCCCAAAGGACATCTAATCAAATTCTTCTTCCTCTATAGGACTCTATTCACAAACACTTCGGGGATCTGGGGACACACACACCCACACTGTAGTTTCACATTTATTCAAACAGAGCCTCCCTCCTCTCCTCAAACCCAGGAGACTAGCACAAAGCTAACGGCAAACTGAGCATTACTACTGTCACGCATGCTTTGCTCTAACCTCAATATCTCTGCCAGGACGGCTCAATTGCCCCCCACAGGAGGACTGATCGATCCCCCCCCCACGCCGCCCTATTGACACTAACTACAGGCCGGTCTGCACGGCGGGCTTTCAATTTGTTTGAATAATTCAATAAATTTCAAACGCACAGGGAGATCGATCAGTGTGAAAGTGGATGTGAGATGAACATGAAGCGGTGATAACGCAAAGTGCAAAACAACAGACGGGTGAATTATGAATCTCTGTATGCACAAGATTCACATGCAGGAAATATGACTTAAAGCATGAGACAAATTGATTGAACTCAAAAACTAATCATGCTTCAAATAGATCTCTCAGTGCTGACAGAGTAATGATAGTGAATGTTTGGAGCTGTGTGTGATAAGACGAACAGCTGCTCACAGTCAGACAGAGTCGGCTTCCACATTCACTGACTGACTCAAATATAGGTGAAGAGAAAAAACTGTGTGAATCATTAGCATACAGCGCTGCCTGCTATTACACAACCAGCTTGTGAATCTTCAATCACAGAAGCTCCAGAAGGAAATGGGAACAGTTGAAGCTTGTTTTTTTTTTTTTACAGCAGGCTAAATAAACATGAATGAGGCGAGGAGCCCCGGCAGCAGATCTCCCGTGGGAGGCCGGGATACGATCGGGCATCAGCTGCCCTGAACTCTTAATTAGAAGAGATGCTCAATAGATGGATGCAGGACTCACACAGACACATGCTGAACTGAAACAGCTGGTTTAGAGACATGTTGAATTATATTAGAACAGAATTACAGGTGAAACTTGTCAGAGGTATTTACCTGTAAATTTGTAATGTGTTGTGCAATACATTAATACTGCAATGACTGTATTACTGCATGCAAAAGGCTCTACAAGTACACTACACTACAGTGCATTATATGGTCTAAATTTGTAGTGTGTTGTTCATAGAGTAACACCGTTACATGTGTGTTTGTTACAGTGTTATAGCATGCAAAATACACTACAGGTGCTCTCAACTACAGTGCATACTATTGTCTAAACTTGCAGTGTGCTGTTCATATGGTAAAACTGCACAAAGAAAAAGTGCTTTCTACAGTACACCTGCATGCAAAACACACTATGAGTACACTGAACTCCAGTATATTACATGGTCTAAATATGTGGTGAGTTGTTCATACAGTAATGCTGTAGAAAATGTGTTTACTAGAGTAATACTGTACGCAAAACACACACATTACAGTACATCATATCAACCATATATATACCATATATATAATCCATAAGGGAGTAAAAGTGACATTAAAATGTCCAACCCAGTCCTCCACAACCTGGCCCTGTTTATGCAGCACATGCTCCTGTACACACGCTTGTTTACACACACACACCTGCCCGCTCAGTGCAGCGTTACCATGTAAGCCCTCCTGCAGATCAGTTTGCAGCACTAAGCCACAGCTTCATCCCAACACCACAACAAATTACATAACACACCCCAGCTGGTTCACGACGCACCACACAAATCATCCGCGTGAAGAAGAAGAAGAAGAAGAAGAAGAAGAAGAAGAAGAAGAAGGAGAGGAGGAGGATGTCATCCAGGCGAGAGATGATGTCCTGCGTGGAGCCGAGCAGCAAACTTACTCTGGCAGAGGCAGCTGGACGCTCGGCGGGGAGTCCGGACAGTGACCAGCACCCAGGCAGGCAGATGACTCACTCCCTGTCTGCGCTTCTCCTCCAGCTCTGAGTGTCTCTCTCTCTCTCTTTCACAGTTATCTCCTCTCTCTCTGTCCTCCCTCGTTGACTCTTCTCTCTCTCTCTTCAGCTGCACTTGCTGCTCTCCATCACTCGTTCACCTGCTGGCCTCACTCTGAGCTCTTTACACTGTCGCACACTCCAAGCGAGCATCCTCTCTGCCTCTCACTCTCCTCCCTCTCTCTCTCTCTCTCTCCTCCCACTCTGTCTCACACACACACATATGCACTCTTTAGTTCCTCCATCTCCGCCCTCTTTGTCTGCTCTCTCACACACATGATTTGATACTTGTCCGAAACCCAGAACTCTAAAACCACGCACCAACCCCCAACAACACTTCTCTTATCCCCTTCAAAGCAGGAGACCCTCCCCCCATCAACCATGCAGAGGTCGACTGAAGTCTGCCGCTGAGAGGGAGAAAGGGCTGATTTGGGTATCGGGGGTTTCCTTTAATCCCCACACTGCCTCACGAGCCAGCTAGGGCTGTTGCTGTAGCAACCACATCAGCCACATGTGAAGAAAAAAAAAAACACCCACAAGCACGTTCAGGTTCATTATGCTGATATAAACAAGGTTATTTTATTATTATTATTACTAATACTTTACTATTATTATTATTATTATTTAGACACTGTTATTACTGTATATTACTATTGTATATATTTAAACATTTTGGGACATATATTTCACATATATCATCTTATATTGTGAAATACTACGACTGTGCAATAACTCATTCTGATATTACTAAAACTACTGTGCATAACATTTTCCTAGTCCTGTTCAAATAAGCAAAAGTTGTATATAGTATATATAGTTATTTATTTATTTATTTAATTAGCTATGATTATCAGTATTATAGTATATAGGGGTGGGAATCACAGGGTAACTCACGATACGATTTGATAGGCGATACGTGGCCCATGATAACGATAATATCACGATACAGCGATTCGGCAATAATTGATATATTGCAGGATAATCATAATGATACATCACGATATCTGATTAACTTCAGCCAATCAAATTCCATCACGTGGAAGCGTCAAGAGTCATGAAGTAGTGACGCGTTGAGCCAAAAACCCGGGGTATTTTAGCTAACGTTAGCATTCAGCCATGAGTTACTATAATATTAGAGTTAGCTTAGAAGTGGCTAAAAGCTAATATTACTGTTTGGAAGTCTTACGCGCTACATTTGGAAAGGTATAAACTCCTGCCTAACATAATGTGAGCAACACATTTATTTCCGAGCTAGTTCGCTACTAATTGGTTGAATGCTAGCATTAGCTTTCTAACCGTATCAAATGGGGTATGTTAGCTGTGTCCCAATCTAGGGGCTGCAGCCTTCAAAGGAGGCGGTATATGGAGGATGCTCTATTGATACATGGCGTAGACCATTAAAGCTGAACTGAAATGAGACGGTCTGGTCTACGGCGGATTTCCTGTTTGCGTCACCAGCTGTTCCCGCCCTTACCCATACCGCCCGTCACCAAACACCGCTCCTGTTCCTTGCAACAGGTAGCTAGCTGGCTAACTAGCTAGCATAACTAACTTCTCATAACTTTAAAGATAATTTGTTTCAAGGGCACCTTCGTTTTTTTAAACAAGTGTAATGCTAGCTATTCAATTGAGTTGAAACCAAAAACGTTTACATTTAGAAGTTTATTCCTCAGCCACTATGAGTCTGCTATCTTGTTTGAATTGGCGCGTAATGAATCTCGGGATTCGTTGGGCCACAAATGATGCACCCGATGGGTCCTTCGTGGCCCGGGAAAAGGAGGACGTATTTGTCGGCCGCATCTGAATGAGCTTTCATTTCGGGACAACCTTCGACGTGCCACTGTGACGCAATTGGCCTTCAAATACGGCCTTCAAAGGCTGCAGCCCCTGGACTGGGACGCAGGTGTTGTCAAATCAAATGTCTTTTAAGTAGCTCAGTAATCCAGAAACAGTTTAATGAAAACAGTTCTCACATACCCTACATTTATACGACTTACGACCTGGAACACAGCAGCTCAGCATTATAACAGCATGTGATCTCCCCACCCTGAGCATGAGGTCAGAGAAAAATGGCTGCTGTGTGAATAGGGTCAATCGGGCATCAATATGTTATCTTAACATTAAATTCTCAAAAGTGGACACAAATTGAAACCTGTATTCGGATTGTGCTGGATGAGAAAGCACATGTGGAAAGGTTTTTAATTACTCTAATGAGTCTCTTCAATCCCCGCCGAACATGTGCATTTCCTCCGCTAAGCCTCCACCTGCTGCTCCCAGCAGACCTGTGACTAATGTCACCAGTGGAGCCTTTTCCTGCTTAAATCGCTGCTAAACAACATTCAGTGCAGGAGAAAGTGTCATCTCATGTCCTTCTCTTAGACAGCTCCTCAGACTGAAGTGTGTGTGTGTTTGTGTGTGTGCGCTGCATGTGTCAGACATGAAGAGATAACAAGGGATTACAGCGCAGTCATCATACTGTGCTCCATTAAGAGGCGTGTTTTGTGATAAACAAAACAAATAATCCTCTCACTGTCCAAAGCCGACTGCTAAAAAAAAACTATTATATCACTGGACAAAACTTTGACTTTGACCAGATTAGCAGTAATTTGTTGAGGCGTCCCGCTGTAAGGGGACATTAATCTCTCTCTCTCTCTTTTAAACCCTTGAGCAAGGACTGCAGATGTTCTGTTTTTTTTTGACGAGCTCAGTGTGGCAGGAAAAAAATGAAATGGTCGTCTGTGAGGGCTTTTGTCAACAGCGCTTATGGATAAAAACACATTATCAGATAAGAACAGGCAGATTTCCTGTGTTGAGCTGTGTTTTAATACAGATCATTGCAGCTGGTTCCTTTCAAAATAAAAGCCACGCGAATTTACTACACAGTGTCTTTCCAGGGAAACACTATTAAATAACAGCAGACGAAGAAAAGTGTAAGCTTTTTTATCTCCTGTGATGGAAGATTGCTTTAAAATGATAGCATCCTCCCCGCGTCTGTGTCCTCTGCAGAATCCCACAGTAAATCCCTTCCCACCGGCCCCCGCTGCCAGGGATTCCCATCCCATTATCCTGGTGAAATGGCCTATGGTCTCTCCCCTCTCCTGCCCCCACCAACCCCTCCATCGCTTATCCCCGGAGAATTGCTGTTGTCCCCGTCTCCCAACCTCTCTTCGCCTCTTTCACTGTCAGATTTTTGGCTGCTACTCCTCAACCAAGACAAGTGAGAAAACGAAAAACAAGCTAGCTGGATCCCATAACTCCCAAAGCCTAATAAATAGTCCTTTACTGTGCACAGGAAGCAGCTCAGAGTGTAATCTGTATAACATGTGTGACCGTCTGTGACCCTCAGGGGCACTTAAAGGTGTAGGACACCAATCACAGACACATTATACACCAGCAGCGTGTCAGATGGTCTGCAGCAGGAGAGATGGCAGCTGTTTTGAAATATGAATGATGGTTATTAATGCAAGGCTATTGAGTGTCTCCCACAGGTTGAGATTCAATTAGTAGCGGTCGACCTCAGGAGGAGCGGAAACAGCAGCGAGGAACAGGAGGCGGCTGCAAAACAGAAGCTGAATTCATGAGCTGTTTAATGAGTACTGTCTTTGTGAAAGCACTTCCACGAGGACATAATTAAGAAGTTAAAAAAGAAAAATGTACCACTTGCACTACCTAAGAAAATAATGGTAATGTTTCAAATGTATATTCAGTGTAATAATCTGTAAATGAAGATCTACTGTACGTCAGTCAAACGCTGATGAAAGAGCTCTGAACGTGCTCCTGCTGCTTTGATTTGTTAAAACCTCCTCCAGTCGCTCTTAAACAAATCGTCTGTGTTAATCAGCCCTCAGTCTGTTTGCAAGGCAAAGCAGGAGCGCCAACTGCTTCCGAGCTTTTGAAGAAACTTTACATCCCCGCCATGTTCTCTCTGCAGTAAATCTGAACCCCGCAGTGACTGTGATTGTGACTGGATTGATAGTTATGCAGCATTTTTTTAAATGACTTGTTTGAGATGGGTAATTTGGCTTCATTAGGACGCCCTTAAAGTAAAAAAGTAAGCATGTTCATTAAGATAAAATGACCTATGACCTCTTTTTCTCACTATAGACTTTCTCCTGTTTGGACCAGCCGATTTGGTTCAGGCTACTACAGAGGCACAAAGTAAACAGTAGCTTAAAGAGCGTCAACACTAGTCACACTAGCTCTTCTTGTTCTTGTTTTTTGTTAAAGCTCCTGTGAGGAGTTTTTCACTGGTTATGAAACAGACTGAAATTAATTCTGATGACTCTCTATGACCTACAAAAACAAACCAGACCATCAGTGACAAGATTAATTATTTTGATATAGTTATTTTTAATGCCTGAAACTGCTGGTGTCAGACGAAGCGGTTAACAGCACGCTGCCTTTGTTTACATTTTCCAGGGCAAACATTTCAAGTGAGTGGTACATATGACTGTTAGCAAGATTTATTGTTAAAAAACACCACTTAAGCATGTACAGGACAAAATCAGCTAAGAGATACTTCCCCTGTCCACAGGGGGGCGCCAACATCCACACAAACCAAAAGTTCCTTACAGGAGCTTTAAAATAATTAAATCAAATTTACGAAACCACTTCAGCTTTATCTCAGAATCAGAATCGGTGTTTGTTGCCAAGTAAGTTCACATACAAGGAATTTGTTTTGGTGATTTTGGTGCAGAACAATTTACACAGAACTAAAATAAAATTAAGTAAAAGACTTAAATAGAATAAGATAAAAAATAGGAATAAGAATAAAAATATAAAAAGCAATACGTATAATACAAATAGTACAAAATATGTACAACAGGTGTGATTCAAAACTGTACAGGTGTGCAGGATATTGAACAGTGCAAAGAGCTTATGGTATTAATTTAAAATAGTGCAGTGTACAGACAATATAAGTCCAGTGTGCAACATCTTGAACAGAAAAACACTGAAGGTTAAATGTTTTTGATAAATAAGACTTTGAGTGTACAGCAATGCTAGCTAGGAGGCTATCCTAACGCTAAATGCTAATGTAAGTATGCTAACATTGTCAAAATGAGAATGCTAGCTTGCTGATCTTAAGCGGTTACCATGCATAATATGTTTGTTCATCTAAGTTTTGCTTGTTAGCATGCTAACATCTTGTTATTGGCCATAAACACAAATTGCAGCTAAGTCTGAGGAGAATGTTGTGTTAATGAAAAGTTACAGGATTAACAGGATTATTTATTCAGTCTTACAAGGTCAAAAGCTCAAATGCTAATCTGCTGGTGGCAAAGGAGTAAAACTCAAGGGATCACTAAAGTGTATCCTCTGGGCATCTTGAATGAATGCACCTAATTTTAATTCAGAAAAATAATGTATACAGCTTCACAAAGGGTGAATTTTCTCATGTCTCTAAATACTATGACCCTAAAACTTCAACTCCTTGTCAGCATCCAGCGACACAACCAGAGAGTTGACCTCAATTAATGTCTAATCACAGCCGACGCTCCCCAAACACAAGTTATTTAAACTGTGTGTGGAAATGCACCTTTAGAGGTCAGACATCAACACAAGCAGCTGTGATACTCTGTGATCCCGTTTCCACTGTGTCATCACTTATTACTGTGATGACACTGAAGGGCTCTGCTATGAAGAGCCCGACCTCCCTCTTGGATTCTTTCAAATGCATCAAGAAGGAGCAACACCTGCTCCCTGGCCTGCCATCAGTCCTCACACAGACGACAGAGATATGAGGAGCACATGTGCGATGAATTACCACACAAATAGAGCCTGGAATTGCCCTGTTTACAGGACCGTCCTCCTCCCCAACCCCCCCTCGGACTGACCTGCAGCACTCAAACAAATGGGAGGATGATTGTCTCTGGTGTGAAACCATTTTTCTCAGCGGTGCTTGTATCAGTCTTACGTGTGTGTGTGTGTGTGTGGCTGCACGCTGAGCCTCAAAGGCAATCATTTCCACATGAGAAGCTCTGATTTCCACTCAGAAAAGTTGGATTTTGGTGGAAGTTCAGCCTCATAAATAAACTCTATGTAATACGAAATATGAGTCAGCTTTTTTAGAGGTGTGTAAAGACAAACCTTTTGCCTACAGCTGTAAAAGTCCCTCCTCTTCCACAATCAGATAAAAGCAAATATTGGTTTAAATTCAAGATAAGTCTGAGGAGCTGTTTGCTCTCATGGGAACTGCACCTCTAAAAGTGTGTTTACACAAACAGATATGGAAATCGTATTCAGTAGTTCTTATCAAGATATCACAGCAAACATCTGTCTCTACTTGAAGGCACGAGCACCCTTGTCAGGATTTACAACGGCATTCATGACAAGAATAGAAAATAACAAAATGGCTGCACAATGAGAAGCAGCATGCCTGGATTTATAAATAATGTCTGTACGATCTGATGCGTGAGGAGACTCCTCGATGGCTTCTCCAGAGCCCACACGTCCCCCGCCAGCTGCTCATATTCAGTATGCATTAAAAGGCCAGGTACAGCAGGTGTTTTTGAATAACGCATGCTCCATCCACCAATGGGTCCAGCTTTCCGGCTAGCTTATCTCTCACAATGTCACCGTCCAGATTTACTCGGAAACACGCCCCCCAGGGGAAATCACACTCATGCAGATGTGCTTTATGAACGGCAGAGGGTCAACGCGGGTCACTCCGAGCTCTTTTGTGTTTCATAAAGCAGCAACTCCCGTCTTCAGTGACATTAAACTTCATGCAGGTTGATCTGTGAAGCGTACATGCCTCGTATCATTCAATACGAGAGCAGCAAGAGCAACAAGAGCTCAGCTGAATTGTGCAAATAAATCTCCTGTGGGGGAAAAGAACCAGTGAAGAATAGAGAGTCTCTTCCTCCAACTAGCCTTCAACGCTATGCTCAGCATTAGCGGTGTCAATTAACAGGGATATTCCAAGCAGCAACCTCAGAGACTAAAAATGAAGCCAACACAAAAAGGCCTAAAGCTGCAGTTCCTTGAGTGGCCACTAGAGGCTGGCTCCAAAAGTGAGTCGATCCCTATCAGGCCCCATATTAAAATGCCAAACCTTAGAGCAGGATTAAACGTGTTCACAGCCTGGTACAAAATGGGTTTTGGTTTCTAAAGGTAATTTGTCTATTCATGACAACTGTTCAGAGGGGGATGTTTTTATACAACTCACACGATTAAGGCTTAAAGTTATGCATAATTACGGGCGTGGTGACTTTGATTGACAGATGGATGCTGCTAGCCGCCTGCTAGCTGTCACATCAGCTAATTCAGTCACTAGACTTAAAGTGTTAGTCTCAAGATCTCAGTTTCGTTCTCTTTGGCGGCACCTATGGTGATAAACGGTAACGGTAAAACACTTCCCAGATATCCAGACAGTGTCCATGGTTGGCTCCGGTTGTAACTCTTGATTTTCCTCGCTGACGTCGCTTTCCTTTTTAGACTGTTTGCCTTCATCTGAGCGTCGAGTTTGTTTCTTTTTCTTTGGATTTTCACTTATTGTTGAAGTTGTATCTGTAGTCATCAGTCTTTTCTTTGTTTGTTCAGCCATAGTAGATTACTGTTTACTCGCAACACTTGCAGAGAGCGGAAAAGCAGCCGCTTAGCTCCGCCTACCCTCTCTGGCAGACCAACCACTGCTGGCTGAAAACGCGTCACTAACTGGGCGCCGCTTGTGATTTTTTCCGTGAAAGTCGCCACAGACACCCAGTCTGTAATACTGCAAATACAAAGGCTTTCATCAGTGGGCCATAGGCTCAATCACCATTGTGTTACCTCATTCAGTGATAGATAGTGACTTCAAGATTATTACATTAACCTCTTGGCCATGTTTGTGTGTTTGGTGTCTGTTGTGAATTACAAGTAATACAGTTTTCTGTGTGGTTCATTGTTCTACAGACTTTCCAAGAAGTCGTCCTGTTTTTTTAGTGAGTCAAGATCTGGTGTAATATTATTTACATGTTAGCAATAATTAGCAGGTATCAGTGTCGGCGCTCACCATACCAGGCTTGTTTGTTCAGTGTT
Source organism: Semicossyphus pulcher (assembly GCF_022749685.1). NCBI lineage: Eukaryota > Metazoa > Chordata > Actinopteri > Labriformes > Labridae > Semicossyphus > Semicossyphus pulcher. The sequence continues at coordinate 25,097,348 of NW_027211637.1, forward strand.
GGTCAGACCCCTCTGACGTCACAGTGGCTACACAGACTGTATAAACTATTCAGTTTACTGGATAAACCTCAAATGTCTACTCGGAGATTAACCCATTCACAAACACAAGGAATAAAAACCTTGGCTGTCTCATGACTACCTGCAGCCTGTCTGCCGTGGATACAGCAGCTGTGAGAGTCTGAAAGCAAAGAAGTGAACTTAAAAAAGCTGACAGAATAAGTTTGCCGCTAAAAAGCTTCAAGAACCCGATGCAATAAAAGGGAAATGTCCCGTCAAAGCTGCCTGCCACTCGTCTCAACCTTCAACAGCCTGCTGTCATCTGAGCTTTATGTTTTTAAGACATCCTGTGCTGGTGTTGGATGCTGGCTGACATGTTTGGATTTGGATTATTAAGACGGTTAGAACCAGGGGCGAGCTTGTCACTTTGCTGCTATATTTGGTCAGACAGCAGGAGACTCACAGAGAGACGGTGCAGTCTGATCGGGCTTGACAAGTTGCTCTTCCAGACAACCCAACCTGACATACACAGATGAGCGTGCACAAGCAAACTGACACCCGACCCGGCTTCACGGTGCAGCGGTGAGCGCATGTGCAGAGGAGACGCGCGCACACACACACACACACACACACACACACACACACGGAGGAGGATGCAGAGTGATATCTCATGGGAAATCAGCGAACACAAACAGAGGAGTGTTTACAGCGACACCTCTTAAGTGTTTATGGGCAGAAGCAGGACACAGGATGAAATGGGCCCAGAATTTAGAAAGCCTCATAAAAATAGAATGATGATCGCATCACAAAATATGGAGAAAAAAAACAGCAAAGTCATTCAGCAGAAATGAAATAACCTATTTTTAGAACACAAATACCCACTGAGCAAAACAACAAGACACTTTTTCCCTTTCAAAACACGAGGGAACGTCTGTTCAGTTTCTGAAATTACCTGTTTATCTACCTTAAGGACCAGTTTATTTTTCAGCATTATTTTAAGGATCAACTATGGCAGACTCTCCATGTTCATAAAGTTTTGCCACTAGAGGGCAAAGGTCAGAGCTAACAAAACCAACCCAAACCATCAACAACCACATCTTTTTGCACACTCTGTTGGCATCTTGCACATTCCTGTGCAAACTGTGCAGCTTATTCATTTCACAAACATAATTTTATTTTAAATTAAGATTTTATTCTGTTTCTATTATTAATTCTATTTATATGACTGTTCTGCAGCAAAAACACGAGGATTAATTTGTTAAAAAAGGATTAAAACTACATCTTCTTCTTCTCCATCATTAAAATATCCTGAATATTTGATTATGCAAACATTTTTTTCATTTCAGGACGTAAGATGTCTCTTACATCCCTCAAAAGTCCAAAATTGTCTTTATTGCAAGCATATTGGCTTATGAGTGGCTTCCAAATTTGGGGGGTATTATGCTAATTTCAAGCTTCATATTTCACTCTGTGATACCTGTGGAGTAGCTTAGCATAATCTACAGTTAAAAAAAACCCTGAAACGACTCAGTCAGCTCTGTCCCTTTAAGAAACCCCCACCCCTACAAGCCCACTTTCTTCTGATTGGCCAGCTCTCCGAAGCCTGCTGATGCTGCACTTTGTGACGTCACAAAGTGAAACCTGGCGTTCACTGCAGCTTGCAGACTGACCTGAGAAGCCTGGGGATTACTCCAAACTACTTTTACCTACAGATTTGAAACTTCCCCCACGTTTAGTCTGGACATCCAACATCGTTAAATTATATATACGTCTTAAAATGTGAAACAGCATAATACCAAACATCCAACCACCTTAGATATATATGAAATATACACTATGTAAGAAACAAACTCAGTATGATGGCTTGTAGTAAAGATTCTCCAACAAATCAAGTTCTTAAACCAACTCAGCAGGTGGCTAGCAAGATTTGCACCAGAGCGTAGTTTCGGAAGTGCAAAGCTCTCTTGCATGAAGGTGGATGAGAGAGCAGGATTAAAGGTTGGACAGGAAGTAAAACAATGGACATCAAGCCACAGTAATCCATCATGCTCCAGGGACAGAGGCGTCTGGATGTATGTTCGTATACAGGCTCTTACACAACATCTCAGTGTAGCCATTATCCACACTAACCCACTCTCCCATTTCCTCCCATCAGGGGAGCTTAGCATGACAGGATTACAACCAATTACAGGCCTCCCCCCGAGAGCACCGACACAGGGCTCGAGGATCAGCTGTTTGTTCACAATGAACAAGTGGAAGATGGTCATTTAACAACTAATCGAATATAAGAGTGGACGGATCAAAACTGAACACTTCCTCGCATTAAATCACAGATTAAGCGTTCTCACAATGCTCTTAGAACTTATCATACCGATGTCATCTGGTCTAGGATGTAATCCAAAAGCTAGCAGGAAAGAAAACTTCAGAGTTTGTCACCAATTTTGCTTTTTGTTATTTGAAAAATATAGTTGTTTCTTTCTCTGAGCGACACACAAAGACTAATGCAGGCTTTATTTCCAGCAGTCTAGACTGTTGCAATGCTCTCGTGTCTCTGTGCCACATAAAAAAGTAATAAATCTGTTGCAATGATTCAGAGCTCAGCAGCTCAGCAGCACTTCAAGCAGAGAACACATTACACCTATTTTAAAGGCCCCTCGGGTCTGACACGACCTCCATGAGTCTTTTAGATGTTCTGGAGCACAACACAAAAACTTTGGGGAGGTAGGATTTAGTTTTCTGTGCTCCAAGTGGAAGAAGGAGTCTGATGATCTGAGAGCAGCTAAAGTGTTGATATCTTTTAAAACCGTCCTCATTAGTCTGGCTTTTGTTTGAAATGTTTTATGGTTATTATTTTGTTTCTTTATTAAATTATTTATTTTACTGTATTTATGTTTTAAAATGTTCTATATTTCCTCTAAGCCAGTGTGTTTTTCATCGTCTTTTATATGTTTTATGTAGTTTTTATTTAAAGGGATTTTTTAAGTGGGGTAAACATTTCAGTTTAGGTGTATGCTGTATTTCATTTTTTCTTCACCGCTTCACAGTGGCGTCACACAATCGGCATTCAGACCCGGGACAAATGACTCTGCAGTAGACTCGGGTAATTATCGCCTCAGCTCCAATCAGAATTGATGGAAACCCAAAACCCGTGTCGACACGCTAATCTCCGCCCCATTTCCTGCGCGATGCTTTGCTCCGTCGGTAACTTCTGCGACTCCTCGTCATCTCAGCTACAAATTCCACCCGTCTCCTTCCGAGAAGCGCTCGAACATCGTTCCAAATTAGTCTGCGCCGAGTTTGATACACAGACTGAATGAGTCATAATACAATAAAGACCTAACCACCGTAACATCTTCACTGTTTACTCACCCTGTCTCCGGCGCGTTTCAGATTGTGACGCAGCAGAATAGAGACCAATAGGAGGCAATCGGAATCTATATGCAGGTCTTTCCGGGTCTGAAAAAACCCACATCAACATGCTAAATTTAGGGGCGCTGTTTAGCTCAGTCAATAGAGCATGCGCCCCATGTACAGAGGCTACAGTCCTCGTCGCACTGATCGCAGGTTCAACCACTCTCTACTCCCAACATTTCCTGTCTATCTTCAGCTGTCCTATAAATAAAGCGAAAGGCCAAAAAAATAATCTTACAAAAAAAAAAAAACATGCTAAATTTAGATGGGAAAGGAGTATAGGACTCTTAAAAAGTGGCTAAAGTACGTGGCACTCCTGACCCCGTCTGCAGCGATGCTTAGCTTAGCTTCCGTGTAGACCGTGCTGACTGTTATCTACAGTACGTAGTACTCATACAACCCCACTTCAAACAATCCCAAATATCCCTTAAATGTTTTCTTTTTCCTGTGTGCATTTTAAGCCTTTTTTTTTTTAGTGTGCATAAGTCTCAAATGATGTTCCTGTTTGTCTTGTTGTCTGCTGTTCACCATGAGCCTGCTCGAGGTTTCTGCCTGTTAAAGGAAGTTTTTCTGCCACTGCTGCCAAATGTTGCCACATGCTTCTCATGGAGGATTCATGTCTCTCTCTAAGTAATATACAGTCTAAACCTGCTCTTTTTGTAAAGTGTCTTGAGATAACTTTATGATTCGGTGCTATACAAATAAAATTTGATTGATTTGATTGATTATCGCCAGCTTGTCAGACGTCTGTATAGCACCTAGAATTGCGCTCATGTGAGAAAAAGTTTTATACAAATAAAGTTCGATTGATAACACAAGTTGGTTTCATCAATCAGTTCTTAAATGCTGAAGAAACGCATGCATCAGGCAGGTAAATTGAATTCTTATTCATCACTCGATAGCGGTGCAGTGCCTCGTGGCTATCATCAGAGACATCTTCAGGGAGGTTAAAAAGTGAACTCACCAGCATTTTCTCGGCCTGCCGATTCGGAAGGGTGAGCACGGCATTTTGCTCGGTGTTCCTGAAAAAGTTCTGCTGTCAAAATCCTTCCTAAAAGCGGCTGAAATATCTGATGACACTTTCACTGATGATTTATCTTCTCGCCACAGGTTATGTTGTTTGACAAACGTCCATCCTGCTGGGCGTGAACACTGGTGAATTAATTGAAGTTCTGTTAGCGCAGTGGGAGTGGATCCTCCAAATTCATTAAGAAGTGTTGGTTGATTTCCTCCTTGCTTTGAAGCAGAGCTCGATTCTGACGAAGGAAAAAGTGTGACTCAAAAAGTAGTTTGTTTTGCAGACATCACACTCTGCTGTTGTCTACTTTCTCTTCCTCTCATGTCACCTCTTCCTTTCTCCTTCCTCCTCCTCTTTACTCCCACACTTCTGTTAACTCTTGTATCCTCTTTTAGATCATCCTCTTCATCTTTATTCTGCTCAAGTGTCTTTCCTCTTCTTCGTGAGCTGCAGTTCTTCCGTTGAAGCCTGATGCAATGGGATCCAGGGCCACTTACTGCTGAGTACTGCAGGCCCGGCTGTTAGGAGAGATGCTCCTGTGTCTGTATTCCAGGGGGAAGGAGGGATGATACTGCGGCGAGGCTCTGTTCATTCTGCTGCAGTCAGACAGAGGGGGCTGAGGGCCACACGCTCGTGCCACCTCACCTAGAGCGCTCACAAATGTAGCGGTCTATCTGCAGTGGCATGAGGTGTGCATGCTCAGCTCACTGCCGCCTGCACGTGCCGCTCGCAGCAGATAATCCGACCCTGCCAGCACTGCAGAGGTACAGCAGAGGACTGGGTATCTGTTTCCCTACTGCTGCCCATCTGCTCTGCCTCTCACCTGCTCATTTATCCTCCTTAGACGCAGCAGACTGGTTCACTTACATCAAACTTTCAAGGCCGGTCTGAGTCGGTGACATTGAACATCACTCAAGAGAGCTACATTGTTTATTAAAGGGCCAGTGCGCAAGATTAAGGGGCGGTCGGTTGGCACAAAGGAATATGATAGTTATGAGGATGTTTTTATTAGAGTATAATATATGTTTCTTTTTCTTTAGAATAAGCTCTTTATATCAGGTGAGTCCTCTTCTATGTAACCTGCAATGTTGCACTGTCATGTTTCTACAGAAGCCCGGAATGGACAAACCAAACACTGTCCAAACAGGTTTTCCTACATGATCGGAAGGGGAGCTGATAGGAAGCAGTTTTAGTTGCATGCAATCTGCAACCTCACCACTAGATGTCACTAAATCCTCCACATGGGTCTTTTAAAAAAAAAGACTGAACACATTTGAAATGGCTATCATTTCCATCCATTTTCTAGTCTGCTTATCCTGTTCAGGGTCGCGGGGGGTTGGAGCCTATCTTAGCTATCATTGGGCGAGAGGCGGGGTACACCCTGGACTGATCGCCAGTCAATCACAGAGCTGACACATAGAGACAGACAACCTTTCACGCTCACAGTCACATCTACGGACAATTCAGAGTCACCAATGAACCTAACGAGCATGTCTTTAGACTGTGGGAGGAAGCCGGAGTACCTGGAGAGCACCCACACATGCACGGGGAGAACATCCAAACCTCTATGTTCGAAGCAGGGTCGATCAAACTAGGAACCTTCTAGCTGTGAGGCAACCACTGCTAAACCATGCAGCCCTTGGCTATCATATCGTTTGTTTGTTTCCACATGCTGACATAATTTTACCAGAATTTAATAGAGAAAAAACTCACCACACGCTCCTGGCCTTGGAGAAGGTCTTGTCCACCCTGAAAAATAGAGATAAAGGTGTTAGAGAGAGTAATAATTACATGTTTTTTTAACCTGTGATTTAGAATGTCTTTCATGTCACATTGTGATTTTAAGCAGAGAGCAGATTAAAACACATCCTAACCAGGCAGCTAACTAAATCACTCACTATTAGTTTTGTCGCTCTTGTCTTCATGGATCTAAGCTGCTGGTCTAATCTAAGTGTGGAAAGTACAGGCAGATAATGGACCATCCTTCCCACTTACAGACCTCGCTGAGCTGAGAGAGGTCTGTTGTGCAGTGGGCCGGGTTACCCTGAAATAACTCCTGCCATCTGTTGAAGAAGCATTTCGCAGGATGAAAGGATGATTACTCGCCTTGTGTTTCCTGAGACTAAACACATCTTTTCATGCTCTGAATACACGCCATGAGACTGTTATTCTCTGTCAATCAATAACAGCCATCCTCTGTCCTTAAGTCACTCTGGTAGAAGAGATTTAGAGCAGTAATCAGTGGGAACAATAGTCAGATGATGCAGGGTGCAGAGTACTGTGTCTGCCAGTAGATGGCAGTGTGAGTGCAGGTGAAACTCATGGAAAACAAGACTTTCCCAGAAAGCCATTAATCATGACATTTAAGTCCAAACTGCAGGATATTGAACAACCTGACTCACAAAACAGACCAAACCCTTTTCTCTCCTTCTAATCATGTTTATATCGCAATCGCACCCCGACTTCTCTCGGGATGCAGCACTTGACTTCCCTGACAAAAACAAAGTGGATATTTGACACTGAAACTGTTGCTCTGTGGCCCTCTGAGTGACTCATGGCTGCAGGCCCGTCTCCTGTGATATCTGCTGGTGGTGACACAGCGAAAAGGGAATGTTTAGTATGTGTCTCCCGGCTCCTGCAGCTGCCTCCAGTGCAGGAAATTGACCCCTTCAGAAATTCTCGGAATGATGCAGCATCACACAGCGCAAAGGCAGCACGTACTACGAATAATCCCAAAGCTGTGCGGTTGTGTTATGTTGTTTTTACCTCTTGCTTTTGGCTTGGTGTCTCATGACTGTATCTGGTTTCATCTATCAAGTCAAAGCTGCAGACTGACTGACAGCCTGCAGGCACTGCGTGTCTCCCGGTAGAGCCACAGAGTTCAGACGTCTTACTCATCTTCCCCTGGACATGATAAGTTTGCATGACACAGCGACACTGGGAAGATCAAACAAACACTTCTGGAAAGAGAAGTGACTCTTGCTGTATCGGAAACTTGAGTAAAAACAGGACTAAGAGCCTAGAGGCATGCTGGAAGCTATGTGCGGCTGCAAAGTGGTGCTCTGAGGTCGATGCTAACGTTAGCATTCTGATGTGATGACAATGACAACAAGAACATGCTGATATTTAATCAATCAATCAAATGTTATTTGTATAGCGCCAGATCACAACCAAAGTTATCTCAGGACATTTTACAGAGAGAGCTAACATGACCCAACATGAATCACCATGAGTAGCAACAGACTCATGTTGAACAGCTATCTGCCTCGACTGGTTGGGATAGAGGGAGAGGCTGGGTAGATTTAACAGGTGTATTGTTGCATGTTTGAGTGTGTTAACATGCTAACATTAGCTAACCATAAATGAGAAGTTAAGCAAACACTGAGTCATAAACATACGTTTAGAACACAATTAAATTTTGACCCTATAATGGTGCTAAAGAAAAGTCAGAAAATGTGTCGGGTTCTTCCTCTTGGGAACATAAATGTTTAAACAATCTAATGTTTGAAGATATTTTATTTAAAAAAGACAAATTTCAACTTCACTGTGGCTCTGGAGGGCAGGTGAAAGGGTGAATCATCTGGAAACCATGAACGTCTGAACAAAGTAGGGCTGTCAACGAATATTCTAAATTTGAATATATAACCGAGTCGTATAAAAAAAAGATATTCGGTTATTAAAATTAATATTCAAGAACTACCGCGGCTGTCTCGCGACACCTGTGCGCATTATGGAGCATCTCTGGATTCATCACAACGTCACCTTACACGTTAACAATGAACTTTAGAGAGAGGAGAGCGATCCTCACCTCCAGCATCACAGACAGGGATAGGTATGTTGATTTTCTTTTAACACGTTTATGTTGAAATAAATATACCTGTAGCACAGCTCGCTTGGAACACTGAATGTCCATTCTACCGCACCATAATTCTATTGTTTATTTTGCACGGTGTAGGACGCCTATGGTGATCTTTTAAAAGGCATGTTTATGTTTAAATAAATATATCTTTGCACGTAAGTTTGTCTCTCGTTGTACTGGTACGCCCTCTTGTGGAAATATTGTGCAAAAAGAAAATATATATATAAAAAATGTTTTAGAAGGAATAATCTGGGGGGGGATTAAAAGTACAAAGATTTTGAGATATTTGACAGGAAAATTGAAAACTTTAGACGTGCTGTGGTGCAGGAGGAAAGGTCATTAAAGGTCAAAGTTGTTAGAATTCATCCTCTGGGCACCATGAATATCTAAACCCAATGTTATACTTGTAAATGTATATTTTTATATTATTATACGACACTGCTATCCCTAGAGTTGTGAAGCTAGAATGAGTAGAAACTGTAAATACAGGCTGCAGATGAATTCCTGTTTTCATTCATTTTAAAGAAAAGCCCCTTTAGGTTTCATTCTCAAAGACACAACGTAAGCACCCCGAGTTAAAATGTTTGCACTTCTTCTTTTGCTGTGAGAAATTCCCTAAAGATAAATGAAAGTTTGGAGCTTCCTCCTTCTCAGAAAACTGTGTTGGTGAGAGGAAACAGGCCCTGGGGGGGTCTGTTTGTTCACTGTACTGTGGAGTCACGAATCAACAGACTTGTGCTGTTACAGTAGGTTGTCGCCTGATTCCCCTCGGCGCAGAAAATCGCTCATCATTTTCAACCCCAGGCCTCCGTGTGACATATAATGTCCCTGAGATGGATTTGTGCGGTGCTGCGCTATCTCAAATCTACCACCAGCGTTGATTTCTCTCAGCCTGACAGACAAGTGTGTCCCGATAAATCAGAGCTCCATCTTAAGTGGAATGCATACTGGTCCTTGGGAGGGAGCCAACATGCTTACGGGCTGTCGGCTCCGCTCTGGCAAAGAGAAGGAAAAAAGCTGTTTTCATTTGTACTGCATCACCAAGAATAACATTTTGTGAACCTCATCCTGTGCTGCTCAGCCCACTCAGGTTTCATGGAATTCCCACAAAATGAAATCAAGCAGGGTGTGTCGGGATTATTGGATAACGGCTGCAAACTGAAACACCAAAACCAATACGGGAAATTTGCAATAAAACGACAAAGGAGAACATGATGCCACAGAGCTGAAACCTGCGATCAACATCCCAGTATATATCTTTGTTAAGAATATGAAACAAGCATGTCCTACTCTTTTCTTGTGCTAAGCTGCTAAAACATCTGCCTACATACACATTTTGCACTGACATCTAAGCTAAAGACCTTCTTTAGCTTATAGCAAGATGTCAGACGTTATAAGCTGCCTGAAGACAGAAAATAAGCTTGTTTTAAGAGGGGAAACGAGCCTGAATATACTCTGAAAGCTACAGGAAAAGCTGCTTGCCCTAATTCCTATCATTAAGTTACTTTAAATACAAATCTTTATCTTACTTCTCTGCATCTCAGCTGGGGTTTTGCAGTGATTTCTTTTGAGGTATGTCGAATATAATAACATTACTATCACTCTGATTTTAAAGGCAGTCAAAGGAGTCACTTAATAAATCTGCCATGCGCCCAAAATCATTTCATCACCAAAGAAACAAGCAAAGCATACCTCGACGCAGCAGGACAGCGCACATGCAGAGGTAGCAGCAGAGCTGAAAAAAAGCTAGCTGCAAAAGTGCTGGACTTTATCGTCAAACAAAGAATATTCTGTGCGTCTCTGAGAGAACATTGTTGGAGTGGCAAAAGTAGGCTATAACAAATTTGCCTGCACTAATGCATTTTTGGGCTTTGAGTCATATTTGCACATTCAAATTCCACAGTGTGTGTGGAGCCTTAAGTTTTGTTTATAAAAGACTATGAACCAGTGCATTTAAAGGGGCCGTATCTTTTGAATGGGTTTTTGCATGTGTTTCACGTTTGGGTGTTTATTGTTCTCAGTGAAAAAGTGAAAACTGCAGAATTCCGTGTTTTTCCAGAAAGACATTTTTCAGAACAGCTGCAGGTTTCTACGTAGAACTTTGCTGTCGCTGAAATCGACCAATCGTCGTTCACCGTCATTCACCTCAGGCTGCCTTCTTGCACTAGCTTGTAGTCGAGTCGTTGTCAAGCTTTTAACTTACCAATCCGATACCTCCTGGTGATTCTAGCTCGTACATAAAAGGCAGAATAACCGACCCCAGAGCAGCCATGTTTTCTACAACTTAGGAGTGACAGTGCAGTGCGGCCGCTCCGCCACGTGGGATCGCACATGTTGGGGAGGGGCTACGTGGTCACTCCAAATACTGTCAGCCAATCGTGGCTAAGGTCTCACCACACAAAACGGCCTGTTCGTTTCAGGAAAAATGATTAAATTCAGACATGTTTACGTAAATGAAAAACACATTAGAATAATAGAAAACTGATTGCATAGCTGTCCCCTTAAAGAACCCAACATGGCACAGAGAGGAACTGCAGCTCAGGAGGTGGTGGCCACAGACTCATGCTTCTTCTATTCTCTGGGCAAGGTACCAACCACAAACTGGAACATCATCAAGGGATAAGCAGGTCCTGGTAAACCTCAGAGCGTCACAGCGTCAGCAGCCATGACACTTTAACTTAATCTGACTTTAAGTGCAGCAACTAATTTCCTCATTTCTACCCTGCTTAACTTTTAAAGAGTGTTCTTTCAGTCATCAAGTCAGCAACACTGCCCAAGGCAAGTAGGTCAGCAGAGGAGTCAGCCCAGAGGAAATCCAGCTTAAAGCAAACAAGTTTGTTGTTCAGGCAGCGATCTGCTGCAGGCACACGGTCCTGTGGTGCTCATTCTATATGTGAAATATAAGAGGAACTCAGTTTAGGATAATCCAGATGGATCCAGACAAACACATGCCAAACATAAATGATCTTAAAAGTTCTGGAACAACGTGATCAACATGACAGCTGCTCGTGTTGGTAAAGCGTTCATCCTGAATGATTTCTTGCTTACAGAAATAAACAGTATAAAGATGCAGGAAAATAACCCTGACATTAATATTACTTGTACAAGGAGGTGTAACATAAGAGACTAAGGTCACAGCTGTAAGTCTGCATATTATAACATAATGTTTAAAGAGTAATATGTACATAGTAACTGATGTGGCAAACCACTGCGAGAAACTGATCCCAGCTTGCAGAAAGCTTTCCTCTTCTCTACAGCTACATTACATTCTGGTGGAGTCACAGTTACACCCAGTGCGCGCAGCACGAGTGCAGAGCATGCTGACTTATTTCCTTCGTCGGCAGACACTTTTTGGCTTAATAGTCTGCAACTAAAAATATATGATACAGTCACTTAGCCAACCTGTGATCCACCAAGTTCAAATTACATCTTTGATTTTTATTTAGGACACATGCTGCCACAGTTTTAAGCTGGAATAAATAGCATTATTATAGCATCATAGCCTAATGTAGGTTCCATGTTAGCTAGTAGCTATTTGAGGCTGTATGGAGGCACATTGGTGTTTCAGCTAGCATAATAACATGTTGAATGTTAACGCGTTAATGTTTTATTTTATAATATTTCTTGAGGTACAATAGTTGCCATGCTTAAAATATTAGCTTAGCATATTAGCATGCCAACCAAAGTATATGTAGTGACTAAATCCGACACGTAGGCACTACTGGCTGCTAATCGAGAACCGTTTAGAAGTATGCTCAGGACTAACAACCGGTTGTAACTCTTGATTTTCCTCAAGGCGGTCGCTTTCTTTTTTAGACTGTTTGCTTCATCTGAGCGTCCAATTAGTTTCTTTTTCTCTGGATTTTCACTTATTGTTGAAGTTGTATCTGTAGTCATCCATCTTTTCTTTGTTTGTTCAGCCACAGTAGATTACTGTTTACTCGCAACACTTGCAGAGACCGGAAAAGCAGCCGCTTAGCTCCGCCTACCCTCTCTGGCAGACCAACCACTGCTGGCTGATGGAAAACGTGTCACAGACACCCAGTCTGTAACACTGCAAATGCAAAGGCTTTCATAAGTGGGCCACAGGCTCAATCACCATTGTGTAACCTCATTCGGCGATAGATAGTGACTTAGACATGAAAATCTTCCAGATTAAATAGCCTGTGGCCAGCTTGGCCTCCAACATACGCCCCCTGGTGGTCGGAGAAGCATGACACAAACACAACCCATACACGGCTTGTAATTGATGCTGCATTGGAATGAAATAAACCAAAAGTATTGCTGTATTGACCTGTTCATGCTGGATGAAGACTCCAGAGGTCACCAAGGTAATTAATATTCATCTTGATGGGACATAAATGCGTGCAAAACTGCATGCAGTCCATCCGATAGTGTCAAAGAACTGTGGTACAAGAAGAAAAGTCAGGGGATCAGCTATGTCATTAGGATTCATCCTCAGGGGACCATAAATGTCTGCACAAAGTTTCATGTCAATCCATCAAATAGTTGTTGAGATGTTTCAGTGATGAACCGAAGTTGTGGCCAAACAACAGGCCGACTTTGTTCAGCAGAAACAAAAAGGCTGATCCACGTTGAATACAGTATCAGAGCCTATTCACTTTATTCTGAATGAGCTCTTTATCACAATAACACCTACACACAATCAGCACGTATTCTAGTGTCTGACTCTGCAGTTATTCTTTCACTGCGCTTCAGGAGAGGAAATGGATCCTGTTTACTAAGTATACAGACACACACACCAGGCCCTGAGCAATGGGTCACACACATACAGCCCTCAAGATAGTAATAGAAACACAGTCAGACAATAGTAAACGTGACAAGATGGAGGCTGTATCCTGACCCAGTGTGGCCTGAATGAGCCCATTGACAGAGAAATGAGTGTAGAGTGGTTGAATGTCCTCTTTAAGCTACAGTACAGTAGGATACAGTGTATATGACACACATACACGCACACACACACTGGTACCACAGCTCTCCTGACTGCTCGTAGGCAAAGGGCGATCTATCACGTCCACCCGACAACAAAAACACGTGTCACTTTTACACTTTAAAGCAGATATTACTAAAGATATTAATGATGCTCCTGGACCTGAATGTAGCCGTGCAGACGTCACAGTAAACACATATTGTTCCTGTTCTTTTATACTTTTACACGGCTGTATAAGAGAAGTGGATGTAGCTTCCTGGTTTAAAAACTGAAGCAAGGGGCGCTGGGTTAGCTCAGCAGTTAAGTCGCGTGTCTCGTACACAGAGGCTACAATCCCGGTGCGGGTGCTGCAGGTTCGACTCCCACCCTCGACCCTTCGCTGTGTGTCATCCCCACTCTCTCCTCCCCTGTTCCCAGCACTATCCACTGTTCTCTATCTGTCAATAAAGGCATAAAAGGCCAAGAAACAAGTTATGTGATTTATCACATTAGAATTCTTATTTAGAATATTTGAGTCTATATTTATGCTTTTGTTCTGAAAGAACTGGGCAGTCTGGGCACCAGGTGACGTATAAACACAGGTTGGTAAGATAGTATGGGCGGGCACCAGGAAGGTGAATGTTTTTATTACCAGGAGAAGGAAAGAGAAGGACGCCATCTGTCTTCTGTTCGGTTTTTGCTATTGTTTAACAAACGCCAAAGAAATGACGTGATGTTTGGACATTGAACATTTTGGTCCTGTGTACGATTCGCTTTGTTCCCCAGTGGGGCCGGTGCCAGCCGGTTTGATTTGTAGCTTTTTTTGTTTGTGGATCAAATCGCCACCTCAGGAAACATTGTCCTAATTCGTTTATGGTTTCGATCTATAGATCCAAGCCTACTTCGATCAAGCATGATGTTCATTTTGTAGATCATGTCACCATTAACAGTCAAATACATGCCAATTATATTTAGCTCAGCCGTTTGTTGTGCAGAGGCACAGTCTTCCTTGATGCGGCGGCCCCCGAGCCTTCGGCCCCTTTGCTGCGCGTCGTCCGTGCTCTCTCCCTCCCCTGTTTCCGACACTATCCACTGTCCTCTCTCCTTCAATAACGGCATAAAAGGCCCCAAAAATCTTAAAAACAAAAACATACCAGTTATAGTTATAAGATCAGTATGCTTTAGGGAGTGGCTACTTTATGAATGACAAGAATCTAGCATTGCCAGCTGTCAATCAAGAAGGGGTATAGGTGCCTGACTGTAAGCCGCCTGACTGATTCAATCTGGTTCCTGGTGTTCATCAAGATAGAAGGGAAATGTTACTGAAGACGCAGATAAAAAAGATAATTATTTCCATTTGAATAAAAACCCTTTAAACCCTAATGTATCGACACTGCAGGGACTTTGTTTACTGGAGAGACACATTAAGTTGCAGTTAATCTGTCTGACATGACCTCAGCAGCTCGTCTTTATGGAGCAGGCCAAACTGGATGTATTGGGGCACAGAGGGAGTAACACATCACAGGATATAATAAAATATATCTTCTGCTTTAAATCCTACCAGAGCAAAAATAAGTAAACAATTGCCATCCCCACGAGCATTATATAATTAACTGCAGCTCTCCCAGTGGCCTCCCGCACTGCTCTCCTCCACGGACGGCTTGCGATTGTGAATATGAATGTGAATGTGAATGTCAAAGTAAATATGCAAGGTGCACTGACTGAGTAGGCCATGAAGAGCCCTCTGGTTGCCTTACATCTCCTGTTTGTTTTGCCTCTGCCCTTGGAAAGGTACTTGAATGGCCTCCTGTTCTCAAGTAGCCCTGCCTTGCAGTGTAATCATCTTTTGTCATGCAAACATTTGCTCTTGTCAAACAAAAAGACCCCTTCTGTTTTCTCTTCCTGTTGTGCGTGGTTCGATATTCACTCCAGTGAGCCGCAGACAGTAGATTAAAAAAAACAAAAAACAGACAGCGTTAGAAGCCTCTCATTTTTAAAAACAGCACTACTGCAGGTGTAAAAATAAACATCAAAGTAAAACGTTAAATGAGACAGCAGCTTTGTGCTCCTTTTTTTAGAACCACAAACTACACAAATAGCTGACTGGTGAGATAAACCTGACTGCTAATCTAACGTTATTATGAATCGAGTGCTCTGTTTAACAACGGGAAACACCTCATCTCTAAAGAATCTGCAGTCCTGTTTACTTCTACAATTACATTTTTAAATCAGCTGACCAGAGAGAGTCGACCTGCTCACATTTCAAAACAATGTCAGTTTTTCCCCTCGGTTGTTTTGGAAAAGGTTGACGTGAACTCTTCCAATCTTTCCAAGTAAAACTACGACACTGAGCATCTTTGTCCAAGTAGGTCTTGCTAGGGAACAGTCACGTCATAGCTCTGTGTTTATTTCATGATTCAATAATTCATGAGGAGACAGCTACTGTGACCTACAGAGCAGACATGCAAACAGAAACTACAAGCTACAGTGCATCTAACATGACATAAAACAGGCAAGGAAGACCACTAAAAATGGGAATAAAGGAAGACTTATAGAGACGTGTCAATTAAAGGATATGAAAGCTAAGTGTTGCGAAAAAGAATCAAGAAAAGAAATGCTCCTGTGGACATAAAGGAAAGGCCGTAACCGACCAAAAGCGAAACAAAACGCTAACACAAGCCATTGAACAATAAGTGGCAGCTCCATTCATGTCTGATGCAGAAATGACAGAGCACGCTGGGTTAAAGAAAGAGCGATCCGCACAGATTAGAGGGGCTGCGCTCTCTTCAGCAAATGTCAATGGGATACAGAGGGCAGAGTGTAGTGCAGATCACCTACTGGTGTAAGCAATGAGACTGACCTATCAAAATGCCAAGTTCAATAGCATTCAACACCACTGCTAAACAGGAAACAGTGCTAAGCTAAGCTAATCTGTCACATGTTTAATTTGCTACTGATATAGAGAAAATAGGAGTTTATTTATGAATTATTCATTTCATTTGAAAATATTATTATTTACATCTGTTAAGTTGTACGTTTTTTGCATACAGTATCCTGCTGACGAGCTCTGCATTGGCTAAAAGACTGTAAGTGGTACAAATGAATGGAATTAATTAATTAGAAGGGCACTAAACGGGAGACTTATTTGCCTAATGGGAATCTAACAGAGTACACAAGTCTATCTTGATGTCCTAATACTTAAAACTAAATCCAGTACAATCGTGCAGTTTAGTATATTGACCTGAAATTGCGCCTATTTTTGGATGTAAGCTCCATGATATTTGGTCGGGTAGAATCCGGATGGTTCTATGAAAGGCCCCAGGTGCCTGTACGCTGCTGTGTGATGAAACGAGCCAGTTAACCAGACATATATCTTCCAAAACATCCAGTTAGTCTTTATAGTTGAAGTCTGCCCTCTCGTTAAACAGAAGAATATTAATTAAATATGGCTAATTAAATTCTGATAAAGCATAAATCTCAGCTTTATGTTGTGTATCCAGTGAAGATCCTGGTTTGGCGTCTTGCCTCCTACATTGTTTTCGCAAAACAGCAATGACCCAATAACTGCCCTCAATTTGGCCAAAGGTTGGAACACACCCACTGCTGCTTGCTGATTGTGGGTATAGATAGTTGTAAGGGGTTACAAAGCTGACAGAGCCCGCAATGACACTGGGATCAGCCAGGTTACGATTGAATCACAACCTGTTGCTTGTAAAGACGACATGAAATCACTGGTCGGTCGAGCTAGCTTTCTTGACGCTTGCTGCCTACAGCTAGCTAACGTCACTCCACTTTTCCAAATCATCGATACCAAATTAGAAGCTGTTTTAAGAAAACATCCTGAACATGTTTAGAAAACAAAGTGTTACCCAGGTTCTCCCGCTTCCTACCACGACTGCCTATATTGGATGTGTAAGAGTTTCTCCTGCTCCACCTGGCCAGCAGCCCACACATATTGACAGCAATTAAGGACTGTGGCCACTGTGCCAAAATCTCTACACAGCCCAGCCTGGATATAAATACTGTCTGTACTAGTACTTAGCTGATGGCATATTTCCAGACGAGCTTGAGTCTACCTTTAACTCTTGCGCACAAAAAAACCTACATAAGACTTAAGCTGAAGTAAAGGCAGTGTGGCATGCAGTTGCATTGCGGCACCTGTTTACTTCTAACCATTAAAAAGCTCTTTGCTGAATGAGTGTCTACAGATCAGTATCACGTAGAGTCTGAAGTGGGCTACGAATACAAACACATCCATCGTACCCTTAGGTTTGTCTGGTCCTCAGTTATACTTTCCTGTAACTTGAACCTAACCTTCCTTTTTCCCAGGAGAATCTGTCACTAAATCTTGTTTACAACCCAAAATCTGATACGTCACAATCACAGTAAAGAATGTCACCTGACAAACAAAGCTTTGACAACAGCATTATCAGATCCAAATTATGATAAAATACCTACAAAATGACAACTAAGATATGTAAGACTAAAGCTTCTCTCATGAATGTGACAGCATTCCTGTGCAAATGGCACAAACATGCAGGCACAGACACAGAATCTGCACAGTCATCAAACAGGGAGACACAAACAGATACCCTATCACACACACACACACACACAATCACACACATGAAAACAGTCTGCTGTAAAAAGGTTTAGTTGATCTGCACATTATAAGCATATTAATTCTTACCCTCCATAGGCTCCAAAAGTGAAACTCCTCTTTCTCTGCGGCATGCCGGCTAATGGATAGCAGTGAGTCAGTCAACTCAGTGCTGAATGGAGCCAGCACTTGTGTCACTTACGCTGACTGAGCATGTGTGTGTGAGCATGTGTGTGTGAATGTGTGTGTTTGTATGCTTTGCCTGCCGTCTGAGTTCCACTCCTGCAGCCTCGGCTAACGTGCCCTGCCTCTCCCTTGCTCACACGCCTCCTTCACAAACAGAGAGAGGGGGGAGGGAGGGGGGACGGCGAGAGGATGAGGGAGGAAAAAGGGGGGAGGGGGCTGGAGAGAGGGCTGCTGACCATGCCAGTCTCCCAGGGAACCAGGAGTGTGGAGGCAGCCTTTCTCACAAGCAGGCTACATCCTCCCTGTCGTATGCTGAGAACACAAAGGCAGGTGTTTCTTATAATTCAAATGTGCTCTAACCCATCAAAGCAAACCGCACTGACAGAACCACAACAGTGAAACATTGGTTACTTAATCTTAGAGTTCTTGGCATTGTAAGAGTTTGCTCGGCGCAAGATTGCAACACTGCTTTCACTCTTTCCATCACTACAAGACAGCTGGTCAAACAAGCTGTAGACATGAAACAAACAGTTCATCATTCTTCACAAATGTCCCAATCACAGCTCCAGCAGCTCCACCCCTGCATACTGTAGCTGATTACGTCCGAACAAGTTTCTAATCTGTCCATTAATCTTCCTCCTAACTCTTTGTTTTGTAAGCCCATCACCTCTGGTATGCACACAGAAGGAGGGTTAACTATAGCACATCATTTGTCCTGCGTTATCATTAGCAGCATTGATTGAACTGTTTAAATGTCTGGGCATGGAGCCTCGACTTTCGCAGGGCCTTGAGTCTGATAAACTGGCAGCAGTGACAACAATGCCACCATAGAGTCTTTAACAAAGAAGGACTGCAGCCAGTTATCTAATAGACAGTCAAGCATTTGCACTATGCTGAAAACCCGTTTTCATGTTATTTTTACCCTAAATCTTGAATACATAAAATCTTACTAATCCAGGACCTCTCTCTCCCCAGGGACCAATAACTTCTTCATTACATCAACTGCAAAGCACTCATATTAACTAAGCAGGCGGGAACATAATTAATCAATGCCTTTAAGAAAACAGGCAGAATCACGCTGATAGACAATTACATCATCTCTCCACAATTACATCACCACTTTCCTCCAAGGCTGCAATTTTCTTAAAACATTTCTCCACAGATCTTGGCTGACTTTGTTGGTGTTTGTCCCGCTTTGTCTCTTGGCCATGTGGTAATTATCCTGACCACACAGACTCATGGCTGATGGAGGATTCATTGATTGTGACTCTAGATTTCATTGAGACTTTTGAACATTTGTTTTTAGCTATGATGTCTTATGTTGTTTAGAAAAAGTTTAATTAAAAATAAAAATAAAAATATATTGTGGGGATTGCGAAGTTTTGATCTTCATGGTTGCCAGAGGATAAACTTACTGACCTGGTGAACCCTGATGTGTTGTATACATATGAAGTTTTGAGTAAAAAGTGTCAACAAATACGCTAACATGCAAAACTAAGATTTAGTGGCAAGCTTGAAAACACGGCTATTTAGCAAATGTTACCATGCTAGCTTGCTAAACTAAGATGGTAACCATATAACTGCCTGTTTAACATCTCTTTCTTCACTGTGACCATGTTAGCATACTTATTTTAGTGGTAAGCTTAAATGCCTCAGTACTGCTGTGTTTTATGATTAGTGCTATTTAGCAAACGTTATCATGCTAACATGCTAAACTGAGATGGTAACCATATCACTGCCTGTTTAACATCTACATTTTCACTGTGACCATGTTAGCATACTTATTTTTGGGTAAGCTCAAAACAGTGCTGTGCTTTGTTTTTATTGCAAATAAGCTAATGTTAGCATGCTAACACACTTGATAATTGTATTGCCTTTTTAACATCTGCATTTTGATGGTATATATGGTAGCACTGAGGCTATTGTTTAGCTTAAAAACACATCTATGCCTCAGTACTGTGTTTTCCAATTAATGCTGTTTAGCAAATATTATCATGCTAACATGCTAAACTAAGGTGGTAACCATATTACTGCCTATTTAACATCTACATTTTCACTGTGACCATGTTAGCATACTTATGTTAGTGGTTAGCTTAAACAGTGCTCCGGCTCAGTACTGAGCTCACGTATAGTGTTAATTAGCAAATGTTGCTTATTAAACCACTGCATTTTCACTGTTAACATGTTAAGATATTGACATTAGCAATTAGCTCAAAACACTGCTGAGCCCCAGGAGCTAAAAGCTCAAAAAGCAGCTGCTTTACTGATTTACCTTAAGTTCTTTACATTGTTTCTATTTGACAGTGACAAAGCTTTTTCATCAACAGCAAAAAAGGAACTGCAAAAAAACTGAGTTAGCATCATCTGTTGTTTCTGACCAGATGTTAAAAAGTCACAATCATATCTTTAAAATAAATCTATAAAATTGTAACCTGGCATAGATTTTTTGGCACCTTTAAAAACATTGTAAAGATAATACACTATCACCAAAGGGAAGCCACATAACAAAAAAGTCCCAAAAATGTGAGGGGACAGATCAAGAATTTGACAACATTTAAAGGAAATTCCTGTTTTGTAAAAGAGGAAATGTAAACATCAAAACAAATATCTTATCCTATGTAAAAAGACATGTTTAAACAGCACCAGCTCAGGTGCTTTTATGGAGCTGAAACAATCAGAAACCACTTGCTTGATCTCAACATCAAGCCATTCATCCCTGGCACAGCCGCTACCCAACTTTATCTAAGTGCCACTCTATTGATTCAGTGCATCAGTCTTAGTGCTACCTTCAGTCCTGTCTGCTTTCCTGACAATTCAATTAACTTAAGCAGCTGTGGCGTGTGCGAGGCTTTTGAATGGGTGCAGTCCAGACAGAAGCCTTTAATCACATCACCTCAGGAACAAGACCCAGTCCTCCGAGCAGCTCTGGCTCCTCTTTTGTCTTAAAGGAAGTGGACTGGCAGGAAGACCCTCAAGAGGACAAAAGAAATGGAGATCCCTTCCCGATATCCACGTCGTCAGACCCTCAGAAACTACTGATACTGCAACACTTACAAACACAAACGCAGACAGAAACACAAACACACTAAAGAGTCCTTAAATTGTTCAGCTTTTACAGAACAGAGCCTTCAAATCTTGTTCAATAAACCAACAGAGACAAATGTTATTAATAGTATACATATAAGAGTTTTCTTCTTCCACTTGAATCTGTGAATGGGTTGCTACTGTCCCATTTGCAATATTTATGTCGCCCATTTTACTCAAGCTCAAATGCTGTTATAATGTTGTACAGCTGTTTGCCAAGTTATTAGCCATATATAGATTGTTATCATGAAAATACATTAGACAGTAAAAATCTGGAGGAAGATTTGGACATATTTCAGAGTAAAACAACATATTAGCTACCGTTACACAACAGCTAAAGTTAGCATTCATCAACTTTCTAGCTTAGTTAGCTAAGAATTCACTCCTTTATTGTATAATGGTACTCTAATGTTAGCATTCAAATTACTGTTAGTTAAGAATTTAGTCCTTACACTATCAAACAATGACCAAATGGCCATTAGCTACAAATTTTCTCCTTTCTTATCGTATCGTGGTACAATATCAAACCATAATGTTAGCATTCAAATTACCATTAGCTTAGAATGTACTCCTTTCTGATCATATCGTATTACACTTTCAAACCATAATGTTAGCATTCAAATAACCGTTAGCTTAAATTTACTCCTTTGTTATCGTATCATGTTACATACAATAATGTTAGCATTCAAATAACCGTTAGCTTAGAATGTACTCCTTTTATCATATCGTATTACACTACTACAATAATGTTAGCATTCAAATAACCATTAGCTTGAAATGTACTCCTCCTTTTATCGTTTTGTGTTACACTATCAAACAATTTTCCCTTTTAAATAACTGTTAGCTAAGAATTTATGCCTTCCTTATTGTATCCTGTTACACTATCAAACAATAATGTTAGCATTCAAATTACCGTTGGCTGTGAATTTTTAACTTTCTTATCATTTCCTGTTACACTACCAAACAATAATGTTGTCATTCAGCCACTTCCTAGCTAACTTTATTATGAGTTGGTTAATGGATAATTTGTGTCCACTGTGGTAAAGTTAGCAGCAGTAGCCATGTGTAGTTTACTGTGGGTGAGAAGTGGACGTAGCAGAGGCAAAGATCATTCATTCATCCTCAGCTTCACTTTTGAGAGGCAGGAAATTTGCTCCTGTGGAATAAATGAGCTTTGTGCCCGTCTAAAGAGAAGCAGACGCTGATTAAACAGACGATTTGTGCAAAGGCCTTTGTTAAGGAGGTCCTTCGTAATTCATCATTCCAGTGCTTTTAGAAAGAAATCTAATTTTCTATGTGTTGGTGTTTAATGTGCTTGAAGCTGGACAAACATCATAAATCAACTCTGCTACAACGTGAGGTTCAGGGCGAAGAATTGCATTATTAGAATGGGAAAAGAAGGAAACAATCCAGCTGCATTTATTGTTATTAATAATTGATTTACTCTATTCGTAGCCCTTTTAAAGCAGGGCAAATAATATTAACACACTTTTATTTATTTAGTGCTCTTAGAGTCCTTTCCAGGGGGAGGAAATTAAAACTGAGCCAGGGAGTTTTAGCAGCAAAAGAGCAAAAATCCTTTGATAATGTGTTTTTAACCTGGAACTGGAAGAAAAGATCCAACGTGGCAGAGCTGATCTGGGAACAGGAGTTTATCCTGAAACAAATCACATTTGTATAACTATGTTGTTATAAAGGCTCACAATTCTATATATATTTTAATTTGCTTCTTCCCTTGAGTGCAGGGGTACTTCATGAACAGACAGTGTTCTGTCACAAATCTGGATCAAGCATCAGTTGATTTAGTGACAAGCCTCTGGTGACAGGCGGTGGTTTGTTCACTGTCAAAGCTGCAAAGTCCAAAGTGATAAACTAGATAAGACAAGGCCCAATTTATGTAGTATAATAAGATAATTCAGTCTTGAATGTATGTTACAGAGAGGTACTTAAAATTTTGAATCACATTTTCAGGGCCAAAAATGAATGTCTATGAAAGGGTTGTTGTTTAAAAAAATAACAGGGTTGATATTCCATGAAAAAAAAGTCTGACTTTCCAAAATAAAAGTTGTAAATTTCCAAGAAAAAAAGCTTCAATCTAACTTTATTTCAATAATTATGCCCATTTTACTGTATGCATTTATTTTATTTTCTTGCGTATTTATTTTATGTTCTCAGAGGGTATCAAAGTTTTTCTACAACATTTTTTACAAAAACTTATCTTGGAAATTCTTTTTTGTCTGCTTTTTTTACACCAACAATGGGGCTTATATGTTGCTATACATATAATATGTTTTCTAGCAGGAACAAAAAAGAAAATTAATAACAACATTCTTACTTTTAAATGATACACAACTTTTTTACCTAGTTAAGGTTGTCATAATTTTCTGTATTCTTGGTGAGGGGATCTGGAAGTTAGTGCTTATGTTTAGAGAGGACCCCTACTCTAAAAAAAAAAAAGTAGCTGAGCTGGCAAACAGTCCCTTAAAGAAGCAGGTTAATCATTCCACAATATTTATACTGTATCGTCATGAACACACTGCCTATGACCGGTGTATATATTGTAAATATTTTCCAGACACTTGACCGAACAAGGAGCTCACATACATGTGGATGTTTGGAGAGGCTGAGTTTGCAGAGGAAGGGGTGCCATGCAAATATTTGAAGGGAGTGAATATTCAAAGGGCAATTGTGCTTTGAAGCATGCGGAAATAAGCTGCGCCTTATCTCCACCAGCATTTCACTTTCATTAAACTTTTCAAATTTCAGCTGCTGACTGAGCGCAAGGGTGCATGACTGCAGCCACAGCAGACGTAATTATTTAAAGCTGTAGCTATTTGTTAGTTTGGGTGGTTTAAATTGCCTGTCAGGTCACATTGAACAGAGGAGGGTTTGTTGCTTGACTTATATTGTCACTTCAAAGGACTGAAAGAACATTTAGAGTTATATTTGCTTTTTCTTCAGCTTTCCTTCGCATGTATTCTTCAGTTTATGTTGAATTTACATCAGTTTTTTCATCCTCTGTTGGATTTTTTAGACACATTTTCAGACTAAACTCCTCCAGCAGACGGCTGAAAATAACACAAAGTCACAGTCCGGGTTGTTGACTGTCTGACTGGGAGGAGTGGAGCGAGACCACTGAGCCATCCTCCTCCCGATGAGGTCACGTGTCCCTCTGTGCCCCTGGGAGTCACTACAAACAGCCTCACGCACACACTGTGGCCTTTCATAGCCCCCTCATTAGAGGGCCAGGATATTACGGCGGACACGGCAGAAGAAGAAAAGAGGTGCTGTTGCAACGTGCTCGAATCGAATGAACCTTATCCCACTTTACGGTCCACTCTGCTGAGATTTGAACGCAATTATCAGTCAGTGTATTGTTCCCATTCTTGGCTATAATTGGTAGGTGACAAGAGTGATTATGCATGTTTTCCTTTCAGCACAAATGGCATCATATTGAAGTTTTGAAACAAATCATGACTTTTTTTTTTAAGTATTAGCATCAAAATCCATAAATCAAAGCAGTCTATGTTCTTCAAACAGTTATGATGGGATGCAGGATGAGGGGGAAACAGCTACAGCGACATGTTGCTCATTGATCTCTGTTACAGGGAAAGATCCATTTCACTTATAATAGATGCTTCAGTGCCATGCTATCTCTGCGTGATGGATGGTCCTCGGCGGCTGTGAAGGACTTTGTCTTCATGCCAGGTGATCAATAAATGACTCTCCCACAACAGAGACACACTCAACTTGAAATCCCTCGGCAAAATGGGGGAGAAATGCCAAAAAGCTAGAGGGCAGCTTTTTATCCCTTTGCTTTCGACTCGTGGAAGGAATCGTAAATTGTGTAGCTTTCATTTCCACCATTGCAGTGTTGATGATTTCTGTTTTCGCTGTTTGTGTATTGAAAGTGGGTATTGTCATGTTGTGAGTGGCTTTAAGTGTTGTGAAGAGCAGGTTCATATGTGTACTGAAATGTAAGTGACGGTCATGAGAATGCAGTGTAGCAGCGCCCTCTCTTGGACATTAATTTAATCATATTATAATGTTATCAGATTTAAAAAACATTCTTCAGGGTATTCTTAAAGTCTTTTTTGCTTTAAAATGTTAACAGTTCATGAACAACGTCTACTTTGAAAGCTTGCCTGTATCAGTCAGGACAGCTGAAGAGAGACAGGAAATATGGGGAGAAGAGAGAGTGGAAGGACATGCAGCAAAGTGAAGAGGGCAGGAGTCGTCGAGGACTGTAGCCTTTGTATATGGGGTGCCTGCTGTACTGACTAAGCTAAACCAGCACCCAAAACTTTGTAATTGTATGCATTAAATCTTCCTTAAAATAACTAGAAAGGATTTTGATAGTAAAGCACATGTATTGCAACATTTAAGGCTTCTAATGCAATCATTTAATTGTCGTGTTTAAAGTTTAATAACATGTCATTTTAAGGCTTAGATATCTTGCCCTTGAAGTGCATAAGTACAGTACATTTCAAATGTTTATTTTAGATGAACATCATTTGTCTGGCTTTGCAAAAATTAAAATTTTAACAGCTGTAATGTTACTACAGCTGACAGAGGGGGTGCATTAATGCCATGCAACATGCTTATTTAAATTATTAAACAGACACTTTTGCTCCCTCTCTGCGTGACTTCATCACAGTATTTAGGTCAGCCCGTGTCTGAGAGACCAGGGGAAGATAGAAGGCCGAGGGTTATCTTTGCTTAAAGTAATAAAAAGCCTTCAAAAAGGCTTGTACGGTATCTTCTTTTTTTGTATCTGCTGTCAAGTTTGACACATTCCTTTTCTCATCAGCTAGATATAGAGCTAATGGAGTGAGGTGAGTGTGTGTGTGGGGTCAGGGCCTGTGCGGGGGAACAGCAGGTGTGTCTGAAAAAAGGTCTGCATGTGTCACACAGAAAGAGAACACTGTGGTGACAGAGAGGGCAGGAGTGTGGAGTCAGGGAATGTGCTGAGTGTCTTGTAGTCAGAAAACCTTCATACCAAGCTAATCCTCGTCTGCAGCAGCATTTTTAAAAGCACCTTTGCAAGTTTGTTGCTGTGGCAGTTTCAAAGCCAAACTGTGACCACACACACCCCTCCCCTGTTTGTATTCTGTGTCACAGCTCAGTGGTGCAAAGCAGAAACAATATGACATCATCACAGAGAGGAACAGCACATGGTGTTTGTTATTAATGTTGACTTCATGCCTAAACAGGAAAAACCTTTTCCTCATGATGATGTCTGAATGCTTAATTGCAGCATGTAAAAAACGTCCATATCACGTGTCTTAAAGGGCCAGTTCGCCAATTTTCAACCTCAGTCCTATCATGCTATTATGGGGAGCTAATGCCATTATGGTAGGAAAAAAATGCAATTTGGCTCTGTGCCTTTGGAGGACGCTATCTGCTTCTCCAATGGTGTCAAGGTCCAATGGTCCAACATGTCATCGGGCGGAGGCCAGGCAGCTTGCTAAACTACACTTCCTCAACCTCGGACGCCCGCCTCCGATGTCATGTCCCGTTCAAAATCGTCAGGTTTGAAATGTAGACTGCAGACCTGAAGACTTTTTAGACGATCTGCCGGTATATTCTCATCGTATCTCAGATTCTGTACCGCCCTGAGCCATTGCCTGCAGCGATCAATGTCCTTGACTGGAAAGTGGTAGTATTTTACTCCAGCGCCTCTCGCTGGGCCATTGCTTTCAGAGGGAGGGGTGCAATGCGTGCTGGGTGTTGTAAGAACGTAGAATAGACGAAACCACAAGCTGTTTGTACAACTTTCTCGACAGCTATGGCACCAATTTCAAATATTATTGCTTCTATCGATTACGGAGAACACCAGCTTTGACTGACAGTTGCTCCTTTCAGTGCTCCACGTGATTGGAGATGTGTTTTGTAAGGCTAAAATCAATCTCTTTTCATTCCTGCAAATTAAATATAAAAGACAAGTAATAGAATCCTAGGAATAAAAGCCTGCAGTTTGCATTACTTCTACACTATCAGGGATGTTTCTTCTTGCAATGATTTCTCATGTGATAGCACCGCTTTTGCTTTGGGAGTGGAGACAGAGACAAATCAGAGCCAACAAGATGGAAAAAAATCAATATTCAGATATCATGTCAGCCCTGTTCATATGAACCCTGTACTGCAGCAGTACTGCAGGGATAGAAGGGCTACTTTTACAGCGCTCGGCTACACACCGTGCATTTTAATATCTTCTCTTTAAACATGATAGTGGAGTAATTAATGTTATCCAAATGCTTCCCTAGCTTCTAATTTACACACACCAAAAAAATAGAGTCACGATGATAATATCCCGTATCTAATTAAAACCCAATTAGGCTGTGTGATGAGTCTGTGTGGTGAAAGGCTGTGGCACACTGAAAAGATCTCTCTCTCTCTTAGGATTTGGGTTTTTCAAGTCATTTAGGCAACATGACGGTGATGAGGGGAGACTTTTAACGAGATTTGATCCAAAGAAATTCAAATGAAAGCCACAGCTACAGTTTACTACAACTATGATAAGAGTCTTTTATCACTGCTAATAAGGCTGACATCAAAGCAAATCAAACTCAGTGATAAAGTCCGTGCACCCCGGTAGGTATTGACACTACTGAATGAACAAGGGTACA
Source organism: Semicossyphus pulcher (assembly GCF_022749685.1). Taxonomy (NCBI): domain Eukaryota; kingdom Metazoa; phylum Chordata; class Actinopteri; order Labriformes; family Labridae; genus Semicossyphus; species Semicossyphus pulcher. The sequence continues at coordinate 25,125,062 of NW_027211637.1, forward strand.
AAGGCAACTTGATGAAAATCAATAATGAATATAGACGCCTCACCGATCCAGAGGGAGAGAGTGGGTGACTCATTCAAAGGCCATCAAAGAGACGCTCCACTCTCGCTCTAATAAGCTGTTTGCGGTGGTCCGGCTGACATCCTCCTGTGAGCAGAGAATCCACACAAATGCAGGCTGCAGATGAATTATTCAAAAGAGAGGAAAAAAGGGATGCATCCGATTTCTAAAAAAAGACTTTTAAGTGTTTACATGAGGCTTTAAATGTTGGTTGTATGTGTCGCGCAGGACAAAGCACACGGATAGATCTACAATTAAGCCATCACGTAAGAAAATACAACACAGTGTCTTATTTTAGGAGAAAAAGAGGACACATTTAAGATGAAAACACAAAATAATGAGCAGAATCTAGTTGCCAATAAAATATGACTGCTGTCCAATCCCACAAACCTTCACAACGATACAATACACCCTCATTTAAAGCTGCCTCTCATCCCTGACCTTACTGCAAGCATGTTTTTCAGACATCACAGTCCCGGCTGTAATTTACAAACACATTCAATAACATGACGCTATAGCATGAGAGGACAACATGCAGGAAAGCAAACTGCACCGCCATAGAGAGCATCTTCACAGACTCACAGAGAAAATATGACACGCTACATGTATGATGATGAAAGAGCGCGAGTGTCTGAGGAGCAGCCGATGGCCTCACATAAACCAGAGTATAAATAATCCATGTGAAATCTGGCAACGCTTGTGAAGAAAGCGGCTGGGTGAGGTTCAGAGGCCTCCCCCGGGTTTCTATGTTATACAATAGGGACTCAAGAGAAGAGCTGGTTCTCCAACAGCCTGCTGAGAGGGACACATCAGAGAGGGAATCAGATGAGAAGTCAAAGGAGTAAAACCACCTGAAGACAGAGAAGGTAATAACACTATTGATTACAGTTTAAAAAGGCTATAAAGGTAAAGAGCTCATTTAAAAGATGGCTTTCAATCAGACATATAGTTAGGGACACTGTACACACCAGAGGATCCAATACAAAGAAGCATCCAGTCAAAAGAGATACAATATGCTCTTGTCTGTTAGTGTTGGATACTAGCCTTGTTGCAGCATTTCAGCTCAGTGCAGCCATCAATATTCTTCAACATAAAAGCAGAACGAAGGTAAGAAGGGACTAAATATATCTTTAATAGTCTTACATTGCCTCCAGTGATATCACTTGAGTCTGTGTCGGTTAGGGCAGAACACTAAAAGCCTGAAGTTTACCAGACCTACATCCCCTTCTTCACCTCGTGTTGCTCCTCTAAGCTACATTACTAGCACTACACTACTAGCATGCATAACACTTCCAAATCTCTGAAGGAACTGTCAGCGAGTGAGTTGCATTGTGGGTAAAGTAGCCGCCAGGCTTGACGAGGAAGAGAAATGCATGGAATTAAAAAGATATCTCAAGATATCTCCGGGTTTGGTTTTTGTTTTGTTTTTTTAAAACTATTTTTTCGTCCTTTTTTAACTTTCCATTGTGACCAACGATGCTGTAGAGGTGCAGTACTCTTTTAATTTGTTAAAACTGCAGTTGGACACATTTGTTTAAATATTTACTCATGATAAACATCTCATTATTGTTTGAATTTTACAGTAAGTCTGTCCCTAATTTGGGCTGCTGGTTTAGCTCAGTGGGTAGAGCAGACACCCCATATAAAGAGACTACACTCCTCCCGCCCTCCGCCCTTTGATGCATATCATTCATATCTTCTCCCCATACTTCCTGTCTCTCTTCAGCTGTCCTACCAATAAAGGCAAAATAAAAAAATCGGTCACTAATTTATCTTTTTATATGAAAACCTCACAAATATTAATTTAAAATGACTTATAATGCACAAAATTGGCTGTTTTTTTTGTTGTTTTTTTTACTATTTACCAACACAGTAGTTTTGAATCAATCTGTTTTACCATTCACACTATCAGAAGTAATTCTGCACATTTACCTTTAAAGTCGAGCTGAAACAGCATTTCGAGAGTATCTAGCTTCCGTATCGTGACGTATTTCCGAGTGAAACAGGACGTGCAGGCGGGACATATCATTAGAGGGATTTGATTTGATCGTTGAGAAGTGGGCGTAGACAGACGTTCTCCACAGCGCAGTAGCTCGCTAACTGACTGAGCGTTCTTGGGGCTCTGCGGCTAAATGTTGCAGATTGATTGGTTGAAATTGGTTGGTCCTAGCTTACATAAGCTTACATAACGGGTTTTGTTTTTTTACAGGAAGAAAAAATGATTGAATTTTGATATAAGAATACGAAGAAATGGATTTTCTGTAAAATGACATTTTTCATTTCACCTCGACTTCAATCCCCGACTTTTACAACCCCTGCTGTACAGATGAGATGTTCTGGCAGTCGTCTTTGTTGCGATTAGATTCACAAAGACACAAATAGAGATCCATAATGAAAGATTTATCCTGTTATAAAACTTTAACATCCAAATGTAAAATGTATACTGTATGTCTGTACATGCCATCATGAGAACAGCATGATATTGATCATTGTGCCTTTAAAGTAGACGCCTTTCCTCGTGCGTCTGACAAGTTTTTATTATCACCCTAAAGAGAGAATAGCCACAAACAGTTTGGGCTGATGTTGGATGTAACGTTATTCATTACGGACTAATTGCTCATCATGTGAGATCTGATTAATGATTACACAACAGTGAATCCAAACAGCCTCTGCAGGACATTAGCAGGGGCCAATTAGTTGCTGCCTTGAGGCCTCTGTGCCCTGCTCATCCTCGCAGACTCTGTGCGGTACAACCCTAACTAGGACCTCCAATCCCACCACACCGAGCCATTCTGCTTTTTCTTTGTTAGTCAGCCAACAAAAACCTTATGAATTAACAAAGACGAGCGATAAATCAGTAAAACACACAGTGTGTTATCTCTGCGGGGCTTCTCTGATTTTATTTCCATGGCAAATGAAGGAAGAGGATATCTTCCTACACCGAGCAGAGATCTCAGTGTTTCTCAGCTGTAAAAGTAAAAGAGCCCGTTACATTTAATAATAGAAGAGGCTGCTGTGTGGAGGGACGGGCTGCCAGAGCGCACACACGTCTGAGTGCACAGCCTCCCACGACCAGCGCAGCGACAGACACAGAGGCACTCAACTGGAAGCATGAAGATATGAAGGAAAGGGGTGGGTTGTATGTGCGAAGGATTGGAGAGAGGTTGGAAAATGAGGGATGGAAGAGGGAAAGTGGAGATAAATGGAGAGGGAAGATGAAATGGAAGTGCCAATGTGGCTTGAAATCCAGGATTGAGGCGCTGAGGGATGAAGGTTTGAAAGGGCGGGATGGGCAAAGCTCACAGCAAAGGAGGGGCTGATTTAAGAGAGCATAAATCTGTGCAATCATTTACTTTAATGACTTTCCTATACAAGTTTCTCCATCGGTTAAAGCCAGGATTTATTTTCCTACTCACATGTTTTTCAGTACATTAAAGCTTTTAGCTTTCTTTCTCTCTTGCCTAATACACTGACCCATTTAAAGAGGTCAGCAGATAAGAAAAAAAGTTCATTCTGGCCGTCTTTGCAACACAGGGGCAGGCGTATTCAGTGAGAGCAGGCAGCCATGAAATAGACTGAAACACCAGCCAGCCCTGCAGATACAAACACACTCCAACAAAAACCATTCAAAGCATTTAATGAACAAATACTGCAGGAGAAAAAACAGCTCCCGACTCCTACCGCTTGTTTTTATGGTAAGTTTAAATTCAAAATCATCCGACACCAAGAAATGTTCTCTAGCAGATGAGTCAGATCCAATTTCTGCCGTTTTTTAAAGGTTCTCCTGCAGGTTTATGAAATAAAAGTGGTATCAGATCATTCCTTAAAGCTTTAAATCTTCTAAATCTCACATAATTTACTTCTACACAACCTAAAATACTGCTTCTTGATGCTGATCTGGTACTGTTGTCTCTCTTTTTCCAGTCCTCGATGGAACAAAACATCAAACAGAGGAGACGTGTTGTCTAGCTTTTTGGGAGGATTCTCAAATCCACTGAGAGGGGAAGTTAAATTTACACACAGCGCAGCACAGATTGTGTTTCATCCCCTGAAAATCATATCAAATGAGAATGTAACACTAGATGCAAAATGCAGCAAACAAGCAGCAAACAAGCAGCCTGCCGCAATCTGTGAGGGTCAAACAGCACAGTCAGGGTTTCACCGAGGAAACAGGAAGTGCCGTGGAAAAGGACATGGAAATGTCATTCTGTCATCAAATGTCAAATAAAGCTGTACGTTTTGAAGAGGAATGCAAATACGCAATTAATAACTGAATGTCAAAAGGTGTCATAAGGTAATAAAATAATGCAACCCATCCTAAACAGAAGGCACATAGCTGCAGGAGCTGTCATGAAAAGTGACATCATGAAATTAAATGTCACAGGAGGAAATGTCATTATGCAATCAAAACAGACTCTCGGAAAAGGCGTGTGTAATAAAATGAACTTTAACAACATCTATATTAAAGAAATGTAACGAAGAAGTGACATCTAATTAATCATTTTTACAATCTATTACATTTTGACATTTAAGATATGCCATTGGTTCTTTTTTCAGTGATATGAGTGTTCAAAATATCTTAAGTATATTAAATCCTTTGTTTTATAGAAAATGTAGACCTATTTAAGATTATTTATTGAGACGGTAGGCCCATTACTATAAACCTGGATATTTCCATGAGATCTTTGTTAAGCTATAACATGTGGAGAGATGTTACAGTGAATTATTCCTTTAAGGTGACTCTATCAGGATGGAATTCAATTTATTTTATTTGGAGTGGGGTGGGGAAATTGCTACGTTAACACCTGCTGTACATCTGATAGGAGTATGCTTGCTTTCATATCACCCAAAAAAAATCAGGCACGTGCTTTAAAACTCCCTTTCAAGAGCAAAAAACAGGGCTGAAACGTGAATCATATCAGAGCCTTCAACGGTTATAAGTGACGAGAAGTCTTACTTTGAAGGGGGAAAAATGGCGTCTCTCTTTAAAGAAACTTTTGAATTAAACAGGAGCCTACTGGGGGCAACATTTGTATGAGAAGGGGGAGGCAACACTGAATAATTGATATCAGTGTATTAAAGGGTTTTTTTTCATGATAATTGTCTGCCAAAGAATCACAACATGCGATTTAAACACCACAAACACCCGTGTAGCGAAATCGCCCGTACAGATAAGCTAGTAGCAGCCACACCAATGATTCCTGAACGGGACAGCTCGACAAAACTTGACCAAAACCGCTCTCACAGCTCTCTCAGCGATTCAAATTCAGCTGCAAACATTGTACAAATCACGTAATAACAACCACTTGATACTTACACTTTACTAAAAAAAGCAACATACACAAAGCAGAGAGTACAGTACCTTTGCTGTTGTCTTCAGGCTGGCGGCTGGATGTGAATGAGTATTTGAAGCTGAGAACAGTCGAGATGAATGGATGCTGCGCTGCCTAGCAACCGAATGACCAATCAAATAAATGGAAGACAACTTCAAAGAGAAAACATGTTCAACATGGATAACTCAAAGGACATACTTACTGTTGTACTGTGTTTGTACTTCCTTAGTGATCTTAAAGCCACTTTCTTCACTTTAATCGCCTTTAACTCGGCAGATTACATGTAAATCCGATGTGTACAGTATAGGTGAGCCAATAAATGCACCACACACACGCACAGATAAAAACGAACATATACACATACATTTGGATGATTTTATTGACATATTGAGTTAGTTTTTAAATAGTAATAGTTTTATGTTGTATTGCTAATGTTTCTGTTGTTTTTTGTATATTTTCCAAATATCTGATCACTTTGATGCATTGGCAAAACTGTTCCTGAAACTTTCATGCCAATTAAGCCATTGAATTCAGAGATCAACACTTAATTGTGTCATGTTGTCTTATTTATTTGTTGTAATTGTGCGTAGACAGCTTAATATTATTCAGCATTTACATGTAACTTTAATTCTGGGTGTACCTGAAGTGTGTGTCAGTCTTCCAGAACGCGTTTAACTAAAGGGTATGCAGCTAAATCTACAGCTCCCTCTAGTGGATTCAGTGGAGAAGTGGGTCACTATGTGGAGCAGGAATATGCAGGAGGTTGTGGGGTACCATCTTGGCTAAAAAGAAACCCTGCTTTCTGAAAGAAGTCCTCAGGCCATCTCAAGTGTTCACCAAGTCCTAATGATAAAACCACCGCCACATCAGTCACCGAGGAGAGCCCAGCTCTCATCGTATGTGAGACATCTCCTCCAGGAAAGGTGTCTTTATGCAGCCTGTGCAGAGCTGGTCCATCCATAGAGGAGCCTCGTGCTGCAGAGGTGCGCGACGTGGGTAAAAAGTGTAAGAGAGGTCGTAGTTCAAGAGACAGCTGAGAGAGGCCATGTAGACGTCTGAGAAACGAGACAGGCGTCTGGAGAAGTAGGTGGGGTTATGTGACGTCCGGAAGATGCTGCCGAACTGAGGGTTGAACAGGTTCTTTGTCATCACCCTGCAACATAAAAGGTTGTGCTGTAATTTGATCGAATTACTAATTACTTTATAAACTTGTTGGTAGAACGAACACAGTTTTCAATCTTATGTGTATATCAAGCTTTATGTGGTAAACAAAAAACGCCTGCAAATTATGCCAAAGTTCTCTGTGTCTGGAAATCTGAGCTGCAAAAATCTGTTGTTCTCCCAGCCACCAACTCTATCATTTGACATAGTTGGTGGTCTGGGAAAAAGTAAGGTCTGTTTCATTGCAAGCGAGCAATTAAACTTAGTGAAAATAGCATCACAAAAATATGAGAGTAGAGGACGTTATGGACAGGGAAACATTTTACTCAGATATTCAGCTGCATTAATTTGAGCCACAATATTCACAGTGGAGTGAGGGAGTGCCCAATGCATCCTGGTACATATAGGCATTGTAATTACGGCTCCACGAGCAGGAGAACTCAACAAACATCGGTAAATTTATGCGACATACCCTGACTGGAAAACCACAGAAATGTAGGAAAAATGTATTCCCTTTTAGATACCACCACTTACTTGAGTTCTTCTCTCTCCTTCTGCCATTCCTGAAAAACATCTTTGGACTCTGCATCCCGATGTATCTAGGACAACAGAGACAATGAGCTGATAAAATCAAGAGCTATAGTTATAAAAATAAAGAACAGTTAGACAAAGACTTAACAAGCGAGCATCGTCCGAATACACAGGTTTGGTGCTTCATTCATTCAGTTTCACACGACTTAAAGGACGGCTGGGGATCGTTAACAGAAGCTACATGAACAGCAGCTTGGACAACTTTTTAGCAACCTCATTGTCTAGATTCTATCACAGAAGTTACCAGTCTTTAAATGCACACCAGGGTTTCCAATCAGCTGATTTAACAATTTGATACTGTCTACTTTAATATAACAATGCAGCGACTTCTTCTCACCTGTAGTTGCTCCATCAGGCCGGTCAGAGCCTGCAGCCAGGTGAGGTTCAGAGCATACTGGTCTGTGCTCACCACTTTGGTTTCATGCTCCAGCTCGGGAACGATGGCCGCTGTCCTCCAGCCGTGTCGCAACATCAGATCCTGACAGAACAAGTGAATCGGCTTCGTTCAAATTGTACCACGCAATAAGCAACCTTTTTAAGCTCCTTGTGATGCCTATTGTATAGATTAATCTATGTTTTATTTATTTCTTAACTGTTAATTTGTTATTATATATTTTCATTGTGGGTATTGTGTGTGGAACACTTTATAACTGGGTGTTTTATTAAGCTTTATACATATATATATATCAGGCCGTCTCTACCGCCATCTGGTGTTTGACATGTTCACTGTGAGGCCTGCTCCGGCTCCACCCACATGCCACATGAAAACATTTTGGGTATTGTGCAATGCAGTGAGCCTCTGAGGGAGTGTCAATCACTTTGTGTTTTCAAGGGCCAAGAGCATAAATAATGTATGTGTTTTTTTAACTGATGAGTTCATATCATGGCAGCAATCCTTGTAAAAAAAACACACCATGGAAGGCAACTCTAAAGATACTTTAAGCCCCTTCACACATGCACTGCATTCCAGAAAATTCCAGAGATTTTCCTGGTGGGCTGCATGTGTGAATTTTTCACCCCGACTTTATGCAGACTCTTTCCTGCCAGCTTCCTAGTTAGAGGTCCGCAAGAACGCGGGGTCAGCTGATAAAACAGCAGGTAAAACTCACCCTGTGCATTCACTGTGAGCGAGTGTGCAGGGTGATGGCCCGGGGTGAGAGAGACACGTAACAGGATGGACAAAAACATCCAAGGTTGAAGAAGAAGGATTGCAATTGTCTTGTATATTACAAGACAATTGCAAAGATGTCTGCAAACTGGAGAGATGAAGACATTCAGGAGCCTCTGGCTGAGGGCCGACATCATGTCATGTCTTTATATTTTCAGGAAATCGTCAGGAGTGCATGTGTGAAAGGGCTTTCGATAAGGAATGTTCTACATGGAAAGAACTTCCTAAAAACTAAAAGTAACAGTGACTAATAAAATGGAAAATTAACCCAGGATCCATTAATGATGTAATCGCCGGGCTTTGCCACTTACTGCCAAGTCACTATAAAGATGGTCTCCAAAGTAAAGAACCTTTGAACCTCGCCAGCCTGTCAGTCGGAGAAAGTCAAACAGGTTCCCCTGAAATGCAAAACAAAACCACAAACCACGGGCCTTCCTTTAGTACATTATGGCACAAGTGAAAACCTGCCTCATTTGCGGCATGTAAAAACAAACCCGTGAACAGTCAGAGTCAGAGAAATCACTGAGTACCCTCAAGTAACACAGACCTGTTTGTAGATCTGCCCCTTATCCAAACTGGTTATTTTTTCCCATCTAAGGTCTCCGTTGCCGTCCAACCGTCTGAAAGGTCTGTAAGAGGAAACACATTGAGATCTCTCTCCAACACAAGAAGCTCAAGTTACATCAATGTGCTTGTTTAGCTCTACAGAGTGATGACTCACTAAACCAAGAGATTAGCGTTCTGTTAGCACTCTCTCCGCCACGTGAACTCACTTGATACAGTCAGTGAAGAAGTGAGGTTTGTCTGCCTGCACAATGACAACGTCAAAGAAGTCTCTCCAGTTTTTCCCAACCATGTGCGTCATGCCTTTATCTCTGCGCACAGGAAAAAGAAAGGATTGCAACAGAGCTGTTTACACTCATGATGACTCAGAGCGGAGTCATCGAGACGTGCAGCACAGAGAGAGAACACTTACACAAAGCTGAAGGGACTGTTGGTGATGAGGAAAAGTTTCTTTCCGTTGCTAACCAATCGATGCAACACAGCATCCGTCTCCTCTCCTCTCAGGATGAACTTATCTATTTAAGAGAAAGAAGACACAACCTGTAACTGTAGTGTTGGCTTTTTTGCAGGAATTGGCAGACTTGATTCGAAAGTAGGGAAGGGATTTCTTACTGAGATCTTCCATGACCCATTTGTACATGAAGCCTTTGAGGTGAACCATGCCAACTGCTTCCTGAGGATTAAAAGAGTTTTATATAAAAGATACAGATGAACAAATTATCTGCGTTTTTCAACACTTTCATGGTGCTTTTCCTCATCTAGAATGAGCATATTTTGCTGGGATAAAAGAAAGAAATGGGTAACATAACAAGAGTGCTTAAAAACCTCATAGTTTGCAGGTTTCTTTTCCCTGTAAGTAGATCCTATGGTGACATAATGGGCATGCTGTAGTGCCCTGTAACTGTAAACCCAAGCACCTCGGCACCGAGAGGTAAAGCGGTCATTGTTGGCTGTTCTACCCACGAGAGTCCATTTCAAACTTTTCCCTGAGCTCAGCAGATTCCTGAGCCGCCAGCTGAAGAATCACAGCACGGGAAACAGTCAAATACACCGAGTCAGTTTGCTTCTCCGCGTGAGCTGCAGGGTGAGGCCACAACTACGTGTAGCATTTATTACAGTGAGAATCAGGGGGTGGGCAAGCTCACCGAGACGTCTTTGAAGAGGTTAACAGGATCGTATTCCATTTCGTTGGTGATGAAAAAATCGTTTGCTGCAGCCAAGAGAGTCATCTCAGGGATGGAGAAGATGTCCATGAACTGCTTCACCTTTGGTCCCTGGGATGGAAAATACATTTTAAATAAAGCCAGGGCGGGCAATTTCTTATAGAAGCTGTTTATAGTAGTTTTTTATGTTTTGTTTTCATCCTGTCAGCAATCAAATAATCAAATGTTCTTAAAAAAATAAGAAAAAACAGCATCTGTGGCTGCTGCAAGCCTTCAAAAAGGCCGTCCAAACAAATGTTTGGACATGATTTTTTAAGGCTTACATGCCTGTCTACTTGCCTATGTGTTTGGTCTAAGCCTGCACTCATTGTGCATGAGCAGAGTCTTACACAAGCTAAAACTAGCAAGCTGGTTGCACAATAATGACAAGGGAAGGAATTCTGATACATTAAGTGATGACAAAGATATGCTTTTCTTCTCTACTCAACTCTATCCCATATTAACTGGTAGGATACTTAAAGCTTTCCTCCAGTGAACATCAAGTGTGTAACCTTGTAAACATCTCCATGTGGTGTTCCTCATGTGCTACAAGACATATCAGGGACAACATAAGCAGTCGTCTCCATGGCTGGGCCTGTCTGCTTTTAAACTGCAGTGTACCAAGGACAGGCTGAACAACACGTTTTCAGATTGGCAGGATTGTGAGGTCACAAACCTAAGGAGCCAATCCTGTTAATGGACGGGGTGACGCTATGCATATCATTATGTGTAACCTATGGCAACCATCATAATTTCTGAAAACTCACTATTGACTACTTACGTTAACGTTACTACTGCTAATGACTACATTTCAAGCTAGCTAAGTTTCAACAAGTTGCCACTAAACCGTGGCAGAGACGTGTTTTGTTTTCGGCTGTAATTTTGCGAAAGAAGAAAAACATAGTACAGAGTCGGCGGGGACGATGCAGATTGGGGAATGTTTAATGAGGGAGAAGGAGGAGATGCCATGGGAGGATTTTTACAAGGTAATTAAATGTAATTTGCAGAAAGAAAAACATATCAGACACAATTTATTATTTCAAGCAGAGCATTTTATACGTCTTAAAACATGACTGGAGCTGGTCTTTAAAAAATCTAGTTTTCTGTTGCTTGTTTCTCCAAAGTTGCCCTTGCTATTTAAAGGATGCAGTTCATGTTGGTGAACATTTAAATTAGCTTATCGTTTGAATTGTGGGAATTGTACAAATGCAGGGAAAGGCCAAATATTTTTAACACCTTCATTTCAAGATCACAATCATTTCCTTAACCTTAAATGAAAAGGCTTGTTTTCTCAGAATAATAAACTCATGATCGCTTTGAAAACAAATGAACAACCAAAGTCCAGAAAGGACCGACGCATGACAATCCTGATAATTAACATTATAAGTGATATGAGGGAAACACGTTTAGCCTCGTCATGTTAACAGGTTTAATATTTTGTTTTCTAACCCTGAGTATAACAAAGTTTGTTTTTATCAAATTAACAAGATAATTAACAAGATAATTAACTTGTGGAATTGGGATAACAGCATTAAAAATATATTGCAAGTAAGGCTGTTCTGTCTGTGAAGGTTCTCAGTCAAGGCTTAATCCAAAAGGCAACTGGACTTGGTTGAAGTTTTGAAGTTCTTGGATGAAGCTTTGTTTGGCTCTTCTAGTCTTCCTTACTTTCGAATGACTTCCTAATTGCATTTGGAACCATTTTGACAACAACCGCTTCCCACTGAGAGTCTGTCCAAAAAACAGAGCCGTCCCCCATTGAGGTTAGAGCCACAACAAAACTATTTTGGATCAGACTGTTTCAGGGATAATAAGATGTTGGCGAGTCATACTTCTGTTTCAGGAAAACACTTAAAAGACCTAATGGGCCGAAAACTATGTGGGCCCGATTCCAAATTGCTCCTAATTAGCAAACGAGTCAGATTAACCTCCATGACTGTCAGACTCGATAGAGATTTCTACTGTTCGTGACTGACTGAGTGCAGCTTCTGGAGCGTCTAAACTAAAAACAAATTATTTTAGGGGACACAGAGTTCTTGTGATCAGCTTTTCAGGCGGCCTTCCAGCTGATTCATGACGGCAACGGAACAAATGAGATTACCAAATTCACCATCAGGATTTATGTAATAGTGAGGCCACGCACAGCCAAACTCTTGTGATATTTGAGGACAGAAACGGACATAATCCCGCGCTACAGCCGTGTTCGCGAATAGCCGGATGAGATTAGAAGAGATGTGTTGAGCCCAAAAAGTGAAGAGGAGATTTCCCATCTGTGCCAAACCCAGAACATGTTTTACAGAGAACACGCAGGCAGGAAATCGCAGAATTACAAAAGTCACTAAATGTGCAATAACTGTCATAAACTCCAGGAAGCTTTCTCCACCAGGTTAGTACAAACATTTAAAGCCCTATTCTGGTCTGGTATTCAGTCTACAGTAATAAACTATAATTAATCTGTTTCTCTGTGGGAAACATCCTCCTCACCTTTCCATAGAAGCCACTGTCCTGTGTTAGCGGGACATGATAAGTCCCCCCGTAGAGCCGACGGACCTCCTCATCTGGCAGTGGGCTCAGTCCCCTTGGAACATCAAACATAACACACAAAGTATAACTAGAAACAGCTGGTTTGCATTCAGCAGCACGGATGTAGAAAAAGGACAAAAAAACACGAATGTGGTATTTATAGATTAAACTCAGCAGGCAGCACAGCAGCAACCTCTTACCGGTAAACTGTTCCTGGTTGGATGTAATGGAAGGCATCTATCTTCATAAGAAGACCCTATATAGAGAAGGAAGAGATGTAATATGTAATAATGTATATTTATAGGGAATGTTAACATTTCTCTTCCTGCAATAGGACATTTGAGATTTAAAAGATTTTACCTTTTCGATGTCATAATGAAGTCCCCGAGCAGCAAAGTTGGGAATGTAATCATATTTGCCGATGCCTTTAGGGTACTGTCAAGCAGGGGGACAAAACGCATTAATTGACCTGAATATAAAAGCTGTTGTTATGCCACTATATTTAATCTAACAACTGTAAAATAACCCAAATAAAATGCTACAAAGTCCCTCAGAAAGGCAGAAATAACACAGGTTTAAAAAGGAAACAAATACCATACAATGTCAGCAAAAAGGCTTTCTAATTTAAGTATGTTTTAATAAAAGGACTTTAAGGAGATTGCTGACTCAGCTGACCTTAAAGTGATCAATTAGGAAGCCCTTTGCTGTGTTGTAGATCGCTGTGTTGAGGGCGTTCGAGTACAGAGCCAGCGTGTAGTCGTAGTCAAAGCCGTAGATGTCCACCTCCTCCAGGCTGACCTCGTTGTTGGCGTAGATGGTGGAGGAGTTGAGGAGGTTACACGCGCCTGGTGGGATCAGATCTGAGTGCAGAAGAATAAACACTAAATGTCAAATGATCAAATCAAGGCCATTCACAAGATCTGGCTTATATTTCAATATAAAAAAACTAAATGTAATATACTGTTTTGTTAAAATGTGCTGATTCTGCACTTCTGCAGAGAGCAAAGAAGTTACTCCACTGCAGTTTTAATCTAGTGACGCTGGCAAGCCCATCTGAGGTTGCGTAATGTGTGCTTCTAAAATATCAACTGACTCTGTAACATAACATGTCAATCCAAACAAGAACATTGTGTACAGCCTTTACCAAAGCAAAACATAAGAGTATTTCATTTCACCACTGAACTGGAGCATAGCATACATTCCTTTTGTTATTATCTATTTGAGCAGTCTGGCTGGCCTATATTTTGATACAGTACAACATTCATGACGTTTACACATAGGCACACATTAAACAAACAGTCTACAATCTGCTACTGAGGCTGTCTCTAATACTTTGGCTGGAATATGAGCACGGGAGAGGGCCACTGTGTGTCTATAGGAGAAAGTAGGCCATGTCCCTCTGTCCTGGGACAGTCCAATGAGGCCTGCAGCTGGCCACATACACATGTGTATGTGCTGACCCTGAGGCTAGTCCTCCTCTAGTTAATCTACGACAGGAAATGCCTCTATCTATACTGTTAGAAATTATTAGACCTCGACCAGCTGCAATAATAACATGTTTGCATGTCAGCTATAATTATCACCTATCACAACAACACTGTAAGGGGGCATTGTGCTGCATAATGAGTTGTTTTACTCTTGAAACCTAAAGTATTTTTGCCTAGAAACTTACTAACTTGGTATTTTCTTAATTATTACCAATATTGTAACACACTAATTGTATAATCAATCACTCATATCACTCTAAGTTTCTAATATATATATTTCAAGGCTTTATTTTGCAGTAAACTTTTATTTCTATTTGGATCATTCGTCTAAATACATCTATACAAAATCTCTAGCTGTATCGTCTGATTTAAATTCATACTATTATTGTTGTGGTTAGTGTTTATACAGTATGGATGTATTGTTATTATCATTTTGATGCCAATTTTATGTTATATTGTTTCCAATGAAATATTAAAGCTTCTGTGAGGAACTTTAGGTTTGTGTTTATTGTGGCGCCCCCTGTGGACAAAGCCGTACCTCTGATCTCTTTGCTGATTTTGTCCTGTGCATGCTTAAGTGGTGGTTTTTAACAAAGAATCTCCTCCTGCGTTCTATAACAGTCATATGCATCACTCACTTTAAATATTTGCCCTGGAAAATGTAAACAAAGGCAGCATGCAGTTTCAGGCATTAAAAATAACTATATAGGAAATAATCTGGTTTGCTTTTGTAGGTCACATAGAGTCATCAGAATTAATTCAGGATGTTTCATACCAAGTGAAAAACTCCTTGCAGGAGCTTTAACATTATTTGGGTCGAGGTTTCAAAATAAAGCAACTGGGTTTTCTGGCACTTTTTATTTGTTTCACGTGTCTTTTAATCTATTTTTAAACCGTGCAAAATATAACTAAAAACAAATTAAAATGGGTTTTTAAAAAAAGCTACTTGGCTTAATAACTTTCTGTGAAATGATGACTAAATAATTGGTCTGCCATACCCCAAACAACTTTTTTCACCGATAGCTAAAAGTAATTCCTGACTAATAGCTCTTTTTTCGTCTGTTGGTGTTTTTTTTTAAAGACCAAATAGTTGCTTTTGGTAAAACAGTTATCTTTAAAACTCATACATTTCTGTGCACGTCATAATACTGTACGTGTGACGCGTGGAGGCATTAATGTCCCATCTGTCGGTTTGGATGAACACAAACAAAATGTCCTCACTGACGGCAGAACATAGCTGATGCTATGAAAAGAAAAACTGCACGTTTGCTAACTTGCATGGGAGACACTTTGGGAGAACAGGGGGTACTCTTACCGTGAACCATCCGCTTCATGTCGTTGTAGCGCGCCCACAGGTAGGACCTCTGGTCAGCTGGACCAGCGTTGGAGGTGTAGGACCGTCTTCTTACACCAGTAACACCCGGAGCACCCACGGGCTCCTTGGGTCGTTTCTTCTCCCCTGTCGTGCATCTGTGAGGAGACTCGCCGGATGCTGGCAGGTTTCCACTCGGCTGCCTGTCCGAGTCCGAGCTGCAACTTTGTTCTTCTTTTGTTTTTCCGTGGCCCTGCTTTCCTCCTCCAAACTCCCTGCACGTGGTGGAAAATCTGTTCACTTTAGAAGATCGAACAAGAGGCGGAGTCCTATTTCCTCTTGTCCATAGTGTACGGGTTAACGCTGTGCCCACTGTCTTTAAAGACATTTTTGCAGCTGAAATGTAAACACGACTAGAAACTGCTGCCTCTGCACACTGGCATCAGCAGGCTGAAAATAACATTCTGTGGATTTCAATGAAGCCACGCCCGATCATATAAAGGGGCGGAGCTATGCTCACTGCAGCCAATCAAAACCAATGATTTTTTAGACGTCTAAAATACATTCATGTACTTCTTTTGTACACAGAAATAATATATACCGCAACATAATTCTTTATTTTAGATTAGTTGATTTTCTATATTTTACATTCTGTAGGTAAACGAGCATTAACACAGTATAAATAAAACCAATTAAAACTAAAAATGCCACAAGCAGTAACATTGTTTTGACAGCAGTTACAAAAAAATGTCATGTTGATGTCAAGAGTAATTTCTCATGTCAAATTGAATTTATAATCATTTCTAGAACATAGACTTGTTTTAATCTTTCTACCTGTCCTAGATTATGGTAATATAATCATTATGCATGAATTAACTGTTACGACAAGCTAAAAAACTGTAGATATTGTTTATATTGTTAATCAGACTGCTATTGCATTCATAACATTTTAGAGTTCAAACAAGTGCACTTTTTATGAAATTGTGGCTTAGCAAGTACACATGCATCTTTGCTCTCTCTACTGTTTTTTTCATTGTAACTTTTCAGGGGGAGATTTGGAACTTACAAAACTAGTTCTGCAGGTCGTCCTTAGATACAGGCTCCAACACTAAGTATTAAGCTTAGAAAATCTGCTGTTAAATATGTTGCTCCATGCAAACAGATATAATCTAAAACGGATGAAAAAGTTCGATAGTATGATGCCAAAATAGTTTTGAGAAACTCATTCAGGGCTTTAGTCTTGGTTGTGAATGTTTTGGACCAGAGGTTTTGGGCAATACTGTGTTAACCATGACCAGGAATTGGGAAATTAGACACATCGCAGGGGGACATTCACACAGTCATCCCAAAATGGAAATTCTGTTATTAGTCATACTGCTCAGCGGAAGCTGATGTTTATTTAAAATGTCAACTAAAGTTGAATGAGCAGCATGCTGCATGAGAACAAAAGGACGGAGGATGTTCTGTGCAGACTGTAAAGCAGCTTGAGACAAATGTGTGATCACCAGGCTGCAGACTTTACTTGCTGCATAATGCACTTGTCGAAGCTAAGCAGTTGGACTGCTGATCTGGTTACTTCCTAATTTTCCTGCCTACAGGAAGAATACACTCAATGAAGACTTTAGAAAGAGTGCCTACCATCAACCATCATGGACAGACAGCAATGTTGTGTCAAAACAAGAGTTACCTGCTTTATAATCCCCTAGAATAAACAGTGCATTAAATCAAATGACTAATACTGTGTTTGTACAGGACACAGGACGACGATCCACGTACAGTGTTGGCTTGTTTTTTATTCTTCATGACAAAAGTGGTTCACAGGTCAATGAAAGGAACTTGCATACACATAAAAAGTTGAGGACCATCACATGTGTTATGCGGAGTGTGTGCATGTCATCCTCGAGAACAATTTACACAGAATGCAGACCACATAAATACAGTTAAAATATTATACAACATGGTAATTAAATTAAACACATATCTGCACAGAGTGAATTAAATAGATTAAGAAATCCATTTACATCCTTCAAAGCAATACAACATGATGTTAAAGCGTTTCCACTTTTTAGCATGAGTTCATGAACGGTCCAGCTCCCCCTGCAGTGCAACAACTGGATGTACCACTTTATAACCTTATTGTAACATTCAGTCTTTAATGTCTTAATGCATTTTGTTCTTAGATAACTTCTTATTAATTCAAGTAACTTTTCTCACAGTAACAGCTCTATAAATAACAGATGGTGACTATTGATTTCAGGGGGAGCTTACATCGAATGAGTTCTGAGTTCATTCAATCCAAGCGGGCTAAAAAGTGAAAACATTCCAACAAAATGAGATATCACTTAATTCAGTGCTAACACTGCATAATGAGTTTCCTCAAACATAAGTCAAACATACCTTCATCACCACTACAGTGTTCAATGCCTCTATTTAGAAAATGTGATGCGGTCTAAAAAGGACAGACGAGATCAAAACCAAGGCACTAAAAATCAAATTAAAAAAATCAATCAGCAGGACGTGGCCTCTTCTGTCGAACCCACAGGACATTTGAGCTTAAAGAAAGGGGAGGCGACATTTTCTTGCCTTAAATTCTTAATTAGCCAAATGAAGTCTAAAGATCAGGATTGAGGTGAACGCAGTTTATATTTAAACTGCATTCAATGATGTCACAGGTTCACATAATAACATATGTGTTTGAGCCCTGGCATCAAACTACTCTATAAGCAAACAGTGTTGGGCTATCAACAGTTCCAAACTTTGTTGTTTGTTGTCTTTTCTTTGCGATGCTAGCTTTACTCGTGGAGCTCCGACTAGCAATTGTTACGTTTAGTCTTCTAAAATCTATTTAGCCTATATTTAAGTCATAATGTGCTACTAAAATTTTTTAATTTATGGGACAGTGTTATTAAATTTTACTATCAGCAGCAACCAAAACAGCAACCTGCTAGCACTATTAGTGTCACTAAGTGAAAACAATGTATGCTGTTAGCCACAGGGGAAGGAAACCTGCCTGCTGGGTGTTATGGTAGTCCGTTACAACATGCTCACTTTGGTAGCACACAAACGCATGGTGACATTAAGTGATGAAACACACAACATGAACATGGTGTCTTAGCGAAGAAAAGCAGAAGCTGAATGGGATCTGTTTTTATGGAGGTTATGTAATCAAGAGAAATGAGCATGGTCGACATGTTAGTATTCGTTTTAGGCTAACAAAGCCACTTGATTCAATGAGACAGTGATTTTTTTTTTTTTACGTTTTCAGCCAATGAGATGCCGGCACTTGTGCCACTTCGCACACCCTAGATCATCCAAAATCTGCTTCATGAGCAAGATGCTAAATGGATGTTGGAAAATAGATGCTGCCAGCCACTTATAACTGAACATGACGGTAAGTTTCCAACCCACCCTGATCCTAAAGAACAGCATGAAGTTTACAGGCACTGTCCTGACATGATCTGCATAGTTTGCAAAGTAAGATGCACATTAAAGATCTCCCAAATCTTATATCTGATTAATCTGTGTTTGACCTGAGGTGGTGAACTTATGGCTGATTTATTTCCATTGATGACTGGCGTGTTTACTGACCGATAGTTAAAGGGTGCGGCTGAAGAGCCAGACAGGGTAAAAAAAGGGACATGCAACTGCAAAAGGGAGTAATCTCAAGACGATGATAAGCTCTCTACTCGTAGGATAGCAAATGTGTCAGTAAGGCTGCATTGTTCTATAAACAACTACCGAGGAGAGAAAATCAGATGATCTACTGACACTAGAAGACGCTGGACAGGCCTGACCGGGGTGCCAGACAGAAGGCAAGAGAGTAAGGACATACAGCCTTAAAAACAGATCATAGCCTTGAACGGACTGTAAATACTGTACATGAAAAGCTTCTGGAATAAATACTGTCAATGGTTCACCACAACACACAGCCTTGAACAAAACCAGATGGGAGTTGGATCCACTCGGGGACAAGACACAGTCAATGACTTCACAGAGGAATGAGCAGCACATGTCTCTTCATCCTTCTCCGGGCTGCATGCAGGTTTCTCTGCTCCGAGCAGGAAACACCAAGAGGGAGGGCGAATGAGAGATTTTTTTTTTCTTTTTTTGTACTTGTTTTTAAAATCCGTGGTTACAGTGGGGAATGTTGCATCGGATCTGGGATGGACAGGATGTCTTGAGTCAGGAAAAGGAGGAGGGAGCCGGGGAGTCAACATGAAGACAGGTCCTTATGGAGACGAGGGGATTTGGAGTAATGGAAGGAGTGTTTCAGCGCTACAGAGACAGGGTGAGACAGAGACAAAAAAAAACATATTTAGTTCAACTTAAAAAAAATTAAGAGAAAATGATGAGGGCAATTTATAAGGATAAAAAAGATCAATAAAACGTATAATGGATCAGCAAATTAGGGCGCTGCTTATCAGGTAAGATGAGATGTGCAGAAGCAAACAATTAAACCAAAATAAGCATTAAGTTCTGAACTAAAACTGCAAGTAAAAAAAGATTGTTCCAAACGCTAAAGATTGCATATTAAATATTTTCAAGTGTGGCTGTAACCAACTCAATTTTGTGTCTGTCTGAAAATAGAAACTAATAATCTCGAAGATTTTCATTTAAATAAATGTCTGTTAAGTCACCATCTGTTACGGAATGAGGTAACACAATGGTGATTGAGCCTATGGCCCACTGATGAAAGCCTTTGCATTTGCAGTATTATGGACCGGGTGTTGGTGTGATATTAGACTGGGTGTCTGTGGCAACTTTCACAGAAAAAATCACAAGCAACGCCCAGTTAGTGACCCGTTTTCCATCAGCCAGCAGTGGTTGGTCTGCCAGAGACGGTAGGAGGAGCTAAGCGGCTGCTTTTCGATCTCTGCAAGTGTTGCGAGTAAACAGTAATCTACTATGACTGAACAAACAAAGAAAAGATGGATGACTACAGATACAACTTCAAAAAGAAGTGAAAATCCAAAGAAAAAGAAACAAACTCGACGCTCAGATGAAGCAAACAGTCTAAAAAGGAAAGCGACCGTCAGCGAGGAAAATCAAGAGTTACAACCGGAGCCAACCGTGGACGTCACACATGAAACACTGTCTGAATATCTGGGAAGTGTGCTCCCGCAATTACCGTTTATCATCATAGGTGCCACCAAAGAGAACGAAACTGAGATCTTCGAGATTATAACTTTAAGCTAGCAGCCGCTCAGCTTACAGACATTTTTAACACATATCTCCTTTATTCAGAGTTTAGTTTAGTTTGTTTTGGAGAAGAAGAGACCTTTTTTAGATACGTGGGCTTCCAGTAAAAACCTGGTGAAAGATAAAATCTGAAGGCATCCTAACCTAAAATTTAAGCAGAGAACAAGCTAGCAGCAGCTCAGCTCACAGCCCCTCCTGTCAATCTGTGATTTAGTTTATTCACTGGATCTGTTTGTTTAGGAGTGAAGGAGACACCTGTGGATAATTTGGCGATAAACACTAAAGGGTAAATTTGTTTTGTACATTTTACAGCCTCAACTGTTTCTCTTTTACATTTCTCTACGTAAAATAATGAATCTAGAAAACAAAGTGCAGAGATTCGACTGACCAAGTCGACTTCAGGTCGTTTCAACTGATGATTTGAATCATCAACTTTAGGGGCAGCCCTATTTTATAGCTTATTGAATTTTTTTTTTTATCACATGATAAACTGTAGAATATCTAGTCTATCTTATCGTCTACGACATGATTTAGAGTGTGAGCTCCGGGCCCTGGCAGGTGTGCCCTGAGGTTTATTACCAGAACTCTTACAGATATTGATCTGTGTTTCCTCAGGGGTTCTGCTGGTGGAGTTGGCTAATCTACGCCTGGACTCCCTACAGATTCCAGTCATCCTGTTCCTGCCAGGGGGATTGTTGACATGGGCTGAAGTGCTTGTCGATGGCCCTGTAGACTTAGCATTAATCTGAGATGAGACAGTGTCTGACTGACATGCGTTTCGACCTGCAGCTGCTGCTTGCACAGACGTAGACCTGTAACCAAACTGCTTTCGTCTGACAGAAGTGTCAGAGTTTTGTTTTGGATCAGGCTTTTGTTTACTCTCACACCATGCTTCAGTTGTGTTAGGATACACACGCAAAGCTTTAGAAGAGGTTAGACTTTCTGTGGAGGAAGAAAACACAGAAGACTTCCGCCTCGTGGAAGAGGCAGGGACGACACGAGTTGTAATGAAGGTATCCTGACGTGCGGGAACTGAAGCTCTCCGGCCTGGCGCACCTTTTCTTGAATCAACTTGTGTTTCTGTTTTGACTGATAACTCGCTGTTCAAAGAACTGGTGGAGCTTTTACGCGCTGAGAAGTAGCCGGGATTCGGCTCTGTGTTAAAAACATCACTGACACTATGACTTCTAATGAAGGTGGCGTCTCGAGGGAGACCCTTGCTTCTGCTAGACAGGCTGCTCGTCTGGGTGGGGTTATCAGGACAATGAGAGAGAGGGGTTCTTACAGGGCTTGTGTGGAGGCTTCGGGTTATACTCCGCAGGTGGTGCGTGGCCATGGCGGGAACACTGCTGCCAAGAACCGGACTAGCTCTTGGACTGCTCCTCAATGGGGGGCGTGCAGGACTGCTTCGGGGGCTCCGTGGAGCCCGGCCTGACTTGGTGGCCAGCTCTTTGGCGCGGGAGCGGCGAGGGCTGCTGTTCAAGCTGTGGGGAGACATGGGGGCCTCCAGGTCCTCCAAACGCTGAGTGAGAGCCAGTTTCTGCTGTATGGCCATACGCAGGAGAGAATTCAGGGTCTTCTTCTCATCCTCAGCCGCTGCCAGCTGCCTCTGCATCTCATCCAACTGGGTGACATACTGGTCACACCTGAGAGATGCACACACAATAAAAAAACAACATGCACAAGCAGGCAAGAACAAGTTAAAGCCAGAGACATACAACAAACATGCTACATGTGAATTAAAGTGTGGCAGACTCTTAAAACAAGCTGTGACGAAGCAGCTACAGATTATTTTATTGATTAATCTAGCAGCTTTTTGTTACTTTTAAAGTACTTGTTATATCTAGAAAACATCAAATAATAACAACTACAATCACATGTTACGAAAGCATAAAGTGACGTCTTCACACAGGTTATGCAACAGTATTGAATTCACTTTGATATGAAACAAAGTAAATCCACAGATCCTACATGTTTGAGAAGCTGCTGCCAAAACAAATTTTCCCTGTTATATAACATAAGTATATGAGCAGGTTATTACTCTAATATTGATTAAATATTTATAATTATTTCAAGAGAAAGAGAAGATGGATGCATGTGAATCAGGTAGATGTGCAGTTACTCCAGCTATCCACATGATGGCACCACTAAACTTAATTATAACCAACAGGATCTTTTTAAGCTGTAATCTTTAGCGTGTTGCAACAGACTGTAGTAGTCCTTGACCACAGTCTGTTCTCCAATCCTTCTTAAGGATTATTAAATGCTGGCTCATAACTGTCTGGAGAGAGCCTAGACGGGTTATACATGACCAGTAAGCTTCTGTGGCAATTATACAATAACAATAATCCATAATTCTACTACAAGAGCCAAAAAATTTGTTGAAGCATCAACCCACTACGAAACCACTCCTCCAAACAGTCATCCATGTCAAATGATTCTAAGAAGAGGTTAGTGATTAGTGGGTGAAGGGCTAAGGTGTGGAAGTTTAACCCTTGATAGCACCTTCCCATCATGTCTAAAGTGCCGCCAAACTCCCGCCAACATTAGACTTCTCCGTCCCTAAGGTGACCTGGCTTGATGAGACAAATCTGTCCTTCCCTCCTCCCCTGTCGGCACAGGGCAGAGCATGTGGTTCATAATCTTCACGTGAACCGGTGGATTGTCCACAGGCGTAATACTCATGGTAAGCTTATTACAAGACTGGTACCAAAAGCTGTGCCACAACAAGAGCAGCATTACTAAGCATGAGGAACACCGACAACGGGGCAAAGTCCAGAAAATCACAAACTGTTGCAGTTAAATTTAAGCAAACACAAATCTGTTTTTCCACATACATTAAAAAGAATTCTTACCGGCTGGCAAACATGACTCGCAGTGACGAGAAGGTGGCGGCGTCCTCCTTCAGGGCTTTGAGCTCGTTCCGTAGTTTCATCATGGTCTCTGACACCATGCTCTTCTCCGTCTCATACTTGGTTTTCAAATTGGACAGGGCCAACTCTGCAGTCTGCATTAGAAAAAAAGGACAGTTAAATCACCATATGATACATTAGCATTAACATTCCCCTTTCTAAATGGTTTGTTAAAGTGTCTTAAAGCAAGATTTACATGGAATAGACAAAATATATTCATCACTTGTTTCATAATCTCTATTTACAGAATCCCGGCTCCCATCAGACAATGATTTAGCTTCTTATTAATCGCTATAAACAGACATCTGCATGATAACAGCTAATCCGTTCTAGATCAAAAATTCAACTTGAGATGAATTCCCTTGATGCTGTGTCACGAAAGACTTTCTGATGCACCAGAAATGATGGATCTGACCTCCATTCATCAAACGAGCATTTTAAAAGTAGTTTTCTTCTCCTCTTGAGGACAGACCTGCCAAAGCTTCACTTTTACTTTTTACTAATCTGCATCATGATGTTGAAATTTCGGCAAACTTAAGAACGGTTAATTAAAGTAAATCACAAGAAAAACTTTCTTTTTCTGTAATCAATGCAGCACGCGGAAAAGGAAGTCTTGACTGGAAGTCGTTTATCGCTTACCGCCAGAGGCTATATTGTCGTCAGACTAAAGAAGGGATCGACCGATTATCGGCCGGGCTTCATGAAGTTATTTATTTATTTATTTAAATTTTCAGTTAACTTTATAAGAGATGCTGCTGACCCTGGGAACTCCCTGCGCTTTTTGTTTGTTTGTTTAATAAACATATGCTTAAAGGCATTTAAACAAAGTTAAGTGTTGGAGTTTGTATTATTCAAAATTTGGACGCCGATATTTTCACTTTTACCGCAAATGAATATCGGCTCCAAATATCGGTTATCGGCCTCCTTGACTACTAATAATAGGTATCGGTATCGGCCCTGAAAACACCATATCGGTCTATCTCTAGTTGAAATTTCGGCAAACTTAAGAACGGTTAATTAAAGTAAATCACAAGAAAAACTGTTTCTTTTTCTGTAAACAATGCAGCACATGGAAGTCATTTATCGCTAACCGCCTGAGGCAATATCGTCCTCAGACTAAAGCCAATGGGATCTGCGATTGTTTATTTCATAACACCATCGTACCCACAACTCTTCTCTCTTCTTTATATATGAGCATACACTAGGATCACTGATGTAACCATATGTTTCTTCAAAAGACCATTTTTTGCGATTGTTATCACTGTTAAATTGTAATAAATTGATAACACTGTATACCTAGTACATGTGACTACACCATGGCCTTTGTCAAAAGTGCTTTGCATCTGAGATAAGGAGGTCAATGACTGAAAAACATTGCTTTGATAACAAACAGAGTATGAAAACAGTACTGAGGACACAGTTAAAGGCCCCTCTCACTGTGTAGATGTGTGTGATTTAAATGGACTCATCAATGCAAAACAAAAAAAACTAATGTAAACAATCACTACATCAGGGGAACAAGTGTGTGTGTGTGTGTGTGTGTGTGTGTGTGTGTGTGTGTGTGTGTGTGTGTGAGTGTGGGGTGGGGGGGGGATAGCCCTAGAATCCGAATTTAGAAGGTAAATCACTTAAGGTGAGCACAGCCCAGCCAAACAGATTACCTTGAGTGTGTGTGTGTGTGTGTGTGTGTGTGCGTGTGTGTGTGTGAAAGAAAAGAGAGAGTGAGAGATAAGAGAATGACAGAAGCAGGTCATGCAGTGCTTGAGGCACAGGAAAAAAAGAGGGGAAGGAGAGTTCAGCCTCCGAGGAGCGCAACATCACACTGTACTCAAGGTACAGGAGCTTGTGAGCCCAGGGGACTGTCTAGACAGGGTACTGATGACATACAGTAGGTTAACAGCACTGCTTATGTTAGGATTATGCATGGTGAATAGTGATCTTGCTCTATTACCATATCAGAACAATCCACTACTTACAGAAACTACTGAGGTCACTTACAGTTAGCCAAAACAGCATAATCTGGATTAGCTTCTTTTAAATAAGACAGCCAAAAAAACACACATAATGACCT
Source organism: Semicossyphus pulcher (assembly GCF_022749685.1). Classification (NCBI taxonomy): domain Eukaryota; kingdom Metazoa; phylum Chordata; class Actinopteri; order Labriformes; family Labridae; genus Semicossyphus; species Semicossyphus pulcher. The sequence continues at coordinate 25,150,642 of NW_027211637.1, forward strand.
CAGACATGAGAAGATCACATTTTTAGGGCCTCTGAGGTCAGGGCGAATTAGAGCAACAATCTACAGTGGAATACTAACCTGTAACTAGACCAAATCTGGTTTAAGACAGTGCAAACATTGTAGCGTAGCCAACGCTCGCTGTGACGTACCTGTTTGTTAGCCTTGAGGACCGTCCTGAGGGTAGCAATCTGTTCTCTCTTGGTGCTGAGAAGAGACTTGAGTTTTAGTACTTCTTCCAAGAGGCTTTCAGCATCCCGCTCTGACTCTCCGCTGCTGCTCAACCCCGAATAAGGCATTGCACCCCTCTGACGACAGAGGTCCACTGCCACCTGAGAGAACGCAGAGACACACAAAGAAACAAAGTTGTTCATAAGAGCAGAGACTATATGACTAATACTTATCTGCAGTTTTTGTAAACATACAGTATATTTGAATTTGACATTATGAACCTTTATTAAAATGTTGGTCTCATATTTCTTAAATATATATTTTATACATCTGTAAATATATGTTTTAAACTTGGTGTTTCACTAAGTAAAAGCACAAGTTCTCAGTGTTCCAGACACCCGCTGTTTTCTGAAAGGATTCTCTGTAGTGAAAGCCACAACTTTGACCCCAGTTAATCCAATTCATTCAAACACACACACAAACACGCACGTGTCTTCAAGGCCGCAAAGTCCACTTAGGTGTTGGATTTGAACGGACACGGGAGCTATTCAAGACCATTAAAGTGTCTGAGCTGAGCATTAGGTTCAGCAGGAAATTTGTGAAGGAGGGAAGGCAAACAAAAGCAAAGGCCTGGCGGTCAGTAGATAGAGCCACCAAGAAAAGAGACTTTGTAGAGTCCTATAAATGCCTGACAAACTGTATGTGATAACAATGCAGCCTTACCCGGAGGTGTTTTATCTGACAACGGATGACCGCGACCAAGTTGCGGACGTTGGAGGGGTCCCTGAAATCCAGGGTGGGGGATCCAGGGCAACTAGGAGACTCTGTGCTGGTCCCCGCGCTGTCCACCTCGCCCATAAACTGCAACGCTGCAGCTTTGGAGATGAACATCTCATTGGCTTTTGGCTTCTTCTGGGCGGTGTGCTGGGGGTAGACATAGTGCGATCTTCGCGCACTTCCTCCGCCCCCACTTGCCCTGGCACCATCACGGTAATAATCCAAGGTGACTCGTTTGGGTGTCAGGTTGTTGCACACGCAGATGTGGTGATAAAGGTTGGACAGCTCCTCAGAGAAGGCCAGCAGCTCTTCCTGGGCAACGCTCAAGTGCCCTTCTGAATCGATGGCCACTTTCCGTGTGGCTCCAATCTCCTTCTCCAGCTCACTGATGCGCTCCTGGTCCTGCTTGCTGGACTTGATGCACTGACGGATCTTGTCGGCCAGCTCCTGGGCCTCTGCCCTCCAGCGATCCTTCTCCTGCTTGTATCGTTGTTCCAGTGTGTTATACCGCGTTCCTGCCTGAGACAGTTCATCTCGCAGCTTCAGAAGCTCCTCGCTGGCTGAACGCATGCGTGCCTCCAGCACCTCCTTGCTCTTCGTGTCGACCTCGTAGTCAAAGGCCGCATTGTCTCCATTCTCTGTCTCGTCGTCTTCCCTGTCGTCTGCCTCCTGGTTGTGTTGCTGGCTGCTCTGCACAGCTTCAAGCTGCTGAGTGAGAGATCCAACCTTGTCCTCCTGCTGGCTAAGTGCCTGTCTGGACATTACAAGCTGCATCTGCAGTTCCTCCACCTTGCTAGCCAGACCAGACTTCTCTCGTTCTGCCTGTGTGCACACAAAGACAGAAAAAGAGATGAAAACTTTGCATGGTAGAAACACATTTATCTTTAATTTGCTGTCTGTTAGTTAAATAAAGCATCCTTTTCACTTCCAGGCCAAGCCAATAGGTCAATATGAAGTATTGATTCTTTTCTATAAAACAAAAGGGCAGTTTTCTGGAACCAAAAAAATCCCTCTTAATGCATTATTTATGTGGCTGACCCCCTTCAGCTCCTCACTACGAACATCTGGTGGGTGGAAGCTTGCACCCAACCCCCAATTTAAGTGTATCATTAATAATACATCTCCTTTAGACAGAGAGAGGTACGGCAGTTCAAGACACTGTCCCTTTATTTGTGAGACTGCATCAGAGGGAGTCGACTAAATTGCTTGGTGAGGTAGAGGATGCCGTGTAGTGGCAGGTGGTTTACATAAATATGAGAAGGCTCACTCCTTCACCACCCGTAGCGGATGTGGTCTGAAGCAGGAAGCAGCAGACATCCCCGTCAAAGCTTAAACACACGAACCAACCCGTGTGACAACCTCCTAACTGAGTTTAGTAGAAGGGTGGATTATGTAAATAGCTGTTTAAATATAAATGCAGTTCTGTAAATCATAGAGGAATGTCAAGGTACAATGTGTTCCCTGTTGATGAGTGAAGTGTAAACCATATTAAAACATTTAAAAGCTTGTCACATATTGTCCGGACGTTGCTTACATACCTGTAGGAGCTGCTGCTTTAGTTTCTGACTGTCTGAAAAGTGCAGTTCACTCAGCAGGTCCGACACCAGCCCGGAGGCCGGCGCACGCAGGAACACGTCACTGTTGCGTGGAGTCGAGTAGCGATGGATGAGGCCGTTACTTTTTGAGCCCCCCAAGTGAGGAGGGTGAGCAGAACCGGGAGCAGACCCAGGACCATTGTTAATGCCACTGTCCTGGTCCTCTCCCTCCCCTTCTCCCTCTCCCCCCTGGCCCTCCTCCTGGCTGTCATCCAGCTGCTCTAAGTGGAGCTCCAGGTTCCCCACAGAATCAAAGGGGTTCAGGGTCAGGGCAGAGAGTTCTCGCCTCAGACTGTTCTTCTGCTCCCTCTCCTCCTTCAGGGCTTCCAGGGCCTCATCCAGCTGCCTCTCTGCTATCTCCCTCAGCCTCGCCGCCTCCTCCATCTGAGCTCGCAGCTCCTCCTGCTCATCGTTCTTCTGGCTCAAGTCCAGTTTTATTGATTCAAACTCAACCTGTGATGTGATAAGAGGCAAAGCAGAGGTCTGTTGTTAGAAGTCTATTATGCTGCTGGATGCAACACATGTGGGTGCACATTCTAGCTCCAACATGCAAATATACCTATCACTGCATTCAGCACAATAGTGTTACAGTCACACACCGAGACGGCTTTGGTAGACAAATGAACACTCAACTCGTGATGACTCCAAGCTCACCTCCAGTTGGATATGTATACATACAGTTTCTCCCTCTCCTGTAGAGTTTTAATCCCACATATTTTCTTCACATGGTTTAGCCGTCCAGTTGGCTGACTTAGTTAAATTTAGTAAGACTAGGTGTTATCCAAAACATTTTTAAAGCCATCTAATAAAATATATTCCATCTGCTATGTGGGTGTGGTGTTTTTGATACAGTTTTACTCAATCCGCCCCTGCAAAAAGCCACTGTCAGTCAAAGCTGGTGTTCTCCGTAATCGATAGAAGCAATAATATTTGAAATTGGCGCCATAGCTGTGGAGAAAGTTGTACAAGCAGCTCCTGGTTTCGCCCATTCTACATTCCTACAACACCAAGCATGCATTGCGCCCCTCCCTTCGAAAAGAACGGCCCAGCGAGAGATGCTGGAGTGAAATACAACTGTTTTCCAGTCAAGGACATTAAACGCTGCAGGCAATGGCTCAGAGCGGGACAGAATCCGAAACACAACGAGAATATACCGGTGGATCGTCTAAAAAATCTTCGGGTCTGCAGTCTACATTTCAGACCTGATGATTTTGAACAAGATGACATGGGAGGCGGGCATCCTAGGTTGAGGAAGTGTAGAAGCAGATCGCGTCCTCCAAAGGCACAGAGCGAATTAGCATTTTTTCCCTAACATAATGGCATTAGCTCCCCAGAATAGCATGATAGGAGTTAGGTTGAAAATAGGCGAATTGGCCCTTTAAGCTAACATCACATGCATTTGACTTTAATTCAGTAGCTCACATCCCTCTGGGAAATTTTCCCAATATAACTACATGTTACAATGTTACAATAAATGCATATACATGGGGTGTTCGAAGGTGGTTCCTATATAATGTTCTTAGCTCAAAGTACAAAACGATATAATACATTTTCAAGGCAACATAATATTTGCAAAAGCATTTAAAGTCATCCAAAACTTGAGTGTCCTGGAGTCACCTGTGAATAGTGAAATTACAACTCTGGAGTCAAGTATTTCACGCTGCATATGGCCATTGAAATGTTTCACTGGACATCATGTTTGGCTCTAAGGAGAAGCAGCCCTACCGGGAACTCACTGACAAAAAAATGACTCAAGAGAAGGACCGTTGTCCTCGGATGTGGCAGCAACAACATTTTCTGGAAACAGCAACATGAATCACACAGAAACTGGCCTGTCCAGTCTCTTCAGCCTTGGCCTATTTGTATCGCAGTGCTGAAGTTATGTCAACAGACATGTGAGGGAGATTAGCTGTTGCATGCCAAGTAATGTTGTTCTCATGCAGGAAAGTGCAGATGCAAACAGGCAGTGCACTGAGACAAAGATCTTAACAACTTCCTACATGTACTTCATAAACACAAATAGTACACAAGAAGAATAGAAAAACTTTAAAGTACGGAACAATTTTGATAGAATTCTGTACTTCCACAGTTCATTATTATCCATTCTAGATATACACCATTAATCCATCCATTTATAATTGCAGCCAATAGATAGAACTTGGGGGAAAGGTGGTGCTTAAGTGTTACCTCACCTGGTTTTCCTTGAGCACAGACACCTGTTTTTGCAGCGATATGTTCTCTTCTTCCAGCTCGCCATTGTCCTGCAACTGGCGTAGCTCACGTACTTTATATTCCTTCATCTCATCCCTCATGTGGCCCTTTTCTGCTTCAAGACACTCACACTCCTGTAGAGAACAAACCACCGTCAAATCAATGAAAATCTCAACATTTAAGCTCATAAGAAATAATTAAATGTCATAAACTTTGATTTTAATTTGGGAATCAAGCTGCACAGCCAAAACATCCTAAATCAGGGTTTCATCTGTATGTATTAACAAGACAGGGCTGATAGTATACAGTACGACACCAGAAGGTGCCACCAGAGTGGGTTGCCACACCTTCTTTAGCTGGGTGGAGCAAACCCCCAGTCTTTCAATCTCTGCGTGAGCATTGCTCAGAGCGAGGCGTGCTTGCTTGAGCTCTGCCTGGACTTCCTCTATGCGGGTTGCCATGGCAGCCTCCTTCGTGGCAGTCTCCTGCAGCAAATTCTCCTCCCGGCACTCTCCATCTGCAGCAGCGCGTTTCTGGCTGCTCACAGAATCTGCAAATGCCTTCGCGCAGACAAAAAAGGGTTAAGAAGGGGTCAAACTTCAAGTATCGAACAGACTACAGCATGTTACTCATCAGAACAACACTGTAGGAAGGGAAACAGAACTGATGAACGTCTTCTTTAACCTGATCACAGTGCGGAAATAGCCATTATGGTTTGGTAACAGGACACCTTAGATATGACAGGCAGCTTCCGCCCTGTTTCCCACTGTATTTGTATCTAGCCAAAGCGATAACACAGGCATATTACATTAGACTTGCAACTGTGATACCAGGAATTCCCCCACAGCTGGCTATAGTAAGTAACCTGAACACATTACTGCATGCATCAATGGCTGCTGATGACAGACCTATCAGATATGGTGTTAAATGAAATGAACATGCTACTAAACATGCTCAACTGAACATCATGCTATGGTTATATAATGATGCTAATTCACAACACATGAGTCTGCTCTGCTTTATCAGAGCACTGCCAAAGCCTCAGAAGGTAAACAGCCAAGAAATGAGGTTTATGCAGATTACAAAGAATAGCTGACATTCTGTACCACTATGTCCCCTCAGACATAAAGAGCTTTGCTAGACATGCAGTTATAAAACATCAGCATTGACCAATATTAATGCAGTTCTGGCACAAGTTTCTGGCTATATATCAAACTCCTTGTAAGCAGGATTTTGAACAATTCTGTTCTCAGTTTCGGCAGGTGGGTGGAATAATTGCAAAATCAAAAATCTGTCCACTTGATAGGATTGAATTTTATCGGATTACCTTCTTATATAAATCATTTTTTTAAAGCCATTTTCCAGCATTATTAAATACATTGAAGGCCCATCTGGTGTATTTGTTGCAAAGAAAATATATTAAGCCATCACACATCACTCATGGTCAATTAGAGGTAGAGGGTTTAAAAAAAATAACTGGGAAGAGCAGAGTTTGTTTAGAACATCTGTCACAGTTTTAATAAATCTGTGAAGGCATGGATAACATGATAATCTGATCTTTGACAAACTGTTATAATCCACTTATTTTGATTATCCAACACTAATCCAATTCAATCCTTAATGCTTTGCAGTTATGTATAAAAAAATCAGTTAAAGATGAACAGAGATAAAAGTAATACGTCAAAGGCACCGGGTACGCTGACTAATTAGCTGTGGAGGTTGTCCTGGACAGCAAACAGTCTTCTCCCACCAAAGCCATCAGCATCAGATCACATACAAGAGCAAAACTGAGTCAGCATGCAGTCACAAGCCTCTTCATTAAGAAAATAATATGAGGGCACAGCTGGGGCAGAGCTGTTATTGTGGCAGCAGAAAGACCGTTTTCAAAAAGCGTTAAAGGGATGAGCAATCAAGTTTAGGTCATAGGTGATTGGCACATAACAAGAGACAATAATGGGATCTTTATGTGACTCGAAGGTAGACTGGAAGGCAGCTCTTCGGCTATTATATGAAAATGAGCAGCGATAGAGATAGAGCAAATTTAAATGTCACTGTTGTAAAATTTGACTTTTTGCCAACAGTGTCATGTGGAAGAAGGGAATCCTGAAATACAATTTTTAGTACAAACTGTAGTGCAAGTAAAACAATAAAAAAGGGCTGACTCTTCCATTGTGTCTCTTTCTTTCCATAATTTTCAGCAATAATTTAACTTTACCTAACATTTGCTTTCATATTCCTCACATACAGAAAGATGTGTGGGAAAAACAGAAAAATGCTGGGGGAATAAAAACTTCACAAGCCTGATGTTTTCTAAATATAAATAGAAGGCCTTGGGTGTTCCTACCTCTCTGAGCTGCTGTAGCTCTGCTTTCAGGGCTTCATGCTCCTCTTCCAGCTGCCTGTGTTTCATCTTGAGAGCAGCACTTTCCTCCAGCACCACCAGGCCATAGCGGGCTGCCTGTAGCTTCTCCTCTGTGGCCTCCTGGAGCTCCAGATTCAGCCGCGCCACCTCAGCCTTCATGTCTCCGCTCCCCATCTCTGCCACGGATTCTCCCTCTGCTGCTTGACCTGCTGGCTCTGCATCTGCCTCCAGCATTCTTGCCTGGCCTCCGCTTGTCTGCCAATGTTGAACTGGGACACCTGCCTCCTTCACTCCCCCACTCTCATTACTCCAGACTACAAAAGGAAAAGCACAAAGAAGGAGGTTATGTAAAGTACTTGGATCAATGGCTAAGGAGGAAAAGAGGTTTTGTATAAATTATATTGTGAGACTAATTGAGTAAACAGTGTAAAATAAGATTTACTTTGGGCTCTGGGCCATAAAAGCTGCAGTTTACAAATGTGAAATACATGTTAGCCAGGTCAACTCTGGTTTTATTATGAGTTATAACAAACAAGCTGCGCCTACAACCAGCAAATTGCTGCTATCCTCATTAAATAGCCAGTTATCAGCAAGTTGTATTTAAAGAAAGCTTCTGGTGATTGTCCAACAATTATGTGCAATCATCCAACCTAAGTAATACCTGAAAAACAATAAAGTTGCACTAGGGATGTGCATTTAGAGTTTTCTTTTTTGACTGGTTAACTGACACTCTTAACGGTTGATAACCAGTTAACCGACAAGATTAAAATGAGAAAAAAAACAGATAACGAAAACACACATTGCAACGCACGGAAAGAGAAAAATCCAGAGGCCTGAGGCCACTGCATGTAACATATAATTAGGCAGGCTATAGGCCTACTACCTGGAGATAATAACCCAGAACTCTCTGGAAATATTTAACGTAAAATGAATAAAATAAGAGCAAATAGTAGAATTTGTATGATGATCAAAAACAGCCAAGGTAAGAAGAGTGTTGGAAATAACTGATTCCAAGGTTAGGGAAAACACAGGGTCATTGGTAGACGTATCATAGTCCTTAACAAAGAGTCAAGAGGACTCATAAATAACTGATACCAAGGTTACAGAAGAAGTTAACGTACCAGGGATAAGATGGGAAGGAGTCAAGATTAATACCTTTTAAGCATATACTGTTGTAGTGTTCTGACCGGACCTGAACTTTTATTTTAATATATTTTGCTTTGCTTTTCTTTTAAAGCTCTGTTTTAACTGTGTAAAGCACTTTGAATTGCTCTATGTATTCTGTATTTTATGGCTGTCATAATGCTCTGATTTTAACTGTGTAGAGCACCTTGAATTGCTCTATGTATGAATGGTGCTTAATAAATAAACTTGCCTGCCAACAAAACGGCAATTCATCAACATTCGCAATTTAACATCACAGCTGAAATAGTCTGAGCCAGACTGCTTTTTTTTTTGCTCGTTTCATTTTGCTCTCCTCTCAGGCTCAGCTCAGCAAACAATGTGTTCCAAATATTTATGTATATTAAAAAAGGACATTTTATAACCAGTTAAAATTCTTAACGGCTGGTTAACCAGTTACAGTGCACATCCCTAAGTTGTACATAGTGTAAATATATTTTTTATTACTTTCATTATAATTGTTGTTATTATCTATTATTATTATTGTTCGTATTTTTATTTAACATGCAATCACTATTTTTCCTTACCTCTGACTCCTGAACTGCTAGAACAAGTGCATTTCCACAATGGGGTATCAATAGAGTGTATCTTATCTTATTATAAAGTTGTTATTATTAAACTGAGATAAAAGGCAGGTCAGACACATCACTGATCAACATTATTGCTATTCAGCATCAGCCACGTTTCATCTGTAGCTAATGGTAATTACACAGTTGTGACATCTGGTCAAAGTACCACTGAACCAAGTGTCCTTACTGTGACCACCCGTATTGACTAGGTGGGGCAAACTTCCCCCATTCCTCATGGCCTCTTCTTTAAGTGAAGATGGAAACACCATCCGCCGGTTGTCCGGTGTCAAGTGATGTAGCGCTAACATTATCCCGTATGCATCTGCTTCTCCTTACAAAGTAGTTCTTCATAGCTTTGAGTTAGAATAAATTAAAGGGTGTAACGTTACTAACTCGACTCTAAGTATTGTGGCAGCGTGTTTAGTAACGTTACGACAGTATATTAGTAGGTGAATTTATTCTGACAAGGAAACAAAACCGGAGACGACACTAGACTGTGAACAGGACATGGCCGGACAGCTAGCAAGAGTAGTTTTAGCTTCATGTAATGTCACCACAATGCTATTACAAACCTCGAATTGAAGTATTTCAGAAACCATAGATTACGCTAGCTTCCCGACTTTGTAATTAGCTTCATTTGTAGAGGCTTAGCGGAATAGACGAAATCGACTACACGGCATACGGGGTTGCTCTCCTTTGATAACGTCAGTCAGACAAGCTAATTAGCTACTAGCGCTAGATAGCGACCATTAGCCAACCTGCTACTCACCCTCTGGTTCTGTTTCAAAGATGGAGCTCGCGAGTGGCACGTTAACTGTGTAGTTCCTGTTGGAACTGTCCGCGGCAATGGTTGTTAAACACGACAGTAGCCAGGGGAACCAGCCCAGGTTACTGAGCAGCCGCTTCCCTTCCTACCTCCTTTCCTCCCACCCGGTTCTCTCGTTTCACAGGCAGTGAGGTCAGTGTCAAAAGCGCGCCGAAAACGTGACAGCACGATTACCCCCTCTAGCTAGTCAACGGCGCAATGCAACTACACTTCTTCTTCTTTTATTTTAATGGCGGTTGGCAAACAACTTTATGGTGCATTACCGCCAACAACTGGTATGGAGTGTGGATCAGAATTCTAACTACTGTATTCATTACCTAATATTTAGAAAACAAAGTGAGATAACCTTAACCAAAAATATAATGATAATAATAATATAAACAAACAAAATAATACAAATATGTATATTCATATTCTCTCTATCAAATTTGTTCTCCTAAGATATTCTAACAGCAACCAATAACATTTTTCCCTAGAACTTCTCTGTATGATCAATAAGATCATTGCAATTTAAAGCTACTGTGAGGAACTCTCAAATTAAATTTTTGCCCTGGAAAATGTAAACAAAGGCAGCATGCAGGTAATCACTTTATCTGACACCTACCCCCCCTCCAGCAGTTTCAGTCACTAAAAATAACCATATAGAAATATTCAATCTTGTCGCTGATGGTCTGGTTTGCTCTTGTAGGTCATATGGAGTCATCAGAATTAATTTCAGTCTGTTTCATAACTAGCGAAAAACTCCTCCAAGGAGCTTTAAATAAATAAATACAATAAAATAAAACAAATAAATAAATAAAAATTATTATATTCTCTCTTTTAAATTAGTCCTTTTTTGATACTGTAACAAAAACCTAAAACATTTATCACCAGAATTCCTTCTTAAAATATCATAAATCAAATCTCATCTTAATTTCTTTCAGTCTCATTTCCAATAACCTTCTCTCATCCTCATACTTTTGACAGTACATAATAACATGCTCTACTGTTTCCTCTTGATCACAGAAATCAGGATGTTTTCCTGTTTTACATAATGTACTGTAATGTAACTGTAATAATGTCCTGTGTGCCCAAACCTTAGTCTTGATATTATTGCAGTTTCTTCTTTTCTTGTTCTTCTATTACTTCTCATCTTATCAACTATCCTTTGGATTTTGCAATGCAACTTCACTTCCAAAAGTAAACAATATTGCAACTAATACATAAATTCCACCTTATAAACAAACGAGGAATAACGAAAGATTAGTGAAGAAGAACACTTCCGCTCGTACCCATCTTAGCTTCCGCTTCATTTCCGGATGTACAGTTCGCCTGGCTGCAGCGTTTCCAGTCAAACGACTGTAGTTTTTACACAATGAAGATCGTTACCTGGAACATAAATGGCATAAGGACTTTCAGAGGCGGCATTAAAAAAGCTCTTGATTCACTGGACTCAGATATTATCTGTGTTCAAGAAACGAAAGTGACAAGTAAGTGGTTAGCTTTGCACTTTGAAACACGCGGGAGCTGTCATGAAAAGTAGGCTAGCACTGTCAGAACTCTATTATGAAAAGAAATACAGGATAAACCTATTTTTTCCCCACACAGGAGACTTACTTGATGAAAGAACTGCCATTGTTGAAGGCTACAACTCCTATTTCAGTTATAGTCGAGGACGCAGCGGCTATTCAGGTGCATTACATGGTCATAATTCATTATCTGTCTTTTAAGCATGCCAGTACTGTCAGTGCCACTGGCCTTATAATACGCCTGCTTTATATTGGCTGCTGACATACTACACATTAAAACTAATTTACCTCCCATTCCTGGTATGCACAGGGGTCGCCACATACTGTAAAGACAGTGCCACTCCATTTGCTGCCGAGGAGGGTCTCACAGGTCTGCTGACTAACGGTGAAGGTGCTGTTGGATGCTACGGGGACCAGAATGAGTTCTGTAGCGAGGAGCTGCAGCTTTTGGACAACGAGGGACGAGCCGTTATCACACAGCACAAAATCATGTAAGAGAAAATTGTCTCTGTTAATGTTTACCCATCCTTATATAAAAAATAACTTTGCACTAGAATGTCCTTTGCTATCTTTATCAGCAGCTTTGACTGTTAATAAAGACCATAAGGCAAATTTCAAGGTGTAAGGACTTAGTTTTTTAAAGTATTTGTAAACTGTAGATGTCTGTGCCTCTTTTTTATGTGTTTAAGGTGCCAGGACAAAGAACAAATAGTGACTGTGATCAATGTATACTGTCCACGGGCTGACCCTGAAAAGCCAGAGCGAAAGCAGTTCAAACTGCAGTTCTACAAGTTGCTTCAGTGTCGCGCTGAGGCTTTACTGAAAGATGGGAGGTGAGTGTTCAAAGATTTCATTAACTGCAAAAAAGGATGGTAGTCACAGCGAGACACAGGTGTATCCTGCCTTTACCACAGACTAATAAACCGTGAAAGTGTTATAATTTATATCAGTGCAGCCTTTTAGCTGCTTGTGCAACGGCATTACATTCTTGCATTTACACAGATAATTAAATGTATGGCAGATCAATGACTTTCAGAGGGCATGTGTTGTATATTAGACATTAGCCTGTATTGTGATATCAGCCAATATCCTTAGATTATTTGCAACAAACGGTTATTAAATGATTTTGTGTCTTCTATTTTTCAGCAATGTGATTGTTTTAGGAGACGTAAACACGTCCCACCGGCAAATAGATCACTGTGACCCGAGTGATATAGTAAGTAATACGTTTGAATACTGTCAGTGTGTTTGAATTCTTCACGGCCAGTAGCTGCTTTGCTTAGATTAGGTTAGCATCAAGTTTAGAAACAGGTAGCTTAGCTCTGCCAACCAGCACCTCCATATGTCATGTGTTTAAAGATAAGAGTGAACACGTTTCGGTGTCTACCTGCTGGCTGTTTCACCCTGCTTCCTGTCATCTATGCTATGCTAAGCTAACAGTCACCTGGCTTTAACTTCATATTTAACACACAGAAAAAAGAGTGTTATGTTTCTGCCAAATATCCACAGTATATGCATTCTCACATTAATGAAACTCTACCTACTTTGTTTTTCTCCTTACATAGGAAGATTTTGGCGCAAACCCCGGGAGAAAATGGCTGAATGGCTTTTTGCACGGTAGCAGACAAGAGGAAAAGATTGAGGAGGAGGAAGAAGAAGAATCTGAAGTAACTTCAACAGAACCCGTCAACAGTGGAAAGTTTGTGGATACCTTTCGCTATTTCCACCCGACTCGCACCAACGCCTTCACATGCTGGTCCACTCTCACTGGAGCACGACAGACCAACTATGGCACACGCATTGACTACATATTCGCCGATAGCCAGTTCGTCAAGGAGCAGTTTGTGGCGGCAGACATCATGCCAGAGGTGGAGGGGTCAGACCACTGCCCTGTGTGGGGGCAACTGAGCTGCTCTCTCCTGCCCAGCTCCAAGCCTCCTCCCCTTTGTACTCGCTACCTGCCAGAGTTTGCCGGCAAGCAGCAGAAACTCTCTCGCTTCTTCGTAAAGGTGGACCAAAAATCAATTCAGTCTGAGCCGAGGGATGCTTTACCTGGATCTCAAGAGGAGGAGGAGAGCAGGGAGAATTTAAACCCAGTGGGAGCTTTACAAGGCTTTGGGAAGAAACGGTTATTAACATCAGACGCTGCAGTCCCAAAGGGAAAAAAGACTAAGATGGTTAAGAGTTCTTCAAAGCCGCAGGGCAGCGTCCTTTCCTTTTTCAAACCAAAACTCACAAATGCTGTTCGCTCTACTGAAGCCCCCGAACAAAGTGAAGTTACCTCATCACAAAACTCCCCAAAAACACCCACAACCAGCAAGGAAGTGTCCTTAGTCACAAGCAGGGTACCCGAAGATACTGAGCTGTGTACCAGCAGCACCACAGAGGAAAGTGAAACCCAGATGAACAGGAAACATTTAACCTCACAGCCCTCTGTGGGAAACTCACACTCCAACAAGAAAGGGGCATCGTTGGTGTTTTGGAAATCGATACTTCATGGACCGCCCCCACCGCCCTCCTGCAAGGTGCACGGGGAACCCTGCGTGCTCCGTACTGTGAAAAAAGAGGGGCCGAACATGGGCAAACAGTTCTTTGTGTGCTGCCGACCTCAGGGTCATGCCTCCAACCCCGAGGCGAGGTGTAATTTCTTTATGTGGGTTGAGAAAGGGAAGTGACTTCTTACTGTATAGACCTCAAGGTGATTTTTTTTCTAAATCACTAGTTAAAATTTAACCTGTATTGTAAGTTAGTTTGTTTTGTTTACAATGTGTTTTTCTTAGCTGTATAATAAATGACAATAGTTTTGTATTACGTTGAGTTTGTATTTTTTGTTCTTGAAGCTGAAACGATCGGCCAATTAATAGATTAGTTAATTAATAGAAATTAATTCGCAACAATTTTGACAATATTTTTTCAAGCAAAAAAGCAGCTTCTCTGAATGCAACACTTCACAACTTTTCTCTTTTTTTACATCACATATTTAATATCTTTTAGGCTTTTGGTTGTACCACACAAGCATTTTGAAGACATCACCTTAGACACATGTAGATTGTGAACTACAGTACATACAGTATAAAGAAGAAGAAGACGATTCCATGTTTTCACTGTTATTATTCCCTACATACTACACACACACAGAGGAGTTGGGGGATTTGTTGCCGTGCTCAAGGGCACCTCGACTGTGTCCAGGAAATGACACTGCTTGATCCGTACTGGGACTTGAACCGGCCACCTTCCGGTTCCCTTGAGTTCAACTCCCAAACTTTGTCTGGATTCTGATGTTACCAAAGTGTGTGTGCCCACTAGATGGCAGTGGCGTGCTGGTTTATGCAAAGCTGGAGCTAACAGAATAAATGAAAGTAATTTTCCACATCAACATTTTATTAACACGACCAGCTGCAAAGCAACAGTATAAACACTTAACTCTAACTACACTGTTTACTATAAGCTGATGATGAAAGTAAGGAGAGTATTAAATCAGAATTTAGTTTCATACCTCAGTTTCAGCCTTGCATTTCACTACAAACTGCTTGTAAATTCAAAAATATAACATTAGATAAAACATTAGTATCAAGGCTGGCAGTGTCCACATATGCAGAATTAGATTTCAGTATTTCATAATGTAACAGAGCACCACATGTGGCTTGGGCAGTCTGGAGGAACAGGGAGGGGCATAAACTTGTGACATGGCAAGGAAATGTCTGAACGCGCGCAATTACCACCTCCCTCTTCCCCCCTTTCCTCTCTCTCCTCGAGCTGAAGAGAATCTCCTGGCTCTGGGAACAGCAGACTTTGGAGGTGAACCAGCCGACAAGTTTTACCCTCTTACTTCTGTCTAGACTGAAGACATCCCTCTGGCTGACTGTTACTAGAGAGGTGAGTACAATAAGAAGGCCTTCAGGCCAACACTCTACAGCTGCTTCAACATGTGGGCCACGACACAACTTCCCATTCATACGTGAGAGCTTCCGCAGAGACTCACTCTCACTATCGCCACTGGTCGTGTGTGATATCTTGGGTTGATATAGGGATAACATTCTTTTCAGCTGGTTTCTGTTTTAAATTTTGAGCTGAGGATATGTTTAAGCTCTCATTCGCAGTGTGACATGCTGGCAGTATGAAAAGCACAGAGGAGAGATTTTAATGACTCACTGAAATGTGAGAGTATCTTGGCTCCACATGCTGGCAGGCCTGTTCAGTACCAAAATAATGTGAAGTGTTTGATGAATGGTTTTACCAAGACAGAATGGCTCCTGGTGAACTGTATTTTAACCAAAGTTTATCACTGAATGTGTTGTTGCTTTGTCCTGGATTTGTTTCAGATGACTTGTTTGGCTGGTTTCAACTCAGTAAGGTCGTTTAGGGTGACTGAGTTAGTCATTGTGTTTTAACGCCTTGAATTCAACCAATCAGGACAGAGCAGGGTTCTGATATTTAGCTATAGGCACTTCATATTTCTAACATGTCATAAAAATACAACAGACACTTTCTGAGCTGTATTAAAAAGGTGGACATCCTTGTGCACTAGATGACACTTTTTACAACAGACAGACACTTCTAAGCTTAATCCAAAAGGAAATTGATGCTCTTGAAGACATTCAACTTCATGACCTGGATGACTGCGAGCCTTCACAGACAACAGAAAGATCATTTCCAGTCACACAAGAGGGTGTTTCTTGGGCGTGCAGCCAACGCTCATGTCTCGGTTAACTTTATCAGCCAACTGAAATCTCCCCTGAGGAGTGGAAGTCATCTTGGTCTTATCTATTGTACTAACAGCTTGAGGAGATACATTCATTATTGTAAAAGGAAGTATTTTACACTGCACGTCATCTCAATATCGTTTAAAGGATCTCTTCATGTTGCCTGCCTTCTTAACTCTGTCTCTCACGTGTCAGCTCAGGTCTTACCGTGAGTTTTGGGTCAAGAACATGATCAAGTTGTAAGCATGCACAATGTTTCCACTCTTAAGCACAATCACATGTGGGCAATCTTAAAAAAGCACTTATCTCCTAAGCTAATTACCATCACTGTGACTTCCAGCAGGATGCACACTGTAAGTGAATATCCGCCCATGCTGTAACAAAACCCCCTCTCAGTTGACGCCCACTTCTCCCCTCCTGTCTACCTGCATATTCTGTAATGACATGGTAATTAGCCTCCAGCGCGAGCAGCAGACGCCCTGCTGATTTAAAGGGTTCCTGGGATTACCTGTTGCCTTGAACTGCAGACTGTCTCTGAAAACTGCAGGTTTCATTCATTTCCTTTGTTTGGACGCCCATGTCGACACCTCTTCACTGCAGACACCTGTGGTGAGTGGATCCATACAGCTTCTGTGACTCTACCTGTATGTGGTTGAACAAAGGGTTAAGTATGGGTGTTCCCATTTCCCGCTCACTCCCCCCCCCCAGCCTCTAATCCTCCTCACTCTCTCCTCTCCTCACTACCAAGGAGCTTTGGAGAGACTCCTAAGAACAAAGCTATATATAAACACTGGGACAGTCAACTTGCTCAAGGAGTTATTGTCATTATTCAGAAAAGAAAACTAGCCTTGTTCTTGCTCCATCAGGGTAAGTTACTGGGAATGTGTGTGTGTGTGTGTCCTTGTGTTTCAGATGTTGAAGAAGAGAAGGGAAGGGCTAACTGTCATAGTGTGCTGCTCTTGCGTCAGACAAGAGCCATGTGGGCTGTAAAGCTGGATATTAAGGCTACAGTAATATCTTTGTTTGACTTCAGATTGTTGTTCATTGAAGGTTATTCTACAGATGTGATATTTGAAGAGGCCATGGGATTGGTTGTTAAAATTACCGTATAAAGAGTTGGTTTTTGGGAGTTCAGCAACATGTATTCACTTTAACTAAAGTTCTCCTTTATTAGTCTTTACCTTGTGTAAGAGCTTCCTTCATGACGAAGCAAATTTCTTCCATGAACTAAGTTTCAAGTTAACCAGGTTTGTCTAGTTTCTGTATCTCCCCCTCAAAATGTAAAGCAAGCAAGGCCCAGGTGTGAAATCAGCCTTTGACAAGGTAAAAGTGCTCGTCAAACCACCAAAACTGTGTCTTTGTGATGGTAAATGAGTCTCGGTCTTATCCGTTGTGTGTATTGGCCATGAGCCATGGGAAAGTCGCCGGGTATGTAGCTAAAGAAAGTAACTCCAACCAAAGTTGACCTGAGGCAAGTATGCACCGAGAAGGCTACTCTGTATTTAGGCTAAATGGCACCATCTAAACAAGAACCCTTTGTTTATCTCTGCGGCCTGCTGCTATCAACTTCCAAGCTGTTTGGATTATTGTCCATCAACGGGCCCTTTTTCTGTGACGAGCGTAGGATTTTTGTGTGAAACTCTGCAGGAATGGCACGACGAAGTGCGAGTGTGTCCTTAGGGGTCATATGTGAAAATCCTGAGGGCAGTTTGACCCACAGAGAGGGGAAGTATCCCATGACCCCGCGGCCGGAGCGCAGACCTACGCTCATTCCCAGAGAGCGTCCGTGCCAGCTTTGTGTGGCCCACGGCAGATTAGAGCAACATAAATCCTCTGACAACATTTGTTATTTAAAGACTTTCAGCTTAAAAATGTCCGTCTTCTTTATTGTGTGATCTGGATGTTTTTAATGCTCGTATCTGAAGAAGGGAGCAGGACTCCAAAATAAAACAGCGCAGAAGGATTTATGCGTCGCCAAAGGAAAATAGGAACATGAAACGCTCTTGTTGTCCTTGGCAAAAAGAAAAATTACAGTGCTGTGCGTCTCAAGGCTTTATAAATAGGGTTGCCCTTTCAGAGCCACATTGCACTTTGTGTTTGTATTACACTGTTTCTTGAGTTCCTTCTGTTCAAGTACAAATGACTTGTGTGTTTACCTTTAAAAGGCAAAGGGCATTCAAACTGCCACTGTAGCATTACTCTGTATTTGTAACATTGTAGACCCAGAGCCAACACCTTACATCCATATCATAACAGTATTACATAAATACATCACCTCTTCTTGGAGGAAATCTTGTCTTAACCTAAACAAGTTAAGACAAGATAAGGTGATACATTCAGAAGTAATGTCAAACGTACAGAGAGGTGAGGTCATCCTGTCGGCGAGACCTTCTCCAGGCATAAGCAACAAAACAAGACCACATTTAAAGGTGATCTTGGCTGGAATATATCATTACAATTCTTTCTTTTTGGTTGCAGCCAGGTGAAACTTTCAGTCCAGCAAAAGTAGATCTCCAAAGTCTCTTAAGTCACAACATCACTAACCAGAATGGAGCTTCAGAAGATGAACGGACACAGCAGGGATGACGGGTAAGACTCACAAGAGTAAAGAGTATTTACAGCAAAGGTGCTTAAAAGTGAAACTCATTAGTTCGTCCAACAAATAAAGGAGCCACTGTTATTTTTTTTTGCCTGTTAATATCATTATTTTTCCCCATTTCAGCTTTGATAACCTCGAGGCCATGGCTGAACATGACGAGTTTCTCCCACACAAACCCGGCGCCAAGAAAGAAAGCAAATTTACGGATGTGAGTACTTTTGTTAGACGACAGATGATTGATCTGCTGTAGTTAAACAAGATGTAATCTAATTGTTATTTTTGTTTATATATTGATTTGTCTGTGCCACATCCTCTGCCGTCTTCTTTCCGCAGTTTGAGGGAAAGACTTCATTTGGCATGTCCATCTTTAACCTCAGCAACGCCATAATGGGCAGCGGGATTCTGGGGTTGGCTTATGCGATGTCCAACACTGGAATCATTCTTTTTCTGTGAGTATGCGAGCCAAACACACAGTCCCTCCTTTGGATCAAAAAGTGTGTGCGTGTGTGTGTTTCCTATGCAGGTTTATGTATTTACTCAGAGCAAACTGTTTCAAGTTTTAATATTGTCCCCTCTTGTGGAAAACAGAACAAGAATATGTTCATCTCAGCTTGTGATTTATTTGGTATTTGGGTGAACAAAGTATGCAGACTTGTCCAGGTTACAAGAAAAGAGCAGGGCTGTTTGTTGTGTGTGTGCGTGCATGTGTGTGTGTGTTTGAGTTTACGAGTTGTAGACCAACAGAGGGAAGATTCTTGCAAACTGAAGTCATTTTTGCCGGTTCTCGCTTACATAAGAGGCTGTTTCTCTTTGGCTTTACTTTACAAACCAGCTCCAGTCTGTGTTTTAAGACATAAAATGCTCTGCTTGAAATAATAAATTGTGTCTGATATGTTTTTTCTGCAAAATATGTTTAATTACCTTGTAAAAATCCTCCCGAGGCATCTCCTCCTTCTCCCTCGTTAAACATCCCAGAATCTGCATAGGCCCCGCTCACTATGCAAATGTTCAACCGCCCCCTCTGTCGCAAAAACAAAACACGTCTCTGCCATCGATTAGTGGCAACTTGTCAAAATGCAAGCCCTTTTCCCACTGGTCAAAAAACCTGCTAACACCCGCTAACACCTGGCTTTTTGCTTAGTGGGAAAGGTTACAATCCGGGTCAAATGACTGTGCAGTAGACCCGATCAGCATTGATGGGAACAGAAAAACCCGGGTCAATGCTCTAATCTCCGCCCCCTTTCCGTCATGATGCTATGCTCTGTCGGTAACTTCTGTGACTCACAGACTGAATGAGTAATAGACACAATAAAGACCAAACCACCGTAACATCTTCACTGTTTACTAACCCTGTCTCCGGCGCGTTTGTGACGTCAGATGGTGACGCAGCAGAAAAGAGACCAGAGTATACTCCACTGGCAATGTATTAGCTAGCTTGAAATTTAATTATTAGTAGTAGTAATGTTAGTCAGTAGTCAATAGTGAGTTTTTAGAAATTACGATGACGGTAACAGCTGGCTCGCACATCGCAGAAGTGGTTGCCATAGGTTGCACATAATGATATGCGTAGCGACACCCTGTCTATTAACAGGATTGGCTCCTTAGGTTTGTGACGTCTCAAACCTGCCAATCTGAAAACGTGTTGTTCAGCCTGTCCTTGGTACACTGCAGTTTAAAAGCAGACAGGCCCAGCCATGGAGGTGACTGCTGATGTTGTCCCTGATATGTCTTGTAGCACATGAAGAACACCACATGGAGATGTTTACAAGGTTACACACTTGATTTTCACTAGAGGGGGGGCTTTAAAAACGTATATTTTATTTGGTATTTTTATTCTTGTTTGCTGTTGCTGCTCATATGTCCTTAAGGCTACACAACTACTTTTTGGGCCTTAAAAGTGCTAAATTCATGGTGACTAAGCATTATTTTGGTCAATGATCAACATTAGAGTCAGGATTGAGTTAATGTAAGTGGATACACATTGGATGGAGTCAATAGAGGGTCCTTATAAGGCTAGGCCACAGGGATGTGCGTGTATCATCTGTCTGTCTGTGTGTATTTGTGTTTGAGCAGGTATATGTGGTGGCAGGTGGGTCGGCTCTGTCGCTTGTGTATACGTGCGTCTCTGTCCGTCTCTACCTGTGTGACTGGGAGCTGTAATACTGTATTTACATACAACGGCGGCCTGCACACAGCCTGATCTGTCAGAGTGTACATTAGAGCTCGTACACACGCAGCTTCCCTAAATCAGATTTGAGGGGTTAAAAATAGCCCGTAGTGATCAGATCCAAGACACGCCTGCCCTGGATCAGTGCAGTGCTATGTGGCGGAGGGGGGAGGTGGAGGATGGCTGGAGAGCTAGTCTGGAGCTTGTGTGGGTGGAGGAAAAATACAATAATCCCAAGAATTGATCGTTAGAATTAAGTTTATGAGAAATAGCTTTATTTCTTTCAGTTTTTCTGTCTGTGTTTATTTAGATAAAAAGCACAGTTTTAACTATATTTAGATAATTGTAGAGATGTTTATTGATACTTGAAACATCCAGGCTCAAAAACAAATCTGCCCCAGAGCCATCACTGAACCATAAAAGGTCACGTAACACTTAAAACTGGTCAAATATCAGCACGAATGTGCTTTTTAATCATCTCACTTTTATTTGAGTTATATACTGTATGTGACGTGTGTAAGTCTGAGTGTGTGGGCATGTAGTGAATGTTTCATTTGTTTCAGGAGACATCACTGTAAAATTCCCGTTCCCTATTTTATTTGGTTCTATTGTATTCTGTCATATCAATTTAAGGCATGAACTACATTTCCCAACAGTTGTGTCTATTCTTGTGTGTTTCAGAATCCTGCTGGTGTCCATTGCCATCCTGTCTGCATATTCAATTCATCTCCTGCTGAAAAGTGCTGGAGTTGTCGGTAAGTCAGAGCCAGGCAGCTATTTTAGATTTAGTCTTAGTCTTCAGATGAAAATGCTTATTAGTTTTAGTCTCATGTTTACCCTTTTATAGCTTTATTCGAAGAAGACTCAATAAAAAGTCATCACATTTTAGGCATTCAGTCAAAATGTTTTCTCTCTTGGGAAAAGATGACCCCCCCTCCAGTCTCCCTCTTCTCGTTTTTACCTGTTTGCTTCAGGTCAAATTAGGACTTTAATATTCATCAGACCATCCATACAGTAAAACAACGATAAAGACACAGCATCTAAAGATTACTTTTCATCAGTGCTTCTGATTTGAAGCAGAAAGCCGGAGAAAGTTCACAACCACCTTTGTGACACTGGTTATCTCTGACCGGGACACCCAGTTACAGGAATTAATTGCTTTGACAGATTAGACGCACAGTGGGGCAAAACATGCATTTTGAATGTCTGACAGCCAAACCACTAACATGTTAGTCCTGTCTCGTCTTGTTAACAAATAGAAAACATAGGCCTACCTGAGTTTTCATTATCAATGATCCATTTTTCGGCTCGTAAACGTCTCGTCTTCGCCATGGAAAAAAGATCGTTGACGAACATTTTTCTGTAACGAAATGAACACTGGTCAGTGCCAGACTTAACACACTTAACTTAGAATATTTTGCATCATTGTCAATCTGCATTCACAAGTTATCTCCATAGATTGTATAAAAAGTGGACGCAGCCGTCGTCTTTTGGAGCCAGAAGCAACCATCAATCAATCATCCAAATTTATGTATAATGTTGGTCTTTTTTCAGGCATCCGGGCTTATGAACAGCTTGGGAATCGGGCTTTTGGTCCTCCAGGAAAAATGCTGGCCGGGTGCATCATCACAATACACAACATTGGAGGTATCTATGGCATTTCTCCCCTTTAATCTCTGTTATCTGTGAGTGAAAGCATGTGCATTTAATCAGGATAAGTTAAACATGCATTTAATAAGACTGCTTTCATTTCCTCTTAGCAATGTCCAGTTACCTCTTCATCGTCAAATCGGAGCTCCCGCTGGTTATTCAAGCTTTCCTAAGTAAACACGAAAACACGGGGTGAGTTTCACAATAATACTCCATATCTTCTCCACGATTCACATGTAGTTCAGTAGTTTTTTGTTTGATGGTGTTTTGATTTTCCTTCATCTCGTTTGTCCTGACATCTCTTAGAGAGTGGTTCTTGAATGGAAACTACTTGATCCTCATTGTTAGTGCTTGCATCATCCTTCCTCTAGCTCTCATGAAACAACTCGGTATGTTTTTCATTCTGTCAACACATTTTCTTTACTCCTCATACTGTCCCATGCACATTTATTTATTTACCACACATTTTTGAAGTGTTTACTTTCTGAAATTTAAGTTAAATTACTTCCAAAATCGACCACAGACAGTTTTATAATTTGTATTGTCATTTTATACAGGTTACTTGGGCTATACAAGTGGCTTCTCCCTCTCCTGCATGGTGTTTTTCCTCATTTCGGTGAGCCCTAATTATTGAGCTGACAGATACATTAAATACAACCTTCTGTTCCTCCAATTAATATCTATCTTTCTTTAACCAAATTGTTTTTTCTCAGGTTATCTACAAAAAATTCAACATCCCGTGTCCACTGGAAGATGCGCATGAGAACATAACTGACATTCTCGATAACCACGGTGTCATAAACGGGACGGACGACTTCTGTGAGGCCAAACTGTTCACCATCAACCCTCAGGTTAGACGACAAATATTTGCCTGCATCTGTTTCCTGAAATTTCAGCTGTATGTTTACTTCTTGGTTAGCACAGCGGATTCACTGCCACGTGTTCTGCCAGCGAGTTATGTCAACAGAATGTCAACTACGGCGTTACCATAGCAACTCACAGTGCGGCCGCAATTTAAGTTAGCTCAAACGATCTACAAATCTGCTCACTGACAAAGTTCATGGCAATAAACCGTGTCAAATGTCTTTACCGGACGGATGTTCTCCACACATTAATTTACCATCAGTCATATTGTATCAATACAAGTTCCCTCTCCTCGGTCCACTGCGCTTGGATGGCAGCCATTGTTCAGAAAAATGTTCAGGCGAGAGATCACATGACCATAGAGCTGGGCTGTGATTGGAGCATCTCAGATGTAATTCTGTATGTTTATCAAAAGAGGTCGCTGATCTGACATTTCCAGACCAGAGGAGGTTGACCCTTTTTAATATAAAAGTGTCAACATTGAACATTTATGTCGTCTGTTGATGTAAAAGTTGATCACCACCTTTAAGGTGTGTGTTATACCAACAGCAGTGTTGGGTGTAAAACAAGCATTTAATTGTGTTCCCCTTCAGACTTGGTGGGTGACTCACTGACCTTTAGTGTGTTTGGCTTTTAGACAGCGTACACCATCCCAATTCTGGCCTTCGCCTTCGTCTGCCACCCTGAGGTGCTGCCAATCTACACAGAGCTACGAGAGTAAGTCAGAATGTCATCATGTTTTTCACAAAATCCAAATGTGCTACTTTTATAGGCCACAGGGAAAAGTTGTATTAAATTGAATGGGTTTTTCTGCCTTTATTTACCCCAGTGCCACCAAGAAACGTATGCAGAATGTTGCCAACTTCTCCATCCTGGCCATGTTCGTCATGTACCTGCTAACTGCTCTTTTTGGTTACCTCACATTTTTCGGTAAGAGAATTTTTACTGCTGACAGTCAAAGATCTTCTTGTTCTGGTGTTGTGAATGGAAACATTTTCACATGAATGACCCACTTGTACCCAGAGCTCATGCATTTTCCAGTGTTGTGAATGAGGGGACTAGTCCACGTGAGAAATGTCAATGTGTGCCTCTCTGTGGGTAGGTGCTGTGGAGTCAGAGCTGTTGCACACCTACATTCGAGCTGGCCCCCTGGATGTGCTGATGCTCTGTGTTCGTCTGGCTGTGCTGGTGGCTGTAACACTCACTGTCCCTGTGGTTCTATTCCCGGTAAGACATAGACCATACTAGTTTACTGAGACCATTTTTTTTACAAAAACTACAAGAATAAAAGCTTTATTTCCTGTGATCATCTTTCACTTTCAGCTCATAAGATTTCAATGTGCTTAAGATAATAACAAAAGAAGATCTATATAAAAACCAAGAGACACAAAAGAAAATATTAGATGAATAAAGAACTTTTTTTTTTTTTTTTGAATTATTGATCTGACGTTAGACAAAAAAAGAATCTGCTATTTAATCATCACTAAATAGTTTAAGAGTTTAAGATGACACCTAGTGGTAGTGAGTGGTACAGACTTTAGAGTAGGGGACCCAGAATAGAGCCCTGGGGTACTCCATACGCAATGTTTTTCCTTTAAATGAAAAATTTCTTTTTGAGAAAAAAGTTCTTTACCAGTTAAATAGCCATACACCAAAATACAGTATAACTTTACTCCTCGTACAGTTTTATAACCTAAAACAAGGCCTATGTCTGTCCATTCAATAAGAAGCTGGAGCCAAGAGTCACTTAGCAAGCTTAGCTAAATTGACTGGTACCAAGAGATCTGGCTCACATGGAGGCAACTTACAGCATACCCTGCTTTATTGTCAATTTCACCCTTCATGGGAACATAATTAAAAAGGAACATCATGCTGCTACAAAGAAGACTTGAAATTAGTGATTGAGACTGTAAACTCATTTGGAAAATGTCATGATCTCATAAGCCTACATACATTCTGACCTCTTTTTGCAACAAGTGCAGTTGCCCCCTGCTGGTCATAATAATACTGCAGGTTAAAGGCACATCTTTATTTGGTTCGTTTGGGAACTATGTCCACTTTTTTCATACAAAACATATTTTAAGCAGGAGCACTACGTCAACCTGGTCTTTTTTTATAGCTTTGTTTATCATGTTGATCTTTGTGATCTTTGTTGGAAAGAAAAGTATGACATTCTCCTTCTTCCCTTCTGTTCTTCTGCAGATCCGCAGAGCTTTGCTCCAGATCTTCTTCCCTGAGAAACCCTTCCACTGGGCCATTCACATCAGCATCGCATTCAGTCTCATCACCCTGGTCAACATACTCGTTATCTTCGTGCCCTCAATCCGAGACATCTTTGGCATCATCGGTATGTTTCACTGCAAATTTTGATTGAATTAAATCCTAAACTGCATAATGAAGTGTTGTGTAAATGCTTAAATAAACTCACTTCTTCTCCTCCTCCATTATCAGGAGCCACATCTGCCCCCAGCCTCATCTTCATCCTACCTGGAATCTTCTACATCCGGATCATTCCTGAGGACCAGGAGCCTCTTTTGTCCAGACCCAAGATTCAGGTACAACTCACTTGGCTTCAGCTGTTAAAGATACAATGAAATCATCTTTGTCATTTAAATTTCTTTGCTTTTTTTATGTCTAATTGATAAATTGTTTGTTTTCTTTCCTTCCACCCCTGTAGGCCGCCTGCTTTGCTGCACTTGGATTCGTCTTCATGGTCATGAGTTTGTCGTTTATCATCACTGACTGGGTGACCGGAGAGTCTAGAAGCGGAGGCGGACACTAGCCGCCATAACTGAGCAAAGAAACTACACACAGAATGCCAATCAAAGCTCCCTCCCTGTCATTAAATTACCCCTGATCTGCAGAGATCTCAGCATAAGCCAAACCGGAAAGTTTGGCGGCACAAGATGAAGGACATGTGAAGAACCCTTCAACTAGAACAATAAAAAAGAAAGCATTTTGACACGTGATGGGGTGGAGAAAAGGCCCCGTAATGGAGGAGAACACAGAAGCAGTGTGTTCTGACTGAATTAAACCCATGTAACGGCTCGCAGGAAGGATGGAGGCATGAGTAGAAATGCAAAAGCATGAATGGGAACAGCATGACTCAAATGGAAATCCCATTTTGGAGTGTGTGCACAGTTCCCCGGAATAGCTCAGTCACTGCCAAAATCCTTCCAATCTACTTCCCTATCATATTGTATTTAACAGGACAGAAATTTTACAAAGGCAATCCCCATGCCGCCCTCATGAGTTAAACTGACCACACAAAAAACACATCAGTTGTATTTCCTTAAATTATACCTTGAGGATTGTCAAACAGCTGGTGCAGTGTTGTCTGTTGTCTGACACATGACCAGTAAAAGGTTAGTCTGCAGTTTCACACTAACCATTCCAAACTACCAAAATACAAAATTGCAATCACTTTTAGAGTTAAATTAAAATGTGTTTTTTTGTTTGTTATTCTATTAACTTAATTTAAGATGATCATCTTTAAAATCTGAGTCGACCTTTTTATGTGAATGATCCAACAGATATGGTGCAATTTGTGGTGTTCAGCTGCTATCCTTAAAGGTCAAACAGACAGTTACTGACAATCAAATGTGAGTCGACGCACACACAGAGAATTGTTTGTACAGTTGTATATGTACACCTGAAAGTGACACACCAAAGAAGTTAACTATTATGTCGCATTAAAAGTGGGTGAAACACATTTTCTACAGTGTTCGGCAAAGGGCCAATCAAAAATTGTACATACAAAAATGCAGTGTTAAAATGCAGTCCATGAAACTCTTAAGGTGAATAATGTCCTCTGGTTTTTAAGTTAAAATGAATGGAGCCTGTTTTTTTTGTCTTAAAATTTGACTTAAAAAAGTTCGACTTTGTTACTCATCCTGTACATTTTTAAATTAATTTGAATGTTGTTATCTGTCAATAAAATGTCTTCATTTGTACACACGTTTTTGAGTTGCTTTTAAGCGCCCGAAAAAGGCCTCAGTGCAGCTTTAAAATGATATCATAGCTGAAGGAGAGCAATCGTGCACTGCCTCCCTCTGAAAATGGAAGTAACACATTCGTTTGTGCTGTGCGTCTGAGAGAAAGAAGAAAAGTGGGGGTTAGAGAAGTGCGGTTGGCCGTTTCCTGCTTTGAGTTGATGTGTGCACAGAACAGAGAAGAGAAACTTCCTTGACTGTTAGAGCTCAGTATTCTGTCACGGCAGAGAGGACGTTTTTTTAAATGCCGTACAGGTTGATTTAAGATAAAGTGGGAGCTTAAATAGAGGACAATGAGCCGTGGATCTAAAGGTAAAACGGAGGCCGCCCGGTGCTCTCTGCTGAGCCTGCAGGAGAACGAGAAGCTGGAGGAGCTGTTGGGCAGAAGGTGTGCTGTAAGTTTGTCGACTGATGTGTGGGGCTGATATCCGGCTGTGTTTCTCTTGAATTGAACCATTTCTGATTATGCTTATTTTAAATGTGAAAGCTGAACGTGTCCACGATAGACCAGGTATTTCCATGTATTATATAATTATGTAAACAGGTTCAGACCTCAGGACATTTCTCTTTGCCATTTGTGGTTAAACATCAGATCCTGAATTTGAATGACAACAGTTGATAACTGAAACTGGAAATGAAGGCCTGTGCAGTTTATGTTCAACTTTACATAACATTACTTGAGCTTGACATTACTTTTGCTTTTATATATACTTTCTTCTTTCTTATTTACTTTATTATAAATTCGAGGACATTTTAATCCCAATCTTATTCTATATACATATAATACATATGTACTGTACGTTGAAGCCGATGCAGTTAAAAATGAAGTGCTGACATTAGGTCATCAGAAAGGAGGCGGCTGTGACAGGAAATGGTGGCTGAACCGTTTCTTCCTCTGCTGTCAGTATAGCTGAGCTCAGTCTCACTATAGTGTACAGTACGACTTTTTCTAGAGCTACTAAAGTAAACACGGCAGTTGTGTCAAACAGGCTTTACAACTGAGCAGGAGAACACCACGAGCGGCATGTTTTTAATGACTTTTGTTGTCTGAACAAATGAAAGCAGACGAGGAAGTGAATCCTTACCACAAAAGTGCAAATATACATGTGAAGTGAAATACAATTCTTACAAATATCCTGTCAGCACTGAACCTGCATGTGTGTGTGTGTGTGTGTTTGTGTGTGTTTAGTCCATGGCCACTGCGGTAGCACAGCTCTTCATGGCTCTGCCTAACAGTCCGTCCATGTGGAGCCTCCAGCACACCGGCGTAGTCTGCTTCATCAAGGACAACCCTCAGCGCTCCTACTTCATACGCATGTTTGATTTGAAGGTAACTTCTCAGACGATGCTGCTGTTGTACTTGAACAAAAATATAACCACAACTCTGCAGAAGAATATTTAGATGGATGATCTAATCTCAGTGTAAACTGAAAAGTTACTAAAGTATGACACACGATTACTCACATCTTGTATGAGTCATTTTAAGATACCCCTGTTTTTCCACAGACAGGGAGGCAGGTTTGGGAGCAGGAGCTCTACAACCAGTTTGTTTACTCCTCGCCACAGCCATACTTTCACACCTTTGCTGCAGATGTAAGCACAACCTCATTTCTATGATTTAGTACCCTGCAATTATTTCAAACCTGTAAGGTGCTGTTTTGGTTTAATGTGATTCTTGGTTCATTTCTCTCACACTTCAGGACTGTCAGGTTGGACTGAACTTTGCCGAGCAACAGGAAGCAGAAAATTTCCAAAATGTTGTGGAGGAGAAAATCAACCAAAGGCACAACCGGCAAGGTCAGTGAGGTCACCGCCACCCTGCTGTTTATTTTAAGAACTAGAGAGCGGGAAATGTATTTATAATGCAATGATTCATAGCCATAATTGCAACTCTGCATGTTCTGTAAATGTTCTTTGCAATATAATTCTTTGCCATTTGTGGTTAAACATCAGATCCTGAATTTGGATGACAACAGTTGATAATTGAAACTAGAAATGAAGGCCTGTGCAGTTTATGTTCAACTTTACATAACATTACTTTAGCTTGACTCCTTATCTAAGCTGCTTTTATATATATACTTTCTTTCTACAAACATATAATACTGATGTACTGTACGTTGAAGCCGATGCAGTTAAAAATGAAGTGCTGACATTAGGCTGGGAAAAAAATCATTTGAATCTATTGCAATGAGGTTTATTTTTACAAGCAAGGCAAACTACTGCAGAAATGGGTGTATACATTCAACAAAAATGTTATTCTTTGAAAGGTAGATGACCGAAAATTAAAGTAAACAAAATCAAAATGTCATATTTCCTCATTTGAATAAAAGGCAAATTGTTTCATGTGTATTTAGCTGAGTAAATACCGTGTTGTGGTGTGCTGTGTGTGATGCAAAATGGTTTCTTCCACCTTAGATAAGAAACAGCGCCCCCTGCCGCCTAATGGTAAGATAGCATTACACTTCATGACTGTATAACTGCATTTACGTCATTATGAAGCAAACTGCGAGATTAAAAAATGTGTTATATTTTTAGAAAGAGGTTCCCTGCCTCAACGTCCAGCTGAAAAAGGTAACTCCTTTTATCTACTGTAAAATTTACTTTTACTACCACCAGCAATGCATAAACAAACCTGCTTCTTTTGTGTGTCCCCTCCAAAAGGTGGCAGCCCTGGTAATTTCCACATGGCCACAGTGGACATCCAAAACCCAGACATCCAGTCCTCACGCTACCGCTCGATGCCCTCACCTACTGCCGCCTCAGCTCGAGGCGGGAAAGTAAAGGAAAAGAAGGACAAGAAGAGCAAGAAAAAGGGGGCCCCAAAATTCTCCAAAGCAGACATAGGAGCACCAAGTGGATTTAAGTGAGTGTTGGAGCCGAAGTAACTCCCTTACTTAGCCGAATACATAAACCAATACACAAAAAAGTCACTATTTATGTTGCCTTGGTGTACAGTGATGGGGATGCTAGTTTGGTAGCATAGCTTTGTTTGCTAGCAATGTAACTTTAAACCAGACCGAGTTAAACTACAGCAAAGCTAACCGATGGAGAAATCTAGTTTGGTTTCCTTAAAAAGTAGTGTAAACTACTTAATACTAATGCTACTGTGCTTGAAAATTATCAGAAATAAAATACAAGAAATTCACATGGAAGCAAAAAATGCCACTCCATTGACTTTTCCCAAAATATTCCCACTTATTCTGAGGTCATACATAAACCAAAACACACATAAAAAAAAATCTGTATTTATGGGGAAGTGTGAAGAATTTCCGCTTAGGTTTGTACAAGTGTCCAACATTCAGACAATTCCAGAAATATCATCCAGACGGGGTGTTGCAGCTAGCAGGGTTACTGAATTAGCCAAGTAGCTTCTTAAATAGCACGCAAAAACTTATCTGAGCATAAGTTAAGCAATAGCCAAAACCTTTGACACATTTACAACTAATATGTTCATGTTTAGTTTTACTGATCCAGATTCTAACATTAACACAATTTCCAGAAATTCCAGTTTCCTAAATACACTTAAGACCTCAACCTGTCCCAAACAAAACAATCCCTTTTGGGCTTTTTACAAGGACACAATTCCAAGGAATGTTGTGTTTTTGTTGTAAACAGCTCTGGATTTAATATCATCTGACTGCCACTAAAACAGTGAAGAAAAAATATTGAAGTTGCACCTTTATTAAAATGGCCTACAACTGTTTGTAGCTGCAGGTGTTAACAACACAAAAGATGTATAAATAGCAGTTGATTTACTTGGATTACCGTGGAAATAAAAATGTAAATCATTTACAATTTAAAATACATGTTGTTCACTTCAACCCAACCCTTTTAATGTCAAGCATTAATGTGTGAACACTGTATAACTCTAACGCTGTCTGCTTTTGTCTCCCTCCTGTCAGACATGTTTCTCATGTGGGCTTTGATCCAAACAACCTGGACCCCGACCTGCGGAACCTGCTCTCCCAGGCCGGGATCGGTGAGGCTGAGATGAGGGATGAAAAAACCTCCCAGCTCATCTATAACGTCATCGAGCAGTCCGGAGGGATGGAGGCGGTGAAGAGGGAGGCGAGCAGAGGAGGTAAGACTCTTTTAACCCTTCTTTTTTATCTCACTGCTCCCCAACAGCTTCTGTAATGGTCTAAAGGTTAGTCTGGATTCTAATTCATTTTGTATATATTACAGCTTCTGGACCTCCACCTCCTCCACCCGGCAGACAGGGACCTCTGCCCCCTGTCCCAGGCTCCGGTCACTCTGCTCCTACCCCTCCTCCTTCACGAGGTCGCTCTGGCCCCCTCCCTCCTCTCCCAGGCCAGCCACAGCGAGGGAGCCCGTCCTCCCATCCGCCTCCACAACGTGGCGGAGTCCCACCTCCACCTCCTCCAACAAACAGAGGCGGTCCTCCCCTCCCACCTCCACCAGCACACTCTTCACCATCTCACTTCTCTTCACCGCCACCCTCAAAGTCCTCTCACATCCTGCCTCCTCCCCTGCCGCCGTCCAGCCAACAGCGCTCCATGGGTTTTCCACCTCCTCCTGTCCCATCCGCGCCCGACAGAGGAGGCGGAGGACCTCCTCCTCCTCCGCCTCCTCCACCTCCACCTGCCCCAACCTCTATGTCTTCAAATTTCCCACCTCCTCCGCTCTCGGGTGGACCACCTCCGCCTCCCGCTCCATCCAGCGGAGGAGGTGACAGCAGGGGAGCGCTGCTGGATCAGATCCGACTTGGGAAGAAGCTCAAAAATGTAAAACAAATTTATTTTCTAAAAACTTTCCTACATCTTTATTTTTATTGAGTTATAACTGAAATGTGGTTCAGACATTTGTAGCAGGTTTCATGTTAAAACTCCTTGTCCTTGTGCCCGGGTTTTCTTTACAGGTGATAGATAGCCCTGATGCAGCTCCGTCTTCACCACCAGAGTCCAGTGAGGGCATCGTGGGTGCTCTCATGTCAGTCATGCAGAAGAGGAGTAAAGTCATCCATTCCTCTGGTAAATATGACAATAACAACACCCTACATTAAAGGCAAGTTAAACAAAAGTGCAGAAAAAAACCCACATCTTTATTTTTGTCCTCTTTTCAGATGAAAGTGAAGATGATGCTGGAGATGATGACGATGATGACGACGAATGGGACGACTGATTTGTATTTTGAGTAAAGTTCAAGTTCAGTGGTTTAAGTTAGAAACGTCTGATTAGCAATTTTTTACATGTTGAATTTCTTGTTTAAAAATGGCCGACTGGTGCAGACCAATGACTCTGGAAAGATGGACGACATGTCTCCATCTGCTCTCATTGTAAAAAATTGAAGCCAAAATAGTCCCTGTGTTAGGTGCTGCCATCTTGCGATGTCATTTGGAGCCAGAGTTGGAGCCAGTAGAGATCGGCGGGTGGAGCTGCCGTAGCCACTTCCGCTAACCAAAACACACACTTAAATTACTAGAAAAAAACAGCAAAGATCCCGCACGTCGGCATATTTAAGAGCAGAACAGCCTCTTGTGTTGGTCTGAAGCAGATGTTCACAGATATGAGAACTGTTTTAGTTACGTCTCATCTCGCTGATCCTCCTCCACTCTACTAATGTGGAACAGATTGGCTGCAGGAGCCAGATTAGTCAACAGAGCTGTCAATCATCCCTTTTACAGCATTAAAAAACTAATTAAAACTAAACTTTTCAGAAAAATTAACACTTGGATGTAAATCAGCATGATAAGAACTATCTTTAATGACAGAAACCATGTTGGAGAAAAATGTATTTGGCGTGTATTTTGATTTTATAGTTTGACTCATGTCCCATCTGTTAACATGGAGGAGGCAGGCTTTATGACCTATACTGCAGCCAGTCAGCAGGGGGCGCTTGAGATGTTTTGGCTTCACTTTTAGGGAGCCGTCATGTTGTCCATCTTTTTATACAGTCTATTGTACAACCTTGTGTATGACCGAAAACATGTAGGCTACAGATTAAAAAACAAAAAAAAATCAATAAAAATGACTTGAAAGAAAAAACAAGTTTAAGAGAATTCTGAAATGTTTATATATTTGTTTTCAACATTTCCAGTGTAGGATTCATCAGCATGACAGCACTGTGTTACTCACAATGAAGGTGAATGGAGGCTCTGACTGGAGAATAACTTGTTCTTGTGCTTTACTTAAAAAGAGCCATTTTTTACAATCCTGTAAATACAGCAAAAGACAGAACACCAACGATCAATACTAAATCTGAGCCATATTCATTCCCATTTTTATAACATACTGTACATTAAAAAAAAACATTTTCTTGTATCATTTTCTCATACATCTGTGCAAAGATCCCCAATTCCCTCGAATCCCACCACCGACAAAGTGCATAACTGGAAGAACACTGTACGCTATACAAATCTTCAACACTCACATACTGGAGGTCACTAGAGCACAGGACAGTAAGGGAGTCATTATATGACAACATCCAATGGAATTAGCTTAGCAGAATACATTACACCTTACAAACATCGTTACACACCAAGGTCCAAGACAGTAAAATGTACAACTTGCAACAAACAACAGAAATGCATGCAACATATGCATTTATATCATCATATTATCTTCATACAATACAAGAGTAATCCAATGACCATATATATTATATTCACAATCAATATATTACATTTGTTTCAAGATACTTTCAAGTACAATGCCTGTGGTTTTGCATGTTGGAGCCTATTGACGACACAGTGAATATACTTTACATCACAATCACAATGAGACGTCTTTGTCATGTTTCATCAGAGAAGCTGACATGGTAATGAAGTTGTGTTTTGAAAATTCATATTGGTGCATTCAAGGAGCATTCCCAAGCCATGGAAAAAAGAAATTCCTACTTAGAAGACGCATAATAAGCGCATCATTTTTTGTTTTCTTTGCTTCTTGTACTGAAAACATTCATCTTTTGCTGTAATTTTTTAAAGCAATAATCTCAAAGATTTTAATTTAAATAACACAATGGTGATTGAGCTGATAACCCACTGATGAAAGCATTTGTATTTGCAGAATTATGAACTGGGTGTCTGGTGCGACTTTCGAGGAAATCACAAGCGGCGCCCAGTTAGTGACACGTTTTCCTTCACCCAGCAGTGGTTGGTCTCCCAGAGAGGGTAGGCGGAGCTAAGCGGCTGCTTTTCCGCTCTCTGCAAGTGTTGCAAGTAAACAGTAATCTACTATGTCTGAACAAACAAAGAAAAGATGGATGACTACAGATACAACTTCAAAAATAAGTGAAAATCCAAAGAAAAAGAAACAAATTCCGACGCTCAGATGAAGCAAACAGTCTGAAAAGGAAAGCGACCGTCAGCGAGGAAAATCAAGAGTTACAACCAGAGCCAACCGTGGACGCCACACATGCAATTACCATTTATCGCCATAGGTGCCGCCAAAGATAACAAAACTGAGATCTTCGAGATTGCAACTTTAAGTCACAGATGCTGGGATTTCCCAACAGCACCTGAACATAGCAACAAGAGGGAGTTTCATAACAACCCTACTACATATCCAGTCCATCAGTTAGTTTAAAATGTTTACCTTGAACATAAAAAGACCTAAACAATAGAAAATCTATATAAAAATGTACACTATTCTTTAGGACGTGATCACTGGTAACATAAAATATACACACGTGTATTTTCTCGGCCGAAACTTGCAAAACCACCATTATAGTACTTAAACGACAGCATGAAGGCATCACCTGCCTAACGTAATAAGGTGACACACAAACATGCGTGTCAAACATAAAAGTCCGCAGTAAGTCCAGACAGGCCAGTGTTGGACAGCGTCGCTCCCGTCCTCTAGCCGAGGCCTTGGTCCTGGCTCTCTGTGTGTCTGCGGCTGGTGCGTTTACGCTGCTGCTGCTGCTGCTGCTGCTGTTGTTTGGGATTGAGCTGTTCCCAGTAGGACTGGCAGTACTGGTTAATCAGTCTGATCTCGGGCGGGAACGGTGTGGAGACGAGGGATGAATGTGGGTCAGTACCCGCGTGACGCGTTTTTGGCTCCTCGTCCTCGTCTTGAGCGGTGAGAGCCAAGACGATGTCTCGGTCCAGGATGCGCAGCGCCACGCGAGCCACCGTGTGTTTAAAGTTGTTCTCCGTGGCGAGGCAGTGGTAGAGCCCTGCGTCTGTTTGGTTGAGAGACTTCAGCAGGATGCCGTGGTTGGTTTTCAGAATACCTCCCGCGCGGTTGAGCTGCAGAGAAAAGAATTAAACAAAGTCTAAGAGAAGGAACAAAGTATTTTAAATAGTTCACTGTTTACAAATGGGAAAGTGGTTGATGCTCTTAAAGGCACAGTACGTAATTCCTGCAGCTAGGGGAGCTCTCAATCAAAACAAAACAAAACAAAAAATGTAGTTTGATGACATTTTGAGGGAGGGTTGGCTCATGGGAGTTGTTGTCCTTATTGTTAAACAATCTCCACTGCCAATGGAAATCTATCTGATGTTACTCCTGCAGAAATCACGTTCATGGACGAGGTAAGATTCAAGTTTTATCAACATTACTCCTCTTTATTTACATTATGATATCTCAATGTAATAAATATTTGCTAGTAACTTAAAGCAACAGTGAGTAAGATGGTAAAACTGACACAAATATACATTCATTTTAACTCATCACTTTATTTGTCTTTTAATTTAATCCATAAAAAAGCTTAAAAACAATCTATTTGCGTTTTATGTGAGACTATTTCTCAGCCGGGTACACTGACTCCCTTGTGTTTGCTTGTTGCTTGGTAACCTCACATGTCGTCAAGACTTATATGGACATATCTAAGAGTGAGAGTATTAATATCCTCCTCTAACTTTCTGCAAGAATGCTAGAAATAATTCCCAAAATGTCAAAACATTCCATGAACATTTAGTAATATGTAATTTTAGCTGCTCCTCACCACTTTCCTCTTCCCGTCTCTCTGGAAGAGCCACTTGACGGTGGCCTGAGGAGAGCGAGGCTGACACTCCAAGAAGGTGCTGCTGCCCTCGACCCCAAACTGGACGGTTTCTCTGAGGCGTTTCTCCACTGCACAGACAGAGAGCAAAGGTATGTTGACATCACCTCAAAACAAACAACTTAAGTTATTTATGATGTTCAAACAAACTTTAAAGTTGCCTCACCTTTAGCATTAAAGCCTCTGCACTGCCTCAGAGGGTCACCATGTTTAACATCCTGTCTCCTGCTCCTCCTGAGACAGATCAGACATAAAGATTAAGTTGACTTCTTTACTTTAAAGCCCAGAAACAGAAGAGTGAACTGTAAAGATACGAGCGACCCCTGACCTCTTGGTGGATGGGGTAAAGGCAGAGCAGCTCTCTCCGTCCCAGGCACAGTAGGGGTCTCGAGCCAGGCAGCAGTCGGAGCAGGCCCGGCCGTACACGCCGCAGCGGTGCAGCGACACCTGGGTCAACCCGGCGTCTGATGACACGTACAGCTGTTGCTATAGTGAAAGAAGGAAAATAAACTCAAGTCATTGTCGCTGTGAGGAATCTGTTTAGATAAACGCGTTGAAATGTGTGGATGAAAGTCTGCTTTGACATTAAGACGAGGTAGCTTACTCTTTTAGAGGAGATCTTCATGGTTTTGACCGGAGCTCTGCTCTGTTAATAGAAAAAAAGATTACATTTATAAGATATTTGCTTTAAGATTAGAGTCTTTTTTCTTGATCACATATTTAGACGTACCCGGAAAATCTCCACTTCCTCTAGCGTCAGCTCCTCCATGCTCGTCGGATCCTTCGGCAGAACGATAACTTTTTGGACAGTTCCTCGATCTACAAGTGAACGAGAAAATATTTTAGACCCGTGGTTCTCGACTGGTGGGTCGGGGCCCAAAAGTGGGTCGCGGAGCTGTTTTAAGCGGATGTGTGCTTGGGAAAAAAAAAGTTGTGGAAAAAGCTGTTGCTGCGCTTTTATTTTGAAGGACATGGGTTTCCTTTGACTTTCCTGCAGTCGTAGTGTAGTTTCTTTACCATGTAGTCCAGTTAAACCCCTTTCCCACCAAAATTAGCGTGTTGACGCAGGTTTTTTTAACCAATGGGTTACATTCTTGAAACCTGATGAGCCCAACAGAAGTTGCATTTATGTTGCAGTTTTTAGCACATTTCTTTAAAGGGAATATTTTCCCCTTACGCGCTGCCACCATTTTGCTTGACTTTTATACGGCTGTCTTTTGAGATGTTGACATACTGCGATGTCTCGTTCCGTCTCAGCTCTAAACTGCATCATTTCTCATTAAAGAAACTTGAGTGGTTGAAAAGAATCCAAAATTTGACTCGTTATTTGTCATTATGAGGTGGGTCTATGAGGCGAGACCAGGTGAGAGCCACTGTTTTAGACCTTCATTATATCAAAGACTAATCCTTCAGCTGTACGATTTCCTTCAGCCCTGCAGCTGCCTCACCTGTCCCCAGGAAGAGCACCTCGTATCGTCCGTCCACAGCGTCCACCTGATCAACCACCATGGCTGTGAAGCGGTAGTCCACGCCGGTTCTCACCACCAGGGGGCGGCGGTGGATCGGATACACTGGATGGTACATGAGGGGATGTGCTCGGATGAAATTCACAGCCTCATCCGAGAAGTTCTTGGAGGAGCGGATGCCAGGTGTGAAGGTTCCTCCAGGACACTGGACGGGAAGATAGAAGAAGTTATAATATATATTTTGAGATTAAGATGCGGTTTATTAAATTGTATCGATTGGGAGACATAATGAGTGAAGCGTACGGTTCCAGGCCGAGGGTAGGGAATCTTGCCAGTGTACTCTGTCCACTGGTAATTATGGCCATGTTTGTGGGCGAACGGTCCGTTGAAGACATTACGGATATCAGCCATCGAGTACACACAGACGGCTGAGCCTTTAAACACCGAGCTGAAGCAGAAAGAGACAATTAGGGTAATTAAAGCAGCAATTACAGCGTGAATCATCCACAAAAATGTGTGAAGAGGTCGAGCGAGGTGTGAATTTATCGAGAAAAAAACGACTCACCCGGCTGTGGTGAAGAGAGCGTACACCATCGGGTTTCGCTCATCCTGTGTGGGCTGAATAAACACATCACCTGCAAGATAAAAAGACACAAAATCAATAACAGGAAGGTAAAAGCAGCTGCAATTAAAACGCTATCAGTGCTTTGTTTCATTGTGGCCTCACGTAGTTCGTCAAATCGTGTCTCCACTCCGTCTTCTCCGATCACCGAGCAGATAAGACGGGCCTTCAGGAACGTCGTCCAGCGGTTCACCAGGGACTTCTGCCCTCCTTCATCATTCTAGACAGGAAGGAAATTGGGTCACGGCTCGATTCGTACACTGGGTTTTATAATACAAAGTAAGATGGATCTATTTTCAGCACGTATTTGATGCTTTTTGGCTCACCAGACACACTCTTCCCACCCGGGCTAAAACGCTGGGGCTCGCCCCGCCGCTCGAGTCCAGAGTCTTCTCACGGAAAAAGAAGTAAAGTTTGTCATCGTTCCTCTCTGCACTGTCAGGGATCTGCTGGATCTGAACAAACACGGGCTCTAGGAGGATAAAGACACATAAACGGAGGGAGGATTGAGCAAAGCGGTTGTCAAATAAAATGAGAGGAACCATAACCTGTAATCAGAAACATTTACCTCCTCACACCCCCACTTACTCACCGTTGAGCCACCTGGAGTCATACTGCTCCGTCCTGATTGCTGTTCTCCCTCCCATGGTCCTAAACAGAGCAGCATCTGTACTCATGAAGTCAATATGGACGCCTGCATATAGGTTACCATCTGTGAAGGGGGAAAGCAAGAGAATACAAGGGTAAGGCTTTAACAGAGTAAGGAACTTGGTTTGATTTTCTGCCATCAAATGAAGCATTTCTTACTGAGCAGAACGGCGACGCTCTCCTGTTTGGGATCGTAGGAACATTTTCCCTTCCCTGAATCCACATACCCAGGGACCAGCCGAAACAGGTAGTCCTGCAGAGGCAGATTAGACGAGAAGAAGATGCATTAAAAATAGACTAAAACGTCACAAGGGAGCATGGGAAAATCATAAACAAATTGCTGTCCCAGTTTGTAGTCCTGAAATATTTAATAGCTTTCCAGGCCTGCTGCGGAGGGATTTTTGCGGTAAATCCCGCTCAGGGAAAACTGTAAACGTCTTTATGATCACCTCTGCCCTCCAGCCTCGGTTGATGAATGTGCAGATTGGCTGGTACGCCCCCGTCCCACAGGTGTAGAGGTGGGTGCGGTTCCACGGCTCTATCAGGCGCACAAAGTTGGCACATTCACCCTGGACAAAGAGGAGCGAGACAAATGGAATTCAAACATCATCGTCGTCATTGTCCCGCCTTGAAAAGCAGATGTTTTGAAAGAACAGGATGTAAACACAAGATCCCACCTGTCTTCCCTTCCCCGTCATCTGACACTCTCCCTTTCTCTTCGCAGACGCAGGCCAGTGGATCTGTGTTTGTGAAATACGGGATTATTAAGGATCGCTGCATTCACAGACTTACCGCCGCATACCAAACAGCAGACCGGATTAAACTGGTGGAAGTCTGTACTCACTATGAGCGGCTCCTTGTTGACGTTGTGCATGTCCAGAGCCACCAGGTACTCCCGGCTGCCCAGGTACAGACGGCCCTGATCCTGATCCATCAGGAGGATGCGGTAGTCGCTGGTGTTGAAGGAGAAGCTGAAAGGTCGCGCTGCTTTTGTGTCCATCAGTTCTGCGGGAGAAGTGGAAGCTTTGTTATTCAATCAGAACTTTATTACAGACAAAAGACAGGACAAATCACCGACTAAAACACAGTTAGAGTTCATGGTTTAATAATGCAACATATATAAAAATGAATGTAAAAGTCTCCAGAGCTAGGATTGTAAGCATGTACTACATTTGATGATTCTACTTTCACAGGCATTTAGCAGCAAAATAAATGTGTACATAAGATAGTTTGGAGAGATCTGACTCATGCATTCACAAACATTTCGCTTGCACTACACACCAAATAGGGCGCTTAAGAAGTGTGGAGTATATAGAGGAGTACTAAGGCCCTAAATAGAGACATCTACCGTTGCTCTGTACACACACGAAACCTGCATGTGTGCTTACGCATACATCCTGCAGCATCGCCTCTACATCTCATCGTCATTTGTTCTGTGATCAAACGTCCGACATACTTGACCCTTTTACAGACACCAACATTATGAACAGACAATGTGAAGTCATTAAATTTCTCTTGTCGTTATTATATTTGATATCATGTGCACCACAATGTAGCCAGGAGCTGCTGGAGACTACTTGGACCACAAGATCATCTGCACACATAGGATGGTTCACTAGGCTCTTTCCAATCTTGCACCCAGTATTAAAGGCTTATTACTGCTTGGGTTGTTCATCAATATAAAGATTTAGTTAAAAAAAGAAACACCTTCTTTGAAACCCGACAGCAGGGGGAGCAGAGGTTACCTCCCTAAATCCTTCCCTTTATTCCCTTTATGCCTTTAACATGTTTCATTACTGACTTGGCTGAACTTGTGGCCCCTTTAACAACACCCTTCTCACTTCTTTCTGGAAAAATGTGTGTCACTGAATAAATATAACTCGCCTTCTTGCATTTTAAGAAACACATTCGCTTTTAAGATCTTAATATTTTATGCGTCCTGCCCGTCTGATCGAGTTTAAGGCACCACCCGCCCCGTGGAGTCGGACGAAAAAGCGGGTCCCTGAGGGAACACGGTCAGTGGAACTCGCTGCTAATTCTTAAGATCAGGATTGTGTTCAGCAGAGCGTAACCTGTTAAGACACGCCGCAGTGGAAAATGTTTCTGCTTTTTTTTTTTTTTGTTCTCCTGAAAGCTTTGATTGAACAATTTTCATGTGCTGCGAGGGCTGCGTGCTGCACTCCACCTCTGATGTGACTTTTTTTCCATTCTTCCATCCAGCACTTCCTTTAAAGACGCATTAAAAAGTTCCCCCTCAACAGACACACTCATCTGCGGCATGTTCAACATATTGTCCCCCATATTTGCACACTGGGATACATGGTAAAGACAGCAGGCTTATGCAATGACAAATGTTCACAGAGACCGTCAGAAGCCGGCTTACAGGGATTGAACAGGAAGCACAATCTTTATTTACATCAAAGCGCCCGCCATCTTCCTTTTGAGGTCAATGTGAACAGGATGCAGTCAAGGTGCGACTAAAATAAGCTATGCAATCGGATCTCCGGACGACACGAGATGGAGCCGCGGAGGTGGGAACACGGGGGGGGACCGGTCCTGTTCCTGAGAGGTAAACACAGGATAACAAGCCTCTGGACCAGCTCCACTGGGCCGTAGTGGATTCACAGAGCGGGCTAAATGTAGAAAGACCACACCCCTATACATGTCTCCATCCTCCAAAAATAGCAAACAATGTACTGCCATCATCTGGTAAACATTCAGCTAACACTTATCCCCTGACAGCATAGTGACACCGACAGGGAAACACTAGGAAGGACGTACAATCTGAGTATGAAGCTACAGCTGAGCCGCTATTATAAGCTCTCGTGTTACAACTTGACAACATATTGTCACTGAGGCTCTAATGACCACCGCTGTTTAGTCTCCGGCCTATCTCAAGTATGAGCAAACTGGTGACAGCACTGTGGGGGCCTGGGATTCTAAAACAAGGCTTTAATTACAGCCCACATTTTGCTCTCTAGCAATGCTGACTAATTCTATCAAATGAGTCTGAGGGAAGCCCTTTGAAGTGAGTCTAACTGACACAACCTCCCAGCGACAGAGGAAACAATGCAAGATCTGTATCCTCCTGAGTGTCAGTCAGGCCGGCTCATTTGTTCAGAAGAGTCACATGTCCCCCAGCCGCCCCGAAAACCTCCTCCACAGGCGCCTCGGGGGAACAAAGGGACCCGGTGTCACAAACAATGAACAATAAATCCTTGGAGTGGCAGCAAACAGTTGGCCAGTAAATCCAACTTTTTTCCTTTTTGTTCGGCATTAGGGGGGAGGGTGAGGGAGGTCTTTCAAAGTGGCTGCAAACTTTATCAACAATCTGACAATTCGACAGCTGCTCTGAACGAGCTCCTGTGCATAAATTTGTCATGAAGAGCTCCGAACGGATGTGAATTCCTGGATCCCACTCGGGGAGGAACACCGTCAAGTTCAAGACCAAACTTGTGTAATGGGTCAGACTGCCACTTTCTGCACCCTGCTTCAAATAAAAAACAACCCACAAGTATGTATAAGCTGTTTACCGAAAGGAGATTAGCGTTAAAGGTCAAATAAGAATGCACTGAAATTAACCAAACTGTTGCCGTTGTACGAAAGCCACACACAACGCGGAGGCAGCTGTTTTCAGTCTGACAAAAATCAGGCAAAATCCAAAACAGCACCACACAGCTCGTGATTAGCTCACCTCTAATCTGCATCAGATGTCTCTCCTGTTCACATTGTACACAATCGATCTTTGCTGTTGTGAGCTTTGTGGTTCTTTAATAATCAGACACAGTTGTGCTGCCTGAGGAAAAAGGGTGTTCTCCGAGCTAATACTGAGGTTGTTTGCATGTGCGGATGCCAGTGCGTGTATATGTGTGTTTGGATGTGTATGTATCAGATTTTTTTTTTCTTCTTTATGATTACCTGCAATTTAATTTACATAACTTTGGATAATGTTTGTCTCTGTTACTATTAGGGGCGGGAATCGCAGGGTAACTCACAATATGTTGCGATGCGATGCAGTAGGGAGTAAAAGTATAGGTTGTCCGAAAAATAAATACTCAAGTAAAGTACAGATACCTGAAAAATCTACTAAAGTACAGTAACAAAGTATTTGTACTTCCCACCTCTGGATACGATACGATACCATACCATACGATGTGATACGATGCGATGCGATGCAATACGGTACAATACGGTACGGTACGGTACGATACAGTACGATACAGTACGATACGATGCGATACAATACGATATGATACAAAACAATACGATATGATACGATACGGTACGATGCGATACGATGCGATGCGATACGATGCGATGCGATGCGATGCGATGCGATGCGGTACAATACGGTACGATGCGATACGATGCGATACGATGCGATACGATGCGATACGTGGCCCACGATAACGATAATATCAGGATACAGAGATTCTGCAATAATTTATATATTGTAAGACAATCATATAACGATACATCATTATCTGATTAACTGAATAATTCAAAATGCCTCTAAAATGGTGAAGTCCAGGATTAATGTATTTATTCACTACAATTTGGTGTCAGTTTCACAGAATTTGACACACACTGAGATGAAACAATGTGCCTGTTTTCAGTCTTTAAATGAAATTTACAGAACTATAGAACAACAAATTAGGACTTTGGATTTGAAAGTGGCTGTCGCATCTCTTATTTTCTTTTCACCGCTGACCAACATTATCCCGCCGTCTTCTTCTTCTTCTTCTTCTTTTATCCTGCTGTTAACATCTTCCTCGGCCAATTAATTTCCGTTCCCTCATTCATGTCATAAGCGCCACCGCAAGGAGTCATGAAGTAGTGACACGGTGAGACAAAATAGCAGGGAAATCTGTAAGGAAAATATTTGGTGCCAGTCTATCAATAATTGTGTTGCATGAGGACGACGATATATTGCTGTAATTGCCACCCTTAATTACTGCTCTCTTTTTAGAACGTATCGGTAATTACTGAACACTGGATAATGAGGAGGAAATAGTTTGAAGTCATGCTGTTTATTTGCTGCAATAAGAAAAACCGCTCTCCACTATCCTCTAAATAAAGAACTGCAAAAACAAGACAGAAATATTACAAGCATGACTTCAGCCGAACAAGATGAGACACCAAACGCATTAACGCTGCCTGGACCTGATCTGCGACCACAACATTTCTTGACTCAGCTCCACATGAAAGCACGAAAGAATGTTATAAATCTGATTCACACCTCTAATTCTC
Organism: Semicossyphus pulcher; assembly: GCF_022749685.1. NCBI lineage: Eukaryota > Metazoa > Chordata > Actinopteri > Labriformes > Labridae > Semicossyphus > Semicossyphus pulcher. The sequence goes on from NW_027211637.1 coordinate 25,194,765, forward strand.
ACTCGCAGGTACTTCAGGTGTGACGTGTGTGTGTTTGCGCTCGCAGTGACAACATGATAGAGATGCAGAAATAACTGTAATCATCCGGCATTGTTTTGATCAAAGGTGACAGCCACATATCTGGAACATGAGATGGTAACTACATGGGAAAATCCCAAAGTCCTACAAAAAAAAGCTCTTTTCATCCATTATTTTGAAGCTTGCGGCCAAAAACGTTACAGTTCCAAAGTATCATTTTGCTCCTGTGGTCAAATTTCAGGTGTTTCCTTCTTGTGTCATCATGTCAGACATCAAAAACAAAGGAGAAGAGACAGGCCAGGTTGTAGAGGGAGCTGGTTTTCGGGTGTGGGGAGAAATTCGGTGGAAGGGCACTACCAGTGAGCCACCACACGTAACATCCACCTTTTGTTTTCAGTGTTGCACTGTTTGACATGTGGCAGGAAACACGCTCTTTACATATGTAACTAGAGGAAACTAAAGCGCTGGTGTGGATGCGTGCGTGGGTGTGTGCGCGTGACTTGGGTGCGTGTGCGACAGGCTTGGTGGGAAACAACTTTAGAGAAATGACGGCAATCCCTGCTGTCAGAGCAGTTTCAGTTAATCTGTATGAGCTCACCTTTGAAGGAGAGGCGAACCCGCGGAGCCGACTGCTGCAGGCCCGAGACTCTGTAAACACATAAGGCCAACAGGAGGAGTTGGGCTCCAGATGCTGTCATGGTAACAGTCATGCAGGTAGCCCACAGAGATCTAAATCTGGAGGAGAAAAAAGAAAAAGGAATGAACTATTATTACAGAGTGCCCCATGAGAAATGGGAGACAGAAAAAGAAGGAAGGACAGGAAAGAGACTCTCTCTCTCTCTCTCTCTCTGATCTCTCCGATCAGAAGTTTGGCCTGCAGCCTTCCAAGGCGAGACGTATAGTTTGGCAGGACAGAACAACGTCCAAATCTTCACACCTGCTCTGGAAAATATGACAGGCCTATTATTTATTTAAAGTGTAAATGTAGTGAGGTATGTGTTGAGACTGTAAAAAAGGCATATGCAGGCACATTCACGTGGAAAAAGTCTGTAAAAGGTTATTTATATTTTCTTGTCTTCATCTTGTGCATGATCTTAAACACATAACACTTTCTTAAACAAATGTGTATCCATTTTTTTTATAGAAAACCGATTAAAGAAAGAGTCTGGCGCCCATCAGTGATTCTCTCTGCTTCTCTCTCAACAAAGCATGTCAGCGTTCTTGCAGGAGTTGACGAGTGAAATACATGACAGTTCAAAGAAACAGGTACTCCTCGCTGAAACAATTTCTGACAGTTTAGGGGTGTTGAAACGTGGCCTAACTGTTAGACCTTAACTCAAGCATTCATTATGCATCTGCACTTTGCTGGAGAGGATCCCATATAAATTATGAATACTAAAAGCTGAGTCCACAACATCCATTAAATTGTGTCCCTGTAGGTGTGCTTTGCTCGGGCTATAAGCCATCCCACGGGCTTTTCTTTTTTTCTCATGGCATCCATGCAGCCTCGGCCTCTGGTGGCACAGGGTACAAGCCTGGAAAAATGAGGGCTTTTAGGGGGAGGCATTCGTGCAGAAAAACTAGAGAGAGATTTCACAAAATGATTTCATTACATTTCACAATAAGGCGAAGATTTATGTGCGTCACATTCTATGAAAAATATGTTTCCATGAAATATGTGAACATTGTGATGAAAGTGAAATGACTGGCATGCTGAGGGTTTCGAAATTGAAAACAGAAGCCAGGGGGAACGCCTCGCAGGCTTCCTGGCATAATCACACAGTTGCCATATATCAGCTCAGCAGGGGAGCTTGATCTCCATTCCTACCATCAAACACTAAATATTCACCGCTGATAACTGTTGATCACTGTAGGGGAATGCGAGTCCATTTTTAAAGGTCAGCAAATTATATACTGAGATTGCTTCTAAATGTTTTGACTGAGATCAGTTAGGAAATTGTAGCTTTGTGTAATTCTGTCCCTGCCCTTGTACACAAACTAACCGGATATGTTGGTCACTCGATTGTGTGTGTGACAGTTTGTTTGTATTGGTTATGTTTTTAGAGTAGCAATTTATATGCTGCTCTCTTGGCCAGGTCTCTCTTTTAAAATAGATGATTAATCTTTATAGGGCTTTAACATGGTTAAATGAATGATATAAGTAGAATACATAGATGCCTACAGTAATCTTTTTTTGCCAGGAAGAGTCACAGACATTTGTCACCTATAGAAAATATAAAATTAAAACAGACCTTGATTAATAAGACTTAAAACTGAATGAAATCCAGCATGAATGACTGAATATTGTCACCATAAATGTCAGCTAATCAGAGTCGAATGAGCGTATGATCACCACAGACACATGTTCAGCCACTATTGTGTTCAAAATGGTTTGGCAAAATGTGTATAAATTCATTTCCAACATATAACATTTTAATCTGCTTTAATTTAAATTCAAACAGAACAATTTTCAAGTGTAGTTATGTCCATTGAAATACCCTAAATATATCAACAATCACCCACCAGGAACTACATCATAAAAATGTGCCTGTAGGGCTCCATTTCTGATGGCCTGATTGTAAGCTACTTATTGTATGAATGACGGTATTTCTGCTGGTTTTCAGTGTTGGGTGGTACCGACGGAACAGACTAAAGTTCAGCTGTAAAAACACATGGTATCCCTTTAAAGAAAAAAAATAATTACAGGATTTCAATAACCTTGTTCTTTTTCCGCGGAGCAGTGCGCACTTACCTGTGAACTCAACATCCAGAAATAGGAACCGAACAAATGTGTGAAGGACTTCAGTTAAATAACATTCAGAGTAACAGAGTAACCAAACAGGAGTTAAAAGTTAAACCAGAGAGAAGTTAAATGTCCTACCTTTGAATACGGACTTTCTCGGTACGCCTCTGAGATCCAAAAACTTGCGGGATGTTACCGCTGCATTCCCCGCGTTTGGTGCTTCGGAGCTGGGTTGAAAAATCTCCTTCAGCAGCAGCAGACGCAGCTCTTTGCGCAGGCTTAAAACAATCCGATAGGTTTGCAAAATTCCCCTGGAGAGAAAGAAAAAATCTGAGCCTAATCAGTCGCTGTACCCGGCTGAATTGCTCCCATGAAACATTAAAAAAACACAAAGCTGTTCCTCAAACGCGTCTTCCACTCTTTCCAAAAGTTTACGCCCGGATTGGAGCACTCATCACCGGGATGTGAACAAGATGTTGGTCCGCTGATCCTTCAGTTTGAGTGTGAATCAAGTGACCAGGTGCAGGTGTTGGGAGAGAGTCTGCCCTGCTGTCCTCTCCCTTCTGTTCTGCCCCCACCCAGCCTTCTCTCTCCTGTTGGCCCACAGCAGCATTGGACCAAACCTCTTGGTACACCATATGGGTATGATTAACCCTGTCACTGCTGGTGGGTTCAACACACCAAGCTGTTATTAGAAAAATGCCAGTGCAATAGTTTAAAAAAGTTATTCAAGCTTAATAATTCAGTTAAATGGTGAGAAGCGTAGAGCCACTGCTTTATATAAATGCCTTTCTCATGCACCAGGAGGGCCACAGACTATTCTTATACGTGATGCAGGGGCTGAAATACACTATTAAAGAGGGGCTGCCACTCGGACAGTGTCACCATGAGAGCCAGGTCATCCGAAAAAAGATTCCTGGGATTCCTCTCCGGCTGGCTCCAGCGCTCATGACAACAGTGACAAAGCAAGGAGAAGGGGGGAGGACTGGACGTAAAGGACATCCATCCTGTTCACAGGAGCCCTGAGCTTGAAATTAAAACAGCTTTTTCAGAGCTCATCGTTACTGGCTTTGTGGTGAGCTGTGACGCAGTATGGTGCACTATGGCACAAAAGCAGGAGGGTGAATGTATTCTCAGTCAGACAATAAAATAGTATAAACACATGAGGCAATGCGATGTGTCAGTGTGTGTAAAAGGTCACAGAGGATGGCAGTTCCTGGCAGGCCTTGGAGAGCTTCAATTTGGAACCTTTTTTAGAGTTGTCCGTTTAGGTAGTATCTGTGTCGGGATCAGTATTTCTGTCCGATACCACCTAAAGTGTGGTATTGGTTATCGCTGAGAACACAACGCACCAATCAAATAGGCTACCATAATTTATCGTCACCCCCAGAATCATCACCTCTGGTTTTAGGTAATGTATCATCAAACAACAACAAGCCAGTGTTAGCAGGGAGTGTAATGTTAGTCAAAGCTAGCAAGGCGTCAGTGTTTTTTCTAAAAGTCCCTTCAGCTAACTTTACAATTCAACTATTTCCTAGCTAACATAAATGTAGCTCTTAAAACCGTTAGCTAGCTTATATTACTGTTAACTAGCTTACATTACCGTTAGCTAGCTTATTGCCGTTAGCTGGCTTAATCACTGTTAGCTAGCTTAAATCACTGTTAGCTAGCTTACACTGCCATTAGCTATATAAGATTACAGTTAGCTAGAAATGTACACCTCTCCTTTTGTATCGCACTGCTTTAGGGCTACTTAGTAACTTAGTGTAGGCCATTACTCAAGTATAGGTATTAGGGTCAGTAGCAGGAAGGAAAAATGGTATCAAAACATTCGTCCTTTTTTTTAATTTATCCTTATTTATCCTTAACACACATTCTCAGGTTGATTCATTGAGTGTGTAAGCAGCGACCTTATCTCAAGTTGGGTATCAGCCAGATGTGATTTACAGGCGTCAGTGTGTCAAGATGATGTGTTCAGGAGTCTTTGTTTCCTTCCCCACAGGAGGCATCCCTCTGTTTCCAGCTGAGGAAATGAGTCACGACCGGTGCCAAGTTCAGGTTTCCGTGTGCTCTCAACTTTGGCCATGGAACACCGGTACAGTGACCAGCTCTCACCCCCTCAAAACCACCTCTTAACGTCCTCTGTATCTTTTTCCTGTACCATCATGCGGTCTTATCTAAACAGCATGCACCGACCACTGACTCAACTTGCTAACAAGATAGCAACAGCCCTTCACTCACAGGTGAAAAGGGTATTCTTGCTCTGTGTACGTGAGTACAAGGAGCAGGAAATAGTGTCCAAACAGGCCCCTGACATGATGGATAGATTTTTGTATCATGGAGACAGACAGCGTTGGATTAGAAAATAAACACTGAGTCTGTTTCTCTGTTCCACAAAAAGCTCTGTCAGGAAGAGCTTCCCTCTTAATGGATAGGTAATGTGAAATGGGAGGTAGACGTTTATCCCTGTAGGCCAACCAAAGGCTCCGGATAAATCCAGAGCCCTCAGACGCATCAATCATCACACAGCTAGGGGCAAAGGATTGTCCCCCTGAGGAAAAACAACCCATTATTTGACCTGCTGATGGTCTTTCCAACAGTTTATTGATGAATTGAAGAGTGTTTGTACATGTCTGCTATAGAAAAGCAAGTCCAGGGCGTCACCAATGCATGCTGGGATAGACTACCTTGACCCTGAGGGAAAATTGTAGGGTGGAGAAAATAAGGGTAGAATTATTCTCCAGGATTATTTTCTCTCTTTACAACCAGAACTCCTCACATATAAGCCTTCTAATTATTATCCTACAGGTCAGGAAAAAATGTAAACATCACAATGCAAGATAAGCATAAAGGGAACAGGTGTGTGTGTGTGCGTGTGACATCCACACACTTCACACACCAGTGATTATCAAAGGACAGCTACTTTGGAAAACATCTTCGACATGAAGGGCGCATACGTGGCGCACATTCCAGTCACAGCTCGCCTGCTCCACTCTCACTGTATCAGACGTGAGGTGATTGCAGGTTTTTTTACAGACATACAGGCAAATTGTAGCTGCAGCTTCCCTGAGATGGAGCACCGTCTGCAGTTTGTCCAACATGCCACGTGTCCACCGGGCCAGCCAGCCACCATCTGCCTTGAAGACAAGACTGGCACTCTCCCTCGCTATAAAATGCAGCTGGGAGAATCAACAGCTGTCGAAGAAGAGCTCTTTCCAAATAACAAGGGGTGTGTGTAAGGGAGGAGGGGAAGTAAAGGAGTGAGGGAAGGTGGATGGTGAGGATGTGAGGTGGATGAGTGAAAGTATAGTGGCTGTGTCTGAACAGGTAAATCTGTCAGCACTCTAACAAAAGCTTTTAGTGATAGCTGGTTGATGGTTAAGTGTCCCAAATTTTCAATTTCTCATTTGTTGTTATTTTGAATCCATGTGACTTCAGCTCCATCTTATTTTCTGTTCACCATTTTCACATGGCGGCCATTTTCCTCTGATATCATGCTTGGAGTGGGAAGCTAAAATGCTGTTACCAAAAAGATAATATTATCTAGGTTTGTTATTATTAGAATACCACCACTTCACAATTGATTAGCAACTGAAAGATAATGGATAGTGACAGTCCGTAGGGATAGTGTGCAATATATCAAGATAAAACAATTTTGATAACCCTTAAGGTAGCCTACGGACAGATACGTCACTCGTAAGTATTCCAACATTTCCTAGCAATAGCGAAGCTTTCATTTCCGTTGGCTAGCTTACATTACTGTAAGCTAGCTATCATAATCATTAGGTAGTTTACTAAGCACTTAGCTAGCTAACATTACCATTATCTTGCTTACGGTGAGGTTAGCCAGCATACATTATCATTAGCTAGCTTACATTGCGGTTAGCTAGCGAACATTAAAGTTAGCTAGAAATATCTACACTTTTCCTTCTGTAATGTACAACACTATCAATCTGTAATGCAAGCTAGGAAGTGTTTAAATGCTAACGTTAGCTGTTGTCTCATTGACGCTAATGTATCTTTATTTTTAATTATGGCTCAATGTCCCTCCGGATTTTTTCAATCAATCCACAATCCAATGATTCAGATTCCCTATGTATAAAGTTTGAGAACCGTAAATAAACTAGTACAACATTTAAACAGCATTTGATCTTCCCACCTTCAGCGTGACATCAGAGGAAAATGGCCGCCATGTGAACACTGTGAAAATGGGACATTGTTGTTGCTTAGAGACTCAGGGAAAAAAATCTATCACGCTAACAAAAAGTGAGATTAGATTGGATGTGACTCAATCTTTGGCAGACACATTTATTTTTCAACATACATGTTTACAGTGTTTGCAAGCAGACCTGGAACGCGCACACATTCACACACACTTGCACACACTTGCACACACACATGCACGTCCTCTGCAGCTTCAATTAAAATGAAAACGATTTCTCTTATCTCCCTCCACACCCTTCCTTTCTCCTGCCTTTCAGCACATCCTTGAGACAGTGGACTCCAGGTGAATTTCAATGTCAAAGGCACGAAGGTAAAAAAGCGCTGCAATCTGTTCATTCTGTCAAGTGGTTGTGTGTAGGTGTGCGCGTGCACCCGTGTGTGTACTGTATGTGCAATGTGATTGGTGGGGGGTAGGCCTATTCATCTGTCTGGTGTGATCGTGGCTCTGTGTAACTGGGCCTAGGCGTGAGTATGCACTCTGTGATCTCCCAGATAAGAGTCATCCATCTGCTGTGTGTATCTGTCAGGGCCCAGGCAGCTCCGCTTATCACTGCACTCATCCATTTCCCCTCAATCATACTCACTCTATTCGCTCAGTTTTCACCTCTGCACAGTTCAAATGCTGTGCTTTATCTTGATTAGCTGACAAGCAGACAATCACGCATAGGTGCATCGTGGTGTTGAAAGTCCTGCTGGTGACGTGCAGTTTCTGTGAATATATGCATGCATGTATGGAGCTGCAAAATAGAATGCAAGCATACAAATACACGACACACACACAGACTGGCACATGCACAAATAGACCCAAAAGGTCGCTTCAAAGGTAGATTCGACTAGTGCCCTCTTGGCTGGTGTTTGTCCTGTAATGCAATTTATTTTTAATGAATATAATCAGAAACTTTCAGAAGTATCAACTAAAACAGAATAGAAACATTTAAAAGTTGCAATTTTTGTTTGATATAAACAAGCCTCTGTCATTAAACGTGCCAGTGCCGGGTGGATTGGCTCTCTGGGTGTGTTTGTTGTACATATCAGTGGCTCTGTGCAATTTAGGCAACAAACTGGAGTTAAGGTGGTAAAGACCAACAAAAGAAGCTTTGCTTAGTCTTATTTGCGCATAAGAACTGACTAATCCACATAGAAAAAGTTGATGTTTTAGCTCTGAGCTGCTCTATAACAACCCCCATATCTCCTCTAAAATTTAAGTTTGTCCCATAAAAGAATTCCTTTTGTAGATAGAGATCTTTTTGTATGCCTTGAAAATAATTTAATAATTTCATGAAACATGTCAAATTTGTGTTTTATTGGGCTGCTGGTTTAGCTCAGTTGGTAGAGCAGGTGCCTCATGTGCAGTGGCTACAGTCCTCGTTGCACTGATTGCAGGTTTGACCCCCCCTCTCTTCTCCCCATGTTTCCTGTCCATCTTCAGCTACCTTTCTGATAAAAGCAAAATAAAATTTTTAAAGTGTTTTATTTCATGGAATATAATGTTTTGTTGGTAAAAATAGTGCTTTGGCAATGAAGTGTGAGACTAGAAAATTTGTAGTTGGGGTGAGTGGGCCCCTGCTCCCCCCAAATGCCTGTGCATGTCCCTGCACACAGGTATTTAGTATTCAGGTGCTCTACCTCCACCTATCAGATAATCCACTATAGATGAGCCTCCCAGAGCAGCACAAGCCCTTTTCATGTTCACCTTACAGCAGAAAATATCCCTCCTGACATCAATCACAGAAGAAGAACGAGCTGCTGTGTGTTATCTTTTCATTTTTCACTCCACGCTGAATCCTTCAGAGTAGCTGATTCCTACTAGGAATTACTTTGTGCATGAAGCAGCATGACAAGATGATTTGTGTACAGTAGCAACACGGGCTCAACCCCGGGGAGCGTAGTTTACACGGGGGAATCCTTTTAGGCCTCTGCCTCCCCACACATAACAAAGGCTTCACAGACAAACCTCAGACCACAAAGCAGCCCGAGGACGGCTTTGTTGTGCCAGCAATCTGTACTTAGTTTGTCACGATCAATATTGTAGGAACCAAAGCCATTATTAATTCATAGTCATGAAAAACATGTTGTGTTCCTGAGGTGGGCTGAATAAAGCTGCTTCAAAGAGGAGACAAACTCTGCGTTTCACTTGGGAGCATTCATAGAGTAGAGCGTGTTAGCATCACCAGTATTAATAGTATATGCCCATCCTAGCCTGCATACCCTGGGTGCTGCTGGGCCTACAGCAGGACAGGTTTTTGCTGGTGGAATATTTATAGCTGTGCATTAAAAGTGGAATCAAGGGTTTAAGTGTACCATTGCAACACCGCTGCCGTTCCTTTGTCTGGGCCTGTCCAAAAATGTCTTGCCTGGAGCTATTTGCAGAGCCACATTCAAAATGTCAGATATCACACGCTGGCGTCATATCAAAGACGGGATAGATTAAAGAACAGCTGTAGCTCAGAGAGTCCCGTTTGATTTGTCAGTGTTACAGCCGAGCATGACAGAGGTGTGACTTTTACGTCAATGAGTCACATGTGTGTTTTGTTTTTAGGAGTTCTGAGGATTCGAGAACGTTAAGTGGAAGGAGGATGTCATTATATCTTATTTATGCACACATTGTAGCTTAAACACTTGCATCAAAGTACTGGATGATATACTGTATTCATACATAAAGGAAATTAACACCTAGTCCAAGACGAGGTGTGACAATAATCTGAGCTACGCTGCCATCTTGTGGTCTTGAAATGCACAAATTCTAGCAACATAAAGGTTTGCTTGCTGGATAATATTCTTTAAATTGTATTTAATGTCTTTTTTACAATTTATGTCCTAATTCTTGCCTTAACTGTACTGATGTTTATTCTCCTTCCTGTTTTTGATCGCTCTGTTCTATTTTGCTGCGTTTGTGTAGCTCTTTGTAACGTGGATTTTGCAGTGCTCTGTAATTTAAGGTCATTATTATTATACGTAAAGCACAACAGACAACAAAGTGAAACAACTGCCTATTTTATTAGGTCTCAGTCAAAAGGTGGACATTTATCTTTAAGCAAACATAATTAACCAAAGCAACAAACAAGTAGGTTTCCTTAAACTACAGTGTTCTATAAAACACAGCACACAAAATATACCTTTCTGATCATGTTTATGAAAAAGTCCAGATTATTCGATAGATTTATCCATGGATTTAAACACGTGTACTTGTCTCATCCAAAAGACAAAGCTGAAATATTATTTACAGGTCATTGCTAAGAAAAGTAAGCAAATACAAATACTAGTTTTGTTACAGAGCAACCCATGGCGTTGCTGTGAATTTGACATTTACTGACACTGTGCACAGACAAAACCTTAATGTAATCATCCTGTCTGACAGTTCATGCTCACAGGCATGCCCTACTGTGGACGTGTAGAAAAGCAATGTAATAATAAATACCGTCTTTTTAAAAAGAAGATAACACAACAAATCTTAAAAACACATTACATGAAATCAAATCGTAAATGTTTCAGAAAGCAAAATCAAATAAAGTTAGAATTTAAAAGGAAAACAATACAAAACTACTTATTGTAGGCGTGTTACAAAAATGGAGGAATCCACAGAAACGTTGGTCAAACTACGCGATGATTCAAACGTCAGAGATGGTCTACAGGTTGTTAAAACGGGTTGGGCTGTTGGTGACTGAACAAAGAGGTGTAGGAGGAGAAACACAGGTAGCATATTAAAACAATATCTGTTCCTATTTACTACAGTAGAGTACACATTTCCTTACACGAAGCCGACAACAACCAGAGAGTGTAAATGTGTGAAAATCAGTTATGCTCGTTCGATAAAACTTCCACCATGGTCATCCCTGAGAGCTAATTTTGGTTCAGTGCATCTGAAATGTACTGTCTTTATATCAATTTAGCTTCTGACGTGTTTGATTTTTAACACGTCAATTCTAAAAACAGGCTAAACTTTACCTTGAAATAACTTCTTATAATGCCACGTTAACTTTCTGCATTAATGCTCGAAGACAATTCTTACGCCGACAAGAAGCGGCAAACTAAATCTCACTAATGTGTGTGTTTGTGTGTGTGTGTGTGTGTAGACTGTCGAGTATGCTCCAAATAGGAGAGCACTCCTAGTGCGAATTCAGATCCGGTTTAGAAAACAACATTTAGCAAAAAGTGAATCAGAGTACATCAGAACACACAGCACTGACTGTATAAAACAGAGGGGAAAACATGCTGCCGTGGCTTTATTATTACAGTTAACCCTGATTTAAAATGTTTCTATGCATTTTAGGTACAAAACAACAAAAAAATGGTATTCTGTGCATAAAAATGACAATTAATTGCTCTGGGTTTCTTCGCCAACTGAGGCATCCTCTTCCTCTTCCTGGTCCCTGGTCCCCAAAGTACCTCCTCTTCCTGTTTTCAGGCCTCCTCCTCCTCTTCTTCCTGCTCGCTGTCATCAGAGCCTACAGGACAAGAGCAAAACAGTTGCAGTTTCAGTAGATCTGCGCGGATATAATATGCTTTTTAGCTGCACCACAGACTCTATGTTTAATGTTAAAGTCTGTCAGATTGTAAAATATCACTGAAACAACCGTCACTAAAGTTAATTTGCAGCACAGAGTGGGCTCTTACCGTCGATCACAATTTCTCCAGCATCATCCTCCTCACCCTCCTCTGGGCTCTCATCTGAGGAGGACATATTTCCTGTCTATTCAGTTTAGCCTGCATTACCCAGACATTTCTTTTACAGCTACAACACAAGCCAGTGAGCTTGACGCTTACAAGCCCTCGGCATCGCATTTCACACGAGGACACTTTGTTTTCAAACACGGGGTCACATTAAAAACATGTATTTTACCGAAGCCCAAGAAGTGACGTGGACCAGTGGGGTCTCAACTGCGTCTGTAAATTCTACTTTATCACTCACCAGCGCTCGGCCCCCTCTCCTCCTCTTCTTCTTCTTCCTCTTCCCCTTCCTCTTCATCCTCCTCTTCTTCCTCCTCCCGACGGCGACCTTGTTCAGCCTCACCAGCGTCCTCACCGGGCTCATCATCCGAGTCCGAGATCACTACGCAGTCGTCTCCATTACCGTTGTCAGCTGCCCTGGCCCCGCTGCCACCGCTGGAGATTAAAAAAACCACACATACACAGATATATATTTAAGTACATGTTAACAGAACAGTGCGTATCGGTATGCGTCACACCTGGTCTTACGAGCAGGAAAAGAAGAAAAAAGAAAATCAGGAAACTGTTAAAATTTTACACATGAACTATAATTTTAAGGCCCTGTGTGTCCACTGACGACAGATTACACTGTATCTGTCTGTGAACACGCATATGTTTTACCTGCCGTTTTCCCGCGGTTCCCAGAGAGGAGTGAGGTAGTATCTCAGAGGGTCTCTGAACAGGTCGTCCTTTAGTATCTAAACACAAGCAAAGACGTCACTGAAACCTGAATGTGTGTAAACCCCTGAATCTGTTCAGCCGTAAACTGACAAAAAAGTTAAAGAAATGAAGAAGACATTTTGTTAAACCGTTCAGACTTTATCGCTCTTCCAGCACCCGTCTGGCACATACTGAATTAAATAAATGTCTTGTGGGATAAAAGGTGACAAAGATATCATACCATTGAAAAACAGATGCATCTTGGCAGGTCTTGTTAATGACTCTCCAAAGTTGGCAGCGCTAATGCAATGATAAACTAAACTTATCATCACATGCTGCTGAATAATTATGAAGTGTGAAGTCGGAGTGAGTCGTACCTGTGCTACATCATCTTGTCCTGGGTTGCTATGGTCACTGAACCAGCTGAAAAACGTCTGGTAGACCCCGCGCGATGACTTCCTGGGTTCGCTGTGGGCCGTCAGGTTCTGTCCACGATGCCACAGGATGGGGTTGGAGAAGGACATGGGAGATCCTGCAGACACAAACCAGCAAGGATTAGAAGGTGATCCCAAAATGAATGCAAACTATAGGCAGCTTCAAACTAAATACTCATCTTCAAATAATACGAGAGCCCTACCAATATGGGATGATTTTAGGAGGATGATTTCACCAACTACCAATAAGCCAGAGGATATAGGACATATTTGAGTTGGAAGGAAAAAAGACCTTTCTACTTAAATGTGCAACAATTTTTGCACAGATCGGACTATGCAGAGGTACTCAGAAGGCTGCTTTCAAGAAACCAATGACTTTATGACTTTCAACAATATTAACCATTATTATAAAATGTTTACCAATTTCCGTGCAGACCACCATCTGCTCTGCAACATGTGTTAGAGAGAACGCTGACAGTGTCCTAGATTAGGGAGTCTGAGCACACTCTCCTGGACAAACTATATGATGATCCCATTTTTGAATCACCCCAGGGTGTATTGGAGAAATAAATGTTGATACAGATATATTGCCGATAGGTCCACATCAGCACAAGAATATCAGCTTACCGCTATATGTATCTGTCAGGCTCTAGATAATATTGAAGAACAATCAGTCAATCTGAGAGATGAAAGTTTTGATTTCTTTGAACCCCTCAACGTGTAAAGATCTCCTGAACTGTTTGATATTACAAGATGGTTCAAATCTTCCAACGGCATAACCCAATTGCTAATTTACTCAATGTGTTGAGACAACTATGACATACTCAATTTGCTCGCCATGAAAAACAATTTTTTGGCATATTTGTGTAGCAGCATTAGAGGGAATGATTTGAGGTGTTGCATCCACATTACACACATAAGTAACACAACAACCACAACATTATTATCACTTTGTTGTGGCACCAACTTCACGGCTGCAGGGTTTTGCTCACTGCGAGTGTGATGTTGACAAGTTTGCTGAAATTTGTGTTCCGTTTTCTGGCTTTGTACTCGTCACTCTCCGCACTTTTTGGCAGTTATTTCACAGAATGTGTTGCTGTTTGTTTTTTGTTTTTCAAAAATTAAAAATGTACCCTTTTCATTTTATATTGGGGCGGCTGTGGCCCAAAGTGCTCCCGGTGGCATAGCCATCCGTAATGAATGGGCATCGATCTGATTGGAGATTGGCACTTAGGCCTCTGCCATCAGTGTGTGAATGTGAGTGTGAAAGGGTGAATGTGACATGTTGTGTAAAAGCAGCTTTGAGTGGTCGAAAGACAAGAAAGGCGCTATATAAGTACAGTCCACTTACGATTCCATTTATATTGTGTGTGTGTGTGTGTGTGTGTGTGTGCGCGCGCATGACCTTCAGAGTACCATGATGCAAATGTTAAACATTATTCTAACTTCAGCCTGAATAAAAACCATGTTTATTTTTACCTCCCATCCCAAGGTGCAGCTCCTTCATGATGATGTTGTTCTGGAAGTACGGGTTCCGCCTGAAGTGGAATCGGATCCTGTAGCCCAACTTATTATTCTTGAATGATTCAATCTGAAAGAGATACGAGTAAGTATCTGCATTTTTCTAATAGACGTACACAACAAGAAGCCAGACTTTGTAAGACACCAACACATCCTACCTCAAGATCAGTCATGTAACTGAGAGCATCTTCATCAGTCTCATCAATATGAGCTGAGAGATGAGGATGGTTCAACAGCTGGCACAAAACAATTAAGGAAAAAAACAACATTTGTTTGTTTCAATTCATCAAAAACACATCAGAGCACAAAAAGTGTGACATTTTTAAATGAAAGGATACAGCCGTCACCCAGAAGCCTGGGATAGTTTTCGTGATGGAGCTGCGCTGATCCAGATGCGGGCGCCGCTGACGACTGATCTTCAGCTCCAGCCGTTGGTGAAGCCGTGCGTTTTTCTTCTCGAGAGCTTCCAGTCTCATCTGCACCTGCGCCAGGAGAGCCACAGACTGTCTCATCTCTGGGGCCATCTTAACTGACACGATGGCACACTCCCCATCATCATTGTCCTCATTGTCTGATGGGAAAGAAGAGCTTGGAGTGGAAGAAGATCCGGATATGGATTCATCACCTTCATCTGCTTCGGGCATATCATCGGCATCTTCTCGGTCAGTACTGTGCACAGAAGTGGAGCTGTCTGCAGCTGCTGCCTGCGTTTTAGAGCCCGCTCTTGAGGACTGGTGACCCCCACGTTGTTTGAATTTGCTCCCCTGTTTGACCTGTTTAGCCTTTTCAGATGAGCAAGGAGTCTCTTGACTGTCTTCCCCGTCTCCTCCTGTGAGACTGGCAAGTGCTTCAGCGGCTGCTATAGCTGCTGCTGAGTCGGACTGGTCCAGATGAGTGGAGGGACGCTGCCTTGTTGCTTCTGTCTTCGCTGTATCTTCCTTTGCATCAGTAGATCCCTGTGCGTCTGAGGACTGTGGTTTTTCTGTGTTGTTGGCATCATGATCGGCAGCACTGGAGTTGTTGACAGGCGGTGCACTGGTGCCATCTGTTCTTTCTGAACCCCGATTCTTTTGCACAACAGCTGGTTCTTTCTCTCTATCTTTTGACTTGCTCCCGCTCCCTGCTATTTCTTTACTTTCAGCTTCACTGTTTTTGCAACTTTCCGAACTAACCCGCGCCTCATCTGATGCGTCACTCACTTTTGAGGACTTGCTGGGAATTGTGCTTCCTTCATCCTGATCGGGTGATGGACACCGTTTCCTCGATGCAGAGTCAGCGGGCTGTGTGCAGCCCGTCACTTCACTCATGCTTGCTAGCTAGCTAGCCAAAGAGCTAACAAGCTAGGTAGCCCACAAGTTCAACTGAAACAAACTTCAATGCAATTGATCAATTCACTGAACTAGCTACTTAGATAACCGTTCAGATTTTGTTACTCGGATCGTGATGTAACCTACATTCTCAGTGAAGCTAGAACAGGAAGCAGCGCATGTATTTCTCCGCGGCCTTGCGGAACGTTAAATATTAGCTAGCTATTGCTAACGTTGGTTAGCTCCCGTTACCCAATTCGTGTGCCCTCGCTGTGTTGGCCGCTCCACATTTTCACAAATAAAAGTCCGATAAGACAGATTCCTTCCAAATAAATTAATCCTTCCGTGATACACAGCCTTTGAGGAAAATCCACGCTTTTTTGTTAGTTTAACTTTGCATTACCCGTTAGCTTACTATCCGTGCACCGACGTGACAGAAAAACAATCCTCTGATTGGCTGCGGCACGCCGCGCTAAAATCCCTCCACCAATCATTTACAAGGGTGTGTTTACATGGTAATCTAGCTGTAGCAGTGGTATAACTGCGCACGCGAGCAAGTGCAGCAGTTGAAGATTGTCACGAGACATTCTATGGCTAATAAATGTAATATGTTGCTTATACACATTATACCTAAATATGCATGATCTTACCAAATCGTTTTACTCACAATATGTGCATAAAAAAATGAGCAGGTGATATTAGAATCTAGCTATTTGTAATACATTACACAGATTACACTGTGGTACATATGGTTCTTGCCCTCAGGTGTCAGAACAGATGTTAACAAGGATTTGGGATTACTAGGATTTTGGATTGTATGAATAAAATGGAAGATGTGCATATGCGGCCGGTTTTAGATGGCAGCAGGAATGTGTTTATTCCTAGAAAAAAGATGGATGCTCACTAGGCTTATAGCATCCTAATGAGTCATATAGGCCTACAATATGATACTACGACTTCAAATGGTTCTCTGCACGTGTGCTTAAATTTCATTCTTCAGTGAAGTGCCATATACATATAAATATGAATCATGTTTTTTTTGCCCCATATAAAGGTCATTTTTAGTAGGCCCAGGCACTGGTGGACATGGGGCTTTTTCAAATAGTTAGATGCCCAAATGATATGAAATAATGTAATAACATTCCTTCCAAGAGTGGTCTTCTGGGGTAGGAAACGTGATAAAGTGCCCTGGGAGGGCCCTCGTGAAAAAAAAAGGTATTGGCCCCTTTAAGATTCCCTTCCAGTGTACAAAACGTGGTCAAATGCCCTCCAGGCCGCTGCTCCAGTGGAGAAAACGAGATTAAGTGTCAACTTTATAAAGTTCCCTTAACGCTGCTCTTCCAGAAGTGAAAATGTTGTTAAATGCTGCCCTTTTTTGTTGTTTAGACTCGCCCGAGAGAGCCTGAGTTAACCACTGGGCCTGTAGGCTACAGGAGTGGGATTACATAACAATGGCATTAACAGTAAGCTACATTGCTGTCAGTGCTCAGATGAATTAAAAAACGATGTTTTGAATGAGAAAGCTTTCATCAGGCTGTGAATGAACTTGCACAAAAGTTGAATAAAACACTTTATTAGGCTAAGTATAATAAGAAGAACAATATTTCTTTAAACTGATGATGCAGAGGTTTTAACACATACTGATGGTTTCGAAACATCGTATTTAAAGAGTATCACACCTGAGATTATATTTATTTAACATCCCTTTTCCAGTAGTGGGCGTTTAGCCAGCCCGAACCAAACGGTGCAAGGAGGGGGGGTCGTAGGATTATACCAACCTATAAGACCAATTCGGAGCATGGAAAGCCCGGTAGGTCAGTGCTAAAATTAGAGGCTGCTCCTTCCGCCACAGCAGCCAAACTGCGATGCACAAAGTCATGTAAACCAGGGGATACACTATCACAAGGGGCTGGCAGTAAAGACATGTTTTCCATGGGTGACATTTAACGCCACACGCTGACAGGAGAGGCTCTGTGCGTAACGCAGGGACAGCGCTGGATCTACACTGGCGGCTGCTGCTGCTGCGCAAATCATGAGTATTTGGTAGTTTTGTAGGAGACGCCATATGTACCCTGTTCAGCGCACAGCTTCCATGTGTGTGCACTTCTGCAAAAATGTCTTTTTTAACTATACCGAGCCAAGAAGGGCTTTTTACCACGATTAAAAATGGCAAGTCGACAGAGGAGGAAGAAAGTAGGTCCCTCACAGACAACGTGGAAAATAATGATGAAGATGATGAAGACGATGACACCGAGGACGTCCGTCTCATCCCAAGATGCTCCCCTGTGCCCAGAAAGCGAGGTGCGTCCATCTACGACGAGACTGCCGAGTACATGCGGATCCACTTGGCGTTTTCTGCCGGAAAAAGAGTCTCCTTCGCCGATACAACAGGTGGGGATCTGGTGGATGTGAAGGAATTTGTCGCCTTTGACTCGGACGAGGAAGAAGACAGTGCGAGGTGGGAGGAAGAGGAGGCAAAGTATCGAAAGCCAGGGCGAGAACCGACCTATCGTGTGAACCCAGAGTTTAACGCGCTCAGCGACAGTGCCCTGCTGCAGGCTGTGCACAGGAACAAAGTGGAGGTTGAGCAGATGTCTCCAGTGGAGGATGAGCCACTTGCCGTCAGTGGGGTAATAAGAGTCCTGAACGTCTCCTTCCACAAGGCAGTTTACATCAGATCAACCATGGACAACTGGGCTTCTTACTTTGATCACCCAGGAGAGTATGTCCAAGGATCCCATGATGGGAGCACAGATCAGTTCTCCTTCAAGCTATCCTTTGCACCACCATACATCACACACGGCTCTCGCATTGAGTTTGTTGTTCGCTATGAAACCTCTGAAGGTGACTTCTGGGCTAATAACTCCTCTATGAATTATGTGGTGACTCTGCTCCTGTCCTATGAAGATGATTCAGATCAGACAATTAAAGAAATTCAACATGTAAAAGGTATCCTGAAACCTCCAAAAGCTTACAGGTAAATCTTCTGTCATGTTTGTGCTTTAATTTGTCTGAAACAGAATAAGGGAGACCATTTGTTTATCTGGTTCACTGTCTACTTGAGATTCATCTGACCTCTGAACTTAACAGATTGATCTGCACACTGTTCATTATTGTTGAACATCAATCTGTGTAAAAGCCTTGCAAAGACTCTAAAAATGGATGTTCCGATACTGATAGCATCATTTGAAATGCCTGATGTAGCATAAAATGTGATATTATCAAGTATGTCAGTCAATCACCATTCCGATACCAGAATTTATTTGCCCCCTAAAGAAATAACCTTGTTTCTTCTTCTAAATAAACAGTATCATGCACATCAACAAAATATAGATAGATAGCCAATAGAAACAACACCAACACCGCTGTGCTAGCGAAGAGTGAAACATTTCAGCTAACTAGATAAGCTAGCTAAATGTCAGCAGTCAGTGTTTTCCAACATTTGAAGTTACAGAAAGATAATTAGACAGGTAAAAACACAAAAGAGAGTAGTTTCATTATGAAAATCAGGGTTTCTCTGGTGCTCTTTGGTTAACAGCTAGCTAGTGTCCCAGACAAAAAATTCGTCCTCCATTTCTCGGCCGCGAAGGATGCACCCGATGGATCCTTCGTTGGCTCAATGTATCCCAAGATGCATTACGCGCCAATTGAAACGAGGTGGCGGACTCTTACGCGGCTGAAGAATAAACTTTTAAATCTAAAAGTTTTTGGGTTCAGCTCAATTGCATAGCTAGCGTTACACATGTTAAAAAAAACGAAAGGGCCCTTGAAACAAATTATCTTAAAAATAATATAGGTTAAGTTACGTGACGTTAGTTATGCTAGCAAGTTAATCTGCTAGCTACCTGTTGCTAGGCGACAGGAGCGGCGTTTGGTGACGCAAGGGTAAGGGAGGGAAAAGCTGGGGACGCAAACAGGAAATACTCCTTATCTCAGTTCAGCTTTGATGGTCTTTGCAGGCTATGAATGGATATCATCTGTGTCCCTGGATTGGGACACAGATGATATCAAGAAGGGTAGCTAGCTGAGTTGTCGCTAACCCTAGCCTAGCTTCTTTTGGGTGCTCACCTTGTTTATTAAGCTAGGATTCCTTCTGTGTTATGAGAGAACATAACAATAATAACAATCACATCACATCCATACAGGATTATTAGCTCTTTATGAGTAATAATAATATGTATATTTTTATTGCACTGGTATCAGAGGGGTACTTGGTAGCAGCAGATGGTCAAGTCAAGGTATCAGAGTCGGTATGTTGAGAGAAAAAACGGTTGTTAAGTTGTTGAAAGGGAAAATCATTTGTGAATTATTACATTTTCAGACCTTCAGTTTAATCAATCAAATCATAAAGTGATGGAGGCAAACCAAGTCACAAAAGCTCCAGACAGTTGGGTTGTTTGACAGCTGCAGAGCTCCATTTGCCCACTAATTCCCTTTGAGGCCTGGTGTAATGGGTATTCAGCTTTATTCAGTCGTTCTGCCTGGTGACTGCTTTAGCACAGTAAGAATTTAAGTAAGGCAGGATGTTAACAAACACAGGTTGTTGCACAAGCGTGAATATCAAACCAGTTATGCCAGGTTACGCCTTTACACCCTTCCCTTTACTCTGCCAAAGGAGATAAAAAGAGTTGTTGAGAGAGCACACACCCCCTTCGGTATGCCAATCATCCAGTGGTGTGTGACGGCGATCTAAATAGGCAAAGGGCAGGTGTCGTTTTCAGGCATGACGCTTCCCCTGATTCAAGTTTACCTCTGACCTTTTCTATCAGAGTCATATGGGAGCAGAGCAATGTCAATCGAAAAGATTGGCCTCTTTCCCTAGTGTAGCTAGAGACATACAAACCACTCCTCCTCCTCCTCCTGTACTCCATTCAAGTCAGCTAATCCCTTACAGGAATATTGAAAACCATGTTAAGTCAATGTGAAAGTGTGCGATGGATGTCAGCTAACAAGAAGCTAATAAAGGAACAAACAGAGGGATGTAGTTGTCATGTAGGTCTCCTCTGTCATTTCTTTTTGGTAGCACAAAGGGGCCAGATGGGTTGTTAGGGGTGGATGAGTCACTGATTGAAAAGGAGGAGTTTGGATACAGAAACCGTATCAGCACCCCCACCGCATTAACCGTTATAGATTCATGAGGTGCTTTGAAGTTCACTGATAATTGGATTTTCAACGCAATAACAAGTCAGGCGGGGGAGGGAAGGTTACTGTACAACAAGTCTAGACGCAGAAATGTATTACTTACTGTATGTTGATATCAAACACATACAGTGGGTTCAGCTTCTGTTTTGAAGTACTGGTTTGGTTTATATTTAACTCAAGAGCTTCCACCTCAGGTAAAGATGTAGCTGCAAGTGAAAAGCGAGCGCGGCCTGAACAATGCAAATTTTCTGCTACACTGTGACATGATTGTGAAGAGGTTCGCCTCTGTCTTAATCTTTTTTTCGCATACATTTGGCAACCTAAACAGGGCCACATCCCTAGATAAGGCACGATTGGCGTTACTGTAACAAAATGAATTATATATCTAAATCTAAAAATTCAAAGGTGTTCATATCAAGTTTAGGTTATGCTTAGATCTCAAATGTAACGTTCAGATACATTATTGTCTGCTTCTTACAGAAAACAGGAGTTTATTTTTCCAAATATTACAAAGAGTTCCTTTTGCCATACACCATCCTCACATGGCGGCCATTTTCCCCTGCTCAGGTTGAGCTCAAATGCTCTTAAAATGCTGTGTTCCAGGTTGCAAGTCACTTACATGTAGGGAATCTAACAAATACTTTTCATTTCACTCTTTCACTATAAATTATCAACTGAAAAGACAATGGACAGTTGAAAACCAAAGCCACATCAATAATTTAAGTAAAAGAACATATTTGACAACCTGTTAGCTACTGTTAGAGAAAAGCTCATGTTAGCATTACTTACTAGCTTACATTACTGTTTGATAGTGTGCGTTATGAATACATTTTGAAATAAAAGCACATACCTTAACATCTTTCTTGCATACATTTATTTAAGTAAAACACTTTGGACTTCTCCTAATTTATTGTGTAAGAATATCAAACATATGCAATGCAATGCAATACAATGTTAGCTACAATACGGTTAGCTAGCAAGCAGTTGAACGCTATAAAGTTAGCTGTGGTCTAACAGAAGCAAATGGGTTATCAAAAAGTTGTTTTTTGGTCTGATGTCTTTCCAGATTTTCACTATCCATTGTGTTTTCAGTTGCTCATCAATTGGAAACTTTTGATGTTTTAACATGTAGTTAGATTTACTACAATTAGGCCTACAAGACATGAAGTGCAGCATTATAACAGCGTTTCAGATTCTCACCCTGAGCATGCCAGTTGAAGATGGCAGCCATGTGAATATGGTGAATTGTGGTGTTTGTTACGGGCTCACTGCTGGCCATAATACACCCTGAGAACTTGTCTAAAGAGTTTACAGTACTTGCAGAGCTCTGCACTTGATGACTTCACATCACCCATTATGAAAAATGCAAAAGGCAAAAGCACAAGGGGTATGAACATCTCATCAGGTTGTTCCCACTCCATTAGTGCAGCCCTTGTCACATGCTAGGTACTCTTCTTGACCTGTATTTCAGTTGGCATCCTTTGCAGGACTCTTGGCAATGTTAACCCCCTCCTCTTTCAGCAGTAGTGCTCTCTTACAAAACACATTTCAGCATTATTATTTTTGAGAGCTTTAATTGCATCATGGCTTTATTTGATGGACTCTAACATTAGTGTTAATTGGACATGGATTATACATCATTGGGAAGATTCAAAGAAATTAATTTAGCTTGAATGGCCCAATTTCTCCTCCTAATTTCTGTCAAAATTACATTCAATACATCCACTTAATTTTAGAAATCTGACTGCTGCCAGCTTATATTGTGCTTGCACTTTTCAGTGACCCTAACCATCAGTCCACAGTGTCTAGTTCAGCAATTTCCCACCTCGCTGTCTATTTTAACAAACAGTATAACGAGATGGGTCATCGCTGAGGCTTCTGGCTAAAAAAAACAGCCTGCTTAGCTGGATTAGCAGTTCAGAAACACAAGTATACAAATGTACAGTACAAGATACATAGTCATGTTCAGCACATAGACAGCATCAGCAAATAGTATTAGCCAAAACAGGTATCTTTGAAGGTGTTTAACCACCTTCTACAAAACATCCCTTCTGTATAAACTGTTACTTTGACAATCAACGTCAGGGCTAAAGTTTATGTCCTTTTCTTTCAAACATGGCTGCTGCATTTATCACCTGTTTCTGATGTTGCCCTTATAGTCCAAGATGAAACTTAAAAACAAAAATGTTTAAGTAATTATGTGGAGGATTTAGCAACAAAGACATAATAAACAAATTTACATTTTCCATTGTTGTATTTCAAATTGCGTCTTCACACATTTTAACCAGTGTAAAGATGACTCTATATACTGTCTATTTAAGTAGCTTAATAATTATTAGGCCTCAAGTTTAGCCAATAATATAATGTTGATTCCTATAGGCACTACATCTGTGTTTAAATTGTAAGAACGTGTAAAGAGTGTTTACTATTGAATAGTTTTGTCTTGTCTGAAACCAATATTTCTCTTTCTTTCAGTGCGGACGATGTTTTTGATACAGAGGATGAGCAGGAAGAGGAAAAAGGTACAGTATGAATGCTGTCATCCAATATCACTGTTGACATGTTTAGTCTAAAAAAAGCTTTAATGAATAAACATTAATATAGTGCATATGGAGGTATTGCAGTAGTGAAGTTAGAGTGCTACTCCATAAAATGTGGGTCCAACAAGAGAAAGATTAAAAAACGATTAAGGTATGATATTAGGGGTGGGAATCGCAGGGTAACTCACAATACAATACATGATATTCTGCTCACAATAACGATAATATCACGATACAGCGATTCAGCAAATAATTAAAGGGCCAGTTTGCCAAATTTCAACCTCAGTCCTATCATGCTATTATGGGGAGTTAATGCCATTATGGTTGACATTAAGGTATGCTCTGTGCCTTTGGAGGACGCTATCCACTTCTCCAGTGGGCCTTGGAAAACCTCCGCATTCTCTGATGAAGGCCAGGGAGCTTGCTAAACTACACTTCCTCAATCTAGGACCGCCGCCTCCGAAATCACGTCTTGTTCAAAATCGTCAGGTCTGAAATGTAGACTGCAGACCTCGTATTTCGAATCTGTCCCGCTCTGACTCATTGCCTGCAGCGAAACGGTAGTATTTCACTCCAGCGTCTCTCACTGGGCCGTTCCTTTCAGAGGGAGGGGCGTAATGCATGCTGGGTGTTATATGTAGAATGGGCAAAACCACGAGCTGTTTGTACAACTTTCCCCACAGCTATGGCGCCAATTACAAATATTATTGCTTCTATTGATTACAGAGAACACCAGCTTTGACTGACAGTGGCTTTTTACATCGTTGGAGTGCCCCTAAAATTACTTACATGCTCATTATACATACTATAGATTAAAATGATAATTGCTTATTTCTCTATTCAAACTAATCAGGCTCTCACAGCGTATTTATCTATTTTACATCAGCACAAGAAGCAGAGATCTCCAAGTCAGGACTTGTCAGACCGACAGCCGTCTGCCCAGTCATCGTACAGCCTGAGATCGACGTTGAGGTAAGTGTTAATAAATAAAAATGGGAAAGAAACGAACAGCTGTTAATGCAATAGATTGTTCAACAACATCTGGGTTATTCCTCAATGAACTGTCCATGACCTGCACAGGTCAAAACAGTCCTCTTGCCGACACACATTTAGTAAAAAACGTGTTGGAAAATGTTGAAATTATCTTGATTTGCATGCAGTTGTTGACACATTTCCCATTTAACAGGTAAGCAGGCGAGGTGCTTTATTCCTAATTCTAATAAAACATAACAAACATTTCTGTTCAACTTCTAAAGCTTATCATCACTGGCTTGGTTGTTTATATTGTTCACAGCTCATTGAAGCTTCAGCAACAACTTAGGTAATGTCCCGCTTCTCCCCACTGTAGCACGAGTACTGTATGTCTGCTGCTTATTGTTGTAATATCATGATGCATGTTGCTATGGTTTTCCCTGTGTAATGTGAATTCATGTCTTTTTCACTTTTAAGTTATTCCATCCATCCAGTATCTATACCGCTTATTCTGTTCAGGGTTGCGGGGATGCTGGAGGTGGGGTATGCCCTGGACTGATCACCAGTCAATCACAGGGCTGACACTCATAGACAGACAACCTTTCACACTCACATTCAAACCCACTGGCAATTTAGAGTCTCCAGTGAATCTAACGAGCATGTCTTTGGACTGTGGGAGGAAGCCGGAGAACCCGGAGGGAACCCACACATGCACGGGGAGAACATGCAAACTCCAAACAGAAACGCCCACATCTCCGAATCGGGATTCAAACTAGGAACCTTCTAGCTGTGAGGCGACAGCGCTAACCACTGCACCCTTTAAGCCCTTCAGGTTATTCCGATTTCTAATATTCATTCCCACCATCGTGCCTCATACAGTCTTATTGACAATGTTTGTGATCATGACTGAACATATTCTTTTAAAGAGTAGTTTAACACTTTTTGGGAAATGTGCTGATTCACTTTCTTGCAGAGATTTAGACGAGAAGATTGATACCAAACTCATCTGTGTGTCAAATTTGAAGCTTGAGCCCAGAAATGGTTAGCTTAGCATTAAGAATGCATGAGAAGAGCCTAGTCTGACTCTATACAAAGGTAAAACGACACATGTGCCAACAAATCTTAAACTCAATAATTAACACATTATATCTAGTTTGTTTAATCCGCCCTAAACCAGCATTTTACTACTACTTCTACATTTTTTCCCTACGTGCTAATGAGAGCAGTAACTCCATGGAGCCTCCTCTTTCAGTCTTTATGCTAAGCTAAGCTAACAATTACCTGGCTGCAGCTTCATATTTCATGAACAGACTCATAAGTGATATCAAAATCTGGTCTAAGTCTCGGCTAGAATGCAAACAAATGTATTCCATCAAATTTTGAGTTGCCATGTGTGAATAAATTGGTTTGATTGCAATGGAGACGGAGGGAAAACAGTTCAGCGCTTTGACCGACTTTGTTCTGTGTGAAGGTGCTTCCTTGTCACTTTCGTGTAGCAAACAACAGACAAACGCCCATGATGTCTTCGTACAGAACCCAGAAGTATGGTTTGACTAAGATTCAAACCAAAACTGAGCCTCAAGGTAGACGAGATTAAATACAGGAAATAACGTGGGGCATCAGCAGGAAGAATTTCAGACTAACTAAAAACTTTAGAGGAATCAGGCGTAAATTTATAAGGCATACAATTTCAACAACAATTACATCAAACAAAATTCTACAAATATGTTTTACTCTTATTATTCTTTTTGTCTTTTTGTGGTGATTTGCACTCAAAAGGTACACCTGGGTTTTCATCTTGAAGCATTACTATAACATGATGTTAAGTCTACACATATCCATCTTTATCTAACACATGCACTGCCTTAGCCTCTCTATGTGTCTTGCTCTTGCACTTCTTCCTCTTGGTGTTTTTTTATTGTTATGATTTCATCTCGGTTTTGACCTTGAATGTTTGTTACGCCAGCCACTTAGCAGGCAAAGCTTTTTTTGATTAATACCTATTTTCCTTTTTGGATAAAATCAAGTAGAAATGAGTTCCAGTTCCTGGCATTTACAGGAAAAACAATCTCCTCTAAATTCAGTATTTGGAAATACTGCATGTACACTTGATGATAAAATATCTTTGGATTCGGTCGTTTTTACTCATAAGAGAAGAATACGCATTAAAACGTGCATTTAGGCCAATTATTTTGAACAAGATGTGAGTTGTTCCCATCGTATTTGTCCTGTTTTGTTTGCATCTCCTCATAATTACAGTGTCAGCATGGGATCCATCTCACAGAAAAGCATTAGTATGCAGTTAAATGCTTTCCTTCTCTCTGTGTGTAAATGTGGAATACAAATCTCCCCTCTTTGTCTTTATACTCTCCTAGCTGTCACTTTTGTCTCACTGTTTCACTTTAACAGATTGCAGTTCACCCATCTGGTCCCTCTGTCCCACCCAACCAGGAGCTTCCATCTGTTGATGACACACCGTCCGCTCTCAACGTATCCCCAGGTGAACAATTCCCTTGTACGTCTTCCGAAACCACGCTTCAGACTAATTCATCCTTTGTACTCTGTGCCAGCGAATCAGTGCGTCCAAATAAGTCACAGCCTTTACCCAGACTCCTCTGTGAATTAGGCGAACAAACGTCAGAGCAGCAAAGTAGTCCCTCTGCTCTGATGCCTTCTTTGCAACAAGAGCCGCGATCAGACAGTAGAGAGGAAATCCCTCCCTCAGAGGCCTCATGTGTGCATCCTCCAACTGCAGAGACGAATCTGAGGCTGACAACAGGAGAGGACATGCCGACGGACAGCCCAGAAAGTCGTCCTTTTCTTGAACTTCCTGCCCAGTGTGTCTCTGGCTATGAACGAGAGGTTGCAGAGGGATTGAGTGAACTTGTTGCAGGTGTATCAGAAGGTTCCAGCAGGTCTGCTTCACATCATAAAGACAGTACACCTGCACTTTTCTCTCCTGTGGCAGAGAGTCAGGCATCTCTGGGAGCAGAAGGTGAAGCTCCACCACCACCTGAACTCGCAGAGAACCCCTCAGTGAGTGCAGGTGTCACTGAGGTGAGCCAAAACGCAGCTCCTCAGTCTGTCTCTGCCTTGGAAGAGAGGAAAAATGCTCCCCAGATTTCCCCTGGCACGTTATTAGAGGATCCACCAAACACGTTGTCAGAGGTTTCCGAGCTGCAGACTGAGCGTGACGTTAACAGGAATCTGATGCAATCCATCGTCTTTATGAGTGGAGTCGTCTGCCTTTTGATAGTGTTGCAGGAACCCGCCGCCCTCTTCCTCATTGGACTATTTCTGGTCTTGCACCGTTTGTGATTACGCCACTAAAGTTCACTCACTCAGAGACCTGTTCTCAAGTTAAGTGCCTTTTCATGATTCCAAAAAAAGCAAAGAGTAAAAAAAAAGACGAGTTTCCTGTTCAAGTTGTGTGTCAGTGTGTGTTTTCATCAAGTTAAAGACTTATTCGGTTACGATGGGAAAATCCAAAGCAAGGACAAAGTATTAAAAATATTTTCGTGTATTCTGTTGGATAAAAAATAGAGTTGTTAATAATATATAATAATTTCCCAATTTCTACCACCGAATTGTGATCACTCTAATACTTAGGCACAGATATAAGTGGTCTGCAATTATTTGTGTGTGTGTGTGTGTGTGTGTGTGTGTGTGTGAATTATTGTTGTCAGTGTAGCTGGGATTTGTGTCTATAACCACACTGCCATGATTTTACGTTTTGTGAATTCCATGTGTTATTGTGTCTTTAAGAAGGGACAAAAAAAAACATTACCATAAAGAGACTTATTATACAAATGTAGTTTTGTTTACAAAATGCAAAAACAAGACATGTTATGTGAAGTATTTTGCCTTAATGCCAAAAATAGAAAACCTGATCATCTATGTAGTCAATATTAGTTTGAACTGGTTGCTACTTGTGGGACAAAACAAATGAAAACTGTCCTGTGTGACGTGTGAAAGTGATCATTAGAAAACACCAGCCTCCTCTGTATTGCACATCAAGTAACACATACGTACAACTGACCATATTCACAAGGCAGCCATTACTCTGACATCTTGTCAGGATGGGAAGCTAAAGCACTGTCATGATGTCTTACTGCTGGTTTCTGGATTGTACATCATATAAATATGACAGATAATCTTCATTTCAACACCTCCTGATTGATCAGCAACTGAGAAGACAATAAACAGTGAGAATCTGGAGAGAAATCGGACGATATTTCAAATTAAAACAACATAATTGATAACCCAGAAGCTACGGCCGGAAACCAGCTAGTGTTTCAGCATTCAGCTACTCCCTAGCTAATATAGTTGTTAGCTAGGAAGTAGCTGAATGCTAACTTCTAGGTTATCAAATAGGTTGTTATGTTTACGCTTTTACGATTGTATCATATAAGGGCCTGTGTCCACTAACAGCATTATTTACACTTGCAGCGACTATTTTACTATACACAAAACCAGTGACTCAGCGTTTTAAGCGCTCAGCGTCCTCAGCGTAAAACACCCTCACAACTCCGCACTGGATAATTCCACTTCTCCATCACCGGACAATTATAATCAAGAAGGGCCGGGTATTCCGATGACAACTTTGTCAACAACTATGGTGGAGGAGAAGCTAATCATCATTTTTTCGAGGGTTCAATTTCCAGGTCTAGAGCTGTTGCTAATGACAGGACACGACTCCTTTCCATCGTTTTTATGTTTTCTTTGTAAACAGTAAGCACCAATGAGAGGCGCTCTCAAATTGAGGTTGTGTGCGCTGGCAGCGCAAAAAACACTGTTAGTGGACACAGGCCCTTATACGATACAATCGTGAAAGCGTAAACAGAACAACATGTTTGATAACCCAGAAGCTACCATCAGACAACAGCTCATGTTAGCATTCGACCTCTTCCTTAGATAGCTAGGACAGTACACCTTTCTTATCAAATTCTAAAAAGACAATCAAAAAGAAGTGTTAACATTCAGCCATTTTCCAGTTAATGGTAATATTAGCTATGAAGCAGCCTCACCTAGACAAAGCACTACTAGCAGTTGAAGTTTCCACCCTGAGCATGACGTCAGAGGAAAATGGCCGCAGTGTGAATATGGTAAATTGTCTTCCTGTTCTCTTCCTAGTAAACCCATATTGTTGTCATTGCACAGGACAGCATTTTATAGCACTTCTTTGACATCCTCACAGACAGACTGATGCCCTGAATGATGTGTTTGAAGTGATGAAAGTTTTTGCAGTGTATTGCCATTAAAACACGGTCTCATACCCTGTACTGCTCTGTTTTTGTTTATTTCTCCTCCTTTTCATCCACTCTGCCGGCGTACTGTGTGCATGTCAGCTTCATGCACGGTAATGGCCCTGCAGTGCAGAGCAGAACATTTTACACAGACTGACTGACACACCACGAAAATAACATCAGAGCCTTTAGCGCCTCTGTCTCTGGAGCGCACTCAGCTTCGCTTGAAGTGGAAATACACACATAGCAACCTGAGCTGCAGATAGAAGCCAAAGGTCACGCATTGCACTGAAGTCATGGTGTCATGCTGGAGTGCATTACACACTGGCCATTGTAAGCTAAGAGCGCTGTTTGAGAGCTGACAATTCTCAGGAAACCTCCTCTAGTGCAACATGATGAGCTGTCACAGACTATTTCTGATTATAGGCTGATATTTCAAACATGTCGTCTTTCTTTTTTGCCTTTAAGGGTCCTTTATGTCCGACTGAATCCACCCTTTTTTTAAACCTTATATAAACCTTTTTCACTTCAAACCCCTCCTTACATGTCAGGTATCCTCTGGATTATGCAGATTACGTATGAGGCCTTAAAACATTATTAATCAGAGCACACAGGTTGAAGTGATTAATTTGTGTGACGGTCACATAGCTCGAGTGTTGAATGTATTAAAAATTAAAGCAGACTTAAAACTGACCCAAGGAGGATAATCGGCGTAATTTTACAACAGACGTGTTAAACTGAAATTTCAACAGAGGTTGTGTGAGTGTTGTGACATTATTACCAAACAGGAGTTTAAGGCGGTATTTTCTCTCTGTGATGTCACTCTGAGGGGAAGTGTAGCTCGCTCAAGTAGAGATATTTCATCACAAGAAGCAGTTAAACTGTTAGAAGTAGCTTAACTCGAACTGTATCATAAGGAAGCCAAACGGTTGTAGATTTCAACCTCCTGAAGGCGCTAAAGGAACAGTCTGATCTTAAGGATTCATCCTCTGGAGACCATGCATGTCTGTACACATTTTAGATGTTCAGTTCAGTTAGCATAAGCTAGCAGCTAAAAAGCGAACCAAGATCAAATCTATCACCCGCCTCCTTTTATTACACAAAACACAACGTGGAAACATTTCTCAGACTCATAAAAAATTGGTGCTCTCGATGTCTTTTTGTGCGGCCTGGAAGAAACAGATGACAGAAACATCAACAGATGAAACAGCACCCTCTAGTGTGGCAGTAATAAACATTAGCCCTTTTTATATTGCAGTTCCGTCACAGCGCCTGTTACGCTGCCTTTGCCATTTTACATTGAACCGAGCAATGCTGCCGTAAAGCTGCCCCAGTGTAGGGAAGCAAAAAGATGTGTGACATGTAAACAACCAGCGAGGGCTTCACATACACACACATATGGCGATGGTCCACCCTGCCAGCTCTGCCTTTTACACTGACGCCATTTCACCTCTGTTAGCCTTCTCCTGAGCGGTGGAACGACTTTGACCCACCATTCTGCCTGTGCATTTTACATTAAAGGTGAGGCATAACAGTCCCGGCTTGAACTCTCAAAGTAAAAAGGGCGACAGTGACGACCAACCCTTGAATCAACCCTTGTAACCCCTAAAACAGGATGACATAAAAGTTAGAATGAATTTAAAAAGGGATGTATATGTGTGCATGTTAAAAATGTTAGAAATTGAAAATAAAAGGCAAAAAAAATTAGAATGAAAACACCGCATTCTGAATGGGATGATGGTTGTGGTGATGTTTTAAGAATCTCAAGAAAAATTCAATATTTATAGTTTAATTCTAAAAAACCTGGCCTGACATTCCTCCAGAGCAGAGGACCCAGAATCCCTTGCTGCTGCCCTGTCAGGCCTGTCTGTATCATTTTGGGGCATCCAGTCAGACCAGTGCTGTCTAAAAGACCATGGAGACCAATGAGGTACACAGTTTGTTGACAGCTGGAGACAACAGACGCGTCACACATGATGCCAGAGAGAGAGACGGTTAGAATAAAACATCACTTTCAAGTTATGGCCTACAATACTGCACAGGTCCGCCTCTCCCTCCCCCTCCCTCCCCTTCTCTCCCCCTCCCTCTTTCTCTCTCCATCTCTCCGAATAAAACCGACGGTTTCCGCGAATGTGCGAGCTGCCTCCTTGCAAGCAGCCATAATTGGGATTATTCAGGAATAATTCGCCTAATCCAGCCGCGTTGTTTTTCTGTGTTCTCCTTTTTTTCTGAATCGTGATTTCGACAAGCGTCGGCGATGTGAATTTCCTCGTGACATCGCTGGATTTGTCACCCGCCTCAAAAAGATGCATTTGTTCTTCTGTCATGGAGGCTTTTTATTGTGGACTATTAAGATGTAGTCCACCTTCGCTGGACAGCAAAACAAAGACTGCATATTAGCAGTTCAGGGTAAATACATCGCCTTTTTTTTTTTGACTGAAAGATGGGAAAAAGAGACGTATCGAGGCTGTTGTCTGTGTGGACTAATTGTTCTGGTGCCACTAGCAAATATACATGCCAAGACGATTCATTTAGGGGATGCGCGATCTTTTTTTCCTCTCTATCGTTTGTGGGTGGGTTATTATAAGCATTGAAAATCTGACATCATTTGGATTTATATGAACAAGAACAAGATATATATATTTTTGATCGCGTCTGTTCCTAGCCTCCTGGAAATCCATCTTCGACGTGATGCAACATAAAATCTGTTTTGTCGGATGATATTCAGACACAGAGCAAAATGAACACATCCCTCTGTATGAGACTGTAAAAGGGTGGCAGTGGATATTTTTTATACATGTCTCTTATTTTGGCAGAGTCCTCCTCATCCTGGATTTGTTTGATCAGCTGTTGATTATTAGGACATCGCCTCCATCGTCTTATGTTTATTATATGTTGCTCAATTTCCTAGCGATGGATTTATGCATAACAGGTGTTGTTTGAGCTCGAGAGCACAGCACGAGCATGAGGCTTTATTATGTGTTTTTCTCTCGATTTGACAAGCGGTGAAACAAAGCGACTGGGATCCTTTTATTGTTTTTTGTTTTTTTTTCTACCGTGCGAGACGAACAGCCCCCCCACCACCCTAAAAAAAAAGCAGAAAATGAGGCGATGAAAGGTAGGTTATCATCCTCCTCTCTCTTCCTCACACAAACACACACACTCACGCGCAAACATGCACACACGTACACACACAGCAGAGGTGATTTTGACACCTGTTCATCTGTTTTTTTCACTCCAGCCCGTGTTTCAGGCCTAGCTGACATGGCAGCCATCTAATCAGGTGAAATGATATTTGTCAAGGTGGCAGAGGGCTGTTATGTAGGGGGAGAAATAAGGCTACAGTTAGAGCAAATCACATTGTGTATCATGGCCTACATAGACAAGGCCCACCCAGACTAGCACAGCTATGTTTTATCACCACCTTAGGACTGTAAATGTTTATTTCAGGGAGGCAGTTTGTTTGTTTTTTGATTGAATTATCACATTTTTATCAATCATGTCTTCCTGAAAAGAGGCTGATTTACTGCTAATGCTAAAACACTAAAGCCTCGCTATCACATTCCTCTTCCTGTACAGTAAAATGTCTCACTTGTGGGCACACAAAGGCCTATGATATAAAACCAAATGGCTGCCTGCTCTGCCATTATATTCTCATATTTGTTACGTTTTTGTTAGATCACACCCTCTGCTCCTTAACCGTCTATCTTGACACGCACGGAGCAGCAGAGACAAAGCATAAAATGTTCTTCGCTCATTTACAACATCTCTGTTTGTTGGACATGCCCAGTGTTGGTTGTACTGTGTCTGCTCCATCCCCCCTGTACACCCCCATGCATTCACTCAAACACCCACACTTGCACAAAGTATGTGAGCTGTTGTATCTTAGCAACGGGCAAGGTAATTACTGAGAGAGCCAAGGAGCTGGCATGCTGTAGAGCTGCTGATCTGATCCCAGCCATAGAGAAACAGGAAGGCTGAGATTTCCACTGTGTTGTCCAACACAGCACTTCTGTATCAATGATGCTAAATGGGAGTTTTGTTTCTGTAAGTGTTGCTGTTGTGGAGCTAGCAAGAAAGTCAGACATCTTGTTTTTCATTCTTGAAAAAAAATGTGTGTCTCTGTTCGCAGGTGGGGAGGTTGTGGACAAAGAGGAAAGATGAGTCTGTCATGTAGAAAAGATCCTTACGGCCTCGCCTTGTAAAGACGAG
Organism: Semicossyphus pulcher; assembly: GCF_022749685.1. NCBI lineage: Eukaryota > Metazoa > Chordata > Actinopteri > Labriformes > Labridae > Semicossyphus > Semicossyphus pulcher. The sequence goes on from NW_027211637.1 coordinate 25,228,491, forward strand.
AGAGAGCCGAGGGAGACGACGGCTGTAGGAGGAGGATCAGTAGTGTTTATAAAAGGGCCGAACCAGGCAGGCTCAGGTGGAAGGTGATAGAATGGCTAACCAGAGCTTTGCCATCGATGGCCCCGGCAGTTTGCTGGCTGTGCTCGCCTCGCAGAGCGGACTGGCAAGAGGCGGCAGCAGCAGCAGCAGCAGTGACGGCAGCAGCAACAGTGGAGGAATCTCTGCCACAGATGTGTCCGCCTACTTTAAGCTGGTCTTCTTGGGTTTGATCATCTGTGTCAGCCTCGTAGGCAACCTACTGGTCTCCCTGCTGGTCCTACGAGACAGGACACTTCACAAGGCTCCCTACTTCTTTCTCCTGGACCTGTGCCTGGCCGATGCAGTCCGCTCCGCCGCCTGCTTCCCCTTCGTGCTGGTTTCCGTCCACAACAGCTCGGCCTGGACTTACAGCGCCTTGAGTTGTAAAGTTGTGGCTTTTATGGCCGTGCTGTTTTGTTTTCACGCTGCCTTCATGCTGTTTTGTGTGGCCGTCACCCGCTACCTTGCCATCGCCCACCATCGATTCTACGCCAAGCGCATGACCATCTGGACCTGCGCCGCCATCATTTGCATGGTGTGGACTCTGGCCGTCGCCATGGCCTTCCCACCCGTCTTCGATGTGGGGACGTACAAGTTCATCCGTGACGAGGATCAGTGCATTTTTGAACACCGCTACCTGAAGACCAACGACACCCTGGGCTTCATGCTCATGCTCGCTGTGGTGGTCCTGGCCACTCATGGTTTCTACGCCAAGCTGCTGCTGTTCGAGTACCGGCACCGCAAGATGAAACCGGTCCAGCTGGTGCCGGCTATCAGCCAGAACTGGACCTTCCACGGTCCTGGGGCCACAGGTCAAGCCGCGGCTAACTGGATTGCAGGGTTCGGTCGTGGTCCCATGCCGCCAACTCTGTTGGGCATCAGGCAGAATCTACACAATCAACACCGGCGGCTGCTCGGGATGGAGGAGGTGAGGTCTGAGCGGAGGCTGGGCAGGATGTTCTACACCATCACCCTGCTCTTCCTGGTCCTCTGGGCTCCCTACATCGTTGCGTGCTTCTGGAGGGTGTTTGTCAAGTCCTGCACCATCCCTCACAAGTACCTGTCCATCACGGTGTGGATGAGCTTCGCCCAGGCCGGAGTCAACCCCATCTTCTGTCTCCTGCTCAACGAGGACCTGAGGAAAGTGCTGCGAGCTCACCTGCCCACCTACTGGAGGACTAAACAACACCTGCCCCAGGACGAGGCCTACTGCATTATGTGATAGCTTAAAAAGGAGAATGTTTCAGGTTTTAAAGGGAAACTTGGAGAATAGACGTGATGTAATGCACCTTGGTTAAGTGTCTGTTTTGTTGTGTTGCACAACAAAATCAAATTTTTGCCAACAAATGCAGGCACAGTGCCATTTCATTAAGAATGTTGATATTTGAATAAATGTGACCGGTGCAAAGGTTTGACCAGGGCGGTTAGAATGGCCCTGGTAGCTCTTTTAACGGTTTGTATTTCTGATGATGTACTGTATGATTAATAAATAGGAAAGATCACAACAATCACCACTCCAACTAAGTGTGACAGATGCCATTTTAAAATAATGTTGCCTTATTTCAGTGGGACACGCCCCAGAGCTTTCAACTGAGAATGAGTTTGTGTGTCACATGAGGCACAAAACAGACACGCAGAGGTTTGAAATCCTTGAAGAAATGTGCTGCGGACTGTGAATAGAAAGTGTTGATCAGAGCGTTACTAACTCTGAAACACATCAAGGAACTCAAAAGGGTCTGAATGGATTTATAGACCACCCCGGACGCCTTTTCATGTAATTCAAAGGAGACTGCAGAATATTGAATGGACCCAATAACCTTGGATACATTTAAATAGCTGTTGTGAACCCAAGAAGCCCCTAACATGCTTGATTTTTTGGACTTGATTTAGGGCGTGTCAGGTTTCTTTGTATCATAAAAAAATTGCCTGTTTTCCTTTATTTGTAAACTATACATGTTAAGCAGATGACACTATTTTGAAATATGACTTGATTTCATATTGTATAGACTGTACAGGAATGTATATTCCTGCTTGTGTGTTTTTATATAGCAATTGTGTGTATGTGTGTGCGAGAGGAAAAGGTAGAAGAAGAAGAAGAAGAAAAGAGGCTGGAGGGAGACGGATGAGAGAAATAATGATGATAGAATAGGTTCCAGTTATATTGAGTCAGTGTGAAAGCAGCCTCATCTTGGTGTCTCAAAATCATGCAAAATTGAACAATCATCACATGGAAATTAATCCTCTAAATGGATTTCCGTAACTGAAAATGTAGTCTGATTTTTTAATGTACGAGCAAATGGGAACTTTAGATGGATAATGAAAAAGGGGACCGAATAATTAGAAAACAACACTTGTACATTGCAAACAGGCCATAGGATTTAATGACTTGAATGATGATGTGAATTACGCTGTTTGAAAAAAAAAAAAAAATCATTAGCAAATGAACATTTATTTGCAAATGATGATCTTGGGAATGTTTTAAAGTAATGTTATGCTCTCAGAAGAATACAAAAAAATGAGGAAATGAAGTGGCACTTAATTTGAAGGAAACTTGAATGTTACCAGGCCCGTTTGTATTTCCCTTCTCAACATAAACGTCACTATTTCAGTGTCCTGGATTTCAGTAAATTCAAATCTAAACAGGTGGGAAAACAACCCCAGAGGTGTTTGGTGTATTGAAACCGGCTTAGACTACATTAAATTGTCTCTCCAAATTAAGATTCATGTAATACAAAATGTCAGACCTACAGTATGTTAGGCATAGGTATATTTGTGCAGTCAATTTTTCTAAATGTGGACACTTGCACAGCATACTGTATTAGCATGCATTCCACTGCATTTCATAGATTCAAGACTGTGGGTTACAACTTGTACAGATAATGACACGGAAAGACGAAGCGAAACGTGAACTGAGGTCCATAATTTTTACGTCTGGCATTCCTTCGCGAGATGATATTCTGTAACTGTACAGTTTAACTGAGGTGGTTCTTTTTCCCACTCATCAATAAAGACTCTACTTTTGATGCAACATGAGTCATGACCTGCCTGGATGTTGACATATCTGGATCCCTGTGGAGAGCACTTCACAGGAAATAGACCACTTTACGGTAAATGTAACACAAAATACATTTGGTGTGTGTTTTACTTGAGGATACCGAAAAACCCCACAAATCTATTTTGTACACTTCGCTGCATGAAATGAAAAAAGTTATCTTTCCTCTCCGTTGAGCACTAACCAAAAACCGTTCCAGACTCAAAATGTGATTTTTAGTACAAACTTTTGAAAACTGTGGAGATGGGTTCATAGATACACACAAAGCACTGAGGAGATGTCTACAAATTTGATTTGTTATACACGTCTTAAACTGGACGACTATGTGGGGACAAAACAATTTGGCAGGATCCAACAACAAGTAGTTAAGCTAACGCTAGTTCACCTAGACATTCCTGCAATAATAAAATAAATGAAAGTTGAGATTATGTACCTTAAACTAACCAGAAACTAGCATGACTATGAATTAAAATAACAGGTTAATGGTAAATGTTTAAAGCACAAACAGAGAAGAGTCACTAAGTCAAGAAATATCACTTAAAAGGCTAAGCGTTGGAGTTAGCTAACATTAGCTACCGTAAGCTACTGTTAATACCAGAAGGCTTCAATCCCTGACTGTACTGAATTGAGCAAAGATGTGTTTTGTTTAATGTGAATTCAACTTGTAAGAAATAGATATATTTCTACCTTCAGATGTTTTGTAGTCTGGCTTTGAAACAGTGAATGAAAAACTAAAGTTAGCTAACATTAGCTGCTGTAAGCTACGGCTAATACTAAGTAAAGTTCAGCAAAACCCTTGACTGTACTGAATTGTGCAAGAGTGTATTTTATATTTATTTAATTTAACTTGTAAGAGATACATAAAGATGTTATGTATTCTGGCTTTTAACAGTGAATAAAAAACTAAGGTTAGCTAACATTAGCCACCGTAAGCCACGTCATACCACACCAAGTGAAGATTAGCAAAATCATTGACTGTACTGAATTGTGTAAGGACGTATTTTATTTTTTGTGAATTCAGCTTGTAAAAAGAGTGGTATTTCTACTTTCAGATGTTATGTCACCTGGCTTTGACCACTGAATCAAATAACAAATATATTACAAGGTCCTTGCTATAAAAGCAAAGAATGAGAGAACTCAATCATAGAAATACTGAAGGACAAACTCCAAAATTCATTAACATTTGGTCTTAAATTCAAGCGATATTGATGCTACAACGCGCAATCTTTTTTTTCTTTTAAACAAATCTTATAAAAGACAAAATCCAGAAATAATCATGTAAATATAAAAAGATGTGCCCCTGTACCAAGCTTTGTAGGTGGCAGCTGTGAAAGCGAGACATGGGGTTAAGGCTGTATCCAAATCGCTCATTTGACCTGAAATAAACGATCTATCTTTTGAATTTCACATAGTATGCTTGTGGATGAATATAAGTTAATTTGCAAGTAAAAACACCTTTGTATGTTGTTAAGGGTTAGCTGCTCTGCACAATAATGATCATAAAGTACATATAAAATACTGGATCAAATAGAGGTCACAGATTCCACATTTACAGCAAACTTTATGCAAAACCCTTTCAACATAATTATGCGTCAGACAAAATAAAGTGGAAAGGTGGAGAGAAATAATATTCTAAACCTTAATCAGGGCCTGATTAAAACCCAGCCATTGGATGTCTGTTCTTGATAAACAATTTGCCCGTATTTTGAATTTGAATGAGAGATAATTTCTATTGTCTTTATTTGTGCTTTCAGACTGTGGCTGATGGAAAATATGTTTCCATAGTGAGCAGCATCTACTGTGTGATCATCCTCTAAACAGTCCAGGTTTAACAGGTTGCATTGGACTCTGCCTCTGTGTCTCACCAGAACTGATGTTAAAGATTCATCTAAAGGGCTTATTTTTAGTTTTCTTCCCACTTCTCTCCAAGATACACCACAACAAAGGCTGTCTTACTCATTTGTGAGAACTTATCCTCGCCCACTGTATGTTCCGAAGATGCAGGGTTGTGCACAGGCTCTGCTGCGTTGTCCTCACAGAGCGTTCGGTTCACACAGGAGAAGTTTTGTGTTGCTCTCTTGGAAACGATTCTTGTTTTTTTTTTTATCAGCACCTATCCTGCCTGTTTCAAACAAAGCCCCGTCCTGACCTTCCTAGACAGCAACCATTCATTGTGCTTTCACTCCCACACAGCCACATCCGTACGTCACAACACCTTCACCAACCTTGAGAGGTAAACAATCAGGTCTAGGGGCGCTGCATTTGTGCATAAATCATCTATAATGTGTTTGAAATGTGAAATCACATATTCAGACCCTCACTGTGACTTTTTCAACCTGCTTCCACAGTTTTTAGATAATTGTGTATTTCTTTCTCTCACACTGAGACAGTGCAAATAGAGTGGGGATGGTAATGTGAAAGTAATGTCACGCATCGCCATGATACATTAGTCTGACATGCAACACTAATGTACAATCTTCATAGCTTGTCTAGACCTGGTAAACAGACATTTCTACACATGTAGGGGCTTGGATGTGCAGTCGTGACCTATCTCAGTTTTTCCCAAAATGGGGGCCAGGACCCGGCAAAATTGTTGGAGCAGATAATTTAGGGGTCAGCAAGTCAGCTCAACAAAAACAGGTATAATGTTAAAGATTATTTTGTTTTAGTTGTAAAAAAAAACTGGATACTCGCAAAAATGCTCACAGCTCATATTCAACTGGAAGGTTGGGAACCTCTGATGTACGATAAAGTTTAAGGTGTACCTGCAACTAACTACACTGTGCTGGTGTTAACAATGTCTCATCACCAAAACCTTCAACATTGATGAATCTGAGGACATTTTTGGTTTAATATTGGTACTTTACAGAGGATCGTAACAAATGAAAGTGTTGAACAAGACTACATAGCAGTGCTTATTTCTATTAGCATGCTAACATTCCCACAGTGATGATGCGAGCAGGTATCTTTACTGTGTTCACCTTCTTAGTTTAGTGTGTAAATTTAGCACATTACTCCAAGTGTATATCATCTAACAAATTGAAATTGAAATCAAATTCAAATTGATCTGATGTTGGCACTACGTAGATTGAAAGTCAGAGGAACACCAAAGTCATGGGGTTTATCTTTCAGAGCCCTAAATCTGTCCATGTCAGTGCCATTGATCTATTAATATATGTCACTCAAAGCCACAAAGTCGTCCATGAAGCCGCTCTGAAAGCAAGGCTAAATCATCATTATAAATCTGACATCATAATAAATATGATTGATAAACAAACAAGCAGAAGATTTCACTTTGGGTGCCGGTTTAGCTCAGCTGTTAAATCACGCGCCCTATGTACATAGGCTACAGGACTCGTTGCGGCGCCCCTCCCTCGGAAAGGAACGGCCCAGCGAGAGAGGCTAGAGTGAAATACTACTGTTTTCGCTGCAGGCGATGGCTCAGAGTGGTACAGAATCTGAAATACGACAAGAATATAACGGGGTAAACAAAATCTTCAGGTCTGCAGTCTACATTTCAAACCTGACGATTTTGAACGAGAGGAGGCGGCCGTCCTAGATTGAGGAAGTGTAGTTTAGCGAGCTCCCTGGCCTCCGCCGGATGACGCGTTTCACGTAGTCTGGCGGAGGTTTTCCAGGGCCCATTGGAGAAGAAGATAGCGTCCTGCAAAGGCACAGAGGGAAAAAGCATTTTTGGCATTAGCTCCCCATAATAGCATGATAGGACTGAGGTTGGAAATCTGCGAACTGGCCCTCTAACCTTTTTTGGTCATACAATTGGACCTTGAAGCCTTTCACGGCATGAAAAGATGTTGAAACAACCAAAAACCTTTGCTCCTACTACAATATAAATGTATGGCTCGCTCCAAATGCAACCTTACATTTCAACACATGCTTTAGTCATTGATGTAGGGGGAATCCGGTGTAGCTCTCAAAGACCCACACAGTGACTAACACGTCCTACACTGTAGGTTTGACCGCCATATAACATGCTCTCCTGAGTTATTTTTAAATTCTGTTGTTTCAAAAATATTCTGTGACAAATGAAACAAAGACGTCTGACAGTTACAGTAGTTTATTCGGCATGTGCGTTAAATAAATTATATTAATCTGCAACCAGCATGAAAACACACACAAACAAATAGAGAAGTACAAAGACATACTCAAAAACTCGCTTGTTGGTCTTTTGTGATGATGAACTGGATATGCCCACTGACTTATTCTGAGTTCGATGTCATGCACATGTCCTCAAATGCAAACAGGCAATTGCAAAACTGACAGCAAAATAAGGCGGTTACTACATTGATTACGCTGCTTAAATAACAGTTACATAAATAGTGAACTAGATCTATGCCAGAGGGAATGTTAGAGTGATACAAAGTGTTGGATCTGGTTTTTCTGGAAGATTATGTTGTATCCTCTTAACATGAATTCAGTCATATCATTACAAGTCAGAGGTAAGCCATGACACATGCATGGGAGTAGTGCTCTTTCTGTCTTTGTGTTGGAAAGCGAATTCTCAGATGCAGCCGTAGGAGTACTGACACACACACACATACGCGCACACACACACACACACACACACACACACACACAAAACCCCAACCCCTTGGATTCCAAAGACATCCCTACCACCTACACAGCATGGTGTTCTATCTGATTGCACTTGAGTATCATTAAATTAAACGTTAAACGCAGCCGGTTACATTCCAGTGAAAATCTACACACTCGTTTATTGGACGGTTAAGGAGTCGGTGTGGATGGAAGCATTTCATTGGTGGATCAGTCACTTTTGCTCCCGCCTCCAGATGATGACCATGCCGGTGGAGTCGGCAGAGGCCAGTAAACTCTCGTCACAGTTGAAGCTGACATCAAGCACCGGCCCGCCGTGACCCTGCAGCTTGTTCACTATCGCCTTGGTGTTGCGTTCGACGTCGAAGAAGTAAACACAGGCGTCCTCGCTGCCAGTCACTGTGTCAGGAGATGAAGAAGTTTAATGGTGGAGAGAATATACAAGGAAAAAATAGGAATTAATTATGGATGGTTCATTAAAACTACTCATTTTGGATTGAAAATGAAAAATCTCAGTGTCCCGAAACAACCTCGAGAGAGACAGTATTAAAACCACTATTAAGCAAAATAGAGCCATTACATTTCTAAAAGGGAAAAATATATATTTCAAGGTGCAGCTCAAAACTCTTCTGAGATACAGATACAAGACCAGTTATACCTCAAAACACTTCTCAGGTGTCCTTAGGTTTGAGTTCATGTTTTTATCAGTCGCTTTTGTAAAAAACTGAATGACTACATTATAAACAGCAGTTTCTCGAGGGTATTCTGGAAGTGAGAAACTTGTTAATTGGAGACAGAAACCCGATAATTTAAACGCTGAGATGTCTTGAAAGTTGGTCGTCCGGAAATAAAGGTGAGGAAAGTCAAGTAAGGTGAAACTCTGAGGTAAAGCAGTGTCAAATGTCACCGCTCCCGAGTAAACAACTTGAAAGACTTTGATTTAATATACACACAAGCTAACAACGAGTAAGGTTACTTAATTGGTATTTACTTTGGTAATTATCTTTTAACAAAAACAGTTGTGTGCCCTATTTTCAGATTTGATGACCTGCAGCACTTAAAGGAGCAGTTCGCCCCTGGACAAAGCGCCTGTCAGTCAATGCTGTCGTTCTCTGTAATCGATAGAAGCAATAATATTTGAAATTGGCGCCATAGCTGTGGAGAAAGTTGAACAAACAGCTCGTGGTTTCGCCCATTCTACATTCCTACAACACCCAGCGTGCATTGCGTCCCTCCCTCTGAAAGGAACGGCCAAGCGAGAGACGCCGGAGTGAAATACTACTGTTTTCCAGTCAAGGACATTGATCGCTGCAGGCGATGGCTCAGAGCGGTACAGAATCCAAAATACGAGGAGAATATACCGGTGGATCGTCGGAAAAATCTTCAGGTCTGACAATTTTGAACGAGACATGACATCAGAGGCAGGCGTCTGAGATTGAGGAAGTGTAGTTTAGCGAGCTCCCCGTAATAGCACGATAGGGCTGAGGTTCAAAATCAGCGTACTGGCCCTTTAATAAATACTGATCTAACATTCTATTCAAATACAGCAGGAACTTCTTACCCACACAGGCCCCCTGTCTGAAAGACATGAGGGGGCAGAAGATGCTATGAACGAGCTGGGAGCCGTGCTGGATAGGGAAGCTCCTCTTCAGCTGTAGTGTACCATCATTGTCCACCACCCTGCCAACACAAAGGTATCAAACCTAATCAAATCCAATGCAACATTTAAATACATCTTTATACAAGCCACACCACTGAAAACAGCTTTAATTATATTGCAGCACAGTGGAGACAAAACTGCCTGTTAATAAACAGTGACTCACTCTTACACACTGACCTGTACAGCAGCAGCTTATTAACACAGGCGTTGACCAGCAGGGAGGGGTCTCTGGCCTCTCGGCTAATCCAGGACCGAGCAGAGATGCTGCAGATGGAGCTGCCTTCACTCACCACCAGACGCTTGGCTTTGGTCAGCTTCCCTGTAGGGGGGGGGCAGGCAGACACAGCAGAGACCGGCAGAGACACATCAATCGCTATTCCTCCCAACCAGTGACATCGTCAGTGTAGGACACAGATACTAATGATAATTTAGTCAGCGCACACTTTACCCTCTGCTGAACGTTGTGAGCGTACCTGTGGCCATGTCAAAGAGGAAGGAGAAGATGCTTCCTCTGTCGTCACCAGCCCAAAGGATCCTCCCCGGAGCATCAAAGGAGAGAGACAGCACGCGGCCTGTCAGCTTACTGGAGCCCCCCTTCACCTTCTTCCCAGTGGAGATGTTCACCACCTGCAGGTGGTGCTTGCTGTTTCCCACCTGCAACACAGAAACTGGGAGTGAGGACCCTCATTACTTCCACAGGGCAGCACTGAGAGACCGACTGAGAGGAAGTGCACAATTTGATCTTTGTTAATATATGTACACAAACACGTTGACATCGTTATGGGGACTTTTACGACACACACGTTCTGTTTTTCCTGTAGCTGTGGGGACTTTAAAGTCACACACGTTCTGGTTCTAGTAACATCGTGGGGACACGAGCTGACAATAAATGGTTCAAATATCATTATGGGGACTTTTACTCACACACTTTCTTGTATTGATATTGTTGTGGGGACTTTTTCTTCCTAATGTTGTCGGAACTTTTTAGTGGTGAAGACTTTTACTGACACACATGTTCTGGTTTGAATTCTGTGTAGGGAGTTTAACTGAAACACATTCTGGTTTTCTTGCCGTTGTGGGGACTTACGCTTACAAACTTTGTTGGTTTTCCTTTAATTGTAAGAATTTTTAATGACACACACAATGTAGATTAGAAAATGTTGAGGTGGCTTTAACTGATACAAACATCCTGGTTTAAATATAGTTGTGGGGCCTTTCACTGACACACACCGTCTGGTTTTTCTGTCATTGCGTGGACTTTTACTTGCGAACAATTCTTGATTAAATAACTTTGAGGGGACTTTTACTGTTACACACTTTCTGTTTTAAATACTGTTGCGCACGCTTTCACTGACACACATGAACAGTTTAATTCTCAAGGTCTAATCACCTCTATTAAATCTGTAATCTGTTTTGACCAATACAGGGCAGCTCTGGGCAACAGACCAGTTAAACCTGTACAAACCAGAAACACGTCTCGTCGTCCTATAATGTTATTGCTTGTTGTGGTACTGACTATCTTAAAAAAAACAAATATCCATCTCCCTAATGTTCTGTGTAATGAGTCACAAATAGACAGTGTTGGAAACAACTGTGCTTTCATTTTACATTATGCTCAGTAATTAAAGTATTTGCCATTAAAAAGAAGAGTAAAAATTAAACCATCCAACCCTTTTGTTTTCAGTGACAATAGATGCACTTAAATTTTAATCAATGTCTGCACAGTATAAATATATATTTTAACTAATTTGGAATAATGAGAAGCTACTGTTGGGAGGTTTGGACTCTGTATAATTTAGTGTTTAATTAACATTATTCACACACAAAAATAAAACAGGGTTTTTGAGTAAATTAAGATGCATGATGATTAATTCATCTTACAGAATGTTGTGTACGCTGAGGAGGAAATAAAAGTTGCTTAAGGCGTCGTCAGTAATTGGGGTTTGTTTCAGGTTAAACCAGAACCAGAGTAGAGCAAGGTTTCTCCTTTCTTCATAACTCTGAACAACGTATGTCAGAAAAGTGGCTTGTGCCTTTTAATAACAAATAAAAACAGCTGGCTGTGGGGTAGAGGGTACATGACAAAAAAATACCATGGTATTTGTCAGGGTATAAATTAGTTCTTATATAGTCTTTCACATGACCTAGTACTAATGACAACAGTGTGTCAGCATTTAGTTTAAGTTCTCCTTGAACTCCTTGACAACAGAACGGAATAACAGAAGTATAACAGGGTAAGACAAAAATGCTGCATCATTTTTATAGTTAAAGGCACAAAAAGAAATGTCATTTAATTAAAATTCCCTTGTAAGACCTTTTGTAGTACTGGTACTGAGTAAAAGAGAATATCAAAAAGTGTTAAATGTCCTAAATAAGACTCACCACTGTGAGGTTGTTATTCATGGGCTGGAAGGTGCAGCAGAGCAACTCGCTGGATTCTGGGTCTCGGACCTCTCGGATGCAGCGACCGTCCTCCGTGTTCCAGATGCGCAGAGTCCCGTCCAGTGATGTCGACACGATGATGTCATTGCTCAGCGACCAAGCAAAGTCTGTGACAGGACCTCCGTGACCTTTCAGAGTCACCTTTACACTGGGAGGAGACGGGGACAATGTCATGATGGACAGGGTGCCATCCAGTGAGCAGCAAGCGAGGAGGTGCTTGTCATCGTTGGCAAACTGCAACCGTGGAACTAAAATAACAAGAGGAGGAGACAGAATTAAGTCAAGGTTTAGGATTCATTTATATTATCATAGATGAAAAAGCCACTTTCTTACCAGCAGAGTCCACATGCTGGTCGAATATGTGATGCATGCCAGCAAAAGCATAGTTTTCACTCAAGGTTGTGTCTCCTGCCATGGCACGACTGGCCTCTGCCACTGAGGTGGGCACCAAACTGCCCGGAGGCCTGCGGCAGGAAATAAAAACCACCATCTTAGCATATAATCAATACAACACCTCACGAGCCTTCCCTACAGCTGACAACACAATATCAGAGATCTGATCATTACTCAGTGCAACCAAACGAGCATTTCACCCAGTAAATCCAACAAAACGCAGTAGCTCAAAGGAGAAGTATATCACATAGAACTCAATTGCTCATGGCATTGAGACAAGATGTGGAAGGGAGGGGAAAGGGATCCAAGTTGAGGATATGTGTGGTGGTTTTCTGGGTACCTCTCATCATAGACGGCTCTGTTCATCTGGGCCTGTAGCTGGTAGGAGCCCCTGCTGACAGACCGGCGGTGACCACGAGCCCCTTGGGCGCGGGGATCCTCCTCAAAGTCCTGCACGGGAGGAGAGGGAGATGGGCGTAGGGGGAGACAGGACCTCAAAGGAGTGAGTGCGAGTAAATATAGAACTTGTGATCAAAGTCAATCAAGAAAATAAGCATCATTAATTATTGTAGGCATGTTAACTTTACCATGCATTTTAAGATAATGATATTGCTTTTATACTTGGGCAATGCCAGCCATTTCAACCAAGCTGCTCAGCTTAATGTGCATGGGCAACCAAAGTGTTGTTTTGCTCTGATGCTGATTGATGAAAATGAAGGTCTAGCCATCCAGATGGCTTTCATATGTTGTATCTTATATTTCCATTTCAGCAGTAAGATATTTTCCTTTTCCAAATTTAGGATACACCCCCCTTCTATTCTGTCTGGCCTTTCTGTTTCTTTGGGTCTGACCTCCATGCGGTCCAGTGTGGTGCGGGAGCTGCGCACACTGCTGGCCCTGAAGCTGCTCTGCTCAGACAGGGGCCCGTAGCGCAGGGCCAGCAGCTGACTGCGCAGCCTCAGGTACTGCCTGCGCAGCCCCGGCTCAAAGCCACACTTGGCGTTCTCTCTGAGCAGCTGGCTGCGTCGGCGGATGTACTGAGTTCGGAACTGTGGGAACGTAGGCGTGCGGTAAGCATTGTACCTGGGGAAGGGAAAGAAGTGACACAGCACACACGATAACTCACAACTGATCTATAAGCAATTACACGTCTGAATAGCTTCTTCATCAGTTTAGACTATTAAAAGCTGCTGCATGATTGAGTCTCACCTTGCGTCCACTGCCAAAACCTGCTGCCAAACTGCTGCCATTCCACAAGCACTCTGGGAAGAGAGGAATCCACTGCCAGGGCAGATTCCTGTCAATATACACAACACACAGATCATATTTTAGCTACTTTAAATGATAAAATGCATTTGTATGCATTGTGAGATCATGTAGCTGAGCTAACATGAACGAAACATGCATATAAACGGAGTATCATCCCCACCCTCCTATCCACAACGTTGAATCAAGTGATGATGCAGAATCAAATGGCACCCCAGAGAAGATACCTGGTTACTGAGCTGTGTTTTGCTATGTCACTGTGACACCAGACAACAGTCTTTGAAGTGAACTTAAAATGTAAAAAGGGAGCTGAATGATTAATGGTTTTGGTGGTTTTATCTGCGGACAGCAAGCTGAACCAAGAACAGGAAAGCCTTCCTGACAGCTAACATCGCAAAGCTAGCTACTGTAAGCTAGCAATTAGCATATTAGCCACAACATCATTTACGATGTCCAGGAATAAAAACCTCTTTTTTATTGATTCTCCAATGTACACGGACAGTTTATCAGACAGCAACTTTAAACAGACTATACGGCTTTCTGTTGTGAGAATATAGACATGAAACACCGAGAAATACATCTGTAAACGGCTCACCTTCCTTAGCTTTTCTCCATCGCTGCTTTTTCTGTCCAGTCACGTGACGCGTTGTGACCCGCCCACTTTCCGATGTGGACGGACATGGATACGTGTGATGGTGAAATCACAGCATTTACATGATGTATTGTTTGATCCAGTTTTCAGAGCCGATTCAATATTATGCTTGGATTAGAAAATGCAACAGACCATGAAGAAAACTTCCTGATTTAAATAATCATGGTTTCCTGGATATAAATGACATGTTTTATCACTCAATAAACACAATTATATGAATTTAGTGTGTTTACCATCCTCCCAGACCCTCCCACACAAAAAACCCAAAGTATAACAACAATGGTACTACTATTGTTTGCATATGAGGAATGGTGCCTTTGGGGACCACAGGGGTCCTCAAGGGGCAACATAATCAGTTGGTTACTATCAGCAGTATTGTATTGAAGTCCACACAATACAGGATGGCAAATTTGAGCCTCATTTAATGATCCCTGCTTTCACCCTCTACCCCAACATAACTGACAATTCTGAAGAGTAGTTTTGTGTAATAATAAAATCTTGTTATTTGGGTTTCTAAAGACAAATGCATCTATCCTGTGTATAGGATGCATAAAAAAAGTCATCCCTTATCTCGTAAACTACTAAAAGTAAAAAACTATCACATCCCCAGTTACATGATGAAAATGCTTTCTTGTCATGGACAATAGGTGAGCACACAGTTCCAGCGGCTTCACAATGGCAGTATTACAAGGTCAGCTCGGAGGTTTCGCCTGGCTCAGCAAAGACCTGCAGGGCTGTGGGGCATGCTGCTCAGCTGACGGGGCTCTTTGCTTGTTCACGGTGCTCTTTCTCGAAGGGGCCCCAGTGACAGATCCATTCACAAGCACGGGCTTTAAATGACCGAGGTGAACACCACATTAAACACTGCATTCTCAAAAATCAGCACCGACTCTGGATAACAGCCAAAATGCCAGGAACGAAAGGTAGGCCTGGGCAGTGTGAAACAACACAATGTGTGCCTACAAAACGTTTTGTTTTATTTTATAAGAGCTGCAGATTTTATTACCTATAAAAAATTAGATGACTAAAATGTACTAAAACTGACTTGAGTGTTTCCACTATTTTTAGGTAATAAGTCGGACAAGAAGTCAGCTACCAAGGTAAGAAAATAATTAGTCCAAAATCCAAATTTTCTTCTATATCCGTATATTTTTGTGGCTTCATTCTAATCACGTTTGCTTTTATTTCACAGCAACCTCAGAGTCCTAAAGAGCAGCCGAAGAAAGCTGATCAGAAAGGAGATGATAACAAGAAGCAAGGAGGTAAACATTTACATGGACCTACATTTTGTTAACTCTGTAAATCAAATCTGTGTGGAACCTATATGACTCCAAAGAAGAAAGAGACATATGCAGCTTTGTGCAGGGTTAATATAGGCCTTCAGTGGTTTGGGACCGTACAATAATTCCCATATGCCCTGACACACAGCGTGGAAATGTGTTGCTGTGATTGCTGTGTCCCCAGTGAAGGTATCTGTCTGTGTTTCATCCCCTCGCAGGACAGCCGAAGGGAGAGAAGCAATAACTTCCAGGCGTTTGTGAAGATGGCCTTGGAGACACTGCTGGGCTCCTGCCGTCGTAAACATGGGGCCCCCCGGGGCAAACAGGACTGAGTGCATCTCCGCATTTACCCTCCTCCCTCCCCTGTGCCTGCAGATTGGGCTGTTGCACGGCCAGTTCCAGTACAGCATCTGCTCATGCCTCACAGAGGCGGAAAGTGAACCTGCTGATCTCCATCCATCACCATCTGTTGTTCAACCTCTGGTCCTTTTCCCCCACTTCTCCCGCCATTTCCTGTCCCCTTCCCCAGCTCTGGGTGCTCAGAAATAGACTCCAGGTTAAACCGGACCATTGCTTTGAGCTAAAAAAAATCCTTTCCAATCCTTCCCTTCCTCCCCCTCATAGCATGATAGACTGTCTAACAGTTCAAACATTCTTCTTGTAAATAGTAATTCAAATAAATACTATTTCTTACAGCAGTCGGTGCCTATCTGATCTCTGTTTTTCCTCTAAAACATGTTTTTTCCCACATTTAATGAATCAGACAAAAGACAGCTGTCCAGGTTTCATGTAAAATTTTATAAAAATATCACAGGTGTGTCAGTGCCTTCACATTTACAGGGAGAAAAAGTCGTCTTAAAGTAAATATCAGAACAATATTTAAAATACTGTACCTGTTGGATTGAGTGGTGTCAGGTCTGCAGAGACTGAGCTCTTGTTCTCAGGCATGAACAAACATTCAGGCTCTAATCTAAAACACTACGTCTTACTGGAGAAGCAAATCCTTCTAGTTTTTAAGAAAGATATCGAACAAATGTGAACACAATCTGATACAGACGCTCATTTGATTCTCTCATCAATTACAGAAATGCATCGTTAAAAGCAGCAGTGTGATAAAAATCTGGATAAATATTTAATATACTGTATAATTTAATCTTTTTACCTATAGTAACACATGTGTAATACCCTGATTAAAAACTTTGAATACTGTTTCAAATGTTCACAGATACTAATAAGACCGTCTCCAAGCAAAAGCAAAGGATTCAATTTAAAGGAAATTATCGAAATAACACAAAACACCGTTAGGAAATTTCACCACATAAATTCATTCATAGACTTAGTGATTGATTTTCTGAATGTAAAATTCACAAAAAGGGAAAATTATTATAATAGTTACCTAGTAATTGCTGCCTCATAACCATATTCTGTGCTCCTCTCGTTTAAAGGTAAACTCCTTGTTGTCTTACACATGCTCAAGAGACAAGCTCTATTAAAGGAAAAGTCTGGTGATATTGTTTTTTCTTATTGCAAACAAATCCCACGAAAAGACGAAAAACAAGTTTAAAATTGAGTTTGAAATGTGTCCGTGAGCTTCACTTTGTTTCTTCATTAAAGCACATTCACACTGGGTCCCTCCTCCTGGGCTCTTTGTCACCAGAAGCTCACTCTCACTCTCTCATGCGAGAACATGTCGAGCTAACACCAACAGCATCACGGTTACCTTTGCGCTAGCATGCTAACCGCTGTTTAGCTTTGCGCTAGCATGCCATAAGTGATGATTTATATTATATTATATTTGTAAAAGTCTATATTTTATTTTTCTAGGAAAATCCTGATTATACCTTTAAAATAAACACGTGCATTGTAGTTTATTTAGAGTCAATCCCACAAATCCACTGTCATGCTGCTGTATCATAGACTGTATAAATAAGTGCTGTATATATATAAAGGAGATACATATAAAGTCTATCAATTAAATGTGTATTAATACGCTGCTGAAAATAGTTCCCAACAAACACCCATTCACGAAATGTTTACTAAAATATGCAGTGCGCAGCGTTTTCTGCATTTATGAAATTGAGAACCGCCACACCACAGCTGAGGAAATCAGAGTTTTGAGAGGCTGACTAATGCAATGCCTTTTTTGTTCATTTCATGGGATTTATTAGAAATAAGTAAGCCTTGTGATATCACCAGCCCCATCCTTTAAACCTAATACTACGATTGTAAAACACTTGAGGTGAGGGGGAAACCACATCTGGAGGACATCTGCCGCAGCCGAGGCTGAAACCTAGATAATGTGCTCTATCGTGTGTCCACAGAGAGGAGCAGCCCATCTCCTCCATGCTGATAGGTATTGATTGTGACTCACAGTGAGACATCGGTAACCGCTGTCACAACATGAGGGCTCGACAACTGCGGCTCTGATAAAAAGGATGCGATATGGAGAAAAAGGAGGGAGGAGTGGGCTATCATTTCATGGATATCAAAAACTAGTCCCCAGCAGGTCTGAATAATAGATCACCCAGCCAACATGCGGCACAACCAACACTGCGTGTTGGTTTATTGTCGATTACAGGTTGATTCGGTTCTCTTCGGTCTGATGCAGAATAAAGTCACAGTGCAGAAGGGGAGAACCAACCTTACAAATCTCGTTATTGCTTTCTTCGCTTTCTCTGGTTCTTCGTCTCTTACTACTAGAGAATGAGTCGGTACAAAACCCAGCATCCGAAGGTGACCCAGTGGCTTGTCCAGCTCAGCTCTGACCACTTCTGAATGGTATGATGGGTTATATCGTCCTGTAGGGGGCAGCACATACTATGTAAGCTGAATGGGATACTCACAAACGTTTACTTATTTATACCCTTGATAAAAACATTTCTACGAAAGTGGGATTAATATTTTATTTGTTCCTACTTTCTGATTTAGATCTACAACACAAAAATAACTATATGACAGTACACTTCTCTCGTTTGATCTATAAATACTGCAGCTAGGATTACATTCCTATGTGGCATTTCAAATGTAGGTATGTCACATCGTGTGCTGTACATCTTGAGGGCACACAGTGTTACTTTACTATCGATAGAGGGAGTCATTTAATCTACAGAGACGCAAACTGGACTAACTTAACTTGCATAATTATAGTCGCATGTACTCTTTTAAACCTGTTGTGACCTCACCTCATCCTCCTCCATGTAGTCCACACTGGAGTTGAACACAGAGCCCAGGTACGTCAGGTGGAGTATCGCCAATGCACTGAATGCTATGTTAATCACATACACCCACAGCTTCTGCAGAGAGAGAGAAAAGACAGGAATTATGTAAGAACAAAGAACTTTAATCAATATTTCAATCAATTTTATCTTTGTCGTTTCTCCTGCAGGTCCTGAAAACCTATTTCCCTTATCAGCTTCTTGCACAGTCTTGATGAAGCAGATTAGCCGAACTGTTTAACCCACAAGAAATAACACCTTCTTCTACTTTGATTGTTGCACTTTTATAATTAATATTTTACGTTGTGCAAAAACACTTTTGCAGCAGCATTTTCAGGGGCTTTAATGTATCATAGCCTAAATTGTGATGGGAGCAATCAGCACTGTGTTGGAGTCCATGCAGGCTGCTTCTCCTTGGCATTAATCACTATTCCCCCTCCCTGCTGCTCTTCATGTGTGTAACCAATATAACATAAGGGATTTTTTGCTGGGCACTTTGCCAGTAAACTCCCAAAATATATCAACTGACAGCACAAGGCAGACCACGGGGGCTGCTTTATTTTAACTGCAGCAGATTTGTTTTTCTCTGGCATAAAGCCCAATGTCCACACTTTAGCAAAAACAATGATTATATCCTTTAAAGCCATACGTTTGTTGTGTTATATAATATGACAGAAACTATGCAAAATGAAGAGGTTCTCAATGCTAATGGGGCCAGAAGAGCTACTAGGTAGACCCCCTTTGAGCACCTCCTGCTCTGAAAGGAAGTGCCAACAGTGCCAGTGCAATAGCCAATTGCACAAATAAATGATTTGGAAGACCACCAGAGTATGTAGAGAACATGTTCAAAACACCATAAGCCTGTGGTAAGGATACACATTTCTATTTATGCAGCATTAGTTGAACATGTGCTTCGACTTATTAAAATAGATCAAAACAAAACAAAGTAGAAACATTAAAATAAAAATCATATAGTGGATAACAAAAATTGAAAATAAACATATGCAACTGTAAAAGAATTGGAGCTACATCATGGTTGTCTCTTTTTCTTCTTTGTTTAAATTTTTGGGAAAATATGCTCGTTTGCTTTCTTGTTGGGGCATGAATAAGAAGATGATGAATCTCTCATGTTAATATTAAGCTAGAACCAGCCCGTTGTTAGCATCTGTTAGCATAAAAAGTGAAAGCTGGGGAAACAGCTAGCCTGGCTAGTCCAGAATGTAAACCCCTCTACAACCACTGCAGTTAACCATTTTCCCTGCCTCCAGTCTTTATGCTAAGATCTTATATTCTAGCTAGCTTCATATATAGCATATAGATACATGTTTAGTTAACATATTTAGCATGCAAGTTTTGCAAATATATTAAGCAATGCTTTTTATAGTACAGTTTTGGCGTACATGCTTAGGCTACCTAGCCTAGCATTCATGTTTAGTGTACATATTTAGCTTAAATATTAAGCTTGTTTAGCGTAAAAGTTTAAGGTTCATAGTGTACATTTTTAGCTAACATAGCAAACATATGTAGCATACATTTAAGTGTAGATATTACCATAAGTGTACATTTATTTGTTTGCTTGTTTGTTTCTGGTGTCTGTTCGTTATTTACTCTGTAAAGTGGCCTTGGGTCCCGTGAAAGGTGCTATATAAGTCTAAGTTATTATTATTATTTAGCAGACATGTTTAGCATACATGTGCAGGGTACATAGTGTACACATTTAGAATTCATATTTAGTGTAGTCCACATATTAGCATATACAGTATATTTAGTGTACATATCAAGCCTAAATGTTTAGCATACATATTTAGCATATATCTTTTTAGTACATATTAAGTGTAGCTAGGTATTTTATCTGGTACACAAATAAGGACATTTTTCCAAATGTCTAATTATTTTTATTATTTTTTTATTTTATTATTATTTTATGCAAATCTGAAGAGCTCCCTGCAAAGCTCCATCTCCCAAAAATAGCGAGGTAAAAGTAAGGTGCATATTACCCTTTTGTTCCGGTGAGTGCAGTTTGGCGGACATTTCTTTGAGAGTACACAGGCATTAAAAATGGCTGCAAGCCTCTTCCGCAACACTGAAACACAAAAGACGACCAAGGCATTAAAAAGAAGCCAGAGTAAGAGTTCCTTTCCAACCGTAAGAGGTAAATTACAAGCACTGCAGTGAACAGAAACAGTGTGTAATAGTGTGTGCAATTAACCATTACTGCAAAGCTAAGCACCTTCTCTAAATGGAAAGGTTCTAATGTGGAAAAAGAGACATTAGGCAGACTCTCACCGTGCTCAATGTAAGTGATGAACCCAAGAGATATGAGCACTGCACCCAGATGAAAACTCAAACCCTGCCAGACACAAAAGTTAGAATAAAAACAACCCACTTGTTGAAACAGTAAAGAGTGTGAGGTTTAAGTATAATTGCTTATGTCAGACTTCCGCATAGCACTCACATGCAGGAGGGCGCTGGCTGTATACGTCACCATGACGGCGGAGAACGTCCCAAATTTGAGAGCACTCTTGAAAACATCTGTGAGATAAGGGAGAGAGTGTCTGGTAAATGTGCCATTATCATGCTGTTCATAATGAGAATGCAAAGTGAGTGCCATTAGGCCATCACTTTTTAAATTTAACTCACAGGTGTGCAGAAAGGAAGACATTGGCTGATTCCATGACGTCACCACCTCCACCATCGAGCGGGGAAACTCTATACTCAGTGGCTTGGATACACTCATATCCCTGGAAAATAACAAGTAAAGGGAAGGGTGCCCGTTTATACATGTTTTCTATAAATATAGATACGTTTTATGTTTATAGTGCACATGCAGTTCTGACCATTTGAGGTTTTCTTTCTCCTCCGTGAAGCCGGCCCCAGCCAGAGTAGTAGTGGTCTCGCTCAAATAACCAACAAAATAATTGCTAAAGTGGAAAGACATGGTGTTCTCATACGCCAGCAACCACCTAATGCAAAGAAACGGGAAGAAAAAGAGGGATATTATGATGCAGTTCCAGGTTGAATGGAGCTAAATGAACTAATTATTACACAATACTAAAAGACTTACTTTGCCGGAGTACCTCTGAGAAGCAGCAGAATAGAGAGAGAAAGTGTGGCAGTTAATGTTACAGTACATTAATATGATGTCTTATTGATTTGCCTCAAGGACAGGGAGACGGCAGTGGACACATGCATGCAGGTAAACTGAAAATAAGCATGCAATGAAGCAGCGGTTCTCAAACTTTTTTCCAATGATGTAACCCTTTGAAATGTTTCTCCAGCCAAACACCCGCTGACTTCAGCCAGAATCTTTGGTAGAAAAAAAGCCTAAATAAAGACATACAAAACAGTCTGGGCCATCAGTGTCTGGTTACTAAACAACAACCTGTTTACTGAAAACACCTCATTAGTGCGCCGCTTCATGTAACTGTCGACTAATTTCTCCCGACAAAAAAGCACAAAGCCTGGGGAGGGTTTAAAACGAGCAATTAAAGTTATTTCTCTGTATTTATGACGGTATTTATTTCGGCTCTGTTTTTGCTTTCTTTTTCATTTCTTTTTCCGCGTCTTGAGCTTTATTGCTTCTACATTTCAACCTCAAATCCATTTTCTTTATTTTTCTCTCCTATTAAATATGACACTTGCTTCACGCAAAGATAAACAACATAAAAAAATAGAAACTTGAGCATAAAGCACTTAATGGATCCAAGTACACTGTAAAACCTAGTTTAGTTAGTTCAACTCAAACCATTTGAGGAAACCTAACTCTTTTATTTATTGTACATGTTACTAAAATAAATGAAGTAAACAGTACCCATTCCATTCAGTATTATGTAAGATGAACTTAGGTAAGTAGTTTATCTCAACTTAAAACTCTGTGTCTACTCATTTCAATTGAGGAAACCGATTAACTTGAACATTTTAAGTTGCATTATCACGAAACAAAGACCGTAAAATTCAGTGTTTAAGACGCACTTTTAATACATTTTTTTTCATTTATTTATACATTTCTTGTTTTTTTTTCATTAGCTTCCATGTCATGTGACCCAGTGTCCTCAAATCAATGTCAGATGTTAATACTCACTTTGACAATTAAGACACACCTCATTACATTGGATCAAATTGCTTTTTCTATTTTCTATTAAAGCTGCTCTGAGGTACTGTTGGTTTGTGTTGATTTGGCGCCCCCTGTGGACAAAGCCGTACCTCTGATCTCTTTGCTGATTTTGTCCTGTTCATGTTTAAGTTTTGGTTTTTAACAAAAAATCTCATCCTGCTTTCTTTAACAGTCATACGTATCACACTTTGAATTTCTGCCCTGGAAAATGTGACCAAAGGCAGCGTGCAGGTAATCGCTTCAACTGACACCTACCCCCCCCTCCAGTAGTTTAAGCCATTAAAAAAAACTATACAGAAATCATCAATCTTGCTGCTGATGGTCTGGTGTGCTTTTGTAGGTCATATAGAGTCATCAGAATGAATTTCAGTCTGTTTCATAACCTGTTAAATATTCCTTACTGGAGCTTTAAAGTGGTAAACTGGCCTGCTGCAGGCGTAGTGATAGAAAGAGAGAAAATAGTGCCAAAAAACACTGCTGATTTTGTGTTGAAAATTGATCTTGCCTGTGTGTTGTTTTTGTAGGGTAAAACGTTTTGGTATCCTGGCATTACGCCGGAACTACTTATTCTACACTCGGAACCGGCCAGAACTCCGACCACAGGATTCGGTGAGTACGCTAAAAGCTTTGCATCCACTACACTATTAGCAAATATTTCATACAACTTGGTGTCCAAAAATCCCTTTAACATTAACTTATGGATCTACAGTATACTAATTTCAGGGATCAAGCATGGCTGATACATCTTAAATTAACATTTATGAAAAATATCTGAAACAGTGCATCAAAGAATACATAAAATGTGACTGGGATGCAAAATGTTGTTCAGGATCATTGAAGTAAAGACTATTAGGTACCTGATTTTCCTCCTCTTTTTGCTGTAAACAAAGCATGTAACAGAAGTAACAAATTAAGCAATAGGGAAAACAAGCGAGTAAAAAAAACAGTGTGTGGGTATGTTTAAGTTCCACTCACCTTCGTAGCAGCTTGTCTCCATAAACGGGTATAAAATAAGGGAAGAGGTAGGGAGCCACACAGTTGGAAATAACAAGGCAGACCTGGCTCTTCACCCAGCTGACAGACACCTTTAAAAGCCATGAAAAGCTCTGAGGAGAAGAAAGATTTGAAGAGTTAGCGTCTCGTCTGGGGATAAATCTTTTGAATAATCCTCGCCCCCCCACCTTCTTCAATACTTAAGAGATACTGAATCACACTCACCAGCTTACGTCCCTCTAAAGCTTCTTTGTAGCTGTTGAAGCTGATCCAGGGACCAAAGATGACTGTGCCCACAAAGTAAATGTAGCCCATGAACTCAATGGGTGAGGGTACGCTGGTTACAACACCTCTGTCCAAATCGAAGGCCAGAGAGATGGCTTTCATGGCGACCACCATCTGTGAACCTGGAAAAACAGCAGCATCACTTAAAAGAATCCAACATGAGACCGTTATCATTGCTTTATATAAACTTAGAACAATCACTTTAATTGCTTTTATCCATCAGAAATGTGTCGCGTTTCTGCTTGCCAGCCTACCTCTCATCTTGTGCCAGTTTGTGGTATCCATCATGTGCATCTCTCTGATAAAATCAGACAAGAATAGTTTCAGTTTGATGTAGTTTTCTCGCCCTAAATTAAACTTCACTTCAAACACAGACTCGATGAGTGCTGCTGAGCTGTCAGGCATCAGACGAGGACACGCTTACCCCAGCAGCAGGTATATGAGCACAGTGATGGAGAGGAAGGTGCCTCTGATGGTTGAGTGGCGGCACAGGAAGAGGAAGAGGTAGCAGAGAAGGCTGAGGAGGACCACCCAGATCATATGGAGCTCAAAGAACAGGTAGAGAGTGTAGAAACCTCCTGCTACTGTGCCCAGGTGTTTCACAAAGGAGGGGAGGCCTGACATAGCAAGATAAAGGAATCAAAGACGGAGCAGGTGATTATGATGATGTAAGCTATATGTATGATAGGTGAGTAACACAGAGGGCGCAGAAAATAACTCTCACCCAGCATCCAAAGAAGCCGACACAGCAGGCAGATAACCAGCAGCTGCCAAACCTGCTCCAGGCCCTGCTGAGCTGTAGGCAGCAGGCAGCCATGAGCAAGCTCCTGGAAGAACTTCTGTCGGCTGAACACTCCCATATCTAGACTTAAAAGCAGAGGGAAGCCATTTTTTATCGCAACAAAAAATGCATCTGTCGCAAGAGTCAGCATTACAAAGCAAAAGTACAAAATACTGTGGAGCACTTAGGCACGCCTTTGCAAACTTGCAGGAAAGCATAGGGAGCTATCTAAATCACTGTCAACAGACGTACCCCCACCCCCTAAAACTTCAAATCCCAGCATGCACTGCAAACAAATCTGCACAAATAAATGCAATAGCTTTACAGTTTTATTGCAGACAATAAAATATCTCAATGCAAATTTGGGGTATCTTAATTTATATAATAATTCTCTCACTCACTGTTAAGAGACACACATGCTCAAACTTCAAGTCCCAGCATGCACTGCAAATCTGTGTAATTGCTGTCAGAGTTTGAGTGCAAACAGTGACATTTCTGTTTGCCAATTTTTGATATCTTTATATATATAAATGCTCTTACTTAGTGTAAAAAGCCACACAAATTGTCACACTTCAAGTCCCAGCATGCAAAGCACCTCACTACCGATCTGTTCGAATCCATCTAATAGCTAGTTTAAAAAAGAAAGAAAAGACAATTAAGTATCTCTATGCTTTTACATTTTTGGTATGTTAATATATAATACTTATCTCACTTAACTGTAAATTCACACACACATTCTCAAACTTCAAATCCCAGCATGCACTGAGCCTTACTACAAATCTGTGCATATCCATGAAATAGCTGTCAGAGTTTCAGTGCTCGTCATTAAATATCTTTCTGCTTATTTATTGTCAATTGGATATAGTTATTCATATTTTAATTCTAGAAGTAATGCATTAAACTGCAGTCATGTGAAAGACGATGAAGATGTGTCTGAATGAAATCTCAACATGTGAGAGAGCGTGAAGATCAAAGCACAATAACCTTCTGAATTTGACCTATTTAGTGCTACATTGGTGTATCAAAGACTTACAGGGTAAGCACAGTAGTATAGTAGACACATGCTATTAAGGCATGCTTCCTCCGCAATGCAGTCGACCAAGGGGACGAGTTGACTCACAGCTGCCTTAAAACAACCGCTGCATTAACAGCGCAGTCTGTTCAGCGCCAGAAAGCCAAGCATCTTGGATATTACGAGGGGAAGCTGGTAAAGAAAGCTAACCTTGCTTCACCTAGCCATCGGGATTGACTCACTTGCTAACGTACTTGAGAGCCGTTCCCCCAGCCCCCCACGTCGGTAACAGCTAACTGGGCGCCCCAGGCATGTCAGTTGGTTCTCCCGGGATAAACTCACCCTTTGAGAGCAGCAGCTGGAGGTTCCTCCCCGTGTTTCTACCCTGCTGCCTCGTCGTCCCTTCACAGCCAGTTAAGCGCGTGTGTGCTGCTGCTGTGTTTTTTAAGCACACTCGGTCCAGATGATGTTTATCTGGATGACTCCCATTGTCACAGCATCAGCACCACTTGCCTGTCATCTAAGCAGCCAGGCGAAGAACAAATCGACCAATCAGATGCTCGAATCCGGGGACGTCAGCCAATTATCATTGTCGTCGGGCTTGAGTGACAGCCAAAGCAGCCGATCACAATCATCGCCCTCCATAACCGGTGCCTTCTGACCAATGGGATGTGTACAGCGTACAGATGGAATCAGACAGGAGACAGTGAGCTCTCATCTGGATCAGAGATGTGGTACAAGAGGTTTTCTGAGGGATGAACTGTGGGTACGACTAATAAAATCAATGTAACCTACTTTTAATGTGGGAAACATTCTCAAGCCACAAAACCAAGTAATTATTTATGACCCAGTGATATTGAAAGTTAAATAGACATGAAATATACAGCTGCAGAAAAACATAAACATCAAGTTAAAGCAAATAATGTTCTTTGGCCATGTGTATTTTTTATAGAAACCTGTTATAAACATACAATCAATAATAATAAAACCTTTCTTAAGGTTTTACAATTTGTTATTGATAGCTATTTTATGGTTAGAAATATTGTTTTAATGCTTTATATATAGGTAATAAGCCATTAATAGAACAATGTTTGGGTTGCCAGGTTGTGAAAAATCCCTTTGATTGTTGTTATTTTAAAGCTTTAAAGCTTTTGCTTTAACAAAATTAATTAATCCTGCACGTTAACAAAGGTTCTGATAAAGGGTCTTAAGTTTCTTACTTTCTAAAAATAAATCGCCAAAAGTGCATGTCCAAACTTCATAATATTTCTTAAATTCTGCAATGTAAAACTACATTAATAAAGTCAAATAAAGCTTAAAAGTTCAAATAAATATAAAACCAAATCAATCTGCACACACTGAGAGATTTTTTTTAACTCATAAAAAGCTGATTACACAATAGCAATAACCTTTTAAGCATTAATAAACCTTTATCACAGCTTGTAAAGAGTTGTAGATGGTGCCTTATTAGAAAGTGCTACTGTAGTTAAACAAGAACTAACAAAATATATTCATGAGCTGTTCAACCAAAGACACCTTTTACTAAAAACACTGGTTAAATGTAGGATTTACTATTGAGCACCAGCCTCATATTGTCCAAATTCCACACCAATCTGTAGCAGTTGAGTTAAAGGCACCAATTGGGATCCACAAGCAAGTACAGTAACAAGAAGGGCCATGACGAATCAAGGTGTGAAGGCACCTTATTGTTAGTGTATTGTAGGCTTTTTCCTGCAAGGGGATTGTATCACAGCTCTCAGCACAAGCTGGCCATTCTAATGCATTATGACACACTGATAACAGGTTGGATCAAGTCAAACAGGAAGACAGTTTTGGGTCACTTTAACAATCCCTCTAGTGCCACCATCAGGAAAAACCTCAATACACTTTTTGGCCTGTAAATCTTTGGCCACAGAACAATCCTACAAATGAAGTATGGTCAATTTTGTTCTGTGTGTATAGTTTTGTACAGACTTCATTTCAGATAAGACACATTTCACTTTATTTTGTTATAATTTCTTGTTAGTATATGCAAGTAAGAATCAGCTTTTATGTGGACACAATGTAGTTGTGATGCATTGAGTTACATCTAAAAATGCACTGATGTGGTCGTAACTCAATTTGAGGTAGAAGAAAATATTTTTGCAGAAATTAGTTTTAAAGTTATGGTACAGAAGAGATTATACAACGTTGACTTAAAAAACACAAAACCAAGATTACAAACAAGCTTACATGTTAACAATTGTTTTGATCTATTTAACTGCAGAGAAGATTTGTAGCACGCAAACATTCACACAGTAATGTGAACATGTGTCAGCTACAGAACAGCAGCCTTGCAGAAGGAAAGGAACTAGTGTTTTGCTTAATTACTGTGTAGCAGGTTAGGCGCCTGGGAAATGAAGTCACTGCAAGGTAGCTTCATCTCACCACAAACACTACCTTGCTATCTCACACTGAAGATTTAAGTGAACATTAAACAACATTAAAATGTAAAAGGAAACTTGTGTTTCCGACATACTGGGACTGTTAAAATATATTTTAAACATAGAGAAAAACATACTTGCATAATAAAAACAAACAACAGTCATAGTCTCTACGGTTTTAGATAGCTGAGGTAGATGGATAACTACAGTTGTAAAATTGTACAGTTTTACCATTGAGGTCAGTTAAAGTTACTTCCTACCTAAACATTACAGTATCCAAGATACCAAACTCTCACTAATTAAAAGAACAGCAGCATTGTGAGTAAAGGCACTGACACTAAAATACATTGATTTTCTGAGCCAGATGAGGCCTCTATGACGAAGTAAATAGGAATAGAAGAGAAGTGTGCCGAGATACATTCACAGTGTATATATACTGTTGTTGCACTAAACAAAACACGACAACTTCATCCCAAAGAGCAGCAAAAAAGTGTGGCACATTGGCAGTGCAATGAGTCCAAAGTCCAGTCTTGTTCGAGCCAACACACTTATGTGTTTGACAGGAGTCTCTGTGTTAGTAGTAGTGAAATCTGTTTCAATACGGTAGGGCTGAGCTATAAAATGAATAGTATTTTCATCCATGATTTGGGCTTCCTACAATTATAAAAAGAAGACAATTTAGATATAAATATTATAGTGTTGTATTTGTTTTGCAATGATGCCCTGTAGTCCCACAAACTTATTCTGCATTCACATGGATTCAAGCAGACTGTAGACGGGGAAAAAATAGACTGAAATGCAAGCCAATGGATTAACAGGACAGGTAAATCATCAGCTTTTTGTTGTCCAGAATACCCATGTTTTCTGTGTGTGAAGAAGCCATGTGACATCTCAGTGAACTTGTGTTTTCTCTGTCTGCCTGCCTCCACATAAAAGTACTATCATGCTCAGCCTGGCTCCTGCATGTTTAGATCAGCTTGGGCAAGATGATAGAGTAACTGAGTGAAATAATGACCTCTGAAATGATTGTGATTAGGATTTTTGTCATAACATTGCAGCCCTTCATTATTGCACATAATGTCTAGTGTGGAACTGAAGTTAAATTGCAGTGAAACAAAGTAATGGATTCTGTCTTGTTTTCTCTCAACTGTTTACATCAGAAAACAACATCCAGGTCAAACGCAGTTTCTTTCATTTCGCCATCCTCAACGCATTGCTCATCTGTAGAACACAGCGGCACTTCCTCCTTCCTCACTTCCACCTCCTTCTTCTCTTTCTTAACGCCTCTTGATTTGCTTAAAATGTATTCATAATTTCTTGTCACCTCAAAAAACGCTGAGGTGAGGAACTTTGGTGAAAACATCTGTAGTGAGGGTGGGAGTTCTATGTCTTTGGGGAGATTTTGCTGACTGAATGTTGCAGGGTAGACGGGCAGAGGTTGCTTAAATTCAGACGAGGGGACTGGGTTTCTTGAGTACCAGGGTACTGGCATGGGTGGCACAGAGGATGGATTTATCAACACTGGTACTGGGATTTCTGTTAACACTCTTGTGTGTGAGGCTGGAGGCAGGGGCTTAAGGGTCTTAGATACAGATCCTGGGTTTTGGGGTGCAGGCAAAACAGTCTGTGCGGTCGTTGTTTGCAGAGGTGTTAGGGTACTGTGAGCATCGTCATCTAGGTCAGTAGTCTGGTTTGGTTTCTCCAGATTGTTTTCTGTCTCAATAACAGAGGAATCCTCTTCTGACTCAAGTACAGACTCAGTCTGCGGCAGGAATAAAACGTGGTTATGACGTTGACAGAAGAGCACGCCACACATGGGGCACTTCCTGCCGTCTTTGACATGCAGCAGTTTATGACGCTTTAGGTGATGACTTGTAATAAAAGATCGGTCACAAATATTGCAAGGAAAAGACGGTACATCAACAGGCTCTTCCTCTGTAAAATCTGCCTCACTTATGAAGGATTCTTCAAAGGTTTCACTGTTAGAAGTCTTTTCTTCTTCATGCAGCTGTTTGTGTTGTAAAAGCTGTGATATATTGGTGAAGTTCTGATCGCACAGCTCACACTGAAACCCCCGCGCTTGTGTGTAAACAGGTTTTAGGAGCACAATGGGAATACCTCTGTCTAGTGTTTGGGTGTATGCAGGTGCTTTAAATGATTGTGATGCCTTGATTGGGCTGGATGTTGCTTGAGGTTCGATCGTTTCGGTTTCATCCTCAGACTCTTTCGTCAATGTTTCTCCTTCCTAGAAAACACACACATAAGAGACCCCCCTTCAAGTTAAATTTCAAGCCATAATAGTAACATAAATATATTGATGTTTTCTAGAAGCATAAAGCATCAGAAATAACAAATGGCTCCTACCTCAGGCACAGACGGAGACAACGGTTTCTGTGTTTCTTCAAAGACACCTGAGGACTGGAGGTCCTCAGGAGACTCCGCTCTTGGTGAAGTTGTTGTTTCTTCTGTTTCAGCTTTAGCTGTACGGCGCCTCCTTTTTCTACGACCCGTAAATCTTTAAAACAAAATAGAAACTATGATCTGAATTCACAATACATTTGTCACATTTATGTTATGGTGAAAGTGGAGTTGGAACAGTTTTGAAAGAAGGGAGCTGTAACAACTTACAGTGCGAGACACTGTGGATGAGGTGTAGCACTGCATAATTACCAAGTAACAGCTGAGTTAAAAGACCAAATGTTTACAACTGCACATATGTAATGTTGAGACGTATGCACAGCTAATAAGGATAAACTTGAAATGTACTGCAGGGGCCAGAAACACACTATATATACGTTAATGTCTAAGAATCTTAGTCTACATGCTTTATGACATGTTGCCACCGATAATATACACACATAAAGTGTGAAAAACAGGGATGAAATTAAAAAATTTCATAATTAATTGGTTTCTTGACTTGGTTTCCCCACTTGACTTGTTTTTTTTTTATCCACATAAAAATGTGTATATAATTTTTTAAGTGATACATTTGTCCAACAAACAGCTTGAAACCAAGAACTACTCATGGATGAGCCCTCCTCACTGCCCCAAAAGTGTAGTGACTATAAAAAATGTATTATTAGACCCTTTTTAGACCCATTGTTAGATCCATACTGATACGAATTTCTGAGAGTAAATATCCCCAGATTACTTATACGGTTGCGTTAGAATGACTTTTTGAACTGGATTGATCTCTGCTGGACATACATGACAATGATGTCACTTCTAAATCACCCCAAGCAGTGTTTTCTGCATTATATGTCTTTATTGATGCATATCAGAAACATATACGTCAATACAGATATATAGGGGTGATAGGACTCTAATGTCAGCAGAATAATACATCTGTCGGGCTCTATGTATTTTTGACAATCGATTAACCAATTAATCAACTACTTGTTTCAGTTCTACACAAAAGCCTGAGTTTGTTTCTTGAAGTCAAATTACCTCCTAACCAAAAAGACAAGGAGCAAGACTCAGCTAATGACAAATAAGGAAATTAAGGATAACCAAAAATGAAATAAAATGTGAATAATTGTGTAATGTGACACTGTCATGTTTGTTGTTGCTAAGGGCTAATACAGTACATACAATCAAAAGGTACAGTGTACGTAAGTGTCACCCTGTAGGTAGGAGTAATTTACAAATCTTACCTCTTCACTTTTCTCTTAGGGCTTTGTTTAGTGCACTTAAACACAGAAGGCACAAAGTCAGGACTGTCCCTCTCCATGGATGCTTCTCCTGTAAAACATTTGAAAAGTTTTAGATAACTTAACTTTAACAACCGACTAATTTGGCTGTTATAGCATGTAGTGAAATTAAAGCATGGTTATCTTACCCGATATAAAATGAGCGCTACAAACACGAACATGTCCTCCGAGTCCCTTGGTGCTGCCGTTCACTTGTTGGATCGCTTGTAGCCACAACCGTCTCCGGTTGGCATTAAACGTCCGATATTCAGATGGTATTCTGTAATACTTCAGTTTGCTGTTCGAGGAACGCCGATTTTTACAGCCAGAAATGCAGCAGACCGACATTTTACCTTAAAAGTTTGGATTTAGTGTTTAGCTTGAGGTTAAGGAAGTCATCCGGACAGCAACAGAATACAACTTCCGTTGCCAAGACGCGCCCGCATCTAAGTCTGCTAATTTCTAACGGGTAAAAGCAAACGTTACAACCGTTGAGAACAATACTTTACACTCCATTTATTGTACTTTACCTTCAGGTGAAAACAACGTCCGTCCTGGTGGATAATTGGGTTGTCATTCAAACAAAACTGTGCAGAGCAGAGTTTGTTGTGTCTTTTTCCTTCTGGCACAGTGACGACCACCACACGGTGCACTGAGGACCCCTGCCGGACGGTCCTCCTCCATCCTTCATTTTGTGACCAGAATAACTGCAAATGTTAAATCATTCAAAAACCGTAAAACGTAAGTCGTCCACTATAAGCATAAATGCCACCCTCTCTGTATCTATGAAGTCATCTTATCTTCACAGTTTTGAAAATATGTGACCAAATCTACTATAAGGACAGAATTTATGTTTAACAGTTACCCTGTTCTGTAACACTGCTTTTTAAAAAACATGACTATGAAAAGTTATAAATGCTATAAATACGATAAAAACATTCACAGGTGCTATATAGGCTAGTTTATATTCCTAAGGGGGTCACAGAATTGGTGTAATGCTTGTAACCGACGGCTTTGTCAGCTATATTTATAATATCAGCGACAGCAGTAGGTTAGTAGTTGATGAAAATAGTTTTCATTAGTTACTGCATAATACACACATTAACCTTCTTTTCACTGTGGTGAATTTTAAGTGTTATGGAGGGCAATGATGACTGAAATTCTGCTTATTATTTGACAAATAAAGACTTAATTGCTTTATGGTTTTCATAACACACACCTTACGTTAAACTATAATTTTTAGTCACTCAGAGGTAGTTTTATGTTATTGTATGTCAGTGTGTGTTAGTGTGCATTTTCATACTAGCACTTTATAAATGTGTTTCATTTGTCAGCACTCAAGAAGCGGAGTGTCCTTGGTCTTCTCAACAAAGGTTATTAATGACTGAATTTTCAATAATCGTTGAAGTAAACCTCCTCATCTTTACAAATACAGTCAAGGGTGCTTTAAAACATGAAACATTTCAACATAACAGGGTTTCCTCTACAGAGCGACACCTAAATCACATTCCTAACACTCCCTCAGCTGCAACAGCCTCTGTCTTGAGACCAATAACAAACCACACAAAGGTGGCAGTAATGAGGCTATGTTAATACTTCCTCTGTGGCCTTGGGTGTAGAGTAGCCCATTATGAACTGCGTTATGCCCCAAAGAATACATGCTTTTAAAAATCAGTAAATTTAAACCACAATGCTCATTAAATTCTTCTTTATATCCTAACTAATTGGATTAGGTAGAGTGAGTCTAAGTAAGTAGAGTGTGATATAAAGCCTGGGTGTTTCTACTGAAGATGTAAGTCTTAAAAAAGTTCCCTTTCCCTTCTCAAGATTATTTAAAATATTGTGTTTGTTAGGGACTGATTTATTTGCATTGTAGCCACAGCTTTGCTCATTGTTGTGTTTTTAATAGTTTCTGGAGGTGGAGGTCTGTGGCACAGAGGAATGATATGTATCATGCTTGAGCTACAAAGATCAATTCATTGTAAGTTTTGTTTAATTCCTTGGATTTACTGACAATAAGAGAGTTATAGAATATCAGCTGACCTCTCCTTTGGGTCTATGTCAGTGCTCCCCCAACAGGTGTCACTGTTGTTTAAAAAGGGGGACTTGTTTCCTGTATTGATGTTTCAAAATAACAGTAAAAAACTACAATGAAAAAACATGCACCATTTCAAAAGACCCATTTAAAATGAACTCTGGTACTTCATGTAAAAAAAATATTAGTTAATGAGCCCCTTTCCTCTACTTTGCCTGTTTGAGTCCTTGTGTAACATCTCACCACAGAGCTAAAAGCCTGAATTTGTCGCTGTGATAAACAGTTTCCCAGGTGAGCTTGGGAACGGCACCGTTGTAAACAAACGCTGCTTCGACTTCCCGTGGAGTGCACTCATATTCTGGTGGGAAAATCAATCTATAAAGCCTCGTCTGAGAGTTAAAATCAATATTATTTCATTTCCACCCACACCTCCGCTGGGAGAAAGAGCAGAGTCCTTCAGTGTTTAGTCACCGCTGAACAGACTGACTGTGTTTGGTTTCGTACCACAAAGACATGTATGCAAACAGGAGCTGAGACCCGTGAGGATTTTATCAGGATTAGATGGTGGTTTCTTGTTGTTCTAACCTTTTTGTCCTATCATGAGATCCATACTGATACAGAGTTGCTCATCAAGTGTTTTCCTCAAGCTTCTGACCTGAAAAGAAATAAATTGGCATTGCCACTGTGTCACTCCCCTCCCTCCTTTCTCTCCTCTCCCTCAAGGTGACTCCTCCATCTGCACCCTCCCTGGTCCTGCCAATGCCTCCCTCTGCAGTCACCGTGCACGCTACAGTAACCAGGATCTCAGTCCTATTTTATTGTACCGAGCTATCTCACCTGTTATCCTGGAGCTGCACACATCAATCGAAGCTCTGCACTGCCGCTTTGTTCCTCGTGTGTGCGAGCGAGAGTGAGGCGGATAGGTGGGTCATCAAAGTCTGTTGTTTCCACAGAAACATCTGATGAAAACAACTGAAACAACATATTGTTTACCTGTTTCTGTTTTCCAACAGCACACTCAACATGTTTACTATTCCATTCATATTTTCAGCTCAGAGGCTTGAGGTGTGTCTCGGCTTCGTTTCACTGCACAGCAACCCCATTTTAATTACCCTCTTCTTCACCCCACCTCGTGTCGGTTTAAGTGAAGGAGAGAGGAGGGGGGAGGGAAATAGATTGAGGAGAGAATATGAAAGAAAATTGGAAGGAGATAGGAAAGGGTGGGATGTGAATGAATGGGTGGTGTGTTTTGGGTGAGGAGAGGAGCTATAGAGACAGTGAAGGGGAGGATGCAAGCCAATCCCATGCTGTTTTTTGTTCACAAGTAGGCCAATCATACAGCCTCTATTATGCCTATATAGTTCATTTTATACACTTTCTAGACACCTTTTCTTACGCCAGTCAAAGTGAGGAGAATTTACGGCTCTTGTAATCAGTTACATCTTTTAAATCACTTCTTAAAACCTGTTTTTTTTTACCACTTTTCTTTTTTTAATATTTAATTTTTTTCTTTCAATTTTTTTTACTGTCTTCTTCTTCTTCGTCTCCTTCTCCTTCTTCTTCATCGTCTTCTTCTTCTTCATCATTTTCTTTTTCTTCTTCATTGTCTCATTCTTCTTCTTCATCATCTCCTTCTTCTTCTCCATCATCTCCTCCTTCTTCTTCGTCTCCTTCTTCTTCATCGTCTTCTTCTTCTTCGTTTCCTTCGTCTCCATCTTCCTCTTCTTCATCTCCTTCTTGTACTTCTTTGTCTCCTTCTCCTTCTTCTTCATCTCCTTCTTCTTCTTCATCATTTTCTTTTTCTTCTTCATCATCTCCTTCTCCTTCTTATCCATCTCCTTCTCCTTCTTCTTCTCCATCATCTCCTCCTTCTTCT
Organism: Semicossyphus pulcher; assembly: GCF_022749685.1. Lineage (NCBI taxonomy): Eukaryota > Metazoa > Chordata > Actinopteri > Labriformes > Labridae > Semicossyphus > Semicossyphus pulcher. The sequence continues at coordinate 25,264,309 of NW_027211637.1, forward strand.
TCATCTCCTTCTTCATTATCTCCTTCTTCATCATCATCTCCTTCTCCTTCATCTCCTTCTCCTTCTCCATCATCTCCTTCTCCTTCTTCATCATCTCCTTCTCCTTCTTCATCCTGTTCTTCTCATATTATTATTACAATATATTATAATTATTATTTTAAGTTGCCATGATTGACACGTTCCAGCAGGTTACGGGCGTGTTGCTATACCTGCTGCTCGTGTTGTTGCCTTTACACCAATACCGACAACCTTCTCTGTTTACCCGACAGCTCAGCAACCCACGTCCACCAGGGAGTGTTGTGGCTGTCGCTCCCGCCATCACTCAGTTGTCTGGCGAAGGGTTAAGCCACTACAACGCAATTACACATTCATTTCACCCTCACAGAAACCCAGCCAGCCAGCCAGTCAGCCAGTGGGCTCCCCTCCCCCCCACACTCCCCATGTCTCCTCCCTTCTTTGCCTCCATATTTCTGCCACGCCTGGCCTCACCCAGCATCTCAATCTCTGCTTCATGTGACTCAAATTCCTCCCTCTCTTACACCTCTAACCCCCCCACAACTCCCTCTCCCATTTTAACCCATCCTTCACACTTTTCTTTCAGGTTCAGAGAAACACACAAAGGAGGGGGGGCGGGGGGCAGAGCTGGAGCAAGAGTGTGTGGAGGTGGAGGCCGAAGGGGCTGAAGATGAGTGGCGAGGTAAAGGGAGAAAAACAGCATGAAATAGCGTGAAATGTGAGGGGAAGATGGAGTAAGAGCGGAGTAGGAGGGAGGGAGGTGAGGTTTTCTAGTTGGAGAACAGGAGGGGGTGAGGAGAGAGAGAGAGAGAGAGACTAGCTAATGATATATTGATTTGGCTGAGCCTGGGGGCAAATAAGTAGGAGTGTGTGGGAGGAGGAGAGCCACAGCTTGCAGATGTCTGAAAACACCTGGGTGGGATAAGTTTTGTTTATTGTACGCTCATGCTGCGAGGGAAGAGAGGGAGAGCTTGTAAACACCTGCAAGTATCTGAGCACAAAAGCACCTTTTATATTTTTCCGTTTTATTGCAAGCGCTCGCGTCTAAAGAAGAAGCAATTTGAGGGGAATATTAATTTGGTTTTATGTCAGAAAAATGTAAGCTCAGCAGTCGGCAATAATTCGAAGATGGTGCAGGATAATACCAAAGCTCCTGGCTATAAAAGCAGGCATTAAGGGGCGCGGACAGTCACCGGGGATCGCATTAGGTGAGATCACCGAGGGAGGAGAGTGAGGTATGGAGTGGAATTAATGGGACTTTGCACGGTGTCTCCTCATAATGCATCAAGGTGCGCACATGTGTCCATTCACACGTCTCCCTGCGGGCAGGTCTAGGTGAAAGATGTTGGGATCGATCATTAAATACATCGCCTGGTGAATGATATAGTCTTTATTGATCTGCAGACTCGGTGATGCAAAACTGCCTGGGAATAATCTCACAGCGGGGGTCGTCACGCAGCCAGCAGGTTTCAGTTTTGAAACATGATGTGTCAATTTAGCTCCTTGTGATCCTTTCTTGCATCCTTTAAGAGCATGCATTCACTGAGGCACACTGTAGGAGATGAAGACTCCATATTGTCTCTGTATTAGCGCTCAAATTAATTAGGACACCCTAAGCCTTCCTCCTCCCCTGTGTGGTCGTCGTAATCACCTCTCCCTTTGGTAAATTCGGATCAACGCCCACTGCACTTCTTCTCTGTTTTCTTCCTTTAAATCCTTTTTTGTTTCACACCTCCATCTGTGTCCTCTTCTCAGCGCCTTGCCTTCCTAACTCCTTCCTTTAACCCTGATTTCCCCTTTAAGTCCCTCCGCTCCCCTTCTGCCCCTGTCCATGCTCCGTGTAAAGTCTGTCGTGACGCGATAGCAGAGCGAGGTGAGAATTGGGAATAGAGGGTATAGAGTTGTGATGAGTGACGATTTGAGAACAGTGATGGGTTGACATCAGGGAATAACGCCCCTCCGTTTCTTCCCCCCCGTCTCTCCGACAACCATGAAAAGCCATTAATTTGTGTAAGAGGACTTACATGTCCCACTTGCCAGTCTGATGATGAACACATAATTCAATTCCTTACGCTGCTCAACAACTCTCAAGTGTGTCTGCGACTGACTTCTCTCCCCTTTCATATAAAGATGATCTTTGTTATTTACATGGTGTTAAAGAACCCGTTTCACAGCTGGAGCTCTCTTTAAAAACATGAAGCTTTAATCCAGACTCTTCTCTGAATGGTTTCTACTTTCTTATGTGAGTTAGTTCAGCCTGAATTATTCAGGAAGTTCCCATGAGATCACTTATTTGCAAGACAAAGAACAAAAGATTACAACAAGATGACTCAGTCACACCCACACAGACGCTCTAATTACTAACAGTCACAGATATTGTCAAAAATATCAGGAACTTTGTTGTGCTTCATTCCAGTTATAAGGTATATATAATGTGCCAGTATTGGTATTACGAGCATTTAAAGATATAATCTCAAAGTTAATGTCTGTTAAGTCACTGTCTATCGCCGAATGAGGTAACACAATGGTGATTGAGCCTACGACCCACTGATGAAAGCCTTTGCATTTGCAGTATTACAGACTGGCTGTCTGTGGCGACATCCGCGGAAAAAATCACAAGCGGCGCCCAGTTAGTGACGCGTTTTCCATCAGCCAGCAGTGGTTGGTCTGCCAGAGAGGGTAGGCGGAGCTAAGCGGCTGCTTTTCTGGTCTCTGCAAGTGTTGCGAGTAAACAGTAATCTACTATGGCTGAACAAACAAAGAAATGATCGATGACTACAGATACAACTTCAAGGCAACTACAGGCAAACAGTCTAAAAAGGAAAGCGACCGTCAACGAGGAAAATCAAGAGTTACAACCTTTTATCTCCATCAGGTGCCGCCAAATAGATCCAAACAGAGAACTTTGAGATTATATCTTTAAATAATCTGTGGTGTTGTTGTTTTACACTGAAGTCGTCAGGCAGATAGCTTTGCAAACATACATGGCATGGCATTGTAGCTATTGATCTGCCTATATTATAGATAGTGCTTTAGTCAATCAAATGGCACTGTGGTAAATGAAGTGAAGTCATTTAAGGGTAGAGAGACAGCATATGTGCACATTGCTGTGTCAATAGTATACTGTAAACTACATAATGTTTTGACCAAATTCCCAACTACTTATAATGTTGTAGTGTATCTGTGAGAATCCATTGAGTGGATGGATTTTAGTAGGAACAACAGGCCCTTGTCTTTTCAGACATTAGATCAAATGTAAAATTAAAAAAGCAGACATTAATACAGAGAAGAAGGCCTAGTTTGGGGTGTAGCAGATAGAAACAACAATATATCATCAGCTTATGGGTGAACATAGCAGTGCTGTGTTTGAAAATAAATATTATGGGGGAAAAAAGCAGGGGGCCTAGTATTGCTCCTTGTGGGACACCTTTATCAACGATTTGGTGTGCTGATTTAAAACCAGTAGCAACATCAATACAATTTGATTTGAACCAGCTAGGCAGGAGCATTGAAGAGTGCAGCACAGTGTCCTCGTCTATAACCAAATTAAGAACACATTGAGAATAACAATTCGTCTCGAGCCTATTTTCCTCAACCAGTAAATTAAAAAGTGTTTCTGCTGCTGACCAAAGTTCCTCCACAAACACCATAACACACCGTTATCAATGCTCCTTTTGTAGAGCCTCCTCTCCTCTCAGTCCACATACAGCTTTCCCTTTCTTTCATTCTTTCATTTATCACTCCCTCCACAGTCTATCAGAGCCCACATCTCATGCTATCTCAGCGCTGCTTTGAGGGAGCTGGCCTTCATCGTTTCCTCTGTGAAATAGCTTTCACACACTCGGTGACTTTTCCAGAATGTGAATGAAGCTGCTGCGAGGGGTCTTTTTCTAATACCTGCCAGTCAGAGCCCTTACTATTATATGGCAGTCACGTCTCATGCACACACACACACACACACACACATATATATATATATGCAAACATAAACACAAAATATGGTTCTTGCAGCAGAGCATTATGTACTGCCTGTCTTTTCACCCAGAGCAGTAAATAAATTATGAGAACACTGTTAAAATTCAGCCAGTAGTCCATTGCTTTACTGCTATCAGCCGTGTGCCTCCCTGCCCTCTGCCTGTCTCTGAAGAAAAGGGAGGCCTCGCTGAAAAGAAAGAGGCTCTTTCCTTTTCTTTTGACATATTTCGCTTTAATCTCCCTCCTTTTCACCTCCTCTCCAGCTCCTTTACTTCTTCTTTTTACTCCCCTTAAAAACTTGCTGAGTGCTCTGTCAAATGCTCCTCTCGCTCCCTTCTTTTTCTTGTACTCATGTATGCATAATATTTTCTATTAACATTTTTAAAGGACAGAAGCTCTCAATTCCTCTCTGGTACATTTTGGTGATGCACGACTTGCAGAACGTGGTGCATTTTCTCGTGAAATATTACAGGAACACTTAGACGTGAAGCTGAATTTTTGTTCATTACTAATGTAGATCTGTGGGGGGGTTTGCTCGAGTCAGACCAAAGGTAGAGTTCAGTGGAGATACAGAAGGGCGGCACTCTCCAGGCTGCATGCCCTTTGTTCAGGTAGGAGTGACAGAAGAGCAGGGATCAGTAGTGGATAATGTGAGATGACAGGCGCTGGTATTTAAACTGGAAACAGATCATGACACGAGCAGTACAAGGCGGATCTGTCCGGTTAAATGTATGATCTCGACTTCCTCTCTGTCTTTGTGGAGCAGGCAGTTGATATTTCAGAGTTTCTCCACATGACACACTGACCTTTATGTGTTGAGATGAAGATCTAAAGCGGACAGATTGGGGCTGAGTGATGCACGAGAGCAACACGTAACAAGACGAGGAGACGTCTGTGTGTGTGTGTGTGTTTGTGGGGGGTGCATTCAGTATTAGAGGCTCTGCAGCATTCTGAGAGGCTAAAATATGTGATAAGCCTGTTGAAGCAGACACAGCCACCATGAAATCCTGTTTCAGACTGGCTTACGGCTAATAATGCAGGACGGGAGGTTGAAAACGTGTGTGAGAGAGAAAACAGCAGATAAACACAGAACACAGAAGTTGTTCTGAAGCTCCTGGCAGACGATAAATGAGTTATTTTTTAAGCCTTTAAGTTTGATTTATTCATGTGTTTATTTATTTTATTGGACTTTTATATAGTTTTAAATTGTGTTTTTTCAATTTATCTGCTTATGATTTTGTACTTTAAAATGTTTTGCTGTTTTGGTGATCTTGCTGTGTACGTGGGTACAAACCAAGTTAGAGTTTTAAATATGTCTCTCTCTCTGTCACTCAATTCAACTTAACTTTATTCATATAGCACCTTTCATACAAATATGAGATTAGTTTCTATCGAAGTATTTTTATCTTTTAAAGTGATATTCTCAAAGATCTCAGTTTCATTCACCTATGGTGATAAACAGTAATTGCGGGAGCACACTTCCACGTCCACGGTTGGCTCCGGTTGTAACTCTTGATTTTCCTCGCTGACGGTCGCTTTCCTTTTTAGACTGTTTGCCTTCATCTGAGCGTCCAATTTGTTTCTTTTTCTTTGGATTTCCACTTATTTTTGAAGTTGTATCTGTAGTCATCCATCTTTTCTTTGTTTGTTCAGCCATAGTAGATTACTGTTTACTCGCAACACTTGTAGAGACCAGAAAAGCAGCCGCTTAGCTCCGCCTACCCTCTCTGGCAGACCAACCACTGCTGGCTGATGGAAAACGCATCACTAACTGGGCGCCGCTTGTGATTTTTTTCCATGAAAGTCGCCGCAGACATCCAGTCTGTAATTTTGCAAATACAAAGGCTTTCATCAGTGGGCCATAGGCTCAATCCCCATTGTGTTACCTCATTCTGCGTAAATCTTCATGATTATATCTTTAAAGTAAATTTATCAAAAAAATTATTTTAGGCGTTTCTCAGTTTCTGTTTTTATTAGTTTTTATTGAATGCTGCGCTTATAAATAACAGAGTTTGTGTGAGGTTTTTGTGTGTGTGGGGGGACGTGAAGCACTTTGGGCGACATTAACTTGTATGATAAGTTCTAAAACTTACATAAAAGTGAGAGGTTGAAAATGTACAGTATTTCCAAAAAATAGTCAACCCTGATTGTTTTTAGTAAAACTCTTGTTATTTTGTAGGTTTTCAGCGTCTTTAATCCTCTGTGCCCCACAGACGTCTCACTTCTCCCTCCCTTAGGTCCTGGGCAGCGGCACTGCAGTTAAAGTGCCAGTGAAACCTTTTTTTTTTTTTTTTAATTGAAAATGATCCAGGAAGTGGTGTTCTGATTATGTCCAGAGTTTCACTGGGAGAACAGGAGAGATTCATTTTAATCACAAATATCTCCCGGGCTTATCACGCACTTAAAAATGAAACGTCTCCATATGCCTGGGCTGCACCCTCCTTCAGCAGGTCATTTTGATTACTGCAGAAAAACCGTTGTTCCACCCCATCTCCGCTCCTCCGCCGCTCTCCCACACACTCATTTGCATTTTCTCTCTTGGCTTTCATCCATATCTTTAAATTCATCCTGTCACACCTGTTATTCACTTGTTTTTCCTCTTTTTCCCCAGTGTTTCCCTTCCCTCCGTCTGTGTGGCAGCACAGAACCTCATCTGAATGCAGAAGCAGTCACCAGCTCTCTACCTGCTCTGGGCTTTTTTTTACTGGTATGAAAAGTGCAATCATCCTTTTTCTTTTACACCATCTCATAACAAGTCAAGGTGCCACCGAATTGCTCACATGCCACAAAATGAATGAACCAATTCCCTGCTTGTCTGCCAGGTGCACAGGCTCCTTGATATTTCATTCACTTTTATGTAGCTTTGCTTGTTATCTTGCGCTGTCCTGCTCAAACAGTATGCATAAGCTTTCCAGTGCTTGCTCTCTTGCCCGCAGACAAGCAGAGAGAGGCAAGGGAGAGGAGAAAGTGAGGAGGAGGGAGAGAGGGGAGCAAATGAGGTGTGGGTTAAAATTATGGGGGACTGAGAGAAGAGAGCAGCAGCCCAGCCCTGGAAAGGAGAGGAAGACGGTGGGGGAGAGAGAGAAGGAGAGAGAAATTATACAGTGTGAAATCCAGCTTTAGTAGTAGTGCAGCGTGCAGATCAGCAGGCTCCTCCACCGCTGGGGAACAACCGCCTTTTGTGTTCCCCCCGCTGCAGTGGGGGAGCGCATTTACCGGCGCGCCCAAGGGGGGAGAAGCCAAGAAGTATCCTCCAATCAGCCGTTAGTGATTCCTCTCGTCCTGTGCGGCTGCTGATGGTGATTTATCACTGACCTGAGCCGGGCGCCGCACTCTGCTCGCACTCACTAACCACCTGGAATACTCGGCATGCTTTTTATTTCTTTTCTCAAGCACAAATACTCTCCTGTGGATATTTCAGAAAACGTATGACCAGAGGACAAAAGGAGGATTAAAAAGGACTTACTGACTGCCGCTCTTGAGCTACCCTGCCTTCCCTGCTGCAGACTCAAGATGGACTAACTTTTACAGGTGCATCTGTACCACATGAGGACGTCTTTTTATACTTTCATAGAAGATTCTTCTGCCATTTTATAGCCTATTTAATTCTGAAAGCATGTTAAGAAGGGGATGATTGTAGGAGAATGTAGGAGTGATCCTCAGGTAGATAGAGGCGCATGGTGATGGGCAGGAGGTGGAGGTGGAAAGAGGGGGAAACAGTGGGAGCTCACCTGCCTGCTGAGCACGTCTGACACCTCGCTGCAGCTCGATTAGCACCAGCTCTCCACAGTTCCACTCTCAGGTGGTCTTTTCCTAAGTTGAGGTAGCTTCCCTGCATGCCTGTGTGTATATAACTCTGTGTGTGTGTGCGGTTTGTGCCGGGAGCCAGGGTTTGGGATTACACCGCCTCTGGAAGGGATACAGGTGTAGTGGAGCTTTGACTGAGGATTAGCAGCTGTAACACCTTGTCGCTGGCAGCACACGGGGCGATGGACCTTTTAGACAAGACTACAAGTGCGCTGGCAGGTCTCACCGGGGGGTTAAAGATAAAGGTTTAAGCAGGATGGTGGGGCGAGGAGAGGGACAGGAAGAGATGCAGACTGAGGCTAGTCTCAGAGTAGGCTGGAGTTTCATATCAATAGACTGAAGCCTTTTGTAGCAGCTGGACATGGTTGACACATGTCAGAATGTGGATGGGAGTCGGTAGAGAGTATAGCCACAGTTTGATTAAAAAACAGCCTGAATAAATGAAACTATTGGATATTTTGGAGGCAGATATCGATGGCACAATCTTGATTTCGCAAACAATCCAATAAGCACAAAATCCAGTTGATCCATGCGTTGGTTTGGTATTGATTCCTGCACAGAGTCCGGACAGAGCCCTGTCTGATCTCTGCTTAAGAGGTCACTAATTTAATTATAATCCGTCATCCGCTCTCAGCCTTGAGCTGTCAGGCTGAGTGCTGAGTCTGCCGAAGCTCAGAGAATCAATAGTCGGATACTTGTTATGATATCTGACAACAAGTCAGATGAATATAATGAACTTCTGCTGTAGTGTACTATCACAAACATACAGTTTACAGCATGTTGTTTGTATGTCATGACTGCTGACACTTGCAGGAAATTTCTCAGCTTGTGTGTGTAGTTAGGGGAAGGGTGTGTTGTCGCCTGTCTTGATGCGTCTGCAGGTGTGCATGTTTTTTTGGGGGGCTTATCTAAGCTGCACAGCGAGGGCTTAAAGTTCCAGGGCAATGGTTTTAATGGGCTCCACCTTGCACCAAATCAGGAAATATCTTTAACAATGCTTTGATTCTGAAGTGCACGACTACAGCGGGAGGGGGGGGGAGAGTGAGTCCCGACAGGGCTCTCAGGAGGACAAGTTATCTCCGCAGACACACTTAGCGGCAATCCTGGAGAGCAGAGTAAGTGGGAGGCTCGGTGTGGGAGTGAGGGAAGCAGGAGGAAAAACAGGACTGAGGCAAGTTCTTTGTAAGCGGCATCTACTTTGTTCAAAGAGCGCTGCTGAAAGAGAGGCGTTTAGAGCTGCGAGTGAAGCAACTCAGGAACAGCGTGGGGGGGAGTTGAGATTGAGTTCTGCTGGGGGAACCTGCTCCATGCTGCAGTTTCAACACTGACAAAAGCAGGGCTACAGCAAGACGGATAAGGATGAATTCATCTGACACAACTTAATAACAAAAGCACAAAGCAGGAAAATCATCATCATTCTCCAAAATCAAGATTACAGTAAATACTGGAGGATCATGAACTCAAACAAGCCACGTTTTTTTCCTGAGATGGAGCCAGAAACAGACACCAAGTCTTCCTGCTCTGAAACTCTCCCAGCATTCAAGTTTTCTCTGGATTTTAACACCTGAGTCGTGAACGAGGAGACGAAAACAGTGACACACCCAATAAACTGTGCGTCGCCCCTTGCAGGGATGCTGCTCTGAGGAGCAGTAGTGTACGATACTACAGCCCCGTGAATGAGGGTGGGGCTCTCCACTCACTGCCACAGACAAAGACCCTGATAGAGAGAGTCCTGGTGTGAGAAGTGGTCATCTCAGGCAGTTTTTTTTCCTGATCTGCACAGTCCAGAACAGTGTCAAAAGTCACGATGGGGTGCAACATGTGTGTGGTTCAAAAGCCTGAGGAACAATACAGAGTCATGTTCCAGGTGAGCACTCTACCTCCTCTCTCTCTCTCTCTCTCTCTCTCCGCCTCATTTTCATTCTTTTATGTCAGTCTTCAAACATACACATTCCCTTTGTGATTTCTCTTTAAAGCTACCTTTGCTATTCTCTCTTAACTTGGCTCTTTCTTACAGCGAGTCTGCCACAGTTGTGATAAACATGTCATGCTTCTCTCTGCAGCTACAGACGTAAACAGAAGCTCTTCATGTAAACACACTCCCATCACAAAGCATTCATATTTTTCACTCCTAGCGACCAGTTTTGATGCTTGCATTAAAGTTGCATATTATGCATTTCCAATTATTTGTGTTGATGGAAATATATCAGGGATAGCATCATTAGGTAACTCATAACTGAGTTCTAAAAAACATCAGCATCCTTATATCGAGAGCCTGACAGATATGGGACTTTTGAGACTGAACCGTATCCCGATTTTAGTGGGGAATAGAAACACTGATTACCAATATGGAAGCTTTTCTCGACTTTTTCTTTGTTTTTAAGATTTTTTTGGGTGCCATTTTGCCATTTTATAGTGCGCAGAGTCGGAAATGTGGCATGTGGCAAAGGGCCGAGCATTGAGGACTGAGCCTTTGTATGTGGGACACATGCTTCAACCTCTGAGCTGAACCAGCGCCCCAAATAGACAGTTAATCTGTTGATTATGCACCAAGAGTTTAGACTAAAGGTACTCATAAGTCTGCTTTCTTAAACAAACAACTTTATTAAAGCGTATTTTATATAATACTTACTTATGATATCGCAATAATGGAAATGAAAAGCTTTCCTGACGGTCTTCTTGAAGAGAGACTTGATGGGTTTTCATGTGCTCATGAGCTAAATAATATATTATGTGAGAAAATATCATTGCGTGCGTAAACTTTTGCTGACTGTGAAGTCAGAAAAGGTCTCATATGACGGAAATTTAAACATGTTGTCTAACATATCTAGTTTGGACCATCTCCTGCTCAGCTGTGATGCTCTGCTGCTGCTGCAGACAGTGCTGAGAGTGAGAAATCTTTGATGGACAAACTACACAATTAAACCGTTTCTAAATCCCCCCAAACATTGTTCACTTCATTATATTCTCTTCAAACGTTCTTTGTTAAAGGAGTATTGTTTTGGCTTTTTGCCTATTCGGACAGCTGACAGGAAATATGGGGAGGAGAGAGTTGGGGATGACATGCACCAAACGATCGGCAGACCGGGAGTTGAACCAGTGCGAAGAGGGCTGTAGCCTCTGTACATGGGACGCCTGCTCTGAACTGAGCTAAACCAGCAGCCCTAAAAAAGTTGTCTCGAAAATATACGTCAATATACTACAATACCAATATAAACTGATACAAATATATATGGGTGATTTGCCCATATCGGCCCTATATATCAGTCTAATTGTTTCAGGTGATTGGACCATGATAATGAGATTACATTGATTAATTAATTAGATGCATTAGATGAATTAAACGAGTGAATGAACACAACGTGACTGATTTAACGGGAGCTCCGGATCGTGAGTCACGTCTCACTTTTTTGCTCGATTTCTCTGCTTTTATGGAGATTTCGTTTAAACGAGTCAAGAAAAGGAAGTGTGATTCACTTTGTGCCTCTTGAGCAAGGGTATTAATTGCTGAATAAAAGAAGCCATTCAGTGAAGATAATACTGATAATTATGATAATGATACTTCTCTGTGATTACAATGATTACGATCAGAGCAGAATTGCGTAAGATAGAGAGATTACACCAGGGCTGAGAAAGTGAAGTGGTGCAGAGCCTCAGAGGCAGCAGGATGGATGGCTTGTTAAAGCTGGGCTAAAGTGTTATGGGAGAGAGAAGGGTTGCCACGGTTACAGCCTCAGCACCACCTGCCAACTGGGAGCACAGACTGAATGTGAGTAAGCTCATCTGGCTGCGCGGCGCCCGAGGACGCTCCTGCTCGCTCGGTGACTTGATGATGCATGCGGTGACCAAAATAAAGTCCCATGCTTGCTAAGCATGAAGAACGCTCTGCACCCATGGGTGTGCACAGCAACACTGTTGGTATCTGTGGCACCAGGAGCCTCGGCGGGGGCCTCTGAGGCATGTTTGAGTCCGATGTTTGAGCCAGTTAACTGGGCTGCGTGCGGTGCCTGAGGCGGTGCCAAAAGAGAGTCCAAACAGAGGAATGTTAACGACTCAAAGCAGGCGACAAATGCTAATGAACAGAGAGGGAGAGAGTCAGACAGTTTTTCTTCCTGTCTGTCTTTTTCTGCCTGTAGACATCAGAAGTAATTGATTCGAGCCCGTCACGGAGCAGAGGTGACTAGAACAGGCTTGAGTGACTCCCAAATCCCCCGGGGTGAAAAGCTTAAAAAAACGAGGAGCGCCGTGATGTGTGCAGTCGGCTGATCATAAAAACCAGAGCATGCCCGCTGCTTTCCACAATCAATGACCTTATCTAACAGGGGTCGGCAGTAATGACACTCAACGTATGCAGGTCAACGCTTATGAAACTCGAATCAAATAAATTCCACTGATCTGGCAACTGTGAGGTCAAAGGTCATGCCCCCAGAAGTCTGTCATCCCAGGAACACTTTCAGCACCTGCACGAGGTCTACAAACGGGTGTGGCGATAAGTAAAGGAGATATGTTGGAAGATTTGGAGCACGCAGAGGAGTCGTCATGTTGCGTGCAAAGCTGCTGTGTGAGCCGTGGTTATGTAGAGACGAGAGCAGATACTTCGGCGTAGCGGAGCAGCAAGTCTGCATATATTGTGGTCTGCTAAGCCGGAAAACGACGCAGCAGAGGAGCATGAGACGGAGAGAAGGAACGCAGATGGAGTCCTGAACCAGAGCCACAGGATTTGGCTTAGAGAGGCCGACTAGCACATTCCAGTGAGGATATTTATCCACTGAAACCTGGAAGTCTCACAGAACAAGCACGAGCTAGTGACTGTGAAACTGCAGAAGACGTAATAATAGTAACTTTATTTGTACAGAATAATTCATTCTTCAATGAAAGAGAAAAAAATTAACCCGAATTAAAACCCAAATTAAAAAGAGATATTAATTTCAAGGGATTTTGCAGTCCTACGATCAAGGTTGGTTTTGGCCCACAGTAGAAGTCAAAAGTAAAAAGCAATCACAGACTGCATGCTGTGTTTTACATGAAATCCACTCTCAGTTATTACATGTAATGATCACAAACACACGTCTCGTGCTGTGCAGATGGCTGATTAATCCAAAGATCATGCCAAGAGAAAGACAGAGCTTCACTGTGTCCAACCATTAAAAAACACATCATAAAAGAGGAAACATAATTACATTTCCGCGCACATGTCATGGCTTTGAGCTCTTTTCTTAAACTAACATGTATAATTAAACCTTCAGATGAGACGCAGTCGACTGAGTAACTGTTCTGAACAATAAATAAAACAGCTTTTATCAGGCTGGAAAAAAACAGGCTGTTAAATGTGACTATATCAAAACACTTGCTTCTCTCGCCAAAGGAATATGATTCATGCATTATACATCGGGGCTGCGCTGCACATACGCTGCACACTGGTGGATGGTACACACCCATTGGCATGTTTCTGATCGATTCTGCCTCCTAAAGCTCAGAGAAGAAGAAAACGTTGTCGTTTGGTTGAAGAAATACAGACTCAGTTGTCCACTTTTGTGCATATAAACGTTTTTAAGAACATTTCCACACATTTTAAAGAGTGCCTGACACACACACACGCACACACACAGTAAACCTCTGCCCCCCCAGAGCCCTTCAGCCACTCCCTTCTTCTCTTTCTCTCCCCGTCACTGTAAAGCAGGAGGCTGTTTCCATGGCAACCGCCGTCATTAAACAAAGTAATGTGCTCGTGCTCACAATGACACACGGAAAAAAAACAAAAAAAACATGCTGACAGTTGCAACAGGCAAACGGATGACAATCAATTCAATGACCAGCTGTTTTAAGTGTGTGAATGACACACACACACGTTCGTACAGACCGGGGGTGGACAAATAAAGGAACAGCAGACTTTAATGTGAGGTTACAGCAGATCCTAATACTAAAACTAGTGTCTGTACTGGCATTATATTCTCATCTATTCTTATCTATAATCCTCACACAAAGACATATTTTATACATCTATAACTGTGATTATTTACAATCACAATCAGCTTTATTGGCTCAGTATGTGTGCAGGTACGAGGAATTTGACCTCAATGTACAAACACTGAAATAGATGTACGATCAAAACGAGGACAAGCTTGACAAAGATAAAATAAAACTGAACACTGAACTAAAAATTAATATCTGTTAATAAACCTGCATGTTAGGTTATTGTGTTATGGCGGCTTAACGAGGAGTAAATTTAATACCTTAACAGGCCTCGTGTCTGTTTACAGCTACATTTAAGTGTGTAATAAACCATTTAAATGTTCAGCAATTTTAAGAAAACTACATTATTAAAAACACATATGATCTTTTTTGCTTTGCCTTTACTCGATGTGACAACAAAAACATGTTAGCTTCTATCTAAGCGTTTATATTTTTATCTTTTAAAGTTATAATCTTGAAGATCTCAGTTTCGTTCTCTCTGGTGACACCTATGGCGATAAACGGTAATAGCTGGAGCACACTTCCCAGATATCCAGACGGTGTCGCATGCGTGACGTCCACGGTTGGCTCCGGTTGTAGCTCTTGATTTTCCTTTTTAGACTGTTTGCCTTCATCCGAGCGTCCAAATTGTTACTTTTTCTTTGGATCTTCTTATTTTTGAAGTTGTATCTGTAGTCATCGATCTTTTCTTTGTTTGTTCAGCCATAGTAGATTACTCTTTACTCGCACTTGCAGAGAGCGGACAAGCAGCCGCTTAGCTCCGCCTACCCTCTCTAGCAGACCAACCACTGCTAGGTGATGGAGAACGTGTCACTAACTGGGCGCCGCTTGTGGTTTGTTCACACCCAGTCTGTAATACTGCAAATAAAAAGGCGTTCATCAGTGGGCCATCGGCTCAATCACCATTGTGTTACCTCATTCGGTGATAGATAGAGACTTAACAGACATTTATTTAAATGAAAATCTTCAAGATTATTACTTTAAAGTAAGAAATGACACATAACAGCTCTGTCTTCTAACTTAATTTAAAATGGTGCAAACAGAAGCAGTGATGCTGCTTAATTAGACGACCTGACAGGCTGCTCGTTTCTTTTTGGACAGTCTGCTGCTTTTTATGTCAAATGTGTCAGGTTTTTTCGGCTGAAGCAGAGGCTGCTGTGTGTTATATGTGTGTTTCTGTGTCTGTCGGGGTCCTGTTCTCTACCTTGCAGACTTCTCGGGCATTGAGACAAGATTTCTCATTTAATAGGACGGGGGTGACGGAAAAAAAGAGGGTGAATGGGGATTTATTGTAAGGTCATACAGTCTGTGACATGTTGTTATTTAGGGACCTACTCGCTGATCTTGGAGCCTATAATTCATCTTTTGTTCTAACTGATGAACGAGTAGAGGAATGATGTACATTCCTACACGCCCTCCGAGGCTTATTAGCTTCATCGTCATCATTTCAAATATGCTCGAGCTGTTTTTAAATCAATATCCTCTCACTGTTTATAACGGGCCTACCTCTCCCCTGCTCGTCTATTTAAATGAGCTCTGTGATATCAAACAACAGGGGTTACAGCCGGAGTAGGTCAACTCCGTCTGCAGATTAATTGATTTTCTGGAGGAGGTGACTGCTGCAGCCTTTCAAAGCACGGGAGATGAGGAAAATCAATTACCGAACAAGTGGAATTCAATATGTTGCGGGGGTCGTGCGGGAGAGTTTGCATAAAAACACACAGAAATACAGGGCGCAACTGGAGGGGATAAAAAAATCCCCACATCGGCTCAGTGCAGATTAAAAATATGATTGTTTGAAGTGTGTTTCTGTAAGTAAGTCATCACCTCCCCACCTTTTTTTCCATCTACAGTCGGCTACACGAGATCATTTGCTCTTTCCGATAAGAACTAATTATGCATGAACCACTTAGCATTTTCCCATGAGCCTCCATTGTGCGTGTTTTTACATACAAGAAGTGAACCCACAGCTACGTCAGTGTTCACTCACTATTTAAATTCACCCCTCAATTCCTTGAAAGCTTGTTTTCTACATCTCTCTCTCGCAACCTCTCCTCACCTCCCTTCCTCTCCTCCTCTGCTTTCTCTCTCTCTCTACACTTTGAACTCTTTGCATCTCTTTCATCTCTACCCACATCCACCCCGTCCCCACCCTCGGCTCCTCGGCTGCAGCTCAAACCACCACCACCGCCACAACCCCCTACTGTGACTATTTTTTTGAATTTCAATTCTGTTTTTTTAACACAAATACACAGAACAAGGGTAGAGTTTCTGCACCCGTTGCTTCATTATTTTTATTGTGTCGCCTATAAAAAGTAGCTGCATGTAATGACCTACTAACCCAGAGATAATAGAGAACAGCACACGGTAAGAGTGTAATAGATTCTCTGTCAAATCAGGCCTGAAAAGCTGTCCAACACACAACAAGCATTACCCTGCATTAAGTCATCTTCAAAGCAATCCCAGCACCTCTCATTGATAATGAATGAGGAAACCCCCACCTCAACCCTCTCTCAGTATTCATACCTGTCACTCATGACCACAGAGCTGCTCCCTAATAGCCTCTCTCTGTGATCCTTGAGAGCTGGGCCGAAAGCGCTGTAGTACTTCCTGTTGTTCACCGAGATATTTAGGTGCATTTTGCCGTCATCTAACATGCAAACACGGGGTTCATTTTCTTCATCACTAATAGGCCGTGTAAGGAGGAAGCATCTTATTTGTCTCCAAGAGAAGAACCTCATTAAGAGAGACATCAAGATTTATGAAGGAACATTAAAGTAAGAAGGGACAAACACACACAAGACTGAATAAGACGGAGTACAGCAGTGTGAGAAGTCATCTCCGGGGAAGGGACAGAGCCGACAGAACTGCTGAGGCAGCGCGGAGAAAGAAAAGCAGAGTAAAACAGGAGAGGGGAAGGAGCAGGAGTGGACATGGGCAGGGAGGGAGAGAGAGAGGAACGAGACCTAGAAACAAAATGGCAAAGGAGGCAAGAAGAGAGAGAACCAAATAAAAAATAAATAAAAAAAGGGAGCAGGGTCTGAATGTGGCGAGAAAGTTTTAGCGCTTGGCTGCACAGGGGAACATTGATTTGACATGCAATTACTGGAAGGGGACACGAGGAGAGAGAGGGTGGGAGTGGGAGAATGAAGCAGGAGGGTAAAGATGTGGAGAGCCGCAGACAGCCAAGGTCAGTGACTGTGTGTAACATGAATGAGACTCTACAAAGGCTGTCTGGTTCAGTAAATGCCTCAGACTCTCACACACACGTGAACAGCATCATGTTACTTACATAATATACATAAAAGTTACATAATATTTAGGTATTATATAATACTAGACCTATATTAGGCTATATATTTAGTAAAAGCAACTATGAGGAACTATTATTTTGCGTTAATTAAAAACATGATGCATCAAAGCGTTAGGAAGGAAGCCAGAAAATCAACGTTAGCTTACATTACTTTTCTTCTTTACTTTACTTTTCTAATGTCATTTATCTATGGTGTTTGCTAAACAACAACTACTACAACTCCCATGATCCAACACAACTTCATAACATCATCAAACTTCATCTTTTCTTACTGTTTTGATTAGGGACCCCTTGCGGCAGATTGAGATACTTGGTATTTAAGTACTACACACTAAGTGTTAGCATGCTAACATTGGCTGATTAGCTTTCAACACGAAGTAGAGGCTGACAGAATGTCATTAATCAACAATATAAGTGAACAAATTAAACTTTGAACAGCAGGTGGTGCTACACTAAAAGCCAAGGGTTAGCGTATCAAGAGCTTTAACCAACACACTTTATTTATGATTGTAAAAAAAATGGTGCCAATCATGACAAAAATCAAATGAAGCTCAATGTTGAGATACTTTGGGTTGTCACTCAGAGAGCCTGTGTTGCACGCTTCATCTGAGTGAAGACTCATTAGTAGCAAGTTGGTGTGGGTCATGTGTCCATGTCCTACTGCTCATGTATGATAAGCGAATGTAGCGCCGTGGAGACCTGGCAGTGTGTGGTCCAGAAACTATAGGAAAAAGTGCCGTGTGGAAATCCCCACTCGTCATCTGTCGACTCTCTGAGCTAACCAGCTAACCCGGGGCTTCTGCTAACTGCTACATGCCGCTAGCCCTCTCTACCTACACCAGCCACTCTACAACAAGTGTAAAATTTGACCTACAAAGACAGCCTAGAATTCACCCAAGGCATTAAGCTTCATCCTCTGGAGACCATGAATGTAGCACAAAATTCCATGGCAAACCACCCAGTGATTAAGATGGCGGTTGACCGAGCGTACATACAGCCCCACCACTCGCACAGCTCCAAACAATTACTTATTGACACAGAATCAGTCATGAATACTGAATGAACCCTTCAGGTCTGTGTGAGGTTCTGCTTGACTTGACCAGAATTATTTTGGTCCAGTCTCCCTGCTGTCAAATCCCTGTGCTGATTCCTTCTCCAGATTTATATTCAATAATCTTAAATTATTAATGGCGCCTTTCTTTCCTTCCAGCAGTGGTGGGAGAGATGCCAAATGATTTGGCTTCAAACTGCACCAGAGAATCAGTCAGGAAACATATTGTGATGCTGTTGTTTATATGAAGACCATTTATTAATACTGTGCATATGGTGATTATATAATTGAAAGGCCCCCCCCCCCCCCCCAAAAAAAAGAAATGTAATGTAATTTATCATCTTTTAGAAATGGAAAAGAAAAAGGGAAATTAAGCCTGATTATCCAGGATGTAAATATGTTTATGCAAAAAAAGGAAGCATTTCTAATTCATACAACAGGGCGCTCTGGAGGACAGGAGTGCATAAAACTAATTTCATCTCTGTGACTTGAATTGTATACTTTCCCTCATGAACTGCCTCTCTCCTTTGTGCACCTTATATAACTGAAGCCCTTTCCATTTTGCAACAGTTCACCGCTGTAATTACTCTCTAACGTTCCCTGCTTTCTTTCCCTCTCTCTCTCCACAGAAGGGTCACATAAGCAACATGTTGTGCTCTTTTGACGCTGACGGTCGATTAAAGGTCTCAGTATACAGCTTTCTGCTCTGCTGCTTGGTGTGATGTGCCGTCCAAACCTTTATAGATTTCAACCTGTTTTTTTTTGTGTCTCTGTGTCCCCCTGTAGAAGCACTATCAGCTGTGTGACAGTTTAAATACACTTTTATGTCTGCTGAAGTGTATTTTTCTTGTTTTCTGTTGACTAACATGACCTCAGTCCTTCTTTGTTTTAGGAATAAGTAGCTGTAGTTTCCCCTCCTGTTGTCGTGTGTTTTTGTGACGCAGAGTGAATTAACCTTGCTCGTTGAATAAGAAGTCCGATGTGGGTCTCCCTTTCCTCTCGTCTTTCTCCTTTAAAGTTAATTTTCCCACTCAGTTTGCAATTCTGCCTGTCTCCTCTACCTTTTGATCTTCATCATCTATTTTTTTCCCAGGTGAATGGAAAGGAGCTCTCCCGCCTATCCGGGGATCCCACCCTGGACATACGGGACCCCGTGCTGTCTAACATACTGCGGCGGGGGGCCCGCAGACGTGCAGGCCTAGCAGGAGCCCCCGGAGCATCAGTGCCAGTGACCATGGGCATGGCCGACTGTGTAGACAGCTGCACCCAAACAGACATCAGCTTCCAGCATATGTTGACTCTGGGAAAGAGCAGCCAGCATCCCTGCGGAGCTCCACCCCCACCCGACCCTCCTCCATCCCCTCCTCTACCGCCGCTGCTGGAGCCGTATTTATTCAATGAACTGTGAGTGGGAGTAGAATAATAGACCAACTGTCAGACCAGAACTAATCCGCCATCTTGTTCCTAGTGCACGCCATTCTGCTCACACATTAGAAGTTTGAAGCTGCCCAAATTACTGAAGTATTATCTCCTGCATGTTGTCATTCTCAGCTTCACGGAGCCTGTTTACTATGACCCCACTGACTACTTCGACATCACTCAGCATGAAGTGGACAGGCAGGATGAGCTGGAGTACGAGGTGAGAGCCTATTAGATGCTAAAGCTCTGCTTCAGACAGCTGCCCCTCTGGTCTTTCTGACATCCTTAAACCTTTCTCCACGTAGGAGGTGGAGCTGTACAAGTCTCGTCAGCAGGATAAACTCGGGCTGACAGTTTGTTACAGAACCGATGATGAGGAGGACCTGGGGATATATGTGGGAGAGGTGAAGATACAGCTATGAAATCAAATTTTAAAAAACTTTGTTGCTGCACTCCTGAACGAATCCGTCTTTTTTTCCAGGTGAATCCAAACAGTATTGCTGCTATGGATGGACGCATCCGCAAGGGAGACAGAATACTACAGGTGCATACTTCCTTTATAGCCGCCTATACTAGAGCTAGAATTCATTATTAAAGCAATGTTATCAATACGAGGTTTGTTAAACAATTCTACTGTTAGTTGCAACCAAGTAATCAGATTGGACAAGAGGCAATCCATGAGTGCTGATATAGAGTACTGGGACCTTTAACTATACGTATCATTCCGCTTCAGGTGTTCTGAATACCCTATATTAACGTTATTGCAAACAGTTTTTGTCTTGATCGTTCAAACTGGTGCTTCTGAATCTAAAAGGCCACCAAAGCAACCTTTACCAGACTCTTGTTTCACTGGTTCCATTATAAATGGAAACATACAAAGTAGCTGGTCTCTAGGAATGTGTACACATACAGTTCCAGTCAAGTTGCGAAGCTAGTTGCGTTGGTGTTAAAGTGATAATCTTGAAGATCTCAGTTTCTTTCTCTTTGGCGGCACCTATGGCGATGAAGTGTAACTGCGGGAGCACACTTCCCAGATATCCAGACAGTGTTGCATGTGTGACGTCCACGGTTGGCTCCGGTTGTAACTCTTGATTTTCCTCGCTGACGGTCGCTTTCCTTTTCAGACTGTTTGCCTTCATCTGAGCGTCAAATTTGTTTCCTTTTCTCTGGATTGTCACTTATTTTTGAAGTTGTATCTGTAGTCATCCATCTTTTCTTTGTTTGTTCAGCCATAGTAGATTACTGTTAACTCGCAAAACTTGCAGAGACCGGAAAAGCAGCCGCTTAGCTCCGCCTACCCTCTCTGGCAGACAAACCACTGCTGGGTGATGGAAAACGCGTCACTTTTCTGCAAATGCAAAGGCTTTCATCAGTGGGCCATAGGCTCAATCACCATTAGGTTACATTTCTCATTCGGCGATTTAAATGAAAATCTTCAAGATTATTACTAACAAATTAATGATTAAATAAACAAAAAATAATCATCTGTTTTTGACTATTACAGTTTATTATTACACATCCTTGTTGAACTGTATAATAAAAGCAATATCACACTTGAGGCTGTGCCTATGCACTGTATATCAGCATGGCTGTGATTATCCTATGACCGCATCATAGCTGTGCTGATATTCAGAATAACAGCACTGCCTCTGATATTGGTTAAAAAGCAACAGTTAAACAAACAAAAGTATTTTTTTATAAACTTTTCATTTCAATGATGTAATGCATGAAACTGAAATCTTAAAAGGCCCCTAGTCCACAATAGAGCTGCAGTCGAGTCACTTTTAATCTAGCCTTCTCCACGTATTAAGGGAAAATTGTTAATAGTGCAGCATTTAATCTGAATTCTTTCATTAGAGGTTGGATGTCATTACTCATGCTATTAAAGCGACCGCGAGACTTTTCCAGGGTTGTTATTCTTAAGAAAACTATTTCCTGGAACGAGTAATTTAATTGAATGGCGCCTCGGTGAAAAGGGTCTTTCGTTATCTGACATTAGCTCAATTTTATTCTCCTCTTTCTCTGTCAGATAAATGGAGTGGACATCCAGGACAGAGAGGAGGCGGTAGCGATTCTCACCCGAGAGGACAGCACTAATGTCTCCCTGCTCCTCGCACGACCCGAGATAGAGGTGAGGAAATTGGATATTCGGTCTTCGGGGAGCTTTGAGTCTGAATACTGACCTAAAAATGCCTTCTTCTCCATTTATCTCCCTCTTTATGTAGCAAGGAATTAGGTAGCGTGCTTGGGTATATGAAAGTGGTGCTCTATGTAATTAGTCGTGAAATTCGGAAGGGTTATGATACAGTCATTAAAAGAGAGGAAATTGGGGACATGACAAGAAAGAGTAAGGTGCTATCCTGCAAGCTGACTTGTTTAAGGAGGCAGAAAAGGAAAGAGGTGCAAAAACATGATGAGTACACAGATAGTGTGTGGAGAGAGGCAGAGACAAATAGTGCCTGTGTTCACTGTGCTAATGTGTCACCGCTTTGTTTCCCTCAAGGTCACTCTTCTCGAAGAAACGAGGGCATTTTTACGCAGACCGGATGCCCCTCAATAACACACCTCTGCCTATTTACGTGTACACATACAACTGGACACATGTCGTCCCATTCACATTGATTTTTACTGCATGCTATTGTTCAAATGAGCTACAGATGGAGACAATATATGTGAGACAACAATAATCTGTATGCTGGCTGCATTTGCATGGCGGGAGCTAAAGGGCAGATTTTAAAGGCGCTCATTAAAATGGTTCGAGTCAAACTCACGCACACACACAAATAACCTCTCCTCTGTTTAAATACGTCCTTGCATTTGGAAAGATGAGCACAAGCACTTCCTGTTAAAGACTGACGAGATTTATATTGCCATAGCACGGTCCAACATTAAGATTCAAGAGGGAGAGGTGAGGACGGAGAATCTTCTGAGGAAAATGCACAAGCAGAGATTAAAGCCTGATCTGTTGTCTTAGGGGAGACGGAGAGAGGGAGCTGGAGGGGATTGTAGAAGAATAAGAATAAGGATGAAGATAATCAATACTTGTACTCGCAGTCTGCACGCAGTTCACATTCAAATCAAACCAATTAGCCAAGATCAACTCAGCCCAGAGGAGTGAATTGTTTACTAATTCAAGCACAAGTATTTGCTTTATATTTGATCAGCTTTTGAGGGGATTCAAATTAAACAGACAAAGTTGGAATGAAATATAAGTATAATCATTCTTGGTGGACATTCACATCTTTTCATACCATCACTCTGCTATGAAAATTCACTATTTATATTTCATTAACATAAATTCCTCAATGAAAACCAAATGCAATTGAAGGCTATTGAAATTATGTTAAAATGTGACGCAGCACTGGCTCCATCTAGTGACAGAACGGAGCACTGCTTTTACATCACTTCAGAAATGTGCTGCACCCAACATTTAAGATGCTGTATTAATTATTTTACACAAACACTGCATCGGATGGCTAGGTTTAATGAGAAGGCGGTCACTCATAGAGATAAACCCACAAGAATGTATCACCAAACTCTGCTGTTCCCCTCAACTCTACACGATATTCCTTAAGTATGTAGTTTTTGTTTTCTGGCCCGCATCTTCATGTTTTGCTTCACTCGCACGGCTTTCATCAGCGTAGTCTTTGGCGAAGACAGTGAGACGCTGTGTTCAGCTATAAAGCCCTAAAAAGGCGCCAAAGGCACCAAGCTGGTACAGGCACAGTTATAGACTACCTGTTGAACATAATGGATCATTTCTCCTCTAAAGAACCAGATATTTCAATCAGGTCTTGGTGGATATCAAAACAGAGCAAAATATAGATTTTATAAAGGACTTGGATTGAGCAGATATTTAGATACACGACTTAAAATGACCTATTATATTGCTCCATATCTGTCCAATATGCAACAAGTTCACTGTATCAACTTAACATGTGAT
This sequence comes from Semicossyphus pulcher, assembly GCF_022749685.1. NCBI lineage: Eukaryota > Metazoa > Chordata > Actinopteri > Labriformes > Labridae > Semicossyphus > Semicossyphus pulcher. Next base: position 25,287,805 of record NW_027211637.1, read on the forward strand.
GATAGTATGTCTGTGTTTTGAGCTTGTCTCCACTGCACTTAAAGGTATAATAAGTCGGATTTTTCTTTGCATTTTGTCAACACATTCAAACTGGGCCCCTCCTCCTGGGCTCTTCGTCACCAGAAGCTCACTCTCACGTGCGAGAACACGCCCACCCCGCCAAGCTAACACCGACAGCATGACAGTTACCTTTGCACTAGCATGCTAACCGCTGGTTACCTTTACGCTAGCATGCTAACGGCCGGTTACCTCCACGCTAGCATGCTAACCGCCGGTTAGCTTGTCCTTCCCGCTTCGAGGCACCTACCTGTCCAACAGAAAGAAGGCGAACTCTGCATCGCTCTCTCGCCATGTTCGCCGGTCTGAACGGGGCCCAGTTGCTAATTTGAACCATCCTACACTCACCTGTACGCTGTGATTGGCTCAGGGAACCACAATAGCGCCCCTCCTGAAAACATCCCGTGCAAAGCAAAACAAGAGAATAGATGCAGAGGGAAGGGTCTCACAAGGGTCTGCACACACACACTCACCAACACACATGTATATAGGACCATAAGTGATGATTTATATTATATTTGTAAAAGTCTATATTTTATTTTTCTCGGAAAAACCTACTTATTATACCTTTAAGGCTTACACATCATTTTCCCACAACTGACTTCTAAACTAGCTAAAATATCTTGTCCATTAAAGCCTCAAACACAGTGTGTTGCAGATTTCTAATACTTTTTCTTTGTCTTTTGTCTCTTTAACTTCACTCTGCTGCAATGTCATATACTCAATTCAACAACCTGTGCCTGACACACCTTTACATGCAAGAATGACAACCAACTGGACCAAGATGAGCTGGACCTGGAGCCCCTGGACAATGCTGCTCATCTGCCCAGCAGCCACAGACTGAGAAACAGCCCCTCCATCCTGGGTGCTGGACCAGGCAGTGTTGTTGGTGGCAATCTACTGGGTAGCCATGGTTGCTCATTGAGCAGGGACTCACCTGATTTGCTTCAGACGGTGCTGAGCAACAGCCAGGAGCTGGACAGCGGGGTGGGCCGCACAGATGAAAGCACACGCTATGAGGAGTCTTCAGAACACGACCTCCTGGGAGACGATCACACTAGTGCCTCCAACACAAACGCCACCAATACTCCTGGCAGCATGCGCAAGTTTTTCTCTAGCCGAGGGGAAACTCCGCCGTTGCTGCATTCCCAGGACCTCCAGTTCAGCACTGACTCGCTCTTGGGGCTGGACTGTGTTAATGGAGGAGGACTAGAACAGGTGGAGCGATTGGAGAGGGCCTACATGGCAGATCCCATGAGGATGATCATGCCAGGGCTCACTGAGGAGGAGTGTGAGCGGTACAAAGAGCTCCTGGAAATCAAGTGTTACTACGAGAAGAACAGTAACGATCTGATGCTTCTTGGAGGTCAGGGGCAGGCACAAGACGAAGGAGGTGTCTCGCTGGATGTGAACAGGAATGAAAGTCTGACACAGCACGAGATGGCCCTTCTGGAAGAGGAGCTGCGCCACTTGGAGTTCAAGTGCCGTAACATCTTGAGGGCACAGAAGATGCAGCAGCTGAGGGAGCGCTGTCTAAAGGCTTGGCCTCTCGAGGACAAGAATGGAGCAAGTGCTGGGGTTGGGGTAGGATGTGGACGCTTGGACATCAATGGTCCTTTAGCCAGCGAGGAGTCCTGCCACCACGCTCTGTCCGATATCAACGAGCTTCCAGAGAGGGAGCGCTCAGACAAGGACAGTACGAGTGCCTACAACACTGGAGGGGAGAGCTGCAGGAGCACCCCTCTGGTCAATGAACTGTACCCATCACACTCTACACAGAGCCTGGAGGGAGGAGAGCAACTTCTCTCAGGATGTATGCAGCTTCCAACTTCTACCAGGCAGAGAGAGCGGGAAACCAGGACTGAAATGGCGGACGGGATGCAAGCGAACCTCAACCAATCCTACTCTCCCCACTCTCACAGGAAAGGAGCTGAAGCAAAGTCATCCAGCCCTGGAGTAAAGGTAAGGTCCCTATCCAGGGATGCAGGAACTAGGCGGGGCTCTGATGGAGGGGTGAGACGTAACCCCAAGGCAAATGGGACATCGGAGAGGACTGGCGGATGCAGTGCAGATAACAGCCCTTACCTGTCCCGCCGCAAGACTGAAACAAAGCCGCCTCAGCGCTACCTGAGCTGCATGCAACTGAGGTCTCCCTCCACCTCTGAGCGGCTTGGTGGACTTCGTGAAGGTAGCATGGAGACTGGAGGCGACGCCAGCCCAATGAGCTTGGGCAGCACATGTAAAGATGTTGCCAATGCTCCGGGTGCTGTAACTTTACCCTTGTCCCCTCCACTGCTGCCTGCCTCCCCCCGTATGGAGTGGAAAGTGAAGATCCGCAGCGATGGCTCACGCTACGTGGCCAAACGGCCTGTGAGGGATCGCCTCCTGAAGGCACGAGCCATGAAGATCAGAGAGGAGCGCAGCGGCATGACGACTGACGACGACGCCGTGAGTGAAATGAAGATGGGCCGTTACTGGAGCAAAGAGGAGCGCAAGCAGCAGCTGCAAAAGGCCCGAGAGCAGCGGCGGCGGAGGGAGTTCATGATGCAGAGCCGTCTCGACTGTTTGAGGGACCGCGAGAGGGAGCAGTGCAGCAGCGGTGCCGGACAGCCGGGGACGACCAACCAGCAGGAACCCAACTCAATCCTCGAGCTGTGCCACCGTAGGAGCATGAAGAAGCGCAGTCGCAGAATCCTGGACAACTGGATCACTATACAGGAGCTGCTTGCTCATGGAGCCAGGTCTGCTGATGGAAAGAAAGTCTACAACCCCCTGCTGTCTGTCACCACAGTCTGAGATGAGACGGGAGAGATTTAAAAAAGTGCCAAAATGTTAAGATAGGAACTATAGCATGAACACAAGCTGCTTTGGAACATTTTGGCACAAATATGTTGGCAGGGATGCTGCAGACTTGAAAAAATGTTCCTGATGGCAACATAAAGAAGCAAACATTAAACTCTCAAGCTACATGCTTTTAATTTGGAGAAAAGCTCCCAACTGAGACTACAAGGGTTTGTGTGAAGTATCTTTTATCTTGCACAAACACCTGTTCCAGCCTGTCAGATTTAAAACCTTGACATTGCAGTCAATGCACAAGACACAAAAACTAAGTGTCAGACAAGTAGACAGACTTACAGACGCTAAGTGGTACTAGAGCACACACTAGCATTTGAGAAACTGTTCCATATTCAGAGGAATCAATTTAGAAATACTTCACCACTTGAGAGATGGCGCCACCTACTGTTCAGCTATTAGGGAAGTGGTGCGAAAGTAATCTTTGCAGGCCTCAACGTTTGAACAAAATACAGAATTGAGGAACATTAAAAGTGGGGCTAAGAACCATTCAGCTGTGAAAACATTTTAAAAAAGCCACTTCTGTGCCATAACCGATCACAAAAGGACTTTTGCTAAAGGACATTTTCAAAAGAACATTGTGTGCCAGTTTATGTAGTTACCACATTTTCTCATTCTTGCTGTGTTATTGTACAAAGGCTCCTTTCTTTCGACACAGGAAAAGCAACTGCGTCATTGTCAGATCACGGATGCTTTTCGATAACGAGGAGCTGAGCGGTGCCTTCCTTTCAGGCAGACTTGACTGTATAGCACAATTTTCCAAGCGATACAAAAAAGGCTGAAATAATGTAGCAGAAAGGGTGAAAGCTGAAGCACACAGAGCAGCTGACGAGGCTAACCGTTTTTTTTAAAGAAAGGCACATTGTGTCATACAAAGCACAGGAAACATTTGATACCGATTTTCATTGAAAAAGGCACATTCACCCTGACAGAGGATAAAATATCCTCAAAACCTTTTTAAAAATGTCCTTCTTTTTCCAGACCACGTTAGCTTTAGTCGATATGCAATACCATTTATTTAAATGTGAATACAGCTTTCATTGCAAATTATTCTTTGCTATATGAACTGTTTCTATTCTACAGGTTTTATGTCGTTCCTGTCAAATGCAACACTACCGTACTTCAGAGGTTTTTATTTGTGCTCTCAGACGTCGTCTCTGGAAAGCTGTCCCGCAAAAACACCTGTAATGACAATAATCACCAAGACTGGTGTGACTACTTTGTAAAGAAAACCTGTGAACGAAACATTTGTCATTTGGCTTACGTGCATGTTTGATATTGAGGCAGTTATCATTTTTTCTATGTACTTAAGACTAAAAGCCTTTAACATTCTGTAACTGTGAAAGTGTCTTTCTATGAACTTGCCTACAACTCTAGATTAGACGAAACATGGTGTACTCGTTCAATATTGTGATGTCCTGTGTCTGCCATTTCACGGTGAAAGCTTTTCTAAATAAATGCTGTGATCATGAAAATTATTTTACTGCCATTTAATTGCTGCTTTGCGTCAGGTTTTTAATAATTCATTGTGGGAAAATCAATTATTGATTTAAGGTCGGTGGCGTTTCAAGGTGAGAAATAATGAGGCGACATTTCCTAAACAATTCTAAACCTTTATTTTCTAACAAGAGTGAAAAGAAACAAAGGCAACATTAAAATGAAAAGTTTATACACAAACTCACGACAACTGTGTGTCTGCAATATCAATAATAATAATAATAATAATAATATAATTTGAACCCAGGAAACAAAATAAATCGTGACAAAGTGAGTTACAGTGAAGTTACCTTAATTTTTAAAGAGAGAGAGAACGAGGGAAAAAGAGGTCAGGTTGAAAGGAATAAAATATAGGAGTCAAAAAGGATGGGCGTTTTAAAAAAGAAAAAGGCATCAAGGGGAGGGAGGGGGGGAGAAAGACAAAGCTAAGAGGTACAGATATCCATTTTGGGAAAGTAGCACCAAAAACATGAATGCCTGTTTTTAACACTTCCCAAAATTTTCTCAGTTTATTCAAAATGCATGTCCCCTCAAAACGGCATCAAACACAAGATTCAGTACAACTAAAAAAAATACAAGTGTAACAACGGTGCTGTTGTCTAAGATCAGCTGTCAAAACCTTCTGCTGTACCTCAGCTTCAGGGCTCATTCCCAAACAGAACTAAACCATAGCTTATCCAACTTCAATGAGGGGGGGGCTCACGTGAAAGAAAACTGCAACGGCCTGTTCTCAGGCAGGCTTCGGCTGAACTAGCATTTAATACAGTTGGGATAACATTAGCATACTGACCGACCTCAGAGACGACTCTAGACCAAAGACACTCCTATTGCGGTAAGTCCCACATCGGTCCAACACAGTCTTTATACGTTCACAAGAAAAACGTTCCAGGGAAGGTGGAGAGTAAAGTTTGGGTAAGACGAGGCAGGTGTGAAATCAAATATCAGGATGGGTGAGATATGGCTGAGTTTCGAATGAGACAGTGGAGTGTAGAGGAAGAGTCATCGCTCTGTTAGTGTCTGAATGTGTGAATGAGGAATGAGGAGGGGCGTGGGTCACAGGGAGGGGGATGTCCTGCATCTTTCTATAACTTGACACTGTTTTCTGGCACAGAACGATCTGTCCCTTCAAGTCCTCCGACTGATCCGTTTTCTCCGGCTCCAGCGTCGACTACATCACAAAGTCTGTCTGAAGGAAACAAAAGTTAATCTTAATCATGCTTAAATCAATTAAAACTTTGAAAGTCTGCCTTAAAAATACAGCCAGTAGCAGCCTGATACTTAAAGCATGATTACAGGATCGGTTACCTCTGGATGGGTCTGTACAGGTAAGTGAGGGAAGGGGCTGCGGCTGACAGGACAGGTTTTCTTTGACTCTGAGGCATCCAGTGACCTTCCGCCTGCCCCTTCCCCTCCGCCACCTCTGTGGCCCTTTCTCTTCCTTTTAGAGTCCTTGGGTCGTCCGCGGCCGGTTCGCCTCTGCTCATCAAGCTCAATCTGAGACAGAGAGAGGGAGGGAGAGAGAGAGGGGACAAGGATATTAAAAACAAGGTAGTCGGTAACTGTTAAAGATTCACTGATTTCAGCTTCTTCAATATAACGATTTGCTCATTTTCTGTCTCTGTTATGACAGCAAATGAAGAGTCTTTGAGTTTTACACTGTTGAAGGACAAAAGAAGCTTTTTGAAAACTTCATTTTGGGCTATTGGACATTGTTATTTGCATTTCCACATGTTTTAGACTGTCGATGGGCTAAACTATGAAATGTTTAAATGGCAGCCTTATGAGGCAGTTAAGGTGAAAAGATGCACCACAAAACACCATTTTCATGTTTGATTGTACAAAAAACTGCTTAAAGGTCACATAATTTAGATAAGCTTTACATGAATCATGGTTTGTTTCGTTTTAAAAATTGTATACATATTTTAATCATTATTTTTTAAGCCTCTCCTTCCTCCTGAAACGAACAAGCCGTTTTGCCATTCAAAGGTCAGACCTTAGCCTCGATTGGCTGACAGTATTTGGAGTGACTGCGTAGACCACGTGGGATCGTACATGTGGGGGAGTGGCCACACTGCTCTTTCAGTCCAAAGTTGTAGAAAACATTTCTGCTCTAGGATCGGTGATTCGGTCTTATATGTACGAGCCAGAATCACCAGGAGGTATCGGAAAGGTAAGTTGAAATTTTGACAACAACTTGACTACAAGCTAGAGCGAGAAGGCAGCCTGAGGTGAATGACGATTGGTCGATTTCACCGAAAGCAAGGTTCCACGTAGAAACCTGCAGCTGCTCTGAACGGCCCATTTCAGAGGCGACCTTTTTAAAAATGTCCTTCTGGAAAAACACAGAATTATGCAGTTTTCTCTTTTTCACTGTGAACAATAAACACCCAAAAATGTGAAACCCATGAGCAATGTGATAATATCCACTCACAAGATATGGCCCCTTTAAGGTTCAGTAAGTGAGACTTTTAGAAGTAGTAAAAAAAACATGGATATACAGAGAGCAGGTTTCAACTTTGCAAATGCTTTTTGGAGGAAGTAAATGCATTTGTTTCATTTTATTTGCCTTAAGAATATACAGTGTAATTAGGCTGAGTTTGTTTACTAGAAAACTCCACAGGGAACCTTCAGTATGCACGCTTGGCACTTTAAACTGATCTATAAAAGTAGCACATTTTCTCAACATACTAAAACAATAAAAGATCTGTGTTTGTTGTGCATAGCTATTTTAGTGCAGCTATTTATTTCTTGGGTGAGTTTGCACTCCTGTAGATTTGGGTTTTAAGATTGTCTTGTGTGATTTATTTTCCTGACCTGGATGAGCGTGTGCAATGTTTCTCTGGGGGGAACAGAGACGGCCTGCAGGACTCTGTGGATGAGGAGTGTCTGGTCCAGGGACACCTCCAGCAGATCTCCTTCCAGCTGCAGCTCCTCCAGTTTGACCCTGGTGTCTGGTAGAAGCTCCACTACCTGGCCTTTAAGTGACGGCAGCAGGGGCAGCAGAGACCCCACACCTGACAATTACAGAAAGAAAAGTGTGGTGAGAACTGGTGACAAACTGTGCAAGTTGACTATTGATTACTTGAAAATGCACACACAGTCTTACCTGTAACATTTGACTTCTTGCCGATGCCATTTTTACATCCAGCCTGTGTGCAAAAAAAACATTGTATGTTCATCTGACAGAAGATGGATCAGATAAAATGAAATAATTAGCATCAGAAAAAGGTGTTCACCTGAGTGCCGTTGGTTTCCTTGGTCTTCTTTTTAGGTGAATTGTCCTCTGTCAGATCAATGACTCCTTCCTCTCCTTCCCCTCCCTCGGAGTCCGATAAAACAATCACTGTACTTCCTTCTGTCCCCTTTTCCAAGTCTTCCTCTTTCTCTGTGTCACAATGGAGAGTTTCTTTGAGTTCTTGCAGCCTCTCTAGTGCCCGCTGCAGCTCCGGTGTCTCCAGGGCCTCCTTGGCTCGGCCTTGCCAAGTGATGGCCCTCTCTGTGAGACACTGCAGAGCTTCTCCTTCAGGAAGACGCACCGGCAGCCTCTGCAGGGCCACAAGTAACGCCAGGATAGTCTCCAGGCGTGGACGCCGCGACCGCTGGCACTGCGGGCACAAGAAGCGCGAGTCCCAGTCCCACCAGCAGAGGGGGTTGGCTGGCGGTCCGGAGGAGGGGAGCAGGGAGGGGAAAGGAACGCAGCCGCCATGGAACCAGTCCTTACACAGATGGCAACGCAGCTGAGGGGCACGCGGCTGACCTCCGCACACACACACTGACTGAGGAGGGGTGGTGCAGGTGTGGTTACTGTTACCGTTCTCTTTTACAGAGTTCTCTGAGTGGCTGGATGTGTCCGTCTCCATGGCGTCGTCCCACCTCCCGTTCTCCTTGTCCTCGTTGTAAGTCGCAGTTTTAAGTCCAGATTTACACATGTTGGTTTTCTGTAACCTCAGTAGTGCCTCCTTCTCCTGGTGCTCCCCTTCTTTGAACGCCATCACCTACAGACAAGACACACGAATCAAGTCATAATACAGAAATAGTATTTAGTCATAAAACAGACAAACAAAACGAAGTAAATGTGAGGAAGATTAAAAATAGAACTCACAATAGCTGCGGGGTCCCTCAGGTCCTGAGCTGAGAGGCCCAATGTGTTGGTGTCAGAATCATCTAACGGCTCGTCCAGTGGCTCCGACTCATCTCGCCTCTCTCTCCTTTTTGCACACGGACATAATACCTGCAGGACAACACTGGAGTTAATGCTCATGCTTTTAAAGTGTAATTCTGTACTGACATTAGTACACAGATAAATTATTGTACAGATCAACTGAAATCTTTGTCATTCCCTACCTCTAGCAGGCTGTGTGGACTGCTCTTCTTCAGGAAGGTCTTGGTGGCCTTGTCCCTCCAGGAGTGAGCGCTGGCTACCTGCAGTTCCAGCTGTCTCAGCTCTTGCATAAAGACTGGCAAGTCTCGTCCAATAGCCACCAGGCCCTCAAGGTCATCCAGACATGGGTAATGCTCCCCATTCTACAACAAACAAAAGAAATATAGTAAGAGAACTATATGATATACAGCTTTTTTTGTGCGCAATTTTAAGTATTTCCTTATTACAAATCACTCCATCACAAAGGAAGATGGGGTAAGTTTACCTGGATTTCCTCCAGGTCTGTTACCCAAGCCCGTGCTCGAACGAGACAGTCCTGTAGAGCCAAAATGTTCGGCAGCTTCACTGGAATAAGCTGCGCCTCATTTACTATCGCCTCCAGGGTAGAGAGAGGATGCTTTTGCCTACGAGAAAAAAATATTCTTTGAAACAGGAAGAGCTGCTTGTGAAATGAAGACAACCCCTGCCGCAGGTAGAGTATAAGCAGCGTTTTATGGTTTGACTTGTTTGTCTTACCTTTGTTCGAGGCAGATCTGTGCTTTCTCCTCCCAGCGCTCTGCGATCGTGAGCAGCTCCTGCAGCTCTGCCATGGCCGTCTCCACAGACACGCTTTGCGGCACGTTGCAGCCCGCTTCCATCAGGTTCCTCAGCACCTCCAACGTCACCTCCTGCCTCTCCCCTCCTTCTGTGCCCAGGGTGCGCCTCACCTCTGCCAGCCAATGACCCTGCTTCTTTAGGCCCTGGAGTAAATCGCAGTCCGGCACTATAACAGGCAGCTTGGCGCCCTGCTCCAAAAGAGTCTGCAGCTGCTCAGGAGGTGGAGAGTCCCTCCTCCAGTCCCTGTCATTGACCAGAGCTTGAGCCTGGCTCTGGAAGTCCTCCACAGTCTGCAGAACCGCCTTGAAAACCAGAGAACACAGATGTAAAATATGTGCACTTTTTATACAGCGCATTTGATAAGATTATGAAGATGACTCACCTGCACTTCCTCCAGCTGCTCAATCACACAGGGCAGGTTTTGCATCGTCTCTACCAAGGACTTCAGCTCTGCCAGTGTCATCCTACTATCACTAAAAGAGAGCAATATACAGTCCCTTTGTCAGGCGTATGTAACTAAACAGTTTGTGTAAAAATGTTGAGTTTTGAAGCATCATACCTGGTCTTTGCGTTACTGAGGAGTTCAGAACTCGTCTGCTGGCAGCGTTCTATGTCTTTAAGAACACCGTTGAGTTTACGCAGGAGCTCATTGTCTGGAAATTTCTTGTCTGCAGCTTCCTTCTTCAGCATCTCCAGGTCGTCAATTCCTGCAATACGATGAACATTTTTGGCTTTCAAGATAATTTTCAGTTGCCACCACGTGTAAGGGGTTAATGTTTGTCGATTCCTTACCTATTTTATTTCCTTCTTCCTGCTCAAGCGCCTCTTTTACCCTGTTGGCCCAGGAATCAAAGGACTCCGACCGAACCTTTAATCGGTGTAACATGGCTAACAACTCATCCAGGGTGTATCTGTACCTGCAGAGTGAAGGGAGCACAGAAAAGATTAACACACAGCCGAGGGGGGATCAAGCTAGAAGGAAAATAACATCGTCTTTTACAAGAGTTAAATACCTGAGGTAGAGTTTTTCAGTGGGGCAGTTGCAAAGATCCTGAGTGTGATAGAGACACACGAGACGCTCGGGACAGTTTAAGCAGGCCAGAGCCGAGAGGAAGCACGTGGTCTTACATTTGTCACACTGTCTCTCATCGTCGGGCAGCAGCTCAAACGCCTCACGCTCTGCTTCAGTAATGCCCTGCAGGTAGAACACACAGAATTGTCCACATTATAATAAAAACACTGAACATCAGAATGGTATCAAATTAAACCTTTATCTACATACACGTACATAAACAACAAACAAATATCTGTGTCTTACCCTCTCCATCAGACCCTTCCGCAGCTTCCTCTCCTCCTGAACAATGATGAACATTTCACGGTGTGTCGCTGCAGCCAGGTTGAGGTCCAGTTTCTCGGGGCTGGCAGCCATCTTACAGGTGAGCTCCTCGTGGGAGAATACACAATACCTCCTAAGACGGCGGTAGTGCTCAATACAGGAACGGCCGGCAGGCAGCTGAGCGGGACAGAGGAGAGGAGAGGGATGTTTATTATAAAGTATTGTTAATGATGTGGAAACTTGAGACGTGCAGGGTAAAGACAAACGTACCCAGTCTGCAGTGCAGAAGTTAACAGCTTCAGCAAAGTTATATCCCTGATTGAAGCCACTGTGGTAGGCTCTGGGGAAGGTGATGACAAACTCACCTGCGCACTGGTTGGTGCGCACAACCTGCCAATCAGAAACAAAGAAGGTCATTTAAAGAAATCCTGACAACAAACCATGTTCCAGCTGCGTGAATGTGTACTGACCGGGACACCATGAGACATGAGGATATTGGGGTTCATGATGGTGACCAGCTGGTGCAGGAGGTCAGGCTGACACTCAAACAGCTCTGGCGTCAGCTTCTTCATCACCTCCTCAAGTCGCTCCGCTGCGACGGAGGGAACCCCATACCAAGTCTTGGGTTCACCCCTGGAAGCGGAGAACAAAGGGGAAAGTTTTAGTCTTTGCCATGACATAATCACATTCTCCATGTTAAAAGCTGCCATTGTTTAAGCCTACGACTACAACATAACACCAAACCCACACAAACACACAGAATTAATTCTGTACCAGTGGAGGTAGTTGATGGAGTAGCTCCAGTGATCCTCAATGTGCCAGCAGAAAGCTGAGAACACCATGCCTACGTAAAGCCAGGGCACTTTCATCCCAGAGATGTCTCCATTTATGTGGCAGAGGAGGGACTGCTCGAGAACCGGCATCACGTTCAAGTTCCAGCCACTGCGGGCGTATTCCTGACCAACGGAGAAAACAACATGCAATGAAAAAAACAGCACTATGAAAAGGTTTGGAAACATATCTGATTACATGCACCATCTAAACTGAGTAGCTTTTTTAATACACTCGTGGTATAATTTGGGGTTTTAGTGCACATAAACACTAATTTGTTATAAAATGTCTCAATTTGTTTTATCCCATCTCAACCAACCACCAACTAATCCCCAGAACAACCAGACTATAATTGTGAACTGCTGTTCTCTGATATACTTGTAATGCTGTATTAAAAGCGGTCACGTTAAGTTTCTGACAACACAATCAAGTTAATTTTAACGGCATTAAGACGGGATTAGTTTGAAGTGTCAAAATAGTTACTATAGTGTTTAGTATTTCATGCATTTGATTGTTCTTTATGTGAGTAAATTATTTGTCTGTGTGCCCGTTTGCTTTGAACTTCCCCTTACTCCCACCAATCAAGTACTTAAAAATTAAAAGCTCATCATGTCACATTGGTAGGGCTGCTGCGAGTCGACGTCACGTTTTTAAAACGGCATGACATCGGTCGTTTTTAGCTCGTGTCATTGGTCGGCTGAGCAGCTCCACTCAACACAACGCGGCTTTAGAAAATGGAGGCAGCGGCTGCAGTAGAGTGCGACTCCGTTGCAGCGGGGTCGACTCAGTTCAGAGTGAAAGTTTCCAAAAGGCCCAAGGCTTCAAAAGTATGGGAGTACGTCAAATTATCACAGAACAAAAAGGTGGTTTGTACCCTGTGCAAAGTTTCGCCGGCATAGTGCTATGCACGAGCACCTGGAGAGAAAACACACAGGCGCTATTCTGGATGACGGACCGCCAGAAAAGGCTGTGTTGTCTATTCACTAGTGGGGAGAGCTTTTTGTCTTGATAGTGGTTCAATACACTCATAAAGTCGTCTGACTGCGTCCTTAGAAATTCCATTGAACAAGTGTTTGAGAAAATTACAGTTTGTGAAAATAAAATTAACTCAAATTAAATAATTTTTTGAGGAAAATTAAGCGTTTATGTAAATCGAATAATCGGAAAAACAGTAGATAAATAGATAGAAAAGCAGTCATTAGGGGCAGCCCTACACATTGGCCTTCTGCAGTCATGATACTGTTTTTAAAATGTCCTCATGTTGATCAACTTTCACCTTCTAATCTCAAACAGGATGCTCTGCTCCTTATTCAAACTCACATGACAATTGGAGCAAAGATTTCACAAACACCGCTGAGGTTACAAAAAGACAACCACAGTGTGCGTACCTCGTCTTCCGTTGTAAGCTTCCTCTTGCCATTGTTCATGGGGAAGCCGCTGCCAAACTCTTTGGAGTGTATGTCCGCTCCGTACTCCACAGTCACGTCTTCCTCGATACTACTCACTAACCTCCAGAACTCCCTCTCCACGAGCTCAGTGGGAACCATCTACACAGACACCAACACACAGGCTACAGATTAGTCTCACACATCGTCACCAGTCGGCGCGGAGTCATGCTTCATAATGAATAGGTGATGTCCTGCTGTGTGGCTGCGCTTACGTGGACAGGCATGTTGAAGTAATCCGCTTTGAAGGCATCCGCCATTTCCCCAAAACTCTGCAGGCTGTACTCCCGTGTGGCCTGTTCAAAGCCAAACGCTTCAGAGGGCTTCTTGCACTCCTAACAAAAAAAAAAGATGAATATGTTAGAACACAAAAACTTTATCTTGTGAGTTAGTCCCTGAACACATACCATGCATAATTATAGAGTGCTACAACTGTATTTTAGCTAATTAAGGGATCATTTCTAGGAGTATCTTCAAATGCTTCATAGCCCTAGAATCTGAACAACATGAGCTAAATGGTTATGCAAGACAATAAACCATAATAATAGATGAAAGCATTGAAAAATAAACCTTTTCTTAAAGGTACACAAGTCCTCTCAGCTCAGTGCATTTGTTATTTTTTAAGATATGCTCGTTTTCATGAACAGAGGCGTTTTGATAGTTGGCAGTAAAGAGAGGACAGAGAAGATTTCTGCAATCGAGTGCCTACATGTTGCATTTGCATTTCCATCCAAAGTTTCATATCTCCAACATGGTAGAAGAAGATGCACTATATTAATGCTACACACACAGGGTGGAAATACACACATGCACAAACAGGACTCTATGTACATGCATTAATGGAGAGATATCAGAGCGAGGGGGCTGCATGTGGACATGAGCCCAGAGCAGTTGGGGGATTTGTTGCCGTGCTCAAGTGCCCAGGAAATGACACTGCTTGATCCATACTGGGACTTGAACCGGCCACCCTCCAGACTGAGCTACCGTCTATTCAACTTTAAGTTTTTAGGTTATGCTGTAGCTCTTATGGTTTGTAATTTAAAGTAATATACTCGAAGATTTTCATTTAAATAAATGTCTGTTAAGTCACTACCTATTGCTGAGGTAACACAATGGTGACTGAGCCTATGGCCCACTGATGAAAGCCTTTGCATTAGCAGTATTACAGACTGGCTGTCTGGCGCGACATTCGCAGAAAAAAATCACAAGCAGCATCCAGTTAGTGACGCGTTTTCCATCACCCAGCAGTGGTCGGTCTGCCAGAGACGGTGGGCGGAGCTAAGCGGCTGCTTTTCTGGTCTCTGCAAGCGTTGCGAGTAAACAGTAATCTACTATGGCTGAAGAAAAAGAAAAGATCGATGACTACAGATACAACTTCAAAAATAAGTTAAAATCCAAAGAAAAAGAAAAAAACTCAATGCTCAGATGAAGGCAAACAGTCTAAAGAGGAAAATGAACAACAGCGAAGAAAATCAAGAGTTACAGCTGTTACAAAGGGAGCCAACCATCGACGCCAACACTGTCTGGATATCTGGGAATTGTGCTCCTAAAAATAACCGTTTATCGCCATAGGAGATTATTACTTTTAACATCGATTTAAACAGTACTATGTTAAAAATGATCAATGCCGCCACCAGCGGGAGGTCTGTTTCAAGGGTTAAATCCGTCTTTCTTACCTCTGCCACACACTTAGGGCATCGCCAGTTGCCTTTGGGAGGATCGGTGAGTGGGGGTAGTAGACAGTAGGTGTGGTAGTTATCATCGCAGCCATCACACAACAAGAGCTTCTCGTCGTCATCTCCCCGACCGCACATCCGACACACAAAAGAATCCATCTTTCGAAAAAAAAAAAGCAGAAAACATTTGATGTAAAGGCCTCGAGGCTGACGAAATTAACACACAGGTTAGATTGTATTGTATTTACCTTATCTGAAAAGTCTTTTGGACTTCTCACAGTAGTTTGAGATTTGTCTGTTGTTTTAGACTTTGCATCCCTTGGTCTACTTACACACTGCGGGTTGTTTAGGGTGCGTCGAAGCCTCATGGTCATTTTGGTACAAGGTCCCTCTTTGTCATCTTCTTCCTCATCCTTCTGTTTCCCGTTCTCCTCCTGTGGTTCTTCTTTCTTCACTTCTGTCTTCACTGTGATGCTGAGGGGAGGCGGCTGGAGGCCAGATGCACAACCATCGCTCTGCTTCTCTGGAACCTCTGACGGCTCCGCTTTCACTGAGGTATCAGCAGGAGCGGGAGACACGCTCTCCTTGATGGTCACCGTTTGAGGCAGCTCATCTAAAAAGAAGAGTCAGGAGTTTTTATAGCAATAAGATGTAAATGCTGCTGGGTTCCAAGTTGGCCAGATGGTTCTATCAAAAGCAAGCTCTCCCATGCCCACAATCTATTTGACTGAGCCAATACAAATTAAAAATTAAAGACAACTTGCTGCTTTATTCAGTTGTTGCTTTAGCTTCTCTGGTAACGGCACTAACCTTTCTTCCTGATGCCTTTATCCCTCGCCACCAGTCCGAGCCCCATCATCTTCGGCCCGGCGCCGTAGATCTGCAGCTTCTTCAGCTCTGGGTTCTTCTCTATGTCTTCCTCTGTAGGTTCAGGCTGTGGATGAAAGTAGATTTCCATCAGGAAGGCTGAGACAGAAAATGGCTACTCTCCAAAGCACACAGAGCAAAGCAAGGGTGTCGGCCAAATGCAGAACAAACGTGAGAGCGTAGCAGTGGATCACAAGAAGGATTATGCTTGGTTAGAAAGTAAGGAAGAAGTTACTTCTCAGTGAAAGCTTGAAGGTTAAGACCCACCACCAGAAAACACAAAATCACCAGCAGTTGCAACCATAGAGTTAGGACAGGGCACCATTTAGGTTTTGTTAATCGTTGTTCTGGTTTTTATTAAACCCTTGGTTGATGTTCTTAGTATATTATTTGGAAAGGAAAGACAAGAAAAAGCAAAGAGGGCTTATTGTGGAATTATGTTCAGTAAAACCATGACTAGGATGTACTAGCCAAATCTGGGGAATTATAACCAACGATAAGAGCCTGTACTCGACTCATTTTTCCTTTTATCGTGCCCACTGGCTTTAAGTATCACTTTTCTTTTGTCTCCGTCGCGTCCAGTAACCCTTCATTCTCTGTGCCTGTTGAGCTGCCAGCGTTCCTGGCGGAGTGAAGAGGCTGAACTGCTGCCAGTTCCACATAGAAACACAGTTTGCTTTATTCTGTTATATCATATAATTGCACCTGACATGATGAGGTCATACTTATTCTACAAGTAACAAGAAAGCATCCTAAATTTAGACATTTTGTTCATTTGTGTGTGGACATGTCATACTTCAAAAATAGCTTGTACAAGAATTTGTATCCGACTCTAACATGATTAGATCTTGGTCATGGTTGTGTTCTGTTCCAATCACATGTAAAACTTAATCAAATCCATGCTGAACTGTGTTATTGAAGTTACATCATAGTGAACAGCACAAACAGTCTATCTGCAGTGTTTGTTTGTTTTTTCTTAAACTTTGTCTTCCCTATTTGATCCTAATCTCAAGCAGCTGACTCTGACAACTCATGTTACACTACTGCATTATTATACCATTGTCAGGGATCATCATCTGGCTTAATGTAGGCGCTGTGTTCTCCTTCTGGAAGACATATCATGAGCTGCACGTACACCAAAAGAATACTGTTAACAGTTAACTGCAGTGAAACCTGTCTTCCTGCAGCAGGAAGCATCTTGATGTGTGAGACATGTGACTGAAAATAACAATGATGAAATTAATGCTTTGTCATCTCAGACTTTCAAGCCTGCGTTACATTGTTATTTTTGCAGTGCTTACATGTCACCCATTGTTTTTTTCTTTCCAAATTTGTTGCATTCTGTCGTATGATTGCAAACAGTTCACATAAGTCATGTGAAACAACTGAAGGTGGAAACACAGAAGGTCTTAATGTAACTTTCAAAAGCACATAAAAGCAGGTTTCACCTCATTCTCAGTTCTGACTAGGGTTGACCTCATGACCACAATACCACGGTGATGTGACGCACACCGTAGGGTGGACCAAGTGACCGCCATCACCGCTTTTTTATTTTAAATATGGACCCAGTGATGTTGCTAGGTACGCGTCCTGCGTATCTGCCGCATTAAATCTAAAGGGACGCAGTAAACTCACTTTCCATACGTCCCAGGGACGCACCTCATCTTTCCATACAGAACGATACATTGTGAACAACAAACTTGTTTAAAAAAGTCACAGTAATCAGCAAAAGAAACCTTGCTGTCAGGGCACCGCTGTTTCAACCTCTGCGCATCCAGTCAGCGCAGATGAGCCCGTGTGCAGTCTCGCGACATGCTAGTTTAGCAGCTAAAAACAACTAGCGGATAAGGATATGAACTAGTTGTTCATAAAGTCCCGTTTCCAACACTCATGCCGTGTTTACTCATGTCGATGATGTTTTACCGTCAGGGGGACGCGCTTCAGTGAAGCAGTGGGCTGAGGCGGTTAACTGCCAAACCGCGAGGGGGCGGAAGTGTTTCGTTTTGAAAAATGTAGTACCATCACAGCCCAGACTCTAACTCTGGAATTCTATTAACATCCATTTAAGATGCCTTCACACTGGTGATTTGGGCCTCGTCTGAAAGATTATATTGATTATACAAAAATATTTTCTACTCAGGTGTGCACCAAGAAATCAATGTCTATGTGCTGTCCGAACACAACGTGTATTCCCACAGCAGGAAAACTCATGTATGCATATCATGACGACATCGTTAGTGCCAGTCATAGCAGAGAAAAAATGACAGATTTCAATGTCAAAAATTACGCCATTCAAGATTTTCTAAAAGGAGAAGAAAAGGTGAAGCTCGTTTGTTTCTGACTTTGCTGCTGTATGCGATTGCACTCCCTGAACTCGCAGATGTAATTGCGCTTGCCTTTTGATCTATATCTTCAACACACAGACAAACAGGGACCTTTTCCTGGCACTCGAACTCAGTTGACCAAGATTCAAAGCATTAGATAAAAAACAAATCAACAGGGCTTGATAGAGGGGAAAGCCGTCTAACTAGGTTTTGGCTCAAACAAGCAAACCTAGAGACTTACATTCAAACAACAATTACTCCTTTAGACGCCAATA
This sequence comes from Semicossyphus pulcher, assembly GCF_022749685.1. Classification (NCBI taxonomy): domain Eukaryota; kingdom Metazoa; phylum Chordata; class Actinopteri; order Labriformes; family Labridae; genus Semicossyphus; species Semicossyphus pulcher. The sequence goes on from NW_027211637.1 coordinate 25,305,944, forward strand.
TTTTACATTAAAAATACCAAATTCTCCTGTGTGAGTGCACTCAAACGAAAACGCATGCAGCCACGCTGTTAGCTGCTGAATTGTGCAGACAGCAAGGCAAGCCAGCAAAGGGCAAAAGCACACAGACAGCCAAGCGACAAAGCATTGTAAGCCAAGAACAACCAGAGACAAAGAGCATGGGTGAAAGGGAGAACCCTAGAGAACTTATCAGACCAACAACCTGGCTAAAAGTATGTTAGGTAGTTGGGGATAAAGTTTCTTAAGAGCCAACAGTGACATTTAGGACCCCTTAAAAACACACTAGGATCCAAAAACACCTTTATCCAACAAGACTAAGTGGTTTATTCTTAAAATACCGTACATAGCTAAAGCATGATTGTGAAGAACAGAACTATTATTGTAATGCCACCGTGTTTTTAAGGCAAAATGTCTACAACAGTCACGTGACTATTCCCCCCTACACTGATCAACCAGAGGAATAGGAATGCACGTTGATGAAAATGTCTTAGTGGTTAGTTAGAATAAAAAATGAGCTTCAGAAGGGCCGAGTTGGTCAAGGAGAAAGTAGCGGGAAAGAGAGAGCAGGGGGCAGAAGGTGAGCTAATATGCTCACGAGGCAGTACCGCAGAGATGAGTTGAGAGCCAGTGGTGAGAGGATGGGGGGCCAGATCCTCTGGACCCTGCAAGGGGAGACAATAACAGCAACAATAAACTAGGACGAGAGGAAATAAGGAGATGAGAGAGGAAGGGAGAGAGCGTGGAGAGAACAGAGCCAGCAGCTGAGGGAAGAATATCACAGGGACACATCATGAGACAACTGACGTAGGACCTGTATCAGTCCAAGAGGGAACTTTGTGAATCTAAATACTTCATTTTCTATTTTAATACATTAGTTATTTCTCATAGTTCATTTTTGGCATAATTTATATTTCTACCTCTGCTTGGGATAGGTCTGTCCCAAACTTAAAAACATGGCTTAAAGCAAACCAGTCATGTGATCACTGATTTTTTTCTATGGAACCATCCTCAAGATAGCTTTGCAATGTATGTTGTTTACGTGATGTCAAAACTGTTAATTTGTATTGTTTTTAATTGTCTGTATTGTAATGACTGTTTTTTAGATCTCCCTGCCCAGGGACCACAGATGGACATTAGCTAACTTTGGCCCAACAGTTGTGTTGTGCACGGCCCCTGTCAAATAAACTATACTGTTTGTTTGCAGCCTGATAGACCAGTATGCTAGACTATTGTGGATGAATTTCTGTTTTTTAATAGCTGAGCTATAATAAAAGATAATTTCGCCAAGTATTTAAGATAACTTTATTTCCTTTATCTCAGCCGTGACCTACAAAGATTCTGCCACCGTCTGTCTGACGTCATGTTCTTTATAGTGCATATTTGGCATACCAAAGTATAAAAGCTCCAGATATACGCAACATTTTGTCCTTACTTTTGTATTTAGGGACAGAAAAGATAGCTGGAGTGCTTTAAATGTGCTGAATTGCTGACAAAGAAACATTCACTTCATGATATCATCCTGTGTTGTTAAGAAATAATAAATAAAATCAAAGCAAACAAACTCGCATAGTGGAGTAGTAATCAGTAATTGCTTCAATTATTTTATGCATTTTTTTATCTGCATCATATTTAGTTTCAAACAAGTCAGTAGAAAACAAATGCAAAAAAATAGATGTTTCTCAGCAAAGTGAAAAAACTGAAAATCCACTGGCGAGCATTATGTAATTAAATAATGGGGTTACAATCCGAGCATCATAGCTTGCATGTAACAAGCATGAAAGACTGTAGGCTGGTCCAGAAGCTATGCTGCGTATTAGTAACATCCATGTAAAAAAAAAATTTTGTGACAATATGAGGCTTATGAAGCAAACAGCTGTGTGTCTACCTGCGAGATGGGAGGAAGTGAAAACAAACACAAAGCATAGAGCGAAATGAGGCGTGAAGCGGAAAGCAAAAACGGCAGCGTTAAGCACAGCAGCGCGGCAGGATGGAGAGTTAGCAAGCTGGGATGCGCTCTGAGTGCACTGCCACGTCTTCCAGATACTACACTGTAACCAAAGATCAAGGGCACATGGGTGAGCACAGTTAACATGACAGCATGGTACGAGCTAGAAGATCGCTATCCATCAGGCACTTGAGTGGAGTGTTAGCGTGACCATTTGTTAGCCTGCAGTGATGGAAGCTCGGCCATTATTCATTAAGCTAATTAGCAGGCACTAGACCGTGAACTATTAAATGATACTAAAACTACACAACTACACGGACAACCTTTAAGTGTGCTGTTCAATCCAGATAATCAAACAGCAATGACATATCTATTAATACTGAGATTTGAAGTCCTGAAAAAAAAAATCTGGAGAAGTTTTAATTAGTGGAACCTCTTTGTATGTTAAGATGAAAATTTAATAACAAGTCTGTAATTGCTAGTACGAGAAATACAGATAATATAACAGCACAGATTTGGATGTGTGGTTTAAGAACTGTGTGAATGCCTCACTGATAAAGGGAATATAGGCTAAGACAGCCTGAATACCTGGTATTTGTTTGTTTTTCAGACTCACTGCTTTCATACAGTGCCGCTGCCAAAATAAATTCCTCTTTGACAGATCAACTGTACCAAACCCACACAGTTTCGATGCTCTTTAAAAGCAACCATGGAAACAAAAATGTTATTTTTCTCTGATTTACATTTTTAAAAGCTTGATTTTTGAGGCGTCAAGGAACACACAGAAATGTGATCCAAGAATTTATAATCAAGTGACCAAGTGTTTTCAGTACGGTTACTGGTTATACAGAGTTATGCAAATGTATGCAATGACACTCACATCAGGCTGGCAGCGGTTCGCTCTGCGTCCATAGCTGCTCATTTTGGAAGGCTGCACAGACTGTCGCAGGGGGATGGAGTGGGGCTTGTACTCTTTATCCACATCTTCACCATCATAATGCTTTGGCTTGCAATGCTGGCAATGACACCAAAAGAGAGAGTTTCCATGAAAACAAGTCCAAACATGCTACAGAAGTTCTAACTAAAGCAAAGTGTACAATGCGTCATATATTGACTGAGGGCCTCTTTAGAGACTGACTCATTTGAATGCTATCTAAGGACAGATCATTCCAAAAACAGAGATAATGTGGAGAGTGATACCGGCATGCTGGCACCAGACTGGAACATTTCAAAGGGGTAAACGATCCTCTCGTAGTGCGAGCGCAGCAGAGACCCGATGTTCTTGCCTGGAGGGTAGCCAAGCCTCTGGGCCACTCGAGCCCAGCGCCGTTCCTTACAAACCATCTCGAAACCTCCTTCATCTGTCACAACCTGAAGCAGAAAAGCATTATTTTTTAACATTTTATCAAACTGAAAAAATATACTTTCTGAGTAGGACAAGTTCAACCAACATCTACCTTTGACAGGCTAAACAGATCAAGGATGCGCCGCTCAATGTGTGGGATTTTCAAGGAGGATGCCTGAATCTCCCAAAACCTGGCGATGCGGTCCAAATAATTAAGCTTCACCCTGGTCTCCGCCTTAAATGAAATGCACGAGGAAAACATCATGATTTATAATCAGTTGCATTAATAACTTCAATTTTCGTCAACAATTTGCAACTTCCAAGAAGAAAAAAAACATACCTCCAACTCATTGAGCCTCTGGATGCGGGGTGTGAAGCGGAAGGTATCCAACTCCACTGAGAATGGTGGTTGCCAGTCCTATTTTGGGACAAAAACATGCAATTACACTTGTAAGCCTACAGGCTAAAGCAACTGTTGTTATTGCTGCTTTGATGCCGACCTCCATCATTCACAGAGCTTACAAAAACAATACATGCATGCGTTCATGAGAAATGAATGAGAAAGTGAGCTCAGTTTGAGCTTAACCTTGGTTTGAATCTGGCTTATTAACTATGCTCAGCATTAACCAGGATAACCAAGGTTGCCAACTCAAGAGCAAGTGAAACTCTTTTACAATATAACATATGAGCGGAACACAAAATGTTAATCTTGTTATTGTTGTGTTTGTGTAAAGAAAATTTCTAGTTACAGCAGTTTTATATTCATTGCTAATTTTATTAATATTAATATAAATAAATAATAATTTTGTAAATATTCTACATATTTAATCTTGCTGAATCTTTATTTTCACCTTTCCCTAAACACAGACATCCTCGTGAATCAACCACTTGAGTCTCTCTGAAGTTAAACATGCTGCTCATTTCTTTTGTACTTTTTGTACACATAACCCAATTCATTCAAATGACACATTATTACTCAGAGCAGGACTAGTAAACCCACAGATGAAAAAGGTTCTCGTGAGGCGAACTTTGTCTGACTGGTTATACAGGATTCCCAGGGTTCTGTTTTTGCAGCATGCTACTGCAAAGAAACGCTGACAATGCAAAATAGGGGAAAAAAGATCTGTGTTATTTATGTCAGCAGAAACAATGCAGCCTCTTGGATGGTCGGTGAGATATTTCAGACTATACTTCTACATAAATACTTTAAACCGAGTGCATGCTGCACATGGTACACAAAACACATCACATGCCCTTTCTTCATAACATTTCATGCACAGGCAAACATTTACTTGTGGAGGTCGAATTTTGCAGATTCCAGACTTCTCTGCAATCGGACGTATCTTGGCGATGTAGCCAAGGGGATCCAGAAACTCCTCCCATGATGGCTCAAATACTGGACACTCCGGAGGAGGTACAAACTCTTCCCCTTCCATTGCCCTATCAACAGGAAGATCGACAATGCAAACAAGTTATTAAACTGTAGCAGACCCACTAAAGGGCATGACAGCATCGATACAGCACCCCAGAAAGCAAAATACTATCATTTTAATTTGCAGAGAGAATTTAAAAAAACCCTAAACCACTTACATGCTTTTAAATTTTGAGCCTCAATTTTTGTTTTGCTTCATTAATCTACATTTTCTTAATGACTCTTGGACAGTGAACGTTGGTGTAAGAACAAAAAGTCAGGAAAACCATAATTCCAAAAGTATGTTCACTTGCCAGTATTTTGCCTTCCGACATGACTTTTACACTAATATTCCACATGTCGGTAAACTTAAGCGTATAATTAGTTGATGAATTCAATTTCACAAAGGCAAAGTAGCATGCAAGCTTATTACACTAGTAAAATGGATCGATGGACGAGAGAATAAACAGCATATTATACAGTTGCGACAAAGGTTATTGCATTTGTTTACTCTTGCAAAATCTTTACTTCCTGGCCTAGCACAGCAGTGTAATATTTTCAGGTTCAAATATTTGACTAAGTTCATCTGCTTATTTCAGAGTTAACCATTTCCCCCAATACTTTACATCATAGTCAATAACAGGAGACATGGGGATTCACCGGATGAGGGTTTTTTTCCACTCAAAGTGGTCCTTGTTAACAACCCCTCCCCCAACTTCAGACACAACAAAACAAATGCCATGCTCTAGTGAATCAACAAGGTAAAGAGGGCAAAAGTTTTAAGTCACACTTTATCAGCTGCAGTGCAGAACAACAATAAAATGAAGTAAATACAGAAATGATTGCAAAATTGCTGTAAGCACTTGAGCAATAAGCACTTCTTTATGTAGTTTGTAAGAAAGAGGGTTTTCATTGATGAGTCTTCTGTAATTTTTAAAGAACACTTCTGTGGATTGGAATCAAAATACAACTTGATACAGGGACTTCAGTGACATATATCCCATTTATCTGATTCTTCATGGGCCTTCAGACAAACAATGGCGTGGAGGCCATGAACCCTGAGGTATAGAAGGCCATGAAGGCATCACTACTCACAAGTGGGCTTGGCTAGATTAATCAATACGTTTTAGCAACAAAATAACAACAAATACACATTAAAAATATTTAAGAAATGGAACAGTGACACTTAAATGTCGATGTTGTCTTACATCTTGTTTACACCACTCAATAATGTATACAACTGTTAGCTGGCAACTATTAGCTACTAGCTACTAAACTTGCCAGAACTGGCGTTAAAACTAACCTTACCTTCCAGCGAAAGCAGGACGTGTGAAATAAGGAAAGAAAATGACTCTAATTGAATTATTTTTTGTGGGTTAGCTAGCTAATTGTCATTCATTTCTCTTCTTCGGGTATAATGAAGTCTATTGGTGTCCATTGTTCAGCTATTAGAGGCGATAACGCCGCTTACAGCTAGCGTTAGCTGCGAGGCCTCCAAATCCATCGCCTTCCAGGGTTTTAGACAGCTAGCATTAGTTAGCTTCCTTTAACTGAGTGACGGATAAAAAGTCACCATTCTAACCGCAGACAAGCTAACCTACATAACGTGCTCAGACAGGCGCTAGCAACAAGCTAGTTCACGTATGTCATATAACACTACATGGAGCTATATGCAAAAATAAACAAGTTATTTTTTTATCCTTTACGCTACAATGCCCAGCTGCATTCCCATGACTGACCGAAGACACCTCGATGTCCCGGGGTATGATAGGGGTAGTGGCCGCTCTCCTTCCTCTGTTGTTGTGATGACTGGTGGTTAGCTAACGTTGGCCAGCTGTGTCCGTCCAGTCGGCTAGCTACCGTTGCTAGCAAAGTTGACCCGTTTTTAAGGCTTAAGTCTCCACACACTCCGTAGGTTCAAAACATGGATGGCAATAGTTGGTTTAACAGTAAACGAGAGTCTCAAACTTTATCAACTGTGTCGTTATCAATCATTTTCCGACCAACATCATCACTCTCTTCAGGCCATCCTATCTTTCTTGACGAGACGCCATCTTAGTTTTTTTTCTCACGACCGAAGCACAACCTCGGATCTTCACATCACGTACCTCACGTTTACTCCCTGAAAGTAGTACCCACGTACGCAAGCAGTCATGTAATTACAACGGAACCAGCTGTGGGGGAGGTACGGTATTTTGAGCCTTCAAGTTAGTAAAATGAGCAATACCACAACGTTAACGTATGAGTGGCCCTGCTCTTAATGCAATTATGTTATTGTATTACTGTATTATTTTTGTGTGAGCAGAATTGGTCGATAAGGAGTAAAATTTACCATCTTTAGGTAGGTCATAGTGTTCTGGTAACATTTGGATTAAACTTTAAATTACCATGACACGGAAGACGAGAACCTTCGCAGACTTTTGGTAACAGCATAATTTTTTAGGTAGCCTTGTTATTTGGTTTTATAACTTGCATTTAATGGAAATTAAGCTTGACAGTCTAAAAGGAAAGCAACTGTCAGAGAGGACAATCAAGAGTTACAACCGTAATAAAGTGAGCCAACCTTGGACGTCTGGTTAAATAAAGTGTACTCCCACAATTACCGTTTATCGCCAAAGAGAATGAAAGTGAAATCTTCGAGATTTGATCTTTAAGTCCCAGGGGCTACTGTTGTCTGCATTTCCACAAGGTTGCATTTCCTGCAAGGTTTAAATGATAAATGTTTATTGGTAAAAGTCCCACCCCAAAGTCCCTGTACTTTCAGGAAGTACTACTCCTCTAGCAGAGACCTTAGTGGGAGTAAAATAAAGTAACAGGGGCTTTATTTAGACCCTGGTGCCTGCAATGGAAACGCTTTGAATACATTGTTAAGTTTGTAGTCCCTGAGGAAAGTTCCTGTGGTGAAAATGCTGTTCAAGACTGTAGTGTGAAATATAGTTTTATTCTTTGATTAATATCATCATTTTTATCAAATAAAAAAGGACTGTACATACCCTGAAATGGCCCTAAATCCACGGGTACTTTGATGTTATCATTTTGCCATGAAGCCCCTATAAACCTGGGGTCATCCTCCCTCTCATTGCATCCAAACATTTGAAAAATTATAATCTTAAACTTTCTTTTTCTTTTATTGTGAAGAATTCATTTGCAAAGTAGCCCACTTCTCTTCTTTAGTGCATTATATTCCTAAGGTAAACTTGTGTTATATTTTTGATAGTTGATTGTTTAGAGCTTTTTTATGGTTAAGGTATGATAAGTAAAAACAGAACACAGGAGACACAGGCACTGCAAGGACACTTTAATTTATCAGAAGCAATAAATATTCACATCTCAATTCTCTATTCTTTCAGTACACATAATACATACACAAAGAAAAATTTTGAAATCATTTGTTTTAAATGATATCAATAAGTGCACTGACATAGAAACTTTTTTAGGCTTCAATTTATAGCACAATAACTCATTCTCTCACCTTCAATCTGAAATAATAAGAAAAGAAAAAGAAGTCAATATTCCTTTTGGCCAACACCTCCTATTCCTGTTCCTCTTTGATATGTACATACTTAGTGGCACTCACATGCACGCACCTGAATACAGAATGGGAGTACTTCATCCCATTGTTATGATTAGAAGCCTATGTATAGTTTAATATGTACATTCAGGTTTATACAGTACAATCTATTCAATAAGTGCAGATATATTCATGCAAGAAGAGTCAAAAGACACCATTAAAAAGAAAAGGCTAGCCAACACATACTTGTAAATTTTTCGTTTGACATTCTTGACTTTCTCCAAACCTAGTTACGGTACAATCCTTTTTTTGAGGATTCAGGTCTTTTTGAACTTTGCCATCTCTAAAGCTAGCTAGTCCCACAGACTTTTTACTGTCTTTCACCCCTAAATCAGAAAATATGTCGTTTTCCCTTTGAAATAATTTGCACTGAAGGCATCAGTACTCAACTACAACCTCAAAAAAGCTTTAGCAAAAGGGGCGACACAGAAAAAAAGGGGATAAACAGAATGTACCTGTAACGTTACTTTTTTTTTTTTACATTCTTGAATCTTGTTATGGCCCTCGGTAGGATGGCATGGCAATTGAAAATGTAGAATTTTCAAAAACTGGCTGAAGAGGGAGGATTAAGAAGAAGGCCATTTCTGACTTAAGACATCACGTGTGCAAAACCACAAAACCTCATGTAAAAGCGTGCTTCTTCAAAACATAGAAAAACACAAAATGACTAAATCTCATTTCTGCGAGGAAGTGAGCATAGGTGCTGTAAGATTACACAGGAATTGCATCCTCTAGCGATTTTTATCCCCCAATTTTCAAAACCATGATTAAGCCCTTTTTCCAAAAACCCGGAGCCTCATTAATATAAAAAATAAAAACATTAACTGAGATCCGTTCTCTGAGTTCAAGATTGTTATTTGAAAAAATGTGCCCCTGTTTGCTCACATCAAACAAAACAGAAAAGGAGGAATATTGTTGGTGTTGAAATCAATTGAAACGAAACAAAAACTCATTCATTATTTTTCAACAATCAATAATATTAATTACTCAAAGGATGAAGTCAATGGAAACCATGGTACTATGGAAATAAATCACACTTCACATATCAGAACACCCTCTAGTGGCTATGGCAAACTGAGGGAATTTATATGTGCATATACTCTCTATAACCATGTACAAACATCTGCTGATATAATTAATCACTGATCAAAACAAATATCGGACAATATTCATCATACTCATAGCAGGTATTATAATATCAATAAAACAGCAAGAAGCTTCAGAAACATTCAAAATATATTATTGATTGTATCAGTAATTTCCCATACCCCACAAGGAATGCATTATAAAGCCAGGCGGCTCCTGTTGACATGTAAAAGACCATTAAGCAAAAAGACTGTCAGGAAACCGTGCACTGGTTTTATAAGTTTAAGACAAAGCAACATATCTGAGGTCTTCTTTAGAAAAAAAGATGCCTGTCAGCAAAAGCGGAACCTGCAAGAAGGGACGGAGACATCATGAAGCCAGGGAAATTATTGCAAAGTCAAGGGACATTTTTTGCAACTCTCTGCTGTTTTTAATGCAAAACTCAGTTGGAATGCATTCGGGGATTTAGTCTTTATTTACATTCCCATGTAAGCAGCTGGACATATATGGTCTCCGTTTCTCCAGTGTCACATCATCACATCTTGGTATTGTACATGTAAATAGTCTCATACAGACTCAACTAGACTTCAAACAATTAAAACTGAGGCAATATACTATATAGATTTAGATTTATCTTAAATTATATGGCTATAGACTTTTTTGATATTATGTGCAGAAATGTGAGCAGAGTTTGTTCACATGTGTCTGTTTCTGTGTGCGCAGGTTTCAAAGATGTGTGCACATGCTATTCTAACTCTAGCTGTGCTTTGTATCTCCACCTACATGTGTGGGAAACGGAGGTGAAAGTAACAGAGACGAAGCAAACTGCGTTTCCTCTTGTCACTAGCGCTGCTGCTGTTACTTTCTGTCCTGGCAGACTTGGTCCTGGCCCTGGTTCTGCCAACCTCCTCCATTCTGTAATCTGACCTGTGACCCCTGGGGCCCGACACTCTGCTCACACCACGGTACTTATCCGGTTGATAGGCTTGGATTTGGAGCTGCTGCCCCCTGTACCTGTCGCTCCAGCCCCCGTCACCTGCGGCCCCTGCTGAGGCTGCCCTGGGTGCTGGGGGGGGTGAGGGGAGAGAGGTGTAAGAGGGGTAAGGGGGGACGAAGGGGGGGGTAAAGGGGAGTGTGGTGGGGGAGGGGGGATAGAAGAAAGAGGAGGGTACTGGGGCAGATACGGGGCGGCGGTGGCTGCGTGATGTGCATTGACGGTGGCGGACGGAAGGTTGTGGGGCAGCGTGCCGAATATAAAGTGTGCTTGGTGGGTGGTGTGGCTGGCTGGGTGTGGTGTGTGAACGTGTCCGGGGTGGGTTTGGGAGTGTGCGTGGGGGTGCGGGTGGGAGTGAGACAGGGTTAGTGGCAGTTTGGTACCAGGGACGCCGCCCCCTCTGATAGAGTGTGTGGGCTGCGCGTGGTACAGGGCGAACTGTGGGTTCTGGGAATGTTGGGAGAGAGGAGAAAGGGGGGGGGGACATCCCACCACCATGTTGGCGTAACGACCCGGAAGGCCATGCTGGGAGAGTTGGGAGAGATGGGCCAGCTGCGGGTGCGGAACATGTGGGGGGCCAATTGGTGGCCGACAGGGTAGTGGGCCTCGCTGTATAGTATGAGGAGCCATACCTGGCAAAGGTGGAGGGACAGTTTGGACGTGGTAGCGATGGTGATGGTAGTAAGGTGGTGGGGGCTGCACGGTGCCCACGTGACAGTATTGTGCGTGCAATGCCTGGATCTTGGAGGGTCCCCCGTCCATCTGACACAGAGATGAAGGGGAGTGAGGTGGGGGCCCTCCCGTAGTCGGTGGGGGGACAGGCGCGGGGAAGGGTGGCCCCGGTGGAATAAGAGGGCCTGGTGGTTTGGCGCGTTTGCTGCCGAATAGGGATCCCAGGAAGGAGCCGCTGTTGTTGTTGCTGCTCCCCCCAGGGCCGCTCCCCGCTCCTGGTCTCTCTACACTGCTGGAGACTCCCCCAACTCCTGTCCCAGCAGTGGTATGTTGCTGCCCCGGCCCACCCCCCACCCCCGTTCCGGGGCTCAGGATGGGGCGGTGAGGCCGGAAGTCTTCTGTTCCGTAGCAGCCAGGTATCACACCTGGCATTGGGTAGCGCTGATGAGGCTGTGGGCTGCTAATGATGGAGCCCTGGGAGGAAAGATCATCATCATGCTTTAGAAAAATTCCTGGAAGATGCACTATGGCCCCAGATCCCACTTACATCATCACACACGTGACATATTCGTATCTGGAGGTTACGTACATGCTCGGACAAATATGAACACGCAACCATGCAACGGGTGCAGGACATATGGACACATATGGACACACACACATGCATGTACACGCGCACACCATCTCTTTGTACACTGTACACACACTGAGTATGCTTCGAATGATGAAGAACCAGTGAGGGGAAAAGCAGGCAGGTCTATTAATTAACAAGTCCACATCTAGTCTTTGAGACTTACTTCCATGGTACTGTCCAGAGAACCAACACTGTTCCTGCGACCACGTTTCCCTGCACCCCACCAGGAAGAGTCAAGTTAGCAAAGAGTGGAAGATTTAAACGTTTGCTCACATGATAAAAGATAGAAACTTCATGAGCTGTGTTTAAATGGCGGCAAGAAAGAGGAATAGGATTTAGCAACAGATGAATCCCTGTAGAAGCTGCGCTACCCAATTCAACCCAGGTGACAGGAAGGAGATAGGATTGCCCCCCATCTCTGAGGTGCTGTTGTCTTACCTGTATCCGATAGGTCCCTGAGAGATGAGCTGAGCGCTGTGCGTTTGAGACCCTCGCAGTTGTCATCAAAACTTGTCCTTCCCATGGTGCCATTCACCACATCGCTCTTCACACCTACGCCTCCTCCAACCACACCTCCAGAGAGCAAACTGGGCCGCATCACACCTTTCTGTTTCTCCAACTCCGCTGGAAATAAACACAAAGGGCACAGGGGAATTGAAAATGAGAGAGAGACAGGGTGCAGAGAAAAACAAGCCAGAAATTGGTACCATCAGCACCCAGTGTCTTGATAAACAACAAAAAACAACGTATGATTGCCAAAACCTACACAGATATTATGCCCACTATAGTTCAAGTTCACAATAATGGCCAGTAGATGGAGTACTTACATTCAACTCTATATTTCTCCATCTCCTGCACTTCAGCAACACTCTCCCTGAGGTCGCTTACAAAGCGGGTGCGGTCTTGCTGACTGGGTGCCATAAAGACGATAAGAACCTTCCTCTCGCCACCCAGGACTGCTGTGGTCAGGCGGATACCATGAGGGTAGTCTAAGAGATGCAAACAAAGAGTAATAAAGTAGTCAGTCATTGCAGAGGCTTATAAAGAAATTGTTTAAATGTTCGAAAAGAAAAAAGGTCTCTTACAGGAGTTCTGGAACATGTGCACTTGCATCTCAACCAAAGGAAAAGATTGTCTGAAACTGTAAGTCACTGAGGTTTTCTTCTTCTGGAAAATTTTGGTCACCTGATAATCAACATAGATGGGATATTAATTTATTTACATGGCCTTTCAAATGTTTTAATTAATTTCCCTGCCTGTCGAAGTGATGAATGTAAGACGTACCACCAGAAGGTCATTGAAGAGGAAGACCTCTCGTTGGTGCACCCCTGTCCTCTGAGGTCTGTTGGGGTCAGGGACCTCGTAGAGCTGGCAGCAACACACCAGCCTACGGTGTGGGAGGGACAGCACCTGTATCGACAAATAAAGTACAAATTAATACGCTTTTAACTAGTGGCAAAGCCTTGTTTGTTGCCTTGTCCAGTTAGAAAACTCACAGGCTTCTTTCCCACGATGACTCTCTCCACTGCCTGCACTTGGGACACATGGTCATCATTGGTCCGTAGCTCCCATTTCTGTATCCGCTGGTAGATCCCAACCAGCAGGTCCCTGGGTATGTCCTGACCATTGTCAACGCCTTGGGTGGAGACAGGGAAAGAAAGGGTTTTAGGAAATTCTATTTATGAAACTACACTGTAAGAATCATAAATTATACAGTCCTTTGATGCAAGAGTTTTTTTCCAGTTTTCACTCACTAAAGGGAAAAGCGTATTAGAAAGCTAGCTGTGCAATCCTTCCAATGATTGTTTAAGTCTCTTGTTTAACAGGTACAGGTTATGCCAGATTACTACTAAGAGCAAGAATTTATTGGCTGCATTGTCATCGTAATCATAATACTATGCGGTTACGGTACTCAATATTCCAACCTATCAATTAAATGCAAAATTAGGGGCGTCACCAATATGTTTTCTCTTAAGGAGAACACATGACAGATGAGCAGATCCCTTATGTGGATGTAAGAAAAAAAATTGCATTGTAATTTCTGTTGAATTCTCCCCCTTACTTATCTAATGCATTCTAATAACATAGTTGTACTTACAGACAATATTAGGGATAGACCTATTATCGGCCGGGCTGATTATCGGCGCCGATATTCGGCATTTCGACGCATATCGGCATCCGTCTTTTTTTTTTTTTATCCGACAGCCGATAAGGGATCAAATTAATACTGGGTTATTTTGGCTCTGATGCATATGCTTAAAGGCATTTAAATAAAGTTAAGTGTTGGAGTTTGTGTTATTCAAAATTTTGACACCAATATTTTCACTTTTACTGCAAATGAATATCGGCTTCAAATATCGGTTATCGGCCTCCTTGACTACTAATAATCGGTATCGGTATCGGCCCTGAAAAAACCATATCGGTCTATCTCTAGACAATATACTAGATAGGTATCATAAATACTGCCCAAAATGTTTTTCAGTATATATTGCATCGAGCATCTCGTAGCACCTCTCAAATTCTTGATGAAATCCTCAAGTTTCATTTTCCTCTCAGCTTTGACGTTGGGACTGTACATGTCTGTGTTCAGAAGGATTATGGCAAAGGCCAAGATGAAGATGGTGTCTGGGTTCTGGAACTGTCGAACCAGGGTCGGATTGCACACACAGTACCTCTGACTGCGTAAGACACAAAAACAAAATATTGAAAGGTTAAAATGTCTGTTAAAATTGAGTGAATCTTAAAGTTTTATATCATACATACGAACCTAAAAGCCTCTATGAGCCTCTCCACTTTTTGGGCTTCTCCTTGAACTTTGATCTGAGCCTGGAACTTCCTGAGAGCATCGTCAAGGTCCATGCCTGAGAAGTCCATCTCATCCACCACACAGCTAAAATAAAAACAGCAGAGATCACAGACTAGTCTCATTACTGCACAACCTGGAAACTTAGTAACAATCACATGTCTACGCAGATCACAAGTGACGTCACATATGTTGGTTTGTGTTCGGCCTAACTGAAATTTTGTTTACCCTGAAGATACAGACAGATATTTTCATCTGGATCTTTTGGACAGGTACGTCTCATCATTTTCTGATCCAGCACAAGTCTCCCTCTTAAAAAATTCCTTCTCTTCTGTGCTGTCTATTCTCATACTCACTCTAAGACATCTTTGTTGAATTGTTTCTGTCGGTTTCCCAGGAACTCTCCAATCATCTGCCTGCTGAGGCCCTTTCTCTCCAGGATGAAGCGAGCAATCCCAACTGGAGTGTCGGATACAAAACCTCTCTCTATCAGGTACTGGATCCCTTTCTCTGGCTTCCTATAGTCAAGGAAAAAGAACTTTCTCACTACAACTAGACCAGATTAATGTATCATATCCATCAAATGGTCTATCAAAGGAACTTCAATTCGTAAGTAAAACAAGCATCCTACTTGTTGAAGAGGTTGAGACCTATGCGGTACTGGCGTCTCTGAACCACGTCGCTGTTGAAAGGCGGGGAGTCCCAGCTGTGGCGGCTTTCTCTCTGGTAGGTCTGCTTTCCCAGAGGCGGCAGAGGCTCCCGCAGGCTGTCCTGAGATGAGGAGCCAGAACTGCAGTTGACTGTCTCGTTGGAGTTGGTAGTAGAGTTTAGTGAGTCGTTGTCTCCGTCTGAGCAGCACGGCTGCTCCAGGCCACCAGGGGGCAGAGCTGTAGAGGAGGAGGAGGACAGAGGGGTGGTGGGGGGTTGCTGGGGGGAGGACGAGGACGAAGGCGTGTCAGGGTACTGATGGTGGTGAATAGGATGGTGGTGATGGTGGTGGTGTGCCGCCACCTGATGAGGGATGTGTGTGGGTATGGGTCTGCCAGGGGCCCTGGTCTGACCCTGAGCAGCTGCTGTTGATGTAGGGCGGGTGCCTGTGTTGGGGGAGTGTTTAAGGGTTCCCTGAGGGGAGCCAGCCCCTACCCCAGGCTCCTGCTCATAGACCAACTGTCTGCTCAGAGATCCACGATCTGATCGGTCACTCATGTCCACTGAGCTGTCACTTGGTGGCTCAATAGTAAGGAGAGGCAGATGTGCGCCCCTTAGACGATAATCCCTGCACTCGGTACAAGGAGTGCTGCGCCGACTGTTACTGCTGCCCCCTCCCTCAGTGTCCCTGCTGTCCTCACGCCCTCCGACACCACCGCCGGGGCCCCAGTACTCTGTGTCTGTGCTGCTGGGTGCCCGATCCAGGGAAAGCGGGGATGACGGCATGCCATCATCCATGTAAAGGGTAACATCACTGTACGAGGTGGCCGTGCTGTCGCCGTGCATACTGAGTCCTCCTCCAGCACCCCTGGCTCGCTCTCCCAAACCTCTTTGGGAGGAGGGGTTGCTGCTGCTGCTCCACACGCACTCCCCAAAGTCTTCACTAATTCCTCCACCCTCCCTGCTGCCCTCCTGGGAGTCATCGCGTCCTGCGCGGCAGGTAAGGGCATCGTCTATGGAGTCAGCTAAAGACTTGACCTAAGGGGAGCACAAATTCAGGTAGGATTCAGTCCTAATGTCCAGAAGTAAAGCTTGTTATTTGTACATTTGCTAGAATATCTGCAATAGAAATTAAAATGTAATGCTCATGAGAGTCTAGTGCTGCCATGTAAGCCTGACTAGCGGATTAGATACGTCTTTTGGTTTACTTTGTCAGCTTGTTTGATTAGTTCTGTTCTCCTTTTTTTTTCTTTGCTTCTTTCCGTCACTGTAAAGACCTTTGAGGAAGATTTAAATTACAATGTTACCTGTTTGGAGAAGGAGTCCTCTAGGTGGGTGTAGTCTCCTGGGCGGTCTGGGTCAGGGGAATGAGGAGGTCCTATGGCCACACTGTGGGTGAAGTTTGTTTGTGTTTGGGCCTGCTGTTGAGGCTGTCGCTCGTCAAAGGAATATTGTAGTCTCATGTTGGAAAGGATGATGCGACGGGTCATGCGACTCTCTGAAGCGGAACTTCTGAGGCGCTCAAAGTTCTTGTTCATGCGATACTGTCTGAAGGCTGTCTGAATGGTCCTCGCTGCTCTGCGGCTTACAAAGGAGCCTCCATATTTTCTTTCCAGCATCTCCACCTGGCAAAAGGTGTGTGGGGGGGAAGCAAAGAGGAACACAGATTACATAATGAGCATCTAGATGTCTTGCACCAAAGAACCTTGACTGAAAGGAATCCTTTATCTGCGTTAAGTCTGCTAGAGCCTCCAAAGAACACAAACATTTGCAACACAAATCCTTTAAGCAACAGCATCCTCGGCATTGATACCTTCTTATCCTGGAGATCTGTCGAGAGTTCGTAGCTGTCCGAAAGGGCCTTGCATCTCTTGTTCTCCTCTTCCTCCTGCTTGCGGAGGGCCAGACTCGCAGGTTGGTGTCGTGTTCGCAGTGCCCAAGCCAAGCTGGCTGAACTGGAGGCAGACACGCATGAAGGGTCCCTGGATCCGGACGGTACGCTGCTGGTGCCGCTGTCAGTGTAGCGCTCAGAGCCACGGAGGTAAGGTGACTGGCCGAATGAGCTGTCTTTGTGGGTGCCCGTCTCTGGACACTGGGAGTCCCCTTCCACACTACAAGAGAAAATCAGCAGAAGCTTTTGGAATGAGCCACTTCTGAGTAATAGGTGTCACGACAAAATATAACACCAAACACTTTGAAGTGTAAAAAGCTCAAACGAGACACTGAATAATGATTGAGTAAGTTCAGTGTCAGCAAATTCTGCAGAAAAGGACTTACATGTAAACTTTAGAGCGACGGGCAGTTAACCATCTCTTAGTGGAGCTCATGATGTCACTTCTAATCAGTGCCAAAGCCTGAGTTCTGACCACATTCCTTGACCTATATTATACGTTGATCCAACAGATATAAAGGTCTCTGAGTTAATAAACGACTACATTCAGCCAAGCTTACTACTTTTAATGCACTGCCCTTCCCTTTCCTCACGTTCTTCTTTGTCCCGGTGTATTCCTGTCTGACAAACGCAGCACTGATATCACATTCTGAGGAGTCATCAACACACTCCTCCACATACCAGCAGCACCATACTGACAGGAAAGACCAGGTTAGCCGCAGGTATTACACAGGCACATTACATCCCTGAGAAATATCGTGACACACAACACATGCAGTTCCTCCTCCACGATTAAGTCTCAGTCTACTGGACAGGCAGCAAGGTGCTAAGATTTTGCACCAAAATCAAATCACCAGTAGCCAAATGGAGTCGTGCAGGACGCATACCAAAAACCATAAAACAGCCCTAAAGTTAGTCCAGAAATCCTCCAGCGTCCTCTTACGTACTTCTACCCAGACAAGTCAATTAGTCAGTCTGTTTCTGAGAACAACTGCAGTCACATGCTCCTGCCAACATTTCCTCCTTGCGTTAGCCGCACCCCCTCCTGTCAGCTGTGTCCTGTCCCATAACAAGACAGAACGGCAGGCAGAGCTCTACATTAGCCACACGATACAGGCAAATGTTTGTGGTGTCGTTTTGTTTGTGTGGTTTCTACGTTTTGCATAGTTTCTGTTTCTCTGCATCACACATTCATTAAGTGGAAAAAGAATAGCGCCATGTTGACTTTGACCATCTTTGCTTTGTGTGAGTAAGCTAATGTGCTCTTTCCTCCCTCCTTGAGTTATCGCTGTTCCATTTGATGACAGACTTCCTGTGTTAGTGTGTAGTTGTAACAACAACACAGGGTGGAAAAGGCTTTTCGACAAAAAAGGAAATATTTTGTACGTGTTCTCATTTGTTGCACTTCTCATTATGAAAGTGATTCAGCTAGATAAACACCACATGCCAGTTCGTACATCAGGACTCGTACATCTTTGAAACAGAACAGAGGAAACTGTGTACATTAAAGGGTCTTTCAGGAGGACATCCTGTGCCTTCAGGCGGCACATGACCCGGCTAAATCATTGTTGAGTCTAACAACAACACTGAGGACAACTTTATTATGTTGCACAACACAGGGGCCCAGAGTTTCAAAGACACAATTCTGACATCTACAGGAGTGCACATTTAAGCACAGCTAATCCGAATCATATATTACATGAAATCCATAGATTCATATTTATACTAATTGCAGAGAATTACTCACATCATTAACAAGCTGTGCTTTGTTTACACCTAAAGCTAACTAATTAAGAGCAACAAGTTGTTACACAAAACTCCTTCTCCTCTTAGAAATCTTGTATTTTTCTTTGTGCAGCATCATTTACCATTCGTCCTCCTCCTCTTCAGCTCCTTAAATAGAGAAGCTGAGGAGAGGGAGGGGGTTGCTTGGTGACGGTTGCTGTGGGACCTTTGTGGGCGGTAAGGCAGTTGTTATGATGAGAAGCGTAGTTGCCATGACAATGTGTTGACTGTTATCACCACTGAGGTGGGTGTTCAAGATGCTCCACAGGTTGTGAATGACAAGTCTACATAATACTTAAGAAAACAAATTAAAATGCAGAATGGAGTTTGCAAAAAGAGCATCGTCTGAACTTGTTAGTTTGGGAAGAATCGTAGTCTAAATTTATCACCTTACTTTAGTTTCTATTTATACACCATCTTGGGTAATCTGTTTGAATAGAAAATGCTGCCTTCTTCAGAGTTGCTCCTTTTAAGGAATGGAAACTACTAAGAGTGACTCTGCTCGGTGCCAACAGGTCGACACAAGCAGCGAACCGGCCTCGCTGTCATGCACATCAGCAGGAGCAGATGGTATTTGCTCATTCAACTGAGTCACAGAAACCTAAAATACATGCGGCGCAAAAAATTCAGGAGCCACAAGCCTAGTTTCATTAATGTGTTTGAATATTCATGCGTGTTCCTCTGGATTGACTTGACCTCAAAATCCTGACAAACTTCGGCTGTCATGTCGCTTCTGGTGAAGATGGAGAAGGAAAATACTTCAGGTGAGAGGGATATTTTCTGTAGTGGCTTTTCTACCACTGAATCAATTATCAACTGTATGGATTATGTGACATTACCACATAGACTTTCATCTCCAGAGTGTGCATGCAGCAAGTTTTAAATGTCCTCCTTTTAGAGTTAGAAGAGATACCCATTAAAAGTCTCAAAGTTTGGTGGAATATTTGAAATAAATTAGACTCTGTTCCAACATTGATTTCTTCTCCCTATGCGAGGCCTTTCAATCCACCTCCAGGCATGCATGCATTAAACAAGACTTTCATTTGGTTTTGCCTGCAGCAACAGCCGGGCGGTAATATTTCGGCGAGGCACAAGGTGAGAATGATATACGAGTAAAAAGTTTGTTGTATAAAACATGAGTGCGGCCATATCGCAGCTGGCATCTGCACCACCTCATTACTTATGTAAGACACCCTGTATTCTTGTTACAGTGCCAGAGAAGAGGTGCTCTCTGGAGGCTCCCTCATAAAGACCGGCCCGGAGTTTCACTACCCACAACCGTTTAATTGGAGCTGAAGCAGATGGTTGGAATCTAATAAACAGAGGAGCGATCGCTGATAGTGTTGAAGGAATAAAAAAAAAAGGCATTGACAAGAGACTCAATGAGAGAAAACTGAATAAGCAGTAAAGTACAATGTCAACTCCACGCAGTCCCGTGCTCATATAATATTGATGTGCTGACAGTGTGTGTGTGTGTGTGTGTGTGTGTGTGAGGAGCAGCAGCAGCAGCAGGTCTGACTGTGCTATCGAACCCGCAGCAGGACATGCAGACTGGGGGATTAACCTCCCTGCTGTCTGCCATGGAGATGCCAATAATTGCATTGATCTGTCTGTTGACTCATTTTCACCTGAGCATTGACTCAGAGTAGTTAACTACTTGTGGGTCTCTTTTGTTGTTTGTTTCAGAGCTTATCAGATCGCCTCTGCGACCAAAATATGGACGATGAAGGATTAAAGGAACAGGAGGTCCTGCAGCAAGATCCCTGCTATTATTTTGCTGATGTGATATTTACCATCAACGTCAGGGCTTAAAGAGATTTAAAAAAACAGTGTCATTAATGTTTTCCAACATGAAACAATATGCACTTTCTTTGTCACATGTGATCCCATTCCTTCAAACTGAAAGGAAACAATCAAATCATTCATGGGTCAGATCCGAGAATTCCTCCACCGCCAACTCTCTTCTGCCACTTCTCGAGCTGTGAGCTTCCCATCACACACACACACACACACACACACACACACTGTTCACTTGTGACCCAGACCCTCCAGTTCAGAGCTCAAACTCGCTCTGTGGTTTTGTTAGCAGAGGATGACAGTTAATCCACTAAAATGAAGACATAAAAGGCCAGAGGCTACAGAATGACGGAGCTGGAAAGTGCCTGCGTTTTGTAAGCATAAACTTGTGAGATAATCTCTGAAGCACTGAAGCAAGAAAGAATGAAGCGATAAGTCTTGTTTATGTGGAGGGAAATTACCTCCTCCTTTCTTGTTAGCAAATGGTAGTTTATCTGTATTTGACATCCTCTATTTGTGAGACTGTTCCCAATGACACTGCATAATTTTCATGCCTTTTGACTGATTCACTTTCAGATTTGGCGTCTACAGATCTCGTGCTCACATATCACCAAAGCGCTGACTGCAGGCTTTCATTGTAGTTGACAAATCCGTCAAACTAACACAACAAACCTTTGGAGATGTGTGTGTGTGGCACTTCCTGTAGAGGTAATAGTCATTTTTTATGTCATACGTCCTGTATGCTGCGTATGCATTCCCTCGTGATTGACACCCCAGGACAGCCTGGCTCATAATTCAGGCTTTGAAAGGTATGTGATCAGTCATCTGAACGGCATGTATGCGCTGTCACACAGAGCACACCTCTCCGCAGCACATTCATCAACCTTTCCTCTTCCATTTATGTCACTTTCCTTCTAAATAAATGTCTTCCTTTTAAAAACATGACAAAAAAAAGCTTCATTAATTATAAGCACTTAACAGACGCTATTTATCTTTTGTTTTCTGCCCATATACGATGAGTCAGTTCATTTTAACGCTGCATGTTGGCCACCATATAAACACAAACATCTTCTCTCATTGGTGCCAAACTCAATGCACTTTTTTGTCCATTTTGAAAGTGAAGGAAAAGTTCTTACCATGCTGCTACTGTCAGAGAAGGTCCCACACTAACTGGAGCAGCCTAATAACAAACACACACCCTCTCTCTCTCTCTCTCTCTCTCTCTGACTCCTTCATACACACTTTCACATTCACTCTTGCTCGCCCTGAAAAGCTGTCCAGGCTACATTCTTCACAGTCATTTTGACAGTCTATAAACTTCCCTCACCCTGCCCGGCGTTTTTTTTCTTCCCCTCCCTCCCTCCCTCCCTCCCTCCCTCCTCCCTCCCTGCTCCAGATCCCCGACACACACACACGCACAGTCACTGTAATTACACAACACAAGACCAAACAAAACAGAGGAAGAAAAACGTCACCATAACAACAGGAATAGACGAGAGACACGTTGAAGAAGTGCATTCATTTATTGAAAAGAACGGGGAGGAGAGATATAAGAAGTGTTACTTGTTTTCTTTTTTGCTTTAGAGTCCCACTTTTGAGATCAAATGTTTGACCTTGATGTTTGTGCTGCCGACATGAATGCAGATGAAGGCAAGGGGAGGAAGTTAAACCAGTGAGATGATATTAAGCAGCTTTTAGTTGGAGACATAATCAACATGGATGAAAGGGGGAAAAAAGCGAGACATAAATCATGAGGAGATTGTCATAAAAGAAGTTACAGTATAATGAACCGTAGATGTAAGTAGATCATGCTCTCTGAGGTTCAGTGGTTCGTATTGCTGCAGTGTGCACAGATAATAGCTGTCCTGAGTTTCCATGATTCACCATCACATGGAGGATTACACACACACACTGCAATGTTTGGAAAAAGTGTACAATTTTTGGCTAAGAACAAGGCTGATTTTCATCCAAACTTGGTTGCCAACGGTAACAGGGCGCATACTGTGTGTTCTGCAGAGGAAAGCATTAACATTCAAGGATTATGCACACACACACACCACACAATCAATACGTAACTGAAAATAGAATTTCTATAATTAAGTTTTGCGCGTGGATGAGTACATTATGCTCGAGGAGGAGACGAGCGGGGATGGGTGTGTACGAGCGACAATCCAGCATGGCGGAAACAACACGGAGACATTACAGTAAAGACATATAGAGGAAGAACAGGATGAGGAACTAGAGATCTTTATTCAGTCCAGAAAGATAAATCTCTTCAAGGTCGAGCAGAATGTGAAGGAACAATCAAATAATCTTTACATCACATAGGAGGGTAACATCTGTGACATTGCATAACGGTTGGTGACTGCATAGTGATTTGCACAGATAACAAATGGTGACTACGGGGCACATCCAAACTGACATGACTCAACTAGTGGATCCGAGATAAGCATGAGCGCGACAGTAACGAGCGGACGATGGCGATGCGTTCTGACAGCTTGACATGGCTGCAAGAAATGAAATAAATAGCAAAGAGAGAAAACAACAACAGGAAATTAATGCACAAACCATATGATGCATGAGTAAGTCAATGAAAGCACATAAGCATCAGAAAGACTACAGGTTGCATGCGTTTCTTCTAAAATTCTTTGAATAGACGTTGTTGTTTTTTTTTTGGTTACACAGTGAGGTCTCCGTTTTCTGGCAGCATAAACTGTGAGAGTCTTTTTCACAGGTAAATGGGCGAGTGAGACGTTGTGCGGTCGGTCACACCTCGGCTCAGCGAGAGGAGGGGCTACTGCAGCCTGAGGCAGAACAACAGAACTGATGGGCACCCTCATCCTCACCCTCCTCTCTTGGAAAGCAACACGGGACGAGGCACAAAAAAAACAAAAAACAAAAACAGAGATAGAAACACAGGAAGGCAGACGGACAGGACAGAGGAGGGGGGAGAAAGAGAGAGCGAAAAACAGCATGAGACACATAAAAAGCAGAAAGCTAGAGAAGCACAGAGCGTAAGGCTGCAACTAACAATTATCTCTACCATAGACGGATATACCAATTTTATTCTGATTAATCGATTAATCTATAAAATGTTAAAAGTATGATCATCAAGGGACGTCTTCAGATTGCTTCTTTTGTCCAACAAACACTAATAAAGAGGGAAACACCTCCTGCATATACAGCTCAGGAAGAAATTAAGAGGTTTATAGGTTTGTGTTTGTGTAAAATGAGCTTTTGTTTTATTCTATACAACATTTCTCCTCCTTCCAAATAAAATATTCTCATTCAGGTCTTTAATTTGCAGGAAATGACGGCTGGTTAAAGAAATCTCGAAGATTTTCACTTAAATAAATGTCTGTAAGGTCACTATCAATCGTCGAATGAGGTAACACAATGGTGACTGAGCCTATGGCCCACTGATGAAAGCCTTTGCATTTGCAGTATTACAGACTGGGTGTCTGTGGCAACTCTCGCAGAAAAAGTCGCAAGTGGCGCCCAGTTAGCGACGCGTTTTCCATCAGCCAGCAGTGGTTGGTCTGCCAGAGAGGGTAGGTGGAGCTAAGCGGCTGTTTCTGCAAGTGTTGCGAGTAAACAGTAATCTCCTATGGCTGAACAAACAAAGAAAAGATGGATGACTACAGATACAACTTCAACAAGAAGTGAAAATCCAAAGAAAAAGAAACAAATTGGACGCTCAGATAAAGGAAAATCAAGAGTTACAACCGGAGCCAACCGTGGACGTCACACATGCAACACTGTCTGGATATCTGGGAAGTGTGCTCCCGCAATTACCCTTTATCACCACAGGTGCCGCCAAAGAGAACGAAACTGAAATCTTCGAGGTTAGCACTTAAAGATCCCAAAAAGATGTTTTTCAGACATTAAATAATGCAAAGAAAACAAGTTTATGTGTAAACAGAATACTAATACTCAGGACGAGTTCAGAAATCAACATGTGGTGGAATAACCTGGTTTTTAATTACAGCTTTCATGCATCTTGGCATGCTGTCATCAGCCTTTCACATTGCTGTTGGGTGACGTGAGGCCGCTCTTGGTGCTAAAATTCAGGCAGCTCGTCTTTTTTCGATGGCTCATGACCTTCCACATTCAGGAGGTTTTCAGTGGTTAGGATTGGATTGGGCTGGCTATGACATGAAGAGAGAGACGCTGGTTTATAGAACATGTGGAGCGAGAGAGTCTCTTAATTGTTTCCAGAGCTGTAGCTAATCTGCTTCAACTGTTACACTGCACAACCTGAGATGGCATGTTAGAAACAGGACTGCAACTAACTTTATTTTATTTTCACAATTAATCGATTAATCTTTTACTCTATAAAATGCTCATCACAATTATTTCATTTATCGATAAATATGCCAATTATTATTAACGATTCTTTTACTTCATAAAAGTCAAATAATTGGGCGTCTTTAAATTGCTTCTTTGGTGCGAAAAAAAAAAAAAAAAGAAGCATCAAATCCTCCCATTTAAGAAGCTGAAAGCAACACGTTTGACATTTCTGCTTGAAATGATTAATCCCTTCACAAAAGTGACGGGGAATCATTTCAACAGCAGATTAATCACTTAATTGCTGCAGCTCTAATTGACAGACTGAATTTTGCGTAAAAAGAGGGACATAAAAGGCATATTTATGAGAATAGTGTTTCCCATACAGTGAGAAAATGCACATATCACAGCTGTGTGATGCCATTAGGTGGCAGTGTTGGAGCATCATGCACTGATGTGTCTGAGAACAGCATCAGGTGGGGGAGACATGAGGAAAGGAGAGAGAAGAGGGAAAGAATTCAGCAGGTTCAATAGTGACTCAGTGCACCTCAGTCCCTCGACTTAGAGCAGATAAATGCTCCCTCTCAATCTCTCTGGTTTAAGGGCCTAACTCGAGCTATTAGTCACAACTGGGAGCAGCAGGGGACTGAAACAAGGGCTCTTAGTTGGGATTAGAAGAAAAAGGAAGGTTGCAGGAAGGTAAACCAGGCAGACGAGGATGAAATAAAAAGAATGTGACGGTGAAAGGCGACAGAGTGCGATCTGGAGGTGGGTGAGAGGATTTGGGGTTGTTGCAGGGCTCCTAATGGGTTCTCAGTGCCCTGCAGCGGCCCTTACCTGTCCTCCCGCTGCAAGCTTTGGTCAGCAGTGGGGCAGCAGTACTGATGGAGGCTGACGAAGCTGTGAACAGTCAGACTGGTGGGTAACAGAGTGGCATAACCGGCTGCCGTGGGAGTGCTGGGAGCCGAGGTGGGCTGCCCTGAGATAGACGACGGCCGGACACTGACGGGAGGGACCAGAGACGGACGGACGGAGGACACACAGAGACATGGAAGAAGCAGAGAGACAGACAAGACAATCAGCGACGAAACAGAGAGGCAGAAAGAAGAGCATTGTTTGAAGCTGCACATTGATAGTGACAAAGCAATGGCGGCACAAAGGAATGACACATTTAAAAAGGAAAAATAGGTGTGAATCTGACAATGGCACAGTGACCAACATCTTTGAAACACCACAGGCTGGAAATTCCTGGCAGAAATGTGAGTTAAAGCACAAGAGGAGAAGAGTTTAAGGTCAAGGGTTAAGACAGACATATAGAAACTCTCATATTCAAGGTCGTTAAATGAGAGCGAGAAACTCCAACGACCACTCTGCTGGATTATATAAAGCTCTATACTGGTCTACAGCCGAGTTCTTCTGTGGATCACCCTGAATCAAAATGTGAAACCACTTTCTGTAATGCATGCAAAAGTGCACATATAGCACAAAAGCCTCTCTGCCGCCCCTCTGCTCTGGCAGGAATTAGAGATGTTCCATCTGCAGATAGCGAGCGAGCGGCTGAAGAGTGAGCAGCGGTTGAGATTAGCATGTAAATGGCTGGTTTCTCACTGGGGCCAGCTGCCGTCAAGGACACGCAGTGCCTGTCGTTTTAGCGTGGAAGCACTCTCGGGGAGAGGAGCGGGAACGCAGACAAGACGCAGCGGAGAGAGTGAGAAAGGAAGTCGGATTCAGTGGAGTTTAGCAGCTTGTTTTAGGGCCAGATGTGGAAACGCAGCCAATCACACTGGCTCTCCGTTTGTGATATTCACTTGCTGCAATGAAGCTTGATTTTAATAGAAGCTAGCAAAACTCTTCTGCTGTTTAAAATGTTTGTTTAAAGTGATATGTTCCTTATACATGGGCACAGTGCTCTATTTTAGGACAAACTCAAACACACCGTCCTGCTGCCATGTGGAGTCGCTGAAAAAGTCCAACAAATACATTATTTAAACACGCTAAAAAAAGCTGTGCCAAACTGTATTAAGAAAAACTACTAGGTGTTTTCAAAATCTAAATATGTGGCCTTTTCTTTCTGGCGACTTGTAGCTTATTGTTTATCTGGCACACAACTTACTTCACCGTTTTACTCTCACACACATGTGAAGTGTGACCACTTTACTAAAACATAAGCTTTAAAAACCGACTGTTCACTGCCTACCACCACCACTAAGTTAAATTAGTGACTAGCTGCTTCAAAGAGGGCTACATGGTGGTTAGCGCTGTTGCCTCGCAGCGAGGAGGTTTCTACTTCGAGTCCCGGTTCGAACGAAGAGTGTGGAGTTTGCATGTTCTCCCCGTGCATGTGTGGGTTCCCTCCGGCTTCCTCCCACAGTCCAAAGACATGCTCGTTAGGTTAATTGGTGGCTCTAAATTGCCCATAGGTGTGAATGTGTGCATGAAAGGTTGTCTGTCTCTACGTGTCAGCCCTGTGATTGACTGGCGATCAGTCCAGGGTATACCCCGCCTCTCGCCCAATAAGAGCTGGGATTGGCTCCAGACCCCGCGCGACCCTGAACAGGAAAAGCGGCCTGAACACGATAAGCGCTGCAGATAATAGATGGTTAAAGAAGTTGAGCATTTAGCAGCTAAAGAGCTAAGGAGTGAGATGTTTCCCTCAAGGGTTGGTGGAGACCCAAAACAGAGCTAAAAGAGTCATTTAATGGACTGACATTGATCAGGCGGACAAAAACACGACTCAAATATAATGATGGCGTTGCCTGAAATATGCTAGATGTGTACATTTGCTCACAAGTTCATCATATCAACTAAAAAGTTGATGATATTGGGGTGGCGGTTTAGCTCAGCGGTTAAATCGCAAGGCCTCGAGCAGCGCCACCATGCTCAACCCCCATCCCCACTCTCTCTACACCTGTTTCCGACACTGTCTACTGTCGTCTCTCAATGAAGGCATAAGAAGCCCCCCAAAAAATGTATGTCATTGCTGTGTTCACAACTTCTCTCCACTGCCCCCAAGTGGCCAAAAAAGTCAGGTATTGCAGGCTTAAAGATTCATCTTCTGTAGGAAGGAATGGGCTTGGGGGAGAGACTCAGACAGAATGGGGTTGGGAATACTAAGAGGTACACTGTTGGTTTTGTGTCTTTTCATGGGACTTGTTAACAATAAAAAACATGTAAAATCTCCCTCCTTATCCTTTAATCCGACCGATGACATAAACCGAAACATGTCGGGCAGGATTTCCAGTTGCCTCTGGGGCGTTGGCAGAGTCCAAAAGAAGACACTAAATGCAGCACAGTGATCCCGGCTGTTTGCGAGAGTAAAAAGGTTTTTCTAACCGGAGGGGATGAAGAGTGGTTCGAAATGAGAGCGTTTAAGGATATAATCGTGTAGGCGGGGCGCTCGTTTGCTTGGTGCACATTATAAAAAGTTCAATTTGAATTGGGGATAACCTGTCAGGTGGCTATTAAAAGGAGTGTGGATTGTTCGTTCCTATTTATAAAGATCATACGCAGGTTACAAGGCGTGACAATTTACAAGCAAAGATTCTATATTGTTGGACATCCTTTGGAGACGTGACCTGTGTTTGTCAGAAAAGCATTATTCTGCACACGAACCCGCTGACCTGTTCAGATTTGGATGGAGATGTGAAGAGAGGCAGAGGTGCTGTTATGTAAGCCTGAGCAATGCTTGTACTCGCTGTGTGGTCTCTCACTGCCAAGATTTGTATTTTACCGGCGATAATGCCTCCTGATAGAGTTTCCCCCGTGTAGAAGTGTTGACAGGCTCATTTAGGATCTGATTTTTACCTCATGAGTAGTTATGCCTGAATCCCTGAGTGCCATAAAACAACACAAGGCCCCGATCGTCCTCCTCCTTCTTCTTCTACTCCTCCATAGAAGAACAAAACACACAAACTACCCACACACTCTTAGCATGTCTCTTTCTGTCATCAGCAGGCCCACAAAGACGAGCAAAATAACAAAGATGAGGGATCAAGATGCGAAGCAACACATCACAGTTGAAATAATAAGAGAGAGGACGCAGGAAGTCCAGGCCGGAGGGGAAAGTGGTACATTAGGAGAAAGTGTGAGGTATTTAAAGCGGTGAGTTGACGGAGGAGCTGGAGGCAGGAGGAAGAGTGGGAGGAGAGCGAGCTACATGAGAGTGGGAGAGGTTGAACACGGAGGAGGGCAAGGGTGAAAATAATCAAGGGAGGAGGAAAGGAGGGAAGAAGGGAAGGGAAGGACGGAGAGGGGAGGAGGGATGTGGAATGGAAACGGGATGTATAGCGATGTTTCGCAGCTGGGATTTTTCCTCGCACCTGTGCAGCGGCAGGGATGGGGGAGTCAGCGTGTAGGTGAGACTATGTATAGATGAGTGAGGAGAGTGGGAGCGAGGGTCACATGATCACAGTGAGGAAGACTTCGCCAGCTCTCTTCTGGATACATTACACGCTGTTTGGTAGATGGTCAGAGGGCCGTTCGATGGCGTTTCGGGGGTAAAATCCGTCCGTGCGTTTCAGCCATTCGACTTCAAACTGTGTTTTTTCCCCCCTCTGCCATTGTCTATGAAATAAGCGTGTGGGAGCGCACTGCGTCATCCCACCTCCAGCGTGTGACCCGCCTGACTCCTGCTGACAAGCAGAGACGTTTGATAACCACACACGCTGCGCTGTAGCCCAAAGTTAAGTGTGTTTTTATACACGCTCCCAGCCCTCCTCCTCTCCCCTTTCCTTCCTTTCTCTTCCACCAGCTATTCCACAACCGACACCCCACACCCCCCCTCCCCTCTCCTCCCTCCATCGCTTTCCACTGTGAGCTTGAGTCTCCTGCTGCTTGGCAACAGTGCGGACTGCCTGTGTGGGCGTTTGGCGTTGAGTGCCAGGCGAAAGCACTGACAAGGAGGGGCACAGTTACAGTTACGACTCGACTACGCACGCCAGGCACCTGCTGTACCCTGTGAGTTAGCCTGCACATGTGTGTGTGTGTGTGTGTGTGTGTGTGTGTGTGTGTGTGTGTGCGAGCGCTCGCATACAGGTGTGTGGGTATGAATCATCCAATGAAGGATGATTAGACTTCATTTAAAAGTGATGTGGGAGACGGAGAAGGAGTAATTCAAGAAAAGCGATACCCCTCCTGAGCACCAAAGGGATATTCTGTGAAGTCGTCTAATTTTCTTCCAAACTTTCTTCAATGAACCTGTAACCTGGGAGAAATAAAACGCTGTCGCACTCATCCGTCTTCAATGCGCTCCATCGAGCCGTCATTCAGTCCCGCTGCTGTCTTTCACCCTGCTCCTGCTCCCACTCCTACCCTCTCTTCTTCTCTCCACTTCTCTCCATCTCTCTATTCTGCGTCTCTCGCCCACAGAGTTCTTCACAGAAGAGCTCACAGCGTTCCCACAGTAACCAGGCTCCCTTTTCAGAAACGCGTGCACGAGTGTTTGACAAACATCCCGACAAAAAAAAAAAAAAAAAAGTGCCACTTATCTGTATTTGAACGGGAGAAGACAATGAATAAAGTTAGATAGTAGCAGCCGAGAGAAGAAGTGTTAATCAGATTCAGAGCTGCTGATTCGGATGTGAATGGCGGAGGCAGCGTTATGATGGACGACACACGCCGGGAGGGGGGTTAAGATTAGATCCACAGTGATGTTTAACCCACTGATGAATGGAGAGAAGCTTTTGCTCTCTGTCCTCAGACGCAAGGATGCTAATCTCTGCGCTAATTGTTCGGACACAACTGTCGTCGGCACACAGCTGCCGACTCTCTCTTTTACTGTATATCCTCTTCGTTTCTTTCTGTCAATAAGATAATCGACACAAGTTTAATTATTTCTTTACGTCACAGAAAACCAGACTTCCAGCACCTTCCTGTGTTACTCCAGGTATGTAGTGTTTGATATGATGGATGGGGGGATAGACTAGCTGTGTATCTTCCGTAAACTGTATCTTTTGTGTGTCCGTCTAAAAAAGGACGTCAAAGGGAGGAAGACGGATCAAAGTCTAGATATCTAGCTGCCCCTCCACCAGCCTCCCACCCCTGGAAAGCTGAGGGGAGATACAGGGAAAAGAAAATGCAGTCTTGAATCTGCCTTGAGGACAGATAGGCTTTACGGTTTCCACAGCAACTGCATCTCTCGCATCACTCCCGGTCCAAGGACATTTAAGTTCCTGTGAAAAACTTTACATCACAGCTATTCAGTTATTTCAAGAAAAAGTCACGTGGAGCGGGAGACGCAGAGAGGCGGGAATGAAATATGACGTTTAGACGGGTAGGTATGGGGTGTGGAAGCCAGAGGCAAGGTCATGCATCTATGGGTGTAACTACATGCTGCATGAGAGGTCTGAACAATTAGCTAGCAGTTTTTAGCCGGTCAATTAGCCCATTTGTGCGGCTGTATTGTAAGTATTTCCTGCGATCCTAATTGTGCTGATCATGCAGGGAAAGCTGAGGTGATTGGTCAGTCCCCTCCTGTGCTTCCTTCTCATTGGGCGACCGCTACTTGAAAATGCGTCACTTATAAATCGTGAGAACCATGTGACTAAATATAAATGAAAACGCGTGTCATTTTTCATTTACACTCGCACACACTGCAAGACGCCATGAACACTCACTGCACTTAGAAATCGCAAGGAGAAGGCAAAAAAACACCACCCACGTACCCTTACCTCCCACACAAACACACACACACATCCATCATTTAAATTTATGTCAAGCTAACCTGCATCATAGCACTCATTAAGCTGCAACATTTGAATTCAGGGCAATATTAAAGACTGTTTAATCCACAATGTATCGTGAAATATAAACTGAGAGAGTTCCTGAGGAGCTGCAGCATCTCTGTATTTCTTCTAGAAACTCAACAAGAGAGAGAGAGAGAGAGAATAGATTACCTCTCATCACATCACACAGACTGTTTGGAGCAGGTCAGCACAGCTCAGCTGAGCTAACCCACACATTCGCCTGAGGGCTAGTTCATTCCTCTAACTTGTATCTGCGCTGTCTTAGCAGCTATAGGGTGTAAAGCGCCGCTCGCCGTGCTCAAATCACTGCACATTATGAACTCTTTATTAGCGGAAAGAAAGAATATTCAATCACGCCGATCGGGAACAAAGAGCGTGCTTCAGTTAATAGCAGGAGAAAAAGAGCGAGTGAGCGATGAGGGGAAGAGAAAGAGAATAGCACAAAAGTAATTTCTGCAGCTTCTCTGAGTCATATCTGCAGCAGTGGGAAACAGAAACAGCGAGGGGGAGAGAGTGAGTGTGTGTACGTGGGTATGTGAGAGAGAGAATTAGAAAAGGAGAGAGAGAGAGAGAGAGAGAGAAGGGGTGTAGAAGGGGGAGGGGGTTGTGTGTAGTAGAGCTACACAAAATTAGCAAATTAAGCTCCTTTCTGAAACAAAAACCCATTAGCGTTTTTAAACAGAATTAATGTCAATTTCTGAGAGAGAGTGGAGAACATGCACGCAACGCTGCGTGTGGAGAGGGAGGTAGATGGAGTGGAGAGACAAGCGGACACACAAGCACCTTCACAGGGCTCTTTGGAGCTTCTCAACACTCCCGCTGTGACAGGGAAAGTGAAGTGAAGAAGGGAAAAGATCGCTCTGGCCCTCTTTTTGTGCATTATATAATGATACAGCTCAGAGCATCAGCACCGCTGCCATCGCCAGGACCTGGAGCCGCTCCTGCCACTCATCCCCCCGAGCTGCACGTAAAAAACGGGGCATGAATGCAGCACATGATGAAGGGATGCGATCTCTCACCCATGCAGCGAGAACTGTCACATCATCATAACATGGCAGCCTGCACGACAGACTGCAGGGTCACATTTGCTGTCTGATAATGGGCATCCCAGGTTATATCCTGCTGTGCATGCACACACACTCACAGAAAAGACACACTCAGATACACACACACAGCATTAATTATCACCCCGGGGCTAGTGGTAATTATACTCTGGTCACACTAATTAATCTCTCATGCACTGTGTGTGGACCTCCCTCCCCGTTTCACACTTTTTTGCGCGCTCACACCAGCACATACATTATATAAAGATGTACTCACACACACACACACACACATGCCAAAACCGTTCGTGCATGACCTCTCCCAAAATAACAACACAAAAACATCTGCCGCGCTCGCAGCGAGCCGCGCCAATGCCCTCAACCCCGCTGCTTCTTGAAGAGGGTACTTGACGTTGGAAATCATTTCACCCAAAGGCCTCCGACTCGCATTGTTCACACTGCCATTAACAGGGGAGGAAAAAGGGAGGAAAGAGGGGCAGGGTTTCGGGACAGCTGTTTACAGCGTGCCTCTGGGAGAAGGAAGAGGAGAGGGGCGACTTTGTTTTGATGCCGCACGAATGGCTGAAAATAAAAAACGGGGACAGTTTATTCAGTTTCCTTCAAAATAGTTACGTGCGGCACAAAGAGCGGCAGGCAGGGATGAGGACTCCGGCTGGAGGAACAAGAACTAATTGGACAAAAAAAACAAAACAAGCCATGCCTTCTCCGGCCCAGACTCTCCCCGCTTTCCCTTCCTCTCTGTTGACAGATGGCATATCAGTGTGTGTGTTCCACCTTTTCTCTTTTAGACTAAAGCCCGCTGAGTGAGGTCGCCCAGTCACTTTCCTCCCCCTTGTCATCTTTTTCCTGCTCCCACATCTTCCTTCTGTCTCTTGCTATGATTTGAGGCCATATTTAGAGCAACATGGCCTTTCGCGATGAAGAAAATCGTGTTCCAATCCAATCCGGTATCAAGAGGAGGACGGGGTTCTGTCGCTGACCTGAGCTAGTCGGCCAGTTTTGGGTTCGGCTGAGTCACAGCCAGACGGGGACAATATGGCTCTCCACTGCGCGGGTGACTCTTTATTAAATGTGACACTTCATATGATACGCTTGTCTGAGCCTGGATTCAAAGTCATGCAGCAAGCGCTACAG
The DNA here is from genome assembly GCF_022749685.1 of Semicossyphus pulcher. Taxonomy (NCBI): domain Eukaryota; kingdom Metazoa; phylum Chordata; class Actinopteri; order Labriformes; family Labridae; genus Semicossyphus; species Semicossyphus pulcher. The sequence continues at coordinate 25,339,772 of NW_027211637.1, forward strand.
GCAATTAACAAGAGAGGACATGCAAGATCTACATATGCATTTAACACCTACATAAATAACTAATATGTGCTTCTGCGTAATGACTCAGCCCCCCTCCCCGCCCCCAAGAGATGATGAGCGGAGGGAGACAGCGGAGGGGAAAGACGACTGCAATCGATAAGGGATTTGGTGAAGTTGGAATCAATCACTGATAAGAGGATTGAGAGAAAATCCAGTAATTATTACTGAGACGATTCGGTGAGGAGAAATCTTATCATATGCTCAGAGACCAATGGTTTTCTGTCACAATATATTTCACCGTGTACTTTTTCTACATGAATTGCTGCCTACTCACAATGCCTAATGCTTCCGGGAACAAAAGCCGACTCTATCTGTGCGTGGTAAAGAAAAAGCGAGGACAGATGCACTTGCTGTTTGCCAAAGCTGTGTGGTTTTTTTTGCAGCACTCTAACTTCAGGTCAGCCTTGAGTTTGGGGAAGTGGGGGGGGGAGGGGAGGGGAAAGAAAAAACAACAAGCCTCCAGTTCAAAGTGAAGAGCAAAAGAAAAACACTGATTTAGCAAACAGTGGGTGGATTTTTTTTGTACTGAAGGGCTTCACTGGTCCGGAAAGTTCAGATAGCCATGTAATAGACCCTTCACCCTCCTGCCTGGACTGGAGTTTTCCTCAGCATACTACTATCCAGCTCCCCCGCACCGCATGTAATAGACTCTATTACACAAATCAAATAGAAATGTTCTGTTACAGATACCAGTATTGGTACAGATATCAGTTTCCGTATCTGTACCAGTACTGGCCCTGGAGGTCGATATTGCTTTAATTTGTGAGTATGCCGATCAATGCACTGTTCTGATACTATAACCAAAACAATCAACTAGTTTCAGGTAAATTATTGTGTGACAATAACAAACAGCAGTGTGTTGCTAGCAGAGTTTAATGCTAACAAAATGCTTTTCGACCAATATAACTAGGAGCACGATATTGGATATTTTACCGATATTTTCCAACCCTCTTTGCCGATTGCTGATTTTGTTTTTTTCCACCTAATTGCAGAGAACATCAAGTCTCCCCTGAGGTGGAAGTGATGATATGCCTACTCTTATTGTAGAGAGCAAAAACTGCCATACCGCAGACATCTTGCATATTTCTTCACGCTTGACGGAAGAAGGCGTTGTACAAAAGGTCACGTGTCTGATCACTCAGGTTTCTGAGTGCACCTGAATACAGCATCCCCCCCGAAACACGGCAGTGAGGGAAATCTATCTGCCGATGCCCATATGTCATTTTCAAGCCAATATCTCCAGGTACCGATAATTTGTAATATCGTGCATCCCTAAATATTATGTATATTGTTTTATTCTGGCTAGTTTTGGAGGGGTACTTAGTAGTGGCCAATACTCAAGTCTAGGAATAGGAATTGTTATAGGGAAGGAAAAATGAGTTATCATAACATCTCTACTAATCCAGTTGTCCCAATACTGATATCAGTATTGGTAAAGTCCTAATATTGCCTAAACTGCAGTATCTGCAAGCATGCCAGTCAAAAGTGCAATGTTAGCCAAAGCTAGCAAAATGTTAGTTATTGGTGTTTTTCCACTAATATTATGTATATATTTGATTGCACCAGACATTGGCCTACACTCAAGTCAACAGCTGTGTCTCAATTCAGGGGCTGCATCGTCCAAAGGACGTATTTGAAGGACAACTGCGGCACATTGAAGGCTGTCCAATTTTGAAGGCTACATTAGATGCCATCGACAAATGTGTCTCTTTTCCCAGGCCACGAAGGATCCATCAGGTGCGTCCAACGTATCCCAAGAATCATTGCGGCGAGGAATACACTTTTAAAGTTAAAAGTATTTGGATTCAACTCAATCAAATAGCTAGCGATACAAATATTAAAAAAACGAAAGGAGCCTTAAAACAAATTATCTTTAAAATAATAGGTTAAGTAACGTGACATTAGTTATGATAGCAAGTTAGCCTGCTAGCTACCTGTTGCTAGGCGACATGAGCAGAGTTTGGTGACGCAAGGGTAAGGGCGGGAACAGCTGGTGAGGCAAACAGGGAATCCTCCGTAGACCAGACGTCTCATTTCAGTTCGGCCTTCGTGGTCTACACGTGCAACGAATGACACGTCTGATACCATAACCAATTAGCCCCATAAAATCAACTGGTTTCAGGCAAATTATCATGTGACGATAACAAACAACACCAGTGTGGTGCGAGCAGAATGCAATATTTGTCAAAGCTAGCCAAATGTTAGCAATCCGTGTTTTTCCACCTCACTTATCACACTAGTATCTGAGGAGTACTCGGTGTTGGCCAGTGCTCAAGTGAAGGTATCAGGAAGGAAGAAATGGTATCAGAACATCTCTTAAATCAAACCCTCTGCAGGCACAATCATGCACAGAAATTAAATGGACACCTTGAGCACTTATCACTCTACCCATAATCCTCCTGCACTCTGCATATTTCCTCTCAGCAGTGAATTAAACATTCCCTTCTTAGGTTAAGTCCCATTACTGCAAGGATTATCTCTAAAGACTGGAGAGGCTGCAGCTCCATACAGCCTGTCATTATACCGGCTTAGCTTATACACGATGTGACATATTGGATGTTATGCATACTGTGGTCATCAGTGTAATTTAGAGCAACCTGGACAACATCACTGACATTCCTGTAATCCGACATGAAACCTCGTCATTCATTGGTGGATGAGCAGACGAATAGAGGAGGGTTATGTTTTCAATGAACTTACTTTCTGCGTATGGTGGAGCTGGTGTTGGTGTCCGTGCTGTCAGTGCGTTCAAGCCGGTCTCGCTCGGTGGTGTTAGAGCCGCAGGAAAGCCCTCGGGTCAGCCTGGTGTGGCTTCTCCTCTCTCTGCTGGGCCCTGGAGTCGTGGCCGGTACACTTGTCGCCTGAGCCACCGGGGTGCTGCTGTTCCCAGTGCTTCCACCGCCCCCATGATGGATGGGGAGCGACAGAGGCTGGCTGTGGTTGTGGTTTTGCTCCGGAGTGTCCGAGCCAGTCCCCCGTGGGCTGCGCTCCTGCCTCAGGTCCTGGTTCTCCTGGCTGACCCGGTCCAGCTGGCCCTCTAGCTCCTCGATGCGGCGCCGCTGGGTCTCGAGGAGCTTGGCCTGGCTCTCAATGATGTTGTTGAGCTCCAGGAGGTACTCCACTGCCCGGTTCGGGCTCTCCGGGCTGGTCTCCATGGTGGAAACCCTGCCTCAAAGGGGTACGACCACCACGGAAAGGACCCCGTGGGGTCGAGATCCACCCCCCCCACCAGCCCTGATGAGTGGGGGGGAGGGAGGGACCAACAACTAGTGAAGATTTGCTACTGGCGTTAGATGTTCAGAAACAGGAAGTCACAGAGATTAAGAGTTCTTGTAGTTCAGAAGGACTACATATCCCCAAATCTGAGGGCAAAAATTAGCATTATAGCATCTTAGTAGCCTTTTAAAGTGTTGCAACGCCAAGAAATGAGTTCAAAGTTCAAAAAGAAGCTAAAAAAACTGTTGATTGTCTGATTTCCTGAAGTCACAGTCATCTTGAAAGACCATGCCAGATCAGCATGGAGGGGGTCAAGAGTTTGGGGCATCATGATGAACATGAATCATGAAAAATAATAAAGCTGTTTCTTGCTGATAGGGAGGGAGTTACAAAGGAGAAAAATGTCTAAATGAGGCTAATACTTGATTTAACGGCTCTTTGATCAAATAATTATACAAAGCAATGATAAGAATATAATCTCAATCCACTGACCTGTGACATTTCTTCATAAAAATGTTAAATACAAGCACTCGTGAGTCTCCTATACGTACAGGGGAAGGGGGGGAAGGGGTGATGGGGGTGATGCTATTTAAGATAAACCACTAATTATCAGTTGCTGTCAATCATTACATAACACAGAAAATTCTGCTCCCTCCCACGTTGAGTATCCCCGCAGTCTATCATCGTCGCTTTCAACCCATGGCTCGCTGTGTCTTTAGAGCACAGAAAGTAAGCACAGGTGGCTTACCAAGTTCATTCCTGGGGTCCAAATTCTCCCCTCTTTTCCAAAAAAACTACATCCCCCAGTTTAAGATTAAGACGAGTTCCCAAAGTGTGTCTCTTTGATTTTTCATCCGAGATTACTGCAGTTTACTTCCTCGTCACGCATTCATAAACACTGCTCTAGGAGATGAAACCTGTTAAGGATCAAAAACTATCCGGAATATTTTATTGACCGCCCGAAAGTCTCAATATGCTGTGCCAAATCTTTAAACAGCACTTTCGTGTTTCCCGCTTCGAGGCTCTGATCTGAAATCTGTTTATACGAACAGGTTGATTTATTTCCTACTTATCTGAGTCGAGTTTCGGCTGTGTCCGGTCAGTAAATCCACGCAGGAGAGCGGAGGTGAATCTTCTTTGCGGTGCCGCAGAAACACGGAGAGGTTTCGCTCTGAACTGCAGCGATGCGTGCGGCTCTTCCACTGCGCGCATCATGCGTTAAGACGGCAACAAAGATGTCTGACTTCCGGGAAAAACTGTCAAAATAAAAGTACCTACCTGAACTTTACATACGTGAAAAAGAAAAAATTATATAAATTATATAAATTATATTATGTTACAGATGACATGAGGTAGATATAAACATATAAGTTATATAGCTGACAAGGCATGTATTGTACAAAACAAGACAAGGTGGAAGACATGCTGTAAAATGAGATTATTTTTGTGAAGTTATTTTGTAGATTACCTCAGGTGAATTGAGAAAATTTGCATTCTAATTGTTTTAACTGTTTTGAAGAAATTTGACACAATTTAGATAAAACTAAAACTACATATTTATACTCACTATAATGTGTTACTCCATGTACCCATCATTTTAAGTACTATACTAAAGAAAAAGAGTCAAATTAAACATTAAACACATACTACTTTTTACGCACCATACATTCATCTTTGGGGTAAAATGACAGCTTAAAAATACAGCAGATAATGTACAGTTTTAAACAAGGTTGGAGATAACTTGGAGGTACATCTCGCTACTATTTTATGAGGTTCATTCTATACAATTATTAGCAAACGGACTGCACTTAAATCGATTATATAGCTTAGAATAAAGACCAAGTGTACAATGACATTTTATTTTGAAAATACAATCAGCGTCTCATTTTACATCTTCATTTGTAACTTTACACACTTCAGGAATCCTGTTGAGCACCAGTGTAAAAGGAGTACACATGTAGAAAACAACACTGTAAAGCATCTCCTTCATGGCAGTGAAGGCATCACAATCTCCTCTGTTCAACATGTCTCTATTGTTTTAATCCACAAGCGTTGTTATGGCGTGCTTGTCTAGTTTAGGGACACTCATTTAAGGACACTTCCTTCTGGCTCGTGATCAGTGAAAGTGGCAGCCTCGCTGTTATTACTGCGGTGATATTTTTCTTCGTCTGAGCTGACATGAACAGAAGGATGCAGCTTAGGACAACATGAGCGCGAAGCAGCCTCAGAGCGGTGTTATTTTTAGTGACAGTACTTAAGTGCTCATATCTGAACTGAGACGCTGGCTATGGATTCACCCACTTCTCTCTCGCTATAATGGCTCACACAGGTGTACAGTATAGGAAACTAATATTAGACTGAGAGATGGGCGTGCATGGGAAATGTAAAATCCATGTTCTCGCAAAAAGCAGGTTTAATAATTGATCTTTGGGGAAATGATCAGATTTTTTTTTTTTACCATCATTGTGTGTCTCATGCAACTTTTATTCCCCAACCTAATTCTGAACCTTTTTTGTTGAATCTTTTAAATAATCTCTCACACACATCTTCATCACGCCGAATCCTATCTCTCCTAAATCTACTGTATCCTACGATTCTGCTGCCATCTGCTGTCCATTTCTGTGTCTCTTCTTCTTGTGTTAAAATAAAAGCAATAAAAAGAAAGACATGCATGACCACTGAGGAAATTGGTTCAGCAGTTTATTTGGAGTTTTATGAGAACGTGTTTACAGTTCAGCCATATAATCCCCCCTTAGGAAATGAAGGTCTAAAAAAAGAACATTAGCAAACATTATAAAATAAGTCTGACATATAGGCTACCAAGCTACTCATTGGACTGGGAATATAGCGTGTTGGTTTGGTCACTGCAATACCATTTCAGATAGCAGCACAGCAATGCAAACACATGGGGCGTACTGAAAAATCTATATCAGTCCTGCAGTTAGTTGAAAATGGACAAAAACTTCATTTTTAGCATCAACCTTTAGGTAATTATGGGCTGGTAACAAACAGATGTAACAGTCTGCGTCTCCTAGTGCTGCAAAAAACTAAACAGCAGCTTTAACATTTAAATAATGTGTTATGAAAATGGTCACTTTGTAGCTTCTCTTCCTAATAATGGCTTATCTATAGAGCAAAAACCTGAGTATTTCCAAAAAGATAATTTCATAGAAAAATAACATCTCACAGTTTCCATCCAGCCAGAATTTCTAAAACAAAATGAGAGCAGAAACTAAACGTTGTGCTATTTTGCCATCTTAGACGCAGCACTCAGCTTCTGCAGAGGCTTATCATTAGTTTGATCTATGTGGATTTACAGTAAGGGCCTTTTTTTGGCATGACTGAAACTACTAAACGGCTCGCCCACTTCTCTCCTCGCATTAGAGACCTCAGAGCAAAAAGGGTTTTCACAGTAAGAAAAAATCAGCGGTTCGGATAAAGTGATTACCAAGGCAAATGTACGTGGCACGATGGGCACAGCACTCTCTAGAATCTAGATTGTGTTTTTGTTCTGACCCCACATACACAATATTATTAACAGTACTGGAAATATGCACACTGCATCTGCATATTTTTGGCATCTTGTTCTGACTTCTGACGTAGGGTACGACACGGAGCTTCTTTATCCACACCCGAGCAGCTTAATACAAACATTCATGTATGAACAGGGCAGGTACAATATAGTCTGTTTACTTTATGAGCCTTCACAAAAGCTATATACCACTTTTCACATAATCTCTTATCACACTTTAATAAATAATATGTACGGGTATCTGTTGTATGTAATATATAGATATACTGCATATGTTTATATATATATATAATTAAGGATTATCATGATGTATTACAATAAAGTAATACACACAGGGCTTGCTCCAGTCAGTACAGTATTTACAATAGGTTCTGTCATTTATTTCTCTACAAATATGTACAGAATATAGATTTCACACCTGCTGTCAAAAAGGGATTTGCATTATCACAATCAAATATTCAGTTATATGGATCAACATTACAAGTGTCCATATAAGAGGAGTTTTGTACAAACGTGTCACACTGTTTCCTCTCAGACCAGGTCGACGTGGCGCTGTGGAAATGGCTGTCTGTCTTTGACAGTTGCATTATTATTGCTCAGTATCTTCATGAGGTATAAGTGAATGTCTTTGCAGTCTTTGTACAGTAGGGGGGGATTAAGAGAGGACAGGCTCTGTGAAAGTAGCTTGAGGAGAGATGCAGGGAGGTGAGGGAGATGTCGGGAGTAGATTAAACTATGGTGTCTGAAAAACTTTGTTATCCTTGAAACGGAGAGAGATGTTCTGATACCATTTTGATTTCTTTATATACCTTTATTTGAATATAGGCCCCCTTTTGATACTATAGGGATTAAATAAAATACATATCATAATTCTGACTGAGTACACAGAATGTTAACCCAAAAACCAAGCAGAGCAGCTAGAAACAAGCTAAGCTAACATTAACCTTAGCTCAACTCCCTGTGTCTGCTTAGGGTTGAATAAATCTTGGATTCTTACATGGAACTGCTATATTTTGTGATTAAACTGCTTATAATGATCTTAATTTTAAATTAAAAGAAATATTCAGCGTTAAAATGTGTGACACTGATTGCTAACGTTTTGCTAGCTAACTATGGTTACTAAGCTAACGCTCTCTGCTAGCACTGCACTATTGTTGTTTGCTATCGTCACATCATAATTTACCTGAAATTTGTTCTTCTTTTCCACTCTATAACATTAGTTCCTTTTGGTAGACATAATATATTTATTACTGCTGTGTAGGAGAGAAGAAACAAGTCCATTATTTGGGGGCTAATAAACAGTATTTATGTATTCACTAGCTTACTCGCCCATACTCAATACTGCACTTGAGGCTCTATCAGAGACCTTTTCAATACTGGGTTGGTATCAGAACAACTCTACTGGAAACTATCACAAATGCTTTAAACATTAAGAAAAGAGTGTGTCATAAAAAAAGACAATGCTATGTTGTTTCACCAGCAAAACATGTGATGTTACTATAGCATGTCGGTGTCATTTACACGTCAAAATGTGATATCAACTCTTAAAACCAGCCAGTGGTCAGCTGTAAAAAGGCACAAAGAATATGACTTCACGGCAGATATCAAAGTGACAAAGAGGAAATGTGGGTAAAAAACAAGTCGAGGTGTAACAGTGTGAGACTGACAGAATCTGATATCAGATACTCAGTAAAGCATGTGTCATGTATCATGCTCTACTTCCTGTGAAAAAGTAAAGAGAAAGGGTTTCTTCTTCCTCCTCTCTGCCCTGTCCGCCTCCCAGGGCTCCTCTTACCCTCCTCGACCTGAGCCCCCCTCTGCTGGCTGGGTTGGAGCCAAGGGCCTGGCAGCACCACGGCTCTGCGCCCGCCTGCTTCTGTAGCGGCCAGGGAGAGGCCTGAGATGCTGGCAGCAGACACGCTGCCGTCAGATTGGCTGCCTCCGGACTCTGACTCATCGTCGCCCAGCTGCTCCTCGGACGGCGCGGAGGTGAGGAAGGAGAAGGGCTCTCTCTGTGACACCGGATCGATCACATCAACGCCCGGTAAAGGCATCTGGACATGCTCGCCTTGTGCGTCCTCGTCCCTCTTATTCAGCTCTGTCTCTTTGTTTTCACCCCCATCAGCATCCCATGACCTCTCCTGCTCCTGCTCCACCTCCTTCTCTCTCCTCAGCTCCCTGTAATCTGCCGCCATGTCCCAGTTTTCATCCCCCTCCACCTCCCATGCTTGTTTGGGTCTGGGAAGTTTTTGGTTAGGACTTGGAATAGGTAGAAAAACATCCTCTTCACTCTTTTGACTCAAACTGACTCTCTCCTGCACCTCCTCTGTCTTTTCCTCCACCTTTTCCTCAACAGCACCTACCTCCTGCTCTGCCTCCTCCTCTTGCTCTTGCTCTGGCTCCTCGACCTCTACCTCTACCTCTACCTCCCTCACCCTTTCCTCACTTCTACTTTTCCTCTCTCTGCTTTTGCTCCTCCCTCTCTCCTTCTCCCTTTTCCGTCCCCTCTGTGTCCCTCTTTCCGTCTCACTGTCATCATTTCTCCTGAGGGCGTCTCTGGGTAAACTCTGAGTTCCTCTTTTTCTCCTCCTCCGGTCTTCCCGAGACCTCTCTCGCCGCTTGGAGATGGGGCTTCGTATTTCTGATCTCCCTCCTCCTCCTCCTCCTCCTCCCTCCTCTGAGCCCCGTCTTCTCCTTCTCCTTCCTGTCTCTTTCTCGCGTCCATCTAAAGACCTGCTTCTCCTCTTCTGCTTGGAGCTGTGCCCCTTCCGCCCCGTGGAGTCTACTGCAACCAAACCCTGCTCCCTGGGGTGACGCAGGAGGGAGGGGGAGGTGATTCTGCGCTCACGGCCTGAACACACATAATGGGGAGAGAAGGAGGTGGAGAGAGGAGGAGAAAACAATCTGAATATGCAGGTTAAAGAGAGGAAATCTGTGGCAGAGGGCATTATGTAATCTCTTATTAAAGAGCTCTGAAATCCAGAAACTGATTGTTATGATTTGGGGATTTTTTTGCATGAGGTCAGCTTGCGTAACAACAGCTGCTTTTCTGTTTCAGTGCAACCATTAGCGGTGCTTCATAACAAATATGACACACATGTGGTTATCTGTATTCCCCCATAAAGTGCCATTCTCTTCAGTAAATAATTCAGTGAGAAAAATGTAATTACTAATTGTTATGGGGTCGTGAAGTGTTTTTCCAGAGGTAGGTTTGATTGACACGAGAAATCCGTATAATTTTGCACCTTTTTAGACCATTACGTGAACTGAAAAAAAAGGACTAAGGACGTCTAGTACAAAGGTTTTTATGATAATTATTCGCGAGGACAGCAGTGGTGACTCAGTAGAGGCATGTAGAGAGACAGAAAATGGGAGAACTAACAGGAACCATTACCAACCGCGTATTCTCTGTCCGTCCAATCACATAGAAGCAGGGCTCGCCTAGCTTGGAGTTGGTCATACAAAGAGACAAGCTGGAGAGCTCCACTGAGAGAGGGAAAAAGAGAGAGAAAGGGAAAATGCAGGAAAGGAAGGAGTGAAACAAAAAGGAGAGAACCAGGACAAGCCAAATCAGGAGGGAAGAAGTGGTGCGGAAATGTTAAAAGAAAAAAAGATCAAATTAACAACAGATGCAGACGGGTTTAAAGGTGGAAAACACACAAAAAGAAAGAATAAGAAGTAGAAAAGTGTCTGTTAGAATTAGTCCCATAGAAAAAGAATAAAGGAGGTTTTTCACCCAAGATTAAAACATCACATCCTGAAGAAATGAGGTTCCCTGTCTCAGATTTCCATATCTGTTATTTCCCACCCATGTAAACACATGGTGGTGACATCCTGATATATTTATAACCCCGCCCACTGTTTCTCACCATAGTCGGGCACGTAACCGTTTCCTCTCTTCAGCACCAGGTGGATGCGGTGGCCTCCTCTGCGGATCTGCTCCACCGCCTGGCTGTGCGTCATCCCTGATGTACTGTCTCCGTTGATCTCCACCAGCTGATCGCTGACCTGCAACACATAAACGCAACACCCACAACATTACCTTACATATATTCCATCTATCATCACCTTAAATTACCTCAGAAATATGTGATATAAAAGCTGGAAAGTAATAAAGATAGGCCTTTTTTCACAGCAGACATTATGAGTGATCATGACAGGAAAAGTGTTAATTTAACATTAGTGGTCCTAGTGCCCCAGAAGACTAATCCATTACGTGTGTCAGTGAACCAGCATGCCACATGTCAAAATTTCTTCTACATAATTGTCATGACTTACTTTCTTACCTGATGTGGATAATTACGCAATAATCACATTAGAGGGGTTGATGTACTGAATATCATCACGGCTGTGATTCAGTCATAGAAGATAATCACAGCCTTGATATTCAGTTCAACATGACGACCCCAGGTGTGATATTGCGTTGATTGACAGTTGTACAAGCAGCAATTAGTAGTAAAGAGTAATGATCAACAACAGATTATTTTTTGCTCCACCAACTCAACTTGTTCCACAACTTAACTGAAATTGGAATTTTGTTGCCAAGCAACCCAGACACAGTATGATGTCATCAGCCAGCGTAATAAGAGTCTGCTGTGTGACTCAGAGGTACCAGCTTGATTAATGACGACACACACGGTCTGCTGTGATGTTAATTAACAGTATTCAGAACACCTGGCTGAGGCGGAGTGATACACAGAGTGAAAAGTCCCAGTGATGTTGCTTTCTACAGCACTCATGCAATGACTCTTGTCCAATCAGATTACTTGGTTGGAACTAGCTGTTATAAGAAGTGGAACCAAGACTAGTTTACAGCAGTGTTAGCAGCTCTGTGGTAAATGCTAACATGGTGCTAGCATGGCAACAAGCTTAAAATTACAATGCATACATATTAACATTTAGCAGATATGACATGTTATTTTTACTATCCTAACATTTGCTGATTAAAATGTACCTCATTATGTGACTGTATATATATATAGGCTATGTATTCTGACAGGAACATATATGCCAGTAGCAAACTCCAGGCCAATAGTTCAAGGCCCACTTCAATCAAACAAAGTAAACCTTATCGAAAAGGTTAATAAGATTCGTCCTTAGGCAATTGTACTTTTACAGAATCATTTTCAATGAAAATGTGATGTGATGTCAATCTAATCCCAGGATATAGGTACATCATTTTTTGTATTTAGAAGTACATATTATTTTATTATAACTGACTTCCTATAATTTCTGTTAGAAGTTCTGCTGAGTGCTACAGTCCTTGACGCAGCGATCGCAGGCTCGACTCCCAGTCTGTGATCATTCGGTGCGTGTCACTCCCCACTCTCTACTCCCCACATTTCCTGTCACTCTTCAGCTGTCCTTTCTAATTAAGGCAAAAGCCAAAAAAAAAAGTTGTGCTGTGAATTACAAAGACAGTTGGAGCAAGCGTACAACTGCACGTTAACATGCAGCACAGAGGAGATGAAACACACAGGATAACAGATATAACTACATCACAGAGGAAGCGTAAAAAGAGTACATAGACTGCACACAGCAAACAGACACACCTGCATTTTCTGACTCCGTGAAGCTGGCCCCCCCTCCATCAGTCCCAGGACGTAAAGGCCCATGTTGTACTCGCTGCCCCCTCGGAGGCTGAAGCCGAAGCCTGAGGGGCCACGATCCAAGTCTACGCTGTAATACCTGGAGTCACGCTGGGAGAAGAGAGGACAGAGTAAGAAGGACAGTAATGATCACTGCAGGAAACACATTGAGGAACACATTATTTATTATGTTGCTGCCCTCACCTTCGGACGCGACCTCTGACCCTTTCTGCCTCTGTGATTAGGGTCGTACTCGTTGGTTTCTGAAAGACTAGAAGCATCTGAAAAATAATGATGATTGAAGTCAGATTATAATTTAAAATATGCAGTACATTTGCGTGTTTCTCGTTGATGTCCGTGCTTACAGGTGCTGGGACGGGGGACGATGGTGAGGCGTAGAGTATTTCCCGCTCGACGAAGGATCTGAGCGAGCTCCCGATGAGGCAGAGTCACCACCGATCGTCCTTCCACCGCCTCTAATCGATCCCCAGCTCGGATCTGACCGCTCTTGGCCGCCGGGCTGCCTCGACGGACCGTCACAAACCGGTGAGGGAGGAGTGAAGCGGCTGAAGAGAGGACAGACAAACATCAAAGGGTCAGCGCTACCTTAAATGACCTCTTGCTTATTTATGAGTTTAGTAAAGTTGCATTTGGAACACAATAGCCCCCAAAACTTTCCTTTTAACCTAATAAGCGGGATCAAATGTGGATAAATGCAAAAGCAAGATGATTTATTTCACTGGTTCCTTTGCCAAAACTCCAAAAAATACTAGCTGTAATTAAGCTCCAGATCGCTTTTGGCAGAGGATACTTTTTAAATTACTTCCCACATAAGCCATTTTTTTACACCTCCCCCACTGTCTCCTTGAAACTCTCCTCTTCTCCTTCATCTCTCCATCCATCAACCTCTCTCTCCATCCGCTGACACACCGGGAAATGTTATTCACCGTTGGATGATTTGTCTTTCTCCTCCAGAACAAACTGTCATGGAAGACGAGCTTTCCGGCATTTTTTTTTTTCCTGACAGGGACCTGTCAAACTTCACAGAACAACAGACTTAAGACATCTACACTTCAGTATATGCAGAGTAAGAGATTCTTAATGCTCAGCTCCTCTGAGATCCACAAACTAGTAGTGTGTCTGCATTGCTATGCCACCAGCATACAAAGAAGAGACGGCAAATATTCAGTTATTTCTGCTGGTACCAAAAAAATGTCTCACTGAAAAAGAAACAATGGCCGTCTTCTCTCAGCTTCTACACCATTCTAACACATGTATCATGTATCCTCGGAGGGTAACAGATGATCTCTTTTCAATTCTTCTTCCATACTATGATGCTTATTTTACAAGTTATGGTCCCATTAAGGGCTGCATGGTGGTGCAGTGGTGTCGCCTCACAGCTAGAAGGTTCCAATAGTTTGGACATAGTGCACCTGTGTTCCTCCCACAGTCCAAAGACATGCTCGTTAGGTTCATTGGTGACTCTTAAATTGCCCGTAGGTGTGAATGTGAGCGTGAAAGGTTGTCTGTCTCTATGTGTCAGCCCTGTGATTGACTGGCGATCAGTCCAGGGTGTAACCCCGCCTCTCTCCCAATCGCAGCTGGGATTGGCTCCAGCCCTCCGTGATCCTGAACCCGATAAGCGGTATAGATATTAGATGGATGGATGGTTCCATTTAATTTATTTATTTTTTGCCTTTATTGATAGGACAGCTGAAGAGAGAGAGGAAATACTGCGAGAAGAGAGCGGGGGATGACTTGCAGCAAAGGGCCGAGGGCGGGAGTCCAACCTGCAGCCACTGCGTGGAGGACTGTAGCCTCTGTATGAGGGGTGCCTGCTCTACCCACTGAGCTAAACCAGGGCAGTTGCTACTATAGCCACCTGTCCACCAGGATAGAGATGTTCAATGTGGTCACTTCTGGTTCCAGAAAAACAAGGTGGCGATCGCCAAGATGCCAAACTTGAGTCTTTAAATCAAGTGTCCACAAACTAAATGGTTGCATCACAGTGGCTACCTCCACAAATACAGTCAATCGTGGGGTGGACAGTTAGCAATTAGCATCATGTTTAATAGCTCACTTTGCACTTTCTTATGTACATAAAAATATCACTCACAACTTAGCGTAACTCTCGTCACTGTCTGAGGTTGATGAGAAAACTATCAAGCAGCCTAAAAATAAATTTGCTCCATTAATCTCCCGCACCAACTAAAAAAGCTTCTTACAGTTTTCAGCCGGACAGTCTGTCTGTCTGCTTAGACTTCTAATTCGATCTTCTGTTTCTCTTTCTGCATCCTCGTAAACTCCCAATTGCTCCCTGTCTGACCCCTCTTTCAGGGTACGCTCCGCTCGGGTGACAGCTGGCTCCTCTAGAGTCTCGCCGGTGGCCTTATGTAACCCATCAGGCAGCAGAAACACGCTGAGACTCACTCAGCTGAGGTACAGACTCATTCTACGTCCCTGGGAGATAAAAATAGCACTTTTAAATTGTCTTATGGAGCGCTATGACATGATTGTTAACAGATTAAAAACTGTAATAGTGGAGGCGAGGAGTGTGTGATGAAGTGTATGTCACAATCCCGTTAAAAGGTACAGCGTATATCCAGAGACACATCTCCAATCTGGGCCTAATCTGGGTGACCCAGGCAGAAGCGGCAATCAGGTCAAATCAAAGCCAAGGCAGCTTTGCAAATAGTCTTCTTAACATGCATAATACATCGCTCCGACATCAACGGTGGCCAAACACATGAATACGCATGCAACAGCCATTCCCACACACACACGGACACACACAGCATTACTTTGCACACGCATACACGTGTACAAAAACCACACACAGTGACTCACACGCAGAGGGATTGGGACAGATGTACTCGGCCACACACACACACACACACACACACACACACATAGCTTAAACCACACACAGATGCATCCAAATGGACTGCTTTATATTAGTGTCTTTTCCTCTGGCTCTCCATGTTCTCCTGTCCAGAGTAATCCCACTGCGGTATGCCCAGCAGCCAGCCAGCCAGCCGAGCAGCCTCTAACACACTGCAATGATCACTGCTCAGGAGTGGAAGCAGCCCCCCCTCCCCGCCATCGTAAAAAAAAAAAAAATCCCCCCCTCTGCAGCCCAGATGCATGAGCCGGTGCGGACGTCCCCTCAGCAGCCTGCAGATGCCTCGTTCATGTCGGAGAGCAGAGAAAGAGAGGGAGACAGCACTGTTGATCTATGGCAGGCATGCAGGAGTGTGTGTGTGAGCAGGTTGGTTAATGCTGAACTCAGCACTGTTAAAGGTATCTGTCAGTCATTCATGGTGCTGCCTGTGTAGCACAGACTATTAGCACATGATCACATCATGTCGTATGCAGCTCTAAGCTTGCACAGGTTACAAATATTAGAGTTAATTTAATCCGTTGCTGTCCCTACAATCTTTATCTAATATAACCTTTAAATTAACCATTATTTATATTCATCACAGCATCAAATTGCTCTGACGTCTACAACATGTCAGCCTGTGGATCTAACTTTCATGCTGCAAAAGTCAGCACAAGCAAACTTCAGTCTAACACACAATAACAACCTCGCATGAAGCCAAACAAGTGCCACTGCACCAAACCATCACTCTTAGTAAACAAGACACGAGAAGTGAAGCAAATAATTACGTTTAGACTCCTTCACAGTTCGCAAAGCAGACTGTAGTCTCTCCAGCATGGCTGTTTGGTTAGCATGCACGGAAAAAAACAAAACAAAAAAAAACTCTTAAATTCCTCGTCAGGCAGCGCAGAGGTGCTGAGGTTCACATGTGGCGGTCAACAGGAGCTGAAACACAGGTTTGCCGTCCCCTCTGTTGCTCCTCGATGAAGGGAAACGTTCAGTGTAGCATTTCTCTTAAGCATTCAGAGAGCAATGGAGAGAGCGGGAGGTAGGTGGAAGGCGGAGGTATGGAGGGAGGGAGGGAGGGAGAGATAGAGAGAGAGAGAGAGGGAGGGAGAGTTTTAATCTTTTGAAAAACCAGACTGGACGCTTTTACTGCAGAGTAAAGGGGTGAGAAAGAGAGAGGGAGAGGGAGAGGGGGGCGGGAGCTTGTGAGGGAGAGAAAAAGACAGATGAGAGGAGGAGAGATGGAAAGAGGAAGTGATAGAGGATAAAGGCAGATATGGAGAGACAGAGGCGACTACTTTCAGTGACACGGCAGGAGTGAAATGAAGGGGAGAATGAGGACGCAGAGGTAGATGGAGGGTCTCCGTACCGCAGAGACAGGTGCACCTACAACCTTAATCCCCCCGTGAAAACATAACTGTGTGTTCGCTCTGCTCATAAAGCAAATTGAACTGCATCAAACTGGAACAGAGGGCAGCCAATACAAGACAAAGGCAGGGGAGCGAGAGTAATACATCACGGGGATGCTGCAGTTAAATCTGCTATTCATAAGCACTACACTAAAAGCTAATAAGGGCAGGATGCGTCCGCTTCCCCGACAACATAAACAAGCCTCAACCTCCTGTCAGGTCAGAGCGGGGAAAGAAGCTTAGAGTGAGATACAAGCAATACTTTGAACAAAAGGTCGTTTTGCCAAAGACACCCGAGCTTAAAATTTAATTAAAAAGCACCGATCCGGATTACACCTGTAAATAGGTAGTAGATTTATATGGGCAACAACAAATAATCACTTTATACTAAGACTGTGATGAGAAGATTAATACCACTCTACTGTCTGCAAAGTAACTATGAAGACCACAAGATGGTTAGCTTAGCTTAGCATGAACCGGGTGAAACATTTCGCCTTGTTCAAAGGTAACTAATTTAACACATTATATCTTGTTTGTTTATTCTATACAAAAACTTAGGTCTAAAAACAGCAAGTTTGATTTTGCTGTTTAGCTTAGCTTAGCATAAATACATGGGAAAGACTGTTCACAGGGGAAACAGCTAGCCTCTTATGGTCTGGCAAACCTACCACTAAAAGCTTATTGATATGAGATGTCATATCTTCTTTGTTTGATATGTTCAAAAACTAAAGTCTAAAATCAAGAGGTTTGCATCAGCTGTTTAGCTTAGCTTAGCATTAAGACTGGAATCAGTGGGAAACAGCTAGCATGGTTCAATCTGAAGGTAAAGCTAACCTCTAAAAGTTTACTTATTTGATATTGATTTTGCTGTTTAGCTTAACTTAGCATAGCATAAATACATGAGAAAGACTGTTAACAAGGGAAAACAGCTAGCCTCTCTTGGTCTGGTAAAACCTTCCCCCAAAAGCTTTTTGATATGAGACATTGTATCTTGTTTATTTGATATGTACAACAACTAGAGTCTAAAATCAAGAGATTTGGTTAGCTGTTTAGTTTAGCTTAGCATTAAGAATGTAAACAGGGAGAAACAGCTAGCCTGGTTCTGCCTGTAGGTAAAGCTAACCTCTAAAAGTTTATTTATTAAAAACTTAATTTCTCATTTGTTAAATCCGTACAACAACTCAAGTCTAAAATCAAGAGGTTTGATTTTGCTGTTTAGCTTAGCTTAGCATTAGGACTGGAATCAGGGGGAAACAGCTAGCCTGGTTCTGTCTGAAGGCAAAGCTCACTTAGTAAAAGTTTACTTATTTAAAACGTTATTTCTCATTTGTTTAATCAGCACACAAATTAAAGTCTTACAGCAACAAGTTTGGTTTTGCTGTTTAGTTAAGCAAAAGGAAAAACAGGGCAAAAACAGGGGAAACTGCTAGCTTGGCTAACTCCAAAGGTTACAAAGTCTACCTACCAGTATCTAAAACCTCACTGCTAAACATATTATTGTTTTGTGCTGTGGTTTTTGCTGGGAGCAGTGACTTCCTGGAGTCATTCTGATGATGCATCGTGACTCATCCGGTGGCATGCGGCCATGTTGACCACTTTTTAATCTGTAATTACTTAATGGTACGTTTGTCCACAAGGGCATCCAAATAAAACCTGTTTCACTGGGCAGGTAACCAAATGGTTCCACTGGGCCAGAAAAGTCCAACTAATAAAGCGTAATGGCCATCCAGTCCCACTTTGGATCATTAGATTAAGAAAGTTTCACAGCTTTTCAAAGCAAACTAAATTTAAAGCACTTAACTTGATTCACATGTTGCAGAATAAGATTTGTGACAACGCGCCTCTCACCTTTGCCATTCTCCACATCCTGAGAGGCGATGACAAACCCAAAGCCCTCTCCTGGCTTCCTCTTCAGCTCCACATCGAACCCCCTGAGCGGCCGAGTTCGCTCACCACCCTGCCTCTCCACATCAGGCACTGTGACACCACCCGCCTCGTCCTCCAGGCCCGTGTTGATCCAGTCTTTGGGCTCCATGGTCAGGGTCACTGGAATCGACTCCAAGAAACTGGTGCTCTGGATCAGAGAGGATCGCATCTTGGCTGGTGAGGTAGGGGTGCTGATGGAAGTGCGGGGCAAAGGCAGTGTGTCTGGGAGCATAGAGGAGTTGTCTGAGCCAACAGGTGGAGGAGGGGGGCGGAGGAGAGGCGGTGGAAGTCTCCGAATGGAGCCGGGGGAGACGTTGCAATGATAGATGCCTGACAATGAGAGAGAAAATAACAGATGAATTTCGCCACAATTTGTTGATCAGTAAATAAAATGACAGATATGAGGCACTTACCTCCTCTGTAAACCAACAGGACGACTTCTGCCTGTTTGGTGTGTTCATGGAGAACTGTTTGTACCTGTCAACAATCACATCATTATTTTGTGACACCTTTAAAGGAGGTTTTCATCCCACAAGCTGAATTAAAACACAACCCAGGTGATGAAGCATGTTTTAACTCAGAGGCTCTAAACCGGTGTTACATACTTGTGAATTTATGCTTGTGAATAAACAGCGATAATTAATACTGATGACTAACGAAATGTCGGGGGATGCTCTTAACACGGTCATGATGAAAAAAAGGGATTCAATTACAGGAGAAGTGCTAAAATCAAAATAAAAAACATGATGGTTTTGAAAGTTTACAACTAAAAAAATAAAGTAATAAAATAAACCTACAAATTTTTAGTTCAAATAAAGAGTCTCAATAGGTAAAATCATGTTTCAGTTGTGCTGATTAGAAGCACTCTGTTACAAGTGGTAGCAAGCAGACATCTTTTTTTAAAGCAGAAAAAAATCACTGTTTTAACACATACGCTACAAACTGTTTGACTTTACATCACTTTTTCTCCCCTTTTCTCTTCCTCTACCTGTGAAAAGCTGAGACTCTGCACATCTGCTCCGTTGATTTTGATAATAGCGTCCCCTGGCTGCAGGGAGTTGCACTGCGTCCTGTCCCACACTCTCTTCACTATCGTCATCCTGCCTCCTGGACCGCCTGCCGTCACGCTGAAGCCGAGCCCTCGGTCTCCGTCACTCTGAGCCAAGGCCACTGGCACCAGCTCCCCTCCGCTGAAACTGCCCATACTCCCCCCCCCGGGGGAGGACACACTGCTGGGACTCGCTGTGGGGCTCGTGTTGCTGTAGAAGCCGTTATAGCCTCGGTAGTGAGGGCTTTCCGGGGTAGGAGGAGGCCTGAGAAGTGAGCCGGTCTGCGGTCGGAAGAGGCGGGAACGGGCACTCTGGGAGCCGCCAGGGGAGGTTGAGGGTCTCCTCGGGGACTGAGGGAGGGGCAGCCGGGACCCCGACAGGGTGCAGGTGGACAGGTCGCTTTCAGAGGACTTGGACGGCCCGTGACGCGAATGATGAGGGGGCGTTGAGAGGGAGTTATTGTTGTGGTTGCGGATCATTGATGCCCTGATGAAAAACAACAGGAGGAGTTAAAATAGAGAGTAAAGCAGCTACAAGTCTTTGCATACATACAGTTAGAGTTACAAGTAAAGCACACAAGGCAAGACTAAAACTAAAATGCCACCAAGCAGACTCCCTAAATTATCACTGGAGCTAACAAAGTCAACTGAATGCATCTCAAAAGAACAGTTGCTGCAGTAACCGCCTCTATGATGTACGTGTAGGCGTTACCTGTGTGAACCGATGGCTGAAACGACTTCACTGTCGCTCTGACTGGCGAGCGTCGGGTCGAGCGACTGCAGCCGGGCCATGTGTCTCATAGAACGAGGAGGACGCATGGGGACAGAGGAGGTGACGTTGCTTATACTGGAGCGCCTGTACGAAGTCGGATGTCTGATAGCGAAAGACATGGCATTTCCGTTAGCATCCAGGGTCACCCCTGGCTCCATGTAGTTCACGTCACTGTGGACCCCGTTGTAATTAAAGTGCTGGCTCTGGGGAGTGGGCGTAGGGAGGCGAGGTAGTTGGTGAAGAGGCTGAGGCTGGGTGGTGGTGGGTGCTAGGATTGGGTCCCCGCTGTCTAGAAACCGTGGCGGGGGCTGCTTGGGACAGCCGTCGTGGTTGTAGAGCATGGGATACCCTCTTCTGACCTCCACGTCCACACTGTGGCCCACAGGCACCGACTTGAGCATCTCTACCACCTCTTTGTGAGACACCCCCAGCACGCAGACGTCATTGATGTACACGAGGATGTCCGCTGATAAAACACAACAGAAGAAGACATCATTACAACACATCGAATACAATACTTCTGATTTTGAATAATACAAAGCACAATAACTAGTGGCCAACTGATAACCGTAACTTTTAACGAATCAGATATTAAAGGATTAAAGGGAATCTGGAGGCTGCTTTCTAAATCAAACAACTTTTTCAAAGAATATGTAGCAACCAATTCTAGCGAAGCCGATCTGCTCAGCTGTGATGCTGTGCTGCAGACAGTGCTGGGAGTGTTGTTAGCGATGGAGTCGGCGCATGCTCTGCTAGACAAACTAAGCGATGACATCATTTCTTAATCACCCCAAGCATTGCTTTCAACATTATATCCATCCATCCATTATATATACAGCTTCTCCTGTTCAGGGTCGCTGGAGGGCTGGAGCCTATCCCAGCTGTCAATTGGCGAGAGGCGGGGTACACCCTGGACTGATCGCCAGTCAATCACAGGGCTGACACATAGAGACAGACAACCTATCACACTCACACTCCCACCTACGGGCAATTTTAAGCCCTTTTCCCACCGGTCAAAAAACTCACTAACGCCCGGCTTTTTTGCTTAATGGGAAAGGTTACAATCGATATTCAGACCCGGGTCAAATGACTCTGCAGTAGACTGAATGAGTGATAGATACAATAAAGACCTAACCACCGTAACATCTTCTCTGTTTACTAACCCTGTCTCCGGCGCGTTTGTGATGTCAGACAGTGACGCAGCAGAAGAGAGACCAAAGGGAGTATACTCCACTGGCAATGGGAACAGAGACAATCGGCATCTATAAGCAGGTCTTAAAAACCTGCGTCAACACACAAAATTTAGTTGGAAAGGGGTATTAGAGTCACCAATAACCACCTAACCAGCCACCTAACATGTCTTTGGACTGTGTACCCGGGAGAACATGCAAACTCCACACAGAAAGCTCCCCTTCATCCGAGCTGGGACTCGAACAAGGAACCTTCTAGCTATGTGGTGACAGCGCTACCCACTGCACCACCGTGCAGCCCTCAACATTATATGTTCTTTAAAAAGGTTTTCATATAAGGGCATATTAGGAAACATACTCTGATACAGGTATATCCATCATAGGGCCGTATCAGCTGGAAAATATCGGCCAACAGATTTATCAGTCAAGCCTTCAGAATTAAATGTCTGCAACTTTTTGGTTCCTTTCACGTCTGTTTTTATCGATTGCGGTTTGAACTCTTTCAAACATTTTCATATGCTTGAGATAACCGTGTGCAGATAAGTGTATTTTGCAAATGAAACAGTGTCTGTGTGTTTTGTGTGGGCGTTGACTAATCCAACCAACAAATCCCTCTAAACCAGCCTATTAACAGATATGAACTGGATCAGTCCCTGCAGAGACCGCCCGTGCACGGGCTTGATAGAGCAGTAATATCTGGGTATTTGTGTGCGAGCGTGGATGCGTACCGTTGCATATGCACGTGTTATGATAGCTTGATTATGGCGTGCTGGCCCTGAGGATTAAGGACTGATTGTGATATACACTTGCTGTCGGAGATCAGGAAAGGCATAATAAGTATAATCCCAGAGAGCGGAGACGGAGAGGTAGAGATAAGATGTAAAATCACACGGCTGATTGAAAGGCTTTGCAAGATTTCCATAGTTACAGCGCTCAGTCTGCAGCTAGAAAGTCTTGTACTATGTCTAATAATAAACCAGTACGTTTTGTCTTTGTGTCCTAGAATATCCCACCTCCTCTCTTCAGTTGATATCATCTCACTTATCTTTTTTTAGCAACACATCTCAGCTAGCATTCTCGTGCAGAAATCACTCCCGGTTCACTGTCAGTGTACCTGTCTTAAGAGCTGAGGGTCCACTTGATGTCACACTGTAAACCTGGAGGAACTCTCTCGGCCTGCTGCCCCCGACAATATTGAAACCGAACCCTCTGGAGCCCTTGGTCAGGTGTGTGTGCACAGGGAAACCCCTGAGATCCCCAGGCAGGTCTGTGAACCCTAGTTTATGGAGAGACAGAGAGAGAATGAGAGAATGATGATACTTAGCTCTGGGGACTAGTCATGCAAGTCTTCAAGGCAACACGGATTTCTAAATAAAAGCAGACTAGTGTAAAAAGGATAGATGTCAGTTTCAGTCTTGTGTGTTTGGACGACTAAAGGGTATTTAAGGAGTTTAGAAGAAGAACAGAGAGTGTCAGGACTCTGCAATACAACCTCCAGATGGCTTGTAACTAAAAATATGTATAAATAAAAAGACATGCACACAAACCCCAAAGCTTTTGGTGGAAAATTGCATTAAATGCAGCAACAATTAACAGACTATACATCCTTCAAATATGCGCATAATCTCTTAGATCTACCCGACTCAGGGCTGTAATCTTGGCCTTTGCATCACAAAATCAGTGGACAATATTTTCCTCCCATTTTACTTCTTATTTGAGCTCTATGTTTGTAAAGTTGGGAGTCATTTAAAGTTACATAAATGTAAAATTTTGTCCATGCTAGCATTTTGAAAGTGTCAGTTTGGATTCCACTTGTGCTCATCCTTTCTTGTGCAGGTAATTCTGGCCATAATGGACAGAACATCCCCTTCTGCTGGTGAGACGAGTGTACTGCACTTGAGCCTAAGCTGGAGTCATGGCACAATAACAGATGGGTTCCATGCAGTCATGTCATACAGACCTTAAAAACTAGATTATGTCCTTGTTCTTTTAACAGCGAATCATGCGACCAAATTATGAAATTAAGTTGCCGGTCACGTGCCGTCCACGTGTCAACCCCGCCTGCCTCAGCAGCGAGTCTGGCTCCCTGCCAGCAGCTCCGAGCTTTAGGCCTTAATCACTTACATGTCTCTGTTCCGCTAGAAGCTCATTCCATCTCATTTGACTCTAACAAGCTGCCTCTGTCTCTTACTTCCGCTCTTGACAAATATGTAGCTTCATTTAGGCCCTTCAACAGTTAAATGTGTCACCAGTGTTGAAATAATTACACCCAGAAAGAGAAAGAGAGAGGGAGAGACACGAGGAAGAAAGAAACAAACAAAGAGGCTCACATTCGTTTTTGTAGACCGTCTCTCGGCTTGACGCTCGAGCACTCTGCCAGCTGGTCCTCTTTGGGTTGCGTCTTGGAAACACAAAGGGGGGAAAGCAAATGAAAAGCCTGCCTCTTCAGAGACATAATAGTATTGGATATGACAGCATTTGAATTCAATATGCTCAGAACAGAGATGACTTCCAGAGAAAGTCAAGAGAACTTTGCAAAGAAGCTCTACTGTATTCAAATCCTTTTAGAGGAATAGTTATTAATATTTCAGGAAGCAGACATATTCACCTTCTTGCTAATACTTGAATAAAAAGGTAGATACTGCTATTGTGTCTGTTCAATATGAAGCTGGAGCCAGAATACAGTCAGCTTAGCTTAGCTGCTCAAAGGTAACTAAACATGCCGACCTGCATCTCTTAAGCTCAGTAAAAAAACAGTTAATAATGTTTCATGGGGTTACAGCGTATGTTAGGCAATGATTTTCGTTTGAGCTCAGGCTTAAAGGAGAAATTTGCACCTGGAAAAAGCCACCATCAGTCAAAGCTGGTGTTCTCTGTAATCGATAGAAGCAATAATATTTTAAATTGGCGCCAAAGCTGTGGCAAAAGTTGTACAAACACCTTGTGGTTTCGCCACGTGGTTACATTCCTACAACACCCAGCATGCATTGCACCCCTCCATCTGAAAGGAACGGCCCAGCGAGAGACGCTGGAGTGAAATACTACCGGTTTCACTGCAGACGATGGCTCAGAGCGGCAGAATCTGAAATTTGATGAGAATATATACCGGTGGATTGTCTAAAAAATCTTCAGGTCTGCAGTCTACATTTCAAACCTGACGATTTTGAAAGAGACATGACATCGGAGGCGGGCGCCCTAGATTGGGGAAGTGTAGTTTAGCAAGCTCCCTGGCTCCCTCCTCCAATGTGCCCTGGAAAACCTCCGCCAGACTACGTAAAACGCGTCATCTGGTGGAGGTTTTCCAGGGCCCATTGGAGAAGCGGATAGCTTGCATTTTTTTTCCTACTATAATGGCATTAGCTCCTCATAATAGCATGATAGGACTGAGGTTGAGAATCGGCGTACTGGCCCTTTAAATTAGGGGCAATCACAATCTGTCGGTGAAACTCACTTTGACACAAAACTGGATGTTTCCAGAAGCAGTCACAGCAAATCCTATTTATGGATTTCGCACTTGATATTTTGTGAGGATTAAACAAACAAGATAGAAAATGTTGAACCAGAGAAGCTTAAAAGGTAGATTTCACCTTCAGACAGAAGATGGCTAGCGGTTTCCCCCAGTTTACAGCTTTTGTGCTAAGCTAACTTAACGGCAAAATCACGTTTTTGTTCGGATTAAAAAACAATCAAGATCATATTGAGCAAACTGATAAGAGAGGATTTTTATCGTTCATCTAACCCTCTGCAAGATAAGCTTAATAAACGTGTCACAAAATGTTGAACTATTCCTTTAACACGTGTGTGAAGAACATGTCGATACTCACTCGACGTAGTGAGGCTCTCCGGGGTCACTGAAGGCCAGCTCCCAGTGATCCGGCATCACACCTCTCACCCTGGCGATGCTTCTGCCACCGATGATCCCGTTCTCTACGACACGACCATCCCCGCCGCTGGACGTCCGGGGCCGCCTGGGGGACCGGTGGCTGGGCCGGGCGCTGCTGCTGATGCCTGCAGAGCCTGCTGTAATTAAAGTGACAAGAAAGAGTGTTAAAAATCTAAATTGGACAGGGATTTATTATTTACCCGAGGCAGAAGGTAGAAAAGTTTCTCCTGCAATCTTTAACGACCTGATGGCGGCAATTCCACCGGGGGGTTGTCAGGCAGAAAGGCCTGAGGTCAGCATCTCGGCCGGCTTTGTCCTCCCTCTAAGGAGGCAGAGCGTGTCACCATGCATGCCACTCTAAGAAAAATAAGCACTTTTTTTTTGCCTAGCTGTCCTTGTAGCTGTCCTTCAGCTGTGAGCTCCAGCATGGATCAGAGAGATGTCGGACACCACAAGGGGCGTCCTGAGTCCTGCTGCACACGACAAGCGCTTGCCGAAGCCCTCCACCCACACAGTATCACTTCAGAAGATGACTCAGCAAAGGTCAGGGTGTTGGATGGCTCTCTCAAAACTCCATCCTGCATCCTGCATTCAAATCCCCCCTCTGGTTCGGGCTGCCTGCTGCCCTACCTGCTTGTTTGGAGCACGTCTCTAACTATCTGGATCTCTGCCTGCCTGCGTTTATAATCTCCCACACATTTCCGCCTCGCTCTTATCTTGTGCACCATTTTGGCTCCCTGCCTCCACCTTCCCTAACTCTCAGGCTCCCCCCTCCTACCTGCCTCCACCACCGCCCTGTGTCGCTGCCTTACTACCTCACCCCTATTATCTAATCTCATGCTCTCCTTCTGCTCAGCCCTGGTGTTCTGGTTTCTTGTTCCCATCACTTCTCCAACTCTGAAACACACTGCCTTCAAAATATATTTATAAAACAATATGATACATGAAAACAACATATAAAAGAACCTTATAAAATACCAGTGGTGATCTCTTACAAAAAACAGTGTCTATTTGTGGCCCTTGTCACGTTTCAGATAAGAGCTGCAATGATTAAAGGAGACAACCAATTGTCAACTCTAAATTCATCACCAACTACTCTGGTAATCAATCAGTCAGTTTGAAATTTGTGTTGTATAAAAAAGGCACAACTCTCTGATGCCAGCTTCTGGATGTTGCTACTTCACTCCTCATTCTGTCATTTTATAGACCAAACAACAAATTTATTGAAAGACGAAATAACTGCCGGTTCAGCTCAGCAGTTAAAGATATAATCTCGAAGATTTTCATTTAAATAAATGTCTGTTAAGTCAATATCTATCGCCGAATGAGGTAACACAATGGTGATTGAGCCTATGGCCCACTGATGAAAGCCTTTGTGCCACAAGAGACGCCCAGTTAGTGACGCGTTTTCCATCAGCCAGCAGTGGTTGGTCTGCCAGAGAGGGTAGGCGGAGATAAGCGGCTGCTTTTCCTTTCTCTGCAAGTGTTGCGAGTAAACAGTAATCTACTATGGCTGAACAAACAAAGAAAAGATGGATGACTACAGATACAACTTCAGAAATAAGTGAAAATCCAAAGAAAAAGAAACAAACTCGACGCTCAGATGAAGCAAACAGTCTAAAAATGAAAGCGACAGTCAGCGAGGAAAATCAAGAGTTACAACCGGAGCCAACCGTGGATGTCTGGTAATCTGGGAAGTGTTCACCCGCAATTACGTGTTATCGCCATTAGGTGCCGCCAAATAGAACGAGACTGAGATCTTTGAGATTATCACTTTAAATCGAGTGTCCCATATACAGAGGCCCCAGTCCTCAATTCGGTGGCCCTAGGTTCGACTCCCAGCCTCGGCCCATTGCTGCGTGTCATCCCCACTCTCTCTTCCCTTGTTTCGGATAACATCCACAGTCCCCAGGCTATGAATAAAGGCATAAAAAGGCCCCCCAAAAATAGATTTGAGAGTTTTTTTGAGCTTCGATCAAGGAGACATTTCCCCTCTAAACTTCTCAGAACATTTCATTTAAATAGCAGTTTGAGGCCAAAAAAGGTAAAAGGAATTAATATTTCAAAAAAGGTAAAGATTAGAGAAAAGTCCACAGAATTAATAAAACATTTCTGAAGCAGAACTCGACTCTTAAACTACCGGTCTTTATGTCACAGCGAGCGTTTCTCTGCAAAAAGTAGTTCTTTCACTTTGATCGTTAAAACATTTTCTAATCATAACTCTTTACTTTTATTTTGAATGCAGGATCTTTTACTTGTAATGGAATATTAAATATGTTGTATTGTTGCTTTTATAGACTTGGATAAAGCTTCTGTTTACTTCTTCCACCACTGGTGATAAATGAGTCTTTTAAGCCTTCTGTTTCGCATGATAAACCCCGTCTGGCACGCTGAGTCATCCATCACGTCTAATACAGAAAACGTTATCTTACTGATGATAGAAAAACATCTATAACCACCATGTGTTGGCTCTTCTGTCCTGTAACAGTCTCTCTTAATAAAAGAAGTAAGTTCACTTTGATGTAACTCATCCCAGTGAATTAGCAGTAACTCTAAAATGATTGTTGTGGTATTCATTCATTTTGAGTGATACTAATTTTCAGAACACTTTAAGTTGCAGTAATTGATTACGGTTAGTTAACTCATTTTTATAGCATTTTTAATAGCTGTAAATGCCACCTGAGGGCTGCTCTGACGCAAGAGAGTGCCCACAAGGTGAAAGGAGACGATACGACGATACGCCATGTCTGTACTGGAATGGGAGTATTTTTGGAGGGAAACCTGCGTTTTATGATTGTTGCTGAAATCATTCACCTCTACCAAGGACACAGCAACGGGCACAGTGACATTTCTGTTTTATGCGGTAGTTGTTTTTAACTAGTTTAAAATGTTAAAGTCAGGGTAAAATGTGAATTAAGCTAGCTGTGTGGTAGCTAGCTGTAGCTGGCAGCCTACAGTAACGTTGATTGTTGTAAGGGTGGCGGCTGCAAGGGCGATCATGACGATGAATGTCCGTTGAAAGAAAGAAAACATAAAACTGTATACAAAAATATGAATACAAAATATTAGCTGCAGTCGTGAGGTGTGTCTTATTTATCCAAATGAGTATTAACACCTGACATTGATTTGAGGACACTGGGTCACATGACATGGAAGCTACTGAATAAAAACTATAAATGTTTCCAGAATAGATTCTTTTTTTTTTTAATAAAAATGCATCTTATACATCAAATTTTTGTGTTAATGCAACTTAAAAGGTTTTAGGTAATCGGTTTCCTCAATTGAAATGAGTCGACACAGAGTTTTAAGTGGAGATAAACTACTTAACTAAGTTCATCTTACTTAATTGATCAGTTCAGAATGCGGGGTACTGTTTACATTTATTTAAGTTACCTTAACAATAAATAAAAGAGTTAGGTTTCCTCAAATGGTTTGACTTATCAGGTTTTACAGAGTACTTGGATACATTAAGATCACATCTTTAAAAAAGTACAGCTCACTCAAATATGTTCATTTGAAACACACACACACGACTCGACCCAGTTAAGTTCTTTAACGTACTTTTCCCAAGGTAATCGGTTTCCTAATTTATTTGAAGTAAACTTCACTTGTTAGAGTTTACAGTGTAGAGTGATTTACTGATTTAACTCAAACACTCCCTGCTTCCTTTTTACATGACCTCCCCGTGAGCATCCTCCCCTATCTGCTTACCTCCTCCCCTGCCCCACCTAAGGCAGTGTGACCTTCCTTTGGAGGTGAGCCAGCAATCGATGAGGCCACAGCCCCCTCTGAGAGTTTAGAGCATACTAATCGTGCTGATGATTGATTAATTTGGGTATCAGAGACTGAAGCTATAGATACAGGGACAATGCAGCATTTAGCTGCTGGCTGCTGTGCAGGACTTAACAGACAACAGAAAAACAACAATACTCTTCTTATGATACCGCTAGCACCCGATTAGCTCTTGATTTTTTCCTCCAGATTTACATTTATGACCTCGCTCGCACATGCCAGGTGTAGCGATACTCGCCTGACAGGCCCGAGTCCTCCTCGCTGTTCTCGCCCTCCTCTGCAGCCTTCTCCAGGTTGCTGAGCGATTTGCTGCGTGTGCGGAAGTTTCTGAGCAGGTTGCGGTGTTCCTGGTAGGTGATGGGGGGGGTCTCTGCACTGATGTGAACGGGCCGAGGTGTGCCGTAGTAATTCCCTGAGAGGCAGAAGGACAGGAGAACGGCATCATGAAACTGGATTGCAGTATGATAGATTTTAAAACATCTTTATGGGCCAGATCACCTTCTCGTTGAGGCTCCAGAAAAACAAATATGAAGAAATTTAGGGAGCGTTGTCTCCTTCTTTTTTGAATGAAAACCACCCGGTGTTCTATTTCTTAATGTGCTATAGTGTAATAAGCTTATTGTAAAAGGTAAACACACTGAGTGAACTGTGTATTTGCTCAAAACAAATCTTATAACTGAGACTGAAATAAAGCGAAATGTCTTGGGATAAAAATAAAATCTATTGACATTAATCTAAAGGTTGTGAGTCGCAGCACACATTCTGCTTTAACATGTAAATAAAAAACTCTATATTCAGATATTCAGTCGCAGAATGGTTTCCTGTCATAACGCACACGTCCGTATACGTGCATCATGTGTCCCCAGAGATCATCTTCTGTATGTGTTCTATATTCTCAGTCCGAACCATCTGCTCCAGCTGCTAAAGAACAAATTAAATTACCTCCTCTCCTCCATTTGGCTCATGGAGATCCAAAATGGGTTGAGGGGAAACATTAGATTACTGAACCCAACAACAAGGTCACCAGCCGTCACCATTTACTGCAGTTTCTGCAGGCGACCGCGCGCACAATGCCGCAGAAGCTCCTGATTGCTTTGCTGTAGCGATGAGTCCGTCAATGTCACACATAAGGCGAGTGAGGAGGACATTCATTGCTCCCATTAAACTCTTATAAATTATGAATGCTAATGTATGGAGGCATTTTAATCAGAGGCAGCCCTCTGACCCTTACTGGGGGAGGAGTCTGCGGGGTGGATACGAGCTGAGCAACACCTGATGGCATTAATATGCATAAGAAGGTGGCTGTCCGATTATGATCTATGTTAACCTCATTTATCACAACAAAAAATGTCAGTGTTCGTTATTAATAGGAAATACAATGAATATATTTAAAGAAGGGAAATAGTCCCTCAGGGGACAGCTGTGGTAAATACGCTTATTTGCTTTGTTTCCGGTTACATTGAAATCGTTTGCAGTGTGTCGCGTTTGCACCAAAGCTTCCATCAGCCTGTTGTCTGCATTTCAATTGGTTGCTTCATCCATTTGAAGATTAAGCAAGTTATGAAGCTAACTGCTTCACAGCAAGAGAATATAATATAGAAAATGTTTAGAGGTGCAAGCCCCACCCCCAAAGTTCCTGTACTTTTCTTTGTACTTTTTGGAGATTCAAATAATGTCCAAAGAATGTGATTCAGACCTCAGTCCCGGCGTTGGGAAAGCACTGAGGTCCTCCAAAGAGAAATAATGGCTCACATAAAATACTGCAAATACTTGACCAATCACAAATGTTCAAAGCTGCAAGCCCCGCCCCCAGAGTTCCTGTACTTCTCTCTGTACTTTTTGGAGGTTCAAATAATGTCCCTAAAATGTAATTCAGATCCCGGCCCCTGCCCTGGGAAAATACTGAGTTCCTCCATAGAAAAAAAAGCTGACATAAAGTGCTGCAATATTTGACCAATCAGACATTTTTGAAACTTCGAGAACCATTTCAGAAGTTCCTGTGCTTTTTCCTGTGCTTTTTGGAGGTAAAATAATTACCCCAGAATGTAATTTAGACCTCGGCCCCTGCACTGGGAAAGCACTGAGTTCCTCTAAAAGACAAAATAAAATGCAGAAAAATTTGACCAATCAGAAATGCTCGAAGCTGCGAGCTTCTACTTTTTTCTCTGGACTTTTTCAAATAATTTCAAATAATAAAAAATTCAAATAATGTCCACACAATGTAATTCAGACCTCAGTCCCTGCCCTGAAGAAAGGTAAGCAATGAGATCCTCCAAAGGAAAAAAATGGCTGACATGAAATACTGCAAATACTTGACCAATAAGAAATGTCCAGAGCTGCAAGCCCCACCCCCAAAGTTCCTGTACCTTTTTCTTTACTTTTGAGGAATTAAATAAATGTCCCCAGAATGTATTTTAGACCCCGCTCGCTGCAATGGGGATGCACCGATTTCCTCCAAAGGTTCCTCGTCCCTGGAGAAAGTTTTTGTGGCTTTAGTTGGGACGGTTTAACGAGTTATATCCTCACCTTTAAACTTCCCGCTCTCCAGCAGCGCTCCCGACTCCTCCAAGGAGAAGAACTCCTCAATGGAGACAAAGTTGTAGTCTACGCCTGTGATTTCTCCATCTCTGGCCTGTCTGGTCGTACCTGGGAGAGAGAAATACACCGTCATACATCTGAGCCGTGAAGGCCACAAACACTGCTAGCTCCAACTTGGATGATACATCAATTAATCAAGGCCCTTTGTGCTCATTAGTCATGTACCTGAGTTAAACAAAACAACATCTCAGCATTCTATAAGTGGTCTTCCATCACGTTAGTTTGACAAATTAACGACGACAAACAAAAGGTAACAACTAATGGATCTATTCTTGTTGTAATTAAAGCGAAAAACAATCTTAGAAAGGAGTACATTTACTGATAATAAAAACAAGTGACCTTTTAATTCAGAGCATGTCACTGTTGATGTAAATTCATTCCCAGAGCAACGGAGCATTCACCCACAAGCCATAATTTGCCCTTTGGTTCGAAGAGCCCGATGATGACGGCAGCCATTTACCAGGCCCTCTTTATTATGAGCAGATCAATGAGAACAGAATTAATCATTAATGAGGCACCGTGAAAGTCTTCAAGTATTTCTATCAACATTGCACAAGACGGAGCACTCGGATGATCAATGGTGTGTCATCATAATTGATTCCCATTGACCTTGGCCTGGATGAGAGCAGGGAGTCCAAACCCACAGCAGAAAAAAAGTGTCCCGTCATTACAGAATCACAGATGAAACCGTTAAACGCATGTGCGGGCATGTAGCGTGAAATATATCACATTCTCACAGGACTGATTAAGCCCGCTCTGACCTTGAGACGAGCAATTCCTCTCCCAAGACAGAATCACACCAAGCCCAAACTAAGGACGAATCTGCGTCCTTCTCCTCGAGGACCACATGTGATGTCAGCGTGGCGCCGGCAGGAGGGAGTCACACCCACATACCCTATAAAACCCGTGATTAATGCACTGCTGTCCCGGGAGCGGCTCTCGCGGCCACAATGACACACGCGGGACGGCACAGAGCATGCATGCAAACACACACTGCAGCTAACTAACACATGAATAAACACAGACACAAAGGGCTGGAAACACAAACATTAGAGAGCATGAGGCATCTCGGTCTGACCTCGTCGCTCTGCAGCACAAAGTGTGTTTAATGTACAGTATGGGTTCCTTTCAGCTGCAGAGGAGGAGTTTGTTCGCCTCACTCTGACCCTGCTTTACTACTTTTAATCACAAAGATCATGTTTCAAGGCTTTAGATGAAATCACTAAACATGTATATATGTAGCATCCTCCTCCTGCATCCTTTTTTACATTATCAATTAATCTGACCATTATTTCCTTGATAAACCGATTCATGACAAAATTTTGCTTCAAATATGACAAAAAGAACATTTCCATCCACCGATTATCTGTACTGCTTATCCTTAGGGTCACAGAGGTCCTCCCTGTACAGGCCCCATTGATGATCATAATTGTTCCTTGCTAATCGACAAATGGATTGATTGATGAACCCTTTCAGCTCAGGTTGAGTTTTCTTATGTTGGACTCTCTGCTTCCCAGAGAAGAGACGGTTTGACCCTCACTTCCTGGTTGATTAGAAAACTGTGCGCTGCTTTTAAAGCAGGTGTAAATGACTGATGTACTCCACCTCCTGAAACTGTACATATTATATATCTAATAAGTCCATTCTTTGTTTCAACTTTGTGCCACGCTGCACCTCATCTCTCTGAAGCACTAAGTGTGTTTAATATACAGTTTGTGTCCTGATCAGCTGATGATGAGGTATTAGCCTTTGATTTGGTGCTGGCAGTTGTAGCCAATAGATGCATGTAGCCTTTTTGTGAGGCTACTTCTTCTTGACTACTTTTTTTATCACAAAAGAAAATGCAAAAAGGTATTTTCCTGGCTTTATATGAAAATTGACTATATTGAATTATGGGCTAATCAATTAGATTAAAAACCCGATATAAGTTGACTTAAAGCTGCTGTGAGAAACTTTCGGTTTGTGTTGATTTTGGCGCCCCCTGTGGACAAAGGCGTCTTATCTCATTGCTGACTTTGTCCTGTACATGCTTAAGTGGTGGGATTAAACAAAAAAAATCACAATTTAAATTTCTGTCCTGAAAAATGTAAACAAAAGCAGCGTGCGGTTAATCGCTTCGTCGGACACCTACCCCCCGCCAGCTGTTTCAGGCATTAAAAATAACCATATAGAAATAATGAATCTTGTCGCTGATGGTCTGGTTTGCTTTTGTAGCTCATATAGAGTAATCAGAATTAATTTCGGTCTGTTTCATAAGCAGCAAGAAAACCTCACAGACGGCTGCGAGGACCCTGTTGAAATGCAAAGAATTATTTGTCTCTTTCTTTCTTTGCCGATAAAATCACAGATCTAGCAGCTTTAATGTGCCCCAAAACTCACCTAACTTTGCACTCACATGAGAAATGGGGAAAGTGTCTCGTGCATGACAGTGTCAGTATAGCTCTACGGCACCACCTACATTACATACTCCCAGTTAAGCTGGATATTCTCTTCTCGATGAATTTATTCATTCATAATTTGTCTAAAGGATGTGAAAAAATTCCTGACACTTATTTGCTGGAAGCTGGAAAAGCAGCTCAAGTTTTCCTTAAACGCCTTGCGCTTCTTAGAGAAGAGATCCTCACTTCCCGGCTCATTAAGAAACTGTCTGGTGTTTTTAAAGGGGATGTGAACACCTGATGTGATTGGCCATCATTATAGCTCGCAACAAATACCATCTGCTCATACTGTATATATTCAAAAAGACCATTTTTCACTCCATTGTTGGGCACACTGCACCAGCGTTTGGCACACTTTGTCACCAAAAACTACAAAAACTGAACCAGTCCACTTAAAGGAAATCATACGTCTCTTAGTCTAATTAAAGATCTGATCGCAAATCTCCTGATGACACCTGACATGTGTAACTCTTCTCCTGCCCTCAGGATACACATTATCTCTGCAGCTGATACGGTGCGAGGCAGGGATTCATTATCTATGCACCCTCCCTGGAAATATATATGACATGTCAGCGGGGGGGACAGGATGGATTATTGACATCTTCTTCTTCCCCGCCTATCCCTGTAGGCGCCGCGCGCTGATCCCCGGGGAGAGGGGTGAGATAGATATTGAAGAGGTAATTACACAGAATCCAGTATCAACACCCAAAGAGAGATCTGTCTGTCAAGATGATCGCACACAAATAGCTAACAATGAAGCGTGCGGTTGAAAAGGCCACAGACGATCTGCGTGACAACGCCGGAGCGAGCGAATTAGAATAACTAAATGATGATGTTTCTTATCTCTGACTCACGCTGAAGACAATTAGAAAAGTCTTTTGTGGAGGAGACGGAGACGCAGCCAGCCTCAAAGCTACGACATTGGAACTGAATCATTCAAGGGCACATGGTACAAATGGTCCGTGCGATTATACGAGTATGGATGGGAAAGTTCTGGAGGGTTACGTGAGGGATAAAAACCTGCACACAGAACAAACGGTATGAATTAGAAAGTTGTGTTATATAAAAGCGTTTGTTTTACTGAACTGATCATACAAAATACATTTACCTGCTCCCCAAAGGCTACACACTGAGCATCCTGTCTGCTTCAATAAGAGCACACAGAGCCATTAGTCTACAGGCAGCCCATCCTCCACGCTGGCACTGATAGACATTTGCTTTTAATTTAACTCCCCCTTCTAGATTATTGATACAGTAGTATATCCATTTTTATGCGCTGCCCTCCTGACTGAGCCTTTGTAATGATATTTCTTGCACCAGTGCCAGCTCAAACATCACAGCACATTGTCTCATCAAAAGGACTCAGGGACTGTGATACTCTTTAAATAGCACAGTCGCACAAAGCCAGACAGTTTCAGAGGAGGAAAAAGCATCAAAAATACATCAAACTGAAGCCTCATCTTCGCTTAAGAGACAGATTTTAAAACTTAAACTAGCTTCCATGTGCCTCAGAGGCGAATAATCTTCCTCTTACATAAGTCAAAGTGTTAATCACAGAGAACATGGTACAACAAAGAGTCTCCTGAAACAGGAGGAACATACATGTGGTCCTGAAGGGGGCCACAAAGAGCCACTGATGAAAACTCCTCAGCTTTTAGTTCCTGTTACATCGAGCACAGATGCCTCCTCGATGCAAAACAAAAACTAAAGAGAAAAAAAAAAATCTGCTTCTTTATATCTACGACTGGACTGACACGAGGCGTGATGGTGTCCAAGCCGTCTCGGGATCAGGACAGCGTGCGTGTGTTTGTGTCGGCATGAGAACAACAGCATCTTATTGGGCCGTCTCCAGCAGATCAGAGGATTACACACCCGGGGGCTGAGCCTGACTTGTTGTCACTCTTACTAAAAGAAAGCACTGAGAGATTGGAAGTTGCGTCCAAAGTTTAACACCACATGCTCGGGAAGGCTAGACTGCTTTGTGTAGTGTATTACAAAAGCCTGCCAATAAATAATAATATGCTGCGTCTTTAAAACATCAAATTACTTATTAATCTCATTTTTTACATAACAAGCCTCTTTTATGCATCCCATTCTCTAAATCCATTTACTGAAACAGCTAAAAGCATAACTGTTTATTTAGGCAATTGTTCTCCCAGCAGCTGCTTGTAGATGAAACAGGATGCACGCATGCATGGCTAAGTAATGAGGGAGCTTGATTTGAATAAAGCGGTAATTATACTATAATATGAATATGCATATCGTGTGCAAAGAGAGGCAGAATTATCGCGCTCGCACCATCCTGGGAGTTTTGACCTGTGCCTTGTCCTGTCAGCGAGTGGGCTGGTGAGGCAGACTGTCCCTCATGACCTACTTCCTGGACTAAAGGAGAGATTAGCAGCAAGCCCACAGTGCTACGGCAAGGTTAAGACTTCAGACACACGAGGTGGTCTATAGTGTCCTCCATATAAGCACCTGAAAAAATAAGCGCACCCGACCGACGTCAGTCATAGAATTACATAAAAAAACACAGATCTTTCTCAGAAAAGCCTACACGGCTGCTCTATCCTCCAGCTTTTTTCCAGTGACGTCATATTATACAGGATTAAGATGGCAACAGATGTACTACAACTAGCTGCGTTTGGCTGCCATTGTGCCTGATTTTATACATAAGCACGGAAATAAATCAGGCCTCTCTTTTAGGGGGGGCCATACAAAAACTGTGCTAAGAAAAATGAAACCTGTCAAACACGACTACCATCACATTCAAGAAAGTAACAGTCTGGAACAAAGGGGTGAGGATTGATGTGAGGCTGCCACTACGGATGAACCCAGTATTTTAGAAGTGGAAATGTCGAAACTGATCGCACCTGTCGCCTTTGCTGCCTCAGTTAAACTCTATTTAAATTATTATAGTCCCATAACAAGGCCCTGATAAAGTGTTCTTTCCTTGCTTCATTAATTTATCCCAGTTCTTCTTGCATATATTGACACAAGGAAGTGTGGGAAACAGTTCTGCAGGCTTAAACGCCAATTAACACCAAGATATGTTAAGAACTATGAGGTGTGTTTTCTTAGAATTAATGAGGTCACTTGAGAGAGGTACGCCTGGAAAGATTAATATGAGCAAGGAGATTTTCTGATAGTATTTTTTCTCCTGGTACCGATTCTGATACCTAGACTAGCGCATTAGCCAATATCAAGGAGCCTATCCCTCCGATACCAGTATGATATAAAAAGAAAAAAAACATATTACTGTTATTTTTTTTTACATTTATGCACTACTTCCCCTCTATGGATGAGATATTACTATAATTATTGTATGGGCAAGCACACTACACTGAGGTAATCCTAACTACAAACAAGCTGAGCGCTAAGAAACAAGTTAAGCTAAGCTCGGCTAACAGCCCCTTCTGAGCTCCCTTTGTGTGCTGAAAAGGGTTGTACAAACCCCGTATTTTTATATAAAACTGTTTTGTTTTATGTTTTTACCAGTTTAAATAATGTTAACTTAACTAAAAATATACACTCTTAAAATCTGTGATGGAAGACACTTATTGCTGACATTTTGCTAGCTGTGGCTAACATATCCCTCTTTGCTAGCCATGCACTCTGATTGTCGTTTTCTATCAGTGACGCGATAATTAACCTGAAATCAGCTTCTGTTTTCAGCTCTTAAACATTATTAGCTTGTGACAGCTACAGATTATATTATTGCTCTGTAGGCTAAGTATTTTTTGGGGGGCTATTCATTTTTGGCTGACTGTCGGGGTCAGGCCTGCACATGGGTCTGCATTTGACTGACTGACTGAGTAAGTGAGTGATGGCACTTTCAGAGCTGTAGAGACAGAGAGTTGCGACATCACACTGGTGGATCATGGAGCATATTGGACCTCTACTGACACGACTCTCTGTCTATACGGCTCTGGATGCTTTGTTCAGGGAGTAGGCGGGGCTGCTCCTCCGCTGCTCCTCCGCTGTCCTCACCTACGTTCGCAGCGCGCACCTGCTTTCAAACACATTATCATCGGCCTCATAAGGACAGTCCTTGTAACACATTGCCCACAAAAGCGCACATTGACCTGATGCTGTCATCCACATACTAGGTTTTTACCTAGTCTTGTTGATCTGTGCACTGGCTGGCGTATTCACTGATACCTAATAGTGCGTTTTAGGCTGTATCACAGGCATTCTGTTATTGGTATTATTATCTGACCAACTCTAAAGATAGAAAATTAAACAAAGGCCTGCACAGTAGGCTTGAAATAAGTAGAAATATAAGTTACAAACGGGGTATACTGACTGCACAAAGAGAAGCACAAATTGGACTTACAGGGTACAGCTCGGAGGTAGAGGTTCTCTCTGATGACCTGCTGAAGTTGGCTGTCCACTGAGCCGGGTGTGAAGCACTTACTCAGATACAACCTGAGATCCTTGCACAATGTGGAGCCTGAGGGAAGGGCAAAAGGTACGAGCATGGCAGGGTGAGGAGGAAGCAGAAAGAGAGAGAGACATAAAGAATCAGCCCAGTAAGCACAAACACTCTGATGATGCATATTTACCCGAAGATTTGTTTGTTGCCCGTCGAATAGAGACTGAAATTTATTTAGAGTACTGATCTTTACTGCCAGGCTTGATTTAACACTTTCATTTTACAACCTAGCCATCCACATTCACACACACGGATCTCTCTATATCACTTCTTATAGATCGTGAGTATTAACATTTTCCTGAGTACCTCATGCATACATAACAACCCGCTGAGGTTAATTGCTGCAGACACAACAGTTGCGGCTGTCACCAGGGGAGGCAGAGTTGATCATCTGAGCTCGGTTTCCTCTCTCTCATCTCTTAATATCATCTCAAGTGCTTTACGGCCTCTGATGACAGGTCACTTGCTGTTATGGATTGGCTGAGAGCATCTCCGGCATGTCACTCTGACAGACGACCGCTCTGTCGGTGCTTCCCCTACAGACTGTACACCCCATCACCTCCTACCCCCACCGTCTGTTACAGTGGTTCTGCCCAGTAGCAGACTGAATTTGTGATGTGCGCCATTAAAAAACGTCACAGTGGTATAACTTTATTAGTGGAGCCAGTCAACTGCGTACATATTACTGGCTGCATATGTCTGCTGCCCGTAAAGGGAAATGAATCCAGCCAGCTGCCTTTTGGGAGATATGAGGGGCTTTTGTTCATCTCGTTATGAAACAGCTGCTATTTTCTAGTCTATTAGACCTCGACATCAGCTCTCTGAAATTGAATGAGCTCATATCTCGAACATTGTGCAATACAGGCAAGCATTGAGGAAGTCAGATGTCAAGGTTAATAGCAATGGGAAGAGGAGGTTCTACAGTGCCTCGCATTAGCATTCATCCCCCTTGGATGTTTCCACCTTCAACAACCTGGATTTCAAATGGACTTCTCTGGGCTATATATCGTTTGATAAACAAACAAAAGCAGTCAAAAAGCAGACGTCTCTTGGATGCACAAGTGTTCACCTGAAGGCAATTGGTTGCACCTGATCTTAGCGAGGTGTTTTCTAACTTGTTTTTTGTAGGTTTTCACAGAAGCACACAAAGAGTATTGGTTTCTTCTTCTCCCATTTGTCTGTACTTCCTGCCTTTGTGTGTTTTCTTGCCTGTGTGATTGTGTGCCCCGCCCTTATTGTTTTCACCTGGTCCTTGATTGTCTCAGCTTCCAAGTGTATTTAATCTCTCCCATTCTATTCGTCAATTTGGTTTTGCCTTCTAACCTTGTTTCCAGTTTGGATTATTTCTCGTGGTATTCCTTGGCTGTGCTTGAAATCGCATGTTATACTGGCAGCACGTACGTATTTGGCCAACATGTAGTATGTCGTATGCAGCATGCAAACAAAAGCCAAATACCCGGATGTCATACTGATTCGGAAAAAATCTCCAGTATGCTTCGGACCAGTCTACCTCACCTACTGTGTCCCACAATGCAAAGTGCTGGAACGTCACAACAGCAGTTGAAATGGCGGACGGCCGCTGCATTCAAGCCAAAGGGGGCGCTATAGCTTAAGAAGCAGGGGTTTGCTTTTGGCGGGCTATTGTTTACTTCTGCCTTCCAAACCGGAAACTGGCGCCTGGTGTAGCATACTGCAGCTCCATACTACATACTTCCACCGAATGCAGTATGCAGTACTGTATGTAGTATTTCGAACACAGCCCGAGTGCTCTTTCTAGTGTTCATTTTTGTTTCCTTGTCTTTTGCATTTTTGGTTGTATATTTTATTTCCTGGGGTTTCACAAAGATCGACTTTGACTTTGGCTTAGATGTAACAAATAGTTAGACTTCAGATAGACGTCTAAATTCATCCGTCACAAAGCAGTTTAGTTCTTGACTATCTTAAGCAGGACTATGGTGCATTGAATTCTGGGTAAATTAAGACTTTTCTTTAAAACAAAAAAAATGGCAGAGCGAGAAACACATCTCACCGCTCAAGTCCGTTTACCCCAGCATAAAAAATACTTGGAAAATAAAACCTGCAGCAACAGTAAACAGTGTTAACCTGACTGTTAAAAGGACCATCAAAGACATTCAAAATTTGGTGCTACTGGTCAGCAGGTGTCACTGTTTGTTACCATGGTAACACGGGGGTTACGTGTCAAATTCTTTCTGATGTTTTTGCCTTAAAATTAGTCACTTTATTTTTGTGAAACGGTCTAATTTACATTAGATTAATCTATGAGCAATATTGAGACTGGCCTAACACTATAGACCAGTCTAAAACATCTTTGTGAAACCAGCCCCGCGGACTCACTTCAGTAAGCCTTTTTGTTTAGCCGTTTGTTGCTGTTTATTAAATCTATATGTCTTATGTCATATCTTTAGGGTCTTCCTGTTTGTTACATGATAAATTTGAATCCTGCCCCCATCACTTCAAAACTATGGACTATTTTTGGTTCCAACCCCAGTAAAATCCATTGTAATTTGCAGTTGTAACACGACAACATATGGTTAAGTTCAAGGGGGGTGAATGTTTATGCATCACTCTGTATTCTGGGGCTTTGCTGGCTGAATCCACGGAGCGAAATTAGATAGACTCATCATACTGTATCACTACTCTCTGCTTTTTCCCCTCAGAGCAACAGTATTACTGCTTAAACCTTTAAAACGCTGCCTGCCTCTGGAGACTGCAGCCCTGTGTCCTGTATTTGAGCCTGGAGCAGAGAGAGTTGTTGTAGTAGTAGCAGGAGCAGGAGGAGGTGTGGTACAGCAACCGGTCGCATCAGCTCATCCATCACTGTCCACACTACACGCAGTGGAGCAGCCCAGGGAGGGGCCAGGCGGACTTCAGAAATGATAATGGATCTAGCAGCAGCAGTGGGATCGGGAGCAAAGGTCCCCATTTACACCCCTGCGGCCAAATCAGCTATCAATCTCGCCGGCAAGGCCATCGGGAGCCGCGGTCAGGTGACATCCCGGTGACATACTGCTCTGTTCGGAGGCAACAAAGACATCCGTTACCCCAGCCCCCTGATCTAAACATCAAGGCCCCTTCGCCGGTGACAGACAACTATATCGCCTCGCTCCTGTCATGTGTCACCCGCAATGTTGACCCCCTATCCGCATATTGACTGGTCGCCTTGACATATCCGGACTAATTGACGAGTGCAAATCAGGCATCAGAATGCTCCAGGCTGCAGATTTGGCTTGTGGGAGTCAGCTGAGCATGATTATTATGAGTGACAGCTTGGATGACAGGGTAACAGATTGTTTGGGTGTAGACTGATGAAGTGAGTGCAATCCAAAACAGCAACAAGTTAAACTGTCTGCAGTGTTAGGCAGAGAAATGAAGATTGAGTGCATTATTATGGGCAATTAAGCAATGTCAAACAAGAGGGAGGGCTGTTATACTGAATATTAGCATGGCTGGGCTTAGCTTATTGCCAAATAATCACAGGAGTGCTGTGAACAGTTCTACAAACAACATATATGAACATTTATCAGTATGTTTATCTGTTGACAGTTGCTTTTGTTGACAATAATCAGATGATGATTAAGGGGGTACCAGCTTGATCAATTTAGATCCTTTGCTGTACCGTTAATTAACTGTATTGTCTCAGTCCCAGTGCTGTTATACTCTATATCAGCACTGTATTTCTTCTTGTCCAATCAGAGTTGCTGTCCCGTGTAATATATATATATGTCATTAGCAGAAGGAAATGCTTGCAATGTTCGCACCTTTCTCGACAGCGTGATGATTATTTACACCCGCCGGAAGAATGAACTGCGGACTAATTTACAGAGGCGTGATTTGTGAGAGTGCCGAGTCATACCTGGGGACACAGTTTTGATGCGGATGGGATGGGGACAGGAGTTGAGGACACCCCGGACATCTCCTAGTGTCATCCCTAATACCGGCGTTCCCCCAACCTCTAGGATGATGTCACCAACCGTGAGGCCGCCCCCGGGAACCGACGTGAGGAAAGGAAACTCTCCATAATCTGCTCCACCGCCGACGGCGACGCCCAGCTCCCCCGACAAGCCCAGCAAGGGGACGAAGCTGTCCTGCACCTTGGAGCGCCAGTGCAGCTTCTTCACCGCTGTCTTAGACATGGCGAATGAGCTGGAGAGAAAAGAAAAGGAAACACAATTGGAGGGTGAACAGGAGGTGTGAGACTGTAATAAGGTGGAGGGGAAGTGCCAATTACATAACAAGCTAGAGGAAGATCCTGTGACTGCAGGCTGAAGGTTGTTGTTAACCTTTGTCAGTTCTCCACGCCTGAGGTCTGCGTGGTTGTTGTTTCACATGGCATAAAAGTCAGGAATGTTTTCAGCTTCATCGGCTCGATATATGAAATAACACAACATGGGAACTATGTCTTTGTTCTATGCAAACATACCTTAAAGCACGACTGTTCAACCGAAAGAAAAAGAGACATTCCCTCATGTTCGTTGTGCTTGCTGCAGGCTGACGTACTGTTTTCATGTAAACACACCACACAGGAGTTAGTGCACATTCCAGCACATCTTGTGTCACATGGGAAAATCTACTTTGCGCTCAATAAAGGTGCGGGTCATTGAATGCACACAGGCTCACACAGGCAGGACAAGAACCTGTAGCTGCAGTCGAACATGGCCAGCACTGACAGTGATTTCTGTTTCTGCAGTGATGCATGAGGCTTGTACACAGATATAGATTTTTATAGATTTTTCTGAACAATGAACAATTACCCTGTTTGCTTACATCGTGTATTCCCCAGGATATGTTCTTCTCTTAGTTATAGTGGCATGTGTTGCATACTGATGGCAGCTGTAGTTGCAGCTAAGGTGATGGGCCTTGTGCTTTAGCTGTGCTGAAAATAATGTGCTTTGCTGCTACATGTTTCCTAGGGAGCATCTGCGTTTGTGTTTGTGTGTGTGTGTGGTCTGAGGATGTAGCTGACATGGTGAAGATTGGTTTGAGTCGACAGTGACTTGACAGCTGCGATGTCCGGAGAGGGCGGACAGCGTTCCTCTGACATTATCAGAGCAGCGCTGTCACCTTGACACACAGAGACACACAAGGTAGGAGAACGGAGT
This sequence comes from Semicossyphus pulcher, assembly GCF_022749685.1. Taxonomy (NCBI): domain Eukaryota; kingdom Metazoa; phylum Chordata; class Actinopteri; order Labriformes; family Labridae; genus Semicossyphus; species Semicossyphus pulcher. Next base: position 25,383,663 of record NW_027211637.1, read on the forward strand.
GTAAAAGACAAACGTGCCACGCGGGTTATAAAACAGAGAAGGCTGGATAATATGAAAATAAGTTGATTCTTTTTCTTGTCAGAGTTAAGATAGAAGATCGATAACCACTCTCAGGTCTGTTCAGTTAATACGATGCTGGAGGCTGGAGGCCTAGCTTAGCATAAAGACTGAAAACAGAAAGCAACGGCTAACCTGGCTGCATCTTCCTACCACCAACGTTTAGACCACTAATTAAGACATTATTTATCGTTACGGTATGAGTTCTTTCCAGGCAGCTAGACTGATCAACATGCTAGGCAGGTGTTAGCTTACACATACACTGCTGCCTTTCAATCAGCTCGAACCATTCTGGCCGTTCTCCGCTGACCTCTGCCATCAACAAGGCATGTTCGCCCAGAGAACTGCCGTTCACTGGATATTTTCTCTTTTTCGGCCCATTCTCTTTAAACCCTGGAGATGGTTGTGCGTGAAAATCCCAGTAGATCAGCTGATATACTCAGGAACTCATACTTGACTATGTCTACATGCCTAAATGCATTTAGTTGCTGCCATGTGATTGGCTGATTAGATATTTACGTTAATGAGCAGCTGAACAGGTGTACCTAATAAAGTGGCTGCATGTTCTCCTCGTGCATGCGTGGGTTCCCTCCCTCCGGGGTCTCCGGCTTCCTCCCACAGTCCAAAGACATGCTTGTAAGGTTGATTGGTGACTCTAAATTGCCCATAGGTGTGGGCGTGAGTGAGAGTGTCTGTCTCTATGTGTCAGCCTTGTGATTGTCTGGCGATCAGTCCTGGGTGTACCCCGCCCTCCGCGACCCTGAACAGGATAAGCGGTATAGATAATGGATGGATGGATGGATGTTGGCAGAAAGGTAACAAGGTAACAAACTAGTTTGGAGTTAATTAAGAGACACTATTGTAACCATTACTGAGTGTGTGTACCAGAGAGAACTGACAAGTGGATCGTTTAAATGTAAAATGTTCGGCTTATTAAATATCTTGATCCCAAACAAATAAACAAAATCTGTTTATAATGTATTGTTTATGTACAAAACATTTGTGCTCTTAATTCATTGTTGAATTTGTGTTTTGTCTTGTCTCTTGAGTATTTTTGTTGAGTTTTACACAGCCTCTTTTCAAAGGCCTAGCCTAATTAGCTTTGCTATCAATGCTGTGGTTTGTGTATCGTTTTTTAAGCGTCATACTTGTTCCTTTACAAAAACCATTAAATCAATTAATGAATAAAAACACTACCAGCCAATCTATAATTATCTGAAAGTCCTTAAGTTGGTCCGAAAGTCCAATTTTACACTTTGGTTTTACATATTACACAAACAAGATATATCATGCTAATTGGTTAGCTTAGAGAGGCTGTTAAGTGTATCTTTTGACACCCTTTGACAGAGCCAGGGTAACTGTTACACCGCTGGCACCACTCTTTATGCTAAGTTAAGCTAACCGTAGCCTGGCTAAGTCTTCTATAGGAGTGGTATTAATCTTCTTATCTCTATCTGGCCGACATGAGATCAAACATATGTCCTTTAAACTTACATAAAATTAAACGCCATCATATAAACCATATTCCAAATGGACAACTGATCTCTAGCTCCATTGTGGAGAAGATTAGCATCATCACTTCACCAGGATCCAATCCTCTTAAGCAACTGTGTCACTATGATGACCCTCTGCTGGGTGGAGATAACACGCCCAGGCCTTTTTTGAGTGCAACACCACCTCCAGCACTATCAGGGGCACCCTGGGTCCTCTGGTCCAGCAGGTCTAATGAGACCGCTTTTAAAGAGCCAGAGAAGGCCAGGATACAGCTAATCCTTTCCACTTGAGTGGTCATTGGACAGGAGGATCTGACAGGGATCCTCTTCTTCATGCTCTCTCCTACTGCTTGGCTACAAGAGGCGGTCTCTGGTGGGTCTTTCAGAGGAAGGCAGAGACAGAATAGAAGATAAAAAGCAGAAATAGGGTGTGAATTAAATGTGTTTCTGTGAAATAAAGATGTATGGTTTGGGTTTTTGCCCAACACTGGTTTTTAGTTTGAGTCTTTTTTGACTCCAGTTCTCATGAAGAAGACTTAATTACAGTGTGATTATAACGCATGCATGCAGGTGCAGATTTTTCCCTGAGCCTTCAGCGATCAGTTTGGATCTCTGGGTTAATCAAATTAGCACAGTCACTATTCGTTATTTGTGTTGTAGAAAAACTATAAAATTCATCGTTAAATCAAATAATTGCCACCGGGCCTGGAGGGGGGGGACCCTGCTGAGAGTAAAAGGGAAAAAAGTGGACATACAGAGGTCAGATAGAGATGGAGAGGCGCCTCACAGTCCAGGGCTGGCAGAGGTTCACTTGTTTGCCCTTACAGGACTTAAGCTCAGGACATGAGTCAGAGGTTGAGAGACGGTCAAGCTTGTTTCCATAACATGACAAACTCCTAAAGCCCACAACTTGCATTTTAAATTGCTTCAAAGCCAACGGCGGTCAGCATTGTTCTAAGCACTGTTGAATAAAACACAATCAAAAAGAAGGGCTGTTTACGCCTGCATGTTCGAACCTGAAATTATCCTCATCACTTCATCCCTTGCCAAACACTGCCCCCAGCCCCTCCCTCTCTACCCCACTGTGAAACCGTCTGCAGCAACACTGTCGACCTGCTTCCAGAAAGCCAGCCTGCCTGCCATCCATCCACCCACACAGGAAACACACTGATACAACTTGTATAAAGTCTGCCGTGAGAAAAGAATAAAAACAAAAACATCAACTTCTCCCAATAAGTCGTACACGACATATTCCCACAGGCATCAATCGAGAATAATAATTCTATAAGCCGTTAGTCTCTTCGTGCTTGATTTAAAGATTTCTCAGAATTTCTCAGCAGTTGGCTGTAATGATTAAAATGCTAAAAATAAAGGACTCATAGGTCTGGGGTATTATCCTGTCCTGTTGGGCCGACACAGTGGCATTGTGTGCGTCTACATTATACACATGGAGGAGGAGCGTGTCGCCCGCGCTGTAACTGTTGTCTTGACCTCGTGCGTCTGATGGGGGTTTAATGAGCCACAGCCTGTCAGGTCCGCTGAAGCCCGGACACGTCCCGCCGCAGACACACCCTGACACCGCTCTGCTCGCGCGCTGCTGTTGGTGGTGACGCTACGAACCGGCCCCGCACACTCATCTCACTGTGTCCACATGAAACACAGGGCTCGGTTGCCAGGGAGGCTGGAGAGGAAGGTAGTGTCATCAAATCAGGAAGTAAATATGTGAAATTCAGTGGAAAACTTTAAGTAACCAGGAAGTTGTAATGACTGCATTTTTAAGTAATGAACTTTAAGCTCTCAAACTGAAGCTCTCTTTCGACTGATGAGAAGGTTAAATTACAAACTGATCCTCACCCACAAACGTATTCAAAACAAGACTCTCCAACCATGCTAGCAGCTAAGAGAAGTTTAGCACTTGTTAGCAGTTAGCTAACATTTGCTAATTGTCTATAAGAATAAGATGATAGGAGTGTCATTAGCAGCATTTTTTCTTAAATCAAATTACTGAACACATACAAATTATGACCTGATGATGCTCTGGATAAAAAAACACATTGTGCAAAAGTATGCACTTTGCACATGGGAAACATTCGGAAAATTGTCATGTGTGAAGCCAGTGTAAATTCCAATTTTCCATGTGTTCCATATTTTGAAACATGTGATAACATGTGGAGACGTAAAATTTAAATGCACTATCCAATAGATGTTGAGATAACTCTGCATCCTCATACAGGGACATTACATTTTGGCTCCACAGCACCATAATAATTAATTCTGCGGAACTTAGACCCGTTGGTCTCATTCATGGACACTTTGTCCACCAACCTGTGGTCACAAAAACAAATTACACTGATCGGTGTACATTCAAGATGGCCGTGATCCCGACCAAAATGTGTTACAGTCGGTCTCTACAGAAAACTCAACCAGGTACAAAACCTCTTCAGATTTTATGATTGAAACTTGTTTATTTAATGCGTATGAACAGTTGTAGCTTGATATGGCAGACAAATTTGACTAATTTTATCAATAGCAACAAGCTACAACACAGTTACACACAAGGTACTCACATGAGGACATTGGGACTTTTTCAATGTAACACAAAGACAATTCTTAGGTTTTATACTTATTAGGTCCGATTAATCCCCAAAAGGTAGGAGAAATTAAAAATGCATACCAAACAAAAGCTCGGGTCTCAGGAGGCTACAGCCCGTCAAACTCATGGTGGAAAGAGAGGAATAGTCTGATTCATGAAAAAATGGTAGGGTCCATCATCTGGCGACCATGAATGTCTGTGCATAATTTCATTACAATGAAAAAGTCATTGAAACGTTTAAATCAGGGGTCTCCGACCCTGCCCTAACACACCTGATTTGAATGTTTTGTTATCAACCCCCTGAGACGCTTCAGTTGGTTGATAACGAGCAGATCATTCACATCAGGTGTGTTAGAGTGCGGAGAATCCTACAACACGCAGGAAGGCAGCTCTCCAGGAGCCGGGTTGGCCACCCCCGGTTTAAATCCTTCTTACATCACAAACTTGTTGGGTTAGGGTTTCGGAACCTGCATGACTCGTTCTATTGATTGGCTTGTTCTTAAAGTCCCTCGAGCTCGCCATGAACTTCGCAAATCTGCATTTTCCGTCGATGCCCCTGAAGCTCATGGAAAGCCCTTCAACACACTCTAAAGATCAAAGTTCTTCCCTCTCTTGCAGAGTTTAGATTTCAAGCCACTGTGTGTCAAATTATAACTGTTTTAACTGATATTTATTGATCTATTGTTTCAGTGATTGATTATATGTATTTGTTCTTTATGCTATTTTAATGTGTCTGTAATCTTTCGAGAATAAATAAAGGTTTGAAATGAAAGATGAAAATTCTGGACCAAAACGATGGATCGACCAGCAGTCATATCCACTGAGCCATGTCTCTACCTTTGCCAAAAACAGGCATATTTATTCCCCCGGATGAATTATAGAGCCCACAATAAAACCAATAGATCCACAGCAGAGGACAAACTCTACGGACTCAAGGATATCGAAGCCTATAAAAAGAATGCTCAGTTGAGATCTCTGACCTTTGGGTCAGGAACGAGCTGACCAACACATATCCTGTTTCACTGACTTCCTCTCCACCGGCGACACGCTCGGAATCTCAAAAGCCTCCAACCACTGCCTTTCAGTGTAATTTCAAACCACAGCAATCTGTCAATGGCAAAACACACATCCTCCTGACTTGGAAGCTATTCTTAGAGATTGTTTTTTTTTTATATTTGTTTAAAGCACAAAGCAAAAGGCTCAGGGCTGTTGTGACTGTGTGTGTGGTACAAACAGCTGCGCCACGTCGTGTTTTCTGGTTGACATGTGCCTTTTAGCTCTGAATTGCATAAATACTCACGCTCCTTTTATCCGGAGAACATTCTTTGTTCTTAGCTAATTAACCATAATGGTATTTTTTCCACTAACAGAGATTCAAACTGTAATTTAAGCTTCATCTTAACAAACTTAACATCCCAGTAGCTGCACTGTTATAATAGCTTCGGGTGCAGCAGTGCTAACGCTAATAATTCAGGTCCTGCACTTTTAATTCTTCCCAGTGATTAGTCGGGAAAAAGCTGGAGACATTTTATCCCAGCCGGCTCAGTCGTGAGCCAAATATCTTTATTACAGGACAAATTAACTAAGCAGTTATTCCAGGTTGGATCTCGGGGGTGATGATTTATTAAAGTAACACAGATGAGCTTTGCCACGGAGCTCAATAATTCAAAGTCAACTTGAAGCAACGACTCAAGGACATGAGGGAATAGCACTTGACATTGGGGAGGAGAACATCTTGAAAGACCTTCAGGAAAAAAAGGGCATAAGCAAAACACATTAATTAAGCCAACTGAGTGGTAAGAGTCGCTCTTGTAAAGGTAAGAAAACAAGATTGTTCTCGGGAGGTGAAGTCCAGGATGCAAACATTAAAAAGTGGCTGTATTTCCTCTGCCACAAAATGACTTGTACCTTTATTTTAGCAGCTACAACACCTATTCTAATGTCCCCCCTGTATCAGTATCAATATTGAGGCTTTGTGGTGAAAGCAGAGACTGTCAGCTCTTGTGATCCTCCCCCTGCTCCTGATGTCTATCTAGATGCCGGCCCTCATCCCCATCAAAGCTGTCTCTCAGCTGGTGGATCTCTCTCTCTCTCTTTGACATAATCGGCTTTGACCACCGACCAGAAGTTTGAGAAACTTCTCCCAAGATAAGAAACTTTTAACACAATCAGCTTTTGCAGTAAAATGTTGCTCCAATTCGACTCAGTCTGATATTCTAATACGTCACCGAGCAGCTTCTGTGCACTGCAGCAGAGTCGAGTTTTACGCCTGTAAAAGCTTCTGTTGGTTTGACTCGGTGCTCGCTCTGTCGTCCACGTTCTGTTTCCGCTCTAAATGAGATCTGTGGTAATAAAATTAGCCTGTTCAATTAGCTAGGCTAGAATGCTCGATGAATTTATGTAAGCGTATTTGGTATTTAATGCATGCACGCTGAAAGTTGAAGGCAGTTGTCTTTCCTAAAAGTGAATACTGATGGACTGTCTGTGTGTTCTGTCAGCTACAATGTGACCAGCACACCAAATGGCTCCGTTTGTTTGTCTCTCTGCAAACACGCGCAGTGAATGAGCAACAAATAAGACTTGAGGTTTCTTATAAGTCTGCAAAAGCCAGACCAAAGCCAGCAGGACGGAGGCTTTCATAATAAAGCATGCGAACGGCTGCTGCACATTCAAAGGTAAACTAGAAGCAGCAATCATCATTGAACACCTGCTGCTACTTCTGCTTTTGATATTATTGTGAAACTGAATCAGGGCTGCAACTGGTCGTTACTCAATCTGCTGGGTACACACTACAAGATCATCAAGCCGGTTTTGAGCCTGATTCCCTCCTTTCGGCAATCGTGGCAAAGTCGCGATTTTTCGATGGTTCTAAAAATTGTCTTGTCAGATGTTCCTGTGGTGTGAGGTATGTTAAAGACCCCCGCCAGTGAAAATCAAGTGTTTAACCGTGTGGTGTTTCTCATGTGCTACAAAGACATATCAGGGACAACATGAGCAGTCATCTCGATGGCTGGGCCTGTCTGCTTTTAAACTGCAGTGTACCAAGGACAGGCTGAACAACACGTTTTCAGATTGGCAGGGTTTGTGATGTCACAAACCTAAGGAGCCAATCCCATTCATGGACGGGGTGACGCTCTGCATATCATAACGTACCTATGGCAACCACTTCTGTGATCTGCGAGCCAGCTGTAACTATCATTGTAATTTTTGCAAACTCACTACTGACCACTAATGTTAACGTTACTACTACTAATGACTAAATTTCAAGTTTCAACAAGTTGCCACTAAATGATGGCAGAGCCGGTTTTGTTTACCGCTATAATTTTAAGAAAGGAGAAGCTGAATATTCCAGAACCGGTTTGAATTTGCATAGTGGGCGGGGCCTATGCAGATTCAAGAATTTTTGCCTTGAGGATTTTTACAAGGTAATTAAACGTATTTTGCAGAAAAAACTTATCAGACAGAATTTATCATTTTAAGCAGAGCATTTTTATATGTTTTAAAACATGACTGAAGCTGCTCTTAGTGATTTTACTTCACCCAATCTGCTCAGAAGGCCGTCATGGCCGCACCGATTTAAAATTGTAAATATTAAAAATGTTCAATATTTACGATCCGTTATCCTGTTGTGTGGGGGGAACCCCGATGACAGCCGAGCACGCAGTCTGTGGATTGTCACGTGGAACAAAAACCCTAGCCAATGGGGAAGCATGCTGACTGAAGAAGGAAGCACAACGACCGCAGCCATGGCGACAGAAGCAAACGGGGAGCATAAAGTAACATGTACAGCCCGTGGTCACGCCGTCTCCACCACTTCATCCACAGTTTGTTCTTTTTTCTTCCTGAATTTTCAGTAAAAAGTCCAAAAACTATCATCGCCGATTCTTCCTGCCTGTCGTCCGCAATGTTTGTTAAGTCTCGTTTGACTGTGGAGAATTTTGCGAGATTTCCAGTTGCGAGAGTTGGACTCTGGTTGTTTGTGAATGGAATCTGTTAGTGTGTGGTGTGCCGTTTTGTCGTAATCTTAAAGTATCACATCGTGTGATGTCAATCAGGAGTTGCTCGAATTAATGTCTTTCATTATACAACAGCTTTTTCGACCAAGTAATCTGATTGGACAAGAAGCATTCCATGAGTGCTGATATAGAGAACAACATTAACTGGGACTTTTCACTGTGTGTATCACTCCGCCTCAGCCAGGTGTTCTGAATACCGTTAATTAACTTTACAGCAGACTATGAATGTCTACATTAATCAAGCTGGAGCCTCTGAATCACACAGCCGACTCTTATTTCACTAGTTGATGATAAATTAAAACAAACAGATAAATGTACATGAAAGAAAACAGCTGATCTTTGGTAACCTGTAGACACAGAGAGCAGGAGAATGTTTGGGTTGCTCGGCAACAAAAGTCCAGTTTCAGTTAAGTTGTGGAACTAGTTGAGTTGATGGAGCAGAAAATAATCTGTCGTTGATTGTTACTTTTTACTACAATTTGCCGCTTGTATAACTGTTGTATAAAAGCAATATCACACTCGAGGTCGTGATGTTGTACTGAATATCATCATGGCTGTGATTATCTGCGGCCTTGTGCCTACGATCGAATCATGCCGTGATGATATTCAGTACATCACTCCCTCTCATGTGATATTGCTTAAATCTCCTGCTTCGTCTCAGATCTTGCAAAAGTACGCAACTGAGAATCCGTGACCAGTGAATCTTTTATATTTGTGCTTTAAAAAATGACACATACCATTAATGAACTATTTCAAAAGTTGCTGATTTATCATCGGTCAATCAACGGATCAAATTATCTTTATTTTGTATGAAATTCATTATGAATATAGTGAAAGCTCAAACAGGCTTTGCGTTATCAAAATTCCATCTTTTCACTAACTATAAAAACTGAATGATGAAAAACTGTCTGTGTTCACCCACAGGAAGTATTTTGTTTGAAGTGCAGGACAGACGAGGAACAACCCATCCCACTTATGCACACACTTATTGTCTCTTCACTCTCACCTGTAGTGAAGCACACTGCTCCTAATCTTACAGCATCCTCCCATGGGTGGTGTTGGAGGTCAGACTAGTAAGGCATATTAAATAACCGCTGACCTTTAATTCAACTGAACTAATAGACCGCTGGAGTGGCTGACAGACGGAGCAAAAAAAAAAAAACGCACACAAGACCTCTATCCGAGTCTGACACTTCCGTCTTATCCGAAATCTGTGCCCTGACCTCTCCCAACGAATATTTACACCAAACTGTGCGAGCAACGTGGGGTGCACTAAAGCTCCCTGATGCTCACTCGCTTTCAAATCTAGGGCACGAGAGTGCTCAACACAAAACAGACAGCAGAGGCAGATTTAAAAATAAAAGATTAAATGCTTGTGGGTTGAAAAAAAAAAACACAAAATGTCTCCCTCGATCGCACACGCACGGAAACATTTCACTCAATATAAACTATACATGAAAAAGCTGATAAGAATCCACGGAATGAAAAGTTACTATTCCCCACACGCCATCAATAAATCCACAATATATTCCAGTGTGTGATTTTATTAAAGCTGCTCGTGTGTCGACTGGGATTTAGTGTAAGATTAAAACATTGTTGAGCACTGGAATGACACCTAAACACACACACACACACACCTGATAGGATAACCGAGGCTCACTGATGTTCTCTTTGGGGGGAAACTGTATCTTTAACGTCACAGGATCAAGGTCAAGGCAGGGGGTTGCATTAGTGGGCCATGTTGTGTGTACACACGGCTGGAACAACAACAGGTCCTCTTACTCAATCTGCCAGGACGCATTACACTCCTCGCTGCGATCAGAGATGAACTCTCATAAGGAGGAGGGAGCAGTTTAATTAAACAGAGCAGATCAGCTCCTCAACGGTGATGAAGGATAAGGGAGATAGAAATGGGAAAAGCAGGGGGAAATTAGATACAATTATAAAGAGGGTGATGCAGAAAATAGAGCCAGTGGAAAAGGGAATAAAACAGGAGACGGGTGTGGTAACCTTATGAAAAAAATGGTGGAAATCGTAATAACAAAATGAATAATTCACAAGGAAATGGAGGGAGGTTCAGTTCACTATAATGAGCATTTTTGTGAGGTCGCAGCTTGGTAACCTAAGCAGGCCTTCATGTGTGTGTGTGCGTGTATGTGTGTGTGTGCGAGAGAGATACTGCTGATTCAGTAGGGATGGGTGAAGGTGACCCTCGCCTGCTCCTGCCTGCCTGTCTCACCACCTGATATTGATCCCAGTTGTCCAACTCCAGATCTGACTCAAGGATACATGGATTCATTGCCTTCTTGACATTTCAAATATGGCACAGTGTAAATTGTAACTCCTCACACAATCATTGATTAGTTATTGATTCGCTACCTCAGTCAGAGTCTAACCACTTAACAGAGGCTTATCCGATCCAAATTGAATCTCAATGCAAACAGGCTGTGGGGCTGTGCATGAATGTGACGATAAGGATTTGTATTGCAATACAGGAGTTACAATTCAATATATTGTGATATTGTATTGCAAACAATGAGATATATTGTGTTCTTCATGCCTGTATAGCCTGAGCGCTCTGTTACTTCCTCCTGTCTCATTTTCCTTCTGAGAAGTGGAAGAGGAAAATAGCTGAAGATAGATCACATCTATCGAGTTGTCGGGTTTCTAATCAACTCAAAATGAACCACTAAATCTTAGCATTTAAAAGTAAGAGTTGAGGGTTGTTCCAATACCAATTTTGTCTTTCCTGATACCTAGACTTAAGTACCTTGCACCCGTCCCATAGATACCAATGTTTTAAGACAATAACTAACCTAAAACTGAGCACCTAAGCATCTCTAGCATCTAAGCTAACGTTAGCAGCAGCTAAGCCTGTTTCCCCTCTTGATGCCTTGTGTCTGCCGAAAAGAAAACCCTGATTTTAACTTGAAAGCGCTTTACTTTGTGTTTTTATCCTTCTATTAATTATCTTTTTCCTGTTATGTCAAAATGTAGTAAAAATACAGCCTTAAAATGTGTGAAGGGAAAATTCTGATAGCTGACGTTTTGCTAGCTAGCTTGACTTATGTTACACAAGCTAGCACCGCACTGTTGTTGTTTGCTAATGCGACATGAAATTTGACCTTAAATCAGTTCTTCTTTTACCCCTTAAACAGAAGTTTATAGTGGCAACCTAAACATATATTATTGCTGTGTGTGCTACTGTTTGGGGAATAAGAAATAAGTTGATTTCAAGGGGGCTAATAAATAAAACAGCATAGGATTGGCAAAATGATTGACACACTTGTAGACACCCGTTCCTGGCTTAATTAAGCTAATTAAGGCTTCAGGCTGTGTTGAAGGCATTTCATATAGGCCTATTGGTTTTAGTAACAAGTTTAGTATGGTTCCAGCATGTGAACGTTGTTATTGTTGTTGTTGAAAATTCACATCAGACTCCACATGAACTGTTGAGAACTAAGAATAGGGCAGACTACAACTGCTGAATCCAAATGCAGTGGCTGGGAGCAAAGGTTTGGACCACAGATGGGAGAATATGCCTGCGTAGCCCTGCCCTGTCAAGGGTAAACTACCACACACACACACACACACACACACACACAACATTAAACACAGACCACACACACAGACACACATGCACACTTTGTTTTCACCACACCTTAAAACGGCAGCATGAATATGCATGATGCCGAAGGACACAGGAGGTACATAATTAGACAATCAACTACTCCCAGCTGACGTGCATTACTATGACAGAGGAGACATGCACCTCACTTCATCCTCCACTCTTGTTAGCAGTGAGAGCGGAGTCGTGTTCGTATGCAGACATGTATTTCCACTTACTGTCAGTTCAAACTTGGGCTGAGAAATGAAATGAAAGGAGCACAAACCCAGAATAAAAGCCTTCTCTTAGTTATAGTGCAAGTCAGGTGCTGCTGGCCTCATACATGATGAGACTGAGAGGTAAAAAACAAACAGCGTGAGGACCAGAGCAGCATGAGAGCATGTGTGGACAGTCACACACACCACATGTCTCTCCTTCTCTTCCTTCCAACAAATTAATGATTCATAATAATAACAGCATAACCTTGGCTGCTCTCAAAACCCAGAGAGATGCACACTATTAAGTCAGGGTCGCACATCCATCACTTCAAAACAGGGGACACGCCCTAAACAAACACATACAAACACACGCAGACAGCTGTGAGATACTCGTGCACACGCACCTGGCTGCAAACTGCACAGCACATTTTGCAAGTCAGTGTGTTTCATATAGCAACATGGACACACAGGTGCAATGAACATGGACTTCCTGTTTGCAGGTTGGTTATATGATTTCTGTTGAGCTGGGGATTAAAAAAGTATATGCACAAACAAACTTTTTAAACCTTATCATGACTTCATATGTGCACACACGCTCACGCAGACGCATGTTCACCTGCTGTTAACAAAGGTAAACTTCATCTGTCAAAATGACACTGCTATCCCTAAAATCTGCCACCATCATCACTCTCTCACACACATACACACACTGGCTGAGTAGTTTTCATGCACACACACTCACAGTCTTGGGTTACACACAACAGATACTCAAATTTCTCATATTTAGGCAAAATACTGACCTGCCCTGGCGCTGACACACACACATTCTCTTCAAGCAGTTCAGCCTTTCAAAGAGGATCCGTTTGAACGCGTCTATATACATTGACCCGGCTGAGGTTAAACTATAAGCATGCACTTAAACAAATATGTTGTAGCTTGGTTTTTTTTAATATAAAAAGCAGCAGCCTGGTGTGTGATGAAAAAAGCAGCGTGGGAATGCAGTGATGAGTATCGTATCCCAGAGAAAGTCAGAGAGAGGCGATGCGCACGGCTGACGGGATATTTGGACAGTGATGCTCTGAGAGCTGTGGGATCTTGTAGAGAGAGAGAGAGAGGAGAGGAGAGAGAGGGAATAATACACACTCACACATACGCACAGACATACACAGAGACACACTATCGGGCAAATCTGGCAGCGGACGCTTACAAATTTAGCAGCTGCTGCACTGCTACAGGCAAAAACAACGATGGACAAATGTCATAGTCATAGCATGCTGTTTAACTTGTGAGGAGTGACAAGTCTTTTCAAATTGAACAATAAGTGCAGGACTTCTTTCCTACCTTCATGTTCGCTTTCCCAGCGTTGTATCCCTCCGTCTAGTCCTCGTTTTGCAGAGTCAGTATGATACTTAATTGCGGATTCAATTGTTGAGTTATTCTGGTGCAACAATCAATTAAACCCACAATCGTCCGTAATATCTGTGCGACCGAGGCAGAGGTGTCATTGAACTGCAGTCGCGGTGCAATCGGGGCGCGGAGCGTCAATTGCCGAAGATTAGATTAGATCAGATGAGATAAATGTTGTTATATCCAGTAGAAATTGTGCGCTGGGTGGTATTCTGTCTTCCAAAAGGCACTTTTACAGGAAAGAAACAACGATAGAAGGCACATGGGAAGGTTATCTTGGGAAGTTAAGGAGCACAAAGGGGAGGGAATAAAAAGAGTTAAAAGTACCGCCCCTTATTATTCTCAGTCTCTGTACCTGCATCAGCAGCATCACTTTTCGCTTACGACTTACAACCTCGGATTAAAGGCGTGAGAACCAGTTTAACAAGTAATTTTTTTTTCTAGTAAAATTTGCAATATTGTGTCCAGCTGTGATGAGTTTCATTTTATTAGAGCAACAAATGTTATTTTAAGCTGCCAGTTTATTTTAGATTATTGTAGTGGACGTCATAGAGAAAATGTGTCAGACATGTAGCAAGAAATATGGATATTTACATTATTATCCTGAAAACACCAATTCCTACTTTCAAAGACAGAATTAGAAAAGAAATAATAATAGCAATAAAATTCTGCAACATTTTCAGAAGAAAATCATTAATTATAATTAGATTACATTCCACAAAAACTTGGAAATTATTACTTCATGTAGGCTGTGTATTAGATGTTATAGTACTCCCCCATTGTAGTTACTGCACGAATATTATTACATCGAATACTATCAGGTACAAACATACTGTACTCTGAAAAAACATCCAACTTGTATTTCTGTATTTTATATATTGCACTTTCTTCCGTGTTGATTATAATCATATTTTGTTTGCCTACACCACAAAACCATACTGTATAAAAACCTAAATCTAAGTTATTCACTGTAACGGTCGCTGTCCCTTTAATTCTGATGCATGATGGGGATTGTAGTAATTGAAAATAGCTAAAACTAAACAACCGTTGCAGAAAAAACTACATGTACCAGAATTCCTTTCTCTTACTTCTGTTAAGTTACAAACAATAATGGCGTCGCTCGCGGACGATACAGGTGCCTCCAATTCTGTTGCTTCTGGGGACCAGGGGGAGAGAAAAAACCCGGCTGTGTCATTTGGTTTTACCAAAACAGTTAGCAAATTTAAACCTTCGACTGGTGACGCCGCGATAAAGAAGGAGGAAAGGGATTATTTGACTGGAATTGACCGAAATGAATTGCTAAGGTAGGCTTCGTATGCTAATGCTAACTATCATAGCATTGGCGTAACGGTTACGTTTCCATTCTATCAAAGCTTGCTAGCCAGTAATTAATCTATTACTATAAGTAAGCACATTTAAAGAAAATGTGTACTTAATTTAGGTAATGAGGGTGTGTGCCATAATTAAGAAACAATATTGTTTTAAACCGCCCCGTCTGCTAGCTCGCTAACGTTACTCTGTCTTGCAGTACAAAACCATCTGAGAAGCCCAAAGAGCTCATCATCCCTTTGATCCAGAAGAACCGCTGGCACAAACCGGAAAGAGTGGGTCAGCATGAGGGTAGTGGAGGCAAAACACAGGAAACAACCCAGGACAATGACTCTGTGGATTCTCAGGCTGTCAAAGAGCTCATTGAAGGTGTGTACATTTAGAAGAGATGGTGTTGCTTATATTTATGGTATACTTGGCGGGAAGACTGTAATTAACTCTCATTCAAACATCCTAACATATCTCCAATTGGTGTTCAAAGACTCCCGAAGGCAGCTGGAGCTGTGGCAGAATGGCCCTCAGTCAGAAAGAAACCTGAACCTCAGCATCCCCCTGTTGATGCAAAACAAAGTACCAGACGGCTTTGAGGATGGAGACCATGTAAAAGTTGAACTAAGGCCTGAATCTGTAAGTATAAATGCTAGTTGCATGTGTTGGGCATTTTGTTACTTGTGTTTTAATTATACCTGTGACAAATAGGGCTGATAAAGTCAGTGATCCAAGTCCTTGTGTTGTGTCAGTTGAGTTGTCTCACTTCTGTTTTTCAGAGCAGAGCACACTCTCTATAGATAGAAAATGCTAGCTGAAACTGCCTTTTCCAACTATGCCATTATGAGTATTTATTTAAAGACTTAATCTTGGATGTTCCTTTTATGCTTTTATTTTTGTAAGCTCCCTACTGTTACTGCGTGGGTTTGCCTTGCTGGAGGGTATTTGTATAATGATTGATTGAGGATGGCATGGCTCTCAGTTCTTTGATAAATCGAAATGTCTTTTGGATTAAATCAGATGTGAAAATCACAATTTAATCTGCTATAAAGGAATTTCAGTGGGCATATGAAAATGCCTGACTGTACAAAATGTCTGGTGGCTGGCTACTTTGACTCAGATTGAAATTTGAGTGTGTGAAACTGCTGATGGTCAACTGAGAAGAATAACACCCCTGTGTGCACACACAGCTGTGCGCATGCGTGTCGGCATGGTACAGTAAGGCTACGGTGGCAGACAGGCGTCAACATTCTCCCCGGAGACATGCGGGCAACCAATCAGACCACTTTTCTGTTTCTTTTCATCGCTGTCTCACGCCTCGTCACTGTCATCACATATCTGCTCTCAGTCACTGTAGATGTGACTGTCAGAACCCGAGAGTCAGGGGAAACATACTCACTCAGCCCCAGAGCTCATTTTAATGCAGTCTCCTTTGCTCCCAGCTTCCCTCAGAGGAAAGCCTTCAGTGGAGACAGAGATGAGCAGGGCCACTGCTCAGATGAAGGCCACTGTGGCTGCTGCTCTGGTGACTTTAGTCAGCCTGGGATGAGTCTGTCAGCCTGGAGCCAAAAGGCTGAGTAAGACCAACACAGACTGCTTCTCTCTGTCAGTCGTTACTAACCGTTTCTTGTGTTTAAGAATTCAAAGATTACATAAGCATCTTATTTAACCCTGATTCACATTTTTAATACACACTGTGGTGTCCGTATTTCTTTGGTTATTTAATGTACATCTCTTGATTTTTAATAAGCATATTCAACTTTTTGTGTTTTTCAGTCAACAGAGGCAGATTATGAGAGCGTTCCTGTTGAGGCTTACGGACTCGCTATGCTTAAAGGAATGGGCTGGAACAAGGCAGAAGGCATTGGACGCACCTTCAAACAGTAAGTAGCAAACACATTATGCTTAGCTTGTACCGCTGTGGTTCTTAAATGTGAGCTGAAATAACAGATTTCTTGACCAACAAAATAACTGTTAATGTTCTGATAAAGAAAATGAACTTTGAACTATGCTGCAATAATATGATAGCAGTTGAATAAATGCAAACTGTCCTTCTGTTCTCTGAGAGAAGAAGCAGTAGACAGGGTCACTCATTGCCTCGTTCTTAAATAAAAGATGTTTGCCTCCAGCTGTATCCATCCCCTTAACATCCTGCACATCTCTCCCATCTCTTTGTTTATTGATTTAAAGCTGTTGTTTCCTGTCTGCTGCAGAGACGTGAAGCCGATCGAACACGAGCTCCGTCCTAAAGGTTTGGGTCTTGGAGCTGATCGTTCAGCGATAAAGGACCTGGAGCCAAGCAAACATAAACGTCCCCCCAAGCCAGGCGAAGAGCGAGAGAAGGAGGAGGAACTGGTGATGGGTCCCGGCGGCTGTGTGCTGGTGACATCAGGGGCACATAAAGACCTGTACGGCAAGGTAGAGTTGACGTGCACTTATCTCCTGAAACAGAAGTAATATCACACAACAACCTGTTTGATGTCTTTGTTTTGTATTCTCTGGATAACTTGTAATAACTTTAATTCATGTGCTGCAGATTGAAGGCGTTGACCCAGACAACGCTCGAGTTATGGTGAAGCTGGCTATTGGCAGCAAGACTGTGACGGTCAGCCAGTATGCAGTTAAACTCGTTGGGCGCAAAGAATTCGAAAAAAACAGCAAAGACCTCAGTGAGTAACTCTGGATTAATAAATGGAAACATTTATTGAAACTGATCTGGATATTAATAAAGGTTGAGTTTCTGTTCCCACTTCACAAATGAAGTGATATTTCTGTTTTAACATTTAGTATTAGTCTGTTTTACTATGGGTGACGTTTCCTGTTAAAGGAAAACATCTGATTAATGTTATTTTCTTTATTTTTTGATTGTATAATTTATTGTCTAAGCAAAAATGCCCCCAAAACATTAATGATTCCTTCTTCTCACGTATTTTTCTAAGTCCTCAAAGTTAGTAAGTTGAACATGTTTTGGTTTGGACAAAACAAGCACTTGACTGTGATGGGCCTTGCTAATATCTTTTGTTTTCTGTTCACAAGGTCGCCTCAGTAAAGCCCACAAAGAGAAGGAGAAGGAGAAAGAGAAGGAGAGAGAGCGAGAGAAGGAGCAGCAGAGACGGGAGGAGAAGGAGAGGAGCAGTAATGGTGTAGAGATGAAACACAAATCTTCAGAAAGAGATGGCGGAAAAGACGACAGGAAGAGAAAACACAGAGAATCGAGTAAAGACAGGTACATTAGGAATTGTATGTGTTTTAGATGTTATTTTATACATGTGACCAGAGCAGTATTTCTCACCTCGGTTTATTGGTAACTAATTTGTCTTTATTTTTTGACTAAACAAACTTGATACTTATTTGTCTTCTGTTGTAGAGAAAAGCCTCCAGTGAAAGAGGCGCGGCGACCACCTGCTCCCCCCTCCTGGCTCCAAAGAGACTTGAAAGTTCGCTTCATAGACAAAGCTTTCAAAGGGGGCAGGTACTACAACTCAAAGGTATTTAAATGTATTTATGTATGAATTCATTTGACTTAACCCATCTACTCTTATACATACGGTTCATTGAGTGGATGATTTGTGTTTAATTATTTTTAGCTTAATTACATTCCTCTTAAATAAGAGCACTCAAAAACACAGTTAGCTGTGGAATATTGCACCATATATTTAGCAGCAGTATCAGATATGTCATGTTTCTATCACAGCTGTTAAGATCAGTGTTGTTTGCTTCTAGATGCGCGTGGAGGATGTCCTGACACCGACAACATGTGTGTGTCGAACTGAAGAGGGAAGACTGCTAGACGGTGAGTCATAAGTGCCATCTCGGTTTCTCCTGGTGTTAGTTTTCACTCTTTGGTGTTTCTTCCTTCCTAATTCGAGTTGTAAAAGAAATGTGCACAATATGTTCTGTAATCTTGCTCGTTAATTTTCATAACAGATCTGACTCACTTGGGGGTTATTACGTAAAACCATGAAGCTTGGTAGCCATGGTTACGTGCACTCACATCTTGTGTTGTTTATTTATGTAAATATATGTATAACACCTTATTGGGTGTCATTGTAAGGAATAGACAGGTGGATTCCTTGTAACACACAGCAGTTATTAGGAGGTTTTAAGGAATAGTTGGATCATTTTAGGAAATGTTTTTTTTCGAGAGTTACACGACAAACTCATCCAATCTTTAAATATGGAGCTACTGCCAGAGGTTAGTGAGCTTATCTCAGCTAAGCTTTGACGTCATTTTAGGTTAATTAACTGGTGATCCATGTTTACCTTCATTGGGGAACATTTACTGGGACTATTGCTCAGGGACTATGGGCAGAAAATAGTGGTTTGTATAAGGCTAATGTTTTTGTGCATTATCCCTGCTGAAATAAAGAAACATACCATATGGATAAATTATGGGAATAACGTATATCTGCTTAGTTATTAGTTAACACTATACCTTTCAGTGTTGTCATAGTAACTTTTATAAAAACGGTTTAATAACTCAGTGTTTCTTCTTTCTGTCAGATGTGAACCAGGACATGTTGGAAACTATCGTTCCAAAAAGTGAATATGATCATATTATGGTTGTCCTGGGCGAGCACAGAGGACAGGTAAGAAAACCATCATCTTTTCTGCCGGTTCAGTGTAATCGATTGTATTGTTACTAATCACAGTATTCACTTGTGCTCAGGTTGGCCGTATTCTCCAACGGGACAAGAACAAGTGCAGAGCCATGGTGCAGCTCGAGCGATACGAGGAGAAAGTGTTCACCCTGGACTATGACTGTATTTGTCACTATGTGGGAGCATCAGACCACTGAGCCACAGATCTTAAGTCAAATATTCCCGCTCCTTTTCATCCCATCTGAAACATTTTGTAATATTCAGACATAATGGATTTCGTAAGATTTTAAAACATTGCAATTTTGTAATAAAACATTGAAAACCGTTTTAATTGTACAGATGTTATTATAAACCTAACCCAACACCATGACACAAGTTGCATTTGGTCATTTTCACAGTAGTCTTTGAGTTTATTAGCAAATGACAAACACTAATGGCCCTACAAACAACAAAGAGGTCAATTTTAAGGTCATATAAAAACATATTTACACCTGTTCTACATGTTTGATAAGAGAATGAATGCACTGGTGGTATAAATGCTTAGCACTCAGTTTCTGACGCTTGCACTTATTTCAGAATGAAAACAAAACTTGAGAGATGTCACTCATTCTGTAACTGACAATTTAACATGTAGGCAAAGGGAAGACACTGTACAGCTGTATCTGTTAGTTGTTTCCGCAGAGCTTGGTTTACTCCTTGGGTATTTGGTTTGCTGCGTTAGCCCGAAGCACGGCACCTGGACTGGGATACGGCCGCTGCTGGAACAGAGGCCCCGCGGCTGTGGTGTCTGCACCCGTCTTTGCTTCATTACGCTTGGGCAAGCCGCTCGACCACGTGCCCCTGTAAAGGTAGATGAGGTTTTAATAAATAGTTTGATTTTATGCTTCAATTTTAGCCTGCTGAAACGGTTATATAATGACGCCTGTGGCTGTGGAGGAGCTTTGACAAGACTTAAAAATAACCCTGCTGATGTCATAGTGATGTCATCAAGGTTATCTTAGCTTGGTTTTCATTACAACTTAGAAAAAAATCCTTTGTAGCAAACAGGGTACTAAGAGTTAAACAATGTGGCTGAACATCAGCCAGGGAGGGTCTAATTAAAAGATGCATTAAGTTGCATCATGGGAATTGTAGGAGCGAGGGTTTTTTAGCCTGAACAATACTGGCATTACAAACTAATGCTTTTATATTTTCTCCCAACATTTAGGAAGTTCAATACAATAAAATCAGGGCCTTGTTTGATTTCCCTGACTGTAAATACTGTACCTTGGGGCATCAGAATAAGCACTTGGATCCATGGGGTCCATCTCATCATCTTTTCTCCCTAAGAGGAATATAAATTTGTGTCATCCATTCATGTAAAAAGCATCATTAATCTGAAAAGCAATGTGTTGTATGCTACATTACCTCTTTTGCCCTTATTGTATGGTGCCATGTCATCTCTCCTCTGCTTTCTTCTGTCTCTGTCTCTCCCTTCATCCCTCTCTCGGTCTCTTTCTCGATCTCTTTCCCGATCCCGGTCCCTTTCCCGTTCCCTGTCTCGTTCCCGCTCACGCTCTCGCTCTCTGTCTGGCTTCTCAAACTGCCTCTCAATTCTTTCATCTCCCCCCTCAGCTGAAAAATAAAATGAAAACAAAAGTCACAAAATGAAAAAAGAGCAGCATTCTGAGATTATTTGCCAAACGACAATGAAAAATTTGTCTTTTAAATGCAATACCTCTAACTTTCTTGGCAGGTTTTGTTACCACTGCGGTTGGGTCATTTGGGGAAAGCCACGCCACCAAATCAGTCTCCACATTCCAGTAATAAGGGAGGCCACTGTGTAGAGATAGAAGAAAAAAATACAAATGTGTGAATTTGTAGTAATAACTTATTGATCTCATTTTCGGATAAACTTAATAATCCAAAAATAATAATAAACGATCCATCCGTTAGCTATACCCATTATTCAGCACAGGCTGGAGCCAATCCTAGAATAAATGACAATCTTATTTTACATCACTCGGCCGTTGTCAAGGGTACGAACAGTGCTGAGCCAGCTCCTGACACAATAAAAATCAGGCTAAAAATAACTGAGAAATCATTCCTATGGCCTGCACTGATCTTGCATCAATATCAATCTAGATTAATTTATTTATCTTAAATACAGAACAATTATGTCCTTTCAAAGAAGCTATATCAGTAACGGATGAAGTTTACATTTCCTGTGTAATTTCTTATAAAAACCTGCTGTGTTTTCAACCCCATAATAACCACACTTGAGCAGAAACACAGATTTTAAACCATCCAGAAACTGGATAAAAGAAATCCATAGGAAATAAGTCAGTCAACAGTTTCAATTACTTCAAATAAATACGTACCAAGCAGTATCGAACACTTTATACCAGTTTGGCGGCAGATTCTCCACTCTGGTGGCTTCATAATCTACGTTGTTGTCGTCGTAATCTTCTGCGATAATCTCCTCATCTATCTCTGGATAAATTAGAGGAGAAACATTCCATGAAAAATAAATGAAACACACAGAAATATGTCTGAATGCTCTGAAGGCCCAGGATTTTCTTGTTAAATGTTTCGTTGTACCTTGCTCTGACGGTTTAACAATCCCTCTCTTGGCCAAACGGGCCAGCAGTGCTGCCGGGAGAGGCATCCTGTAACAGAGAGAGAAAAGGGTTTACTCATAATGTAACCAGGACTTCAAACCTTCATCCAGTGACTTCAGTGACTGGAAGCACAAGTACATGTCCAAATAAATCATACTTCATCAAATCATCATATTTAATAAATTCACTCCACTTTATTAGCTACTAAATATTTGAATGTGTGCATTGAATATTTTAGGTTTTGGAATAATGGATAAAGAAAGGTAGCAATTTGGTGACAAAATATTGGACTCTGGGAAATTGGGATTGGTGTTTTCAAAGATAGGTCAAATTTAATAGACCAAACAATGATGGATTTTTGTTGTATTTGGAATATTTACATTTTAAATGTTGCCTCACTTCGATACTTTCTCTATGGTTATTGTATACACTAAGAAAAGCTTGTGGGAATATGAAAATAACCTTGCAAATACAGTTTTTGAAAATACAATACAATACAATGTTTTAAAAGAAACCCCAAACTACAGGGTTCGATGGTGTGGACAGCTTCATAAATATGCAACTCAAATGTTGCCACATTAAGATACATTTTAATTTCCTAATAACCTGAGATGCTTTATCAGGTTTTGAGCCTAGGCGCCTAAGGTAACTTGATGATGATGGCAATATGGCAATAACATGTTTCAGCAGTCAATTCGAAGACTAACATCAGGTCGATCTCCCCTACATGCCCATTGTACCTCTGCGGCTCCAGCTGAAACGTTAGCTGGGGTCGCTAGGCAAATTTACGTTGCTCAGATCTGGATATAACTTTTAAACTGGAGTTAAAGTTTTTTTAAAAAGTAGACATTGTAATTTTGAAAATATTTGATTCATGAGCGATAAAACACGTATTTCTAGTAAATAGTTGCACCTCCCGCTCGGTTACTTCGCAATAGCAACTGGATGATAAAAGCAACAAAGAGACACCTGTGTGTTTCAAAAATCCCCCTAAACTACACCCACACTTAAAACCTACACTTTACATTTCATCTAGGGAATAAAAATGAATGAAACATTACCTGTTTTTAAGAAAACCGACCCTCTGATCGTCGAGCAGAGTGGACGATGCGACTTCCCAAATACAGCACACTACGCGCACATTGATGACGTCACGCTGTTCTCTTGACGACAACAAATATGGAGGAATATGCTCGTGAGCCCTGGTAAGATTAGTTTTAAACATTTGCGATTCGTTGTATATTAAAAATGGTTAACCTCGCGCATAGTTTTGTCCTAAATGGCATGTTCACGTTGTTTTTGAGAGTGAAAGGAGAAGCTCTGAGGGTTAACCGGCTAGCTAAGTAAAAGCTCAGGGATATAAAAAGATAAAGCTGTGGTCAGTAAGCAGCAAGAACAGCAACTAATCTAGGCTTCACTAACTGCTGTTACATAAATATATCAGTGTTTTTTAATGACAGCTGGCGCTATGGTAAAAAGATGAACACACCCTAAAATATATTTCACATTTTTTTTCTAATATAAAAGTGTATAGCTAAGATGAAATTCGTGAATTAAAACCTGCAGAAAAGTTCTACATAAGGTTACTGATGTAAACAAAACAGAAAACCTGAAACAGCTCTCAGGACAAAGACATGCAGGGGTCTCAAAAAATCCCTGGTGCTGATTCCTCAAATAATTGTACATTTACAAATAGAAAATTATAAATTATTTTATCAATTTCATGTTTTAGTTTTATTTAAAAAAAGAAAATAATTCTCTCTGTCAGACTGCAACAAACAACTGTTTTCATAGTTTAATGTCCATTACTTTTTTGTATAACATACAGTATCAGCTATGATTATGATTTGAGCAATTAATCAATTATTCTACTGTATTTTCAGATTAGTTTGAATAACTGCTAAACCTTGCACACCACACATTGCATTTACAAAGTAAGTTGAATTTATTTGGCATTACTTTATTTATCCCAGCTTTACATTTTCTTCCCCTCTGTTCTTAATTTATCCCTGCAGCCCCTGGAGGATAGTGGACGACTGTGGAGGGGCTTTCACCATGGGTGCAATTGGAGGAGGGGTGTTCCAGGCCATAAAGGGCTTCCGCAATGCTCCTGCAGTGAGTTCAACACTTTATATTAGAAATGATAATTTGCACCGTCTACTTTAGTCTGTTTTTAAAGGCAGAATTCAACACTCCTCTTTTGTTTCAGGGTGTGGGGCACAGACTGAGAGGTAGTGCAAACGCAGTGAGAATAAGAGCTCCACAGATTGGAGGTGAGGAGGACTGTTTCCTTTGCTACAGTTATTTCATATTTTCTTTGCATAAAATTCACATTAAACCAGACTACAAACACTCACTTGTCTTTTTGCAGGTAGCTTTGCAGTGTGGGGAGGCCTCTTCTCCACCATCGACTGTGGTTTAGTTCGCCTGAGAGGGAAAGAGGATCCTTGGAACTCCATAACCAGCGGTGCACTGACAGGGGCTATCCTAGCAGCACGCAGTAAGATGAAGCCTTTATAGCACCACCTTCCTGCATCACTGACCACATCAAATTAATTAGTGTTGTTCAATGAACTTTGTGTTTTCTGCCAGGTGGGCCGTTAACTATGATGGGCTCTGCCATGATGGGGGGAATTCTGCTCGCTCTCATTGAGGGATTTGGCATCCTCCTGACCAGATATACAGCGCAGCAGTTCCAGAACCGTAAGTGAAGCTGGACACTAGAACATATAGTCTTGATTATCTTGATGATATTCGTACCATGGATGATCGGGATACTGTCACACCTGACAAATTCATCTGTGTTTTTCCTCCTGTTTTCCTCAGCTGTTCCCTTTGCAGAGGACCCCAGTCAGTTACCTCCAAAGGACGGGGGTCAGCAGCAGCTGCATGGGGAAAAGGGGCAGTTACAGTAGAGAGAAGCATGGACGGAGGTCAGCTGTGGACACAGAGAGTAGGGGAGACATGAGACACTACAACAGGTATCAGGGGGAACAGGAGGTGGAGACACTGTTCCTGCAGTGGTGTCGAATAGTTGCACTATGTGATTATTCCTCAGGGGCAAATTATTGTGAGTTTTATTTATTTATGAGTGAATGTTTGTATGTTGGGTTTGTATGTTGATAAGGATCCTTCTGACAAACCTCATGTTTGCACCTCAGCATCTCATGCCACATTTTTACTCACGGTTACTCAAAGCCAGGGCACCAGACAAATATGCAGGCTTATGTTTTATTCTCTCTGGCAGATGTTTTTTTTTCGTCCCACTCCAGTTCAGACAGATTTCCATCCACCCTGATTCAGGTCAGGCCAATCACAAACTTTTATCTAATACAGGGCGGGATTAAGCCCTGTTGAGGCGTTCTTCGTAAACAACCAAGATGGCTGTCACTGATCTGGAATGAATCCACTTTTATGTCAGTTTTTAAAGAACTGCACAGTATTCCAGGTTACATAAAAAAGGTAAGTTTTGGCTTTTTAATAGTAATAAACTAAACTTCAGAATGGTCAGTATCAATATATGTTGAACTAGAAGTGATATGAATTTAATGAAGGTGCTACCTACATAGCCTAGCAGCCTACGGCTACGTCACACACATTGCTCTGATTGGTTGAACCTTCCAGGGGCTTTTCGGTTTGCACCCCTTTACAACTAGATACTAAAACAAAGTGAATATTGTACATGGGTTTGCCCAACCGTCAAACTAGCCCTTTAAGCTTCCAAAGTTTTATACCAGGAAGTACAGATTTTTAACATAAAACAACTGTTTTAAAGTAGTAATCTGAATGATTTTTAATTTAACTAACTGTTAAGTTATTATCTATCCCAGACTGAAGTAGCACAGTGATGAGAGATTGAGCAAAGAGATCTGCAAGATGCTACTTCAATCAACCTCAAGGCAGAAAGGGAGCAGGATAAAGGGAAAGTTAAAAAAACATTGCAATCTTGTTTGTTCAGTGATATTTTGCTTGGCAATGCGGTGGTCTCTTAAAGTATGTTCGTCTTTAATTATGTGTCATCCTTATCAATCAGTGCAAAGAAGTGTGCAGGTTTTAAATACTCTGTTTGCTGAAGATGGTCTTAGGCTCACAAATCCTCATTCCATTCTTTGTTTGCTGTATCTCTTAAAGGTTTTGCCTCAGCCAGCAGCCTTTGTAATTTAAAATCACTGTTGAGCACAAATTATGTCTTTTCTGCACTATTGAATGTGTTTTGGCTTGAATCACTTTGACAGTTTAGTTAGCCATATATTATTTATCCTTTGTCACTTCATCAAGCAAGAAAGCACTTTTTAAACCTCTCTCTTTTTTTAAATGGTAGCATCTGCACTTAGAGAGAGATAATGCAATATTACAATGTATTTTTGCTGTCAAACTATGTATGTAAAGAATGTTTAATTTATTTATAGTCTTAATATATTTATTGCAGAAGTTGAAAAAAATAAAGACTTTAAATGTTCTTTAAAACTTGACATGTTTTAATTTTTCCACACGGTCCCGAGCTTTTAGAAAACCTAGAATAATGCAAGATAATAAATTACAAACATCTGAGCCTGAGCACGAGCACAGTATCTTTTATTTACTGTGAAAGCGCGCCCCCTGCCGCTGCACTTCTGGTACTGCACCCATCAGCTGCTTCTGTCCAGGGTCCTGAAATTGGCTTCTCTAACTTACAGCAGTTAACCCTAATTTTACATCCTGACAAAACTTCTCAATATTCCCCTGTTTTGTATTAAAACAGATTTAAAACAGGCTCCCTCAGAGCCGCAGAGTTTCTCTGAGTCTACCTCCACCTTCCCCCTGAAAGATTTCCTGTCATCCTTTTAAACGGCTCAACGAGTTTAATCCTGACGGCTGACCACCGCGGATATGCATGCGGACGCGTTTGTTTTCACATTATGTGCCTGTAAAGATAAAAGTAATCACCGCTTTCATTTACACGCGTAAGAAATCACCAGAAATCGGCTTTAATTGGATTTCTCAGGCAGGCGGTGAGCAGGATGGCCCGCAGCCTCTCAGCGGCACCGGCGGGCTGCTTGTGGATATGAAATGACAGGCTGCAGATGGTCCTGTTTCTTTCTACCCTCAGAAAGTGCTCTCTAGGTTTTTTGGGGCCAAATTAAAATCTGTGATTCGCTGCGCATCGCAGATCCCCTGAGGAGTTGATGGTTGGTTTTCTGAAGTGACATCGTGGTGTTAAACTGCGGACATGGATGCGGCAAAGAAAGGTACGGACTCCTTAAATTGTCTCTGAGGTTTAGTTTGTACGCAGTAGAGTAATTAGATAGTTAGAATATACCTTTAAAGTTCTGCATTACAAAATGGAAAGACTTCCTGTATTGTAAAGCACTATACTGGATAGTAATAGACGAGAATTTCAGGTGGTGTAGATGGAAGATTAATCATTTTCTTCTCCAGATATTAAGGGGAGGTTAAGTCAAGCATAGGTCATTGTGATAGTCAGGTATGTTTATTATTATACAGAAATGAGATGCACAACCAGCCTCAGAGTCATTTAAACTTTTATGAGGTCTGTTTTAGTTCTTTCCTGCTCGTAGTTTTGGCTTCTCCTTGTTGCCTTTTACATGGCTGTGGTAGCTAATGTACCTGCAGGCTTACTCTCAGTGCAGGGCCTTGTCAACAGGTGTCCATGGGCCTACAAGGTAGATAGTGCTGGGCTAAGTGCCACGCTGCTCCCAATAAAGAAGTAGGTCACATCTGGTCTTATAATGTGAAGCCTTCAGGACAGAATACCTGTCTGCTACCTCAGCCGTGGGTCTAATCCTTCCTGATTGTGTTGAATGATACGATGTGGGCTGTTAATAGCAATGAAATAATATGATATAAAAGTGTGGTACAGCTTTGACTGACTGACAGTAAAGGTGTCTACCAATACAACAAACCCAGTTCTCCACATCTCCATATATCAGTCAGGTTTAGGATGCTCATAATGACAGATTATTGTAATAACTGCATGTTTGTTCAACAGATGCCCCTCCTGGGGGCGATGTGGGGAAATCGGACACCCTGGGGTCGACCGGCTCGGCCAGAAAAAGGGGAGGGGGCGCCAAGAAGGCGATGCAGGCCAACAAGTCTGCCCTCAGAGCCCCCAGAGCCCTCTGCTGCCTCACCCTCAGCAACCCCATCCGCATGGCAGCGCTGGCCCTGGTGGAGTGGAAGTATCCTTCACTATAATAACACACACATTCCTGCATGTGATGCTAATGTACAAAGTGCTCATAAGGATATATTGTAGTGCAGGTGAGGTTTTATTATGAATGTGTATTTTCCTGGAAGGATGCATTCATGAGGCCTGTTACATCCTTAACTGCATCTTTAGGCCCTTTGATATTTTCATCCTTCTCGCCATTTTTGCCAACTGTGTGGCCATGGGCGTCACCAAGCCGTACCCTGATGACGACTCCAACGCAACCAATCACAAACTGGTGAGTTAAGAGTCAGGAACGTGCTTCTCTCAGCTTGATGTTACAAAAGGTACATTAAGGTGATGTAATATCTCATTGTAGATACGAATGACCTGATTTAACTGCCACAGTATTACAGAGAAAGGAATTATTGTTTGGCACAGCGGCTTGATTGAGTGTTTTAAAAGACGAGACACTTTTATGGGCAGCCTCTTAAGGATGCTGCACCTCTAACAAAGAAACTCCAAAATAAAAGCTGACAACAAATGTAAAAAAAAAAACATCATTCGGACACAGAATATATTTAAAAACAAGAATAACATGTGAAATGTTCCTTCCATTAATCTCTTATTTGTTTGAATGGTGCGATTATAAATACGCCTATAGTGAACCATATCCATAAAGACAGCTAGACCAATCAGTGAGGGGGAAAAGTGTTTGAAGAGAGATATTAAAGAGACCAACATGGAGGATATCGCATCAAGTATGAACTTCAAACAGATGTTGCAGCTTTGATCACACAGAGTTCCCTTCATCAGACCGCTGAAATAGAGCTCAATGTTAAAATAAAGTAATAAAAAGTTAAGCTGAAAGGCGAAACAGTTTTTTATGTATGTTTTGTTTATGTAGCTTTATGCTCTTAGTTTCCTGTTTCCGAGGCTTGATTCTCATTAAGGAGATCCCGTGCGGCTCACCTGAGCTCGCCTCTCCTGACCTCCGAGTCCTCTGAGGACACCGACAGAAGCATACGTGATTCGTGGGGCAAAAGTGTACAAAGTAGAAAACAGTATCAGTGTTTCATGAAGTCAGTTGGTGTTTTGCTTAAGTTAGCGACAGTCAGTGAGAAGTTAACAGCATTTTGTTGGAGGGTAATTGTATTAGAGGGGGAATAGTTGTGGTGCGACCTCACTTAGGTGACCCTGTCAGGGATCATGACTGACTTAAACACCAACCATCTGCCTCTCTCTCTCTATCCCCCTCCTTCTCTTCCTCTTTCTCTTCCTGTTTCCCCTTCTCTCTCTCTTCCTGACATTTTTTACTCTAAATAACTGAATTTCACTGAACATATGAGTCAAACTGAAAACACATTTCTTTTTCTTTGGAGAGCTGAGCAAATCCGACCCTACAACAGCTTCATGTGTTTCCAAACACACCTAATTCTGCTAGCTTTCTAGCATCAACCCGTACCTCGTTCCTTTAGAGTAAACTGATCAAACATTTGGATTTGAGTTGAAGTAATTTTATTTTAAAAAGTGTAGCAGGGACACACACACCTAAACTTGCAGCAGGATGTTAGTAGATCCCTTTATTGGATTGCACCGAGAAGCTAATCTGACAGTTTAACAAACACCTCCCTGCAGCGATTTGAAGTGCTTAAATTTAATATTTCTGAATACGTTTTCGGTGAGCGTCTCAGCTTTTTGTGAGTCCTTTAACGTCTTCTTTCATTAAACCACATTATGGCTGGATTAAGGTGTCAGCCTGAGGTAAAAGCCCAGTGACAGTGGTTGCAGTGATTAGAAGCATTAAGCTGAAGGGCACAGAGGAAGGATTCGGCGACAGGCTTATGCATGTGTTAGGCAGTGGGTTAAGAGGTTACAAAGCCAATGCAATCAGCCTTTAATGACAACACACGTGATTTAAAGAGAGAAGCATGACAAGTCTTAAATGCCACTTTATTTTACTTTGACTGAACATGAAGTTTTCAGCGTTCTTTCCTTTCACTGACGCACGAGAAAGGTCATTCCAATTTTGCCAAACATCCTCACAAACCTTTTCTTTTGTTCTCAGGAACAAGTCGAGTACGTCTTCCTCGTCATCTTCACCATCGAGACCTTCACTAAAATCCTCGCCTACGGCTTAGTCATGCACCCCAGCGCCTACATACGCAGCGGATGGAACTTGCTCGATTTCATCATCGTCATCGTCGGGTACTTTGGCGCTTCATGTGTGCATCATCTGCCTCTTAAAATGTTTCATTATTTTCTAACAGCTATTATGTGTGTGTGTGCAGGTTGTTCAGTGTGATAGCAGAGGCCATGACGGATCATAAACCAGGAGAGGCCCATCATGCTGCAGGGAAACCTGGAGGCCTGGATGTGAAAGCCCTCAGAGCGTTCAGGGTGTTACGACCGCTTCGGCTCGTATCTGGAGTGCCAAGTTAGTTTGTCATTATCATTTCATGCTCTTGGGTGGTGTTGGTAATCACTGTCGCCCCACAGCTAGAAGGTTTCCCTGTTGGAACACAGCGGCCCTTTCTGTGTGGAGTTTGCATGTTCTCCCCGTGCATGTGTGGGTTCCCTTCGTGTACTCCGGCTTCCTCCAACAGTCCAAAGACATGCTCGTTAGGTTCATTGGTGACTCTAAGTCGCCCGTAGGTGTCAGCATGAAAGGTTGTCTGTCTCTATGTGTCAGCCCTGTGATTGGCTGGCGATCAGTCCAAACTGTGCCCGGCCTCTCGCCCAATGACAGCTGGGGTTGGCTCCAGGATAAGCGTTATAGATAATGGATGGATGGAAGTTCTTGTGTGCTTCATTCAAACAGTCACCAGTGAAATGTGTGTTTCAGGTTTACAAATTGTGTTGAACTCCATCATGAAAGCCATGGTCCCCCTCCTGCACATCGGTATGCTGGTCATGTTCGTCATCATCATCTACGCCATCATCGGTTTGGAGCTTTTCATCGGCAGGATGCACAAGACGTGCTACTCCATGAGCACAGGTCTCCTCTCCCTGATATTAAAAGTGTTCACGCAGGCTCCATGTTCACGCACATGTAGGCTCAACGCCAGTCCGTCTCTCTGCTCCAGGTCTCATGGTGGAAGACGACCCGTCGCCGTGCGCGTTTGCCGGGAGCGGCCGCTTCTGTGTCTGGAATGGGACCGAGTGCAGGGGCAAGTGGGAGGGGCCTAACGGTGGCATCACAAACTTTGACAACATCTTCTTCGCCATGCTGACGGTCTTCCAGTGCATCACGATGGAGGGCTGGACAGATGTTCTCTACTGGGTACACACACGTGTTCCTGGATCCTCTAGAACCTTCCACACTTACTTTTTATGATGCTGGGAAAACATTTACCTGTACTTCTCTTTGTCTCTCTGCACAGATGAATGATGCCATCGGCTTTGAGATCCCCTGGGTTTACTTTGTGTCTCTGGTCATCTTTGGATCCTTTTTCATCATCAATCTCGTATTGGGAGTGTTGAGCGGGTCGGTAGCTGCTACGTTGCACTTACTAGCTCTCTTGCATTTAGATCGTCAACGTGTTTCTGACCTCTGGAGTGTGTCTATGTGCGCAGAGAGTTCTCCAAGGAAAGAGAAAAGGCCGTGGCTCGTGGTGAGCTGCAGAAGGCGCAGGAGAGCAAACAGATGGAGGAGGACATGATCGGCTACATGGACTGGCTCATAGAGGCCGAGGATGTGGACGAGGAAGGAAACAAACGTCAGTTTTTATGTCGACGTGCACACACTGAAGCTGAAACATCTTAATTAAGCTCTATATTTATACAGAACCTGTTTCTGTTTGACTTCACAGGTGCTGCTATAGCAAAGAAAAAGATGATGAAGAAGTTTGGCTGGTACAAACACAGTGAGGATGGAGGAGGTATGTCAGCACTCATGGTCTGTAAGTGTAAGTTTGTTTAATGTGATTCTCTGTAACAGAAGGTACTTATATGTGTGTTTAGCGGAGTCAGACTCAGACGATGACATAGCTTACCTTGATGACGACAACGGCTGCTGTGCTTCTCTCATGTGAGCCAACAGAATAATATTGTTTTAATTCTAGCGAGCAGGTGTTACTTGTTATTTACGCTCATGCTTTCTTGTTTTTCTCAGGGCGAAGATGATGGCCAACAGCTTCTGGTAAGATTTTCAATGTTACACAGTATTAATGTGATGAAGAGGCGAAGCTAAGCCGAAGCTACATCTGACTATTTGCATAATTTACTACTTTTCTTGCTTTTCTGCTGATCTCTCTTTATATTATAATGTCAAACATATATTTTTGTTTATCACTGATTGTCTTCACAGTTTTATCTTATTTAAAAATCATTAATTCCACGAGAAAGTCCAAACAAGGGGCGCTGATTTAGCTCAGCTGGTGGAGCAGACGCCACATATACAGAGGACGCAGTGGCAGCAGGCTAGACTCCCGCCCTCGGCCCTCTGCTGCATGTCATCCCCCACGCTCTTCTCCCAATATGTCCTGTCTCTCGTCAGCTGTCCTTTAAATAAAGGCAGAATAATCCAGAAAAAGGACAAAACCTAAAGCATAATTGCTTCACAATGGCTCCAACTTTATTTTTATGCTCCGATCCAACTTTTCAGGCCAACTGTGTGCCTCTGTGTGCAAAAAATAAAAAAAATTTTGAGTCTTTAATTTTGTTTTTTTAAACAATATACAAACCACAATAACTTTACAAAAGCACTTAAAACTTAATGAATTAGTAGACAATAACATTAAGACGTTACAATTACTATAATACAAATAAACAATCCTAAATAAAGACAAATAAACACCAGTATTAATTGAGAGATGTCTAATGTGGTCCCGCAGACGTTCATTCAATCACGTGAGGTGGGAGATTCTCCATGTAGCTAATTAAAGGCTGCCATATTTTATAGAACAAATGTATCTTATTCCTCAGTGAGTAAATGATCTTTTCCAGAGGTGTGCAACTGCTCACCTCCGAGAGGCCGCAGTCCATCTGCGATAGCCAGCAAGATTTCTGTAAGCTTGATGGAGTCACTATGTATACGATTAGAGTTTGAGAGGTTGCCCAAAAGGAATATCTCGGGATCCATTGGGAAAGTAACTCCATCCAACTTTCTAAAACAAAATGAAAGGGGCACCGGTTTAGCTCAGCAGTTATACAGACGCTACAGTCCTGTATGCAGCGACCCCTGGTTCCACTCCCACCCTCGGCCCCCTGCCGCATTTCATCCCCTCTCTCGCTTCCCTTGTTTCCGACGCTATCCTCTGTCCTCTCTCGCTCTCTCTCTCAATGAGGGTATGTTAATTAAAACAAAATTAAACTGCAAACCAAAAGAAGGAAAAGTAAAACACCTCTTAAGTGCTGACACTTTTGTCCCCGCCATGCAGGCAGGGTCTCTCCTAATTCAAAATCCTGTTTTCCTTTTTAGTGACCAGCTGTGCCAGCTGAATCATACATTCAGGAAGAACTGCCGCGTGGCCGTCAAGACCACCAACTTCTACTGGTTGGTGCTTCTGCTGGTGTTTCTCAACACGGTGGCCAGCGCCTCTGAGCATTACGGACAGCCCAAGTGGCTCACAGAGATGCAAGGTAAGAATCCAGTCGCTCTTTAATGTTTTCTTTTCATTCCTGATCCCACGCAGCCTTACACTCAAGTCTTCCTTTCTGTTTGCCCCTCAGAGCGAGCCAACAAGATCCTGCTGCTGCTCTTCACCCTGGAGATGTTGATGAAGATGTACGCCTTCGGCCTGCAGATCTACTTCATGGCTCTGTTCAACCGCTTCGATTGCTTCGTGGTGTGCGGCGGCATCCTCGAGACGCTGCTCGTGGAAATGGACGTCATCCCGCCCATCGGCATCTCTGTGCTGCGCTGCATCCGACTGCTCAGGATATTCAAGATGACTCGGTAACTGTGCCAGAGTTTAGTCGAGAAGTATCTGGAGCTTTAAGTCGGCAGTCACATCGATTTATCTGCTGGTTTTTTTTCATACACCTGACATTTGATTTTGTTATTCCCAGGCACTGGGCTGCTCTGTCCGACCTCGTCAACTCGCTGCTCAACTCCATGAAAGCTATCTGCTCCCTGCTGCTCCTGCTCTTCCTCTTCCTCATCATCTTCGCGCTGCTCGGCATGCAGCTGTTTGGAGGCAAATTCAACTTTGACGAGACTCAGATGAAGAGAAGCACTTTTGACTCCTTCCCTCAGGCTCTGCTCACATGTTTCCAGGTGACTCAGATCGCCTCGATACCTCACAATGTTACTACCCTCTGTAGTATTTTATTTATAGTGGTGTAAATAACTGTCTCCCCCTCTGTTTCTGTACAGATCCTCACTGGAGAGGACTGGAACGCTGTGATGTATGACGGTATCATGGCGTACGGCGGGCCGATCTTCCCCAACATGGTGGTGTGCATTTACTTTGTCATCCTCTTCGTCTGTGGTAACTGTATCCTTTCCTGTGTTTGTGCACTAACGGTCTGAGTCCTGTCGGAGCTTTAAAGGTTCAGTGTGTGATGTAGGAGGATCGATGGGGAGAGTTAAACGCTCTTTGATTTAATCCTGAATTCTGTGATCAGACATCCTGCTCAATGTCTTCTTGGCTATCGCTGTCGACAACTTGGCAGGAGGCGGCGGGAAGACAAAAGTCGAGTAAGCGTGATGATGATTTTTTTAATGTCAATAATGATGCTGAGCAGTGCGCACATTAATCACTGAGACATCTTTTTAATCCGCTCTGCACTTACACTGATCAGTTTATTAAACACAACAAACAGCACGAGCTCAGCTTCACTGCAGTTTGTGTTTTCAGAGAGAAAAAGGAAGAAGAAGAAGAGTGGGATGAGGATGAAGAGAAAGAGGATGAAGATGCTGGGGTAGAGGATCTTTTCACTGCAACATATTTGACTTTTTTAAAAAGAGAGCAAAACGACAGCAGCTGATCTTTTGTGTTGTTTGCAGAACGAGGAGGACGACTGGCAGGAGAACGAGGAGCTGAGGGCCATCGAGGGACTGGAGGGTGAGTCTGACGGACGATCACACAGCAGACATGTAAGGTTTAGATGTGAACTGTCTCTTATACTTGCTCTTTATTCCATTGCAGGAGTTGCTCCGTTAAAGCCTGAGTTCTCAGGGCCCAAAGAGAAGATCGTCCCAATCCCAGATGGAAGCTCCTTCTTCATCCTTGGAAAGAAAAACTGGTAATCTGAAAGAATACGTGCATTATCCAACGATTAAAGAGCAGCTCCAGTCAAGTTTTAGGACATATAAAATGCTCTGACTGAAATAATAAATGTTGTCTGATATGTTTAATTACCTTGTAAAAATCCTCCCAAGGCATCTCCTCCTTCTACCTCATTAAAAAATCCTGATTCTGCATAGGCACCGCCAACTATGCAAATTTCTAACGCCCCCCTCTGTCACGAAAACAAAACACGTCTCTGCCATCGTTTGGCGGCAACTTATTGAAACTTAGATAGCTTGTAGCAGTAGTAGTAACGCTGCAAAAATTACGATGATGATTAAAGCTGGATTACGCATCGCCGAAGTGGTTGCCATAGGTTACACATAATGATATGCATAGCGTCACCCCAGCCATTAACGGGATTGGCTCCTTAGGTTTGTGACGTCTCAAACCTGCCAGTCTTAAAACGTGTTGTTCAGCCTGTCCTTGGTACACTGCAGTTTAAAAGCAGACAGGCCCAGCCATGGAGACGACTGCTCATGTTGTCCCTGATATGTCTTGTAGCACGTGAAGAACACCACATGGAGATGTTTACAAGGTTAAACAAGGTTAAGGTCTTTAAACAGTAGGGTGTGTTATATGCTTTAAAACACAGAATAAAGACTCTACTTTTCTTTGTAATTCTGTTCCCATTCTCAGTTTGCGAGTTGCCTGCCACAACCTCATCCATCACCCGTACTTCACCAACTTCATCCTCATCTTCATCATCCTCAGTAGTATTTCTCTGGCTGCTGAAGATCCAATCAAATCCCACTCATTCAGAAACATTGTAAGACCGAACACGTCAGACAAACTCCATATCCATTACCTCCAAATACACAAGTTTGAATACTGATTCTAATTTCTTTTATCCCCAGGTGCTCGGTTACGCCGATTATGTTTTCACCTCAGTCTTCACCGTGGAGATCGTACTAAAGGTAACTGCTCTGCTCTAGTGTATTTAACATCAGCCGTTATAGTTTCTAACTTTATTTTGTCACCTCTAGATGACGGTCTACGGAGCGTTTCTGCACACCGGCTCCTTCTGCAGAAACGCCTTCAACCTTCTCGACCTGCTGGTCGTCAGCGTGTCGCTCACGTCTTTCTTCCTGCAGTGAGTAAAAGAAACCTGTCAGACACAAAGTGCACACGGCTGTCTTCTGACAGAGAAAATCAATAGAAGTCCATGTTGTGTAGCAGTGATGTGTAGAAGCCTCATTAAAGCAGTGGTTCTCAGGTGTTTTTCTCCCATGTCCCCCCTTCAGAGGCCTGAAACAAATAGATCAATATTTAAAAATTTTGCATGTTTTCCATATCTGTCAATTGGTGTTTTATATTCGCCCTTTTCCCACTCTTTACTGTAACTGCTAGACAACACATCTTATTTCATCTTATCTAATAATAAGTCGGAAGATACTTTATCATTTTTACCAGTGTAGCTGCTTTGTTTTCTTGACTTTAATTGTCTTTGTTGCTCTCAGTTCGAGTGCGATCTCTGTGGTCAAGATTCTCCGAGTGCTGCGAGTGCTCAGGCCTCTCCGAGCCATCAACAGAGCCAAGGGACTCAAGGTAAACCGTTCAAATGACATATTAAGTAGGATAGCATTGATCACACACTTATTGTGTTCATAGAAGCAGCGCTCAGTTTTCATGCTCCACACATCTGGAACAAACTCCCAGAAAGATATATTTATATATATATTTTCTATTACTGCACTGTAACTTTTATTCTTATATTTTATAACAGTCTTTTTATATTTTAGCGTCTGTTTAAGCTGTTAATATATTTGATCTTCACTTTGCTTTTTAAGGTCGGGCTCATTTATAATGTGTCTTGTGTAAAGAACTTTGAATTGTCTTGTTGCTGAAATGTGCTGTATAAATAAACTTGCCTTACCTTGCCTGGCCCATCTTTTATCTTATATTTAAAGTATGTTGTTCTTTTTGCTATTTAAAGCTAACACACGTCCTCTCTTGTCCGTGTGTCCACAGAACGTGGTGCAGTGCGTGTTCGTGGCGATCCGCACCATCGGCAACATCCTAATTGTCACAACGCTCCTTCAGTTCATGTTTGCCTGCATTGGAGTTCAGCTCTTTAAGGTTCGCGTTCACGCTGTCAGCCATTTTTTATTTCTACTCTCAGCGTTCACTCTGTTAGAAGCAAACTTAATACAGCTGCTCTGCTACAAGGTCTGTGTTTCTGATGCCTGTAATGTTCAGTTTTTGTTGACACTGTTGCACAGAGATAAATAAAATTGCATGCTTTATTATGAAGGTTTTAGTTGTAGTGATTATACTCAGAGGTCTTTCTGATTGTCTGCCTCCATCATGTAGAGAATTGTGTAGGGGACTAAAAATAGAAACACCTCTCATTAGAATGAACTCGAGCTCAACCCTACTTTTAAGTAGCTAATCAATAATAAATTACTGAATTTAAATATTTCTAACACTGTCAACTAAACAGTGTAATCTTTGCAAAG
The DNA here is from genome assembly GCF_022749685.1 of Semicossyphus pulcher. Classification (NCBI taxonomy): domain Eukaryota; kingdom Metazoa; phylum Chordata; class Actinopteri; order Labriformes; family Labridae; genus Semicossyphus; species Semicossyphus pulcher. The sequence goes on from NW_027211637.1 coordinate 25,421,414, forward strand.
ATAGATTTTTCTCTACCTCACAGGATTTAAAAGGCAAATAGCCTGTGAGTATTTAAATGTTGTAACCCTCCTGTGTTTCATGCCGCAGGGCCGATTCTACAGCTGCACAGATGAAGCCAAACACACTCCTGATGAGTGCAAGTCAGTTTTCTTCATTCCTCTACACAATGTAATAACACACGAGATGCCGTCACTGTAACACGATGTTCGCATGTGTCTTTAACTCCAGGGGAACGTTTGTGGTGTATAAAGACGGCGACATGAACCACCCCATGGTGAGAGAGAGGATCTGGGAGAACAGCGACTTCAACTTCGACAACGTGCTGATGGGCATGCTGGCTCTGTTCACCGTGTCCACATTTGAAGGCTGGCCACAGTGAGTTGTTACTTTACAGACATTTTAATTAGAGATAGACCGATATGGTTTTTTCAGGGCCGATACCGATACCTATTATTAGTAGTCAAGGAGGCCAATAACCGATATTTGGAGCTGATATTTATTTGCAGTAAAAGTGAAAATATTGGCGTCAAAATTTTGAATAATACAAACTCCAACACTTAATTTTGTTTAAATGCCTTTAAGCATATGTTTATTAAACAAACAAACAAAAAGCGCAGGGAGTTCCCAGGGTCAGCAGCATCTCTTATAAAGTTAACTGAAAATGTGAAAATAAATAAATAAATAAATAATAACTTCCTGAAGTTTTATAAGGTAAATAAAACAAAGTTAAATAAAATTTGCAAAGAAATGAACTTTTTCTCCCCCCTCGCCGTGTGTGTGAGCACTCTGCACTTATATCGGCCGTCGGATAAAAATAAATAAATAAATAAAAATAAAATAAAATAAAAAATGGCCGATGCCAATATGCGTCAAAATGCCGAATATCGGCGCCGATAATCGGTCGATCCCTAATTTTAATGCAGAGAATAAGGCTGATTATTATTCCATATTTTATATTGTCGATAAATCCCAGAACAAGGGACTAGTCGTCACTTTCCTTCAGCCTGTCTTACATTCTTCTGAAATTCTGAATCTTAAAAAGAATTATAACAAATATAGAGTTACATTATTTCATTAAATGTCTGTTATTACCTAAAAGAGCAGGTTATTGTAGGTTTAAGAACACATTAATGTAGAAGTTCAGAGTGCATTTGCTGGGACTACTTTCAGCAGCGTATTAATACATATGTGATGCTCTAGTGATGCTGTAGGTGTTAAATAGTTTCTGGAAAGCAGAACAGAGGAATAAACTGACAGGTGATACTTGTTGATAGATTTGTGTTATTGATTGATTTGGTCTTCTTATGAGTTTTTAGTTTTATATTCTTAAATCAATGTTTGACCAAATAATGTTTTCGTTAAAGCTCCTGTGAGGAACTTTGAGTTTGTGTTGATTTTGGCGCCCCCTGTGGACAAAGCCACACCTCTTATCTCATTGCTGATTTTGTCCTGTTCATGCTTAAGTGGTGGTTTTTAAAAATCTCATCCTGCTTTCTTTAACAGTCATATGTGTCACTCTCCTTAAATATTTGACCTAGAAAATGTAAACAAAGGCAGCGTGCAGTTAATCGCTTCGTCCGACACCTACCCCCCACCAGCAGTTTCAGCCATTAAAAATAACTACATAGAAATAATCTTGTCACTGATGGTCTGGTTTGTTTTTGTTGCTCATATAGAGTCATCAGAATTAATTTCAGTCTGTTTCATGAGCAGCGAAAAACTCCTCACAGGAGCTTTAATATAGGAGTTTATAGTGCATTTGCTGGGGACTATTTTAAGCAGCGAATTAATACATATGTGCTGCTCTAGTGATGTTTTTGGACAGAGGAGTAAAGTATATTAGGCTTTAGATAAACAGGTGATACTTGTTGATTAATTTTATTGTTTGTTTTGATCTTAAGTTTTATATTCTTAAAATCAATGTTTGATTAAATAATGTTTCCTCACTGTTATTTTTTTGTATAAAGGCTCCTTTACCGGGCCGTTGACGCTAACGCCATCAACCGAGGGCCCATTTACAATTACCGCGTGGAAATCTCCATCTTCTTCATCATCTACATCATCATCATCGCCTTCTTCATGATGAACATCTTCGTGGGTTTCGTCATCATCACGTTTCGAGAGCAAGGAGAGGCGGAATTCAAAAACTGTGAACTCAACAAAAACCAGGTAAAACTTTAATATATAATTATAATAAAACAATCATTTATGTGTTTTATGTTTGTGTAATTGTTCTCCTTTTCTGCCTCTCCAGCGTCAGTGTGTGTACTACGCCCTGAAAGCTCAACCTATAAAGATTTACATCCCTAAAAACCCGTCTCAGCTCAAATTCTGGAAAATCATCAACTCCAGCCAGTTTGAATACGTCATGTTCGTGCTGATTCTGGGAAACACCCTCACACTGGCTATTCAGGTAACATTTCACACAACACTGTCATTAGGTACACAAACATAAACCTGTTTCAGTGCTGTGACTTTGTGCTGATTTCCTCTCCCAGCATTACGAGCAGTCCAAACTCTTCACCTCCGTCATGGACATCCTCAACATGATCTTCACTGTGGTGTTCACTATAGAGATGATCATCAAGCTGCTGGCTCTGCGGGCTCATGTGAGTGTTTAAATGTTAAAGATAACATTCACAATGATCGTCCGTGCTGTTGTTTGTGACGCCACGTTGCTTCTTCTGCACTTTGCAGCATTATTTCATCGATCCCTGGAACTCATTTGATGCTTTGATCGTGGTGGGGAGCGTGTTGGATATCGCGGTCTCTGAGTTTAGCGTAAGTGTTTTTTCCACACGTTAAGCTCCATTAGCTGATGAATGAAAATGAGGATGCTATTATTGTACAAACAAAGTTTAAAAGTTCATAATGCCACCGTTTTTATAACATTGCTCTGTTTTCTACAGCTGTAACAAAAAAGTAAAAATATCCATCTGAGAATTCAAATAATGATGTTTTTCGGCAAAATACTTTAATTACCTTAAAAACATCTCCTTCGTCTCCCTCATTAAAAATTCCTGAATCTGCATAGGCCCCGCCCACTATGTGCTACGTTTCTCCTTTTGTAAAAAAAAAACAAAACCACATCTCTGCCATCGTTTAGTGGCGACTTGTTGAAACTTAGCTAGCTTGAAATGTAGTAATTAGCAGTAACGTTAACGTTAGTAGTCAGTAGTGAGTTTGATGACGGTTACAGCTGGCTCGCGCATCGCCGAAGTGGTTGCCATAGGTTGCACATAATGATATTCATAGCGTCACCCCGTCTATTAACGGGATTGGCTCCTTAGGTTTGTGACATCACAAACCCTGCCAATCAGAAAACGTGTTGTTCAGCCTGTCCTTGGTACACTGCAGTTTAAAAGCAGACAGGCCCAGCCATGGAGGTGACTGCTGATGTTGTCCCTGATATGTCTTGTAGCACATGAAGAACACCACATGGAGATGTTTACAAGGTTAAACACTTGATTTTGACTGCGGGGGGTCTTTAATCAAACAAACGTTACAATAGTTCAGTATCTTCAGTGTATACTGTAATTAAAGCTCTTGCAGCACTCATGTTGACGATGATTTACCCTAAAAATGTCACTAACTTTATCTTTTAAATCTCTTCCTCTCGCATGTCGTTGATAACCTGATGTATGGATCCAGGGAGGAGGCGGCCACGGAGAGGTAAGAGCCGAGCATAACAACTGCAACTCCACGTGTGTCTTATGATTATACTGTCATATACTACGCATGCAACCAACGTTACACATATATTTATCTATCACACCTGTTGTTGTAGGGCGGTGGTAAAGGAGAGAGCGGAAAGGTGTCCATCACGTTCTTCCGTTTGTTCCGAGTCTTGAGGTTGGTTAAACTGCTGAGCAAAGGAGAAGGCATTCGAACCCTCCTGTGGACTTTTGTCAAGTCCCTCCAGGTCAGTGCGACAAAGAGAGAATTATTTTACCTGACACATAAGGTTCACTACAGTGTGCACTTATGTTTCCTGTACACCCCTGTTTTTGTAATCATGATCTTTATTGTGCTCAGGCCCTGCCGTATGTTGGCCTGCTCATCGCCATGATCTTCTTCATCTACGCTGTGATCGGCATGCAGGTGAGGTGCTCCGCTCTAAATTAAGACTTTAAAAGGTTTCATTTTCACCCTTTAATGAACAACAAAGCTGTGTCGCACACACAACACATTCTGACCAGCGAGTTTCTCTTCCTCATATTGACCCTGTCGTTGTTTCTCACTGTTCTCCTTTCAGACGTTTGGGAGGGTTGCCATTGATGACAACACACATATCAACAGAAACTGCAACTTCCAGACTTTCTTCATGGCTGTTCTGGTGCTCTTCAGGTGAGCCATGTCAGCCTGAAAGAGACAAATGCTCAGGGTGTTTTCAGACTATACATTTCCTAACTATAACTTCATATCTGCTATAAAGTAAAGCACCAATTCAAAGGGCCTCATGCAGCAGCATTCTCTTAGATTTCTCTTAGAATTGGAGGCCGGTGACCAAATGTTGCAGGTTAGGTCGCAGGTTAAGGAGAGCTAGCTCCCCCTAAACACTATACAAGCAGGTGTTCTTCCATACTGTGGCACGTGCCTCAAGAATTGGAGTCCAAAAAATAAATATATTCTGTTGAGTGTCAGTGCTTGTGTTACCAAGCTAAGGGTAACACATTTGTGATGTTGTCAGCAGAGACACAGTGTATCTGAAATTAAAAGAAAATTATTCAACATAAAAATGTAAGCAAGACAATGCATCGACACGCAACACTCCATAATGGCGAAATTATATGATATTTAGGAATAATGTTTTTTTTCCCCCCAGTTATAAGAGGCAGGTCGTGTGCAGGTTCTGCATGTGTATGTGTGACTGGGGTTCAAGTGTGTGTGGTTCAGGGGTTAGGGATTTGTTGGTAGAGGTGTTGGGTGGGTTTAAGTGAGGGGGAAGGGAGTGCAGTAACTTTTGGCCTCCTGAACCACACACTTGACCGCACAGGGAGGTCCCCAAGAGGAGAGATATATCGATAAATAGAAAATAAGAAATTTAACAGATGCATTGTAGTGGCCATAGGCAGTTAGAAAAATGAACATATGTAATACATAGAAGCATTAGTAGAAGTGATAGGAGTGGGCACTGGCTCACAGGCAGAGGGGTTTGTAATATTAATGCTCAATGTATTCTGTCACTATGAAAGGATTTAGCATTTAATGTTTTTAAATCGTAACTTATTTTTCCTTGTGTCTGTGAAACAGCTTCTTAAATGTGAAACGAGATGGTTTTTTTTAATATAACCACTCGTAAAATATTCTTTAGAGCAAAAATAACAGAACATGATGAACCCCAGGAATAACTTTCCTTATTTCAGACACAGGTCCATATCAAAACACAATACATACAATAAAAGACAAAGACAACAAACAGATTTATGTGATTTAAAACACATTAAAACAATTTTTCCAAAGGAAGAAAAACACCTTGTGTCTACATTTTTAGAGTCAGATAATGAACAGGTACTAGCATGATAACTGATCGTGGATGTAAACAAAAATTAGAGGAAATTTGTTTGTATATCGCTTCCTGCATGAGGCCAAATATGATTTTTTTCCCCATTAAAGCAAAACATTTTAAAGATGCAGGAGACGGAGGAGCGCTTGACCGACTCTCACACGCTCTGTCCTTATAGGTGTGCCACAGGAGAGCAGTGGCAGGAGATTATGTTGGCAGCTCTCCCCGGCAGACGCTGTGACCCAGAAGCCGACACCGAGCCCGGGGAGGAGTTCTCCTGCGGGAGCAACCTGTCCTACATCTACTTCATCAGCTTCTTCATGCTCTGCGCCTACCTGGTGAGCAAGCCGGGGAGGATCGCAGATTCTTTCCATCTGATTTTTAATCACTCGGCCCTCAGATCGTTCTAAGGAGAACACTTTCCCTCCTTTGATAAAAAGGCCTCCTGACTACAAATTAATTTTCGGTTTAATTAATTCTGACTTGTGTTTTACAGGCTGTCAGGTCAAGTGGGATCAGAGTTAGATGAAAGAAGAGAGGGTGGTATTACAGCAAACGAGCAGTAGTAGTTTTAAAAAGCTAACCCCGTCTTCTCCAACTCCCAGCTCCGAGAAATCCTACACCCGGGGATTTTGTTAATCCAGACAGCAGAACCAAATCCAAACACACTCAAATCCTGATTTAAAGGCCGCTATATATTTTTGGTAACATTTATACGACCTAAGAGCTATTTTTAGACATTAAAGAGGTTAAATGAAGGTGACTTCAATCCTGGAGGACGAGTGAGAGCAGAGTCTAATCTGAAGTAAAGAAACTCAAGCGTGGAAGCTCATTTATTTAGCTGTTGCAGATTTGTAGGTAAAGAGGTAAAGACTGGGATAAAATAGAGTATTGCTTGAGAAGATTAAATGCCTAAATCACCATCATGCTATTTAATAATAGGGCCAAGTCTGTACAATTTTATGATTACTTTATTTTGAAAAACAATTCTAACCCTTTTCTTCTCTTTAACTACACATTTTTCATTTATTGCACTCTGTGTCTTTAAATGTTTGGGACCATCAACATCCTTAAAGGGGCGGTAGTATGCTAATTTCAAGCTTCATATTTCACTCTGTGATACCTGTGGAGTCGCTTAGCATAATTTACAGTTAAAAAAACTTCCCCTCATACAGCCTCTGCCTGAAACGACTCAGTCAGCTCTGTCCATTTAAGAAACCCTGCCCCTACAAGCCCGCTTTCTTCTGATTGGCCAGCTCTCCGAAGCCTGCTGAGGCGGCACTTTGTGACATCACAAAGTGCAGCAGACTGAGCTGAGAAGCCTGGGGATTACTCCAACATACTTTTACCTACAGATTTGAAACTTCACCCACGTTTAGTTTTGACATTCAACATTGTAAAACTATAAATATATTAAAATGTGAACCAGCATAATACCCCCTCTTTAATCTTTTCATTGGTTAGGCAGTTTTATCAGTTTAATCTCTGTCCAGAGGGAGCTCAGTGTAGAGCCACTACTCCTTTGCATCAAAGGTGGTTCAGGCATCTGATTAGGATGGCTCCTGGGCGCCCCCCTGTGGAGGTTTGTCCAACTGGGAGGAGACCCAGTGGAAGACCCGGAGCTTGCTGGAGGGATTATATATCCCATCTGGCCTGGGGAGTGCCTCGGAATCCCACAGGAGATGGAGAACGTTGCTGGCGTGTGGGGGGATGTCCGGGTCACCTTGCTTAGCCTGCTGCCAATGTGACCCGGCCCCAGATAAGCGGAAGCTAATGGATAAAATCTCTGTGCATGCGATCACATTATTGTTCTCTTCATGGTTGTCTTTCAGTCCTTCTCTGGTTTCATCTGACTATCAGTCAGTGTGATTTCTGAGCTTCATCAGAGACACACTGGGAGCCGCAAACATTTGTTCTGCTCGTTTTTTGGAAACAATTTACACTATAAATCAAATGTATTTTCATGCCACCTTTCAAGCAGATCAAATGCGAGTCAGGGTGCTTTACGAACATTTAAGAAAAATGTAAGATGTTAAAAATGGATTTAGAGACTAATGCACAAAACAACAACAACAATATTACAAAATTCTACATAAAATGTATTACAGTGTGAGTGTGAAAAGTTGTCTGTCTCTATGTGTCAGCCCTGTGATTGGCTAGCGATCAGTCCAGGTGTTACGTTCCCCTGATTGGGCTAGGGGATGAGGGGAGTAACAATAAATTAAAACCCAGAAAAAAGAAGGGATGAACAAAGTATAGGCAAAGTTAAAGGTATTTATTTACAAATTAAGCAAAAATGGAACACAAAGCGAGCTTCTTCCAAAACAAACAAAAGAGAAGCTGTTCTATAAATCAAGACTATCAAACCCAAAATTCCGACTAACAAACACGAAGGCCTCGAAGACAGAACGCTCTCCTTCCACAAAAGGAGTATAGAAAAGCTATTTGACATCCAACACACATGAATGGCCCACTGGCCCTGGCTGTCTCCTCTAGGCTGCTCTTTATACTCTCTCCTGATTGCTGAATGAGTAACAGGTGAGCTTAATCACCTGCAGCAGCACCCAAGGAACACAAAGGGAGAGAGACACACAGAAAACAGGACACAAACTACACAACACTTTGGCACGTAACACCAGGGTGTACCCTGCCTCTCGCCCAGTGACAGCTGGGATAGGCTCCAGCCACACAGATAATGGATGGATGGATTTTAGGATTACATTATTACCATCAAACATTACTTTATTATTTTAGTTTGAAAGGTTGAACTTCCCCAATCAAAAGTCACACTTTTTAATGCTTACACTGTCTCTGTCCTTCCCTTTATCAAGATCATCAACTTGTTCATCGCTGTCATCATGGACAACTTTGAGTACCTGACGAGAGACTGGACCGTGCTCGGTACTCACCACCTGGACGAGTTCAAGAGAGTTTGGTCTGACTACGACCCAGAGGCCACGTAAGACTCATCTCTCTCTAAGCCCCAGCTTCTTTACAGGATGTTCTCATCCCTCACTCGTCTCTTTTCCTCTTGCAGCGGCCGAATAAAGCACATAGATGTCGTCACCATGCTGCGAAGGATTCAGCCTCCTCTCGGTTTTGGGAAACTGTGTCCTCATCGTGTTGCTTGCAGGGTAAGACAACATGAACCAAGTGCTTTACATTAGACGCTACGAGCATGAACAGAAACATGAATCTCACTGCTTCTGCCTCATCATCTTCTCCTCTCAGAGACTGGTTGCTATGAACGTCCCCCTGCACTCTGATGGGACGGTCACCTTCAATGCGACTCTGTTTGCTCTCGTACGAACCTCCCTCAAGATAAAGACTGAAGGTTAGACCTCACGCACAGACAGAAATATTTGCATGCTCTTTTTTGTATGGATTTAGTTTGCTATATGTTGTTAGGTGTCTTTTTCCCTTGATTGATTCGTTCCCTTTGCCTCCCTTCAGGCCCCATCGACCAGCAGAATGAAGAGCTGAAGCTGATCATCAAGAAGCTCTGGAAGCGCACAAAGCCCAAGCTCATAGATGAAGTCATTCCTCCCCCTAGAGGTGAGCCTTTGCATTGCAGCCAGGCCAGATGAAAAAATGTGACAGCAGACATCATCACAGTAAAATTCAAAATTAGCCATCAGTAACAAAACTGCATGGAAAGTATTCTATATTCCTAATAGTAGGAAACATTTATGTAATTCAGTTGTATATGGCACGTTTGTATTCTTCTCATCACTGCCTTTTTTTCCTTTCTCAGGTGATGAGGTGACCTGTGGAAAGTTTTACGCCAGCTTCCTGATTCAGGACTATTTCAAAAAGTACCGCAAGCGAAAGGAGAGGGAGAGGAAATCCAAAAGGAAGGACAAGGCTGCTTCTCTGCAGGTGATTTGTTTTGTCATTTTCACCCTGTTGCTTGCCTACAAAACAGCAACAAAAACGGCTCCTGCCCACCTGAGCTCCCTCATCCAGGTCTGCGCTCTGCCAATGAAAGACGCCTGGTACTCCCATCACAACAGGACACTAAGTCGCTAGCTAGACTCTTTCTTCTCCTCTGTCGCCCCCCGGTGGTGGAATGAGGTTACCAAACTCCTTTCGGTCCACAGAGTCCCTTTCACCTCTAAGAAGAAGCTAAAGACCCAGCTCTGAACACGTCTGCACTTAATGATATTGAAGCTATTGATGATGATGACATTGACCTTGTTGATGTTGTTGATGATATACTGTGTATATATATTTTAAAAAAAGACTTCGTAACGCCCTGCGAACTGTCTGTCGACACCATAGACTGTATAAAAAAATGGGCGACATGACAGCTCACTAAAAGTGAAGCCAAAACATTTGGAGCGCCCCCTGCTGACTGGCTGCAGTATAGGTCATAAAGCCCACCTCCTCCATGTTAACAGGTGGGACATGGGTCATTATAGTTAGTTCTTATCATGCTGATTTACGTCCAAGTGTTCATTTTTCTGACAAGTTTATTTTTAATTAGTTATTTGATGCTAAAAGGATGATTGACAGCTCTGTTGACAAATACAGCTCCTGCAGCCGATCAGTTCCGAATGGAAACATAACTAAAACAATCACTACAGTCATTGAAGTTTCCATATCTGTGAACGTTAACCTCAGACCAACACAGAGAAGCTGTTAAACACGCTGGCGTGCGAAACCTTGCTGCTTTTTCGGTAAGTTAAGTGTGTTTGGGTTAGCGGAAGTGGCTACGGCTGCTTCACAGCGGACTCTGGCTCCGTATGACGTCACCATCACAAGATGGCAGCGCCTATCGCAGGGGCTATATTGGCATCAATTTCGTACAATGGGAGCAGATGGAGACGCGTTGTCCATCTATATATACAGTCATTGGTCGACACCTGTGTCCAATCACAGTGGAAGCTGTTGCCACTTACTGACTTCGTTCCCTCCCGTCTTGATTGTTGCTTGTGCTGTATTAACTCTCAAAAGCATCTGCTAATTTAAATTGTAACATTGCAACTCTTAAAATTGCCTCCAAACATGTTTTACACCTTTATAAAGGTACTCAGCTTTGGGTCTAATATTCTCTTTACAAAAGAATATTATATGACCTTGTTTAAAATCCCCCAGTGAAAAACATCCAATAACGTAAATATGCAAATATCTGTTTTACTAGACACAAGATGTCTTGTAGTTCCCTTTAAAGTTTATTTTGAGCGTATGTGCAGCAGGGGGTTTAAAGCTAAGTAGTGGATGATGTGATGTCATAAATCCTGCCCATATGAACACGTGTTAAACTCAGATTTAACTCGAGGAGAGAGAGATCTTCTCCCTTCAGCAGATGAGTGTGGAGCTATCTTCTGCACATCTATAATTCTGCATGGAGAAGATCAAACACCCAAATGGAGTAACAAGAGGATATTTCCTAGAAACACTTGGAGTATATGAATGCTTCTAAGTACGTTTGTGTTTTCTCAGCAAGGGCTGCGGACGCTGCAGGACCTGGCTCCGGAGATGCGTCTGGCGATGGTCTGCGACCTTGAAGAAGAGGAGGGACTGGAGGGAGAGATGACAGGGGATGAGATATTTGACAGTGAGCACGGTACATCAGCGGCCACCACGCCGGCCACCACGCCGCTGCCACCTTTGGACATGCTTATTGAGCAGACTGTGTTCATGGAGCCCGCACCAGCCGACGACGGCGTGATCACAGAGCAGGTGACGGGCCTGCAGGAGCACCAGAGACCTGGATCAGAGCTGGCAGGCATCAGCGTTGTAATAGAGCAGCCTGTGCGGTCTGATCCCCTGCCCATCAGGTGTGTCTCTCTAATTTAATGTAAAGCTTTCTTTAGTGAATAACAACTTCACACATTGGCTGTGCGATAAGTTATATCTTAAACCTTGCGTTCTGTCTCGTTCAGGATGGACTCAATCACCGAGTCACCCCTTCCTCCTCCTCCTCCTCCTCCTCCTCCTCCCCCTGTAGTGGAAGAAGCAGCTCCTGTAGTTGAAGAAGCAGCTGTTGCAGTTACAACCGTAGAAGCTGAGCCGGTTTATTACAGTGAAGTTGAGGCTGCAACTCCGGCACCAGTAGACAGGTAAGAAACGAGCAAGAGTGAGTAATGTGGTGCATTGCATGTGTAATAAATGAATTTATAAATAAAGGAATAGCTTGAATAAACTTATTCACTATCTTGCCAAAACTTAGATTAGAGGTTAGTCGGTGATCTTTAAAGGCGCTGGAAGGCGGATGTTTTTACACAACAACAGGGCCAGCTTTCTGTCTCACCCTTTTTCCACTTTATGCTAAGCTAAGCTAACTGTTTCCTGGCTATAGCTTCACATTTTCCTGACAAATGACCAGACAGACAGACTGTAAGTAAGAACAGGACAGAGCGACAGTGACTCTTGGGTTTTTGACAACTCTTTCAAAAGCCTCAAGTTCTGCATTCTGGCCGTCGCCATCTTGGGGTTTTTTTTGGGGAGCCAGAAATGACCATATTTGGACGACCAAAATGAGCGTCATGCTGTTTTGAGAAGACCTGAAACCAAATCATGTTGAAAATGTTTACTGAGGTTATAAGTAAGCTAAGAAGTAGCATCTTTTTCTTATAGAATTCTAAACAATATAACCAATTAATTCCAGTGTAGTCGCCCCCTGCTGGCCATTAAAAGAATTCCGCTTTGAGACACTTGCATATTGGCTTTTCTTTTGAAACGAGGTTACATTCACTTCTTATGTACAGTCTATGAGAGATTGGTATCTTCTCATCCAAGCCTTAGAAGCAGGTTAGCAAATAGTGTATTAAAAAGTGGCTACCTTTGTGTACATTAAATCCTGCTCAAACTCTTTCTTTGTTTGTATCTTCTAGTTATGTGTATCCAGAAGCTCCCTCTCCTTTACCGCCTGACGCAGGCTGCATTGAGCAGAGCCAGGAGAGGGCGATCAGCATCGGGGAGATCCCCTACGAGAATCACAATGCCAATGGGTTTGAAAGCAACGGTTATAACGGCACCGACATGAACGGAGGCAGTGTTGCTGCAAGCCCCACTCCCTATAGCACGAATGGATATGATGGGAATGGATACACAGGTTACAATGACAATGGCAGCACCTTCAACGGTAACGGAACTACATACAATGAAAACGGCAGCAGTGTCAGTGGTTACACTGGGAATGGCATCAATGGGAAGGAGAATGGCAGCACAGGGTTTGTCAGGCGACGACTACTTCCTGCCATACCGAGAGGTGAGGAACATACATTTTTATCCTTTTTCACGAGTGGCTAATCCCGCCATGCTAATGCTAAATCTCTCCTCATGCATCCGGGCCAGTTTCCTAACACTCCCTCTTATTGTTACAGGCCGTGCACCTGCTTTTAACTTCCAGTGTCTGAGGCCACAGAGCAGTATGGACAACTTGCCCGTCCCAGGGAACTACCGCGGAAACACATCCCCAACCAGATCCCGTTTACAGGTAGACAGCTCACACACACACACACACACACATTCATTATGTCTGACACCGAGCCTGCCTCATCCTGATTCTCCTGTCTTTCCCTTCTCTCTCGTGTCAGACTCAGCAAAGCCTCCCAGACTCTCGGCCCAGCAGCGTGTCCTCAATGTCAACTGCCTCCTGGGTGAACACAGCGGGAGCCGGCGCCACTCCCATCCCCGGAATACTCGCCCCCTCAGGACGCAGGGGCAAGCTCATCTACACCCCCATGATGCTGGTGGACGAAACCACCGGCACCAGCCAGCCGCTGTGGAGCGACGGCACAGCCAGCCTCCCTGCAGGAGCCCGTCCTGGCTTGTACCCAGGTCAGACCAGGACCTTCACCAGCGTGAGGATGCCACCGGCCAATCAGAGCTTCATCGACAAAGGCAGTGCAGACAGTCTGGTCGAGTCGGTGAGTAAGAGAACCTGAAGCAAACACCTGCATGTTAAAACTTAAACACATATTTCCCACCTATACCTGTTTTTAGCAGTATTAAAGGATACGTTTATAGTTTCTGAAGTCTATTTTAAAGCAATAGTAAATACTGAAAAATGTCTGAAAAATGTTTGGAAGATACTCACTTGATTTTCTTACTAAGACGGCTGAAGCATCATAGTAGATGTATATAGATATATTAGATGGATTCCTGCTAGAAAAAAACACAGAATTGGATCTTGTAAGTATAGTTAGCAAGTTGTTATTGCAGATTGGAACCCGGACATGCCCTCTATACATTATCCCGCTTATTACACAGCTTTTTACGTAGGAAATCAAATCGATTTGGAAGTGATTTTATTAATCTAAAATGATTATTTTTCCGTTTTCTAGTCCGAGAAAATAGTCTGAGCTGTGTCCATAGCAACGGTTAACTCTTAAGCCTTCTTTAAATAGGCTAACCACGCTAATATTGCTCACATACAACTGAGCTAAGCTAACTGTACTCACATGAACTGGAAACATTTAATCTGATGGTGAAGTCAGACAAGTTGAATCACCTGATTGAGGTTTTCTCGTCACTGTCGGCGTCTGTTGACATTTTCTTCTCCATCCACTGTCTTTAAACACCGCTGTATCCCAAATGTGTCACATTTACCGGACTTCTTTGGCGGATTTATATGATTACAGTTGTGGTGGCGATTTTCTGATGACGAGACCAATAAAGTTCTTAGGGAAACAAAGTTGTCTTTTGATGTCATTTAATTGAAGAATATTAAAAGATGAGTAAAAGCAAATAACAACTCGAGCTGGGCCAGATCAGTACTACACAGAACGCAGCTGTCTGACTGACTGACACAGACTCAAGGTTCACAGTGTATTTTATACATTTCAGATAGAATTCCTTCTCACTGAGACAAAGCTACATGTCATTGTTATGACTTTAGCTGAGGCGCCTGACTATCTAGAGTTTACCCTTGGCCTTGGAGGTCTCAGCCCAGACAAGGCTACCAACTATCTCTCGAGGACAGAAGGAGCAACAGTAATTCATGCACAAGACCCTGGAGAGGAGCAGACAATACATATCCTTAAAATCAACCTTAGCTGATTATACCATGATTATTGATTCTAGAGTAATAAAGAAATCAAACACCTGATCAAACAGGTTAACATAAAAATTTCCTTCACAACAGTTAGTCCTCCGGATTGTGTGATTAGACCTGCATCCCTAGCAACGGTCTGTTTGAGAAAGAACAGACCTCGGAATGCTGAAATTAACCAATCAGGATCAAGTATTTAACACAGCCATGTAATAACGGTCAATATGAACTTGAGGAATGATTACAGCAACCTGTTTAAGGGCCCGATCAGACAGGACGCGCTTTGCAGGCTGTAAAACGTGAGGCGCACCGCACTGCCTTTTTTGTGGAAGTAAACACCCGATCAGACAGAGCACGTTTTAGCAGCTGGGGGCGGCTTTTTTTCCTACTGTTGTTAAGGCAACCACCGAATCATTAGCTGTCATTAACCTAACCGTTACATTGTAAACGGACAGAAGGCTCGCCTTTCCTTTAATCCGATTGGACAAGGAGAAAAAACGCCCATGACGTCGGGCGCTTTTCTGCTTTGAGTTGAAGTTTTTTCAACTCGAGGCGCTCGGAGCGTTTCTTCAAAAACGCGAGGCGCACAGCGCGCAAAAAGCGTCCCTCTCATTGAAAACAATGACAAAAAAGCCGCCCCCAGCTGCTATTACGCGTCCTGTCTGATCGTGCCCTTAGGCTTCAAAAACTGTGAAACTACCCTTTAAAATACCAGGTTATGCATGCTTTGCTATACACTGTAAATACTACATATCATACACATTAAGAAAAAGGCTAAATAACCCTAAATATCAACAGTAAAAAGACGATACTGGCTGTTAATGCTGACATTAGCTGATACATTTTGATGCTTATATATTGTGACTCTACTGTGAGAAAGTCCTAATCTTTTCATTCTCCCAAGTGTAAATACAAATACATTTGCTGCTATCTTACTGTTTACATTATGATAACAAAAAAGACCAGAGGGCACTTCAGTTTGGCAAAGTGACTTTTCAGCGCTTACAACTTGTTGGAGATAATCAGATTGACATGCATGTTATGTTTGAGTGGCAGAGACAAAACTGGCTAAAAACATAATCCCTGCGTTACATCATCATCATTGTTCTACTTTTTTTTTGTCTTGCTCATTTCAGATCTTGATCTCCGAGGGTCTCGGTATTTACGCCAGGGACCCAAAGTTTGTGAGCTTTGCCAAGCGGGAGATCGCAGAAGCCTGCCACATGAGCCTGGACGAGATGGAGAACGCCGCCGCCGACCTCATAGTGCGCGGGGCCAGTCAGTCCATGTCTCGCTTTGAGGAAGAGCTGGCTGATGAAATGAACTGTGTTATTTCCTACTGAAATAAGTGTGTGAAAAAGTGAGGTAAATCGGGTGTGTTTATGTCTGTTGTGGAGATGAAGGCTTGGGAAAGGACAGCGTGTGTGTGTAGGAATGGTGTGAAACAAATGGGACATGAATTTTCCTTCAAGGTAAAATGTCTTTGGTAAGAAATGCTTTTATTTATGAATGCCAAAACACACATACACAGAACTCCACACACACACACACACACACACACACACACACACTGATAAGAACACATGTGCACAGCATGTGGCAGAACTCAACACCACGACTGTTCGCAGAAGAATCCACTGCGACAGAAACTGGTTCCTATTATAACTAAGGAGCATTTTTTTTGTACTGTACTTAAAATTTTGTCACTTTATACCCCTGTACATACTGTAAAAATAGAATATATTAAAAGTCTAAGATAAAAACACATTCATACTTTGTTACACATGTAATGAGAACCAGCTGAAACCACTGGTTTGAGACTGCTCCACGGCGTCATTTAAATATCGTCTCATTTTAAACATGCAAACATAGCACAGATTTGTTTGCTGATTTTTGCAACTATAAATAAAAAAGTTATGTTTTCTCAAATGTTATGCTTGTTTTTTTCTAATAGCCATAGTATTTATTCTGCAGTGATAACACACCAGTCGACACATTGCACTTTAGCTGAAAGGTCCTTTAGGTTCACGTTTTGGCCTCACAGCGCAGCAGCGCAATAATGGATGTTAAAACCGCAGCAAAAGATACAAGAGTGAATTATGTAATCAGCCATTAATGGAGCGGCAGATGGACAACATCTGGGTTTCATTTCCCCTTTAAGACAAAAAGAATCATGCAAAGCGGTAACCCACGTGTATCTGTTGTTTGATGCTAAATTAAACATTGTATTCTTTCTTTGTAGTCATTGGTGGGCGTAGGGTGTCTGAGGGGAAGGGGCACCAGCTTAAAGAAAGTCATAATGCATTTATACTGTTGGAGACCTGTCCCTGAACACCTCACAGCTGTAATAAAAACAAGCTAGAAACATTTGAACCTTTCAGAGGCCATTTTCCAGCATGAAGGTAAGTATCATGTATCTCCACTGGAAGGGCACCACAGAGGGCACTTCATCATGTTTTATGTACCAAGGGCATCCAAAAGGGCTCTTTGCAAAAAAGAAAAAGTGTACGTCAATACATTTTCTGAACTAAAAGGGCACTGTCAAGTTTTCTCCATTGGTCGGGCTCCATACAGGGCATTCAAATACGTTTTCTCCTCTGCAAGGGCACCAGAGGGCACTTTATGACAGTTTCTCCACTCAAGGGGCGATCATCCTCACACATCCACTGTGGAGTCTTTCCGCTCTCTGGGGACCATCATCAGCAAGGACCTCAAGTGGGAGCTGAACATCGGCCCCTTCATCCAAAAGGGACAGCAGAGGGTGTACTTCCTGCGGCAGCTGAAGAAGTTCAACCTGCCAAAGACAATGATGGTGCACTTCTACACCCCCCATCAGTGACTCCATCCTCTACCTGCTCCATCACCGTCTGGTACATTGTTGCCACTGCCAAGGACAAGTGCAGGCTGCAGCGGATCATCCGCTCTGCAGAGAGGGTGATTGGCTGCAATCTGCCATCTCTCCACGACCTGCACATCTCCAGGACCCTGAGGCGTGCAGGTGAGAGTGGAGCCGACCCCTCTCACCCTGGACACAGACTCTTGGAGACCCTTACATTAATGTGAAGTCTTTAATTCAGATTTATGCACTACAATAACGCACACTGGACTATATACTGTATGTTTACATTGCACTGTTTTTAATTTTACACTGTTAAACATTTGCACTGCCATCATCTTGCTCAAACCTGCACATCTGTACAGCTCTTTAATTACACCTGGTGTATGTATTTTGTATTATATTGCTTTTTCATACCTTATTGTCTATTTTTTTTTTTAATCTTATTCTTTTGAAGTTCACTGACATTAGGAGTACTACAGTACTGTTAAATAGCTTCTATTTTTAATGTGGTGGAAAAGGTAAGGAAAGGTAAAGTAAAGGTATGTGTGGAATTGGACACCTCCCTGCCAACATTATGAGACCCAAGATGATGACTGCCAACAGGCACAAGAGGCTTCGGCGGCAGCTGAGACAGCAGGGACAGCTGGTATGAATCCAGGAAGCTGATTCATTGGTTTGCATGCTAACAATCGCCAAATGTCCCTGTTGGTAAAACAAGACAATGGTTCTTATTCTTCTCTAACAATTAAATTATGTTGTGTTTTCACAATGGAAGAATTACACTATATAATGGGTCATTCCACCGATGTTTGTAGTTTATGCATGGATGTCTCTTTCCCCTGTTTCTGTGCAGAAGGTTTGCCTAAAAGGTGTAGCTACAATATATTCTTCTGATGCCTGTTAATGACCAGCATCAGCTCACGAACCCTCCTCGACCTTTTCCTCCCCCCCTCTTCATCGCTCCTTCTGTCTACTAAAGCGTGAACAGTCTCCATGCGCTCCACTCTGCATCATTACAACCCACCGGGCAATCTCTGCTGCGATTGGAAAGGCGGCACGACCCGTCTTTCTTTTTGTCGTCTGACGTCACGACGCTTCACGTCCTCGCCTAGCTCGTGACGCAGTCTGGCTCTTCCCTCATGGTCGTCCTCCTCCCTCCTCTTCTGCTCCGTTCCAGATGAGACGCCTCCCTCCCTCCCTCCGCCCCTCTGATCCTCTTATCAGCGAGTAAGCGCCCAAGATGGACGTTGTAAACCAGGTAAGGCTTTTGAGGGAAAATCATCTATTTCATTAATGTTTTGCTCGGTTGCTGATGATGATGCAATTTGCCTGATTTTCCTTTGTCGCGCGCTCAAAGAAAGATGTTTTTTCTCATATATGCACCGACCTCACGGTTTTTAACGCAGACCATTCTATCCCCTGGAGTCGAAATTGTAATTTATGCCTCTATCTGAAAAAACACACACGATGTAAAGGCACGACAAAGCGCGATGTAATTGTACATTTTTTCCAACACTGATGCTGCAGTGGAGGTGATGGAGCGGCCCGCTGACAGAACAGAAATGTGTAGGATGTCCAGAGATCTCTGCAGCAATGACATTTAGCAAAATGAAGGAGAGGATGTAGCCTATTATCTCCGGGGATTCTCCTAATTGATTTAGACCGCTCACATCTCAATTAGCCTGCTGTTGCTAAGATAACAAACAGGGATGTGATTCATTTTTCCAAGGCCCTCGGTGTTTTCGGATAGCCGCAGTAGGCCCGAGACGCGGAGCGAGGACGGGCTCGTGCATCTCTATGGCCGCGGACAGCTCGTCTCTCTGATTGCTGTGTGGATTTTGTGACAGAGCCAACAATCACGAGAAATTAGCAGAAAATTCACTTCAGTCAGACTGCTCGGAACTCGACAATTATGAGCGCCTGCGTCATATGAATATTGATGTTTGGCTTCTGTAGCGCTGGAGAAACAATGAGCCTCCGAGAAAAGGCATCACTGCTGCTGATTCCAGTGCGGCCATTTATTGATGCACACAGGGACACACCGCCTTCTTTGCGGTGTCGCATTCACCTGCGCACAAATCCTCCCTCCTTCATTTTGTCTCGTCAATTAGACGGATTTCGCGAGATTTTCCTCGGAATGAATAAAAAAATAAATAAATGACTGCCTTGAAGTGAGCACCGGGAGAGCAGAGAAAACAGGCAGTTAATCAGCTTTGTCTAATTGTAATGCTGGCAGGAGCTCCCCCTCTCGCTCTCTCTGCCTCTCTCTCTCTCACACGCACGCACGCATAGGCCTACACACGCGCGCACATCGTAGCCTTTGAAGTCAACATCAGAATGACTCTCCTGTAGTTGTACGGCATCTTAAAGGTTCACAAAGAAACCAGCTGTGAGTCACTCTCTACGCCGGCAGATATTTGCTTAATAACAAACACCTGCAGGTGCCAGTAAAGCAGGCCTGTGGGCTGTGAGGCAGTGAGGTAATTAGGCCCGTTTTTAACCATCATAAAATCATTGTTAAGCCTGGTTTGTTTAGAGATGCTGGTTTCTACACAACCAGAGCAAGAGTCAGAGTGAACATGTAAGAAAAACCTCCATTAATTTTCTCTTTTTTTTTGCAGTTGGTGGCCCAAGGGCAGTTCACAATAATCAAACAACCTCTGGGATTTATAAAAATACTACAATGGGTAAGTCCTCTGTTTTACATTTATATTTCTGTAACAAATAGAACTAATGCATCATATTTTTATCATTTTAATAAAGAAAATCTTTATTATTATTAGCGATAAACCACTTGGCACTTGTATAGTTTGCAGTAAATTATATTTCCATGTCTCTCACTGACAGATTCGTGACCTTCTGTCATACAGAGGTCATAAAGCTGCATGGGGCTTAATAATGGATGTGACTCTACAGTCTTTAGGGGGAAAACGCTCCCAGTTGAACCCTCTCTCATGAGAATATACTGTCAGACATTTTAGTCTTTTCCGCATAATATAACAGTGAATCCATATTACACCTCATAATTCCTCTTTTAAATGTGCTCAGATAATGACTGAGATTAATACTGAGGAGTCTCGTGCATCGTGGTGGTGATGCTGCCCCAGCAGGCCCGAGCAGGAGACACCAACAGGATGTGTTACGTCACTGTTGGAGTAACATTGTACGCCAGCCCATCGAGGAATATAATGACACTTTGTCAAATCCTTCTCAGAGGGTGTGACCTCTGCATACTTGTGCAGTTTATTACATGTCTGTTATATGTGCTCAATCTGCCCCGCCACATGATGGAGCCAGAAAACTACTCTTTCATTTGCTTGTCTTTAAAGAGAGCAGTGATGAAAGATTTGATTTTCAACTTGATTTTATTTTTGATTCAAAGGCTTTATTGGCATTTACAGAATGACTTAATTTAAGAAAATACATATATAAAAACCCTGAATATTAGCATTCCAACAACGTTAAACTAGCATATAGATAAAGACAATAACATTCCTGCGCCTTTGGGAGCAGAGATTTTTTTGCTTTTTCTTTTATTTTGGCGGGGAATATCATCTAACAGAGCCTACTAAATACAATCAACCCTGTTTATAATAAAACATAATCAGGAAATTGGTGATTTTTTTACCAAAAATAATTCACCCAGTTCCATGTAGGGTTGAAACAATTATGTTAATTACTAATGAATTAATCATTGTTGTATCAGGGAATGAAATCCTCATTTCCTTGGTCCTTTTCTTTCTCTGAATTGGTTTTATTTATTTCCTTTAATACACAAAACAATCAACATGATGACCCATGCAAGGCAATAGTAGAAGTTTATACAGGATAATATATTAAGAATATAGTCCTACAGTCAGTGATATCCTCATATGAAGTGTTAGCATGCTGTCCTCCATCATCAGCAGCAGCGTGCTCACAGTGAAGCGGCTGCAGGCTGAACAGTGGTGCCTCTCTACAGCTGGGGCACCACAGTGGTGGGAATAGTGTTACTAATTACACATGCAGACCCTGCAGCTAACCGAGGCCTCTTACATATGTGTCTATGTTATGTTTAACCCTGATGAACTGGTTCTGGCTGGTTCTGGTTTGTGGTTACGGCTACAGCAGCCGGTTACTGAAGCTTTGTCAACATTGTCACAAAGAAATTTCAAGAGCTGTAATGATCAGTTGTTTAATTGGGCAAATATTTACATAATTGGTGCATAATTTCATTTTTTAAGATTGTTTTGTCCTCGGTTATCAAAACGGATTATTTGATGCGTTTCTTTCTGCCATATATGATTGTAAACTGAATATATTTTGCTTTTTGAGTGATGCTTTAATAAAACTAGCTATCTGAGGAGGTCACCTTGACATTTTGGAAATGATAAGCAGAATTTGTCACTATTTTCTGACATTTTATAGACAATTCATAGATTAAACATGAAAAAATTGGCAGATTAGATTAAGTGTAATAAGATAATAATTTTAATGATCCTCTAATTGATGTGATATAATTGCTTGCATGCATTTTGGAGGTGCACATAAGGAGGAAATCAAGGAGCAGGATGCTGTTGTAGTGCACTAGTAGCCATAATTCTTAGCTACACCTCTGCCCCTCAGTGTGAGCACACATTTAACACAACCCAGATGCAAACGTGCGTGCCAAAGCTTCTCTGACAGAGTCCCTCACTGTAATGGGCTCTGCAGATATGCCAGTGAGCAGTCAGAGGCATGAGTGTGCTGCATGACTCCGTAGTCCTTCCCTGGAGCTGTGAGTGTGCCAGCACCTCATCGCTGCCTCCCTGGGTCACAGCGAGCTCAACCACCAATCACGAGCCCCACTCAGGAGGCCAGGGCCCATGAATCATCTGTCAGTGCGTGCCTGCGTGCCTCCGCGTCACACTGGAGGAGGAGCTGCAGCTTTTTCTGGATTAATATGGGCATGCACGAGCAGCAGCACAGAGGTTTTAGGAGGGTAGAGAGGAGCCACCCCTTTCATTGGAAACAGGCAGCAATGAACAGGATGCTTCAGTATCGTAGAATCGAACCTTTTTTTTGGCTTTTTACTGCAATCAGTGCTGATACGCTTTTAAGGAAATTCAAAGCAACAAGATGTCTGCTGTGTTCATATTCATATATTTGAATAAGCGATTTAATGGATTAGATCAGTTGGAAGCATTCGAGCGTGTGGGATGAGGAGGTGTGATGTTGTGATTTTTAAAAATCTGGCCTTCACTGATGAAAATTACTTGTGAAAGCTTCTGAGAACCATTTTTTTTAAGACCAATCTCAGCCTTCTGTATGTGTGAGTCATGTAGCTTTGCCCCCCTCCCAAACCCACCCTCTCTCTCTCTCTCTCTCTCTCTCTCTCTCTCTCTCCCTCTCTCTGTCTCTGGGGAAGAGTGCTGACAAAGCCTAGATTTGATGGATGTTGGAAGACATTGAGTTCCCAAATAAAGCTGATGTGGAGCTCAACCCCAGAGTACGCCTCTACAACTGCCTCCCGCCTCTACGACTGTACAGAATGTCACTGTTGTGCTGAATTTCATTTGCATTCAAATTTCACTTTCTGACTCATTCCCTGCAAACATGAAAAGGCTGTTTGTGAGAACATGAAGTCAGAAGCCCTATTCGCTTCGGTGTAGTCCCTGATGTGTGATAAAAGCTGCTGATTTCGTTGGAGCTGAGGGGATTTTGCCGTTCAGACACTGGTGACTCTGAGGTTATTACTCCAGGGCCTCTGGAGAAGCTATACCGTTTATTTTTGTGCTTTGTGCAGCTAATCCTTAAAAGGAAATTGCATTGCAAAGTACCAAATAATATTGATTTAAAATTTAATTGCAGTTAAAAGCACTGATGCATTTAAAATCAGAAATATTAATGGTGTATATTAATGTAAAAAATAATAATAAAGCAAATTGCCTGTTGATGGACTTGGTACTTTTATTCTGTTTGTCAGAGGAAGACAGTGTGAGAAAATCAGTATCAGACAGATCGTTTGTGTCTCTGTGTGTACGATTGTGTATCTTCTCAGCACAGAAGAGCTGACAAACGTCCAGCATGCCAGGAGGGCTAGAAACCAGCCTCTGCCTCCTCACTGTGTGGCGCTGCCAACAGTGTAACCATGGCACCTAACACTCAGTGTGACACCATTTCTTTTCACAGTCTGACTGGTCCTCGTTCTTATCCCCCTCCATCAATCCTCCTTCAACTCATCCATCACCATAAAAGTACCACTCTCGACTGTAGTATGGCGCCACCAATTTAGATTAGTTTCCCTCACGACTGCTTTTTAGCCACGCTAGCAGGATGGCAATATTGGTTTGTCTTCCCCTTATCTATCCATCTATCTATCTATCGTGCTAGTTAGCAAATGCTAGCATGCTAACACACTGAACTAACATAGTAAACATGGTTAAGATTAAAGTTGACGTTAATTAACTTTTAATTATTGGCTAATTAACATTAGCACTTAAGAGTTGTCATTGTGAGTATTGTAGTATGAAATTGCTAAGAGGCTAATGACACTCTTAACTGTACAAAAACATACTGTAATCAACATCCAAACAGCCGTTTTACACTTTACTTTTCAAACGAAATACTTCTGACTGCACAAGATAAAGGAAGACTTGAAGTTTTAACATGCTTGTTAGCATTAAGCTAGTTCCACCTCTGTGGCTCAACACAGTCTTGGAGATACTAGCATGGCTTTAGACTCTAAACTAAGATGGTTAACATGATATATAATATGATATAATATTTTACCTGCTTAACATTAGCATGTAAGAGTTGTTATTGTGAGTTTTGTAGCAACTTAGAACTTAGAAATTCTGCTAAGAGGCTAAGTGGGCTCTTAATTGTGAAACGTGAATACAAAAACATACTGAAATCCGGCTCCGTTTTGAAGTGTTTATTAAACTAAAGACTGACAAATACTTTCTGTGATTAAACAAAGATGTGACATTTTAGCGTGCTGATATTAGCATTTAGCTAGCTGCACCTCTGGGGCTCAATACAGTCTCATAAAACTACTAGCAAGGCTGTAGGCTCTTAACTAAGATGGGTTACTTGGTTAACATTAGCATGTTAGAGTTACCAATGTGAGTTTTAAAGCAACGACTACATGAAAATTGCTGATTAGAGGTTACATGTTCTCTAAACTGTATTTGTACAAAAACATTGTTTTTACGCTCTTTATTAAACTTCAGACTTTGATTTCTTAGCATGCTAATGTTAGCCTTTAGCTTGTGCACCTCTGTGGCTCAATACAGTGTGATAGAGGTACTAGCATGGCTGTAGCTAGCTTATTACTTCACATGCTTTACGGAGACTTAACAGCAAATATGATTCTCCTCCAATTTATTTCTCATGCCAGTGTGATTGACTCCCTTGTATTACATTTGGATTATTTTGTGGAAGCAGCGGTGTGGCTTTTTGCTTTGAGATTATCTTTTAACTGGAAAGTCAAGCCCTCATTAGCATTTTTATTTATCTTAAGAAGAAGACGTAAAGGCCCAGTGCACTGCTGAATCACTCCATTCACTCCAGACTCCATATTGATCCCTCTCATAAAATCTTAACCTCTAATTGTCACAGAGGGATAACGGAAGCGTGATATGAACAATGGGAGCTCTCAAATAACAGTATTCAAACCACAAGCAGGTAGTGCAATAAGGCAGTAAACACAATGAGCAGTGTGGGAAGGATTGTGCCGACACTGCAGTTGTTATATATTGCACATGCTGGAGGTATTGATTAATTGCACAGCTGCTGCAGCATTACACCCCGCTATACTGTTTTGGGTTTAAAGGGAAAGTACTACATAAAACACAACTCGCATAATTATATCTTATAGACAAAACTAAACGTGACAACTATAAAAAAATACGTCAATAGACACCAAACTTAGTCAGTGTCCAAGGTGCATGCACAAAATTGAAAGATTTGCTAGATTAGTGTCGCTCCAAGTACAATGGTAATGATAATGTGGAAAATGAATGTTTTTAAGGCAACAGCTCCACTGCAGATGGCAACAGATTTTTTTCTTTGCCATAAATATATAATAAATAGTTGTTTATCAGCGGTCCTCTCAGACACTTATTCTGCCTCTTTCCTCACATCTATAGTCATTTGTATTGTGTTATTAAAACCTGTTAATTAGCCAACAAAAGGCAGAGGAGGTGTTGAGATGATGGGAGAGGACACTACAGGAACAGATATGGATGAGTAAAGCGAACACAATGAGGCCCATTACCGGCAGCAGGTGTGTGTAAATCCAACGAACAAGCCTCCCACTGCTACAAGATTACAGTAAATAGTTTAGTGTGTTGATGCCTGCGGCAGATAGACAGTACTACATGCTCACGTGTGTGGGTGTGGCTCTGTGTGTGTGGGTGTTGTGACTGGCTTTGCAGTAGCTTGTCGCTGAGTATTTGGCGACAGATGGTAGAGCACCTCAGTCAGATTAATAGTTGGACTGTCCGTCCAATCGGATCTGTCCCCGCAGCGTAGGGAGGGTGTGGTAAAAATAGTCTGACTCGTCTAATCTGTTGTGTGTGAGAGAGAGCGAGCGTGAGATTATCTCCACGTCTGTTTGTGCCGTTGACGTGACTAATAGTGTGAGCCACAAAAGAAGACTGAGCTGCGTGCACCTGAAGTAATAGACTTAAAGCCATTACACAATCACTGTTAAATACATAAAACATGCTATCAAACATCCACAGAAAAACAGCATCCACTAACTGTTAATGCATCCATCGCAACAGGTGCTGTCCCTGCTGTATAACCTGTGATGACACTGAATTGATTTGCAATCTGTGTGCACATTTCAGCAACTCGTTATGATTATTGAAAGCGCAGCCTGCAGTGTACAAGGAGATGTCATTAGACCTGAGCTCTATGTTTGCAGGGTAACATTATCTGAATTAAAATGGTGAATGTGTTCATGGAGGAAAGTGTGATTTATTAAATACTTTCTGTTTTTGCTTTTGTTTGTTTTTCACAGCTTATACATGAGATGTCCAAAGGTCTCCGGATAAATTCTCTCCCTGTCTTTCCTTCCTCTTTCTCCCGCAGATCTTTGCAATCTTCGCCTTCTCCACATGTGGCAGTTACTCCGGCATGTTCAAGATGAAAGTGGAGTGTAAAAACCGGTCGGAGAGTGACCTAGGCATAGAAGTACAATTTGAATATCCTTTCAGGTGCGTATGTTACTGTCATCGCTGTTGTAGAAATAAGAAAAAGATGTGCAACTGTTGGCTCTTGGAAATCGTAAATGCATTTAAGTACCAGTATCAAAATAAATCTCTCAGGAGCCGTTACTCTTATTGATAGTAATGCAGTACAGTATACTGTACAATGTGATTCATTTCCACACCCTACAATTTTAGAACATAAGAATGAAAGGGATCCTGCTAGGTTGCATTTGTTATGAATCATATGAAAAGGTGTGTTATAACCTATTCAGAAAAAAAAAAGTTTGATTAAGCAATATCACATACGTGATAATCTGCATGTGCTGATATTCAGTATAACGTCACAACCTCGATTAAGTTATTATTTTTTGCACCACCAGCTCAACTAGTTCCACAATTTATCTGAAACTGGACTTTTGTTGCCAAGCAACACAAACATTCTCCTGCACTCTGTCTCCAGGTTACCACCGATCAGCTGTTTTTAATCATGTACATTTATCTGTTTGTTTTAATTTATCATCAACCAGTTAAATAAGAGTCTGCTGTGTGATTCAGAGGCACCAGCTTGATCAGTGTAGACATACCCGGTCTGCTGTAATGTTATTTAACGCCTGGCTGAGGCAGAGTGATACACTGAGTGGAAAGTCCCAGTGATGTTGTTCTCTGTATCAGCACTAATGGAATGCCTCTTGTCCAATCAGATTGCTTGGTCAGAACTAACTGTTGTATAAATATAAAATATATACATTTGATATCAGCAAATATATTATATAATTAGCAATGATAATCATTTGCAAATTTAGGTCTTTATTGCTTATTTACGCATTCATTAGCTTAGTATGAAGTTCATGAGCCTACATCACAGTGGTTATAATATGACATTTTCCACAACAAGTGCCCTTGGTTAAAAGAAATACACTCTGCATGCACTTGAGTTAAATGAGAAGATAAACACCACTCTCATGTCTGCACACTTAATATGAATCTACAGCCGGCTGATGATTAGCTTAGCATAGAGGAGAATGAAAAGTGATAGAAGCCTATTAAAGTTTAGAAATGACTGTTACTTTAACAGCACATCCTGGTATTAACTTAATCTAACGTTTTATAAGGAGCCTTAGAGAGGCTGTTTTGTAGATGTGATTACATTTGATCAGAGCAAGGCTCGTTCTTTCCAGTCTTAATGCTGAGCTACGCTATGGTCCCCTGGATGTAGCTTCATAAATAATTGACCGGCATGAGATATAAGGATTTACTTTATTGTACCCAAGGGCAATCTTGGCTTTGGCAACGGTGCTACACATAGCTGCAATTACAATCTTCTCATTTAACTCTTGGCAAGAAAGCAAATAAATGTGTTGCGCAGAATTTAAAACCACTACTTCAAAATACTATCCTCAGCATATTTTGTTCTGGACTGCATTAATCATTTTAGCATGAACTTAAATCATTAATATAAACTGTAAAAATCTAAAATATATATGAAAAATGGCAGCTGATCAGTATTATCAGACATGGGAGCTGTATTTTCACTGCTCTCTCCTCTTTCTCTCTTTGTGTTGCTGTTGTCAGGCTCCATCAGGTTTACTTTGATGCCCCCACCTGTAAGGGAGGGAACCCTGAACGTCTCTTCCTGGTCGGGGACTACTCCTCCTCAGCCGAGTTCTTTGTCACCATCGGTGTCTTCTCCTTCCTCTACTCTATGGCAGCCCTCTCTGTATACTGTTTCATTCTGGAGAAGTACCGTGAAAACTGCAAGGGACCTCAGATCGTGAGTTCAGTTTGTACAGCTGGTGTGAGAAAATATAGCTAGTAGCTGTTGTTGATCGTAAAAGTGACCGTGTTGTCTTACTGATCCGCAGGACTTCGTGGTGACGGCGGTATTTTCCTTCATGTGGCTGGTGTCCTCTTGTGCTTGGGCTAAAGGCTTGTCAGATGTGAAAACGGACACCGATCCAGAGAGGGTCATCACTTTCATCTCAGCCTGTGATGACCAAGAGAATCGCTGCGCTGAGGTCTACGAACCCAAGGTCTCCGGACTGAACACCTCTGTGGTAAGTCGCAGGTGCTTCATAACGAAGAAACTACACAAAAAGTTGATATGAGAACAGACAGGGTTAACTAATTCTGTTTGCTCCTCCACAGGCTTTTGGCTTTATCAACCTGATCCTGTGGATAGGAAACCTGTGGTTTGTCTTCAAGGAGACCGGCTGGCTGGCTGCCTTCTCTGGAACATACGTCCCATCACAGGAAAAGCAGCCTGCCCCTGATTCCTTTGGCCAGGCAGGCTACGGTCAGCAGGACCCCTACGCCGGCTCCCAGGGAGGGTACCAGCCAGAGTACGGCCAGCAGGGAGGCTATAATGAGGAAGGAGGTTACAGCCAGGGCTATGAGCAGCAGCCCACCTCCTACTCTAATCAGATGTGAGCCTGTCCAGCCAAACCACAGCTGCAGGATGGTGAGTGTAAACAGGTTCAAATAGATCACATTAGTGTATGTCCTTGAGTTAATTACCCAAACTCATCTTAAGTTATAAGCATAAGTTGAAGGTTGATTGTGTTATGGTGGTATCTGTGAGGCTAACGATGTTATCTGCTAGATATCAACACAACATTTACGTCAATGTTCTAATCCAGTAGAGGCCTTTTCCTGTTATATATGGGCAAGTAAACAGAAGGTATTGGCAGAGTTCTCCCTGTATGCAGACGACACCCAAATGTCTGTTTCTACAAAATGTTATATGGCTATTTCTTTGGCTATCAACTTCACTCTCTTTAAAAGTTCAAAGGGGGGTATTATGCTAATGTCAAACTTCATATTTCACTCTATGATACCTGTGGGGAGCTTAGCATAATTTACTGTTATAAAAACTGTGCAGGCCCTCATACAGCCTCTGCCTAAAAGGACTCGTCAGCCCTGTCCCTTTAAGAAACCCCGCCCCTAGAAGCCCATTTTCTCCTGATTGGCCAGCCTGCTGAGGTTGCACCTTGTGACATTACAAAGTGCAGCGTGTAGGAAAAACTGTGTGAAACCTCGCGTTCACAGAAGCCTGCAGAGCTGAGCTTAGAAGCCTGGGGATTACTCCAACATTCTTTTACCTACAGATTTGAAACTTCACCCACGTTTAGTATGAACATCCAACATTTTAAAATGACATATATGTCTTAAAATGTGAAACAGCATAAAACCCCCTCTTTAAGTTTCTTGATTGACAATGGCGTATAACTAAACAGAAAACAGCCTGAACCTTCTAACTGATGCTATAAATGTACTAGCATGCCTACAATCTAAGATGCACATTTTCATGTTGTAATTCGAACGTTTATAACAAAGGAGACTCTCTGCAACAGAAAAACATTCTTTGCATGCCAAAAAGGCGTCGGTTTTTTGTTAAGATGTCTTAAGTCTGCCCAAAAAACTACCCACATGCCCATATGAGCATTAAAAGAGATGCTGCTCACTGTTATTTTCCAGCCTGTCGAAACGAGCCAAGAACAGATCCAGAAATGTGTCTCCGAAGCAGTCTGAATGAAGCCAAATCAAGTTAACAAAGTTCCATCGTGAATGAGTTAAAGAACAAACATAGCAACTTATTGACTCACGTATTTTTAAAGATCCTTACTTACTTTTCTCCGAACAAGTGATACCTGAGTCTGTCGTGCAAAATATGATTGTCATCTGCAGAAATGGTCTTTCATTGACACAACATATATGTATGTTTAGCAGTAAACATAAGAGCGGCATGGCACTGTTTGCAACATAAGGAGGTCAAGGTGGAACTCTGTGATGTCTCCCAGCTACGTGCACTCTGCTCTGCTCTACTTTGAGTGTCTCTGCTTCCCCCAGCAACCCTGTTACAGTCTAAAAGCTGTGGGTGAAAGAGCTTTCTGGTGTAGTGCTCAGAGGCTGTATATTACTCTGCTTCACCAGCTACAACTGCACTCTGTCCCCAGAGATTTAGAAATGTATTGTCAGAGCCTTAAGCATCACTAGTCGGGATTTACTACAGAAGCTGCTGCTTTTTACAAATTAGTTTCATTTGCTCTCTAAACTGAATGCCTGCAGTTTTCACCAAGTCTCGTCTTCTGTTTTGACTTCCCTGCTGTTGCTTCAATTAGCCTATGTTTTAAGATCCCTAAAAACCTATTTTCTCGTTCAGCTTGAACCATTTTTCATTCAATTCCGAGACTTCTGTATTAGTGTATTTGGGTTCTAACCAATGACTGTATATGAAGATGGTGACGTCATTTAGAGCCAGAGCTGCCCAGTAGAGATCGGTGGGTGGAGCCGACGTAGCCAACTGCTAACCGAAACAAACTTAACTTACTGAGAAGAAAAACGGCAAAGATCCCGCACGCCAACAGCAGAACAGCTTCCTGTGTTGGTCTGAAGCAAACGTTCACAGATATGGGAACTTCAATGACTGCAGTGATTGTTTTAGTTACGTCTCCTCTCGACGTTCCTTCTCGGCTCCGCTAATCCGGAACAGAACGGTTGCAGGAGCCATATTTGTCAACAGAGCTGTCAATCATCCTTTTTACAGCTTTATATAACTAATTAAAACTAAACTTGTCAGAAAAATGAACACTTGGATGTAAATCAGCATGATAAGAACTAACTATAATGACAGAAACCATGTTTGAGAAAAATGTATGTGACGTGTATTTTGATTTTATGGTTTGACTCATGTCCCATCTGTTAACATGGAGGAGGCGGCCTTTATGACTTAAGACCAATTCTGATCAAGGATTTACAACACAACAAAATGGTTATTGAATGTTGCGGAGAAAATTGCAGCGGTGTGAACTAGTTAGTTGCACAGCATCTCAAGCCTTTGCGTGGAGTGAAGCTTTGACTTGTCAAATCTCCAAATGCAGTTTTAGAGTGGAAAGATGTAGCTCTTTCACTTCAGCCAATCAGGAAACAGCAGAAATTGGCGTAGGCAGCCTATCTCTGGCGCTGCAGTAGCCAAAGACGGCTCCAGGTCCTCTCTTTCCAATCTCACTGTCTTCAGTGTTTATTAATTAATGTTACAGCTACGATTGGGAGCATGTCACTGTCATCCACTTCTTTTTATAACGATAACAGAAATCCAGCTAGTTAATTCATATAACCTAGGCCTAATACTAACGTTATAGTATTAACGTAGTAGTAGTGGGGTATGTCAGTGCGTCGTTGCTATGGAGACGGTCAGCTGCATTTGCGCTGCATTGCTTTGATGTGAACAGCCCAGTTTTAGAACGTCAGCAGGGGGCGATAGAGAGGTTTTGGCTTCACTTTTAGGGAGCTGTCATGTCGTCCATCTTTTTATACAGTCTATGGTTCAAACATACAATTCATGCCGTCTCTAGTTCAACATAATACACAGTCACAAGAAGCCACCACTTACCCTTTAAAGATTATCACAGAGGAGGGGCAGGCTGCAAACTCAAAGGTCTCAATATCAGCATTTAATGTCCCTTATTTGTCAAGCATTAGTTTTGTTTGTACATCCAACAAGTAATCCATGTGATCATAAGTTTGCTGTTTGTTCAATAATTACCTTCCCTCTGTCTCTCTTCTTCTCTCCCGTTCTCCTCCACCCAGGGTGACCTTGTGATTTCGGAGGGTGGCTCTCGACGACCACCTGCATTTCCACACTCCTCTGTGTGTCTGTTTGTGTATCTGTGAGTTGACAGGCGAAGGGAGGGGAGGGAGGCATGGAGGGCAAGAAACTGGTGGGGCCTGGGGAGGGGAGCACACCTGGGAAGCAGGATGTGTGTGCGTGTGGGGGGGAAATAAGGGGGAAATGGGTCTTTGCTGTAACATGATGTTTATTCTCGTGCTGTATTTAACTGTAGAAGACAACAGAGGATTGTCTGTTTGGTTATACGAGAAAAACTTGAATACAAATACCAAAACATTCGTTGACGAACATTTAAGAGAAATCTTGTAACGGAAAAGACTTACATTTATGGGAAAAAAAATTGTAGTAATCTTTAACTTGGGAGAATGTATTTGTCTGTGCTGTGTAAATATTAACATGCTGATATATATGATTACATGTACACAGTTGAATAATTGTGCACTCCATAGAAGTTGTTATACAACAAATGTTGAGCACAGAGTTATTCAATTGCATTTCCTTTGGTTCTGTTTAGGAGCTCACACAGTTTGGCCCTTGCCCTTCATTTCCCTTAAATCATTCATACGGCAAAGATGTTTTTATTTGTTCACCTCAGAGTCTATGAACATCTATTTTTTAATTTCTCATCATGTTTTTTTCTTCTGATCAGCATTACGGACAGGATTAAAGGGACGTGGGTAAAGGCTGTTAAAGAATATCACGGAAAATATTAAAAGAAGAGAATTATTGTTATAAAAGTGAGCAGAGAAGAGTAGTATATATATATATGGTAGTAAAAGTGATTAGATGATAGCAGAGGGTTGTAAGTAGTTATTTCAACTTTTAGTTTATGTTTTTATATATATTTTTCCATCAAATATCGCTGTCAAGCAAGGACGATCTCTTGTACTACACAGAATATTTTAAATCCTGACGTAGAAAATCTAAAACTGCATAGGGTTAAGAAATTAGTGAGCATGGTAGCATCTCATATTTGCTGTGCTGTTTCAGAAACTGCTATAGTGTGCTATCAGTATGAAAATCGTGAATCAGGGCAGTGGTTAATAAGTTTTAGCGACGTGTGTTTGTTTAATTGTTTGGTTTTTATGTAACGGCATCGAAAACAAATGTTGTCAATGAACCTCGTCCTGTTTTGATCGCCTTTTATGTGGTCCAGAAAGTTGTAAGACAGAGTCATATAGTTTTTTAACTGGTGTTTCTATCACACTGTAATCAGTGACATGCATACTCACGCTAACAAGAACTATATTAAGTATGTGACACTTTGAAGACTTGGTTATGCCATAGTAAACACATGTTATGAGGCTGTCTGAACAATGTGTCTCCATATATTCTCCTCCTGCATCCTCAATCCTTCTTTATCTCTCTCTGAAGGCAATTTACTGCATGCATCCTTATATCCTAAAGCATCCCGAAACATAATTAAGAGGCTGGGGCTCCAAACTGCAGAGAAGTTAGACGACACAGTAATAAACCCACGGTAAGTTTGCTCCATCGTAGTGGTTACTGCACAGCACATACGTACAGCAGCTCTGCTATTCTACTCAAAGCACAAAGTAAGTGCTGCAATAATTACATCTTTGCAGATATAGATACACCTGTCCTACTGCCAGTCCTCTGTTTGGATACTAAGATTGTGTTTGCCAAATGGTATGAGACACGTAGGGTGGGAAATTAGCTTTCAAATCGTGAACCAGCCGCTGACGGATAAATGTTTAACAGTAAAACATTGTTTTGTGTCTGAAATCTACCAGCCACGTTCATATTTTACCAGCTGGTGGCTGCAGCTAGTTTCCCACCCGAAGTCCTCTTGAGGAAGAATTGCTATCCATCTCCAGTATATCGATCCAGCCTTGGATTCACTCTTTTTCATTAAAAAAAATCAGGGTTCTTTGATTCGGGCGGTGTAGAAACACCTGGCTTTCTCTCCTCCTCTAAGCCCCTCCCCCCTCCCCCTGTTATTTTCTCTCTCTCCTTCATTGTAGCTCTTATAAATATGCTGAAATGAAATATACTCTGTTGTTAGTGGTGAATGATGTCTTGTGATACTCTCTCTCTACGCCTTTGGATAGTGCTGTGTTTATTGTGTATGATGTATTCATATTAGCATTTATGATAATGATAAGTCAGAGAAAAAAAATAATCCAAGACTCTCCAGAATTCTTCTGTATTCTTATTATATGGGATCCATGTGAAACAAAATGAAATAAACATGACATTATTCTGTTGAAGGTTAAAATGTGTACTTCTGTTCATAGTTGTTGACTTGAGTCGGGTTTGGGTTCTTTTAAATCTTAATAATCAGTTTACCTTTAAGTTTAAACACCACTCTACTACAATAATGAATATAACGCTTTATATTAAAGGAACAACATGTAATATATTTACTGGACTTTAACATAAAATGGCCATATGTCATCGGAGATAAAGGAAACATGCTAAGTTGAAATACTGGCTTCTCCGACAACAATGCTGCAGCCAGTATGTTCTCCTCCTGAAATTTCCATCCCGGTGCGAAACATCTGTGTGTGTTTTGGCCTGCGCGATCCCGCCCACTTCCCATTTTGTAACCCCGGGCTGCCAGATATGAAACAAACTGGCACGCAGGACTCGTCGTTTGTCGTTGTCAAAGCACACGTCTTGCGCTCGAGTAGGTTCAGTGTCCTCAACCTGGCAACCCGCGTGAGCTTCGTGTTGTACTCGAAGCGTAGCTCTGTTTGGGAATAGCTGAGTGCGTGAGTGTGGGTGGTGGAGCAAGTGAGTGAGAGAGACAGGAAGTGAGTGTGTGCGCATGAGTTACGAGAGTGAACGGGGAGTGTTATCAGTAACTGAAAATAACAGAACGACTGTACAGTAAGGCTGTGTGTGTTATAAAGCCACGTACTCCTCAAGACTGAAGCCGCGTTCCCGTGTCTTGCTTCCTGCTCGCTGCTGTGTGTGTAAAGTGACGGGAGTTAGCCTCAAAGCTAGTGGCAGCTTCTGCCCCGGAGCTGACCGATAAGTCTCCCCCGAATCTGGGGAGGAGGGGGCGGGGAGAGGCTACGCTTTTCAATATTTTGAATTTGGACTGCAGTACCCTTTTTAGACACTAGCTGTCAATGTTACATATTGTTCCTTTAAGGTCCTTTTAATAAGCGTTAGTTAATTGGTAATAAGACCCTTATAAGTCCCTATAAGATGCTTTATAACATTAAATATATCTGAATAAGACGATAAGCTCAAACATTTTATAGACAGTTTAAGAGTGTTAATAAAAGCTCTAAGCTCTAAGGGATTTATTAACCTTAATATAGCACCGGCGCATAATTAATTTCTAATTTCTGCATAGTAAAGTATGTATTAATGTATGTATTATAAAGCAACTGCAAAGCTTAGTAAAGGCTCAACAATGGCATAATATGTAAGTGAGTAAGACTCAATGAATGAGTTTGTAATGCTATTATAAACAATTATTATATTAATTATATATTAAACAATTATAACGATAATTTTAAAATGTGCTTATAAATGTCTAATAATCCAACAATAACCAGGATTGTGATACTATTATTAACACTTATATTTAATATTTAATTTACATAAGCATCTGATAACGACTCATAAGGGCCTGAATACCTATATAACCATAGCTTATTAAAAGGACCTTCATATAAAGCATTTCCTTATAAACTATGCTCAATACCCAGCAAAGCAACACCTTATAATGAAAGTTATTTCTGAGTTAAGCAGACGTTTAAACACGATTTCAGGTGGGATGTGGGTCTGTTTGTAGGTCTGATTGATCACCTACCAGTGGTGTAGGTGAGGAGGACTCTGCAAGGGGCCCCCTAGTGACCGGGGAGGGTATCAACCTTTACCTCTTTTCTTTATTCTCAAATGTAAGAATTTATGGAACCTTATTTAAAGACATGTCCATGAATAATGTGAGGACGATGAAGATTTAAACGACAGAGAGAGGATATTATTGCAGAATGAATTGTAGACACAGTAGTGCAAATAATGGACAATTAAATTAAACAGTTAAATATAGTGAAATGATGATCACCAAGTGGGCACTGTTTCTACAAATACCTTGTAATACCTCCTTAACTTGGCTTTTGCACACACAGGAAGCGCCCTCTGTTATTAGTGCACAGCTCTTATCTGCATGACAGTTGTTGCCAAAGCAAATATGACGTGCTGTTGTAGATACGTTTCCTGTTAAAACTTCTCACTGTCTGTTTAAAATAATGATCCGTATGTAAGCTATTTGTCACCAGCTGTTTCTCATACTAAATACTGAACCAAAACCACACTGGGGCCTGTAAATCTATATCCCCGAAAAAAGATTCCTCGATTAAGGATATGATGCTTTAAAGAGCATGGGAAATGCCATGATTCTTAGTTGTACACGTAACCAAATGGAGGTATAGTCTCATGAACAATGTTGAACGAATGTTAAGAGCATTTAATTCAGTGAAAACATTAATACCATTACAAACAAATGACCTGCAAAGGCATTTTGAACCTTTACTTTATAAATGTACTTATTTTATTGTGTTTATCTTAACATAAACATTGATGCATAAACAAGCAAGCAGTACTTTATTGACTTTGACACATAACAACCATGTTAGATTGAAGTCAACAAGACCAGGATTCATGCTAATTAACATTTCATACAAAAAATAATACTAATTAATAAGTCATACAAAATTTAAGGACAGTCGGGCAAAAAAAATGTCCTGGACATATTTATTTCATGCCTCCAAACTAATTAAGCTTAAACAAATGCAGCAGCAAATTTTAAATTTAGAAAAATTAATTGGCAAATAAATAATAGCAACAGGTCTTTCGAGGAGTTAACGAGGTGCAATTGAATGCACCACGGGGGCAGCTAGGCTCGTCGGTGCCAACAGCAGCAGCTCCCCTGGAGAAAAGTGAAAGCCAACGCCCCACTGTCAGCTCCTCAGCCCGGGATCCTCCCTCCTCCTCACAGAGGCAGACAGAGAGCAGAGTTTCTTTAGAGCTTGCTGTGGTTGAGAGTGAGTTCTAACACACAGTTTAACCTTACTTCACTGGGACCTTTCAACGGAGACGTTGATTCATTCGACCGTTGAGTCAGCAGAGCGGCAGCAACGGGGACTTTTTTCTTCTGCGCTCGAGACAAGTTTGTTTATTCAAACGCAGTTCGTCGGTTGCTAACTCCAAAGCTCTGATAGCGATTTACTGTCGGTATAATAAGTTAGTTATAACAGAATGGCTGATACAACTGCGTCCGGTCCTAACTGCCTGGAGAAGCTGAAAAGTTACGTGAAGACGCCTAAAGGGTTTATCCTCGCGGCTGAAATCGTAAGTTAACTCATTACATGTACATTTTAGCTCTGTTTTGAGCAACTGCGTACAACAGTTGTATACCTTGTGTTTGTAAAGTGTGCTTAAGTAGCCTGCAACTTATCAATATTTAATGGATATGAACGTGGTTATATGCAGCCCTACGTGGCTGTTATTGATTTTTCTCACTATTCGGCTCAAAATAGGAGATTAAAGTTGTGTTTTAGCATGTGTTATTTTAATTTCCTTCTTTTTCTAAAGCAGTGTGGCCGTGGAATGAGAGGCATGTGGTCTGCAGGGTGAGGGATCATGCAGAGCGGGGTTAAGGGTTTCCACCTGTCACTTGTGCTCCTCTGTTTTCTCATTTGGCACCAAAGAGCCAAATGCTGAGCGTTAATGGCACGTAAAAGGGTCATATGGGTTAACTCGACCCTCAGTAGCTGTTGTCAGGCATCGCCACTTCCTTTTCTACTTGTTACAGCAGGCTGCATACTATTTGTAGGCAGGGAAGTAGTGGCCCAAATATGGTGAGGAAAAAATGCAATGTATATCACATTCCTAGCAGTATAAAAACTCATAAAGAGGCCTTTTCCCCAAATTTTTGCCCATCTGGATCTATTTAAAAGGCACATATGCACCTACAAAGGCAGAATTAGAAACATCAGAGCAACACTAAAGTCCAATAATGAGTTAGTAATAGGTGTGTGGGTTTAACTGTCCCACATCCTGGCAAGAAAGAACCACTTCCTGGCTTGGAAGACATTTCTATTTTAACTGTCCTTGACCACCGTTTTCACATGATTGCCTTTGTTTGCATTTCACAGCGGTGTGCGCTCTTTAACACATGAGTTGCTTTGACCGGAGTTTTTCACCTAAGTTCTGCATTTTGTAAGTTTTTATATTAGATTTGCAGCAGTCGGGCATGTCTAATTTGAATATTATGACATACCTGACAGTGCTCTACTTTAAATGTTTGCACTTTCCCAGCTTTAAGTGGACATTTTATCACTGACAACACGACACTCCTGCTCTCATAACTCAGCAAGCTCATTATAAAGGAGGATGTTGGTGGAAAGTGGTACACCCACTGTAAAGTTTTTTTTCTTTCCCTTCGAGGTAATGGAAAGTCCAGGCTGTGTGTGAAGTTTAGGAACACAGAATGTGAGAATTGCTTAGCATACTTCTGTGGTGTGCTTTTCACGGATAGCTGCATGCTTCAATGGATACACTCGGTATTAAGTTGTTTTCCTCTCCCCCATATGTGTTTGTTGACTCTAAAGAAGGTCTTTCCCGGTGCTGGATGTCTGAGATAGTTCACAGTGCAGGGGGAGGGGCTGTGGGAGTGAAACAGGAAGACAAATGTCATTACTGCCTATTATGTCCAATCTAATGGGACATAAGGCATTTAACCCCAGCAGTCAGGATTACAGAGGTTCAAATCTCCAAGCTGATAATAAACCAGAAGTCTATTGGAATAAATGTATAATTTAAGGTGGTTTTCAGTGTTGTTTTGACAGCAGGCCCTGCCAAACTGCATCAGAGCTTTTACTTTTATCCTTTCAGTCGAAGGCATGACTAAACTTGAAGCTGCAGAATGACACCCAGATAACAGCCACACACCCATGTAAGTGCAAATGTCTGCTTGTCATGTGGCACAGTTTAGCCATTGGCATGAAATCCGGATGAGTCATGCATGCCCTGAGCTGATCCTCTACCCTGCTGTTAATATCATAAATATGACGCGGCCACATTGTCTTATGACTGGAAACCATCTTCTTTTTCAAGAATAAAAGAGAATAAGAGTGGAAGAGAAGTTGAGTAAATGTGTGGAAATGACTGTGATGAATTGAAACTGAACTTTCCGTTTCTCAACACATGGTTTACACTTTAGAGAGCCATAGCGGGCACTAGAAACCGCCCCAAAATGTAAGGGACTTCCCTTAACAACCGTTGCTGTTTGGTGTGCCTCTGTACCACGGACTCGCTCTTGGCTCTCATGTTGCTGCTGACTATAATTAGCCGAGCATTCACGACAATTTCCCTCCTGTCGGTTTAAAAAGGCAGCTCATTATGTTGATGTGAATAGCTGGGATCTTTTAACGCTGAAACAGATCGGCCGCTGTGTGTGAAAAATAAAGGTGTCAACATCTCACAGCCTTTCTTGTCTCTTGTGTAGTGGGAGTTGCTCTGTGACGGCCTCCTCTGTAGCCTCTGCCCTCAAAACAGCCCGCTCTGGTCTGAATAGAGCCTCTTTTGTGCGGGACCCCGGGCCTCGACCACCCCCGCTACTCTACAGAGGCAGCCTGTGCCAGTCTCGAGAACACATGAACTACTCATGCATCTGGCTGGCTGTGCGTTTGTGTAATAGTTGCGGCTGAGGGGAGGGCAAGCAGCAGTGACAGATGTAGGGCTGGTGTCGGAGTCAGTTACATCATGTGGGGATCGTATAGACTGAGCTGTGATTTGACTCTCACCACTGAGGATGTCTGAGAATAAAACATTGCAAGGTGCAAGACGTGTGCTTTTAAAATACACATTTGATTCATCTTCCTATTTATTTAGTGCCCTTATCAATGCAGGAATAAATGAATGACACGTCATAAGAAGGCAGGGAAGATAGACATCAGGTTTCAGTTCAGTGGATCACATACAGTGTAACTACTTTTTAATGCAGGGTAAGATGATTAGAAATAGGAAGATAAAAATTACACCTATTATAAATATTAATATGCATAACTGCATTAAACTTAATTGATTTGTCGGTTAATTAGCCACTCTTGGTAGGTCATTTAATGACAAACATTTAATGTTTCCAGCTTCTCAAATGTGAAAATATGTTCTTGAAATGGTTTTCAGCATAGACTGTGTAAAAAGACCTCTATAGCGCCCCCTGCTGACTGGCTGCTGTATAGGTCATAAAGCCCGCCTCCTTTATGTTAGCAGATGGGACACGAGTCAAACTATAAAATCAAAATACACGTCAAATACATTTATCTTGAATATTTTTTCTGTCATTATAGTTAGTTCTTATCATGCTGATTTATGTCCAAGTGTTCATTTTTCTGACAAGTTTAGTTTTAAGGAGTTATTTGATGCTATTGAAAGGATGATTGACAGCTCTGTTGACAAGGATCTTTAAGTGCATGTTTTGGTTAGCGGAAGTAGCTACGCCGGCTCCGTCCTGCCGATCTCTACTGTACAACTCTGGCTCCAAATTACGACATCTGTCATCTTTAGCTTTTTAGATGTTGTACAGGGGTGAAAGAAAAATTTCAGTAAACTTAATTATTGCAATATTATGATTTATGACACTGTATCGATTCTTAAAAGCACTGTATCAATTTTTAATTAATATTTCACATGCAACGTTTCATCTTACCGATAAAGGAGAAGTTAATTCCTTTGCTCAAATCTTTAAAAAGTAGTGCTTTGATGTTGATGTCACAGGGACGCTGTTCTGGTGGCGTATACATTTTCTTAATCCCCTAATGTATGGTTTTGTGTTCTTTATACTGTTACAGGTTTTATTAAATAGATTTGAAAAATAATAACATATTGCTTTTCTTACAATATTGAAAGACATCACAATATTGTATCCCCACCTTCATCTGTATATAATAGTATTGCCAGGTTCTCTCCAATATACAAACCAGATGTATAGCCCAAATGATGAATTAAATAGATAATCAGCAGGTTTATTCAGAGTAGTTTCAGTTCAGTTTTTCAGTAGTTTGTAGTTCAAAATAGTTTCAGCCATGTTTATAAATGTACACTTTCCACTTTGCATACAGTACATCACATGTGTAAAGTAAACTCTCAGTGACATTCTGTAAACGCTTAAGTGCAAATATGCAAATCAGGGCAATGCAAAGAAAATATAAAACAATGCTGTTCACTTGTCAACCTTCAAAAAGGCCTCGGGAGAAAAAATGAAATTTCCACTCCTTCTCAGTTTTCACATGTTGTAGTGTGAATTCATCCTCCCACGCTGTTCGACAGCAGCAACAATAACGGGATTGAACAGAAAAGGCTGATACTGGTTCTGGGCCGTGGGCTGCCTGCGTTTATGATTTCTCCATGTTGGCTCCATTTCAGTGGAATGGACTGAGAAGAATGCACGCTGACTTTTTTACCCTCATATGGAAGAAGATGATGTGCTGTAAATCTCAGAGGAGAGCAGCATGTGATAGACGGACTGACAGCACGCATTGTAGTGCGTCCAGTTGTCTCACCCTGACAGTATTTTGGTGTAGTATTTTTTTGTTGTGAGCTGCCTGCAGTAAATGAAACAATGATGCAGTGTCTGACCGGCCCCGGCTGTTGAGTTGATGCTGAGTCCTTTATCACCAGAGGCCTGACAATACGATATCAGAATACTTAAAGCTCCTGTGATGAATTTTCGGTTTGTGTTTATTTTGGCGCCCCCTGTGGACAAAGCTGTACCTCTTATCTCTTTGCTGATTTTGTCCTGTACATCCTTAAGTGGTGTTTTTTAAGGACCAATCTCACCCTGCTTTCTTTAACAGTCATATGTATCACGCACTTGAAATGTTTGCTCCTAATCCCCCCCAGCCAGCTTCAGGCATTGAAAATAACTATATAGAAATAATCAATCAATCAATTTTGCTTTTGTAGCTCATATAGAGTGATCAGAATAAATTTCAGTCTGTTTCATAACCAGTGAAAAACTCCTCACAGGAGCTTTAAGTCAGGATATGATACTATTAATATATTATTGTGATATATTGTGATGTATTATGAAATTTATTCAACTGTCAATCATGTCCTAAAAGGAAAACTTTGTCAACATCTGTTTTATTAAACGAGATGAATTTCATGTTGTTAGTCTGG
The DNA here is from genome assembly GCF_022749685.1 of Semicossyphus pulcher. NCBI lineage: Eukaryota > Metazoa > Chordata > Actinopteri > Labriformes > Labridae > Semicossyphus > Semicossyphus pulcher. The sequence goes on from NW_027211637.1 coordinate 25,463,730, forward strand.
TCATCTCATCTCAATCTTTGTGTTGCAGCACAATGGGATTGTCAGGTAAACAGAGGGATGAAAAGTGTTAAACTAACCTCCTATAAATGTTGCAGGCACCTGACAAACTGAATTTAAAGGCTACAGAATCCAACTAAACGGAATGCAAATGTAGCTCAATGCACCTTGTAAGAAAAAGTTGTGCACTGACTTTGGCAATTATAGGATTTAAAAGTAGTTAAATTGAAATTAATGGTGTTTCTTCCTTTGCTTAAACCAACATCCTTCCAATCCTGCTGACACAATAACTCAAACCCAGCACTGCCCTGTGGACTGAGAATGCAATTATTTATTTAATGTATTTGCAATATAACCTTTATAGATTATATAATAAAGGATCAATACATGTTTAATACCTGAAATGCAGAGTCTAACAGGATAAGGAATCAAGGCAGCATCTATTTTCTTGCAAAGTATCCTGGGATATCTTAACTGCTTTGATGTCATAATAATGGCCTCTCTGTTTATCGTCTTTTAAACCGTCTCTTTTTACTTCCACTTCTTCAGCTAATCAGTTTAATCATCATCATCTGCTACGCTTCGTCTCGTCATGGAGGCTACTCCGCCGTGGCCATCTGCGAGATGGTCTTCGCCATGGTCTTCTTCGGCATCTTCATGATGGAGCTGGACAAGCAGTTCCAAGTGGTCAACTGGCTCTGGAGCGTGAGTCTTCTACGTGTCTTACCACACGATTTTACAGCGCACATACTGCAGATGCACGGTTGCTTCATAGTCTGCTTCCCTCTTTTGTGCAGGATCTTTTCCGTGCTGGAATCGGCGCTGTGCTGTACCTCATCACGTCTCTGATCTGTGTGATCGGAGGAGCCGGGGACGGCGCTCGTATCGCAGGCGGGGTCAGTAAATGAATGAAACTCTTTATATGCAAGTTTTATTGTTTGTTTTGGCAACCATCTACCATGGAAACCGATTATAGATGTAGAAGCTGCAACAAATGTGGCATGTAAACTCGTTTGTTTTTGTTTGATATGATGAAAAAACGTTACAGGAAAGGCGTTTAGTCAGCGATGAGTGCTAACCAAATTCTGCGTCATGCTTCCTTCCTGTTTTAAGTTCATTCAAGAGCACACAACGCCACAATTTGCCTGTCTCCTACACATTTCTTTGCTGTTTCACAGAGGTTTGGTTTTGTGGTAGCCACTGACATTTTGCACTTGTGGTCAGAGCAGTTTGAAGATGAGTCTGAGACAAGAGAAAAGTGGCACACAGAGGGAAACAGAGCCAGGGAGGAGGGTAGAATACACACAAACACACACACACAGAGTCAATACTTAAAGTAGCTCAGGATGCAGCCATTAATTATATTGTTAGGAGTCATTTAATCAGGAAATGAAATGGATATAGAGAGTCATGAGACACATGAAAACACACTAAACATACACGAGCCACTGCAACAAGTAGAGAGAGAGAATGAGGATGTAGCATGATGAGAGATCATGTTGATAAAACTGATAAAGCTTATGTGTAAGTGCAGTAACGATATATCATAAAAGTCTGTAATTGGTTATATAAAAGTGTAAAGTTCAAATTCAAGTTTATCACAACAAACCACAACACTGCTTTCTGTTAGATTGAGGACATTTAATATGATTATTTTCTCACATTAACAAGTTTCATTTTAATCTGTTAAAGTTTATTTATTTCACTATTTAACTGTAACGTCAGTTAGACTTCTGCACAGGTGGATTTCACATCTCTTTTCCCCACTACAAACCTCATTGTTGCTCTCATGAACCAAATCTGACCTATTTTTACGTCTGCTCTTTTGTTTCATACATTGTGTTTGGGTGTGACTGGCTGCTACACATTTACATCTCACCAATTGGCACAAATGCAACCCACAGTGACATTTACATGTTTCGGTTGAATGTGAAGTTGTTACCACTTCACATTCACCACATGTCCACTTAGGTGTTATAATCTTGTAAATCAGTACACCTGATTTGAGATCACTTCTGTAGTTTCTGCACCCTCAAGTCGTCATGAAAACGGCCTGGATTCTGGTGTGAGAAGCAAAACAATCTTGTATTTCTATTAGTTTTTTTTTTAACATACACTACCGGTCAAAAGTTTTAGAACACCTCAATTTCTTTCCCAGTTTTTTATTGCAATTCAAGTTGTTCAAGTCCAATGAATAGCTTGAAATGGTACAAAGGCAAGTGGTGAACTGCCAGAGGTTAAAAAAAAAGGTAAGGTTACCCAAAACTGAAAAATAATGTACATTTCAGAATTATACAAAAAGGCCTTTTTCAGGGAATACGAAATGGGTTCACAATTTAAGGCTGTTCTGCAGCAATGGAGGTTGATCAAGCCTTGAAAGCTGGTGCTACTAATTCCTACAGGTGTTCCAACTTTTCTTGATTACTTACAACTGCCTCTGTCTGCATAATAGCAGTGTTGGAACACACTGTGGCACCATACCCTCGTGAGCATCAGTTGAACAGTATTGTACTGCAGAAAGTAGTGTGGGAGTACAGTTTCCTTCCCCACCAAAAGGCACTCAGAAACTGGGGGAAACTCTGACAGGAAGAGGTGTGGCAGACCCAAAGCCACAACTGAATCAGAGGACAAGTTTCTGAGAGTTTGCTTGATAGGCAGCTCACAGGACAACAGCTTCAAGCACAGCTTAATCGTGGTCGTAGTAAGCAAGTCTCAGTTTCAACTGTGAAGAGAAGACTTCGAGCTGCAGGTTGGACAGGACGAGTTGCAGCAAGAAAGCCATTGCTTAGACGTCAGAATAAGACAAAGAGGCTTGCCTGGGCCGTGAAACACCGCCATTGGACTACTGGAGACTGGAAAGAGGTATTATGGACTGATGAATCATTTGAAATCTTTCATCACGCAGGATCTTTGTACACCGTCGAGTAGGCGAAAGGATGGTTCTACAGTGTGTGACATCAACTGTCAAACATGGAGGAGGAAGTGTGATGGTCTGGGGCTGTTTTGCTGGATCCAGGGTTGGTGACTTGTACAGAGTGAGAGGCACCCTGAACCAAAATGGCTACCACAGCATTCTGCAGCGCCTTGCAATACCCTCTGGTTTGCGCCTAGTTGGTCAGAGGTTCATCCTACAGCGAGATAATGACCCAAAACAGTCCAAGCTATGCCAGAACTACCTCGGGGAAAAAAGAACAAGATCTTGAAAACATGGAGTGGCCGGCACAGTCTCCAGACTTACACCCCATCAAGGAGGTTTGGGATGAACTGGACAGAAGAGTGAAAGCAAAGCAACCTACAAGTGCTACACATTTATGGGAACTTCTGCAACAGATGTGGGAAGAACTTTGTAGAAAGAATGCCACGAGTGTGTTCAGGTGTTATATCTGCCAAAGGTGGCTACTTTGATGAGTCAAAAGTTTAGAATACATTTTGGTCTATAAATTGATTCTATGATTTATTTTTTAACTCCAATTGCTTATTTTTTACTATGCTTTCATTTCAGAGTGCAATGAGACATTCAATTGAATAATTTTCAATAAAAAACTGGAAAAATTGGGGTGTTCTAAAACTTTTGACCGGTAGTGTATATGTATTTTTGTATAAACTAACTTTTTAGGCATGGTGTGTGAATGCAAGGCAGCTTTATTTGTATAGCACATTTCATACACTGAGGCAATTCAAGGTGCATTACAGAGTAATAATACACAGCGACAGATTAAAATGATTGAACATTTAAAAGAGCAAACTCAAAAACCCTTAAAATACATTAATAAAATTCATTAAAATAGCAAAAGTGCAGATAAGTGCAGTGTTGACTTTAAAAGGGCCACATCTTTTGAATGGATATTCTCATATTGCTCATGGGTTTCACATTTTTTGGTGTTTATTGTTCCCAGTGAAAAAGGAAAACTGCATAATTCCGTGTTTTTCGAGAATTACATTTTCAAAAAGGTCGCCTCTGAAATGGGCCGTTCAGAACAGCTGCAGGTTTCTAAGTAGAACCTTGCTTTCGCTGAAATCCACAAATCGTCATTCACCTCAGGCTGCCTTCTTGCACTGGCTTGTAGTCGAGTCGTTGTCAAGATTTCAACTTACCATTCTGATACCTCCTGACGATTCTGACTCGTACATGTGCATGTAAGGCCGAATAACCGATCCTAGAGCAGCCATGTTTTCTACAACTTTGGAGTGACAGTGCAGTGCGGCTACGCGGCCACTTCAAATACTGTCAGCCAGTCGTGGCTAATGCCTAACCTTTGATTGGCAAAGCGGCTTTTTCAAAATAAAAATATGTATAACATTTTTAAAACGAAACAAACTTTACCAACATGATTCAAAAACACATTAGAATAACAGAAAATTGATTGCATAGCTAAAATGTGTCCCCTTTAAAGTGGTCAGAGTCAGGGCTTGTCTAACATCATCTGGGAGATTATTCCAGGTCTTTGCTGCATGATAACAAAATGCTGCTTCACAGGGCTTTGTCTAATTCTTGGGACTGCTAGTAGACCAGCCCCACATGTCCTCAGGGTCTCAGAAGGTTTATATGTCCAAAGCATGTCAAAAGATGTATTTGGGTGCTGAGCCACAGAGATACATACACAACCAGAGACATGAGTAACTGTGTAAGGATTTTAGAACTGGAGTGATGTGTTCATATATGTTAGTTTACTCAGCATTTTGAATACATTGAAGTTGCAAAACAGCGTGTTTCGAAAGCTCTGTGAACAGACCATTGCACAATTTCTTACCCTGAGTTCTTTCCTTTTTTAGGTCTTTGGTTTGATCGCTGGTCTGCTGTTTGCTTATGACACCTACACCATCTTCCTACAAGTCAAGAGCACCAGGCAGCACACGGCAGCTTCCACCGGTCAGAGCAACATAAATTACTTAAACCTGCTCTGTATGACAAGAAGCAGCCTATTTTCATATGTACAACCTGTTCTTTTTCCTCCAATGTTTTTTTTTTTTTATTTACAGATGACAGAGTTTAAACACTCCAAGACTCATGTACCTCTGTCAAGATCGCAGCAGAAGTGGAATTTGTGCAGAAGTTAACGGAAGAGCGGACGAGAGAGGACGATGGACAGTAAAATGAACAGGTCACAGTTTAATCAAAGCAACTGTATGGTTTGAAAAGACAAGAAATTTACTTTAGCGCAGGCTGACGTGGTCGGGTCGAACATCTGCCCCTGCTACATGAGGAATTCCCCACACAAGCTTTCACTTCAACCTCACGTAACACTGATTTAAAAAGGGAAAACTGTATATACTAAAGGCAATGGTTGATGTCATCTTGCAGCTTGTCTAATACACACATCTACTGTTAATGGACTGCTGTAGCAAATAGTAACTGTGTCATCTGGACTTAAGGAGTAACTGACACATGAATGGGTGCTTTAGGAATATTTTAACATGATAAGTTTGCTCATCTTGAGTTCTTGAGTTTTGTTTATTTCAGCTGGTCAAACATTTCCTCCTCTGTTATTAATCATCTCTCTTTAGAGTGTGCTTCCTGTATGTTACGGTGCCTTCAAGTGTCATTCAAGTTAACCTGTTCTTATGAATCTTTTATTCTTGAGTCCTAAACATTTGAAATGGCCTGCTGTCATTGATTAGCAATCTTTTGGCTGTTGTTGTACTAGTCAGAGTTCCGTTTGCATCCTAGACGTACATTAACCATCAAACACATGTTCATTATTTAAATTGCAGTCCTCCAGTTTTACCTGTCTACTTTGAATTTTGCTCAGGTTGATTTATTTTTTCCTTTTACATGTGTAACACGTTTTTAAGGTGCAGAGTTGACATTTTATACAGTGGTACATTTTTTTTAAGTACATGTTGATGAAGAAAAAATACGGTTCTAAAAATTAAAATCACATAGTTGTAATTACATTATGTGAATATCACAATTTTAATACATTCTGTAACTCTGTTACCCATTGTGGGTTCTGTGTCCAACGAGAACATTGCCTTATTATTATTACTTTTCTAACTTGCTTTACAAGAGTCTGCAGTTTGTAATTTCAGAATTCAAAGCAGCCTTGCTTTGGGAAATAAAAGCCATTGTTATGACAAAGAAATGCCTGCTTATATTGTACACTTATCTTACTACATAATTTAAAAAAGCTTTATTCATAAAGAACTTCATCTTCCTGGTGCTTTTCTTCTCTTTGATTGCCACTAGATGGAGGCAGACTGCTACTCATAGTATGAAATGAACTGCTAAATTAAGTGGCTCCTGTCCCATCAACAAGGAGTTGGAGTTAGTAAGAGTAATCATCAGAAAAACATACAGTATATACATAGCAATTTCTCATCAGGTCGTTTTCAGGAACTCCTGTTTTTGCATAGTCTCTGCCAGGATTTTTACTGACCTTGTGCAGCATTTATCTGTGATCTCTAATCTCATCTGAAATGGTTTTAAATCTTTTCATTTTGAGATTACTTTGCGTTTATGAAAATCCTTTCCTACTTTGCTTCGGTGCTGATGCCTTTCAGTTGCATTAATCATAACAGTATGTTGTTTCTCATGTCTTTGAAAGGCCTTCTGTGGAATGCTAATCTGATTCCCCATGTTGCTGCTAGTGCAGCAGCCCAAACATAATATTAACGTTCTCTCCCAAACACAGCTGCGTTCATATCTGCTTTTAAAAATATTTATATAGCAATATTTATTCAGAAGTTTAAGTGAATCTTTCCATCCTCTGCATGTGTCCCGATATGAACCAGACTCTGCAGATGTATAAATAAAGACTAAACTTGGTCAGAATATCAACGAATAGGAGGGATTTCTAAAGTGGTAAACTTCCTTGTCTCCTGGGTGAAGTGCAGCCCAAACTTTGGGACAGTCGGCTGCCTGTGTTCACGTTTTCTGAACAGGAGAGATAAAGTGTGCGTTTCGTACAGTTACCTAGGTATTATACCGATGGCGGATAGACAGACTGAGCTTCAAGATAAAAGCTGGGACGTTACCAGTTTTAATTTAAACGTTTTTCAGTAGATATTTTTGCCGTTAAAATAGTCTAACGTGTTTTCGATGAATGCTTATTGATTAATTTGTCTTTAACGTCATCCCTGTTTTAAAAATGTTAAATATAGGTGATAATAAGTGCTTTACTTTGAAAGTTCAGCCGGAAGTCATAATGGTCAGTAAGGCTAGCTTGTCAGTTGAGTTGCCCAAGTAGTTAGCCGAGTAGGAAGGCGGAGTCTGTGGCAGTCTGAGGGAAACATCATGTAGTTTTTACACAGACTGTGACTTAAAATATTTATACCTCGGTGTTTCTCCCCTCCTTTTTCACTTTGAAACTCATTTGTGTGTTTTAAAAGTCCAACCGACATCATGTTCCTGCGCGGATCTAAAAAGCGACGGTCTAACCGCTCGGTAAGTGCCTGTTTTTTCCTCATACATTTCTTAATGACTTTCAAAACTCAGTAAACACTTTTAGTAATCTGTTATACCATTGACTTTGGATGTAAAGGGTACTTTTGTGTTATTTTAAGGCGTTGAAGTCTTCACTTTAATAGGAGGCTTGAGATGAACTTGTAAGTCGTACACAGAAAGCAGCTCGAGCGAAACTTTGTCCCACCGTCACCTGGCTTTTGTGTCCGTGAATTGTCTTGTGAATTCTAGTTTCCGTCACTTGTTATAACTAATGCTGTGTTATTTTATTTGTCTGTGTACCAGAAAGCCCCAAAGTTACATTCTTTTTGTCTCAAGTCATTTCTGGCGCCCCAGGTAGAGTCAGGAGGGGTCCGACTAACTCACTGACGTCATAAATTTGAACCTGGGCAGGTTGTGGTGCCTGTAACCTGAACGTGTTTATTACCTTTGTCAGGTTTTCATTACAACAACAATTGATGCTCTGTTAAATTGTGCTTGTGTTGGAGTTCTGCCCTAAATACAGCCTATCTGGGCAGATTACTGAACAAATGAAGCTTGTTTTCGGACCAGACGAGCAGCTGTGCGGCCATGAAACATCTGGCTCTGCAGCACACTTGGAATTTATCCAGACAGTGACTGTGAATCCAACCAAAATGATACCACAAGACTTTTTATACAACTCATATTCAAAGTAGATTTGATGCACAAAACTAGTTGCAAACCAGACTATAGTATCTGAACATAGCTTTACTCTGTGTTGGTAAGTCTGAAAGTACAATTCTAATATAGATCCTACAATTAACATGTAACGTGTCCTTAGTGTAAGTGCTTCACCAATATTTAAACACCCGGGACACCTGTTCCCACCTGACACAAACAATAAATACACTCAAGTATTAATGACCATCAATATTTTATGCAACACTCAATTAGATCAGCACTTGGTAAGTGAGTTTAGCATCATGTTACAATACAAATGTTTACAAGTTCAAAGTGTATCCTCAGTATGAGATGCAGGTATATCAAAAGTATTCATATGTTATAACAGTGGGAAATATATGGATTTACAGTCAATGTTGTGATTTTAGGATTATATATAATCTTGGATTTGATTTATTAGGATACAGATTACATGTATTCCTTTTCCTAGAAGCTGCCCTACTGTTGAGTTATATAATTTTGTACTATAATCTGATTGTTGTGGCTGAAATGAACAATGAATGTCTATAAAGTACCTGCTTAGCCATTGTTGCAGTGATTTTTATGTCAGGGATTTTTATCTCCATTTTAGAGCTCCAATTATTATACAGAATAGAATTTAATTCTGTCAGTATCACCAGTTTGTAACCTGCTATTAAATGTAGTTGAACTTATCATAATTTTTTAGACTAAACATAAAAAAGTGAGATCAATAATATGATGTCGTCAGCATTGAATAAGCGTCTGCTAAACTTCAAGACAGCTACCACAAATATTTCCAGACCAGCATTTTGAGTTAGTCTGAATAAGTTTCCAGAATAAGTTTTAGAATTACATTAAAATACTGAACTTGAGAAAAGAAGAGTATATGTGTAGTATGTGGAAGCCTGGTTCAGAGCAACATAAAGCTCGTTATGAAGCCTATAAACTTCCCTTCACGGTTTCTCATGACCATATACATGCAACACTCTTCAAGTCCATGATTGTTCCACCAGCTGTTCATTAAATGACTGTAAAATAGATGCACAGGTGTAGAGACTGCAAAAATACTTTGTGAAAATACTGAAATACCTGTTTTTCCAATCATTGAAAAGATAGACTAACGGTCAGATTAGCTAACAGAAATCTGACGTAACAGGCTGATCAAAGAAATTTAACTCTGGTTTTTCTTATGTCTTAGGCTGTTACAGTACAACAATGTGCAATTTGAACCTGTGTTATGTTTGTTAGCCAATAGCTGGTGATCTGGCCATTCAACTGTACTGCATCGTACCTGACTGAATATCAAGTGTGAGCTATTTTTTCTGGCAAAAAAAACCTTTTAGTTTAGTTTAGTGTCCTGCTGTAATGATACATTGATATGCTTGATATAGGCTATATCGATTCAGTGTTAATTGATTGAATAACATTATGATTTACGCCCCTAGTCCTGCTAATGTAAGACATTTTAATTTTAGGAGGAATAGCACAGGTGTGAATTGAAGTAGCTGGATCTTGGAACAGAGTGCTCGTTAGCAATATTATTAACACCTGTGCTTTCACTTCTATTGCAAGTCAACAAAAGCTGTGAGACAGCCCTATTAACATCTACCTTCTTCCGTCCACACTCACAACAGCTCTGCTACAGATGCAGTTTTAGTTTGACCCTCTTTTTTATCAATAAACTCCTCCAGTTGTTAAACATTGTTGTTTGAGTCGACCTCGGCAGCAGGAAGCAGCGATGTGTAAACCTTAAGAGCAACAAGAAGTGTTGTGTCACAGAGCGACAGGCCTGCAGGCTGTCTGTTTGATCTTGTCCAGTGAGGAGAGATGCAGCAAAGGCCCCTGACCTCTGACCTCTTCCGTTAATGTTTAACCCCTCCCACGCCACAACATTGAAGCAGGAGAGGTAAAAAAGATAAAAGTGTTTAAAGCGTTCCTCCTAGCTAAAGAGAACCACTCACTTAGCAGGCCTTACACACATTTTGCTGTATTAGGTATCCGTTCTCTAATATTATGGTAAGTGATCGCTGGCTGAAATAACAGACTCACCTTCTGATGTCTGACAACAAAGCTGGCAGACTTTCAGTTAGTCCATTACCTGGTAACACGGTCACTTGGTAGCAAGAAAGAGCTCAAGCAAACCAACTCCACGTGATTAAACCTTATACCCACTTAGTGAAAACAAAGGAGCTGATATGGAAAGTCTTAACGCTGGTCTGAGTGCGGTTAAGCGAACAGTTAAGCTGACTTGAGCTTGTGAGAGGTGCGTTATTTACTTTACCCACACTTAGTTTAGAAGAAACTTCCTACCAACCACTCCCATCACATCCTTCACAGTTTGCAGCACAATAGGCACAACTTTATTGTCATTATCTTTTGTGGAAGACAGAAAGGAAACACATACACGAAACCCTCAAGTCTCTGCGTGGCCTTGACATATAGGACACTGTCATCATGATAAGGAAACGTGTAAGGAAATGTAAGCTAGCAGTGGCTAATGTTCAAGGTTGTCCTTTCTGTTGTCATCAAAACACAACCATGAGGAGTTGATTAAAGGTTCCTGCCTATTTACATGAAACTCTATTTTGAACACTAAGAAAACAACAGCTACGTTCACAGGTTTTTGTGTTTCTTTGGATATTTAGCTACTTTGAAGGAGAGTCTCTACATCCAACTTATACTGAATGTTGTGAAACTCTCGAGGATGTTCTCTTGTTCTCTGTTAGCTCAGCAAATTTCAAGTTAAGACTTTTCCCAGGATTCCTAATCCTTCATTATTCATCACGTCATGATTGCACCCATGCTTAACTCTTAATTACTATCCGTCCTTAACTGAGTGGGCGTCCGCGCTGTGATGTTGAAACCCGTATCACTTATATATGAGACAGGTTTAAGATAAATCCGAGCCATCATGCTGAGTTTAATCTGATGCAAACAGACCTCCATCTCATCAAACTCCCAGAGTTCATTTGGGGAGGAATTCAAGCACAGAAGCTGGGTGAAAAAAGGGAAGGGACACGGTGGGCTGTCAGGCAAATTACTCTCAGAGGAACTTCTTTATTCTCAATCTAAAAATTAACCTCAAGACAGGGAGAGGTCTTTCAAACTCACAGATGATGTAATGGCTGTCTCCAGAGGTAGATTTTCTTCACACTCTTTGTGATGTTGTTTCTTCAACATACCTTACACAGTATATTATAGGACTGGATTAATCAATTAGTTGTTTGGTCTATAAAATGTAAGAATATGTGGAGATATGTCAATCAGTGATTCCCAAAGCCCAGGATGACTTCCTCAAATGTCTTCTGTTTGTCCACACCCAAAATATATTCAGTGTACAGTCATAAAGGAGGAAGGAAACCAGAAAATATTCATATTTAAGAATCTGGAAAATCCCATGTGTAACATAACCATCTCTAACTAACAATACCTGTAAATCATTTTAGATTCAAGAGGCTATGAGCAGCCCCAGACAAGTTCAGAGGTATCAAGCCTTCAGCATCAGCCAGCGTGGTGTCTTATACCGAAGTAGAGAATTAAATCATCATTTCTGCATCACTTTTCTGTTCAGTCGGTGTTGATTACTCTCCCCAAAGTTCTCCAAACAAGAGTAAGTGTTTGTAATCATGTGATTAACTGCACTCAGAGTTAGGCTTTATTAAAAACAGATGAAAGAGCGCTGAGAGTAGAAAAATAGATACTGGAAACATCAACATATGAAGTCTAACTTTAGGTCGTTACTCTGAAATGGAAAGTTCGTAACACCCTGTCATGTCCCAAAGTGTAATCACAACAGGTCGGCTACATTTACCAAATTGTGCTGTATTTTCATCCAGCTGCTTTTTACTGTTATTTCCTGTCACCTTAATTCATGTTTAATATATTCAGGATTGTAGCTGCTCCCCAGTGTTAAATGTACAGGCATTTCAAAGTGTGTGCCTCCCTGGCTCATGTCAGTGTGACAGCCCTAAATCTCCTTTGTGACGGAAATAACAAGTGAAAGGTCCGCTCACCCAGAAATCATCTGTTCGCTTCATTTAACCGTCTTGTCACCTTTCATACCTGGCCCTGGAAACAATAATTAAAGTGGCGACGGATAAGTCTGCACGGAGGGCGACGGAGCCGGATGACACGACACACAGCGAGACATTTAATAACAGCATGTAAATTATAGTCTACTGGGACTATTCTGGACGAACTAGTTCAGCTTCCTTAGAAAGTGGATACAGCCATCAATGCACACTTCTCTTATCTATTAAAATGCACGAAAAATTAGATTTAATGTTCAAAAGTACAAGAAAAAAGCTGCTTATTGCTCCACGTTCATGTATCTGTGGCTTCTCAATGCATTAGTGAAATATTTAAAAGTCATGTAAAAACCATTACAGCCCTGAGATATCTGTGAGACAAGCTAAACAAACTCTGTCGCTTTAATCAGAGTCATGCATCCCAGATATCGGATTTGTTTTTAAAGAGCTGTGCATGGGAAAACAGGCTCGACGTGAATACTGATGTTTTTGTGGTTAGAGCCGTTATCCCGATGAGGTGTGTGTGTGTGGTTGGAAAAAGAAAAGTCAAATCACAGCTGAGCAGGTATGCACAGGTAGCTCGCCGAATCGCATATCTGCATTTTATTGCTTCGCTCGTTAAACTCTGTGAGCCTCTTTGTCTACGCACGGCGTTATGCATCTTTATGTGCAGGTTGTTAATGTGCTGGAGAAGGGCGTACAGTGAGCCCAGTTTCATCCATGTCGCTTTTTTGAAATCTCGCCAAACCGCAGCGACTGAGGGGGTCTCTCTGTTTTTTTGTTTTTGACAGACTGAAAGCATATGAGGCACGTTCTTTGTTCTTCTAACAATGGATTGGGAAACAGCAGAATCACAGAATACATTTAGAGAGGTGATAAATAGCTAACTAAAGAAGAGCCAGTATTATAGACAAACTGTTTTGGTCAACATGAAGTTCTTAACACAGATAATAGCCGAGCTGCAATGATAAGTTCATCGAAAGAAATGTTTCTTTTATCAACATTTTTCAGTTATTTTTCAAACAAGATGTTTTACATTTGCTGGTTCCAGTATTTTCAAAGGATGAAAACATCCATTACTGTTGAAGGGAATGCAATCAACTGGGACAATTATTTCTCTGTGTGAGCTACTCAGACCAAGAAGGCTCAGCAGTGATGACAGGGCCTACGTGTACCAGGATGCATTGCAAACGGGCAGCCATGGAATCGCTCTGCTGCCTTTCATTTGCCATATAACCAGCTAGAATATCAGAGTCAACCAAAACAATGCTTAAAATATCCTCATACAAAACATCCTATGGAGTTATATTTTAGGATCACATTGTCACTATTGGAAACATAGTTTTTCAACACAAGTGAAGGCAGAGACTAGAAATCCAAGCTGAAAGAGCCTGGGGTTCTTCAGGGCCTCCAAATTACGTAAAATAACACCTCTGGTGGCTTCATTAACTTTGCCCCATGGACACAAAATATTAGCAAAAGCTATTGACAACTACATACCTTACTCAAATAGATAGGGTTACGTTTGAAAATAGGTGAATTATCCCTTTAAATGTAAGGATTTGCTGCTTTTAGGTGCTTTTCAACAGCAGGAACTTTAGACAGGAACCTTTTGAGGAACTATCTGTGTGCTTCGAAAGCAGGAACCAAGGTCTAAATTTAGCTCCAGGGTAATTGACTTCAGTCCCTGCTCATGGGGTAGTACTTTCCAAAGGTCTAGGAACTTTCAGGGCGGGGCCTGCAGCACTGATTGTTTGTGATTGGTCGAGTATTCGCAGCGGTTTATTTCACCTGCTTGGGCTGCACGATATTGGAAAAAAACATACATAGCGATATCTTTTTGTTTGTTCTGCAATATTTATTGTGATATTAAAAGATGCAGGAAATGATACCAGATTAATGCAGTGTGTTTTCATGCCCATATAAACAATGAACAATCATATTTTAATAATATTAATTGATAATAAAAATAATCGAGTTGCAGTCTGAGATAATAGAAGAGGTGGCTCCAGAGGAAAAGAAAGTGGAGACATAGTGACTACATGGAGAGGGAAAGGGTGCAGCTCTCATCCTGTGTCTGCTTCCTTCCTCTCATCTCTAAAAAGAGGCCTGCGTCTGCAGTCTGTCTGCACACACACACACACACACACACACACATAAATGCGAGGCTAAATGAATTGAAGTGAAAAGGAAAGTGAGATATGAGGTAGTTGGTTCAGTTGCTGTTGGCCAGAGGTGATGCACTGCTCAGCACTTTTGGCCAAAGATGTTTTTGAGATTCGACTCTCCTTACTGCAGTAAACTCACAGTTAAACATAACTGTGGCTAGTTTTAAGACTGTAGACACATTAAAAAATGTCAAATTCTGCATGTTTTTGTGCATTTTTAGGCAACTGGCAGGTTAATATCCCACTGCAAACTAAAGCCTTTATTCCTGATTGCTCCTTATTGCTGCAGTGTCTGGCAACCAACCAGAATCCAGGAGGGATTACTTGCCTGTTACTGTGCAACCCTTCTTATGGTTTATATCCCAGTCATAATACATATGTAATCTAAAGACAGCCCCAAACACTCCTGATTTAAAGGCTGAAGCGAACGACTCTAAGTGCACTCTGCTTGTGGCTTTAATGGACGCACCGACTCGCTCACTCGCTCAGTATGATGTTGATGTTTCTGCGGCCATGTGTGGCGAACATTGTACGTGTTAACTATGTTGTTTTAACCCAACAGTGTTGTGCCAAAGGTGTGTGCAGTGCTCCATGGGAAATAATACGAGCTGAAGAGAGTTTGTGTTGTGTTTTCAGCAGGAGGAAGAGGACCCAGACAGAGGGCAGCCCTGCATGCGCTGCGGGGACCAGTGCCCCGGCTTCCGTGTCCATGGCTGGAGGTATGAACTTAAACATTGTCTTTAAACATTGTCTGTTACCTTGACAGGAAATGTTTGTCTCAGGCTTGATATTACACCTCCTACTGCTGTTTTGATCTCTGGCAACTTTGGGTAATAATCAACGACTTTAGAGCTCATCTTTGTGGGTGTTAAACGTAAAAAACTTTTGTCTTATTGTACACAGAACCTGATCAATTTAAAACTTCTTTCTTTTACAAACCAGCTAATGCTTATGATAAAGGAGTGTGTGTGCGTGTGCATGTGTCTTATATCTTAGCAAAGACAGCACTACGAAAATCAGCTTAGCCGTGATCTGTGTACACTGAGTGCAGATATACATTAAAGGACAACAAACATGACCCAGTCAGGATCAGCCCTCACTGACCCTGCTGACGCACAGAACCAGAGCTATAGACTCATGCATGCCATTAAGCCCTGACATCTGCAACAGAAGCAGCTGCATTTAGTTTACATTATCTTCATGGGAAAACAGAAGCACTACAGAGCAGCAGGATTACGGACGGTCCACGTGCAACGCGGGCCGCGTGTTTCAACTTAGAACCTTTTACTCTGTCATTGTAGTTTAGTGAAAATAGTGTTGGTGTATTCGCTCCCTAGGAGGATTTTAAGGTGAAAAGCTAAGCACTAAGGGCTTTAACGATACATCAAAATAGATCGATATATTAAGCCTCTGTGCACTTTTCATTATTATTATTTTTATTATTTATTTTTTGATTTTTTTATACCTTTATTCAGAGAGATAGGACAGTAGTGTTGGAAACAGGTGAAGAGAGAGCGGGCATGACATGCGGCAGAGGGCTGAGGGTGGGAGTCAAACCCCAGGCCACCGCATCGAGGTCCGTAGCCTCTGTATATGGGATGCGCTATTCAACCACTGAGTTAAACCGGCACCCCAATATACTTTATTATTGATACAAAGTGAAAAAACATCAGTCCATACAATCATCTTTTCAATATCTTAATTTTGAGATACCTTGGTATATTAGTCACAAGCCAAGTGTTCAATAGATAATAGCAAGCAGCCAGGAAAAGCATAATATTTGCTGACCAAAATATTGGTTAGGCTCAATTATTAACTCCCCTCTCAAGAACAAATTAGCACTAAACATGAGAAAATTGGTTCTTTATCAGAAAAAAATAAGAAGTTTTTATTCTTGTTTTTATTTAAAAAAATAAAATAAGTAGTTACTATTTAATTGCTATTTTTTCTATTAAAAATGAGATTTTTTTTCATTTAAATATCTGAAACAGTACATTCATACCTGTCAAATCATATGTTAGTAGTTTTTCGTGAGTTAATATTAGAGGAATGATTGTATTAAAAGGGCTTTGATATCGTCTCATATTGATTTTTTGGAAGATAACCTTTTTGGCTTCTTGCCTTTATTAGATCGGACAGATGAAGAGAGACAGGAAGTGTCGGGAGTAAAGACATGCACTAAATGATCATCAGGCCAGTAGTCGAACCTGCAATCAGTGCGTTGAGGACTGTAGCTACTATATATATTTTGGGCGCCTGCTCTACCAGCTGAGCTAAAGCAGCGTCCCTTAACTGGTTGTTATAAATAGGCTGATGATACCGTCCTGTATTGTTTGCAGGCCTCTAAATTGATATTTTGTCCTCCTCCAGAGACTAAATATAATATTGTATCATGATGAACAACTTTCTTTATTAAAGTGACTTAAAACTCGGCAGAAGGATGAGTGTTGCGTAGGACGTCCGTATTGTGTTTTTGAGTGTTTGGAGAGTTTTGTAATTGTAGTACGTACGTGTGTTGAGTCTCTGCAGCAGAGTGACTTTCAATTCTTTACATTCCTGCTTTGTAAACGTACACACCATTCACTTAAAACGCCCGCCTACACACCTCTTCAACCTGTTTGTTCTGGTGTTGTCAACAGCTGTCAGAGAAACAACAATTTATTTAGTTCTGTTAAGCGGCTTCTTGCGTGCTTTCATGCAAGGCCCCTTATTCTTCTCTCTCTCCCTCCTTCAGTCCTTTAGTGAATATCCAGCTGGTTGGGTCTCTCGGTGAGTCTAATCCTGTCAATCACGCTAATAAGATTAGGCCTCACTGCTGTGATAGTAACCCTCTGTACCACTTTATACCTCCGTCTGACTCCCCTTTCTCCACCTCACTGATGCTTTCCCTTTTCACAGTGATAAAGATATAAACATTTGTAAAATAAGTGCTAGAAGATTTAAAGTTAAGATGGCATGACCAGGAGCAGTTTAATTTCTTCGTGTACGTTGTGTTCAGTGTTTCCAGACTCTAACACTGACTGCCTAGATCAAGGAATAAAAAAAGAACAAAGATTTATTTAAAATGCTGCGTTCACAATCCCAGACGGGCTGTGCGTTCATGTCTGCGGCACACTGTGGCTCGGAGAGAATAAAACAAAAGGCAGAGGAATGCGTACTTCATGTAACCAAAAGACTGTAATTGTATCTTTGAGCTTTTTTCACTTCTCTTCCCTCTATTCAGGTCAAGACAAAAGCTTTAGAAGTTTGGATGTAATCTAAAACACGTGCGCTGCTCTTTACCTCCAGCCACGCTCTGCTGTAAGTCTGGTCCCTGAACGCATCGATCTGTTTACAGTACGTTTAATCTGTGTGGTATTAAAACAATGGCTGCGGTTTATGGGAGATTTACGACAATGCGTTTGGCTGGAGGACAGATTTTAAATGACTGTTGGGTGACGTTAAAAAGGGAGATGTCTTGTTTGGACGCTTCAAGTCTCTTAGCTGATCCAGGAGAATGATGAACATGAAAGTGATTGAATGATTGAGATTTATGGGGGTCCCCAGAGTCCGCTGCTAATTGCATCTCCCTTAATAACCAATTTGGAGTCACACCTTCCCCGATGGAGAAGATGATCTGAGTGACCACAGGCTGAGCTGCTGCTGCTCGCTGAGAGGGAAGTGATCCATCTTCATCCTGAGGTCTCTCACTCAGAGCTCAAACTGAGGCGGGGGGCAGATGGTGCTTCCGCTGCCCAGCAGCGAGCGAATTGAGTTACTTTTGACCCGCAGGTCCCCGCCACGCTTCAAAGATTGTTCAAAGTCGCCGTCGCTATTAGTCTGGGTGGCCATGCGGCAATTACTCAGTCTCTAATCAGTGGCAGAGAGTTTTAGGATGAGGCCCATCTGTTTCTGAGATCAGATCTGAGGAGGGTTTCACTTCTCCCCTCTGCAGTCAGCCTCACTTATAGATTATCACACCAGCAGCACACAGTGAAGGCAGAGGATTACTTATGGATGCTACAATGGATTCACTAACTCAGTGGTGATTGAGCCTATGGCCTTTGTATTTGCAGTATTACAGACCGGGTGTCTGTGGCGACATTTGCAGAAAGAATCACAAGCGGCGCCCAGTTAGTGACGTGTTTTCCATCGGCCAGCAGTGGTTGGTCTGCCAGAGAGGGTAGGCGGAGCTAAGCGGCTGCTTTTCCGCTCTCTGCAAGTGTTGCGAGTAAACAGTAATCTACTATGGCTGAACAAACAAAGAAAAGATGGATGACTACAGATACAACTTCAACAAGAAGTGAAAATCCAAAGAAAAAGAAGCAAATTGGACGCTCAGATGAAGCAAACAGTCTGAAAAGGAAAGCAACCGTCAGCGAGGAAAATCAAGAGTTACGACCGGAGCCACACATTCAACGCTGTCTAGACATCTGGGAAGTGTATTCCCGCAATTACCGTTTATTCGCCATCGGTGCCGCCAAAGAGAACGAAACTGAAACCTTCAAGATTATAATTTTAAAAACAGCGACTTAAACTTGATTAAACATTTTTGAACTACATATTCAGTTTGCTATCACACAAGACCATGAAAACAAATGAAAGTCTTCACACATGAGAAGCTGGAAAATCAGAAACTTTTAAAAAATGTCTAGTCAGTTAACTAGAAGAAGCTCCACAATTTTTGAAACATATTTTGGGCATCAACAGAAAGTGAACGATAAATAATGAAATCATTCTTTCAGAACCAATCACATCATCTCCTCCAGCAGTCACGTCCTCACTGATGGTTTGATTAAAGTCAGATGAGCTGGTATAAATTCAGAGAAGTGTCGTGACTTCAGTGAGTCTTCAAAGTCACGCTGCCAGCTTTATATTCCACCAGAGACACTTTGTCGTCATGCATGCCATCTTGATCGCAGAATGTGACAAATCAGTGCACGGCACCGCGTTGCTCATCGGCTCCAAATCTGCTCCTCTTCTTTCTGTGATTAATAACCGCATGAGAGCAACAATCGTCCATCTGTTGTGAATCAGTTACAGCAGTCTGGTCGGGGGAGACAAGATACAGTTTACTCTTATAGTCTTATCATGTCATACTTTGAGAACTGTGTTTGTGTGTTGCGTTCAGGGGGCAGCGTAGTCTTTTGTCTGAGCCCGCTGTCAGAGCGGAGGAGGGTGGGAGTCGGGGGTGGCGGGCACATTAAAAAGAGCCGAGCAGGCAGAGAAATCAGCACATGGAGGAGGAGCTGCCGTACAGCATCCTGCTCTCGCTGACAGACAGGCTGATGGGCAGCCAGTGATAGGAGACTATCGGGTGCAAAAGCTTCACAGCGTCAGAGGAACACAAGTCCGGATGGGACCGCTTCAGCAGGCCGGGCCGGACTAATTTGTCATGATTGCAGCAGGTACAGAAGAAACTATGTTTAATGTGCGACAGGATTAGAGGGACGGGAAACTCAAACAGTCATTAAGTTGGGAGACGTGGGGAGCCTGAGGGTTTGTGTGTGTGTGTGTGTTTGACTTTTAGCCATAGACTTTTAGTTGTTTTGTACACATGACTGTGTGGACTGCCGAACATGATGTCATGTGCAGCTGTGTTGTTACTCAGCTCTTCTGCACAAACGTGTAATTTATCTCCACAAGAAGACTTTGTTGTATCTTCAGGGAGATGTCATTTTCCTTACAGAACATGCAGGTCAATAACTACATTTAAATCATTTAAACTGAAGCTGATGGTTTCCAATAAGTTCAAATGTGGTTATTTCAGCTCCATACAGAGTCAATATTTTGTTTCTATTTGCATGACAGAGCTGAAGACAGACATTTGCCTCGCCTCTTTGTCCATCACTACCCTGCGTAATAGTTTTTTGTTATAGTTGTTTGGTTTATTATCTATAACCAGTAAACATAAACACAAGATTCATCATTATTAACGACAGTAACAGCCCCAGCCGTGCCAGTCATCTCTGCAACATGTTTTGGTTCAACAAAGCAAATGTCCATGCAGATTGTTGATGTTCCAAAGTAGCGTCGGCTGTTTGTCTCCTGGTTGAAAACAAACGGCCGGTTGTGGCTTCTGTTCCCTTGTGTTGCTTTGTTTTTATATTTTCCAGGTAGCACATATTTACAGAAGTTAATAATAATATAAAGATAATTGTCTGTACTCTTTAATGTAATGGTAGAGTTTCTCAGTGAGAAGGTTGAGGTTTGATCCCTGACTGCTACAGTCACATGTCAAAGTGTCCTTTGGCAAAACACTGAACCCTAAATTGCTCCTGAAGGCACCACCATCAGGTACGAATGTGCATGAATACTGATTGGAAGTTGACTCTTAGGCCTTTGCCATCAGTGTATGAATGAGTGTGTGTGAAAGGGTGAATGTGACAGGGTCAGGAGACGAGAAAAGCGCAATATATGTACAGTCCATTCACCATTTACGGCATCCCTGTGTTAGCATTCTTTCACAAGGACATTTTCTGCACTATAAGTTTCTTTGCTCACAATCAGTTTCTGCAGGTGATTATATGAAAACATCATTTTAGTCAAATGTATTTGTATATCACATTTAAAACAACAAGTGCTTCACAGACAGTGGCAGATAAAACAGTGTAGACAGACATAACAAGTTCACACACAAACATACAGAGTAATGAGTGATATAGACACAAATAAAAACAAACAAACATTTATTTTATTATCACCCTGAACAAAATGATTGTGATGCCCAATATTACACAGATAAACATCAAAATGAGTTAAAACCCTTCAAATGGCACTAAACATGTCAGAGGCAAGTTAGATTTTAATATACTTTTATTTCATCCAAGTTTAAAGCTTAATTGTTTTTATCTATTTTTAATGATTTCTGCTAAAATAAATAAATAAATAAAAAGCAGTATCTATGAAAGACTGTTTGTTACCAAGATAGACAGCTAAACATGTCACTCGTCTGAGGATATGTAACGATTATACCAATCATCGAAAATCATTAATCAAGTAATGAACACGTGTAGAAAGTTTTTTTTATTACAATCCAGGATGAAATAATCAATACTTCAATATTTCCTACTTCTGGTCTGATTTATTTTTGACTCGGGCTGCAACTAACAATTATTCTCATTCAGTTTATCTCTAAATTTCTTCCCTCAGCTACTTGAAATTGATCTCATGGTGGTCTTTTCTTACAGCTTGTCAATCAACAAATGGATTTATTGAAACAGCACTTTCTTTCCTAAATGATACATTTTACCTGAAAGCCCAAGAGACGACTACAAAGTCCTCGTTATTCTAGCTTCATATATTTCCCACCAGGACAATCAAAGCACTTCTGGCTGGATTTTCTCATTTGGAACTTTCTTTTAATTTCTTTGACTTATCAGCACTCAGTTCGTGCTCAGCCAGAGGGGATAAAGCCTGCTTGCATTACATCAGAGGGCTTGTGACTCAAATAATTGAACGGGACAGGGCTCAGCACAGCAGGGCTCGCTAAATTACAATGTTGAAATGCCCGACAGAGATGTGCTGCTTTCAAGTTTCACTGGAGTCAGGATTTTTAACAACCACCTGCCAGGCACGAGAGAAGTAAAATGGTTACGTTTTCCATGCGTCAGACAAAACTTTAGACTTTCTTTGCTCCTTTGTGGGTTCAGCATGTTGTCATTATATATGCAGTAAGTCTCCGTGGTTCAGATTTAAATGTCTAGGTGTGTGCTCAAACCAGGCTTTGGTCAAACCCTGCACTCATGGCACGATATCTGAGAACGGCCCGCACAAAAAGACTTAATTTAAGACTCTTTTGCATCGTTTCATACCCTAAAATTGTGCATTAATTTGAAGATGACAAACACTCATCATGAGGAGGCTGATGGTGGCAGTGGGTTGATGGTGGCGGGGTGAGACAGGGTGAAATCTGGTTCATCTACCATCTGTCTCATCATGCTAAATCACAGGCTGTGTCCTCCTACCCACTTACACAGGCATCCCACTCAAACACACAAAGGCTCACTCACACATTCAGCTGGGGTCAAATCCATGCCAACACGGCTTATCCTAAGCTGACTCGCTGTGTTTACTATTATTTATATTGCTTCTACCCGCTCAGCAATCATTACCGTACAAGGTGCCAACATGACTCTGGACAGCTGCATATCACAGGCAGACGGCCCTGCGCCTGAGAGACGCTGCTGGGATCCCATTGTCCTCTTTCTTTTCGCTGTTTTGTCGCCTTCTTCATAACTTACTTCTGTTAACACACTAAATGTGTCATGCAGCGATTACCGGCCTTTGCTAACATTTTAAGTAAGGTATCCCGATTGATTGCAGTGCACAAGCAGTTGTGTGTGTGTGTGTGTGTGTGTGTGTGTGTGTGTGTGTGTGTGTGTGTGTGTGTGTGTGTGTGTGTGTGTGTGTGTGTGTGTGTGTGTACCCTGCATGTGTGGGGGTGGGGTGCTGGAATAAAGCAGCTTTGTGCCTTGTGAACTTGAGCCACAAGTGCCAGCTGGCAGCCTGTTATGCAGTCCCAGCAGAGATGTACACTTTCAATGCATGCTGCATATGTCTGCATTGTCACGCATCCACACACATACATGACACCCACACCTCACTGTCACCCCCGGGGCGCTTTCCTCTGACTCCACTCACGGTCACACCCACCAGCGGCAGATTGAATGTGCTGAGGAGTCCCGGGATGAGATGGGGTGTAACACGAAGCTGAGGGAGATTATTGCGCCCATCTTCACCTCCCTCTCTTAACTGCCACCAGATTGACAGCCCGCTTATGTCAGTGACCTCATTTCCTGCTTGTTTGCTAGTGGCTTGTTTGGGATGTGCTGATCCGGATGCAGATGTAGTGAGATGTTGACATGAATGTGGGCATTAACCGGATTGTCTGATCTCCAACATCTGTGAGGAGATTGGGTTTACTTCACTTGTGTAAATATATTAACACTACACACATTACATTGTCTGTACACTATAAATTAGAGCTGTTCGGATAGGGTTACCATCATAAGAAGTGCCTCTGATACAGTCGATACAATACGACACGATACGTCAGGGCTATTCAACTATATTATTTGCACCACATCCGTTCAGTATTCTCCAGTTTCTTGTAACTCTCACAAATCAGAAAACACAGAGAGGCCTAGCCTCGACTACTAATGAGAGAGATTACACGTCTTTGATTGGGCAATCCGCAAACAGTGATGCAAACGCTGGTTTGTCAAGGAGGCACGAGCATTCATTTTTATAGCGTTCGTGTGAGAGAAGCTGGATCCTCAGGTGTATGCTGATCCGAATACTGTTAGCACAAAAGGATGGTTGTTACTGACAGCGCAGGTGTGCTGGTTTGAAGGATTTATTGCGGCAAAAATAGATTTTTTTTCTTTCAGGTTTTACATTTTTGTTATTCTTAAACAGAACTTCGGGCAGGAGTCGGCCCGGGGCTGCAGGTTGAATCGGCCCGCAATAACGATGATATCACAATATATAATTCTGCGATAATTGATGTATTTCAAGACAGTCATATAATGACACAGCACGATATCTTATTAACTGAAGAACACAAAATGCCCCTAAAGAGGTGACGTGCAGAATCAATGTGTTTATTCACTGCAGCTGGGTGTCAGTTTCACAGATTACGAAACAAATTAGATAAAATATTTGGCGCCAGCGATGCGATAATTGTATTACACCAGTTGCGACGATGATATACTGCGATATCGATATTTTGTCCCACCCCTAATGGCTAAGACCAACAAGTCAGTTGTTCCCAGGTAAATGATCATGTGACGATATCAAACAACAACAGAGGAAAGTCTATGTCTTTACGGTCTACGATCCAAGTTAAATAATGTCAGCTGTCAGTGTTTTCCCGTTACACATCTACAGCAATTTTTTATACTTAAAGTTGAAATAATCAAACAAGAAAGCAGTTTCATGTAAAAATAAACAAACTTGTTTTAGGTGCTCAGCTTGTTTATTGGCTGCGATTCCTTCAGTGTACTAAGCCAGGCCATAAAACAATGATAGCAATCATTTCTCATCTAACAGCCTTTGTAGTATGCAGCTGTTAAAAATCCCACTGTTATCGGCCAATACTCAAGTCTTGGTGTCAGAATTGGAATCGGGAAGGAAAATCTGGAATCTGAACACCTGTTATTTAAACTAATTTTAAGTTATGAATTGTTTAGTTTTAAGTACATTTGAAATTATCAGGAGATTTAGTTTTGTTTTCTTGTGTGACAACTGTCGTATTAGTAATTATTGGCTGCAGGGAGCCTGGTGGTGCCAACCTGAAGAATGTGTGTGGGCTGGTTTGTGACATAATGTCTCCACCGCAACGTGTGTTCACACATGGTTACAAACTGTGGGAGTGCCTGTGTGCATGTGAGTTATCTCTTTCAGAGCCCGACTGTTCGGGTTGGTTTCAGGGCCTGGCTTGTTGGCAATTATAATTGTAACGATGCTTTTACAAATGGTAACACTCTTATGTCAGATTAAGACCTGTTGTTTGCACCTCAGCACCTGAAGCTCCAGGAGAACCCACCGGGGATATTTCCTGAAGTACTTGACATTTGATCAGCTTGGCTTGTGTTGTAAATCAGCTTAGACCCCAGGTATGAAGCCCAAAGCTGTCCTCCTTGTCTCCACAGGAAGATCTGTGTTCACTGCAAGTGTGTGCGAGAGGAGCATGCCGTGCGCTCGGTGCCGGGCCAGCTGGAGAAGATGATGACGAAGCTGGTGTCAGACTTCCAGAGACACTCCATCTCCGACGACGACTCGGGCTGCGCCTCCGAGGAGTACTCATGGGTCCCACCTGGGCTCAAGCCCGAACAGGTAACGACCAGACGCAGTCGAGACTAAAAAAATGCTACGCAGGCACATATCATGAGCGCTTCCTTTTGGGCATGTTCATGCACTCAAACAGTTTTATCACCATGGGAAACAAAATATATTCAGCTTTTGATTTATGACCGCAATTGAATAAATTGCTCTCTAAATGCATAAAGAGTTCTCTGCGCTCTGTCATCAAGGCCTTAATTTGAACACGCTTGTCTCCTCGTTCAGGTTTACCAGTACTTCAGCTGCCTGCCGGAGGACAGGGTGCCTTATGTGAACAGTCCAGGAGAGAGATACCGAATCAAACAGCTGCTGCACCAGCTTCCAGCCCACGACAGCGAGGTGACATCACTGTGACTCAGTATTCCGCGTTACTCCTGCTGTGTTGTTACAGTGCTGCATCAAGCCAAACATAAAAACAACCCTTCAGTGTTCTCACCTTCCTGCTAACGTCCAGGTGGATGCTATTTTTAAGAAAGTCTGGGCGATTTTTGGATTTCCACTTTTTTTGTAATGTCCAGTTGTGGCTTACAATTTTACTACAACTATTATTGCTATGACATTTGCTATTGCTCATGTTGTATTTTGTAAGTGCCTGTATCATACCCATCAATGTTCTTTTGATACCAGAAGAACATTTAATATGGTTTTTTCAGGGCCGATACCGATACCGATTATTAGTAGTCAAGGAGGCCGATAACCGATATTTGGAGCCGATATTCATTTGCAGTAAAAGTGAAAATATTGGCGTCAAAATTTTGAATAATACAAACTCCAACACTTAACTTTGTTTAAATGCCTTTAAGCAGATGTTTATTAAACAAACAAACAAAAAGCGCAGGGAGTTCCCAGGGTCAGCAGCATCTCTTATAAAGTTCACTGAAAATTTAAATAAATAAATAAATAACTTCCTGAAGTTTTATTAAGTAAATAAAACAAAGTTAAATAAAATTTGCAAAGAAATGAACTCTTATCGGCCGTCAGATTAAAAAAAAAAAAAAAAAAAAAAAAAAAAAAAAAAGGCAGATGCCGAAATGCGTCAAAATGCCGAATATCGGCGCCGATAATCGGCCCGGCCGATAATTGGTCTATCCCTAGTTAAAAGGCTCCATTTAGTTGGACTGATTTACAGCCTCTGACTCTGCCAGTGCTCCTCCTGCTGTCCTGTTGTTTATACCTTGTGCAGGTCGCCTGCAGGTAACAAGTCAGAGAGCCAATCTAGGTGCTTACACCTCTGAACAGAGAAAAGTCCCTGGCAACATATCTATAATATTTTATTTGACTCTAAAATCAAAGCAACATAATACATAAATCTGTTGCCTGTAAATCAGTGGTGTTTTCAATGTTGAATGTGTTTGTGGTTTTGTGAAGGTGAAACACAAACGAAAACGATCAATGATGATAAAAGAGAAAGACAGAAGATGACTCCATTTCTACCTGCAGACAATTTATATAAATCATGTCATGAAAGTATAACATTATCTCTACAGGCAGATGTAAGTCACCTTTCTGAACGTTATAGATTACTGAGGCTTAGATGTTGTTTTTGTATGCGCCTGTCAACTGGAATATCTGTGTGTCTCTTGCAGCCGCAGTACTGTAACTCTCTGGACGACGAGGAGAAGAAGGAGCTGCGTTTGTTCAGTCAGCAGCGGAAAAGAGAAAACTTGGGCAGAGGCGTCGTCCGACTCTTTCCAGTGACGATGACGGGAGCCATCTGCCAGCAGGTAGAGCAGCATTTTTATTTTATGTTTAGAAAACACAGCAGAGACCGGCTCCAAAACAACCGTATCCTTATATAACATTAATGCATGCAGCTGGAAGGTTTTTAAAACACGTGCAGAAGGCTTCCTTTTTGTAACACTGAAGCGAGTTCAGGTGCAAGTAGGTGCAGGCATAGCTCAGGGGCCACAGCGTACAGGAGTTTAATGATTACAGGGCTGTGGACGTAAATTGCTGTGCAACCTGCAGAGTTTAACATTTGTCAAAGGATATACCACCTAACTTCCTTCCCTCTGCACCTCCACCCACCCGAACCGCATCGATTTTTCCAGTGTGGCAGGCAGATCTGCGGTGGAGACATAGCGGTGTTTGCCAGTCGGGCAGGACACAGCAGCTGCTGGCACCCCCAGTGTTTCCAGTGCGCCTCCTGCAGCGAGCTGCTCGTGGATCTGATCTACTTCTACCAGGACGGACAGATCTACTGCGGCCGGCACCACGCAGAGAGGCTCAAACCCCGCTGCCAGGCCTGCGACGAGGTGACTGTCTCACTAAGATCCCAGACCTGTCTAATCGAGTCTCATTAGCAGCTGTGTTTTGCAGGAGTTCCTTTAAACTGAAGGGGAGTGTAAGTCAGAAAGCTCACAATGAAGCTAAGTATCCTGCAGCTTCATTGTTAGCTTTGTGCCCTTTTCGAATCTCTTAACCTCCATGCTTCCTTTCCCTCTCGCTCTCTGTACTGTGAGGATTTTAGGACAGGAGGCTTTTTGTTTAAAGAGAAACACCCTTTAATGAATCATCAGGCCCTGTCAGGTGTTCTGCTCTTGCTGCCTTTTAACATTTCCCTTCTCAGTGCAGAGTGCATGGAGGGATACTGTCTCTTTTTTTTTGTATGGCCTCTCACTGTGACTTAAGAGATTAGTTGATGTACTTTACTAATGGATCCGGCTCCACTGGCCTAAAGAGTTCTCTAGACACGGCTAATCCTGCAACATGGCACTGATAGCATCTTTCTTTCCCCATCTTGTTAACCCAAATCCTCAGTTCTCATTTTCACAACTGTGATTTCTTTACTTCTATACCCATGAAATCATGGCTGCTGTGCTGAGCGTCCTCTCTTGTTCTGTTTGTGTCTCAATCCCAGATTATTCTAGCAGATGAATGTACGGAGGCAGAAGGAAGATACTGGCACATGAAGCACTTCTGCTGTTTCGAGTGTGAGGCTGCGCTGGGAGGTCAGCGTTACATCATGAGAGAGAGTCGACCGTACTGCTGCTCCTGCTACGAGTCGATGTACGCGGAGTACTGCGACACCTGCGGAGAACACATAGGTACACAATGAAGTCACAGTACAGACACAATAATAATTGATTCGCTGCCTCCCTCTTTGTTTTATACAATTTAATTAATGGCAGCAGCAGCACGGGTGAAAAGTATGAATGTCCACCCACACTCCTGCAAGCAAGTAAGAGTCTGGACGTAAGGCTTCGTCTTACAGGCAGAGAGATTCTCTAAAACATGGTGACATTAATGACAAATAATTTTTTGATTCACACAAAGTTTTTTTTTTAAATGGATAAAAAGAGTTGTTTCAGGGGAAACAAAAAGTATAATCTTTTATATTTAATTAACTAACATGAAGTCTCTGTTTCAGTAGACATAGGATTCAGTACAAACTTTACAGATAAATGTATGGATTTTTAATTTAGTAAGTGTAATCATGGAATAATTTCCTCTCAGGTATCGACCAGGGCCAGATGACCTACGAGGGCCAGCACTGGCACGCTGTGGAGTCGTGTTTCTGCTGCGCCCGCTGCCAGCTTCCCCTGCTGGGCCGCCCCTTCCTCCCTCGATCGGGGCTCATCTTCTGCTCCAGGCCCTGCTCGCTGGGCGAAGACCCCAATAACTCCGACTCGTGTGACTCGGCGCTGCAGAGCAGACCCGCTCAGCACAGACGCTGCGGGACAGCAGACAAACACCAGCAGCCACAGTGCGGTTCTCCACTGCAGCCACTAGAGGGCATCAAACCCCCTGTAACCACTGCAAAAGACTTCATTCACACTGCAGTGGAAAACAGAGGTGATCATGCTACATTGGTGTTAAACTCAGATGTAAGTTTAAACACATTGTAGAGACTATTCTCACACTTTGATTTACTGTACTTCTTCCAGGTGTCCGCTGCACTGCTCCGGTGCAAAATGGAGCTCCGTCACCCGCTGGACATCCCCACCCTAGAGGCTCCTACTCCCCTCTTCCACACATTCATCTAGGAAATGGTTTGGGTCCATCTTGGCCCAGCGACCTTCCCCATGACAGTTTACTGCCCGCAGACTGTGCCATCAAACCTCCTGTTTCTGGTCTTCAGTTCAAGGCAGAGCTCAACGGAAGTACTGGACTGACTGGTCTCAATTCAAGAGGAACTTCGACGGCTAAAGACTGCAGGAACTGGGTGGAAAAGACAAATCAAGTTATGCAAGGTAACACTTCTTCTCTAAGTGCTTAAAAGAAGGTTGCTTCTCTCCGTCTTAACTTAAATCTGCCTCTCTTTTTCTCTCTGCAGTGTTGCCTCCTCAGATAAACTCACATGGGAACCACCTCATTTCACCCGACTCGCCGCCCCTCCCACTCAACAACACGTCCATCCTCCCTCCTCCCCTGCCCGTTAAATCTAAAGACTTGATGCCCCTGGAGTTACCCTCACCTATCCTCCCTCCACCAGAGGTCCTGTCCTCTGATACTCCGCCACCGCTGACTCGCAGCAGCACAGCCAGGGTCAGCTTCAGAGAACCGATCAGCAGCAGCTACTCTGTCGACGAGGACGAAGATGAGAATGAGGACGAGCTGCAAGAGGGCGAGGAAAACCAGCAGGAGGAGGAGGAGGAGGAGGGAGGTTTTGGAAGCAGGTTAAATCTACAGAAGGGCATCCCGCCGCAGATGGATCTATTGGGTAAGGAAACGCATAGAGAGAGTTGAACATTCAGTCACGTGACATCTGGGGAATATAATTAATTTTGTATTTGTCATCATTTCAAACCAGATGGATCCTCTTACCACCAGCGGAGTCTGAGGCGAGGATGGAGCCGGTGTCGCGTCCCCTCCGACCCATCTCTCCACCCAGGAGCGGAAAGGCGCACCAGATGCTCGCGGCCCGACCGGCCTCGTTTGGAGACCCTCGACTACAGAGGCGAGAAAGAGAGGGACCACCGGGGCTCCGCCTCTCTGACCCTCCAATCGGGCCAATATAAACACGGAGACTCCTGCTCCACGTGCTCCTCGTCCTCAGACTCAGAGGAAGAGGGCTTCTTCCTGGGACAGCCCATACCTCTGCCCCCGCAGCTCCGAAAGCAGCAGCAGGAGGAGGTCAAAGACAGAGAGGGAGGACAGGAGAGGGAGGTGCAGAGAGACTCGGGCCTGAGAGGCAGCTTCAGGCGGAGACGAGCTCACAGCCTGGGGTCAAAGGACAAAGATAAAAACTGTGCTATCTCCTAACCCCTAACAACAACACACTATTGTCTAAATTATGGTGCACAAGAGGACCTAATGGCCCCCTTATTATTCTCATGTTCAAGCTGTTTATCAGTTTTATGATGTTGTGAATGAAACACACACGTACAGACTCACAAAGGTGAACCACAGACAGACTGCTCAACAAAGGGAAGCACAATGAACCTCAGAGGAGTCACAACCTGAGCTGTACTGTGCTGACTCATTGTGTCATATTGAGGTGTAACAGAGTAGAAAGTGATGCATGAATCATGTGATGAATGTGGAGTGATTATTAGTAACATTTATGTTTGGTTTATAAGTGTGAACACAAACTGCACTGAAACGTTATTTGATCATAAAACAACATTTACATATGCAAACTTACAGTAGCACGTATGACCAGGAAGTGCAAGCAAGTTTCTCCGTCACGGTTTGTAAAAGCAATGTTATATAAAGTTTAACTCTACTGTTACCACTTTTCTGTGCTCTTATGTGCAATTTTTATATATGACTGTAATATGGCCAAATGTTATGAGATGGAGTTTGATGATTTTAGCAAACTGTGGTAGTTTTATACTCTGAAAATCAAAAAGAGAATCCAACAAAAGTTTGCAAAATTAATGTCTTTATTCAAAACAAAAAACACTTATTTTATTTTTATATATTTGGTGTAGGGCGCTGTTCTTTCCTCTTCTATTTTGGGTTAAAATAAAACATTTCCGTTTCTGTTTCTCTGGATTGTGAGACAATTTAATTGTGATATTAAATGCGTCAAATGTTTGCCTTTCTTGTGTACTTTATTCCACACTTTAAAAACACTTAACAAGGACCTTTGATCGGCTTACAGTGTGTCAGCACGAAGTGTAGTTGATTTACGATACCACTTATCATCTTCCAACTGGCAGCGTTAAACAATGGACGGATCACGTGACCACAAAAAAAGCTCCTTTACATCCTTGTAGGAGCGCGACTGGACCAATCAGGAGGAAGGGGGGCGGAGTCAGGAGGAGCACACATGAGTTGTCAAACAGGTTTGTCTCCACATTCACCTACATGCTCCTCAGCAGGGACAGCACGGTGTGTTTGTGGATTAAAAGAAGAAACCAAGGAGAGGCTCAGGAGATGAACAGACTGTGAAGGTGAGTTTTCTGTAGAAATAGCAGGAAAAAAACATGATGAGACTTAACTGAGCTACACCTTCATACAAGCAGGCCTGAGCTTGTCAGGGCAAGACTAGTGAGTAGGCCTTGAGTGCATGTGGGACTTTTTTTTGTTGTTTACCTGCGTCTTTTGTTTCAGTTTCTTTAGCTTCCTGCTTCCATGTTTGTCATTATCACTATCAAAGGCAGAACATGTTCGCACCTGACTCAGAAACACCAAATTAGAGGCTCTATTTTAGTTTGCCTGACCCACCTCTTGACATTCCTCTTTGGTTTGTAACACACCAGCCTGCTGCTTCCATAATGACATACATCAGGGTGCTGGCTGCCTTTAAGATGATGTTATTGGGAGGATTTTAAGGCAGGTAAAAATGGAGGTACAGAAAGATTCACAGCTCTATCAGCAGCTAGCTTGGCCTGGCTCAGACTGGTATGGCAAATATGTAGAGAATGTGACCGGCAGATGCAGACTGTTCAAGCACACACAGTATCTTAAGTGTGTACAGACGTGCAGAAATGGTGTCTGTAGTTATCAAGTTCCTTAATATGACCTTCAACACAGTGATAGGCCTATAAGAGAGAAGGGTTAACAGATGCTAGCCTCTTTGTTAGGACTTTTACTTTGAAAATCCCCACAACAAACCCTGATAACTTCTCGCTTATTTAAAGTTGAGGAGTCATTGTTCCCATAGCCACAGCAGCTGTTGGTGTGTGTGCGATCTGCTCTGTATCGCCTCCAGACAATAGCTCGTTGACAGCTGTCCTGATCCACTTCCCCATCACCCCCCTCACACGCACACAAGTTTCTGCCACTCTTTTCAACAGGCCGTCTACTGAGTGTCAGTTTTATTGTGCGTTTGTCTGCAGAGAGATGGATGACTGCGAGTAATTGTTTGAATGCGTCGTTGCAGGCAGCCAATGAACTTGTAAGACGGAGAGGGGTTCAAGAGGCTGATTGGCTGCGGTTTGAAAGAAAGGGAGGGTTTATGGGTGTAGGTTTTTGAGTGCTAGAAGTTTCTGGAGAAGAGATGTTTGCGTGTCCTTGACGGTAAATGTTCTCCTGACTGATCTGATGTCTCTTTTCCTCAGGGCGTCCTAATGTCAAGGAGCTGAGGACTTCAAAAATGGAATGGTGCCCATCATGAGACCGCTTTCCAGAGCTACAAACACAGGATAACAATTCCTGCAGAATCAAGGACATACATTTTTAGGTTGACCAAAGAACATTAACGGGTTTCAAAATGCCTTCTGAGACTGTCCAACGCCCTGTGAGGCAACAAGCAAGGACTGCTGTCGCTGCTACACCCCCACGCCTGCGCCCAAAGGGGCCGGTGGGTCCAGACTTCTACCGGCAGTTCCCGACAGCAGCGGGCAGGCCGAAGCAAAGTGCGGTGGAGAGGCTGGAAGCAGACAAGGCCAAATATGTGAAAAGTCAGGTGGCGCTTTCCAAACAGCTTCCTGTCAAGCCTCCTGAAGTGCGGAAACCTCTGCTGAACCCCAGCTCGGCTCTGCGGCCCACCAGGAAAGCCCCGACACCGACTAAAGCAAAGCAGGAGGGAGTCCAGCTCGACTTGGAGCATCTGAGTAACCTCATCAGTGGAGTGAATGAGGGACCCCAATCCGGTGTGAACGCAGAGGACGGTGATTGTGCAGGCGGCTCTACTCGTCCTGCACCTGCAGGGGCGCCACAGAAAAAGGAAAGGCCGTGCCCCCCTCCTCGTCCTGATTGGTCCAGTCCAGCTAAAGTGAGATTAAAAGCTTCTGGACCTGCGCGGGTAGAGAGTCCTGGTTCTTCCGGGGCTCCAGCTGCAGGGACAGTTCGCAGAGTGGACGTCATGCCTCAGGCGGGCCCTGTGAGAACGCCCTGCAGACCCCCTCGGTTCATCCGGCAGCCCCTCCAGCCTCTACACTCCCAGTTTCCACTCCGCCCGGCTGCCTCACACCTGCGTCTCTTCCACCCTAGAATAACAACAACAAGTCCGTCTCCGCTGAAACCTGTCGTTGCTCCATCTAAACCTGACAACCCCACCTCCTCTCCAGCTGATACCCCTGCTTCACCTCTCCTAAGCATACCTGTTTTCCCTCCGTCCTCTCCTGCGATCACCCGTTTGTCCTCCTCCAGCTCCAGGAAACGCCCCTCCTTGACCCGGTCTAAGTCGGACATGAGCGACCGCTTCTCCAGAGCCGGCACCGAGCTGGAGCGCTTCTTCAACCTGTGCGGTCTGGACCCGGCAGACCTGCAGGAGTGGACTGGATCTAGCTCTGACATTGTGTCAATGGCCCGTTTCCGCAGCGTGAGCGCTCCGGGGTCGGAGGTTGCAGGCTCGGGCAGGGAGGAGGAAGACGATGAGGAGGAGGAGGATGCTGGGAATGCTGCAGTGCGCGCTCCTTATGGTGTTTCTGTTATTGAGAGGAATGCGAGAGTGATTAAATGGCTGTATGGACTCAGACATGCTAAGGACATTGTGAATAAGAGCACAGATTTATAGGATGATGTTTAAATGGACTCGAATAAGTTTGAAAACAAAGTAGAAATATAATTCCACACAGTGACAGGACGCCACGATTAAACTGAAGTATGTGATATGATGATAAAGTGATGGATGCAATTTGTCTGAACGTAATTCACTTTCCTTTAATTCTCTTGTTGTTTTGATTGGATGTTTTTGTTCTTTTTTTTATTTTCATTTTAAAACATTTGTTTTGGAAAAGCAGAACGAGCTTTATTTTACTTTTAAGTTTCAATTTTCTTTTGTCATTTTGACTTTTCCCTTCGACGTCGTCTCCGGTCACGATCACACTCTGAGGCTGTGAACGGAAAGCATTAAAGACGAATGATGCAAGAATCGTGTTTAGTACTCTTTATTTTGTAGAAACAGTCATACATTTCCTCAGAGGGATCAGAGCTGAAGTTCAAACTCAAGTCTAAGTCTAAGTTCAAGTCTAAGTGCACATTAGACATACCTATACGTGTATGTTATGAGTGAAAGTGCCTTGAAGCTACTCTTCATATTTGCTGATCATGCACTTGTCATTAAGTGGAAGAACTGGATGGACAGGCTTCTTTTAACGGAGGAAAGTTTCACTGCTGGTCCACAAGAGGTCAGAGCAGCCCGTACTCAGAATTAAGAACAAGGTCGTCTGTGATTTCTGAGTTTCCCGCCTGTCCGTCTTATTTTCTCTTCTCAGAGGAAGTACTCGCCATAATTAGAAAAGCAGGAATGCTATAAAGATAAAATTCAGATTCAAAGTGCATCTTCTAAAATCCTGCACAAGCTCGAAGAAAGATATTCAAATGTTGCATTCATCATAATCTGCGAGAGAAGAGCGTGTTTGTTAGTTGCATCTCATCAAGTTCATATCAGGCCTTTAAAACAAACCTTCAGCCACAGTCAATTATTTCTAACAAATACATACAATTATGATTAATATGCATCATTATTTTCTCCACATAAATAATGTGTTTGGCAGTTCATTCATTCTTTCTGTAAGTGTGAGCAGGTGGGCTGGATTAGAGCTCCTCACTTTCACGGATTAAGGAGTCGTTCGACCAGATTCCAGCGTCGCCTCGTCACAAGCTGTGTGTGCATGAAGAGAGGAGCGCTGTCGTGGAACAGTTCAGGCAGTTAAAGGTTGTAGCCGTTCATCTGCATGTGGCATTTATCTGTGTAACTTTGAATGATGAGTTGTCTTAAGAGTTTTACAGATCAAGTACAGACATTAAAGAGTCGGTTGCTAAAACAGACTGCTGACAGACACTCATCACAGACGGTAAGTTGAATTGTTTTTCTTATGCGTTTGCATTAAAAACAGAAAGATTTTTAATGTACAATTTGTGGGAGCTTAAACATCATTTTATACATTTCTCTGATGTTAATTTTTTTAATTAATTCTTTACATAAATAGATCTAAAAATGGGGCAAGTTTGAATCTTTTTTCTTTCAGTGATGATCAACAAAACTAGAATTAGAATGAAGTTAATATTCAAAGCAGTCACATTACTGCAGATCTTTCCGGTCATTCACACCTGATCATAGACTTCCATGCACATCAGCTGTTTGTAATAATCTTATAAAACACCAGGGAAAAGTCACTTTCTTTTTCACTCTTTTGTCAAGTTTGAGGGCTGCACGGTGGTGGGTTAGCGCTGTCACTTCACAGCTAGAAGGTTCCTGGTTCGAATCCCGGTTTGGACGTAGTGGGCCTTTCTGTGTGGAGAGTGCATGTTCTCCCCGTGCATGCGTGGGTTCCCTCCGGGTACTCTGGCTTCCTCCCACAGTCCAAAGACATGCTAGGTTAGGTTCATTGGTGACTCTAAATTGCCCGTGGGTGTGAACGTGAAAGGTTGTCTGTCTCTGTGATTGACTGGCGATCAGTCCAGGGTGTACCCCGCCTCTCGCCCAATGACAGCTGGGATTGGGGCTGGGTCGAGCACTAAAGTTATAGATGTTCAGTTCAGTAAAACTACTGCACTATGAAATCTCTCTGTTCTTCCTCCATGGATTGGCCCACTTTCCTCTAACACACCCCAAAAGTACTTGATCTTTTTTTGTCTTGGCAACCCTGTTTGTGTTTTTTGGAAGCAGCGAGTCTTCTGATATCTCCATATCACAAGTTAATTATTGTGTTATCTCGACAAAACAAGCTTTATCTCAGGATAATGAGATAATTGACTTGTTATCACGTGAAAACAAAAGGTCATAAATGGCGTCTGCACTGTCTGCTCCTCACAGGGGTCGGGGGGGATTCCTGTGACCAGGAAGCTGTGTTATGCTGTGGGTGGGGTCCCATATCAGATTACCACAGTGGCTATCAGTGTTTCCCTGCAGATATTTCTCCTGGATGTTGTGCAGGTAAGATTGATCACACACAAAAATATAACCTATGTTGTTATCTGAATTTCAAAATAAAGCGCCTCAGTGTCTGATAGATGGAGGCCTTCTATGTTTCCATGATTTTGTTCGTGAGCCGGGCCTGGGATGCCGTGACTGACCCGCTGGTTGGATATCTGGTGAGCCGCAGCAAGTGGACGCCCATCGGCAAACTCACTCCCTGGTTGGTTGTTGGAGCCACATGTTTAAAGGCTTCATCTTGAATTTCGCCAGGCGCTGAATTCGACCATGTTTGTCTCCCAGGCTTGTTCTTTCCACTCCGTTTGCTGTCCTGTCCTATCTGCTGCTGTGGTTTGTTCCTCGTGGCTCTGTGTCTCAGGCCCTCAGCGTGCTGTGGTTCCTCACCGCAGCCTGCCTGTTCGAGACCCTCATGAGTGTAAGTCAGAGGAAGTGGCGCTTAAAGGTACTTCTCGGTCTGGTGGAAAAGGACATTACTGTGTACTGTGCTTCAGTATGATCTGAGGCTTTACACTTCTACATCACTACATTTCAGAGGGAAAGATTGCACTCTTAACTCCAATAAATTTACCTGCAGGTTTAAGTTGCGTTTGAAATAAAGATTGTGATCAACTTATAAAATACTGTACAATTTCAAAAAAGCAGTGTCATCTTCGGGGCCCTTGTCACACATTTCATAATATAGCTTTTGTTGTCAGCAGTTCAACCAAAGAAAGATTTCCATTCTAAAAACATCTCAGATGATTTTTATTTTAAGAACTATTTGTGGCCCAGAAATACTGCGGCGGCCCTGAGGGTCAAAACGCAGCACAGCAACATTTCATAACACGACACTTCCCAAATTCTGAAATGTTATTGTGTATTGTGAAGTGTTGTTTTGACCCTCAGGGCCACCGTAGGATGAGATAATATCCTACAATTCACAAAACCACAAAGATGAGAGGAAAATCTGAAACTGAAAACACATCTGTGTGTCAGATTGTTTTTGTATTCTTCCTCCATCTCCTATTAATCGTCTCATGTCCCCTCAGATTTATGTTATGACCCTTTAGAGGGACCGGACCCCTAGGTTGGGGACTGCTAGACTAAACTGTGTATAAAGTAGTTAAAAGTATCTCCACCTTAGTCAGTTACGTCAGCATTAACAATCAAATAATGTCAAATAGAATATATCTCTTGATGATTTAAGCACTTATTAGTGGTAATACATTAGTGCACTTTTTAACACAGGGCTACAAAAATAAAACTTACACAAAATAAAAGTTCAAATATAAGTGAAATATAAAGAATAGCAGTATTTTTAAAGGCCTTTAATTCGTCCTCTTCCTCATGTCACTGTGTCTGCCACCATCTTGCTCCAAGCTGTGTCACCATGGCTACTGAGTCTCACAGCGCTCATGTTTTCCTCTGTCGTCCATTAACAGTGTTACAACGTCCCCTTCCTCTCACTCAACATGTTCCTGGGGGGAGATCACAGAGACAGAGACTCTGCCACAGCCTACAGTAAGACTACAGATCCCTTATCCCTGGTCAGGCCTAAAATAATGTAAACCAGGGTTTGCCTCACAGTCCTTGTCCCCTTCTTCTTCTTCTTCTTCTGTGGCAGGAATGAGTGTGGAGATGCTGGCAATGCTGTTGGCTTCAGTAATTCAGGGTCAAGTTGTAGCTGTTTACAACACAGAGAAACAAGAGGCCTGCCAGCATCTGGACCAGGCTCATGAAACACCTCAAAGCACAAATTCCCCACAAACTGCGTCTCTTAAGGAAACGGTATGCTGCATTTAAACTCTTAGATAAAACTGGTCATGCTAGCTGAGATAACACTCATACTTCTTTAGCAGCCTAGCAGCGCTGCTTTGGCTTTGTGCTGACACGGTCCCAGGGAGATCCTGTTACCCTGTAATTTACTGGTCTTAGCTCAACAAAAGGCATTGTTATGTGTTCACGTGTGTGTCCTCTGGATTTAGTTGTTTTTTTCACAACTTCAGGTTGGATTTTAATGAAACTAGCAAACATAAGTGTATATGCAAAATCAACCCATGACAGTAAAACTCCATTCAACATAAAGGGTGTTTATGTAAGACAAATAAGTAAGAATTACTTGAGAATTTATAGGAGGTATCTCGGTATCTAAGAGTAAGATTGGATTATGCCAATATAGTTTTAACAATGAAAACAAAGCTAGCAGAGTTAGCTTCGCCTAGCATAAAAACAACAGCAACAGCGAGCCTAGCTAACAAAAGGCTGTAGTTATCTATAACTATCTTATTTGTATAATCTTGGCTAAAACTGAATTTCTGTATGCTAGTTTTATTGAGTCATGCTAGCTGCTTTTTACGCTAATAAGCCAACTGCCCAATAGCTCCAACTTCATATTGAATGGACAGATAATGGACAGAGTGGTATCAATCTCTAATTCTCCTCTAACTCTTAGCAAGAAAGCGGATGTTATGTACTGTTATTTAGCCAACAGAAACTGTAACAGTTAATTTAAACCCTGTAGCTTATGTCATAAAGGAGGGTTATGAATAATTAAGGTGTATCATTTAACAAAATATTCACTTTTTATGCCAAGAGTGAGATGAGAGCTAGCAGATAATTAGATTAGCCTAGCATAAACACTAGATTAAAAGCTAGCTTGGCTCTGTCTGTGGGTAGCAGGTAAATCCACCTACCAGCACTTAAGCTCATTAATTAGCTTGTAACTAAAACCTAGCTTGTTTGTATTATCCGAGCTAAAACCGAGAGATTGTATGCTGATTGAGTCAGGCTTATAGCTTTTTATGCTAATATGCTAACTGCCCATTAGCTCCAACTTCATCATGGACAGATATTAGAGTGATATCAATCGCTAAATGTCTTTTAAGTCTTAGTTAAAAAACGTGTATTGTGTATTTATCAAACTATTTCTTTGGGCACAAGTTAAAATCACCATTAATGAACATCTACGCGCAGATAAAAATGCCTTAATACTATAAAGTGGAAGTAGGGTTGTTGGCAGAACAATTATGTATTATTTATCTTTAAATGCTTAATGTGTGAATTGTAACTCCCAGGAGAAGGCTTTCCTGACTTCAGCGTTGGTCATGGGCGCCTTGTTTTTCCTGAGCAGCCTGGTTCTCTTTCTGGGGGTGAAGGAACAGCGGGGTAGGTTTCTCAAAAATGGCAGACAGTCAGTGTTAAAACAATATTCAAAAATATTATTTATTTAACTACTTGAAGTTAATAGGTGTAATTTTTTTCACTGCCCCTCCTGAACATAGTTTTGGTTGTATTTTCAGCTCCTCTCTGCTCTGACGACAAAGAACGACCCTCCTATCTGACCTCGCTGAGGATGCTGATTTGTCACATTCCCTACCAGAGACTGGTGCTCGGCTTCGTGTTCAGTGCACTTGCATTTCAGGTACAGTTAAGCTCAAAGCGGCTGTTTTACATTCTCCCTAAACTCGGCTCAGATGAAAAACAGAGAGGTTCAAGCAGGCCTCATGAATATGGCCTTGGACCCCCACTGATACAGACTCTCATCCCAGCTATAGGACAGCACACGCTAATGTTAAACTCTCCACATCTGACTAAATGTGTTTGACTTGTTTTGTTGTATATTGTAATTATTATTTTTACTAACTCTTTTCATTTTGATAAAGATATATTTTACATATTTTTTTATTTTTATTACAATTGGGTTTTTTTCTATTTATAAGGCACCCAAAGTTGTGCATGTACTAAATGTTATATATGCTGTTATTGAAACAAAACATAATTTTATTTTTGGTCCCATATTTCAGATGTCCTTGGGTAATTTTGCACTTTTTTGCAGTCACGCAGCTGGGCTTGGAGCCCAGTTCCAGCACCTCCTACTGGTTCTACTGGTAAGATAAGACTAACTAAAAACACACACTCTTCTAGAGAAGATGTTGATAAAGACATTATTTTGAGATCCTGATTTGTTAACTTGAGAAAAAGGACATTTGTTGTCTCAAGATGACAAGTAAATCAGTTATCAATTTTGTTTTCTCATGATAAATTGTCCCGTTATCTTGAGAAATCTGTCTTTTGTTTCTCAAGAAAGCACAATAAAGTTTATCACTTCAATGACAAAACAAGCTCAAATTTAGGAAGTAATTCACTCATGCTTCTGACATAATGGCATTAGTGCAAGCAGGGCCGTTCTGTGTGCAACAGCCTTCTGATAAATTTTTCAGGACAGATTCTGAATTTCAAATGAAACTCAATATTTCCACAGGCTTCTGGCTCCATAGCAGTTCCTCTGTGGCAAATGGTTCTCCTGAGAGTAGGAAAAAAGGCCACAGCTTTCATCGGACTATCAGTAAGAAACCTCAGATTCATCCATGTACAATAATCTCGATGGTTGGAGTGATTTTCCCACCTTCAGTCTCCTTCTCACCCCTGGTTTTGTCCCTCTCAGCTTTTCATCCCAGCTGTGATTATAGTCGCCTGTGTCCCCAGTAACCTGCCAGTTTTCATGACTATGTGCGTTTTGATGGGATTCAGCGTGGCGACCATATTCTTGCTACCCTGGTGAGTCAGTTCCCTGCTGAGACACAAAGTTCTCCGTCCTCTCGAAGGCCCCTGTCAGATCGAATCAGTGTCAGGGCTGAATGCGGCGCACATGAATCATTCACATCACCTCCACCTGACCCTGGCCAGAATATTCTAGCAGTTGACTGGTCAGTTTTACATAGAAATCGACATGCGGTTTTGATACCTGATATGTCAGCTAGTTCTGCATCTGTTACAGGTCGATGCTGCCAGATGTGGTGGACGACTTTGCAGTGAAACATCCGTCCTGCAGAGACCTGGAGCCTCTGTTTTTCTCCTGTTATGCCTTCTGCAGCAAGCTGGCAGGAGGCCTGGCTGTTGGGATCTCAACCATGACATTACAGTAAGTCAATCTACCGTCTGCACGCTTGGATGGTTGTGTGTGCCCATTTGTGGGTCTGTCAGATTTTGTTTTCTCCCTGTCTGCAGGTTCGTAGGCTACAGAGCAGGTGCGTGCAACCATGGTGATGGAGTGGTGACGGCTCTGATAGTGCTGTTCTCACCAGTTCCCATTGCACTACTGCTGATTGGGATGGTCTTTTTTCACTACTATCCAATCAAGGAGAGGCACCGTGTGCAGCCCCAGGAAGAGCTGACCACAGATCAGTAAGTTGCAATAAATATCCTCTCAAGAGATGAATAAAAAATGTATATAAGTTTTATTTTTTTAGAACAATAATGCGTCAAATTAAAATGTAAAAACGTAATTTGTTGTGATGAACCTACAGACAATTAATGTGTCAATTTGCCTTCAACTTTACACTCTTGTAAAGTGAGTTTTAGCTCATTGTTTAGTATGCCACTCACGACTTTAAAGTATTGGTAAACTCTCAGTGCTCTCTTACAAAAAAACTAAGAAAAAACCCCACTAAACACTACATGCTAAGCACAAAACAACAGAAAGATACAGGTAGAGAATACCTGGTGAACACAATTGAGCATTTAGCAGCTAAAGAGCTAGTAGGTACCAAAAATTAGCTAAAAGACAGTAAGTGGTGGACTAACATTCATTGCATGGTCAGAAACATTTCTCAGAATTAATGATAATGATGCTCTGTAGCCGCTGGATTTGTAAATAAGCCACTGCCAGCTATCAAGTTTGACATATTAAACCTAAAACGTGATTATGTGAATGTTATGTTCACAACATGCCGTTGAGCTATAAGTA
The DNA here is from genome assembly GCF_022749685.1 of Semicossyphus pulcher. Classification (NCBI taxonomy): domain Eukaryota; kingdom Metazoa; phylum Chordata; class Actinopteri; order Labriformes; family Labridae; genus Semicossyphus; species Semicossyphus pulcher. The sequence goes on from NW_027211637.1 coordinate 25,505,752, forward strand.
AATAAGATACCAAAGAAACAGCTTGGTAATTTATGACCTATTCCTTTTCACTTCCTTGCCAAAGGTTGCATGACAAAATTGAATCTGCTCTCATGTCTGTATGTTAACTGCAGCGACAGCAAGGGACCACTTAGCTTAGCTTAGCATAAAGACCAGAGGTTGAAAGAGCTAGCCTGGCTCTGTCCAAAGTTTGGCAAGAAAATGAAAAAGCCGTTTTCCCAAAATATATTTGCCGCAGACCCTTAATTGATAAACTAAGTGATCTGAGTACGCAAAGCAACTTTTAACAGTAAAATATAAACTAAATATGAAGAGCTGCTATGCGACAGAAAGTCTAAGTACCGAACTTAATTTGGAAGATATGCATACATTGTCTTTGGGACATTAAAATGTATATTTTTCCGACATCTTCTTTACAAACATAATATGATGAAAATAATAATAATTTTATTTTTTGTTTTCATTTTTCATCCAGGCCAGACGCTACAACACCCTCATCAGTCTCAAGAGAAAACACAGAGCAGCCAGCGATCCTGCAGCAGCAGACAAATACCTCGCAGTGTTGTTACAGTCACTATAAGAGATGCTCAGTAAAGTCATCTGTCCTTTCAAATGTGTCAAAGATCCCGTCTGGAGAGTACGGCAGGCCTGAAGCAGTTGTCCAGTCAAATGAAAATCCTCAATGTCATAAGCAGAGACTCAGCACGATCCAGCACTCAGGAGAAGAAAAACTGGGGCGAAATTCCAGCAGGAACAATTCTAGTTCTTTCCCTGGCAGGGCAAATGTGAAATCCAAAGTGTCGTGGGTGTAGTCAGACACCTTAAAGCAATAGTTTTACATTTTTGGAGGTACCTTTTATTTTACATTCTTGCTGAGAGCTCTCATGCCTGCACACTAAGTACAAATTTGCAGCCAGCAGTGTGTTAGCCTAGCATAAAGACTGACAACAGAGAAACAGCTGGCCCTGCTTTGCCCAAATGTGACACACTCTGCTACAAGCACCTCTAAAGTTTGTTAATTAACATTTTGTATCTCATTTGTTTAATTCACAAAGTGTATGACAAGATGTCTGTTTTAACAAGAAGTAAGGTGCTTGTCTATGGAAGCCCTTAGCGGACATGCATCCATACTTACTCCATTTTCCTGTGACAACAAGTTATTTTTGGTCGTTTCTTGAGATCTCGACTTATTTATTACCTTATCACGAGCAGCACCACCGTAACGCCCCACAGTTGTAAAAGAAACATAGAAAACAAACATAGAAACAGGCTTAACTTACCTCATTAGTGTGGGCAATAGCAGTGACCAGCCTGTTGTTTTGTTTTCTAGATCGCCAGAAAATTATCCCGTTATCATGAGAAACGAGCTCTGTTATCCTGAGATTACAAGATAAAGCAATCCGTTATAACGGGAAAGCCAGCTTTGTTTTCCAAGACAACAAGAAAAATAAGTCGAGATCTTGACAAAAGGACCAGAAATAACTCATTATCACGGGAAAATGTAGTAAATAAAATGTATGGATGCACGTCCGCTTAGGGCTTCTGTAGGCAACAGAAGAAAAAAGGAAGGAAGGAAAGGAAAAAGGACTGAAAAAATCAGCCAAAAGCAAAGAGGTACGCCTTTGTCTACAGGGGGCACCAATATCAATACAAACCGAAAGTTCCTCACAGGAGCTTTAAGTGTAGACAAGATGTGTTTTAACAAAAAGTTAGGTGCTTAGCTAGGTTACAGAACATTGTGCCCCATAAAACTAATGTGTGTGGGCTAATTTATAGTTTCTGTGTATGGATGGATTTGTAAATAGGTGACTATTTGCTAAACACTTCACAATATTAAAAGGTGATTCTAAGTTAATGTTGTGTATTTCTTTATTTTATTATTTTATTAGTTGCTGTTGTCCCTGAGTGACCAAAAAAACAATCATGTTACTCAACAAACACTTGTTGTTTGTTGGTAAAAAATAAAAGATTAAAAAAGAAAATCTGATATTTGTTCAATAAATCTGGTTTAGGTTTTTTGACACGTTATATAATATGCGTGATTATATACGTTCACACAAAGTTTCCAAATAAGATAGCAATAATATATTTCTAATAATAATAATGCCTTAATTTCCCCCATGTATACCCACCCGCTCGTCAGCAGGCCGCCCCTGCCTCCAGCTTCCGCTCGCATTGTAGGGTGGTCGAGAGGAAGGATACCGAAGAGCGAAAAAATGGGAGTAGAAATTGAGACCATAACTGCAGGCGATGGTGGGAATTATCGACTATTTTAACAGCGTTATACTCTATTTAATCCACAGTGTGTGTGGTTCATTAATTTCCACACGTTCTCTATTTTCTCCCCGTTTTTCAGGACGGACATTCCCAAAGAAGGGGCAGTGTGTCGTGGTGCACTATGTCGGTGAGTGCGGAGGCTGAACTGGTGTTGAGGCTACTGAGAAGCTCAAAGATTTGGACACAAAATGTTGTGTTTATGAGCTAACTTAGCGTTGTCTTAACGTGCATCTCGTTAGCGGCGTGAAAGCCTGTTGTTTGCTTGTTATGGTGGACCAGACAGGTATCGGAAGCAGATTGTTTAAACGGGTGTTTGCTAATTGCTAGCATTGAAGCTAGCTAGCCTCCAATGCCCTGTTTAACAAATTGCTTGTTGTGACTGTTAGGCTAGCGTGTGCTAATATCATGTGATGATGAAGCCTTGCACTTTCTCGCCGACTTGTGATGTTTGCTCGTTAATTTTAAAAAGACTTAAGGACTGAAGTTAAATTATTTTACTTTTTTTCCCGAGCTAACTGTTTATAGCTGCTGTCTGTCAGTTTGCTAATCGACCCATGATGCTAATGTTGGCTAGCTAGCTACCTAGCTCCAGGCTGTTAGTGACAGTTAGAGAATCAGAATCAGTTGTAAACTCCAAGTATGTAGGCACATACAAGGAGTTTGACTCTTCTTAACCCTCAATGTACAGACACACAAATTGACATACTAAGCTTATAGACAAGGACAGGTTAGATAAGGAAACACAGACACTTAGTCACTAAAAACTACTATATACAGGCCTATGGATACAAATATATATTACAGTATTAATATAAATATATTGATACATTATTTAATAAACACACTAACACTTATAGAAGGGAGACACTAGTGCAATGAACAGTGCAAAGGTGCAGAGATAAATGTGGTTATGAATCAGGTTGTCATAACTGCTTGTTATCGAAAATTGGGCTCATCCTTAACAAAAGCTCATTGCTCATCAGCTTTACGTCCTTTTGGGGTTTTTAACCAGGCACACTGGCAGACGGGAAAGTGTTTGACTCTTCGAGGTCCCGAGGGAAGCCTTTCAAATTCAAGATTGGAAAACAGGAGGTTATTCGTGGATGGGAAGAAGGAGTAGCCCAGGTGAGGAGCTTGTTTTATCTCTGTAAATGTAAACTATGGACATTGAATGGTAAATGGACTGTCGGCTGGCCTGTATAGCGCTGTTCTAGTCTTCCGACCATTCGAAGCTGCTTTTACACATCATGTCACATTCACACACTGATGGCAGAGGCTGCTACCTAAACTGTCAGTCAGTCATCACATTCACACACTGATGGCAGAGGCTGCTACCTATAGTGCCTAACTGTCAATCAGTCATCACATTCACACACCGATGGCTATGCCACTGGGAGTAATTTGAGGTTCAGTGTCATGCCCAAGGACACAAGGACACTTTAACATGTAGACTGAGGGAGCTGCGGATTGAACCACCAACTTTCCAATTGAAAGACGGCCGACTCTACCACTGAGCCGTAGCCGCCCAACATTACGAAGGCCGTATCAGTCCGCTTTATTAGGATGCGGTGTGTACTACTTACTTTAATAGTTTCAGCACTTGTATACGTGTGTTTTCCTGTCCTCCACAGATGAGTGTAGGTCAGCGGGCAAAGCTGATTTGCTCACCAGACTATGCCTATGGTTCCAAGGGGCATCCAGGAATCATCCCACCAAATGCCACCCTCACCTTTGATGTGGAGCTGATAAGCCTGGAAGTCTGAAACTTGTGCACTCGACTTTGTTTAAATTCCACTCAGATTTCAGGGTGAGAAGTCTCTTAAATATTCATTACCATCACCACGATTATGTGCAGCATGTGCTGTGAAGATGGCGTAGCTTTAGAGTATCTCGTAGTGACAGCACTGTGAATACATTTTATTGCTACACATGTACAGTACACTTTATAGTGAGCTGTTGTAATTTACCCAGTGGTGTTTTGAGATTAAGTAGTATGTGCATAACAAGCTTCAGTCTCTAATCCCCTTTTGCGTCTCCTCCTTAATCACCGCGCCCTTTCTCTTGTCGCTGCAGGTTGACTCCTATCTCGGGAACATGGAGGAAATATGTTAACAGAAGATTCCTGCTCTTGATCCCTGCATAGGACCTATGTCTATAGCTTCACTAGTTCACTCTCCTTTCCATTTAGAATCAAACTGTGTTACGTCACTTGCTTTAAAACTTTATCCTTCATCCTATTCTTTAGGTTCCATACAGTAATAAGTCATAGGCCATCCCATGTATTTTGTCATATTCTGCTTTGTATTTTTATGGTGTTTTCTTTTTGTTATTTGACTTAAATTTGACAAAATGTGTCAGCCATCAGGACCAGGTTTTAGATAAGTGTCATGAATATTTAATCAACTCATTCCTGTGGCTCTGTGGCCTTTACACTTAAAATTGTATTGATTTGCGGGTAATGACTTGTCTTGAGTAAAAGTAAGAATAAATTGTTGTTTGACACAATGATATTTCTATGAATCACCCTTTGTGATACTCGTCATCGGGCTAAATTCAAAGTATGGAATAGTTTATAAACAGGGATTCATGAATCAAGCACATTATTGCCATGAACAGCCTACAGATCTCTGCAGATCAAGGATTTTCTTTGTCTTTTCTGCAGCGTCAATTCTTTAATTTATAAGAGTAAACGACTATTGCTGAAATGTTCACAACTTGACGTTTTGTTTCTTTCGCCAAAAGAAGTGATGTTAGAAAAATGTTTGGTGTCTTATAAGAGGTTTCTGAACTCGCATGGTTTGTTCCCCAAAAAAAAAAGGTTTGTAGGCACATCATGGGCTTTGTGGTTATCTTAATTTGAAGGAGTTGTGTGTAACAAGCTGTGGATGTTGTAAAAGGTCTGTTCCTTACTCGAAACACATTAAAAGAGTAATTTTAACACAAACTGCTACTTTTCTTCCTTTTGGATGATTGCATCTCACTGTTTAATGATAGCATTCCCATTTGTCTATGATTAATGCGTAATTAAATTTCAGCACACTAAAAAATGACAGAACAGATGCTTGTTTTATTTTCCAAGAACAGAGGAAACATCCTTCAAACTTGTGCTTTTATCGTACAGTAAATCACCTTTTCATTCCTTTTGCATGTACGTTACAGGCAGACGGAAGGTGTTTCACAAAGAAGTCCATTTTATTCAGTAAGAACTACAAAGATGGGGTAAGCAAAAGTTTTGAACACTAAGTGAATGTCGTTTCTCTGGAAATAAAGTCAGACAAACTGAAACCTAAAATATGAAACATGCGCTGCTCCACCACAGATAGATCACACTCTTTATTTTCCATTTAAGTTTAAATTCTAACAGCTGTTCTTCTGTTTAATTATTGGTTTAACAACTAGTCAGACCTTACTGGAAAGATCCCTGAAAGCTCGGAGCTATCTTGCGTAATAAATCTGTAATTTGTAACCATGATACTCCACGCCATAGTTAGTGGTTACAGCTGAGTCATTTCAGTCAACACACAAAAGGTCCTTTGTAAGACGAGTATTCACACGGATAATACAATCTGTACATCATTATTGTACGATGCAGTGCAGTGTTATGAGAGCAACCGACACAGACGCAAGTGTTAGTCTTCACTTGCTTCTGTCCAAACAAGTTAGAAAAGATATGCATCATAAATTCAGTAAAACAAAAGTCAATTCATTCAGCTGTTGTTTATCCTTTACAGAAATATAGAACTCTCTCTCTCTGCACATTTCAGGACTGGATCGGTGGAAGTCTGGTGCATGTTAATGTCCTGCTAACACGCCCACTTCAAGGCTGTATTTTTAGATCAGAACTGCGATAAAGGCTGTCCTGCTGGAAATATACATACGCACCGGGCCTCGTTTTTCCTTCAACATAATCAACAGTTATAGGCGTTATCTCTGATGTATAAATTGAGGATGTAAACCACACATTTTGCCTTTTTTTTCAGGTAATTGATACATTTTGAACAGGTCAAAGGGCGTTAATGTTTTGAGTAAATTCAAGGAAAATGTTTTCTTTTTTTGTAGAGAGACAGGAAATGTGGGAAGGAGAGAGTTGGGGAAGACATGCACCAAATGGTCACAGACCGGGTGTTGAAGCTGCGATCAGTGTGTCGAGGACTGTGTCCTCTGTACACGGGGTGCCTGCTCTACCAACTGAGCTAAACCAAATTCAAGGAAATGTCTGGAAGCCAAGAAAAGCTGGGTTTGCAATTCTTTTTTTAATCTCAAGATAACAAGTATGTTGTTATATTGAGATAATTACGTTTTTTCAAGATATTTAGTTAATTTATCTTCTTATCAAGGAAAAACAAACGGTATATTTTGCAAGATAACCACCTGTTCTCCTTCTAGGTCGTCAAATTACAGGCTTTGTCAAGGTGTCTCATATGGACTCATAAGGGGCATCTCACACATGGTCACCCCTAATCTTCCTTTATAACACATGGTTATTGTGAAACGGTTTTCTTACTACTGTAACTGCTTGGTTAAGTTGAGGAAAAACATGGTTTGGGCTACAATAATAACTCAGTGGTGATAAGTACTTGGTCACTTGGAATGGGCTGGAGAATTCATATCTGATCAGTGATTTAAAGTCGAGCTGAAACAGCATTTCGAGAGTATCTAGCTTCCGTATCGTGACGTATTTCCGAGTGAAACAGGCCGTGCAGGCGGGACATATCATTAGAGGGATTTGATTTGATCGTTGAGAAGTGGGCGTAGACAGACGTTCTCCACAGCGCAGTAGCTAGCTAACTGACCGAGCGTTCTTGGTGCTCTGCGGCTAAATGTTGCAGATTGATTGGTTGAAATTGTTTGGTGCTAACTTACGTAAGCACGCGTGAAATTTAGTTTTACCAGAAGAAAAAATTATCGGATTTTGATATAAGAAGAAATTGATTTTCTGTATTTTTTTGGCCTATATTGTCAAATAGATGCACAATATTACAGAGGATGTGATCTAAAAGGATTAAAATGACATTTTTCATTTCACCTCGACCTTTCACCTTTAACTACAGACTGACGTGTTGATTGATAATGGATACTCCTCAATCTGACTTCTCATCTCTGGTTACATAAGCAATAAGAGGAAATACCTTTTGTTTTCTTCTAACGAAGGGGTTGATTATCTCATTGGCTCGAGATAAGCTTATTTACTTGAGACAAAAATATAATGGATTTGTGATCTTAAAATAACAGCATTAAAAAAATAAATAATTGAAAGCACAGCCGCTCCTGGCTCCCGTATAAATGTCCCCAAATCAAAGGAATAGAGTCTGCACAGTTTTAAACTCCCATGTTTTGTTTATTGGCAAAAAGATCAATGTCCGTCTGTTCTGTACCTGAGTACTAGATTCGATGCACATGCTCTGCATTTCTTCATATTCATAATGTCCATGGAGGAAAATAAAGTAGAAAAATGAATACTTTCCACTTCTTGCTGCCTACATTCACTCTGCTCTGTATAAACTGACTCAAGTCAGACAAGCTGTCTGTAATTTATTTTTCTGAAAACTGTGTTGCCACAAATATTTCATGACTCTCATGACTAATCCACTTCTTATTAACATTTTAAAAACATATGATGATAAAAAAGAGGATCAGACAGTTTCCCTTTTATTTCTTTTCATGAAATAAACGGAGTGTCTTCGCCCGGAGGACGGCGCGTCTAAATCAAAAAGGGGCTTTTTAGTTCAAGCAAGAGAATCCAACCAAACTGCAGGCTACATGCAAATTCCAATACAGAGAAAACCACTTAAACTGCAGGCAGAAGCAGTAAGTATACTTGAGTAATGAAAGTGTTTAATAATGTACAACTAATCCTTTGTTCTCTGAGGCAAGGCATGACCACAAAATCACAAGGGAATAATGTAAAGTCTAAAAAATATTAAACACATGGAAATGGCTAAAAAGTAATAACGGAAAGTTAGCATTTCTGTGCCTGCAGAGGTTGGGAGTTGTATTGTTTGAGGGAGCAGAAAGTCTCATATTGATGTTGTTCCATTCATGCTGGCGGGCCTGCGTCCCCTGCCGGCACCCCGGCGGCGCAGCGAGTGAAGAGCCACGGCACAGCAGCCTCTGAGCAGGGAGCCGATATGATACACTGGCACGACTTCCCGCGGGGCTCCCCGACACAGCCACGCCACAGTCGGCACCACTGGCATCGCCAACGCCAAAAGATCTACGAGGAAGTAGCGGCTCCAGTGGCAGAGCTGAGGGGGGTGACTGTCCCCGTTTGTTCCTTCAGTTTCATCTGCATTGTCCTCTTCTATCTCCAGAACTGTAGCTTCCTGCCTGACAGGAAGTGGAGCCGCAGGGTGGGGCTGGCAGGTGTGGGGCTCCGCTGGCTTCTGTGTTACCTCCTCTGGTGGGTCGGGTGGAAGAGGCTCCAAACTGTATGGATGCTCAAGAGGGGAGGCAGCAGGTAAAGACGATGGAGGAGGCTGTGGTTCTGAGGGGGTGACGTCCACTGTGGGTAAAGAAATGACGCTCAGCTCTTCTGCAGCGCTCTCCTCACACAGCCAGGTCATGGTGGGGCTGCAGGCCTGAGATCGCACCTCCGGTTTCCTCTCTGCTGCGGGACTAGGCGTGGGGATCGGATCAGAAGCAGGGACAGGGGCGGTTGTGGTCGTTTGCGGGGGCTCCTCCTGAGGTAAGTGCAGGAACAGGTGATGATGGGGGAGGTAGGAGTGGCCGCTGCACTTGCAGCTGCTACTGAGAGAGTGGCAGGAGTGTGAGATCGGCAACATCGCCCCCCCGCTGCAGAGTCTTTCAAAGGTGGCAGAGCGCGGCACAGTCGGGGGTGGCCGGATGTGGCCCTGCTGTGGCACCTGCTCTGATAATAGGGCGGCCTCCAGGAGTAGGTGGGTCTGTCCTGCAGGGCGAGACATTCTGCCTGACTCCGGAGCATTCGGGCTGCGCTCCAGCTGCAGAGCCTCGCTGCTCAGGCGGGTGTTGGTGGCGCTGCGGCTCAACGTGCTGGCTGGGGAACAGCCGCAAGAGCGAGACCTCCCCCCTGGCCGAGCTGCGTGCAAACCTGAGTATGGCTTGGGTTCATGGGGGTCTTGTTCACGGACGCTCACGTTGGACCTCACAGACTCCATGACCTCATGTAGGTGCTGGATCTCCTTGCGGGCCTCTTTTAGAGCTAACTGGGCCTCCACACGGTGACATTCCTCCTCGATCCAGTCCTCCTGCATCCTGTACAGCTGAGTCCTCAACTCGTCTATTTCACAGTCTCTGAGAAAGAACAAAAGTGAGTTATTTCTCTTTCACAGAAACAAAGCACCACAGCACAACAAAGGTTTGAATAACAACCAGAAAAACATTCGAGCTGAAGTAGAAAAAGACTCACCTGTGCTGCAGTCTCTCCACATTGTCCCTCAGCCTGGCTCGTAGATGTCGTATGCACACCTCCTTCTGCTGCAGGGGAGTGAGGTACTGCTCCGGGGTGGGAGGCCTGATGCCATGGTTGTCGCTGCAGGCTGTGTGCTTTGCCTGACGCCTGAACCGACACACACAGGCATCAAAAAGTCATTCACCCTATAGACATTCAATCAAGAGCTTGTGGATTTGGATGGTGTCGGAAGCCAGATATCACAAATACAGACATTGTTGTTTAAATTGTTAGGGGACCATAATAGATTAATGCCTGAGCAATCTGAAGCTCTTCAAGAAACCTTCAATGAAGCTTATAATGATTGTTTTTGTTGACTTTTCTAAAGAGGAATTTGTTATTTTGGAGGCTGTAGCTTGTGGCACTGTTTAACTGTATTGCATTATACTGAAATAAGCTCCTAATGCTGTCCATCCTAATTTAAATACAGTGAAGAGGAGTGGATTAGAGAAGCAGACGGCTGCTGGAGTCTGTCCCAGCTGTTTAACGCTCTGGGAGAGGTCACAGCCCATCACATGGCCAACACAGCTCAGTCACATTCACACTTAACGTATGAGCCCCTCCTCCTCCTCCTCTGTGCAATGTTTTTAGCTTGATTAAAGGAGGAACAGAGAGGAGAGTTTCATGATGAATTTGTTACCTGGGTGTACTCGGATACGTCCGGGCTGTGGGGCTGCTCTCCGCTGTCCTGACCCGGCCCGGGTAGGTGTGTATGCTGGATGTGTCGCTGTGGGAATATCGCCCGCTGCCACCACTGGTCTCCACTGAGCGTCTAGAAGGGAGACATTAAAGGGTAAGAGGACTCGATGTTGAATATGTTTTGTATAGTTGTTAAAGTGAAGGTGTAAGAGAGGTGCAACAGTACCTGCGCTGACCTGAGGAGGGCCTTCGACTCGGAGTGAGAGACATTGATGAGCGAGGGACCTCCAACCTCTCCACTGCTGTCTTTAGAGAGGGGCGCTAGGAGCCCTCACAGCTGGACAGTAAAAAAGCGTTACATAAACACATTAAAGGGAAAATCTGCTAATTACAATCGAAATATCCCGGATGGAGAAAGTAATCCCAAAAAGCTCAATCAGAGTAATGTTTTTCCTTCTATCTTGTGGCACACACTGTGCGTTGTCACTTCACTGTAAGTCAGCGACAATAGTCTGACCCTAACTCTAATTAAAAAAAATAGTCTCGGGCAGCAGCAGATAAAGCCTCCTTTCTGCGCTGACACAAAGGGGACACAGTGAGTTCACAGTCAGTGCAGCTGCCTCTCTCGGCGCTGGGTCCTGTCTGTCTGCAGAGCTGCACAGGAACATGATAAACTGGCACATGAACTGGGGTCAAAGGGCAAAGACAAAGGAAATCTGACAAACTGTAGCTGCTATTAAAATGATTAGTGCGGTATTATCCTGCCTGTAATCAATCAAACATTTCCTCGTTACTAATAATAGGACTGTGTTAGATATATTGACTCTGTGTCACTCCCTTGGAGCACTATCGCGGCCAAGCTTGTACAAATACTGAAATCAAGAGTTTATGTCCACCCTAATGATCCCCTTACCTTTAATTATTTGGATGTTTCTTATTTCATTTATTCAGCTAACTGCTCATTTCTACGTCTGTTTTTTTTCTGACAGGAAATGCTGTTGCAAAGCCACTAGGAGGAAGGTATTCAGGGGTATGGAGTTAAATGCACACAAATGATGGAATACTTGCAAAGATTTTTATACTTATTTGTATATTCTTTGATCAGATATTTCCGTATCTCATGTTATTAAAGACAGCTCCAGTCATGTCTTAAGACATTTAAAATGCTCTGCTTGAAATAATAAATTGTGTCGATGTTTTTTTCGGCAAAATACGTTTAATTACCTTGTAAAAATCCTCCCAAGGCTTCTCCTCCTTCTCCTTCATTAAAGATTCCTGAATCTGCATAGTCCCCACCTATGTGCTACGTTCCTCCTTACCGAAAACAAAACACGTCTCTGACGTCGTTTAGTTGCGACTTGTTGAAACTTAGCTAGCTTGAAATGTAGTTAGCAGTAACGTTAACGTTAGTAGTCAGTAGTGAGTAAAATTACAATGACGGTTACAGCTAGCTCGTGCATCACCGAAGTGGTTGCCATAGGTTACACATAATGATACGCATAGCGTCACCCCGTCCATTAACGTGATTGGCTCAGACAGGCCCAGCCATGGTGATGACTGCTTATGTTGTCCCTGATCTGTCTTGTAGCACAGCATTAAAACACCACATGGAGATGTTCACAAGGTTAAACACTTGATTTCCATGGAGGGGGTCTTTAGCCTGTATTTTAGTTAGGTACATTGTTTTAGCCTATGAAATTCTAAAAATGGGTGCCCAGAAGTTTGTTATTCTGTTGGAACTGAAGTACTTCATTTGTTTATATTTGCTGCTGTAAAAGCTGTGTCTGAATATTAGAATTATCCATCAGCTATTTGTAAATTCGAAATTGTAGATAGACACAGAAAAACACACATGAACTCAGTGACCTCGATGGTAGCTCTGCCCCTTCTATTTTTTTCCTCCAAAATCAAGTGTTTTTTGGTACCACAGCAGCTGAGGAAAGCTTACATCTATGTCACGGCAAAAATAAGCAAAGCTGAGGACAAAATGTTCTCACCTTTCTTCAAAAACTCTCAGGCTCCCTGCAGGTCTGTGGGGAACCTGCTGATCTGGGCCTAAAATATACCTGCAGCTTGCTGAATTTCTCCTTGTGGAGGCTGCAGACTCATCACACCCCTACTACTCTGCTGATAATGAAAGCAGCCTTTAAACTAAACAGACGTTAATTTAGTCCTAAATTTAAATTCTAGGACAATGAGACAGAGACAGGAAATCTCACCTCCCTCTCTTCTGTCTGCGCAACAAGTGGCAAGTACGTTATTGGTGAGAAATACGCAATCATCTTACGTAAGTGAGAGGATCGGTGTTTACTGTGGAGGCGAGCGGCACACAGGAGGTGGAGGAAACTGTGTTAAAGCAGCATTTAGACACGAAAATGGGACATTTAGTGTGATATTTCAGACGGAGTATGTTATCAGAAGGTGCGTGCATGTTGCGCTTTGTCCTTGAGTAATCATTGTGGCATTAAATCGCAGGATTTCTCGCATCTGTCGCCCACAGGAAAGCAGTGTTAGATAATCAGGCTGTAAGCTGGTGTGATGATGATAACAGGAAAACTACAAAGCTAAAAAAAAAGTCTCATGTTTGTTTTTCCAGCTGATTTCAGAGGCGTCCCCAAACAGGACATCCAGCAGGTACTTTCCATACAAGAAGACGCAGCCCGGGTCGCTCCTGGTACGAACAGCTGACTAACAAATGAGTCCCAGCTGTGTCCTACATACGGTTACCGGGATAACACCGGCTCTGAGTCTCTAAACAAACAGTGGAAGCTACAGGCGCACAAAAACACCGCTACAGCCCACAATAACAGTGATATATGAAACTCTACCATTTCTGCAGGTGGAAGTTGTGCATCGTAGAAAAGCCTCGGTTCCCGCCACACTTGCTGGATGCTGAAGAGTCCCCGGTGGCAGCAGGAAGAAGAGATGCTGCTGATAATGATGCTGATGAGAGTCCATCCTGCAGCCATGAAGCCCGGAGACGAAATGAGGCAACTGCGTCTGCTGCATCGCTGCTTCTTAAAGAGACAGTAGGGGATAATACTGATTACGATAATGCTTCATGTGGCAGGACTTTAACTGCACATTAGTGTTTATTTACAGTGTTTACATGGCTGTGGTGATAATGCATGTTCTTAAGAGACAAGAGTTTATTCACGCACTGACAGTAAGCTGGGTGATGAGGTTAAGATGGACTGGTACATTGTGTTCAACACCTCATGATGATGGATGAGTGTGCAGAGGGCCATTCACAGACTAAGAAAAAGCCACACTTCGAGCAGAGTTTGCTCATTTGAAATAAAAATGCATTCATACTATATTCATATGTTTTTTTAATACAATCCACAATGACAAAAGCCATAACAGATATTTACATTTTCAGAAAAACACATTTAAAATGGCTCAAAAAGACTTTTTACATAATGAACTCCAAGAACGAGCGGGAAATGCCACACAGGTCCTGTTCCTTCTAAGCAAGTGGTCTGTATTAGTAGCAATCAACTACTATCATAAAGAGCATAAGGCCTGCACTGCTCTGAATTAAAGGGATGGCATATACAAGTTATAGGCTGATAAATAAATGTAACTTTCAGCCATTTGACTATATTATTTGACAAGAGTGCAGCTCAGTGCTGTAGAGAAGTAAGCACTCAGTTTACTCAAGTTAAGATGCTGGAATAAATAACAAATATACTGAATATAATATACAGACAATAAGAATTCCCAAACACATGAACTGAGTGTCATATCCCAAACTCAACATATTATCTTATAGTTTTCTATAAAAAGGTATACGAAGCCATTTCATCAGTTGAATCCATGTCAAACAGATGATAATACCTGTACTTTAAAGTCGATATTGCTTTTGTCTCTTATATAAAACACAACAGGGATGCAGGTGGTGAGTAACAGGTCAGTGGGTTCTTGTTAAAATGTTTAGAATAAATAGAAGAGGAGCTGGAGTTAAACACGAACTGAACACTCTTGAAAGAACACAAGAATAACATCATGAAACAGCAATAAAAAAAATTTAAAAAAATTGCACAGACAATGTAAAATATTTAGGGTTGAGTAACCCAACTCTGGAGTCAGAGTCAGACAAACAGGTTTAGACAAAATATTCTTTCATTGATACTCACTCTATTTCTCTCAGAAGTGCCAAGAACAAACAAAAGTATGTACACGATTTGAGACACACAAATATATATAAATTAGATTTTTTACTATTCAACCCAGAAACCTATTTGAGTCAATTTAATTTGACCCTTAACCTGACGCAGTTACGAAACCACGTGATACTTGTGAATGAGGCGGATCACTAAACCCAGTGATGCATCTCGAAAGAAGCAGGATCTTTCTGAAACTCTTATTCTACTAATCATAGAACTTGGGTCCAGGTGTTGCAATGATGTCCTCATACGGTGCGCTCTGCTGCAGGTGAAGGGCTTGCTGTTTCTTCAGGACCAGGAAGCAGAAGAAAGTAGTCCCAGCCGTCCAGCGAGCGACTCCCTCACAGAGTGCCTGCAGACTGAATCTGGTGTCGCTGTTGCTCTGCCACACAAAAACGCACACAAATTTAATTTCCCAACATAATCCCTAATCCTGCTCCAGCCCCCTCTTCTTTAAATCCCTGTTCACTGCGAGTATAGATTGGGAATAGATTTGGGACACTGCCTGACATGCAAACAACAGACCTCTGTGATAAACATGCAGGCTTTAGAAATATAAGGTAGATATATGTGAGGTCGGGTAGCTGGTGTTACTGTGACATTTATTTTTAGCTCCTTACTTTGAGAGTGTTGAGAAGCTTCTGTGCTCTCTTGGTTATCCTCCTCTCCTCAGAGTCCTGGCTGTCCAGCATAGACTGCAGGTTAAAAAGGGAGCATATTTCAGTCAGCGATGCTGGGCACATCTCCAAAGCAGCATGGGAAATTAACACCGGCCATCTGGCAAACACTGATAGATTGTTGCTCGACTTCTGTACCAACCACTCTTCAGATAAACAGCCACTATTTATTCACTTTCAATTCAAAGATGGCAGGGGAAATTTCCAACTGAGAATAATTCCCTGCTCTGCTATTTATAATTGTGTGTGTGAGTTGGTTCACAGGCACCTGAGTGTGGAGGGAAGTTGACTGAGTCTCCTGCTCCATGAAAGATGGATGGACAAACATGGAGTCTTCTGATGGAAGTTCTGGCTGAGTGATCTCTAACCTGTTTCCATCCTGACAGCGCAGATTATACACCAATGATAAAAAATATGAAAATTAATAATGCATATAATCTATTTTTAATGTACTGTACACACAGTCTCCTCACCCAACATGCTAATGCTTACTTGTGCATGCTCTGAGTAACTCTCATGGTGACTGTCACTCATGTGAGCGAGGCCGGTCAGCTCAGTGTCGTGTGCTCGTTCTGAAACCATCGATGAATCTACGACACTGACGTTGTCTGTCGTGAGGACACTTATGTCCCTCTGAGCTGTACAAGACATATTAATGCAGATCTTATGTGACAGCGGACATGACCAGGCAGAGCAGAGGAAAACACCAGTGATTAAGGCTGCATAATAAACATCCTCATAGCGATATCAACATGGGTAATAAAGCAGAAGATTGCCTTTAATGCAGTGAATAACAATAAACATCCAATGTGCATGTGCCATCATCGTTCATCATGTGAACATTTGACCTATCAAATGGAACGCGAGGTACATGGGCCATGCATTCACAGCATTTGGCTGATCAAATGAAGCCCCAGCTCAGATAAATTTGTGTCAACTTGGCAAGGACTGAAAGGTTAAAGGTATAATAAGTAGGATTTTTCCTTGCATTTTGTCAACAACACATTCAAACTGGGCCCCTCCTCCTGGGCTCTTCTTCACCAGAAGCTCACTCTCACTCTCTCGTGCGAGAACACGCCCACCCCGCCGAGCTAACAACGACAGCATCACGGTTACCTTTGCGCTAGCATGCAAAGGGCTGGTTAGCGTGTCCTACTCGGTTTGAGGCACCTATCTGTCCAACAGTAAGAAGGCCAGTTGCTAATTTGAACCACTCCCACACTCACCTACACGCTGGGATTGGCTCAGGGAACCACAACAGCGCTCCTCCTGAAAACGTCCCGTGCAAAGCAAAACAACAAAATAGATGCAGAGGGAAGGGTCTCACAAGGGTCTGCACACACATGTATAGAGGCTGATAAGTGAGGATTTATATTATATTTGTAAAAGTCTATATTTTAGTTTTCTAGGAAAATCCTACTTATTATACCTTTAACTAGAACAATGGCTGCTGTAGAAGAGAAGGGTGAGGGAAATATGGTCGACAAAGACCCTGTGGTGATGGAACAACACTATTTGGACGTAGTTTGGATTCAGGAGAGGCAACGTTACAAATACAGGTACTGTGTAAAACGAGCATCAGAAACACATAGGAACTGTAAGTTTTAGCTGATATTCACACTTCAATATTTCCTTATTTACATATAGTCATCTCATATGGAAATGTACTCATATCATGCAGGCCTAACAGTGATACAATAAGAAGAGACAGGGCCTTTCTCAAACCGCTCCCTACACCCTCTCCTTCCACTCTGTTTGCGCACTCGCGTGGACAGTCCACCACATTGACTGCTGTCAAACCTCAGTGTGGAGTGAGAGTGGGTTGTTAAACCCTCCACCAGCTAGTTTGCACCCACGCTGACTTACTGACCAGGTGCAACGCTGTGTTATGTTCGTCATGAGATGAGACACGTAAATTAAAGTTCCATGTTATTACCCGTGCAAACGAGAACTGCTTTAATTTAGATTAACATGAAATAACATACTGACGTCAGCGTCTTAAAGTTAACGTTAGAAATAATACAAGTTAAAAGTTTAAAATGTTTCATATTACCAGGGATGGTTGTAAAAACTCAGCAGGTCATTCAGGAGTTTGGCTTTTCTTATTTGTAAATATATTTTTCACTAAGGAAGCTTGAGATTAAATTAATTTTCCTCATAATGTTGAGTGATTTTAATCACTCTGCCTCACTGGTATTTATGTCGCTGTTGTTATTTATATGATATGAAACCTTTCCTGTTTCCTGTCTCTGCTAGAGAGAGGGGAGTTCGCCTCAAAGCTAGGTGCTGTATTTAATCCCTTCACCTAAACGAAGGGTGCTCTGTTCAGCTGTGAGTGTGACATCAAACGGAGTTCACTCTGCGACGGAGTGTGAGTGTGAGGGTTTGAGAAAGGACCTTAAATCCTCTCACTGCTTTAAGTTCCTACCTTCTCGTCCATCCTGGCGCATCATCTCAACCTCCTCACACACACCATTAATTTTCACCTGGAAAATACTCTTTGAAAAAAGCTGCAAAGCAAAATGAGATTTAAAGACGCGTACTATCACTTATATTTACTGTTCGTGTAATAAAAACCAACATCATTCATCTTTTTACCTCCTTTATCTGAGGAGTTGCTACGCTGGAACACGGCTGCGATAAGAGCTTATCTGCTCCTCCGCTCTCCTTCCACTGCATGAGCTGCAGTGTCGGTGGAGCCATGTCCATCGGGACGACCAGATCCGAATAGTCAGAGAGCTGCTCTCTGATGAATTCAGTGGTCAGCTCTTTCATCTGGTCCACAACCAACTTACGTTTCCTCTTCCCCTTCTTCTTCTCTGAGTTTGCTGAAATAGATAATGGAAGGTCATAAGAAAGCTTTTTTTGATGTAATAGAGCCAACGGTTTGTACTGTTTTGGCTCTTTGCGTAGAATCATAACAGCTGTGTTTGCAGATGGGTGATGCTAGCTCTTGCAGCAGAATCTCTATATTTCTTTTCATAACATCAACATATTTATGAGTGGAAGGAACAGAGTTTGATTTGTTTGTTTGTGCCTACGAGTGATGGCCACAGGCTCGAGGGCAAAGGCCATTTCCTCATTGGCAAGCAGGGTGGTCTCATTCATTGACGGAGTCTCCACCAGCGTTCTATCAGCATCTGAAAAACATATTCATTATTCTAAGTTTGAAAATAAGTCTGAATGCAAATGTTCTCGGGATGTTGATGGCTGTAATGTACCTTGGTGGTCATTAACTGTAGAGCTCAGTGGATTTTCATGTTGAGGCTCCTCAGTGATTAAGTTGGTGGATTCAGCAGGATCACTGGAGTTTGTCAGAAAGTCTACAGGGTCATGAAAGTGGAAAATAGATTATCAATTTTACATTTGATTAAAAAAAAGGCAGAGTTCACTATTAACATGTGAGCAAAGATTTACAGTAGCAGAAGTGACATTTCCTTGCTACAAAAATACAGTTGTTATGACATAACATAGGCAGACTTTGGATTTCTATTACCTTATTGAGGGACAGGATCCTTCGGTGTTTAAATCAAGGTTTGAGTCACTTTTTTTAACTTAAACTATGTGAGTCAAAATGATAGTCATAGCACTGTTTGCTATTGTAAACATAACATGCTATGAGCCTCATTTGGCAAAAGGCTGAAGCCCACTTTCTTACCATTGAAGCATTTTAAAAACACAAGGATTGTTTATTTTCACTGCATGATGTTCTCGAGGATAAATGTGTTCTTAAGGCTTAAATCATGATAAATTGATACACTCAGAATGACTACCTAGCAGGTCGAAAGCCTTATCCTCATCCCCAAAAGTGTCCTCCTGCTGAGCCAGGCTCTGAAAGCTCATATCCAGCAGCCCACTTTTGTGGCTCTGGGACACATCTCCTGTCACACAAAAGGTGGGGAAAAAAATGCTATGTCAGGAAGAGATGTCAGCTCTATACAGAAAAATATGCTTTTAAAAGGAAATGTTGATGATGTTGTGAATTTTTGCTACTTGAAACAAATTCCTTGACCATCAAAACCAACAATGCACTATTCTGTGTCTCAATATATTCAGACTTCCTACCTGTCTGTGGGTCTGAGCCAAAAATACATGAATTCCTGCTGCTTATGAAAATCTTTAATAACAGGTCACAAATATATTTGTTTCTAAACTGTTTTAGAAGACTGTAGATTTCTTAATATGCTGGGTTCTTTGTAACATGAAGATGAGACATGAAGAGACATGTCACCTGGTGCAACAATGTGGCTAACTTTTAACAGTTTTGGAACACAATTGAGCTCTTAAGCAGTGGTTCTCAACTGGTGGGTCAGGACCCAAAAGTGGGTTGCAGAGCTGTTTTCAGTGGGTCGAAGATTTGTGCTTGAAAAAAATAAAGTTGTGCCAAAAAGTCTATGCTGTGCTTTTATTTTGAAGGACATGGGTTTTCTATGATGTGCGTGCAGTAGTAGCGTAGTTTATTCACACACATGTATCCACTGATTGGGTAATCCCAGCTACAGTTACATTTACATTCAATACTCTAATTAAATCAGGAAGTTTCATAACATGAGGACAACGTGCTTCTTACCAAAATCCACTAAGTGCCGAAAATCACTTCCAAAATCCTCTTTCAGAGTGATTTCCTCCGTTCGACTCTGGTTCAGTGAAAAGTGGTCCACGACATCTATGTTGCTGGTGTCCCAGCAGGAAGAGAACAATGTGTTGACAAAGACAATATGTATTCATATTAAAGAAACAGTAGCCCTGCTTTCACATAAATTCCAACATTATAACTTGTAACATCATTTAAACTTCACTGAACATGTGTAAGAGCTCTGTACCTCGGGGTTGGCAGCTGGGCATCAAAGGCAGAAAAATCTTCGTTCAAGGTAATTGCTTTTATTGTAGCCTCGAGCCCCTCCACAGGCATATCTGTCTGACCTGGGGGTTTGAGAAAGAGAAACAAATCATACAATATGTGATGCATTTTGAAGTAGAAGAGTAGGAGCGACACTTAGTGGTTTCACATGAGCTAATATGGTAATATTTAAATTGACATGCTTACAACTTAACCTTGTTTGTTAAAATAATTTAAGATGCAGAAATGTTGCACTCTGTCTCTGTTCTGTGGGACTGTTTATTTCTAAGACCATAGGAGGAATCAGAAACACATATGACATTCTTGCTATGAGCACCGTCATTCCCAAAACAAGTTAGGTAATTATGCTTATGTCCCCCTCTGGTGGTGCTCCGTTATTGAGTCTACTCTCATTAAAGCCAGTACAATTAAATACAATTCAACAGCACTGCAAACTGAATCCTCGAAAGTAGCTTCAATGTAACTAAACATTAAACCCTTCATGAAAGTGGGATTTAATGCAGGACTGTTGTATTACACTGTACCTAAGAAACAGGCAACTGAATGTGTAAATTAATTTGAGTAAAATATATTCATTATTCCATTTAATCCTGTGCTTGCAATTAGATTGCTGAGTAAGCCAAGTTTCTGCAGTGTTAAACTGCAGTCAGCTTTTTCAGTGTGCAGGTTTTGGCCTAATATATTCAAGGGGTGCTGTCAAATAAACAAACTAAAATTGGAACATTATGTATTTTATAATGTTTACTTTTCCCCTCACTGAATGTTTTCATTTGGCCATGGCTGTCATTCCCTACCTTTGCACATCAATAATTATCATTTCAGCCAGTCCAAGGTGACAACAAACCCCTGTGGTGCCTGTGTTTGTCACTATAATTTAAACATTTTTTGACAACATTGACAAAACAAACAGGATGCGTTACCTGGCCTGAATGCAATTTTAATTTTAACCAGGGCCTCATTGCAGTCTGCGAGGAGATACTTTGCTTTTCTCGAGTAGATCCTGACCACACCAATGAGCAGATGACCGGATATCCGCAAACCAATTTTCATCTGCAGAGATCACACATCACATTACATCTCAGACAGAATTCATACCTTTAGTGTATTGCATGGTGTTTCAAGGATGTGTTTTGACTTACCTTTGGGGAAATTATGTCTCTGATGGTGGTCTCCAAATTGCATTCAAATACATGGGCCTTTGTAAGCTTTCTTTCCCAGTGAGCTGCTAACCAAATCTTGGTTAGAGGCCCCCGCTTTGATGTTAAGTGTTGAGTGTAGAACACCATGTTGACCTTTAAAGCTAGCCACCAGTCTCCTGTGACAAACACAATTATTACATTGGCGTCTGCCATGTTAGGTCAAATGCAGGAATATTGCTTTAGCTGACAGAGTAGCAGAATGAGGAGTAAGTGAGTAAGTGTAATTTTACTGCTAACAGAGTTTGAACTTTTATGGTCAAAGTCAACTAGCTAGTCGGGTTTGCTAGCAGGTAGCTAGGGGTTAGCTAATTAGTTGTTACTGCAAAAAAATAGTCTTTCCGACGGAGCATAACATATTGACGGCATGTTTTTAAATAACGTTCACAATTTAAGTGGAAACACAGGACTATAATTCATTATAACCACTTATCGGGTAGCCCCAAATCAGCAAACTGCCTACCTTAACTTTGAAAATGCCGCGTTTTGACAGTCTGCGTCAGCGCGTGCACACAAGCGCGAGCACAAATCGAGCAGCGATTTCCGCCAAAAAATAATTGCAAAACAAAACAGTGTATAAGTACCAGTGGATATCGGTAGGTGTGGTAGATCCGTTGTTATCAAACAGTTATGTGAAAAAAGCTATAAACATTAATTAATACATCAACAGCTAACCGGTGACGTCCTCCCCTGATTTGCATCTGATAATTGGCCCAGCATAGCTAGATTGCTACTTGGCTAACCAAGACATGCTAGGTGGTCGAACCAATGATGTTAGCATCTTGCTTAAAGATGGTCGGTTAATGTTTATTCAGTCCTGTATGACGTGATACAACAACATAACCCCTATTATAGGCTATTTACACATGCCAAAGAACGAGAAGAACAACAACTCCTTCCACGGGATTTAAAAAGATAGGTAAGTGCGACACCATCTTTTTAAGCTAACAGGTGTTACGGTTCAAGGAGCGAAGCTATGAACTGGCAACTTTCAGACAAATTCGTCCGTGGTTTAACAGCTGTTAAAACACGCACATGCCACGTTTTGTCAAACAGTACTCCAAAGACAAGAACGAAAGGTACGTCTGGCATTGTGTTGAATAACTTTTATAAATGGTAAAGACCATTGTTTTCAACAGTGGTAACTACGACAACCATCAATGCTGTCGGCTTAGAGTCGCCAGTTAACAGGGTCACCAGTTAAACCGTAACATCGGCACAGTCCATATTCCTGGTAGTATTACAATAGCATTTTCAGTCTTTTGATGCATCAAATAGGGTCTGAATTAGCTTTATCTCACCAGACTCTTACTTTATTTGAGCCCTGCTGATAAGAGTAGATTCTAATACTAACAAACTGACAACTAACAAAAGTTTTGAAATTGTAAACTGAAAAATAATCAGAAGTCACAGATGTCCGACATAATTGAAAAGTACCATATTTGTCCCTGAAATATATTGGAGTAAAAGTATAAACTTGCATACAATCTAAATATTATAGTAAAGTATATGTACAGTAGTTAGTTGCAGCCCTAATTCCTTGTTTTAACTGTGTCTTACCATATATGCATCAAAACTAACAGGAGCTATAAATAATGAAAATGGATTCTGAGGCTAGACTTGTAGATTTATTCAAAGTCTTTTTAAAATCAGCCTAACCTCAGGGGTAAACAAGCTGTCTAGTAATATGGCTGATAGTGGTTCCTGATGTTTTCTATTTGTGAGCACTAGAGGGCGTCATGCCATAGGAAGATAGTCACTGAGACACTGACTTTAAGGATACAGCAAGGCTTCCTTGTTGGAAGAAAATAACGTGCATTTAACTGTTAACACGAGTTTTTCCTCTAATTACCACATAGTTATAGATAAAATATACAGGGAGCTCAGTAGTGGTGCTACTGTGAACACTTGTACAATTACATGACACAATATAAAAGGCTTGCAAAGAGCTCCTTAAGGGAAAGCAATTACATTTAATCCAGTTGAGACAATGTCAAAGTCTTGTTGGTACTTTGTATAATGCAATGGATTACAGTGCTGCAATTATACAATGTTTTCATCATGGATTCCTCAGTTATGTCTCTGTCCTCAGTCTTTTTATTTCTACATGTCAGCAATAATGTAACTTGCTATCTCAAATTCTTCTAAAGCCTGAGGGGATATCTTAAAACTGCTTCTCTTGTTTGACCCCCCCAATTTTTTTTTAAGAAACTGAGAAATGTTGGGCATGAAAGAAATCCAAACAATGGCTGATTATTGGTCTGTCTCATGGTTTCAGCTCTAAATTATGTGAACTCCAAATTCCTGCAGCATACAAAACCACTGGTACTGTGAGACAGCTTCATTAGTCCAGCCCATTGAACATAGTTCCTCAGGCCTATTATCTGTTTCATTGCTTATTTCAGTGCACAAAAATAATGTGCTCCATTTTGATTACTACAGGAGGGTGTCGGCCTATAGTGTCAAGATGAACCTGTTAGCAGAGTGAGGACGTCCAAGCTTCCTCGGCCAAGAGGTAGGACAAACAACCCCTGGCAGAGCGAAAAAGAAAATACAAAATGCATGATGTGTAATTTAACAGAGAAGATCCCATAATATCATCTGTCACTCACACACACTTAAGTAAGAACAAAAATTGTCCCAAAGTCACCGCTGAGGCAGCAATCTCAGTGCCAGAATTAAACATGCCAAGATAAATTTGTGTTGTGCATTAGCTCAGTGCTTTGGGTCGCATGGCTGCACAATAAACAGCTGGTAATACAAGGCAAAGCCGTGGTGTGGGTTTGAATGAGAGAGACTTTTAAGAGGCAGAGATTTGGGGAAACTGAGGAGATGGTTCTAAAGATGTTTCTGATCTATCACTGCATAGATCCAAAACCATTATATTTTGAAGCTGTCGTATATTTGCTCTCACTCCTTCTGTGATGGGGAAACAGTTTATTGGGTAGTATTTATAATCACGTGAACCATGAAATTTCCATCTTCTTTTGAAAAGAATCAAACACATAATAGCCACAGTAATCAAAAACTAGGGAAGGTTAATAATTGTTTTATGGGTTTAAATAGATACTATACTACTGTATATGTGTGCCAGTGTAGCGTTAATCTGCCTTCCTCTTAATGTAGTATGCCATGTTAGTTATTTTTCCTCCTCTGGCTATATCTCCATGCTAGCGTATAGTAGCTGCTTATCCTCCAGTAGTTTTTTTCTACTCTAGAGGAAAACAAATTACATTGCATCTATGTCAATACTACATATTTGCATGGCCTCCCTGCTGTCATGGAGGTTTTTACTCTCATTTTATTCCCGTTCAGTTCTGCTCTGACAGAAGTAGACCACTTCAGCATATATAGATAAACACATTTGTGTTTGTTATTTTCTAAACATTTAAACTGTGCTTTCTTATGTGTGCTTTTAGATGCACAAGTATTGTGTTCAAAGGGTTGGAAAGCCCCCAGCTGTGGCTTTGCTGTCACCATGATTTTGGTCAGCGTGCTCACAAACACCCCTGCGAAAAAACTGCCTCAGTGGGAAAACAAACATAGCAAAATAAGCTGCATGAAAATGGACGTATAGCAGTGCATTAAATGAGAAGTATTTTAACTCTCTAAGACAGTCCCTCTCTAGACTAAAGCTTATCCAACATATTTGAACATTGCATTAACTTAATTTGCTTAGATGTTTATCTTTA
Organism: Semicossyphus pulcher; assembly: GCF_022749685.1. Classification (NCBI taxonomy): domain Eukaryota; kingdom Metazoa; phylum Chordata; class Actinopteri; order Labriformes; family Labridae; genus Semicossyphus; species Semicossyphus pulcher. The sequence continues at coordinate 25,530,692 of NW_027211637.1, forward strand.
GCTATTTGAGCTTTTTACTGTTAAATACATTTTTGAGACACTCACACTTGTACTTTCACGTAAAGTGTGGAGTGTATTTTAGTGACTGGAAGATTTGTTTTGAGTGCTGCACAGCGACCAAGGAATTCTAAGCAGAGACCACACCAGGGTGCTGCCAATACTGCCAATATTCTCCTTTGAAGAAAATTGGATCAGCGGTGGATTGGTGCTCTAAAGTTAATGATTTATGTTTCTAAAGGAACATTTCCTCCCAGATAATTAAAGTGAAGGTGAAATTCAAGTCACATAGATGAAGTTTCTTCAATTTTGCAGATCAGAAAAATGTTAGAAATGAAAGACGCCATGGGCTTACTGACCAATAATCTATGTTGGAAATGTCAGACGGAAACAGGAACATTTTTACACGCAGTTTGGTAGTGTAAACTTGTTTACCCATTTTGGGAAATAGTATTAGAATATGTAGGGAAATGCATAGGTTTAAAAATACCTATGTCACCAAGACTGCATACTTGGAGACCAAACAGAAATGTCCAGTTTATCAAAATATGGCTCTGCAATGATAATGGTAGGGGTCACGGCAGCACTAGTGATCCTCAGGTTATGGAAAAGTACATCTTCTACGGATCTTAAAAAATGGATGGAATTTATGTTATATATAATTCCATCCATATACAAATATATAATCTATATATATATTCTTAAAGGGGAAGGCTCTGCCGTTAAACACCTAACTCAATAACAATAACTACAATAATGTTGTTTATTTATTTTTTATGCAAGTTTACACATCTTTGGTCTCTCTCAAGTGCACCAAAACTTTATTTTTCTTTCACATATATTAATTTTTTTTATTTATTTTTTTACAAAGTTTAGTTTTTTGATTACCAGTGGACATTTATTAAGTAGATATATTTTTTTTGATTTAAAATAAGTGTACTGCAGACAGAATGCAGATCTACACAATTTTAATCCTTTTAGACTTAAGTGCAGCTTTTGACACCATGGATCATGCCATTTTAATTGATCGTCTTAAAAATTGGGTTGGTATCAGGGACACTGCACTTAGTTGGTTTTATTCTTACGTTTTAGAACGAACCTTTGCGGTCACTATAGGTAAATACTCGTCTTCTACCACGACAATTACCTGTGGTGTACCGCAAGGTTCAGTTTTAGATCCGATATAATTTTAATTTTCAATTTACATGCTGCCACTTGGCCAAATAATGCAGCGCCGCAATGTCTCCTTTCATTGCTATGCAGACGACACACAGATATACCTTCCACTGAGACCTGGGACCTGGAACTAGTAGCCTAGCTGCTGTCAAAGATTGTCTCAGTGACCTAAGCTGTTGGATGGCTGAGAACTTTCTCCAATTAAATAACTCCAAAACAGATATAGTACTAATCAATCCACATAACTCCACCCTCCATATCGATAGCGGCCTTGGTGCCCTATCTGATAATGTAAAGCTCACTGCCAGAAACCTTGGCGTGATATTCGACTGCGACCTTACATTTGACCCACATATAAAGAGAGTTGTACAGTTCTGCTTCCATCAGTTACGCACCATTTCCAAAACTAAAGCAATAATTACCCAACCAGACTTCGAAAAAATAATCCACGCTTTCATCTTCTCCAGACTGGATTACTGTAACTCCCTCCTCTCCGGAATCAGCCAGAAATCCCTCTCTCGCCATAGTCCAGAATGCAGCAGCTAGGCTTCTTACTGGTTTTAAAAGACGACATTCATCACATCATCCTGGCTTCGTCCTGGCTTGTCTACATTGGCTTCCAGTGACTATTAGAATTGATTTTTAGAATCTACTGATCACTTTTAAAGCACGTATGGGTCTGGCTCCAACTATATCACAGGGTTGTTGACACCATGAGCTAGCCCGAAGCCTTAGATTCTCAGGTGGGGGCCTTCTGGTTGTTCCAAAGTCGAGGCTTAAAACCAAAGGGGATTGTGTCTTTGCCATCAGGGCCCCTCGGCTTTGGAACACCCTGCCTGAGGAGATAAGGCTCGCAACAACAGTGACATCTTTCAAATCTCTTCTTAAAACTCACTTCTGTAGACTTGCTTTTATGTGATGTCGTCTTCTTATCGTCTTCTTATTGGCTCTTATTTATGTTTTTAAAATGTTATTTCACCTTATTCTTACTTTTCCGTCTTTCATTGCCTTTATTGATCCTTTATTTCCTTTATTGCTTTTATTGATTTAATCTTTCGTTGCTTCACTGATTTGATTCCTTTTTATTGCTTGTATTGCTTTAGCTCTTTTATTGTTTTATTGTCTCTCATTGCTTTTACTTTTTTTTGTTTTGCCCCTATTGCTTTTAGCTTTTCTATTGTTTTTATTACCTTTACTGGTTTCTATTTGTCCTATTGCTTTTACAGCTTTTATTTCTTTTTACATTATTTCCTTTCTTTTATCTCTTTTAGGTATTTTATTTTATTTCATTTTATTTACTCTTTCTACTTCTTCCTGCTTCGTCCCCTTGGTCTTGGCTGTGTGGGTTCTCCTGCTGCCTATTGGGTATTGGGTTTTGTGCTTTGCTTGATCTGCTTGTTCTCTGCTTTACTTTGTTTGCTTGACTGTCAAAGCACTTTGTAAACTTGTTTTTAAAGGTGCTATATAACTTTATTTATAAAGTTATTTTTATAATTATAATGCAGACAACAGTGTTAAATGTTCATTCGAGTGTAGCAATTTTGTTGTCATTTGTTATTATTATTAAATTGTTGTATTTTATCAAATGCAAAAGAAGCAACAACATGGTATCGGCCATCGGCCGCCCTGCTCTCTAAATATCGGCATCGGCCATTGAAAAACCCATATCGGTCAACCACTAATATATATATTATATTGCGTAGTGTAATTTGCATTTAAAATTTTATATTTATATTTCACAGTATATATTTTTATTCTGATATGTCCATCCATGATAGTTTATGACACTTGGTCTAAATCAGAATATTTCTTCTAATCTGAACAGGTTTAATGGAAGGGTTTTGAATATTCTGAATTTATCGGGCAAAAAGTCGTCTCTAGAAAAATCAGGCTACAACATTTAATCCATGTTTTTATTTCTTTAGTAAATAAGGCTGTACAAGAATGTGCGCACAGTATCCTTTCCTTTATAATGCATACATGAAGCAACACAGCACAGTACTACATATAAAAGGAAAAGCAAAATGAATGAAGTGCTGTTTGTGTCTTTAGGGAAAATGAATTGTCGGATTTCTGATACACGTGTGCAGGATCAGATGTGGTTGATATTAGAACTGAATGATATTAAAGGGATAGTTCGGTTTGTTTGAAGTGGGGTTGTATGACATACTTATCAATAGTAAGTGTGCTCCATACAGTGCATGCCGGTCAGCATGGCCCCAGTGTTTAGAGGTATGGAAGCTAGGCTATATGCCGCTGCAGATAGGGTCAGTTTCACACCTAATTTATCCACTCATAAGTACATCACACCTAACAAGACTAGGTCAAAACCTAGTATGTGGCTGACCTCTTCAGGTCAATGTGCAAAATCAAACTGAACTAACCCTTTAAGAGTAACAGTAAATGCAAATGACTTTCAGCTTAGTATTTTGAACATCATTATCTGTAACCAAGGAGCTTCAAACCTTTCACTGCTGTGGGCTGCTTGTAGTCTTGACAATTGTTTTAAAAGGTCCTGCAAAATAGTCTTAAATTACAGGTTTCCCTCCATTAGAGAGATTTTAGCCACTGTGTTGCAAAAGGGAGCAACTTAGGAGGCTTAAAGTGAATAAAAGTCCAGATTTCTGCATGAACATGTGAAATTGATCTCTAGTTCAATTTTATGTCCAAATTAGCTCCTTTTTTTTGGTGCTTTTGTCCGTCAGTCTACAGGAGGAGAATGGCTGCAGGCTACATGACCCAGTAGAGCCTCGCTCAAGTGATACTCCACCAAGATGTTGCTTTTAGTATCACACACCCGGCCCCCTGCAGGCCTGAAGAGGCTGCTAAAAGTTGGTTGTTTGATCCCTTACCCAATAGAGCAGCTGTCTGTTTGATTTTATGTCTCTATTTAAATGGAGTCCAGCGGTGACAAGGACAAAACGTCCATGAAAACCTCCAAGCCTACAGGGGATGAATACTTAATCGTACCACTTTAATGTCAGCCTTGTTATCAGGTTGTCAGCATACAAGCATCAGGTACACTAAACAGAACATGGCTTTAATTGGTTACACTTGGTTAAACTGCTAGTGTTGCTGTCACAGGAGGGAAAATGAACCATCTCTGTTTGCCCTGGCTGGATATTAACATGTTTTATTCTCTCATTAAAAAAGTATGTTCCTGCTGTGCGCAAAAGACGATGAGCTACTTTAAAATGTCACAAATTTTCCCAATGAACCTCAAAGCCAGCAGGGGTTCTCCCGTCTTATTTTCTGCTCCTTCTGAATCCAAAAACTGTACATTAATAATGAAACCCCCTGACTCAGGAGTGGATATCAAGACTTTACAAGTTTACATTTCCGTGACAAGTCCTCTCTGTCTTTTTGAGCACCTGTCCCGTCTTGTTTGCTTCACGAAACAAGGAGGTTGGACCACTAGAGCAAATCAGCCTGTGGTGTGGCTGAGAGCCGGCTAACTGTCACCTCTCTGTAGGTGGATCCTGTAAGGATGCATGCAGTCCTTTGAGGTGTGGTCACGTGACACGGCGCTGCATTCTCATTGCAGTGCAGACACGCCCCATAGCTCTCCTGCTGTCCGTTTGAGAAGCGTGTGGAGATGCTCACGTCCTTGTTGCGCTGCGAGTTGGATCCGAATCGCTCCTTGGGATCCGACTGCGGACTTCCCCTGTAGATCCGCTGTCGCAACATTGTCGTGTCTTTGTAGAGACACTCGCGGAAGTTGGGTTTACACAGCAGGTAGACAACAGGGTTGTAGATAGTAGAAGATTTGGCGAGCACGGCAGCCAGGGCGAAGGCTTCAGGAGGGACCCGCGTGGCGTCTCCGAAAGCAGCCCACATGGCTACAGCAGCATATGGGCTCCAGGCACCCAGGAAGCCGATACACACAGCTACTGACAGCTGTGGAGAAGAAACATTTACACATTACTATGACATGCAGACAACTATATTGTTTAGTAAATTTACTCCTAGTTATGCATGGAAACATACTACAAAGTTCCCTTCTAAAAAGTCTCTCAGTATTGGTCTCAAACCCACACATTCGTCGAGCTGCAGGACAAAAATAAACCAACTTATCAGCAAACATTTTTCTAACCTCTGGATAATTTACTGACTCATATCCTCCTCATATCCTGTCAACTGCAAAACCTGAAGTCAGTGATGCTAAAGCGACACACTCAAATCCTCTGACCTTGACAATAAGAGCGTGAGCGTTGTTGGTCTTGGTCTGCGGTGACACATGCTGCTGGACGGCCTGACGAGACCCCCGCACTGTCAGCAGAATGAATGTGTAGGAGAGGAAGATGACGGTGCAGGGCAGCGCGTAGCAGAAGACGAAAAGGCAGACGATGTAAGACAAAGCCGTGAGCTCCTGGTTGGGAGCCTGCCAGTCGATGCAGCAGGCCGTGCCGTAAGGTTCAGGACTGTAATGTCCCCACTGTGCCAAGGGCCCCACAGCAAACACAGAGGCATACAACCACACTCCGACCACCAGGAGGCGGGCGTGCGTCGAGGAGAACTTGTTACCTGATCAGACGGGAGATAGAAAAAGAGGCTTTGGAGTTATTGTGTATCATGCTCATCAGTTTAGTTTAATTTCCACTCACCATAGTTTGGGAAGCAGACTTTAAGGCAGCACACTAAGGAGAGGGCTGTGAGGTTGGTCAGGCTGCAGAGACCGAACAGTACTCCACACATAGCATAGACCTGACAGGTGAGGTTTCCAAACAGCCACCTGTGCACACAAAAGGAGAAAAGGGAAATGTGTCAAAGACAGAGGCTGCACCTAACATTCATTTTCAATCAGTGCTGCTTGATCAAAAGATTTATTTTGGTGGTACAGCACGAACGATATTTGCGCTGGTTAGTTTTATCAGGCCAATATGAGCTTATCACAGATATATCGCTATCGACTATATATCATTTCTGATAAATGGCAATATATTGTGATATGTGTGGAATATGTGCAGAAAACAATGTCTGCTGTGATTCAGAAACAGTGTATCATAGTTTTATTCTTCCAGCAGATGTATCGGTCCTGTCTTTTAGAGCTACTCTTAGTGCTGTCTGCAGCACGTGCAGCAGAGTACTCGAGTGGATGATTGTCCTCACTGGAAATGGGCTTCAATAAATAATACGGTTTTCGTTTAAGAAGCCTTCTGAACACCTTTGCATAGCAATATACCAGAAAAAATGATGCATGATATACAGCAGTGGTTTTAGAAGTGTAGTTTAGTCACACTCCATGTATCCACTGATTGGCTAATCCCAGCTACAGTTACATATACATTCTTGATGAGCCCTAATGTAGTTGTTTATGTAGCATTTATGTTACACTTTGAGTTTAGTCAATTGAAAAAAAGGCTGTTAAATAGATTAATTGTAGAGGGAATATTTGCACTGCTCCCTGCTGGTCATTTTGCTTGACTATTATACTATCAAGTTTTGTGATGTCGACGCACTGTGATGGTTTTGTTCCGTCTCAAAATGCACCAACCGAGTGGTTTAAAAATTTCTGAAAACCTGTGTCATCGATTTGTCATTAAGGAGGTGGTGGTGGGTCCTGAGGTGAGACCAGTTGAGAACCACTGATATACAGTACAGGGATGCACGATATTGGATTTTTTACCGATATCCAATATGCCAATATTTTCCAACTCACCTGTGCCGATTGCCGATCTCAATACTGATTATATATATTATTATTTTTTCCACCTAATTGCAGAGGAGAAGTCTCCCCTGCAGTGGAATTAATATCATGCCTACTCTTACTGTAGTAGCCGCACTGGCAGATGCAGAATTAACATAATACAGTGCTTTTTAAAATGTACACATTCACTGGGCAAAATAAGAAAAGCTTGAACTTGAGTTATGTACAAAATGCCATATTTATTTGTAACATTTTCTTTTCTCTGCTGAAAATCATCCATCAGCAGAAAAATGTCCTATCTGCTGATGTCAATATGTCATTTTCAAGCCATAATCTGCAGATACCGATGACATGAAGATAATATCGTGCAACCCTTATACAGTATGTAGTAAAATGTATTCTCACTCCAGCTCAAAAATGCACTGTTAATTCTTTACCCTCTAAAATCAGTATCTGGCCTTTTTTCGTTTACATCGGGCAAGTTTTAATGTTTCACAGCTTCTTTTTTGTTGTTGTTGTTGTTGTGGTGGCTTTTGGGGCAGTGCTGCCCCCCTCTGGATTAGAGTGTAGATCAGAGTGTTTTAGCAGAAACAGCTGATGTCATGGGAGTTTAGTTTGTTGTCAGAACTTGTTCGGCAGGTGTTTTGAAATCCAATTTAGCGCGTCGGATCTCTTTTTTTTGACAAAGGCGAAAGCTGCCTCAACACGATATAAAACCTTAAATATGGAATTTTTGTTTTGAAGAATTTTGCCTCTTCTGTACAGCTTTTTGTAATGCCATCCATCCATCCATTATCCTCTGCTTATCCGGGGCCAGGTCGCGGTGGCAGCAGGCTAAGCAAGATGACCCAAAGCTTTGCATTCAGGCTCAGCTCCCTCTTTAGAGAGTGAAGTGAAGAGGCAGCTTTTGTAACGCAATATGTACATACAATCAGTTTTAGAGATAGAAAATTGAATTTAGTGTTTCCAGGGATTGGAGAAATAAACTGGACAGATAAGAGGTGAATATGGGATACCTGTGTGAAAAAGCTGATGGTATTGCCAAAGGGAATAAAGAGAGCGTCATCCCAAGGTCACTGATGGAGAGATTGATGATGAAGAACTCCGCTGGCTTCAAGGTTGACCGCTTGTGATATGCAACAAGTAGCAGAATGCAGTTTCCCACGAGGGACAGAATACCTGCAACGAAAACAGAGGAGAGATCGAGCTGTGCTACAAATAGTCAGCGAGGCACCAACACGACAGAGATGTTGTAGTTGTGTGGACTTACAAAAGACGCTGTAGAGTGAACCCATGAAGACGTCGTGCTCCTTGGAGATGGTGGAGTCAAACGCAGCAGATGTGTCTGAAGCATTTCCCATCTGAAATATTGTCGACACATGCATGAGTTAGTTCTGCAGAGTGCAGTGATTGCTACTCAAACTCGATACTCTATTGACGTGGATGTAGGCTGAAAACACTCAAAAGGAAGCGAATGGATTGTTGATAGAGTGCTCGATAACCGCAGCAGACGCCTGATCTCTATTTGTTACTAATGCATCTTAAATGCCATCTATTGTCTGCAGTACGGGCCGTGTTTTCTGGCTCTCCCTGTTGCACAATACCTTCAGCCTACAGCAGCAGATGTAGAAATAAATGAAAAGCTTTTTTTTCCTTAAATAAAAAAAAAATAATCCTGTGCAAAGGATGAATACAATTCGTATTAAATAGAAACACACAAAGCAGGACTGACAGATGGTAAGAATTAGAAGGACTGTGCCTTTCAGGATTTACAACAGGACGAAGAGATGGGAGATTGAGATTGAGAGAGCGGGACGAAATACCTCTGATTAAGGTAACATGTGGACAAATTTGCTGGGGAAAAGATTAAAGATTGTATTACTGTCCCCAGCCAGTGCATGTTTACACAGGACGCAATCGTGCACACATGCAAGGGCAATACAGACACGTGAATGTGGTCACAGATAATGAGCAGAGGTGACGGATGATAAGAGTTTCAGGGAGGGAATACATTAACCTAATAGATTGGAGGAAGTGTCTTTTCATCATCAGTTAAAGCATGTCTCGTGCTCTGTGTTATGAGCCTGACTCGTATTCCAGGCAATCAGGGTCTTCATGCCGCCATATCTGCAACCAAGATGATGATTGCTATTCAGCACACCACTTTGCAGTGAACAGTGAAATGGAAATCGCCGGAGAGGGCGGCGTGCACGAGCGAGCGTGGAGCAATACTTGGAGCGCTATCAGAGATGATGTAGAGGCAACATTGACTCTCAAGGGCCGAGGCAATCACACCGAATAAAGACTGAGGCCTCATTACTATGCAAGCCGGCACGCCAGGCGATGACGACATGTCCAGTCAGTCTGGGACGGAGGAGACTCAGTGCAGCGAGTCATTACGACCAGTTTTAGTGCCACTCAGATCCAAAAAGTCTACTGTCATGTCAGCACGACAAAGTGCTTCATTATCAGTACACACATTTACAAACCAGAGAGATTGACTGGAGCCCAACAGAATCTGCTTTTCTGGGTTCATCACTTTTGTTGTGATATGCATGTGAATGTAAATGTAACAGAAATACAATGTTAGGTAGGTCATGTTTATATATGAGCTATGTTTTATGCTTAATCTGTGTTGCTTTTTCTAATATTTACTATATATTTATGAACCCTTACATGCCTGAGTTATTACATCACAAAGTTATCGTATCTGTCAGTGGACTCCATGCATCAACAGAATGCATCACTGCGTAGCTCTGGCTCAGTGGTAGAGTCGGTCGTCTCTCATCCTGAAGGTTGGGTTATTTTGGCTCCAATGCATATGCTTAAAGGCATTTAAACAAAGTTAAGTGTTGGAGTTTGTATTATTCAAAATTTTGACGCCAATATTTTCACTTTTACTGCAAAGGAATATCGGCTTCAAATATCGGTTATCGACCTCCTTGACTACTAATAATCGGTATCGGCCCTGAAAAAACCATATCGGTCTATCTCTAGTATCTGGTATGAATGTACATAGATGCTGTTTGGAGATTGGCGCTTAGGCCTTTGCCATCAGTGTATGAATGTGTTAGTGAGAGGGTGAATGTGACTTGTAGTGTAAGGCCCCGCGTCCACGTAGTGCCTTTTTCTGGTAGAAGAGTGTTGGCAGGACGCTGAGGATGAAGCGCTTGTGCGGTGAGAGAAAAAACGCTGCACGTTTTGTTTCTATGACAACAATGAACTTACTACACAGCTAACAACAAGCCTTACAACGAGTAGGGCGACGGAAGCACAACACTGTGATACTGTTTATTTGTCATATCTTACAGCTCCGGGTAGACAGAAACGGCCAAGACAAGTTGCTCCTTCATTTTTGGTGGTAACCAGGGTGACAATCGGCGCCCCATCTGGGTGGTTGCCTAAAAAAAAGTGGCGGTGACGACTCCAGCGCCTTTCTGAAAAGTTTTTCAACTCGAAGCGCTCGGAAGCAGCGGCACAAAAAATGCAGAGCACTCTGAAAAAGAGTTTTTTCTCTAAGTGGCCACACGCTCTGTCCTCACTGAGAACAACTGAAAGAAGACGCTGGCGCTCAGAAAAGGGTACTATGTGGACACAGGGCCTAAAAGTGCTTTGAGTGGTCAGAAGACTAGAAAAGCACTATAGGTCCATTTACCATCACTGTAGTTGGACTTGAATCAAGGCATAAAAGGGTTAATTAATACAAAAAGCAAATATTCACTCATTTGCCAGATCAGTAGCTACAACTCGCTAAAACTAATGTGAGAATCCTGCAATAACATCTGCCTCTTTGGAGGAAGTTGTTGTTTTATACTGAACTTAAGAGGTTTGATTCAACTTTATTTTGGAAGCTTTTGAACTATAGTTGATTGTACACAGAGCTTTTTCTGTATTTAGTCAAAGAATACTTTCTATTCTTATATATTGACTTAGATTGGACTCGAGCGAGTGCCTCCTTCTCAAGATTTTATGCAGTCATATAGCATCGGCTTAAATACAACATGAAACAATTTGTGGCTGCATGTTTCAGCAGCGATAAGCGTCCTGTACGAGGAGGCTCGAGAAGGAAACGCTGCACGCTCAGATCTGTGCAAAACATCTTTTATCTCATGCACGCTCCTCCATCTACGCCTGGAGGATTGAGCTTGCATTAATCAGAACAACTTTTGCACAGATCTCAGTGTGCGCGTGCTTCTCTCTATCCAGAGTGCGCCGCGTTTAAGCTCCAGCGACTCCACCAAGCCTGAGTGAGCAGAGTTTCCCCTGATTTTTCTAACAATCCCCCGTACTGTATGATTCACAGAGCAGCGCTGCTTTGTTTGATAAGAACCGAGATCAATCGGTATTGTTTAATTTAACAAATGAATGCCTCAGTAACACGGTTTATACTGTGAAATATATCCCCAGAGCTGGACTCATCCTCTGTATCTGTTTATGTAATCAGAGGAACAAAACCAAGATGACCTGACGGACCATGTGAGTGTGAACGCATGAGGGAGGAGGCAGACGGAAAGAGCCCACAGAGCTTAACCAGCTGAACTGTGCCTTCGGTCCGCTGTGACAGATTGAGTATTTTGAGACTGGCTGAGCCGTGACACTACACTTCTCATGTCTCTGAGCCTGGCTGAATAACTCTTGTGCTCAGCTGTGATTAATTAGACGCCTTTGAGAAGTGGACAGGGACATCGCCCTCTGGATGATGATGTCGGGGCTAAAACATTTATCGCCAGCTGACCTGGCTAAGCATCCCATCTTTCCTCTTTTTGATGCGCATTAGCACCTCGTCCTCTCCTTCCCTGACCCATCCCCTGACCCCCAGCTTGCTGCCTCTGTGGCGATATATCTTGCTGCTAAAAAGAGATTTGCATTCATGCGTCTGTGGGAAGTCTGCGAGCACGACAAGAAATGAGTTTGTGACAAGTTTCCCCGCTGCATTGTGCATGTCATCAAATATTTTTGGATTAATGCTATCACTCCATCTGTCAGTCATCACATTTAAAAGGCTGCGGTCAAAGGAGATAAACAGCCATTTAAAGGCTGACAGGCGTGGCAGGGTGTCTCAAGTGAAACAGCAAAGAGAGCACATGAATGAGCTCATGAGAAGTGACAATGTCACAGATTGGCAGCCGATGGCTTTGATAAGTTTTTGTCCAGTTGTTTAAAGGGGACATATTTTAGCTATGCAATCAACGTCCTGTTATTCTAATATGTTCTTGAATCATGGTAAAGTTTGTGTCGTTTTAAAAATCGTAAAAAATATTTTAATTAAATTATTTTTCGGAGCCTCTCCTTCCTCCTTCCACCGTTTTGCCATTCAAAGGTCAGACCTTAGCCACGATTGGCTGACAGTATTTGGAGTGACCGCGTAGCCCCTCCCCCACGTGTGCGATTCCCACGTGGGGGAGCGTCCGCACTACACTCAAAAGTTGTAGAAAACATGGCTGCTCTAGGATCGGTTATTCGGCCTTATATGTACGAGTCAGAATCGCCAGTGCGTATCGGACTGGTAAGCTGAAATCTTGACTTGACTACAAGCTAGAGCAAGAAGGCAGCCTGAGGTGAATGACGATTGGTCGATTTCAGTGACAGCAAGGTTCTACATAGAAACCCGCAGCTGTTCTGAACGGCCCATTTCAGAGGCGACCTTTTTAAGAATTTCATTGTGAAAAAAATTATGCAGTTTTCACTTTTTCACTGTGAACAATAAACACCCAAAATGCGAAACTCATGCAGCATTGAGAATATCCATTTACAAGATACGGCCCCTTTAAATCCGACCCAAATGTCTGAGCTTCTTACTGATGTTTGTTGCAAATGCTGCTAATTTCTCTTAATGGCTTTTATAATTATTACCTGACCTTACCTGCTCATCACGCAGATACGACAAAGATGGCAGTGGTGATTTTCATCATGTTGTCCCGCTCACATCCTGCCCTCAGTGTCTGAGCCTTTGACAGTATGAATCATATAGCTGTGTGTCTCTGAATATTGAGTGTCACGTTGTATCATGCATGCTTGGGTTGATCGACCCGCTCTGTCCCTCGTGCATTCACAGTTTTCTTCTGTGCATTTCAAGGCGACACTGGACGTCTTTTTCTTATTGCATGCCCGGCACACCCAACAAGTAACTGCATTCACCACTCCGCTTGCGAAAAGACTTATTCTACTAAAATGGACACATTCCTCCCCACCCACTCATAATAGATGGATTCTGCAGTGCATGGGGCCTCGAGATGAGACCTTCCATAAAACCTGGTAACCCGATTTAGATTATATTTTCATTTACTTTTATTTTATTGTCATTTCTTTTCATTACGTATACATTTTATCTGCTCCTTGTGTGTCCTGTATGTCCTGTCTTGGTAGAGACTCCTGGGTGAGTGAGGAAGGGGTCCGTCCTCCAAGTGGGACGGAAACCAACTTGTGTGGGTGGGAGAGGAGTTTAGGAGGGTGGGAATGGGCTGGAGGGGAGGCAATTCCTAACCACAGAACACTGTCAAGACGACTGTATATTGTATTATTATTCCTGTGTAGAACCAATAAAGAGATTTGGAAAAAAACTAACCTGCAGTGATTTGTTATTTTATGGGATTTCTTATTATTGGGTTATTTAGTTATTTATAGCTGTAAGGGCTGAGAGTGAGACAGGGCGCACGTCTTTCAGTGCTTTTGAATGTACACTACCAGTCAAAGACACATTTTCTCATACAAGTGAATGGGAAAGTGTGTCCAAACTTTTGACTGGTAGTGTACATGGTATTTTAACGGTGCATATGACAAACTTGTATCTCATCAAGCAAAAGACTCCTTTGTAATAAGAAAAGGTGTCGAGCTGCTTATTCTATTGTACGAAGCAGTTACCTTTGATTATTGTTTGCTCTCACATCACTGTTCGTTTGCAATAAGCAATTTTTTTGGCCTAGTATTACAAGATTTCAAATCTCGAATCCTGTCAGCTATAGTCTGACGGCGATGTAGCCTCTGGAGACAACGGTGAACATGTTGGGTGTGTCCGGTTTAGCCAGCCGTTAGCAATAAACGACTTCCAGTCAAGACTTCCTTTTCCGCCTGCTACATTATTTACAGAAAAAGAAACGTTTTTATTGTGACTTTAATTAACGGGCCTTACCTTTGCCGAAATGTCAACATCATGATGCAGATTAGTAAAAAGTCAAAATGAAGCTTCGTCAGGTCTGTCCTCAAGAGGAGAAGAAAACTTTTAAAATGCTCGTTTGTTGTACGGAGGTCGCATTGATCTGATGCATTCGAGGATGTTGGGAAATCTGATTGCTGAACGGCTTTCGTGACACGGCATCAGGGAATTTACCTGAAGTTGAATTTTTTGATCTAGAACGCCGTATTAGCTGTTAGCATGCAGATGTCTGTTCATAGAGATTAATAAGAAGCTAAATCGGTGCATTACGTTCCGCCTGCCTTTGCTCTCCACGCTGACTGTTTTTCCTGCATACGTCGCAGCCTGCTGATACGTGATTGGTCAATATTACTCTGACTACAAACGTAGTACAAACGGAAACCTGAACACTTGCCGTCCATAAAATTCACGTAGAATCTGTAATTAATTTCCCATCGTAGAGCTTCTTCTAAAACACAGTCAGATAACAAACGTTCACATTCAGGCGGCAACTAATGTTTATATTATTACTGATTGATATGCTTTTTATTTTTTTACCATCATGCAACTTTAATTTCGTCTCTAAAATGGCAGTGATGTTTTTAGATTGCTTGTTTTGTCTGGCCATTGTGTTGTGTTCTCCCTTCATAGAATAGTTTTGGATAGTTTCATTTCAATCGACTAATAATTGAAGCTTTTGTCCACATTTCTGATTCTATCATCACAACTCAGGTTTTATTTATGTCTTCAGATAAAAAATTTGCTTCGTCTAAGCGTGTGATTCACCGTGTTTTGCTCTACTTAAACTCAAACCTTCACTCTGCCATATATGACACTGTGTGCGCTGCGAGGCACATCCCCCGAGGGCCGTGTGAGACCTTTGCGAGATTGAAGATTCGCCCTCGCTGTGTTTAACTGCCTCCTCATGTGAGAGTGACTGACAGTGACAAGTGGATGCCATCACAGAGGAATATTTACACCGTGTTAAGCAGCGTGACAAAGAGTGGCTCCGGGCGACTCTTTCAGACATTTGCGGGGCTGCGCTGTGACATAACTTATGTAATGAATGTGGAGAACATGATGTGTTTAGGATGGCTGGCGTTTTAGCATACTAACCTGATTATTGCACCTGATGGGGTTATATTCTGAATTTGTGTTATTGTTTTTGCTTCACTTGGACAATATTTGCTTTAAGAAGTATTTGTGATCGTAGATTTTGACTTATTTTCTTCAACCAGCAGGATAATAGCAAATAAGGGGTCCATTGTTGGGCCTGAAATGGTGTTACCTTCGCAAGATCGTCCTCAAAGAAGAGTATTTATCTTAATGGACTTCCTCTTTAAACAATAATTAAATTAAAAATAATAAGAGGATGGATTGCAAAGATTAGGTTTCATAGATGGAAGGCTCCAGTTGGTACAGAGGCAGTTTATCATAAAAGATCTGATGCAAAATCTTACAAACGTTAGTCGCTTTGCATCTCTTTAAACCTAATTCGATTACTTTGCATACTTGGATTCTTAATCAGAATATATTACACTGAATCTATCTCTAATGTCCATCAGGCTTTAAAAACAGTCTCCCTCTCCATGCCTATGGGAAGGACAGCAGCGCAAAGAATGCAAAATAAATAAATAAATACAATTCTGCCACCCTAGTAAGTCATCATCACTCAACCACGACTGCTTCCCCCTCATGACACAAACGTATTACATAACCGCAGTCTGATTAAAGATGCCAAAGCAAACACTTTTCTGTCAATGATGGCTGGACGTCTTGTCTCAGCAGTTTTTAATTGTTTCCTCTGACTGTGATTCTCAGTTGAAGGTCATTCACTTTGTTGAATCATGTTGCATCCAGCAGAGAGACATCATCGCAATCCGTCATTGTCAACACCTATTGATTCCCCGCTGAGAGGCTGGAGCGAGCGCTTGCAAACAAATAAATCATCATTCATGCGTGTCTGTGCAGGAAAACGACAAAACAGGCAGCTCGTGCACGCGGGCTGCCACACATGTGCCGGGGAAATAACGTGTGGAAAGCAGCCAGAGAGCCGAGTCGACAGGCTGTGTTGTGCACAGACAGCAGCAGCAACTTTGACAAAATGATATTGAAAAGCAGGCGTGTTGTTTTTTTTGAGATGATCAGTGACCTCATCTCCAATCCTGCCAGTGATCCAACAAATTAGCTGCGATCTCTGTGCCTTCGGTCCTTCAGCGTTACATTCAGCGTCATTTGTTTTCACTTCCTTAAGATGCTTTTTGAACCTTGACTAAATATCCTCAGGAAACACAACCTAATGTTTGTACGCTTACAACCACTTACAGTCAGGTTAAACTTCATTAAACAGCCACACCTCTGCACAGACAATTAAAGTGAATAAAGAAATGCACGTCATGTCAGCTTCCATATGTCATCAGCCACAGTTGGCCACCACTTAAAACAGCAACCTTTTAAAGACCAAACAATCGCCTCCTGATCTATGATTTCGCTTTGTGTTACTGTTTAATCTCTCAAAGACGCCCCCACCACCCGCTTTGCTTCTTACCTTCCAGGGAGGAATGGCTTGTCCTCAGTTAAACTCATGGAGGCCAGGTGGAGAGCAGGACACAGAGGAGAGGAGCTTGGCCACTCACCGATCAGGGAGAGGACAGACAGAGAGGACTGGACCTGTTTGAGCCTCCTGCTGAAGAGCCTGGTTAAGGTATTCTCCTCCTCCTCGATGGCACACACTCACCACACATCTGGGCCAGGTGTCCACGCACTCACACTCTCACTCTCACACAGCGTATGCGCACATCATCATTGTGGAGAAGCAGTGAGCCCTAGTGATGTAGAACGAAAAGCCCATAGTGATGGCAGGCCAGCGAGAGAGAGAGAGAGAGAGAGAGCGAGCGAGTGAGCGAGGGAATGAGAGAGAGAGGGATCAGCATTATACCAGCTTGCTCTGAGTGTCACTGATGACTCAAAGCACCTCTCCCCCAACCCCGTCTCCTCTGTCCTCACTTGTTACTTTCCCGTCATACTTCTCCCCAAACACTTGCATGTGTTTCTACACTCGAGGTTATTCACCTTCCTTATGCACATGACTCATGAATATAAATAAAACATATTTGACTGTCCATAACCACTCCTCAGTTTACACACACACATTTCTGCACCTACAGCATAAGCAACAGTGTGTGTATTTATGGCCATAATGTATATATATACAAATCACATGATCAGTGATGTTTACGGTGGAAACTGGAGCGTGCAGCACAGATTCATAAACGTGTGAATGCAACAGTGTCGAGGTTGATCCTATTGAACATTTGAAGGTTCTTCTCTCTGAATGCAGCACAAGAAAGATTTGCTAGACTGTTAATATAACAGGATGCACCGCTGTGTAAAGTTGTAATGTAGGCTGAAAGACACAGTGAGAAAAATAGATTGTAATTTCCTGTGGTGTGATTATGACATTAGACTGCTTTCATCATGGCCCTAATAGCTGCGCCTCTTTGTGATTGTTATTGAAAGCCTGTTAATACTTGTAGCTACTTATGCTAATATGCGTTGAGAATGTGATCTTTGATGAATGCTTTGCAATGAGATTTTCAAAGGTGACTGCACTTAATTTACAGCTGGAGAATAAAAGCACAAGCCTCGTAGAGAAAATAAAGTGTCGTCCTCGGTCACACAGTAAATCCAGTCCTGTTAGGGAGCATCTGAACTGCACCTGAAGCGATGTGTCATCCTACTTTATCATACCCACCCATGCGGTTTGCTCCGAGCGCCGCTGCTCCCAGCCTGACACTCATGGAAAGCTGCTTAAGGGAGCGTGGGCTTGCTCTCTGAGCTGTGGCGAGGCTGCGGGGCTGTCAGAAAGCTGCAAAGAGCAGCGCTGTCACATTAAAACCTCGGCGCGGGGTCCTGCTCCTCCTCAGACCGCTCGCTCCGACGCGTTAAGATGAACACAGCCGGTGGTCCGCTGTGAAGTCCCTCCATGACTCATTGGAGAGGACTGCAGGCAGGAAATGATCAGATTGAGAGGAACATGAGAGCCGTCACTTTTCAGCATGGATGATGTCAATAAGTCTACATGTCAGTTTTTGACATTTTGCTGATCCGTTAGTTTTTGGGGTGTCAGAAAATATTGATTCGCTTGTGACATAATGTTTTTATACTTCATCAATTCTCAAAAACCCTTCATCAGTTATAATTGATAGTTTGCATTAATTGATTTCTTAGACGTTAATCCTTTTATTGCACTAAAAGTAGTGCTATAATATTTAATGTTACAGGGACTGAGATTAAATCAGAATGCCGTCCCACTGTTCTGACTGCACATAAAAATGAACTTTTTGTACTCAGCTTTTTTGCATATGTTGTTGAGTTATCTATTCATGGCAGTTAATTTGGACGACTCACGTTGTGATACTTTGAAACGTTTATCCTCCCGTCTGGACTACTGTAATGGAGTCCTGTCTGGGGTTCCCAACAAAACCCTGGCCAGGCTCCAGTACGTACTTAATTCAGCTGCCAGGGTTCTTACCCGTAACCAAACCCTGGCAGCACATCACCCCCACCCTCATCCACCTTCACTGGCTCCCTGTCAAGTCCCGCATCACCTACAAAACACTCCTCCTCACATACAAATCCCTCTATGATTTGGCACCCCAGTACCTCACTGACCTCCTCCATCCCTACACCCAGTCAAGGACCCACCGTTCACCTACCTCCGGCCAGCTTTCCATTCCTCACACCAGGTTGCGGACCTTCGGGGATAGAGCGTTCAGTGTAGCAGCCCCCACCCTCTGGAACGCTCTCCCTCCCGACCTCCGCATGGCTCCCACACTGGACTCCTCAAAACCCATCTATTCAACACAGCCTACAGCCTTTAACTCCAGTCATTTAATGTACTGTGTCTAGTCTGTTTGTGAGTGTTTCTGTGTTCCTTGGGTCCCACGAAGAGCGCTTTAAAAATGTAAGTTATTATTATTATTATTATCGCAACAGCAGAACACAACTTGTGTTTGGCATCTAAGCTCCAACATCATCACTCCTTGCAGATTTATTTTACATGCAGAAATCTGAGGATGATGATGAGAGAATGGCTTAAGCCCTCTAGCCGGAGCCTGCAGGTGGATGCTGGGGTGGTGGTGGGGCACAAAGTATGAGTGCAGTAACAGAACCAGAAATCTTGCAGCTTAAATAGACCGCCACATTTGGAGGAAGCGTTTGTCAGGTGATTGTGGAGAGTGACGCATGTCAAGTGTGAAAAAGCGTTGCTCCATTTATCCTAACATCTTATAAAAAGTCGCAATATGTCGCCTAGCTGGCGGTATCTCAAGAAAATGAACGCTGTATAGTGAAACATAGAGCAGATTCTTGCTGACAGACCGCCCTAGTCAGTACGGTCCCCTCTGAAATATCTCTACAGGAACTTCCATCTCTCCATCTGACACTTGACATTGCACATGGTGATATCAGACTACTAAGATAAGATAAGATAGCACTCTATTGATCCCCAGAGTGGAAATTCGTTTTTTTGCAACAGCAAAAAGACGAGCAAGTAGCAAGAAGGCAAGTACAAATAGAAAAAGGAATAGATCAACATTTAATTAAATTAAAGATATACAACGACATGGTATGGGATAAAGTGACATGTATGGGTAATGGCAGCAACATTTAGCAGTATGGTACAGTATAGAGTATGAAATAGTGCAGTATACAATAAATAAGGTGCAATATTAAAAGTGTCAAATAAATACAGTAGAGATAGACCGATATGGTTTTTTCAGGGCCGATACCGATTATTAGTAGTCAAGGAGGCCGATAACCGATATTTGGAGCCGATATTCATTTGCAGTAAAAGTGAAAATATCGCCGTCAAAATTTTGAATAATACAAACTCCAACACATAACTTTGTGTAAATGCCTTTAAGCATATGTTTATTAAACAAACAAACAAAAAGCGCAGGGAGTTCCCAGGGTCAGCAGCATCTCTTATAAAGTTAACTGAAAATTTAAATAGATAATTAAATAACTTCCTGAAGTTTTATTAAGTAAATAAAACAAAGTTAAATAAAATTTGCAAAGAAATTAACTTTTTCTCCTCTCCGCCGTGTGTGTGAGCACTCTGCACTCTTATTGGCCGTCGGATTAAAAAAAAAAAAAAAAAAAAGGCCGATGCCGATAAGCGTCAAAATACCGAATATCGGCGCCGATAATCGGTCGATCCCTAAAATACAGTATGTTAATTACAGTATATATATGTTATAATGCAGTATGATATGGAATATTAAGTCAATAACAGTGTATATTACAGCAGCAGAAACAACATATCAGATGTAATGATAACCTTATATAGTGCAGTAGTATGGAGGTAAGTAGTAGTATGAAGACATAACAGTATATGGCAAGTGTGTAATTAACGTCAGACCAGTCGAGGGTCACTGAGGAGTGAAGGTGATGAGAGTCACTGTCTGTTGGGGGGCTGTTCATCAGGATGACAGTCAGCTTCCACTG
Organism: Semicossyphus pulcher; assembly: GCF_022749685.1. Classification (NCBI taxonomy): domain Eukaryota; kingdom Metazoa; phylum Chordata; class Actinopteri; order Labriformes; family Labridae; genus Semicossyphus; species Semicossyphus pulcher. The sequence continues at coordinate 25,551,154 of NW_027211637.1, forward strand.
TTGTACAGTCTGATGGCAGTGGGCACAAAGGAGCACCTGAAGCGCTCAGTTCTGCACCTGGGTGGGATGAGGCGCTGGCTGAATGAGCTGCCCGTCTGCCACAGCTTATCATGGAGAGGGTGAGAGGCGTTGTCCAAGATGGCTTTAATTTTGTCCCTCGTCCTGCATGGATTACAATCATGTCCCCCTCAGGATGAATTCATGTAACATTGGTTCCCCGAACTTTTCATCCAGAAACAGTTCAAATTTATACAACAAACTTTCCGCTTGGTGACCAAATACCTGCAGAACTAATGGATTTCCAATCCGAAGTAGCTAATGTTAAGATGCCAACATTCAAGACTGTGAACATTGCAAGATTATAAATCTTAAATATCAGCACGTTAGCATAGTCAAGCATTCTGTAGTTATCAATGAATTATCCATCTATAATATCTTTTGTCCACAGCTGCTTCAGTGAATGAAACCCTCCTTTAGTTTAATTAATCTCTGCAGCAGCTGAATGAAGCGCAACAGGTTCGTTAGTAAGTCTGTAACCTCTGAGCGAAGGTGTGCTGCAGCAGAGAGCGCTGCCATTATGCACGGCCGTCCACTGTGTTCACTCTGATTAAATTACATGCAGATGACATCAGGCTGCTAAAGAGTCGCATCACACACCGCTCGACACACATGACACTGTTCTGTTATAACTCAGTATTCTTCACATTGATGCAGGAAGCATCCGATTAAAGCAGCTCATTAATCACATGACTCACAGCTTCCTTTCCAAAACACACAATGAAGCAGACGCTGATGTGTCATGTTTTTAGATGTGATTTAAATAAATTTCTGGTTTAAAAAACAGCAGAATTCAAATTTTCTGCAGCGACAGATTTGTTATTCTGTGTCCACATCCTGCTGCTCTGCACAGTCCAGACAACAATACGACTTCCTGGGAAAGCAGATTCTTCTCTCCTGAACTATCGTTGTCATGCCTCGCTGGGATTGGCTCAGATGATCAGTGAGTTAGTCACATATTTCTTAGGGTTATGCGTCATTTTTGTGAACTTCTGTTTGATGCCAAGTCAGTTAAAAACCTGACTAATTAAAAATATCCTTCAAACATTTATTTATTCAACAATCATCACATCAAACATTCCAGAGTTTATGAATAATACATTTAGAGCTGTTGTAGACATGAAACCTGCGCACGGTGGGGCCTCACATCACAGCTAGAAGGTTCCCAGTTCGGCTGTAGGGGGCCTGTCTGTGTGGAGTTTGCATGTTCTCCCTGTGTGTGATCTGTGGGATCCCTATGGCTTCCTCCCACAGTCAAAGACATGCTCGTTAGGTTCATTGGTGACTCTACAAGTGCCAGTAAGTTTGAATGTGAGCGTCTCTCTCTATGTGTCAGCCCTGTGATTGACTGGCAAGGGTGTACCCCACCTCTCACCCAATGACAGCTGGGATAGGCTCCAGCCCCCCCCCCCACCCTGAACAGGATAACCAGTGTAGATAATGGATGGACATGAATGGATAAACCATTTGTACCATGTTAAAGAGGTCGCTGTTGGTGATAATTTAAGGGAGAATTATCATCTTATTCTGCAGCACTCATTGGCTCTACAGCCATGGTTCTCAAGTGGTGGGTTGGGACCCAAAAGTGGGTCGCAGAGCTGTTTATAGTGGGTCGCAGATGCGTGCTTGAAAATAAAAAAAGCTGTTGCAAAAAGAATGTTACGCTTTTATTTTGAAGGACGTGACGTAAGTGCAGTAGAAGTGTAGGTTATTCCATGTATCCACTGATTGGGTAATCACAGCTACAGTTACATTAAGTTGATGAACTCGCTGAGCCCTATAGTTGTTGCATTTCTGCTGCATTTTTATAGTTTATTTCTGTGGAGAAAACACTGCTAATTAACTGAATTGTAGAGGGAGTATTTTCCTTGCACCACTGCCTCCTGGTGAGGTAGCCATCCGAGCTCCAAACTGCCAAATTTGGGTCGCAATTTGTCATTAAGGAGGTGGTTTTAGGTCCTAAGGCCAGACCAGTTGAGTACCACTGATCTACAGAGCGAGTTGGAGCTCATCATTTAACTGTCTCCCCTCTCATGACATAGTGTCGGCAGCAAGTAGCAGTTTGCAGAGATAAAGCTCTAATAACGCACTGAAAAATACCTCCTCAGCAGCAAACGGCAGACATACACGATTAACGTCTAACTGGTGAAGAGAGTGGAGCAATCAGTCGCTAAAGAGCACAACATTTCTCTCAGGCGTTTGTTGAAGCGAGTAACAGAACAAAGAACATTGGACTTGACCGTATTTACAACAGGGCGCTGAACCTGATAAAAGCTTTAAGTATCTGTAAATTACTCGCACACTATTACCCAGTTTTACCCAATTTGTCGTCAGTGGCAGTGGACAGAGAGCGGAGGCCGTCCCTCGACCTTTTGAGCAGCTTTACAAATCTTTACGCCCGACTATTAGTATGATGAGCTGCTGCTGACTAATTAGCGCTGCTGGAAATTTTGGTCCGCTGTTACCAGTGAATAAATTGAATGAGAATGTCAAATAATGAGCGTCTTCGACAGATGAACAGTTTTTTTTTCGGTTTTTCAAGTAGCAACTGTCACTAATTAGTACATACTACATTTTGCCCACGGATGAGGAGGAAAGGGGAAAATGAGTACTTTTGTAGTGTTGGTTAAAACAAGTCAAGCCCATTACCATGTTGGAAATCTGATCCCTGAGAGCTTGTGCTATTACATGGTGAGCAATGGCAGCAAGATCCTCCTGTGCTAATTTGATTAACTATAATTAAGTGACCTTTTTAAAGCAACTGTAATGAACATTTTGATCCATGCATGTAAGTAATAATACATTTCTGGATGATGCACATGATCTGACACAAGGCATTGGTTTGTGTATTATATAATCTTGGGTTTCTTTTCACTAAAACCATCTTTATCTGTCCCCCCTCTTTTTTTTGTTGTCTTTGCTTCTCTTGTTATATAAGAGAGTGGCGAATTTTCAGAGAACATAACAGAGTTGTATGTTTGATTTACCTAAAAACCATGCGCCAGCTGATTGCTTCCACGTACCGCACATGGGTCTGTTGTTTCTGTTTTTCAGTCACTTAAGGAAGCAGCAGAACTAATTAACCTGAGGGAAGGTTAGCTGTGTTCTAGGCCGACATCATTACCGGTCTCACAGTGCAAAACTGGCTCACAAAGCCAGTATATCAACATCCTTTTAGTGCATCGACATTCTTTGTTAACACTAAAAAACAAGGACAGAATAGGAAGAGATCAAGACATGGATGTCCCTGTTTTTAATGGTTTTGTTTGATTTATTTAAGATGAATCAAACTGGTTTGAGAACATGATTGGTGTATCATGCCACTTTTCCCAGCAGGACTGCACCTGGTGATGATTTCCATTATCATTTAAACCATTGATTACTTTGTCAGGTTAATTATTTAATCATTCAAATGTCAAAAATACAGAAAAGTTCACTGGGTCGAAAGCTATTTATGCTTTTCTAGCAAGTGCAACCCTGCACACTTTAAGTTAACAAAGTAAAAGGATACGTTCATTAAAGGAATATTTAGACATTTTAGGAAATGTTCCTATTGGTTTTCTAGCCAAGAGTAAGGTACGGGGATACCCCTCTGATCTCTGTATTAGGTATAGAACTAGAGCTGGGAGTTGATTAGCTTAGCTTAGCATCAAAACTAAACCGGCAGACGCCGTTAGCCCTTATCTACCTTCCAGAAACTCTAAAGATCCCTATTTAGCACTTAATATGTTATTAGTTTAATCTAAACCCAAACCAACATTTAAAAAATGAGTTGTAGTTGTAGTTTATTTTGCCTCTGACTGAACCAGTTTGTTGCCTTCTATCTCTTTCCCCCTGTCATCAATGTGTATGCTACCAACATCAAAAATAACAACATTGTGGCAAAAACGCCAACAAGGGTATTTCCAAAAGATAAAGTCTACCTTTAATTATCAAATGTTTTATGTCTTCAGTCTCGCATTCTATTCATACACAATTTGGATACATTAGCTTCTTAACATTTTCTTATGAAGCTTTGAGGAAAATAACTCTTTTTATAATGAACCTCCAGAAATATCAGCAATAAAAGTAACATCTGATGCTGAAGATACAAATGTTTAAACTCTACCAGTCGAAAAGTAAATTAGTACACAACGTTTTGGAAAATAAGAAGCCATGAACGTAAGTTGGGTTCTTGTTAGTAGTTAAGATTTTCATGCTCTTTTTCATGATTTTCATGCTCTAAACACCCAACCAAAGTACTTAAGAGACATGTATTAACTCTAGAGATGTAGAGTATGTATGTGGAAGTACTTTGTAACCTTCCTGTTTCAAATACAATTGTCCTGATTTGTTCTTGACACAACAAAGAAAATGTGTACATTGTAGTTTAATTTCATTTGTTAGATTTTTATTATCTATTAGTTTAATTAGTTCATTCATGATGCCAGATTTAACAGTGCTTGTGAAGCGTATCTTTTCATGAGGGTAACCTTTCCTCAGCTTTTTGTTATTGGGGACAAAATCTCCATTACAGCTTCACACATTACTGCTTCTCTTATAAAATCCTGAAGCTTATTGCCAAGAAGCTCTGAGTGTTTGATTTAAGGGAACCCTCTCCTGGGCGTCCTCTGGCGTGAGCCAACTGTAATCAACACTGTCCGTCCTCTGACCATCACACTAATGAGGACGAAAACTCTACTTCACCTTATGCTTCTACATAGGACACTATATAGGATGATTCACATTTTAGACCACGGCAGGCCTCTGTTCACACAAATATCCTTTGTCCTCTGTCTTTGTGCCAGCTTTCCCTTTTGTGATTTGGGTGTCCGCCTCTGCCAGTGACAGTCTGCGAGCCGGTGCAGGGAGCATAACTCCGAATCTGATCCAGCAGTGAAGAGACTCTGAGTCAGAGGAGACATATTCACTAGAGCCCCCAACTGCCCTTTCTGTTCAAGTGTCTACTTGGAAACAAACAAGATTAATGTGTTGTTGTCTGGGTTTGTGTGAGGTGTGAGCTTAAAGGAGACATGGGAGGACTGCTGAAAAGAAATAAGACAACGACAATGATGTAACGGAGATCCAAAGTTATGTGGGACTCATGGGGCGCTGCAGGGAGAGATTTATGTTTTACTTAGTCTGGGTTTAGAATAATATTCGGTTTTATTTTTCTTTTATTGAGTTTATTTTATCTTTGCACTTAAAGTAATGGAAGTCTTTAGGTTGTGTGTGAAAAGTTGCTTCTGGGAGTGGTGGAACATCTCTCTCTTCCTCTCACTTTCTGTATGTATGTGTTCCATCGTTACCCAAATATATTTGTGTCTGAATATTGCCCCATCATTCAGCTCTTCTGACATAAATTTGGTGTCTATCTTTTCTGTCTGCCCTCCCCCTGGCATTTCCGTAGTTATTATTCACCGCCTGTCTCAGCAGTCGGCTCCTCTCCCACATAGCTGTCATTTTAACGGCTGTCCGATTGGGGAACAGGAGTTAACAGGGGTAGGGTTATTAGCAAGGTTACGTATCACCTTATTGTAACGTCCAATAAGAACCGTGCTCAAACAGCGAGCTGGTAGATGTGTAGCCTATACAAAGAGAGAAAGCACTCCATGTCTGTCTGTATCACTTTGGCATGAATGCCAATCCTAATTTTTCTTCTGGCAAGCAAAGGCTGTCCCCCAGAAACTTCAATTCTGGAAGAGATGCAGTCAAGATTGCTTCAGTCAAGTCAAACCTCCCCGGTCCCCTGCATTCAGCTGTATTAATGCTTCTCTGTTGCTCTCTTGTGGTTTCCCCACTTCTCTGCATCAATCCTCAAAGTGGAGCATGACTAGTTTCTGAAATGTACAGTTGGTGTTGAATAGAAATCCAGTGCAGACACTACAAAAATCTTTGTTTGTATATATAACACTCTTCAAACATTAAAACCAAGAAAGTATGATCAGTAAAGAATCTTGTTTATTGTGATTGTCATCGTGAAACTGTTGAGCTTGACATTAAATAACATGTAAATGCATTTTTAAAATTACAAAAGAAATTAATACTTGAGACCTGAAAACGTATAAAAACATAATATCTGGTAAACTTCTAGTCTAGACATAAGAACAACAATATAAAAACATAAACGTGTAAACATCGTTAAACAGCTGTTGATTAGAATTTCTGGTAAGCTTTACGGAAACAGTCCAAAAACACGGGTGCAGTTTGTGTTATTTATCTCTTCCTCAATCATGGGGTCTCTAAAAAATGGTCTGTAACAACAAACACTTTATATCAACGCCTTCATGATTCAATGAGATATTAGTGAGAATTAGCTGCCGTTTTCTTTTTAAGCTAACTAAAACCATCCCTATCAGTGCAGGTTCAAAACCTTTGTGTTTTACAATTCATATAATAAAATGCATCTCTGTGGACCCCGACTACAAACACAAAATATTTTTTTCTTTTCACTCACTTTAAAAATATATTGTCCGTACAAACTGATCTAATTCAAAGTGAAGGTGTCCCCTCGTCTCAGCTCTGCCTCCGGCTCTAAAGTCTGTTGTGTTGGCTCTGCCTTGGAGGTGCAGTTTCTGAGTTCGGCTCTCAGCTCAGACAGCTGCTGAGCATGGTTGGATAGAGTCCCATTTACTTGCACAAGGAGCCCGCTTGATTGTCCCTCCAACTCCTCCCTGATTCTCTCAAGGTCCTCTGCCATGAAATTCAGGCCCTTACACTGGTCCTCCACACTGGCAACACGTCCTCCAACTTCTGTTACCTCTTTCTGGACCCCCATAGCTGTGCTACGGCAGCCCCGAACCTCCTCAGCCAGCCGTCGCCTCATCTCCTGCAGCTCACCCTTGAGACGAGTCAGTCTGCGCTCACCGGCCCCAAGCATGGAAGCCTGATGTCCAACCAGCTGGACCACACCCTTTATTTGCTGTGCCAGACGAGCCTCTCTTTCATGCCAAGAGCTGTTGGCTTTACCAACCTCGTGGACCACTGTGCCCAGGGAATCCTGGAGGCTTCTTAGGGTGTGGTTGACTGAGCGGACATTGAACTTAAGGATTGTGAGCTCTCCCTGAATGGGATAATCTCCCTCTGCTTGATTCTGCTGGTCCCCGTGGGTCAAGCGCCTCAGGATATTCTGCAGTGTGGCATTGAGGCTAAACAAACGGTTATCTTGCATGTCCAGTACCTGCTTCAAATCCTGCTCCTTTGCCAGATGAGCACTTGGCGCAGCAGAGTCTCCCTGGATGGCAGCTGACTTTTGAGGTGAGGAACAAGAGGAGGAGCAGAGAAGCTCAAGGCTGGTCAGTTGCTTCTGCAGTCTGTCAACATCCACCTCTAGTCTCTCTTGCAAGGACTCCAGTTCTGTCTCAAGAGCAGGAACAGCATGACCCTCCAGCAGTGCAGGAGCAGTGGCATTACCCAACTCCTCGAAAGCTGTCAGTAAACGGCCTTCAAGAGCCTGCAACTTACCCTCCACTCTGGCCTCCAGGCCCTGTCCTGTCACTGCACTGTCTGCGACACCACTCCTCCTTCCAGGCTCATCATTTTTAATCTTCCCAGTCACATTTAGCATTTCCTCTACATACCCCAGACGCCCTTCAAGCATTCCCTCTATGTGGTCCTTGTGTCCACCAAGCGCCACTCTCAGGTGCCCCTGGGACTGGTTGAGGCCTGCCACTGATGTTTCCAACTGGTGTACCCTTTCCACCAAGCCACTCACTCTATCACAGCAGCCTTCAGTAGCCTTTAAACCATGGATCTGTGCCTGGAGGTTTCTCAGCTCTGTTCTCAGGTCTGTTGTACTCTCCTCAAGAGCATCTTCCATCTGCTCCTGCCTCTCACCTTGCTCCCTCTGGCACTGACGACGCACATCCCCAGCTTTCTCCTGGCATCTGCCCTCTGCAGTCTCCACACGCTTCTCAAACCCATCAAGAATTACTGTCCTGGCTTCACTCAGCTTGGTGTCCATCAACTTCTCCAAAGCTCCAGGGGCACGTCCCCCGAGGTTGCCTGTGGAGCCTGATACCACCCCTGTTCTATTGGACATCTTCTTCAGTGTTCCATCGTGTCCCATCACTGTTGCTTTGAGTTCCTGTAGCTCTGCTGTCTTGGCTTGCAGCTCCGTCCTTAGCTCCTCTACCCTTCCATTCAGATCTGTTAGGCCTGGAAACACATGTCTGCCATCAAGACCCTCTGTCTCAGGATCTCCCCCGGGGATCTCTACAAACCCTACAGTGGATGGACTAGAGGCTACAAGTGGAGCAGGCACAGGACCTGGAACAGCAGAGAGCAGAGCAGATAGCATTCTGTTGGCATCCTCTCTAAGTGAGGCTCGTAAACTATCTTCCAGTCCATTCACAGTTCCCCTCAGGGTCTCCAGACCCTGGTTTAGACGTTGCACATCCTCCTCCATTCGAAATATCCGTTCTTCTGTCACACTGTCTTGAGCCTGGCCTGAAGACAGAAAGAAAAACTATTAACATTGGGAAAAACATTTTATATTTTTGTGCTTTGGTGTAATAGTTGTATGAATTTGGTTCAAAATAAAATGTTTTATCAGACTTTCAGAGCCAAAGCAACTCTTTAAGTTTGGGAGGGAAAAAGTGTATGCTCATTTTTGTTATAGACCAAGTGTTAACACACTACATGGCCAAAACCAGTAAGGGTTAGAATGCATTTTGGAATAAGGACACACCTATTGGCTCACCCTCAGGCTGTTCAACACCAGAGGGAGGAGGGGGAATTTCCTCTGGTATGTGTTCCTCGGGTCCTCGGCTAAGCTCATGTTCATGTTCATACTCATGCTCATGGTCTTGGTCATGCTCTGGGTGATGTGGTTCTTGGTGCTCTGGCATTGGCTCTGGCATCGGCTCTGGCATTGGCTCTGGCATTGGCTCTGGCATTGGCTCTGGCTCTGGCTCTGTCTCAGGTGGATAAGGCTCGAAGGAAGTCTCTGGGTAAGAGGAGGAGCTTGGAGGCCCAAAGTGTCGCATTTGATAAGAGTGAAAACTGTTGGTGGGAGGTCCTTTGGGTTGACTCCATGGGTTGGCTTTCACAACCGTGTTGACGGGTGGACCCTTGAGCATGGGACCCTTGAACATGGGACCTTTGTACTGTGGGCCCTTGAATTGTGGTCCCTTAAACTGTGGCCCTTTCATTGGCGGGCCTTTCATTGGTGGGCCTTTGAAAGGTGGCATCATTCTCATGGGGTGTTGGTAAACAGGATGTCCCTCCATACAGCCATAACCAGAGTACCCAGGACAACAACGCCACTCCAGTTCTGTGACGGTTTTATGTGCCACCTTGTAGATTGGTTTGTACATCAGACGATACCTGAGGGGAGCAACCAACCAATTGTCAGAAACATACACTTGACTGGTATTTTGTACCCTGATGTGAGGGAGGGACAAATATCAACATAACATGATAAGAATTGCTGAATACTCACTGCAGAGTTGGACATTTTTGTCCCCAGGAACACTTGTTGTACTCAGCTTTTACATAGGGTGCTGCCCCATCCTGTACAGTGAAGGACACTGTCTTTTCAACAACATAGGCACAGTGGTTCCTGTGAGAGGCAATAGGAAAACAAAATGATGATTTTTCTTTGACACTTTTTCTCTCATAGTTAAAAGTAAATTGAGATCTAAATGGTGTAGACTTGATTCAATCGGAACACAAGAGAGAGACAAAACTTACTTGTGTCTGCTGGTGGGATTCCCTTGGACATGGTGTTGACTGAGCCCAGCTTTATACTGATTAAACTGGAACGGTCTGTAGAACTTGGGTTCGACCACCGAAAAAAATAAAGTCATGAACACAAAAGGACTCATGGCCATCACGAGACGCATCCTTGAATAACGGCTTGTTAAGTAAAAACCTTACTTAACGGAGTCTTGAAACTGAGGTAAAGGTTATCTCACAGAAGAAAAAAGTATTCCTCCATCAAGGGTAAGTAAAACCCTAAATATTCCACGTTATCCACTTGATATGGAAATTCTTGAATTGTCAGGTCTCTGCCAAAATATCCCAAAAAACACAAAAAGGCTCAAAAAGACTTCAGCCTCTGCAGTATAACCTCTTTGGCTGTGCTATAAAGCAGAATGCCACCCTGTGGATGTTGACCCTGACGCTGGCTGTGGGTGTGATAGACTGTTAGAGTGACAACAGTCCACTGTGAGTTTGAGGGACTTCAGGCACCACTAATAGGGCCCCACTGGCCCCATCTGCATATCTCCTCCCACTTAACCTCCTCAAAGTAACACCAGAGTGACACTGGAGGAGAGAACACAGCCCTCACCCTCACACTCCGTGTTATTCCTGTGGTTTTCTGCAGAACTTAAATGTATTGAAAATCAAGTTTTTATGATACATCTAATATGAATGTTGACTCTACCAATAAGGACAGAGGCTGCAGCCCCATGAGCTATTTTCCCATGGTGACATCACGGCAACCCAGAGGGGAAATAGCACATCACATACATAGTCAACAACACCAGGCCTTGTCCCAAAATAGGTAGTACTTTTAACATTTCTGGGTAATAGTGGGAAAAATTACTACCCAAGGTGGCATGTCATAGACATCAAGACTTAATTCATTCTGTAGAGTAAGAAGAGATCTTACCTTCTCGTGTGTTTGATCCTTTATTCCGGATGCTTTTTCAGAGGGTGTTTTGACATGTCACAGGTATTGTGCATGCTGCTACTGTCACACTGACATGGCTTTCTGCGACACTGAATGCAACAGAGCCATCGTTATTTTTTATTATTAACAACAGTGCTTTTCCTACTATGACGAGTCAAAATGTCAGCTTTAAGAAATTATATAATAGTACATTAACCCTTGTGTTGTAATACTTTGAGCTTACATTGATGGGAAAAGTTGCAGACAACACTGAACAAAAGCTTTTTCCACAATGGCTGTGCTCCTTTAATGACCATTGTGTGATATCCAGGTTACCCCCTGTAGCCATTCCCAGCTTCCATTTCCCACAATTGCCATTAAATGTCTTCTATATCTTTACCCCCAGGATGACATACAATAGAGGATAAGCTATTTATTATTAATGTCATACATTAAGTTGTCATACAGTGTGAGGATGCAACTTATTCTTTTGGTTTTATAAGAAGTCGTGTCCTTAAGGAAATAAACCACAGTTTTCCGGTAGTGTTAAGATCTTTTACTCAAGCAAAAGTAGCCATAACACTCTTCAGAACTGCAAAGTTACAAGTCTTTAATATTAAATTGAGCCAAGTAAAAGTACATAAATATTCACACAAGTTTAACATTACTTGAAGGATTCAACCTCCTCACTGCCATTGTATATACTGCTGGGTAACTTATTCTATAAGAACACATCCTCATCTATGAATTGATTATCGACTCTACAAAATAAATAGTAACTGAAGTTTTACAATAAAAGTAGCATGAAATAGAAAAACTAAAGTACAAGGACAAGTCAAGAGCTCAAGCACAGAACTTGTATACATTTCCTATCTGTAGTTATATTTCACCACTGCCAAGGAGATGTCTTCAAATGCGCCTTCTTTGTCACATAAACAGTCTAAAGAGCAAATTATATTTAGGTATAAAAGAGAAAAAGTTGACGTTTGAGAAGCTGGAAGAAGTCAGTGTTTAGTCTTTTGGCTTCTCAAACATCAGCTTTCTTGTATAGTGTCACATTGTGTGTGGTACTAAACTAGCATAAACATATACACCATATTTTGTAAAATCTGTAAAGCTGTCCACAAACTTCTGGGATGACAGATCAGTGATCATTTTGTTGAGGTTATGTGGTGGAAATCTGTGAAACATCTTGGGCTCTTTTCCCTCACACATGCACATTGACACAGTTGAAGCCCCGACCTAACAGCAAACCTCCAGGAACTTGAACAAATAAAAATAAATACCGTGTTGAAGGCTGTGACAGAACACACCCATGCTTAAGTGCCCTGCCCCACGAGCCCACACATTCATTCACAACACGAGTCTTTGTACGGTTAAAGAAGCCGAGCAGCTCCACCGTACTAAAGCTAAGACACTTAAAGGTCACGTAAGGCGGAGGCGCTTTTTAGCTGCATGTATCCATTATAATAAATTACCTGTAGAACTTTTCCAATTAAGCATTTCCAAGTGAGGAATATAATTTACAATGTCTACTTCTGGAGGACAAACTGATCCTTGAAAAGAAACCTGCTCTAAGTTTTTGAAAGCGTGTCCTTTTAGCCATTTAAGTTGTTGATTACATTTCACTTTTTCTCTGCAGCCGGCTCTTCGGTTTCATTACTGTGGAGAATGCAGGGCAGCATTAGCCGAGTGTGTCATTCTGTCACAAGGTAAAAATGTACCTTGTTATAGTTTTATGGCTCACAAGGCTGTCTGTGACTTTACAGACTGTCCATAGGAAGGTGCGTGAGGATGGAGCGGACCAAAATACCACAGTTTCCATTCATCGCCTGAAGGTCGGTGTTTGTCGGACAATCTTTCAGTTTTTTGAGCTTATGCAGAAAGTAATCAGGTCCAAACAGATGCTTTTATTCTACCGCATTTCAGAGCAACACATTTTTGCACACATTTATCTGACGGCTGTAATTAGTGGGGGGTTTTCGGATTATAAAATGTAAAACATCGCTAAAGATGAGGCCAATGGTTTCCAATGATTTTGAGCTCACAAAAAAGCAATGAGTAGCGATGAGCCTCTGTGACGTTTCAGATGGCCTCTCTAAACTTCTCAGCTGGTTTCACTGTTTATGGGCCAAAGAGGTCAAATTAGCCAATGTTTTAGAAACGCAAAGATCAGATAAATCTCCATCCATCCATTATCTATACCGCTTATACTGTTCAGGGTCGCGGGGGGGCTGGAGCCAATCCCAGCTGTCATTGGGCGAGAAGCGGGGTACACCCTGGACTGGTCGGCAGTCAGTATAGACGGGCAACCTTTCACGCTTACATTTTTATCTACGGGCAATTTAGAGTCACCAGTGGGTTAAACGAGCATGTCTTTTGACTGTGGGAGGTAGCCGGAGTACTCGGAGGGAACCCACGCATGCACGGGGAGAACATGCAAACTCCACACAGAGAGGCCCACTTCGTCCGAACTGCTGTGAGGCGCCAACGCTTAGATAAATCCCACAAAGTGAAAACAGATTGTTTTTTTCGGGCTGCCTTTCACATTAGATTCTCCTCGTTGACTTATCTAAAAAAAAAAAGTATATTTTTAGGTATGAGATGAAGGTTTAAACTCCAGGGCTAAAATGTAATTACATAAATAAAATAGTTTACAGTGTGCTTCATTACAGGGAAACACAAAGCTGTCATAATTTGCCTTGAACAAGTGCACACATAAAGGCACCCGTTAACAATGATGCTAACTTTGAAAGCAGTAATGATTCTGAATGTGAACACCCAGCGACCGCGCTGAACTGTGTGGTTAATTATAACTCATTACAACGTGGTCCTGACAGAGTTCAGTCCATTGAAGCCTAGTTAAACTGTAAAATAGTATTTTCAGTCTAATGATGTTACACAATAAATCAGCCACAGGGGGACAGAAACAGGACTTTCACTTTTAATACTTTAAGTACATGGAGCTCATAATACTAAAGAAGGATTTCAATGAAAGGCTCAACCTGTATCGGAGGATCCAGAGTCCTTCAACCTCTGAGCACACGCACAGGCCTCCATTAAAGCCGACATTCTTGATAAATGTTTTGCTGTGAACATTGTAACATGACCTCATGTTGAACAAGAGTCACACTGTGTGCATTATTTTGCAGGGATCGTTTGATTGGCCCTTTTTAGACGCAGGCCCATTTCCTGTATCCTGTTTGTGCCAGGTCCCACCTCTTCTACCTGGAAACACCCCAGTGTGTGCGCGTGTTTCATATTCTCCGTGAGCTCTTTTACCCTCTCGATTTGTAAACAAGCTCTCATTGTATGATGTGAAACTTGTTGCAGGGCACACCAGCGCCCAGGCTCGGACTTTCTGCCGCTGCGAAACAAGCGCAGCTTTATTCCGACGGCTCCACCCAGAGTTTCCCCTTGAATGGCATCACACAGTCACAGCTGTTTCAGCTTCCACTCACCTGCCCGTCATAACGCATACGTCAGACTTGAGCTGTTCATTGACTTCTCGGCATCGCCGCAGTATGAACAGGGTGAGGCCAAATTTCCCTGCGCGCTGCTGAGTCTATGAAAGTCTGTGCAACATATGGGAAGCAGCATTTCTGTTTATCCCTTCCACATTTCTTTGTTTAGTTTTAACACCAGCGGTCCAAATTCTGAGCTGGCTTGTAAATCTCTTTGTGTGTGTCTTCTGCAAAGTGTGTGCGTTTCTGGACTGTGTGGCTTTGGCAGTGTGCTCCAAACACTACTGGCACATAATATTATGAAATCATTTCCAGCATTTCTTTTATCTGGCATTAAATAACGTAAATTGGAACAGGATCCAAAGACAGTTTTTTCTCTTTTTTTTAGCTTCTTCATGCACTGAAGTGAACTTTACCAACACTATGAGCCTGCTAAATCCTGATTGCAAACACTGCATGACCCACATCTAGTCACGTATTCCCTCTCAGCACACGTTTCTGAATGCTACATGTGTAAGGAAAAGTGTGTAAAGCATAATTGTGTGTTGGAGAGTTTAAGGGGAAATGCAGGTTTAGTTGCAGGACTGTCTGTTTGTTTTAGAGCCGCCTATATCCGCTCCAGTATGTTCACAGCCATGTTAAAGAACAAACACGTTTAATTGGTCGCCTTGTTTCCTGTGTTACACTTTTGTGCCTCTTTTTTAAGCCTCTCAATGAAAGATTGTTTTGTTTTAGTTTCATCTGGTTTAGGATGCTTTTAAATGAGTGTTTTTACCTTTTGGTTCTTGTGAAAATAGGATTCATTCTGAGCCGTCACAGTCTTGAGACTTCAGTCGTTAGATAAAACAAATGTTAGTCTGAACAAACCTAATTTGGTGGCCACATGTGGAGCCAGAGGTCGCAGCACACTTCACACCTCAGCCAAGAAGTTCAGTGTGTTTGCTGTTGCCAGACTCGGGGCAGTGTGTACACATCTGGAGACGGCTAACACGCGCACACACACACACACACACACACACACACACACACACACACACACACACACACACACACACACACACACACACACACACACGTCTGCACAAGAATAGCCCGCTTCCTTCTTGAGGTTTTCAATTTTTGTACCGTGATTGTTCCAGCTTTCTCTTTTGTTCCTGATGAATCCTCCTACGTCAGTATGCTCAGGGTTTCTGCAGTTGTCTGCACACATCTATCATATTCAGTTTACTGTTTCCAAACAATTTGGAAAAAGTCTATTCTGTATTATTTGTATTACTTTGTCACAAACATTCAATGTTCACATTTGTGAATGATTTAGATTTCTTTGATTTGCTAAACTAAATCATTTGTATTCTTTTTACAAACCCTTTTACAATTTGTCAGACTTCAAAAAATGACACATTAAACTGTGATGCCATATTGAAATCACAATATGCGCCATTTTTATAAGTCAAATTTCGCACAGTGTTAACAAAGCGGCAGTGAAGGGGCTAAATGGTTAAACTTTCTCCTTACATAAGATCCCTCCTCAAGATTACTTGAAAAAACTGGATGGAGACCAGAACTGGAGATCAGATCTGATACGATCAGAACTCCATTTAAATTCAAGTGTGTTTGGAGAACATACACAAATATATGTATAGTTAAACAGACAGATGGTTATAGTAGTGTAGCAAGTTTTGAAGTATATTTCAGCTTTTCTGATCCAACCTGTTTACTGTTGATTTATCTTTATGTGGAGTTGAAAGAAGTATTCTGATCTACTACTTATATAAAATGTGCAATGAAAAAATATTTTGCAAGTTCCTGCATTCAAAATCTAATTGTAGTAAAAAGTACAGAAAAATTGGGTTCAAGATATAATATCATCATAGTATCAAACATAGTATTAATAGTAATACTCTGTCACAGGGCAGAGGGTCGGAGTCGAGCCCAGGGGCTGCTGCGTTCAGGACTTTGTGTCTGTACATGTTCTTATTGCAGAATCATGTCTATTAGATTAGCTGAATAAAATGAGCAATGCAGTGATGTGTACATCACTGAAATGTTGCAGCAGGTAAAGGCGAGGGTTACTGCAAGTAGTTTATATAATACTGAGGTGGTTTAATGCTCCAATACTAAATCATAATTTATTAGTTTGTTTATATGAATTTATTTATATGAATCATCTGCTTTAATCTGAAAGCATTGAAGCATGAAGTGCAAGTATAAGTACTTCAAAATTGTAAATGTAACAAGTAAATGTACTTGTTAGTTTCCATCACAGGTTTACAGGCACAGGAATCTGGTATAATATCATGTGTGTACCAATGTGTGATAAGTCAATGTTTTAATATTTTTTATTATTGTAGCAAAACTACAAACATGTCTGCAGTTTTAAAATCCTTTATAATGCCAAAGTTAGTTTCTTTTAAGGATACATTACTTACCTTTCTTTTAAGGTATAGATTGTGTAAAGTAATTTTGGTTTGATGCTGATCATTGGCCACACATTACTGAGTACCAACAGAGCGCAGTGTCCCTCTGTAAACAGAATGAGGCTGCCCCCTTGTGTTGAGTGCTGGTGTCATGTTCAGAGGAGAGTCAGCCAGTTTCTTCCCTCATTCATCCAAATGTTCTGACTTCATCAGCAGCTCCTTAATGGGTGAAGTTACTGCTGAATAAGAACCATTAACTAATAGTGTTAGAGTGCAGTATGTTTGGGCTAACAGTATGAGACAGGGCAGGACTTCTTGGCTCTCTCCTGAATGACCATAAAAATAATTGATGAAGAGAATTCCTTTGTTCAGCGTTAAAACAAAAGCAGCTGCTCAGAGTTCCCTCAAATGTATACTATTAATATTTGAGGCTCTTTGATGTACTCTCCTGTGGAAACTATTAATTCAAGCGCTTCCTTTCATCTCTTAGCGCACTAACCAGGCCAAATGTGTCCGCGCTTAAAGTTTAAGAGGAGCCCCAGTGCTCCGGTCTCTGTTTCCTTAGAAACATCTGCAGAAAAACTCACACTCCCTCTTACACTCAAACTAGTGTGCTGGGTTTACGGTCCCATGAGCAGTTTGTGGTGCAGCTGGGATGTACTACAATGTAATTCAGTGACCACTGTCGGCTGGAGTCAATGAGGCAGTCACCACCGCTCGTGAATGGGAGAATAACTGGGAGTATTTCAGGCACAGATTGTGGGAGGATGGAGGAGAATGTCTGGCAGAGGTTGTTATCTAGTGTGGAGTCATTTTAAATAAACATCAATCACATGATGCAACATCAAACGCAGCAGGGAGCTCTGCCTTACATCCACTCTTGGCAGCTTTTGATTCTTATTCAACCAGAGAGAGAGTTAAATCAGGACATTTGAGGAAGGACTGACACAGCACCTCAAACTGTGAAACTATTGTGGGCAGCGGTGTAACGGTTCTTTTGGATTGAAGGCTATTCTGTACCCCACCCACCCTTTCATTATCCTCAGACTGCCTGTTGCCTGTGTGATGCAGAGATGGTGCAGATGCGCCATGTCAACGTATTACCTGGCTGTGGTGATTACTCAATTCTGATTGGCTAATTACAGCATTGTAGGGTCTTCTTTTTCTCTATAGCAGGCTGTGAAGAACACACTGTTGCTGGGGACACAGATCTGATCACAGACTCTGGAGGACAAACTCTATTCATGTCAGACCGCGGAAAGACGTCAGCTTAATTTGGCATCGGTCCGTTGACTATAGGGGAAGAAAGAGACTCGGTTATAAGACACAAAGAGCTGTAGGCTACAACAGAGGAATCTACGAAACTGAAGAAAGCATGAATTAAACACTAAAAGGAACATGGTATGGGATGCAAGACTGATTAAAGAGTGCTGAATAGAAAAGAAAATGTCATCAGGCTCTGACAGTGGTGAGACAGAAAACCTTGCTGCCGCTGTGATTCAGCAAGGTGACCCGTTCACCTCATCATACTTCACCATCAGTGTAAATGTTTGATGTAATGTGAGTAATAGTAGCTAGTAGACTGATCTTAACGACTTTACAGTTGCCATGAAAGCAGTTCCAACTGTCTTAGGAGCTAACTTTTTAGCGTAAGGAATGAAATCCTTTTTAAACCAATTATATTTATTCCAAGTGTCAAATGACCAGAATCAGTTCTATTGGCCAAGTATGTGGGCACATAGGGTGTGTCCGAAACCGCATACTATCATACTTATCATACTAACCGTGACGTCAAATCGAGTATGTCATGCGTTCCCATTTCATAGTATGCAATTTTGTGTATGCAAGAAATGCCCGGATGTATACTAGATCGGCCCGGATGTTTGAGTATGAGACGGGAGCTCACTGGTTGTACTCAACCGCCCCAAAATGCATTGCGGCTATTCAGCTTCTTCTATGGCGGAGATGGGCCGGAGATCAGACCGGACAAACGTAAACGATTAAGTCACGTGACACGGAGAAGACGGCTCTGAGTATGATGCGAACGGCATCCTAATAGGCAGGTTAGTAGGCAGTACATACTGTTTGAGTATGTAGTAGGCAGTATGTTAGTATGCGGTTTCAGACACAGCCATACCCTGTTTTTTTCTTTACTCACAATATGCAGACTCACAAATTGACATACTGCACTTAAAACAAGGACAGGTTGGACAAGATAACACAGACGCTTAGGCACTAAAAACTAAAGCTACTATATAAAGGCCTATGGATACATATATATATATATATATATAATTAAAAAAACAACAACACTTATAGACAGTAGACAATAGTGCAATGAACAGTGCAAAGGTGCAGAAGTAAATATTGATAAATTATTGATTTCTTTAGTAAGCAGTAGTGTAACAAGCAGGATGAAGTGCAGTCAGTGGGGTTGTTGTAGTGGAATGGAACATAAACAGGGTGATGCAAAACTCTGAGGTGAACTAAGGGGGTCTTTTCTCACCCTCTCATCCCAATGGACTAATCCTTTCCCTCTTTCATTCTGTTATCCGCTCGCCAGCAATATCTAATGCTTTATCTGTTATACTTATCACCATTTCTTTGAACTTTTAAAAGGGATATATTGACTCGAGTCTGAGGCAGGTTGTACAATAGCATACTGTCTATCTGTGAGAACATGTCTGCAGCTTTATTTGTGTGAGAATCAGACCAGACTCCATCAGAGGGCCGTACTCTGTTTGTGTGATCTGCATTTTAACTTGGATTGCTTAAACCTTTGTGTTTCTGTTGTGTGACTTTAACAGCATTTAATATCTTCGATTCTCAATGAAAACATTGGAAAACTTCTTTTACCTTTTACCTACACAGGCATTAATCCTGTACTCAGAAAGTATGCAGATATCATGGGATAAACATCTGTGTCTGTTCTGTCAGTGCACCACCTTCTGTCACTGACCAGGTGCCACACAGAACCTATTTCTGGTTTCATGTGCTGCCTTCATCTCACTAATCAGCTTTCATCATCACACTCTCACCTGCCAGAATCTGTCTCAGGAGGACTGTTGTGTTTCGTGTGCAGAGACAAATCACTTTTCTTCTGCTGGTTCCAGTTTGAGAATTCGAGCAGCTGCAGAGTCGGACTTCTTCTACGTTTCCTCCAGATTTCAGCTGTTTCAAACCTCGGCAGCCTGATGTAAAAGTGTGAGGTATTTATGAATATAACATGAGAACCACAACATTTACTTCAGTCCGGAAGCTTCAGGGCCGATATCTCAGCTGCTCCCTGAAGCTTTAGTAAGATTTGTAGCAGTGGAAAAACAAAATTCAGTGTGCCCTCCTTTTTTAAGGAATTTTAATATATTTATGTTTGCCTCATTTGTGCTGGGAGATCATATCCCACATGGACAGCTGCCTCCTGCTGATGATTGGAGGATTTAGACAGCATGGGTTATATAATTAATATATATAAAACTCCTTAACCACACTCTATGTGCTGTACTGCTTAGGTTGGACAAATAGCAGTTTAAAATATAATTTAAATAGAGGTTACACTAAAAAGTAAAAGCTGGTAATATTAATTCATATCAGATTAGAGGGAGAAACTTTGATCCCCTTTTTTAACCAACATTTTGTTCTCATCTTTTTCTGCAGTGATTAAAGTGTGTAAAGTTTTTGCTCTTTGTTTCCCTGTATTTAACAGTGTTTTTAATTAATTTCTTTACTTCTATTTCTTTAATTTCCCCTTTTGTTTCGCTGTAGTGGAATACATGAAAATGTTTAATCACAAGGAAAGAAAGTAAACCAGAGAAAGTTACAACATTTGGACAAAGTGCTGTTATACAGGATATCAGCACAGCTGTGATTCAGCGATAGTCTCGAGGTGCAGGACAAGTGCTGAAGATAATCAAAGCTGTGGTGATATTCTGTACAACTGCAGGACCTCGAGTGAGATATTGCTTTTATACAACATTCATACAAGCAGCATGTAAAAGTTAAAAGTAATCCTCAACAACAGATGATTTTTTTTTGTCTGTTAAATCTTTCATTTGGCTCTGCTCACACAACTAGTTCAGAAACAACAACATTTCCCTGCTACTTTGTGTACATGTTACCTCAGACCGGCTTTGTTTGTACATGCATCTGAATGTTTCCATTTATCATGCAACCAAGTGTGTGTCAACAGTTGCTTTAGTGGCCTGTGTGATTCAGAGGCGCCTGACATTTGCATTAACATTCAAAAACAGTATTAAGAACACCTGAGGCAGGGTGATACATATAGTTAACGAAGTCCCTGTGCTGTTATACTTTATATCAGCACCTTTGGAATACCTCTTGTCCCATCAGATTACTTGGTCAGAAGTAACTGTTTTATAAAATAAAATATTGCAAGTTGAATAGAACCATGGTTATGGTTGGCCCTGTGATTCTTATAAACCCTAAAAGGTCATTTAATCCGCTGCTATCCTTTACTGAAAAGCATGTTACCGTGGGCTGCTGGGAGCAGGCTCGGTGCTCTCTTATATCTGCTCTAACGATCCTGAAGCTCTTCTGGACAAAACCCCACATAGAGGGTCCATCACAGACAGGGCCCACTGCCCACAGGCGCGCACAGAGCTCCCTTTCTTTAGGAAAAGGCAAAGGGGAATTCCTTAACTTGGACGCTGCAGTGATGAGAAGCCTTTTCATCCGGCTGTTTTTCAGAGCCTTCACTAGCTGCGTTAATTACAGGGCCCGGGGCTGCACTTTGAGCTCGCTGCGCTCATGCAAGCTCTTGAGAAAAAGCCGCGCGTCTGATTCTCACGACACATAAAATAACCCACACACTCAAATACACAGCGCGCGCGCGCGCGCGCAAACT
Organism: Semicossyphus pulcher; assembly: GCF_022749685.1. Lineage (NCBI taxonomy): Eukaryota > Metazoa > Chordata > Actinopteri > Labriformes > Labridae > Semicossyphus > Semicossyphus pulcher. The sequence goes on from NW_027211637.1 coordinate 25,572,550, forward strand.
GCTCGCTCCCGCCTGAACCAGCTCAACCAGTCAGCCCGCTGCTGCTCGGGGACATTCCTGTCTTGTCTTCTGCAACTTCAGCCTGCAGACAGACAGCAGCTGTGAATGACACCGTTGGAAAACGTGGGCTGTTTTGTTTAAAGGAATTCTCCCCAACAAGACTTGAGAGGATGTGGAGCGCCGTTCCTGCTGCCAGACCTCACTGAAACTTTTGACGGTAAACACACCGCGGAGAGGTGGAAGCAGGACCCGCAGCCTGTGTGGCGGTCACCGGAGATGATGGGAGACTTTCACTAGATTCAAATCGGAACGGAAACATCATGGCTGTGGACGGTAGGACGCTTTTTGTTGGCTTTACTTCGAAGAAATGCTCATTGAACTAGCCTACATTCAGTGGAAACTTGAACCATGAATGGGGTTATTCGTCGTTTGTTTAAGACGCTACTTGCGAGACTGGTTTGCCAGGTATGTTGGTGGTCTTGTAACGAAACGCCTGCTGCACTCTCACTGTAGTACGAGGTGAAACAGTACATTAGCAGCTATAATATACGGAATAACACAGGGCATGGTAGATTACTTTAAAGTTAGTGCTGCTTGTAGAGACATTACGGCGATTTTACGACACGAAGGAGTCCAGGGTGGCTTTATGAAGGACAATGACCTGGTGCTGAAATGGACAGCGCACCAGAAGCGACCAGCGTCACCAGTATGGTGTGAGCATTGCTGTGGTGACTGGTTTCAAAGACTCACTTTTCTTTTAATTAGACAGCTTCACTTGAAAGCCCATGGGATTAGCATTTTAAATTTTTCAGAATTTATTAGTCTTAAAAAAACTCGACTAGCATATGTTTTTCTGTCAGTGCCAGAGTCAAATCCTTTAAAAAGCTTTAGTCATCAGTGAAATCTTCATGCAAAATACCACATCAAAGATACTACAAGCAGGCGAGACACTTAAGTGTGGTTAGTAAGATTCTGTTCATGAAAGTGTTTTCCCATCCGGTGCTGGCAGCTTATAAGTGTGTTAGTTAATGAGGACTTTTTCCTCTCATAAACAGGCAAAGCTAGGGGAAGAAAAAACTGACAAGTGGTCTTAATTATCCGTATTTAATCCAGGGAAAGGGGCATATTTGTGTTTACAGCTGCAGCCTTCGGGGGAGTAGTTCCACTGTGAAGGAGAGTTCATACACAGTCTTGGAGTTATACCTCAAAGACACGAAAAATGGCATCCAGAGTTTTATTCATAATATTCTGATGCTGCTGGTTTGCCTTGATGATTGCAGGACTCGTCTTTGCCGCGCTCTCAGCAGGGGAGACGCTGAATGACAGAAAAGGGAGGCACAAAGCTAGAAAACCAAAAAGGCGCTCTTTCATCTCCTCAAACTCCTCGACTCCCCTGATGGCTTCTCTCGTTCTGTCCTCTTTTCAAATTCTCTTAGTCAATTTAAGATATTGAAAACGAACTTCAGCGCACACACAAACAAACACAGCTGCACACATGGCTTCAAACACAGTAAGGGAAGTCTTCCAATCTGGCACATGAATCAGTAATGACCTGTGGCTTTCTGCCAGGATCTGTGTGCCAGAAACAGCGTGTTTACTGTAGTTCCACACTTTCTTTAATTACTGGATGTTGGGCAGCCACCTGCTGTTGACTGGGTTTGGATGTCTGCCTGCAGGCCACCTCGTAATGATGAGAAAGTGGATCGTCTCACAGCTTTGACATTCCCCTACAAGCTCCGCACAATGTGTCAGTTGTACCTGAACTGTGACTAACTGAAATTACAGAGTAGATGGTCCAGTCTCAGATAACTTGTTTCTTCAGTAAGAGAAGAGCAGGTATGAGCAGGCACTACGTGATGAGATCATCCCTGAATGACAGGGTGTCCAGGTGAGTTCAACACAGCCTTTGTTTTCAACTCACGTAGAGTGAAGGAGTTTTTTGCTGAGCGAGGCTCCTGCTGCTTTTAAATCATCAGTGGTTGCATGAAGATCCGGCTGTCTAAACGTTACACCTCCCTGCTTTTATCTCTGCAGCGGCTTCCAGTTTCAGTTTCTGCAGGCCGGCTGTGGAGTACAGAGCGCTGCCTGAAGACTTCAAGCACCAGCTGAGTCGACGGACAGGTGGGAATCTAACCTGGCATGACGGGCGTGGGCAGAAGACGGCAGGAGGCAGGAGAGTGAAGCTGCTGCAGCAGCCGGGCACCGAAGCCCTGCAGGTACTGAACACCTCCATGACCTCAACATGTCAAACAGAACACCTGAGTCATGAGCTGATTTTGTATGACACCCCCAGGTTTTTTTAATTCTCCAAGGTCAGGGAAGTATGTGCCTTTGTTTTGACTTGTGTACTTATATGGTAAAAAAAACAACAACCTTCGGACGTCATTTGATCTGTGAAATATCTATTGTCCGAAAATAATTGCAATAGCCCTATAACTTGAATTCAACAGCCACATTGGCAGTAAAAAAGCTGGGCAGCTAACATTGTTGCTTGCTCTTACTAGAATCTGTTATTTGGATGACTCCCAACGTTATATAAGCAGTACCACACAGGAGGAGTGCAGTTGTACTGAATATCAGCACCGCTGTGATTCAGTCATTGGTACAAGGCTTCAAGCAGAGTGCAGAAGATAATTACAGCCGTGCTGATTGGCTTATTTTAACAGATTATTACTTTGTGTTTATTTAATCATTTATTAGGAAGTGGACTGTATGTCCACACGTTGCAATTCATAATTAGAAAGTTATGTGGCAAAATATTTTAGTAAAAAGTTTGTTACAATTTATTGCTGTACACTAATATTGTATAATAGTAAATTGATAACACCTAAAGCGGAGGGATACATGCAGTTAAAGGCCCCAGTGCTGTTATACTTTATATCAGCACAGGAATCCTCTTGTCCAATCAGATGACTTGGTTGGATCTCGCTGTTGTTTAGTCTGTTTTGTAAGTCACATCAGTGCTGTAACGTACAAAGTTATCTAACAGAATCCGCTAACAATAGCGACTGACTCAGTGGGTTTTAAAATAACGTAAATGAATAGTTCCTTCTATAAGAAGGCTCGCTGGTTCCACTTTAAGAGTAGCATCCAAACTTAAGAGCACAACAGATATCTCAGATCACTCATGTCATATAACATGCTGTGTGGGCTTGTTGAAGAGCAGAAAAACACTTCAATCAATGCTTGTGGAATATACAAGGTTATGATGTGCTGCAGTCTGTAGGACGCAGAGGAAAGAGTCCCAGCCCTGTTTCTATGAATATACAAGCGCAGGGTTTCATTCTTCTTTTGAAAAATAAACACAGCAGCTGCTTTATCATTAATTAGATTACATTCAATCATTTCCTCACACAGAAGGTGTTCTGTTTGACTTTAAGTGGTAGAAGTAATACAAATTTATTCTTCATTTTTGTTTGAAAATCCTTATTGTGGTTCATATTAACTGTAGTGGCAGCATCATATGGAAGAAGAGGTAATTGTAGCCCCATGACAAGGAAGATGTAGCGATGTGTTATTCCCCACTACAGCTTATGCAGACACAAAGCAAATCGAATCTTTAAAAAAAAAATACTTGCTGTGTTTTCTTACCAACTTGTGTATTCATTGAAATGTTCCTCTGGTATTCAGAACCGTCTGATTTCTATGCAGAAAAGTCTGAAAAGAAAAATTCATAGTCTGGCAAATGTGGCCGGTCACCATCCATTGTTGCAAATGGGCACTTTGTTAGCAGAGAATGGAAGTTGCTCTCTCCCCAGCGGGTCTGTGGGCTCTAACAGCCTTTTAGCATGGCTTTAAATAGCACAGGTCCTCCACTACTGCTGCTGTGGAGCAGCACTACTGTGTCTGTTGATTGAGAGCAGAAAGAAACAGACTTGAGTTCCATGTTTGATGTATATGCAGTGTGTAGTTGTTGTTGCAGGGTAATAAACAGTAAGCAACGCCTTTTTTATAGATCTCTTAGTTTGAAATGTCCGGCAGCCTCTCTGTTACAGTTCATATTGATTTTTTTATGTGATATTCATTTTGTTATCTGATACAGCACAGTCGACAGAGACGATCCATTTGCTTTGTAAACTGGCCTCATTTAAAGCCCTCGGTTACCAGTGAGAAAGCGCCTGCCTTTGTCTTCACCCCATTGGAAGTCTCTCTTAAAAGACGGTAATGAGCTGGAGCCAAAGCTGCAAACATAGAACTGGGGCCCGGCTGATAACAGAGTTGTACACAGAGCATTGTCTGTTTGTTTCAATCCTCTTAGATGCACATAATGTAGCGGTTGGTTTATTTTGGTCCTGAGGAGCATAAACTTAATCAGGGTTGTGTGTTTGGAAGTGTTTCTGCACTGGAACATGTGAAGTGTGTTTTCACTTCTTTCACAGTCCAGCTTCTCATCCTTCAGTTGGTTTGATTTCCTCTGTATGTAGTGCTCTTATCCGCTCTCCAACCACCGACATCTCACAAGTGCGCTGAACATGTTAGTTCACTGAAAGGGAGAAAAAACAGTAAACACTCATTATAGTCTCTCTGTCAGAGCAGCACAATGCATTCAGTTATTCATAAAAGAAAATGTGGCAACTATTTTGATTATTAATTTATTGACATTTTTCAAGCAAGAGTGTTTAATTTTTTTATTCCAGTTTCTAATTAATGACGACTTTTATTGCTCTTATATGATTGAAAAACAAATTATACAACAGTTAAGACCAAGTAATCTGATTGGACAAGAGGCATTCCATGAGTGCTGATATAGAGAACAACATCACTGGGACTTTTCACTCTGTGTATCACTCCGCCTCAGCCAGGTGTTCTAAACCCTGTTAATTAACATCACAGCAGAGCGTGTATATCTACATTAATCAAGCTGGTGCCTCTTAATCACACGGCAGACTCTTCTTACACTGGTTGAATTAAAACATACAGATAAATGTACATGATAAAAAAAACAGCTGATCTGTGCTAACATGTAGAGACAGAGAGCAGGAGAATGTTTGGGTTGCTTGGCAACAGAAGTCCAGTTTCAGTTAAGCTGTGGAACTAGTCTAGCAAAAAGGAGCTACCTATTGTTGATTGTTACTTTTAACAACTATTTGCTGCTTGTGTAACGGTTGTATAAAAGCAATATCACACAGCTGTCATGATACTCAGTACAACATCACTCCCTCTTGTGTGATATTGCTTTTATTTCTTTTGGACAGATGGTTAGGAAAAGAGAAGATTAGTTTTACTAGCTTTTGCTTTTAGAAATTGTTCTGGACGTTATCATCTTTCTGACATGTTATTGGCCAAACAAATAGTTGGGAGTCACAGTAGTTACTAATGAAAATCATTACTTGCAGCCCTAGTAAACACGGCTAGATGGGATTTAATAAAATATTCAATCAGCTGAGGAAAATGTTTGCTTTCTACACTTATTTACCGAATGTATTTACTGCTACACGCTGTGAGATGAACCAGTCCTTTGTGTGATCATTTATAATACATGCATTCATAGAAAAGCCCAATTCGGAGTTTAAAATATTCACACACTGACCCACTAGCAGCAGTGAAGGATTTTAGGCAGCACCAATTTCCCGACAAGATAGCGCTGCTGTGCTGAGGTGAAAAGTGCAACTACAATTTAAAAAAGGAAACTGGTGCTCTTCAAGTGAAGAGTAGGCAGAATGAAGATAAAAGTGGATCATTGTGTAACGGAAAGTCAGTCAGGAGGCAGAAGCATGCTCGTTTCACACTTGCTACTCTGCATGTGTCTGTATGGGCAGTGAGGCTGCTTTCTTCTCTAACACTTGTAACCTATTTAAACCATTTCCTGCTGTGTCTGACCTTATTAAGGTGCTTCTTGACAGCAGGAACTTTCCCATTGAACTAGGAACCTTTTGAGGAACTGTGTGCGTTTCGATAGCAGGAACCAGAGTCTAACTGATTTACCCCCTGACAATAAGACTAATGCTTGACACTAGGGATGCACGATATTGGTTTTTTTGGCGATATCCGATATGCCGATATTTTACAACTCATTTAGCCGATTACCGATACCGATATTTTTTTCCCGCACACCTAATTGCAGAGATCATCAACTCTCTTCTGTATTGGAATTAGCGTACAGTATAATGGTGATACTTTTATCACATTTGTTACAACGGTCGGGGTGACGGGTCTTGAGATGGTTAATCAAGTTTGTAGTGTTTAAAGACTTTGCCTTGGCTCCTCCTCGATCACCGAAGCTGAGCAGTCATTGCAAATAGCAGTTTTGCTCTCTATTTCGGACACTTTGAAAAACTTCCACACCACGGACATTTTGGCTTCTAACTCTCTCATGCTGCAGGTAAACACATGTGACGTCATCACGCTGCACCGCGCAGGTCTTCTTTGCGCCGGGGACATTGCGCCGAGGTCGGGCATTTAAACAAGTATGCAGCAGCCCATTATTTTATCAGTTAATTATATCGGCGGATATCAGCGTGTTGGCCGATATCCAATAGTTCATTTTTAAGCCAATATCGGCCGATACCGATAACGTGCCGATAATATCGTGCATCCCTCCTTGACACACACTTTGATTAAATTGATAATTGTCCATGGGGAGTTTGTGTAACTTGTTCATTGATAGGTTTCTGTATTGAAGAGTGACTCATAATGTTAGCTTCATCAGCCATGTAAAGCTGTAGTATTAAGAGAAAAGTTTTGGGTTCTGAGTGTTTCATCAGATCGTGTAACAAGTTGTAGGTATAAAGATACAATTTACACTAAAGCAACTTATGATGTAAAATGCACAATACTGGAAGCCTCAGTGGATGAGTACTGTTATCTCTTTCAGCAGGAACTCCATATATTCTGTATTTTACATGTTGCTCTTTATCAGATGGACCCTCCAGCACAGATTATGCCCCACTGAGTCTTAGATGTGAGCCAGCTTTCCTTTTTTCTTTTTTTTGAAGAACTTCTCCTGCATCTGAGAAAAATCTTAGAGGCGCTGAACCTGCTGAATTTTTAAAAGCGAACGACGGATCAAAGGCCCAGTTTGGCTCGTCCTCCATAACTTTACATCCTGTACATCCTTAAGATTAAAGAGCCGGATCTCGTGATCACACTTGCCTGCGTGCTCCTCTCAATGTGTTGTGGCTGCTGATCTTTCAGACAACTTCACATCCATGCAGAGGGTTTTTGATCTGCTCGCACATATGGTCATGATCGTCCCCTGGGTGCTTGAATGAGATTGAAACCTGTTCTTGCTTTTACAGAGAGGGCCGATCATGTCAGCTCCTCATGTACAGACCAGCCATGTGCATCTGTGCCTCACATGTTTGTCTGTTTGATGCTGAACTTGTAAGGTTCACAGCTGGTTGTTTTAGCTGCATGGCGGGTCATGGATGTGGGATGTTCAGGATCAGGTTTGGGGTCAGACTGCAGATTGTGGAGTACTGGGAGGTCAGGAAGCAGCTGTAAAGGAATAGTTTGATAATAATCTGCTTTTGAACAGGCCCTGTATAACGTTTAAATCCATATCTAAATGAATAAATTAAGTTGCTATTTATTTATTTATTTGATATTTATTTATATAGGGACAGGTATGAAGCTTGTAAAACGGTACCACACACTATAGCATTTATAGCTTAAGCTAGTTTGCGATGTCTGCCTTTAGATGGGCCTTTAAAATATGTAAAAATCAACAACAACAACACAAATCAAAATGCAAGAGAAAGCATTGTTGCAGTAATCCACCGCAGAGAAGCTAATGGGCTCCTTGTTTACATTAGCCCATGTGTTAGAATGTTAGTGTTAGTTAGTGAAATGCTAATGCAAAGTAAACAAGTGTAACTATTCCTTTATACTGTGCTGAGCTTGAGCCGACAGCCACAAGCAAATTATATGATCCAGATATCCAGACAGGAAAGCACAGAATCCATCGTTCCTCCATCCAACACAACACAACACACAATCAAGAGGTTGATTAATTAAGTGACCTGTTCCTGTTGATGGCCCGATAAGAAGGTTTAATACCACTCTCATGTCTGCAACACTAGAAAGAGGTAGAAACAGATAGCCTGGTCTGTCTGCAGGTAACAAACCCCCATCAGTAGATAATCCAGGAAGTCAGTGAGCCGCTCTACAAAATAGGTCCTGTGCACAACTCCGAGTGAAACCACAATTTGTTGTTTGGTTTTTGTTTTTCATTCAACAAACAAGACATGATGTGTTGATTGGGGAGCTTTGGTGGTGCTGGTTGGAAGATGCTAATACTCTTGGACAGAGCCAGGCTAGCAGTATCCCCTTGATTACAGCATTTATGCTATGCTAAGCGAACCGTCTGAACAGCATACTTATCATACAAACTGAGGATGGGTTTAATCTTTTCATCTATCTAATTACAAATTGTTGGAATATGCTTTTGATACATGTTCTCTGTATTAATTTGAATGTCTGTCTGTTTGTTTGTCTTCAGTACCGCTCCAGTGACAATTATGGGATATATCACACAAGCCCGACGCAGCCCAGCCTGATCCGTCCCGTCGTGCTGTGGTCACAACAAGATGTTTGTAAATGGCTGAAGAAGCACTGTCCGCACAACTACCTAACCTACGTGGAGGCATTTTCACACCACGCCATCACAGGTGACACTTCCAAGAGCATCAGCAGAGATATCAATGGACGGTCAATTAATGGATTAAAAAATAAAACCCTGTACTTGACCTTGCAGGCCGTGCGTTGTTGCGTCTGAACGGGGAGAAGCTGGAGAGGATGGGACTTGTGCAAGAAACGCTGCGGCAGGAGTTGCTTCAGCAGGTGTTGCAGCTTCAGGTGCAGGAGGAGGGGCGCAACCTGCAGCTGCTCAGCAGAGGTGACGGTGTGTGTTTACCTCTCTATTCCCAAACTCTGAGTTTAAAGGGAAATATATACGTATTCCCTTTCTGGCAGGGAGTTAAGTGTGAAGCTTTAGCCAGCATTCTGTTAGCTTATCTTAGCATAAGGACTAGAAACAAGATAAAAAACAGTTTACCAGCACCTCTTAAGATGATGAATTAACATAATACACCTTTGTTTAATGACAAATATTATCTTATACTAAGCTAAGATAACTGGCTGGTGTTAGTAGCTATATATAAAATGTATAGACATCAGAGCATCAATCTTCTCATACTCTCAAAAAGAATATTGACCAAAATGCCAAACGTTTGCTTGCTGTGTTATCTGAAATGTATTCATCTTTCTGTCTTTCACAGGTTCCTTTGGAAAGATATCATAGCGACGTTGTTGGAACATGTGGACGTCGTGGAATTATGGGATATTTACTCAGATGAACTCAAATGTGAATCAGATCTGTGGGATAAATGTATCCAGCGAGCAGCGATATCCAGAATTACGTCTTCATGTGGAAGTCGGCAGCTTTTCATTCCTCATCAGCACGATGAACAGACATAATCTTTACGGACTGACTATGAACTGTGATGAAGAAGCTCCGTGACAATCTGTTTTGTTTTATTGTTATCACTCCATTCTGTGTTTAATTATTAAAACCTCTCTTTTTTCGTCTCTACCTCTGTCTCTCTCTGTGAAACTTTTTTAATGTCAGAAAACAAATAAAGAAAAATATCAAAATATCTTTTTTTTTATTGCAAATGAGTTCTTATAAGGTCAGGATGGTATGCATTACCCTTCTTGACAGAGCAGCCACGAGGAAGCACGTGATGATAAACTACATTACCCACAATTCCGCAGCACGGTTAAGAAGGAATCCATCCATGGCTTTAACCAGCCGATGCCGGCTCCGAGGTCGCAAGATCCCCATGGAGACGGAGTGCGGGAAAATAATGTCGTCCCGCTCGGACAGGTACATGATGTTATCAGTATTTTTCACCTGTGTTTGAATGATTAATGTGATATTTGATTTAATCTGCGGCTTTGTGCCGAATCATGTAACGTAACGCTAACCACACTGACTTCCCTTATCATCCTCCCCCAAACATGAAAAATATCAGACATGTTTCGTCTCTTATATCGACATTTTTAATAATAAACCCTCTCTGTAAGTATGTTGGTAATTAACGTTAAATATAGTGACAGATCAGGGCTGTAGGTTTATTAAATGCGTTAGACAAAACGGAGCTCGTCAGAAGTAGGTGAGCTGCATGTTGACACAGTTGTGCGTCACAGACTGCATAACGAGAAATCAGCAAGAAAATCTATAAATACCTTTAATAAAAAAGATTTAAATATGTATAGGTTTCAGCCTGTGGCACTATGTTCAGGTGAGTTTGACCTGTGGCGATAGTCGATATTATTCTGCCTTGTTTTTTTTGTTTTGTTTTGTTTTGACAGTTCTTTTAAAGAGATTAACCTTCAAGAATTAAATTTAAGAACTGTATTTTAAAAAACATAATTAATAATGATAAAACATACACATTAATTCACCCTTTTATCCCTTTGCTAAGGCTTATCGTGACCATAGAGTATGTTGCCTTGAATAGGAAGTATGTGGCATAACAACACAAGTACACTAACTTAGGTAAGAGTATAAAAACTACCCTATAAAAATATATGACGAGTAGAATTTTATTTAAGTGAGAGTACATGAGTTTATGCCACACAATTAATTAAAAGTATTTAAAAATATATATATATTAAAAGTTCTCATTTTGTAGCATAATGCCCCTCAGTGTAATATTATCATGTTACTGGATCATTAATATTAATGTATGCAACACATTGATATAGCATTTGTTCGTGGAGCTTATTTAAGTTTTGTAAGGGCTGCAGAATATGGGGGGGAGGGGGGAGAATCGTAGTGCTCTAATTTTTAGAAAGATATCGGGATTATGATATGATTCATTTCATTTTTGCATCACAGTTTTTATTTTTATTTTTACAGAAAATAACATTTGAAATCATGATAATGTAACATTTGTAGGAAAATATTGATGCTATTTGGATTCATTGAGCTTAACTGTTGGCTAGTTCAATCTTAAAGCTCCTGTGAGGAACTTTCGGTTTGTGTTGATTTTTGGCGCCCCCCGTGGACAAAGCCGTACCTCTTATCTCTTGGCTGATTTTGTCCTTTACATGCTTAAAGTGGTGGTTTTAATAAAAAATCTCATCCTGCTTTCTTTAACAGTCATATGTATCACTCACTTAAAATGTTTGCCCTGGAAAATGTGAACAAAGGCAGCGTGCGGTTAATCGCTTCGTCTGACACCCCCCCCCCCCCCCCCCCCCCCCCCCAGCAGTTTCAGCCATTAAAAATAACCATATAGAAAAAATCAATCTTGTTGCTGATTGTCTGGCTTGTTTTGTAGGTCATATAGAGTCATCAGAATTAATTTCAGTCTGTTTCATAACCAGTGAAAAACTCCTCACTGGAGCTTTAATGCACCTAATTCTGCAAGATGGTAATAACAAAGTAGACGTGTTGTACTATTTTTACACTGTAACACTAAGAGACAGACTTAAGTTTGGTTGTTGTTTTATTTTTTCTGTAACTCTGAGGATCAGATCAGTGAACTCAGAGGAAGGATCAGCAGAAGAAGTCCATCCTGTCCTGCATTTGCATGCAGGTACCTCTATTAATACCAGCCAAGCAGCTCTTTGCTGCCAGTGTTGCAGTGATCCTCTTAGTGTCTGTCACACTCTCACACACATTTAGAGCGAGGTGGACAGAGAGAAGGAGCACACATGGACAGTACCATGCAGAGATGAGAAGCAGACACATTTTATGCATGTGTGAATAGACGGAGTGAAAGAAACAAAGCTGTAATTTACGCAGGACTTCGGTCAGTGTTGTTGTTTTGGGTGGTTGACACAGAGGCAGGCGAGCTGGAGGGCAGCAGGCTGTCGGTTGAAGCAGACATGACTCTGCTGGACTGTGCAGGAGCCAGAATCTCAGGCTGCTGGTCTCTGAGGTCTGACCGCAGGTAAGATCTGGCTGTTGTTTTCTCTTTGTTTTCCCCCCCCTTTCACAAAGCTCTCAAACGCACGTCCAGGGTGTTTTTGAGAGCTATAAATAATCTCTAAACAGGGGTTGTTGCGAGGTCAGAGGAAGTGCAGGATGTAGGTTAGTTTGGCTTTTGATGTGCGTTATCACCGCTCGGTCACGGAGGGTCGTCTGAAGTGTGTCATTACTGAAAAAGCATTTGAAGCTTTCGCTGAAGTCTGAAAAACATTCATTAGCGCTCTCTTGGAATTAGGGTTTGTGTGCAGAGATGAAGTTGTGCATTATGTAAGAAACCAGAAAAGTTCTTCATTTGACTTCTAATTGCTGCCGGTGGGAACGCAGAGTCTCTAAATGTAGAATCAAAGTGTGACGTAGAAGCTAAGCTGACTTTTCTTTGGTCTGTAGTAAACGTAGGGTGTCAGATCTTAATGTAATTACAGTGATGTAAGCTGTGATGTGTCCGTTATCAAACAATACATTTAATACAATCCAGGCTGTGGTGGAAGAAGTATTCAGAACCTTTAGATAGTACAATAATACACTGCTGAAGTACTTTATCACCAGTAAAAGTACTGCATGTAGAGGCCTTGTGGGTGTTTGAAGTATTCATCTAATGATACTTTATCTGTACTGTTATATATTATTCTATTAGATTACTTATGTGTGATGTAAAAGCTTTACTCTGGTAGCTGGTTGTGATGGAGCAACTGTTTTTACTTATAAAGCTGCAGCTTGATTATTACTAATACTAATAATGGATTAAAGTGCTGATGGCTTCATGGTCAACCCAGTTCTTGTTTGGTTTGTAAAACAGGCGAGGAAAGCTACAAACTGTCACTTAATTAGAAGCTGACGCCATAAAAAAGGTTGATTACAAAATGGCTTTAATGATGAATCACTTGGATGGTTCAGTGCATCATATTTAAAAAGCTTTTCATCTGCAAAAACCTTCACTTGAGAACTAACTATAGCTGTCACATAAATGCAGTGACGTTAAACTTCAGATGTTTTCTTCTGAAATGTGGATTTGAAGAACAAAGTGTCATGAAATAACAACTATCCTGAATTTGTATTGAAGCTCACAGCAGGTGGATTTGACCTCACAGCCGTCTTACACAACGACACACTACAAAATGTGAAGATGTTTTCTTCTTGCACCGCAGGTTTTTTAGAATGTTTGAAATTGCATCTTAAAACTAGTTCAGTTCTTCACTGCAGAGCTGTTTGACATGTAAACTGTTTACATAAGAGATAGAATGTTTGTTCTTGTGTACTTCTTTCATAAGCAAACATGGCTCCTATTGTAGGGATGCACGATATTGGATTTTTTGCCGATATCCGATATGCCGATATTTTACAACTCATTTAGCCGATTACCGATACCAATATCTTTTTCCCGCACACCTAATTGCAGAGATCATCAACTCTCTTCTGTATTGGAATTAGCGTACAGTATAACGGTGATACTCTTATCACATTTGTTACAACGGTCGGGGTGACGGGTCTTGAGATGGTTAATCAAGTTTGTAGTGTTGAAAGACTTTGCCTTGGCTCCTCCTCGATCACCGAAGCTGAGCAGTCATTGCAAATAGAAATTTTGCTTTCTATTTCGGACACTTTGAAAAACTTCCACACCACGGACATTTTGGCTTCTAACTCTCTCATGCTGCAGGTAGACACACGTGACGTCATCACGCTGCGCCACGCAGGTCTTCTTCGCGCCGGGGACATTGCGCCGAGGTCGGGCATTTAATCAAGTATGCAGCAGCCCATTATTCTATCGGTTAATTATATCGGCGGATATTGGCGTGTTTGCCAATATCCGATAGTTCATTTTTAAGCCAATATTGACCGATACCAATAATGTGCCGATAATATCGTGCATCCCTATCCTATTGTGCAGATTTTATACAACACACCAAGTTCGATGCATCACTCTTGTCAGGTGGATATCCCACCTGCTCTGTTCACCTGTCATCATGCTCTTTTTATGAAGACTAAAAGATCTTTTACACGTGAAAAATTATGTGTAAAATCACTCTTTCCTGCTTAGGGGGCCCCTTTCTGTGTTTTTAACTTGTATGTATTCACATTGTGACTTTTTGTTTTGTTCTGAGACTGCAACTAACATTTATTTTCATAAACAAGTTATCTTTAATGTAATTGGCCTGTATGTAAAAGTAGTGAATAAAGCAGAATACTTGTGTCAGACGAACCATCCAAAACTTAAAGATAGAAAGTCTAAAGTTCAAACAAACTTAATAATCTTCAGCCCTGTCCTGTCTAAAGTTTTTAACCACATCTCACAACCTTCATCTTTGTTGGAATTGGCTCAGCATACTACACTGAGAAACTAGCAAAGCGAGTGACTTCCAGACCTGGTTAAAAGCAGCCTTGTGTAAGGATTACTTTGTGTAACTGTTCCCAAGGTCTGGTGCCTGACATGTTGCGTAACACCTGGATTTTATGTATAATATATAAAAAGATATGATATGATAATGTCATTATTACATCTAATATTGAAGTTGTTTTCTTGAGGTGGAATAGGGCAGCCCTTTGATGCAGGCAGACTGCTTAAGAGAAGACGTAATGCACCTGACTGTGTGTTCAGGCTGTAACCTGCCCTGCTGTTTGTGTTCTCTTTGCAGCGGGAGCGGGGAGGACTCGTTGGACCGGCTCCTGCCCCCCGCCGGGGCCCCTCGCAGGAAGAGCACTACCTCACTGAGCAAAACGGAGCCCCCTCTGCTCCGCACGGGCACTCGCACCATCTACACCGCCGGCCGACCTCCGTGGTATGACGAGCACGGAGCGCAGTCAAAGGAAGCCTTCGTCATCGGTATGACAGTCACTGATGATGTGTTTCCTCCTCCTCACTGTTTGCTTCCTTCGCCTCTTCAAACCAAATTGTACCCTAAAGCAGCAGAACCTGTTCTTCTGTCCTATTATAGCCATAAACACTGTAATGCAATCGCACATGCATACCTCCAGAGAACATTAGACACACTCTGAAAAACACACATAATGGGTCTCTGCTGTGTGCATGTGCAGGTTTGTGTGGGGGCAGCGCCTCAGGGAAGACCACCGTGGCCAATAAGATCATCGAGGCGCTGGATGTGCCGTGGGTGGTGCTGCTGTCTATGGATTCTTTCTACAAGGTGAGAGAGTCATGCCTTTTAGTGTTTCTGTGTCTGTTTGTGGACAAAGACATGATCTCCTTTTGTTTAAGTTCTCCATTATCATGCACCTAAAACGATCATTACACTGCTGACGGAGGTTTGAGTTAATCGCCTGTTGTTACATCGCTTTAGATTACAGCCGGCAAATTACAGTGCAGATATTTTGTACATAAATAAAAACATGCTACATTGACTGCACTGCCGGAATCAGCATTTCACAATGCATCCGACCCCTATGCCTGTGGGGCCAAGGTAGCGGCTCCATGTTTCTTCATCAGGCTGAGCCCATGGCTGAGAGCCCGACACCCAGATGCTCGCCGTAGGCTAGCCCCGGTCTCCTTAATCCGGGCGAGGTCGCTCTACACCGTTCTAGCCGGTTCATAGGAGTTTGTGAACCTGAAGGCAAAGCTTTCCATTTACCAGTCGATCTACGCTCCAACCCTCACCTATAGTCATGAGCTTTTGGTAGTGACCAAAAGATTGAGGTATCAGCGTTTGCTGCGTGAAGGGTGTCTGGGCTCAGCCTTAGCGATTGGGTTAGGAGCTTGAGGATATCCGGAGGAGGCTTGGAGTATAACCGCTACTCCTTCGCATCAATAGGAGCCAGTTGAGGTGGTTCGGGCATCTGATTAGGATGCCTCCTGTGCGCCTCCCTCTGGAGGTTTTCTGGGCTTGTCCACCTGGGAGTAGACCCGGGGCAGACCCAGAGCTCGCTGAAGGGATAATTATATCACGTCTGGCCTGGGAAGGCCTCGGGAACGCCTCGGGATCCCCCAGGAGGAGCTGGAAAACAATGCTGGGGAAAGGGATGTCTGGGTAACCTTGCTTAGGCTTCTGCGTCCGTACATACCTACAGATACGTCTAAGGAGTAACAGATCTGTATATAGGAATGGGACACTTTATCTCCTTTCACAAAGCTTCAGAACTTTAGTTCAACATTTAAGGAAATAAGCTTATTTGCTTCTTTCTGAGTGATGATTGATAGCTGTCCAGACAACCAGTGGAAGAAGCAGCTGCAGCACACAACTCTTGCAACCACAACTTTTTGTTTTTACATTTTGGTTCTTATGAAATGTGTTTTTTTTCTGACATAGCAGTGCTAGCTGTTTCCCCCTGTTTCCAGTCTTTATGCTAAGCTAAGCTACGTCCTAGTTTAAGCTCAATTTTTAGTTTACAGTCATGAGTATGAACTTGATATTCTTCTCTAACTTGAAAAAAAAAAGTCTTTTAATCTTTACACATGTATATCAGCCACATCGTGTTAAACATGTGATTATTAATGTGCTGTGTGTTACAGGATCTATCCCCTGAGGAGCAGGCTTTGGCGGCAAATAACGACTACAACTTCGACCATCCGGGGGCTTTCGACTTTGAGCTGCTGGTGTCCACTCTGAGGAAGCTGAAGCAGGGCAAGAGCGTGAAGATCCCTGTGTACGATTTCACCACACACAGACGGCAGAAGGACTGGGTGAGTCGTGTTTCTATGCTGGCAAGTTGTCTCTTGTTCTTCTTAAAGACTTTTAACTGTTTAAAGATTAAATATGCGTCAAGTAATTTTGAACAGAAGAAACAAGTCAAATGTATTCTAGACATGAATAAAATATTGCCATTCTGCAGCTTCAGTCTTATGAAGCTCGACTGACTGTTCATGAAGGCGCTTCCTGCTTTGAAGACTCTGTTTTCCTCTTCATGCAGAAAAACGTGTACGGTGCCAGCGTCATCATATTTGAAGGGATTATGTCTTTTGCAGACAAAGAGCTTCTCCAGGTGAGGCCATATGTTTTCTGTTCCTCCTCTCTTTAAGAAGAACTCTTGAGTGAAGGAAAGTAATCATCACCAGGTAGAGCTGTTTGAGCAGCTGCTCAGCTGAAGTGAATATTCTGGTGTTTGCTCTTCCCACCTGCAGCTCCTGGATATGAAAATCTTTGTGGACACAGATTCAGACATTCGGCTGGTCCGCCGGCTCCGCAGGGACATCACAGAGCGGGGACGGGACATCGAAGGCGTCATCAAGCAGTACAATAAGTTTGTGAAGCCGGCCTTTGAGCAGTACATCGAGCCGACCATGAGGCTGGCTGATATCGTCGTGCCGAGAGGTGAGGCGGTCGGACTTCTTCACTGCTTAACTTAAACTAGAAGATCTTCTCATATTGTTGACTGCAGAGAAAATTCCAACATCATCTCTAATCACACGTCTGTCTTCATGTTTTTCTCTCCCAAGGTGGTGGGAACATGGTGGCCATTGATCTGATAGTTCAGCATGTTCACAGCCAACTAGAGGAGGTAAAACACTGATTGTACACAAGAGAGTGGCGCCACCATGTGTCCAAAAGATGTAACATCTATACAGATAGATAGAGAGGCTCCCAGCTGTTTGCACGCTGTGCTTCAAGATAAAATAAACCATAACATAACAATGACAAACTTTCAGAATTGATCGCTCTCACTTTGAAGAGACAAGTCTGAGTTCTTCTTATTGTCAACAAATCCCACTGAATGACGTCTCTGTGCCACAGATCTCCATCTGTGCAAAGCTATAACAAACACATGTCCTGTATAAGGATGGTGTTTAAAGGGCCAGTTTGCAGATTTTCAACCTCAGTCCGATCATGCTATTATGGAGAGCTAATGCCGTCATGGTGGGGAAAATAATGCAATCCCGCTCTGTGACGCTATCCGCTTCTCCAACGGGCCCTGGAAAACCTCCGCCAGACTACGTAAAATCATCTGGCGGAGGCCCGGGAGCTTACTAAACTACACTTCCTCAATCTAGGACGCCCGCCTCCGATGTCGTGTCTCATTCAAAATCGTCAGGTTTGAATTGTAGACTGCAGACCTGAAGATTTTTTTCACGGTCCACCAGTATATATATACATATATAGCGTCGTATTTCAGATTCTGTACCGCCCTGAGCCATTGCCTGCAGCGATCAATGTCCTTGACTGGAAAGTGGTAGTATTTCACTCCAGCGTCTCTCGCTGGGCCGTTCCTTTCAGAGGGAGGGGCGCAATGCACGCTAGGTGTTGTAGGAATGTAGAATGGGCGAAACCACAAGCTGTTTGTACAACTTTCTCCACGGCTATGGCGCCAGTTTCAAATATTACTGCTTCTATCGATTACAGAGAACACGAGCTTTGACTGACCGTTTCCTTTAATATCATTTTTTCAAATCCAAACCATTTCAGATCTCTTACCTCGTCTTTTAAAGTTGTTTTCTTGGTCGTGACTGAAGACGTGTCAGTTATTTGCATCAGTATAATTTGCTCCTCGCTGCAGCTGTGTGGCTGAGTTAGCACATGTTTAAATACTTCACCAGTTTTTTAATGAATGCAGATTCCTGTAGTCAGAAAGAGGCAAACTGTCTAACAGAGATTTAGAGGAACAAATGACATTCACAATTTACTAAAACTAAAAGTGCCCTGCCGTTTAAAGTAATAGTTAGGCCTGTTTTAAAAATATAAAAATATGATTGTTTTTAAATATTTGCATCTCCAGCAGGGTCGTCTCACTAACTGTATGTTTTACTACATTTACATCTTCCTTCTCTCCTCATGCAGCGTGAGCTCAGTGTCAGGTATGCTGATCTTGACCGCCTCTGGTCTGACTATTGTTGTTGTAAAGTTTGTGTCGGTGCTGTGGACAGGGTTTCTATGTTTAGAGACTTGGTCTGACTGATAAATCTCTGACTCGTCCACGCCTCCTCAGCGTAGTACATTGAAACATGATAACTTGTGATTTAACAACCTCTCCCTGCTCTCAGGGCGCTCCTGGCCTCGGCTCAGCAGAACCAGCCGCTGCCTCAGACGCTCAGCGTGCTGGAGAGCACGCCGCAGGTCAGAGGCCTGCACACCATCATCAGGTACCGACCTGTGCTCCAGAAGGACTTGAAGTCCTTGTAACAGTCCATAAAATACAAACATAATATACTGTATATAAAACTTTTCCTCTTTCTCATGCAGGAATAAAGAAACCAGCCGAGATGAATTTATCTTCTACTCTAAGAGATTAATGCGGCTCCTCATAGAGCACGCGCTAACCTTTCTACCATCTCAGGTGGGTGGATTTTAACGCCTTAGTGAATATTCATGCTGCTATATTTAATATTTTAACATAAATAATGGATCACTTTTATGTGAAAGGGGTTGCTCCTAGTAAGAGTGAATCACCCGACCCTATAGCTCCCCTCAGGTGTTTTCGTTTTACAGCCAACTCTACTTTTACTATTTGTTTTGCTCTCTCCACTTTCATCACATCAGTCTCATATACAGCAGTCTAAAAAAATCCACTGCTGACGACTTTCTCACCAGCAAACAGCAGACAAAGTTAAAGACCAGCTGGTGAACAGAGTGGAGCGCTTAGCAGCTAAAAAGCTAGATATGTCCCTCAGGAGGGAATCACAAAAAGGGGTCAAAGAAAGTGAATGTTGGACTTGCATTAATCAGGTAGTAAGAAACACAACTCCACTTGAATAATAAGAAAGAAAAGATCGATGACTACAGATACAACTTCAAAAATACGTGAAAATCCAAATAAAAAGAAACAAACTCGACGCTCAGATGAAGGCAAACAGTCTATAAAGGAAAGCGACCGACAGCGAGGAAAATCAAGAGTTACAACCGGAGCCAACCGTGGATAAATGTGTATAAATATAATCTATGCTTTATCTTTACATCATCTCATTTTCATGCCTAATATATCTTGCATAACAAACTACTTCCAGGCAGCTTTTAACTCCAGTTTTTGCAAATTTACTTTGAAAATCAACTCGCAGAGACATGAAACCGGCTTGAGATAATTATAATAATCACACGATAATAACCACACGTTGACTGTTAAGGTAATTATGGTTTTGTCACAGTTATTGTCGCCTGGGAACAAAGGCTGAAAACAGGGACTTTTTGGAAAATGTCATTTTGGTGCTTTCAAGTGTCAAACAACTTCACAACATCTTTGTGCCTATAAATCCAAGATTGTTTATTGCAAGTGTTCTTAAAAAGAAAGCTTTTAAGGAGCCATCTCTTGAATATTACTTGTCATAGTTTAAATAAAAACCAACAAGAAAGAGTTTTTAAAACCGTTCTTAACGATGTTCCTGACAGGAAATAAAGGTGACTTAAAGCTCACATGGCTGTGGTGTCTTAGGCAAAGTTCAAGTCTCTGCAAGTCTGTTCCCATACCTTACTTTCCTCTATTAAAAATGTCTGATTGCTGGAGGGCTTCATACAGAAACTACTTTGGAAAGTTGTTTGTGTTGAAGTTAAGTTTATACCAATAGTGATGAATGTGCTAAAGGAAACAAACTGCCCTTTTTTATGTATATTCTTTTGCACTCACTGAGTGCATTTACGCTGCAAAAGGGGGTAAAAACAATAAATACAAAGATACATTTCTACTTTTCTTGTGCATCTATGGGAGAATTTTGTTCTTTTAATAAAATGATCTCTTTTTTAAAACCAGCTCTTTTCTGCTTCTTACAGTCGTGTGTAGTTCAGACTCCGCAGGGCAATGAGTACGAGGGCCGCAGTTACAACGGGAAAGGGGTGAGTGACGCTGTTTTACTCGTTGACTTAAACTCGAGAGCGTGTTCAGGGTTTCCTCCATCACTCTCGCTCCCCTGCCTCGTCTCCACAGATCACCGGTGTGTCGGTCTTACGGGCGGGAGAGACCATGGAGCCCGCCCTGAGGGCCGTGTGCAAAGACGTCCGCATCGGGAAGATCCTCATCCAGACCAACCTCGACTCAGGAGAACCAGAGGTCCTTAACATGACACGTTTAGTATAAAAAATGTCTTTCCCATCACATTAAAGATAAAAATGTTTTGACTGGCTTTTTTTTTCTTTCTTCCACATGATGTGTGTCTCCCTGGTAACTACCCTTCCTGCTTTTGTAACCATGGTAACCTGTCTCCTCCTCTCCGGCCTCGCCAGCTGCATTACCTGCGTCTGCCCAAAGACATCAGCGAAGATCATGTCATCCTAATGGACAGCACAGTCTCCACCGGCGCTGCTGCCATGATGGCAGTGCGAGTCCTATTGGTGGGTGCAGATTAACATCATTACTCCTCCGTTAGACGACAATAGGAACCTTTTCTTCTTGGTCTGTCACGTGTGTTTTATTAGTCCTCCGTGTGGTTATCGCAAGGAGGTTTTTTTATGGTCCTGATGAGGTCAAATTAGCTTTAATTCTGCACATAGAAATACCACACATTTTCTTCCCTTTCCGCTCACTGATCATGTTTTGATGACGATGAGGAAGGCATTGATTGTTGTTCCTGTCGTGTGTGTGGCTGAGCAGGATCACGAGGTGCAGGAGGACAGGATCGTGTTGGTGTCGCTGTTGATGGCGGAGCTCGGCGTGCACTCTGTGGCCTACGCCTTCCCGAAGGTCAAAATCATCACAACTGCTGTGGACAAGAGTCTGGACGATTTCTTACATGTAATCCCTGGTATCGGTAAGCCTCCACATGCACAATCTGTCTGTAACGGCGCTGTTAAATCAGAAACAAAGGGTCTATATCATAATGACAAGACGTTTTCAGCGTATAAACATGTCCTCAGTCTGCAGGATAAAATAAAAGTGTCCAAAGTCTCTGCAGGAGATAAAAAAATAGAAACATTTCTGTTTCAAGTTGACAGGTTTTCATTTCATGTCCCAACGGAGTCTAATTTTATGCTCATGTCACTTCCAATCTGAAGCAAGATCACCACTGTAACTAAACTACACAGCCCGCACCAGATGGACCAGTCTGTTGTCTGTAAATAATTACATACAATTACATAATTAAAGCTTACTTACAAACGTTAAGATTAATATAAGTGGTTAGTTACACCAATTTATGAGCATGTCTGATAATCATGTTACAAAACCCTCACGGAGCTCTTATTTCCAAGACTTCTAACCCACTCATGCACGTCAGATCTGAGTCCACTGTTCTGTGTTTCAGGGGACTTTGGGGACCGGTACTTTGGGACGGACGGCTCAGACGGCTGGAGCGATGAGGACCAGGACCAGCCGTCGTTCTGACACACACGTCTTGTGAGCCTGTGAAAGAAAAATACAAACACTACTTGAAACCTCCTGTTAATGTGCGTCCTCCTATTCAGGCATAGACCAGCAAAAACTGTAATATTACTTTTTTGTGTACGATACATGAAGTTTTTGTACTCTTATACATCAGAGAAGTTTCAGTCAGGGGGGATGTTTTGTTGCGTTTACGGCTGAGAGTTCATTTTGAGTATTTTCGTACAGAAGGGTCGCAGAGGGGAAACGGTGCCATTACCTTTGAGGTACAAATATGACAAATGAATATTATTATAAGGCCTACGATGTGTTTATACACGACTGCACCAGCTGTTCTCGAATCTTTCATGATTACTAAAGTAGGTTGCGCCTTAAAAATGTAACTCATGTCCTCACTAAGATGAACTCTTAATGTTTGAATCTGTTGCTAGTTATGCAAACATGAGGTCAATGCAGCAAGCTAACATCACAGCAGCTCTGTGAGGCTCTTTAAGCACTTAGAGCTATATGCTAATATTAACATGCTCACAATGACAATGCACACTGATATTTACCAGGTATTAAAGTAATAATCTCCAAAATTTTCATGTAAATAAATGTCTGTTAAGATTGAGCCTATGGCCCACTGATGAAAGCCTTTGCATTTGCAGTATTACAGACTGGGTGTCACAAGTGGTGCCCTGTTAGTGACGCGTTTTCCATCAGCCAGCAGTGGTTGGTCTGCCAGAGAGGGTAGGCGGAGCTAAGCGGCTGCTTTTCCGCTCTTTGCGAGTGTTGCGAGTAAACAGTAATCTACTATGGCTGAACAAACAAAGAAAAGATGGATGACTACAGAAACATCGCTACAGGTGCCGCCACAGAGTATCAAACTGAGATCTTCGAGATTACAACTTTAATCTATGTTTAGCATGTTTGCAAGCTAACATCTGCTAATTAAAACTGTACACAAGATGCAGCGAAGGATGATGGGAATGCCGTTAGTTTTGCAGATATTTAGCAGGTTTATAGTTATACCTTAAAGTATTCAAGACATTAGAGTTGGACCAAATGGTGGTGGAAAAAATGAAAGGATTAACAAAGCTGCTAAAATTCCTCCTCAGGGGGCAAAAAAAGACTTTACAAAACTTCTTCACAATCTATCTAATGTTTGTTATTTCCCTTAAAAAACACCGATCTCGGGGCTCAGTTGGTAGAGCAGGCGCCCCATGTACAGAGGCTACAGTCCTCATCGCACTGATCGCAGGTTCGACTCCCGGTCTGCCGATCATTTGGTGCATGTCATCCCCCACTCTCTACTCCCAACATGTCCTGTCTATCTTCAGCTGTCCTATAAATAAAGCCAAAGGTCAAAAAAATTATCTTTAAAAAAAAAGGCCGACCTCTTGATGGCACTAGAGAGGTGAGATTATTCCCAAATAAATATATCCTCTGTGCATCACAGATATCTGTTGCAGCCATTAGTTGAGATTTGGAGCAAATTCAGATATAATTCTGGATTAATTAAAAAGCTACACAACTTAAGAAACAAGATAAAAAAACTATTATTGTGCAACAATCTGAGTTTCTTTATCTTATTTTATCCCGACGGTTTAAAGAGTGTTTGAAGTTTGTGTAAAATACCTTCAGAGGGGAAAATTCTGACTCACAGCTGCGTGCACGAATGTAATGTTAATACATGAGAGGCACAAAAACTGCTGCTAATTATAGCTAACTTTGAACAGCTTTAGGAATAGCTGGTGCAACCAGCACAGGAATATGTACTGATGTGAATCCATTATTTTAATTCTCCATACTCTAAGCTGCTCTATAAAGACATTTTTATATGATATAATGTGATAATCTCGCATAGAAGTCGAGTGTTTGAAAGACATTTTGTATTAAACATGTAACACAAGGGGAATCTTAAAGGTGTACATGTTTATGATAGGAGTGAAATACCTGTGAGTGTTTGATTCATCTTTAATTCAGGGTATAAAATCCGTCTTCAGTTCTCACTGCCTCTCTCCTTCTGGAAGACATGACATGTTTTGATAAATGTGAGTGCTGATCCTCCAGGTGAGGATGTTGGGTGTGAGGTCACGGCCGGTCACAGTCTCACCTCTGAGTATTTTTTCTTCCACGCTCCTGTGACTCTCAGGGTTCAGACACAGGCCGTCTGACTCCCCTGTGATGCACTTTAAGGCCTGCAGGGGTCAGTATAGCTCACATTTAGCTTCCCTCTTAGTGTGATTTATAGTGTGTCCCTGTGAGAAATCACAGAACAGAAGAATGCACACAGACTCACCTGATCACTCCCATCGTATGAGTTAAACAGAATTACACTTGGTGTCATGAACGGCAGATTTGCAGCGATGAAAACAGGGGTTGTTCCTGATTGTGTTCTGTTGCAGGATGTCGTGTGTTAAAGCTCAGTTCTAAACATGTAAGATCATGATTTTTATGTGATTTCAGGTTTACAAAATGAGCAATAAAAAAACCTCGAGCCTCCTGCTTCTCCCTCCCTGTTGCGTTCACGGTGTTGACTCCAAAAGCAGACGCACCTCGCCCTCCTGGTTGGTAAAAATAACACGATTCCCACAGCCAGTTTGTGACCGTATGCTTATTTTATCCCTCCTCTGTGTCTCATTTATGCGTTTCATCACCGCCATGTGAATCTGGCGCTCTCATTCATGTGTTTATTCACTCATTCATGCCCCTCGCAGTGAGATTAATACATCACAGGAGCTGTGAACGTGGTATCATCTTCACACCTACAGCATCTCCGGCTCGCCGTTTGTTTTGTTTCCCTCCTTCGCCGAGCGACTGACACTGTGATCGCGGATGTCACACGACGCACGCTGTATCCTCCAAGACAGCAGAAGACTCGCTTCGCCCATGTGACTACTGCCTCAAGGTTAACCTGTTACCATGGAGACAAGCCGGCCAATGAAAATTCAGCAGACGGTTGCGATGTTGACTGCAAGCTTTTTGTTTTAAGGGGTGACCTATTTTTTTTTTTCCTTTCTCCCCCCTTTTCCTCCTCCTCTTCCTCTTCCCCTCCACAGCTACTCAGACCCCGCTACTCCGGTGCACGTGCACATTCACACGGATAAAAAGAAACATGGGAAGGCCACTCACGCACACACTCTCCATGTAATATACACAAAAGAAGCATGGTACAATTGGATTCAGATTATGTAAAAATAATATATTTCTCTTAATTTTGACCCTTTGATTATAAGTGCACAGGTTCGTTTAGATTTGATCTTTGTTAGGAGTGAAGAATCTACAGGCAGCGTTTAATATCATAAGAAAGTCTTGTATAGATGTAACGTGAACTCCTCCTGCAGTTTTAATAACTGACACTATGAGATAAAGCACATGTGTTTTTTTAAAGTGCCACTTTATTACAAAAGTATAAACTTGACTGACATTTCATGAATAGTAATCTTGATATAAAACATTACAATCTTTTGCACTTAGCACTTAATTACACGCTTCTGAGTACAAGACCCTGTAAGTCTGAATAGCAAACACACAACATTAGCTGCCACATTAAACTTAGCTGGGCTTTCCAAGAACACACCGTAGCTTCATGGCTTCAAAAAACAACAAACAGAATACACGGAAACTTTTTTTTTTTTTTTACATTGCAGCTGTTTTGCAGTTTGTGTCACAAGAGAAGTCATTCCAAAACACAATTAAACGTAATAGAAAAAGATAGATTTCTTGACACTGATGATATATTTATTATTCTTTCTCTTTTGTAATGTACATACACATTGCATCAACATACAGTATAATCACATTGTTTGCTGGGGATATTTGGTCAAATGAAAAATAGTCGTTACTGTCCGGGTTTGGGTGTAAGATTGAGTGTGTAATCCTCGAGGTGATGCTCTGCTGCTTAGCGAAACCACTTTGCTTCACATTTTTGTCATTTCTGCAATATTTTAAACACTGATAACAGAGAGAGAGAGAGGAGAGAGAGAGTGTTCATCGATGGAGTGATGATGAGACATGACGATTTGCTAATACACATCAGTTCTACCGAAGCTTTCCAAGCCGCACTATGGTGAAAACCCAAGCAGATTCATATGAGCACAAGGCAGGGACGATGTAGATGAACGCTCCACAGATATGAGTGAGGACTGAGCAGAGAGGTGTGTGTGTGAGGAGGAAGTGTGTGTGTGTGGTGGGGAGGGGGGGGTTGAGTGGTCTGTCTCCACCTTTAGGACTCGAGCAGTTCTCTTTAGTCTCGTTTCATCTGCTCTGTGTGTGGCAGGCAAACGGTGAGAGAAATTAACTCTCCTCTCTGCTGCACAGAGTCCCACCGAGCCAAAGACTTCCTCAATCTATCAGGCTTTGTGCTCTACAGAGAAATAAAGCAACACACTAAAAAAATAAATAAAAACAACCAACGACAATAAAATAAAAACATTCATATAGAGGTACCACATAACAGTGCTTGATTTTTTGTCTTTTTTTTTTCACTTTTTTAGCATGCAACTTGTAGCAGGCAAAGTGCAGAAACAGGATCAACAAAGTAAAACACTTCATTTACAGACGGCAGTGGAGACAGTGTTCAGTCCATGTCAGATGAAACAAAACGTGACGGAGGGAAGTATCCGGTCGCTTTTCAAACATGATTATGATCTAAATTAGTCGAAGCTTTTAGGAGGAATGCAAAATGTGTGCAATTTTCTTTATAATACTCTCATAATTGATTCTCTTGGTCCCTGAGCTTTCAAGTATTTTGATTAGTAATTCATTCCTTTTCTACCTTTAAATTCCGTCCTGAATCACATCTTGAACTACAGGGAAGGCCTGCTCACGACAGACTAAGTGCTACCAAAGATTTCACACAGATGCTGTGCCTTTTCCCCAAATAGGATTCCTGCCAGGACCAGGCAACAACTATTAGTACCCGCTAGAGATGAGGAAGAATTTAGGCCTTTACTTTATTGTGCTTTGCACATTTGTTTCAGTAAAATAGAAGTGCTACTGTTACCTACAGATTGCTCTGCTTGGTCTTGTGCTCATTAAATATTCACTACCTTTGGATTCCTTATAAGGTTGATAGATTGGACTTTGTATCAGCCCAGGTCATAACAGATCAACATTACAGCCCAGCATGTGGGAGGCCTGATGTTATGACTTGAATGTAAACAGTATGTATGGGGGAGCATGACAGGGGCTCAGCCGTCACTCCTCGCGGTGTTAGCTCAGCTCCTTGTGTTGGAAGGGTCAGGGGTCACAGTACAGCCGCCGCCTCAGAGCCCCGTCACGTACATCTCCATGCCGTCGTTGAAAGTAAAGATGGTGGTGGTGCTGGAGGTGGCGGAGCCCTGCTTCAGGTCGCCGATGCTCTCGTACAGGTTCTCCCCCGGCAGCAGCAGGGCTTTGGCGGGCAGGTGCTGTAACTTGGGGGTCTGCTGTGTCGGCGGCGGCGGAGGGGGCTGCTGCTGCTGCAAAGGCTGCTGGGCTTTCTTCCTCCTCGGCCGCAGGGTGGCACACGTGTTGGGGGGCCGCTCTCGCTTCCAGGCGCCTCCACCCTCCATGTTCTCATAGGACGGATCGCACTCCTCCGTCCCGATGGACTCGTAGCAGTGGTCATCCAGGGGCCCTCCGATTGCTTTGCCCTCCTGGAGGGCCCATGTCTGCGGTTTGACCACTACACTAAACCCCCCGTCCCGGTCTCGGTCCCGGTCGCCACGACCCAAGGTCCGGAAGCCAGGATTGGACGGGGGAGAGCCCGGCACGGCTCTCTTCTTCTTTCCAGGTTTACACACCTTTGAGTACATCTCAGCCACCTGCGGACAAACAACATTACTGATTTCATACACTGTTCATTTACTGTGATGTATGTAAGTTAAATATGAAGCTGGAGTCAGAAGCTAGTTAGCTTATCTTAGCATTAAGACTGGAAACGGGGAACAGATAGCTCAGCTCCATGCTAAGGCAAAGAAATCCACCTAGCAGTCACTGTGCCAAGAAATGCACTAAACAACCTACACTGTGTGTTGAAGAGGTGCTAATAGGCAGGTTTAGTTACCTTTGGGCGGGCTAGGTGTTTACGGTCTTTATGCTAAGCTATGCTAATTGGCTGCCGGCTCTAGCTTCATATTTAACCGACGGACATGCACTATTTAACTCAGCAGCAACATTTTGCAAGAATGAGTGTTTTTGTGATTTGGCACACGACAGCTTCAGAGTGGTGTTTGCTAACGATAAATTCAGTCTAACATTTGCTTTTTTTACGGCCTGTTGCTCACTCTGTTTTTTGCCCTATTCGCTCTCTTCAACTCAGCCATAATGTCACACTAATAATACTGTTTTTGCCTTCGGGGCTTTCTGCCCTACTTCCACAGAGAGGTTGTGCGCCAAAGTTACCAAGCTGTAGGGACACAGAGCGGGAACGAAGAGGCGCCATTCTCCCTCTTACAGGTAAGTTCAGTCAATGGTAACAGTTAGTTACATAATGTAGCTTTTAATTTAGCTTGTATGACAATTTATAAAATCAACATAGACCAGTGATGAATAATATAATGATGTTTTCATTGTGCAGCAGTCTCCTAGTATTCCAAAATAGCTTCAGGACAGTCGACATGTTAAGTGGCCTGACTGCTTTTTAAAAGATGGTGAGATATTTATTTATTTTAACAACGACACAGTACATGAGAGGCACAAACTGGTGCTGCATTAAACCATTTAAGGGAGATGTAACATGAATTAACTGCTGCAAACTGCTGCAGATTACAGAGACTATAAAACGATTTACCAAAAATAAACGTGTCTAATATTAAACCTACCTGCTGGTAGATTTAAATGTAACAAATAAACCTGAGGAGCGCTCTCTCACCACAGCAGCAGATGGTTGTATATTCTCCATCGTGTGAGCACCCAGAGATCCCAGGGCTTTATTTTGGTGCATGAGCATCTCCTCATCCTCCGGAGGCTTCCAGATGTACTGCTCCCCGTTGCCCATAAACATCACTTCCTGTCAAACCAACGAGATATCACATTTAGGGCAGAGCTGGTCACGTGTTCATGCATGCCTTCTTTGAGTATGTGTGAGTATAAAAACAGCCTTTTAAAAACACACCCAGTGGAGTTCATAAAAGACAAATTAACCTCTTTAAACATGCAGAGGAGTAGTAGCACAGAGCATTAGAGATGTATTGGAAGGATGTCATACAGTATTGAGAGATTTTCCCTGGAAGGCGGAGCTTGTAGCGAGAGGAACCATGTGCTTATATTCTGGATGACTCAATTTCAACATGTTGCGTCATCCACAAGAAAGTCAGTGGTGAACAGCCCTGCGAGCAGACTGCGTACACATGTAAGCCCGCAGACGGAGCGTGTTTCTGAACTCAGGTCACAGCCGAGAGCGCGACCTTGATGACCTCACACGGGGCAGCAAATGGTCTCCCACTGTCACCCGGAGGGGAGCACAAAGCTTCATATCCACAGAAAAGCAGACTACACTCCTGCTGCTGCAAACATATGGAGGAGGTGACACCGCTGAGAGGAGGAAAAACACCAATATCCCAAAGAAGTGTTCGACAAATAAACACAGCTCTCTGCCCAGAATTCAAAGATATTACTACAGAGGTGCCAACACATCACAACACCATGCATGATGCAGCCGAGAGCAGGGAAAACTCCAACACTGGCACAGTAACAAGCCTGTAGATCCTCTGCATCACCAGACAGCCTGACAGAAACACTATCCACATCCTGCTCGCTCTACCTGGACTGCAAACTGAATATTGTTTTACTGATGCTGACAAAGAACGACTGAATGAAATATTTATCAGAAATTTGTTGCACATGTCGATACAGCCAGCAGCAGAAGCCTGAGCCTGACAATCACAACAAAGACTTTCTTTGCACTACAGTATGTGTGCTTAAACAACACACCAACATTTTAAGATCTTCACTGACTTTTGGGTAAATCACACACATAAGAAGAAACTTCACAGATATTGTTACATCTTACCTTAAACATTCACACTCCAAGATATAAAAAGAAATGTGCGTCACACACAAAAGGATAGAAATAAGATTATAGTGTGCAAAGGGAGCAACATACCACCTCACGTGATCACGTATGATCTTGCGGGATCTCATAGGGAAGCAAATGTAAACAAAACAGTGACTAATACTCGATGTAGTCTTTCCTGGTTTTTATGTTATTCCCACTATTTTCTAGTTAACTTTATTTGTACTTACAAATAGATGCTGTCTGTTGTCATGTGAAAAGTTTAAATAAAGCTAAAAAAAACGTACCCAATGTAGTAATGTTTTGCAGTGAGGAAAAACAAAAGAAGCAGCCTTATTAAAGGGATAGTTCGGATTTTTAGACACTAAGTTGTATGAAATTCTTACTAGTGGTGTAGTGGATGCAAAGCTATTAGAGTACTCACCGAGTCTCGTGGTTTGAATTCTGGCCGGTTCAAAACGTAGAAAAAAGTAGTTCCGGCAAGATGCCAGGGTCATGACACCAAAAAGTTTTACCCTACTAAAACAACACGCAGGCGAAGGATTTCATATGCTGCGCCTTTTTTTGGCACTATTTTCTCTCTTGACAAATCCAGTATCACTACGACAGCAGCAGGCCGGTTTTCAGGTGACATGATCCATCAGCTGTTTCTAAGAGAACATGCTGGAATTGGTAACTTGTGATCGTGCCCTTAGAGGTCCCGTTGGATCCGCTGTGAAAGCTAAATCTTCCTCATCACTTTCATAGCCCAACATGTTTACTTCAACGATGACGCGAATCAGTCACAATCAACGTGAAACAGTTACTAGGTCGGCCTACCTGAGAAACCGAGCTGCTGCAGGCGTAGTGATACTGGATTTGTCAAGAGAGAAAATAGTGCCAAAAAAGTCGCAGTATATGAAATCCTGGGATTATTTTGTGTTGAAAATGGATCACCATTGCCTGCGTGTTGTTTCATGATCCTGGCATCTCAACTGAACTACTTATTCTACATTCGGAACTGGCCAGAACTCCGACCATGGGACTCGGTGAGTAAGCTAATAGCTTTGCATCCACTACACTACCAGCAAGTATTTCATACAACTTAGTGATCCGAACTATCCGAACTATCCCTTTATGTCTGGATGATAAAAATGTTTGGGCAGACGTTCTCCAGCAAGAACTGGAGGTTTAGATTCTTCCTGCTACATTTCTGGTAACAGTAGTTTGCCAGCTAGCGTTAGCCTTGTGTGCGTTCGTAGAAGCCCAATGACTGCCTTGGCTTACTCATGTACGTAGGTTTAATAAAAAAAACTTCAGCAGCACTCCGATGTAAAACTGGCAAACATATATTTTTATTCCACAGGTTATTTACAGGAGTATTCCACGTTAAGTTGAGCCTCTACTGAAATAAAACACACCCCCATGGAATGTCATGACATCAAAGGATAATTAGAGGACCCTTATCGCATTCTCATTAACAGACCTATTCTCATAGACGTCCACTGATATCCCTAAACAAAATACAGTCTGCTCACATTTATACAACTAAAACATATATGACATGTATGATACGTAAATTGGCCTCCACACCTTGTAAGATAGAATGTTTAGCGTTGCTTTGAACTCCATCATTACCATCTTTGTCTCCTTGTAAACTTCTCTCTTCTTGGCTATTATAGTCCCAAACACACAGACAAAAAACTCCCCATTTTATATCCTTAATATTCCAGCCCCGATGGATCCACAAGCTGTTTAGGAGGTTTAAGACTGGATCTGTAACTCCTTCACATTACCTGATAATCTTAGCTGAACATCTGCATCAATCAAAATTTCTCCTCTCATTGTAGGGTGGGGTGAATCAGGTATAAATCCTCCTAAACCTCCGGTTGTCTGAGCCCTGCCTGAGCCCGTCTTCAGACCAACTCTAACACCCAGCACACTGACATAAAGGGCTACAGCAAAAACACAGGGTCATTGAGCGAAAGAGACAAACCTGGGTTAGTTTGAGTAAAAGGGACATCATCCGACAAGGCATTGCAACATTTTTACTGCTTACTAGAAAATCGCTGAGACTGCGATAAAGAAAAACACCTGATACCGTGCTAACTGTCCAGAGAGGAGTTGTAAAATTATAAATAGCTGTGCTGTATTTAGGCATCTGATAAGCAAACTTACTGATCTAATACTCAAAGTGGACGTCCTGGATCGTATTTCATGTCCCACTTGTACCTGTAGCTTCACACCAAAAGCAGCTCTGTGGTTTTTTTTTTACTCTGAGCTATTTTCAGTCTGAACGGCTGCTAAAGCCTCGCTAGCAGCTCTGTGAGACAGTGGAGCTTTGAACTGAATGCTAATGAAAGTGTGCTCACAGTTACAATGCTAATGTGCTGATATTTAACAGGTAGTGTTCACCGGGGTCTTTTCTTTATTTCCAGGGTCTTATGTTCACTAACACTGTGAGAGAGAGGCTATCTTCACTGTTTAAACTGCAAAAGGACACAGAGAGATGGATGTTGTTTTGAATGCAGTTTGAATGGTCAACATTTTTTCAGTCACTCTGGAGATATCAATGTCAGGAAAACTGTCTTGCCTGCAAATTTGAGGGTGTGTGTTTTAAGGATTAATATCAGTGAGCTATACGTTCTAAGTGTGTGATTTAAACATATTGAACTTAGGAAACATCCACAGAACATTTGACCTTGGGGAAAACATCACTGAAAACAAAAAACCCTTTAAAAAGACACTTAAATGCATCATATGCAGAAGATATTGAGCAGGGTTTGATACTGTAAATAAGCTCCTTGTAGCATGTTAGCATGCTAACATTTGCTGACTAGCACTTATCACAAAATACAGCTAAGGCTGATAGGAACGTCATCTATTTTGCAGGTACTTCTTTCCAAATGAATGACCTGATGATACCACTTGAATAAAAGTCAGCGAGTCACCAAAGTTGTTAAAATTCATCCAGAGGGGAACAAGAATGTCTGTATTAAATCTCATGGCAATTGATGCCACGGTTGCGTAGATATTTCACTAAAAAACACACATTTCAAACTGATGGTGGCGCTAACAGGAAGAGTCAGGAGAACACATAAGTCAGTCGGATTAATCCACTGGGGAACAGGAATGTTAGTACTAAACAGACCAAAGAGTCTCACCAATAACCTGGATAATAAATTAACACTTCAAGGACCTTTCAGTGAAGTCACAGTACAAGACATGAGCTGGGTCTCAGTTCAGGGGCTGCATCCTTCAAAGGACGCGGTCCACAAAGGAGGAGTCATTCGTAGCCTGTGTAGACCACGAAGGCCGAAACTGAAATAAGACTCTCGGAGATTTACCTATTTGTGTCACCAGCTGTTCCCTCCCTTTACCTTTCATCACCAAATGGCGGATCCTGTCGCCCAGCAACAGGTAGCTAGCGAGCTAACTAGCTTTTGTAACTAACTTAACTTATTATTTTAAAAATATGTTTCAAGACCCCTTCCATTAACATTTGTATCACAAGCTATTCAACAGAGTTAAAACCAAAAACTTTTACATTTAAAAGTGTATTCATCGGCCGCGCCAGAGTCCGCCATCGTTTGAATTGGCGCGCTATGAATCTTGGGATACGTTGGTAGACTAAGGATGCACTTGATGGATCCTTCGTGGCCCGGGAAAAGGAGGACGCATTTGTCGGACGCATCTGAAGGAGCCTTCTGTACGGGACAGCCTTCGACACGCCGCTGACGCAATCAGCCTTCATATACGTCCTTTGAAGGATACAGCCCCTGAATGAGGACACAGCTATGGACTTGGTCTTAATCTGCTTCATACGATCTCATCTGCTGCTCCAGTCAAACCTCTGGAGAACCACCAGCAACCCGAATAAAAGTCCTTTCCCCACTCCAGTCATCACTTCCCTCGGCCCATAAAACTTTACTGAAGGTTTAAAGTGACTGTCACATAATTAAAACATATCTAAAAAACAAAGTTAAAATAAAATTCAGCCTGGACAAGAACTTTTAATCAAAAAGACGGATAAAAAAAAAAGTTCCTCCACTGACCTTTGGGAATGATGGGACGTTGAAGGCCTCCATGTTTCTTCGGGGCAGCTTTGTGCTGTGAGGGTGAGGCGGAGGAGGGGCGGGATGAGACGGCGGGGCGTGTCGAGGAGGCGGCACCGGCGGCTCCCCCATATCCGTCCCGCTGTCCCTCTTTTGCGGCGCCTTGTCGGCCTTCCTCAGCTTCCTGACGCAGGCGTACTCGGCCGTCTCCGGAGGGTGAGGGGGCGTCATGACCTGGGCCTCGGGTTCGGGCAGCCCTCCTTCCACGTCACCGTCTGGGTCTGGGGGCGCCGGGGTGTTGGCGGGGACTGCAGGAGGGGCCGGCGTGTCCGTCTGCCCGGCCCTGCCTACCATGGCGTACAGGGCATCATCAGTACGTGAGGTGGAGGCGCGTCGGCCCACCTCAGAGTAAGTGTGCTCCCCGTCCTCTCCAGTCCCAGATGGGATCTGGGGAAGCTGCCTGCCTTGAGAACGAAGGTCAGAGTTAGACCGGCGGCTGAGCAGCAGCAGAGGTCCATGCTGGCTGGACGTTTCCTTTCAGAAGCCTCTGCAGGGCGGATCAGGCCTCTGTTACTCTACACAGAGCCGGGGGCCACCGTAAAACAGGACTCACATTTTTCCTCCTCATTTGTGAACATTAAAATATCTCTCACTGATAATAATAAAGTCTGGAGCTGACAGGAAACCGGGAGCTGACGTAGACGTTTGAGAAAATGCATCCAAATTGACTTCATTCCACTGCAATGGAAGCGGGACAAGAATGAAGCAGGACATATGCTTCTATTTCTTCAAACCCTCTCAGGCTACTGTCACAGTGCCCACAAACACAGCTCCCTGTTGACTGTCAGTGATGGAGCTCCAGGACTTCTCTTGGCTCTCTCGTTTCTGTCTTTGAGCGAGAGAGAGAGATGCATGTTCACAAATGAACACTGAGCAGTCCAGCGGAATAAAGCTGAGCTTTAAATGTAATGTGAGTTCTGTTTTAGGGTGCGTTTTCCTTCTGAAGTGTCCTTAAATTTGAGCGCAGAGAGGTTTTGCATGAATTTAGGGCCGGATTAGATCCTGAGCACAGAGAAAATAATCTGTGCTAATGTTAAACATTAAAAAAGACATTTATTTGTACGTTTAGGGGCGTTTTTTGTTGCATAAATGAAAGATTTTGGCCGAATCAGAACATGTTACAGTTCATTTATTTGAGAATAATTGCTCCATTCATGTATTAACTGGTCATGGTTTTGAGCTGCAGCTAAATTTACCAATTGATTTTCCATTTCTGCCGTTTCATGGTTGATTCTGCTGCTGGAAACCTTCTTTCTCTACTGTTTGTCAATCCAAATGCTTTCAAACAAGCTGAACAAACACCGGCTGGTGTGCTTGAGACAAATTTTCAACTCCTGCGGCTCCGAAAATTCCCCAAAATCCCTTTTTGATGATGCCAAAAGTGCTTTGTCATGGAGCCCAAAGAAGACGAGGCTGTTCGAGTCCCGGAAAAGTTGACATATTGGAGATACAATTTTTCTCCAGACACAGGGGGGGATTTGTATGTGAAAGATTCACTCACTTTTGCCGTTGCAGTTCATCTTGTTCATCTCCGTGTCTGATTTACTGATGGACCGCAGCTTCGACTGCCTGAGTATACCCTGACAACACACACACACACACACACACACACACACACACAGAGACACCGGGCCGGTTAAACAGTAATTAAGACTGAGGAGGTGTCCTCTGAATGATATCGCTCCCCGGTGGGTCGAGTATCTTCAGCTTCCTCTGCAGCAGCACAAATAAAACATGGAGGAGTGTTTTCAGAAACCTACCATGTCCATGAGACGGTGTTTTCCACCCTCGCCGGGAACATTGTGTGTCTTCCCCTTCCTGTGGTAAACACAAGCACTCTGTCACACAGGTTGACACTTACTACACTGATGTAACTCTGCGCGTGCGTGTGTGTGTGCGTGCAGAGTTTGACTCATGGTCCATGTGTGTCTGAGTCAGCCTATGACTGTGTGTGCACGTGTGCGTGTGAGAGAGACTTAGGAGTGTATTTGCATGTGTGCGTGCCAGTGGTGGCAACTAAGTCCTTTTACTCAAGAACATAAGTAGACTTTTGTGGTACTCGTACTTTCATTGAGTTGATCCATTTAATGCTACTTTTAGTCCACTACATCTTAGAGGAAAATATTATAATTCATACTCCACAACAATTATTTTACAGCTGTAGTTACAGGTTACTTCTCAGATTGATATTGATATATAGATTGTAAAGGTGTACAGTTAATCATTAAAGGTTAAAACAGACACCTTTTTTGATTTGGTCTATTGGCTGACATGTTTAAGATATCTATAAGTTGTTAGCAATGAGGGATTACTTGTCTGGTCAATATGTCTAAGATATAGATCTAAAGAAAAGATCTAATATTTCACAACAGAGAAAAACAAACGTGTGTCAGAATTTTGCCTTTTATTCTTTCCTCTCTCTTTTATTGTCTGAAGACATCTCAGATTATCCTTTGTCTCCTGGGAGCAGATAGACGACACTATCTAACTGTAAAATTGGAGCCTGACCGATATACTTGTTGGCCAATATTTTCAGGCCGATATGGGCCTATCACAGATGTATTGCAATGACTGTATATAAAGATGAAAAACGCGTCTTTTTCTGCTCTCATTGAACAAAATTGAAGTCATTTGGAGCTAGAGCCACTTCCGCTAACCAAAACACACACCTAAAATCCCGGGCAAAAAAAACCCCTGCAAAGATTTGCACGTCAGCGTATTTAACAGCAGAGCAGCTTCTTGTGTTAGCCTGAAGCTAACGTTCCTCCTCTACTCCTTCTCCGCTAATCTTGAACAGATCGGCTGCAGGAGTCGTATTTGTCAGCAGAGCTGTCAATCATTCTTTCTACAGCATCAGATAACTAATTAAAACTGTCAGAAAAATAAACACTTGGACAAAAATCAGCATGATAAGAACTAACTATAATGACAGAAACCATGTTTGAGAAAAATGTATTTGGAGTGTATTTTGATTTTATAGTTTGATTCATGTCCCATCTGTTCACATGGAGGAGGCGGGCTTTATGACCTATACTGCAGCCAGTCAGCAGGGGGCGCCAGATATGTTTTGGCTTCACTTTTAGGGAGCTGTCAGGTCGGCCATCTTTTTATACAGTCTATGATATATTGGTATCATTGGCTCATCCAGCTCAGAAGTTCACTATATCAGCGACCATATCTTAAAGTCGAGCTGAAACGGCATTTCGAGAGTATCTAGCTTCCGTATCGTGACGTATTTCCGAGTGAAACAGGACGTGCAGGCGGGACATATCGTTAGAGGGATTTGATTTGATCGCTGAGAAGCGGGCGTAGACAGATGTTCTCCACAGCGCAGTAGCTAGCTAACTGACTGAGCGTTCTTGGTGCTCCGCGGCTAAATGTTGCAGATTGATTGGTTGAAATTGTTTGGTGCTAACTTACGTAAGCACGCGTGAAATTTAGTTTTACCGGAAGAAAAAATTATCGAATTTTGATATAAGAATATGAAGAAATTGATTTTCCGTATTTTTTTTGGCCTATTTTGTCAAATTGATGCACAATATTACCGAGGATGTGATGTAAAAGGATTAAAAGGACATTTTTCATTTCACCTCGACTTTAAATCAGTATCGCCGACATTCTAAAAAATCCTTTATCAGTCCAGCTGTCATTAAAACCAGCTCCACCCTGAGCAGCTTCAACAGCTCAACAATTGTTGTTAACACAATGTTCGATCAGTATTAACAGTCCAATGGTCATCTTTCATATCAGTCACAGGTGACGTTGTACGACATCACCTTTACTTTAGTCTGCTGATTATACTTCTGTATAATGTTGGGACAAAATATCGCTATGGTAATATACCGCCGTCCTGACTTCGCTAGGCTGGGCCCAAATATCACTATTTTAATTTACAAATATTTGGCGTTCTAAACAGTTTTGACTTGGCGTGTAACTACTTCATGACTGCTCGCGGTGGTGCTTATGACATGAATGAGGGTTAAATGAAATTAACTGGCCGAAAATGAAGATAATCAGATATCATGATGTATAATTATATGATTATCTTGCAAAATATAAATGATCACAGAATCGCTATATATCGTGATATTATCGCTATCGTGGGCCACGTATCGTATCGTTAGCTCGCCTGCGATTCCCACCCCTACTTCCGTACTTTCACTTAAGTAATTTAAAATGTAGAACGTTTACCTGATATGGAGTATTTTTATTTTAATACTTTAACTCAACACAAGTCAAAATATCTGAGTACTTCTTCCACATGTGTGTATCAGTGTGTCTGTGTGTGTTTGGTCATACGTGCACAGTGCCTGCGCTCACCTCTGGCAGCCCACGCAGAGCACCACGATGAGGATGGTGACGACGAAGGCTGAGGCAGCAGCGATAGCGCCCAGCAGCAGGACCTTGCCGTAGGGAGGAGCCGTGAAGTTCAGCCCGTCCTGCATGGAGGCCATGTGGGAGCGCTGACGCTCACTTGCTCTCACACACACTCACACACACACCCTTACAACTCATGCACGCAGGGAGGTGCCACGGTCGCACTGGGATCTGCAGGGAGAAGGCACAGAGTGAAGCTTAATTACAAAATTATCTAACCTTTACGAAACATTAAGTAGGTTAACAAAGCAGCGGAACCAGAAGTAAAATATTCACGGTGCAGAAGGCAGGAGGGAAGCAGCAGTTTGAAAGACGAGAGGCGAGAATTCCCATCCAGCTCTGAGGCAGTGAAGTGAACAGACATTACGCCTCAGGCATGTGCTTCTGCTTTACCTTGTTGGAGGGATTACCGAGCTTTGTGTGTCACACTTACATGGACATCAACAGCATACCTGCTCACCAACAAAGATTTCAGGTGTGTAGGTCTAAAAGTGAGCTCGCTCTGAGAGTAATCCAACAATTACACATTTATCAGCTGCTTTAAGACTGAGATAAAGCAGAAAATCCTCCATATTTGAACACAGTGTCATGAGAATCCTCATGTTTGTCAGGTAGCAGCGACAGTGCATATGGGTAAATACAAATTTCCTCTTGTTTAACCATTCAAACAAAAACAAACATACATATTGAGAAGGCACAGTGAGTCACAGAGAAGCCGAACATGCCAGCAGGCAGAGGAGCCTGAAACACTGAAGGAGACGAGTATGAAAGCAGAGCGAGCAGACAGAAAACATCTTTTTTTTGCTCCCTGTCTTCTCCTCTCTGCTCGCCAGACTATTTCACATTTGGCAGTGTAATATGTTTCAAATAAACAATAAAAACACAGAGCGGTAACAAAAAGACCAAACAACAAGCCGGTTCTAATCTCTGTCAAATCATGCCATCTGTCTGCCGAGACTGTGTGTTTTCATGTGTGTTTATGTGTGAATGTGACACGCTGAATGACAGACTGCAGGAAACAAACCGCCTGGTTTTACCAAAAATCTGAAGTTTGAGTTGATGATACTTAACTGTCTGTTTATGATCCAAATGTCTTTCATGTATTTACTTAGTTTAAAGCTACAGAAAGACGCTCTATGACGGATCTTAAAGGCAAACTTTTCCTCACTGATGATCAAGTCTGACGCCTCGAACAACGTGCTGATTCCACATAGATCCTTTCCTTCCAGACAGAATTTAATCTTCAAAGTCCAAATGACTTTAACAATCTGTCTGTCGTCTGGTGAACAATGTGCATGTTCCCTGAAAGTTTGCCAAAGCCTCGGACGCCCTCAGACTGCTGCCGCTGCTGCTTTAGGAGAAACCGGCGCATTAGTGAGCATTTCTGAAGCCAACATGTCAATCTAAAGCAGCTCAAATGATCTATCTTAAGCACTGCAGCAGAGATCTGTAAAGTTAGAGGCCTAATAAGGATTTAAGAAACCCGAGCATGAATTTCTGCTCCGCTCTTTCACACAAAAATCATCGGTTCATGACCCTGTAATTTGGTTAATTCCTAATTTCCTCCGGCATGGATTTTGTTGAATTTTGCCAGTCATGCAAAACCTACTTGTGCAATCGAGTCCATTCCTCCACACTGAGCTCACATGTGATCACACAACACTCATTGGAGTCTGATTAAAGAGAAAAGATGCAAGAGTCTATTTTTAAGTGCCCAGGTCTATATTTGTACACCATCTTTTATAGTAGTAAAATCCCTCTGTCTGTATTGCCAATGTATTCTCTAAATCTCGCCAAGACTGGTACCATGCCCAGTAGATTTGCCGTGCTAAATCAGGCACATATCAAACCAACTGTAGCGTAATTTTCCTGTATGTTACACTTAAACGTTGTTCCCATATCCTCCAAACGTGGCATGGATCGTCTCGGAGCTCCCGTGACTTCAGAAAAATTACGCAAAGCATTTGATAGGATTGCAACGTAGTTTCTAGTGTCTGCTGCAGCCATGCTAGCAGCTCTGTGAAGCTGCAGCTAAATGCTAACATCAACATGCTCACAATGACCTGGCTAGCTTGATAATGATTAGCAGGGATAATGTTCACAATCAGTTCAGCATGTTAATTTATAGTGAGTGCTAAACAAAAAGTAAAGCTAGTTTTGCAGGTGTTTTGTGAGTAACCAAAGTGTTGGACAGAAATGATAATTTAGGAGATCGCTTCATTCTCTGGGGGAACAGGAAGTTGTGTGGAAAAGTTATGAAGATATGACAGTCTGAAGTCTGAACCAAAGTGGTCGACGGACAGAGAAATATATAAGCACCTGTAGGTGCACGCTGCTAGCCTAGCTTAAAAGATGCGTGTTCACCGTAGCATTTGTGCATCATAGAAGTGCTCAAAGCGACATTGTAAAAAAAGCTTCAAAAAGTCGTGTTCTTGTGAAATTTGACACTAAACATTAGATCGTCACTCTGATCAGACTTTTTGCCAAATTTTATTTTACTATTTTGACCCCAGAAAGCTGCTGTAGCTGATAAAAGTCACACAGGTCTCACTTGTAGAATTGTTTAACTATGAAGCAGCTGCAGGAATTCTTCTGTTATTGTTAAAAGTAGTTACCATAAAATTCTGTGTATAAGACACTCTTTCAATACATTTTTGTCATCTAAAAAGTGGGCTCCATCCCATGTACCGATGCAACCAATATACCAGTTTTTTATGACCTAGCTAAAGCGTCGTCACAGACATGCACCAACATGATCGCCAGTGCAGCCGCCACCCTCACAACAATCAACGTTACCGTAGCTACCGAGCTTAACGACCGCACCGGTAGCTAGCAGGATTGCAAACTCAATATGGCGAAAACAGAAAAGGGTTATCTATTAAAATATTAGAAATGCTCCTTCTGTCTCAGCCGTCTGTGGGAGGCGTGTCTGTATTTGATTGACAGCTGCTGGCATGCTGAGCTCCGGCAGGGGAACAGGAGACAAAGAACACATGCGTATACAGTAGCCTACATGTGATGCTGACAGTGTATTGTTTTTTATAGTATTGTACAATAGCCTAGTGACCCTACCACTATCTAATACCTCTTTCCATTGGTTGGTACGGCTCCGATCGATTTTGTGTTATATTGGCAAAAGGTGTTGATATCAGTTCCAAACAAGCTGAGTAAATGGATTTTAACTCTGCAGTTCACTGACTGGTCGGAGAGATCTGTCACATGTGCCACTGAACATCCCCTCAATTTCCTACATTGTACCAATGTTTGTGTGTTTGTGTGAAAGTTTCATGCAGAGCTGCTATCGCGATCAGCTAAGAAATCCAACTTTGAGGCGACACTATCTGCTGCCGAGAATGAAACTGAGAGATGTCCCTGCTACCAGAAGTGAGGAGTGCCGAGACCATAGACTGGTGGAGACGTACCATGCAGTGGAAATGCACCCCAACTAAACCAAAGTGACACTCACAGGTATGTTTGCATGCTTCACCTGAGCTAACAAGCTTATCAGTTGGTAGCACTGAACTTTTCCATGGTGAATGATTGTTTGGTTTGCGTATTCAACAAGCTAACGTGCAACACAAGACGTGTTCATGTTTGTTAGTTAGATAAGAAGACTCAGGACAGAGGAAAGCTAATGTTGTTTGTTGTTCACAATGTGTTGTGTAGCCGGCTTCTGTCTGGCTCAGTGTGACATTTGCTCTGTCTCTGATGGACTACATACAGCTTTATGCAAGAACTGATGACAGTATGGATCGATGTTTTTACTTTTTATGTATCGATCATTGAACCGATAAATTGTTCCCTATCATAGACTGTATAAAAAGATGGACGACATAACAGCTCCCTAAAAGTGAAGCCAAACCCTCTCTATCGCCCCCTGCTGACTGGCTGCAGTATCGGTCATAAAGCCCGCCTCCTCCATGTGAACAGATGGGACATGAGTCAAACTATAATATCAAAATACATGTCAAATACATTTTTCTCAAACATGGTTTCTGTCATTATAGCTAGTTCTTATCATGCCGATTTACGTCCAAGTGTTAATTTTTCTGACAAGTTTATTTTTAATTATTTATTTGATGCTGTAAAAAGGATGATTGACAGCTCTGTTAACAAATACGGCTCCTGCAGCTGATCTGTTCCAGGTTAGCAGAGTAGAGGAGGAGCGGCGAGAGGAGACGTAACTAAAACAATCACTACAGTCACTGAAGTTTACATATCTGTGAACGTTAACTTCAGACCAACACAAGAAGCTGTTCTGCTGTTCTTCTTTGCTGAATTTTTTGGGTGAGTTAACTGTTTTGGTTAGCTGAAGTGGCAGCCGATCTCTACTGCGCAGCTCTGGCTCAAATGACGTCACCATCGCAAGATGGCAGCGCCGATCACGGGGGGCATTTTGGCTTCAATTTCGCACACTGAGAGTAGCTGGAGACGCATCGCCCATCTATATAGTCATTGTTATCTAATGTATCGTCACACCTTTAGTTGGTAACTGCTTTTCTATTAATACAGACAGACAAGAGACATGACAGAAGTTTATTGCGCTCTAAGTGGTCGAAGTTGGCAACTCTAACTGACTGATCCGACCACGAACACAACTGTTCTCAACATGAAATCCAATTTGCACCAAGTTTCCCACACGGACGTCTCTGCTGTTCTTTGCAGGCTATCTGTAGTTTTCCTCCTGCTGTCCTCACACCAACACAACTGTTTCCTTTCCTCATTTAAAGAACCTCATGTCAGATACTAATAATGTGTTCTGTGATCAATAAGTCACATTTCTTGTACTGGATTTCCCACATAATTGCAGAGGTCTTTGAACATGTCCTAATAAAGTGACTGCAGCAGGGAACATGTTTTCCCAGCATGTCTGTCAAAAGTGTTTTGGTGTAAATTTAACAGCAGCCAGCAAACATGTCAGAGATTTCACACGCTGTGACCTGCTTTTAATGCCACCGATTCATCTCGCAGAGCCTCACCTCCAACACAACAGCTCCTGAGTGAGTCTCAGATAGTACGCTGGATTTAAAGAAATATACACACCTATGACGAAACGAGCATTTAAATCACAGTTGCAACAGTGTCAGAGTAATTATATTTGTGCTGATTTGACAATAGAGCGGAGAAGAGAGG
The DNA here is from genome assembly GCF_022749685.1 of Semicossyphus pulcher. NCBI lineage: Eukaryota > Metazoa > Chordata > Actinopteri > Labriformes > Labridae > Semicossyphus > Semicossyphus pulcher. The sequence goes on from NW_027211637.1 coordinate 25,616,258, forward strand.
AGATGGAGAGGGTAATGAGAGAGAAGAAAGGGGAAAGGTGTAGGTGTGGAGGAGAAGAAAGGAGAGAGGACGGGAGGAAGACGAGCGTGGGAGTCCTGTGGCAGGTGTTTGAAGACGCTGAAAGCAGATGATGAGAAGAGGCTGTCACATTTCCTAAAAAGGATTCCTTCCTTTCCTTTTCCTTCCCCGTTTCAATCAGTGTGTCCACACGCCTCCCCACCCATCCCTCTCCCCCACCCCTCTCTCCCCCCTGCCTCCGCCTGCGGTGTTCAGCGAGAGTGACGCCTCAGCACTGCAGTGTAATCTCTGGCCCTCGAGCTGCCTCGTCAGAGCCAACCAATTGGACGTAGCGCTCAGAGGAAGAGAAAGGAACGGCCCTCCCCCCGGCAGCTTTCCCTGCTAAACAAAGCCCCCCCTCCCTCAGCCACAGAGACCCCCCCCCTGCCTGTGGAGCTCAGTGGGCCTGTTACAAACTACCAGTGAATACCTGCAGGAGAAGATTTGCCAGGTGTTGCCCTGAGCGTGTATCTCTGACCAGAGGGCCACTTACACCGAGGAGGGGCTACATGTCGGGGACGCTGGAGCTCCTCTGGTTTCTTTACTGATCGCACTGTTCGATAAGTTTAACAAAGTTCATTCTTTATCTTTGGGAACACGTATAAAGACGGTAAGATGTGTCTGAAAGCTCTAAAAGCCAGTAAGTTGAGTCAGAACACAGGTGACTCTAACGTCTGATGATTGGGTTGATTATTGATTCATCTGCCAACTTTTTTTTTTTGATAAATCGTTTGGTCTTTAAAACACCAAAGCCCGGAGCCACGTCTTCAGTCTGGCTGTCACAAAAGACAAAGCAACAGCAACAACTTTCAGGAACAAGAAGCTGGAACGGAGGAACTTCTGACTTGTTTTGATCGACTAATCGATGAATAAAACAACTGCTGCAGCGCCGTGAATGGATTAAAGTTTTGGTCAGAACAGCAGCAACGTTGTGATGAAGTCGGCAACTATTACGATAATCGGTAAATTGCTTAAAGACCCCCTGCAGTGAAAAATGTGTAACCTTGTAAACATCTCCATGTGGTGTTCTTCATGTGCTACAAGACATATCAGGGACAACATGAGCAGTCATCTCCATGGCTGGGCCTGTCTGCTTTTAAACTGCAGTGTACCAAGGACAGGCTGAACAACACGTTTTCAGATTGGCAGGGTTTGTGACATCACAAACCTAAGGAGCCAATCCCGTTAATGGACGGGGTGACGCTATGCATATCATTATGTGTAATATGGCAACCACTTTGGTGGTGCGCGAACCAGCTGTAACCGCCATCGTCATTTTTGCAAACTCACTACTGACTACTAACGTTAACATTACTGCTACTAATTACTACATTTCAAGCTAGCTAAGTTTCAACAAGTTGCCACTAAACGATGGCAGAGACGTGTTTTGTTTTCGCGACAGAGGGGGCGGTTGTAAATTCAGTCATAGTTTGCAGATTGAGGGATTTTTAATGAGGGAGAAGGAAGAGATGACTTGGGAGGATTTTTACAAGGTAATTAAATGTGTTTTGAAAAAACATATCAGACACAATTTATTATTTCAAGCAGAGCATTTTACATGTCTTAAAACATGACTGGAGCTGGTCGTTGAGTGATCTTTCCAGGTAAGTTGATACAAATCGATCTGACTGTCTGATCCTTTTTGATTTTAAGAATTGATCAAAGAATCACGTACACTATAAAACGTAGGCTAACGAAATAGTATCAAACTCATGTCACAATGTGAAATCTTCTTATTGCTCGATGCTTCCAATCAAACAGTCCAAACCCCAAAGGTATCTAGTTTACTTTGATATAAAGCAGGAAGAAAGAGCTCAAACTAGAGGACAGTCAGTGTTTTTGTTATGAATTTCTGTCTGATCGATTAACAGATTTACCGACTGATTGTTTCAGCTCTGAAGTCTTTTGAGAATCTGCGGTTTCCTTGTCTTACATTTGATCAAACCGTCTCTCTTTGGAGTTTAAACAGTTTGCCAGGCAATGCGTGATAAAGCTCTGATCTCTGATGTTTTGTACACAAAAAGATGAATCGGGTTCATAAAGAAAACAAGTGTCAGCTTTAGATGACTGAATAAGAGACAAAAACACGTCACCTGTTGACTTGGATCTCATCAATTACACGTCTGTAAAGGAAGTGTGCTCGGAAACCAACCAGCCAATCAGATCATGAAGCAACCAGAGAATAAAACATAATAAATAAAGCCAAACAAAGCTCTTCCTCTAACTCCGAACAATAAAGGAAATGTTCTGTTTTAAGGCTATAACATCAAACAAGAAATTATGTTGTAATCCTCATAAAAAAAAGCTATTTTCAGGAACACATTCAGCCCCACAGTGCTGAAACAAACACCAGCAGGCTTTTAATTTTCTAGGAACAGACTCTGCATTTACATTTGTGTTTATTATTAATAACACTGGACCTCGTTTCCACAAACCAGGCCGAACAGTCAGCCAGCAGCGGCCTCTGTGCCGAATCTGCCCAGGTTTTGATCAAACCACCTGGGAGTTCATGTGGAGCAGAAACCTCACCCTCTGTGTGACACAAATAACAGCGATGTGTGTGTGTGTGTGTGTGTGTGTGTGAGGGGGGAGAGACGGGGGGGAGAGAGAGGGAGGCTGCTATTGTGTGAGAATGTGAATTAGGTCAAATGTTTGCTTGCAACAACGATTAACCATGCCCCTGTGAGGAAGAAAGCTGGAGCCTGTGTGGAAGAGGAGGCTCTGTCTTTATCTGAGCCACGCCGCCTCTGATACAAACACCGCCTGACATTATTCACAGCAAATTAGTGGATAATTATAATTTCTTGTGATCACATTATTCACATCCTCTCCAGCAGCTTTGGCAGCGAGAGAGAGACCCTGAAACAGGCCGAAAACAACAACAGAGAAGCTGGAAGTTAACGGGAAATCGTCCCCTCTCTCATGTGTTTGCGCTCTGTTTGGAGCAATAAAGAAATCCTGCATGTGGTGCTCCGTGTCAGGGGAGGCTGTGTGAATGTGTGGCTCATGATGGCACCCACTCAGGAGGCATCAATCACCGCTGGGTGACGGTTCTCTGGGCGCTGACACCTCAAACTGCAGAGATGCTCGTGACAACAGGTTACAAATGAAGCCGGCTGAGACAGGAAGCCATGCAGGGTGTGAGCTGGGGTTAAAAAAATAAGATGCTCATGCAGGTGGAGGCTCAGAAAAGGAGGAATTTCAGGCTTTTAACAGGGTTTTGTTTCATTACGCCTGTAGCAACTGATTTTTTCCCCCCTTTCTCTAATCATCAAAGCGTTTCCGATTCATTTCCAGATCAAAGTGAGGCTGGTGGAGGATGTTGTGTCCCTGAGGTCAGCTGGCAACTTACACGACAAAGCCAGATCCCCACACCCCCCTATTTATGAGTAAGGGATGGAGGAGGAGGAGGGGGGAGGAAAGGGAGGGTGGAGGGGCTGCAAATGTTAACGGAAGGTCTAACGTTAATTATCTTTATGCCTCACAGTCGGCAGGGATGTTGCACATGCAGGGAAAACATGATTGGAGGCTGTGTGCGCCTTCCTCTCTGCAAATCACAATGACTTTCTCAGATGAATGCGTTAATTTGGGGGTTTAAATCGTAAAAAAAAGGGCAATGCAGTAACACTAAAGGTGGGTGCACACGTGTCTGTGTTAAATGTATGACCAGGGAGGAATAGGCACAAAGGAAAGACGCACAGCATACATGTTTCCGGGATGAATGAAGGATGCTGAGTGCTAAATGCGCGTGCAGCTTATCGACCTGAATCTATAGGCACATATGAATGATCCTCACCCCTCCTCCCCCTCCTCCCTCCAGCCTGTCACATAGCCACGGGCACAGAGCATTGCGCTATAGCATCCCCTGTACTCACTCAGATCAGGGATTTTGGGAGGCGCAGCGTCAACCCTGGTCGCTTCCCTCTTCTTCCTCTCGCAGCATAATCAATCACGGGCGATAACGCGGCTTTCTCGGGCTTCACAAAACACGAATGCAGCATATTTCGCATGTGACATCCTCCGAGCAGCCCGCTGACCCCCTCGTGCGCCCCTGTCCGCGCGCCTCTGCTCCCCCAGCCAGAAGGGAGGCTGGGAAGTGCCTGTCTGCCTCTGCTGCTGCTACCACCGCTGCTGTATCTCCAGTTTTATCTCCAATGCCAGGTTTTTCTCCTCCACAGTCCCTCAAGCCCCCTCCATCTGTACTCGCATCCCCTCGGCTCAGCTACTGTGCTTCCATGTGACAGGCAGAGCTGGAGACCCCCCAATTTTTGCGCTTCGTCTTTTGATTCTAGCGTCATCGCTCGGTAGGACGGGGAAGTGCGCGTGATAAATGGGCTGAATCCGGTTTGAGAGGATTTCTCAGTCAATGCAAAAGGTGCACGAGGATGTGATTAATTTCCCAGCCTGATATAAAGACCGTTTAGAGACTGTATGCCGCATTTTGGAGACCCAGCCTCGTCTAAATTACACTGTCCGGTGCCTTTTTTTGCACAAGCAATAAAATGATCATGACCTGTTGAAATTATTATTTATTTGTTTTTATTTTATTTCCTAAAAAAAAACATGGTTCATGTATGAAACAAGAACATGATATACCATAACTGTTTTTTATACCATAGAAGAAGAGTTCGTCAAGTAAAGCAACAACAGGTCAAACTGTTGATTGAAGTGAAACCCTCAAAGATCATAACCCTTATAAGATCACTAATAACCCAGTGTGACCTCTTTTAACACGTTTACATTTTTACTTTAATAAAAGTTGGACCAAATGTGAATTCAGAGACTTTAATATCATATTTTTTGTCTTATTTATAAGTTAAATGTATAAAAAACATCAAAGTAGGCCAGCTGTTCTTCGGTGTAGCTTGTTTTAACCTTGCCAATCTCACACACCTTTACCTCCACCTCTCTACCACCACCTACCGGCGACTTCTGAGCATCATAGAGGTGCAACCACCTATCAGGGTGCAGAGGACGGTGTTGCTGTATGACGGTCGATCCGTGCCACAGTGAGGGAGAAACAGAAGGATTATACAGTAGGAGAGGGGTCTTCTAAAGGGGTTCAAATGGAGACAGTTGTGCTGACAGATGAAAGCATCATTTGTTTCAGTTAAAGGCCGATAACACGAGTGTGGCGTTGTTATAGTGGGGGGTCAGGCTGTAAGATTTTGACACATGGGACTTTGTTGCTTTTAATACGATGTCACCTGACTTCCTCCTATGCTTCTCTCCTGTCATAAGCACTAAGGCCACTAGTAGTCGCCTCCTTAATGTGTGTGTCTCTCCTAAGTGGCAAACTCAGGGACGGAGAATTTAAGCCAGCATCAAAAACCAAAAACTGCAGTTCCTCAAATGGCCACTTGAGGCTGGCTCCAAAGGTGAGTCACTCGCTATCAGGCCCCATGTTGAACTGGCTTTAACATGTTTACAGCCTGGTATAAAAAGTGGTCATGGTCTCATTTGCTAACTTCTCTATTCATTAGCAAAAATACTTAGCTTATATATTTTTTTTATCTTACTCTGCCTTCAAATTAAAGTTAAGTGTAATTCGAGGAGTAGTCGCTTTGAGTGACAGGTGGATGCTGCTGGCTGTCAGCTAGGTGTCACATCAGCTAATTCACTTACTGAATTTAATCTCCCGGTTTGTAGCGTTGCGGGGTAGCTAGACGGACGGAAGGAGAACGAGGAAGAGCCGATGTGCTCAACAGAGCCCAGATTTATTTCCGTGCCGCAGCAACAGCTAACTCCAGATTGAGGTGTCTCCAGAAAAACAACAAACAGGTTGGCTAGCTGCTTTTCTCCTTAGCTCTCGCTCGCTCAACATGCGTCTTCTCCTCACAAACGCTTTCTCTGTACTTGTCTTTTCATCTTGTTCAGTTGTAAGCATACATTGTTATATTTGTGCCTGATAACAACTAAATTGTCTGTCCATAATGTTAAAGTGGATGGATATTAATATTTATCGGCATTTTCTTTTGCCAGTTGTCTGGAGAAACAATTAAAATTTGCTTAACTCTTAGATGGAACCTGGCTAAAATAGCTCCCACGGTTTCACCTAGCATCACAGACATGATTATCCATTAGCAAAAAGGCCACACAGCATCCTGAACCTGCTGTCCCTCGGGGTTTCCCCTCTTAAGCGTGTTGTGGCATGAATCGCCCCTCATACAGCCTCCCCTCCCCCTCCTCCGTAGTTTCCACAGCAGGGGCAGCCTACGTGTTTTCCTCATGAGGTGAAGTGCGCGGTGCGTTTCCTCTCACGTCTGGCAATGGAACCAAAGCTTCGCAGGTTTTTCCCCTGTGTCTGAGCAGTTTTTAAAATCCAGTCTCTTCACTGCTGTTATCTTCATCTTCATCATCTTCAGAGCCAGCGGGAGCAGAGAGGAGAAGATGGGCTGCTGCTCGGCACGATGCATGCTGATCCTCCTGTGCTGTGTGCAGTTGGTAAGATGTTTTTCTCTCTCATGATGCTTTGATTTACGCACATCAGGTCAGCTGCAACTTTAAACCTCTGGTGCTACTTGGAAAGCAGCTTTTGAAATTTTTTTGAAAACCACTAGAAATTACACACAAAATCACAACTTTTAAAGAACTAAATACCTGCAAAAACTTGTGATTGATTTCAAACTAAAGTTCCTTTGTTGGTGCCTTAAAGTATCATGATCTTTAGTATAAAACCATACATTTATACTTGGGCTTATAGTTCTTGAATTGTAATCAAAATCAAGTTGAGTACCTGTTAAACTTTGGTGTTTCATTTGATGACCTTTCATTCACATTGTTATGATAAACTTAGGTGTCTGTGATCATCTGCAAGCTGAAATAAAATCTAAGAAAGCTGATTAGTCTGTAAATTGATTTATTGAGAAACAGAAAGATAGTTGGCAACATTTTTGAGAAACTTAAGTGATTGTTTGAGTATTTTTTTAAAGCAAAAAACGCCAAATTTAACTTCTTTCAGTTTCTAAAATGTGATTTTTTGCTTGTTTTCTTGCAAATCTGATGCAGGAAACTGAATATCTTTAGGTCTGTTTTTCAAACAAAACAAGCCATTTGAAGACATAGGGATGTTATTCTGACATTTTCATAGTGAATGCACCAAACAGTTGGAGGATGCTGTATATTGATACTGATAATAGTCATAAGAAACAGATTTTTAATGAGCCGTGTTAATAGTTAGCTCGCTGTAGCCGGAGCTGTAATGAAAAGCAGTGACCGCCCACCACTACAACCTCCACAATGAAGGGCTGCACCCACTTTGTCCTCCTCTGTGTTTCCCACCCTGCCCTCCCCCCTTCATGACAGACTGGGGCTTCGACCTCAGAGGACACAACACCTCAGGCCTGCCTTTTTACCCAGCATGCTTTGTCCCCCTTGGCTCAGTTGCCTTGACAACTCCTACTAATGAAAAATACAACCGTGGGGGACGCAGAAAGAGATCACGTCTGACAAACAGGTGTTGATTTATAAGTCATGATTTGTGCTTGTGTTCCTGTCGACCCTCCAGATGACTGCGCTAGAGAGGCAGGTGTTCGACTTCCTGGGCTACCAGTGGGCTCCCATCATGATCAACTTCTTCCACATCATCGCGGTCATCCTCGGCCTGTTCGGTGTCATCCAGTGCAGAACGCGCTACATTGTAATGGTGAGGGAACTGTTCAAAAAGTGTGTTATAGCAGCACATACTGAATGATTGTTCCTGTTTCACTTATTTTGCATTTATTGGGAATAGTTTGACATTTTAGGAAACACGCCTATTCGATTTCTTCTTAAGAGTTAGATGAGAATAATCATCATATATCTGTTTGTTAGATTGAAGGCAACAGCCTGCATCTAAGCCGCATAGCTTAGCTTAGCATTGAGACTAGAAACAGCTGGTCAAATAGATACATAATCTGCTAATTTGTGTCTCTAACATCACTACTTAGGTTATATCTGATTTGTTTATTCTGGTAACAGTTGTTGACCAGCAAAGACTCCAGGAAGTTATTAAACCCCCCTAATTACCCCTCATAAAATGGCAATTAGAAGTTGTAACACTTTGTCTTTGGCTTGCACTATACAAACAAGATATAGTCAGTGTGTTAATCAAAGGAACTAATGTGTGCTTGCAGAAGAATTTGCTACTATTGTATCAAGAAGACCAGGCTAGCAGCGTCCCTTTTTTCAGTCTTAATGCTAAGCTAAGCTAACCATCTCCTCCTCCCTGGCTGCAGCTTCATATTTAGTCTACGTGCACAAGGGCGGTACCATCCTTCTCAGCTAACTCTCTGCAACAACATGAAAAGTGTATTTCCAAGAAGTCAAACTATTACAGCTTTTCAGCCCCCCATGATGATGCAGAGAGATTTTTTTTAAACTTTATTTAAACCTGACAAATGTGTAAGAAGGTCATGAACGAATGATGATAACAAAACACCAAGGAAAAGAAGAGATAAAACATGAAGTTCATGAGGTTATTAGATCAGATATCTGATATGTGTTTGTGTGAATGGAGGATTGTGTACTACAAGGATGAGAGCTGAGTTTTACTACATAAAGAAAAAAGACAATAACAACAAACGCCTCCTCTGTCAACACCTTTTTTTTTATAGTAATACTATAAAGCAGTGACAGACCAGATTGTTTCATTCAGATTGTTTCATTTGAAGAATTCCTGAGGCAAAAAAAGGAGTATTTAGATAGTTTGTCTTTCCTCTCTCTTTAATCTTTCTTTGACGTCTCACATTTATCTCGTGAACATTCAGAAAAAGAGGATTTGTTCAGCTAAAAAAAGAAGAGCTGATTGTGTTGAATAGTTTGATTTATTTCCCTTCTATCGTCGTGTCTTTGTTTCCTCAGTACCTGCTGTGGACGATGCTGTGGATTGGCTGGAATGTCTTTGTGAGCTGTCTGTACCTGGATTTGGGAGGGCTTTCAAAGGTGAGTCTAATGGTCACGTTTAGTGTCACATAATTAAAGGCCCCACGAGTCCTCAGCTCCTAAACACAGTGTTCAGCTCTGTTAATGTTTCAGACCTGCATCACATGAAAACACTTCTTTACTGTAAGTTTATGTTCTCAGATACAGAACGTTTAGTGACATTAAGTGACATATGGTTGTTTATGTCCCACATATGTTCACAGGAAAGCATATATATCTTAAGCTCTTTTGTCTTGATTGATAAAGACTTGTTTATACTAATGAACTAATTCTAACGTAGTTTTCTGAATTGACGAATGTCTTATAAACGGAGTATTAAATACAAAACATTTTCTGGTTTGAGCTTCACAAGAACAACATTTTTTAATAATTGGACTGTAACAGTTTTGTGACCAAGTCATCTTTGCTCAAGTCCCAAGTTAGTGTCAAGTCATTTGGTCCAAGTCTCAAGCAAGTCTCCAGTCATTTTTTCTTGGGCAAGTCAAGTCACAGCTTATGTTAAGTCAAGTCAAGTCAAGTCGAGTCCTTAGTAAGGCAAGTCAGGTCACTGTTTTTCCACCCAAGATCCAGCACTCTTACCTGTAGTATCCGGTCTTTATAAAGAGAAAAGACAAGGTGTTAGCAGCCTGTCTAATAATGATATTATTGGCCAATTTATATGACCTGTTCAAAAAGTATGACAGTGACTTGTATCTGTATTATCTTGGCACAGACGCAGCCATGATGATGGTCTGCTCTGAGACAGTATTGAGTAGTAATGAGTACAACTGATGAGGCTAATCTTTTTGACTGACAGCCAGTCCTCCAATCATGACAGTCACATACGGGGAGCTTTTTGAGTCGTCCAATCATGATTCCCAGTTTGCACTGCATACATGATAGTTAGACAGAAACATTGAATTTGATCATTTTATATTTAACAACTAACATTCAAACTTCTGAACGCACTCAAGTCATCCAAGTCATCACACCTCAAGTCCACGTCGAGTCTCAAGTCATTTATTTTTTGTTAAGTTGCAATTCATCGAAACAGTGACTCGAGTCCAAGTCACCAAGTCTCAAGTCCTCATCTCTGGACTGTAATTTAAAACCTTTTATTTTACTGATTATTAGCCTGAAGATGTAATTTTAAAACATCTAAGGGATCTAATAACTTCAGATGGTCATGTGTTATTTTTTTGTTAATATTAATACTTGTCTCGTAGGGCAGAACAATGAATCGAAATGTTATCTGAATCCCAGGAGGCGCAGTAATTTGTTAAAGGTGAAATGTGTGTCAAAATTCCTTTTTAACGTAAATATTGTGCTGCAGAGATGCTCTGGTCTACACATCATACACAGACGTATTCAGTGAAAATGAGAATAATGATCTAGAAATTATCCTTTTAATATCGCAAATCACATCAAAATTGTAATAAGTCAGAATAATCACAATTACATATTTTATATTTTACAGGCAGGATACTTTTGATTAGCCTTGCTAGAAGAAAGGGATGGATAGAAACCAGAATCTGCAACCTTTGCAATGTTTAAGAGAGGAGTGTTTTATTTAGTTAAGAAAGCAAGCATCATGAATTATAGAGAAATGTTTTTAAAAGTATTCTTTAAACCACTTGTCTTTATTTAGATCATTTTCTTATTATTTGCCAGAACTGACAAAGAGTTACGTGTAACAAGTTGCCTATTTTCGCTGCTTTTGTTAAAGAAGTGTTTGTTGTACTTTAGCACTGCTGTGCTGCTGTGCTCCATACCATGTGATCTGTGATGTATGATGTTAACAGTGGGTACATTAAGTGAAGAAATCATTCATTTCATGCTGTTATACTTTTTAATCGTAATTCCAGTTTGGTCTGTTTCTACAGAATGTATTAAACTAATAACTTGATTATATAACAGCAGTTTTAAAATTTCACCTTGGACTGATGACTGTGTAGTAAAGCTTAAATCTGTGCGGACAGTTTTACACACAAGGGTTTTTTTGCTCTTGCGTTGCCCCTGCTCAAAATACGACTAAAATTCAACTAAATTCTTCATCATAATAAAATCAGTGCCTGTAGTGGCCCCAGACAGGAAGTGAGGCACACGCTAACCATATCATGTTCACACTACAGCTGATCCTTGTTGCAGATCAGATTTCACTCTGATCTTTTTTTAGAAGTGATCTGATACTTTCTGCCTCTCACAGTGTGACAGAGCAGAAACATAACTAAGAACCCGAGAGCTAAAAAAACAGACGTCTCTTCTGCAGGACAGCGACATACTCTCCCTGGGAGTATCGTCCCATCGCTCGTGGTGGAGGGACAACGGGCCGGGCTGTGAGAGGGATGGTCTCACTTCTGCTGGGTGGCAGAACCAGCAGAACCAGCAGAACCCGGAGCTGAGCACCGTGCTGAGCTGCTGGTTAGAGTACCAGTACATCGAGGTCCTGCACTGCATCGTCCAGCTCCTCCTAGCTGTGAGTCTCTGCCACTGTTGGCTGTCACACTTTAATAACTAAAACTTTCTTAAGTCTTGTGTCGTACATGCAGTGGTAGTAAAAGTACTTATATTACACAGTAAGAATACTCTAGGACTCCTGCATTAGAAATGTTACTGCAGCTAAAGCATATAAATAGTTCAAAATCTTACTTAACTAAAAGTTTAAGTATTCTGTTCAGAATAATCTCCCCAAAACTCATATGGATGTTACATTTATAAATTAATTAAAATAATGTTCAGTAAATATAAAAAATGTTAAATATTGGCCTAAATTATAACTAAATTGGATCCAATTTATTAAAAGCTTCAACGTCTTATTTATTAGTCGAATTTTTTTCTTTTTAATTTTCTTTTATTGGAGTTGAAGAGCAACAAATACAAATCGACTGTTTCAGCTGCACTTATATATATATAGAGAGAGAGAGAGAGTTTGGCTTTTTAATTTACAACAAAACATCATATTTTATCATCTTTGCTTATATGTTGTATGTTAAAATCTTAATTTGTAAAGTAACTGAGATTTTCAGATAATTTATTTGTAGTAAAAGAATAATTTTTCCCTCTGAAATGTGAAGTAGTAGAAGAAGGAAGTAACATTAAAATAAAAAAAAAAAGACAGTAAGTTTTACTTAAGTACAGCACTTGAGTAAATGTACTTAGTTACTTTCAAGCACCGCATAGATTACTGTTTAAGTTTCATAACACAAAACAAGTCAAAATATCAACAGAATTAATCAATGATGCTTTAAAAACTTTGATTGAAAACCATTATAACCATTTAATATTGTTTTTTTTTTATTGCATCTGCACAAACAGGAATGTAGTACTGCCTAGCAACAGCGCCAGTCCTTGATCATTTAATAATGGCAAAACATTATTACACCAAAATGTGGTGGTGGAGAGCGTGTGTTGCTACATCTGTAGTTTCTAATATCATGTATGCATTTATTTATTGAGATACTATAACTTCTGTTTTTACACAAATCCACTTGTGAAATGTAGAATAGCTTCTGAAGTTGCATCAATACACCGAATCATTTAAAATATGCATCATTCATTTTTCTTTACTGGATGTGTACTCAGAGTTTTTTTTAAATTTTCAATTACATTTAAACAACTTTATGTATCACTGAAAGAGAAATCTTGTGCAGCAGCTCGCAGCCCAGATCAAACGATTCAAACACAGTAGATATTGCATAGAACAGTTCTGTTACTCACAAAACAAAGAGATTTAAAGCTAAAAGTTCGATCAGCCTGACGTAGTGACTCTGCTTTAGATCATTACACTTACTTTATGAAGGTAATAAACGGCTTAACATTATGACTCATCACAGATTTGACGAATAACATAAACAAAGCAGCTAAATGGAGCTAAGCAATCATTGTTTCTTTACACGTGCTTTTCCATGTCATGTAAATAATAACCTCTAAACTCATTTACCTTAAATGTGTTGATTAAATTTTTCCAAAGAATGCTTTGTGACCAAAAATGTGCTTTTAAACATAAAAAAATAACATTTAAAAATCTTTTTGTTACTGCATGTGATTTACTTTTACATGTTTATGTAAATGTTCACAGCTCATGGGATTTCTTTACGCCTGCTACATCGTCAGCACCGTCTCAGATGAGGAGGACAGCTGTAAGTATGCACCTGATGAATGACAGGAACTATTTTGTTTGACATATATCATTGATCTCACAGATACTCTCAATGTTTATTTTACATGTTATGTATTTCATTCATTCATTTAAAGATAAAATAATGCTTTCTACAACATTTTCCAATCAATTTTGTTTGACATTTTAAAATCAAGGTTGATTTGCATTGTATCATTTATTATTTATTTCCTTTCCCTGTTTATTTTAGTTAATTTCATTGGTGAATATCATCATCCATCCAAACCGTCTCAGTTGTTCTTCTAGGGTAAAGAACTGCAGGTAGGTTTACTGACATTATTCCCAATACCTATTTATTCCACCTACTGTTTTTGGATTTTCCCCCATCGTATTTGTGCAACATATGATGTATTTTATTGTTCTCTATTTTTTCTTAGATTATAAATGATCATAAAAATGAAGCGATGGAGAAAAAGCAGAGAAGGAGCCGCGCAGAAGTGGAGACAACTTTGAAGGGTCATTGTTGTTACAGCTTTGGCTGGGATGTCAATAAAACATCAGTCCCAGATGCTGAACCTCGCTGTGAACTGTACTGTACACGTCCGGAGTCAAGAAGGGAATTTCCAGAATATCACTGTGCAAGAAGTCTTTGCTTCTTTCAGGAAGTTTATTTCCACAGGCCTAAATTACTGTAAATCTACCTCTCTGTGAGTGTGTGCGCACACGTGTGTATGTGAGAAAGAAAAAGAAACCACTATACTAAGCACTCGTATATAAAGAAAAGTATGATTTGAAAGATGTAAATATGTAGCTTTCTATCTGATGTTTTGTGTATAAATTATTTGTGTCATTTCAGTTAAAATCCACCATGTGACCTCATTTCAGTTTGTGACCACCATGTGTTGTGTGTTATATAATTCACTTAAATAAACCACATCTAAAACAAAGCTTGTATTGGGGGAATTGAACACGTTTATTTATTTTTAAATATTTAGCTTTAAGCATTGACTGTCTATGGCTGCATTTCTCTGCTATTGATGTCTCTATTCTACTTCTGATATTTTTTCCTTCTTAGAAACAATTCTGCACTGCAACAATGTTTTAAAATTAAGTATTAGTCGACATTTTGAAAGCTTGAATATTGTTAAAATTGTGTTTTTTAATTCGTAATAGATATGTCAACACGGGCACTGAAAATGTACCGAATTGCTGCTGCTAGGTAGCCGCAGACGCGTCGTTTACGTCACCGACGTCATTTCCGGCCCTCAGAACCCGGATGAAGCTGCCATTGGGGCAAGTGAGCAGGGCCACCGAGGCTGGTTGGATTTTAATTTAACGGTGAGGGGGTCGGAGCGGATTGAAGCCCCGCTGGATTAATGTGGACAGGACAGTGCGGAGCGCTAGCAGGGCTACGACGAGCAAACTGTCTTTACCGAGCAGAGACCCCGGCTAACAGCCGCTGCTAACTGTGTTTAACTGTTAGCAAAGTAACGCGGAGCAGAGAAACAGCTTCTCCAGCTATTAGCCTTTCTACACAGCGGAGTTTGTGCTGCTCATCACACACTGTACGTCTTGACAGGGCTTCAGGCTAACACAACACCTGGTAGATGAATGATGTCTGCCGCTAGCATTGACCCTCAGGTAAGCAGCGAGGAGAAACGCTCGGTTTAGGTTTTTTATTTCTACAAAGAGGCGAGATGTGCGATGTGTGCATCCCACTCTGAAGACGATGCCACCAGCTAGTCAGCTAGTTAGCCAACTGAGAGGGGAGGTTAGCAAGAAAACTGGTCTCTGCTGGTAACCAAAGGCCTGGACCACAGCTTCCAGTAGGCACCTGTCTGGGAAATGTTTGCACAACACCATGCCCAGCGCCTTTTCCTGTATGTTCTGTATCATCTAGTATTTTAGAGGCGATGTCTTTATCAATGTGCAGCTAGGATGATGTGTGATGCTTAAGAAAAACAACAAGACCCATGCAAGCTGATTTTCATTTCTCCTTCCACATGCATTCTTCCTTTTATTGTGGCCACTAAGACATCGAAAGGACAAGATGCAAGCAAAGGTAAGAGAAAAATGTCACCTCTTGGACGACCAGATGTTCCTGTTTCTTAAGATGTAATATTAGCATACTACGTGTCTGACCCACTAAACCTACCCAAGTTCTGTTGTTGCCCTTATGTAATCACATAAACTATAATAACATCCCCATCGTTTCAAAATGTCTCAGGATCATTGCATATTTTATGTTTTATAGTTTTATGTAGTAATAAATATACATCATTGTTGAAAAACAGCATATCTATGGAAAACACCTCACATTGAAAAGGTCAGCAGCTCTAAAGGTTAAGTTAATTCAGCAGGCCATAACTGCAGACGCAGACAGGAAAAACGGTTTTGAATCGTGATACAACACTAAACAATAATCATGTTGACCAACCGTGAACCTTTTTGTTTAATTCTCCGTAAACTTGTGTCTTTTGAAAGGAGTTTGTGCACCTTCTGATGGTCTGTTTGCTTTAGCACCATTTCTATGGAATAGTCTATGATATTTTAATAAAAAGCTGTGCAGCACAGACATTAATTTGGAGGTATCTGTTTAAATTCCAATGTCCAGCTTATACAGCAGTTTCATTACATTGCAGCCTTTCCAGTCTCGGTGCAGAATGGCTCCCTCCACCAGAAGGATACTGTCCATGATAATGACTTTGAGCCTTATCTCACCGGACAGTCTAATCAGGTAGGAAACACCTTACTATCTCTCTTATTAAAAAATAATCACTTTTATTAATTAATGCTGCATTTTGTTGCCATAATAAACCATCCAACTCTGTTTCTGTTAATAGAATAACAGCTATCAGTCCATGACAGACCCGTACCTGTCCAGCTACTATGCTCCCTCCATTGGATTTCCTTACCCTCTCAGTGAGGCTCCATGGTCCACAGGAGGTGACCCACCGATTCCCTACCTGACACCCTACGCCCCCCTCAGCAATGGAGACCACCACTTCATGCACGACACGGTGTTCGGGCAGCCGGGGGGGCTCAGCAGCAGCATCTACCCTCACAGGTTTAACTTTTTCCCCGAGAACCCGGCCTTCTCCGCCTGGGGCACCAGCGGCTCTCAGGGCCAGCAGACTCAGAGCTCAGCTTACGGGGGGAGTTACAGCTACCCCCCCAGCTCTCTCGGAGGCACCCTGGTCCCTGATGGCCAGACTGGTTTCCATAGCGACACCCTGAGCAAGGCTCCAGGTATGAACAGCCTGGAGCAAGGCATGCTGGGCCTAAAAATAGGAGGGGATGTGACAGGAAGTGGCTCTGGTGTGAAGAGTGCAGGCTCTGTGATCGGTGGCGGTGGCAGTGTAGCTGCAGCTGTTGCCACGGGAAACGGCGGCACACCAATAGGAATGCCCCCTCCGAAACCGACATCGTGGGCTGCTATCGCTAGTAAACCTGCCAAGCTGCAGCAACAAAAGACCAAGAACAAACCTGGAACGCCCCTATCTGGAGGAGCTCTGCCTCCAGCCGCCATTAAACACAACATGGACATTGATACATGGGATAATAAAGGGACTCTAACCAAGATGGCCCCTCCTCTGCCCCCCCATCACCACCATCACCATCACCAGCACCAGCCCCAGATTCACTCCCACGCTGCCAGCCTCATACCCCCCCTCCAGCAGTCCATACAGTCTGCCCAGTCTCTGGTGCAGCAGATGACCATGCAGGGTCCTCCACCTCCTCCTCCTCAGTCCTATCAGAACCATAACTCCGCCCCGACACCTCAGACCCGCTGGGTGGCCCCACGCAACCGCAACTTGTGCTATGGCGGAGGAAGCTTGGACAGCAGCGGCTCCTCTAACGGCGGTGGTGTTGGTAACGGAGGTGGAGGGGGTGGGGGTGTTCCTTCAGAGCCCGGATCAGAGTCCCACCCCGTGCTGGAGAAGCTGCGAGCGGCGCACAGCTACAACCCGAAGGAGTTTGACTGGAACCTGAAAAACGGTCGCGTGTTCATCATCAAGAGCTACTCCGAGGACGACATCCACCGCTCCATCAAGTACTCCATCTGGTGCAGCACGGAGCACGGCAACAAACGTTTGGACTCGGCCTTCAGAGCCATGAACGCTAAAGGTCCCGTCTACTTGTTGTTCAGCGTCAACGGCAGCGGCCATTTCTGCGGAGTGGCCGAAATGCGCTCGCCGGTGGACTACGGCACGAGCGCGGGCGTTTGGGCGCAGGACAAGTGGAAGGGCAAGTTTGATGTGAACTGGTTGTTTGTTAAGGACGTGCCAAATAGTCAGCTGCGCCACATCCGCCTGGAGAACAATGACAACAAGCCAGTCACCAACTCACGTGACACTCAAGAGGTTCCTCTGGAGAAGGCCAAGCAGGTGCTCAAGATCATCGCCCAGTACAAACACACCACCTCCATCTTTGACGACTTCTCCCACTACGAGAAGAAGCAGGAGGAGGAGGAGGTGGTGAAAAAGGTAACGTCCAGAATAAATAAAATTAGAGATATTTAAGTGCTGTTTGGAAACTATTTTTGTTAAGGTTTCGCTTTAAAAAAAAACCAGATCTTCCCCCTTTGACTAAACTTATATTCTAAAATAGAATAATAGTATTGAGCCGGTGCAATTCCTTTTAATTTAAGATTATATCCTCCACTCAGATGCTGTGCAGTCCATCAGTGTGCTTATGTGGCATATTCAGCAGAACATATTAGATTATATAGATTATCATATTAAAGATTATAAGACAATAAAAATAAGGGGTGAAAATATATATAGAGAGCAGCCTTACCTGCTCTCCCAAAAAGTCAGAATCAAGTTAAGTGCCAAGAAGGTTTACAACATACAAGGAATTTGACTTGGTGTGTTAGAATGAAAATAAGTAAAAAGCTATTTAACAGTAGTACTCCGACTGTGAGGGAACTTGAATAGAATAAGATTTTAAAAAATGCAATTTAATACAAACTATTTACATCAGGGGTAAATAAAGAGCTGTACAGATGTGCAGGATGATGGAAATGCAAATACTGTATTTAATAGGGATAGACCGATTATCGGCGCCGATATTCGGCATTTTGACGCATATCAGCATCGGCCTTTTTTTTTTTTTTTAATCCGACGGCCGATAAGAGATCAATTTAAAACTGGTTACTGTTATTTTGGCTCTGATGCATATGCTTAAAGGCATTTAAACAAAGTTAAGTGTTGGAGTTTGTATTATTCAAAATTTTGACGCCAATATTTTCGCTTTTACTGCAAATGAATATCGGCTTCAAATATCAGTTATCAGCCTCCTTGACTACTAATAATCGGTATCGGCCCTGAAAAAACCATATCGGTCTATCTCTAGTATTTAACAGTATAAAATTAAAGACGGTGTGCAATGTAAACAGACAGTTTATAGTCCAGTGCGCGTTAATGTAACGCATAGTGTCTGAGTTAAAGACTTCACATTAATGTAATGTTAAGTGACGATGAGAGGCTGTGTTATGCGGGGGGGTGGGGTCGGGGTATTTTTAGTGCGGCTGGCAGCAGAGGGGAAACAAAACAAGACAAAACAACGCGCACCAGTACACAGAGGCAGCCATCCGCGGCGCCATCTTGGATCAGTCAGACCAGCCTCATAATATTTGTGCACTTATTTATTTTATTTAGATTAATTGATTGTAATCATCATTGATTTGAAACGTGAACTTTGCTCCTAACATCCCATTTATTTTTGTTTTAAATGTGTTGAGATGTGTTTGTCCGACGTGAGTTTAAATAAGGCTTTGCGTGCTTCTTTGACAGAGCTATGAACCTGCCTCGATACAGAGCCGATCAAGAATGGATCAGGTAAAGTGTGATTTTCATTCTCTCTCTCTGTTGGTTAGGGCTGATTGAGATGAAAATACTGAAAGGAGTTTTTTTTTTCCCAATTATAGATATCACTTTATGACGCATGCAAAATGACAAAGTAATTAAATTGGCCTTTAACTGTGTGTTCCTGAAAGTCTATGATAAGATAGAATCATCTGTCCCTGCTTCGGCTCTTTATTTGACGAATCTGACTTGTGTAAATTCCTGCTGTGAAAACTCGTCATCCCTGAAAAGTACAAATGTTAGTGATGCGATGTTAATTAATCTGTCGTACAGTTGCTCAATATATTTTTGTCCCCCCCTTTTTCAGGATCGTCAGAAGTAAACAGAAGACGGCTGTCGACCTAAATTTAGATTCAAAAGGAAAAAACACAAGGACATGAAGAAATTGAAACTAATATTTTTTTCTATTTAATTTGTTGACTTTGGCCCACGTCAAACTTTTGACCCTCATTGCTCCTGGTGCCCCTTTTTATTTCAAGATGCGTGCAGGGATGAAGCTCGTTCCACCGGTTGAATCGCTTCAATAATATATATTTTCTTGTTTTTTTTTCTGTATTTTTTAGCCTTATAAATCTTTATTGCTACCCCTGGAACTTGCATTGTTGACTAAATATAAGTAACAAATATCTGCACGTCTGTTTTTGAAAATCTCTTGACAACATGCTGCTGATATTCAGTGACTGTTCACTTTGTGGTTTGTGTGTTGGAGAAATGTTAAGTGCTTGTATCGGTTAATCTTAACGAGTGAACAACACTTTATTGACAAATGTCTGCTATCTGTGTGTGGCCAGTTGTATTTTACATTATGAGAAGAAAAAAGAGCTTCTATAATGCCCCTTTTTGTTTTTTATTTTAATGTTGAGGGGTGTCTTACTTTGGTGGAGGAATGTGTACACTGAAAGTTTCCGTTTGCATAGACATAATCGTGACGTTAGAGAGCGTAAATGTTAGAAAATACTTTGAGTAATGTATCACCTGGCTTACAACTGATTAAATTTAGATGGAGAAAATGAGTCTCTCCAGAGTGGAGCCTTAACGTTTCTTTTCAGCGCTAGTGTAAATGAAAATTGTGTTGTTTTTTTTTCAGAATGGTACCTCAAAATTTTCAGCTATCGAGATTCAGGGAAAAGACGTCTAGAGATCAAACGCTCTTAAAGGTGGTCCCTCTCTTTCTTCTTCAAAGGTGGCAATCTAATGTACGAGTTCAGATTTTTATCAACACAAAATTTCTGTCTATTCCCCCGTTAGAGCGACTTTTATTTCCCCTCTGACCCAACAGGGGTCTCTGTTTATGAAATTCTGGAGGAAATGTAGCATGTACTGCTTTTAAAAACTCTAGCCAGGCCTGTCACTTTGTTTTTCTTTCGTTTTCTTTTGTCCTTTCTTAACATAATTATAATCTCGGCATTCATCATTTTCATTGCTATAACCTGTCCACATCATCCTCAGACAATGTAAGCTTTAATGTACCGGCATTTCTAACTGAGATCGCCTCAAAATGTTTAACTGTAGCATTATACTTAACTGATTTATTGTCAAGTGTATGAAAAACCCAGAGACTAGCCTATATGGTATATGTTTGTGACTTTTTTTTTTCTAAAATACTTGCTTGCTGTATTGTGTGTATGCAGGAGTGAAAGCAAAGAGAGGGAGTATGATTGTGGAGCAATCAGAGTTATATTACTGGTATTGGAATATAGAAAATTTATGCAAAAAAAAAAAAAGTTTTAAGTCACCCCTGAATTAAATATCCATTGTATCAGAGGTCACCATCACATTCTTAGATTTAATCATGTTCATTATTAAAGATATACTTATCTGTAGTCTGTGGGCTTTCTTTTGTTACGACAGCTTCTACTTATATAGACAAAATCACAACATTGATTTTGAAAGGTTAAAAAAGTCTCTTGAAATGTGAATGTTATATTCATTCATTCAATCTGATAATAAGAATAATAGTTTTTTCCCTTAGAACATGTTCTTCATATCTACCGAGGGAGCAGGGCTTGTTGTTGCTACAGTCTGTTTCTACAGTAGCCTAGAATGGACAAACACAACACAGACTCTAGAGGGGGTCTTTGAGGTTTTCCTTGTTGCAGCTTCTCCGGTGTGAGGATTTATTTTCAGTTGGGTGGTTTGGACGGTCAGTCAGACAATTGAAGTCATCTTTAGGACTGTGGTAACTATTACTTTCACTATTAATAATCATATTTTAGGTTTGGAAATGTAAACAAAAGGAAAATAGTGCTCATTAAATTTTCCAGATTCCCAAGGTGGCACCTTTAAATTGCTTATTTTGTCTGACCAACAGGCAAAAGCCCAAAGAAACATTTTTTTTACTTAAGGTAACAATCGCCAACTTTTTCATGTAAATAAATGTCTGTTAAGTCTCTATCTATCACCAAATGAGGTAACACAACGGTGACTGAGCCTATGGCCCACTGATGAAAGCCTTTGCAGTATTACTGACTGGGTGTCTGTGGCAACATTTGCGGAAAAAATCACAAGCGGCGCCCAGTTAGTGACGCGTTTTCCATTAGCCAGCAGCGGTCGGTCTGCCAGAGAGGGTAGGCGGAGCTAAGCGGCTGCTTTTCCGCTCTCTGCAAGTGTTGCGAGTAAACAGTAATCTACTATGGCTGAACAAACAAAGAAAAGATGGATGACTACAGATACAACTTCAAAAATAAGTGAAAATCCAAAGAAAAAGAAACAAATTTGACGCTCAGATGAAGGCAAACAGGCTAAAAAGGGTTAGGCAAGCGTTAGAAGACAAAGGGAGCCAGTCATAGACGTCTGGTTAAATTGGGAAGCGAGCTCTCATAATTACCATTTGTCGCCAGTGGGAGGCGCTCAAGAGCACTAAAATTGAAATCTTAGAGATTGTATCTTTAAAGCTCCTGTGAGGAGTTTTTAGCTGGTTCAGAAACAGACTGAAATGAACACTGATGTCTCTTTATGAACTACAAAAGCAAACCAGACCATCAGCGACAAGATTGATTACATCTTTAGAGTTATTTAATGCCTGTAACCACTGGCAGTGGGTAGATGTCAGACGAGGAGATTCACTCTCAGCGAGTGATACGTTTGAATGTTAAAAGAAAGAAAGAAAGTTGAGATTTTATTGCAAAAAAAACTACATCACATGTACAGGACAAAGTAATCAAAGAGATAAGAGGTACCACTTTTTCCACAGGGGTCACCAAAATCAACGCAAACCCAAAGTTCCTCACAGGGAAAGAAAAACAAATCAGGAATATGGAAATATTTGCCTTTTTTGCTTAAAAAATTACTGACATAATATATCAATAATGTCTTATATTCTTTGAGTCAAAGGAAAAATGTAATTAATGGACCTCTAATTTGGACCCTGTGAAATAAATTCCACAGGCTTAATGTCTGACTTAGCTGCAGCTTTAATATATGTTTCTCAACAAAATAGGAATTCTAGTTTCTGTCCATGTATCAGAAGTACCTCTGGTAGAGAATGACTGATTTATGAGTCAGCTTTACTGCAGTCTGTGTGGAAACAGGACAAAATCTGCAAAACACCCCACAGAGTTTGGTCATATTTTGGTGATGAGCGCTCAGAAAACAGGCAGTCTTTGTTCCTGTGAGCTCAGGCAGGTGTTCTCTCTCGCTCTCGCTCTCTCTCTCTCTGCAGATGTTTTAAATCTCTCCATCTTCATAAATGATGCAGGACGTGTGTGAGAGTGTGATTCCGCTCTTGGCATTCACCGCGTGCCTTAATTGTATGGCTGATAAATCAAGGTCCGCCGTGAACACGAGGAGCGGAAACCCTGCTGTCTGATCGAGGAAAGTTGGAGCTTTGAGGGCATTTCAATAAAACACATACACACAAAAAAGTCCTTAAATGACACGCTAGGCCTGGGCGCCATTACCGCACTGCAAAGGTATTAAACATTCCTCTAAATTGGTCTGTATGTTACCCACATAAAATAATACTGTTAACATAAATGACACTTCAAACACACCAGCTCAGCCCTCGTCATAAAACGCCTTTTTTCTCCCTCCTGTCCTTTGTAATCATCCTCTGAATCTCTTCTTGTAACGCCATAAATAACTGTCCAATTCCTCCAGTCCAGCTCCGGCGCGTGCATCTGCGTGCCTTCACTCCGCAGCACAGCAGCTTCATTATCAGGTCAGACTCTCCTCCGGCGGAAACGTCTCTGCGTTATGTGATTAAAGAGATGGAGATGGAGGCAGAGGAGGCCTAACAATACCGTCCACAGAGCCCGGCATCATCGGTGGAGACAGGCGGACAGGCCCGGTGAAGATGTCCTGACACGGTTTGTAGCCAGGACAGGTAAAAACATGCTTCAGTCCACTCAGACCTTCAGATTAAAATGCAAAGCAGACTATTTATTTATCTTCTTTTTCTATAAGAGACATTTTTCCACATCAAAGCCCTCCCGTGCTGATTTGCGTGCGTCTCTCATACCACGGTGCTCATAGGCTACAGCAAAAACGTCATGACGTGGATCCGATATTTACGCTGAATGCTGCCTCCCATTAAAACAGACCAGGTTAATATGATTTAATGTTTCTGGGTGGCCTTTTTAAATCTTCACGGAGGGAAAATTCACTGTGGGCTGCGTGATGAGCTGACCGAGGTGCTGAAACCAGACCCTGCTGAAAAAAACTTCAAGAGCTCTCTTCTGTTGTTTTTGTGGTTTCCGTATATTTTATGCTTACCAATTAAACTATTTATGTTCAAATTTTTATTTAACCTTTAACCTACAAACATATTCTAGCTAATGTAGAGAAATATGCTCTAAAGGGAAACTCAAAGTTTGTTTTCAGGTGTTAAGGTGTAGGCTACTGTAAAGGTTAAAATATAAGGGGTATAAAGCCACTGTGAAGGCTCCAGAAGGAACTACAGCAGAACCTGAAAACTGATTTTAGTGCTTCTTGTATTTTTGTCTTTAATTATTTATTAATTATTTCAAATTTCAAGAAAGTCACATGACCTGGCTATTGAAAAAAGTCCATAAAAATATTAATAAAAAATAGAAAAAGCACAACAAATCCAATATAATGAGGTGTGTCTTGTTTGTCCAATTGAGTTTTAACATCTGACATTGATTTGAGGACACTAGGTCACATTCCATTGAAGCTATTGGGGGAAAAAAATGAAAAGAAATAAAAAAGGAATCCAATATGAGGTGTCACCTATTTGTCCAATTAAGTAATAACATCTGACCTTGATCTGAGGACACAAAAACCAGACAGAAAAATAAAGAGGGAAGGAAAGTGTCCCTCAATGCATTTTGCCTGAACCACAAGGGGGCGCCTTGTACCCCTCTTTTTATAATAAAATATTTTAGCTCCAAATGTTTTAATGACCCCTCACAAGAGTCTCTTGATTATTTATCATAATACATTTACCAAAACAGTTTATGAGGGCACGTTCTTGAGATCAAATTTAAACACAGACAGATCTGACAGAGGCAGTATAATCGTCAGAGCAGCTAGAATAACATCTGTATTTAAACATCTCCAGCCTGCAGCTTTAAATCTGTATTATGAGTTTGACCTCTGACCTTGATAATTACACATTTAGCAGTTTGAGCCTTCCTACTCCAATTGCCATCATGTAGGACAGACAGTTATGTATGTAAGAAATGGTTGAGGTTAATATTTGTTTGAAAAGAGGGACATTGCTTAGTCCAGATCTTACGGAGGTTAATTATTTTATTTAAGAGGTCAGGTGGAGGGCAGTATTTACATGGAATATTATATTTTAATAGTTTGATTAATTTTAAGAGAATTTCAATCATATGTCGGCCACTTGTGTGCCTCGAATTCACTCAAAAAGGGATGAGAATGTAATATCTTACAGTCTCAAATAATTGGCAGTGTGTAAGTGTATTTTTAAATCTGTAATAGTTTGTGCCATACATTCCCAGTGTTATCCAGTACTGATAAAACTCAATATGATAACGTTTGTTTTAAATAGAATTAAAGCAACACACATTAAATATCAAACAAGGTAATTTATTAACATTTTCATTGTAAAAAAACGGTAAACCACGTCCAAACACTGATACATGTACAGTTTTGTTATGTTTGTAAACTGTCACTCTTTTGCACAACACCATAGAAACCGTAACACTTTCTAAAACAATGCTTTGTTCAATAAATATTTATAACAAAATAATGACTTATTTAAAAACAGCTAATATATATTTAAGTGCCAAGTCCTTTAAAGCAAACTGCTCGTCAGGGCAGCCATGTCTCTCTACAGGATTTGATCATTTTGGCCACCAGGAGACCAAACACAGGTCCTTTAGTCAGTCTCTCACAAATACATACAGTATGTTGTTCTGCTGCCATAAATAGTCAAGCAACAGTAACCTGGCTGTAAACTTCAAGGTCGACACGACGAGCGTCTCCAAAAACAAGGAAAATCCCGAGGCCGGTGGCATTCACCAGAGTGATGAGGGAGAACACCCAGGCCCAGGACAGCGTCACCTCGATCAGGTAACCGGACATGGAGACCATCAGCAGCCCTGTGCAACACACACCAAAGGATCGTTAGTAAGTCCAAACCTTTTCTTTATACTGTTGAAAAACTAGAAACACAGTGGATACATACCCATGAAAGCACCCAACATGTTCATAAAACCTGTTGCAGAAAAAGAACAAGGATTAAAAGTCTATTAACAAGAACTTTTAGAAAATCAAATCTAGGCTGCTGAAAACTCACCGTAGAGGGCACCAGCACATGACGGGGTGAGATCCTGCACGTTCACACCCACGCCTCTGAAAACACATTCAGTCTCATTACAGAAACAGGAAGAGCAAATTCCATCGAGAAACTCTACATTACTGATTTAAAAAAGATGAAAAAATCTGACAGGATATAAAATATAATTCTGGTGATATTCCATATTTGTATTAATACCAGCAAATCCAATGAAAAGATATATATCTAACTTTCAAGTGTCATCTATCCAAACCATGATACATATTATTCCTCTGTGTTAAAAAAAAAAAAAAGCATGCATCACAATGATGTCATCGTAGTTTATTTTCAGTCAATCCCACATACACCATCCTGCTGATGCAAAAACCCATTAGGGCAGGGAATGTGTATCAATCCACTGCTGGAAATAGTCCCCAAAAACTGTGGCTTCAGTAATTAAAAAAATCGGAATAATTAACTTTAAATTTGTGACCATTTTTTTTTTTAAATCTTACATCTTTAACGGCGCCTCTATAGGTCTACAACGTTTTTTATTCTGTCCAACTGTTTCCCTCATTTATATCAGCTCACACAGAATAGACTGTGTGTGCAACAAGTAACAAGTTGTACTGACAAAGCTCAGCTATGCAGGGAATGTGTTAGAGTCACAATATTTACTTCCTTCAGACTAACAGCCGGCAGGAGGACACTGGGTTAGGGGGGAGACCTTGTTTAACTCTAAATTTAAGCAGCTGTTGTTTATGCTATGACAGTTTTACCATTATAAGATTAAAAAAATATTTAATTGCTTATAATACCTCAAGATATCATATCGGCAGAGCCTCACCCATCCACAGCCTCCCTGTTCACTGCTATGTCAACAACACCTCCCTTTGTTTGGTATTGTAGTAGTATTAGTATTATTAGAATTATTATTTGCACACCAAGTTATGTTTGTTGTTCTTAAACCTGTCTTTTAATTTTGATCTGACACAAAATAAAATGTTAGAAGAGTCCTGCAATGAAAATCTTACTCAACTTAAAGTACAAAAGTATAATTAAGAATATATTATAGTATAGTAGTATAGTATACTTAAAGACCAGCTCAAGTAATGTTTTAATACATATAAAAGGCTCTGCTTACAATAATAAATAGTGTTTCATGTATTTTTTCTGCAAAATACGTTTAATTACCTTGTGAAAATCCTCCCAAGGCATCGCCTCCTTCGCCCTCATTAAACATCCCTGAATCTGCATAGGCCCCGCCCACTGTGTACATTTCCAACCGCCCCCTCTGTCCCTAAACAAAACACGTCTCTGCCATCGTTTAGTGGCAACTTGTTGAAACTTAGCGAGCTTGAAATGTAGTAATTAGTAGGAGTAACGTTAGTAGTGAGTTCGCAAAAATTACGATGACGGTTAGAGCTGTCTCGCACATCGCCGGAGTGGTTGCCATCGGTGACACATAATGATATGCACAGCGTCACCCGTCCATTGACAGGATTGGCTCCTTAGGTCTGTGACGTCTCAAAGGTAATTAAACGCATTTTGCAGAAAAAAACATATCAGACACATTTTATTATTTCAAGCAGAACATTTTATATGACTGGAGCTGAACTTTAAATCACTTGAGGTTGAACAGTTTAAACACACAGACAGAGTCTCTTTAAATAATGTAACTTACCCGCTGGTGAAGGTGGATAGCCCCAAAGCAGCAGAGACAAAAATCACAGCGGAGGGAAATGTGACGCCTCCAGTCAGAGGCATAATAAACACACAGGATCCGCCCATGGCAATGAACTGAGGAGAGAGAAGCATGCAGATGAGATATTAAAACACAGTCTGTTAAATAAAAGTAAACAGAAGTGCAGTTCGAGATTGAAAACGGAGGCCTGGAACTTTTCACTACTCTCACTTTGGGTGAGATTAGCTTTCATTCAGACTTCTTAGAGTTCAAATGCAGTTTGCTTACACAGTTTAACCATGACTCAAGCTTTTCAATAATACA
This sequence comes from Semicossyphus pulcher, assembly GCF_022749685.1. Lineage (NCBI taxonomy): Eukaryota > Metazoa > Chordata > Actinopteri > Labriformes > Labridae > Semicossyphus > Semicossyphus pulcher. Next base: position 25,643,917 of record NW_027211637.1, read on the forward strand.
GGATGACTCTGTGCCTTAAATAGCAATTATTAGTTTCTTTTTTGCTTAGTTGGCATGCACTTGCATGGCACATAATGAAACAGTGACGTACTTTACTCCTCTGCCCTGGAGAAGCTTTGAGGCTCATAATTACACGTTTGAAACACACAACAAAAATTCCAAGATGAACACCTTAGCAGACAGACTACACACAGACACACTTCTTACCACATGAAAACAAAACTATGCTGTTGTCTTCCCACACTTACCTGCATTATCTTTCTCACAGCTACTACACCACATCCTGAAGAATAAACACAAGATGTTAATAGCTTTTAAGGAAACATTCAGTAACTAACATCACAACAATAAAAGAATAATGAGGGTTTAATACCTTCATTGATGAGGAAATCTGAAACATATCCTCCACAAAGTGCTGATGGAATTGCAACAAGCCATGGAACTACATTATACACCCATCCCTGCAAGAATAAACAGGTTGGGGGAATTAATTTCTTATGGAATTCAAACAACGTTACGATGAGGTCTAAAGCCTGTTATGTCAGCAGAGAACGGTCTAACTTTTGACAAAATAACAACAAATGGTGGTAAATAAATACCTTGGCGTGAGGAAATGATTCTTTGAAGTATGTTGGCAACCATGACACTAAAGTGAAGGAAGAGCTGCAAACGCACATGTGAGTAAACACCATGGCCCTTTGAAAGAAGAGAGGCAGGGTTAGACTGAATACCACTCGTGTTGGTTAACACTGAATGATGAAGAACATAAGATGTACCAGACGGGTGGCTCCTTTAAAAGACTAAGCCAACGCGTTCTTGACAAACTCCACTCTGAGTCACTACTGGATTCAATCTTCTTCAGAGGAATTTCACCTGAAACACACACATCACACATTGTATTAAACTGTCGTATGCCTTAAATGTTACTGTGACACTATTTATCATCAAGAAACATAATACGACCAAAGCAACACGAGCTGCTTGAGATGCAAAGGGTAAAATGCTAACTTTTGTTAGTTTGCTAAGCCTGTTAAGCCTGTTTTCACCTGTTTAATTTAGCTTTGCAGGTATTTGACCTGGGAAGCTGAGGTCACCAAAGTTATTATGAATGTGGCATGAATGTGTGGATATACTTTCATGCCACCCATCCAATAATTGTGACATTTTATCCAAGACCAAAAATTTCCACCTAGTGGTGTGATAAAGGAATAATCAGATAATCACTTAAGTAATAAAAGTATATTATTACACGACTGTGTTAAATCCTTGATTCTGATTGGTTAATTACAGCATTCCGAGGTCTGTTATTTCTCGATAGCAGACCGTTGCTATGAAGAACAGACCGTTGCTAGGGATACGGCTCTAATTACACAATCCGGAGAACTAACAGTAATCATATGAATCCACTGAAAGAATTCCGGTAAATTTGACGTCAGTTTGTTTATAGAGGGGAAAAAGAAAAAAGGACAAAAACAGCGAGAAAGCAACGAAGGTTAAACGACACAAAAACTGAAGGCTAGGGCAGAGAGATCTGCAACATTGAAGACGGCACATGACATAAACATTAAACAGAACACAGTACGGGATACGACGGTGTTTAAAGACGGTGAATGGAGAAGAAAATGTCAACAGACTCTGACAGTGACGAGACAGAAAACCTCAATCAGGTGCTGCGCTGATTCATGCGGCTTTACCTTGTCTTACTTCACCATCAGTGGAAATGTTTTGATTTAATGTGAGTAACAACAGCTAGCTTAGCTCATTCTAAGAAGGCTACTGAGTTAACCGTTGCTATGGACGCAGCTCTCACTATGAGTGTAACAGACTAGTTTAAAACAAAAAGATAATAATTTCCAAATCAATATTTTGTGTCAAATTATTAATATCGTAAGTAAATAGCCGCGTAATAAGCGGGATAATGTATAGTGAGCAGGTTGTTATCGCGACGCAACAACCTGCTCACTATACATTATCCCTTACATAGTTTCTTTTGCCTTTTGTCATCTGTCGCTTTTCAATCTGTGTTGAATTGCCTTGTTTCTGAAATGTGCTACAAATAGTCACAAGGATTCATCCTCTGGGAACCATAAACGTCTGTCCAAAGTTGCATCTAACTCTAATTGCAAATGTATCTTCTAGATGTTGAGATATTTTAACCACATGAAAAGTCAAGGAATCACTGAAGTCATAAGGGTTCATCCTCTGGGGACCATAAAACTGTACTATATATCCTGGTAATTCTTCTAATGTTGAGATATTTCAGTCTTAACTTTCAGACTGACAAACTGACATCGCCCTCTATAAAAACAAATGCAAAAGCTGAGAAACCTGCTTCATGACTGCTTTATGAGTGGAGTAACATGTTGGTAATGTACCTTTCAAGAAAAACTGCCAAACAATTAGTGCCCAGAGTCCAGACAGGAAACCAATAAGGTAGAATAAGCTCTCCCAGCCGTACCAGTCCAGCATCAGAGACCCCATCCCGCCAGCTAATAATGTTCTGAAAGACCAACAAAGGTTAAAAGAAAAATTGTCACAGGGCAAAGATGGTGTGTTCATACTGCATGTGGATTGTTGTTTGTGTATAACATACCCAAGAAAGCTACCACTGTTCATGGTGCTCATTAAAAACCCTCTTTCTCCTTCGACTACTCGCTGTGAGCAAAGACTGGCCAAAGACGGGTAAAAAACACCTGTAAGACAATAAAAGTAACTCAGGTAATATGTATTGATCATTGTTTATGAATGGACTGCACAGAGCCGAATAGACAGAGAGTCACGTCAGTGGAGGTCCAATGTGCTCCATGATCCATTGCGATGTACTCACTCACTCGGTCACATTCAGACCCCGGCGGTCAGCCAAAAGTTAGCCTTGCCAGAAACAGTGACTTCCTGTTGTCTCTGCTAGTTGTTTTGGCAACTTCTCAGGGCCATGAACTAAAACATGTTACCCCCATATGAAAATAATTTGCAGCTTTTATACTTGCAAAAATAAAATATGTTAAATAGAGGTTGATTTTGGACAGATCCAGACTAGCTGTTCCCCTTTGTTTCCAGTCTGTATGCTAAGCTACGCTAACCATCTACTGGCATTGCTTCCTTTTTATTGTACAGACATTTGTGGCATTGATCTTCTCATCCAACACTTGAACAAGTGAACAAGTTTATTGAACTTCTAACTTAAGTGCCTATTTCTATACATGATTAATAAACTTCTCACCCTGCAAGAGTCCCATTAGGAACCTGGCCATGGTCATGAGAGCGAGGGTGTGCGAGCCAAGTTTGGCCAGAAGAGGAGTAGCAGCTGTGATCAGACTCCACGAGGCTGCAGAGATGAACAGGACACGCTCTCCTCCCACTCTGTAATAAAAACATTACACAGTTAAATCCTGTGTACAGTATATCAATAGCAAATATTTGATGACCGTTATTATCTCATTATTCAAACAGAGTCATGAGCTACACCGCTTCAGCAGTGGATTTACTTACTTGTCACTGGCATGGCCCCCCAGGATCTGTGTGAAACAGTAACCCCAGAAGAATCCACCCAGAACCAGCCCAGAGTCGATCTTGCTCCACTTAAAAGAGGCCGCCATTGACACAGCACAGATTGGCATGGCCATCCGGGCACAGTAGAGGAGGCAGGTGCCCATAAACAGAATCAGGATCCACTTTCGAGCCAAATGTCTATGAACATTAAGATACACAGTGCTTTCAGTGACAGGGACTATGATTTACATCTGGGAATAACTGTTAGAAAAGTACTGCTACAGGCAATAAGGTGGTAGTGTTAATAGTTTGTATTGACCTGAGTCTGTCAACATATTATACCATCATGCCATCCTGTAGGACCAAAGTGTCAGTCTGACCAACTAACAAGCTGATGTGGCCATCCTTAAAACCATATTTATGCTGAGGAAACGTCATGGTTAGGTTTGTTTAGGCTTTTAGTCATGTTCTGACTTGACACTGGAGCAAAATGAAAAGTTAAGAGATCACAAAATTATTATAATTCGTTCTTGAGGGACGATAAATGTGTGTACCAAATGTTGGGATTCGTGGAGTTGTTTTAACAGAAGCCTAAAATGTCAAACGTGTTTAGACAAAGTAGCATGGCAGTCCATTCATAAGGCTACCTGTTGATATGTTTCATTCTCTGACAAATTTGTGGCAAAAAGAAGAATTATATTCTATTCAAGTAGAAGCAGTCTTAGTCCCTGAAGTGCTATTACATTCAGTCACAGTGCATATCAAGGTAGCCAAATAGATTACATCTGTTTTAGTCAAGTAACGTTGTTTACATTCTGTCCTTTTTAAGAAACCATGTACCACACACTATACACTGTAGTGATATGAAGTCATCCTGACGGTACACCGTTTTAAAACACGACACAACAATCAGATAGAAGAGTTTAACATGTAAGACACTTCTAAGGAAAAGAGGGACAGTGTATGAGCTACATTTTCACGTGATATTCTAGGTCTGATCTTAATCTCACCTGGGCCACAGGTTCTGGTCTTCTGGCTCCTCTTCTGAAGAATCATTGGCGGTATAAACCTCGCAGCCATTTTTACGCTCTCCTGATGTTTGCCTGTCAGCCATTCAGAGAACACTGGTGTCTTCCCTGTGGTCTCCCAGCTCTCCTGCACTGATAGGCATGCCGCTTCTATACCTCATGTCCTCAGGCAGACAGGCACAAACAGGTTTGACTTGTTGGAACAAAACTCAAAATGAACACCTGCCAGTGATTTGAAAGAATGACAGCAGAGGTCTGACCGGTGGTTTCACTACGGATAACATTTGCATGTGGCCTCTCGGGAAGTATTTGTTGTTTCAGGCTTTAGATTTTTAAAAGACTCATTTTTTTTATTAAAGTCTTTTTTGAGTAACCTACCTTAAAGACTGTCCCTCAAAATCTGCATACATGCACAATCGCCACTGAATGAAACAACACTGCTCTTGTATGGTTCACAAAAGTTTTGTTTATTTTAATAATTGCAAATCTGATCTTAAAAATGTTGAATAATAAAAGGGATGTGAGCTCTCTGGGTCTCAGTATTTGTCAAAGCAAATATCTAGAAAGACAATACAACCTTAAAAGAAATTAAGGATGGACAACTAGCAGCAAGTTTGTTTTTTTGTTTTTTATAAAAGTAAACAAATGAAACAAAATAAAACAAACACAAGTGAGTTTCCTCCCATTGAAAAAAAAAAAAAGGATACACTTACATGCAGTTTAAGTGAAAATACTAACGGCTTTAAAAGTGGCAAAATGGACATCAAGTTCTGTGACCCTTTTTCAAAATGCCTGTTTCGATTCAAAATGTCAAGGTGATTGCTCGTTCTTAATAAGTTACAAATAAAGTCCATGAAAAAGAGAATATGTTTCATTCTGAATAGATTATAAATATGAGAGTTTTAAACTAGTGAGTTGCTTTAACTGGCCCCGGCGTTCATTAGCATTTCTCGATCGGAGCAGCCCTTTCTCAGTGTTTAAATCCTCCCTCCATCAAAAGGAGTGGCAAAACATTATCCTCCTCGCCTTTTGTAACAGTAAACCAAGCATTAGCATTTGGAGCATGTTTGGGGCGGTGCTTTCTGTAGGCTCGCAAAAGACCTCGGGGGAGATAAACTCAGTCTCTGATTTCAACCCCTCAGTCAGGATATATTTCACCCTCTCAAACACACAAGGCAGTTTTAAGGTGTAGAAAGCAAGCTGTGGATTCTAAAGCAAAACATCATACTAAATAAAATCACAAAATATTAACTTAATTAACACTATATTACATTAATAAAGTGTATATTTCCATTTAATTGAAAAATACTCACATTTTGTGTATGAAATTTTAAACTTATTTCCCATTCTTGCAGAGTGTCATCTTATTCTAAACCTATCTTCACTTAAAGAAAAGGGAAATCGTGTGTTTGCTGTTTCAAATTGAAACCATTACAGTTGTTACCCCCTCCATCGCTGGGAGCCTCTTTTTGGCTCCATACACACCAAAGTATTAACATCGTTTATTTATACCATTTACTCTCTTTCTGGCAAAATAATTTCTTGGTAGGGAAAATGGTCACAATAAATAATTATCTTATGCTTTAGAAAGACAAAATATAAAACAGCAATTTGGATTTTGTTGTCTCCGAGAATAATCTAAAAATCCAGGATCAGTATTTAAACTAAATAGTTTCTGTCAATTTGCAAATACAGCAATTTACAGTTTGCACAATGAGTTAAGTCTTACCTCTCATGAATGAAACATGAAAAAACAATGTAGCATCTGTTTATACATATATGTTACCTGGTTGTCACACAGTCACTGACTGATCATAAATTAAGGGGGCGTGGAAGGTGGTTGTTCGTGTCTGTGTGTGTTCACTTTGGGTCCTCGATGGTGCCCGTGCTAAGGTCAGTCATTTTGGGATATTTCACCTTCTTCTGGTCCAGCTCGTTCTGTGCCCACAGCAGCAGCTTCAGTAGTTTAGCCAGCTTGGGCGTCGACTCTCTGTTTTCATAGTCCAGCACAGCTTGGTTGACCTCACTCCACACCTGTGCATCACAATATGAGTTGTAGTCAAATGATTCGAGCATATTTCTTAAACGATTATTAATGCCTGCTGCACAATAGAGCATTTGTAGCTTTAGCTAATTTGCATTGCCCCTCCCTGGATGGGCATTACAGCATGAGTGTTTTCCCTTATCAATTAGACAGTCAAATGCAGCTGTGTTGAGTGTATACTAGTGTGCCTACTGAGTGTACTTAGGCAGCTCATTAGAAAAAGCAATCCCACTATAACACACACCGTAATGCTGCTGTTAAACAAGCTTTTTTTCTGTCCTGTCTCTGTGTCAAAATGAAGAACATGCCGATGATTTGCAGTCTAATATAAACAATGTAAATGATCAGTTATTTTGTCATGACGTTTTTGTAACCAAGGGAACATAAATAATCATAGCAACCAGTAAAGTGTAGCATGAGTTGCTGTTGTCCCTGATTTTGATTTCCCCTGCTCCATGTTAGGGAGAGCAGGCAGGAAGAGTGTTGCAAAGCTGTCCAATCAGTAATTCACCTGTGAGTCTGTAAATCTTCATGCTAACAGCTTTTGGTTCATTAATAAAAAGGCACCATATCTCAGATATAAACAGGAATAAACAGAAGCATTTTGTTATGGAATATCATGTTAAAAAAAAGCATCAGTGTTTAAGTTTTTACTGAACTTGAAGTGTGAAGGCACCCAAAAATTGCTGGACACATGGCCGATTTTCCAGTTAAATAGAGACGTGAAAACAACACAACTCAGTTTGATCTTATCACTATAAACCAAGCCTACCTTTTGCCGCTGCATCATGTTGAGCAGGTCTCCAAAGGGCGAATCTTCTGGATTGTCAAATGCCAGAAGAGCTAGTGTTCTCTCCATCTCTGTAAGACACTCGCGGCTCTCCTCCCCCTGCTCGGCCAGTTGTGTCTGAGCAAACTCCAGCGCTGACTCAGTCTCCCTTAGCCTGATTAACTCAATCAAATGTTGCTGCTGCAAGAGGGGAAATACAACAGTGAATATTTAAGTTCAACCTTTATCCAAATGTTTTCATATTCAACAAGCAAAGAAAATAATCCCATCTTGTAGAATGGCAGACTGGCTTATAACCTACAGGATGGATGGAAGGAGAAAGGTTTGCCCAAACTCTAACTGTTCTCACGCTAATGTTGTTTTGCCTTACTCACACCATCCAAAGTCTGTAAAGTTTCTTTCCAGGTCACACATACAACAATCAGGACCACTGGTGGCCATTACATTACAGAGTCTGTGCAAATGTACCTGCAGATGAAAATACAAGTATCGATTGGTGTCAAGCAGCTCTGGGTGTAGGCTGTTGATCAGTGCAATAGCTTCCTGTATCTGTCCCTTCAGGATCATTTCTCGAATCTTTATCCTTTCATCCAAAGAGTCCAGGTCCACACTTGGCTCGATCCCAGACTCCATCCGAAACTTTTCAGCAGCCTCTTTGAATCCCTCTTGAGACAGATAAGAAACAGATACAAGAAAAGTTTAACATTAAAGAACATTAATGAATATAAATATATTCTGTTATTTGTACAATTTGTACATTCAACTCGCAGTCACTGTTGTCAATCTGCCTGCCTCACCAGTCACCAGGTAATTCATAATGAGTCGATTCATGTCCGCCCTCTGTATGTGCACGTTGTTCAGTTTGTCCATCCACTCTTCTTTTGTGATGTCTTCAGGCTTTTCAGCATAACTCATCATTGGGATCCTGGAAAGTGGAGAAGCCATTGGCAACACAGCGAAACGTGAGCAAGACTGACACAGCTTGGTCACAGTTTGTACCTACATGAACAGTAACGTTGCAGAGAAAGATATTGAGAATTTAGAAAAAAACAGGGTTAACATACGCTACGGATAAAAAATAACAAATTAATTAGTTAAAAGCTGACACGACGTTTCTGCTATTAAATTACAGCTGGGTGCTTGCTGGCATCGATAAAAAAATAATGTAGAAATTCTCCGAGGCTTCCAAAACAAACCCATTTCCTCCTGGGCAACAGCTCTAGCTAGTTAGCAGACTGCGTGCGTTTACACAACTTACCGTGCAACACACAAGGTCCGGCTTTTATCCCTTCTTGCAGATGTGAGAAGACAAATATAAAACAGCAATGCGCAGTCCTGTCAGTGCTTTAAGAGGGATAAAACTGTATACAGCGGGTACACAGTCAAGCTTTTCGCGGCTAGCTAACTAACCAAGCTAATGTGATAACCTCGCGATAGGAACGTCATTCCTGCGAGCTCTTGGATTGGTGAGGATAGTGACGTCACGGTTGCCGAGGAACAGTTACAGTCAGCCATAGACGGTCATTGCAGTCAGCTAACATGGATGTATTATATCGATGGCAGCAAAGTATAATCTGCTTTTTGAATGTGGTGTTTTCTTTTTATAGCCTATCTGTTTATCTATATCATGAATCCATCTCGTCCTTAACAAGTTAACAGAAGAAACCTAATAAATGAAGAAACCTTACAAATACAGATGCTTTTAGACAGGGGGGAGGGTTCATTCAATGGTCTGATGAGAATTAATGTGCTGTTAGGTAAATGACCCTAAAAAGGCCCTAAAAAGCCACCAGATATCAGGTAAACATCCCATGGGCAAAGCTGGATTCATAAATTGGGCAAATTGGGCAACTGCACAGGGCCCTAAAGCAAGCAGCCATACTTGCCATTATACACAGTTAGTCTACTGCATGCTTGTCTCTCCTAATCTACTGGCCTTTTTGTCTGTGTTTGTCCCTTTCTTTTACCTTTGTTCTCGGTAATATCATGAGAAATTGTGTTGTCATGCTTTACTGCATGCTAATTTGTGTGAATTTTACCTTACTCCTCTGAGGTTTTTATCCTGTTGAACTCTAATTCATTTTTTGCTCTTTCCTGTTTGAATTTTACTTGGTTGTGTGTGTTGTTTTAGTGTTTATTCATTTGCTAATTTAACATCTAGCCATCAGAACACCAAAATATATTTTGGAAGAATGTTGTCATCTCTCAGTTTAGTTTAGAGAACTGTAGAAGCTATATACCAACAAGCATTAAGACTGTTCTGGTAGCTCATGATGCACTTACACACTGTTCAGACACTTTCTTGTAGTATCAAAATTGCAACAAATTAAGAAAATATATATACTTCTTTTGTCACATCTGACCATATAAATTGAAATTAAAAGTGACAAGCATCAAAAGACTACAAGAACAAAATATGCCCTATTAAATTGGAGATTTTTTCACAGAGAAGGCATAAACACAAAATATAATACTATAATGTGTCAAGGAAGTAGTGTGGAGGTTTCTTGGCTATATGGGTCAGTGGAGTACTATCATGTCTAGAAGTGAGGGATTGCATCTCAATGTCCTATGAAACACTGATAGGAATTTTTCATGCCATTTATTTTGACATATCAGATTGACCACTGGTGGAACTAATTACATTAAGGAAACCCAAGGCTTTCCAATTTGAACACTTTTCTGTTTGTAGCCTTTTCAGCTCTAGGATCATAATCTGTGTAAATGAGAAATGTTTAGTGAAAGAAGTCAGTGTCTTTCAGGGGCCCCTTAATGCAGGGCCCTGAGGAGTCTGCCCTACTTTCCCTGTTGATTATCCATACGAGATACCGGCAGCTCTCACAAAGAGTGAGTCAGATGTTTGACAAGACTGCAAAGATTAGACAGACAAATTCGTATGGTTGAATATGTTGAAACATTATTTAAACGCCTATACACAAATAAAGTAGAGTTTGACGAGTAAACTCACACCGCTCTAATGTTTTTGGGAGCTGGAGCTAGCTTAGCTTAGCATAAAACACAGAAACAATGGGAAACAGCTAGCCTGGCTCTCTCAAATTGGGGCAAACGCTTTATTTGTTAATCTCAATAATTAATTATTGTATTTTAGTTTTAGTTAGTTTGTTTTAATATGTTCAAATGGAAAATCAAACTTTCAATTCGTCTCTTTTTTCAGGCATTAACTGGACTTATATCTGGGCCTCCACTTATTACTTCCTGGAGCCCCTCTGGTTGCCTGGCAACTGCAAAGGGCCAGGAAATAGTTTGACACATTCGACACAAAAACTGTCAATTTTATATATATATATATATATAGTAAGTAAGTAAGTAAGTATTCACAAATAAATAAAACTAAAATGTATGTAATTAGTTAGGCTAGCTGCATTTTAGGCTGGGTTTTGCTACGATTTTGCAGAGCAATCAAACTGTTTCCCCTTTTTTTAATGTAAACATAAGGAATTAACCGTATAATGACAGCTGTGTTGATTTTCCAACAAAAATCCATCAAAACAGGAATACGCATATTTCCTAAAATGTTTGCTTCAGCTCTATTTTATCAATGTTAAGTGTTTTTTGTCGTGTTTGAAATACTATTCCAGTTTCATGCATTGTGATTGTGTAAGCACGATTTAGCTTTCCTCCGACGGTGTGCGTAGCTCGAAAGACTGTACTTGCACGCCTTCGCATCCTGCATCCTTTCTCCCCATCATCCCAGTCCGTTTGTGCACGCGCACGTAGGGTCGCCATGGGGTGTTTGGGGGGCGGGGCCAGCGTACTGCTGCAGCTGTCCATGGTTGCGTAGTGGAAGCCAGAGAGGGTCCGGGTACGTGCGAGATGCAGCCATAGTCACGCTACACTGTCTAAAATTTCAACCTGCTGGGATCGTTAGTGTTGCAGCGCATCAGACCGACTGAAAGGTGAGACTGAAAGGTGCATTTCGATCATTTATTTTTCCTCGAGACGCTGCCCCCTGCCCTTGAAATTTAATGCTGACGATCCATCCCTATCTTGCATCAAGAACAGGCCAGGAAGCAAACCAACATGGATGCTGTGCGCTATAGCAGTGCTGCTGATGATGCTTGCATAGAGATTATGCTCCTAGCATCGTATCACAGTCTAATCCTTCGTATAGACAATTTACAACGAGATGCGATTCGAAACAAAGGCGAATTTGACGCACCCTGGTCAGACCGGACAGTTTTTGGTTAAAATGTTGAAATAAGGTACACAGGGCTTCAAATCGACCAGTGGCCATTCATTTGTGTCAAGATGACACCCATTTGGAAGCAGCTACATTGTCAGGAATGGCTACATCTTTTTTTTTTTACTTGCAGTATCATTTCAATTGGCTCTTTTTCTCTGGCAGCATGCATGGATGTCAGTTACTGATTTACTCACAGCAGCAGAGGCAGTCACTGGCCCTGCCAAGATGTTACATTTACAGTATAATCATGTAGAAAATATTTATGTCATTTGTGCAATTTCATTGAAAACTGTGAATATTAAATTACTGCAGGAAATTTATTATAAGGTTTGCATGTTTCTCTCACAGCTCCTTGACTTTTTATCCTTATATTTCAAACTGAGCTGAGTGCTTCCATATACAGCTTGCACTGGACAGATTTAATAGAGACCAGCTGTTGCCTGCAGTCATGAGGATTCAATCCCACAGGCCTCACTTTAGTCTTGATATTTTTTTTTTAACAAGTATATCGTGTTAAATAGGATATCTTTGATCTGGTCCCCCTGGTTTTCTTACAAAGCTCAACCCAAGCATTTATTTTTCTGTTTCTGTCCCCAGCTTGTGAACGTGAGGCATCATGGCTGAGCACCAGAGGCAGCGCTCTCTGTCCACCGCCGGCGAGTCTCTCTACCACGTGTTGGGAGTGGAGAAGGTGGCCACATCAGATGATATTAAGAGATCTTACAGGTGAGATTTGACGTCACCGACCTCACGTATTTACAACAGAGATATGTGCTATGATTAGTATTATTTAATTGGGTTTTTTTGCCCACTCTCTACATCAGGAAACTGGCGCTGAAGTTCCACCCTGACAAGAATCCTGACAATCCAGAGGCAGCTGATAAGTTCAAGGAGATAAACAACGCCCATGCAATCCTGAATGACCCCACGAAGCGTAACATTTATGACAAATATGGTTCTCTGGGACTGTATGTGGCCGAGCAGTTTGGAGAGGAGAATGTTAACACTTACTTTGTCCTTTCAAGCTGGTGGGCAAAGGTAAGACTACATTACTTTTTGCTTTGTGATTTCTTTTTCTGGTGACCCTTGTCTTTTTTTTCTGCTCACACATTGACACTTCATCTCATGATTGTGCTTGTCTGCAGGCTCTGTTTGTATTCTGCGGCCTGGCCACCGGCTGCTACTTCTGTTGCTGCCTATGTTGCTGCTGTAACTGCTGCTGTGGAAAATGTAAACCACGGCCTCGGGAAGGCCAGGACCAGGAGTTTTATGTGTCCCCTGAGGACCTGGAGGCTCAACTGCAGTCTGACGAGAGAGGTGAGACTGAATCGCCTGTGCCGCCACTCCGGTTTTGGATATATTCAAGGGTGATTAAAAGAAGGAGGCTGAATGCAAACACTGATTTGTTTATGTTGTTGAAGCAGAGGCAGGGGGAGACCCTATAATGCTGCAACCATCAGCCACAGAGACGACCCAGCTAACATCGGATGGGTACCACTCCTACCACACTGACACCGGCTTCAACTAACCCCCCGTCCCCTGTCGATCCTGGCCTGCGGCCCTGCCTGCTTCCCTTCTCCACCTCAGTGAGATGAAAGAAAGAGGGGCATCCATCTTTCCACTTCAGAAAGAGAGAGTCATGCGGAGGAGAGGGACTAGTAAGCATGGCCCATGAAAGGAACTAATGAAGTCACATCCCTTACACCCCTCCCTGATTGGTCCGCAAGTTATCCCCCCTCCCCCCCAGTACGAGAAGAAAAGAGAAACAGCTTAATTGTTTCCTTTTTATTTCTTCTTTTGTATTTCTTGGCCTTTAACCACACAGGTCGCCTACCCCCACTTCCCCTCTCCCACATTTTGCATCATGGTGTAGCATGCACTGTTTATAAAACATGGTCTCCAGACTTTCTTTCATCTTTAGCAACATTTTTACTTTGCAAGACTCATGATGTAGGTGCATACATACGTGCAATATGTTCAAATGAGTAAAAAGTTGGAGGAAGAGGGGGTGACTGTATTTTATGCTAAAGCTAAGGAGAGCCATGGCTCAGGGAGGTGCTGGTTAGAGAGATGTTTGCAGAGGTGGTCGGTGCCATCATTTAACCTTCAACAACAGAGTTGTCATATATTAGTGCAATTTTTACTTCATCAGTACTGTTTCAGTTAAAAACACCACCTGCAGTTGTCAGATCTACGGATCATCTTTGGCACTATGTTTGTGTCTTTAGTGTGCTCCCCTGAGTGTTTTTATTGTGAATCATGAGGATGTTAAGACAAAGAGCTTTATTTGCGGTCTTTCATAAACAGCAGCTGACGTAATATTTCTGCTCAAGTTATTAAACATTATTGGCTTTTCTGTCTTCGGCTTCAGCCCATTTCTGCAGGACTGAGACTACTTTAATATCATTCCTGCAGCACTGAACAGGTTTTCAATTTCAAGGTAACTTTTATGTCGGTTCATCATTTCTATCTTTTATAGCAGGTTTCAGCCCAGATGGATGAGCTAATGTGTCAAGGTTTTTCACGTTCTTATTTTCAGTTAAACCTTACAAGAATTTCTAGTAAATTCGTATTTGACTAAAGTTTAGCAAGGTGAGCTAAAGCATCCAGAATTTATTGAAATAATATGATGATAAATAATTGAATTGCTGCTGTCTCCTTTTTTCACACATATGATTTATGTCCCAACTTATAGAGGCCGAAAGATATTTATTTAATCTTGCTTCCTTCATGATCTGTAATGAAGCCAAGACGCTGCAGGTAATCCAGCTGTTAACATGTAGAAATAATGATCTCTAACAGCAGCAGTCGTGGTTCAGAGGGTGACATGTTTTTTAACTCTAAGCTGTCTTGAATATGTTAAGTGGTAAATGTGATGTGGAAAAAACATGTTACTCTCTTCATGGCTGGGAAATAAAGCTGACATGGGAGTGTGTTAGGTAGGGAGGAATATGATTTTCATCGCGTTTGTAGTCCTTGTGTTTTGAACTGAAGTCTGCTGACATTTTGTCCGATGCTGTGATCGTTTATCATTGTTGACTTTTTTGAATCCTTGTAGAGTAAGAAGCTCGTACGGCATATCATCTGTGAGCCAGTGCTACAGGCAGCTCCAAGTAAAAATGACATTAGATTTTTCATACTTCTGAATTTGCATATATTGCCACACGTTTGCAAATTTGCCATAAATTGCCATGAACATCTTTGCCACTTTGTCAGTTTTCATAACTGCTAATAATGTGTTTCAATGGTTTACAATTGGTGAGCTCCTGTCGCCCACCCTCTGCTATTAACGGTATGGATGTTGACCTCTGTGGCCCTTGTATGATGTTTCCTGTAACCCTTGATTAAACATAGATGTTCCTGTCATGGCTTTTTCATTGAGATACTGAAAAATGCTACTGTAAATGTTCTAAGTTGAATGCACTGTGTGTTTAAAAAAACTATAATAGATCAATGATCAGGAAACGACTCCATAAAAATACAACATAGTATATAGTGTAACTATAGTGAAATGGTTATATGATGCATTTTTGGAGTTTTATTTATTTCATACTTTGTCATGTTTCAAATGATGATTGGCTATAATTTCAACTGGTATGGTGTTGTAATGTGACCATGACATTTTGCAAGGAATGGTTTAATGGTTCAGGTCGCTTGTACATACACTTGGCCCATATAAAGTATAAACCTTAACGTTTCTGTTGTAGCATGGTAATTGTGTGTCTGGAAGAAAACAAGTGGATCATTGATCTGATTTGCTGTTGTTGAATAAATGTTCCTGAACATTGTGTCCTCATCAAATTCTTTCTCAGGGATGATAACAACATGGTGCAAGTTCTTGTTTGTATCGTTTGGAGAAGGTTCAAATCTAACTGGATTTATGAAGGCCACAATGACTGATCTTATGTATAACACAGAAACACATACAGATAAAACCACAAGACACTGGAAGCAGTCAGCATGGATTATAATGGAGCATTCACATATGCACTTATAAATACAACCCTGACCAATTACAGTATTAAAACATTAACATGTATGGATTTTACATAAATATAAAATAACATATTATCAGTCAAAATGTAGCACTACAGTGTGCAGCTGAATTCTTTATCAAATTCTTAACTATTGCCATATTATATGATACTAAAGATCAAAACTAATATGATATACTAATATGACAGATGTTTTTGAATCCAACCAATACTAATCCAATTTTCATGCTACAGAAGAGAGCAGTAAATCAATAGGCTTATTACAAACCAACCAATGCACAGATATTTATTTACATGCTCTTAAATTCAATTGATCTTTAAACTTCACAGACTGCACAAAAAGAGACTTCCTAACTGTGTTCAGAGGTTGTTTGAAATTAGAGAGAGTCAGTGTGGTTTGCTTTAAATCCTGTACAAAAAAATTCCTTTCATTCTCATTATTAGCGCTAATTAGGACTTTAGTGAGGGAAAAGTGTTAGTTAATGGCCTAGTTATTGTAGAACATGGTTATGAAGAAAAGCGCATTAATACATGCTTTATAATGACTAATAAAGAGCCAATATGCGACTAATTTTTATGTTAATAAGCAACTAGTTAATGGTGAATGTGAGTACCTTAATATGAAGTGTTCCCAAAATTCCAAACATTAAATCCTCATCCTAAAATGTTGTCTTTTTTATACAGCTGTTTATCTCACTGTAACATGATCTACTATCACTGTCTCTGGCTAATATGTATCAAAAAAGATGACTTAAATCTTTGTTTCATTACTTCTGCAGCAGACTGTGACACTCTGTGACGAGATGTTCTGCCAGGAGATGGAGACATGTCTTACTTTTACCACCTTGTCATGGGATCCTCATTATAGATGAGAATTTGTACACATAAAAAACTTTAATATTGTATCTAATTTCTTTTCAACACGTATAAGGCTGCTAGAGTTACTGTTAAAAGGAGAGGTTGTGTAACTGTCATCACAGATCCTTAAGCATTGCTTCTAGCAGTGGACTGATCCGAACTTACACAACACAGATTTTAAGTTTTATTGAATAAATTGTCACTACATACATTTGTCACTTTCACTTGTCTACACATGATATCTTAAAAGGATTGTGTTCTCAGCCTTTTCGCTTGCAGTCAAAATAAATATACATTTTGGCCTAAGTTATCTTACAATAATAGCACGACTGTCAAACATTTTAAGGCAGGTCTGATTACATAAATATTGTATGTATTTGTGTATGTTTTGGAACATGAAGTACACTTACTCAAGTACCGTTTGTCTGAAAAAACTTTTTAATTTTTTTAGTTTATATTAGATATACTTTCTAATCCCAGAGGCAACTTTGTGATTTTTCCCTACTTTTATTTGACAGCTGCAGTTAACATAGCCAAGATACCACTAATTTTACATATATAATCATAAGACACAATACATTGTTATAGATTAAATTGCCCAACAATATAGTACAGAAAAAAAATACTGTAGAAGACTATATGTATGGCGATGTCTTTTACCTATTGATAATTTACGTACATTTGTAGACTTCTTTTACAGTAAGTTTCTGAATCTATAACAGAAGTATCTTAAATCCTGAAATAACTACTTTTTGTTAAGTAAAGGATCTGAATACCTCTGCAGTACTTATTATTTTGTTGTACTTGGGGTCTCTGCCTGTGAATTCTTAACTCATAATTAGATGATAACATACAAAGAACCATCCACTAGGCCAGCCCCATGTTTTATGTCGTTTGAAGATGATACTATTTTTGTCATATCTTATCATACATTCTAAATAGAGACACAACAAAAATTGCCCTAACACTAGAAGAGAGAAAGGAATATATACATCCAGGAATTCTAACAGTTATTCCAACAATAATTAACTCAACTATATTCATCTAAAATATAAACTAACATATATCTGAAAAGTAAACCTACTTAAGTAAATCTCAAATATAAAACTGACATACTGTATATCTAAAATGTAAACAAATATTAAAGGGAGATAGAGGTGTTAATGTACCATACAGTCTTCACAATAGTAAATGTGCCATTACAGTGTACAGGGATGTTAATGTGCAATTACACTGATGAATTGGTACTGTTGGTTTGCAGGACAGCTTTTTAGCCTACATCTTAAAGAAAGAAAGTGTGATCCAATAAATGATGCACGTTTGGGTGAGTGTGTAAACGTGTGTGTGTGGGTGTGTAAACAGCCTCATTGATCCTGTTAGCTCCTGCCCTCCTCCTGCTAGTTGAGCTGAGTGGATGGGGGCGGAAGGCTGCTAAGTTAGCTAGCAAGTGTAAACACTCCGAGTTAAAAATGGCAGCGATGAACCGACCAGGTAAGACACCACATTGTTTCATATCAGACTTTTAAAGTTTTACGGTAACACATAATTATCTTTTACATGAATTTTGGTTAGGTTAAATCGGCATGTATCGTGTTTATTGCGTGTTTTGGCTGTTGTCGACGCTGGTTCACGGTAGCTACGTAAGCAACAGGTAGCTAACGTTAGCTGTTAGCCAGCTAGCTTCAGTTAGCTGGACAGAGACTGAAGTTCAGCACTGAGGACAGCTCCGACTGTGTATTTACTGTGTTTTAAAGTGTATCCTTTACTATCTAATATTTATGTCTGTCTAAATGTTTCCTTTTTAAAGGGTCGCGGTGATACTACCGCATTTAAGATTTTCTATAAAAAAAATTAAATTATATTGATATTAATATTTATACACTAACACATTGTAACATAACGGTCTCCTAAGTATGACTGACATATGTCTGTTTCTATTTACGTATTATGTATGTATCAATCTAAGTATCTGTCTATCTATTAGATATGTAATATTTATTGGCCCATTTTCTTTGTTAGGTTATGGTGCTGTTTCTTCAGCCATGAACTATCCTACAAGGATAACAGAAAATGGATTATCGCCCTCAGATCTAACCGAGGAGGACTTAGACAATTTACGGATTGAACTTTCAAAGGTGATGTAACTCAGTTTTTTTATGCTTTAAAATAAAAACATGTTGATAATAAAAAGTAATGTGTTCCGGTTACTGTTTTAGATGGAGGAGGAAATTCAGACCTTGCGGCAGGTGCTTTTTGCAAAAGAAAAATATGCCGCAGACATCAGGTGGCAGCTGGGAATGGGTCCTCTCAGTAACATCAAACAGAACCTGTCCAAAGGCTGGCAAGAAGTTCAGACCTCAGCCCCGTAAGTTGCATGTTTACACTGGCAGTGTAGCTTTTTATGTGACATTTTTATTGCATATAGAGGCAATAAGGTCTGTTGTATGATTAAAACAATAGCAATATGCACCTCCTCTGTCTTATCTGCTTTAAGACACCCTGCTGGCAGGACATTTGCCACGCATTGTCTTAGTGTGACACAGTTACATAACCATGGGAAGCACACTAATTACTTATGTGGTCTCTGTCTTAAGTCTGGGTCATAATCCGTAACTTGTGCATGCTCTGCTCTTGTTTCAGATATCTCACAGCCTCGGCCACTTTGGATGACATCAGCCACTCCAACGCGTGAGTGTTGGCCATCGTGTTTCTCTAGTTTTTGTACACTGCTCACATGTGAAGGAGGGATCTCTTCAGAGAAACAAGTGATGGGATTTTCCTGGTCAAATAGGATCTATGCCCTGTTAATAGCCTTACAACCTGACTTAGCACAGGGAGCTGTAGTATTAACAGGCAACAGCAGAGCTAGCCTGAAGCATTGGTTTGAAGCTTGATGGACCATTGCCATGGCGTAAATGTGCCTGGTTTTAACTGTTTAATTTCTGTTGTGAGTGCGTGTGACTGTATACTTTCGGGCTCTCTGTATGTAATCTCCTGTTTGTGTGATGAAAATGTGTTGTGGCTCTATTTGATTGTACTACTTCTTTCCTACCTGTAGATATGTGAGGACACGGGAGAGTCTCTCTCATGCAGGCCAGGTGACATCTTCTGCCTTGTCTAACATGGGCATGGTCATCACCAGGAGACTGACAGAGATGAGGTACACTCGAGAGTGGCAAAGCTCGTATTTCCTGAAAACATAAAGTTCAATAGTTTTCCAATTCTATTTGGCCAAAAAAAGGTTAGTCACAACAACCCGTAAGGAGCCATAGAAATTAGCTTGTGATTGTTGTTTCCAATTGGTATAAAAACGCAAAACTCTGCATGTTAATGGCCATAAAAATATGGAGACTGAATGGCAGGAGACGAGCTAAGAATCATGACAAATGGATGCTTAAAATTACTGTTACAGGTGTTCATCTGCCATATCTCAACTTATACAATAAACACTAATTATAAGACAGAATAATATTATAATACCATGTTTAGGCTTTGAGAAAATGCTATACCAGTAAATTTCAGAGCCATTTTAATGCCTACTAATGTTTTGTTAAGATAGTTGAACCTGAAAAGCAATGAGACTGCAAAAACAAATAGGACAGCATACAAAAAAGCCCTGGAACTGAAAACAAACCTCTTTTAAAAAACAAAAAATATCCCTGAAAAAAGAGTAACACGTAGGAAAAAGTAAGAAAAACTAATCTGAATGCAAAATAGTATCAATATTAATGATAAGAAACAATATATTTTCTGTTCAGTAAAACTTGTTTCAGTTGTCAATGCCAAATATTCTTTTCTTTACCAGGATTTTTTAAGGGCAAAATATTATTTTTAATGGCAAAGTTAAATGTGAGTGTCCTAGCTTCATTCTTATTTACTTCTCACCGTGAACTCTCTGTGAAGGAGGTCACAATAATCTTTTCACGATCCTTTTTAGAGGCTATAGAGGAAAAAGAATGTGTTGGGCTGAGAATCACTCTAACTTCGAAGGCCTCCTGTGTTACATTTTGTTTAGACCGTTAAGCGACCGTAATCCAATCACACTAGTACAGCTGGACGTCGGCAGCAGTATCTGATAAGTCTGTTGTTCTCTTCCATGTTGATGCACACGCCTGTGGGACGTCATCTGTGTGTCTGCCTTTATCTCAACAGAGCTCTGCCTCTCCCGGGCCCACCACGGTAAGATCTGTGAGCGTTGAGAATGAACTGAGGTCATGTAATAAAGCTGAATGATCTGAAGAGGAGTGCTGAATGAGCCTCAGTGTGTGTGTGTGCGTCTGTGTTTGTGTGTTTCCAGTGACGAGTAACTTAAGATTTTACTTCTAAAATCTCAAGTAAAATATAGAGATTTGAAAGGAAGCTTCATCTTTGTTCAGCTGTGGCTGTTTTCATATGAATATATTTTGTAGGGTATTAAATAAATTAGCTTTTTTTTTCATTGTGATTGACCAGTTAATCATTTTTAGCCAATTATTTTATCCAGGAAATATAATAGAGATTTGCTGTTACACTTTTTGGACTTGCTTACAGACAACACATTAACTTTGTACTTGTATAATAGTTATCAGTTTTACTTTTTATCTTTGTGTAGCTTTGTTGCCCATGTTTTTGCTGTATGTCTACTTTTATTTTTTCTGCAAATTGTTTGTATGTGTAAGTACATTTAGTAAATCTTAAAATGTCTTGTATGGTCTGATAATGACAATATTTTAAAGAATACTTAATGATTTTATTCACCATAAAGCAAGTGGCAAATTAACAATAGCAGTGATTAGTTACACATTTTTTAACCAAGAAGAAGTGTTATCTTTTGTGTGCTTTTTTATTTTCTTGTTGTTAAACCTCACTTGTCACATTCTGTCTCCTACCCAGCGCCCTCAGCCACACCATCAGTGTGCCGGCCATGAGGTAAAACACAAATACTCAGCCTATATTTACTGCTTACTCTTTTATTTGTGAGGTTAACACAAAACATGTTTTTGTAATTTCTGTACTCATTTCTCCACAGACATTCAAATACATTCAAGTCTTTCGAGGAAATGGTTGGCAATGTGAAGGTGAGTTTGCAGACACATCGAGCACACACTGTTCTGAACTTTGTGAGTACTGATTACTTGTTTCCTGTGTGGATCACAACAGGACAAAGTGACCGGCAATTCAACAAATAACGGAGACACCGCAGGGTTTGAAAGAAGATTCTCTCGCAACAGCACATGAGATGGTCCCTCTGAACAAATCTGGATGAATTCATACATTTACATTCATTTCTTCATGAATTGCAAAGCTATGAAAATAAGTTATTTTGTCCCTGTGTGAATTTGTCCACTGTTGTTTCTGACTATTGCATTTATTTGTTCTGACTTATAGAATGTATTCAGTTTGAAATATTGTCAACTTTAATGTTAAAATAGTATTTTAATGTGCAAATATTTTGTTGGATAAATGTAATTTAAGAGGTATTGATTTTGACATATCATTGCTGTCCTTTCTTCACACATGAGCCGAATTACCCACAGTATGCATTAATTGACATTAATTGTGACATTAACAAAAGAGAATATTACTAACATGAAGTATTTTTGTACTTTAAGATTTTTCAATTAAAGTCAATTGAATGGTGTGCGTGTGTATGTATGTTGTCATTGATAGTCACATAACTAAATTAAGTTAGTTAAGGAGGATGGTCGCAATTCAATTCGCTACTATTATTTCTAAGAAAATGTCTGTAAAGCCTTGGCTACTGTCAGGGGTAGTGTTGTTTAATATTGAGCCTTAGGGTGGCGCTAGAGGCTACAAAATTGACATGTCTGTTTTATTATGTAGAACCTAGATGCAGGTGTCCCTAATAACTAATAACATTGTTTATCCACCTTTAATGACATCAAAGCTCATTTTAATTTCAGCTATAGCGCCTTACGAGGGAGTATTACAATGGTTAACAACATTAACTTAAATGTTCAAGGTTCAGCTTTAAATTACTGGTAATTATATTGCACAATGAAATGCATCTGTAGCTTCATCTACAATACATTAACAGAACCAGTAAATATAGAAATAGAATAATAAAGTAGGAAATAAATAGAACGTTTTTTTATATATATATAAAGATAGCACAAAAAAGATATTCGGCAAGGAACAGTAACGTACATACATTATAAGACTATATACACATACACACTCAGTTAATATGTCCATAGTCTGTCATATCAGTTTATAAACCATCATTTTTAAACATACATTTTTTTTTCACATCTGATAACTTGCAAAACACCGTTTGCAGTGGCAGACATATTTACATCTGTAGTTTTTTAATTAAGTTTGTGGAAAAATGTCTCGATGAGCAGGTTCAGAAAAAACGTGTTCCCTGACCGGGAATCGAACCCGGGCCGCGGCGGTGAGAGCGCCGAATCCTAACCACTAGACCACCAGGGACAGTTATCTTTACAGATGGATGTAGAACCTTTAACGCCGCGGAAAAGGAATACTTGTACATGAATGTTTGTGTTGCTACTTTGACTTTGTGGTAAAATAACATCGATTTATATTTACATTAATTTATATTGATATCGACTTAACCAACTCACTCACGACTCACGAATAGTTTAATGTCCAAAGTCAACAGCTAACGTTACTCTTATAAACGTGCTTCTCTAAAAAAAATATATAAAGTTAAACCTTCTGTAAGATTGTTGAAAGACTAACGTTCGCTTAACCGTTCGGCTGAATCAAAGTTTCTGATTTAAATGTCACGTTAGATCAAATAGCATTATTTCAAACAGTTTGTGTCGAACTATCTGCTTGAAGCTAAAGTAGCATTCTAACATTCGCTTGCTAGCTAACATGGAGAAGTGGTTTTATCCGTTAGACTTTGACATCACCGGGTTAATTAAAGCCTCCGTTTGCCTGGTGTCACCGGGTTCCCGGCCAAACCGCCGAGCAGAACAACAGCACGTTCTGTAACTCGAGCTGCAACAGTCCCCGCCCCGTGCCATAGCAGCACGCGCCGAGGACAGACCCTATAAAACCACGCTCGTCTGATTGCCCTCACAATTCCAGCAGCAGAGCGACCGAGAGGGTCAACGCAAAGAGATCTTCCACAAATGGGCAATTTGTAACAACCAGCACCTCTTCTACTTCGAGCCATCCGCACCTTACAACCGCAACCGGTGCCAACTACAGCATCTCAATCTTCAAGGTAGGTAAAAAATAAAGATTAGAAAGATTAAAATCGCTTATTGATTAGATATAACCTCTATAATATGTTATAAACAGCGGCCATCCTTAAGGATTATAACTGATTAGTCCGTAAGTTTAAATACAAAAGTAGTTTTTGTATAAAATACACTTGAATACTTTTGTATTATATCCATATTTTTCTATTTGTTGAATATTTTCTCTGCAGTTCTACATTAATTTTTAAAAACACAAAAAGTTAGTATTGGTTTTCAGGTTAAATTGCCCTCTTGTCATTCTGTAAGTGGTGTGTTTATGCGTCAGCACTTTGTTTTTCTAGACGCAGATGCTTATTTGTCTGCTCCTTGAAATCCCCAAAGCCATCTGCTGCTCACCTGGTGTTAAGCTTTTCAGCCTCAGTCTGGTTCTCAGGCTCCAGGCAGAAAACATGTTCTACTTTTAAGTCCACAACATGTGCATGCTTATTTTGCTGCACTGCCAATACATTCTGATAAAGGTTAAGCTTAGTTCTAACTTTATTTTTGCCATTAAAAATGTGCTTTACAAATACGTCCTCTACGACACTGGCACAATCTTCCTTGGTCACGCAGCCAGCTCGTGTACTAAGATATCCAACTTCAGCAGGACATGTGGAGCGGACACGCTCTCTCACACACACTCTCTTGTTATTTGAGTCATGGGAAACCAGATTCTAGGAAGCAGCTGGCTTGAGATTTATCACTCTGCATAGAGGGTCTGTGGACAGGAATGGAGAGACACAGAGGGCATGAATGCACGCAGCAGAAGCTTCCCTGAAAGGGGTCGAGAGTGACATGTTTACTGTGCAGATGTCCTTATGGCTCCTCAAGTAGCTTTGTACTTTTGCACTAGCTGAAGTACTGTTAAAAGACGGAGTATAACAATATACAGAAAATGCAAGAGATATAAAAGGAAACATGATAAAAGGGAATGCAATTATATCATGCTGAAAACATTGTGGCATCCCTTTGTTCTATTTTACTCCAAGCCTAATAACACCTTTTATTTGTCTTTCCAGATTTCCATTTTCCATCTTTGAGTGGTTTTCCAGCTAAGGTCAGCAGAAAATGGCAGCAATTCCATCAAGTGGCTCCCTCATTGCCACCCATGATTACTACAGAAGTGAGTCACTCAGTGGTCTACACACATTTATTCATTTTAACCCTATTTTTGTATTTTTATAAGATATCTTTAGGCGTTTTAACTAAAAAAGTGTCTTTATATCTTTATTCCAGGGCGCCTTGGGTCCGCCTCCAGCAACAGCTCCTGTGGCAGTGCAGAGTACACAGGAGAGATCATTCCACACCACCCAGGTATTAAAAATATCAAGGTTTTTCTTTGAAAAGTCTCCTCGCACCAAATCGAGTTCCTTCCTGAAGTTTATGTTGTTCTTTGCAGGACTTCCAAGACAAGACTCTGGCCACTGGTGGACTTCATTTTTCTTTGCAAAACCGAACCAGCCCGGCCTGCAGAACGGATCTGAAAATCTAAAGTGAGGGTCGTGACATATGAACATAACATTTAAAATGATTGAATCCATGTTTGGTTAAACTAACTTTCCTTTGTGTGGCAGGAACAGAACCTACACAGTGGCCGACGGTCAGGTGACCTGCGTCGCCCGGGAAATGGTTTTAAAGAGACAACTCAGCGAAAGCAGTGAAAGTGGAAGGTCTGAATCTTCCACCCCGCCGTCAACTTCCCTTTAGACTCGTTTCCCTGCCACCATTCCCCTCGCCAACCCCCCACCCCCACCCTCAGGTTACCATCCATCTCATAGTCACTGAAGATGAAGGTGGTGGAGATGATGGTGTTTGATACCTTTAGTAAATAGAGCTTGCTTTTCCTACCTGCCTATGTAAAGTATCTTTTTATTATGTCCAAAAGTAAACAAAAAGTATGTACAAAGTTTTTTCATTTTATTGTTGTTACTTGAAACTGTTGATAATAAATAAAATACACTCAGAAAAACACACTTTGATTATTTTATTTTTTGCTTGATTGATTTATTTATCCCACATACAGGTAGTTATTAACCTGAGTGATTATAGACTGGGTCTTAATGGAAACAACCATGCTCAATACAATCCTGGATTTGAGCCTTATACTGGATTTGATGTCATTCAGAATGTTTACACAAATCATGAGAAACCTTTATATGCGATCACGACAGAGTCAATGTTTGTACGTCCATCATGAAAGTACACTGACATGCTTAATAGTATCCTGGATTTCAGGCTTATTAAGGATATGATGTTTATGCATGCACACTTTGTTAAGCAACCCGGATATTTAAATGGTCATACGGGGATTTGAATAACCTGGTTTCTAATATTCTGTGTCTCATATGCCCAAAACCAGGAAGAGACTCAAAACTGGTGATGAGCATGATGTTCACATGCACAAAACACAACTGGGATTCTTAAAAATCCAGATCTAACAGGGTTTCTACTGCGCATGAGAAAAACAGTATTAACATATGCACTAATTTGTCGTTCATCGTGTGCATGTAGACATCATATCCGGGTTTAACTGACCTAGAAAAGCCCTTAACCTGGTTTTGAGAATCCTGGACTGCTAGCATATCCATGTTTCCTACCAGGAAATGATGTTCACATGTATAACTCGTAGATTGGATTCCTAAAAAACTTGATCAAAACAAGAATACTAGTGCGCATGCAAACGCACTCGTTGTGTGAATGAACGTTAAATCTTCATCGTCAGCTCTGCTCAGGTGATTCACACAGCGGAGCAGCTGTTTTATAACTCTGCGAGGGGACACATGCAGCCTACTTACTAAACAAACCTAATCTGTTTAGCTTTGTTATGATTAGCAACAGGTTAGACAATACACTTTACATAATGCCTCACTGGGCTCGGTTGTGGGTCAACAGCTTCTAGAAACGTAACTGTTAAGACAATTAAATGTTTTTTGTAGAGCATTAAAATTGAAGCACATTTATTTTTATCCATTTAATTGGTTCTTCAAGTGTTAAAATGTTACAATTTCATTTCGTGTTCATCCAAAGTGACGTACGTCAGAGAGTTAAATGTTAAATGCAACCAGAGTTGGCTGACCTCAATATATTTCTGAAATCAGATCTCGAGTCAGTTACAGCTTATAACACGGACCTGCTGCAGACTTGTCACATGTGCTTCCATAATATATAATAAAGACGTCCACCTGCTGCCTTTAAAACTTACACATGCTGGAGGTGTTTTAAAAGACATTTTCAAAATAACTCAGCGCATTGTAAAAGATTCAATCTGGTCACGCTTCATGTGCTGCAATGGGAGACTAATGCTTCCCTGAAATGTTTTAGGGGTTTTTTTTTAACTTATGGAGAGTTTTGTGTTTTTTTCTTGCTTAACTTTTTTGCTGAAATTGATATAAGGTGCAAAAAAAAAATCTGAATTAACCAAATATTACTGCAGTAGCACTAGGTTTCCGAAGCCAGAGCCTTAAATCCTTTGTAGAACCAATCTATTGTGAAATTTTGTAATAATTTTGTACCTTTAAAAGGATTCTAATTACTGTGAACACATGGGTTACAGATACCTGTAAAGGATCAGTGAATGTGCTGGTTCTCTTGATCGATTTTTCGGAGAACTAATATGTAGGGACTATTTTGCAATGTGCACTCAGACAACTAAGAATAGACTGAACAAAGTCTGGCTACAGCCACGCTCCGTTGTAAGCTGATCCTTCTGTTCAAACAGGAAAGTCAGACAGTTCCATTACTGCATGTGGAGTATTTAGAGCAACATACTGGGGCAAATATTTTGGCATTTACTTGAGCAAAGACATAATTCTTTTTTTCAGACCTTCAAGCAATTAAAAAGGTACATGATCCGTCCCACTCGTCCTACAAAGCTGCACTATTCCTGGCAACGTATCAGAAAAGCACTTGAGTCTAAAATTGTCCTGTGATCCCGGCCAAGTAGCTGCAAACACCCTCGTGTCACTTAACTGACACGGGCTTCTCCCGTCCTGCAGGTCTTTTTATTTCTCTGGAGGGCACCCAGGGTGTCTCTGTGCAAAGTTTATAGAACAAGGTGAAGGAAGGACAAATATACAGAATATGTATGTAAACAGGCAAAGACCAAATAAGCACTAGAATGAAGCAGAAAAACAAACATACATGAATAAAGATATGTCTTGTTTAGCTGCAGAATCCTGTACAAAGAGCAAGATTTGTAGGTTTACATTTGAGCAAAACAAGCTTGTTTTATTGATGATTTCAGAGTTTTTCATAGAAAGTCAACACCAGTGCACTTACAACATGTAGCAGGAGTTTAAATGCTGAAATACAACAGATAAACCCTTATGACCTTTAACAGGGCGAGTTTTTCCAAGTCACTGTTCTATCTGTCCTACTTAAATGTGGGGCTGTGTTTTATTTAACTTATGACAGATTGTTTTGTGGGATATTGAAATCTTAAGCCTTAACAAGGATTCGGGCTGTCTGACTTGACATTTATTTAACCAGTAGGAAAAAGACAGTTTTAATGGATCCTTTTAAGTATTAAATCTAGTTGTGGTATACCTCAAGGAAGCTGTCTAGGACCACTACTTTTTGCTAGTATTTTCCATTTATCCTTGTTCCATTTATCTAACAAGATGCAAAATGTTGTATGTGTGCTGATGACTCAACTATATATAAGGTAAATGTATCCGTTTAATAATAACAATAATAATAATAATAACTTTATTTGTATATCACCTTTCATGCTAAGATGCAACCCGAAGTGCTTAACAAAACAGGATCAGAATCACATATTTACAATTAAAAAGAAAAATATTAATACATGACAAAAAGATTAAGATAGGTTTTCAATTTCTTTTTAAAAATTCCAATGGAGGGGCGCTGGTTTGGCTCAGTTGGTAGAGCAGGCGCCCCATATACAGAGGTTACAGTCCTCGACGCACTGATTGCATGTTTGACTCCCGGTCTGCCATCATTTGGTGCATGTCTTCCCCCACTCCCTCCTCCCCACATTTCCTGTCTCACCTCAGCTGTCCTATCAAATAAAGGCAAAAAGCAAAAAAAATCTTTTAAATAAAAATAAAATAAAATGCTGTCCTAAGATTCAGGGGGAGGGAGTTCCACAATTTAGGGCCATAAAAGCTTCCTCACCAGAATTCTTGTGGAGTACTCTAGGAACTTCTAAAAGCAAGGCAGTGTAACATCTAAGAGCACGGGTTGGGATATAAAATGAGAGGCAGTTGGTGATGTATGTAGGTGCTAAATTATGTAAGGCCTTGTAGATGAGTAGAAGTACTTTAAAATAAATTCTAAAAGAAACTGGTCGCCAGTGTAGAGACGAGAGCAGAGGGGTAATGTGGTCTCTTTTCTTTCTTTCTTTTCGTCCTTAACTGTAATTTTCTAAGAGACTTTTTGGGGTGACCAGTAAAGAGAGAGTTGCAATAATCTAAGCGGCTGGTAATAAAAACATGTATGAGCATTTCAGCATCTGTCTGGTTTAAAAACCAATATTAATGGCAATATTCCTCAGATGAAGAAATGCTTTTTGCAACCTTGTTAAAATGGCTAAAATAATAATAATAAAATTAAGATCACGGTCTAAAATCACTCCCAAATTTGTAACGTGTTTTAATTTGGTTGGAGAGGCTGGTAAAAACAGATTTTAGTCTCTGCCGCTTTGTTTTTTTGACGAAGAGAATTTCAGTTTTCTTCCCATTTATTCTTAAAAAGTTTTTACTCATCCAGAGGTCAATATCGTCGAGACAGTTAAGGAGAGAATTTAAAGCACTGTGGTCAGTATGGACAGAGATGCAACAATTTGACATTGTTGTGACTGATTAATTTACCCAGAGGAAGCATGTACAGGGAAAAGAGAATAGGACCTAAAATACTTCATTGAGGAACCCCATAATCAAAAATGTTGCTGAGACACAATGACCAAGACTGACAAAGGATTTTCTGTCTGACAAGTATGAGTGAAACCAGTCAAGTACTGTGCCGGAGAGACCCACCCATTTCTCCAGTCGATCAATTAATATGGAATGATCAATCGTATCAAATGCAGCGCTCAGGTCAAGCAAAAGGAGGACAGACGCATTATTTAAAACGGCTGAAATTCATTTACCACCTTTAACAAAGCAAATTTGTGTATTTGGCTCAAAATGTGTGTTCGTATATATTATATCTTGTATTATATTTCTCAGTGAGGATCGATGACACTCCTGGGTCAGTCTTTTTTTAAACTCTGATCTACTTTAATTGCTTATAGTCAGTGGAAAATGTTGGCACGGCCACACAGAGCGCTCGTGCACATCAATTGGCTGGAAGATAAACTGGGAATCTGGGGCAAAGGCATCTGTCCAGTGACTCAGACTCAGTGCTGCCAATGACTCCCACATAACCAACAAGTTCATACTACACAGCTCAGAGAGGAGAGATACGTGTGATTCTCAGTACAGGCAGGCACAGTGGTTGTACAATTTTTTATGTTTGTCTTTGCAGGTTCGGGGTTCAGACTGTCTGCAGGGTCTCAGGTGTCGTCCTGTTTTAGGTCTATATTTGATCAGCAGCACGAGCACACGGCATGAACAACTGAGCTTGTGCGAGTCCACGTGTCACTGAGGGACTTTCAATGTCAACATGAAAAGTTGCTCATTGACAAAATCCCCCAGTATCGATTTTTCTTTTTCAGGCCACAGTTGTTTATACGGGTTTCTTTTATGAATCAAGTTTGGGGTTTTTAGAAAAATATCCTGAAAAAACAGAATTTAAATGTATCAAAAGTCTTTGCTTGAGAGATTGTATGAAATGATGCAGTTCCTGTTTAAGTACTGCTTTATTCTAACACTCTAGATAATTATTTCTTACTACATATGAAACAATTGCGAGGAAAGCAATTATAAATTTAAATTGCATAAATATAGAAATTAGGGCATGGACAAAAGGCGGCATACATGCAGTCTGTCTATTTTTGTTTTGACCTACTAGTTTAAGAATGAAGGTTTTTGATTACAAAACACACGTAACAACTTATCAAAGATGATGTTTTATATTAATACCCACCCGAAAATAACAGTTACGATGTTATATTTTACACTTAAGTACATTTTGCTTTATTACCTCTGTACCTAGGCTATAGTTACAACATTTAGTTGGGAGATTTATACTTGTAGTTGAGTATTTCTGTGTTGTGGAACTAACCCTTCACACAAATAAATGGTTTAAAACATCTTTCAATACTTCTTTTGAAGTGATAAAATATGATGCATCATAATGAACTAAAGAATTAAAATCTAAAGTATAACAAAGTTAAATGATCTCCACCCTGAACAACATTAAAATACACTAACGTACCAATCTAGGGCAGAACTTTTATTTGTAACTGAGTATTTCTACAGACTTTTACCCAAGTAAACGACCTAAATACTTTCTCTGCAAGTGGTGATTAGGAAAGAAACTTTTAGAATGAAGGTCAATGAATAAGTACACAAAAAAGAAGAGTATTTAGTCAAAAATGGAGGAAATGACGCTCCGGCACTTTCGGTGTATTTTAAAGTCTGTGTGTAAAACCTATGTACGCATAAAAAATAATGAGGTCATTGTTGTTGTGTTTTCTCTGTGCAGAAATATTGACTTTGGTCTGGTGTAACATAGTGTCCATTTTCACATGAGACTTGGTGTTTGTGAAGCCAGCTGTACGTCTTCCCACAACTACACGGGTCGAAAGATCTGCCAACATCTCCACTTCACTTCCAGCCTGAAATCATAAACCAAGTGAAATATGGTCACTCTAGATCAGACTCGATGAGACGAGATCACTGTGTAGAATATCTGAGGTCACCCATCAGAACTTGAATGAGTATCAGGGTTTGTGTTTACCAAATGAATACCTTTAAACTAGAGCTAAACACAGGCTGAAAACATTTCACACAAACAGTGAACGTGGGGCAGAGAGAGATAAGCAAAAAAGGGCATTTATATAATTCTTCTCAGAACTTGTGCTGACATTTTGGTTTTCTATGTGGCTGGTCAGGTTGGTCCTCCACTTTGGCCAAAATACAATACAATAATAAAATAAATACAATATTTAGCTAGATTTCAGTAAAATGTTCAATATTGATGCTTCCAGACTTAATTACATTGTTGATTACCTGACTGCCCTTTGCATACGCTTCACATTCACGGTTTTAAGTTAATTGTCTCCTGAAATATTTCCAGGATTGCCACGAGTTTTTGTTCAGATACTCAGGTCAGGATGATTTATAACAACTTCAGTGATCGCATAACCTTTCCTCTAGCGCCACTATGAGGTCAAAATGGCGTAGTTCATGATAAAAACGTGCACAATGAATCACCTTCCCATAAACCTCAGCTTCTTTTACGTTGGATCGCATGTTGTTAACGTTAGCACACGTTACCATGCCAACACTCTCAACTAAGATGTCAAATAACATTGTAAACGTTACTCCTGCTAAACGTTAGCGTGTTAGCACTTGTATAAACTGGAATTAACAGGTGTGTTTCCAAAGAGATGGGGTTTGAATAGCCTACGTATATTGTACATACGTTTACTTCTGCATAGGCATGGACATTTTATTTATTATTACTCTTTTTATGTGTGTTTTGTAATTTGCTTGTGAACGTACCATCCCTACTTTTTTTTTTTAAGTGCGAGGCTGTTCTCGCAATTTATTGAGAAAAATGGCACAGAAAGGAGAAGACATTATCTAAAAACAGCTAATATTATTTACCCTCAGGACAATTTGTTACCGATTCAACAAACCGATTGATAAAACAAGTAAAAAAAGGTCACTACAAAGCGTGTTAGCATAAAACGCCCATCAGCTTCAACTGTATCAATTATTAGCATGCTAATGTGCTACACTAAGATAAATATGGTAAATATTATAACGTTTTTTCTTTTTTGTAATTCAGGGGAATAATTCAATAACGTAAATGAGTGTGTGTGTGTGTGTGTGTGTGTGTGTGTTTAGGCTACCATGGCCTATCTGTTCCGCAACATCGCTGTGGACGACTGAGGCAACACACACACACATTCACATTCCTGCTAACATTACCAAGCGCACACACCAATGACCAAGAATAAATAAATAAATAAATAAATAAAATCTGTTTTACACTCACACTGTGTATATTCACCTCCTATTGAGGACAAAAGTCCCCTGAGTAAATCATCACATTTTAGGGTGGAGACTTGGTGTAAGGTTACCATAAGTAGTGATTATGGTGAGGATAAGTTACTAGAAAATCAATGTTAGTCAAAGTTATCTCCTCTGACTAAAGACTATGTCTACCCCAACCTATGTATACGTGCATTATAGCTTGCTAGCTGCTGCCCTCTAGTGGACAAAGACATTAACTCCTAAAATACATAATATTAAACACTGTATGTGCTGAACCACCTGTTTGTTTTGTATTTTGGTGTTTGCAGAAACAAAAGGAAAAAATGAAACCACACGTAGTTAGATAGCTCATCGCACTATTTTATTCAATTACTGACATCTCAGGAGAAGAGGAGAGCTTTGCAACTCTGCTGTTGGTAAACCACTGTTGTTTTGTTTTTTGTTGATTTTTTTTTTCATAGCGTTGATGCAACACTGAAAAAGCGCTATTTTTCCAAACAAACACAGGTCCCTCATCAGTGATATGTAAGAGGCAGAGAGAATCTCACCTGGACAGTTTTGCATGAAACATACAAATGAAACAGGTTCAACCTTTTTCTTTTGTCTTTTTGTAGTTTCACATATAATAATAAATATCCATACCTATAAACACTCCAAAAAAGAAAATCAAAATATTAAGTCACAGGTACTGGAAAAAGCTCCACTTTTAAATCACAATGATAAATGTACAAAACAATAGACATCTCATATAAATGTTAATGGTTTTCGTTAGAGACTTAAATCTCATCTCAGAAGAAATCAGCGGATAAAAACTAAACTCGGAGATTCAGTATTTCCTGAGGTTTATGGGTTCCCCTTAAAAAGGCCAGGAGAGGGGAATGGCTTTTATGTTATACCGAGGAGATATTACAACAGGTCAAAGTGTACCTTTTCAGGGTACCAGTCGGGTTAAGGACGAGGAGTTTCCCTGACAAAACAGCCGGGAAATTAAAAGAATCTGAGCACTTAATGTAGAATAATAAATGTACCTACTCCGCACCAATCTCCGTTTAGGCCACGATAGTTTTCTAAAACAGCTGATTAAAGTCTTGATCCTTAATAAATCTTTGCTGGTCCACTTTGAGAAGTTGTGAAGCTCCCTTTTTTTTTTTTTCTTTTTACTTAAGATTACCTTTTTAAAAATGTTGGAAGCCACCACAACACCAAGCTGACCACGGCGCACTCTGACCCCGTGACCGAGAGGTCAAAGAGGTCACGTCCGATGCAATGAAACGAGGAAAAAAAAAAAAGGAAAAATATCTGGGCAAATGTACACAGATTGAGGGAAAAAACAGCCCGAATACAACAGAAAATTCTGTAAAACTGTACATGTAAACATCACACTTTCACTGAGTCCAAAACCAGAGGGGAAATACAAAGCTTCACACAGGTTTACAGTACGACCTCCTGCACAGAGCTACAGTCTCTTATCAGTGCAGGAGAGGCAACAATCGAAATAATATAAATAACAATAGAAGTAATACAGACCACCACCAAATGATAAGTTAAAACAGGCAAGGGCTAAAACCACTTTGATTTTTTTTAACAGTGCTGTACCCACAGAAAAAGAAAGGTTTAAAACATCTGTAATCACTCTTTGTACAGCTATACAGTACATTTATCTGACCACTTTAGCAATCCACAAGCTACCAGGGCATTTTTAATCAACACCAATAGATTACATTGTCCAGTCAATACAAAGAGAAAAATCCATTGGGCATCATTAGAAAAAAACAAAAACAACAACATGACGACACGTGGTCGTCGTTGATCACAGTTACTCCAGCAAACAGCTAAAAAATGTTGCTCAGCGTCGACTTAAGACAGTTTTACAAATCTGCAAGCTAAATGTGAGATCGACAAGGCGTCACTGAGTTAGACGTGAAGTGAGGAGGATCTGCTGTGGCTGCAGGAACAGAACAAGACGAGGAAGACATGTGTGAGGACTCGGGTCCCACCTACATCTATGATTACGCCTGTTTGAGCCCAGAGAGGAGCTTCATGGAGCAGGGTTAACAGTTTAAACCTGGATTATATCAGTGAGTCAGAATCTGTTTCATAAAGGAGGTTTGAAGAAGTCTGATCTGGTCATGTTAGTTTTAAGTCTGCAAGGCATCTGTAAGTCTGAAAGGTTCCTCTCTGAAGTTGCTCTTTACTGCTGAACTGTAGACATGAGTCTGTTTGCACTACATGTAAAATTATAGTATGTGCTTTTATATACTCGCCAACTTTAAGCTGATAATCTGACTTTGGCCCTCGGATGTAGCTTTGGAAATTACATTTTTCTTCTTTTAAATGTCATAAAATACAAGCCATCCACCTAGAAATCTATCTATTATACTGCAGAAAGTGACAATCTGAAGGTATTTGAACAGTATTTTCACTTTATGGACATTGCTGTGTCACTTTAAGACAAAGAAATACAACCACTGCAAAAACGGATTTCTTTTGGTCACTTGGGGGCAGCAGAAACAAGTTGTGAAAACAACAGTTGCTGTTGCTGGTCACCTGATGATAATAAGATTAAAACTCCCTCTCTTTTAGCTCTGTTTTGGTCTCTACCAACTCCTGAGAGAAACATCTGGCTCTTTGGGTGCTGGCTCTTTGCCCCAAAATGTTTTAACAGCTTGTTGCTTAATGAATGTGCCTGCTGTTTGGTGATGAACAGTTTAGAGATGTTTAGCTTAAAATAAGAGCGATAAGAGCAGCGAGCGTGAACTAAAACAGCAAAAAGATTAGCTAAAATTCACAATCCAAGCTCTGTAAATCAAAGAGCCAAAAGCCACACGTTCTTTAAAATGCTAAATTTCTTATTGTCTTTCTATGACATACTTACTTCGCCTGGGGTCCTATTTTACACATCAAGGCGGTTTAAGTGTTGCCTCTTTTGTTAAACACAGGATGAATTGAATTCGTTGGTGGTAGATTGTAAACATAGCACTCAAAGGTAGCTGCTCCTCCACGGCTCAATGACACCAACAGTTCTTCTCAGGTTCGCACTAATGATTTGACACCGTGTTGCCACATTTCTATATAGACACTTCCTCAAACACTGTGTGCTGTTACTGGCTGCGGGCTGCACACCCACTCACAGTCACCATCACACCTCTAGTGGGTCTACGTGATGATAAGACGTGTTCTGTCCTTTGTTAAGTAGCCTACATTTTAAACTGTTCAGTTCAGTTTTGGATACTGCCCCCTCCTGGTTATCGATTAGCATTAGCTTCTGAGGAGCCAAGTAAGTGTGGTCCAGGAGAGACTGCTTCTGCTTCTTCTGCTACACAATTATCTTATTTGTCGGTAAGCACTGTGTTTTGACTTGTTTGATATTAGAAGATGACTCCTTGACTTTTATTTGTATAAGAACATTTGAAATAAGTCGATTGGTAGCAGGTAGCGCTGTAAGCTAGCAGTATGACTCAGCATTTTCAGTTACATAGATTTGTGGCCTTACATTGTGCCGTATTGTTTCTATTTGTTATTTTCATATTAAGTATAATATTTGTGCTTTCTTTCAGTCTTAAAAGTGTGAAATTCTTTAATAAAGATTAAGAAAAGTCAGGCCTTGTGCTTATTGAACTGTTAGCTAACTGTCTCGCTAACTGTCTCACTTTGAATATCAGCAACTCATTGTAAGATCGTTTATGAGGGACTCATTTTGTAGGACTCTACATTAAAAAAATCTTAATCATTCTTTCTTTAATTTCTGATCATTTAACAAAGAAAGCTCATGTCACAATTACAATCAGAGCACAGCAACAAACAGAGGAGTACGAGCTGATTTGTGCTACATCATGATGAGGCATAAAGTTCTTTT
The DNA here is from genome assembly GCF_022749685.1 of Semicossyphus pulcher. Taxonomy (NCBI): domain Eukaryota; kingdom Metazoa; phylum Chordata; class Actinopteri; order Labriformes; family Labridae; genus Semicossyphus; species Semicossyphus pulcher. Next base: position 25,680,520 of record NW_027211637.1, read on the forward strand.
TCTGTCTTTACTGCAGTGATTTGTCAGCTTTTGTTGCTATTTTTCCCCCTCCGTATTATGTTTAATCAGTGTTGATTCCATTGCAGTTTTAGTTTTACATGCCTGTTTTCTTGATGATTGAAGTCATGAAATAAAACAGACTACAGCCGCTCATACCAGCTTTAAGAAACAGATCAATCCTTCAGTTCAGGCTCTCTATAAGACACCCTGCTTTATGAAACACCACTCAGATGGACCTTACAAACCATTGAGTTCAAACTGAGCCCTAAACAGAAGCTGTTTGCTTTTTTTAATCATAAATAAAGCAGATTTAGCGCTGCTTCTTTAACTGTCCTTTGTTATATTCAGTTCTCAGTATGTCTGAACTGAACTGATAATCCAAATGAGGTAAAGACACACTCAAATCTCTGTGTTTTGTTACCTTAATCCTGAGCTATAAAGTGCTTCCAAACTTGCAATAGATCATTTAAATGTAAATGTGATGCAGCCCAATAATGACACGGGTAATAAAATGTAAAAATGGGTCTCTTAAAATGTAAAATCCAACTTTCAAGCCGGTCTGTTGGTGGTGAGGAGTTTGTAAATGACGCAGATTGATGATAGATAACTGATAGATTTGTGATAAATACAGAAATATATCTCTCATAAGGTGCGAGCCTCTTTTCTGGGCTGCTTGAAGAGTCATTGTTTGGAATGTTTCAGCCGACTGAATTCATAAATCTTCACAGATTGATGTTTTACAAACTGGGTCACTCCACTTTTACACACACAGAGAAAAAAAAAATCAACATACTGTCAATAACACTTACATCACCGAAAATAAATAAACACACACCACATACACACACTTACACGACTGTTTTTGTGCCGAGTGACTCACCGTTAAAAGTGTCTGTTGTGAGACTGTGCTCTAGATCTGCTTTGAGTACTCTTGTGTGCCCTCAGACCACGCACACACACACACACATTGACACACGCACACACACACACACACACCATAGCAGAAAGCTGGGAGAGTAAACTGTGATGCGATTACATCTTTTTCAAAGATTGTCTCTTGCTTCTTTTCAAACAGTTTGTTTTTCAGACGTGATATCGATGAGTGGAGATGAGAGAGCGGGTGCTGAGGTCAGAGGATGATACAGACAGATAGACAGACGGACGGATGGAGGAGTTTCTTTTATCTGAGTGGCGCATGCACACTCAGTGCATCCAGTAAAGCTGTATGGATGTAAGGGTGACACCGCTGCCTTCAGGTAACCGTCAGTAATGGATGCACGTGAGCTCAATGTGCCCGTTTTAACGCAAAAACACTCACAGAACTTCACAAAATGACCCCGAATTTAAACGTGCAACATTAAGTCTCATTTTTCTGCCAGGTCCTATTTTTCCTTCTATCTTTACAGATCCCGATACATGAAAGTGCCTCAGTTATGAGGTTATCGATAAAGATCACAACAAACGACAACATTGAAATTGGCTACAATGCTGCATGGGATATCCTTTCTTTTTTTAGAACTTGACGCCTACAGCAGGAGGAGATTGTGGTCGTCGACTCCTCCGTTTTGCCTCAAATTTGTTCAGCGAGTGAGACAAAGCCTTTTCAGTAAGCACCCCATTACTGATTATCTTTGATATTGCACCTTTCTCCACGTCTCAAGTAGCCCTGGTAATAAAATCCAAGAGTCTAAACAATATAGTAATCTCCTTTTTTTCCCTGACAGGTGTCTGCGACCTCAATTTGCATACCCATGCTTCTTAAAAGCCTCCTTCCTTTCTTTTTACGTCATGAGAAATTGCCTGTGATAGAAATATTCATAATAAATTAACTGAAAATAAAGTCACGCTGGGTAATGAGTCTTTGTCTCCTTGTCACCACATGCCAAAGATTTGGAAACCTCCCCAACAGAGCAGGGCCGAGGTGAAGTTTTAACCACGGGAGATGATTTGTGTTTCAGAATTTACAGGTGAAATCTGTCAAACGCTGTCCTGTTTTTCTTTTTCCTGTCTCTACAGTCTTTACTACGTCCTTCATTAGCTGTTGAGGTGAACAGGTCGGAGGATTTAGCAGCGATTCGTTATCGACTGTAGGAAAACATTGCTCCAGATTTTCCATGAAGCAGAATCAAATTTGGAAACAGTAACCTTTTTAAGACGACCCGATCAAATCATGCCACTGTACAGCGTATTTTACATGTTATATAAAGGTAGTTTATGACACTAAATCACTCCTATTAACTAGTAATTTGTCCAACAATCTGCACGAATGAGCCAAATCTGGCGTTATGTTCTCAGCTAACACCTCTGGTACTCCCCATGCTGATCGTTTTTTCACATAGATCATCGCTTCCTGAGACGAATGGAGGTTGAAGTGTTAAAATGAACTGAATGGTGGATGAATGGCTACAGATGACAGGGCACTAAGGTCAAAGTGAACCAAATGCATAAATTAACAGCCTGGGACACATTCTGTCCGAATACACAAACATGTGGGAATAAGTAAAGGTAGCATACCTACAGGACCCACTGTGCTCTGCAGTTTCACTCGTGTACTTTTGTGTCTTTGAATGTCCCAGTATGTGTTGACCGAGAGATGAAGGACAGGCTTTAGGCTCAGTTCTGCTGCAGGATCAGGTTTTCCAGCTCGTCTGCTGAGCGGAGCAGGAAGGCGGCGGACTCCCGGTATCCAGCGATGAGCTGCCTCACCGCTGTGACCTCCGGAGGGCTGAGCTGGGCCGAAGCTCCTCCGCCGCCGCCTCCCTGACCGTGGCTGTTGGAGCTGGAGGAGGTGGAGTTTGGGACGACTGACTTCATACTCAGATCTGTGGGACCTGCGGACACAAAGGTGATCATTAGTGGAGTCATAAATTAAAGAGGAATATAAAGAGAATTTTCTTGTAGCTATCAAACTATGAGTGACCCTGAAACTAGCAGAAAAACATTTAGAAACCAGTGCAGTATACAGATTTTACAGATAAGACATGCATCCAAAGGCAAAGCAATGCGTTGAGCTACATGCTGAGTTTAGCAATGCAAACATAGTGATGTATTAGCAGGTAATGTTAAAGAGCCAGTTCGCCAATGTTCAGCCTCAGTCCTATCATGCTATTATGAGGAGCTAATGCTAATGCTAATTATGGTGGGGAATAAAATGCAATTTGGCTCTGTGCCTTTGGAGGACGCTATCTGCTTCTCCAATGGGCCCTGGAAAACCTCAGCCAGACTACGTCAAACGTGTCATCTGGCGGAGGCCAGGGAGCTCGCTAAACTACGCTTCCTCAATCTAGGACGCCCGCCTCCGATGTCATGTCTCGTTCAAAATCGTCAGGTTTGAAATGCAGACTGCAGACCTGAAGATTGTTTAGATGATCCACCGGTATATTCTCATCGTATTTCAGATTCTGTACATCTCTGAGTCATTGCCTGCAGCGAAATGGTAGTATTTCACTCCAGTGTCGCTCGCCCATTCCATTCAGAGGGAGTGGTGCAATGCATGCTGGGTGTTGTAGGAATGTAGAATGGGCAAAAACACGAGCTGTTTGTACAACTTTCCCCACAGCTATGGCGCCAGTTTAAAATATTATTTCTTCTATCAATTACAGAGAACACCAGCTCTGACTGACAGCGGCCATTTGCTCCTTTAAGCACAAAAGACAGAGTGCAGCTGGGGCTGATGGGAATGTGATAAGTTGCAGGTATCTGGTTAAAATCGTTTAGCAGTATATTTGTCTAGAAACAATGTCCAGTTTATTTTGTATAATCCAACAACGTCAATGGAAACACTTTCTTCAGCCGCCTGTTGTTGGATTATCCAAACAGGGACATCATTTCTAAGAAGATATGTGGTAACGTTTAAATGTAAATCACCTAACAACAGAGAAACTCTAAGCCTTTAATCTAATGTCTTTTTTCTTGTTAATACACAGCATTAGCATTTATATTGTAAGCCACATTATCTGTGTTAAACTGGACTGATAAAAGCTCCTCACCGTTGGTTTGTGCAGCACCGGAGTTCTGCTGGTTGCTGCCGACCGTCCCGTATCCCCGCAGGTTGTAGTTGAGGCCTCCGTTGGTGTAGAGCTGGTCTTGGGCGAAAGCTGCGCTGGAGATGGAGAACCCTGACGGAGTCACGGACGCCGGGTCCCTCGAGTTGGTTTTGTCAACAGAGGCGGGTTCGTCCTGTGAGAAAATACCAGATTTCAGTTTGGGCAAACTCTGGTTCATGTTGTGCATTCCTGAATCCCTGCTGGGCAAATTCCAAAACATCAACAGCCAAATCATTTACCGCTGGGTAGACATCAAGCCGCATCCTCTTGGCAGCGTTTCTGGTTTCGCTCTCACAGGCGGCAGCGAGGATGTTCTCAGCCATGGCGGAGGTGAGGTGAGGAGGTGTGGGTCGAATCTGGCAGCAAGATGTTTGCATGTTACACACATGAATTATTACATTTTCCAATGTTATTGATTGTGTGTGTTATTGGGGGCACTTTGTACCTCTATACCGCCTTTTTTCATGCGGCGGCAGGATTTGAGGTAGGTGCGGATGCGCTTGCGGGAGCGCTCCTGGAACTCTGGGAACTGGCGGCTACAGGACTCGATGATGGCCTGGATCTTCTCCTTGGGCTGTTTGGAGATGGGCACCATGCGGTCCAGATTCTCATCCACGAACAGACGCACAAACATCTGACAGAGACAGGCAGAGGGGGGGAGGGGAGAGAGGGGATGTAGAGCAGAAAAATGGAGTGGGGGTGCGGTGTAGAGGGAGAGAGAGAGAGGGGTGTGAGAGGCGAAAACAAAAGAGAGGGAAGGGAAGGGACGGGGAGGCAGGGGATGGGGGAGCATTAGAGGTAGAGTGGAAGGAGAGAGGATAAAGAGGGAGGGGGAGGAGATGAAAACAGAAGCGAGAGAAATGGAGTCATTGCTGATAGTCAGGACAATATTTCTGTGTTTGCATTTTTGCAACTCAGCTGTTATATTTGTTTCAATTAGACTCAGAAGTGCACAGACAGAGGTTTCACAGAATAAACAGGGAGGGTAGTGAGAGTACCTGCCTATATTGGGTTGCTATATGAGAAGTTAAGTACAATATCTCTATATGACTTAATACTGTCCTCGTTAGGTAACTTACATTGAAGGCTTTAAGTCTCTCGGGGTCCATCCCCTCAGCATCATTGATCTTGTCGCTGTCATCATGGTCGTCATGATCATCATCGTCGTCGTCAATTATCTGTGCCCGAGCAGAGGTCAAGTCCTCCGCGCTCATGCTCAGTTCGGTTTTCACAGAGTCATAGCTTCCTGAGCTGTACGGAGGAGACTGAAAACACAGAGATAAGTCAGCGTTAAAGTTGTTACCACATGAGGAAGATGAAGTATTTGTATTTTAAGTTTTGTTTCTTACCTTGTTGGCGTACTCTGTTTTGACGGGGTACTTCCTGTTGGGCTCTGCGGGGTAAGAGTTTGATGGCGAGCTCCCCGCAGGAAGCAGTCTGTCGCTCAGATTGACCGGCTGCTGGTCCTCTGAGGAGGACGAGGGTGAGGTGGTGCTGAAGTCCAGGGGAGCGCTCAGCCCGTTCTCTGTCACCTCCCCGTAAGGGGCCCCACCATCTGGGGGGTTCCCACCCACAGCCAGCACCTCCGGGGAGGTCAGGGCCGGCAGCCCGTTGGCACTGCCGCTCTCCGAGGAGTCGTCATCTGGGAGGAGGGGAGGAGGAAGATACAGAGATGATCATTCTGCATTAATGTGGGTTTGTTTACGACAAAAGAGGGGCAGTGCGAGTACGGTGGGGGGGGACTTCCTGCCTCATGTTGTGCTCTCTGAAACAGTTGAGGAGGCGGGTATCCGGGTCAACTGTCAGGATAAATGAAAGTTAGGGCAGAAGGGGGAATCGCAGGAGTTTGAACAGCTAAGGGAGGAGGAGAAGAGAAGAGGAGGGGCTGCTGGGGGAGGGAGACAAATCAAGCTTTCTAACCCGGTTTTTGACCATGTGATGATGTCACTGTTTATATTTTTACATGTCTTCAGTGCACCAGAACAAAATGTTTCTCTCTCTACGATATATTCTGTTGTTCTAATCTATGAAGGTTACCATCGGCCTTTGTCCTACTTCTGTAAGCCCTGAACCCTGAGAGAGAGAGAGAGGGGTGCACTGTGGATTGGGGCTGCGGTGGTGCGTCCCACCCCCTGTAAGAGTGGATTTATTTGGATTAGTACACTAAGAACGAGGCAAGCTGTTTCCTGTGTAACACCGAGCCGCTGTTGTTCAGTGCAGTGAGTGCACCTTAAAGACAAATAAAACCAACAGCAACGATATAAACAAGATGGCAGTCGGTGACGTCTTACCGTCCTCTTCTTTCACGGCCGCCGTCGGGTTGCTGACTCTCTCTCCGTTAGGCGGGCTGGGCTCAGGCACTGGGGGCTGCTCAGCTGCGACCCATGTGGGCTCAGCGCTGTTCATGTCCTCGCTGCTCATCGAACTGTCATCCTGCGGGGAGACAGCGGGGGGGAAGAAAGAGAAAGACCCTCAATAACAACATATTTGTTGTGTAGAGAAAAAGAAAAGGAGACTATCTTTATGTTGGTTCACATTTTAAAGTTTTAAAGCGATGCTGAGAAGCCTTGATGTTCATCGAAAGCACTGTTATTGTTAAGTTTTTCAGCTCAAAATTCCCTGTTTGTGTACACGCAGTATTTCCTTGTTATGCTACAGCAGAGGTGTCGTAATGGCATTAGCTGAATGTAAAGTTCTGAAATGACTTTGGGAACGAGCCTCTTTGAAGCAGGTTTGGACATGACACAGCAAAAATAACGCTTTGTGCATCTGTGGCTTTCATAAATGTGAACCTGAACGTTTTCTCGATTTAACTCTTCTGAAATATGACAGTGAAAGAAAAAAGAAATACAGGAGCCTCCCCGCTAACTGATATGTTTCTTGGAGCGCTGCTATTTTTAGCTGCGTTAAGTCGGGACCCTAAAGATGCTTGTTGTAGCGTAACACAAGTATGAGTAAACCACGGGGGTAAGGATTAGACACAGAGAGCAGAATAATCTCACAAACTATTCACAGCGTTGGCTTCAAACTACAGAAATTACATCATCTGCTGGACGACGCAGGGCCAGCTTAAATTATGCTAACATACACGATGGCGTCTCTTTAGTGCACGCCGTCATGTGTCAGCTGGCAGAAAAGGGGGCAAAAGTATGAGTGTGTGATGGAAACAGAGCAGAAATACATCCAGTCATCTCATCATTCCCCCCACACGAGCACACAAATAGGCCGAAACTCCTGGGAGTACGCAGCCGTCCCTCTGTGAGAGGGGTTTGAGGAGGACCAAAATGCTCAGTGACAGCTCCATTAGGTAGCAAGTGAGCGATGGAGCATTAAAGAAAGAGAGAGAGTGAGAGAGAGTCCCTAATTACAGTTTCAAAGTACTTTGAATATAGCATCATTAACGCTTCAGGTAAGTATGTAATTGATAAAATAGGGGGCATGACTGAGACCAGGTAAAGCAGCAGTTCTCCCCTGGAAAAAGCCTCTGTCAGTTGAAGCTAGTGTTCCACAGCCGTGGAGAAAGTTGTACAAACAGCTCATGGTTTCGCCCATTCTACATTCCTACAACACCCAGAGTGCATTGCGCCTCTCCCTCTGAATGGAACAGCCCAGCGAGAGACGCTGGAACGAAATACTGTTTTCCAGTCAAGGACATTGATCGCTGATCGAGAATATACCGGTGGATTTTGAACGAGACATGACATCTGAGGCGGGCGTCCTAGATTAAGGAAGTGTAGTTTAGTGAGCTCCCTGGCCTCCGCCAGATGATGCGTTTGACATAGTCTGTTAGAGGTTTTCCAGGGCCCATTGGAGAAGCGGATGGCGTCCTCCAAAGGCACAGAGCCAAATTGCGTTATTTTTCTACCATAACGTCATTAGCTCCCCATAATATCATGATAGGACTGAGGGTAAAAATCGGTGAACTGGCCCTTTAAGAAGCCTACACAACTTGTAGAATTATTAAAACTCCTGAGAAATCGCTGCTGTTTCAGTCACTTTTCAAGAAAAAATTCTTCATATTTATACTTTTGTTTGTCATATTGATGATGGAAAACTAAAGGTACTTATTTCTTGGACTGTTATACAGACAACACAAGCAATCTGCATCCATCACTTTAAGCTTTAATGGGCATTTTTACAACATTCTGGTAATTTAAGAAGCTAAAATCAGTAACTGCAGCCCTGTTTAAGTGGTGTTGTTTATAACTAGGCCTGTGTCCATTCCAAATGGCCAACCTCAGGTGCTTTACAGCGAGATGTTTTATAAAATAAGGACAGAGAACTAATCTGAGGCATGTTTTTATCACCCCTATTTGCACAGAATGTATTTAGTTTGTTTCATCACTACAGGCCAAACAGAAAGGTAGAAAGAAGCATCAAACTTCTGCAGAGCAAAATGTAAACAGTTGCTGCAGCAGACCAGATACATGACCAACCAACAGAACAAACCTGCTGCTTTCTGTCGTCCTCTAAAGCCGCACAGAAGAGATACTTTATGGAACAAATGACTACAAGCCTCCTGCAGCAGTGAACTGACCCTCTGTGATGGTTCATTATTAAATTACTGCTCCTGCTCATTCTCAGTCTGCGCACAGATGCGGCCGACACTCTGAGCATTTGTTAATTTGTACTCACCCGCAAATCACAGTCTGGGTCATTGTTCCGGATAATCCTAATTATGCGCGAGTGGGGTCGACATTATCATCATCAAGGAGCGCTCCCTGCACTTTAGTGACAGTGCTTCCTGAGTGTTTCTGTCACAGGCACACATGGGAGTGGTCTCACGTGTGACGTCACCGTGCACAGAGGATTTACTAATCCCTGTTTCACACACAGCCCCTCCTCCCCACAGGACTCTGACTGTTTCATATTGAATCAAAAGTTACAGAAGGGATGTTTTATTCTGCCTGCACGTAGAGTTTCTACCAACAGCCTCCATGAGAGAGAAAAGAGAATAACCAGAGGGTGTGTGTGCAGCATAAACAATTATAATTATAGTATTAAAGGAGATTTTAACAGCTGCTGATTTTCCGTTTAATCCATCCGAACACTTTGTATCTTTCAGCGCTCTGGCTTCACAAATACATCCATGGTGCACTGACTGAAAAGAGACGTACTCACCCTCTCTGTGGCCGTCATGCACTGCAGTTTCATTTGCTTCAGGTAGGTGGCAGTAAGAGGCATGTTGTAATCAATGAGGTCCGGGACCAGAGAGGTGGGCCTGTCATTTTCTGACAAAGGAAGACAACAAAAAAAACACCAGTCACAAAACAAATACAAAGACGTATGAATGATGAGGATTTCAGGAGTGGTGAAATACAAGCAAGAAAGAATGGACATGTATATTTCATCTAAGTACATCCTCTGAAGTACTTACACACAGATTTAAGGAAGTATTACTGAGAATGTCCTTCTCTTCAACATCTTACCGACTAAACATCAGACAGAATGATTGTACTTTTTACTTCTTTACATTTATTTGACAGATAGTATTATTAGAATTCAAATGTAAAACATGATCAGTTTATAAAATATGATGTGTTAGTACAGATTGAAGTACAGCATATACAGCTATACAGCAGAGCAGTGCTAGGAATGTATCATTTAAATCATGTTGTCCCTTTTTGTACTCTATCTGTAACTAGGTGTTTTATTATGCTGCTGCCTGTCTTGGCCAGGACTCCCTTAAAAAAGAGAGTTTTAATCTCACTGGGACTTTTCCAGGTTAAATAAAGGTTAAAGTTATATTATACAACTGCTTGTAAAAAATAATACATACGAGGGTCATTCTAGATATATAACTTGTCTTGCAGAACTTTAAGATGATAGTATTTCTACTTTTACTTCACTAAATTATTTGAATACTATCAGTGCAGACCTGTCGACCAAAACCTAGCTGGACTATTGTTTTTGCAGACATGTATTAAATAGACTGTGATAACTGGGGCGCTGGTTCAGCTCAGTTGGTCGCGCCTCATGTGCAGAGGCTGCAGTCTTTGACACACTGATCGCAGGTTCGTCTCCCGGGCTGTGATCATTTGGTGCATGTCATCCCCTGCTCTCTCCCTCCCCACATTTCCTGTCTCCTTTCAGCTATTCTATATAATAAAGGCAAAAGCCAAAAACATAACCTTTAAAAAAAACTATATATAAAAATATGTAATGTTTAAATATGTATTTAGCTCACACTGGGTCAGGTAAGATTGTTAAGGGATTTAATCGCTGCATTTATTGAGTCCTGAGATCTAAATGTCAAGACATCAAAATATGTGGGACAAAAATCAAAACATCTGCTTTTGAAAGTTTGCTGAATAAGCTATTAGCAGTTCATGTTTAAAATGTAGCCATGGATAAACATACAACTATCACAACATCACTTTTATTCTGAAGAAAACCTAAAAACGTGAATATTTCAGGCTGGTTTTGGAGGAATATGAAGTATTTTTCTTTGATTTCTGAGCAGATTTTGAGGTTTTTTATTTGAGAATGTCATCAGAGGAATTAATACCCTTAAAGAGTGTAAATCAAACTGAATTAAAAACATGTGTATCATGTTTAAAGATAAGAATTCAGACTGTACAGTCCCCAAACAAATGCAGCACCAACATAACTGATTTGAGAGGCTTTTCCTCGCTCAATGCCTCTGTGAAGCTGTTCTGTACGTTAAGAAGAATTGGTGCTACTTCCTTCCAGAGGTTGAAATCCAAGCTGTATGTAACACCCAAAATTAAACAATGTGAATGAGTGTTGTCTGCAGTATCCAAACCGGCCACAAGAGGGCGTCTGTGATCATTTCAGTGGGTCCATACAATCCCAGAGATGTGGTCCTCTTGAGCCTTTGTTACATCATGTCGGTGATGGATACGTACAATATGTTTTATTCATGAGGCTTCGATTCAAAACTCTTCAAAGTACAAACACCTGAGTTCATGTGAGCTCAGATTAAATCTTACACACAAACTGAACACCTTTGATATATATGAACAAGTAAACATTTCTACACATCTTATGATGAAATTATTCCTGTTAAGGTTTTTATCTACCGTCTAAGCAGCTTTGCAGCACAGTAATTAACCCTTTTCCAAGCCTGTGTATCGAAGGATCCGAGCTCTCTTAAAGGTTAATCTCAAAAATAGCAGAGCAGTTAATTATGCCTCCAGAATTAGCGAGACATCCACAGGTCGTACGCGCGGCGTTACCTTTGAACTCGGCCGTGCTGGGGTTGATGTGCATCCTCTTCTGACACTCTCCACAGCTCATTAGGAAGCGAGTCACCGCCTCTCTGGGCAGGAAGGCGTAGGTCTCTGCTATCTGTGCCGAGGGAGTAGAGGAGACCGGGTTACGACAACACAACAAAAAAAGAAAAAGAAAGAAAGAAGCAGCAGATTTCGCTCAGGATGTGGCTGGAGTCAAACTGTGTGCAGGTGTTTTTGTACTGTGTGTGTGTGTGTGTGTGTGTGTGAGAAAGTTTGGGGTCAGTGATTGTGTTATCTCGATGTGGCACGAGGAGGAATCCTCCCTGCAGGCGCTCCTCGTGCCTCGGATGGCCTAATTCCAGCTGCACATATTACTGCTTTGATACCCTAAAACCTGAGCAGTGTTTGTCATGTTTTCCCTCCTCTCTCTCAGGTGCATTCGACTTATATCTCCACCTCTCTCACATTCCTCCTCCTCTGTTTGCCTCCGCTGCGATGCCACCATCCCCTCTTTGCTCCCTCTGGCGTTTCCCTGTAAAATGCGACCTTCACGTGACCATGGAGAGGCAGCAGGGGTGCCTACCCCCATCGGCCCCACAAACATCCCCACCATCACCATCCCCACTGCCAGAACCCCCCATCCCCTTTGCCCTCTACCCCCCTCCCACCTCCACCCTTCATGCCCCCTTGAGGCAGCTGAGAGGGAAAGGCCACCCAGAGGAGCGTGCACCTCCCAGAAGGCCACAGTGACAGTTCCATATTATGCCCTGCCCCGCTGATGCTGCCTCCTCAAAAGGGTACACTCTATGAGACGTGACAGGACCTCTCTACAGGGCAGGAGGAACTGGATCTATTTTTTTTTTTTTTCAATCCTGGAGGGAGGAGGGGAGGAGGTGCCAAAGTCCTGCCAACCCCCCCACAACACTGCACTGAAGCTGCATACAAAGACCCTCGTTTTGTCAGGACACCACACCCGACTGAGACCAAAGACCACACCTCATAGAAGCCTTTGTTTATCAGAAAAAAAGACTCAAGTACACTCTGTTTCCTGCTAAAGGTGGATAGTTGTTCCCTAGGTAACTCCTGATGCTAAAAATGAAACATTATGTTGCCAGAGCTAAGAGGTAAAGCCCATTATCTTTCTCAGGAAGACAACTCATGGTTAAACGTGCCTTTAGTCGAGGGTACTTTGAGGTTTTGGTCCGCTGAAAGACCTCACTTTGGGCTCGTTTGATACATAAAATGATCTGACAAGGCATTTTAAAGCTAATTTCAACTGCAGGACACATTTTTACATAGGATGTTTACTGCAAGCTGTTTTTTGCAGGCTTTAAAACTGGTTTTAATGATGGAAAATCTTTGTGAGGCAGGAATCCATGTAACAAAACTATATTGAATTATTTATCTTATTTAAAAGGGACGACGATGCAATTTAACATAGTTACAGCACAGAGCACAAACTGATGTGGTGCAGAGACTTTATAGCTTTTGCTCATTTTCAATTCTTTTCTTTTATAGGCCTACATTAAGTCCAGATAATTACAGCTCCACTAAGAATTAGTTGATACATGACAGGTGATGAGATGACATGTCTACATTATTCACATTTGAACTCTTTGTAAAAATAAATGTTAAAGTTATATTCTCGAAGATCTCAGTTTCGTTCTAGTGGCGGCACCTGTGGCGATAAGTAATTGCGGGAGCACACTTCCCAGATTTCCAGACAGTGTTGCATGTGTGACGTCCACGGTTGGCTCCAGTTGTAACTCTTGATTTTCCTGGCTGACGGTCGCTTTCCTTTTTAGACTGTTTGCCTTCATCTGAGCGTCCAATTTGTTTCTTTTCTTTGGATTTTCACTTATTGTTGAAGTTGTATCTGTAGTCATCCATCTTTTCTTTGTTTGTTCAGCCATAGTAGATTACTGTTTACTCGCAACACTTGCAGAGAGCGGAAAAGCAGCCGCTTAGCTCCGCCTACCCTCTCTGGCAGACCAACCACTGCTGGCTGATGGAAAACGCGTCACTAACTGGGCGCAGCTTGTGATTTTTTCCATGAAAGTCACCACAGACACCCAGTCTGTGATACTGCAAATGCAAAGGCTTTCATCAGTGGGCCATCGGCTCAATCACCATTGTGTTACCTCATTCAGCGATAGATAGAGACTTAACTGACATTCATTTACATGATCTTCAGGATTATATCTTTAAATGTTGAAACATTGGTTGAAACCACTCTAAATGCTCTGTGGGGATGTACATAGGAACAGCAATGCTTTGTGCTAAATGCTAAAGTTAGCTTGCTCACAGTGACAATGTTTTGTTAGCATGTTCACCACCTTAATTCTCGTGTTCGCCGTAGTGAACTATCTCACACCAACATCAGGTTGAAGTTTGAATTTGTCTCATGACTAAAAACGTACTAAACTAACAATAGGCTAAACCCATCAGCCTTATCTGCACTTTCTTATTTTGCTAGTTAGCACATTCATGCTAACGCTCAAAATTCTGGCTAATCCGCAAAGAAAACATACCCAACATGCTAAACACTTTAGGCCTACCTGCTCACTGAGCTGAACACCAGCATGTGAGCTATTGTTGTTTTGAGCATTTCCCATGCTTATGTTATTAACATTTTAGCAACCTCACAGAGATGCTAGCTTGGCTCTAGACTTCTGTTTGTCTGTGAAGTACAATCTGTTCATTGTTTAGATGGATTCATCTCTGACAAAGACTTTGTAAGTCAGAAAAATGAGTTGTTTTTTGGAACTGGGGAACAAATTTTAGTGTGGAAAACATTTCCTTTTTCTTTGTCTGTCATGTTTTGTCCTGCAACACGAGCAACAGCCCAGCCTTTAGCACAGATATGGATTAAACAGCAGAAACGAGAGGGTAATGTTGACTTTTTACTGTTAACACACTCAGTAAAGAGTCTGACAGCAGAGCAAGCAATGTTTGTTGCACCTCCAGGTATGTGTTGGTTTTACCCACCGCTTTGTAGGTCTTCTTCTGGCCTGCATGTTTGGGTGCTCTGCCCGGGTCGGCCCCCATCTCCACATGCATGGCATAGATGATGTCAAAGAAGTCTTCCACCACAGCGACGCGCTTCAGGGAGGAGTTGTCTTGGGCCGAATTCCCATCTGAACACTGAAACACAGACAGAAACATGAGTTTAGTTTGACGTCCCGCCTCAGGATCACAGAGAAAGCATGTCTGTATCATCTACAGCCGAGGATCTCTTTATGATCTGCATCCATGTGAGGTAAACTGATGGTTTAGGCACATGAGTCATGTTGTCACAGACGGTCACACACACTGCAGAAGGTGTCCCGACCGTCACCGCACAAAAAAAACTCCTTTGTTTTGTCCTCCATCTTTAGATTCCTCTCTCAGGTGTCTCGGCCACCATCGCCTCACATCTGCACTGTTTAAAAATAACCCCACAGACACGGCACAGGCCCGACACTCCCTCCTACCCCCACCTCCAGATACCGCTGACCCTGTCTCCATAGAAACTGCCACTGATTTCTCCCGGGCAGGTGTGCTGGGCAAAGGGTCGTGTGACACAACGTACAAGTGGGATCGCCAGGACAACGGCCTCCATCCGCAGCACCACATGGGGCTTTCCTCCTCTTTCTGCCTCCATCTTTTCTCACAGTGACTCCCTCCTTATAAACACATCAACTCTTTGGGCTCTGACATTTTCAGGAGAGTGTTCGGGGAGGGTCCCGAGTTTAAAAAGTCCTCCCCCTGGCATTGAGGAATCACACTTTCTCCCCCCCTCCTCCTCTTCCTGACATTTCTGCACTCCTCCTGATCTGACATTTCATTTTCCCTCTCCCGCTTCATCAACGTCTTCATCCCGCACCTCCGTCCCGTCTTCCTTCCTTTCTTTCCTTCACTCCCCCCTACTCCCCCCTCCTGCTCCTCTCTCCTCGCTCCTGCTCTCCCAAGTGCGAGGTAATGATCGTTGCCATGGCAACTAAAACCAGCTCACAGAGCGGGTTTGTTTTAATCCGGCCCTCTCTCTCTCTCTGTCTCGCTCCTACTCTCTCCCCCTCTCCTCTCTTTCTCCTTCTCACTCTCTCCCTCTCTCTCCTCATCTCCCTCGCTCCCTTTCTCTCTCTCTCTCTCTCTTTTTTGCTCCCTACCTCTCCTTCTCCCTCTCTCTCCACCCCCCCTGTCAGCCGGGTCTAAATGTAATGATAATAAATGAAATAATAGCGCTCCTCCACCTCATCATCACAGCTGTAATCTATCGCACTTGGAGGTATCATCATCATCATTCCCCCGGTGACATCATCACCACCACCGACCGCCGTCGCCACCGCCGCCGCTGCTGCTGCTGTTGGGACAATGGTGTCAGGTCCATTCATGCTGGATTTAGATAATCTCATACAACTGTGGGGTTTGCAGTGCACCCACACCGCTGCTGCATCCACCACTGAATTCAACCCCAACAAAATATCCAAACACACACACACACTGGTTTCTGCTGGGAGTGTGTTCTCAGACACACATGATGATACTGCAACCCAGCATGTTGGACCTTTTGGTAATCTGAGCACCATGATGAATGTTTCTGTGTAGAGCTGCAAATATTATTCTCATTATAGATTCCTTTCCAGATTCATGCCCCTCACCTTCTCCTACAGCCCGCTGTGACGTCTTATGATCTCTTTTTTTTGGTCCCCAACAACCTGAAACCTAAAGAGATTTAGGTTCTAATCATTCACGACTCCCTACTCTATCTAAGGCAGACATGTTCAGCCGGCCGCCCATGGGCCAAATCAGGCCCTATAACAATCTCAATCTGGCCCTTTGATCAATTAGACTCGTTTACAAAGCTTTAACGTAACATGAAAGAAAGCAGAGAGAGTTTAAATGAAACACTTCTCTTCTAGGATTAAAAAGGTGCATTATTAGCACATTTAAATTCCTAGGTTTACAGATCAGACCTTCATTTGGCCTAAACAGCACTTTCTGGCTCATTTTCTCTGCACCGTTAATAACCTTTTTTGTTTTTCAGGGCATGATGGTCACAGGTTCGACTCCCGGTCTGCTGATCATTAGCTGCATGTCATCCCCCACTCTCTCTTCCTCTCTCTCTTCAGCTGTCCTATAATTAAAGGCCAAAGCCAAACAAAAAAATCTTAGATGAATGAGTTGTTCCGATAACGATATTCGGCCTCCAATAAAGCCTTAGATGCTGTATTGCATGCCAGTTTGAGCACCACAGCCAATTAGTCCCAAAACTGGTTTCAGGTAAATAATCATGTGATAACGTGTGTAACGTTGGTCAAAGCTAGTAAAATGTCTGTCAGCAATCATTACTTTTCCACCAACATTATGTATATATGTTTTAATATTGCACAGGCATGGTTCTGGTTTAGCTCAGAGGCTAAAGCGAGCGCCCCATGTACAGCCCCAGGCTCAACGCCGACCTTCGGCCCTTTGATGCATGTCATCCCCTCTATCTCCTGCCTTATTTACAACTCTACTCAATAAATGCAAACAATATTACACAAGTATCAGAAGGGCACATCCATCCATCCATCCATCCATCCATCCATCCATCCATCCATCCATCCATCATCTACACCACTTCTCCTGTTCAGGGTCACAGAGGGGCTGGAGCCTATCCCGGCTGTCATTGGGCGAGAGGCGGGGTACACCCTGGACTGGTCGCCAGTCAATCACAGGGCATTCTCACTAAACACTTAGGATATAATGTTCTTTATATATATATATAAATATATACATCCTAAATATTTAATATTAGATTTCCACCTGAATGATTGTTGTAAGGCCGGTGTATGTGTTTGAGTTTCCCTACTGACATTAATTCTCCCATTGAATGATTAGAAGGAATTGGGCACAAAGGCTGCAGACGTCAAAAGATCGTCTGCACAAAGATTTAGTTTTCATTGTTGTTTACCTGTAACGACACCACAGAGAAGAGAGAAAGACATGTGCAGCACTAAGACGCTGGAACAGAAAGTTTCAACAAACAACAAAAGATGAATCCATAATAAAATAGTTGCTGATTAATCTACAAATCGCTCGCTCTAAATTTGTGTTGCACTTCTTCTATAAACTTCCAGCCATGACTGCACGTCTCTCTGCATCAGTCCTGCTACCTGAAGGCCCTCCTGAGCTCCTCTGCTCCGATAAGCTCTCTACTTTCCAAACACAAGTCAACAGGGAGTTAAACATTCACCTCCAAACACGACATGCTTTTGAGCGTGTGTGTGTTTGTGAGTGCCGTGTGTGTTTAAGTGCACTACATGTCTACCGGGCAGAGCTTGTAGCTGAAGCATCTCAGAGGAGAACAGCTGTTGAACTGCGCCGTGGATATTTGGTCTCATCAGCAGCAGCAGCGGCGGCGGCAGTGGCAGCGTGTCGTTTTAAAGAGCAAAAGGAGACATGTCAGCATCCCTAATCGCCAACAACACCGCAAAACTCTCGCCCTCCTTCTCCTCCTCTTCCTCCTTCTCTCTATCTTTTATAATCCCGGAGGACTTTGCTCTCCCCTGCCACTGTACAACCAGCCCCCATCCCCGCCGCGCTCTCCCTGTCCCGCACCAAACCGCTCTGTTGCTAGGAGACTGGAGGGGTTGAGTCGGCTGCCCCCACCCCCGCTGGCACTCACACACACACACACACACAGAGATAGAGAGAGACTGGAGCAGGGAGTCGCTGAGGGGAGAGAGGAGCAGTCCTGCACACAGGCAGGTCAGGAGGAGGAGGAGGGAGGAGGGGGGAGGAGGGGGGGTTCATGGGGAAGCAGCTGGGTCACAAAGACAGGCCGGAGAAGATAGAAAAAGATGCATCTCGAACACTCACGCGAAAAATCCTTAAAAGTCAAAGGTGCAACTCACATGAAGTCTTTGTGCTTTTATTTTGAAAGGCGGCTGCACATAAGTAGCTTAAAGTGAGCTCAGGTACTTTGTATTTGTGCGTGCGTGTGCGTGTGTGCGTGTGCGCCCGGCAAGTACGGCTGTGTCAACACTACTCATGACTCAGATTATCTCACTGCAGATGTGACAACAGGTCATCTTTTAAAGCCCCGTCTCCCCTCTGTAAATCTATCAACGGGCTAATGGACACATAAATGGAGCAAATCCTTGTGTCTTGTGTGTGTGTGTGTGTGTGTGTGTGCGTGTCTTATGTGTGTGTGTGTGCTCCAAGGAGAAGATAGTGATAAAAACTGGGCTGAAACAGACTATTACCTCCACAGTGCCCCCATTCTTTAAAATAAATCCATCCCCTTCCATTTCTTGTCCTTTTACAATCATCCTCCTCTCTGCCTCAATTATAAAGCCGTCATTAAATCCACATTAGGTGCTCTGAGCTCTCCCCCTCTGTCCGACGTCCCTCAGTGTGTGTGTGTGTGTGTGTGTGCCTTCTCTCGGCTGCTCCCATGACGAGCAGTATTTGATAGAGTGTGTGACATCCCCGATATCCCACCGAGCCGGAGACACAGACGGTCCCAGCGGCCCGGCGGCCTGGCACTGTTGACGTTCCAGTCACTGAGTCAAAAATGTGTGTAAATGACACGCACACACACACACACACAATGACTTGTACATCATAACGTCCCAGAGTCCATTTCACCATTTTCAAGCTATTATCATACTGTCCCAGTTCGTTAAACGTCGGCCTCAGAAAGGTATTAAAAAACGGTGTGGTAGGAAGATTATTACCGTCTTAAAGACTCTTTCTGTGTGTGTGCGTGCGCGCGTGTGTGTGTGTGTGTGTGCGCAGCAGAACTCAGACTATCTCCCACACAGGGGGGAGGCCCCCGGGCCAGTTAAAAATGGTGTTAATTTCTCCTCCTATGGGAAAGCAAAGAACGGTCTCTCCATGGCAACAGAGAGGGTGCTGAAGGGAGGAAACATGGAGCATGCGATCAGCGACCCCCTCTTTCAACGAGCACACACACACACACACACACAGAAATGCACAAAACTACCACAGACGTGCAGCTGGGCGGATTTCATCACCTGTTTGTAAGAAAACGGCTGAAATGAACACATATTGACACAAACTAATTTCTTTATGAGTCTTGTTCATAAAAGACGTGTGCTCGAGCATCAAACACACACACATCTACACTTCCAATCGCACACACACACACACACACAGGTAGATCCTTGGTTAGCATCTCCTGTTTGGACCCACGAGTGCTGCCCCCTAATAAACGCAGCCAGAGAGGTTTGAAACTAATTCAAACACACCTGACAAAAGCAGAGATCCTCTATGCAAAAACAGCATTAATGCAAATGCTGCTGAATAATGGGGCCGTATTCTTTTGACTCCGTGGCCCCGCCACAAAAGAGGAGCTCTCAGGGGAAATGTGGACTAATTAATCAGATAATAATGATGATGTTCCTCTTCCCGTCTGACCGCCAGGCACAAACATTTAGGGCCCGTTTTTTCCAGGACGCAAATCATGAATGGTGGTTTCTGATTTCTGAAGCGAGGACGTCCCGAGACAAAAAACCTTTATTTTGAAAAATTGATGGCGCAATTAAATTAAGCAAACCTCTTTCTGTGGCGGCCATGTTTGATTTGATCCTGTCCTGTTACTTTAAAGCTGCACCTGACTTTGCGTTTTTGATGAATTGGAGTGATCTTTTTAAAATCGCTTATTCGATACGTTTAAAACACGTCAAAATACACTGAAAAATAACAAAGTTAGCATCTTCAAATCTCTGATCTGTCGTCCAAAACTAAAAGATTCCAGTTTTCTACCATATAAGACAAAGAAAAGCAGCAAATTCTAACATTTAATAGTTGGAACCAGAAAATGTTTGGATTTTTGGATGTCAGAAAGGCTAAAATGATCATTTCATTATCACATTAGTTGCCAACAGAGCTGCAAAAATTGGTCAATGAATCAAATAGTTGTCAGTAAGTAAGCTGCAACTATGTTGAGAGAAAACCAATTTACCAAATTTCTTTGGTTACGGCTTCGTAGAAGGTCAATATTTCCTGGTACCTTTATTCTTCAGTGGTAGAAAATGTAATATCTCTGGACTTTCCACTGTTGGCCGGACAAAATTTTGAAAACATCATCTTGAGTTTTAAAGACCCCTTCCTGTGTAAATCAACCTTGTAAACATTTCCATGTGGTGTTCTTCATGTGCTACAAGACATATCAGGGACAACATCAGCAGTCATCTCCATGGCTGGGCCTGTCAGCTTTTAAACTGCAGTGTACCAAGGACAGGCTGAACAACACGTTTTCACATTGGCAGGGTTTGTGACGTCACAAACCTAAGGAGCCAATCCTGTTAATGGAAGGGGTGACGCTATGCATATCATTATGTGTAACCTATGGCAACCACTTCAGCGATGTGCGAGCCAGCTGTAACCGTCATTGTAATGTTTTGCAAACTCACTACTAACTACTAACGTTAACGTTACTACTACTAATTACTACATTTCAAGCTAGCTAAGTTTCAACAAGTTGCCACTAAACGATGGCAGAGACATGTTTGGTTTTCGCGACAGAGGGGGCGGTTGGAAATGTGCATGGTGGGCGGGGACTATGCAGATTTGTGAATTTTTAATGAGGGAGAAGGAGGAGATGCCTCGGGAGGATTTTTACGAGGTAATTAAACGTTTTTTGGAGAAAAAACACATCAGACACAATTTATTATTTCAAGCAGAGCATTATATGTGTCTTAAATCATGACTGGAGCTGCTCTTTAATAATCAAATGGTGTTAAAAATAACTGTAAGATACAGCACTACAGTAGCTGCCAGTTCATTTTCTGCAGACTTCGGCTGTCATCCGACGAGGATTCAGCCTCTAGGGGCGACCAATGATATTTCAGGGCCTCCAGTGTATCAAGAATTGCATGCAAACTGTCGCACGAATGTACATTTATTGGCAACGTTTTGGTACTAGACCTTCATCAGGCAAACAGACCTGTGGATATCTGGGTATTTAGATAACTAATAACGGATTTAAGGGCCAAGACTTCCTTTTCCGTTCACTGTTCTTTCCTGAAAGTTCGACTAGCAACGTAAGACTGGAGAGGAGTTGAGAACAGGATTATAATCTGCATTTATCTGCAGATATCTGTTTATAGAGATCAATACAAAGCTAAACCATAATGAGATGATGGCTGAGGGGTTTTCAGATTGCATTTCGGGAATTGCATTGGGCCTCTTCTGGTCTGCACAACGGCTGTTTTCCTACAACAAGCTTGTGAAACCAGAACGCCTAAATCTTCCCTCGCCTGCATTCTGCATTCATGTGTAAATATCTGCTTATAGAGGTTCAATTTCAGCCGCTCGACTGTGAATTGTTTCAGATTTACGACACATATCTATTTATGAACTGATAATAATAGTTTTGCACTCATCAGTGGAGTTAAAATGTTGCACTTATAAAGAAAGATGTTGACTGTGGCAGCACGAGCAGCCAGCACAATCCAACTTTCACTTTCAGCACCATGACTGTTACACGTATATGTGTATCTATATGTGTATGTGAGAGCACGTCCACCAAACTCCAATGTGAGAGACGAACAGAGATATTTACAGATTTCAGTTGGCATGGCAACAAAAAGCAACAGCTCGCACTACTTCATTTTTTTTTTCAGTACAATGCTCATGTCAGCCGAGGGGAAACGCACGGGGCGTTTAAGCGTCTCTTTTTCCGTCTCGGGGAAGACTTGGTGTGCGACGCCGCGGTGCGTCTGTGTGTCTGTCTCTGGTCCTGCTCCCCTCCTCCTCTGTGGCGTCCTCTAATCAGGACATAATGAGAGCTAAACCAGGCTGCATCTCCAACACTGAGGGAGGCTGGATCCTCGGAGCAGCAGAAAGAGGGAGGACAGAGACGGACAGAAAACACAGACAGGAAATAATCTGTGTCCTGCTTGAAAAGATCCACACTGAGTCTGTGCTTCTGCGCCCTGCCCGTCTGTCCCGTCACACACTGAAGCCGCCTTGTGTGCTTCACTGACACATAGAAGAGACCTTCATCCTCCATCCATCCCTCCCCCACCCAGCCGCCCGTCACTTAGCCCCCTGCCTGCCCCCGTACACAAACTTGGCACACCCTGGGAGCAGCTGCAGCGGGGATCCGATGCTCGAGCTCGAGAGACACGCCCCCGGCCCTGCAGCCGCACGAGGAGCCGCTGACCATTATGTGTGTGTGTGTACGTCTGCTCGTGTGTGTGTCACTTCTCCACTGGCCCAGGACGGCCTATTTATAAAACCTGTGATACTGAATCAAACAATCCTGCTTTCTAATAGTCACTTGCATCTAAATTGTTTGATTTGTTGCCTCTGACTCATCATTAGGAGCTGCTTGTGTTGGCTGATGTTTTGTTTGTTGTTTAAATTTCCCAAGTGGAGCTGAGTCAGGGGGAGGTTTCCCCCCGCTTTATATTAGCTACAAAGCCTGTGCACTCCTCTGCAATAAACAGTGAGACTTCCTCAGCCTCTCAAATGCTTTAATCAGACTTCAGAGAATTATTTTAAGTTGTTTCTCACGGATAAATCCAGCTGAACCGGACAGGAGAACTTTAACTCAACTATAAATAACAACAGCTACAGACAGACGCTCATCAACAACACGTCTCAGGCACCATCTGCACCTGCAGAGACACATCACACCTGCCCTCCTGCCGGAGGGAAACATAATATTGAGGGGAGATTAGAGGAGTTTTGTAAAGGCAGTGGGCCTAAGTCTAAATTGCACATTCACACAGGTAAAGCACCTGTAGAGGGATCAGCGCTATTCAACCAAAATCAAAGGAGTCAGCCTGCAGTTGCTGCCAAAATCTCCTCCAGTTTGTTAACAGAAAATGTGTTTCTGCTCTTTAAGGGTCCAGAGAGACTCTGTCCCAGCAGGGCGGGGGGAGGAGGAGGGGGGGGGGATTATTCCCTGAAGGCGCTTATTTAAAATGGTGGTTTTCTCCTCGCTGGCACAGCAGGCCCCAAACACCAACACACAGAGAGCTTCTGGGGGCTCTGCTGACAGTTCATGTACATGTTTATGCTGTCAGACCGTAAAAAAAAGCAGAATGTGTGGTTTAACCCTTAACGCACCTGCAGCCTGAGTGACGTGCATGTGGTGTCCTGACTTCCATCACCCCTCACCCACCCTGAGACATGCAGAAGTGAAGTCTGAGCTCTGACTGTGGGCGTATGTCGCTATCAGTCCCGAGCAGACCCTTTTGTTTCCGCCACAGCCCCTCACGTGGTCACCAATTACGCACAGCTGCTTCCTCGCTCCATCAAATGTACACATTCATTTTTAGATGTTTCTCGTGCAGAGGCAGAATGTAACGGGGCTTAATGTGTGAAGATGCACAATAAAATGCGGCAGAGGCAGACTATCCTGGACCACACAGGTGTTGCCAGAGCAACCAACGAGTGCCCGCGAGCCGATCCGCATCCCGCCCAGGACAATGAAAAGTGGGGAGCAAACACTGAGACTCACTGTCTGACACACAATCATATTATTATTAAAAAAGATATATTTGAGTATTTTCGCAGCCCCCTTTTTCTCTCTCAGAGGAAGACAAATGAATGTTGTCGACGCGCGGACACGCTCCGTTTGTCTCGGTTCAGATGGGACAGTGAGGGCGCGTGCCCTTTGACAAATCGCTGACAATCAAACCTGCTGATCCAACAGCAGAGAGGGGGATCTGACACCGTCTAAGTTATCGTTAATAGTCTGTGGTCCCTCAATGAGCACGCGGGAGTACCCTGCCATACCCGACCCACCACGAACATGCCGTTGCATCCACGTGCGCGCGCACAGCATCACCATATCGGGCTGCACGAGACCTGAACCGCACGGCTAAAACTAAATGTTGTCAATAGTCAATTATCTCGTGCTTTGCGGCCGGCCGCGTGCCGCTGACAGGACTTCACCCTCGCTGGAGAGATGCTCTGCATGATAGCCACCTTTTACAATCGCGACTGCCAGGAGGCACCGGCGTTGCTATGGCAGCAAGGGATGAGAGTAGGGCTGCTCTGGACAAAGTGAAGCTTTATGAGCAAAGACTAGCGCGAGCCGGGACGAGAAAACATTCATAAGTTATCATTTAATTCACGTGACGGATGCATGTGTGCAGCGTAAATAATGACAACTTACAAGCGGTAACGGGACATCTCATGCGCGTGTACTTACGCACATTTTGTCTCTGTCACACATACACATACACACACATGCACGCACACACTTTACCGTTGACTTGACCGGGACATATAGCACGGGTTTCCCTGGAGCTCCCTTCTTGTTGTGCTCTCCCAGCACGTTGGTCCCGACCTGAAATCCTTTAGACTTCACCCAGAATTTGAATTTGGCGTTGATGTGGCTGTTGTCGATATAAACGCCGTCCGTCTCGTCGTTCTGCAACAGTGTCTGCATGATTTTGTTATATTTTCTCCGGGTGACGGTCTTTGTTTTACCGGAGTCTCCATAAGTCCGGAGACACCAGTCCTGAAATTCACTGAACATCTCCGCCTCCAACACGACCGGACTCCGGCTCCTTTTGGGCGCATCCACGCACGCCTTTTTCGTTGCCATCGCTCCCTCTCTCCCCCACTCTCTCTCTCTCTCGCTCTCTCTCTGTTCAAACAGCCCAGGCTAATAAAGAAAAGACTTGAACGGGCTGATTCTCCTCCGCTGGTCCCCGCTGTCCCGCGTCCTGGAGGCTTACTGGTTCTGGTTCTGGGACGCTGCCTCTCCGCGGTGGTTCCCCTCGGCAGAAGTGACCCGGACGGCAGCACACCTGTTTGCAGAGGAGCAGAGCTGTCCCGAACCGCAGCGCTGAAAAATGTCACTTCCTCACATCCTCCGCGGAGGAGCAGAGAGGGGGGCTGTCCTACAGTACGCTGAGCGGGTATCTCCCACCTGTGCGTAAAAGGGTAGAGGGAAAAAAAACACACAGTCCTCGCTAAACAACAAAGAACACAGACAAAAGCGTGGAAACAAACGTCGCTCTCAGTTCCTATCGACCTACTTTCTAACAGCAAACACTGTTTTCACATGCGGGTTGCTCAACCCTAAAAAAAATGCTCACAATGAGCTCCTGCGTGGCCACATATCCGATCAACATGCGCCACCTGGGATTGTTTCTGCTCCTCACACCTGTTTGAATGTGATCCGCACTGCACTAACGCTGCCTGCTCGGTCTATCCCATAAAACACACACACACACACACGCACACACACACTCATATCTGCAATAAATGGCTTAATTTGCAGCAGAGCGCGAGGTTTATACAAGTAGCACACGCAGAGAGAAAATGTCCGATTTGGAGACGTGGAGTGTGAGAGAGGGTGGGGGCAGATTTTGTTTGATGCTGTCTGAAGAAAAAACACTGAAAACACAATTTACCGTTGAAACAGGACTTTTTGTTTTTAAGATGATGACGTATAGATGAATGAAATGTGAGCGAGATAGTTACACACAGGAGGAAATATCCTCAAAAGACAATCTGTCCATGATACATTTTTTATGCCTTCCTGCTGTGATGTAGTCCTGCAGCTTAGGTTTGTCTTGTTTTACCGGAAACAACCTTAAAATGACCGTGTCACTGCTGATGTAATGTTCAATTTGGATTGAAATATAGTTTTAATTTAAGTTTAAGGAGGAATCATTTGAGATAATAAGTTTATCAGGTGCAAATTAAGGTGATTTATTCTCTGGACAATGTTACATGTGTCCCAGTAAACATAATAAAAGAAAATAATATGGAAAAAATAAAATATAATGCATCATTTTTGTTGCATTTTTATTCTCACTTTCATATGACCATAAGGAAAAACTGCACACTTGTACTAAAATCTGTATTTGTCTGTAGTTTTCCGCTTGTGTGGTGTCGTGCTTTCATTGTGTGTGTGTGTCTGTGTGTGTGTGTGTGTGTGTGTGTGTGTGTGTGACTCCTCCTGGCCTGTGCATTATAGGCCCATGCTGGCGGTGGTGACTGCTGCTGTTGCCATGACAGCAGCGCAGCAGTGTCTCGGGCCGTGCAGAGGGTGAGTGGGATGCCCCGTCCTCATCTCTCCATCCTGACTCAGACAGAGAACGGCATGCCGGACAAAAAGAGGCCCCACCCTGACGGACCGATGAAGAAAAAAACTGGACACACGTGTGTTTGTTTGTTTGTTTGTTTGTTCTGTTTGTTTGTGCGTGAATGGTCGAGGCCCCAGTGAGCTATTTCGATTCATTTCATCATTTGGTCTCGTGTTGTGTCTTCTCTCAGGACTGGCCTGCATGAAGGATGAGCTCCACGACTCCCCACATTCATCCCTCAAGGGAGGAAACATCTTAAAATGTGCTCTTATTCTGAAGAAGCACATGACTATTAATCTGTGAAGATTAGTGGACAAAACAGCAATATCATTTTAGGTGCTTGCAGCTGACTCATTATTGTACCCTACTAGATTTAAGAGGACAATATTGTACTTTTTATTCCACTACATTTATCTGACAGCATTAGTAATTAATGCTCTGCAGATGCTGATAAGAAGAAAAAACATGCTTAATTGTTAATCTACGTGAATTTAAAGTGATAATCTCGAAGATCTCAGTTTTGTTCTCTTTGGCGACACCTATGGCGATAAACGGTAAATGCGGGAGCACACTTCCCAGATATCCAGACAGTGCTGCACGTGTGACGTCCACCGTTGGCTCCGGTTGTAACTCTTGATTTTCCTCGCTGACCGTTGCTTTCCTTTTTAGACTGTTTGCTTCATCTGAGCGTCGAGTTTGATTCTTTTTCTTTGGATTGTCACTTATTTTTGAAGTCGTATCTGTAGTCATCCATCTTTTCTTTGTTTGTTCAGCCATAGTAGATTACTGTTTACTCACAACACTTGCATAGACTGGAAAAGCAGCCGCTTAGCTCCTCCTACCCTCTCTGGCAGACCAACCACTGCTGGGTGATGGAAAATATGTCACTAACTGGGCGCCGCTTGAGATTTTTTCTACAAGTCGCCACAGACACCCAGTCTGTAATTCTGCAAATGCAAAGGCTTTCATCAGTGGGCCATAGACTCAATCACCATTGTGTTACCTCATTTGGTGATAGATAGTGACCTCACAGACATTTATTTGAATGAAAATCTCACATACTAGGTAAACTTTTATCTAATACAAATCCGAGATGGTTACTTGATTATTTTGACCCATTAGAATTAAAACTGGGTCAAAATGCTCATTAAAGTTAACCCACAATTCCATTGGAGATTTCTGTGTCCTTGATTTGTTGCATTTAAAGAAGAGCCTTGAGAGGTGTTATGTCTGTACTTATTGAGAATATTTTAGAGGGTGCAGGAGGGAAAGGCATCCAGCATTTAAAGTTTGATTTTAGAGGATTTTTAGAGGATGGGGAGATTAATGTGTCGAGTATTTCAAAAGGGAAGAATTATTTTAATAAAAAGAAGACAATATGAACACATTTCTGTAACATATTTTTTTGAATCCCCTTGACCAATGTGATTCATCCTTGGGCCAGAAGAGCTACCATTAAAAAATTAAATGCTGCTACCATGAATGAATAATAATCAAATGACATGATCTAGTCATATAACACTCACAGGGGGGATTTCTGCCTAACAAGTACTTTAACCTTTGATTCTTTGAGAACACTTTGTTGATAATCATTCTTTAACATTTTGAATGTGGGGCTGAGTCTCCCTAAATCATTGTATCACATGTTTAGTCACATTAAAGATCTAAATTCTTCTTCCACCATTGGACACATTTAACAGGCCTCAGATCGCTCTCCTGCATTACTCAGAACCCCCTCGTCCTCTGAGTGGAGATCATCTCTCAGCACCAGCATCCGTGCGGTTCAGCTGTCAGACCTGCAGGCAGGGTCACGCCTCCTCACTCCTAATGAGGCAAAACTGCTGTAATTATGCTCACAAACCCCCACTGAGCGCTTTCCCTTCACCACGAGCTGGACAATTCCTGTCCTGGAGGGCCACAGCGAGGGCTGTCTCGCACTGAGATACCCCACTTTCAAAAATAAACCCCCTCACTTAAAAACACAGGCCTGATGACAGCAGTGTCACACCCATCTGTTTAAACTATGATCTGCGCCCCACTAACCTCTGAACAAAGTGGATAGTATATCATCCTCATGTTCAGATTCAGTGTCCTCTCTTCACACAGAAATTTGTCTCCTCACAAACGCCCCCATCGTGCTCTAGTGTGCATGTTATCCAGTGGGAATGAAGAGTTCAGATCCTTCACTTAAAGGGGCACTCTACTGATTATAGGATCCTCTACACTGCTGGAGCAGCTTCCCTCTCCTCCGTCATCATCCTGCCGGACATTTCAGTGTTTGATACAATGACCCACCAGATCCACCTCTCCATCCTCCAAGAACTGACACTCAGGCTTTAAACTCCCTGTTCACATCCTATCTCAAAGACCACACTTACACTGTAACTTGGAGAGAGTATGCATATGAACCTTGGAGCCTCTGGGGTTCCCCAGGGTTCTTTTCTAGGTCCCCTTCTTTTTCTCTTTACACCAAATCAATCAACTCTGCTATCAGATGATTCAGGAGTGATCAGGACAATAAGTAGCCGTTATCAGGCATCATCGGAAGAATAGATATGAAGTAGTAGGGATCTCCTAGATAGGGGACTAGGCTGTTATCGTCTATTTGCATGTGTGGCGTCCACAGTTGGCTCCGGTTGTGACTTTTGATTTTCCTCTCTGACGGTCGCTTTCCTTCTTAGACTGTTTGCCTTCATCTGAGCGTCCAATTTGTTTCTTTTCTTTGGATTTTCACTTATTGTTGAAGTTGTTTCTGTAGTCATCGATCTTTTCTTTGTTTGTTCAGCCATAGTAGATTACTGTTTACTCGCAACACTTGCAGAGACCGGAAAAGCAGCCGTTTAGCTCCACCTACCCTCTCTGGCAGACCAACCACGGCTGGCTGATGGAAAACGCGTCACTAACTGGGCCCTGCTTGTGATTTTTTTCCGTGAAAGTCGCCACAGACACCCAGTCTGTAATACTGCACATGCAAAGGCTTTCATCAGTGGGCCATAGGCTCAATCACCGTTGTGTTGCCTCATTCGGCGATAGATAGAGACTTAACATTTATTTAAATGAGAGTATTACTTTCATAAACATGTGTTTAACAGTGTTTCCATAATATGATGATGAAAAGTCCAGTGATGTTCCACCTGCTGTCGCGTGACTTGTTAATAACAATAGATGATTATGCACCTTCTGGCCCGCTGCAGGTGCAGTTTGCTCCGTCTGAAGCATTTTAAAAGGTATTTAAAACATTGTTTCAATTCAGTAAGTCTTATTAAGACATTTAAAGTACTTGTTCTACATAAGTACAGGTTTCAGTGTTATATTGTGATGCATGGTCCTGGATGCAGATTTATTTTTTTCTTACTGCTGAACATATTCAACCCAGATATCTTTTATTATACATTTATTTTTGGCTTAGAAATATTACTATGAATACTTTGGAAGTATTTTTTCGGCTATTTTTATATTGTTTGTATTTGTATGAAAAGATTCCATATACAAAATGTATTATGCAGATTTAATTTCTATGTATCCAGTATTTAAATGTTGCAACTGGTCATGAATAAGCACATTTGAAAACTAAATACACTGTTGGGTAGTTTAATCACATAATTTAGATTCTTCTCTAAAAATAAATTGTACTTTTATGTAAATGTGGTGGAGTTAAAGGTATAATATTTCCCCAAAATGTTGTGGAGAATAAGTATCAAGTAGATTAAAATGTAAGTGCATCGAAATTGTACTTAAGTACTGCACTGGAGTAAGTTTCCACCACTGATGGTATCACTGAGCGCTCGGCAGCCACATTGAAAGTTTTGTCTTAGGGCTGTTTACACTGCTAACAAAGAGGATGTCTGCAGATCTCGCTGTAAAGAGAACTCTCGTGTAGTTGTAGTGTAAACAAACAAAATCTGTCTTGGAGGAGGGTGCAACAACCTCAGCGAAGCTTAAGGGGGAACACAGAGAGTAAACAGAGAGACAGACAGTGACACAGAGCTGCAAGTGTTAGACCGAAGACGAGTATGAGAGGCAGACACACTGTGAGGGGGAGTGATGGTGAATCAGCCTCTGTACGGATGACAAGTTTACCCTGCGCAGCCCGCCGTGGATCTCCGTGACAGTCTGAGTGACAATTGGATCTCTACTGCCTCCTGATGGTGGAGCTGGAAACTGCACCTCCTTTGTGTCGCCCATCCTGAACTGGACCTGTCCTGCAAGAGACCAACACATCAACAATACACCTTCAAGTCACAGCATATTATTTTTATTATATGCTACATATAAGAAAACATTATATTAATATTAAAGGGTTAGTTTATATCAAACTCACCTCTCCTCTTGTTGGGAAAATCTGCTGATATTTTGAAGCACTGGCCGCTGATCTTCTTGCTGCCACCTAATACAAGAAAAATAAATCCACTTATTATTTTATGTATTTTCTATCTTTTGGTGCTTTCAGCATTAAAAAAAAGGATATTTCTAAGACTCAATAGCAGCATTTCTTTCCAAGTTGTCCTTGTTCCACGGAGTAATTTACAGCATTTACAGTTTACAGAGTAATTATATTGTATGAAACAAGACTATGGTGAAAGGGAAACAGCTGGGTATATAATCTTGTTTGCTTCCACTGAACAAATATTTAAGCACACGGAGGAACGGCCAAGTGTTTTATTGGTACTTGATTTGATTACACTGCAAAACAGAGTGCAATGAGGTCTGTGGATTATCCTCAATTAACAGGACACGGTTTCTGCTATTCAAATGTCAATCTGTAATATTTTCCATTTATATACTTAACTTTCACTATCTTGTGCAAGCTAACTTTTTAAAATTACCATGCACTATTACATATTTGTCTCATGCACTATCTTAAAGACCCCCTCCAGTGAAAATCAAGTGTTTAACCTTGTGAACATCTCCGTGTGGTGTTCTTCATGTGCTATAAGACATATCAGGGACAACATGAGCAGTCATCTCCATGGCTGGGCCTGTCTGCTTTTAAACTGCTGTGTACCAAGGACAGGCTGAACAACACGTTTTCAGACTGGCAGGTTTGAGACGTCACAAACCTAAGGAGCCAATCCCGTGAATGGACGGGGTGACGCTATGCATATCATTATGTGCAACCTATATGGCAACCACTTCGGTGATGCGCGATATTACCGTCATTGTAATTTTTTCAACTCACTACTGACTACTAACGTTAACGTTACTACTACTAATTACTACATTTCAAGCTAGCTGAGTTTGTTTTCGTGACGGAGGGGGCTCTGGGAAATTTGCATAGTCGGCGGGGACTATGAAGATTCAGGAATTTTTAACGAGGGAAAAGGAGGAGATGCCTTGGGAGTTTTTTTTACAAGGTAATTAAACATATTTTGGAGAAAAAACACTTCAGACACAATTTATTATTTCAAGCAGAGCATTATATGTGTCTTAAAACATGACTGGAGCTGCTCTTTAACAGTCATCATGTCATGCAGTATAGGTTTTCCTTACTCCTCA
Source organism: Semicossyphus pulcher (assembly GCF_022749685.1). Classification (NCBI taxonomy): domain Eukaryota; kingdom Metazoa; phylum Chordata; class Actinopteri; order Labriformes; family Labridae; genus Semicossyphus; species Semicossyphus pulcher. The sequence goes on from NW_027211637.1 coordinate 25,712,308, forward strand.
TTATCACTGTAATTGCTACTGTCAATGTAACTGCCACCTAAGCTTAATTCTGTAAATATCTTCTTGTTATTATATCAGGCACTGTCTCTGGGTATTTAACCTTCATACCCTTTATATTGTATATTTTCACTTATATTTTCACTATTTTTGTATTTCTCTTTTTTGGAGCAGCCTGGGACAAGAATTTCCTTCAGGATTATTAAAGTTCTATTCTATTCTGTTTACACCCATTATAAATGATAAATAAATAAGTCAAACTGAACAAGTGAAATACCTTTCATACAGGTGGAGAGCTGTGCAGAAGACTGAGAAGCTGATACAAAGGCTGTACAAACATTAAAACTAAAATAAATATAGACATGTCCACATGAGAAATTTGAAAAATATAAGATGATAGTTTAACCAATAGAACAGATTTTATGAATTAAATATGCATCTATCTTTCTGGCTCATTAACAGTGGTGATATAAGTGAGAATATTCCACTGAGCACTCATAGAAAGGTTTTTGTGGAGCTGTTAAATTGTAATAATCAGTCAGCCTTTAATTGTATGATGTTAATTATACTACTACTACTACTACTACTACTACTACTACTAATAATAATAACTTACATTTATATAGCGCATTTCAAGAAACCCATTTGCTTACATGGGAGTTACATGGGAGCACGTTAGTTGACAGGCAGGTATAGATTTAAGGGCTTCATCTTCAACTATCTGTGTTGAAGTTGAGTCCTAAATCTCCAGAATCATCGCCAAATATGAACGAAAAAAACTCCTATTGGTAAAAAGGCAAGACTATTGAAGTATATATGTAAGATCCAGAAGAACACTGTTCTTATAAAGGGGTTAGAAGGTCTTTAAAACAGTCTAAAGGAAAACCTTCAGGACTTGTAACTGGAGAAATGTGTTGTTTTGGTGTGATTTGTGCGACCTCCCCCTTTCACATTAAATGACAGTGTTTAGTTCTCTTCATACTGATGTTGTGTTTGATGCGTGATGAGATGAAGCCGTGTCAGAGACACGGGGAGCCTGCTGATGGCATGTAGTGTCTTTATAGCTGTCTCTTTGTCTGCTACATCAACGACCAGCCAGAAGTTGCACATACTAGTCTGGCATGGTGAGGGGCTGCAGTGAACACACACTGACAGCCTTATGGGACCATGTGGAGGGGGCAGGGGGCTACAGGCCATCGGGACAGAGCAGCCAAGGAGACGACACAATGGGCACAGTCGCCATGGAAACACAAGCGGCCCAGGCAAATCGTGGTAACTAAGTAACAGGAAACGACGGACCATAGAGGGCGATGAGTCTGGTTAATCACGAGGAGAGGGGAGGGGAGGAGGGGAGAGCAGGGACAAATGACAGGGAGATAAGGGCCACAGCTCCGGCGCTCTGCTCCAAAGTGTGAGCTCGTTCCCTCCACACGTGCTCCGCTTTGACTCTGGATTAGTGTCAGAGAGAGCTGGAGCGGAGGCCTCCGCCCTTCTTTCACCATCATGTTCTGTGCAAATCCGTGAGGGGGTGTAAATGAGCACACAACAGGAGGAGACATGAGCCAGAGTGCAGACATTAAACTGAGCTTTTGTGTGTCTGTGTGATATTGAAGCAGCTGTGATCAATACTTTTACAATCACAAGGTGTTAATTCACAGTGTGAAAAGGGAAGTAATGAACTAATGAACTAATGACCTTACAGAGAATAATCATCTGAGTCTGCAGCTCCACGCAGCTTTACAGAGCTTAAAGGTGACTTTTAGCTCATTGTTAAGCTGTCCGGATACCAAATTTGCTGTTTTGGCTCACTCTCACCTTTCATGACTTTTTTTTTAAGCTAAAAAAAATGTCTTAAAAGTAACTGTAAGCTACCTGCTAAGCACCAAGCTTCAGACAGCGGAGTGAGCGACACACTGGTGAACAAAGAGGAGCTTTTTGTAGCTATAGAGACGTATTTCTGTCAAGAGGTGGTAGAGCAACGAAAGACGGCAAAGCCTGCACACTTACAGCGTGCCACAAAGAGCTTCAATAATCACAACGTTTCAGTGCTTGGGTTCATCAGGTGAAAGTATTTGAACATTCTCACAACTGGCTACTTTTGCTCTGAAGTCGGCTGATGAATTTTCTTTTCTTTTCTAAAATCTGAAAGACAATAAACTGTGTTTGTGTAGTTCTGCGTGGGGTTTGTCTAGGTGGTGTTGCCGTACCTGTACCTCGCGTGTCTCCATGGTTGAACGCAGAGCAAACGTCACTCACATCAGGCAGTTCATTTAGTGGTGGTTATGATGGCCACGGCAGAGAAGGATGGTGATTCACCATGTATTCTTGACTGCACTCATGCTTTGTAATTTGACTTTTAACTTTCACTTGTACTGGAGTAATATTTGACCAGGAGGATCTATACTTTGACTCAAGAAATGAAGTTGTGTACTTTGTCCATCACTGCATTCAGGAGATTTTCAATGGGGTTCAGATCTGGCTTGGGCTGGTCATGACATGCAGAGAGAGATGCTGGTTTAGGGCCTGAGCGGACAGAACACATTTTAGCAGCTGACGTTGCACAGCACCTCGCATTTTTGAGGAAACGCTCCGAGCGCTTCAAGTTGAAAAAACTCAAAGCAGAAAAGCGCCTGAGGTCATGGCCGTTTTTTCTGATTGTCCAATCGGATGAAAGGAGAGGCGGGCCTTCTGTCAGTTCACAATATAACCGTTAATGACAGCTAATGATTCCGTGGTTGCCTTAACAACAGCAGAAAAAAAAGGCACAGTGAGCTGCTCTTTTTTTAACCGTAGGCTTCAACAAAAAAAGGCAGTGCTGTGCGCCTCGCGTTTTACAGCCTGCAAAACACGCTCTGTCTGATCGGGCCCTTAAGGAACATTTGGAGTGTTTTTTTCTGGAGCTGTATATACACACTAATGGGCGGTGTTCATGTGGCACCAGCTCATTGGTGTGCATATCTATATGTATCCAAAAAAGATAACCCCTGATGAAGACCCAAGCGTCAAAACGTTGTGATGAACTTTTTGTGGCATGGAGTACATGTGCGACCTTTGCCTTCTTTTCATTGCTGCTGTCTTTTTGATTGCCCTGCACCTATACGTGATGTGCGTACAACTTAAGAAGAGGTGGAGACCAAAAACAGAGCTGAAAGAGAGTCAATATGGAACTTACATTCGCGACTCTAAATTGACGATAATATTGCTCCCTTACTGCGAGATGTATAATAGCCTAAGTCAATGTTTTCACAACTTGTATCTGCTGCCACAAACTGGCATCTAAAAAAAATGTTGTTACAAGGATAGAAGCAGTAATTCTGCATGTTTCAGACCATTAAATATAAATCATCTATAATTTATCTTTACCTGATTTACACAACAACCATTGTATTTTAATTACATACTACTTGTAAAAGGCGGGCATCAGTTCCAGTTTCAGCCAGTATAGTTTCAAAAACAACAGCAGAGTTTGGCGTAATTACAATAATCATACCTCAACAGTTGTGATGATTATGGTTTGGTCTCTAATTGTTGCTCGGTAACAAAGCAGAAAACAAGAGCTATTTTGAAATGATAATTGTTAAACAACTTCACAACATATCTTTGTCCTTAAACATCCATGTTTGCTTTTGCAGCCAACGTTCAATCTGCAGCTGTCAAGAGTTTAAATGCACAAACAAGACACTAAACAGTAACAGCTCTCAAACATGTACCTGACAGATAATCAAAGGGACTGGATGCTAACCTCTGCCGGCGGTCTCCGGAGCAAAGCTCAAGTCTCTGCAAGTTGTTTTTCATACCTCGCTGACATCAAGCAAAAGTGACGGATTCCTGAAAAGCAACAGAGAAAAGTTTATTTGGAAAGTGTTTGTATTAAAGCCAAGCGAACACCATTAGAATGAATACACAGTGTAAGAAACCACAGTTACTGTTGTTGTCTGTGTTCTGGTATATTTTATGGCATGAAAAAGACAGAAAGATATATTCTTTAATCATAGTTTTGACAGATTAATAGTAGTGTTAGGAAATTAAAAATGTGTATGTAAGATTCAAGCTACTACAAAGTGTGCACAGCTTCTATCAAAGTGAATGCATGGAATATAATCTGACATGATTTGGTGGAGATCTTTGAATAGAAATAAGTATGCATTAAATACTTACAACGTTACTACAACTGTCTTAAATGAGAACTTGAGCACTCCTCTGTGGTCTTGAAAGCTTCGAGGGGCCCAGAGGAAGCATGCTACCTCCACACAAAGGCAGATTGTATAGGTGACCCCGGTGACCTAACCGCAGCTCGTAACTAATGCTTTATCTGTGACACAACACCTGCTTAATAACACGTCAAGTGGTCAGAAAGTCAAATAAACAAGTTCAAGCTGTCAAAAAGCAACTGCAATGATCAGCAAACGTGACCACTTCCTGTTCTGATCATTCACTAACAGCTGAGTTGCGTGTTTAATCACCCCCACCCCCCTCCCCCTCCCCTCCCCTCCTCTCTCTCTGTTGCATGCTCAGGTCTGTCTGTCAGAGCCACCTGTGTTTGTAGCCCCGATCATGCCAGTACTCCTGGGCCTCGACAGCTGTAATGGGCTCACTGCGGAGCGACACAAACACTCCCTGCTGCCCAAACACTCTGCAGCTCTTATTCTGCCCTCCTGATTGGCTGTGACATGCTTACAGCGGCCCCCCGCAGCTGCACTGACATCCACTTCACCGCGGCTGTGTGACACATCTGATTGCACCTGTCAGGCTCTGTCCTCTTAGCCTTATCCCCTCAATGCTCCTGCTGACCTTTGTCTCGCTTTTCTTCCCCTTTTCAGACTTCTCTTCGTTGTTCTCAGACCACTTGTTGTTTCTCTGTTTCAGACCACACCATGTGTCAGTAGTTAAGTAAAGATCTTTTTAGCTTACAGATGATTCATATTGTAAGAATTGCTGCTTGCATGGAAAAGTCTAGAATTATTTCATTCATAAATCTGCGGGTGTTGCAGTGTTTTTTTTAAAGCAGAGATGTTATTCCATACTTTTCTTACAATCAACAAATGTCCTTAAAGGCCAAAACATTTTCTCACTACTCTGCCATTTTCACCCTGTTTCCAGACCGAATAAGCAGCTTTTTTCAGCGAAAAATCCTGGATAAACCGTATGCCAACTTTAGCAGGCAGCTGCTCAATATATTATTGCATTTCGCTGAAAAAAAGCCTTAAGAAGTTTGTAGAGACTAAAGATTGAGCCAAAACAAAGGGAAATATGGACTAAAATTCATCAGGTGGACAAAAAAACAGACTCTAAATTAATGCTAATGTCGCTCCCTGTCTGCTGAATGTGTAAATTAGCAACTCTTAGCTAACATGTTAATATGTTGATATGTTAGTGTTGTGTTTGCAGCTTCTCTGCTGCCCCCAGAGGCCAAATAAAACTGTTAAAATTGTAGGTTCAGAAACATGTGACTCATTTATAGTTTACACTGCTCAGACAAAAGAAATTATAATAATTTCTGGTAGCATTTTTCACAGCCTTCAGATTAAAAACTGCCCTACATAAATAATGTGTTGAATAAAAAGTAGATCCATGAGTTTAAAGGCTTATCAGAAGCCAAAAAAAGTGTATTGGATATTTAAATTGCACTATATAGCGCCTGTATTTCCCCTCCGACTACCCAAAGCATGTTATCACTATATCCTATTCATACATTTATACACTGAAGTCACAGCTTTAGTTGCTTTGGGTCTCAGTTCCTTGTCAAAAGAACCTTTGACATGTGGCCTGCAGGAGTCAGGGATCAAACTCAACATACTCAAGATGATAGAAAACCCGCTCTACATCCTAAGCAGCCTCCCGACACTGTACTATCTGTCTGAAAGCAGCATCACACACATATGGTGTCAACTCACATTACATTACACTGGCCATGCTCATATTTATAAAAGAGGAAGTCTGAAAGAGCAACAGTAGTGGCTCACTGATAATATCTATGTCTGTGGCAGGGTGAAGTCATTTAAGCATGCAATGGATACATGAAATCATTATTGGTTTTGGTCTATAAAGGCAGATTTCATGCTTATCATAAGCCTTATCCTGTAAAAGCATTCAACTCTTGTCTATATCATGCAATCAGTGCATCAAAGTAAACTTTTAAAGACCATACACTGACGATAAAGCTGCAGATTGTACAGACGAATGACCGAGTTGTTAAATTGTTCTAGAAAGCCACAGCTCCAGCGCAGGTTTTCAAAATGATACTCATTCATTAAAGTGTCAGACAAATAGCCTTTTTCCTCCGAGTGCTCTGAAGGACCTTTGTGTCCCCTTCTCAGACCTTCCTACCTCTATTTCAGACCTTTATTCTCTCTTTTTCCCCGCACAGCATGACACCCTTTAAAGTGGTTAAGATTATTCCTAATACACCTTGATAACACATAATGTAACTGTGTTCGTGAGGCAGGTGGAGGAGTAACATCTTACACACTGAGGGCCGGAGAAAGTTAGCCAGTGAATCATACCTTGATACGAGAACAAACGGCATATGGAATTTAAAGTGCTGTTATGTTTGAGGTTATACACTCTCTACACATAGTAAATCACTTATAGCAAATGCTAAACTTCAAGAGCTGCAATCATTGACTAATCCCACAGATTAAATTTGTACAGAGGAAGTATATACGTTAGCCCAGGCTAGTGGATGTATTCCATCTTGCTATTTGCCCCACTTGAACAAGTGATCTCTTGACTTTTTAGACTTTGCTTCAGAGTCACTCACGCTTTTGACCAGTGGAATTTACGGTGGGTTTTTTCTCCTTTTGTTAGCATGGTCACAATTGAGACTTCTGAATTCCATTGTCTGACCTCTTAACCCAACACATGAGGAAATGAAACAGAAAACTCTAAATGATCAATCTCTGGTCAGGTTTTTAAACCTCTGATAAGAACACACACTTGGAACTACACATTTTCCACCATTAAACCCTCGCTAAACACCAGCCGCAAGAAGGAAAAGGATCATTTCATTCCTTTCTCTCCTCTCTGCTTTGATTGCCCCGTCCTTTGGGAGGAAGGGCCGGTGGAGACGTGGTCAGACAAACAAAGCCCACCCTGACCCCTGCGACCCCGCTGTAGGCTACCACTGGAGTGGATCCACACTCATGGCAGATGGTGTCAAAAAGGCCTGAATTTACCTTCATAATGACATCATAAAAAGACATTCAGGGGCAATTTGTTGGTATCTGTATTAAAGCAGTATTTCACACTGTAAGAGCGTTTTCACATTAAGGGTTGTACAATTCAGTATTAGTCCATAAACGTCAGTCCAGACCCTTTGTGGTCCCTGTCTTTAACCCTTCACTTACATTTATTCTGGGACTGAGAGTGAACATAAATCCTGACGCACACACATTAACCCCTGGACTTCCTCAGTAACTCAGTTTCACCGTCCCGATGGCGGATTAATAACACAAAAGGTCTGTAACTCATGACAGTCATGCACACCAAGTTCCAAGGCACAACATTTTACTGGGACCCTTAATAGTCACAACCTTTAACTAAGATTTCATCACTGATATAAATAGGAATGTATCACACCACAATAAACGTTGTCACGTTAGACTGCTCACGTACAGCTCTGAAAACAATAGAACACCCTACAAACGTCACCAACACAGACATAACTTCTACTGTGCATTCCCTGGTAATGTAAACACCTGGGTTACCTGTCGCTGCTAGTGTAGAAAATGTACACTACCAAAATAAAAAATTCAATTTATATTAAACGAACCTGATACTATAACAAAACGTATGCTAACCCTTCCATTTCACAGGGAATATACCTACTAGGTGATCAAATGCACCTATAGTCAGTTAATAACGCAATATCACATGAGAGGGAGTGATGTTGTACTGCTGTGATTCATTTGTAGGCACAAGGGTGCAGGCTGAGTGCCGGATGTTATCACAGCAGTTATACAACAGTTATACAAGTGTCACATAGTAGTAAACAGTAATAATCAACAACAGGTTATTATTTTTTGCTCTACAAGCTCAACTAGTTCCACGACTGAACTGAAACTTGACTGTTGCCAAGCGGCACAAACATTCTCCTGCACTCTTGCTAGTTAGTCACCACAGAGCAGCTACTTTGTATGATGCAGCCTACATTTATCTGTTTGTTTTAATTTATCATGCAACCAGTGAAATCAGAGTCTGTTGTGTAATTAAGAGGTACTAGCTTGATTAATCTAGACATACACAGTCTGCTGTAACGCTAATTAACAGTATTCAGAACATCTGGCTGAGGCCGAGTGTTACACACAGTGAAAAGTCCCAGTGATGTTGTTCTCTATATCAGCACATGAAATGCCTCTTGTCCAATCACATTACTTGGTTGGAACTTACTGTTGTATAAACTGCAATTGAACTGAGCCAGAGCAGTTTCTACAAGCAACAGAATGCTCAACTGAAACCCCCTGCTGGTAGCAGAATAGCAAGAGTCTGCACACTGCCAACATATTTTTCAGTCCAGCCCTGGTATTTTTCTCAAATTTGTATTGTTGGAGTTTAAACAGTTGTAGTTTAATCTGTGAATCGACCAATCTTGACCGAACTCATGATGCTGATCCAGAAGAAGGTTATGTTTTAATAATAGACAGTTTATTACATGGCTCATTCATGAGAGATGAGGGTATCTGCCTCTTGTGCTAATTAGCAAAAATAGTTAGTGTTCAAATCTTCTACTTACACATTCCCAGCGATCAGGTCTCTGGAGTATTCTGCTTCGGGTTCAGCATGTTCACATCTGTTTGGAGAAACCTGAATAAGACTAGCTGAGCTACTTCACTCATTTTTCGTCTCTGTTGGTAGAGAAATTAAACCAAGGCTGAACAAAACCTGGCTACACAAAATATGAATTTTCAGCTTTTATACTGTTATTTCCCAACAAGACCAACTGTGAAAAGTCTTCAAATTAAGATGTATATTGTATTGTATATAGCTAGTGGCAGAATGTATTCCTATTCAGATCTCATACCCCCATAGCTCAACTGGTAAATTTCTGTTACTATTATGTCTGTTAGCTGCCATTTTGGTGCTAGTATTACGCCTTTAAATGTTACTCCAAATACCATGCTACTACCCAATAATACCCGGACTATTTGTTATTGTTGAGACCGTTCGTTTTGACAAAAGAGGAGAGATCCTTTACAATTGAGGCCCCGGCATCATTTCGTATTTCTCCGTGGTTCAAGTGGTGTAATGGCGACACTCATATCAAGACTACACAAAATGGCCAAGATAGCCGCACCATATTGTCTGCACTTTGTGTCTTTGTATCAATCGTTTATTATTGACAGTTGTCACGAAAGGTTATATGATACAGCCGTGTTGATCGGTCAATGCTAAAAAAAAAAAAACCCACAACAACAATTAACGTTGAAGCCGCGATGTAACATGATGCAGGTAGGTTGCAGGACGAAGGCCTGTAACGGAACAAAATGCCACTATGGCGATACAGCGGCCATTACGGGCTGAACATGAGACGTTACAGTCGCGGGATTCGACAATTAATCGTTTATTATTATTTATTATTTATTTTATTATTACTTATTTCCAATTGACATTTATGTCGATAGTTACCATATAAACAATTATCGCGTTCAACCGAAACACAGTGCGAGCAACTTTTCGCTCGAAGTTGAGGTTAGCTTTTACCAGGCATAGTTCGATTAACGTTTCTAACGTTCCCCTGACGTACTAAAATAAAGGTAGGCGGCTATAGATTTCCCCCCATATATTAATAATACCAATATACGCCAATACCACTGACCAATATATTAATATCAGTGATGTATTGGACGATTCACTTCTATGTTTAGTAAAGTAGTAACGTGAACGTTTTCGGGAGGAAAACGCCGAACCCTGAAGTAGGTTATACTAACAAGCTAGCTAACCAGCTTACATGTCGACCAACTGAAAATCTTGACATGGAGAATTTGGCCTGCGATGCAGGGCGCGTGCTAATCGTCAGGGATGTGTTAACTATGGAAGTTTTGCCGTTACAGTGCACATTATTCGTTTAAAGAAATACACTGAGATTTGACGGCGTAGCCAAATTTAACGGCCGAGATATATTTTCCGGCTAGGCATGTTTAATTTGTCCTTGATACTATCATTATTTGGGAAGTTGGTTGATCCTTCTCGGTTCATACAGAAACGTGTTGGGGTTTCGTAATACCGACACAATTCAATAGCCAGCAGCTCTACTACGGGACAGCCCCCAGTATCGTTCCTCCAATGGATCCTTCCCGTACAACGCGGACGTCACAAGGGCCGGTTTGCCTATGTGCTGTAGGACGAAGCCAAGAGTCAGGAGGATCGTCTGGATCTATAAGGGAACCACCGAGGTAAGTTACTTACTGTTTTCTATAGACAAAAACACCCGATTGTGTTTTTAACAAGACGTCCTCCTATCAAAACAGTGTGCGGATGTTACGCACAGGGTCATGTTGTAACAGGTTTTATTGTCTTGGTTTGTTGTTAATTCAACCCTCTGCTATCTAACAACACAAAGACCGGTGGGCTCGTGCAAACACACGGCGATATCAGCAGATGTGCTGTAGAGCCGGGGAGGTTTTGACGTCCAGATAATGAATGTAGTTCACTTAGATTAGTTTCTTTTTGCTGGTTGTTGTAACAACGCGTGTATGCATAGACAATAAGCTGTTGTTACACTTAATCAAAAGGCTGTTGGAGTGAATCTCTATTTGCTACTTGCTGTAACGTTACATTTAAACATAGAATCGCTGCTCTCATATGAAACCAGGCTGTAGCTAATACTCCATGCACGTTATGCGAAACCTTTGAAAGAAACCCGGACCATAGACATGAACCCGCCGGTCGGCGTTGAAGGAACTCTACTAATTCTGACGCTTTCTATTTGATTTAATCCCGTGGGTAAAGTGACAGGAACTCGTGTTAAAGCTCACGTTTCTTGTTGGTACAAAGTGGAGTTGTGCACTGGGACGTTCGCGGCAAAAAATGGACAACGCGAGATTTCATTACCACTTTCTATACATTGAGGAGGAAGGGGGAGGAGACAGTAGCGGCAGCGTGGCTCAAGTGGCCTCATCTATAGCAAATGTGCTAATGTACACATAAGCAGAAACTGGTCTGATATAAGAAAAAAGACGCAATTGCAAAGATCATATGAATGACAGCCTGTATCCTTTATCCTCCACTGTCAGACAATAGAGGATTAGAAACCAGCCCCATGCCCAGCCTGATCCACCACCCCCACCCATACAAGTCAGTCATGGCTTTGGCAGTACTGACAGCCATGTTTTGTTGGAAAGAAATTTGGGGGACGAAAATTGAGTATGAATCACAGAAAAACTAAGCTGTCAGTATTAGAGTGTGGTGGCATTGGCTCACAGGATACATGCATGCTATTATATAAATGATATGATATCACATATAACACTAGCAGTAAACAAATAATAGAGCTAATAAATTAAATATTCTCCCTTACATCACTGAATGAACAACATATAAATGCAATACAAAGCAATGCATTAAACACTCAAAGATATCCAGAAAATATTAATAAATAGAATAAGGAGATTATGTTCAAAATTACGTTTTTTACAGTCGTTACTTTGTTCTGCATAACTTAGTTCTGAGACTAAACAAACTCAACAAGCTAGTGAGGAAGGCATGCTCTGTGGTTGGGCTTGAACTGGACACTGTGGCTGAGAGGAGGATGAGGGACAAAATTAAAGCCATCTTGGACAACCCCTCTCAACCTGTCACAGTTGTATATACCTTGTATTTATTTTTATATATATATATATATATACACATATATATATATATATCCCTCGTGTAACACCCGAGTTTCCCCCCTGGGGATCAATAAAGGATTATCGTATTTTATCATATTGTAAAAATGTTATTGTTTTCATTTCTAGAGAGCGGCAAGATGACAAGCACAGCCGTTGTAACACCAGAGTCCGTCCATGATAAATCCAGTCGCTCTTACGTGTTGAACTGGGTCAACAACCTGCTGAAGACAGACTTCAAAGATGTGCGGCATATGGGTTCAGGTGATTCATCAGTTTGACTAGAACTAATTAAATTTATGTACATGCCTTGTTTTGCCATAATTACATCAAACAACAATATAAACGCAATGAATACAAGTGTTTCCACTGCTGCACATCTGTGTGTTACCATGCTGACTTATGGAGGTGTAGTCCAACGGAAATTCCTGTGATGTTTCCCTCTGTCATTACCTCTGTATTTAACTTGTCCCTGTCAATACTTCGGTAACTCTTCTCCAAGTCTCTTCGCTTCCACTTGTCTCTTTAAACTTTAAGTTTTTATCAGCATAATTTAAGTTAAGTTCCTGCAGATTTACTTCTGCTGCTTCTTGTCTGAGGTTGTTCATTAGCAAATGAGCCGGTGACTTTTATTGTATCAGTCTTAACTTCTGCAAAAAAACAGAGCAGGCAGCCACAGTGAGCTGTTGGATGAGGAGCAGTGTCATGCTATGGAACTAAACTATCTCTAAATGTGTGTGTGCGATCCTACAGGTGCCTCTCATTGTCAGATCATGGACTTGGTTATTCCTGGATCTGTTGACCTGACCAAGGTGAAGTTTAATGCACGAGTTGAGGATGATTGTAAACACAACTTCGCTCTCCTCCAGGAGGCATTCAGCAAGAACAGCATCATAAAGGTATGTGCTCATTTTTCCCTAGAAGGTATCATTACATTTTTTTTGTTTAAGAAGTTAGTTTCCAAATCATCCATTGTAAGAGGAAGTCTTACTGAGGATAAGGATAGAGAGCATGGAGCAGTGTTTTTTTCTCTTTTATGAATGAATCAAACACAGTAGAATGTGTTAAGTAATCTTCAGAGGACATAGCCAGGCTAGCCGTTTCACTCTGTTTACAACTTGCTCTCTGTTACTGAATGTTTAGTGTTCAAATATGAAAGAGGTATCAAACTACTCCTCTACAGTCAATGAATAGTTGACACCGAAAACTGAGAAATGTACTGAATTGAATGACTGACTGCAGAAGTTGTAACTTGATTAACGATGTATATCCCTTGATGGTTCAAAGATTTCTTTCACGGAATACTTAATCCTTGTTGTTCAACGAAAAAGTAACTAATTTCTACATATTGTCTTTTTTGTCCTTTTTAAGACCATCCCAGTCATTGAGCTCATAAAAGGGGATTTTAGAGGCAGTTTTGACGTCCTCAAGTGGTTCAAAGCTTTCTACACGGCAAATGTGAAAAATGAAGAGTATGACCCTGTGAAAGCCCGAAACAGCCAAGATATCCGCCCTATCCTTGAAGATACCATCATATATCCCAAACCACGTAAATGTAAGTTATCGTTTTCTCTCTCTGTGATATTAAGTTTTTATATCAGCTCATTCAAAATGAGTTTGTTGTAATGTTTTTTTTCTTTCTTTGACAGTTAAATCTCAAATGAGAGCAGACGCTGAGATGAACGGCACAGCGGCGAGAAAGAAGTTTCCTTACTCTGAAGAGTGGAAGGATATTTTTGATTGGGCTGACCAGAGTAGGTATGGAGAGGACTTTACATATTGCCGCATCTGTGATAAGAACCTGGCCACATTTTATGCAGGCCTTGGTGAACTCAAGCGACACGTGGAAACAAGAAAACACAGTAAAAGAGCTGCAGCTTCCAAGAGTGTCGGCCGGCAACACCAGCGCTCTGAAACGCTGCCCATCAGCGACACAGCTGTACGATTTATTCACAAACAGTGTTACACTGGCTCTGCTGAAGGTGAACAGGTGTCTAAACGTTTTGCACGCTTCAAACTGGGGCCGCAGTACCCCAAAGATATTGCATCTGTTTGCCAGCACACGCCTTACTGTGTATACATTTATGGAGGAGTCACACTGGGAAAGGATGACATCGTCTCTGTGGTCCTTGTCGGGTTTTTTGATGTCGAAGCCTCGAGACACTGCATCCGATTTCTGGAAGCTCTTGAGTCAGTGGGTGGTGAGGAAGATCAAACAGCAGCAGGAGTGGTGGAGACCTTGAAGAAATTCGGGTTACCCACTGATAATCTCATGGCTGTTTATTCTAATGGTAACGGTGTAGCCTCAGAGCAGATCTGCTCACAGCTCAGGGAACTCAACTCCAACATTGTAGCTTTAGAAGGGCTGTACACCATCGCTGATGCTGCCTGCAATGCAGGGGTTAAGGAGCTCTCAAATCAGGTTCAAGAGTTGATGGCAGATATTCATGCTCACCACTCCTCCTGCACTACGAAGAATGAGAACCTCAAGGCTCTTTTTGACTCAGAAATCACTGCGGACAGTCCATCATTTCATCTCAACACCAGCTGCCTTACCCTTTGCCTGTTAGTCACAAAAATGTTGGAAATATGGACAGATCTTGTATTATACTTTGAGTCTTGTGACAAGAACGATGACAAAGCCAAGATAATCTGCACCCAGCTGCAGGATCCCAAACTCAGGGCAACATTTATGTTTCTGGGCCAGGGCTTGAAGCCTCTGCACAGTTTCCAGAAGCATCTGCAGACAAATGAGGAGGCTGCCAGAGCTGACATGCTGCTCATCCTAGAGGAGGCCAGCAGCCTGTTGGGGACCTACACCTCCTACTTCCTTAATCCTGAAGCTGCTGCTCGCTTCCTCAAAGAACACGATCCGCAAATCCTGAAGAAGAAGAAATTCCACCTGTCGGGCCCTGATCTCAGTCTGGGGGGCAAAGCCGTGGAAGACTTCCTGAATGAGTCTGAGGCTGCGGATGCACTCCGGCTGCTAACAGAGGAGGTGTTGTCCTTCTACATCACGCTGACAGGTTGCATTGCAGAGGAGTTGCCTCTAAGTGAGGGGGTGCTGAGGAGCATGGCACAGCTGCTGAACCCCCAGAGCAGGCAGAAAGTGACAGGGAAAGCTGTAGAGGAACTTGGGACCAAGCTTGGAATCTGCATCACGTCTGAGGAGGTCAAGCAGCTCACGAGTGAATTCCTTAAGTATCAGCGGGCTGAGGACGGAGAGGAGGAAGTGGCATCACTAGAGAAACATTGGGCCAGCGTGCTGAAAGACACTAAGCCGACCTCCATCTTCAGGAAGCTAGTTTTGACCCTGTTGTCTTTCCCCTTTCCTCCACTCGAGGCTCAGCAGGTTTTTACTCAGGTAAGCAAATGATGGAGCACCCATCAACATGTTTGTCTGTGTTTGTGATTACATTTTCATATATTTAAATCCATCTTTGCATGTGTCAGGCCCTGGACGGTGAAGGTTCTGCACTGTTCTCTGAGAGCAGAGCCTTAACAGAGAGCGAAGGGGACAACATGTCTGACAGCACTCTCTCTGACACTCCCAGCAACAAGGACTCCCCGGGTTACAATGAAGGTGAGATGAAACATTATTCAATTAATAAATTGAGCAAGTAACGACCTTTCATGGGATGAGGAATTTGGTTTATGTAAAATATGTTAAACAGAACTGTATGAGTTAATGCTACACGTTTTTTACACTTCTATGTTGTTTCACAGACCAAAACGGCCACTTTATGACAGTGAGACCATGTGAAGTCCGCCTCGTAAAGATAAATGGTAAGAAAAACCTTCAATCTCTTTTCATTTCATTTGCATAATGTGAGATATTTAAAGGAAATGACCTCGCCTGTGATTTTAAAATTTTACTCCTTTTCAAAATGTAAATCTTTCTGTAGCTTCTTTGCCAAGACAAGTAAAATATATAAGAAATATTTAGTAATGAGCATCATGTCTGGGGTCTCCAGTTTATACAGTAATCATATCTGTGATCCAAACATTAAAACATAATAAAATACTTTGTGTTTCTGTCCAAAGAGTTGAGGAATGAACATGACGGTATTCTTGGAGAGGATGGCATCTATTGGAAAGAGGTAACAGACTTTATTCTCCGGGTGTCTTTTGCTTCTCAAACTACTACGTCTACGGGGGAAAGAAGCCATTCAATTAAAAAAACAACAACTTGGTTCTGACCTGAATCTTAAACATAAAAGTAATGCATCTTATTTAATGATAATCTCTTTCGATCAGAAACTAGAACACAGCAAAGTTTCATTTGCTGCTTCTCAATTGGCTACTTATTCTAATTTTCCACCTCTCTCAATTTAATCTACCGTACTACTTTTCATTCCCTAACAATCTTTTGCACTTCCTCTCCCTTTTTTCATTTTTAATGGCAGTTCCCCCCTTTAGGAATGTGTGTGTGTGTGTTGTAGTCTGCATTTGCATGTGCATGACGTTTGATTTTTGGTGTAATGGGAGTGTGTTGTCTCTCAGGGGACCATTAGGGGAGGTTTTGGCTGGGAAAGCAGCTTGCGCCAGAAGCCACAGGCCCGTACAGTGTTTCAGGCTGGTGCTAGCAACTGGTCCAAACCCGTTAACCCTGATAAGAGTCCGGAGTCCAAAGATGAGGTGGTAGGTATACTCATGTATACTACCAGAATACCCCTGGGCCATGACAGGACCTCAGAACAATAAAAACGTAATGCTGCAACATGTGAGCTTAACACATGAAAATATGGACACCTGAGTCAGCTCACCTCTAACACTCCATTTCAGATTCATCATTCGCATTGTTCACATGCTGCAAAATCAGACAGAAAATAAAGCAAAGAAATAACTCAGCCCAAGCTTTCTGCTGGGTCCATCTTTTAAATTCAATAAAGATAATTTAGCTCAAACCCACAGTGGAGAAGATGTTTTCTTCCAGTTTGATGACCCATTATGTCAGTAAATGATGCAGCCCTGAACAAAATGAATGTGGGTCAAATCTAAACAATAATAAAGGCCCCCTGCGTGTAATTCTCTCCTCCATGTCACCTCAAATTTAATCCAAACAATGATGATGATTAAGTCCTACATCTAAAAACACTGAATAACAAATTAAGTTCTGGTCATGGTTTTTCTATGAGAAACACACAGGTCCATATCTAAATTACTTTTCACTGAAACATCTTAATGTTGAAAATGTTGTTCACTTTCAGACTGAAGAGGTGTCACCGTCTAGTAAACCAACACCAAGAGGTCGCCGGAAACAGGCCTACCAGGTAATACAACATTTACAGGAAGTGTGCTGATCAAACATGTCATAGAAAATATCTGTTAGATTTAATGTGCTTGTTGGTTTTCTGCAGGATGGTAAAGGGTTTCCTGTAGGAGAGCTGCTGTGGGGGAAAGTGAAGGGGTTTTCCTGGTGGCCTGGGATGGTGATGCCTTGGAAAACCAAGTCATCTCCCCCCGGTATGCGGCGGGTGGAGTGGTTCGGAGACGGGATGTTCTCAGAGGTTAGTAGAGCAGGATATGTGCTCAAGCTGTAGAACCACTTCCCATGTACTTAACTGTGTGTTTACATTGTTGTCGCTTTCTGTTGCAGATCTACACAGAGGGTCTAATGCCATTCAGTTACTTCACTAAGTGCTTCTGTAAAAACTCCTTTGCCAGCTTGCCCATCTACAAAGAAGCAGTCTTCCAGATCATTGAGGTAAGAGACCGGGGGTCTCATTTATAAAAGAGTGTGTAGAATCCAGACTCAAACTGTGCTTATGGAGAAAACCAGGAAATGGCGTGTGTCAAAAGTAATTACAATTTATGAAACCGTGCGCACGCACTCCTGCACGCAATGTTCCCTCTCTGAATCACAATCCACTTGGAAATGTGCGCATGTGAATGTGCCTCTTATTCTGCCCTCTATGCAAAGCACCTCGTGGCTGCAAATGCTTACAGATGAGCCGGCTGAACACAGGAGGTTGTATACGGTGAAGCACAGAAAAAACTGAGAGGAAGACAAAGGATGAACTAACTGCCTGATTTAGATCGAAGTGCTTGTGACTGAGGTGGAGTTCATAAAGCACATATAGTTTGTAGGACACAACGGGGGGGTCGCAGACAGAAAAAAAATCAGCGAGTGACAACAAGTGTTGCATTCACAGTCCTCCAGCAGTGCCAGTGTATCTATCAGCAGTGTCCCCGCAGTATTTACAGAAGCCACACTGATGACTTCACATTAAGTCAGAATGTAATCAGTGATCATCCAGCTTGGGGAATAATATTTTTTAGAAGTTTGATTTTGAGTTCTATTTCTAGACTTTGCTCATTTACAAGATCCATATGTGCAGGTAGTGAAGGCAGTGTGTGAAGTACGGCAGAGTCTCCAGTGCGCTTTGTGTTAATTCAGTCACTATCATTATTAAAACTATAAATCATACTTACTGATATATTTACAGTATTAGAAGATGTAAATAAAAACTATCGACACTGTTCTACCATTCGTCTTCGGATTTCTACATCCTACGCGACAGGAAGCTGAGACGGCGCTGATCAAATATAAAGCAGACGTTTATTTAATATTTGATTTTATCTTCTGAATTAGAAAGTTTCTTTCACTGCTGTTATGAATGTTTATGGTTACATGGATCGCTCAAAAACGTTTGATGCTTTGAAATTAAATGTGTGAAAGGCGTCAATTTATAACCTGGCTTTAATTTTACCACCTCACCATCTGGGGGCCAATCCCCCCCTGCGTGCGCTACGATTAGAAATGAAACCCCTGTACTGTTGCAGAAATGAAAACATGTCCACTTCTGTTTCTTAAGATTGATTTTCATACCTGTGCAGAGTCTCTTCTTACACACCAACGTTACTTTGTAGTGTGTTACACATTGTCATACCAAACTTAGCTGTTGGGAAATACAGCTGGATGACCTTTATGACCAGGGTCTGAAATTAAGTTACTCCTCACCTGAAACTGTGGCAGGTCACAGAACCTGAGCCTGTCAGTATTTTTGTCCACCACTTCTGACGTTTAGCTTTATCAGCTTTCTCAGGCAAATGAACACTGTGAACAAATAAGTGGAAAATTGACAACAACAACTATTTGGCTGAAATTAGAAGGTTAAATGAGTAGGACCAAATAGTTGGTTAGCTTTCTCCTACTTTTCAAACAGCTAAATGACCCGTTGGCCCTCTTCACTGGAACAATCGTCCAACCAATTTGTCTTTTTCTAGAAATCTGGGACATTTCCTGCATCGTTAGCTCAGGCTGATTACTCAGACACTGTTGTAGTTCCAACTTAGAACCATGAAATGTTTGCAACCTGCAGGTGGCGGGTGAGCGGTGTGGGAAGTCTTTTGCTGCTGCAGAAGGAAACAAAGAGAAAGAGATGAAGCTGATGCTGGAGTGGGCTTTTGAAGGATTTCTGCCTACAGGACCTGACGGATACGCACCTCCTGGTAAGAGCACACTCCTTATTAACTGTTGACCAGAGACAGCTTCATAGGGGAGAGTTACTAAGACTAGAAGCAGGTGGTAAACATCTCTGTCTGGGTCTTTAAGCAATTTGATTCGACATCGGTTTCTTTTATGTGTCTAAATATGCTTTAAAAAACTTATTCTCTAATGAAACTTCTCTTTATTCCATTGTTCCCCGGTATTCAAGATTCTGCTCCACGTAATGGACATCGAGACAGTTCTGACAGCACCCTGTCTGACTACCAGCCTCCAGCTAAAAGGAAATATGTTTGCAAAAATAAGGCTAACTCATTCGCCATCTCCTACGACAGAGGTACATATTATTTTGTCCTGATTTAGTCCACGAGCATGACAACACATTTTTTTTTTATATTTGTCATCATGATTGTTTCCAAATGTTTATATTTCACCTCACAGAATCAATTCCAGAAAAGGTCAAAGGGAAGGGCAAAACAATTGAAGGTAAGTTTAGTGGGACTTGGTGTTCTTTAAAAACTTTGATAATGACGTTGAATTGAACTTAAGTTGTTGGTTTGTTATTTCAGATGTTTGTTTGTCTTGTGGATCCTTTGAGATTGAGGTGCAGCACCCGTTGTTTGAAGGTGGTCTTTGTCTAAGATGCAAGGTAATCTTATAACCCGAGGATCTATCTCTTTCTACTTTATGTCGTCTGCTTTGCTCCATTCCAGCCCAGTCTGTGAATGTCTAACACCCATCTGAACACAGCTGCTTTTAACACCCGTAATGCTGCAAAACCACCTTGTTACTGTCTGCAGGAGAACTTCACAGAGACGCTGTATCGATACGATGAAGACGGCTACCAGTCGTATTGCACCGTGTGCTGCGCTGGATCAGAGGTCATTCTGTGTGGCAACTCCAGCTGCTGCAGGTAAACACTGCACAGAGCAGAACAATACATGGATGTTGATTATTTACCACTCTTAACTTATTTAAGACTTTCTAATATTTTGAAGCTTAAAGCACAAAAATAAAAAGTCTTAAAATCTGAGTTTGAACACCTGAACCGAGCTGACATTCACACGAGCGCTCTCCGTCTCTCCCAGATGTTTCTGCAAAGACTGCCTGGAAATCCTGGTGGGCCCAGGAACCTTTGACAAGATGAAAGACATTGATCCCTGGAGCTGCTACTTTTGCAAGCCATCACAGTGCGACGGGAACCTCAAACTTAGGCCAGACTGGAGCGTGAAGGTTCAAGACTTGTTTGTCAACAACAGCGCCATGGAGTTTGTAAGTACTACACTTTACGCTCAGTGCTTATTTGTATTTCTCGTCATGTTTATATCATATGTAGATCAGAGTCAAGTCTGAAGCAAGCTTACACATGACTAAATTACGGCTGCAGCACCAGAAACAGTGGGTTTGTTGGATACACAATACAAGATCCAGTGCTGTCCAGTACAACAATAATGTAACCACATTACCAGTACATCAAGACACAGTTTGATGTGAAGGTCAAAAGTCTTCAACTCTGGACTCTTTGAGAAATCTTAACTCGTAGAGACAAAACAAAACTCCATCTGATGCGACAGGGTGCAAGTACAAAACAACTGTCTTATAATGAATGTGTTGTTATATAACAGGTTGATGCTGAACTCTTTGTTTCTTTATCACAGGAGCCTCACAGAGTTTACCCCTCCATCTCTGCTGATCTGCGCAGACCACTCAGGGTGCTCTCTCTTTTTGACGGCATTGCAACAGGTTGGTTTATTAATCATGGAGGCAAACTCGGATCCACACTACACTGGTGCTGGGCATGTAGCCAGCAGTTAGCGATAAACGACTTCCTTTTTCGCCTGCTGCATTGTTAACTACTTTTAAAATGCTCGTTCGTTGAACGGAGGTCGGATCGATCATTTCTGATGCATTCAAGGAAGTTGGGAAATCTAAATGCTGAACAGCTTTCGTGACACAACGTCAAGGGGAATTAATCTCAAGTTGAATTTTGGATCTAGAACAGATTGTTAGCCGTTAGCATGCAGATGTCTGTTTATAGAGATTATTAAGAAGCTAAATCGTTGTCAGATGAAGCTGATTGGAGCCGGCATGTCACTACAGCGCATTATACGATACGTGGTCAATATTACTCGGTCTACAAGCATACTATAAATGGAAACCACTGGAAACACTTGCCATTCCCACGTCCCTGTCTACAGAGATAGAAACTGTAATGTTTTATTTGCACATCCGACTGACAAGGAGCAGTGTTATTAGAATTAACACGTAATGAAGTTTAGATTGTGTCCATCTCATTAGTAACCTGCTTTTACTGTGTCATCATGGCAGGATACCTGGTTCTCAAAGACCTCGGCTTAAAGCTCGAGCGCTACATCGCATCAGAGATTTGCGACGATTCTATCGCTGTGGGGATGATCAAGCACGAGGGAAAGATCGAATATGTCAACGATGTTCGTAACATCACCAGGAAACACGTGAGTACAAGCTGGAGTAACATCATTATGAAAGGCTTTAATGAGTTTACACTACACCAACACTGAAAACAAATATGCAGGCTGCAGTCGTTCAGTTTGTGTTGTTATTTTTCACTAATTTGTGTCACTCCAAAGAGAATGTAAAACAATATAAAAATGTTGTGTTGCAGCTGGCTGAATGGGGTCCGTTTGATCTTCTGATTGGAGGCAGTCCGTGTAACGACTTGTCGATTGTCAACCCGCTCCGAAAAGGATTATTTGGTAAGCAGCTTCAAACTTGAAAGGCGTTTTGAACGTTTGCATGCTGACCACTTA
This sequence comes from Semicossyphus pulcher, assembly GCF_022749685.1. Classification (NCBI taxonomy): domain Eukaryota; kingdom Metazoa; phylum Chordata; class Actinopteri; order Labriformes; family Labridae; genus Semicossyphus; species Semicossyphus pulcher. The sequence goes on from NW_027211637.1 coordinate 25,734,369, forward strand.
AGTCACAGCTGGTTCAGCGTCCTCTACACACTTAAGCTCTCGTTTAATGAATCACTCGGTTTCCCTCCGTTTGTCCTGCAGAGGGCACTGGAAGGCTCTTTTTTGAGTTCTACCGCATTCTGACGCTGCTGAAGCCGAAGGAGGGCGACGACCGGCCGTTCTTCTGGTTGTTTGAGAACGTGGTTTTCATGAGCGGCAAAGACAAGACGGATATCTGCCGGTTCCTTGAGGTGATTATATGTGATAACCAGTGAAAGTATCCTCTCAGCTTGGTGGTAATGTACATCCTGCGTTTAGTTTTATTGCTCATTATTTGCATACTTCCTTTTCAGTGTAATCCAATTCTTATCGATGCAGTGAAAGTCAGTCCTGCTCACAGAGCGCGATACTTCTGGGGAAACCTCCCTGGCATGAACAGGTATGCTTACACCATATTCCTTTCTTCATGCACGTTCTCACAAGAGAAGAGAAAAGTTCAGGTTACATGCTTGCTGTGTTTCTCTTTAGGCCTCTTGCAACATCTCTGGATGACAAAGTGAAGCTCCAGGATTGTTTGGAAGTCGGACGCGAGGCAAAGGTAAAGGCATTTAGTTTCCTGTGTTCAAGATAACCTCTGTTGATCTTTATTGTTGTTGACAAAGAATTATTTTTAAAAACTACTGGAAGACACTGAATATTTGTGCTAGAATGATATCATCAAATCATTTTATAAGTGCTTGTTTTCCATCACACTTCTATACTTTGGCAGTTATGACCTTGAAAAGGGTTTTCAGCTGTGTTCCTTCTCGTATCAAATAGCTTTTAAAAAGTCCCAAGCTCTGTGTATCCTGCAGAAACACAACTCTCAAAGATTATTTCTTAAAAGTTTCACTTCTGATTCATTTTGTCTTCCTGCAGTTTGACAAAGTCCGCACCATCACAACAAAGTCTAACTCCATAAGGCAGGGCAAGACAGGGCCGCTGCCCGTCAACATGAACGGCAAAGAAGACTACCTGTGGTGCACGGAAATGGAACAGTAAGTAACATTAGTAACATTCAAGCTCCAATCTTAAGTGTCAGTAAGTTTGAAGAAAGAAATGTGGGAACATTTTATTCACAGTGACGGCAACTTTGCTCATTGTTCCAAATAGCTTGGAACAAGAAAAACTGACTGAATGTCGCCTAACTGTGAAGCCTTATCAGCCACATATATAAAAATTAGCATCTTTTGTTAAGAAGATTTTGGCCTTATTGATAGGACCGCTGAAGAGAGACAGGAAATATTGGGAGAAGAGAGTGAGGAATTACATGCAGCAAAGGGCCAAGCACAGGAGTCAAACCTACGGTCGCTGCATCGACGGCTTATAGCTGTAAATTCTTGTAGAGGTTTCTACCAGGCGTTGCTCTGGTCACATTAGCATGTAAAAGGGTATATGAGTGAGTCATAGTAACTTATTTCTTATTTAACTTCAGTTATACCGAGAGATAGACCGATATGGTTTTTTCAGGGCCGATACCGATACCGATTATTAGTAGTCAAGGAGGCCGATAACCGATATTTGGAGCCGATATTCATTTCCGGTAAAAGTGAAAATATTGGCGTCAACATTTTGAATAATACAAACTCCAACACTTAACTTTGTTTAAATGCCTTTAAGCATATGTTTATTAAACAAACAAACAAAAAGCGCAGGGAGTTCCCAGGGTCAGCAGCATCTCTTATAAAGTTCACTGAAAATTTTAATAAATAAATAAATAACTTCCTGAAGTTTTATTAAGTAAATAAAACAAAGTTAAATAAAATTTGCAAAGAAATGAACTTTTCCTCCTCTCCGCCGTGTGTGTGAGCACTGTGGGTACTGTCAGTGCTGTGGTTGGGGACAATGCTGGAGACAGAGTAGTGACTGCAGACAGTGAGGCGCGGCTGCATCAGAGCCAAAATAACCCAGTTTTAAATTGATATCTTATCGGCCGTCGGATTAAAAAAAAAAAAAAGGCCGATGCCAATATTTGTCAAAATGCCGAATATCGGCGCCGATAATCGGTCTATCCCTAGTTATACCCATTTCCCACCAAAATTATCGCAGTGACGCTGTTTTTTCAGACCAACGAAGACCCGCTTATAAATGCCGATTGTCTCTTTTTCCACTGTCAGTGGTATACTCCTTTCTGTCTGTTGTCTGCTACGTCACCATCTGACGTCAGAAATGCGCCGGAAACCTGTCGACTTATGTCTTCTTCCCCTCTGATCAAAACAAGCTGTCTCACATCGCTGTCCTGCCAGTGTTGCTGCATATTGCACAAAACAAAAAACAAATTTGCCTTTATTTGTTTTTCTTCTGTATTTACGCGACAGCGGGCAGAACTTCAGTGCATACATAGCATCATGCCGGAAAGGGGGCGGAGATTAGTGTGTTGACCCAGATTTTTTGTTCCCATTGACGATCAGAGCCGAGGCGATAATTACCCGGGACTACTGCAGAGTCATTTGACCCGGGTCTGAATGGCGATTTTAACCTTTCCCACTAAACAGAAAAGCCGGATGTTAGTGGGTTTTTTTGACCAGTGAGAAAGCGGCTTTAGTGTTATGTCAGTAATTTCATTGTAAATATTGTTGCTGTTCTGAAAAAGGTTTTATGTAAAAAATGAATGCTTATCATGATCTAAATATTTCAGATTTTTACATAAAAAAACAAAAGGCTTATCAGATTTCCGTTTGTTTGACTCTCAGGATCTTTGGCTTCCCCAAACATTACACGGACGTGAACAACATGGGTCGGAATCAAAGGCAGAAAGTCCTGGGTCGCTCCTGGAGCGTCCCCGTGATTCGTCACCTCTTCGCTCCGCTGAAGGATTATTATGAATGTGAATAACGACTGTGAACCAACCCTCCGCTCTCTCGTTGGAGCTGCAGCCACAAACCGACTGCCTTATCCTGCCCTGCTTTGCTAGGTAGCTTTTCTCTAAACCACTCGACTTAACTTTGACTTTTTTTACTCTTAACATTTCCTTTTGTAAAACTGTGAGTCAACCATGATCCAAAATCAACAGCAGGCAGCGACACTGTTCTTTTGTTTTTAGGTTCTTAGATAAACGATGGTGCTGTGATAAAAACAATAATGTTGCTTGGAAAATGGGCCTGAACCAGGAAGCAAGGACGATGGTTACCCAGCTGTCTTTGGGCTTAACTCAGGTTTTCCAGTTTCACAAAGCTGGTTAACTTTTTATAGATTACTAACCTGCATCAGTTTACAATGAAATAATAACATAGATCAGTAAAGTTAATTTCTCTACCATGGTAATCATGATCAGAACAGAAACGTGAGATTAAGACTTTTAATAGTTACCATATTAACAGCCAAATGTCAGGTGATCATAGCTGAATATTGTTTCGAACTCACTTTTTAAAATTAGCTCAGTAAAATGTTTATGTAAAAGCTCGACTTTTTCTCGCACCCTTCAGCTAATTGTTTTGGTTTTCTGGCCCCAACATCTTCTGGTTCTCTCTCGTCACTCTTATCACGTCATGTTTGGGCTTGACAGGCAGCTGTTTTCAGGACACTGTACGCGTCCTGCTCAGCACCAAACGATACACAGTTAGCAGCTAGCCAGTTAGCATAATGAGACAGATATCTCCCCAGGAGTTGGTGGAGACCAAAAACAAAGCTAAAAAACACTAAAGTGACTATTTCAGGTTACATTGATTCATTTTACACTTAATTTGGACGTTCTGCTCTGGCAGCAATAAGGAACCGTAACTGTTTTTAAATGCATCATGCAACATGTTTTAATATCCGTGCTCTTCCTGTTTGGATAATAATATATAAACACCAGCCTCATGACCCTGTTTGTTCAGGGTCACTCAGTGAAGCCAGACGATCAAAGAGAGCCGTTGAACTTGCTTCTTGTCCAGGCCCCAGGTCTCTACCTCAACAACGATTTTACTGGTTACAAATCTGCAGTTACACTTTTTATATCCTGTATTTATTTATGAATAAGTAAAAAATGTTAACTTTGTTTCTTTCTGCATGATAGGGATTTTATATTGTTTGATTGTATAATTTTACCAGGGTCTCATCTCATCGTGTTCACTGTTAGCTGTAATTAATGTTATTGTTTTGACTTGTTATGAGCTAATTCACCAATTTGAAAATCTGCATTTGAAACACTTTTGTATCAGAATGACATCTTTCTTACTGTGGTGCACCAGCAACTTTAGTCCCACAATGACCTCACTGGTTCGGACATTTTATCTGTTTTAAAGAAAAATTATTTATACAAAACCAAAAATATTTTGTGGCTTTCAATGAGAACAAACTACGTTTTTTTTATATTTTAAACATTACTGTGACAAGTACATTACCACAAGCAGGAGACGTATGTCTTAAAGGGCCAGTTCGCCAATTTTCAACCTCAGTCTTGTGCTATTATGGGGAACTAATGCCATTATTGTAGCACTCTGTGCCTTTGGAGGACGCTATCTGCTCGCGGATAGCGAGGGAGCCAGGGAGCTCGCTAAACTACATCTCCTCAGTCTAGGACGCCCGCCTCCGATGTCATGTCTCGTTCAAAATCGCTAGGTTTGAAATGTAGACTACAGACCCCGAAGATTTTTGAGATGGTCCACTGGTATATTCCTGTAGTATTTCGGATTCTGTACCGCTCTCAGCAAAATAGTAGTACTTCACTACAGCGTCTCTCACTGGGCCGTTTGAGGGGTGCAATGCACGCTGGGTGCTGTAGGAATGTAGAACGGGCGAAACCACAAGCTGTTTGTACAACTTTCTCCACAGCTATGGCGGCAGTTTAAAATATTATTGCTTCTACTCATTACAGAGAAGCTGTAAGCACTGACAGTGGCTTTTTTCCAGGGGCAAATTGCTCCTTTAAGGGATCTGGAGCTGCAACAAGGATTAACCGACTAGTTGATCAAAAGAAAATCAATAGCTGAATGTTTGTTTTAATTCTTTTTAGACATTTGCTAATTGAAACGAGTTATTGCCTTCTTTGTCATGTATGTTAGTTAATGAAGAGTTTTTTAATTTTGGAGTATTGGTTGGAGGAAAGACGCCTTTTGAAGACGGCACTTTGAAAAATTGTGATGAGCATTTATTTTTAGACTAAATGATTAATCAAGTAATCTTAACAATAATCACAAATTGATCTTTAATCATTAGACACAGCCTTCAAAGGATAATAAAAGACATCATATTAAAGGACAAACATGTCTAACAAGACAACAGCTTCGGTAAAAGCTTGTAATTAAAACGAAGCAGTGAGCCTTGAACTTTTTATTTTTTTACTGTTCTCGGGAATGTACTGACCAAATAATTGATTAGTCAAGAATAGAATCAGTACAATCACTAATCACCAATGAAAGTAATTATTCATTGTGAATAATATGGTCAGCAGTGATCTGTTTTTGTGTGTTTGATCATGCAGCATAAATCTCTGTTTGAGTCAGTTTTTTACCTTTGTGGAGTTTGATCTTTGACAGTTTTTGTTAGTCTTTTAAAATATCATCAGTACTGTTCGGGTGTTTCTACATTACAATTGTACAATCACCTGTTTTTGTTTTATCGCTCAAATGGATCATGTTAACTGAAAGTTCAGATAGTGGTGCTGAATCATTTTTACCTCATTTATTGATTGTTTGGGATTTCTAACGGTGCTACGCTAACGGTGCTAACTTTGCATGTACAGTTCGGTTTCGGTTTTGTTTAGTTTATTTTTTGGAACCAGCTCAAAGTGTAGTGTTTTCTTGTAGGCTGTTGTTTTACTGTGTGACTGTTCTGACTGTTTAACTGTTTGTTTTAAGGAATGACTTAGTGATGCAGGGGAACAGAAGTGTGATGTATAGACCTTTACTCTGTGAAAACAACAAATGGCATGTTAGGTCGCAGTGAATAAAATTGTTCGACTCAGGCAGGTGTCGCCTGTTTTTTTATGTCTGTAATAAGTAAGTAGGTAAGTAAGTAAGTAGCCACGTAATAAGATGAATCTCTTCAGGCTGAGATAAGACCTGCTTCTGCTCACCCTGTCGTGGTTCCATTCTGCTGTAACCGCTTACTGTACATTATCCCTTACTTAAATGACCAACTGCAGCCTATCAGAATAGATTATTCATCCAGACCGTGGTATGTTCCAACTTAATTTTAAAAACATGGAGCTAATTGGAGCTGCAAAAAACACTGATGGAGCAGAATCTGTGCACCTTATTCTTCACTTATGAAAGCACATATTTTTAACCACAAGAGGTCGACATTGCTCTCCACTTTGCTGCAGTTAGACATTTGGGACTCGCTTGGAGAGAATTAGTGGCTTTGTGTTGAGCTAATGAGCCTCTGAGGACCTCAATCCTGTCACTACTGCTGCTGTTAAAGACGAATAGGTCAATATGGAGGCAACAATAGCTTTTTAATCTCACATGGGTTATGAAATATCAATGTAGCTTTGCAGAAGCACAAAATAACATCAAAACATATCAAACAGTTGGTTCAATCTGTGGATCAAGTGTCAACTATTTAGACCACATTTAAATTTATCGATATATAAAAAAATCAATAGAGCAGCTGAACGGACTACAGATAGAGGAACTACAATACTGCCGGCTGCTCTTTAAGGTAAAGAGGGGCAACATGACGCAACAGTTGCATAAATTATGTCCACTGTGCTGCTCATATTATTCCTTTTTTAGACTATAACTTGTGTGGAAGAGGTACTCAGAGCTTTAATTCAAGTAATAACAGCCATACCAAAGTGTAATAACACTCAGTTTGTCCTGCATATGGAAATGTAAATAAAAGTATTTCAGTATCGTCAGAAAATTATAGAAAAATACAGTGCAAAGTGAGCAGATGATGGCCCCTGTCAGCGTTTTATTATTCTTTACACAACCTCTCTGACCCGCCTAAGCAACTTCACCTTTTTATTAATTATAAAATTAATTTGTCATGTTGTTTAATTTTTCCTTTATAAAATAAAGATTTATTTTTAAGTTCACAGTGCATTAAAGAGCAAAAGGTCACTTGGAAAGTGATGAGTTTTCCCAGGGTTTCAGTCTCCTGTCCATCTGAGAAGGAGTGGGACTCTCGTTGGTCGGTTTAACGTCCAGTTTTTTCGCTCCAGGAACTTCCTTACCCTCTTGAACCAGTTTCATTACCTCTGCAAAGGAAAGCTGCATTGCCTCCTTCTCTGTGGATGTTTCAGCTGTCTTGTTTTCTGAATCTGAAAGCGTCCTTGTGTCCAGCTGCTTGTCCTCCTGGCAGCAGTCCACCGGTGTCAGGCGAGGAGAAGACGAGCTCCACTGTTTGTAGCTGGTCTGGTCTATCGGCTCCACAAACCTGGTGGTGACAGGAGAGCAGGAAGGATCATCTCCTTTAGTTTCATGACATTATGTTCAAATATTTTAAGTAAGAATCTAAATATAAAACCTGAACATAAGCCTATATACGAAACCCTTACATTTTTATTCAAGTATTAGTTGACCCAAAAATGTGCTGCCTCATATCAAGTGGTGAAATAAGTTTTCTGATCATTTTCTTGAGTAAGAGTAGCAATACTAGATTATCAAAACAATCCAAATAATACTTAAAGTTGATGCATTAACATGTAAGCAGTATTTTGACGTTGTAACTGGTCCTGTTGGAGCTGATTTTAACTTTGTATGCAGTTAGTTAGTTAAAATAGTTCTTGGTTACTGCTTTAGTTTGTTTATTTAGCTACTATGTTGCTGCTACACAATGGATGCACCAGTTTAACAAGAGAAAGTTGTACTTTTAAGTGTGAAACTACAGATAACAGACAATTAGCAGCTGTGGCGTGTTGACAATTCAAACACTTATGTTTGTAATATGTGTAGGTTAATTTACAGGTCCTGACAATTCAGAGCTAAATATATCTTATCTAAAATAAATAAGAAACTAAAGCTGCAAACATTTCACTTACCTGTTATAAAAAAACAGTTTCATATCCAGCACTTTGGTTTCGTCTCTGCTGCTGCTGTTTAAAGTCTTCAGTCCGTCCTGAAACCGCCGATCAGACTCGAAGTCATACGAGTCAAACCTCAAGTAAACAGACTCCATCTAAACTCGGTTTTACGTTACATTTGATCCACTAACATCTGATTTTAAATACAGATAATGGACAGAAAGAGTTCTTCCGGATTTAGCTTTTATTTGGTATCAACAAATGTCACCAAAGAAGGAAAACAGCTGACTGAAACAGCGGAGCAGCTGCTGCAGCGCCCCCTCAGGTAAGCTCCAGTACTGCATGTCCTGTGGTCCGTAGTGAAAGTACATTAACTCTAAACAATGTATAACACAAATTCGACTTTCTCTGTACTCCAGTATTTCCATTTTGTCTGACTATATACCCCAGTTCTACTCCACTATACGTGCTATATATGTACTGTGCTTTATGTACTATATGTACTTTTTACTACATCGCATTTCTGTAATACTTTTCAGTCAATTTAAATACCTTTTCTCCTTTGTGAAAGCCTTATATCTTTATTTTAAGTGCTTCTTTGTGGGTTGACAAAAAAATCTTCTACTTCTTAAAGTAAATTTAAGTAGTAGAATTGCTTCATGCAAACTTTGCTGATAATATGTTTAAAGTTTTATCAACTACAACAATAACATAAAAATCTTTAAGCTGAAAATATGGGAAATATTTAGGTTTAACTCCAAGTAATACTGTGGTTAGTGGAATTAAATAAGCTGTTGTGTGCAGTGTACTGTATGTGCCTGACACAATTATTAATTCAGGTGTTTTAAGCAATGATTTGGAGATCTCAAGTTGTCTCATGAACCTTTGAAAACGTACACTATTAGGTGCCGATATCGACAAAACTTTTAAGCTATAAACCATTATTGTTATTGTATCTAAATAGGTTTGACTGAATCATTTCTACATCATAGACTTACCTTTTATATTCCCGTGTTTACTGGAAACCGTTGAAATATGTCTCAAGTACGTGTAGCCTACATGTATGGATGGTCTTGATGAACAAAATCCAGTTTAAAAGTATTATAGCTAAATGTTTTCCCTGAACCAAAACATCTATTTGTAAATGTAAACATTAAACTTTATATTTGTTCAGTCAAAATATTAAATTAGTTTAATTTAGTTTAATTCGGCTCAAAAAGTACTTTGGATATACCTGCAGATGTACATGTTCTCAAATGTCCCCACCCCCCCAACACACACAAAGCTCATGTACAGTTTCGATCTCGTCCATTTGTTGGATTTTTATCTTTTAACTGTAAACAAACTTTGTTTTCCAGCATATCTTAATAAAGAAACATTTAACGTTTGAAGTTGTTTACTGACCTCGTTTCTGCCTGTTTTTGCCACCTTTACACTAATTTCATGAAACTGGGTTACAGTTAAATAGAGGACCCTCCACTGGGAGGTAACCCACTTTATTTTGTGTGTGTGTGTGCGTGTGCGTGTGTGTGTGTGTAACAGTAGAGGATGAACATGTGGGGCCAGCAGAAACATGACACGTGTGATTGTGTGACCCACCCGCTCGATCTGTCCTTGACCACAGCGAGGAGAGACAAAGTGTCTCCGCTCTGAGGAAATCTGAGCTCCTTTCTCACACTGCGAATCAAAACTCACAAAGTATATAACAAAAAGAGCGTGATGAATTCCTTTATCGTTGATGCTCTGGCTGCAGCGAGAGTGAAAGTCAAGACAATCTGTCTTGACAGAGAGGGAAGAAAGGGGATGATGCTCCTGACACGCGAGGAAATCTTATCTCATTAAGTACTTAGCCGTTACTTTTTCTTTTTACAGCGTGTGACGCAACAGCCAGAAACCCCGTCCTGCTGATCACTGCAGAGTGAACACGTTTCTGCAGCTCGGATCAAATCTACAGACCTCAGGGTGATGTGACTGAAACAGATCAGATTGTAGAAGTTTATTCAATAAAACACGAGGTTATTCTCTACAAAATACAACAAAGATAATATAAAATTTGTTTGAAGTTTACAATATAAGTGCAAAATCAGTTTAACATAAAGTTTATAGTTATAGAAATGCAGATTAAGCCTGCAGAAGAAGGTGAGCCATAATAAAACATAAGGACTGAGGCCTCCTAAAACACCCCACACACAGTCTACCAGTTCTCCCAGTTCAACCATCCTGCATTACAGCAGTGTTTACGTTTATAGATGATATTCTAAATTCCTTCCCCCGCAGCTCTGACCGCTCTCAGCTGTCCTGAAGTATCACTGTAGCTGCTGATTCTCCTCCCGCTCACTCACAGTTGGAGTCTCCGGCCGTGCTCGCTGGAGGTGAGTGTTTGTGTTGGTGGAGTTTGCTCGGGGTTGACGTTTGTCGGTGGGAGGAGCGAGACGGTCGAGCGAAGCAGAAGGTCAACGTGCTGCTGGAGCTGCAGTCGTAGTTTCCTTCCTGGTCAGAGAGAAAAGAGATAAGAGGACTGAGATGAGACTGACACACTGAATGAGTTAATTTCATGATCAACTCTGCATTTAGTGGGGGGAACAATTGAGCTAACATTTTGTGTAGAAAATGTCAGTAAAATGCCCCCTCTTTTCCTGACCCAAACATGCACCCACGTCCAAACTGTGCAAAGATACGAAACATTTGAGAAGCCGTAACAAGCTAACATGTAGCCTAGTATTCATGCTTGATTAATAACTTGTTTTTAAATAATAATCTGTTTATGGATAACTCAATTTATGCATGAAATGATTTGTCATCAAGCATTAGAGGACATGTTTAATATGAATTGATTCAACTTCACTGGTGGAATTCAACTCGCATCAGAAAAGAGACATGTCGTCTGTCTGGAAAATCAAAAAGAAAATGGCGACCTCCATTTATTTCAAATCAGTGAACAGGCCTTGTGTTGCCAAATTTGGTTAATTAAAGTAAAACTACAAGTTTGAAAATGAGTATGAACCCATCTGAGAGTCTGGAGTTAGAAAGATGAGACTTAATGAGGCCCGTGTGGCTCCTCATCTCTTCTTGAGGCTCGTGACCCGATGCTACATTAGCCGCTGCTAGCATAACATAGCCGAATCAACTACTGAACTGTGGCAGTACGGTTGCATTTTGTGCAACACAGGCATCAATACAAGTGTTCCTGCTGCATCAGTCTTTCTTTTTAGCTATCCATCAGGTGTCCGACGATGCTGCAGTAGTCCAATGCTAGCATGATAGAGTCCTAAAGCTTACACATAGGATTGACTGGAATCCAACTTAATGACTGCCATTGTAACCGTGATTAACCGCAGTCAGCGCTGGAAAAGGTAAAAAAAAAAAGACAAAATACATATTTTGGTAACCTGAAAATGTGACCTAAATACAGGATAAGAACAGAATAAGACCTTCAGAAAACTGTGTATTTTACAGGTAACCCTAACCTAACATGGGTTTGGCTGAGGGTCATGTTGTCCACTCACCTCTGAGGTGGAGGTACTTTGGCTGTTCCGGACGCTGTGGTTCAGGCTGCCCCCCTTCTCCTCCCTCTGGGCCCGACCGGCCTCCTCTCTCTGCTTCATGAACCTCTGGTTGACGATCCTCGTCACGCTGTCGGCCCTGTGCAGCGGATTAGCGGAAGGCCTCGTCGGAACTCGTTCCAGGTTCTTCAGCCCGCTCTTCGTCTTCTGCCCGGACCCCGGCGCTGGTTTGTCCACCCGGCCGCTCACCCTGCGCAGGAACTCTGTCACCATGCCATAACGGTTGGCGCCTGCAGGTTTGCTGGGAGGCTTGGTGCTGTTAACAGGGCTCTGGCTCTGTCCTCTGAGACTGGTTTGTCTGGTCCACGAGAGGCCGGTGTGGCTCTGATGACTCATATTCCACAAAGCTCGATCTCTGGAGGTAGACTGGGTTGAGGAGGAGGAGCTCATGTTGGTAGATGAGGGGGGAGAGGATGCACTGGATGCAGAGTGTCTCCGGTACAGTTTAGGCGAGGACGTGGAGGTTCGGGACCTCCCGACTCTGCTTGGTGACCCATCCAGTGACGTGGAGATGTGGTGAGAGCGGGCGGAGGCCAGAGAGGGGCTCTGGACTCGGGATGGACTGCTTCTCATAGTGGCTGACCCGTGTGTCCCCTCCGTCTGCAGACCCACACTCACCATCTGAGGCTTCATGTGGGTCTGAGGACACGAGCAGGCTGCGTCCTGCCATCGCCCCTGTTGTCTCCCTCTCGTCTCCTGCGAGCCGCCCTGCACCGCCTGCTTCCAGCTGGCCGTCATTTCCTTCATGTCGTCGCTCAGATTATTAGCTGAGCCCAGACAGAGCTGAGAGAAGGAGGTCAGCGGCGTGCACCAGGGAGACGCAGAGTTGAAAGACTCTCTGTCTGTGACGGGGCTTTGCTTCAGCTGAGCCAGCTGGACTCTGCGTGCCGACGGGGGGCTGTAGTAGATACGGAAGGACGACTTCTCGGGGGCGGTGTGGCTCCTCTCCAGGGACATCTGCTCAAAGTCGACATCAGGGAAGCTGAGCGGCATGATTAGATGGTCCCACGTCTTAACGGGGTCCTCTCGGTCCAGCTGGGCGGCCTCCTGGCACACGTAGCGCCAGTTCTTCTTCTTACAGCTGTGTGGAGGAAACTGCCGCCTTCTCATCGTGGAGCTGCAAGTTCTGTGAAAACAGCAGGTGATACATGAAATATGGCCTCAGTGAGCTCAGGAACAAAATGCACAAGATGTGAAAAAGACACTGACCTGTCGGCTTCAGAGTGTCGCTTCTCCTTGAGCATACTGCTGACGGCACCCTGAGCAGAGACAGAAACCAACAAGGATTAGTCAGATCATGTTCCTGAACTCCGGACTGAAACACCTGGATAACTATTGGATGGACTGGCATGACATTTTGACAAGGACATTCCCCAGATGATGAATCTTAATGTATTCAGTGATCACCTGACTTTTTATCCAGCGCCACCATGAGGTTGACATTTGAGGTTTTTAGTGATACATCTCAACAGCTATTGGCTAGCTAAGTACTCGCTTTCATCCAGTAACAAAATGTTCAATGCTAATGACATTTTGTGTTTAATGCTGATAAACACAAAACCCTGAGATAATGAAGATGCTTAACATTACTGCACATCAGCATCAAATGGGAAATATTCCCCATGTTTACAACTTGCAACTCACAGAGGTGGTTGTGTGTGGAGTAAGATACTGTGCATTGACAGCATGACACAAGACCATTAAATCAGGGCTTAATAACACTGAAGGAAAGTCTTCTGTTTATGTGAGTCATCTACATTGGTCTTATTTAGCACCAACTCAGATGTCTGACTTAAAAAATGAAGTTAACACGGAAGCTCCAAAAACTGCAGTTCCTCGAGCAGCCACTTGAAGCTGGTTCTTAAAGCGAGTCAATCTCTTCAGCCGACTCTGGTTAGCTACCACCAACAGAACCTCAGCACTGTTGTTAAATCCATAATTTGCCCTTTAAAGGATTAACAGGGGGTTGCACGGTGGTTAGCGGTGTTGCCTCACAGCTAAAGGTCACTTGCAGGGTGGGCCTTTCTTTGCGGAGTTTGCATGATCTCCTCGTGCATGCGTGCGTTCCGGCATTCTCCCACAGTCCGAAGACATGCTTGCAAGGTTAATTGGTGACTCTAAATTGCCCGTGGGTGTGAGTGCGAAAGGTTGTCTGTCTCTATGTGTCAGGGGGCCCCTCACGACCCTGAACAGGATAAGCGGTATAGATAATGGATGGAAGGATTAACAGGCAGGTATAGCTTTGATAAATTTGTTTTTACTAATCCGCTCTACACATCCACCCTCTTGACCTACTATGGTCACTGGCTCCAAAAACCAAGATGGCGATGGCAAAAATTCCGATTTAAATCTTGAAAAGAGAAGTTACAAAGCAATGAGTGATATAACTTTCTATACAGTCTATGACGGGACTGGACATTAACGTCAATGCCATTTATAAGTCAGCAATCATAACTACAGTAAGTTTTATATGACATTAACGCTGCATCAGCACGTTAGCATTGTTGGGGCGGCTGTGGCTCAGTGGTAGAGTCGGTTGTCTTATAATCGGAAGGTCGGAGGTTTGATCCCTAGCTCTCTCAGGCTACATGTCAAAGTGTCCTTGGGCAAGACACTGGAGCCCAAATTGCTCCCGCAATGAATGTGATAACTGACTGACCAACTTTACGTAGCATACCTCTGCCTTTCATATAATGTATGAATGTGTGTTTGAATGGGTGAATGTGACATGTAGTGTCGCAAAGACTAGAAAAGCGCTATATAAGTACAGTCCATTTACCATTTACCATTCATCACAAGCATGCTAACATTAGCATTCAGCTTAAAGCATCACTCCCTGTTAGGTTACAAGGCTGCTCGCATGGCTGCAGAGGACTGAGTCTTGGTCTTTCATGGCAAACCAAATGTGCCTCTGAGGAAAGGAGGGATTACTGTCTAGCCGGTGGGATAAGGAGCAAAAACCACCATTAAAGAAATAAATCCGTCTCCTCAAAGCAGATTTTCAGACATGCTGTGCGAAGGCCACACCGACAGTTCAGTGGCAATGACTCAAATGTTGGATTACGTTTTTTTGCATCGGACCTAGCAAGAGGAAACAATCAAGAAGTGGTTGTATCTCTGTCTTTGAGAAGACTGTTGGTGCATGCAGCAGGTCCTGACAATGCAGAGAATCAGCAGTGTGTTTTCATGCAGTAGATTTCAACATGCCTGTCCTGTTTGGCCGCAGCCCCTACAAGAGATTAGCCTAAATACTCTGGCATGAGTCTTTTCATGATGCTTGTTGAACTGAGCGTCAGGACCACTTGTGGCCAGGGAGACGGATCATCGGCAGGACTTCCTGCTGTATCACACAGACTCACACACAGGGGGGGGCACATGCTTGAAGGGTAAACACGATCCTTACCTCATCTGCCTTGCCTTGTGTGGCGTTGGCTTCTCTGCCAAATTCAATTGGATCATCCCGAAGCTCAGCACTGAGGTCCTGCAACAACCCCCGCAGGACAGAGATGGTTTTGTCTTTACCCTGAATGGAAACAATAGAGTTATTTTTAGTTATTTAAGATGTGTCCTTTAGTCTTAAATAAATACACAGTTTCATTCTACCTCTTTCCCCTCCAGCCCAGGTCCTCTGACTTGACACCACTGATGGACGACCCACAGGATCTGCAAGGAAAGTCGCATCTTCTGATCCCTGCAGCTGTTGATGAGGTCTGACTGAAAGGAAGTTGCTTGTCCCATTTGTTTCTCCTTCTCCTTGACCTCCTTGGTGCGTAGATCTTCTGCACGCCCCTGCTTATTCAGAGCATCCACGTCATGATCTGGGCAGACTCCAGAGAGAAAGGACAAAGAGTTGGAATCCCAAACATGTCCGTCCTTGTGAGCGGAGAGTTTGCCTGAATCTTCCCCCGTTAAAACCATCTCCAGCCTCCCAATGAAAGCCAACAGCATGGCCTGTAGAAGCTCCAACGCTTCGTTCAAAGGCCCTGGTGGGAATATCTTCTGTGCTTTGCCGTTCAGTTCCCCCTCTGTAGGAGAGGTAAAAGCACTGGAGGGGGATGAGGAGTGGCCATTTTTCGGTGGCACCGTCAGGAGCTGGATGGCCGAACTCAAAATGCAGGAATGATCTCTGAGTAGTAGAAGAGTCTCGTAGTCCTTCACGGTCAGTCCTTTGAGACCTCCGTCAAGTTTTTTGTTGCAATCACTGTCAGGTGTGTCTGAAGGGTCCCACTCACCGCCCACAGGACCCTCTCGAGGAATCTGACAAGCATTTGTCGTCCTTTCAGTACGCAATTGGTTGCCACGAGAAGATTTATCAACATCTCTTTTACTTTTTTCTGCGTCCTTATCCCGATTCTTCTCGTACATTTTGCATCCTTTTCCTTTGTCCTTCGCCTGTGTGGAAGCTGACTGATTCTCCTCCAACACGTCTCGACTCTCTTCTTCTTCCTCTTCCCCTCCTTCTCTTCCTGTTTTCTCTCTCAGGTCTCTCATTTCTGCTCGCAGTCCACGGTTCTCCACCTCAAGCTCAACGATGCGCCTGCTCAGGAGCGTGGCCTCCTCTTCCACCAGTTTCAGGTGAACTTTGACCTCTGCCTCCCTGGCGCGTGCGGAGTGCCGTTTGCCTTCGGGCAACTGGTTGGCGTCTACGTCACCATAGGCTGAGCGGTATTTGGCCAGCTCCTCCCGCATTGCCTCACTTTCTGATACCAATTTGGTGAGCTTCTTGCACATGAGAGCTAATTCCTCTTTGGCAAAGTGGAGTTGGCACCTGAGATCTGCGCTGTCATCCTTTTGGCAGACAAAAAGACAATCAATATTCTGACGAGGACGATAAAGTATAATGCAATATGCAATGTTTCATAGATGCAGCCGCATGAGTTACAAACATATCAAACCTCAATCTGTTGTGAGAGTCGTTTCTCAGCTTTACTGACGGCTGATCGGAGACTCTTCTTCTTCAGAGTGCTCTGAGGAATAAAACATGGTGAAGAGGTTAGTCAACATGTACAAACACAGATCCAAATGAGCATCTCGTCATTCATGAGTAGTTTTAAAAAGGACCAAATTACATGTTTGGATTTCTTAAACATCATAGACGCCTGGCTGAACAACTTCAGCAGCATATAGAGGTCGATGAAATCGTGCCCAAAGCTTATTGGTCAACTTGCATCAACAAATAGAAACCAAACAAAAGTTAAAAATGTCTTGCCAGTTTGTGTTTAATGAAAAGATGGTTACAAATCTCGTATCTGTCTGCTCTATTACAAGCTAGGTGACACTTAGCTTAGCGTAAAGACCAAAGACAGCTAACACCTCTTTAGCTGTCTAATTAAAAATGTATTTGCAGTTTTACAAGGTTTTGTGCAGGACTATTTCATGGCCAGGGGCAGCGACTTCCTGGAATTCAGTTTGCCAAAATCTTTCAAGTGCTAATCTTGAAAATCTCAGCTTCGTTGTCTTTGGCGATAAACGGTAATTGCGGGAGCACACGTCCCAGATATCCAGACAGTGTCGCATGTGTGACGTCCACGGTTGGCTCCGGTTGTAACTCTTGATTTTCCTCTCTGACGGTCGCTTTCCTTTTTAGACTGTTTGCCTTCATCTGAGCGTCGAGTTTGTTTCTGATTCTTTGGATTTTCACTTATTGTTGAAGTTGTATCTGTAGTCATCCATCTTTTCTTTGTTTGTTCAGCCATAGTAGATTACTGTTTACTCGCAACACTTGCATAGAGCGGAAAAGCAGCTGCTTAGCTCCGCCTACCCTCTCTGGCAGACCAACCACTGCTGGCTGATGGAAACACGACACTAACTGACCACCGCTTGTGAGTTTTACCGTGAAAGTCACCACAGACACCCAGTCTGTAACAAACAAACAAAGGCTTTCATCAGTGGGCCATAGGCTCAATCACCATTGTGTTACCTCATTCTGCGATAGATAGTTACTATAAGATATAACGAACGTGCTGATTAGTAACTTTAGATAGCTTTTGTGAGTTTAGGACAGAGCTAGGCTAGCTGTTTCCCCCTTTCAAGTCTTTAGCTCAACATTGAACGGACAGACATGGGAGTAGCATCTATTTTCTCAGTGTATTTCCCCAAATTTTAAACTTTTCATTAAATAAATATAATCCCAAATGTTCATCAAGCCCTTGAACTTCTCTCAGAGATGCCTACGATTTGTCCACGGTTTAAACCAAACTTCTTCTCACGTCATTGTCCTTCTCTTACATGAGTGAGTTTATTTGTTAAGTCTAAGCACGAGAGGAATGTAAGCTTCTGTCTGGCACCATTGTCTCGCTCCGAGACACTAGACAGGATGCCACTGTGTTAATAATAGTCATCTTCTGCAGCCTAGAAGAGGCAAACATGAGGAGGACAGTCTTTTCAATTCAAGGTCAGTGGGCCTGTAGGCTGAACAGAAACTGTATACTGTGGCCTGAAAGAAATATGGCTGATGAAGATGATGAGCTTGTGTTGCATTTCAGAATAAAAGTGCATTTTTTGCACAAATAGACTCTCATTATTGAAGTCCTCTCTCTGAAAACAACTCACCCTCCTTCACATGCATCCACTCTGTGTTTTGTGCTCCTAGATTAGGTAATCTAAGTGGATTTCCCTGCTGGGATCAAAGCGACTAGCAGCTGTCTCTGATGAGTAGCCCAGACTGAGCTCATGCCAAAGCACCGAATCCTGGATTAGAAGTGCGCGATCATTATCTCAGGAGCCATCGAGGCAGGAGAGGGCAGCAAGAACAAAAGGTGGACTGGAAATTCAATCTGTCAGGGTGTGGTCACCACCGTCTGATACAAGCATGTGCAGGGGACGGTTGTAGGTCAGTATGTCGGCGCACAAACGCCCGCCTCTATGAATGCCATAATACACGCTGATCCAGATTTAGCCTAGCTTAATAAAAGCAGAAAGAGAGAGAGTCTATTTTTGTAATCTCTTGCACCCTCTCTCTGCTTTTTTCCCTCCGTCCGAGGATATCAGCTGTGCCTGGAGTTCAGGCTTCAGCATACCAGGCTGCTTCACCCTGCCGCGGCACCAGGCAGCTGCTGGCCGTGCCCTCCTCCTCTCATATCGTTGAGCGGCACCAGGGTCATGTGTCACCTGACTTCAGGGGGACAACTGGCCCGGATGGGTGCAGCTGTGTAGCTGCAGAAATGTAGAGAAGGATTCCCGACGAGAGGGACGGAGGCAGCTTATGTTTCTGTCAAGATTAAGGCTGAGACTCTGATCTGAATTACACACATACTCTGCTTTGTGAAATAATTTGTGTTTTGCCATGTAAAAGTTGATCTTGACAGAAACGAACCTTCTGGACAGAAATGTCTCCTACTTCAGTGAAAGCAAAACTTTTTCCAGCCTGTGTTCTCTGGAGGTTTCAGGCTTTTACTTCATTTTAAGTGAGATTTAACACAAGTAACATAAATGTTAAATGTTTATGTAGATGCTCTGCTCGATGTCTCACCTCTCGGGCTTTCTCCACCTCAGCCTGTAACACTTGTTTGGCCACTTCCTGTTCCTGAGTCTTCTCACGCAGCATCTCATTTTCCCACTCCAACTGGGCATTCTTCTTCTGCACCACCTCCAGCTCGTTGTACAGCCGCAGGGACACGCTCTTTGCAACCTGCAAACAAAGACAATCCAGCGGGTTATTGTGGACACAATGATGGAGGGATAATGAGACAGAGGGCCCCTGGGCGCAGAAATATTAGAGGGCCCACACCCCTCCATCGTGAGAGTCTTCATGGTTGTGTTGTGTCTCTTTTTAGTCAGTTTACTTTTCTTTGTTGCAGTTTTGCTTCCATGCATCGGCTTTGTGTCTCTTTGTTCTCATGTTGTGTCTCTTAATATTGGCTTTGGGTTTATTTGCATGAATCTTGCATCTCTTTGTGTTTCTGTCTCATTGTATGAACTCTTCATCTCTTTGTGTGCCTTTGTGGACGTTCTGCATCTTTGTGTAGTTGTTTGAATGTCTTTGAGGTTTCTTTATGTCTTTTTTATCGATATTTTTGAATGAATCTATGGTCATGTTGTGTGTGTTTGGTTAATGTTGTATCTCTTTGTAGTCATTCTGTGTCTGTTTGTGGTACTTTTGCATCTGTAAGTGGTCATTTTGCTGCTTTTTATGATCGTTTTGGTTAATTTTTTTGTCATTTAACTTGGTAATTGTGCATCTTTGTAGTGGTTTGCATCTCCTTAGGGTCATTTTGTGTATCTTTATGGTAGTTCTGCGTCACTTTTAAATATTTGTGCTTCTTTTTGGTTGTTTTATGTCTCTTTGTCGTCATTTTACATGCACATGTTGTTATTTTGCATCTTTGTGGTAGATTGTCGTTAGTCTCTGTGGTCCTTTGGGTCTCATTGTAGTGGTTTCATGTCTTTTTGTAATAATATTGCATCTCTTTATGGTTATGTTGCACCTCTTTGTTTTGTGTCTCTTTGTGTTTGCTTTGAGTCTCTTTGTGGTTCCAGTTTCGCGTCTCATTTTCAAATCTTTTTAGTAGCAGTTACCTCGAATGGCTCTCTCTTTGGCCCCTCAATAATCCAGCCGAGGCTCAAATCAGGCTGAGAAGAAAATCTTTATTCTCATGAAGACTTACTGCAGCATGTTTTTTTTTTTACAGCAGTTGGTTTGGCAAAATGTGAGAGACTTTACTCGGAAAAGCTTGTGACAGGAAGTCATGAGTGGAGTTATGGGGTGAGCCTGACGGGAATTCAACACCGCCACGCACAGCCACCACAGAGTCTCATTATCGACCTGCCAGGAGTCTGATTAAGATTACTGTGCTTTTGTGCGACCTACTAATGGAGAACAACTCACCACATAATCACACCATCGTACGACAAAAGTATAAACAGGATGCACGATGAAGACATTATAAACTAATTAAATTTTTGTGGCCCTGAAAAACAGCGAGGAGGTTTTTTCCAGCACGGCGAGCGGTCCTGACTCAGGCTGCTGTCAACTGATTACAGTCCTCCAGCGTGTATGAACAACACAATCACTTCTCCGAGAGCCGAATGAGGACAAGCTTTGTGGGACTGACAGAAAATGTTCACTTTGATGTTGGAAACTGGAACAGCTGTGACTCAGGCAAAAGCCAATTTAGGAGAAGGAGCTTTTACTGGTTGGTGGTGATTGAGTTTTAACAAGACCACACGACCGCACACAAACAGGAAGCAGACAGAGGAACTGTAATGCAAAGGGAGATGACCTCTGACCTTGATATCGTGCTCCAGGCTCCTGACCAGCTCACCGTCCACCTGTCCCGTCTGAGCCACTCGGATGCTGCGGCGCTCGGCCTTGCGGAGGCGGTACTGCAGGATGCGGCAGGTCTTGTTGGCCTGCTCCAGCTGCAGCCGCAGCTCCTGCAGCTGGTACACCTCCTCCTCCTGGAACATGTCGCGCATTTCCAGCATCTCACAGCGAAGCTCCTCCACCTCATCCTGCGACAAACAACACAGGCGCACAACTGTGAAAGATCTATCTTTGCAGGTAATTAATATCTAATACAGAGTATAAGGTAGGTAAATATAATAACCGAAAATGGTTAAAGATCCACTTTCTGCCTTACAGGGACATCAATCCATCTATACCACTTATCCAGTTCAGGGGGAGCTGGAGCCTATCCCAGCTGTCATTGGGCGAGAGGAAGGGTACATCGCAGTCAATCATTTTCTTTCGAATCAATTAAAACACTAAGGAGCATTTCACTGGTTTCAGTTAACTAACCCATGAACACCACGAGCATAGTGTCTTGTTTTTGCAAGAGGAGTCATAGTGATGTCATCATGAGGGGCTGATGAGGAATGCAATCCAGCTTACTTATGGGAAATGAGGGAGCCAGTGTTTAAGGTCAGACACACAGGATTTCTCTGAACCTGCTACTTTGATTTTGAATTTTGAAGCTTTATTTTAAAGCTCCACAGTTTATAAAATTCTGTTAGTGACAGATGTATGAATCAAACCTCCAACAGGGCAGTCTGGGTTAGTTTTAGTGACTCTTCTTACTGTAAAAACAGCAACACACTGCTCAAATGACATACCAAACATTATTTATAAAGCAAGTCTTACACATTAAAGGGAGGGCACAGCTGTCTCCTTTACTCTCCGTACAAACAATAAATCACAGCTCAAATAAATGTCAATAACCAGATGAATGTGTTTTTAGTTCAGTCATTTCCTTCTTTTAAATCCACCGTTAAAAGAGGCAAAGTCACCCCAACAGACAGCACGTTCAAAGCTGCAATTACTGCAAATACTTTCATTTAGTTCAACATAACATGGAAAATACAACAGACAATGCTAAACAGGTATGTCAGTAGTGACTGTTGACTTTTGATTCGAGCGTGAGAGCGTCTCCTCACTTGCCTTCTCTAATTAAGATTGACAGGAGCATTACAGAAAATCCCTCTGGTGTTCAGTCTGAAGGCCTCTTTTAAGAAATCAAACAAACGAACGAACGAACAGAGATGTGGAAAATTAGCTGAAAGAGAGAGAGAGTTACCATGCAAACTACATTAAACAAATTAAATGAACACTTACTTTTAAATACTCGTTCTCTGATCTCAAATCGTCCACCTCCCTCACTAAATCGTCGGTTGTCTCCCCCATTATGAGGTCAAAAAACGTCCCAGAGGAGTTGAACAAACCGATTCCCCCTCCGGTAGCATCAGGCTGCAGAGCGCAGGGTTCTCTGGCTGCTTTTACGCACGGTTTCCCGTCTCCACTGCCCTCACTGTCCGGCCCCACGTAAGCTCTCCCGTCGATCCAGCTTAACTCACTGTCACAGCTCGGAGTGTCCTGCTTGTTGCCCTCGGAGGGGCAGTCGGAGATCTCTGAGCTACTGTCTGAGGAGGAGAGTTTCCCGGACAGGCAGCCGGAGTCTTTGCTCAGGTCCTCTGAAGCGTTACTGGCGTCGGACAGTTTCCTCTGCGCAGCGGGGCTCCCCTCACTCTCCACCGTGGCACCTGAGGACACTTTCTCTGCACGTTTCCCCTGCACTACCGCTGTTTTAATCTCCTTCCCACAGTCGTTCCCTGACTTTGAGTCTTTGGAGATTTCATCCTTAAGAGAGGGATCCTTCTTCTTCTTCTTCTGCGCAGAAACCTGCTGCTGCGTCCTGGGTTGTTTCTGGCTCCGGAGCGCAGCCTTTGCGTCCTTGTCTGCGTCTCTGTTCATTCTGACTGTTGTCTTTGAATTAGTGGGGAAAAAGTAAAAAAAGCAGCTTTTTCAGCTCAAGACGATCATAATGTCCAAGACTACGTTGAAAAGCGTTTGAACTCAGCTGCTGCTCACAGGTCCCTGAAGAGATCCGACTGGCTCCTCTCCATCCTGAAAACTGAAAACTAAAATGCGCGCAGAGGAGGAGTGCACACGGACTGACTAACTCAATTTGTTAATGACTTCCGGTCATCATTTCCAAAATAAAACACATTGACAATACACGGAAGTCCTACCCTTTTACTTTTTTTCGTCTTAAAACGTAAAGTGTTTCATCACGTTTGTCATCATTTCTAAAATCATTATTTGATTGATTGCTTTGATTGCTATCAAATGGTTGTAATAATAATTCTCAACACTAGAAATCACTGAGTAAAATGAATACAGGCTACTTTAACCTTCCTATTTCATAGAGAGCTTTCTACCTTTCTACATCTCCCATCTACTTATCTCAAAGATCCACAACAGGGGCGTGTCCAGGGAGTGGCGTGTCGGGCCCATAATCCTCAACTGTTGGTCATCTTACTTTTTGAAGACTTACAGAATGAAGCATGGAAGATTTGTACATTTGTATGGCTATTCTGTGGTATTAATTTTTAAGGTAAAAACATGGATTTAATACACTGTAAGATACCTTAATGTTAGATTCAGGTGGACCGAAGTGGAGACAGAAATTATATCTTAGGCCACTCCAATCAAAACAGCGTCAACACCTACTGATCAGCAGGTTGATTAGAAGATGAAGTGAGATAAAACGAAAAGGAAATTGTTGCGCAGTTGTAACAATAAAAGTAGAGTGGAAATAGCAAAATAGCTGCAACTAAATAATATCAATAAACAGATATCCAAAATAGACAATGCCAAAAATATATACATTGAAATTGAAGAAAATATTTGGCGAATATTAAAAACAGAAAACAGTATTCAAAATTGTCACTTCAAATGATATTCTTCTCAGGATTTAGATATTTGGTATATAAAAAATACACGGACAAATTTAACTTTAAAAGTATACTGTATGTGGAGTTATTTTTAAGGGTTAATTCATCGCAGGTACAAAGCTGCCACCTTGTGGATTACTTTCAGCACTACAGGCAGAACCTCTGCATAATTGAGGTTTTCCTGCTGAGTGTTAGCTTATTCCTAAATAAACATACTTTGCTATATTATACAGTAATATGGTAGGTAAGTAAGTATGGAGACAGATATACTTTGCAAATCTGCACGGTGACTGCTGATAGCTATCACATGTTACATCACATTTGATAAATTCCTCTTTGTTGTCTTAAATGGAGACTGATTTTAAACAAAGCGGTGTTTGTCATACAGACTTCAGTTAACGTGAGCAACAAATATATTCTCTGGTCAATGTACTATTGTCAAAATATACCGTAATTAGGGTAATTTACAGATGTGTGTGTGACTACACGCACATCTGTCTTCATTGTCACCGATGTTGTGTTCAGCCCTGCCCGCTTATTGGACACAAAGGGAGGAGTGTCCAGGAACACAGGAAGTTGTCATAGCTCAATGCTTTGTCCATCAGGACATCAATCATATAGAGAAATAGTAAAGAGTAAGCACGAGGGTAACATCTGAAGGGAAAAAAATGTCATCAACACAAAGAAAGGCACTTATTATTGGACACGGGGGTAAAATATCCAGCAGTCATTCATTTATGCTTTATATGCATAGTTTAATGGGTAAAAAAAATCTTAATTGAAACATTTGTATTAAAATAAAAAATACAAAGTGACATAACATATGTAAATTTTATGTTTTAATTATTCCTATCTAAAAAAAAGTCCTTTTAATACCACATACTTCAATAAATCTGTTGAAACAGCTGCTGAGCTTATTTTATGTGCTTTGGCTTTGACGTTTATTTATAGACCTCTCTCTTCTGCGACATGATTGGCTGACGGACCTGTCAATCACGGTGTCCTTGCCACCTACATCCGCCCCTGTTCCAGTGGCAGTTACTCTTCGATTGTTTATGTCACTAGAGCAATAATTTGACCCTAACTCGCAGGTATATTTAAATGAAATGTGTTTAAATCTTCGTGTCAGTGTCTGTGTTGAAATCGTTCGCTAATCTCTGCTGCCCACCCTCCAACCGACGTTTTAACTCCAGCAGCGAAGCTAACGGTTAGCTAGCTAGCCAGATAGCTTGCTAACTATTAGCCGATGCTCTTTGGGGAACAGGGCTTCTGACAGCGAGCTGTTGTTTTCTGTTTTATGGCATGAAGTAGATAATGTTTGGCTTTAACGAACAATGTCAGCTGTTCTGCTTGGTGTAACGAGTCCGTGCTGTTGCAGGTTGTGTGCTTGGCTGCCTGTGATGCTTGGAGAGAGGCTGGGCTGCAGGGACAGGCCGATGGTGGAAACATGACTTCTGAGTAACGATAAGTTACTTTCTCTGCTCAGTATGAACAGCGAAGAGGAGTTTTACGACGCGGAGACAGGTGAGACAGACCCACAGAGGTTTCATATGACGAAATATACTTACTTCATGTGTCAAAATGAATGAACTTTCTTTCTTCCGTCACCTCCTCTTGTCTCCACCAGGGCTGGAGTCAGATGATTCCTGTGAAGTCAGTTTTAAAGATGCCCTGGTGTTTGACAATAAGAAGGTGACTGGTGGCAGCTCCACGCAGGAGAATGGAGTGTGGGAGCGCAGGTGAGGAATCTTGTAGAAGTGTGGTATGCATGCGTGCATGTTAGCACACGACCACACATGTGTTTGGGGCTCTCATCATGCATGCACTCACACGTAACAGCAGACAATACCAGTGCAACCACATTTTTATTCTGAGCACCTTCTCTGCAGAACTATTTGGATTTATTGTTGGAGTTGCTTGTCAACCAACAATTTTACCTTGAAATCTTGATGTAGTACATTGTGTTCTCGGGTGACATGCTATTTGTGCTCTGGAGTCAGAGAGAGTAAGAACTTTTTTTTTCTGTCATCTTTTTAATCGTATTTGGTCTAAATGTGCACCAGGAAAACCCTACCTGCCGATATGATCTCCAGGAACAATTTCAGTGTGTGGAGTATACTGAAGAAATGCATCGGCATGGTGAGTCCTACCTGCTTCCAAAACAACCTAACAGAAAGCTGATATTCTACCCAGATATGCAGGCAAATTAATCTGAGTTTAAAATCTCACATTTGCTACAAACAAGAAGATTCTTGGTCAAGTATGAAGGGTATTTTTTAGTAAGTGAATGCTTGCATGTTTTTTTGCTTTAATCAAGCTGCTACGACATTAGTCATGACACAACTCTTTGCTTTTTTTATCTGCTCAGCTGACGAAAATTGGCTTGGGAATTGCTTTTTTTTTGCTGCCATACAACACTGATGCGCACCAAAAATAGCTTCAACAAAATTCTGAATCCAATGAATATTAAAACACATGCTGTTGTCAGTCCTGCAGTTAAAAGCAGTACTTTTCTGTTGCATAACGGTTAGATAATATGACGCATGAGTTGTTCATGTAAGAGATTTTGCACATCATTGTCACTCTTTGAATCTGACCTGGTGCAAAGCTTGCCTCATTATAATTCTGTTCATTTAACTGCTCTCTTTTTAAACTCATTTCTTATTACAGGAGCTGTCCAAAATAGCGATGCCAGTTGTGTTTAACGAGCCGCTGAGCTTTCTCCAGAGAATCTCGGAGTACATGGAGCACACTCACCTCATCCACAAAGCCTGCAGTTTGTCTGACTCAATAGACCGCATGCAGGTAGTGATAACAGATCACTCTGGAGTTCTGCTTTGTTAGAAACTCAGCTTATTTTCTTTCTCTTTGAATTCAACATCTTCTGTTAGCATTGTTCCAAACACACCTGAAGAGGTTAATTTAACAGATATTACAACATCTGTGTTGATTAATTTACCAACTATTTAATTGTTTGGTTTTGTCCTTAAAATGTGTAAAAATGAAATCTGCCATTAAATTTCTTAGAAACAAAAGCGCTGTCTGTTAAAGACTTGATTTGTCCGGCTAGCAGTCCAAAACTCAAAGATTTTCAGTTTTATTATCACATAAAACAAAGAAAGTAAGCAAAAAATTCCATTAGAGGAGCGAGTACGAGGGATTGTGTAGTGTGTCTGCGAAAAAATTACTTTAACCATGAACTGTCCCTTTCACTTCATATCTCTGTAACAGGTTGTTGCTGCGTTTGCTGTTTCAGCTGTAGCATCTCAATGGGAAAGAACTGGAAAGCCTTTTAATCCTTTACTGGGGGAAACATATGAACTCACAAGGTATTGTAGAAGCTGCTGATAAACTCCTTAAATATTTTTTGTCGATGTTGGACGGACAAAAATGATCTTAACTCATTTTTATTTTGTAGAGAGGACGAGGGATACAGACTGATCTCGGAGCAGGTGAGCCACCACCCACCTGTGAGTGCCTTCCACTGTCAGTCTCTGAAGCAAGAGTTTGAGTTTCACGGCACCATCTACCCCAAACTCAAGTTCTGGGGCAAAAGTGTGGAGGCCGAGCCCAGAGGCACCATGACGCTGGAGCTACTGAAGTGAGTACATGTGTAGACACCTGCCTGCTCTCTCACTTTGACTAGCTCTGCTGTGGGTTTGATTTTTGATTTTTTTACCTGCATTTGATTATTATTTGTCAGTCCATGTTCCTTGAATTAAAGTTAAAGTTAGGAGGTTCATACCACTCCTGTATCTGGCAGTTACATGAAGGTATTTTGGTTTGATAGAACGTTTAATTACGAGCTTTAGAGCTATTTGTGGGCACATTTTGTTGTATTTGGACAGAGCATGACTAGCTGTTTCCCCTTTAGATAAGCTAAACCAAGTTGCTACAGCTTGATATTAAAAGGGAAGTTTTTCTAACTATCAACCTCATCTCTGTCCATCCCTGTTAGGTATAAAGTGTAATTGTTGCAATGATCTGTCTCCCTCTCTGGTCGCAGCTGCAATATCTGTTGCTTCTCTGGCCCCCGTGCCATCATTTTAAAAAGTTTGTGGCCCTCTGTGGCTATTTTAACCTTTTATTTCTCATCTGAAATTTGCTAAGAAACTACAATCAGCAAATTGTGTCCCAAATATGAGTGCAGAGGATATTATGAAAGAGGTTTCATTTTTCAGTGTCGAAACAGTAGCTGAAGAACTAGGCAGACAGCCCACAGGCAATGCTTCCTCGTACATGCAGGCGCACCCAGCATATCTGAGGGAGCAGGAGGTTGATATATGGCGCTCTGAGGAATTTACTTTTTTTTGACTACATTTACCATCAACGCTGATGAACATCCACATTAATCTTGGTATAAAATCCCTCTAACAGACAGATGTAAAAGGTGTATCAATCTTCTCCCCTAACTCTTTGCAAGAAAAAATGAAGAATAAATGTGGTTATTTGCCAGATTGTCCAACTCTTCCTTTAAGATTCTGTTTTTTTTTCTTCCAGACATAAAGAAGCGTACACCTGGACAAATCCGCTGTGTTGTGTCCATAACATCATCCTGGGAAAACTCTGGATTGAGCAGTATGGAACCGTGGAGATCGTCAACCACAGGTGAAGTGACAAAAGTTTAACTTCAAGATTTAATCTGATTGGACTAAAGATCACTGACTGACTTATTTATTTTGTGTTTAATTCATCAGCACTGGAGATAAGTGTGTGTTGAACTTCAAAGCGTGCGGCATGTTTGGGAAAGAGCTGCACAAAGTAGAAGGTTACATCCAAGACAAAAAGTAAGAGCATGAGGACAGAAACACTGTTAATAAACTGTGTGATTCATCTTCTCTAAGCTCCGTTTGATGATGCTGAATCTTTGTCTTTACACCAGTAAGAAGAAGCGGCGGGTGATTTATGGAAAGTGGACAGAGTGCATGTACAGCGTTGACCCCAAGTTTTACGAAACAAACAGGAAGTCAGACAGGAAGACGGGGGCCGACTCTAAAAAGCTGAAACAGGTGAGTGACGCTCACGCTCATGGTAGAATCTGCGTTGACTGAAATGCTGCTTAGAGTCTGTTCTGTCTTTGACGTGTTTTATCTGTCTTACAACGTGAAGTAATGTGTGAACTTTACTCCTCACTCTATATTCTTCTCTCAAACGGTATCTTTTCCTTTCACAATAACATGCAGTGGCATTAGTAGAAGGTAAGGTAAAAGTGTATTTGATATCTGTAGTGTGCTACTGCTGTTGTCTAGTTCAAGTTATGTTCAAAGTGTAGTGTATGATTAGATCATTGCCAGCACTGATCCATTATGTCTTGCAATGACATGCATTGTTGCTTGAGAGACGTCTTGAATTTGTGGCAACTGTAGTTCTGTGAATCACCTGTTTGCATATGTACCGTACGTACTGCAAGCTTTAGCTAGCTAGACCGTGTCCGATAATGTTATTTATCTGTGTGTGTGCTTCTTTGTGTGTGTGTGTAGGAACAAAGTTGTGAAGGTGAGGAGGCAGATGAGATGCCAGACGTTCAAGAGACTGTGACTGTGATGCCAGGAAGTGCCTTACTGTGGAGGATAACGCCGCGGCCTGCTCACTCCGCAAAGGTCAGTGTCCCACACTCACTTTGAAAGTATGCTACAGAGTTAAAGGCACCTTTATCTTTATAAGAAAGATATTTATAAGTTGTTTATTCTAACTATCTTCGGCTGTGTTTCCTTCTCTGTAGATGTATAACTTTACCAGCTTTGCCATGACACTAAACGAGCTGGAGCCTGGCATGGAGAGACTCCTGGCGCCGACGGACTGCCGGCTGAGGCCCGACATCAGAGCCATGGAAAACGGAGACATCGGTAACAACAGCCTTTTACTATGATACATGCTGAGACAAGTTTCCATTTGGTCAATTCTGCCGTGTGTACAGCATGGAAATGTGGTTTCTTGGTGTTGATATAAAACTACTAAAACAAAACGGCAAATGTGTAGAAATACTAGGATTAAAGCACGAAGAGTAGAAGCTAAAACTGTTCTTCACACATTCTTACACACGACTATATTAGGAGAACACTTGTATCGATGTGTGATGGCTTCTTCATTCATATTTGTTTGTTTTTATAGACACAGCAAATACGGAGAAAGAGCGATTAGAGGAGAAACAAAGGGCCTCACGCAAGGAACGCTCCAAGGACAAGGAGGAGTGGTCAACCAGGTGACATTTTTATTACTAGGTTGTATCGTAACAACCTGTTTTTTCAGGAGGTTGCACATAAAGATCCTGCCTGACTTTGCTCAATATATGTGATGGACTGTTTGCGCTCTGGTCTTATGACAGAATAATGCCGGAGTTAAGTCCCCACTCCAGTCTTACCATGTTGAACCTGATAACATTTTTATGTCGCTACTAATTTGAAGCTGTAGATAAGCTTTAAGGCTGAAGCAACTCATCGTACATACACAGAGAGGAAGACGATTTTAAATATTGCGAAGACTCTTCTTACACACACAAAAAAATTGTCCAAATATGTGATAATCAGGATCTAACACTATTCTTTACCTTACGACAGTTGGATAAAATTGTTGCCATTGTGATAACTTTTCAAAGCGATCCTGTCTCTAAGGATTTTAAACCACTGTGCAGGGTTTTGGCATCTGATACTCTTTTTAAATTCCTGCATTTGTTCCTCAAACTGTACTTCCTGGATCATGTCTATTACTTAATTTCCCCTGTGTGGGATCAGTGAAGCTAATCTTATATTTCATGCCTCCCTGATGCTTTTTAAAACCAATCACCAGCAAACGCGATTAATTTGTGTCTGAAAGTCCAATTAACAGTTTGTTACACATTATAAAACAGAATTTAGTCTGTTTAGAAATTAAGAGACATTTGAGGACATTTCTTAGGAAGTTTAGATATCTCCCATGATGCAGCCTGAAGCAGAGAACAGGGAACACTCCTCTTCCTTCATATCTTCACTCTCAAGCAGCATCACCGCTTCCTCTCGCAAAACGAATGCCGAATATCACACAAGCATAGTTTGTCTTTACTTCCTGTATGTCCGAGTAATATGGAAGTCACCTTTCCCTGAATGATTCTTAAGTTCCTGGATTTTTGCTTTGTTTAATACCTACAATTGCCAACAAAATATAAGAACTAGACTTCTCATCATCACAGTTTAGGATATAGGTTATCTTTTCAGCAGCCATGTCTCTTAAAAGTTTGAATGCTCTGTCTCACACTTTCACCCACTGGAATTCAAGAAAACGCTCCTCGGAGCATATGTTACCGTGTTCCCAGTGCTGTACATCACTCATGTAATAATTCCTTTAACCCTGTAATTAAAAACAGGTCCTGCATGTTTCATGTCTCTCCAGGTGGTTTCAGATGGGAACAAACCCGCACACAGGAGCCGAGGACTGGCTGTACACAGGTGGATACTTCGACAGGAATTACACTGACTGTCCCAACATTTATTGACACAGGAGGAGCTCAGCGTGAAGTTCTCCTCTCTGATAGGATTCACTTTATCTGTCTTTGACACTCACTGGTACTGTGTCTTTGTGTGAATCAATGAAAAGCTGATATCAGAGAGTTATCAGACAGTTTATCAGACTATGACTGTGAAAGAGAAATGTAATAAGGAGAATTTTAGAGTTTACTTACTGTAAATGTTGACATCAAACATGTTCATCTTTATAGGCCCTAACCATAATAATAGTCCACATGTGTAACTCACCTGTTGAGGGTTTTAAAGCAGACACCTGTATGTGTGTGTGTGTGTGTGTGTGTGTGTGTGACTGTGCTGCTGCAGGACACAAAGCTCTGACTTCTAGAGAATGTTTTAGTTCAGGTATTAGATGATGATCTCACCTGTAGACGCGGCACACACTTCTCTCCAGTTGCATTCAAATATCAGGGGTTATTTAAACACATCTGTTACTTTTATATACATATATACAGTATATAACCTATTTGAATTTTAGATGTCTATTTTAGTTAGCTGTAAACATCCCTTAAACGTCACACGTGATCATTTTCTGTGAATAGAGACTTACAATAGAGACGGAAGCTGCTTATAACCGTGTTTACTGGCACAGTGAACGGAAAATGTTGGTACATTATGTTGTTGTCCGCTGTTACATAGATAATGTGTATAATAATTGGTGCTTGCATGCTCACCAAGATAATTATTTACACAAATTAAAGCCATAAAAACCTTGTGCACTAAATATAATAGTGTAAATGCATTCACATAAATCGTTAAAGCAGAGGCATACAGAGCGTGTTGGTTTAAAGCAGGAGGTTTGGTGAAGACACTAATGTTGATGGGACATTCTGAGCCTTAACAGTCAAAACAATAATAATAATGTTATTATCACTCTTTTGTTTCTTTCAGTTTTAGTTGAAATCCTGCTCTAACCTTTTAAACACAGATCCCATTATTTGGGGGTTTGTAAACAGGAAGTTAAATGTTGCCATTAAGTTGTTTAGCTTGCTAGTTAGCTGTTGTCTGCTACTTGAGCCGTGTTTTTTGTTTTAAGCCTGTATTTGTTTTCCTTTTTTCAAACTGGCACCACAAAAAGGATGCCGAATTAGCTATTAGCAGTCCCCGTTGGTAGTGTATCATTGGAGGTACACCTCTCTATCCCTGAATTGCTTTTATACTGAAGACAATTTAAAAACATATTTTTTTCTTAGACACTCCTGGAGCATCTACAGTATGATTTCTTAGTTCATTTTTGTTCTCGCCGCCTCACAGCTTTAAAAGTGGGTTTTATAAAGGAAAACCGTTTCTTACTGACATTTGTCTTCATGCATGGAGTGGTTTTCGAGTTCCCAGGTTGATGCCCTAACTCCATTTTTCAATAGATTAAAGCTGCAAGCAGCACATAAGACAGGAAAGGACACTGTAGCCATCATAAACCTATGCAAACTATCCTCCCAATCTGCCCTCCTGAAATGTGAAAGATAACCATGAAACGCTTCACTCCTCTTTGGCTCGGTGCCATTGTTTGTTACACTACAGAGGCGGTTAATGAATGTTATGTGATGATAATATAACAATTACATACATATACATACAGTGCGGTTGTTAGACTGTATAGAGATGTTCCTGTTTGTTTTTGAGCACTAACCTTTGCTTTAACTGCACATGTGAACGCTCACAGTCCAATGCACATATTGTATAGTGAAATATCATACTTCATGTCCTCCCCTACCTGCTCTCAACTTTACTCTGAATTCAAAGCACTTTGTGAGGCCTGCACACACTCGGAGCTGCAGGTTCGGTCTCTTGGTTCTTCTGATCTCTTCGCCCTCGTGTTCTGTCTGGCATCTATTTGAAAATGTTTACATCGTGTGTTCATTGATCCCCTGTGCTTTCCCTCCTCATACTGTTACCCACACAAGCATATTCATACATGGCATATTTCAGAAATAAATTATGGACTATTGAAATTAACAACCCTGTCGTTGTTTGAACAATCTGATTTTGCTTTCAGTTAACCGGTTTTACACTTTATCAGCATCTTATCACACCACTATTTATAAAGTTGTTCCAAAGTAGAGGGGTCACAAGATGATTCATGGGATCAGAAAAAAAGGCTTTTGTAAGAAAATTAATCTGTAATTTAGCCTAAAACTAAGGAGACAAAATATATTTCCACAACAAAGCTGCGTTACAAAGTGTGCAAAGTGGGCAAGTCCCCACAGACCACCATGAGTTTCATATGAGGTTTATGGAAATTGGATTAATTCTAACTTTACTTCTTTTTGTTAGTAAAACTAGAATTAATAAACCTCCCCAGCCCTTTCCTGGGACTTGTAAGAGTAGAACAAGTACAATTTAAAAAAGGTATTGTTAAAGTGAAAATCCATAATACACTAAATATATAAAAAGGTTTGTTGTAAGGGTCCTACATATGTACAAAAAGTGGCCTATAGTTATGTAAGCTAAATATTCAATCGAAAATAATGTAGTAAGTGGCTTAATGAAATGAAAATGTTCACTTATTATATCCATCATTTTTCATGTTATGCCTGAGAATTGGTCAAACATTACAATTTTGGACATTGTAAAAAATCTGGCTACCAGAAATCTGTTTTTATTAATTTTTTATAACTGATCTGTAACCTAATTAATTTAGAAACCATTCATAATAATTAACCAATAACCTCCATGTATACACCTTTTCAAAAGGACGTTTTAATTATGAATAAGGACCAAATAATTTCTCCTTGGACATTGGTTTGATCTATATTTAAAATAAATTGACATGCAGGTTTAGTACAATACAAGTTGTGTTGTGACATCTCTACCGAACATGCGCAGTGCAGTTAAAGCCCTTATCATTGGCACACGGTTCGACCAATCACAGTGAAGCACCGGCGGCAGCCAGCCAATCACGATCATCTTCTGTGTGTGTAACTGATCTCCGGCTGAAAGGTAATTCAGTGAGTACATGTAAGTAAAAACAGCTTTATTTTTAATAAATTGTGATTTTGTAATAGAAAAATTATATGTGTTTTTAGTCCGCGCGTTTAAAAATGTAAATTTGTTGTTCAGTCGTGACGACGTTTAGCTGAAAACGCACTGCTAGCTACAGGATGCAGAGTCATCTGTGGCTACCGTGGCTACCCCAGTAGCTGTGTTATTATGGGAGCACTGGGATTGGTGGTGGTCAAGCCAGTTTCAAATCTGCTTTTTCTCGTATTGTCTGGTCACTTTGTTATTTTAACGTGAATCTCGGAGTGGCTTATTATTACTGAAAGGCAATGACAAAATAGTAGTTATTTATTAAATAGGCTAGCAGGCTAGTAACAGGTCCAGAATTAATGCGAATATGAGTTACCATTTAAAATAAATATAAATTAATCTATTGCTGGATAACATGCTCATTAGCAGTGACTCAGCAGAAAAAAAGGCAACATCATACCTCCAGAAGTGTATGGGATGTCGAGGATTTCACAGTTGCTCTAATTTCTTCCTTTATACAGTAAGAATAGAATCTGTATATAAAATCTAAATCACTATACAGGAGTAATTCTCCAGTATATTGCGATATACTCGAGGAATTGTAAGCAATTTGAGATATATTGATTAAAAACTAATTTTATAAATGATTAAAAATTAATATTGTTTTTTTATTGGATACAGTTTCACTAAACAAAATATCACAATAATCTACTGTATCAAATATACAGTCTTGTGTTTCTCCTACATGATCATATAAATAAGTCACCATCCCTGTGTGTCTGTGTATGACTTACTGAGTCTTTCCTTTTCTCTGCTGCAGTCTGATCATCTCATCATGGCCTCCGGAGCTTTATTCCCCAGCATGGTGTCTGGGTCCCGCGGCTCATCCAGCAAGTATCTGGTGGAGTTTCGGGCCGGGAAGATGACCATGAAGGGCAGCACGGTGACCCCTGACAAGCGCAAAGGTCAGGTCTACATCCAGCAGACCGACGACTCCCTTATCCACTTCTGCTGGAAGGATCGGACCACGGGAAATGTGGACGATGTAGGTGACCCTCCACATCTGCATGACATACTAGCTTAACCTGTGTTAGATTTATTTCTTATATAAATTCATGCTCTGGTTCAGGACCTGATCATCTTCCCTGATGACTGTGAGTTCAAGCGGGTGAACCAGTGCACCACCGGGCGGGTCTTTGTGTTGAAGTTTAAAGCTGGTTCCAAAAGACTCTTCTTCTGGATGCAGGTATGCAGCTGGATGGTCTGCAACACACACTTTTGTCTTTACAAAGCTTTGGTTTTTCATATAATAAAACACAATTATATACATTTATAACAGATCGACCCTTATAATTCAGGTAATGACACAACACAAAAAGCATTCAGAAAGTTACATGGTGGCAGACAAATTGACATTTTTTTAAATCCCAGGAGCCAAAGACCGACAAGGACGAGGAGAACTGCCGTAAAGTGAACGAGTACCTCAACAACCCGCCGATGCCCGGGGCTCTTGGTAGTGGCAGCGGTGGAGGACACGATCTGTCTGCTTTGGGAGGTGACAGACCCTCACATCCTCCCACTTATTTCCTATAACCTAAAATATTTGTTTAAAACATCTTATTTTATTGTAAATATGGATGACACCTTTTTTTTTTAACATATAAAGGTGAGGGCGGTCTGCAGAGCCTTCTGGGTAACATGAGCCACAACCAGCTCATGCAGCTCATTGGACCAACCGGACTCGGTGGGATCGGTGCGTACCTTCTTAACTAAGTCCTCAAGCTGATAGTGCGAGACTATGCTAATCAGAGCAAAGACGAGTATATATAGGTCAATGCAACTTCTTGCTAATTGTGGCTGTGATGTATCCGAATAACAGGTGGTCTCGGGGCTCTAGCCGGTCCAGGATTGGCCAACCTCCTGGGCAGCAGCAGTAGCAGCAGCAGCAGCGTTCCTGCAGCCAGTAACTCCTCCACAAGGTGTCTTATTCCTTATTACCAATGTTCAACGACTGCACTGGGAAAAATCCTGAACTTGAAGTGTATTTATTGACTTTTAACAAAAAAGAATCTTAGCACAAGGTCCACTTTTTCTGAAGCTTTCTCAAAGGAGTGAATGTTTTGGAAGCTTTCCAGGAAGTAGACTTTGTGCTTTTTATTTCAAAAAGGAGAAAGCAGTGGTGGAACAGCGGAAGCTAGTGTCACTCATCTTCACTGATCAATTCAAGCCCAGTGTGATGTCTTCTGATGTCTAGTTTATCCCAACAACAGTCATCAGACATTCAGGAATGATAGTTTGTTCCCCTCTCTTCTCTCAGTCCGTCCACTGCTGTCACCCCCACCTCCACCTCTGCTACCAGCCGTCTCGGCTCCTCCCAGGTGCCCACCACCCCCATCACTCCCTCCGCCACCTCAGCGGCCTCCCCCACGGCCACCACTCCCTCCACCCCGGCTGTGTCCACTCTGGCGGCGGGGGCGGCGGCAAACCCCACACAGCCCATCCAGCTGAGAGACCTGCAGAGCATCCTGGCCACCATGAACGTGCCGGCCAGCGGACAGGGAGGTGAGGAGCCGTCCATGAGGGGCGTAGCTGCGTTAACGCTCCTCTAAACTGTGATCAGAGAACAACTTAAATAGCCACCTGAGGGGAAATGCATAATTAGGTCTAATAAGTGTATTTCAACTTATTATGCAAAAACTAATTACCTTTGTGAACCCAACAGTCTCTATAATACTGTGTCATTTTAACCTAATAAATTCAGTATACTGCAGAAGCAGGGGGCTCTAGCAAACGCCGCAATCTGTCGCTGTTTTGATTAAATTTTACTGTGCTACACTACATTAGACACAGCTCCCCTTCCTGCTTCATGGATATTATTTATCACCCTCACCTCTCCTGCAGAGCCATAATAAAACGAGAGAGCGCTGGAGGAGGAGGGAGAGTAAATAAAGGGCTGAAAGAAATAAGGAGGAAATTAGCCGAGGTGCTTTGAAAGGACTTAAAGCAACTTTAATCAGTGTTTTAATAAACACTTGTCACATGAATACCTGTGTGTGAAAGGACTTGGTTATAAGTGATGAACCTGTAGATAATGATCTCCAGACTCTGCTTCTAAACAGGTTTCAGCCCGATGTTTTCATTCTCATCAGCTTAATTTTCTGCTGCAGCAGGCAGCTGTTTTCAGCTAAGAAGCTCAGCACCAAACATCGGACAGATATCTCTATAAAATCAGAGCTGAAAGAGCGTAAATATTGAACTTACATTCATCAGGTGACCAGAAGCACATCTCCAAATGATTGATAATGCTGCTCTGTAACTGCTGGATGTGTAAATAATGTGTTGGATAAAAGGTTACCATAGCAACTTAGGTGATTATGTTTAAGTGATATGTTCACAACCTGGTTTCATTGCCTCCAAGTTTAAATGGAAGCTAAAGGTAACCAATGAAATGCGCTGAAGTTTATAGCAAAGACTTCCGGTCTTTCTGTGTGACATGAGGGTAAAATATAACCACTGAAATTAGAGTAAATTGTGTATTTGCTTTGTGATACGTTAGACAACAACCAGCTTCAGCATTCAGCCACTGAAAAAACACTGACATAAAGATTCTACAGCTGCAGGAAAACACAATTTGGAGGACAAACTAACCAGTCTCTGTTTGTCTTTCTTACCTGCAGTGGACCTGGCCAGCGTCCTGACGCCTGAGGTCATGGCTCCCATCCTGGTGAACCCCGAGGTGCAGCAGAGGCTGATGCCCTACCTGCCGTCCGGAGAGTCCCTGCCTCAGAGCTCAGAGGAGCTCCACAACACGCTCAGCTCGCCACAGTTTCAGCAGGTAGACTGTTGGTTGATACAGTTTATATTTAAATTACATGTGATATGGTTTATTTTGTTCCCTTATTTGACATTTACCACTACCTGCCTAAGTATTTTCTTTAAAAAGTCAAACTATCATTAAACAGCTCCATCAGACAACCTTCTTAGTTGCTGCCAGTGTAAGCAGGCTGCATATCTGATAAACACACAAACCACTCATGGCTTTTATTTCCAGCTTTGGGCTGAGTTTGACATTCAACATTGTCCATCCTTGGAGCACAGAGGTAGCATGTGAAGATACTGTATTCCTCTTTTAGCAGGATTCAGGACTTCTGTTGGTATTTAGCATCTTGTTGTGGTGTTTGTCCTAACTCTTGGTATTTATTGCCCCTCTCCAGGCCATGAGCATGTTCAGCAGCGCTCTGGCGTCCGGGCAGTTGGGGCCTCTAA
Organism: Semicossyphus pulcher; assembly: GCF_022749685.1. Lineage (NCBI taxonomy): Eukaryota > Metazoa > Chordata > Actinopteri > Labriformes > Labridae > Semicossyphus > Semicossyphus pulcher. The sequence goes on from NW_027211637.1 coordinate 25,772,744, forward strand.
TGAACCAGTTTGGTTTGCCTGCAGAGGCCGTCGACGCGGCGAACAAAGGAGGTCAGTGTTTCACCCACATCGCTCAGAGACAAAGTCATTGTACTGAATGCTTTACTGCTGGGAAACTTGAATTTCCATGTTTCCATAATTAACAGTGGCATTGTTTTCTATCAGTGAACTGGTGTAACTGAGTGAACTTGTATAGTATTTTAAAATTGTTACTTAATACTTCTTTTGTACCAGACCTTATAGGTAAATATTGCACGTTTTACACCACAGCAGTACTCACTGGTTTCTTTGCAGAGTATAACATTACATAGTAAACATGCAATCTTATAAAGTTTGATATTTGTTGTTGATTAAAGTACCCAAATGTTATAAGTAAAGCAAATGATTATTTTTGTCACACAAGGTATTTTTACAAGGTGATTAAACGTATCAGACACAATTTATTATTTCAAGCAGAACATTTTATATGTGAGAACATGACTGGAGCTGCTCTATAAATATGTTTTCAATGCAGGACTCTTACCTGTAGTGGAGTTAAAGAAATATGTTATATCCTTCTGGTAGAGCAGGAGTGATCTGTCATTGGTCAATAGCTCGATAAGTCAATTAATAGAAAATAAATTATGTCAAATATTATGAACATTCATACATCATGAATTGTTTTTTGTAACATACCTAGCATTTGAGACTCCAAGGCTCTCGAATATGAATATTTATTCTAGGTCTTCATCACTGTAAACAAAGCATCTAGCAAACAGACATTTGAATGTACAACTCGCTTTGTTGGAAAATTTAATGGCAAATTTTCAGTATTTAAAAAAATGTAAGGTATAAAAAAAAAAAAGGATGACTATGATAAACCCTTTACTGCAGTGGATTTGTATTGAGGTAAGTAATTTGCAGACTTGTGTTATCTGCAGCACTAATCTCTGCACATTTCTTTCTCTGCAGATGTGGAGGCTTTCGCCAAAGCCATGGAAACAGAGACAAAGTCGGACCAGGAGGGAGACTCCAAAGACAAGAAAGACGACGATGAAGACATGAGTTTGGACTAAGAACTCTCTTAACATTATTATTTAATGTATTTATTTAGCTGCTACTTTTGTTTCATGACTATTGAACACTAAGGATAAAGATTATGGTTAATATAGTAGAAACTGTCACTAAGACTCTTCTTTGCTGAGAATGCTGTGTTTAATTCAATATATACTGATGTAACTGAATGATCATGTGTTCTACCTGCTTGTCAGTTACTAGTCTTTGCTGTCCAAACAGGGAGCAGTAAAATAACAAAGAAAATACTCTGTTTGTTTCAGACTGCTTTGTTGTGAACGCTCACTTCTCTTGCTGTGGACTGTTATACCCTCGACGCCCTGAGGAGGAAAAAAAAGCTACATACACACAATAAATTATTTATTGTCGAGTTAAAAAAAAAACCAACTCCTTTTCAGAAAATATATTTGAAAAACATTCATTTTACAGTATGAAAACGATGAATATTCACCCATTTGACACTGACCATACAAGTAGAACATTTTGTGCAGTTACACGGATACATTTGGACGTTTATTGCGATACATGTTTCACCACTGCAGACACGCACGTTAAACTGAATCACCATCAAAGTCTGTGATTATCCTTCCCAGACGAGAACAACGTTTAAAAATCTCCACAGCAGCAAGACCGAGAAATGTCAACGCTAAATATCACTTATGATAAAATGGTTAACCGCTTCGCTGCCACTGTAGCTTCAGGCACTTTATCCCTTCCTACTTACACGCCTCATAGCATCCAAATCCAAGAGTTACAACACAGCGAGTACCGCGGGAGTAAAACCGTCGGGCACTTGTAGAAGCAACGCAAACATCTCTGTACATACTTAAGAGTTTTTCTTGTTCCGTCAGAGCACTACGATCAGTAACCTTCCATCGATGACAATGGAGTACAGATGATTTTAGTGATATTAGAGCTACAGTAACGTTTAAACTAGGGATGCACCAATCTGATACTGGTGACAGATACTACGTAAAGGCAGGATCGGCTATCGTAACAAAAGGGCCGATCCCGGACTGATCTATTCATTCAATGCTCTGTTATCATCAGTGTTTTGTACTGGAATTTCTTATGTCAAGTGTGACGCTTTTAAATGCAGCAATAACTTTTTAAGCAATTTCTTGATTACGTTTTTTCATTTATGTTGTTTTACAAAGCTAGGTAAGCAACGTTTAAGTCAAGCCAGGGCTGCCTTAAAGATGATCCCAGTCTCTCCACACAGCGAGTCACACAGCTCGTTATTTAAACGCTGGTATCAGATAAGCACAGGTATCGAGAGCGACAATGTTGTATCGGTGCATCCCCGTGTTAAACTTCTCTTTGGGTTAGAAACATAACGATGAGACATTCAAAGATACGAGAAAGTAAAATTCCTGAGAACTGAAAGATTTGACAACTAGCCGGACTATTCCAGTGCTTTTTACAAAAACATATCCCTGGGTAACGTCTTGATACAAAAACAATTTACTATAAATAATGTGTCTCCACTGTTCTGTTTCCTTGCGTCTAAGGGTGGTTAATCTGTATATCAGCACAGTCTGAACACAGCCGCCACGAGAGTGTGAACTAATTTCCTAAAATACATGAATGTGGCTGCGTTATCGTGACGTACAGTACACATATTAAATCAGCATAAATCAAAAAGGCCTCTTCCATTTATAATCACCAAATACAACAAGTCATCTACAGTGTCATGTTCCAGTCTAATGGCTAAAAACGCGTCACAGTGGGTTTAAAAAGGCATTTACAAAAATCAACAGTGTGGTTCTTTGTCAGTAATAATAAATACTTTACAGGCTGGCTGCGTGTAGTTATGAGAAAGGTGCAGGTGAGTTTTCACACACAAACATCACAGCGCTCATTCATTAAATTAGACATGAAGGAAGTACCAAAACATAATGGGTCAGAGGACCAAAATAAAAGCACGATTAATGTGCTCATTGACATCTCTAACATAGAGCTCATGTGACACACACACACACACGCACACGCTTAAAAACACATTCATGGAGACACAATATCTGCCAACAAGTGTAAACTAGTTATTCTTCATTAACAGTGAGTGGCTCCAGTCACGACTGACAGAAATAAATAGTACCAGAAGTAACACCACAGCTTATTAACTGGTCCGCACACACACGCACACACACACACACACGGTCAGCTCTAATTCAAAGTCTTACTTACTTCACCACACACACACCTGCTGATGTTATTAATGAAACCCCCCGGAGTGTCAGACATTAAGGATCCGGTCTAACCCTGCTGCACCAGCCTGCGGTAGTGCGGCATGACCTTGCTCTCGGGGAGGTAAAGTCCCATCTCCAAGGCAACCAGCACCGGGAACTCGAGAGGAATCAACTCTCGTCTGTTTATTCGGAAACGCTCCTCCAGCTTCTGCTCGTCCACAGGGAGAAAGAGAGGGGTTTAAAGAAAGGCACGTTATGATGGGAATAGAGTCTAAAAAGATGCAGAGGATTATACACACTGAAATAACATAAGCCTCTTTCACACATGCACTGTACTCCTGAAAATATCCTAACATCATCCGGGTGGGCTGCATGGTTGAATGCAAACGGCGGAATTTTTAACTCCAACTTTATGCAGACCTTTTCCTGCCAGCCTCCTAGTAAAGCGTCTGCAAGAAGTTGGGGCGAGAGCCAACGTGTGAACGCAGCAGGACCATATACCGAGCGAGCGGGTGGGTGGGGTGATACATTTATATCAAGGCACCGGTGTGAAACCGAAAGAGCAGCACATAACAGGATGAATAAAAACATTGAGGTTGAAGAAGAAGGATCATTTACAAGACGACAACAGCAAAGACAAATTAGAGAGATGAAGGGATTTGAGAGCTTCTGGCTGTGAGGTTCGACGCTGAAATTGTTCACTAGTTGCGGGAACCGCAGCGGACTTTGTGGACACTTGTGAAAGGACAACTCTGGAAAATTTTAGGGGCAGACTGTCTTGAAACTATCTGGAAACTGTCAGGAGTGCATGAGGCGCTAAAGGGCTAAAGTGGGTTTCATGGTGTTTCTCTGTCTATGGTTTGATACTTATGCATCCAGTTGAAAAAATGTTTTGTAAAAGATCAGATATTTGAGGTGACTAAACTATATTTTTTCATGGGGATAAAATGATCAAAATAAAGAATATAAAATCATTTTAAAATGTATAAATGTAGTTGAGTCCACTGAGAAATATGAAGGACTACTCACTTTAGCTCTATTGGCTACTGTACATGCTAATTAATATCTGTTATAGGAAACGCGTAAACATGCAGAACAAATAGCACTCTGCCATTTCACAGGAGCTTTAAAACAACATGAGTTTAACTGGACACTATTGTACAACAGCGTTTTAATTCACAGTTGCTGTTTGATGGTAGCCCCAGGTGTCACCAAATCCAACAAGACAAGTATCTTCTGTAGCCCCGTGTACATACAGTATGTGGTAATTGTTTAATGGACATAATTATTTGAACGTGGTTACGTTTTCAGTTTGCTCAGAAGCAGCTAAATTAGAGGAGCTGCAGCTTTTAGTCAATCTGCTTTCAGTTTTACAAAGACTTAATTATCCACCACCCAGGTTAATTTGTCTTTTATCTAAAGATCCTTTACTTCAAGGGCAATGTGACGAGCACGCTTCCTGTATCTAATCCTGATTAATACGGGCTGTTGGGAGAATAATGCATAGCAAACAGTGAGCTACGGTATGTGCTATATGTTAAAGGTATCTTAAAGGTTAACAGGTCTTTGTGTTTCTACTCTGGGAAGAGTCTGTGTGGAAACTTTACTCACATCAATCAGCTGTTTGACTTCCGGCTTCCGCAGATCGCTGCTGATCTTTGCAGCCAGCAGCACGCACGCTGCAGCCACCAGCTTCCTGTTCTGCTTGTTGAGGCGACCCTGCAGCACTAGCTTCTCAAAGTAAACAAAACCCATCGCCGTGGTGACAGGCTGCAGACCGAACTCCTCGCTCACGGCCCGCATGTCCCTCTTCAGACTAGTGCAGAGGAGGGGAGAAGTCAGTTTTATAAGAAGTGCACCGTGTGACTTGTTTGAATCAGAATAGAAACCACGAGGAAACATAAGGGGGAACGAAAAGGTCAATATAGGAGGATTTAAAAAGTCAATGTAACACATCTGTACCTTCTGATCTTGCTCAGAGTCAGCTTGATGTGAGGAAACTTTTCCTTGAAAGTCTCATTCATGTCTTTCTTCAGGTCAGATGGTTTCACGTACTCAACGATCGTCGTCTGCAGAGTGAAAACAAACCAGCACGTCAGCACAGAGGAGCCTCGTGTCAGCGTGACCTATAGCTACAATCAAGCTTTACAGTTTTGCTTGAATTGTTTCTGTAAGGATAATTTTCACACCCACTCATGGCAGAAGATACAGTCTTATGACATAATGAGCTCAGCAGCTCTACAATCATGTGAAAGTGACATAATGGATGTATTTTACACTTTAACAGGGAACGAGGTTCAAAAGAGGAGAACTGTTTAATTTAAAGGGGACATATTTCAGCTTTGCAATCAATGTGTTTTTGAATCACGTTGGTAAAGTTTGTTTAGTTTCCTCCTGAAACGAAAAAGCCATTTTGCCATTCAAAGGTGAGATCTTAGCCACGATTGGCTGACAGGATTTGGAGTGACCACATAATCCCTCCCACACATGTGCGATCCCACGTGGGGGAGGGGCCGCAGTCACTCCGAAGTTGTAGAAAACTTAGCTGCTCTAGGATCGGTTATTCAGCCTTATATGTACGAGCCAGAATCTCCAGGAGGTATCGGAATGGTAAGTTGAAATCAAAGACTTGACTACAAGCTAGTCTAAGAAGGCAGCCTGAGGTGAGTGAATGTGAATGATGATTGGTGGATTTCAGCCAAAGCAAGGTTCTACGTAGAAACCTGTAGCTGTTCTGAACGGCCCATTTCAGAGGCGACCTTTTTAATAATGTAATTCTGGAAAAACAGGGAATTATGCAGTTTTCACTTTTTCACTGAGAACAATAAACACCCAAAAATGTGAGCAATATGAGAATATGCATTTAAAAGATACGGCCCCCTTAAAGACCAGTCACATTAAAGACCATGTCCCTGATTCTGAAACAGAAAAAGGGCCGACTGATATTTAAACACATGTTAACACTCCGAATAAAAAGACCAAACTCTCACCACATATGATGCAAAAATCAGAACCCTCTTGTGCCTCCCACAGGGCCACTGAGGGTCACTGAGCAGGTTCGGATCATACTCCACCACCACCTCCTCTGTAGCTGAAAACACCAAAACACAGTGTTAAACAATATATCTCAGGCACGTTAAAAGGTGAAGAAGCAGTTGTGTGTCCGTCTGTGTCTGTTGCCGTACTTTGGTCCTGAGCCACGCCGTTGTTCAGACGAGCAGGGGTGAAGTTCCTCTGCCCGTTGCCACGGAAACGTGACTGAGGGGTCTGAGCTGTGCAGCTCTCGGGTGCACTGCTGCCCTTCTGTCTCACCAAGGCATTGGTCGGATAAAGAAACTGAGCGTAGGACACCGTCTGAGGAGGAATAAAGACTCAGTCAGCGACCTTCAAAACAAACCGATTTATATAAATCAGTAGGACCATTTCTGTTTCTCCTCATCACACTAAATATCAGATAGACATCCACCTTGCCGCAGGCGCCCAGCTCCACTCCTTCCAGGGACGGCAGCAGGTCGATGGCCACAACAGACGATAACCTTTGTCTCTGAGCGTCCAGCTTACCATCACTGTTCAGAAAGAGTCACATTTATGTCATTATCAGCACAGCATGCTCACACACTGCCCTGTCCTGAGATTAATGATGAAATGGGTGACACAGGAGGGTGATGGAAACATAAAAGCGATGGGTGGGTGCTCTCTGCGTTGGGTGGTGCTGGCTTTGTACCTGAGGTGAGCACTCTCTCCATACGGCAGCACTGAGAAAGCAGCATATAGCGACCGCTTGGCACAAATCAGCACGATCCTGCAGGACACAGCAAGTACAGGCAGACAGAACAGATGGTGTGTCAGTCTACAAGCAACTACCACAGTGACAGCTACTCAACAGCTTCTGCACACGGGGTGTTTATCACACTGGAGCTGCAGTGACAGAAAATCAGTCACTGAGCCACTGCTGCGTTGATCTACGTCACTACTGAAGCCAAACATCTATCAACAACAATCTAAAGCTCTCGGCAGGGAGAAACCTGAGAGATAGACGAGCCCCAGTGTGTCAAGTAATGTAATATTTGCTCACATAGATGAGAGATAATTTACCCCAAAATCCCACTAAAAGGAAAATAAACACCGTCTGCTGCGTCTGATCTGTTTCCAAATGTGAATGTTTCTGGTTTGCTTTAATTCTTAAGACAATTGAGTAAACATCTGTAGATTCTGGGCTGCTGGTCAGACCTTTACAATAATCTGACAAAAAAGACCAAACAATTGATCAACGGAGAAAATAACGAATGAAATAGTCCTTTATCCTGTGACCCTGTTAATTGTTTAGTGAGTAAATTGATTAAATAAAATTTACATGGAACATAATATTCCGATTATAATCAATTTGAAAAGCTCCACCGACACACCATCTTAGACAGAAACCAGCCAAAACAGTTTGAAGCTGCTGCAGAGGGCACATTTTCCCTTATCAAACCAGGGACAAGCCAACATCCACATTACACATTTACTCGACGTCTTTGTTCTGACAAAAATGTGGACAATCCACTCTGAGTCTTCCCCACAACAACACAACAATGCTTCTGGCAGCTGAGCAATTGGCACAATCAACAGGGGCTCCTCACACAGTCAGCAGTCTGCGGTCGTCAGGGAGAGATATCTTTCAGGGGACAATACTGCCACATTGAAGACAGCCTCTGCTTATTAGCTTAGTTATGTAACTCATATAGCTTTGCCTCTGCTCTGTAAGTAACATGAACTGTGTGACTGTCACATTAGAGAAACAGAAACTCAGACCTGTGGGGGAAAGCTGGGATTGCTACATCACTGTTTTACACGCACCAGCAGAAAACACGTGAAACATAATCATGTATGTGGGCATGAAATGTTGGTAAAGTGAAAATGTAACATGGGAATAAAAAGATGGTTTGGCTCGTGGAAAAATAATTTTCAGTGTCTTCAGACAAAAAATAAATAAAAACAAGTTTGTCACTGCACTCTGGCTTTCTAACACGAGACAGACAGCGTCTGTGTGACATCTCAGTCCTGACTAGCGTTGGGGTTACTTCACTGTTGGTGCAATGAGGTGTTATATTTCCATACTGCACCTCTTTTGGCTTTAGCAAAGCTTCCAAGGGTGATTAAATTCACAGTGGCAATCGCCACTAAGCAGCTGTACTGCTGTCATTCCTCTGCAGTATAAACTATGTCAGTGTGCCAGAGTTAAGCAGCTTATTACAATACTAGCAAGAGAAGTGTAATACTGCTCGTGTTTTAGATAAAACAGCCCTTGTTTTCAGTTGTTTTTAAACTTTTCTCTGGCAGGAAATGTCGTTTGCAGACTTGCTCCACTTTATATACCATGTAAAGGTATTTGTATATTCAAAGTGCTTTCGGAAACTCACCTGCATCCCCTGGTATCATACTGCCTCATGCTCTTTATGAAGTGGACTTTCTTTGGCACCTTGGGCCCAGGAGAACCCGAGACATTCCTCAACCTGAACAGAGATCGGGTAAGCCACATAAGACCACTTCATTAATGCTGGTATACCATTAACCAAACAAAGAGCCTTCACATGACAAGGCTCAGTGTGTAATCTGGAATGAATGTAAATCTCTTTTACATCACACATTTATAGGTAAGGCAATAGAAGAGGGTCAAATCCAACCTCTCTTTTAAACGAGGGTCAAAATGTATTAGGTCTTTTCAGAATCAGAATCAGAATCGGGGTGTATTGCCAAGTAGGTTTGCACATACAAGGAATTTGTTTTGGTGACACAAACACATCACAAATCTGATAGCTGATACAAGGATTATGTCTTATCTTAAAGCCATTTTTAACAGATGTAAGCTGTGATTTACACACAACACACTAACGCAAAAGGACACCTAGCAACAGAATTCAACATATGAGAATGCATTCAACAAGTCTTATGTAAACATGTGAAAATAATGCATTTTCTACCTTTATATCCATACTATTAATGCATAACACGTAACTTATACATCTTTATAGATTAAAATGTGCTCAAGTACTAGACTATTTCTAACGCTACATAGGAATGACAGTGAATATCTCTCATGGCACCTGCTGGTTTCATTTTATGCGGAAGTCAATAGCCCGTTTAAAGGCCCACTGTGAGACACCGTTCTCTCATACGCTCACCTCTGTCGTGTATCCAAAGAGTTCCCCACCGGCACCGGGCTCAGCGCGGCGGGCGTTGATCTGACACGCGAGCACGGCTGGTGTCCGGTGGGCACAGGGGACATGGGGGTGTCCGGGGTAAGCGTCTCGGCCACACCGCCACCCTCCAAAAATACCTCGTTGGCCCCCACAGCACTTGCTCCGGCAGGTCCCGGAGACATTACCAAAGAAGGTCGGCTTGGACTGACCACCCCTTGAAAACTGGAGGACGAGCCACTACCGGCCGTAGAGTGATCTGTCACCTGGGAGACCGGACGTTGGCTATCCCCCGGCAGGGGCACGACCGTTGAGCCGCCGTCTCTTTCCCTGAGTCGTGGCTCCTCGGCGGCTTTTTGGTCGGTATTTCCATTGTTGAGCTGACACAGTGGTCGTCCGTCAAGTGAAATATTGGTAAGGAACAAAAGAGCCGCCTGTCGTCTCTTAGAGTCCCTCGCTTTCCTCCGGTGCTCACGGTGTAGCTTTGGTGGTTTGCTGCCGGTAGACTGCAGACCGCAGACAGCGGTCGCCATTCTAGTTTGAAATGTGGCAGTTGAACGCAAAGAGAAAGAGGGACTGGTACGTGTCAGCCCCGCCCATCTGCGTGCTCATTGGCTGTAGGATAATTATGCGTGATGAACCGTGTCAACACTTGTATGTGATTGGATAAAAGATATATTATGCGGAAATATTGTTGTTGCTCGTAGTTGATTGGCTGTAGTATAACAGGGGGCGGTGCGCTGGAGACAAAGGAAATACTCACCAAATTTATAGATCAAATTTGATTGCTGATTGATTTATGCCAATATGAACTCATTAACCAACCTGTTTTTCCCTGAGCGTGATTATCCAATAAATGTGGACAAGAAGAAATTCAAATCAAGGTGTAAAACAGAAAAATCTGCACTGGGTAAAAATAAGGTTATACATCTTTTATAATGATCATGGGTTTATCACATTCTAAAAGGCTATATATTGTGGTTTTTCACTGGCATGTACTCTTGTCTACATGTGGATTGTGTTTTGTCTTTAATTTACTGATCCTACTGTATTGGCAGTGAAGTGTGTGCGGCATTGGAGTCCAAGACACATTTCCTTAAGGGGACAATAAAGTATATCGTATCGTATCGTATATTCTGTGTAACTAATGTTAATAAGTCATCTAAGTGAGCAAATTATACAACAATCCCTCCAGTTTGCTGTTGGAAATAATAAATTGTTAATAAATGGAAGTATTTTTGTGGATTTAAGAAAGATCAAGGCAGGTTTGGGGCATCCAAAAACATTTACACATCAGAGTGTTGTTCCTCGTGAGAAACTGGCTCTAGCTCTCTATTTAGCATTTCAATGCCAGTCAAATGTGGAACTGTTAGTTCATAGACGAGCTCCAGCAAACAGGCTGCTTGTTCTCTCATTTCACAGGGAAAAGCCAATTGGAAATCCTGAATCTTCCTTCCTTCAGATTTAAGTAGAATTACAATGATGACAACATGACAAAGAGTGTGAGAAGTCGAGAATAGTAATGTCAATGTAAAGAGACCTCTGTGGATATACAGCACATGGTTATGTTCAGTGCTGCTAATCCACTTATCCAATGCAGCATAGATGGGATTTAGTCTCAATCCAGTCAGAACAATCGGCCTCTTTATAAGTCTATCCATCTTTGTATCTATCGGATGTATTGATTTTCAGTTTGGGAGAGACATTCACAGCTCCCAGAGTATGAATCAGCAACAGTTGTATTTTGTGTTAAGTGCAAATTAGCAAACATTAGCACGGTAACACGCTTAACTGAAATGTTACGCAAACATTATACCTGCCTAATACACACATTAGTATTTGAACTATCAGCTAGGTAGCTAACAGTAGCTAGCTATTTATCTGTCTAGCTACTGTATACAACACAGTATCTCTGTCTTGTCTTGTTATTGTGTACAAATGCTCCAACAGTAAACGTCAGGTAAACACATTGCTCTTTATTTAGCAACAACAACATAATGAAATTGTCTTCACCTTCTTGTTCATCCTTTTTTCTTCCTCTGAACAGCAACAGTCTGGTACGACCAGTTTAAGGCTTTTTGATTCTAGCTTCGTGTTTGAGGTACAGCCTCGCCCCACTCCTGCCACAACAAGCCCATTTCATGGTACACCGTGTGGTTGTAACGTGATGGATTTAAACAGCTAGCACCATAGTTTAAGCCTCTCTGGCTTTGAGTGGTAAAGGTGCTCTGTGGGCTATTTATGCATTTAGGTGTCATCTGGGGGGAAAAAAACAAGCGGATTGGACAGTGTTTACAACAAAACTGTCAGATCTCAGTGACACAATTTCATAATAACTTAAATTCACATGGCAGAACTCCCCCCTCCTCCCCCACATACACCCATACACATGTTGGTGTGTGAGCTCACACACACATACACGCAAACACACACACAGAATTCGGAAATTTCCATCTTGTGACTACTCTATAGAAAAGCAACCCTGAAAGAATAGTAACACTTTATTTTACAGGTCCTTTAAGTCTATGTAATTTCCTTTGACCTTTGTAGTTTGACACTAATTATACTTTTAATAAAGACACTGATCAACTGGTAAAACACCAAATAATCAATGTCAATTAAAAGGGAGGCAACCTTGTGTATATGCACACATTTAGAAGTAATAATCTTGAAGATCTTCATTTAAATAAATGTCTGTTAAGTCACTATCTATCGCTGAATGAGGTAACACAATGGTGATTGAGCCTATGGCCCACTGATGAAAGCCTTTGCATTTGCAGTATCACAGACTGGGTGTCTGTGGCGACTTTGGTGAAAAAAAAAATCACAAGCGGCGCCCAGTTAGTGACGTGTTTTCCATCACCCAGCAGTGGTTGGTCTGCCAGAGAGGGTAGGCGGAGCTAAGCGGCTGCTTTTCCAGTCTCTGCAAGTGTTGCGAGTAAACAGTAATCTACTATGGCTGAACAAACAAAGAAAAGATCGATGACTACAGATACAACTTCAAAAAAAAGAAAAACAAATTCTACGCTCAGATGAAGGCAAACTGTCTAAAAAGGAAAGCGACTGTCAGCGAGGAAAATCGAGGAAAAGAGTTACAACCGGAGCCAACCGTGGACGTCACACATGCGACACTGTCTGGATATCTGGGAAGTGTGCTCCCGCAATTACCATTTATCGCCATAGGTGTCACCAAAGAGAACAAAACTGAAATCTTCAAGATTACGACTTTAATGAAAAACAAAACGTGAACATTACCTGTATTTTTCACTATAATTCGCACCTAGTTAAATGTTTATTTAAAGCCAAGTTCTGAGGAAGTTTTAAGGAAAAGACAGACCTGTAAAATAAAGTGTACCAAAAGAACCACATGCCTGTACCATCAATAATATCAAAGCTATGTTTGGAGTCTGGAGTCTGCAGCTAATCCTTTTTTTTTTTTTTTTTTCAGACAACATCGTATGGACACAGTACAATTACAGACAGTGCTGTCCTCTGTAAATTCCTCTTCATTGTACAGTTAATTTACATGGAATTCATGTCGGCCCTGTTTCAGTTACTGTGAAAGATTGATGCGATACGAAAATACAACTGTTGAGAGTCCTATCAGCAGAGTACAACCTGAAAATGTCAAAGTAAACTATATGGTAGCTATTGTTCAGTACGTACACATTCTGATGAAGGTGCATTGTGTTTGAATAGTGATCGCATGTCCCAAAAACAACAGACTGCTTGTAAACACACACAAATCTCTTTTTTTGTTCAAGCTTGCCTAAAAAAACAAATATATTACCACAGGAATGTAAATCCCACTAACAGGGTGAAAATGCTTGAAGCCTCGCGTCACAAAATATCACATTTTCAACTGTTTTTACATTCAACTGAAATGTTGCTTTTGAACCTTCAGACCTGAAGCAGCATTCTCAAAGACTCCTTCAACATGAGTGAATAGCTATGGAAAATGATGGTTGTGATCCTCACTACCTGTGCTTGTTTTTTATTGTATTTATGTTGGTTGTAAAATCGTGAGATCTTAAAATGCCCCTCACTCTTATACAGATTTTTTCAGGTGTTGGTTCTAGCTGCCATAAGTAATCATGCATGTTGAAGGCTCTTCTCTGTGAGAGGATGTGTTGAAGCACCTTCACTGAGGAGGACTTGGTGCCTCTGATTGATAATCGTGCAGCTCCACCGGTCGCTCACCTGTGCTTCTCTCTAAGTTCGCTGGGCAGCGAGCTTTGCCGCTAACGTCGACCTTTTACTGTACCACAATCTGACCTGAGAAATGATACAGAAACCAAAAGAAAGGAACCATCATTAGACAACATCACAGCACTTTGCCTTTTGTAGAAAATAAAGACACCACACTCAGTCCCTTCTCCTGCCTGTTTGTCTCCACTGCCTCCCAGAACAGAGAGCAATCAAGTGGGCGTGGAGCTGAAACAGACTGCTCAGGGAGCGCAATCCACCTGCCCGTTTTATTTAAGGCAGAGTGTCCACATGGCAGCGAGCTGAGTCACAGCACCGTCAGCAGATCACACGGTGGTCTCGTACTCCATCACTTCTTTGGGTGTGCCCAGGCAGCGGTACTGAATCCTTGGCGTGACTGGCGCAGCGCTTTCGAGCACAAGGATGGTTTTACGCAGCCGGCGGTCGATGAAGTGAGCGTCCCAGGCGGGGTACTTCTTCCTGGGCAGGTCTATTCGAATGACCGGCCCCTCAGTCCTGGGTGTAAGGTTGCTTACTGGGGCCTGAACTCCCCGCGGGGGCCGTACCTGAAACACGTCTCCATCCACCCCAGGCCCCTGCTCTCTGTCAGACCCTTTAGTTCTCTGAAGGGTCCTGGGGGGGCTGCTGACCACATCAGGGGGGAGGCTGGAAACTGGTGAGACCAGCGCCTCCACAGGCACCTCCTTCTCCACAATGTAACCCCACCCTGAGACAGGGCCGTCGGGGTGCAGGAGACAATAATACACAAACATGAAGAAGGTGCCCAGAGCGTAGCTGCTGGCCACCACGCACACCATGATGACGGCGTAGAAGTCTGAGGTACGAGGGCCACGGTAAAGGTACCAGGCCGTCGTGAGCGCCACATTCTCAACTAACACAGTCAGGCTGTAGATGAGCATCCTGCAGCGGGTGCGGCCCTCTCTCACACTGAACCAGCAGAACACGTACACAATGCCCACCATCATGTTGTAGATGATCTCCTCCCACTTGGACATGCAGAAGTCTGTTTCGCCCTGAATGATCCAGAACGTCATGATGCACCAGTGCGCTACGATGAAGATGCCAAAGTAAAGCTGGAACACGGAGGCGAACAGGGCGAAGGCCAGAGTGCGGGCCCCGATAGTAAACAGGTGCCACAGAATCTGAACTATGACGGCCTTGTAGGTCATGGGGAGCTTGTCGTCCCGGGAGTCCCTCAGGACTTTCTGATAGGAGGCGATCATCCAGGCGAGGGATATCAGCGAGGCAGAAGCTGAAAGGCCTGCAGGACAGAGGGAGGGGGAGGGGGAAGGAGACAGAATGAGCAAGAGAAGTTAGACAGGATGGAGATGACTCCAGGGGAACTGTCTTACCGTTTACCAGCCAGGACACGCATTTCTCAGCTTTCACAGTGAGTCAGTATACACAGTGTGGGAGATGTGATTGACACATGAGGCGATTGGTCATTTCGGGGCACTCACCCTGAAGGGGCAGCACCTGTTTGGCCTGGATCATGATGCTGAGCTGCAGCACCAGCTGAGGGGCGCTCTTCAGGAAGGACTCCAGCAGACGCAGCATGCTGATATCAGCGCTCTCAAACATCATGCGCCAGTAGTAGTGACGGCGCTCTGCGTCTCTGTGCCAGCGGCTCTGCACGCCCAAATACAGGGCGTGGACATACCTGTGGGTCACATTCACAGTTAAAGTGAAGCAATGAAGTTATTGGATCCCTCCAACAATGTTCATACAAATATTTAGGGCTGTATGATGTGGAAAAAGAATCATGATTAGGTTTTTATGATTCAAGCAAGGTGGAAATTCATTTTTGTATCACAGTTTTAAATCATGTTGATATTATATTACAATACTATTAATGCTGTTCTATCGCACATTTTACCTTTACTAAAATAACTGCAGCCTCTTCAAATTCAATAATATTGTGATTTATTGCAGCTCTGCAAATATGCATTTAAAAAACACAAATTAAAGTCTAACACATTCAGCACGTTGGGATGCTTAAATATGGGAATAAAATGCCATAGAACAAAGGTTGAATTAAAATACTGTGCTGGTGTACAGCTGTCGTAAAGCGTATAAACTGTAATTTTAAAAGGTTGTGCAGTAATGTGGTAAATGTAAATACATGTTGAGCATAGGTTCCAGCCAGGCATGCACAGAAACATATATATGTACTATGGGTGGATAAACAGCAGTGATGTAAATACTCAAAGGTTAACAGGGTGTAACCTGGTAAGTAAGCAGGTGGATGGATTTACAGTCGCACTAATGTCATGTGAGGTAACATTAATGTGCTGCAGGTTATAAAAACAGCATTACGTTTTGCTAATAATGTGAGATTGGACAGAATTTTCGGTCTTAAGCTTCAAAAACTTTTGGACATCAAACAGAGACTCTCAGAAGTCATAACTCATTATTCCAAACTCTGAGAGCTGTCAGAAGTTTCTGCCAAAAAGCTGGGTTCTCGCTCCTCTAGGATTTAGATTAAACTGAAACTGAACTAAGCAGCTCTGTGGTTTTAATTTTAGTACGAGCGTCAGAGCGGGTGAATGTAGAGCTTGTCTGCGATCTCCCTTCAAATAAAATCAGTCAGAAAGAGCAGGTATGTGAGGTGAGCAGAGAGAAAAGACATCCCAATGAATTCCCTTCAGAGCTCACTGTTGAGATCATGAGCTCTGCTGACATGTAGTCCCACCCTGTCTATACCTGTTTTATAAGGTCCTTGTATAACACACACATATCATGGACCTGATGTAAGCCATTACCCTTATCATTACAAAGCACCTAAGTGTTTGAAAAGGAGTGCCATGGAGGGCTGAAGCTATAAATGTCTCAGTAATAGCCTCAGGGAGAAGGGTCAGCGGAGCCCTATGTCAACAAGCGCAGTGAACCACGAGGGAGTTTGTGTAACCCTTTTCTTGTTCTGGTTCCTGCTATACAAAGTGAGCCCAGGGATGTGACACACTGGGAAAATAGAGCACATATACGTGCAGTAATGAGGGTCAAAGATTCACACACACACACACACACACACACATGCAGAGCTTCATGGTGTGCTCTATATCAGTAACACAACCCCACATCTCTTCTCCTGTGCGCTGACATTTAATTCTACTAGCCGTCCCAAATTGATCCCTGTTCCAACCCGCCTATCTGTGTATCAGTGACGGATCATTCCTGAGTTAACAGCCGAGGGTAAAACACACAGCGGTAATCCTCTTAATGTGCAGACACCGCCGGTCAGAGAGCAGCAGCAACAATGAACGGAGCACACACACACACAAACACACACACACACAACAGCTTTAATGGCATTACCGGTAATTCTGTGCTGCCACAATGTTTTAATGTGCTCCTGGACAGACTCACACACAAACACACGCATAGAAGTCTCCAGGAGGAAATAAGGGATCAATATATATTACCCATAGGGCCGTCTAAAGAGGCAGGAAGGGAAAGACCACAGAGACAGGCACAGACACAGAGGCCTACAGATAAATCAAACGATTGATTTGCATCTGATTTCATCATTACACATTATTCGTCTTTCTGTAACATCCCAGTGTGTCTATAAAATGTCTCTGAGTATTTTGTCTAACCCTCCTCCCACCTCAGTTCAGCTGAATGCCTCCCTCTGACTGGCAGCAGTTCAACCCTGTCAAAACCCATCAGAGCACTGGAGGCTTGAGCACCACCGCCTCACCATCACCGACTGAGCAGCTGACCTACAGACCTACTAGCATCCATGTGAGAGTAATGCCACAGAGTGTACACGAGTTTGTTTTTCACCCTCAGAGCACGCGCCTGCTAATTAAACATGTTTGGGCTCAGCAGAGAGAGACAGACGTACAGTCTCAGAAGCTGCTGTGAGATTTGAGAGTATGGATTTTTAGAAACATAAAGAGAAGGAGCCCCAAGCTAAGAACTGAAAATACACTACACAGCGATAGGGAGGCGGTGCACACACATCACTGCAAATAGGAAGCAACTCTCATGACATTTATTCATTTTCTTCCGCTGTCAGGCTGCTTCTCGCCCAAAGCCCAAAACACAGAGGGATTTTTTTTATTTTTCTGCACAAGGAGATTGGTGGTGATGATTTTCCCGGGAGATGATTGACCTAAAAGCGCGTCAGGGGGCTACTGATGGGGGGCGGGGGATGAATGGGTGGAGTCAACTTCTCCCTTTTTCCAAGCTGACGAGAAACGTCAAACAATACAAAAAGACATTCTGGCATTTTGGGCACAGCCTTCCCTTAATGATTACATCTCTTACGAATTTAGCTAGAGGGAGGGATGCCGGGCTTTGGGGATGCATGTGCACAGAGATAGTCATACACACACATACACACAAACACACACAAAGGCAGAGGTAGATTGTGTAGTTTCCCCCTTCTCTAACATCACGTTTTAGTGTCCAGACTTACCTCCAGACCTGTGCCAGCTGAAAGATGTGAATGAGGGCCTGGAAGAGCCAAATGAAGACCCTGCAGCAGCCCCGGGCTCCTCCCCCGGTGCCCGGCCCCGGCAGCACCCCGGCCGCGGCGGTGCGGCCAGCGCCCCGCTCGCCGCTGTCCTTGGTGCTGAAGTCGCTCTCCTCCGCTCCCGACGCCGCCACCACGGCCGCCGCAGCCGTGCCGCTCTCGACGGTCTCCGAGAAATCGTAGGCGAACCATCGGAAGCTCAACACTTGCACGACCAAGGACGGGACTATCACAAAGACCAGAGTCAGTGCAAAGTACCAGTAGTCCCTCCTTAGGTAGTAGTCCGCGGCCAGCCACAGGTCTGAGGCCCCGTCCGAGAAGAAGACCAAAAGGGCGCACAGCGTCCAGCAGCAGTCCGGCAGGGAGTAGCGCTGCTCGGCGGGACGCTGCTGGGGAGGCCTCGGGTCCGACCTGGGAGGACACTCGGGTGGGATTTCGTTTCGTAGAGAGACGGGTGCACCATCAGATTTCGCGGCCATGTTTGTTGTAGGGAAGAGAGTGAGTAAGAGATGGGAAAATGATGGAAGGGGGGGAGGGGGGTCGCGTAGCCTGTCGGTCTGTATGCATGCGTGCGGGAGAGGGAGGGGAAAGGAGGCGGAGAGGAGGGCCAGGGTAGGTGGGAGAGATGGGGAGTCACCGCCGCTCATCGATCAGAGGTGATAATATAGAGAAATAGGATTTTAATGGCGACATAAAACCTGCAGGTCTGATGATTCGCCCCTGCATCAAAGGGGGCTTCAGGTGTCTGATTACAGCTGAGGTTATTAACGGTCATTTCCTGCACAGGTAGCACGAGCTCCACTTACAGAGCAGGACCAGTAGGGCTGTGACATGGTTCCTTATAATTTAAATTTAAAAGACATCTTATTTGTCGTGCATTTAACATCCCCCTTAAATAAAAGTACCATCAAAATAAACTTTAAGTATCAAAAGACTCATACAGGAAAATGGCCTGTAGTAAATTATATATTAATATACATTAATGGATTTTTGCAGCTGGTGGAAGTGGGGATAGAGTTTCAAACAGTTAATAAAGTTGGCTGGTGGTGGTCACCACCCCTTAAAACGCTACAAGATAGAGTAAATGTTCTGTATTACTTATTACGTAATTCTAAAATGATAACATTTACTTATCTGAAAAGTTCAGAGGGGAGTTCTCTCTCTGGTAGACTCAAAGAATCTGAAATGTGACTAAACCCCGACACACTAACATTATCTCTCTGTTATATTTGATCCATTTCACTGTCTCTACTTCCTGTTCTGTCATTTGGCCCCACTCTGATGCAGCATTATGTTCAAGAATCACAAAACAAATACTCACGTAAAGCACTCACAAACTGACATAGCTACCTTAATTCTCTATAAATTTCATACAACTCAGAAATTACTTTGGTACAGCGCTAAAGTAAGAGTTACTGTCACTGCTTTAAAGGCACATATTACAAACACATGTCTTTAGATGTCAATAATAAACACTATTAACCTGGAGTAAAGCTGTATAGTTTATACAGCCAGGCGTGTACTTGTGAGGTTTTTCAGTGAAGTGTTGCGACACCGTAAAGCGGCCTTTGTGTCTCACCCTCACACCGAGGTGAAGCAGCCGAGTCTCTTCTGCCTTGACCATGTGATCACAGTTTCTATTCTGCCTTCAGGTTCCTCTTTCTCGTTTCCTTCCCCTCTCTGCTCCAACCTCCAAACCTCCTCTGCTGAAGCTCTGGTGACTCTGGTTCAGGCTGTCATTTCTGCCAACAGGAAACACTAGAGTTACACTTAAAGCCTGTCGATGCTCTCCTGGAGGTATTGATCCACAGGCTGCCGGGAGTCCTGAGCGATACATTACCAAGTTCAGCTGCTGTCTGCTGCGGAGAAAACACACGAGTGACAGTCAAAGTGTTCATACAGTGCAGCTTTAGCTGACATACTATGGAGCAAAAGTTGTTGAAATTTTGCATTTCAGTTAAGAAAAAAAACAAGACCAGTAATAATGAAAATGTACTAAAATTTAATCATTCATAAAAGCTGGAAAATCATCTGTGACAGCAATATTAGAGTTGGTTTAGTACAATATATTTTCAGCCTCAAGACACAAATCAGAACCATTTCCCCCATCAGTCTATAAAATACTAATTTCCTTAGCTTTATTATGCAAAAATGGAAGTAGAATATATTATGGGAAATATGGAAGGCTTGCAGCTTTCAATAAAAAACAAAGTCACTTAGGAAAGATGTTATCTCATCAATACACATCCTGGTAAGTAGGAGCGAGTAACTTATGGACAATGATGCATCTTTGTTGACACGGTTAGTGCAGAAATGTACGAGAAGGCCAACATTTCACATGGTTTCTTTTGCAAACGTATTGTCACAATATGCCAAAGATTGATGTTACTTTTCATAAAACATTTTTAGTTCCCATATATGGATTTAATAAACCCATGGCCTCTTCTTTTACACTGATATTTCCAAAAGAAAGACACCATGGAGAAGAGAAAAAAGAAGAAACCAAACATAAACAAAAACAGTTGTCATCAGGCTGACGGTACAAAAAAAACAAACGTTGATTTCTTCGCCATTAAAAGCAGAGACGAGTATCTTGAGAGTATGTGCCGTCTCCTGCCATTTTGCGAGTGGTGGAGTATCTCTGTCAGCCTTTTTCAAAAAGCTCTGGAGAGGACTTGGAATGCTGGCACGATCCACTGGGAAACTGTTAATCATTACACGTTTCTGCAAGCAGGACAAAAACAATGTCAGTACATATTAAACTAGATTTACTGCCACGCTGCTGTATGCCTCAGCAAACCAGTCAAGTTGCAGTTTACATCTTTGCATGTGTCACAGAGAATGACGCTGGACGGGAAAACATTTGGAGTACTATCATCAACACGAGAGGAAGCGGCACAATCAGAACAGGAGGGACATAATCAGAGAACGTATCTCTTTCTCTCTGCACACCATGTGACCATTTTTAGCTTAAGTAGAACCAACTCAACGAGGGAGATTGTTGCATGATTGACTGCAGATAGCGTTGTTCTCTAAGATGGATAGAAAGTTGAAATAAACCAGTTGTAATAAAATCCTGTCAAGGGGTTGCTGAGATATCACGTTCACCAGAATGGGACGGACATGAGGTCACAGTGACCTTGACCTTTGATCACCAAAATGGAATCAGTTCATCCCTTAGTGCAGCGGGCCCTTTGTGCCAGATTTGAAGATATTCAGGAGCAATATAAACTTAAAATTATTATGCACAATTACCTTCTGTATTATGCACTATCTTTAAATTCATAATGCTGTGCAATAGAAGTTCTTACTGAGTTATAACAGTCATTACTACTGTCAGTTTAACTGCCACCAGTACTTTCTTCCTATTTTTATAGATAACTGTTGTAATAGTGTTTCTCCATAAGGCACTGTCTCTTTTGCATTAAGCCATACACTTTATATATTAACTTGTGTTCTGTATTTTTGGAGCTATCTGGTACTATAATTTCCTTCAGGATTAATAAAGTTCCATCTTATTCCCTCCAGGCCATCCTACAGTATCTTGACGCTGTCTGCGGCGCGTGCTTTTTTTCATGCCTTTAATCTCGTGCAAAAGACAAATTTCTGCCTTTTTCATACAAAAGTATTTGTTATTCTATAATATTCTATCCTTATTATAAAACGTACACCTTGAGGATACGTTCACAAACCAGTGGTTTCATTGAAAAGTCAGCATGACGTGATATTCACTGTGATGGATCATATATCTGAACCTTTAAGCTTCAAGTCTGCAGAGGGGGATTTTAACATCAAAGTGAGACGACTGTAAAGAAATGACTTAGAGATTTTTGGCCAGAATCAGGACAGTTGTGTAACACTTAATCTTTGCAATGCATTAATACTGTATTTGTGCACACATACATATGGATCCCAATCTTATATTTTCCTTTGCTTATATATTTATATTCTAGAAAGGGAGGAAGTGTCATGTGACTCAATTTCCCCCCTTAATGATCAATTTCTGATACAAAATTAAAGCTACCGTTCCAATTCTCCAACAGCAGGTGGCACCATAATATTTATAAAACGCTTTCAACTTGACAAATTAACATTAAACTGTTATTAAAAAAAGCATAAAATGAAAAGCTGAAGCCGTAACATGAATTGGAACAAATTCAGTTCAGAGTCTTTACCTTCTTCTTATAACCAGAACATCTAAAAACATGCTGGTGTAAGAGATGGAACCAAAAGCAGAAGAGAGCAGAGGGTTTCATTAACTTAATTTCCTTCCCTAAAGATGTACTCTCAAACGCACAGACATGCTTCTATGAGTCATTGCTTCAAGGATATCCGTGATGCTTTCAACATCCATTTGCTGAGTTAATCTTTTAAGTGCAACACAAAACATGCCTGCATCTTATCAAAATTAATGACATCACTTGAGTAATTACTGCAATGAAGCTCCCAACTCTCAGCGACAATCCAGCGCTCAGTGAGCAGCGGAGCCCTTCACGTGTTTGGAATAAATTTTGTTTCAACACCCACTCACCTGGCCCCGAGCTACTGTGGGAGGGCGTTTTAGAGCAGTGTGCAATTCGACTTCTTTTTTGTCTTCTTCTTTTCCATCGGCGTTTTTCTGTTGATCTGTCGCACCAGATCATAGAAAATCTACAACACAGGAAGTTTAAATGTGTCAGTGTTTTGCTTCAGCCAACGGAGACAGAAAATCTTCTAGGGAAAACTTACTGGTGCCATTTTCAGTAAATGTGTGAAATATGGAACTTTAAAATCGCTCCATCAAAACCAAGTAAATGCACACTCTAAGAAGAGGCATGCATTTTATGTAACTATACAAAAATATATGAAGAGATGAAGCTGCAACTACTAGTTTATTTAGTTGTGTTTTTGTTTGTCCGTCATCAGGATTGGAGAAAAACTACTGACCCTATTTTCATGAAACTTGGTGAAACGGAGCATCACAGGCCGAGGAAAAACTGACTCACAAAACAAGAACTATTTCTATTTACGTTGGACTAATGACCAGCTAAAACATTCTTCCTTATGATTAAGGGCGTTGATAATAAACTCGTGTTCTTGATGTTATTTTAGTCCATGATCATCTGTACATGATCATCAAAGTGTATTCTGACTTTCATAGATCTATGTTGAGTATCTTGAATATTTACACATTACAAGAGCATAATAAATGGACGGCAGAGTTGATGACGTTTCAGCTCTGCAAAACCATATTTTGACATTTAAGCAACATCACATGAGAGGGAGTGATGTACTGGAGAACATTACGGCTGTGATGCAGTCACAGATAATCACAGCCATACAAGCAGCATTTAACGATGTACAGGACAGTTAGTAGTAGATAGTAGTAAAAAGTAATGATCAACAACAGGTTGGTTATTTTTGAAAATGAACTTTTGTTGCCAAGCAACCCAAAGATTCTACAGCACTCTGTGTCTACGGGTTATCACAGACCAGCTACTGTGTGTGACGTACCTGTTTTAATTTATCATCAACCAGTGTAAGAAGAGTCTGCTTAATGTAGACATACACGGTCTGCTGTGATGTTAACTAACAGTTTTTAGAGCACCTGGCTGAGGTGGAGGGATACACAGAGTGAGAAGTCCCAGTGATGTTTCTCTCTATAACAGTAATAATAATAATACATTTTATTTATAAGCGCCTTTCAGGACACTCAAGGTCGCTGACAGTGTCATAATCCAGGCGCTTCAGCCTTTGAAGGAGGGGGGTTCATGGAGGATGTGTCATTCATAGCCTGTGTCGACCGTTAAAGCTGAACTGAAATGAGTCGGTTTGGTCTACGGAGGATTTCCTGTTTGTTTCACCAACTGTTCCCGCCCTTACCCTTGCGTCACCAAATGCCGCTCCTGTCGCCTAGCAACAGGTAGCTAGCAGGCTAACTAGCTAGCTAGCAGGCTAACTAGCTAGCTAGCATAACTAACGTTGAGTAACATAACCTGTTATTTTAAAAATATTTGTTTCAAGGGCCCTTTAATATGTGAATCACTAGCTATTCGATTGAGTTGAACCCAACAACTTTTACATTTAAGGGTTTATTCCTTTGCCACTTAAAAGTCCGCCATCTCGTTTCAATTTGCGAGCAATGAATGTTGGGATATGTTGGGCTGTGAAGGATGCACCCGATGGATCCTTCGTGGCCCGGGAAAAGCGATCAGCCTTCAAATACGGCCTTCGAAGGATGCAGCCCCTGGATTGGGACACAGCTTATATCAGCACCCATGGAATGCCCCTTATCCAACCAGATTACTTGGGTGGAACTAACTGTTGTATAAAATCATTTAACCTAGAAGCTGGAGATACATGGAGACATGTTTAGGGGTTTCATTCAAGACTGGAGTATTGGCCTTGACGGAGGTCTGTACTCTCAGTTGGGTGTCACACAAGTATGGGTGCCAGTGACCACCAGGGTTAGTGTCTCCTCGGCTATTGTTATCAGAAGTCCCGCCCCTTCTTGACTTAGATTAGCTGGTGAGTGAGAAGTGACATTGATGAGCACCACGGTTTTCTAAACGTCAAACTATTTCCAACTGAGCACAGCGACAAAAAAAAACAGCTGATCCCAAGGGAATATTTGCACTTAGGACACTGTTAGTGGACATAGACCCTCAGAGAGCCAACGTTTCACCTGTTTGTGTTTCACACATCTTTATAGACCAGCTCTTCAGGTTATGTGGTATTGTAGTACTTACCTCATTAACATTGATCTTTGATTTAGCTGAAGTCTCTAAAAAGGCACAGTTGTTCCACTGACGAGCCAGGTTCTGACCCTGCTCCTTGCCAACCACACGCTCGTCGTCCAGGTCACATTTGTTTCCCACCAGGATCATGGGAACCTGGTTGATTGACAGAAAAGTCAGAGATTAAAGCCTCAAAGCAACATCTCACTTTGTACAGCATTTCTATTCGTACACAGCCGAATATAAATGACTTGTGGTTTGAACAGAGTGCTTTCATCTCTGGTGCCTGTTTATGATCTTATATATTCAGCAGCAGAATGTTTTAGCAAAGAGAGCTTAAACAAGAAACATGCAATGAATAAATAAAGCACACGCTCAGCGTGCCGTATACCCTCTCTCTAAATTAAGAGATGAAGAGACCAAGACTGAAAGTGGCAGATAGCATCTAACAACAGCTCTGACATTTCCACCCTGTCGCAAAGTTCCTGCCCCCCCTCGCTCTGCCCTCTCTCCCACAGAGCCGACTCTAATGAGGAAGTGATGAACCTGAGAGGAGACGCCGGAAGATTATATAGACGAACACCAAAAGGTTATCGCTCTCTGCGCACTGTGGAGGCGCCTCAGAGATGTTACAAGGACCAGGATACATGAAGTTACACCATTTACAATATATATTCTAACACTGATAAATACAGAATGCTGTGTTTAAATGATGTTGCTTTCTTTAGATGATTTTGCATAACAACGTTAAGCATTAAGTTCTGGTTCTTTTTCATCATCTTATTTAATTGTGTCCTAATTTTACACTTCCAGCATGTTTCAAATTAAACGAATGTGTGGGTCACTGTAGATAAATGTCTAATCTTTACATTTTTCACATGTCTTAATGCAGATTTGTGTTCTTTGTTGTTTCTGTTTCCTTCCAGATGCGCAATACGTTTTCTCAATCATATCTGTGACCATGTCTGGCCAACAAAGGGCTCAAAGTTTGTTTATCAATGGTGAAATTACAGTATACCTGTCACAAAACCCATGACTTATCTGAAAAACTGCACTGTCATGAATGCTAAAAAGACCAAACTCATATTTAGATTTGCAAAGTTCATGCAATAACAATTACTCATGGACAGGAATTTAAAAGTAAAGCTAGTAAATAATATAGTCTCATAGGCTCGTCTTGTAATATAGTTAATTGACAATTTTTAGCAAGAAATCTGATAACATCAGTTTGTAGAAGGAAAGAAGGGAAAATGGACAGTTTAGTATTTTTTTGTTGCTCAAACAAGACATTCAAATAAAATGAGCAGATTAATAAATAATAAAAATTAGGGATGCACGATATTAGATTTTTTGCCGATATCCAATATGCCGATATTTTACAACTCATTTAGCCGATTACCGATACCGATATTTTTTCCCGCACACCTAATGGCAGAGATCATCAACTCTCTTCTGTATTGGAATTAGCGTACAGTATAATGGTGATATTTTATCACATTTGTTACAACGGTCGGGGTGACGGGTCTTGAGATGGTTAATCAAGTTTGTAGTGTTGAAAGACTTTGCCTTGGCTCCTCCTCGCATCACCGAAGCTGAGCAGTCATTGCAAAGAGCAGTTCTGCTATCTATTTTGGACACTTTGAAAAACTTCCACACCACGGACATTTTGGCTTCTAACTCTCTCATGCTGCAGGTAGACACACGTGACTCTCTAGAACTCTAGTTCTTTTTGGAGATGCATGGTTTCACAGGACAGCACCAACATGCAAAATCACCCCCTGATCAGTTACATGAAACATATCAGAACTATTATTTTTGTAACTTTAAAGCTCCTTTTTTGGTGTGTGTTGATTTTGGCGCCCCCTGTGGACAAAGCCGTACCTCTTATGTCTTTGCTGTATTTGTCCTGTTCATGCTTAATTGGTGGTTTTTAACAAAAAATCTCATCCTGCTTTCTTTAACAGTCATATGTATCACTCATTTTAAATGTTTGCCCTGGAAAATGTAAGAGTAACAAAGGCAGCATGCAGTTAATCGCTTCGTCTGACACCTACCCCCCCCCAGCGGTTTCAGGCATTAAAAATATCTATATAGAAATATTTAATCTTGTCGCTGATGGTCTGGTTTGCTTTTGTAGGTCATATAGAGTAATCAGGATTAATTTCAGTCTCTATCATAACCAGCGAAAAACTCCTCACAGGAAATGAGAGGAAAGATTCAGTACAAAGAATCTTGTACCCAAAGAGTGAAATTACAGAGTCTGCTGATGATGCTTTTTAAGAATGACTACTTGTTGAGTTGTCTCACGTTACATAACAAACAACTGTTAACTGATTCACTGAAACACCTGTTGATCAAAGCAATAACATGCTGATCGACAGTAGAAAAAAAACATGTTTTTATATAATGGTTTGCTTTTGTAGGTCATATAGAGCCATCAGAATTAATTTCAGTCTGTTTCAAAACTTTGCTTTAACATTGAACACATAAAAAAAAGCAGTTTGGTATGAAAATACGGTCATTTTGGGAGGGGATTCTGAAACCCATGGGTGAAATTTTTGGATATAATATTCCTGATGACCCCCGGTATGTATATCTAGGACTGACACCAGATGATGTATTAGGTAAAGAAGACATATACCTGTTTAAGATCCTATCTCTGGCGGCTAAGAAAGCCATTACAAGAAGTTGGCTGAGAGCTGACCCACCTGGACTGAGCCACTGGCTGGACATTGTGGAAGAAATTCGATCAATGGAACAAATGACCTACAGCTTACGAATCAAAACAGAGCTATATGCTGTAAGATGGTCAAAATGGCATCTCTATGTGGCAAAGTAGTGTTTACCCCCCTTGTATTTTTGTGTTTTTGTATTGATTGGAAAAAAAAAAGTTTAAAAAATAAAAATAAAAAGCAGTTTGCGTCATTATATATTTTCTCCACAACAATTACTGTTTGATTGAGGGACGACACATGAAAGAACATATCACACTTACTTCGTCAGTGTCCTTTACTCGCATGATCTGTTCCCGGAGGTCCTGTAGGTCGTTAAACGTCGACTGCGCTGTAATGGAGTACACCAAAGCAAAGCCCTGACCGTTCTTCATGTACAGGTCCCTCATCGCTGTGAACTGTTCCTAAAGACACAAGACAAGCAGAAAGAAAGGATCAGAGGCCTGTTTGCATTACCCCTCTACATGTGACGCTTGTGTCTAACTTTACTTACTGTTCCAGCCGTGTCCAGGATTTCAAGCATACATTGCTGCCCATCCACCTCCACTTGCTGTTAGAGAAAAACAAACAGGTAGATTTCTTATTGGACAAGTGGTGGCATTTAAACAGGCAATCATTGGGTTGCTTTGACAGAGTTAGTGCGTAATGCGTGTTGCTCAGCTCACCTTTCTGTAGGAGTCTTCTATTGTGGGGTCATACTTCTCCACAAAAATGCCTTGCACAAATTGGACTGTCTGAAATGAATAAATGAAACAAAGAAAAACATCAAAAAGGAGATTAGTAGTGCTAATCATTTGTCCAAAAATCTAGTTCCCCAATAAAAGCACATTTGGTGTAGGTTCAAATGTTCATCATAGACATTAATCTCTGACAAGAAGCCAGTTTAGTTTGTTAAAAAGGATTGTTTATATTCTTGAAGCTGGACCGCCCACTCCTTCTCTATTTTATCTATTGTTGTCTCTTATGTCACACCCACAAATAACTGATCTGCAGAATGAAAGCACAGTACCACAATGCAGTGTTCGTAGCACTTACAATGTATCTACAATTTTAAAGAATATATATATATATTTACTGCTAGTTTAGAGTAAAATTCAAGCACATTCAAGGCACCTAAAACCAGACTGTCAGAGCCTCCCTCAGCAAATCAATAGAAAATGCACCTTTTCTTTACTAACTGACGAGCAGGTACAGTTGTTGGCTAGCGACCTCATTGTGCATGCACATTAAAGGTGGGTCAATGTACCTACGGTCTGCTTTATATAAAGACACAATGGCTTCATTTCAAATACTAAAAGGATATTTGGTAAACATAAGTGAAAATCAAGCATTTCCACGAGTACATGATAATTCAAGCATAAACCTTTAAGACACAACTGTTAAAATCACACATTCACCAAAGTTTCAAGACTTTGCACAAATCACGTGTTTAAAAAGCACCCACTTATTGTAAATTGCATCATAATCATACTGTCATGAACATATTGACTCGGTTGTTGGAGCCGCTGAGCCGTCACTCACCAGTGCTGATTTCCCCACGCCTCCTGATCCCAGCACCACGAGCTTGTACTCACGCATGGTGGGCAACTTCACTGGACAGCACAAAGGTCTGTGACAGGACAGAGGAAGTGAGACAGAGGATCTTTGTGTCGTTTTAAGCTCTACAGCACTAGTTGTAACACAAGCTTTAACGTCTTCCAACTTCCACTGTTCAAATAAAAAAATCTGAAGAATTATTGTTATAAAGAAACATAACCACAAATCTTCTTAAGAGTGCTTTAAGCCTGCAACAGGCTAGTCTATTCTATTTGTAACCGAAGACTTTGTAACTCACAATGCACTAAGCTGATGTCAGTGTGAACACCCCGCCAGTACAGTATCTACAACAATAAAAAATTACTGCTGACATCACAAGATTAAAATGCTGTTCCTCTGCCAAAAAATGATCTCCCTTTCCCACCCACTACCAAGGGACTCCGGCTGTCATGACAATAAGGGCGCTGCCTTTAAAAAATACAGAAAACCAAGAAGAGATGAAGGAAACCAAAGACAGGCTCCTTAACTCCAGAAAATTAAGACCACAGTTTCATCCAGTAGTAAAACTTTGATCAAAGGATCGAAGTTTAAGAATAATTAAGGGATTTTATTGTGAAGTAAATCTGCAAAACAGGACCCATATGACGCAATGTGGAGCTGTGGACTCACAATAGATCCTGAAAATGAAAGAGCAGTCAGAAGGTAATGGTTTCAGTGCCCTAAATAACTTCATCTCATTAAGATTCAGAAGAAAGGCCACAGAGAATGACCTTTCATCAACTCCATCAGCCTGACACAGTTTAGACAGCGTAGGTGGCCTAGAAAATAATGGCAGCCAGAGGAAGTTTCACAAGCAGGAAAATGTTTAGGATGATGGGAAGATATTTTCCCCCAAAACAATATTATATCAATCATGGATAATCTTATTCTTAGTTTTATTTTAGTTATAGTAAATGAATAATCAAGCCCCTGACTAACATAAAAGGGGTTTTCTCCGAACTGAAAATGCAGATCACAATATTCTGATTACATGAAAGAGTAAACTCTTTATTCATATGGTGGTGTGTTTATTTTACTGTTAGAGTTTCCCTACGTTTAATTTTATTTAAATCACAATATATCACCTTACTGACAGTATTGCAATATATCGCAATATATGCACCTGTAAGCCCGGTATCCAAAGTTTCCAACCAGCCCTAATCTTAATATCACATTTTCTTCCAATTTTTAATGTGAATTAAAATAAAATAAACGAGAGACAGCACAACATACGCATCTTGTGCAGCTAATAATCACATAACAAAACTGTTCACAAACATGTACAGAGGCACACGTAGTGAAAAGTGCTTTGAGGTGTTTTAAATGCTATTCTGAAATGCAAATGTGATCTCATTTGATGTTCAAATGTCAAAGAGGGGGTGATGCACAGTAAAATCTCATTTAAAAACCTCTTTGAATCCAGCGATCATACTGTGGGATATTTGTCAAATGGTGTAACAAACAATACAAAAACCACTCTGTCACACTCGGGTGGCATTTGCAATTCTAACCACGACGTATGAAGCAGCACCAGAAGCCCACAGTGTGAGACAGGCACACGAGGCTCTCTACAAAGAGCCATTGTGATGACCCTCCTCTACTCAAGTGCACCATACAAACAGAAAATGGAGATCAGAGAGTGCACGCATGACCACTGCACTGAAATCATTACCAGGGCGTGGGGGGTGCACCTAAGGGTGATGCAAATGTGTGACTGATGCATTTGTTAGCCTAAAAGTTTAAAAGCATTTGGACAAACCGCTTTGTTTAAAAATGTTTACGTGGGTATAAAAAAACTTGCCCTCAATCAGATAACAAACCTAAGCCCGCCCTGATAAGATATACAGTTGAGCATTGCAAATATCAAGCACTTGAGTCGACAACCTTCGCTAATCTTACTCATGACTTTTTTCTGATGAGACCGCTTCCTTGTTGGGAAGTCACTGTGCTAAATGCTAATGATCCCTTTCTCTCACATTAATGATCAAGAAGTAAAAAGGAAACATGCTCTCTGACTCAGTAACTATAAAAGCCTTACACAAATGTACAAAAAAATAGCACATTGATGCAGTGAAACCAGATGAACCTACTGTGTACACGGCTGCTGCAGATGACAACTCCCTCTACATCTGGGGAGGATGGAGGTGAGCCCGGCAGATCCTCAGGTACACTGATGTCAGCGGGCAGGTGCTGAGAGTTGGTTGGGAGCCACAAAGCTGACTGCACCCAACTGTTCAGATAGGAAGCTGGTCCTGAATCAAACCAAATATCAGATTATTAGATAATATTGAATTATTCAAGAAATTCAAAGTTTTGTTATAGGCAAGAAAACTGAAGACATTTTAAGAGGACATTTTCACATTAAAGCTCCTTTGGGGAACTTTTGGTTTGTTTCAGTTGTGGACAAAGCCGTACCTCTTATCTCTTTGCTGATTTTTTCCTGTTCATGCTTAAGTGGTGGTTTTTAACAAAAAAATCTCTGCTTTCTTTAACAGTCATATGTAGCACTCAATTAAAATTTTTTTGCCCTAGAAAATGTAAACAAAGGCAGCGTCCAGTTAACCGCTTAGTCGGACACCTACCCCCCCACCAGCTGTTTCAGGCATTAAAAATAACTATATAGAAATTATCAATCTTGCCGCAGATGGTCTGGTTTGCATTTGTAAGTCATATAGAGCAATCAGGATAATTTCAGTCTGTTTCATAATCAGCGAAAAACTCCTCACAAGAGCTTTAAAACAGGAAATGAGAGGAAAGATTCAGTACAAAGCATATTGTGACTTAAGAGCGAAATTACAGTTTGCTGATGATGCTTTTTAAGAATGAACACTTGCTGAGTTGTCACATGTTACATAACAAACAACTGTTAACCGATTCATTGAAACACCTGTTGATCAA
The DNA here is from genome assembly GCF_022749685.1 of Semicossyphus pulcher. Lineage (NCBI taxonomy): Eukaryota > Metazoa > Chordata > Actinopteri > Labriformes > Labridae > Semicossyphus > Semicossyphus pulcher. The sequence continues at coordinate 25,804,793 of NW_027211637.1, forward strand.
AGCAATAACATGCTGATCTACAGTAGGAGAAAACATGTTTTTATATATTTATAACAAAGCTATATAATCTCTTACAATTCTGGCTAACTTGGATACTGAAACTTTTCTTCAGTTGAACAAAACCTACAGAATATCTTTACTCGTGTAACGGAGCCAGAGGGGGGCAAATGGGTTCAAACTTAACAGAAAAACACAAACATACCTCTCCTGACGTCTTTTACTATAACTTTTTAAAAGTCTGTCTTAAAAAACTGGAACTTAACAAGGTAAACGAGTAGTGCCATGATGCCGTTTGATACTTTAAACTCAACTTAACCTATTTTCGTGACAACTTGTAGCGTAGTTGGTTTCGAAAGGAAGGGTGTGGCTATTAGTTTCCCAATGCAATGGACTGTGAATGTTAACACCGTTTAAATGAACAGTCGAAGTCGGCATTATTCATTAGTCAACACAACTTAAATAGAAATTAAACGTTTAAGTTTGAGAGATCGCAGTCGCTTGAAAAAAGTAGGTTGATTAGCTTGACAAGTCAAATGTTAGCATTGAGCTAGCAACATTTGGTGATTGCTAGCTAAGGGTGTTAGCCTGAAAAAGATACGGGAAGCTGTGCGGCACAAACAAAACGTGAACAAACGTTAGCTTTGCAGAGAGAAAAAAAAGTTGAGCTCACAGTTTAACGTCAGTCTTTTCCTGACAAACATTAAACTCCATTTTAAGTCGCCTAACGGTTAACATAAGAGTATAGCTAACACTGGGCTAATAAGTTAGTTAGCCAGTTAGCATTAGGCTGAACTCTCATATCTCCTTTTGTATTTACTGAAGCGTGTAGGCTTTGAGACGCTTGTTGAATTTCCGTGTTAATAAACTTCTGTTTATCTGAACATGGAAGGTATACAGTCAGACATTAAAATACTTAAATCATGTTTGTATTGCCAACTCGTTAGTTAGTCATTAGCTGACGTTAGCTTCTAAATCTAGTCATCTGGGTTAGCTTGTAAGCTAAGCTAGTTTCTCACAAGAATTATTTCCCTACAGCGGAGCCAGAAGTCACTTTAGTGTATCGCCGGAGACAACTAAGTGTTTAGGGACTTATCATTTCAGTAATAAAGTCACATGCTGGATAATTAGCTATTTAATTTCTAATTTTACACAGGGGAAAAGCTTCTGAAGACTTACCGTGTTCCGCTATGTGTGCGCTAAATCACACTGGGTGAATGTACGGAAGGGTCGGGAAGGCAGCTACTGATTGGATCAGGATCAGCCAATCACAGCGATCCAGGTTAAGGCACAATTTAAACCTTTTTAATTTAAACACACACTTGCATTCTCTTTTTAAATAATTTATTTTGTATAGCTAATAACTGTGTACTGTGTAGGATAGTTTCTTCTGTTGTCTACAAGATATATTCAGTAATAGTTATAAAGATGAATGTGGTGAGGACCAGTACAGTGACTGTGCGCAGTGGGCACCAGCTGTATATGAATCCTCTAAAAACAAATGTCTGTTAAGTTACTATGCGCCATAAAAGATAATGAACTTGTTAGATACGAAATAAAGGTGGAAATAAAAACAGGAATAAATGAAATACATATAATATATAGGCTATACGATAATATTAAGACCAATAACAAAATCTAAAAGAATTACTGTAAACATTATCTGAACAGAATTAAATATATAATTTTTGCAGTTTAGTATAGTTGTGTATATGTATGGCACTTCAAGGAATCGACAAAATCAAAAGGGAAAATAAAAAAGGCACATTATTATTATACTGTAGTATTGCTACATTTTAAAGGCCCTGAATACTTCTATGACAACAAGGAAATTAAGTTAATGTATTTAAATTATTAATAAAATCATGAAGGATGATGCATTTCATGGACAAAGGGGGTGGATATTAAAAATAATTGTCAGCATTAAAAAAAAAGTTTTACTTCTACTGTGTGTACTATGGATGCTTAAACCCTGTTTATATTGTTGTTCAGGAAACTGCAGCATCTAACATCTCCAAAGTTTACATCTGATGCTCACACAGCCACACAAAGGAAAAGAAGACACACAGCACAGCAGCAGAGAAGGAAGCGCTGCGACTATGAAAAGTAGCACAGCTGCACTGAGAGCTGATGTTTGGCAGGTGAATTTTTGAGGTGAAGTTTGAAGTTGAATCCAATAACAAGCGCTTTGAAGCGCCCCAGGTGATTTAAAAGTTCTTGTGTTTGTTATAGTTTGGCAGTTTACATTTGCAATGTGATGGGATTTGTTTTTTTCAGAACAAAACCAAACTCTGAGGTTGTTTATCTGGCACCTATACAGTCCCACCTTTTTTGGTCTCTGTGTGATGTAATCTTAAACACAAGAACCGCACTTGTCTATGAGCTGTAGTGATATGATAAGGCACAACGTTTAGATCACCTGATGTTGCCGGGCAGACTGATATTCTGCACACAATGCACACAAGGGTGGTGGGATAATCTGCTGTGACCACTGTGCTTTTGAGGAGTCGTTACACATCTGTCTTGCCAGTGTTTTTTTTTGATCTGATGAGCAACAAAATGCATAAGAGGAAGTGTCTACAAGTGCTTTGCTTTAGCATGTTAGCATTGTCATTGTAAGCATTTCAGTACATAGCATTTAGCTCAAGGCACACTGTCTGTAGACTCTTTGTTTTATTACTCTGAGTACACATGACTGTTTTACTCTGGCCTGAGTGGAGTGTGCACTTGACTTGCTTGGTAAGGTAATATAACTTTTGTTCCTGAGCCATATAATTGAGGTAGGTGTGTCACATTATTGGCAGTATCTAAATACTTCCTTCAGTGGATCATCCACTTTCATATTGACACATTTCTTCTGTCATTGTGTGTGTTGAGCTGCTGCGACTGTTGGCATGACAAAGGCCCACATGAAAGGCAGCCAGCTGGTCACAGCCCAGTGACTGAATGGATTATATGAGTTATTCTTACTGCATATCTTCCTCATTACATGGCTAAATATGGACTTCATGACAGACATGAGGCTGTGCTGCATCAGATGACTTATGACTGCAATATCGCTTAATGTCCTGTTAAATGGGGACAATGTTGCCATGTTACTTTAATAAATGCATCTGCCCTTGTTGAAAACAAACACATTAAATGGTTATTACCACAGTCATAAACAGATAGGGAGCTTATAGATGACATCCCTGAAATAAAATTGGGAGTTAAGTAAATAGAAGTATATGCACTATCATCCTGCAAACAGACCCTATCAGCAAGCTTTTGTTCTGTGACCTCATTATGCAAACTACTGCCTGAGACATGATAAACCCTGTGTGCAAAAAAAACCCTGATGCCCACTAGGAGGAAATATGATGAGTCGATCTAAGGAGCCCTTCCATGGAGGAATCCTGACAGAGTGCCCTCTAGGGTGACCTTTCAGTGGAGGAAACTTCATGAAGTAACCTCTTGGGTGCCCCTCCATGGATAAGACGTATGGCAGTGCCCTTTAGGGTGCCCTTTCAATGGAGACTTGATGCAATGCCCTCTTAGGTGCCTTTCCAGCAGAGAAAACATAAGGATGTTTCCTCTGGGTTACATGCTAAATTAATTGGCCTCTACGTTCGTTCGCTGTGTGTTTTCATTACAGTGTCACTCACATACAACCAGTGTATGAAACTGTTTGTGCCTACTGGTGACAGTTTACTTTTTTGATTTCCCCTCACAAGTCAGTCGTCCATATTTCTCCTCGATGGTAGATCACATTCTCTGGTTTTTGTCATCTTTTTATGCATCCCCATCATTTGCTCTTTTCCGTCCTGGTCTTTAAGGAAAAGTTTGGAAAAGGGGCTGCAGAGTGGTGCAGTGGTTAGCGCTGTCGCCTCACAGCCAGAAGGCTGAAGTCTAGTTCAAGTCCTGGATCGGACGTAGGATTCTGTCTGTGTGGAGTTTGAATGTTCTCCCAGTGCATGCGCGGGTTCCCCCCGGATACTCCGGCTTCCTCGCACAGTCCAAACACATGCTCGTTAGGTTCACTGGTGACTCTTAATTGCCCGTGGGTGTGAGCGTGAAAGTTTGTCTGTCTCTATGTGTCAGCCCTGTGATTGATTGGCGATCAGTGCAGGGTGTCACGCCTCTTGCCTAATGACAGCTGGGATAGGTTCCAGTCCTCATGATCCTGAACAGGATAAGCGTTATCGATAATGGATGGATGTTTGGAAAAGCACAGGCATTACATTAAAATAATATTAACGAAGGCTCTATCAGCTTTAAGTTACTCCATATGCCATGATGGTGTGATCGTGAGCCAGATAGTCAGCAGACATCATTTATTTTAATAACAAAGGCTGAAAGTTTAGGTTTTAAATTTGTTCTTATCCTTCTCTACTTTAATATAAATTCCTCTCTATTATAAAGGTTTAGTTGTTACCATCTATCACACAATCAAACCATTCTTGTCAGTATTAAGTGTCTGTCAGTGTAATTAAGGTGCCTCAGCAGCCATAGCCTCCATGTTTACACTGTTATGACTTCCTCTTCTCGCTCTGCTGGGTTATGGCTCCCCCCTCAGTGAGAAGCAGATTAAGAGCTGAGTGTCTTAAAGGCTACCGTGCTGCTCATGTGTCCAAACACTTTCAGGTTGCAGTAAAGAAAAACTGCAGGTGGACGATGGTGATGAAACGCAAATAAGGAATCAATCGTTTATCTGTTTAACTATTAAGACAGAGAAGCGATCGATGAATATGTTGACTTCACATACAGGAAATGTGAGCGCTGAATTATGAATGTAGTTCTTTGTATTTGTAACACCGACTTTATTGATTTTTCACAGCTTCTTTCAGATGAACATAAAACTGCATTTAACAAGTTGGAAGCTGATTATAGCCATGATTGCAGTTACTATTTTTAAACGTTGTCATCTCAAATGAATTATGTTAAATTTTCTTTGTTCAAACAGATTCATTTGATCTCATTATCTAGTTAAAACCGAAGGCAAATTTACATCAAAACTGAATTCATAACCAATCAATCAGTCTGGCATAAATATGTAGTTTTGTTTGCCTCAGTCCAACATTAGAGCAGACCAGTTTTTAGACGCTAAAGGTGAGAGGTCGGCCTTTGACCTCTGTTTAATGTGCTGAAATAGAGCCAATTATAATGACCGAGGTAAAGGCTTTAAGCTTATATCGGTGCAACAATTGTCAACATGCCATCAACGAATGCTGGAACAAAGGCGCTCCTGATCTATGATAGATATTTTACATAATAAGAGGAAAAACCTTTTCTTTTCTTGTTACACTGGGTTTCTTATTGTGCTTTCTTAAGATAAAAAATCAACTTGTTAAATGCATTTATCTCCAGATTACAAGTACCACGTTAAACGACGCAGCTCTCGGCTTCTGTATAATCATCACTACACACCAGCTTTAAACACGTTGTCACTGTTCATGTTTGGTGGCTGTTTGGATGAAAAGGGGGAAACCTCCATCTGTTCGCGGCATTACTTTGACATGTTTTAATCTCTCTGACACGTCACTCTCTTTGCGCTGTGTCTTTTTAAAGCTCTTGCTGGAGTTGATCAGTGTTTGTTTTGGTTTTATGAGATCTGAACACTCGGCTGTAACAATAAAACTTGAAGATCCTTGAGGACTAAAAGCAAAACTAAAACCTCACTGAAAGCTGCACCAGCTGCATCTGATTCCTACATTTTAACAAGACTTGTAATATGACGAGGATTATCCTTTCTGCTCCCTCCAAAATATGGCTGATCAAAGACTTTACAGACTGACAAAATAGGAAATAATTCTTCTAAAATCATCCCGACAGCAGCTTAAGATCATTTTATTCTTCAGTAATTGATAACAGGCAGGCTGAACGATGCAGGCGACATTGTCCGTAGGAACTATTTTTCAGACCCGCCTTGGATGCTTTATCCTTCTACATGAATGATCCCTCGTGGTAGGACCTGCTGTCATTAAACTCCTCATGATCCTTACATTCACTTTTAAAAAGCAAGACAGCGCTTTACTGTGCAACCTGAAGCATTCAAGCCGCCTGAAGTCTTTGAAGGACATCTGCTGGTTTCTTTCCTCCTCTATGACAAGAAACTGAATATCTTCCGGGCGTGGACGAAGCAAGACTTTTAAGGACGCCATCTTAGGCTCGGGAAACTCTGATCCAATGTCTCTCCATTATTAACATTTTATAGACCGAAAAACAAATGAATATAGAAAATAATCAACAAGGAAAACAAGCATTAGTTGCAGCCTCCTTTATGCTCACATCCATGAGCTAAACTAAACCCTGCATGTTCCCTTGACGTCTGGTGGTTTCTCTCGACGACGTTCGAGTGAAAGGACGAGACTTCTCCATAGAACAAAAGGGCTTTTATTCCACAATATAAACTTGTAACATCTTCAGCTAACCCCAGATCCGTCTCTCAGTAACTCTCTGCTGGGTCACACTCCGTGGCGTCACATGTCAGCAGCGTCTCTGTCGGTGCTACATCGCCCCTCCACAGCTGTAATCCATCCACCTGTGTAGCTTTCTGTACATGACACCATCATCTCTACAGCACCAACACAACTCAGCGGAGATCAAGCCATTTAAGTCAATTCAGACAAAAATTATTGCTCAGATAAATAAACCTATTCTACAAAAAAAAAACAGGAATAATTATATTATTAAGATGCATGTACTAAACACTGGATCTCAAAGAAAGAATTGTAATAGTCATTTTTTGGGGGGAAAGTGTATGAAAACCTTGACTTGTGTCCCGTTAGCTCTGGTTGAACATGCAAGGAGATTCCAGAGACGATAATATTAACCCTCGATTAACCCTCGTTACCGGGTGTGTCGTGTTGTAAGACTCCTTTGCGTCGATGTAATGGAATCCCATGCAGCACACTTCACATCCTGTGTTTTTTTTTTCATTTAGACAACCACAAACATTTCATAAGAAGAAAGAAATATATATAATATATATATGTAAAAATACAAAAAAATAACTAAACATTATAGTTCTGGACAACAAGTCAAAGAGGAGATAGCACCGTTGTTACAAAAGGGTCGTACAGACAGGACGGGACGGGGACGGGGACGGGGGGTAACAGGATCAGTGACACATCCAGACTGGTGGCTCGAATAAACGGACTGACGACAGGAAAAAACTCTTCAGCCGTCCTTCAGGAAACAAAAAAAAAACGTTCTCTTCATTTTCTCATGTGTCCATCGTTCAGCGTACACCTGACACAAATGTAGTCCTCCTTCTCTGCCATCTCGGGCGTGACCCCCACGCAGACTTGGTGGAACCACTGGTTACAGCTGCCGTCACACTGGACCCAATCCACCTGCAGGCAAACACACACACACACACAAGATGTTTTCACCAAGAGGATTCAACCCTGACAAACAAGCTGTAATCACAACACTGACATTTTAATACTTTATACGTTTATATGGTGAAGTTTTTCTGCAGACAGTTGCTTATTTACACATCCAGCGATTACAAAGCTACATTACTGTTTAATTGGGGTCTCTCAGTCTCTCCCAGTTTTGGTCTCCAACAACTGACCCTTTGCGAAGCCCCTCCCTTGAAAGGCTACTGTCCATTCCTACGTTAGCAACTGTTACTAGATGGGGGAGGCCTGTGAAACTTTCAGAACAAGGAGAAATGCTGAGAAGGTGTGCATATGGAATCTGATACCCTCAAAGTTTAGAAGGGGGTGACGTATTTGTTGCTTTTCCCGAAGCCAAAAACTGGAGAGGAGAGATGTCGGACGTGGATTATAAATTGTGGAAGACAGTAAACTGGTCTCTGCTTGCAATTCCGTTTGGCCTTCGCTACCACCACCGATGATATCGGCCTTTATTTTACCACTGCATGGTTTGTGCCATTGTTGTAGCAAACTTGTACAGGGTTTTGTTGGACTTTCCTGTTGTGCCTTTAGCCCGCAACATGCGAGCAATATCTTGACGCGCTTTAAACAATATGAAAAAGTGGAATAATTTAGTTTAGCTAGCAACAGGCTTAAACACATTAGATAATTAAAGTTATAGGGAGTCATAACTAAATATTAGCTCAAAATAAAACAATATATCAACTTACCCTGCTGTGCAAGAACATCGTTTGAATTGTCAAGACTATTTTTCCAGAAATTTGCTATTATTTCCTTCGGAGCATCTCTCACTGTTATAGTTGAAAACGGCATAATATTAACATGCCAGTGTGAAAGCTTGACAAACATAGCAAAAGTAACCAAAGAGGGCAGGACGTAGTTAAGGGTCAGTTCCTGAGGGAAATATCTGTCTCTTTAGCTGCTAGATGCTGCACTATGTTCAGTCACATCATCATTATTGGTGTTTAAATCCAATTAAATTTGTAACATCATATTTGATCATGGCTCCCTGAAGTTGTGGGTTTAAAGGCCTCTGCAGAAAAATGGTATTTTGTGTTTTTCAGGAGGTTATATAGACGTTTTTCTTACCTCATCTCCCTCTGGCAGCTGACACGTCTCTGCCGGACACACAGCCATCTCCTCATCAGAGTCATCAGACTGCGAGAAGTCAGAGCGCGGCGAGGACGAGGTCGAGGTCAGCCTGTGCTGCAGGTTCTTTTTATTCATCTTCTGTCTCTTGTGAGAGTGCTTTTTGACCTTCTCCCTGTGCTCTGCGTCTGATCCTTCCCTCTCCATGTGCCGCTTTGCTTTCTTTTCTGAGCCGATCGCAGATTCCCTCGCACTGCTGACGCCATCCTGAAAATAGAAACAACACAAATTAAAGCTGGTATTAAAGCAGTTTGGAGGAGAGCTTCAATTAGTTCATTCTTTGCGACAAGTTTGTACCTGGTTGAGTGGCAGATTTTTTCCCTGAGAGTTGAACTGCATGTGTTGGTCACAGTCCGTGGACTCGTCCTGTGGTGGCGACATGCATCTGTTTGTGTGCTGGCTGCTGGCTCTGTGTAGTAAAACGTGGTAGAGGCTCTGGACCTCTGGCAGAGAGACCTGCAGGAGGAGCCCGTCCACCATCAGCTCCTCCAGATCCCGACTCAAGCCTGTCGCATAGAAAAACACCCAGAACATGAATAAAAAAATCATGAAGCATGTTTACAATCTTCCTTGTCAGATAGTCTCAATTTAAGAGACACTGACCCTGCAGCGGGATGCATCTCTGCTCGGTGTAGAAGACGGTCTGAGCATGGCTTGTCCTATTCCACTCTGGAGTCAAACATGGAGCCTGTATGAAAAACATCAAATCTCAAACTTAAAATCTGCAAATAATTTCAAATAACTGTGACAAAAAGTGCCAAAAGGAGAAGAAGGATGACCTGAGAGTTGTTGTGGGTGTCATGGCTAGCTGATGCCCAGCGAGTTAAAGTGGGAGGAGTTCCTGGTCTCTCTTCCAGTTCTGGAAAGTCACAGGACTGCGAGCTCTGCTGTGATTGGTGCTGCCAGTTAACTGTCCTCTCTACCAGATAGTGCAGAGCGTCGCCCTCCGGCAGCCGCACGCCCAACCGCCGCAGAGACGTGAGCAGTGAGAGGGCTTTGTTCAAGGGCGGCTTTTCTGATCGCTGGCACTGCGGACAGAGCCACGGCTGTGTTTCGCAGGAGTCTGACGGGTCTCTGACACACACGCTGTGAAAGGCGTCCCTGCAGAGTTCACACTGTAGCATCGCACCCATGGGCGCCTTCTGACAGACACACACCTTCAGGTCCATGCAGTCTGCTGTGGGAAGGAGCTTTGACTCATTTGCTGCCCTGAGATTAGAGAAAGCCTCCATCTCCCTCGCCCGCAGCTCCTCCAGAGTTGCCATCTGGTGAAAAAACAGACAGTATGAGTCAGAACAGCTCTTGATAATGAGAGCTCATAAGTGCCCAGTGCTTTTATGCATTTATCTTTGTAGGCTTAGAATAAACACACTCACTGCAGAGGTAGAATCCTTCGTCTCTGAGAGCGCTTTTTCCACATCGCTGAGAGTGTTGAGCCGTGGCGTTTTCTTTTTGTTACTCTTAGGCGATTCTTTTCCTTTCTTCGCCTTCCTCTTTGGAGAACCCACATTTCCAACTTCACATCTTGGACACAGGACCTGTGTTGAACAAAACAACACGCAGGCTTTTGCATAAGCAGGTCCAGAAAAGGCCACCTCCTCTTTTTTCTTGTTTGCTATCTTTACACGCCAAGTCTATTTTTTACCAGAGCAGCTCACTTCTCTGAGGCCTGTGCAGGAACATATGGTATAAAAGCTTTACATCTTTACAGCAAAGGAGGAAGGAGCAGATTCACCTTCTCATCCAGCCATCAGAAAGTCAGCATTTACAACACCCTACACTCTTTATTAGCCATCATTATACCTATGATTCTTACTGACTGACCAGTGACAAAGCAAAGCTATATTTCACGTTTGCAGTTCGTGAGAGAAAGAAGATTAAAAGCAGGAGAGGGAAGGAGGGAGACAGTCTCCAAACCTCCAGCTCGCTCTGATGATAGAAACTACTGAAAAAATACTTATGTTGTTAGAAGGAACAAGTAAGAAACTGTGATCTAATTGTGGATAATAAATACTAAATGTTATGTTAAGGTATGAAAACAGCTCATTCACATTTCAAATAAGTGATCACGAAAGCAGTCATAATGGAATGACCTCGTGGGTTACATTTTGCATCCTCTGTGGGATTTTACCTCCAGTAAGGTCAGGGTGGAGTCCTTCTGAAGGAAAGTAGCAGCAGCAGATTCTTTCCATTCTTGCACTTCCACCATTAAAGACTCGAGCCTGTCTAAAGGCTCCAGGTGGACTTGGATGGCTTGTCCTCGCAGCACCATGTCAGAGAGGCTGTCAATCATCAGGATGCAGCCACTAGCCTGAAAAAAGTATTTAGTTATATCAGTATAACAATCCAACATGAACCCACTCAGAGAATAAGTCACAAGCTGTCATTGTGTCCTCACCTGAAGCTCCTCGGCTTCCTGGAGCCACTCTCGAGCCTTTCTGATGGAGTCTTTCAGGAGGAGACAGTTGGGGAGGTAAGCGGGGATGCCGGAAGCCTTCTCAGCAGCAGCACTAAGAGTCTCTATGGAGTGTGGAGGTCTGTGTTGGGCAAGAAAACACAAATGATACACTGTTGGTATTAAACTAACACAATATCTGCATCACAAACAAAAAGTGTCATGGCGTCTGCTTCGGACATCTTCACAGGAAGTTCCTTTTTTTAAACCTTTCAAAATGTGCTGCACACACTTTTTTGTGATAAACAGCAGAAATATTATAAACCAAGAGTCTTAATATGGAGAACATCAGTGGCAAAACATTAGAAAATAAAACTATAAACAATATTTTTAGTGCTGTGAAACCCAAACTTTAAATCTGCAGTAAACTGAGCATGATGACAGAACATAATGTGTTTAAAAACCTAGACATTATAAAATAAGCCCCGAGTTTAAATTAGTTTTCTTCTGAAAATCCAGAGAACAGATGCACATTCCTGACAGCCATGCTATTAAAGCCTTTCTAGAAGCACTTATGACCGTTAATACTGATCAGCACTGAGAACCAATGGAATGAGGTCAGAACTAAGATTAATGCTCACTTTTTGTTGATCTTGTTGAATATTCTAGCAGCAGCATTTTGCACTAGCTGTAATTAAAATGAAGCAAAATCAGGAGCACTGACGTAGTGTTACATTAATCATTACAATCAGTGCTGAAACCTGGACAAAAAGTTTCAGCTAGCATACAAAATAACATCTGAGAAGTAACTTGTTTTTGGTCCTTCTGTGTCTTGTTGTAGTTGTTTTTGGATGTTGTTCCACCCACTTGCTCAGACCCTTACATCCGTGGTTCTCAACTGGTGGGTCGGGACCCAAAAGTGGGTCACAGAGCTGTTTTTAAGTGGACGTGTGCTTGGAAAAAAGGAGTTGCGGAAAAAGTCAATGCTGCGCTTTTATTTTGAAGGACATGAGTTTCCTTTGACTTGCGTGCAGTAGTAGTGTAGTTTAGTTATAGTCCATGTATTCACTGATTGGGTAATCCAGGCTACAGTTACATTCTTGAAACTTGATGAGCAGACAGAAGTTGCGTTTATGTTGCAGTTTTTAGCATATTTCTGCAGAGGGAATATTTTCCTCTTATGCACTGCCACCATGTTGGTGACTATTATACTTTTCTCTTTTGTGATGTTTTGTTTTGTCTCAGGTCCAAACTGCACCATTTTTCATTAAATAAATTTCAGTGGCTGAAAAAATCTTTTGGTCGCAATTTGTCATTAAGGAGGCGGTGGTGGGTCCTGAGGCAAGACCAGTTGAGAACCACTGCCTTACATCATCATGAATAGGTCAGTGCTGCCCTCACCTGGCTTTAAGCAGGCTGCTCGCCTTGTCCTCCCAATGCTCGGACACAGTGAGCAGCTCCTGCAGGCGTGCCATGGCTTTCTCCACGGATGGATGAGGCGCCAGGCCGACTCCCTGGTCGATGAGCCTCCTCATGGTCTCCAGAGTCAGGGTAGCAGGCTGAGCGCTGGCCTGCTGCACCCCCTCCAGCCAGCGCGCCTGCTCCAGCCGCACTCTCAGGCAGGGCAGCTCTGGAAGCTCCACGTCGAAGTCGAAGCTGACGTCCAAAAGGCCGTGGATCTCAGCCACGCTGGGGACCTCATCTGCCAGGACCTTCTCACTGTGCTGCTGGAAGTCTTCGATGCGATTCAAGAGTTCCTAATGAAATACATAGGCAGTCAAAACAGACTCTTTTACACACCTGATAACTTCAAAGTCACATAATATATTATTCCACAGAAAACTATGATGTTGTCTAAAGTACAACAGACTCTACTGACTTAATTGCAGACCAATAACAGACAAGTTTTATGTGTTAAAATTATTCCTTTTTTTAAGTGATGAGTGTCACAATCCAGACTGTCCTTGTTCTGTTTAAAAATGTAACCTTAAGTTTATCTAAAGGTATTACTAGGCTTCAGCAGTCAGATCTTGCTTAAAAACCATGAACATCTCAAGTCAGTGTTTTTAGTAAGAAATTCTGCTGGTTGTGAATCAGTCCCTTAGCCTCACTTTAACCTTTAATCTGCCGACACTGTGTATTTTAAGAACCTGGCCAAATTTGTGCTAGCTCAGCTGTCACTCGACGTTTGGTTTTAGGTTGTCACCGCGGCTCAGTAATTGCTGGAACAACCAATGACGGCTCTCGGATGACTGGATTTCTGGCATTCCAAAATCCTTGTCGTCTGTCTTGCAGTTTTAACAGCTCCACAGTTTGACTTCCCTCATGGCTGCTGTCAAGACGTCTCTTCTCAACTGTCGTTAACTTACAATTTTCTGGCTCGACCTGTAGTCTTGACTGAGATGTCTGAGATATAAAACTGAACTTTGCAACTCAAAGAAAGAAAATTAGTTACTGAACTGCACTGACTAACTGCATTTTCTTTCAACGTTCCTTATGTGTCCCATAAAAGGAGTGGTGAGGAAGCAGTCTGTTTTTATGTCCCTAAACTGTAGAACTCACTGCATCTGTATACAAGACCAGCAAGCTCTCCGTTTTTAAAAAGACCCGTCTTTCAAATCTGGCTTTTAGGTTGAGTCATGTATTGTTCTCATTTTTTCTTCCTGGTGTTTATCATTTTATTTGAATTTGCATTTTTATTATTGATTAAACTAAAAATCTTATACCTTTGCTAAGTCCCGCCCCCCTTGGTTACTGTTGCTACCCTTTTCTTTTGCACCGGCATGTAAATATTATGCCGTTTTCAACTATAACAGTGAGAGTTTTCTGGAAAAATAGTTCCCAAATATCAGAGAGAAGCAGACCGACAGTAGAAAGGACTACAACACTGATATGAAAGCTACACCCACAATTTAATTTGTCAGTGGAGTGTCGAGAAAGAGGAGGACATAAAAATCGAGGCAAAAGCTCACCGGTCACAATGCAAGCGTCAGGCAGCCCACGCCTTGACAATTCATGTTAAAGACAGTCATATACAGGGACAACAATGTTCTTGCACAGCAGGGTAAGTCAATATATTGTTTTATTTTAAGCTAATGTTTAGTTGACTCCCTATAACTTTCATTATCTAATATGTTTTAGCCCATTGCTAACAAAACTGAATGATCCAACGTTTTGTTTAAAGCGTGTCAGGATTTTGCTCGCATGTCATGGGCTTGATCCATACACTGGATCTCCTCAAGGCCCAACAGGAAAGCCAGACAAAATCCTGAACAAGTTTGCCACAACAATGGCACAACCCAAAGGGTGGTAAAATAAAGGCTGTGCCGATATCGTCGGTGGTGGTAGTGAACAGCAGAGAGGATCCCATGTTGAGACCAGTTTACTGTCTTTTTTAACTTTTAATCCATGTCCGACATCTCTCCTCTCCAGTTTTTGGCTTGGAAAAGCAAAAAATATGACATGCCCTTCTTAACTTTGAGGATATTTGATTTCATATGCACAGTTTCGGCATTTCTCCTTCTGAGAAAGTTCTGAAGTTCTGAAAGCTTCACAGGCCTCCTGCGCCTAGTTACGGTTGCTAACGTAGGATTGGACAATGGCCGTTCAAGGGAGGGGCTTAGCGAAGGGTTGATTGGATTTAAAAAACTGTTATTGTTTTATTTTTTGAAATAAAGTTGAGTTTAGTTAAGCAGAACAGACACCACATTGTTTGCATCCTTAAGTCACCCGCAGCTCTATATTTTCCCATTTCTTCTTTTTACTTCACGTTTTTAGTTCAAGTTTACTGAGAAACGCTGCTTTTGCTATTTTTGTCTACACTGATGAAGCAGCTGCCTTGTTAGCGTAATCATGTTGTCTCCACGTTGTGGACGCTCGATTTTTCAAGTACAGTGCGATGTGATGATTGCTGATTTTTCTGCGGTAAAGAACACTTAAAGGGTTTCCACAGCTTACCTTCAACAGGGGGGCTTGAGGGAGACTGCAGGAGAGGTTATACAGCTGCCTCACAAATGAGCGCAGCTCCTCCACAGTCAGCTGGCTGCATGATTTCCCATTTCCACACCGATACCTGAGGGAGAACGTCCGATGAATTAAAGAAGTGAACCCCATTAAGGTACTAATAAGATTTCCTGACTTGAGGAAACACGTAGGGAAATGTGAAGACAGCTAATCTATAAACCCATCAGATGTAGTAGAGTGTATTAATCCTACCTGGTCTGCCTCTTTCCATTTAATAGCTGCTGCGCCACAGAGGAGCACTTCTCCGCATCCTGTGTAACCAGACGAAGACGACGCAGCAGGTCGTTGTCGGGAAACAGCTTGGACTCTGACTCCGCAAGAAGGGAGCGAAACACGGGCAGACCTGACGAGAGAATATCTGATTAATCACAGTCTGACACATAAGAATAAATTCACAGTTTAAACAACCTGCTTCCACCTGTGATGGTATTGTTCTGTAACATTTACTGAACAGCTACACACATGGTTCAGCACAGTCAATGTGCTTATAACTTAAATCACTGACAAATACTAATGCAAGTCAGCCCTTGTTGTTGTTAAACTCAGTTAAGTTTTGGTCTCAACAGTGTTTAAATGTCAGATTGAAAAAGTGCTGATAGTTAAGTTTTACTGTTCAGAGGAGCTCCGACGAGAAGAAGATGAAAACTAGTCAATCAGAAGAAAAGGTAGAGCTGACAAATTTGTTCACTCAAAACTAAACAGTACAGGTGAGAAATATAAACCTCTATTCATTCCTCAGTTTGAAAATCCTTCCATCCTTTCTTAGTCTCTTCTCGTCTTAGTCCCTCCTACGTGAGATGGGAGCGGAGGAGGCGAGGAAGAAACACAAAGAGAGGAATCGAGGCACTGACATTTAACAGAATGTGACATCTGTGCTTCGGAGCCGTCTTTAAAAACAACATCAATTAAATATGATGCATGGCACAGGTTCAACGTCTGTCTTACGTCTTTTCCTAGTGTACTGCTGTATTTCATGATCTCTGTTAGATGAGCATAACAGCGTTCAGGAAAACGTATACATTTACTATTCAATGCAAAAACACGGCACGAACATCCATCCATCCATTATCTATATCGCTTATCCTGTTCAGGGTCGCGGGGGGCTGGAGCCTATCCCAGCTGCCATTGGGGGAAGGCGGAGTACACCCTGGACTGGTCGCCAGTCAATCACAGGGCCGACACATAGAGACAGACAACCTTTCGCACTCACACCCACACCTATGGGCAATTTAGAGTCACCAATTAACCTTACAAGCATGTCTTTGGACTGTGGGAGGAAAATTGAAACAATTCTGCAAAATGTTGAAAGTTGAAAACAGAAGTTGAAAAATAGCTGCATGCTTTGGGAAAATATGTTGTTTTTGTAGTAACAGAGTTTGTAAGCAGGAAGTATTTAATATGGCTCTATGGTTTGTTTTCTTATCTGCTCTTGCTGCTTACCTTTCTTCTTTTCCAGTTTAGCCTCTAACGTCTCTGAAACAAGTGCGGCCCAATCATCGTACAGCTCAGCTCGCTGCTTCACAGCGCTCATCATGGGGAACAGGTCGTCCAGTGTGTATGTGTAACTGCAGGAAAGATCACAACACTAAATGTAGGAACAAATAAAAGGCACAAAAATATAATTCAGGAGGTTCAGAAATGTTTAGAACTGAATACACAATACACACTTAATCACTGACAGACAGTATTCATGTGTACACAACCTGTTAACATGCCTTTGAATCTGCTCCAGAGGGACTTACTTCAGTGTGTAGTTGGTGACGGGGCAGGAGCAGAGGTCGCTAATGTGGTGCAGACAGACGAGTACTCCTGGGCTGCAGTGGCACGTGACAGCAGACAGGTAGCAGGTGGTCCTGCACTTGGTACACTGCCGCTCATCATCCTGGAGGTGATCATATTTAGCCTCTTTTGAAAGGAACACGCCCTGAAGGTGTGGGACAACAATTTACATGTTAGAGGCATATCCAAGAAGAGAACACAATGAGCTTGTTCTGTGTACACTGTGTTTAACATGCAAATGTTGGAGATAAAGCCGAACACCTTGCACTGCTAGCTACAAACAAAACACTATGACAAACTAATGTATGAATTTACACACTGAGAAGAACTTTAATATGCAGAAAGGTGATTGTGCTCAAATATACACTTTGTATTTTTGCTAGATGGAAGAAAAGATCAAGTGAAGAAAAAACAAACTTTAAAAAAATCTATATAATACACAGATTCTGTATTGACCGGATAAAAACATCCATCCTACCATTTTCTTTACTTTCTCCCTCAGTTTCTGCTCCTCTCGGATCATGGCCACCATGTCCTTGTGGACAGCCGATGCCAGGACCACATCGAGTGTGTCTGCTTTGGAGGCCATGTTGCACACCATCTCATCGTGGGAGAACACATTGTACCGGTGCAGCAAACGATAGTGGTCCACACACTGCCTGCCCAGAGGCATCTGGAGTTACAGAGAGGAAAGAAAACTGCTTTAAGGACAGTTCATGTGTTGAATCCATAAAAAAAGTACTGAACATATGGTGAGACATACCCAGTCCACAGTGCAGAAGTTGACTGCCTCAGCGAAGTTGAAGCCCTGATTGAAGCCGCTGTGGTAGGCTCTCGGAAACGTGATGACAAACTCACCAGCACACTGGTTTGTTCTGTAAATCTGAGAGATAAAAACATGATTTATGTTCTTATCAGAGAGACCATCTGTTTGTGAAAATATCAGCCGTGCATTACTGCAGATAGTCAACATCAGCACATGTGAAAAAAGCTACAAATAAACATACTGGGACTCCGTGGGCCATCAGGGTGTTGGGGTTCATGATAGTGACCAGCTGGTGCAGCAGGTCAGGCTGAGACTCAAACAGCTCCGGAGCGAGTTTCCTCATCACCTCCTCCAGCTGTTCTGCTGCAAAACCAGGAGCTCCGTACCAGGTTTTGGGCTCCCCCCTTGTAGTGAAGAAGACAAACATAAGATTTAGGAAATTAAACAAGTATAACAAGGTCTGGATCTGATGTCAACCATCACATCACTTTTTTTTTCTTAAGTACCAGTGCAGGTAGTTGATGGAGTAGCTCCAGTGATCCTCTATGTGCCAGCAGAAAGAAGAGAAGCACATGCCAACATAAAGCCACGGCAGCGTCATCCCACAGATGTCAGCTGTCACATGAGTCAGCACAGAGGGGTTCATCATCGCCAAGTTGTTCAGGTTCCAGCCACACTTGAGGTATTTCTGATAGACACAGAGCATAGATAGAATCATTTTTATTACATGTGGACATGTACGTCTACAGTACGTGTCTAAAGTTAAAGGAGCAATTCGCCCCTGTAAAAAGCCACTGTCAGTCAAAGCTGGTGTTCTCTGTAATTGATAGTATTTGAAATTGGTGCCATAGCTGTGGAGAAAGTTTGTGGTTTCGCCCATTCTACATTCCAACAACACCCAGCGTGCATTGTGCCCCTCCCTCTGAAATGAACGGCCAAGCGAGAGACGCTGGAGTGAAATACTAACGTTTCGCTGAAGGCAGTGGCTCAGAGCGGTACAGAATCCAAAATACGACGAGAATATACCAGTGGATCGTCTAAAAAATCTTCAGGTCCGCAGTCCACATTTCAAACCTGATGATTTTGAACGAGACATCGGAGGCGGGCGTCCTAAATTGAGGAAGTGTAGCTTAGCGAGCTCCCTGGCCTCCGCCACATGACGCATTTTACGTAGTCTGGCGGAGGTTTTCCAGGGCCCATTGGAGAAGCGGATAGCGTCCTCCAAAGTGAAATTGCTTTTTTTTCCCCTACCCTAATGGCATTAGCTCTGCACAAGAGCATGATAGGACTGAGGTAGAAAATCGGCAAACTGGCCCTTTAAATGAGGAATGAGTGAATCTTTGGGGGTTGTGTGATGCTGTACCTCATCAGCTGGTGAAACCTTGAATTTCCCATTCGGAATAGGAAATCCGCTCCCAAACTCCTTTGAGGCAATATCAGCTCCGTATTCTACAGTAACGTCCTCTTCGATGGCTCCAACCAAACGCCAGAACTCTTTCTCCACCAGCTCTGTGGGTACCATCTGTAACGAATAAGAAGAAGACATAAGGTCAAATCTGAAATACTCACAGCAGAGGAGACTGACAGACAGATTTTGAAAAGCGCTCCACTTACATGAACAGGCATGTTGAAGTAATCAGATTTGAAGGCATCAGCCATTTGTCCAAAAGCACGCAGGGAATAGTCTCTGTACGCTTGTTCAAAGCCGAACGCCTCGTGAGGTTTGTTGCATTCCTAAGGGGAAGATAAAAAACATTTGTGAGTAGCAGACAGACTTGTTGTTCTCGTTGTTTGGATAACTTGCAGAGCTCATTATTCAAGAGCCAATTTGCATCAGATTAAAAAGACACTGCAGTTTATTTCTCACCTGAGCCAGACACTTGGGGCACCTCCAGTCTCCTTTGGGGACGTCGTGCAGAGGAGGGATCAGGCAGAAGGTGTGGTAGCTGTCGTCACAGCCGTCACACAGCAACAGCCGGTCTTCTTCTCCCCCACTGCCACACACCAGACACACGACCAGATCCACCTGAGGACAAAGGGAGGAGTCTGTTACGATTCTCTTTAAGAGTGACTGACAAAGCATCAAAGTAACAGAGTATCTAAAAGACATTCTTCCATATAGATTCTTTTCAAACTGGACCTCTTATGGAAGTGAAAGTGAAACATATTCTTGCACATGTTGTCTAATTAAAGGCCTCATTTACACTGTACAGCCCATTTACACAGCGAAACAGACCAGATGAGATTTAATACACTTTCATTTAAACTTTGCCACATATGAGCACCTGGGCTGGACATATTACCTGGTATGTGATTGGATCTGTAGAAATCACTGGAGCCGTTGTTTTTCCTTGTTGCTTTAATGAGACAGAAGACAAACGGCTAATTTCAGTGTAATTTGGTTTTTGCAGCAACTTTAGCTGCCGGTTTTCACAAGAATGGAGGACTCACATCAGGGATGAAGAAATCAGACTATAGTAACCTATTTCTCATGGTCATCGTTACACTAAGGTTGAAGTGAAGATAACACAGGCCTCTAGCAGAGAAAGCCGCCTACATTTGGCTAGAATGTATCACAAACCACTTCCTGAGGTGGTTTCAACACTGAGTTTTCACTCTCTGTCTTGAATGCGTCTTTCATGCTTTTACATTTATTTTAAGGTCAAACAGCAATCCAATCCATGCAAGACGCATTAAGTGAAGGGTCTAATTGTTCTTATTTACTTCTTTTTAAAAAAAATTGTTTTGCAATCACATGTACTTATAAGTCAAGTTAATCTCATGTTCTCTGTGCGTTGTATGGGTATAATTGTGGAGTCCAGGAACACTCGAAAAACTGCTGAAGCAAAAGCTACGAGGTCCCACTAAACCAGTTTCAATGAAATAAGGACATACAAGATATTATTTTTTACAGGGTTTAATGTTAAATGATTAATGCTGAGCTTGTACTTATGATGACGCATTAAGTAGACTAGCCTATTAATTTTTGATCAGGCACTTGTTTGACATACAGCCACATCTCATCCAAAGAGGAGAAAATAGACGTTTCTACTCACCGGACTCAGAAGGACAGGAGGGATGAATTTCTTGTACCGTGACTTTGTTTTCTCAGCTTCAATTACTGGTTCTTTAATTTCTACTGGTTCCTGTTTCACCAGGATGGGAATCTCTTTTTCTACAAGACAGCAGGAAACATTATTAAGATCATTGCAAAACATAGCACTTCTGCTATACATGCATTTGACATTAAGCGTTACAAAGACATTTAAAAGCTAGTTTATAACATATTATACATTTGTTATAAGCTGCTTTGAGGATATTTTGAAATGTTAAATAATGTGTCGTATTTGTTGACAATAAAATTAAGCCTATGAAGCCATATTTTATATTCTAACAACAGCATACTGTTAATAATGTCATTCAGTATGTATTTATACACCAGCCTCCACTTACATTAAAGGGGACCTATTATGCTCATGTCCACCTCGACATTGTTATTCTGGGACTCTTCTAGATTAGCCTTTTGTGATTCACAGTTTAAAAAATCCAATATGTTTTCGTTTACAGTCCCTCCTTAACCGACCCTTATCTCTGCTTATAACAATATTAAAGTCTTTTCAGACGGGGGGCAACTGACACGACTTGTCATTCATTTTCAATGACAGGCGAGCGGGCAGGTAGGGAGGAGGGGCCATCTGACAGGCGGAGCGACAAGCGGGCGCAATCCCATGATTGGGACTCGTACTCGTCTCACGCACACGTCCGCCCGCTGCCAGAGTTAAAAGTTCTTTAACTCTGCGCCGTAGTAACCACAAAAATCACAATGGATGAGAGACTGATCCTGCTGTATGTGAGTTCTCTGAGACATGTAACCATTTTGTAAACAGTTACAAGGAACATGAACAGTAACCTAACATGTAACGTTAGTTTTAACTTAAGCCAGGCTATACGTTACGTTAGTTGGTAACGGCTAAGTTACAACTATGCTAATTTAGCTAGTTGTTATAGCATATAGAGAAAATACAGTTGTACAGGCAGGGATACAGTAGTGCACAGAAGGCGTTTCCATGGTTACCACATGTAGAGCGCCTGGCGTTTACTCGCGGAGCGCTTGTGTGTCTGTCTGTTCACATAAGGAGCACAGTGACACCCCCAGATCTAAGCGGGTACGTGTCTCCCCCATGTCCCCCGTCTGAAAAGACCTTTATAGAGTGTTATAGATCATGTCAAAAGGTCAAATCAGGAGAAAGGGTTAAAGTGGAGTTGCTGTAAATACTGTAAATGTCACTTGTATAACTATATTTTTCACTTTGGGATGTAGAGCCTGACCTGGTTCTTGCTTTGCAACAAAAGAGCCCATCCTCCGCCTCAGGTTAGGCTTGTTCTCACCGGGCTCACCTGGTTCAGTCTTCACACAGGCGGCCTACAGAAAGAGTGAGATGAGAAAGTGCAGGCAAAGAATGAAGTGTCTACTGCTGGTTTGAAGACAGTTTAGGTCAGGTGTTTGTGACACTCTTCAACAACACTCACCTCACACTTCATGCGCTTGGCTCTGCGAGCATTGGGACAGGGTTCGGGGGTCTGGGCGGGCTGCCTCTGAGCCTGGTCCTGCAGCTTGTGCTCCTTGGTGTCCACACTCTCCACGCTTTCTGCACTCTCCACTGGCTGGACTGGCTTCTGAACACACTGTAGAAGAGATTATGCTAATTAAAACCAAAGCTCGCTTGCTATTAAAGAAACGTGTGTGTGTGTGTGCCTAACTGGAAATACCTGTATGCTCAAAAGAAGTAATCACTAAGAAATCAATAGACTATGTGTCTGAAACAGGAAGTGTTAATGTTCAATAGGCTACATTTAAAAAGGGATCTCCTTATATGATTAAATTCATTACAAGCACTAATAATCATAAATAAGGACAATAGGTCACAAAATCTATTGGGAGCTACCAAACAAGGTTGAAGCACTGGGACATACTCTCTCTCTAAGACTGGGTTTGGTACAAACATAGTTTCCACAGCCAGAGGACAAAAGTGGCCGTAAGAAGGATGTGGTTAGTTGCAGTTGTCAACCCAAACAGGGAGCACAGAAATTGAGGAGCAACATGCCAATGAGAAGTCGGAGGACAGATTTGAGCTGTGAGAAGGGTGACAAGCAATATATATCGAATTTGCAGGAGTTGTGTGTGAGTTGATTGTTTATCAAATGACAGCAGCATTTGAGAAGGACAGAAGAAAAGAGAAAATCTGCAACAATATTTGAATTGTTGCTTCCTGTCACAAAATAAAGATTTGTATTTAAATTGATCCCAAGATACATGTACAAGTCAAAGAAGGTTAATGTATAGAGTTGAGGATCACTTGTTTGAGATGATCCTTTCATACTAAACTGGTTAATGACTGTCCTAAGAAGGGTTTAAATTTGCAACACCACATCTGCAGATATCACAATAAGAGGCTGAACATACAGCCTGCTGTCCAGCCACAGTTACGCATGCAATTTGTTAATTGTAAGGCCGAGTGGCTTCTGACCATGACACAAACATACCTTTTCAAGTTCAGGATCAGCCTCCAAACGCATCAGTTTGGAAGCTGCCTCTGGTGCCTGAGGCAAGAGAGAGCTTGGGTAATTAAACAATTTAGAGTGACCTGCCCAGGAGGTCACACAGTACCAATCCAACAACAGCGGATAAGCTCTCTTGCAACATGTTTTGGACGATTAGGGTGCAAAAGCATCCAAATTACATGGCAAGACACCAGATCAGATTAGTTAACTCCCCAAAAGAAACAGAAAAAACAGCAAAAAAAAGAAGCTCTAATCGAATACAACAGAAAACACAAATATAAGCTGCAGTCCAGCACATGACATGCATATCCTAATAATGCATTTGTTTCCATTTATCTTAACAGGTCTTAATGTAATCAATAATCCCTTTGGATCTTTGACAGGGTTTAAAGTGAAAACGTTTTTTTTTAATAATAAATGTGAAATTTTACTTAAATTAAACAAGTAGTAAAAAATGTATAGTAAAGCATTATTAGGGCTTTATTTACAGATGGACCACCCACGGTTTCACTGACATAATGATGCATGTGTCCAACTCACCAGCAGGTTAGCTCCGCTCTGAAACAGATTGTAGGGATAGAGCGTTTTCTCATAATGCCCTCGCAGGTGTGAGCCAACAGCTTTGCCAGGGGCGAATCCCATTTGTAGTGCAATCTTGGTCCATCGCCTGTCCTGACAGACAATGTCAAATCCACCCTCCTCTGCTACCAGCTGAAACGACAGGGAGTTTCGGTAATGGTGTGAGTTATTTTAATGCATTTTTAAAATATATCCATATCACTTCATGCAACAAAATCTGTTTCTAACATTTTGTCTGACCAAGCAACATTAATGAGAGTGGCATTATTAAGAAAAACCTTTCAATATGATGCACTCTAGTACAACACAACCACCCAATACAACCTAAATAACGATCATTAAGTAAAATAATTATATTTCTGACAAGAATTACAAAAATATAATCTTTGTAAAAGTAAATGGTAAATGGTAAATGGACTGTACTTATATAGCGCTTTTCTAGTCTTTGCGACCACTCAAAGCTGCTTTTACACTACATGTCACATTCACCCATTGACACACACATTTACACACTGATGGCAGAGGCTGCTACATAAAGTGAACAACTGTCAATCTGACCTTCCGATTGAAAGACGACCGACTCTACCACTGAGCCACTGTACCACTGAGCCACAGCCGCCCCAGCCCCAAAAGTAAAAGAATTCAAGGCAAAGCAGTTGTATTTGATCATATTAAACTGTATAGGTGTCCCTAATGAAGTGGCCATGGAGTGTATGTAAAATGTAGTGTGCAATGGAGTTCATTATTAACCTTATTTAGCTTATATAAATCCAAAATCTTCCTCTCCACATGAGGAATCTTCAGGGCACATCCCTGCAAATCCCAAAATTTGGCAATCTGGTCCAAGAAGTTGAGCTTGACTCTGGTCTGAGCCTGGGAAAACACATAATAAATGGTAACCGTCAGCTAAAAATAGATTTATTTAAAAGAAAATTAACTGAGAAAAGGAATTCAAGGCATTCAATGAAAACCGAGACAATCTCTAGGGAACACTAAACAGGGGACAGAATTAATCCAGACAGGCTGATCTGAATCCAAGAACACAGGGTGATGCATCCTTTTGTTTTAGCTAAACATCCAGCTTCCGTTTCATTGCTTTAAAATTTGGATTACACAACAATTATGCATTGCAATTAAAAGTATAAATTAGTTATTGATCTTTTGTTACATAACACTTTCACATTACACTGTTATTACTGTTCTTTGTTTTTCTCAGTGCAGCCTGCAGAGATACAGTAACATTAAAGAGGTAAGAATAAAGCAATTAAATGTACATTTTATTACATTACTCACACAGAAACATACATGTGGTCAATAATAACCACTGGTAAAATGCACTCACCTCCAGCTCATTGAGCCTCTGGATCCGAGGAACAAAGTGAAGTCTGTCAACATCACAAGCAAACGGAGGCTGCCAACCCTAAACAGCAACAAAAAAAGCACACGATAGCACATGAAGGCCAAGGTTGTTGGCAATTTTTATCGGTTTCATTTTTGGATAAATCCCATTATTGAGTCTATTTGTTGTTCAATTCATGATGGGCCCCTTGTGACATTGTTTTTCAAAGCATGGACACAAAATTGAGAAAATTCGAATTCTATATGCATAGTGCCTAAACCAAACTAAAAATAGGCAGATTAAAAGGTGTATGACTACATTTCACATATTTTAAACTAATTTTAGAGTCTCGTACAGCTGAAAAGGCGAAGGCCTCTGTGATCCCATATAATTTATACCTCACAACACTAATCAATATTTGTGTCAATATTTCACTTGGCCTTGTATTTGCAATGGCAATACCCAAAGAACCAAGTTCTTGTATTAAGTCAGTAGCCAACATCCCCCACTGGCACACAAAATGGCCAGATGGAAGACTCACTCACCAGCCCAGCTTACCACAAAGCCAACATGGAGGACAACACCCTACAACACAGGCTCACACATGAACAGTGGCTCATCTACAAGACACTTGTATTTTATTCACGTGCAACACAACTGCACTGCTGTAATATAACGGGTTAATACACCACTACAAAAGTCACAACTTGTGTTTTAACAATGATAGTGGACTTTGTGGTTAAATAATTCAATGTACTTCTTTTCCCATCATGGGGTAATTTCTCTGACATCCACCTTCAAGGAAATATTTATTTGACCCATGAAATAAAACATAAACTTCCTTAAATTACCATAACAAACTGCCAGTTGGCCGAAGAGTGATGGATCACAAGCACACTGGGTGACCCAACTGCATCATGATGCTCAACAAATAATCCATAATTAACGTCAGCTGCAAGGCTGTTAGGACATTTAAGGACAAATGGGAATAAAAAACTGTACCAACCACGTCTATATTATGACAATATCATAATTTTGTAGGCAGCAGAATGGCTTCCGCATAGCCACCTATATGTCAAAGCGTCAATTATGACAGGTTGGTTGGAAAGCTGTTAGCTAGCGTTAGCATGCTAGCTAGCTAAGTGGCTCAATGACCGGACCGTTGAGGCTTTGTTGACACACGGTGAAGCACGGCTGTCGTCCACTTTTAACACACTGACACACAACTATTATTGATAACGAGCTCAAACTGGACAAAACAACACAGCTACGAGGGAATATTCACAGAAGGCAGGTAGATAAGCTGTGGCAGCACAAAGAATGAACATAGCCGTGTATCCGCCATGTTGAACAGTCCCTTTAAATCCCAAGCGCTCGCTCCATCTAACCGCCGTCTCAACGGTTGAGCATCCGTGTAACGATTTTTAACGTCTTTTCTCGCACTCACCGGAGGCGGGCGGACTTTGCAAATGCCAGTTTTTTCGGCGATGGGACGGATCTTGTTGATGAAGGCAAACGGATCTTTGAATTCTTCCCAGCTGGGCTCGAAGACCGGGCACTCCGGAGGAGGCTTGAACTCGTCCGGCCGCGGCTGGCTCATCGTGTCGGACCGACCCGGCGGTGGTTGCTCGGACAGGAGAGGTCACTCACTTAACAAAAGTAAACGTGTTGTTTCCTGGGGTGTTTTTTTAATTTTAATTTTTTATTCCCGTTTGTTCACCGTCAGACTCGGCGGCAGTCAGTCGTCATCAACACGAGAGGAGGCAGCTTACACACATACAGCCCACAAACACACACTCACGCACACACATCCATGCACAGTGAGGAGAATGTTCCAAGGCAGTGAGCACGTCCGCTGAAAAAACTAGTCACCACTCAGCTCTTCTTAATGCGCTTGTGGTTTCTTGGTTTCCACAATATTTGGGTGACTTCTTAATATGCAGCTGCAGAGGCTCATGGGTTCATTTTTGTCAGTGTTGGAATGCTATAAATCTGTCGTTAATAGTTTTTTTTCCCCACTACCCATGTTATATAAAGACATAATTTGCTTAAATCTACTCATAGCCTCAAATTTAGATGAAACTATTTATTAAGCATTTTGATAACACATAACAGCATCTTTTAACTTTAAAAAAAAAAATATATCTTTGTTATCAGTTTGCTTATTACAATTTATTAAAAGCAAAATGTAGCCTGCAAAAGGTATTAAAAGTATTTGTTTGTCAGAC
Source organism: Semicossyphus pulcher (assembly GCF_022749685.1). Classification (NCBI taxonomy): domain Eukaryota; kingdom Metazoa; phylum Chordata; class Actinopteri; order Labriformes; family Labridae; genus Semicossyphus; species Semicossyphus pulcher. The sequence continues at coordinate 25,831,992 of NW_027211637.1, forward strand.
TCTGAATGAAGTGAGTCAGTGTCTTATCATTGTATTACAAGATCATTATTTCTAATGCATCAGCATGTACTCAACAGTGATTAAACGCTATAGCTGGTATAACTGGAGCATATTTTAAATGCTGTATATATTTAAGGGTATAATTCCATTATAAAGCATAATATTTTATATAATCATAATAAAAAAACAACAACTTGTAGATATGGCTGTCAGACACATAGTGGGGAAAAAAGTACATTAGTAGTGTGTTGGAGTGGAGTGGAGTAGCCTATAAAGTTAAATGAGAATACACAAGTACGAGTATATAAAATTTTTACTTACTTGACCTAATGTACTTAGTTACATTCTACTACATACTGTAGCCAGAATCTACTATTTTAACTGATGAATTAATACCCCAAAAAAACAAAAAACCTTCTGTTTTTTAAATTTTGAATTGGGCTTGACTATGACTGTAATGAATTTCTGATCTTAGACCTTCACATTTTAAAGACATGGAGGATAACAAATGAAACGTTATAAGTTTAACTAAAACACAAAGTGTCCATATTTAAAACAGGAAAGGCGATAATGATGTCATGCCCCACAGGCTACATAAAATCCTGGAAAGATAAAGTGTAACGCTTCTTGACATTACTACTTGGTGCGTAAATATACAAACTGCATTTAGTAATGAAAAGCATTACAAATACTTACTTAACATCGTGATTTTGAGAAACAGGAAAACATTTCTCTTCTTTGTTGACTGTCTTATGTTTACACTATCGCGGATGAATCTGTTCAGGTGACACCTTCACGGCTACCGGGACTCATTGTTTAAATAACCAGTGTGTGAAGTTTGATTGGATGCTTCCATGAACGTTTTGTAACATCTGCTGCTGTATATGACCACAGGACATTGGTCAGCTAACTCGTAAACCACTTGTTTAACGTTATTTCATTATATTTGTTAAGTTTTATTAAGTTAAAGTACTTATAAAATACTTCTCTACAATAAAACTCCACTACATGTGAAAGTCATACATTCTGAAGTAAAAGTAGGCTAGAGAAGTTTTAGCAATAAAACTAATACAAAAATAAAAGTACTTGTAATGCAGTATGGCTTATGTCACTGTTATATTATTGATATTTATTGATGCATTATAATTTAAGCTCAATGTAGTAACTTTCAGAACAAATATTACAACGCTACTTAACTTAATTGAATTTTATGGTTGAAACTTTATTTATACTTAACAATGTTTGTAGTTTGATTTGGCGTACATATTTGACATATAGCAACAAACTACAACACTACTAATTAGGAAGTACTTGTTCGAGGCTGTGCTGTTTGTTCATGCAAAGTGAAAGTGTTATGGAGCCTATACCAGCTGTCATTGGGTGAGAGGCGGGGTACACACTGGACTGATAGCCAGTTAATCACAGGGCTGACACACAGAGACAGACATCCTTTCATGCTCACGTTCACACCTACGGGCAATTTAAAGTCACCACTGAACCTAATGAGCATGTCTTTGGACTGTTGGAGGAAGCCGGAGTACCCGGAGGGAACCCCCGCATGCACAGGGAGAACATGCAAACTCCATGTAGAAAGGCCCACTTCTGAACCGGGCTTCAAACCAGGAACCTTCTAGCTGTGAGGCAACAGCGCTAACCACTGCACCATCGTGCAGCCCTTTGAAGTCTACACTGAGCTAGTTTTGTTGCATTTACAGGACATATTTTTCTGTCAAGAGCAGAAAGATTGCTGAATGCCGAGTGTGGGGGATGGGGAAACAACGCTGTTTGCATTATAGGTTTTGCAGTCAGAAATTAAAATAAACAGGTTAGTAATTTGTTACACATTGCAACTTTATTGTGTTATAGTGACATTTTCCATTGTCCTCATATGAGGACTTTTTTTCAAAAACGACTTCCTGTTAAAAAATTATGCTTTGTTTTTATACCAATAAGGTCCTATGTATCCCAAAGGAGCACGAAAAAGTAAAAGTTTGTCCCACGTAAAAGCTTGAGTCTCAGGAGTCTAATCTAAAACTGGAACTATAAAAACATGGCAGTGACAAAGATCATCAGCTTGGATAGCTAGCTTAGAAAACGACAGAACAGATCCAGTATGTATCAGAGAAAATCATTGCTCTCCAGCCGTCACAACACAATAGTTCAGTATTCTTGATCATCGTCGTCATTTTCAAAATCGTCGCTTGAATGACCCAACTCCTCGTAATCTCTCTCCAGACAGGCCAGGTCCTCTCTGGCCTCTGCAAACTCTCCCTCCTCCATGCCTTCACCAACGTACCAGTGGACGAAGGCTCGCTTGGCGTACATGAGGTCGAACTTGTAGTCGAGGCGACACCAGGCCTCAGCGATGGCGGTGGTGTTGCTCAGCATGCACACGGCCCTCTGGACTTTGGCCAAGTCTCCACCAGGAACCGCAGTGGGAGGTTGGTAATTGATGCCAACCTGTTGAGACAAACAAAACAATCAGAAAGATATCTTAAGCTGCAGGCCTTACCTTCACAGTCTCTGAACCCTTTTGTTATTGTCCGACGATGATGTAGCCTCTGGGAGCAACAGCCAATTATAGGGGCTTTTGGTGTAGCCAGTGGTCATTCAGATGAGCTAGAAATTATATCTGGGTCAAGAGTTTTTGCTGCGCTCGTCCTTGTTTACATTCCGACTCTGACTCTAGTGAATGATACTACTGGAACTACAAACAGAAACCAGAACGCTTCCAACGCCAACTGTCTTGTACCTCACTTATAGATACTGTGTTCATAAGAGAATCCGTTCATAGAGATTGTTACCTTCATGATGTTTCTCACCTTGAAGCCAGTTGGGCACCAGTCCACAAACTGGATGGAGCGTCTTGTTTTGATATTTGCAATCGCAGCATTGACATCCTTTGGGACGACATCGCCTCGGTACAGCATGCAGCACGCCATGTACTTGCCGTTGCGAGGGTCGCACTTGACCATCTGATTGGTCGGCTCGAAGCAAGCACTCGTGATCTCGGGCACAGTCAGCTGCTCGTGGTACGCCTTCTCAGCAGAGATGATTGGCGAGTAGGTAACCAGAGGGAAGTGGATACGTGGGAATGGGACCAGGTTGGTCTGAAACTCCATGAGGTCAACATTCAAGGCGCCGTCAAAACGGAGAGAGGCTGTGATCGAGGAAACAATCTGACCGATCAATCTGTTGAGGTTGATGTAACCAGGGCTCTCAATGTCCATGTTGCGACGACAGATGTCGTAGATGGCCTCGTTGTCAACCATGAAGGCGCAGTCGGAGTGCTCTAAGGTGGTGTGGGTGGTCAGGATGGCATTGTACGGCTCCACCACAGCGGTGGACACCTGCGGAGCCGGGTAGATGGCAAACTCCAGCTTTGACTTCTTTCCGTAATCGACAGACAGACGCTCCATCAGCAGGGAGGTGAAGCCGGAGCCGGTTCCACCTCCGAAGCTGTGGAAGACGAGGAAGCCCTGCAGGCCGGTGCACTGATCCGTCTGGACAGAAAGACAGGACAGACTCTGTTACAGGAATAGTTCAACATTTTACCTTATTGGCTTTCTTTCAGAGAGTAAGATGATTAGATTGATACCACTCTCAAGCCTGTCCATTCAGTATGCAGCTACAGCCAGCAGCCTGTTAGCTTAGCTGAGCAGCTTGCTTCAGGGCATGGCTACAAGTGATTTACAAGTGGCACCTCGTCAAGCTGTCAACCCGGATAGCAAGTGATGTATATCTTCCAAATAGTGTCACTTTTGGCTCCAAAAAACCCCCAAAAAGTCCAAAAACCAATAGATGTTTTCACGGTGGCTACGTCCACTTGTTATATACAGTATAAGGCTTGTGTGTTAAATTTGAAGGGTCAGGGAAACAGTTATCTTAGCTTAGCATAAAGACTGGAAACAGGGGGAAACTGCTGGCCTGGCTCTGTAACAGAATCTGCTCACCAGCGCCTGTAATGCTCACAAATTAAAACATTGTATCTTGTTTGTTTAGTCCTCACAAAAACAGAAGTAAAACTGTTCAAACAATGACTTCCTGTTCGATTAAACAATCGTGATTTTGAGTTCACAACTTACTTACTGAGAGTAAACTGTAACCATGTCATTTTCCCACTTTTCTTTTTTTTAATCTACAGCAAATAATGCATAATCAAGACAAGAACAAACAAGAGTTCATAGCTCTTTGTGGAAATCGCATCAGGCTTTTATTGATCACGTTTTCTAATCACTGACCATTTTGCGAATCCGCTCCAAGACTCCATCAATGACTTCTTTCCCCACGGTGTAATGGCCCCGAGCGTAGTTGTTGGCTGCATCCTCCTTTCCAGAGATCAGCTGCTCGGGATGGAACAGCTCTCTGTACTTTCCGACCCTCACCTGGTCTGAAGAGAGAAGTTCAATTCAGAAAGGTCAATAAGATCAACTTCAGACCACTGAAACAGACATGTCTAGACGTGTAGTTCATCATCTCTACTGTCGCATTATCTTCAACCTTCAACCCTATTGACTTATTGATGGTTCCAAAGCCAGCTAAGTTTAGAGAGAAAACTTATAGCAACAATTGTGTTACTCCCTGTCAAAGTCTGTACTTTTCCAAAGATGAAAAGCAAAATTAGGATGATTTAAAGGGAAAATGATGCACACTGCATTGACAATTTTCAGTTGAAAGTGTAGTAAAGCCATATATATCTTGAAATGTACTTTAATGTTTTAAGAGAAGATAAAAAGATGTAACCAAATACATGTTTAAATAACATGTAACACTCACGTTCCTGCCCTTTTCATAATCATACAACCAAGATTAGAAGTATGGAGTTAAAGTGGGAAACGTTAATCAGGAAAAATAAGGAACGGGAAGTTTATTAAAGGATAGTTCCAGTCTATCTTATAATTGTCAGGTGCTGATATGAACACTAAAGCACCTCCTACATGATGTAATCAGTCCTCCTTTTCAACACTTTCAAGACCTTAAAAACACTTCATTGGCTCCCCGTACAATACAGACTCATATTCATCCTAAATCCTATTATTAGTCCTTATATTATATATTATATTATAACCCGATCCGGCCCCTCAGGTCATCAGGTGGAGATCTTTTAGCTGTAGCGGTGAGGGGGCCTTTAGTTACTGTGGTCCCTCTCTCTGGAACAAACTGCATGTTGACCTGAGGTCCATCACAACTGTGTCTACCCGAGCGTACGAATATTGTGTGTGTGTGTGTGTGTGTGTGTGTGTGTGTGTGTGTGTGTGTGATCAGTTGTGCCGAGGGTTGTATGTGCAGCTTTGTTTATCTATGTTTTCATTTTATTCTCTTTCTGCTTTGTTGCTGTTTGATGGCTTGGTGGTGAGTCTGATGTACATTGGACACATGCTTTATTGATTTGATTTTTAGCTGTTATTTATGATTGGGTTTTTTTTGTATTCCTATGTTTTCACACCCAGTGTAAAGCACAGTGAGCTTACCTGTAATAAAATGTGCTTTATAAATACATTTGCTATAGCTATTGAGACTTGAGAAATGTGTGGAAAGGACCTTCAAAAACAGGAAAACAGAGGAGTTACAAGATGGATTAGATAGAAGATACTTTTTATTTATTTTAACCAACTGATTGGAGGTGAAAGGAAAAGTATATTTCTCTGTATTTAAAAAAAAAACCAGAACACTTTTTGTCAGTGTTGGAGCTCCGTAGATAATCACTTCATTGAATATCATAGAAGTTTAAATGTCTGACATCTTTTAGTGATGTAGCTTCACCAAGGTAACGGATGTGTAGTTTTAGATTATGTTACGATGCTGTAAAATGTAATACATGTTTTGTCTTTAAACCTGAAGCATAAGCTAAAGGACATACTGGAGAAAAAGGGTTCAGGTCGACTAAAATCAATCCAATACTACTCTCTGCTACTTGCTATTTACATAATACTCCTCTGTAAATGTTAGCCAGCGTTAAATAAGAAGTAAAGGAGTCACCTCTGCACTTGTTGCTTGGTTACCAGCGTACCCACCTGCCGTTACCTACATGACCCATGTGGATGGAGACTCGCAGAATAGGAAAACTGGAAGGGCAGTAAAAATAAGCGATAAGGGAGATAAAAATAAACACATGCAGGACGACTCACCGACCACTGTGGGCTCCAGGTCCACGTATAACGCTCTGGGGACGTGACGCCCAGAACTCCCGGTGTTAAAGAAGGTGTTGAAAGGGTCTTCACGAGAGTTCGGTTCCGCTGGGTTGTCCAGGAAGACGCCATCAGGCCCGACGCCGTGCTCCAGGCAGAAGAGCTCCCAGCAGGCGTTTCCTGTCTGAACACCTGCCTGGCCCACGTGGATGGAGATGCACTCTCTCTGAGGAGAATAAAGCAACACAGGTGGAAGTGAAGACAACCGACGAGTCTTCTGTTTTTTTCTGTCAAAATGGCTCTCTTAGTATTTTACATTTATTTTTTAATCTGGCTTTTAACTTGGAATCATTTCATAGCATGAGATACGTTTTTATCACTTTTTCATTCTTTATGTCTGGTATTGTGTCTTATTTAACTTTTTACAGATTTTATTGATTGATTTTGAACATTTTATTGTTATTCTGTCTTTCGAAGTTGTATCTATAGTCAATGTCTGTTCTTATTTTCCATCTGTTTGTTCCTATGTGAGCACTTTGGGCTACGTTTGTAGGAAAGGTGCTACATAAATAAAGTTTAATTGGATAAGGGGTTGCACAGTGGTGCAGTGGTTGCCTAACCGCCAGAAGGTTCCTAGTTAAAACCCCAGTTTGGACGAAGTGGGCCTTTCTGTGTGGAGTTTGCATGTTCTCCCCGTGCATGCATAGGTTCCCTCCGGGTTCTCCGGCTTCCTCCCACAGTCCAAAGACATGCTCGTTAGGTTCATTGGTGACTGTGTCTCTGTGTGTCAGCCTTGTGATTGACTGACGATCAGTCCAGGGTGTACCACAACAATACCCTGAACAGGATAAGCGTTATAGATAATGGACGGATAAATTCGATAAAAAAAACCAAAACCTTTTGGCACATTTTATTATCATTCATTAATATTTTGGCCATTCATAAATAAATACACATTTTAAGATCTCTCTCAGATCCTTTTAAAATCTTAAACCTGCTGTTGAAAATAAAAGTCATGCATGTGCAGATTTGGGCCAACAAGTTTATCCTTGCAACCTAACAGGTGGTGATTACACGTCAATGCTGCCTCTAAGCGTGCAGAATAAAACAACCAATTAAAGCACCATTCATTTTTTTATGACATTGAATCTATCATGGCCTTTCTTTGCCTCCATACAAATCAGCTAAGTGTGCAATGCAAACACGTCTGCTGATACCCTGTATTAGCCGTTCATTTGTGCTCTGCTTTCCCCGCTGTTAAGAGTAAACAATGTCATAACACGACAGGCTTATCCCGACACTGTACTGTTGCATTTTCTAAGTGCTTCCCGCAGTCAGGTTTCAACATGTCGAGAATTCAGCTTTTGTTTTCCCTGAAGGAGGCACATCCCCTTAGATGATTTTTTACTGTTGAGTGACATATGGGAGACATGGGTGGATTAAAGTTTGGATTATGAATACTGATGAAGCACACACACAGGGTCACAAAGAACGGGTTTTTCTTCTAAGAGTTTACATTTGTGAGGTTGAAGATGAAGCTTTGTGCTCCTTCTGCTGGCTGTCTCAGTCTTAAAGTGATTACAGGCTTGTAAAACCATTAACTCTCAATGTGCCAATGTGTCAAGAGTAATATAAAGACATCATTTAGGCCTTCTTAATGTTCCAGCTGCTTGTGTGTGAGCACAAACATCTGCATTTCTCATTTAAAACACGTACAGCGTCCATGCAACAAGAGCTTTGGGAGGTTTTGTAGCTTTGATAACAATCTTATCTTATCGTGCACATTTTCCCGTGCAGATATATACATCATGAAAACATATTAACAGACATCAAACTTGTCCAATAAGTTGAAATGATCTTACCATGTTGTTTCAGATGATAGAAGCTGGGATACGTGCAGGATACTGTGAACACCACACACCTCTGATAATAGTTCCTGTGCTCTGTTCTGGGACAGGTAACGTATCCTTCCACCAGCTCTGCTCTGCTTTGTCCCGCCCGCTGCCAGTCGCTCTTTATATCTGCAGACGGGCTCACCTGAGAGTCTGTGTCACAGTGCTTTTTCAGGTTTTACAAGAGAGGAGGGAGCAGAGAGAAGGAAGGAGGAAGGGAGGGAGGGAACACTTTCCTCCTCGAAATGATTGTTGAGCATTTTTTTGCTTGTTACCTGCTTGCACAAGAATAAGCATAATCAAGTTACTTTCCTGAACTGACATCATACAAGTTGGGATTTAATAATAATTAACTTAACAACTAGTGAAAGATTTTGCACCACATTGAAATGCATCATTATTTGATCACTTTTAGGTGGACATATTCTACTTTTTACCCAATATTTAAGACATTTAGTAACTTTTTCTGGCTTGTTATGGCTTATAAAAAAAGACCCCTTGTGAAATTTCTAATTTGCACGGTAGCGGTTTGTTTTTCATTGTTTCTACCCCATTAATGGGGTCTCACAGATGAAACTACCAACTGTGCATGAAGTGGTTCAAACTTGCTTCACATCCACCAACTACAACAGTAATGTATTAACAATGTAGTCTAGAATAACTAATCTGTCACAGGGGCCTTTTTTCAGAGAGTTACTACTACTGGCTGCTAAAAGTACTTAGTCAACAATAATTTGTTTTATTGATAAAGGACTTTTACTTCTAATTATTATTACAGTTACTTGTTTGGCCTTTTATGTCTTTATTTGGAGAGAGGACAGTTGATAGTGTCTGAAAAAGGGGAGGAGAGAGTGGGGATGGCACGCTGCATGCTGCAGAGGATGAGAGTCAAGCCCCCCATCATTAGTTTTGCAGGTTTTTGGTCATTAAGTAACTTAAAGCTCTTGTGAGGAACTTTCGGTTTGTGTTGATTGTGGCGCCCCCTGTGGACAAAGCTGTACGTCTTACCTCTTTTTTCCTGTACATGCTTAAGTGGTGGTTTCTAACAGAAAATCTCATCCTGCTTTCTTTAACAGTCATATGTATCACTCATTTTAAATTTTTGCCCTGGAAAGCGTAAACAGGCAGCGTATGGTTAACCGTTTCGTCTGACACCTACCCCCCCGCCAGTGGTTTGAGGCATTAAAAATAATTATATAGAAATAATCATTCTTGTCGCTGATGGTCTGGTTTGCTTTTGTAGGACATATCGAGTAATGTGAATTAATTTCAGTCTGTTTCATATCCAGTGAAAAACTCCTCACAGGAGCTTTAAACATTTGACAAATTGTGGTTTTTGATGTGACAATTGCACAACAAAAACCCTGGTCTTACCTCGCTTTATCCTCTCCTTTACTCTAAATGGGAAAGTTGAACTAAGAAATATATCAAGATCCGCACACCAGGAAGCTCCCGTAAGGAGTTTTATTTAGCACAAAGTGACATTTCGAGCAAACTTTTTTGTCTGTGTAAAAAAGTCTGAAGAAGAGCATGTTTGCTTGAAACTCTGTGCTAAATAAAACCCCTTACGGGAGCTTCCTGGTATGCGGATCTTGATTTTTTTTTTTTTTATATCCTTGATTGTTTTTGGATCCAGCACCCACTAAGGGATGTGCGTGTCTGTATTTGATTTAAAGTTGAACTAAGAACCTTCTCGCTGTGAGGAAACAGCTGGGGGCAATTCATGTTTATACAAAAACCTGTGGCAATCCAGTAGAAAGAGTTGATGAGATTCAGTGGTGGACCAACCGACAGAGCCACGGTGCGAGCATTACTACAAAGTAGTCAAGAGCAGACCAGAATATAGAGACCCAAAACAGCCAACAAGTGCTAATGCTGTTAAATCAGGTTACTGGGAGGTTACACAGTGAAACCAGTAATTGGGTTGGGTTGGGCTTTTTTTGTGTTCCTGTTTCCGTGTGTTTAATTGGATATTTTTAGCTTTGCAGGGATACAGTAGAGGTCCGTTCCAGCCTCTATTGCAGGATGATTCTCCACATTTGCTCCGAACGATCAGTTTCATGACCAGAGAAGTCGCTGACTCAGCTGACAGCGTGTGAAGCACATAGACAGATGAGTCGTGTCAGTTCTCAGTGTGTTTATTCACTTCCCAGGCAACAGTGATGTTATGACTTTGTGTCCTACACGTACATGTCCAAATCTATAAGCTGAGGAGGAAAACAAATCACATGCGCCTCATACTTACTACTCTGTGATTTTGCATCTGCTGGATGGAGGGACAAAAGAATCAACTGTTACAATTCAGTCATTTTCTAAAACAATATTTATCTCTAAATATATATTCTGAGAGCGACAATAAGTATTAAACTTTTATAATAAAGTGATTTCAATCTAAAAGCACAGTTTACAGGAAGAATTACAAAAAGGGCTGAACCCATTAATGACCTCGCAAATGCCGAACGAGTACACTGGATGATAAGCCGATGTACTGCAACTATCATCAAAGTCGAATGGGTGGCAGCGCGGATGTTTGATGTAGCCCAAAGTCATAAGGCGTATAGCAGCAACTGGAGTCTACACCGGCTCCTTCATTTTACCTTTCTCTTGATGAGTAGAAATATATTGCACTTTGAAGACAAACTGAAAAAATAATCTCACAGGTAACGACAGCAACAAATACCACCGAAGAGAGTCATGCATGTGGTGATGGGCTCCTGTGAGGCCTCTTTTGAGGTGACGTCTACCGCGGCGAAGCTGAATCTCTGTAGCACAGTCTCAGTGTCAGAGGGTCGACCGTCCTGTGGAGACGGCCCAAACTGCACCGGTTCATTTGAGAGTACCTATTTGCATACTGATGAACAAACATGTCCCTCTGTGGCTCTGTTTTAGTGGCATTTTAGCAAAGTCTAGCTGCCTGTCCTCGTGTCTGCACCTCCTCTTGTGGTTCTTCTTCTTCTTGGCGAGGATCACTTTTCTCGTAGAACGCAGACGCCCGCGTCACACCGCTGTGTCGCCATCGAAGTAACAACCTCCCAGGAGTCGATAACAGGGTCGTAACATTCGATGCTGCTGAGGAGAGAGTTGCCATCGTATCTAGAGAGGGAAGAGACACAACTGAGAGCGTTATCCAGCACTGAAGCAGTTTAATAAAAAGTTATTTCACAGTTGTTTCACACCACAGCTAGCTTTGTGAAACATCTTATAAGCAGATTGTAAAGGAACAATTACAAAACCACTTAATACATTCACATGCGTACTAATTTTCCACTGCTATTTTTTGGATATTCTTTTGTTCGAATTAAACACAAGACACTTAAGGATGAGCGCTCAGTGAAGAAACCGCTCCCCTTGTTCCCTTATCCCAATACTTATAATTAACCTACCTACCGCCGCATCCCAAGCAGCATTGCCAACTTAAACACACCCAGGCTCAGTTCATGCAGGCTCCAGGTATTGACAACACTGGTACTACCCACCCAAGCACATGGCTTCTACTGGCCCCCACATTAGAGTTAAACACACAAGAGAAAAATACAGAGAGAAGAGTCTGTAGAGAGAGGTGTGTTAGAAAGAAGACAGGGAGGGCAGAGCCAGGGTGAGGTGTCCTGTCTGGGGCTAGATCAAGCCTCATTCTGAATATAGAAAGACAAGACGTTTGGGATTTTCCCAAATTATCCGGTTTCAGAAGAATTCTTTGGACATTTATGAGCGAAATTGGAATATGGTTCTCATTTGGTGTTTTACCACAGTTTGCAACACACTGCCTCTTGTCTGCGAGGTCAGCTCTGCGCTTTGTAAACAAACTAACTAACCAACAGTTTGCAACTTTGAAATCAAGGCCCCAAAACTGGAATATTTTGTGCAAGTTAACGTAGTGACTCCTGTTCAGATGTGAATGAAGTGCCAAAACTATAATTACCCTGATAAACGTTATGTCTTGTCTGATAATATAACATCATAATAAAAAGGTCCATACCCTCAGAGAGAGTGATAGAAAACACTTGAATCTTGTGTCTGTAGTTTGTCTCAAAACAACAGTCAGGAGCCTTTATGAACATTGAATTTAATTAATGATTTTGAAGGCTTATCAGTAGCCAAAAACCGGCAGAGGTTCATAGAACTCAAATAAAGATTTGGCTGTTCTGAATGGTTATAAAAACAAAAATAATTCTTAGGGATGCACGATATTATCGGCACGTTATCGGTATCGGCCGATATAGGCTTAAAAACGTTATCGGATATCGGCCAACACAGCGATATCCGCCAATATAATTAACCGATAAAATAATGGGCTGCTGCGTACTTGATTAAATGCCCGACCTCGGCGCAATGTCCCTGGTGCGAAGAAGACCTGCGCGGCGCAGCGTGATGACGTCACGTGTGTCTACCTGCAGCATGAGAGAGTTAGAAGCCAAAATGTCCGTGGTGTTTTTCAAAGTGTCCGAAAAAGATATTAAACCTGCTATTTGCAATGACTGCTCAGCTTCGGTGATCGAGGAGGAGCCGAGGCAAAGTCTTTCAACACTACAAACTTGATTAACCATCTCAAGACCCGTCAGCCCGACCGTTGTAACAAATGTGATAAGAGTATCACCATTATACTGTACGCTAATTCCAATACAGAAGAGAGTTGATGATCTCTGCAATTAGGTGAGCGGGAAAAAAATATCGGTATCGGTAATCGGCTAAATGAGTTGTAAAATATCGGCATATCGGATATCGGCAAAAAATCCAATATCGTGCATCCCTAATAATTTTATCTTCCAGCGCGTTGCTGGATGAGCCTGGCTGAACTTTTCAGCATGAACAACGCCGAATAAAAATATTCATACCTATCTTGTAATTACACATTCACAGAGAAGAGTTTCATTCGGACGCTCTCTCTTACCCGGCGATGGCGTAGAGACGTCCTCTGAGAACGGTCGCTCCGACGTAACATCGAGGTGTGGTCATACTGGCGACCGTGGTCCAATAGTCTGTTCTGATGTTGTAGACTTCAACAGAGTCCAGGTGTGACACTCCGTCAAAGCCTCCCACTACGTAGATGTGGTCATTGAGTAAAGCCACACCCGCTCCTGATGACAGCAGGAAAGCATCAGATAAATATCAACATGCTGAGTAAGCTGTAATATTTATCTTCTTCCTGTTGCATTACCTACCTGACCGCTTGGTGGCCATGGGTGTGACGCTCGTCCAGTGGCCCGTGTGCGGGTCATACCGCTCCACTGAATTCAGGATATTTAGGCCATCGTATCCACCTGAGAGGAAATCAGGTAAAAGACAAGTGCAGAGCTGCAGTTATCAGTCAGTTGACAAAAAATAAACTATCAAGCAGCTATTTTGATCACTGATTCAGTTAGTCTTTTCTAACTACTATTGTATTGTGATATATATATATATATATATATATATATATAGTATATATAATATATTTGGATTTTAGAGGTTTTGTAGGACAAAATAAGCAGATTCATGTCAAAATCTTCAACTTTGGGAATTTGGGTTTTCCAATAAAAAAAACAAAAAAATGAATAAACCAAACATTTACAGCTGTAACCAAAGGTCTCAGTTTCGTTCTCTTTGGCGCCACCTATGGCGATAAACAGTAATTGCAGGAGCACACTTCCCACATATCCAGACAGTGTTTCATGTGTGACGTCCACGGTTGGCTCTGGTTATAACTCTTGATTTTCCTGGCTGACGGTCGCTTTCCTTTTTAGACTGTTTGCCTTCATCTGAGCGTCCAATTTGTTTCTTTTTCTTTGGATTTTCACTTATTGTTGAAGTTGTATCTGTAGTCATCCATCTTTTCTTTGTTTGTTCAGCCATAGTAGATTACTGTTTACTCGCAACACTTGCAGAGAGCGGAAAAGCAGCCGCTTAGCTCCGCCTACCCTCTCTGGCAGACCAACCACTGCTGGCTGATGGAAAACGCGTCACTAACTGGGCGCCGGTTGTGATTCTTTCCACTAAAGTCGCCACAGACACTCAGTCTGTAATACTGCAAATGCAAAGGCTTTCATCAGTGGGCCATAGGCTCAATCACTATTGTGTTACCTCATTCGGCGATAGATAGAGACTTAACAGACATTTATTTTAATCAAATTTTCAAGATTATTACTTTAAGCACTTAACAATTATGTATTGAAAAGATCAGATTAAGTTTATGAATGGAGACCAGTGTGAACACCAGGAAAGAGTTTCGACAGGAGTTGTTATAAGCCTAAATGTTGCTGGCTTAGTGAGTGTCTTTAAGACCATTCATTATAAATTTAGGGAATCTTTCTGAGTTAGCCAACCATCAAAAAGGAGACTAAAGTGTATCTTCAGGTCTTTACAACAGAAATGGGCCGTGCACTGAATCATCTGTGGAGCAGCCATGAAGTACAGCTGCCACAGAGGAAACTGGCTCTAAAAGTTTCCTCACTTTAGAGATAACAATTTTGATCACTTCCAAGAGCTTGACAGAAGAGAGCGATAATGTGATTAACAGGAAGGCTACACAAATAGCAGGTTCTTATAATGATTTGTATTATTTAAAGTTTCACTTTTACAGGAAAAAAGGCTCTGAGGATAAAGAATGTAATCTGAGGGAAACTTTCCCAGCAGGAGTCTAAAAGTTTGTCGTATCTTCATTCAGTATTTTTCCCATAAAAGGTGTTGGAAGAGGGAGGCGGGGTTGTTATTTTATAATCAGGGTTGTGTTTTATCTGGGCCAGCAGGGTAATCAAGAAGTGAATGGTAAGGAAACGATTTTAATAAACAACTAATATTTTTGAAATCATCATTTTCCAAGCAAAAAGACAAACATTTGTTGGCACCAGCTTTTGAAATGTTTGGATTTTCTGCCCCTCTTTTCTTTACATTATGGTAAACTAAAAGTCTTCAGGTTTGAATACACCACCTCTTGCTTGGGGAAATTATTAAATTTATATCTATGTACATTTTTAAATTTTATGACAAAATAATACATTTGATTATGAAAGTGATCAGAAAATAATTGGGAACAAAAATGATAAAATTTCAGCCCCTCAAAGTTTTTACTGACTGAGACGTATAGATGAGTCCATACCTAGACAGTATATGAGTCCACTGGCCACCACCAGACCAGCTCCTTCTCTAGCTGTCTGCATATCTCCCAGCATGCTCCACTGGTCAATATTTGGGTCATATCGCTCCATGCTGGTGTGTCGCCGGCTGCCATCGAAGCCTCCGGCCACATAAATCATATCTGCGGAGAGCCAAATAAGATAAATATAAATTGTTATAACTGTTTCACCGAGGAAAGAAAACATAAACAAGGGATTTTCCACAGAAAGGAAACACCCATGAAGGCAGGAGTCATTCACCTCCGAGTGTTGTGGCTCCAGCAAGACCACGGCGCACATTCATGGTGGCGACGGTGTACCAAACTCCGTCCTCGTCGGCGGTGTAGTCCAGGCACTCCACCGAGCTGAGCCTCGACCGGCCGTCGTAGCCTCCGATCACATAAACTCGATCATGGAGAGACACTGTGGCGACATAACGCCTTTTCCGTGCAATGTTCTATTAAAGACAAACTTGTCTGTATTAGCCAAATCCACAGATATGAAAAAAGTCACAAGGCTTTTTTTAAATGATCCAAACTTACGGGAAGGAAGCTCCACTCTTGTGTTTTGGGATCATATTTCTCAACTATGTCGATTGGAGACTGTTGGCTGCCAAACCCACCTATAACTAACAGGACTTCTTTGGCACCTGAGAGGAAACATAAATCACTTTTACTATCAGTAATGATTACGATGTAGATATAAAGCAGACATGCATAAACCTAAATTGCAATTAAAACAAGGATTCCTACCTAATCTAGCTTGTGTGCGCGGGCCCTGCATCTCACTCCTCAGCTCGGGTCTTAAGTGGAATTTCTTGGCTTCATCAACAAGGTCTCGACATGGCAGGCTACACCGAATGAGGGGCTAAAACGTGTCAAAACTTGCTTAATTATGGTGCTAACAGTGATGAACATGTCAACACATAATCCTTCACTGGAAGCAGGGCTTATGATTAGCTGTGTGTCGTCTGGCTCACCTCAGCATCAATGACATCTGTAATGTAGCGGGGGGTCAGGAGCGGCAGTCGGACGAACTCGAGCATGTCTGGCAGGTAGGGCTCTCGCTCTTTGCGGTTGTGTTTGACCCAGTTTAAGACGGCTTCGAACACGGGCTCCTCTGAGTCCACCTACACACAGACAGGGTAAACAGTGAGTTACAGCTACAATTAAATCAGCATATGAATTAAATTATTAGCTTAGAACTGTAGTGAAAACTGCTGCACAATATTCAGTGGGGATGCAGAGAGACTTTATGCAAACACGCAGTTAACTGAAGGTAAAACAGGCCATAAATTCTGCCCCTGAAACATGAACAAGATAACACAAAGAGAATCGTTTTTCTGGGGGCAAATTATGCGTGGCTGTGATTTACATGTAAGGTCTAGTTGTATTTTAAAAACAACAAAACTGACAGGAGGAGCCCTGAGAGAGAATTGATGATCTATAAATCATTGTGTGATAATAACTGTGTTTTCACAAAGCACGGCATGTGGTCGGGAAGAGGAATTTCCTGAGCACAAAGGCAAACTTAAATCAGGTTTTCTTCTCTGCAATTTCATTGTCAGCCCCGATCCGCAAAAGTGAGTGGAGCTGGTGGGGGCCACACTGACTGAGATTACAGCAGGTTGGTACACGCTTTTCTCTCTCAGGTGTTTGAAAGAAACGTGTGAAAGTCAGGATCACAATACAATTAAAGAAAAGTTAAATTAAATTACTATTGTTTAAAGGGGACATATGCTAGCTATGCAATCAATTTTCTATTATTCTGATGTGTATTTTAAAGTTTGTTTGGTTTTAAAAATTGTGTACATATTTTAATTTAATTATTTTTCAGAGCCTCTCCTTCATCCTGAAACGAACAAGCCGTTTTGCCATTCAAAGGTGAGACCTTAGCCACGATTGGCTGACAGTATTTGGAGTGACCGCGTAGCCCCTCCCCTATGTGTGCGATCCCACATGGGGAAGCGGCCGCACTGCACTGTCACTCCAAAGTTGTAGAAAACATGGCTGCTCTAGGACCGGTTATTCGGCCTTGTATGTACGAGCCAGAATCGCCAGGAGGCATCAGAATGGTAAGTTGAAATCTTGACAACATCTTGACTACAAGCTAGAGCAAGAAGGCAGCCTGAGGTGAATGACGGTGAATGACGATTGGTCGATTTCAGCGACAGCAAGGTTCTATTTAGAAACCTGCAGCTGTTCTGAACGGCCCATTTCAGAGGCGACGTTTTTAAAAAATGTCATTCTGGAAAAACACAGAATTATGCAGTTTTCACTTTTTCACTGTGAACAATAAACACACAAACATGTGAAACCCATGAGCAATATGAGAATATCCATTCAAAAGATACGGCCCCTTTAACATCAGGGAGCAGATGTCATTAAGGTTTCGGGGATTTCAAAAAACATCAAGCAGCAGATTAAGCAGCCTCCACAGTACATCTGATAATTACACAAATAGTACAAAACCGCATGACGTCCAGTTCTCCTACCTGGATTTCATCACATTTTATGAGCTTTTCGACTTCAGTCTGGCTGAGCAGCATGAACTCTTCATGCTGAACCACCTCGGAGAAATGCTTCTGTGAAAAGAGCTCGGCCGCCTGCATCAGGTCGAGGCAGTTGTGAGTTTCGGCGAAGTCCCGAATGCCCAGACAGTTGGAGGGATCGAGCTGACTCTCCAAAAAATCACAACATGCTCTTTTCACCCCTGAGGAAGACAAAGATACATTTGTAGACCCAGACAGACACATGTATCCTTCAAATCCAGACAAATCCTGGTAGACAGGATCCTCCTGTCACTCAACAAGTTGTAATTAGGAAATACAGAAGATGTTTCATTTGAAAAGTGGTGCCAAGCCGTGCCTCAGGGTTTCTACAGGGATAAATATGAGACCTTTTTAAAGCCACATAGAATTAAATGTAATACCTGTTTCAGTCATACCAGTCAAAGCAGTATATAAGATGTGATTACTTAAATTAAAGTGACCTACACTCGGTAAGCGGTGTCAAATAGATGGATGGATTTTAGGGTTTACTGGATTCAATTTAAAGTAATTAATTCACTTAAGTTCAATTACGTTTTTAAATCAATATTTGTCAGTTTACAATGAGCTTCCTAGCTACTGGCAGTAGCGATAGTGTTTGTGTATTAAGCTTGACGCTTTTAAGACCACACAAGACCTGCAGATACCCTCTACCCATGCTATCAGTGATATCAGCAGGCTGAAGCACACACTTTACAAATGAAGGTACAATCAAGACTCTCCTAAACTTACCTTTGAGCTGCAGTAAGCACGCAGCAGGGAGCAGCTCCTGTACGTTCTCCACTGTGACTAGCACCGTCTCTGTGTAGACAAAGTCCAGCAGGATCTCCATCGTCGATGCAGTGAGACCCTGGATGTCCACAAAAGATTTCCCCTTCTCTGCAAGCTGCAGAGCCACAAAAACAGAGACTGTCAGGTGATAGGTCAGGTATTCCCATAATTTTCTTGTGAACTTTGTTTCCTTAATTAAAATCAAAAACTGCCTTAGAGCAAGAATGAACAGATCATTAGGATATATATAATTGGGGCACAGTATTGTTAGCATTCAAACAAACATAGCATTACCTCGCTAGTGAACATGGCACAAAAGTAGTCACTGCAGGCAGCCAGGACAATCCGATGTGCCGGAAAATCTGTGTTCTCCACCCTCAGAGTGATGTCGCAGAGCGTGTTGCTCTTGCGGAGTGCGTTCATTGCGTTAAGGATGGATTTTGCATGGGAATTGGTCATGATGTCCTTGGGAGCCATGCTGCCTTGAGAATCTTTCAAGGATCTCAAACTACTCCAGGAATCTAAAAGAGATACACAAGTCAGGCTTTGCTATAATCATTTGTGCATACAGCATGTATTATATGTGTAATTATCTGGTAAGGGAGTGTTTGTGTATATTTGTTTGCATTTAGAAGGTTAGTAAGACAGATCACTTGTTAAAGTGTTGCACACTGAAATTAATCACATTTGAACAGTTAGAAAACGCTGACAAAGAAAGATGTTGAGTATATTTTTGTTCTGTACTTCAGTATTGCTTAAAAGTTTTGGAACCTAGCTTCAGTATGTCCATTTTGTAAGATTTCTACTGGATTTTTAGACACATATTATACTTTGTACTAAATTATTTCATTTTTCTGACAGCAGATTAAGATTTTGCATGCATTGCATATATTAAAAATCTAATAATATGGACCAAGGGGCCCTTTCTACTGCAACATGTCTTTTATTTGTTTGTGCCCAATACTTTAGTGTTACTTGAGTGAATCCTGAATGCAGCACTAACTAATTTTTCATTGTGGTAATGCTAATGCAACTTACCGTTAAAAGATTTGAATACTTTTTCCACCACTGGGAGGCAATAACTATAGCTACACATTAGCAAAGCAGCAGCCAACGACAGCTGAGAGCTAACGCCAACGCCAGACAACAACTAGGAAAACACAGCCATATAAAGTGAGCTGGTGGCCAGAGGAAGACAACACAAGAAGCGACACACACAGAAGAACTTGTCAAGAATTTACATAATACCTGTCGCTGCGGTAAGGCTGATTCAAAACGTTTAGCTAAGTTGCGTTGCTAGCTAACGTTAGTAGCCACAAAGTCCCTTGTCCCAGTTCTTGCTGTCAGTCACACTGCCTGGAGAAAAGCCACTGAACTATCAGCTAATCCATCATGACCTCCACTAGGTCACACTATAGGAGGTGTCTTTGAAGACATATATGTCCTGAATCTCAAAAATAATTTCGTATCATCATCACCGACACGAGTTTAACCACCTAGAATATTTCGTTGACTAAACAGCAGCAGGTCATAGCAGCAGGCTCCACAGATTGGACGTAAACAGACCATTACGTGAGTGTACGTACGTACGTTTTTTGGTTTTTGAAAAAACTTTATTAAAACATCAACAATTAACAAAAGGCAAACACTCCTTAATGACAGCAGCATCTTATTTATACAGTCTATGAGCAGCATACGCGAACAAGGAGAAAGGGGGAAGTATTTATTTTTATTCCCTGCATGGACAGATATTGTTTGGAGCTGAACGAGCAGAACTTAATTTAATTTAACAAAGGAAATTACAGATAATTAGTTTACGAGAAACTCCGTCTTCATACATCAGTAGGCCTATCTTCTTTTAAATAACAGTTGAAGATTTTTTTTAAATTAAAACGCTTTGTTATAAGTTTTCCTTTTAAACAATAATGTTTTATTTATGATTTTCAGACATCCATTGCTTTAATGCTGCTTTTAATTTAATACATTAATTACATTTTAAATGTGCGCTTTTTGTATGTTATTATTAGTCCAATCCCTTGTCTTTTTTGCTTTTCTTTGTCTTTTTCTCTTTTTCTGTGTTGGTGTATGCACTTGATCCCTTTTGGACAAATGCAAAGGTCTGTAAGCCATGTTGTTTAGACATACATGTACATTTAGATGTGTTCAATGATAAAAAAATATATATACATTATTCATTACTCTAACTTTGACAACGTCCACTCTTGCAAGACTTTGAAATGCAACATTTCTTTGAAAAATTAAAATAATTAAATTCAAAAGTTCAATTCAAACCTATATTACAGACTCAAGGTCCAGATAAAAGACCCAACAGAAAAAGCAATAAACAGAAAACATTTTATACGACAGCAAAGTACGAGTTCAGGGAACCTTTCCTTGATATATGATGTTAAACAGTAAACATTGTAATTTTACATTTGACATAAAATAATTTGTAATTGTCAACATACAGAATAGCAGATGTAGGTGTACGTATGTACGTGCTCACTCCCGTAACCAGGCATGCGCGCTGCGTTCCAGAATCAAGATGCCTTCCGCGCGTTCTCGCTGGTCTGTCTGTACAGCTGCCGTAGGAATGGTAAAGTGAATATCTCTTTTAAACTAATGAGCATCCTGTTTTGACGAGGACTTTTAAAAATCGAATCACTTCTTGAGTACAAGTAGCGGAATATTATCTCGTAAAATAAACATTTTCTGTTCTTTTTTAGCCATCCGAGCACGGCAGCTACACCGTGTAGGAGGAGCCAGCGGCGTGTTTCCGCTAACACCAGGCCGAGCAGAGAGAGAGGCACCGCGGACTGAAATCTATGCTGCTGTATTGAGAATAACAGGACAGTGGAGGGACAGCTGTCAGCTACTGCTATACACTGTTAGAGCTTGAAATATTTGATTGCAGGGGGTTTCGGTTACCCACATCAGAGGGAAAAAAAAGAAGGAGAAGGAGTGGCAGCTGGACTGTCAGCAATGGAAGCCGAGTTTCGGGAAATCGATGAAAACGGGAGTTGGAGTGCCGTTTATCAGGTAGGACCTCACGGCAAAATCAAGGTGAAGTGTGACTGTTTTGGAGAAGCTGCCACGTTTAGGCCAAATGGTCGCTAATGCATAACTAATCTACTGCAGCCCATGTATCAGTTCTCTAGTTATCAGCCTTGTTTAGTCTCTGTTCCGCTTGCTCTCTGACCAAATCCGGTGATTGATGGGTCTGCCTGCGTCCCACACAAGCAACACATCCCATCACTAAACCGGAACATCATATCTGTCAGAAACAAATGTAACTCATGTCACTTTTAATCTAATGTGTTTGCACAAAATATTTACGCTTCTTCAGCTTATTTTTATTGTTTTGCCTGCAGTTTCCTGCACAAAACATCCATTAATCACAGCTTAGCATGAAATAGCTGGTATCATTTTTACTGTAAATTCAGATTAGCTTAACACCTCACCCTGTACACACACACCCACATGAGTCAGACACTTTAAGGGGATTGTCTTCTAATATCTACAACTAGTAGTTTCCACAGAATTAGATAAAAGAATAAACAACTCCACCAGGATCCTTTACACATGCGTTGATTCTGTTTAACAGCTATGTAGAAAAAGCCTGAACTGTTTCTCGCATCTGACCTTTAATGTTCTATAAATGTAATGATTTTTTTTCTTTTCACAGGATATTCGTCAGCAGTCCTGTGAACTCTCGTGCAGGTTTGCCAAATTACCAGAAAACAAGAATCGAAATCGTTACAGAGATGTTAGCCCATGTAAGTTTCTCTTTTTGTTTGTCTAAATGCGCTGTTCCTTTAAATCCATATACTCCATTGGCGCTTATTTATGTTCAAACATCAGCCAGCTGTGACTTTTTTCTTAAGAGTCTTAACAGTTGATTATGTTATACAAATATATACTGTTTGACCTCTGACGCAATCAATGTAATATTTATTTTAAGCAATACAATGTCAGTGTTACTCTAAAGGCAAGCATTGCGTCACTCTTAAGGAGCGACGCTTTAAAGGACTCATAAATCATAACTTTTATTCACTTTCCAAGGGCAGTAAATATATTTCTGTGTATTTACTGACTTGTCAGTAGGGTGATAATACACATAGGTAGAGCTTAACATAATCATCTGCTTAACCCCTGTTGTATAGGCTGAATTTTTAGTCTTTTGACAAACCGACTAATCTCAAGTTCATTTTAATGTGTTTATTTCTTTATTTGCATGAGCTGTAAACATTAAACATCTATGACATTTAACAACATGAATGTAAACATGCCGGGCTGCAATTTTCAACCTTATTCCTCACACATTTAGACACTGAAAAATTGCAAAACGAATTGCAAAGCTGAAATGAAAATAGGACAACGAAGTGTGACAGCAAGTTGTCCAAACATTTTTAAAGTGACAGTACACGCAGACAAAAATAAACAATACTAAGATCTATAAAAACATTACATTAGTCATATCTCAATCGATAATAACCAAAGTTTCATTTTTAAAACGCTGTGTCCGTCATTTTAAATAAACATTTTTAAAGAAACGGTTGTGAGAACATTAAAGTGTCAGTAAGTATCTTAAGTTTGTACACTGTACAGTCATCGCTGCACTGACGACTGATGTAAGAGTTACTATTTGAAGTAAATTACACTTCTGTCTTTAAAATAAATTATTATTCAGTAAAATGTTTTTCCTTAAACGTCACAGTTCAACAGCTTGACTATGTGGTTTCCTCTCTTTCACACTGAATAAGCCATGCAAATTGTGCAAACCAGCTTGCATATAGTTACTGTAAATACTGTCAAACATGTTTCTCAGTAACTTTTAATAAGATATGAAAATCAGTAAGCTGGAACTTGTTCATGTTGTTTACTCTTTAACTGAAATGTTCTCAAATGTTTCCTATATTAAAGGCAGAAGTTTAACACCAGTGTTGTGTTCACAGACAGACTTGTCATGCGTTCTCAGCAGCTGTGCCCGTCTGAGAATAACATTTATGGTCCAGTGGGAGTTGTGACATATTAACCACACACAAGCTTATTTTCTTTTTCTCTTCCCCTCAGTTGACCACAGCAGAATCTGTCTGCAGCTGGGTACGAACGACTACATTAATGCCAGCCTGATCACAGTAGAGGAGGCGGAGAGGAACTATATTCTCACTCAGGTGAGCGTGGAGGTGTTTCAGTCAGACACATTGAATCCTCTCGTACACAGAGCTCAGACCTGTGATTTCAGTCATGTTGGACAATATTTGTAATCGTGTCTTTGAATATATGCGAAGACTTTCAGATTAAGTCAGACTTATGAATATTTATGAAATGACTCATAAGATATGATACAGTAGTTATAAGCAGATTTAAGCTGTCAGTAAGTTGGTTTATATTGTTTGAATTATTTAATTTCCTTAAAGTACAGTGAGTCATATATTTAATATGAGTTATTAATGTATTTCACTTCTCTGAGTTTTGTTGCCGTCCTATGCAGCATCCGTAGTCATGTGACCAGGAGACAGGAAGTGAAGTGTATTCTGTTGACGTCAACACGGTTGTTTTACCGTGCGTGCGGTGGTTACCGAGCCGACTCGACGTGTGAAACAGTCTCACGTCTTTGTTGTGGGCGCTGGTGTAAAAACAGACAATGAAGAATTAAGTTGAGGAGAACAAAAAATAAGCCCTGAAAAATCCTTTTATCAGCTTACAACTACTTTATAATGTACTGAAATGAACAGAGACCACTGTGCTTTAATGTCTTCACTTTAGATGGTGTGCATCTCCAGCGACTCTTTAAGAGATTATTAAAACATGGATAATTTTTTTAACAAAAGCATGCACATCATGTTGCCTGCTTTCATTCCCTTTATCTAGCCTGAGAGGCCCATAGATCACTTGCCGCTGCTCATAAAACACGTGAGTCACTCAGACGAGCTATTCCCATCCCTCATCTAGATTTTGGCGGTTTGGCAGTAAAAGGAGAATTTAGTGAGTAAGTCAAACAAAAATAGCATTCTGAGAAATAAGGGGGACATCATGTACGTTTGTTTTCTTATCAGTATTTCTTAATAATAATATCTTTAAATAGATGCACGGTTTTTACTCAGAACAAATCCACTGTTCATTCTCTTCAGGGACCCCTTCCAAACACATGCGGCCACTTCTGGGAGATGGTGTGGGAGCAGCAGACCCGCGGTGTAGTGATGCTGAACAGAGTCATAGAGAAAGGATCTGTAAGTTCTCTGTCCATAAAGTGTCGCTACTCCATGTATGTGTTGTTTGCTCCTATAAGCTCACTGCTATGTCTCTGTCGGTTCTGTTTTAAGATCAAATGTGCCCAATACTGGCCTCACAGAGAGGAGAGAGATGCCATCTTTGAAGATACAAATTTCAGGCTCACTCTCGTCTCAGAAGACATCAAGTCTTACTACACAGTCCGTCAGCTGGAGTTGGAAAATCTGTCTGTAAGTGTCATTATCTGTAGAGTTGATCGTCTGTGTGTGTGTAAAAGAAGACGTTTTAGATAATATTCCCTTTGATCTTCCTTCACAGACTCAAGAGACTAGAGAGATTTTACATTTTCACTACACCACCTGGCCTGACTTCGGGGTACCAGAGTCTCCTGCCTCCTTCCTTAACTTCCTGTTCAAGGTGCGAGAGTCGGGTTGTCTGAACTCAGACCAGGGACCAGTGGTGGTGCACTGCAGTGCCGGCATCGGACGCTCTGGGACCTTTTGTCTCGTGGACACCTGCCTCTTATTGGTTTGTACACATCATTGATACAATCAGACATTAATGAAGAGAGTGAGCAGCCTGACTTTAGTGCTAAAATGTGTGTTTTTTTTTGTTGTTATATTCAGATGTCCATGCGTAAGGACCCGTCTTCAGTGCGTATTCGCGATGTGCTGCTGGAGATGCGATGCCATCGAATGGGTTTGATTCAGACGGCAGATCAACTTCGCTTCTCCTACCTCGCTGTCATTGAAGGTGCCAAGTACATCAAGGGAGACACATCTCTGCAGGCAAGTCCTCCCTCTATACTCTGCTCTCTGCTCTTAAGAAACTTAACGTAAAAAAACGCAACAAAAATACTTTGATAAATAAGAAAATGCTTCAAAACGACTTGTTTGTTTCTATTTAATCGAAGTATTTTTGCAAACACTCACCGTTTTTTCTTTTTTCCCCAGGAGTCATGGAAAGAGCTGTCAAACGAGGAAGATGATCCTCCGGAGTTCACCCCTCCTCCTCCTCTTCCTCCTCCCAGAGACCCTCATAACGGCAAAGTTGAGCCATCCTTTTTCCCCGAAAACGATGAGATCATCCAACAGATGGAGATCCGCAGTCTGGGGTAATCATTCAAATAATGTTTCAGAATATAAAAAATAGTTTGTTTAAACTACTGTTAACAAGAACAAGATTAGGTCGCATTCCTAAGTTCTTAGTGGATGCTCTCCATTTGGCGTTTTCTGGAATGCTGCTTGTAACAGCGACATGGGTGAAGAAATGGGTGTGCTTAATTAAGTACACAGGGATTTTCAGATATGACTTTAAAATGCACCCAGCAGATAATCAAAAGCCCCTCTTACATTGCCAGCTCTAGGCGGGACTGTTACGCCTCTGCTACACCAAGGTGGAATGGCAGGGCGAAATGTTGCGTCTGTGCCGTTCAGACGTCCAATCAAAAGCAATCAGCAATGTACTAAAAGAAGTACTCGAGTTTGTAGTTCTTATGAATTAACTCTGAGTGTCTCAGATCTTTTCTGTAACTTTAAAGTGATAATCTCGAAGATCTCAGTTTCGTTCTCTTTGGCGGCACCTATGGCGATAAACGGTAATTGCGGGAGCACACGTCCACGGTCGGCTCCGGTTGTAACTCTTACATTTTCCTGGCTGAGGGTCGCTTTCCTTTTTAGACTGTTTGCCTTCATCTGAGCGTCATCGATCTTTTCTTTGTTTGTTCAGCCGTAGTAGATTACTGTTTACTCGCAGCACTTGCACAGACTGGAAAAGCAGCCGCTTAGCTCCGCCTACCCTCTCTGGCAGACCAACCACTGCTGGGTGATGGAAAACGCGTCACTAACTGGGCGCCGCTTGTGATTTTTTTTCTGCAAAAGTCACCACAGACACCCAGTCCGTAAAAATACTCTATACTGCAAATGCGAAAGCTTTCATCAGTGGGCCATAGGCTCAATCACCATTGTGTTACCTCATTCAGCGATAGCTAGTGACTTAACAGACATTTACTTACATGAAGAGATTATTACTTTAACTACAAATCTCTAGATGACACTTTGTAACTAGGCTAGGTTGGACTAATTGTCCAAGTTAGATCTTCCAACTGTGAAAACCAAAGTAAACCAAAAGGCCCCATTAGGACACTAAAACTTCCCTCTGTCCTCATTCAGGTCCTCACAAGAGTCGGAGCTGCGTAAGAGGAACATTGCTGCCCCACAGCTTCCTCCTGACGATGGCGGTCTGCTCGACGGCCAAGTGGAAATCCAAGATCATACCTCGAAAGCTCCGACCAAATCCCAGCAGCAGCTCGAGCCCGTGGATCAGGAGTCGCCCGAGGCAGCGGAGCAGCCAAAGGAAAGCTCGCCTGTGCCGGAGACCTGGTCCCCTCTACTAACCCACGTGTGCCTGTGCACGGCGCTGGCTCTCAGTGCTTACGCCTGTTATCGAGCCTATTTCCACTGATGTCTGTCATTCTGCCTCGTTTCGGTTCCTCACTGTCTCTCCACTGATGTCGCAAAGTGGACTAGGTTGGCCAAACAGCCTGCTTTGACTGTGCGAGCGGGTGGATTATTTGGACTTTTCAGCTTCACTCGTTTACTTTACAACATGCAGTGCGAGGGGTCGGCTAGTCTGAGTTCGAAGGCTGCCAATTATCCACTCAAACTTTTTTCAATAAGTCATCTTGAGTGCTCAGGGCCTTGTTTTTTTTCAGGTGTCACATCCCAAATACATGTGCTGACTTAAAAACAGACAGTTTGACGGCGGTCTGTAGAAGGGAGGAGGTTTGTTTTAGCTCCCGTGCTCTGTGAACCAGGATGAACGGCCTGTCAGACCTTTTTAAAATGCTTCTCGTCTCCTCTTATTTACCAAATGTGTTCTTCCATTTCAGCCTTCACCGAGGCGTCCGTTAGGAGACTTTCTTTTGCTTTTACAAATCAGAAATCATGGAGCCAGATTGTTACCAGCCTGTCTGAAAATAAGCCAGACTTAAAAAGTGTTTTTTCTGTTATTGATCAACGTTAAAGCCGACAGTAAGGTGACTTACATGAACGTAAGAGGGAAGAAACTGTCCCCACTGGTTAGAGATGCATGCATTAAACCGTCGTCTGTCCTCACTAGTGGCCTGTGTCGGGCTGCAGGAGGCAGTACAGTATGTGTGTGAGTGGTAGTTAGTAGAGCTCTCGACTGACGCTCGAGTTAAATTTACTCAGTGAGAAATATAACATTTACATTTCATCATATGTGAGCTGCAGACGGGGTCGGCTCCTGGTAACCGATTCCCTCTGCGCTTTCGCTCCCTAGTGGCTGGACAGCGGCTCAGCAAAGGTCTTTCTAAAGTCAAAATGGTGCAGAGACAGGGTGGCGTGTCTCGCTCTCCATTCGCCTGGCATTCTCAAACTGACACAAAAAAAATCTGCAGACTTTTTAAGGGTGTGAATGTTGTTTTTCTGAGTTAAAGTTCAGGAGGATCTTTTCCTCCCGTGGATTAACGCGTGGAGGCTTTTTTATGCCAACAAAAAAATGTGTAACATAACCCCAATAGAGCTGATACACATTGTAACGTAATGTGTGTTCAGTCAGCAGAGTTACACACCAGAATGCCAGCTTAACGACACACAAAGTAGCTAACACCCAACTCTCTTTGCCAGCAATACAAACACTTCTTAATGTGTCGCCCTTTACTGTATCAAACTCTGAGTTTGAACAGGGATTGTGAACAAACCAAAAATCAAACACCAGCACAGGGATGAAAACAAAACACTGTAGTGATGATCGGTGGTGTCGCAGCGTGGCCCTGAGCTGGCAACATTATGTTGTATGATTCTTTTTAGCATGCTGCATTTGTGAATCAACAGGTTTGTCCTAAGAAGAGATTAGCTAAGCTGCTAGCATTCAGTTTACCTTGTGACTCGATGGCGAGTCTGACAGCTGTACCTTTCTTTAGAATGTAAACATGTCCTGCAGGGACACACTCTTATTAGAGAGAAATATATTTTTTTCAATCAGGTTTCAGCGTGCTGAGTTTTTCTTTTGTTTTGTTCAGCTTTAGCAAGGGATTAAATCTCAGCACCTGTGCAGCCATTGCACCAGGTTCTCCTGTTTTTCTATACTTATGCTGAGCTCAAAAACATGTATTTTTTTAATTTACATTTGTTGTTTTACTTTTTGAATAAAAAAAATCCAACTGTTGATTTCGCTTTGTTTTCTTTTAGAACAGATTTATGTCGGGGGCTCAGTGGTAGAGTCGGTCGTCTCTCAATCAGTTACAGTTACATGTCGAAGTGCCCTGAGGCAACACACTGAAGCTCAAACTGCTCTCGGGCATAGCCAACAGGTATGACTGGATCTGATTGCAGATTAGCACTTAGGCCTTTGCCATAAGTGTGTGAATGGGTGAACGTGACATGTAGTGTAAAAGAGCTTTGAGTGGTCTGAAGAATGGAAAAGCACAATAAAAAAGTCCAGTCCATTTACATCTTTGATCTCACTCTCAGGCTTACTGTGGAAAAAGGGAATACCAATAAGTGAAATAAGTCACACGTCATCTTGTTTCAATCTCACTGTTGGGTCAGTATGGATAGAAAAAACTGATGAATCACTGTTTCAGTAGAAAACTGACTTCGTCACAGCTTGTTCACCGACTAAGCAGCTGCTTGTTACAGAAGCAGTGAGACTGTGACCTGAATGAACAGGTTTTAAAATGGTTTTCAATGTTTGTAATCAGAGATATTATAATGAACAGTTATTGATAACGCTCCATAGTAACAAAGTGCACGAATCAAATACATTAATCATATTCTGCATTTATTTAAACTGACCTGTTGAAGCTACAGTTAAATAATGTTCGGTATGAAGGCGAGGCGGGTTTGTTTATAGTATATACGACCTTTAAACCCTGAGACAATTCAAAGAGCTTTATAGGAAGTAGAGAAACACACAAAGGGGAAAATAAAATGAACTAGAAGGGCAAAATCTTTAACTTAATATGTTTTTATATAAAGTTCTGATTTATATCCAATTATATAAGGAAATCTCCGTGCAGTGTTTTAAAAGGGGGCTGAGTTAAGTGTTTTGAAGACACCACCAGGTGGCGCTGTGGAGCTGCAAACGCTCCGCTTCTCTCTGTAAATGAAGAGCCATGGCTTCAGCTGCAGCCCACTCCTTCCTGTTTTCTGTATTGAACCTGGTTTAGCTCATCAATTATCTTTGTATTAACGCTGAACTGTAGTTAGGAGTGTTCCTCTACTGGCAGAACATACTGCATACTAACATACTGTATACTGCCTTTTGGTTTTTAAGGGGAAAGCGACTCTGCAAACCACAAATACAGCTCTTATTTTATTTAAATTCTAATAGTTTTAAGCTTAAAGTTATTTTTCTGTGAAATTGTTCTTTACTCGCCAAAGACGGACTTTAAATCTAAATATATACAATTCAACTCAAAGGCTTTACTAGCATGAAAGTTTCAAAACTATTTGCTAAAGCTCTGATCTAATATTTATTCTGACGACTCTCACTGATAAAAAAAAACTGATTGTTGTAAAATACAATACAATTTAAGTCACTAAACTTTGATGTGGATGTAAAAACCGTCCGTCTAAACAGCTTCGGGTTTGTTTCAGTGTCACCACAGCAGGGGTGGCTCATGACCACTGGAGGAAGGAAGACAACGTGTCTTGAGACACACACACACACACACACACACTGCTTGAGTAAATTCCACCACACACTCTGGTGTATTACAGATGATTTGGCAACAGTCTTTGGCGAGGACTTCCTGTTTGGGAAATAGGAGGCCGGCACTAGAACGTAGTGTACAGGAATGCAACTTAAACAGTGAGTGAGTAATAGCACTCCCTACAAACGCTCTGCTGACGTCAAGCGGGCAGGCAAGATGGTACACGCTGCTCAGCCTGCATAGGAAAACTACAAGCAAGGTGTGATCACAATGAAGGTGTGACCAGGGAGCGGAAGTCGTCTTAAAGGCACAGTTAATGCTCTTGTAAAGTCTGTCTGACTGACTCATGTTTGTGGAGAAGAATTTCATCATGTTGTAACTTTGTTGATTATAAATGAGTTTAGGTCTTATCCAAGTCTGTAATCTAACACGCCTACGTGTTTCATGGTTTGTGGTTTAGTGTAGAAATTTAAATTCTTCGATCAGGATATGAGTTTAAAAAAAGTGACTTGAACAGACGTCAAAAGTGCACTGTGTGTTATCCAACAGAGCCCCCTTACTCAGCCAAATCCTGCACACTGCTGACTCCACATTCACAATCGACCAAAGAGGATATCTCCCCTGGCTCGCTGACTTGTCCAGCATGTGGCCTGAGTTTAGTTATTAACCTGGAACTTCCCAATAGCAGGCCAGCTGTGAGGGAGGGTGGGTGGGGCCAGCTGTGACTGTAAGTCTCTTTTGTAGCCTGCGCATAGTTTTCTCAGGGAGCCGAGCGAGGACCAGGAAATTCCTAAATGCGTGAGGAGTCAAATGTTTCCAAGTGTGACTCGGCAAAATCTGAGTCACGTCAAACGCAGCACAATGCTGCACAATGGGAGCTTCGTACCAGGAAGTAGGAGTGATCCGTCAGGTGTACCGTGTTTCTTCTTGCCCTCATCATTTCAAAACTTCAAAAAGCCAGGGGAGTTAATGAGGCTTAGCCAGCTTACAGCATCAGGCAGTGATGAAAGGTAGCTCAGTATGTTTACCCACTCAAGTACGTCACACTTCTCAACTGTATTAGAGAGGGAAATATTGTAATTTTTACTCCATTACATTTACCTTTAGTTTTAAACTTCATTACTCTGCATAAAAAAAAGACATCGAATACATTGTTAAAACAAAAGTTTACATATTTGAAAAAAATAATCACTTCCACTCGCCTGTGTTTGCTACAGACACTAGCTGATTAGGTTAGCTTAACTTAGCCTAGCATAAAGGCTGGAAACAGGGTGAACAGTTAGCCTGGCTCTGTTCAAAGGTGACAAAATCCACTTACTAACATGCAGCTCCAAACCTCTTAAATTAAAGCACAATTATGTAATAATCTGTGTTTTTGGCACCTCTACAGTTTCGTCGTGCAAATCACTCTCTTGCCAATGACTTAAAAGCCTGTCCCACATTTAGTCTATTTTTCTTTCAGATTATTTTTGGACAGTGGATAGAGTCAGAAATGTGGGGATGACGTGCAGCAAAGGGCCGAGGGTCGGAGTAAACCCGGATCTGCTGCATCGAGTGCTGACCCTCTATACGTGCGGCGCACGTCTTAACCACTGAGCTAAACTGGTGTCCCACGACATGTACTCTCCTCCAGCCTTTGGTCAGTCAATCTGTTTCTCTTCTGCCACGATGTCCCTTCCAAGAATAACACGCTAAGAGCGCTAAAAGGAAAGGTTTCCCATCAGGCCTTTCAGCCAGAAAGTGGTGGCGTGAAGCTTTCCAACTTCTCCTGGGAGACTTTATCTGCACGACCTTAGTTACAAGTGGGAAAGAAAGGGAGAGCCCAACTCTCCCTTACAGCACTAAAAGTATTGTGAAGCCGTTATTCTCTAGTAAAATAGCTTCATAATGTTGCAACCA
The DNA here is from genome assembly GCF_022749685.1 of Semicossyphus pulcher. Taxonomy (NCBI): domain Eukaryota; kingdom Metazoa; phylum Chordata; class Actinopteri; order Labriformes; family Labridae; genus Semicossyphus; species Semicossyphus pulcher. The sequence goes on from NW_027211637.1 coordinate 25,864,232, forward strand.
GTGTGAAACACAGTGAAGACAGTTGGATAAAAATTCGGAACGAACAGATTTGTGTGTACACTTGGTTTATAACCTGTTAATTAATGAGCTTTAAAGGACACATTTTGTTACATTTGGACAAACATAAGCTAGCTGTTTACAGTCTTTATGCTAAGCTAAGCTAACCTGCTGCTAGGTTCATTTTAAGCATACAGATATAAGAGAGGTGTTGCTTTTTTCTTACTGTTGGCAAAAAGCAAATATGTTGAACAATTCCTTACACCAGGGATTCCCAACTTTTTTGACCCTTAATTAAAAGCCGGGAGCTGTACCTTCCTCGCTTTTCACATGGTTTCATTCAAAGAGCTGTTCAAGGCCCAAAGAGAAAAAACACTTTATTAAAAAAGAAGAGATTATAAAAAAAGTCTGTTCTTCCTTCCTGTCCCATTAATCATCATCGCACAACCCCTGAGATTTATCTTGTGCCCCTTTTGAAGCGATCATATAATTCACATTTTGCTGACAGCTCCTCTGGTCATACGTATGATATAAAATATCCCCTCCACTTGTAATGGAGCATTGCTACATTGTTGTATGGGCACTGAACTAAAGGCTTTGGCTGCTTCTTCAGCACTGGCATGGGACCACTATTCATACTTAAACGTGGCTTAATGTTCTACCTTTGGTTTAACAGCTTTTCCTGCCACACCTTATGATTTAAGTTATTATGATGACTAGATTTTTGACTCTAATGCAAAAGCATGTTGTTGTTGTTTTCATAAAACTGCAGAGTCTCAGTGAGAGTCAGATGTCTTTACGTTTGTTGTGACATCCGTGAGCACTTCCTGTTCCTGTTCCTGTCCCCCCGGCTGCTGCTGTTGAGGATCAACCGTCACAGACTTCGCAGTGACATACAGTCCCTCTGCTGTCATAGGCTAAGTTCATGCATATAGGTCAGAGCGTATAAATGCTTAGAGGTTAGAGCTGGTGCTTCCCCCTTAGTGCGCTTCAAGGACCCGCATCCTTCCTCTTGACACAGCAGCAAGGAGAGATGACGTTGACTACGACATAAAGTCCACATGTAAACAAAGGCCGACCTGCCTGCTGACCACAGATGTTACCACTGTGTGCTTTTAGCTCATTGTTTATGTTTTCTTCACGGCAACAGTGGAAAAAGAAAAGACGACCATTTGTCGCATCCGATGCGTGACTGCGAGTCTTGTTTACTGATGCAACAGGGACTCCATGACCGAAGCACACGCACGCTCGTCAATGGTTTTCTGTGTTTTCAAATAACAACTTTTTCTGTATTGAGGTGAAAGGTAAGATGCTGCGAACGTGAGGATAGTCACATCGCTGAGCTGGTGTGGGTGTTGAATGCTTTCCCGGCTGCCACCATCACCTACACACCCTACTTCCTGTTGAGTAATCACTACATGTCAAAGCCCACACGACTTCTTTTATGTCCGGTATTTGTGATTTCAGGAGTGTACAGTAGAGAACTTGCTGTTCATTCACTGTACATGTTACGGTGTTTCTCTGCAGCAGCCTGCCAACAAAACATTTTTTAACTTCCTCCTGAGGCGGTCTGACAGGCAGTCACAAGATCAGAGACAAACAATCCTGACAGACTTATCTTTGTTTTAATCATCTAAATTAATTTATATCCTCTTATTGTACACAAGATACCAACATTCCTTAATAGGAATTTAAGACCTGAATTAACCATTTTACCGGTATAACACAAACTGTGTGTGATTAAGTGCAAACACGTCAAGCTGCTATTTTTTTGTTGATCGGTGCAAAACGAAAAATCGACAGTTTCTTGTTTTCCATGACTAATCTACAGGAAACGTCCGTGTGAGCTTAGTGCAGCTCTTTAACAGAGCACAGAGTGGACTGACCGCTGTGCTGCAGAGTCTGTGTGTCACCTCTCTGTCAACTGTAAACATGCATGTGACGTTGCTGCCGTCACAGGTCATGTCAGCGGGATGATCGAGGCAGACGCTCCGTTACACGAAGTGCGTGTATTCCTGTTAACAGCAGCACCTCGTACCGGTGCTGGTTTGCGCTGTGGCCTCATAAACGGACCGTTCATGGAGCGGACGTGTCGCGGAGTATTTACTTTTAGCGGGTACACCTGCAGCGCACACGCGGCGTGAGGTTGTGTGTGCCGACAGGAATAACCACCTGAACTCTCTCTACTTTATCATAAGGCTGTCAGAGTCGCTAAACCAAGTGTGGTAAAAGCAGGAGGGGGGTTTGTTATCTGGTAGTTTATCTGGTATAATTCCCTATATCTTTTAAAACAATGTCACAATGTCAGTTTTTTCCAGTGTCATGCAGAGGGGCTGACACGGACAGACTTTCACGCTCACACTTAGAGTCACAGATGAACCTAATGAGCAGGTCTTTGGACTGTTGGAGGAAGCCGAAGTATCCGGAGGGAACCCACGCATGCACGGGGAGAACAGGCACGTGCACAGATAGGACCCAGGGGGGGCTTGAGCCCCTGCCTTTGTGCCACCAGAGTCGAAAAATGCCCTTATTTAAAAAAAGAAAAAAACATTACTTTTTTAATTCTATCCAATATAGAGATAGAAATGTAAAGTAGTATCTACGGAAAATATGCCTCATCAATTTCGGAAGTACTCCCCATTCCCCTCCCAAATGATTTTGTCTCAATCGATTAACTTTTCAACGTGTCTTGACTTGTCATGAAAAGCACACATCACTCCAGCCCCACCCCAGTCCGGTTACAGTGAATGATATCACTCAGGTAGGCACTGTTTTAATTATGAAATCAACCAAAACAAAACACGGGGCGGTTCTGAGGAAGGACAGCTGGATGTGGGCAGAGTTTTGTATTTGTTTTTTTTTGTTTGTTTGTTTTTTCCCTCTGTTCCCATTACCTCTCTCCTGTCTGTCGTTTTTATGCTGTTGTCTGCTTTAGGCCTCCACCAGGCCTGTATGAGGTGGCTGGCCTGTTGCAGGTCAGATCTACCTTGCGAGCAGACTCCACCTCTCCAGGTGGGGTCTGCGCATCTGGGACTGACAAGAGAAACCAAACCAAAACGTATCTTTTATGTTTTCTATTTTAAAAAATGATTAAGTAGGTCACAAGGACTTGGCTGTAATTTCCTCATTATTAGCCTCTGTAGCCCATACTCGCTAGCAGTTTTGCATTGTTTTGATTTAGTTTTATTCTGCATAGGATGGCGGCAGTGTGACAACATCAGGGTGGGAATTACTGTATGTTGGTGGGGCAATTGGCCCTTTTTTTTGCTTGAGCCCCCAAACATGTCTGTGCCCAGCCCTGGGAGAGAACATGCAAACTCCACACAGAAAGACCGACTCTGTCCAAACTGGGATTCAAACCAGGAAGCTTCTAACTGTGAGGCAACATCGCTAACCACTGCTAACCACTGCTAACCACGGCACCACCGTGCAGCCCTGAGCTGGTTTAACGTAACTTTATTTCTCTAAATTTATATGTACAAATCACAGAAAGTGCCCTTCTGTTTCCTGAAGTGTTCATTTCTGCTGTTGAGGCCCGGTTGTCAAGATAAAACGGGATGTTGGCTTAATTGCAGAGTGTGTCAGAGTGTCTGGTAATCTAGGAAAGTTTTCAGGGCAGAGTTTGAGGAATAGAGCAATGGGCTGAACTTTCATATCGATAGAAACTTCCGCACCTCAAAAGACTTGTTGTTCACCTTCCTTTTTTATCAAGTCCTGCAATAACGAACAACACGAGAAAAAAACTGAGGTCACCTTGTCTTTGTGGAGGAGCCAGTGTGAGATCAGTGTGTCAGTGTTGAATCAGTGTTGGCTCATACTTGGTGAGAAGTGATTTGTTAACTGTGAATGACTTAATTCATGTGAGGGAACCCTGAACTATTGAAAGAGCTTAAATTTGGTAATTAAACATCTATTGATCAGGGGGAAATTCAACCAGTTCATTATTTGATATCTTTAAAATGCAGTGTACGAATTTAGGTTTTGTTTTTCCTTTGATTTCAAACCAATTTACCACTTTAGGCCACTTTATACACCAGTTATATGACACTTTTTTACTTTGCTACCTTTATTTTACAAATGTAGCTGAGCATAAGTTCAAGCAGGAAGACCGTACATACATAGCATGATTCATTCATGTCACGTTCTCCCTCTCTGTCCTTCCTGTCTAATGATCAGCTGATTATGTGCGTATTCTATGTAAGTACTAAACCAACCAGATTCAGCCTCGACGTCTGTCGACCAATCATCTCGCTGCTGTCAAATTTTAAAGCTGCCTCTCTTCCGCAGACAGTTTGTCGTTTCAGCTCGATCATTGCGACCCTCCTCCACCCCTTTCACCTTCAGTCCATCTCATCAGTGTCCAAGTCCAGCTCCTCAGCTCATCTTATCTTCACCATCATCACCACCACCAGTGTCTACACTCCATCAGGGGGGATCCTGCTCTCGGCCTCTCGACATCTTCAAGTACCTGAAGACATCACGATAGAGTCTAATCGCCAAAGACTTTGCACATTTAATTCTTTCCAAACTTGTCAATAAATAATTGTTCAACCTTCTGTTCAATGAAGTCTCTCCTGATTGAAATGTTGTTTTCAGGCAGGGCGACCTGATAAATATCTGTTTGGTATTTTGATCTCTGCTGGTAAAAAAGCGATCGCAAGGTGCTGGTTGCTTCCTGATCCCCCAAAATACAGGAGTGGACTGATGTAGTAAATGACATTTATGTTATGGAAAACACTACTTTTTTTCTACGTCTCCAGAAATGTGTTTGGTCAAATATGTGAGGCCCTTGCTGCCTGGTTTTGTGGAGGTACTGAATGAATAACTCTTGTATCTTGTTGGTTTTTGCTTTTGTCTTTTCCTTTATTTCTTCCTCTCAAGTCTCCCTCTGATAAATTACTTATTGCTTCTGTGCACACTTTTCCTCTGCTTAAAGTTCTTAAAATCTGAAGAATGTGTGGATGGCAGGGGAACTAAAGCTGCTGTCATATATTTACTGTCGTCCCAAAATAAAGAATAATAAAAAAAGAAGATTTTACATACAGATCATAAATCAAATTGTAAAACTTTAACGCTTTGAGATGAATGAAACCTTCCCTAACTAGCAGGTCGCTATTGCTCAAACTCTGCCAACAACATTAAAATGATATGCACCTATTATTTCACACTTCATACTAATCCAACGATACATTGTTTATAATATAACACATTGATAGCTGGTGTTTCTTCTTCTACATGTGTTTGGTGGTAATATTTGTGATCTGTGTGTAATAGATAAATGCTGGATTTTCTCTTGCAAAGGGAAAATCATAGTATTTCTACTTTTTGGGGAAACAAGCATATGTCCTCTATTAGAGCGGTCTTGTTTGAATAAATGACCCACGACCTTTGAAAATGTCACTTTTGAAGCAGTTTTTTGCTACATAAATGTTTTAAATATTCTATAATGTATGAAGGGAGTCAGTACTAAGAGGCCTTTTTGACACTTTTATAGCAACTTTTTCAAACAGTGATTAAAACTTTTTGTTATTGTAACAAAAGTGGTTGCAAAAAAAACACAGATAATTGCAACTTAGTCCCTAAAGGCACATACAAATATATCAGTTATATAATTTACCCAGTCACGTTACTGGTACTACAAAACTGGTTTATAAGTGACACATGGTTTTAAGTGTTTTCTTCTCAGTGAGTAAACACCTCTGATCCCTCTGCTTTAGACATCGATTAAATCTTCACACACCCCGAGTGTATCAAAATGAACTCGTCACACACAAGTGTTTCTCCAACAATTAATCCAACGCCCTTTTGCAAGATGGTCTGGAGTTGCACAACATATGGGCAGTGATACTTGCTGTGTAGTGACCGCAAGTCACTTCTGCACGTCAGTTTTGTGTTTTCACAGTCATCCACGGCAAAATAGCAGAAGTGGACTGAGATGTTGAAATCTTGGTGCACTTGAAGACAGATCATGATCTCGTCCATTTACCGTAGCTCAGGCGGTGTGGCTTCCCGTTACAGCCCATGGTCCGGATATCTGCTGTCCCTTTCACTTAGAGGAGGAACTGTAATTGAACAAGCAAAATCACAGTGTTAAAGTCAACAATACTAAGAAATCTCACTTATTAATATCGTTTTTAACTGTGAGAAAGAGATGTCACGAAACTGGCTACGTTCGATAGAGCTCTCCAGACTTTCCAATATATCTTAACCACTTTTTGTCTCTGGTCTAGAACTGAGAATCATAAGAAGGTTAACATTAGCAAGTCATTGTTTGCTGCACAAGTTTGATTATCACCGGATACAAAAATAACTAAAAACATTTCACTACATTTATCCTAACGTAATTTAGTCATAAATGGAAAAGAAATGTTAAGATAAAGACATAAAAATAGAAAACAAAACAGGACCCAGCATAGAACCTTGAGGTACTCCTCAGCTCCTCTGCAATTGTGATCATATGGATGTAGAATTACAAATACCTAAAGAGATCATTGTATCTGGTAAATAAAATGGAAACTGAATGCTATCTGTTAGAAACAGATTATATGTTACTTTGTTAATATTCTTTTCTTATTTTCATCAAGATGTGCCACCAAAATCCACATGACTTGTTCCTACTAACAAGTAATGTTTGTGCAGCTAAATCCTGACATATTATTCTTATTCCTCTGTGCCTTGGACTTGCATTACTATTCAAAAATTATTAAAAACACAAGAGTGAGTCAACATGTTGCACTCGGTTCCTTCTTGATGATAAATATGTATGGGCTATGTAGTTTATTTTCAGTCAATTCAAAATTAACTATCCTGCTTTAAGGTTTCGCTAGAGCACCAAATGTGCATGAATCCCTGGCTGAAAATAGTCCCAAACAAACACATGTTTACTCCTGTTTGAGTGACGTTTGCTAAAAAAAAAAAAAAAAGATTGTCCAGCTGTTTTAGAAAATGAGCATCAATATATTTGTGACCCATTTTTTTTTTAAAGATTTATGTCTTCCGTAGAAAGTAATGAGCTTTTTGGCTGAGCTCCACAGAAAAAAAAAGGGTAGCATAAACGTTCAGACTTCACTAAAACACAGTTGGTTTAGGTTTTGTAAAATGTAATAAAAACATTGAACATTAGCAGCCTTATCCTTTAGATGCACTGATAAACTTGGTCCAAAGTAGCAATGTTTAGATCGATTTAACTGAAAATAAAATATGTGGTAAACCTGGGGATTAGCTTTGATATAGAATTTATAATGTGTTGTTGTGTCAGTACATTTTAAAGGTGATAAAGAAAAAAAGCCCAGAATATGTGACGATTGTTTTTCTTTGTTTTTTGTCTTCGTTTTGCTGCTTACTTGTTCAGTATGAACTCTTTTGGAACCTCAGTTTTCTTTTCTTTTTTGTAGGAAATGTTACTTACTTTGTTCTGCTCTGGTGTGATAAAACTAAAGTTAAGTAATGAAATGGTGGCCTAACAGAATATGTTGTGTAAAAAGGGTAGGCACAATAGGCCCAAGCTTCAGCCTACACCTCTGCGGTTGGTTTATACCCAAATGTAATTACTTGTAATGTTTACATAACTTCTGTGGGGTTTTTAGGGGGAGATTTTGTTAATAGTTTTTCCTTTAAAATGCAAACATATTAAGAAAGCCTTTTTCACTTTCCACACATCAAGGTGACATCTTTAAATTTCTCATTTTGTTTAAACCAACAGTCAAAGATCAAATAAGTTTACGATCGTGTGACAAAGGAAAGCATCAAACCCTCCTATGAAGCTAGAAAAGGCAAATGTTGACATGTTTTGAATGGCTCTAACTTTAGCTCGATTATGAAAATGGTTGCAATGTTATTGTCTGTTTATTGACTAATTGTTGCAGTTTAAAAACCCTGTATTAAATTTGAAGTGTGTCATACCTGTTGCTTAATAACCTTATCTGTGGAGATGCAACAAAACCCCTTATCTATCGGTTTTGTTTTTGCAACTTCACATCTACGTACTTGTGGTGTGCTGTTCTGTCAGCAAGACAAACTGGACCAAGGCCAATTTAAATAATTAAAAAATAAGAAGAAGATCCATCAACTTTATTTGATTACTTGAGAAACAATCTGACTCAAGGTTGTGGAAAAGTGTTTGAGGAACAAGAAACTACTTACAAGTGCCAAAAAAAATACAAACGTGAATCACTGGGCGAGCAAATATTCTTCCATTTCTTAACAACTTGTACAGAGTGGACATGAGGGTGACAGGTGTGTGCATGCATGTATGTGTGTGTGTGTGTCTGTGTTTGTATTGCGTTATCAGAGGAGTTTTTTAGGAGGACAGTTGGCTTGTGGAGGGGGCTGTGATGCAACCAGGACTTTACGGACAGACACTGCCCACTGACGGTAAAATGTGCAAAAGGGGGCTGGGCTAAACTTTCAAGAAAAGAGGTCATCCTGTGTGGGAATTTCCCTCTCTCCTGTCAGCATGTGAGCCAGGAACAGGGAAAGACTGCTTGGGGGCTCCAAGAGGAAACAAGGGGTCATCGAAGAAAGAATGCTCACAATGTTTGAATGGATTCGTGCCAATGCTGACAGCTACGAAGCAGAGAGAGGAGGATCTGTGCGCAAACACACTTTCTTTTGGGGTGTTTGATGTTAAATTAGGATCACATTGTTTGAACATTTACTGTTTTATGCAGCTGTGTTAAAAAAAAATCAACAACTTTTTAAGGAATCTGTTAAAAAGGGGGGAAAAAAATCAACAACCTTTTAAGGAATCTGTTAAAAAGGATCATGTTTACTTTGTTTTACTAAAAGTTTTGTACCCAGTAAGGCAGCAACTCCTCACAGCTATTGTCTTGTACAAGGAGGATAACAATGTCTTATTTAGATGTGGGTGTAGCATTCTTCAAGTGATGATGTGTTGGAAAGGGAGGATATTGCACAACGTTTTCAAAGCTTAACTGTTCCATCATTGAGTGTGTTGAAATATCCAGCATTTTCAAAATGTCATCTCTCACTGCACAAACAGTTTTCAGGCTTAATCTGGAGGATATAACGTGACTTTTCAGGGCCAAACTACTGAATGTGTCCCCTTTTAAAAAACTAGCAGAGGTGGTTTTTCCTCTGCTCGAGTTTGGAAACCTTCCCCACCCCGAATTGTCACGGATCACATACACAAAAATCCCACCATGCCTCTTTCTTTCTTTATCTTTGTCTGGGGTTTGCTTGGCTTGTGACAGATATGCTTCATATTGTGCACACACTGACATGCAGTCTATGGGCTTGGTGAATTCCACTGCAAACCAATTGTCGACTTATCTGTCATGTTTGCAACCTTCTTTGTCACTCCTATGTTTTCCACTGGCGGGTTAAACGAGGTTTGTTTAGGATTATCTCGCCTACAGCCAGGTCTTCAAGCGAAGACCTGAGGTGGTGCGAGGAGGTTAGTTGCTGATTAATTTCCATGCAACCTTGAACCCCTCTCTGGGCCAGTGGACCCAGCAGACTATTGACAGAGTCGTGTGCTAAAGATAAAGCTAACATTTCTGCGCTGCGTGCCGTGTGACGGAGGCTTTTTTCCCTTTTTGCTGCTCTCAGCAGTATCGTTTCAGTATAAATTTCGGTTGGGTGTATTTCAGGAGCCGAGGACTTTTGTGTCAAATCAGTGAGTAAACAGAGGAATGCAAACGGCATTAAAGAGTGTGGAGAGTCTGTTTGTTGCTTTTATTTTGGACAAAATGATACTGAAGAATTACCCCAACATTTATTATATTTAATTACAACAGAAAAACCCTAATTTCACATATTCACCCTTATGTTTTTATTCAATATTCAGGGAGGTTTCATCCATCGCAATAAATGATTATTGCGATGATGGATATCTGAGGCATTAATAAAATGTCTGTATCCTTACTGGTGATGATTAATTCATAGAATTTACTCCACATCCAAAATGAAACATCAAATTCCTTCAGCGTGTACACGTCTCTTTCAATTTTGGCACATTAAAAGAATGCAAATATGCTGATATAAATTCCATCTGCAATATGTTGTATTTGGAACACTGTAGTACACAGTCTGACTATAATGTGTGAGAATATTCCAGGCGAGAATAACACACCCCTGTCTGTCTGTCTGAGCACACACCTGCTTCAAAAGGACAGAAAAGAAGAAATTACAAAGGAAATTGTTTAGACAAAGTATAAATCTGTTTAATTCAATAAAATATCAAGTACAATTAAAGCATTTCCCGTTTTAATATTAAATAATTAGACTTATTTCATTCATTGCCAATACTATTACAAAGAGTTGCATCATTTCACTGCAGCACAACTCTTCCCTTGACAACCACTGCTCCAGATACACCAAAATGTAGAAATTCACTCGCATGTATGTAAAACCTGCACAGAAATACTGCATACACAAAAAATTACATCTGAGAATAAAAGCTGAGGTGACATGAGAAGAATCGTGAATGATTGCGCAATCCATGCACCCACTCCTTCAGTCCCCCATTCAAAGTGTCCTTGTAAACTGGTGGTCTTCACCTGTGAAGCGTACCGTCGCTCAGTGGATCACCTCCGGCTCTAAAGTCCATCAATGATTAGACACGCGGGCCCGGAGAGCCGCGTGCAGGTTTCTAACACTGTCCGGTGGCGGAGAGCAGGTTGCGCAGGGTGGCCAGCTCTCTGGACAGCTGCTCCACGCGCTTTTGTAAACGATCGTTCTCCGCAGCCAGTTCCAGCACTTTGTGTTGAGTCTCCAAGTTGCGCATTTTGGCTTTGTCTCTGCTCTTCCTCACGGCGAGGTTGTTCCTCTCCCGCCTCATCCTGTACTCTTCACTGTCCTTGTCCAGGCGTTTCTTTGACTTCCCGCTGGACATTTTGCCGCTGTGCGAGGGTGACCTGCTTTTACCTGACGGGGCAGGTGTGCCGGGCGGGCTGGAGCAGGTCGAGGACGCAGTGGAGATGTTTCCAAGACTGCCGCTGGTGGACTGGTAATGAAGGTAGGACCTCATGTCGTAGCCAGACGACCCGTTCTCCATCTTTACGCCTTCCTGGCTGTCTTCTCTCTCGGCGGCGGCAGCAGCAGCAGCAGCTCTGTAGCGGATGAGTTCAGGGCTGAGCACACTATCCACGCGGGTCTCCTGCAGCTCAGTGTAACCCAGCGCGTAGGGCTCCCTGGGGTCCCTCAGGTTGTCGCACTGACTCGTCTCCAGCTCGTTCAGCAGCGAGTAGTTCTTGTAGTTGTGCAAAGCTGCAGCTCTCTTGATCTTGCCCTCCGCCAGGAAATCAGAGAAAACGTCCCCCTGTTGCTGCTGCTGCTGCTGCTGCTGGGGCGGGCAGTGCAAAGCGGAGTCCAGGTAAACACTGAAGTCTATCGCTCTCTCGCGCTCCTCAATGCCCAGCTCCGTCATCGAGTCTCCGCACCTCCAGTATGAGCCGCCGTTGATGGGACTGATAATGCTGTCTCTATTGTGGATAGCAAAGCTGCCCTCGTCGTAGAAGCCGGCCACTTCCATGGATCTTAACACCCGCCGGATTGCAGGAGCATGGAGCGCTGAGATGAGTCGCCCAGAGTTTGTTTTGGTCCTTGTGCCTCAGTTGTGAAATGAGTCTCGAGAGTTGAGATGTTTTGAGTTTAAATCCCCTGTGTCACCGTCTGTGACTGACAGTGAAACTACTGAGAGGAGGCAGTGAGCATGGAATTGGAGGAATTGACAGATCTTCCTGTCTCGAGGGGTTTTATTACGCGCGGGGGGCGGGACTCAGGTGTGTGACGCGCAGCGAGGAGCCAACTGGACAACCTGTGCTGCTTTTAGACGAACTTTCCCGCATTTAACTATGTCCGGACAGAATAAACAAATGTTTACTGTTTTTTTGTGTTTAATTTGGGACCGTTAGCTCTGGCATAGACTTTGGGATGCAGCAGCAGATTAAAAGGGGAGAATGTAACCTAAGGGGTGATTCGTCATAATGAAAACTGATAAAACGGAAACAGAAAGAGAAAATTTAAACTAATACCACACTTTTAACCAGCGCCAAGCAACATCTGTCAAAACAAAACACTGAATACTTTTAACCAGCATTTGATGACAGCAGCACGTCCTTGTACGCCCCCTACAGTCACAGCTCATCATAATAATGGAAAAATCCAACTCTGTCACTGTTGAGAATGTTATAAGTTTATCTGTAACCAAAGCCTGGACACTCCGGACAGATGTTTCCAAACAGAGTAGCATAAACCCGCACGTCCCGGTGTGTTACGCATCCTCTCACATCCTGTTTGAGGGGGTCACGGTGGGTGTTGTGAGAAATGTAGTCCGGCTGGTTTAACTCTAAAACTGTTCAGTGTTTTGAATGAGGTTTAAGTTTCAGCTCCCTTAAAGATTCCCCTCAAATGTCTCATTAGGCATCACGACTTCTCTCTTCAATCTGACAATTAAAAATACAAACTAATTATAATAAAAGGACAAAGTGACGTGGCTCAGGTGCCTTGGTGTCATATACACATGCTCAGTAAGTCTAATGGGCCTTAATGCACGCAGGCTGTTCAGAACTGGACTCTCAGCTCTTGTTCTACACACTCTCATTCCTGATTAAAAGCGAAGGGGGTTTGGATTAATGTGAGCTCGTACTGCCATCTTGTGGTGAGCTAGAGGAGTGTACATCAGCAACAATACACAAGCAGTGGTCACATAAATACTTTGTGTATCTGTGGAGCTATTTCATTGGCGTGCAGCCAAAAACACTTTGGATTTGTTTGGGAATGTCTTCAAAACATCTCCGTCCTTTCCCAGAAACACACACTGATTCTCCACTTTTACCGACTTGGATCCGCAGCATAAGCAAGCACTGCTGTTTGAGTTTATCTTTGACTTTGTTGCTGTATTTCATTGTTCTATTTTTGTTTGGATAAAGTGCTATCTGCTGTGAGTATGTCAACCCCATAGACAGGAAACACAGCGCACGAATGACATGTTGCTGACCCTAATCAGTTGTGCGTGTAATTTCAATAACATCACTACACGTCACTTTCATTATGTGCTGTTACTATTTGCCAGTATGGTTCTTATCTGGTGTGAAGCAACTTAGTACTTTCAGACAAATGCCATGCCTTAGTACAATTCTGAGATACCATGTACTTCTTAGTTATTTTCAATTCTCTTTTCTTTAGAGGGAGATATTACACATTATCACTGAAATTGTTTTTTAAAAGTGAGTGACGTGAATGAGACAAAGATTTCAGTATCGACCAACAGGTGAAACATAACATGAAACTGAATATATGCAAGCACTGTAAAAAAAAGAATTATGAGGAGCTTGTACTTAAATTAAGTATCTACATTGTACACAACTTTTTACTTCTACTCCACTATATTCCAAAGGAAAACATAATTTATTTACTCAATAATATCTAACTGTTAAAGTTAATTTGAAAATCCCTATTTCGACTGCCAACAACTGCAGCCCAAAGAGACTGCATAAGCTACATTACATCCCGAAATATAACACTCTCAGGGGCCAATCTGGCTTCAATTAGGGATGCACAATGTTATCGGCACGTTATCGATATCTGCAGATTAGGGCTTGAAAATGACATATCGGCATCGGCCGATATGTCATTTTTCTGCCAATATTTTCCGCTGATAAAACAGCACTTCAATAATGCCTAAATGCTCGATGTTTCCCTATAAAAGCCTGATGTAATGCTATGACATTAATCGAGTGTGTGCACGCACTGCCTGCACCCCACCTCTTCCGTCAAGCATGAAGAAGGATGCAAGATGTCTGCTCTATGGCAGTTTTTCCAAAGTGTCCGAAGCGGACAGCAAGGTTGCTGTTCGCAATTGTTGCTCAGCATCGGTCATGCGAGGAGGAGCCAAATCTCATCATCCGAGCCTGTCCAAGCTGTATGAATATTACAGTTTTATTTGAAAGAAAATGTTGTGTAAAAAATGTGAAAACGTAAAAAACGTGTGCCTAATATCGGTATCGAAATCGGCAATCATCAAAAAAGGTTGGAAAATATCGGCTCATCAGATATTGGCAAAAAATCCTATATCTTGCATCCCTACCTACACTTAAGTATTTTAACTTCACTTAACTTGTGTGTACATTTTGCTGATAACACCGAAATACTTCCACTGTAAAACTACGAAACAAGGGCCTTTAGCCTTCTTGTAACACAGCTACTTTTACATAAATGCATTGCTAATTATACTCAAGTCGTTGATAGTGAACTTTGGTTAATAGAAGTAGCCAACTGTGGCAACAAGAAGCATTTAATAGATTCATCTAGATGCTTGAGTCAACATTTACTAGTAGGCTACTCATGAATACAAGGTGTAAAATGTAGGGAAATAGTGACAAAGTCGAAGTAATTGTAAGTTCTGTGAACTGACTCAGTAACAAGAGCTGAACAGCATATAAAGTTTGCTAACATTAGCCACCATTAGCAACTTTTAGCAACATACCTGACCAAGTTTGGCTGTTAGCAACTAACAGCCTCAATTGACGTTCATGGGTTGGACTTTGAAGTGGGGAAAGAACGTCTTATTTTTTGTATTTAAAGTCACTTAATTTCGCTTTAAGTAAAATCTCTCAATATTTCGTTCACTTTGAGTGTTGAGCCGTGAACACCTAACCTGAAGGATTATCAACCTTCCGGTCTTGTTTCAGCTGTAGCGTCCCAAAATCTGACGGGTGACATATGTTGCCGGAACACCTGCTCCAGTTTTCATGCGCTTCATATCGTGTTGCATATACATAGAGCTCCATCTGCTGTACATCCAGCAGAGGGCTGAGAGCAGAGCGGGCACCAGACAGGACGGGTGGGGTCAGGAAATGCGGTCCTCCAACTCGCGACTCCCATTGGTCACTTTGCTTTCTGTGTAACATTTTCCAGTCTGATGATTGGCTGCTGTGCTCATCGACTTGCACGCGATTGGTGAACAACGTTACGCTGTCTGTGGGCTGAGAAGTTGATGATTCCGTTGGTTCCTGATTGTGAGTAGAGAGATTGAAGGGGCTGGGCCCACAGTGGAGAAATGGCGAGAATGGTTAACGAGAACGGCTGTGGAGTGGAAACACAGAGCCCAGAGCCGCAGGGACCGGGCCGGGGTACGGCCAGATGGGGTCCACAACACGCCGGTGCCCGAGAACTGGCCACTTTATACTCGCCAGGTGAGTCGATTCCCTCAATAGCTCCGTCTTATGGGCTTGTTCACCCGGTTCAAGTATCCACGAGTGGCGTGACATAACGACAAGCGTTGCATACCGTAGTTACCAAGTAACAAACTGAGGGGGAAAAAACTACTAAAATCTCAAACATAACGTCAGTTTATCTCTAAATGCTGGGCTAAAACGACACAAACAATCAGCGACAGTTGTGTTTGCCACAGTCAGACTTTTGTTGTTGCACAATAGGAATCATGTGAGATTCGTTGAATTGGTGTTGGAGTGGCTGCTGTCCTTTGACATTTCGAGCATCAGGCAGAGGTTAGAAGAATCCACTGCTTCTGCTTTAGGCTCAGAAGCCTCATTTGGCCATGGAGCTGCTGTGACCTTTCATAACAGGGCTGCTGCTAAGTCAGCCAAAGCTCTCTGCAACTCAAAGATCCATGTACAACCAGAAAGTAATGTTCGAGTGCTCCCACTCTCATTCATGTGATTTAGATTTCAGTGTACAGAGTATAACCCCTTCACGCCCATTGTACAAATACTTGATGCCTTTAAGCTCCTCATATTAGTGGATGATCTTAACCAAGTTATCATATTGCTTGACAGTTGTTTTGGGCACAAAGTTTGTCTTCTTGAAGTTGCAGGATGTGGACAAGTATTTCAAGCCCGGCTGCTCGCCGGTCATGTAACAAGCAAAGTGCAGAGGAATGTTGCCTCGCTGAATGTCACTGCAGTGGAGAAGCATCCGATAATGAGTTATGCTGACTAGTTTACTGAACTTTGGTCTTTACAGTGTGGATTATGTCACGTCACACCAAGTTTAGGTTCACGACTGATAACCATAACAGAAAAGTTGCTGTGTTAAATCATGTTTTTTATTTTCAGGTAAAAGATGTCAAGAATGGCTAAGTGTTGTCTTCTGCTTCTCTCTCATGGCCTTCAATTTTCTTCACCTGCTTGCCAATTTCCATCTGGGGCATGTGTGGTTCATCCTGTTGAGTATTGGTGAGTACTGACAGAAGGATTATATAATGTTCTGATGCTGTATTGTCGTCAGTTCTGTTGTTATGCAGAGCTGCAGTCCAAACAAGAGTTGGTTGTTCTCATCGTGTTTCTGTGCTGCTCTCCTCCTCAGTGGCGGGAATACTGACCGCAGACTTTGCGTCAGGACTCGTTCACTGGGGGGCTGATACGTGGGGTTCAGTGGATATGCCTATCTTTGGAAAGGTAACGCATGCATGAGTCAGTTTATCTTTTTTTCCGGCACTATGATCCCATGTTTGTACTCTAAATAATCTGGAACATTTCCCTCTGTTTACACTGTTTTATTCCTTTTTCCCCCACCCTATTTGGACTGTCCAATCTGTCCTGCAGGCCTTTATACGACCATTCAGAGAGCACCACATCGACCCCACAGCCATCACCCGTCACGATTTCATTGAGACCAATGGTGACAACTGCATGCTGACCATAGTCCCTCTAGCAAACATGGCCTTCAACTTCCTCACCCTCTCCCCTGGTGAGCTTTGGATCAACAAACCGAGCCTGACATTTTCCTCCACATGAAAACTCTCCTTCATTTTCTGAGCTGTTACTTCAAAATAACAATGCATAATCATTTCTTCTGTCTCCTATTTGCAGCTGAGATTTACCATATCTACCCCTGGTACTGCTACGTGTTTGCACTAGCCATCTTTGTGACGCTTACCAACCAGATTCACAAGTGGTCTCACACGTACTTCGGCCTGCCTCGCTGGGTGACAATCCTGCAGGACTGTCACATCATCCTCCCTCGCAAGCACCACCGCGTCCACCACGTCTCCCCTCACGAAACGTACTTCTGCATCACTACAGGTTCGTCTTTGTTTTCTTGTGGGGATTAGAGATAAAAATGTGTTTGTGGCGTAGTGTTTTGCCAATCCCTCTTAGCTTTTTTTCCCCTTTTTTACAAAATAGTAGGGTGTTCAGTTTCTTTTGGGATCGATCTAACCCTCAAAAATGGAGTGTTTCAGATGCAGACTCTAAACAAACCAGTTGAAGAAAATTCCTGGAATGCTTTGCACACTGAGGGGGCATAACATGGCTTTCAGTGTGGGTACAGAAGCCTGAAATCTGTTAGGATATGTTCAGCTTTTCTTTCTATTTTACCTTTATTTAACGATGACTGTACAGTTGAGAGACTGCAGCATAAAAAAGTTAACTTTAAAGAACAAGTTGATAAACAGAAAATCCATCAGTGGTTGAATTAGCTCTGTTCAGACACAGGTTAGTACATTCAGTGGTCAAATAGTCCCTAATCCTGCCTTTATAATAATCTTCCATTCTTATTATATAATTCACTTTAATGTGACTCTGTTGCTCAGACCGAGATGTGGGATTGAACACAAAGACAGAGCGGGTTCGAGGAATGACATAATTTGTTTGGCTTGAAGTTGATGCAAAGGAGTATGTCATTTGATTATTGTAACAAGCTGTTGATAAAACGCTATCAGCAATGTCCATAGAACTTCATGTAATGAGCTAACATTACTGTTATTTCCATGTACCGCTTATAAAGCTTAAAAAAATACAATGTGAACATGTGTGCTTTGACACCTAAAGTCCGTTTGTTTGATCCAAATCAAAGATTGTTACAATGTTGCATTTTGCCTCGAGTTTGGTTTGTGTTCGCACGCCGGCTTTTTACCAGCGGACTAAAAGTTTTCATGCGCGAGGAAACCGCTCTCTGATTGGTCAGAATTTCCACGTAGGTAAACTACCTGGAGTTAACAAAGAGGGAAAACACTCCTCGATCACACTCAACACAATCGCAGAATTTAATGTTTTGTTGCCTGAGTTTTTCTCACTTTTAACCGACATCGCTCCGCAGATTGATCACTTCCATCGCCTTTAGTTTTTCACTGCACCGTTTGAACACCTCTGTGTTCTTGTGCATCTGTCCTCTACTCATCCTGCTGCGTGGCTGTCTCTGCCAGTGTCAGCACCTGTAAACAACACACAATGCGTAGTGTTTTTGGTTTACCTCCGGACCTCCGGAAGCTGACCTAGCGGACCATATTCCGGTTGTTTGGTCTGTACCAGAGTTCGATTCCCGCGTTCCCACCAACCTAAATGAACCTCACCGAGGGGACAAACGCTCCAGGGTTCGTTTCAATCAGACTAATCAAAGCTGGTGTGAACCCACCCTTAGTGTCTTGTTCTGAAGTGTTCCAACAGAGTCCTAAACTATGGGAAGAGCAAAGCGGGGAAGTTGGGATTGGGCTGAAATCTCACACTTTATGGGATGATATTCGGGCAGATTTTTCATGAGGCTTTCTCTCACCAGGATGGCTGAACTACCCTCTGGAGAAGCTGGGTTTCTGGAAGAACCTGGAGGATCTGATCCAGAGCGTGACGGGAGAGAAGCCCAGAGCGGACGACCTGAAATGGGCTCAGAAAGTCAAGTAACGCTGCAGGCTAACTGCACCCTACCTCAGAAGACGCTGGCTCCGTCCAGGCTTCTCATCCCCTTCTTTGCCTCACTTAAACTTTAATCCATAGGACAAAAAACTAACAAGCTGTTTCTGATGCCATAGCTTTAAGTCTTGCACATATTGTCTGTTTTTACAAGAGGAGGGCTCTGTTAATGGAATATTTTTCATTACTCACTCACGGAAATCATCATTTCAAAATGCAATATATCCTTAACTCTTGGTATATGTCAAACACAACTTATCAGCTTTTTAAGAGGTGATTTACAAATGCTTTTGCTCGGAAGGTATGGTCAGAAACATGGTTTGAAAATCGCTTTCTGAGGAGATAAAAAGATTTCCCTGACGTCTAAAAATGTCAAACAATCCCCGAGAGAGAGAATACTTGAAAGAGTGACTCACTTTTTTTCTCCTCCAGAGACACCACTGTTCCTTTGGAGTAGATAAATCACCTTATTTTTAGCACTTCTTGATTTTCTCTGGATCAGTCTTTGCATCTCCACTTTTAATAAGTTGATGTTTCAAGCAGTTAAAGTGGATTTAGGCCATGGTGAGTCGTCGAGTCATGAGGTGATATAGGATTTTTGCACGCATTACCAAGGATGAAAGCAAAAGAACAAATTTGTTGATTACTGTTACATTTGTTGATTCTTGCACATTTGGGACTGTGATTTAATTAGAGGTCACGGCAGGATTTGGTTTTGAATCATGTTTTTTTTTCTACTAATCAATAGCCATTGTTGTTTCTAGGAGCCATATTTAACAGTTAAGTCCTGTCAGCCTTAGACAATGACTACAGTTACAGTAAAGTCATCGCTACAGAAGCTCATTCTGCTGTCAGATCCTACTCTGGCATTTTGATTGGAGTTTATTTTCAGGAAGTTCCTCTGCCTTTCATAGAAATGTGCATTCTTATCTTTGATGATAGTGCAAACACAAAAAAAGAATTTGATGTGTGAAAAGTCACATTGAAGTGTGTGTAACTGTAGTCAGTGTCAAATTGAAAATCTGGGCGGATACACATGTATGGTTCTGTCGCTCTGCAGAGTCCGTCTGGCCCTGCTAAGCTTTCTTTCCACATGAGGATCACGTGTTTGAAAAGCATTTTTAAGTGTTTTGCAAGAACGAGGCAAGTTCAGTTTTGTCAAGCTGCCTTACACACCACAGATGCAGTACTTGTGTCTTTCTGTTGTTTTGTTTCATTTGCAGCACTTTGTTTGTGTTGTTTGCAGTGGTAACTCTGTCTTTTATAAGACTTGTGTCTCAGTAAATCAGACACAGATGTTCCAAAGTTATGTGCCAACTGTATGTAACATTGTTTTCACTTCTCACCTCTTGCTCTTCTTTTGTATCGTGAGGACGGAACGGTCAGTTAAAGAGGGTAACATCGCCTGAGAGGAATGCTGCCGCCGTGTACCGTCTTGGTAACCGTGTCAGGCAGAACTTGGGTATGTTGTGAGGGCTTTAGTGAAGGCTGACGACCCAGGAGTCACAGAGATTATGTAATTAATTGATTGGTTGAAAGTTTTTATTAACTCTTTAGTCATTTGTACTTTGTAAATGTATTGTACAGCCAATAACTATGCAGTGTAATAAGAGGCCCTTAACTTTTCGTCTTAAGTCATCAGATTAGGTTGAAATGCCTTTTTTCTAATTGTTTACACATATTTGATAAGTTGGACAACTGGAGCTCAAACATTTAGCTACTTAAGGAACTGCATGACAAAATTACTTTAATTAAGATTTCACACAGACCTAAGAATGCATGCATGCATAACGCATGTCGGCTTGTGCAAAGCAATTTACTGGGTCACCAGCTTTCCTTTCGAGTGAAGCAGTAGGGAGTTTTGTGCTCGCGGAAGATTAAATTAATTTCGCTGCTTTCAAAAGATGACCCTAAACCTTGACCAAATGGTTCCAGGTTTGAACTACCAAAATGTTATCCTCCTTCCAAGGAAATCCTGGCTAAGGTTTCAGGTTTAAAAGGGAGAAGCAAACCTTGCTGTTCAGCTTTGGGTGGACCAGGTTAAAGGCTGAATTATCAAGCTTCTGGTTCAATTTAAAGTAGACAATTTAATTATAGTGCTAGTTGATTTTGAAGCCAAAATTCTGTTTTTTATGATGTATGTATTCCAGTTTCTGAATCCTTCATACTTGATTATACACAATGATTCACCATAGGTCAGCAGCAGAAGTACACTGCAGATTGCATAGAGCTTGTAGAGTATTGTGAGAAGCAGTTTTGTGTGCGTTAGGTAGTGCAATACACGCTGGTAAATGGATGCCGTTATGTGCGACTGCATCATAGTTTAAGGCCTGCTCCTGTAGTTCTTTTTGATCAGATTTAGGAAAGATACTGTTCAGGCACGGCTAACTGCAGTCAGTAGACACATTTGAACTTTGACTGACAACTTGTTTTCTAAATAGGAAGCTTGCCTTTGGCTCTACCGGATGTGTCCGAGCTTCTGCATATAGCTTTTTGTGATAAAAGTAATGACCCTTTCAAGGACTTTGAAAGGTAGGTAAATAAGCTTAGGATAATGGTTAGAAATTCTTAAAATTACATATTTAGTTTGGAGACTGAAAACATACCATGATACTCTTTGCTTAGAGACAGACTTTCTATAATTGCTATTTGTGGCTGTCACAGTTGGAGTCTGGCTGTGAGTATAGATCTAACATGCATTAACTTCATTCTTTTCCTCCAGATAGTCTCAGGCTTACAGTTAGAGTGATTAAAATAGTTTAATATAAATTAGTTTAAAAACAAATCCGCCATTAGAGAAGTTAAGAAGTTATTTAAAAGATAAATGTGTTTCAAACACGAGTTTTCATTAGATTTTGTTGGCCAAAGATAGCCAAATGGTTTTAGATGCATCATAGGTTCTATTGCAGCCATATATCAGTACATATAACTCTGCCTCTTATTACTGAGGCAGAATGTAATAAAGCTGTGTTTGGTGTTCTGCTTAGAGACAATGGGCTTTCATCAGTAGATTTGAAGGGTATTTTGTGACAGTGTGTGTTTGTGAAAGCAAGTGAAACTTGTTGGTAAGTGGCGTGGGCAGTTGTCATCGGTTTGTTTGACATGCTGTGTTGGAATCATTTTTGTAATGGACTTATGAATTGAATTGCCTTATTCTCTCCCCAACTGATCTTCTGTAAATCTTGCCAGCGATATGGGAAAACAATTTATTGGTTGACTTTAAATTGCCCTTCACTTGCCTCTCACTTCTTTTGAGGAAAGACCCATATGGATGTTGTTGTTGGTTAAGTAAGCTGGTGGTGACGGAGTTTTAGATATCAGAATAATGCCTTAATGCCTTTTTGTTGTCTTCAATTTGGGAGACTTACAATGTATATATTAAACTGTATTTATAAATAAACTAAATAAACTGTTGATAATTACTCTACTGCTTTTCTCTGATGCATTTCTTTCTTGGCTTTAGTTTAAAGGTATTGTAGCTTTATAATTTGGCTGCAGGGACATTGTTACTTTATTCTTGCTCTGCGTTTATAAATGACTATCAATGCGTGTATAATCTGATTTTCTCTGTCTTTTAGGATTTTACAGTCAGATCAGAGGGTAAAAGGTGTTTTCAAGGATGACATGTTGAAATGCTGTAAGAAAAGCACAGCTGTAATTATTATAATTGTGAAGATAGGATAATCCTTTATTAATCTCCAGATGGGATGAAATTCGGGTGTAAGCAGAGCTATCATAAATGTTATTTGTAACAACTGATCTTGATATTACTGTTATAAATCAACATATCTTATTTGAAAAGGCCTTATACATCAATGCACACCAAGCCTCTGTCAGGCTCATTAAAGCCAGCCCTGCTTTTAACACTTGAGACATTTTCCACTCATACGCTTGACATCAAATTCAAATTTAAAAAAGTTATGATTGTGTATATCAAACTAATATTTAAAATGTCACATCTTGTTTCTGCCAGTTTGTGACAATCCTGAAATGTTAAATCATTGTTCAGCATTCAGTTTCTTCCACTTCTGTTTTTGGTAGCCACATACTTTCTGTTGCTAGGACTGTTAGCTAGCAGCTAGCAGGGAATGACCAACAACAAAGGAAGCGATGCTCAGCGTTCGTTCCTCGCGCACGCACCGTTGGCCACAATGGCAAAACTACGTGCGCGCTCCCGCTGTGTAGCGACAAGATGGCGGTCGCCGCCGGATCAGGTAAATGTAAGAGAGAAATAAATCATAAGAAGCTGTCGTAGAAGAATTGGTTTAATTCATTTAACCGATGTAGCTAGCAAGTTCCATTATTACGTTGTTTAACTACTGGCGCACCTGCTATGTGAAAAGATACAAGCTAACGCAAAGCTCGAACCTTTTAAGAGAATGAATAGGAAGCGATGCTATTAGCTAAGCTAACGTTAGTTAAGTTATTTCAACGAGATAACGGGATTGCATGTTCCGTTATATGAGTGGAATCATTAATCCCAGTCATCTGCATATAAAACATCATGAAACCTATTGATATTCATTTAAAAACGTAATTTTGCATGGTAATAGCTAGGTAACCAGAGCACCGCCACCCAACTGTCAAGGTAAAGTGTCAGCTTATTTGAGACATAAAATGCTTAATAACTCTAAAAGCGAACAAGTAACAAACGGTTCATCAGCATTTCATGTTGTTATAAAAGGTTGGTGCATCAAAAAACCGCCTTAGTGCCATTTTAACCTTAGACAGTCTAACATCAACAATGACGTGCGTTTTCAGAGACTGACTTCCAGCCAGTCAAGTAAACATGATTCATCTTGACTGTCAGTGCATGCAGCTTGAGATGCAGGTGAAATGAACTAAACTGAGCTGACCATTTGGCAGTGTGACTGCGTTTGTATGCATGGCTCAGTTGACAGTGCAGCACCATCACCATATCTCACTGCAGAGGCCAAATGATGCAGCATCGTCCAAGCCTGATGCTAAATAAGAGGACGTGAATAACATCTAGCATTATAAAAGGCTGCTTTGAGCTGTTCAACTAAGGGATTCCTTATTTTCCTGTCACGCACTGTGTGTCTGAGTGAGTCAGTCAGTGAGCCATGACCTTTATTACTGCAAGTCATTGCTCTGGCAGAATCTCTTGCAAAATGACAGTTTGGTAAGCTCGGTGGTATCTAAATCCCTTAGTCTTGTTGCAAGTGTGCGTGTGTGAGCATAACAGTCTGGCTTTGGTGTGTGTGTCCACAAACAGCCGTTAAAGTCCCCCGCAATTTCCGGCTCCTGGAAGAGCTGGAGGAAGGCCAGAAAGGTGTAGGAGATGGAACAGTGAGCTGGGGTCTGGAGGATGACGAGGACATGACCTTAACACGATGGAGAGGGGTGATCCTTGGCCCTCCAAGGGTGAGATATGCACATTTTTTAACCCTTAAGTGATTAATGTATAATAAGCTTTAAAATAGTCAAGAGGTGAACATGTGCTTATACCACATAACTAATAGTGTTTTGCACTAGTTTATCACTGTTGTGTATGAAAACACTTTATCTACAGGCAGACTGAAATATTGTAATGAATGAAGCTATTTTAGTTGTGAAACGGAATTTGAGGCAGTTTCACAAAGCTACAGGAAGCAACAGGTTGCACATCGCAAAGCACGGAGATCAAATCAAGATTTTAGCATTGATTCTTTCAATGCTTAATGTAGGAGTGACTTTACTTTGTAGTGCTGCAAGACACTCTCCTAAAGTGTATATGTATTTACATTAGAAGATAAAGCTCAACAGAGGTATTTTCTCCCATGTACGGTACTGTGGAATTCACTGAACACTGTCTGCTGTTTGTTGATGTTGTAGTGTGCTTTCCTCTCACCTCTTGCCTACCTATCTCTGTCCACAGACAAGCTATGAAAACAGGATGTACAATCTGAAGGTTGAATGTGGGCCAGAATACCCAGAGTCACCACCGTTTGTCAAATTTGTGACAAAGATAAACTTGAATGGCGTGCACACCTCCAACGGTGTGGTAGGTATCACTTCTGAACCAGATTGCCTGATTTTGGTAGATTTTATTGCCCTTGATCCTGTTATTGTTCACAGTCGATGAATACGTTTAGAGAAAGAACAACCTTTGACTCTTGTATATTTTGTAATGTCAAAGTCCAAACCCAAATTGCTTGTGTTCAAGAGCATATCATTATATATTATTTAGGAGTATGTGCATGCTAAATATTAAAACTTAACACAGTGAAAGAAAGACTGCCATACCTAGTCTGTATGCTTGAATCCCCTTACAGTGAATGCAACCTTTGCATTCATTCTGGAACAATAGAACATTGCATGTGCTGAGGTGTGCAGGTGTTTAAATCTGCCTTCACACAAGCAGTTTAGCCCAAATCCAAATGTAGTTAGCCCAAAAATGTTGCTAATATGACTGCTTTTCCTGCCTTTAGGGAGTGGGCTTAGATCCACCCAACTTAAAGTGTACATATTTGTTATTCTCAAAAATGAAGCACAGAAAATATCACAGCTTTACCCAGGAGGGCAGTGTCGAGTGTGAACCTGATTATTCACCTTGTTGTGAGTCGGTTGCGCTCCCTCCCAGCGGTGACATCCGCCCAGTTTTCGTTCTCCATATTTTCATGTGCACTTCAAAATGGGCGGCAACACTTTGTTCTTGTTAAGCTGAAACAGTTAGTGGATTAATCGATTAGTAGTTTCGCAGAAGGACACATTTCAATGGAGAAATTCAGAACTTGTAATGGTACCTGCTTCTCCAGTGCGAGGATGACCCCCTCGTCCAGTCTTACCGTGTAATAAACTCAATATGTTTCGGTTCTGGGTTATTTCAAACATTTCATATCTGACTGTTACTTCACAATGTTTTCATGTTTTATAGACAAAACAGTAAGTCACTTGGAAAAGATGTCAAGGTTCACCCTCACGTCCATCCTGCCCTGTTCTCTGTCCTGCAGGTTGACATGCATGCAGTGCCTGCACTGTCCAAGTGGCAGAACTCCTACAGTATCCAGATGGTGCTGCTGGAGCTGAGACGGCTCATGAGCTGCAAGGAAAACATGAAGCTTCCTCAGCCACCCGAGGGCCAGATCTACTCCAACTGAGCCCCTGCTACTTTTGCCTCCATCTTTACCTCCCCCTCCCTCCCCCCACTCCTCTGTTTTGCTTTCATCTCCCTTTTCCCTCATCCTGCGCCATGTGACATTCCACCTCCTGCAGACACCTTGGCTGAGCACACACACACACACACACACACACACAGACACACTCACACACACACACACACACACAGCAGAAGACTTAGCATACAATGACAGATACATGCAAACATACACACACATATGCACATACACACATATATCTGTATACACACTTCTTGAGCATTCATGAGAGTCATTCCAGGCACTGGCCCCCCCTCCCCCTCCCATCACTGGAGCTCTGGGTGGACTCGATGTGACGAGGCAGGCGGAGTCCTGAGTCCACCCCAGATCTGATCATTCGAATACTGTACATGTTACTAATCTTTTTTTATTATTATTTGTTAAAAAATGCAGATTGTACAATAACATAAATAATCTTATTGAGTGTACCTCTCTGTGTGTTGCCTTTTTGTAACATTGAAAACGGCCACTTATTGCACATAGTCGACTGAACATGTGATTGATGATAGTTGTAAGAATAGTCCTCATATTTCAAGGTGTATATGAAACCCTCTACCCAGAACACATTGAACTAGCAAATCATGTCAAGTATGTCCTGTCATGTGGCCACATGTCTAATGAAATAGTTCCTTCAGTTTGTTGACACTTTGGCAAACACAGAATCATTTTTTCTTTTCGTAAATGCACGACTGCTGCTCAGCAAGGTGCCAGGAAGTGGTCACCTTTTAGTCACACATGGCTATTTTTCACTTCTGTGTAAAACTCCAAAGTGAACATTGTGTGCAGTATCTATACCACGTTATCTGATCTGAATATGCATAGTAGCATAGTATGCAAATCTACTGTCAGTCTGCAGAATTCCCAGTTTAACCATGCTTGGATAGAGAAGTGAAATCAGCTACCTCTTTTGGTCCTGTGTAACGTCAGAGCAGTAATCTGACCTGTGAAACTGTCTTTGCTACTTCATGTGACAATTTGTTTGACTTTATTCACTTCTGTCATAAATCTCAAGTCATGCTTTTCATGCATTTGTGTGGTTGTAGATCACTGCGTGTGGGCGCTGTTGGATCACACGCAACAATCTATTTAAGGAGCATTTCCACTGAATGATGACTAGTCTTCTGTGTAGTGTTTATTCGCATAACTTCTGCTCATGAATGACTGGCAGATTCAATAGAAAGGTGATGCAAGCACTTTTAGAGACCAATTAAAGATAAAGTTCAACAGTTTGGGAACAAAGTTTTGAAGTTTTTTTTTGACTATCTTGTGTAAAGTTAGATAAGAAAATTAATATCTGTCTCATGTCTATAAACAGGAAATAAAGAGGAACAACTAGACTGGCTGGTCTGAAGGTAAAAACAAACAGTGACATGGCCAATAAATAGACTGGATAGAAGAGAAGAGAAGAGTGACCCTCAGCAAGAAAGGAAATAAGCGAATTTCCTGAAACATTAAACCGTACAGGGAACAGTTTACCCCCAGTTAGTTTCTGCTTTTTCAGAAGGCTAGATGAACTCCAGTTGCTCATAGCTCAGGTTTGTGCTGAGACAGCTTATTTGATAAAGTTTCCAATGTTTTGACTTTATTATGAGTCATTAAAAACATTTTTATGTTACATTCAAGAAGGAGGAAATGGAGGGATAATTCCAGTAATAAATCAACACAAGATTATCACTTGGGAACAGACATAAACATCACCCAGTTAGAATCCATGTCAAGCCACAATATATGAGTGAGTGTGATCAACATTGATGCACATGTGGCTCACATTTAAGGAGTTAACAGTTTCCACTTAAAGAGAACCCAGAGGGCACTGCATCACATGGAACACCATCAGGTTTTTTCTACTGTATTGACACATCATGTTTTCTTACACACTGGACCACAATAGAACCCCCTTCATCATGTATTCTCCACTTTAAGGGCACCCTATGGGTCACTGCATCATGTTTCTCCACTGCAGGGCACTTTTTTGCTGCACGTTTTTAATTGACAATAATTAACATTGCGCCTCCGGTGCCACCAGTGACGCTTCCTCTGTTGTGGTGATGCCCATCGTTCTAATGATGTCTTCCTGTCTCAGTTAAGACTGTTCTCTCTGATGAGTCAGGTTCTGCAGGAGGATTTAGTTGGATCTCTGTAAATGATACTACAAAGAGTAAGGTCTACTCCTGATCTATATGAACGTAAATTGTTATGATGAGATAACTTAAAGATACTTCATGTTCACAAACCTTCATGTTAGTTCCAGCTTCAACAACTATAGAAAAAGTTTGAGTTACATTTTATTGTTTAATTACTTTAAAAGACAGCATGCTTACAACTCATGTCAATCAATCAAATTGTATTTGTATAGCGCCAAATCATAACCAGAGTTATCTCAAGACACTTCACAAAAAGAGCAGGTCTAGACCGACTCTTTGTTATGTTATTTAAAGAGAGGCCCAACATGAATCACCATGAGTAGCACTTAGCAATATTCGGCACATTGGCAAGGAAAAACTTCCTTTTAAAAGGCAGAAACCTCGAGCAGAACCAGACTCATGTTGAACAGCCATCTGCCTCGACTGGATGGGCCGAAAATGGGATAGAAGGAGATGCAGGATAGAGACGGTCAAAGAGAGCAACAACAACATATGTTCTTGTTACAACAACAAGTCCTGAAAGATAACAGAATGTATGAAAGGTTTCACACAGCTGTTATTAGTTTAACATGTCAGTCATATTTCCAGAGTAATTATTTTCTAATCAGGCAAACAAGTCTGTGTGCATATGTACATCTCTGTACAGTATGTGGTATCTTAATGTGGGGATGTATATGTATAGATAGGCCCCACATGACATACTACATGCATCTTGCATTTGGTATTGTATTTTTTCCCTCTTTTATTGTGTAAGTTGTTTTGTGCCTGCCCTTCGTAAAGCACTTTATAACCTTATCTTAATAAGTGATAAGTGCCATGTCGTCTCATTTAAGGTTTACCTAAAGCTGTACCTGAAATCCACAGGCTAGAAACCCAGTTAGGTGGTGTACGGAAAAATACGAGCGGGAGCAAATGTTTGTCTAATAGGTTGTTAGCCTCGAGCTAAATTCATGTCAATAGCCCAACTGACAATTGGTATTAGCTGTGAGAAAAATGTTATTTATATATGTCACATTATAACATTACTGACAACTTCATGCCATTCATGTGAGCCAGTTTGGACCCCTGTTCTTACTGGTTAAAAGGACAGATGCAGCCTTTAAGTGGAACTAGTTAGCTTGTTATTACATGAGAAGTTGTGTGAACATTATGCTTGGATTTCAGGTGGATATGTTAAGAAACAACACTGCAAGGTAACAGCAACATAGATGCAAAATCAAAGTTACATTCGGCATCTAAAATTACAGATTCCAACAAGCAAGCAAGCAAGCAACATAATGAAAGTAATATTAATTACCACGAACTGAAACATTAACTTCCATGTTTTCCACCATTTCTGGAAATGTCAGCAGACACATGACAACTCATGAGCTCCGAGCTTTCACTTCCCCAGAATGTGAATACTACAAAATGTACCAATAGAGCTGCTGTAATATTATTACTCATACCTGTGCTTCTCCTGCTATGGCAGGTCAAAATGACTTCCTTTACACGAGGACAATACTTTTTTATTACTGAAAATAAATGAATTAGTGCCTCATTGTACTAAACTCCTACTTCCTTTACAGTGTACACAAGTGGACGCCTTGTACAAGCTGTAGCTTTAACCTGAGGCCAACAGGGGGCAGTGCAGCCACAGACGGACAAAAACAAGTGCTGCAGCTAGAGATGTCAACTCTCGTTCACTTGAGTGACCCGGATCTTCGGATCTCGTTCAGCTGAACGATTCGTTCATTACATTCGTTCACCAGGTCGTTCAGTGACATTTCCGGTTTACCCGTAACTCACTCACTCTCACTCGTTCACGAAAAATAAGTTTAGTTTGTGTTCATCTGTCAGTGGTTTACACATCTGTGAATTGACCTGTATACACAGATGCACCTAATCGGGTCGCTCGCTTCGTTCAGTGAACGAGAGCGAGGGAGAGACAGAGAGTTCAGTCGTTCTCCTAACCAATGATGGTGATTTGATACATTAGATGTGATACAAACAGCCCTCCTCTGAAACGCAATTGGCTCGTGCTAACATCAATCAGTCTGGTTTCCTAAAACAAGAAGTGGGGAGCCGCGAGCGGAGCCAAGTGAACGAAAGGAACGACTTTGATGCATGAAAGTGAACGGATCATTCCGTTCACTGAAAAGATTCGTTCTTTTTGAACGAATCGTTCAGGACCGAAACATCTCTAGCTGCAGCACATTTAGTGTTTTCTGCTGTAGCAGGCGAATGTAGGTGAGCCGAAATGTCACAGTCACCTCGAGGTGATTCAGCCCAGACTTGACCTAATTGAGAGGTGGGTGCAGTAAAGTCAGCTCGGTGGATACAGTCACTGCCCTCTGTTATCCAGTGGCGCTCTATCGACGGCTGGAGTGGACTCTGACCTACCCAGGAGCCATGTGATTCCCATCAGTGCTGCTATGTAAGAACAGCCAAAGGAGGTCTGTCACTAACCTCTATGTAAGATGACAGCAAGTCGTTTTCAGCGCCAGCAGGGACTGAAGAAACTTGTGAGTACATGTCTAAAAGGCAGCTTGTTTGCTTTCGGCTCCCGTAGTTTGTGAATGGTAAACAAATGTACTTTCAGACCCTCTGTAACATGAGATTCAGCACTAAGACCACACTTATTTTACACCAGGTGATTCTGTTATTTAAAGGCACGTTACTTTTTCTAACAAGCCTTTATTTAACCAACATCATGTGAGCATTTAAAGTAGTAATTTTCTGCTTTGTGTCCATCATCATGAGATTAGTGTGAACGCTAAACCTGCACAGACAGAGAGCATGGAGGCGCATATGGTTTGGTTCACAACGTGTGTAACGGTTGAGAATCAGCTTTAAACTCAAACAGCATACTATGGAAGATAAATTAAATAATATTGATTTCTGGCGGGCTTTCTCTATAAAGATATACACTTGTTTTGACTTGCTTTCACATGAAATTGCAAAGTTTTACTGATAACGACAAAGTAGCTGAACTGGCCTCAGCTGACATTTGATCTAATGACAGAAACACTTTGAGAAAAAAGGGAATCAGGATTCATAAGGAACAGCCAGGAACGTTTCTTTTACTCCTGTAAACAATATGCCACTTAATACCTGAACTATAAACCATTTCAGAGGGCCATTATGTACTTTGTACTCCACTACATTAACTTGAACAATAAAATTACTAGTTGCTTTGCGGATTAAGATTTTACACACAAATATATAAACAGTATATAACAGAATGCATTGCTACAAATTGACTATTTATAATAATGAATATGATAATTCAAAAGCAGCTCAAATTGCTTGATCTCCACAAGATACAACAATATAACGTTGCTGCAACATGGATGCAAGAACTACAGTATAATAGTGATTAAATATGATATTCAATTAGGGTTTAACAGGGTTAATTTTCCTGCATAATGAGTACCTTTATTTTGATACTTGCATTAAGTACCGCTCTTTTTGTTTCACCTCTAACACAGTATTTTATTGCTACTTTTACAGGTGTAAAACATTGACTCGTGTAAATACTAGTCTGAGCTATGTAATTGTACATAAAGTAGTTCAAACAAGCGCCACATCGAGCGGCTTCATCACAGCAAACTGTTCTTATGGGATGTTTTTAATGCAGCTATTAACAATCTTATAATTTATCACGTATCTGTAATTTACTTAAGTCGTCTACTATAGTCAAAAACTGATTTTAGCTTTAAACAGAGTATTTTTTAGATTGCTGATGTGTTGCTTTCAAAAAGGATCAGAGTTCTTAATCCATCACGGCCTCGAGCACAAGTTATAACAACTGACTGGATCTGATTCATGTGATCGAAGCAAGAGAGGAATTATGAGTCAACAGGCCACACATCTAATGTTCTCCTCGACATTTTCAACATTCATTTCACAGTCATGATTAAAGCAACACCATGAGACAGATAACTGATTGATTAGCTGATCACAGGTTCATGAGGAACTGCACGAAGGTTGAATTTAAAGTCCTCAACTTCTCGAGTAGCTCTTAAGTTATTTCCGTTTCTTTTTGATAGTTTAGTGTTTTTGTTTGATAGATCTCTATGCTGAATGACTTTTGTATATGATTCAATTCTTCTAAATCGTGTAACATCATAAACCTTACAGTATCTTATGGCTGAGTTTAATGCTCCTGACTTTATTTTCCAGTTATGACTCCCAGCGGAGGTGAAACTATTTGGAGAGACGACTTCTTCCTCTTCGAACTGTCTTCAGACTGACCCGCCTGCAGTATGGCTCTGCTCATCCACATGCTGGCCTGCGCCTTTGGCCTGGGCTCCTGGGTGGCGGTGAACGGTCTGTGGGTGGAATTGCCGCTCATTGTCAACACGCTCCCGGAGGGCTGGGAGCTCCCCTCCTACCTGACAGTCATCATCCAGCTGGCCAACATTGGACCTCTGCTGGTCACCCTCATGCACAAACTGTGCCCGGGCCGCCTTAAAGAGCGTGTCGTCATTTACTTAATCCTCTCCATCGGAGTCCTCGCCTGCATCCTGCTCGCCTTCTTCTGGGACAAGACGACGATAGTGCTCGGGGCGCCGCACAGCACTGCCTTCTTCATCATCACCTTCTTCCTCTCTCTGGTGGACTGCACCTCCTCAGTTACCTTCCTGCCTTTCATGATGCAGCTTCCAGCAAAATACATCACTACGTTATTCATTGGAGAGGGGTTAAGTGGTTTAATTCCTGCCGTAGTCGCTCTGGGTCAAGGTGTGGGCATCGCCAAATGTGTCAACTCCTCTCAGACTGCAGGAAACAACACAGGAGGGAACACGTGGACGATACATACAGAGTATATTCCTCCTAATTTCTCCCCCATGGTGTTTTTCTTCTTCCTGTCAGCCATGATGTGCATAAGCCTGGCTGCGTTCGCCGCACTGAACAGGCTTCCTCGGACATTTGAGCTGTCTACGGAAAACCTCGTAACAGACACTGGGGCATCTGTGAGCTCTGGGCTGGATAACCCCGGAGCAGAGAAGGATGGAGAGGATGTGAAGGGCAAGGGTGAGGGTTCAGCACAGAGCAGGCCTCTGCTGGCTGCCCACAGACACTCTGTGTCCCAGCTGACCTTCATCTACTTCCTGGTGGTGTGGATTAATTGTGCAACCAACGGCCTGCTGCCTTCTGTGCAGACGTACTCCTGTATACCCTACGGAAACCTGGCCTATCACCTCTCTGCTACTCTGTCCTCCGTCGCCAACCCGCTGGCTTGCACTGTTGCAATGTTCTTCCAAAACAGGTCAGAATTTTTCACTCACTCGATTTTCTTTGTTTGTCAACAGCAGCCAGGGGCCTGTGTGACTACAGGTGATAATTCAGCTGGTCCTAATGGTGATTAAGAATGCTTTCTAATGCTCTTCCGTAAGCTCTACATATAAATTGGACATGGCCGTTGGGATGACACCCATTGGTTTGTGGATTATCACTTTCATGTCTCAAGTGTCATTTTGGCCTTGCACATTGTGTTTTTTGGGAGCTAGCAAGTTATCAACCAGCGCTAGCTTAGTTAGCAAAGTGCATCCATAATCTAGGATGGATGGATGGATGGATAGACTCTTCAGGTTGTCATGGCAACGACTTGTCAATCACAAGCAGGACACGCTGTAAAACATACCTTTCTTTATCGTCTGTTTTACTCTAAATGGGAGAATCACTCACATAACTAACTTCATGCTGTGTTGAAGAAGACTCAGAAATAGTGATCAAGACCGTGAACTTAATATTAATATCTTTAATGACGTGCTGGTCAGTGAGAAATATGGTGCTTTTCTTGTAGGCTTCTAAACAATGAGACTTCTCGGTGTGTAACCAGTGGAGTCGCCCCCTGCTGGCCAGTAGAAACAATGCAGGTTTAGGGCACTTATGGAATAGCTATTTAGACTATTTAAGGTGACGAACATTTCCTTATACAGTGTACATGCTTTTCCTTTTTTAAATTTTTTTTAAAAATTTCAAATCAGGCGATTTCTTTTTTTCTTTAAATATCTGTAAATATTATTGTCCTGCTTTTATTGGTGAAATAACATCAAACTAGTGAGCAAGGTGACAAAAAGTTTTACAAAAAAACCCATTCACACGCTCACACATAATTATTATCATAATTGTATTCTAATACCACTGACATGTATGTATATATATATAATCCTATAACAAAATGTATATTATATTTAGAGCAGTACGATAAAGTATTAGTAATAAATTACATTCTACTGTTTCTAACTTATCGCTATGATAATGATAATAAAGTCATATGGTAATAACATAGGGACATTATGATTACATAAAGAACAATTTAGTACAAAGATAAGAGGGCAGAACAGTCATTACATGATAATGGTGCAATAGTGATAGCGATAATAGTGTACATGCGTCTCCTATAAAAGTGATGCACAAAGTGTGCCCGGTCCTCATTCTGTTCAAAAACATGAATGAGTGTATCTAAAGCTGATAGTTAGCAAAACTGAAACTTGAACTTCCACTCTGAGCTCATGAAGTAAATGTATTTAACATTTGTAATATTCATGATGTTAGAACACATCAGTTGTTTGTGTATACACAACTGATGTTGACTTTTGATCCCTCCAGACTTTGTCCCTCCTCCATGCACCTTGAAAGTGAGTGAAGTTGTGCCAAAAAATCCCTGCCCTGCTTTATAAATGATACATCATAATTAAACCATAATTAAAAGATAGGTCGCCGACAAGGCTGTAACAGCAGAAGCAGGACTAATAGAAGTGAATGGTGTAAACATTTTGGATGGCAGTGATTGATGCAACGGTGGAGCTTTGGTGCATTTTATGCCTCTGGAAGGAACCGAGTTACAATAACTGTTACACCTGCACATTGCACTTATCACTGTTTAACTTCACAACAATCAAGCAAAGCTAGTTTCTAATAGCAACTTCCTATTTTTTAAGTAATATCTAACGTAAACCTGAGCTCAATGCTTCCTTTTTTCAGAAAGATTGATGAAATAAGTCCTGAATTAGAGGTTGCATTGAGTTAGAGAAGCGAGTGGAACAGAGGCGTGCATGGACATGATGACTCTGGTGTCTCTCCTCTGCAGCTCAGGAAGGAAGCACATGAGCATAAAAAGAGGGAACTTCACACTCAGACTTTAACTTATGAAGACAGCCACTTTATTAGACCAACTCGGACTTAAAAGTCTCTTTAACTTCAAATAAACTGGAATATATTTTTAGGAGGACTGGGGATTTTGTCCCCATCACTCGCATTGATCGCTCATTAGAAAGGCATTTTTAACGGCCAGTATGAAATGGATTAATGATTAGAGCCGTTCATATCAGCACCCAACTATTCTTTTATGACAGGCTTCATAAATA
Source organism: Semicossyphus pulcher (assembly GCF_022749685.1). NCBI lineage: Eukaryota > Metazoa > Chordata > Actinopteri > Labriformes > Labridae > Semicossyphus > Semicossyphus pulcher. The sequence goes on from NW_027211637.1 coordinate 25,899,499, forward strand.
ATTAACCTTTTCTTTAACTTCTAATATTTTCAGGGTATCAATATTCCTCAGATAAATGGCCTCATGTGTCGTTTATGTGGGATAAAAGTTATCTCTGGAATGTTAGAAAGGAGGAAGCTGCTGCTGATAATGAACCTCTTGTGTTTTCAGGTCCCTGGTCTTTCTAGGAGCGCTGGCGGTGTTGGGGACAGGGTTCGGCAGCTACAACATGGCCATGGCAGCTCTGAGTCCGTGTCCTTTGCTTCAAGGTTCTGTGGTGGGAGAGATAATTATTGTAAGTGAACGTAAACATGTGTGATGAAACAGTTCTCACAGTGGCTTTATCAAAGGAATGCTCATAGCAAAGTTCAACTCCTCCTTTACAAAACACCTGAGTATTGAGCAACTCGGCTTATTCTCATAACAGATGATGAGGTCATGTGTTTCTGAGGTGTGGACAGTCAGATGAGCAGCTGCTGAGTCCACTTTGTTCTTGTTCCCTCCTCAGGTGCTCTCCTGGCTATTCTTCACCGGGACGCTGACTTACGTCAAAGTCATGGTGGGTGTCATCCTGAGGGACCGGAGTCACATCGCCCTCGTCTGGTGTGGAGCTGCAGCGCAGATAGGCTCACTGGTCGGCTCGGTCACCATGTTCCCGCTGGTTAGCGTCTACAGTCTGTTTAAGTCCGGAGACTTTTGCAACACTAAGTGTCCTTTATGATATTTAATCTGAGAACAACAGTACTTAGGAGGCGGGGACACTCAGAGAAAGGGTAGTTTGAGTGTGTCGCTGAGGGATGGATAAAAAGATCAATACCACTGCCATATCTTCCTGCGGGGAACAGCGCTCAGTTAGCTTAGCTTCAATGCTAGAAGCTAGGGGACACTGCTAGCCTTGCTCTGTCCAACTCTTTATCTTATCCATACACAAATCAAAGTGTAAAAACACTGTTTCTTGTCCTCATGCTAAGCTAAGCTAACAGGCTACTGGCTCTAGCTTCAAGTGCCGCCCAAAGAAGTGAAAGAGGAATCGATCTTTTCTTGAAAGTCCCGGCAAGAAACAAGTTTCCTGAAATGTGGACCTCCTTTGACGGTCTGTCTGCAGGACTAAGAGGCTGCCATCTTTGTGTCCAATAAGTTGCATTTATTTACCTTCTTTTGTAGCTTTGTGATGTTTAAACCTTGTTTGCACTTATCAATGTTTCTGTCATTTAATACAAGATGATGGAAAAGCTATTAACGTGTGTAAATATTAAATATAAGAGGTTTAACACACTGACACAACTCCTCCCTATTCATTCTTTAGCAGTACTGTATTGCATCAATTGAGACATTGTTTGGCCACTAGATGGCGCAAGCACACTTCTATACCTTAACACCTGTCACTGCAGGCAACCACGAATCCTTGCCAAAGAAACACATCCATAATGTGTGCATGAAAAAAACAAAACAGTCTAAATGGATTTAATGCATTTAAGCTCCAGACTTAATGCAGACACGTATACAGATATTATCCAGGACGTTTCCTTTTAAATGTAAACATGCATGTTTAAAGCTAATGTTAAGCTAATAGAAACAGGTTGTTGATGCAATTTATTACTATGAATATGACAGAGAGACAGCTGGGAGACAGACAGCTACATATAGTGTTTTACTACCACCTCCAGCTCGGGAACAATCATTTGCATATGATGAACAGTGAATGGACGATATAAATTCTGCAGTAAACATAAACTTTGGTGTTAAATGTTGTTATTTTTGACCCGATTTTTACTGCATTTCTAAGTTCTAGTTTGTAGATTTACTGAAGAACTGTACTTAAGTACAATTTGGAGGCACTTGCACTTGGGCACTCCCATTTTAAGTTACTTTACGCTTCTATTTGATGACATTTCAGAGGGAATTAAGTTAGGAATTAAATAGTTAACAGATAAAGTAACCACTTCCTTCTAACTAAAGATTTTACAAGACACAAAAGATGATAAGCTTAGAAAATAAAACACATTGTGTAGATTAAACCAGTGATTCTCAGCTACTTGTCCTGTGTTAGGATGGATCCTTGTGCTATGTTTCAGATGCCTCTGAGTTTTTATCAATTCCACCTCACACACATTTAATCTCTAAACTTCTCACATGATGTCATTTGAATAACAGTTTGAGAAAAGCAAGAATGAGAAGAACAAGAAAACAAATTTGGTCTGCAGAACTTTTCTTTTTCCTCTCCGTTAATCATCTAACAACCCCCAGATTTATCTTTGGAGACCTGTTGAAGGTGGAAAAACCTCTATGTTGAAAATCACAGGACAAAACTTCCTTACTATATGTACACAATATAAACTTATTTGTGAGCAGCGATATCAGTACAATGCTGCTAACACTGTTGCATCAGCTTAAAAAGCATCAGACACAGGAAAGGTGCAGAACAGGTTTTTTCTGCAGAACTACTTTTATTTTTCACACTTCAACTCTGTTCATTTTTAATGTAGACCTTCTGTAAAGTTCTTTTACAATGTTGTACGAGTACTTTAATGTAAGTATAGGATGTGAGTAATTCTTCCATCATTGGGTGGACCTAATATTTGGTATGAAAAACAGACCATTCCATCATTTCATAGCCCTGTAGATTAGATTTGAAGGTAAATTACAAGCTTCACAAAGGTAGTACATATTTACAGGAATAGTAAGAAGGATTTTACTTGCATTTCGTCAACAACACATTCAAACTGGGCCCCTCCTCCTGGGCACCAGAAGTTCACTCTCACTCTCTCGTGCGAGAACACGCCCAACCCGCCAAGCTAACACCGACAGCATCACTGTTACCGTTGTGCCAGCATGCTAACCGCCGGTTAGTTTTGCGCTAGCCTGCTAACCGCTTTGCGCTACCCGGTCTGACGCACCTACCTGTCCAATAGAAAGAAGACCAACTCTGCATCGTTCTTTCGCCATGTTCGACGCTCTGAATGGGGCCCTGTTGCTCATCTGAATCACTCCTACACTCACCTATACGCTGTGACTGGCTCAGGGAACCACAACAGCGCCCCTCCTGAAAACGTCCCGTGCAAAGCAAAACAACAGAATAGATGCCGAGGGAAGGGTCTTACAAGGGTCTGCACACACACTCATCAACACACATGTATAGAGGCCCATACGTGATGATTTATATTATATTTGTAAAAGTTAATATTTTATTTTTCTAGGAAAATCCTACTTATTAAACCTTTAAAGGCCATGTTAATCACATGATGCATGTGAGAGTCTTGTATGATTTCCGTTCACATACAGATTAAAATGCTGTCAGTAATAAATCTCTGACAGAATAATAAATCACCAACTGGTCACAGAGATGGTGATAACAAACAAAAAGCAGGAGATAAGCAGCCGCGAGAACCAGACAGACAATGATCTTATAATACGTCTGATCCGAGCCCCCATCATCCCTATCAAAGATGCTGCAGCACATCCTCGGAGGAGGACGCAGGGACGCTGGTCATCCATGGGAACCGCTGAGTGCTTTCCCATCAGCAGCTGTTCCTCCTCTCTGAACCTTTGCCCTTCAGAAGGAGAGCGAGAGGTTCCCCGGCCTCCAGGAGGAAGAGGAGGAGGAGAGGGGGGCTCTAATTACTGATGCTCAGCGGGGGCCAATGGCTGTTGCTCCTTCCGCTGGTCACTTGGGAGCTTCCCTGACCCCGGCACTGAGTAAAAACAAAAAGATAAGGAAAGGGAAAATGGGGCCACAATTAGCCCTGTGTAGCCTCCAGGGCCCGGGATCAGCGGAGGGGAAGCACAGATGGGACTTTCTCACTTGGATTTGTTGAATCTACATTGCGGTGTTGTGTGCGCTGCAGACATCACTGCAGTCGGAAGTCGATGCAGATTTCAAGATTTGAATAAAATCTTAGACATCAATATTATTATTTCTGTCTGCAGGAGTTTCCACCTGAAGCGTGCACGTAACAACAATCTCCTGATGTGAACATGACCTTGAGTATTTACATGTAATCAAAAGGATTTTCCTCTAAGCTTCATTAGCTAAATTCCTTGATTGGCTCAGGGCTTTTGTGTTTGAGACAAAACAAAGCAGCAAAGAAAAGTGTATCATTTCCCCGCGAGTGTCAGATGGTCCCATCGCTCCTCCAGCTGGTCAGGAGGGGCTGCGGCCACCTGGATGCTGAGTCCCGGTCCTGTGAGATCCTGCAGACTCCTCCGCCATGTGAAGACTCCACTTACTACGCCACTGAGAGGTCCATCTGCTCAGGACGACACCTCCCAAAGAGCCCCCCCCCACCCCTTACTACTACCACCACCACAGCCCCCCCCTTCCAGCCTCTGTGCCTCTCAGCTAAATGAGCAGCGTGTCAAATGGAAGGAGGATTTACCCTTCCTTTAACTGGATAAGAGAATGAAGCCACAGCAGCATGAAGCAATGACTGAACCAACCTGCACTCCTGCTGAATCGACAGATATGTCACCTGTGTCTGACTTTGCACGCGCTTCCTGCTCTGAGCGCAGGGTTCACAGAGGAGCATGTTAACATCTTAAACTGTGTAAAAGCGCAGCCGCACAAAAGGAAGGTCGACCGTTCTCTTATTGGTGTAAATAAACAAAACAATGCTCAGGAAGTGTGGAAATTTGCTTGGCTGAACCAGCAGCCCGACAGATTTTGGCAGCTGATGTTCAGGTGAACAGCTTGTGGGTAAACCGATTGCTGATGCATGCAGACAATTCACAGACGGGCACAGCTCAGACAGCATCTCTCCCATCAATTTCCACACACACTCCATTTAATAAACGCCGTCCATTTATTTGAAATTGGATGTGACAGCCCTATGTCATTTCACTATAGTGTCTCGGAGCAGACAGTGATGCACGCGGGCCCACTCCTCGTTTTCTATCAGCAGGTATTGATGTTGCTTTAATGAAGTGCCTAGCACTCCAGCCTAGGAAGAGACAAGTCTGTCAGCATATGTAAATGCTTCCTGCCTGTCATTGTTGTGGAGGGTTCGGCATGGGTCAGCATGGATTCCCCCTCTGGGAACCCTTTGTTCTGGGGCCCGACTGTGCCACATGAGGGGACCAATTACAGAGCGGCACAGCAGGACGGGGGTGCTAACTTGTTACCCCGCTGTAGTGAGCTAATTATTACCTCCACACTGTGGGTAGTGAAGAGCCTCTGCATCGTGCAGGGGTAACAAAAGCTAGCTTGTGTGCATGCATAAAGCTTCTGCATTAATGCCTCATATTTCCAGGATATGATAAGACATTCCACTTCATTGGTTTACATCGAAGGAACCATTATCACAGTTTGGGAAAAGGTCATCCTAATTTTCCAGCCATAAATAGCAACTGAACTCCTTAAATCCCAGCGGAGCTCCTTTGCATTGTCAATGCAAAGGCAATTTACAGGCTACACACTGCCAACCACATAACCTTGATGTGGTGTCAAGAAATGATTTATGAAAATGCATCCCGCTCCCCCTGTCCCGAGTGAGACCTGGCTGGACCCGGAGTGTTGACTCAAAGCCCACACGGCCGCGCAAACAGACACTCGCCGAATTATCATTCATATCATAACATCTCGATGGGCTTTTGTTCCCGCCTCTGATGAGATATTGGCTGTCTGTTTCTCATCAAGGGAGTGCAGGAGATGTGCCAGGATTCTGCCGAGCAGCAGAAATGTTTCAGCTGACGTGCAGAATGATGCTTTATGCTAATGTTAGAGAGGAGATGAAACACAGGTATAGTAACAATAAGGAGGTCATCCTTTATGTGTAAACACCTGAGTAGGAGCTGAAGGATTTTAGAGCAGCATTTTTCAGTAGTGTGACCCCTTTGGAGCATTTTTCAGCCAAGTTACCTCTGACCAGAGCGAAATATTATGTTTAAAAGAGCCTAAATAAAGGGAAACAATACAGCGCTACAGCATCAGTGTCTGATTTACTCAACAACAACCTTGTTTTGGCAGATTTTTCTCAGCAAAAGTTTTTTGTAAATCAAATTAAATCGTCATCTTCCTGATACGAGCGCAATATTGTAGGCTTTGTTTTTGTTTTCTTTCTCACTTCATGTGTTTTCAGCTTTACTGCAATTTTCTTGATTTTCGTCATTTAATATCAATACTGGCTTTGTGATAAAAAAAATACATTTAAATCTGATTGCGAATTTGTGGGAATAGCTGACAGTTTTACTGCTCTTAATAACTGCATTGAAATTTGGAATATTAGATATAAAATGTGGCTTACACTTACATTTTTTTATTAAAGACCCGCTCCAGTCATGTTTTAAAATGCTCTGCTTGAAATAATAAATTGTGTCTGATATGTTTTTTCTGCAAAATCCATTTAATTACCTTTAAAAATCCTCCCAAGGCATCTCCTCCTTCCACCTGATTAAAAATGTACTACGTTTCTCCTTTCGTAAAATGACAGCTGAAAACAAAACATGTCTCTGTCATTGTTTAGTGGCAACTTGTTGAAACTCAGCTAGCTGGAAATCTAATAATAAATAGTATTAACGTTAGCAGTCAGTAGTGCGTTTGCGAAAATGACGATGACGGTTACAGCTGGCTCGTGCATCGCTGAAGTGGTCGCCTTAGGTTGCACAGGCCCAGCCATGACGATGACTGCTTATGTTGTCCCTGATATGTCTTGTAGCACATGAAAAACACCACATGGAGATGTTTACAAGGTTAAAAACTGGATTTTCACTTTCAATTGATCATAGTAAAATCATTCTTGGAGTTATGCATGACGATATCTTTGAAAATTAACATATAAAAAAAAAACTAAAGGACCCAAAACTACTCCTTGGGGTACCCCCATTTGAGAGACGCAGTTTTAGAGGGTAAAATAGGGGGAATCTACGGACAAAATACTAAACACTCCTCTTGATGCATATAGAAGCCCTTCCCTTCTTCCTATTAGCCCCCTCCCCTTACATCCAGCCCATTCATCTCCTTCTCCCCACCCCCAGTGACCAGTCTCGCCCAGCTGCTAGGGGCTACCAGTCCCCCTCGTGTGTGTGGGGCCAGTCAAGTGGAAAATGGCTGCTGCCGAGAGAGCCCACTTTAGAGAGCCATCATCCTTTGAAGGGGCATGATGGCCTTTGACAGCCACAGTGTTAACATGGAGCCCACACCAACACTGCACTGCTATTATCGTGTTTACTAAAGCACGAGGAGAGGAGAAGGGGATCAAGGCGAGACCCTGTTGGTTGATGTTTGAGTCAAGGGGTGACGGGGTCCTTGTCTGAGCCGTGCCGCAGTGGCATTGTGGGGAAACATGACAGGGGATCACTCACAGACAGGTGGAGATTGTGTTTCAACAAGTCAGTCGAGCTTTTGGTGAACAGGACATTTAGTGCGTGTCGAGATGTCGTTTGTCTCAGGTTCCTTCTCCCGGTACAGTGTGACAAAACTCAACATTCATCTGTTTCAGTCAGATATGGGAGATAATTCTCCCAGATTCTGAAAACGCATCGCTCATTTTCTTACAAGCATTCATGCATTTCTCATTGCATCCAAGCAGCATCCCAACGTCTTTAAATAGTGAGATTTTAGTGCAGAAAAGCAAATATCAGATTAGATTGACAGGTGTGTTTGGATATTGCATGAGGTGTTAAAGTTGCAGCTGTGATTATCTAACCAAATAACAGCCGTGCTAATATTCAGTACAACAGCACTCCCTCTCGTGTGATATTGCTATTATAGCCATGTTCCAGGTTGCAAGTTAACGTAGGGAATCAAACAAATTAAACCATTTCACTGCTTCCAAATTGATCAGCAACTGAAGAGACAATTGGGTGTGAAAATCAGGAGGGGAATTAAGCCATATATTAAGGTACAACATCATATTTGATAATCCATTAAAGTTAACATGACTGTTTCATCTATTAAACGAGTGTGTAAACATAATTTTTGAATTCATTTACGTCTCTGAAAACATCTTTTAACATTATCAAATGTTAATTTTAGCGAGGAAGTGCTGTAATGCTAACCTTAGCGGTTGCTAATGGGTTATCAAATATGTTGTTTTGCCTATTTGCTTAATATGCAACAACACATTACACATTAATATATCCAAGATCAAGTATGTCTTATGTAAATATATCCTAGAAAAATAACCTCCAAACAAGAGAGAGAAGTCAAACTCCCTGTGTGTGTTGTTCTCAGCTCCCCGGCTGGACCGGACGGCTCTGCGTTCCCGTTTCATGCGAGTTCATGTTCGTATACTAGAGTAACATTAGTGACGATAGCTAACTCACTGCTTATGTTACGCTTGCTTGCTTAGTGTTCAGTAGCGTTATCATATCACAGTAATTCTGTGTGATTAACCATGCTGGCGGGGGGCTGTAGCAACATGCATAGTAAACTAAAGTGTGCTAACGTTAGCCCGCAGCGGTACAATGCTGCCTGCGGTCTGTTGCAGCTCGAGCTGTAACATGCATTCTGCTTAGATGAGCCTGTACAGGCCTAACAACCACTTTCCATTGTTTGCTCTGTTATAATTTTGTTCAATTGCTGCTACGTAGTCGAACAAAACACTTAGAAATGTCTCTGAAATGGTACAACGGAGTAGCGTTTGTTTTGGTTTCATGCTGGTGCTCAAGTGCGACATCTAGTGGATATAAAAGTCGCATATTAAGCCTTTAAATATGGCCCGAGGTCCATATGAATTTTCACTATTTATTGTTTTTTAAGCTACAGATTAAAGGGAAGACGGGGAAATGATCATGATTTGTCAGATTTCCTACATTTATACAATTTATAACCTGGAACACAGCAGTGTGACGTTTATGCTTGAGCGTGACATCAGAGGAAAATGGCCACCGTGTGAATTGGTAAAAAGTGGTGCAACAGAAGTGGAAGTTTCTATACAAATACCAGTTATAGAGGCTGTAAGTAATGGTAAGGGATAAGTTATTCTTGTATGAGGGGTAGGTATTGAGTAATGGGCTTATGGAGGACAAATGAAGAATGTTGCGTTTGTTGTGATGTAACAAAGCGATTAAGATAAAACCTTAACATGCTCATTAGCGGATGCAGTGAGCTTTAATCCACCTTTGACCTTATACATAGCGTGCAGCCCAGTGTATGGATGCAGGTAGGATCAGCAGCAGATAAAAAGCTCACGCTGCTTCGTCCGACCCTGCTCTCTCTGGCTCCACTCCAACTCCGGCTGATCTACGGCTGTAACTCGACCGAGCTGCTCTCACAGCTCCGGCACATGTTGCTGCAGGACACACGCCGAGCTCACAAAGAGCAACAGTGATTTTAACTGCAACAAATGGTCGAGGTTTGTCATTACCCAGATTTTTGGTGAAGGGATCATTACCTGCCACAGATGCCACTGTTGTTTTGTGTCTCCATTTGTCCTGAGGCGAGTATAACCCTGCTACTTGAAAAGAGCAGGAGGTGCCTTTGTGTGGACGCACACCTGATCTTAGCAATCAATTGGCAGCTCTGCCCTCACTCGAGTCTCTCAGGCACTGCCTCAAGGCCGTCCATCTGTTGCTGCGAGGATGCGTGGCTATGGGCGAGTGTGTCTGCATACAGGTCGGCATATATCTCGGCGCACGCGTCTGTCGGGTGGTGGGAGGCTGCAGAAGATATGTGAGCCTGTTGACAACTCCGCCGCTTCCAGAGGTGTAGCTCTCTCTCTGTAATCATGAAACTGATATTTAAAGCTAAAAGAGGTGACAAACAAATGTGTCGAGATGCTGGCTGTGTAATTAGTACAAACAGAGGTAGCATTAGAGAGCTGGAGGGAAACACTAGGACCTATAGATTCTACTAAAGCCTTTTATCTTCCCTGTAAGCAGATGTAATGAACATAAAGTGAAGAAATCGGAGGTAAAAAGGACAAAGGGATGCGTCTGTTCATGCACACTGTAACAACAGATTTTTATTTCATGCTGAGTCTGCATTAAACCGCTGCTCATGAACACCTTATCCCCTCTGAGAACATGAGAGAGGCTTCTGATGGGGGTGTCACATGGCCTTCAGCGTTAAAGACTCCTCTGTGTGTGTGTGTTGGTGAGTGGAAATGCTGAGACCTTTTTACTTAAAGTGTTTCATTTCAGTGAAAAAAGCAGCAATGAAGGACAATGTAAGTGATCATGACATAAAGACTTAATGTCCTTGTGTAGGTACAGTGGAGAACAAGACTGAGGGGAACAATGGAGTCACAATGGGGTGTAAGAAAAAAAGACAGGATACTCGCCCATGCTGGATTTGTTCTGTGTTTTGTGTTGTCTTATTGTGCAATTAAATGGTAAAAGGGGCAAATTAATACTTTAAACAGCACCCTTATAATGAACTGTTATGTGTTTATTCATAGCCCTTGTTAGAATATCAGAACTCTGACATTTATTTCTCTATTTCCTTGATGATCTAAAATGTCCAATCGTAGCTCCCTGCTTCCCCACAGTCTTGTTATTTTCCTCTGTACACACATTTTAAATACATGCATTGGCACCTCATTTAAGCAAACTAAACGACCCTGCAAAGTTTACAACAAACTTTTACTAATTCAATACTTTTGTAGTATTTTGAAATATTTAGCGGAGGGAGCAGCAGAGAGGATGCAGAGACAAGATCCATCTTATACATTCCCAGAAGATATAAAGTAAACACAGACCAACAGTCCAGTCTTCTGTGAAATGAAAGTCTGCAAACGCAGCCACTGCACAGGGCTGAACAGTTAATCAAAATTTGATCGAAATCGCAATATGCCGTCTGCAATTTTCAAATGGCAGGAGGCACAATGTTTGTTAAAGAGCAGCTCCAGTCATGTTGTAAGACGTAAAACGTTCTGCTTGAAATAATCAATTGTGTCTAATATGTTTTTTTTCTGCAAAATAAATTTAATGACCTTGTAAAAATCCTCCCAAAACATCTCCTCCTTCTTCCTCATTAAAGAATCCCGAATCACAGCTGAAACCAAAACACGTCTCTGCCATCGTTTAGCGGCAACTTGTTGAAACTTAGCTAGCTTGAAATTTAGTTATTGGTAGTAGTAACGTTAACGTAAGTAGTCAGTAGTGTGTTTGATGATGGTTACAGCTGGCTCGTGCATCGCCAAAGTGGTTGCCATAGGTTACTGATATACATAGCGTCCCCCCATCCATTAATGGGATTGGCTCCTTAGGTTTGTGACGTCTCAAACCTGCCAATCTGAAAACGTGTTGTTCAGCCTGTCCTTGGTACACTGCAGTTTAAAAGCAGACAGGCCCAGCCACGGAGATGACTGCTGATGTTGTCCCTGATATGTCTTGTAGCACATGAAGAACACCACATGGATGTTTACAAGGTTAAACACTTCATTTTCACTGGAGGGGGTCTTTAAAGGTGAAATTTAAAAAGTTAAAAAAAATTAAAAAGTTAAATTTTTTTTTGAAAGTTATCAAAATCGTTTAGCCCTACCTCTACATATGTCTGGATATGGTAAATGGTAAATGGACAGCACTTATATAGCGCTTTTCTAGTCTTGCGACCACTCAAAGCTGCTTTTGCACCACGTCACATTCACCCATTCACACACACATTCACACACACATTCACACACTGATGGCAGAGGCTGCTACGCCCAACTGTCAATCAGTCATCACATTCACACACCGATGGCTATGCCACAGGAAGCAATTTGGGGTTCAGTGTTTTGCCCAAGGACACTTCGACATGTAGACGGAGGGAGCTGGGGATCGAACCACCAACCTTCTAATTAAAAGACTCTACTCTCGACTCTACCACTGAGCCACAGCCACCCAATATATGTCCAAAGCAACTAGAATTATGTCAAAAAATGGCCGTGCCTAACTCAAGCGTCACCCTCTTAACACTGCATTTATTACGCACGTCTACATTTTACACTATTAGCATGCACATATGGATAGCTATGAAATGCTTTGGCTTGAATAAGATGGATATGGCAGCTTTTTATCAAATACACATCTTGCTTTGAGAGTGTGATCTGTGACACAGTTTGAAATTGAAGCAATATTATTTCATTTTCATGAATCGGTTCTGCTGTTTTTGGTCATTTGTGACCCGATCATGTGTGACATTTGATCTTCCTTATGCTACACTCTTACACAAAGTTTCATAAAAAAAATTACCAGTACTTTTTCCAAAATCCTGACAAACAAACGTACAGCTCCAAAGAACACAACCTGGGACGCAGGTTTAGCTCAGATGAGCAGGAGCCCCATACACAGACGCTACAGTCCTCGACACACTGATCGCAGGTTCGGCTCCACATGTCACCCCACATCTCTCTTCAGCTGTCCTATCTAATAAAGACAAAAAAGCCCTCCACAAAAACACATAATAAACACACAATACATAACCTCCTAGCTGGGGTAACAAGCCAGTGACGTCAGGCGGGACTGATGGATGACAACTCTGCAAATGTAATAAGTTACAGCACAAGCTACACATATTATTCTAAGCGTTTTATCTCAAGGGTAAAAGCTTTACATTTCCTGTACTGGCTGACTGTTATGGACATCATGTGTCTGTGCGTTACAGTGAAGAATATCAGCCTCCAAAGAGCTCATGGGAATATGATTTCTGATACGACTGACCTTGTAGGTATTGAACATTTCTGATGGATGTGCGATAGGTAACCCGATTCAGGGTCGTTCTGTGTTGAGTCTGGTGTATGTGAAGCGCAGAACATGTAACAACTGATAAATAATGAACTGAAACTGCTGTTGTTGCATAACACTATTTACGTGTGTTTAACGTGTGTTAAATGTGTGTGGCATTTGGATTACGTATTTCCTTTTAATTACTATCAAAGGCCTCAGCAGGAGCCATGTTGGGTTTTTAAGCTCTCGTGATTTATTTAATTATCTCACAGTTTATTGATCTCTCTCATGCCTGCACTTCTGCTCAGTAAGTAGCAGAGTTGGAGATGAAAAACATGTTCCAAGCGGTGCCCTCTCTCCCTTTACGCTCTCACTTTAACGTGATTTAGTGTATTATGGGGATTTCGGCTCTGGAGAGAATGTCATATGCTAAGTTAACCTCTGCATGCCTCGATGGCTGGGTGCCAGTTACGAAAAGGACACGAACACAGAGACACTCTCTTTGATGACGACAACTGGCAAAGTCCCCAACCTTTAAAACAACTCTGAGAGCCTCTGCTGGATGTATCCGATGGTGTGAGTGCACTCAATAAATCTGCGAGGGTCTGATTCGGGCGCCCACACAGCACTGTTCAGCGTCCTTGAAAGCAGCTAATGCCATATCAGTTCAGGAAACACAAGATCTGTCCTCAATGAGTCAATGAGAGCACTTTTAATTGTGTGGACAGCGGGCGATGTCCATTTCATAAATATATCGAGTAAAATGCTCGCAGATCATTTTAAACACACCCTCTGAGCGCGTCTTCTCATTGGACGGCCTGCTGTGAGGACGGCCAACAATCCCATTGAGAAATTAGCAGGGTCCCCTGTGCTTTCCTCTGCTTTAATGAATAATTCAGCCGTCAGGGTGAAAGCAGGGCGAGGAGACCTTGCGAGTGGCGACTGACTCAGCACTCCGTGGCCTGAGGGTGACACTCTAAACCTGAGCGCTGCATCCTGCTCCCTCCATAACAGGTAGAGTGGATACAGTATGGCTGCTGTGATGAGAGGCCAGAGAGCAGAGGAGGCTTTGCTCAGAGTGGATCTACTGATAAGTAAAGCTCAAATCAAAGCTCTAAAGATCGAGATAGTTTGTTGGTAGTTGAAGAAGCTTTTAGCCGACATGGCGGTGTGTCAAATGTGGAGGCTGTTGTTGGTCAGTCAGTCACCCACTATGATCTAGACTGAGCTGCGTCAACAACTATAGAATGGATTGCCATTCAATTTTCTACACGCAACCACCGTCTCCTGAAGATGTGTTCTCATAAATTTGATGATCCTCCAACTTTTCCTCTTGGAACACCAGTCGGACAAAGTTTCCGTTGTCCTGTGAAGTAGCTCAACGTCTACTCGAACGATTGGAGTGAAAATGACGTGCAGAAGTTCACGGTCCTCTGAAGATGAATCGTAAAAACACGGTCATCCTGTCTGGTTTGATCTGGATCCACCAGCATGTTCACATCTTTAGCCTACTTAACATGTCAAGTATCACAATGTCGCAGAGTTCACGTGTTTTAAGTGACACCTCTCAACCGCTTTTGCATGGACACAAAATTTGGCATAGGATTTAACGGTCTCCATTGGATCAGTTGGTAAAAGGTTGTTAATTCAATTACTTTTCATCTAGCAGCATCATCATCGTCAACTGTGTACGTTCAATTGGTAGAGACCCATAGCAGTCTAAGGAAGTGAAGTGATTCATGTTTGTCGTGAGCAAAGGAGGAAGTGACATTACAGAGCACCAAAGTCTGCAAACGTAAGGTTTGGATGAATGGGATTAAAAAAAAAGGTTGAAGAAAGCTGTTTTCTGACATTTAAAGGATCAAGCAGCTACTATTGTAACCAACCAGGAAGGGTGCCAAACCACAGTGTTAGACAGTTTGGTGCAAACCAATATCAATAACAGAGTGTTGCCAGAAGAAGAAAGGGACACAATAGATGATGTCGAGTAGATAGAGGAGTCAGTTAACAAAAATATTGTGAGAAATGCTGAGTAGCAATTTGTTACATGATTTTACTCTAAAAGAAGAAGATGGTAAAATGTTTAATGTTTTACCTGCTTTAAATTGGCATCAGACCATTGTCTGTATGAGCATTTAGCTTAAAGCACCGCTGCAGCCTCAAAGAGCTGTAGGCATGGATTTAGTTTCTTTTTTGTCTTACAAAGAATACTTTTACATGGACACTAATGTTACAATACTCTTCCAAATGTTATATGGGTCACGTACACAGCATATTCCATATGGATATTGTCAATTAAGTCTTAAAGGAGCAATTCGCCCCTGGAAAAAGCCCCTGTCAGTCAAAGCTGGTGTTCTCTGTAATCAATTGAAGCAATAATATTTGAAATTGGTGCCAGAGCTGTGGAGAAAGTTGTACAGTTTGTGGTTTCGACCATTCTACATTCCTACAACACCCAGCGTGCATTGCGCCCCTCCCTGTGAAAGGAACGGCCCAGCGAGAGACGCTGGAGTGAAATACTACTGTTTCGCTGGAGGAAAGCCTCAGAGCGGTACAGAATCCAAAATACGACGAGGAACATACCGGTGGATCGTCTAAAAAAATCTTCAGGTCTGCAGTCTACATTTCAAACCTGACGATTTTAACGAGACATCGGAGTCGGGCGTCCTAGATTGAGGAAATGTAATTTCGCAAGCTCCCTGGCCCCCGCCAGATGACGCATTTTATGTAGTCTGGCGGCGGTTTCCAGGGCCCATTGGAGAAGCGGATAGCATCCTCCAAAGGCACAGGGCCAAACTGCATTTCTTCCTACCATAATGGCATTAGCTCCACATAATAGCATGATAGGACTGAGGTTGAAAATCGGCGAACTGGCCCTTTAATCTGAAAGGAGCATTTTCTGAAGAGTTAGCAATACACTGTCTGTCTCTGTCTCTGGTCCGCTGTGTGAACAAACCAACAGGCCGACAGTCTGTAAGGCTGATCTGGTTCATCGGTTAATCAAAGCATGCATGGCTGCATGTAAAGGGAATATTTTGTTGTTGTTCTTTTCTTTTTCAGTAGCTTGAAACGTTTTTATTTTTTTATTTAGGCAAAAGTCTGAATATTTTGTGCATGTTAATGTAATCAAGGATCAATCAGATATACTTTCACACACCTCTCAAGTCTAACTCATCACTCCCTCCATCTGTTTACCCTAATTTAACACCAGTCTTTATTGCAGAGTATTTTGTCCTTTCCTTCATGTGCATCATGCCTGTGGCTCTCTCCCGCTCTCATAGCCAGTGGAGGAGGAAGACATTTCCACGCAGCTACAAAAGATGATTCCACATCCAGGGCACAGACGCCCCCCGGGCCCCGTGCATTAGCCTCCTCCGGTCCACAACGCTCTGAGCAAACATCTGTTTTGCTCTGGAAACAACCTTTGATCTCAGAGAGGAGGCTTGCCACCAAATTAATGAAGAAATGGATCATCACACACGCCGAAAATGAAGCGGAGGAGTCTGGTTTCCTGTTATTGATCAGGCGTGGAAGTGTGAGGTTAAGGATGATTCATTTCTCTGCTCGTGAGCTTATCACGCTGGATCGATGAGTTTCAGGTTAGAGGAGACCCAAACTCAGCGAGGGTCACAGAGAAAATATTACACACTACACCCACTGTGAGTCCATTAAACCTGTGTATACTGTCACAGGAAGGAGCTGTTACCTGGGCTAGTCACATTTCTACAATTACAGAGGTCAAATGGGTGTTTAAAAGGTCACGCTTTTTCATATTAAATGTATTTCTTAAGAACACAGCTGCTCATAAACTCAACTAAAATACCTTTAAAGTAATAACCTCTTAAATATTCTTCTGTCCCTGTAAGTTGTACCTAAATTATATTACATTTCTTTCCAGGAAACTACCATGTAAACTACTGACCCGTAAAATGAAGTGTTAATGGAGGTTTGAATGAACCACGGTGGCAGGAATCACAATGTGCTGAGCCTACAAATACTGGAATCAGCGAAAAAAACGGAAAGGGCCTTGACCTTAGATTAACACGCCCCCTGGGTGCTCAAACCCTTAAAGGTCACGACCTGACCTGTGGGTCCTCTGGTCCACAAACACAACATATAGAAACTGTAATAAGTATACGCAAATTTAATAGGCACTAAATATCAGGCGTTACTATATCAAAGGTGTCTTTTTAGCCAGTACAGCCTCTGTTGGGTGAGGATGAAATCAATGGGAATGACAGTCTTACTGCTATATTGGCTTACATTTCACAGAGCAGGATGTCACGTACATATTATAACATTTTAGACATTTGGGAGCAAAAACAAACAACATTTCAAAGACACAGAGAGCAAAAAGTATTCCTAATCCTTTGTAAGTGGTTCAGCATCTCTAAGTTTATGCAAAATAGAGAACCCTGTTGAGTTTATATTTATCTATATATATATTAAAAAAACAGCGTCTCAATCCAGAGGCTGCAGTATTTCAAGGAGGTGGTCTACGGAGGACGAGTCATTTGTAGGCTGCCGCTAAGGCCGAACAGAAATGAGACGGGCTGGTCTACGGAGGATTTCTTGTTTGCGGCCCTTGCGTCACCAAACGCTGCTCCTGTCGCCTAGCAACAGGTAGCTAGCGGGCTAACTAGCTAGCATAACTAACTACTCACGTAATTTAATCTATTATTTTAAAGAGAATTTGTTTCAAGTGCCATTTCATTTTTTAAACATGTGTAACACTAGCTATTCAATTGAGTTGAAACCAAAAACTTTTACATTTTAAAGTGTATTCCTCGGCTGTCCACCACTATAATCGAATTAGAATCTCGGGATACACTGGGAGATGAAGGATGCACCCGATGGATCCTTCGTGGCCCGGGAAAAGGAGGACGCATTTGTCAGCCGCATCTGAAGGAGCCTTCGAATTGGGACAGCCTTCGACGCGCCGCTGTGACGCAGTCGGCCTTCACGTACGGCCTTGGAAGGATGCAGCCCCATCTGTTCTCTTAAAAACTACTTTTGACACCTGTATTTGTGTGTGTAAACTTTCCAATTCAAACGTGAAACTTGCACAGATGTACAACTGAACCCGACTGTTAACACTTGTGTCTCACAGTGATATCAAGTATCAGCAGCTTAGCTCTTACTTAAGCAACAACCTTCAAATTAGCATAATTTCAATTTTTGCTGTTATGAATAAAATCCATAACAATATAATCATATTCCACGAGGAAGCTGTCAGCGCCTTTGTTAATCAGACCGCGTTAAATTTCCATCCATTATGTATACCTGTTCATCATATGCAGAGTCACAGGAGTCTGGAGCGCATCCCAGCTCACACTGGGCGAGAGGCAGAGTACAGCCTGGACAGAGCCCAGCCAATCACAGCCGGGATGAACACGGCACATTAAATCAACAGTAGTTCTGATGCAATCACAACTTTTGCTTCCTTTTTCTTTATCATGCAGCTAAATAAGAAATGATAATACACGACTGTAAAGTGCTGTTTTCTAACCTGTACAGGGGTGTCTATATCTTTTGCCCAGTGCATTCTGGGATAGGCTTAAGACTTCACGTGGGTAGCAAAGCAAGAGGAAGAGATAATGGACCACACGTTGGTGATACGGCCCTTATTAGTAGCTCTCTATAGTGTCACTAAAGATGTGGTTTTAGCCAGAGTGTGCTGTCAGTGTGTAAAGAGGAAATGGAGCAGATGCACATGGACGCTTCAACAATTCTTTGATTCGCTGACATTTGATAGCTGACTTGACAATCACAGTGAGCCAAATTCTCATCACCAAAACCAGAAGCATTACTGTCAATCTCCTGAGAAAAGCACGGCACCAATTATTAGTGATGTAGAGAGAAAGATTAAGTGACAACAGCTTTCTGCCAGACATAAAAAAGCCTTTTATTGAGAATTCAAACAGGTGTCATACTGGTTTCTGAGAGGCAAAACAAATGACAGGCTACTGAGCCGTAAATAGCGCAGCAGACGATGGGAGATTGGCCATATGTCCACTGTGTGTGCGCGCGCCAGATACACTGGCTCGGTTTGAGATAGGATTCTGTTGGGAACGTCCCAGTAAAAGCTCCTCTGGGACGGAGAGGGATTCAACTGCGACATCCTGCTCACTCAATTCTAGTCGGCTGAAATGCTTAAACAGCGCGCTTGTCTCCTCTGAGGTTTGGACGTATTAAAATGACAGTTTTGCTGAGTGTCATCCGTCAGCGCAGAGCAATTAGACGAGAATCACAATCAGGACGTCGCCGGAGCCGGAGCTTCGTTTCTGCTAGAATGTCAAACGCAGAGAGAGGCGATCCAAAGTGTTGTCAGAGCGTGGTATCAGTTTGAAAAGCATAATTGTGTACCTCATTAGCCCTCTTCATGTTCCTCTACATCACTACCAATAGAGTGCATGGACTACACACTGTACTGTGTGTGTGTGTGTCTGATAGGCAAGGATGGGGCGTTCTCCGAGGAGCATGCACCTCCATCTGGGCCAAAGTAATTGGTCTGCTATTCATATTCAGCAGTGTAATGGCCTCTAGCTGTTCATACAGCCACACATGAACTAGTTACAGTGAGAACATTTAGAAGACGGGTTGACCCGAGTGTCAGTTCTTTAGCAGGGCTTTAGTGAAGCAACACGGTGAGGAAACAGGAGCAGATTCGATGGGCTGCAGAGGAAGATACGTTTGTTTCTGATTAAATCTTTAATCCACAGGTGTTGAATTTGCAGGATTTACAGTCACTGTGTTGCAGAAACACTGAAGGAACGTGCCACTTCTTGGACTATGAAGGTGAATCTTCCATTAATAGAACCTGCTGCACGTTGAGTAAAAAAACCCTGCCCTCCTTTCCCTGAGAAAAGCCTACAGCACTCCTGCTCTCTGAGATGTATGCAGTGAATCATCAACTAGTGTCAGCTACATGTGAATTATTATCATGTAGAATAATTGTGTTAAAGCACCAGAGAGGAGCGAGGGCATCGATTATAACACGCGCCACAACACGCTGGCTGTATTTGTCCCTGCAGCTAAGAATAAACTGGATCTATTTCTCCATTAAAGACATCCCTCACTAGTATCAGTGCAGTGGGACTCGTGCAAAGCCCCCTGCTGCAAAGGTAAGCTGGCGCTGATGTGCTTCCTGTGTAAAAACACCTATAATTACCTGCGTAATGGAAGAAAGCACCCTTCATCATCTGATCATTCCTCAACAAGATAAATACGGTGGTCAAGGCATTTAGAGACAAATGCTCTCCTCTTGGTGGCGAGGGTTTGGAGTGGTGTATTTATCATGGTTTGAAGTGGTGTCTGAGTCTAACCAAAGTACTGATTATTCAGAGTGAAGAGGAGCTGCCAGCCCATTACCTCCCAGGAAATAACAATGTGAACACCCGCCTCCCTGGCCTTTCCCAATGTAGTCTGTCAGAGCTTGTCAGCTGCAGCACCATTCATTCAATCTCAACAAGCGCCGTGCTTCAGGATTCATTCCCCGTCCGGCGCTATCTCTGCCTCCTTTTAGCTCCACTCTCCCTACGCTGCCTCGCATTACCTCCCAATGTCTTGCAGGTTGCACCCCCCACCCCCCTCCCTCTTCAGCCCCACCCCGCCCCACCCCACCCGCTCACTTCCTCCCATTCTGCGAGCCTCTGCTGCTCCACCCCTCCACCCCTACTTGGTCCTGATGAGCCATTGTGAGATTCAAGCAGATGGATGGGGAACAAAGGGGGTGAGAGGGAGGCCCCCTCTGCCTGTCCCCCTTGTATCACTGCCAACCAGGCTCTGGGTAATCTTCTCAAGCTTTCACGGCAGAGCAATGAATAACCTCAGCCTCCTCTCTGAAACCCAGGCTCCGCTGCAGCCGCCCCCCCCCTCCTCTTATCTTACCCTCTGCAGACTCGCCAGGGCCGGCTGCTCCCCGGATAGCATCTCTCACCCTCGCTTTCTACTCACTGTCTCTGCCCTACACACCCAATCAGGGCTTTTTTTTTTTGTTTCTAGGGGCGTGTTACAAGGCCCGGAGATTAATTGGGGCTGTGGCTGGATGACATCTGGTCCCAGCTTCATAAAAGTCTGGGTCCTTGAGGTCTGCCGGGTTTATAATGAAGTGTATATAAGTTAATTTTCTCATCAACAGAGCGTTAATCAGAGCTTCCTCAATGGCCGTTTCTAACACGTATCCGGGCGAAGTTCAGAGTACAATTTAGTAAATTTGCTTACCAGAAAAGAACTGCTGACGTAAACTCAACCCTTTATTTAAATATAAATATATAAATTACTAGTTGCATTTCTCCTTTAACTTTAATTGACTGTAGAGATGCAATATTTTCCCTCTTTCCCACGACAAGCCCAAAACTGAAAATGAATTGATCCTTTCAACAGGTATTAAGTGTAAGCCTGATATATGTCATTCCTCTGAGCAGCAGAGCTGCAAACGCACCACAGAGCCACACTGTTGCACCTGGTGACACGGCCCTGCATTGTGTGTGTGTTTACAATGAACACCAGATACACTGACCTGCTGTTGATAGTCCCCAATAAATACACTATTTACTCCTTACTCAAAGAAAGACAATGCAAAGCTGTTTAACAGAATGCTGCTGTTTTTAAAGCTCCTGTGAGGAACGTTCGGGTTGTGTTGGTTTTGCTGACCCCTGATGGCAAAGCCGTACCTCTTATGCTGATTTTGTCCTGTACATTCAAAAGTAGTAGAAAAATCTCATCCTGCTCTATTTAAACATTTAAATCTTTGCCCTGGAAAATGTAGGGGGAAAAAAAAGCGTGTGTTTGGCAGTGTGCAGTTAATCGCCTTGTCTGACACCTGCCCCCCCAGCAGCAGTTACACGCATCAAAAATGATTATTTAGAAAGAATCAATCTCGTCACTGATGGTTCAATTTGCTTTTGTTACGTCATATAGAGTCTGTTTCATCACCAGCCAACAACTCCTTACAGGAGCTTCAAGATAAAGGACTTACAGTGTAATAAATATTTAGGTATTTAAGAAGTAAAAATGACACTTAGTACTTAGTAGCAACAAATGGCCTTGAGAATCAACAGAGACAACATCATGGGCAGAGGAGCTCAAGTCTTTTCCCCGTCTCAAAGGCCATCGGACAGAGCTGACGTCTTCTTTCTCTCTCTCTGTCTGTTTGTTTGATTTCAGCTTTTATTAGGTCTGACTATTATGTACCTGAGTTTGTCATCCTCCATGTTTTGCATCTTTCTATGTAGCACTTTTGTTTTCACATTATTGCACACAAAAAAAAAGATAATCATCAGAGAAACTGAAGATAAGAGTTGGACTACATTTTTTTAACTACTTTGTTTAATCTGTTTTTGTCCGTCAAACATACAAAACGCAGTAGAAAAAAAACTACAAAATATATACACAGGCACATATAAATATACACATATGTGCATAAGAAAAATTACATTAAAGAAGAGCAAAGGCAACAAAGTATCCTACATAGATAAATAATCATTACTTTCCAGTCCTGGATTAAAGACTTACACATTGACACTTAAAGCTCTGTTCTTTAAAATGCAGCTAATTGCAGATTCAGAATTACATACTGTAACTGATGTTAATAACAAACAGCTTCTGTAAATCACAACACTCGGACAAGAGTGACTTTATAAGATCGGCCGTCACTAAAAAGAGCTTTCTTCTTGTTCCTCTCCACCAAAAACAATCCACCTGTTCTGCCACAGGAGCAGCTCAGCCTCTCCACCGCTTCCTCGCGTGGCCCTGTTAAAATATTGAGCATGTACTTAAGTGCTATTTGGCCAAGTGTCATTTAGGCTGAAGGGCTCTCCATCCACAAAAGACGTCTTGAAGCGACTGGATCAGAGCTGCTGGTGAACCCGCAGAGGAATACACAGGTGTTGAATTATTTACTCTCTATGAAATATTTATACTTTTGTCCCACAAACTACTAAGTACAACTCTGAAGTAGAGCTGCATTAAGGCTGAGAGAGCCGGAGCCACGTGAGCCAATCACACTTTAGTTACATGTTTTACTGAGGCTGCATAAAGCTGCTGTTTAAGGTCATTAAACCTGAGTTTAGTGAGCAACAGGTCTTTGATTGGTGTTTCAGTGTATACACTTCTTTAACATTCATATAGCATCAATTCAGATTTCAAAATAAAAGCCTCTGGGACCCATCTCCAGGAGAAGAAGAATAAAAATACTGTGTAAAATAATTCATTATACATTATAAAAGTCAGACTTTATTATGTAATATTCTGCAGAGTAAGACGCAGTTTTAACCGTCTGAAGACGGAAACACATTCATCTTCTCTGTAACTCTAAACAGATTTATTTCACTTTAAACATAAAAGGTTTTTAAACTCAGCCACACTGTGTGCAGAGGTGATCTGCAAATTGTTCAGGACCTCGTCTGTAAGCTCTCCATTCTGCTCCATAAACTGTGATGACATTCTCTGATTAAATCATAGCTGTATTGACTTTTGAGAACCACTTGCCTAAATCTACAAGATTAGCCTGTGATTAATGACGGACACCTAATCCTTTGTTCAAATTGGCCTGTTGGAAAAGAAATGTAGCGGGGAAGACAAGACGTTCACTTTCTCCTCTTCCAGCACCTGACACCGGCTGACAAACAGCCTGTACGACTAAACACACACATCGTGCATGTTCGCATCCTTTGTCCTTTTAAAAATGCAACATAGCTCTTCACGCTGATAAAAGCTCAACAGCGTACGAGTCTGTCGGGGACGTTAACGTGACATGAAAGTAAAGTGTAGCCTCAGTGGGAAACATTCAGTGCTGGAAGAAAACACGACTCATTTTAAGGAAAAGTATAAAAAAAAAAACAAGGCCCCTTTTAACACCTTGCATTAACCTGCAGCAAACTTCCTACTTGAGGTCCAAAGAGGTTAAAACACCAACCCTTCCCGGTGCTCCTACTTCTAGCCTGGTCACAGTAATGTTACAGAACCGCTAGCAGCACGGCTACCTGCGCTAACTAACAGCTGCTTGAGTTAATCGTTACTTTGGCAACAAATAAAGCTATCTGTCTTTTAGGAAACTTGTGTCAATAGTTGATATTGTGTATATTGCTAATTCAGACCGTCACAAACGTCGTAGGGACAAACGGCTAAAGCGAACAATGACAGAGTGGGTATTAACTAAGCTGTGATTTAGCTAACTGTCGCGACAGTTGCTGCTGCAAAGCTAACATGCAGGGAGGACAAGGGGGCACAGAACACACAAGTGTAAGATATTCAGATGTTCGATTAATTTTCCAGAAAGAGTATGAGATGAGAACCGCACAACCGCAACTGTATGGGTCCTTAATGATCATATAAGTAACAAGTGAGTAACAACAAGTAAGTAATGATCTTACCGTTTAATCTCATTCTGTTGCAACCTGAGTTGGTGTATGTATGTATGTAACATTTATTTAACATGTATGTTTGCGGGGTAGATTTTCCTCAGCAGTTAAAGGAGCCATGTCTTTTCTTATTCTCATATTTCTCATTGGTTTCATTTTTTTGGGTGTTCATTGTTCACAGTGAAAAAGTGAAAACTGCATAATTCTTGCACGAGCTTGTAGCCGAGTCGTTGTCAAGATTTCAACTCACCATCCTGATACCTCCTGGCGATTCTGGCTCGTACATATAAGGCCGAATAACCGATCCTAGAGCAGCCATGTTTTCTACAACTTTGGATTGGGGGAGGGGCTACGCGGTCACTCCAAATACTGTCAGCCAATCGTGGCTAAGGTCTAACCTTTGAATGGCAAAACGGCCTGTTCGTTTCAGGAGGAAGGAGAGGCTCCGAAAAATAATTTAAATATGCTTATTTATACAATATTTAAGACGAAACAAACTTGACCAACGTGATTCAAAAACACATTAGAATAATAGAACATTGATTGCTTAGCTAAAAGATGTCACCTTTAAACTGCTTGCCCCGCAGACGTGTCGTCCCCACTCTCTCTTCCCCCGTTTCCGACACTATCCACTGCCCTCTCTCTCAATAAAGGCATAAAAGGCCAAACAAACAAAAAAAACATGTATCTTTGCATGATGAATTAGGCATGTATGATTTTTTTGATTGAAGTATTATTTATTATAGCCTAGCATTTCGACATTTCAGCTGTTACACTACACCCCGCTGTGAGACTAAATAATCCTACAATTTAAAGGTAAAAATGTTGCATGAACAAATCTGCAGAAAATATGAAGCTTTTATAAAAATGTCATGAAACAGTTCAAACAAGGCTCTTCACAAACGTGCTATTTTTGTTCCACTCTGTATTACCTGTCAGGGGAGCGTACATTCACGTGTCACATAAAGAGAGCTACCATCAGAGCTTTGTGGATATCTGTGAAAGACAATGAAGAACACACAAGTGTAGCCTTATTTAGACAAAAAAGGCTTTGCTGGGACATCACACATCATCGCGTGACACTTCAGTCACAGCCTGAGCACTTGTTTATACATAATTCCTTTGTAGTTTCAGGAGCTCGTTGCGCCGTTGATCATATTCTCTTCTGCCCGTGTTCAGAAGCTGACCTGTTGTGCAGAGATGTGCATATTTACTCTATTCATAGGCTCCGCACAGCACACATGCTACAGGCACATATTCATTACTAAGTAGCCTGTGGCGACTGTCATGTGCAGACAATAGTGGAAGACAAAAGCAGTGCATCTACCACACGGGGAATCTTCCACACTTGTAGCCACACTATGCAGATAGAGCGTGTTTTTTTAATCATATTCACATAATCTTGTGAGAGTCGTATGTGGAATCACAGATAAGCCTCCTTATGTTGCTCACATATTACTGCAAATGAGCATGTCTGAGAAATGTAACACCTTGCACAGACTCTCGCATTTTAATTTCTGCGGCATCTGTGACCAGTCCGTCATGTCCCTAACCCCCTCGGGGGACCCCCAACCTATCTGCTGCAGACCCCCAAAACCCAGGAGGAAGGGAGGGTGGGGGTGTGGTGGGGGCAGGGACACATTTGATTGATGATGGTGTGAATTAAACAGAAAGAGATGGAGAGAATCCTTTTATCAGGCCAGAAACACGAGTGGATTAAAATGTAGTTGTACAACCCCTCTGTATAATGCAGCAGCCGGGCCGCATATCACGAGGCACCAGAAGCCAAGACGAGAGCTGCTCGTTATTATTGCCCCCCCCGCCCCGCCTCCCTCCCTCAACCCACAACATGAAACTTTGCTGGAGCACCAAAACGAGACTGAAGCGTTTGATAGAGTACAAAAATAGAGCCAATTCTTTGATTGATCGGATATTATTTTGACAATTGGTAAAACCCTCAAACTCTCTTTGTAAAATCTAATTAAATGAACATCTTTGGACTGAGGACTGTTGACAATGAAATGTTTGAAGACATCACCCTGAAACTGCAAAGGGGATATCTCACTACTTTCTGACATTGAACAAAAATCATCTCAATTTAGAATTATCTGCAAAATAAGCACAAATAATTGTAAGTTGCAGCTCTAGCTTAAAAAAGTAAAAGCCACTTTCACACATGAAAATGTTTCCGGCATCATCCGGGTGGGCTGCATTCGTAAATGCAAACGGTTGAATTTTCCCCTCCAGCCTCCAAGTGCAACAAAAAGTCAGGGTGAGCCGATGTGTGAACAGCAGGTAAAAGTTAGGAACATTAACCGCGAGCAAGCGGGCAGGATGATGATATTTATATCATGCGACCGGTGCAAAACCAGAAGAGCAGGAGAAGGATCATTTACAAGACGACAATAGCAAACTGGAGAGATGAAGAGGTTCAGGAGCTTCTGGCTGGGAGGGCTGACGTTGAAATTGCCTGTTGCAGGGACCGCAGTGTACTTTGTGGACATGTGTGAAAGGGCAAAAAATGTCAGGGGCAGACTGTCTTGAAACTTTCTGGAAATTGTAAGGAGTGTATGTGTGAAAAGGGCTGTAAAGAGATCTAGATCAGTGTTACCCAAATAGGAGTAGTACTCCAAGGGGTCATTTATTCCTGCATAATTCCAAAAATAATTATATTCCTTGATAAACCACATTTTATTTGATGTATTCCTACTTTCCATGCTATAGATACCTGCAGGAAACCCTCATTTGTTGCATCAAACGCAGTCACGTTCAAGCAGTGTTGTGACCAAGTCATCTTTGCTCAAGTCCCAAGTAAGTCTCAAGTCATTTCTTCTTGGGCAAGTCAAGTCAAGTCAAGTCAAGTCACAGGTTGTGTTAAGTCAAGTCAAGTCGAGTCCTTAGTTAAGGCAAGTCAAGTCCTGAGTCAAGTCACTTTTTTTCCACCCAAGATCCAGCACTCTTACCTGTAGTATCCGGTCTTTATAAAGAGAAAAGACAAGGTGTTAGTAGCCCGTCTAATAATGATATTATTGGCCAATTTATATAACCTGTTCAAAAAGTATGACAATGAATTGTATCTGTATTATCTTGGCACAGACGCAGCCATGATGACGGTCTGGTCTGAGACCGAATTGAGTAGTAACGAGTACGACTGATGAGGCTTCTCTTTGGGGAAAAAACATCAGATAGCTGGGGGCTTTGTTGTTGTGTCTTGCTATAGCGAGGAGTTTGACTGACAGCCAGTTATCAAGCTGTCAACAATCACATACCGGGGGAGCTTTTTGAGTCGTCCAATCATGAATCCCAGTCTGCGCTGCGTACATACTTGATAGATAGACAGAAACATGACAACATTGAATTTTATCATTTTATATTTAACAGCTAACATTCAAACGTATGAACACACGCAAGTCATCCGAGTCATCATGCCTCAAGTCCTCGTTGAGTCTCAAGTCATTTAATATTTTGTCAATTCAAGTCGCAAGTCGTCAAAACAGTGTCTCGAGTCGACTCAAGTCCAAGTCACCAAGTCTCAAGTCCACATCTCTGCGTTCAAGATCACGTGTGCTTCATTGTTTACGTCTGAGTGAAGCGAGATTTGACCCAGATTTTAATGGTTGAAATGTTGCAGCAATGCAGCTGAAAACAAAGTGACAAAGAGCTAAAGAGAGCCGACAAAACACCAGGAACAATATGTTTTAATGACATTGTAAACCCGCCGAGGCTTTGGGCTGTTTTGTTGGAAGAAAATTAGCCGACAGTTTCATGAAGCCAGTGAACCTCATGAAGTGTTTAACAAGGTTGTTGTAAAGTGAATCAGACACTAATGTTTAAGTGCTATATTGCTCCTCTTTATATAAAACCAAAAATACATGCGGGTTAGAGGGAAGCGCTGATGTTTATCATTATTTTACTGGAAAGCTTTTTCCTTCCAACATTTCGACGACACGTCCACTCTTAGATTTTGTAACTAAGCTGAGATATGTCGGTATAGGCTGACAATAGTGTGGAAAATGTTATCATGCAAAATTATCAGGAGACTTTTATTTCGTCGGTGACTGCATTAAGAGCTTCCTGTCATATGATCCTGCGGGCAGAAGCCCTTGATTGTCCTTAAACAGCATCACTGAGTCAAGCCCTCCTTGACCCCGTCCGAGGCTTTAATGGACCTGCAGCGTGTCTCCGTCTGGCCGCTGCCTCTCTGCCCGACTCCACTGCTGCTCTGCTGATGTTTTGTGCCACTGCATAATTTATTGCCCTCTTTGCAGGCCTCCTCTTGCACGTCCCCTTCTCGTGGTGCAGGTGAGAGTTCAGCTGTTTGGTTTAACACATCGCTGAGAAAGGGCCTCAGACCTGGCTCCACAGCAGCAGACCCCACATGTGACAAATGCAATTAGAGGGAAATATGCAATTACCGCAATCCCCACCCTCTCATGCGGCCAGACAAGGACAATTTGTCAATGAGGCCCCAGCGGTATCTCCTGAGCCTGGATAGGGACCTGAAGGTACCATTGTCCCTGCCTCCTTCTCAAGACTTGGCCTGTGGTGTTGGATGTCCTGAAGCCCCTGGGAGGCCTGGCAGAGGAAGATGTATGGCCACAGAAAGATACAGGGTTCAATAATCAAAAACAAACCCCTTGTCTTTGACTGTGTCTGTTACAGCCCCCCTTTCTCCTGCAGACCACAGACATGCTGCGTTTAATAACTGCTGGCTGCAGGAAACAGTGCAAAGAAATCGAGCTTCATAGAAGCAATGGGTAACAGTTTTTACCAATCTTTTTATTCTTATTTATTTCTCTTTTATTACACTTTTATTTATTATTTAATAACATGAATACTATAAGACCAGGTCAAACGTGTTTGTGATTTCAGCTAGAACATATCAGCTAAAGTTTATTTGATAAATGTGTTAAGAAAACAAACAGATAAAGAAAAATATTGAATAAACAATAGAAGATTGGTATGGTGTGTTGTGTTTTTTTCACATTTTCTAAGGCTAGATGTTTAGTTATTTACGATTTTTAAAAAGTTCCGAACTTCCGAAATAGGGGTTCTGGTTACACTTTGGCTGTTGGGTAATCCTACCTGTCTTCCATCTACACTATTTTGACTCATTTAAAGTCTGATTGAACCAGAAAGTGGCACAGTAGGACTGGTTGATGAACATTAATGCTGGCTAGCTTACCTCTGATACGCTAGCAAGCTTTGAACATGCTAGCACCAGTCAGACACATCAGCTCAATGAGCTTCTCTCTATCTTCTCTTGACTGTCCTGTTTCCTCCAACCTGAACGTTTGTTCAAAGGGTTGTTAAAGTCGAGCTGTCGTGAAACAGGACGTGCAGGCGGGACATATCATTAGAGGGATTTGATTTGATCGCTGAGAAGTGGGCGTAGACAGACGTTCTCCACAGCACAGTAGCTAGCTAACTGACTGAGCGTTCTTGGTTCGCTGCAGCTAAATGTTGCAGATTGATTGGGTGAAATTGTTTGGTGCTAACTTACGTAAGCACACGTGAAATTTAGTTTTACCGGAAGAAAAAATGATCGGATTTTGATATAAGAATACGAAGAAATAGATTTTCTGTATTTTTTTGGCCTTTATTGTCAAATAGATGCACAATATTACCGGGGATGTGATCTAAAAGGATTAAAATGACATTTTTCATTTCACCTCGACTTTGATCAGTTTATTCAAGCTATGTATTTTTAGCAAGCTAGCTTGCTAATTTAACTGTCACTTAGAAAGTTCATCAGCTTTTTTTGATCACTAATGGTTTATCCAAAATATATATTTTGTTACCATTGACACCTCTCTTATAACTGTCTTCAAACCATGTCTCTTTTGTGGAACTACATTTCCAAACTGAGGTGAGATAAAGTGAACAATGGAACACAGCTAGTATGTATGATAGCGTCTTCCATTTTGGACTCTTTGGCTCTCTTTTCCCGCAAAGGATAGCAACCGAGAGACCGAGCCTGCAGAAAGTGTGCTAGGCTATGAAGCCAATTCGGCGTAGTAGTAATGAATGTGAATAAGAGCCATAGTGGTTCGGAGGCGGGATTTAAGGAAATGTAGTGTGTTTGGTTGCAAGCAGGATGTGGAGGGTTTCAGACGCTCCTTACAGCTCTCCTTATACGTATAGCAGGCTTACTTTTGGTCTACAGAGCAATTTAAGTGTAAAAATTCCCAAAGTCAAACTTCAAACAATAACATTGAAAGAACTTCTTCACCCTGAATCCACTGGTTGCTGTGATATGATTAGATTAGATTGGTGCTAACTTTGACCATTTGAAATGTTGGTGCCGCTGAGCTTTAAGGTCAAAACTGGTGTGTGTGTTTCTTTCCCTTCCTGACATAAAGGCTCAGAAGCATCTTGGCTCACCGGCATTTCCCGACATGATGACCTGATGTCTCCGTTTTGCTTTCAACAAATTGTCGTCCCCTTAAAGGAGTAATAATTTAAAGAGCAGTTTTATGTCTGTGTAACTGAGATACTTGTCTGAACACTGGATGACATGAAGTGCGCGACCTGCTGCTTGCCTTTGTTCGCCTTTGAATGGACATGATAGATAGAACTGGAGCAATGGAGGCAAAGACCATGACAATTTGAGCACTGACCTGGTTTTCACCGTAGTCATCATAAAACACAGAGCCAGCATCCCGGGGACATGTAATAACATCAGGCCTTTGGTGTAATTCACTATCTCAGTGTGTGGCAATATAGCAAAAGCCATTACATTTGCCTTGTAATTTGCAGTCGCTCGGCGAGGGATTCAGGTGACTGCGACCCCCGTTAATGGAGTTCCAGCGATAAGGACAGGTCTGTTTATTAGCCACATGCGGTCAAGCGTGGCAGGAACAGCTGAGCGTGGGCAGGTGTCGAGCCCTGCGAGGGCTCAGGCACCGCTGGCAGGCCTCGGCGCTCATTTCACGCACGTTATCGTCACACTAGCTGGGTTGAAAAAAGGAGGTCGCCGGGTGCACAACAATATAACTGCTGAGTGATGAGGTTTCCTCAGAGTCACATGGAGTCAACCACTCCTGGCAATTTGGTTTGTTTGCAGAAATCAATGAGTCATCTGCGGTTTTGTTTTGAGTCAAGCTGGAGGAGGAGCTCCATGAATGAAACATCAGGTTTATTTTTGTGCTTTTGGAGGCCTCCTGGTTTCATAAGAGCCCTGGACTACACCGAATTTACACTCCTGCAGCCACACTGCCAAATAGTAGTAAATAAAAAGTGAACATTTCATTAGGACACAAAATAAAAAGATCACAGGCTGCAAAGAAAGGTTATCTCTTCCAGCATGCGTGTTCGCAGACATTTACAGAGCCTTGAGGAGAAAATGAACTTCAAATTAAAATGTCTATTTGATGCATTATCCTAATAGGGACGGATGGGAAAAGAGAACTCTATGGTGCTCTCATCCTTCAGCCTGAGGGGACAGACTTGGGGAGTTGTCATTACCAACTTAGCCCACCAAGACGAGCCTGTTGGGAGGTGAATTCACGGAGATTGTCGGCTGTTTTGACAGGTGTCTGTGCCGGTTAATTTATCAGGCAATTATGGAATAAATGGAGCCATCTTTCCACGGGAAACATGATTGATCCGGGTACAGTGTTGCAGAATTACAGTGTTTAACTTTGACGATTGGGTGGAGAATTGAAAGCAGCTCAGAATAACAAAGTACGACAACATAAGTGAACATTTCATCTTGTAGAATATAGATAGTGTACTCCTGAGTGCTTATAAATGACGTCTTTGAAATGTCACACATTTTAGCTTGAAACAAAAACAATTAAAAGATAATCGATTAATGAACTATTCATTTCAGCTTCAAGAAAACAGAAGGATTCACATTGTCCCGGCACTTTAAAGGCGGCGCATCACAGCCGTTGTCGATGGGCCAGACAGCAGACGGACAGGCCGCCTTTATGTAGCCTATATAAGTGTGACCCAGGAGCCAGGGCTTTCTGTAAGTGTGCCAACATGGACGCGCTTCCAGCAATAGTCATGCTTCTGCCAGCTGCATCATCTGTGCCTGCACAAAAGCATGCCCTTTGAAAAGTGCTCCACACACACAAAAGCAGTGATGCGTGTCGCTCATGCATCAGAGTGCAAACGTGCATGCTCACATTGCTCTTTATTCAACTTAGCCGATAAAAGTGATAACTGATGAATACCACAATCACATTTGGTTACTGTTGAGCGGGATTTCGCATTCTGTGTTTAAATATTATTCTCCTGGTAAATCCTTTCTTTATTCAGACATAAATCTTGCACAAATATTCAAAGAGAACAGAAATACTGAGGCTGGTTTTAGGAAGAGATTTGAGGTGAAATCTAAATACGCGGCGGCAGACGGAAGTAGAAGCAACAGAGCTCATCTGTCCTCTGGCAAAAGACTCACTGTGAGTCATACCAAGTGCACACATCACTGTAGAGACACTCAATTATGATTCAAATCTCCATAACGGGGCAATAAAGCCATTTGTCATGTGACCATCTGCAGAGCATCTCCTCTGATTCTGCCTGAATGTAGTTAGCCCCGGCACACTGTGAGGGTGCAACGAGTGGAACGTGTGGATTTATTAGTGTCGGGCTCACAGTGTAATCACCACAGGATCAGAGCTGTGCCCGTTATTAATTTCGTTTTCTGTGAATTTTGTAGCCTCCTTAAAAAAGAAAATTCTCTGGGAGCAGCCGTCTTTGTTTTACTTTTTCTCCTCGGATTTAAAACAATGTGTGAAGGCAGAGAGCAACACCAGTTTAGTCCCAGCACCGTAATTATCGCCTGCTTTCGTCTCCCCGGGATGTTCATGGACAAGGGCCTCATAACAGGTGACAGAATGCCTGCCAGCCGCCCCCGGTTCCCCGCCCCCACCTCGGAATGGTGACTATTATAAACCAAAAACGTATGCTCTCAATATATATGCAAATGATGCTTGGTCCCAAGGTGAAGTTCGCAGAGCAGCAACGCCGCTTGCCTCTGTTTTGCTCATTTGCAAAAATGTTGAGAGTAACAAAGACCAGAGGAAATTGAAAAATTGTTACTAAGTATTAGAAAAAGCAATCATTTTCCCCAGGCAGCCTAATCCTGTGGAAATTGATCTCACCTCTCTCTCTGACATGCACCGGCAGGAAAAACACATAAGAGGAAAACGTCTGTTTCAATGTTGCCTGCTGGAAAATTTGTTTGGTTGCAGGTTTCTTTTATTTTTTTTTAATAAAACCACACTGAGCTGCGCCGTCAGACACCGCTCTCTTTGTTTGTCCCCTCGGCTGCAAACAGGTGAAGTGAATCCTCCAAAAGAAAATGAGTAACCGGTGTGTAATTGTTTTGCAGACTTGCTGCTGCTGCTCACAGCACTGAGTAATCTCTGTGCCGGGCTGCTCCATGCATGCTGCATGCATGCAAATCTGCCTATTTGTTGTCTAATTTTAAACGCGCTGATACCATCTCACTAATGCATTTGCTCTTCCTTTGCGTGGAGGTACAAATTGGAAACGACAGTCTATTACCCACTGCTCTGACCTTCGTGATGGAACATAATGTGAAAAGACCTACGATGCCTTTATTGGAGGGAGGGAGGGCGAGGACGCACTGGTGATTAATTAACCCAATTAATTTAGACTAAGATTATCTGAACAATTATTTCTCGATAAATCAGAGCAAGGTGTGATGATGACTAGTATAGTTAAGGTTTAATTACAGCATTAGAAAATGAAAGGGCATTACTAGGAACACACTGAAGCGCTTCTGAACATCTTTGGCTGAGAATTAAATGATTAGCGCTCCCTGTGAAAAAGAACAAAACATCTGAGAGACAACAGAAGCATGAAGAAGAAATCCTCGGCACTGCAACGTGTACGAGTAAAAGTTAAAGGACCACTTTCTGGGAAGAACTCCTGTATCTTTGCTCTCCAAAAGTTAGATGGGAAAATCTACCATCGCATTACTGTAAAATCTACCCCCAAAAGCTTGCTAACTTAGCTTAGCATAAAGAGTGGAAACAAGGGAAAGTAGCTAGCCTGGCTCTAGACGAGGCTCAAAATAATCTGGATTCCTCTTGGAAAGCGTCAACAGTCCCCTAAATATGTTCCATGCTCCCCTGCATGGCACAAACCATTGTTCTCTGTGTGATTGGTTTCATGCACAACAGCTTGGTTTAAACCAATCAGCAAGTGTCCCATAACAATCTATCACATGACAACTGAATGTAGTGGATTAAAATGTGTATTTTCCCCTTTCCGCTACAAGACTGTTCTTGCAGCGGCTTTAATCACTATTTTTATAATATAATGTATCAAATGACGATGTGACAACAGCTATGATGTGAAAGGGGCTGGCTCGACGTTTAGACAACTTTTCCCTGAATCTGCAGCTCCATTGGTTGCTGCAGAGCGTTAAAGCTAGATTAAGTTCAGTTTTTCTGCCCGGCAACAAGTTGACTGGGTCGATTTACTAAAACTGCTCTTTTTAAGCACTATCAGCAAAAAGAAAACCCTTCAACAAACAACAGACAGACACAGTTAGCTAGCAGGACTAGCTAACTAGCGACTACCTGAAATTCCCTTAGGGATTAGTGGAGACCAAAACAGAGCTAAAAGACAGTGAATACATGGATTTACATTCATCAGGTGGTAGAAAGAATTATTTCAATGATTGATGAAGTTGTCAAATAACTGCCGCTATAAACAAGCAACTGCTAACAAATTAATCAGCTGAAGAGTGAATTGTCTATTTGGACTTTTTGCTAAGCTAAGCTAAGCTAAGCTAAGCTAAGCTAAGCTAAGCTAAGCTAACCAGCTGCTCAGAGTGGTTTTGTCCTTCTCATCAAACTCTGAGCAAGAAAGTGAATAACCACTATTCCCAAAATGTTGAACTGTTCCTTTAAGACCAAACATTTGAAACTGTAACCTGCATTTTAATCAGGCCTTCTCACAAAAGAAATGATGTTAGCCTTGGAAGCTGATACATTTGTTCTTAGCGGCTGACATGAGAGCTCCTTGCTGAGCATGATGATAGTGGGGAGCTGGTAGAGATTTCATATGGTTTATTGCTCCCACTTTCACTGGGGTTATTTATTGAACTGCCATCATGGCCACTGCTCTCCACAGCCACCCAACGCCTGCGTGCCCCTCAGTATGAGAGAGGAATTTATGCCACATGAACAGCATACTGAGCTCGACTTTAAGTGTTATTAAGAAGCATCACTCATGCATGGGATACTATTTACAGTAATACATTCACACATGCTGCGACTTCCTGTGACGGCTCCTGAAGGAAAAATGATGATAGATTGTGTGCAGGGTGTGAGGCTATAAGAGAGAGCAGGGGGGAGACGGAGGGGAAACTAGGTTTCAAGTATTCCACAGGCTAAATGAAGAACAAACATGCTCCATACAAGACAGTGAAGGAGAAAAGATTATCATCTGCAGATGAAAGGCAGAGAGAGAGATGGAGAAAGATTCATTCACTGCCACACAGCTGTCTTATTTGCAAGGTGTTGAGAAACCACTTTTTTTTTTCCTTCCAAGAGGATGAAAAGATTCTTCTGAAGCCAAAGGGGTCTGCTATCATTTTTGGGCAGCTTGAGCGGTAGAGATGTTATTAGCATAAATTATCTCCCCCACCAAAGAGATACGAACATGCTAGCTCCTTTCTGCTTTTCACACTTAATTGCCCTATTTACTGAACAGTTGCCCATGGACAACAAATGCACACACGCTCCGAGATGCATGCAGGACAACAGGCAGACACAAGCCAAATAGGGCATGAGTGATACACTGAACTATCTGCCAAACAGCATTAGATACAGCACGGCTGGGGAGGCAGTTAAGGTCCATTCAGGCTTCATGTTGGACGGGGAATCAGCAGTAAAATGTTAAATGTTGGTTACATGACCTTATTCCCTGAGCCATGTCTGATAAGTGTCTGTGTAAGAGGGTTTAAAAATGAATTCTTTTGCCAAACGCGTGCATCATGGCTGCCACAAAATGTCTTCAAAGGAAACCAAACACAAGACTTTCCTTTTAAACAAATACTTGTTGCATGTAATAAGTGCTCATATTCTATTTTAGACTTTTTAATCACAAACAGTGTCTATCTTTCCCAACAGCCTCCTGCTGTAGCAGCTCAAAAAGCTCCACTGAAGTGACCCAGTAAGCAGGAGTGAGGTGAATTATAGATGCCTGTGCTTAATGGACTCTTAGCTTCTCTTCACCTAGCCCAACAAGCTCAGAGTGACGTTATATAAGCAGTGCCAAGTACGAGATGCTTAAGTTTCAGCTTTAATGCATCACAATCCGAGCACAAATCAGATTTTCTCCCTTTTTAAAGTCAGGTGACTGAATTAGCTGCAGTGCAGTGATTAAACAGACTACACGTGCCTGTAAATAGAGATAATAAACGTTCCTGTGGACGGGGTAATTGTTAGTCGGGTCTCCTGTGGAACTGTGTGAAGGAACAAATCAACTAGATTGACTTCATTCATTTGGCCGCTCAGGTCATCTCCATAACCCTGGAGGGCCATACAGGATGTTAATGAAGCCCCCCTCCCTCCCTCTTTCCTCCCATCTGACCAAAGCTGAGCCCCCACCCACCGACCCCTCGCCCAAGCAGCAGAGTAGAAAACCATCCCTCCTCCAGCCCGAGGGGGTCTGTCGCTATGGTAACGTCCTGAGGCAGTGACCACATGTCAGAGGGAGTCTGGGGGCCATAAGTGGACCGAGCTCCGGCATGAGGAGGTGGAGGAGGAGGAGGAGGAGGAGGAGGAGGAGGTGGAGGAAACAATTGTCAGAGTTTCCTGCTGCTGGATACAAGTAACCTGAGAGATGTTTCAATCACAGCAGGTTTCCTTTTGTTTCTCATGTTTGACCTTTGACCTGTAGGCAACCTGTTGCACTCGCTCTTTAAAACTCATACATGTTGGAAAGATGAGATAATTAATTTGCAGAGTATGTTAATAAAAAACAGCCAGAGCACAGAAAATGTAACGTAACACTACTGTAAACAGGCTGGTTGACGTCTTTAACAGTTACAGGTGGTTTCCTACATGATCAGAAACAACTGGTTTATAATATATGAGTATTTATTAAAGGTTGAAAGACGCAAAAACTGAAGGCTACGACAGAGAGATCGGCACATGAAGTAAACATTAAACTGAACACAGTGCGGGATACGGAGGTGTTTAAAGACGGTTAATGGAAAAGAAAAATGTCAACTGGCTCAAGACAGAAAAAATTATTCAGGTGATTCCTGTGGTCCGGTTCAACTTGTCTAACTTCACTGTTTTCATTTAATGTGAGTAAAATAGTAAAACAGACTATTTTTAAACAGAAAAATGATCATTTTTAAATTAATAAAAACATTTCCAAATAAATATATTGTGTCAAATTATTGATTTTAAGCAGGGCTGTGTGTAAGGGGTGTAAGAAAACATCGATACACTTAAATATCCCAATATTCTGTTTTGTGATCCTGTATCGATTCTAAAAAACGCTGTATCGATTTTTTATTCGTAGTTAACATGCACCGATTCGTGGAAGTGGTTCATTTGGTTGTGCTGTTTAAATCCCCAACCACTATATAGCAGTTCAGCCATTTGACTCTCTAACGTAACAACAACGTCAACGGAGACAGGAAAAAGTTTAGCCCTCATCCCTGGCATTCTGTTAGCATTAGCAAACATTACCACCGATGGCTGAATCTGAAAGGATTAAACCGGCTCCCGCGGCGTACAGAGCTGAGGTGTAGGCTCATTTTGGCTTCCACAACAAATGAGGCACTCAGGAGTTGTGCAAAATGTGCCGTGCCAAAGTCAAATACTCGGGGAACACAACGAATCTGAGAGCGCACTTAGCAAGACACCATTCTGAAGATTTACAGCTAACGGCACAAGACTCGTTTACAGTTAGCCATTAGCTGTTCTGTTTCCTGTGCATTCGGAGAGAGTTTTCTTCATTTATTTTTGTTTTGTTTTTCTGGCATTGCATAGACTGGACTATAATGCAGTTAGGCTACTTCTAGTTAAAGCTGTGCTATGTTATAGTTTGTTTTTTAAAGGCCGAATCTGTCCGTTCCTGGCTGTATTGTAAAGAGAGCAGAACGATGAGAGCTTCTGTCAGAGGTGAGCTGTGTTTGAGGACGCATCGTGTTTGAGAAGCTGCTGGAAAAGTTCGATATGAGTCAAAGAGGGGTTCA
The DNA here is from genome assembly GCF_022749685.1 of Semicossyphus pulcher. NCBI lineage: Eukaryota > Metazoa > Chordata > Actinopteri > Labriformes > Labridae > Semicossyphus > Semicossyphus pulcher. Next base: position 25,937,632 of record NW_027211637.1, read on the forward strand.
TTGTTTATTTAACCTTCCTGCTCCACAGACTCAAGTCGGAAGAATAATTTAACAGCGACAAAGATTCTTTTCTCTCATGAACAAATCATGATCTTTGAAAGAACTCAGACAACACAAGAAGATTGACAAGTGAAATATCTAAAAGCAAACTGTTGCAATTAAGTGATGAAAAGAGTTAAAATTATTCTTTTCTTCGATTACTCTTTGCAAAATATGAGCGATGACTCATACAAGAGAGTGTTAAATAAAACTACACCCCCCCCCCCGAAACTCGAACCCTCTGCAGAGCTCGTTATTTCAGACAATGATGCCTCCGCTGACCTTTCTCGTCCTTGCCTCTGCTCTATAAGCTTGGCTCGTTGACAGCGATGTGAACTTGTGCTGTAATGTACAATCGCACACGTGTGATAAATCCCGACCTCCCTGATTTAACAGCGTCCGAGCTGCAGGGTCACGGGGATGATTTAGAGGGACCCAGCGGGCGAGGGGGGCACCCGAAACCTCGGGATAAATCTGCTGCACCTTTCACCAGAGTCGAGCTCAATTCTCGGATCCACATGGAAAATGCAAAATAAGTGAAATCAGTTACAGGATGAGCCTTTGATCTCTGCGGAGACAGCATGACGGGCTGTCGGACCTTTTCAGTTTTTTTCCAGTGGAATCTACGACAGGCTGCAAAATGTTTTTAAAATATGAAAAACATGCTCAGTGAGGCTAAATATGAAGTTTGGTAACGCAACTACATTATTCCTATAAATGCCCATAATTAATTGATCTAACAGCAGTAATTACTTACTGAACACAGAGATTCTGACTGTTAAAGTAAAAAGAAAATATGTTCAATGAATGCAGCTAATAAAATTAGCACTAAAACAAACAGTCTGTTCCAGGATTGTCTGGTTACACCTCATTAAAAGTAAGAATTTGTTGTTTTTGTCTTCTTTAACTGTTGCATCAGAAATGGAGATCAGGAAGCAGAATAAAACAGAATAGAATAAAATCACTATTTTGTGACGCCTGCACTTCCTCCACTGATTTTATGTGTGACATAACACAAACCAAAACTCTCTAATTGTTACTTTTGTTGATTTAACGCTGTAACTTGCGAATAAATCGAACAAGTGATGCATACAAGTGTTTCCTGTTGATGGAGAATCAAACAGGTGAATCATTTCTGTTTGCATTCAAACAGAACCAGGAGACTTAATTGTTGTGTTTATTTATTCTAACAATAAAAGAGCATATTTTGAGCCCTAATGAAAGACTAAAATGTAGCATAACGTCCGTAAAGTGAGCTAATGAATCCTCACCAATACAAAGCAACCCAGAAATAGCCGGCCAATTTAGCAAGCATGGATCTAATCCTAGATTTCACCCTAATCAAAAAAAAATGTAATTAATTAATCAGATAATTCACTGCCACGCATGGCGGGACACACATCTGTGCAGCGGTAATGGGGAGGGAGAGAGGAGCTGAGCAGTGCAGCTCTGGTGCTTCCCCGTAGCTCGCTCGTAAACACTGCTGGAATCCAGAGCAGCTTTAAAAAAGGGTCCAGCTCTCCCAGACGCTCAGATAACCTCTCCTGTACTGTACGGCTGCCCTCAGCGTGTGTGTACAGTGCAGTGTGTCGAAGGAGCCAGAGATCTGAGGCTGTCTGAGGTAACAGAGATGACATGAGGGAGGCAGCGCCTGTACAAGGCAAACATAAACTGTGCCACTTCATCTGAAAACAATGGGGGACAGGACACTGAGTGTGCTCTCAACCACATCTCCATTGTCTGCCCTCCTCTTTTACTCCTCCTCCGAGCATGGAGCATAAGCGGGGTGAAAGAGGGGAGGGGAGGAGAAGGGGGAGCAGCAGTGGGGGCAGTGGGGGTCTGGCTGTGTTCTTTCTCCTCTGTCTGTGTGCGAATGCACAGACGGTTCAGTAGTAATTTGATGTGTGTCCCCGGGGACATTTGATGGATTAAAGCTAAGCAGCTCCATTTCGCAGCACCACCTGATCTTCCACTGCCTGTGCCCCATATAAAGGCTGGCGTGATTGCTGATCTCAGCTAGTCTGACAGTCTCTCTCTCCCTCCTCTCTCTGTCTGTCTCCATCTCTTCTCTTCCTCACTGGTCCCTTAAGCCTGCTGCATCACAGGAGCTATCCAGTGCTGAACAGGATCGCTTTTATTTTTTATTTTTTTATTTTTCCGGGGGAAGCTGGGGGAGCCAGAGAGTATCACACAGCATTGCCGTCAGCCTTGTTCTCCACTGGTTTCCATTTTCTTTCTTATCTTATGTTTTTGGCCGTTGTCTTCACATTAACCGCAAGGATTACCGTCAAGCCAGCTCTGCGCGCGTGCTTCCACAGAGGGTCTCTTTTATTTTCTCTCATGCGTTTTTCTCAGCTCTGTGTTTTTATCCATTGAAACATGCCCCGCTCATTTTTGGTGAAGAAGATCAAGCTTGATGATTTCTCTTCGTCCAATGTGGCCACCTCCAATCATCATCACCACCTGGACGATTCGTTCACTTTTGCACGCTCCATCACAGACTCGGTGACCAGCCTTGGGGTTCGTCTCAGCGAGAATGGTGAGTTAACATGCCTCCAGTGTGCCCGGTTAAAGCTGTGTTAGCGCTCCTGCCTGTAGAACGCTCCGGTGCTGATTTCAGCATGCCTGACATTTCCACACTTAGCACAGATGGCATCCTCTTTTGTTTTTGTGTCGGCTGAGATTTTGTTCTGCTTCAGCCAATAACATGCTTGTAGCGTGTAAATTAGTGCGAGACGTTACATGCTGCCAGCTGATTTTTGCATTAATATCCCAAATAATCCCCTCCAGAGGCACCCCACCCCCACCACCCCGCTCCCAGACTTTTGTTTTTTGACTCCAGTGAAGGACAGACACAATTCAGGTCACAGCCGCGGATTAGCTTATGTAAATGGGGAACAAAACGTGTGTATAATCAGGAGAAGCTCCAGTTACGTATTTGTATGACTGTACCAACCCGGTGTCGGCTGAACACATATACGCTGACTATATCTGGCCATCATGTGGACTAAAAAATTCATGAAAATGAGAGATGAGTATCAGATGATACATTTGTCCTTAGCTGTTATTGTCCTTGAGTTCCCATCACGGTCCGATCCTCCCTTGCCCCCCTCTTCCCATCCAAATGGAGCATGCACAGCCTCCCCACCCCCATCGCTCCACTACATCTTTCTCTTCCTTCCGGGCATTCGAAAACTAGCAGGGGTTAGAGTTTCAGCCGTGCAGGCCCATCGTCGCCACAAGAGACATCAACACACTGTACAGTACGGCCGGGAGGGAGGTGGGGAGCAAAGGGAAGGAGAAAAAGGAGACGAAAATGCTTGGGGCAGCAATGAGGCAGATCACGTGACGGAGGTTGTACAGTAAACATGAAGAAAGGCACATAGCTGCACTGTGGTCAGCACACGGCGGTCCGGCCACAGGAAGCTCCGGTCTGAGCTGAGAGGCGACCTTCACTTTCAAGCTCTGCTTTAAGCTCGCCGCTTCCATTTTGTGGCCACGTTTAGGGGCCATATGTGTGTCTTTGTTGTGATTTGTTAGGATATTTTCACAGCGAGGGAGGCTGCACAGTCCACAGCTTCATGTTGTGATGATGCTGCCCACCTGTTATTCAACCGCAGTAATAACAAGGCCAAGTGAATGTTAGATGGATCAGGATTAGTGGAATTAAAAATGTCTGGAGTGGTTTAAATCTATAATTGCTAAATTAAAAACAACTAGCCGGGTAAAGATGAAAGATTATGGCTGATGAATGCTCTCTCTCTTTGCTGACCGGGCACATTCTGTAGCTTGTTATAAATGTATAAACATTTCCTGCTGACTGATTTTTATATCATCAGAAAATAATGCATTTTTATAATTACAGTCACTGCCTATTGTTCCTAAATCTATTGTTCAGCACAATGAAAAATAAGCATCATATTAAAGAGTGTAAAGAGAACAATAAGGCTTACATTGGCGTGAGGAAAAAGGCGTCTCATTTGAACAAAAGATGATTTTCATGCTGAGTCAAAAGGAAAAAAAATAAAAGATTTCTCAGCGTGGCTGAAATACCTCACATCAGCACTTCTGCCGCGCCAGCACGTTTTCTTTCCCCCCTTTGTGGAGACATTTGACTTGAGTGTCTGTGGAACAACAAAGAGGGGAGGCTGAGAGGGTCCATTAATTACATGCTTACTTTGCATTAGAGAAATGAGTCCATGAGCTGTAGAGGCTGATACAGCGCAGGTCCTAAATGATGAGCTCCGTGTCTGACCTTGGGTAATTGAAACATAGTAAACAGTGCTGCTTACACTGATGCAGTTTGTTACATTAAAAACAATCACAGCTACATTAAAGGCCACACTGCTGTATGTAGCGCAGGGGCCCTTCAGCTGTATTCAGTCTAAAGTGTTGCTTTTTAACAGGTGGATTTAATGAGGAGTATGTGCTGAAGCTGCAGCATTTAAAACAAATCAATGTAGGTATTTAGCTTTAAAAAAAAGGGAACATATTTCCTCTTTTTTTATCATATTTTTCAAAGAGTGTTGCTCTCTGTCAGACCATTAAAATCAGTGAACTCGTGCAGTGCAGCTTCTCTGTCCCCGGGTGTCATGCTCATGTCTTTGACAAAGTGTGTGTGTGAACAGAACCTCTCGGGAACAGAGACGCTGTAGTAAGAGAGCACTTCAAGTGATTTCTTAATGGCCTGTTTCTTGGAGGCACTTGAGCGCGCTCGCTGCTGTACACAGGTGACCCTCTTCACCAACAATGTGTGCGACAACACGTGTGACATTATCAGGCTTCAAGCGCACCGTGCTCGATAAACTATTATTGCGTGTCGCAGATACTTGATCTGTTCCTCGCACTATTTCTATCTCCTCCGCTGCTCGACTGCACTAACAGCTGCACTATTTTACATATGATAGCCTATTGATCACTTCTAAACTTTGAATTTCATTAAAAAGCAGTCAATAACTAATTTCCAACGCCTGCTGCACACAGTGCTTAGGAATGGCTTTTTTTCTGCAGTTATGCACTATTTCTCTCAGAAAGGAGTTTCAACACATTTTATATTTGCACTCACATGTTGAACCTATAGAATATCAACCCTGGAGGTGGAATGCATTTAGTATTTATTAAGCTCCTGGTATTCACAGCATAAGAATGTATTGAGTACCGTTAGCTGCCAGGAAGCCTTTTAGCTCCTCTGGCACCGGGCTGCTTCAGAGGGAAAGCAAAGACATGAATGATGCCAACAAAAATATATCTTGCTGAAATCATGCTCTGTACAGTCGGATGCATTTAAATCACTTGTGGTGTTTTGTGCTTTGCGGCTTTGTGCTTGCAGAGGTGGCATGATATGCTACAGCATGTAAAGTATGTAACAAGTTTATCTGTCAAAAACAAATAAAGTTATTTGTTTTGCAGCTAAACTCAAAAGAAGATCATGCACAAGCAACCACATGTGTTGAGAGTGGTTTTGGGGGGAAAAAGGCAAAATGAAAATTGTGAAAGATTTAGAGTTTAAACATGATTCAGTCGCAGATTATCATAAACAAACATGGAGCAGCCAAAGAGGACTGCCATGAGGAAAAGGAAGTCTACCACTATGTTTAAGAGGGGCTTAAATATGCTTCTTCTCACACAGGAGACTTCCTTGATGAGCTTTTATCTTACGTTCATCCTCACTGTAAAATTGCAACCTTTCCAAATGCAGCAGAGCGTCATGCCTCGCCGCATCACTGCACTATTGTGCGAACAACCTGTAAGTTCTGGAAAAAATGCAATTAGCTCTGTGCTGCCACTCAGTGTTTCAGCGTTTCTACGCAGGGCAATCATCCAACATGATAATCATGTAATCAGCAGCATGTCACTGTGTCCTTATCCATCACAACCCCTGGCCAACTGTGTTTGCGTGTGTCTCTTACCCAGGCTACATCCAGGATTACATCACGCCATCTGTATACCAGGAGGAGAAGAAGATGGAGCACAAGCTGGCCTCGCCGGTGTCAGACCCCCTCTACACCCCGGTGAGCAGCGGAGGGGAGTACTGTGACCCCGACCTGAAGCACCCCGACAGCCCGCAGTCTGGCATGACGGCCAGCGGCTTCTACAGTGGTGAATCGGAGGCCCTGGCCGAGGGTTACACCATGGATGCCTTCTTCATCTCTGACGGGCGCTCTAGGCGGAAGGGAGACACCGAGAGTCGGGGAGGGGGCTCAAGAAGCAGCAGCGCCAACGGCGGGGTGCAGGAGAAAGGGGGAGCCGGCACGGCTCGCCACACCTGCAACGAGTGCGGCAAGACGTACGCCACCTCCTCCAACCTCAGCAGACACAAGCAGACGCACCGCAGCCTGGACAGCAAGATGGCCCGCAAGTGTCCCACCTGTAACAAAGTGTACGTGTCCATGCCGGCGCTGGCCATGCACATCCTCACCCACGACCTCAAGCACAAGTGCGACGTGTGCAGCAAGGCCTTCAGCCGGCCGTGGCTCCTCCAAGGTCACATGCGCTCGCACACGGGGGAGAAGCCCTTTGCCTGCGCGCACTGTGGCAAAGCCTTTGCTGACCGTTCAAACCTCCGCGCCCACATGCAAACACACTCTGCCTTCAAGCACTACAGATGCAAGCGCTGCAATAAGACCTTCGCTCTCAAGTCCTACCTGAACAAGCACTATGAGTCAGCTTGCTTCAAGGGCTCTGCAGACGAAGACGACTCTGGATCAGAAAACTAACGGCGAGGGAGAAGCTAAATTTTGAACCCCTGTTGACGGTTCACAACCAATAACCCTGTTCACTCTGCCCTCCATGCCTTTTTTCTTCCCTTTTTTTAGAAAGCAATATTTTCACTGAGATTACGTGAAGAAACTCTAATGATTATGGCAAAGACAATTTCAAAAGATGCTGGATTTTTTCCCTGCACAGTAGCTAATCGTCCACAGAAACATACAATCAAACAACCTTCCCCCAAATAGAGACTGTAGATGATAGTTGTACACAATTAAGCAACATGTGCTCGCACACATGCGGGCACATGTATACACACACAAACAAACGCAGACATGCACACACTCACACACACACAAACACACATTAATGTACGCACGTGTGCACACACACTTACACACACACTTATATATGAGGCCTGGCATGTGAATTTTTATCAATGACTATAATGATATTGATATCAATAGTAATAATATTTAGATTCCTGATATTTTATAGCAAATAGTAACGAGAAAAAGAAAAAAAAACATAAAAAAGGACTAACAGTGTTCTTTTGTTTTTTAGAGACAAAATGACCTCTTGTATTTTTATGCTGCTTTTTATTTGCTAAGAATTGAATTCTTTTGCAACTGCCAACATGAACTTTTTATGAAAATGTGAACTATGACAGTATTTGCAAAAAAAGGGAGATCATTTTCAAAAGGTAAAAAGACCAACCCTTTTTTCCACACCAATGTTTCAATTCAACGGATGTTATTTTTCTATTTGATTTTTCTAAATTTATTTTTTTGTGCTTATTATCCCTTGTTGGTGGAAAGCATCTTTGTAACTGTGGGTATTCAACGAAAACTACTTAAATAAGCTATACAAGATCATAGGCCATAGGTCATTCAATTCAATTCTGCAAGAGCAGTGATTTTAAAGCAGCCTGTTGAACAGGTTTTCACTCACTCCGTCCGATCCGATTCATAGTCTCATTCTGATGTACAGACTCGGACAAACACACTGGGAGCCAGACCAAATGATCTATAGTAATAAGTGCCATGTGCGGTCGACTCGTCTATAGCAATGAAAACTCTTGTTGTTCTTCCTCCACCATGGTGGCTTGCATAAACTGTGCTGCCTTTATGGTGCATCGTCCCGTCTTAAAGAGCAATCTCCACCCAGTGTTTGAGGTGCTCCCCCTCCGCCTGTGTTACCTCAGAGTGAAGGTATGGACTCACACACCCTCAGTTACAAAGTGACATTCAAATTCTTCTGTTTGTCTCTTTTATATGTCGCTGAAAGCTCCGCCCACGGTTTAGATGCAAACCATCTATTTATCATGTAAATACTTTATTTATCTTCCTATTTATCGATTTATTTATTGACATTATTTTGTGTATTTATTGAAGACTTGCTTATTTGTTGATTATCATGTATTTATTTATTGTTTATAATTTAAAAAATGAACATCCATTGACCTTGTAAGATGCTGCTGATCTTCAAAGAAAATGTTTATATGCATGAAAACTGTAGAGAGTCCGAGGGACTTAGTTTTTTAAAGAGGAACAATGTACAGGAGCAGTGTTAGGAGACTTCAAACGAATGAATGCAGAATTACTGTTTTGTTTCCGTCGCAATAACTTTACTGACGCAGCGATTGACACGTAGAACAATCACAGCTGTCCTGTTTTCAGTCGGTTTAGGGCAATAAAAAGAAACACGAAAATTCTCTCCATCTTACTGTTTTCCAAAAGTCCAGTGCCTCCTTGTGACTGGAGATATTTGGCCCCTTTTTAGTCTTTAAATCTCAGGCAATAAATAAATCCCATAAACGGCTGATGTGCATGAACATATCACCTTGAAAATGTAACGCTATCCGTTTGTTCTAATTAAAAAGCCAAAAAAAGGAGGTGTAATCGAGCTTCAGCAAGGTGCAAAAGGTGCAAAAGCAATAATGATGGTGATGCAGAAACAACGATCAACACTCAGTGTTAATTCGACTGGAAACGGCTGCTATTCTTTACTATTATCAGTATTTTAACAGTGTCTTCTGTTTAAAAAGAACCAGGTGAAAATAAATCTCTTCCTACAGCTGAGGGGCAGGTATGATCCCACTGTATGTGCGGTTACACAACAGGATTACAATAATCCTCAGATAGGTCACGAACATAACAAAGCATTTAAATGTAGTTGAAATCAAAGTCAGTAACGCTTCCAATCATTCTGCACAGACTCAAACAGACGAAGGAAAGACTCTAAGACTGAAGGTGAATAAACATCCACACCAGCACTTATCCAAAAGATCTAAACTGTCTTAGTAGAGAAAGTTTTCAAGATGTAATAAAACAATGCGCTTTGATGCACCCCCCTCCATCATTTGTCCCTTCCATCAACCCCCCCGAACCCAATACCAGCCGTCCTCATCCCATCCCAACTGCCTCTAAACAGACGCAGCGAGGATGAGATGTGCTGAAGTGGGATTGGCGGAGGGTGGCGGAGTGTGGGAGGATAACAGGTGTTTGCAGACAGACTGCAGATAGGGAGCGTAATTGAGTCGGTGAGCGACCTCCAAGGGGAAGGTCAAGCACCAGCAGGCAAATGCACTGTCAGCGATTTGCATATTCCAAATGGATGACACGATAGCGGTAATGCTGAGCTCGCCCCTAAAAAAGAAAACATCCAAACACACAAAGAGGGAAAAAAAAGGAGGAGTTTTTGCTCCGTTTATGCATCCTCTCCTCGCCCTGTCAATGGTCGTCTAAGTGCTACAGCTGAATCACTGCGTGAGAGCATCTAAACCACCTGTCTCCGGATTCGCTTGCAGAACACACAGTTTGGCACGTCGCTGTATTCTTGAACCGCTGCAGAAATCATTACTTCCTATAGATCCTTTTTTTTATATGTTTGTTATTTTACTGCGGGACAGAGAAAACCTGGGGAGTCAGTTTTAATAAGGCAGATAAAAGCAACGCGATCATTAAAAACATCAATGGGAAAAGGTACTGAAGGCTTGCATCTCAAACTGGCAGCGTTACAGATCGTCTAAAGAGAAAACACTAATTACAGAGAAGGATGTAGGGAAACATTGTTCCTCTTTGATGATTTTGTAAATATACCTGTAAATATATCACAGCAATAATATGACAATGCATGTAGACATTTAATTGCTCTTTTTCTATTCATGTTGTCTTTTTTTTATTAAAAAAAAGAGACTAATACAGGTACCAATTGCAGTCTGGGTGGCCATGCGAATCAGGGAGTGTCTTGATTTAAAAAAAGCTATCTGTTGTAAGTTACAAACAAAAACTTCCAACTCTGTGTATCCTCAAAGATTTGATCATGTTCTGTATGATTTTTTTTTCTGTTCTTCTTTTCTTTCATTTATGTGCCCGGCTTGGCTGCGCAATGAAAAAGTGCCAAAAAGTATGATTTCCATGACAAAAGCCTTCAACATATGGTTGGCTGCTTGAAACCTTCCATATGGTCCTCAAAGAAAAAAAAAACTGATTAAGATTTTCCACTTTCTTTCTTTCTTTCTTTCTCTCTCTCTTTATCTTTCTATCTCTCTGTTCCAGCTGAGTATGAAGAAACTTAAGCCATGATTGCTGAGGGGTGTTTTGATTTCTCTTGTTCTGCTACAATTAATACTGATGACAACAATAGCAATGATAACGTTAATAAAAACAATAGCACAAGGAACCACTCAGACGTCCACTCTCGTTTCTTTTTCTAAATTGATTTTCTCAAAGGAGAAAAGGATGTTTTTTTATTACTACGAAAACCTGCACACACACACACACACACACACACACACACACCCTGCGGATGATTACCGACAGCCCCACCTGTTCACTCCAGTTTCATATCTTTCTTACACCTGTTTCTCTTAAACATATATGTATAATCCGAAACACAATGAGAAAAATGCTGAATCTAGAATCTGTCTCAGCCCTCCGTCAACACCAACACAGTGAGTAATCACAGTTTTAGTGTGTCATCAGCTGTAGCCTCCTCTGTCAATGTTTGATGAATTTTACGAGCTTTACTGTCAATGTACTAACTTTTAATTTCACCGCAACGAGCCACAAAAATGCCAACATCCTTTTGTTTTTCCCCCCGAGCTGCTGAGAGCAGGAACGGTCGGAGGACCTGACAACACCGATGCAGCTTTGAATGAGAGTTCCTGAGATGTCGGCGTTATCAAAAGCAGAGGCATCTGTTCCTCCACTATTAAGCCCTTCCTGGTCATTAAATTTTAATGGAACATTGATTTTATGCTGGAACTAGTCTTTCTGAGCGGCTCAAAAGCGGGAGGAAAATATGGAGCAAAATAAAAATGAATCATGACAGCGGACAGGGATTATTATTCTGGGGCTTTTCTTGATTGGTTTCCAGGGAATATACAACACTTGAATTCAATCGCTTGTGTCCTTCAGTGTCCTCCAGCAGCACAGCGGCAGTATAATGAGACAGCAGGCAGAGCCGAGCCGAGCGGGGACACTTAGCTGCACTTTCCTCTCTTTAACGTGGGAAAGCAGAGATTGCCGTTGCTGTCGTTGGATGCGTCTATGATAGTTGTTTTGCTGAAGTTAAACAAATAACGACATAAAAGTGTTGTTGTGCTCGCAGCAGCTCAGAGTGCTGCAGACCGCACATCAACATTCATGTGTGTGCTCACTCAAACTTTACCCTGGCAGATGTTGTCCCTTATCACATTTTATGATGAAAGTAAATAACTGATTTCATTACATGGCAATGGACTATAAAATGGGGACCCATGCAATCCAATTACTACACCCCAGGTTGTGCTGCGTGTGTAAGAACAAGCGGCAATGAGTGATCAGCACCAGGAGGCAGGTAGAGGGACTGACATGGCTCTCCTGCAACACTCCTGCAGACAGCCCCCACCCCACCGCCACACACACACACACACACTCACTCACACACACACACACACACACACACACACACACACACACACACACACTCACTCACACACTCACATCAGGTAAATTATTGAAAACATCCTGCAAAATTGAGCATGCCACACGCACACTTCAAAGATATTGACCTGAGAACACCATCATCTTCTGAGTGACTGTCTGAGAGCAAATGTAACTGCCTTCTGATGGGGTGAGGGGTTGCTACAAGGTTACTGCACAGACCTACAGCAGCAGATACACAAAAAACACTATATTGATACTACAGCTGATCCTGCCAAGTATTTAGTGCAGTATTTATTGTAACTACAGAACTACTGCCCTGCACAGACAAATTGCTAGGATAAATAATGGGAGTTGTCGTCCTTTAAAATGTCAACAGTAGGAATGTATTTTAGTTGCAACTGGTGCTTGGAGTTGCTCACACAGGTCACAGCAAACAACATATCTTGTTCGAGGTGAACTTATTAGTCAAATAATTAATTGGTCGATTGTTCGAAAATTAATCAGCAACAATTTTGATTTTCCAACTACGCTTTTTCACAAGAGATGCTATCACTTTTTATCTTCCACAAACTTTTCTGGATTTTAAGGAAACTGTAACAAACATTTTCCACTTTGAACTAACATTTAAAAGATCAATCAATAAATAAAGAAAACATCCTACAGATCAATTATGATAATTGATCCCTTTCTTAGCCCCTCACTCTGCTCTGCCACCATGCAGACAGAAGAAATATCTATAACTGAAATAAACAATCAGTTACTGAATCCATTAGTCAATCAACAAATAACTGATCTGTAACTTCTTTGATATATTTTTTTGGGCTTCTGCGTTCATTGAGCAGGACGGTGGATAGAGTTGGAAATGTGGGAAGAGAGAGTGGGGATAACTTGCAGCAAGGGGCTGAGGGTCGGAATTGAACCCGGAGCAGCTGAGGACTGTGCCTCTGTACATTGGGCGCACGCTTTAACCACTGAGCCAAACCAGCCCCCAACATGTTAAAACTTGAAATATTACTTGAGGTTGAAAAAAAACACCATAACACCCAAATGGTAAAAGCTTCCTGGTAAATGTGAGTATTTGTTGAGTCGTAAAACTGGCCACCTGAAGACGTCTCAACAATTAATCGAAATTTTACCGAAATCAAAATATGGCCTACAGCAATTTTAAAATCGCAGGAGGCGCAATATTTGATAAAGGTAAAATGTGTGTAAAAATACCATTTCAATTTAAATGTCTTGCTGCAGAGATGTTCTGGCCTACACGTCACACTCAGACGTATGCAAGTATCTAATATCTTTGTTTGGTACAGATCCCCGCAAAAATCACACTATAATCATTTTAATGTTTTTCAAAGAGAATAATGATGTAAAAATGATAATTCCCTTTAATGTCACAAATCATATCGAAATTGCAATAAAAGTCAAAATAATCGCAGTTGGATAATTTTTCAAAATCGTTCAGTCTGTCCGTACGAGCTCTGTGAACTTGTGATGACCATTTTTAGCGCTTCATCATTTTTAAAAATAACTCTTAACTGCATTCCTAAAATACATATATTCTTTATTGTCAACCATTTCAAATTTACAGTGTAAAATAGTATTTCTGTTGCAACTGGTGTCTCTCAGTTTCTAACAGGCAACACAACAAACACCCAGCCATCTTTATAAAAAGAAAAACTATCACTGCCTGATTCAACACTGCTTCAACTGCTGCTGGCCTTCCCTCTGACCCTCCCCATACATCTGGCGCCATCTGTTGGCTAATCACCAAGTGTCAGCAGTAACAATTCAACAACAACAAGCTTTGTTTGGTGATGATGGTGCCATCGGTTCAACTGGATAATTCAACCGTGGGAGATATTCTACATATTCCATCCATGCCATCTCCAAATCTGCATTCACACTGACCAAAGCAACTCAACAAGAGGTTAGTAAAACCATTCAGCTCAACCAGTGAGGGCCAACCAACTGTAACTGGCCCTTTAAGAGCTAACAGTTTGTCTTTTCACATTCTGCATCACAGGAGAGATGCTCATTAAAAGCGCCTCCATTCCTCACTGTTTCATCAAGTGAGACTGCCAAGCTCTTTAACTCAGTGTTCTTGATGTTTGTGCTGTTTGTGTAAAACCCATCTGTTTCCCCGTCTCTCTGTTGGCAGAGGGTCCACCTCATCCGTATGCTTCTCTTTTTGAAGTCATGTCAAAATCGCATTTTTATGCATCTGAGATATCCAACTTGTCATCAGCACTCAAGCAGAAGTCGAGGAGGCCATTCTTTAAATAGCTCCCTTTTTCCTCTTCATATACAATACATGCAGCAACATGAAAAGAAACGGAATTACACATGCAAGTTTTTTATCATTTATTTTAGAGGTAAATAAGATCTTTTTAATGTTTGTATGTTGATGTTTATGCTTCTGTTTAAAGGGTAGAGATAATGAAATGAAGAGTAAGACTACAGCTTAATCCACATCTAAATAATCTCACTCCCTCTCTTGGGTGAGGTTAGGAGAGCAATTTCATTTCAAGGCGAGGAAGATCATTAAACAGAAATCCTGTTCTGGGCAGCCGTACTAGAAGGAGCCGGTGCGGAAAGTAATTTCATAAGTTTAGGAAGCGAGAGCCACCAGTGAATAATCAACATCAGTGAGCAAATCAGTCACACATTCAGCCGCAAACACAGCAACATCCTCTGCCGCTAAACCGTGTCACCATTTCAGACACATTCATCTATCACAAAGCTATAGTTTGAAGACTGAAAATCGGCGTCAGAATAATTATCACTTTAAAAGCATGTCAACGAGTAAGAAAAAAAAAGAGATGTTATAAATAAATATAGCTCACTTGCCTGTCGGAAAGCTGGCAGGTAATTTTCTCCAGCTGCTCTAAGTGTGACAATCCCACGGGGAATGAAATCTAATATTAACAGCAAATCATTATGTGGGAACTGTTCTTCCATGACCTGCCGCTGTACCTGTGTGACTAACTCAATCTAAGTAATTGAGATATGTTAGCGACTGGAATACAGTCCTGCTGTGACAGCAGAGGGTCACGCAGAGTGTAGTGGGACTCCAAACACACCTCACGCACCGGAGATGATTTACATGTCTATATGCTTTGACTGACAGGGTTTCTTTCGCTTCGTGTGATGCTGGCGTCTTTTGGCGCGTGATAAAGGGGCTTTTGATTGACAGCAAAGAAACCACTTGAATCTGACATTGTATAAAGTGGTGAATGCCCAGGGGGAGAAATGTCACCATACATATTTACAATAATGTAGTTATTCATACAGAAACACCAAGTCATGCAGGCAGCTGCACGCTCCCTGTCAGCATATTACAGTCTAATTGGAGTTCTTTTATACTATAGTGCTGTCAGCTCAATTGCTCTTTAAGGAAAAAAGCAGGAAATGTAGAGTGGCTTTTTTACGGGAAATTATAAAGAGATCGTTGATGTTGCTGCAAACTGAAAAAAAGTTGATTACATTCACTGCAGCTCTTAAATCAGAGGCTGTATTTCGTTCTGTTTTATCCTACAAGGATATATAATGTACCGATACCACTGTTAATGATTAAACACTATATATAGACCTCCTTCATGTCGCTACTGATCCCCGTGTGACCAATTAATCAGCATAAAAGACGCTGCCATTGTAGTTCAAAGTATTTGTAATAATTCAATATAATGGCCTGCCTCTCCTGTCCAAGAAATCATTTTTAATTGTCTCATTAGAAGATGCTGAAGCTGTGTGTTGGAGAAAACAACAATAGTTCTGTTTCCCACTACTGCCACAGATCTTTGAAGCTTTCCACTTACCTGTGCGATGCTGCGGGACCAGACGTCCCTTTTTTTGTAACCACAGCAACCTGGCTGGCTCTTTGAAATCCCTGCAAAAATAGAAAATCACCAACTAGTGCACTTTGAAGGAGGAAGCCTATATCATGCAACAGTCAACAACAGAAAACACTGACCTCATTAAAAACTATTGTCACCAAAGGATTGTGAGCTTGTAGCGGCTCCTTTCAACTGCATGACTAATTGCTGGAATGAATTTTAATGAGAAACAGTTTGGCCATTAAATGAATAAGTTGTCTTAGAAATGGGGTAAAGTTTGTGTTTGGTACAACATGTATATATGCCAAGAAATATTCAACAGCTTCCTACCAACACAGTCTGTTTACATACTAAGAAGCCAGCCTGTTAACCTTAATGTTCTGTTTGACAGCTAAAAAAAACACATTATCAGATTGATACCCCATTACCTCACCACATATTATTTCTTATTTACTTGATTTAGATCAAAAGTTTCAGACGTTGGCTGAGGCAAATGTCACATCTTGGGTTTTAGAGGCTCCGGGTGTAAAACATATATGCTGTAATTAGTGCTGTTGGTCCTTTAACACTGCTCTATCCTCCCAGATTTACAGCTTAATATTGAGTTCTAGGTCATTGTTTGGGTGCCCTTCCAAATTCACTGTGTTAGTTCACTCTCACCTCTCTTAATAGCTACAGCAGGAATTCATTTTCAAATAACCCAAGGTACTACCTGCTGTTTAGTTTAGTTTTCAACTAGCTGTTGAACAAATTTATTTAGCAGCTAATGAGTCAGATATTTCCCCAAAAAAGAGGTGGAAACCAACAGTCTTGATATTGAACTTACCCTCATAAATGAACAGCAACACGACTCCAAATTAATGGATTCTCTATAACTGCTGGATGTGTAAAAAAGCAGCTGTCAGCTAATAACATCACAACATCAACTTCAATATTGTGTTCAACACGTTAACAATTAGCTAGGGTATGTTTGAAACTGATTTAGGCTAGCTAGCTAATTCACCATGCATTAATATTCTTTAACTTAATATAACCGCAACGGCCAGTCTAAAAACATTTATGCTAGATGCTAACGCAACAAATACAAGTTATTACTGTCGACAAAACAAGTTATTCTGCCATTTATAACCAAATCAGTAGTTCCAACGGCTCAAAGTGGGCGTTGCACCTTAGTGATTGACAGCGCTACAGGCCTATGAAAAGCTTCCGTTGATTTCATATGTGTGACGCACTGCGTAAACAAACCTAGTTTCAGGAAGTGAAGAAACACTCACGCTGAAAAATTCAGTCGGCAGGTAAATGTTTCGGTTGTGGCACTGTTGTAAAACTCGGGGGAAGCTGTTGGTTTTATCTTCTAGAAACATGTCGATAGAGTCCACTGACAGTACGCCCGGCACGGCGGTGGGGAACGTTAAAAACGCTGTCAACAGGTCGATTCACTCGGACAGCGTTGAGGAGGTTCATAACGTCCCCATGAACGTTATCATCAGACCGATTCCTTCGGTATTGGACGAGCTGAAAGTTGAGAGTCTGATGAAGACAATAAAGGTAACAAAGATGTTACAGTGTTTTATATATAATGTAAATGCAGATAACCTACATTAGAATGTCTTGGCCTACAACACTTTAATTGTATTCCATTTACTGTTACTGTACATACTTTTACTGTGAATTTTAATCTATTTTACCCCACTAAATATATATGTGTATATATACAGTTTTAGTGGAAAGCTACCAGACACTGTATACTTAAGACTTGTACTTGATGCGTGTAAACAAAATAATTCAAGTGTGAATATGGGAACAATAAGTTGGATGCTGGGAGGCAGGACTTCATGTCATCACAACTTATGTTATCATAATACCTTTACAGTGAAGGAATTCAACTTCAACAAGTTATACAGTATATTTAAATAAAGGAACACAAACAGACCTTTGAAATTCATGTCTTCAAATGCCATGTTTGTACTGGTCAGCATTCAGAGACCTTAATACAAGGTGCTTTTGAAAACTTGAGACTTGATTATAAAAATAGTTATAAAAGAGGCCTTGCTTTATTACTTTGCACATAATGATTTATCTCTCTTCCGCTGTCCTATCAATAAAGGCAAAAGCCAAAAAAAAATCTTAAATATTTTCCACTTTATTAGATACCTAGCACCAGACCATAATGTAAGGAGATAAACTAAACATTTTTATTCATTCAGCTACTCAATGTTGTTAGTAGTTTGAATTGACATCATCACTACTAGCTAGATGGCTGTGTAACATTAAGTTTAATACTGCACTTCTCTGTACTCCCTACACTGTGGTGCAGTAATTATCTATTTTTTAATCCAGACAGTCATTTCATATTTCCTGCTCAAATCCTCTGTCGGACTAACTGTCAGTTTGTCTTTCTTCCAGGAGACAGCGGACGTCAGCGTTGTTCCTCCCATTGATGTGCTCTGGATCAAAGGCAGAGAGGGGGGGAATTACTACTACTCTTTTGGAGGCTGTCACAGGTTTGCTGCCTATCAGAGGTTGAAAATGTCGACCATCCCGGCCAAGCTCATCAAATCCAACGTCTCAGACCTCAGCACCTACCTGGGGGCTTCCACACCTGATCTGCAGTGATGATGGAGCAGCCTGGGACTATTCTGAGAGACTTGGTTCAGGTGACTCACACAGAGTTTACACTCTTCTGTTACAGCTGGTGACTGCAGATTGTAGTATTTACCAGCAGGGGGAAACGTAACTCCAAACATAGGATTTATCTTTTAGACACTAGTATATGTACATTTGTGTTTTTATTTATATGTATTATTCATGTATACCAAGTGAGTGTATGTCATGTTATAGCTTTAACCATCCAACACAAGTTGTACTTAAACATTTTGCAGATAAACATTAATTTAAAAGATCTTTTTTCCTGTTATTTTCTTGAAGTGGATTTAGCTGAGTGACAGCAGAGGTTTTGACTTGTCAAAGTAGGAAACCCACCAGGTGTTACTAAGAATATACCTCTAATATACCTCTAATATAATGATACCTCTCTGGTGTTCATGTGATATAGTAAGACATGACAGTTGTCAGCCCGGTATGTTTCTGCATTCACGCCATGTTGGCAGAACGGTAAGAACAGGAAATAGTTACATTATTCTGACTTGGAAGTGAAGCATTATTCCAAGATGGTGAGCACCATGGTTGTAGGCAGACCATATACACTGCCTAATGGGTTACTTTTTCTTTCTTACTCATTTGAAGCAGCTGTCTAACAAATGAAACCAGTTACAAACAAACGTCAAAAAGGCCTTTTAAATGAGCTGAATATACTGTCAGTGTTGAGGGTCAATACTGGATTTTATTAAGGTTTTAATGCAGCTTTTGCAGCTGTTTTGATTAATCTTTCTGTAGCTCTCTTCCCTAAATGGGACATTTCAATGTTGTCAGGTGAACCCAATAACTACTGCACTGAGTTACAAGTCAAATGACATGAGGGTTGTTCCAACTCGGCTGCTCTTAAATACAGTTTTGATTTAGCAAGCTGCACGTGTCATAAATACTCATAATTACCGGAATATGTGCACTATTAGCGTCCATGGTACATGCGTTACTTTCTGTTAACAAACCCCACAGTGCAAAGCATCACAACTGGTTTGAGGAATAAATGACTGGCACAGACCAGGACCCCAAATATGAATCAATTAACCTGTGCTTTTCTTCTGTCAACCGTCTAAACATTTTCTGCAGAAAAAAGGAATATTTTAACCTTTTATCAATTAATTTGCTATCTTCGAAGTGCACTTTTTGGTTTCCTTCTGACTTTTAAAGACAAATTCAAGTTATTTCAGTCTGGAATTATATCAAAAGGTCCCTGTTACCTGTGTCTTTATTTTCTTGTTGCACTAGGTGTAATTTTAGAAATCTGGGTAACGCTGCTTTGTGTGCACCTGCCGAATATGAGGAGGAAATGTGCATTATTTAAGAAACTTAAAACGCAACAAGGCTGTAGAACAGGTAAGAAGGACTGTACCAACAAAGTATTTTTTGTATCAGTTTTACAAAGTCAACTTTGCAGGGCACGAAAAGAGGTAATAGCAGGAGCATATAGATAGTTTGGAGGACTCAGGTGTTACGCGAACATCGGCTGACAACGTCTCTTGTCAGAATGTTGTTGAGTCTGCCCCTTCTTTATGCCATTTCTTTCTTGTGATCTCTAAGAAGGACCCCCCCTATACCCTTTCAGATTGTGTTTTTCCAAAGAAAGAGGAAGAATGAGAGGCAACGTCCGGGTCAGTTCATATGAAACCCCTCCTAAAACAAAGTCCTTTCTTTCTGCTTTGAAGTGCCATGAGATAAAATCATTTAACAAGTTTGTGTAAAATAACCTGATTGATTGTTCACACTGCACTATTCCCTGATGCCTCAATTTAAGAGTACAGATGATTTCCACTTAGAGTTATGAAGTTAGATAGCAGCCTTTTGTCCCCCTTGAACATGTACAACAATAATAATAATGGTTTGTTCTGCTGTAAAGCCCTGTTTGTTGTTGATGCTGACCTTGAGACTGACCCTGTTATTAAATCAAGTCAGTTCCTTTTCCCCTCAGTCTTGCAGGAAGGAACTGTAGGATTGATACCAGTAAACTATACATCGTAGGTCATTGCTCAGAGACGAGGCCTTTCCGACATCAGCGCCTCCACAATGCGAGCTCAGAACTGCTTGATGATCTCCCTTTGTGGCCATCGAGGAAATGAAGGGAGAGACCTGGGGCAGCTTTTTACCGACCGGCCCTAAAGGACTCTAAATTTCTCCTCTGAATCGTCGCGTGTGAGAAGACTTCCTGTGGCTCGCTCACTGTCTGGAAGTAACCATATCCTCAAAGGGTTTTTGACACGCAACACCGGCATGAAAACATATATTGCACCTGTTGCTTTCTGGGAGCGTTTTTCATGGGTGGTTCTGTACGCTTTATCTTTGAGGGTTTAAAGAGATCAAGGGTCTTAAAGGGGATAAGAAGAGGAAGTGTTGTGGTCATTTTTACAACTGGATCGGGCGCAATGTTAATTCTCATATACTTTTTTGGCCCTTGCTGTTGTATTGCTTAGTGATGACTCGATTTGTGTTACTTAATCATGTTTGGGAAATTTGGAAAGGCCTTTTTGATGCTTTACACAAGGTCTAATTTTTCTCTGATCAGTTTCTCTCCTGCATAATCACCATCACATAAAGTGTATATCACCAACATCAACACTGGAAACGTGCAGTTCAGCATCTAACTTGAAGTGGCAAAGTTCGGAGTAGTGTGTATATGTATAACGGTAATATATAGAATAAACTGTAAGGAAGGTAGATATTAATACCGCATGAACACAAGCAGCAGTTACTAAAATATATTATGCAGAGTGCAGACACAATCATAGTATAGACACAAGTAATGGTTATTGTATAGGTCCAATATGTACAGTACAGGCTGTACCATATTGTACATAAAGAACAGGTTAAGTAGTGTTGTGGTAGTAATTCAGCAGTCATTGTTAAGGAGTCTATTTTTTATTGCTGTAACCAATAATAATACGATTAGAAAAAGTTTAAACAACAAGAAAATATATAGATTTGTTTTATGTGCAAGAGGTTTAAATGCCTCTTATAATCCTTCCAGGGTTGTGAGGGCCCTCTGGTGGCTGTGTGCAGTTTTGCATGCTATATGTAGATTTGTATAAATGTCAAAGATTTTAAAGGATAAGACTCAAACTTTGAGTTTTGGTGTATGCACTTAAATAACCTGAGACACAGTAATAACTAATTCTGTAGCAACCATCAGTCATCCTGGTTTTACTTGAAAACAAAGTGAAAATATCACCTTCATTATCTCTTTGTGATACAGAGGAGCTCTACAAGCTCAGCCTGTACTGTCTTCAGTGACAATGATTATCAGAAAAACCTCTGTGTTCGTAGATATCTCACTTTTTGTCATCCCCCAGAGTGTTGCCTGGCCTGAACACGTCCGTATCATGTTTTACTGTACAAGCTAAAAAGGCTCCTGCCAGGTTGAAATAAAGGAGAAGTACACAAGAATTGTAGAAGCTTTGTTTAGGTCATGAAATTGATCTTGATTCTTGGTCTAAAAACCGATCCACTGGCAGAATAAAGCTGCCTTAAAAGACCTTAAAAGACTGTGGCTCTCTTGTAGAGTCTGTTTACTTTTAAAATACAGCTTTGAAAAAAGGTTTCTGGTTAGCCGGCTCACCCATTTGTTCCAGTCGAGGAGGCTTTACAACCAAATCCTCTTGAAGGAGTTTGGGTGCCTGAGTCGATGATGACTCCTCACAGCTTCCTATCCGGAATTCCCTCAGACCGCTGGTGGCTGCAGGCGTGTAATTTGTGCCAGATTTGCAGCGCCGTATCCACCCTCTGACCTCACCACTGTGTGCTCTGTGACAGTGTGTGTGTGTGTGTGAACCTCCAGCTACATGTGGTATGAAAGCAATAGCAATATTTCACGCTGGCTTCTAACTTGTAGTGTGGCTCTATTTTCGTAGCCGAGCAGACAGTTTGGCAGAGCTCCACTATAAAAGGGTCTGTTGACTCATTAGGAGGTGTTGTCTGTGGTCGAATATACTATCATGTACTTCACATCTGCTTTGTCGTCTAACAGAACACTGATGAACAGCTGTAGTTGTAAGCTTGGCCCAAAGTCCCCGCTGCTCCTGCAGGAGACTCACAAACATCTGAGTCCTCTTATAACAGTGGTGTAATAAATGTAATGTAGTAAATGAGTCTGTCAATTATTTTCTCCCTTAAAGTTTCTATGATTTTGGCGCCCCCTGTGGACAAAGCCGTACCTCTTATCTCTTCCTGATTTGGTCCCGTACATGCTTAAGTGGTGGTTTTTAACAAAATATCTTCCTACTTTCTTCAACAGTCATATGTATCACTCACTTTAAATTTCTGCCCTGAAAATGTAAACAAAGGCAGCGTGCAGTTAATCGCTTCTTCTGACACCCCCCCCCCCCTATACCTTCCTTCATGTTTCAAATCATGGCAGCGTCTTCATAATTAAACCGGATTGAGGATTTTAGTCATCGGACATATGGATCATTAGTTAACAGAGAAACAAGCTGAGCTAAAGTAAGCAGCGGCTTGTCTTGCAGCAACTAAACCCACGCAGTGGAATGACGTGAAGCTGTTATTCAATGTTTCAGCCACTTATTATAGCCGTGTCAGTTTGTTTCGGAGAGGAGAACGCCTCTGCTGGTAAAAAAAAAAACCTCATGAACAATGAAGCCTAAAATAATCCTAAACTAAAAACGAGCAGAGCTTCTAGAAACTAGCTTAGCTAATGTTAGTGGCAGATCAGCTTGTAGACACCAAAGCCCTGTCGAAGAACGTTAATTGGACACAGCCTTCATTTGGAGGGGAGGAGTCCTCTGTGGATGATTTGGCGCTCTGTAAAAAATGCTGTAAAAAATAAACATTGAAAGGTCATTATGAGACTCAGTTTGTGAAGTTTACAGCCTGCTGTGTTTTTGCTGATGCATTGTTTTACAACGACACAGCAGATTCGATGCTCAAAATGCAACTCGACTCTGGGTCTTCTCGACAGATGCCTCAAATGATCAACTTTTAGTGAGCAGTGCTACAAGCCTGATTATCAAACGGAGCTCATCTCCCTATCTTTACCTCAACACAAACTCAGCCCCTGACCTCGACCGTTTTTCTCTGCATCTCCTGACCGCAATCTATCCTAACTAGTGCCAGAAACACAGACAGGAAACAGACCTCCCAAATCCCACGAAAACACCAAAGACGACTCTCTGTTGGTCTCAGCCAAAAATTCCCAGAGTCCTTTTGTTTCTTTTGAAGACAGACATCTTTAAAACTCTGTCCTCATTTTGTCATCTCAGAAAAAGCTGCATGATTCCCTAAAATAGCTGGGCACTGTAGTTTCTGGCAAACATCACTCAAGCAGGAGTACATAGTGTATTTGTTGGGGGTTATTATATTCCCCCAAAGGCTTAGTGCTCTGGTGATTACTTGCAGCAGCAGAACTGTGGATTTCCTATCAGCTCAAAATAACCTGCGTGTCCCGTCTTCATTGTAATGAAGAAACATGCGACGGTGAGGCTCATTGATGTGTTTTTAATAGTTTTTGGAAAACAATGGAGCTCTGTCGCACAAAGGAATTAAACTGTATCCGGCTTTGGCTGCACAGGCGATGCTTGTTAGTTGGATCAAATCATTGTTGATTTTCAGCTTCTAATGGGATTGTTCAGATATAAGAAAAATCTCGACTTGTAAAAGGCATAAAGCAGCTCTCCTGGCTGCAGAATATCTATGCAAATGTGTCAGAAGCTGGAGAGAGCTTATTGCTTCATGTGTTTCCCTTGTTAGTGACTCAACAAAGACAACTCCCATCTGTGAGTGAAACGGTGGCTCTGCTGATGAAAGGTGGATGACGATCAGAGCGACTGTCGCCAAGGAATGCTAGACTTACTGTGACGATCCTAACATGCAGATTCTAAGCAGGTATTTGCTTTGTGCAACATCTAATGTTAGTGTGTTAGCACTCAACAGATATGCAGTTTCATCTAATGGTAATTGTATTTGTTTTGGGAGCACTAATGAGCACATTGTGACCTGAGGATGTAGCTACATGTAAGGGCAAGGGATCACAATTGAGATATTTCCCACAAAAGTAAAAAATAAATAAATAAATAAAGCAGGAAAAAATGATTAGCTTATTTTAAAATGTTTATTTACTAATTAAATGTTCTCTTAAGTTAAAGAAGTCATCCTCTGGGAACAATGAACATTTCAATCAAATTTAAGGACAATCATTTTGCATAAAGCCAAAGGTGTTGACCTTATATGGGCGTTAGTGAAAAAGCTAGGGGACTGTTAGAGTCCATCCTCTAGGGACCATGAGTATCTGCACAAAATTTTCACAGCAATCATTTCGGTGAAGAGATGGACTCACAGACTGACATAGAATGACAACACATAGAGCAGAGCAGACACAGGGAAGCTGCTTCTGTGCTTGGTGTTTCAGACAGAGCTGCTGTTGGTGGAGATCTCTGAAGCACAACAACACAGGTCTCAACATGCGGTCGCCTCATCAGTGCGGATAAATGGATCTATTTCTTCTGGGTGAGCAAAAGAGTGTTTTACAGTTCCATGAAGAGAGAGAAGAACGCTTCAACTTTAACTGTCTGTCAACATTTCCATGCGTTATCTGGTTTACACACCTCACAAAGACACAAAAAGACTCACAAAGTGATGCTTCAGGGGTCCTGGTAAATAAACATACAGTGTCTGACACTTGTAAGTGAGTTTGTTTGGTGATACTTCAGGGGGTTTCACAGCCTTTAATTTGTTATTACAGGATCATCAGATATCACTAAAAATCATTCTGTATTATTTATGGGTCCTAGTTTTAACTGCACTAATTTAAATCTCTGGAGGCTCTACCTGATTTGTGCTGAGTGAGATATTCACACAGCCTTTACCTCTGCAGATTCCTGTTTGTTTGCGTCCTCTGTTAGACCTCAGATCTGGTTCAGCAGACAGTTTAGGCGTCTGATGTGTGACTGTTGTTGCAGCTGAGCCCCACACACAGCTGCATCTGGAGGAGACTTTTGTCTGCTGCTGAGACTTGGTGCGATTACATCATGCATTTGCCTATGCTTTGTTTTTTTAATCGCACGTAAACTACTATTGCTATTCCAGGATCATCTTCTCAGTTTGTATTTACTCACACTTCACTTTCTCCTGCTGCCTGAGCTGCGCAGGCCAATGCAGCCTTTAAAACGGCGACTAAACAGTTGGATTATTAACTCTCTTACTAATTACTCCCGAGCCTGTGCATGTGAAGGGACACAAGGTCAAACATTTAGTCATGCTTCCTGAAAGAGGCATTCAAATTAAAGAACTCCTTACATTTGACTTGACAATCTCTGATGGAAATTTGAGAGTTGGCAAGTTAAACATGATTTACATACTCGTCCAGGGCACATGCTCTCCAAACACCTGCACCATTATCTTCACTTTTATGCTCATCTTAGTCTTCAGCGTATCAGTGGGGTTTACCAGCCAACAAAAACAAACCTCAGCGGGTGGCAGCACCATAAACATGTCACACTGACACAAGATAGTAAAACTGTAAAATAACTGCAAAGCTAAGTGACATTTAGAGACTCTTTAGCCGATACGTTAACATTCTGCACGTTTAAAATCAACCTCCACCGGCCAGAAACAGTAGATCAGAGGTTATTGTGCTAAGGTCAAATTGAAATTCGAGTATTTTATGTTACTTTAAATTCAAACTAAAATTGAAATGGTATTTCATATGCTATATTTTATATAACATGCTTTTAATTCACTACCTCCATTTTTCAGCTCAAGTTACTTTGCTGATTAACATTTCACATACAAAACATTTTTTGAAGTTTACAAAATTATTTTTAAAGTTTCTTTTCAATTAAACTTATTAAATCGGTTAAAATGAGCTCCACGCTGACTGTTGACAACACAACAAAGCATGAGTTATAACTATATATACAACAGTTAGAGCCGACCAAGTAATCTGATTGGACAAGAGGCATTCCATGAGTGCTGATAAAGAGAACAACATCAAAGCGACTTTTCACTGCGTGTATCACTCCGCCTCAGCCAAGTGTTCTGAACCCTGTTAACTAACATTACAGCAGAGTGTGTATGTCGACGTTAATCAAGCTGGTGCCTCTGAATCACACAGCAGACTCTGATTTCACTGATTGATGTTAAATTAAAACAAACACATAAATATGCATCATACAAAGTAGCTGCTCTGTGGTCACTTATAGATCTTGTGCCTTTGACCGAATCACAGCAGTGCTGATATTCATTACATCACTCCCTCTTATGTAATATTGCTTAAATGATGTTCCATAATATTCAACTTAATAGGAGTCCTTTGTACATTGGATACTCTTACTTTTACACTCATGTTCTTCTAGGTCAATATATTAAATAAATAATAAATGATTTTTCTGAGGTGTACCTGGTAAACAAATGTTGCTTCCAGCACTAATAACTTACTGCCTCACTCTATCTAGTTCTGCTGATCACTAAATGTATTGTTAACGTGTGTTATTGTCATATTCATGTCATTATAAAGTGCGTTTATGATTTGTAACAATGTGGCACATTTATGATGAGTTATAAGTTGTGTTTTTGTGAGTTATGAGAGGTTACTGTAACACTTCTGGCAGCTCCTCCCATCCGGCTATAAGAGCGCAGCTGACCA
This sequence comes from Semicossyphus pulcher, assembly GCF_022749685.1. NCBI lineage: Eukaryota > Metazoa > Chordata > Actinopteri > Labriformes > Labridae > Semicossyphus > Semicossyphus pulcher. Next base: position 25,964,412 of record NW_027211637.1, read on the forward strand.
GGGAGTCAGGGTCCATCCTTCAAACAGACCACTGCACACTGACTGATGAGCAGTCAGTCAGCTTAATTTAAACCTCCTTCTTCTTTAGTTGTCACATGCACTCTTTGTGCCACCTAGAGATGTGGGGATTTTCCCTGCAGATGGTTTTCGGTATGATCTGAGGATTTGGAGCTGGGATTTTTAACTTTTAACGATGACTTTCGCCATGCTGCGGCCTGTGGCGACACACTTGATCTATTCAGACTTCACCATCACGTCTGAGGATGACGAGAACCGCAGCGAAAGCGACGGCAGCTCGGAGCAAAGTTACTGTGGCTCCACCGAGAAACGACGCAGGATTTCGCGCAAACTGGAGGGAGACTCGACGGTGGTGGTGAAGCAGAGGAGCGCAGCTAACGCCAGGGAGAGAGGAAGGACCCAGAGTGTCAACACCGCGTTCACGGCTCTCCGGACTCTCATACCCACCGAGCCTGTGGACAGAAAGCTCTCAAAAATCGAAACTCTTCGTTTGGCATCCAGCTACATTTCGCATCTGGCCAACGTGCTGCTTCTCGGGGACGGCGTCGCGGATGGACAGCCCTGCCTCGGCGCGGTTCATGCGCAAGGAGAGAGCGGGGCGCAGCAGCCACGGACCATCTGTACCTTCTGTCTGAGCAACCAGAGAAAAGGGGTAAATGCTGCTTTACTGTATGTTCATTAAATCCAGTGCTGCGTTTAATGTGCTAAAGGATAATGTGAAACAGGCTAATCAGCTTTAAGCCCAGACCGTTTTTTGGTCTTGGTTATTCTCTAAAAATGTTTTTGTCTCTAATGCATCTTAGTTTTAACTTTTATTCGTTTACACTTTTGTGTAACTCCAGTATTTTGTTTTGGAGTGTGGAGTTGTTTGGAGCGCTTTTACGCACTGCACATGGCTCGGCGCTCGCTGTAGGCACAGATGGTTTTCTTTTACTGCTGTAAGAACTGCACTGTTGTGATAAACATGATGTGCTATGTGACATAGTTATTAGCTTTCTATTGCATTTGGTCATTAATTTTATACCAGACACTGAAGCAAAAAAAAAGGTTGATTTGTAGAGAGTAAATATTCAGTATGTTTTATTTCCAAAGAAAAACTCCTTCTTCAGTCAAATAAAATATTTTTTTAGTCTTAATCTGACAGAGACATTTATTTTTTTATGTTTTCTTTTCCAGATAAAAGATGCCAAAGACTGTTTAAAAATGCGAGGGCTGGTTCCGCTGAGAATGAGACGCTGACAGAAGACCAGTGAATGATTAGCAACCTGAAATCCTCAAAGACTTTCTCAGGGAAGAGTCAAAGCTGGTGTTACAAAGCGCACACACACACACACGTTTGTGAACATGCTGGATCAAATGAAACCAAAGAAGAGACTATTTATTCTTGACTGAGAAATTGAAGCCTTTCAAAGATGCAGTGCATTTGTTTGAAACTTGTGATTTTTTTGTCCTTTTTTCCCTTCAAAAAGTTTTGAATAAAATATATTTTATGAAAATATAAGTGATTATTTTCCTAATCCTGTTTTTGTAGAGTTCATTTGTCCCGTGATGACAAAAGTCTAACCTGGAAAAGGGCAAATGAAGAGTCACTGGATGATTGATTTAAAACTAAATACATGTGGGTGATATTGATGAAACGGGTATAAGAAAATTACAAGATGTTTATTTAGGGTACAAATGATAGAGAAAAAAAAGGTGCTCTTATTACGTAACAAGAAGCTGCAGTTTACAAAATGTCTGTTCTCAACTTTTCTTAACACTTCTTGTCAAGAAGTTTGACACCTAAATGCTTAATTAACATGCTGTATATTTCATAAGTTCCATTTCAAATATCCATTTACTTAAACACCCTTAATGTCTTTATGGAAAGATGTGTCTACACACACACGCACACACACACACACTTCCATTGTTTCCAGCCACGTTGCCAACACGTTGTTTATAGCAAAGGTTTTGAGGTTTCTGGTGTCAACGACTGCTGTATTTTTTTCCAGCTCTCACGATTGGTGTTTTTTGAAGTCTGTTATCGATTAGTCACGGCAAATAGTAGCCCACACTCTGCTCGGAGCCCCCCAACACAGCTGTTGGTATGTCAGAGGGATAAATCACCGCTGTGGGCCCGAAGGACAGGGAGAGACGGGGTGAGAGGTCGGAGGTCACGGTGGAGCACTGAAGTGAAACCCTACGGATGTGCAATGATGGCAAATGATGCTGATCTAATGCTGCTGTTTTTCCTGACTAGAACTTCTGCAGCTTTATTAAGAGAATTTCCGATACCATTGTTTCCTTATTACCATATTTATTCTGGTACCTCAATTAGAGTATTGGCAGATACTGAGTGCTCCTTCAATTCAGGTACCATTAAAGAAATATACTTATTATTACATATTATCAGCTGTATAATTCTAACCTTGTATGGATAAGATATATGCTGTTGTTGTTGTATGACCTAACTGAGTACACTGCAGGAATCCTAAAAACAAGCTGTGCTAATGTTAGCCGTAGCTCTGCTTGTGGCCTCTCCTGACGTCAGAGAAACGCAGCTGTTTAACATGAAGCTGCTGAGGTTCTGATCATTGTCACTTAAAATACATAACAACACAGCCTTATAATGTGTGACAGGTAAAAAAAAAAAACCCCTCTAATTTCTGAAATTTTTCTATCTTGAACAAAAAACCTACCTCCTCTAGCTCACCTTGTTGTCACTTCTTCTGCTCTAAAACAGTACTTGTTAGTTGCAGCTATAAAACATATATCTTTGCTGTGTAGGCTACTGTTTTGGAGAGGAAGAAACAAGTACATTGGATTGGATTAGATTAGATTTATTTCGAATATGTACAAAAGGTCATACAGAAAACAATAATTACACAAATAGAAAGCATAACGCAGTAACAGATTGTCGAATAGTTGATGACTCTGTATACACACGCACATTTGTGGGGGGGCTTATAAATGATGGTATCCTGTTGGTGCATTAGCTTGCATACTCTCATAAACCTGCACATGCCATTTTAGGTTGTAATATTACAGCTGTCTGTATCAGAACAACTATAGTTTTACTCCTTACAACAAGATGAGTTCATGTGTCAGTAGATGGTGAAGATGCTCTCTGAATTTGATACTATCATTATCAAGAAAACACGTATTTAATTTGTTTTCTTACAATCCGCCTGTTAAATTATCTACTCTGCTGGTCTCCATAGAAAAGAGAGCATCAGGCCCGTTTCAGAGTGAATCATTTCATAACTGCTGAGAAATCAGTCTGCTAAGCAGAAATCCTCCCCGTCTCTGTGGGTCTCTGTCGGTCTCTTGTCTGAGTCAGTGATCGGTCTAACAGGCGGACTGGAGCTCAGACACACAGACAGCTGAGCCCAAGTTCCTGTCTGACATCGCTTTGAATCAGACGACAAACTCAGTGTTCAGAACCACACGGAGAGCTCTCCCGGCGGCACAGGAGGCTGTATGGAAAGTGAATTTTAAGGCTGTTAAAGGTGCTTGCTTGGGGGTCCGAGCTCCCCTCACCTCCCTCCCCCACCTGCCCCTGTCAGGCAAATTGGAATTTGCTGTGCTAAGTCCTCTGTGCCCGGGGCCCTGGCCTCCTCAAATGGCTCCCCGAGGCTCCCCCCGGCAGGAAGATGTCACGGAGGCACAGGAAGGGAAAACAACGTGCAGCGACCTCTCCGAGGAACTCTCAGTGCGACGGGCTTTGGGTCAGCGCCAGTCTTGACATCATCCGGCGCTGGGACCCAGATGTAAAACTCTCTGGTGGTGGTTTTCAGAGCGAGCGATCCAAATAGTGACTTTTCAACATATTCGGAAGAAGCCTTTCTTTTTCCCTTTTGAGATGACAGGTAACAAATTGATGGCAGGGCCCGTCAGAAGACGAGGGGGGGGGGGAGCAAACGCAGCAGATAAGGTCAGTGTGGATCTGTTTAACATGTCTGACAGGCCAGGATCCACCTGGGGACCACTGCTGAGCTTTACTGCTGCACTTCGGTGAGTTTTTCCTCTTCCTCGGATGCTCTCATCTCTTAATCCCAAAAGACATTTTCTGCCGGAACAGTTTTAGTGGCGATGGAAGTTCAGCCTCCTCCTTTCTGACCGGAGACGGAAAATGACTTCAAGAGTCTCTTGATTTGTTATGCTCTTATAATTAATTATTTGAAGGATGAAACTTGTGGTCATTCTGAGTGTGATGCTTTTTACTTTGGTTATTTTGAACCATTTCTATTATTGTTATTACTATTAAACCTGCAGAAAATGTGCTATTATTTGTACAAAGTTTTGTGCATATCACATTGGGAACTGCAAATGATTTAGTCGATTGTAACTGGTCGCAATTATAACACATTTGAATAACAATATAGTAAAGGTAGAGTACAATAACACTAAAATAACTCATGTAAATAACACTGGGTCAATATCGCCCATTGTCTGAGAAGGTTTTCTAACCTGTTTGTTTATTGTGAAATTATGTCAATGAAGCACCAAACATTAACGTTTGAGAGTGTGGAATTTAATGCTTAAAATAAACCATAAAAAGTAGCTGTTTGCTCTAAACTTTGTACATATATTTTATTTTATTTAACCCGTATTTAATCAGCCTCCCATTGAGATCACAGATCTCTTTTATGATTTGGATGTCAGATTGCTTCACAGCAGCAATTAAGTTAAGTTGTACAATAAATTTTACTTCAGAGTGAATCTCAATATTGAGTGTGTAAAATGTATTTTTTATGTTGCTAAATGTGAAGCTCAGAGCTTTATTGTCTACCACAGATAGCAGTTTAGTGCTCATTTCTTCATTATTGATCTACAACAGAAGATGAGGCACATTTAGAGAGCTTGAATTTATTAATCTAGTTGAGCAATAACTCCGTCTTCCAGAACAAACACAAATCACTGCTCTGACTGCTAAAAACACGTCCGTGTCCTCGCCTCCTCTCCAAAAAAAGGAGAAAAAAAGAGCTAAAATAGATGATCCAGAAACAGGAAGGATGTTAAGCGTTTTTTCAACCTCATATGGGAGCGCCGTCCTGACTCCCACATGGGTGCTTACCTTCAGCAGTTTGTAGTCCTGCCAGAGCGCTCTTGTTAGAAACAAACCTGCACATGGTTGTATTTTAATCGCCCTTGCTCTCACAGTCTGTTTCAGCACGTTTCAAACGCTCTCCGGCTGGGGAGAGATGGCCTCTCGCTCCACCTGCATGTCAAAGATATTAATGGTTCTGAGTCACTTTGGGGCTCGGGACTCGGATACCTCGCTTCCGATTTTTTACTGAACATGACCACTTTTTTTTTTTTTTTTTTACAGGAGGAGGAAGTCTGTCTGCTGAGCTTCTGTGGGGTAGAAAAGCTGTCTGAGAAAGCAGGTTGCGTCTCCTCAAACATACAAGAACAATTGTTTTCATGTGCCAGAGAGTTTGGCAAGGCTTTCAGACAGGGGGAGGATGATGGAGGGCTGTACAGTAAATAGGATGGGTGGGCGGGAGGGGGAGCTGGCAGGAGGAAATCCCAGAGAAGAAATTAGGGAACAATACAGATCGTCGTAACGCAGCTCTGTTCTGCTGCAGGCTTGGACAATCCACCCAGAGGCGGAGGTGAGAAACCAGCAACACACACAAAAGGGGTTTTACTTCCTAAATAAAGAATTGAACTGGCAGTGAGATGCAGCTCTGCAGAATTACTCCTGCAACAATGTGTTTATGCAAGCTTTACACACAACAGTGACATATAACCACCTTACGAAGCTGGCTTCAACTTTGTCTGTCTTCTGTTCGGCACTGAGCAGGAAGTGACCAGAACGTTTTAACGGTCTGGCTCTGGAAAAGCAGGGCAAGTAGTTACCTCTTTGATCCAGACTGAAACATCCAAACTACTTTTGCATTTAATTACTATGACAATTGAACAGACTTGACGAAGATGGAGGCTAACAGTCTTTACTGACCCTCTGACCATGGGGTGATTTGACATGGCGGCCATGTTCCTCAGACGTCAGGCTCATTATAATGTTGTTCTGCTACATTCCAGGTTATAAGTAATGTTAACATAGGTAATCTGTTAAATCCATCATTTCACCAGATTGATCTGCAACTGAAAAGATAATGGAAAGAGAAATCTGGAGGGACGCCATACTTCATAGAAACAGTAACAGTAACAGTTATAACCCATGAGTTACTCTCACAGCTAACATTAGCATTCAACCACTTAAAATTAGCTCTTAAAATTGTTACAGATAAGACAGGGAAGATCTGAATTAGCCTAGCTGAAATATCAACTCGCATCTTGGACACATTTATTAGAGCACTGAAGCACAACTAACTGGAAAGGGTTGAATGCTAACGTAAGCTGTTAGCAAACAGTAACTAATTGTCAATTAACTGTTAGCTAATGGTAGCGAATAGGCTATCGAATATGTTGTTTTTGCCAGAGATACAGAGCTCTAAAAATGAGGTCGCAACAGGTTAAACATTTTTAATGTATCTTTTTATCTTCTTAATTCGAATATACAACGAACAGTTTCTTGGCTCTTCTTTAGCTTGTCTTGTCTCATATCTTATTGATGCAGTTTGCCCCACAATTGTTTAACTATATCTGTATTCCATGTCTCGTACCAGTGTCACACAATTAGACAGGAAAGACGCATCAATTCTGAAATATCAACTCATCTCTTGGGCACACTTATTAAAGCTTTAAAACAAAAAACACTGCAAGTAGTTGACTGCTAACATTAGCTGTTAGCTAACAGTAACAAATAGGTTAGCAAATATGTAATACCTTGTAATACGAATATGGTGCAGTATCCGTCTTTTCTGTCGTTGATCCAAAAGAAATCAGATAAATGATTGAGTTGAACGACTTGTCAGATAAAATTTTTTGCTAAAACAAATCACACTGAAAACTTTGAACACAGAACTCAAAACTGAGGTCGCAACAGGTTAGAATTTTAGTGCATCTCTTTATCCTCTTCTTAAATACCATGAACTGTTTCTTGGTTCTCTGTTAGCTCGTCTCAACCTTATTGATATAGTACTGTAATTGGTTGAATGCTAACGTAACCTGTTAGCTAACGGTAGAAAATGGGTGAACAAATGACCTTGGAATACGGCCCGGTGTCCCTCTTTTCACTTGCTGATCACAAGAGTCAAATCAGTGATATTATTACGACATTTTTATCTGAAACAAATAACACAGAAAGCTATCACAACCAACATCTCTATAAAGAATTTGACGCCTTCGTCTTTGGTCAGAGATACGTAGCTCTAAAAATGAGGCTGCAACAGGTTAAATGTTTAAATATATCTTTTTATGTTCTTAATTCTTATAGCCTATCATTATCTTAACTTTTCCTGGAGCTCCTTCAGCTCGTCTCAAACCTTATTGATACAGTACTGTTAGTGGTTGAATGCTAACGTAAGTTGTTAGCTAACGGTAGAAAATAGGTTGTTAAATGAGTTGTTTTACCTTCAAATACGGCCCGGTGTCCCTCTTTTCAGTTGCAGATGAGTAGTGAAATGATAATGATTTTTCAGATTACATTTTTTAGCTAAAACAAATAACACAGAAAGTTGCCATAAGAAATACGAACCATGTTTTACCTCGTTTTATGCTGTTAATTATAATAAAGCAAAAACTGTTTGTATATCCTCCGTTAGCTTGTCCCAAATTTTGTCACACAAACCTTTTACTGAATTCAGTATTACGAGTCCCGTACCAGCGTGTTTGACGTCTTTGATTGTTTAAATGTATTTTAATTGTCTCATTGTTTTATGTTTTAATGCTTCCTTGCTGCAAAAATAATGTCCTCTTGGAGGAACATAAAGATAATTAATGAAGTGTACTACACTTAAGATGGTTTACATTTTTTAAGGCTTCAATTAAAAGTTATTACATTTTTTCAAAATTACCTTTTTAGTGGATTTTCTTCCTGACAACAATATCATCATTGAGCCTCTCCAGCACTGAAACATTGGTACTGTTACGGTTCATCAAAGAGCCATATATCTGTCACACCCCTGTAAACATGCACAGTCTTCATGGGAAAGTCTCAGCGTACGGGACCTGTGGGAGAAACGGCGGAACCATTGGGACGTTTCATTTCAGCAAACAGAGCAAACAGTCAGAGGATTTCCTCAATCAGAGGCGAGAGAGTGTGCGGCGAACAACCTCGCTGACAGAAACATGGAGGCCTGCACTAGCAGCTGGGTGTGCTAACAACCTCTGGGATTTACTGTGGCGTGCAACACCCTTACGTAGAGCCGCAATCAAACATACATGCACACATAACACGTGCACTCGCTCACATTTACACCAACTATTAAACCATCGGAGAATCACAACTTTGATGACAGGCTTCAGCAGGTTTTGTCTCAGACTTTTTTTTATGATGCACTCCTTCCTTGTAACACATAGTTTGTATGACTGTAAAATCCCCATGTGCTTGATTAAGATGTTTCACTAAATTCAGAATCAGAACATCTGCAGTGACCGACAAGTGAGAGATATTTAAAAAATGTGGAGTATCATGCTTTTGTATTTGCTGAGATGACCCCTGTCATAAATCTAAACCCGCTCACAGCTGCAGGTCCCGGCATCCAATCGGAAGAGGCCAAAAAAACTCCTCATTTCCACTCATGTTCTGTTTTGTTTTGTGGTAACATCAGTGAATTTCTTCGTCCCTGCGCTGGCTGTGCCAGCTGCTGCTGAATGAGGCATTGTTTGATGCAGATGGGGGAATCCAAAGACCTCACTCTTCCCTTTTCCATAAAGCCCCTCTGCTATTAATAACATATATCGACCTCTTTTGTCAACAAGAGCGACACATACAAATAATATGCTCAAAGGAAGACAATGGGGAGTTCCCTGAGATGAAAACAACAGGATGAGCTCGCCTCATAAGAGTAAGTGTGTGCATGTGCGCGTGTGTGATTGATGTGACCCTCCAGCACTAACACGCTAAGTACAATCCACTTTGGCAGTCAATGCTTTTTGTGAGGCTGTTGCACCAAAATTAGCTTCAACAGGTTTCTATGTGCAATAAGTAATTGTTTTCATACACCACTGTTCAAGAGATTGTAATTGCTTGTTATATTGATATTTTTCATCTTGCTTTCAATAACATCTTTTTTAACACAAATAAATAGACACCAATGTGTTAAAATTTGAAATAGTTTTCATGCAAAAGAAAAATATGTTGGAAATGTCGATGTTCCCGCCGTGTTGCATAAACGGGGAAGAGAACTTTTTCTGCAAAATACGTTTGATTACTTTGTACAAATCCTCCCTAGGCATCTCCTCCTTCTCCCTCATTAAAAATTCAAATTCAATCGCCATCGTTTAGTGTCAAGTTGTCGAAACTTAGCTAGCTTGAAATGTAGTAATTAGTAGTAGCAATGTCAGTAGTCAGTAGTGAGTTTGCAAAAATTATGATGACAATTACAGCTGGCTTGCACATCGCCGAAGCGGTTGCCATAGGTTGCACATAATGATATGCATAGCGTCGCCCCGTCCATTAACGGGATTGGCTCCTTAGGTTTGTGACGTCTCAAACCTGCCAATCTGAAAACGTGTTGTTCAGCCTGTCCTTGGTACACTGCTGTTTAAAAGCAGACAGGCCCAGCCATGGAGATGACTGCTGATGTTGTCCCTGATATGTCTTGAAGCACATGAAAAACACCACATGGAGGTGTTTACAAGGTTAAACACTTGATTTTCACTGGAGAAGGTTAAAGTATGTTCCAAAGTATGCTCAGCTGATTTTCCGTTTTCCGGTATCAAAAGTGCTAACCACCAATTTACCTTCTAATCTGAGGTTTTCAATTTGGCTAATGATCTGTCTGTCCGTCCATCTGTCCATTGCTTCTCAACTGTTCCAAAGAGGTCTTCTCATTCGGTCTGCCTCAACCATTGTCCACAATTTTGTTCTCCATGCACAAAGGAATCTTCACACACATATACAACATACATATTTTAATACCTAACTGACATTCAAAGCTAAAATTAATTTCAAGAATTTTACATTACATCACAAAAAGTCAACGTTCACATGAAGATAAAGAAAGAAAGAAACCGTCATATTTCATACCACCACAATGACTGTCCTGTCTATGTTTCTGTGTTGCTGTTCAGACAAGTCAGACCAAGCAGTACTTCTTGTGCAAAGTCTAACCCTAAAGTCACTGGAGGTCCGCAAAAACTTATCCTATTTTGAAGCAGTACAGGCAGAGAAATCCAACATTTTAGTCTGCAGTCTCAAAGGAATCTACAATATGAGGCAAGTCATTACTGTCTTTTAATTAAGACCCTCTTGTAAAGTGCACACGTTGTAGTACGCAAAGCTTTCCTGAGGCACCTCCTTACGGTGACACAGACAACATGATCGAACTTCTTTCACTGCCTGCGAATTAAAATTTTAAATCAGTTTATTACCAAGTAGGTTTTCTGACATATGTTGTACTAAGAATTCTCCTTGGTGTTTTGGTGGATAACAATAAATATCCATCCATCCGGCATCTATATTGCATATACTGTTCAGGGTCGCGGGGAGGCTGGAGACTATCCCAGCAGTCATTGGGCGAGAGTCGGGGTACACTCTGGACTGGGCGCCAGTCAATCACAGGGCTGACACATAGAGACAGACAACCTTTCACGCTCACATTCACACCTACGGGCAATTTCGAGTCACCAATGAACCTAACGAGCATGTCTTTGGACTGTGGGAGGAAGCTGGAGTACCCGGAGGGAACCCACACATGCACGAGGAGAACATGCGCTCTCCACACAGAAAGGCCCAAGAGGAACCATATGGTAAGTACTCTCTGATGCAGTGCCTCACATAACCACATGGGGGCTTCAGAAACTAAATCCTTGCTGATAATCCCCCTCACCTCTGAATGTGCCCCTCCAGGAAACTTTGACTGTTTCTTGTGAAGTGAAACAATTCAGTGAATTCAAGTGACTCATGAAGCATAAAGGATGTCTACGAGGGTGCTGATCATTAAGGTGAGTTAAATTAACTTTTGTATCATTTAAAAACTGTATTGATATCTTATTGATGACATTATCAAACAGATGAACTAAAGGAGTCGAGTGCATTGATGCTGTTCACTCAAATGGAAAGTATTTGTGCTCTCTGAACACTGTGATGTAATTATGTCAGATGCTGTTGCTGCATTACACAACCCAGAGTCAGACTCTGATTCAGGCAAACTGCAAAGACAATGTGACTCTGAAGTGTTCAGATGTCGGCAGCATGGAGTTCCTATCTATGGCCTGGTATAAGGTCAGTGACACATTTCAGTTTCATTAAATGTGGCTAAATTTAAACTACATTTAATGTCATCTTCATGTTCGTTCAACACATTTGTCTGTTTTGGTTGTCCGTTTAAACAGATCGTCAACGAGAAGCACTTTGGCATTATCGGGTTTGATGAAAGTCATAAATTGCAGGACTACAACTTCCAGCGTGCGGCTGAGTTCAGAGAGAATTACAGCCTGTTGCTCCCCAGTGTGACGGCTGAAGACTCGGGACTCTACGAGTGTGCCCACAATGCAAATATCGGCTTTAAAAATAAGTATTCCAGAGTCAACCTGACCATCGAGGGTAAGCGTCTGAAACTGAGCATCTGTAATGAGCAACACACATACCTGAATTGTATATTTGACAGGTTAAGATTAGCAGGGAAATATTTGCAAGTGGTTAAAGTATGTCATCAATTTCACAGTTGGAAAGTTACCAGTTTGTAAGGAATTGTAAAAGACCAATAAACGCTAACAACTGAAGCCCTAAACCAATACGTTAAGTAGGGTGATATCTGCCTAAATATTCCGGTTTGATGGGAAAATATTGTTAATTATACGGCAAATGCTTCAAATGTAGCTTTTGGTTACAGCTTTTGATGATTAACGAACATTAAGAACTTTATTAATTCAATCCTTATTATCAAAGTAACGCCCGAAACACAACAAGGTACAGAATGTTTTTTAAATTAAAGTGATAATCTTGAAGATCGGCGGCACCTATGGCAGACAGTGCTGCATGTGTGACGTCCACGGTTGGCTCCTGTTGTAACTCTTGATTTTCCTCACTGACGGTCGCTTTCCTTTTTGCCTTCTTCTGAGCGTCTAATTTGTTTCTTTTTCTTTGGATTTTCACTTATTTTTGAAGTTGTATCTGTAGTCATCCATCTTTTCTTCGTTTGTTCAGCCATAGAAGAGTAGCCGCTTAGCTCTGCCCACCCTCTCTGGCAGACCAACCACTGCTGGCTGATTGAAAAAACTTGTGAACTTGTGATTTTTTCCCTGAAAGTCGCACCACACGCCTTTCATCAGTGGGCCATAGGCTCAATCACCATTGTGTGAACTCATTATCATTCAGCGATAAATAGTGACTTTACAGCGATTTATTTAAATTAAAATCTTCAAGATGATCACTTTAGTAGAAGAAAACTTAAAGTTTGATGACCCAAATGTGAGTACTTGACCTCATTTCTGCTTGAACATTCAGAGAACATTTGTGACCACATCCACTAGGAAACACAAGTCAAGTTTATTTATTACCACAAACACGTATTCAACCTTTTTCTGGAAATAAAATGTCTAGAACAACAAGTAATTATTGCCACTGCTCGATAGAATAATATTTCAGGTAAGATTATACTGCCAGCGTAGAAACTATGTAAAGAAATGATGTTTCATTGTTGTGTATCCAACAAAACATTTATTTTAGTCTGGGCTGAATAATCTCATTTATACACTGATGCTTTTAATTTATTTGTCTTTTATGTCTTAATTCAGATTGTACGACCCAGAAAGAACTGACAACAACCACTAATGCGCTGAGCTCGACTCTCAAGCCGCTCCTCGATGAGAAGGACCTGCCCGTCTTGTGGATCGTCGCAGGCTCTGCTGCAGTGGGAGTCGCCAAAATCATTCTATCTCTGATCAGCATCTGGGTAAATAAACACTTATTTTTGAGAGGTTTGAAAGAATCAATCAAAAAAGAAATAAATGGGAATAAGGAGGAGCAATTTATCACATGATTTAAGGTGTGCAGAGATGGAGGAGGGGATGTGCCTATGAATGCTCAGCCTTAGAAACACAAAACAAAATCAGGTCATGGCTGGCTTTTGTACTGGAATCTGATGAGTTGCAGGCAAAAGTGAAAGCAAAGAGAGTTGCAGTAATATAGCTATAAGGACATTAAAAGCATGTTCACATTTTACATTGTATATTAATGACATTGCAGAAAAATAAGAACATTGTAAAATTCATCTTTATGCTGATGATACAACATTATATTCCTCTGCGCCCTCAAACAGTGAAGCTGTTTCGCAGTTACAGACTGATTTTAACGCATTCCAACCAGCTTTGGTTGGCTAATGCTGAATCCCAGTAAAGCCAAATATATGACATTCTCAAGACAGAACACTGATATTACATAGTCCGCATCAAACAATGTAGACATTGAAGTTGAAGTACTTGGCGTCTGGCTCGATAAGGATCTCTGTTTTAGATCACACATTTTCAATTTAACTAGAAAACTAAGGCCTTACATAGGTTTTCTTTATAGAAATAAGTCCTGCCTAACAATAAGAAATAGGAAGGGATTGTGCAGGCTACAATACTGCCAGTTTTGGACTATGGAGACTATGGACTTTTGTGAATTGTATCACTCTGTTGGCTGGCCCTGTTTGGGTCAACGAAGAAAGCAACACAACATTCTGTCGATTGATAGGGCACTCATTGGCAGAGATGTGGACTTGAGACTTGGTGACTTGGACTCGAGTCACTGATTTGATGACTTACGACTTGACTTGACAAAAAATAAATGACTTGAGACTTGACTTGAGGCATGATGACTCGGATGACTTGCGTGTATTCATAAGTTTGAATGTTAGCTGTTAAATATAAAATGATATAATTTAATGTTGTCAAGTTTCTAACTACCAAGTATGTATGCAGTACTAACTGGGAATCATGATTGGTTGACTCAAAAAGCTCCCTGTATGTGATTGTCATGATGGGAGGACTGGTTGTCGGTCAAACTCCTCGCTATGGCAACACGCAACATCAAAGCCCCAAAGAGAAGCCTCATCAGTCGTACTCGTTACTCCTCAATACGGTCTCAGACCAGACCATCATCATGGCTGCGTCTGTGCCAAGATAATACGGATACAATTCATTTTCATACTTTTTGAACAGGTTATATAAATTGGCCAATAATATCATTATTAGACGAGCTGCTAACACCTTGTCTTTTCTCTTTATAAAGACCAGGTACTACAGGTAAGAGTGCTGGATCTTGGGTGGAAAAAAAGGGACTCGACTTGCCTTACTAAGGACTCGACTTGACTTGACATAACCTGTGACTTGACTTGACTTGCCCAAGAAAAAAAGACTTGAGACTCGCTTTAGACTTGAGCAAAGATACCTTACAACACTGCTCATTGGTGAGCTCCCTCCCTACTTGACTGAACTTTGGTCGACAAAAACTTCAAACCATAAAACCAGATCCCTAAATTGGGTCACTTTGAAAATACCAAGGTATAGAACAGAATGGGGACAGACTGTTTTTAGTATTGCTGCACCAATCCGCTTAGCTGCCCTCTTTGGTACCATAAAATGTTTTTAAAGAACTGGTGTCTGAACTATTAAAGGAAGGTTATCGCAACTGTTTTAAAATGTGTAAATATTAAAAGGTTGAATATGTGATTATGAATGTATCTATAACTATTTTTATGTGTATATTTTGTTCTGTTTTTACTATTGCTACAGGGAACCCATGGAAGAGACCTCAGTCTCAGTGGGTCCTCCCTGCTAAAATTAAGGATAAATAAATGTTAAACATTTTGAAGCCCTTAAAAGAGCAAAAAGTCCTTTTAAATGGTCTTAAATCTCTTTTTTGATGTGACAACGATGTGATAAATGTTTGGACAAAGTTCTGCCACAAAAACAACTTGTTGAGGTTTTGAAAAAAATTGTGGTTTGGGTAAAAACTTTCCAAAGGTTAGGGGAACTTCTTCATCTTGGTTAAAATAAATGAGTCAGGAAACAATCGTAGTCCTGCTTTAAAGGAATGTAGAATGAGCTCTCTAAGATGGAGCAGATCTCCTCTAAGAGTCCCCTAAGAATGTTTCTACTGTAGCCCAGAATGGACAAACTAAACACTGACTCTACAGCGCTTATTCTGGGGTTTTTTGGGCCGACTGATGAGAAATGAACTCAATGCAAAATTGTAAAAAAGCCCTTTTTTTCCCACTAAGCAGCAGGTATACTGCCTTGGCCATACTTGGCTTGTTAGCTCGTTCAGTGTTTATAATACATTTATTTTACTTGTCGGCCAGTGCAGGAGACAGGATTGTTGTTGGCTTTTGGCAGATATACGTCTGAGTGAGCAGCGTTAGCTTCTGTAGTCTGATAAATAAACACCTGCAGTCGCTCACCACCATAAAAACAAATCTCACTCTGTGCAAAACAAGAGGGGAAACTAGCTCATTCACTCGCATGAATCAGCCAAGCGGACTCTTTAGCTTAAATAACTAAGTGTCTGCCAACCCCTTGTTGCAGTGCACACACATGCACAAATGAATAGCATTTAATTAACCCTTCCCTCTAAGCTTATTTCTTTAAGGACCAAACAGAAGATGTGTGGTCAGAGTAATAATTTAAAGTAGAAAGGAAATGTGCCACATTGAAATGGAAAGAAAGCTACAAGCAGCCTGTTGCAACACAGCCCCCTAGTTAAGGATTTTGGGGTGGCCAATCAGATTTTACCACCCCTCTGGATCCGCCCCTGCCCTTCCTCCTCTCCAGCGCCACCCTCTCATCCAAATACGGTCACTTTTGGCTCCAGAAAACCAACATGGTGGCGACCAAATCCCAAACTCGAGGCTTCTTTTACACAGTAGAGAAACCAATGGTTTTCGCCACGGTGGCTACGTCCATTATTTCTACAGCCTGTGTGCTCTACTACAAAGCAACCTTGTCTCCTAGAAATTACAATTGTATATTACCAAAGTATTTTCTTAAGGTAATTACTGCGTTCATTATTTTCATGTTACATAGAGTGAAAAAAATACTACATTTATGCATCGCGCTGGAGTTTGAAGGAGTTGGTGGGCGTACAAAGTGCAGGACTGGCACAAGTCACAAGTTCACGACCACAATCCAATTTGTTTTAGGCAATAAAAGCAGTTTATCCTCTTTTGTGCGGCTGTGGCTCAGTGGTAGAGTGGGTTGTCTTTCACTCGGAAGGTTGGCGGTTCGATCCCTTACTGCTACAGTCTACATGTGGGAGTGTCCTTGGGCAAGACACGTAACCACAAATTGTCTCTGAAGGCACAGTCATCGGTGTGTGAATGTAGTTTGTTCCTGATTGGAGATTGGCGCTTAGGCCTTTGCTATCAGTGTGTGAATGTGTGTGTTTAAGGGTGACATGTTGTGTAAAAGGGCTTTGAGTGGTCAGAAGACAAGATGAGCACTATATAAGTACAGTTAATTTATCCTTTATGGCTGAGCTGTTAAGTTAGAATGTTTTAAAGACCCTTACACAGATTAAATCTTATATTCCACTTCAGAGTGAAAGATAAGATTAATTATTAATTATTATGGTTAAGTTAAGTGTTTTTAAAATGTTTAAATTTAGTATGAACCTCTTGTAACCTTGTATGACAAATATGTTTTGTCTCTGTGTGGGGAGTTTGTCACATCCTGCAGCACGCATTCTGTTGTTTAGTCGTGTTTGCAGAAACACTGTAGGCGGGTTCACCCCTGCTCTGAGGCGCCATTTCCTCTGCCAGCAAAGCCCCGTTTAAGGTTGTTTTGGGGTTTTTTGAAACACACAGTGGGTGGGCTTCTTTCCAGTTGAATTACTCACTGATGTTAGGTAACTTTTCTCCTTCTTTGGTTGTTCAGGTTATCCAAGCTTTCCGTATCTTGTCTTCAAGACGGCGGCAAGAGTGGTGAAGCTGACCGTCCGACCTTCAGAAAAATCCCCTCAATAGACGGAGGCAGATAGAATTTGATTTATTATTGTGTTTTTTATTTATTGAACTTGAAATGTATATATTTTTCAAGTTAAGTTTGTACATTTCTTTGTCACTGGCTGTAGCAGACCACAACGAGCCTTTCTTGCAGCATGAAAGAGGTCAACCTGAATTACGACCGAAAGCAGGAACCGGCCTGGGAGGAAGTGAGGCGACTTCAGTGGAAACTACCTTACACACACACACACACACACACACTGCAACAGGTGTAAAGTACAAGTTTATTATACGTCTGATTTGCACTGACTTTACATTGCATCAGGAGTTTAACAAACGTTTGATATTAAAACGGCATTTACCAAAAAAGTATAAACTACAAATTTCAGCGAGTTTTTTAAAGCTGCATGTCTGTTTTTACATGTGTTGTTGATAAATGCAGAAATGTAAATTTCCTTTCACTTTTCATGACAATATTTTGCAACTGTTTTGCTCAGCTTGTGGTTCTCACTTGCTGTATTTCATGCTTTACTTCCTGTCTTAAAGGGAAGCTGCTGAGCTAAAGAAAGTGACACCACAGACACCATTAAACATAATTTCACCAAAACTTCAGCAGATATCATTTTGTGGCTACATTATCTTAAAAATCATTTTAAGTGTCAGACTTTCTGTTTGAAGATTGAGTGTACTTCCTGTTTCAGAAGTGAGGCACCAGTGCAGAGCAGTGTGAGGTTGAGGTGTTGCGTTAAAGCTCTGCAGTCTGCACTGTATTTCTCTGTTTGAGGATGTTAAGAAATCCAGCAGCTTTCATCCTGCAGTAAAACCCAGCGATCATCACAGAGGAGTGAACACACCGCTGAGCTCTCCTCCTGCTGCTTTATAAAGCCCGACTGATACAGGAAACGCATTAAAGGGATCACTGCCTTTGAAAACATCGATATGAGATCAGAGGAGCACAGAGGCGTCTGACTGAGAGTGGCTCAGCAGGTACAGAGTGAGGAGAAAAATGTGCTCAGATCGCCACCTACTGGCGCATACTCACTCAGCAACACAGAAACCGACTGAAAGTTCAAGATTCAGCCTTGAGAATTTAACTGTTCTAAAACCACTGCTCTGATGCTAGCAAGGAAACAGCAAAGTACAGATTAACTCTTAAATGTGGACATCTAAAGCTGCAGACTGAAATAAGACTAAAAGACCGGCAGTCATTATCCAGCTCAACAAGCGTTGTTTAGTTTGTGTAATTCAAAGCGAGTGGAGCACCTGATGAAGGCGCCAGAGGTCAAGGTCAGGGAAAGCCAAGCAAAGATAAAAGATACCTTACACCTGTTAGCATCTTTGTCTTTTCCTTCCTCATAAAAGTGATGCCTTCAGTTACAGCTCCTTGCTACGGAAGCCCTTAGTGGACATGCAGCCATACATTTATTAGTTTTCCCGTAATTTCTTGTTGTTTTCTTGAGATCTCGACTTATTTTTCAGTTTTCCCCATTATAATGGATAAATTTGGCCCATTATTTCGAGATAACGGGGATAATTTTCCATCTAGAAAACAACAGGCTGGTCGCTGTGGTATTACAGACGCAGATCTGCCGTGCTGCCATTGCCCACACCAGTGAGGCAAGTTAAGCCTGTTTCTATGCTTGTTTTGTGCTTTTGTAACTCTGGGGATACGAGTTAGGACCATCTGGTGCAGCATTGTTATCTCGAGGTAACGTGATAAATAAGTCAACATCTCGAGAAAACGACCAGAATTAAAAAACGGAGTAAATAAAATAGATTCATGTCCGCTAAGGGCTTCCTTACATTGTTTTCCTGTTGCACAAATATCTTTAGCATGGCAACAGGCTCCAGCCAGTTTCATTCTCTGCACTGTGTAAAAAAATATTTGTCCTAAAAAAAACCCATGATGCACTGCGGTTTAAGAACCTCTACAGGTGGGAGGTGCAATGCATCTCGGAATATGGTGGGCTGCAAAGGATGCACCCGATGGATCCTCCATGGTCGGGGAATCATCTGAAGGAGCCTTTGAATTGGGATAGCCTTCGACACGCTTCTGTGACGCAACCGGCCTTCGAAGGCTGCAGCCCCTGGATTGGGACGCAGCTATAGTCAGGAAAATGCAGGGTGATTCTTGTCATAGTGCCAAGTTTAAGCGCTAACATGTGACAAACCTAATTGAAGGGAAAACTTTCTCATGTTTGGGGTCAAAGCCCACAAAACCGTTGTGCTGCTACCCCACAACGCACATGTGCAAGTCTTATCCAGCGTGCACTTTATTACTTTGTGTTGTTGTCTTTGCACTGTGGCACTAAGGATGGATTAACTTTGTGTTGAGTGCTACTCGACAAATGTTTGCATGCTTACAAGCTAAACTAAGATAATGGACATAAATAAACATCACCTGCTATGTTAGCATCTTATCATGCTGATCTGTGTGCAGCCTCAAGGAGCTGCTAGCATGTGACCTTTAGTGAATGTTTAATTTTATTGAGTCATGTATTAAGTAATGTTTTGTGTGCATGTTGTGCAATAGGTTTATTACCAGGTTTACGCACAGCTTTTGTCAATGGAAGCTATAAAAAATGCACTTTCAATGGATTTCTTAACAGCTTGTTTGAGGCTCGGGATAAAACTAAACGGTGAGGTCAGTGTGAGTTTTCTCTTTTTTCTTGGCTGCATCCTTTTCTTCCGCTTGGAACCATTAAACGGTTAACTTTCACTTGTGTTTTACCTCCAAGGGAGAAAAAACCTTTGGAGAACTAAATAACACTGACCCAATAGAAAACAATCAAGTCGTGCAGCAAGCAGCCTGTTAGCATGCATGAGCTGTGCAGAGGTCATTTCCACTTCTCTGCCTCTAAAGATGAATCAGTCCTGCGTGTGGGAAACCTGACAGACAGACAGACAGACAGACTGTCCCTCTTTACTATTTGACACCACCCTACGAGGAGTTAAACTATCAGGGCGCGTAGTTAATCTTCTCTGGACTCAGCAAGAGGCTTCAAAGTGTTCCCTGACCGGCTCTCCTCAGCCAGTCTGGAGCGCCTTGTCCTGAAACGCAGCAACACGTCTCTTTGAGGATGAAAATATCAGCTGTGCCCAAGAAGCTGTGGTGCGTCCACAAACAGCTGGTCGTCCTGCTCGCTCCACTCCTCTTTCTGCCTCTTCTTTTTACTCTGCCGGCAAAGGTGAGTGATTAAACACCGTGTGATTTCAGGTGTCTCTTCGGTATTATGCGTTAATACTGAATTAATCTCATTGATTCCCCACACTAAGACTGAACAGGACTTTCCTGCTTAATAGACGTGGCAGACATTGATTGACAGATTAACTTGTGTAAACAATCGTTGCTTGTAGCCCTAGTAATTATATTTATTTGCCACACAGGACACAATACTGAATGCCTTTCATTTTCTCTGCATGTATTACATGCTCACACACGCAGTGGTGGACTCAGGCAGTCTGTGGTACGGGGCAAAATAATACAAAGGGCACCAGCAGCATGTGGTGGGGCACCAGCGTGCAGATATACATGGTGCATTCATGGTCAAACTCTTCCAAACCATGGTTAAGATCAAAATTATTCTAATAGGTGAATCATATTTAGAGCAAATTTTGTCATTAATTAACAACATTAATGCCTTAAACCCAAATCCACAATAGCCTTCTAACTTCTTCTTCTTCTAATCTAGGGTTCATGTTCATAATAGCACAAATTAGTTTTAATCAATTTTAAACCAATACATTGTCCTTCAAGTGTCAGCAAACTTTCCTCTTACTGGCTTTGAATTGGATGTGGTCACACTCGGGTATGAAAATTAAGCAATAAATGATGCCAGCAAAGCACAGGAAAGTCACACAGCAGCTATTTAGCTGTTTGATCCACAGTTAACCTCGTCCTTGATCCAAGTGTTGACGACAGCAGGTGTTTGAGACTCTTTAAATTAATGCATTTGTTCTATTTCATATTTCCATACACCTGTCTGTGTTTTCTCTCTCTCTTACAAACATAATTGTATTATTATTAAAAAGGTACTTCTGTATTCTGTAATTCTCACGGATGTTCAAAAAACTTTCTTTGGGTCGATCAGACAGAACGCGCTTTAGCAGCCGGGGGCGGCTTTGTCATTGTTTTTTCAGCAAGCTGCTCTTTTTGTAACTGTAGGCTTCCACAGAAAAGGCGTGCGGTGTGCCTCGTGCCTGTCTGATCGGTTCAAGTCCTTACTTGTGAAACACACTTTGGTTGTTAATATGCCTGCTTTTTTTTCCAGCCACAGTTTCTTATTGTTTTCAAAGTTACCTGATCATTAACAACCACGTTGCTTCTCTTTTAGGAGGGAAAATGTCTTTATGTGGTGGTGCTGATGGCTTTGTTTTGGTGCACAGAGGCCCTTCCTCTGGCCGTCACCGCGATGCTTCCAGTCTGCCTCTTCCCAACACTGGGAATTCTTCCATCCAAGAAAGTCTGCCCTCAGTACTTCCTAGAAACCAACTTTCTGTTCCTCAGCGGTCTGGTGATGGCTTCCTCCATTGAGGAGTGGGGCCTTCATCGCAGAATCGCCCTGAAGGTCCTAACTATTGTCGGAGTGAAACCAGCCTGGTGAGAAAACAGGAAATACAATTATAGGATTTTGTAATGCCTGATCTGATTCCTTTGTGCCTTAGAGCTTTTGTGTTGTCCAAAAATGATTGAAAGATATTAGTGAGCCTCACTTTTGCGATGGCCATTCTGTTTTTATGCTTAAAATGGGCTTTTAAGATCGATTTGAGTCAGTCAAAAAAATCACCATCCTGCAGCTAAAAACACACACTACAGCACCAAATGTGTATCAATCCAGCTGAAAAGAATCCCTAAAAAAACACACTATTTACTCCATTTGCCCAAAACTACAGTGTCATGACATTTAAGACATGTACATAGCCCTTTTAAAAAATTAAAGTAAATATCTGTGGCCCATTTTGGACCTATTTGTTGAATATAAGAATTGAACATCAGCTTTCTTCTGTAAGTGAGAAGGCCTCTTCTTCATTGCATATTTTCGAAGAGTGTTTAATTGTGAATTAAATGATTTTTCACAGGCTCATTCTGGGAATGATGATGACCTCGTCCTTCCTCTCCATGTGGCTCAGCAACACCGCCACAACAGCCATGATGCTCCCGATAGCTAACGCCATCCTGGAGAGTCTGTTCGGAGACCTGGAGACCCTGAAAAAGAAGTGCAAGTCCTCAGAGGATACTGAGGGGGATATCATAAACGGTAAGTTATACGGTTAAAGCCTGACATGGAGTATGACCTCTTGCATATGTTCAATATTTATATGTTAACAACTGAATGAAACTACCATGAAAAGGTGAAAGGTATAGTGAGGAACTCCCAGAGAATTGTAACCAAATCTGCAGTTCCCCTTAATGCTACATTTGAGCGTGTAGCAGCTCATTGTTTTGGTCTTACTGTTTCACTTTTCACCTTTCACCAGCAAGAGGCAACTGTTTCCAGGAAAGACGCCCTGATGAACCCACTCTTCACTATCTGCCCAGCACCAAACAGACAGACAGACACAGTTAGCGACTAGCTGGTGAACGTGGAGTAGCTATAAGCTGCTACGAGCTAGATATTGATCTTAGGCAGTGGTGGAGACCAAAAACAGAGCTACGAGATAATACAATTGCTCTGTATGTAAAATTCATGTAAATTTGTAACTTTTTGTTAACTTTGAAAAGTGAAGCTACTGTGTAAGTGCCTTAAGCCTGCATTCTCTCTAACGGCCAGCAGGGGCACATCACTGCTAGCATAAAAAGGGCCTTTTGTATTGAAATCATGAAGAGTCTTGATTGATGCATTTGAGTACCGTATACGATAAATCAGGGTGTGCTTTAGTCTTTAGTGCATGGCTAACTAACGCCTAGCAATGCGTATCCACCCTGTTTTCCAAATATGGTCACTTGGATCCCCCACAAAAAAAAAAAACAAGTTGGTGATGACCATAATGCCAAACTTGAGCCTTTATGGCTGGCAACAATCTAATGGGTGAAGTGACTCTGTTATAGAGTCCATTTATTATTCGTCAGTCCCAAATAACAAATATTGCCATTTTATGTTTATGTGTTATCAAAAGTGTCAACCCTCTGAAAAGTGGAAAGCAAAAAATGGTTGTTGTTGTTTTAACATTGTATGTATAATATGTAACCCAACGTGAACTTTGTTCAGTTTTTCCAATACACCGTGTCTTCGGAAACAAAGTTAGTCAATATTTATGTGGTAAGTGATTAATGATGCTGGATGCCCCTAAAGTCTGATACTAAAACATGTGATTTGTCTAGTTTATACTACACCAAGTCTGTTTTGTATCATTGTTGTTTGTGAACGTATCACAAACTCTGCCTCTTTTCCTTTCAGGCCAGCCGACTGTGAAGCTCCATTCACTGCCCTCTGTGCCCTCGGAAAAACAAATGCTGTCAATAGACGGGTAAGAAAAAAACACTTGGGTTATGTTGGCGTTTATATTGAGTACGCCATTTTGGGAATACACTTTGCTAAGAAGACTAACTACTACTATACTACTCTTAGGTCTGTAAATTTGAAGCTACAGTCAAGAGACCTTTAGCTTTGTGTAAAGACTTGCAATTGTATACACAACGCTAACACAAAGCTAGCACAATCACGAAATAGTGCCAAAATATCCTGCACATCTACAACTTCTTGTTTTTACACTGTTTTCTTTTAACTTAATAATGTGTAAACTAGTGAGCTTCGCTGATTTAGCTAGCTTTGGACAGTGCAAGGCTAGCTGCTTCCCTCTGTTTTCCATCTTTGTGCTAAGCTAACTGCCTGCTTGCTGTAACTTCAGATTTATTCTACAGACTTGAAAGTGGTATTGATCTTCTTCCTGTTAAATTCTTTGAATGAAAATAATCCCCTCTAAACTTTGGTGGAGTTCATGTATTTATCAAACGTTCGTTTAAGGTAATATTGTCTCTTAAATCTTCAAAAGGCCGGATGGGAGGGAGCAGACCGACCCGGGGACGGCTGAGGTGAGCCAGTCGGAGGCGCAGTATCAGCTGAAGGTGTGGAAAGGATTCTTGATCTGTATCCCTTATGCAGCCAGTATCGGAGGCACCGCCACGCTGACAGGCACCGCGCCAAACCTCATTCTGATTGGACAGCTGAAAAGGTATCTTTGTTTTGCTCAGCACACAGGAAAAACTTTGCCGTCCTTTTTGTCAGTTAAACAACAGTCTCTTTGCCATACAGCTACTTTCCAGAATGCGACCTTATTAACTTTGGCTCTTGGTTTGCGTTCGCCTTCCCGCTCATGCTTCTCTTCCTGTTTTTGGGATGGATTTGGATCTCGTTTCTCTACGGAGGACTGAATACACGGTAATGTGTTATCAAATATTTGCTTAATTTTCAATAACAAGACAATTAAGCCAAATGTCACGACTGTTTTATTTTCGAGAGCTGCTGTTAATTGTACCTCCTCTTAATGTGTCCTTTTGTAAATATGAATTATGTTTCCCTGAAATGATGTGTGTTTTTATTTCATGCAGATTGTGCTACAAGAAACAGGACCAAAGAGCCCAGGCAGAGGCAAGAGCAAGGGCTCTAATAGAAGAAGATTACAGAAAACTAGGGCCCATAAAGTGAGGACTCGTGTATGTCTTCAATCTCATGCATTACAGGGTGAATTTGTACATTTATATCAAAGAGCTTGTAACTTATTTTTACTTTAAATGTTATGTTTCAGTTTTGCAGAGGGAGCGATCTCCTTCTTCTTTGTTCTATTCGCCGTTCTGCTGTTCACGAGAGATCCAAAATTTGTCACCGGCTGGTCTGTGTTTTTTAAAAAAGGGTAAGAAAAAGACATTTGTGGAAAATATCTACATATTAACAGGCCTGTCATGAATCTATCTCTGTTAATTATTTCCTCTTCTTGTCCTGCAGGTACGTCTCAGACGCCGTCACAGGTGTTATCATCGTATCTATATTGTTCTTCTTCCCCTCGCAGAAACCGTCTCTGAGCTGGTGGTTTGACCCTCAAGGTCAGTGAATTACCACCTGTTAATGTTCAATTTACCACACAAAATAGTCTGATTTCTTATCTGATCTGTTATTTTACTGCCTGTAATAAAACAAATAAGGTCATGACATTAATTAACAGGTGTGATAATATCTGTACCGAACTTAGCACAGCAAAAAGGAACAAATAGTGATTATCATCCAATCAAGGAGATGCTGTATAAAAGGGTAAGGGTTAGGGTTAGCCTAAATTTCCCACTGGTTTGTAAATCGACAGAAGGCCCGCCTCTACATTCATCCAATTGGACAATGACCAAAAACGGCAATGACGTCGGGCACTTTTCGACTTAAAGTTAAATTTTGGCGCTCTGAGTGTTTCCTCAAAAACGTGAGGCACACTGCTTTCCCACTGGTCAAAAAACACGCAAACACCCGGCTTTTTTGCTAATTTGGTCATTATCGTCGCGGCTCCGATCGGCATTGATTTGAACACAAAACCCATGTTGACTCGGTAATCTTCGCCCCTTTCCGGCGCGTTGCTATGCTCGTCAGTAACTTCTGCAACTCCTTGTCACCTCAGCTTCTAAATTCCACCTGTCTACCTGTCTCAGTCATCGTTCCAAATTTGTCGACGGCGAGTTTGATAAACAGACTGAATGAGACGTAGATACAATAAAGACCTAAACACCGTAATGTCTCCACTGTTTACTATCCCTGTCTCTGGCGCGTTTGTGACGTCAGACGGTGACACAGCGGAAAAGAAGGGTCTGAAAAACCTGCGTCAACATGCTAAATTTAGGGGGGAAAGGGGTATAACAGTAAGCAGCGTGTGGGGCTGCATTAGGAAAGGTCAGCGGGTAAAATTGATTATTAAAGATTTGTGAAAGATTCAAAGTCAGTCTGCGTCTCGAGAACAGCCGTTCTGTTAATGCTGAAAATAAGCTGAAGAATGTTAATAATGTAGATTAGAGAGTCTGTGGAGCTCAAACTACAGTTTCTCTGTTTCTCTGATTAGAATAATCTCTCTGAACTATGCTGTCACACTGTGGGGTTTTTGTTGTGCAAGTGTGTTTCTATGAGAGCATGCGCACAACAACTGTATGCACGTGTCTCAAGTGTGTTGGAGACACACGTGTGCGTGATTGTGTATATTATGTTCAGCTGGTCAAATAAACCACTGGATGCAAGAAAAAAAAAAGCAAATCACGGGGCATTCGTTCCTCTCGATGTAGGTCAAATTTCAAAATAGGAAATCTTAATTGTCTGCTGGAGTGGAAAATTGGTTGTAGTTAATCAAAACATTAAATTTAGCACAAGAACATATAGGCTGAACAAATATGATAAGAAGTAATCAATGTATGCAAAAAAACAACTTAGGATGAAGCAGGTTTAGCTTTTCAGTGTAAAATACTGATTATACTTGGACTAAAAGACTTCTTTAAAATAATTTTATTGTGAAAGGAACATTCACGAGCCTCCTAGTCTCTGTAAGATTTATGATATTCTTGCTTGATTTCTTTGCGGTCATAATTCTGTTATGTTAAATGTCTTGACCATGAAATACACCAAAAGATTTCAGAGCTGTGGAAGGCGTCTTCTGTATCAGTAAATGAGACATTGTTAAAACTGAAGTCTGGTTTTGAACTGCTAATAAGACGTTTAACTGAACTACATTAGTCTTGTTCTGTTTTAGCAAACGCCAGTGATGGTCTAGAGAAAATGTGCTTTTTAACATGACAAATTCAAATTTTTTCAAAGCTTCATATTTAATCACATTTAATCACAAATAATTTCATAATCTTGTATTTAAGTGTGTCCTTTCTTACTTTTCCTCAGCTGCAAACACTCCTTTTGTCCCTCTGTTATCGTGGAAGAAAGCTCAGGACTCTGTTCCCTGGAATATCATTCTGCTGCTCGGAGGAGGCTTCGCGATGGCTAAAGGTTGTGAGGTAAACACGTATTTACATACAGTGAAGTGTAATTAGCATCAGAAATGTACAGAATTTATCAAAAACAACCGGTGGACAAGTTCTTCTGACGTCACGCTCAGGGTGGATAGCTCAAATACTGTTTCAAGTGCATACTGCTGTGTTCCAGGTTGTAAGTTGCATAAATGTAGGAAATCTGACAATCAGTATCATTTCACTGCTTCCACATTGATCAGCAACTTAAAGGCAATATGCATTGACAATCCAGAGGGACATTGGGCCACATTTCAAGATAAAAAAAACACATTTGATAACCCGTTAGCCACTGTCAGTTAACAGCTAATGTTAGCACTCAGCCACTGCCTAGCTAACATTGAAATTAGCTACAGAGGAAAATGGTTGCTGAGTGAAAATACACATTATATGTTATCAGCTAATTTGTTTGTTGTAATAACAGTTTGAAAGTGTGAAACAATCAGTGGAAAAGGTGGAAATTCCTAGCTAACAGTCATGTTAGCCTGTAAGTGTTTGTATGCTAACATTTGTTGTTGTCCGATGCTAGCTGGGCTATCAAGTACGTTGTTTTAACTTGAAATATGGCTGCATGTCCCTCTAGATTTCCACTATAAATGTTCTTTTCCAATCCTGGATAAATCTGGATCTGGAAGTGATGATGAAGTTGATTAATACCACTCCCATGTCCGTGTGATAAATACGAAGCTAAGGTCAGCAACCATTTAGATTAGCTTAGCACAGAGACTGGAAACAAGTGGAAACTGCTAGCATGTCTCTGTCCAAATGTAACAAAATCCATCACGTAATTATCAAGTTATAGGTTATTTGTCAATCATATCATATTATCAATAAAACAATGAAAAGTAAAAGATAAAGTTGTGGTTTGACATGGAGTTAAGTGCCGGACTATTTCTTGGAAGGGAGCAGTGACTTCCTGGAGATCCTGCTGGTTGCTTGTAACAGAAAAGGTTTGATAATTAAAAACCACAAGTTGTCACTTTTTTCTCTTTGTTTTCTATTGAAATTTAACGAACTCGATATTATGAGTGAAATGTAAAGGTGCTGGTATGTTGATTCTTCTACCATTGGCACCATTGGTCCTCTTTTTTCCATTCTCTATTCTATGCTAGCTTAGAAAGCGCCTAGCTGTAGAGTGGTACTGTGTCTAAGTCTAGGCATGAAAGCAGATAAGATTAGTTTGTTTGCCAACGTTTCCTTCCACCTGAATGCACCATGAGTGACTCTTATCTAAGATATTAACTTTAACATGTCATATGTCTGTGTAATAGATCTATCTCTCCTGTTTCCTCAATGCTCCTTTGTCCCTTTTGGTTCTGTCCGTAACTTTGCTTTGGTATGTTTTGATTTGATCTCTGACCCTTAACCCCGATCTTGTGGCTCTTGGCAGGAGTCTGGACTCGCCTCCTGGATCGGAGGCCACCTCCAGCCTTTGGCCGAGGTTCCTCCCGCTGCAGCTGTGATGTTGATCACTGCTTTCCTGGCCTGTTTCACTGAGTTCGCCAGCAACACTGCCACGATTATCATATTTTTACCTGTCATTGCTGAACTGGTAAGAATGGTCAAAACTTTAAAAATAAATAGTGGGTTAGACTCTTTTAGTTGTGTGCTCCTGTTGGTGAAATGGTCATAACTTCACTAGAGGACTTGTTGATGTTTCACACGTTTGTTGCTGACCTCGACCTTAGTCAAAGGCTTGTTTAACTCTCGCAATAGATGTTCTTATGTTTTTCGCCTGTTGGACATTAACTGCTGCTGCTGTAATTATTATCTTGGGCTTTTGTACTTTGAAGTGGTTCTAATGCTGCAGAGCACCCAGTCAGACAATCAATTACAGGATGTATAGGACTAAGTGTCCTTAGTTGTCATTTATATTAAATACTTACTGAACCACAACGACCCAAAACTTTGCTTTATTATAACAAAAATATATTTATGCTATTTCCTCTAGTGATATGTAGTCATGCCCATATTTCTATATAATTATAAACTAACTAACACATTCATTGTAATCAGGTGCAGGCAGAAAGACATGTATATCTCAGAACCTGCACAAATCAGCTACCAGCATAAATGCATCAACCCCAGAAGTAGGTACAAAAACAGTCTATTATTAAGTTGAAGTGATGATCCGACAACTTTATTTAATATCTCAAAATCTCAGTGGATTGCCATTAAGTGTTCATTTAAGGTTCCCAGTGGACGAAGTCTATTGACTTTATTGATTGCCAGATTTTTCTTCTGGTGAAACTACGAGCTATACATTTATGGCCTTTATTTAATGTCACAAAAACTGCTTAATGGATTTCCGAGAAACTTTGTACAGCCAGTCATGCTACCCAAACGTGTGAATTGTGAAAACATCAGAGAACTTTCAATCAAGTGACACCATCAGGTCAATTTATTGTACTTCCCTTATTCTTGGGTTCTTGACCAAATTCCTGCTAATTTATTGCATTTCCATCAGCCTCAGCCGCTTTAAAAAGGAACTGTTAAACTCGAGGCAGTTTCTTTATGATTCTAGATGTTGTGACGTTACTTGCCCTGCAGCTTGACATATTAAGTATATTTCAACACCTTAAGATCTTGGCTAGAATATAATGTTTCTAGGTTCAGACTATACTCGTCCGTATAAAATATTTTTGCAATAATGAGGAGACCAAAGGCGCAACGGTGGAATAACTCTTCTCAGCACAGGGCTTATAACCCCTTCTCTGTTTTGCCTTTGACTCTGTAGGCTAATCACGTCTCAGTGAACCCTCTGTACTTCATGATACCTGCAACAATAGGATGTTCATACGCCTTCATGCTGCCAGTGTCCACGCCCCCCAACTCCATCGCCTTTGCATCAGGACATCTCATGGTCAAAGACATGGTAAGATCTTCACATCAGCACCTGACACTCAAACTTTTGTTACCTTCATTTCATCATATTTTTGTGTTTTGTCAGGTGAAAACTGGCTTCGTCATGAACATCCTGGGTGTCCTCTCTGTCGCTCTGGCCATGAACACATGGGGCGTCGCCATGTTTAGCTTGAACACGTATCCAGATTGGGCTCGGCCACTCAACCAGTCTGCGGCTCTGTCCGATGTGCACTCCTCATCTGTCCAGCCGCTCAATGCTACACTCTGATCGCTCACTCAATCTCAGCTTGAGCATAGAAGTGGCAAAAGATTTAACACTTAACAGGGACAAAAGTCTGTAGACATCTACTCTGTGTCACTAATATCAGAATGCTCCGGGAGCTTCAGCTGTTACCTGTCATGATAAAAGTTTCTTATACTTGAGTGTCTTTGAGGCTCTGAAAAGATTTTGTGCTGTGAACTGTTTTGGGACACACCAAGTTTTAAAGCAACTATGAGGAATTTTATTTTGTGTTGATTTTGGCGGCCCTTTATTAGACAATAGCGGCACGCCTTGTGTCGTTAACATCTTAGCTTTAAAAGTGGAACTGCTTGTTTGCTTTCGTAGGTCATGTTGAGAAATAAGCTTTAAATTTAGACTGTTTCACAACGAGTTAAAACTCCTCATAGTAGGTTAAAGTTTTAAGTGATGAAACAAATTTAAAACAAGCTGCATTATTTTACTCTCTGCCGTCTTAAAGCTGGACAGGAGAGACATTTAACCTGAGTAACTGAAACAACAGCAGAAGCCAGAGCTCTGAAGAGTGTTTTATATTTGTGAAACTCCGGACTGCAGAGTATCCTGTTTGTATGAATGCTGCTGGGCTGACCTCTGCTGGAAGAATGAGCGAGACCTCTGTGAATAATTGTTTTAAAATATATATTTTTGGTTAAAATCACAAAGAGATTCTGTTACTTGTTATGTATAATATAACACATGTGAAGCTGCCAAAGCTTTAGAACATAAACACATTTTAAATCTTTTCTATGTTAGAGTTTGAATCAACACTAATGAATTTGTACATTTTGTTACAAAGTGACGCATAGAACTGTTACAAATAAATTTGTGGAGTCTGTATTATAATAATTGCATGTAGTCTCTGTTAGTCCTGTAATGGGTTTTGATTAGCTGTGGCTTCAGGTTTCACACATATTTAACACATTTTGTCCTCTGAACACTCGCACACAGCCAGAGGGAGCACACAGCTGTGAATTCCTTACAATGTTTGTTTGCTGTAGTAAACCGTCAGAAGTCACGAGGCCTAAAAACAATGGTTAACTTGTGCAAGTCCGTGGTGGTTACTCAGTGTTAGCAGGGTCGGTGCGAAAGGTCCTGTGGTGTTTAAATGCAAAACTATAAAATGCTCAACTAAAACCCACAGACCACAACGGGATGTTCCCAACCGCCTGCACGACACAAACAACCTCTGACAGCACAGATTTCAACCAAAGCTGATTTACATCTTTGTTTTTTTCCTGATTTAAAGACTGATTAGGCATATTTTAATATCTAGTGGTTACCCAAAGTTCATATGTCCTGTATCAATCATAACTTTAGCAATCATTTTACATTAAGTCTATTTCTTATTAAAAACACATCAAGAGTCTAAAAAGTATATTGCGTTTGGTTTGTCTGTGTTGGATAAATACATAACAAATACATAGTCTTCCCTCACATTGCATGTAAGTGCACAGTAAGCTACACCCACTTCCAATAAAGGTTTCAGACAGCAGTTAACCATAAAAATTTTTAATGGAATTGATTGTGAAACTGAAAAAAAGTGTTACACAACAAATTTAGGAACAATGGATTTACAAAAGTTGATTTACAACAGTAAAGACTGTACTGTCCCTTATGCCTGGAGGAAACACAGTACTTACGGTTAAAGAACGTTACGTCTCCTTATGGGTAAAACACAGTTATTATTGTGCTCATCCTGAATGCATTCTTCATGTAAGTTTAAAATCTATCTATAAATATTCCCATTAAAGAGTTTTAATGGGGATTGTTTTCCTTATCCGAATCAAATCAGCAAATTTATGATTTGTGATATTGGGCTATAGAGGCTAAATGAAACATAAACATAAACTCTAAAAGTATTATATTGATAAACTGACTTATTTGACCTGTAAACATAAATAGAGTCCACAAAGTAAAGATTTAAATACACAACACCAACAGTAGGCTAATTCAACAACTTCGAATGCTGTGTTAGCAACACATTAAGCTAGTACAGTGGCTAGCTTTGTTAGCAGTAAGGTAATCACAGGAACAGTAAGCTCATCAAACAGCTGTGTTTAAAATCACTGCCTTCAGATAACGCTCAAACAAGGGTTTACATAGTATAAAAGATGTCTCCTGTATTTCCTTGTTTACAGATCAAAAACAGCAGTTAAACTGCTATAGAACTCTGGTTGTTGCTACTAGCAACAGAATGTTCAACTGAAACCAACTGCTGGTGGCAGAAAAACGCTAATTCACAGTTGTTTTATTTAGGCTATTTCTATCCTCATACAACAACAAAAAAGTTATTTGAACAGTTTACATTTTTGTGATAAGCTGGAGGAAGCTGTGGACAACAAATAACAGGAAACAGTAATGAGCCTAATGTCACCATGATAAAAATTACTTATTACATTTAATCATGACTCTGAAACTGATCTCGTATGACCAGTGTCACATTGTGTGTGCGTGTGTGTAATTACGTCATGCCTCTTCATATGATTTTGTGTCATGTAGCCTTTGGTTAGCAAGGAGAAGAGCTGTCTTTTCTATTCCCTCGAGGGAACATGTAGGCGACCCACAAATATCAACATGACCGTGACTGTTCAGAGAAGTTCCCCTTTTTTACCCTCACAGTCCTCCAACACTTCCCAGTCCTGTTTTTACCTTGAGCTCATCATTTCATAGAGAGAATGAAGTTCATCACAGAGAATATTATGCGGCCTGTCAGGTAAAACCTGTTATTGATTTGTTTTTATTTTAACTTGAGCCTCAGTGGTAGAATGGTTTCGAGGAGGATCTCACAATTTAAATCCATCTATGTAAATTACTTAATAATTAACAGTATCATTATCATTGTGGCATGTTATTCATTTTTTCATGGGAAATTGAGCCTCTGAAATCAATTCAGATTTTAGGAATTTGTGATTAAAAAGTGGTTTAACAGTAATGAGACTGTAAAGTGTTGAGGAGACAAATAAACTGAAATAGTTTAATGTTATATATATTAAACTAACAATGTGTTATTTAGTGATGACTACAAGATGTTGCTAAGTTTATTTTCAAACTTTGGAGAGAGTCAGGTTAGCTGTTTCCCCTTGATTCCAGCCCTTCTGCTAAGCTAGGCTAACGAGCCTCCTTGCTATTTAAGCAGCTTTAAGGTAACAGTGTGATGCTTTGGGGGCAAATACTTTTGCTCATTTGCTTTCTTGCCAAGAGCTGGATGAGATGATCCATGGCGCTCTTCTGTCTGTTTTTGCCATGTGAAGCAGATCCCGCAGCTGGTTAGCTTAGCTTAGCATACAGGCTGAAAACAGGAGATAGAAGTAGCCTGGCTTCGTTGTAAGATAGGAAGTATATCCACTTACCAGCATCTGTTAAAGTCTTTAATTAATGTAATATCTAGAAAGAATTGTGAAACATTAAGTAATCTTATTGTGAAGGACTATTTTTTGGTAGGGTTGTGATGACTTCCTGGACTTCCTGTGATTGTGGAGTTGCCAGAAAAACGCTAGAGGTGCTGATTAAGGATTTTCTAATTTCTTACTTTTAGGCAGAGCTAGGCTAACTGTTCCCCCTGTTTACAGTCTTCATGCTAAGCTCAACGAACAGTCTACTAGCTTGTAAGGCTTCATCTTTAATGGACAGTTTTTAATTTTGTTATCCAACTCTCGGCAAGTAAAGCAAATAAGCATATTTCCAAAAAGCTATTCAAGGAAGATTCTAATGTTATTTTCTCGCCTCAGGAACAGAACAGGATCCTGCAGACAGGCTCTAAAATCTGTCTTGCTGTATCTCTGGGATGCTTTCTCAGTACCGTCACCTGCTGGCAGAGACATCATCACTCTACTGTGTCTCTGTTTCACGCTCGCCGTAATCACAGGCGGTCTGCTTTACAACTGGCTGTCAAAGACTCTGAAATACAACCATGAAACGTGCGTTCAGACCGCCTGCATCTACAGCGTGGCCATGTTTCTGGTCTCGTTCCTGTGTCACCCTCTGCGCTGTGTGCTGACTATGACTCTGCCCACTGTCTGCACCAAAGAGGGACGCAAACTCCTCATCTCAGCCTCCGTCCTGATTTTAGTTTTGAACGTCGTCCCAAATATTACAGTAAACGTAGGAGCGGTTGCACGCATCCTGAAGTGTACCGCTGAGGGTTTTACAAGGACTTTACTAAACTCATCTGAACCTTTGAACAGAGCAAAGCAGGACCTTGTTGAGGAAACCATCAAAATGAGAAGGGATGACTTGAGCATTGTCACCAACTTGAGGAAGTTAGATCACTTCACACATGTTGATGTGTCAGAAGTTAAAAGCAGGTTTACGAAGCTGATCGGGCAGATAGAGGTCAACTTCTCACACGCAAGGAACCTGCTCAAAGAATGCAAGCTGCTGTCGAACAGGATCCTCGCTGCCATCTTTGTTGCCTTGCTAATCTTCGAATCTGCACGCTATTTGAAGTCTTACCTGACATCAGTTCAGTTTGATAATTTGTACATCTCCAAAGAGCTCCGGCACAAGGCGACTCATGCTGGTGACAAAAGATCAGCTAAAAATAAAGTATGTCCCACGAGCTGCAAAATCACAAGTCAGGAATGCACCTCCTGTTTCTTAACACTGGTTGTCGTAACGTTATACTTCATTGCAATAACTTTAATAGTAGTTTTGGATCATGTTGTGTTTCATATAGTTCAGTTCATTATGCCGTGGTTGCTGGATTTTCCTCCGACATCTGCCATCATCAGTGTGGATTATAAGGTAAGACCGCTCTACTTCCTGTTATGTCACCTGTAGTATTTCTCACTTTTTCATGCATTTTCTCTTTTTGTTTAATCTCCTGTTAGGTTCAAGGGTTCCTCCCTGCTTCGTGTATCATCCCAGGTAGCTGCGTAACACAGGAGTTCACCCACTTCCACAGGGATTACAAGTGGACCTTCAACCCCGAGCCGTCGCTCTGTGACGTGACGACCTCAGCGCCGAGCCTGGGAGTCACGCTCCTGCTCGGATGTCTCTGGCTGATGAGCTACGCTCTGGTGTTCATCGAGGTTTACGCCAGACGTCTGCGCAGGAAAATCTCTGCATCCTTTTTCAGAGAGCAGGAGGAGAGGAGGGAGGCTTACTTGATGAAGAAAATACAAGAGAAGTTGAATAAAAAAGAGCAGAATGAGGTTATTTCTGTTGAGGTCACCCGTGGGTGAAGTTTCACTGAACAATTTGATGCTTTAATTTTTCTGGTTATCTTTTTAGCGATGCTAGCTGTGTGGGGCTGCGTGAGGCTACGGAATGCAATGTCAGCTGTCAGTCCACCACTTGTTTCCACGTGTTTAAATTTCATCAGACATTCGTGGTCTTCAGAGGATGAGTCCTACTGACTCTCTGAAATTATCTGACTATCCCTCTAGTGCCAAAATGATGTTCACATTTAGGTGTGTTTGGTGACACGTCTCCACTACTGTTGGATGAGATTTGCGTCAGACACTGAAGGTGCCCAGATCATGAATCATCCTGACTTTCTTGATACTGTGGGAAAAGTTTGTACTCGTCCAGTTTCGTCTCAACATTTATGTGAATGTTAGCACAAAGATATCATACTGTTTTTTCACATTTAGTTCAAAGTACATGTTAATTTGTTTTTTTCAGTTCTTTGTGTGAGAGGTTGTTTTCCCTTTATTGTATAGGTGTGTTATTTCTTCTACCCCTCAGCCCCACTAGATGCCACTATGGTGCTTTAGACAGATGTGGAAAGAGCATAAGACACCTCTTTGTGTTATGAAATGAACAGCAACGATTGGATTTAACTCATTTTTATACATGTTTTATTGGCCTATAATATTATTAAATCTGTTGCATGCACAAATCCAATAATTCTCCAGCCTATTTTAATCAATGTTCCCTTAAAAAAAAGTCACTTCCGCTCTCCTTCACATCAGTTTGTTTCTGCTTGAAAACTCCCATGAGGCTTTGGAAGTGTATTTTAAGACATGATCCCAGAATAATAATAGAATACCTCCGTATCATCTATTTTTACTCCTGACTTTCTGTCCACTTCATTATCGTCTCCAGACTCGGCAGCCTGTGTAAAGACGATACACTGTTGTTGGTCCAGAAATGATAAATTATTCATGTGTTTTCTGTTGCTATAAATTCTCACATCAGTGTGTTGCTTACTGTATGTGTGCGACAGCGCAGGGCTTGAAATGCAGTGAAGCGAAAAATTGATTATTGTTAGAATGAAAATAAAAATGTACCTCTTCACATCCCATTTTCTTTTCTTTTTTTTTTAAAGTCGCTTCAGGGTTAGAAAGCAAAACTTATTTTACACGAACAAGCTGAAACAGAATATTTGCAGTATGATAATGGAGGCTACAGGTCTGTTATGGTCATAGAGGTTCATGGAAGATATACACCCATCAGCCATAACATTATGACCACCTGCCTAGTATTGTGTAGGACCCCCGTCGAGGCATGGACTCCACTAGACCTATGAAGGTGTGATGAGGTATTTGGCACCAAGACGTTAGCAGCAGATCCTTTAAGTCCTGTAAGTTGCGAGGTGGGGCCTCCATGGATCAGACTTCTTTGTGCAGCACATCCCACAGATGCTCGACTGGATGGAGATCTGGGGAATTTGGAGGCCAAGTCAACACCATGAACTCGTTGTCGTGTTCCTCAAACCATTCCTGAACCATGTTTGCAGTGTGGCAGGGCGCATTATCCTGCTGAGAGAGGCTACTGCCATTAGAGAAAACTGTTTCCATAAAGGGGCGTACTTGGTCTGCAATATTGTTTAGGTAGGTGGTTCATATCAAAGTGGGCAGGACCCAAGGTTTTCCAGCAGAACATCACTTTAAAAGCCCCCAGTGTTTAACCTCGTAAACATCTCCATGTGGTGTTCTTCATGTGCTTCAAGACATATCAGGGACAACATCAGCAGTCATCTCCATGGCTGGGCCTGTCTGCTTTTAAACTGCAGTGTACCAAGGACAGGCTGAACAACACGTTTTCAGATTGGCAGGTTTGAGACGTCACAAACCTAAGGAGCCAATCCCGTTAATGGACGGGGAGATGCTATGCATATCATTATGTGTAACCTATGGCAACCACTTCGGCGATGCGCGACCAGCTGTAACCTTCATCATAATTTTTGCAAACTCACTACTGACTACTAACGTTAACGTTACTACTACTAATTACTACATTTCAAGCTCGCTAAGTTTCAACAAGTTGCCACTAAACGATGGCAGAGACGTGTTTTGTTTTATCGATGGAGGGGAGCACTTTTGGTAGGTACTGACCACCACAGTGGAAACACCCCACAAGATCTGCAGTTTTGGAAGTGCACTGACCCGGTCGTCGAGCCATCACAATTTCGCCTTTGTCAAAGTCGCTCACATCCTTACGCTTGCCCATTATTCGACACATCAACTTTGAGGACAAAATATTGACTTGTTGCCTAACATATCCCACCCACCGCCAGATGCCATTATAACAAGATAATCAATGTTATTCACCACACCTGATCAGTGTGTTTGCAACACGGGAAATATAACATGACTAGGTCAAAACCTGGTATGTGGCTGACTATCAGGTCAATGTGCGCCTTTGTGGGCAATGTGTTACAAGGACTGTCCTCATGAGGCCGATGACAACGTGTTTGAAAGCAAGTGCGCTCTGCAGATGTAGGTGAGGACAGCAGACGAGCAGCGGAGGAGCAGCCCCGCCTACTCCCCGAACAAAGTATCCAGAGCCGTATAGACAGAGAGTCGAGTCAGTGGTGGTCCAATATGCTCCATGATCCGCCATTGTGATGTATCTATCTCTCTCTACGGCTGTGAAAGAACCCTCACTCAGTCAGTCACATACAGACCCGTGTGTGACCCCGGTGGTCAGCCAAAAAGTTAAACTATTCTTATATCTTTCCTTTATCTTCACTTTAAATTAGAATGACTGTCTCACGGTTTAAACTAATTTTTGATGCACAGCATGAGTTTTTAACCCGAGCAGCAGACAGGAAGTGTGTTCACACTAATGTAGCGTTTCTTCAAACACTATCTGATGGACGTCTCAGCATGCAGCAGTTCAATCAGTCAGTTAAATGGCCCTGCCGGATTTTCTCTACCTTTATGAAGCTGTTATCTTTTCATTAGAGGAAGCCTGGCGGACTGAACGCTCTGCCACTGAAAACTACTCTTTCATGAAAGCATGCAAAGATCCGTCGTGCATTAGCATTCATACAGACAGAGCTCAAAAAGCTCTTAAACCTCTACCTATGGAAAGCACTAAGTGGTTTGTGTGAGTTTGTACAGCTTTGAGAAACAGATTTTAATGTCATATTTCTTGCGAGCAGGTTTTAGCAGTATCAGCATTTACTGCGCTATCACTGCGCCGGGAGCGATGAAAGCTTTTCCAATTGTGCCTCACAGGAATAGAAAGCTTAATCTTGTGATGCATGTTCCTGTTTCTCCCTCAAGAGACAAGATATGTTTAAAGTCTACACTCCTAAATTTATGCAAAACCAGAGAGATGTTAATTTCCCCTTTTAAACAAGGCGACATGTGCTCTATATTATGTCAGCAAACGGCTAAAAAAAGGCCGCCTTCATAATTAGTGCCATTTCAGTTGAATGGCCGTTCACTGCAATGGGTGATGTGTTGAATTGCAGGCTACCATCTCTGTTCTCTTGGTAATTACAGGGTTTATGGTCACAGTCTTGGCCGCAGTGGTCTGACATGACACTCTCAGCTTGGATGGGGAGGTGGAATTGATTTTTAAGTTGGTGGCTGTACAAATCAGTGCGTCGCAGTGTGGATATAATGGTGTGTGATGCGAAAGAGAGGGAGGGGTGCACTGGGAAAAGAGGGAGAGGGAGAGAAAGAGAGAGAGACAGATGTGATGGCTGGAGCGGCTCTGGAGAAGGACTGAACAGTCATCTGTGTTTCTCGGTTGATTGCACCTGATTGTGCCACAATGCCAGAGTGAGCGCTGCCGTTTGGAAACGATGGTAAGATTTCCATTTTCTTCTCTTAGGGACACTTTTTTCTGTTTTTATCTACTGTTGCATACTTTTATATTCTGGACATAAATCAACTTTAAATGTTCGAGCATTTTTTTTGCTGCGTTGTTTCTTTGGCTGCACGGCTGATTTCAGGTTGAGGTTATACAAAGGGAGAGGATTATATATGTTTTTCTTTTTGCTGTAGGAAGAATAACCGACGAGGAGGGTCTTTTTATTTTAGTCAACACATATTTATATTTCAACCTTCGACTGAGTCTAATTTTAAAAACCAAAAAGGATAAAATATCCACAAAGGACACTTTAAGTCAGCCTGCTACCTCATACTGCACACAGCACTTTATATTAATTTCAATATCCATCATTAAGAACCCAGGGCCTCCTTTAATGTGTTTTATTATGTATATATTGTCCTCGTACAAATGTGTTACCCTTTGTTTTACGTGCACACAAAAGTCAAAGGCGAATTTCTGTCTTTTGCATGCAAAAAGCAGACAATAAAGAATTTTCTGTTTCTAAATAATGGCTCAGGTGTGCGCAGTGGTTCATTAAAATGTACTTTATCACATTTTTTCACTGCTTTAGGTCTTAATTTGCCTTTTATAGTCAACTATCTAATAAGATCACACAGGATCAAACAGCTCTTTAAAGGTTACCTCAACCAGCAGAATAGTTTTAATGTGTAAGATAGAAGTTTAATCTTTTATCTATTGTCTTTATATCGGCGAATGGCTGGAAGTAGGAGATTGATTTAAAACATTATACGATTTAATTATTATAGCGAACCTGCAATAACAGATTTTTGCCACTTTGGGGGAAGCAGGATCAAGTTGTGAACAACATCCACATTCATAACCTTCTAAATTCATATGTTAGGCTTTTTACACATCCAGCAGTTACTGAGCAACATTATTATTCATTTGGAGTCATGTTTCTGTCATCTGGTCAGTCCGCTTGTTGAAGGTACAGTAAGTCCAATATTCAGTGTCCTTTAACACAGTTTTTCCTGAGGAAAACATCTGGCTCTTAGCCTTTGAGGGCTCTGCTGAGCTAATTGCGTCCGTCTGATTGAGTAGTTAGTGTACATTGGGATTTAAGAGCTTTTGAGTTCTCAGTCAAAACCATGATATATGTGAGCCCAGAGTGTGAAGCAAAACAGCGCTACGGTTCATCAATACCAACGTCACATTTTCATTTTTCACATAGTTTCTGTAAAAATACTGATTATAGCCTCTTTCATTTTTGTACCAGATTGGAGTGGTGGGTTTTAAATGTTCCAAAAAAAAGTCAAAGGAAGAGTCAGCAAAAATGTTAATGACACCAGGGACCCTTATAGAACTTTAAACCCCTTCAACATCCCAATATTCTTTATACAGTTCCCGACTCTGATGTGTCTCTGTTTGTGTCTTTAGGATTCTTGTTTTGTGCCGCTGAAGATCAACTGAATTGTGGCAACCAGACTCAAACACAATGGAGAACAACACAACCATCTTCCAGGATGGCGCCCGGATTGTAAATCTGACAGAAATGCCTCTGAACCCTCTTGAAGAGCAGGTCATAACAATATTTTTGACACTGCTCATCTGTGTTGTTGGGATTGCTGGGAACATCATGGTGGTGCTGGTTGTGCTGCGCACTAAACACATGGTGACCCCCACTAACTGTTACCTCGTCAGCCTGGCTGTCGCAGACCTCATCGTGCTCCTGGCTGCAGGGCTTCCAAACATCTCGGATGTTGTCGCCTTCTGGATATACGGCTACACAGGATGCTTGTGTATAACTTACCTTCAGTACCTCGGGATCAACGTGTCGTCCTGCTCCATCACGGCTTTCACCATCGAACGATACATTGCCATTTGTCACTCCATAAAGGCACAGTTCATATGCACCGTTTCCCGGGCCAAGAAGATCATAGCCGGAGTCTGGATCTTCACCTCTCTCTACTGCATCATGTGGTTCTTCTTAGTGGACACAGATGAAACCGTCTATAACAACGGGGTGGTGGTGACGTGTGGCTACCGTGTGTCCAGGAGCTTCTACATGCCGATCTATTTTCTGGACTTCACTTTGTTCTATGTGATCCCCCTCACCGTGGCCACCGTGCTGTACGGGCTCATCGCAAGGATTTTGTTCATGAGCCCTCTGCCGTCACATCTGAACGACAGGGCCGGAGGCGGGTCGGTTCACCAGGGTCACTCCAACAGCACCAACAAGGCCAACAAGGGGGCGGTCTCTGCAAGGAAACAGGTACTGGGAAGTGTAGACGGACACACGGTGTAGAGTAAAAAGAAGATGAATACCTTTTTATGAGAAAGTATTGAAATGTGTTGACCTTTAAAAGAAGTAAAAGTAATGGTTTATCACACTAGCTGCATCGTATTTTGGTCGATCAATCCATCGCTTTGGTAGAGATCCAGATCAATCAACAGCTATTGGCAGGTTTTGAATGGTTCTGAATTTTGTACAGATGCTTATGGTTCCCAGAGGACCAATCCTCCTGTCTTTGGGGACCAGAAACCTTCCTTTATCAGTACAAGTACTTTGGCTAATGACCATAGCAATGAAAAAGTTATAACATTTTCATCAGCGCCGTGTTCATCGTGTCGTGCTAATTAGCAAACTAACACCCACGTCATGCCAGGACTGTCCAGCTGTAAAGAAGTGAGAAAGAAGTCCAGTCCATGTGGAGCTCTTTTTGTGCGACACAGCGACTGCCTTCCAGAGGAAACTGACAGACATGGTTTTCTGTTATACACATATTTGATTGATTATTGCATAACTCAGACATCCGGAGGGAGCTCAGAGTTGAGTCGCTGCTCCTTTGCATTTAAAGGAGCCAGCTTAGGTGGTTAGGGGATCTGATATGAATGCCTCCTGAGAGCCTCTCTTTGGAGGTCTTCTGGCCACGTCCAACTGGTATAAGACCCGGGGTAGATTTCCTGGAGAGAATACATATCACATTTGACCTATGAACCTTTGGAACCTCCCCCATAAAGAGCTGGAAGATGTTCCTGGTGAGAAGGATGTCCGGACTAACTTGTTTAGCCTGTTGCCATGGTGACCTAGCCTCAGACAAGCAGATTAAAATTGATAAATGGATCTCAACCTTTTTATGAAGGCAGCCATTTCACCCAACTCACAAGTGTGGTCAATCAGAACAGCAATAAACATGTTAGCATTCTGAAGTTAGCATTTAGCACAGATGACCCTTTGTGCAGCCTCACAGAACCACTAGCTAGCTGTAGATATCAGGAGTAGTTATCAGACATCTTCTGGCATGTTGACATGAGTCGTGTCATCAGCATATCTGTTAATATAATTGTTTCTCCGTTCTCCCTCGTCTTTTAAAACAGATAACAAAGATGCTAGCTGTGGTGGTCATCCTCTTCGCCTTGCTCTGGATGCCTTACCGAACACTGGTGGTGGTCAACTCCTTCATCGACCCTCCTTACCACAACACCTGGTTCCTGCTCTTCTGTCGGATGTGCATCTACACCAACAGCGCCATCAACCCCATCATTTACAACCTCATGTCTCAGAAGTTTCGCGTCGCGTTCAAGAAGCTCTGCAAGTGCAACAGGCGACGAAAGGAGAAGGCTGCCGAGTACAACGTGCCGATTTATTACAGCGTGATGAAGGATTCGTCCCACGAGAGCAACGAGCAGGTCACAGAGCAGGAGGAAATAAGCGGTCAGACAAGCAAGAGATTCAATGAAACCGATGATGACGCGAGCACTTTTAGCATCTCTTAATAAAGGCTTATTACAAGCTGCGAGTGATATTAATGTTAAAGATTAGAAGCCACTTGTTTTACTAATTACATTCTGACGCTGAGCTCTGTAGATGTTCATCTTGTTTGCTGTGACACTGGTTGGATTTGTAGCGTAGAAGTTGTGGTGCTTTTGCATCAGTATTGTAACTGTGATGTAAATAGAACAAGACCTGTACGGTGGCCCTGAGAGCTCAATGCACTGCAACCTAAGAAAAGGCATTCAAATAGAGAAATCACGAGTAATTTAGTGATTTCTGCTGTAGTCTGTGCTTTGTGTATCAAATATTTGTGTTTGCTTTTGTTTTCTCACTTTGCAACTGTTTTGTTGAGAGCTGTTACTGGGTTAAAATAATGACCTACTCAAATTATCAGCATAATGTGTCTCTTTATAACAAGTGCACTTGTGCTTTTCATGTGCTCAGGCTGTGCTGCACCCTCGGATGTACCCAACTC
Organism: Semicossyphus pulcher; assembly: GCF_022749685.1. Taxonomy (NCBI): domain Eukaryota; kingdom Metazoa; phylum Chordata; class Actinopteri; order Labriformes; family Labridae; genus Semicossyphus; species Semicossyphus pulcher. The sequence goes on from NW_027211637.1 coordinate 26,007,759, forward strand.
TTCAACTGCACTGATTTTTTCCCTTTAAAAATACTTATTTATATCTTTTTCCAATTTTAGCAAGACATTATTAACAGTACAGAATTACAGTTACAACTATAGAGAACTTAACCTTTGCTAGTATATGTTTCTAATCAGTGCATCGGATCACCGACTTACATCAGCTCAACTTTTATCATATTAATTCAAAAAGTCACTTTGCTGAACCTCATCTAGGTGAAGTCAAATAATCATAGATATTTGGAGGACAGATTCTAGTTATAATAACAAAAAGGAAAATCTGGAAACAGCATATTGATAGTAAGGAGCTTTTTAGCCGCCCTAGTGGCATGGCACCAGACATGGCTATGACCACCTGCCAGGTGGTTGGTCTACTTCTTTAAAGCTCCTGTGAGGAACTTTCGGTTTGTGTTGATTTTGGCGCCCCCTGTGGACAAAGCCGCACCTCTTATCTCTTTTCTAAGACTATTTTTTTGGCCTTTGGCTTTATTTATAGGACAGCTGAAGAGAGACAGGAAATGTTGGGAGTAGAGAGTGGGGGATGACATGCACCAAATGATCGGCAGACCGGGAGTCGAACCTGGGATCAGCGCAACGAGGACTGTAGCCTCTGTACATGGGGCGCCTACTCTACCTTTTAACATTTCTTTCTTTAACAGTCATATGTATCACTCATTTTAAATATATGCCCTGGAAAATGTAAACAAATCACTTCGTCTGACACCTACCGCCCGCCAGCAGTTCCAGGCATCAAAAATAACTATATAGAAATAATCAATCTTGTCACTGATGGTCTGGTTTGCTTTTGTAGATCATATAGAATAGTCAGAATTAATTTCAGTCTGTTTTAGAACCAGATAAAATCTCCTCACTGGAGCTTTCAGGAAATACTTTTTAAATTTTGGACTGACATTCAAAGCTCCAAGATGATTAATCCTACAGACGTCCTGCTGATCACCTCCCCAACACCACAAGGTTGTCTTCTGTGGTTTTGATTAAAAAATCTTTGGAATGATTTTGAATTTTGTCATAACATTGTTAATGTTTTCATCAGGATGAATTGTCGCAGAACAATACCTGATGACATTCCCATCAACCTTGGTTGGACTTTGTGTTTTTAATTTGCAAATGTTGCAGGCTAACAAACTAAACTAAGATGGCATTGGCAAACGGGACACCTGTTAAGCATCCATATGCTGGCATTGTCATTGTGAGCATTTTATCACGCCTAAGGAACAACGGAACAAAAAAATCCTTATCCTGATGAGCTTATTTCTGTCTTCAGATGAACTCTGCATGTGTGAAAGGTTTGTATCATTTGACGTCCAGTCTGTCAAACTGTGAAGACAGAGGGAATAATTGTGATAGGGAACAATTCAGCTCCCATTTAAAACACTGGCCCCTTCACAGAATGAGAATGAAACTGTCTTTTCCAGCTATTAGAGAGACATACAACAAGTCTGCCAGCAAGTGCATTATGGGAAAAAGATTGTGATGTTAATTGTTGCCAACAAGTTTGCCTTCTCACTCGTCTTATTGCCGGCGTCTTGTGCTGTCGGTCACCTTGCTGCATGTGTCATATCCTTATCTCCAGACTCATGTATAAATCCCTTTCTCAATCTGCTTAATATATATATCTATTCTGTATGCTTTACATGTTTGTGCCAGATGTATCTTGTGCTTTTGACATATTTTGTAAAGAGGCTTTGTCGTTTCCTGTGTACTGTTTGATAAGCTTTTATAACCCTAAAAAAATGTATGCTTTCTATGTATTTATGAGGGTTTTGTGTGTTGAATTAAAATACATCTTGACAGTATTCATCCAGTGTTTCCTTTAGAAAATGGGGCTTTCACATAGATTAACATCAAATTATTTGAAAGTGTAGCTTTAACACTTGTTTGCACACAGCGTCATTACAGGCCTTGAAAAGAAAATAACAGATGGGGTAATTCAAGGACACACTTATAATTCTCTTTTGTTTTGTTTTGCATTAATTAGCCTTTAACTTACCATATACCGTGGTTGGTCTGTTTTTCCAGTTTCCTGTTGCAGCTCTACACTAAAATAATTCAAAACTAAACCTTAGCATGTTAATGAATGTGGGAGAAATATTCTCCATCGCACTGAGAGTGGATGAAGCAATTAAGTCCCTCTGGACACTGCAGGCTGGTTATAGTGCTGATAAATTACACATAAGGAGTTTTTATGATGAAAGAGATGTCATGAGAATCAATGAAGGTTTCACTCACAGAGACCTGCAGCAAAAAGCTGCCAGTGGCTCGTTTGCAACCACAGCGGCCATTTATATTTCTCTTTTCAGCTTTTAGATGTGACAACGTGGATCAATAATATATTGTTTTTAAGGGTGGGATAGTTTTATTTTCTTGTATGTCAAGTTAAGAACACCTTTTGCTGTATATGAAGTACTTACATTGGGGTGATGACTATTGTTCTTTCAATTTCTGTGAAGGTTACTGAGTGAAGCAGTTGACGTATTGATTGCTTTGGATGTTAGGCAACTTAAAAAATAAGTCCCTCTCGTCTTTCTTGGTTGGATTGATTTCTTTTAGCCATAAAAATCTAAAATGGATGTGATTTTTCTTTGTTGAGTCTTTTGCTTCTCTTCAGCTCCACTACAGCACCAGTTAGCAGCACTAGCTAACGTCCATTAGCGACCCGCACCCACACAAACAATGGAGTCCAACACCAAGCACAACAACTTTTATGTTGTAAAGCTGATCTGGCTAAAACGAGATGTGATTAACGTCATGGGAAAAATAGGTTCGACATCAACAAGGTATGTGATACATGGGGGAACTTTATTTGATTCTGTTAGCTACAATCGCTTGCTCGGTAATGCGGATGTATCGCTAGCTTGCTAACGTAGAAAAAGAAAGCCTGAGTGGATTAACTAAGTAAGTAATACAGAGTCCTGGGATTATGGCGGGTACATTGGCTGGTGTAACTAAGTCACAGCTAGGCTAGCCTTTATTGCTTGCCTGTTCACCAACATAATTGCTAGCAAAATACATTTTGGCTAGCTTGACAATTTACTAAACTAGCCAAGCTAACAAATCTTAGAGGGGCCCAAATTGACTAAATATGTTGAGATACGAGATTGGTGGGCTTCAAGTGTGAAATCAGAGTAGGCTTTTATGTGGGTTTAAAGTTTTGCCCACTTGCAACGCTATGCATGGGCAAGACCTGGCCGAAGTTTCTTAACACACTTCCGCCCAGTTAGGACACCTTTGGACCCCAATTTGACGTGTTGTGTTTAACAATGTTGATTTAGACCCCCCAAAAATTAGTTAGGTAGAAGTACAGTGTAGAACAAATGTGATGCTAGATAATCTTAATTTTCTGAAATAACTCTTTAAGGCTTTACTATCACAGATAAAGTCTGCATACCTTCCTCAGCTTGGTGGCGCAGATTTGGTAAACACTCCACTGTCGAGACAGGAATGATTTAAAGGAGTCTGGCCACTTTGTACAGTGATATAACTTCTTAGAAAGCAACAACTTTGACAAATAGTGGCAGGCTGGCCCATAATGCAGTGTTGTTTGACAGCCTGCTCTGCCTGGTAATGGCCTTTTTAAACAGGGACAGATTTATTTAGTTTTCTGAAGCAAATAACCAGCTAGGTGGTGACGTATGATATAACAGTGTTCCCCTTTATATAACAAAGAAAGAATGCAGCGATTTAAAAATATCTTAGAGGATTGTTTATAATAATTTTACTCCGGTTGCGTTTCCCCAAAGAAAAAGAAAGTTTCTCTTTACTTGAGTATAATTTTAGGTCCACTTTCCTTAAGTATTTCCATTTGCTGCAACTTTATGCTTCTTCTCTACAACATTTCAGAGGGAATCATGCTTTTTATTTCAATGTTAAATCTATTCAGCAGGTAAAGACTTCCCTAATTGGATATATAGTAGTAAATGTTGCTCCTACTCAACCAACTTTAACCTTGTAAAATTCTTCTTACACATTAAGGCAGTTTAATAATAGCCCAATAGTATAAAAGCAGCTATACATTTGAATCCCTTTTAAAAGCGGGCAAAAAAAGCGCTGCTTCTCTGTAAAAATGAATAATTTATCAAACACTTCCGTCAAGAGCTCTCGTCTTGTTACTATCAACACAAATAATCAAAGGCCAGCCAGAGCGCTTCACGTTGTTCTTGGAAGCCCATTACGCTGCTTCAACAGACTTTTTATTATCTCTTGCCCATTAATCCTTCCTGTGTTTGAATTAATTTGTCTGTGGTAAAGGCTGCTTCATGGAAACTACTTAATGAAGAGAGCAGACGGAGAGCAGGAGGTGGGCTTCAGCATATCTAACACAGAAGTAGATGTCTCTGTTAAATATAGATTTGTATAATAAAGAGAAATACTTGTTCTTTTTTAATGAAGATTCCTTTTAAAGTGCGAAATGATGATGTAAGGGCCTGTGTCGCTAACTATCAGGACTTTTGATATCAACTTTGTGAACAACAATGGAGGTTTATCTCATGCACCCAGACTCGTTCAGAAAACAGAAAGGATTAGTCTGCCTAGTTGATTTCGGAAGTCCCGGCCCTTCTTGATTTTGATTGGTTGGTGAGGGAGAAGGGACTTTGACGAGTGCGGTCCGAAAGTTTTTTCAACTGAGAGCGCAGCGACAAAAACAGCTGACGTTAAGGGCTTTTTTGCGTGTAGGACACTAAGCGCTGAAAACGCTTAACTGCATTGGTTTTGCAGAGAAAATAGGCCAGCGCAAAAAACACCATTGGTGGACACAGGCCATAACTCTGCCTTCAACAAACCATGATCTTTGAGGTGCATGGAAGATCTACCCAATGGTGTCTGAACTACTGCTCTTGTGTTTCTCATAAAAATACACAGACTGACCTTGACATTGACACCTTGACGATATACATTCACATTCATATGGACTAATGGTGCATTGATATGTCACAAACCTGTGAAGAAAATGTACCTTTAATGTCATCATTTTGAGCAAGTGGACACTATGTAAAAGGCTGGCAGTGCGCTCATCAAGTAGCCAATCAATCACCAAAGAAAGGCCATAGAAATCACTGGCATTGTCACAGACTTTGTCCAAATGAACCTTGTTGTGTGCACTGATCAGTCCCTCCAGATCTCACAGTGTTCTGTGACTGTTGCGGCCTATGATGCCTGATTTCACAGCAGCTTTTTATGCAGTGTTTGAGGCTTTTTTTATATGTAACACAATACATATCCACTGAATGAGCGGGAAAATCGCTCCAAAAGCTATCTATTTGCTGATCGAAATGTTTGTCTCTGACTTAACTTCAGATTAGAAGTGACTCGCATTTGTAACAGAGCCTCTGGTTGGTGGAAAGTAAGTAACACAGTCTATGGTTGGTCAGAAGACTCAACACAAGGAGTCTAGAAGTGGCTGAGTGGACGGCTAACAGTTTTCAGCACAGAAACGTGGATATTTGATCACAAGAAGGCATAAAGTATTAGATTCATTATTTTGGATTTACTGTATAGTGCGGGGGGAACTAGGGTGATGTGTTAAATTTGCAGAAAGGTGGTGATCAGTTGAATTTGAGTGATTCCGCATCTCAACTTCTTGAAGGACCTGATTAATAACAGGGAGTAAGTTTTGACAATTATGAGGTAAAGTTGATTTTAAAGCTCCTGTGAGGAATTTTTATCTGGTTATGAAACAGACTGAAATTAATTCTAATTACTCTCTATGACCTACAAAAACAAACCAGACCATCAGCAACAAGATTGATTTTTTCTATATAGTTATTTTTAATGCCTGAAGCCGCTGGCGGTGGTAGGTGTCAGACAAAGCGATTAACTGCACGCTGCCTTTGTTTACATTTTCCAGGGCAAAATTTTTAAGCAAGTGATACATATGACTGTTAAAGAAAGCAGGATGAGATTTTGTTAAAAACCACCACTTAGGGGCGCTGGTTTAGCTCAGTCGGTAGAGCAGGCGCCCCATATACAGAGGCTACAGTCCTCGTCGCACTGATCGCAGGCTCGACTCCCGGTCTGCCGATCATTTGTGCATGTCAGCCCCCACACTCTACTCCCCACATTTCCTGTCTCTCTTCAGCTTTCCTATCGAATAAAGGCAAAAAGCCAAAAAAATAATCTTTAAAAAAAAAAAAAAAAAACCACCACTTAATCATGTACAGAACAAAATCAGGATCATGAGAGGTACGACTTTGTCCACAGGGGGCGCCAAAATCAACACAAACCAAAAGTTACTCACAGGAGCTTTAAGGTGATCATTTGTGTCAAGTTAGTAGATCAGTTACAATTAGCAGACACAGCAGGACAGAGAGTAGTCCCTCATTATACCAAAGCACACAGAGTAGAGACACATTATGGACACAAATGTATCTCAGAAACATCAACTCTTAATGAATGATCATAATAAAACATCCATCTTATTTAGCTTTATGAGGTTTTAAAGACGTCACAAGTTTGTCATTAATCTATACCTGTGGATGTAGCTGAACCGTTGACCATGATGACGCACACGTTAATGAGTGCTTCAGCAGACGAGCCAAAGCTTTCATCATCGCTCTGTCTGGCTACGGCAAACATTTTGATATTGATCCGTGGTTATCAGTGAACTTTAAACTGTTTGGAGGCCTTAATGCATGTTTGGTTTTCAGTCAATATTATTGTATTCAGGATGTTACATTTACAGCCATTAATAAATAAAGAAAAACGTATAATAAATAAACTTGCATACGCTCTTTGTTGATGTGAATGTGCTGCGATGGTGAGGAAAGTGAGCTGTATGTTCTGCATATGTTTCTACAGTTGCATGTCAATGTATGAGTTTCATGTAATGTGACGCAGAGGAATATGCCAGTGCTCCTCGAAAAATCATTTGCAACGATTATTAATCTTGTAACAGTGTGATCATGCATACTTCCTGTGTTAAATAGACGCCTGACGATCCATATCTCTTACTCATATAGTGTCCTATAGTGTCACCACAGTGAGGAGCCATGTATAAAAATATCTACTTTGTCTATCTGTGTTTAAGTTTAACCGTACATGTCAAATTAATCTGGCAAAGATCATAAATTGAACATCTGTGTGAGCATGAAACAGGTTGATAATACGGGGCTGTGTTTGATTGCAAAAGGGAGTCATATCAGCACAAGACACTTCAGGGACACGTCTACATAATCCAACTTTTTTTATTCTGTCTAACCGGATAAAAATGTGTAAGTATATTCATAGAGTCGATACGACTTCCCTTCAATGGCTCTTTGAGTCATTCAGGTGAAAAACACATCTCATGTTCACAGCTGAGATGGTCAGTCGGGATCAATACTGCAGCTCTGCAATCAAAAACATCATAAAGAATCGCTCACAGAGGTCTCCTCAATCGATTACCTGTATGTTTTCATATTTCAGAGAGCAACGGGGTCATCAATAGTGTGTTGTAAATTCATATTTAATATGTCCGTGGAGGGAAGGATTTTTTTCTACTTTACTCCCAACCTCTACACGTGTATTACTTCTGCTTAATAGAAATGTTGTTAATATACAGAGAAGGAGCCTAAAATTAGGGAAGTGACACATTGCTTCAACAGAGAAACTACAGGACAATAAGACTCAAATGAATATCTCAGCTTGTGATGCAAACAGAATCTACAGCCATGCTAGCCGCTCGGTGAGGCTGTGAGCACATTTGCTTTGAGCTAATCTCTTTGAATTGCAGGGGCATGGATTTTTAATACGGGAAGAGTTCTGGTTTCCGTTTGTCGTACACTTGTAGTCAGAGAAATATTGACCAATCACGTATCAGCAGGCTACAGCGTATGCAGGAAAAACAGTCTGTGTGGAGAGCAAAAGCAGGAAGAATGTAATCCGCCATAGTGACATCCTGGCTCCCTTCAGCGTCATCTGACTACGATTTAGCTTCTTATTAATCTCTATTATCAGACATCTGCATGCTAACAGCTAGCAATCTGCTCTAGATCTAAACTTCAACTTGAGAGAAATTCGCTGTTTAGCATTTAGATTTCCCGACTTCCTCGAATTCATCAGAAATGTTCGATCCGACAGCCATTCAACAAACGAGCATTTTAAAATTAGTTTTCTTCTCCTCTTGAGGACAGAGCTGACAAAGCTTCATTTTTACTTTTTACAGATCTGCATCATGGTGTTGTTACTTCAGCAAACTTCAGACCCGTTCATTGAAGTAAATCACAAGAAAAGCTGTTTGTTTTTTGGATTCATATCGCTGAAGTAAACCAGAGTGCAGCCTCTGTGTAATTTAGAATTTACAGTGATACTGAGACTCACCACAAACAGATGAACAGGCGCTCCTCCTGGGGGATGTAACTAACCAAGAAATTACAGGGTTTATGTCGTATCTGGAGGGGCAAATTTTGCCCCACAGTCGCACACTGTTGCTTCTTAAGTTTCTAACTGGACTGTAAACAAAGCAGCGCACAGAAAAGGAAGTCGTGGCTGGAAGTCCTTATCTCTTAACACTGGCTAAATAGGAATGCAGACAAAATTCACCATCACTAAATGCCGATATCAGCAAGCTAACATACATTGTAAAAAAAAAACTAAAAAACAAGCACATGTTGAGCAGGTATAGTGTTTACCTTGTTAACCATCTTAGTTTAGCGTGTTAGCATGCCAACATTAACACTAAAAACAAAGTATAGATGAGACCGACAGAAATGTCAGAAGTTTTACCACAGAGGCCGAGAGAAGCAGTTGTTGACGTTATTCTTCTAATGCCTGTATCTGATGCTGAAAATGTCAGCTTAATGAGCATATGTTATTGATCAATTGCTGTTCTTTAATCACGGTTCAGTTTTGAATCCTCCCCGACAGAACAAGTTCTTTTCTTGTGATAAATTCTCCCTAGAAATTTGTTTTCTGTCGTCTAAAGATAACAAAGCTATTTTTGTTGAAGAAACAATTAGCTCAAAATCTTTAGAAAAACCATTCATCATCTGGGGGCTATCAATGTGTATACAAAATTGAATGGTAGTCAATGAAATACTAGTTGAAATATGGACCAAAATAGTGGAGCAACAGACAAACCGACCCACATTTCCATTCCTATTTATGTTAGAACAGCTAAAATTAAATTAAAATAGCCTCCATTTTTTCTCTTAACTTAAAAAAGCCCTTCCTCTCCTTTGATCTATGAAGGCAGACAATAGAGACATACAGTACGTGACTGATAAAAGGCCTGCAAGCTCTCACCGTCTTCATTGTGCATCTAGAGGAACTTGATCCAGCCAGACAGCTCCATTTCACCGGCTACGTCAACCTTATTGCAGCTCAGTGTTCCTGCAGTTATGACGATCTCGGCTGTCATTATTCATCTGCTCCTTCCCCCTTGACATTTGCTGTTGTGTTTGTGCCATTATTCAGCCATTGACTGGATGTGAGGTCTTTCATGCTCTGATGAAAACACTTGCACTGTATGGCTCAGCTCATAAGCTGCTGCGCTCCATACGGCAGAAGACTTACAGTTTCATATCAATGTGGCGTCTAGGGAAAATAATACAGCTAAATGTTACACAAGGCAACATTGGCGTGGAAAAATACAGGCTTATCAGACCACCGCTGTTGGGTAACAGTTTTTACACCTGTAGGTTTGAAAATAATTTATCAGGCAGGTCTCAGTCCATGCAGGTGGAAGGTATAGCTTCTGGCTCCTGTCGTGTATTTAAGGGTGTGCCACAGGGTTTGGTACTGGGACCATTACCATTCATTTTCTATTAAAATAGTCTCAATCAAAATGCTTCCAGTGCAAATGTCCACTTCTCTGCCAATGACACTGATATATTGCTTTGTGTCTAAACCAAACTAGGCTCTCTGTAATATACAATCTACCCTGTGTGATTTTAAATGTGCAAGCAGAAAGGTAGGACCCTAGCGCAGAGGATTACGGCAAGACTTGTGCTATTTATCGTGAATAAGATGACTTACAGGATAGGTGGGCAGGTCTAGTATTCATCCAAAAGGGAAAACCTAAACCCAGACAGCAGCCAAGCAAAGCAACAAGGCAGAGTAACAAGTATGAAGTGGCAACTAGACAATGGACAGAGTGTGGCATTTATAGAGACAGACTGATTAGTGAAGTGGAGACAGGTGGGCAGGGAAGGGCTGATCAAAACGTGAAACAGGTGTGTAGATGGAGGAAGGAGTGAAAGTCTGAGGACACCTGGTGGAGAAGTGGAGAATGGCAAGGGACCTTGGGAAGCTGAGGAACAGCCTGTGACAACATTTTAAAAAATTTAAATCTGAAAGTCCTGATTTTCCTTTGAGTCCAAAAAGAGACTCATTGCTGCAGCCTTTATGACTGTACTGGACTGCAGGACAGTACATTACAACGTCTACCATAGAGACCTGAGATGGTGGGTGAGGGAAAACACATCACTAGCTGGGCGCCGCTTATGATTTTTTCTGCAAATGTCGCACCAGACACCCAGTCCATAATAATTCTATATACTGCAAATGCAAAGGCTTTCATCAGTGGGTCATAGGCTCAATCACTATTGTGTTAACACATTCAGCGATAGCTAGAGACTTAACAGACATTTATTTACAAGACAATCTTCTCAATTATCACTTTTAAGCAACTATGGAAATCATATTTATATATATGATTTTGGCGCCCCCTGTGGACAAAGAGGTTATTATCACTATGCAGATTCGGCCCAGTACATACAGTGCATATTAATCTCTAACAAAAAATCTTGTCATGCTTCCTTTTAACTGTCTGAAGTACCAATCACAATGAAAGTTTCCCTCTGTGAATGTAAACAAAGGCTCTTCCGGTCCATATTGCTTCATCAGAATCCGACTCAGTGGCAGCAGTGAAGGTCAAATAGTTAATCTCAAAATGATCTTAAAATAAAAGCATCAGTATTCAGTTGATTCTGTTTAGAAAAAATCATCACAATAGGTTTAATGCCTTGTTATATTAAGACTTGTGAAAGGCCCAAATTGTTGCTCACAGAGCAGCTATTGTGCATATTATTTCTTGGAAAAGTCTATCCAATAACAAAAAGATTAAAAAAGATTATTCAGGAAAGTCCATTAAGAAAAAAACATTTTAGGGTCAAAACAAGCAAAACAACAACATCCCTTTACCTTAAACCAACTCTAACCTTAATGTAAAGTGTCACACTGAGTGGAGTAAAGCTGTGTGGTGATGATGCAGACACAGAGGATCATGGACAGTGAGAGCTGAGCCCTCAGCTGGCTCGGCCTTGGACTTGGCAGCAGATGGTCTCCCTCACAGACTCAGGCGTCAGCGGCTCACATGCAGTAGGACGCTGAGGTTCACAAAGGGAAGCACACAGTCAAGCTCATGACAAACCTCTGACAGCTCGCGCCCTGTTGGGTTTACTGGAGTTTGACAGACTACCACTGAAGACACTCGATTCAGAGTTAAAGCTTACATTTACTCTGTGAAGATATGCCTCATTCCAGGTAGGACACAGACGTATTGTTTTCATTTAATGCTTTTATTTTTTAGAGATATGTCACACTTTATATGACGTATTTTGTTGATCTTGTGGATGATGATAAAAGACGCTTTCATGAAGTGGAATTTAACAATAAGAAAGTATGTCGGTGGCTTTTCATCCTCCACAGAGCTTTATTTCTATTTTACCAGGATCCTGTTAGAAAGTGTAAGTGTTTCTGTGTTTTACATTCACCTTAACACGAGGACAGCAGGAGAACTTACCTGCCAAAGCTCCTTTAATTCCATTTGCTGACCGTGGGATCTGCCTGACCAGCTTAAAAGGTCCCCACAGTAAACGGGCTACAGACAGCAGCACTATAGGGCAGTGTGAGAGTGAGTAAACGTGCCACGTGCCTTTACACAGGTTTTATTTGTAGTGTCCTTGACAGTAAAAAATTAATTATATTTATTGATTTATTAGCTTTGCTAGGAAAATTCTTGTACTTAATAAATGTGTACTTTGTATTTCTGTCCAACCACAATCCAGAGACTATTCTACTTTTCACTCCACTAACTTTACTTATTAGTTAATTTGCAGATTTGAATGAATTATACTACAGAATATAATCACTAAATAGAATATGATGCATTATTATAGGTTATTATCAATCCATTTCCCTATTAGGATATATATCAATTAAAGTTAACCAACTACCTTCTGCAACAGTAATATGATGCATCTGTTAGAATCCAATATTTTACTTTACTTTGATGTGAATACTTTTATAATTTAACGTGACATTTTAAATGCAGCTCTTTTCCTGCAACAGAGTTTTTCTTCATTGTGGAACAGCTATTTTTGCTTTGACGTTTTTTAAGAGTAAGGCTACGTCTTCCTCCACTTGCATTCTTTCTCGGGCGTTAGAATATGTTTTTGTGTTATTGGTGAGCTGTTTGTTTTTGGATGTTGTTCAGTAAACGGATTACCTAAGCACATGCTTGGAACAATGAGCCTGTATGAGGATGGCACCAAGCCACCGGGTCATTTCCTCATCTGTATCCTGCTCATGAACAAAACAAGCAGGAAAGAGAGACGTTAAACTCAGAGGGAAACCCCAGCTTCCTTCTCTGGTTCCTGAACATAGGAAAGAGCATTACCCCCCTTAGACATCCTCTTAAATCTAAAAGTGTAATAATGCCTCAAAATGATTAATATTTTGGAGGATTACCTCTCAAGATGGCAATAAAACTTGATGATTAATAACTCTCGAGTGAGCAGCTGAAAACACTCTCCTCTTTCTGCAGGTGCACAACAGGAAACAGTTCAGCACAAGTTCTTCGTGCAGGAGCTTCCTCTTTCCCTGGATGCCACATGCAGGACGTTGTGGTTTCCCACCGTCAATGAACAGAGCAGATTCCAGACAGAACAACCACACAACAATACAAGCAATAATCCTCCAACATGGCAGTCACTTCTTTCAATTTTACTGAGGAGCCTGAAGGTGGATTAGCTGAGGTGGACATATGTACGATTGAGATTAATATCAAGCATGAAGTGATCCCGTCTTTCGTCTGTTCTGTTTGCCTTTCATTGGGCCTCATCTACTGCTTCTTCGGTAAGTATTAATAAATGTAAATGTAAATGTACCAGAGGTATTTCACTATATTATATTACCACGACGGCCATATTGCTCTGACGTCATGCTCTGGGTCAAGCTCAGTTGCTGTATTATTGTTACACTGCTGTGATCCTCGGATGCGAGACTTATAAACGTAGAGAATCAGGCCAATTGTAAATATTTCTCTGCTTCCCAAATTATTCAAAATGAAATGTGCGTAGTGAAAATCCAGAGAGGTATGAGGCCATATTTCAACATCAAGCCAAAACACTTGATAGCTTCTGTTAACCACTAGCTAACATTAGCATTCAATCACCTCCTAGCTTATATAACCGTTTGATATTGTTACAAAATACGAATAGGAATAGGAATGTTATAAATTAATTCCTTATTTATGTTAATCACACTATTGTAATAGTTTAAACAAAAATGTTCGCGAGGAAGTTATTGGATGCTAACATTAGCTTTTGTCTAATAATATTTAATGGGTTAGCATATATGTTGTTTTACTTGCCTGATTATCCTTTGTTTGTTTTCAGTTGCTGATCAATAAAAAGCAGTATAGGTTAGCAATTTGTCGGATAGCTTATATTTACGATTTGCAAACCTGGGAGAAAGCATTTTAGCTTCCAACCCTGAGGAATTAAAATGGCCGCCGTGTGAATATTGTGCATTGCTCTTATTTCGTCTCTTGGCCGTGTTCAAGGATGTAATTCTTGAAAATCAAATCAAATCTTCATCATTTCACCCGTTCACATTTGATCAGTAACTGAAAAGACAATGTTTAGTTAAAATCTTGAAGGACATGGGGCCATATTTTAAGATTTTAAAAAACATATTTGATAGCTATCGTTAAACACTAGCTAACATTAGCATTCAACCACCTTCTAGCTAAATTAACCATTTGATAGTGTTCAACAATATGATAGGAAAAGCCGTCAATTTCTTCCTGATTTCTGTTTCCACATTCATAATAGTTTAAACAGTAATGTTAGCTAGGAAGTGACTGGATACTAACGGGAATGTTGTCTAACAGTTGCTAATGGGTTCTCAAATATGTTGCATTAACTTGAAATATTGCCTGATTGTTCACCTGATTTTCAGAACACATTGTTTTTTTTCAGTTGCTGATCAATAAAAAGGCAGTTAATAAATTAACAACAACAAAAAAATTAATAGTGAAAATCCAGAGAGACATTGGACCATATTTCAGTTGCTACCATAAAACGATAGCTAACATTAGCTTTCAAGCACTTCCTAGCTACTATTACTGCGTGATAATATCAAACAATACAGTATAGAAGTTGACAATTAATTCTTAATTAGTGTTGCCACACTAAAATTAGTAATAGATTAAGCAGTTGTGTTATCTAGGAAGTGGTTGAATGCTAATGTTATTTGTTGACTAACAGAAGCTAATCGGCTATTTAAACGTGTTGTTTTATCTTCAAATATGGCCGATCTTCCCTGCTGGTTTTTACCATTTATGTTTTAATGCCTTAGTTAAATGGGAAGCAGTGCATTTATAGCACTTTTTCGGTTCTCTACAGGTATACAGTTTGCAACCTGGAACACAATGATAAGACATTGCCCTCCAGCATTTGGTCTTCCCACCCTGAGCATTACGTGAGAGGAAAATGGCTGCCGTGTGAATATGGTGCATGAAAGGGTACCTTTTTCAACATGGAGCTGCTGTCAGTGTTTTATAGTCATGTTTCATTAGCTCAACTGACGGCTTAAACCCTCAGTAGCAGGTGTCTGGACGCTGCCAGGGGTTTAGTGTGGATAAGCTGAAGGAGGCACATGGGTAGTCCTCTGTAGTCCCAGGCAGCTTTAATGAAGCGCCACCTGTTGCGCTGTCTACCTTCTTTCTGGTTTCACTGTGTTAAACCTTACAGAAGCTCACGAGACTTGAGACACTGATGGGGTGTTTTTATAAACCCTGTATGTTCCAGGTAGCAGCAGCTTGCAGAGCAGTATGTGAAGTAAAATGCTGTGAGGGAGGAAAAGCAATATAAGGCAACACATAGTCTTACTTCTGCCTCTGTTTTCACAGAGAAAATATGTGGACGCAAATCCAATAAACACAAACTGAGCGTGATTGTGAGAAGTGCGTACTTTGCTCCCTAAAACATGTGACATTGTGCAAACAAACATGCTGCCAAAGTCTGTTTCCCCAGTAACTCTCGCACTGTTGTTGTCGCCGGAAAAGACTCGCTGAGGACAAACAGCAGTTTCAGTGATGCAGGTGGAGACAGTATAGTGTTTGTAAAGTATTTAGCTATCATGACCAGAAGCATTAAAAAAGAGTGAACTCTGATATAACTGGTGTGGTGATATAACTCATATTAGATATGTTAATGACAGCTGTTGGAGCTGGACACGAGTACTGGAACAAATCTACTAGTATTTCAGCAATCTGTGACCCATCAACCTCTCAGAAATCAGGAAAAGTGCAGGTGCAGTACTGGTATGCAACAGTTAATTAACATGAGGGTATGTGAGGATATTCACAATCTGTGCTACAAGCCTGAATGTTTTTAAATAAATCTGTTATCCAAACTAAAAGCAGGCTTTTAGCAAGCATTTTAATCAGGTATATGTTGAATTATTTATTAGTACAGATTTTCACAGCAAAGAAAAACAAATGCAAATAAATCTTTTCTTTTCACTCGCAACAAAACACTTATTTAGAGTTCTGTACACTTTGTAATATGCGTTAAAACTTGTCATACAAAGTGTCTTTTAAAGCTGCTGGGCATTTGAATGTGTCGTGCACTTATTACGAATTAATTTGGCTCTTTTTTTTAAGAGTTTCACACATTACATTGAAGGAAAACAAATGTTTATTTCATTTTGGATTTGTACACATGGATGAGAATAACACAATAACCTTGTTTTAATTTCCACTTTTCAGGATACCGCTGCTTCAAGATGGTCATGTTCTTCTCTGGCTTCATGTTTAGCTCAGCGGCCGTGCTCCTGTTCTACCACAAAGAGCCCGTGTTGGACGTCAAACTGGGGATGGAGACGAAGGCGGGGATCGGGCTGGGTGTGGGAGTTCTCTGCGGCCTGGCGACCATGCTGGTGCCCACTCTGGGACTCCTCTTCAGCGGCCTGCAGCTGGGCAGCCTGCTCTCCCTCCCCATCCTGGTGGTTATCGGACAGTTTTACAGCCTGACTCCGGTGTGGGTGCCTCTCATTGCCTTGCTGGCTGCTGGCATTGTCGCTGCTGTCTTCACACTTCAGTGGCAGAAACTGTTCACCATCATCTACACATCTGTGCTGGGAGCCACCACTGTGATGCTGTGTGTGGATTATATGATGGGGACGTTCATGCTGCCAGATCAGGTGTACGATCTGCTTTGTCAAGCTGCCCCGCGGCCGCTCTGCTGGTTTAACTGGGCGATCACTGGGATCTGGCCGGCTATGAGTCTGATAGGTGTGTTGGTGCAATGGAGGTTCACTGCCAAAGGAGTATCCCACAAAGAATGTGAGTTTAATTCAATCTGCTCCTACTGATGCGTTCAAACTCGCTCCCCAGAGCTCACACCTCCTTCTGTGATGTTGATTTAATTATTTTTTTCTCCCCTTTGGATGCTTTCCAGCTGCACACCAAAAACATAAGAAGCATGCAAAGAAGTACAGATACAGAGAGACGAGGGGAAGACCTCGATCATACCGTCAACGCAGACCTCCTATGCTGAATCGCTACGCTGGGGATGTCCTGGCGCCGGTCAGTGGCTGAAATTAAAGTTTTTCTTTTTTACAATAAATGTTTTTAATTTCCTTTAAGAGAAATAGCCTCACTATCAAGGGCAGGACTGGGGTGGGGAGAAACTGGATAGACATACCTCCTAATGTGAGGAGATCCTCTAAAGATACTAGAATGAATAGCGTGATTACATGCAATGTATTTATTGGCCTGGAGCACCAGGAGCGTTAGACAAAGAAAACTAACTAAGTCTAGTTGTATATTAGAGGCTAGTTAATTATAAAGAGCGGAGAAGAGCACAGGTTTTCCAGATTTCCATCTACAAAGAGCAAATGAGCTAAATGAAAGCTCTGGATTTAGCATCTTAAAAAGCAGGAGCTAGCTAACATTTGGCTAGGTGCTAGCTAACATTTGGCTAACGTTACTTACTGTTGAGCAGATAGATGGATAGATAGATAGACAGACAAACAGATAGATACTTTATTGATCCCGAGGGAAATTAAGAAAACTTTGCCTTGCTAGCATTGAGGCTAGCATTGAGGCCAGCAAGCCAACGCTGATTTAAATTTATGTTAGCGTTCGTGTTAACAGATAAACTATGATTTTATATCGAGTGTTAGTGGTTTAAAAGTTTAACAGCAGGTCTGTGATTTAGTTTAGTTATGCTTAAGGGCTAAAGATTGAGTTAATGTTGGTCGGACAGGCGATGAGATGTGGCTGTTGGGTAGAGTTGTTCTACCAAAGATGCTAGCAAAGCAACAGAGAACATAAACATAGAAGAAACAAAGTGCCTTGACCTTTTTGTGAAACTGTAAATAATTTAACGTTACAGTTAGGGCTGCAAATAACAGAAATAAACAAGTTTGCATTATCACTTAGCTTTATCTCCAGCAGTTGTGGACCCGGAAGTTTCTGTTAGCCAATGTACAGGGTCAAGAATTTTGTGTTAAACCCCTACCCTACATGTTTTGTTTTTTTTCTCTCACATACTGTATAAGCTCAGTGAATTAACTACCCTTCGTTTCCCTTTCCCTGTTTCCCTTTCAGAGTTACCTCCAGAGCCTTCAGGAGCAGCGGATGGGAACAGGCTCCTCCACCAGCAGCGTCAGCACCATCACACACACGCTGATTGACTTTGACTATGAGACGGGCTCCATGGTGCCTCTGACTGCTACTTCTCCCGTCTTTAGCTTCTGAAGGAACACACGGCATCAAATATCTGTTACAAACTGGTCATCGAACAGCCATTTGGAAACAGTTTAACAATTTCACCTGCTGGTCTGAATCTACTTTAACCAGCTTCGTCGGATAATCTTAAACGTGCACATGCTGTGATTTGAGACGCTTGGAGATCATCCCCTGAATGATGACAACGCAAAATAACAACATCCTTTACACACTTTATGTCACAGACACTTTTGTTTTGCACAATAGCAGGACAATCATTTAATCTCCAAAGACACAAAGTACGTACAATGTGCCTAGATTAGTTCGGGGTGTAAATAAAGAACTTGTACCAACATATGCAAATAAATTAAAGAGAATAAATCTGAAAAATGGGGAATGTTGTGCAAATAAATTAATAAACCAGTGATTCATATAAACTGTCTTATATTTAATGAACTCAACAGATTAATGATGTATTTAATTGTTTATAAATGGAAAGAGAAAATGTGTTATTTCATGTTTTAAAGGTTAGAGCCTCACTTCAAAGGTACAAGATGAAACAGCATTTCAAGAGTATCTTGCTTCGGTATCGGGACATCATTTCTGACTAAAACAGGATAGGCAGGCAGGTCGGGAGGATTTCGACATTTGAAGAAAACAGCGTGTCATTACAAACAATGAAGATTTACAGTGATTCAGAGTATTTGTCAGGAAGAGATAGAAGAAGCTCATTGAATGTGTCTGTAGAAACAGTCCTCTCTAAAATGCCTTGCACATAATCTAAAGGTGTCAAAGATACCCCTCTCCTTAAAGTGAGTAGATTCTACCTGGCTTGTCCCTAAATATGATGTTTTGGAGAATGAACAAGGTTTTAGCTGGCAAACACCCAAAGACACCAGATGTACCCAGCTGGTGCTGGCTAGTTCTTATCTAATGGATCTTATACAACAGTTGGTTCCGACCAAGTAATCTGATTGGACAAGATGCATTCCATGAGCAGTGACATACAGACATCACTGGGACTTTTCACTGTGTGTATCACTCCGCCTCAGCCAGGTGTTCTGAATACTGTTAGTTAACATTACAGCAGACCGTGTATGTCTACACTGATCGAGCTGGTGCCTCTGAATCACAAAGCAGACTCTTATTTCACTGGTTGATGATAAATTAAAACAGATAAATGTACATGATTAAAAACAGCCGACCTGTTGTAACTTGTAGACACAGTGTAGGAGAATGTTTGGGTTGCTTGGCAACAACAGTCCAGTTTTAGTTAAGTTGTGGAGCTAGTTGAGTTGATGAAACAAAAAATAATCTGTTGTTTACTTTTTACTTTCTGGTTGAAATTGGTCGGTTCACTTACGTAAATATATGTTATATTTTGTTTTACAGGGAAAAACCTGATCGGATGTTTACAAGAATATAAAGCAGTGGATCTTTCACAATAAAAAATGTCTAAAACGGTATATTTCAGTTCAGCTCTACTAAAAAGGCCATGAAGGCCCACACAAGCGTTTTCACTTACTCATAGATGCCCATGTAATCATTTCTGTTCTTATATATTATTTCATTTTATTTTCATATTATTGAAGTTTCTTTTTAAAGAATTGCCAGAGTTAGCCTACACCCCCTGGCATTATGTTAAAACGTCAGGCTGGGGCGCTGGTTTGGCTCGGTTGGTAGAGCAGGCGCCCCATGTACAGAGGCTACAGTCCTCGTCGCTCTGATCGCAGGTTCGACTCCCGGTCTGCTGATCCATTTGGTGCATGTCATCCCCCACTCTCACATTTCCTGTCTCTCTTCGGCTGTCCTATGAATAAAGGCAAAAAGCCAAAAAAATAATCTTTAAAAACAATAAAAAAAGTCAGGCTAAAAATAGAACCAAAAAATGTGTGTTAATATATACAGAGCCCTGTGATTGCCTGGTGATCAGTCCAGGGTGTACCCCGCCTCTCGCCCAGCTGGGATACCCTCCAGCCTCCAGCAACACAAAAACAATGCAACAATGTCTCTTTATGGTACCTCTGATAGACAATAGCTGATACATCTAAAAATAATGTTCTAAAGTAAAAACTCTGAAAACAAGACAAAGTTTAAACTTATTTTATCAAGTTTTCTCACTGAGGAGCTCATTTTTATTTAAGGAGAGTATTTGCTTGACAAAGACGTGAGCTGAGAGAGGGAAGGAGGTCGATCTAAAGAAAAGGGTCTGTGCGTGAATCACAGGTGTGTAGGGGCTTTAATAGCACTGAATATTCCTCACAGACGACCTTTTTCAAACGATAATGACAGAAATAATCCTGGTTGAATTCCATTTAACTGTTACAGCTCAAGGTCCTTGTATTATGCATGCTGACTCACTTTCATGGCTTACTCAAGATTGCAAAACAACAGAGCCATTGTTAAAGTTATTTCTAACACCTGTGCTTCTCCTGCTGCGACAAGTCAAAACGTCTGCTGAGAAAAAGAGTAGTTGCGCTTATCTCAGGAATGTAAAGCCCTTCATCAGTGGATAAAAACATCCAGTTTTACTGAATCTCACACTACAAAGTTTGTCTTATTCACCTGCATGTATGTAAAGAGCAACTTTAAAAATAATAATATTGTATTGTTACAAAAAAAAAGTCAGTTTAAAAGGTGTTCGTAGAAATAAATAAGCATCTTTGTGTTTGTACAGGATGAAGGTTTGAGTTGAATCCCTGCCGCCCTCTGCTGGCTCAGTCGTCACACCGCATCCAGTGTGCAGCCGTGCTTCGAGGGTAGTTCGTCTCCACTGCTTGATTGTAGTCCAAACGCCAGTACTGGCTGCCTTTAAACGTGTATATATGTCCGTTTGTCCATGTGAATGCAGCATCAGTGTTGCTGGGTAACCCGGGGAAGAGTTGTGCGGCAGGTTTGGGATAAGAGCTGAAGTCTGTCGGGCGGATTTCATCCCACTGCCAGTATCCAGAGCCCTAAGATAACAAGTGATTGATTTACTGCAGAATAAGAGATATTCAACAAAAACAGTGTCTCAAAATAAATCTGAGCAAATGTGAATTTTGCATGGAAGCCAAAAGCAGCATCTATGGTTGCATAGATTTTTCTTATTGCAATCATCTGGAAACTACAAGTTAATTATTGTTGAGTTAATTTAAGCCATTAATCAAAGAGATACTTTATTATTCCCTGAGGGGAAATTCACTCTGTTAGTACAAACATGCTACACACGCATAGGCCCGAAATACACACATGCACAAACAGGAACTAATGGGCTTGCACTAATGGAGAGATGTCAGAGTGAGGCTGCACGTGGACATACACCCCGAGTAGTGGGATTTGGTGCCTTGCTCAAGGACACCTCGATGGAGCACAGGAAAGGAGCTGGCACCTCTCCAGCTACCAGCCCCAATTCCACGCTTGGTCCATACAAGACTTGAACCGGCCACCCTCTGGTTCCCAAGCCAAATCCCTACAGACTGAGCTACCGTCTAACCCAAGTACCTCAAAGTACAATCTGATGAATGGATCAGTAATTGGAACTCTGTGATCTGACATTTTCAGCTTAAATCAGTTCCTACAGTTGTCAAGATGCCACCTATGCATGCTGTCGTTATAACTGATTTACGATTAAAAAAAAAACGTTTGCACTTACTTTGAAAAAAATAAGCTTTTGGTTCTTATTGAAGTACAAGGCTGAGTCGATATTAGCAGGGATATTTGCAAGGCGTCTGGGGAAGCCTGAGTCCAGTCTGAAGTTGACGTATCTCCATATCTTGTCTCCTGGGAAAGAATAATTACGGAGATAAAGATATATTCTTTAATCATGCTGCAGTGGTGGTCAAATGTTAAAATCCTGCCAGCATTGTTCATGATACACCCTTGTGAGGATTAAAACTGTGAAATGAATCCACCTTTAAGAAAATAGGTCTTGCCGGTCAGCTGAGAGTGAACAGCTGCGTTGAGGTTTCCTGGCAGCTCCTTCCACAGAGCGGAGATCGGGACGGGGCTGTTGTAGCCATAGCTGGACACCGTCCACACGTACTGACCGCTGAAGACATACGTCTTACGCAGAGGACCTGCAGGGACACAACGCAGGAGAAAACACAGCTTAACATAGAAAACATGATCCTGCTCAGGGAAATGACCGAAGAAATATTTGCTTAAAGGGATAGTTCACTTTTTTGTTTGTTTGTTTTTTACATCAGGTTCTATAAGACACGACAGCTCCCTAAAAGTGAAGCCAAACCCTCTCTATCGCCCCCTGCTGACTGGCTGCAGTATAGCTCATAAAGCCCGCCTCCTCCATGTTAACAGATGGGACACGAGTCAAACTATAAAATCAAAATACATGCCAAGTAAATTTTTCTCCAACATGGTTTCTGTCATTATAGAAAGTTCTTATCATGCTGATTTACATCCAAGTATTCACTTTTCTGACAAGTTTATTTCAATTAGTTATTTGATGCTGTAAAATGGATGATTGACAGCTCTGTTGTCCAATCCGGCTCCTGCAGCCGTTCTGTTCTGGATTAGCAGAGTAGAGGAGGAACGGCGAGAGAAAACATATACCTAAAACAATCACTACAGTCATGGAAGTTCCCACACCTGTGAACGTTCACCTCAGACCAACACAAAGAAGCTGCTCTGCTGCTGCTGCTGCCGATCTTTACTGCGCAGTCTCTGGCTCCAAATGACGTCACCATCGCTAGATGGCAGCGTCTATCACGGGGGCTATTTAGGCTTCAATTCCGTACAATGAGAGCAGATGGAGACGCGTTGTCCATCTATATATATACAGCCATTGTCTGGCACCAAGACGTAATTTGATGTAGTTGGTAGATTGGAAAAACTTAACCCAATTCAACTCGTGTTTCTAGTCTCTGGCATCGCTTGAATTACAAACTAGCTTATTTTCCAACAGCAATAAAATGGCAAACCAAAATATAAAGATGCAAAGGATGATCCTTGTACATGTAGGCACTGCCGGGACAGCTCAGCATACAGGAGAGCTCAGCGTTCTTGCTCAATGTAGTACGCAATGAGGAAGTTATAGCTTCAATTGACTCCATTTACTAATAAAATTGATCGGACTAAAGAACTAAAAATCCCTTTAACAACATACAGATGCATGTTTTCCTGTAATCGTTGAGTCCAAGTCTTCATACCCAACATTACTGCATCCACAGAGGCCCTGCAAGGATCTGCAACTTTCTCTGGCACTGACAGATCTGGGTTTCTGGATGGAGGAGTTTTCTCTGGCTTTCCTGAAAAAGAACAACACCGCACATTAAATGTGTGCTTTAAAGATCACACACACACCCTGAAACTGTGACAACATTCTGATGTTACCATATATGGTCTGGATCCCGTGTATGTCATCTGGATGAAGCTTGAAGTCGGAGCGGTATCCGTTGTACACGGGTCCCATCAGAGCGCTGTAGTGCTGTGAGTGGCCCAGGCCGAGCGCGTGGCCGATCTCGTGGGCTGCAACGATCCTCAGGTTGGAGCCGGAGGTCTTCCCTTCTGTCCACATCTCATCTTGGTCGAAATGCACAAGGCCCGACTCAGGGGCGTCAGCGTGGGCTAAAACATGACCTGAAGACAAAACCAGAAATCTTATCAAACATTTAAACTGACATTGTTTAAGAGTTGAACAAAATACTTCACAGTTTAGTCCTTACCTCGTCCATCAAAGGGCACAGGACACGTCTTGTCTCTTCTGTGAAAAGAGATTTTGATGTCTGCTCTTCCTCCCTGCAGCTCTTTGAACTTCAGAGGTGACACATCACTCCAGTACTTAAACGCACTCTGGATGGCCGTGCGGGTCTTTTTTTTGCCCAGGTCGGGGGTGTAATTATAGATGCGGTAGGTCAGCAACTTCTTGCGCCAGTAGCCTGCTCAAATAGGAAACATTTAAGTGTCTTTTTAAAAGATTTGAAACGTTTTTTTGCACTCAGCAAGAATAAGAATATTTGACTCACCCATGACTCGATACTTGAGAGATTTGTTGTTGAAAGAGTCCTCAAGACCACAGCGAGGTTTGTTCATCATCGCCAGAGTGGCTGAGTCCAGTTTTCCTGATATTTGCAGGTTTGTTGCTTTCTGAAATATTCTGACAAACAAAGAAAAGACACCTTTAGTTCTTTAGGTAAAAAACAGAAGGGAACATGAGTTTATTTGGGAGACTGGTTGACATGTGGTCACCTTAGGGCCTCCACTATCTCCTCAGGTGGATGGTGGTGTTTGGTTTTACTGTCCAGTGGGATGTGCAGGTAGCCATACTCCCTTAAATATGCCTGAAGAAAAGGGAGGAATTAAAACAGCAGTACCAACATAACATCCACTAAAACTCCCTGTTTTGAAACAAAATAATGAACAGCATTTTGCAGTTTCCCTTCAGTGTTGTTAGGCAGCTTTAAACTGTCAAAATAACTGAAATATAATATTAAAACTGGATAAAGAGACTACATTTTGGACTTGATTAAAGTACTGCTTACAAGAAATACTCATGAATTGATAACAGGATAGACTTGTCAGCAATTTTCTCACCACCGCTTCTGTAAAGTCTTCCCTGCTCAGAGCGACAGACGAAGCCGAAGAAGCTGTCAGAAAAAGTAGAAGCACCGTTAACTCCAGCTTATAATCCATTTTCATGTTTCGGCCTTTTTTCATTAATAGGGAAAATAAAAAATGTTCCCAGGTCGATCTAAGCTCTGGATGTTTTTAAGCATCGCCGAATACTGAGGTTCCTTCAACATCCATCCTCTGAGCATCTGTCCGTCTCGGTCTCAGAGCTGGAGTTGGTGTCTTAGTTTGTGCATTCAGTTTTTATACCATCCAGTGTCTGTTCAGGAAACTCCCTCAAAGCCACATAATTAACCTTAAAGAGGAATGTGATGTGTCGACAACAAAGAACAAAACATATTTCAGACAAGCAGCAGGATCTCGCCTTCTTACACCATTGTTGAGACAAATTGGTCCCGAATAGTTTAAGAATAACTTCTGAGTCGTTTTGTTTGCGTCAAAGGAAGCATATAAAGTCATTATTAATTCTGTTACCAAGCAGATGATCTGCCCACCGTCTACAAAAGGTGATGACTTAAAACCTGTTATGTCATTGTGGTGCAAAAAAAACACTCTATAATTAAGCTGCAGTAGTTTGAAGGTAAATTATCTCGCAGACGACGTTAATTAATGTGACAGAAGTGCAGATATTTATATTTCTGGAACAATATTCCTCATGAATCTTTACATTGTTCGACTTCATGGTTACAGCTCTGAGAAGAAAACAACTAACCGCACTTCCTCCACGAAACAACAGCTAATTATACTGTTCACAATGCAGGCACACATTCAATGAAAAAAATAACTCCCCCATGAAACCAGTGCTACAAATCGTCTTCTGAAGGCAGACACAGAACGCCTCCTTTTCCGCCGAAACACTAAAATAAAGCTCGTAAAAAGTGAGCAGACAGATGCGCTTGGAAACTCACTTCCGCCGATGAGATTAAAAAAAGATCCTGTAAATGATTTTCAGACTTTATCAGAATAATGATGTTTTATCTTAAAGTAATGACTTAGCATCACAACATAATGAGGAGCTTCTTTCATAATGACTTATTAGTAGAACATAATGAGACATTTCCTCAAATTAATGGCCAAGTGTTGCAACAAAACCAGAAATTCTGTCAAAATATTGAGTTAGTGTCTCAAAATAAAGAGTATTTCAGGTTAAATTGTGTATGCTGCTCCAGAAAGACGTCAAAAAACATTAAATTAATGTGGAGTGTAACTAGTAGTGGCAATTTAAAGAGGGGGAATTTTCCGTGTTTCACATTGTAAGACATATATATATTTATAATGTTACAATGTTGGATGTCCAGACTAATCAGGGTGAAGTTTTAAATCTGTAGGTTAAAGTATGTTGGAGTAATCCCCAGGCTTCTCAGCTCAATCTGCTGTGAACGCCAGGTTTCACACAGTTTTTTCTACTGCTTTTTCTGACTTTGTGATGTCACAAAGTGACAGGTTTCGGAGAGCTGGCCAATCAGAACAAAGTGGGCTTTTCAGAGCTCACTGAGTCATTTCAGGCAGAGGCTGTATGAGGGCCTGCACAGAGCACCACTGTGAGAGTTTTCTTAACTGTAAATTATGCTAAGCTACTCCACAGGTACCACAGAGTGAAACATGAAGCTTGAAACAAGCACAACACCCCCCCTTTAACTGAAATCATAAAGTGCACACATTGCAGCAGTGCTGATATTCAGTACATCATGACTGCGCATGGGATATTGCTTTTATACAACAGTTACACAAGCAGCACATAGTAGTAAAAAGTATTAATCAACAGCAGATTATTTTTTGTTTCACCAACTCAACTAGTTCTCCAACTTAACCATAACTAGGCTGTTGTTGCGAAGCAACCCAAACATTCTCCTACACTGTGTGTCTACAAGTTACCACAGATCAGCTGTTTATCATGTACATTTATGTTTGTTTTAATTTATCATCAACCTGTGAAATAAGAGTCTGCTGTGTGATTCAGAGGCACCAGCTTGATTAATGTAGACATACACGCTCTGCTGTAATGTTAATAAACAGTATTCAGAACACCTGGCTGAGGCGGAGTGATACACACAGTGAAAAGTCCCAGTGATGTGGTTCATGGAATGCCTTTTGTCCAATCAGATTACTTGGTCTGAACTAACTGTTGTTTAGTCAGGTATAGTACATACTGTGTTAAATTAGTTATAGTGGCTATATATATAATCAGTTGAGTTAAGGGAAAGCCATTTTACATATGAAGTTTATTGTCCTCATCACAGAGAGTACTTCAAAAGCTGCTGATTAACATGTTCTGTGGTTCGGGAGGAACTTTCCAAAGTTTCAAAAAATTATGGCCCTGATGTCTGAGGGCTTTACTCCTCTGTGGAATTAAAATAAATCTGGATATTTTATGCTCTGCTGCTTTGATGTCCCCAAAGTCCCCAAACCTTATAAAAGTGCAACTTGCTGAAGGTTCCCTTTAAGTGGTGCCTGACAAGGGTCAACCCGGGGCAAAACATTCCCTCTTCGTCCTGCGAAAACCACCATGTTTCATTTCAGAGAAATGTGAAGAGGCATCCTACGCTTAACATTTATTGTTGTTTTTATAGATACATCAGGCTTTTTCTGTATCTGCCTAAAAATGTGTTCCTACTGAAGACAAAAATACTTAAAAACTGATTAAAAATCTTAAATCAAAAGCTCAGTTATTTCCTAAAACAGCTGGTCACTTCAGTGTCTATGAAACTTTACTCAAGCAAGAGTAAATATGGTAATTATTGGGGACTATTTTCAGCGGCGGATTATTACAAATGTCTTGCTGCCTTTTTGTGCCTCATTAAAGTGTTTTAATACTTTTTGGATGACAGTGGAGCTCTGCGGCACTGAGGATAAAAAATCTATCACTACACATAATACTTGTTGGCGGGATCTCCATCCATTATCTATACCGCTTATCCTGTTCAGGGCCGCGGGGGACTGGAGCCTATCCCAGCTGTCATTGGGCGAGAGGCGGGGTACACTCTGGACCGATCGCCAATGTGTCACAGGGCTGACACATTGAGACAGACAACCTTTCACACTCACATTCACACCTACGGGCAATTTGAGACTCACCAAGGAAACTAACGAGCATGTCTCTGGACTGAGGGAGGAAGCCGGAGTACCCGGTGGGAACCCAGGCATGCACGGGGAGAATCGCAGAAAGGCCCCACTTCGTCCAAACCGGGATTTGAACTAGGAGCCTTCTAGCTGTGAGGCGATGACACTAACCACTGCGCCCTTAAACATCCAATCACACCAAAATAAAGCGTTTTTTCTCAGACTTTATCTTCCAAAATGATTTCATTCAGGTAACTCACAGAGCTCCTGTTTACTCTTCTACTAAAAAGCAAAGTGACATGAACATTTTACGCAGCATGTAGTTTTAATTCACGTAATGACTGTATAGACAGCGCCTCAACATTAGTGCGACTACAAGAGTCCATCCAAACATCGACAAAGTGTTAATTCTCAGAGCAGACAAACTATATTCTCTTAAACAGAAAATATTTTTCATTTCATGTGTCAGTAATACCTGATGAAGCTATGAAAGGTAAAAAATGGAGAGGACAGACTCGCACGAAACGATCACAACGATGTCTTTAAAAGATATTTATAAATGAGTGGCCTGGCCAGTACAAGTGTTTGAGCAAGAGAATCTAGAAAACAGGCTCGGCAGTTCTGGAGATGAGTTGCCTGCTACTCGGACGTCCCGCCATTCTGTGGTTAAGAGTCGTGGGTCTGAGTTCTTGTCCAGAGTTCATGATGAATATCAAATAGGTAGAATGTGTTTAATGGAAGCTATGACCACAAAGCTGCAAAGGTCCTTTCCCTGTCTTTCAGTATGTTTAGTCTTCTTTCCGTTATTGCTTCAGGAATCGCACTCGAGCTGCTGTAACTCATCTCGTAAGGCCTGCAGTCGCCCCAGCTTTTCCAACTGATCCTTTGTCGGCTCTTTAATTTCCCCTGAGTCCACTTTCTGCTGCAAATCCTCAACTTGTCGCAGCTTCTTTTTCAGGTTTTTGATCTTCTTGGCCTTGTCAGCTGCTGCTGCTGAGGAATCATCAGTTGATGAGACAGATTCTGGCGCCGTCTTGTTTGAAGTCTCCCCGCCCTCTGAAATGGACACATTCTCCACGGCGTCGCTCACAGAGTCCACATCTGCATCTGCATCTGCATCTGCATCCCCGTCCTGGCCCTGGTGCTGCTGCTGTTTTCGCTTCTCTTTACGCTTCATGTTGCGTTTGGCGGATTTCGAGAGGCCGGCGGTCTCACTGTCCCCGCAGCCGGGGATCTTTTGCTGCTGCTTTGGTGGATCTGCCTCGGACTGGCTCATGCCGGGAGGCAGGTCTGGTTTGCTCTTAAAAAACTTCACGTACTTGTTTTCATATCTGAAACAGGAAGAAATAGAAACATGTGAGGATAAAATTGATAAAATTGCTTTCCACTTTGCTCAAAATATATCAGCCAAGTCAGAGCATCCCTGGTGCAATAAGACCAGGGTGTATATGTTCTGTGAGGGGATAAGAACTACACTTACACTGGTACTTCCTCCTGAGGGACATAACCATCCTTCACTCGCCGCGGCTTCCTCCATGTTCCATCAGGTCGCTGAGTGGCAGCAATGTATTTCCCTGAAGAGCAACAGGTGTAAATGAGAGAGAAGTGCAGATAATTCATCGCATGAATAACCCTGCAAATTTTTAGCCAGTGGACCCTGAAATGCAGTCTACTGGGGCCTGGGTGGACATTTATGGTGACAGAGAAGGTTAAAGGTTTGTTAAGATGACATTGACACACTCTTCTGCTTTTATGATTGCCCTGCAGGCAAAACTTTTATATTTTGAATTCAATGTTTTTTTAATGGGTTAAAAATGTAATAAAATCGAAAACTACAGATGAGAAATATCAGTGTCATGCAGGAATGCAAAACTGTGTTACGGGTAATACGGGTTTCACTTCTGTATAGAAACTCGTTTGAGTATATTGTGTCAAAGCATCATTACATATGACTCATGTAGTCCATGACTTTAAGCATCACTACGCCTTCAAAGATGACTTTAATCCAGTTTTGTAGCTTAACTAGAGGCTGAAGTGATTTACATGTAGGTGGGATAAGAAGAGAGGAGAATAGCTGAGATATAGCTACGCAACATGTCTACCTCATATCAAGTGATGAATTTTATTCTTGTCACAAAAAATTGTAACTCAATACAAAGTCTCATAAACATGGACCTATTAATTGGATGAACCCAAAGGGACTCTGGGTTTCCAGCACTCAATAAATACACACTTTTTTTATATGTAGGCTTTTTGGACAATGCATGCATTAATCATGTTATCGAAGCAATTCTGAACAAGAATATTGTATCATGATCTAGTAAATAACATGTAGGCCTCCTGGACATCCAATGAGACTGAAAATATAACATCAGTGAGGGGTTATAGTGGTCCGGCCTCAATCTTATAGGGCTGCTTGAAGTTTTGCAGACCACCAGATGTCACTGTGCTTCGAGGATCGAAGCTTTAAACTCTCTTTTTTTTGACAGAAGCACAAACCATTGTGGAGTGTATGTGACGACAGCTGAATAAATACTGCCTCATTTTAAAGGATTATTTTGGACAAAAAGCTTGGTGACCATTTTATTAGAACGTAATAAATTGTCAGTCACTTACAATTTCACAAATGTTAAGACTCTAAATCAGACTCTATGCGTTACATTAATGCACATTGGAGTTTTACTTTATATTGTCTGTACGCTACACTATTTTTAGTTTGATACTGTAAGCTTTTTGCACTCACCAATATCTTGCACATCTGTACAATTTTTAATTACACCTGTTGTGCCTTTTTTTGTGATCTTATTCTAGTCCAGTTATAATTGTTCTGCACCAAAACAAATACCTTGTATGTGTAAACCTACTTGGCAATAAACCCTGATTCTGTCTTTCAAATATTATTAAGAACCAATAAGCAAAATAACTATGGGACAATACTGCATTTTTACATATACATGCTGAAGTACCCTGAGTTACAAGTTGATGAGCAATAAAAAAACAGGCATTTGTAAATTGTTATTACACAAATAAACTATTTCGAAATTGGTCTTCCGGATAGAAAATGATACCTTACAATTCATATGAATATCCTACTTGTGATTTTCTAAGTCACTTTTTTCAGCAGTTAGCCACAGTTGAATGATTTCTGAACTGATCTTAATGTTCTACCTTCTTAATAAACAATACATGTCTGCATAACATGCCACACTAATTTAATTACTCACAAAATTTAGCTCATGTATGTTTTGTTTTTTTGCTGAGATTAAATTACATGATAAGTTTCATGAAAACACAACATAAGATTTTTAAATATCTATCAGTTTTGTCAAATGTTTCGTGAATAGTTTGTGTTCGCACGGTCCAGACAGAGCCACTTCAATCATAACATGAACTCACTGTCCATTCACAGGAGAAATTGCTAATGAGCGTTAGCTAGGTAATGTTAATGTGGCAGCTGTCAGGTATTTACATAAAAAGGCCAATCAATACACTTAAAATCATATTTTTCATATGAAACAAAGGAAATGTGTTCCTTTCAGCAGTATACATACTACACGTTATTTTCACATTGATAGCCACTGAGGTGCGCAAGCCACAAGCTAACTAGCAATAGTGCATTAGCCGTTTCAGCTAACACTGCTAGCTAAGTAGTGCTAGCAAGCTAAGTGCAAAACAAAACATTTCAATAAAAACTACAGGTATTGCCTATGATCCCTATTTGCGGATAAAAATTAGGGCTTACGGCCTTGATTCTAGCCTCTGTGTTTAATGGAGATGACTTTTTTTGTTGAGACAAAGGTCTGGCACATGCATCAGCCTTACCAGATTCATCTGTGACATAGGGGGTTGCCATTTTGGTGTAACGTGTTGCTCCGCTCCCCTCACTCAGTCGGTCGGTTTTGGAGTCTCCAAACGTCCCCTCACTCACTTCGAGCCCGCACAACAGAAAAATACAACTTTCTCAACGTGTGCTTTACTCGAGGTAAGAGCTAACATGGCAGCTTCTACGGACGGCTATTAGAGGGAAGGCTGTCTGTCTGCGGCGCGGGACAGCTAATGCTAAACAACTGTGTATGTAAACGGGCCACGCAAGGCGGCAAACCGAGCGAACCCTTCTTTTTCTTCTTCTTCGGAAATGACGACGTGGATCACGACGGGTTGCCAAGTTTGAAGACTAAATGGGTATTTTAACACTTGATGCAAGAGCTTTTTGAACAAACAAATCAGGATGAATGTATCCTAAATGTAATGCAGTCCAGTCCACACAATTATAACCTAAATTCGGAAACGTATAATTTAACTAACCAATATCCTTAAATGTCACCAAAATCTCACGACTATAAGCTTTGTCAGGACAGATGTTCTGGATGTTATGGCTTATACCGAACTGTTTTAGATTTTGTGTACCTAAAAAGTGCCCAATGAGTGTATTATGTTATTCATTATTTTGTACATTCATTACTTGTATGTATGTAAGAGTAAAATGTTTATATTTACTTTGTTGTGCTTTTCTGCCCTTTCTGTAAGTCTCTTTCTGTTGCCTGTAAGTTTTGAGAGAAACAAAATATCTCAAAGTCAAAATAATTGTTTGTGCACACATTTTTGAGTCTGAGTCAGATCCAGTATTTTTTATCCAATTTAGGAGACCTCAATGATGTAAAAGCAAATAGAAAATGGAATAGAAAGCAACATATTAATAAAAATAGTTTCAGGTCACTTTTAGTCTTAACCTTAAGAGTGGTGTACAATTATTCTTCAACTGTCTTTAAAAAATGCTGTTAAAGCTGTCACTTTTGAATGCAGACAGAATAATATTTACCTTTTTCTTCCAAAATGAAACCTAAGTGAAAAGTACAGAGTGGGCGTTAAAGATAAACACAGCAGAGGGTACAAAGGGTTCAGTCCTCATCTGATGCTCTTCATTTCTTTCTTGTTCCTCCCTGTTAAAGGCTTTTTTGGGGGGAGGGAGTTTGGTAAGTCTGTTCTTGCGTTACATGCATGATTAATTAGAATTTGAAATTGATTTAACCTTATATACATTTTTTTTTTTTTAAGTCTACAGCCTTTTCTGGCAGAGACTGGGAACCTCATTGAAACGTAACCTTTCTAGTCCGCAACTATTGTAGTTTGAGTTTCATTTAGAAGTCAGTAATTGGATAAAGGTGAGTTTATCTTATTTTTCTGCTTCAGGCTCATATGACTACTAAAAAAATGTATATATAGCATTATATTTTAGGGGGAAAAAATAGCCCCATATGCTTAAAGATATGCAAGCAAATGCATTGTTAAATATTTCATAGGGAAGACTTTTAATGAACACAATAGTTTCCTTGATGTTCAAAAATCCTGTGACCCGTTTGAGAGTTCCTGTGTGATTTTTCATGTCATCCGAAATATCAAAGTTGTACTTTTAGATAATTGCTGAAAGTATGTCCGTTCCAGTTTTCAAGACTTTAGACAGATCAGAACAAATGTGGCAATTTTCCTTGGTCATACTTAGATCGCCTTTTGGCACAAATGGGTTAAAAGGGGGGTTATTTTCGTCTAACCTGGCAACCCCGGAGGAGTCTGGTCTAGGAAAATACTGCCCACAGCAGACTACTTGGCAGTAAAGAAGGCTGGTGGTTGGAGCTGCGGTAACCCGTTTCCAGAATCTACTGCTCAGTTTTCTTGCCAGCACCAAGTACGTATTTAATATTATTTAGCCGCTAGCACAGTGAGCTAATCACTGCTCTAAAACTAATATTTGAACATTATAATAGCTGTTTAATTTGCTAACTAAAAGAGGGCTAGCCTTACAACAGAGCATTGAATAAGAAAAGCCAGGCAGCTAGCTAGCTTAGGCTGCATTCAAAGGTCCATCCTAAAAGAAGGCGTTTATACTTCATGCAACATTAAGTCGTCGTCACTGTTGTTTGATAATTTATTAACGTTGAGGGCAAATTATTGCGGTCAGTTATACGGAATACTGCACAGCTAATCACATAACGTTATATTAGGTAATGTTAGCGAGCTAACTAACGTAAACGTAACCTCCGGACTTCAGCCAAATATGTGAAATAATGAGCTGATTTGAAACCAGAGACCCTGTCGTGCAAAAAGAATGAAAGCTAAAGGTTGTAATTAAAAGTTGTATGAGCTAACATTTTCAAACAGTCATGTTTCATAATTAATTCACACCGCTCAGCAGAGAGGTTTAGTTAGCTCACATTATCACGTTATTATCAAGTTGGCTATTTGATGGACAGTGTTAGTGTTAGTCGTGAAGATCTTGACCTAAAATCCAAAATGATTTTACCTGACATTGATGGAAACGTTGTTCACTTGCATGTGTTTTAAACATTTAATTATTGCATTAAAAAAAGGGGCATATTTTCAATTCTAGGGCACTGAATTTGAATAAGTATAAGGGGTGGGAATTAACAGTGACCACACGATTCAATGCAATTACGATTATAAGGCCTACGATTCGATTATTAAACGATTCTCGGTGCATTACACTTTTTTATTCGATCCCATTCAATACATTCTGATCAGAATTATTTTTACACCAATTCACGTAACATTGTAAAATATTGTTGTTACATTTAATGGTTAAAAACTAGGTCATAGAATTACCTTCATTTACTGACTGTGAAGCCCCTTTCCCACTGGTCAAAAAACCCGCTAACACCTGGCTTTTTTGCTTAGTGGGAAAGGTAACAATCGGCATTCAGACTCGGGTCAAATGACTCTGCAGTAGACCCAGGTAATTATGGCCTCAGTAAAATCTTCACTGTTCATCTTTACTAACCCTGTCTCAGGCACGTTTGTGACGTCAGACATTGACGCAGCAGAAAAGAATCCAAGAGGAGTATACTCCACTGGCTATGGAGCAGAGACAATCGGCATTTATTAGCGGGTCTTCCTGGGTCTGTAAAACCTGTGTCAACGCGCTAATTTTGGTGGGGAAGGGGTATGAGAGGGTTTAAATTGACACACGACACCAGCAAAAGTAACAGATTCAAAGCCCGGAAAAGTGGAAAGAAAATCGATTATAGAATTTTGTGCACTGATGCAGAATCACAAAAGAAAGAATCCTGATTACTACGATTGTCGATTCTTTCTCCCACCCTTAATAAGAATATCATCTAAGATAGAGCTTGACGATGCTAGATAAACGGCTGCAGGAAATGACATGGATCTCCATCTCTGTCTGATAAGCCAGTCTTAATTTAATAGAAACTGTTATTTATAGATTTTCTAGCCCAGATCAAGGAGAGCACAATGTTTAAAAGTTTAAAAACTATGCACACAGAGACAGTAAAAGAATATATAATTAATTTGGCAGTGTTGATAGAAATATTTCTTAGAATAGGACATATTGACCTGTAGCCTCCTTTGACTGTACGAGGCCTTTTACTGTGAGAGAAGTGTGTGCTGGTTTCCTCTTTCATGTGTTACACACAACCTCCTTCTTTTTAAACTTTCTACTTCTTCAAATTTAAAATAAAGTCTCACAGTCTTATTTGAGAGCTGCTGAGTTTGCACTTCTTCCTCTTTGCGTCACTCAACACAAGTGCACCTGGCTCTCTTGCAGATTCGAGCACCATCCCTCTTGATAAACATTAATGCATCCTCCTGGTGTTTGTGCGAGTGCCCTGTTGCAGTGTCACTTGTTGATTTTGCTTATGTGAGTTTGACGTCTGCAAAAGGTGTGGTGGAACCAGGACCGTGACATGCCTTAGTGCTACTCATGAGGGTGTGGGTTTGTACGGCTTTTAGGTTTCCTTTTCTAGAGAACAGGGTCAGGAAAAGAAACCAAGGAGAGGAAAAACAGCTGCTGGCCATTAAAAACCAGTCCAGATTGCTGTAGGTCCGGTTGACACATTTTTAAGACTAGAGGGTCATAAATGAAGTCGACTCAGTTTTGGCAGTAGTCTAGAGAGCTGTATCAGTAGAGTATTGACGAGTCAGCAGGGTGATGGCATTGTTTCCAAGACGAGCTCAGTTTTTTGTTTTTTTATAGAATTGCAGATGTTACTTTCTCCTTCGACAAAGTGTGGAAACACCATAAATCCTCTTTTATTGTGGCGTTCAGTTACCACAAAAGTATTTCTGCTTGTAAATACAATTAAATGCAGATTTAAAGGGCAATTCTGGTATTTATTTTTTATAACCGAGCCCTATTTTATACATATTTAGCGGCAAAATGACCAGCAGCGGATCAACCAGCAGCTGCAAAAAGGGCTGCATTGGCTGCAACAAAATACTGAGTGGGATTTTTCTCTTGACAGGTTCTGAACACTTAACCTTGCTCAAGTGCACACATCAGCTGGGGGTGGTGCTCTTGCTGCTCCGACCTTGTTGGCAATGTTTGCTGGTTCACTTTCATCCGTGTCACAAAAGTTCTCCCCGTCGGTCATGGACATGGCTTTCACTGTACGCCTCTTCTCTGCGAGTTTCCGTCTCTTGTCTGTTCTTGTCTTTCACATTTTCATCATTTTTACATCTGTTTTGCGTGATACACTGATGGATCTGTTTAGGTTGAAATGGGCCTTGATGTTGGAAAGATGGCTCACAATGATTCCAAATTAAAGTTATCCTCCTTAAATGCATTAAAGCTAAGATTAAAAATAAACACTCAAGTTTACCTAACTACATTCAAAAGTATTGCTACTTCTTTACTTCCCATAACTGCGTGTCAGATAAGTGTGAATAGGAAATGCATAAAAGGACCTACCTAAGCAAGCAGCCTACTTGTACTTACACTAGTGTGACTTCTAGTAAACTCTCTCTGGTGCCATTTTGCAGTTTTCTTCACAGTTGTGAAAATTAAAAGCAACTGCGTCCAAAGGCACACAGTCAAAAATCTTAATCTCACTTACGATGTTGACTGCTTTTACAACCACTTGTGCCATCAGTCAAAAGTTTGGCTGAAAGAAAATCCAAAATATTTGCAGTAGTTCTCAATCATGCCTATTAACAACATGTCGGTGTGTGAAATTCTTGGATCCACAGTCATCCAAAGAGCTCCGACCGTGAAGGCATTGCGGATATTCAGCTTAGCCCTCGTAACATTATTATCACTCGCCCCTCCTGCTGAGAACTGAGAAAAGGGAAATACCCTTTAAAGATGTGCTTCTCTGCGCTCCTTCTAACTTTTCTTCCTCCAAACTAAACGCAGTGTTTCTGCCAAGGACAATATCAACTGCAGATTTTTCTGCGAATGCTCCGCCAGACAGACAATAACTTACTGAAATCTGTTTTTCATTTATAATTTAAAGCCAGAGGAAACAGATTTCAGCTGATTTATATTCATATTTCCAGATCTAACAGAAGTGGAGATTTGGTGGCAGTGGATTTTGCTTCATACAGCACCCATATGTTTCGTTGTATGTTTCCAGCATCCTGGCACCATGGCACAACAATCCTTAAATCTCTGGTTCTTGTAACACATTTTTCTCCCTCCCTCCCTGCAGATCATCTTGGTGGAGAAACAGGAGGAAACCTGAATCTTTGCCTAAATGGTGGAGACCTGATCTGAACCACATTCTTCCAACCTTCCTGCCAGCTAGTTGAGAGCCTTTCTGGCGTCTTTTCTTACTGGAAAAACTCAAAGTGAAAGTCACCAAAGGAGGAGCCCTTATTTGAACACCGGCTTAAACTTACTTGAAGGGTTATTACTTGAGGAAGTACACGGCCGAGCATTTCCCTGACGCCTCTGTGTGACAGCATGGCAAAGAAGAACAGCCAGAGGGGTGAGTGTTCACTTTATTAACAGCTTTTAAAGAAAGTAGCACATTAAAAATCTATTTTTAGTGTAAATATTTCGTGTTCAAACACACATTTCCGCCGTAAATAAAAGAATAGTCCTACAAATTAGCTTGCATTTTAACAGCTAGCAGAATGTCTGTGTGTGTCTGCTCTCAGGATGGCTTTATTTGAACCCTGAATCTGAATAGTTAAGTGAGAAAATACTGCAGACATTAACCTACTTTCATGCACGAGAAAAACAACTTTTACAAGCCACCCATATTTTCTTCTTTCCTGTCTTGTCTTTAAAAGGCTGTCAATTAACTCCGGACTTTGCTCCGAGGCTTCACACTCAGCTGTTGCCTTTTGTTTATCAATTTCAAAAAAGAAATCTATTCTGCGTGTGATAACAGAAACTCTGAGGTCTTCCACGAGCCTTCACTAGATGTTAGTCATTAATATCAGATGCAGATTGCAGACTGTTAAGGCTTTTGTCTTTTCACAAGTCCCTGCTGCTTGTGCTGGAAACTGAAGTGGCTGTGTGCTTAAATGTCTAATAGTACAATGATCAGTGAGGCTGACATTGACATTTTCTTATCGTGTCGTGTTATTTTTCATTCAAATGATGCCCACATTAAACAAATCAAATCAGTTTTCATCTTATCTGATCAGTAGAAAGTGTGTTTAAATTCACGGCTGCTTTCGTTGCCTGCTTTTTGCTTGAGACAAGGAAAATGGCTTCACAGGCTGAAGTCTGCCACTGCAGTGGGATTATGATAACGTGGCCGAGTAGTCTTTCCAGGAAATCTCTGCGCAGATGTCTGGTGGTTGTTTTGTTTTGCAAATGATGTGCTACAGGGGTTTTGCAAATGTGATCGAGTCCTGCGCTGAGCAGGACAGTGGAGTTCAGCTCTGTTGGTTTTATTTCCCCCCAGATACGTCTGGAGTCGTGTTTGACACTCGCTCAAAGATGGTGATGTCCCAGGGAGGAACAGCTGAGAGGATGAAGGAGAAGGTAAGAGATACACACACGAGTGAGTGACTCAGAGAGCCTGCAGGTTCCTAGTGGGTTACATTTGAAAATGACAAAATATGTGTAATATCAAGGGCTTCTAATCTGCTCGCTAAGTTAAACATTTCCATGCTGTGTTGGTGGATTTGTTCCTGAGCGCTGACATTCAGTTCCCTTACTTCTGGGCTCTGCACAGCCGTTTCTCAGTGGGCTGTTTTCTTGGCAACAGAAACACGAGAGGGCAAGTTTTCAGAGCATGAGCAACAGTTACAGCAATGCTAAAGGGAAAAAAAGGACTTTTGATGGTTATTCCTGCTTTGATGGCAGTTAATCGAAGCTGTTCTTCTATAATGGAGCAGATTAAGGATGAAGAGACGGCACAGATCATCACTGTGGTGTCGCAATGTTTTTATGAAAGGTTACTCGGGTTTTTGTTTCTTACTATATGTTTTTGTGGTGTAGACATGCTGGAAACCACATTTTGAGTTGCATTGAACCTAAGTGGCAGGAAGAATAAGTGCTAAATTGCTCACAAATACATTGTGATTTATGCACAGGTGTCCCCAAATATTAATAAATAAATAAATAGATACAAATGTAAAAATGTTTTTGCATCAGAGTTATGAGACTCTTTTTTTCCCCATGAGTCTTATTTTGATGTCCAGTCAGTGTTCATGGTAAATGTAGTCAATTGAAGCAATATCTCCCTCAGTGCGTGCTACACTCACAGAGGAAGCTGAGTGCCTCCACTCGCAGGGCTGTGCTGCCAGCTCCTACATGTACCAGTCTGCATTGCATGCAAGCAGCCTCGGCCTCGCTCCGCTGCATTTCTTAGGCATTCAACTCTGACTCAGAAAAACACGTCTGAATAACAAGTCAGCAAAAACGCTGTACACTGTCCATGATATCCTCTGCGTTCACATGTTGGGAGGATGTGTCTGTGCAGGTTCGCAGTCATCCAGGTCATAATTCTAAGCTTAATCCAAAAGGCAACTGGACTTGGTTCAGATGTGAAGATGTTCATACTGTAGATCCGTTTGTAGTGACACAAAAGAAGGCGGGGACTACAAATACAAGCCGAAGTAGCCTGTAGCTCTTTTGGGTCACCATGAACAGAGCGCAGGAGTGCAGGAGGAGCAACAGATTTTGCAGCTGCGCTCCAAAAACACGAAGAAAATCTGCTCTACATTTTTCATACTATTGACCTGACCTTGATAAAGTTCATTTTGAAAATGAGCCAACAACCCTTGAATAATATTTGTGTGTTTCCTCATTTGTAGAGCACAAATAAGAGCTGGAGTACATTGCTCTGCCCTTTAGCCAAATGTTAATTAAATCAATTAAAAATCCAAAAACGCATTGTAGTGAACTTAGTGTAAATGTTGAGTCACTTGGATGTTTGACATGATGTTGAAACCTGTTCCTGTTGTACTCTGTGCTTCCCTTGTTCTACAGATCAGCGCTGTCAGGGCGGTCGTCCCCAACAAGAGCAACAACGAGATTGTGCTGGTGTTACAGCATTATGAGAACAGTGTGGACAAGGCCGTCCAAGCTTTCTTAGAAGGTATGAGGACGTCGTTGTTCGGCCCTCAAAGCTTCCTTTTAACGTCATAAGGTCCTGTCGTTACATGATGTCCCATAGAACGAGTAGTGTTGCATTTTTAAGAGCAATTAGGACTTACAAATGCTAATCACACCATATAAAAGAATCAAGACTAGTATAGCTAGTATTATGTGACACTCCTTCTCTGCTTGATTCCTCAAGTATTTCCATGAGGCCTTTAAGTTTTAACATTTATTTTAAGCACAACTTTGTTACTTTACTGCATTTTACTCCGACTTCCGTCCTGGCATGCAGTCCACGTTTCTTGTGCTGACCTTGACGACAGCTTTTTTTTTCATGCGTGTCATGCTTTGCATTCACAAGTCTGAGCATCATTTGCATGCCTCTTTAGTTTCACAAGTTTAATAATAGAACCGGGAGGTTGTCCCCGCACGTCACGCTGCTTTGTTCCTTTTTTTAGGTGTATCTAAACATCGCCTCAGGGCAGTCAGATTTTCAAATAGGTATTACAAGATTTTTTGTCTGTCGTGTGTCACTGCATACTTGCGTCATCACCGTTTGCTTTACGCCTCAGGCAGCGCAGTCGAGATCCTGAAGGAGTGGAATGTGACCGGCAAAAAGAAGGTGAGAACCAGAATACCTGCAACTTGAGTGCATTTTTGTTGACTAAGCATTGAGTTATTTAAGCTGTAAAGGTGTCCATCATTATTGTTAAGCTTTGGATTAAAGCAGGGAAGGCTTAAGGATTATTTCAGCTTTAGCTCGAATCAAAGCTTTTCTGTCCCTGTTATTTGGTCACAGCAGTGATTAGTTTAGAGATAATGAACAAAAGGAATTTGAACAAAGAGCTTTGACATTGATATCTCCATGTCCAGCCCAAGAAGAAAAAGAAGCCCAAGCCTCAGGCTGAGGCCGAGGCCTCGGCAGAGCCTGCTCCACCTGAGGCTGCGTCGCCCGAGGAGGGCAAGGATGAGATGAACGGCTTTCATGCCAACGGATCAGTCATGGACGGAGAGTCACTCGATTCTCTGAGTGAACAGTTGGACTCTGCCTCCCTGGATGCAGCCGAGCTGGACTCTGAACCCGCTACATCCGAAACCACCGGTAATCACAGCTCTGATAAATGATGAAGGCAGAAGAAAGAAAGGGGCTTAAGTCTTAGTCAGCTCTGATTACCATTAAAAAATAGATACGAGCTGCTCTGTAGTCTCTGAAGCTGCACCAGAGAAGTCTTGAACTGTGTGTTTTGAGGGCAAAAATTCTAATCTTTGTTTAATTAATGAGTCAACATTCTTTATTGAAATGTTACGTAGCCGACCGACGTCTATACCAGCTCTACTTTGAAGGCAGCTGTGGGGAAAGTTACTTTGGAGACCGCTGAATTTACTTGTTGTCATCGGTCTTCTCGTAGGTCCAGAAGCAGAAAGTGTTGGTAGCGCCCCGAGTCCTGCCTTACCACAAGGAGGGAGGAATCACCAGGGTCCCAGAGGCAACAAGAACCGCCACAGGACATTCTCTAACTCACAATCATCCAGTTCCTCATTAGCACTGACCATTGATGAGCAAGGATCATCAGGAGTCAAGAAGATGGGTAAGAACCTCTTACCTCCAAAGTTGTCCTGCATTGTATATAGATTTTCTTCATGACTGATGATGCATGTGTGTGTCGACCTTTCAGCTCCAAACATCGACCGCTCCGTGA
The DNA here is from genome assembly GCF_022749685.1 of Semicossyphus pulcher. Taxonomy (NCBI): domain Eukaryota; kingdom Metazoa; phylum Chordata; class Actinopteri; order Labriformes; family Labridae; genus Semicossyphus; species Semicossyphus pulcher. Next base: position 26,049,358 of record NW_027211637.1, read on the forward strand.
AGGACCTGCAGAGATGCACTGCCTCGCTGACCCGCTACAGGATGGTGGTCAAGGAGGAGATGGACTCCTCCATCAAGAGGATGAAGCAGACGTTTGCTGATCTCCAGAGCTGGTGAGTTAACTTCTTTACCGTCGCTGCTCAGTGCTGGTTGAATCTTAAGGTGATAAATGTTTTAAAGTGAGGTGGGACAAAACAACTTGAAGGACTTTTGCACTTGAGAAATGTTCCCAGCTGCATTTATCTCCAGTATGATAGTTAAAGGTGCTAAAAAAGTTCAGGGGTTGTACTTAGGGGCTTAAAGACTTTAGAGGTGAGGTCTGCAGGGCTGACGATCACTGATTCACTCACAGTAGACTACAACAAACAGGAACTCCAGCACCATTAGGGCAGGTGACGAAACATTTTATTGTGTACTGACATTTAAAACCCATAGTTCCCAGAACATTAAGTCACAGGAAATACTTTTGAAGGAACTAAAAGCCAGTTGTTGTCTGCGTTTAAACCACAGTCTCATTTGATAAGATTATGAAATCTAGTGTTGACGTGTAAAAAAGCAAATAAGAGACTTAATTGAGACGCTTGTCCTTGCATTACAAATAAACGTAAGTTCCTTTAAAGGCTCCCATGCCCTGGAAAAAGTTCCTGTGGTGGAAACCAGGTTGCTGAGAGCTACAAGCAGTTGAGAATACTAGCAGGGAGAAGAGGATTAAAGAGAGAATTAAGCACTGTATATATCTCTTCTTCTTACATAACTTTTATTAGAGTCACACAACATATATCAGCGTCTTTTTTGTTTGTCTGATTTGCCTAATCGCCACATTATGATGCCGCAGAATCAGAGCAGGAACCCAAAAGAGCCGTTCAGCTCCTGTGTTTCGTTTCTCTGTGCGGCTGTATACGTGCCATGATATTATCTCTATAGCTGCACTTTTACTGAAGCCACCTGGGTGTTGTTGCTTTTTTATAGGTTATGAGGCCGAGTCAAAGGGCATTTTTCTCACCTGTGTCCTACTTGATGACACTGGGACACTTTACATAATAGGAAACAGTTATATGTGTCGAACCTTTTATAGAGCCTGTGATGTGACAAGATAACCATTTAAGACTCATTAAACACTATTAAATCCATTAAAACAAACTGAAGATAGAGTCAGTGTGTTCAAACAGACTGTAAGCTAGCAATAGGCCGTACTGTACATGTTACTATTACCTCAAAGCAAGCACAGAGCAGAGGGCAGAGTTCATCTTCTTGTGCTTGTTCCCTGATTAGATGACAGCCTTCATAGATACTACGAGCAGACGTAAGAGAAAGTCCAGGTTCACCTCTCTGAGCAGCAACGGTCAGTTTAGGGAAGATAACTCAGCAGGATGAGACTTTGACCAATTTGGTAATTGTGGTGAGGATGCTAGCTGCCCACTAGTTGATTGTAGATAGCTGCAGGTTAGCATCAAAGCTTTCACGCTATGCTCGGGAGGATATGAGCATTTTCTGTCACGATTATCTTGGCCAGTAAAATTGTGATTCATGATGATATCCCAATGATCATTGCGATATGTTTTAAACTCTTAAAATGCTCAAAGAAGGATTGGAATTACTTAACCTAACATTCTGTGAAAGAAAAAAGTGTCTGTAAACTATATAAATAGGGGTGGGACAAAATATGAATTAGGGATGCACGATATTATCGGCACGTTATCGGTATCGGCCGATATCGGCTTAAAAATGAACGTTATCGGATATCGGCCAACACTCCAATATCCGCCGATATAATTAACTGATAAAATAATGGGCTGCTGAATACTTGATTAAATGTCCGACCTCGGCGCAATGTCCCCGGCGCGAAGAAGACCTGCGCGGCGCAGCGTGATGACGTCACGTGTGTCTACCTGCAGCATGACAGAGTTAGAAGCCAAAATGTCCGTGGTGTGGAAGTTTTTCAAAGTGTCTGAAATAGATAGAAAACTGCTATTTGCAATGACTGCTCAGCTTCGGTGACGCGAGGAGGAGCCAAGGCAAAGTCTTTCAACACTACAAACTTGATTAACCATCTCAAGACCCGTCACCCCGACCGTTGTAACACATGTGATAAGAGTATCACCATTATACTGTACGCTAATTCCAATACAGAAGAGAGTTGATGATCTCTGCAATTAGGTGTGCGGGAAAAAAATATCGGTATCGGTAATCGGCTAAATGAGTTGTAAAATATCGGCATATCGGATATCGGCAAAAAGTCCAATATCGTGCATCCCTTATATGGATACGGCAATATATCGTCACCCTGACTCGTGCAATATAATTATCGATAGGTTGGCGGCAAATATCCATAAATAAATGCCACTCCAAACAGATTTCCCTGCAATTTTGACTCATCACATATCATGATGTGTCATTCTATAATTTTCTTGCAATATAGCAGTTACTGCAGAATTGCTGTATCATGATATTATGGTTACCGTGGCCCATGTATCGCTTATTGTATCATGAGTTACCCTGCGATCCCCGCCCCTTTACATAAATGTCATGTACTGTAATTAAACTTTGGTTTAAGAATCTTAATAGTTTGAATCAAACTAGTTTATAATTCGTGAAATGTGTTTATTTACTTTTTTTGGTAAAGAATTTGTCTTTCATTCGTTGAGACTGAGAACAAAATGGGATCTCGTCTTGAGTGAAATATATTCAGCGAATGAGGTTAACATTTTTTATTCCTCTGGATAGTCATTGAAATGAGTGAATACAGCATCAATCACAGGCCACATGAATTAGAAGCATTTGTCTAAATATTGGATCACACCCACAGCTGTAACACTGTGCTTTGTTTTAAAGGTTAGGTAACCACTGTCCCTGTCAACTTTAACTGAGCCCACAATCAAATATTAGACTGACTTTATGAATCATTTCATGTTCAGAATTCGGTGCAGGAGTCAATTTAGCATTTAGCCAAGTATTGTTAGGTGACGCCATTGATGTAGTAGCTTGTAATTAGCGCGGCATTAAGCAATGTAGGTGAATGAACACGTCGTTTGTGATTTTAATAGGGGTGTAACTGTACACAAAGCTACTGGTACAGTATGAACCCAGGTTTTTGCGTCACGGTTCGTTAGGTCATCGGTACAGCGAGGAAGCAAAGTTATATTTCTCACAAATAACATTGATGTCATTTATTGTGGGAGATTTAAACACTTATCAGAAGCTCATTTTAAGCACTCAAATCCTTGCATATAGAAAAGGGGTGGGGATCGCAGGGTCACTCACGATATGATGCACGACAATTGATATATTGCACGATCCGCTCACATCGCCCTCATTCATGTCACCGCGAGGAGTCATGAAATAGTGACGTGGTGAGTCGAAATCGGGAAATGTTAGACCGCTGTATCTTAACAAATTAAAATACCAATTGCACGAGTCAGGACGACGATACTATTTTGTCCCACCCCTAATATAGAAAGAGAAATGCACGTTAAGGCACCAGTTCTTTCACCACATGCTTACATCCTGTGTCATCCAGTCAAAGCTCACTCTGTAGGCGTGTAACCGATCCTGTTACAGCCCTGGTTTTGAATGATTTAAAGTAAGCTTTGTCGAGAGATAAAGCTGCGTGCAAGCTTCCATTATGAGAAGCAGTCGCAGTGCATGCAGAGGTTGTTTTGCTTTCATCTTAACTAGTTAACAATGGCTAACTATTGTCTGGAAAAAAAGAGTAATTCACTGTGCAAACAAAGCCCGGCAACTTCTACGGTGGAAGGTTTTCTTGCATGTTACACATCCCATGAGTTGACACCGTGAATCAATCAACCATCACTCTCTGTCCGCTGCTGCTGTGACTTGTGCAGGTTGAGCACTTTGTGGTTTTAAAGAAGTTAAGAGGCAGATTGTTTCGGTAGTGTTTAACACCTATTGCTCCCATGAGGCTCTGACTCTCACATTTCTGTCTAAGGCTAATGAAAGAATCTTTGTGTGATGGTTAATAAGTTGTAAGGCGGTCATTCTTTTACCACCAGCACAGAGATATTTTAGATATTGGATGGAGGTAAACATGGAAATATATTTACTGAGGATAGGTGGAACTTTTTATCCTGGAATTAATGAACCAGCAAAGAAGCTTTGAGTATCTGAATAATCAATCAAACATTGATAGTATTTAATAATGAACAATCAAAGTTTGTCATGGGTGTAGCCTTAGTCATACCAATGGCTGGCATCCAGCTGTCAAACATAGAGCGTGGTTATCCACATAACTTGTGCGTATATACTGTTCAGATGTTTTTTGTTTAATGCCGCAGTTGGTTGAATAATGAGTCATCCAACAGTATAAAGGCGGAAGTGTTCATACAAGAGAACCAAGAACAACGCCGGGCTGTGGACTGATTTTGCCGAATTGGTTTTATTGGACGTAATCTGCCATCTTGAAACACAGCTCTCTTAATACGCCATGTCCACTTTGTAGTCCTTCAAGTTACCGGTGCTGTAGTTGAGCTCAGCCTACAGTAGCATTGATTGTTGTGAGGGTGGCGGCTGCACTGGCGATCATGATGCCGCATGTCTGTGACGAAGCTTTAGCTAGATTATAGCACCATCATCTGGGTAAAATACCATAACACAATAAAATACCTCTCTCTGCATTTTATACTGGTATATTGGCTGCACTGGTATACAGGACGCAGCCCATGTTTTAGATGGGAAAAAAAAGTATTTAAAGTCTGTCTCATGCACCAGGTTTTACAGTGATCCAAATGTTAATGCATATTACAATAAGCACAATATCCAAATCATCAAAGCAACAATAATTGGACATGGGTAAAATTTGTGACAACTGTATTAAGCACAACTTAGTAGAGATAGACCGATATGGTTTTTTCAGGGCCGATACCGATTATTAGTAGTCAAGGAGGCCGATAACGAATATTTGGAGCCGATATTCATTTGCAGTAAAAGTGAAAATATTGGTGTCAAAATTTTGAATGATACAAACTCCAACACTTAACTTTGTTTAAATGCCTTTAAGCATATGTTTATTAAACAAACAAACAAAAAGCGCAGGGAGTTCCCAGGGTCAGCAGCATCTCTTATAAAGTTAAGTGAAAATGTAATAAGTAAAAAGTTAATAAGACAAAGTTAAATAAAATTTGCAAAGAAATGAACTTTTTCTCCTCTCCGCCGTGTGTGAGCACTCTGCACCCTTATCGGCCGTCGGATAAAAAAAAAAAAGGCTGATGCCGATAATCGGCCCGGCCGATAATCGGTCGATCCCTACAACTTAGTAACAGGAAGTGATTCCGAGATGCCAACAAGTCTTGCTCTCCAGATGTAACAGTTGTGATTGTTCGGGGTACAAATAAAACCATCATCAAGAGTATTTTCACTGAAAATGTCTATTGTAATTTAAACGTGATAAATTGAGTTAATCATAAATCCCATAGTGATAGTAAAATAATTCAAAATAGACTTTTCTTTATGGTGCTGCCCTATTTCATGGTCCCCGTCTGTCCCAAATTGCTACACTTGAGGGCGGGGTGAAAAGCCTGCTGACGTCCCCTCCCTGTGGCTGCAGTTGCGATGCCATAAATACCAAACATTTTCAGTCTCTTTAAAGGCATTTGTGATGTTTGTTTGGACTTGATTTTTCACAAAAGAGGCGATGGAAGTAGCTGTAGAATGAATACTATGTGTATACTTTCTGCTATTTCACCTTTCTGCACACCTTTTCTGTGTAAAGGTGAAGGATTGTGTTTGAGGACAAATGTCATGTCAAACATCATCTGTTCCCTGATAAAAGTTAGCCCTGTATATATATTAAATCATTCATCATGAACGTCCACGTCTGCTTGCTGGCCGTATTTCAATTCTTTCTGTGTTAGCGCCACAAACTGGAGTAAAGCAGGGACCTATTATTCAACACATGGCTCTATAGTGCTACTAGTGGTCAATAACCCCACAGGGTACAGGCCCAGTATTAATTATGACTTTGGAAATCAGGCTGCCTGCTTGAAGGAACTGTTTTTATTTTCATAATTCACATAGTAATTCCACTTTTTTGAAGCTGCTGAGAAATTAATCTGTGGTTTATTTACAACATTACCCTTGCGGTTATCAGTAATCATGTTGTAATCACGAGCTAATCTAAGGCACAAGACAAGGGAGACCTGCTAATGCAACAAGCTACAACACTTACTCTCACGTGCTAATGATTTTAACTGCTGCACAAGCTGTATTGCACTTGCTGTTTTGCTTTGTCATTCAGTGACTCTGCGGTATTTCAGTGTGCAGCTGCCTCTGTGTTTAATGTTATTGGAGCGATTCTTAATCTCAGTGCAAAGTCAGCATTCACAACATTTCCTCTTATCTCGGAGAGTAAAGAAAAATAACCCCTCTCTCTGTCTCTTCCTTTTTTTCCCAGTTTAATTGACAGAGAAGTGACCCTACTGGGAGAGATGGACAAAGTGAAAGCAGAGTCAAGTAAGTTTTCAAACCCCTGCCTGTGACATACCACCCGGGAGCTGTTAGCATCCCTCACATAATATGATCACCTGACTTAAGGGCTTCTGACCTAAATCACTTCCGGAGAGCCGGTGAAAGAGATTGCAGCGGAACAGCAAGCCCCAGTTTCTGCAAAAATGCAGCAGTGCCCCCGGGGGGCGCAGGTATACCTGGAGCATACCTCTGTGTATGTATGTGTAACATGACGGAGCAGGACTGCATAGTTGCACAAGTAGGCCATTCTCTCTCTTTATCCCGTCCTCTCAGTGTTGAGTGTTGTGTGTTCCAGGCCTGGAAAAAGTGAATAGTGTCAGGTGTCAAGGGAGACTCAATGCTGGCTTTGTGCAAGGTGTGTGGGGAATTGAGAGGAAGGCGAAGGAACTCTAGTGTTTCTTCGACATTACAAAGGACTGGTTTCCTCAAAATTTAGCTTCCACTAATCTGCTTCCTCTACCAACCTGTGTACACATTATGACCTTCTGCTCCTGCTGGAAAACAACTTGTACACAGCTCTGAATGTATGTTTTCAGATGGTAGTAAAAATAAAATCTCCTTATTGTTTAGTACAGTCCAGAAGATAATGACCCCTGTTGATCTCTGCTGTAGCTGGTCCTTCTGTTTAGGACCATTATTTTATTTAACAAATAATCCACCAATTTCCCGCCTCATATTTCACTCTGTGATACCTGTGGAGTAGCTTAGCGTAATTTACCTTTAAAAAAACTCTGGTGCTCTGTGCAGGCCCTCATACAGCCTCTGCCTGAACGACTCAGTCAGCTCTGTCTCTTTAAGAAACCCCGCCACTACAAGCACACTTTCTTCTGATTGGCCAGCTCTCCGAAAGCCTGCTGAGGTCTGGAGAAAAAACTGTGTGAGACCTGGCGTTCACAGCAGCCTGGGGATTACTCCAAGATACTTTAATCTACAGATTTGAAACTTCACACACGTTTAGTCTGGACATCCAACATTGTAACATACGTCTTAAAGAGGGCGTACTTTGCAGTCTCACATTTTAAGGCCTTTTATTGAGAGTGAAAGGACACAGTATAGCGTCAGAAACGGGAAGACACGCAGCAAAGGGCCGAGGGTAGGAGTTGAACCAGCGCCGCCGCATATGTGATTTAACCACTGAGCTAAACCGGCACCCCGATTTTCTGATGTTGAACAAACCAATCACAACCTCCTTGAGTTCAAGGAGACATCTTCACGTTGCTTATTTGTGCGACAAACAATCCAAAGTCCAGAGATAAATAGTTTTCTGTCGTGCAGAAGACGGAGAGCAGCAAATCCTCACAATTGAGAAGCTGAAACCAGGAAACGTTTACAATTTTTGAGAGAAAAAAATGACTCCAACAACTAGTCGATCATCAAGATAGTTGCTAGTGAATTTGGATTAATTGTTTTACCTCAAATCAATTAGTGTGCTGATATTTTGAAGGTCATCATGTGGTCTATAACAGGAGTCTCCTACCCTGCTCCTGGAGAGCTACCTTCCTGCATGTTTTAGGTTCCTCCGTGCTGTAACACACCTGATTTGAATGATCTGCTCGTTAAATACCAACTGAAGCTTCTCAGGGGATCAATAATGAGCTAAACATTTGAATCAGGTTTGTTAGAGCACGGAGAAACCTATAACATGCAGGAAGGTAGCTCTCCAGGAGCAAGGTTGGAGGCCCCTAGTCTGCAAATTAGCTGTAGCTAACTAGCCCGACTCGGTATCAGAACCTGGAATATTTCATTAATCCCCGGGGGGAAATTCGTGGAGGTGTTCTTAATGAGGTGAAGAGCGTAAGAACTGAGGGATGACTGGAGTGACAGATGTTTATATGTGCGGGCTGGGCCTCACATATGTCACCACAGATCATCTGCATTAAGGCGTGAATAGACGTGTCTTCACCACTATATCCCGTACTATATGAGTGAATCGACTGAAAGGGAGCAGCAGATCCTCGCATCAAATGTCAGCTTCAGCTTTTCTGTAGTCGTCTATAAATATATCTCAAATAGTAGACAGTTCTTCAGAATAAAGAAACACTTCTCTTATGCAAACAGAAATACGTTACAGCAATGACGTGTCTCGTCAGATTTTCCTCTCGTACGACAGCCAGCAGGACGGTCGCGAGGAATGAGAAGCGGTTCTTGAAAAGCGTCCGTCTATAGATTCAAACGGTCCTTTGTTTGAAGTTCATCCTTGTTAACACATATCCAGTTCGCTGAGTTTAAACGTGGGAAAATGTGTGTTTAGTGTGTGATGATGACACTTGTTTCAGTTACTTGTGTGTCTTTACATCAGCACGGACAGAACATCTTGATTTGAAAACGGCTTTATCTTCAGCCCTTGTTTACCTTTGGATGCTGAGTCAGACACACTTTGCACTTTGTCTTTGCAAAAGACCACAGCGACCTCCTGACAGGAAAATGAAACTTACAGGGAAATGAAACTCTTTGGGAATGTAGAACGAAGACTGAAATGATTAGTTGATTCATTGATTAATCACTAAGAATAATAAATAGCTCTGTTGATAAACTCACTTTACTGGAATAAAAACTTCATCTTCTACGACTCCAGACCCTCAGTTGTGATGATTTGCTGATTTGTTTTGGTTGTTTTATGTGATGGTTAACTAAATATCTTTGGGTTTTGACTCTTGTTCAGACAATAGAACACATGCGGTTTGGTTTAAAGAGACTGTTGGGGACATATTTTTAGACGTATAGACCATTTAGATGTCAGCTGCAGCCTGTGATCCTTGCAGACAGCAAAGATATAACAGATTACAATATTAAATTACAAAGAGAGATACCTCTTAATTGGCAAACATCGTAGTATTTATTGCATTTTAAGACAGAAACCATGCACAACATGGATTGATGTTTTATATAACAGAGAGCTATCACTTAAACCAGTTTACTGATCTGTGTTTCAGTGATGAATTTGGACGCCCGGCAGAAGAGAGCAGAGGAGCTCAGACGGCTGACGGACAAGTCGGCCTCCATGTCTGAGGAGCAGCTGACTGAGCTGCGTGCAGACATCAAGGTACTCACACAATACTGCCGCTCCTGTCGGCCTCGTGTGTCTCTTTCTCATTGTTTAACTCGGCGCACAGCTGACTAAAGGTGAAATGGGTGTTAGTTGTTGAGCCCCAAATGAAAGCAAATTAATAAAGCTCATTTGTGGCGAGTTTTTGTCCTTTTCCAAGGTGAGCTTTTATTATGATTGAAAGCAAACAGAAATACATTTACCTGCCGCATTAAGAGTTTGCTTATGATTAATAAAACTGCTTGTCTCTCTGTTTTTCTGCAGCACTTTGTGAGCGAGCGCAAATATGATGAAGACCTCGGAAAAGCTGTGAGATTTACATTTGATCTCGAACCGCTGAAGACGAGCATCACCGGGTTTGGATCAGGTGCAGATTCCTCCTCATCGCTTTTTATCTGCCTTTTTGTTTGAGTTCAAGTGAAATGTCTAAAAATAAACTCCCCTCCGCCATCTTATTATAAATTATAAAAACACCTGCCCCACCAATCACGAAATACAAAAGCAAGCATATCAGCTATTCAGTTACGGGAACTTATAAGCAGCTGCAGACTGGAAGAACACAGACAGAGGCTTATAAGATAATTATTATAATGTGTCAAATCCCGGCCATTTTTAATTATTTAAGAGGAAATGGACTAAAAACCTGAAACTACAAAGTACAAAAAGATTGTTAGATTAAACATTTTTCCCCTTAATATGAAAAAATCAGGGGGTTAAACAAGGTATAGTTTGTACATATGTGCAGGCATCATGTGTTCCTTTTTAGCATCGTTCAAAAACATGTCAAGCATGTGCAAAACACTAAATATAATCAGCATGTTTCAGTGCCACACATCCTCTATTTGTAACAATGTAATCTGAGGGAAAGTGTCTTAGACTTGAACTTTGCTGAACTCGGGCAGGGATCTGTCTCATAAAGAAGGAAAATAAAGCTATCAGGCCCCTGCAGACTGCGCGATTCATATATGCCAGAGATGAAACGGGGATCTCTGTGCGTCTCTCAGCTCTGTCTGCAGCTCAGTCAGGCGCTTCTCAGTAAACTTCAGTTCTTCTCACATAAGCTGTCTCAGACTGTGATGTCAGACTACGGCATTTCGGATGGTGTGGAAAAACGTGAATCGTGTCATACGTTTAAAAACGATTGATACTTCAGGAGAAGAGCAGAAGAGTGGCCGGCAAATCAAAGTTGTTAGCAAGCATAGGATGGTAATCTCTGTTTACATACATAGAAATGTAGAATCTGTAGGCAGGGATGTGGATCTTTACTACGGGAAATGTTCTGGTTTCCCTTTGTACTACGCTTGTAGTCCGAGTAATATTGACCAATCACGTATCGACATCTGCAGCAAGTTCAGCTAACAATCTGCTCTAGATCAAAAATTCAACTTGAGACAAATTAGCTTCAGAGCGTTCAGATTTCCCGACTTCCTCAAATGCATCAGAATTGATCCATCCGACCTCCGTTCAACAAACAAGCATTTTTAAAGTAGTTTTCTTCTCCTCTTGAGGACAGATCTTTTGATTAAAGTGGAATGCCCGCAAAATTCACCGTCACTCCAAGGGGCTATATTGTCATCATATGATTGGCAATGGGTTCCCCAGATTGGTGGCAGGTAAATCAAAGGTGTTGGCAAGCATGGGATGGTAACCAGGTCGATAGCTCATATCTTGAGCTCCAGGCAATAACTGGAACACCGGAGTGTTTCATTTGACGTGCACAATGAATCATAAAACTTTTTTGATCTTTTCCAGGAAAAGACAAACTCTTGATATCATGCATCATATCAACAAAACACCTTTCTTCAGTAATCCTGCTTCATAACATTTACCTTGTTGTCTTTTCACAGTTTACCATCCGCGTACAGGCTACTCAAATCGCTCCCGTTGTAGCTCCACGTCCTCTTCTGTCACCAGCCCGGGCCTGCTGGAAACTCCTCCTCCTCCTGTGACCCAAAGCACCCCCAGTGAACACCGCCCTCCACCAACCAAACAGGTCGGCTTAAAAAAAGCAGTTTTCCGATCATAGAGACGCCTTAACATTGACGTGTGTTTCTTTACTTGAGTCATGTCAATAATTCTTTTACTTCTCCTCTCAGATTTTCCAAGGCAACAGGCGTACTTTCCAGGGACAAGGGTATCACTCAGGAGGTCAGAGGTATAACGGAGGCTCCTACCATGATAGGAGCGCCGGTCGTGGGAACCACCGCTACCATAACGACGGTGGCTCTTCTACACATCACTCTAACAGCTCAAGAGGTCCCCCCCGCTCCTCCTCGTCCTCCTACAACCAAGACCGAGTCTCTCATAACGGGCTGCCCCAAAGGCCTCCGCGGACGCACACTCACTGCCCTTGACATTGGAAACCATCGTTCTCAATCAAACCCGTCGACTTGCCCTCGCACTCCCCTCCCGCCCCTACACCCCCCACCCTCCCCCTTCTACTAACTCCTTTCAATGAAGAATAGAATACAAGTTTACATATTTCTGTCAGTGAGCTGTAGTGCCACCTCTCTGCATCAACCCATTCATTCCTCAAACTTGAAAAGCTCTCACTGCTCAGTAATCGCTCTTCCTTTTGCATTCTCCCATCCTGGTTAAGGTAACAGCTTCTATCTTTAGCCCCCTTTGAGAGATCTCATTGCTATGCTATTGTCAGCCTCTGGTATTAATTTCTGCAGTAAAGCAGTCTGCCAGAGACTGACAGGACTACCTGCAACAACTTATGCACTATTGAAGTTGAGCTCTTAGTACTATTTCTATTTTTGCTGTGGCTCGTGTCAGCTCTCATTTTTTTGCACCTCCGATTATTTTGTTCTCTTTGTCTCCCAGAACCATTTCAATGCCTTCACCGTGGAAAGCAAAAGTAGTTCGAGCATTAACGGGGCATTTTTGTCTTTAGGAGAGTAGACATGCAATCAACACTACAGACTATCGTGTATCTTTGCAAGGTGAAAAAGAAACATATCAAACTGTAATCCAGAGCTTTTCGTATGGCTGCTACAAACTGTAGGGAACTCGTTAATGCTATGACTTAGAAGTGTTTGAGAGCAACTCTGTGGACATGGAGGTTGCTCTTCTGAAAGGAATAGTTCGACATATGAGAATTAGCTCATTGGTTTTTCAAGGTTTATACTGCTTTCATGTCAGTACACTAAATATGAAGCTACCACCAGCAGCCGCTTAGCTTAGCTCAGCATAAACACTGGAAGAAGGTTGAAACGGCTCTGTTACCTTTCCCCTTTAAAGGTCTCGTTATTCAGGGTGCTTATAAGTTTCAATATTCTTTTGATGACAAAAGGATACTTGCTGATATTACAGACCAATGATGGTGATGATATAAAGATGGACAACGTGTCTCCATGTACTAAATTGAAGCCAAAATAGCCCCCGTGATAGGCGCTGCCATATTGTGCTGGTTATATCACATGGAGCCAGAGCTGGGCAGTAAAGATCGGTGGATTGGAGCTGCTGTAGCCATTTCCGCTAACCTTAAGCTGACATTAACAGATATGGAAACTTCAATAGTTACTGTTACTGTTTTAGTTACGTCTCCTCTCGCCGTTCCTCCTCTACTCTGCATACAGAACAGATCGGCTGCAGGAGCCGTATTTGTCAACAGAGCTGTCAATCATAATTTTTACAGCATCAAATAACTCATTAAAACTAAACTTAAAAATGAACACTTGGACGTAAATCAGCATAAAAACTAACTATAATGACATGTTTTGAGAAAAATGTATTTGTTGTGTATTTTTATTTTATAGTTTGACTCATGTCCCATTAGTTAACATAGAGGAGGCAGGCTTCATGACCCATACTGCAGCCAGTCAGCAGGGGGCGCTCGAAATGTTTTGGCTTCACTTTTAGGGAGCTGTCTCGTCAGTCATATTTTTATACAGTGTATGTTACAGACGGCCGCAGTATGATTTTGATTTAATTCCCTTCATGGGCCTGTGATAAACATTTAAATCAACTGTTACAAAAACAACAAATATTATTTTTCTGAACTTTTTGAGACATTTAGATAAACAGTCCAATCATTTCAAAGTTAAGAGGGGAAAAAAAAATAAAAAATTAATCGTTATTTGAATCCGTAAATGGATGTGATGCTACAACCCAACTAATCATCACCAAATTATCACCTTTATGTTAATTTTGTACAAAAAAATGAGGTGAACCTACATGTTGTGGTTTTACAGTCAGACAAAGCAAAGCTAGCCGTTTCCTTTGTTTCCAGTCTTTATGCTAGGCTAAGCTAATCGGCTGTTAACTCCCGCTTCATATTTACCAAACAGACATGAACGTGGTATCAATCCTCTTATCCAACTCTCTTGAGTAGAAAGCGAATCAGCACATTCACCCAAATGTCGAACTATTCCTTTAATTGTTGCTTAAGGCAGTGATGTACCGCCCTCCCACTGGCCAGCAGGGCTGTCGTGTGCAGTTGTTCTCGGCTCGCTGTCCATTCTTTTCTACCACAGAGAGGGCTCATTACCTTTTGTAGAAAAATGTTCAATGAAATGTTAAAATCACAACATAGGAAACGTTCCACATACTGTGTCTTGACATTTATTCCGCTGGATTTTTCTTCCACTCGCACTCGTTTGTGTTTTGTTGTTATATGCACGCGAATGGCATATTAATGACGTGCTTGCCTTTAGTCACAGAGAGACTTCACATTTGCCTTTCTAGAGACGTGGATGTCTGCATCATGACGGCTTCTAATCAGATGGTACTTGTAGAGCAGACGTGTGATTTATAAATACATGTGAGAATAAGATGAAAGGTGTTTTCTTCCCCTTTTTATATGCTCACTTTATCCAGTATGTGAAAGTAAAATTGATCGAGCTGATGAATGGATTTGAAGGTTGTTTGGATTTAACGGATCTTTCGCTCTGTGGCTGCCAAGTAGAAGCTTCATGGCTGTTTGTCGGGGTAAAATCTGATGGAAGTTTGTGGAGTTAAAGCTGGTGAATACCTCATCACTGATCTTTCACTCGGCCTGTTTTCAAGCCGTTTTCCAGCAGCGGGCTCTTATTAAGGGACAGAGACCCCTGGTGATTCCTTATCTTGTTGTAGTTATGTACATACAGTTTGTGGAGCTGCAAGGCTGTGGTGTGAAACTGGTTGTTACATTATTGCTGCATCTTCTTCATAACACGTCGTCTTCCCTGGAGCAGACTTTTGGTAAACATGGATTTAAGATATTACTTTCTCTCTTTCTCCCCCTCTTTTTGTTTCCTTGTAGGTTTTTTTGATCATAGGGAGATTTCTCTTATTATTTGAGATTAAAAAAATCTGTACTCCAGTAATTATATTACTTAATATTGTGGAGAAGGGGCACCATCTCTTTTGTGCATATGTGCTGTAATGACACATAAATAGGCAACCTTTAGACTTAAAGGAAAGGTTTGACATTTTGGGAAATACACTTCTTTCCCTTGTTACTGTTTAAAACACTTAAGATAAAAAATTACATCTTAATTGTTGCTTTAATAAAGTTTGTGTTAAAGTGTAGAATGTGCTCATTGTTGCCCCTTGTGGCCGACAGGTGCGGAACACCCGGTAATGAGCTAATTACGACTTCAACACTACGATGTAGCACAGGGAACTAACTAGGTTGAGCATCTAATTCAAGCGTTATGTGAAGTATATTAAACATTCGTTTTCAGCTTTATAGGACAAAACACGTGTTTAGGTAAATGTACGTATAGTAAACCAGCCCTCGTCGGTTGTACGAGCGCACAACTGAGCTGTCCCACGCAGTGTTAGTCCCAAACAAGGTGAGGAAACCAAAAACATCTTTGTTTCCTTTTCTAATGTTACAAAATGTTTCAAGCAGTAGTTCTAAAGCTCGTATTAACAGGTTATATCTTGTTTCTTGCGCGGTAGAAAAACCAACATGTTAAAACGATAATTCACCGTCTACAGGGCGTTAATTGTTAGACCACTTCTTTGCCGTGATCGGTAACTTCATGTAGCCTCCGTTGGATATATTTAGGCACATAACCCCTCTGTAAAACAGTGAATTCGTCGTTTTTACACTTTGGTTTATGTACCCATTAAACAAAGAAAAATTGAATGTGTGAGCGTCAGATGTCTAAAGCAATGCTAGCTTTTTCCTTTGCTAAGTCTTGTGGCTAAGCTAATCTAACCAGCTACTCAGTAGCAATCTTCTCTTCTAGATGGCTAAGCTTCGGTGTAAGTGTATTTCCTAAATTGTCGAACTATTCCCATAAGTCATTTAAGAAATGGTGTCTTGTGATAATGTCGCTTCAGTTTTACTGACTGACGCTGAAGATAAAATACCAAACTATTTGTTCTCGAACAGTTCTTCTCTGCTTAAAGACAGCGGGCTGCAGATGATGTACAGCATCTCTCTCATGTTGGACTTGTTCAGTCAGGACTCAAAGAGAGATTTTGTTTGTCTCACTTTAAACACTTTTTGTTTGTTTTACATTCCAAACTGTAGGAATTTTAGTTTCTCGCCAAAGAAATGATTTCGTCCTGTTTGAAGTTGTTGCCTTTTTTCTTTTCTTTCATTCTGTAAAGATGTTCCAAAGGGGATAAATCCGACTCTTCACTTTCTCTGCTTCTTCTTATTCCCAACCTGCTTTTATTTTCCATTTCCTTACTGTATATACATATATGTAGCTATATAATTTTGTGCTCACATGGGGCATTTTGTATGTGATATTCATATTAGGCATAATGGAGGTTAAAACATTTAGTTTGTTCATTCTTCCAGTAGACCCCGTGTCCTTCCTCTCAAGACAACTTTTCTGAGACAACTGTAAACTCAAGTGCCTTTTCTTGTCTCCCACTGATTCACCGACATCCCCTCCACCAGAATATGGACCAAAGACATCAACCGTCCCCGACACCCCTCTCCTATCTTTGCCCCTCTCACTGAATTGCACACTTTTCATTTACTACGAATAAACAGTTTGCAATACTGACTGTGCATGTTTGGTTTTTTTTTAAGTTTGATCACATGAGCTGAAGCAGAGGTAATTTGGGTTTTTACAGTGTTTTTGCACACAAGTGATTCTGGGAAATCAAGGTATATAGTAGAGGAACAATCCCCCCAAAAAGCCCCTAGTTTCTGAGATGTCCCTACCTGAGGTAGAAGAAAGCACAAGCATGTTTTTTCATAACCCTAACATGTCTAGTTTTTGAAATGGATGGTTGTATAAAAATATTTTACTGCAACTAATTTTTTTGGGTTGATTTTTAGATCTTACCAAAAACCGAAAATAGTGAAAATTAAGGCTTCTTGAAAAGGGACACAATCTGCCTTATCACATGTATCTCTGATAATAAACATCAGAATGACACCAAACACTTAAACACACTTGAATTATAGGCAAAGATTAAATAGGAACATTAAAAAAATCAATAGGTGTGTATATAAAAGTCTGTCATTTTTTTAAAGTAAGGACACTTACTCTCTTTTTAGGGGCCCTGCTTCCTCTACTAATACAGCTGCATTTACTATCCTACACCTTTAGTTTTAAATGTGTTGGAAATATGAATGAAACATTACACATAATTAAAATGCAATCATTGAATGTAAACTCTTGTGGCTTTGATGCAGTTAAGGACAATTAAAATGAGTCTCATAACATTCTTGCACAGCCAGCAGGGGGCGCCATTGCTCTTAGGAAGCGTTTAAATGTGTTTTTTCAGAGTGAGGTTTGGTTATAGAACCTCATCAATGTGCACTGTTGAAAGAAGTATTCAAATCTATTACTTGAGTAGCAGCACCAATGGTAAATGGACTGTACTTATATAGCACTTTTCTGGTATTCAGAGCACTCAAAGCACTTTCACACTCACACTGACACACTGATGGCAGAGGCCTAAGTGGACACTTCGACATGTGACTGTAGCAGTCAGGGATCGAACCGCCAACCTTCTGATTGAGAGCCCCAATACAACATTATGTTGTAAGTGTACTCTGTTACAAGTAAAGTCCTGCATTCATAACTGTACTTACGCTACAGTATGTCCATTACTGCACGGGCAATTGTGGCTCAGTGGTAGTCGGCTGTCTCTCAATTGAAAGGGGGTTCGATCCCAGTCTGCTACAGTCACATGTCGAAGTGTTTTTGGGTGAGACACTGAATCCCAAATTTCTCCCGAAGGCATAGTTTCCAAGTATGAATGTGCATAGATACTGATTGGAGATTGGCACTTAGGCCTCTGCCATCAGAGTGATTGAAGGGGTGAATTTGTCATGTAGTGTAAACGCGCTTTGAGAGGTCGGAAGACTAGAAAAGCGATATATTAGTACAATCCATTTACTTGTGAGGAACTTTCAGTTTGTGTAGATTTTGGCGCCCCGTGTGGACAAAACTGTACCTCTTATCTCTTTGCTGATTTTGTCCTGTACATGCTCTTGCTGCTTTCTTTAACAGTCATATGTATCACTCACTTTAAAATTTTCCCCTGGAAAATTTAAACAAAGGCAGCGTGCCGTAAATCGCTTTGTCCGACACGTACCCCCCACCAGCAGTTCCAGGCATTAAAAATAACTATTTAGAAAAAATCAATCTTGTCGCTGATGGTCTGGTTTGCTTTTGTAGGTCATATACAGTAATTAGAATTAATTTCAGTCTGTTTCATAACCAGTGAAAAACTCCTCACAGGAACTTAAAGGAAGAGTATTAACATTGAGACATAGTAATATAACATTTTTTATATAGTTGTAGCTGGCTAATGTAGATCTAGTTTAGTTCAGTTCAATATTATTATTCAATCATTGCATACCTCTGAGTGATTGTGCAAGAGTAGGGTTCGATCAGACAAAACGCGAGGCGCACCGCACTGCCTTTTTTGTGAAAGTAAACACCCGATCAGACAGAGCGCGTTTTAGCCAACCACCAAATCATTAGCTGTCATTAACCTAACCGTTACATTGTGAACTGACAGAAGGCTCGCCTCTCCTTTCATCCGATTGGACAATGAGAAAAAAATGCCCATGACGTCGGGCGCTTTTCTGCTTTGACTTGAAGTTTTTTCAACTCGAGGCGCTCGGAGCGTTCCCTCAAAAACGCGAGGCGCACTGAGCGGAAAAAAGCGAGGCGCTCCGTAAAGCAAAAGCAGCGCGCAAAAAGCGTCCCTCTCATTGAAAACAATGACAAAAAAGCCGCCCCCAGCTGCTAAAACGCGTCCCGTCTGATCGGGCCCTAAATCCCAGACTAATTAAACTTAAGCAAAAGTTTACACACAAGTTACAACACTCTGGAGCTGCAGAGCCACCGTATGCAAACAATACTAGTTCTTACAAAATGTTGCTTTAACACACACAAGTGTTCATGTGTGTCAGATTATGCTACTGTAAAACGATTTCAAAAACTGGTTGTAAATCATTTGCATAATGCCAAGTTTTTCTTTCATTTTCATTTCCTTTAAACAAAATTATTCAAAAAGCTTTTCAGAGAAACGTAACCGTTGTATTGTTAATTCATGCGTTTAAATGCCAATGCAAATATTACATCACTTTGGAACTGCCAGTAAAATGTTACTGAACCAGTTAGGAAATTTAGCTGGCAAATGTGAACCCAAAATGTGCACAATACTACGAACAACAAAGAGGTCTGGGAAACAAACAAAACTAAATTGAAACATTTGAATGGACTTCTCTGAAAGGCAGCGGCGTGCATCCTGTTGAGTGTGAATGTAAAATATGCTTCTTACTTCCTGCTACGAAAACACAACTTATCTTCTAGTTCTTATATTTATTCATTTTCATGAATTCAAAAACAGGCTGCATTTTTTTTTAAAAAGGGCTCAAAAATCATGAAATACAAATTTATTTTATATTTTATTTTCTTGACGGCAAGTACAAAATTGATGATGATTAAAACTGTTTGGTCACAGTGCTGAAGCAGCCTGTACAGGCGGCAAACACATTCATAAACACTGTACACGATACAGAAATATCTGAAAAAAATTTGACACTAACTGAACGAGCAGAGATCAGTCAAAAGTCTGGAGTTTATCGTGTCGCGGTGCAGCTCAGAGCCCCATCACAGAGGGAAACACAGCAGCACCTGCTGGAGGAAGAAGAGGGCTTTTAATCCACTGAGACAGACTCTGTTTCTCATGAAGTCCTTCCATATAAAACCATTATTGCCTCATTAACATCAGTGCACATCTCATTCAACGTAACGTCGTACTTTTTGGGCTACCTTGACCATCTCCTGCGTCCGATTCGGGGACTTTCCAGTCCAGCTGGCGGCCTTTTTCGTAGAGTCCCTTCAGGACCTTTCTCACTTCGTCCGTCCCGCCTCCTCGACTCAGCTCCAGGTACTTCCTGTACAGCTGCAGAGCGGTGCGTGCATCCTCTATGCTGTCGTGGGTTTCCCCCTGGATGTTGAGGTCTGGAATAAAGAAACAGATATTTCGTAATGGCTGGTTCACAATGACTCCTGCAACCGCATTTCAACCATTAAGCATCAGATTACAATGCTGATACTTGGAAGTAAAAAGGGATTACCATCACAATCTAAACATTTGAGAAGATAAACAGGCCTTTGTACTAACTATAATTGTTTGAAAAACTGCCAATGAACTCAATGACTCTTCAAATAAAATGTCAGATTAATAACTGGCAGTAGATGTGGAGTTGTGAGTGTTTATTTTCTTTGGCCCTGAACATGTGCTGCAGTCCGCTCTGCTCAAACCTGTTCCGATAGATTGTTTTGTACTACTTGAAAACAAGCTGCAAATGTTACACGTTAGGACTTGTTACAACTTGTTAGAGACAGTTTGTTATTTCCACATCTAGCAATTTATATTATTTGACTTTGGAGTTCTGTTCATCTGATGCTCCTCCGACGTTCAGCAGCTAGTAGCTAACAGTGTTTTGCTGCTCTTTTGTGCTGAGCAGGGAGTGTGCTGTGAGTCTTTAGAGCTTTTCTGCTGACATTTAAAAGGGACATATTTTAGCTCTGCAATCAATTTTCTATTATTCTAATGTGTTTGTGAATCACGTTGGTAAAGTTTGTTTTAAAAATTGTATACATAATTTACTGGAGCCTCTCCTTCCTCCTGAAACGAACAAGCCGTTTTACCATTGAAAGGTTAGACCTTAGCCACGATTGGCGGACAGTATTTGGAGTGACCGCGCAGCCCCTCCCCCACATGTGCGATTCCACGTGGGGGAGGGGCTGCGTCCGCACTGCAGTGTCACTCCAAAGTTGTAGAAAACATGGCCGCTCTAGGATCGGTTATTCGGCCTTATATGTACGAGCCAGAATCGCCAGGAGGTATCGGACTGGTAAGTTAAAATCTCGATGACAAGTTAGTGCAAGAAGGCAGCCTGAGGTGAATGACGATTTCAGCGAAAGCAAGGTTCCACGTAGAAACCTGCAGCTGTTCTGAACGGCTCATTTCAGAGGTGACCTTTTTAAAAATGTAATTCTGGGAAAACACAGAATTATGGCCCCTTTAAGGTCACACTAAACAGAAAATGCAGATTGCGGGAACCGCAGTCCTGTGATCATTCATGTGTAGATTTTTCACTGACCCACCCTTTCACATTTAATGTAGCCAGTGTTAATAGAAGAATGTTGATTTTAGTCACCGCGACTTACCTAGAAAGTACCAGGCGAGAAACCTCAGAGAAATCATCCTCTTACGCGGTAAATGAAACAGGTAGACCGTGTCGATGACTTGATCTTTAAGAACCTTAAAAACAGAAAAGAAACACACTTACAGTACATCACTGCTCAAACAGAAACTCTGTCGAGACGTGTCTTACACTGCTTTTAATTGGACACTGTCATTCACTACACAATCAAACAAAAATTACTTCAGGCTGTGAAATAACATACCAGCAAATTGATAACGCGAAAGTCCTTCTGTAAGCCGTGGCCAACAAAGCGAACTCCCGTGTCGATGAGGAAGCGCAGCTTCAAGTAGGTGGACTTTAACGTGGTCAAATGCTTTGAAGAAATCTTTGCATCCAGATCTCCTGGTTTGATGCCAGAGTACTGTGTCAGATAGTCGACGACCTGAGAGGAACAAACATCCAGAAGTGTCAGGGTGAAAACATGAGCAGCTGTTTAAAATGTCAGAAAAAGTTTTTCTCCAGCTTGACGTCCTTTAATGTCTTCTTTTGTCAGACATTCGGTTTACTGTCACAGAGGAGTAAAGACATCAGAAAATATTCTCATTTAACTTTTTGTTTTCTTAAAAATCCATCTTCACGTTCTTCTCTCTTCAGCCTCTCACCTGCTCCTGAGTAGAGATGTAGTCATCGATGAAGGGGACCCCCTCGTTGGGGCCCTGACCCCTCACACAGGTGATCCTGGCCACCGACATCTGACTGGGCTTGATGGTCGACTTGGTGCCGTCACTGCGCAGCTCTGCCTCTTCCTGCAAACACGCAAACCCTTCAAGTTTTATTTTCATTTTAAAGATATATTTTTTTGGGTTTTGCTTTTATTGGATAGAATAGCTGAAGAGAGACAGGAAGTGTGGGGAAGAGTGAGTGGGGGATGACATGCACCAAATGGTCACAGACCGGGAGTGGAGCCTGCGATCAGTGCGTTGAGGACTGTAGCCTCTGTGCATGGGGCGCCTGCTCGAACCAGCGCCCCAACATGAACAACTTTGATGCGCTTTGGTTGGAAAATATTGACGTATTTTGACACTTTTCTTATGTATAATCGAGCAGCACCATGACTGCCTTCTAGAAGAATGTATCCACAGGTGTATTTCTATTGTACACATGTGTACATTTAACAAATGGAGTATAGGGGGTTATTCCAGCTAGATTTCTCCTGGAGAGTTTTCTGTTTTCTCTGATATTAAATACGTAATAGGGACCAAAACTTTTTTTCTTACAAGTGCTCATGTGCATGACTTCACTCACCTGGTTGAGTGTAACAAACTCAGCATCCAGCCCCACCAGGTCCCCAGCCTGCGGCATCTCGCTGACCATGAGGGGGATGAAGGTGGCGTGACTCTTCCTCTGCTTCCGAGCCAACGAGGCCTCGGTCAGCAGCACACTGGCATCTATGGGGTTTTTAACTGAGACAAACGGCAAAGCATGAGCACATAGATGCACTTCACCTATGGGTAACATCTCCAGATTTAGTGTCCTCAAACTCACTGCGGAGGTCGTATTTGGTGTGGTAGTTCCTCTTGGCGTAATACAGAATGGCCGGCACTTTCCAGCTCACGTCAAACTGAGCAGCTTCAGTCTGAACAAAATAACAATATTTTAACATGATTGCAAACGTGATTTTTTATGCGCTGAATTAAATACAGTGAAATATTTACCTTGTCAATTGGCTCAATGAGGAAATCATTGAAGAGGTACCACTGCTGGTGAGTGACACCCTGAAACACACAACATTCAGATTCCAGTTTTCAAACACTTTATCTTTACAGAAGCACGTTTCCTCTCATAATCAATGTAATCAAAACTTCAATCACCTCTTTTCTTTGATGGTACGTCTCGCCCACTTTAATGTGCGCGACCAAGTTTCCTCCTGTACGTGCGTCCAGGACGTGAGGCACCGTGACGACCAAGTCATAGAGAGAAGCACCCTCCGCCTCCTCAGCAGCACTTAGCTGATCAAAGGCAAAGAAATGAGTCATGATTAACACATACATCATTGTTTTAAAGTAGAAACGTGTTGAGGAAGTTTCCCCCTCACCTCCTCTCCTTCAGGCCAGCTACTGATCTCCAGGCCCTGGCTTTTGCTGATGGACATCTTGAGAGTGAGAGGGATCCAGACGTGACGCAGATCCTCCGCCCGGGTGTCAAAGGTGAAGCCGTCCATGTTGCAATCCTCCCCACTACGAGGATGGACAGGGAGAAAAGGTCAATGTAAGTAGAGCTGCAACTGACAATTATGTTTATTATGGATTCATCTACAGATCAGATGAATCAGTTAAAAACATTTTATTTAAATAAATGTCAGTTAAGTCACTATCTGTCCCTGAAGTAACACAGACTGGGTGTCTGTGGCAACTTTCGCGGAAAACATCACAAGCGGCGCCCAGTTAGTGACGCGTTTTCCATCAGCCAGCAGTGGTTGGTCTGCCAGAGAGGGTAGGAGGAGCTAAGCAGCTGCTTTTCCGGTCTCTGCAAGTGTTGCGAGTAAACAGTAATCTACTATGGCTGAACAAACAAAGAAAAGATGGATGACTACAGATACAACTTCAACAAGAAGTGAAAATCCAAAGAAAAAGAAACAAACTCGACGCTCAGATGAAGGCAAACAGTCTGAAAAGGAAAGCGACCGTCAGCCAGGAAAATCAAGAGAACAAAGGAAGCCAACCGTGGACGTCACACATGCAACACTGTCTGGATATCTGGGAAGTGTGCTCCTGCGATTACAGTTTATCACCATAGGTAAATGGTAAATGGTAAATGGACTGTACTTACATAGCGCTTTTCTAGTCTTTGCGACCACTCAAAGCTGCTTTTACACTACATATCACATTCACCCATTCACACACTGATGGCAGAGGCTGCTACGTAAAGTGCCCAACTGTCAATCAGATAACACATTCATACCAGCTATGCCACCGGGAGCAATTTGGGGTTCAGCATCTTGCCCAAGGACACTTCGACATGTAGCCTGAGGGAGCTGGGGATCGAACCTCCGACCTTCCGATTGAAAAACGACCGACTCTACCACTGAGCCACAGCCTCTAGGTGCCTCCAAAGAGAACAATCTTCGAGATTACCAATTTAAATTTAGTACCGTTTGTGTAACTAATATTAATTAGTATTGTAATTATTATATTTATATTAGCTATTAGCTATAATAACTATTTATTTTGATAGAATTGGTAGATTTGCGCCGTATGGGCAGGTAAACTAGGATAGGCGGGGAGTGTTTTTTACCAGGAAACGCCAGAAGAAGAAGCGTTGTTTGATTGTAAGGAAAAGTTGTTGAATAAATGTAAAAGAAAATGTGATTTTTGCGAGGCTCTCGATAGTTTGTGTATTCCTGCGTACGATCCACTCTCCCTGTGCCGCAGTGACCGGTTTGATTTTGAGTTTTGTTTCGTGTTAGTTGACATATGGCCACTCTAATTATGACGGGCAATTTTTTCCAATGTTCATCGGATATTAAAAAAAGGGGTCTTACTCCAAGCACCACTCGGTGGGCATGGGTGGGGGGGGTTCTTTAGGTTTTGGAGGTTCCATCGCCTCTTTCTGCTTCGCCTTGTTGAAGGCATACTGTGAAGAACACAAAAAATGACTCAACAGAAGGCAAGTCAGGAATCAACTTTCAAACTGATTTAGAAATTGCCAGGAAATAAATAAATAATAATAATAATGTCTTTTACCTCCGCCTGAACCTTCCAGAATTCGGCCTCTTTAGCGCTGTTCACCTCACAGTTGATGACCAGAACATCAGGCAGACAGCGAATGTTTCGTGTCTGCACCTAAAGTGGGTTTAAAAAAAGATCACACTTGTTGATAATGCATTTGTTTATTCCAGGATGTGTCGTCTGTTGATCTGAGCTGTTGATCTGAGCTGTTGATCTGAGCTGTTGATCTGAGCTGTTGATCTGGCTGAATGGGAGCTGTTACTCACTGTGGGCTGATACTTCTCGCAGTTCTCACACCAGGCCTGCGTGCTCTGCTCCAGACAGATGCTCTTCTTCAAGATCTCAGCAAAGTCGTATTCCTTCATTGTTTTATCTAACGAGGCAAAAAATAATATTTAACTGTGTTTTATCTGCAAAAGGTTATCCATGCACTAGTCTCTTAGATTCAGGCTTGAGCTAAGCAGAACTATCCACACACAGCAGTGTAGAAAGAGGGACCCACCTTGAGAGCTCTGCTCAGGGTAGTGCATGGTGAAGAGCAACGTGAGAGAGGTGCGGACTGTCTCCTTTCCGCAGCGACACAAGCTGCTGTTCTCAACTTCACAGCCAAACAGTTTCCCGATTTCAGACTCACCAGAGGAACCCAGGGAACTGTGTCAACAAAACAAACACATCAGTGATCGCATTTTCCCTAAACTTGTTCTTGAAAAGCTTTGTGCTTAGACTACTTCCCGATTCTGTACTGAGCATGTCAAGAGCTTTTCTCAGGAAGCGATTTGTCACTACAGTAACATCTGTTTGTGCTGGCGGCTCTGACCTGCTGCTGGCTCCCCTGTAAGCCTGCGGGCCCTCCTGCTCCTGCGTCTCCTGGTGGAGCTGCGTGAGGATGAAGCGGTTCCAGCTCTGGATCAAGCGACCGAGTCTGGCCTTCCCCGTTTGCTCGTCTGAGTCAGCGAGGATCAGGCCGAGCGCTGAGGCCTCGGGGATGGTTCGAAATGCTCGGAGGAAGTTACTGGCCTTGTAAAGAGGAGAAGGAGAGGTTAGATCGGGGGATCAACACAGAAGAGAATGTGCAGCTGCAACAGAATGTAGAGGGATGTGGCACAAGAGGGATCGACCTACAGGAGTGTTATGAAGAGAAAGAGTAACACAGAGCTACCTGGCATGGATCTCCTCGTGACAAATCCAACATGTGGAAGAGGAAGCCGAGCTCACAGGCCAAACAAAACTCCTTCTGGCACAGATGATTCTGGACTAGACAGCGGATTGGCTCCAGGAAATATAAAACCTAATGTGCCAACACGAAAACAAGAAAACAATGACTCTGCTTTCATTATATTGAATTTGCCTGTAAAGTGATTTGAAAAACCATCTCAGTGTCGTACCTGGATCATGCAGTTACAGTAGGCGTTGGGGATGTGAGGCTCCAGACCAGCAAACAACGTTCTGTTGTAGTGTTTGAAGTCAAAGTCCTCCAGTCCAAGTTTGGAGTACTTGATTGTGACCTGATGAAGCACAAATATGTCCTCAATACATATTTTAGCAAACAGATTATTCTAAGATAAAAAAAAATATATTGTCCTTTTATATGAAAACCAGAAAGAAACAAAGTGAGTCCAACCTTTCTGTACTTTTTGGGCACCATGTAGAGGTGTGGCTCTTCATCTCGCCCGATCGGTGACTCAGGGACCTGGTTGTAATTATCATAATCGAGCTCCACGTCTTTTATTTTGTACGGAACCTGAAACCAAAGTGGAAAACAATTCAGAACGTCCAAACCTATGAATCAGTGTGACAGTGGACACAGAAATTTTCACTTTAATAAATGTCTGTTAAGTCACTATCTATCGCCGAATGAGGTAACACAATGGTGATTGAGCCTATGGCCCACTGATGAAAGCCTTTGCATGTGCAGTATTACACACTGGGTGTCTGTGGCAACATTGGCGGAAAAAATCACAAGCGGCTCCCAGTTAGTGATGCGTTTTCCATCAGCCAGCAGTGGTTGGTCTGCCAGAGAGGGTAGGCGGAGCTCAGCGGCTGCTTTTCCGCTCTCTACAAGTGTTGCGAGTAAACAGTAATCTACTATGGCTGAACAAACAAAGAAAAGATCGATGACTACAGATACAACTTCAACAAGAAGTTAAAAATTGGACACTCAGATGAAGGCGAACAGTCTAAGAAGGAAAGCGACCGTCAGTGAGGAAAATCGACCTTAACAACCGGAGCAAACCGTGGACGTCACACATGCAACACTGTCTGGATATCAGGGAAGTGTGCTCCCGCAATTACCCTTTATCACCATAGGTGCCGCCAAAGAGAACGGTCTTCGAGATTACCACTTTAAATTTGATACCATTTGTGTAATTAAAATATCACCTGGAGAACGAAACTGATATCTTTGAGATTACAACTTCAACAACAAAAAAAGGCTGTTTCAAAGTTGCGTAAAATCTACTTTGTATGTTTTTGACATGCCTGGTTGCGAGGGCGGGTACGAGGATTTGCTGCATAACCAATGAACCCGACAGTTTTCATTGTGCGCAGGATTTCTGGGTCCACAGGAGGAGCTCGTCTGTGGGAAAGAACAGATACAAAACTTTTAACAGTAGCACTTAAAAAAAGCAGGAAAACTTTCCCCAAGGTATCATACACTCCGTTGTTGAATACACAAAGCTTAAACTTCCCCGCATTAATCCACTGTCTTTACATCAGTAGATTAGACGATATTTTTTAAACACCTCTTGATACAATAAAATTCCAAAAACTCCAAAATGACATTGTAGACATTGAAAATGGATAATCATTAAGCTAACCAATCTCCCTGCTAATCAATTCTCCTGGAGGATTGTTTGTGGTGTTTTCCACTGAGCTAAACAATAACCAAGCATGTTCAGAGAGATTCAATTGGCTACGTTAGGACCAGCAGTCAAATTTTCGGGGAAATTTGCCAAATTGCAATCATATTTCTTTTATCAAATCTGGACGGCAAAAAACGGACACATTAAAAGTCAGATTTTATACCAATTAACTGGTGATGTGCCTCAGTCTTGTTGCTCAAACTGTGTATTCAGCATTACATCATGCAAAACCCTGACATCACTTCTGGAGAGGCAAAGGACGACTGCAGAAAAGAGAAATAAACAAGTTCCTCATCGTAACTGGATGTTGTTAAGTGTGGGGTGAGATCATACATATCACTTGGATGTTTTGGTTTCATTCTGTGAAGTTGCAACACCAGTTGTTCTTTTTTTATAGTTCTGCAATTGTCAACAAATCCCATGAAAAGATATCAACAACTTGTTTGCCTTCCTCTCAATTCTTTCCAACTTCCCCATCTGGTCAGTGGTGCTCAGTCCCAGCACCACTGGTTCCTTCTGAAGAAATAAATCTTGAAAAACTTCTCAAAGATGTTTATTTGTTCCCCGTCATAAAAGTACTCAAACTACAGTGAATATTGTATTATTGGGGAACTATTTCCAGTCATGGATTTGTTGAACTGATTAGTATTCACAGCAGTACAGTGTATGTGGGGCTGAATCAAAGCAAAGCACAGAAGCGCAGCATGATCTAAGGTAAAGACATATTAATGTGACTGTGTTACCTGGGGCTGGGTGTAGCCAGTGCAGTGGACCAGTCCGACAGCAGCTGCTCAGCGCTGGTCAGCGGCATGGGGATGAGCGAGAGGGGCAGCAGGTCGTGGTTCCAGTCCAGCTGAGGCAGCGTGTCCACAAGGCACGGCAGAGCAAACTCGGTCTCCCGAGAGTAGTCGTTAAATGAAACCTCTGGAGCATCAGACCACAGGTGCACACATCCACCTGAGTCCCCAAAGGCCAGGGCTTGCTTGCTGGACGATACGTCAAAACTCATGAGCAGCTGGCCTACGGTGTTGACGTGAAAAATGTCTGCCACATTGGCGAGACCAGTGGGCTCACAGAATTGACATTGACCTAGAGAGAAAGGTGGTAGATAAAAAATATATAATATTACACATTTTCATTCAAATACAGGAGGGGCTGAGGTGGTACATGTTCCTTTACTGAACATGTACCACTTCTCAGGAAACACGTCCACTTCAGTGACAAAGGTATTTGAGTGTGATGCCAAAATACAAACTTTTCTTTTAGTTATTATAATAAAAAGTCTGTTTCAAATTTATTCACAATGCTGTCAAAAAGACACAGAATGTCCCACTTGTTACCTGTTTGTGAGATGATGGCCAGCCGTGACGTGTAGGTAGGAATGAAGCGCAAGAAGAGGGGGTCCACGTGCACCTGAAGTGGCGTCACAGCTCGCATCATGCGGAGGTCATACACCATGAGGAAACGGTCGCATGCTAACCCATTCAGTCCTCGGCTCGAGAACCCGCACGCAGCCAGAAGGTTTCCATGAACGTCAAAGTCTGAGAGGCTGCCAGAAAACGCATCAAACTCGTGCTCCGTCTTGAAGCTACGCAAGTCCCGAAGGGTTACCTGTTTAAGACAGAGGGTACCTGTGAGCTTTGAGTAAACCTGAAAATCATCTTTCATAAACTGCTTTGATTATACCAATCGATTAGGGAAAAAATATACAGAAGTGACTTTCAGACGTCAATGGTGGAAATGCTGAAACTACACATTCATAGACAACAATCAAGCAATGGTGTTAAAAATGTACTATACTGACTTGAAAAATTGAGAGAACAAAAAGACAGATTTAAAACCAAAAATCCATTGACTTACCTTGCCAGAGGTGTGCCCGCAGAAGAAGAAACGGCCGGTTTGGCGCATTATTGCCACTCCAGGTAACTCAACACTGAACTATAAAGTACAAAGTGAACCATCAATAACATGCGTTAATTATATCGTGTTGTCCTGTGCTGCATGCATAAATTATTAGTTAATTCCAATGTCTCACCTTCTGAGTTTCTTGAACAGTATTCAAGTCAACTTCTACCACATAGTTTTGTAATCCACCCATGAGCAAGGTGTTGTTATCGGTCATGAGGAGACTATGCATGTCAGAGCCCTCCTCCATCCTGGAATACACAAATGCATTATTAATAATCTTAACTCAGAACAGAATAAATAATTTTTATCAACATAAATTTTAAGCATAAGGACATTTGTTCAAGTCAATATTTTGTGACACTTACGGGTAATCAAACATAACAAGGCCCCCACGAGTGTGGCATTTAAGGTTAGACTTGGAGAGGAAGAGGACGCCTGTTTCCAAACTCTGAATGTGTCGGATGTCATCTGATGCATGTGCTTGGAAAGAAGAATGGCGGCCCATTGTGGGTCCGAAGAACGAGGTTACATGACCCTAAAGAGAACAAATAAAGCAATAAGAAGGAATGACATGACTGCAAAGTATTTCTGCATTTCCATAAATCTGAGAGCAACCTGAATGTCTGAAAAACAATCTATATTCCATCTGTTTTTCCATTGTTTTAATTGTTTGGTTTCGTCTTATTGTGTTTCTTCAGTTCTTATTTTGTTTCTTTAGATGTTTTAAAAATGTAAAGTGCCTTTGAGTATCATGAAAAGCACTATATAAATAAAATGTAATATTATTATTATTATTACAATCAAATCATCTTACTCTGTGGTTTCCCGTCCACAGCATTTCCTCCTGGAGATCAAAATGTGTTGCAGTGACTGGGATGCCAACTTCTGAAACTGCACTGTGCAGCTCAGAAAACATCCCCTCCATGAGATGCACAGGTTCGGGGACTGTTACAGCCAGCCCCTCCGGGTCCAGCTCAACGCCCTGCAGTAGATTGGGGTTGAGGTGAGGGTCCATGGAGGGCTCCATCCCCGCGTCCAGAGTCCCGTGAAGGCTGGGTGGGTACTCACCCATCCCAGGGTCGAGACCGTCAAAGTTCATCATGGATACAGCGAAATTAACCTGCGGAGAAATTCCAACTTCTGTAAATAGAATGACCACCAAAGTTGGGTCCAATAAATATAAAGGATGGTTAGGGGATGAAGGAAACACTGTTAGCTTTAGCTTACTGAACAGTAGCTAACCCATACAGCTAACTTTAAAGATAACTGCTAGCAAAAGTCTCCTAAGCCAAAGTTAGCAAGTGTATTACAGAACTGTGTAATGCAATGTTACCTAATGTTTCTTCACTCAGAAAGAGAGTATCTCATTATTGATATTTTGTCCGCTATGGGAGGTTTACGCTTAGCTAATTGTGCTAGCCTCATCAGCGTCATGTACCAGACTCTGTTGGGGCTGCAAATGAATTCGGTTTCTACACCCAATATAAATTGGGTATGTGTGATTTTGTTTCAAAACGTACGAAAGATTTATTTATGAAAAGTTTACACAGACCTATTCTTGTAATACGATTGAGCGCACAGGAGTCCATGCTCACTTCATTCACAACAATAACACGTATAAAACACTTCCGGTTCAAACAGAGGTGCGTTCAAGAACAGTACCTCAGCTCACCCCTCAGCACCTAATTATTAGATTAGAATTAGAAGTCGTTATTTCGCCTTGATATGTGTATTGGTCATAGACTGTACAGCCATTGGTATTGATTCATTAATGTAATTACTTTTTTGACCTATCATCTTCATAGTAAGTTCAGCAACTTGATAAACATAACCTTCACCCAGTGACTGTAATTAATTATATTCTGTACTTATTTATATATGAATAAGTAGAGAATACCATTAATTAGCATACACAGAAATAAAAAAAAACCTAATTCATAATTCAATTCATTTTTTTCAGTGCCTTTAAAAGACTCAAGATCTTCTTTTGCAATAAAAAACAAACAAACTGAACAATATGATGTGTGAAAACAAGTTTTTTTAACCAATTACTCCTATGTTAAGTCACCAAAAAGCATAAAAGTAGAACACCAACCGAGAAAAGTAAGGAACTAAAGGCTCCAGACCATACACTGTATGAATTGCTCCAGAACCAAGGGGCCCTGAAGGCACCATGGTTCACCATGTGGTTTATAGTTTGGAATTATACATTAACATCAACTTTGTAGAGCTTTATGCCAGTGTAAGATTATTTAATTAATCGAAAAGTGGCTTAATAAAATTGTCATCAACTTTACTCATCAATAAATTACTTAAGTTATTTTCCAAGGAAAAAAACAATTCTCTAACGTTTCTCCATGAAACCATTAAGTGTATAGCTGAAATAACTATGTTCATCCCCTTAAATGCGCAGCCTTGGTCTTGAAAGCTGAAATGTATATATGTTAGTATAAAGACAAATAATGTCAAATAAGGAGCATCAGGTGCACAAAATGTGATGATTTTACCATAAATGTAACTAATTTCATTCGAGCAGCAGAACAAGAAGCTATGCAATTGTTCTGTGTTAATCTCAATCCAGAAGTAGTACCCGGTTATAAGTAAACTTTATTGAAAAACCCTTCACTTGTCTACCAATACAATATTAGATGGTGAATTATATAGCTTTTTTGATAATAAAATATCCTATTCAGTGCGGTGAATCTTTCTTTTACGGGCATACCTATCTATATTTTAAAAAAAATAATGTAGGCCTAGAACATAGACGTCAAAGACTAACAGTCAGCATGAAAATATCTTGCATCTTCCCTTATCAGTTCTTTTCTATGAAAAAAAAGCTGAAATGTTTTTCTCTGGAAGAGAAGAGGGGCAGGTCGCGGACTCATGATGGAAAGTTTGTCAAATCTGTGAGAAGAATTGAGCTCATTATTTGCCTAAAATGTAAAGGTTAATCTCACTTCCCCGGCAGAGCCATAGATGTGAAACTTGATTAGAACTTATTTCAGGTTAATTAGTGATATATTGTCTGTTACACCTAGCCTACATAGTGGTGAGGGAATAAATGATTGTATATAATATATGTTTATATATTTAGGTTGATGTTTATGTATCAAAGCAACCCCATATCGCAGTTAACTGATGACTGAAGAAAATAAAAAATATCAAAATTAATAAGTAACATAATTAACCTTAATAGCCCACTTAAACTGTTTAATTGTCCCGCAATATTGATTTCAGCAGATGATTCTTCCCTTCCCTTTTTGTGGTCACTAACAATTAGATCATACAAGTGTTCATTCATGACCTCGAATTACACATCCAGTCTGTCTTCTGTCTTCTGTTTAATTGGCACATGAACTCACCTGCCAGGAAAATCCTCGCTGACTCACTGCCCCCTCCTGCGCATCTTCAAAAAACAATAAAAAGCAGGACTCGCAGCACATCACAACACAACTCTCACAGGAGCGACGAGTGAACAACAGGACTCAGACTCAGTCTTTAGTTATTAAAAACGTTCAACATGGGTTTTTGCTTTACGACTTTTGCTGCGGCTCTTTTTTGGCTCTTTGCGGTTGCCTCCGCCGCTCCAACCGAGCGCAGTCTGCGGGACGCATGCGCAGATGTACGAAGCAGCTCCTTGGAGCTAAATCGTCAAGCCAAAATTGCATCAATAAAGGTAAGTTTTATTCATTTTTTTTGATTATTTGGAATATTTTTTGTCATTTAAATAATTGTCTTTTCTTTTTTATGGTACAGATTTTACAAATATGTATTTTGCTATGTTGAAGCATGTCTGTAAACACGTGAAATTCAGTTAACGTTAAGTCTTTATGTGCTGCTTAATTAGAGGCTTCTATAAAATATCATTGGAGTTTTGGCATAAATAGGAATATTGTTGCTTGATGTCTTTATGACTGTAAATTATAAAAACAGTTTACTGAGCATGTTTGTCTCCAATAATCTTCAGGCACGAAATGGTGACAAAAGTGAGTCCAATTTCAGCACCTCACTGGCCTGGATGGATGCAAAAGACATGTGTGATCCTGAGACCCTCAAGCAGAGGTCTTCGGTAAGCAACTAAACTACCAATAAATCATATAAATGATAGTAAAAACTTAAAGGGCTGAAACATTAAGTTCCTGATTGTGTTTTCCCTCTGCTCCTCAGACGTGCCCTGAGAAGATGCTCAATGTCCTTAGAAACTACCATTCTTATGTGGAGAGGATCTCTGGATTTCAGAGCTGCTCACAGTTTGCAAACAAAGTGAAGCCGGCTTTGGACAACCTGCTCAGTGACATGAGCAAATGTGTGACCTCCAGGATGGGGACGAAGCACCACAAGGTAAGCGCACTCCAGCCTACAAACTTCAGGAGGGATGGATACATTTTTTATTTTTTATCTACTAGCTTCAGAGGCCTTGTGGCTCTGATTAATGTTTGGCAGCAGCTTCATGTATTCTTTTTCTGATTCTCCAGGAGTCCCATGTGAGCACAGAAGACACCCAGCCCCTCCGTCGTTCACTGGAGGCTCCTCTGTGCCATTACACTCTGGACAGACTCTTCTCCTTCTCCATCCTCAGTGCTCGGGTCTTTGCTGTCGGTGATCCGGCTCATCACAGCGACGGCTCGGCTCAGAAGTGCATGTAGAGCAAGGAATGTTTTTGTGAATTTTGAAAGCATCCTTAGTGTGATCATATTGATCAAAGCCTCTGGTACAGCTTTCAGGAGCTGATGATGTGTCTACAAAAGTGTTTTCACTCTTGTTTCTTCCATGTGTGAATGGGAGGTATTTCCAATGGAATAATATCTATATTACATATTTATTCAAATCATATTTATGATATTTATTAACTTATATTTATTGGAATCAGTTATGTATTATATTTATGTAATCTGTGTGCAGCATACACACAATGTGCATAATAAATAATCTGACTTAAATCATCATTTGTGTTGTGGTTCCTAAATGGCGTCATAGTATTTTTCATGGCTTTTGTTCCTTAGACTGAAAACAATCATGATGTAACCTGCAGTAAAAATACTTGAATGAGAATGAATTTCCAGAACAAAAACTGGACAAACGTGCTGAGGCGAGGAGGAAGCTGTAGATTCCCAAAAGATTCCTGCCGCTCTTCGGAGATCCACAACTTCCTGCATACTTCCTCCAGACAGTCAGTGTGTTAAAACTGCTGGTCCCTCTCATGCTGATGATGCAATGTGACAACAGTGGCTCATAGTAGAAAAAAAGGAAGGTGTTAAGTTTAAATGGGAAGAGGAAGTAGGTCAGTGTGAGCGCACAGGAATGCTCAACAAGGAAGTTTGTTGTCGGAGTGACTTCATTATCCAGAATTCATTAAGCCTCTTGTCGTGTCCTGCAGAATCCTGTCTGCAGTGTCAGCCTGTCTGTCAGACCTCAGAGCACTTAGCAAGTATATCTGAAACTTTACAAAGAGCTTAACAAGAGAGGCAAGAGAATGATCAGTAAATGCACAAATGCATAGATAAATAAAAACAAAAATACGAACAAGGAAGTAAGGTTGTTGCAATGAGTCGGGGTCAGGCATTATGGGAAGGACAAAGATTTAAAGGAAGAGGAAGAGGAGAAAGACAAATGATACAGTAATAAATTATTAGTGTCAAAATTCTGATATCAAGAGACCATTTGATTATTATTATCTGGACAACATGTCTGTAATTTGTTTTACAAAGATTGATTTGCAGTGGCACACCTATGTCTAATAGTTTACAGGCAGGATATAATTGAAAACACTGTTTATGAGATACAAGTCTAATATCGTCCACATAACATCCACAATGACAACAAAATTCTGTAATCTTTTTGCATGAACATTTTAAATTCATTCAGTGAGAAATGTTTAGTAGCTGTTTACAATTTAGGTTCAATTTTTGATCAAAAGCTTGCTGGATCTTGATTTGTCACACCAAAGAAGATAAAAGGCTGAAATGTCCTAACTCCACATTGTCTTGGAATAATCTTGGTGTCTGTAATAGGGTGAATTTTTTATCACAGAACAAATGAGAGATGACGTTGATAATTACAGGCAATGCCACAAGATGTACGCTCAAGCAAACACTCTTTCACTAAGGTTTAGTATGTGTACAGGTGAAGATGTGTCTGTTCAGAGCTCATTGTACACCTCTGTATACTGCACAGCCGTGGACAAACTACAAGCAAGATATTACAAGTAGCTTAAAATGATGCAACCCAGATGATAGTGCAAGTGAAATGTTTATGACTGCATGACTGCATGTGTTTGTCGGCTCAGTTTTTTTCAAACATCAGATGTAGTGCTATACGCTACCAATCTGACTTATAACTAATTCTGTGTATTGTCTTGTCTCTTATCTGGACCTTGAGTCTGTAATAAAGTTTTAAATTGAATGAATGATCATTTGTGGAGGACTGTTTGAAGATGACTTGGTGCAACTTTGGTGACAATTGTGCAAACAAGGAGGAGTTAGAAAACAGAGAGATTAAGTCATAATTCCTGCCAGCTCTAGGCATCTGACCATTTCAGCTACTTTCATAACTTTATATCTTATCTTGTGACTTTTTCAAGCTTAAACGTCAGACAGTTGCTACAGTGCCACTATCACAATTTAAAGCTCACAACGCTAATAAAGGACATGGCTTGGACCTGGGGCTATGTGAAAAGTTTTGTTTATCTTCATGAATGGGAATGCAGATTTTCCCAACAGAAGAAGAAAAAGAAAAAGAAGAAGAAGCAACTCAGCAATAAAAGTCCCAGAGCAATATCATAGTAAGCATAAAGCAAACACACTGGCAAAGAAGTTGAGGTCCTACATTCGGTTTTGATCTCTGGCAGTTCTAGTGAAGTCAATCAAGTGTATAATTGATAATCCAGAGGACAGAGTCATATCAAAGATGTGTGGGAACTTGTATAAGCAATGTTTATTTTGCTGTGAGCACATCAATTGTTTGTGTGAGAATGATGCAAGCAGGAAGTTCAACCTGTTACAGTAAGTCACTTGTGATATTTATCATATAATTTATAATGTTTGATAAGCAATTAATAAGAAGTAAAGGGATCAACAAAGGCATCTCACTCTTGACCGTAGAAACAAAGGCTGAGAAAAGAATCCAGGTCTATAAATATGAACAGTACAATTGTAATTTCATAACCATGTAAAAACGTTTTCCAAACATGACTAACTCAGCAAATGAATATTCCTCAGGATGTCATGCACCTGTAATCCAAGGGTCATTTGTGAAAGGCATTACATCACTTCCTTATTTAATTTCTCCACACACCTGTCATGCTATCGGGAAGCAGTGTGCTCAGTTTACCTGGTAACAGCCTTTGTGTTTTTGTTTTCATTCCCGTCTTTTAGTCGTTTCTCACTGCCCTGCTCTAATTTACAGTTTACTGCAAGTCAGGGCTGTTTATTCAGAGAAATTTGATTTACAACTGCAGGTTTATCAAATGAGTCTGTAGATTGTTACTGCAAAAAAACACTTCTTCTTTTGGATGAGTTTGCGCAAAGGCCTCAATACCTACATACAAAGCCCCTGATTTATACAGCTATACAAACAGGCTTTTATTTGTGGATTTGAGCCACACCGGAAGCTTTCTTATGCACAAATATAACATCATTTGTCTGAATATATTAGTTTCTATAAAGTAGCATTTTTTTTGCAATGTTGCAAATCAATTCTTTCACAAAAGATTGATTTGGAAATGTTTTTAATAATTTAAAAATGTTTCTGTTATCCGTTTAAAAAATGGTCTGTTAAACTCACAGTGAGAGCTGTGTCCATAACAATGGTTAACTCAGTAGCCTTCTTAAAATGAGCTAACCAAACTGATATTACTCACATAAATGAGCTAATAAGCTAGCTGTTATTACTCACGTTAAAATGAGCTAACCAAACTGATATTACTCACATAAATGAGCTAATAAGCTAGCTGTTATTACTCACGTTAAAATGAGCTAACCAAACTGATATTACTCACATAAATGAGCTAATAAGCTAGCTGTTATTACTCACCTTAAAATGAGCTAACCAAACTAATATTACTTACATTAAAATGAGCTAATAGGCCATATGTTATTACTCATATTAAAATGAGCTTATAAGCTAGCTGTTATTACTCGCGTTAAAATGAGCTAACCAAACTAATATTACTTACATTAAAATGAGCTAATAGGCCATATGTTATTACTCATATTAAAATGAGCTTATAAGCTAGCTGTTATTACTCACAGGAACTAGCAGTACCTGATTGAGAAATAATCTTTAAAGCTCCTGTGAGGAGTTTTTCGCTGGTTATGAAACAGACTGAAATTAATTCTGATTACTCGATATAACCTATAAAAGCAAACCAGACCATCAGCGACAAGATTGTTTATTTCTATATAGTTTTTATTCGATTAGTTTTTATTCCTGAAGCCGCTGGCGGTGGTAGGTGTCAGATGAAGCGATTAACTGCCCGCTGCTTTTGTTTTCATTTTCCTGGGCAAAAATGTTAAGTGAGTGATGCATATGACTGTTAGAGAAAGCAGGTTGAGAATCTTTGTTTAAAACCACCACTTAAGCATGTACAGAACAAAATCAGCAAAGAGATAAGAGGTACAGCTTTGTCCAAAGAAGACGCTAAAAGAGAGAATCATTTTTAAATTAATAGAATTATTTCCAAATCAATTTATTGTGTCAAATAATTCATTTCATACGTAAAAAGCTGTGTAATAATGGGGAAAATGTATAGTGAGCAGGTTGTTGCAGTGGAATGGAACCCCTTCAGGGTGAGACACGACCCCTCTGCTCACTATACATTATCCCTTATAATCTTACTTAAAAGCACAAATAACTGCTGCAGACAAACAAGCTTAAGTGAAAGCAAGATGAAAGCTGCAGGATTGAGGGTGAAACCTGAAGCACAGGTGAAACACTCAAACCTGTGTCTCCTGTTACAGTACTGACATTTACTAGTTACGTGGGAATTAACACTATCACTGCTGGGGACCCGGGGATTTTTTTGGGGACAATTGATCTTTGCTCAAAGTCGTGCTTTGTCAGCCCACCTGCCTCTCACCTGTCTACCCGCCGTCAATCAGGACACCGTGTGGAGTTTTGACAGCGAAGGAACCAGCTCAGACCTAAATGAAGGCGGGGTCAAAGAAAAAACAAGGAATTTCCTGGTGAGCTACGACAACACAGGAAGGTAAAGTTTGCTCCGATGAAACGTCAAGTTTTTAACCTTGAAATACCGCACGGGCGAGGCATATTTATAAGGATTTTCTAGAAGCTTTAATACCCTTCAGGGTTAACTTTTGTCCGCGACCGTTACATCATGATTAACGTAACTTACAGCTAACGTTAGCTTGCTAACCTGTAGATAGCAGCTCAACTGTTAGCTAGCTTCCAGGCGTCAACTGTTGTCTAACGTTTAATTGTAAGCTGGAGTTAAAAAGTCTGGACATTGTGTGGACAGTTACTATCAAGTTATCGTAAAATAATTCAGACTTTGGCCTTAGTTTTACTGTATAGTTGCTTTTTGCCCCGGATAGTGTTTGAATGTTGCAGTTAGCTGCAAAGTTAGCTAAGTGATGTAAAGGAGTCCTTTGAGAGGAAGCGCCTGTTTAGTGACACAGAGCAGCTCAGACGGGCGGGGTATTTCCCCCGAATTTGTAGTGAAGATGCAATTTTTTTCGCGTAATTGTCAGCAAAATAAAAAATGACCGTCAATTACAAAAAATGACCGTCAATTACAAAAAATGGGTAAACTGCTCCTCAGAATTTCCCCGAGCCTAAAAGCACTTCTTTTGTTTTTCTTTTGTCCAACCAACAGTCAGTCATGACATAAGTAATCATTAATTACAATAAAAAGGCATAAAGTCCCAACATTTAATAATGATTTGAACAGTAACAATGAGTATTTTTTATTTTTTGGAATGTATTATTGAGGGAGATGTCTGTCCGTGGAGTAATTATTAATTGGCTGAGAAGTGGGGGGTAATGGGTATAAGGGATGACATGGATAGTGAGGCATGTCAGGGAGAGGGCGAGACAATAATATAACATGTCAAAATGAAGTATATAATTTCTGCTGCTATGTGGTTGTGGGTTGCCCCATGCTCCAAATTCTGGAACCTATCCCAGCTGTCATTAGGGTGAGAGGCAGGGTTACACCCTGGACTGGTCGGCAGTTAATCATAGGGCTAATTAGCACTTATAAATGAGCAAAACAAAATAGATGCAATCATTTTAATACGTAGTGAAACATGAAATTGAACAACAATGTGATGCATTATCACGCCTGTATTGTTTGGTGATTGTCTGACGGTTATGTCCCATAAGCAGAGTTCTGCACATAAGAAAATTTGATTTTAATAACTTGATTTCAGCAGATCAACCTCATCACCACCACTACCAATTTCCACATGTCTAAAGTAAACTTTTAGGACTTCTCCTCATTTAGCCTGTTTGCAAAAATCATTGTCTGTGGTTGCCTCTTGAACCAACATACCCTTGTTCTCAGCATCCAGATTTCTTCCATTTTGCCTCTCTCTGTGTTAAAGATGAATGTGGGCGTAGCTCACAGCGAGGTGAACCCCAACACACGGGTGATGAACAGCAGAGGAATATGGCTCACCTACCTGCTGCTGACTGTTGTGTTGCACATCGTCCTGCTCAGCATTCCTTTCTTCACTGTGCCACTCGTCTGGACCCTCACCAATGTCATCCACAACCTGGTCAGTAAAGTCATCCTGTATACATCTC
The DNA here is from genome assembly GCF_022749685.1 of Semicossyphus pulcher. Lineage (NCBI taxonomy): Eukaryota > Metazoa > Chordata > Actinopteri > Labriformes > Labridae > Semicossyphus > Semicossyphus pulcher. Next base: position 26,089,725 of record NW_027211637.1, read on the forward strand.
TGGGTATTAGAGCATTGTGGGCAATGTTTGAATTCAATGAGCAGAACTGCAATAAAGAATCTTGGGAAATATGTTTATTTGCTTTCTTCTGAGACTAAGTTGACAAAATCAAAGCACTTTTGCATCTGTCTGTTAAATATCAAACTGGTCCTTTATTTTCTCATTTTCTTTTCATCATAGGGTAGATTTTCCCATCCCATCAAGTATATATAAACTGAAAATAAATCTTTTGGATGATCATAGTTGTATATTTTGTTTCCTTTTTTCGTGTGCAGGTGATGTACCTGTTTCTACACACCGTGAAGGGCACTCCCTTTGAGACGCCAGACCAAGGCAAAGCTCGTCTGCTCACACACTGGGAACAGATGGACTACGGTGTGCAGTTCACATCTTCGCGCAAATTCCTCACTATCTCACCAATTGTTCTGTAAGTATATTAGCTGCCTTTATGGAAAATGGTTTGTAGTTTCTCTACAAATCGAGCAAATCAGCGTGTAGTTAAAAAGGCGAGATGCTAGCTGGAATGAGTCAGTTTTTGACTTCCTTGTTCAGGCTGTTTGGGAGCTTCAGTTTAAACCATCTGGGAATACGTTTGGGCTAATTGACATGTCAAGCCTCATACAGCTAGTGCAGTTTATAGTAACTAATAGCCAGATTTACTACAGCAAATTCATACTTATTTTGGAAACAATGTGCCCTTGATTTTAGACTTTTGTTTACAAAAATTAGCTTCTCATTTCTAGCCAGCAACAGATTTTGTTGGCTGAAATGAAAACTGCTGCAAGCATATTTAATGAGCTGTAGCTAGCTTAAACAAAAAACGTTTAATAATGTTATGATGCAGACCAAAAGCAGTGTAGAATAAATCCATACCTCTAAGCTGTCTCTTATCATGTAAGTCATGTTTTTTCACTTTGTAGCTTACCTATTAGAGACTAAAGTTTTTTATTATGTATATTTTTGCAGTAATAAAAGATTACCCTGACATGTAGATGCTATATTGACACTATTTTCATCTCTCTGCAGGTATATTCTTGCCAGTTTCTACACAAAATACGATCCCACACATTTCCTAATCAACACAGGCTCCCTCCTAAGTGTCCTCCTCCCAAAGTTACCTCAATTTCACGGAGTACGAATATTTGGAATCAACAAATACTGACAGAAGTGTCACTGGATTTTAACCACCAACACTGGACTTGTAGTTTTCTGTTTCTGCTGAACTTTTTATGTTTTGAGGTTGAGGAGAAGAGGACCAGACTGATTTGTCTTCTCTGTACAGACTGTGTGGAGTAATATAGAAAAGATGCAGTTTTCTGCTGCACCGTGCAGCCTGAAAAAAAGTAAATGCACTGCTGCTGTTTTATGACAGTAATTATTTTTCTTTACTGACATTCCTGATGTATTTTTGTCACTGCTTTAGGATGTTATGTTTATTCATAATTTTCAAAATGTCACCACCCTCTGCCTGTTTTTCTGTTACAAACTGCACTGGCTGCATGTCTGTAAAACTGTCTGGTTGTTGCCATAAATGTGAATGAATTAATTTCTAATTCATTGCGGCAGCGTGTTTCATGTTCTGATGATGTACAAGTCTCCCATTTTTCCTGCTTCATTTTCTTGATTTACTATGAAGGATTTACATGCAGCATGCATTTACATGCCGACAGTAAACACTGCAGTCTTTGTTTTGCTATGATGCACATAATCATGTAATTTACTGCTTGCTACAAAAGTTGGATTTCTTTTCCTGCTTATAAAATGAGCAGTAGGAGCTACATGTGCATATGTGGTTGTCTTATCTTTATTGCACAAACTACAAAACCCTTGAGGTTTATAAGAATTGATTAAATGTGCGCCTGGTAGTAAACTGTGGGGAACTCCAGACACTTTACATGAAACACTGATGTCACAGTGTTTGCAATGTGCTCATTTATCCAAGGGATTCCCCCCCTTCCGTGTGTGATGTGGTCCTGTCTGCATTGCACTGAGGCTTCCCTGTTAGTATATCCTGTATTGGGGAAGTAAGTCACAGGAAATGAAGCCACGTGCCAATGTGAGCCTGAGAAACATGCAAATAATGTGAGCCTTATCAGCTTATTCATTTATGCTGTGTAATTGAGTGGAATCATTTGGAAACCGTGTTATCAGGGGTGTTCCCTGGCTTCAAAGGCTGCACATTACTTTAATGTAAAGAAGCTAGGAGTGGGATGTAGAGGGCAGCTGGGCTAAATGTCATCAGATACGCCTCTGTGAAGAGTGGGAGAGAACCATGAGTACAACGTCCCTTTTCTCCAACATATACTGAAAAGTACACGATTCAAGATAACACTATCTCACTGAAACAGCAAATTCGGTCAACTGCAATTTTTCCCAGATCTGCTTCCATTTAATGCGCGGTTAGAAAACCTTAATCAAAAGTACAAGATATGCAGTTTACATCTGAGGGCGGGTCTCGGACTGAGCCGTGTGCAGTTCAAGTGTATGCCAGTCACTCCTTCGGTATATGTTTCCATGTAACTCTGTTTTAAAAGATAACAAAAAAGATGCCATGATTGAAGTGCAGATATAAAAAATAGATTTTCTCATGTACGAGTGGAAGAATTTCCTGAGACTTCTTGGAAAAGACAGTCATATTGTACCAGACGATTTGAATATGAGGCCCCAAAACAAGGAAAACCTAAAAGGGAATGTTTTTTTGTGCTGCTTCATTTGAGATTCAAGATAACTGAGGCAAAACAAGATTTATCTCCCTCCTATTGGTCACTTTTGTAAAAACAGTCTTTTAAATGCAACGAACTCTGACGTGTAAATAGTGCAAAAACAAATCGTTGGGAATGAGAGGTTATTGATGAAAAGCAGCAATGATATTTGTCATTAATCAAATAATTCTGCCCAGAATTTTTAACTACTTCACATAATGTTGGGTAGCCTGATCTACAACATCCATTCATCATCTATATCACGCTTATCCTGTTCAGGGTCGCGGGGGGGCTGGAACCTATATCAGCTGTCATTGGGCGAAAGGCAGAGAACACCCTGGACTGATCGGCAGTCAATCACAGGGCTGACACATGGAGACAGACAACCTGTCGCACTCACATTAACACCTACGGGCAATTTAGAGTCACCAATGAACCGAACGAGCACGTCTTTAGTAGGGATAGACTGATTATCGGCGCTGATATTCGGCATTTTGACGCATATCGGCATCTGCCTTTTTTTTTTTTTTTTAATCCGACGGCCGATAAGAGATCAATTTAAAACTGGATTATTTTGGCTTTGATGCATATGCTTAAAGGCATTTCAACAAAGTTAAGTGTTGGAGTTTGTATTATTCAAAATTTTTACACCAATATTTTCACTTTTACTGCAAATGAATATCGGCTTCAAATATCCTCCTTGACTACTAATAATCGGTATCGGCCCTGAAAAAACCATATCGGTCTATCTCTATTCTTTAGACTGTGGGAGGAAGCCAGAGTACCCAGACGGAACCTATGCATGCACGGGGAGAACATGAAAACTCCACACAGAAAGGCCCCCGACGTCCAAGCCAGTACTTACTCTATAACAATGCAGCTATAAACTTAATCCAGAAAGGAGGTAGTAGAGTTATTTCTAGGTAAGTGTAGTACAATAAAAAGTGCAATACTTACCTCTGAACTCGAGCGGAGAGTAGAAGAAAGTTGAAGTTGAAAGTAGAATAAAAGGGAAGAACTAAAATTAAAATTGTATTTTGGTTCAGAACAAATTTACTCCCCTCCAGTATATACATTTAGTTTCAGAGCAGGTTAAGATGCCCACTATGAACATGAAACCTCAGCTTTTGGCTTAGAACACATTACATAAATAACCACAGCCACACAGACATTCAGTTAACCTTTAAGTCCTCTTAATCTTAAACAACAATGCTAAAACGTGAATGTCAGAACTCATATTTTTTATTCAAAATACTTTGGGATACTTCCACTGATCTATGTCCATTAAAAAGTAGACAGTGAAAAGAAACCTCGCCCCGAGCTGGAAGCTAGAATAATAACTCTCACATCATCACTCAGCTGTTCAGAGAGGTGAGAACTTTTCACATGATGTGGATATGGATACTTTCATTGCATTGAGCCCATTTTGAGCCCGAAGGCCGTGAACACAAAATGTTTTGATAACTAAAATGTAAAAAACCCTTCCTAAGCTACAGCTAAAGACAACACAAACTACCAGCACACATTAAAAGTTCTATTGCTTTGACCTCCAGCTTGTTTCTATCAATGTTAATGTAACTTTAACAGAAGCCCTTGCTCCTTATAAAAAAAAAAAGACATCAGGCTTTAGTGCACAGTCTTTGAAACTACAATACTTTGCTGAAATAGATTTGACCACACTGTGATCGTCAGTGTTTTTTCATGGTAAGGCAGTACATGCGGTGGCTCCTGTGACCGAACTGATAATCCCGACTGCGTGATCCAGAAAACGCTCATAGTCAGCTTTGATATTTGCACAGGAGCCTCTGGGAGCTGGTCTCCAGTCCAACCTTTCTGAAAGGCAGTAATAACAGTTTCTGTTTCAATACGTCCTCCATAGCTTTGCCGTCTCACTCTGGTTTCATCATAGGTTTAATTTCCTCTTCCTCGTCGTCTGTGTCAAAAAATTCATCCTCAAAAAATGATCCTCCAAACCCATATTCCTGTGCGTGGACAGACACCTCGTTTGACATCAAGTGAGGCGACCCTTCGATGAAATCGGCAAACCTGAGGGTTAAAGGTACAACATCAGCAACAACACCAATGATATGTGCTATTTAAACCATACACAGGTATTTAAAGACCCCCTCCAGTGAAAATGAAGTGTTTAACCTTGTAAACATCTCCATGTGGTGTTTTTCATGTGCTACAAGACATATCAGGGACAACATCAGCAGTCATCTCCATGGCTGGGCCTGTCTGCTTTTAAACTGCAGCGTACCAAGGACAGGCTGAACAACACGTTTTCAGATTGGCAGGTTTGTGACGTCACAAACCTAAGGAGCCAATCCCGTTAATGGACGGGGTGACGCTATGCATATCATTATATGCAACCTATGGCAACCACTTCGGCGATGTGTGAGCCAGCTGTAACCGTCATCGTAATTTTTGCTAACTCACTACAGACTACCAACGTTTACGCTACTACTACTGACTACATTTCAAGCTAGCTAAGTTTCAACAAGTTGCCACTAAACGACGGCAGAGACGTGTTTTGTTTTTGGCTGTAATTTTACGAAAGGAGAAACATCGTACAGAGTGGGCGGGGACGATGCAGAGTCTGGAATTTTTAATGAGGGAGAAGGAGGAGATGTTTTGGGAGGATTTTCACAAGATAATTACATACAAAACATATCAGACACAATTTATTATTTCAAGCAGAGCATTTTATATGTCTTAAAACACGACTGGAGCTGCTCTTTAAGAGTACAGATATCACATCCAATTGATTGAAGCATATATACACCTGTACTGTACCTGGAAGGTCTGACTTTTTATGAGTCATAATTGTGTCAAAACCTACACCTATATCAGGATGGTAAGAAACAGTTAATCTACTTTGACTCAATGTTGTAAGGCAATTAGAACAGGTACATTTCCTAAAAAAGGTGTACACTTTTTATATTAATTTCATGGTAATACTATAATGAATTATTACCCAGTTTGACATTAAAGTTCATGAGTTGAATCTTCTTTTATTTTTGTCAAACCAAGGCTGGGACTGAACTTAAAGAATGCCTTTAATGCATCCTTTGTTTTAACAGATTAAAGACTGAGTTCAATCACAATACTCACCTTTTCGGGGACTGAAGCCTGGACACGGCCTTCCAGGGGCTGAACTCCGGGCTGTGGCAGTATTTCCTCAGCTCGTCAAGTGCCTGCCGAGTCTCCTCCTCCGCCTGCTTCTGATACTCCTCCTCAGTCAACAGGCGACGCGGCTCCGGCTTCCAGTGAACCCAGCGTCTCATTTTCCTGCACAACACATCATGCGCTTGATTAAAAAAAGAATAATAATCACTCCAGATACCTCAAAATTATTTAAAGCTAATTATGGTAAACTGATTGCTCAGATAAGATCGGACTTGGCTCGGTGGGAGATCTTACCGCTCTCTCTTCTTGGAAGAACTGAAACAATCAGAATGAATGTATTCCCCCGATTGTTGTATCTCTTCCAGTCCCTGCCTATATGGATCTCAAGCTCTACTTTTAAAACATTAGATAAAATGATTTCTACATTTATCTGGCAAGGGAGGAGACCTAGGATTCGACAGAAGGTGTTACATTACCCTAAAAAGCAAGGAGGCCTTAATCTGCCAAATTTGAAACTATACTACTGGGCAGCTCAACTTCGCGGGATGGCCGAATGGGTAATACAAGACGAGGAGACAAAATGGCTTGAACTAGAAAAACATGCTTGCCCATTAGTACCTCTTGAGAAAGTACCATTCTTAGATCAAAAGAACTGGAAGAAACTTAAGATAAAAAATGAATGGATGAACTGTACTCATAAGGTCTGGCTTCAGGTTAGGAAAAAGATAGGCGCGCCGTTAACAATATCTAGAGTGGTCAAAATTGCAAAAATCATAGACTTCCTGCCAAATAAATTGGATACAGGGTTCAACGCTTGGGCAGAAAAAGGTCTTGTGATCATAAACCAGTTATTTGAAGGTGAGACCCTAAAGTCATTTAAGCAGTTACAGGATAAGTTTAGTTTGTCCCATAAAGAGTTTTATAGATATTTACAACTGAGAAACTATTTGATGTCACACAAGGAATGGAGCACCCTTAAACAACTGCCCACTCCAATAGAGGACTTCCTGATGAGGAGCATGGATGGAAAAAATATTAAGAAAATAGTCTCACATATGTACAGATATTTACAGGCACAATGCTCAGGAAATACTGTGGATGTAAAAGAAGGGTGGGAGCTGGAGATGAATGTGGTCATTGAAGATAAAGAGTGGGAGGATGTGTGTGATCTGGGGCATAAGATAACTAACAGTCCGACTTGGAAAGAATTGAGTTGGAAATTAAAAATGAGATACTTCAAGACACCGTTTTTAATATCAAAATATGACAAAAGTAAGACAGATTAGTGCTGGAGGAACTGCAAACAGGTTGGAGATCATACTCACATTTTTTGGGATTGCCCCAAACTGAAACCATCCTAGGAGTAAATCTTCCTCTAACAGCATCACATTTTATCCTAGGTTTATTACCAGATGGTTTAACTGATAAAGGAAAGGCCCGGTTGCTACACATCCTTCTTCTGGTAGCGAGGAAGATGATTACCATGTCCTGGCTTAAACCTCTACCTCCCACCCTTCTGCAATGGAGAGAAAGGCTAAAAAGAGTTAACTTGATGGAAAAGATAACAGCGAAACTCCACCTGAAAGTGGACTTGTTCGAGGTTCTATGGGCCCCTGTCAGCACTTACCTTACTCTATCGATAGGATAAGAGACTGGTTTTCATAATCTCAATTCACTTAAAGGGAAATATTATGTGTATTTCTTTTTGTTAATTTTGAATGTGAAAGTCTATTAATTGCCTGTCTGTTTAGGAACATATATGTGTATATGTGTGTGTGTGTGTGTATATATATATGTATACATATATATATGTGTGTGTATGTGTATATATATATATATATATATATATATATATATATATATATATATATATATATATATATATATATATATATATATATATCTCTGGGATACCTGCTTTGAAGAAGCAATTTTCAATTTCAATAACTTTCAATGATCTCCTCTTTATGTGGTTGAAGACGTTGCCATGAATCTTATTTATGCATTTTATTTTATTATTTTTTTTTTTTAATGTACGTTTGCCGAACTGTAAATAATTCTTGAAAAATTTTAATTATGTCTCAGCAACTGAGTTATGTATCTTTAAATATAAAGCTGAATAAAAATGTTCAAAAAAAAAAAAAGAATAATAAGGAATCAATATAAACACTGTTTCTAAAGAGAAATGCAACATAACATCCGATGTTTATATGACTACTTTAAAGATATAATCTCAAACTGGCGATAAAAGGCAATTGCGGGCGCATGCGTCCCAATTTAACCACGGTTGGCTCCGGTTGTAACTCTTGATTTTCCTGGCTGACGGTCGCTTTCCTTTTTAGACTGTTTGCTTCATCTGAGCGTCGAGTTTGTTTCTTTTTCTTTGGATCTGTAGTCATCCATCTTTTCTTAGTTTGTTCAGCCATAGTAGATTACTGTTTACTCGCAACACTTGCAGAGAGCGGAAAAGCAGCCGCTTAGCTCCGCCTACCCTCTCTGGCAGACCAACCACTGCTGGGTGATGGAAAGCGCGTCACTAACTGGGCGCCACTTGGGATTTTTTTAAGAAAGTCACACCAGACACCCAGTCTGTAATACTGCAAATGCAAAGGCGTTCATCAGTCACCATTGTGTTACCTCATGTGACTTAACAGACATTTATTTAAATGAAAAAGTTTAAGATGACTTTAAGTTTACGAGGTTCATCAGCTTCAATAAAACTTTTAAAGCAGAAAAGACTTCCTGAAAAATAAATGACTCAAAAGCAAAATGTAATAAAGAGCATCAAATAATTTTGTGTATCAACACAAACTCAACATAAAATAAGAAAGAGTATTCTTGGTTATAAATGTCACACTCATTTTCAGTGTATTAAAGTACTGTACTCTTACGCCACCTTCTGTCAACATTGCAAACACCCACCTCCACACAGTAACAGCCAGAGACACGGGGTACTCCAGGTGCTTGGAGAACAAAGCTGCAATGATGATGGCAAAGGCAACTTGCTGAATTTGAATCCCTGAATAAACCAGGAGCAGGCCAAACAGCTGCAGCGTCCACGACAAGATGTTAATGCTCTTCTCATCCACCAGAGGACCGTAAAGGTAGCACACAGCAAAACTGATGAATCCCACCACTGCTACATAACCTGAGAACAACAACAGAAATATTTACTTAGACAGTGTATAAGAGGAGCAGTAGGAAGAAAGATGCTTGTTTGAATGGCATAAGAGAGTCTCAGTGTGTGACATACTTGGTGGTCTAAAAACAGCAATTTAATCTAATATATAATGAATGTTGCTTTGGTATGATCCAATTCCAAAAAGTCACTGTCCACACAAAGGGTCGGTACCTAATGCCATGTGCCAGTGTTCTCGCACAATCATGTTTAGGTTCCTGCAGACAAGCTGGATGGCGTACACAGAGAACGACCAGCCGCCAACAATCAACACATAGAAAGGGCTTTTCTGCGGGAACAGCAAACACAGCAAAAGGATTCAATAATTAAAAACAGAGAGATAAAAATGATAAAGTCATGGATATCTGAGGAGAATAAAATGCCTTACCTTTGGTAAAAAGCGCGCCAAAATGAAAAAGAGGATGATGAGAGAGGCGATCATGCCCGTGCTCATACCAGCAGAGTAGAAAAAAATTTGACTCCTTTATGTAAGGAAAAGAAAAGGTTATTAAAATCATAAATCTTGTTAAAAAATGAAATATAAGTAAGAGACGTTACCTGCTGAGCGAGTCTGCAAAGAGGAACAACAACACTCCAGCCAGGAATACCAGAAACAGATAGATATCAAACTCTGCAAGAGGAAAACAACATTGTGATGGCCATGTAAGGTCATGTAAATAACCTATAAATGATTTGGGTTAACTTGTTTTCCACTTACTACGGAGGGGCTTGACAGTGTACTGGGTTTTGTCAGCTGGGTCGATCTGGAAGCACTTCTTGTTGCTGAACAGGTTGACGTTAATAGTTGTTTCATTGTGACGCTCCCGTAACATGCTCTGAAACCAGCCCCAGACACTGAAGCGGTCCAGCTCCTGCAGCTCCTCCTCGCCTTCCACAGTGACCACCTTGAACACGTTTGAACTCCACACTTTGACCTGTCAGAAATCACCGGTTAATATTGACCTATTTAACTAAGCTTTGCCATAAGGAATTCTAAGATATAATGTTAATCAACAATAACTAGGCTTCTTTCTTGATGTCACAGGTCATAACATATGCGAGCTCATTTGCAGTTCATTTACAATTTAGACGGATCTGGACCGATCTGGATTTGGTAACTATTATGCAACTTACCTGTATTCTTGTCCATGTTTGCCTCCAGCTGGGCACTACTATGTTTTTGTAACAGAACCTGTTTGACCCTGAGTTGACGTAGACCTCTCCATCCTGGAGATCAATTACTGGATGCTTGTTACCTGGGTTTAATAAGCAGAGGCACGTATATGAAACCAAGACTGCAACATGTTACTTTACAAGTTGGCATATTAACTGTAAGATTAATGCTTATCAAAAAAATAAATAAAAGATGTCTTCTGTCTGAAAAAGCATTCCATCAAGATAAATATTTGAAGGATAACACTTGCTTTATTGTATACTTTTTGATAGTGTATCAATGCTAAACTAAAGCTAAAGACTAAAGCTAAACAGTGCATTAGTTTGCCTGTTTATTGAACACCGCCCTGTACACGCTTGTGATCAAACCTCAAGGAAGCAAGCATACAGAGACTTCAAGTAGCTTATTATGATCCAATAAGAATATAACAAACAACCTAGATGGTAACGATAACGATAATATCATGATACAGCAATTCTGCGATAATTGATATATTACAAGACATCTAATGATACATCATGATATCTTGAAGAACACAATATGCCCCTCAAAAGGTGAAGTGCAGAATTAAAGTATTATTCACAGCAATAGGGTGTCAGTTTCACATATTTTGACACAAATTGAGATAAACAATGATGCCGTGACTCAAATTGGCAGGGAGATCTATTTAGAGCGCTGAATTTTTAAACAATTAAAATATCGATATTTGGCGCCAGCGATACGATAATTGTATCACAGCAGTCGGGACGACGATATATTGCAATATCATTATTATGGCCCCTAGTATTTATATTTTTATTTTATTGTGCTCTTGAATGTTATGAATCCCATGCAATGTCTTTTATCTGGACCCGGAGACTCAAATTAAATTGAATTAAATTGTCTCTCAAAACCTCCTGGATTCCCTACCTTGTCTGGGGACCAAGGACAAAAATCTGTGGGTCCAGTGGGTCAAAAATGTGATGTTTAATTTTCAAACGGATCAGTAATTTCTTAAACAGCTGGGCACTGAACAGCTGCATGACTGTGTATGTTTCTGAATGCACAATTTTTCATGTTCACTAAAAGGGCCAGTGATTTTTTTTAAATGGTTAAAACAACCAATATTAATTATTTGGCCTAGTTTGAGCCTCTCATCACTTCTTTTACAGTCAACATAAAATACAAACGTTATATTAAACGAATACAAGCATATTACAAGCTTAGTGGATATTCTTAAAGGGTTATTGGACTGACAAGAAATATATTCTACTTGTTTTGTAAGCAGCCCTTTAATGCCCCCTCAGTGTCACATAATTCAAGGTTTAGCAGAAAGGGTTTCTGTTTCCGTCTGACGCACTGGTTTTATAATGAGCTTGTTAAGAATAACCTGAGGGCGGGGCAGGTTTGAATACTCGAGCAACGATAGGTACTACAAATCTGTGATCAGTTAATCAACAACAAGCAAGATAAATTATTACATTTAAGTAAATATCACCCATATACGGAGACAGAATCGGAGAAAAGCCAGCAATGAACAGGCTATGAAAATAAGTGGCACAAAGGCACAGCTATAACTTCTGTTACCGTTTGAAATACCAAACACAAGCTAACACGAGTTAGCTAACAAGATACTTGTTTATAATACATATCACATTACTTTAAGTTGTTATCATTGCCGCGCAACAATGCTTCCTACCTGTATTCTGGTGTGAGGTTTGAGGTAAACAGGTGAGCACCACGATGAAAACTATTAATTTAGCATTGGTAGAAATGAAACCGTTTATCAGTTTCATGCATCCCGCCATGATGATAGCACCACTATCCCTCCTCTCATGTTTTGTCCCGCCCCTTCCTCCTCTGGCAACTCAATTGAGTTACTGGCCGTCCAGCCAATCACAAAGTCAGACTAGATGATGTCACTGTCGGTGTGCGTTCAACGTCTCTAAAAATCCGACAGTTGAAATATAAAATTTGGCTCGACCAATCTTTACATTATGTTATGTAAATAACTGAATAGAGACATTTTATAGGCAACAAAAACAAAGTAATTAGAATATAAGTGTTTTACTGTATAAGTGTCACCAAAATTATAGTGTATATTTATCAATGTAGAGAAGCTTTATTAAAAGACATTTTAATTTTTAAATTGCCATATATTTATTTAAACTTTAATATGAGAGCTGGGGCATTAGAGACCCCAACTCTTCACTAGGATGGTGGATACAGCTCTCTTATAAAGTATAAACATGTTTTATTTCTTCGTAAACCAGAAAAAGAAACTTTAATTTTGGCCATAAAGTTATTAGTTATTTGTTCATTTGGAGATAGTTAAGCCCTCATCGAAACTCTTATCACACTGTGTACCAACCTTTGTTATGACCAGAGCACCGGTAGTTTGACATTGGTGGAGTAAGTAAATATGAGAGGACATATGGAGGCCGCTGAAGAACAAGCTACTCTTGTAAAAGTTTATCATTGGATCTGTGCTGTATAAACACAGGCGTTGGTGTGTGCACAAGGGCCCATAAAAAAATGAAAGGTCCCATAATAAGAATAAGAAGAGTGAAATGATACTGTCTTTACAGTTATAATCCATTACCACTAGGTGGCAGCTACCAACCTTTACTTGGTTTCACATGTGAAAGAGGACTTAAAAATCCAGTAGTCTTGCTATTTTGTTAAAGGAACAATATGATACCCTCCTGAGAAAAAAAAAGCATCTAAACAAGGACACCATTTTAATAAGCATTATTACTGGGTGAGTTGGTGGCAGTCCTGAACTTAATTTATTCTAGATTTACTTTCTTTTTAAACTTTTACTTTCATTTAAAACTAGTTTCAATTTACAAAACGTTGTGAACATTTGACTATCAACTTTGTGTGTAAACAATATGCACAACCCCTAACCCCAATCCACCAGACATACAATAAAAGTCTGTTTAAAAAAGACACTTCAAATAAAGTGTACACAAGCCATACTCACTCAAACCAGCATGTCATAGCATGAAACACACAGGTGTGTTGATGTGATCAATAATCTCTGTTGTCCACCTGGGTGTTCTAGTTCTAGAGTCCTGATGTTGCACCTCATGGGTCACACTGCTTTTTAATGCTGTGACAAGTAACATTTCTGCTTCAAAAAAAAGGTCAATTAATCAAAACTCTTCTTAAATTAGAGACATTCAGCCATTTGTGCTCCCCAGAGTATGAATCCCATTTACTTTTGGGATCCCATGAGCTTTCCTCTGTGAACCTTGAGGTCAAAGTGTCCATGAAACATGAGGTTCACTGTTGTATTTTCTGTTTCCATGTCCTTTATTTATACAATGATTAAATACCTGCAAAAGTAATGACATTCCAGCCTCGGCTGCACTTTGTGTTTCTTGCTAAATGTTTGCATAAAAACTTGGGTGGTGAGCAAGGTTAACTTCCTACCTGCTAAACCACAGCATGTTAGAGTTACTGTCATTGTTGGCATGTTAGCATGTTGCTCAAAGCACCATTGTGCCTCAGCCTTGCAGAGCTGCTAACTTGTCCACACACTCAGTGTTATTATAAACTAAACCACTACCGCCCTGACTCACAGACCTATCACAGCACCGCCATCTGCCAAATAGCTAAGCCACATGACGCTGCATTTCAGCTGTGTTATCATTGTGGGCCCACAGTTGACAGATGGTGAAATCGTCTGTCACCTGTCTGTTATGCAGTAAAATGTACTGTAAAAACAATCAAGCTATTAATCAATAAAACCTTATTATTTATTTAGAAGGCACGAGTCATACATCAAATGCAACTCCAAGTGAGAAAATAAAACAGAAATCAACAATAAAAGTACAAGTGGAATTGAGAGTAGATAAGAGAGGAACTCAGGATGTAGTAGTTACATTTCTAAGGACCATGACACAAAATTATTCATGTGGGAGACAATTTTGTCAACCAATAAAACCCAAGCAGTTTAATTTTGTCCCTGTTGAAGCTGATCCTGGCTTTTCTTTCGGCAGACCAGAACATAGTGTGTTACAATAGTCCAGCCTGCTAGTGATGAAAGTGTGCACAAGATTCTGATAAAGAAATGGAGGAAATATTTTTAAACTCAAAAAAGACAGACGCGGTCACACTCCGGATGCGGCCATTGACAGATTCTAATTGAGATTAGAGAAAGAGTGAAAGAGAAACCTGCTAAATGTCACAGTACGACCATAACACCTATTAGAAACCAGTTAAACTTAAGCCTTGATTTTTACACACTGAATAAATTCAGTTCCTTAGCACGATTTAAAGTAGTGTTTTAAAACCCAGTAAACCAGGTAAAGCTGATGTTATCGGTGCATGTTCTGCTCAGGGATGTGGGTCACTCAGGTGTTTGTTTTTTGATATGCTTGTGGTACAATAACAGGCAGGGAAACCAGCTTATGTGATTTGATGTGTAAGCCAGAGGTCAAACTGATATTACAAAGCATAGCATCAGAAGTAGAAGGAAGACCCACATAAAAAGAATATATATTCAGCCCCAGATAATCATTGGTTAGAAGTTGAACTCGATCCTGTTACAGCTTTCACAAAGACTTGTGACTTTTACCACATGACCAAAACTTTAAGTAGCAATATCTTTGTTCTGTTTTTTTCTGTCCATTGGGAGCTAAAACACATCTGGAGAATAAGGAGGCTTAAATTTTAAAAAAAATTTCCTGGCTTGGAAGTAAAGCGCACTGACAGCTCTTGTGGAATTTTTCATTGTGACAGAAGTTTTCTTTTGAAAATATTGCCCAAGAAGAGGATTATTCAGCAGTCTGGTGATGTTGCTCCGTGTGTAAAAGAGGAAATGTTTCAGGAACCTGGTTTCTTACAGGCCTGTGTTTAACACAATGTTTCATTTCCTATGCTTTTCACAAAAGTTGAATCACCATTATTAGTAATCAGGAGATGGGCGAATGGAATGGGTGGCAAAATCATGATTAATGTATTTGCAGTGGCTTTCAGTGCTGTTGGATATTTCACTTTTATGAGCTGCAAAGTCAAACTGTGTTAATTGTATATCAAATACAAATAGAGCAAGGTAGAAACTGACATCAAAAACAGAAGTATTCCTATGAAGCAATAGTAAAACATTGCTAACTATAAATCAATCATTTATTAATAAACTATTAAATATAACATGCCCTCTTATTGGAGAAAACCTGCAAAGGTGCCTTCTAGGGTGTAATGACAACTGGTGCATGAGCAATAGTAAAATTACTTTTTAATAATTCATGGATTAATTATTGATGGCCTTTTTTTAATACTAAAGCCCCCAAACACCCTAGAGTGCCATCTGGGGTGCCCTTCCAGAGAAGACAAGTTGATAAAGTGCCCTCAGGTGGATGCTTAAAGTGCAATATAGCTTTTCCTCTATGTTGGAAAAGGTTCAGGCTGCTAGTTTCCCGACTCATTAATCAAATACCTTTTTTATTTCTTTCGCCCCTGGGCCTCTGACAGCCTCAACCCGCCACTGAAAGTTCGAATTCAGGCTCATCCACTTCTCCTGACGACCACCAGCAGCGACCAGACCCGGTTTGGGCAGGCACATTCTGTGTTTAACGAGGAGTCCCTGAAGGCAGCATGAAAGTTACGGTCATTGAAAGGAGATGTGACCTAAAAGAAAGAAAGAAAGAGGTGGGGAACGGCTGGTCACAGGAGCTGAGGTAGGAGGGACTATAAACGGTACAAGTTAGCCTAAACATTCAACACATCGTCGTCTTCGTCGCTCATCGCAGGATTAAAGAGACTTCTTCTAAAAGGTAGACCTCAAACCACGGTTGAAACAGCGTCTTTTTTTGTTTGTTTGGCTAACCGTTGTCCTTCAACGTTTTTGGAACGTTGGCGGTTTACGCCTTATTTCTTCAAAAAAAAGTTTCCATACGAGGATTTTTCTCAACATTGGAGAATCAAACGTTTCTGCAACTGCTGCTTGGCTGTTTTTGTTTATCCAAGACTAATTTAATTTTCAAAGTCTTCACAAATTCAATTAGAGAAAACCTGCTCTGGGTTGATGTAATTTGGCCAGTGACAATGCTGGTATTGTTGCCACCAGTGATTAGCAGGGCTGGACGGGCTCTGTCTGTTCCTCAATACGATGTTTTTGGTACCTTCAGGGCCTGAAAATGTGCCGTAAAGGCTTATACAGACACTAACACTTAAACCTTCTTTGTTCTTGAGCTGTCAACAAAACATTTTTCCGTTTATTGCATTGTGAATATGTGCCACCGCCTGGGCTGTAATTATATTCAGTAAAACAATGGGAACATGTGTGGACCTACTCATTTATTTATAGACAAAATGTGGAGTTACAGCTGGTGTGTATGAGGCATAAGGCTCTTAACCACAGGTTCCTTCTAAAAATGACTCAGATTCTCCATGGTGTTATTGGAGGATAAATTACATCTGATGTAATGCTCATGTAACTCTTTCTTTTAAAAAATGAAATGAAATATAACATTTTGTATGTTTCTTTTGTTCCAGAAAACTAATCATCAGCAGCCATGGCCGTAGAAGGGGGCATGAAATGTGTGAAGTTCCTGCTTTTCTTTTTCAACTTCGTTTTCTGGGTGAGTAGCTGTTTAAACACATTTTAAAATCTTATTTTCCATTGTATATAAACTTTATTTTACCAGGAATGTTCCCACTGAGTTACAACATTTCTTTTACAAGAGAGTTCTGGCTAAGACAGTGGCATAAAAAGGTGTCACATTAAAGAACAAAAAACAGACTATAACAAGCAGAAACTAAACCAAACAATTGATTAAAAACGTTAAGCAACAAGACATATGCAATAACTGGTCAAACAATCCTTAATCCAGTTTTATAATCTTCAATTCTTCCAACATAATCTAGTTTAATGTGACACTGTATCTCATACCAGGAAGAGGAAGCAAAAACAATAACAGCACTTTTAACAAAGACAGAGGGTAGCAGCCACTGAAAGTTGTAGAAGTCAGTGTTTAATATCAAAAGGCAGCAGAGTGAATGCAGATGGTTTTTTATCACAATGTCACTGAGAATTCAAGGCAGCTTGTTTTGATAAAAGAAAATGAAAGCAAGTTGAGCAAACAGGAAATAAGGTCAGGTTATGTTGTCTTATTCTTAATTGAGATATGTGATAAGATCAGCTGACTTTTTATCCAGCTAGACTGGCTTTGTGACTTTTTTCTGCCAGTCTCATGACTTTGAGCATGAACTCCAGTTTCTGAGGTCAGCATGTAGCATATAAATCATCTGTAAAATCAGCTGATGAGCAATTACACACCCACACATCCCGACATGACATCCTCCCTTCATATACTTTTTAACGCTTGGAGACTGGTTCACTTGTTTGGGCAATGTTAGATTCACAAACGCATTGGGGGAAAACACAAGGACATGCATCTCACATATCTTGGTTTCACCTGAACATTTCCTGGTTGTCACAGTTTCTTCATTGTGTGTGTAAGAGCTGTCCAACGAGACGTGGCGACGGCGTAATGTGAATCTTATGACCAGATTTCAAAGTCTGACATGTCACTCATCCAGATCGTAAAATATTCCCCTTTTTTTCCCGCCGACTCATTCACCGACACAATGGCATTTTAAGCTTCAAACATTGTTGTCCACACAGGAAACTCTGTAGTACAGAGTAAAGACCTGATAATGGTCTCAACCAGTAAAAGAGGAAGTTGAGAATGACAAGGATCTATTAGCTCTCTATCAAGAGTTACGTTTTTAGGACGATAACTAATTATTACTTTCATTATTGCTGCTAACATTTTACTTTGACCCATATATTTAGCCTTTATAAGTATTATACTGTAATTTAATACATTATAATTCAGTTGGAGGCATATGCAAGTCATGATTAATGTATTTTCATATGTAGAGCTAATGTAAACAGATCACGAATAACACATTTGAATAACATCGAATATGTTTTTTTATAGGAGTTGACATGTACTATACTTTAATAACAAGTCTAACACCTACTTCCTATATCTGCTCTCGACTTCTTTATAGTGTGTTAAAAAGCCTGTTTGTGTTCTGCGTAAATGCTAAATTGGATACATTTAAGCTACCTTTTACCTTTTTACCCTGATGTTTTTCAGTTAATCTGCGGAGCAGCAACTTTTAATTGATTAGTTGTAAACTATTCAATTAATTGACAAGTTTTTTGAGTAATATTTGAAGTTAAACAAAGTCAGAGTTTGATGACGCCATCTTTTTAGGGCCTGTGTCCCACTAATATTGATATATCATTGCAGCACCTTCGACCTCAATTTCAGAGCACTTACTGTTGCTAGGTTACGAAAGTTGTGTCGTGGTACTTCCGCTTCCCTTGGTTGGGACCTTTAAGTCAGTTTTAACTGCTCTGTATGCTTCATATTTGCTTTTATTCAATTTTACAACCCCCCCCCCCCCAAAAAACAATGGAAAGGAGTCGTGTCCTGGCATTAGCAGCAGCTCTACACCTGGAAATTGTACTCTCAAAAGAACGAAAGGATTAGCTTCTCCTCCTCTGGCATTGTTGTTAATTGATTAATGATAAAAAATAATCGAAAGATTAATCGACAGTCGAGTCCAAAGATATGAATTTTTTCACAATAGAACAAAATGAGTATCAGTTATGAGTATCAATAGTTAAAAAAATAAAAAGTTTCAGTTCTGCGCATGTTCATCAAGAAATGTAGGCCAACCGAGGTCAACCAACGTAAAAATATATAAAAGCCAACTTAACAACACTTTTATTTTTATCACTCTCTTTTATTGTAAGCGATACTTGAATTGATGTTACTGTCATCGCTCTGTTTGCTTGCTCTGTTCACTCCTTCATGTTTTCCTAAGTCAATCATTAGCCACCTATTTGACTCATGCTCAAATATTTACACTGGCGGTGCCAACGAGGAGAGGTCTTCAGCTACAGCGAGGGCTTAACATGGACAAAAAAGAAAAAGAAATGGGCTGAGGGTGGCTCATCTGACATTAAGGCTACTGACAGACATGTGGCTGTAAATTTGAGGTTTTTCTTCTGACTTTAGCACGTCTGTGAATTTGGCTTGAAATGTCTTAATGAAAACCATGAAGAGCAGTAAGACCAGTTTTTGAGTGCTGTTGTTCCCTTTGGCCTTCTGTTCATTTGTTTACAACAACTCGACTGTACGGCTTTGAAATTGATGGACTGTTATAGAGAATTTGCCTTCAGTAGAAGGAGACGAAGAGTTACAACCGACTTGTCACTGAATCATACATGATAACCCTGAGGTATATATGTCTCCACACTGCTACTTCCTGTTTGTGGGTTTGTTTTTGCCTGGTGTCACATAGAACATAGTAAGAAGAAGTTTACGTATCATCTCTTATTCTCTCTCTTATTGTCTATTTTAAAGTTACACCAAAATCTATTTATTATTAAGCAGCTGATAATATTATTAAGCAACAATCTTAATGCTCAGTTTGTCATTTTAAGGCATTTAAGGTAAAAAAACAAAACAAAACAAAAACTCTGGTTCCAGTTCCTAAAATGTAAATATTTGCTGGTTTGTAAAAAAAAAAGTTGGGTTTAGGACTGTTAGTCAAGCAAACAAGAAGTCAAATTGGGCTGTGGGAAATAATATGATTGGTATATTTATACTTCAGACATTTTATAGACTAAACAATCACTTGAGAATAATAATTGCATTAAAATGGTGAACTCGACGTTACTTCAAGCTCTTTTTAACGGTACGTTTTTGTCATTGCAACATTATAGGGAAGTCACAATGACAAGTCCAAAAACAAGTCTGAGTCACTGCGTTTTCCACATTGATATATTTTAATGTTAACGCTAATATTGGCCTTGCGGTCAGTCTTTCCACCCCTTATTCTTCTTTCTATGATCACCTGATCAATGACGTCCTCATTCAAACACCCTCAGAGATGTATCATTATATAGTGGCCGTTTGAGATACAATTTTAAGGTACTGCTGAAAAATACATGTTACAGGATGTGCACTTGATGATTATTTATGTAGACTTCTTCCAGCTAAGATAAGGACAGTATTTCTACTGTATTCATTACAGTAAAAAAAAAAACTATATAGGCAGCCATATGTGTAATAGTTTAATTTTCCCCTCGATAATCTGCGTCAGTATTTGTCTCTCCTCTCCTCTTGCTAAAGGACCGTCAAAGTAAAGCCTATGCAGCTCCCTGTAATGTTTGCTTTGGAGCTTGTTGATCCCAGCAGATCATGGTCAAACAGTTCACCCACACAGAATGTTTGCAAAAGATCTATAATGAAATACTCTGAACGCCCCACCCGAAACAATGACACATGAACATCTCAGTTCATCATCTGATGATTTTACCTCTACACACAGGAACTGAACTCTGTTGCAACTTCCCTTTGTCTGTTTAGCTCTCGTGCTTACTCATTTGGTCTGTGGAGGTGTGAAGTTTGACGTTTTAGGCAAGTGAAGTGTTGATATTTTATCATGACTAAATATTTAATGTCGAAGTTTAAAAACTCCTTAAAGAATTGACATTCGACATTTATGTTCTTTTATTTTCCCACCTTTGCTAGCAGCATGGCTCACAGGACGACAGTGTCGGCCTTCTGTTTCAGACAGTTTTCCATGATATTTAGTACATTCATGGTCACCAGAGGATGAATCCTTACAGCTTTGGTCTTCCCCTGACTTTTCATTTGAGTCCAAATATCAGTTTTCAATTTATCTTCATTTCCCTCAGCCTACTCTTGTGCTAATAAAAATATTATTCTGCTAACAAACAAAGCTCAGATGTTAACATAATACAACCTAAGTCTGTTTAACAACATGTTAGCATCATCAGTGTGAGCATGTCTGCATGCTTTTAGCTTATTGCAGCCTCACAGGAGCTTGTATGTTTATAAATGAAGGATTTTGTTGTTTTATTTTATTTGCACATACGACAATGCTAATACGTTTGTTAAGCATATTACAGAATATTTATAAATCTTAACTTGTATTATTGTTTTTAACTGTTACATAACCTTTAACCTCCTTTCACTGTGCCACATCACCAACACAAATTTATATTGTGTATAAAGAAATTCAGAGTCTTACACATAATTCATAATTCAAACCCCATTAATACAGCTAAATGGCTGCTGAAGTCAGATCATTACAGTATTTAGTATTTAAATATAAAAGTATTTAAAAATGGAAACCAAATAATAAAAGACAATGAAATAAAAAGTTACAGTTTCAATGCAGGCTCAAACCGAATGCTCATGCTTGTGTTACATAACAGAAATTATCCCACAATAACACCCTTAACCACCCCCCACCCCCCCCCCCCCTCTCTCTCTCTCTCGCCCTGCAGTTATGTGGCCTTGCGTTGATTGTCGTGGGAATCCTTGTCCAAATGGCTTTGCACAAAACCCTCATGATCAAAGATGCGTCAGCCTCAGGAGCTCCCATTGTCGTCATCGCTGTCGGAGTGGTGATTTTCTTCATCGCCTTCTTCGGCTGCTGTGGCGCCTGGAAAGAAAACTACTGCATGGTCACCATGGTAAATAATATAGTGTGGTGTCTTTTAAACCATCCAACAACAAAAAGGCCGCATTAACTTTGTTGTGAGGAATCAAAGGTACAGAGTTCAAAATGCGTTGTGGATTATTAATTATGTCACGATAATGTCTTTGATTTCCCACAGTTTGCCGTCCTTCTGTCTCTGGTCATCATTGTTCAGATTGCAGCAGCCATCGCTGGCTACGTCTACAGAAAGAAAGTAAGTGTTGAACTTCACTGTTTTGTGCGTTATTTAGGACCCTGCAGAAGGTTTAACTTGGCCTCCATGTTGTGTCTCCCTTCCAGATCTCAGCGGTCGTCCAGGATAGTCTCGTTGACATGATTTCCAAATACAACAGCACAGAACAATTCAAAAAAACTGTGGATAAGCTGCAGGAGGATGTGAGTTCAGCATAAAGTCTCCTACTCTCTGTTTACTTTACTCTGACAACACCCTCATATAACACTGCTGCATCCTGTTGGTCTGTGCTGCATGACCTAACAATGTTTTTCTTTTGCACCATCTGTTGACACAAGTTCTATTCCTTTGAATGTACATGGTCATCTGACTACTGTATAGCTGGCACGTCTGTAATAAATGTTTTTCCTTTGACTTGTTTTCAGTTGAAATGCTGTGGCGTGAACAGCTCCTCTGACTGGAAAGGCTTCAAAGCTGATGGAAAGTCTGTGCCTGACTCATGCTGTGTCAATGTCACTGAAAAGTGTGGACTCGGGACCATGACAGACAAAGCCAAAGTGCACCAGGAGGTAAACTGTTGAGAACATGAGATTAACATAAAATTACAATACAAAGACTTGGCTGGTCCCATGGTTGCTTAAGGCAACAGCAAGTGTGATTCGATGCAACAGCAAGCTCTCATTGAGCAGCTGCTTTGTCAGAAATGCAACAGAACACACAGTCCAGGTTCATACAGTGAAATTGTTCGATAAATCTTCTAGTTTAACCCTGTCTTTAACAGCAGCACAGCAATTATAGCAAACAATGTTAAACGCAATGTAAACTACAAGATGAGCTGAAACGCCTGACTAAGTTGGTGACTTGTTTCTTTAAAGGTCAAACATAGACCAAAGTAAAGAGACATGGTTGAGAAAAGAAATCGGTGCTACGTGAAAAGTAACTTTTAGACAGAAAGTTCAAATAGATGGGATTGTGTATGAGTCTTTACACAGGTGCATGTCCAATCCAGTCCATATTAATTTATAAAATTAAAGACAACAAAAGTTGACCAAAGTGCTGTACAATCAAGCATAAAAACCATAAAACAAATATTAACAAAAAATGTAACTGTCCTCCCTGGTATTACTGACCACAAACATTTGGCAAACAACACAACTGCTGGTACAGGCTCTCATAATATCATGCAATGATTACTGCAACATCCTACTGGCAGGCCTTCCTGCATGCACAGACTTCTGCAGATGATCCAGAACTCAGCAGCGTGACTGCTCATCAATCAACCCAAAATCATCAAATTCAAAACCCTGTTGCTTGATTTCAAAACAGCAACAAAAACAGCTCCTGTCTACCTGAACGCCCTCATCCAGGTCTACACTCCTTACCGCCCACCAGGCTCTGCCAGTGAAAGGCGCCTGGTACTCCCTTCACAAGAGGGCCCTATGTTTACTTCTCCTCAGTAGTCCCCCGGTGGTGGAATGAGTTACCAAACTCCATTCATTCTGCAGAGTCCCTTTCACCAACACCTCTGCACTTAATGATATATAAGCTATTAATGATGATGACATTGAGGATGTCGATTAGGATATGATGATGATGATGACTATATTGACCTTTGTTTAAAAAAACAAAACAAAAAAAACCGCCCTGTGCACTGCCTGTCGGCACCAGTGTCCCATCACACTTGAAGCTGTTTGTTGGCTCTTACTGACTTTGTTCCCTCCTGTCTTGATCGTTGCTTGTGTTGTATTAACTCTCAGATGTACGTCGCTTTGGACAAAAGCATCTGATAAATGAAATTGTAACATTGTAGACAAAAGGAATGGATCAGTTCTCGTATGCCAAAGCGTCAAATCAAACCTATTTGTGCACAAAATGAAAGGTTACCATTTCAATACATATCTGTTTTTTAATTAGGTAATAATAAAACCAAAACATGTTTAAGGGAAAGCAATTGATTTTGTGATAATTATTATTTTCCATACAAATAAGGCATTGGGGCTACTGAGACTTCAAAGAGGAAGTAAAGCAACTGTGAACAGAACACAATAAGTTCATGTTTTACTGTCGGTGACTTGTGAATCTCCAGATAGTATGTAACTTATGTTTCTTTCCTTTTGCAGGGTTGTCATGATGCTGTGGAGGCTTTCCTGCAGAAGAACATCCAGTGGGTGATAGTTGCTGCTCTGGTTATTGCTTTCTTGCAGGTACGTAACATACATTTTATAACATAATTAGACATTACTTTATGTTTTTAGTTTTGTCTGTCAAATGTATCCAAAATATTTTATAAATGTCCTCTCCCTCGTGTGTGTGATTGTTTTCCTTTTAGATAATGGGCATCGTGTTCGCCTGCTTGTTGATGAGAGGCATCCGCAGCGGCTACGAAGTCATGTGATCAAGCTTCTCACCTGAGGAGGAGTTGAAGCAATGTTTATAGGGAGCTTCATTTTAAGACCTTTTATATGCATCTTTTCAGATATAATGCACAGAACAATATATTTTCCCTTGAATTGATTTTGGAATATATTTTCATAGGTTTGAATCTCCCCGCTTTGATACTGTATGTGCTTTGGACTTCTAAATTATAGGGAACATCGTTCTAGTTTATCGTCAGTGTACGTTCTTGTTGGTTGTGAGGTTTTATAACATCTTTTATTTCGCTTGACAACTGTTTTGGCGCTGATGTCTTGCTGAGTTTCTGTTTTTATTAAAGACACTTTAAATTACGTTGCATTTGCTTTAAGGGTAAATAAAACGAGGCAATGGATGCACCATCAAAGGTATTTATATCAGACACAGTTCCATTACAATATTAATAATATTGGCACAGCAACAAAACTTTCAAAACCTGTTGAGAAAATATTAACATACTTGAAAACAAATCATAAGCAGAAGAGAAGTCATATTTCAGTTGCGTTGTGCCATCCATGGGAAAGGCACAAAGCAAATGCTATTTCCTATTTTCACCTTACAACATCAGCAGCGGTGGTGTGCAGTTCCTCTTCCCCTTAACCCAGAATTATGCAATAAGCTTAACAGAAATTCTGAGCTGGAGTGTGTACTCTGACCAGAACAAGTTTGTGTAATTTTAAGCCTTTGAAGAAAGAAAAAAAAATCAAGTAAACGTTAAATTAAAGTGCCATCACAACTCTGTTCAGACAGCGTGTAAATACTGAGCTAAACCATTTTAATGTACAATAATAAGTCCAGCTTTTTACCACACAAACAAGCTTGAATGTCTTCGCAATTTAGCAATAATTGGGCTTTTATTTTCTCTATATCTCTATTAAGGATCAAACATTTTCTTCTTTTAGAAGGTGCTTTTGTGTAATCTACTTTTTTACATACAGGACTAAAACTATTTCCTTCCCTGCCACAAAATGTCTTTGCCATGACCTGCATTATTCGTTGTAAAGAGCAGAGAAATGTATGAAGATACAGTTTGTGTTTGATACAAGCGTGTAAGAATTATTAACACGCCCAAATAAAAGCTATTTTATCTGTATTTTATCAATGGAATGTGTCCGAACAGTTTTACAATTCTACAGAGCATGAAGTGCCGCTGAACTTCTGCTACACAAAATCCTCTTTGTTTCCCTGCTTTGCGTCCTAGCTGCGTAATGATGTGTTAGCGTAAACAAATGACAAGTCTGTGCTTTACAGACAAGCTTGAGATAAAGAGACCTGCAATCATGATATTACCTCAACCTCACCGCTTTATACAATTCAGTGCATCATGATAAATCTAAGTCCCATGTGAGTGCCTGAATAAGAACTCCTTAACCTTCAAAATTACACCTCTCATTTGTTTATAAGTTTAAATCTCATACCACACATGAAGACAATAGATTCACCTTATTTTTGATAATGAAATCCAGATAAATTAATGTGTAGTTTGGGGTATGTTCAAAGCTTACACTGAAAGCTAAATTTTTACTGCAAGTTTAAGCTTAGTCAGTTTTTCCTTCCAAAATCCGGCCAAACAGTTTCAACATGTGTTTTCTTTGGCAATGAGGAGATGCTGACAACTCCAAGGAAGTGGTGCTGCCCAGTGCACAAAAGGACAACATAACACAGAATCAGACCGCTGCAGGCTTCCTGTCAGTGGCGGCTGGAACCATTCGGGTAGTTGGCAGAGAGAAATACAATGCTGTGCAAAAGCAGAGACACCTCAGACTCTGCAAAAAAGACAAAATCAGGCAGAGAAGCAGCATTAGGTAAAAGGAATAGTTTAAAGTAAAATAGTTCAAAAACTTAAACCATTTCTTTAAATATATGACAAAACAAACATGTCACAGGATAGGGATGAAGTCATAACATTACAAAAATACTGCACATCCAAAATAAGATACCTTTCAATGAGGTGGACACCTGAAGCCACTGGGATAACCACTCTCGGCACTGGTTAGCATCGAGTCTACTGGAATTGAGCCCTCTCACAAAACAAGCCTGGAAAGGAAATCATTGATTTATTACGCCGCTTACTGAAGAATGCGCAGCATACCAAGTCTTGCTGAGTGACTGACCTGTTTGAGCTCGGCCTCACTCAGCTGATGAGGACCCAGTCTGCTGAGGGCCCGGTCCAGCTGGAGCAGCTCCAGGGCGTGGCTGTTCAGCCGTCGGCCTATCAGGAAGCCCGGTAGGCGTGGCGTCAGGAAGAGCAGAGGGCTGACGTGTCTCTGAGTTGGCAATGAAGACAGACGCAAGTGATATTCTAGTGGTGTTCATGTGCACCGAAAGTCTCTTGTATTACATGTTGACTGAATAGGTTCAAAGAGTTTAGGGTCTTTAACTGACCATCTGATGTGTGCTCATCCTCTTTATACCCAGAGGGGGTCGAGAAAACAGGCTCCGAACAGCAAGGATTTCTGACACTTTTGGGGTTGCTCCATTTTGCACCTGAAAACATACAGAAAGTTCATATACCTATATGTACTTTCATCTCCAAATGTGTGCAAGTATAACTGAGTTAAACAGTAATGATTTAAAGGACCAATATGTAACATTGACAGCTAGTGTCTAAAAAGGGTACTGCAGTCAAAATTCAAAATATTGGAAAGCGTTGTCCCCCCCCGCCCCCTCCTCTCCAGAGTCGAATGTTAGCCTTTCCTGCTTCAGTGTTCCGACCATGGTCGGAAAGTACAGGGGAGACTTATCGGTCTGCCCCAAGGGCCGAAGCTGCTGCAAGCTTCGGGGCTAACTCCTGTCCCTTTACACACGCAGCAGCGAGCAGGAAGCAGGACACGGGAGCGCAGATTCAGTCTTGAGAAGTGTGTGGCTTTATTACACACACAGCCTTATTTTCTTTTATCGTTAACATTCTCTGCTGATCCGCTTCCATCCCTGTTCACTCTCGTAACTCATGCGCACACACCCGCTTGCTCCACCACCCACACCCACACTCAGCTATTCCCAAACAGAGCTACACTTCTAGTACAGCACGAAGCTCACGCAGGTTGTCAGGTTGAGGACACTGAAGCTATTCGAGTGCAAGACGTGCGCTTTGACAACGAAAGCAACGGGTCCCGTGCGCCAATTTCTTTCATATCTGACAATCCGGGGTGACGAAATGGGCAGTGGGCGGGATCGCACAGGCCAAAACACACACAGACGTTCTGCACCGGAAAGGAAATTTCAGGAGAAGAATATTCTGGCTGCAGCACTGTTGTCGGAGAAGCAAGTGTTTCAACTTAGCATGTTTACTTAATCTCTGATGACATATCATGGCCATTTTATGATAAATTCCAGTAAATATATTACATATTGTTCCTTTAAGTAATGTATAACTCAGATGGCAAACAGGAAGTCACTGCAGCATCATATGAAATCTGATGCTACAAATTGTCACATGTGAACAGAGAAGAAACAATCTATCCTGCATCTGTATAAACATCTTCAGCATTTTTGTCACTAACACTTTCTAGTGCATTCACTTACTTTAGCACACAGGTCTTTAAGGCGACTCTGCAGCTGAGCGTCTTTGATCTTGTGGCTCGTACTCTCGAGTCCTCTGAGTACAGGCCAGTGGTGCTGGGCCCTGAGGGAATGATACAATCCTCGAAACTCCACCTGCTGGCCGGGAGTCCAGAAATACGGAATCAGGAGCTGGCGGGGGAAAAAGTACCTGGCAGTGAACAGGAAGGGAAGGTAGCAGAGAGAGGAGAGAAACATGGAGTGATGGGAAAATATGGATCAACAGGTAAAAGTTGAGGAAGTAAGGTCCAACACAATGCAGCACAAAATGTGTTATATTCTGGATGGACATAAAAGAACATATTAACTATAAATGATTTTAAAATGTTTTGCTGAATATAATTAAAATGGTGACGATTCAGATGAAAATGAGACGGCTATTTCAAAGTAACTTACATCAAGACAAAAACCAGGTAGTTGGCAAAGGGAGGGATGGATATCACCACCAGCGGAACGGCCTTGATCATGTCTCTGCGAAACTAAGAAACAAAAGTAGATTTAGTAAAGCTACATCAGACAACAAACTTCAACAGATCTGAATGTATGCTCTGCTTAGAAGTATTTTCAAGATCCAAACACCATTGTGAAATGTATTAATGTAGTATGATCGCCACAAACAAACAAGACACGTTTTAAACTGCTTATTTTTTACGGCCAATTTTACTATGGAAATGTATAAGTTTTTATTCTCCAATTAAATGCTACTTTCCATTTTTGAATTGCCTTTCTACAACTTCCCTAATGTCACACATGCGGTTCTACTTTTGTCTTATTTCCCCTTTTCTTATTATAGCCTGATTACGCCAAGTACTGAAATATAAAAAGAGAGTCATCAAATTTTCCATCTTGCACTTTAATTCTGAGTGAATAAGGAAAACATCCTGTACCGATTCTCTGTGTGTATATGCGTAGTGAACGTTTTCAGTCAGGAGACGCACCTGTCGGAGCATCTCCATCTCCCTGTAGGGTAAATCCTTGTGCTGTACTCCAGAGTGCATCTTTGCTTTTATCCTCAACACAGCTTTTGCATCTTGAAACAGTAGCTTGAATCCTGGAGTGATTTGAAAACAAAAAAAATATGTTTAAGGTAATAAATATGTGGAAGGAAATAGACTTTGTTCTTGACTTAAATAAACATTGTAAGAGCTTTGTAAGAGCTATGTTTGTGGTTCGAGTGACAAACAAACAAGGGGAGATGAATGTGTTAAATGCTGTTAGAATGGTGAAAATTAATTGAGCCAATATGGAGTTATACATTTCTCAAATTAAGAAAACTGCCTTCCCACATATTTGAGGGTGTAAATTTCAAGAAGTATAACATCAAAGTGCTATAAATTGGAAATTGGTGACAATGTAATTAACCACAGAATATAAACAATCAAAAAATCCTTTAGAGAGGTCTTCTTAATGTGTCGTAAAAAGATGACATTGATGTGGGGAACATTCGCTCACCTTTCGATAGAGTATGGAAAAAGATAGTAATTTCATTTTTCAAACTTAAGAAAGAACAAACAAACAAAAGAAATAAACAAGAATAATACCTAACAAACAACAACAAACATTTATTAAAAGAATCTACAGTATATAACATTTGAAATACACTACGGAAGACCTCAGAGGTGAGTTTGAAGTGGGCTTACCTTCCACAAAAGTGTGGTAGAGCTGGAAAAAGCGGGGAAATCGCCTTTTTAGAAAAGCTTCATATTTGCTATTTGCCCTCTGGAACTTGGAGGCAACATATCGACCAACACCTCGTCTCACTTTGGATGATGAATAGTGTCTACACAGGGGTAAGCTGCCAAACAGAAAAAGAGGTAAACATGAACAAGTTAACTAGCCCTGAAGGAGCGTCTATCAGGAATTTAAATGAATTAAAAACCCCGGAAATAATTTCTACACCTACATGCCCAGGTGCCTAGAATTATTATTAATGACACAATTAACATGGTATTTGATACTGGGGATGCAATTATGTTCAGAATTTACATATGAAGTCCATACATCCCTTCACACCATGGTACTTCAGTTTGTGTCTGCTATCAAACATAATAAACGGTTACGCATATCAAGATATGCAGCTAGCATAGCAGGGGTTCAATGGGATACGAGAAAAACAAAGTGACAAATCGTGTGTGAAGGAGTCAAAACTAGCCTTAGACATACCTGGACTGACAGGACACATACGGAGAGTAGATAGTATTATTTATTATGTTTGTCCTGAGACCACAGAGTCGGATCAAAGACAAATGACTACACAGGCTCGAACAGGACAGCGCCATGTTTGACACGGAGAAAGGAAGGGCAGTTACCGTAATGACACTCATATGCGTCAAAGTAAAAAGAGCCATTCACTTACCGTAATATCTGTTGTATACGTTACCCATAAACTACAAATGCTGTTTGAAGTAGACTGAAACGAAAGGTGTCACAATACGAGTAATAACTTTGCCCTGTCATTGTCAATGAATGGTTAATAAAAGGCGATATCTTAGAAATGTATTTCATATACATTTTTACATTAACAATTGAATGTAAAAAACTGTTTGTGGCTTTGGACAAACTCTGTACATTAATTCAAGTACTCTACTGAAGTACAAAAGTTTGGTAGTTCTACTTGAGTTTCCCTAATAGAAACAGTCCATTTTCAGTAGAATTTAGTAGCTAAAGTATGGGCACACAGGCAGATAAATATCATATTTGTGTGTTGATCAAATACAGGCGGTACTCGTATTTTATTTTAAGCTTTTCTGAGGAACCTTCAGTCGATTTTGGCGCCCCCTGTGGACAAAACTGCACCTCCTATCACTTTGCTTATTTTTTCAATGCTATCGATTTTGTCCTCCTGTGCATGCTCAAGTGGTGGTTTTTAACAAAAAAATTTCCATCCTACTTTCTTTTAACAGACAGATGTATTACTCACTTTAAATTTTAGCCCTGGAAAATGTAAAATTAAGGCGGCGCAGTTAAACACTTTATCTAAAACCTACCCCCGCCATCGGTTTCAGACATTAAAAACAACTATATAGAAATAATCAATCTTGTCATTGATGGTCTGGTTTGCTTTTGTAGGTCATGTGAATTCAAGTCTTTTGTGTTTACAGAATAACTTCACAATGTGGTACTGCAACATTTACTTGAAAAATTAAGATACTTCTTTCACATGGGCAAATAACACAGGACATTTTTTTCCCTTTTCACTCGGTGCTAAAGTTCTTGTTTTGTTGTTGTTTCAACCGGAAGTCATGTGATTTCACGCGAGCCTATAAAATCAAGCGTGGGGCGGGGCGTCGAAATTAGCCGAATTTCTCAATTCCTTCGCTGGTTAAAGCTGGGAGCGAACAACAAAGAAACGTGTACAAAGTTATTTTTCCAGGTAAACCTCACTTTTCACAGACTGTATTTAAAGCACTCTTAGAAAATGTCATAAAGTCAAGACTTGAGTATTTCAGATATTTAATTCCTGAGGTAATCCAAATTAAACGTGTTCATTAGCTAGCTAGGCGAGTTTTAGCTTGGCTGCGGGCCAACTTGGTAATTATAGCATGTCTGTCTTTTGCCACACGTAATTAGCTTGAAATTATACCAGAAATGTATAGAAAAAGTATTGTTTTCAGAGTTCAACCAAACCTGGGGACTTGCCGTGTTCTACTGTTCTACTAACTTTCAGATGCACGTCGCTCTAGACAAAAGCATCTGCCAAATGAAATTGTAACAATGTAAAAAGATATTAAGTGCGGCTTAATTGCAAAATTGGCATTATAATCAATATAAATCAACATAAGAAAACAAAGTTTCAGGTGATGTGTTGGCACCAGAGATGGAAAGAACCTAATGATTAATGATCTGGTTGGTTGCCATGCCTCTGCAGCATTTGAATGCAGCATTGAGTGCATCTAGCAACCCATCAGTATTTTTTTTGTTCCTGTTTTTGTCTGAAGTTTATTTTTGCCTTCAGGCTACATTTAAATAACATATCTTTGACCTTTCCAGCTGACCAGACAGTGTCTCAGCTAGAGATGGCGACCAACATCAGATTTGGAACCACCACTGATCCATGCAATATCTCTACATCTGAGAGAACACAGATTGCTGAGGACTTTGGTAATACTAACAAAATGTATATTTGTTCTGTTTTAAAATATGTTAATAGTGAGATTTATTAATGCATTTCTCTCTGACTTTTAAGATGAAAAGGGAAACTGCGACCCGGACAAACTTCTGCAGTGCCCTTTTGACAAGAACCACCTGATCCGGGCCTGCCGCTTCCCGTACCATCTCATAAAATGCAGGAAGGTGAGTCGAGCACTTCAGTGCCATTAACACTTGTTGGTTTGGGGGAAAACGTATTTGTTAACATTAATTAGACTGAAGGTGAAATTTTACTTTGACTACTTATTTTGTCTACATGATGACAGTAAAAAGAGGATAAATGACAGACGTCTTAGTGTAAGACAACACAATTAAAAAGCACAACAGAATTCAAATGATCAGGTGAATCAACACCTGTGTGTAACATTTTGAACAAAAACTGAACTGTAAAAACTTCATGTGAATTTCATGATTGTGCTGATTTAAGGATGCAATTATCCAATGCTGATGGCTGCAGTGATGAACCACCAAGCCCTCTACCTCTGTTAACGGCGCAGCCCAAAAAATGCACTTGCACTTGCGATGTAAAAAAAACCTAATATCCCCATCAAGAAAAGGGGGTATATGTTTCTGGCACCAACTGACAATGTTGGAACTTTAATTCTACTTGTTTATACCTGTTTGGGCCGGCACTTTAAAGATTGTCACTACAGTACATTTCATGTGGCCACACAGGCAGTTAAGGGATCAACATTCTTTGTTTTCTTTCTTGATGCCAGTCTCGGCTGTAAACTACTCCATATTTTTGCCTGCACCCTGAACGTTAGTCATGCCATGTTGTAGTTTGAGTCGGTGAGTAATGTGGAGGGTGCTGAGGATGCAAGACTACCCTCTGCTGAGTTTTCAGTCCGTTCCTTTCACGTCCTTAAATTATCCCTCACTGATGTAGAATCATCCGAAACTGGCCAGCGAGCTAAAAACCTGCCCTTTTAACGCTCGCCACCTGGTCCCCAAGCACGAGCTGACGTACCACACTGAAACCTGCGAGGACAGGATAACTGTGGACCCTGAAGACGGTAAGAACTTCATATTCTATCTCTTCGCTCAGAAAAAAATGGAAGCACTTGTTGTCGTTGCAGTGTTTAATTATGCTGTGTTTACAGGTGTAAGTGCAAATGGATATACTCAATGGCAGGTCCCTCTAAACAGTTCGGCGAACCCTAACATGACTGAAGATTGGGACCAAGGTATTAAGAACCATAACTTGACATTTTTATGCTTACATTTTTTTGTGTAGATAAAAAAACAAAACAAGATTTAACTTGTTAATTTGTGAACTCTAGAGGTAGTTAGAATATTTATCTAGTATTTCTGCTGAGCTAAACTAAATCTCCTGCTGCATATAAACCGCAGAGTGAAATTGATCTGCTCATGTAACTCTCAGTAAGAAAGATTCTTTTTCTCCCCTCCATTGTACTTTGACCCAGACTTTAAAGTAATAATCTCGAAGATTTTCATTTAAATAAATGTCTGTTAAGTCACTGTCTATCGCCGAATGAGGTAACACAGTAGTGATCGCCCCCTCATGAAAGCCTTTGCATTTGCGGTGTATATAGTATTACAGACTGGGTGTCTGTGGCGAATTTTGCAGAAAAAATCACAAGCAGCGCCCAGTTAGTGACGAGTTTTCCATCACCCAGCAGTGGTTGGTCTGACAGAGGGGAGGCGGAGCTAAGCGACTGTAGTCATCGATCTTTTCTGTTTGTTCAGCCACAGTAGATCACTGTTTACTACAGATGGATGACTACAAATACACCTTCAAAAATAAGTGAAAATCCAAAGAAAAATAAACAAATTTGACGCTCAGATGAAGGCAAACAATCCAAAAAGGAAAGCGACCGTCAGCGAGGAAAATCAAGAGTTACAGTGCGAACAGACTGCACTGCAGACGACCAATTTGTCTTCACTTGAGTCTCCCCGGCCTCGCTGGAGGCTAATTGAGGACTCTTTCCAACCAAACCAACACCCCACAAGGTTTATTTACTTAATCTATCACGGATTTCTTTAAATGCATGATTATAACATAATAAATTTATATTATGTGTATGTATCCACACCGTTAAACTGGAGCCAACTGTAGACATCACAAATTCAACACTGTCTTGATATCTGGGAAGTGTGCTCCCACAATTACCATTCATCACTATAGGTGCTGCCAAAGAGACGAAACTGAACTGACTGATACTTTAAACCTATTGTTTTTCTGTAAAGGTAACAGATGTTTTGTCTTGCAGAGGCGGATGATAATGCTGCTCCATTCGTGTGGGGTGTAAAAAGACCCTTTGATCAACAGTAAGTTGTCCACTGCTCTGCCTGGCTGCTTCAGCTCTTAAACTCTGCACAAATGAGTTCCACTTGTTCTCTAACTTTCTTTGTCTTGTTTCTCTGCAGGCCGGAGATGAGGCCCACCAACAATCTTAATCAGACTTCAAGAACACCCAGTGTCCTCCCTTGGTAGCAAACTTAGCCATAGATTGTGCTTGCTCAAAATAATGTGGGCATGTTGTTTGTATTTCTTTTAACCGTTTGTTCTTAAGCCTTTAAACTGAAGTTTTTAATTTGCACAGGTGTTTCTACATTTTCACTGATTGAACATGGGTTGCAGAGCTGTTTAGTTATCTGATGTAGCAAGTCCAAAAAGGAAAGCTTAATGCAAAGTAAAGTGGCAAATTCAAACTGGTGCCTCCTGTTTATTTTCTGTATTGTCTTGCATACACCCTCTCATGTTGCAGTAAAAAATGTCAATATTGTTTGATGGTTATATTTAAGGTGTTTATTGCAAATAAAGCTGTAATAATAAAAGTCACTTTTATTAAGATGAAATCTATTGAGCTTGCTTGACCAAAGTTTTATTTTGGAGTTTACAGAAAATGTTTTGTATTTTGACAAAGGCACACAGTGTAGTCTATACCAGTGGTTTTCAAAGTGGGGGCCGCCAGGGGGCACAAGGGGGGCCCCAGAAAATTGGAGGGAAGAAAAAATTTTTTTATTTTATTTTAATAACCATTTGTCCTGAACTGTACAACATGTAAACTGCCGTAATCTCAGATTCTCAAATTCAGCTGCAAATTTCAGCATGACGACGTCATAACGACATCATCTGCGTAGACCTGGCGGTTGTTATCAAGCTGCTCTGCTCCTCAAGCTGCTCTGCTCCTCAAGCTGCTCTGCTCCTCAAGCTAGCGTGTAGCTAGCTAGCGCAAAACAGGTTTATGACAACAAATAGACCAAAGGAGCATATTTTGTAGCATTGTCTGTGGGTTCCGGGGTCCCTGGCCAGAAGCTAATGCTGTTTGGGGGGCCTTGGCATGGAAAAGTTTGGGTACCCCTGGTCTATACGACGGGATGCTGCATGAACATGGTGTATATGCTGACAAAAACTATAAAGTTTGTGGGAGAGCTTAATTTAACTCGTATGACCTATTACTTTTTTTTTACACTGAAAGGAAGAGAAACTGATAAATGTCAAAACAGTCTGGTAATTACTGTGTGCGAGTGAAAAAAGGCTTGACCTCAGACAGTAACTATTGTGAATGTCATCGAGAGAAACATACAAAAACATCTCGAGATATAAATGTGGCAGTCAATAATAAAAAAATGTAAAAACACCTGATAAAGATGCTGCACAATACAAATATACACAAGCAAGTCCATCTTCAAGATACTTTTCCTAAGTGCACTGGTACTGCACGGCCACTGGGTGGCAGCACTTGTCAATTTCTTGCTTAAGCAGTCACACGACCCATGACATAATCTATCTCTGCATGATTCCCTGTACTTTCGTAACATAATTCCTTTGATTTGATCATCTTATTTAAATAGCATCTCTGGTTATTAAACATTTTAGTGAAGTCATTTTAATGTATAAAGTACTATTATTTGGCATCTGATATTAGTGTTTTAATGTTGAGGAAAAACCGGTTAAAGCTATAAGGGAGCTCAATCTTCCAGGAGAATGCCAACGTGTGGGCGGTCAGCCAGTGCACTCTGTCATATCTAAGTGGCATTATTGATTTCATGTGATGACTGTCTATTTTAGTTGTGGCTATTATTGGAAGTGTCCAGACAGGCTCTGTGCTGCCCTGTCACCATCTGTAAGGATGAGATATGACTCCTCAGAGCAGAGTACGTGCAGGACCCCCTGTCTATACAGGACCCCTCGTTTGTATCGAGGAACCGCAGCCTCCTCTTAAACGATCTGTATGTCTGTTCTTGCCGATAGAGAGCGTTTATTGAGCGACATGGAGAGGCTCAGGTTAGGTTTTAACTTTTGAACTCGTCAGTGAGTAGATTTAAGTGTCACATAATCCCCTTTAAATCACAAGACCATCCTGTTTATTGGTGCTCACAGAGAGCTCACCCCTCCTTGTCATTGTGTGTCGAACAAGAAGGGAACTGCCGCTGATAATGACTCAATCTGTGACAAGAAATCTGCACTTATACTGATTTATAAACAGCTCTTTAAAAGTTCTTCGTTCTCTAAATACTATTCATGTTTTACCTCTTAAATATCCATTCCAGAAGTTGATTTCCTGATCTAAAAATACCGATCACGGCATGGAAAAATGGTCAGAAATGAAGCTGTATTTAGCTGCTGGACTCTGGTGCTAATCAGTTTAGAGACATAAGGGAGGTGCTTTATGTTTTATAAGTGTCCAGTAGTAGAAGACCAGATCATTTACTTTGTACATTCAGTTAAAGGCAAGTTTATTTCCATTGAATAATGATTTACATAAGACATGGAAAGATTTTATGAGAAGATAAAAAAGAGACACGAGGCCAGATAAACATATTTAATATTTATTTACTCATATACCAAATGGTCTGTCTGCCTTTAAATGTTGTCGCTTTTTAAGGTGCAGTTCTTTTTTTAATCATCCCTCATCAGCCGATATGATGTCTTGTTATGAAACCTTTGAAAGTTTAATTAGTTAACAGAACATTATTTGATCCGGACATGTGTTAAGTATCAAGTTGCATTAAATTGAAACGCTCGAGTAAAGTTTAAGGACCTCAAAACTTCTTGCAATTGTCATGACCGAGCTCAGGAAGTCACAACAAAGAGGGAGACAACACCATGTTAAACTTTTAAATGATGCTTTATTTTAATCAGATTAATCTACAATATAAGATGTGGGAATCTGTAAAGTCAGTGGTGTGTGATGTGCATGAGTGGAGGATGTGTGTGCGGATAGGTGCTGTAAAATGCAAACACAGCAAAAGGTAAACTTAGATCCAGAGACACACCTAAAGACACTCCATGATGACACCACAGGGGCATCACACAACATACTAGTCATGTTAATTGAACGTCAGTCTCATTCAAAGTAACAGATCCAGATTGAGGATGCAGCTGTTGTTGTACTCTTATTCCCTAAACCGTCTAAACCAAACCACTTTCCACTTAAATAGTGTTGTTGTAGCTGTAATATGTAATTGATTAAAACCATTTTCCCCATTTATGGCAATAAATCGAATGCTACATTCATCTTGGCCCTCCTATCAACCAGCAATAAAAAATGAAACTGGATAGCCTCGGGACGTCCTGTGCCAGACTGAGTGCCCAGTACAGGCATGTGTGTAAGACTGTCAGTGTGTGAAGGACTGAAAGTCTACTGGAGCAAAAAAACTGCATATAGTCACCACAAGGCAAAACTTCCCCTTTTTACACAATAATGGCTTCTTTGAAGTGCATTTCTAAATATGGCAAATCCACATTATTTTTAAGTAAGGAATCCTGCACAGATCACTCCCGTTCTGATGGGTCACAGTCTTTAGATAAGGCAGGAATACAATGCTCGGGCCTTTACATGTGATTATTTAAGCCTTGCTAGCGCTAACCTTGGCCCCTTTGTCCACCACTGATATTTCTAAACAACTATAAGATAGTTTGCCATGAAATTTAATACAAGCGTTCATGGTTTCTAGAGGATGGATCATTGTGACTTTGATGAGTTTTCAGCTAGGGCCACCACAAGGCTAATATTTATGGTTGATGTCTCGAAGCTATAGGACACAAACTTTGCTTCAACCATTCTTCCTCCCTTAAAGATGAAGTTCTATACACTAGTTTACGACCAATTACTGACAGAACTGATTACTCTCCCATCAGCCTTAGCTGTACTTTATGTTTACAATTAGCAAATATTAGCATGCTAACATTCCAAACTAATAAGATAAACATGCTGAACGTGATACTTAAAATCAGCATTATTGTTAGCATTATTATTTTTAGCATGCTAGCAGTTAGTTAATAGCACTACTGCTAGCAGTTACGGAGCCCCTGAAGTCCCAAAAGGTGAAACATTTTATATTGTGCGCACAAGATAATAACTTTATTTTTTTCAACTTTTGGGACTTCATGAGCTCTGTAAAAAGCAGTATCAGTATCAGTTAATATGTTTTCACCATTGTTTGAAACATGGCAGAATAAATTTCTCCTCCCTGCAAAAAGGTCATCTACGGAGCCCCTAAAGTCCCAAAAGGTGAACATTTTTATCTTGTGCGCGCAAGATAATTATCTTGTGCGAACAAATTTCACCTTTTGGGACTTTAGGGGCTCCGTACACTGTTGAGTACTCTTTGTAAAATATATTTAAAAAATAAAATCTGAAATATATGTAGATATTTTTAATGTAAAATAACAAACAATTGCTAAGTCAGAGAGCTACAGATGAGTAATGGGATATTTGGTGTTCGGTTTTTATGTTTTTCCAAAACTTTTGACCCTTTTGCGCTAATTTAAAATAGCTTTTGAAATGTGATATATCAAACTAAAGATTTTGACCTAAACTTTGACCTATTTATGCATAATTCGTTAGGGTTTAAGTGAACTATTGACCCCTCACAATGCTGCCTTACTTCTAAACCTGAAATAATGTTTCTGTATGAATTCAGGTCCCTCGAAGAAAGTTGACACATTTTAAGATGTTGCTTCATTTGAACCCGTAGGAGAGGTTAAATCACACGATGTTCTCATCTCATCGAGGAATGACTCTTATGAAATAAATGACAGTCACACCGGCTGGGGGGGCAAACGAGTTTCAGACACACCTCCTGGGCTCATCATCTGCAAGAGAAGCCAAGGCCTCTCTGTCGATCTCAAATAAATGTGACATTCTCATATTCTCGCAGACATTAGAGCCCCTGCACATTGTGCCATGGACAGCTTGTGCTCTGGAGCTGCCCTCTGATCCTGTAACTCTGTCTGAAGCTTGTGATCCTCTATTATCACTGGCATTTGGTACTCGGAGACGAGCCTCTTCCAAGTTTGTCTCGCTTGCCCCAGTTTCCACTGAGACACGATGCCTCGATCGTAAAAGATCTGCCCTGCCCACTCTATCGTAATTCTGTATCATCACCCATATACAGTATGTCCTGTAACCAGAGTGAAGCCGACTTCATCCAACTACTCTTGTTGCATAAGTCCTACATGTGCAAGGTTATCGAGTCCTCCAAGTTTTGTATTAAGTTACATCACAACTCCAGATGCCAGACGCAGGAGAAGAGCCGGACTGATTCTGGATTTTAAGGCTGATATCGAGATTTGAGAGTGTGAAAATATACTGATCATAAATATTCAGGGAAAAAAATCCC
This sequence comes from Semicossyphus pulcher, assembly GCF_022749685.1. Taxonomy (NCBI): domain Eukaryota; kingdom Metazoa; phylum Chordata; class Actinopteri; order Labriformes; family Labridae; genus Semicossyphus; species Semicossyphus pulcher. The sequence goes on from NW_027211637.1 coordinate 26,129,342, forward strand.
CAATTTTTTTCTCTTTTTTGCATTAACACGAACAACATTTCTTAAATATTCATCGACCTGAACATTTCAGTTAGAAAATAAAGTTGTTATTGCTCTCTGGTTGATGGCGTCTGTGTTGGAAACACCATCCTCCAGACCAGACCTCAAATATTTCTTTAACACTTCTGTCCTACAATTATTTGATACTTAATAGCTGTCAAATATGCAGATGCGGAAATGTTAGATGGGGAAAAAGTGATTGGGATATTTCTGCTTCTCCCTCTATCACACTTTCTCGCCCCTCCTGTTGCAGCAGATTAACTATTAACTTGTTTATTTTTATTTTTTATTTACAGAAAGGACTGTGGATAGTGTCGGAAACAGGAAGAGAGAGTTTGGGATGGCAGGCAGCAAAGGTCGAGGGTGGGAGGTGCCAGGCTGCCGCATCGAGGACTGTTGCCTCTGTACATGGGCCGCCGATTTAACTGCTATTAAAGGAGCGATTCGCCCCTGGAAAAGCCGGTGTTCTCTGTAATCGATAGAAGCAATAATATTTGAAATTGGCACCATAGCTGTTGTAAAAACAGCTTGTGGTTTAGCCCATTCGAAATTCCTACAACACCCAGGTGCAATGCGCCCCTCCCTCTGAAAGGAAATCAAAACTCAAATCAAATCAAACCTGATGATTTTGAACGAGACATGACATCGGAGGCGGGCGTCCTAGATTGAGGAAGTGTAGTTTAGCAAGCTCCCTGCTGTCCGCCGGATGACGCGTTTTACGTAGTCTGGCGGAAGTTTTCCAGGGCCCATTGGAGAAGCGGATAGCGTCCTCCAAAGGCACAGAGCGATATTGCTTTTTTTTTCTCCCGTAATGGCATTAGCTCCCCCTGATAGCATGATAGGACTGAGGTTGAAAATCAGCGAACTGGCCCTTTAAGTATTTCTTTCACAAATGGCAATAAATACAGTTATGGTTGGCTCTTATAGCTCAGCTAGGCTAACAAAGGGATTGCGGGCAATGCAGAAAGCCTTATGAGTGTACGAAAGCGGGCCCGAAGGAAGACGATTATTTTCCTCTTTTGAGTCGTGGTGGCTTGGGTGGTGCAGGCTTTCCAGAAGCAGCAGTGAGTTTGGACATCTCTTCCATATGCTGGAGGTACTACTTGACGCTACCTGTATACCATGATACCATGAGGTAGTTATCATACCAACCCTGGTGCCAACATCTATGGAACGGATTGCCATGACGTTCACACCGTCATGTCCCCATCACAATGGCTTCTCGGAACCTTATTGGTGATGTGTCCTTTGATCTCATGTCACCATCAGGTCATTTACGCCTGCCTGTCTCTCACCTATATTTACTCCTCCTGCTTATTTTGCCTCTTTTGGTCCATTCTAGTGGACCACAGAGGTCTACGTGGCATTAACAGGTGTATCTGAGTAGTCTATATCATCTATTTATAGTATTTTATTGCCCTGCTGACACGTAACAGTTTTTCCACAACATTCACTTCAAGCAGTATGTTCTGACACATGCATGTGAGCATGTGGCACTATACAATGATGTAGTAGTCTGGGCCATTTGAGACCGGACTGGAAATTCCACTGGCTTCTAAAAAGAGACCAGCACATAACTGGGAGGGAGGTGAACAGGGTTATATGTATCAGCTGTATGTTCGGATGTTTGGCCAGAAGAAGGAGGGACACTTGACTCAGGCTTACAGGCTGCTGGCACAGCAGGTTACTCAGCACCGCCGTACAATGGGAGAATAAACTGAAGACTCAATCACATCATTTAAAGAAATATTGTTCATTTAGTTTTGACTGCTTTTTAAATTTGCTGCCCAAGCAGAAGTAGGGACACATCTTTCAAAATAAGTCAAACTCAACCACAGGTAACAATTTTACTACCTTTATCAAAGGGGTTACATTTGTGGTGCTGTTTATTCAGCTGTCTGTTTGACAGACTTGAGGCCAATTTTCATGAAACTTCGGATGAAGTTGAAGCAAAGGCTACGGCTAATTATCAAGCAGATCCAGACTCAGCTCACAAACTAGGCCTTAGTGAAGTCTTCGCTCTCCTTGTGCCCTTCTAGTTCAGTATATATCTCTACATAACCTGAGTTAAGGTAACAAACAGTTGTAATATGCAGTTTTCACTTTTATTTCATGTTTAGCTGCAGTAAAGTAGAACTTCTTAGTATGTAAAAATAACAGGTCCAAAAAGAAAATTACATTTTCCCTGGATTGCAGAATACAGTTCATGTGGCAAAACACCAAAAACAATTCACATACAAGACCAGTGTATAAGACTGTACTGGCTGATACACAGTATTTTAGCTGCTCGATGTCTGTTCATGATACATGAATGATAGTTCTGAATAATTCTGTAGGTTTGACCTACTTTGTTATCACCAAATACATAAAGTAGCAATCAATATATTGCAAAATGATTCTTTCAGTGCTGAAAATAATAGAAATAATTTGCTTGAACAGGTCGAAGCACCTGAAGTTTACACCGAACTCTTACACAAAAGTATAATGCTTTGTTGGACATTTTTGTGTGCAATTTTACAGCCATCCAAACCACAACAAAACATTGCTCATTACATTTTCATTACATTCATAACAACGATGGCACAGATATTATTTTCCTTTTCAACCTGTAGCTGTATGGAAAGTGCATCCTCCTTCCTTCTTCAGAAGTGTTTGCATTCATGTCACCTTGTTTTATGTAAACACTCATCTTTTGGTCCATGAGCTGGACGGTCTTATTCCATCTGCAGAGTACACAATATCCTGGGAACACAAACTAGGATGAGAACTTTGTGATGAATCCGCACACGTTGCTTTTTACAAGTTTTTCCACTCATTCCATTTCCCTGTTCCGCTGAGCTCCTTGCACTTAATTCTACCTGAGGAATGAGTGCTCAGTCTGTTGTCTTTGGCTTTTACGTGAACTCCACGTTTTACATCACAGTTTATATCGCAAACACACTCAAAACGGAAGAGTATCCATGAAGATTTTTTCCACAATAGGGGGTGGAGGAACGAGATCTTCTAATTTCAGGTAAAAGATGCGCTGGAGGCCTTGAGTGCAAAGAGTCCTGAGCTCGGGCAGCTTCCCAAGAAGTCTGGACAAATAATTTGGCCGCACTGAGTCGGAGCCGCAGCCAGAGACGTGATCTTTAAGGCAGGTGATGAGCTGGTTCTGCAAGTCCTCCACACGTCCTGGCTCCTTTAGACCGTGTCTGTCTGCAGGATAAAATAATCAGAGTGAGCACTAAGCTTCAATATTTCCACATTATGTAACACACATTCATAAAGGAGACTTCAAACTTTAAAACCCTGCAGCAACAAATCCTTTTAACAGGATTCCTCATGTTTTTAATCCAGTTATTTTTCCTTTGCACGTTTGATTTGAATCTGCTTTAAGGAGCTCTGGTTTGTGTTTGAAAAGTCTTTACACAAACGTCTGTGAGGGTTCTCAGTCCTCCAGGTCATGGTCATTCTAAGCTCGCTGTACTGTTATCTGTAATGAAAATGTTGCTAGGATGGAGAAATCCCTGGGTCTTAAATGTAAATATATCCCCTCGCCATGCATTGTGGCTAAGTTTAGTGTGCTGTGATAGATAGCATCTTCTCAGTGCTATACATAAGGTCGTGCTACATTTTGTCATACACTTGTGCTGTCAATCCTGTGTTATGTAACAGCCCGACATTGTCTGCACCAGTGAAACCTGATTCCATGTGCAAGCTGTTGTCCTTCATGAAGTAACTGATTCTGATTTAAATTGTGGGGAAAAGATTGTTTAATAGTGTTAAAGGCTGATTCAGGCTCTTACCAGTGATTATGACGAGGGCTGTGAGACAGGAGAAGGAGGAAACATCCAGCTTCATGCGATGGAGGCTTTGAGAAAACTCCAAGATGGAGTCGATCCAGTCTCCAAAGCCTCGCACACACTGCGTCTTGTGGAGCACGGCTCCATTGCAGAAGATGAGCTTCTCTGTTTCAGGGTTGGAACTTCAAAAGGAAAAACAACAGGATTATTACATGAAACTTTTGGGATAAACATGATGAAATTCATGTTTACTGATCAAAAGGATTTTTTAGGAACTCACCGATATGCAAGGCGCAGGATGAAGAGTTCTACGAAAGCAGACTCGAGCAGCAGCTCCTGATCTTCTGCGCAGAACTCAGAGAACCCCGGGATGCTCCTCGCCCACTTCCTAATGACCTCCATGGAGGCTGTGAGCAAGTCGTAAAACTGTTTGATGTCACTAGCATCCTCCTTCTGGTTCGGTCTGACTTCTGTCTCTTCGTACTGAAATTGAAGACAGCAGAAAAGTTGAAGTTAATGATCAAATATTCCCAAAGAATTGCAAACAGGATGGTTTTGTTTTTTGTGTTTTTACCTTGGAGTAATCCACTTTCCCAACGCCGGGGTTTGAGTCGATGTGGGCCCTCACAAGTGAAGCGATCATGCTCACAGGAGACACAGTGGTCGTCACATCCTGGACGACTTTCGGCTTTGACGGCAGGCGGCCTCTTCGTCCTTTCAGGCTGTCTGTTCTCACAACTGAAACATGGTGACACCAGCTGTTACTTTCAGTTCATGTTTACCATCCTGGTGCTACCTTCACTCATGTTGGTTTGAACTCACCTTCCCTCACCATGCCTACAGTGAGACACTTCTGGAAACGGCAGAACTGGCATCGATTCCGCCTCCTCTTGTCCACAGGACAGTCCTTGTTGGCGAGGCAGACATACTTGGAATTCTTTTGTACTGTGCGCTGTGAGATAAAAAGAACAATTACTCTCATAGAAAACATTCTGTTCAATCACATATTTTCTTTTAACTTTGTCTAGAGACAGATCAAACATGCGCATGTCTTATTACCTTGAAAAACCCTTTGCATCCCTCACAGGTGCGGACCCCGTAGTGCTGACAGGATGCGTTGTCCCCACACACAGCACAGCAGCCCTCATTCCCACCTGGACTTTTTAACTTGGGTGATAGGCTTCCGTCACCCAGGTGGTCGGTGCCTTCAAGTCTTCGTGCTTGCTCCATCACCAAGGTGGGGAAGGTCAGTGCAGATGAGTGAGGGTGGGTCAAAGTGAAAGGATCCTGTGGTTGACCCAAATGAGACATATCCTCCACAGACGAGGACCCAAAAGTGAAGAAAGATGGCGCATGTGGAGCTGAGGTCTCTTCCGTCGCCCAGTATCCTGGGCTGGGAGAGTACGGCCCGAAGGCTGAGTCCCAGGTGGACGTGTGCTGACCCTGGAACCCAGGGGTTGGGGGGGAGGAGGCGGATGCGGGGCTGCCAAAGTAATCCGACCCAACAGGAGATCCGGCCTCGTCAGGGTAACTCAGAGTGAACGCTCCAGGGTAGCAACCAAAAACTTGGAGGTCGTCCAACTTGAAGGGGTTCTCCTGGCTTAAAGATGGAGTGACGTGGGCAGGAGCCGCAGTGAACTGGCAAGAGTACGCGTCAAAGTCGCCCGCATGAGAGTCCACCAGGGAGCTGATGCTTGGCAGGGGCGGAGCGGGGAAGTGGTCCCGTGGGCTGCTCATATCGACAGCCAGCTTGGAGATAAAGTCCGTGCTTTGATGCTCTAAACTGCCGAGGTTGTTCTCATAGGGCTGAGATCCGTGTGGATGGATGCAAGTCATGGCTGCAAGACTGGAAAAGACGTAATCGAAATGGTTAGCACTAAGAAAGCAGAGTTTTAGGTTTTTTACATTTCCATAACCTTCAAGCTATGGTTAACTGGCCATGCTAAGGGGCAGAAATGAGTGGTTTGCCCCTTGTTTTCACCATTTTAATTTTTTGCAGGGTTCACACTATTCATGCGCTAAATACATTATAGCAGCCCAGGTTTGCTGTGTGGTAACTCAAGCTTCAAGATCAGGTCTTTTTAATGTCAGTTGACTAACATTTATATCCAACTTTAAACTATAAACCAATTATACCAATATTCACACAGACTTTGAAGGCTTCCCTGGGGGTGTGGTGCCCAGTTTTTAACGAAGCCTCACCTCAGGCAATTTAAACTGCATAGAAATAAATAAGCATCCTTGATTTTATGAGAAACCTAGACAGACTGTATGACTACAGATTTAAATCATCTTCTCATATGCCATATACAGTACACTGTGTGTAGTATGTAGTTAATATGATCAGCTGCACACGCCTGGAGGGTACAGTAAGTAGGGTTCACTTTCAGACAGGGGAACAGTGCCAACATGCACTATATATGAGGCACATGTTACACATGCAAAATGCAGGGGATATCTCTCAGATGCACTTTAACTTTAAACATGTTATGATAAAACTTAACCTTAAATTGCTAAAGATGTAATTGAGAAACAAAAAGAAACACATTTTTGCAAACTTGAAACGCTTTCTGCTCAGTAAATCAAATATTTGAAGTATTTAAAGTTATACATGATTGTAAATGGCTATATTAAAATAAAGGAATTTCCGCATATTAAAAACCGTAAATATTTCTTACCTGTTCGCTCTCCTCTTCAGGTGTTTTGAACTGCCTGTACTCCACGAACAACCATTCACTCTCTACGCTGCCCAGCTGAGCAGCAGTCCCTCCGTTCACGGCTCTACAAGACATTTATACTATGGGCTCTATTCTACCCATTACGTCAGGAAAAGGTTTCCATACAAGGCTGGTCGGTGGGCGGGGAGATTTCCATCTTCCAGCCAATCACGAGGCGCGTTCGAGAGAATAGACATTTGATGACGCACTACGGGATTCCGTTGACGTGCGCACAGTAAAGAACCGCAGCATTGTCCTCCCTTCACACACACACGCAGACACACAGCTAAATTAAGCCCGATAAAACTGAATATATCTTTTTATTTAAGCAAGAACAGGCTGACACACTGCCAGCATGCACAGTCACTATTAAATTACACAACGCAACACAAGCGTTTCTTTGTTTTAGTGCTGTACGTTTTGCTGATCGCATGGAAAAATCTGATATAAACAGGAAGTCAACGTGGATTAGACGTTTGTTTTCTATTAATAGCATATTTATTCAAGGAATCCTGTCGTGTTATGGTTAAAGCATATTTTTATCTCAACTTATCTGACAAAAATACCTGTGGCTACTTCCAGGTTAAATGAGTGAACTGGTTTGGTCTAATGTAATAAAAAATGTCTTTCCTAATTTGGACCAAAAACACAATGTAATATGAAATAAGGCCATCTGTTATGTTGGTCCTGCCTTAAAGCGGATCAATTAGTCAGATCCTAGTTGATCTTTTTTATCTTAATTTTTTGCGTCTCTTTTGCATATTACTACGTCTATTACTACACTACATTTCACGGCAAATAAGTGACCATGATATATTCAAGCACAGTAAACACACATTGCAGGGGGAGATAATGAGGATAATAGGGGTTACTTGTCAAGCCACATTGTAATAATGTTAGATCATTTAAAGCACATAATTCAATTTGAAGGGTAGTATTTAGTTTTGTTAAAGTATTGCACAATTGTATGGTGTTCCTATTAAGGAGTCTACCTCCTAAATTCCTATGTAAGGTCTTTAAAGAAACTGTATAGTACATTTTGACTGCCATCACTCAGCAGCCTATTTTTTTTTGCAGGTTTTCTCCAGGATCCCACACCAGCATTGTACTTTTCACCAGTTTGTTTTTCAAATTTTTTTAAACACAAAGACGCTCCCTTACGATGTGTTCACTGCCCCAGAATGTCATTCATAACAGCGTGGAAAAAGGGCTTTTCTCAGTGTGGTGCAACAGAGGAAGCAGGCCACACACACGCACACAAACACACACGTACACACAAAGCTGAAACAATACAATAAAAAAAATTTGTGTTACCATCTCAGCTGTTTGTCAGTGAGAGCCGACTGTTATTCTGTTGTTCTTGCTTCCTGTTCAAGGTCATTCCCTGAAGAGGAGAAAGAGTTCCCCCTCATGTTTCTCATTTCCAGACAAAATTCTCGGACAGGACACATTTTTGGCTCATGAACCAGGAGTTGCAGCCTGTGGTGGAAACTAATGACGCTCCCATTGAATTTTTTTTTTCCTGTGAATGACTAGCTATCTGTGATGTCATGCCAACACTGCCTGGGCCTCTCTGCAACACAGAAACTGATGTCACTGGTTATCTGATCAACATGATCAAAAACAGGGCCTATTTTGTGACATCAATAAGATCCTGGGTGCAGATTCATATGAAACAAACCAACTTTTGAGTATTTGTTGGAAGGAAAAAGTTGTTGCCAGTTGTATAGTTTGGACACTATACTGCCATGTGCATTAAATGTGGACATTATGTGCAGCAACTGTCCTAACGCACATGCACCCATGTTCTTGTTATGTATTATCACATGTGCGTTGCCAGAGCTCCACCCAGCACCTGTTGCTCCTCCAGAGGGCTATTTTTGAGCTGAGAAGATGTTTGTCATTGTGGAGAAATCCTCCCGTTCTTCAGTCCAAACTTGTCATGCGCTGAGATTTCACCGGCTTAACATCTCTGGAGAACCGTGGGGGGAATCCGTGAGGGATATCAGCATCAAAATGACGCTGATAACAGTGTTTTAATCAGATAGTCCTACTTAGGCTCCAACTGCCGGAAGGAAGATACAGCTGTTGAAGTCAGTTGTCTATTAGATCCCTGTTAGTTTGCATGTACATGCAAATTCACCAGTCACATGCTGGCCAGTTTCCTCCTTTCCGCTCAGGGTAGGAAGCTTAAATGCTTTAACAATGTTGTACTACTGTTTTCATCAATCTGGAGGGACATTAGGCCATACAAGATAAGCTGCTAGTCACCAATAGTCAACAGCCAACATTAGCATTCCTAGCTAACATTACGTTTCATAGGCAGTTAATACGTAGCAAACATTACGTAAGCTAGGAACTTACGCCTTTCTTATTGTATCATTTAACACTACCAAACGGTAATATCATCTTTCAGCCACGTCCTGGCTAGGAGTAATGTAAGCTAGTAAGTGTCTGAATGCTAATGTTAGCTGTTGTCTGGCCATAGCTAACAGGTTATCAAGTGTGTTGTTTTGAAATGTGGCCAGATTTCCCACCTGATTTTCACTGTTTATTGTATTTCAGTTGCCGATGAACCTAAGATTAGTACAATGATATTAATTTGTCAAATACCCTAAAGTTCTAAACTTCCCACCCTGAGCGTGACATCAGAGGAAAATGGCCACCATGTCAGTAGTGTCAGTGAGGCAGAGATTGCGCCAAAGCCTATGTTTTGCTTTTCATCTTTTTGCAAAAGAACATTCAACTGCTTACAGAAAATTAATGGATTTCAGCCCTGTGTTTAAGACTTTACAACCTCATTTATTCATCAGGAAGATAACAGAGGTTAAGGTTGTGTGAGATATTTGTAGTGCAATAAAAATAATCAAGCAGGTTGTCAGCCTAATAGACCTATAAGTCTGCTTTCTTTTGTCACATGTGTCTCCACCATTACACAATACTGACATACATTATGTGAGCATGATGGGAGTTCAGACAGCAACACCTGCCTCTTCACTCCATCTACTTGCGGTCTGTTTTAGCAGATGCAGATAAATTCGGCCTGACACAGCTCATATTCTGCACCCAAAATATCGTCTTCTCCCCGCTGTTAGAACATCAGGGACCCAGTACAAGGTGATCAGGTTCAGACATGCCCCTTTGTGCCCACTGACTCTTCCTGTAAAGCAGTCTCACTGATGGTTTTATGGGGTGTGCAGAGAGTGGATTGTTTGGACCCTCGCAACATGATATGAAGTCATGTGTGTGTACGTGTTTGAACCAGTATATGTTGTATTTATACGAGCATTTGATCTTATATTTACTGTTTGCAGAGTTGTTCTTTTGCACTGAGCGTCCTGAATTATAGAAACACCTGTATGTGACGCAATGCAGTGCAACACCTTTAAAAAAATGCAACTTTACTTAAAAAGTTCAGCTTTAGTGAACCCCACTTGACTTAGTTCAGTGGTGTGATTTGAAGCTGGGTTGTGTGCTGGTGTCAGATTGGATAACATCAGGGTTGTTCAGTATTCACCATGTTCATGATTGTTGTTTACTGTGTAGCATTTAGCTATGACTTTAGTTTGGCAGGTAGTTGTTCATTAACTAATATGTTGAACAAATCTGACCTGATGATGAAGCTAGATGGAGTTAAGAGATCGCCATAGTAATTTAAAATGATCCACAAGTGGAAATAAATGTGCCTCACAGCTAGAAGGCCGCTGGTTCAAACCCCGGTTCGGACAAAGTTGGCCTTTCTGTGTGGAGTTTGCATGTTCTCCCCATGCATGCGTGGGTTCTCTCTGGGGTCTCCAGATTCCTCCCACAGTCCAAAGACATGCTCTTTAGGTTCATTGGTGGCTCTAAATTGCCAATAGGTGAGTGTGAGCATGAAAGGTTGTCTGTCTCTGTGTGTCAGCCTTTCGCCCAATGACAGCTGGTCAGTTCCCCATGAGCGTCCAATTGGTTTTTTTTTTCTTTGTATTTTCACTTATTTTTGAAGTTGTATCTGTAGTCATCGATCTTTTCTTTGTTTGTTCAGCCATGGTTGATTACTGTTTACTCGCAACACTTGTAGAGACCGGAAAAGTAGCCGCTTAGCTCAGCCTACCCTCTCTGGCAGACCAACCACTGCTGGCTGATGGAAAACGCGTCACTAACTCGGCGCCACTTGTGATTTTTTCTGTGAAAGTCGCCACAGACACCCAGTCTGTAATACTGCAGATGCAAAGGCTTTCATCATTGTGTAACCTAATTTGGCGATAACAGGCATTTATTTAAATGAAAATCTTTATTATCCCTTTTCCCCCATGTCGTGGTGAAGCTAGATTATAAGTGAAGTTGGATTCTGTAGGAATCGTCCATTTTTTCCGGGGGTTGTATTTTCCCAATGGAAACAATTAATTATTAATTAATTATTTCGGCAAACCATCATAAGATAAAGATATATTTGGACATATTCTAAATAAATTCCATCCGTATGTATCGTCACATTTTCAAATATACATTTGTATTGATAGACACTACATCATAAAGCTAAAATCACTGGTTCATTTCAGGAAACAGAAATGTAAGAAGTAGCTATGAGAGATTCTGCAATAAAATCTGGGAATTATCTGTATCCCTATTTTAGTACCACAATATGACATATGTTGCAAAAAAAACAGAATTCACTGACCATGAAATCGACATATTTGGAGAAGCTGCTGTGTCCATGACGAAAGCATGACTGGTCCTCTCTGCGTGACTCTTCCTCTTTTTTTTTTTTTTTTATTATCAAACACGTGAGACGCTTTCTATCGCCCGCACATTCCTCTTCCAGGTTTAGGTCACCGCTGTCCTTATCAGGTTCCACTTTCCAGTCTCAAATGACAAGAGGATTGAACATCATCGCACATCAGAGACGTGTCATATTTTACATACAGAACACGTATAGTATGACCCCCTTCTGCACTCCTCCTCTATGAAGCTGTCCTTTTTGTTTGACTCATTATTGATGTAATAACAGAGTCACCATCTTTTAATAGGTTGTGACAGCAGGTTACACGATCATGTGCTGCGTAACAATTTATTGTCAGACACTTGAGTACAGAAAAAAGTGACACTTCACCTCTCTTGACACATCCGAGTTCTCAACTTTTGCTGATGTTTTCAGCAGGCAGAGGACGAACTGTTCAGGCTCCATCTGGTGGTTAAACATGTGCATGATTATCAAGTTTATCTCTTAGTTTGTGTTTTGCCTTGACCTCTGGTGGAAAGTGTGCATTTACTCGAGGACTGTACTTAAGTAGAACTTAAATTATCCTGCTTAATGTCAGGATTAAGTCTTCATTTAAAAATTAAACTCATAAACTACAGTAATATGACAAACTGATTGTTACACGTCAGTGTTTGTACAGATAAACATAGGCTATATTTAATTTGTTAGCTGTATAACATTGTTTTGTCTCTTTGTGCTAAAAAGCTAGGCTAACGGCCGCTTGCTGCTAGCTTAATATTTTGCTAGTTTAACTACTTTATTTTTTCAGCATTCCTTTATGGATGAAAAGATTGGATTTGCTCAATCAATGAGTGAATGGCTGTTTTTCTGCGTGAACGATTTACGTGGTTCTTACAAAACAGCAATGCAACCAAACGGTATATAAAGCAGTTGTATATTTGTTGTTGATTTTGCTGTATTTTAAAGGCCCATCTAAAAACGGCCATTGCAAATTAGCTTAGGCTATAATGCTGTAGTTTGTGGCATCAGTTTACATGCTTCATATTTGTCCCTATATAAATAAACATCAAATAAATATATAGAGTTTGAAGAAAACTTCTGCTACACTTATTTGTGAAGTATCGTTTAATTTGACCTCCTTGACCTTCACACAGAAGCATCTGAGAAAATTAGAGAGAAACTCTTATTCAGGTGGAACTGCAAACATCTAACAGACGTCTAAAACACGACAAGAGGCCAAAATTACACACTGCTTTTTTTTTCATGAGAGGTCATGAACAAAACAAAATGTGGGAATCAGATCTTTAATCTGAAACAAGACTTCTGTTTATATTTATTGTTATGTTTTTAGCAGCCAGTAATTCCTGCTCTGGCTCTGGAAACAGACTGAGCAGTTACTGCTGACATAGCTTGATGGTTGAAACTCATTTGATGTCTTTGATCGTTATTTGCGTTGAGCCTGAGAGCCTGGACTCAGCTCTGCCCCGACAAGCAGTTGCTGAAATATTTGATTCGCTCTGAGGCATAACACCTGATATCAAATATGATATAATCTGTCATAAATCAACCAATCACCGGGTATAGCATGTAACTTTGGACTCCACTTTTAGCAGCTGCTATAGTTTGACTGCATGCTCATTAACCAGCTCAGCTAGCTTCTCTTTTAGGAGGGAATAAAATTCACCTCATGAATCTAAAAGTAATTTACAACTGAGTCACTGGTGTCAATGCTTCTGACTATACATCTTGTCTGAAGGTTTGCTGCTTTAAGCTGTTAAAACCTGAGAAAAGAAAAAGGAAAGTTCTGGCCAGTATAAGGGAAACACAGTCCTGTTTGGTATTGAAAAATAGCCTTCGTAGCACATCATTAAGAATATGCCACCATGTGACAAATAAAATCACCCTTTAAGATTTTTCAAATCGGAAAACGTATTTAGAAATGTGTTTAAAAGAAAAGAAAACGGTTTGTCTCCTCTGAAATCCAAGTATTCTTTCAGTGTCAGCCCTGTTTACAGAAAACAATGTTTGTGAACTGATCCACCACTAGAGGGCAGCACCCTGACGTGACTGAGGAACTTCATCCCTGTCAATTTTATATTTACTGCACCTACAGGTCAGTCCTGCTTCAGCTGTCTGTTTTTAGAGGGAAAATGGTCAATCATTGTTGTTTGGTTTGACTAGATAATCAACAGCTCCAGAACATCAGCAATGAAATGAATGAAATAACAACATCCAAATTAGAAAAAGAATAGCAACTGTAAAATAACCAAACATATAGCAAATCAAATTACAAAAGATTAAAAAATACACAAAACTATATGTGCAGTATAGAGAATAAAATTATACATATATATGTTAATTGCTGCTTAAAGAACAAAATAGTAAATTAGATATACTGTAAGAAGACTGAGGCCACAGTGCACAGATATAATGTTGCTCTATTTATTCAACAGCTAAGTTTCCAATAAATGAGAGCCAGTAATCTTATGTTACAGCCCTTATGTTGACTTATTATTATGTGGATTTATTTTTGATTAACTAACATCATAAGAAGGTTATACCCTCCAGATACCAGTGTTAGCTTTAAGAATCAACAGGTCCGAATATAATAATCTACAAAGTCATGGTTAACTGGCTCATTGCCTGCCAGTGTTGAACAATAACTTTCCGTCCAGATTACATTAAGTGAAAATGACGCAGACCCAGCTCTGCTGTCATCAGAGATTTCATCACAGCACATTTCCAATAATGAGCTCTGTCTTCATGCTTGTCTTTGTCACCAGAGAGCACAAAATCCTTTCTGTCATCCGTTTGTAGGTCACAAGAATGTCCCCCTTTGAGCCTTCCCACTCTCACATTCCTCCCTCATCCACTGCCCACATAAACTGGGCCACACACACTGGGCTGGACCAGTGCTGGTTCATTATGGGGCCCAATCATGTAGTCTATGGGCAAAATACATAGTTTAAAGTTTGGACTATTGAGTTAATCACTGAGAAAACAGTGGTGGAAGAAGTCACGCTATGTACTTACAAAAATAGTTCAACATTTTGGGAAATAGCTTCCATACTTTCTAGCAGGAGACTTAAATTAGAGAGAAAATCGCTACCTAGTAGCTACGCTTGCTAGCTAAGTAAATTGCAACAGATAGCTGGTTAGCATGCCTTATTAGCACAAAGGCACAAAACACAGGGAATAAAACAGCAACGTTCTGTGGTTGTGTCCTATCAGCACCTCTAATAATCACAATTCATCACGTTTTATCTTGTTGTTTAATCTGTCAGAGAAGAAGAAGTATTTCTTGACCATGCAGTCGCCACCTTTCTGCCTCCAACTGTCTCTTTGTGCTAATAAGCTAGGCTAACGGCCACTTGCTACTAGCTTAATATTTAGCTAGTTTAACTACTTTGATTTTCGCACCTAAATAGAGTAATTGGGTGAATTAGCTTCTTCAAAAAAGTTCATACTATTATCTTAAGCAAAGAGGTCGAGTACTCCACACACATTTTGTCACTGGTAAACAAAGCCAGGCTAGCTGTTACCCTCTGTTTCCAGTTTTTGTTCAAAGCTAACCTAGCTACTTCTGACTATAGGATTATTAGCCCCCCTCAAAAGGGTCTCAAGAAAATCAGGGGGTTGTTAGATGATAATAGGCTTGGAAAAAAGAAAAAATAATGCCAATGAATACATTTTTTGGACTCTAATATTTTGTCTGAAAATGCTGGATAATTTTACAATTTTGGGTTTGGACTGTTATTTAAATGAAACCATGTGTGAACCTTAAAGTGGAAACTGATCTTTGGTGGATCTGTTTAACTCGCAGACATCTGAAACCAAATAGATACGTCAGACATCTCCCATTATTTACTGATTTCTTGAAGCATATGTTTCTCAGGTAAAACCCCAAAAAGTAACAAGTTACAACTCAATCAGTAGAACAATTTTTGTGGCGTAAAATACAATATTTACCTAAAAAATGTTTCAAAACTGTACTTAAGTATAGTACTTAAATAAGTGTATTCACTGTTAATTTCCACCACTGTAAAAACCTAAGAAAACATCAAGGTCACAGGAAGCACCTCTGGTTTTATTCACACCTCGGTTTAGGTCTCTTTCCTTTTGGTTTTAAGGTTATGTTGTAGTGGTTTTGGTCATCTTGAGGCGCGCACAAGTAAGAAGAATGTTTTTTTCTTGGTCCCACTGGAAAATAATCAGGAAGCATTGCATGAGGCCCAAAACACTTGGTCATGCCGGAAAGCCAGGAGTCAGCACTGAACACCTCCAGGAACTCTCTCTAACCAGCGTCTCCCCACAGGCCTGCACGGCCGCCGCAGTGGGCTGCTGGTGCTTTTGTTTTGATTCCTCTCCAGGCCTGGGATAGTGGCCATCAGTGACTCACACATCTTGGCTCTGAGCTGACTTTGGCCTCTTTTCATCCTAAACTTTTTTTTTTTCTTCAATGAATTTCCTCTTGTTTTTTCCAGATACAGTCCGTGGACGAAATAGTGGTGTTATTGTCTCAAAGTTTCCTGGATCTGTTCAAGGTCAGGCGCGGGTTGTTTAAGAGTAAGCAGAGGGACTTTATGGAGAGTCTCTGTGTGCAGCGGGGTTGATTGCTCTGATGCAAGTGAAATCCCCAAACAATACAAAGCCTAGCTTGTCAGTATTAAACAGGGATTGAGGAAATTTGTAGAGGGTGAAAGAGAAATGTCAGCTGTTACAACCACAGCTGCCATTCAGTTGGAAATGGATAATAGCTTTGCCCCAATGTGCTTATGTTTGGTCTCTTTTCAAATCACAGTGAATTCCCCCGTCTCATCAGCATGCAGAGTACAGTCACTGTCTGTTTTTGGTGCTGAATTCAGCCCAAAAAACTGCTCTCATACAAAAAACCAAGGTACCAAATGATGAAACAGTGAGTCATCTGAAAAGTCTAAAGGTGTTAAAGATTAAACACAGAGGGAGAGCTTTTCAATCTAACACTGGAATGACCTTAGCTCTGATATTATTACACATGCTGAGAAAAAGAAATAAAAGTGCTGTTAGATGTGTCCATCTAATCATGAGCTCTAAAATGTAAAAAGAAGAAGCAGTGGAGACACCACAAAGTAACGAGACAGACGCTCAAACTTCCTCATTTCCCAATACTTAAAGAAAAATGTGTTTAGCATTTTAAGCGTGGTTATATCACAACTTTTAGACCGTCTCCTTTCATAGTCGTCATTCGCGTGCTAACCGCCCCCCTCAAAATACAAAAAAACTATCATGTGATATGTAAAATGAAATGTGTGGCTCATCATAACCGCAGATGAGTCAGTTCTACCTTCTTGGATTGACGGTGAAGACTTTGTGGTGAAGTGTGTGTAGGCAGAGAGTGAGAATATTAAGAGCGTCAGATAAACGCACGTGTTTTTATAGTTTGTACCCACATGCTGTAGAAATAAGATATATTATTGACGTTAAAAACCATTTAAGACCAAAACCCATATAAGTTTCCGACGATTTGAACATTATTTGACAAGAAAAACATGATGTCATCTTCCTCAGAACAGAAGCTAATGGTTATCATAATGTTTTCTGGGAACATGGTACAGTATCTCTGGGCTCCATCCTCTCTGTTTTCCAGGAGCTTACTCTAGAAAAACCCCCGGTGAGTCAACTTCCTCTCTCCTCTTGGACAAACACAGCAGCTCACAGCATTCCTGAAGCTCCTGGTCTGCAGCCGGAGCTTTCAGGCGGGCATGCTGGTTTCATTTGGGAGATGAAGACAATATGTCGTACTCCGCTGTACTGTTCTGTCGGTGTGAATGTGGTGGTCGTACTTGTTCTCCTGGGGAAAAAAAGAAAGACATCAGAACAGGCTGATCCCCACCACTTCCTGTCTTTGGAGACAGGAAGAAGTTACTGTCGCCGTTTTCTTTCTGTCAACCCAAGTGGTGATGTCAACAGGCTGCACGTTGCTCTAGACAGAAGTGGTAAATCTAAAGTCTAAATCTTTTTTTTAGACAAAAATACGGCTTTGGTATGTAATCTACTAAGTATTTAACAGTTATAAGTTCTGGGAAATGGCTTCACACTGCAACCACACTGTAACTAAAGATATGACCCCACGACACTTCCTGCCATTGTATTTGAGTACTCTCTCTGTCTTCATGTGCGCTCTATGCCGGTACACACACAGCTGTCAGAGGTTTTATATAACAGTGTTTCTGTCCTTAACAACAACATGACAATGCTGCTTTGTTTTTCTGGCAATATTTTACAAAAGTAGCCTATACTAGCAATTCATAGTCCAACTATTATTCAAAGGTTTTATTTAAAACTTCCTTCATTCAATGATTTCATTTTTCTACCTCTTTAAAGTACATTTCTTTTAACCTACTTCCATAAGTGGGTAAAATTACCTTTATTTACTTTCTATGACAATTAACACCGATCTTAAATTCTTATTAGCTTCTGTCTTAGGCTACAGTAGGTCTATACTGTCAACTGTCTGAACTGATGTTAAGCTTAGCCGCTTAGCTACAGTAGACATCTTACACGATTGTTTTTCATACTGTTTATAGCTTAACTCCAACTTTGTAACATGGGGTCTGCTATTATAATCAAATAAGCCTTCTTTTTAGCTTTTAAGCTAGCTACCTAACATTGCTGTATCGTAGTTTTGGATGTAGCTGCCATGCTAAGTGTATTATGTGTATTTATCTTTGGCCAGTACCTAGCTAGCATTTAGCTCATTTAATCTAGCCAGCTAACAAGCTGGGTCGTTGATGTTAGCTAGCTTAGTACTTTATTTTATTGACATTAGCCCACAAACTAGCTAACATCAATAAGCTAAAGCACTAAGCTAGCTACTCTCAATTTACAGTTAGTGATTAGGTCGAAATATTAAGATAAAAATTGACAGTTGGTTTCATACGGGACATGAAGAGCAGTGACCTGGGTGTAAGTCCAACACATTTCAGCAGAGTAGTGTTGGACGAGGCGTAGTCTGCTCCATGGTGGGGTGGGGATAAAGCTAACCTGCTATTTGATTATTTTAAGGATGAAAATTACATATAAAAATTAAAAAACTACTAAATTCTGCTGTGTAATTCGTAGGTAATTTAATGGAAAATTATGAGCATGCTATAGCCTAAATGTGCAGATTTTGACCTTTGAGTGTGTGTGTGTGTGTGTGTGTGTGTGTGTGTGTAAGGGTGTGTCAGGGAGTGGAAGCGACAGAACATCAGCAGGTGGTTCCGTCTCTGACTTTGTGTTCTCAAACATCATAAAAACATTATGAAAAAGAGGAACCTGTTTAACAACTCAATGTTCAATTTCACGCACCATCTGCACACACGCTAGCTACGCAGGCCGGGTACGTTTCACATCCTCAAGAAAACCATCTCTGTGACACACATCAAGAAAATGTAAATGATTCAGATTAATCCAGATTTATTCAGATCTGCTGCATTACTGATGCACATTCAGATTAAGCCACACAGTCACATGTTTATTTCATTAAGACTTAAGCCTTTGATGCACCACTTCAGGACATTTTTATAACTGCTTATTCACCCTTACATTCATACTGACATTAGCGACATGCAGCTGTTGTTTTTCCTGCGTTGGCATTGCAGCTAAATGGTCATGACTGTCTGACATATGAGCTGTGAAAGGGAAATAAAGGCATATTCAATGACATAGACATTCACACCTGTCGCAGGCCTAAACAGGAAATACATATATAAATGTGTGTGTGTTTGCGTCTGCGTGTGGGTGATGGGTGGGAGAAGTCATCTAAGGTCTCACTATGTAACGGTTGATAGGTGTATGACGGGATGACTGAGAGGCTACGGTTACTGATCACACCCATAAAAGGGGGGGCCTTGCAGTGGAAAAAACATGATGCAGTGCACTAAATGGTGCTTTTATAATGAGCTCTTTTTCTGTGATAAAAAGCTTGTGTAGGTGACCTCTAGTGTGTCTTCCCAGTGTAGAAAAGAAGATAATGGGTCCTCAATTGTGTCGTCCAGTAGAAAAAACGGGAAGAAGTGCGCTCCCTGTGAACAACGTGAGATGAAGGGTCAATGGTGCCCATCCAGTGGAGAAAACCTGATGAAGCAACTTTTAGGAGGCCCATCCAGTTGAGAAAACACCCTCTTGGGCTCCTTCTCAAAGGGGAATGCATGATAAAGTATTCTTTAGAGTGCTCATCTAGAGTTTCCTTGGAGAAAACTTGTTACATAAACTGCCCTGCAAGTAGACAAGTAAGCTGGCTTTCATATAAAAATAAGCAGAACATTTCTTTAAAAGTATAATCTCTAAGATTTTAATTTAAGATGAAAATAGTGATGGCGATAGATAGTGACTTAACAGACATTTATTTAAATGAAAACCTTCGAGACTATACCTTAAACAATATTAATTTATTGTAAAACTAAAGATAAAATAAACATAATAATGTAAGGTAGATCGGCCCGTCATGAACACAGTGTATGGATGTGTGTAGTGTTGAATGCAAACAAAACACAGAAGCAAGCAAACCAGCTGGTGGAGGCCTGGGAGGAAGAGAGGAGAGACAAATGTTCCCGATGTCCCGACTCTGCCCATTGGCTCAGGAATGTCTGAATTTGTATTAGATGCTCGGGAAATAATTTAAAGTGAACTAAATTCTCTGGAAGCTTTGAGGCTTGAGACACAGTTGCCTAAGCCATGCTGGTGAAGCCTTGTTAGCGCCTGTTAGTGATGAGAAATGAGCCCTGAGAAGAGGAAGCACAGAGGCCCGTGTGGTGTAACAGCTCAGACCAGAGATCTTACTCAAGCACGGCATGCGTCACATCATTTCATTGGCTGTTTGTGTCTCTGGCCAAATTCATGGATCATGCACATGGTCTTGTCGGTTAAAAAGAAGGAAGTATTTCAAAGCTACGGTGTGTTGTTTTTTTTTAAATACAGTATGTGTGCAGACCAAAGGCACCAGACAAAACCACAAAGTTCAGTCTCACGCAACAAAGCGACCAAGCTGAAGCAGAAATATCGCTCAAAAGGGAAGTTTTTTGTGTCATACAGCGTGGGCGTCCCATGAACCAGTTTTGAAGCTGTGTCTGTTGTGTCTGATAGATGATAGGAGCCGTCAAGGCACAGGATGTGGGTGTCAAATGTGCCGGAAATCCACCATATAGATAAGACAATGGGCCAAGAATCGACTGTAGGGTTTGAATAAGAAAACGTGTGCATGGGATTATCTCCATGTTTGCTCATCTGGGGGTGTGTTTGACAAAGAGAGAGAACAGGTAATGTGCAATAAAATGAGTGAGACTGAATATGACTGAACACCTGCTACGGGAGACGACAGGTGTGGATTTCAAGAAGACTTCAGGGTCAAAGGTTACAAATTAAAACTTTCATTTACTCCTAAAAATGAGCACACGTGGCTAACAAGAGGGAACAAAGTGTCCAGTGTGATCAGGATCAATCTGCAAAACTCAGCCGCAGTATCTGAACACTTGAATAAATGCAAATCGGAGAGCAGGCTTCATAATCTGCATCTAAGATAAAGATTGTGTTTCCCAGCAGCAGCATTAGCAGCGAGCTGATACCTTAAAGGTTATATTGTCTCTGTGTGGCTTTTACAGCCTCCTTCCTGAAGCTGCAGATCATAATTTCCATTTAACAGCTTGTTAATGGACAGCTCAGTTATACAGTCACAACCTCTTACTTAGGAAGTGGACAGCTGTGTGTTTTAACAACCCCCAGACACAGTCGATAAAGAGTTTTCCATTAGCTGCAGATCTAAAAACACATTTCAACTTAAAAGATTCATTAGGATATAAATATATCAGTGGGATCCAACTCGAACGCAAACATTTCTGCCAAAGTTTCTTGTCCTTTTTACAGGAAATCATTTTTAGATTTGTGTTTTTTCTTTGTTTTTCTTGCTTGTTTCAATCAGGAAGTCCTCAGCCTGTTAAAGGGGGATGTTACTTTACTTTGCACCAATCAGCCGTTAGCAACATTTGAAACTAAATCTGATTACAAAGTCTGCCAGACATCACTTAAATCAAGCAGAACCCACACAGCCCTGATTACAAAGATTAGCACAGACTGCGTGTTAAACTCTCAATATCTTATAATCAAGGATTTTTTTCTTTTAAACTTACTCGTACTTTCTGTGTATGAGTGTTTAATGTCATATAAATACAAGTTGTCAGGGTTTATTTTCCTGGCCATTATCTATATCGATTAACCTGTTCAGGGTCGCGGAGGGCTGGAGCCTATCACAGCTGTCATTGGGCGAGAGGCGGGGTTACACCCTGGACTGATCGCCAGTCAATCACAGGGCCGACACATAGAGACAAACAACCTTTCACGCTCACATTCACACCTACGGGCAATTTTAGGGTCACCAATGATCCTAACGAGCATGTCTTTGGACTATGGGAGGAAGCCGGAGTACCTGCATACCATGTATGCACGGGGAGAACATGCAGACTCCACACAGAAAGGCCCACTACGTCTGAACCAGGAATCAAACTAAGAACCTTCTAGCTGTGAGGCGACAGCGCTAACCACTGCACCACCGTGCAGCCTAAATATAAACCTTTACATTTAAGTAGATTTTTAGGCTCCTGCAAAACCAAAGTACTGATATTTGCACCAGTTTAATGATTCAATCTTGAAGATTTCAGATTAATTCTCTTTGGCGCCGCTAATGGCGATAAACTTCCCAATTTAACCAGATGTCCACGGTTGGCTCCGGTTGTAACTCTTGATTTTCCTCGCTGACGGTCGCTTCCCTTTTTAGACTGTTTGCTTCATCTGAGCGTCGAGTTTGTTTCTTTTTCTTTGGATTTTCACTTATTTTGGAAGTTGTATCTGTAGTCATCCATCTTTTCTTTGCCTTGCAGCGCCCAGTTAGTGACGCGTTTTCCATCAGCCAGCAGTGGTTGGTCTGCCAGAGAGGGTAGGCGGAGCTAAGCGGCTGCTTTTCTGCTCTCTGCAAGTGTTACGAGTAAACAGTAATCTACTATGGCTGAACAAACAAAGAAAAGATGGACGACTACAGATACAACTTCAACAAGAAGTGAAAATCCAAAGAAAAAGAAACAAATTGGACGCTCAGATGAAGCAAACAGTCTGAAAAGGAAAGCGACCGTCAGCCAGGAAACTCAAGAGTTACGACCGTAACAAAGAGAGCCAGCCCTAAACATGACAAGACATGCCGCAAAAATGACAACTTTGAGATTATCACTTCAGACGTGCTTAAACATTACTTCATGTGTGATTCCCTTCTTTGTCACTGACTTTGAGCCGGTTCGTGACCCCCTATAATCGGTGTGAAGTTCAGGGACACAACAGGTTGGTAGCAGATGTTTGCCAAAACAAAAAGAGTAAGAAATGCAGCTGTGATGTTGGCATGGATGGATTTCTAAGGTCAAAGGGCGCCTCGGCCAGAGCGTCTTTATAAAGTCATGCTTGATAGAGTTTTTAGATAAAGTTCATCCTTTTTGATCAGAGTCCTTCAATATCAAAAGAATACTCCACACACTTTATAAAAGACTCACAATGCAACCAAAACTAGTTTGCAGTTTCTTTGATAATAAGTTGATCATAAAATTGAACATTTTATGGTCCCATATTTATTTGATGATTTGATGGCTCTAATATTGAATTTTATTTCACTGCTGTGATGTTTTACAAAAATGATTTAAGACTTATTATTGACATTTCAACAGATTAACCCATCATTAAAATTATTATTTGCAGCCCGGATCGATACGCAATGATTGCAAGGTTGAACTTAATTTGTGTGTAGAAAATTAGGTTTTTTAGTTTCAGTATTTCGTTTTTACGAAACCTGTTTTCTGGTTCAGCACGTTTTGAGACCACAACACCTTTTTCATTTTCAGTTTTGGGAGTTTGAATCCGGCCATAACTTTCTATTGAAACATCTACGAAAACCTTTTATCCGACATTAATCAACTATTTAAAAACTTTCAGACATTCACACGACATTTAGAGACAGTAACCACGTCAAATAAATTAGAAAATCTCCTTAAAATAACAGATATACTACTCAAGACTCAGAGCCTGACGTCCCTCTGCAGTGTAAACATGCTGCTGCACAGACAAAACAAATCTACCACATAATGAATCAACAGCAGTGTTTTTCACAGTAGGGCGACATCCCCCTTCACTAACCTCCCTCTGGGGTAATTACTGCACTGCACCCTCCTTGTTTGGGCCGTCTGACTCTGTTAAATGCCTCTTTCACACATTGTTTTTAGTGTACCATCATCTTGAATAATGACCCCCTCGTTATGCATTCAGCCCATCCGCTCTAATCCCACGTTTCAAGCACCGGCAGGCTCGCATAACAATCCCTTATGTCAGCGTCCCTCTGACCCCCCCCCATCCCTCCTGCTGCTGCTGCTGCCTCTCCTTCAGCGCGCACAACACAACTCAGAGGAGGGCATGCGGAGGGCCCGGCTCGAACACATGGCCGCATACCATCGCTCACCATCATCGACGCTCCTGACGCATCTGTGAATGAGCGGCAGAGGACAAAAGGGATCAACGCTGCAGAGCCAACGGAGAGAGTGACCACCATGACCTCATGGGTCAGCTGGGAGCCAGGAATGAAAAGACTCCAGGCCACCACCCCCGCCCAAACACACACACACACACACACACACACACACACACACACACACACACACACACACAGGGAGTGAGATCTTGGACGACTGAAGCCACCATGGGAATATGGGAGCGTGGAAGAGGAGGAATCGGCATTCGTCCGCTGGAGCTGAAAGAAAGCGGTTGTGTTTGGAATTTTGGGTCATGCCTTTCTCCGCACATTCCTCACTCCTCTCCCAACAATAAACTGTGTCATAGCCGATACAACAGCCTCCTTTCTGGATACCTTGCACCACAAAGAGCCTCAAACCAAACCCAACCGCAGTCTAACCTCCAGAACTCGTGTGATAGCAGAGACAGAGTAGTGGAGCCGTGAAAACTTAGCTATATTTAACAGCATCACATGGAGCAGGACTCATCCAAACTGAGGAAATTACAAACAGATTGTGAGTACAACTCGAGGTCTGAGCGCTAATTTAACCCTGGCAGCTACAGCTCCCACAAACTGTTGTGGCTCGGGGAACAACACGGCTTTTCTTGCAAGTTCTGCACAAAAATAACGAGCAATATAATCTTAAAATGACACATATTTTATTTTAAGGAGCCGTGATAGCAGAAGGGATAAAAAAACAGGATCAATCCAAATGATTTATTAAACTTGTCTCTTACAAAAGTTTGTAACGGGTCAAAGTAAACGTCGGTGCATGCAGTAAAAACATCCTTCATTCTGTACACAAATTAGAGACGTGTTAAAATAAATAAATAATTTAAAGGAAATGGAAACAACACTTATGTACAGCTTTGAGGCTCCATTATGCTTTGGTCTCTTCACTCTTTGGGGCTGCTTGCACTTTTTTCTTTGGCAGTCTAGTCTGACAGTCACTGGTGATTTAAAGTCTTTACAGCTCAGCCTGCTGCTCACAGTTTGCTCTCCTCCTCCTCCAGCGGTTTGTTCAAGCCCGGGATGAACTTTAGGAGGCGTCTGCGGAAGCTTTTCTGTTTGGGCTTCCTCTGCAGCGAGTTGAACCCTCCCTGCTTCTCCCCAGAGGTAGTCGACGACGACGTCGAAGACCCCCTCATGTAGCTGCGTGTGCTGGCGCTGCGGGTCAGATGCGTCTTGGCCGACGTGAAGAGCTCGCTGGCCGGTCGGAGGCGTTGCTGCTTCTGCTGCGGTGGCTGCTCTTTTTTCTCCGAGTCCACGCAGCCGTCCGTCTGGTACAGGCAGGTCTGGTAGAGCGGGTCGTCCTCGGTGGCCGTGCTGAGGAAGCTGGCGCTGCTGCTGGTGCTGCCGGTGCAGTGGAGGGCTCGCTCGGTGGCGGGGCTGGGAGTGCCGAGGCTGCCGTAGACGCCTGCTGACTCCAGGGACTCGTAGACGGCAGCATCACTCATTACTATGCCTACGGGACAGAGAGGTAGAGTCAGGATACTGAACTACCACAAATTTGAGTGTTATGTAATGCTGAACACACAGGCATGAAGGAAACTATTCAAACTGGGCTGAACTCTCTAAAAACATGTTTATTCTATTAGTACAATGCTGGTTTTATTCTCTATTAAAACAGATTAGATCCCTCTTTGTAGGAGGAAAACAAGCTTGAGAAAAACAACTGAAAATGGACGATTACAAGATTATAAAACCAATCACTCTTATATTTTCCAATACACTTAATGTTTGTTTCTAATTTTATGCCCAATAATGTAAAAGCTGTTTCGATTCTGAGCGGATTTTCCACATGAAATAAAGTGATATGAATATATGAGACAAATGAGGACCTACCATGAACAAGCCTCTGCTCCTGCACCATCAGCGACCGATACTCGTCCCACTTCTCATGGAGGGTTTGCTGCAGAGGAAGAGAGATATATGTTACATGATTGTCACGAGAAAACAACGACACAGTCTGTAAAACAAAGGAACTTTAAAGTTATAATCTCGAAGAAGACTGTTTGCTTCATCTGAGCGTCGAGTTTGTTTCTTTTTCTTTGGATTTTCACTTATTGTTGAAGTTGTATCTGTAGTCATCCATCTTTTCTTTGTTTGTTCATCCAAAGTAGATTACTGTTTACTCGCAACACTTGCAGAGAGCGGAGAAGCAGCCGCTTACCTCCGCCTACCCTCTCTGGCAGACCAACCACTGCTGGCTGATGGAAAACGCGTCACTAACTGGGCGCCGCTTGTGATTTATTCTGTGAAAGTCACACCAGACACCCATGGTGTGTCCGAAACCGCATACTATCATACTAATCATCCTAACCGTGACGTAAAATTGAGTACGTCATGCGTTCCCATCTCATAGTATGCAATTTTGTGTATGTGAGAAATGCCCGGATGTATACTAGATTGGCCCAGTTGTTTGAGTATGAGACGGGAGCTCACTGGTTGTACTCAACCGCCCCAAAATGCATTGCGGCTATTCAGCTTCTACTATGGCGGAGATGGACCGGAGATCAGACCAGACATACGTAAACGATTAAGTCACGTGATACGGAGAAGACGGCTCTGAGTATGATGCCAACGGCATCCTAATAGGCAGGTTAGTAGGCAGTATGCAGTACATACTGTTTGACTATGTAGTAGGCAGTACGTTAGTATGCGGTTTCGGACACAGCCTCAATCACCATTGTGTTGCCTCATTCAGCGATAAGATAGAGACTTAACAGACATTTATTTAAATGAAAATCTTCGAGATGATGACTTTCACTCTGAGTCACTTTTTTACAATTAAAAAACTGTAAAAATGTAGGAATTATTAATCCAACAGTTCAAGTTTGTCCGGTGATCTGGTGACTTTAATGTGTAACTTTTTAAAGGAACAAAAGCTGCAGGGGCATCCGTCAAATAAATAAATAACTTTTGTGCCGGGGAAATTATTCTACAAAATGATGACGGCATGTGTGAAACAGAAAAACTGCATCTACTCATAACAGGAGCTACAAGCTAAAGCTAATGGAAAGAGAAAGAGTAGAGGCCATTCCAGGAAACCACTAACCAACATGCAATTAAACATAAATATGACTGTATGAGTTTGGGGAGTTCTTTTCAGTCGGTGTTTTTAGATTGTTATCACGTTTAGTGTGAAATCTACATCTACCATTACAGCACGTCGAATGTGTTCGGCATCAACACGTTAATCTCTAAAAACGTGGGATTAGTCTCTCAGGAAGCGGCTGTGTCGCGGCTCTCGGAGGCGGGTGGATTAGAGCGGGACAGCTGCTGTAATCTGGGGGGGAAAGCGCGCTCGCTCTCGAGCCACTTTACAGGCAGGAATGTGTGCAGCCATCAGCGAGCCTGCTGGAGGAACTGCTGATGCAACAGGTGGTGCTGCCGGGGGAGACAGGTGTGAAGGGAGTGGGGGGGCGGCGTCTATATGTGGCATGTTTCGTAATGTGTGTGGTTGGTGGGCACACAAGTGGCTGCAACAGTAAAAAAAAAAAAGATGTAATCTCACCTTCAGAAACTGCAGTCGGGCTTCCAGCTCCGCTTTCCGGATTGAGTCACTGTAAACCGTCTCCAGTCTGTAAGTGTGAAACCAGAAGGCAGCAGGATTAATAAGTGTAACAGGAAGCACTTGTTAAAACTACAAGAGCAGAAAACAGCGATTTAAAGAACACGTCCGACCATATGAAAGGCTCCTTTCATGAGGCGGCGACGGGAATGGGTCTGGTGTCAAGCGTTTACAAGAGAGGGGGGGAGGACAAGGAACGTATACAGTTTCCACTGGAGACGCTTCAGTGTGGCAAATCCTTTGAATCACGTGAGCGCGAGAGCGACTTACAGAGCTCGTTTTCACTTTAACAGTTTATGAGAACTTGTAAGAATAATTTGATGATGTCAGTCTATAAAATCTGTGCCTGAGCTGGCACTGTGATGTGGTTTACCTCATGTCTAACAGGGCCGCGCTAACAGTCCTTTTAATCTTTGAAAAGGAGGAGGAGAAGGCGGAGGCGGAGGCGGAGGCGGAGGAGGAGGCGGAGGCGGAGGAGGAAGAGGAGAGTGTGGTTTAGATTAAACATCTCCGCTCAACTGCCAGATATTTCCTTTTCTAAAAAAACCCCAAATGTAAAAAATTAATTTCAATATAACATTTTTTCAAACTTTTAAAGATGCCTGTATTCTTTATCCAAACTATTTTTTTGGATGGTCAAATGGCTTCTGAAACTTAACAGAATCATATCTGACCTCACAGCAACATCACGCTTTGATTAGTCAGCTGTGCACAGGTGAGAAACAAGGCACGGGGCGACTTCTCAGTCGGCATTTAATCGAGGCCCAAAGGAACACTATAAACTATAAACACTTTTGCCTTCCAACATGGCCCAACAACACATTTTCCAACCAGTATATAAAAGCATAACCTTGCAACAATTGAGTTGCAACAATTATCTATTACTTTTTTTAAAATGATTATTTTTTTGGCTCTTGCCTTTATTAGATAGGACAGCTGAAGAGAGACAGGAAATATGGTCGAGTGGAGAGTGATATGCATCAAATGATCGGCAGATCGGAAGTCGAACCTGTTATCAGTGAGATGAAGACTGTGACCTCTGTACATGAGGCGCCTGCTCTACCAACTGAGCCAAACCAGCGCTCCGATTATCGATTACTTAAATAAAAGACTGTTTAATCCTTTTAGTAGTTTTTCCTGCAAAACTTTTTATAGTCAAAATGATAATTGATTAATCCTGAAAATAACCAGCAGGTAAGAATGTTATTAAAATAACTGTTAGTTGCAGCAATATGCAGAACGCCTGTTGTTATTCAGGTTTAATTGTTGTTCAAATTTAAGTAAAGTAAGTTCAACATTGTCTTAACTGAGTATTGAAACAGGAAACACCAGGGTTGTCATTTATCTTGTTTATACTGATGGCACATTTCTTTTGTATCTTGCTTTTATTTACCTGTTTTTTTATTAATAGTTTATCTGTTTTTTTACCTTGTTTTTACTGATGGCATATTTTTATCTTGTCTTTACTAAGGGTTACCTCTTTTAGTCTTGAGCACTGTTGTCACTTTATGTATCATGTTTTACACGTCTGTGCTGTCTATTGTGTGTGTGTGAAAGGAGCAGACTCACTCACTTTAAAGCAAACCTACAAACAGGTACAAATAAAGTAACCTAACCCTAACCGAACACTGACAGTTCAGATGAGGTCACATACTATATATTGGATTTAACTAAACATAAGCTAAATAAGTTAATATTGTTAATATATGTTCCTCTTGCAGTTTATACATTTTGCCTGGGAATAAATATAACAAGCCTAAGTTATGATAGCCTTGTTAGCAGTTTCACTCAACATTCACTGACTTAGAAATTGTAAAGGTTTGACACCAGACCCTCAGCTTATCGCTGTGGCTCTATAGACAATGGAGCAATTATTTTATACATGACAAATGCTTTTATTCCTAAAGAACCTCTGCTTCTGTTGCTTCCCGTGCGTCTGTACCTGAGTGTGTTTCCGCACGCCCGGATGAGCTGAACGATCTCCTTGTGCAGAAATCCCTCCACGGTGGCCTCGTTCACACTTGCGATGGTGTCCCCTGCACACACACACACACACACACACAGACAGTCAACATGTGTGTTAACCAGCAGCCATAAGGTCAGGATGCTCTTCAATCCTCTGTGGCTTCAATTACGACAATCTGCAGCCAACTTCTGATTCTAAATTAAACCTCCACACATGTGCAGAACAAATGTGGAAAAACCCATGTGTGCGTGTGCAGTCGTGGCGAACAGCTCGTCACTGTCACCTCCTAAGAAGGGATTTATCCTGTTAATGTCTGTTTATTTATCGGTGAGTCACACCTTTCTTCTTCAGAATCATTAGATGTGATGTGACCTCTCAGGCGTGACAGCTGCCTATTGTGAAGCTCCGGCACAAAGCCTCTTTTTTCCCCTTTCAAAAAGCACCGCCTGAAATCTGCTTCGAGCGATGAAGTCACGGGGAACAATAGAGCGAGCAATGTGAGGAATGTAGGAAGTGAAACTGAAGTGACATACGCAGGTTGGACGGAGGAAGGAGCAGCAGAAGCGGTTTGAGAACAGGCGAAGACGAAACGCTGAGAGAGGCCAGATTGGGACTGAGCGGTCACGAGGTTTGAAAACCAGAGAGCATTTATAGAAGCCAAGTGCTTAACCACTGCACAGAGATAACTTTAGCGGCCTCGCTAATATTTTCTTCGCTTCAATGATTAGAAAACCGTTCACCTGCTGCCTTTTTAACTGCTTCTATCTGTGAGGATTTAATGAACAAAACAAAGATAACACTCCCTTTAAAAGTGGTGTTTTAAGAGTTGTGTTTGCTGGACTGTCTGACACATTGGCGAGAGGAACTGGCAAATACGCCTTGGCTAAAATAGCCACTCGCTAACTTTGTTTGTTGACTGGAAAATGAGTGGGCACACACTCATATTTGTACTTCCCTAAACAGCACGAGAGCTTTTGTTGACGTACGGCACACAAATGTCAGCTGGCAAACACTGACCGAGGACGAGCTGAGCCAAACCGTCCAGACACGCTCACTTCCCCTCGTGTCTATTATGTTTGTTTTTCCAAGTTATTTCAGGCTTCATAACAACTCAAATAAAACCACAAACGTTTGAAAAACTCACCAACTTTAAGTCCCGCTTCCTGCGCCGGGCTGTCGTCATGCACCTTACACACGAACGTGCACATCTCCACTGAGTTCTGGTCCTGATGGTGCAGGCCGTAAGTCTGACAGGAGACAGAACAATCACACGACACATCAGACACTGAAATACTCTTACAAACACTTCCTTTATCTTTATCTTAAGGAATTGTGTTACATAACTTTCCCTGATGTCAGCAGCTTTAACATGAAGCAGTGATACGCTGATAAACCACTGAATGAAGGAAGAACGAGGTTTGTTCCTCAAGTGTTATCGAACAGAATCTGCTTACAGACTTCTTCTTACATCGGCCTTTAAAGGACAGGTTCAGCTTTTCTATGTAGTGGAACTTTTAACAGCACTGACAAGCCCACACGTGCGTTAAAAGGGTTGTTGGTCACAGTAATCCCTCTAAACTGACTGCAGAGAGAGATTGGGGATAAACGCCCAACAAACCTTCCCTTAAGTTGCATAAATGTCTCCTCTGGCTCCTGTCTTTTTGGTCCAATATTCCTTCTTGGTGTTAGTATCCCTGTGCTGCATCGCAGTAAGAAAACTCCACACCGAAAGAACTCTGGAGGATTCCCTCTTCAAAAGTGAAATCAGACCGCAGTACTCTCATATTGCCTTTAACTGAAAATGAGGATGTAGGAGTCAAATAGACACACGTCTTTTAGAGAGTACCTGTCTCTTTACAGTGAGCATATTCTCTGTTCCTCATACTGTGAGCCTTTGAAGTCAGTGGTTAATATTTTGCACATTACTGCACAGCCTTTTCACTTCAAAACAGATATTTTGTGACTGTCTTTTATTGTATTGAGGATATTATTTAGTGGGGCTGCCCCCTGAAAGTCGACGAGTCGAATCTCTGTCTGTCGTTTATTTAAAATGTTTCCTCCGTGACATGCGCTGTTGGTTCACTAAAGAGAGATCTGCGTGTTTCTCGTGCTCTGGACCTGGCTCAATAAGGTATTTCCGCACACAGCCACTATAAAGTACAAACTACATCTCCACATGCTGTGAATGACACGAGCAGGAGCTGTGACCTGCCATCAGTTCATCACAGTTTATAATAACGCAGCGCGGGGAGGACACAGACGTTTAATCACACAGATCTGTCTGTCTGTCTGTCTGTCTGTCTGTCTGTCTGTCTGTCAGTCACTGTTAACAGAGCCTCCAGTCTGCTGTGTGGTTCATATATTTCACACAGAGCTGTAGAGGATCATCGGGCCCCCTCCCTCCCTCCCTCCGTGCTCGTGCTCTCCCCCTCTCAGCGCTGCGAGTCTGCATCACAGTTTTTTATTATACGATGTTGTTTAAAGTCTAATGAAGGTGAATGAGGCTCCGTGTATATCCACAGGGAGTCCTGTACCTGCGTCCTGAGGGTAATGGGGTGAGGTGGTGATTGAGTGGGAGTGTGAGGGTTAGGGTTAGACCTGGACCTGCTGTTGAGTTCTGCGAGACTGGGTGTGGGGAGACCAAATATCTTGGCAGCCGTGTTTGTTATGCGTATGAGCTTGGCCCGGTTAGTGACAGATAGACAGCAGTGTGGAACAGCACAGTAGTACGGGCTGAATGATGGACTCTGGTACAGTAGTAGGAGGAGATGGGGCTGACAGTCTTTGAAACAGCTAGACAGCAACTAGGAACAGCTTTCTGAAAGCAGAACATCTTTGTAAGCCGACACCTGCTCATTGTGTCTCTGATGTTTTGTTGTCTTGGAAACAGTTTTCGTGACTTCCACGTGTATTTGCATGCTCTTCCTTGTTTCGGTCTCTCTGCAGAAGGTCACTGAAGGCCACAGATAAACTTCCCCCCCCGTCACATAAATCAGTCAGACGTCTGAACGCCGCTGCTGAGGGAGCCTGAAACTCCGGGCCTGTCCCTCAACAAACAGGTCCAGAGACTGTCTCGTAAAAGGAAGTTATCAAACTTTCCATCTGTTACAGTCAAGTGTTTCTATAAAAAAAGAGACTCCAACTTGGATGAGAGTCTCTTATGGAAATTTGAAGTGATTCAGATCTGCCTGTGTTTGCTGCTTCCTTCTCGGCAGCCGGAAAGATAAACACAGGAGCATGCAAATACAGCCGAAACGCAAATATCACATTTACATGCAGGAGCTGGATTAAAATAACAGGCGCCGAGGGAGGAACAGAAGTTAAACTCCTCTGTCTCTCTTGCTTAATCCTCTAACTGACCCTCATGATCTCACTTCCTTCAGGGCACAGGCGGACAGGAAGGGTGGGAACCTCCATCGAAACGCAAATAGAACAATATGTTGTGCTCAGTACTTCCACTTCCAGACACTCAAAGATCAACATTTAATCATTTTCAGAAAACCATTTAAAAAAATGGAGTCCGCTGCACGACAGAGCCTGCATTGTGCGGCAGCGCTCCGGGGCGAATCAGAGAGATCACACAGATGTTGAGGTCAAATGTGCGAAGCGTCTGCGAGCGCAGAGTGAAGCAGGTATTACACGGAGGGCGTGTGAGCAAACCGCACGGCTAAAAATAATAACAGCGAGAGAGAAATCGCCACTTTCCTCGAGTCATGGGACTAACATCAGCGAGTTATTTGACTGATGAGCGACCTTTCACCCCCGCTGGCAAATGCCGGGATTAAGAGATTTACAGGATAAGATGTACACGCTTCAGTCGCTCGAGCATCATCATCCTCTGACAGAGGCGCGGCCGATCTGGGAAATCCTGTTAAATGGCACTCGAGAGGTTAAGAACCCTCCTCTCTTCTGTCAACACGTCGCTGTTAATCCGCTTACCTGGATCTCGAATCCAAACGACTCCTCCTCCTTCTTCTCCAGGACCACCACCTTCCTGAAAAACACAGAGATGCTTTTTGTCACTTTTTCAACCAACTCTCTGTATTGGCTGCAGACTTCCCCTCGTTTCATATCCTTTGACTTCCTCAAAGTTTTACTAAACAAACATGAACTGTGAGATGAAGTAGTCCCAGACTCTGTTGAGCATCTATTTTGATCCTCAATTAATAGTTTAGGCCTTTGTTCAAGCAAAAAAAGCCGACCGTTTGATGGTTAATTGTTGTTAAATGTAAGAAAATACTTTTATTTGATTAAAAAGTAGTCGTTAAAGTTGTGAGTATCTAACTCGTGATTAAGGAGCAGAACAAAGAGACAAAAGTGATCAATGCGGAGCTGAAACGATTCAGTGAATTTGCAACCAAATTGGATAACTGTGGATTTTCTACTTTTTTCTGTTAACATAGTTGAATATTTTAATGTTTAACTGCTGGTCGGACAAAAGAAGACATCTGATTTACATTTCCCACAGTTTTCTGATGTTTTTGATCCCAGAAGAGAGACAATGATTGACATATTATCCGTTACTTATCGCCCTTATCTACACAGGGATGGTTTTTCTAGCGGTAGAGTCGGCTGGCAGCTCGATCCCTGACTGCTACAGTCTACATGTTGACGTGTCTTTGGGCGAGACGCTGAAACCCAAACAGCCAACGGTTTATAAATGCAGTTAGTTCCTGACTGGGGATTTGCATAGAAGCCTTCGCCATCAGCGTGTGAATGAGTGTGTGAAAGGGTGAATGTGATATGTAGAGTAAAAGCGCTTTGATCGGAAGACTAGAAAAGGTCGGCTTAAAGATGATCTGAATTCTGAAGTGTGCTCCACTGATTTAGACTTATCTGGATCAAGATCTTCCCGTGTGTACTGGTGACGTGTAAAATACCCTTCAAAGCAAACTAATGTAGGATTTTCAGCCCATCTATACCGGGAATTTGAATTTGTTTCTAACACAGTATTTTTGTACAAAGAAAGGACCAGGGCGAGGAAAAGGTCAACAACATATTTGCGTCCAACTCTGAGTTCCTCTCTTCCATGTGCAGCCTTATCTAAATTGCATAACGAGATATCTCTGCAGGCCGCACAGGACTTCTTCTGTGTCCGGCGGCGATCTGGACGTCACGCCTGAATGTGCAGTTCAAGAGTCTGTGGGTCTGAGGGACGTCATTGTACCACCATCTCCCATCATCAGAGGAACACATGAAAATTCATGACCAAACCTCAAGATGAGTGCGTAATGACGCCGTTTCGGAGGAAGACGGAAGAAGAGGGCGACTGAAATGAATGAGGGGGGGGTTTTACCTTTGTGGTTCGGGTGACTGCGTGAGGGGTTTCCACTTCTGCAGCCCAGCGCCCTGTGAGGAGAAAACGAAACAAGGAGCGTGTCAGACACCTGCGTGACGCTGAAGGAGGATTACTCATGAGGGATTCCCCAAAACAACATTTCCCTGACACACCCACTGTAAACATCAGTCCCTCGACCGGTAGAGCAACCCTGATCCAACGCACATGGTGGCGGTGTGTTTGTATGTTTTTAAGCCACTGGGGTATTATGTCAGCACAGAAACATCAGAGGTGAAACTAGTCTGGCTGCTCTTTGTTTACCTCCACATTAGCGCCTAAATTTAGCCTACACTCACAACAAAAAGAGCTGCTTCTTATCCTCTCCTCCTAAATGTTGACCTATCTGAAACCCCATTTGGAGCAGTTCGTACAGACTATTAAAAGAAACAAATAAGCCACGATGGTGAACACTTAGCCTTTCACAATAAAGGCATTGAGTGAAAACTCAAGTCGACATCAGGTCAGGACCCGGCCCTACCTGGCTGTGTAAATAAGGAAGGCATCTGTCCACTAAATCTCTCACTATCAACCCTCGTCTGTTCCGACTCAATCATGTTCAAATGCAGCTCCCATGAAAGGCCGCTCTGTGCTACAGTCTCCCTGGTAGTAAAATGTTGCTTTCTTTATGTCCCAACACTTACAGAATTGTCCCGCCGAAGTCTCAATGAGTGCATTTATTCCCAAATACCCACAGAGACGGACGGATGGGGGCGGCTGGAGCGGGATCCCTGTGCCTGTGTGCGCACAATGCACTGTTGTAGCCCTCCACTGCAGCTACTGGACACATGTAAATGTATGTAGGTTTGTGGATAACTGGGCCTTTGTTAACAGTAAAAACTACTCGTCAAATGGGGTGTCCACTTTTGCGAGAATCTCCAAAGGAAATAAAGTTACAAAAAATAATCAAATGAGCTTCAGGAGAGACATAAAAGCATGTAAACGTGCAAAATGACCCTGAAACTGTCCCAACTTTCAGCCGGTGTTACGCAACACGGCTAAAGCCGCCGTCATCCTGGATCATCAGGAGAAGAGGGGGCAGACAGTCTGGACCCCTGCTCCTCAATTATAGTTCAACTAATCCAGGCAAAGATGCCGTTATCAGGTTTAAACGTTTGATTTGATTATCTTAGATTAGGTTATCTTCAGTCAGTGCGCTTTTATTTTGAAATAAAGGCCACATTTAGAGAGCAGACTGGCAACAATTTGACAATTAATCAATTAGTTGACGACGATGAGATGAATTACCAACTCTAAGGGCCGTCAAGTACTTAATTTGAGCATTTTATTTTGAAAAAGGGGCAAAATATTCTTATTCCAGCTTCCTAAAAGTGAGTAATGTCAGGTTTCTTTACTCCTCTGTGATTGTTAATGTGATATATTTGAGTTGTGGACAAAACAAGACATTTGCTTTGGGGACACTGGTCAACATTTTACAGACAGAACAACTGACAGATTAATCCTGCAAACAATCAATTGTTTATAGTAGAGACGTAAAACTAAAGTGCAGAGTGAAATCAACAATCATACAGCAGACTATATTACTACAGTTTCAGTGTGTACTTATTATGTAAGTGCATAAGTGTAAGACTTAAAGAACTTGTTGCTTATCATCATTTAAGTCCACATATGACGTACTGAACAGGTCCCTGCTGTACCTGACACAGCAGTATAGCTCAGGGATTCAGTGTTTGGGTGGTCCACATTTGCCCCCTGCCTGGGCTACTGTTGGCCCTCAGTGAGATGCCCTCTGCAGATACACCATGAGCAACAAAACTACATATGAAAGCAGACTGATGCCACAGAACACCAGACTCCAACTTTCAGATAGGGTTATGCAAAGTTCAAGAGTTGTCTTGCCATAATTACACATTCAATCGTCCCTCTGGTGGGGAAAATAACCACAAAATTCAACAGAAAAGTGCTGATAATCCACTGTGAAAACAGAACTTATACTAGACATGATTTAATGCTAATAAAAAGGCAAAGTAGTAAATTATTCTGGTCTAGATTGGAAAATAACTTAATTACAGGCAAGTTTAAATGTCTTTTATGAACATTTAGGACCTCAAATTGTTGGTTGACTAACCATAGCATAAATAATATCCTTCTTTTGGCAGGTAAAACAACACCAACAACACAATCATTAAATTATTCAGCCTGCAGATTGGAAAAAACCTGATGTTAAGCAAGTTTAAGTGTCTTTTTAGAACATTTAGGAGTTAAAAGAATGCAGAGAGGATAACTTTAAGGGTGCTTTTAATAACTAATACTATCAGAACACATCTATATATTTAGGCTAAAGACACAGTAAAGATATTTTAAAAAGTGTTACATGTGCTTCTTACCTTCTTGAAGTTTCTGGGCAGAGTCCCTCCAGAGTAAGCCAGAGTCTTGTAGTTGTAAACCTCTGAGGAGTTTGTCGGTAAGTCCTTCGTCCTGCAGCTGTCTGACTTTGACGAGGGGAAATAAATGTCGTTGTCTTGGGATGCGGGTCCAGTCGTGTCTGGTCCGCTTGAGTTCACCTTCTTCAGCCTCCTGAACGTCATGTTGAGCTCACAGAAGACGCGTTGAGAGTAGAAACAGTGGGCTGTTTTCCTCCAGCAGAGAGAGAGAGAGAAACGAACCGAGAGTGAAAGATGCTGCCCGGGCTGTATGAGCCTCAGCGTGGTGGAGCCAACTAACTACAATGTCACTCCTGAGTATTTCTTCTGAATAGGCTGGGGGCGGGGACTTTGTTGTGAAGGACACAAATGAGTGCCAATAGCGGTGTTGACGTGCATCCTTTATGCTGCCTTCATGTACACCTCGGACGTTTTCGTTTCACGTGTTTTGTTTGGGCAAGAAAAAGTAGTAGTTTTATTTAAGGATATAGCAGGTGAACCAGGAGGAAAATAATGAACACAAGCTGTTCTGTCATTGAAGAACTAGTAGTTAATCTATTAATAGTTATTTAATCTGAGGATGTTCTGCTTTTCTTTGTTTTACATCATTGTTGCCTGATTATTTTAGGCCAAATGAGCTCAGTATTCCTGTTGTCGTGCATATTTACCAGTGGCATACTCCCAGTGGCAATATGTACAAGATGTTTGTGTGAGATCTGTAAAAGAATTAGGATTTAGTCATTCTCTCGAGTGATGACACTATTCAGGTAATAGCTCCAAAAATTTAGCACAAGCACTTGTTGTGTCACACTTGGATGTTCGAGCTTCACTCTACAGAATCGTGTTTATTTGACACACGAAGGCTGTTTTCAACCCCATATTGTAAAGTTCTATCTTATCTGTTAACTTATATAATTGTGATACAATGATTTAAACCTAGCTGTACATAAACTGTACGAGAATGGCCTTTTCAGCGAATGGGCATCTTTATCCCACCATTTAAAATGTGTGTTTATATATTCTGAATCAGTTTATTCAGTGAAAAAGATGCACTTTTAAGAATCTGGAGAACTCAGTGGAACAAGTTACATTATTACTAAAAAGCAGAACATATTTGTTTGGATCATTTAAGCTTTTCTATTTATATACTTCAGTAAGACTGAGCCCTCTAAAGGCACATGTGCGACATATTATTTTAAATTGGTCTCTTGTTTTATATGCAAACAGCTGTTTAAATAACTCTGACCAGCAACAGCTGTGCTGTTGGCAAAGTTTCCAAACATACAGTATGCAATCAAGGCCATAGTCATGGTTTTTCCAACAGTATCTGAAGGCAGCATTGGGGCTGGCAGATTAACCCCTGTCTAAAAGTTAGAGGTAATATCACTCGTAAAACGTATATATATATCCTGAGCAGGGATCCTCTCTTTGACAACAAACAGGTTACACTGTTCAATACAAACTTAAGTCTAAAAGAGGCGAAGTAAACAACTTTTTTGAGTCATCAGGCCAGGTCACGTTCCAGCCACAGACTAAAGTGGATGACGCCCCCTTGTGGTAGAAAAAAATGACCCACCACATACTTAATGAAGTAGTAGATGCACAGGCAAATGATAAAAAATACCCAAACAATGAAGTCAAGATGATTTATTAAAATTTCAATGTCTTATTTCAGGCATATTACATGAACATATTTCAGATACATTGAAATGATACGACTGTCAAAGTATTTAAATAAGAACTACATACATTTTAATCTGAACCAAAGACCTCAGATCTGACGCACAGCAATTTATAAGTTAGAAGTGAACATATCTCAGCTTTCAGCGCCAAACAAGTACAGCTTTTTCTGGCCTCAAGCACGCACGCACGCACACACACACACACACACACACACACACACACACACAGGAACAGCAGGGTAGTTCGGCTGCTGCAGTGAATCAACTGCAGCTCCTTTTGGCAATGATTGTCCTATTTCTGTTCCCTTAAACACTTTCAAGTATCTTCTGAAATGTTTGTTAAAGGTAAAATTACGTTTGCCACACTCTGAAATCTAATCTTATTGATCCTTCACTTTTGGTTCCAACATGTCAGGAACATACATCGTCCTTTACAGCCACAACAAAACAGCAATACTACACGGTTTATGTCCAAAGTGCATGCCTACACGATGCTCTGTATGTCCTCTACTTAAGCCATAACTATAGAGAACAAACTGTAAAGGCACATGAAGCTGAATAAGTTTCTTTAAGCATGATATTAAAAGTACTTTAATTTTAACCCACTTTAAGTTCCTACAGAGCAACATTTCTACTAACTGAAGCAATGAGACGAAGGCAGCGAGGAGTGTCGAGTATTGATAAGAACACAGAGTTAATTTGGTCGTTTTGCCACAATGCAGACAAATCTATTCATACACAGCTATGCTTCCATTACATGATACAGACATGCAGAAATGTGTCAGTCCTCTATGTACAGTGAATCAGAGTGCATGTGGTTGCTTCTGAGCGGTGGGTTTCTACTTGAAAAATCCAGATGATTTGGCCTGAGGAGCCATCAACATACTGGCTTGGTTCTTGTGTGTGATGTGAATCTGAAAAGGAAATATAAAAATGCAGAAAGTCAAGTGAATTAAAATCAAATCAAAACATTTTCTCAAATTTTAAAGCAACATTTGCTTTAAAGGCTTAATATGCAACATTTTACACGTTAATACATCAGAAATCAAGTATGTCTTATGTAAATATATGCTGGAAAAATAACCTCCAAACAAGAGAGAGAAGTCAGACTCCCTGTGTGTGTCGTTCTCAGCTCTTTGTTTACATGGGCCGGACGGCTCTGCGTTCCCGCTTCATGCGAGTTCATGTTTGTATACTAGAGTAACATTAGTGACGATAGCTAACTCACTGTTTATGTTACGCTTGCTTGCTTAGTGTTCTGTAGTGTTATCATACCACAGTCATTAACCATGCTAGCGGGGGGCTGTAGCAACATGCATAGTAAACTAAACTGTGCTAACGTTAGCCCGCAGCAGTAGAATGCTGGTTGCGGTCTGTTGCAGCTCGAGCTGTAACATGCATTCTGCTTAGATGAGCCTGTACAGGCCTACCAACCACTTTCCATTGTTTGCTCTGTTATAATTATGTTGCTGCTCCATAGTAGCATCTAGAAATGTCTCGGTACAGCAGCGTAACGGTGGGCCGGGCAGAAAAAGTAACGGGTTGTACGTTGGGGAGGTGTGGCCAAACAGAGCGTTTGTTTTGGTTTCATGCTGGTGCTCAAGTGCGACATCTACTGGACGTAAAAGTCGCATATTAAGCCTTTAATATCAGTCTCTAGCCCTTTATGATATTAATAAAAGTAAAGAAGAGTTTTGGGATTTGTTGATGTTTGTTGGACCAAACAAGCAACTTGAGGACGTCACTTTGGGATATGGGAAGTTTTAATGAGCATTTTTCACAATGTTTGGCCTTTAGACAAAATAATGAATCAATTAAAATCATCTGTAGATTTATTAATAATAAAAAAAAAAGGTTAGTTGCAGCCAAAGTCTGCCTTACAGCAGAAACCATGCTTGGTTGGTATTTACCGTGCAGGGAGGCTGCATCCACGGCTCTCCATCTATCTGCATCGGTAAGGCTTTCTTCGTCCTAGAGGTGAAGAAAAGAGGGATCAACAACGTGCATCAGGAAATAATATCAATGACAAAATCTATGTGTAATTAAACTAACAAAGGGAAAGCCAATAATGATTGTTATGTTAAGCAGCAGCTAACTATTATCCTCAGCTGGTGATCAAAGTCAACCTCGAGCCATTGCAGAGAATAAAAGCTCAAAGCCTGACAAGTCTGAACACGTCTTGTTTCTCACCTGACGGTGATCTGTGAAGTTTTCGCCAGCCTCACGGCGCTCTTGAGGCCAGTATAGATCTGCCCCATCTCCATGGCTCCTTCAAGGCCGACCACCTCTAATCGACGATCACTGAGGTCTGACAAGAAAGCATGCAGATGCAGAAAATGCAGGCGGGGACATCATTCGGTCTGAGACAGAGTATTTGCAGTAAGTTTGAGTGGGAGTCAGTTTAAGTAACAGAACAATATTAAAACCACAAAGTACTGGATACAAACATGGAGGGAGAATCTGTCTTCTCAGCAATGTGTTTTTTCTGCGGGATGTTTAAGTAGGAAACTGTTTACTTTAAAATTAGAGGTCAGTGTGGTTGTTGTGTGTGGCTTTTCAAAGCTTGTTTCTGCTGCCCTCAAGTGGTCAGATTTTGTATTAATACAGTTAAGTTCTAAAGCAACATGAGATCACAGAATCAAATCTGAAATATGATGCTTTTAAAGCTGCAATAATTAAATGTCTGACCGCTTGGGAGCAGCAGACCAAGCATGATAAGTTGTCCAGGCTGCTTATTTACCCATTTATAAGCAGACACAGAGTGTACCACTATTATTGGCATTGTAACCATAAGTATGTGTTACCTGTTGTTGTTCATGTAACAAGGACATATGTTGTTGTTGTAACAAGAACATATGTTGTGGTTGCTCTCTTTGCCTGTCCTATCCTGCATCTCCTTCTATCCCATGTTCGGCCCATCCAGTCGAGGCAGACGGCTGTTCAACATGAGTCTGGTTCTGCTCGAGGTTTCTGCCTGTTAAAAGGACGTTTTTCCTTGCCAATGTGCCGAATATTGCTAAGTGCTACTCATGGTGATTCAAGTTGGGCCTCTCTTTAAATAACATAACAAAGAGTCGGTCTAGACCTGCTCTTTTTGTGAAGTGTCTTGAGATAACTCTGGTTATGATTTGGCGCTATACAAATAAAATTTGATTGATAGATGACGGAGCAGCAGTGGCATTTATTCTGGGTCCTGTTAGTGTCCATCTCAAAAATGTTCACCTTCCTTTTCGCTCTGTTTTTGTCTCATAGACTGTACATAAAGATGACGACATGACAGCTCCCTAAAAATGAAGCCAAAACATTTCAAGCGCCCCCTGCTGACTGGCTGCAGTAATAAATAAAGGTCATTAAGACCGCCTCCTCCTTGTTAACAGATGGGACATGAGTCAAACTATAAAATCAAAATACATGTCAAATACATTTTTCTCAAACATGGATTCTGTCTTTAGAGTTAGTTCTTATCATGCTGATTTATGTCCAAGTGTTCATTTTTTCTGACAAATACGGATCCTGCAGCCGATCTGTTCCTGATTGGCCGAGTAGAGGAGGAACAGCGAGAGGAGACGTAACTAAAATATTCACTACGGTCATTAAAGTTTCCATATCTGTGAACGCCTGCGTAAGCCGGCGTGCGGGATCTTTGCTGTTTTTTCGGTAAGTTAAGTGTGTGTTTTGGTTAGCGGTAGTGGCTACGGCAGCTCCACCTACCGATCTCTACTGTGCAGCCTCTGGCTCCAAATGACGTCACCATCGCAAGATGGCAGCGCTTATCATGGGGGCTATTTAGGCATCACTTTCGTACAATGAGAGCAGATGGAGACGCGTCGTTTATACAGTCATTGGTTTGTCTGCCCCGCCGTGGACAGGTAGCGGTTTTATTGGATAGCAGGTTTATCAGAGCTTCTAAAAATAGCTGCCAGCTGCAGCTGGAGACAGGGTTGATAAAGAGTGGAGTTTGTGGACTGTAAAACCAAAACCATCGGCCCGAGGAGAGTTTTGGTTTCATATAAGAGACCCCGTCAGACTTCTGATTATCTCTACCTCCACCAGTCCTGAGAAGGTCAACGACAGATTACCTTGGGAGGTCACTTTCAGGATTTCTGGGTCGATGATCACCTCAGGCTCGTCCTGACTCTGTCCTTTAGTGTCCCCTTTTTTGGTCTCACCCCAAAGGTTGGAGCCACCGTGCATGCTGGGAATGTTTAGAACAGCCACCCCCTCCATAGACAGGCCACTGAGATCCAGCGGAGTACCACAGCACTGGAGAAGACACAGCAGCAGGAGATGAAGACGACGCGTCTCGTCGTGGGAACAGTTCAGTTTAATCACTTCACATAAAAAGGTTGCATTCAAAGAAAAGAAAGAAGGAAAGAAAAGAAAATGCAAAATGCAAACTTGCAGTTGTGGTTACGCTGATGCTGCGCTCTCACCTCAATTGTCAAACTTTCGTTCAGTTTCTTGCAGGAAGCAGAGATGGTTTCTGAAGTGGCGAATTCGAAATACCACAGCTTGTTCTTCATTCTGCAGCAAGAAAAAGAGTGTTTTTTTTTCAGGTTTAAGTGACATTTCATTTTCACAGAACATTTTCTGCTTTCAGCACACACAGCTCTTTAGGAGGAGGAGGAGTCAGGCCGCAACACTTGCTGCCACAGACATCTGCTGTCGCCACCTGCATTCAGTTTTTTTTTTCAGCTTTCAAAGATCTGAAGCTGCAAGCACGAAAAATTGAAAAAAAAAATGAAGGACAACAAATAAAAACAGAGTTCCCCAGGTTGGCCACCTTGTTATGATTTTAAAACGGTGTTGTATGTTTTAATGTGACGTATTTCTGTTTGTTTTCTGTTACCAAGGAAGTGCCCGAGAGAATATGATGCGTACCTGCTGTTGAATTTCTGGGGATGTTTCTCCCTCATTGTGTGAAAGCGGTGAGCAATGGAGGCATCCTGTCAACACAACAAACCACAGAAATGATCCAAACACAAACCAAAATAGAAAGAGTTTGTTGTGTTTTATATTTGAGAGGAACTCACAACTCCAATAGAGAAGTAGTTGTTGATGATTTCATATGGCACCGGGTCGCCCTTCTCCTCATTCTCGTCTGTGATGACCTGCACACTCCAGCGGTCCATCAGCACCTGAGAGCTCCCCTCGATGTCTTTAAGAATACGACTCAGATCC
This sequence comes from Semicossyphus pulcher, assembly GCF_022749685.1. Classification (NCBI taxonomy): domain Eukaryota; kingdom Metazoa; phylum Chordata; class Actinopteri; order Labriformes; family Labridae; genus Semicossyphus; species Semicossyphus pulcher. The sequence continues at coordinate 26,173,263 of NW_027211637.1, forward strand.
TCACCATCATATCCTTCAAAAAGGCAACACACACACACAGACTGACATGATTCATTGCCTTAATGATCACTAATAGAGATTACAATATTTAGAGCACTTCTCTTTTGCTGAAGCAAATTCGCAAAAAACACACATGTGCATTATATTCAGAATAAGGAAACTTCAACCCTCATTAACTTCTCACCTCCTCCCCATCGCAGACATCGCGCAAGGTCATTTCCTGTGCCGAGAGGAAGCACAGCGACAGGTGGCCGGACCAGCAGATTGGCTTTGTCTTATTCCAAGAAAAAGAAAAAATGCGTCACAGTTGCACAGAAGCGTGTGTGGAAGCTGACGTGTGCCTTTTACAGTTATGAATCGTACTGTCTCACCTATTGCGTCGAGAATCCAGCCAACCGTGCCGTCTCCCCCGCACACCAAGATCCTGTAATCTTGCAGACTTCTGAAGAAACTCAGTCTGAAAAAAAAAAAAAGTGAAAATGAGAAAAATGTGGCTTGAAATGATGCAATATTTAGATCTTTTGATGCCAATATCCATATCATGCTGACAATTAGGGATGCACGATATTGGATTTTTTTGCCGATTTCGATTCCGATATATTAGGAACGTTTTTTTCCACCTAATTGCAGAGAACATCAAGTCTCCCCTGTAGTGGAATTGATATCATGCCTACTCTTATTGTAGTGGCCTACTGGCAGATGCAGAAATAACATAATACAGTGCTACTTAAACTTAGGTTGTGTACAAAATACCATATTTATTCGTATTTAACAACAAAACTTAATATTGATGAAACTTAGACAGGCTTGGATGATGCTCTCCCTGAGACAATCCAGCAACAACTAGGGCAAATTTTACCTATTGCACAGAACAAATACATAAATGGAAATCAACCTTGCTGTCTGTTTCGGAAACTTTGAAAAACTGCCATGCAGCAGACATCTTGCACCCTTTTTCACGCTCGACAGAAGAGGCGTGGTGCAGGCAGTGCACGCGCACACTCACGCCAAGTTAATGTCGTGGCATTGCGTTAAGCTTTTTTCGGGAATCATCGAGCATTTAGGCAAAATCAAAGTGTTGGAAAATATCTGCATTTTCAAGCCATTATCTCCCGATAACGTGCCGATAATATTGTGCATCCCTATTGACAATGATCTATTGTTACTCACCCTGGTCCAGGTCCGCCGTTTGAAAGGTTGTAAACCTGCCGTGGATTCAGTAAATACTGAAACTTATGCAGGACTCTGAAACACATAAAACCAGGCTCAACATGTGCACGTCTTAAGACAGTTATTCTTCATGAAGGCTTTGTTTTTTGGACTCACCTCTCTCCCTGCTTGCCTCCACTCTTAGGGTTGACGAACACTAGAAGAGGATGGGTGCTTGGCACAGGGCTGATCTATTGCACGACAGACAAATGTTATACATATATAAGACGGGGAGAATGTCAGATTGTAGGTGTTTTGCAATGATAAAAGCCTCAGTTGGGGATTATAATACCTGAAGCACTTGTCCATCAGGAGTAGTGTTGAGCTCGCTGTCATCCGTTGAGCTTGAGCAGCCATTTTTTACACTGTTTGGTCTCTCCTTTAGGGATCAACACAAAGGCAGAGCGAATAAACAAGAGAAAATCTAACAGCTTTTCTGGCCTTTCCAGGACAAAGACAAATGTGTCGCTGTCACAGGTGAGCAGGGTTTACCAAAAACAAAAAACATCCTGCGGCTGATGTGCTGTTCTGTTCTGTGTTGGTGTGACAGGCACTGTTTGTACTGTACCTGAGCTGGAGGATAATTATGTACCTTTATGACTGGATATATCGCCCATGGAGGCAGGATATGGTCTCTGTGCAGCCCACAGGTACACTCTGTTGCCTCTTGTTCGGCACATTCATCATGACGCTGTAAAACAAAAACAGTGACACATTACATAAAAGACGACTGTGATAACCTGTCAGGATCCAAATTTATCTTCTTTTTTGCACATATGATTCATTTGAAGCAGAGACAGGAAAGTTAGAAGAAAGAAGAGGAGAGAAAAACCTCCACAGACTTTGAGCCAGAAAGCATTTCAACCAGAACATCTGACAACCAAACTCAACATTGTCTCCGAACAACGATTTAACTCTATATTCCTTAAAACACACACGAAGACACTTCCTCACCATCGTGTGGCACCACACACAGTGTTTGCCCGTTAAGCCTTGGTAGCTCTTGATCTTCTTCTGGCACTTATCACACCTCGAGTCACAGTTCCCACTCACCCAGTCGTGCACTGGAACCTGAAATGTGTGATGAATGTTTCAACGTTCACATAAGAGCACTCAGACACAGCCCAACGTCTAATTCAGACTGTGGGTGTCACTGTCAATGTTGTCATGGAGACACTGACATACCCCTGTTTCTTTCTTTGACTTCACATACGTCTTGGTGCAGGGGGCCGGGTTCCTGTTAGCGCAGCGTCCGTGGACTGTGTATTTACAACCTGTACAACCGGACACATGACGATCAATGATTCATCTAAAAAAGTATCCTTCAATTTTCAATATCGCCACCACAGTTCAGTGGTGGATGTCAGCGATGAATGTCACCCTCTTCTGGTGACTTGAGGTACTCACAGGTGCAGCAGAGGCCCTGCTTCCTCAGACCCAGCAGCATGCTCTGGCACACGTTGCAGTAAACAGGCTTGTTGAAATGCTTCATCCTCCAGAGGTGCTGCCCGTCCTTCTGGGTCACCTGGTCATTAAGAGAAAGGGAAGAACACGATGGCCGTCGTTACAGTGCGAACTTTACGAACAAAAGACGCTTAAATTTTTAGTCTTTTTTGTATCAAACTACACAAACCCCCTCATTAACACACCAATGGGTTCTGCATTTCACAGTTATTTTTTACACCCACCCATGACTAACCTTGCCTTAATGAGATTGCTAATTATGCAGTACACAGTGGCTCATTTTGTGGCATACAGTTTGGAACCATGGCTATTCAAATCAACACTGAGAATCTCAAATTCTCAACACCAGATTTTATGTTTGCTTTCAATCTGTTTTGAAAGAGCGGTCAGCGCTCTTGTCCAGATTATAAACCATTTTCCCCCCCCCGACATGATGCATCACCCTATCACTTACTGCATGAGGCCTAGCAGGAAGCGGCACACAGCAACCGTGAGGGGGCTGAATTCATGCACCCCAGGCTTCAAATGATCATTGGCGGCTAGAAATAGCCTGGGGGGAAGTCCCTGGCATTGTTGGAGAGGCCAAACCCAGCGACAGCGTCCAGTTCGTGGTTTTAGACCAACAGTCAGACATGCAGCCTGACAGTAAGTGGCTTTAACATTCATTTAACAACACCCACTACATAAAACCGATCCGTCCTTGGTTTAACATATACACCAAGTGCTAAACTAATTCATTCCTGTATTCAGATGTAGAGCATCAGTCTTGAGATTGCCTTTTTATGCGAGCACTCTGTGAAATGTGGGCACAGATTGTGCAGAGTAAATGGAAAACACTAAAGCACTCTGATGGTGCAGAGCTTGCATGAGAGGAGATGACATTACCACACCCTGTGTAACACTGAGTCGGCGAAAAGGCCTTTACAGACGGGGAGGAGGCGGAGGACAGAGGAGAGGCATGCAAGGCCACGATTTCACAAGAGCAATAAAAGTCGGTTTTATACCACTTTGTGAGACACCTGCTGTAAAAATGAAATACATCCGGGATAGGCTTCTGGAGCCAACACTTGATGAGAAGAGAAAAATTCTGCCTCTGAAGTACCTTCAGACCCAGCAAGACCAGCAGGGGGACGTTGTTCATGCCTCCCTCCACCCACTCCTCTAGAGACACCGTGCCGCTGCTGTCAGCATCGATCGCTGTCATCATGTCCTTCAGAACCTGATGAAATGATATGTGATCGTTATTATCCAATCAGCACACACATATTTCTTTTACTTATAAAAGGCTATTTGCTTTCTGGAACGAGTGCAGTGTGGGGATCGTTGAATAGGTGTAGACAAGCTTATCAACCCTAGCAAATAAGTAACAAGTAGTGCCATATACATTGTGTAATGATGTTAAAGACATCTTGTGCAACATTTTCAATACTGTCATGGTTGAAAGTGCAATATGTGCAGGCTTTTATGTGTTTGCAGGACATTTGTGCATCAACGCAGAGTTTTCTGGGACTTACCGGCCTCAGCTCGGACACGTCCCATCCAAGGTAGTCTGCAGCATGCATCATCTGAGCAATAATCCGGTCCACTTCCTGTTTAAGAATTAGAACGAAAACACATTTTAGCAGAGTGGTTGACACCATACAGTAACATTTAATGGTGATAAGAATAGTATTCAGCCTTGAATTAAATCAGTAGGCACAACAGCTAAGCCACAATATTTCATTTGATCTTGACAGTCACTCTTTTAGATCTTCTCAGCAACTTACAGAGCTGTCGAGAACTCCATTGCCGTCTCTGTCATAGAGCTTGAAGGCAACTAAAGAGAGAGGGGGAAATGAAAGTTGAATTGCTGGAAGTCCTCACTTAAATTATTTTGGGCATAACAGAAACAAACGACTTACACTCCAGCTTGTCCCTGGGCTGGCCATCCTCCAGCAGAGAGAAGTAACATGAAACATCCTTCAGAAAGACCTCCTCTACAAGGGAGAGAGAGAGAGAGAGGGCTGGCTGTGAATACTCTGGTTACCATATCGGCACAAGCAGTATCTCGCAGGCATGTGGTGATAAATGCACGCATGCCAAATAGGCCGTGGCGTAAATTGATAAGGGGCCTGCTGCAAAGTAGCGTGGAAGCAGTGAGTTGTGTAAATACATAGTGTGTAATCTCACTGGCACTGTCTTCCTGGGCGGGTTCAGAGTTTTGGAAGGAGCGGAAGAGTCGCTGGCAGAGATCCACAGGGAAGTCCTCCACTTCTAAATATGTCTTCAGAAACAGACGAAAGCCTTCTTCATTGATGCACTGGAAGAGAATGAATGGGAGAGTCATATTTTGTTTACAGTGTTTTGAAATTAGGGATGCATGATGCATGATATTTTCCAACCATTTTTGCCGATTGCCAATTTCAATACTGATTTAATAGACACGTTTTTTTCCACCTAATTGCAGAGAACATCAAGTCTCCCCTGTAGTGGAACTAATATCATGCCTACTCTTATTGTAGTGGCCAAAAACCGCCATAAAGCAGACATTCTGCACCCTTCTTCACGCCTGACGAAAGAGGTGTTACAAGTGCACACTTGTCTGATCACTCACGTTTCTAAGCGCACATGAATGCAGCATTGACCCCAAAACACGGCAGTGAGGGAGACATGCCCGGACTTGTTTACTGCACCTACTACAGCAACATCAGTGATTGATCGCTGATGGACTCTTTTTATCGTGTGTGCGTCCATGAATATGTAAGTTAGTTTTGCACTGATGTTTATGTTACTCTCTTTCAGCGTTGTCTGTGGCCGCATGTTGGATGTTGTTAAGTCGGTAAAATGAGGAGAATGTGAGCGAACTGTGAGCTAGTTAAGAGCTGTGAAACTTCTATTCATTGGCTCCAGTTTCTGTGACTTTTTAGTCTTTATTTGTATATTGTTGAAAACTTTGCGCAGGCAGTGCGCGGGCACACTCGTGCTGAGTTAATGTCATAGCATTAAGCAAGCTCTTTTAGGGAATCATCGAGCATTTAGGCCATTTTACCATTTACCTTAACATGCCGATAATATTGTGCATCCCTACCGAAATGTTTTTACTGCAGTGTGTGTGCTGTGCATGTTCACTTCTGCTTTTTTTCAAATGCACCTCTTTTGAAAATAAGGAAAGATGACAATCACATTGTTGTCACTGTGTGAATATTACACGTCTGACGTGTTCTTTTCTTAGAAGAACACGCTTTCTTTGAGCGTGAAAGGCATGTAAGTGTATCCAGTGGGGGGTTGGAAAGCTTTCAAAATCCCATGAGGTTTCTCAGAAATGTTTAATCCTTCGTTAGTAAACTGGGGAGTAAAAATATCTCTTTTCCCGTGAGAGTAATAAAACAAAAAAAAAAATGAGCTCCTGATTCAAGATTTCAGTCCATCTGTGTGGCCTGTATCCGTCTCTCTCACATGACAATACGCTGCGGGGCTAACAAGCAAAAGTCCCTTGATAATGGTGAACCACAAACCCATTTCTTGTTGACATTATTCCATTTCTCTGGCGGATACCCTGCAGAGCTGCCCCAGTAATAAATAATGTCACCGCAAGACAGCCATGATCACAAAAGAAGAAGAAAAAAAAGGGCGAACGAGAGTGAGACCAAGAAAACGGCATCATTATTCTGCACTCTTACATTCACAATTATCTTTATTGCTGTGTATTTTAATAGCTAATGAATGGTGTTTTATGGGGGTATTTGTCTTTACTCCAATTAAAAAAAAAACAATTTCCTTCCAATTATCTTATTGAACTTTATGCAGCCAATTCACCCATCAGAAATTACTGCATTGGCTTCTGGCACAAATGAGCTGGCGGTGTCATCCGCTGATGTACAGTATTGGAAAGATGTCTTTTCAATCACAATTGAGCTTACACTGCATGAGGGCAGCCGGCACACTGTTCTGTAAGGCCTTGCTGCGTGGGCAAAACCAAGGAGGTAATTTACATTTCAAACGTTGCTTGAATGCACTGAAGATATTTCTCTAGGACGGCTTAGTCAACATGATCGATGGGTTTGAATCTAATTAATCAGCGTAGGACAATTAATAACTGCCCATTATACATAAATCACACACTCATTCCTCTCTAATACGCTCCGCTGAGAGCTTTAATTCTGCTCGGTTATGTGCCTCTCAGCTGACATTGCTGTAAGAGGGTTTTTTTTTTTGAGGAGTGGAGCTGATGGTGAACAGCAGGACACGACGTCCCCTCACCTCTCCGTGTCTGTGCCGGGCCAGACTGCCATCTGCATCGAATTCCCTCAGCACGTCTTTCACCTTCAAGCTGCAGTCTGGAAGCAAAGACACACAGGTCACACGGGGCGCGTCTGTATTTCATGGTAGCTCTCGCAACATTCACATATAACTGCCAATTCTCAGAACAAATGTATGGAAATATCATATGTGTATGAATATGATTAAAAAGGATGTGCATGCTTAACTGGAAAAAAAAAAAGAATGTGGCAGACTGCTACCTCCTCTAGATATGAGATTCATCATCATGAGTGTGTATGTGTGGGTGGAAGTGGAAGTACAGGAGGGGTGTAAAACGCTGAGAAAGCTGCCTGCCCGCCCGCCTCCCTGTCTGTACTCACATTCAATGTACTGCTGTAGCTGGATAAAGTCGACAGGGCTCAGTTCCTTCACCTCTGGGTTTGTGGGGGTGGACATGGTGCCTGCCTCTGCACTAACTGCCTGCCTGTGCACAGGCGGGAGAAACAGTGAGATGTAGACAGAGAGAAAAGAGAAGGTGGGTGCACAGTAGCCTGCTTCTTTGTAAAACATAAAAGCACGGCTGCGAGCAAAAGATAGCATCTTCCAACTCGCGCTGTAAAAAAATCCATGTTTGTTGACAGGGAGAATTACACTCAACATCCTGCGTTGGAGTGAAGCTGAAGATTGTCAGTAAGTGCAAGAGAATATCAAGAACTGTGCGGAACACAATGAATGATTAAAACACATTTTAAGGTTGTGGGGAATTATATATAATAACTATGGGCCTCAGCAATCTTTCCTTCACATGTGTGTGGATAAAATGTTTTCCCTTTATGGTGCTCTGAAATGCAGCCACCCTGCCCGACAGGGTCATATACTCGTGTGAATACGGTATTTATCTAACATATTTTGCATCGGTATCATGTGGCTAGCCGCTCAAACTGGGCCAGAAGTCTTGTAAAAAATGATGTCAGGCTAAAGGTACCCATGACACTTCACCTCTAGGGATTGTCTTTCCATAAACTCACTGGCCCATATTTGATTTTTAACATACCATCGGGACGGGGAGTGTCTGCTTCAGTCGAACACAAAAGAGTGCTGTGAAGTGTTAAATTCCGAGATAAAAAATAGAGGTTGAACAAACCAATCTGGCCTCTCAAGGGAGCTCCCCTTTAAACAGAAGGAAGTGACTTAAATGTCATACAAGAATGAAAGTGAGCATGACACCGAGTCTGACACAGAAAAGGAGGTTAAACTCGCAACCAAAAAATGGCCTGGCATTCTGCTCGGAAGTCCGGATGTACACTCAGTGGGCTCAGAAAGAATACTTACATCAAAGGCAAACGCACTGTTGACACATAATGGAAGGAGATTCCTTAATGACGGGAAAACTAACAGACAAATGCTGTGTGAATTAATCATTGAAGACAGATGTGGAACTGGTTAATGGAGGGAGGAAAAGTTACCATCCTGACTTCCTGTTAAATGTTTGTTTTGCAAATGCATGCCGATAAAATGTTGCAACAAGAACTATAGGAAGGGATCAATACAGGAGTTACAGAACAACTAAAGCAGTTAATAATCAATATTCAGAGCAATTATGTTCAAGAGAAAAGTGATCTTTGCAGGCAGGTCGATCAAAATGAGCACCAAGAAACACGCTTCACTGATTCACTAGTGCTTTCTTTATATTTGTGTTAAAGCAAAGTACATTTGTTACAAGATAAAAACATATTCTTACATTCGGAGACAAAATGTTGAGTTCTTAGCATAGACTGTATAAAAAGATGGACACCATGACACCTAAAAGTGAAGCCAAACCCTCTCTATCGTCCCCTGCTGACTGGCTGCAGTAAAGGTCATAAAGCCCGCCTCCTCCATGTTAACAGATGGGACATGAGTCAAACTATAAAATCAAAATACACGCCAAATAAATGTTTCTCAAACATGGTTTCTGTCATTATAGTTAGTTCTTATCATGCTGATTTACGTCCAAGTGCTCAATTTTCTGACAAGTTCATTTTTAATTTGTTATTTGATGCTGTAAAAAGGATGATTGACAGCTCTGTTGACCAATCCGGCTCCTGCAGCCGATCTGTTCCTGATCAGCAGAGTGGAGGAGGATCGGTGAGAGGAGACAACCTCAGACCAACACAAGAAGCTGTTTGCTGTTAAATACGCCTTCATGCAGTATCCTTGCTGGTTTTTTTTGTCAATTTACGAGTGTGTTTTGGTTAGCAGACGTTGCTACGGCGGCTCCCCCCGCTGATCTCTACAGCGCAGCTCTGGCTCCAAATGACGTCACCATCGCAAGATGGCAACGCCTATCACTGGGGCTGCTTTGGCATCAATTCTGCACAATGAGAGCACAGCTACTCTCGAGAATCACAATATTATTTTATGTGAAACTTTACACTTCTCAATGAACCTGACACTGATTTAATAGTTAACCTGCAAACCTGCTAAAGGATTGAAAAAAAGTAGTGCAAAGAAGTTTGAAGTTACAGGGCCTGTGATCCCATTGTTGTGATTTTACTCAGGTTTTATCAACATGGTGGTGTGTTCTTCATACATTGACAATTTTCTTAAAGATTGATCTAAAAAACATTTCAACGCCTTGCTTACAGCATGTGTTGAGTCACTACCCCTGTATTGTGATTCACATATACACAGCCCTACATATAACACCTATGCTTTTATTGTTTTCCATTATGTCGTCATAATTACTTTTAAAGCAGAAGTTACAAAGTTTTGTTTCAAAGGACCAACACAGTGATTCTGCATGAATGAACCCATTCATCGTTTATATCACTGCGGAGTATTTCTGCAGTCCATTCTGGAGAGGTCCAGATTCTTTAACGGCATTCATCTTGAAATGTATCTGATTTGTGTCGCTTATCCATCACAGCAAACTGCATTAGGGTTTCTCTAAATTACATTACCATTATGGGATAGTGCAATGTAGACTGTCTAAATCAATCTGCACTTTACCTGCATTACTGTGCAACGTTAATGGAGCTTTGAAAACAACAAAAAACTCTTTCCATAGTCCCATAGGAAGGATAGAACGTAATAGAGGCAGATCCAGAATGAGGAACTTTATGCTTTGGAAAGAGGTCAGTAGTAATGATATGTTTCTCAAGAGCTAAAATAAAATAAAAAACACTTTTTAAGAGAAGCTTGTTAGACGAAAACCAAGTCGCAATTCTGGTAATTCCCAACTTGAAAGTGTGGAAGTTACTGAGGAACTTACAAGATGAAAAAGCGTAAAATAAAACCGATCCTGGTGTTTAAGAGTCGGTCGTGTAAATCTCATATCATGCCTGATATCAAGGCCTTTCTATCATCACCTGCACAGATACAAAAGTAGAGCGAATAAAAGACTGCGTGGTTGTTTTCAGTCCTGGCTGATGAAAGGGACCTCACTGTAAATGTGTTGTTCACACTCGTGTCTGCAGGTGTTGTTGCACATTAAAGTGCAGCCGGTGCAGGTATCGGTGACAGCTGCCTGCACCAAACAAAAAATCAGAGCACCGACAGGACAAAGACTGTACTGAGAAAAGCAGTAAATTAATCTGAAATAACACCCACTCTTCACGTGATCTGGATGCACTTGCTGTCTTTTGGCTTTGAAAGGTTCGCTCTGTCCTCCCTTAATTCCCTCAAAAGGTCAGCCGCTTTGCCGAGCAGCTCTGTTTATGTAGCTGCTCAGGTGGGCCAGGTCTGTATCAACAGCAAAGTGACACATGAAGGAATCATGAAAAAAGCCATCTGCTCCTGATCACCTGACCTAATTATTCTAAAAATATGCAGCTGAAAATAGCCTTAATACACACCTCTTATTTCAGATTTCTCCTGGGTGTTGAGTTTCCTTTCCTTGACGCTTGATGTCGTGAGCAGCATCGGCGTCTATTTTCTCTCCTTACCAACTGAGTATCATCATCATTATTGCCTGGCTCAACAACATCTCAAGCCTATCTGAGTAATCTGATTCCTCACTTCCTGATTAGATAATGATTTGCATGCATGATGCTGAGTGGGAATCAGGAGCAGTAAGAACAAGGAGCATCCCCTTCGCTTAGTAGGAGAAGGGATGAAGGGTTTAATTAATACCGAGCTGCTTGTCTCCGCTCACAAACATGAGTTTGAAAAACAATGGCGCCATCTAAATGAGCTTATTGGACCAAGTATAAATATTTCAGGAGGAATATGTGAGGCTTATTTCAGACCATGTGACTGTTCGCTCCTGCGTTGGCTCTCAATAAGGTTACACTGCTGGGCTAAAGTTATTAATGGTGGATGCTTCATGAGGGAACTGTTTATGTTGCTTTACAGAAACAGTTGCGTGGCAGAGGCTGTGCAGTGTAGACAGGAGAAATGTTTAAATGTGAGCAAACAGGTGTCATATAGCAATCATTCAGCGTCATTCACTGTGGTTCGCACTTCTTACTGACAGTTAGAGGTAGAACTCTGTTTGAGCAAAATGTCACTACATATAATCAGCACAGAATAAACAGTGTAGAACATCCACTGAGTTAAAATGCACATACGCTGCAGACTCGTGGGCCACTAGTGCTTCTTCAAATAGTAGTAAAAAACAATTTGTTGAATGTTAAAGTGGTTCTTCACGTAGCACCAGCTTGTGAAAGCAACATCGACTCCCCCGTAAACCTCTGAAAAACCGTCTGTTCAGAGCCTGACACCCGCCTTTACTTCTGTCCACTCAGCTGAAAAAAACAACCAGAGCAACTTCTTTATAAAAATTCACACAGTGAAATAATTAGAGAGTTAGAGAGGACAGTTCAGTAGGCACTTTGCTTCACACAGTCCCTGCTTTTAACTATGAAACCTGCACTGTCTACTTGTCACACTGTCAACAACCATCCAGCACTCTCTTTACAAGACTCATTTCAAGGTACACTCGGGGATGACCTTTTTTCCGTGCAGGCTAGTGTTTGTGCAAGCTGTCATAACGCCCACGCCTTGTGTCAAGGAAATCTGCTGTTTTGCAACACTTGCGGGGTGCAAGCCTTTGACTCCGTCACTCTGTGGTTGGAAAACACTGCGTAGGTTCTCTGAACAGACGGTGAAGTCAAAATCTAATGTTGGTCCTTGTGTTCTTTCTGAAACCACAACAATTCTCTTCACTGAAGTGTGCGCAGACAGCGTCAGGTCAACAGAAGGGGGAGGACGGACATGCTTGGTTGCTATGGAAAGAGTTTCCCTCCATCAGCTGCTCTCTCCGTCAGAGCGCTGCCACGGGTGACTAACAGGTAGGAGGAGGAACAGGCAGAGAGGGAAGCAGCCAGCCAAGGGAAGGGGGGAGCCCAGGCAGTGGCTGTGAGTCTTCCCCCTGCAGCTCCAACTCCTCCCACACCATCAGCCTCGTTTGGCCTTCAAAACCAGAGGTCACGCTCCAAACTGCATTCTACATGCAGATGCTACCATGACTCATTGGATGAACAGGGGAATACTCCCTTACTATAAATGGATTGTTTACTCAACGGGTCACTTGCGAGCCGAGCCAGAGTTTATAAACCATCGGTAATATTTGTTTTAAAAAGGAAAATTATCAGACAAAAAAACATTCCTCACACGATTGTATCCCTACAGCTGCAGCATGGAACCACTGCTTCAATCTCCACTTTAGTTCGGTAAAGTACATATTGCTGGTCTGTGTGCGGGCACGTAATGTGATGCTGGCAAATAGCCAAAGTATGTTTTTTTTAAGCAACTATGAGGAACTGGCATTTTGTGGCCCCTGTGGACCAAAACAGATCTTATTAGCTAACATCTGTTTGGGAAGCTAAATAAAGACACAACTTCTCTTGGTTACTATGTTTCTCTTCTAAAACCAAGCTGTTTAAAGGATGATTATGAATGAGGTAATGCATCTATTTGTAGCTCTGTACAGTATAAAAAGATGGACGACATGACAGCTCCCTAAAAGTGAAGCCAAAGCCTCTCTATCGTCCCCTGCCTGTCTGGCTGCAGTATAGGTCATAAAGCCGGCCTCCTCCATGTTAACAGATGGGACATTTTCTCAAACATGGTTTCTGTCATTATAGTTAGTTCTTATGCTTAAGTGTTCATTTTTCTGACAAGTTTATTTTAATTAGTTAGTTGATGCTGTAAAAATGATGATTGACAGCTCTGTAGACAAATACGGCTCCTGCAGCCGACCTGTTCCCGAGTAGCAGAGTGGAGGAGGAACGGTGAGAGGAGACGTAATTAAAACGATCACTACAGTCACTGAAGTTTCATATCTGTGAACGTCTGCTTCAGACCAACACAAGAAGCTGTTCTGCTGTTAAATATGCCTGCATGCGGGATCTGTGCTGGGGTTTTTTTGGTGAGTGAAGTGTGTGTTTTGGTTAGCGGAAGTGGCTACAGCGGCTCCACCCACCGATCTCTACTGTGCAGCTCTAGCTCCAAATGACGTCACCATCACAAGATGGCAGCGCCTGTCACGGTTGGCTATTTTCGCATCAATTCCGCACAATGAGAGCAGATGGAGATACCTCGTCCATCTATATACAGTATATAGTCATTGCTCTGTAAGACTAATAACTGTAAATGAAGACAATGAAAGTTTGTAAACTTTGTTATGGTGATGATGCTGTTCTTACATCTTAAATGAGAAGCATGAATCTGTTAGCCAACATCTTGGAGAGTCGGTTGCTCAGTAATAGTAATTTTGTTGATGATGCTACAGAACCTACATTCTTTCATTTTTCAGTCAATTATCTGCTTTTGATATTTTAGCCGATCCTGCCCGGTTAGTGTTGTGACATTCGCGAACGATCCGATTCTTCTGAACGGCTCTTTGGTGCGAACGACGGGAACCGAGTCGTAGGTGAGAGCCTGTCTTTTTATAGTTGTGCCTAAATTTCACTGCCCCACCGCCCCAAAAGCGGCTGCCCTTTGTGCCGGATTACCACAGGCAGCTTTTTTCAACTGCAACTCCACCATACCAGGTCACGTGCAGCAGAATCATGGTGCTACAACATAGTGCCGCTGACGGTGAGCAACATTAAAACCCTCCGCCAAGCTTTTTTGACATCTCTGTCGTCATACAGAGTTGTGTCATGAATCATCGGCAAACCAGTGACGTTGATTAATTGTTCCTACATTTTTCTGCTGTTTCCTTTAAAAGTTTTAATCGTGTACGAGTCCGACCACTCTCTCACCCCGGATCTTATGGCTCCGTTCCTTTCCGAGAGCCGAACGGAGCCATAAGATCCGACTCCCTTCAAAGAGCCGTAATTCCCAACACTGATGTTTAAAGAAAAATGTCCTGCTTTATTTTAAACGGGTAACATACGACTCACTGTGAAACTTTTCCAGGGAAAATGTAAACAAAGGCGTCTTGGTCTGCATGCCGTAGATGCCTTCATTGGAATCAACCCTGGTGACTGTAGTTATAACAGAGTACTCAATAATCTAGCTGATGCTCGGTCGCCTCACATTGGGTTTCAATCATGTTACGTGCAGTCATGGATATGTAAATTTTTCTGACAAAATACAAATCTGGCTGGTGTAAGATTAAGAAATTGAATACGACAGCAGGCTGGTGTTGCTCGGTTACAAAAGGGCTCTACTTGTTAGAAACACCAGAGGACTTTAACACACAAACATGTATTGTAAAACAGACAAAAACACGAAGGGAAAAAAACACTAACAAAAGACATTCACGACAGCATGAATCACAGATTTCTTGGAAAATGTGGGCGAGGCTTTTCTCGCTCGCTTGCTTCAAAGCGAGGACTGCCCATCACTCAGAGTTCAGACTTGAATGTGACTTATATAATAGCTTTTTTCTGTGGAGGCAGCCTTGTGGAACACCATGCTGCGTTCAGATATAAAAAAAAAATAAAACACCCTGAAACCTGCCCAGACCTGTGAGGGCGCATGCTGTCATACAACAACCACATTGCTTTTATGGTTTAAGAGTTCGCATGTAGTCTCATCTGGTTCTCTCACAGATCTATCTACAACTGAAAATGAAACAAGTGATGTTCTTAGTCACAGCACTACACCTAAGCTGCACTGAGGCAAATTCTTATCCCACCTATGACATGATAATTAAGTATTGACTTCTGAAAGCCAAGTGAACTTGGGGCAATGCTATAACCAAGGAAAGGAAGGTGAAATGGAAGACACAGCCGCTGCATTTAGACGAGTAAAAGAGTCTGTTTCTCTGATCATGCTCGTTGTGCCATTTAGCAACAGTTAACATTTATAAACTAAACCACAGATCACAAAATGGGCTAAATTCCAGTTCATTTACAGCCTCTAGCCTCTGATGTAAACGTTAACAATGGGCCAATTGACCTGGCTACAGTATTGATTGTCAGCGCCTGAAAACTCTCCTGCAGCTAGAAACAGCTGAGCACCACTGAGACTCCCAAGCTTTGAAGTAACCTGCTCGTGATGAACTCACGGAAATGAAGTAAATGAAGTGACTCTTAAACTGCAAGTTCAGGAAAAAACACAAAGGGAAAAGAACAAACACCTTATTAGGTATCAAGACTTTCCTGTATGTTTTGTTTTTCCAGTTAGCCTGGGGGCTTTACGTCCACACTCAGCATTTGTAAATGACAGTGAAAGGGGAGCTTTGAATAAAAAATGATCACACAGCAGTGACAGTGCCCACCAACGCCCACAGGCCACAATCATCTACTTCACAATGTGGAGGATTTTGTTATTTCAAAAAACAAAACAACGTGAAAACCCTTTTGAATAAGGTTTCACTGTCAATGTTTGCACCATATCCTGCAACAAACAGAATCTCAGGTGGTGGTAACTCAAGATAAGATCAGGGGGGTAATAACACTATAAACCTGTTTGCTCAATGTACTAGTGACGCATCAAGTTGAAACACAATGTTAGCAAGCTTCACTTTCATTGTGGAGACCTTTACATCAAAGTTTCATCTCGAGACATGACACCCCAAATATTTCAAACACCCCTGAATGCTCACCAGTCTCTACTCTGACAGATGAATTGCTCAATCCTCTGAAGCAAGGGTTCCCCTGCTGGTAATTTAAGTAGCCTGACATTAACAATCATGTCACGATAGAAAGGGGAACTGAAATTATGCTTGTTTATGAGGTTTAAAAAGAAGCATTAAAATGCAGTCGGTCTTCCCTACTGGCTGTTCGGCTGAGTGAATTACTGTGTCCTGAACACACGACTATCAATATCTCAAAAACCCATGCACAGAGCTGAAATCCGTCAATTACCGAACGAACCTCCTTAGGATATTTTTTTTTTAGAGCAGCGAAAAACAACAGGCTAAATAGATTTCCGTGAATTTGACTGTAATTTATCTGCAGCTGAATGTCGATCAGAGCTGCACTTAAACTTCAATCAATCCGCCGAGTCCGGATCTCTTACGGTTTGTTTTTACGAGTCTTTTACCTTTCCTGTCGTCACTCCGTTGAAAAGTCTTATGGCAATCGTCGTGGAGCACCCCTGCCACCAGTCAAAATCCTGCTTTCAGATGCCAAGCAAAGTGGCCGTTAACTTTAACCGGAGACAGCAGGTCGGCGGAGTAGAAGCGGTGAAGTAGTGCAGAGCAGAGACTGGGTGAGGATCCCTCCTGTCAAGCGCCGCCTCAGCTGCTCTGCGCCCTCTCTGCTAGCCAATACACACGCGTTGCAGCGGCGTGCATCCATCTGCAAAGTTGCACAGTAATGCTCATCAGAATTATGCAGCTGGAAGCTGTAACAGTAAAATCATCATTCTGCTCTTTTAAAGGCAATCAATGCAATTTCACTAACTTAGCATTTTTAACATTTAAACAGACTTATACTTGTAATGGCTCCAGTAAAATTGCTCTTAAGGAAGTGTATTTAAAGCTCCTGTGAGGAGTTTTTTGCTGGTCCTGAAACGGACTGAAATTAATTATCTAAATAACCTACAAAAGCAAACCAGATAATCAGCGACTAGATGGATTATTTCTATATAGTTATTTATAATGCCTGAAACTGCTGGTGGCGGGTAGGTGTCAGACGAAGCACTGCACTCCGCCTTTGTTTAAAGTTTTCCAGGGCAAAAATGTAAAATGAGTGATACATATGACTGTTAAAGAAAGCAGGACAAGATTTTTTTGTTAAAAACCAACACTTAAGCATGTACAGGACAAAATCAGCAATGAGAAGAGGTACGGCTTTGTCCACAGGGGGCGCCAAAATCTTTTTGTGTAACATTATGATGTAATAGTATGCCCTGTATGCTAGGCTATACGATTTGTGACTACCTTATAAGCCGCAGGCTAATAAAAATATAAACATAGAGTGAAATATATAAGTAAACAAAACTAAACATTACAACAAATAAACTTATATATTTTCTAACCTCTATCTGACAGTTAAATTAAATAAGAAGCCACGCAAAGAAAAATTGTTAGCTTACTTACTGTAGAACTCTAGCTAGCTAGCTAGCTACTGAATAGAACAGTCCCAACTTCGCGGAGCACAGATTACTCGCTCCTACATATTGTTCTCATAGCCGGAGACATTTGACATATCTATATTTTTGTATTTTTATGTAGTAAGGTTGGGAATCACAGCGTAACTAACCACATATTAAAGTTGGTTAGGCTGTTTTCCAACAACAGCCAACCGTTAATTTTTACAAGTACTGTTGCTATGGTTACCTTCAGTTGCACGTGCATCACGCATTGATATAAAAGGGCATTAAAATGAGTGGTTGATGGGAACATCACCTGCAGCCAATCAGAAATGAGGATTTTACTTACTAAAGCGCATACAGTAAGAAGGGTTACGTTACAGCTATGTTTGTGTTTTTACATAATGTTCAATAAAGTTGAGAAAAAAGTTACATGTACAGCTACTGAAATATTCTACTGAAGTACAAATTCAAGGTACTTGTACTTCAATTATTTCCGATTCATTCAACTTTGTAACTTAAACTTCATTACATTTCTATCATACTTTATAGCAGCTAGTCAATTTAACAAATTAAGATTGTATAACAAGATATAGGATGGAATGGGAAGTCACCGTTGACAGGAGTAGGATGACAGTTACCTATTACGAAGTACATTACATCAGCATAAATCATCTTACCATATAATACACAATGCGTATCACCCACAGAGACCACTCTTATATTATTTTGTTTTTTCAATTTAAATGCACAACTTTTACTTTCCTTGTTTTTGGTTATTTTATAAAGTGAAGTATTGCTGGTTTTACTATAACATTTGAATACCAAATCCAGCACTGCATACAGGCCTCTAGTACTTATGTGTTCTGTTTAAACAACAGCATTACAGTGTTTTAAAGCTTATACCGAGGTATTTGTATCAGATATTTTAGTGTGGAGGCTGCTGTATGCCTTTAAGCGACAAACCACATCACATAATAATGTGTAGACAATTATAGAGCCAGTATTTGGTAAAGCACATGATTTCACATTCCAGTGACCACAATGGTGAGGGATTAGGCTTCACAATGAGGACAGGGCAGGCTGTGGAGGATAGCAGACACGGAAAGCGTGTGGGTGTCTGGGTTAGACAGAGAAAAGGAGAGTGAGTCAGGACAGAGCAGTCAGACCTTCCTCCCTGAGTTTTGTGGTTTAACTTTCCTCTTCCCTTTTCTTAATCTGGTTCAACGGCATTTCATATCCCACATCTCCTCCTCGCCGCCCTGATTTCTTAAAAGCAGCAGTCCTTTTCTCTACCCTGACATTTTTACGTAATGTATTCAGCTGATGTGCTTTCAACAGCTGCACCTCCCTGCGGATCGCTGGTGACATGGTGTGGTTAAAAAAGGAACTGCATTTTTTTTCCTCATTAAGATGCTAAATATATAATTATCCAAATGCGAAAACACATTCTTTTGGAATGAAGTTCGACATTTTTATTACTTTCTTGTCTGTACAACACGGTACATAACAGACACAAAACAAAAACATTAACAGGGAAAACAATAAAGGGCACAATCCATACTTATCTGTTTACTGCACTTGTGTGGGCTTTGATGCCGGACGTCTGCAGTCTTGTTCGTCTTAATACAGCAATAAGTGACTAATGGTGACACATTATACCTTTCAAAAGCAATTAGAGTGATTTCACAAATATTTTTTACAATCTCCAAGCTATGTTTTTTTTTTTAGTGATATGTCAGTGAACGTATGTTTGCTAACTGTGAAGAATGAGAATATCAATGTCTATATTTCAATCAGAAAAAGACAAAAGGATCAGCTTGTATATCAACTGAGCCATTACAATTTGTCAAATAAAACTCATTATACATAGTTAAATCCCAAATGTTAAACTTCAGATTTAACACTTCAACTGGACCCAACATACAGACTTTATATTTACAACTGAGGCAACAAACACAAAATCAATTTTCTTCCTGCAATGAACTTCAAATTCACCGAAAAGGCAGATTTCCATACATCAAATGGTAACATCTTCAAGCATGTTTATGTAAAAGGCAACACAATAAATAAAACAAATGGCACAGAAGGTTTAGACAATCTAAACTGAGAAGCACAATGTCTTGTGAAATATTCACAGGAAACTAAACGCTAAAGCAAGCACGCGAAAAAATCTTCCGAGTTGACGTCCCTGCTGACAGAAACACAGGCTGACGAAACAGAACAGAGTTGAACAAAAATCACAATCTAATTACAGTGAGAGGAGTAAGAGAATGACATTTATAATTCAATATAGTATTTGTATTTACAGGCATTTATACAACTGAGGACATTAAACGGGGGCTCAAGCTTATTACTATATTAGGACACGGAGCAGAACAATCAGATCATATAATGCACCAAATATAAACCTTGTAAACATCACATCTTACCTTTTATCTTAGATCAGTCAGATTAGGTTTCTATTTAACAGGTTCATAATATAATTGTCCTTACTTTAAGGCATAGGTATCAAGCTAAGGAGTGAGCCTCATAGAAGATATTAATTTAAATAAGCCGGATTTGTTTCACTTCAATGAGGAAAAAAAACATCTCCTCACAGCACACCCCCAAAGCAACGTCCCAACTTGTCTCTGGTTCAGCTCTGCTCGCTGTATAGTTATAAGATCTCCTCCACTCCGTGCGCAAAGATCATGACCAGGCCGGGCTCCAGGATCATGTCCTCCCCCATATGCTGATTCTCACAGGCCATCACCACCACTGCCTGCTTGCCAGGGATACGCTTGGCAACGTAGTTCTCATAGTAGCGCCTGTTCATCTGCCGCGTCTCGAGCGTGGCCAGTCCCTGCGGCCAGTTCCGCTCGTGGGCGTTCTCAATCAGGTCGTTCACAATGGAGAGGGGACAGCCGCTGTCGATGAGGGAGCGTTTGATGACTGCCTGAAGCACAGCATCAGGAGTGGAGATCATGCCGCCCCAGCGTGTCACCCGAGCAGGCTGCATGGAGTTCACCCACCTGGAGATAATATCAAGTGAAAACCACAAGAAAGTTAAGGACTGAGCTGCAGCTTCCTGACATGATAAATAATAGAACGCCATGCAAGAGAAGAGATGATTTTTCACTCACTCTAAGATCTCATTGTACTCGATGCTCTCCTCCAGGTTTTGCAGGTTTGGGTTAGCACTTCGGATGGCTCTCATGTAGGCTTTTAGCAGCTGAATGTCCCGTTTCTGGAAATTAAAAGCATCTTTTTAATGACTGATTTCACAAAAGCTCCTAAAACTGGACATGAATTTATAACTAGCAAATTAACGGTCTGTTGGCTGCCATGAAAAGCTGCATGAGTCAGCAGTCTCAGCTCTTGAATCACTTTTATTGGATTTTTTTGGGACAAATATTGATCTTGAAACATTTTAGCTTTGTCAGATTCCAATCTAGCTATTAGGAAGATATATAGTTACTGCAGTGCCTAACAGGGTTAAGTGACAATAAATATTTTTCTTAGCCTTCTTTATAGAACTGTATCATGACAACACGCATCTATGGTTCTATGTCACACACACCAAGGACTTTAAAAAAGGAGATTAAAAACATGCAATTTAATAAAAACTGCAGTACAGTCAGATTACACAAAAAATCTAATTCTTTAACACTAAACTAAATCAAAGTCACTCTTAGAAATATGAAACAATGACGTACACAGTACCAAACACAAACAGAACATGTCCAGAGACATGCATCCATACAGTCCTTTTTCTACAAATACATATCACACTCAAATAATAAAAAAAGACCCTGTCAGGCAAACACCCTTTAAAAACAACAGCCATAGTTCATACAAAAATGTTTTAGTAATTCAAAAAAACATTTAGTTCCTCAAACAGAGCAGCTACTTAGGAAGAAATTAAGTCAACATAAAGAAATGTGCTCTTGGTTATTTTGAAACCTGTTCCACAGAAATGTCTAAACAATATTCTCCAGGATGTTTGTGGCTAATATATCAGTAAGCAGGCAATTATTCTTACTTGTTCTCCCAACTGGTGTTTATGCTCGGCCACCGTTTTCTCCAGCTCTGAGATCTTTGTCTGTTGCAGCTGGACGACGCTCCGCAAGTGTTTGATGCAGTTATGGTTTGGTAGCTCATCTTTGGGCATCTCAAGCCTACAACAGTGAGGTGGAATTAAAAGAAAAAAGAAATAATTTTTACCATCACACCATTCAGCGGACAGGTCACACATTTTCTGGTTTGATATATTTATGATATTATAACGTGCGTACAATTTAATAGTGATTATTATAAATGTTTTGGTTGAATGTTTGGACTAGATGCGACTTGAGACTTGTGAAGCTACAGACTTAATTACTGGTTCTAAAAGGGTGACAAGATATTCATAATCAATTCAACCAACTGTTATAATGCAGTGTACATATTCTGCCAAATGATATCCACTCACCCACATCCCTCCTCACAGTTGACGGGCCTTTTGGGGTTGTGCTCACAGTCTTTAAGATGTGACTGCAGCTGGTCCAGCCGTAGTGTTGCTGTACAGCCAAAGCCCGCATTGTCACAGTTGATCTGAAGCTTTGACAGCATGTTGCGCATGATGCGGGGCACAGGCCGGAGGTGAGCTAGCGTCACAACCGTGCGGTCAACAGGACAAATTTGCTGCTGGGCAAACCACTGTGTTATACAGGCATTGCAGAAGGCATGCTCACAGTGTGGAGCCTGAAATGAAAATGAGAACACAAGGCCAGAGGAATTAAACATTTGAAAAATGCTGATGCAATCAAAGGTGGATATTAATCTTTCAGACAGGTTCTTGCCTGCACTGGTTCTTCGAGCACTCCACTACATATAGGGCACAGCAGGTCTTCATCCACCTCCCCTTGGAACCTCGTAACGTCGTACCCCATGGTACATTACTGGGACCCACAGCCTCCTGAAAAAGACACAGAGCAAATTAGGATTTCAGACTGAATCAAGATCTGACTGTAGATATATCACACCTATACATAAAAATAATTTGAACCTACCTCACTCACAAAAGGCCTTGATTACTTCCATCCAGCTCTTGATGAAAAGCTGATGCGTCACATCTGGCAGAAATAATCTGTCTGCCAAAAAAGACTCAGAGACTCCCTGCAAACAAAAATATGAAATTACTCACATTGATAATTTATTTTTTGAAAGATTATTGGGTGGCTGATGATTGGATCGATCGCAATTACAGACATTGAGCCGAGAGATCAGTGATTTTCAAAATTACAATCAGATACTATTCTTATAACAAAAATGATTCAATTAAAACTTAATAGAAGAGTGAAATATTACAATGTGATAAACAGAATTTTCTTGTAATCAATAAAATCAATAACAGCTGCAAAGGCACAATGACTCAAGTCATTTAAGCATACAGCCATATTTATACACATCCGAGAGCCAAAAAGCGATGTCCTTAATCCGTAATGTAAGTGGTAGTCTAACGTTATCCTCGACATGTAAAAATGCAGCAGAGCTCCAACATTTGAGGAGAGCATCCTGTTGTCCCAGCCGACTGCTGTCTGACCTAATTTCAGTAAAAGCAGCACGAACCGGTGTGGAGGCGATTTAACAGTTACAGATCCTTTCCTCCCATCGCACTCAGCATGCCCTGCAACAAGCTAACCTTTCATGCTAACGTTAGCTACGTGTATGATGCCATTTAGCGGTTTACATTACTCTTAATTGTAATGCCTTTTGGTCTGTAACGAGCCTAAATGATGTCACCTTGAATAAACAGTCCGTTGCTTGAGCTCAGACATTAGTACAGTTTGTCCGTCATTAATTAAATGTGGCTAACACTTGCTAACTGGATAGCCATGCTATCGCCCACTGTACCGTTGGTTTCCTCTGGATATTAGCTTTGGAGCTAATCAGACAGACCTCAGTCTGGGCTAACTACAGCGCTAAATGGATGTTTACAATCAACCATATTAGAAGAAAACATTTTAACTTACCGATATACTCACTTCAACGTGTAGTACAACAGATCCCAATAACGATATTTATGTATTTTCGAACGTCCTACTGTATCTACTAGCTCGCTAGCCACGTCTTGTGCTACATCCTACACCTCTGTGTCGTCGGTACGCAGGAGGGTGTTGACGTCATGACGTACAACAGGAGCTTTTGATTGCTTAGTAAAAGCTCGATATAACCATCCATTCAGATATTAGTTTGATGGGTTTATGACATAATTTTAAAAAAAATGTTTATAATTTAATACCTAAATTGTAAACCTGTGTTACACTTTGACTTATTGACATGCATCAGCAATGGAATACTAACATTTCAGAATTTTTCAATACATCAGCCAACATGTAGAGAGAAAGTGTTCTGCATGCAGATTGTGAGAGGATATGGCTTAACAGAAGGAAGAAAACACATTGAAAACATGAGTCACCTCTCACTACAAGTGTGACTGCATGTTCCAACAACATCAGAAACTAATGTCATCATCAGAGTGCATGAGTCCTCTTAGCAAACAATGTGGTTGTGTTAAAACTAAGAATCCAGCCCCAGGCAATGGTACTGTTGGCATTGTTAACATGCAACTGGTTACTATACATCTCTTACTTGTGTAAATCTTTTAGATTTAGTTTTCTGTTATTTTCTGTAGTGTGTCACATCATTATTGATTGTACAAATCAATATGGTTCAGTATTTTATTATCCTGTCTAACACTCTTTAATATCTGGTTGTCTGATCAAGTTTGAAGGATACAATGGAAACAAAGGTGAGGACTACAGGTTCAGGCTATACTGTATACCCTGCAGCTAAACTAATTGAAGTTCAACAGTGCTGCAAGAACCACTTGGTAAATCCAATTAATCTCTTCTCTTTGCTCAATCACCTCTATCACTTTCTTAATTGAGTTGAGATAAATGTGTCAGAGATGGAACGAGAACCTCTTCGGACATTTTCAAATAAAACAATAAATCAGGACAAAAGAAGAGCTTATAAGCGTGACCTGGAACATTGATTCAAAGTCAAGAAATAACTCCAGAGACAGAAGATATTTAGCAATAGCACTTTATTGAACACAAACAACCCTAAGCCACAATACTGAATGACAAGACCAATTGGCTGCAGCAAACATTTTATAAAATAGATTCAGGTTTAATGTCACTAAATTGTTTTTTTTTTCTTTTAACGTCAGAAAGACAGATGCAGGTTTTTCCAAAACAGTGAATGATCTTTTACATATTTAACATTTTTGTAACAAATTATCATTCACATGTTCACACAAAGGAATAACAAGGCAAAGTGCTTTCAGGATTGCATTGTCGAAAAAACAAAAACAGAAAAAATGAATGGCTTGAGGTTTAGGTGAGACGGGGGGAAGTGGGGCTGGTCCTGTCCTGGATTAGGCAATGGGTTGGTGGGTGGGTGTGGGGAGGGGGGGCGCCTGGTCAGAAAACCTCAAACCTTTCACCTTGTCCTGTACCCCTTGTAATCAAACTGAATGTGAAATGTTAGGGCAGTGTGGAGACAGACGCCTATGTAGCAGAATTTGGTTCGGAGTGGACAGATGGATTTGAAGGCATACGGTTCGAGGGGCTCAAACTCACCCTCATACAGAATTACAAATCCACCTCACTTATCTTTCTTGTGACAACCTGTGGTATCATTACAAATGCAGGGCAATCAATGGCTGACCCAAAATGAAGCTGTAAACGTTGAAATGATGTATACTATAGGGCTAGACAGGGAAATATATACGCACAACAAAAGAAATAGATGGTGTTAAAAAAAAAAAAGAAGCGAATGCATGGTTATTTATTCCTAAAAAGATGGATCCTCTGACCATTCGCCACTGAATGTTAAAGGGGGATAGACTATCATCAGAATCTGCATCATAACATTGTCTGGCTTCACATTCCAGTGGTATTTTGTCGTATAAATGCTTCTCATAAATATTTTTTTCAACGTCAAATAGACATATACACATACAGCACAACCAAGCACACTTTTTTTTTTAAATGTATAACTACCATTGCTTATGATAAATCTGTATTCCCGTACTGTGAATAGACTTTTTTTTTTCTTTAATAGTCAGAACAGGTGGAGAGACAAACAATACTCAAGGCTGCAAAACAAGGAGGTAGGAGAAATGCTACTGAAAAACAGCAAGTGATGCTAACGTGATCGTTCACTGAAATAATGGTGAGAGACACCAGGCGTGCGGCTCGACTCCTTGAACCATGCTAGTGCCAGCAGCTGCTATTCCAGTCGACGTTTTCGGGAGCGGTGTGTCAGATTTGACCTTTACTTTGAGAAACAAAAACACCAAATTAAGATCGAGCCGCTTTCCCCGGTCGCTCCGGACGCAGACTGATGTAGCAGCCGTGGTGATAAACGAACTGAAGAAATTTAAGAGGCCCATTCTGCCTTAAAAAAAAAAAGTTAATCCTGTCTTCACCCTATATATATATATATCCAACTGGTCATATTCTAAAAATTTGCTAATTTCATTCAACAGAGTAACTTAATTGGTCCTGTTGTCATCACAGGTCTCGAGACCACGCTGCTGGTGATGGCATTGACTCCTTTACACACAGTAGAATAGTAGTATATATTTGCAGATTTGTAAATGAGGTAATCAGGCTAAATAGGGAACCCTGTCATTGACACACATGCCCACTTCATTCACCAGCAAAGCAAAAAGATTTCCTCAATCAGTGGGACAGGACTGGGGGGGAAAATGAAATCAACTTTGGAATGTCGGGTGGACGAGCCAACTTTTTCTTTTTTTTATTACGTTTTTTTTTTTTGTGAAGGTGCACTGTGAAACTATTTGATTGTAACTCATCACATGCCCTGATTCAGAGTCCCTCCCCTCGTGATAAAGGGCTCCTTTGTATTTCCCCAGATAAGCCACTCAAAGTAAAAACAGGCAACCCATTATCTCTTTTTTTTTAAATGTATTAAGGCTGCCTCAGCAGCAGATCAATGCCTGCTTTAAGTCCAGTTGTGAGAGGATTGTTAATAGCTTGTGAGTTGCAATGAGGTGGCAACATCTACAGTGCAGCGGACTAGAAACATAAACATGGAAGGGACTACTAAAATGTCACAGAACATGCAGAATACATCCTTTCCTACAGTAGGCTATTCCTAATAGCACATTCAAAGGGGGGCTCCTAACGGGCAAATTCTCTGATATGGCTCTGCTGTAGAGTAATCAAGCTCGGGGGGTGAGACTACTTCCACCGTGGGCTCACAGAAGGAGCGAGTAGATAAGGTGCTCCACCAGAAGATTGCTGCCTTATTTCACCTGCACGAATTCTTTGTGTCATTCAGTTCAACAGGTTTAACGGTAAACACTGGAAAAAGTGTTTGTTTTCCTTCGTGTAAATACAATTCCCCCCCCCTAAAGACACATCCTCTTGCTGGTGAAAACAAACGGCACTTTCAAGGGGAATGTTTCTCTAAAACCACAATCACAAGGACCTCCGAGTAACAAATTCTGAAAACACATAGGCTATACAGTAGATATAAATCTCATGAGTTTCTTAACTGTACAAGCTTTAGGCTACACGCTGAAAAGGGAGGGACACGTAAGAACCCTTAATGCTTAACATTGAAAAACAAATATAAGGCATTTTCATATTTCCTTTTATCCGCATACATCACTGACAGCAGGTCTAAATATTTTTGAGAAAACATTTCATTCAAGGAGGAAGAGGATGCATATACACATCTACACATGCAAATGAACATGTCGACCGGCTAGAAACCAGAAGTCCAAACTACAATACCATCAAAGTCCATCCATAAGAAGAAGGAAAAAATAACGCACCTACTCAAATCTATCAGTCAACTTGTGCACAGTCCTTTCTCTGAGCAGGCAGCTTTTCAACTTGGACATTGATCACAGTTTTAAGAATGGAATATCAAACACTCCACTATCAAACGCCACCTCTCTGAACACAAACAGGACCACTTGAAATCCTTCATTTGCTACAGATGAGTGACTTTTGGTGTTAACAAAAAAAAGAGGGCATATTAAATAATATTTTTTTATCAACTGAGGAAGCAATGATAAACAAAAGGTTATTGCACTTTTTATCTTTTGTCTATTTCAAAACGAGGTCAGCTTGAGAGAAGATGATTCATGCCTTAATGTCGCGGTAAGACAACAAAAATGTTACGTCACTTCTATAGTATGATCACACTGTTATTAACACTGCACACAGCTACTACTGCAACCCTACTTGTAAGTTGGTCTAGCCTAAAAATAAACACAAAAACAATCTCTACAATCAGTTCGCAACACAGTCACAACAAACAGTTTCGCCTAAAATCTTGATCTTGAATGCAGGTACCGCATTTTCACAACTTGGTTAGTTATTGTGAAGTTAATAGCTGTTGATGAAAACGAGGAACAGTCAGAAGAAGCTCTGAAATTCCAGACGATGGTCTTTCTACAGTTAATGTGTTACTGACAATCAAACCTCATGTGTTTAAGCGCGAAAGATGAGTCTTATCTTTGCCTAAATTTGGTCTACCGGCTCCTTCACTCTGTGGTGTTGAGGGAGCCATCCGAGCCCCGAGGTGCCTTCTTTGGATTTGTGCTTTCATACTTTTGATCCCCATCCATTCAATGTTTGATGTGCCCTAAATCGCATCGGCAATGTGCAATTTAATCTGCCACCCAAAGGGAGCACTCAGTCACTGAGATGCGTCATGAAATCCAGACTAATACAGGAGGAGTGTATTTAGGCTTTTTATTCTTATGACTCAGATCTCATAGGGTTGAAATAATCCTGCTCAGAGGGAATATGAGCCGATCTACTGTACGTTCAGTGTAATTTCTTTTTCCCATTATAAGGCTTCTGGGAAATACAAATGGAAGACCGTACCTTTCGGTAGTAACAAATAAAAGGCACCATGCCACCACTGTGCTCGATATTACACAGGTCCTATGGTGGGGGGGAAGTTAATAACCAAGTGTTCAGGCAGGGAAGGCGGTCAAACTAGCATTAGTCATACAGTGAAATTGTTTTGACTTACAAGAGGTAAAGTTTTATAGCTACCTTCGTTCCCCACCTTAAATTAGACTGTACGCTTCACCCTATGTGACCTGCACCAGATAACAGACTCATCTGTTGGTTGTAATGTAGAGAAACATGTTGCAACAGGGTAAACTATGCGTTTCTGTTCTAAAAAATAAGGGACTTGTGCATGTTCAGGTTCCACATGCATATATTGAAAAGTCACTCACACACACTAGAAGAGAGAAATCTACTCGACTGGCATCAGGAGAAACGAGAAGAAATCACAGAGGATAAATGTCAGCGTCGTCACACAAAATATCACTGATGAGGTAAAAACTGCAGGTCCAATAAAAAGTACAAGGTGCTGCCCCCTTTGCAAGGTAGGAAACATGAGACATCTGCCGACACTAATCTAACACTTCCGCATAGATACAACTCTGATTTAGGCTGGTTTAAGCAGAATTACACTACCCACGACAAGATGGATCACAAGATTTTAACTCTTTGTTAGCATAGCTGTACAAGCATTTTTCATATGAATTTTCTATCCATCACTTTTTTTTTGAGGTACACCACTTCTCTCCCTAGTGTCATTTGGCTCTGGATGACAAAGAAGCCAACGTTGATTGTTTACGAGTGAATTCTGAATTCATTCATTCACAGTGGCAAATATGGCGATATCCTAACCTCTCACAACAATCTCTGCACCATGGCAACCTTGAGCTATGTGCTACCTCAATTGATTTGTGTGCTTCTCGACACCCAAAGATGTCCGTGAGACCAAAATTAGCTTTTTTTTTTGTTTTGTTATTCAAGCAATCCAACCAAGTAGCATAACTCTACAGGTGATGCAACTTATCAGGTACTGCCAGGTATCATTTCCTTTTTTTTTTTTTCAGCTTTTAAGGCAAAAGGCTCAACAGTGGATCAGAGAGTTGAATTGAAATTTGCCATTTACTTCAAGTAAGAACCGAGACATCCATTGAGGCAAATCAATTCTATACTGGATACACCATGCTTCTTTTTTTTTGGACATCAAAAATGTTTGTTTTTTTCTGGTAACACACATTATAAACCACCTTGTTTAACACACACACAACCTAGGGATTGCTTTGCCAATACCAAAGGGACTAACTCTATTCTGCAAAAATGTCCAATTTTACAATAGACTTCTACCAACACCTAATTTTAACAGAATACTTGCATTTAAGTACTAATATCCCATGCAAATATTTATATAGTGTTTCTTTGACTAATAGAATTGGTGAAAAGACATGCAGCGCCGAACACAAAATTGTAATAATCCTGCCTACTTCTGAATAAGTTACTGACCAAGTACGTATGATTTATGTCTAAAGGCAAATAAAGGTTTCTATGGCACTAAATGGGTGTAGCTTAGGTGCATTTCTGTCAAATATAGGCTATTTGCGAGTATGTGTGATCATATCTACTGTAGACCTTTTTGTCCCTCTTGTTTTACTGTACTGTAAGGCAATCTCAATGGAATGGATGAACATGAATGTTAAATTCATCTGAACTCTTGTCCTCCGTTTACCTTATAGGCTACACTCCACACAAATATTCATGTATAGAGAAAGAAGAGTGATATTACACAACAGCAGGCCTTTACTCCGACAAAAAGAGAAAGAAAAAACCCTATCCAGACCCTCAAATGCAGGAAGACTACTACACATACTGTTATAATATGTAGAGAATTAGGTTATTACATGCTACCTGTATAATCATATCTACGCAAGACAAATGAAGAGCAACAGTTTAAAGTCGGGAGAAAGCAAATTGTCCTGCTCTAAACTGACCCTACATTCATTTCAGTCAGAAAAATTCATGGCTCAGATTTGATGGTCAGACTGTAAACTGCTTGAACATATGCATAAATCCATTGCTGCTTTACTAAAGAGGATTCCCCCCTCTCTCTCTCTCTCTCTCTCTCTCTCCACACGTTTTGGCAAACAGGCCATATTTGTGACCAAAGATTATAACATCTAACCCGCATTGAAAATCTTCCATTGGCATTTATGCTATGATTTCGTGAATTGGCCTAAATGGATGGCAGTGCAATATTTGTGCTGCACACTGTTACACACACTCTCTATTGCTACAATTGGACCTTTCATTGCTTTTCCGTTTCTGACACTAGATATATAATGTATATGCTCCACTTGTTCAACCGTTATACTATATCAAAATTGTGATCTAGCTCCATGCACAATCACTCAGTTATCACTGGTACACACACGAAATAAAAAAAGAAGAGCATGTATAAGAATACTGTGATACAACAAAAGGATTCAGTTGCAACTTGTACAGTTGCCGGGGCATTGGCTCCATTAACTGGTCGGTTAAGGACATTACAAGAGAGAGAAAAAAAACATCCCTGCCCGAGCAGACAGCACCTACAGATGGTAGAGAGAGTATGTAGAGTATTTTGAGGAGCCTGCCTGAGGTGTACTGACTTTAAGTGACTTAGGCCAGAGTCTGTTATTAACAGTAGGCTGGGTAATGTAACCTTGTCACTTTTTTGGGGGCTGTTTGCCCAGAAAGAGTTAACACAAAGAAAGTCAGTGGGCAGTGGACACTGTCCCGAAGTACTTCGAGACACTTTTTTTTTTTTTTTTTTTAAATAATGCATTGTTAGAGTACAATTTTGTTGCAGCCTTTGCTTGTCTTTTGCAACCCTTTCCTTCCTGTATTCAGCAGCAACACACATGCATGTAAACATAAGTACATACATTAACATCTGCTCTATTTTGCACACTTAGAACCTGAATGTACTAAAGTGCGTGCTTGACTATCTAATTAAGTGCTGTGGGATTAGGGTTAAAAAGGAATTAAATTATGGAACATCCCACCAAAATAAATGTCGACATAATCGTCGTGCTGAGATCTGATTGGATTAATAAATTCTGCCCGCTGCTTCAGCCACAGATCCTGAGATTACAAATTATTATGTACCTATCGCTAATATTCGAAACTAATGCAAGTGCTCTCCTGCAAATTAGAAATCGATCAAGAGAACAAAGAGGCTGTGGGCTCACCAATTAGTTCCATTTCAAGTTATTGAGGTCAATTGAAATGCCAACTCTGAATCTACGACACCAACTCTGAAATGGACTCGATGTCAGCTTTAGTAAATCAAGTAGAGACTTTTCTGCAGGGGGATTTAACAACATAAGCCTCGTCTAGGTCCTCATCTCTCCAGTCAACTAATGTGTGCAATTGTGCCACTTCATTACCAGTGGATATGAAGTTCTCACACCATTGAAAACAATCTGACTCAGTGTAATTTAACCACCAGCAGATGGTCTAAAAAAAAAATAAAAAATAGCATAGATATAACATCTAAAAGTCACAAACAGCTCTAGTGGTCCGATACAATCATCTTTAGTATGCTTAGTACCAGAAATGGGATGAGGAGACGACAAAATGAACACCAAAAAAAAAGCACATATTTGGATTTCTGCTATTCCTGAACTCTAAACAACAGGTATTGGCCTAAGCAAAGATCCCTCTCCTTTTTTTCCTCTTAGCCCTACTCGCTTCTCTACAGGGATGTCGACTCCCTACTTATTGATAACGCCAGGACATACGAATATATGCCGGGCGATTTGTTTTCCACTGCGGTGCAACTGTGTTTCAATGCCGTTGCGATCAAATGGGTGGAAAAGACTCGGTCAGTCTCAGGGCTCGTCGTACTCTGCCATTACGCAATCCAACTGAAATGATGTGTTACGGAAGGCATGGGTCAAAAGGCATTTCATGAGATGCCATAAAGGCAATCCAGTGCATTTGTGTTGACACTGACAGTAAAATGCCCGGCACACACAGAGCCATTCGTTTAGTCTTTAGGTAAATTTTTCATGAAATTATAAAAAGAAAAACAAAAAAAAAAACTCAAACACATTCCAGGGAAACAAAAGCCCTTGTGACAGTGATTGTCTATTCAATAACATTAAACAAAAAAAAGGCCAAAAAGAAAATATTGCTTGAAAACTGCCCAATAAAAACAGCAGACAAATACTCTATATCTGTTCAAATTGATCACCGAGAAGTTGAGATATGAGCTATCAAGATGTTTAAGACTAGTTCACCAGCTCAGAGAGAATTCTCCTTTAGTGAGAGCTTGTTAGAAACACAATGCTGATGACCGGTTCAACTTCAGAAAAAAACCAAAAACCAAAACGTCATGAGTGCCTAAAAAACCAAAACTGATCGCTCTCTCTTTTCGATCGTTAGGCCGTTCTAATTCTGAAATCTGTTGTTTCCAAAAAACACTGTTAAAAGAGATGGGAAATAAATTGAAATGGCTTGTTCATTTATGTGCTCAGATATATGATGCTTTGATGAGGTGTTGTTGGCAGATATTACTAGTAAAGCCTTCATCTAGAAATAAACAAGGCCTCAGTCAGTCACTATCCTACAGTAGTTCTCCAGTCCTACAAAAAGAGAACGTTAGGCCTACGGACCCTGGGTGAAGATGAAGCAGCTGCTAAACGAGTTGACGAGGTATATCAAGATCTATTGTCTTTCTCTATACAGTACAGTTCATCTCAAATAAATAATTTATAGCCATAATAGTGTTGATCAACTTTGGTCATAAGTTATATGCTTAGAAACATTCTAGCTTAACAAACACTTATTTAGCATCTTTAAAACATGAAGTCAGCATTAAGAACAAATCGATGTTACAAACGCTGACCCGAGCACGGACCTCCTTTGAAAGGAGACGTGCCAATGTATTCAGCAGCATTACCAAATTATCTTAAAATGCCAAACAATTCTAGGCCGTACGTTTAAAGTACTCTATGGAATTCTTTGTGACCCTTTTCCAAATTTTCGGATTGTACTGTAGTACACAAGCATTGCACTCTTAAGCAACAAAAATTTAGATTTTTCCCTTGTGTGGTTCCTTCATAAAAATCTAAGCTAACGCACAATTAAAAACAAAAAAAAGAAAAGAAAGAAAAAAGTAATCAAAAAACAAACAAAAACTCTTTGATCACTCTTTTGGGAAGGCTGTATGTTCCTCTACAAGGTCACCACGACTGATTAAACATGATATGACTTTATACTGAATGATATGACGAGAAAGACAGTCGAGGATACAGAGATTTCATGCTCTTAGATGTCGGTTATATAAGTATGTCATCATGGTTTTAAAGGGTTAAATGATTTCGAGATGGCCAGATTGCTAGTGTTTGTTTTGGATGCCACGCTTCATCCGAGTGACCTTGTAGAGCAAGCCGCCTCTAAGTATTAAGCACTACCAGGAGATGGAGGAATGGGATCTAATTGCATATTAGGTTTGACTGCACCTCAAGAGAAGACCAAACACTCACGCACACACAGACACACAAACACATACATACACAGAACAGACATGTGGGTGGGTGCTCTCCTGGTCCTCTGGGCCATGTTAAAGGGAGTCCCTCCCCCCCTCTGGTGGTGATGATGGTGATAGCAGCTGACTGAGGGGGGCACGTGACCTCACTCAGACAGACACCCGTCCAGGCCAACCGGTGCGCCGTGACGGTCTTTGACGTAGCCGTTGTGGAGGCCGTTGCTCGGCAGGGGGGCGCAGGTGGCGGTGATGCCGCAGTGCTTCAGCAAGTTGAGACCCGGGGAGGGGGAGACGGTGGGGGAGGAGCAGGAGCAGGAGGAAGGGTCCCGCTGGGGGAAAGGCTTCATGGTAGAGAGGATCAGAGCCAGGCAGTCAGCCACATCCTTGTTGGGAGCGCAGGCCAGAGCTGGGGTGTGGCCTGGTCGACAAATAAACGTCCTTTTAGTGCACACACACAGCTTCAACATCTCATTTACATAACATGCTTTTAAAGCTGCTCCAAGGAATACTTTTATATTGACCGTAAATAACAGATCTTTAAATAAGATGACACTCATACACACACCCAGAGAGTATTAACCCCTGATTCTGCAGATTCTGTAGCGTAGTTTTTCTCACTATTCTCATCCTCATAAACGTCCTGTTCAGCACTTAATGCCAAGCAGACACAGTTAGCAACGAGCTGGTGAACATAGTGGAGCAAAACCAACAGATGTTTCCTCAAGGAAGTGGTGAGGACGTTCAGCCACCCAACGTCAAACTCTTTTATTAGCCGACTTTATTCTCACGTTTCACCTGCAAGTTTTAATGCCTTTGTTACTGATCTGTGAGGTGAAAACATCAGCTGTCTGTGTCCTGGGCAGAGTTCAATAACAAAGTCCGAGCACACCATGAAGCTTATAAAGTTTACAACCTGCGGTGCGGTTACTCATGCACTGCTTTGTGTACAAGGATGCAGCTATAAAAAAATATGGCTCAAAATAAGTCACTGATTTCTCACATACTTGAACAAAGGTGATGATTTGTCAGTGGAGTGTTTCCAGCTTCAATGGAGATTTTTTAATATTTATCTTATTTACCTTAAATAAAGCTTTAACATCCTGATAATCTCAAAGATTTAAATTTAAATAAATGTCTGTTTAGTCTCTATCTATCGCTGAATGAGGTAACACAATGGTGATTGAGCCTATGGCCCACTGATGAAAGCCTTTGCATTTGCAGTATTACAGACTGGGTGTCTGTGGCGACTTATACGGAAATAATCACAAGCAGCGCCCAGTTAGTGACGCGTTTTCCATCAGCCAGCAGTGGTTGGTCTGCCAGAGAGGGTAGGCGGAGCTAAGTGGCTGCTTTTCCCGTCTCTGCAAGTGTTGCGAGTAAACAGTAATCTACTATGGCTGAACAAACAAAGAAAAGATAACTACAGATACAACTTCAACAAGAAGTGAGAATCCAAAGAAAAAGAAACAAACTCGATGCTCAGATGAAGACGAAGGAAAATCAAGAGTTACAACTGGAGCCAACCGTGGACGTCACACATGCAACACTGTCTGGATATCTAGAAGTGTGCTCCTGCAATTACCGTTTATCGCCATAGGTTCCACTAAAGAGAACGAAACTGAAATCTTCGAGATTACAACTTTAAGAGTCAGCTACTAAACAGCATCACACTGAAAAGCTCCATGTGCAGAACATCAAACTTAAAACAGAAGAACTTTGATACTAACAAACTAGTTGAGCTGAAATGGCAAACAAAGCATCGTAAGGCCTCACCTTCCTCATCCACAGCCAGCACAGTGGCTCCTCTACTCAGCAGTGCCTGCACCACCGTAGCCAGGCCATTACGTGCTGCAAGATGGAGGGGCCTGCAGGACAACAAG
Organism: Semicossyphus pulcher; assembly: GCF_022749685.1. Taxonomy (NCBI): domain Eukaryota; kingdom Metazoa; phylum Chordata; class Actinopteri; order Labriformes; family Labridae; genus Semicossyphus; species Semicossyphus pulcher. The sequence goes on from NW_027211637.1 coordinate 26,208,866, forward strand.
AGAGAGGGTGAGATGTGGCTGAACACGATACGATCAGTGAAATAGTTTGTTGTCCTTATATAAGATAATGTGAAGAATATCTCAAGACAATCGGCAACAAAGTGCTCTATAGAAACAAACTCTTTGCTCTCTTTTTTTTTGCTTCTCTTTGTTGACTTAAAAATGTGAATAGATTCTCACATTTGCAGAGCACTGTTGGTGGCGTTTATGAGTGTCGGGCTGTGGATCTCTCCCAGAATCAGCAGGGCACACATCTCATGAGCCTGAGGGACAGAGCGAAAAGAGAGTGAATAAATAGCTCATTACATTTGGATGTTTATTAAAGAGGAACTGTACTTGCTTAAGTGCTCTCATTCCTGGTGGTGTTATTGCTCCACACGACACAGTGGAGCTTTGTGTTTATGATGAGGTGAATAATTGCCGTGTTTACCTTGCTGCAGGCCAGGTGCAGGGCAGTGTTCTTGTTCTCATCCAGCAGTGTCAGGTCAGCCTTGGCCCGGTGAAGGAGGATGGCTGGAAGACACAAAGACGTTTATTTTCTGAAACAACAGACGCCCTCATCTGACAATTACTGTGAAAGGAGAGGAACAACAGATCTATTCAAACAGCTTTGTACTGAATCACACAACAGTGTCAGATCAGAGACTTACCCACGGTGCCGCTGTGTCCCTTGTCAGCAGCTACCATCAGAGCAGAGCGTCCACTTGTGTCCACTGTATTGATCTCTGCCCCGTGGCGAAGCACCAGCTGAAGTCCTGCGACATCCTCGGCAAACGCAGCAGCATGCAGTGGGGTCCTACAGGCACAGACAGAGACGGTCCAAACACTTTGAGATCTGGGTAACAGCTTCAGGCTCCAAGTACAAAGCTTATCAATTATTTGATATGAGGAAAGAAGGAAGGTAACAAGAAGAGCTCTACAATGATGAGAAACACAGAAGAAGCTTTTTCTTCATGACCCAAGTTGCATGTTGTTTCCATGTTCAGCCTTTTGTTCTGCAGCCTCACCTTCCTTTGGCATCTCTGGTGTTAATCATGTGGACCCCAGCAGATTCCAGCAGCCTCTCTGCAGCACCGCTGTGGCCATTCATCCTACGGAAAAGACGGCAGAGTAAACATTATTTTCAAAGACAACCTTTTCAAAACCCTTTTTCAAGGTCCAATAACACAATTTTAATCACCATTCACAAGTAAACAAACAGCAATTTTCTATGTCTTTTGATTATTCCACAATAAAAATAATCGTTAACTGTGGTCCTATAACAAATTAAAATGAGCTCCAACTCGTCTACAAAAGCAAATACATGCTTTGACAATAATAAATTATTCATAATTCTCTCTCTAAATATAATTTTCTGTAGTTAAAGTCAAGGATACTTGAGGCACAGTTTCCCCATTATACTTAAATCTGAATATTTCCTGGACGACTGCTTTAAAAGCTATTAGATGGCTCTTGAACTGGAGTTAAAGCATGAATGAAAACTGAACTGATTTTTCTATATAAAAAGGTATAAGATAAAATCCACACTCACAGCTATAGAAAATAGTTTTGTCACATTAGGTCAAGGGTTACCGACAGAAGATACTCTATTACTCTTTGATCTGACCCTATAAACTGCTGAGTTTTGACACAGTCCGACACAAGACAAGAGCATATGCCATGTTAAAGGGGACATATTTTAGCTATGCAATCAACATTCTATTATTCTGATGTGTTTTTGAATCACGTTGGTAAATTTAGTTTCGTGTTAAAATTGTAAACATATTTAAATTTATTTTTTGGAGCCTGTCCTTCCTCCTGAAACAAACAAGCCGCTTTGCCATTCAAAGGTTAAACCTCAGCCACGATTGGCTGACAGTATTTGGAGTGATAGTGTAGCCCCTCTCCCACATGTGCGATCCCACGTGGGGGAGTGGCCGCAGTGACTCCAAAGCTGAAAACATAAAAACATGGCTGCTCTAGGATTGGTTATTCTGCCTTATATGTACGAGCCAGAATCGCCAGGAGGTAAGTAATGGTATTGGTAAGTTGAAATCTTGACTTGACTACAAGTGCAAGAAGGCAGCCTGAGGTGAGTGATGGTGAGCGACGATTGGTCGAGTTCAGCCGAAGCAAGGTTCTATGTAGAAACCTGCAGCTGTTCTGAACGGCTCATTTTAGAGGCGACCTTTTTAAAAATGTAATTATGGAAAAACACTGAATTATGCAGTTTTCACTGTGAACAATAAACACCCCAACATGTGAAACCCATGAGCAATATGAGAACATCCATTTAAAAGATATGGCCCCTTTAATACTCACAGAGCACAGTGCAGGGGGGTGAAAGGGTTTCCCTCTTCATGGATAAATGTTTTGAATTCAAGTAAAACCTCCAAACAGTCTTCATGCCCTGAAAAGGTACACAACGTTACAGACGACAGATGTTACAGTGACTAATGGCAGATTTAAGGATCGGCCATTTCCAGTCAATCAAACTGTGCAAACCTTTGTAAGCAGCCCAGTGTAATGGGGTGTATTGTTTGTTGTCCAGCAGTTTATCTTGTGGGTCTGTTGCCATGGCGGCCTGCACCAGACTGGCCAGGATCTCCGTGTGGCCTCTGGATGCAGCATAGTGCAGCGGTGTCCTACCCTGGATGTCCCGACACAGTGCAGAAGCTTTGTGCTCCAGCAGGGCTGTCACACAGTCGTCATGGCCCAACACCGCCTGGACAAAGAGCAGCAAATCTCATTTTAGAAGCAGGCAAATTACTTGGAGAGGGGACTATATTATCTAAACTTATAATACACTGGGCTGTCTATTACATAAGTTAGATGTATTGATGTGTTGACTTAATCTGTAATAATTAACATTTGCAACCATCAACTAGTGAATGTCAGGTCTGAAACTGAAGCCAAGTGTCTTAAACCTGCATTCTTTGTAATAGAGTTAGTCCCCCACAACTCCCTCCAATTCTTTTACACAGTATGCTGACATCACTAAAACGTCTTGTGTGGGTTTTTGCGGCGTGCCTGATGCTTTGCTTCAGTCTGCAGCCACATGCAGCGTTTGTGACCTACCCCTCTGTGCAAAGATGTGCTGCTCCTCTTGTCCTTGGCATCTGGCAAGGCATCCTTCTCCAACAGGTAGTGGACACAGTCAGTGTGACCTCCCTGAACAGCGAGCATCAGAGGGGTCCTGAAGGGGACAGAAGTGACGACGCGTTTTTTTAAATGCATGCTCACAGGTCAAAATAGCTTCAGACAATAACTTTGTGAAAGCTTATTGATAAAACTGCAGACTTGATTTTTAAACAAAACAACTCACTGGCCAAATTTGTCTGCAACGTTGGTGAGATCCCCCTCCTCTCCATAATCAATCATCATGCGCAGGCAGTCTGAGTGACCGTTGGCAGCTGGAGGAGACAGAAACAAGAGAGAGAGAACTTTAAATAAAAGTATTACTATTCTCTACAACACAAAATCTATTCAGGGAGATAAGTGTGATGCCCTGAAAGCTGAGAGCAGTATACCTGCAACATGAATTGGTGTCCACATGAGGCGGTTGTCATTGAGGAGACAGGAGGCCCCCTGTGCCAAGAGCACCTCCACACAGCGGGCGAAGCCTTTCTGGGCAGCCAGGTAGAGCACAGAACGTCCTGCGGCATCCTGCATGTCCACGTAGGCTGCAGTCTCCGTCAGCACACGCAGCGCCTGCCAGTGGCCTTTATCAGCCTGAAGAAGCAGAGGCGAACAGTCACAACTTCAGTCAACTTATACGTCTTTCCCACCAGAATTAGCGCACTGACGCAGGTTTTTTAGACCCGGGAAGACCCGCTTATAGATCCGATTGTCTCTGTTCCCATTGCCAGTGGAGTATACTCCTGTCGGTCTCATTTCTGCTGCGTCACCGTCTGACGTCACAAACGCACCAGAAACAGGGTTAGTACAGCGGTTAGGTCTTTAATGTATCTGTTACTCATTCAGTCTGTTTATCAAACTCAGCGCCGACAAATTTGGAACGATGTTCGAGCGCTGCTTGGATGGAGACGGGCAGAATTTGTAGCTGAGATGACAAGGAGTCGCAGAAGTTACATAGCATCATGACGCAAAGGGGGCGGGTCTACTGCAGAGTCATTTGACCCGGGTCTGAATGCCGATTGTAACCTTTCCCACTAAGCAAAAAAGCCGAGTGTTAGCGGGTTTTTTGACCAGTGGGAAAGCAGCTTTAGCTGATGCTGAGACGTGGCCAAATGTTAGACTTACAGCAAGGTGCAGTGGACTGACTGGAATACTGCTTTCTATGTCTCCAAGTGCATTAAAGGACATCTCCAGGAGCTAAAAAAAAACACAAAGAAAAGGTGGATTTAAATAATTCACAGAGGAAAGAATTAAAACTTAACATGCTGCAAATATCAGCGTCGATGAAAATCTATTCCTGGACATTTTTTATCCTGCACAGCCTGCAAATTTGAGCTAAACACTTAGTTACTTCTGGAAACATATTTCTCTCAGCTCTAGCACAGATCTAATAAAGGTGTCGACCTTAGCACATGCAGGTATGCGTGTATAGTGTGACATTTGCAACACGACTGATTTATGCATGTGAAATGTTAAATTGCGACTAAAAATAACCTGTGAATACAAATACTTTAACTCACCAACTCCAGGTTCTGTTTGTTGCCATGGTAAGCTGCATAGTGAACAGCACTGTAACCCTTTGAGTTCACCATCGACGGATCAGCACCGTTGTCCAAGAGATGCTCCAAGCAGCTGATGACAAAATGGAAAAAAGCTGAATTTAATTAAAGTCTGCAAATGTTTTCTATAAAAAAACTTGGCGAGCATTCGTCACATTTGGAAATGTCAGATGCAGAAGAGGAAAGAAGAGAAAACTCACAAGTACGACTCCTTCGCTTCGTCCTCATCGTTCTGATGGTTCCCAGAAAAATGACGATCAACTCTGACAAAGATCAAGAAATACTTTTGATTAAAACACTCTTAAAAGGACCTCTACAACTTGTTTAGATATTTACATCTAAGAATAGCTGCTGCTCAAAAGTAAGTTTGATTAAACTATGGACCCAAATATTAAATACCGCTGCTTAAAAATAAACGGTAAACTGCTTCAACTGAATAAGAGAATGAGAGAGAGAACGAAAAGCAGAGACAGAAAGTTGTTTTTGTTCACCAACTGGTTTCACCAGTCGACTCTTGAACAACAGCTGACTCTCTGCCAGACTTGAACAGAATTTGAAGGCTTCTGTTACTTCAGGGAAAAAAAACACAGAACGAGACGGACGAGTTCCACCAACCTGCTGAAGGCTTGGGAGGCGGCAGAGTAGTGCAGGGGAGTGCAGCCTGTCTGGTCAGGCTCGTTGACCTCAGCGCCAGCGCTCACCAGGGTCACAGTGCACTGGTACCTCCCATTAGCAGCCGCATAGTGCAACGGGGTCCTACGGATTGGATGCAAGGAGAGAAAGTGGGTCATACCACAGAGAAGCACTGTAGTTTAAAATCCACAGACATGTAAGAATGAGGGGAAACTCACCTTCCCATTATGTCCCTCTTATTCAAGTCGGTACCACTACTTAAGAGCAAGTTCAGACATTCAACATTTCTGTAAAGGGAAGATGATCACAGGGAAGAAATTAAGTTGGAGTTGCACACGACACGTGATACATTTTTAAAGTTACAGTGACAAAGCAGAGTGTGCACGTTACCCTCCAGAGGCAGCAGCGTGTAGACAGGTCCTCCCAAAGTTGTCAGGGGTGTTTATGTCAAACCCAGCCGATAGCACGTGCTCCTTACTCATGGATGAAACTATACTATACAGCTGACCTGCAGGGAAATGAAGAAACAGCTGGCTGTAACGGCTATGTCCATGTGTGTATGAACATAGATAGAGATAGAGTGCACAGATGTGTAAAACTAAGACAAACCTGAGGAGAGTAACTTGCGACAACAGTCTGAAAACCCGTACAGCACAGCTAAGTGCAAGGGGAACATTCCATGGATCCCACGTCTGAAAACACAGAACAGACACAGAACAGACCGTTAGAAACCAAACAGGCTGTGTTAGAAATGTGACCCCATTTAAACGCGACAGTCTCACAGCGTTAGATGTATAAATTAAAGCCGGCGCTTCACAGTGTTTTACAACCTCAATTACATTTATCACTAATACCACTTAAGGCCTTTCAGATACCTGGCCGTGTCTGCTCCGTTGGTCATCAGAGTGCTGATCAGCAGTTCATGGCCGTACTTAGCAGCAACGTGGAGAGGAGTATTGCCATACTTATCCACACAATCAATTTCCCCACCTGACAGGAAGAAGGAGGGAAATCAAAAAGCACCGTTAGGAGGAGAGTAAAACCTGCACGATCGTTTCGAACAAATCAGTCAGACGTCTTTACCATTTTGGATGAGGATCTGAGAGCGTGTGAAGCGTCCATGAATGGCTGCCATGTGCAGGGGGCTCTTCCCTTCTTTGCTCTGTGGAGGAGGGAAAACAGAATATTGACAAATTGAAAAGTCAGAAAGTTGCTACAACCTCAGTGGACGAGGCGGGTCTGACAAATCTTCACTTCCAACCTCCAATTATGGCTAAGGCGTCTGCATTTTCTACTCAGTGTTTCTGAAGGTTTAAGCAGCAAAAAAGTATTTTAAACTCTGCTATTAACTCACAATAAAAAACATCTGAAGTGATTTATCTCACTTAAAACTGCATCAACTTAAACTACAAGGCAAAATGCCTCTCTTGCTCTGACAATTTTTTTTCTGTGACAACAGAAGAAGAAGGTGATTCTGAGCTATAAATTAGGGATGCACGATATTGCCGGCACGTAATCGGTGTCTCCAGATTATGGCTTGAAAATGACATATCAGCATCGGCAGAAAGGTTATTTTTCTGCCGATATTGTCTGCCGATAAAACAACACTTTAATTCTGCCTAAATGCTCGATGATTCCTTTAAGAAGCTTGATGTAATGCTACAACATTAACTTGGCAGTTTTTGGCTACTGCAATAAGAGCAGACATGATATCAATTCCACTACAGGGGAGACAGTTAGGTGGAAAAAAACATGTGCCTAATATATCGGTATTGAAATCGACAGATATCAATATCAGCAAAATATCCAATATCATGCATCCCTACTATCAATAGATGAATGATCTAAAACATGTGCATATTTAGACCGATCAGGTAATTGTTTCTCTCACACACACACTCTTTTCACACAAACTACAGCCTTTAACACCAGTCATTTAATGTACTGGGTCTAGTCTGTTTGTGAGTGTTTCTGTGTTTCTCTTTGTAAAGCGACCTTGGGTCCCATGAAAGGCGCTATAAAAATTAAAGTTATTATTATTACCATTATTATTATTAGAGCTGCATGATTTTGACATATATAATTATTGCTTTATGATACAACAACGTGGGATATCAGGCATTTAAGGCCACAACAACCACAGAAAAAGCCCTTTACATCCTGGAGGGGCTGAACTACCACAGCTCAAATCCTCTTTTCATTTAATCTCTAATTTGAAGTCTAATTAAAATGTAAATATGTCTAAAGACATTTATCTTTGATGATGGCATAAGTACACAAAAACACTGACTGTTACTCTTCGGCTTCAAAAAGAGAAGGGGATGAATATTGGGAGAAATGGGATTGCTATAACCATAAAGGCTCCTGTGTGTCTGAATACCTTTATGTACACTGTGTACTCTGCTTATTTTATTTAACTATGTGTTCCATGGATCATACTGTAATGTTCTAGTCCGCTCAATTGTCCTATGTTTGTATAAAACAAACAAAAAAATAAAAGTATTAAAAAAATAAAGTGCACAACCACATCTGCACTTTCAAGGGAAATTATATAACAAACATTTAAAAATCACTAATTTAAATGAATACTAACAACGGGAACAAATAAGGTACATTAAAAAGTTAAACTGAACAGATATTTAATGAGACTCTTCAGTTCTTCTCCTACCTGCTGGTTGACATCTGCCCCATTGTTGACCAGCAACTCCAGACAGAGGGCACCGTTGGTGGAGACGGCGGCCAGGTGCAGAGGGGTGTAGCCGCACTTGTTGGGCTGGTTGACATTAGCTCCGTGGTTCACAAGCTCGGTAGCCACAGCCTCCTGCCCCATGTAGCAAGCCACGTGGAGCGGAGTGTTTCCAAAGCCATTGGGCTCGTCAATCTGACAGGAAAACACAAACAGGACACGAGATCAGACCGGGCCTGAAAGCTGCTGGACATGAAGTGTCAGATTTCAGCTGCATGATTACAAAGAGATGTTGGTTACACACTGTGACGTTAAACAGATAATAGGGCAGCTTCATTTGGCTAGTTTAAAAATCAATGTTCAGAAAAATCCATCACTCACCTCTGCCCCCATCCGCAGTAGGTACTTTACAATTTCGATGTGACCACTGGCAGCAGCAGCATGAAGAGGTGTGTAGCCTTGCTTATCCTTGCAGCTCTTGTCTGCACTGCGGGACACCAGCAACTTTACAACCTCTGAATGCCCTATGGGGAACAAAAAAAGACCAAAGAGTTCAGTATAAATTCTAGGATGAATTCTATTTGACAGATTCAAAGCAATAATACGCATAGATTAAGTAACTGACACAAAATAAGTTCATTCAGTGATTTTAGTGACTTTTACCCGACTTTGGCACAAGGTCTTGGCCATGCTATTGCTCCTCATCCGGGTTAAACTTGCCACAAACAATAGGAGCTTTAATTGCTATTTGACAATGAAAATTTGTGCTGAGCAGAATTGGCAGGAAAGTGAAACCTGCTTACCCAAGTAAGCAGCACAATGGATAGGCTGTCTCTCTTTCTTATCGATGGCACTCAGGTTGGCCCCTTTGTTCAGCAGCAGCTTCACCATCTGGAAGACGAACAAGTAATATTTTAGAGGATCCACTGCAGTGAGGTTGTCTTTACTTTGGAAAATCCTCAAAATAGGGATGCAAATAATTTGCACTTACCTCCTGGAACCCGCTCTGAGCTGCGTGGTGCAGGGCAGTTCTGCCGGTGCGATCTGCCATGTTCAGGTTGCTCAGCTGGGTCAGCAGGGCCTCTGCGCAGCGCGTGGCACGGTTGGCAGTAGCCACATGCAGTGGTGTCTGCCAGAACTTGTCTCGTGCGTTTGCCTCTGCTCCGCGCCTTAGCAGCAGACCCACTGCCCTCTGGGAAAAGCAGAAGCAAGCACAAGAGCTTAAAGCGTGTATCATATCTGTGGCGTGCTGCATTTTCTTCAGTCAGCATAATTTTGTTAGTACATAAATCCAAATGAGGGCTACTATCACTGCGGGTTAAAACGGAACAGAATTAGTGGATGAAGTGGTCTGGCAGAGATAATTAGACTTTTTTTAAATGGAAAAAGGAAATGAGTTCATTGCTTACTTCATTCCTGGAAGCAGCCGCCCTGTGCAACGGGGTCAACCATACATGGTCTTTAGCATTTACAGTGGCACCTGCCAGAGGAAAAATACAACATCAACCATTTAAAAAGAGGTCACAATGATGCACAGCAGCACAGTGAACAAACAGTGAGGGAGAACTGTGTTGAAGTGGCGACAAAGGATAAAATATGCAGTAACTTTGCCTGGATCAGGAGAATAAACACAAATATCTGTAATACTAACTCACCTGATTCAATGAGGAGGTCCATTATATGGACGTCACCCACACAGGCAGCAGCATGAAGTGGCGTACGGCGCTCTTGGTCCTGTGGGACAAACTTATCATCAATCATGAAGACTGTGACGTTTAATATTCATGTTTAACTTAGCTCTGGGCAATGTGACAATATATGTAGCTAAAACAATATGAAAATGTCTATCATGTGTTTTTTTATGTCACAAAACCAGCGGCTGAACTGCTTTACGTCATTTTGACAACGCTTTACCTTCTAATCCTTGAACGTGGGAGTGAACCTGGAGCAAACCATAGAGGCAAGCGCTGTTTTTTTTAACATCATTAACGTGCAGAAAAGGGCTCAGTCAAGCGAAAACGGAAACTCAGTACTTTTTATTTGTCAAGTATTTAATGCACACTAGTGTTGGGAATTACAGCTTTTTGAATGGAGCCATAAGATCCGAGGTGAGAGAGTGGTCGGACTCACGAACATGCCTGCACTATATTCTCCCGTGTCAACACACGCATACTTAAAATTAAGAACCTGATCTTTCACCAACGTCACAACACTGATTCACACAAAATTGTCCAAAAATAGGTTTCACCATGTGGTGATTTCATATGGGCTAATTATGTCTTAAATTACCAGTAAACATGCTATATTGTGATATATATCGTTATGAAGATGTAAAAAAATCGTATATCGTGATATAGGATTTTGGCCATATCGCCCAGCCACGGAGCTCATGTCCTAAATCACGAACCTGTTATGCATTGCAAGATAATGTGCATCATACATACCAGTGCATTGACATCCTCCTTTTTGTGCAATAATAGTTGAACTTCTTCAGCATTACGGTTGAAGATGGCCTGGACCAGAGGAGGCTGCAAAACAGAAACACCAACTGAGTTATCGCAACGATAGAGCTGCAGAAAAATACGTTAACGTTGATCCGGCGGTTCGGATATGTGCATCACACCATGATTTTACTGATTAAGAGTTATTTTTAAATATTTCACTTAGCTTTTCAGTAAAATTACTAAATGCACAATGATGATGTTAGATGTTGCATTTAGTGCGTTGATTTAAACGTTGAGTAACAGAGGACGATTTTGGTTGCCTTCCAGCAAATACACAGATCCCTGGCTGAGGCCTGCAGGCCCTTGTCTCACCACATACGTCAGCTAGCCAAACGGCTCTTGCTAGCTAATTCTGCTCCAGAGCTGGCCCCGACCCAGAGCAGGGCCTACATAAGAGCAGCAACAACGTAAGTGTTAATGTGCGAAGCCGAGCACCGCTAAACACAAGCAACTGTCTCATTATCACTCCGGTATCCGCTAAAATAAATATGCACCAACAATAAACCAAAAATAAAAACGAGTCGTTCTGATAATAAGACGTAGTATGTTGCGCACAAGAGCAAGTCTCTCCCAGCAAATAGACTGCGCCACAGCACGAACACGGAGCGCTTTCTTTCAGCGTACCTGGTCTGCAATGTTGAGTACTCCCATCTCCCAAACTCAGCCAGGACGGAGCTCCTTCATGAGGATAAAACTTCGAGGTATATTGCGGTGCGCTACTGTATCCACTTTTCAGACTACACCCATAGCTGGTTGCAAACAGAAATGCGGTCTTGATCTGTCACTGTTGTTGTCTGTATCCTATGTCTGGTCTGACGATACAGGCTACGACTGTGCTGGTCCGCCTACAGGCGTGGCGGTCTGTTTTCTCCTCCTTGGGGAAAATGGCGCCATCGTGTGGAGGAAAAGTGTGAAGCACTCTGTACTTAGGCTAGTATTTAAAGCCCCTCTGAGGAGTTTTTCCGCTGGTTATAAAACAGTCTATATGACCTACAAAAGCAAACCAGACCATCAGCGAAAAGATTTATTATTTCTATATGTAGTAGTTATTCTTAATGGCTGAAACTGCGGGCAGGGGGTAGGTGTCAGAAGAAGTAATTAACTGCACGCTGCCTTTGTTTACATTTTCCAGGGGAAAAATTTAAAGTGAGTGATACATATGACTGTTAAAGAAAGCAGGATGAGATTTTTTGTTAATAAAAACACCACTTAAGCATTTACGGAGTCAGGACAAAATCAGAGATGAGAGGTACGGCTTTGTCCACAGGGGTCACCAAAACAATACAAACCAAAAGTTCCTCACAGTAGCTTTAAGTATTGGTTTTTAACAAAAATCTCATCCTGCTTTCTTTAACAGTCAAATGTTTCACTCACACTCACTTTAAATATTTGCCCTGGGAAAAGGCAACGCGCAGTTAATTGCTTTGTCTGACACCTACCACCCACCAGAAGTTTCAGGCATTAAAAATAACTAAATAATCAATCTTGTTGCTGAAGGTCTGGTTTGCTTTTTTAGGTCATATAGGATTAATTTCAGTCTCTTTCATAACCATAATCCCATAATATTAAGTGAAACCTTAAAAAAAAAGATTGATGAATGGTATGTAAATTAACTTTAGCAGTTATTAAGCAGAGCTTTTAACGTTTACATTAAAGACCAATTGAGCAACTATCAATTGACATTCTATTTTATAATGTATGCTTCTGGTTGAGTCTCTGTATGATACCTAACATCTTTTCTATCATAGTATTATGGTAGATGTTATTTTTGTAATTTTTTAGTTGGAGAATACCATCTTGATTTAATAAGATCTACTTATTAGCTGTCTTTGGCAGGACTTCAAACTGCATCCCATGGCTTTGTTGTCATGGAGATGGGACTGCATTAATGACGTGTATCTATGTGAAATTGTGTAGCACACAATTCAATTAAACAGTGCCAGTTTTGTAATTAATTAACTTTTTTTTTATTAATAATGCATGAAATACTGTATATATACGGTGAGTTTAACAACCATGTCCTTTGTTATTTAGGTCTTAGTAAAATTCTACTTAAATGAAAAAATAAAATGATGCATGTGATAGTTAATATGATTAAAATACAAAATGCTAAAATAGCAAATAAATACATGGAAATTTGACCACCGTTTCCCTCCAACCCAGTAGAGGGCAGCATTTCACCACAGAGCCGTTTGGTCGAACCGAAGACCAGTGGAGAGAAGAAAGGAACAGTTTGTCCCACCGGCGTTTTATTTAGCAGCAGAAGGTCGTCCGCAGCCTGGTTCTCGTTGACAACACCTGTAAGCCATAACTAGCCAAAATAATTTTATTTTGTTCAAGATTGGCGCAAGAAACACGAAGTGATGTGAGTATTGCTTGAAAAATTGAGGAACGCGGCCGTACGTCGCGTCTTGGTCGTGCTCGTTATGAAACCTTTCTAGCTAACGTAAGCTAACGTTAGCAGTGGACTGTCGTATCAAACGTTAGTTACGTTGACAGCACTAAACGCGTAGGGAGACGCTAAGCTAGTAAAGCGTAGGTAGACAATTAGCCAGCAAATGCTATTTATTCTGGGAAGTCAGAACTGGTTAACGCTACGTGTGAATTAACATCACCGCACTGAAGTAGGGTGTTTGGACAGGACATTGAATCCAACAGCCCGGTCTTTGAGCAGACCCTGGGCTCAGCCTCTCAGACCCAGGACCTCCTCTCTTTGAATTGAGTGGCTGGTTTGATGGCAGCCACGGCCGGTGCCCGAAGGTTACCCATGGGTGTGCGGACATTCAGTGACTTTCTCCAGATTGCCACTGTGGGCTCCCCTCGCTCGTGTCGTACAGCGGTTCCTAGAGGATGCCTGCGACAAAACATCAGGTGAGCCTGTCACGGACGCACTGGCAGCTATTATTAAAACGACACACAGCTAGTCCTTCAATACTGACCGACTGACACTATGCCTCCTTTGGATCGAACGGTATGGAGTGATAAGGTTACAAGCTAACTTTATCAGTGTGGTCATATTTCTGTGACGATTGTCTGTGAGGGTGTTTGTGACGTTCATAGCCGGTTGGCTAGGGAGAGTATGGGTTTGATATTTTCATAACATAGCACCTACCCCTCAGTTAAAGGAAGAAATCTTTTGTTGTACCAATGTCAATTACCAATACCCAGTAATGTCTCACTATTATTAACCTATTTTGATAATGCATTTTAGAGTAATACAGATTATTTTAAGAAAAGGCTGATACAAAGAAGAATACAATGCACAACAGTTTTAAATGCTTCATCTGTTCATAATCGGCTAGTAATAATAATAATTAAACGGGATAACTACTTAGATGACTAATGTTAGACCAATACTGTCTTGTTCATAGGTTTCAGCTAATATAGACAGTATATTGATATATTGGTTTCATTTTCGATTTTTATTTGATGACATTGAACACTAAAAGTCACTACACTAAATAGCAACAACGATTTAGTGCTCCTAACTATGGGGATATTCTGTATTGCTACGCTGCCACATCAACACTTGAGCTGTTATTATCATAGTGCTTTATCAGAATCGCCAAATATCACACTCAACATTACACTCTGAATCATACAGTTAGACTTCATTACTCCCAGGAAGAAATATCTGTATTATGTTACTCACTTACAGCCTTACTGTTGAAGCTTGCAAAATTTCCAATCTCTCTTGGAAAGGAACAATGTATTAAACAAAATTAGCCTCCCTGATTTTAATATAGATAAACTAGAAGGTTATTAAATTGAGAACTGGAAGTCTCCAAAAAAAGTGACAAGAGTTTTTGTTAAGCAAAGTAAGGTGACCATGGTAACATGTAAGCATTGTAAGAAGGTCATGATATTGAAAGGGGGCAGCAAAAGAACATTAACAATATTGTTTATCACACCCTCCTAAAAATGTATATCGCAACACTACTTGGCAATATTGTTAATATTATTCAAAGGCAAAATCTGCCATCACTGTTCCAACAAGTAATGATGCAGTGTTCTAGTCACATGTTGCATTTGTCCTGATCCTACAGGTTACCTACCAGAAAACACATTGCTAAGTGTTGCACCAAGCCTGAGTGGGTGTCATTACATTGCTTTTTTTCTGGTCCAGCTCAGAAAATACCAGCACACTGAAAACACAGAGACCTTCCATTAGCTCCTGATCCACTGTTCTCTGTGTGCTCATTGAGTTTCCTAGCTGTAAACTGGAATGTAGTGGGCCTTTTTTTGTTGAGGATTGTGCCTGTGGCAGTCGGTGCTCTTTCCAGAATGTGGCTTACATGACATTTTCTCTTAACTTTCAGACACTTGTCATCATGTGGCATTTTGATGACAAGAACTCCCAGAGTGCTTTGCCTTCAAGACTGGGACACAATGACAATGGCTGTTCCTCAAAGCAGAAACTTCATTAGTCTCACCAACAAAAGGAAGGAGTACTCCGAGCGTAGGATACTTGGGTAATATTCCAATATGAAATACTAACAATGTTACCGAATAAGTGTTTTATTATTGTTTTGTTCCCTAACCTTGCAATGTTTGCTGTCAAAGCTTTTCCATGCAGGAAATGTACGATGTAGTTGCCAATGTTGACGACTACAAGAGCTTTGTTCCGTGGTGTAAGAAGTCCCAGACCATCATGAAAAGAGCAGGCCACTCCAAGGCCCAACTTGAAGTAGGATTCCCTCCAGTGGTGGAGAGATACACATCTATGATCACGAATGTCCGGCCTCATCTTGTCAAAGTAAGTGCCAGAAGACAAAATATGTGATATTTTAATATCATATATTTTGTCTCATCCTGCCAATCATCTATGTCAATAAGAAACAACAGCTAAAAGTTCTCATTTCTAATCACAGAGTTTGTCTTCTTGGTCATTTTTAGGCCGTGTGTACTGATGGAAAGCTGTTCAACCACCTTGAGACGATATGGCGCTTTAGTCCTGGCATTCCTGGTTATCCTCGCACCTGCACAGTAGATTTTTCAGTAAGTATCCTGCAGCTTGGTTCCTTTGATTTAATGAGTGTCTATCAGACCCTCTGCTTCTTTTGATACAGTTTCTTTTTTTGCTACTCAATTTTGAACAGTAGAAATAAAGCTACACCTAGCAGAAAGTTAGCATGGCAGCTATCCTGGCTGTCTCGAAAGGTTAAAGAGTCAGTCAAAATTGACACGTTATATCTTCTTTATTTATCTATACAAAAACTAGTCACATTGTGGTTTAATGGGTGGTTATCTGTGGGACTATTTCTTTGTCAGAAGCAGTGACTTCCTGGACTCTTCTCTGTGACACTCCAGGAAGACTCGGAGATAATCTTTGTTAATTTGCAGAACAAAGCCAGACTAACTGTGTCCAACGTTTTTATGCTATTAAGCTAACTGTCAGCTAGCTTTACCTTTTATGTTTAGCGAATAGACATGACAGGTGATATGAATCTTCTATTAGCAACTTTTGCCATTGATCATGTACTGAAGCGATCATTATTTCTGTATCTTTAACAGATTTCCTTTGAGTTCCGCTCTTTGCTGCACTCCCAGTTAGCCACCATGTTCTTCGATGAGGTTGTAAAGCAGAATGTCGCTGCGTTTGAGCGGCGAGCCTGTAAGCTCTACGGCCCAGAGACTCGTATCCCCCGAGAGCTGATGTTTCACGAGGTGCATCAAACGTGATCTCAGCAGCTGTGTTCGATCATCTGGCCTTAAATCATACCAACCTTTTTTCTTTTTCCTTCATCCACTCGACCCTGCATGACGCTGCGTAGTCGGCCTAAACTTCAAGTCTCCACAGCTACATAGAAATCCAGCTCTTGTAAGCATTATGTTGGAGCTCAAGACTCAACATATTCTTACGTCTCTCCACCTCCGTGTGTTCAGTCTGTCCACTTTCTGTCTACCTCCATTTAAGGGGTCCTTGCTCAGCAGAAGGAACCCTCCATTGCTCTTGCTTCATGGCAGTCACAAGCTGTATTTATGTGAACACAACAGTAAATAATTCCAACAACATGTAACCAGTGGTAGAGAGTCGACTATTATTTTAAAGAAACAGCACATGGACTCGGAAAAATACACTTCTTTTTTTTAAATGTAAGGCACAGACATCTGCTCTTACAGCTCACTGAGATCTCAAGGTTTCCACGCTGACGAGTCAAAGCGTGTCTGTTTCAACTTCAACACTTGAATCAACTCATTATACTGTATTAGAAAAGCAAATTTGTTGCCTTTACTTTTACCATTTTTATTAAAAGTACAGATTTAATATATTGTACAAGTTATAGTGTGAACTTGGTGCAAAACAATACTTCACTTCATCCTTTTTAAAGCATCCATCAGTGGTTATATGCACATTTTAGCAGTTTTTTTGTTTCAAATTAAATGTGCCATGTTTGGGAGAGTATTGTACCTGTTAGTTGCGAGAGTGTAACTGAAGTGCAAATGGAAAATTTGCATTAGTAGGCTGTGCCCTTAATTGGCTGAGGTTTGGGAAATTAAGCTTTAACTTGCCTGTTGTGCTGTGAGAATTGTAATTTTGGACATTGAGACTTGGCCTGAAAATTTCAACAGTGACATTATTGTACAGCCCAGCACGAGTATGTAACACAACGATAACAGACGTGGGGGAAATCCGTAGTAACTTTGCACAAACTAAACACCTGAATGAATTCACCGACAGGCTGGAGAGTTCCTCGATACAATGTAAATAAGATTACAGCAAAAAAAGGAGAAAGAAAAGCGTAACAGTTTCCCCTCTGCTGTTTGTATTTTATAGTCGAAGTTGAAATCTACTGTTGGGCTGTCGAATAAATCATTAATCATTGAATGTGGGTTAAATGCTTCTTTTGATGTTTTAGCTTTTATTTATACACATTATGCTGCATGGAGGTAACAGTCAATGACGCAAATGTTTCAGTGTTGCATTGTTAGGGCATGACTACATACTTATATTTAATACATAAATAGCTCATGGCTTTATTCCAGGATTAAGGGCTCATCAAGTCCATCGATTGTATCTGGTATTTTTAAGAGGTGGCTGACATGTCGCTGAAGGTCGACGGAAAAAGTTATTGGTGTGACATTCTTCATAACAGGCAGTTCATTACGTCCACATGCCCCAAGTCTCATACTCCAAAAAAAACTGTGAATTTTAAAGCTGGATTTTTGGCTAAAAAAGCTGTTTGTCAGTTGGTAAGGGAAATGGAATTGAAGGGATAGTTAATCATTAATGCATGAAGAATGTTTGTGTATTTCATTAAATCACTGTTACATAAAAAAATAAAGAAATCACAGTTCTTAAGATTGTAAAAATGCAATTTTGGAGTGTTATATATATTTAATAAAATAGATTAAATCTATTTTATACCATATTCTATTGAGGCATGGTGTTCCCAATGTTAGTAATGTTGCATCATGTAAGAATGCACCGTTGCAAAATATTTTTTCTTCTGCTAGAGATGTTTTATTTTCAGTATGCTGTGTACAGGTTGAATTTCATGCCAACTTTTATTATTGTAGGTGCCAATACTCTGTAAATCAAAAATATGGCGATAGCATAAACTCCCACATTTTTAAGAAGTGTTATTAGATCACCTCAGCCCACCGTTCCCACAGTATTCTCCCTGTCCTACTCTGACCCTTGGCCTAGTAAATAGTGGTAGCTTAGTATGTATATAACAAGAGGTGCATTACAATCACTGACTGAAGAGTTGCTACAATAGAATATATTGCCAATATTTTGCAGTCGAATCACATTTTTTGTTGCAAGCTAAAATGTATCTTTGTAAATATTGTGGGTGTATCTCAGAGCTTTGTTATTTAAATAAAAAAGCAGGTGGAATTTATGTGTGTGTGCAGTTTTTAAATGATTTGCATACTGCTCAGAAGAAGCAGGTTCCTGTCTGTGCGTGTCTGCAGCAGAAACCTTTAATGTAACAGTTAAATACACTAGGATGAAGCTTTGTCGCTGTAAATGCACAGGCAGAGGGGACATGGGTACAGTGACAGAGGGGGGGGACAGGCAGCTGACCGGCAAGAAACCAGAGTGGGGTGTTGGTATGTGGGGCAGTTATTAATAACGGCACGTAGTCAGACCTTTGATCTTCTTTCTTGATGTCAATTGTTTTTAATTTGTAAATCTCAGTACTTACCAGACTTAAATTGTAAAAAAGGAAGATGAAGACCTGAATAATTTTTTTAAAAGGAGGCAATACAAGGCAAACCAGAGAAGTGCATGTCTAAGTAAATGGTAAATGGACTGTACTTGTATAGTGCTTTTCTAGTCTTTGCGACCACTCAAAGCTGCTTTTACACTACGTCACATGCTACATGCTACGTAAAGTGCCCAACTGTCAATCAGATATCACATTCATACCCTTTGGCTATGCCACCGGGAGCAATTTGGGGTTCAGCGTCTTGCCCAAGGACACTTCGACATGTAGCCAGAGGGAGCTGGGGATCAAACCTCCGACCTTCCAATTGAAAGACGACCGACTCTACCACTGAGCCACAGCCGCCCCTGAAGAAGATACCATACATCTCAACTAAAGAAACTCAACGTTCACAGAGTGAGAGCTGGCTGGGTTATTTAAGGTTGTAATGTCAACCTCGCTTTGCAGAGGTGACAGGTATTTTTGCGCCAGACAAAAGATTCCCAAAACTGAAAATCACTCATAATTTTCCCGATACTACGCACTTACAAGCCAGATTTTAAAGTAAAATGTGACATGGAATAAGTTTTAACGGTGTCCTTTGTACAGGCTTTACAATGTAGTTTTCTGTAACATTCAAAGACGCTGGGAAACAAAAATGTCACCTTGTTTTTTGTTCAGGTTCTTCTGGTTCTTTGTGTGTTCGATCATTTGTTTTTGATGCTGATGGATTTGTCGAACTTTTTACCCCCCAGTCAAACAACCTAATTAGCTTCGTCTTTGTCTCTAAAACAGATGTCTTTGTGCATGCACTTAAACGCACCAACACATTTGCACAGTTGTCTTGTTTTAGTTTCAACTGTGTCTGTAGTATTCAAATATCACCAGTGCATCAAATTAAAAATAATTCTATGCTAGCAGTCAGTCCCTTTTTTCTAAATGTTAAAGGTTTAACCACTGAAGGAAACAAAATTTAAATTATTGATGGCCAAATTTCCAAAATGGCCACTAAAAGCAACCTGGCTTCCTAATAGAGGAAGCAATCATCCATGTGACACTCGCTCCTCCCTTGTTGTGTACTCCGCTGCTGATTTCATCATTTGGAAAAAGTGACCTGCTGTGTTTGACAGTCGCACAGACAAAACGACACCAGAAAGTGTTAATAAAAACCTTTATTATTTTCCATTTTTTGTAAGGTTTTCCAATATTCGCTCTTCCAAGCTTTTCTTGTCCTTTTGACCCATCCAGCCCCATCCCCCATATGTTTCTCTGATGAATCCATCTGCACTGAATTCTCCCAGTTATAATATACAACCTTTATGCTCCTCTACGATCAAAATAACCACATCTCTCCAACAACCCGCCACATGGAAGAACACTACACACACACTTACACACGCCTGACACGGCCAGAAGGAAGGAAGATGGTAGCAGAGATTCAAACGTCTGAGTGAACTACGGACGAACACGGCAAGAGAAGTTTGAAAAGAAGATGCAAGAGCTTTAACTACACATAAATGGAGTGTTGACAAACCCAGAACTTAAGAGCAAGCTTGAAACATTAAAGTGAAAAAAAAAAACACTGGCTAGGCCCACAGAGCTAGGCTAGTAATCGTGTATATACAAGATAGCTGCAGTTTTTTCTTTTTGTTCTTTGTCTGAATTTCGCAGCGACCAGTGAGACCGGACACTACGGCAATGTTGGTAAACTGTGGTAATCATTGTGGTTATTACAAGCAAGTGATCGCACAGAGCTCATACATTCAAGCTATACATATATATACCTATGTACACAAAGTATAAATAAAACCACAAAATGAGAACCCAAAGATTATCGTTTTATACATATTCAACACCAAAAAAAAAAACTGTAAAAGGGGACACAATCAACCTGGGAGGGTTTCTACCGCTACAAATTAGGAAATCCAATCAAGCAAGTGCTCATTTTGGAGTAGTTGATGTTTAAAGCGCTCTCCTGTGGGGATAAACAAACAAACACTCAAATAAGACAGGACTTTAGCCCCTCTATCCACCTTTTCATTCAAGCTTGCTCTTAAGGACTCACTACAGGCTGCCAATTACAACACCCTTTGCTCAAATCTTCATTATTACTGTTACTGTACATTATTATAGATTCTCTACCATTCAGAAGACCCTTTTGAGAAGAAAGACCCATTAAAACTAGGAGAGCATGTTAAAGAAAAAAAAGAGCACAGAAAAATAATTATAAAGACAAGACAGTTATTTTGATCATAGAGGTGATTCAGGTCATTAACGAGAAAAACAAATCTACGAGTTTGAGAAAAAAAAAAAAGGGGGAGAACGAAGATTTAAAGGGGCAGTATCTTTTAACTGATATTGTTTTTCTGATGTGTGTTCTTAAATTTACTGGTGAGGACCATTTTGCTTAACTGGAGTGTTCATAAATGGGAGTGAGATGCACGGATAGACTGGTTGGGATCTGGGAACGTTGCATAGAAGAAACTAAGTAGAGAGTATTAATCTAGGGGGGGACAAAAGGTCTTTTGCTTTGGGATATCCTAAAACAAATCACTGCATTAGTCGAAAGCTGTGAAGGGTCTAGCTTTAGATCTTTAAACAAATACAGGGGAATTAAATTCACTCCCGCAATTCCCTTTCAATGCCACTGCCTACTTATAGTTCAGATCTAGTGCCCATTGACTAGCACGCAGGCACAGCACAGGGGAAATCTTAGCGATGCTAGCAGACTTTAAATGGTTCATACTTTGAGCCTACTGTGGGTTACATGTATGTGTGTCTGAAGTTTTCACCTCTCGAGGAGACTTGATGGGAAAACGTATCAGTGGTTAACTAAACACACTTTAAACACTAATGGTGTGACGATTTTAAAAGGCCCTTCTTTTGTGAAATGACATTAAAAGCGTACTGTCTCTTTGAATCCCATTGTAGCGCTGGGGTTGGAAATGACAGGGGGTCAACTTTTGTCTGCCTTTTTTTTTTGATAATTCCACCTTCTCCCACCCTTGACACTAACCCCCAAACTCCTTTCAGGTGCTTCTTCAACCTGACTTGACTCCCACCAGTGTCATCAGTCCGTCTGTGCTCATGGACTTGGGGCGCTCCAAGGGGAAGCCCAGGGCTCTACTCCACACCAGCTGAGCCAGCACGCCGAGGGCTCGGGACACACCGAACAGCACCGTGTAGTAGTTCATCTCAGTCATTCCGTAGTACTGCAAGAAGACAGGACAGAGAGACAGGCATGTTAGGATATTTATGATACAATAGCTTGACAAATTGGCTGATCAGATATATCATAATCAGCATAAACAACATAATGAAGAAGACAATGCTTAGGGGATTCAGAAAAGGTCTTGTCTAGTAGTTTGTCCAGTAGAGGGCACTTAGAATCCATAGTTTACAATCCTCTCAGCACAGTCTGCAGCACATGTAGCAGAGGATAACAGCTAAGCAGACAGTGGTCTTTACAGACTGGTTCACTATGTAAACAAGCTATTTGTTATATGAAAGCAGATCTCTAAATCATGTCAGTGCACAAGCCACAAAAAAAGATCTATTTTCATTCCAGCTCAAATCTGTATTGACCTCTAAACATTTTCAAATTGTTGGTGCTCTATATATCTATCACAAGTGTTACCTGCAGCAGCACTCCACTGTGGGCGTCCACGTTGGGCCAGGGGTTCTTGGCCTTGCCCTGCTCCAGGAGCACGTTGGGTACAATCTTGTAAAGCTGGGCGACCAGCTTGAACATGGGGTCGTTGGGCAGGTGCTTCAGGGCGAACTCGCGCTGGCAGGTGTAACGTGGGTCAGTCTTCCTCAGGACAGCGTGGCCGTACCCTGGAACAACCTAGGAAAACAGAAAAATCATACTTAACTTTTGAACCATGCCAATCATACCATTTTGAAATCTTTGAAAAGCATTTTTTAGAAAAGAGAGAAGATTCTAAAATGTGTTTTGGGTAAAAAATAGTGCACCCTCAGGCTGCCAAGAGCGCTTGTTACTGAGGCCCAATCGCCTCTGAAAAATTGTTAATTTAAGAGTAAGGCCATCCATATAAATCTCAGTCTTCCTACCAGGTTTATCTTGAAATTAATAAATAAAAATGAGTAGAAAGAGCAGAACTCGTGTGCATGAAAGTGGTGTGTCTTTACCCTTCCAGATTTAAGTGTGTTCCAGATGTAATCCCTCATCCTCTCATCAGACACCTCTCCACCCATCTCCTTCTGCAGGGCAGTCAGCCACACCAGCACCTCCTGTGAGATTCAGAAAAATACACATTTGTTAAAACTGCACATATTAAAACAGTAAAACAGTACACAAGTTTCCTCCATTCTAGATGAAATAAAATACACAATTATGATCATTTTCCTTGATATTCTCTGATCTGTTGCTGCTTCCCAGTAAACCTACTAAAGCAGGAGAAATTAGCAGAACTGGTTCACACATCTCCTGTGTGTTACGTAATTTCCAAATGTCTGTTTAGATATAAAAAAAGAAGCCGCAAGTCATATTGCCATCGCCAGTTCTGCCAAGTGGCTCGGTTTCTGTCTAAATGTAAAAGAAGGCAGCCAAACAAATTAGCTGATAATAAAATTAGCTTAATTTATAAAGCTGGAACTTTGACAACTAGTGAACTTTCCTTGAGCACTGACAGACAAGCTGTGGAGATGAACCGTCATTTAATTACAAAATATGTTTTTACAATTCAACACGGAGGCAGCCTGTCTGAGGACTGAAAACTCTTCTTTCTTTGTGTAACCATTGTTCACCTGACACGCTGATGTGCTAGCGCAGTGAGAAGAAAAAGAACCAGCCGAACTAATCTGTCATGATAAATGTGAAAAGAGCCAACAAGGACGAGTTCAAATAGGCTTTTATTCTCAGTTGAGATTGTGAATTGTCATAGTTATAAAGATTGCAACATTAAGAAGCCCAAGTGAGCCATGAGTGTGTACCAGCATGCACAATGCCAGGACCCTGAAGACGTGAAGTGGAATCTATTAAATGCATACTTCTGCTTTCAAACTGTAACATATTAAAAGGCCTTCCTGGAGGAAAGCAGTACCTGAAGCCCACTTGAGAGGAGCTTATAAGTACTGCCCGACACAAACCTTGGAACGCAGCAAAAGTTCTTCTACCGCATGTGAGAATAATGATTTACTCTGTTCATACCTGATTGGCCAATCCGTGCAGAGGACCAGCCAGACCATTCATGGCTGCGCTGAAGGACAGGTAGGGGTCAGACAGGGCACTACCCACCAAGTGGCTGGTGTGGGCACTGACATTGCCTCCTTCATGGTCACTGTAAAATTACAAAAACACCATTTAAAAATAAATATTGCAAATCAAAACATGCTAGCACATCAATTTTCACAACAACAAAAAAGCCTGAAATGAAACCGAGAGAATGCTGCCACTTGCAAAATTTCACCAGGTGACAAACAATATTTTTAGGCTGCTTTACAATGACGAGGGGAAGAGAGGCTGGAGGGTCTATTTAAGCAATACTCAGTATTATATATACAGTATTATATTTAGCAGAGAATGAGGATGCATTGTGAACCTTCATACATATTCATCACCAACACTGGACATTTCATTTGCATTAAGCTTGCATGTCTTTTGTGCAAGTGTGAATAGAAACAGAAATGTGAGAAAAAGTTCACCTGTGGATGGTGAGGTAGAGCCTCATGAGCTCAGTGAACTGGGCATCGCTGTAGCCCAGCATGTTGGAGAAGTTGTGGGACCAGTCCAGGTTGGAGTCGATGGCTCCGATGCTGCTGCCTTCACGGTACAGGTTGCGGTAGATCTTGGCGGCAATGCAGGGCAGCTTGGCGATCAAGTCCATGGAGTCTTCATACACAAACTGATCGGACCAAATTAAAAGAACAGACCAGAAGTTTAGAGCCATGCTTGTTGCCATGTGAGGCTGTAATGCTCTTTACATAGGAGAAACAACATTGCTGGAAGGATGGAAATTTTCAATCCACCTGGTGTAGATTTAAAATGCAGATATATTCTCACCTCCCAGTACTTGGTCTTGTGGACACCCTCAGAGTAGGCTCTCGCAAAGCTGCTCTCGCTGTTCAGAGCTGTGATGGCGGCGCTGAACTGAGACATAGGGTGCAGGTTTGTGGGGAAGTTATCCAGCATGGTGACAACGTGAGAAGGAAGTGCGGCTCTCTTCGCCCACTCTTTGGACACCCAGTTCACCTGTAGGAACAGTAACGCACAGTGTCAGTGGGTGATTTGAAATGACCTGAAATATTTGCTTTTCTGCTCTCTCTAGATCAGGTTCATAAAAGTGTGTGCTACTTACACACATACTCAGATCAAGTTGTGATTTTACTTTATCAAATACTGAGTATGGTACCAAGAAATGCCCTGAGCAAATAGAGGACATTTTGTTGTATGGGAAGAAAAAGATCCAACTGATCGCCCTAAGCTGGCTTATTTGGGTCAATAGCATTTACAGTCATTCATTCAAAGGACAAACAGTAAGCCTGTTGTCAAAGCTTTTCCTTCTGGTGAAAGTTGTAGTCAGCAAAAAGGAGAAGGCTTATCAGTCAGGTTGTCCTCATAAACCCTCTGGAGAGGCTGGAGATAGCTGCAGCATAAAAACGCCTTTTTAAATGGAGTGAAACTGAGTCTTGTTTTGCAATTATAGAACAGTCTAGAGTTCATATAAGACTGTGTTCTGGAGTCATAGAAAATGGACAATTAGATTTAAACCTTCAGCTGCAAAATATCTTCTGATCCACGTGCTCATGTTTATGACGAGCCAAAAGTTAACATTGTATCCTATACCTATTATCGAGCTCCTTTTCGCATTGTTCAGCAGATATGTCACCTTCATTAAAACCTATTATTCTGCAGGAATAATTCATTTGGAAAATGCTTAAACAGCGTGCGGACATTTTGTACAAATCTGACAAACCGTGTCAGAGACACCAGCTCTGACAGATGGATGAGAGAGCGAACAGCTGTGCAGCGCTCCCCTAATTATAACTATTGTACAATAATAATAGCAGCTACAGGGCTCTGCTCTCACTCACCTGCTCCTCGGTGGGCACCTGTCCCGTGACCAGCAGCCAGAAGAGACCCTCAGGCAGCGGCTCCTGGCCTCCTGGAGCTTTGGGCAGCAGCTCCTGACACTCTGGGATGCTGTAGCCGCGGAAACGGATGCCCTGTGAATGAATGAAGAGGAGGGGAAAAGAAGCAAACAAATCCATATTCAAGTTATCCTGAAATGCACCATCAAATCTGTTTTGGCAACCTGCCGACATGAGCTCTTCAGCTACTAATGAATTTGGATAATCCAATATGTCATGCCATGCTGTGGCCTGCATACACGATATATGGTGACATTGCCACTCTGCCCCTAAAAGCTCTCAGCTTCAGTAAAAAAGCGTGAAGAGAATTTTTGAAGAGGCGGTCGAATCTCTAAAAGGCTAACGGTGTGCACATTACAAGCTGCTGTTGGAATAATTACGCTAAGTGCTGCTTTTGAGATATACTGACCTCATCGGGATCCAACACGGAGGTCTCATACACCAGACCCTTCATGCCCCTCATACCTCCATAGACCTGTGGATGAAAGCACAAGCATAAAGACACATTACATGCCTTGTTTATAATAGATATTCAATTTTGTGGTTCGGTAACAACTATTAAATAACCAAGGACATTCAAATTGATAACTAGATGTTAAATAATTGACTGGTAACTTGTGTTTCTCTCGGACATGGTTTGAGGTATGTAACAAGCATGTTACTCGTCGTACTGAAAGTGAAACAGACCAAAGTCAGGACACAAAAAGATAAAATCCACATGGAAAACAACCAGAGGTCAAAGATGTACTGATTGATAAGAGGATGGCACAGTTATTCCACTGGTGTGTGTGTGTGTTGGGGAGCAGTTCAATGTTTGCGGTGTACAGTAGAGGGTTGAGTGACTCAGCTTAAATGTCTCTGTTGGTATAAAGCAGTGCATACTGTGAGGGTGACCCAACAGTGATACCTGACAGTAAAAAAAGGGCTGAGCAGGCCTAAAACAATCAGTGAGACTTACAAGCTACATCGAATATACATTGTGGTTGATAACCTACATGTGCCGTCTTATATTATTAAAGAAGATCAGAAGAATTTAGCTTTGTTTGTCATTGGTTTGTGTTTTTCACTGTGTTCTGACTCCTTGTTTAAACATGCAGCAATCCTGTGAATTTTGCCTTCATCACGAGTCACTCACCATGTCAACAGTAACCTGTCCTATGTTGGTTTTGCCATACTGTTGTTTAAAGTTCTTGATCCTGGTCTGTTCTTTGGGGATGAGGTCTGCCAGGACATCCTTCAGATTCTGTAAACACAACATTTAATCACTCTTAACCTTGGCTTGATCAAACCTCTACCCTTTGAATAAGCACATTACTCTGATGTGAACTCTGGTTTATCACACACGCTTTATTTAAGGAGAGAGAAAAAAAACAGCCTGTAGCTACACAAAAGGTCATCATGTTTTAATAACACTCAAGGGAGGACAGAAGAAAAAACAGTGCCTTTTCCAAAAGCTGCACACTGATTAATAATGTGGGAAATCTGAAGGGAGCAGACGACCTTGGAGTGAACGCAGTGTACTTACTGTTGTTGATGCGCTGGCATGTCTGGCAGCCACAAGGAAGGAAGTGGCACTCTGTAGAAGAGAAAGAAATAATCAGATTTTAAACTTAAGTGACACAACCAAGAACCCTTTAAATGAATTTCAAATGCCTTTGCAGTATTTCCAGGCTAATAAAGCTCTTAGCAAATGAACAGACAAACAGAGACAAACTCAGCAGCTCAGAATATTCTCGACAATACCAGACTTCTTTTTAGCTCGTTAGTGAATTGACAGGGACGCGTGGTTACAGACCACACCATACGCACAACTGCAGTGTGCACATTTTACTGTGACCACTTACCCTGCAATGAATGATTCATGTTAACAACAGTAATTAATGATAGGTTTGAATTATTAATCCTTCGTTCTTTATATTGACGAGCACTTGATTTCTTCTCTCTGCACAGCCTCAATCCCCCTGGGCATCCTCTTATAATGCATCAAATGTTCAACTTGTCTTGCCTCCAATTTTTATTCCTTTGGTTGGTTGGTTGGTGTTTATTTATATGTTGATTTATATGATTGGAGTTGCAACAAGGAACCACTAGTGATGACTATTCCTAGACATTCCTCAGCTGACACATGAAGAATCGCCACACCCAAGTTATCAAATCACAACCTGAAGGCTTGGAACTGATTGACAATGATGTAAAGATGTGACTCATGCAAATATTGCTCAACTTTTAACAAACAGACTGCTTTAAAAATCACACACACACACACACACTCTACACAATCACCAGTCTAAAATGCCATGTTGTTGGTGTTGAACAATCTGGAAGAGATTTCTTGAACCAGTGAATGTACTACTTTTTATACACTTTACTCAAAAGGTACCTCGGATGATTTTTGCTACAATGTCAAAAATTACCATTGCAAACACAGCTAGAAAAACACTAAACCTTTTTCTTTAAATCTTTAAGATTAGCACCATGCAGGAACCCAGTGTATGAATCCGGGGTGAGTCAGCCTTCCTGTCTAGTCACAACTTATTATGACATGCTAGGTGACTAAACAGGTGAGGTCCTGATGCTCTCGCAATAAGCTTACAAGCCTAGTATCCACATGCTGCAATATGAATCACAAGGAATGAGACTAAAGTAAAGTTGTGCTGAAATTTTCTGATACCATTTTTTTCTCCACATTATCAGAAATATGCATTATTATCATTATTATATTCGATTTGCTTTATACAACTAACACAGCATGGACGTGATTTGATTGCTATCAGAGTCGTATGGCCCGTCTCAAAGTAATCCTTTTATGAAACACAAACAAATAGAAAGAATGATTTCCGTACTATTTTGTCATTTAACATTCAGATTATTTTTCCGCTATGACTTGTGTCCGTCGAAGACCTTCGGTGAGACACCGGAATTTAATGTGCAACTACTTTAGTCAGTGTTTTTACTTATTTAAATTCATGACATTTTCCAGCTCTAAATAACTTAAAACTTTAGGTATTTTGTGTGTTATTGAGGAATTTCCGATACTGGTATGGGTAACTACAAAAGTGCATAGTTAATTTTAGAAAGTCTCAAAATACACAGGTCATTTTTAATGTTCCCTATTCAGCTTGGCAATTTGGAAAACTTGGCATGTATTTGCCTCTATCAGTTATGCCAGAGAAAAAGAAAAAAGGTCAGCCCAAGAAACTAAGACATTTCTTGTAGTTTGGGTTCTTAAGCTTAAAACTATTGCTGGAACTGGGACAAGACAAGAGGATGTAGGAGAGATTAAAAAAATACTGGCACTGATCTGCTTGGACGCTCAGTGCCAGTAGTTGGAAGTCAAGCCTGCTACTAGTTACTACTGAAGGAGGAATCATTTTGAAAGCTTATTAAAATGATCAATGGGAGAGGGAGGAGTCTGGGAAACAGAGGACAGCTGGCCATGCTTCCAATAGGATCCCCTCCCTGTAACCCAAACTGGTGGTGAGAGTGAAGAAAGGAGTGACAGGACTTGTTGAAACAAAAAGGTAGGATCTCGCGTCACCACACACACACACTGCACAGCTGACAGATTATGTAACAGCTCAGGCCAGGGTCTTAAATATAGAGCGCCAGTTTCACTCAGTCACTCCCAGCTTCCTGCTGAGGAGAAAGGTTATAGCAACAACACCGCACAGAGGGGTATAGGAGAGGCTGGGATAAAAGAAACACAAGAAAATAAATGTGACTAAACTTTATCTTAGGTCAAAAAACAAACAAACACACAGCCTCTCTTTTGCAAGAAACTTTGTGATAGCACACACGTACTGTGTCTACTGGGACACTGTAGATACTACATGTTAGAATATATAAATTTATTCTAAAATAAATTGCTAAAGCGTCAGAAAACATACTGAGTTACTTTTAAGAAGCTCAATTTCACCCCAGTAATAACAAGAAGTACATGAAAGCCAAGTTTCTCCTGAACAATGAAATTCTCTGAAGCAATAAAACTATCATGAGACTGCCACTTGTATTTTGTCCTTGATCCCAGCCCTGTGAATCACATGATTTTAGTCATATTTCAGAGACAAATGACTTTATAGTACAAGCATGATATGCAGAAACAAAAATATAGCTAACTAATGCTTGTCCTGAGCAAAGATTACAACTGATAAGAGAGAAAGGGTGAGTGTGGCACAGGTTATCTTTACATATTCCTAATTTACAAGCCTGATAACAGGGACATGATGTATCCCCCCTAATCTGTACAGAGTTCAAGTAAGGAAACGACTTACTGATTACTTGCTTTACAGGGGGAAAATCTAGTAGCCTATATGATTAGGAATTCTTCAGTAGTGGATGACAAAAGTTGATATGAGGGTCATTTAAGTGCAAGTTGTCTAGGCTGAAAGGTCAGTGGAGTAAGACACTAGGTTACAGTCACTGGAAGGTTACAGTAAGCATGAAAAGCAACTTGCTTCATAACTGGCACTGTTTCAACAGGCTGGCCTAAACAAGCCTTCAGGTGATAAATGTGACACGTTCAGTTAAATAATAAAGCAATACCTATTTATCCAATAACACGTTAAAATTGCTATATCTGGCGGTTCAGATCATATATTTTACACTATTAGCAGTTGTCTGGATTTACACTAAGACTCATCGTTTCTTTAGTGTTATGCAAGGATCAGATCTAGGAGAACAAATAGCATTTTTTGAGAACCTCATTAATAATAAATAGCTTCAATTTTAACTTGAAGGTCAACGGAGGTGGTACAGAAACACAAAGTTGAAGCTAAGTGTGAAAGCATTAACAGTGTGTGTATCCACTTAAAAATAAGTTTTCATTTAAATCTATAATACAGAAACGTGACAGGCGAAGTCGTGCAGTGACACCAAGTTAACACGGCGTAGTCCCTGGTTGTTAAAGAAACATGTCCTGGCGGTGACAATACCAGGCCAGCATAGATAGCTACGGTATGCTAACGTTAGCTAAGAAGACACAAGTTCACAAACAATTCTAATATAATATTTTAGCTTCTTGATATAAAACAGCAAGAACAAAAAGGCTGTTCTTAAAAAACTTCACATTGTCTAAGGAATTCAAGACAAACCCTTGCCCAACAGCATTTCACAATGTGGGTAGCAAGGCTAAGCTAGCGAACGTTAACTAGCTTGCCATTACGTCGTTAGCCGGGCTAACCGAACGTTAGCTTTCTAGGTAACGCTCACACCTTTGGCTGATTAAGTCACATCGAGGCCGTTGAAAGCCCTCTTACCTTTGAATTGAGGAGTTTGGGTGCTAGTCTGCTGACCGACAGAAAGGACATTGTGTCTGTGTTAAAGTGTTATTTCCTCTTAATCTTAACAACTAAGGAAGCCGCTGCCAGTGCACCGCGGAGTTGGTTGAAGGTGCCCCTACAGAAAGCAGAAGGTTGAAGAGGGATTCTGGCCCGCAAGTAGCAGCAACGTTGATTGGACGATGGGCTGGATCGGGACAACTGCGTAAAGGGATTTGATTGGCTAGAGGGATATTAAGTGTGCGCAGATTGGATAGAGGCACGCCGTCTGCCTGTGACGGCAGCTGAATATCAGGGTCTGTTCAAGAACAAGTTTTATAAAGTTACTGCCCTATTCAATTCAACTCACACTTTGATTACAGATGATAAATCGTTATTTATCATGGTCAAAGGGCATCTGCAATGTGTCCTAAATACATTGGACTGTGAGATTTGCCCCTGTAAATTTTAATGGCTCAACTATATCACAATGTGGCATCAAGATCAAATATAAGCAATAAAAAAAAGAAATGGTGACCTGTATACCTAAATAAATCTTCATCCCTGATAGAAAAATAATGTATTTTTTCTGCCAATTACCCTAGGCTTCACCTATATGTTATTTATATCTGTCGAGTGCTGTTTCTGGCCTTCAGTATTAGCATATGTTACTTTCAATCAATCAGCATTGGCTAATACTATAAATGGATCCCTTTCAGACCTGCCTTGTAAAACCATGATCTTTGCTGCCATTTAGAGCAGTATTAGAAGATAATGTTTGCTGTGAAGGCCCCAGTGGTACTTGATAGATCATGAAAGTTTGTTTTTCAACTATTATCCTTTAAACGGCTCTGATAAAAAACAACCATGAACATCAGTAAAGATACAAAACTAGATTTTTGCTGTAAAACAAGAGGTTCAAACTTTATTGTCAAGGACTGTTGAGGAAAAAAAAGGAGTCGCTGGTCGTTTAGAGTCAAGGGCATACGTTTTCAAACCACCTGCATGCAGTTAACCTTTTTAGTTTGGTTGATAGTTTAATGGTCAAGCCCATTGTCGACTACCTTCTTGGACTGGAATATAGTGGTTCCACAGTTTGTCCAAAGAGATAATTCAATTCTGCGATGAACAAGAAATTAATACGATGCCAAGATGTATCAAAATGGAAACATACTATCCCACACTTCTTACAGTTCAACGAGAAACCAACAAAGATGTTCTTGCAGTCATTCTTGAATGAGAGTTTATGGTGTATATAGTCTTGGTTGCATACCCATTCTAAGTCACATGATGCAAGTTATGCTAATAAAACCAGTGATCAAACTGCGCAAAATGTATTTGGCACATTTAGGATGATCCATATGCTTTATTTAACTTTATTGCAGCTGGAAACGCACTGAACTTAAGATCTTAAATAACACTATCCAAGACATCTTAGAGGCAGTGACCTTTGGGCCAGTTTGCAGGTTATCTAAGAGTTTATGAGTTGAATGTCTTTATCAGAGCTGTCCCCATTTATTCACTTGGATAACTGGAATCTGCATTATTTGGAATTTGATCCCGTAGTCTGAGCTGGATTTATTTAGAAAACCTTTGACATTAAATGAAGACTGAGTCTCTTTATAGCGTCAACAATGATCTTTTTTATTGTAGTGTGTTCCCAGCTGCTGGTAGATTCTGCACTTTAACCCTGATGGGTGATATTTGGACCTGCAAAACATATAAAATGCAATGTAAACTAATCCACGTCATGCAGCCATGATGACATGCATGTTTTAATTCTTTGTAAACTCTTGGCAGAATTAGTAGCCTTTAGTCCACATCATCTCAAGTGAATCTTGTAAACAAACAGAGCCTCAAACATACAGCATAACAGCAGAAATAAACATGTGCAACAAGGTATACAGTACATCAATCAATTTGTCCAGAAGTCAAAGGAGGTGATCTGATGTGCTTGGTCCCCACTCCTGTGCTCTTGTGTCCTGTAATCCGACCCAAGGTAATGCATAAGATGGCATAGAGTCCAAAGAGAGTCCTTCAAGAAGAAGGAAAGGTTGCTATGGGCTCAGTCATCCTCCTGCTCTTCATCCTCTACAGGATCTAGGAAGACGCTGTGCTTCAAGCAGGTCTGGAGGTAGTTCACCACAGTCCGCTGGAAGTGCTGGACGCTGCGCGGCTCCCTCAGGATGTGACCCTCATCTGGGTACAGCTGCAGCGAGTAGTTGGCTTCCACCTTCACCAGTCGGCTCAGGAGCTCAGCGCTGTGCTGGAAGTGGACCCTCGCTTTGGCGATACACAGACACACAAAGAAATATGAGGTTAAAAAAATACACAAAAGAGTCAAATCTGCATAAACGGAACAAAATCTCACCATCTGCTGTTCCATGTAGAATTAGGAAGTTCTCATCTTTCAGCTTGTTGACTTCCTCCAGCAAAGAGGCCGTCTGAAATGAAATACCACCACAATTTTAGTGCTTTTTTAATAGCTGGAATTAATGCAGTCTAACACTCCAGCACTGCAATAAATCCCACCAACATAAAAGTCTCAATGTTCAGCTTTTGTTGAAACTCTTTTGGAAGTTGTTTTTTTAAACTTTATGGTCATCTTGGAGGCTGCAGATGCTGTGGAGTTGACTTGTATTTCATTACAGTGACGTGTTTCTGTTACTCTGCCCTTATTGATTTAAATGGGGTTGAAAAAAATATAAGAAAAACACCTCCGAGTATAATGCAACACAATTCAACTGCAACACAAACTAAAAATGCCAACATGACCATAAAGTTGAATCAACACCTCTCTGAACCTGTCTGGACAAAAGCCTCACAGGGGCAGGATTTATTGGAGGACCCTTTGCATTAGAGTTGATTGGTTTTGTGGATATATACTTGCAGGTTTTTATTACCCAAGAGTGTATATCCACAGCCATTACCTGTGTTAACTTATTAAAACCATTTACACCTGAGCAGAGCTTCAGCTTCAAAGGCTCACCGAGTAAGCGTGCTCCTCTTTTGCTGGAAGGCCTAGATACCTCTCTGAGAATGCGGCACCTGAAAAAGAGAAGAATACACAAACTGTGTCTCAGTCTCATTAATATTCCAAAGACCTCAGTGTTTGAATAGTTAATGCCGTGATGTGAACTCACTATAAAGCCTGAAGTCAGTTATAGGTGCAACAGCGGCTGTGCATTGAAAGAGGTTATCTGTTGCAGCTAACATTTTGAGAGTTAAATATCCGCCAAATGCCTGTAAGGAGAAGCAGAAAAGAGCTATAAAAAACAAAGCATGACGAAGCTTGGATGGCTCAATAGGAGAACTGAAAAAATGCTGTAACCTTGCCATAAAGGGCCATCCGACGATCGTCAATGTAAGACAGTTGCATCAACAACCTGTGGAAATGTCATAAAATCCTGTTAGTTCAGCAATGTACAGGCTA
The DNA here is from genome assembly GCF_022749685.1 of Semicossyphus pulcher. NCBI lineage: Eukaryota > Metazoa > Chordata > Actinopteri > Labriformes > Labridae > Semicossyphus > Semicossyphus pulcher. Next base: position 26,243,319 of record NW_027211637.1, read on the forward strand.
TATTCTCACATGTTAGTTATATAGCCTTGCAGTGTGTTGTTGCATAACTGTACTGACTCTACAACTCCTAGATAATCTTTGACTCTCAGCGAGCCAAGCTTGCGCGGATCCACGGCGGTGGTCTTCTGTCCACGGCCGACCCCGCTCCTGCCGTCCACCCAGGCCAAGGCCACATTGTGTGTGCTGGAGAGGACCTGAGGCCAGTCCAGGGCGAATTCCTCTGTCACCGACTGACTGCCAGGAACACCGTTCCTGAGGGACAAGAAGAACAGGATCAGCTAGAACGGTGACAGTTGTTAGGTGTGGAGGAAAAGAAGACAAGGCCAGGGATCAGAGGTTGCGAAACAGGTCACAGCTGTCTTTTAGGGGGGGGGGCTTACACAATGATGAGTAGAGGGTGCAGGTTGGCCTCGTAACCCTGAGGTAGAGATAGTTTCAGGTGGAGATCTGAGGAAGTCAAACAGGGGTTGGGGTCAACTGAGGTCAGGGCAACTGTCCACAGACATGTTAGGATTCTAGCTACATTCAAAGCTGCTGCCTGAAGTCAATCTGAAACTCTGCAGCACACAAAAACATGCACAAACACACTCTGAAAGAATATTTGCCGCTGGTCTTTGAGGCTTTGCAAGACTCTCACTGACTACCTAATCACTCAGTAGAAGAAATTACTGCTTTGGCTGCTACTTAACTATATTCATCCCCTCCAGGCTGAGATACATGCAGCCGTTGCTCCATTCACACTGCATAAAAATCACTGAATCTCATCTGTGGGTGCTTTGAGCAGCATATAACCTAAATGTCAAGCTATAAAACACTGGTTTCTTACCGTGGTTGTCTGCAGGGAGAGTCCTGAACAGGGTCTCAGGGAGCCTCTTGTCCTCCAGGGCTCTAGATAGAGGGCTGTTATCCTCCAAGACAACATATCCTACAAGAGATAAGACAACAGTGTGTTAGATTTTAATCCTATTCATAAAGACGGCACAGTAGTCCATCAGATTGCGGCTAAATCCTCATCATCTCCGAGGAAACTGCTGTAACTTAAAGGCTCAGACAGAGGGCAGTGTTCACAAGCATTGTACTAATGATTTTACATTCTGGTGTGCTTGAACACAACGCCCTCTGCAGGCTGCAGCTAGAAACTGCAGGCTGCCTATGTTTGTGTGTGTGAAAGTGATTATACCATTAGTCAGACAAGCAGATGTAACACTCACGGGAGGGGTCCTTTGTACTGTGAACTGTCACTTTAGGGATCCCTGGGCCTGGGGAGATTTTCAGAAGACAACATTATTAAACCGACTGTCTCTCAGCGTGAAGCCCTCATATTCCCTGTGAGTGTGTAAGAGTGAGTGTGTGCGTCTTACCTAAGCAGTAGAGGGTGAAGTAAGTCTGATTGGGGCTGAATTCAGCTCTAAAGAAGCGACATCCGTCTATGAGATCGCAGGAGATGCACCGGCGCTGAAACACTCCATCCAGGTCCACACTTTGAAATAAGAGAGAGGGGCTATTGACCGCACTTTAATAACAATAGGAGAGTCTGAATCGTTCCGTTATGCTCCAGGAGAGGGTCAATAGAATGCTAACATCTTAAGGAAAAGTGTCAGTGTCCTGAGACAAACTGTCCCGGCAGTTGACTGTTCTTAAACAAATGGGGTTCAATAAGAGTAGACATAAAAGTCATTATACAGATTGCTCTGTTAGGCGGTGTGGAGAGCCTCTCCACTCTGCTGCTTACAAATTTCATACAGGATTAATCACAGTTTAGTTCAAACAAGCCATCACCCTCCTCCATAATATTGTGCTATCTCTCTTTAGCCTACAGCGATGTAAGTTAATAAAAAGATATGAAACCAGGGAGGTTGATGAGGGAGCAGACAAGAGTGTTTATCACACGGAGGGACCATAAGTCTCAGCAACACAGAGGGCTCTCATCCACTGAGCGGGTTTCTTTCTAGGATAAATGTGTCATTTCAGGTCTTAGCCTCGAGCACCTTCAGCACACATTCTCATATCAACACGTTAATGTGCAGTTACTCTTCTGAATGCTTTTCTAGGCACGAGCAATGTGACTCCAGGAATGAGTATGTGTTACTCGGTCCAGAACTGTGGTCCTAACTTAAACATAGATCGGATTGATTGCAGTAAAATTCCCTACAGACATTCATGGTTACCCGAGGATGAATCCCGATGGCTTTGTTGACCTCCCTGACTTTTCCTGTAACAACACTGAGAAGTTCACATTTTTAGTTTTGAGTAAAATATCTCAACAACTTTTAATTGATTGCCACAAGGATGAATCTCCTCCATCTAGCGTAATTAATTTGTCTCATTCATTGAGTTACATCTGAAAATAAGCAGTATGTTGTTTTCTGCAAATAAGCAAATGTTGAATTGCTATTATGCAGATGTAAGATGATTAACCAGGTAAACTGCATACCAGCAAAACATCAGCATGTTAGCATGTGTTAACTTAAGAGGATATTGAGATTGCAAATAGAGGACTGTGGGAACATTGATATGCTACATGCTAGCATAGCTACATTCTAGAGATCCATCCATCCATCCATCCATTATCTATACCGCTTATTCGGTTCAGGGGGCTGCAGCAGTTATTGGACGAGAGACGGGGTACACCCTTGACTGATCGCCAGTCAATCACAGGGCTGACACGTAGAGATAGACAACCTTTCATGCTCACACCTACGGGCAATTTAGAGTCACTAATTAACCTAACAAGCATGTCTTTGGACTGTGGGAGGAAGCAGAGAGTACCCAAAGAGACCCCACACATGCACAGGGAGAACATGCAAACTCCACACAGAAAGGCCCACTCTGTCGGAACCAGGATTCGAACCAAGAACCTTCTGGCTGCGAGGCGACAGTGCTAACTCTGCCCATTTTATAGATGACACATTGGATTAAAGTTGGGTTAAATGAAAAAAGCAGCTCTCAAAAACTGACCAGTCCATAATATATTGTATATTAGGGATCATAACAGCATTATATGCTCTGTAGCTTTGTAGAGAACCTTTATTTGGTCAATATAAGGCTGTTTCTCACAGGGAGGTATGCTTACCTGTAAAGGTGTCTGCTCTGTCTGGATTCTTCTGTGCTCAGGAAATAGCTGATAATAAAAATAAAACCACAGACACAGAAAGTAACTCAACACTATTCAAGAACTCCAGATAACCTTTAGATAACTTAACGTGATCATAATTATTCTTACATCAATTATTTATGACAAGAACACACACATCTGCATACTTCAGCATGATAATTAAAAGTTTCTAAAATGTAATTCGTAAGGCACCGTCAGTGATGGTGCATTAAACATTCGAGCATTGGTTGGACGTCAAGGGATCACATTTGGACACTTCTATGTGATTTAAAGTAAACTATTGTGAGACAGAATGACTTGCTTGGAGGCAAGAAGCAGAATCAACCTGTGAGCTTTGGGACCACAAACGACTGACTGGATTTACAATTGACTTTCCTTAATTCTGTGTGATACTCACGCCTCACTGAATCAGTTCATCAGGGGTTTTTTGCTCCCCAGCAGGATAAAGACAGATTTAAGCAATAATCTGCTCTGGCCCAGTGTAAGTAATCCTTTTCCTTCTTTATGTCAACATGTTGCCACAACAAGCATTCAGGAGGTTAAAGCAATTTCCTTTTGCCTTTTAACGGACACACGTTAAAATAGACCTTCAGTTATTTCTTAATAGAAAGCCTTGGCTGGAACCAGAGTCAGAGCTAGTGAATGAATTCGCTCTCCGGTAGCTGACATGTCTATATCTCAGCTTACAGCGGGAGATGATCATTTTAATGAATGCCACTATTGTGCTCCACACTTGTACATTCACAGTCAGAAGATGCGAGCTGTTAAAGGCCCTGAAGGGTAATTTAACCCGTGTCTCACATACATTTTTCCAGCCTTTTCATCCAAGGCGCAAAGCAAGGTGACGTCCCAGCTCCCTGATGTCAAGAAGCGAGGAGGGACGGAGGGGGTGGCAGGCTGCGTTACACACAGAAAAACAGAGATAGAGAGGAATGTAGGAGCAGGCAGATGTACCGAGTAAAAATAGGTGCACCATAACTGCAAGTGTGTCTCAGAGGAAAAGGGTAAGAAATGAAGATAGGATCATTAAGTTAAATAGAATGAAGGCGCTAATGTCTACAGAGAGAGCTCAGGAAATGTGTTTTAATTAAGTTTATTTTGACATTGACAAGTGAGCCGAAAGGTATGGGACTTTTCAACCGAACAAATATGAAACAAAAGCTATTTTTGATGCCAAATTCGTTTAATTCTTTAATGAGAATTGAGGAAACACAATGTCATTCCCCTGTATAAATAAAATGTTTTGATGAGAAAACATGAAGCATTTGCTTAATTGCTCCGCTGAGGATGAATAAATTGTTACGGTATAATGTAATAAACTGAATTCCCTCAATGATGTTAAGGGCAAACCCCCGTTAAAGTATTAATGAGACGAATTACTGCTGCGATAAAAGTGGTGTTTTAGTAATCGGGATGAAAACAAATGCAAACAAATTGCTTCAGTAATGAGAGAGGAGGATTTTTGGGTTTGCACTGCTAATTTTGTAATCGTACCATTTTAATGCAACCCTCCGCGTTGAAATTTTAATAAGCAAGTTTAACAGAAATTATTCAAGGATGACAGGAGGGGAGTAAAAGTTAACCGACCTGGGCTGAGAGGCCGGCAATGTGGTGAAACTCCCCACGAGCGCCCTGTTTGGCTGGGAGGATTGTATAAAACACAGAGCTGTCTGCTGAAAACAACGGCACGTCCTGTTGGAGAAAAACCATAAAAAGTCAAACAAATGTCTGGAGTGAAAAAAGGCGTAAAAGTGCTTAATGAAACATGAGCCACACGTACCTGTCGTTGGTTTTGCATTATGTCCATGGCCATTTTGTGTTTCTAATGGAGACATGTATTAGTCACAGCATTTGCAATGTACTTACATCAACATCTAAAGCTGATTTGAGCAGCATTGAATAAATAAAGCTGAAGTTATTAATCATTAAACAGAAATAATTAAACACTGGAAAATGTACGTGAAACTAAGATTTTACCAGAAGGGAACAAGCTATAAAATACTGCAGCACATCACTAAAAATTCTACTCATGCGGCAAATGACCTTAAATATTAATCCAGCATGTAGACATCTGAGAGCTTAAGGAAATCAATCCGAACTCCCAACACAGTAAAAGAAGCAAAAATTCCATTAAAGCTGTATATTGCAGCGTGGGCCGTTTGAATTACTAATGTGGAACGAGTGATGACCACTCACCTCAGAGCATGCCCCTGTGGTGGCCTCGCACACGCAGAGCACTGATTGGTTCTGGGCGCGATTCAGCCAACGTACGGCGAGGCGGGTGCTGCTGATCCAAGTCGCCATGGAGATGTAGCTGTCTCTGAAGAGGCGATGCAGAAAATGATACATGAAGAAATGATTGGAAAGTGGTTCAAAGGGATGGGGAAAAAAAGAGCGGGTGAAGAGCAAGAGGAATTTTGACAGGTGTAATCATTTCTGACAAGTGGTGTCTCAAGTCTCTCAAGGTTTATTCTGATTTTACATTCACAAAGATGCACTACCTGGCCCTGAGGGAGTCAGGAGGAATCATTTCCAGAGTGTGAGCTGGACCATATAGATTCACCACAAACAGACTGACTGATGGGATACTTGAGCCGGCCTGTGGCACAAGAGGAAAGGATAAAAGAGAACATGTTAGGTGTAAGTTTGGGCAAATCTTTTTAGTCCAACTAGCAGCTGTGGAAAAATCTTTCTGTTGGTCCACCACTTTGGTCCAGAATATTCTTTCTCAACACTTTCAATCAGAAAACAACAGAATGGTGCAGAGAGAACGAATCCTAATGACTTCATAAATATGTATGAGCATCAGAAAGAGTCACCACAGTGATAGAAAAAACAAGAAGTGTGTCAAAAGTATCCACAATCCTCACAATGATATTTAAACGAGAAAGGGTGCGTTAGTAAAAGACCTTACAATTATATTAACACCAGAAGGTGTGTCTCGGTAAAAGTCCCCACAGTGTCGGTAAAGGTCCCCACAATAATATTACTAGAGAGTGTGTCTTTAAAAGTCCCCACAGTCCTCACAATGATATTAAACATAAAAGTGTGTGTCAGTAAAAGTCCCACCCGTGATGTTTGGACCAGAAAGCGTGTCAAAAAGTCCCCATGACCACGTTAGAAACAGAAAGTGTGTGACAATAGAAGTCCCTACTGTGACATTTAAACTAGAATGTGTGTGTCGATCAAAGTCCTCACAATTATATTTAAAGTCGAGGTGAAATGAAAAATGTTGTTTTAATCCTTTTAGATCACATCCCCGGTAATATTGTGCATCTATTCGACAATATAGGCCAAAAAAAATACAGAAAATCAATTTCTTCGTATTCTTACATCAAAATCCGATCATTTTGTCTTCCAGTAAAACTAAATTCCACGCGCGCTTACGTAAGTTAGCACCAAACAGCTAGCTACTGCGCTGTGGAGAACGTCTGCCACTTCTCAGCGATCAAATCAAAGCCCTCTAATGATATGTCCCGCCTGCACGTCATGTTTCACTCGGAAATACGTCACGATACGGAAGCTAGATACTCTCGAAATGCTGTTTCAGCTCGACTTTAAACCAGAAAAAGTGTGCGTCAGTAAAAGACCACACAAGTACATTAAAACCAGAAGTTGTCTCAGTAAGTCCCAGTCATGCCGTTAAACCAAGAAAGCGTGTCAGTAAACGCCTCCACAATTCAAAAAACAAAGTGCGTTACAATAAAAAGATCCCAAAGTGATAGGAAAACCAGAAAGCGAGTGCCAGTAAAGTCTAAAAGCCCTCAAAATGACACTTAAATCAGAAAGTGTGTCGGTAAAAGTCCCAACCATGACATTAAAACCAGAAAGCGTATTACATTAAAAGTCCTTACATTAATACTTAAACCAGAATGTGTGTGTCAGCAAAAGTCCCAACCATGACATTAAAACCAGAAAGCATATTATATTAACATTTTAAAAATGATGTTAAAACCAGAATGTGTGTGTCATTAACAGTTCCCAAAGTCCTCACAATGACATTTAAACCAGAAAGGGTGTGTCAGTAAAAAACACAATACATTTATATTAAAACCAGAAGTTGTGTCTCAGTTAAAGCACCATCCTGCAAAACTAACCACTTTTCCATCAGCCGAAGTTATTTTTGTCAAACAATATTTAAACAGTGTTACCATACTAACACGCTAAACTTATATAGTTAACGTGTTTAACATCAAACCTGTCAAAAAGCAGAACGTTTGCATTGTCACTGAGAAAATTTAAGCATTGAGAAGCTCTCAGTTGAAAGCACTACCTTAGCTAGCATGCCAATAAAGTTGTCCAAATCAATATCTACCTTTGGGTAGGGGAAGACAACATTTGAGGGGTAAAGACCGCCTAAGAAGTGGGGTATTTCCATCACAGGTGTGGCAGAATTGTTGATGGTAAGGTACGCCAGCCGAGCACCATCCATAGACCACCAGTGAGCAACATATGTCAAGAGCACCTCCTCTGTTTGAGAACATGATGGAAATTGTTACTCTTACATGTTAAGCATACACCTGTAAAGATTTAATGCTGTAAAATGTTGCAGATTGTAGCTTTGTGAAACATTTCAGATGAAGCTGCAATAGATCCTACCTTCATAGGTCCAGTCAGAAAGCCCGTTAACCACATTCTGCTCTGGGTCAGTAGTTGTGAGACGGAGGGGTTTGCTGGTCACGCTCGGCTGGTAGTAGATATCTCCGTCAAACACATAGGCCTGGAATGAGCAGCACACACAGACAATGCCAATTCATTATCAAACACTGTGCATTCGCAGGCGTCATCGCTGGCCGCCTGGATCGAGCGGCGGACGCCGTCCAAGAGCAAATTAATCATTGGCCAACATACACATACACACCAAGCGAGAGCCAATACATCTTTACTTTCCAGTTAATATGCTGCAGATGAGCACCGACATAGCAGCAGAAGCCAATTACATTACAGGGAAGGTAGATGAATTAAATCATGATTGTAAAACAACCCAATTATAGCAACACAGCCACTGCAATAACCTCTACGCTGGAGTTCATCTCGTAATGACAAGATGAAATACCGCTGATGTTATCGTTATGAGAGCGATGTGAAATGAAGGCTCCATTCATACAAGAACTGAGGTGGAGAAAATCCTCTTATCAGATTGAAGGTAATAGTTGATGGAGACGACGAAGACGACTCACTGATCAGATAAATTAGTTAAAGCCTGGCTTACCAGCTGGTTCCCTTGAGGCCCCCAGGAGGCGTATTGTAGCGCTGCCTTCTCCCTCTCCGGGGGGTTGAGCTCCAGCAGATCCCTGGAAGACACATAAACACTCAGACATAAGCCCCCCCATTAGGGATGAGAGTCCCATTTAAAGCCCTCTGAGGTCCATCCACGCCCCGGTCTTTAGTTTTGCTTGAGAGAGATACTGCACTCTGAGGACATGGAGCAAGATGCAGAGAGGGAAAACAAAACAGAGAACAAGTTTGGTTCATGCAAGAGTGCAACAGTTCTGATCCATATTTCTAGCCATGTTATTTTCTTCCTCAGGACAGGCAAACATTTCCCTCCAAGGCATACTCAGGCAATAATCAATACTGGAGGTCCTCTTGAATCCTTTTCATAACCATTCGTCTGAAGTTCCAGGACCTATCCACAGCTACCATAAGAGTCTCTCTACTGATATAATGCTGTATATGAATCTCAGGCAGTGAAAAAAGTACAGTACAAATCTGACGATTAGATATGGAACCTGGCGAGCACACTGACAGATGAATGCATGTCTGACAGAAACATGAGGCTCTGATTTGATGAGACACACTCTGGTTTTTCAATCCGCATGTCTGCTTGCATTGGTAACGCTCATGCCCACTGCAGCCCATGCATTAGCATTCACGATTCCACCTACCCATTAGCCACATCGTGGATAGCATAGGAGGCTGTGAAGGACTGAGAGAACACCTGAAAGAGGTAGAGGATATCATGCAACACAGGTGTGCCGCACTTAGATGACAACACACATATTTTAGTGCTTACACATGCTCATACACATGTATAAAGAAGGTTAAATGCAAATAAAACAAAAAAATATGAAGGACACTGCTCAGGTAGAGAGTATTATAAAGAAATAAGCAACAGGGAGTTGAATATTTTCTTAAAGTAGTGATGTTCTGAAAACATTTTCTCCTGTCAGATAGCGATTCCAATACCTAGACCCCAGTATTGGTAATATCAAGTACATGTCTGATACCAGTGCAACAAAGAAAATATACATGTCATTATTATATCCACTTATCACATCATATATTACCGACAACATTGACAATTATTGTGGGGCCTGGCTCAGTACACTGAAGGAATCCTGACTTAAAAACAAGCTGAGCACTTAGAAACAAGCTAAACTAACGTAAGCAACAGCTCAGCTAGCGACCTCTCCTGACGTCCTGTGTTCACTAAAGAGCGTCGGACACTTAGGGAAAAACACTGATTTGCTGACATTTTGCTAGCATTACACACTCTGCTAGCATAAAAAATTAACCTAAAATCTGTTCTCTAATGTGGCTCTGAACAGTAGTTGCTAGTGGCAGCCATAAAATATTTTTCCTGTATACGTGTTTGTTTCTGAGAAGAAGAGACAAGAAGATTTTTATCACATCATATATCACCTACGACATTGCCTGGATCAGTACACTGCAGGAATCCTAACTTAAAAACAAACTGACAAGCTAATGCAAGCAACAGCTCAGCTAGCGACCTCTCCTGGCGTCCTGTGTACACTATAGCATCAGACACTGATTTTTTATCATAATTTGCTTTATTTTGTGGTTTTACTATCTTTATAATGTTAACTTTAAATATAAAATAATACAGCCTTAAACTTATTGAGGGGAAAACACTGACTGCTGACATTTTGCTAGCATTACACACTCAGCTAGCATAACAAATTAACCTAAAATCTGTTCTCTAATGTGGCTCTGAACAGTAGTTGCTAGTGGTAGCCATAAAATATTATTCCTGTATACGCTATTATTTTTGAGAAGAACAGACAACTTGATTTTTATCCCATCATATATCACCTACAACAATGCCTGGATCAGTACACTGAAGGAACAGCTCAGCTAGCGACCTCTCCTGGCGTCCTGTGTTCACTAAAGAGTTTTGGACACAGAATTTTGTCATAATAATGCTTTATTTTGTGGTTTTACAATCTTTACAATGTTAACTTTAAATATAAAAAAATACAGCCTTACACTTATTGAGGGGAAAACACTGATTGCTGAGATTTTGCTAGCATTACACACTCTGCTAGCATAAAAATCAACCTAAAATCTGGTCTCTAATGTGGCTCTAAAACAGTACTTTCTAGTGGGTGGCTGCCTTAAAAGATATTGTTGCTGTCTACACTACTCTTTTCTTCTCAGAAAGAGTAGTGCATTAACTGGTGTACCAGCAACCACCAATTAGGCAGTATCAAAGGCATTTCCGATACTTCTATAATTATCATGATTATCATGTGTATCATGATTGTTCCTTATGTGGTTATATCAGTAGACAGTAATTTAATATTTCTTTAATTGCAGTGAGCACATCAGAGCTCATTATTACACTTTTAATTTGTTAAACCACTTGCAGCCATTTCATCCATATTACATCATTATTTTGATCATATCAGCAGAACAGAAATTATGATCCCTTAGGAGGCCTGGAGACTGAGAAAAAGAGACTAAATAAAAAACATGACATGTGAAAGTAAAGTGCAGAAACTATGACAGGCGTTCTTATTAAGTAGCATCATTAAAGTTAATAACCTTCCCAGTGGATCCTTTGTAGCTGGCAACTGTGTCGCAACCCCTGACACAAGCATCAGCAGCTCGATGATTAATTAAATTAACATGCTGAAGAAGACCAAGCGACTACAATCAATGAATGTGTGCATGTGTGTGCATGTGTGCATGAACTGTAATTGATCACAGCTTTACCTGATGAATTCCAGGTAATATATTGATTCCTTACATTCTTTTTTCACTCTCGAGAAAGGGTTGGAAGCAGGCTATTTTCCCACTGACCTCTGAAAGCCAGAGCCTCCTGGAAAACAAGTCCCTAAAGAAATTAAATGTCACATCCTCTATACAGCACACTTAGCAGTGAAATTGGATTTCTCCTCTGTGTTGTTTGTCTGTTGTCAGAAAACGCATGGATGGAGTGACGCAGGAGGTGAAGCTGCAGGGATAAAGGAGAGGAAATAAATCCTCAGGCCATCTAAATGAAATTGAAATCTGATTGCGGTGTAAAGTCTGAGTACGAGGGGCAATAGGGTGAATACAGGCAACGAGCTGTGTTACAACGGAAATAACTGCACGGAGAGAAAGAGGTAGGAATGCATTGGTCCAGTAAAGGGAGGGACTGACAGGAAGGGAGGAAAGCCTGCAGAAAGGGCAGAGGTTGACAGCCAGAGTTGACAGGTAGTCGACAAACAGCCGCTCTTGAATTAAAGGGAGTATCACTCTTCAAGACCAAAGGGGGCAGCACTGGGATGTGCGCCACTTTCAATCAGCTGTTTATGATTTGTTAAGGACCCCGTAGATTCTGCTCATGATTTAACATTATGAAGCTGGTGGCAGAGGCTGTACGTTATTGTGCGTCTGTATGATAAACAGACACAGCGAGTGAGGGCATCTGTCTTGGAGCGGCAGAGTGAATTCTAATGTGACTGCCAGTAACATATCATAAATCTTCCAGATCGCTCTGCTCCTCACCCCCCTCCTTTACTACCCGCCCCCTCCCCAATCCATGTCGCCAATAAAGGCGGGGGGGGCACATGCACGGATTAAACACTCAGAAGATGCACCAACAAAGGAAACGTAAAGAGATTACAACACCCTTATATGAGCACTGATATTGACGTCTAATGTGCAATGCAAGATAACACAAGAGAGAGATAATAGCATCCTTCCTTCTCCACATTCCTTAACAGCCCCACAATGCACTACCTTTAATACCAGCGCACAGCATCGGTATTTGCTGCAGAGTGCAGACACGACTCCCATGTCACTTTGTTTGTCCCTAAACTGCACTGTCTTGGCAGTTTTTAGTCCATTTGGCTCTGCTCATCAATCCCCAAAACCTCCATCTCCTCAAAAGTATCTCGCCATCACTCTTTTGAAAATATGTAGGTCTTCTTTTTCCACTTCTCCTCCTTTCACGCACAAACCTGTTTAATTCAAACAGGCTTTGAGGAAACACGTTCCCCCGTAGGAAATCTGCTTTCTCTTGTTCAGATGTGGCCAAATCCCTGACTCGATTCTGTGTATACCCTCTTATCAAAATCCATTTATTCTCACCCACCAGGCACAAAACCGTTCCCAAAGCCTGCAGAGCTAATACAAGATCCGGGGAAGCCTTTTAACTTTACTCACAGCCCTGCTCATCCCTTTCTTTCTACTGCAGCTTTCTCCCGCTAACATCTGTCATTCTTTGATCCCCATTCTGATTGATTTAAAACTGGGCATTGTATCTGAGGGCAAATGGTGCATAACCCATTTTTCTCTCCTTCCTTCCAATCACAAGTGGCTTTCCCCCCACTGCTCTCTCTGGTTTTCTCTCCAGTTCTCTCTGCCACTCTCAGCAGCGTGCCGCTCCTCTTCCAAACAGCAAAGCTGGTGCCTGGCGCAAACTGCTTCAGTCAGCACAATCCCCCCAGAGATAGACAGAAGAAAGTGAGTGAGAGTGAGGAAGATGAGGCGGGAGAGAGAAGGAGGGAGCTAGAAAGAAGGGGAGAACGGAGGAATGGCACCCATGCATGCAAAACCATAGCTCACACACATATCCATTACTAAACAAAGAAATGATTCCAGGTGGCATGCCCACTATCTCTGATTTCTTCGAGTGCGAGTACACACCGAGCATACAGATGAGATTAGACAATATCTGCTGACATCAAAGGAAGTATGCTAATGACATAGCAACAAGCAAACACAAAAACTGGGCAAAGATCTGAGCCACTTCTCTACGGAGATCTATGGAAACCGATTGGACGTATGTTAACTGCTCAATAATTCATTTACAAGGGATGCTCTGTTTGTGGCGAGCGCTGCAACACGGCAACAGGCTCATTCGTTCCCCTTTACACACACACACAGATTATGTGAGACGCAGTCATTACAGCAAAAGCAGATCTCTAAGGGAAAACCACAGAGATATAAGGGACTAAAATGTGTTTAATATTTTTAATAAAAATGTGGGGAGAATGCGCTGAGGGCTTTCATTTCCGCCTAATTCTGTTTTCTACCCTCGCAGATTACTTGCACATTACACAACTTGCCTGCCCTTTGAGGAACGACTCAACTATTTATTAACGGTGCGGGTATTTACAGAGTGCGACGGACGATGGAGGAGGGGGAGTTGGAGGCACTGAGCTATGTGGTGTTCAAGCAAAGGGAGCACAAGATCTGTGTTTTCAGTCTACCCCGCCGCTTATCTGAAAGCACCTGCGATTGTGATTCTCGTCAGCTTCTCATTAAAATTCCCGGCCGAACTAGCAGGGTGATTTCATTACTGCAGCTCCAACTTTACCCCTTCATCTCCTTGATATCTCCCCTTCCCCCCTGCCAGCCACTTCACACTGATCACTCACTCTAAGCTTTCCTCAACCCCCCGCACCTTCAGCCATCAGCCAGTTTAAATATTCAATTCCCCATATGTTAACCCGATCATTTGGCGGGAGGTGTTATGGAGCTAAAGCCTGCTGCAGTAGTGCAGAATCAGCACACCCCTTCTCCTCAACCTCCTCCGTGGTATTTCTACGAGGCTCTGATTAGGATGCATGTCACCTTTGTTTCGCAGCCACCAGTGGCCTGCCTGACATGTGGAGCTGTGTGAGCCGTAACAGCTTGTCTTTGATATTTGCTGATAATTTATGGCCCTGGGTGTTTCAGAAGGTAAAAGGCTTGACGGTGCTTTCTGGAATCAATTTCAGTCAACTTGGCATTAAGAGGAAACTTACCGGTCGAATGTTATACGCCAAGAGGACAAACCTCTTGTCTGCAGACACTTGGAATTTAGTAGTGGTCAGGTCCTGAAGAAAAAAGAAAGGAGAAGTTCGACAACATAAATTCATCAACTTCAATTTGTTCTATTGTTGAGAGGGTGGGCTGGGGAATAGCACTTGATGATTCTTCTTTGAGGAGTTCTTCAAGGGTCAACCTTGGGACCTGGCTTATTCCCCTTTATACTTTTATCTATAGCACATTGCCAATAAATTTGGCTGTGCCTCTTATGATTAATTTATGTTTTTTTGACCACTTAAGGTTGTTAGACCCATGACGTGAACAACATTGACAAGTCATCACCTTTAAAGAGCAGCTCCAGTCATGTTTTAAGACATATAAAATGCTCTGCTTGAAATAATAAATTGTGTCTGGCGTTTGTTTCTGCAAAATTCGTTTAATTACCTTGTAAGATTCCTCACAAGGCCTCTCCTCCTTCTCCCTCATTAAAAAATCCTGAATCTGCATAGTCCCCGCCCACTATGCAAATTTCCAACCGCCCCCTCTGTCGCGAAAACAAAACACGTCTCTGCCATTGTTTAGTGCCAACTTGTAGAAACTTAGCTAGCTTGAAATGTAGTAATTAGTAGTAGTAACGTTAACGTTAGTAGTCAGTAGTGAGTTTGCAAAAATTATGATCACGATTACAACTGGCTCGCGCTTCACGGAAGTGGTTGCCATTAGTTGCACATAATGCTATGCATAGCGTCACCCCGTCCATTAACGGGATTGGCTCCTTATGCCAATCTGAAAACGTGTTGTTCAGCCTGTCCTTGGTACACTGCAGTTTAAGATGACTGCTTATGTTGTCCCTGATATGTCTTGTAGCACATGAAAAACACCACATGGAGATGTTCACAAGGTTAAACACTTGATTTTCACTTTAACAAACAGTTGCCTCTTGCAAATCCAGTAAACACGGAGCAGCGTTTTTCGTATCGAGTTGTGTTTCTTGTCACCTTGGGAATGTAAATGAAGTATTCATCTCGTCCAACCCCTAAAGAAATATCTGCTGCCAGATGCTCCACAATGTCCACCAGCTAGTCAATAACTTCTACTGTCTGCTGTTTGATGCCGAACAGGTAGTGTAAAGTGCATTCTTAGGGATTTGCGGGGGTGGACAGCTTAACAATGTGCAGAAACTGTTAGGTAAGTTTTTATTTCTATAAAGAAAGTAACTGTGCCAGTTCTCTCCTCCAGCCGGAACAAATCGCCCATTCTACAATCTCATCATATCTTCACTATTGTATTGCATTATATTATCTCTTTAAGATGCTCTAGCACAATTACAATAGGTTAAAAATTACAATGCAGGTTACAAAATAAACCCCGCAGCAGTTCTTCTATCAACCCAACAATGGATTCATAAAACTTCCTCTAAAATGTGCATTGAATTCAATTCCCTGTTTACTTGTAAAACATTACAAGATTCAGCTCAGCCATAAATCAGTGAGGGGCCGATACCATAAAGATCCAACAGCCTCTCAGGTCATTACAACAAGGGCTCCCAAGCTAAAACATGTTATTTAAATCTGATCTTATAACGTACATTCTCAACTGTGTATATATATATATATAGATATATATATAACTGTAGTGCTACATAAAAATTGTTTTACTTCCTGTGAGTTTTGTTCTCAATGTTTGACACTATATTTAGCAAAACTTCTCTCAGCAAATCAATTATTCCGGAGAACCCCATGTGTGTCTTGGTATCCAAACAAGAAAATATAATTTTCTGGATTTAGGAACAGCAGCGGAGACAACAAACCATATCGTAACACCATGGAGAGGATCGTTTTCAACCTGACAACACAACCCTGCTTTAAGCTCGTCAGCGATGACCCATATAAGCCTGTCAGTGTCGTGCAGAGGCGGTGTTCAAATGATACCCTTGCTTGGGAAATTCTCTTTGAAGGCACATGCTGAGGGCTCACAGAGCAGCCAGATTGGGGCAAAATGAGCCAATACTGTCACTCTGCCAAATCTTTTTTTGTCTCAGCTGTGGGATGTGGAACCGTGAGACTCTACAGCGTCCCTCTCTCTCAATATGGAGGCATCCCTCTCTATTGGCCAGTCAATTTGTCCAGCTGTCTGTTGATATAAGCCAATCAATACTGAAATCTGTCCTCTGTCCCCACAAGCTGTGCTGCTGTAACTCACCAGGGAACTGTTGTCCAGAAGAGTCGCAGTGAGGTTGCTGTTGAGGCTGAACGACAGGATGTGTCCTTCTCTGGTGCGAAGAGCCACTTCATTTTCTGCAAAAGTTCAGACAGTTCGGGGAAGATGGTTTTGTGTTATAAGAGCGACTATTTAAAACCGGTTTGTTAGTCTGCAAACTAGGGGATCAATTCCCATTGAGATAATTAAATTGGTGTTTAACTGTCAGGAGTAATTTGTCTGTCGGAGGATAGATCCTTACCGTTAAGCCACGCCACAGAGGGGTCATGAACTTTGAACTCTTCACTCTCCAGATCCTCCATAGTGAGTTGAGAACGGAGCAACAAGTGAGTTTCATCTTCAGGAGGCAGAGAGACAGAATGAATTAGTTCATCAAGAAAAGTCAGTCTTGTTTAGTGATAGCAAAGCTTGAGTATGCTTGAACCTGGCCTATATTTCAGCTTTGGTCTTGCATTTTATG
Source organism: Semicossyphus pulcher (assembly GCF_022749685.1). NCBI lineage: Eukaryota > Metazoa > Chordata > Actinopteri > Labriformes > Labridae > Semicossyphus > Semicossyphus pulcher. The sequence continues at coordinate 26,260,100 of NW_027211637.1, forward strand.
CTTTTTTTGTCACTGTAAATGTTAACATTTGAAATATTTGTTTCATGCTTTTCAACAGCAAACCTTCCTCGAAAGCAAAAGTCCAACATTTTGAGAAATAGGCTTAGACAAGATGGACACCACTCTTTATCTGTCCGTTATTAGAAGTCAAGAGGCGACGTCAAGGGCCAAAAATATGATGCCAACACAGAAATGCCACAAAAACCTGCAGATCCTGGAGAGGCCACTTGAGGCTGACTCCACAAGCAAGTCGATCCTCATTGACTTTCCTATTTAAATGCCCAACGTAACAGCATACATGAACGAATGAATGTTTCGAGCCTTGTACAAAAGTCATTTTTGGTTCAAGTCAATGAACTTGATATCTCCATCATGTTAGTGCCGTTTTTTTTCAAATATTGGACATATAAAATGGCTTGGTTGTGTGGTTAATTTTACTAACAGTACTTCCAGTTTTATTGGTATGTCGAATTATTTATTTTATATTTTCGTTAGCACAAATTAGCAGGTTAGCGTTTACAAACTGCCAACCTCAAGACTTCATAGCCAAAGTTCACAAACTAGTGGTTGATTTCACAAGGGCTACGTCCACTACTTTCCATAGGAAATACTAGGCTAGCCGCTTAGCTAAGTTTAGCAAACAGACTGTAAGGCGAGAACGCAGCTAGCCTCACTTTATCAAACAATGTCAACATCCACCAACCACACAAAAAAACAATGTGTAAGAACAACTATTTAACTTTTTACAAGAGGTTATAACCTCCCAGAACCTTCTAATGGGCGGGAGCAGTTACTTCCTGGAATCTCTCACGGTTGCCTGGCAACTGCTCAAAGCCTAGAAATTGTCAGTAAGAGATTACAACCCTGTATCAAATGGTTATGTGTACACTGCAGTTTGTACAGATAAAACAAATTAACTTGTTAATGAGAGCGCTTTAGAGGTTCTGGCAAAGGGATTTTGTTACTTTTGGACAGAGCCAGGCTTGCCGTTTTCCCCTGTTTACAGTCTTTATGCTAAGCTAAGCTAATTAGCTTCTGGCTGTAACTTCAGACAAACTCCACAGAGAGGAGAGTAGTCTTCCCACTAACTTACCAAAAAGGGAACATCTGTATCTCTCTTAAAGTTTAACTATTTATTTAAGTCTCTACATTGGAATATATTTCTTTTTTACTCCTCAAATCATCTTCTTCTTACCAGGCGTGAGGAGGACCACAGAGAGGATGACCAGGGACATAACAGCCAGGATCACCACCATGGCGATTCCTATGCCCTTCCAGTTCCGCGGGGGACCATCTGAACTTCCCAGGTCCTGACGTGACAAGAACACACAGACACAAACACGATGATGAATGTGAGCACAGGAGGAAGAGGAGGACATTAGTGCTGCATCATTTCCAGAGTTTTCTCCCCGACAGGCGTATTAGTACAGTGAGCCTCGGGGGGATTCGAGACCAGTCTTCAGCATCGCAGCCACCTCGCTGAATTACGCTAATCTTCCATATGAGAACTGCTTAAAATTGCTGCATATGAGGCTTCAATTGCAGCAGCGATTTTGGCCACAACATACATTTTCTTTAGCGCCGGCTCATTTCACCTGCTACACGTCTGATGGGCCATGTGGTTTACCAAAAGAGGGGGATGGAGGGGAAGTTACCACTAGATGTGTGGTGCCTGAAATTAGGCTTTTAAAGAGAAAGCTGTTACATCTGCTTTGGTGGATGAGGATGCATCAAACAAGCTTTGGAGTAAGTTGTTAACAAGGCAATAAAAATAAGGAGATGGGGCTGTAACACTGTACGATGAATCAAAACTTCAGTTATAAAAACAGAAAATGAAGGCTTAATTCTTTGTGTTTCCTCTCTATGCGAGAGGAGGAACTGATTGAATGAGCCCGGCGTCAGTATCAGTCACAATTAAACACTATCGCAGGCTCCCTCATAATGAGCGGCTGGCACTGCTGGAGCCACATGGCCGCTGGAGTGTGAGAGTTTAATCACAGAGCAGCTATAACACTGAGCCTTCATTATGGCCGTCCACCCGTCGGGCCAGAAACCTTACAAACCTCACCTGCCTGATCACATCCATCCAGGCCGCGGGGAACCGAGCAGCAGAAGTAGAGCATCTACGTGGCTCACAACAGATTGCAGCTCTTCCGTGCTCCCTATGTGACACCAGCTGCCCCCGAGTCTGTGCGATTGGCCTCGCTAGCTTTAATATTCTCGCCTAGCACCTTTTTCCACATTCATACACTTTTTTACCTCACTTGCCCCGGCATATGGTGTGTTATGGTACTGATAACGGACAATGTACTTATAAAACTGGAGTCAAAATGTCTTAAAAACCCATTTCCGAAAAGTAAATTCTGCAAGAAATGAAAAGCAAAAGGTCAATGCAGTTAAACACGAAGCAGCAGGGTTTCTCGATATGGTAAAAAAAAAATCCTTGATACACATTTTTCATCGCTTTAGAGAATTCGTTTCTCAACTCTTATTGCAAGGTTTCCTTTATACCCCAGATGAATGGAAAACACACAAAGTCTGCTCAATCTCGACCGGTTGCCAGCACACAACTCCTGCCAAGGTCTCATCTTTAATAGATCTCCTTGGCTGCAGCATCACAACACGCTCAAATTAAAACCCACTACCAGCAGTTTCACCTGCAGGGACGACTTCTAAGTGATGTTTGAACCCTCAGTGCAGACCAGAGCCAAGGGGATTGATGTCCAAGGTCTCGCTGGCCTTTCTTACTCTCTGTTTTATCTCATTCGGCTGCCCTTTTGGCACACGATATCTCTGTGAATCCCCATTATCCTTCCGTCAGATAAGAAAGCTAGAGCGGTCTATGAAGGCTTTGGTCAATACTGAATCATTCTGCATGTTCAGCACTTTGTTTGAATAGAAAACACTGAGCTATGAATCTCCTTTAAAAAACAAACTTAATATCCTTAAACAAATTATAACCTGATTTCAGGATCTCATAGCAGAAAGGGACACTTTAAATTAAAATCCTACACTTGACTGATTCCATCACACACTGTCTTCATTTCCAAGTCCTCTCGTTAACTACTGTGTGCGACATGAGAGCTGAAACCTCATCCTGATAGGACGCACCGCTCCTTTCATTCCCCCGAGCCCAGACATAAGACCACACTTCCAATTAAGGTCATTGTTAAGACAAACCGGGAGAATCCCACATGCGGGCGACTGAGGAGTTTTGTCATACTTGCAAATGAGGCACAGATGCACTGAGCTGAATCCCCAGAGTGATCATTGGCGAGGCTGAGAGTGCCAACTGGCTGCTGGTCACAATGCATGAGGGAATGTAATGCAGCACAAACTGCTGGCGCAGGTGAACAGATGACAAGCGGCGCTGTGTGATGCACCGGACTCATTTCAGTCCTGAATCTGATGGACAAGCAGATATATCTCAGCGGCGGTTTTCTGCTGAGCCAGATCAAAAATGAATCACACATAGAGCTGTGAAGTGGGCCATCCATTTTATTCAGCCCTGCTTAATCCCACCGGAGTTGGAGTGGAAGCCTCGATGAGGTGTCAGTCAAACACCAAAGGGTGCAAGAATGCAAATCAAAAGGTCTTTATGTTTATGGAAAACTCTTTCCGAAGGAATCCCTGTGAGAGGGTTTGTTTTGGCCAAGCAGAACTGCATTAGAGAAGAGAGGGCTCTTTTAGTTTGAGCAGAGGGTTTTCACTCAACCAAATGAGAGAATCGATAAGGTGTACAGTTGTACGAGGTCCAGAGGGAAACAATTAATAGAGGGAATACAGCCTTAAAAGCGACTTTAAGATAGGGTCTCTCTTTTCTTACAAAGTATGACACCTACATCCTGAACCTTTCTGCTACTCCACCTTAGAAGTCAAACTTATCAGGCGGAAGCGTTCATTTAACGGCACAGAAACAGTCCAACTGACTGGCTCCTTTTTCTCAACGCGCTACACACACACAAAATCAAACAGCTCCAACACTATTGATTGAGTTTGCGCGCTAAAAAAGCGAGCCACACCAAACACAATTACTCAATCTGCACAGCATGCAACACAACCAGGCTGCGCAGAATCCAGGCGGTGCTAAGAATTCATAAATTAGACTCTGGAGACCTCCTTAACTCCATCTTCTGTTTCTTTGAGGCATGGAGAATCTGACAATAAATTACATGCAGAGGAGCGAGGGAACCGGCGCAGGCAGTTTGGGGATCCTGCTGCTGGATTTGCATACCCCCGTAATACCCCCTCCTTTAACATCATGCAAAGATGTTTATTACAAAGATGACATTGGCAGAGGCATCAATGAAATAACCACCAGCATTAAAAGGAGGGATCTATTGGCAGACACATATTCAATTGAGCCTATATGCTGCTGATCTTAATGATTCACTGTAATTGCTCACAAGGGAAAGCCGTAGATTAGCAACTAACCCACGTATGTATTACCTTGTCAATATCTCTCACTGCCTCATTTCAGGTGAAGGTCGTCACCAGAGCAGATTGAAACTTAAGTGTGGTTGGGATAAATGGTAGCCCACATGCCGTAGTAATGAGATACTACTGCTCCATATTGATTCATATCTAGGCTCTCTTTCACCACATCCAAAGGAATTTCTTTGCTCGTACTCGCTGCGCCACCATTTCTGCCTTTGAGGTCCTTATCTTTAAAAAAGCAGTAGGTGGTATAGACACCATGTGGGACTCACTGGGCAGATTTCTTTTTGCCCTCGAGGCTTTTGTCAGACAATGCAGCAGCACGAGCCTTTGTGAAATGAAAGTCCTGCCGCTTTAGCCTCTACCGCTGCAAGGCTGCCCTACTGTCTTATTCCTTTCATGCTCCCCATCACGCATAAGGAAATCACTGTACAAAAAAAAAGGTCCTGTATGAGGGGAGCTTTTTGCTCAGCATGTCCAGCCACTCACAGTGACTGAGTTCCTGCCCGAGGAGACGAGCAGCATCAGTAAAACACGTGTGGGACGGCTGCGGGTGACATGATATATATACAGTAAAATATGAGACAGAGCATGCCATTTTTCACCAGCCGGAGACTCCACAGGAACACTCTCTCAGCAGCTTACAATGTGCTGAGGGCATACAAGAATTCACTGTGTCATATTGTCACATTATCAGTGTTGAGGATGCATGTTAAAACAATATTGCCTTTGAAGTAAACTAATTAAATCACTGCTATTTTCTTCCTCTATGCAAGGGATTAACTGAACCAGGACAAAAGCATTATGTTTTTCTGGCACGAAATTGCTTTCTTATGACAAAGAGCGGCTTCACAAGTCATTTATGTCGACTCTAATATTGTGACACGCAAACGTATAACACAATTAACCCCCTAAACTATTGCAACTTCTCTCCAACAGAGACACACATGACAATCTGAAAGCCAGCTCTGCCTCATTAAAGGCGTTACAGTGTAAAATGTATTGATTGGAGACTGTGGCATGAAATGTTGCGACATTTGCAAGTAATGGATGGTGTGTGAGCCCTGCAGCCTTGTGTGGCCCTCTCAAGGAGACAACGCTGCTGCAGGATAATCACACAAAATGCTTCAGTCAGGGTTAAATGAAATTCTATCACTTCAAAGTGGCAGTTAAAAGGCTAAAGGTTGGTGTGTCTGTTAATGTTAACATCACTGTGTACAAAATTAGACATCATCTATCTAATAATCAAACTGTTCCTGTAGTCTTTCAAACATTTTCTCCACCAGGGGACAGCTGTGTACTAATGATCTCATGATTGAAGCGCTTTCACAAGAACAGCGACAGCTTGATAAGACTGTTAATTAGTCGACTTGGCAAGGGATGAAATTGTTGCTCTGCACTGTAGAGAAACAGAAGCAGCAGAGTGAAATTTTCTGGACGACGACTGATGCAGCATGAGAAAGTTTTATTTAAAGCAGGGAGCCTGTGAGTGAAATTAATCCAATGAAATCAGAGGATTAAACAAGGATTGGGATTCATTTGATGCAAGCATGTATCACCATCATTATTATTGTTTTAAATAATCGATTACTACCAGAACTGTAGACACTCTAATCACTTATAAGCATTGGATAATCTTCCCATAAATCCACTTATGGTCATGTTATCTGCAAAGATAAATCACAAGTTGCTTCTGACACAAAAATGTAAATGAAGAAGAAAAAGTCACATTAGAGCTGATGTGCATGTTAGAATTAAATGGAAAGCTGTATTAACTTAAAGAGAAATACGGACATTTTACTAAATGCAGCACGTCATCATCAGTGTGTTAATAATGAGCAAAAAACACAGAGGATGTGGGTTCATAGTCTTTGTTCATTGACTACACACCTACACAACAGCAAGAGGGATAATCAATCATACAGTGCAAGCTGTAGGTCTGAGCCCCTGTGTCACATGAGGAAGAGGGGCAGGTTGCCTCTATCTTAAATATTAGCCTGCAGATATCATGCAATGGAAGTCTGCATGGGACAGAGAAACAATAAAAGTGTGAGAGAGCCACTGGACGTCGAGTTAGCACACCAGCTGCCCTGCACCGCAGTGCTCACACTCAAACCTGTGCAGGAGAGTAATATTGACCGAAAAAGTCTGAATGAGCGAAATGGCTGAAACGCAAATCGATAGTCATCGCATTGAGGGCATACATGAGGAATTCCCCCACTGCACATCAGAGGGCTCGCAGAATCTCCCCTCAGAGACTACACACACTCAACTAAAGTAGGGATAAAACAATAAAGAAGACACATACCAGCTCCGTGGTCATGTTTTGTTGAGTTGTGGCAATCATTGTAATCCTCGAGAAGCTGCTGCCTCCTCTGTAGCCTCAAACCCCGCCGAGCAGCTGCACTGTTGTTGTCTTCTTGCGGAGCTTTTTCTGCATGCTCTGCTTCTTGTAAGTTTGTCCTCCTCACCGTGCCGGTGGTCTCTCTCTCTCTCTCTCTCTCTCTCTCTCCTCTCTCTCTCTCTCACTCTCTCTCTCTCTTTCACGGGTGACTCTTGTTCGTTCACTCATCCGCCTATTTCCAATCTGTTATCGGATTATTGATTGGCTCAGAGATTAATCATGACAGGTGGTTGGTTGAATTTTTATACCAGGCTATTTCAGCTTTTTAAACATTCCCTGAAAGCCAAAATGGATTAATTATAAATAAACAACATATATAGATAAATTAACAACTAATTTCAGCCAAAATAATTATATTTTAGTGCTATAATTGAACATTGATTTGGCCTACAGTATATATATTCCATCAATACACAGCAACTAAACAATATAGAAGACCTAGTGTATTTAAGACAATTACTTTACTTCAGTATATAATGCTAGCACAAAGCTCACAGTGCCTTAGGCTATAGCCTACAGTGTTCTGAAGAACATCAAAGACAAACTGGAGATTTTAATACCATATATCTCCATGAACATGTAAAATTAATAGTGTTTTATACCCACAGATGGACACAGTGTTGTTCCAACTTGAATTTTTTCTTGTCAGCATGGAACCAATCCAGACTTGTTCAAAGTCGCATAGGTCTACACTACCATTCAATATTGTTGTCAATAGTATCAATTGTTTTTTTTTATAACTAACTTACTTATTTTCTGGAACTGTGCGTAAGTACATTAAGAGCATCTTAAAGCTGATGTGTTCAAACTCGTTGTATGAGTACAAATACTGTATTTGGTCAATGGAAAATACTATGATTCTGGGTTAATGTACTATTGATGCTCCTTTAGTGCTACAAATGGGTATTTTACCTCCCAGCAACATTACACAGACATTGGCAGTTAAACTGAAAATGTCCAGCTTTATGGAGTGTAAGATGACCTTAAAAATTCGTTATTTTTCCACTTACATATTTAGAAAAAAAAAACCTTTCAAGCTGGTAAGTGTTTTGTTTTGAAATTTTACCCGGAAGTCTACCGTTTCTCTTTTTTGCGATTGTAACTTTTAACTCTCTTTTTGTCTTTTCTTTTTATTGTTGAAAAATGTATAACATTCAATTTGAATATTATATTTAATACTTGCTTATTTTTCAAATTTCCGGCAGTTTGTGCCTTTGAGACAGCGCTGCAGTGGTTTTATTTTGAAAATATGGGCACGGAAGTCACCGGCTCAGTGCTCTTTGCTCATTGGCTAGCGGCGAAATTTGAAATACAACGCGGTCACTGTGGCTCTATCTGCGGAAGGATGTGGACAAAGATACAACAAGCTGGTCGCTAGAAAAGAAAAGGAAAAAGTAGCGTGATAAGAGGGGTTTGCTGTCTTCAATTCTTTATTAGCGAAACGGTAAGTAACTGCTGCTACTTTAAGCTAACACGAATAGATATAACACAAGTTCACGTGAGCCTCCGAAGTCAGACGTAACCGCCATGTTATTTTTCAATCACACATTTCAGCGCAGTGTTTTGCGAATTTCCCTGGAGATGTAACATAAACATAAAAGACAAAAGACACCTTTTTTAAAATATGAACCAAACGCGGTGGCAAATGAGAAATAACCAGATATTTAAGGTTACACTGGACTAAATTGGTATTTGTATGCATTGTTTTTGTTGCCAATACGTTAGAGGATGTGACGACTTCCTCTTAAGCTGTGCCCGATGACTAATTTTGCAAACAGCCATAGACCGGCCTAATCAATAAAAGACCTTTTTCTTCTTTTTTCTAAGGGTCTTCAAATACAGAACATCATGCAGACGGCTGTGCTGAGCCTCCAGGGCTTATATGATAAGCTGAGGACTCAAGTTGACCTTCTCAATGAGAACATTGAACCCAGTGAGTAATTAATGGTTCCTGGTTATATCTTTTACTATCCCTCAGTAGTGACAAATGCCTTAGCTTCCTGCACATATGCCTGCCACATTTTTATGAATATGCATCCTCTTTCTCAGACTTCATCCAGATGGCACAAAACTTTGAAGACTGCCGTCGCAGATGGCTGAGGGCAGAGCATGAGCTGGGGTCCTGCAAAGAGGTGCTCACCAAAGCAGAGACAGAGAGGGGATCCCTGGAGGTCAAACTGAAACATGCCCGCAATCAAGTGGATGTGGAGATCCGGCGCAGGCAAAAAGCTGAAGCTGACTGCGAGAAGTTGGTACGTAGGATCAAAATCAGACGCTTTTTCTTTTTTCATTTAAGGTATGTTAACTAACTTACTTTTTTACAAGGTTTAACTAGAATCTCATTTGTTCTCTGCTTGCATTTTTCTACCTCAGGACCGCCAGATTCAGTTGATCCGGGACCTCCTGACCAGTGAGGGATCCAGTAACAGCATCCAGCTGAGTGCAGAGCAGCGCTCTGCTCTGGCCTTCCTGAATACAAACTGCCAGCCAGCTGCCAACCTGAATACCAGCAGACGGTAATAAACTCTTGCGATGTATAGTGTTACATGTTTTATTGTTCCTGTCTATGGCAAAGCAGAGTCTTTATTTGAAACTTGCCTTATCAGTCCTGCATCTGCTACGTTAGCAGCATAAAAAAAAATGGTTCACAGTGTTCCCTGTGGTTTAGTGGCTTACCTGGTGGGGGTTCATTTGCATGTGGGAACATCTCACTCTGAGGCTCAGACGCATACAGAGTTGTTTTAACAAGCTAACATTAAACTCGGGAACTCAATTTGCACTTCCATTTGTTTCTCCATCTATTTCTCACATGAATGAACCATTCTAACACACATTTAAACCACTCTGAACTTTCAAGTGCATTCCCATTTAGATTTGAAAAGAAATAAATGTTAAATACAACAATCTGCAGAAATGTTTTGGTTGGAGGAAAATGTAAAATGACATAACATGTAAAATAACGAGAATATTCTATCTCTCATGATAGACTTAAAACAATAGATGAGTCCGCCTCCATCTTATCAGACATCAGCTATGACAAAACCGATGACTCTCTTGTAAGTACTACCATGTTCAGTATTATGTAGAGTTAAATTACCATACAGTTGAATAGTTGCTTTTATTTAATTGCTTTTATTTTGAAATCTCTTCTTGTGATGTGTGACAGGATTGGGACTCCTCCACTGTGAGGACAGTGAGACTCAAGAAGAGAGAAAAAAGGGTATGTTGAGTTCACCTTCCTGCACTGTTTCTATTGAAATATTTCCCTTGGAAGAGCAGCTTCATGTACATGGATGTCTTACGGCTGTTTCAATTTCAGCGCTCCTCAAGAAACCATGTCGACGGCCCTCCGATGGCCTCCAAACGTTCTCGATCAACAGGCAGAACTTCAGAGAGGGTAAGGCCTGCCCCAGTTTGGATATCTTAATTACATAGGAAGAAGATCTTGAACTCTCAATATTTTAAAATATGGCAGCTACAGTATGTTTCAAGCCTCTGGCCGTGATATGGTCCCGTTGTATGTTTGTTTTCTCACTGTTTTCCTTTTATGTGTAGCAGGGAAATGAGACCCTCGTGACAAAGACCACAGTGACTGTTCCTCCGAATGGAGGGCCTGTCGAGGCCGTTTCTACCATTGAGACGGTTCCTTACTGGACTCGCAGCAGGAGAAAGACGGGTAAGATTTTTTTATTATAATGCAATGTGTATCTACGATCAGAGCTGGCTTCGAGCTGGCATTATGGAAGGTAGTTCACTTCATCTTGTTAATTCTCATTCAGCTTCCTTGATTACAAAGTCTTAAGTTTAAAATTGAGCCAGAGCCACATAATGAATTTGTTTCAGCCTATTGTGGACAATTGTTCTGTCATTTCTATTGTTTGGGTAAAAAAAGCTTGCTTTTATTTTGAAGTACATAATACATTTAAGGCATTATAGAGGAACTGGCAAGTCTAGGCTTGTGTCAGATCAATCAACTGTGACTCTGTTGGCAATATTAGAACAGAGCCCTATTGAGACGCAGCTAAAATAAAATGAAAATATATATTTACAAATATATCCTCTTTATTTGAATGGATGTTTTGACTCAAATGCAGCAGTAGTGATTTGTCAGTATATTTTCCCCAAACTGCAGAGCGGTTATAGTACGAATTAATCTTTTATCTTCAGCTGCCATGGAGTGGGACTCTGAATCTGTCCAGTCTGAGGATGTGTTCAAGCAGCCTGTCAACCCTGACGGAGAGATAAAAGCACAGCCCAGCACTCCGCAGAGCCACGGGGGCGTCCGTCAGCACGAGTTTGTCTCAAAAACTGTAAGACTGTTGGATGTTTTTTCCTCCCTATATTTGCTTTTATGCCAATAACGTTGATCAAACTTGACACTGAGGTTTATTTATTTATCATGTATTCTGAGAATTAAATCAAGGCATGTTTTACTTTGACAGTTTTTAATACTGGTAATATGCTCCTGTACAGATACCAGAATAGATTGATGAAATTCATGCTCCTCATTTGTGCATTCGTAAATATGCAGCGCCTTTACTTTAGTTTGTTGGCTAAAACACTTTACCAGCCTCTTCAATCCTGCTGAATGTCTTTTACAGGTCATTAAGCCTGAGTCGTGCGTACCCTGCGGAAAGAGGATCAAGTTTGGGAAGCTTTCACTGAAGTGCAGAGACTGCCGGGTGGTCTCACACCTCGAGTGTCGGGATCGTTGCCCTCTGCCATGCATCCCAAACCTGGGCGCCACTCCGGTCAAAATCGGGGAGGTGAGTGAGAACTTTTTCGTTTGATATGCACAACATTTATGCCATGAAATGTTACCACAGGTTTGACCGTTTTCACCATTTGTTTCCAGGGTGTGTTGGCCGACTACGTCCCCGACACATCGCCCATGATTCCTCCGCTCGTGGTCCACTGCATCAGTGAGATCGAGCAAAGAGGCCTGCATGAGGTGAGTGCTCCCGTCTTCATAATATGCAGGATTGTGAGAGACAGCTTTGGGGGAAGACATTTAAGAAACCATCTGAGACAGAGAGCTGTAACTAAGATTCTACAATCTGTTCCCGGGAAGCTAAATTTGTAATTGGACTGCCAAAGGGCTCTTAATCTGTTGATTTTTTACGAGGCTATGCTTCTGTCTCTTCTGCTGTTTTTATGTTTTGCTCCTGTCTCACTTTCTCACTGGCCTTTTTTTAAAGATGGTATGAAATATTGACTTTTTTTCTTTTTTAAACCAATATGCCTTTTTGCCTTTGCTTTTGTAAATAGCGTCTACTGTTCCTGTGACCGTAAGCTGTTGACTGTAGCCTTTAACCGATTTTATTTTACACTTTTCTATTTTTCATTTTGAATAGTTTTTTTTACACTTTGTTTTATGAGATAGGATTGTCGTATGCAGTATTACTTTGATGTTGACTGTTACTATTTACTTACTATTGCATTTAGGTATTGTAATTGGGTGTAGACTTACAGCCACTCCATATTTAAGATGGCTCGCCATTGCCACAAGCCGTTTGTCTGAAGATCTACCATCAAAACATTACAAATGAATGCATGTTCGGGAGCCTTAATGCAGATTAAATATTAGATGTAGTATACGTTTTTTTGTTTTTGTTTTTGAAGTGGGAATGGTTGGATTTAAAGGATTTATTTGACATTAAAAGACACCAAAAAAAGCTGATTCAACTGTGTTTGTTAACCTTAATTCCCCTGGGATCAATAAAGTATCTATCTATCTATCCATCAATCTATCTATACCAGGGGTCTCCAACCCTGCTCCTGGAGAGCTACCTTCCTCCATGTTTTAGGTTTCTCCGTACTCTGACACACCTGATTTGAATAATGTGCTCGTTATCAACCAACTGAAGCTTCTCAGGGGATTGACAACGAGCAGATCAGGTGTGTCAGAGTACGGAGAAACCTAAAACATTCAGGAAGGTAGCTCTCCAGGAGCAGGGTTGGAGACCCCTGATCTATACGCTCCGGCTACGAAATGCATAGATGAGCTTTGCAAATTTGTACAAAAACAGACATTAATAAACCAAATTGTGGTTTTACAGGGAATTACATGAATAAGTGGCTGAGCACTTTTACGTCTTATGTTTACTAGAGAGATTTTTAAGAATTGGTTTTATTTCTCCCCTCTCAGGCTGGACTGTACCGTCTGTCCGGTGCTGATCGCACAGTCAAGGAGCTTAAGGAGAAGTTTCTCCGCAGCAAAAACGTTCCCGTGCTCAGCAAGGTGGACGATATCCACGCCATCACTGGCCTCCTCAAAGACTTCCTGAGGAACCTGAAGGAGCCTCTGCTCACCTTCCGCCTCAACCGACCTTTCATGGACGCAGCCGGTATGTTTGTGTGTCTGATTGTTAAAATAGTTTATATTACTGTTTGTAGCTTCGCACACTCAATGTTGAAACTTTCTGTAACTTCTTTATGGACATCACAAATGTACTCGGCAGAGCCATTCAATGCAAGTTTAATGAGTGCTTGTTCTACTTTGTTTCTGTGATTTGTTCTGAGCGGTGATCGAACCTCAGGTGGGAAGGAGAACAAAAAGAGACTAATCTTTTACTTTGTTTGCCTTTTCCAGTATTTATTTGTCACTGGAGTCGGATACATTTTCTTTCAAGTTGTTAATTAAATCCACGCAGCCTCCCGTTTCCTGGTCTCTGCTGATGAAATTGGTTTCTTTGTTTCCTCTCAGAGGTTTCAGACGACGACAACAGCATCGCTCTGATGTACCAAACTATCGGCGAACTGCCACTGGGCAACAGAGACACGCTGGCTTTCTTAGTGCTTCACCTTCAGAGGTAAGTACTCTCCTCTAAATATGATACTAATATAAAGCTATATGAGCTGTACGTATCCCAGTGCAGCTGATTTAAAAAGATCACTCTGCTTTGATTGTGTTGGGATTTGCTAAAATGCACAGAAGTCCTCCGTCTCTGTGACTGGCCTTTTTCTGTTTCCTCTAAATTCATTGGGTTATTTTCTTTAGGCAAAATGTGCTTTAATAAACACCTCAACCTCATCTCATTTCCTGGTTTTAGACGTGCAAGAAATACAATTTCTTTAACCTTAAAGTAATAATCTTAAAGATCTCGGTTTCGTTGTCTTTGGCGGCACCTTATGGCGATAAACGTTTATCGCGGGAGCACACTTCCCAGGTAACCAGACGTCTACGCTTGGCTCCCTTTGTTACGGTTGTAACTCTTGATTTTCCTCACTGACGGTCGCTTTCCTTTTTAGACTGTTTGCTTCATCTGAGCCTCGAATTTATTTTGTTTTCTTTCTTCTAACAGACATTTATTTACATGAAAATCTTTGAGATTATTACTTTAAACTGATATGCACTTTTAATTAGAGATAGACCGATATGGTTTTTTCAGGGCCGATACCGATACCGATTTATTAGTAGTCAAGGAGGCCGATAACCGATAATTGGAGCCGATATTCATTTGCAGTAAAAGTTAAAATATTGGCGTCAAAATTTGGAATAATACACACTTAACTAACACTTAACTTTGTTTAAATGCTTAAGCAAATGTTTATTAAACAAACAAACAAAAAGCGCAGGGAGTTCTCAGAGTCAGCAGCATCTCTTATAAAGTTAACTGAAAATTTAAATAAATAAATAAATAACTTCCTGAAGTTTCTAAAGTAAATAAAACAAAGTTGAATAAAATTTGCAAAGAAATGAACTCTTATCGGCCGTCGGACAAAAAAAAAAAAAAAAAAGGCTGATGCCGATATGCGTCAAAATGCCGAATATCAGCGCCAATCCCTACTTTTAATGCTGTATGTTTCAAAGTCACACAGACATGATTGAATGTAGTGAAATCTTACAGGGTTGCTGACAGTTTGGACACGAGGATGGACATCAGTAACTTGGCTCGAGTGTTCGGTCCAACTATTGTGGGTCATTCGGTTCCCAACCCTGATCCCATGACAATCCTGCAGGACACCAAAAGACAACCAAAGGTAAGCCTGGATAATATATTTGCTCCACTCATGATAACTGGTTCTAATAAGTTTGGTTCAGTACAACAGTTGTGAAGAGCTACTTTGTTAGAAAAGCAACAGAGAGGAGCACCAGTTTGGTTCAGCACTTAGGTCGCGTGTCCCATGTGTAGAGGCTACAGTCCTCGATGCGACCCCGGGTTCGACCCCTGCTGCGTGCCATCCCCAGTCTCTCTTGCCCTGTTTCCGACCCTCTCCAATCTCCTCTCTCTCATAAAAGCATAAACGGCCCAAAAAAAAAGAAGAAAGAGAGAGCAAACTTGTTAATCAGGTCACAGTGTAACCAAACAAACTGACTCTGTTTTGATGAAGAAGCCAGTGATGATCCTCCTCTGGCCTTTTCTATTATGACATGAGCAACTCTCATCTGATGTCACGCTGAGCACGCTGAAAGGAGTTAGTCACAGTTGCAGAGAAGTTTTAAGAGCTTGTCATGTGCAGCTCTCTGTGGCTGCTACGCGTTTTTCTGTTACAGTTTGCAGCATTGGAAACTGATCCAGGTTCATTAGGGGGAGAAAAGGACCATGTCTTGTTAGCTTGTAGACACATCGGTGATGGCTGACAGATGTAACCTCTGTGACAAATACATGTCGTTTCCCCTGGCTGCTTCACAACTGACAATTTGCTATTGATGATCATTGTCCTGCTTTTGAATTGTGCAGCCTGACCTACCACAACCTACAAAGTCACCAATAAGCTATTTACCACGCTTCAGATCATCATAATACTGTAGGTTTTTAATAATTCCCCTCTGTCTCGCCCCGGGCATCTACATAACCAGCTTGGCTCTGCTGGGAGAGGATGAGGCAACACGCTGAAACAGCCCTTATCTTTTGCATTTTTATTAATCCCATTTTTTTTTTATGTCCAGGTTGTGCAACGTCTGCTGGCTCTGCCGGCCGATTACTGGGGCCAGTTTGTGATGGCGGAAAGCGCGCAGCCGAACTTGGATCACCTGATCATCGAGAACGCAAACTGCTACGCCACCCCGGAGAGAAGTACGAGTTATAAACACTAAATAAACTCTTGTGTTTTGTTTTGCGGTGCTTTATGAGTCCAGGTGCAGGTGTTGGTTTCATTTTAATGTTTGTTCTGTTGTTGCAGTGAGCATGCTGGGACCTCTGACCACTCCAGAGCACCAGCTCAATAAAACCCCCTCGTCCAGCTCCTTGTCTCAGCGCATGAAGTCCACTCTGACACCCAGGTAAACACACGGGCACAATCATCTCCTGCCCTGCTTTAATACTGTTCTTACAATCAATGAAGTTATGATTAATCGCCTCTAAACTTCTGTACTGCTGATTCAAATGTTCCTTATGGTTTTTTTTACACAGTTAGAGAAATGCTGACTCCTTAAAACATCTTTCTCAGGAGTTAATCTACTGTACAATATCTCATTATCTCTCATTGACTCTTTTATTGACTCCTAATTCCATTGAATGTCATTATGTGCACTCTCTTGTTGCAGATTCGGGAGCAAGAGCAAATCGGCAGTCGGATTTGGTCGCCAAGGAAAATTCTTTGCGTCCCCACTCTTGAAGTAACCCAAAGCAGCTCCACTTAACCCTTATTCATACTGCAATAGCACCCTATATATGTATGCATAACACAATAACATGGTACTGCTTTGCTAATGGCTGCAAAACCCTCCATCTTAATCTGCTTACTTATAATCGTTTTAATATTTCAAAGTCGTACGGTCTGTATTTTACTGATTTTATGTGTTTGTAAAAGGATTTTTTAACCAAATCGTAGGTTTGCACACCTGTGTCTTCAGAGCTAATGCTTTTGCTAAATGTTTAACAAGACATTCTCATTTCACCCCTAACCACACGAGAATGTACCACATGGTCTTTTTGACGAATGTGTGCATAGGTGAAAATATGTACTTTATATGTACAGTTTAATTGTGACCTGCTTCTCAAATGTAATCATTTCTTTTGGCAGTTTTTCAGCTCATGTGTCACTCAGAAGTTGAAGAATTGATTCTAAGGCATTTCATTGTAGGTTGAATGTGTGACTGCGTGTAATCGTTTTAGTTTTGATGTTTGTATTTCTTTTCTATTGAGTTTAAGTCGTCTTTATCCCCCAGTGAATTGTGATGTAAATATTTAACATGGCTTCATACTACAACCAGAAGTTATACGACTTTAAAGCAGGCCTTTATCATCTTTAAGATGCTTGATGTTTTTAGTGATTGGCATTATTCAACTGAAAAAGGGGACGACATTTTGACCGCCCCACTGCCCTTGTGTTTCCAGTTTACCCTGCACTGCCCGTGATCATTACAAAGACAACTCACTGGTTTATTACAGTCTGTTATCTTTGGAGGAGCAAAAAAGTATGAGACGACGTTTATTGCTCTGTGTAATGTTTGTACTTTGGGAGGCTTCTTGTGAGCAATGCCGTCAACGGCAATTATATTGTTAGATTGGCCAGTTCAGTTACTGCGGCATTATTTGATAACAATTAGCATTTTTGTACACAAACACATGCTCTAAAATTCATGTAACTTATAAAATACATTTCCAACCTACAAGAGTGTCTGCTGTGCTTTCTGTTCAATGCTTAAAGGGCCAGTTCACCGATTTTCAACCTCAGTCCTGTCACGCTATCATGGGGAGCTAATGCCTTTGGAGGACGCTATCCGCTTCTCCGATGGGCCCTGGAAAACCTCCGCCAGACTACATAAAACGCGTCATCTGGTGGAGGCCAGGGAGCTTGCTAAACTACACTTCTTCGATCTAGGACGCCCGCCTCCGAGGTCATGTCTCGTTCAAAATCGTCAGGTTTGAAATGTAGACTGCAGACCTGAAGATTTTCAATCCACCTGTATATTCTTGGCACATTTCAGATTCTGTACCGCTCTGAGCCGTTGCCTGCAGTCGAACGGTATTTCACTCCAGCGTCTCTCGCTGGGCCGTTCCTTTCAGAGGGAGGAGTGCAATGCATGCTGGGTGTTGTAGGAATGTAGAATGGGCGAAACCACGAGCTGTTTGTACAACATTCTCCACAGCTATGGCGCCAATTTCAAATATTATTGCTTCTATCAATAACAGAGAACACCAGCTTTGACTGACGGAGGCTTTTTACAGGGTAGAATTGCTCCTTTAATGTTTCCTAGCTTCCTAACTCTTAATACTTATTCTTTAGGAACTGGAATTTACTTAACAGAATAAGAAATATTCTTTGTGTGAGGCATTTATTGGTACAAATGTTCAAAAACAAACAAACATCAAAATTTGGGCCATGGCCAGAGCAGGGGAGTGTTCTTGATGTAGTCCTGGAAGCCGGGGTCAGATCCCCACTTCTTCAGCGCCTGCTTCTCCAGGATGGGGATGCCGCTCACGTATCGTAGCAGGAACCAGACGAAGAGCGGCGACGCCACGCTCAGATACTGAGAACCCTGCATCACAGAGGAGGCCGAGAGCCAGAGACCCGACCACTGCAGGATCTCCCCAAAATAGTTTGGGTGTCTGCTGTAGGCCCACAGTCCGCTCTGGATGAACTTTCCCTGGAGGAGGAGGAGGAGTAAATTGGTTGTTACAGTCAGTGCATGAGGCATTAATGCAATTTAGAGGTTTTTTTTATTGTTATTATCTATGCAACTGCAAACTGCATCAATGTCCAAAGCACATAAAAACGTACTCCCTAACTGCATTCAGAGGTTGTTTGAAATTAGAGAGAGCCACTATGTAAGCAGGGGGGTATACTACGAAGCAGGATTTCACTTATCAAAGTAACTTCAGGGTTAACTCAGAGTTTTCAGCACTACGAAGGTAGTTCACTTCTTACCGGGGTAGATCACCATGGTAACTTATGCTGAACACCTCCGGAGCAGGTGATGTTTGAGATAAGACATCAACTTGCACAAAGCACCGCCTACTGACCAATCAGGTCTCTTGATTCAGGACCTCTGAGATTGTAAAGTGTGCCGATCAGCTGATCAGCCGTGTTTAGATTGGTCATTTGTTTCAAACATCTTCCCTTTTATGTGAACGCGCTCATAGACTTATCAAGCTCATAACTAGCGCCATGTAACTTAGCGCGATGTACTTTGTCAGGTTAAGTGAAGCCAGATCAGGAAAAAAGACCCTGGGTATGTTGAACTCACTTTGTTATCCCACAATGCATTGTATTTGTAATATCTATGTGGGTTATTTTTTGGGGGGCTGGGGGTGTCGTAATACCGACCAAAACAAACAACATCTACTACAATATGGCTTACAGCGTTATCTGGGTCACGTTTGAAAACCCATTTCTGCTGGTCGGCGATAGCCTCTGTAGCGAAGCCGAGTCCCCACATGGTCCAGCCAACGTAGTCCCTCGCCCCCAGAGGAACATCCCGCCTCTCACTGTTCAGCATGAGGGTGGGCAGGAGGGTCATAAATACCCACAATGCTGCGAGAAACAGGAAATGATAATTCATCATCTTCAATCATGTTTGCTTCAATACTGCTGCATTCACCAACATCTACCTGGAATAAATGCATAAATAAGGAGCAAATCTTGACAGTGATTTATACAAGGCTGCCCTGCTGAGTTGGTCAAGGACTGCAGCATAAAGGGAGGGTGTTTACATCCTCCAAGTACCTTGAATGGTCCAGTACACAAAGAAAGTCCCTGGGCTGTCTCTGACATTGTTGAACCTGCGATCATGACCGTCCTTCAAGATCCGCATGAAGAGGAATGTCCCCAGCCTGCAGAGAGAACATGGTTAACGTCTGTTCATATTAACCAAGGCATTATTCATTAACCTGTCGTTAAAGTTTCACATTTATTAGTTCCTCCTTTGACCTCGCCAAGGACCCTCCATAACTTACACCAAACTCCAAGCAAGAGGATATCATCTGCATTCCTCTAGAGTTTTATTGCATGGGTTTCACTTGGTGTTTATCAATAGGAGATCAATGTTGCTTTACCTGAGTCCCCATGCCGTCACACACCCAGTCTGCACCTTCTGTCGGACGTGCGTGGCTCCTCCCCAGATACGACTCAGGTGGGCGAGCAGTATAAATGTGCCAGATCCTGTTGAATAAAAGAGAGAGAGAGAGAGAGAGAGAGAGAGAGTGAGAGACAAGCTGCAGACTCAGGGAGGTTGGGACACGGGCATGTCGAATGGCCCTGTGGAGTAAGTAAGGCGTGTTCAATAAATCTTTACCCAGGATACTGCAGACAATTGGTTCCAAAGTTCAAGGGTAAAATCTCCAGGAGCACAGCGCACAGGGCAGAACCAGAAGAAGAGGACGAGTGCAGGAGAAGTGTCAAGGTGATTCATTGGAGGAATTATAAAGAAATCAGTCACTGGGGTCGACAGGTAAGCTGCACTGTTCCACACGCAACAAACTATTTTCTGATTTTAGGCCGAAAAGCACCTTGAAGGAATCTCTAACTCTGTAACTGGCTGTACGCCTAACTTTTAATGAAGAACTTTCCACAGGTGTAAACGACGTTAGGAAAGCACAAATATTAATGGTTGAAAACTGAGGAGCCAAGGGCTGTAATTAGTGGTTATACTAATGATTGTCTTCATTATTGGTTAACCTGCCAATCTGCTAAATGAATGGTGACACACGTTCATAAAAATGAATGCCTGAAGCCTAGGGTAACACCTCTGCATTAATAGTTTTGCTCGACCAATAGTCCAAAAGTCAAATAAATTCAGTTTCAGGACCACATTAGACAAAAAAGTTAAAAGTTGCACCTACGTAATGTTGTTAGAAAAATGACATAACAGATGCAAAATTATCAAATTATTTGGTTAATCACGTCAGCAAGCAATGTCTTAATAACCTTAAACTGCGGTTGTAAATGTTGTTCAGGCCGTTTAAACTCAAGTTAAATGATTTTTAGAAATGCAAAAGTGAGTCCAAGTTGCACAAATCGAAGAGGATTTTTTAATTCAAGTCTGGGGCCCACAAAAAGCCCCCTTTCTGGTTTATAAGGAGGATCCAGGGTTTCCTCTGTGCGCCCCTGCTGACACCGGATCATTAAGTTAAGCTGATTGGATCAATGAGCCGCTGCTTAAGATGAAGGAGGGGCTTTCTGGCTGTTTCACAACAAAGCTGTTTTAGATAACAGGTTTTATAACTTAAAAGGTGACAGTTCAACATCTGAATGCAGCTAAAACACGCATTTTTAAAATTAAGTTACGCAACAGATGATTTAAAGTTTAGTAGCATCTGTAAAATGTTTTCAATCGAGGCAACTTTACACGGATTAATTTAGCTGACTAACAACTCAGGCTGCAAACAACAGTCAACACATGGCTGCAAAACAACACTCACGACAGGAAATGTTAGCCTATGTCCGCCTGTTTAGTCCTCCTTACCTGCCAGGTCATAAAACTTCTCGGTTTTGAAGGCAGCAGCCAGAGCCCAGCCGGCCCACTGGATGCCCAGGTCAGTGGCGGCACATTTGACCAGCGTGCTCCCCATGATCATGTCCTGCAGGTCGGCGAGCAGAGCAGGGATGTGGTAGTTTGTCATGGGGCCACTCCTCCGACACCAACAGAAATATAAACACTCTGGTTAAAGTTCAGCGCCGCTGCCATTCTACTTCTGGGCGTGGCTTCACCGCGGGGAACTCTGGGTATTGTAGTTATCAGAGGATCAGAGCAGTTGCTTTCTCTCGATGAGGTGCAGGCAGCCTACACAAGGGTCAAGCACATGTAGTCAAGTGTTTATTCTTTACTTCTGCTACTTCATGTGATATTATTACATTTAAATTAAAATAAATAAATAAAACGTAAAATGTTTAACAGCACAAAGAAAGGCAGAGAGGTATCTGAATAAAATAAATAAGAATTAAATAAAAAATTAGGAAAAGTGGTTAAGAAAAAATGGAATTTAACAATGCTACAATATACAGCCGACATTCTAGACAAAATATTAATGTCTAAATATTTGTGCAGAAGAAATACAGAGTAATACAAAACATATAGGCCTAACATTTATCTGAATAGTGTTACACATGAGAGCACAAAGAATAGCATGATTTGGCATACATATTAAAGTAGGAAAACGTTAAAAGTAGTTGTATAGTGTTCTCATGTTGTGATATAAGTAATTATTCCCCATAATGATGTTAAACTCAAATATAATCATGGAAAAAGTGCCGGTGTGTTGTTTGACGTCCTTGGTTTAACGTGAAAAATAGTGTTGTGACGTTCACAAACAGTCCGATTGTATTGAACGGCTCTTTGGTGCGAACGATGGGAACCGAGTCGTAGGTGAGAGCCGTTCTTTTTATAGTTGTGCCCATATTTCACCGCCCACCCGAGATCCACTCCCCTTTATGCCAAATTACTACAGGCAGCTTTTTTCAACTGCAACTCCGCTATACAAGGTCATGTGCAGCGGAATCATGTCACCACAACATAGTGCCGATGGTGAGCAACATTATAACCCTCCGCCAAGTTTGTAGTTTTTTTGTTGACATCTCTGTAGTCATACAGAGTTGTTTCATAGATTATTGGCAAATCAATGACATTGATGAATTGTTCCTACATTACTCTGCTGTTTCGTGTGCGTTGACACGGGAGAATATAGCGCAGGCACGTTCACGAGTCTCATCACTCTCTACCTTGTGACAGTCGAGAACGGTGAGCCGTGCTTTTGAGCACTCTCGGAAAGGAACGGAGCCATAAGATCCGGTTCCCTTCAGAGAGCCATAATTCCCAACAGTAGTGCAAAGCATACAAAAGTCACTGCCAAAGGTTAAATAAGAACCTTGGTTTTATTAAAAACAATTTAATACCAAATATTGCAATTTCTGACATGGGAAATGTATTTGGTCTGTTAACACCTCTTGTTTCAAAGTGGTGTTATAATGATTTCTTTCTTCTCTGTTTCCCTTCATCCTCAGGAATAAACACAATCAAGACAAAATATGGCCGAGAACAAGAGTCAAAAAGGCGGTGAGTTTGGAAAAAAAGTCCAAAGGCGGCTGAGCAGAGGCAAAGAAAAGGTAACAGTCTGCAGAGTGTTTCCAAAATATCAGAGAGAAAACCTTATTGCCCTTTAGCTTTGAGAAATGTGTTTATTTTTCTTCAGGTGCTGCAAAGACTGGGAAAGTCAGTGGAGACCAGAGACGACCGATTTGAACACTCTTTGCAAGAGTTTAACGACCAGCAGGTAATCTCTCACCTGCTCGATGAGAAGGATGTACAGAGCTGCCTTTTCGTGTGTTATTTGGACAGTACAGTAGATCCCACTGTTCTCGCAACATGTAGGATGATTTATTGGCTGTATGCTCAGTGAATCAAACTGTAAAAAAGTCATAAATCTAGAGACTGACAAGCATGCAAACATCTTCTATCTGCA
Organism: Semicossyphus pulcher; assembly: GCF_022749685.1. NCBI lineage: Eukaryota > Metazoa > Chordata > Actinopteri > Labriformes > Labridae > Semicossyphus > Semicossyphus pulcher. Next base: position 26,283,287 of record NW_027211637.1, read on the forward strand.
GACTGATGGGAACCGCATACACAAGGACCTGAGGCACTACATCAATGCAGTCAGAGGTGAAAAGTTTGCTTCTTGACGATGCAGAACTGCTTCTTTTTGTCCACCTCATGTCCCATATGAACAATTCTGTTTTTTTACAGACATGCGTGAAGCTTCAAGACGCCTTTCCCAGTCTCTGTTTGATGCTTATGAACACAACTGGGCTGCAGTGGAGGATTTAGGAGCCATTGTAGAGGTCTGTGCGATCATCAGTGATAACATAAAACCCAGAACGGCTATAGCTCTACAGTTGCACATATTTCCTCATCGCCAGGGGACCAAAACCCTTTCTTCCTTCTTCTCTTTATACATAATTAATGCAATATTTATGCTGCGTCTCTTAATCAGGGGGAGGACCTCCTGTGGAATGACTACGAGGTGAAGTTAATAGACCAGGCCATCCGCACCATGGAGTCCTATGTGAGCCAATTCCCTGATGTGAAGGTAAGACGAGAGGGAGCGAGTACGCAAGCAAACAGAAGAGAATACACACACAGACAAAAGGCCTGAGAGCAAACGCAGGAAAACCAACACAGACACACACAGCTTTCACATGCACACACACACATTATGTCTGTCTTTTTCAATCTGTAGGAGAAAGTAGCAAAGAGGGGGAGAAAACTGGTCGACTACGACTCTTCCCTGCACCACCTGGAGGCGCTGCAGACTGCAAAGAAGAGGGATGATGTCAAGATAAACAAGGTCGTGAAATATGACATGCATATTCATTTTTAATGAGTATTTCAACCTGTAAGTGTTCAAAAGAATACTTTGAGACTAATTCAGGTTTCACTCTGCAGGCGGAAGAGGAGATGAATGCAGCCAAAAGTGTCTATGAGGGCATCAACAATGAGCTCAAAGAAGAGCTGCCTCTGCTCTATGAAAGGTCTGATACAATATTTAATAATAATCATGTCACATGTGACGGCGTATGAATACTTTATAACACTATTTTCCCTTTCAGTCGTATCGGATGCTACGTTTCAGTCGTCTCAGCTGTATCAAACCTACGAGACATCTTCTATAAGGAAATGAGCACAGTATGTTCAGCTGTACTTTACCTTCAGTTTGCATACATTATGAATTATTAGGACGTTTGTATTGACCAGCCCTCTCCTCTCTTAGCTCAACCAGGATCTTCAGAGTGTGATAAAGGAGCTGCAGGCTCAGCACCCGGACAAAGTGTTCGCTGTGAGGGGGATTCAACAGTGAGTTCTTTGAGAAAAATCTTCAGAGAAAAAAAGTTAACTTCAAGTTTAACTTTATTTTAAAATGAATGAGGTTCCTAAGTCCGAAGCGCGGTCTCAGACAAGTGGGCCTTTCTGTGTGGAGTTTGCATGCGTGGGTTCCCTCCAGGTACTCCGGCTTCCTCCCACAGTCCAAAGACATGCCTGTTAGGTTCATCGGTGATTCTAAGTGGCCCGTAGGTGTGTCTGTTAGACTGAGAGACAGTGGTGGAGGCCAAGGTCGCCTGAACCTGACTGGCGGTGGCTTGTGCATTGGTCACCTGCGTGGGCTGAGTCGTCACCTGCTGCACAGCCGCCGTCACTGGCTGCATGGATGCTGCTTGATGTTGGAACATTGTCTGAGCATGTGTGTGCAGTTGGGGCTGCACCGAGTTCAGGATTGTTGCAGCTGAATAAAAGTTAAAGAGTATGCAACTTGTTACTGTGATTCATTAAGAGATGACGGCCTAAAGACATTTGAACAAGAGTCTAAAGCCATGCTAGCTGTTCTGCGAGGCTGTACTTTGGCACAGTGGTGTTTCAAGCTAATTGCTACCGTCAGCAGTGCTAACACACACTCATTGGCAATGTTAATACATTTATGTTGATGTTTAGATGGTATGTTTACAGTGTTCTTATTTCTGATGGGATTGTGATTAGTTTTTTAGGTATGAAGACATAAATAGTGTATAGCGCTGTCGCCTCACAGCTAGAAGGTTCCTAATTTGAACCCCGGTTTGGACAATGCGTGACATGCTGTGCATTCTTTGGTTCCCTCCGGGTAGCCCGGCTTCCTCCCACAGTCCAAAGACATGCTCGCTAGGCTCATTCGTGACTATAAATTACCCTAGGTGTGAGCGTGAAAGGTCGTCTGTCTCTATGTGTCAGCCCTGTGATTGATCCCGCCTCTCGCCCAATGACAGCTGGGCTCGGCTCCAGCCCCCCCGTGACCCTGAACAGGATAAGCAGCAGCATAGATAATGGATGGATGGATTGAAACAATCATGAAAAGATAATATCTCTATATTGGGATAAAAGCAAAATATTTACACTATTTCAGGGCTCAAAACAAAGTTTGAAAAGCTAGGAATCAGCTTTCGGACAACCCTAAAAAATGTACCCAACTCATTTGTGGCTTGAAATGTGTTAATCTTACCTTTTTTATATTTATAATGTAACAAATATTAAAATGTCTTTCATTTGAGATACAGTTTTTGCTGTTTTCTGCCTTCTCATATGTTCTCAAGTTGTTGCTACTGTACAAACCTAAGGCCAAGAACTGTTGCTCAATTTCTCAAAATGTTCGCCAGTGTTTACCTGGCAACGGTTACGGACAAGCCCTGCCTAACTGCATGTCTGATATAACTCTTAAAAACATTCTAGGTACGGCTCCCTGAAGAGACGGACTCTGATGTCCCCTAAAGCCTGGAAAGCCAGCTTCTCTGAGTTCCACAAGAACTACAGTCCTAAACCGGGCCAGAGGTTCAGCTTCAAGTCCCCGGACAAACCTCGCCATGGCACCCTGACCAGAGAGAGCAGCACCCTCACAGTCACCCCAGGGTCCTCTATTTCGGAGAGCTCCGATTCCCAGGACCTGGATGCAGAGTCGAGCCACAGTGAGACCCCCAGTTCTCCCACACAGGAGGACGCCGCAGAGGGGACCTCTGAGAAGGAGCTGAAGACGGGAGAGGACGGCAGTGAGGTGGAGGAGGAGAAGGATGTTAAAGAAGAGGAGTCTGAGCCTCCGGCTGAGTCTGATAATAAGGGAGACGGTGAGAAAGCTCCACCAAGTGACAGCAGCTCTGAACTGAACAACTCCTGCGATTCAGAGAGTCTGGATCTGCAGCTGTCTGCAGCAGAGGTCGGCCCGCTGCACATCGAGGAGAGAGAGGACAGCCCCGTGCACCTGGGAGCTCCTAAACCAAACGGACTGGAGAACGGGGGCGTTTCTGAGTTGGACTCCCTGAGCGGTCCTCACAAGGTTTGTCATTGAGCTGAGGAATGATACTTCAGTCCTCTATATGTATTGTCTTTTTCATGTCTCTCCTGCTTCCTGTTTTCTAGGATGCTCCTGCAGGAAAACAGGCCCCTCCGGATATAAAAAACACAGTAGTTTAAAGCATTCAGATTTTAGGTTTGTACGTTTTTCATGCACAAAATGTGTCACTTATTATAAATACTCTGGTTCCACTGCATCTTGTTTCTGAGCTTTTAATAACTCTGTTTCTGCCCTGTGTTTTAGCAGAGAAGCACAGAAGAGAGTGAAGTCAACAGCTGCACGAAGGAAAAAATGTGGAGACAGCCGCTCTGAAGGGTCCAACTGTGGCGTCAAGAAAGATGTACTGTTAGTTAGTTCTTATTTAAGTTTTATTGAAATCAGCTGTACATATAAAACACAGTCTGTGTGTCATCTTTCTGCAACATCGGATAGATTTTTCACCGAACCGAACTATTTCCATCAGGATATAGTTATTTTACATGTCTAATGTTATCAATCATCATTTCATTATAGGTTTTCTTTGTTTTAAAACATTCTAGGTGACTACAGTATGGTCACTGTGTGCAGATCACCACTGACCAAAAGACGCAAACTAAACACAAATTTCAGCTTCTTTTTTTTTATCCAGTTGTGTTGTTTTACAGGGATTAACTTTTTGAACTTCATTTTCCAATTTAGTTTAAATCTAATGTAAATATGTTTGATTTTCAAGAAGGAATCTTTTGATTAGATGTACACTGCGAAGATAAATCTATGTATAATTCTGAACAATAATCTTTGTGTCACATTTATACTAATTTGTTTACTTGTAATTGTTTGATGAATATGCACACCCTGAAGGGAAAAGCTAATGCACGGATGTATGTGTAGAATGAATGATAAAATAAATGCTTTTAATTTAAAATACTGTGTACACAGCTGTTCTTCTGTGCCAGTGGAGCAGAGAAAATGATAGGGAAACAAACAAGAGCTCTCACTCAGCACACATTTCCCAGCACACTTTATCATGAAACCAACATACCTTAGGATTCTGAGGGAAAGCTAAGCCCCTCTGCTTTAAGAATCACTCATTAAAACGTCTACACACTTTATTATGAAAGAATTGAAGAATGTAATATGAACTCAAATGTGGCACGGTGAGTGAGACAAAGGTAAAGATCAAAAGGAGCCGGAGAGAGTGACTGTGTTAAGAGAGATAAAGTTCTCATGTAACAGAGTGACTGGAAAATATTTTGTTGACATTTTTGCTTGAAAAAGAACTGAAATAACTGATTAAAACACTTGGCAGTTAGCTTTCAATCAAGGTAATTGTACTTTGTTATGATAATTTATAAGTTCATTGGCATGTTTAGATCAATAATACAAAACACAATTACAAAAAATAAATTTAGATTATACTGTAGAACTAAATTTTATTGATCCAATGGGGAAAAGCTACCCTGCAGATAATAACGGCAAAATTATTGCAACCAATCAACAATATATATTGTCTATTGGGCCTTTCTGCATAATACGTAGGCCTACTTCTACTTTTGGTACTTAAAGTACATTACAAAGCTTATCCTTTATACTTATTACTTACTTACACTTTTATTCTTCGAATGTGTAGCATAATAATGTTAGCTAATGTTAGCCTAATTGCTATTACATTCGATTCGGTTATATCGAATAAAAATGACATAATGTGACTAACTGTACCGTAAAGAAAACATTAGAACATTAACTCATCTTTGAACATAGTTTCTGCCTGAGTCAGGTCAGTTAAATTTCAATCAGCAATGGTAATGCTTTTGAAGGAAAACAACAACTCCCATGATCCCACTCTACTTCTTGACATCATCAAACACATCTTTATAACATATTGTAAATTTAACTACGAATGTACATAAAATCGTTATTGTAGAAAGGACAGTCAAAAAATTAAATGCAACAAAATGAATTACACGTTTAAAAAATTAAAAAATCACAGCCAAAGAGTGAGAAACTAGCACGTCCTCCATCTTCTCTGCCCTGCCTCAAATTTTAAACTCAGGAGTGATACATTCTGCCAAAGAGAAGATCTTTGACGTGGAGAGCGACAGAAAAGGGGGAGGAAAGGGAGGGGCGGAAATCGAGAGCGTGTGCGCTGCATGACTCACGAGTGCTGTGAGAAAAAGTATATCTACTTACTGTATTTCACAGACGCAGTTTTTCAGACGCTTTTAACAGCCTCCCAAACGGCTTATATTTCAAACTGAAGTGAGCAGCGTGCGTTAGTTTTCTCCACCTTGAGAGTTAGCTCGGGAGGAAAAGTTTATTAGCACCAACCGTTTCTGTGACTCCGCTCCGCTCTGCTGCGCCCAGGTAAGCTCCCAGGACCAGCTGTGATGAACAATGTATTGATTGAGAAGTGAATGAGAACCACGAGGACTCTTTTAAAAAGGAAAATTAGCTTACTTTAAAAGATTTTCCACGGGGTGACTTTGAGTCAAGCTAGCTCAGTGGTCATGGAGAAGTTTTCCTTAAAAGGTTAGGCTGTCCAGTTTACTGAGAGGACAAAGAAACTCCGCCGAGTAATGAAGTGACAATGGTGGAGAAGGTGTCGCCCGATTCATATGAGCCATTTAATCATGTCATACATGAAGGCCCGCCAGTTAGAAACTAGTTTGCGGAAATGTAAGTGAAAGAAGTGGTTGTTTATATTTGTGTGTGTGTGTTTCTAACAGGAAACGACGGCGTTAACCAGCGCTAACCATGAATCGTAAGTTCACCTTAAATCAGTTTTATGAATGCTTTTTTGAAAGACTTTATATGCAATTACATTTTTTTCCCACGTATTTTTGTCTTCACATTAGATCTTTTCTAGATCTCTGAGCTTGACCGATATTTGGGCTCACATCCTATCAAACATATCAGTATCATCATGTTTTCATCTAGGCTATTTGCTGATTATGAAATCGTCTTTTGGTTTCCTTAGTTTGTCTACGTGTACTCCGACTCTATTGTTTACAATACTGAGCATTGTCTGCAGAACATGTATAGAGCGTCAGAGCTGAGCAAATGGGTGTCATGCATTAGAATTGATATACAGTGTCTACATTTTATTTTTTATATATATATATATATATATGTTCTAAATATTTGTTTTGACAAAGTTATTTGTGTAACAAAGCAGCCATCTGTACATTTTTTCCTCTAAATGTGGAGTCTATCAGTCGGGCTCTAGTGTCTTTACTCTACTGGCAACTATTTTGATGATTGGTTAATTGTTTAAGTCTTTTTTAAGGCAAATCGTGCCTGATATTTAAAGGAGAAGTTCGGTGTTCTTAAACCTGGGCCCGATTTTTACTAATTTGTGTGTCGAAATTTCTCACAGGACAAAAACTTTTGGAATCGGTCCTGTAGATGTCCTCCGTCGTAGCTGCAATACAGCCGCTATATTGGGGCAATTGCGCCCGATCAAAGTACGTCCACTAAAAGTTCTTGTTTTTGCCACTGACAGTCTCAGATTGTTACTCCAGGTGTCCGACAACGTTACGGAAATGATCCCTACAAAGATCGTCCTCTTTTTATTGAGTAAGATCATTTTTGTGTAACGAGAAACAGAAGTCTCGCTCGAGGAGAAGTCTCACTCTGAAATCTCGCGGGTGGTGAGATTGATTGCATGACATTTGAGCCGGAGTATACAGACGAAGAGCTCATGGAAATTGAAGCGAGAACGAGGAGAGGGAGAGAGGCGCAACAGGCAGAGGAGGATAAAACAAATACACTGACCTACACCTTCTGTAAACCGACACAACAATCACTACCAAATCCTCTCTCCAACTCTTACTGTCGTTTCCACTGTCCTGTTCAGGTAACATCTCACCAGCCGTGAGATTTCAGAGCGAGACTTCTGTTTCTGTTTACACAAAAAGGATCTTACCCTTTTAAAAAGAGGACTATCTTTGTAGGGATAATTTCCGTAATGTTGTCGGACACCTGGAGTAACACTCTGAGCCTGTCAGCGGCAGAAACGAGCACAAATGTGTAAAAATAGGTCCCAGGTTTAAAAATACCGAACTTCTCCTTTAACTGAATATCTTTGGGATTTTGGCTGTTGGTTAAACGAAACTGCTTATTTCACAATCCTAAATCCGGAGGTGATGTCATCAAAAGTATTTTATTACGCAACCAACATTTAAAAAAAAAAACCCAAATATTAACTTTACAGTAATGTGACCATGCGAAAAAAGTTACTCGATTGCATAAATAATTTTCAATGCAGGAGTTTCAGTTGTAATGCGGTGTTTTAATAACTTGGTGTTTGACTGAAGTTACAGATCTCTGTTCTTCTACCCACGGCTTTGTTCTCTGATTAAGTCCTTGCATCACAGGATTCAGAAATAAATAAGTTTGGCAGGAATGCTTTGTTTTCCCCTCTTAATAATCAGATTAGTGTCACAACAGCTATTATTCCCTCCTCGCTCAGCTGTTACCAAAGTACACGAATCACTTCTAGCAGACTGTGAGCTGAAGACAGAGCTGCCTGTGTGACATTTCTAACATCCTTTCCTATGTTCCAGCGTCAGACATCATGTCTTCGTCAAACTCAACTGTTACAGAAGGTGAGTCTTTACTTTACTTTACTTTAACTTCACAGCCAACAAGTGTCCTGATATCAGAGCCTTCAAAGACTGCTGTTTTATTGACATGTCCCGCTTGTTTTCTTTGTTCAGCTCCAGATTTGGGGCTTTTAACGTCACATCCCACTCCAGCAGACACAACCATGATTCAGGGTAACTCCTACACTTTTTGGTTTTAATGTTTTCTTTTACTGGCACACACAACCGGTCTCCTGCCAGACCCACACAGTTGTGAGACAGTTCACTTCCTCTCTGAACAATCTCTATGTCACCGGTAGTTTAATAACCAATCTTTCTTGTTTAAATGTTTGCCCTTCAGTGCTAACAACAGCAGCTCCGACAGGTTCAGACTCTGCAGTTATTGCAGGTAACGTCTCACACTTTATCCTGAATGATTTCTTGTTTAAAGTGAGGTCATAATGTCTCAAAAAGGCATTAAGAAGTTTACATTTTGCCCTATTTCCTCAGTGGTTATTGCCCTCATCCTGCTGACGGTAGCTGCTTTGGCCTTCCTGCTTTACCGGTATCTCTGCCACAACAAAGGAGACTACAGGACGACGGGGGAGCTGGCTCCAGGAGAGGACCCCGACGAGGAGTACAGCAACCAGGCTGTGAGCGAAAAGAAGGAATACTTCATTTGAACCTGGTGAAAACTTACAAAAGAAAAGAGGTCTGTGGAGGACTGAGAAGAACTAGGAATATGTTGTTTTTTCTGTATCTGTGTTTTGAGGGAAGGCCGATACTTGCTGCACAGAGAAAAAAAAAACCTTGCTAAAGATTTTTGCTCTGACAAACGCAGAGGCACACAAGAAGCAATACCAAAGATTGTAGAAGTAAAGAGGGAATATTGATGGATGAGGAGCAGGCGGCAGACGAACAGGTGTGTTCAGATTAGCAGAGCGAGGCGTGAAACAGGTGCTGGGGTTTGAAAATGTCACTGTGACATGATTAGAAACAATCAAAATGCAAGTTTAGCTCGTCTGCTACGCTATTTATCAGCCATGTGTCTGTTTTTTTTTCTTAGAAGTATGTTGTTTTCATCCAGACTTACTGTATTTTACCCCAAACAAACTATAAAAGACGTGTTCTGGGGCTGCGGTCACTTTTATATTGATGTATTCTTTTAAAATTGAAGTTTTTCTATGCAGTTCTTTTATAAGCTAGTCAGAAAACATTGTCATCCTTTTTAAATGGAAGCCAGTTAAACGTTAATTGTTGTATTGTTTTGTTGTACCCGTTTGTTTTGTATAATTCCTCAGACACTGTTACTGATGACTTCCCTGTTTGAGATAAATAAGGAAGGCAATAAAAGTTTTGGACTAGTGTCACTAAACCGTGCGACTGTTTACTGTGATGTTTAATCTGTAGTCAGTTTCCAAACAAAGAATTTGCTCTTGAATGTCAGGATTTGCTAGGTTTATTTATTTTTCAGGGTATGTAAAGAGTCGTTGGGTTTCAGAGCGGTGCTGGAACAAAAAAAAAAGCCATTTGAAGACGTCACTTTGGGCTCTAAGAAACTTTGAGAAGCATTTTTCACAATTTTTGTAAATTTTGTAGTTGAAGCTTTAAGTTCATAAATCGAGAACATATGCAGAAGCACCTTTAGTAGCAGACCTTATTTAATTGAGGATAAAATGGGCAAGATTGTAATTCACGATCAGATTTTGAATTGATGAACAGAGTTCTCGCTGCACATTGAACTGAGTTTGTTTAATACCACTAGCTACTTCTAATATAACAGCACCAAATCTAACTACTATATAGAGCTGCAACTAACAGTTATTTGCCATTGTTGACTCATTTCTCTTAGTAAATTTTGTTTTGTTTTAATTTGATCTGTAAAATGTCAGACATTAGCAAATGTCTGTTTCCTTAAAGTAATAATCTCAAAGATTTCATTTAAATAAATGTCTGTTAAGTCTCTATCTATCACCGACTGAGGTAACACAATGGTGATTGAGCCTATGGCCCACTGATGAAAGCCTTTGCATTTGCAGTATTACAGACTGGGTGTCTGTGGCGACTTTCACGCAAAAAAACACAAGCTGCGCCCAGTTAGTGACGCGTTTTCCATCAGCCAGCAGTGGTCGGTCTGCCAGAGAGGGTAGGCGGAGCTAAGCGGCTGCTTTTCCGCTCTCTGCAAGTGTTAAGAGTAAACCGTAATCTACTATGGCTGAACAAACAAAGAAAAGATGGATGACTACAGATACAACTTCAATAAGTGAGAATCCAAAGAAAAAGAAACAAACTCGACGCTCAGATGAAGCAAACAGTCTGAAAAGGAAAGCGACCGTCAGCCAGGAAAATCAAGAGTTACAACCGAGCCAACCGTGGACGTCACACATGCAACACTGTCTGGATATCTGGGAAGTGTGCTCTCGCAATTACCGTTTACTGCATGTGTGCTGCCAAAGAGAACGAAACTGAAATCTTTGAGGTTAGCACTTGAAATGACTTGTTCTAACTACAACGATGTAGTTGACCGTCACAGAGGAGCAAAGACACCAGAAACATTCACATTTAAGATGCTGGAATCAAAATGTTTTATCCATTATCAAAGTAACTGGAGATCCATTACATAGTTATCTACTCAATCGCTTTAGCTCTTCTATTATAAGACTAATGTTTGTCAGTTTAGACTTAGTTTAGAGTTTTAGTTGACAGAATATTAACTTCCAGTTTGGTTAATTTTATTACAAGACAACCAATCACAGCTTCCAATGACTGGCAAAGATGTGATAGTGAGCTTCCTGACACAGTGACTTAAAACACTGGTTTCACCAGCTTCATTAAGGTTTAAGTGATTGCATTGTGGGCTGTTGGACTGAAATGCAGCTCGGCTGATGGAATAAATTGGCGGCTGTGTGAAATGGTGGGTGATTTTTGACAAAAATACAGATCCACATTTGACTCAATAACGTTTATATCAAAGTAGCTATTGGTTCTTTCTTACAGTACGTGTACTAAACTAAGGTGGGGGATGATTTCTGACAAAAAAAAAAGAGGTTGTTAGAGATGTTGGTATGACGGCCAAGCAGGTAGAAACATCCACTCAAACAATCCAGCAAATGTCCGTCACCTGTGATGCAGTCTGGCCAGGAAAAGACAACATGAAAGCTATAATCACAACATAACAATAACCAAAATACATGTTCTAATACAGAGTTATGTGAATCAAATTAAACAAACATGCAGCGTTTCAAATTTCCAAAATAACCTTTATTCTAAACTTACATTTTAAATTTTAAGTTTAGTATAAAAAAGTTAAGTGCACCTAAGTTCTTTTTTCAAAGTATTCCATCTTTGACACTCGGCTCCTTTAGTAATCTTAAAAGATAGAATGTGTACCAAAGCCTATCACATCACTTTAGTACATACATCTATTTTTTACAAAATATTGTAAAGAGAATCCCTGAACTATAAATGTCCATTATCCTTCAACAAAGAGTGATCCATTAGCTGGCTGTGGTTGGCATAGCATCTACTGGTCAGCTGTAGCTTTACAGTACTTCATATTGCTGGGACAAAGCCACCATTATGCTGCTTTACAAACAATCAGAGCAGAGATGGAAAAAAAAAAAGAGAACATGTTTGAGTCATATTTTATAAGCTTTGAGAGCTGTGGCCCTTTCTTCAGCACGAAACGACAGCGTGAGTGAGAGTAAATGAACATTGAGCCATTTTTAAAAACACTTGAGCGACGTTTCAGTCACATATTTTTCGTATGGAGGTTAAATAAATGAATGAAGCTTTTTCATCACAGCTGTTCTTTTAAATTACACTTATATCGCTCAGCGTCTGCTGGCTGCAACACCATTTGTTTTCAGGCGGCCACAGCTGTTAAAACTTGATACGGTGTGTCGGATACCCAGTGAAACAATGACGCTACCAGACGCCAAAATGAAGAATATCCACAAATATACGTTTAATGGTATCTATACTGACTTTCCAAGATTCAGATGCCACCTTTAAGTTTGCAACATAACGTATAAAGTAATATTCAAGAGAAGTTTTTTTGCCTTAGAAATAAACAAGTATGCTGACAGCGATATTAGCCTCAATGCAAATGTTTGCAAACACTCCAGGCTACAAAACAACACGACACATCTCGACTTGATGAATTTATGATTCTAAAAATGTTTAAAAAATCTCACAGCTTTCTTTAAAAAGTGTTGAACAAAAAAAAAAGGTAGCCCCTTGTGTGCAACCACTCACATTTGCTTAGCAGTGCATCTCAGATAAAAAGTAATTAATCAAACTTGTACAAAGCAAAAAGGTGCAAAAGTATGCAACAACCTAAAGATGCAGTTAACCCACATAAAGTGACATCAACACATTAACAAGTGCAGTCGTGTGAGACTGACGGTTTGGGTACCGACAGTCTCAAAACTACTTATTTGATATGTTTGCTTTTAAATTGTGACGTTTTTAAATTTCAAGTCACAACCAAACGTAAGTGCATCGCAGACCAAATCTTTGGTACAACCAGCTCATTGGTTATACTAACAACTTGAAACTACACTACTGTAGATCGCTTAAATGTGGAAAGTAACGAAGGAATGAAAGAAACATCGAAATATTTAATAACATATTCTCAAGCTTTGAAAAAATGTAACTAAAACTATCACAAGTTCCCTCTTTTTTAAGTCGGTTTGATGAAACCAAATGATCCTGTGTGAAAAGACGAGGAGAAACAATGGAAGGTAGTTTTGTACAGTAACACATTTAGTGTATAAACTCTGGGTATCCGACTGTGAAAGAGAAACAGGAAATGAAAAAAAGCTAAAATGTTACACCAACCACCCCTTCCCGTTCAACTTACTATTTGGATTTACTTTAAATTTCTTTCCTTTAAGTTTACTGAAGTTAATTTGCTTTAAATTAGGGCTATCCCCAGTGCTCTTTGGCACTTGACTATGTTCATCTACAAGTTGCCCAACAAGGTACAGTAAACCACTTTGGATATTGCATGAAATCTTTTCTTGAATTATTTGCTTTAATTTACTTAATTTACAAGTGATTTAAATGTAACGATCCGTCAGGTCAGACAGATCACTGTGCAAGTAATTTGCTGTGGTCTTTTGGATACTGTGCAAAGGACAAGACAGTTCTAGCTAAACGCATCCAAGATGCTAATTCTTTTTTTTTGTATAGTTGAGATGTAATTTCTCATACTTGTATTTACATGGAACTATTACACATCTATTAATTTTACTACACTAAAAGTTTCCAAAAAAAGACAAGTGGAGATTTTTTTTTTTTCTGCGCTTTCACTGCAACTTTGTAACTGCATTTCACTTTCACCATAAAGCAGCTAAACTATAGTATGCGGGTCTGATATTTGAACATTTCATTTACGTAGCTTTACAGGTTAACAAGAACATCTCAATGGAATTTGTGATCCGGTCGATTAAACGAGACCGGGTCTCTGGACAAATACAGATGCCTGGAAGAGGTCAAATCTGGAATGACCAAAGAGGTTAGACCCAATGAAGAAATTTGGAATGAATTCTACGACATTTAATAATTTGCACTTATCCTCTCCAGGCAGTGGCATTCATCGTTTGATCTCTAGGTCAGAAGTGGAGTACTGTACCTTTCACAAGGGCGCTAAAATATTACATTCCGTTAGGTGAAATCAGTATTGTGGCATGGCCAAGCAGCCTGAAGAGGGAGGCGTATGGGAGGGGGGGAGGAACGGGGGCGTCATTTGGGACAGGGACACGGTTGAGGCATGAGGGAGGAGTCGAAGACTTGCTGTTACCAGATGGTATAACCTCCACTGGATCCACCCAGGAAGAAGTTGTTCTTGCGCTGTGTCATTACAACATTTGCATTCTGCATGGCAGCCAGCTGAGCTGCATTGGGGGGATGTCCAGGAGGAGGGGGCTAGAGAAAGAGACAAACAATCAGAAATTCAATCAACAACAATGTACTGTACATAATAAATAAAACACAATGACAATAGCAAGTAGCCATAATAACGGGCAAGCTCATAGGTCCTGTGGTTATGTCGGGGGGATATGCATAACCAAGATTGATTAACACCTTGAGTGCAACATTTATTAATCATTTCCATGGATAGATAAACTCTAAAATGTCATTAAGAATGGCTGCAGAAACACTTCCTGTCTTTGTTGGGCCTGATACTGGTACATATGTGACAATCTGGAACTCAAACAAAGCTCAAAAATTGTTATGTTTCAGAAATTTTACAAAACAATATTTTCAATAGGCCTAGAGATGTGTTACCGGGAGAATATTTGTCTTATAAATATGGATTAGTTGTTGAGTAGCAGACAAGGGGTAGGACTTCATGTGTATACTCCATCCATGTGTACTGTTTGTAAACAGTACATGTTCAAATAACTAAAACATCTACTTTGATTTCATGGGAAGTTTAAATCTCTGAACCAGGTGGATACTCACTGGGATGGAAACACTGCTGCCTGCTGTGAAGCGAGCGCCAGTATCAAAGCCGCCCTCCACCATCACTGTTGAACCAGGGGGGTACATGGCTCCCATGGGGTAGTAAGCCATGGGGACATTCTGGCCCACTGGCCCAACAGGCATATGTGGCTGCATGGGCATGAACACCTGAGCACCAGGGTAGTGAGAGGACATCTGAGGCAACTGACCAGGCACCTGAGGTGGAAGCACATATCTGGGCTGGTATATCTGCACACACAGAGATGAGAAGAGACAGGTTTAAAACTGTTCACTATGTGTATTAATTGTTTGAATACATGACTTGTAAATGTAATATTACCTCAGAATACGCAGGTGGTGTGTCTGTGTAAGGAGGTGCCTGAGGAGACATTTGCATAGCAGGAGGGTATACAGGTGCAGTGCTCTGCTGAGGGTACACAGCCTGCTGTGGATAGGAACCTGCAAAACAACATTTTACGTTTGAGTATTTACACTGACTGACACAGAAAACCCCAGGTTGAGTGAGTGACAGGGTTTTTGTGGCAAACTGTCGTGGTTTGTTGTCAGCAGTAAACACTAACAATTTAAGAGGTCAAGTATTTCACAGTACAAATACAACAATAAAATGTGACAAAGAACAAGACAGAAATTTGGGCAGCATTATAAAATAATTTAATACGGAATTGGACAGAAGAGAAGTTTAGAAAATGCAGCGCTGCTTGTGTGGTCAAAGATTTCAGGGTGATGGGGAAAGCCTTGTAGTTAATGTACACTTATTTTTATCTTCAACTTCAAGTTAAAGATGTACCTTTCAACGATAAAAATAAACTTGAAATGACTGCTTTATCTGGACCAGGTTTTAAATTCTGAAAAATAATCCAAAACACATCATCAAAGACCCTAAACAATTAACCAATTATTTAATAATCAATTGACAATAAATTCTTTTTTTAATTAATTAATAATTTAAGTAATTTTAAAGCAAAATGGCAAAAGTTACTTCGTTTCAGCCTCCCATATTTGCATATTTTCTGGTTTTCTTAGTGTTCCTGTCGGACAAAACAACACTTATATACATCGCCTCGGGCCGTGGGACCTTGTGATGAGCTATTTGTGCTATTTGTTGACATTCGCTAGAGAAAGTAATTACTCCAAAAATATAATTGGTATATTAATCGAGAATGGAAATAATCGTTAGTTGCAGTCCTACATCTTACGTGTATGGCTGCATCAACACCTAGCAGCAACAAAAGATCTGAGTATCTCCAAATAATGTGCATATGGCAGCGTAAAGACATAGAGTATGATGATATTTACTAGCTTTTACATACACTACGTGCGCCAGGTGACAATAAAAATGGACTAATGGTGAAATTATCGAGATAGATATAGATTCCGATGCTTGTAAACGAAAACAGTAAAACCACGCCAGCTTTGCCTTTAAAATGTGTCAGTTCCGAGTGATGCTAGCGAACTATAAATATGTGACCTGGCCAGTAATGGTCGGTGATATAAGGTGACAGTGAATTTAGGCGTTCAAAATGAACGGTTACAGTATTTAAACATAACCTAAATGCCAGGGCTCAACGTGTATGCTACACAGACAAAGTCCGTTTATTGTCATGTACGTAGCTGAAGTCCGCTTCAGATGGCCATAACGACAGCTCTTCATCTCATGTTATAACGTCAGCGTCGTGTAGCTAACAGCTGACTTATTACCTAAAAATGTTCTGGAGAAATACCTTTGTTGTTCATTGTTCTGGATGATCTGGAGACAGAGGAATTTCAGATTAAACGGAGCTCTGCGTATCTTGTCACGGCCTTATAACAGGTTACGGCTTCACAATCATTCACTTCCTTGTTTTTCAGCTTCTTGTTGTTGTGGAAGTGGTGACGTCAGTCGTTCTCTATCTGTGGTTCGACGCAATCTGTGTTTTACCTGCGAGCGCCCCCTACAGCTGAACAACGGAAAGGACGTTCAAGAGTGAATGAAGGTGAACTGTTTAGTCCTTAAAAAGAAAAATAATTTGATTTGACTTTGAGATCAATTATATGGAATACGAAATAACAGTTAAATATACATGGGACGACACAAAGATGCTTATATTATCAGAGTACAAGCTGAAATTTAAAGGTCCTGTGAGCAGTTTTTCGCTGGTTATGAAACAGACTGAAATTAATTCTGATTACTCTATATGACCTACAAAATCAAACCAGACCATCAGCGACAAGATTGATGCTTTCTATGTAGTCATTTTTAATGCCTGAAACTGCTGGCGATGGGTCAGACGAAGCAATTAATTGCATGCTGCCTTTGTTAACATTTTCCAGGGCAAAAATGTAAAGTGAGTGATACATATGACTATTAAAGAAAGTAGGATGACCTTTTTTGTTAAAGACCACCACTCAAGCATGTACAGGACAAAATCCGTAAAGAGATAAGAGGTACGGCTTTGTCCACAGGGGGCGCAAGAATCAACACAAACCGAAAGTTCCACACAGCTTTAAAAAGAATAATAATTTGATTTGGCTTTGAGCTAAATCATATTTAAGATGAATAACAGTTGAATATGCATAGAACGACACAAAGATGTGTTTACTATCAGAGTGCAAGCTGAATTAAAAAAAAGAAATATGACTTGCTCGTTAGCTAGCTAGCTAGCTGGCTTGAGCAACAGACATGGAGGCAGGCAGGCAAAATAACAATTTTGTTTCAAAGTACTTCATTAAACCCAATGGAAAACTGCAGGGTTATGGCAGCCAGGAGAAACATGGATAATAAAAAACAACACAATGGGAAGTACCCATAGGAATAAAAAAAACCAAGAATAGTTAAATAACAAAAAAATAAATAAAAAATGATAACTTACAATACTAATACTAACTAAACAATAATATACTGTAAGTGTAAATTGTTTGTATTGAATTGATATACTGGAAATGCAATAATTTTTTCTGTTTTTTTTTTGACTAAAATTTTCAGTTTACAAATATTTATAATACTTTGGTCATCTTTTACAAAAGTAGCTGAAAGACATATCTTACATATACACAATTATCAGTATAATAATTTTCTTCCATATTTTGTTCAAAGTTCTGGATAGGAAATATTTTACCACCCTGTCAGACAGAACACAGACGCTGTAACACAACTTCTCAGTCAAATTGTTGGTTAAGGATAGAGCAAAGACGATAGGACTCTTTTATTTTTCTTTGAATAAACACAAACATAAAAAGCAGGCCACTTCCTTCTTCCTCTTCGTACTCATATACTGTATATATACAGTAGTTCTGCAGACATATCCGGAGCATTTTGTTTTGGGGAATACCCCCGGATTATTTTCGAAAATATTGTACTTATTCGACGAGCTAAACCGCTCATTTGTCCTTCAGAAGTACCATCAGCGAGCAAAGAGCAGTATTCGCTAATTGTTCATGTAGCCGCACAGTGTTTTGTCCAGTATTTCACCATGTCAGTGCTTCTCTCTGCTCTGCCTTTATGTGTGGTACGTCCCCTTTAAGAGCACCATGGCACCTCTCAAGTCGAGGCAGACATTTTTCAATGCAAGATTTTTTCTTGCATAAATTATGTTCATGACGTAGTGCCAAAGGCCAATTTTATGGCAAATTTGTCCGACTTTACAGCTCAAACAGGATTTTGTGAGTCACCTCAAGGATTTTTGATTGTCTGAACTGTTGCAGAAAGGGCATCGTCATTAAATATTAAGAGAGAGGAGATCCTAACATTGCAACCCTCCTTATCAATGCAAATACCTCTTTTGTGTGCAGTCACAGCGCCTGTCTGGGAGCTGAGATGAATTTTTAATTATGTGTGACTGAAACAAACTGTGACAAGGACCTTTATAAGAGCGGGGGATTACAGAAAATAAGCTGCATTTACGCGGTAAGTTGCATATAATAACCGGAGTCTGTTCGTGCCTGGTCCTCGCGCAGAGCGACGAAATGGCGAGAGGAAATGAGTTTTGGTTAATATGCAATGTTCGTAATTAGCATAATTTATATATTTATGATAAAGAGAAGGAAATACATAATATTCGGTCTCTAGGCACGGGTCGAGATGATTTCTGTCGCCTGTAGTTGGTGGGTAGCGCTTGTCTCCAAAAGTGGCCGACGCGACGAGACTTTTATTGGGCAGGATGGGGGTGGGGAGCCCATCAACACCCGCCGAAGTTTTGACATATCCTCGTTTCTAACGGGGCATTGCAGTAGGAAATGCACCAGCTGCAATCTTTTTTTGATCTGGGATGTTTTTGTGGCCACTTCAGGTCCACCATCAGCGTGTTTCACCACGTTTTCTGCATCCAAAGTGCAACACAGTATGGCCTGTTTATATAGGCCCCTCCAAATAGTCTGGTCCTGCAATGACAGAAATAGCCATGAATAAAAAAAAACAAACAGTCCTCATGCATGTGGCACTGTAACCAGCAGTTAGACCCTGAAGTGCAGATACTACAGGCTAACAAGCATGAAACTTAATTCGTGATTTTATTTGTAGACTGCCTGCCAAACTAAAAGAGTCAGACATTAAATCAAATAAATGCAATTCAATTCAACATGCTTCATTGGCATCAATGTAATAGATGATATTGACAAAGCTTCAAGTAAAACCACATTAAAAGTAAAAGAAAGACCAAAAGAAAAAAAGTATAATTCATGTTCTGCTTTGTTAATGAAAGACTGAATTTAAGCTTTTGGAGTCTGTGTTTGTTTTTGCTTTGAGTTTGTGTGTGAAAGACTGTTAAAGGCCCTAGTGTGTGTGTGTGTGTGTGTGTGTGTGTGTGTGTGTGTGTGTGTGTGTTAAAATGGTGTTTGTTTGTGCCCGCATTTGTTTATAGTAGTTTTGTTTTTGTGTATGAGTGCCAGTGTGTGTTTTATTGTATACATGTGTGTGTTTCCAGGTTCTACTGGATGTAAATAATGGAGTTTCTCTGTGTCTGTTTTGTACGGAAGCCCTTAGCGGACATGCATCCATACATTTTGTTTACTCTGAGTGTGTGTATGTATTTATGCCTGAGTTTGTGTGTGAAAGACTGTTAAAGGCCCTACTATGTGTGTGTTTGTGCATCTTTGTGCCCGCATTACTAGTTTTGTTGAGTTGGAGTTTCTCTGTGTCTGTTTTGTACGGAAGCCCTTAGCGGACATTCATCCATACATTTCAGTTTTCCCATAATAACGAGTTATTTCTGGTCGTTTTCTCGAGATCTCGACTTATTTTTCTTGTTATCTCGGTAAAAACGAAGCTCAGAAATCCGGTGATCTAGAAAACCAAAACCGGCTGGTCACTGTGATATTACAGAGCAGGGCACGCCATGCTGCCATTGCCCACACCAGTGAGGTAAGTTAAGCCTGTTTCTATGTTTGTTTTGTGCCTTAGCAACTCAGGGGATACGAGTTATGATCATCTGACCCTAGATAACGTGATGAAAAAGTGGAGATCTTGAGAAAGCGACCAGAAATTACTTGTTTTCCCGGGAAAATGGAGTAAATACAATGTGTGTATGTCCGCTAAGGGCTTCCGTAGTTTTGGTTTCAAATTCAGGGTGTTTTTTTTTCTATTCGGGAAATATTAACTTCAAAGAGTATTTGACATCATTCAGTTTGTTTTCAATGAATGTTTGTTTACCCAGAATGCCTGGAAGACAGTGACTGTGGTGCTGCAGCGAGCCATGAACTCCCAGGATCTCCCTGCCAAAGATGCCCCACTTACTGTCAATGAGCAGGTACCACCCACCTGTCTGTTAAAGCAAAGCGAAGGGCTTCCTCTCCCCAATACAACTCAACCAAACCGTCCATTTGCCAACATACCATGTCATAATGGAATGATTAACATCAGGACCCACTTTTGTGTTTTATCGCCTAATAATACCTGCTGCGCTATGCTTGTGAGGTTTATGATCTTTAAAGTGTCATGCTTAATATTAATGGTGTTTTTTCTCTCTTTAGTAACACTCTGTGTAGACATAGTCGGCAAACAAAAGCAATGCTCTTCACAGGTGTTGGAAGGGAGCTTGATGAAAGCATTGCTTGAGCTGCTTGTTGGCTGATGCTCTTGTCATTGTTTTGGTGTAGTCGTGCTCTTTTCATTTTTGTCTTTCTTTTTGGTGTTTTGTTCTTTTGGTCATTGTGTCCTAACATGTGCTCGGCTTCTCTGTTCTCCTTAGCCATTCACTGTCTGACTGCAGAAGTCTTTTTTCAGCCATTTAAATCCTGCACTTTGAAATTCCCTGCCAAAGACAACCAGGTATGCATCCTCCTCTCTCTTCCTGCATTGTCTCTAGAGCCCGACTGATATGGTGGTTTTGTTGGACCGATATCGTTGCTGATTTTAAAGGGGGGAAAAAATCACTGTTGTGGTGGCTCATGTCATGAATCATGAATTTTTGAGCTAAATGACTTTTGACCTTACTTACAAGGATATTTCCGCGATTTCTCAACGATATGACCACCCAACTTTACACTTATATAGAGCTTTTCTAGTGACTTTTGCACTACACGTCGCATTCACCCTTTCACACACTGATGGCAGAGGCTGCTGTGCAAGTGCCCAACTGTCACTCATCACTAATCCCATTCACAACGTTGGTTATGCCACCGGGACCATGTAGGCTGTAGCGTTCAGGGATTGAACCGCCAACCCTCAGATTGAGAGACGACCAACCTACCACTGAGCCACAGCTGCCCTGAGTAACATTTATTACATTGTCATCCAATTCAAGTGTGGACCACTGTCTCCTCAGCTGTTAACGTGATAATCTCGAGGTTTTTCATGTAAATAAATGTCTGTCGCCGAATGAGGTAACACAATGGTGATTGAGCCTATGGCCCACTGATGAAAGCCTTTGCTTTTGCAGTATTACAGACTGGGTGTCTGTGGCGACTTTCACGGAAAAAAATCAAGCGGCGCCCAGTTAGTGACGCGTTTTCCATCAGCCAGCAGTGGTTGGTCTGCCAGAGAGGGTAGGCGGAGCTAAGCGGCTGCTTTTCCGGTCTCGTGTTGCGAGTAAACAGTAATCTAGTATGGCTGAGCAAACAAAGAAAAGATGGATGACTACAGATACAACTTCAACAACAAGTGAAAATCCAAAGAAAAAGAAACAAACTCGACGCTCAGATGAAAGCAAACCGTGGACGTCACACATGCAACACTGTCTGGATATCTGGGAAGTGGGCTCCTGCAATAACCATTAATCGCCATAGGTGCGGCCAACATATATGCTGATACTCATATATCCGTGAAAGGCTGATATCAGCCGATAATTTTGGCCATCCTATATATCGGTCGGGCTCTAATGTCTATCTGCACCTTGTCCTCGGGCCCAGGTTGTCTCGCTGCCTCTCCTCTAGGTCTTTCATTATTGCACACCATAAATCATTGTTTAAGCCTAAATCAGATTTATTACATGTGTTAAAGAGGGAATTTATAAAATGCTGAAATACTGTATTTACTGTTGTTGTGACCCTTTATGTGCTAGATCAAGTGAGACTCAGAGCATACTCAAGTGTTTCACAAACTAATAACACAATTTGAACTAATATATCTACTGCGTAAGCCCTGAGCATAAGTAGATTAAAGTAGGCAGCTTGTTTTCCATTTAAATAATCCCAGCTTTTACTCCTCATTGCTGTTCAGGTCATTGTGATGTCTGGCCATGAGACTATTCGTGTGCTAGAGGTTGAAGTGGATGCGTCTCAGCCTTCATCACTACCTGATGGGAAAGGTGAATGCAAAGCTGAGGAGGGAGCGGCTCGACCTGCAGAGCAACATGACGGCTCTATTGTGCCCCTGAGCGCTGGTGGACAAGGTAAATCATACAAGACAAATGATGGACAGCGGATGAGTCATTATTCATGTTTAACACACAGTTGGACTGAAATGTTGATAGCAGCTGTAAAAAAGACAACTTAAATGTCAGTAAGGACTAACCCTGGCGGTGCTCCTGCAGCGCTGGGGGAGCAGCAGGTGGTGTCTGTAGAGGCTCCAGTCCCTGCTGTCCAAACGCTGACTCCTGCTGTTCCGGTCAGTGTTTCCCTGGCACAGCCACAGGCCGCCATGCCCATCGCTGTACAAGGCTGCCCACAGGTACGACTGAGAACATCTACTGTTTTCATTTTGTTTTCAAACGTCTATATTCATGTGTCGATGGTATTATTGTAACTATTGTCACCCACGGGCTACTGTACGTGATTGACTGATGTCACAGACTGAGGCAAAAAACATTTGACACCTGAATACTGAGCTTAAAGGGCCAGTTTGCTGATTTCCAACCTCAGTCCTATCATGCTATTATGGGGAGCAAATCCCATTGTGGAAGGTAAAAAAATGCAATTTCGCTCTGTGTCTTCAATGGGCCCTGGAAAACCAGGGAGCTTGCTAAACTACACTTCCTGAATCTAGGACGCCCGCCTCCGATGTCATGTCTCGTTCAAAATCGTCAGGTTTGAAATGTAGACCGCAGACCTGAAGATTTGTTTGACGATCCACCGGTATATTCTCGTCGTATTTCAGATTCTGTCCCGCTCTGAGCCGTTGCCTGCAGCGAAACAGTAGTATTTCACTACAGCGTCTCTCGCTGGGCCGTTCCTTTCAGAGGGAGGGCCGCAATGCATGCTGGGTGTTGTAGGAATGTAGAATGGGCGAAACCATGAGCTGTTTGTACAACTTTCTCCACAGCTATGACACCAATTTCAAATATTATTGCCTCTATCGATTACAGAGAACACCAGCTTTGACTGACAGTGGCTTTTTCCAGGGGCGAATTGCTCCTTTAAGACTGTAAAAATTGTTAGCGAAACATTTGCAGCAGTTTGAGAAAACTATCACCACTCCACTGTGATCACACTGCAACACGAAATGTAGAACACCCAATACTGAAAATGAAATGCTATCAACCTTTATTTCTACTGCTCAGTATAATCACCCCTGTAAAATCCTCAAATGCCAGTAAAAGTAGATAACTGGGATGTTAATATAATCTGGAAAAAAATTACACACCTTTATTATGCTGCATTAGGTGCTGACCCAGGAGAGTCTGGCCACTCTGATGACCGGTATGATGGCCCAGACCGGATCCCTCGGGCAGCCCCTGCTCATCCCTTTCAGTGTGGCGGGCTCCATCGGGGGCCAGGGTGGTCTCGCTGTTCTCACCTTGCCTACCACAAGTGTAGCGACTCTCCCGGGACTCACTGCAGCTAACCCTGCAGGCAACCTCCTCAAACTGCCCTTTGCTGGCCTCCAAGGTAATAAAACTCTTCATGTGGTTTCCCTTTAGCGTCCCTAGATTGGGTCTGAATTGATTTTAACTACATCGGAGTAGACGCGCTACTTTTCAGATTGCTGTAACATCTGACTATAACCAACATATTTTTAATAGCAACACCAGCAGCTTAAGGCCTTTCAATGTCAGTTGGTTGGTTAGTTCACAACTTTATCCTCACTGAAATATCTCAACAACTACAGGGTGCATATTGAAGACTTATTGTATAGCTACATGGTTCCTAGAGGATGGATTGTAATTACCGAAGTTAGCCCATGACTTTTCCCTTTGTGCTACCTGTGTCTGTTTCATTAGATGTAATAACAGAACAGTAACAAGTTGTGCACTCTTTCCTTTTTTAATCAGCTGCGACAGTCCTGAACTCGGTCCAGCCCCAACTGCACACAAACGCGCAGACAATGTTCCAACATCAAGCAGCATCCCTACAGCCAGTGCAGGCGGCAGTGCAACAGGTGACGACTCAGCCAACGCAGGTGACCAACGCACAAGTCACCGCCGCTCAGGTGGCAGCGGCCCAGGCGACCTCGGCCTCCACCACTGTCTCTCAGTCCAACATATCTGTGGCAGCTCTCCAGACTGCAGGACTCTCCATCAATCCTGCCATTGTAAGGATGCTGCCTTTTTGTAATATCTGTACTGTGTATGCGATTTAATACAATATGCTGTTAACACATGTTGTGATTTTCTGCTCAGATCAACGCTGCTTCTTTAGGAGCTCAGCCTCAGTTCCTCAGCTCGCTCACCTCCACTCCAATCCTCACCAGTGCCATGTCCAACATGGCCGGCATCACCAGTCAGATCATCACAAACGCACAGGGACAGGTGGGTGAAAATACTGCTACTAAGTTTAGGATATTGTATTGTATGTAATTGCTTTATACTGTATTGAACTGGGTTGTTTTTAATATATTACATTTGTGAGTTGGGATTTTACAGTTTCTTAAACATGAGTATCCATCCATCCGTATTTTATACCGCTTATCCTCCTCAGGCTCTCTGGAGGGCCTATCCTAGCAGCCATTGGGCGAGAGACGGGGTACACCCTGGACTGCTCCCCAGTCAATAACACATGAGCCCCTTAGACACTGCCAGTTCAAGATTATTGCACCTCTATGTTCCATTTTCTATGTAAAATGCAAAAAAAAAGCCCCGGCACGCTCTGTAAAAACACACACTGGTGGCATTGCGCTGCCGTTGCTTGGTCAAATGTAAAATGGCAAAGGCTGTGTGACTGCAGAGCTTCGTTACAGCGCTGAGGCGGAACGCAGTGTAAGAAGACTAGGTCAAAACCTCGTATGTGGCTGACCGCATCAGGTCTACGTGCGCGTTTGTGGGTAATGTGTTACAAGGACCGTCCTTATGAGGCCGATGACGCGTGTTTGAAAGCAGGTGCGCGCTGCGGACGTAGGTGAGGACAGCGGACGAGCAGCGGAGGAGCAGCCCCGCCTACTCCCCGAACAAAGTATCCAGAGCCGTATAGACAGAGAGTCGCGTCAGTGAAGGTCCAATATGCTCCATGATCCGCCATTGCGATGTCGCAACTCTCTCTCTCTACGGCTCAAAGTACCGTCGCTCACTCACTCAGTCAGTCAGTCAGTCAGTCAGTCACATTCAGACCCGTGTGTAGGGCTGACCCTGTCAGTCATCCAAAAAGGGCTATAGAGACAAGACAACCTTTTAGCTCACACTCACACCTACGGACAATTTAGAGTCACCAGTGAACCTAACGAGCATGTCTTTGGACTCTGGGAGGGAACCCACGCATGCACAGGGAGAACATGCAAACTTCACACAGAAAGGCCCACTTCCTCCGATTCTAACCAGGGACCTTCTAGCTGTGAGGCAACAGCGCTAACCACTGCACCACCGCGCAGCCCCTACACATGAGAATCTGTTATCCAAATTTCCTTTTAGTAGCGCATCATTAGCTGATAAAAGTACTTTGATCGTGAATACATAACAGATTTAAAAACAAGATGAGAAAGGTATAACAACTCAACTTGATGTTAAACCACGCTCACTCCAAGGGCCATCAAAATGTTATTATGCCGTGTTCTGTATTGGGAATAAAAGCCCAGAGCCTCCAGTTAGCATCAATCAGCAGTGCTGTTTCAAGTCAGTGGAGCGTGTGGAAACTGATTTGTCCTCTCAAATAGTTTCATTACTCAATCTTATGATTATTGCAGCTCATTACAGTTAGTCTGCAACAACAGCGACTCTTGAGAAACATGATTTTATTCCCTGTCAACGTCTTTCCCAGCAGCAAAACACCGCCGTGACAGCTAGATGAATGTGTCTAATTTATTTCTCTTTAATTCAAACAATACTTGCAGGTCATAGGAACCCTTCCTTTGCTGGTGAACCCAGCGTCTCTGGCTGGAGGGGCTGCAACACCCCTCCAGGGACTCCAGGGACTCCAGGGTCTGCAGAGTCTGCAGGGTCTGCAGGGTCTTCAGGGTCTGCAGGGTCTGCAGGGTCTCCAGGGTCTCCAGGTCCAGACCGTCACCCCACAGCTGCTTCTGAACACCCAGGGCCAGATCATCGCCACCGTGGGGAATGGACATGCGGCGGTTGCAACTTCTGCTGCAGTTCTGCCCAAAGCGGCTGCTCCTCCAACACTTTCCAAACCGAACACACAGGTAGACGACAAACATCTGTCTTTGTTGTTTTGAGGTCAAAAAGGACGTTGTATACTTTGCTATTTGTATCATTGCAGTTACATCTAACAATATTAATTTGTTCCATCACAGGCATGTGTAACAACTGTTACTCAGTCACCAGTTGTCATTGCCCCACAGCCGTCTGTACTGAAGACCGGCACCACGCTCTCCTCCGCTGTACCCATCACCGCAGACATAGCAAAAGTGGGCCAGCTTGTCGGCAGTACGTACACCTGCTTCTCCTGTCCAAACATAGACCCGCTTTAAGTAGGTAGGTATTTTTAACCAGATTCTCCCCTTTTGTAGAACCCCAGCAGGTAGTGAGCAGCGAGGAAGGCATTAATCTGGAGGAGATTCGAGAGTTCGCCAAGAATTTCAAGATCCGTCGGCTGTCCTTGGGGCTTACTCAGACACAAGTAGGGCAGGCTCTGACTGCAACTGAGGGTCCGGCCTACAGCCAGTCTGCCATTTGCAGGTAAGTCGCTCCCCTCTGTCCAGTAATTTATTGTAATAATAAGTGTTTTGATAGCATGCACACATTGTATCAAACATAAATTTACTTTATACACCAATACAAGCATCTCATTTCATTATGTTAGAGGAATGCTCAGTGTTACGAGTGTGACGTTTGTAAAAACAAAGATAACATTCGACAACAGTATAATTACTTTAGCTACAGTGTTCATAGACAAAGCTAGTCAGGGAGTAGAAGTTAATTCAGTGGTTCCCAACCTTTTTGACCGCAGAGTCAGCCCTACACACGGGTCTGCATGTGACCGACTGAGTGACTGACGGTACTTTCAGAGCCGTAGAGAGAGAGAGAGAGAACTGGACCCCAGGCTGGGAACCACTGAATTAATAAATAAATATCCATCCATCCGTTATCTATACCGCTTATCCTGTTTAGGGTAGTGGGGGGGCTGTCATTGGGTGAGAGTACACCATGGACTGTACGTCAATTAATCACAGGCTGACCCATAGAGACGAACAACCTGTCATGCTCACATTCACACCTACGGGCAATTTAGAGTCACCAGTGAACCTAACGAGCATGTTTTTAGACTGTGAGAGGAAACCGGAGTACCCCAAGGGAACCCGCACATGCACGGGGAGAACTTGCAAACACCACACAGAAAGGCCCACTTCCTATGAACCGGGATTCAAAACAGGAACTTACTAGCCGTGAGGTGACAGTGGAAACCACTGCACCTCCATGCAGCCCATAAATGTATATATAATCTATTAATATATTGTATAAATATATATAAATAAATACACATAAATTGTATACATTTAATTCCCATTAATCAAGCTGACTTTAAAGGAGTTGAATGAGGGATTTACATATAAATATAAATGGCTCATCTTTACATAGAGGTAAGTAAAAAAATGAGACATTAGATAATACATAGGTTAAAGCATGTTGGTCTTACTCTGCAAATTGTGTTTGTGTGAATTCATAAGAGTAACATTTAGATACAGCACATACAGTATATGTGATCTCATGAAGTAGTTCCACTAAACATCTTTTTTATCGCAGGTTTGAAAAGCTGGATATCACCCCAAAGAGCGCGCAGAAGCTGAAGCCCGTGTTGGAAAAGTGGCTCGCAGAAGCCGAGCACTGGAACCAGAAAGGCCAGCAGAATCTGATGGAGTTTGTCGGCGGTGAACCGTCCAAAAAGAGAAAGCGGCGTACTAGTTTCACGCCGCAGGCAATCGAAGTCCTGAACTCGTACTTTGAGAAGAACGCACTGCCAACGGGCCAGGAGATTACAGAAATTGCAAGAGAGTTGAACTATGACCGAGAGGTTGTACGAGTTTGGTTCTGCAACCGGCGACAGACGCTAAAAAACACGAGCAAGATCAACGTCTTCCAGGTTCAGTAGCGACCTCGTTCTGAGAGGGTTCGCCACTGATTGTTTTTGAAAGTGAACATTTAATACAGCAGCACAGATTCAGAGTGTGTTGTAAATAAAAGCCTAACTATTAACTATATTAACTTTTTAAGAAAATGAAGGAAAATAATTTATGACTAAAATGAGTTTAAGGATGTATATGTGTACAAAACTCATGTATTGTGGTTACTGAGTAAAACTGCATGGTCCTCTTATCAAATACAGAGATATTAAAACAGTGAAAACATGTCATATTTAAAAACAATTTTTATACAAGTGGTTTTATAGGGTGTCTCCCTGAATGATGTGGAAGTGCATTGAGTCACATTGATTTCAGTCACATTGTTGTCACTTTGGCACACTGGCTGAAATAACGCACATGTTTAAAAACATGCTTTTAGAACCATGTGTGCTTTAACAGATGTAGGATTTGTACTCACAGCAGCTTTGCAAACATAAAGGAGACTGATCAGAATTAGTTGTCTATGAAACATCAAAAACTATGTTGCTTTTCTGGACAATCATCATTTTGATGTTTCTGAATGATAATCACAAAGATGAGCTTAAGATCTGTCGTCATTTCCTCTTGTTTAGACCTTTTATTCAGCGCTGCTGGATGTCCACAGAGGGTCACTTCTGATGTTCTATGGACAACAAGTTATTTTCAAAATAAAGTTGTAGCTTCTTCTGTTGCCAATAATGCCACAACTGCAAACTTATTTTTGTGTTTTTACGACGTTTGATTCATTTGTAGGATGCATGTACTGTATGTGGGGATGAAACATTAATGTGCTTACTCTGAGAGTATTGTGTGTTTTATTTATTCACTGTTGTGACTGTTCCCTTAATGGCCTCACAATGCTTCTGCTGCGTTTTTTTTTATTATCTCAATTTATATCTGCAGGCTTAATTGGCCTGTTTTGAAGTCAATTTAAATTGTCTCCTGTTGCCTATAAACATTACCCACAGACTCTTTCGATACTTTCACTGAGCCTAATATCAATCAAATTGATTTGCTGAATTTAAAAAACCAAATTAAGTGTGCATCGTGAAAGAGGTTTTATATTTTATGATTTATTATGATGAGTTATGGTTTTAAATCTGAACGAATTAGAAGAGTTCTTGCATGTGCAGTATGAAGTTAATTTCTGTAAGAACATTACTATGATGCTTTTTTTTTTTTTTAAATCACTGCCAATACTTTAAGTCTTCTTTGCACTTTACTGACAGAAAAGGGTTACTGTACAGTGGATGTTTTTTTATTTATGTATGTGAGAGAATGAATTTTTTGTATTTTAATAATCTTTGCAAATGGAAGCAGTACTGGCAAAATTTCAATCATCAACTTGGAAAAGCAACACCTATTAATAATATTAACGTAGTTTTTATGAAATGTACTGCAGATCAAATACTCTTATTTACATTGATCCCAATTATGGTCCACTTCATACCTGCATTTTCAACAACAATAGCCCTATTTTCCAGTAGACATACAGTATACCTAACTTTAAAAATAGTTAATTTTGTAAAGGTCTTTTTTTAACATGTGGGAAGACAATATATCATATTAGTTAATATACTAAGTTTTCAATAGAGAAATGAAGAGCTAAAGTATGAAAAGATATCCTATGTCAGCAAAGTATGTGAAAGGTTATGGTCTTTGTGAGAAAAGGGAAAAACAAAAGTTGATTGCTTTTTGTAACCTTCTGTCAGATAAATCAAATAAACCCTGTCTTTATTAATCACGTCCTATTGTTGTGTGTTTATATATTTACGACATAATTTTTTTTTTTCATAGTTATTTTTACAAGAGAAATATCACCCCTAAAAGCAGCACACTCCCTTTCTTTAGCACATGTAATAAAGGCCATAAGCGGAAGGTGGCGGAAATGAGCTCCAACGTTTTTTGTTTTTTTAATACTACTTTTACACAACCCGAAGAAGAAGACGAAACGGAAATGACGGCATCTGCTTTTCCTGACGAAGCTAGATAAACAAACAAAAGCAAGACATTATTTTACATTTATTTAGCAGTCTGAGGCATTTTTATGTGTCTATATCTCAAGATATGTCTACGAGGATTAATTTCTTCCACTGAATCCACAAAAACTGTGTCAGAGAAAGGCTAGCATCCTACTTGCTTAGCTAGCTGGCATGCTATGTAGCTTGTGGTGGTTAGCTCGACATGTTTATTCTAGTGCTGGGGTGAAGGAGCGCGACATGATGGCATGAAACTGTCGCAGTGCTAGCGAGAAGCTACACTTTTATCTAAAGGTATGTAGCTTTAATTAAAATTTATAGCAGTATTTTGCTATATTAAATTATAAAGACTAAAAAAATATTGCTTCAAACAAGTTATTTTGCATCAGTGCACGGTTGAATAAAACGTGAGAAGCTCTGTCAGACAGATGGAACAAATCTGGTCAGACATAACCCGTTATTAACCCTTACCAAAACTTCTAATTTAATATTTTTGTGTAGATCTTGTGGGTGTTGAACTCCTACATGTTGCTTTATTTTAAATCTTGTAACCACATTCGATGATAATAAACTATTGTTTTCACTTTGTCCCCTGCAGATTGTGGGAAACAGGTGAAACTTGGCTTAAGTTATAACCGCTGCACTCCGAAACATCTCCTCATCGTCACCATGGCGTGGGCTCTGAAGTTGCCTCTCACGGATGAGGTGATCGAGTCCGGACTGGTCCAGGACTTCGATGCCAGTCTGTCAGGCATTGGCCAGGAGCTTGGTGCGGGGGCATACAGCATGAGGTACTGTACGAGTTTTTGAGGGATTCCTTTACACATAATGCAAGACTGGGTGCTGCTGCTACACACTGACAGTCACCATATTTTGCCATCTGATTTATGACATTTTTTAAAGCTCCTGTGAGGAGTTTTATGCTGGTTATGAAACACTGACATTTATTCTGAATGCTCTTTATGACGTACAAAAACGAACCAGACCATCAGCGACAAGATTGATTATTTCTATATAGTTATTTTTAATGCCTGAAACAGCTGGCGGGAGGTAGGTGTCAGACGAAGTGATTAACTGCACGCTGCCTTTGTTTACATTTTCTCAGGCCAAAATTTAAAGTGAGTGATACATATGACTGTTAAAGAAAGCAGGATGAGACTTTTTGTTAAAAACACCACTTAAGCATGAACAGGACAAAATCAGCAAAGAAATAAGAGGTACGACTTTGTCCACAGGGGCGCCAAAATCAACACAAACAGAAAGTTCCTCACAGTAGCTTTAAATACAGCCTTAACATGTTACAAATTGATGAGAATATCTGTTTGTGTTACTTGTGGGATTAATTGTTGAAGTAAACAGTGACACTAATCCTCAAAGTCATGCCACCTTCAGTTGTCACTTTTTAAAGTTAGGGAAACTGTATCACCTGCTTAAATTTAAATGTCAGACGTGTGTGTACTGGAAATAGATGTTGTAAAAAGGGCAGCTGTAACTGTTAAAATTGAAAGTTGTTTTTTAAAAAGTCCCTTAAAAATAATTAGCAGAACATGTTTTTGTAAAGTGAGCTCTTTCACCTTGTACGCCTTAGATATTCTTTTTTAAAAGATTTCGGCATCAGTCATCACTTTATTTTGTCGAGTCAGATCCGCTTTATTAATGTTCAGTGTGCACAGTGTTACATTTTCTCTTAGCTAGGCTTTGTGTCCACGTCAGTGTGAAGCTTGAGCGGAGAAATCTCTTCACACTCTGAATTTTGGCATGAATATGTTGGGTCCTGCGCTGAGAGACAGCAGAAGGGCAAATTAATCACCAGTGGAAATGCGAAGCTGTTCACCACTTGGTTACTATCAGATCAAGAATACTCTTTGATGAAATTTTAATTTCGGGATTTTGGGGCTATCACTATGCAGCATATTCCTGACAGATTAATTCACTTTCTTATTCAAGAGTATAAAGTCCAATTAAATATTTAGGATGCTTAAACTCAGTTTTTATGCTGCAAATGATGTGAAATCTATGAAGGATTTGCTGACTCAAAATCTTTGCTTTGCTGGAGAAAGATGACTCTCTTTTTTGCCATTTTCTCGCTGGTTAAGTGCCCTGTTAAATGATACTGTGCAGGCTGCTGCAAAGCACCCACTTGTTCCTGAAATTCCTCTGTTGAGAGGAGCATTGAGACCAGAGCTGGATACCTTGGTATTTAGAAAGGTTGCCCTAGTTGCCTCCATTGTAATAAATGAACTGCAAAGCTGACTAACAAAACAGCCCACCTTTCAGCCTTGAGTGTTGTCTGGTGATTGCAGGGAATGTTAAACTCTCACTTTTAATTTCACATGTTTAAAGTAATCAGTTCTACCCTGTCGCGTCTTTTATGAAAAGGAAATGATGCATGTGCGTCACAGTGAAGGTGATCAGCTCGCTAACAGTGTTATTGTTCTTATCTCTGTTCTCCAGCGATGTTCTCGCCCTCCCCATCTTCAAGCAGGAGGAGTCCAACCTGCCTCCAGACTCTGACAACAAGATCCTTCCCTTTCAGTACGTTCTGTGTGCAGCTACCTCGCCAGCCGTTAAA
This sequence comes from Semicossyphus pulcher, assembly GCF_022749685.1. Taxonomy (NCBI): domain Eukaryota; kingdom Metazoa; phylum Chordata; class Actinopteri; order Labriformes; family Labridae; genus Semicossyphus; species Semicossyphus pulcher. Next base: position 26,315,987 of record NW_027211637.1, read on the forward strand.
CTGCATGATGAAACACTCACCTACCTCAACCAAGGTTAGCACCGGGATCCCTACTTGAACTGATTTTTTTTTACCCTGCCCATTTTATTCATTGGATGACTGTTCATCTGCATAGACATATTATACTTCAATCATATTGACACATGCTCTGTAGGCATATGGTTTTGGTACACTGCCATCTATATAGAGATACTGGCCGTTCAGCCTGTTCTACATTATGAAATAAAATGTGAGAGACATGTAGGAGCAACAAACGGTATTAAGATAAATCATAAAGAATCATATTGTGGCTCCTGTCATGGAAATAAACAAGGATGTAGAAATGATGCATTGCTATGATTCGTATGAGTACAAAAGGGAGATATTGCCTGTGATTGTTTGGTGTCTCTGACAGTCTATTCATCCACTACATGGACTTGTCTTTGCAGGCCAGTCCTATGAAATTAGAATGCTTGACAATCGGAAAATTGGGGAACTTCCAGAAATCACTGGTAAAATGGTGAAGGTAAGACGGACATTCCAGTTCACACATGTTTTACATGATAATTGCACAGGTCGTGACAAACCAGTATAAACGTGTTAGCTTGATTGTATTTCTCTGGATGTCAGAGCATCATCCGTGTGGTGTTTCACGACCGACGACTCCAGTACACAGAGCATCAACAGCTGGAAGGCTGGCGCTGGAACAGGCCCGGGGATCGCATCCTCGACCTGGGTGAGCTCTGATTTAAACATGGCTGGTCTACTCTTGCTTGCTGTGCAACCTGTGTGTGTATATTAACCAGGAAAGTGAATGTTAACCTGAACTATAAGTACCAGATCTAGCTGACAGTGGTGATGTTGTGCAGAACATTGTGTGGATTGAGAGCTCTTCTGTTAACAGCCTGTTTCACATTGATCCATTGCAGATATCCCCATGTCCGTCGGCATAATCGACCCCAGGGCTAACCCTACTCAGCTTAACACTGTGGAGTTCCTTTGGGACCCATCAAAAAGAACCTCAGTTTTTATCCAGGTAGCATGATGGACAACACTGTTGTTACTCTACATTCATCAAAAGCAGTGGCAGTAATCTGGGGACATTTGGGCATTTTGGCATCATGGAGCTAAGCTTGTTAACATGTAGTGTACTCATCTATCCTATTATGTTAAATGACAATAAAACTGCCGTTAGTACTAATACAAAAGATGACATCATTCTTGTGTAGAATAAATGTTTCTTTCATCCAGGTACACTGCATCAGCACAGAATTCACGATGCGGAAGCACGGAGGAGAAAAGGGCGTGCCGTTCCGCATCCAGATCGACACGTTTAAAGAGAACGAGAATGAAGAGTACACAGAACACCTCCACTCTGCCTCCTGCCAGGTCAAAGTCTTCAAGGTGAGGGGGAAATGAGATGCAAACCTTTGTGTTTTTATGATCAGCACCTGAGTGACGACTATGTGGCCGGTTTCAGCCTAAAGGTGCGGACAGAAAACAGAAGACGGACAGGGAGAAGATGGAGAAGAGGACGCCACAGGAGAAGGAGAAGTACCAGCCCTCCTATGAAACCACAATACTGACAGAGGTTTGCATATTTTAAAGGGACTCGTGATTAGATGAAGAGTAGGGTCTTTTTTAAACAACAGTCACTGAAGTGAAGAACTCGTACTCTTATTTCCAAAAGTGGCCCTTTAAACAAAAACGACTGTGTAATGATCTGAGGGTCGACTTTAAAGTGTTAACACCCATTCCAACTGGATTGTTTCCGTTATAGATTGATCTTTAAAATCCGCTCATAGCTATAACCAGAATTTATTTTACAGAACATCAAACAATAAATATTGCCGAAAGATTTTCTGCACATCATCTACTGAACTAATTCACGTTTTAAAGGTTGTCTAGAAGCCACAATAACATCAGTGTTGGTCTTTTGCAGTGCTGCCCCTGGCCCGAGGTCACATACGTCAGCAACTCTCCGTCTCCTGGCTTCAACAGCACACACAACAGCTTCCCCGTTGCAGAAGGGTACGAGTGTTTCGTGATTTCTGCAAATGCTTCATGATGAATTCTGCTTGCTGCTGCTTGAATGTAATTAACCATGAAATCAATTCAGCGGCTGTTGTGGTTAAGTTGCATGAAGAACACGCATGTTCTTTTGACTCCTCTTAATGTGGATTTCAGTCTTACATTATCGATTTCACCTTCTTCTTAGAAATGGATCACCGACTCACCAGCCTGAGCCCGTCGTTCAGGTAGCAGATGTAAGTACAGGGGCGTTTTTTCACTTTCTGTATTTACCTCCCAGCTCACAGAACCTCAGCAGGCTGATATTCACAAATGCAAGGCGAGTTTCTGGGTGTTAGGACTCTGCCTCTCGAGTGATTCTCTAATACCCCTTTCCCACCTAAATTTAGCATGTTGACGCAGGTTTTTTAGACCCGGGAAGACCCGCTGATAAATGCAGATTGACTCTGTTTCCATTGCCAGTGGAGTATTCCTATTTCAGTCTCTTTTCTGCTGCGTCACCATCTGATGTCACAAACACACCGGAGACAGGGTTAGTAAACAACGAAGATGTTACGTGCTTAGGTCTTTATTGTATCTATTACTCATTCAGTCTGTTTATCAAACTCGGCGCCGACAAATTTGGAACGATGTTCGAGCGCTGCTCGGACACAGACAGGTGGAATTTGTAGCTGAGATGACGAGGAGTCGCAGAAGTCGGAGCACAGCATCGCGCCGGAGAGGGGGTGGAGATTAGCGTGTCGACCGGGTTTTGTGTTCCCATCAATGCCGATTGGAGCCAAGGCGACAATTACCCGGGTCTGAATGCCGATTGTAACTTTTCCCCTTAAGCAAAAAAGCTGTGTTAGCGGGTTTTTTGACCAGTGGGAGAGGGGCTTAAGGCACTTTGAAAACATGAAGTAACCTGAAATGAGCTGAACATGCTTCAAGAAGCGAAGCATGAAGCGAGCAACACAATAACTAAATGGAAATACAAGGTCAACTCAGTGAAGACATAACAACAGACGCTCTCTATACTTGACGGGGAAGCTTAAATGACATAACCTTGAAACACCTTGACTTATCAGAACATGTCATGCTGTACACGCTTTATATTTTGGAAGATTTTGGAACACAATAAAATTGTTGCAGTATTCTTGCCCACATTAAACATTACATCTACATCAAGCTGTGGTAGATTTTGCTAGTTTTCTTTATGTGTTAACAGTATTTCTGTCAGATTTAAATGATTCCTCGGAGTATATAGAAGGGGTCTCCAACAGGTAGCTCGCCAGCAGCTTGGATTTGAGTAGCTTTCAAAGAGGTTCAGAGACTCTGTACAAACAATCAGACGACAATAAATGCACCTTGAAAGCCTCTTCCCACTTCAATCAAATACACAGATGTCCCACCCCCTCCAATACAAAATATTAGGATAGGCCGATCAGCTGCCCTGCAAGTTTGTCAGTGTCTGAACCTAACAGCAACCTCCATCGACAGGTCGGCTCAGATATGCTGTACGCTAGTCAAGCTAAAGTGAGGAGTTTGGTGCTATTACCCTGTTTAGCCAGGTTTATGATGGACAATGAAGGTGGCCATGCAAAGAAAAAGCAAAAAACTTTCCACGCGGAGTGGGAAAGCAGTTTTTTATTCACAAATGTGACGGACAAGTGTGTGTGCCTCATCTGTGATGTTTCAGTTGACAAAAAGAATCAACATGGTGCGCCACCAGCAGTTACAGTGCAGTGCGATGTGATGTGATGCAAGCAGCTCTTAGCCCTTAGCCACTTTCGTTTTTTCAAAGTAGCTCTCAGAAGAAAAAAGGCTGGAGACCCCTATAAAGCTTTATAGTATATTGTATATTGTCTGAGATTTTTGCATATAATTGTTTTATCCCGGGTTTTGTTTTGTTTTCTTCTCAGAATTTGTTGCCGACAACAAATCCAACGGATGCACAACAGTGGCTTTTAAGAAATCGCTTCTCGCCCTTCTGTCGGCTATTCACCAACTTTTCAGGTAAAACGTCTCTTGAATACAGAATTTCCTAAATTAATGACCCACAGCACACTGTCACTTGTTTATACCTCTGGTCATGTGTTTCATTTAAAGGAGTAAAGAGCCATGAATGACTTGGAATGATTATCTTTCTTTACATTCAAACAATGACGATTTTACAGAGCTCATAAGTCACTTTCACTTGAATGTTACAACAGAAATCAGATCTATAAAAATGTTACTTTCAACATAGTACAGACTGATTTCAGTGCTGTAAAAACATAAAGGCCACAGCAGCACGACGTAAAATGTGCATAGAGGAAATGAAATGTCATTTGCCTTTTACAGAGCAATCAATATGTTCTGTATTGACTCCCTCATGTTACAGAGGTTTTATAAAAAAGGGAGAATCAGTTGTGCACTTGCTCTGATAATCACACCTGCACTCCTGTCCTATAGTTTAGATTTCTGTTGCATTTATACCGAGTTGTGTGCTCTTGTAAAACAAGCTCTTGTTTGTGTATCAGGGGCGGATCTCTTGAAGCTGACCAGGGAGGATGTCATTCAGATCTGTGGGCCGGCCGATGGTATAAGACTCTTCAATGCACTGAAGGGCCGGTGAGTCTTCTTTAAAATAATCATCTTTCAAAATGTAATTTAGCCTAAAAAAAGCTTCTTACATTCACTGACATGTTTGTGGATTCTGTTGACAGGGTGGTACGCCCGAGGCTGACCATCTATGTTTGCCAGGAGTCTCAGCAGGCGCGAGAGCAGCAACCCAAACATGAAAACGGAGATGCTGCCGCCAACACTTTCTTTGGTGAGTGTGTGATCACAGATCATGCATTTATGTATTTGTGACAATCTAAAGATAAATGAAAACTAACTAACTTCCACTGAGGGCAGTTTTTAGGCTGGCAGCAGGTATTTTCTAAACGTAACCAGTGCAGCTCAGCGCCAAAACGCCCTCAACGTCAGCAGTTTTTTGTCGCTGCCCTCACAGCACTCTCAGTTGTAAATAGACTTTTGGAACACCGCCACGCTCGTCAATGTCACTTCTCCCTCACTGATCAATCAAAATCAGGAAGGGGCAACAATGGCGGAGGAGAAGCTAATCCTTTTGTTTATTTTAGGGTACAATTTCCAGGTGTAGAGCTGCCACTAATGTCAGGACACGACTCCTTTCTTTGTAAAAAAATCCTTAAATAAAAGCAGATATTAAGCAGACTTAACGATCACAACCAAGGGAAGAGGAAGTGCCACCAGACAACTTTTGTAACCTAGCAACAGAAAGCGCCTGTGAGAAGCGCTTTGAAATTGAGCTTGTCGGCGCTGCCAGCGCAAGAAACGCTGTTAATGGACACAGGCCCTTAATGAGAAGAATGACACCATTCCATACTGTAGTCCAGGTCATGGAGTCAGTTAAGAGCGGTGACTCCAGAAAGACGACGGACCACAGGCTTCTAATTACGAGCCTGTTAGGCGTCAAAAAGGCGGAGAAGGAGTCCTCACAGACAGCACTAACATGTCCACTCATGGCCAAACTGAAGCTAACAGAGTGTAACATAAACATTAAGGCAAACTAACTTACATATTCATGGACGCACACACGATAAAAAGTCCGTCTGCGATCACTGATGTCTCCGTAGTAGGTGCAGTAAACAAGTCCGGGCATGCCTCCCTCACTGCCTTGTTTCGGGGGGATGCGCTGTGTAGTGCTGCCTTCAGGTGCGCTCAGAAATGGGAGTGCTCATCACATGACCTTTTTTCACAGTATATGTGGTGTGTTGTGTTATACTGGAATCCACTGAATGTGTTATAGGTTACACGAAAGTCAAATCTGTGGCAGTGTTTTGTTTGTGTGTTCAGTAAAACAAAGTGTTAAAACATCAGCAACAGTTGCATCATTATGTCGATTTACTTTGTTACAGTCAGAAAGTGAGGAACATCTGATGAAAAAGAAACATGCTTTTAAAATCATTATGAGCACTGTAATGATATTATTAAGTACTCATATTGATACTCAGCAAGTACTAGTACTTGGTATGAAAGTGGTATCGGTGTATCCCTTAAATTAACCATCATAAGAACTGGTGAAATGCAGAGTTAGACTACCGAAATAATATCTACACAAGACGACACGACAGCTCGGACTAACTGTCAGATACTTCTGCATGTTGAGCTAAAGCAGTCGGACATCGCGAGTCCCTCTTGTGACGTAATATGACGCGATGTTGAAAAAACTGCAGCTTACTTAAAACGGCCACTTATTCCTCTAAATTTGTGCCCTTATGTCTTGTAAATAACACGAAATCAAGGATGAAGCTTTTCCACAGCCACTTTCAGACAAGACTGAGTATTAATGTGGTAAAACATTTAACCTACAAGTTGCTCTTTAAGTCTCCTAGTATCTCTTGTTTTATTTTCTTTGCTGTGGTAACTGCTGCCGTATCGGCCTACAACGCTATTCTTGAATTGATATAAAACAAGATGCTGTTACTTTAGCAATGAGTTGAGTTAAATACAACACATGATGAGCAGAAGAGAAGTATAGATTTGACTGCATAGAATTGGCAGAAGGAAAGTGAACCTTTGTGTGTCTGCGTTTTGCCTGCAGTATATCACGCCATTTACCTGGAGGACCTCACATCTGCCGAGCTGACAGAGAAGATCGCTCAGCTCTTCAACATCTCGCCCAGACAGATAAATCAGATCTTTAAACAGGGACCCACGGGCATCCATGTGCTGGTCAGTGATGAGGTAAGATCATTCTTTTAAATCATTAGTTATCACATAAAGTTTACAGCTTTCTGCATTAAACATGTTCTCTCTTCTAAACAGATGATTCAGAACTTCCAGGATGAAGTATGTTTCGTATTGGACACGATGAAAGGTATCTGATTGTGATGATGATTTATCTGTTTCTATATTTAACATGGAGCCTTGATGAACTTTTATCAGTTTATTTATAACGCCCTCTCCCTGCCATGTTTTCCTTTTCTCTCCAGATGACACAAATGACGGCTACCACATCATCTTGAAGTGAACACTGGGCAGGAGAACAGCGTTGCTCTCTTCTTTAGACCCGATCCAGTCAGCCCCTCTCGAGCTTCATACTCCTCGATGTTCCTGGAATATGTGGAGACGCCCCAAGATTCCTCCTGAGGCTGCTAGGAGGATTATACGACTGACTCACCCGGTCCTCTCCTCACTAAACCTTACTGTCTTACTTTTAAGGGAGTGACTGTTACTATAGTGAAGTAACGATCTCCCTCTCGCCCTGCCTGTCTCCCTTTAATGGCTGCATTCTCCTCTGTCGCTTCTGTCTCTTGAAGGAGGTTTGTGGCCCTGCAGCTGCTATCTCTGTTTATTTGTTAGCCGAGCGTCTGGTGTGCCAAGACTCTGCTTCAGAAACAGTTTGTTGTCTTTCTACCAAGAACCTAAAAAAAGGAGAAAAAAAAGTTGAGAGACTCTTGACAGTTCTCAGCTTTCAGTCCAGTCAGCGATGCAGCATGATTTCTGGTCTTCATGTTTCCTTACCTGGACCCACCTGTGCCGGTCTGCAACAACATGGTGAAGCCGACACAACCACACAGGTGATGGAAAGAACCGTAAGGCAGCACACTGCTCTCGGGACATTAAGGGAAACTGTTGGAGTCCAGAACATCTGGATTCCTGTGAAAGGCGAACAATGTCTTGAGCTGGTTTGAGCTGTTACTTTTGAGAAAGACTTTTTTTATTTTTTTTTACCCTGACTCCCAAACACTGTTTGGTCGCTGTAGTTGGTGTAGATCCTTACACTGTATGAAAGAGGTGGACGTAGCATCTGTGACGCTACCCGTTGGTTTATGGGTTTCTGAAGTTTGATCTTGTGGCTGTCGCACGTTCTTTTAAAGTGGTAATTCTCTTTGGCGGCACCTATGGCGATAAACGGTAATTGCAGGAGCACACTTCCCAGATATCCAGGCTGTGTCGCATGTGTGACGTCCTCGGTTGTAACTCTTGATTTTCCTGGCTGACGGTCGCTTTCCTTTTCAGACTGTTTGCTTCATCTGAGCGTCGAATTTGTTTCTTTTTCTTTGGATTTTCACTTCTTGTTGAAGTTGTATCTGTAGTCATCCATCTTTTCTTTGTTTGTTCAGCCATAGTAGATTACTGTTTACTCGCAACACTTGCAGAGAGCGGGAAAGCAGCCGCTTAGCTCCGCCTACCCTCTCTGGCGAACCAACCACTGCTGGGTGATGGAAAACGCGTCACTAACTGGGCACCGATTTTTTTTGTATTTTAAGCCAGAAGTGACCAATTTGGATAAGAGGGTGGACACACATTGCTGCATCACTATCCTTAGATATCCTTCTTTATTGTCAGTTGTACTCTAAATGACACCATAATTAACAAAATGAACATCATGCTGTTGTGAAGAAGACTTCAAACTAGCTGAAAAGTGGTAAACTGAGGTAATACATCAAGTGAGAAGTTCATTCATCTGGTTTTACACGATCCGTCTTCTTGTAACCATTACAGTCGCCCCCTGCTAGTCATTGAATAGAAACGCAGGTTAAAGAAATTTCTGCACGAGCTTAACTTTTGAAACCAAGAGGCTACGCCCACTTCTTTTATCCAGTCTAAGTGTAGTGTGAAAACTAGCCCTCCTGGTTGTTACCTACGAATCTTAAATGAAGATAAAACACTGTCTATGTTAGCGATAAATGTGGCAACACCAGCAAACTGTACCCGGTCCATGAGCTTCCTGTCCCTCTAAGCCTATTCATTATGTTTTGCCATTTTCCAACTTTCTGTCTTTATTTTTACACACTTTCACAAGGAATGGTGCGTTACTTTGGAAGTTGTTTTTAACAATAATCCGCCTGTCTCCTCGTCATTGTTTTTGGATGCTACCACTTCAAAGTACTAATACATGTAATGTGCTGCTGGGCGCACTAGAGCTGCATGTGAAGAGATGTGGTTAGTCTGTGTTGAGTCCCTTGTACTGCTTACATGGAATCGATAGCTTGACATTTTAGGTATCCATCTTTGCCCCGTCTGATCAGAGTTATTAAAATTCTTATCCATGTACTTTCCGCCATCAGCTGTCTGCCTGCCTGTCTCCTTTTTAATGTTTGCGAAAATAAAAGAGATGTGTTTTTAACAACATGAGAAATGTTCTCGGACTCCTCTGAGAATTATGTTATTCATTTTATTCCGCCTGTAGCTTTCCTTTCCTTTGCTGGACTGACGTGGAGGCTTACATAAAACATGCACAGTCATTTAGTTGCAGTGCAAACTGGCTTTGATAAGACAGTCATGATCATGTCATATACTGTAGTCAAAAGTCAGTCAATGTGCAGGTGTTTGTTAAAGGCCATATGTGTCGTGATAATATGCGTTTTGCACGTCTTATTTCTGCACAATATGAACAAAGGAGCCTAAAAGGAGAAAAACTTCATTTCCCAGCATGCTCAGGCGCAAGGCATGCCTGTGATGTCACAATAAGTATATATACGGCTACAGGGAAGAATTTCTTCCTCCATTGTTACATTGTAACAAACGGGGCCGGGGCGAAACGGGGAGAAAAGGCGTCTTCTCGTTTGGACATTTGCAACATCTCGACTAAAATCACTAAAATAAAAGCCTGCCCGCGTTAAAGCGAGAAGACAGCGAAGTAAGCTCCGCCGACTGAAGCCGCCCCGGTAGGAAAAAGGATAAACCAACACAGATGTCAGCGGATTTCTCCATCGCAAGCATTTCAAGATAAGACAATTCATTCGGCTGTTAACATTATTCAAGCTGCGCCGAAAATGTGTGTAAATACATCGCAGATAATCGCATGACGCCCCTCTTCTTTCTCTTTAAACAGAGGGGCATGCAACATTTACAAAATAAAAGCCGCAGGTCTAACAGGCAGTGTGCAGAACAATGAACATGGAGCCTAAGTAGCCTTATTATAGTCAGATGTAAGTGTGAGTGCAAATTGACAGTCACGCAAGAATTCAGCCAGTTCTCCACTGTTGCAGTCTGGATCATCGGTTCAGGGTTTGTTAAAGGTTCTGGCACAAAGGAGCATCTCACAGGGCGTTGAAAGATTGATGTGCGGCTCACATTGGAAAAGAAAACGACCTACGAGCTGGTTGGAATAAGGGTCCCTGTTTCTGCCCCAGGTAAGAGGGTTTAGTATTTCATTAACCGGGCGGTTTGCCATTGTGTGAGTGTGTCTTTTATGTGTGTGTGTAGAAAAAGGCCGGTCACACACTGATAATACCAAACCTCCCCCAACACACAGTCTGGTCAGTTGCTGCATGTACACATTTAAAGCAAATACCTCACCAACACTGCATGTCCCTCAAGGTAAATATACAGAGGAGTCACAATAGTCTGTAAGAGAACTGTTTGCTGCAACTGTTTGATTAAATCCTGAAAAGAACAGGACGGGAGATTAGGAGGTTTTCTCAAGGGAAATGAGCCCACTATCAAACCCAGCCTCTGCTCTATTTGCCCTATTTATATTGGCGTCCCAGGTGGTTCACATTGATGCTATAACCACGCTAGCATCTTCTGGAGGAGTTAAACTGGGTTAAACCTTCTTCCAAATAGGAACATAAACTGAATTACTTTGCTGTTTCAATGCCTTTGCACAGTAGCGTCTCCTTGAATGTAAAAACATTAATAAATAGGTTACACACACACACTGGGCTTTTAATTTGTAATTGATGTAATAGGTCTTTTTGACAGGAAGTCACTCATATTGCAGTAAAATCAGTATGGCTGCAGCAGTCGTTTCATTATTCACTGTCCACAGAGCAGCTTCAATATCAGCCTTTAAATGACATCATCACTACATTAACTCTCCTTTCATCTCAACACCTGAATACACTTTATAATAATGTAGAAATGTTGCATGTTCAGGCTGGATTGTCCCTTTTAGAGCTGTAAATATGAATGGATAGAGGCTCAAATTGGAGCTGTGTCATTTGGTAATGAAGGTACAGCAGGCTGCTGTCAGTAGCATGTTGCATGCTAACCAAAGCCCTGTTAAAAAACAGCCGTTTATACATGTAGAGTGCCCTCATACACTATTTATTACCTTTGGAGGGAGATTATACTTTTATAATAAGCCTTACTTACAAGTTTGTACAGGGACTCACAAATACATACATTTTGATTGTGTTTTAAAACTTTATGAGATGCAGTTTGACCACCTTTACGGCCAAAAATATCTTAATGTAAGACATTAATTCAGCTGCTCTCATTCACCTTGTTTGACCTCTCCTGCTGATGTGATCGATCAGCTCTAACTTTACGATTAACTGCAGCAGAATTAAGAGGAAAGCATATGAGAGCTTCAAGCCGTACAGATCATCTGATTTACACCGTGCTTGCCTAGTTTCCATGGTGACGTTTTCAGACTTGATGATTTCAAAGTGGGATTTCATGTGAGACGGGGGGGGGGGGGCCGAGAGAGGAAACGATGGAGCTGGAATACAGATGAAAAGAGACAGGAGCAAACAGCTGATGTCACCTGTTTGTTTCAGTGCTCAGAAGTGGCACGACAGGAACTGTTTGAACAGGAACATTTTGTCAATATGACACAATGACACACACACACACTAATGGATGTTGTGTTGCAGATTTCCACCACTTTTTCCCCCCATCTTTTGTGTTGCCTGTGGCTCGACGTGTGTCCCCTCTGTGCCCTCAGACACCGAGTTTCCATGGAGGCAGGTTCGTCCCTCAGCCTCAAACGACGATATGAAGAGGTGGACAACGGCTCTCCATTCTCTACACCTAAAGACTCTGACGATGACATCTCCAGCAGTGACAGCGCTGACAGCTGCGACAGCCTCAACCCCCCCTCGAGCACTGCATTTACCCGTAAGGAACAACAGAAGGCACAAGGCAATACACTTTAAAACCCGTTAAAACTGATAATTACCTAATCATCTTAATTACTCATGTGTAACATCTCCCCCCTCTTTCCTCCACCTCAGCCACCTCCATCCTCAGGCAGCACAAGCCGTCACCGGGTGGAAAGCGGGTGCGTTTCGACGTGGTGACGGTGTACTACTTCCCCCGGCGGCAGGGCTTCACCAGCGTGCCCAGCCAGGGGGGCAGCTCCCTGGGTATGGCCCGTCACCACTCCTCCATCAGACACTACACGCTGGGAGAGTTCGCCCGAGAGCAGGAGACGAGCCACCGACACACTTTGCGGCAGCACCTGCGCCAAGAGAAGCTCAATGCCCGCAAGATGAAGGTACGGGTCACATTTTATCTTAGATTAGGATACATTGCTTTTTTCTTCTCTCTTGAAAAGCAGAAGTTTTACTCAAGCACTTCACTTTATACCACTTTGCTCTTCCCCTCCACCACGTCCAGAGGAGAAGTGTTGCACTTTTTACAGCTGAAGTTCTGTTGCTTTTCAGATTTTAGGTTTTACATAATCCAACTCCATTTAGCTCTCGACCCAGAAAACACACAGCACATGGTTCAAGGACTCCTTGTCACATTTCAGGTGTTTATGGGTTGTTAGCACGGCCACTTAAGAGGGATTTCCTCGATAAGCTTCTCAAATGGTTTCTTTTGGAGAACCGTTTGAGGTAAAAAAGGCAAAAGATACTTAACATAACTCCACCACGACCAGCGACGGCAGTGAAATGCTGCTTATGACATCAGTTGTTACTATCTAACAATGTATTAGGTTATAACATAATATAACCATCGATTACAGGAGGGCAAACAATCTAAACAACGACATTCTGGTGTTCATGGCTTCTATATTGATGAGATTTACCTAATATGTCCATTTCTTTTTTGAGTCATACACAAACTATAACGCATAGCAAGACTGTGTTTGGTGAAAAACAATATATAACCTGATGATGGTCGGTACGACCACAACGTCGATGTGAAATAAATATTATCAGCAACAAGCGAGACACGAGATGGTTTCAAGGCTGCACCTCCTTCCGACGCACCTGTCACAACTCAGGTGTGCAGAGGTTTTCTTAAGAACAATAAAATATAAAAAAACAGGAAGAAAATGAATTAAATAAGTAGATGAATAAATAAAATATAGATAAATGAACAAGTGAGACAGATTCATTCGTTGCCTATTTGCGTCCCCTTGAACCCACCCCCATGCTAATTCAGCCGCGCAGGGCAGACATTGTGCAAACACTGTGATTAAGGTGCGTTTAAGGCCCATTTACAGAAGAGTAAACAACACAAAGCACAGCAGTGAATAAATGACACAAATAAAAATAAAATAAAATACAAAGTCAAAAAATAAAGGTAGATAAGGGTTGTTGCAAAGCTTTTCAGAAGTCAACATTGTATTTACTCCCACCCCTATAACACGAACCACGGCCATCAATCTAAAACACCAGCTGTTACAACTCCAAGATATGTCAAGCCAGACCTTACTCTGTGTTGGTCGCCCTGGGATGTGTCAGGAAAGGTTCCAATCTGTCGATTTCTAATATCTAGTCTGAAAAGCTCCAGATAACGCTCTTATTAAGGATCAGTCTTTCATTGTCTCCAGCTCACACTCCTACACTGTCTGTCGTCCACAGCTGACGAGGAACGGCACCGTGGAGTGCGCTCAGGCTGACCTGCTGACTCTGGAGGACGTCTCAGACGAGGACCTGGACGTGGACGGCGTGGAGGTGGACGACTGTTTCTTCCTCCAGCCGCTGCCCACGAAGCGCCGCCGAGCGCTCCTGCGAGCCTCCGGCATCGCCCGCATAGACGCGCGGGAGAAAGCCGAGCTCAGAGCCATCAGGGTGTCGAGGGAGGAGTGCGGCTGCGACTGCCGCCTGTACTGCGACCCTCGACACTGCGGCTGCAGCCAGGCCGGTATCAAGTGCCAGGTAAGGCCTGAAGAGGATCACAGACGTTTGAATGAGTCATTATTTACTGCTGAATTTAAAATGTCATGTTCACCATAATTTGAAGTTGTATGAGCGATTTATTTTCCCACAGGCCTCTTAGAAAACATCTCTCCTCATAAAATTCATGATGGCTGAATTCTATTAGGCCGGATCAGTTTCAGGGTCCTTTGTTTAGTGGATGATGGCTCACTGCCATGGATTACTGGGACAGTCGAATCATTGTTGGCACGATGAGAAGTCAAAATGTCTGCTGGAAATTGTTTTAATAATACTTACAGCCATGACATCTCTTTCTCAAAATGTGTTGTTTTCATCCTCAGGTGGATCGAATGTCTTTCCCGTGCGGCTGCTCTCGGGACGGCTGCGGTAACGTAGCGGGCCGCATCGAGTTCAACCCTCTCCGCGTCAGGACTCACTACCTGCACACCATCATGAAGCTGGACCTGGAGAAGAGGAGGATGCTGATACAAGGGAATGGGGACCAGTATGCTGAATCTGACCCGCTGTCCTCCCCCTCCTCCACCTGCCCCACCTCCCCGGACCTCTCCTCGGTCACCGGCCTGGACTCAGAGCTGGAGGAGAGCGAGGTGCAGACTGTGGTGGAGGTGCAGGATCTCCTGGCAGAGCAGGACATCCTGGAGCGGGAGAACGAGACAGCGGTGCTGCACCTGCAGAGCGCGGAGGAGCAGGAGAGGAGGGAGAGGGAGGAGGCGGAAGGGGAAGCAGTGCAGGACCTAGATGCTGGTAGTCTCGCAGAGCAGCCTCTCTGCCTCCTGCCTGCTGCCTTGGGAGGAGAGCAGGGGGAGGTGCCGGGTGTGGAGCAGGTCCTCCTGCAGGGGCCGTTCCCCTCGGGGGCCACGGTGCTGTGCATCACTGACAACCAGGAGGAGAGCCCCTCTGACCTCCTCAAAGACTCCTCTTCTCTACTCTACTATCAGCTCAGCCCCATCGAGCCTGGAGCATTTGAGACCCTGCCCAGAGCTGAGGAGGCCGAGCAGGAGGAGCGCTTAGTGAGAGAACAGGAGTCAGGAGGAGGCGAGTGTGAGGAGAGGAAACAAGTAGGAGGAGAGGAGCTGAAGCCTGAAGAGATCACCTGCAAGCAGAGTTTGGGGAAGTCTTTGACAGATGTTATCCTGTGCGCAGAGCAGCGTGTGGAGGTGCTGCAGGAGCGTCCCTCCAATCCCCATCAGAGCCTCCCAGATGACCAGTGCCAACGGGGCTCCTGCATGGAGGGCGGAGTAGCTCCACCTCCTCCTGAAGTTTAGCTCTTGCTTCTCCGCAGATATTTTGCACAATAGCTTCATCTAAGATGAAAAAAATTACACATTTATTACTGCTATCACAAAGAATGGTCACAGGTTGCAATCTCTAGTAGTGACAGTGAATATGTGAGGAAGGGGGGAAGCTGAAAGCACATACAGATCGCTCCCCAGTTGTAAAATGGATGCAGTAACAAGGCAACATTGTACGTGGTTCTGCTGGAGGTGATGAATGCGGCCTTAATGGAAAAACATAAAAACACTTGTGTGTAGTTTGTCGGTGAGGAAGTACAGCGAGTAGTGCTTTGTTAATTTCCAACCCAGCAAACTGAAAACACAAAGTGTGAACGCTGACATTAGCCTTTTGTTTGGTGAGTTATTAAGCTATCAACGCTAAACTCAAATTGTTTTGCAGCGAACAGGAAGTCGGCGTGTTCGGATACTTAGCCGGCTCCCTTTCCATTACAGCAGACTCGTGCTGCAGAAAAGCCAAACGAAGGCCTCTGATAGAATCCTCCGCTGAGCATAGACCTAATAATCCTGGAAATACTTGTTTTTGTGTACTGTATATGCATTTGTGCAAGACAGAGCCGAGGTGGCTGCTTTTTAGCTGAATGCACGTTATGAACTGAGCATAGACTGCATACAAGAAGTGGATGACATCGCCCATTGGTTTATGAACCGCCCTTTTAAGCCTTGAGTTTTGAAGTGACCAAATTTGGACGTGAGGGAAGATAGATATTTTTTCTGGATGACAGGCCACTGTTAACCCAAGCATACCCTGCTTTATTGTCTTTTTTACTCTAAATGGTACCATAATTCAACTTCATGCTCTATTGAAGAAGACTTTAAGTTTTGAGAACCTACAGTCATTAGTAAATAACTTACTGAGGTAATGAATCAACAAAGAAGTAGCATAATTTCCCTTCTGGCTTTATACAAGCTAGTGCAGACGCCCACTGCTGGCCATGACAAAGAATGCAGGTTTAAGGCACTGCAACACCGGCCTTACAATTTCAAGGAGCAATTTGCCCCTGGAAAGTCAAAGCTGGTGTTCTCTGTGATCAATAGAAGCAATAATATTTGAAATTGGCGCCATAGCTGTGGAGTAAGTCGTACAAACAGCTCGTGGTTTCGCCCATTCTACATTCCTACAACACCCAGCATGCATTGCGCCCCTCCCTCTGAAAGTGAGATGCAACCGTTTTCCAGTCAAGGACGTTGATCGCTGCAGGCAATGGCTCAGAGCGGTACAGAAGCCAAAACACGACGAGAATATACTGGTGGATCGTCTAAAAAATCTTCAGGTCTGCAGTCTACATTTCAAACCTGACGAGGCATCAGAGGCGGGCATCCTAGATTGAGGAAGTGAAGTTTAGTGAGCTCCCTGACTCCGGGAAAAACCTCCGCCAGACTACGTAAAACGCGTCATCTGGTGGAGGTTTTCCAGGAGTCACTGGAGAAGCGGATAGCGTCCTCCAAAGACACAGAGCTAAATAGCATTTTCTACCATAACGGCATTAGCTCCCCGTAATAGCATGATAGGACTGAGGTTTAAAATTGGTGAACTGGCCCTTTAAACCAAGAGGCTACGTCCACTTCTTACATACAGTCTATGAAACGTCGTGCGGCGAGCGGTGCTGCTCTGCTGTTATGAAGGTAAAACCAACACTGAGCAGCAGACGAGCTCCGGCCTGCTCGTGCAAATGCGGAAGATTTGTCAACAAAAAAACCTAGTTTACCTGTAGTTACGATGCCTATGATATTACTTATATTTCTTTGTCTTTTGTGGATTAGATGCTGTCGGTTGAAAGTCCTTGCAGTTTTTCTTTGAATGAAAGGAAATGTTATTTCTTCAAACTGCTACACTGAAACGTCATGTAGTCAGTGTAGTTATGATAAAAGGTCAGAAGTCTTCTCCTTTAATGTAAAGAAGAGATGATTCTGACTGAAGAAAATAGCATTTAAAGAGTCAAAGAAAACAAAAGTAGTTATACAAAATGATGTGATGTTACTAATTTATGAACAGATTGAACCACAACCTGAAGTTGTATATTTTATGTTCGATCTGTGCAGTATGTTTGTGGGTCAACGTGGGAGAGAAAGCTGTGTATGCATCTGTTCATGTACTGTATAATGGTGTGTTTAAGTGAGGATACATATTTTATTCCTGAAAGGTGCTGATGTTACTATTCACTGAGTTTTCTCCCTGCCATCATGAGAAATATGATTTTCACTATGATGTGTCTCGATGACTGAGAAGTGTTGGAGAGCCTCTTGTAGGAACGCAATAGCAACTGCACTGCAAATCACTAATGTGGAGATTCTTGAATGACCTGATTTGTTTTGAGTATGTAAATGCAATCGTATATTTCTGGTCCTAAATGTCTTTTTAAAGCTTCTTACACTAAATCAGGCCGTTGTTTCGTTGCCTCTCTGTATGAGACGTCTGATGTATTTCTTTTTGCCTTTTTTTTTAACCGTCTTTATATAAATCTGCTCAAGAGTTGCACCAAAGCAGTGGTTTCAAACCTAATTAAATGATGCTTTCATCCATCAGATGTGGACAAAGCAGGCTCCTGTAGTGATTGTGAGGCTGTAGATTTATTGTGCCCGCGTGACTTGCTTTGCTTTAGAGCCATCTTTGAAGTGATGATGATTACACGCTGCCTATTGTCGAGCTTTTGTCCTTTGCTTTCTATAACGGACTTTAGGTTTGGGACCACTGCAATCGTATCGACTCCATGCCACACTATTTGATTGTGTGTTTGTCTGTGTGAAAGGCCTGTATGTATGTGTGTGTGTGGTTGTTAAAAAGACTGATAAGTTTAGACGTCACCTAAAAGCTGTGAGGACAACTCTCACGCTAACTGTTGCCTAAAGTGGACGAAAAGGTTTTTATACAAAAATAGAAACAATAAAACACTCATTTTAAAAAGGATCAAGTTTTATGTGTGCTGTGTTGATTTTAGCTGGTTAAAATAATGTTATTTATGTCATCGACGGATTTAAAGATCAACAGTTATTCTGTTTCTGATGACCTTTTGCCATGACCTTGAATAAGAGTAATAATAAGAAGAGGTTACTAATATTCTAAATAATCAGAATATCATTTATTGTTTATTCACCAAAGAAAAACTCCCATAATGAGGATTCAATTTTTGATAGTTCCAATGATATATATCTTTTTACATATTTCCATTTTTATAATAAAAAAAAAAAGGATTTGGTAATTGTTCTACATATTTTGTATGCTCTTGTTCTTGTTAATGACAGTGTTCAATCTGTAGATAGTGTGCCGTCACTCTAAAGGGTAAAAATCTGAATCCTTTGTCCTCTTTCAGACACTGGAGGTCATGACAATGACTGTGTGCTGGGTGCAGTACAACCTTTGACCACTAGATGGCAGCACAAACCCAGTGCATTCCTTTGAAACACGGCATGCCGATGTCAGGGATCGTTGTCTGCCGTTGTCACTGTGAAATAGGAGGCTCTACATCTTATCCGTGCCACATAAATATAGTTTCTTTTTATTTAAAAATAGGTGACTGCACTCCGTCTTTACAGTGTTTTTTTCCCCTTTTATATACATGGTGCAAACTAGGTCGAATTACCTTTTTCACAAACAACACTTCCCTTTCTTACCGACCTGGCTCTCAATGATCAGTGGAAGCAGCAACTTTTTCAGACGTTATCTTCCAGCTTCTAAGGGGCCTCTCGCTTTTCTCTCAGTACAACAACCGATTATAGAAGCCAAAATATTTGCTCTCTCTTCTCTTCAATAGCAGGAAGTTGCTGGCGGAATAAAGTGACACAATGGCTCCCTCTATTCCCCATTGAGCTGAGCCAGAAGTGCGTTCTTATTAGCAACAATTTGTGCCAGCGTATCCAGCACAGTACGAAGGTCTTATGCAACGGCATGCAGGATGCAGGCTCACTTTTCTGACATTTACTTCCCTTCAACTAGCTGTGCAAATCAAATACTGATAATAACAGAGGAACAACAGTCACAGCATGGATCATGACCCTTCGTTTAAGATTGTAACTGTGTTAAAAAGGGTGATCATATTGTTATAAGGGCACTCTTCTTTTTACACATGAATTTCAGTTTACAAGTTTATTATCTGAACAGGAACAGAGCATGTACAGGTCAGTCGTACTGTTGGCCTGTTGGCCTGTAGATGTCAGTAGCACACTTGGGCATGTCTCGCGTTAACTGGTAATGTTTAGCTGCTAAGCTGCCTATAGGTCAAAATATAAATTAATATACATGAATAAAGTTTACCTGAATAGGGACAGAATATGTCCTGATCAGTCAATCTTGTTACAGGTAGCTAACATCCAGCATGCTACAAAAGGACAGCAAGCCATTTTAGCACAGAAGCTAGCTAGCAAGCTAGATAATGTATTGTGCTGTTATTGGGACTTATTAGCACTTATAATTTACAATTATAATTTACTGTGACAGCAACCCACTCTCCTACCAACATTTCCATTATTTAAAGTGCACATGAATCCATAAGGTTTAGAAACAGACATTAATACACACAATTTAGAAACAGTGCTGTGACTGTCGTTAACTGGCAATGTTTTTTATCTGTTGATAGAATAAATATATTTTTTTTTAAAAATGTAACCGAACAGGAAGAGAATATGAAACAGACAGTCATACAGTTGGCTCATTACAGGGAGCTCAAGTCCGACAAACTACAGAGGCCAGTAAATCATTTTAGCACAAAGGCCAGTTAGCTCGCTAGCTAGCTAGCTAGCTAGGGAATGCATTATGCTGTTAATGGAAGATATTAGAACTTATAATTTTAATCCCCCGCTTATAAGTTATTTCATCAATATTTCTATGATATATAGTACACATGAGTCCAAAAGGTTTAGATACAGACATTTATACACAATATTGTACAAAGTGTTACATCTATTATTAAATGCCGTCGTTTTAAAGCTGCTTATCGAGTGTATGTACTACTACAAAAGGGGGGCGCCCTTGAGCCATAAATCCAAATAAATGTGGGTATGAAATTATGGAAAGTCCAGTAACATGCTATCTAAACTCTTTTTACATCAGCTTGAAAAGTCTTCCAAAAGATACTGTTGAGGTGCATTATGGGAAGTGTAGGATCCAACGTTTTTAGACTCTGCTGCATCGACGTTGAATGGTTTGTTTTTGTCTTTTGCAACTTCTCCAACATTGTCGGAGTTCAATACTAAATCACTAGTGTACCTCTTTTCTCTTTACTTGAAGTTACCTGATTTAAGTTCCCCCTCTCTTCTGTGCCAATCACCATGTGTTTGTATGTTTGCCATTACTCACTCAGCCAGCAGCCTAAGAGCAGGCCCACACGCACACAAACAAACACCACAAACATGCAGGAACAAATTAGTTCTGGAACCTCTGGAACAATTGTGGCAGCCGTCCACAGCTCTGAGAACCATGCATCATCTGTTCAACCTTTCCGGCCTCTTGCTTTCTATTGTTCTACCTCTCCAATCGCCGGAAGAACTCGGCCGGGCCTGATAGTTTCAGGGCTGAGGATAGAGCCCATCACGAGCCTGTGGAAATATTTTTAAAGGACATTAGAAAAACATCGTAATCAGAGGAGAGAATGGCTCCCACAGTGATCTCAGAGTGCGCTGACAGACGTGCAAAATCACCACTTTTATCTGGGTTTCAGTTTAATGTTGTGACTGGACAGAGCCGGCAAGAGCAACTGGGCATTAGGAGTGACGTATGTGAAATGGAAAGTGGCCACACCACCTCGCCCCAGTCTACCAGTCTGAAAGTGCTGCTCCAGCGCCTGGAAAGAATGCTCCCTCTTTCCCGTTCTCCCTGTGACGCCAGCGCTATGGCATCATTAGGCCCTCACCGAAACCAAACCCTTTTAAATGGAACTATTCATAAAAGCGGCTCGTGTGTTTTTACTGGGCTGCCCTGCTCTTCACGTGCTGGCTGAACTGAGGAGGGAAATCCAGACCATCTAGTGCAAAGTTCAGCTTGTGTGCTCAGGAGAGGATCCAAATTTCATCCTGAAAGCAGGAAGAAGGAAACAGAAACTACAATTGCTGAAATGTTCTTTTTATAGAGCAATGTACAGTTTCTCTTTTAGCTTGTCTGCATATTTTCTGCCATGAATAAAGAGGAAAATTAAATTGGCTGGATAGATTTGTAAAAATCCATCCATCCATTATCTATACCGCTTATCCTGTTGAGGGTTGTGGGGCGGGGCTGGAGCCAATCCCAGCTATTACAGGGTCGACTTCCTCAGCAGAAAAGTAGTTCCTATGAAAACTAAAATAAATTGGATTGAATCTGCTAAATAATAATAATAATCAATACTTCCCCTCAAATACATGAAAGCTACAATAACAATCCTGTTTTGAAGACTAAGTCAACACCTAGTATGTGGCTGACTGCATCAGGTCAATGTACGCTTTTGTGGGCAATGTGTTACAAGGACTGTCCTCATGAGGCCGATGACATCATGTTTGAAAGCAGGTGCGCGCTGCCGCCGTAGGTGAGGACAGCGGAGTAGCAGACCGGCCTACTCCCCGAACAAAGTATCCAGAGCCGTATAGACAGAGAGTCGCGTCAGTGGAGGTCCAATATGCTCCATGATCCGCCATTGTGATGTTGCAACTCTCTCTCTCTACGGCTCTGAAAGTACCGTCACTCACTCTCAAACAATGACTCAGTCAGTCAGTCAGTCACATACAGACCCATGTGCAGGGCAGACCACGGCGGTCAGCCAAAAATGCTGGGTGTAAAAGAAAAAAGTTGCCAGAAAAATAAATAATTAAGTAAAGAAACAAAGTATTTGTACGTTTGTACCTCCCACTTGTGTGAATCACCATTGCTAGAATCTTGTTTTGCGTGTACACAACGGAACAAAGAGTTGCATCATTCATTTTTGTCTGTTGACTCTGCAGTCCAGGTTTAAAATAAGTTTGAGTGGCAAGAAAACATAGCAGCCAAAAGTAGAAGTTTTCTATTATGTCATCATGCAGTGGGTTTATGATGGCACTGCCAGAACAAGCAAAAAGCAAACTGAATGAAAGCAAAGCATGGCAGCTCGGCCGTGTGACTCCCAGCAGAACCAGAAAAACAGCTGTGTGTCCACAGCTGTGTGAAATATGATGTGTCTCGCTCTGCCTGCTGCTCCCCAAGGACACGTCCGTCATCCCCGCATCCACGTTCCCCGACAACAAATCTATGGAAGTCACTGAAAAGAAAAACATGTAGTTCTGTTCATGTGCGTGCCTCCTTGTGGTTTTGTATGTTACATGTTTTGTTTCCTCCCAGCTCTGTAATAAAACCCATCCCATTAGCTAAGCAGCTGGCCGTGTGCCCAGCATTCCTCGAGGTGGAGGTTTAAATATCTATAAGCTTACATCGTCTCTGAACAATAACCAGTGGGAAACCTCATGTGAATGTTTTCTGTCTTACCCCGTGGAGAGAAAAAAAGTGACTTCATATCAGAGGTATCTGGAGGAAGAGGAATCTGTATCTCATGCCTGACCCCTGTAGCTTTAGGATACTTTCCATTTGTGCAAACAAGAGGACAGGCTTTACAAATTGGCTGTTGTAATTCGGTGAAAGTTGGTTGTTGTTTTTCTTTACTTTGTTTGAGGTTTCTGTCTTTTTAACATCTTAAAATTTGTCTGAATGGTTACAGCGGGTGACGTTAGCCGGAAAAAGGCGGCAATGTTGATTGACGGGTGGATTAGTGACGACATCCCCCTAGTGTGGTAATAAAATGTCAATGTCCCCAAACCACATTTTATCCACACTATCAGCGAGGCTATAAGGATGTTAAAATATTTTCATTTTCCAGAAATATATCTCCCAAATGTCACATGGATTGCTACTAATGCCACTCATTGGTGTTTCCTCTGGGTCCACCATGAGACATTTATGTCTTTAACAGAAATGTCTCAACAACTATTGCATGGGCTGGCATGAAATCTGGCGCAGACATTTAATTCTTTCTCAGGATTATTTTAATCATCACAACGTCTGCCTATGTTCATTTTATTTGACTAAATCTGCCCCTCTGTTCCTGCATCAGCCACATCCCCACTTCCTGCATTGCCAGACTCTCCCTCCAGCCCCAGTCACCTGACTTCTACATGCGCCTTCTCACCTGTACCTCATTCACCAATTAGCTGCCAGTATATATACCAGCAGCTTTCTACTTTCAGTTGCCAGTGCTCAATGTTTCCTTTGCTTGCACCTACCTCTACATGTTTTTTTCTTACCTCCTCTAGTTTGCAACCTGCTCACACCAGCCTCGGATGTAGTTTTAATGGACAGTTGCTAGCTAACGGTTGCTAACACATCCAGCAGTTATGGAGCAACATCATGATTGATTTGGAGTCATGTTTGTGGACACCTGATGAAGGTAAGTCCAATATTTACTCTACTTGCATCTCTGTTTTTGGTCTGCACCTACTGCTGGGAGAATTATCAGGGTGTTTGGCTGCTAAATGTTCTGCTTTGTTTATCAGCTAGGCGCTAACTGTGTCTGTATGCTGTTTGCTGGTGAGTATCTAGCTTCCCTCTTTTTAAGACGTTATGATGGTTGTGAGAGTGAACCAAGATAATTTTCTGCAGGTTTATTTTCAATGCTATGAGCCACCTTTTCACATTGTTACACAGTTTTCACATTGTCAATCGGTTTCATCAAAAAAACTAGCAACTAAAGCTGCTTTAAGATCTAATAAGCAAATGTTAGCATGCTAACATACTGAACTAAGATGATACATGTGGGGGCAATTTCTGATGGCGAGACCACTAAAGTTCTAAACATAGTTGTCTTTTGATGTCTTTAATTGAAGAATAATAGAAGTTGAGTAGCTGACTGACACATAATCAAGGCTCACAGTGTATATTATACATTACAGAAAGAGCTCCTTCTTATAAAGCTAGGTGTTATTGTTTTGACTTTAGCTGAGGCGCCTGACGATCTAGAGTTTACCCCTTGCCACAGAGCCCTTCGCCCCAGACAAGGCAACTAACCATCTCTCTCTAAGACAGAAGGAGCAACAGTAAATCATGCACAAGACCCTGGAGAGGAACAAACACTATGTCTAAAATAGCATGCATCATTAAATTAACCTTAGCTGATTACACCATGATTATTGACTATATAATATTAAAGAAGAAGTTCAAACAGGTTAAAAATTTCCTTCACAATAAACATGGTAAACACCCCCTCCTTAGCATTTTAGCCTTGTCACTATGTGTTAGCATGCTAACATCACCATGAGATGAGCTGCTAGCATAACTGTAAGTCTGAGAGTGGAAAAAAGAAGGTTGTAAATTATGATCTGTTTTTATTACGCTGATGCTGCTGTCGCCTCGGGCTCACATGATCAATAGCGTGGTTGTCGGGGTCAGACTGTGTGTCGGACAAGTGGTGGGAATAAGACGGGTGTGTTTCGCAAATTTGGGAAAGGATGCAGAATCACTTCCTGTCCATGAGCCCTATTCCCTAATGGACAGTTAAGTGAATCATGTAAAAGCCCCTGCTTGTGGTAAACGTCTAACTAACCCCGATCACGGCAGGGAATTCACTCCTTAACCTTAATTAAAACCATATTCCTACAGTACTTTTTTGTGCTTTTCTCTCACATGCATCAAACTGGCATTGATACTTTTTTTTTCTCCCAGCAGGAGCCAGGCTGCGCTGACATTTATAGTCGTTCAGTTTTCAGTAGCGGCCTTGTATTTTGATTGTTTTATCCAAATGAGCTCATTTCCTGTTACAAAGAGGTTCACTGGTCTACCTGTGACAACAATGCTTTGCCCTGTCGTCTCTGCGGGTAAGACTTTCCATAGTGTGTGCGCGCTGGGCTTGTGCTTTGGTGTCATGGAAACATGTATGTAGAAGTGTGTGCGTGTGTTTAGAGAAGTGATATTGGAGGGTGGAGGGCACTTTCCATTTGCGAAATAATTGGACACAGGAAACATGCTGCTTAAAGTTACAGGTGCAGTTTATTTAAGATGTCTTGTATTTTGGTTTACTATGTTTCACTTCTTGTAAAAGCACTGATTGGAGTGATTTAAGTAACAGAAAATAAGACTTTATCACACATTTGTTAACCCTGCAGTATTTCTTTATAGTGTGTTACCACATGAAGTTCTAGAAATAAAATATTAGATCGTCATGAAAGGTTATTTTTCGAGTCCTAAACATAAGTGGACGCAGCTACTGTAACGCTGCTCATTGGTTTGTGGACTACATTTTTTAAGGGCTTTGAGTTCAGCATTTTGTCTGTCGCCATCTTGTTTTTTGGAGCCAGAAGTGACCATATTTGGACCATATTTATCATCAATATTACTTTAATTGGGGTCATAATTTGTACACTGGACATCTTGCTGTATTGAATAAGACTTAAACTAGCCATTGACACCATAAAGTCATTAGGAAAATGTTTACTGAGGTAATAAATCAAATGAGAAGTAGGGTAGGTTTCTGGTAGACTTCTTTTTGCGACCTCTGGAGTGACCCCCTGCTGGCCAGTTAGAAAAAGTGCAGGTTAAGGGCTCAATCAGACAGAACACGTTTTAGCAGCTTGGGGCATCTTTTTGTCATGTTTTAAATGAGAGGGATGCTTTTTGTGCGCTGCTTTTGCGTTGCAGAGCGCCTCGCGTTTTTGAGGAAAGCTCATTGTCCAATCGGATGAAAGGAGAGGCGGACCTTCTGTCAGTTGACAATATAACGGTTAGGTTAATGACAGCTAATGATTCGGTGGTTGCCTTAACAACAGTAGAAAAACAAGGCGCAGCGAGCTGCTCTTTTTTTAACCGTAGGCTTCAACAAAAAAGGCGGAGTGGCGCGCCTCACGTTTTACTGCCTGCAAAACGTGCTCTGTCTGATCGGGCCCTAAGGCACTTTCTCCTCGTCTTCACTTTTGAGACAGTATTCACTTTTTATACACGGTCTGTGGTCTTAAATGTAAGGGAATCTTGTCCTTCCCAAACTATTTTTTACCTGCTGCCTCATTGGTCGCAGTGTGCGCTGGGAATCAGGGTCCTGCTCTCGGGTTACTGCTGGGAAAACAGGCGTAGCGAGAGTCCAACAGGTGATGGGCTTGATGGAGCGGCTTGTCATAACACTGCAGCGCTCCATCACAGGAGAACTACTGCTGAAAATTAATTACACATCAGGGATGACACCAGAAGGTTATTTATAGCCTTTCTCTGGGGTTTCAGATCCCCTCAGAGAGACGGGAAGCATCTCCAAGAATACTCAGAGCAACATCCCGTTTGACTTGTGTGCTACACGCAGTAATGTGAGGTCATTCAGAAGGCTTTGGCTTTTTAAAGATCTGCTCTGCATCTGTGAGCTGATGTCAAGTTTTCAGTGTTGGCAATCAGCAACAGATAACGGATCAGTTCAGCCAAACGAAGACGAGGTTAAGCTCTCTAATACTCTGGAATGCCGAGTTTACTCTGTTCCTTCCACTTTCTGGCTCGTTCTTTATGTTAACGCTACAAATAAATCAAAAACCAGGTGCAAAATAAATACAACAAAACAGAAGGAGACACATTTCTCTGTTCATACATTGTAGGCTGAGTCACCTGAGTTGTTTAAACTAGTAAAGATGGGAGATTATGGCAAAGTAAGAAGGTCAAATCACTGCTGATGGTTGATTTGATCTCCGTCTCCTTCCTTGAATGACCAGACACCCCCAGCTGTGTCATGGTCCAGCTCTTCCGATGGCTTTCCCACCAGCTCCTCAAAGGGAACTCAAAAGAAATCTGGTCATTGGAGATCATCATTCGTCTGGGTTTTAAGAGTTAACGGAGACTGTGATCCTTGTACCGATTTACTCCACTCCCGTGTCAGACAGCATCCTGGGAGCTGATAAAATATTTCAGTAGAAACCCAAAACGCCCTCCCCAGAGATTAAGCTCCAGGAGAGAGAGATTTGAGATGAGGAGTTCAAACTGCCATAAATTCTTGGTGGAGTAACGTGAACTGGAGAGCAGCTAGATGGTTAATGATTAGAGAATGTCCTGATCCGCCTCATTTCACCCTATGGGGCTGTTTCCCACAGGCGACCGCTTTTTCCATGAGGTTGTTGCACTGAAAAGTCGTTGTTTGTGTGTGGGCACAAAGGCTAAATTAGATGCAGTTCTCTTCCTGGTATGATTAAACATTGAAATTAAATCTTTGTTGGCACTGAAGGGTTCGGGGATGTACCTTTCAGAGGTGGGTACTGACTTTCTCAGGGATGTTTTGGATGTGTGAGTGGAGACTTTTCCGAGCAGAAGCCATGGCTTACATCCCAGTGAGTGCAGGGTAATCCCCATATTTCATTTCCTTGGCTGAAAGTTTTTTTTTTCCTGTTGCTGTTTCACTTTAAAGCTTTTTTTTTCTCTTTAAAAGGTTGGTTTGACTCGTGATTCAGCCAAAGAGCCCTTTAAACGGCTGGTTCACCCTTGCTGTTTACGCACGCACCTCCTCTGCTGTACGCCCGCACACCAGTGACTGATGATGGAGATCATGCGATGTGATCAAAAGCTCGACCTTGAGGTGAGATAGTTTTGCCAGAGATAGTTTAATTTGTGCAGGTTGAAGCTATCCGCATGTAAGATGCTTCCACCCCAACACAACATGGGTGATTACAATTGAACAGTTAGGTCTGACCAAGTGATATAGAGAACAACATCACTGGGAATTTTCACTGTGTGTATCACTCCGCCTCAGCCAGGTGTTGCTGAATACTGTTAGTTAACATCACAGCAGAGCGTGTATGTCGACATGTATCAATCTGATGCCTCTGAATCACACAGCAGACTCTTATTCCACTGGTTGATGAGAAATTAAAACAAACAGATAAATGTCGAGATAAGAAAATAGCTGATGTGTTGTAACCTGTAGACACAGAGTGCAGGAGAATGTTTGGGTTGCTCGGCAACAACAATCCAGTTTCAGTTAAGTTGTGGAGCTAGTTGAGATGGTGGAGCAGAAAGTAAACTGTTGTTGATGGTTACTTACAACGATTTGCAGCTTGTGTATAAAAGCGATATCACACTTGAGGTTGTGATGTTGGGCTGAATATCATCACGGCTGTGATGATCTGCAGCACTCAGACTGCGGCATATTCAGTACAACATCGCTCCCTCTCATGTGATATTGCTTAAATAAATATCCGTTGATCATATCACAGAAAACCTCTAACTATGGTCTACCAAGGAAATGGTGCTCTGAGAAGCGTTGAACAAACAGGGAATCAGGGGCCATGACGAGAATAAAATAAGTTTAATACCTTTCAGTATCATGGTTGTGAATCCACTGCCAGTGGGGATCAGTTCAGCATTACCAAATCGTTTATGGAAATTATTCTGAGACAATAAATATTAAATTTTCAAGGGGTGTTGGAATGCCAAAATCCCTCTGGACGTTACAACCAATCACAGCGGAAAAAAACACCCTGATGTAGCTGTAAGCTGCCAGGCGATGTAGCTAGTTTCAACATCCAATTCAAATGGCTTCGAGGTCAACCTATTACATGGGCGTTGGCACATGATTTCGTAACCAACACTAACCCTTTTGTGCGTAATGTGTACTATTCACCAGATCATTTCATACTGATGAGTTAGCCGATTCAGAACTTTAGCGGCAGCCATCTTGGTTCTTTATGAAAATGCATCAACAGCCGTGATTGGTCTGACCTGAATCAGGATTTAAATCTCTCTCAACAGGAAGAGGACCTTCTGCATCAACCAGAGCAAATGAAACAATAGCTTGCAGATTTGTGCGGTCCCAGGGCTAGCAGGCGATTAGCACGATTAGCTTAGCAAAAGGGAGTTTACCAGCACTTTACACGTCTCCGTGCCTGGCCAAGAGATACTTGGTGCGTGACGCGTGTTTACTTTTTCATTACAGTCAAAATATTTAGAGATGCTGTAGGGGGAGTTTATTTAACTTTAGAGTTGGCAGGGCTTTCTGTTTACCCCTTGCTTCAAGTCATTATGTATAAATCTAAATAACCCCCTGCCATCAAATTGTTAACAAAACTTCTGTCTCTGAAACGTTTTGATGTACTGGGTTGTCAGCAACAATCTGAGACAGAAAACCTGGAGCTTTACACCAAAACTATCTGCATGGTTAGATAGCTATGACGGGAAGTGAGTGAGAGCACTTTCACGAAGTCATACACAAACACACACGTGCTCTGTTCTCTGTTCTCTGTGTTGGGTGTGAGTAGATTAGAGGGCTCTGTAGTTTCTCACTCACATTATGCTCTGACCCTGCAGGCCTCTCTTTGCGTCCGGGCCCCTTCATTAGGCTCCTGCAGAGTGTGGCCACTCACCCAGGGAGGGGAGGTCATCTCCCAGCCTTCTACTAATCACAGCCCCACCCCCCCCGAGCGGCCAGACCGCCTCACCCACAGCTGGCAGGTGAATCAACGCACTCTTTGTCGGATCACCTGAAGGCCTGTTTTCGCCCCCTGAATCTTTTTTTTGTGTGTGTTGTTGCTGATTACAGGGCGGAAAGTCGGTGAGTCAGAGAAGTACCTTTGTTTGTTTGATCTAACAGCTGCTCGTCATTCATTACCTTAATGTTTTCCTCTTTATTTGTCATCACGGAGGACTGTTGTAAAGCACGGTCTGGTATTTATGTGCTGATGATGAATACTTGCGTGATGAAGTTAACAAAAAGACGGAGCAATCCTTCAATTTCTGTCTGCCTGTGTAATCTGAATTTATGCTTCGACAATTTATGTGTGGAACAAACGTTTGGAAAATAATGGATCAGATCATGTAATAAAAAAGGGATCTAGAAAGAATGAAGGAAGAAGAAGCACGAGAAAGGATTGTGACAGGTGATATATGTGGAAGGTTTGCTTTAAAGCACTGTCCGTGCAGGGCGTGTCCCTATTAGAGCCTAAGGGATATTAAAGCCCCATGCTGTGGTAATGAGGGTGCCGGTGCCTTAACCCAGCATGGGTGCTCCTTCATGCGGAGAAGGCTGCGGGAAAATTGAGCTGCAGGGAGAGGAAGCCGACAGGATTTGGGTAGAAAATTGTGCTTTCACTAGAAGCTGTCAGAAATGTTCCACAGTCAAAGTTGGCATGAGGACGTTATGAGTTGGATCCGAGGGAAGTGATGAAATATCTGTTTATTTAACATGGACAGTTGAGTCATCAGGGAGTGAACATGTGAATTATAAATGTTTTTAAAAGGATAAACATTTTGGAAAATACCGTGCTGGTCACAGGTATGACGTCACCTGTAGCAGTGTGCCTGGACTGTAAACAGAAGGAAACAATTCGCCTGTCTTATCTTGTTTGTTTGATCCGTAAAAAAAGGAAGAGCAATGTTCTGTTCAGACCAAAGCCGAAGTTTAAAACTTAAAAAGTCAGTGCAGAGATATAAACAGATGTTTACCCTGTGACGCAATTTGACTCTTAATACACATGCTCGAGGTTACATTTTTCATGATGTTACGAAACGCTATCAGTTGTATTTCACTATGAAGGTTCTTTCTGGAAGAAGTTCTCTCTTTGGCTTTTAAGTGTGAATGTTTACATGTTGCAAAACACTAAGAATTTAGAAGTAGTAGTAGGCAAACTTCTTTCTCTAATGCTGGGCTATGCTAGCTAGCTTGTTCCCATTCATAACGCTAAGCTAAGCTAAGCTAACTGGCTTCTGCTAGCTTCACTTTTGGCGAACAAACATGAGATGGTATCAATCTATGAATGTAACTGATGCAAGAACGTGCATTTAAGTGTTTTGTCAAACTGTTCCTTAATGTGTTTGTTTAGTCAGATGCCTTGACTCTTCATTTCTTAAGCTAAAGCTAACGTTTATCAAAAGACCTGTGAAAAGTGTCATCATATATAACTCTTTGTTATTACAATAGAACTTAAGGTCCTTTCCTTCCCTTACAGTTAGTGTCTGTCGTTAAGTTTGAGCTAGAGCCAGGAGACAGTTAGCTTAGCTCGGAGGAAGCAAAGGGAAAAGCTAGCATGGCTCTGTCCAAAGATTAAACAACAAACATCCGCCAGCACCACAAACGCTCAATAAATAACATGTTGTATCTCGTAGCTAACTGTGTTTCTTTGTCTTTCCTTTGCTGAGCCGAGTTGACAAGCTGTTAGTGTTTAACTCCATACCATACAGGATGAGGCGCGAGAGTGGTATCTATCTTCACATCGTGTCTACGCAAGCAGTATGCATATATGTTGAAGTAGTCCTTTACGTAGTCCATGAGCAGTTCTTATGATAACTTGCTTGCTCTAATCTCACTCTGGTTACTGATATTCAACACACACTACTTCCACATTTTTCAGTGTGCTTTCAAATTCTGTAATTTCCTCTGTCAAGTATGTTCCAAAGGCAACCACAGAGAGAGTCAGCAACCTCACACTGATGATAAGTCTCCAGGAAGCCACTGTGCCCGACAATATCAAGATACTCTTGCAGCATGTAACTCCCTGTTAAACCACAGCTTGTTTGTGTTGCATCACTCATGTGTGCGACTCAGCACAGAGTCTCCCCGACGAACAGACGTCTGTTGAATGCACAGGGGGGTGAGTAGGAGCGGAGTCACAGGCTTAAGACAGACGAACATTTCCTCATCTGTGAGGTCGGCTTTGTGACCAAATCCCATTCAACAAAGCGTTCAATTGTTTTATTAAAAGAGTGTGAAACTTATCATGTGGTAATTATCAGCACAGACAGAGCAGGCCACCCTCAGATCAGCTGTAATGTGGTGAATAAAGACACTTCAGATCCCAGGAGGGGGAACAATTGGCCGTTGTTCTCCTGAAGATACAGATCCAGCTTGTCTCGATTTAGCTTCTCTATGATGTGGGGAGAGCTCGGTATGAGTTTATCATTTCAGCTGTCAATGCATTTTCTGTTTGCTCCGAAAGAAAGTCGCACATGTTTGTCCTGGTATCACCTCGGATCTGCACTTGTCAAAAAAGGGGGTCTTCAGAGAGGGGAACACCTGGTAGATCGACGTGGGAGGAACCAGATGGCATCATCCAAGCACCTGGAGAGAGTCTGGTCACTGAGTTCATTCAGTTTGCCTAAAAATATGTGGCTTTGCCTGTCTCTCTGGGGGTTATCAGACTGACATGTGTTGAAAAGTGAAAAAAAAATCACATCTTGCAGATTTTCAGCAGAGTCACGGATCAAAAAGATCTCTCCAACTGAAGGAATTATAAATCTTTCAGTGTGTTTCATATAAATATATCTCCAATTCACATCTTTCTCAGTTCAAAAAGAGGTCTACATGCACTGAATTTACCTCATTCCCTTTCTTCTTAGCATGTGGTGGCTTTTAATTGGCTCTAGGAGGTTGTGGTTCAAGACGTAAGGACGCCCGACATGCCTGCCATGGAAATAGCACGTTATGAGAGAAAGGAAAGCCTTACTCACACAGCGCACGCAGAGAGGGCTCCATAGCTGTGTCATCAACGTGCAGCTAACGCTCAGCTGAGAGAATGGTTCCTATAAGTGACCCCACCCAGCTGGTCCCCGCTGTCTCCACCTCTCACTAACATCATCAGCAAGGCCGCACCACAACTGAGAGGCATGGAAGCAATTATAGCAGCAGGAACGGGAACATGAAGTCAAATCTGAGCAAGCTGAGGAAATCAAAGCTCTGCGTTAGCATGCGAGGGGACTGATCGTCGGTTCAGGAGGCTGGAAGGAAGGAAGACTTTCTATGAATGTCTTGTGCAAGAAAATTACAGCATTTGAGCATTCGTCGGTCAAAGTAACCATCAGTTTACTTCCTGTGAAAAGAGCTGTTTAAAGTCCTGTGAGGCTGTGCAGAAGCTTTGTAAAGACTGACAACGATAATAACAACCCGGATGATGTTATTCATCGGTGTAAGCAGCTTATGAGCTTGAGTGGCTGTCGTGATTAAGACTGGAGCAAAGCAGGAAGTCAACTGCCGTGGGATAAAGAGAAAGGAAGTCCATGTGGAGTCAAACATACGGACTTTCACTCATGGGGGTTTGTGTCCCATGTGTAGCTAGTCCCAGTAACAGTCACGTTTTATTAACATACTTAGTTCTTTCACTAACCCTGAGACGATTTCCTTGGCCTTTGCCCTCATTGGATAGGACGGAGGTTTGGGAAGAGAGAGTGGGGATGACATGCAGCAAAGGGCCAAGGGTTTGGGTCCAACCCAGGTCCACTGTTTTGAGGACTTTTTACATGGTGGGCGCCCCTTAGCCGCTGAGCTAAACCAGCACCCCTAAGCAAGCATGCCTAAAGATAACCCAACTGCAAGTGTTTCACTACATTACCCATCAGTTCCACGTGTTTTCCATCACCCTTGTCGCTGGTGCTCTCCAATGCTCATATATGTGGAAAGCTGCCAACAAACAAATGTACACCAATTATGGCATGACTTGAAAGTTGTCAGCAGTAATGTAAAATATACGCAGTTTGTAGTTAATGAGCTAAAAAAATTCAAGGCTGACCAATTGATCCTCGAAAAGTCTGGATCCACACCAGCGGCCCTGATTCTCACAAGATACATATAATTATTCTGATTCATGATTATTTTTCTCACTGCTTTTTCTCACAGACTCGTACAACATTTTCTCTGATCCTCCCATCTTTCCAGAACTTTCCTCTTTTTTTTTTAGCCTCTGGCTTTTCATCCAGGGAGAGGTCACTATCGTTCACATCACATGGGGTATTACAACACAACAAGGTATTTCTTCCAAGAGCGACCCAATTCCTCTGTGGCGGTGCTTCGGCCAGATCCTGATGAGCTGCGGAGGGTCCGTCCAAAAGCGCCGGACGCGCCCATGACAGCAAGCTCCTCGGGGACTCCAAACTTCTGTGTTATTCATGGAAACCGATTTACTAACACACAAACGTTTACTCAGATTTTCCGGTTGTCACTGTCCCCTGGTTGCAGGAGTGGGACAGTAGGTGGGCATCATACATAAAAGACCCTGTATTTCAATAACTGAGAGAGACAGACTGAGAGACGGGGGCTGTGTTGTAAAAGGGGGAAATTTCTGCCTTAACAGCTGCCGTACCTAAGCAGAACGCACGCACGGCCTGCTCCAAAATCACTAATAGAAACCAGACACACGGAGCATGAGGAGCGAGGCTTTCGCTGCTCAGCTACAGAGGGAACCACTGCAGGAGTGACGTGACGGAGCAGGGGAGGTGGGGTTGTGAGATGGAAATGAAGTGAGGATATAGATGGATGGATAACTAAAAAACTTTAGAGATCCAAAAAGGCCAACGACCGGAAGCAGTGGGAATGAGCTGTTGGCAATCTCAGAACCAATTGGCTATCGTCTGATGAATGATGAACGCCTCTGCTAGACACATTTTTGGGACTCTGGTGTATCCAGCAGTTATTCACATAAGTGATAAAGGATTTCCAGACCAAATCTTCCTTCTACATGTGCTTGTCATTGTTAACTGTCCGACTTGCAACTTCAAAGGCGAGAATTTAGTTGGAGAAGGGAGACAACATCTATGACAGAACTGTTAGCTGCCGAATGTGCAGATGTGTATTGATAGAGCTTAATTAAAAGCTAAACCTTCCTTAGAAGACAGCTGAAGGGTCCCATGATTGATCTGTATAAGACGCACTTTTAATGCATTTTTGTTTCATCTATTTATAGAAACATTTATATATTTTTTTTCAATAGCTTCTATGTCGTTTAACTCGGTGTCCTCAAATCAATGTCAGGTGTCAATTCTCACTTGGACAAATAAGACACACCTCATTATATTGCATTTAATTGCTGCTATTATTTTATATTTATATTTGCACCGTCATGATCACCATTGCAGCCGCCACCCTTACAACAATCCTTACTGTAGGCTGCCAGCTACTGCACTTTTCAGACTAAACAAGTTAATGTAACTAACTGTGATCAATTACTGCAACTTAAATCTCCTGTGAGGAGTTTTTTCGCTGGTTATGAAACAGACTGAAATTAATTCTGACTACTCTATATGAGCTACAAAAGCAAACCAGAACATCAGAAACAATATTGATTATTTCTATGTAGTTATTTTTAATGCCGGAAACTGCTGGCGGGGGGGTAGGTGTCAGACGACGCGATTAACTGCACGCTGAGTTTGTTTACATTTTCCAGAGCAGAAATTTAAAGTGAGTGATACATATGACTGTTAAAGAAAGCAGGATGAGATTTTGTGTTAAAAACCACCACTTAAGCATGTACAGGACAAATCTGCAAAGAAATAAGAGGTATGGCTTTGTCCACAGGGGGCGCCATAATCAACACAAACCAAAAGTTCCTCAGAGGAGCTTTAAAGTGGTCCAAATATGAGTATCACTCAAAATGAATGAGTAAGTACCACAATAATCATTTTTGAGTTACTGCTAAATCATTGGGATGAGTTATGTCAAATTTCTTTGAGGATTAGTGAAGTTAACTTTCAGATAGACTGTTGTGGCTACACATGCTGACTGACACAACTGTAGGTTTACCTTCTGCTGGTATGCAGCTACCTGCCAAGAAGTAGGAGGGAAACAGAAACAGGGCTTCAGAGATTTTCTGTTTTTGAGGCGACCTAAGGAAAAAAGAAATCTGGATTTTTTTATTTTTTCAGTTTAAAAAAGTAACTATATTTGCAGAACTAACGCTTAACGTTACTATTTAAAACAAAAAAAGTAATCCGAGTACTCTTCACTGCTTACTTTTGTAATGCATTACCCCCAACACTGGTCTTTAGGCCATAATACACTCTTTAAGTTATTTTCCTCAACCTAATGAATCTCCATTATTCCCTGTCTGCCTGCCTTTCTCAGATGTAAATTGTGTTCCACTCTTGCAGACATCCCTTATTCATAGTGGTGATATCAACTCAGAAACAGTCACCTTTACAGAAGACTCCTCGTCCTCCTGCACGCTGTACCCAGACATCCCTCACCTAAACCAAAGGGAGTATTTCCCCTCTTGAGGACGAATCTCACATGGATTATCTCCAGATTATCTCCAGAATATGTCAAATTGCAATTGTCTGCAATTCAAATGCTAAAATTAACTCAAGTCATGTCCAGGAGGAATGATTCCAGTAAGCAAAAAACACTTTCAGAACTGGGGAGATAACAAACCTTTAGCCATCATTTACCCTCTGAGCCTGCCTGAGATGGGAGCGTTAACTCCCTCCTTGTATCTGAGATTTCTCCATCCACCCTCAAGATGAGGACCGCTGACTGATAAGGGTGAAGCCAGCATAGCACTTAACTGAGATAATTCTTTAAAACCGATCCTGCTGTACATGTGAGAAAATGCTCTGCTGGCTGACATCTTCTAGATTCGGCTTAACGGGGGAGAGCACCTAACTACAACCACATGCATGCACACAGAAAACCACCCAGTTTAAACTCTGAACTCACTGACAGCAAACTGAAATGAAGCCAGCAGAGAGTTAGAAGATAAACATTGACAGAGAAAATGTGAGAAGTTAAGAATGGTGTAATAGTGCTTTTCTCTATTAAACAAACTATGTCTGAAATGAGAAAAGAGGGGGAAGACTTGGAATTTTTGTGTAATTTGGGACATTGGGACTTCAGATCAGATGAGTCATCATCCTCATCAGACCTCCGGGCCTTTTGACCTCCTTCCAGCTGCCTCTGCTCACGTCTCCTCTCATTTTTAGATATTTTTCCTTCACATCACATCGTTTTCTTCGATCTTCCCTTCCTTTCCCCGGAGAAGCTCCATACTGGTCATGTGTGAGACATCCGGGGAGCGAGAACAGAGGCTCCACTTCAGTCTTTTTCTGCATGCTTGTAATGCTCGTCAGGTCATAAGCTGGGACAGTGAGTACCAGTGAGCTGAGAACGAGCTGATAAAACGCTGCAGAGAAGCCCGCTGCCTTATATAGAATCACAGTTAAAAGAGGGTTTGAGTCACAAGGCATCAGCAGCACCATCTCTCCCAGGGGAATGTATTACCGAGAATGAATCAGTGTTTTAGGTGTTGGTGTTTATGCTCAGCAGTCTTTGTAGGTGTTATTACCATGAATGGTCAGTTCCTCCTCAGAGTGAGACATTTAGTCTCCAGGTGGGGATGAATCAGCTTTCAGAACAGTGCTGTCACTTCCTGAATGATTCTCTGCAACTGGAAAGGAAGTGGTAAAGCTTCTTATGTGTCGCCTAAAGATACATTAAATAGATCTGACTGAGAGTCATTAATGCATTATGTGCAAATTGAACTCTTTAGGTGTCTTCTTTACTTCAGGTACCTCATCAAAATGGGCATGATAACTATCAAAAGTGACTTGTGTAGGAGCCATTTTAGTATGTTATTGTTGTCTTATGTTGTAAATACTAGTTTTGTGTAAATATTGATGAAGTGATTCTCTTTGACCACTAGGGTGTATTGAGTTGGTGTAATTCTGTCACGTGATTAGGTGAGGTGTTAATAGGTCACAGGTGAATGGAAGTTATTTTGGCTTTAGTGGAGGCAACACATGGTTCTGACCGTAAATGTAAGCAAGAAGGACTTAAATGTAATGTACCATAACGTAACATTCCGTACCGTAACTAATGTAACGTAACGCAACATAACGTAATGTAACGTTACATTAACATAACGTAATGTAACGTACCGTAACATTAACGTAGCGTAACATTAACGCAACGTAATGTAACATTAACGTACGTAACGTAACATTAACGTAGGGTAATGTAACGTTACATTAACATAACGTAACATTAACGTAACATTACGTAACATTAACGTAACGTAACATAACGTTCCGTACCGTAACTAATGTAATGTAACATAACGCAATGTAATGTTACATTAGCTTAACGTAATGTAACATGCCGTAACATAAACGTAATGTAACATACCGTAACATGAACGTAACGTTACATTAACGCAACGTAATGTAACATAACGTTCCGTACCGTAACTAATGTAACGTTACATTAACATAACGTAACGTAACATTAACGTAATGTATCATTAACGTAACGTACCATAACATTAACATAACATAATGTAACATTAACATACGTAACGTAACATTAACGTAGCATAATGTAACGTAGCATAATGTTACGTAGCGTAATGTAACGTTACGTTAATGTGTCATAGCATAATGTTAATGTATCAGAGCATAGTGTAACGTAATGTTACCAATCGGTAATCATTTCTGTCTGTTGCAACACTGTGCATTAAACCTCACCAGAACCTCAACCAAAGTAATTCTCATTCTAGACATTTGTTTTTTGATATGTGTCAAGACCTTCCTACACACCGATGCAAGTGACTAAAACATTGGAACTATATTTGCAAGTAATTCATTTAAGAAACAATACTTTAAT
The DNA here is from genome assembly GCF_022749685.1 of Semicossyphus pulcher. Taxonomy (NCBI): domain Eukaryota; kingdom Metazoa; phylum Chordata; class Actinopteri; order Labriformes; family Labridae; genus Semicossyphus; species Semicossyphus pulcher. Next base: position 26,354,444 of record NW_027211637.1, read on the forward strand.
TTGAAAAATGATCATGCCAGGAAAGTCAAAGAATTTCATTTAACATTAGATAAAGACAATTATTTAATTTGATTACGTGACACCAGAGAAGCATCACTCAATGAACTTTAAAGCTTCTATAATCAATTATTTTTTATAATATCAATGTATCTAATGAGAATATAAGAGAGAGATCACTTGTGTGAATGATCAGAATCTGCAGCTTCCCTCGGTTTAATGGAGCTTTACTGAGTTTCAGCTCTTTGTTAAGCTGTCTGTGTCTGCTTCACTCTCACAGCTCTCATAGCTTTGTTTTTAGAAGCAGTAGGCAGTATCAGCTTAAACACTCTAAAACTCACTGTACACTACCTGCTAGGCATCAAACAGCACATTCTGTTGACACATCTAGCATCTTTAAAGAACAGATATTTCCTTAAGAGGTTGGTGGGTTCCAAATGAATGACATTATTCCTCTCTCTGCTTGATATCTGGAAGTCTGCCATATTTAATTTAAATGTTAATGAAATAATAATTAAATCTTTATTTTTCCTTTAAGGAACAATGGTGTCAAAAATTTCTAATACAAAAATACCTTGTCTTTTGATGCTCACGTGGCTTGTCACGTCTGTTTTATTTGGTTGCACGTGATGAAAACCTTCCATCTCCTGTTGTAGTTTTATAGGAAGCCAGCTACAGGCAACATAATGTCTTCCTGTTGTTTTCCACCTGGGTGTTCCACTATTGAAAATTAGTTTTAGGGAAATAAGAGGCGAAGGTCAGTTGTTAAAAATGTATGTTTTGTCATATTCCCCACAGGGAGGACACTTCTGCTGCTCCGGCGTGTAGGTGGTCCTTCAGTAAGCCCTGGGCTCTGTTAGATTACATTACCAGCTATGCCTGCTATGTGTGGTCAGGAAAAAGCATTTAATATAATTACTGAAGAATTATGTAAATGTAAAGTGGCGGGGCTTGTCATGTTTTTCCAATGAAAGAAATAATGTAATTTCGTCATGGGCCTCGGAAAGAACAATCACATATGGAGAAGTCGACACATTCGGCTCAGTAACATGACGAACAAGTTGTCAGATGAGCTTTTTTCCTAAGAAGAGCAGGCGATTCCAAAACAACATTCCTCAACACAAATGCAGGAAGACTAGGATTGTTTGACCTTTGTTCTTCGCCGTGGTAACATGGCACTCGCCTTATAATGAAGCGTTAAAACATGCCAAGATTATAACCAGCTATGCAGAGGTGAAAAGCTGCCTGCATTGTCACTGGTTTGTGGGTTTGGATGAACTTTCACATGGCAAAATAAAAAGCAAGATGGAAAAGCTATTTTTAGTCCAGAGCCTTTGTTTGAGTTATGGATTCCTTGCAGACAGGAAAACAGTTGTACAAGCTGTTGCAGATTCGGTTTTAACGACTGTCCCGAAAGCAAAAAGCCTACTAAAAAGATTTTCCACGGAGATTTCCCAGCAGGAGTAAAAAATACCTGCCTGGATTTCTTCTCTCTACCGGCGATTGTTTGAATTTAGGATGATTTTAAACTGCATGTTTATGTCTTCCGATTATCCACTGCTTCAAACATCTGCTTAGACATTTAAAGGCTCGTATATCATTAGATAAATAAATGCAGGTTGGAGGATGTTTAAGACGTGAACCTGTGCTGTGTCAGACTTCAAATGAAGGAAAAAAACCTGCATTTGAACCGTAATAATCAACTGACCTCGCACCCTTTCATTAGAGAGGACACTTCACTTCCCCTCGGCGCTGTTTGCTTGTGTGCATGGTTTGGTTTGTTTGGGATGTAACCCCATCCAGGCTGCATGCCAAGTCTTCTCTAATGCCTTCATCAATCTCACCCCCCTCTAAACACTGATATTACCATGCCACTCATCTCCCATTACCCCTCATCTTTGCTCCTAGGGGACCCTCACTCATATAAGAGAAGGGTGAGCTCCTCCACCAGACCACCGTCGGATGTGACCTTTCTGTGACTTGTACATTAGCAAGATGACAGAATAGCCTCTGCATGTTGGTTCACACCGGCTGATACGACTAATGCACTCATCATCAACCCCTGATGGCTTCTATATAAGGCTGTGCAAGAGTGCACGACACCTCGGTGGTCTGGACAGCATTAACATCAACATCGGCTTATAAGGAGGAGCGGGGCAGATTAAAGGGAGTCGGGGGGGTAGGTGTGACGTTTTTACGGCCATTGTGACTCACCATCCCAAACATTGTTTTTAATGTTTACAGAAGGTGACACAGCTGAAGTATGGGACATTCTTTTCTGACTTCCACATTCAAGAGCCACTCTGTTGTTAATCAGCCTCAGCTAAGCAGAGTCTGGACAGGAAGTGACAAACAATATAGCAGGAAGTAGTTAGATTAGAGATAATGTGGGAATAATTGGGATTTTTCAGGTCAGTCACCAGAACACAGCATGTTAAAGGTTTTTGGTGTGACTAAAGTAATAACTTAAAGATTTTAATTTAAATAAATGTCTGTTAAGTCACTGTTTATGACTTAATCTATCCAGTTAGTGACGCGTTTTCCATCACCCAGCAGTGGTTGGTCTGCCAGAGAGGGTAGGCGGAGCTAAGCATGGAGTCTAGAGACACTGGTGGTGGAGGGCTGGAGGGCTGGAGGGCTTTTAAATTCTGTACAGACATTCATGGCGCCCAGAGGATGAATCTCAATGACTTGAGCCATCCCCAATATTTCCTCAGGTGCCACCAACAAGTTTACATTTATCCTGTGAAATGAAGCTCGAGCGTTAGTTCAGTCAGGAAAATTAAATACTTTGCAAGCTGGTTCTATTGCAAAAATCTCATACCAGTCTTATTTGTCCAATAGCACTGCAACACACCCTCATTGTTAGCTTCATATTGTTACCATATTTTTAAGCATGGCTTTTCTCTGCCTCTAGTTTATTCATGTCGTCCTTATGCACGACCCTCCACCTCAGCATCACCGCCCAGTCTTCGTCATCTTATCAACCTAGGATGACATCACCAGCCAACACCTCTACCACCAGTGTCCTGACTCTATTTGGGGATATTCAGTATCGCGCTGCTGCTGCTCAGGGCCAACACCCTTCGGTCACCATATCTCCCCGTAGAGTCCAAAGACTTCTGACCATGACTCATTACAACATCATTGTAAAATAAATGTTCGTCATTACTTGTCTCTCCTGATTGAAATAGTTGAACTTCTATGATTGGCGCCAAACTTTGAACAAACACGCATGGCTCCTAGATGTTAAATCCTGATGACTTCGGTAATCCCTTGACTTCTTTCTCTTGTTCCACGATGAAGATGATTTGTGGATTTGATTTGTATTGTCTACTATTGGATGGATTGACAGGAAACTTAGCGCACACATTAATGCCCACCTCAGGATAATTTGTAGCAGTATTTAAGAATGAATAATGCTAACTCAATGACAGTCCCATCATTCTTAGCTGTACTTAGCAAACGTTGGTAACTAATATTGTAAACATGCCTGCTAAGCATCATCACGCTCGTGTTGCTTGTGTTGCACGTTAGCTTGTTTACCCTGAGATTAAGCTCAAAGCACTGCGGTGCTACATCCTCACAGAGCAGCTAATGGGTGCAGACTTTTAGTGTTGTCATATGATACAAAAAGCAAACAGTTACTGCACATAAAAACACACAGGCTGTGCTGGCTGATCCTGCACTGCTTGAAAAAAAAACGTGTGATAACTGAATTCCTGTCACAGGAAGGAAGACGGACCCAGAAGATATTAATCAGAAACATTCAGGAAACCATAATGTCACACCTTTTCTATGTAGATGAAAGATAATAATGTAAAGACACCCTCTCTACAGCCTTCATCTATTGTATAACATCTAGAGGAGATATTATAGGAAGCCTTTGTTTCTGCGGACTCATTGTTGTTCCATCAATCTCATCTAGAAGTGTCTCCGTCAGCGGAGGAAGTCCATGCCGCCATTCAGCTGATGAAGTGTTGAAAGTCAGTGGGATGGTATTGTGTCTACTGGTGCCACCGACCATTCATTATATGTTATCACAAGTCACAACACAAGTGGAGCAGCCAAAAGCCTCTTCAATCAAGCATCTAACATAAATTTGGATGTGCTTAAAACAGCAGCGGTTTATTCCCTGTCGCGCTGTTTGTTGTAACAATAAGGCAGCTTTAAAAATATCAAGAGAAAATGTTTGTGTCTATGAGCACGGCTATCTTTACTTATCTATTCTCACATAAGCACAGTTTGTTTTTGTCATGGGAAGCCGGGGGCACTGTTTCCATATGCATTGTGTCAACCATGTTTGGGTAAGGGAGTGGGTGTGGGAAAGCAACAGCGGCAAATTGGAGGGAATGTGTGAATGGTTATATGTGTGTGCTGGGTGTGTGTATATTTGCGTGTGAAACAATACCCCGAGGCTCTCCAGCGATCACACTGATTCACTGCCCTCTCCTGCTGTACCCCCAGATACATACGCATTTTACAGCCACATTCCTCAACTCCGAGGCCTGGCCGAGACCCAGCAGCACGCCCGCCCCGATAGCAAAACACAGGAGGGGGTCAGGGGGCACGCCATTACTCTGAGAGACAAATAGGCCATCCAAATAAAACATGACACCCTGAACACGGGACCTGAATGCAGAGCTGGACGGCTGGCTGTGCGCATGTCTTGTTCATCTTTCAAGTCAAACAATCCTGTTCACAAGTTTTCACAGTGTTGACCTGGTTTTGGAGTCAGACCCTCTGTGGTTTATTTGTTGATCCTCTATTATGATGACCTGCAAATACCGCCTGCTGTGATCCAGCTCAGTGTTAACACTTTTATGTGTCACAGTTGATTCTGGTGTTTAAAGGGAATTTACAGAAGATCTCATGCTAATGTCTGGTCAGTGTTGATAGCAAAAGGTAGTCAACTGAAGCGATAAATTCGCCTGTGTATGCAAAAGCGGAGTTCTCCTGCCGGTTGCGCTATGATGCTTGTGCCTACATGGACCAGGATGCATTGCAGCTGCAACCCCTGCTTGCCTGACTATATAGTTGGCTTTGTGCTGGGAAAAAATACAGCTAAATATCTGAGTTGGCCAAACGTATCCCTGTCAAAAGTTCCCTTTGCACTTTGGCATTCTCGTTGTTTGTATGTAGTTTGCAACACAAGCGAAAGAAGGGAGTCCAAACCCCAAACTCAAATAGCGTGTAGTTCTTATGTTTAATGGCACAACTGGTGCCGGAAGAACAACATGCTTGCTGCTAAGCCCCAGAGACACAAACATCTGCACCAACAACTGCACACATTTTTAATAGACTACTGAAATAGATATAGGGTTGAAAATCTGTAAACAATCTCTTCAATGCAATATTCTCATGAGCCTACCTTGTACCATTTGTGAAGCCATGTTCTTGCATCTTGTCTTGGTTGGTCCGTCTGACCACTCTACCCGAGTGACCTCCCATTAAATGAAGTCAAGCATTTTATGCCGCCTCTAAAAATGTTGTGTTTTAAAGCAAACAACTTCAGTGAAGTGGGAGAAAGACTAAACACTGCGTGAAGCAAGGCGCTGCCAGTAAATAAAGGGGGGGTCAGAGCTGCTGTTTGGGGGACACTTGAGTGTTATGGAGTGAAGAACGAGGCTTCTAGTGGTGGGGTCGTTTCCCCCCCAGCAGCCTGCACGCTGCTGCTTTACAGCTCTGCTTCCTCGCACTGATTAACAGATGTACATAAAAACACAACTGCTCATTTTCAGGCGGTTTGTGGCTGTTTTAACAAGGCAACTAAACAATAGACACTGTTTGGATCATCTTGTTCCCCACACACGTTGTCTCAATTTGTCCTGATTGACAGTAAAAGCTCAGAGGGGGAAACAATAATGCAGAAGGGGCGGGTGAACTTTGCCTTGTAAGGAGCCTCAGGGATGAATCCTGCTTCTAAAACAATCATATGATTCACTCAGCCACTGCGTTGCTAAGAGCTTGTGTTGAAAACAATGGACAGTCCACTCGACAACACCGGCCAGCTCAGGACTTCCACCCAAATGACAAATCTGTCATCCAGTATGCAATGTCTCAGACTGGCTGGAATAATCAGTAACACCTCAACGCCCTTCCTCCTTGTATAAGGGGAATGTAACAGAGCTGAAAACGTGTGTGTTTGTGTGTGAGTGTAACGGAGATGCAAGGAGTGGGACCTTGCTGAAACAGGAAGCCCAGGCAGGCTTTTACATTGGAGGAATTTCCTGCCTGTAAGATGTGTATCGCTGTTTCTACAGTTAAGGAGAGACGGAGGAGAGGAAGGAAAGTTCACTGTGTGTTTGAAAGGCCCTGGCAGACAGGTTTCAGGCTTACCGTCAAGAGCAGGTTTGAATCTAAAAAACAGTAGCCCATTCTTCTCAGACACTTGCATGACTTTAACAACAGTGCAGCTCTCTGTTCAGAAACCACATTTTCCATCATTGCCTTCAATTTCCTTGCTGAACAAGAAATTTAATCTACAGCTAAATGAATCAAAAGTCCAATAGATCCATAAGGGAATGGCAAACTTAAAGCACTGATTCCAAACCAGCAGTACGCTTAACCAAAGAGGTACTCCTACAGAATATATCCCTAAATTAAATAAGTTGTGACCCTGAACAATAAATACTGCAATCATGTAAAAGTGCTTGAAAGCCAGTTAAAAGCTAGCCAATCGTCTAAACAGGAAGCTAAAAGTAATGTAAAGCTGCTCATATGATTATAGAAAAGAGTGTACAAGCTAAAAGTAATGAACAAAAGGTTGAAATGAAAATAAGTTATTGATAAAATGTTAAAATAGTGAGCAACAGTAATGAATAAAACAGTTCCAACATTTAGCTAAAACTAATGAATAAACGGTTAAACTAATAAGCTAATAGTTTTAGGCAGTTGGAAAATGTTAGCTAAAGTTATGGCTAAACAAAGGTTAAAAGGGCTAGCTTAAAGGCTAGCTTAAACAGCTAATATAGAAATTGTAGTAGTTAGCTAAAACTAATGGATAAAAAGTAAGCTAGGCTACAACTAAATGGCTGAAATAGTTAGCAATAAATAATAATATGTTGAAATAGTTTGCTAAAGTAATGGTTAAATGGTTAAAAAGCTAGCTAAAACTGATATAAACAGAAAAATAAGCTACAACTAATATAGAAATGGTTGCTAGTAGGCTAGTTAGCTAAAACTAATGGATAAACGGTTAAAAAAGTTAGCTACAATGGCTGAAATTGTTAGCAATAAATAATGGATTATAGGTCAAAATAATTAGCTAAAGTAATGTTTGAATGGTTGAAAAGGCTAGCTAAAACTGACACACATTAGAATAATGAACAAATATAGAAATGGTTGCTAGTTAGCTGAAACTAAAACAGTAGGCTACAACTAAAAGATACATGGCTGAAATAGTTAGCCAAAAATAAGGGATTATAGGTTACAATCGTTAGCTAAGTGATGGTTAAACCGTTGAAATAGTTAGCTCAAAGCAGTGGGTTAACAGTTAAAAATCAGCTTCACTAACCAAACAACCCTGATTATTTACTATTAAATATTATGGTAAGAAAAATAGGCAAAATGATGGCAACATTCGGAAAATGGCAGGCAGTAAATGAAGGGGGGTGTGAATTTATCTGTGAGGGTACATCAGGCCAGAAAAGTTGTGAACTACTGGATTAGAGGAACAAACAAAAGTGAAATCCTCCTGATTGTTCTGACTGTGTGTACAAACTATCAAGTTGCTTGTTGCATTTATTTGCTGTCTGTTCTCGAGTGGTAAAATGGTGTTTATTCTGAGACTTAAAACGCCAACAGTTGCCTAATGGCAGCTATCAGGGTGTCTCTCCACCCCGCCCCCATGGAGCCCATCAGTGTCAGCTCAACGTTTGAGCTGCAAAGAGAAATGAGATGAGGGTGGGGAGGAGGCCAGTGTCCCAGGGGAATAAAGATCACTTGAAAGTGGCAGATAGATGAAGTGATTGTTTGCTGAGCAAAGAGACTACCTTTATTTTGAAGTTAGAAGAACTATAAGGAATATTTTGTAATATTGTGTTAGGCTTTGAATGCTGCTAAAATTTAGGTGACCTACAACTCTGCTTGAACGCGTCCCATGTAAGCACAGATGGAGGACTGAAGGTGCTGCTATGCATACATGCGGCCCTCACAACGCATGTAGACATAGACGACTAGCTGCCTTTTAGCTGCTGTTACAACACAAACATCAAGTAGACGTCAGAAGGTAAATAGCTTTACTTAGCATAAAGACTGGAAGCACAGTGAAACAGCTAGCATCACTGCAAGGTTTGCAAAACTACATTTTTAAGCTCACTTATTACAAAATAGTTTGAACAAAAATAGTAAATTTCTCCTTACAATTTCGTTAACTTATATTTTATTTAGGATGAAACAAACAGGATATAAAACTGTAATTTGTGAGCTTTGGAGGTTCTGGTAGGCTGATTGTGTAATCTTTGCATGGAGCCAGGCTAGCTATTTTTGCTAAGCTAACATAATCCCGCCAGGTTCATGGCTATAGCTTGGTTACGCAACACTGGAGAAACCAGCAAGAGTAAGCAAGATTTTAAAGTATCAAACCATAATAATAATATAATAATGTCAAAGCCCCTCCACCAAAGACATGAACATGTGCTGCCTCATTTTGCGCCAGGCATCGTCGTCTCTGTTCACTTTTCACCTTTCGTCTTGTGCTACTAGCTTGCTAGCGTCAGCTAGTGGACGACTGCATATGTGCAATGAATGCACACAGGTGGGCAGGACAGAGTTATCACAGGCCTACGACAGCCATAAATTGTTTTTTTGTCAGAGCATATGATTTGTTACTATCAGGAGGTAAAGTGGATTTCATTAAATATAAAAAGTTCTTCTCAAATAAATTGCTTACTCTAGGTTTAGGTAGGCTTTATTGGTATTGATAATCTTATCTAAATCTGGGTAAATATGGACATGCTGAAATCTCCTCTAAACATAATTATGACTGACAAGTGCAATTATGTTGTGTTCAGAAAACAGCTCAGCCGTCCCATACAGAATTTTAATCTGCAAGCGAATGAAGTGGCATGAGAACAGAGTTCACACTTTCTTATCTTGACATTACTGCGTGACCACTAAGTGGCCTCCTGGTAGGGCTATAAATAAATTGTCCCCATTATATCGGAAAACATATGGCCAGTTACCAGACAGCGAGAGAGTGTGTGTGCATGTGCCCGTACATACATGTGCCTGGCCTCGCAGAAGTGCCAATATGTCAGGTCTAAATTTAAAAGAGTCGACCAGCTGTGTACAGTCCTGTGTAATATTCTTCGAGTGTTTTGCTGCACTTCAGATGTGTTTCCATAGAGGCCAAGTAATGATGTCAAAGCAGAGGCATTGGAACAAAACCACACCCCCTTTTGCAACAGAAATCACAGTAGGAGGGAGATGGAAAATATTGTTCAGTTAGCCAAACCCAATTACACATCACTAAAAAGCAGAACAGGCTCTGGCCTCACACAGAAAATATGGAACGCAGTTGTGTACAATGGTTTGTTGGTTAAGTTGCTACTGAATGACACACATACTGTGCTCATTAGTGTGACATGAAGGAGAAAGAAATGTTTCTTATATCTCCTGGCAAATTGTGATTTTTTTTAAGATGTTAAGTTGATAAATGTGGGTGGATAGATATTTACATGAAGGCTGTACTGTTTTATCTGGTCAGAAGTGGCACACGTTCTTAACTCAAGTACAAGTACAGATACTTAGAAGTAGAAGTACTGTGTTGACTTCTGACAGAGTCTGAAATGTTATCACAGTATACAAGTAAAAAGTAGTCCTCTGAATGACTTTTCTACCAGCTGTTTCCGTGCCAAACTAGCTAAACCTTACATGATATTTGAAAGACTTTAAACATTGTAACTTCAAATACTCTACGCAGCTAAGGGTCATGGACAATTTCATTCCCATGGTGCTTCTTCTCCATGGTCAAGTTTGTTTTGATTCGTTACATCTTTACCTCTTTTTCATAATCTTATGTCTTCTTTGTGTGATTTCCGTGGTGGAAACTCTGAGGAACTGTCTTCCCAACGTGTTATAATCCCAAACACTGATGTTGGGAAGGCGGCACACAATGACACAAAATAATAATAATCTGTAAGTCCCAGCAATCGATTAAAGCTAAAGTCACACGCCTTTTCTTTTTTAAAAACCAGCTCCAGTCATGTTTAAAGACATAAAAGGCTCTGCCTGAAATAATAAATTGTTCGATATTTTTTTTCTGCAAAATACGTTTAATTACCTTGTAAAAATCCTCCCAAGGCATCTCCTCCTTCTGCCTCATTAAAGATTCCTGAATCTGCATAGTCCCCGCCCACTATGCACGTTTCCAACCGCTCGCTCCATCACGAAAACAAAACACGTCTCTGCCGTCGTTTAGTGGCAACTTGTTGAAACTTAGCAAGCTTGAAATGTAGTAATTAGTAGCAGTAACATTAACGTTAGTAGTCAGTAGTGAGTTTGCAAAAATTACGATGACGTTTACAGCTGGCTCGTGTATCGCCGAAGTGGTTGTCATACGTTGAAGATTAGCGTCACTCCGTCCATTAACGGGATTGGCTCCTTAGGTTTGTGACATCACAATGTGACCAACGTGTTGTCAGCCTGTCCTTGTTACACTGCAGTTTAAAAGCAGACAGGCCCAGCCATGGAGATGACTGCTGATGTTGTCCCTGATATGTCTTGTAGCACATGAAGAACACCAAATGGAGATGTTTACAAGGTTTTTCACTGGAGGGGGTCTTTAAACGTAAGGATAAAAAAGAGCAGATATCTGAGACGTCTACTGAAGTACAGTCACTTATTTATTTGTACTTTATGTCCCTCTGAATCTGGCAGAGAAGAAAGACGACAATGACTCAGATCTGATACCAGTAATATGTATTCCCACAGCCCACTGCTGACTAACCTCATACATGAGGTCATGGCACCGTGTTTAGATGACTACGACGGCCTCCAATGGCTTCAGAATATCCACAGACACAAATCAAAGTTTTACAACATGACTTAACTATCATTTAAATTCATAAGAATGTTTGTGGCAAACATTTTCTCATGTCAGAGGTGGAGCGTGATGGACTTTCTGAAAACCATATCATGACTTCAGAGGGACAGTTTAGACTTCAAATAGCTTTCACGGCTTTCTGTCAACCACGTCTTCAACTCCGGTCTCTCCTTCATCTGGTATCTCACCCCGAGGACCTAAAAACAGAGTGAGAGAATGAGACCCCTCCAGGATTAGGGCTTTGAACCACCCAGTGCCCCCAACAGCTGTGAACTGGCCCCCACACAGACACTCTGGATTACTCCTCATCTGTCTACGAGCAGACTTCCAGACCAGTTATAAATACGAGCAGCACTTGACTGAGAGTTCATGTTGCTACTGCCGCACAGCCAAATTTGGCCCCTGTGTCCAATCCCAAAGGCTTCAAGTGAATCAGCTAAACCAACAGTCACTAATTCCAGCCGGCCCTGGATAGGTTTATTAAAGGTCTCATTTCAGTGAGTAGTTGCTTTACGCAGCCTAACCACTTTCCTCGGTCTGGTGTGACTCACAGGCAGGGATACCAAATCTTCCCACACCCCCTCCAAGAGCATCGGAGGACATCATGTGCCAGAATAAGATCAGCGCTGTAATTAGGAAGAGATACATATGGAACACACATTGAGTTGCGAGGGTGTGTGAGAAAGATGTAATTAGTGAGAAGCTGTGCAAATAAGTCTTTGCTGTTATGAGAGACGTACATTTGAGAAGAAAATCTGACCAGTGGACCAGCAGCAGTTCATGTTCCTGTTTGAGCAAAGACAAGAGGCAAAAATATCAAATACAACATACCTTATTATAATTGAAAAATTTGAATTAGACTATAAATAATGTAATGTCAACCATTGGTTTTTCGCCAGTCTTGTTGAAGCCTCGACTTCGACCGTTTGACTGCCGCCAGTGTTCTGCAGCCGGAAGTGACCATATCTGGACGAGAGGGTGGAGCTGAAGAGGAGCAAGGGGTTAGCGAAAGCCAGGTTATCAAAGCAATAGTCTCCTCACATGGCTAACTTGTTAGCTGGCAAATTAGCTGGTTAACGAGCAACCCTACAGAATGAGATTTGATTCGTGGTGGAAGTTGACTGGGGGTGTTACTTTAATAGACTAAGGAAGCTAAGAGCTTGTGGAACGTAGCGGCCTTGTAACGCGAGATGAACGACACGAGCCAGCTAACTGAATGAACCAGTCTTCTCATCACAACTCTCATGCATGAGCCACAATAATTAAATAAATGTATGACGAATACAAACAGCTAACAACCCAGGACCAATGAGTTCAGACATCGATAGGCTACCTGTTAAGTACCGTACTTAGCAGAAACAGGCTGCGAATTCGGACACTATGCTAATTCAAAAATACATGCAAAAGTTCAAAAACATGTACCGATGAAAACATGCTGCAAATGAAAAAACATGCTGCAAAAGGCCAAAAAAAAAATGCATTAACTTCAAACATGCTGCAAATCCAGAACGATGCAAAGTCAAAAACACTCGAACCCAGAAAACATGCAAAAGAAAAATACTGCAAATCCACTCAACACAACAGAAGTGCTCCAGGCCTGTAGCTTAGTGCTAATTTGTAAACAAAATGATACTAGATTTTCACCCACCTAGAAGGCTGGAGGTGCAGACTTATTGGCTGGCCTGTGAGTACAAAAAATACTTAGCAACCACATTATTTGTCCGATATTTGCGTGAAAAAAGACAGACACTTAAATCAAAAACACGGCTACAAGGCTTAAGCTCAGTGATTGAAATTAGCTGAAGTGACAACAGACAGCTAGCTCCCACATGTTACTCAGAGCTGCCTCGCCCTTATAAAGTATAACTTTAGGCTTTAATATAATTTTAAAGAGTAAAGTTCACCCCTGTGCAATTGCCATGAACACAACAGTCTGTTAACATGTTTTATTCCCCTGTAAAGCTGTGACTGTTAACATGGGGCTTCATGGAGATTTGCGTTGGAGCCAGCCTCAAGTGGCCGCTCGAGGAACTACAGTTTTTTTTGTATTTTTCAGCCCCAGAGGTTTCTGCTTGGGATGAAGGCTGGTAAAGCTTTCAAGGGAGAACAAAACAGTGCTTCATAACAGTTTAAATTCTTGATTTATCTGTGTAAACCTCAAAAGATAAAGATTATCATGCCATTCAGCAGAGGCTTCTAAATACCTGAACATGTATTGGTTTAAAATGTGAAGCTTCATTGACCCTCTTATCACCTTCTCTCTCCATCTTAAAAAGCTCAAGATAACAAAGAGGTGGAGATGGATGAAAGGTGGATTCTTCTTCAGGTTAATAATCAGAGTTTAGCTGATAAGAAAGTCTCTGAACTCAAACGTGCTAAACTGACCACAGCTTTACCACGTCGGTTTCCAAACAGACAAGTTATTGGATGAGAAGAGCCCTTTTCAAAGTCTTTTTTTGGGGGGGGAATCACAAGCTCCTCCTCTTCCAAAGTTTGTCACGGGTGTGGGAACTCCCTGCTCCATGTCTCATGAGTAGGTGAGCGGAGGAGGCGTGTGTCTGGAGAAGCAGAGAGAGAAGCGAGGACGCACAGAGGAGCTGACGGAGCATTAATGAGATACTGGCCGGTTAGAGTTACAGGGATGCAGTTTTAGCCTTACCCCACCGCTGTTTTCAAGCTTGAATCTGCGGACTTTAACGCGGCAAAAACTGGGAACAATTTCACCATTTAAAACAAACTTTAGTGGATTAATTTATTTTCAAAAATGGGCTTGGATCGATTTCGCGTAAAGACGCCGGGGATAGCAGACCTTCTCGCCCGCTCTGTCCTTTGTATCATCGGGCTATTACTCACTTTTTCTCAGCCTGTCTGTGAGGCGTTCAACTTGGACCTGGAGAACCCAGCTGTGTACAGCGGACCTAAAGGGAGCTACTTCGGATACGCTGTTGACTTTTATTTGGCTGATTCTGCCAGGTGAGTTTCTTTGAAACACAATTTTTTTGTTCATGATACAAAAAGAAAGTTGTTTTTCAGTAACAAACTCTGAGGCTTTTGTTTGTATCAGGGCATTTGTACACAAACATGTTGCGTGCAAACTTTCCATTGCCTTACACCGGAGGACCTCAGAGCATTTGCAACCCCATTGTTAAGGTTACAGGGCAAATTTCCAAAAGGGAAATACGGGATTTACTTGTTGGATGTTGTTTTGGCTCTGATTTTAAACCAGGGTTTTGTGTACACACAGCGATCTCAGGACACATGCCTTCTTTACGCACGGCGCGCACGCCCTCAGCGTGCACTCAACTCACTGTAATTGAATATATTCAGGAAATTAAATTTGTGTTCTAAGTGACACAAACATCAAAGCTCCAATAATGCTAATCTAAAAGTGTGGCTATTTCATCATAAAACGAATGAAGCCCAACTAAGATCAGAAACCTTTTGAGTCAGCCTTAAATCCTAATCTTATTGTTCTACTAAATTACTTTTAATTCTGACCTTTTAATCTGCTCTCACCCTTAAAAGCCTGTTAACTGCTACCTTAAGCAAGTAAATCTCATTGGTCTGAAATGCTGCTGCAGATTGAGATGCTGCCTGGCTCAGCGGGGACGTGATCCCTGTGACACCCAGCATGCTTAGATTGTCTCTGCATTCTTCCTTAACAGCTTTTGGCATCAGTCATTTTGAGGGTCTTAAACTCATAGATACATGCCTGTGGTCCGCTCTAATGTCCTAGAAGTGTGGGGAGAAAATAAGAGTGACTGTCACAGGAGCATGGACTCTTTATGTCATGGATGCAGGACAGAGCAAAGCATGGTGACAGATCTGCATTTGGGTTCTGTACATTTAGCTGAGCCTTGGACTCGACCCTGTAATCATTAACAAAAGGTTTTTCAGCCGCAGTCAAGGTTTCACTCAGACGTAATCAGACTTCCTGGCTGAGCCCGTGTCTCGGCCCACTGTTCGACCAGCCAGCATGCTGGGATTTGAGAAAGGGCTTTGTGCCGAGTGGGCCGCCAGCAGCAGCTCTAGTTTCCCTGTTTCTCCTCCCTGCTTCCCTGGACGGCAGACACTCAGACATGGGGATATTTCTCCCCCACTCCTCCCCTCTTCCCGTGGCTGTCTCTTTAAAAGCCTGCTGCTGTTGCTCTTCATGTCTCTGCCTGGGAAGCTTCAGGAGAGCCGTATGATTTAGGACGCCAAGCCTGAACGCACGGACCCCTTTTCTCTCCTCGACATCCCCCTCCTTACTTCCTCCTATGCTGATGTCATCCTGCAGGGCTTTTTAATTCATCCACCACCTAGACCGTACCCCCACCCACCCACAGTCTAGCCTCCCCCATCATCTCCCCTTGTCTCATTAGGTGCGAGACACAGAAGACGTCATTGTGCTGATGACTTAATCTGAACTTTTCTCCAGTTGAGACGCCGTGGAGGAGGAGATGAGACAAAGGTTTGTACGTTTATAGAAGGAATAATATAAGTGTAGCCTCCTGTAAACCGGTCATTTTCCTGTGGATGATATACACTCAGAAGTCAAATGTCAAACAAGACAGAGCAGATTTAAGAGCATGAGTCGGAGCTTGATCTGAAAACCACAAATATCTGCCACTTTCCGTCCACAGTTTCTCAGAAGTCGACACATCTAAACATGTCAGCAGAGTTCTCAAATGAGTTTCTGTTATCTCTTCGCTCTGCCGTCACATCATCATCGCCCACACTTTGGAGAGACGGGGTGGGGAGCAGGGGGGAGTAGCTGGAATCCCCGGGTGAGGTCAGCTGAGGGTTGAGGAGGGAGTTTCTTCTTGTCAGGATGAGCTGCTGTTCGTCTGGCTCCGACCTTTATGAATCAAATTGCTGCCGCGTTTGAAAAACTTAACCGACTGAAGCTGTAGACACAGAGACGAGGCAGGAAGATGTAGCTCTCACATCCATAAATGTTCTGTCGGGCCTGCAAACACAAAGGCTTACTTTCTCCCACTTCTGCGCTCGTCTCTTGACAACGAGTTTATATATCTGTCACGCCCTCCGGCCTGGCCTAATAAAATTAAGTTTGGACACTGGCAGGCGGCCCACCGTGGAAGAATGCCTGAGGATAGAGTCTGTGAACTGCGTGTGACGGCTCCTGTCAGAAGCGCACAGGAAGAGCAGGAGGATATACGGCCCCCTGTTGTGTGTGTATGTTATTTCATGTTGAGTGAAGATAGGCTCCCCTCATGTCTGTCAGTCGCCATGCACACCCTCCTCTTCATCATCTGGGAGGCTGATTCCTCCTCAAACACTTCATAATCAAACACCAGTAACAGACTCCTCTTTGACTTTCTCCGGTGCCAGGCGGTGATAAGGGAGTGCATCATACAGAGATACGATGGGTCAAAGGTCAAGGGCTGTAAATAATAACAGACCTGTGCTGGAGTGTATGAAAGGATGAGACAGCTCCTGGCGTCTGTCCACAAGCGAGTGTTGAACTTTTAAGAGAACACATTTGTGAGATTATTATGGCTTCCAGCTCACGGTTGATTAAATGCCAGTTGAAGAGAAGTTTTCATCCCTAGTTTAGTTGCAGAGTTCCTCTGTACTAGTTCGTTGTGGGAAGTGAGCCTCCCCCGTGTGCGATATTAGGAAAATAACAGATAGTTCCCATGGTTACAGTAGTCTGCAGAAAGTGTCCAGATGAGCTCAGTTTAAAGTATAACAAGATTGTGCTGTGTTAGCAGAATGGACTGAATAAAGTTGCTGTTTTATGCAACGTTTCCACAGAGCCTCAAGACCACTTGTTACTACTTAGCTAGCTAGCTAGCAGCTACAAGAATAAAGCTAACAGAATCAGCCTGAATAAACTGTCTCTCAATTACTGTTGGATGGACCGAAGCTGTGGAGGGACGATGTTATACTACATGGAGGTAATTGTTTAGTCCTCTTGCTTGTTTTTCCGACACATTCAGAATCTTTAAGACTATTGCTGATAGCTTTACCTTAGCAGACGGCTAACAATGATACCTATAACGTTTTCAGCCAAGTATTTTGTCATAACCAAAACCACACACTGAAATAGTTAAATTAGAATCATTGAGGTGCAACATATCAGTGAAGGTTCTCAGTCATCCAGGTGTCTAAGCTTAATCCAAAAGGCAACTGGACTTGAAGACGTTTCACCTCTCATCCGAAAGGCTTCTTCAGTTCTAAACTGACTTGTGGAGCTAGAAATATAAGCCTCTGTACGTCAATTAAGGTGCAACTAATTAGTCAACTATTCGATTAAACCAAAAAGTTCTAGACGGCGAGGCTAATCTTGAGTCTGCTGCAGCCCCAGAGATTATTGTGTCGTCTGTGCAATGATGAAGCACCCTCTGATGGCGTTAGTAATATGTTCCAGTCCACGCATGTGTTTCAGTGATGTGTCGGAGATGTCCATTAGCTCACGGATGCCTTGACCATGACGAGCACATGCAGAGGTCAGCCGGTCCATGTCGGTCACTCTCCTGGAGCTTACCCTCTCCAGAAGAGTTAGAGTTAACCTAATATTGACATTGGACCGGGCTCTCTTATGGCGACTAAAGCTGCAATGTTTTCTCTGTCCACACCGAAGTCCCTCTCCATATTTGATCACTCTCATGTCTGTTATTGTTTTCGCTGGTGTCTTTTTTCAATGGACTTGTTTCTAAATCAAATCAGTGAAGTGTTTGAGCTGCAGGAGAACAGTTTGTATATTCGGGCTGCCAAGCTTTTCTTCATCCAGGTTCTCGTCATTGCATGCAGACAATGGAGCTCTTTGTCCGAAGACTGAAAATGTTTACTTGTTTTCCATTTTAGGAGTTTTAACTGCGACTCATTTCGTACTTAATTTAAGAAAAGCCTCTTTAATTCTCTGTTGTCAAACTTTATACGCACCTATGATAATCAAACCAGCAGGTTGGGCACTTTAGTGTCTGTTGCTGTAAAGGTCAGTCAGGATATACTTAGCACGGCTACACTGCAGTCTGTCTCAAACAGTTTAAAGTGCCTGTCTAGCTTTTACAGGTCTGTTGGTAAAAGGAGCTTTTAAATAATGAGGCTGTGTGTGTGTTTCAATGGAAAAAGATGATGGTGTGGATGCTGACGATGTGTTTAAAGGGCCAGTGGACCCTGCAGTCACGTCTGCAGCAGTGGGTTCGGGAATGCCCCAAGGACGTCATGTCTACCTTTGAATAGAGTCAGCCATTGGTCAGGGTCTTCCTGACTCACACTCTGCAAGATTTGAATCTCTAACTGCCAGGAGGCCTGGTTTGTTTTAACCTCAGGTCACTAAATGACTCACTTCCATGGTAACTCGATAAAGGCTATCCTTTATATAGAATCAAGCCGGTGACGCCATTGTCCTCTCGCGCACGATGAAGTGCTACTGGCTGCATTTCAAATCTGCATCAGATCTTATATTTGAGATGGAAATGAGACGTAACCGCTCACATTTACTGTCTCTGGTTTGTATGGATGGATGTGTAAGTGCAGCAGTGGTGCTGGTGGTGGTGGGGGGCGCATAGACAAAGTGTTTCAACAGCTGCCTCGCCCCCCCAATCAGCACGTTTAATACAACAGCCTCTCTATCCTGAGGTGAGAGGACTGGACCCCCTGACGTGGGCATTGTGGAGAGGTGTGAACCACCAGCAGTTAAACTCCCTGCGGGAACATTTCAGGGCAGTTTGACTGTGAAAAGGGGAGGTGGGGTTGTATTTTGGGGTGGGGGTGGGCAACAGTTTGGTATGAGAAAATGCAAAGGCTTAAGCACATGCCAGTTTGATGTTTTTGTAAGTTACAGGATGTTTGAAATTTCTCACTTGCCTTGTGAGATGCTTTTTGCATGCTTGGCAGTTTTGACTAACAGCTGCTGATTTAGACACATTAACTGTGAAAGCACCCATATGGACGGTGTAATACAGTCACTGACTGATGGCAGAGCTTGCTGGAAAGTCGGAAGTCAAACCGCAAAGACAACTGCTAAATCAGCTTGGCACCGGCTCACTGATTCAGTACTTCCTACCAGCTGCAGAGTCGTGTAAAATCATCAAGTCTAAACTATGATTTCAAATTACTTCTGGATGTCTACACGTTTTCCTGTCTGACAATAAACAACATTGTTGGGCCGCCTTGGCTAGCAGCACTTGGCAACCTGTTGCTCAACACTACTATCCTTTTGAGGATACGAAGGAAGCGGTTTTTGTGGTGATAGTGGAATCAGATCCTCAACAGACTGGACTGTTTATCAGATCAACACTGGTTGGTGCCGGTTCAGATCTCAGTGGCTCCTTTTCAACTTCATCCAGACATGTGGAAATGTCTATAAATTCTTATAAAAGTCCTGACTAGCTCCAGGCCTGCGGAGCAACATACAGATCCCTTATCTGGACCTGCATCTTACCGTACCATCTGACCGGTAATAAAAAATGTGGCTTTTGTACTGCACGGTAAACTCTCTGTAGTCAGCACACGCCATCCCAGCAGGCACTGCTACTCTCATCATCCTCAGGCTCCTGGACAGCAGGCCTGAAAACACGTGTGTCTGTGTGTGTGTGTGTGTGTGTGAATTGACCTTCCAGATCGTCCACATGGCAGACGCAAGGACTCAAACAGCTTCTGTCTGGCCTCGGCTCTGAGAGGACGCGAGACCGTTCGTGTGGCTCCATGTGGTCTGGAATAAGCCGTCGCACACACTCATTTCTGCCATTCAGCTGATCTCACTCTTGAGTGCCCGTGCACGCTTTGAAAAGTCAATATTACAGCATCATGACATCATGCAACCAGTCATTAATATGTTGAACAGGTTAGCTAACTGTCCAGCTCCATATTTCCACTCCCGTTGATCCACGTGTCATTAAATTATGTCAGTTAAGTGATTCCTCTGAGTCTCAGGAGTGAGGACATTTGTTGTATTAGGGTCTGCTCCATTTATCCGCTGCTGGAGAGAGCGCACTGAAGGTCAAGTGCTGCCTCTGGCCAGGATCAGGTCACTGCCTCTGAGAGATATGGAACCACTCCAGTGTTTAAGCATGTGTTGATAGCTGAGTGTAAACTCCACGGGTCACAGTACATGTTTTACTAAGGTGTTGCTGAGGTTTGAAGGCCACTTCTCCCCCCTTTTTTCCCTCCACTCGCCCCCTTTGTGTTTAGCTGTGTTTATGACTGCAGATGGTGACTCTGTCAGGCTTAACAAATGCGATTTCCCCCCCTCTTTCTAGATTAAAGCTTTTTATAATAGTGTTCAAGTGACATCAGCTTTGCAGCTGGGGTGGAAGACAATTAAATGTGGAATGGGGGGAAAATGTTTGGGCTAAAAGGGTGGGAGGTAACAGAGGAATTTGCCCTCTGACAACCCCATTCTGTAACCTCATCATAAACTGTATTAGCTATGACTATGCACGCATGATAGTGTCACATCAGCAAGTTCCAGCAGCCCTAATTTCTCAACCCTACATAAAATAGTGGTTTGCAGTCTGGCAATCATGGTGCGGTGGGAGATTTCTGGTCGGACGTCCTCTGATTGCTTCAATGAGACAAACCGTGTCCTCGCTCACAGTGAAGCCGCTGTTTACACATTCCACACATGCAGCTCGAATCATCTACAGTAGTTTAATTAATGTGTAATTGTCAGCTGGGTGGTGGAGGCCATTAGTGGCTGCTGTATGGTAGTGTGTGGGGCGGACTATGCCAGACATGGGGAAGCTGCTGGTGCTTCTCCTCCACCTACTCCCCCACTAGGACATTGCTCAAGCCTCTCCTCTTGTGAAATGGTTTGCTTTTTCTACATAGCAACACGACACTAACAAATGAGCAAGTGAGGATTGCTTTAATTCGCCAGTAGCCAAAACATTTCAGCAAAGATTGGTCATGGCTTTTCAGCTTTCCCTGCTGTGTGCTATCAAACCGGTGACGGTGCTGCTTTCACTCCCACTGTGAGCAGCCTTTTGTCTTGACTTACTTTAGCCACTTTGGCTAAACACAACCTGATGAGTCTGTCCTTCAGCAGAACAGCTGAGGATCGCTTACCGATTACATACATTTGTATACCCATCCCAAGAGCCGCTCATACACTCCTCCTACTGTAACAAAGGTATTTGTAATGCAGCACTCAGCCGACTGCAGTTAGAGCTTCATTAAATGCTAATGATACAAAAGCTCTACCTTTCAGCACACAGCAAGCAGATAAGGTGTGGGGCGGGGAAATGCCAGTTTAGATCTCGGCTGATCCTCCCCAGATAAAGACCCATTAAATGCTAATTCTTCCTAATTTGCAGTGCTTTCAGATTGCTATCAGTGTGTGTCTGCACATCTGTGTAAGGTAGTGAAAACTGGCTCCAGCTGCCAACTTGCTGAAAGCATGATCTGCTTGTTTTGTTATTTCCTGTATTTTTCCCTTTGAAAAGCTGCCACGGCCAGCTACGGCTGGACTCGGTTCAGATATGCGGCTTCCAGTGTCCTTGGCCTCGTTAGTGTGTACATTTTCCTACAGTGGTGTCATTCGCTGCATACATGAGCTTGACCTCAAATTATTTCGGAAAGGTATTTGCCATAGAAACATCTGTTGATCTCTGTTTGCTTCAACTTTTGTGTTTTTCCATACAGGCCATACACTATACTTCTTATACACCCATAAACAGAGTTACTACTACCGTTAAATATTTACAGACTGCTTATTTGTGGTTATGGGTTTTTTGACAACAAAAAGGCCTTCCCAAGCTTTCCCATCACAAGACCCCTGAGCAGGAGGCCCCTCTATGATTTGGATTATTGTACAGGTGGGGCTCAGCTGCACCAAGGGGATATTCCTGCGTCTGCGGCCAGAAACTGTTTCTCGCTCTCCAAAGCGGTCTGGTTTGTTTCTTTTTCTCTCTCTTTCAACACAAACCGAGACTTTCTGCTCCACATTTAGAATTGGCGTTGTACTGATTGTCTGTCTTGATGTCTAATGTCTTCTGAGGTATCAGGGCCACATGTAACGGTGTGGAGACCTTTCCTTTGTTCTCCCACAGTTGTGTGTTTTCAAAAACCATAGATGCTGAAACGATTTTGAAAGCTTTGAACTGACCACCAACACACACTGGACCAATTCTATCAGATTTTTCCGCAAGCCGTGCCATTTGTTCTTTGCGTTTTGTCATCTGAAGTAAAAGATCGGTTCAGTGGGATTCATTATCTTGCATCACAAGGCTCATGGCTATTTATCATATTCTCAAGGCAGATATGTTTCTGTGACGCCATGCTCTGCGTGGAGAGCTCAGTTACTGGTCTAATGTCAGACTGCTGTTTTCCAAATCATATATGAAACTGAAATTCTACTGCTTACAAATTTATCCGCAACACTAAAGACGATGGATGGTTAAAATCCAGAGGGACATATTGAAATCTATCTAATCTAATCAGCTACTGCTAGAAACCAGCTAATGTTAGTATTCAACCACCTCTAAGCTAACATCACCATATGATAGTGTTGTACAATACAATAGGAAAGGCTTCCGAGCTAACACTAGTCTGCTAACTGTCATGTTAGCTAGCTATAATCTTTGGACCCCTTTGAGTAGTAGCCTTGGCGGCGTGATGCTACGTTTAGCCAAATTGTGAACCTTAATGCACTATTGGGCACATTTCAAGTTTCAGCCACATATTTGATAACTCATATGTTAGAAAACAGCTAACATACGCTTTTAACCACCTCTTAGCTAACATTATTATTAGCTATTAATACACCATACACTAGGGAAGGCAAAAATCCTAGCTAATGGTGATGTTGGCTAGCTAACTTGAAATACGGCCGGTCTCCCCCTTCCAAGGTGCCGAATCAAGAAGCGGTGAAATTATGATGTGTCATATTCTCTGCTTTTATGGGATTAGCAAAGCTGGAATACAGCAGCACAACGCATCATGTTAATTGCACAGTTTAACTACTTTATGACTCATACTGTCTGTCATGTCTTCCTTTGGACCTTGTCGAGAAGTTACCCTTGAGGGCAGGATGCTAAGTTTAGCCAACATGTAAACCTTCATGCACTTTTGGAAGATATGGGGCAGGAAAGGGTGGGCTCTTCCTGTTTTGAAGCCCCCTAGACACCGTCTGGTCTCGTTGGTCTCATGCCTCCTTTAACCACATCAATGCCAGCGACTTTGTCTGAGATGCTTGTCAGGTCAAGTGAGTCCAGAATGAGGTAATGGCTAAGCCGTCCACTTAAGACACTCTGTCCACAGGGGGATATTTCTTTCAACTCCGCCATTCCTGAATCTTGGTTTCTCCATTAGTGTATCGTCACTATCTGCCTTACTTTTTCTCTTTAATCTTTGAAGTCTGTCCTGCGTTTTATTGGTCCGTGGCTCATCTGTAACCTACCCAACTTTTTTCTCTGTTGAAGCGGTCGGCCGGCCTTCTTGTTGCTGTACAGTGAAGATCCATGGACATGGAAGTTTAGTGTCACAGCTGTAGAAACAAGAGTGTGACTCCACTTAGCCTGTCTGCTTTCTTGTTTTCCTATTGAATCTGCCCCTCAGGGATGCATGTGTGACCGTGTGAGTGTTTGTCCTTGTGTGTCTGACTGCACAAGCGGAGTGAATGTGTTTTTTAAGCATCACATGTGCACATGTCAAAGCAGCAGTTTCCTCCTTGCTGTACGGGATTATGTAAAACAATGCTGCAACCTGTTAAAATGTTTTGCTTCTGAGTCAGAATTCAGCTCGCTAAGCGGTAAAATGTGCACACTGCGTCGTGTTTAAAGCCGTGGGAGGTCGGGAATGCAACTTTTATTCGAGGCCAGGTTAAGAGCTACAAAACCTTTGCCATGGTTTGAGAGAAATTCAGGTTTATAAGGATCCTGTGGTTTGGTAAACTTGCAACAATGGATTTACAGCAAGTTGTCTTTCTTTCTGTCTCCTGTTTGCAGCTCGAGTGTGGTGATAGGAGCGCCAAAGGCCAGCACGCGGCAGGTTAACGTCACAGAAGGAGGATCGGTCTTCTACTGTCCATGGAGCCTCGGCCAAACAGATTGTCACGCCATCGAGTTTGATCCTGAAGGTGAGAATCTTGATAGAGCTGTTGGAAAGTCTGACCTTTGCAATGTCAACTCTGTCAAATCTCTGACTACCTGGTTGGAAAGGTTAAGAACCTAGAGAGTTCTTGAACCCTCTTAAAATGCCTGAGAATTTCTGATTCTCTCCACTTTAGTCGCCACCAGACCACGTCCTTTCCTTTCTCGTCAGCAGCAGGTCTGGATCAGGCGTCAGCGTTCCACTCCACTGATCTTCAGTTGGCTCCTGGACGCAGGATGATCCTTTCTTCCTGTTTGTATCTTCTCTTGGGGGGCTGAAAAGGATAATGGGGTGTTGAAGAGGGTTTTTTGGAAGGATACTCCTCCCTTCTTCTAGGCCGTGTTTGTGTTGCCTTGCCCCTGGAGCTTTTGGGAGATAAGCAACCAATAAACAAATAGGTCGGACAAAGAAATGTGCTGTGTGTATGACAGGTGGAGTAGACATCACCGGTCCCGACAAAAAGACTCCAGTGAGTCAGGATGAGGTAAAGTGCTTTGGGAGACTATGAGGAAGTTGGTGAGATTGCCTAATGAATGGATTCATGTTTCAGGGTGTTGACAGAATACCCCTTAGCCTGTTTGGCACAAAGGAGCCATGGCGAAGTGAGGAAAGGGACATTCAAAGCAAAAAGACAGTGCTGTTACTTGCTTTTAGACTAAGCATGCCCTGAAAACACTCTCAAACTGTGTGCATCACACATGTAAGGGGACATTTTAAGCTGCACTCTTGGCTTCTTTCCAAAGAAATCAAAGCGCTGCATTGTGGGCCAACTTAAATTTACCGTCCATAATGCACAATAGGGAGAAATATTCCACTGAGTGTTTCACAAGCCTGATTTAACAACATTCTTTTATTGGACACCGCAGCTTGTTGCCCTTCGCTCCTCTATTTTTGCACTGTTTTTCTTGCAACGTAAAATGTGTTGCACGACCAGGGGTGCTGGCTGGAGGCCACAAGAGAGTGATGTCATGAGCAAGCAGCGAAGCCTTACAGCGAAGGTTAGTCCCCCGGGCTGTCAGAGAATGTCCTTCATATTTTTTAAAGGGGCTTTGAAGGAGCTGATTTGAGTGCCAGAGCTGGCCGGCTTTGACATCTGGATCATGGCAGAATCGCTGTACAGTGAAAAGGAACATGGACATCTGCATGCTAATGTTGCTTTGCCAAACAGCTGTTACGTGGATGACATTTACTGCTGTGATTCATTTACTGTAGCTTTTTTCCTTTCCAATCCTGATAGTAAAAGCCAGGGCGATAAAAAAATACATTCAGTGATGATGCTGGCTGTCCAACCCGTTCTCACTCCCAAGTCGTGAAATACAGCAGCCTGGTCAGTGGTCCAACGTGTCAAAATGTGTTCTTTCTGCACCACTGTTCTTCAGAGGGCAGCTGAGGTCAGGCGACGTGGTATGAGGAGGGTGAAAGTCTGCATGGCAACAGATGGGTCGAACAATCACAGGATGTCATCGGGTAGAGCCGGGCTTCGATTCCAGTGCGAGAAAGTTCTTGATGTTTTTGGCCTTTTATGTATTGAGAGAGAGACGACAGTGGATGGTGTCGGAAATGGAGGAAGAGAGAGTGGGGGCGACACACGGCAGAGGGCCGAAGGTGGGAGTCGAGTCGCTTACTTGACTGCAGAGCCCTGCATATGTCAAACTGTTGCTGTAGTCGTACCTAGATCATCATATACTGAAGCTTTGGGCCAAAGATCAAGCGGGAGTGAGAAGACGTCAGGGCTGTCAGAATTCTTCTTATTGATCGAACTTCCTCACCATGAGTAAAAAGGTGCCGCTACATTATAATTGATCTTCCTCTACATTATACTACATAATATATTCCTTTAAAGAAGGGGTGTCGTAGGTCTCCCTGTCTCTTGGTGTGTTTGAGCTCTGACCCACAGGCCACAGACCCTCTTAATTAGCCTATCTAATTGGGTCAAAGTGGCCAGAGGCCCCCCTCCCATCCACTTCCTCTTCCATCGAGATAAGAGCCTTTCTATGGATCCAGAGAGGAGGAGAGGGGAGCGAGGGCAGCACGGGAGGGTGTGAGAGGGGCACATACAGGATGGGAGGAAGGGAGGCAGGGTAAGAAGGGCAGGGGGGAGTGAGGGGACGGAGGAAAGAGGGAGAAACCAGAGCCCGGGTTCCTCTGCTCTGTCCCCCTCTGCACCCCTGCTGTCGGTACTCCCACAGGGGCAGCTGATGTGATGAGTGAATTTGGCCATTTGTCTTCCAGCCACACTGACACACACAAACACACACACACACACACACACACACACAATGAGAGGCTCTAACCTTACTAATGGCCGTCCTCTCACACAGTTCAAAGGCATAAGTGAGTCTATGAACGCACTCCAGACCCCCACACTCCTCAGCTGGTCCCGGGAGAGGCTCAGCCGGGCCACCAAGTCACATCAGCGCTAACCGGCCTCCCAGGGGGGCTTCGGTCACATGACATGTCTTTTTTTGTGTGTGGCCCGTCTCTTGGCTCCCGGCTATCTCCCCTCAGGATCTCCTCTATTTTCATTGAAAGCATTTCACGTGACTCCAGCTGGCTGGCTTCAGTCCCCTCGCTGACAACAAGCTGAACTTTTCATCGCCCATTATAGTGACACAGAACAGAACTAATGCTAACACGTGAGAACTTTACTTAGCCTCTATGGGCGGCTACATGATGTGTTTCCTTTATTTAACATGGGCAATAATTGAATGGAATAATACTGTGTGGATTACAAGAGGACCGCTCTGCTGCTACCAACGGTTCCCTTGGTATGCAGTCGCTGCGCAGGTCCTACCTCTCTGGTGGCTTTTGCACCGGCCTTGTCCAAACAGAGACCCCCGAGTTATGAAAATACTTGGAAGGTGTATGCTTAAAGAGTAAGTAGCATGCAGCTAAGGCAGATTAGTTAAAGAAACAAACCCATAAAGAGGCGTCTGAAGTGCCGGTCATGTTATTGCCTGTATGGTTAAAGCACTTCACACATAGACCTCTAACCACTTTACACGCTGGGGGAAGGGCTGGCTGCTGTAAGCTCATGATAAATAACTTCAGCAGGATCCTGATGGATGGAGATTAAGCAGAAATACAGTCAGGTTATTAAAAAACTTTAATCTCTCTGCTTACTGTCTTGGGTGAAGAGTAACAGGAGAGAAAAGCCTGTTAGGAGCTTTAAGACTTGGGCGATAAAAATGAATGGCAAGATGGAGATAATATTGAAAATGAAAACAGAGAGAGGGGAGACAGAAGTGTGTGCCTAAACAGAGATGACTGCGAGGTTGCTATGAGGAAACCGGGCCAGAGTGTGTATGTTTTCGTTGGACCCCAGCCCCTTCGCTGTTTCCACAAAGACACGGAGCAGCTCCGGGCTGCCGAGTTGGCCGGGGTGAAAGACCAGGGGCGGACAGGCGTGGAGAGAGAGGCTTTACACACAGCCTGCTTTCCTCAAATCAACGTGGGTCACGATCTTCTGAAGTGTCCGTCAGTTTAAGTCACAAAGAGATGCCTCTGAGTCTGAGGACTGCACAGGATTCTGGTGGAGTTTGCTCTTGACCTCACATTTGCACTCTTGTTGTAAACGTCGGCTCATACTCTGATTTGACGTGACTTCCCTGCCAAATCAATTTGTTTGCACTTCAATCTTCACCGCAACACAGATGTAACATCTGCCTTCCAATAAAGTTGTGTTTAAAACCTGACTCCTCAGACCATCTGTCACGTCACCTGCTGCTGTCAAAGCGTTGAAGTGGGAGATCAGCGTTAGAGACCAGGTGGTCAAACAGAGCAAAGGGTCAGTGAGGTTAAGATAAGCCGGTCCAGGTCAGTCCAGACCCTCGTGAGCCGTGGCTGTGCAGAAAAATCAGTTTATTTTATTATCACAGCGATCGTCTTTGCATAAAAAAATAGTTAAACCCGAGTCTTAAAGATGTTTGCAAGTGCCTGGGAATGGAAGGCAGGATTCAGATACTCAAGGTCCAACTAAAAGATGCAAGTTTCGTCATACTGCTGCAACTCAGTGTCACTTTTCTGTGTTTTTCTCAGGGGATCGAACCGTCCTGCTCAACAACACGGAACATCAGGTCGATTTCAAGTCCCACCAATGGTTCGGCGCCACCGTGCGTTCTCACGGCGACACAATTCTGGTAAGGAGACCCTCTTAGAGATGATTTTGGGGGTAGGAAACGAGAGGTTAGAGTTTCAACTTCGCACCAAACCACTGGTGCTCTCTCTCTGTTATGACTGGGGCCTTAAGAATAACCAGCTCTGACCGCATGGCTGCAAGAAATCTCCTACTTCAAGGGGTGTCTCACCCTGATGTCAGAGCGACTGTGCATGTTCTTAGTTAGAAATTTGTCTCCTAAATTACTGTCCATTAAGTTGTTGTCATTCAGGTACAATTTCCACCTTCTGTCTCGACCCACTGTAAAGAAATGTTTGCTCTCCCCTCCGGGACATCAAAGTTGAGCCGCCTCTTGTTTGGTCTGATGGTTGGGGTTGTGACCTGGGTTGAGTTACATGGTTACCCTGCTCCAGATGTACCGCTGACCTCAACCTGGGTCTCCTCCTGAGTTCACCGGGGTGTTGTTGCAACTGGAAAAACATCTCCCACCTAAAAGCTCACCCCATCTCCTCCCTCCCCATCCCTCTCTACCACCCAGGCCTGCGCTCCTCTCTACTCCTGGAGGACTGAAAAGGATGTCCCCCGTTCTGACGCAACAGGAACATGCTACCTCTCAGCGCATAACTTCACCAAGTTTGTGGAGTACGCTCCCTGCAGGACGGGTAACTGTCACGTCTTTTCAAATCTCTGATCTTGTCTTGATATGATAGCTGTTCTCTTAAGTTTCTATTAAGTGTTTGGTCCTGATGCGGTTGAACTCCTTGTGTTTCAGAGATCAGCGATGCAGTTGGACAGGGCTACTGTCAGGGAGGATTCAGTGCTGACTTCACAACGGTAATAACTATGTTCCTGTCAAAACCTTCTGGGGTAAGTGGATCTGTTTTGGTCGATTTAATTCACTGGTTTTATCTTTCAGGATGGCAAAGTGGTTTTAGGAGGACCAGGCAGCTTCTTCTGGCAAGGTATGTTGGGACACACCAATCAAACAAGCCTTAAAATATCCCTCAAAGTTTATTTTAATTCCTCCTTGGTTTAACTTCAGGTCAGGTGATCTCTGCATCTAAGGAGGACATCATCAAAGCGTACTACCCAGGGTACTTTATGCAGTCTGTGGAGAACCAGATCCAGACCAAACAGGTCCAGGCTAATCATGATGACAGCTACCAAGGTAAAGAGGCTACTATAGTCTCGGTGCTTTTCTAATAATTCTACATTTGTCTTCATTTGCCTGGGAGCCAGAGCTGATGTTTGTCCTCCTGCCAACAGGCTACTCTGTTGCTGTTGGGGATTTCAGTGGTGATCAGGTGGAAGGTAAGCCAATACAATCAAGTATTTACCCTCATTACCAAGTGAAGCATGCAGGAAGTACAACACTTCAGGGGCAGTCACAGAGCAATCCACAGCTGAAGTGAACATTGACTTATGTCAGCAGTATTTTATACGATTATTGAGCTGGAAACGTCGTCACTCATGGAATCTTCTAATCCTCCTGCTGAGCTTGACCTTTATATTTCCCTCCTAAATCTGTGCTTCATCTTTCTGTGCACCTCGCAGATTTTGTAGCCGGCGTTCCAAAAGGACTCAAGCTTTATGGTTCGGTAAGAAAGCTTAATCATCGCTCTCATTTTGGCTCTCATTCTGGTGCTTTTAGAGCGACACGTCTGGGCTTCAGATTTGGGGCTGACGCAGGAAAGTAAAAGAAAGAAAACAGCCGTAGTGTTATTGTCACAGTGGGATTTATTTCTGCAGCAAATTCCATACCAGAGACCGTGCTTATATTAGACCGTATAAAAAGACGTTGACCATATGTGGCTGCTGTGTTGCAGGTGTCTATCTTGAACGGCACAGATCTGAAGACCATGATTAACTACACTGGCGAGCAGGTGAGTCAGAGAGCTCTTATCTACATTACACTCAGCTTCTTCATGCTCTACTTCCTCTGTGTTTTCACTGCTCGGCTTCTCATGAGAGCTCTTAATTTGTTGAGTCAGTGTAAGCAAAAATAATTTCCTTTAACTAGATTTCGGTCTCTTTCGCGGTTTGCTGTAAAGCTCAATTATTGAGGGGGAAAGAGCAGCGGCAATTTGTGCAAATAGTTCTGGGAATAGAAAAAGCTCTGGGCTCGTTTAAACGGTGATGATGGATTCAGCTGAATAAATAAGATCGCAAGTGAATTTTGCTTACACTCTCGCAATTCAGACTGCTTCTGCAGCGAGAAGGATTCATGACAGAACATTCAGACAATTAATCTGATCTGGAAGAGGAACGGCAGCAAACTGGGCCGAACCTGTAAAACCCATCAAGCCCTCATATTTCCTTCAAGCCTTCTTTTTCGAGCTCTGCAGCAAAGTCATAGAAACACTTCTGTTTACAGATGGGATCATATTTTGGATATGCAGTGGCAACAACAGACATCAATGGTGATGGGTGAGTAGTAGCCTTGTTCCTCTCTGTTATTCCCACCCCCTGCAAGATAATGAATTTGCAGAATCCAGATTGGATGCCACCAACAACCCATTACAGACGTCAATGTGTCTGAGCTTTGATTAGTTTGGGTGATTTCTCTTTCTTGTCTGCAGGATGGCCGACCTGCTGGTGGGAGCTCCCATGTTCATGGCCCGAGGCTCCGATGGCCGCTTGGAAGAGATGGGCAAGGTCTATGTTTACTTACAGCACGCCCCCCTGAATGTGACGCTCCGCCTACCTCACCTGACGGGCACCCAGGTGTTTGGGAGATTTGGCAGCACCATTGCGCCATTGGGAGATTTGAACCAGGATGGTTTCAATGGTAAGAAGGGATTGTAGTAGATGGACTGAAGGACCAAAAGCATGAGGCCTAATGACTTTAATGATCCTCCTATTTTCCGCTAGCCCATAATAAATTAGCTGAAACTTTGGTTTATGACCACATACCAGCTAAGCTAATGACATGATTAGCCTCAGATGTACTTTGTGGTTTTCCCTACTTAGCAAACATTAGCATTTAGCTCAAAACACCGCTGTGCCCCAGTAAAGTCTAAGAGATGCTGGTGGTAGACTCCAACTCTTGTTATAGGTTTTTTTGCCTGATGTCATATTTTCCTGCCTGTTGTCTTTTTACAGATGTAGCCATTAGCGCTCCGTTCGGAGGGGAGGATCGGCAGGGACTCGTTTACATCTATAATGGGTACTCAGGAGGACTCAGGGAAAAACCATCTCAGGTGATTTCTGGCCAGTGGGCCGCTGGGACTATTCCTGCCAGCTTTGGATTTTCCCTAAGAGGCAATAAGGACCTGGACATGAATGGATACCCAGGTGAGCGAGACTGGAAGTATACAATGACCATTATTAGCTTTAACATCTTTTTAGGATGTTTGCTAATCATGTCCCTTTATTTCCTCAGATCTCATCGTTGGTGCCTTTGGAGTTAACAAGGCAGTTCTCTACAGGTATGTGGTTTTCACTCACATACTTCATGTAATCATGCAGTGAGCTAATTTTAAAAGAGAAGGTTGACACTTTCTTGCCTTAAAAGTTAAAACTCATGTCTTCTAAATATGAAGCTTGGGCTAGCACACAGCTATCCTAGCTTCTGAAACTGAGGGAACAGTTAGCCTAGCTCATTCCAAAGGTACCCCCCAGCACTTCCAAAGCGTTATAAATATATGTTTAATCTGTACAACACTTAGTAAAAATGTATCGTATACAGTGGCTGGTTAGCAGAATCTTAACCCTTACACAGGCTAGCTAGCCAGCTGTTCCTTCTGTTTCTGGTTTGTGTGCTATGCTAAGGTTAGCGTATCCCTAACCGACAGTTATGAGAGTTGTATCAATCTTCTCACTTTTGACAGGTGAAAAAGCATATTTCCAAATGTGTCAAGCTATTCCTGTCAACTAGTAACAGTGTAAAGTGAATCTTGGATGACTGATTCTTAAAACTTTTTGTTACAGATCTCGACCTATCGTCAACACCAGCGCCTCTCTGACGGTTTACCCCACCATGATCAACCCTGAAGAGAAGAACTGCATCATCTCCAATGGAAACAACAGCATTCCCGTTTCCTGGTGAGTGTTCATCTTGTCCAGTAGCAACACTCTTCCTGTGACTAAGGCTTCGGTTCTGCTCTGTTGGTATTTATTTGACCTATCTGCAGATGGGCTTCCCCATTTCCCCTCACATGCATAAACAATCCTATCCTGACAGGAAGTTCTGATAAGGAATATCCTCTCCATCAGCAGTCTCGGTATTAATACGAACCGTTAGCTGCTCTTATCTGACCTATTTTCAAAATGTCTCCATATCGCACTGTTGCTGTAGAGCAGCAGAGAAATAACACGCTGAATAGCAGCATTGTTAGCCCCTTATGGCCTCCTCCAAATGTGCACAGTGTTCAGTTCCAGCAACCGGGAGAGGAAACAGACGGTTGCTCGCTGCTCGACATGGTTGACACTGTGCTCATGTGTCTGCTCCCCCCTCTTTCCCAGATCCTGATCCATAAAGGAAACTCTTGTATACACATGTGTCTTGATTATACTACGTTGCCTGGCGATGAGGAGTTTTTGGTGGGGGTGAAAAGGAGAGCACAAGGGATAATGGGAGGGAGGGGAGGGGCTGTTAGGTTTTTTGCTGTTGCTTTGAATGAGATATTGTTTAGTGGTGGAGCACAGCTGGGAAACATCAGGACACGTAGACTCCTATGAGCGTGCGCACAAACTCTTGCAGACACAGGAGCGTATATATAAAGTTATTACAACTCCTCGAAAGAAATCCTTGTAGCCTGTGTGTCTTTCGGACTCATTTTCCACCTCTCTTCCTTTTCCTGTGTGTGTGTTTTTTTTTCAACAGAATCTCCCTTTTTTCCTTTCCAACTTCTTTCAGTTTTCGCTCCGCGTCTCTTGTGTGGGTTTACTTGTAAAAGGATTGGGGGTTTTGGGGTTGCAGACTATTGGACAGCAGCGGCGTGTTGTGCAGCTGATGTCATGGGAGAGAGCTGCAGGCTTATATAGACAGCCATTGACTGGTCAGCACTGAAACATGAGCCGCCCAATTTCACCCTTCTTAACTCTGCTATGCCTTCGTGTGTGTGGGGGGGTGGCTGTCGGTGGGAAACAGAGACGCAACGATTTATCAGGAAGGCAGTCAGATGCCAGGATGCCTCCAAAAACATGGCATTGCTTTCATATTATTCATTGTGTTCCCATTACACCTCGTGACTTGTGAACATGTGGACCATGTAAGGACACAGGAAAAGCGGGCCTTGAGAGGAATTTGGAGAAAAGGAAAAAGCGAGGGCAACTGAGGTGTCACTGTATTTGTACTGAACCTCTGCCATAAATGAACACACTTCCTTCATCGTGCCCTTGTCCCTTCTCTCCAAAACAGTGTCAACCTGAGTTTCTGCATATCTGCTGATGGGAAGCACCTTCCAGACATCCTAGGTGAGCCAATTTTCCACATCTGCACTTTATTACAAGTATGGAAACTGTCAAAAAGCCACCGCTACTAATGTTTTAAATCCATATGAGTCTCTAGGTTAAAGTGGATCACATCTTCTGTGATCCACCTTTTAATGATGAAACCTCTTCAGCGCTCAGTCCCCTTCACTATCAGCCCCTACTTATTATCTCTAATTACTCCGTCCTCCACGTACAAGTGTTCCTCGTGCCATTAACTTTACGTTACATTGACCGCATTGTGTGTGCGTCGGAGTATTTATGGCGGCCGTTTTAAAAGCTGTCATTAGGTGACTCAAGGACATTCATCATGCTGTGAATGCTCATTTGTGTGTGTGTGTTTGTTGCAGATTTCCAGGTGGAGGTGCAGCTCGATAGCCACAAGCACAAGCAGAAAGGTGCAGTGAAGAGGGCTTTGTTCTTGGATTCACAGCAGCCGTTGCTCCAGAGGAGGGTGACGGTGCGACGGGGAGAGCGTGTTTGCAACCACACAAAGATCTACCTTAGAGTAAGCCCCCCTTTCTTACTAATAAATAATGATGGTGATGGTTTTTGTCTTGTTATTAAAAGATATAATCTTGAAGTTCTCAGTTTCACTCTATTTGGCGTCAAAGACGTCCACGGTTGGCTCCGGTTGTAACTCTTGATTTTCCTCACTGACGGTCGCTTTCCTTTTTAGACTGTTTGTTTCATCTGAGCGTCGAGTTTGTTTCTTTTTCTTTGGATTTTCACTTCTTGTTGAAGTTGTATCTGTAGTCATCCATCTTTTCTTTGTTTGTTCAGCCATAGTAGATTACTGTTTACTCGCAATATGTGCAGAGAGCGGAAAAGCAGCCGCTTAGCTCCGCCTACCCGTTCTGGCAGACCAACCACTGCTGGGTGATAGATAATGTGGGCCATAGGCTCAATCAGCATTGTGTTACCTCATTCGGCGATAGATAGTGACTCAACAGACATTTATTTAAATGAAAATCTTAGAGATTATACTTTAAGTCATGAAATAGTCATAATCAACAAAGAAATTTCTCAAGTGTGATAAATTCTAGCTTATTCTTGCACAACAGATCGTCACTCTTTGCATCTCAAACAAACCCTGGTTTGTGTTTCTTTGACGACAGGACGAGAAAGAGTTCAGGGATAAACTCTCCTCCATTTACGTGGCCTTGAACTTCAGCCTGGATCCGACAGCAGCAGCTGACTCCCACGGCTTGCGGCCCATCCTCAACTATCAGACCACCAGCGTGATCGAGCAAAAGGTACTTGGACATGCACTACACTTTCCGTATCTTCTATCCAACACACTTAACTAACCCTGGAGTTGTCTTTGCTGCTTCTAGCATCAGTTTGTGGACGAGCAGCGCTCGCTAACATTGCACATATGGTTGTTAGATGGCTTAGACCCTTTCTCTCTGGGCTGATGATAAGAAAATCGGCCACATGGCGTAATCATTCCCTGTATCAGCGGCCAGCTACTCACTGTTTTCCTCTTGTCCCTGATGAAAGACTGAATCTGTTCTTTTTAAAGTTAAATTCAAACTACTCTGCTGGGAGAAGGTCCAGGATGTCTGGAAAGCTGTTGTCAAAATGAAAGTGTGCGCCATATGTACAGTGGAGTCTTTCCCTTTTCCCAGCGGGCATTGCTCTCAGCCTGCTTCACACAGGTGATTCTGTGCAGAGATGCAGACACAGAGGGTTGGTAGATACTTCAGGGCGGGGCGCGGCCCATCTGGTGGAAATCTCTCGGCATCTTGCCACTCTTCCTTCAGGCGGCGAGTTGATTTGGCTCAACATGTGGCATCCTCTCAGCTGTGGCACAGCACGCACCATATGTGAGCGCAGCATCGGGAGTATTTGGAGAATCAGCAATCAGCGTAATTTCATCCCCTCCTCTTTCTTCTTTTCTTCTTCTCTCCTGGTGTGTTTCTATCTTTCCCCCTGTTGGATCAGGACCGAACCCTGTCATTGATGCTTTTCGTAGATATCAAAGCGGCCCGGCCTCCAACAGATGTGGGCTATTACTGAACCAAAACCTTGAGACAGGCCTGAGCTCAAATATTGACGCTAAAGCCCTTTATTTTTGCCAAACCTGATCTGTGTATGTGTGTGTGTAAAAGGGATGTGGGAGCCTGCCAACATATTTCATTAATCTTGCTGTAGACTGTGTAAATGTAGCAGCGCATAAACAGGGCAGGGTGACTCTAATACCGCAGCCTTGGCCTCGATCAGACACATGATGCCCTATTGATTTCCACATATGCTTTGAGAATGTGTGGCAGGCCTCGTAACATTTCATCGTCTCTGCCAGACTCTTACTCTCCTCAAGCTGGAGTGAGAACGAGAGACGGTTGATGTGCTCGGCGCAGTTTCGCTCTCTTTGTGCTCTTTAACGTATTCCACATGTTTCGATGAGGAGTTATGGCATCATGACGGATCTATTAATTGATGATTCTCAGATTGTCATCAATCTGAGCTTTATCAGTTGTTGTCACCTTCTCTGAGCCTGGAAATTGGTGAAATTGAGCCTCAATGCCCTCATTGTTCTCCGAATAAAAACATCTGACCGCTTCAGTGAGAATTTGATTAATGGACTCGCCTCTTTTTGCCAAGTTAGCGTTTTGATTTCACTGCTCGCCCTCATTACGTCGCACGCTGAGCTCCGTGTTGTTGTTGTTTGACTACAGACGTATAGATCGGGGTGCACATGTGGCCTAGTTAGCTTCGTGGTCGCCATGGTGTCCATAATTAGAGCCCCATGCATGGTGTAATGACAAGCGGGGCGCTTAGCTCTCTCTAATCTCCTCCTCCATTTCTATTTATTATCCTCATCTTCAGGAGCATCATCTCACTGTCGGAGTCGCAGCGGGATGCAATTTAGGCTTTCCCTGCCACACGCTCAGCGGTTATCCGCTGACCCCGCCGTGTTCCTGCTGCTTTGTTGTCTTTCGCTCCACTGTAATCTCTGAACCCTCACTTCTGCCTCTCAGGTCAACACAGAGATCCGATGTCTCTGTACGTTTCTTTAAGCTGCACGCCCCTCCCTCTCCATGTGATCATATAGAGCTGTGGTCGGCTGGGTGGCGTAGCGTGTGGCGAAAGTGCGGTCTGCCGCATCGTGCTGTGATGTGGAGGAGCGGAGGAGCGGGCAGCTTTGTGCTCAGGAGTATCTCCTCCGGCACCGCTCATCATTTCCTCCTCTTACGCCACAAACAGAAAGCATGTGTGTGTGTGTTTTTCCGGGGGACAGCTGGTTCAGAGGAGTGTGTCTGTTATGACCTCACTGAGTCAGTCATCGTCCCTCTGAGGCACAGCAGTGTTTTTAACTGTCTGATGGGCAGCGGCGATGTCTTGTAGTTAAAGGCGACTGCAGTGCAGGTGTGTGTGTGTGTGTTGGGTGGTGGTCGGGAGGCAGAGGTGGAATGTATTAGTCATAACACATGTCGCATCTTGCTACACTCATCCCGTTGTCTCCCTCAAACATTGATTTATCCTGTGTGTCTAATTCTCTTCACATGTAAAAGCAGTGTTTTTACTGTTCCATCATTATTGTCTGCAGCCTCTATTAAACTTTTTATCGCCCCCGATGTGCATCTTTCAGGCTCAGATTCTGCTGGACTGCGGAGAAGACAACATCTGCGTCCCTGACTTGAAGCTGGCAGTGCACGGGTGAGTCCGTTCATTTCCTTATATTTTTCTTAAAAAACCCTGAAGCATATAAAATTCAGGAAACATATTTGTGTGACGACCAGTGAAGCGGGTCAGAGACACTGAACTCTTCAACTCCACAATGCAACACTGACCTTGGATCCGAGTGCTAAAGTGTAAATACAGCTGTTTTTGTTGTTCCGCTGCCTTGTTTAGCTTAGCATACCAGAGTGGGGCTGTTAATAGCTCCAGTGTTACAGCAGAGTCAGGGATACACCGTGCTCTGAAAACGGGAAGCAGCTCTGCTCTACAGGTGCTACGAGCGAAGGGTAAGGAGACGGGCGAGATGAAAGGGATGCGTTTGGAAAGAGTCCCAACCTCGCCTGCTTCTGAAGCCGTCAGGAGCCTCGCCACACTTTGATTCGAGAAATCTGCTAGCATTTTTCTCAA
The DNA here is from genome assembly GCF_022749685.1 of Semicossyphus pulcher. Taxonomy (NCBI): domain Eukaryota; kingdom Metazoa; phylum Chordata; class Actinopteri; order Labriformes; family Labridae; genus Semicossyphus; species Semicossyphus pulcher. The sequence goes on from NW_027211637.1 coordinate 26,392,174, forward strand.
AAATAACAGCCTCCCTGATACTCCCTTCTCTGCTCTGTCATTTGATTTCACTTTCCTATATTTATCTACCATCTGCCTCCATTTTATTCCAATGTATGGCTGATCCATCGCATATGGAACGACCTGCTCGGGGGTGCGTGTTAAGCGCTGAGCTCCAACAAAGTGCAGCCCCAGAAATGGAGCCGTAGAAGCTGTTATTAGTGAAATTAAGATAATTGCTTGATGTTTTTGTCTGCTCTGTAGTGCCTAATAGTAGTTGGAGTGGTTGACGGGATGGTCGTGATTTAGTGGAATTTCACAATAAAAAAGTGTCTTTTATTGCGCTGCCAAAGAACATAACCTGTAAGACCAAATTTCCCCCAGAAAAGCTTCAAGGTTTTGTGGCCTTTTCTAATTTTGACTCTTTGTTTGGTTTAAAAAGTGCAGTGCCGGCAGAGGTGTAAAGAGTACTGAGCATTCTACTCAAGTAAAAGTAATTGTGTAAAAAATATTGACTCAAGTAAAAGTAAAAACTTAGTTACTTTCCCACCCTGCTGATTTTTATAATAAACAAATGTTGCCATGGTTACCTTACAGATGCATCCTACGCAAATGTGCTAAAATGACCTGGGTCTTATGTTTACATGCTTTGGTGTCAAAATGACGAGAGATGGACCCTTTGTTTAACCAGAAACAGCAGTTATATCGCTCTCTTCGTAGCCACCAGACTCCATTGATAAAAACAGTAATTTTACCTCACAGAACACGGGAGCTGCTGATGCTCTACCGCTGTCTTGAAAGGTTAGTTTGCTTGTGTGGTTGTCTTCAAGCAGCCGGGTTGGGCCGTAAAAAAACCCAGTATGTGTCTGTGACATGTTCCAAACATATTCGGAGTACACAGATGTCCGCACCTGATGGCTGTCATATGGGAACACCTGCGTGCACTGTTGGCGGAGTTTGAAAGATATTTCCCCTCTGGACCCAAGGAGTGGATACGCAAACTTTTTATTGAACTGAACCTTCGTCTTTCGCACCAGCAGGACCAAGAGGACAAACTACTGGAGTTAAAAAACAATGATGACTAAAGACTTTACCCCCCATCCCCCGGCCCGTCAGAAATATTCTAGCTACTGTCTGGTCCGTGTAGTCAAAAGAAGGCAGGTAGACCAGCAAGTCCGATGTTCTGCGAAGTAAAATTACTGTTTTTGTTAATGGAGTCTGGTGGCTTTTGAAGAGAGCGATCTAAAAACTTCCTTCAGTCTGTGTCAAAGGTGGTGTTTCATCCTTAACTCCGTTCTGTTCATGGTTGACTCGCGTTCTGCGTCAGGTTAGTAGTTGCAGCTTCTTCGCTTCGGACTCAGTGAAAATCAACCGGGACCTCTGTTTTGTCGCGATGCATGATACTTTGATCTGATTGGCCTGTTTTTGATGCGATGCATTTGATTGGTCCAAGTCAGTTTTTCTTTCTAGCTCGCAATAACCGTAGATAAATATTTCACTCGGTAACGGATGGATGTACAAATGTAGCGAATTACTTTACTTCATTTAAAATAAACTTAAGTAAAAGTAAAATGACTGACTTTGAAAAATACTCATAAAAGTACAAGTACTCTGAATGCCAGTTATAGTCTGACAACAATTCACTCGCAGGATCAGCTTCAGATATCTCCTCTCTCTTGCCGTAGGAGAGCAGGCTGTAATTAAAAGCGTCTGTGTGGCCCTCCATATGGAGTCTCTCATTGTTTTTAACAGCAGAGAGTGAAAGAGGGAGTGAAAGAGGGAGGGAGGGCACGTAAGGGGGAGGTGTTATACACTCCTACGCTCTGTTTTACAGCATGTACCACTTCTTTACCACTTTGGAAAAGTTTTCAGTTTAATGCGCGCGGGGCTTAGTGAGATAAATCTCAGTGATGTGTTTCTGTAGCCGGGCACTAAATAAAATAGAAGCCTAAAATTTATTAGATTCATTAAAGTGAGTCGGATTTACTGCCCTCTCCTCTGCCAGCAAAGACAAACGGAGTCTGTCATTGTTAATTCCAAACATCACGACACACCTTCATCCGTATTTATTTACTTAAAGAGTCCTGACACCATTTAACCCGATCGCTGACCTTATTAGTAATCGTTTTCTTCCTCTGTTGGCTCCACAGGAACAGGAAGGAAGTCTACCTGGGTGATGACAACTCGCTGACCCTGACTTTCAACTACAGGAACGAGGGTGAGGGAGGGGCGTACGAGGCTGAGCTGTACGTGGTGCTGCCCCCTGAAGCTGACTACAGCGGCATCGCCCGCAACAATGAGGTGAGAAATGCACACCACAGGGAAAACCTACAACTTCCAGCAACTTCTTCATCTTTATGACTGTCCTTTGCTGTGGTTTCACTATTGTGTCCTCGTGTTCCTCAGAGCCTGACTCAGCTGACCTGCAGCTATGAGACGGAGAACCAGACCCGATACCTCAGCTGTGATTTGGGCAACCCCATGAAGCCTTTTACCGATGTAAGGACAGCACTGCCTTAGCTTTATGCCCTATGGTAGATAGGATACATAATCTCAGCTGTAGTGTCATCTTGATTTCCTGCTCTCTGTAGAAAAAGTCACATGTCGTCCCCAGGTTGGGTGTGAACCACACAGGAAAAGTCAGACTGTGTCAGGAAATGTTGTGACAGGAAGCGCAGACTCACATCTGTGCCCTCAGCTCCCTGCTGGGGAGAGTTCCCCTCTTTAATGATGGAGTCACAAGCTGGCATGTTTTTAATAGGTCTGTGGAGGAAAACCATCAACTATGTGTTAACAGGAAGAGATGGAAAACACTCAAAGAATCCGCTCTCGTGTTCTCTTTGAAGGTCTCAGGTTTTAGCATTATTAATGTTACGTGAATGAGAGAAAGCTGCATGTCTGCTGGCAAAGAGTTCACAGACGGACACACCCAAGAACACAACATACCTACAGAATGATGAGATGAGGAGATTATAGAGAAGGGAGGAGAGTGGATGCCTGAGAGTATATAAAGTTCAAACTGAAATACCGTAGTTATAGTTAAAGTGATAATCTCAAAGATTTTCATGTAAATAAATGTCTGTTAAGTCTCTATCTATCACCGAATGAGGTAACACAATGGTGATTGAGCCTATGGCCCACTGATGAAAGCTATTACAGACTGGGTGTCTGTGGCGACATCCGTGTAAAGAATCACAAGCGGCGCCCAGTTAGTGACGTGTTTTCCATCACCAAACAGTGGTTGGTCTGCCAGAGAGGGTAGGCGGAGCTAAGCGGCTGCTTTCCCGCTCTCTGCAAGTGTTGCGAGTAAACAGTAATCTACTATGGCTGAACAAACAAAGAAAAGATGGATGACTACAGATACAACTTCAAAAATAAGTGAAAATCCAAAGAAAAAGAAACAAATTGGACGCTCAGATGAAGCAAACAGTCTAAAAAGGAAAGCGACCGTCAGAGAGGAAAAATCGAGAGTTACAACCGGAGCCAACGTGGACATCACACATGCAGCACTGTCTGGATCTCGGATATCTGGGAAGTGTGCTCCCGCAATGACCGTTTATCGCCATAGGTGGCGCCAAAGAGAACGAAACTGAGATCTTTGAGATTACCACTTTAAGTTATCTTACCAACTCAGTTCCTCTGTACCTCGTTTGGTCGTACTTAGTCTGACTAACAGGATGAAAACTGCTTTGCAGGGGGAACTAGCCATTTTTTTCCAAAGCTAACCTCCTCCTGTGTAAATATTTCACCAAAACAACCCCCCCTACCCATGTCATTTTGCTATGTTAACTGTCACTGCATCCTGTTCCTTATGCTGCCGAAGATTGTGATTGGTTTAAAGGAAAACAATCAACCCAGAGCTTTTATTCCCCCTTTAGTCGTTTGTAGGAGTTGTGGTGGGTTCAGCCAGATTTTTCTCGATGGAAATAAGTCTGGCTTTAGGTAGACTAAGCAGTAATGGAAAATATCATTATTAATGTACCTTTCATTACTCCCTTTAAAGTTGATGATGATAAATGTGTTGGATCTTCCTCTTTGCAGCTGTGGGCAGGTCTGCGCTTCACGGTGCCGCGGCTGAAGGACACGTACAAAACAGTTCAGTTTGAGCTGCAGATTCGCAGGTACGGCTTAAAGAAAACATGCAGAAGAGAGACTATGCTGCTTCAGTCGTACTGATTTACGCAGCTTTCTCATGACCTCAGTGCTAATCAGATTCTGTTTCTTCTTCTCTTTGTTTCTACAGCAAAAACGAGAATAACTCCCACAGCGAGGTCGTACCCTACAAGCTGGAGGTGGTTGTTCAGGCTGATGTCATTCTTCAAGGGTGAGCTGAGTGTTCAGATTTCCTCATTTGAACTTTCGGAATTTCATTAAGCCTCTGGTGCTTCCCGAAAAATGTTCTCACAGCCCTTTTTTCTATTTCAAAGCGTGTCTCGACCAGATAAGGTCTTATTCCCGCCGGCCAACTGGAAGGTGACCAAAAACCAAGAGGTGGAGCAGGACGTCGGGCCTGCAGTGGAACTCATCTATGAGGTAATCAGTCATGTTTGTGCTGTGCAGACTCATTGGAGTTGAGCGGATTGGGTCGGAAAGCATGAAGAAAGTTCCCAGGGCAGTAGTGAAGAAAAACAAAGAAAACATAGTCCAGTCATTCTCAGGCTTTGCAGATCTACTTTTTCTCAGCTGAGCTTGAACACTGCTCTGCTGCATGTGACCTATTTGTAATTAAAAGTAAATGTGTCAAATATGAAGCTTCAGCATGGGAAAAATGTAATATGAAACAATCAAGCTGCTCTCGACGTTCTGTAATTCTTCAAAGATTTAACTTTAATTTCCTTCCTCCAGCTGGTGAACAACGGGCCCAGTCGGATCAGCCACACCCACCTTGAGCTCCGCTGCCCCCTCAGCGTGCAGGGTCAGACCGTCCTCTACCCGCTGGCGTTCTCCACAGAAGGCCCCATCAACTGCACCGCCGACAAACACATGAACTACCTAGGCCTCAAAGTAAGTCTTACCTCTCGGGGTCATGTGAGGCAAAATGAGACGGCGCATGTCTCCCACTGATTCCCAGTCAGATGTGTGATTAACAGTTGTGTCGTCCCTGCTGGTTGGTCCACACCCACTTTCCTCCTCCCTGCTTCTCAGCCCCACCCAGGACACTTGCCCCACCACCGCTTTGATGTTCCAGCGCTTCCCTTTGCTCAGCACAGCTTGATGAACCACCTCAACCAGCATACACACACACACTTACATTCGACATTAAGCGACGCGCCTTCTTTCTCCCAGCTTGGGATTTTGTGGGGAAAAGCTTTTCAGAGCAGTTGTTTGTGTTTACATGTGAAGTTTGACAGATGTTTTTCAGGGTTGTTGGTGGTCATCCATCTTTGCTGTGATCTAATGTTTTTTTTCCCCTGGTGAATCACTAAGTACTGTGCATTTCCACGGGAATCCATGCAGAGTAGAGCTCACATGCTTCTGATTAATGACAGAAGAGCCTCAAGGTCACGCTAACATTAGCTCTCATATTGACAGAAAGGGTGGTGTGCTCTTCTGCCTGCTGAGGTCACTGTCTCTGTTGTGCTAATGGGTGGTGTGTGTGTGTTTGTGCTTTCTCCTCCCTTAGCTCGAGCGCACGTCGACAGAACCGCCGATCCTAGCGCTGAAGGCACACGAGCACCGTGTCGAGAGGAGGGACGTCAACAGGAATCAACTCGCTCATTTGACCAACCTGGTAAGATGCTTGAAGGAGAATTGTCATGTCCCCTACATGTAAGGGCTGACCCCTGAAAGATTTGAATCATAGATCGATCCTGACTTGACTTGCAGTCTTTCAAATCTCTGCGCTTTTTATACATCATTGTACACAGAGCAATGCAGAAGCAACAGTGTGTCAGGCTTTAAACTTTACAAGCTAAGTCTCCAAGTGAACCTGTGTTCATCCATTACAAGGTTTTTACTGGAAGCCAAATTAACTGCAGAGAACTCCTCCTCTCAAAAACAAATGGGCCCCATGATTCACACAGGAAAACACTGAGTAAATCAGGTTCAAGTTAAAAACCATTGTTTCTCCAATGGGTTCTGGTTAGCACAGGATGTCAGGAGGGGCTGTGAGCCGAGCTGCAGCTAGCTTGTTTTTCTGTCAAGATAACAGTGTTCTTGTGGTTTTTACCATGAGCTGAATTATCCACAGAGGTCTTGTTCACTCCAAAACAAATGGACTAAGTATTAAAAACAGAGAATAGAGCTGTTTCACATAGAAACAATGACACTTTTTGTCAAATATATGCGACTGGCCTCGGAGGGCTGGGAGCTGATCTGCTGCAAACTTTAGCTCAGCTTGTTTTCAAACGTAGGAGGATTGTTCTGCATCCTTTGTTTGGTAAAACAATATAGTTAAAAACGACAGCGATGTGATGAGAGAAATTAGAAATTCAGTTCATGAAAGACTGATTAATGTGCAGGTAAAAAGTGAGACTCGTGTAGGCTAATATAAGAACCATTGTCAATGCTTAGAATACCACAAATCCGATTCAACTGGCGAAAGTCTTGAGTCAGGAAGAGCCCTAATAAATACATGAATGAACACCACCAGGCCAAAAGGTGAAGCCTAATGTAATCGGTGACTTTAAAGTGACAGAACGAGGAGAGTGAGTTAACAGTTAGCTGTAAATGTGGTTATGTAGTTAAAATCTTCCACAGCAGTTCGAGGAACACAAAAAACAGACGCTTTTAACACTAAATGTTGCTGCTTTGCTGTAAGTGAAGTGTGCATGTCTGGATCTATTTTGGCGACACTGGCCCCGATCGTATACGAGGCTCCTGGGATTGGCTAATTAGGTTATGATGTCGTTAAAAGGGAGGGGTCAGAGGGCACAGGCTTGTCCCGTTGTGGTGATTAACATTAAAGAGCCCTCAGTAGTGGTGGAGGGGTGGAGAGGCTGCGAGGACAGGGACACGGGAGGCTTTTTGTCAGTGATGGTTACTTCACAGGCCGCTCTGTAATTTTCAGCACTGGGTTTTGTGTGACCCCTCTGAGCCCCTGCACACACACTGCCCCTATTGATCCACGCAGCTGCAGGTAGCTTCCCTCTCTGCCTCCGCCTGTGGATACCTGCCTCCACTGAAGAGCTCTTTGTCCGGGGCGCCTGTCGCTCCTAACCGTGCTCGTTTATCAAGCATGGCCAACGACACGTTACCATGAAGGAGTCCTTTCTCCCGTTTACCCTGTGTCTGCACTTTTTGTTTTCTACGCCCGGGAGGACAGACATGTCTGTTCAAAGTGTCTGTGGATCAAAGTGTTTAGCAATGCTTGGATGAAGCTGTCAGCCGAGGTCACGGGGTGAGAAGTTAACATGACCTGCTCAGTGTTTGAAGAGCTGAGCTTTGCATGAAGCACAAAGAACCGGCTTTAATTGCACTAATTGTAAAACGGCAGTTCTTAATAATTAACAAAGATAAAAATTATGTTGTAGTACTCGCTTTGTGTTGGAATACTTTGAAGTATGGATGGATATTTATTTAGTTTTACTTTCTGTTACCCTAAAGGATTTATAACTAGTAAACTACTTTATTAATGGATAATAAATACGTTTTCTGATCAGTTATAACCACTTTAAAAAACAGGTTGTGATACATTTCTCTGTCAGACGTTTGTCCTGTGCAGAATGCTTGTGTTTTTCAGAGGGTCGAAGGTCTAACTTGCAGAAAATTTATCATTTGTTACAGTTCATTAACATGTGTGACTTTAGGGGCTGCATGGTGATGCAGTGGTTAGAAGGTTCCTGGTTTGATTCGCTGTTTGGACAAAGTGGGCCTTTCTGTGTGAAGTTTGCATGCGTGGGTTCCCTCCTGGTACCCCGGCTTCCTCCTACAGTCCAAAGACATGCTCGTTAGGTTCATTGGTGACTCTAAATTGCCCGTTAAAGTGTGAGTGTGAAAGGTTGTCTTTCTCTATGTGTCAGCCCTGTGATTGACCGGCGATCAGTCCAGGGTGTACCTCGCCTCTCGCCCAATGACTGCTGGGATAGGCTCCCAAAACGACCCCTAACAGGATAAGCGGAACAGATAATGGATGGATGGATGGTGTGACAAGACTTAATGGTTAAGTCTGAGTTCAAGTCTTTAGATATTTATCAGTAATTACAACAATTCATTCATTCTATGTATTAAAAGTGTGCAACAGGAGGCGCTTGTTTAACTGTGGTAGAGCAGGCGCCCCGTGTACAGAGGCTACAGTCCTCGTCGCACTGATCACAGGCTCCACTCCTAGTCTGCTGGTCATTTGGTGCATGTCACCCCCCACTCTCTCCTCCTCCTGCAACTGTAAAACCAGCAGTTGTTGGCATTTGTTTGACGTAGCTATTGCCAGAATTTTTGGAGGAATACTTTATTGGCGTAAATGATCATTTGACTCGCTTTTTACAAAGTGTCAGCCCATGTACAGTAACTGTGAAGAAAGGCCTGACTGTTATTTCATGAAGCTTTGGGAACGGCCTCCACGCCCCCCCCAACCTCCTGATCTTGACCACATAATCCCACCAGGGACGATATGTGGGTCTGAGGCTTCTTTGGCACTGTTCCACACTCAAGTCATTTCCACAGACCTTCATGGCCTCCGGTGCCCGCGGGCATCAAGGACGTCCAGCAGGAGGAAGCGGGCTGATACGCTCCCTGTCTGTCTTAACCCTCATTAAGTCTTAGACGGAGCCTGAAGGAACGAGGCGGGTTCTCTCCTCTCCTCCTGTGTTTGCCCTGCTCGGTGTAATAAGTAAACTAATGCGCTCCCGCAGGAAACCCGCTGAAACCTCTCGGTCTGGTTGGTGGTCTAGCTGCAGCACACAGTCTGTGCACGTTTTATAATGTAAGAAGTACCAAGCTGCATTATGGGGATCTAATTAAGACTGAGTATTCGAGCGTCTTGAGAGAAATGGGTCGGTCTTAGCGGTTGGGCAATAATGTGGAGAGTGGCGCATGCTGCATTTTTACAGTCTCATGACATTCCTTCAATCTAATTTGAAGCAGGCGTGGAATACAGATCATAACATTGGGCTCTTTGTTATATTTATTCAACATGCGCGTTAACACGGCTGTTTTTTGTCCTTTAAACATCTGTTGTACCTGTTTTCACTTTGGCCTGCATTTAGGTCACATGACCCTGTAGGTAAAGTTAAATGGGGGAATATGTTTTATTCTGTGCACCAGAATGACTAAATGAAACATATTTACCTTTAATTTACATCGTTTAACTCTTATTTTCTATGTTTCTGTCAGTCCTGTCCAGGTCCTGCTGAGTGCTGGACGCTGCAGTGCAAAGTGGGCCTGCTGGAGAAGGGAACCACCGCTATCCTCAAAGTGCGCTCCCGCGTCTGGGCCGAGACCTTCATGGAGGTGAGGAGAAGACTCTTGCCTTTCAAACTCCTCATATGCAGAACATAAACACGTGCTACCACCAGATGACAAAAGAATGGCAGAGGAAAAGGCTGTGCACCACAGATTAGTCTCTCCCCACCGGTCACTGTGTGTTTTCTCATGTCAGACTTTGGCAGGAAGTAAGGAGCCTTTTTCCATTAAAGCCTCAAGAAAGAAAACACGCGAGCTAAGACCTTAAATGTGGATCAGGCACAGACACGAAGCTGCAGTCTCACATATTTGTTTGTGTTGACGAGGCATCAACACTGGTTCTGGATCAGTTCTTCAGGCTGCCAGCACGAGCAGTCGCACATATTTGCCTCAACAAATGTGACAGCAGTTGCTGACTGAGAATCATGAACAGATTACAGACTTCAGTTCACAGTTTTTATTCTGTCCTTGTGCCATGTCTAAGCCACACACACACACTGTTAAACTGCCCCTGCATGCTGTAACATGTGTGAAATTCAATTGGATAAAAAATCTGAAGCAATTTTCATTAAAGGAGGGACGTGGTCTTTGTCGCCACCTAGTGTATAACTGTTGTACTGCATGCATTTTAAACTTGTGTCGTTGCCTCTTCCAGAGATCTTATAAGCAGTACGTGATGGAGTGCCTGGCCAAATACAGTGTGGAGAAGATGCCGTACGCCATCCTACCCAGACATTTTCCCAGTGGACAAAAAAAGGTTTTTAAGATCTAATTTCATTCAATAATCATACTTCAAGAGGCCCTACTTAATACAAAGGTATTGTCCTTTATTCTTTGATGAATTTAACTGTGAAACTGTACTTTTGTTTCAGGTGGTGACCCCAGTTGTTTGGAACAAGCCGGAAATCGAGAACTCGGTTCCGCTGTGGATCATCATCTTGGCCATTTTGGCTGGTTTACTGCTTCTGGCTCTACTCATCTACGTTCTATACAAGGTCAGTGCTTTTATATGAAACTCTTTAAACCTTTATACTATTAAGATGATTTAAATTGCCGTCAAACTAATTATGTACTAATTTCTGTTTTCTTGCAGTTTGGCTTCTTCAAGCGATCTCTACCGTACGGCACGGCGATGGAGAAAGCCCAACTCAAACCACAGGCTGCCTCTGAGGCTTAGATGAGCTAAAAGAATCACAATACCTGGCCATATGATTGCAATGGAGAAACACGATGGAACTTGTAGAGCGGATCAGGAAGCAGTTGAGCGAAAGAGAGACCACTGGAACTCCACTGTGCTGCACTAGAAGAAGACACAAATCCAAAGATCTCCAAACCAAATGAATGTTTTTTTTTGTTGTTCTTTAATTTATGTTTGTTGGCAGGTTGGGATTGTTACCAAAAACTTTTTCTCAATGCCTCGAGGCTGAAATGAGACTGAACGACAAGACAGTGACTGTAAAAGAGCCTGCAGATGCAGTGAGACGCCTGTTGGGTTTCTGATGGAGAGTTCTGTGTTTCCCCTTCAACTGCCTTATTTTGGTGCTAATGATCTAATGTGTTCATATGTAGCTTGTTGCAGCAAGGAGCTGTGAATTACGCTACCTGCTGAGGCCTTAAAGTGTCCGTACGGTGTCTCCTGAACACACGGTTTTATTGACAGATGATCGGTAAACAGGTTTCAGGTGTAAGCGTTAGCCTAGCCATAGCAGAGGCAAGACTACCCGCCCAGCTTTTGCAGCCAAATCTATTATTAGCTTACATTTTGTCCATAAAGTTTGACATGATTTAATCCCTGACCCGTCCGAGGTATTCCCATGATTCTTGCCTGATGCATGCTGGGATAGGCTAACCCAGCTTCAGCATCCCAGAGCGAGACAAGCGGGCGTAGTAACCGCATGGATCTCTCTCTGCCTCAGGTTGGTGGACAGCGCTGGGTTGTTTTTGCACTCAAAGGAAATCTACTGATTTAATTCCAAAGACACCTACGACTGACTGACTGACCTTCCTTTGAGTTCTTACTTTGACTCCTACTGATCACTTTGTTCGAACATTTCTGTCCTGTTTTGTTCATGTTCAGAGTGTAGTCGACTGGGATGGGACTGGAACCACCGCAGACCTGTTGGACCTCACTTTAGGCCTTGAAACAGTGTCGTTCTTCTGCCAAAAAAAGTGGTGTTTTTACAGAATATGTTGCTGTCTTTACTCCTGCGAGGTTTGTGTTGCGATGCGACAGTGAAACCAAATACAAGCAAAAGATACTCGGAGAGTTGCTGGCTGTGGCGTCTTGAATCAAAGACGGGACTTTCAGCAAAATTGGAGCCTTGAAAGAAAGTTTTTTTTAACACCAAGGATCCATTTTCAGCTCACAGCGTGTCGCTGTGAGACACTGTACGCTGCCCATTTTAGCAAAAGAAATCATCCCACTACCAAAAGGCTACAGGGACTGAACATTAACATGATTTGTGTTGTTATGTACATAGATTTTATGTGCCTTAAATGTAAATACTGTTAGGGTTGCGTGTGCTTGCATGTACATATGTGTGACTACATGCATTTGTGTGAATGGTATATTTATGAATGTTTGTTTTGTGTATGAATTGGTTGTTAGCTTTCCCACTGCTTAGTCCTGTTTCTCCCCTTCACCTCTGTAGATTCAGATCATTGAGATGAAGCCATTCTGCATAAGTAATGATATCATTAAAAAGTAGCTGGTATTCAGGATTCAGGTATGAATGCATCAAACCTCAGTGGAAATAAAACAAAGACCGTCTAAATGTTGCCGTCCTCGAGGATGTCTTGTACCTCTACAAAGGGATAACAGCTAGGCACTGGGAACTAATTGTTGTTTGAAAGTGCAATATTTATATCCACTCTTTTTTTTATCACAGTGCTTTCTTTTGTTTTATGTTTTATTTTGTGATAAACCAGAACATTTAGTGTCAAAGTATGTGATGAGCACAAACTAAATCCCTCGTGAGGTTCTGGTTTTCACTTTCACTCGCTTTCTCACTAAGAGAGATTTTTTTCTCACTTCAGATGTACTCACCACTTCATTGCTGGACCACTTTTCAGATTGTACTGAGCTTCTTTTTATACCACAGAAACACAAACGGCAGAACATGTCAGAGTTGAACTCTGGTATGTTGAAATAGTTGGATAATTTATGCGCTCTGCTGCTGCACCTGTCCAAACACCAACATGATACTAACCATATGTTCTACATTTGTTTGCCTCATCACACTCTTTCCCCTCCCATTAGAAAGTGATTTACTATTTGTTAAACGGTCCACAAAAATCCCCAGTTGATTTAAAACCTTTAACATTGTATGTGTGAAAATTCCTCACTGAACATGTCAGCCCATTATTTATGACAGGGGATCATTTTACTACGTCCTCCATGTTCCAGCAGGAGGAGGCACTGGTTTTCATTTTCCTTTTGTTTTTACATGTTTTAGCCCATTTTCACTCTCCAGGACTTCCAAAAAGAAGTTGTACATATTTATGACAAGGAGAGTATTTTTGAATTCAAAGGAAAACTGATCTGTTGTGAATTTTTCTCACCCCATATTGGGGAGAACATTTTTGTTGGAGGGGGGGGGGGGGGGGGGGGGGTCTTTGGAGGACTTTTTTTTTTCTTTTTTTTTTTTTTACCTGTTATGGTTTGTACTTTAAATAAAATATTTCCCTTTTTACAAACTGTTGTGCTTTTATTTAAAACACTAAGGCTGTCAACGAATATTCTAAGTTCGAATATATAACCGAATTGTAACAAAAAACAGATATTGGATTATTAATGTTAATATTCGATGTGAAAAAATTAACACTACCGCGTCTGTCTCACGAGCTCTTGCATGTTCTCGTTTGTCCTCGCGAGCACGCATTTTGAATGAACACAACGTCACTTAAAGCTGTAGTAGGTAACATTATTAAAACTAACTTCTTGTCATATTTGCTCAAACTGTCACTTTAAACATGCAGTAGTACCACAGACTGTACAAATAGAGTAGTACATGAGAGAGATGAGAGAGGCTCCTCCGACTAATAGCATTTGTAAGAATCCAACGCTCCGAAACACACAACCAATCAGAGCCGAGCAGTCTCTCAGGCTGCTGTCAATCACACGCTGCGCATGCTCACACGGTCAAGCTCAGTTTCTTCACTGTGCGCAGCCGGTTTGTGTCCAGTCCACAACTGCCGAAAAACAACCACTGGAAATGAAAAAAACTGCCCATCCCTCTATTGCCAAACTATGGCTTATACTACAAAGACAATTGAACCGAAGAAGAGAAGCAAGCTAAAAAGAAAGAGTTGGACTGAGAGAGAAATTAAATGAGAGTAAATATTTCCAAGGTGGAGAGAGCTACGGGACCTGAAAGGATTAAAAAGCATTCTGAGTTAGACAGTTCTGCTGGACAGGTAATTACCCCAGCTTAATTTCTGCAGTATTTGTTTCACATTGCTAAGATGTCTGCGGTTGCTGAGACGTTGTGTTACATTGGCGTTACAGTCGGGCTAAAATTACCTTGTTCTCAATGTGGCTACTGTTCAGTTGTTTCATGGCGGTGTGGCTGAAAATATCTCTGTGAAGTGCGCAGGCAGTGTTGCCGTTTCATACAGCAGTGAGATACTGCTCATTTGGCGCTGTTTTTTCCCAAAGTCTCTGTTAGCAAACTAAGTGCTGGTGGTTTTGCCGCTCGATTGATGTACATTTGTTTCGATAGTGTTGGTGGTGTAATACAACAGCTGCGAAGGTTGTCATTTCACTTTTTACATATTGTATATCTCTGGCTCCTTCAGTTGCTGTGGTTACTAGCCTGCGCGCGCATGATAGCCTCCTCTGCAGGAAGGGCTTTGGAGGCAGGGCTGAGCGCCACGGAGAGAGGGGGAGGGACCTGGAGGTTGTAATCTTTCAAATTTTGAAGCGAAGTCCGCTGTCTTCTCCATCTTACCTACTGCAGCTTTAATACGTTAGTCACGTTTAGTTTATACTTTAGTTCAGCTGAAACAAGCTAAGAATTCAAATCGCAGCCCGGCCGGAGAAAGAGAGATTCTCACCGCTAGCATAACAGACAGGTAGCGAATAGGTATGTTGATTTTCAATTAATATACCTGTTACAGCATAGCTTGCTCGGAGCTCTGAATATCCGTTATACAGTATCCTTGTTATTTTGTTTGTTTATTTTGTAAGTTCCAGGAAGTTCTGTTGATCTTTAAAAAGGCATGTTTATGTTTAAATAATCTTTGCAACCAAGCGTCTCGCGCTGTGTTGGTGTGCCCTCTTGTGGACATATTGCGCAAAAAGCTATTCGAATAGTTCAAACCTATGTTTTTGATGTCGAACGAGGTTGAAAATGTTTGGCCAACTTTGACACAAAAACACATAACTGAGAAAATAATTTATTTAGAAAACAACATTGTATGAAATTGTATGCATGTCAGTTAGTGGCTTCTTTGCCATGAAAAGATACAATATATTAGTTTTAATGTGAAAATACTAGTGCGCAAAAAATGACCTAATGTGATTAGCTATGGCAAATATATGTAATATGTGTTCCTATGGCCCTTTTAACGGAACCACCAGAGTCCTTCTTCCACAGATGGCTGTATAAATATGTCACATAAATGAATCTTTTACACTTTGTTCAACTGTACATGTAAAACTGCCTTCTTGAGAGGATCAATTTCATCGCTGCCACACACCAAAATGTATGCTGTAAGGCTTTCTGGATAAAAAAAAAGTCTCCTTCAAGTCCCATGGAAACAAATGATATCCTCTGGTGCAGCAGAAGAGGTCATTACTGTGCACGCTGCACATGTTCACTCTTAAAGCTGAGCTCTGCAGAAAGTTCATCCATCAGTGTCCCAGCTCCTTAAGTTAGAGTGAATATACCCGACACCTCCAGAGGTCCATCCTTTATTGGAGAGTGTGGGAGTCTTGTTCTGTGGTTCAGGTTTGTGCAACAGCATCACAGTCTGTGTACATGTGCAGGTTAACGTCCTTTCATTCTAATGTTCTTGATAGCTGCGTTAGCTTGCGCTGGTTGTCGATCACCTTCAGGTTCGTGATGTAGTGTCGGATGCTGCTGGGGCTCCGCAGAGGGAGGGTGATGTCCGAGTCTGGTGGAGAAGAAGAAATCATTTTTTACAAGTATTGCTAAACCTTCCTTTTAATATTTCATTTTGCCAAAATGAGAACTTTGTAATTGCCTAAGGTGAAAAAAGCTCGTTAGCTAACGTTATGTACAGCTGGATTAAACTATCAATGACATGGTAGAGGTAGCTTACATGTAGATATGCGCGTAGCAGGCACTTCCAGAAACATCCGATCTGCCAGGCATCTCTGTGGAGAAGATGCAACTGCAGAAGGGAAACAGAAATTCACCTTAAATGTGTTGCCAAAACCAAGGTCACCGTGCCGTTGTCAGTGTCTGCTAGTGTGACAAGCTCAACCCGATCACCTACCATAAGGCTGGCTTCTGCATCCTCGTACAATATTCACTGTCTTGGCAATCATGCGCTGAAGGAAAGGGAGGAAAAGGAAGCATTTTACATCAATATGTTCCTGAGAAGAAACATTTATCTCAGCAATTTTAGAATAACATCCTTCTGTCTTACCATTTTCTCAAAATTGACCAATTTGTCTACATAGCTTGGATTTCCCTCATTGATGAATGTCATGTCTGGGAATAGACAGGAAGCAGGAAACATGTCGGTTATCGGTGAATTACTATAATTTACGTGACATTCCGATCTTGAGCCGTGTGTGCCATCCTGCAGGTGTGTGTTACCTTTGAGCAGCAGAGGCATGAAGGGGATGTACGGAGGACTGAGCTTGGCCACAGCCAGTCTGTAGGCCCTGTGGTTCCGTGATGGATCCTAACAGGAGCAAAGAATAAACAGAGCAACATTATGACATATTTTCATTATTAAATAAAGTAGTTTTAGCTGCCTTTGCATGCAAAAAACTATAAAGAAAACAGTACACAGAGAGTTTTAAAGCACTTATGAAATGTACTGAAATAAAAGCACACAGTGTAACTCACCATCAGCCTCTCATACGCACAGTAGATCCTTTTTGTCTTGCTGGGTATTCTCTAAAACGGATACAAACAAGGGAATTGTTGCATGAGTCAGTACCAGAAAGATCGTTCAGTAAATGTCGACACATTTAACATCATCACGACCGTTGAATTCAGGGTCCTCTCACCTCCCAGGTCTTGTAGAGCCTCTGCACTGCACTGTTGCTCAGAGCGAACATCACAGCGAAGAAGGAGTTCAGATTCTTCTGCTCCTTTAATCTGTGACAGAGAGGACATGTGGTTAAGTTTAGCAGTGTTTAGCAATGTTAGCTGCTCTGTGAGGCTGTACTTTGAGCTGCAGAGCTAAATGCTAACGTCAGCATGCTAATATTGTAACAGTATTAATGCTCACATGCTGATTAACCCTGTGATCACATGCCATTTTGCTGAGCTAAGACATGGTTTTTCAGGTTAGGTGTGTTTAAATCAAAATGCAGAGACAATATGGACGCTACAAGGAAGATCTTTGTATTTGTGTTGCTCAGAAATAGGCTAACTAAGCTAGGCTCCTCTACATAGAAAGCAGTTTGTCTGTTTACTTGGCAAGTCATAAACTATTCTCAGACTTTCCAACTTGTTTCAACTTGAGGAAGCCTTGTCACATTTTTTTTTCCAGTCAGAGGATAATTTCTCTGATAATTTGGACAACACATGAATACAGGATAGGCTTGCTAGCATGCTAACATTTGCTAGTTAGCATGAAACAAAATAAGACTGATATGAATGTCACAAGTTAGTTTAGCATGTATTTGGCTATGGGGTAGTGTTGGAAAAATTAGCTACTTAAAGCTCAAGTAATGTCGGAAGATCACCAAAGTGACAAATGATCTCTTTTAGAAAACTGTTACTTTAAAAATCAGAAATATCAACCTCATTGTGGCGCTAGGGAAATAGCAACAACAACGTCAGTGTCCTTGGGGGATCTTGAATCTAATAGTTATTGAATTATTTCAGTTTGGACCAAAGTGCTGGACTGTCGGCCCTACATTGCCATCAAATCATTACCATGGTTTCATTTAAAAATCTCTTACACTGCTGCCATCTTTATGAACTTCTTGAGCAGAACGGCTCGTTTCACCAGGTCTTCACAGAGGCACAGCTCGGTCACCACCCAGTACTGAACCTCATTGAAGCGGCGCACAAACCGCTCCAGGTTAGCTGTGATGGCACCTGGGAATTTATGTCTGCCGAACACGTAGTAAATCAGCTCCACCTGCAGAGACAATGAGTCACAACACTTGGATTAAGTACACACACTGTGAGAGGATATCTGGAAAACAAAGACATGACTTGAGAGGCATGTGAAGCATGCAGGAAGGGTTTATCTGATGGCTGTCAGATAGAATGATTCGATACATTTCATCAGAGAGACATCTAGTCTTTTGAAAGGAGGAAATATCTGAATGTTTGTTTCAGCTTTGGCTTTATTGGCAGAGTACACTACTGTAGCTTAGCCTTAAATAAGTGTAAATAATTTCCCTTTTTGTTCCGCATGAATCAGTTTTCATGCTGTGCTAAGATGTAAAATTCGTTACCTCATGCACGGCAGTAAAAAGTTCCCAGTCATGATTAGTGAGTTCATTAGCGATGTCTTTAGAGCACATCTGTTCGAGGATGTCGATGGTTCCTCGCTCTGGGCCCTGCTGCTCCTTCAGCGGCATCTTGGAGACAGAGAGGGGTAGAAAATGGTTGTGAGGTGTCCCTTTGATGGCTCTAAGTGCAGGTAAAATGCTTTGAAGAGCAGATCTAACTCAACTGTGTAGCACTTTGAAAATATATGATGACATTTTCTCATAGGATTAGTATGGAGGGCATCTGTTCCTCACCAGGTGTTCCACTTGGCTGCTCGTGCAGATGAAGAGTTTCTCGTTGAGTCCCAGAGCTGTGTAGACTGCAGTAGCATCCAGTTTTAACTGAGCTCGCTCTGTGTGCATTGAATATTTCAAAAACAGTCAGTAAAATGCACTTACAAAAAAACTGTGGAAAATCAACGAACACGCTAGAGTCATGCTAGATTAAAAACCAAGATTAATATGCAGAAGGAAATGCATTTTCAAAAGCAGTGTTACAGGAACTGATTATTTAACTGAAAAATACTTAAGCTTTGGAAAACCTCAGAGGCAAGTTAGAGAAAATCAAGTTTCTCTCCTGCGTTCATGACTCAAGACTTTGCAAAAAAAACCCTGTAGCCTCCTGAGACCCGAGCTTTTGTTTGGTATGCATTTTTAATTTCTCCTGCCTTTTGGGGATTTATAGGACCTAATAAGTATAAAACCTAAGAATTGTCTTTGTGTTAGATTGAAAAAGTCCCAAGTCCTCATGTGAGTACTTTGTCGTAACGGTGTTGTAGCTTGTTGCTATTGATCAAATTAGTCAAATTTGTCTGCCATATCAAGCTACAACTGTTAATACGCATTAAATAAACAAGTTTCAATCATGAAATCTGAACAGGTTTTGTACCTGGTTGAGTAGAGACCGACTGTAACACATTTTGGTCGGGATCACGGCCATCTTGAATGTACACCGATCAGTGTAATTTGCTTTTGTGATCACAGGGTGTCCATGAATGAGACCAACGGGTCTAAGTTTCGCAGAATTAAATATTATGGTGCTGTGAAGCCAAAATGTAATGCCCCCGTATGAGGATGCAGGGTCTCAGGAGGTTAAGCAGGTGAGAAAAAACTCTTTTTTTTTCATTGTTGTGTTGAAAACAGGTAAAAAATATTTGAAGCAGTTAAACAATGTTTTTTTTAAGTCACATTTCCCAAACCGTTTGTTCCTCACTTTGGCCACACGGGCCTGAAGGACGCCACTACCCCATATTTCTTATAGGGCTGAAAGCATTCGGGGGCTACACGGTGGTGCAGTGGTTAGTGCTGTCACTTCACAGTAAGAAGGTTCCTGGTTCGGTCTAGGTTCAGACATAGGGGGTATTTCTGTCTAATTTGCATGTTCTTTGCTGGTATTCTAACTTCCTCCCACAGTCCAAAGACATGCTTGTTAGGTTAATTGGTGCCTCTAAATAGCCCGTAGGTGTGCGTGTGTTTCTTATCGGACTAAAAGGACTGAACGTGTCCTTCTAAAAGTTTATTTTTTTTACCCATTTTTTCTAATGTAAAAAAAAAAAAGAAGAAACTTTATGTGATTTTGCTGGAAAACCCTTTTTTCTCTTCTTAAGTCATAAACACAGCAGAGAAATCAATTTCGATCTTCCTTAAAAATTGATCACCAGATCTTTTCTTGCCTTTCAGGGCTTCCTTACTATGGACATAAAAAAAAAGTCCCACCTCCTGTTGAGTTCATCTTGACCAGGACATGATCCCCGCCAGGTTTGACGATCATTGACATCACTTCCTGTACAGACGAGTTCACTGGCAGCATCAGGGTGAGAGGTTTGCTGTCTGATCTGTAGATCTCATACAGCACTGCACAGACAGGACACAGATGCCAAAATGGCAAGATACTCTGATGTGAGCGATGACATGCAAAATGATGTGCGGCAGTATGTATTACTCATAAACTACACCCACAGACACATGGGCTAAGACGAGGTAGCTCATCTGTGTTGCAACATATCGTAGTGAAGTTATTAATGTAAATATAAACAATGTCACTGATTGATTGATTTGTTTCCTCACCTTTGTCCTGCGCTCTGATTGGTTGTAACCTCCCCGCCGGCTCCTCACAGTTTGAAAACCAATCAAATTTCTGGATCTGTCGATAGCATCAGAGTGACTCAGCATGCAGTGACATTAAACTGACAAATGACAGCAGCGTGGCATTCAAACGGTTTTCTCATTTAAATATATCTGATATGTATATTGTGTTTACCCTGGTCAGGGACTGATATCCATTCTCCAATCTGCAGAGATATTAAAAAATGAAAGTTAGATTGTACGCTGGACGATGACATTTTGAAGAATGATGTTATATGTTTAAAAACACTTTACATTTTTGTTCTCCTCCTCTCTCTGAATTGTTCTTTCAGCATATTGGACAGACGCAAATCAGCCCCGACCTCCCTCTTCAACCTCTGCAGCAGAAATAGCAGAAACATTATTATTGACTTCTTATTATAAATTCTATACTCTTAAATGTTACTCACAAATAAAAAGCACAAAGAGACATTAGCTTGGATGTCACTAAACTGAGCTTGCAATCTCACCTCCAGAAAGTCAAGAGTGATAGGGTCTTCTTTCAGCAGGAGGCCGTACAGCGCCACCAACTGGCCGATCAGCTTCACCACCTTCTGCTTGGTGTTGACGATGTAGGAAGATTTCTCCTGATCTGACCCCTCAGAGAGCTCCGCCTGGTAAGTGCACTGACGGTTAAGGGGCATAACATAAGATCATTCACGAATCAAGAATCATCATCAGCATCATTGTGTGTTATTATCGGCCTTTACAGGATATTGGTTCTGCAGTGCGGGACACAGCTGGCTGGAGGGCATGAAGACTTTGTGAGTGAGCAGGAAGTGGCTCACACAGGGATCTGCAGGGAGACAGACAACAACACAGGTAACTAACTTAGTTTGATCATCTTGTGTCATTTAAAACAACACGCACAAAGATGCCTGCAGACACTCACCTATTGCGTCATTCCCATTTGAGTCCAACTTCACTGTGTCCAAAAGGTGTTCCAGGATTTTCTCTGGTGTTCCTGACATGACTGTGTACCTGCAACATAGCGAGAGAGACACAAGATTATATTTCCTCACATTCATATTTCTATTCACTGCTCTGCATGCAGGCATTCGTGAGTGTCAACTAGGGCGTGATAATGTAGCATAATCATACTTTAATTATAAGTGTGCTGTATGCTCATGTACTATTTCAACAACTCCTAATTTACTTTCCTTTTAATGTTGGAAGCGTTACTTCTGTCCAGAGTCTACAGCCAAGCTAAGAGATCTGTGAGACTACACTGACGCTCAGTGGTGCTTCAAGCTACTTGCTAACATGTCTTAGCTTTGATTTTTAGAGAAAACCTACAGGTGGCGTGCCCTGAGAACAAATTAGGAGTACCATCTTATTAAACATAAATCATTGTCGGTTTGCTTTTACTTTGACAGATAAACACATGGCGTGTTGGCAGAGGCGTGTCATGAGTAGTCATTTCCAGATATGTTTTTTTAAAGCCTTGTCTTCTTGCATAACTTATATCTGTGTTTGAACTCTTTAATAATTAAGTTTTAGTGCTCCTGGCCTATTGGCATCTGGTGCAAAAATGTAATATTGCTTGGGCTCTTCAGATAACAGTCCCGGTTCTTCGGTAGAGTGAATAGAACTAGAGTAGACGGTGAGCTGCTGTTGATGAGGTCTTTGCTGAGTTTAGCAACCTTAGGCGCTCTGTGAGGCTGTACTTTGAGCTACAGAGCTAAATGCTAACGTCAGCATGCTAACATGCTTACAGCGTCAATGCTAACATGCTGATTAACCGTGCAATCACATGCCATTTTGCTGACGTGGTTCTTCCAACTTAGGTCTGTTCTAAATCATAATGTAGGGACAATGTGGACGCGACAAAGAAGATATTAGTATTTTGTCCCCTCTACAAGGACAGCAACTAACTCCTCGCCTGTTGGCATCTAGTGCAAAAATGTAATATTGGTTGGGCTCTTCAGATACTGGTCCTGGTGCTTTGGTAGAGTGAATAGAACTAGAGTAGACAGTGTTTGTGTGAGCAGGGTGCAAGTAGCGAATGCAACAAGGTAGAGTAGGTTGAGTGTGAGCTAATGGGGAGGTTCCCCTCATGTTAATCCTTTTTTACGTTTACTTAAAAACAACAAGGCTGATAACGAGTCATGCTACAAGCTGAAGATCTGTACACCTCTCAGTCAAAATGTTGACATTAACAACGGTAGGGTTACGTAATTCATTATCTGCCACACCCAGGACAAGCACCTTAATGATTGTGAACCTGCGTGTGAGGTAACATTAGTGTTGTCTTAGAGGTGAGTGCGTGACGCAAGTCCTCACTTGCAGTTGTTTCCGGCTCCTCCCTGCTCAGCCCGCACCGTGCTCTTCTCCAACACCAGCACGGTTTTCCCGTGCTCCTCGAGTCGCACCGTGTTCGCCTCGACATCCTATAGGACGAGACACACACACACACACACACACACGAATGACGACCCCACTTCAGTACATATTTGTGGAGTTTGTGTTGTGCACAGGCAAACACACCCGCAGTGTTGATACAGTCACACGTGGCCTTAAATGCACGGCAACGCTGCACATTTCATAATTAGTTACACAAACACACCTTGAGGATGCGTATGAAGTCCTGCTTGTCAACACGCAGGAAATGGCAGTTGTCCTCTCTCAGGATGATGGTTGCAGAGCGAGGTGCATCGTTCAGTAAAGCGAGCTGCCCAAAGTCCTCACCCTCATGTAGAGTAGTCACCAGCCCCTGCATGCATATAATACTTTAACATTTACATCACATTACATTAAGAAATAAAAGGATTTTATGAGTGACAATTGTATTATTACTTTTGCCACTAGCTAATGGATTTACCTTCCCATGTGTGATGACATTGACAGAGCCTTTCCAGATGATGTACCAAGATGTGCCTTTGTCCCCCTGACTGAACACTACACCGGAAAAACGACACCAACATACGGCATTTACACGTGTCCCTGTGTAAATAACCATCAGATCACGTTTACAGGACATAACAGGTTTTATTATGTATGTCTGGTTTTAATATTCACAACCAGATGTGCAGAGTGAGCGATGAGAAGAGCAAACAAAGACAATCATGATTCAGTCATGACAGGAAGGCATGTTGTGCAGAAGAGGATGTTTAGGGGGCATTTCACAACATTTGCGTACTACAGAGTGGTAAAACTGTGTGTGTGTGTGTGTGTGTGTGTGTGTGTGTGTGTGTGTGTGTGTGTGTGTGTGTGTGTATCAAGGCTCTCTAACACCAGAGCTCAAACGTCATGAAAGCTGTCACACTCACAGACTGTTCCAGCCTTGGCGTGTGATTCAAAGACGAGCACTGCTGCCAGCTCCTTACGCACCTACAGCACAACAAGGCAAGAAGTAAGACTGAGCTGCATCGTAATAGTAACCTTAGAATCACAGGAAATGGCATGCATTGTTTTGGTTTGTTGTTTGTTGTAAGCGGTTACTATTAAGACAAATGAAGTAGTGACAAAAGTAGAGACGTAATGTCTCTCCTGTAGTTAGTATTCAGTGCCATGAGATTTATGATTGATACTGTTAATGCAAGAAGAAAACTAGACTTGAAAAAGAAAATTTAAAGTAATAATCTCGAAGTTTTTTAATGTAAATAAATGTCTGTTAAGTCACTATCTATCGCTGAATGAGGTAACAACAATGGTGATTGAGCTTATGGCCCACTGATGATATTACAGACTGGGTGTCTGTGGTGACATTTGTGGCAAAAAATCACAAGCGGCGCCAAGTTAGTGACGCGTTTTCCATCAGCCAGCAGTGGTTGGTCTGCCAGAGAGGGTAGGCGGAGCTAAGCGGCTGCTTTTCCAGTCTCTGCAAGTGTTGCGAGTAAACAGTAATCTACTATGGCTGAACTCAGAAAAGATGGATGACTACAGATACAACTTCAAAAATAATTGAAAATCCAAAGAAAAAGAAACAAATTCGACGCTCAGATGAAGCAAACAGTCAGCAAGGAAAATCAAGAGTTACAACCTCTGGAGGTCAAGTTAAATTCATGGATGTTTAAGTTTGATAAATAAGTACAGTGCATAAGTTAGGTAAACAGATAAAGAGATGTAATCCGTGTTTATTTCACTATATTTAAAAATAATTATGTTACTGTCTCTTTAAGAGAAGTAGGTCGTTTCAGGTAATACGCCTAGACATGTCTTTTGTTTCAGTAGAGGCTCAATGCAGGACAGAGCCGCAAGGTTTTCTGACCATAGTTCAGTTGACTCAGCGAAATAGCTGTGAATGTTCCTGTAAAAGGTAACTTGTGGAATTAAAAATATTGTTTAATCTTATTACATCGGAGTCAGAGTGGAAGTTTCTCCTCACGTCGCTGCACAAAGGAGCCAAGGCAACATTGAGTTTCTACGAGCCACACTGGAGCCAACCGCGGACGTCACACATATGACATTGTTTGGATATCTGTGAAGTGTGCTCCCGCAATTACCGTTTATCGCCATCTTCGAGATTACAACTTTAATTTGCATCAAATTAAATTCAAGTTCAGCTTCTAAACTGCAACATAATTGCTTGACTGTCTCACTTTTATACACAGAAACCCTCTGCCTTTACATTAACTTGCAATGCTACAATCATATAAAAACATCATAAGGGCGCTCATGTTGAAAGCAGGGAGGACAGACTCACAGAAGTGGAGAGATGAGCTGCAGCCTTGACATGCAGCAGCTCCTCATAGATGACCTCCAGGTCCTCAGCGCTCCTCTGACTGGGGCTGAGCACAGGGAGACAACAGATGTAATCTACCACTGATGCACTTATAACTTTATAGGACTGTCAGTTATGATAAACATGTAAAGGTATAACCAGGTGTTTATATAGAGGTTTAGTGCACTGACTTTTTGCGTAGAATCATGGTGAGCAGAGCATCGGGACCGAGCTGAGAGAGCAGCGACAGGCTTTCCTGCAGCTCGTCCTCTGAGTCCTTCTCGTCTTTGATGTGATTCTGGCCACAATCAGAGTCCTGGAAGCGGTAGAACTGAGGGTCCTTGTCGTGGAAGTTCAACTCGTGTTTCACTTAATGAGGCAGAAAGCAGAAGAGAGAACAAATTAATGAGAACCACAGAGTGCGGACGTTTTGAGACTTTAGTGACATTATGATGATTGCATAAAAATGAAACTAAAAATGTAACCTCGAGGGGAATTTAGTTGTCATGTAGTAACTTTACAACACAGACACATGGAAATAAGTGCAAATCTATTCTGAGTGATCCCCTTCATGTGATGATGAATCTTTTATAACCTGATTGGAGTGCACTCTTCCTGCCTTGTTTAAACAGCACAAGCAGTGATTTAGAGACCACTTGACTGAGTGAGGACACATTGTGAAACATCTGCTCCGGCAGGATCAGACACCAGATTTCAGGCTACTTAAGCACTCATGGGAATTGTTGAGACACTATTATGAGAATATATTAAAAAATACCAGAAAAGGACTGGACCTCTGGTGGAATTATTCCACATACTTGTACATTGCATGCCAAGGCGTGAGCTCATCCAACTAAAGACAATTATTATGTAAATGTGACCTTGATTTTGGCTGCTGGACAAAGGTTGGAAATTAAAACTGTCTGGTGTGGACATACTTTTGTCTCCATCGTTTAATGTACAACAAAAAATTCAGGGACCTCAGTGTGATCTTTGACTGTAACCTCACTTTAAAAAAGTCATGCAGTTGTGCTGCTTCCACATCAGAAATATTGCCGGGATGCGATCATTGCTAAGTTAAAAGACTCTCATGATTGGTCTACCGTAATGGTTTGTTAGAACCAGAAATCATTAAATAGACTCCTAAATGTGCAAAATGCAGAAGCAAGACTCCTAACAAAAACATTGAAAAGAGAAGAGAATTATCCAATTTTAACATCCTTAAACTGGCGGCCTAGTTGTTTGAAGATTTTAAGATGTAACATTTTAAGCCCTTTCCTGCCTGGCACTAGCATTTATATCTGACCTGCCGTCTTGTTACTGACCAGTGTGCAGCGTCTGGCAGGAACTTTCTGACTGTTCCCACCTCAAGATTACAAACTAAAGGAGTCAGAGCGTTTACTGGTAAGGCAACACCAGCTTGCATCACACTCCTATTTTAGGACTTTTGTTTTTAGTCAAGCATTGTTTTCAATGTTTCCTTTTATTTCTCATGTCTTCCTTCCTCTTATTCTGTAATTTATTTCATATGTTTTGTAAAGAACTTTGACTGGCTAGTTTTGAGAGGTGCTATACAAATAAATGGAGCGACACCTGCGAGCTAGTTCAGGCAGGGTACACGGTAGCGCAGTCTGTAGGGACTTGGTTTGGCCGGTTAAAGTCCCGGTATGGACCAAACATGGAATTGGGGCTGGTAGCTGGAGTGCGAGTTCCTTTCCAGTGCACTGTCGAGGTGCCCTTGAGCAAGGCACCCAATCCCCCTACTACTCGGGGCGCATGTCCATGTGCAGCCACCTCACTCTGACATCTCTCCATTAATGCATGTCCATAGAGTTCTGTTTATTTTGGGCCTATGTGTGTGTAGCACGTTTGTACTAACAGAGTGAAAAAAAAATTGAATTTCGAGCTGCACTGATTTCATCTTGACATGCGTCATTCTCCCCAATCACCTGACAAACACTTCCACCCAATGTGGCGCTCTATTTAAGCTGATTAATTTCCCATGTCTCCCTCTGCTCTGTCATTGCCACCGCTGCCCTGCATCAGTGCTGCGCTCATACTTTCAGGCCCACCACCACCCCAGCATCCACCTGCAGGCTAAGACTAAGGGGTTAAAGATGTTATCTCATCACTCCCCAAATTCTGCTTGTAAAAGAACCATTTCACACGTGAGATGTCTGACTGACCTTCTATGACTGTTCTTATTTTGCTATATTTATCTCTTTAGTCTTTACCATGAACCAGGATTCCTTCATCCACCAGGACCTGCCACATTCCCACCGCATGGCTTCTTGATTGCAGGCCTTCGTTTTGCTTCATCAGCCAGTCGACAAGCTCCTTCCCAGAACAACACTGTCTGTGGGAGAAATTTAACATGTGAATTTTGCATGTATTTTGCAGACATATTCTAATACAGAAACAATACCAGCACCGGTGTGGGTACCTGTATGTTTTCAGGTGGTACTTCCTGTCTCGGATCAGACCGGGGTTCCTCTCGATCATGATGCTGTACACTGACCTCGCTGCCTTTACGACACGATCTGAGAGAAACTTCACAAACACAGAAGAAGAAGAATTAGCTTTTAAACTACTAGCGACCTTCTTTCATGTAAGTTGTGCTCTATTTTCAGAAATGTGTTTGCTGAAGCAGCCAAGTTGTGTGTTGGCAGCTGACAGAAGCTCGCCAAAGGAAGAAGTGTGAGGGAAAAAACGAGAGGGAGACATGTTTATTCCCCCTCAGTGTGGGATCATGTGGGATGCCGTGTACGTCAACAGCGTGAGTGGAGACTTCTGTGGCTGTTGGATTGTAATGTGTGTGTGTGTGTGTGTGTGTGTGTGGGGGTGTGTGGGTTGCAGGGTGGTGAGAATGTGTAAAAACGGCTGCGTTAAACTCTCCCACACCTCGCCGAGTTCTCAGCCTCTACAACTCACTCTTCAGTCGGCACGCAGCATCAACACGCTCTCACTTTCCGACCACCCTCAGTGTATTTCCTTTGAACCTCTCTTGTTTCCCCCCCTTCGGCCGCCCCCTCACTTCCCCCCTCAGACACGCATTCACACAACTCACGAGAACCCAAAAAGGCTGCAGACAGGGGTGCAGAACCTGTGAGCCACTGCTGCTGAAACAATTGGCTTATGTAACACTGATGTGCTTTGTTTGTGGCTGTAATGCGGCTGTACTATTTCAGGCCTTTTTCCCCCTTTACAGCATGCTCTGCTTGTTTTTCGGACACAGATCAAACCGCCACAACCATATTTACCTTCTTTATGATTGACAAAAGATTATTTTCTGCTCCTTCCTGTTAGACTCCCTCTCTCATATCTCCTGCTCGCAGTCTTGTGATTGCACGAGTGACTCAGAAGGTTGCCTGTTTGTTCTTTGTGTTTTCCTCGAGGCGATGTTGTTTGCCCAAGGTGGTGGTCTTAAGATGTACACAGAACTTAACTTAACTCTTTTCTCTGTAAGAGGAGGTTTCATGTAAAGGAAGCGGGGCTGCTCTTTAAATCACCATTAATCTCTCTCTGAATGGACCACTCTCGGCATCTATGGCTTTCTATTCTAGTATCTTTGTGGTCCCTTCTCACCCCCAATTCCAACACCGCTGGGTGCAATTAACACATCTTTAACCTCTGCCTTAACTACGGAAGAACCATAGTATTTACTCATGCATTCACACTCAGCTTGCAAACATTTGGTTAAAGTTGTAATCTCTAAGATCTCAGTTTCGTTCTCTTTGGCGGCACTTATGGTGATAAACGCTAATCTGGCACACTTCCCAGATATCCAGACAGTGCTGCATGTGTGACGTCCACGGTTGGCTCCGGTTGTAACTCTTGATTTTCCTGGCTGACGGTCGCTTTCCTTTTTAGACTGTTTGCTTCATCTGAGCGTCGAGTTTGTTTCTTTTTCTTTGGATTTTCACTTCTTGTTGAAGTTGTATCTGTAGTCATCCATCTTTTCTTTGTTTGTTCAGCCATAGTAGATTACTGTTTACTCGCAACACTTGCAGAGACCGGAAAAGCAGCCGCTTAGCTCCGCCTACCCTCTCTGCATGATGGGAAATGCGTCACTAACTGGGTGCTGACACCCAGTCTGTAATACTGCAAATGCAAAGGCTTTCATCAGTGGGCCATCAGCTCAATCACCATTGTGTTACCTCATTCGGCGATAGATAGTGACTTAACAGACATTTATTTACATGAAAATTTAATTATTATTGCTTTAAGCAGGAGCCCTGGATTCATGGCCCGTGCGTTGACACCATTTGGCCAATCACACGAAGCCCTAGCTACATTCAGCCAATGTCTTATTAGTCAATTTGGTGGTGCATGATTAGGTAGCACAAAGGATGAGGACGCAAAGAAGAGCTGAAAAAATTGGTTGACAAGGACTTATGGTTAGAAAGTGCTGTGTTCAACATGCAGAACAGCAGAATGAATCGTAAGTAAAGTTTATTTATCGCACAACCTATCATCGTCACAGTTTTGAAAGTTATCGCAGGTTTTTTTGTGTGTACAGGACCAAAAGGAAGCTACAACCTTTGCCTCGTTGAGTTTTCCACAGCTCATTCAGGAACACCTTCTGACCTTTCTCTGACAGTTTGACCCTGTGCCTTGATGGCGCAAACACCACCTTTCCCCTTTCACCTCCACTGGAGTCCATGACACACACTTGTAAGAACCAAGTTCACAGAGAGCTGCAAATGAGAATGTACAACCTCTATCGCAGACTACTGTGGGTAACTCTGTACAGTACACACTTTAACCTATCACATCTCCATCAGCCCGTTCCCAGACCTGACATCGTCGGAGTAAATGTGCCCCGCTGCGTCCGCTGTGCCCAACTGGAGTTATGTTGTCAAGAGGTCACCAGTATTCCCAGGGGCCCCGTTTTCCTCTGAGACCAATAGTCTCATTCTCAGGCCTGTCAACTCCAAAACATTTTTTCTTGATGAGGCAATTTTCCATTACCTAACCCCGTCCTTATAAAACAATGTCGCATTTAATTTAGGCCCTCGCTACTGAACCTGCACGTAAACATGCAGAAAGCTGAAGCGTCTTGTGTTTCTGGTACTCATGTCGGTGCCGCCTGTCTGTGCTTTACTGTGTGTTGTTTATTGTCTGCATGTAGGCCACCTCATCATGCTATCTAAGACGGCAATTGTTCCAACTGAGTCAAATTACAGAGCAAACACCTTTCCCAATCCCAAGTACAATTCACACACAAGTAGAGTGCAGTTACCGACATTGATGTATGGGCCGATTTGTGAGGTTTGTTCAGGCCGTCATAACCCATTTTATGACTGAAGTCTATTGTGCTGTTGAGCCTTTTTACAGGGGAGAGCATGTAAGTGCTGAAAGAGTTCTGATGTAAAGTTTAACAATCAACTTTATATTGGTTTGAGCTCAAACTGTCAAACTTATATGATCTTTACCTGTCAGATAGGTAAAGATCACGATCATAAATTACTGCACCCACTTTTTGCAGGGCGAACAGCTGCTCCACAGCCTTCACGGTTTGCTCTTTAGCAGCGCATATACTTTATTCATATGCTCTTAAACGCATCTGTGTGAATTTGGCTTAAAATAGTAAAAATGCACATTTAATATCAAAGCTGAGTCTCAATAAAGCATGCACAAACATCTGTGTAAAATAAACATTTACAACCATGGAAAAGCTAGATCAGAAAACTGGTATTTTAGAGTTTTTTAGCCCGATTCTCAAGACTGAGGCATGTCTCAAGACATTTGATTGACATCTGCCTGGCTCATCTGCACAGCAATAGCACCAGCGACAACTTGCCCCAAAAATGATGTTGAAGCAGAGGCCAAGCCTGAATCCTTTGCTGTCCATATCATGATTAGCAGTTAGCATACACATGCAACATAAGCTAAGAGTCCCGTATTCCTTTTCAGGGCTATGAATGTAAAGCTAATGGGTGGCTGTGTTGTGTTAGCATGTTAGCATGTTACAGCGCTAAACTCCCTCTACACATGCTCAACAACAGCCCCCAAAAATAGATCAAAGTCCCTTAGTTCTTAGCCTGCAGATGCTTATGCTGCGTCTGAACAACGGAGTAGCTGTTGTGTACCGCTTTGCTATGATTGGATAGCAGAATTGATTAACCAAGCAGAACTACGCCCTATAAATCCAATACTATTCAAGATACTACTGTATACTCTGCTTACTATTATGTGCATAAGAACATATCACATAGTTCCAGTGCTTTTTGCGTATGGGTTTCCTGTGGCTGTAAAGTGTGTATGTGGTGGTTTGTATGGTTTTTTCATCGTGGAGTGGAATGATGCTGAGTACAGTAATCCACTCTATGTCTCCTTTGTAGGCGAGACACTTCTCTGTGTCTTGCTCCCTCGCTGACCTTGGTGGGCTGAGTTGTGTGAGAAGCAGCTGCCGGTGAACACCGTGTGAGCGGACTGCAGATACCTAACTTTTACATGCTGCGTGAGAAAAATACAAGAACTCACTCCTGAAGGCAACATTCCCATCCTGCAACCCCTGACTGATAAGGCTAATATGTTTTCCCAGGCCTTAGATTGGGTCATTAACGTGTCAAACTGTTACACAATGAAAAATGTATTTTTCAGATCAGTCGTTATTAAGCTCGCGATAAAGTCTAGAGAAGAATACGGCATGTTTGACATAACACAGGTTATTAAAAACAATCTGTCTTGTAGCGCTATCAGAATGTATGATGCTCATTATGGACTTTAAGAAGCTGGAGCCAACACCTGCTAAGCAGCCAAATAAAGCTCAGAGAGGTTAGCAACACCTGCCTCCTGCAGACACAACTCCTCTCCATCTTCTCTCTCCCACACCAAACAAAATGTACAGGCACCACAGAACCCAGACTTTCCATGTCAAACCCTGGTATCAGTGTTTAAATATTCTCTCCTTGACACACAGTCGAAGAAGCAGAGATAAAGCAGTGCGAGGGGCTCAGGAGGGTGGAGAGGGTCAATTAGCTGTGGAGTGCCCTTTAGACTCCTTGTGACTGCTGCCCTGCTAGGAATGTGTTTTTTTTAAAGACTCGCTTGAGTAGTAATGCAGGATATTATAACAACAAAAGAACAAGTTCAGCAGTTTGAGAGGATGCAAACACTGCAACTCTGGATGATAGCAGAGGTCAGAGCAGCTGAAAACCACGAGGCTGGTGACTGTGTAAAGGATCAAGGCCGGTGTCAACCAGTGTCAAACACTGCGGGCTGCCTGTTAGCATTCAAACAGATAGAGAGATTAAGAAGCCCAATGTTTGCTTACAAACTTGATTCTAAATTGCTATGGAGGTTGTGAATAAATCACATGACCCACCAGGATTCTAAATAATGAGTCGCCCTGACAACCACAGCTCAAAGAAAATCCTCCTGTATATAAAGTGGTTATCGCGAAGATCTCAGTTTTCATTTTCTTTGGCAGCACCTGTGGCGATAAACAGTAATTGCTGGAGCACACTTCCAGATATCCAGACAGTGCTGCATGTGTGACGTCCACGGTTGGCTCCGGTTGTAACTCTTGATTTTCCTGGCTGACGGTCGCTTTCCTTTTCAGACTGTTTGCTTTCATCTGAGCGTCGAGTTTGTTTCTTTTTCTTTGTATTTTCACTTATTGTTGAAGTTGTATCTGTTGTCATCCATCTTTTCTTTGTTTGTTCAGCCATAGTAGATTACTGTTTACTCGCAACACTTGCAGAGAGTGGAAAAGCAGTCGCTTAGCTCCGCCTACCCTCTCTGGCAGACCAACCACTGCTGGCTGATGGAAAACGCGTCACTAACTGGGCGCTTTTTTGTCATTGTTGGTCCAGATACTAGTTTATCGATGACAATCAGTGCAAGACGTGATCATGTGTAAAACACTCGGAGATCTTGATTTTAGGGGAACTTTAAGAGCTAAAGCTTGCTGAAATCAGGCTCCTCCTCTGTCTGTTGTCTCTTAATATGTTCAGCGGGAGTATAAAAACACCAGTGAGAACATTGGATCACTCCTGGCTGTGCGGAGGAGACGTATCAAGGCATAGCTTACATCTCTGGCATACACACCTGCTTCATTGTGTCCTTTGGACCCAGGGCCTCCGGCAGTGGCGTCTAAGAGGAACAGAAAAGAGAGACGTTAGCGGTTGCTGCATATCAAAAGCCTCTGAAATATAGGAGATAACTTTCTCTAGAACGACATTCCTGTGGAACTCGCTGGACTGGATGTGTTGATAATCTCCAATCAAACAAACACACAGAACCAAGCTGGAAGGTCCAGATAGAAAGACTCATTATTTTTCTTTCATTGGGATGGAGGTCAACACAAATACATTATCTCAACCTGCGCCGTGTTACCATTGTCTCCGGTGTTATGTGGGTGGGTGTCAAGTGTGTGTAATGAAGTGGGAGGAAAGAGTATGCAGACATCAGCAAAGGAAAGAACACAGTCTGCTGCCACGCATTCGGTTAAGTGAAAAGGGTGCCTTTAACCACACACTATCCTTTCTTATGAGGAGAGCTGAAAGTCTTAATGATTTAAAGATCGAATTCACTGCAGCGGTTTCTAAAGAGAAATAAGTTTAATCCTTTCTCTTTTCTCTTACAAGAGTATGATCAGACCTCTTTAACCTTCCTCCATGCAGCCTACATTCCCAAGTCTGTACTTCGGCCTGGGCTGTATTTCCTCTTTCTGGCTTTTATGTCTTTATGATCCCCTGGCAGCTACTGTTCTCTGTTTGTTTTCCCAAGGCAATTACTTTGAGTGGATTTAATTCAGAGACATATTAAGTCATTTTTCAAGGCAATTAAGTTGTTCAAATATTTCCCTCCTAATCTGTTAGCTTACAGGTACTTGCGTTGCTATGCCTGGATCTCCACAATAGTAAAGAAAACAGACTTATATGCCCTACATTTCAGTTTGCTAATGTTGCAAACACTTGTAAGATATGGGTACCTAATGCCTATAGGAATGTATTTCTTTGTACAGTGTTGCTGCATTGTATGAACAGCATGCACAAACATTCAAAGTATGCAAAGTAATAATCACATGTCGTGGCTGACACAGTCACACTGTCTGTATTGATCGAGAGGCTGCGATCAACTCCTCACACCACTGATAAACATCTGTTACGCGTCTCCAGGCCTTCGGCAGACAGACTTCGTGGCATGTTTTGTCTGCTCTGCTGTTCAGCCGGCTACGTCACATGACCTCAGCCCAAAATGGCACCGAGCCAATTGTTTAGTCATAAAAAAAGTTATTGTCTCCTCCTGTCTGTTTTGGTGGGTGAAGAGATACATGAGCATCATACATTTTAACTCACTGCAATTTTGGTTCTTTTTAAAGTACTTTTGTTTTATAGGACTCCATAAAACCCTATATAACATTCTTTATTACAATTATGAACCAAAATGACGCATGTTCCCCCGTGTAAACAACAAATGTTGAAAACAAGTGTTCTTCCCGCTCTGTAGACAGGAATTAGGAACTTTTATGAAAGTGAGATCCACATTCATAAAGGTCACAGAGATTTTGTTTTGCTTCCTTGCCATGTCTTGGGAGCAATAAGGACAGGGAGACAGTGTCCTAGTATCTCCTAATGATGACAGCAAAATGAGCTCAGTCTTCTCCCTGTTAGAGGTATCTGCACGTGTGCACTCAGAGAAGGGATTAACAAATGCCTGAGTGCAGGTTAAATCCTGCTAATTGTGGATATTGCACCTCGATGACCCTAGATACTGGGTGGCATTTTGGGAAAAATGTAACTCTCAGCAGCATTGATTGATAACAAGCCATTGATGTGGAATGCAGTTATGAAATTAACCTTGTAATTCCCCATAATTACACAGAGCCATTGTTGTCTGACGTTGCGTTTAGATTGGAAAGCACAAATACTTTAGTAAAGTTATTCTACTGAGTTTCAGGTTTTCCTTAAAATGAAGAGAAACTGACAATAACTAATTATTTCACAGCATTTCGATCAACAATAAACAGTGAAAATTAAGATTAAGATCAGCCATGACTCAATAGCTTTCAGCATTTTACAACAGCTAATGTTAGAATATTACCACTTCTTTGCTTACTGGGAGCTAGCTTAAGAATTGTTAGTGAGCTGGCGATCCATTAGCCAAGATGACAACTTTCCTAATGTATTGTGTAACATGTTTGCAAGAAATTGGTTGAATGCTAACATTAGCTGTTGTCTCACAGTATCTGATGGGTTTACAAAGAAAATCTAATGTTAGATTTCAAAGATCCCTTGCTAAAATTACTGTTAGCTAGCTTAAAATTTGTGCCATTTGCTAGCATTCTGTTAGCTAGAAATTTACACCATACTTTCATAATTTGTAACACAATCAAAGGGGTTTGCTAATAAGCCATTAGGTCAGCTGTTGTCTTACAACATCTCATGAGTTTACAAACTTCAGCTAATGTTAGAATTCAACCAATTCCTAGCTAGCATTACCGTTAGCTAAAATAACATTAAGCTAGAATTCAATTAGCTAGGAATTTACATATTTTCTATTGTACGGTAAATGGACTGTACTTATATAGCGCTTTTCTAGTCTTCTAGACCACTTCACCATTCACACACACCTTCATACACTGATGGCAGAGGCTACGTAAAGAGCTGTCAATCACAGTCATACCCGTTGGCTATGCCACCGGGAGCAATGTGGGGTTCAGTGTCTTGCACTTCGACATGTAACTTGAGGGAGCTGGGGATCGAACCTCGGACCTTCTGATTGAAAGATGACCACTGAGCTACAGTCGCCCCACCTCAGCTAACGTTAGAATCCAACCAATTCCTAGTTAGCATTACTGTTAGCTAAAATAACAGTAATCAAGAATTCCATTAGCTAGGTATTTACATCTTTTCTATTGTACGGTACACAATAGTAAGGTAATGTTAGCTAGGAAGTGCTTGAATGCTAACGTTGCCTGTTGTCTAGTAGTATCAAATGTTGCTAGCTAAAAATATGTGTTGTTTGCTAGCATTCTGTTTTATAATTCGTAGCACAATCAAAGGGTAATGTCTAAGTAGTTACATTTAGGTTAGCTGTTGTCTTACAGCATCTCATGGGTTTATGAACACCAGCTAACGTTTAAATTATGATTAGTAAGCTTATTCTGTTGGCTAAGAATTTACACCGTTTCTATTGTAGGCCTGCTGTGCAACACTCCTCAACGGTAATGTTAGCTAGGAAGTGGTTGAATGCTGATTTTGCCTCGTTGTCTCGTGGTTTCAAATGTTGCTTAACTTAAAATATGGCCAAATTTACTCCCAGAATTTCCCTATCAAATGACTTTTTAGTAGCTGAATGAATGGTTAACAGGGATATGATAACGATTTACAGTTATTTGATTTGTTAGCCTGGAAACAGCAGCATGACATTTAAAAAGGTATTGACCTCCCCTCCACAAACATGACGTCAGCGAAAAATGCTGTTGTATAAAAATTGAATTGTGTTCAATTGAGCCCCTGCTTTTGTGTCGGTATAGTACAAAAGAATGCTCGCAAACAATGCCAATGCATTTATTCATTTTTTTTTCTGCTATTGTGTGTATGCTCTCAAATCTTGTGATTGACCTATGACGAGGACGTCTTTGTAAAAGACTTCTTCTGTAGAACGTGTGAGATAACCTGAATAAACACAAACTCACCTGTTGCAGAGACGACAAGTATAACCACTCCTGTGACATTTTAGAATACGTGTAGTATGTTACGCTGAGCATTTATTCAGCTCAGGTTGTCAGGTCAAACCAGGCCTAAACATAATTGTCAGTTATATTTACTGCTTATTGTAGTTGAAGCTTTTGAGCTCCTGCATGTAAAATATGGCGCTGATATTTGGCTTTCATCAGCAGGAAGTTCAAAAGGCAGCCTGTGAAGATATACAGTCGTCTTTGACCTATTGATGCTCAAAAGTCAAGTAAATTTAGAACCAAGAGCCGCAGCACTTCACTGTGTCTTCCTGTGACTTGGAAACAATTACCTTCCCTTTGTGCGTTCTTCTACAAACTCTTTTGTAAACTGAGCGTGGGTGTCGTGCTGGAGGTGAACAATACACTATTAATAACCTGGGTTTGATTAAAAAAACCTTGTGCTATGTTACCTTCTTGTGTCCCCACACCCGAGCTGCTAAAACAATGGAGAAATCTGCCTCAGTCCGGTGGAAGCATTCTTGGAATATCTGCAAGCTGCTGTTTTGGGGACCTGAGCTGTTTCATAGTTTAGGTGTGAAGAAGTGAACCCCAGTGTCACATAAACACATTTTGGTTTCAGTACAAAATGTATTCAATTTGCTTGCACAATGGAGGATGTTTGCACTTTAACAAAAAGCTTTTAGTGCTATTAAACCACCACGTGTCAGAAAGTCATTAGACGCCAATTTGCACCACAAATAATGATAATAGGTTTCTAGAAGCTTCATCAGCGTCCTCCAGCAGTGATTTCATAATACTTCTGAACATTTACAAAAAGCAACTGACATGTTGGAGGTCTTATTTTGTGAAGCAGCTTCAGATGTATCCCTATATGAGCAATACTTTATAAAGACACCAGTCTATACAAGTGAGTGGTGATAATGATGTACATGGTGATGACACTAAAGTACAATTTTGAGCTACTTTTACTTGACTTGGTATTTCCTTATTAGGCTGATATTTAAAATATTTTGGAGGTAAATATTCATTTTATTTGACAACATTAGTAAATTGTTTTGCAGATTAAGATCATTAAACAGAGATTACGCATTAATGCCTCACTTAATCCAGCAACGTAATACATAGTATTTCTAAAATGGGCAACTCTGCACGATACGTAGGTCTATATTTAGTTTTATACATTTTAAGTCAGTTTTGATGCTAATACTCTACTCTAGCTTTACTTTTTACTCCTATAGTATTGCTTCTTTTTCAATTAAAATATCTGAATACTTCCTCCACAAGTATTTTCATCACTGTCTCATCTCCTGCTCAACCTGTGCACCACCAACCACAGGCTACATACACTTTACAGTACATCCTGTCTGTTTTCATGAACTACTTCTCTTAGGTAAACATTAAAGCAGCATACCCAGCTGATGCCTCTGATGCTCGGTGTTTCCACTGAGAAACGGTCCGGGAACACTCGGTAATAGTGACTCCGAAACAGATGCATCTTGTCTCACATCAAAACAACCGACGAGCAACTTTCCCGGTCAGAAGATCTGCCTCCAGACATTATTCACAGCACACGAAGCTCGACCCACATAACCCTCCTGTTACTGTACAACGACGGCAGTGTCAGCAGCTCAGGACTCCGCATTTTGTCTCACCAAATGTCCACGCAGGTGTTTGTTCTTCGTCCCTGAATCCAAACTCAGAGCCTGTACCTTTCCAGACGTGTCCGCTCAGTGAGGACGGAGTGCGTAATAATGTTCAGCCATCCTGCAGCACAGGCGCACTGCAAAGTTGCGTGTGCGCGCTTTTCTTTGGCTTTGGCAAGGAACTACCCGGAGTCACCAGACCGGCAGCCTCCTCTGGAACTTTCAGCGCCTAATTATCGGCGTTTGATTTGTTTAGCTTGACATCACTGCACTGCGTGTGTACGGACAGGTGCACACTGAACATTTTGTTCGTTATTCGTGAAGTGAATGTGGTGTGTCTGTGTCAGCAAGCTGTTTAAAGGTGACATAACCATGTAGGCTGCCTGTATCTATGAGGTGGCTAAAAAATATCCATACAGACACACAGAAACATATTTTACTTGAAGGCTATTTCTCATTTCCATTTTATACGTTTTTAAATTCATTGATTTCTTCATTCATCTTTTAGCAGCTTACAGTTCTTAAAACTTGCTCTTCGACTAATGCAGTTGTAAAACTTCTACTATATCACTACCGGTAGCCTACCACTACTTCTATATATTGCTACTAGTACTAATACTACTTCTACTATACCACTACTTAGTACTACTACTACTTCTACTATATGCCTACTAGTGCTACTACTTCTACTATACCACTACTTAGTACTACTACTACTTCTACTATATGCCTACTAGTGCTACTACTTTTACTATATCACTACTAGTACTACTACTTCTACTATACCACTACTACTACTACCACTACTAGAACTACTACTACTACTAATACTATACCACTACTATTTTTCATTTACTAGTGCTACTACTTCTACTATACCACTACTACTTTTATTATATCACTACTAGTACTACTACGTCTACTATACCACTACTACTACTACTACTTCTACTACTACTTCTACTATACCACTACTAGTGCTACTACGTCTACTATACCACTACTAGTACTACTACTTCTACTATACCACTACTACTTTTATTATATCACTACTACTACTTCTACTATGCCACTACTGGTACTACTACTTCTACTATAATATTACTAGTACTTCTACTTCTTTTACTACAACTACTAATATTACTAGTAATACTTCTAATACTAATACTTCTACTACTACTAATAATAATATAAATATATGGAATACAGTAGTATTCAATTCATCTGTCTAAAGGATATTTTCCCCATATTAAGAAATAATCTTCCCACCTGTCAGTCTCCACCACTTCTTTAAAGGACTCCATCACTATGTTATTAATTCACATCACTAGCTCAGTTTAGGATTAGAACATCTCTATGTCATAAATGTCAATAAAACCACACACACACACACACACACAAACAAACACACACACTCGACAGGCCCACAGGATCTTAAACTACCTGTCGAGCGGATCACCTGACCCTGTGTATGTTCACATACTGGGTCAAGGTTAGTAAAGGAGGCACGGTGTTCCATGCAGGCACTGTATGTGTGGTCTGTCTGGTCTAGTTAGTATAGAGCAGCCCACGCGAGCTGCAGAACTCTGCGCACACACACACAGTTATCAGGCTGTGCAGCTGCCTGGCTCTGCCCGCTCCGTGGGCTCGCAGATAAACACCTTTAAGAGCAGAAACTGTTAAGGTTGAAGAACAGCACTTGATGTCTCTCATCAATAGTTCAGTTCTCAGTGTGATAGCAGGTGTTTTGTCCTTTGCACGGGTGTTAAACTGTTACGGACCCATTACTGGTTTATGGAATCATAAAACTCACACTGTATATTATACCAGCAGGTGTGATCAGCTGTGAATGCAAGTGTCTAAGTACCGACAAGATTCCAGTGTTTTCCCCCTTGTGTTTTTAAATCTAGCTTGGATTTAATGTTCTTATTCAGTCTGTGTGACACCTGCAGCCTAAGAGAGTGACTTTAATGTAAACCTACACAGACAATAATGTGTCTTATGTATGGTAACACTTCTGCTGCCGCTCAAAATTAAATACCTGAGGAAGAACTGATTTCCAGTGAAACAGGTTTTTGTCAAAGCTAATCAATCATGGTGACAGATTGATGCACACAATAGTGTACATGCCGATACCGGTGCCGTTACCGATGCTGTGTCGGAGATATCACTGGAAGAACAACCCCAGTGTGTGGTTAAATGTTGTGTATTGACTTTGTGTTTTGCAACCGAAGCTCAGACTTACTTCCCACATCTCTGGTGTGCAGCGTCTTGGTGGAGAAAAAATGGATTTGACCAAGTTCTCCATACTGAGGACCTCTTGAGCAGTATCTGTGAGAAACATGGAGAGACATCATATCAGGACTTTAAGAAGTAAGCAGGGGAATGCTTTTTTAAGCCTATTCTTTAGAAACATTAAAGAGAAGTAAATCTGCAGACTGTCAAACAAGGATAAGAGACCCTGTATTGAACGTGACTTCCTGTGCACCTCCAGCCATAACTGGATCATGGTCAACTGTGTCCTGCAGCCTGGGCTCGTTATGTAAGACTTGTTTAAAGCCCGGCTATTGTTCCAGAGCAGGGCTGCCCTTCCTGTACTGAACTCGGTGCCTCAGTCTGACAAGAACATCCATTCTGTCCTGGTTCTCATGCTTTGGTTTGCCCGTTCTTCGAGCTCGGAACACACAGACAGGCAACGCGTTGGAAATGCCTCCTCTGTGCACCTGTTGCACCTGTACGTTTCCTCTGTTTTAGACATAACAGCTTCTTTCTAGGAGCCCTACTCCATTAGTGCGTGTGGTGAGTGAACGATGGATCCCAAACACTATAGAAGTCTCTCTGAATAACAACACTCCCTTTATATCACTCCAGAACAGCTGACACATGACACTCCCTGTACTTTAAAGCTACTAAGAGGCATATCTAATAGAATCCCGCAGAAAAAAACAGTAAGTTCTTACCAAGTTTAGACCTCTGTGGAGTCATGAGGACGCTCCACTTGCAGCTGTCCATAAAAGCAAGTATTTAAAAGTGAGCAAAGTAATCAAAGCACACTACAGACAATCCTGTTTCAGTGCCGCCGGTGAGTTTCCTGCGCTCTTTGAGCCTCTCTGTCTCGTCTAAATGCCTCTCAGGGACTCAGAGATGCCAAATTAAGAATGTTCACAATGAAGGAATCCAGTTTAGCTTCTCATGACCTCCTGGGGGAATGTAAGCTGGATAGTTTATGTGATAAGGAAGGGCATGCTGCTGCATTCTGCATGATAGCATCTGACAAAGTGACTGTTGCGATTGTCTCGTGCGCGCGGCGGCTCATCGTTAAGAAAAAGGTGACTGTTGTGACTGATTTGTGATGGCTTTGCTTCAAGTTTCAAAGGCTTCAGCCACACTGGAGGAGCAAAAGCGACTTCCTGCGAGGCTAATCTCCACTGGATGGGGATAATCTCAGGATTCGGTGAAAGTAAAGCCCAGAATATTCTTGGATGGTAATTGCTTTGTGACCCTGGGATTGAAACCAAAGCTCATTAGTGCTGCAGAATTGATAGATGACCTTCTTTTGGGATCAGAGCATATTGTGCAAAAGCGACGTCCCACAGGAGACACTAATCCAGGCTGCAGACACCTTGAACTCTAATGTGACTCAGGTCCCGGGTCACATTTTATAATTTGCATGCCGTTCAGTTTCACTCACATGCCCGCGTGGCGTTTTGAAAACAAATGCTGCCCTCTATTGAGACCAAAGATGCCCTGCAATCTGCGTATTTGTAAGCCTCAGTCAAGTTTACACATACATCCAAAGAATGTGCAAAAGTATTGTTTTTTAAGGGTTGAATAACTACACTAATATTTTTTATCACCGGATTTTTATGCGCTTATTTTTTTCTTTAATTAAGAAACTAATCATCTCTTTCTTGTCTTGTTTGTGTGTCCGTTTTTCTCTCTCTCTTCCAATATTTATTTTTGTGTGTGTGTTGCTATTTAGGTCCTCCGGGAATGGGAGTGGGATTTCCTGCAACACATCTACGCCCAGGGAAGTGTGTACTTTGCACAACTGTCTTTGTTGTCCCTGTCTAGAAGCATTCACACAAACACTCATGCACACACACACACACATGTTCCTTCCTGTCCCCTGGCCAGTAAGCAGTGACAGATATATTTTATTTGTTTGACCCCACGGTCAAATGAGGACTGAAGCAGACACGTCGAAAAAATTCATTAAAACAAATGGAGGGAATTATTCTATAAACCCACAACACCTCCAGTTTTTCAGCATCGGTTCAACACATGTACCTCATGCTGCTCTGTCACATGGTCATGCTTAGCAAATAGATAAAGTTGTTGACACTCACAAGCCACAAATAACTATATAACATATTATTCACATACTTGCCTTATTTTGAATTTTATTTTATTTTGTTATGATGTAAAATATATCTTAAACTCCTTTATAAAACAATCTTTATAATCTTTATAAGACAATCTTCAATTATCAAAACATACCATATAACAAAGTAATAAATAAAATAACTACAAAAACAATATTAGAAATCAATCAATCTGTTACTGTTACATTATTTAGTATATAACTGATCGTTAACTCACCTCCAGCAAACTCTCGTAGGATTCTTCAGCCCGTCGTCTTCCTCTCTTTTCTGGTCTTCTGCGCTCCCTCCTCAGCTTTTGCTCCTCTCATACGTCCGAGGATGATTTCTCAGTCATTACAGTTGATGTGAGTTGTGGGGAGTGTTGCTGGACACAGCTTCCTGTATCTTTCTGATTGGTCATGAAGAGAGGTGCCCCGAGGCACAAGCTGTGTACAGCAGTGAGACACAGCACTGTGTGTGTGTGTGTGTTTGTGAGTGTAAAGACAGCATCAGAACATAAGCAACTGCTCAGGCTCGGCTTTAGTTTGCTTTCACTTCAGAGCCTCATGTTTCTACTGTGGTTTTATCTCTCATGACAACCTCGACTGCAGCAGAGCTACAAACAACCACAGGATGACTGGAAGGCTCAGTTGCAGAGCACAGATTTCAGCTACATTTATAGTCAAACTATTAACTCTAATAAATAATAAATTCTATTATTTTGCTTTAATTTTTCCTGTAGAGAAAGTCACTTCATGCTTGCCTTCATCTATCATTTTCATTCCATATGAATATCTTGTTTGAAAAGGCAACTTTTGTAAATGTTGTTACTAGTTCTTTTCTCTGAAATAGTGCATTTTGTCTTATATCTTAATTAAATAGTAG
This sequence comes from Semicossyphus pulcher, assembly GCF_022749685.1. Taxonomy (NCBI): domain Eukaryota; kingdom Metazoa; phylum Chordata; class Actinopteri; order Labriformes; family Labridae; genus Semicossyphus; species Semicossyphus pulcher. Next base: position 26,435,474 of record NW_027211637.1, read on the forward strand.
TTAGTTTTAATTTATTTGTATCTTATATTATATTAGCACAATACTTCTATTTTGTTCCCTGACTTTTTGACCTTACAAATCATCTCCTTTGATAGATTTCTGTATCAAATTAAATTAAGTAACAGCTGTATTCACAGAGAGCTGCCAATAGCTTTCAGCCAACCAAAAATGAATACTCTTACCATAATTTCACCTTTTAAACCATCAATTTATCCCAGTACATAATAATAACACACATTTTGGCATCCGAGGTCTAAAATTACAATGCCTATTTGTTCCACTAGAGGGCGGTGTGTTGGCAAGAGGGGATTTCCTCTCTGCGAAGATATTTTCTGTAGACGTGATAGGTAACTTTAGGGCAAGTTGATGTGAATACACGAGCGAAATTAGTTTTTTCGGTACGGCAACATAAATTATTTTGTATTTTGAGTGATGCATATTAGTGAACTAGATGTCCAGAGCAATATAGCGGAAGAAGTGTAATCCTCACCAGCTGAAGGCAGGGCTCAACGGTTGTAGAAGTAGGTTTTCTCGATCACAGCGTGACATCTTTGTGGTAGACATAAGATAAACACTTGTATTCCTGACTGCTAGCTAGCAGGAAATCTTAATTCTGTGTCTTGGGGGCTTGTTTGCTGCACTGGGCACACGAATCGACTATTATTGGGCTGTTTCTTAAGCTAGTTTTTCTAACAGTGACAGGCGTCGGTCAGCCGAGGGGACTTTTATTTTGTCGTTTACCTCTCGTGAGTATCAAAAGGATATTAGTTACATAATGTGGCGGCGGCGGTAAGCTGTTAGCTAAAAACTAGGATTTGTTTTCGTTTTTACCCACGACTTTATCTAACGCCTGTAACAGACAAGTAATATTTAACAATGGCATTCAGCATAGTTTACATTAGCATAGGATACGCTACCTTTGGCACCCTGGTTGGACTTTCGGCTTTCCTCATCTGGAACATTGCATACAAACAGCCATGGACAGCGGCGATGGGAGGCCTGTCAGGTATGTAAACACACCATTATAGTGAACTGTCCTATTAGATGTTGCTGTGATGTGAAGGTTTGTCCTCTTTAGATGCCACTGGAGCATTTATTTTTAGGATGCTTAATCCTTTGTACATGGCCTCCTGCACAGTCAAACAGCACAACATAGTCATATCATGAGAAGATGTTGGTTGTATTTCCTGTGTTCTTTTTTCAGTCTCGCTCTTGCCAGTTAAATATCTATACGAAACATTATTTGCTTCACTTGTTTATTGTTCTGTCTTAGCTGGATTAATACTTTAATATAAGTCACATTTTTGCATATGACCAGATTTGTGGCTTACCCCCCCACCCCCACCCCCTCAGCATGAATTAATCTGCCACAAAGAATTACAGTTTCAGTGAATGTGATTAATTTTATCATGTGGCCCACTTTATGTAGCATTACCGGACCCATGTTTGATTCTTAGGCGGATACTATAATGACATTTTGGAGTATTGGCTGATGGTGATTTTTGAAAAAGATATTGCACAACATAAACAACAATCTTGGTACATATCTATTCAAAGAGTCTCATTATTATTACGTAGTTTGAACAAGATACATACAGAGAGAGCAGTTGAAAATCCACAACTCACAACTCTCTGGTTGACTATTTAATGGTGTCAAAAACTTTAAACTAGTAGGCATTTCTGTAATGCAGTGTCTTCTTGGTGGACATTTACACCAGTACAATATATCTGCAAAAAGATAAGGCAGTCAATCTGTTGGTCAATGGACAGGAAGATAATCGGCTATTATTTCTAAAATTTGAAGACATCACCTTTGAGCAAATGGTGATGGAGACTTTTTTCTGACGTTTTATTAACTAAACAATCATTGTAGAAAGTAATACACAGATTGATTACAATGAAAATGAGTCAGTTGCAGCCCCACACAGCATACTGTAGGTTTTATGTATGATGCTCTTCGCTATTTTTTTTAGATTCTGAAATGCACTCAGTAAAAGTGTGTTTGTGTGTTTGTCCTTCCGCAGGAGTTCTGGCGCTCTGGGCTCTCGTCACACACATCATGTACGTGCAGGACTTCTGGCGCACCTGGCTCAAAGGCCTCAAGTTCTTCATCGCCGTCGGTGTGCTCTTCTCTGTCGTGGCCATCGCCGCCATCGTCACCTTCCTAGCTCTCGCCATCACACATGAGCAATGTAATTCTCTCTTCACTATTCCTTGTTTAAAATGGCTCATTTTAGTGTGATATCTAAGAAAACATTTATGCAAGTAACATGCATGCTTTTTGACTTTGAGGACATGAATTCATTACGCTGCTTTTTCTGTCCCACAGCGCCCACTGACCCAAGGAGCCTCTACCTGGCCTGTGTGTGGAGCTTCCTGACCCTCAAATGGGCCTTCCTCTTGGCTTTATACTCCCATCGATATCGCCAGGAGTTTGCAGACATCAGCATCCTCAGCGACTTCTAGTCACTGCTGATTTTACGGACTTTGATGGTTTGAGGCTGCCGGCCGGAGCTGATACAAGAGCTTTGGTAACAAAGAGGAGGAGAAGCAGATATGGCTAGATTAAGAAGTCAGCTGACTTTTACCACACGGAGTGGCACTTGTTGCACTTGCTTAACAAGCTGTGCATTTGTATTGTTACCTGTTCACCGACTTTTTATGACCCACATTATATTCCTGTTAGTGAGTCTTAACCTCTGCTGCTTTTAAAGGAAGTGCTCGGTGATCCATGGGGAGAGATTGCGGTGGTTTTCCCAGGCAGATTTTATTTGGGGTTTGTTTTATTTGTTTAACAACTAACACATACGATGACATCACCACTCTAACATGCTTTTAATTCAATGGTAGGTTGTTAAAGTGAAAGTAAAAATACTCTCAAAGCTGAAATCTTTAGAACCAAAATTAAGACCTTCTTTCTGAAGCCACTCTGCTGATTCTAGCTAAATAGTTTTTATTGAGGTGCTTGAATGTTTTTACCCAAATAAGCTGTTTCATAGTTGCAGTTTTAAAATTCAGATTAGTCATATCTGTAGACGGTCTCTGTCTTAGTGTTCTTAAGTCAGTCTCTAAGCTCCTTTTAATGTCTATAAGAAGTCTGAGAATCTTTGTCTGATTCACACTTTTCATTACAGAAGAACAAAAGGAAACGCAGTCCTGTAAAAAATGTGCTGTTCTTCTTTTCTTTCACCAGGGGGAGACATGCTCTGTTCTGTCGATGGTCCATTTAAATACATGTCATTCCTCCCCAGAGAAAACACAAATGGATTTGATTTAAAATTGCACTTTAGTCTTTGATAATGACGCCCATGTTTTGCACACAAATCCTGTTACAAAGGGGGGAACAATTATGTCCTTTTCACACGTTGTCATCTTTTCCTCGCCCTTTTTAAAAACACTATTTATATGTGTCACTGATTCTACAGTTAGTATGATTTGTGTAACGTGATAAACTAGGCCTCATGAGCTCGTTACAGCTGTTGCTTGTGTCTACCTTTTATCATGAAACGTGTAACTGATTTGTGTTGATGAGAGAATGACGGTGAGGATGCTACCTGTGTATTAAAACTGAACCCATTAAAGTTGCATTGATTGTTAATTACATCACGTTGTCTTCTTGCTGTACAGCCCCCCCTCTGAGTCCACAGCTTATGTAATTCATCCTTGACAGACAGGATGTGTTGAAGTTCTCTAATATTTTAGGCATATTTAAACTCCTCCCTAAGTTTAGCCTTAAAAAGGAATCAAACAGTTGGGTAGCTCACATATCTGGGCCGAATGCTGGCAGACGTGAATCATTGAAGGTATTCTACTTTCTTTTTAGACTCTTATGTTCATGCACAGTCTGAGCTTCTTAACTTAATACTGAAAGTTAAATCAATGTGTGTAATTTTAATGGTCTACTTATGACTTGCTCTGTGTTTTATTTATTTAATCGTAAACGGACAATTTTAGTGATTAATTAATTAATTGATGTTTTGCTCCATCAGCTCCGGAAAAAATTAAGAGACCACTGCAAAAAATGCGTTGGCCATGACATGTAGAGAGAGTAGCTTATTTAAGAAACATTTGGAGTGGTCTCTAAGTTTTTTCCGGAGCTGTATATAAACCAGATTAAGGATCATTTGATGAGTGATGCACCCGTCTTATTGCTGAATGTTGTGAAGTTATTGTTAGATTAATTTTCTGCTTGTTCTTTATGTGAAACTTTTTATGCTGCTGTCTTGGCCGGGACTCCCCTGCAAAAGAGATTTTGTATCTCTGGGATTATTTGCTGGTAAAATAAAGGTTAAATTAAAAAAGATACAAATAATTGACAATAAATGATTAAGAATTTTAATTATTTTATTTATTTTATTTTAGAAAACAGTGAAGAATATTTTTGCAACTCCATCTTTTTATTCCACCTCTCCTATCTCAACTCGAGGTGCAACTGTTTGCCTTAAATATAGAACGCATTTGTTTAAAGTTAGTGGACAGATTCCAGATATCTTAAAAGTTTTTAAAGGCAGATATTCTACAGATGTTCTTATAAAACGTGGTGGACTTGTTAAATCTCTTTTACAGCGTGAAGTTAATTTGACATGAACTTATAGATTTGCTTTTGTTAACCTGGTCTTAAGCAAATATTTTAGCAATCCTCTGACTGGTGCTGATCCCTCACCCTGTGAGGTTAGATCAGGGCCTTGAACTTAATATGCCACTTCAATTCATTAAAACTTAAAGGGCCAGTTCGCCGATTTTCAACCTCAGTCCTATCATGCTATTATGGGGAGCTAACGCCATTACGGTAGGAAAAAAAATGCAATTTGGCTTTGTGCCTTTGGAGGACGCTACCTGCTTCTCCAATGGGCCCTGGAAAACCTCCGCCAGATGACGCGTTTTACGTAGTCTGACGGAGGTTTTCCAGGGCCCATTGGAGAAGCCAGGAAGCTTGCTACACTACACTTCCTCAATCCAGGACGCCCGCCTCCGATGTCTGCAGTGTTTAGTTGAAAAAAACCCACGTACCATATAATGTAATCATTTGTTCCGTGAGGTGCTTTGAAACGCTGCCTGCTCTCCTGTTGTCCCTCCCAGACATTCCGCATTTATAACTGAGTCATGTCTCGTTCAGAATACTCAGGTTTGAAATGTAGACTGCAGACCTGAAGATTTTTTTCGACGACCCACCACCTGCAGTGAAAACGGTAGTATTTCACTCCAGCGCCTCTCGCTGGGCCGTTCCTGTCAGAGGAAGGGCCGCAGTGCACGCCAGCTTTGACTGACAGTGGCTTTTTCCAGGGGCGAATTGCTCCTTTAAGTCCACAACTGCTCAAATGTAAACCTCCATCAGTCGAGCTGTAAGGTTTAATATTCAAATTGTATTTTTTTGTTCAAGGTTTTAAAATTTGAAACTTTTTTCAAGTCTATGCTGTAAAAGAAAAATGACACTGCTGCTACCTTCATGTGATTAATCACTCATAAAAATAACACCAACAGGTATGAGACTCCACACTGTTAATGCTGCACCCTGAGGACACAGTATGACAGAGAATTTTCCATTGTCTTAATCTGCTTCAATTTGTCCTAGTCATGCCTGAGAACCGCCCACGTTACGTGATTGACAGGCCGGCTTATAACCTCCCAGACTTTGACAGAGAGTTTGACAAGAAGAGTCAACAATTCCCCGTCGGAGAGAAAGTGAAGAAACACTTCAGGTACAGAATCACAATGTCTCTCCCTCTCCGCACAGTCAACATGAAGTACATGTCTCCTATCACACGTTGTCTCCCTCTGACAAGCTTTGTGTTGCGATCAAACAGAGGAGGGCCCTGTAGCTACGACTCCATATGAAGTTCAGACATTGTTTATGGACTAACAACCAGACAACCTTCAAAGAGACTCTGTTGTTTGTTTCTGTCAGCTGCTCTGCGAAGAGGCTGAAGGGCTTCTTATTCAGACATCTGCCTGTGCTGAGCTGGCTCCCCAAGTACAAAGTGAGAGAGTGCCTGCTGAATGATGTCATCGGCGGGGTCAGCGGCGGCACCATTCAGGTTCCCCAAGGTCAGTCCAATCCCCTCTTTCTGATCCTTCTGTATTACATTCACTGACTGATGCTAGTTATATGTACTTTTCTATATGTTATCATGATTTAAGTTAAATGTTTCTGCTCTTTCCAGGCATGGCGTTCGCCCTCCTGGCAAACCTCCCTCCTGTCAACGGCCTCTATTCCTCTTTCTTCCCCCTCATCCCGTTGTTCTTCATGGGCACGGCTCCCCAGATGGTCCCGGGTAAATCAGAGTGATTTATCTGCATGTGATGACAGTGATAAGTTGCCGGAGCTGCCCTGAAAGAAAATAGATGTGACACACTTCTCTCTGTGCGTAGGTACGTTTGCTGTCATCAGCATGATGGTGGGAATGGTGACTATGAAGCTGGCCCCGGAGTCGGACTTCAGTCATTTTAACGCCACTCTAAATGCTACAGTAGTGGACAGAGACACGCTGGAGGAGGCTCGCCTGGGAATATCAGCCACTCTGGCCTGTCTAACAGCGATCATACAGGTACTTGCACCTCTAATATCTCTTTTTAGGAGATCGAAATTTAAAATAAATGTGAAAAGTGACACACTGAGATCCACTCATGTCCGTGCAGATTGGCCTCAGCTTCATGCAGTTTGGGTTCGTCGCCATCTATCTGTCAGAATCCTTCATCCGAGGCTTCATGACGGCTGCGTCAGTGAGCGTTCTCATCTCGGTGCTCAAATCAATCTTTGACATCAAGGTGCCACACTTCAGCGGTCCGCTGGCTATTATACACGTGAGTGACCCTTAACAAGCTACATAGAAAGGAAGAATAAATTGCTTATAGCATAGGTAACTTTAATTCTCTTCTTTCCATAGACTGTGATAGCTATATGTCGCAGCCTCCCCGACACCAACGTGGCCTCTTTCTTGTTCGCTCTGGTCAGCATCGTAGTCCTGGTTGTGGTGAAGGAGCTGTGTACACGCTACCGCCACAAGCTGCCCTTCCCCATACCCGTGGAGATCGTTGTTGTGAGTAGTTTATTATTTGTCATTTCTCTAAAAACACAAAAAGAGACTCATAATTAGCTGTGGCTCAGATTTCCTTTGATCTCTGTTCTTGTCTCATACAGGTGGTGGCGGCCACGGCCATCTCAGGCCTTTTGCATCTTCCTGAGACCTACAACATCGACATCGTGGGACAGATTCCCTTGGGGTAAAGCATGTGTTGTGTAACCGGGGGAATCTGTGCATCTCTTTATGGTTGACCACCAACAATTCTTACCTCCAGTACCTCCATGTTAGTTCTACTGCTCTCTCCAGCTCCTGCACAAATAAAAGAAATATACAAAACTTGAATTTGCTGAGTCTGCCGTAACTTAAGGCTAGCAGCTAAGTCACTTGATGACATTGTATTTCAGTGACAGTTCGTAGAAATCCATATTTAGACAGATTTGAAGAGATTTGTGGAGAGCTAAAGATATATACAAAAGGGGAGAGGGGAAATTAAAGTGGAGAGTCTCTGCACTTTAACGCACATACATACTGTAGTTTGGATGTCTTCTTAGTCAAATGTAAACTATAACCAGGAAGATTTTGTGTTATTATAACGAGACAACTGGACATACAAGTACATACAGACTGTTGAAGTGGTTATCTCGGAAGATTGTCTTTGGCGCCACCTATGGCGATAAACTGTAATTGCGGGAGCACACTTCCCAGATATCCAGACAGTGTTGCGTGTGTGACGTCCACGGTTGGCTCCGGTTGTAACTCTTGATTTTCCTCGCTGACGGTCGCTTTTCTTTTCAGACTGTTTGCTTCATCTGAGCGTCGAGTTTGTTTCTTTTTCTTTGTATTTTCACTTATTGTTGAAGTTGTATCTGTAGTCATCCATCTTTTCTGTGTTTGTTCAGCCATAGTAGATTACTGTTTACTCGCAGCACTTGCAGAGAGCGGAAAAGCAGCCGCATCAAAATTACTTTTTACCACACATTTTCTACCTTTCCATTGACATGTATCTCTTTGTCTCTTTTTTCTAGATTCCCAACCCCGGTCCTACCAACAGTGAGTCAGTGGGAAGACATGTTGGGCACGGCTTTCTCCCTGGCTATCGTTGGGTACGTCATCCACCTGGCTGTGGCCCGGACACTGGCAGCAAAGCATGGCTACGATGTGGATACCAACCAGGTAGAAAACTACACATCAGTAACACCTGTTTGAGACGTGGATTTTATTCCTTTTACTTATACCACACGAATGATTGTACAGGAAATGTTGGCTCTTGGCTGCAGCAACTTCCTCGGCTCCTTCTTTAAGATCCACGTGATCAGCTGTGCATTGACTGTAACCATGGCGGTGGACAGCGCTGGTGGATCATCACAGGTGAGTGCTATGCTACGTATATTAGAGTTCAGGTGTTTAATATAAAGGATATGGACTATACGAGTCGATGAAATCCCACACTGCCTCTCTGTGTCTGCCCTCTCACAGTTCGCCAGTGTCACCGTGATGATGGTCGTACTGCTTACAATGCTTGTATTGGGGGTCTACCTGAGACCACTTCCAAAAGTAGGTGGAAAAATTTAACAAAATAATATCACAAAATTACAGTAGAGGTTAAAGAAATATCTGTGCATGATTAGTTACCTTTACAATCGTTGTTCCTTCAGTCGGTGCTTGGAGCCTTGATCGCAGTCAACCTGAAGAACACGCTGCTACAGCTCTCTGATCCATATTACTTATGGAAGAAGAGCAAACTGGACTGCGTAAGCCTCGGATGCAATATTTCAAACCGTTTTAAAGTCCTTTTTCTCGTATTTATTTTAACATGTTGCTCTTTTGTTTGCAGTGTGTGTGGGTTGTGACATTTTTGGCCACGTTCTTGCTTGGCTTGCCGTATGGAATTGCTATCGGAGTGGGCTTCTCCATCCTGGTGGTAATATTCAGGACGCAGTTGTGAGTAAACTCCATGGAAGACAATGAGTATAAAGTGTATTTTAATGTGTATTTAACTTTTTAAATATGTGTTCCTTGCAGTCGTAATGGTTCGGCGTTGGTTCAGATTACAGCAACAGATATCTACAAAAACCCGAAGATGTACAGCGAGGTTTGAAAACTTTTTCTTACGCATAACTTTTGTTGCACGTGATGTCAGGAGACTTATGTCTTCATTTTACCTTCACAGGTCAGGTCAATAACAGGCGTGAAAATACTGAACTACTGCTCTCCATTATATTTTGCAAATGCGGAAATATTTCGCCAGAGGGTCATCAAAAAGGTAAAGTGAAAGATCTGTAACTTCAACCAACTATGAGGAACTTTTCTGCTAATAAAACAGGTTCTAAATGACCTACAAAAGCAAACCAGACTATCAGCTCCTTTTCTGGATAGTCCCTGAAAGATCAGAAGTTTACATTTTCCCCGGAAAGGTTTCATAGTGTGTAGCATGTTAGCCAATTAAAGGGAAGTAGAAGGAGATTTTTCTTTAAGAACACTGAATGAGACGTATAGCTTTGTCCACAGGGGCTGCAATAAAAGTAACTCATAGCTGTTTTCATTTTAACCGGGTTTGATTGAATGTGTTCATGTAGTGTTTGGGTGTTCGTTTATAGACCGGGCTGGACCCTAACAAACTCATCCTGGCCAGGCGGAAGTTGTTGGAGAAAGAACAGAAGAAAAAAGCAAAACAGGAGAAGAAGGACAAAAAGGCAAGAAAGAAGAATCCCGGCTCTTCGGTTAACACGGCCGTTCAGGTGGGATCATATGACACATTACACTCACATATATTACCTCATCACTTATAACCTGACAAAAAACCTGTCTTGGGTCACAATTCAATTACCAAAAGATTGTCTGAAGTACAACCTTTGACCTCTTCTGTACACCTTTCTCTATATATTTTCTGTAGACCATATCTCAGCTTGAACTGCAAAAGGACTCTGATATTAAACAAGATGGAGGTGCCAACAAACTTGAACCGTCCCAGGGCTTTGTCAACTTTGGCTTCAGTGACGTCGAGTCGGGCAAGAAGGTGCCCGACGAAGAGTTGCCCTTCCACACCCTCATCCTCGACTTGGCAGGGGTCTGCTTCATTGACCTGATGGGCATCAAAGTCTTGATGAAGGTTAAACGCTTGTAGTATTTACTCTTAAAGAAAATGGTTCTATGACACCCCTAAAAGGTTAAACAAGACCCGTTTTGCTGCTTGCATGAAAATGTTTTTAGATTTCAGAACAAAAGTTTTCGTTTGATTGAATTACGACAAAAACTTAACAATAAATATAATATAATAATGCACAGCATGTTATAAATTTGAGGGATGTTACACACACAACCACAGTAAAATGATGCATCACCAACATGGCGAGCAGCACCACTGGCTTACTGGCTACACGGCTAATGTTAGCTAGCTCATTAGCTTACTGAAATCAAATTATTTTATAAGGATGAAGATTTGTGGAGCAGTTATACATTACTATACTTATCATATAGAGCAGACTGACAAACCTAGTTAATTTAAATTGCATTAACTTTACAGGGAGGTTTCAGTTGACGGTTATAGTTAGCTAAAATCAACAAGCTAACGTTAGCCTACTCGCTCTTAGTTCTACTCTTAGTTAATTTTCACAAGCAAAATCTGAGCTAGTTTCAACGGCAAGACGTTTCAATTCATGCTTAAAAAGAAAACAGAAGCAGTGACAGAGACATGGCCAAATTAAATATAAAAGACGTGTAAATAAAAAATAACTGGATTAGGCTAATAAGGTTAGCAAAGACGCCTTGTAACATTGCTATGGCTCTCCTCTCCAGTAGCCTGTAAGTCACACAAGGGTTCTTTAACTCTAGCTTTCCTTTCTAAACCTTTTTTTAAATAACTTTCAGCAGTGTGGGTGTATACAGTCATACTTATTGTCTTTTTCTTCTCTTCCAACACAGATGAACTCAAGCTACTCGATGCTGGGCATCAGACTATACCTGGCAAATATTCAAGGTAAATCATTTCACACTGGTTGGCTCTACTGAAAGGTTGTCATGGAACAGAGATCTAGTCATTCATTCAACATTAAGTCTTTAAAGGACACTGGTAAAAAAAGAGTATAACTGCAAGTCAGAGATGACATTTCTAAATGTTTGCCACATGGTGCACGGGCTTTACGTTTCCACATCGTTTCTGCTAACCATTAAGCATCAAACTGGTGTTCTTCTGTTGCCAAATACAGGCCAGTTGTGTTTTCGTTTTATTCTCTTGCACAACACATAAATACCAAGATGAAATCACTTGTTCCACTGTGCTCCACTCCTTGTGTTTTATTTATTTCTTTTGGCCTGCAGCTCAGGTGTACGAGGAACTGAAGGCTGGAGGAGCGTTTGATGACAGAAATATTGCCTACAGTAATCTCTTCCTTTCTGTCCATGATGCCATTCTGTTTGCTCAACAACACTCTGAAGTCTCCCCGGAGGTATGATACAGTCCTATCATCTTATAAATACATCACATACAAACACAGGCTGTTTGAAGGTGCTAAGGTCAGGGATATCAAGAGGGATTAAGAAGAGGTGAAAAGCAAGATTGTTGGTCCAAGTAACACATTCCTCTGTTAGCTCACCTCATCTGGTTCAACAAGGGATACCAGAAAGGCCACCAGGGACTACAGGTGATGTGACACACAAGTCCTTCAACAAAGTTATGAGTTTTGGCACCTTTTCAAAACTGGTGGATATAAAGAAATTAAACTTAAATGTAGATGTGGTGGAAGAGCCGAAATGCATCATTCCTGTATGTAAAGTGGGTGTAACATCCAGGTTAAAACAGGGAAGTCAATGCAGATGTGCCAAAAACCTGCACTCTTTCTAATATGTCCATGGAAAAATGTTCCTTCACTCACTTGATTTATTACCTTGTTAAATATTTTCTCAATGAGCTCATGGTGTCAGTCACAGTTTTCTTCAGTACAACAATAGCATATTTTGGCTGTGTGTGATGATTGAGTAAAACAGACAATACAGCATTGTATGCTCTCGGGTGTGGTTAATCTGTGATTGAAACCACAACTCCACAACTCAGTGGGAGAGGTCATGATGGTGACGACTAAGCTTCCATAAAACGGCTACCAGAGTGCAATTTCATTCCGCATATTTACGTGTTTTCTTTCAAAACAGGAAGCCAGGGAGAGACTTGTTGTAAATATGGACTGGCTTTTACAGCAGCCAATAGTGCTGATTAATAATAATAATAATAATAATAATAATATTAAAGTTTCTTCATGTCGCACTGTTCTTAACAAGGTTACAAAGTGCTTCACAAAAAATACAGAAAGATGAAAGGACAGCCTGCGTCCACTAAGGGCGTTTTTTGCTCTGGCAGCGCCCACAACCTCAGTTTCGGAGGGCTTCTCATCTGCGCTTACTGTTGCTAGGTTACGAAAGTTGTCTGGTGGCACTTCCGCTTCCCTCGGTAGTGATCATTAAGTCTGTTTAAAATCGCTCTGTATGCTTCATATTCGCTTTTACTAACAAAGAAAACATAAAAACGATGGAAAGGAATCGTGACCTGGCATTAGCAGCAGACTAACAAAGCTGATATCTGAAGTCCCGCCCCTTCTTTATTTTGATTGGTTGGTGAGGGAGAAGTGACATTGACGAGCTCACTCGTGTTCCAAAAGTTGAACTATTTTCAAATGAGAGCGCTGTGAGCGCAGTGACAAAAAACAGCTGACGCCGATGCCGTTTTTGCACCGAGGACACTGCATTGGTTAGTGGACACAGAATTCATGAAAACCTTCCTGTAGAAGAAAGTTTTCAGAGAGGATTTAAAAGAAGCTAAAGTTGTGGCCTGTATTGAGAGCTTCAGCAGAGAGTCTGGGGGCTCTGACTGCAAAGACCCGGTCACCTTTGGCTACCAGTTGAGATTTAGGAACAACCAACAGAGCTTTATCCGCTGATCTAAAAGAATATTTGAACACAAATGGAAGTGAGGACCTGTAACTGCTAGCTAGCTCGTAGGTTCTATGGGTCATGTGGGAGGGACATTAACAAACATTGGCTGCTTTCCCACTCGTCAAAAAAACTATTTACACCCGCTAACCCACGACTTTTGTGCTTAGTGGGAAAGGTTACAATCGGCATTCAGACCCGGGTCAAATGACTCTGCAGTAGACCTGGGTAATTATCGCTTCAGCTCGGCAATGATGGGAACACAACACCTGTGTTGACACACTAATCTCCGCCCCCTTTCTGGCACGATGTTATGCTGGTCGGTAACTTCTGCGACTCCTCGTCATCTCAGCTACAAATTCTGCCCGTCTCCGTCCGAGCAGCGCTCGAACATCATTCCAAATTTATCAGTGCAGAGTTTAATAAATAGACCACGTAACATCTTCACTACTTACTTACTTTCTGGCGCATTTGTGACGTCAGACGGTTACACAGCAGAAATGAGGCCGAAAGGAGGATACTTCACTGGCAATGGGAAAAGAGACAATCGGTTTTTATTAGCAAGTCTTCACGAGTCTGAAAAACCCACGTCAGCATGCTAATTTTTGGTGGTAGAAAGTGATTCATGAGTCATCAAAATGTTGGTATTTTTATCACGAAATGTCAGACTCAAATAAACCTAAATATTCTCTTTATTTGCTGCAGGCAGAGAAAGAAAGAGAGGAACTTGCCCTCTACGTTAATGAGGAGATGGATCTGGAGCAGGTATGTACAAAGTTTCACATGTAAGCTTTTTAAAAATGACAATACTGCCTACTTTCTTTTACTCACCATGAAGCCAGTATGTGATATCTAAGTGTAGTTTTTCTTTTACAGGAAATGTTTTGAGCACTGATCACTGCAGGGAAGATGTGCAGAGGAAACATGCAGAAGATACGAACAATAATCCTCAATGTTACTGTTATTTGTGGCAATCTACGTCAGCAAAATGTATTCTGTGCTTTATCTTGTATCTTTTTACTAAATATACTTATTAGCAATACTTGACACCGCTGGCAGGGGGTGTTACATACCCGCACCTGAGACCCCCCGATAACAAGTGAGGGCAGAGCAGAACAGGAGAACTCTGAGGCTCAGTTCGCCCACCCCTCACAGTCACCGTGGAGTGAACCTGCTGACTGCGCACCCATACAGAAGAAGTGGTGTTGTAATTAAAGGAGGGTGTGTACAGCCACAGCTGTGAGGTTTAGCCAGCTGAGCAGTCTGGTTAAATCTCCGAGGAGGACACTGAGAAACGCAAGCGAAAGGAGGAAAAGGACCATCAGCAGTTTCTTTACTTGTAAACTCTATTAAGTCTCTTTCTTTTTCCATCAGGAGGAAATCAGCTGAAACAACCAAAACAATGCTTCTTATTGTTGCCGGCTGCCAAAGTAGTGACACTAACAAAGAGAAATATGTAGGCCAAACATGTGTTTGTGTAGCAGGTGTCTAAAGGTGCCTGCGGTGTGTGGCTTGACGGGCTGACAGCAGTGTTGGTATGCTTGTGATGCATGAGTGGATTCATTAAGCTATTAAGAAATCATCCTGAGGTATTCTGGCACACATCTGCTCCTCTGCTCTTCCTTCCGTCTTCTCTCTGCAGCAAATTGGCACCACAAGTGATTACAAGGTTTCTATGGCCATCAGCTTTAATTTGGAGCTCTGGGAAAGTCTCTCATCACTTAATGTGCGTGTGTGTGTTTCATTTCATCACCTGCAGCTCATCACTCTCATTCTTTGTTCCTCTTTATTGTTCTCAGTGTCTGTGGAAGCACTGTTACTGAGCATGACTTAATTAAGTTGAAATCTAAAAGACTCAGTTAGTTCATCATTCGTCCCGCCTTTCCTGTCTTTAAATGTTTGAATGAAAAGTTTGTTCTTTTATGTGTTTTAAATTAAAGGCATTTTGAGGACTACATGTGATGGGAATGATCGTTTGCTACCCTGGGGCAAGTTAGCATATTCTTTTTAGAGTGGTACTTATTATTGTTTGCTTCTTTACATTTTGTAAAATATTTTGTTTGCTGTTTTGAAAGAAATGATCTTAAACCACTGTAACCAGAAACATCCTTTGTGGCATTTGACTGCATTAGCTTTAAGCTAAATCTGGTAACATAAATGTATTTTGTGTTGTCCCTGTACAATAAACAATAAATAAAATTAATAAGCTTCATTCTCTTTTTTCTCATATTTTCAGGCCTAGTTAAGATAAGAAAAGATAAGATCGTTTTTTATTGATTCACAGAGGGGGAATTCAGTTGTTGCAACAGCACAAAGACAAGTAGCAACAAGCAAATACAAATAGAAATAAGAATAGATAACAAATAAAATAAGTGGTATATAACTGGGAGCCTATACAAAAGGGACACAAGTGACAGATTTATACATAAATACAAGCTATGTCCAAATAGCTTGGGGGGCTGGACACACT
Organism: Semicossyphus pulcher; assembly: GCF_022749685.1. Classification (NCBI taxonomy): domain Eukaryota; kingdom Metazoa; phylum Chordata; class Actinopteri; order Labriformes; family Labridae; genus Semicossyphus; species Semicossyphus pulcher. Next base: position 26,450,885 of record NW_027211637.1, read on the forward strand.
TATTCTAAGCAGGTGTTGAGTTTGGAGAGTGTAAACTCACTGAAGCAGGGCTGGAAATGATCTATGTAACTCTTGTAACAAAGTGCTTTCTTATTTAATAGGCCTGTATATTTACCACAACCATTGTACTTAGTAACATTATAAGTCGCTGAAAGTCATGATGATGCACTTCCTCTTATAACCGATTTAACGCACCACCCGGCGGGCACCCCAAGTAACCCAAATCAAACACACCCCCAGAATTGCGTGATTAACAGGTGTACGCTGGGACTTGCTAACATGCTAATGCTAAAATGTCGACGGTGGATACTCCAGGTGACTTCTGCTTCCAGGTAAGTAAAGCCATACTTGTGACTCACTTTGCTTCCGTGTGTGTGTGTGTGTGTGTGTGGATGCTGTGGCTGCTGTTACTGTGGAGTATTTTCTCTGGCTGTTTAACTGATGTGGTTTAATATTGCCTGTTGCACCCACCGCGACTGTCTGTTTATGTTGGTCATCACTGAGCAAGATGTTTATAATTAGTCAGTTGTATGCACCTGCAGGCTCCATAAACAGGCTATAAATGGGATTGATGTTTAGTAAGGACATTAAGGGGTCATGTGGCTGATCTAGTTTGAACGTTGATTTTTAAGTCAATTAATTTTTGTGGTTTTACGTGTTTTAGTTGAAGTCTCATATTAGCACGTAGATCATCGTTTAACCCCCTCTAGTAGCCTACATTTTAACTGACCGAATATTTACTTTCATATAAGTATTATTTTTTTTAATGAAAATGCTTCTACCAATGCTAAATGTATTAAAGTAACAGTACCTGTAAAAACACATTATCTTTTAAAGCTGCTGTAGGCTATATCTAAACTCCAAAATACAGGATTAGCCTGTAAGGGCTGTGGCTGCAAAAACAGTAACACATTTCAGGTGTCAGAAGGAAAAAAGATGTAATACAAATGTCTTAATCTGGTAAACCTTGTAGCTTTGTCCTCCTGAATTGGCAGAAAGATATTTGACTCCTGTCATTTCCTTGTAGTGCTAAATGGTGGAGTGTGTTGATTTACTTGCCTATCATTCAAATATTTACCAGACACTTTTTAAATATAGGTCATACTATAATGGAATTAGGGCACATGCTGTTCTCTCCATTCATTCTTTACTGCAGTGCTTTGTTTCCCAGATATCCAGACAGTGCTGCATGTGTGACGTCCACGGTTGGCTCCGGTTGTAACTCTTGATTTTCCTGGCTGACGGTCGCTTTCCTTTTCAGACTGTTTGCTTCATCTGTGCGTCGAGTTTGTTTCTTTTTCTTTGGATTTTCACTTATTGTTGAAGTTGTATCTGTAGTCGTCCATCTTTTCTTTGTTTGTTCAGCCATAGTAGATTACTGTTTACTCGCAACACTTGCAGAGAGCCGAAACACAGCCGCTTAGCTCCGCCTACCCTCTCTGGCAGACCGACCACTGCTGGCTGATGGAAAACGCGTCACTAACTGGGCGCCGCTTGTGACTCTTGCGCCACAGACACCCAGTCTGTAATACTGCAAATGCAAAGGCTTTCATCAGTGGGCCATAGGCTCAATCACCATTGTGTTACCTCATTCGGCGATAGATAAAGACTTAACAGACATTTATTTAAATGAAAATCTAAGAGATTATCACTTTAACAGCTGTAATTTAACCCCTTTGTTACTGCTCAGACTGTTTACCTCTCCTTGCTCTCATTACACCCAGATTTATTGTACGTTGCTTTTATTACCTAATCTTTGGCCTATTTTGCTCTTTAACTTGACCCTTGATATTGTTACATATAATTAACTCTTGTCAGTAACTCTATAAGTAGAAAGCAAACAGTCTCCTTTCTGGAGGTCAAATGATGATTAAAATAAATCATGAAATGCTTCTAACTTAATCCCTTCTCGAACACGATGCTGTTTGAAAGGACTACCTTCTCAATCCCTGTAATTACAAGTTCACATAAAAATTAATTTTACACCCCCTGCACATTCATCCACCATGATGGTTTAATTAACAAGGTCCCTTTTAGAAATTTGCGACGGGGAAAGATTTATGTATTAAATTTGTTTACACGCCCAGTGGTTTCATACTGTTGAGACTAATTGCACGGTGTCAGAGGGCATCTCCTCGCTGAGTCATGGGACCTTGTCATTTAGCACTCGCCTGCCTTTTATAAGGAGCCGTCCCTGAGAGAATACTCAGCTCTGACATTTTTCAGAATCAAGATTTAATTTGGAGCAAGTCGGGGAAACCAAGACTTGAGGACGACAGCGCGTCCAAAACCACTCCTGGAAATTTAAATAAAGGCTCTTTGACATTGATGAAGCGACAGCAGTTGGTGCTTTGCATTTTATAGCCCTACGCGCACCATGTATTGTGCTTCATTAACAAACCGCTTCACAGCCGGGGGAATCATAAATCTTGATTGCGCCGTGTCAGCAAATCGTCTTCGGACGGGGTTTGTTTACAAAGTTGCAGAGGGCGAATCTGACCACTGATAGCTGCTATTAATTAACGTCGCATATTGTCTCATTCCAGTTAGTCCTACAGCAATTAAACGCACCAACAATGGAACAGTCTCTGGTAATTAATTATGGCATAAAATTATTGAGTCTGCGTCTCTGACTGGAGGATTGTTAATTATTTATAGTTGAATTAAGTCACAACCCCGTGTCTGATGGAAATACTGCTCAACCTGCACGCTGTTGCTTTTCTGTAACAACTTATAGGTGTAATAAGTTCTTTCATTTCACGCTACCATTATTGCATTGAAATTAATCAGTTTGTTAATTATTTGAAAGGGTTCTGACCTTTCTGGAATGACAGAGTGTGAGCAGAGTTTGAAAGTGAGGCTGTGACGAAGTTGTCTGTCGTACTTTTTTCACGAAGGGAAGGAAGAATGAATTTAGATTTAATAAACAGTAAAGCTGCTGGAAGAAGATAACAAATTTGACCTTCCGTCTGCACATACATGCCGTAAAGACAAAGATTGATTTGCAGCCATTGTGTTTGACAGATATGCAAATGAGCGTCATCACTGAGCTCTTTCCCTTTTTTTTAATCATCCCATCAACTCATTAAACAGAGCGGCAGGTACTGTTTGCTCTCCTGTCTTCTTATTAGATGAAAAGCGCAGCGTGATGACTGCAGATAGCAGCTCCTCGCTGAGCCGTTCAGTATCAGCGGGGAAATTAGACAAGACAATGCAAAACAACGCAGTGTGGTGCAACGCTGAGGGAACTCATTAGAACACTACAGCATGGGAGGAAGCCGCGTGACGCTCTGCAACATGTCATCGGGGGTGTTGTGAGTGTTATTACACAATCATAATTTGATAGCTGGTGCACAATTACTTCATTAATTTTGAGAAGCTTTGCAAGATAAACTCAGGGGCCAAAAGAGGCATAAATGGGGGAAATATTTAAAGCAGTCTGATGAGTCAGAGCTTCTGATTTCAGCTTGTTGTGTTTTGATTCTTGATTTCAGGAGGGAGTACACCAGTCTGCATAAGTACATGGACAGTAGGGGCAGTAGTATGTGGTTGGAATAGACCTTTAAAATGTATGTACTTAGATAGAAAGCTGTATTAGGGTGGAATATTGCCGTAATGCTCTTTTACAGTCATCCAAGCACTAGGTGGCGCTGTGACAAAAACTGCGGTCCTAGAGAAGCAGTCTTTAAACTGCAGCCTCCTCTACTGTAGGGCCATATCTCCACCCTAAAGCCTGAACACAGACATACTGGAATCTTCAAACTTTACTGAATTCTGTTTCATGATACAAACATTTGTTTACATGCAGTGGGGGGCTGGACAGTGAAGTTCTTCACGTCACTAAGAGCCCAATAAACTCCCACAGGAAAATCTGGAAATGTGCCGACTCACGGAAAAGGGGGAAATATGGCGTTTAAAAGTCTGCATCAGAACCCACATGCACTTTATGGTTTGACAGTGGGACAGACATAAGCGCGCACACACTTAGTGGGAAAGTCTGTGAGTGTGGAGGTCGGGATAAGGCACCTGTCTCCACGCCCTCAGACTCACTTTGTCTTTCTCGTTCACGCTAAGTGTGTGAGTGTTTAGAGCTGGCCCAATGTCAATGTATCGAGTGCGTGAGGCCTCTGATGCCGACTTTTCAACGCAAAATAGGGCCTTTCTGCAGACTTTCCTGTGGGACTTACCCAGAGAACAAGAACAAGAAACCAAGTTCATTTCTCAGTGAGAACAGCTGGCTACTGGCTGCTGTGGGTGTTTATTTGTAGAGTTGTTTGTATTTGAATCCTCATCTGATTTACATTCATTACTTTAATGACTTTAGGTTTGGTTTAGTGCTAGATGTATGAATGTGTGAACACTGTAAACATAGACAAACACACGGGAGGTGTGGCTTTCTTTCATATTATTTAATGCTGATGCTTTTTTTCAGGCAGTGCATGATGTCATGATCGTGTGTCCCATTCCTTCTTTTTATATAATTTTGAGCCCTCATAGACTCAGGCCATGTCTACATGTACATGGGTATTATTTTTTACCTCCTTCGTTCCAAAAGAAATCCACACAAGCACGGTAATAAAAAAAATCCCTGTCCAAATGAAAACACAACACAACACAACAATATAGTAGACGAGTAACTGTACATATATGTGTTAACATGTAAAAAGTCCTGTTACGCATCACTGTTTTTGTCATGTCATTTTGAAAGGAGTGTTGCCTCATTAGTGACGTCACGAGCCAAAAACGGCGCTTACCCGAGTTTCTAAAAGTCTTCACCCTGGCTGGAGTTTAACAACAGATCAGTTTTCAGCGGTCAGGCTCTGTCCAATCACAAACGAGTGTTGTCCTTCCTTTTCTGTAATCTTAAATGTGTTTTGTGAGATCTAGTTGTGTTTGACCTTGGGGGCCACCGTACTTTAATCTATTTGTCAACATACACAATGACATGAGGGCAATACAGCTGAGACTATATGGTCAGATAGAACAACAACAACCGTGTATATGAACACATATCGTCGGGCTCACAGCTGGTCGCAGAGATGTCGGGCTTATGGAGGAGCGCCAAAAGAACCATCACTTCCACTTCAGTCGCATCTTAACACGTTGACATTCTTTATTAATGTCAGGCGTGAAGAATCGACCTGTCACGAGCGAGTCTGAGCTGACACTCGAATCAGACTTTGCAGACACTGAGCGGCCGTGTCTGAGTGTCACACAGAGCAGGCCGAGGTTATTAAACACACAAGCATTAGTGAAAGTGCCCCCCGCTTCAGCTGCACGATACATCGCGATCATTAACGTAAACATTTGCAAATTAGCTTCCCTGCTAGCTCGACATGAAAGCGCTCCATATGTTCCTCTGTGTAACGCTCATTAACCTGAGAGCAGACGTTAAGAGAAGAAGAAGGGATTTCAGGTTTTTGTTGTGATTCAGATCAGTTTGTTTTCCTCTCTCGTTGTCTGGTGTCCCGCGGGTGCACAGGAAACACGCCGGTCTGAAGCTCAGAGGAGAGATCTCCTGCTTTCATCTCAACACACTGAACAGCCGGGCGGCCATTATCCGACGCCTCTTTGCTGCGTTTGTTTACCTCTCCATCATGACTCACCTGTCATCAGGGGAATTCAGCTGCGGTGCTGATTTATTAACTCTTCAAATTAGAGCTAAATCAATTCATCTATCGACCACATTAAGACTGACACGCAGCCTCCAGCCTGGTCGTTAAACAGCAGATTATGATATCAAACATATGGACAGCAGGTGTTATAGAACATCAGGTTTGTTTAAACATGTATTGAGTTTTTTTGAGCCTTTATTGACAGAGAGAGGACAGTGGATAGTGTTAGAAACAGGGGAAGAGAGAGTGGGGATGACGCGGACAAAGGGCCGAGGGTGGGGGTCAAACCCATTTAACATGTCCAGGCCAGGGTCCCCGCGGCTCCTTGAAGTCTTTAAAGGTCTTAAATTAAAATCAGGGAAAATTAAGCTCAGGAATTCTCTTACATTAACTCTTAATCTGCTGAAGGTATAACATTTTTCAGATGATGTGCATAAGGCTGATGGGAAGTCTAACATTACTTTACAATCTGAGTTGTTTGACTGTAATGTCTCCACAAGCTTTACGTGTTTACGTTTTGTTCGCCGGTTACAAACAGTGATTGTGCTCGGATATAATCGAGCTAACATGGGGACACGCAGGTTTAGCAAAAAAAGGATGAAGGTAGAGACGTTTCGGAGGTGGTTGGCGCTCGCAAGAAACGACAACGCAAGGTGCAACTTATGCCGAAAGACATTCTCGTTAGGGACCACGGGGGTGAAAGCTGTTGAATCTCAGTGGGGCTTTAATTGTGTTTGTTAAAGTCTTTTAAATGCTTGATTTTAACGCTGCAGGCTTCTGAAGAATTTTCCTGTCATTGTAATATAATAGAAACAGACAAAACAGCGGTCTAACTTCCATCTACAGCTCTGCAAAAAATGAGACCACTCCAAATGTTCCTTAAATCAGCATCTCTCTCTGCATGTCATGGTCAGCCCAATCCAGATCTGAACCCCACTGAAAACCTCCTGAATGTGATCAAGAGGAAGATGGATGGTCACAAGCCATCGAACAAAGAGCGGCCTAACGTCACCATTATTCCAGATCTGAAAAATCTTTTCTTCTTAACCAGTCGTCATTTTCTGCTAAGAAAAGACCTCCATCCATCCATCATCTATACCGCTTATCCTGTTCAGAGTCGCGGGGGGCTGGAGCCTATCCCGGCTGTCATTGGGCGAAAGGCGGGGTACACCCTGGACTGGTCGCCAGTCAATCACAGGGCTGACACATAGAGACGGACAACCTTTCGCACACCTATGGGCAATTAAGAGTCACCAATGCACCTAACGAGCATGTCTTTGGAATGTGGGAGGAAGCCGGAGACCCCGGAGAGAACCCACGCATGCACGAGGAGAACATGCAAATTCCACACAGAAAGGCCAACTTCGTCCCATCCGGGGTTTGAACCTTCTAACTGTGAGGCAACAGCGCTAACCACTGCACCACCGTGCAGCCCCCAAATAAAAGAGCTAAATGAGAATATTTTATTTGGAAGGAGGAGAAATGTTGTTTACATTACAACGAACATTTTATACAAACCTATAAACTCAATTGTGGCTGCCAAAGAGCTCAGGAGAAACACTGAGTTTAAAGTGGAACGGCTTAATTCAGGGGTTTCACTTCTTTTCATGATCAGGCGTGTTAGTTTTGGAGAGGAGGGACCTCTGAGGATAATTCGGCTTTCAGTAAAAACACTTGTGAACTATAAGCACTGAAGGGACATCCTGTGGCTCTGATGCTCCTGCGTTGCTCTTGCGTTGCTCTGCGTACACAGATGCAGCTCAGAAACCAAAGTACAGATATTTGACTGGCAAGATGTGATTTTTACCACAGCTGGACTCATCTGTTTTTGGCATTGAAAGTGTGTTTAAAGCTGCTCATAAGTCATGAAAGAACCATTCTCAACTGTAGTCTGATTTGAGTCTTGATCTTGAGCTGTAATGACGGGCAGTGACCACAGGATGGCACTGTGGCTTTATCTGTGAACCCCGCGGAGCAGCTCTTGTCTGATCAGCAGTAAAAAAAACTTTGAAGAAGTCTCAGATTCCCCGAAGGAGACCATGAAAGACAAAGTTGTGAGAGCCGGAGCCGAGGCGATTAAAGAGAAAGTGTGACTGTAAAAGAGCTGGAGTTGTGATCTCGTTTCCCTGTGATCCATATATATTGAGCAAAGGGAGAGTGATGGCTGAGCGGGGACTGCTGCACCTCCGTGGACCTGCAGATGAATGAAGATGCAAATGGAGGGAGGAGGAAGTTAAAGCCTTTAGTGACACTAAGCACACCCCAGAGGCCCGAGCAGCCGAACACTCAGCCTCAGCACATCAAGGACTCAGCCCCTCTGTCTGAGCCTCCCCCTGGCACGCATCACATCCCGTCCATCTACATTTCCATCCAGACAAACACTCGACTCCGTATGCCGCGCCGCGCCGATGACAAGAGACAGATGTGCCCTCCTCGGAGAATCCACTTTGATAAGCTGCTGCTCCACAAACTATTAAATAACCCGAAGAAACCGGCAGAATAAAAACCTGAAAAGGACCTACTTTACATGAGAATGGATATGCCTGGAAACCGTACCCTCGCACGTTGGCTTCGCCTTGGCTGTAAATGTCAATTTCATGTCAGATCCTTTCTCTATTCAAGCATGACGCCTGTGATTGCTTCATCCCTTTGCATGAGAATGGCTTGAAATGAACGTTGGCCCTTTTTCTGGTGCTCATTTACAGAGAACAGTGAATGCATCGTAAAAGGCCGGCGTGCAGACAATCCCATGATCAGGTCCTACTTATAGGAAATGAAATTGTGCAGTGTGCTGTGTACTTTTAAAGTTCTGCGCGTCATGCTCGAGGTGTTTATCGTTCTCTTTAACCACTAAGAGCAGCTTGCAGGTGGGACCTTGGCTATGCTAAGCAGTGTCACAGCCATGATGCAGGCCCCATGTGGCACGCTGTTTCTGTGAGTCACTCAGGCATACAGTACTCCGGCTTTCCTCTTCACTGCTTACAGAAACACAGGTGAGCCCACAGCAGGTGAACCTGTCACAGTCAGCACCTGCAGGATCCCAACAGCCAGCAGGGGAAAACTGAAGGACAGAGGAAGTTTTGTTGGGAAGAGTTCTGTGAGCCACCTGGGAAGTGATGAAGGTGAAACACAGTGTCGTCCTAAAGACACACGGAGGGACTGACAAACTGTTACAGAACGTCTCTGCATGGGCTGCCCCGGACTGACTGTTACACACAAAGCTGTGGCCATTTGTTTGTTTTCTTTCTGCTTCAGCTCCAAACTCCTAAATCAGGTGGAATTACTTTAGCTGGAACATGCAGATTTAACAGTTTTAAAGAACTTAAGTTTTCAAGAACGACGCTTGCACGTTGGATGTGAAATATTTCTAGCTGACAACTTTCTTAGTCACCTAGGTCACCTCCATTTTTCCAATGAAGGATTTTAGTAAGACAGAGCGCTAAAGCTAAAGTTAGGAGCACCTCCAAAAAATCTTTAACGTGAAACTGCTTATTTTTTCCAGTTTTTATTCCCAAATCTGTTTGTTTAAGGGAGGTGAGACCTTTGAAGATAATTCGGCTTTCAGTAAAACCTTTGTAAACACATGACCACAAAAAGGATCCTAATCTAAAATCAAGTTGAGCCACCAGAAATACCCGAAGAGCTCAGGAGAAGTTAAACTGCTTAAAGATATAAATCTGTTAAGTCACTATCTATCGCCGAACGAGGTTACACAATGGTGATTGAGCCGATGGCCCACTGATGAAAGCCTTTGCATTTGCAGTATTATGGACCAGCGCCCAGTTAGTGATGCTTTCTCCATCAGCCAGCAGTGGTTGGTCTGTCAGAGAGGGTAGGAGGAGCTAAGCAGCTGCTTTTCTGGTCTCTGCAAGTGTTGCGAGTAAACAGTAATCTACTATGGCTGAACAAACAAAGAAAAGATGGATGACTACAGATACAACTTCAACAATAAGTGAAAGTCCAAAGAACAAGAAACAAACTCGACGCTCAGATGAAGCAAACAGTCTAAAAAGGAAAGCGACCGTCAGCGAGGAAAATCAATAGTTACAACCGGAGCCAACCGTGGACGTCACACATGCAGCACTGTGTGGATATCTGGGAAGTGTGCTCCCGCAATTGTTTATCACCATAGGTGGCGCCAAAGAGAACGAAACTGAGATTTTCAAGATTACAACTTCAAGAGCTAAGTTTGTAAAGATTCGTTAAATTCAAATCAAGAAGTGTGCATTGTTTTATACATTTGGCTGCAACGGTCTGGGGCCCCTAAGGGATGCTTGAGGAGGTTCCAGGGGGTCCCCAGCAATTTATTTTCACTATAACTCAAAACTATTGTCATGAGTTCGAACACATATCCTATCAAATGGGGTTCTGTGGTCAAACCTTTGTCAGTTATAGGTCCTGTAAATGAAAAACCCTAAGAGCCTCGGCCTGAGACTTTTACATTAAGACAGTTCTAATCCAAAAGGAGCCTTAAGAATAATACAGAAGAAGAATGAGCAGCATTTTTTGGGTTATTTCTGTCATTAAAACTCTGATGCCCTTTTGGCCTCTCGGCGTTACTCGTGCAGTTCTGCTCGGCACTTTAATTTGTTTAAATGTTGATTTATTAACTAACTGTCTGTAATTGCTGCTTAGTGCCACTGTTAATCCAAGCTGTCTGCCTCCTGAAGCACATTAGGCCAGATTTGTATAATGAACCAATTAGTTCGGTTATGAAAAAGAAAGTGGGGATGTGGTTAGAAACGGGGAGCAAGGAGCTAGAAAGTAGTCCCGTGTTAGTGGGTGTTTTTTTGTTCGGTTATTATGAAGCATTCTCAACACAGTATATGAAAATAGCTTCTATTTTTATTCTAATTTTTTCTGAGTTAAAGCTTGCAGAAGTCAAAAAGTTCATCTGAATCCACCATTAGTTCTTGGTTTGGTCTCTGATGACGTTTCTTACATCGCTGCAGCATCTCAAATATGAAGTTATTTCAGCTCACGAGCGATCCTCCTTCACACGTTCATTTAAACATATCTGTGTTTCTGCTCCGGCTTCTGTCACCCGCCAGAAGCTGCCATCACAACTAAGAGCTCCATTGTCTGCTAGCGTTGTCACTGTTATTAGTCTTCTTGGATTGCCTGTGGAGGTATCGGCAGGCTCCGGGGGAAGCGGGCGCCAGGCTGGATAATTAGTTGTTCTTGGATGCCAGACGGGCACGTTGCCGTCACTTGGAGGGGAAATGGAAAGTGGCATCACTATCACAGTAACACCGGAACAACCTTTGGTGTGAGGGCCGGGGTCCAACGCATCTGTCGCACCACCAGTCATCTACCCACTGGCACGACAATAACACTTACCCGTCTCGATACACAGTGAGGATGATTACTTTATCTGAGAGCGAATTCTTCTCGCCATGTTTGTCATTATTAGTTTTGGTGTGCTGGAATCGACAGGTTCTGTCTCAGTCCTGCTGATCGTTGTGGACAAAATGGTTGGATGATTTTATCTTTTTAGATCTTCATTAACTTTTGAACTCGCAATAGAAATGGTCCGACAGTGCTTGTATTAGTATTTATGCTTATGATGCTCTCTAGAGTACTTTATCTTTAAAGCTCCCTCGCGCCTAACAAAGTAAAAGGTTTTTTAATACCGTAAAATCCCTAATATAAGACTTTGGGGGGTATTTGATAGGGAGAAAGGTTTTCTATAGGTATTAATAAAAACATGTATACAAGTTATTTCAACACTATTTTTATTCATTTGAAATGCAAACAAATTACAGCCTACCTTCTGTTTTCGCCATGTCGAGTTAATAATCCTGCTAGCTAACGGTGCAGTAGTTCAGCCTATGGTAACGTTGATTGTTGTAAAGGGTGGCGGCTGCACTGGCGATCATGCAGCACATGTCTGTGACGAAGCTTTAGCTAGATTAGAGCGTCCTCGTCTGGGTAAAATACCGTAACACAATAAAAATACCTCTCTGTGCATTTTATACTGGTATATCGGTCACACTGTTATTAGGACACCACCCACTTTTTAGATGAAAAATATATATATCTTAAAGAGCAGCTCCAGTCATGTTTTAAGACATATAAAATGATCTGCTTTAAATAATAAATCGTGTCGGATGTGTTTTTTTCTGCAAATTACGTCATCTCCTCCTTCTCCCTCATTAAAAATCTGCATCTGCATAGGCCCCGCCCACTATGCAAATTTCCAGCCGCCCCCTCCGTCGTGAAAACAAAACACGTCTCTGCCGTCGTTTAGTGGCAACTTGTTGAAACTTAGCTAGCTTGAAATGTAGTAATTAGCAGTAGTAACGTTAACGTTAGTAGTCAGCAGTGAGTTGGCAAAAATGACGATGACGGTTATAGCTGGCTCACGCAACGCTGAAGTGGTTGCCATAGGTTACATATAATGATATGCATAGCGTCACCCTGTCCATTAACAGGATTGGCTCCTTAGGTTTGTGACGTCTCAAACCTGCCAATCTGAAAACATGTTGTTCAGCCTGTCCTTGGTACGCTGCAGTTTAAAAGCAGACAGGCCCAGCCATGGAGACGACTGCTGATGTTGTCCCTGATGTCTTGCACATGAAGAACACCACATGAAGATGTTTACTAGGTTAAACACCAGATTTTCACTGGAGGGGGGCTTAACAAGTGCGTCTGATATACTGCAAATGTTTAAACATGAAAATATTTCTTGACACTCGAGAAGTTATTTTAACTTTGTACATTTTTAGTTATACTATTACAGAAATACTACAAAATATTTATAATATATTATAATACTATATTTTTTAAGCAGAAGGCATTTTACAGTTTTCTGTTCCCACATTGTAAGTTTTTACAGTGTCTTGTTTTTCAGTATCTTCAAATACCATCTCTTTTAAAATTGTACAATGTAAAGGTTATCTAAGTTCTGTAACTTATGCTCTAGCTACATTTTATTTATACAATCTCCCTCTGCAAGATTATGGCGCCTGCCTTCGACCCAATTTCACAACATTTTACAGCAAATGTAACACAACAAGGGCCATCAGCAGAAGTACAATGTGACTAAAGACTGGCTGCATAAAAATGCTCCTTCTAGTTATGTAGCTTTTAGTTCAAAGGTTAAAAGAGACCTGAAAACATAAAGGAACAAAAAGAGAGGACGAAAGCATCTTTATGTTTGTACGCACGCCATCGCGGCTTTACTTTAATGGTTTCCTCGACAACTTAAACCCCAAAGCTGCTCTCCTGTGCAGCCGCCGTCCTCCTGTGAGCTGACATATTCCAACATTTCATCCCCAACATTGAGCTTCCCGCTGGGGCTGCTGGGGACACTGGGCTCACAGCTCTTCTGGTTTCTACTGGAGATGTGGACGATGACGAGAAGTGTAGTGATGCCCACGAGCAGGGTACCGCCGAAGCCCAGCAGGAGGCCGAACAGGAGCGGAAAAGCTACATCTAAAGGCCCTTTCTGGTAAAGCGGCACAGGAGCTCGCTCCACAATCAGATCCAGGTCACGCCACGTCAGGTCCCTCACTAACACACACACACACAAACACAAGCACACATATAAACAGGAAAGACACTCTTACCATCTCAAAGGACTGAGGGAGCATCTTCGTCAAGTTTTAGCTTGAATAAAACACCCCGGAGAAAAGAAAAGAAAAAAACCGGACAGGTGATAATTACATTTTTGAATTTGGAGGTGTCCTGGGAAATACTCCTCATAGAGTGAGAGTGTTGATGTTGAGAAGTAATGAGTTGGAAGCATGCCCACGGCCACCAAATCTAATCCAGCATCTCATCTAAACACTTAATAGATTCCGGGCTCAGTGAAACATATCATTTGTCATTCAGACAGTCTCCAGAGGGAGAGTCTCCTCTTGACATCAATAGCCAGAGATATTTGGATATTTGGGGCTGAGATGTGACCACACATACTGAGACTTATTCTATTTTTAAAGCGTACCAGACTCCTGAGTCTTTCAAGTAGAGGTCATTGAATTTCATCAATCAATCCATTTTTATTTCTATAGCACGTAATCACGCACAATCTAATGAAACTTTACATACAGAGCAGGTTTATTCCAATGCTCTTTGACCCAACATTAATCTACCATGAATAAGCACTAAAGGAAAAACTTATTGAAACAGGCAGAAACTCATTGGTGAACAGCTATCTGCTGCGACCAGCTGGGCCCAGAAAGTGGGGGAGACGGAGAGAGAAAGATGGACAATGGAGTTCCAAACTATCCTAACGTCGAATGCTGCCTAAAATTCAGCCTCAGCCATGGGCAGTGCTATTCATTCATAGCCTGTGTTGACCGCTAAGACGAACTGAAATAAGACTGAATAAGTCTGGTCTACGGAGGATTTATGTCACCAGCAGTTCCCGCCCTGACCAGGGCATCACCAACGCCGCTTCTGTTGCGTAGCAACAGGTAGCTAGCGGGCTAACTAGCTATCATAAGTTACGCCTCAACTTAACCTATTATTTTAAAGATAATTTGTTTCATGGCTCCTTTCCTTATGTTAACAGTTGTATTGTTTGCTATTCGATTGAGTTGAAGCTTAAATCTTTTACATTTAAAAGTGGATTCCTCGGCCGAGTCCTCCATCTCGTTTGAATTGCCACGCAATAAATCTTGGGATACATGCCTTCGTGGCCCGGGAAAAAGAGCCTTCGAATTGGGACAGCCGTTGACGCGCCGCTGTGACACAATCAGCCTTCAAATACGCCCTTTGAAGGATGCAGCTCCTGACTTGGGACACAGCTAATAATCCATCCATCCAAAGGTTGGACTGGTTTCAAGTAAATTTTCATGTGACAGTATGGTTCCAGTGGAAATTGTTACACAGCTCAAAGGTTGGAAAATGTTAGTCTTTGTATTGTAAATGTAATCTTTTTTTTCCCACCAATAATATTTATGTTTTGTTTTTTTGGACTTGTATCGGAGGGGTATCAGAACTAGAGTTGTTCCAGTACCAGTACCAGTATACTAATATCAGTCTCCAATTCTGCACTAAATGCAGTGTTCGGTATTCGTGATTATGCTGACAAATGCACCAATCCAAGGCCATAACCATTAGCCCCCAACAATCAACTGGTTTGAGGCAACTTAACGGACAGCAGTAACGAACAACAACCGTGTGGTGCAAGCAGAGAGTATAATGTTGGTCAAACCTAGCAAAATGTCAGCAGTCAGTGTTTTTCCACATATATTATGTATATTTTTTGATCACACTGGTATCGGGGGGTTCTTCATATCAGCCAATACAAAATGTGGAGGTATTGGAATCATTATTTTATCACAACACCTCTACTTGTAAGCTGTAGGATGAAATACCTTACCCTTTCTCGTCCTGACCCTCTTGCCTTCCTGCTGTCCGTCCTTTGTGTCCGTTTGTACCGGCGGGACGTTTAAAGAGTTGACATATTTGTGGTAGTCTTCAACGAAGCGTTTCAGGCTCAAGACTTTGTCCTGGTTGATGTTCTTCCCCACCTCTGTAAAAACAGGAGCACAGAAACAGTTGGTAAGTGCTTCCCTGTCACTTCTAACACTAAGAACGTCTGTATTTTATCCCATGAAAGATGTAAATTTGAATGTAATTGTTGTTTTGGTGCCCTGAACATAATTAGTTCTGGCTGGAGAGCAGCGGCTGTCCTTCCGCTCACAGTACAAGACGCAAGTTTCTATGTATGAGTGCATCTTCTCAGAACTGCAATCAAGTGCACGATAATTGCAGCATTCTGCATCCACGCTCTCCTCTCTGCCCCCCTCCCTCCTTTATGTCTTATAACTCATGTCTTCCCATCCTCTCCTTGTCTTGTTTTTCCTCCGAAGCTGCTGATGAAAGGAACAGATGGTTTGTTCTGTGGCTTGTGTCAGCTCCGCCGAGTCCTCTGTCAGATCATTTACACCTCCTTCCATCCAACGCCACTCGGCTGTGGAGTTGTGCGCACGCTGGACGGCAACACATGCCAGAGACTGGCAGCGTGCAAAAATATGCCACTTGTGAAGTTCCAATTAAAAAGAATCTCAAAGTAATGAAGCAATTACGTGCTGTTGTTAGAGTCGTGAGGAGGCCTTCTTGACCGAAATAAACCCATTTTTGAAAATACACCGCCATGAACCCAAATGAGGCTTTGTTCCAATTTCCTTCTGTCAAGGGACATGCTGAGATGTCTCGACAACACTGTGCTGTACATAAAAAGTGAACTATTTAAACTTTCAGGCCATGTTAAAAGAAGTTATTCACAGCAGGCACATGTCCTTTGTCTCCATTTGCATCTCACCGATGGCGATGTCCGTCCTGCCGATGTGCTGCAGGGCGCGTGAAAGCCTGTCGTAGTAGGTCTGCTCTCCGTACCTCAGCAGCCAGTCTGTCAGGGCCGTCCGGCACTGCGCCTCGCTATCTAGTAAACACAAAACATATGGCCGTCAGACAGACAGGTCTCTGACAGTCCGCACGCTGCCAGAAAGTCCCCGAGCTGAGCTGGACGTGTGAGAAACAGACAGCTCTCAGGGTGGACTTCGCTGCTTGTCTTATAGCAGCTTACAGCACTTAAAGAAGAAGTTCACATTTCTTGTTCTCAAAACAATCCTCACAAGGAGATGTAGGGGTGGGAAGAGTTATTGCTCTGTTTATTCCTCCTGACTATCCAACTGGCTCTGATAATATCCAGTCCTGAAGAAGTTATACATGATTGGGCAAACATCTAAAAACAGTGGTTCATTGCTAAGCAAAAGATGGATACTAGGTTCAGGCAAAAAAAGGTTACGATAGGCCTGACTGAGCGTGACTCCAAGTGAAATGTATCAGCCTTTCTACTGTGTCACTAAGACCAGTTTCTTTAAACGTCTGATGTTGCTGCAGAGTGGTTTAACAGCTCAAAAGACTTCACTTTCAGAGTGCTTCTAACCAGCGCTTAACTGTGATCGTTAAGTCTGTTTTTAAATCGCTCTGTGCGCTTCATATTTGATTTTTATTCAATTAAATTTTACAGAGAAAACAATAAAAACGAAGGAAAGGAATCGTGTCCTGGCATTAGCAGCAGCGCTACACCTGGAAACTGTACCGTCGAAAAATGAAAGGACTCTGTCAACTTTGTCAACAACAATAGCGGTGGAAAGTCCCACCCCCTCCCGATTTTGAGAGGTGACATTGACGAGCGCGGCGGTGTTCTAAAAGTCCAAAAGCGCAGCGACAAAAAAACGCCAAGGGTGTTTTTTTCGCTGAAAACGCTGAACTGCACCGGTTTTGAAAATAGACGCTGCCAGCACAAAAAACCCTGCTAGTGGACACTTATTGACCCACAAGAGTCAGCTGAATGCCCTGTGAGTCTTATGCAGACGCCAAAACATACCTTGTGTGTCTGCATGAGACGGGAGAGCCTTGACAAAGCGGTATTTGAAGACTTGAGAATAAAGGTGGTGATACATGTGTCAACTTTTACATAAAGAGACAGCGTAAACGTCAACAAGCAACATGATGAGACAACGGGCAACAAGGCTCTCTGTACTCCTCCGTTCCAGTCACAACTATGGCGTTACTATAGCAACTCCCAGTACGACCGCAATTTAAGCTAGCTCAAACAATTTAATACAAATCTGCTCACGCGCTTGGATGGCCGCCATTGTTCAGAAATATTTCAGAGATCACATGACCCAAAATCTGGGCTGTGATTGGAGCATTTGTGATGTAATTGTGTATGTCCAGATCAGAGGAGGTTGACCTTTTTTCCAATATAAAATTGTACAGTTGAACATTAATATTGTCTGTTGATATTGATGTGAAAGTTGATGCGTGCAGCTGAACATAAGTGTGCACTAGAGGGAGGAGGGTGGATTTTGGCCCCATCACTTACATTGCTTTGAGAAGGAATCTCTTCAGAGCCAGTATTTACAGGAGGAATAATTGCAGTGACAAATAACCCTTTTAATATAATTAAGGGCATTTACTATAACTACATAGAAAAAATATAAACCTTTCCTTTAATGTGTATAATAAGCATAATTATTTCTGTGGTCCAAAGTGCCAGAGGTTTAAGGGGAGATGTGTTTCAGCTGATGATGAGCACTAACCCTCAGCAGACGAAGTGTCTCTCTTGGCTCGACGCTTGAGATCTAGTTGATTTTTTTCTGGCGAGAGGCGTTCAAGGTGCTGAAAGATGTTCTCCTCCGGGTGAGAGAGAGCGAACAGGAGGTCCTCACACTCCCGAGGCGTCAGCAGCTCCACTAAACGCTCCAGCTGGTGGACACCGAGGTCTTCCGACACTTAAAAGCAAGATCACACTTCAAAGTAATGCAGGGAAGAGGCCTGGTTAGCCATTAGGGCAGTAGAACTGTAGCTTGCATTCAACTGTCATGTTAAGGCATGGCTACAGTACTCTGCTTATTCCAGTTAGTGGAGCGTGATGCTAACACTATACACACAACATTTCTGCACCATGCTTGTGCTCTCAATTAGCAAGAGCTGCTTGTGGGGCGTGAAGCTGTCACATTTCCCTCCTCGGCTGCAGAGAATAGAAACTGAATAATCAACATTTCACAACAGAGAACAGAACAATCAGCAAATTCAGTCTGACTGTGAGATTTTTCTTCAGTTCAATTCTTCTCAGACATGCTGCTGATGTAACTGCACCTGCTGAACGAACGTTTGCTCTCACCTGTGTCCTCCCCGAGTGTTGAACTCGGGAGCAGAGAGATGAAGAAGGCGCATAATTTCCAGAGTTTCATGTCCGCTGAAGTAGTTTTAGGCTCAATGCAAGCTGCTAACAATGTGTCATGTTTACTTTCAAAACATACAAATGATCTAGAATTGTTCAATTATAAATAGTGCAGCATTTTTTTGTCTTTTTTTGCATCAGACTATCGCCATGCAACATATTCCATTAAAGCTCCTGTGAGGAGTTTTTCGCTTTTGGTTGAAAACCACCACTTAAGCATGTACAGGACAAAATCAGCAAAGAGGTCAGAGGTTCGGCTTTGTCCACAGGGGGCGCCAAAATCAACATAAAACGAAAGATCCTCACAGGTGCTTCAAGAATGTATAAATGGATTTATTTATTTTTTCTTACTGATAAATTAAACCGTTTAAAGTATTTTATTAAAGTCTATAAAATCTCCAAAAAATATTAAAATTCCATCACGTTTGTCTATATTTTCAATTTAAATGTATAACTCTGCTTAAAGCAGCACATTAGGGTGCTATTTGATCAGTAAGTCTCAGGACCAGCTGACAAAGGCTAGCGTTAGCCTAACATTAACAACCAACATTAGCCTGTTCACATTAGCGCAGGCTAACATGAGCTAACATTAGCCTACTCTCACTTCAGCAGGCTGACAGTAGCTAACATAAGCCTCATCACACTAGAGCTGGCCAACATTAGCTAACATAGCTTGCTCATACTAGAGCAGGCTAATGTTGCAGCACATTAGCCTGTTCACATTAGAGAAGGCTAACATGAGCTAACATTAGCCTACTTACTCTAGAGATGGCTAAGATGAGCTAAAATTAGCCTACTCACTCTAGAGATGACTAACATAAGCTTTCATTAGCCTGTTCACATTAGAGCAGGCTACCATGAGCTAACATTAGCCTACTCTCAATTCAGCAGGCTGACAGTAGCTAACATAAGCCTCATCACACTAGAGCTGGCCAACATTAGCTTACATAGCTTGCTTATACTAGAGCAGGCTAATGTCTCTGCACATTAGCCTGTTCACATTAGAGCAGGCTAACATGAGCTAACATTAGCCTAATTACTCTAGAGATGACTAACATGAGCTAACATTAGCCTACTTACTCTAGAGATGGCTAACATGAGCTAACATTAGCCTACTTACTCTAGAGATGGCTAACATGAGCTAACATTAGCCTGTTCACATTAGAGCAGGCTAACATGAGCTAACATTAGCTTGTTCACATTAGAGCAGGCTACCATGAGCTAACATTAGCCTACTTACTCTAGAGATGGCTAACATGAGCTAACATTTGCCTACTTACTCTAGAGATGGCTAACATGAGCTAACATTAGCCTACTCACTCTAGAGATGGCTAACATAAGCTAACATTAGCCTACTCACTCTAGAGATGGCTAACATGAGCTAACATTAGCCTACTCACTCTAGAGATGGCTAACATAAGCTAACATTAGCCTGTTCACATTAGAGCAGGCTAACATGAGCTATATTAACATTATATTGTGCATCCCTAGTTAACATTAGCCTGCTTACACTAGAGCATGCACGCATTAACATTAGCATTAAGTTAACCAGACCACTGAGCATGATCTGAGCATCTCCCCTTGAACTAGTGACTCAATCCTAAATGTTGTGTTTGTGTGATGTTGCCTGGGAGACGAGCATTGCTAGTAGCTCTGCGTTTACACGCCTGACATTCTTGAGTCACTAAAATAACGTTAGCCTGCTCACACTAGAGAATTAAAGCAGTAACTTGCATTTGTCTGCTCATGCTAGTGCAGGCTAATGTTTGGAATGTTTACTTGATAAAAGCATTAAACTTTACATTTATTATTAAAATGGCTGTTTATGAATCATCTGACAACTGAAATTACAGGCCTTGCATTACACAGCACCATACTTTGTGATGGATATTGTGAAATATTTATGTGAATAACCGCTGATATTGCAGAGAGTGACTAAAGCCTATCCATACATGTGTGTGTGTGTGAGAGAGTTGAGTTTGTGCTCTGACATACACACTTGGTACAAGTTAACCAGACCGCTGAATGTAAATAGAGAATCTTCTGAGCATCTCCACTTGAACACAGCCTCGTCTCCGAGATGCTGTTTGTGTTATGTTGTCTAGGAGACGAGCATTGCTTGTAGCTCTGCACTTAAAAAACCTGATATTGTTAAGGAATACATTAAGAAGCCGCCCATGTCATGCCACTGAGACTTGAAGGATATGGAGCTTTGCTGTGCGCTATTATTATTATTATTTCACATTTTTAAAATTGATGGTTCGATACAAAAATAAAAAGCCTAGCCTACATGTGAAATCTGTATAGCTGGCTTTACAAATAGGTATGCTTTGTGGAGAAGAAAATGAGTGTGTAATATTAAAGTATGCAAAAGTAGAGCAGTAACATTAGACTTTTGTGTCTTTGATGTGCATTACGGGAGGAGAGTGTTCTCTGCGTGCTTGAGCTGCATCTCTCCAGCACGGAGAAACATGTTTAATGGCATTATTGTGTGGGCTACAGAGAGGGCATGTTTTAAATTGTTAATAAGCTTCATTTGCCAAACAGTAAAGGTTGTTTGTGTGGGCTGAGTCTCAAATTCTCCATGTTGGCTAATGAAAAAAAAAAAAAAACCCCATCATGCTCTGGGGCTGAGAAGCACAGAAAGTTGGGCGTGGGTGGTATAATGGCTCCGTGATGATTTGAGATGTTGCACTTGGAGGAAAAAAAAAAGAAACACTGGGCACGAGGTCAGGAAGTTTATTCATGTTTCTGAGCTGTTCAGTATCTTACTGATGAAAATACATGCATACCAGATTTTTACTATATGTTGCAGGGAATAAAACCTTCAATGCATCACACAAACAGTTTGATCCTGTGGAGAAAAAAAACACTGAAAGTGGAGCAAACGGAGTTACTTCTTTGACTTTTGTTTGAAATGCTTCTGGCATTGTGACTGTTAGCTTGTGTAGCCGTATCCCCATGTCTCTTACACTTCACACCACTGAAATCTGGTTGAATACAGATACAGACTCCGGTGGAATGAAGGATAGAACACATGGAATAATCTCGCAGAAAGTGTCTGAAATGTAAGACGCAAAAACACACAAAACATCCTGAATCATTCCCATTTTTTGATTTTTTGTTGCGCCGATTGAACACAGTTTTCCCAAAGTGCTGCACCACAATCAGCGTGTTTATTGCAGGAGTGCTTAAGCCTTATTTTTAATGTGAAGCTGCAGGACGGAGGCCTTCTCTGGCACCTGGTGCAGAGCGGGCGATTGGGACTGTGTGATTTACGATTTCGCCTCCGAGGTTGAGGGGGAGGCGGTGGGTGCAGCAGGAATGGGATGTTGGCCTCTCCCTTTTCTCCGGGCTGAAAGTTTGCGCCTGAGCGAGACCAGGCCTGCCCTGCTCCGTGGCTGCAGGCTTTCAGGCTTCTTCTGTTGAAATCCTGCACTCTGGCACGTTATCACAGGCCTGAGCTGAACGGCTGTTTAGTCATCAGTGATGCAACCCCCCCCCAAAAAAAATCCCACCGCTGCTGCCACCAGACACCACACGGCCTGCCTCACTATCTGTGTGCCTCCGAGTCCTGCTCCTGGGGAAACACAACACCGACCAAACACATCGCTCATGCCACACACCTGAAGCTTTCTGATGGCTGTGCTTTCCTTTCTTTTGTGCACTTACTTCCACACTTTCTCACTCAACTTCTGCCCTCCTACGCCCTAAAATCTCCTGCTAAATCTCCTGCTAAATCTCCACAAAAAAGCTGCTTCCAAGATTTCTCCAGGCGATCTTATCGTCTTAATAAATGCTCCACAAGTACTTTTGTAACAGATTCTTGCCTGTAGTTGCAGCTCTAGACAAATCTACCTTCTAAAGCATTTGCAAGATTAGACTCTTAGCTTTCTCTGTGCACAGATGAATGCCTTACCTTGCTTAAAATGCATCACTTACCTGACTCGTTCCTTAAGGTCCCCGGTGACTCTGTGAATGCAAAGCAAATCAAAAAGATTCAAAGCAAACTTCGCAGGGGACTGAAGGCACAGCTCTCCATCTGCTGTCTGTCGTCTCTCTGACTTTTTTCTCTACCTGAGTCAGGTATTGGTGTTTTTTAGAGGACCGCATCGACCAATAGGATTCAAGCACCTGAGTAGGGCCGCCCATCTATCAGGCGTAAAATGCCGCCACACCCTGCCATGTGGCGTGGCTTTCCTGCCAAGAATGGAGGAAAATAGACAATAAACACAGGAATCAAAGTGAAGGTAGTATTCCCAAATCTGAGCACACAGCAGGTACAGTAAAGTGATATTTCCTTTAATCTCTCATTAACAGACACAACGTCCTCTCCACTTCAAAGGCTTTCAAAGAAGACTCCGAGGAAGCCATGATCTCACAAATGAAATTGAATGTAATATTCATCTAATAAGGGCCTCATGTTCATTATTTGATGAGTCTCTCTGTAATTTGCTCGTTCCTGTCTCGCTCTCCAGAGTAAACCACATTCTTCATTAGGCCACAGCATCTCTGAAGCCCTTCAAACCCTTTCACCGGAAATATTTGAATGATAATTTGCAGCTGTAAAAAGAAAAAAAAAACGTGCTTTTGCAGGCTGTTTAATAGGAAACATTCTTCGCTCTGAGCACCATTCAGCCTCAAAATCCCTCGAATCCACTTTGTAATATATTCTAACAATGCAATTAACTCGACGACCATCTGCACAATAATTACTGTACTTTTTTAGAAAAGGACTCAACACATCCATAAAAACATCTTATTAGCAGGAGACTCTGCAGCTCTGTTCTCTCGCTGCAAGTACATCTCCTTTCAGCCTCAAGTGAAGAATGGGGCGACACCCGACATCCCGCTCTGTGAAAGGACCAAGTTTTTGAAAAGCATTCCTTCCCCTCACAATGGCAGGATTCGGGGGAGGGGGGGGCGGGTGGGTGGTTGAGGAGAAACAGCGCAGACACATTCCTGAGGTAGAGGAGCTGCACCAGCCCTCACCTGACGAGATATTTCTCCAGAGAGCACATCCATTCGAGCCCAATCTTCTTTATATGTGATTTTATTGACAAGGACACCAATATCTGTGAGTTATGAGCTGTTGTTCTCCAGAGACAGGCGGAGCTTTACCTCTGTGTTTCTGTGTGGGGCCAGATAGCTGTGGACAGTGCGACTTGTTGGAGGTAATCTTTTGGACCTCTGGAAAGTGACAGCTGAAAAACGAGCCTCTAAGAACACCCCGCTCGGAGGCAGCCGCGCGCACGGCTTACTAACCACACTGAGGGAGGCTCTGCAGGAGGGTATTTTTTAGCTCCGGTGGTCATCACACCGTGAACCGTCTGATAATGATTATTTTCCTTTTTGATTAATCTGCAGATTCTTTTTCCATTTATACAATTTATCTTTTATATAAAATGTTATGTCTTCAAAACGCTTATTTTTAAAGCCCAAAGACTCTTCATGAACTGTCATAAGTAACAATTAAAATCAAAGAGTTGAAACATTTCAGCTTTTAGAAGGACTGAAAAAAATAAAAGGACGATGAAAAAAATAAAGTAAAATCATCTTTTTTATTAATGGACACAAAAACCCCAGCAACAACCCATGGGCTTTTCATTTTCTGTTATTAATGACAAGGAAAAGCAGCGAATCCTCACATTAAAGAAGCTGAAACCAGCAAGTTTTCCACATTATTCTGGTTTTAAAATGACCAGGGATGCACGATATTATCGGCACGTTATCGGTATCGGCCGATATTGGCTTAAAAATGAATCGCCAACACGCAAATGTAAATAATGGGCTGCTGCATACTTGATTAAATGCCCAACCTCGGCGCAATATCCCCGGTGCGAAGAAGACCTGCGCGGCGCAGCGTGATGACGTCACCTGTGTCTACCTGCAGCATGAGAGAGTTAGAAGCCAAAATGTCCGTGGTGTGGAAGTTTTTCAAAGTGTCCGAAATGCGAGGAGTGTTCGGTGATGCGAGGAGGAGCCAAGGCAAAGTCTTTCAACACTACAAACTTGATTAACCATCTCAAGACCCGTCACCCCGACCGTTGTAACAAATGTGATAAGAGTATCACCATTATACTGTACGCTAATTCCAATACGGAAGAGAGTTGATGATCTGATGAAAAATATCGGTATCGGTAATCGGCTAAATGAGTTGTAAAATATCGGCATATCGGATATCGGCAAAAAATCCAATATCTTATATCCCTAAAAATGGCTGAAAAAAATAATAATTTCACCTCTAACCAATAGTGATTCTTAGTTTATAATGTATATGCAAATAAATACATGAAAAACCTTCTTTTCCTTCACAGCTGGACTTTACAATACTTAGTGCAGTTATCTGTGTATATCAGATGCTTCAGAGTTTCTGACAAGTGTGTTGGTTTTAAGAAAAGCACAATATCAAAGTCCGTGGTATTAAACAGCAGCTCTCATCACAAAAACATCGTGTTTACAACATTTTTTATTAATACTGCAGAAATGCAAACATCAAGCACTCAAAGACAACAAGCAGTCCACAAAGTGCGATCGTCTGTCTCACAAGCTCTGCCGGCTCTGATCACATTTGTTCTGACATGAGTTCAGTTTTATATGTTTCATACTCTTTATGTTCATCAGGCTCTCTGGGAAATCGTCTCTTTAATGTCTCTCTGCTTGCTTAATGTGTCACAGCCAAGCTAGCCCAGAGGGTTCTTGTATTGAGAATAAAACAACTTATTGTTCATTCACGTTTAAACTTGTGTTTTTGTCCCAGTGGGAGAATGCAAACCTGCATCCTGCCATCTTTTTCCGGGATGAACGAGCGCTTAAAGCAACGCCTTCATTGAGACATGTTTCAGGGTGAGGGCTGACCCTCACACACACACACACAGACAGTTGTTGAATGAAGAGGTGCCGCATTTCAGCACGACGCTCCCTGAAGGCAGCACAGAGGGGAAGGCTCCGTTCAAACATGTCGCTGTGAGGAATGTGAGCTTCAGCACACACTTGGCAGAAAGCCTCTTTAGGCACATGCATATGTTAGCTTGAAAAAGTGTCACTACTGTGAACCTACAGAGATGGCTGACCATCATTTTATTATTATAGAATGAAATTTAAACCATATTTCCCCTGTGATCTGTGGAAGCAAAAGAGACAACATATCGGAAGCAGTACTGTTTAATACATGAAATAATCAGTCTGTGGTAAAGACGATCTGAGAAGAAATTTCAAAATAAAAGCACTAGGAAGTAATTTGGGGTTAGCACTTGTGCCACTGTACAGATCTGATTTAAAAAAGTAACTTACAGCGAATGAAACTGACACATTTAATCAAATCTAACCTCCAAGATAAATGGCAAACTGCTGCATGATGTAGGAGTACACCGACAAGGCGGAGATTAGCATTTATCTGCATTAAAATGCAAATGACAGTATGTCAGGCTATAGCGCTAATTCAGACGCATGTTCACTAATGAGATACTTAATGTTACATCAACATCTCGCAGCTGCTATAGAGGCTTATTGTTTATTCATGTATATGTGCATTATGAGCACACTTCATTGTAGGTGTCGTCCCATGATTCAGTGCGAGACGCAGCACAGAACACATGAACACACTGTAATAGGCCCGTGTTATGGAACAAAGACACTGTTCATGTTTTAATGATGTTATTGGCTTCACTGTTTTGCTGTGAGGTTCCTGGGTGTCGGCCTTCTGTCTGCAGGCTCTGCAGCCCGAGGCCGCCCAGAGGTTGTGTCTCCACCTTGATACTCCCATCAGCCCTTTCTCTCTCTCCCTCTGATGCCTCATTGGCTGATTCTGTTCCGACTTGCCCGGGCAGGAATGCATCTACCTACTAATGCACTTTTATGTTCAAGCAATTTGACAATGAAGAGTGCCATCGTTTTCGCAGCATAAATATTTCATTCCTCATTTGGATGCAGATTGGAGATGTCACACCCAGAATACAAATGTGCCGTCTCTCTCCCCTGGAACACAAGCGCGGCCCTGTGTGAATATGATTTGTGTGAGCGCGAGACAAATATGGTGGAATGTGATTAGGTTTTTATTGAGAATCACTGTCACTGTAAAAACAAAATAACAAATAATAAAGTCTGACTTATAATCCAATTCCATAATTTAGAGTATTGGCAGCAGCCGGAGGATGCAATTACAGCCAAATGTCCGACACTTTAAAAATCACGCTTTGAATATGATTCTTTTCTCTTTATTAAAACTGATGGAACAACTACAAAGGAGAGTTTGAGACTCAAACTAAAACGTTTACTTTCACAGTTCACTCCTTAGTTCTTCAAGGCTTAACCTCAGAGACACCACACTTCTCTTATTGACTTCATTTTTTCTCCTGCAGCAGATCACTTTTTAGGCTTTGCGGTCTCTATTGTGACACAGCTTGTTTGTCAAATCGTACACCAGGGTGACAAATGGAGCCCCATCTGATTGGTTGCCTGAAAAAAGTGGCGGTGAGGACAACGGGGCCTTTCTGAAAAGAGATTTTCAACTTGAAGCGGCTCAGAGCGGTCGCACAAAAAAGGCGACACGCTCTGAAAAAAGAAGTGTGCAGCGCCTTTTCTCTTTTGTTGTGCGACTTAATACAAAATATTGTATTTTTTACTCCACATATTTGACAGCTTTTTAAGTTACATTGAATATGAAGATTTTTCATACAAAATGTGTAAATAATTTGACCTCAACCAGATAACACGTTAAAATGAAGTTTGTTTAATAATACATCAGCTTTAAGTAATCAATTCTGTAAGACTCTGATGGGGTCATTCTGCTGCTTTACCAGTATTTGCTTTTGATTCCTTGTGTGCATCCTGCTGATTTTACGCAATGTATTAATGGCTTTTAGTTGTAACTGGTAAATGGACTGTATTTAGTTCTTTTCTTGTCTTCCGACCACTCAAAGCGCTTCTACACTACACGTCACATTCACACACTGAATGCCAGTCTTCAATCAGGGTCAATGCCCATTCATACACCGACGGCTGCGCCTTCAGGAGCAATTTGGGGTTCAGTGTCTTGTCCAACTGCAGCAGTCAGGCGACGAACCCTCAACCTTCCAATCGGGAGACGACAGACTCTACCGCTGAGCCACAGCCACCCCACAATATTTGGGTACATTACAGCATAGATTATTTGGGCTACATGAGTGCAGCTGAAAAATGCTGTGTAAAGTATTGCTTCCAAACAGTTGCTAATTTACATATTTATTCTGAAGGATTTTGATCTCTTTTTCCTCAGTTTTGGTCTCCACCACCTCTTTTGGGCTGTGTGTGGTTCTGATGTTTGTTGCTCGATATATTTTGTGCCCAGAAACATAAACTTGCAGAAGCTGTAAAGCTCTGAAGAGGAGACGGGACCTGCAGAGCCCGGTGATAAATCTCTTTGGGTTTGTCGCTGTGAGCAAACCCGTTACGTTACATGATCTATTGCCATTTTAAAGATATTGATCATAGCAGCTTCAAATAAAATGTGCCACTACTTCTGCCCTTAATGGTTTTGAATAAATATAACTCGACTAATGGCAACTTTTTCTGCTAAAAATCAAATTGCAAGCATATGCCAGCGACTCCACAGTGCCCCCTAGTGGCCCCTTTTGATTGACTGCACATCGTAAGTGCTTTATAATCATTTAAAAATAGCCCTAAAATGAATCACTGTGTGCAAGCTGCATCCCAAAATGAATGTGTGAGGGGCAGGAGGGAGCTGGGTAATTCTCCCATTCATGAGAGAGACAGGGGGTCTGTCAGTACCCTGTGTTTATGCACTTCTCTCACTGACATGGGGTAATGGAACGTGCAGTAATAACAGTGGAGGGATGGCATCGCTGTGGGAATCATTTGGGAACGCTTATTTTTGCCTTATCTGAATATTAGCCGAGCGTGAATGGCTAGTCGGTGCCTTCACTGCCGCACACGACACCTCAGACGCCGGATCAGCTCTTTTTTCTCGTGACCGAGCCATGAAGCAAACACATCACTGCTGCTGCCATGGGGATTAAACGCATTAAGGCGCAATAAGAGGCGTTGTTTCATTATGTTTGGCTGCATTAGTCGTCACATTTAGCAGAATGAGCCGCATTTTCTCTGCCAAGTGTGTTCTCTCAGTAACATCACAAACAAAAACACTCCCTTCTTTTATGATGGTGCACTGCGGCCTCATCAGTGAATGAGTCCGGGCTTGTTCTCTGCTCAGAATACCTGTCTGCTTTTTCACTAAGCCTCCTCTTCTATAGAACTGGGGACATTCCAGCCGGTGGGGGTGCTTATTACTCCCGGTGTGTTTTGAATGGGAGTGTTTGGGGCTTCTGGGTTGTGGGGAGGGGAATGGGTGCAGGCGGAGTTGAGAGGTCAACACCCGTCTATTGACAGAGGTGAGACAGGCATGAGCAACACCTGCTTATTAGCTAGTCCATTAGTTAACCTGGTCACACAACACAAGGAGCACCAGGGTCAAATATCACCCTGCTGGAGTTCTGTCGTTGAGGCGTTGAGGATTCTGGTTTAGGCTTGCGAGTGTGCATGTATGTGTGTGTCTCTTGTTTGTGATTATAGTCTATATCCATAACTGAAATGGGTAGTTTAGCTAAAAAAAAATGGATGCTACGTGTAGAAATACGACCACAGAGAACCCCTTCAGTGTTATTTTTGGGTGCTAACAGGGACCATGGGTCAAACCAATGACTGTGTGGAGGATGCATTGGATCTTCTAAAAAACCTTCAGCTCTGCAGTCTACATTTCAAACCTGACGATTTTGAACGAGACATGACATCGGAGGCGTCCTAGATTGAGGAAGTGTAGTTTAGTGAGCTCCCTGGCCTCCGCCAGGTGACGTGTTTTACGTAGTCTGGTGGAGGTTTTCCAGGGCCCATTGGAGAAGCGGATAGCGTCCTCCAAAGGCACAGAGCGAAATTGCATTTTTTTCACATCAGGCATTAGCTCTCCGTAATAGCATGATAGGACTGAGGTTGAAAATCAGCGAACTGGCCCTTTAAGAAGTTGACTTCTTCTTAAGTTACCTTAAATGTGTTTTATGAACTAAAGTAAACTATTTACTTGTGCTTTGTTCCGTAAGTCAGTATGTTATGTAACTAGGGTATGTTGATCATAAACATGATATTTTTCCTAAACCTAACCAAGTAGTTTAAGAACCTTGACATAAACTGACTTAACAGCAACCTTTTCACAACGCTGAGTTCTGAGTTCCCAACAATAAAAACAAAACAAAAGCAAAGGTTATTCAAGTTGTATTTCCTGAATCCTTGTTTTCAAAAACACAGATTCACCACTCGATCGATTCTTTGTCTTCTCCTCCTTCCCTCTGAGAACAGGGCTTGGGTACCTGGATGCGGAAAGTCAATACACTGTCTAAAGGGACTGAAAGGGGTCACTGAGAGGCAATTTAGAGTCTCCGGCCTGTAAAGTCAAAAGTTAATCCAGAGACAAAACAAGCTGCTGAAAAAGTGAGCAAGGTGTGACTGGGTGCTCGCTGCGCCGGTTTGTCTTTTTTGTAAAGGTTATTTGGTCAAATCCAGCAGGAAGCAGGGGTGAAGCTACGCTAAGAATATGCCACTAGTCTCGTCTTGCTCAATCGTGCATCCAAGCCGTTTCTCTAAAAGGATAAATAAACTTGTCTGACACAAAGAAGCAGCTCTAAATGATGTATAAAATAATGGCTGTTGACAGGTGTTAAATTAAAACGACATAAAAGCAACAATTCCGTCAAGGGTAAAAATAAATGGATTGATTTTTCATGCATGGCCCTCCTTTATTTCACACTTAGTTTTGATGCAACTTTGACAGACTTATCCACTCTTTTGTCTTAAAGGGAATGAATAACAAGTGATGGATACTGTACTGTGGATGCAGTGGCAGCTATTAATTTCTTAATTGAATAAACACATAGCGTTTCTGTGAAATGTGTAGGAGGTGTGATTGTGAAGCCGCACAAAACCAACATTTCAGCAGCAGGATTCAGAGAGACGGTAAATAGTGCCAGACACTTCACAAACACACAGTAGATCTCACCTGCAGGTATATAAAGCTTCCTCATAAAGCAGCAGGAAAGTATCACGTGTGAATGTGTTATTGCCGGCTGATTATAAAAGCAAAGGTGTGAAAAGACAATAACTCTTCTACTCTACAGTATCACTTAATATTTAATGACTCTCACGAACAACCAGCTTGAGTATGTCATTAAATTAAAGACCCTGCTTATTGCTTTTATGGAAAATTATGTCTTATTAATTATTAATTAAGTAAAGCCCATTACCCTCTTAACCCCGTCTCCCTAAAAAATTTTTGTTACCTGTTGAGTTGTTATCCTAGCATGGCAAAGTTTACAGACTGACAATGGTCAAATTTAGCTTCAAAATTAATTCACAGTCAATTAAAACATTAAAAATCTCTCACATTTCATTCAGAAGCATCAAACAAAAGCAGGCTTCTCCTTTCTTGTCGGCAACAACAGAAACTGTTGAAAAACTAATGACAGATCTGCTAGCTAGCATAAACGAATGCTAACGCTAACACCCAGCCAGTCAGTTAAAAAAACTCAGTTTCCTGTTAAGTTTTTAATGTTTTCTGCGTATTTGTTTAAAAGAAAACCTTTTAGAAGAGTCTGCAAAGGATTGCAACACAGACACTGTGAAATGCTAATACTGAAAGAGGCTACGTGTTCCAGGCAAAGTGTTAGCTAATGATGCACATAAAAGACATGTAAACAGGTAGCAGCATTGTTCTTGTGTTGTAGGGTCTAGCTAGTTGGCCCCAGTTTATTAGTAACATGTTCTAACATTTGCTAACCCTTTGATGGTTAAGGCAATAAAAAAAATATACTTGGACTAGAAGTTATCCTTTTATCAAAAGGCAAAGTAAACAGTGTCGAATGCTAGCATTGTGTGGATAACCCTTAAGTGTGAAGTTAAGACTTTGATATCATAATTTCTCTTACAAAATAAGTTGGTCTTCTTTGGGAAGTAATGTTAGCTTACTATGCTCCCCTAGTTAGTAAGCTAAAGCTGTTAGCGAGACATGCTAGTCCAACTTTACGCAGTTTAATCCAGCTTCTGTTTTTGCTTTTTTTCAGGTTTTAAAAAAGACAACACCATTGAAACTATTTAAATGAGTATTTCTGGATCCCTTTGCACACATTTTGCACATGTTGAGAAACCCAGTGCTTCTTCAGCCTGAGGTTTCTTGTGTATACTTGCTTTTGGCCAATTGCTGTTTGGTTGCAGGGCTAAGCGTATGATCAGTTACAGTATAAGTAACAAAAAGAGCAGATAACTATGGCTGTTGAGGACCTGAGAAAGATGTTTTTGCTAAGGTCAGCTCAGCTATAAACTTAGAAAAAAAGCATCCCTGCCGTCAGTGTGAGGCTCATAATCCCTTAAAGGATTGGAGGTAGACCTGCTGGACGGTCGAGACTGAAACTTACTCTTATGAAGCTGTTTTCCTCGAAGTCTCCACATTTCAGGTTTATATAGAGTTAGAGGATTATCCAAGCTAAGCCAGAAGGAGCACATTAGAGGTGACACCACACTTTTAATGGTTAAGAGCAGATGATCCTACATCAGAAAAGAACATTGATACTCTGTGGATGTGGACTGTAGTGATCCATAACTGCCTCAGCAAAGAGACTGTAAGCTCTCATATCTGCTCTCTATCACAGCTGTTATCACTGCTGATTTAATTATCTGTAACATAAAAATTGATCGCCCAGTGTTTCATGTACTGACATGAGTTGCAGAGTGCAATCTTATTGTGTTTGTGGCACTTGTAGTTGGTTTCACATGTTTTAATTGTCACCTTTACGTCTCTGTCTACTTCTGCCGAGTGGAGCTGCTGCAGAGGCCGAGCCGAGGTTGGTGTTTGTTGAAAGGTGTTGTCATCTCTCAGGTTGTTTCTCTTGAGTCAAGGCAGGGGTTGTTTCCCCTCACGCTGCAAAGGCATTGTGGGGCAACATGATCGTGATGTGACAAAACAACACAACAAACCCAGGCTGTCATTTCAGTGAAAGTGTACTCTGTGTTGTTGAGTATTTTAGCCTCTTTCACCTCATTTTTTTGTTGCCTTTACTGATTTGGTTCAATCTCAATTATCTTATTGTTTGTTTGTTTTTTATATTCATTTTGGGCTATTTTGCCTTTATTGATAGGACAGCAGAAGAGAGACAGAACATATTGAGAGAAGAGAGTAGGGGATGACATGCAGCAAAGAGTTGAACCTGTTAACCTGAGGATTGTAGCCTCACTGAGCTAAACCAGTGCCTACTCTATAGCCGCTGTCCCACTGGTCAAAACCCCCCACTAACACCCAGCTTTTTTGCTTACTAGGACAAGTTGCAGTCGGCATTCAGACCCGGGTCAAATTACTCTGCAGTAGACGCGGGTAATTATCGCCCCGGCTCCGATTGGCATTGATAGGAACACAGAACCCGGGTGGACACGCTAATCTCCGCCCCTCTCCGGCACGATGCGATGCTCCGTCTGTAACTTCTGCGACTCCTCGTCATCTCGGCTACAAATTCCGCCCGTCTCCGTCCGAGCAGCGCTCGAACATCGTTCCAAATTTGTCGGTGCCGACTTTGATGAACAGACTGAATGAGTAATAGATACAAAGAAGACCTAACCACCGTAACATCTTCACTGTTTACTAACCCTGTTTCTGGCAGGTTTGTGACGTCAGACGGTGACGCAGCAGAAAAGAGACCGAAAGGAGGATACTTCACTGGCAATGGGAAAAGAGACAATCAGCATCTATAAGTGGGTCTTCATGGGTCTGAAAAACCTGCGTCAACACGCTAATTTCGGTGGGAAAGGCGTATAAGAATACATGGTCCTAATGGTAGCTAAAATTACAGTACATATGAACTTCCAATCAATACAAAAGTGCATGCTAATGTTGCTATATGTGTGCTAGATGTGTAAACTAGCCATACTGTGCTTGACCATTATTATATTTAGCCTTTTAAGTGATGCAATGTCCAACTTTTGTTGCAGCTTGGTGCAGTGACATCACATAGCCAGTAAATACAGAGTGTTTTTTTAGGAAATTCGAGGGTGTAGTTAATAAGTTTCTGCTTATGTTTTAGTGCTGGTGTTCCTGTCCAGCTACTGAAATCGTGTCCACTTTATTGTCATTCATCCACATACAGGTTTACAGATGAGCGACTTGTCGTTTCTCACAGACCGGTTGCTAAGAAGGATCGTGCACATAACATAATAAACAACAATATTAAACAGTATACATGACACAAACGAAGGCAGGTGTACTGCATATGACTGTAGTGTATAAGGTGCTGTGTGTGTAGTCTGGGGGTTATAGGGGCGGCGGTTATGGAGGTGTTTTCGTGGTGAAAGGCAGCAGGTTGTTACACAACCTCACAGCTTGGGGGAAGAAGCTGTTGCAGAACCTTGTAGTGCTTCTGTTAATCTAATTAGTAAAAAAAAAAAAACACCCTTGTTTTCCATCTGTGCTCTAAATTTGCTGACTCCCGTTTCAGACGCTTCCTTTTCCAACACTTCTTCGGTTTTGATTTTCTCGGGCCGATCAACACGGGCTCACATGCCTCGTTGACGTTCTGTCACTTGCTCGTCGTTGTTCTCCCGCACACTGACACGAGGGCTCTGAAAGCTTTATTTATAGATCCAAGCTATGAGAACTGATCGGGTGATAATAACGTGTTCGTCCCCATTGACTAACAGGTGTGATGTGTGGTTCCCACGGGGGGAGGTGTGAATTGTTGTGAGTGTGTGACAGAAGGTTGTAATTCAGGATATTTTGCTGGGAACGTTTGGTTTCTCCCTGGTGGAGCTCAAAGTGTAGCAAGAGGTGAGCTCTGGGGACACGTTGTAGGTGTGTGTCCTTGAGTTGTGCTAATATTTGCTATGTTCAGAATATATAAAAGGATGTAAAACATTTCAATAAATTCCCAACATTTTGTTCAAAGCTGTGACCTTTTTGTTTATGGATTTGGATCCTGTCCAACTTTGAAAGAATGTAACAGGAAGGATAAGTTGGCAACTTGTCAAAGTGTCTTTTCAGACTACTTTAAAGATATTAAATCATCCCAAAAATACGTAAAACTTTAGCTGTGTCTCAGTCAAGGGGCTGCAGCCTTTGAAGGAGGCGGCCTACAGAGGATGCTGCAGTGAAATGAGAGGGTCTGGTCTGCTGAGGATTTCCTGTTTGTGTCACCAGCTGTTCCCTCCCTTACCCTTGCGTCACCAAACGCCGCTCCTGACGCCGAGCAACTGGTAGCTAACAGGCTAACTAGCTAGCATAACTAACTAACCTATTATCTTAAAGACAATTTGTTTCAAGGACCCTTTCATTGTTTTTTTTAAACATTTGTATCTCTAGCTGTTGAACTGAGTTGAAAACAAAAACCTTCACATTTAAAATGTATTCCTCGGCCGTGTCTTGCTTGAATTGGCGCGCAATAAATCTTAGTATACGTTGGGCGGCAAAAAATGCACGGGGAAAAGGAGGACGCATTTATCGGCCGTATCCAAAGTAGCCTTCGAATTGGGACAGCCTTTGACGCGCTGCTGTGACGCAAACGGCCTTCAAATACAGCAACCAACTGAAGCTTGTCAAGGGATTGA
This sequence comes from Semicossyphus pulcher, assembly GCF_022749685.1. NCBI lineage: Eukaryota > Metazoa > Chordata > Actinopteri > Labriformes > Labridae > Semicossyphus > Semicossyphus pulcher. The sequence goes on from NW_027211637.1 coordinate 26,485,835, forward strand.
TAATGAGCAAAACATCTGAATCAGGTGTGTAAGAGGACAGAGAACCTTAAACATGCAGGAAGGTAGCTCTCCAGGAGCAGGGTTGGCCACCCCTGAAATACGGCCTTCGAAGGCTGCAGCCCCTGGATTGGAACGCAGCTACAGTTTGTCATCAACGCTGTCCTGAAAGACAAACTCAGGTTGAAATTTGGCCCAGAGAGGATTCCTACAGCACTGCATTCCTGGAAGTCATTGTCACTTAATTGAGAGTTTGTAATCTGCTTATTTTCAGGCTTATCTGAATAGAACACGAGGAGCAGAATGAGCCTCTGACTTTTGAAAATAAGAGCCCCATGCGCCGGTTTAACAGATGTGTTTGGTAGCAAAGGTTGGAGAACGCAGCCGTGAAACTAAATTATGTATCAACATCTAATGCTGATTCCTCTTCAAAGGCCGAGCTCTCTGGATGAGGCAAGGGCAACACGGGTGGCAAATGTATAGCTCAGCGAGTGTCTATTTATCCTGCTGAGGTACTCGGAGCCGGAATAAATACTTGCTGCTTTACATGTGGATCAGCGTAGTGTTCGGGATTTGATTGAAAGCGCTGCTATCTAAGCTGTGATAAATATTCATCCCGTGGCCTTTCTTATTCAACTGTTGTGGAGGGAAGAATTAATGGGAGTTTATCTGGTCAGCTGCAAGATGCGCTGCAGATTCCTGACATTTGGAGTCTCCTGTGTGGAGACGCCTTCCTTTCTTCTGCATCCTACTTTGACCTTACTCCGAGTAAAGCTCACGTCAGTTGTGAAGAATTATGTAACAATCTACTTATTCAAAGATACATTTTGTCTTTCTTCCCGTCCCCTTAAAATCCTCCCCCTCTCTCTTCCCTGCCGTCTCTCACGTAGGAATTTTCCACAAGTGTTTCTGCAGCGCTGTGGAATGCCGACAGGACCGAGCATGTCCTCGCGCTGTGTGCAGAGTATAGACACAGTATGTCCTCAAGTGTCTGTGCAAACTTGCTCAGACATAAAGATACAACTTGGATAAAGTTCACTTTCTACCGGGCGAACGAGTTGTGTTTGAGGGCACAGGAGACAGAAGTACACACATCAGTCTCTCCAGTAGATGTACAGAAACCAAAGCTGACTGAACCTCATGCTTTTAAAAGGTGATGAGCCTGTTTCGAAAATGTCAGGAGTAAAAGTACAGATATCTGTGGTAAAGTGAGGTGGTTGAAAGTGATGTACAAATACCTGAAAACTAGGGCTGTCCCGAATACCTCTTATTGGGCATCGAAGCTTCGGCAGCAATAATTTGATTGTATCTGAAGCTTCACTACGACTATAAATAAATGCAAAGCGAGTGCTTGGCTACAGTTGCTGGCTGCGGATAACTGTCCGCATTTCGGAATCTGTTTTTGACCCGTCTTTTAAGAAGTCCTCCAGTTCCTTCTTTGTAGGGACAAGCTCCGAAGCATCCGGGTCAGCCCTATGAAAACTAAACTTTAATAAAGGTTTGTAATTGTAATTTAGACTTTTAATGTAATACCAACTTATGGAGGGCAGATATGTGCAAACACAGAGAAAGGGTTGAAAAGTACTTGAAATCATGTCTCTGCTCTCTGATATAGTTCTGATATATCTTCTAATTTTTTACTTTTTTAAAAATTTTCATACTCTTCGCGAAGCAAATATTCGGCTCACGTTACTCGTGCGAGTTTGACCGTCGGATCAAAATTCACGTTTAAATAACAGGCGGATATTTGTCCTTCGCTTCCGGAATGGAGGAGAGGAAGCGGGGCTTATCTCCATGGTTACCAACGGCATCAGGAGAATGTCGACGTTGATAGGTTTTTGCTACACGACGTGGCGGTAATTTGCGAGGAAGTTCAATTTTTTCAACTCACGAATTTGCGTTGCAATCATTCATGTAATTCGCGCCGCCCGATCTTTGTATGGAATCTCGCTGCCGATTCGCATCTACTGGCGTTCGGTGTGAACGCACAGTTAGAAGAAACTTTGTCACATATTAACTCAGGTCAGGTCAGGACAAACGAACCCGTCTTTCACACGTGTAGCACACAGCAGGTGACTGTCTGTTCGAGGCGCGTTCTCAACCACTGGAAATACTCCATGTGGGTTATTAGAGGAGCGTCACCTGGGTAGAGCGAGTAAGGTAGTAGTTGATATGAGTGTTTATGTTTGATATCACAATATGGTTGTGCATGTATCAAGACCAGAGTTGAAAGGAACCTACAGGCAAGCAGAAGACAGTTTAAAGCAACTGAACTGCACAGCTCCCTTGGTGTCTTCAACACGTCTACTCGCTCGCTGTGAAAGACCCAGAAAGTTACCTGCTGCGTTCACACATCGGCTCGCTCAAACTACTCGAGTGTAAAGTTTAATGTCTGGTTCAATTGATTTGGACATTTGCTTCAGCGGCTCCAGGTAATGTCGAGACACGTTCGGAGTGCAGAGCATGTGTGAAAGGAGCAGCAGTACGCAAATAACAAGAAGGCAAACAGCATAAAGTACTGTATTGAGTAAGTCGAGTAAAAGTTGCTGAGTTTTTAGCACAGAACTCAGAGAAAGCTTCAGGCTGACTCACAGCTAAACGCTTTGCCTCCACCTTCCTCCCTCACCAGCTGAAGTTTCCTCCTGAGGTTACTGCAGGACTTCAACAACAGCGCAGGACGCCTTTATTTAGTCCTGAAACGATGCTGACACAGGGGCAACATGAGCCGCAGCGCTGTGATCAGGTCTGCTTCAGTCTGTGAAACCTGATCCAGTCCTGAGATTTCCTTTGAAACAGAAAGGTAATACAGTGTGCCTGCCTGGAGCGCAGATAACCGTTAGCCGCTTCTTGACTCTCTCTCTCTATTATGTGGGAGGACCATCAAAATGCATCAGTGCAGCACATCTGCGTGGAGGTAATGGGATCTGAGGCCCTGATAATGGTGGACAATTTGAAAGCTCATTTTGGCAGCGTAGTTAAGCTTTAACACCAGCAACGCTTGACCATTATCTGCCGGGATGCTGATACAGATTAGCAGAGATCTCTGAATTAGACAAACACGACCGCAGTGTCCTTTAATAAGGAAAATACTCAGTGAAGAGTCCTCCTGGACTCACACGAGTTATTCTACTGGAAGTGAAACAAAGTGAGTTTCAAAAGGGCAAAAACAACCTCTAAAGCTGACGACCTGCAGGAGGATCCTCAGGTTTGTTTTCCAGGCCAGCTGGGAGGCTAACAGTGCACGTGTGCGCCATCTACTGAAGCAGAGAGGGAAGTGTAAGAGGGCAAGGGTTAAAAAACACAAGAGGGCACACGACAGAATCCCAGTATGAAAAGCAAGATGAGTGTAAATCTACCTACAAATAGCAGCTATGTATTAAATGTTATTAAATGAGACGTGCATTTTGTTTTTATTTTGTTTTTATTTATTACATCACGACCTCGAGTGCTTTTATACAACAGTTACACAAGCTGTAAACAGTAGTAAAAAGAATCTTCTGCTCCGCCAACTAGTTTCACAACTTAACTGAAACTGGACTGTTGTTGCCAAGCAACCCAAACATTCTCCTGCAATCTGTGTCGCCAGGTTACAACAGATCAGCTGTTTTTATCATTTATCAGTTTGTTTTAATTCATCATCAACCAGTGTAATAAGAGACTGCTGTGTTATTCAGAGGAACCAGCTTGATTGATGTAAACATACACACTCTGCTGTGATGTTAGTGAACAGTATTTAGAACACCTGGCTCAGGCGGAGGGATACACACAGTGAAAAGCCCCAGTGATGTTGTTCTCAAGCCCTGTGTCCCAATCCACGGGCTGCAGCCTTCGAAGGAGGCGGTCCACGGAGGATGCTCCATTCATAGCCTGCGTTGACCGTTAAAGCCGAACTGAAATGAGACGGTCTGGTCTACCCTTGCGTTACCAAATGCTGCTCCTGTCGCCTAGCAACAGGTAGCTAGCGGGCTAACATAACTAACTAAGTTAACCTATTATTTTAAAGATAATTTGTTTCAAGGGCCCTTTCGTTTTCTTAAACATGTGTATCACTAGCTATTCGATTAAGTTGAAACCCAAAACGTTTATATTTTAAAGTGTATTCCTCGGCCGTTTAAAAGTCTGCCATCTCGTTTAAATTGGCACGCAATGCATCTTGGGATACGGTGGGCCACAAAGGATCCATCCGGTGCATCCAGCTGGGGAAACGGAGGACGAATTTGTCGGCCGCATCTGAAGGAGCCTTCGGCATGGGACAGCCTTCGACGCTCTGCTGTGACCTTCGTCCTTCGAAGGTTGCAGCCCCTGGATTGGGACACAGCGTATATGCCTCTTATCCAATCAGATTACTTGGTCTGAACTAACAGTTGTATAATATGTACATATCATTTTTTGAAGCTGGTTGAGGTGGAGCTTTTGTAGTTTAGTCCTAGAGTTCCCCACCAAGGGGTCGAGTAGTCGCTACAGGGTCACGGGATAAATCTTTTTTAGTTTTTTAAGATGATTATTTTCATCCCTTGAGGTCGACGTTTCTTTCCTGAGGAAGACCTGGCCAAGAGAGCATGCCAGTTATAATTTACATGGAAATAAAACGACCAAATACAGCTTGATTTAAGCATTTCTCAGTTAAGTTTTTAATTAGCCAGGAAAGAAGGAAAAACAAACACCTGCCGGATTCACTTGTAGTTCTATTTTTCTTTAATCTTCGTTGTTTCTTTGTGAAATGTATGATCAATTTAAATGTTTCGTCCTTGAACAGTTTTTGAAACCATCTGAGAAGTTTAGAGGGAAAAGGCTTTGAAGACAAATGTGTCCTCCACACCTAATTTGTTATACAGGACAGGATATATTTGAGAACATGAAATAGACAAGAACAACACAAATCCAAAAGCAGCCAGAAATACAATCACTGTCCAGATCTCATTTAGAACAAGTTACAGACCTCTGAAACTTGAGAAGGAGCCCTAACTGAACGTCGTTTTTTGTAGAAGTACAAGCCAGAAATGTTGGAAAGTTCTGGCTTGATGTTACCATCTAGTGACTAAAGCTGTTCAATGTATTGGAGGAAAAAGGACATTTCTTAGTACCTTAAATTTACTCACTCCGACAGTCTGAGGCCGCACTTTAACTTTCCTTTCACGACCGCAGAAAGTCCCGGTGTTTCTGTGTGCCGGCAGAAACGTGAAATGAAACCTCCTGCCCCGTTCCTGTTTAATAAGTTCCAACTCTTTCTTCCTTTTTTTGACATCTAATTTAATTTTGCACTTTAACTCACCCGAACACACAGTTGACACAGAGTGCGAACACAGTGTGACGCAGCCCAGTGATTTCACAGCAAACCTTTAGAGAGAGGGTCCTCATTATATTCATCCTGTAGGAGAGGAGAGAGCAGCCGGTCGGTTCATTCAGGACAAATGTCTCAAACAAAACAAAATCACATCGAACCAAACACAGTAAATATGAAAATAAAGGGCTGCATGATTATTTTGATCGATATTGTGATCACGATAATTAAACACAATTATTTATTAATTTAGGGACACATTTAAAATGTACTTTCACATGAGAATAAACAGAGCAACGCTTCCATTTTGTGCTGCATTCCGGCTCATGTACACATTTTGCATCAAACTTAAAATTAGGATGTTTACCTGAATTTGGTGCACCTTTGCATTGGTGCATCATGGGTAATTTCAGTCTGTCTTTGGGAGTTTCGCGCTGTACAGCGTCTCTGTCATAGATGTCTCACTTGTTGCTGGACAAGGACGGGGGGCACTAGTGACGTTCTTCCTCTTGGCCTTCAAACACTCGTCAAGCTGCACTTTGTGCTGTTTTTTCAGCTGGATCAACAAGTTAGTTGTGTTAGTATTTTTACTTGCTTAAAGATATAATGTCGAAGATTTTCCTTTAAATAAATGTCTGTTAAGTCACTATCTATCGCTGAATGAGGTAACACAATGGTGATGCCTATGGCCCACTGATTAAAGCCTTTGTATTTGCAGTATTACAGACTGGGTGTCACAAGCGGCGCCCAGTTAGTGACGCGTTTTCCATCAGCCAGCAGTGGTTGGTCTGCCAGAGAGGGTAGGCGGAGCTAAGCGGCTGCTTTTACAGTCCGTGCAGGTGTTGCTAGGAAACAGTAATCTACTATGGCTGAACAAACAAAGAAAAGATCGATGACTACAGATACAACTTCAAAAACAAGTGAAAATCCAAAGAAAAAGAAAAAAATTGGACGCTCAGATGAAGCAAACAGTCTGAAAAGGAAAGCGACCGTCAGCGAGGAAAATCAAGAGTTACAACCTTAACAAAAGCAGCCAACCGCATACATCTGGTTATGTGGGACGTATGTGCCCGCAATTGCCTTTTACTGCATTAGGTGCCGCCAAATAGAATGAAACAGAGACCTTCGAGATTACATCTTTAACATCACTTCCCCTAAACATGAAATACCTCCAAACAACCGATGACGAGCCGTTTCAGGGGGACCAGCTCTTCATCTTCAGACATTTGACTTTAGTTTCTCCTGACCGTCTCTGTTGTTTACTCCTCCACTCTAAACTGCTGCTGCAAGATAGGCGCTCATGATATGACCTGCCAGCTTCCCCTAAAGTGAAGCCAGAACCTCTCCATCGCCCCCTGGGGGACTGGCTGTTAGTTTAGGAGGCGCTTGATTTAATATGAAGCAGAGTTTTCATTTTAATCATGTTTATTTTATCAAGGAAAGCTAAATTCATGATCGGGATTATTATTCGATTAATAGTGAAAATATAAAATATTTGCTTAACATGTTAACTTGAATACATAGAGGCACCACACTGCTGCAGTAAAGCAGAGAAAAGTTGCTCTAATAAACCAGATAATGTGAGTTGATGTGATAGTTTAAGGTCCGGGAGCTTTTTAATACTATGAACAGTTTATTCACACTGATGTCTCTGTCTGTTCCCTCAGCATGTTCCCGTCTCTCACTCCTGAAATGCTTCTTTTCCTGTTGAAACTCCGATATGGATTTTTCAGTAAAATGTGCAGAAACTAGAATTTTGTAACTTTTCAAACTCACAAATGGTTTTCTCTCTCTCTCTCTCTCCTCTCCGTGCGAGAGTGGGCGAGCCGTGCGGAGGTATTTTCTCCAGCCGAGGGAGTCGCATAAAAAACAGAAATGTCGGCAATATTATTTCTGAAAAGCGAGCTGACGTTATTGCAGTTTTATGTGTCGTGGGAAATCATTGTGTCCTGGGCTGCAGCAAATGATTATTGAGAGCTAATAGTGTGCGATGTTTAATATCAGGGAAAGAGAAGACAAAATCACTCATAGCACCTCGGGGAATAAATTAGGGCTGAGGGAGAGTGTGAGGTATCTGTGCGCAGAGAGGATCTTTATTACCACCTGCCTGGCTCTGTGTTGTGTCATTACTGGGGCACAACAAATTTCATACAGTACAGCTGCTTGAGAACTCTATTCCCACTCTCTGCTGTGTTTACTGAAGCCAATACATCCTGCAAATATTGACCTGTGAAATGTAGTGGGATGCCATAGTGCCTGCAAACTCCTGAGGCAATCTGCAGCATTACTTCCATTTCTCCCGCCATATGTTTGACTTAACAAGTCCACAGTCCTTTCATTATCCGCCTCATGTTCTCCAGAAGCCAAACAAAGATAAATTTGCTGTCTGCAAACCGGATCATACATAATTCACTTCTGTAACTCGCAGGACTCGTGTGCAGCCCAGCGGTCCGCGGTGTCAGGTCGTGGAGTCTCCTCTGCAGCCCGGCCGGTCCCCAGCAGGCCGGCGGAGGCAGATTTCTCTCTTATTGACCTTCTGCAGGGCACACCGGCGCTCGTGTGTTGTGGAGAAAAAGCAGTGTGGTCTCAGGAGGCCCGTCTGCGCCCGGGTGTGCTTATCAGCCAGCGGAAGAGAGAGAAAGAGAGAGAGAAGCTATTTTCCCTCCATCCTTCACTGAAGGGCACCTGGAGAGGCTGCAGCAGGTACGACAAACTCACATGTGGCTGAAGGGAGAAAGAATAAATTATGATGCAAATTGTAAACAAATGATTTAACAGATGTATTTTCAGGCCTTTAATTAACTTAGTTTGCCTTGTGTAAAAACAAAATGCTCTGTAATCAACAACCTCAACAGCGAGCCAGAACCGAGACATGTTGAGGAGTTCTGTCTTTGAATGAGAAGCTAAAAATAGCCGTTGTAAAGCCTGATAAATTACCAGCTCCTCAATATCCTCGAGGGCCGATGTTCTCCTGAGCTGCTCGGATCCAAACAGGAGTCTTTGCTTATCAGCACATTTTCTGTTACAAAGTCAAACCAGTCCACTGTTCTAGTCCCATCTCACCCCGCCTCGACCTCTGTGCTACGTGTTACCTGACCTGCCACAGAACAATACAGGTCTACCTGAACAGGTCTACCTGAGCAAACATCAGACAACTCTTTTACTTTCAAAACAACATATAACGTACCTGAAATGAGTCATAAATCTCAAACTATGAAAGTGATTTTACAGCAGAGAATCTATGTTGACGATCTATAAAACAATATTAATTATGTAATATGAGGCACCTTTTTAACTCTATCTCTGCAGATGGAAACCTTTGTGTTGTTTCCCATTAAAAAACTGTTAATTAAATTGGAATTGTTTTGTAATAAACAATTAAACTACCAATTTTAACTTTTTGGGGTTATATTTAAGACTTATCTTAATTGCAGTTCTGCTAATTATAATGAATTATCCTTACATTCATTTCTACAACAACAAAAACCCGAAAACCCTGAAACAGCGCAAAAACAATATTTGAACAAAAGCCGGGACCAAACTTACACTCTTGCACCAAAGTGATTTCTGTAAACTGGAGGGCGACTGTGGTTAAAACGAGTCCTCCACTCATCAAGAGATCTGAGCTTCCGTCTCAGGCTCCTCCAGTGTGAATGTACAGGTGTCCTTAGGCCAGACACTGAACGCCAGACATACACATTTAGGGCCTGTGTCCACTAATGGTGTTTTTTTTCCGCTGGCAGCGCCCACAACCTTAATCTCAGAGCGCTTCTCACCGGAGCTTTCTGTTGCTAGGTTACGAAAGTTGTCTTGCAGCACTTCTGCTTCCCTCGGTAGTGAGTGTTTAGTCTGTTTTAAATCACTCTGTGTGCTCAATATTTACTTTTATTTAAGGTAATGTTACAAAGAAAACACAATGTAAAGAAATGGGGTCCTGTCCTAGCAGCAGCTCGACAGCTGGACATTATACCCTTGAAAAAATGAAAGGATTAGTTTCTCCTCTGCCATTGCTGTTGACAAAGTTGTTATGGGAAGTCCCGCCCCTTCTTGACTTTGATTGATCGGTGAGAGAGACGTGACATTGACGAGCGTGGCGGAGTTACAACTCTCAACTGAGAGCGCTGTGAGCACAGCGACAAAAAACAGCTGACGCCGAGGGTGTGTTTGTGCTGAGCGGTGAGAACACTGGACTGCAATAGTTTTGTACAGAAAAGAGACGCTGCCAGCTCAAAAAATGCTGTTAGTGGGCACAGGCCTTAATGGGAATGATTATATGCATGAAATGAATGCAAATATTTGCAGGCTGCAGGTTTTATACTTTTGTTTATAAGAATTCTTGAATGTTAAACCTCAGAAAGACAAAGAAAGAAGAACAAAAAAGTGTGTATCTTAATATATTTTATGAATGTAATCAATTTAATATTAAAGAGTTATATTTTAAGGTAAATAATAATAATAATAATAATACATTTTATGTGATGGCGCCTTTCAGGTCACCCAAGGTCACCTTACAAGAAAGAAAAGCATAAAGCGTAAAGAGCCCGATTAATACTTGTTCAAGTGATTACTTACGGTGCACAGATACAACTGCTAAGTTTGGGTAAAAATAATAAAACATTTGTGTGCGGCAGGTTGTATCAAAACAATAGTAACAAATCATGCTTTTAGTTGTGAAGCCACTTTAAAGTCGTGCTTTGAATGCTGTAATAGTAACTGTGAATCAGTGACTTACACTCTCTAACAGTTCTCTTAAAGGAATCGCGCTTCCTGCAGCTCTCTGCGGTGACTTGTGGCCCACCGCAGGCCTCGCCCTCTGCCTCCTCTCACAGAGCTGCAGGTCTCCACAGAGCGCCGGTGCAGCGAGTGGTGATTAAGTTGGAAGGTCAAGTAGAATTGATTCCTTCCCCCTGCGGTACGTCCTCGCAGCACTTAGACTGGAGACGAGTGCCAATTTGTTTTGGGAGCGTAGGATTATTTAGGAGTCGTTCACTGCCCCTTCTTTAGTCCGTTTCCCTTCGTTCCCTCCTTCTCTTTCTCTTGGGGTTTTTTTGTCTGCTCTTCCTGGTCCACTGGTCCCCCCCCCTCTCCCAGTCCGGCTGCTGGCTGGAGGTCAGACAGGCGGTGGTCAGAACAAGGCGAGCCCTGCAGAGATTGGCTTAATTGAGCTCAATTACTTCTTGAGATGGCATTCTCTAACCCGCAATGATCTCTTCTAATGATTCATTAGTGCATTAATCACCCATTTAGCTAATGGGAATTACCCTCTCTGTTTTAATAGCTGCTACAAACAGAAATCATTTGCCCTTGGTGTATAAGGCTTTTACATTCTGAGAGACCACCTCAAAACTTTAAAGTAACAGCTTCTTTGTGTGGATCAAAGTAATTTTGGATTTATTCGACACCCTAAATGTCTTCTTTCATTGTGTTTTCATACCAAGAAGTGTGGCCTGTATTGTGCATGAAAGGCAGGCGTCGTGTATTTCATGTCATGTAGACAATATCCGAGCAGCAGGAGCTTCAATCTGACAACTTGTTCTGTTGTCTTAATGCTTCATCAAACAGTGACGGCGAGCTGTAATTGAGGGCCGAGCGTCTTGTTTTGATAGAGCTGACTGACACAAAGCTGACAGCATATAAAGCTGCCGTCAGTTAGAAAGCCACCGACATTGTCTTCATGTTTTTTTTGGATGAGCGGATTCAGAGACACCTGAAATGTATGAAACAAAGCACTGGAGAAAAAAGGCGTTTATAACTGTGGTGGCTTTAAAAATGTATCAAAGTGACAGTAAAACCAGCAGCACAGATACATGAGATTGAGGGAAATGTTGTTTTTAAAAAAAGCAGTTAGCAAAGCCTCATAAAGCTCATAGCTCATGCATAGTTTTTATGAAGTGGATGTAGCCTTTTAGTTTTAAGCATAGAATGGACAAACAGATGGACGACATGACAGCTCCCTAAAAGTGAAGCCAAACCCTCTCTAGCGCCCCCTGCTGACTGGCTGCAGTATAGGTCATAAAGCCCGCCTCCTCCATGTTAACAGATGGGACATGAGTCAAAGTATAAAATCAAAATACACGCCAAATACATTTTTCTCAAACATGGTTTCTGTCATTATAATTAGTTCTTATCATGCTGATTTATGTCCATGCGTTCATTGTTCTTACAAGTTTATTTTTAATTAGTTATTTGATGCTGTATAAATGATGATTGACAGCTCTGTTGACAAATACGGCTTCTGCAGCTGATCTGTTCCTGATTAGCAGAGTGGAGGAGGAACGGCGAGAGGAGAAGTAACTAAAAGAAGCATAAGAAGCTCCAGCTGCCGACCTCTACTGCGCAGACTCTGTCTCCATATAACGCCACCATCGCAAGATGGCAGCGCCTATCGCGGGGGCTATTTTGGCATCACTTTCGTACAATGGGAGCAGATAGAGACGCGTCGTCCTTCTTCATATACAGTCACTGGTTTTAAGGGAAGCCAGTGTTGACGTGCCTTAAACCTGCATTCTTAATAATGGCCAGCAGAGGGAGACTCCACAGACAAAAAGAAGTCAGATTGTATGAAACAAGATGAGAAAATGACCCTACTCCTCACTCTGTTTATTACTTTATCCATAACGGTCTCATTTACTGGTTTTAAGTCTTCTTCAATACAGCACGGTTTGCTTTTAGGTATGCCGACCAGTGTTTGACAAGTCAATGGCGACTTGTCAACCAGGATAGAGACGTAACAATCAATGACTGTATATAAAGATGGACGACACGTCTGCATCTGCTCTCTTTGTAAGAAATTGACGCCAAAATAAGCCCTGTGACGTGCACTGCCATGTTGCGATGGCGACGACATTTGGAGCCAGAGCTGCGCAGTAGAGATCGGCGGGTGGAGCTTCTTTGTGTTGGTCTGAAGTTAATGTTCACAGATATGTCAACTTCAATGACTGTAGTGATTGTTTTAGTTACGTCTCCTCTCGCTGTTCCTCCTCTACTCTACTAGCTGCAGGAGCCGTATTTGTCAACAGAGCTGTCAATCATCTTTTTTACAGCATCAAATAATTAAAATAAACGTGTAAGAAAAATGAACACTTGGACGTAAATCAGCATGACAAGAACTAATTATACTGACAGAAACCATGTTTGAGAAAAATGTATTTGGCGTGTATTTTGATTTTATAGTTTGACTCATGTCCCATCTGTTGGAGGAGGAGGCGGGCTTTATGACCTATACTGCAGCCAGTCAGCAGGGGGCGATAGAGAGGGTTTGGCTTCACTTTTAGGGAGCTGTCATGTCATCCATCTTTTTATACAGTCTATGGTTACGATGCATAACCAACCAGTTGCAGAAAATGGTGCCTTATGGCTCACAAACCAGTTTGATGTCACAGTGGCTTCGTGCACTTGTATTATACGGTCTATGGGTCCATGTAGAGATTTCTACAGTCTGAGTGACTCTGTGTGTCCATGCATTATTCGTCGGTGCACCCCTGAGTGTGTACTAGAGGTGTGTTTGTGTAAGAGAAAGAGAGAGGGTCCACTGGGACTGTATGTTTTTCTGCCTCGTTTTCCACCCACAGATTGCTGTGCCATAGCTGCAAGTCAGCCGGCCGTACCCCCCCTTATAGTAGGTGGTGGATGGAGGCACTCTGACAGGTGTGAAACGTGCTGCTGCTAAGCGCCTCTCTCCACATATCCCAAAGGAAATGCGGACACTGAGCTTCTCCCTCACCCTTGCTTGGTTACATCCGTTAAATATAGGAAACAGAGGTGGTGGTGGGTTTGTTGGTTGGTTGGGTGGAGGGCTGGCAGAGCAGCAAATGCAATCATGACGCAGGTAGCGGCTGCTTGGAATGGTAATGCTATTATAATGATTTTGAGGGAATGTCTTCATAAATGTCTGCTCTCTGGGGAGGCAGAGGGGGAGGCGCGGGGGCCGTTTTTGTGCGGACTGGCACCATGAATAAATTCATGTCCACTCCTGTGTGCCGCTGCAGCCTCTGTTTGCTCATCTCGTATGCAGCCGGTTCTGCGTCCCGTCCCAGGAGACCAAAGTTTGTAAACATGAATAATAATTAGGAACAGGTCGGCGGGCAGGTAATCTGCATGTGTGTTCCGCAGGCGTACTCGCCCACTGTGCATCCACTGGGTGGCCTTTCATTAGCATTTTGTTTGCACAGAGACGCAGGTAACGTTTAATCTCTTATCCAGGCAAACAGAAGAGATGTAATTTTCTAATTGCTTTTGGAGGAGATTAGACCTTTAAATAAAGAGGCAAATAGATTCTATGACTTCTGGGCATCCTTGGATTTCTACCAGACTTTGTTAAACATTTTTGCAAGTCACCAAACATGTAGCTTAGCACACTAGACCCAGACTAGTTTGAGTTTATATCGGAGATATTGGGGAAGAAATCCCATTTTCAAAATGCAACAATGCACAATATAATCGGCTGTATCAGTATCTGCAGATAATGGCTTGATATGTCAGATATGTCATTTTTCTGCCGATATTTTCCTCCAATAAAACAAAGCTTTAATTCTGCCTTAATGCTCGATGATTCCCTAGAAAAGCTTGACGTAATGCTACAACATTAACTCGGCACAAGTGTGCGTGAGCACGGCCGCACAAAGTTATCAACAATATACAAATAAAGACTAAAAAGTCACAGAAACTCGAGCCAATGAATAGAAGTTAAACAACTTTCACAACTCTTAACTAGCTCACAGTTAGCTCACATTCTCTTCATTTTACCGACTGAACAACATCAAACACGCCGAAAATACATTTGCGGCCACAGCCGACGCTGACAGAGTGTAAGATGAACATCAGTGCAAAACTAACTTTCATATTCATGGACGCACACACGATAAAAAGAGTCCGTCTGGGATCGCTGATGTCTCTGTAGTAGGTGCAGTAAACAAGTCGGGGCATGTCTCCCTCACTGCCGTGTTTTGGGGGGATGCTGTATTCAGGTGCGCCTAGAAACGTGACCTTTTGTGCAACGCCTCTTCCACCAAGCGTAAAGAAGGGTGCAAGATGTCTGCGGTGTGACAGTTTTTGGCCACTACAATAAGAGTAGGCATGATATCAATTCCACTAACTAATATATCGAAATCAGCAAAAAGGGTTGGAAAATATCGGCGTATCGGATATTGTCATAAAATCCAATATCGTGCATCCCTAGTAATAAACAAGTATAGTGATAAGATTGTAATGTCAGGCCTCTGGTGATTCTCTGCCTAATTAAACAGGGGACAAACAGTGTGTGTATCTCATCAGTTGGATGAATTTAAGTTTGCAGTATCTCCGTCCATATTTAAAAGCCCTCTGGCCTCAGTTATGTGCATTGCATAAGAGCCGACCGGCACACGCAGCATCTGGGGGACGGCTAAATGAGAACTCATGGGTTTTATAGATTTGATACAGAGCCTCTGGTGACACCAGGCTCCTGACTTGTTAATAAAATGACAGGATGCTAATGATTAATTAAGAGCCTGATTTTCATTATTACTGTGGCAGGAGAGAGGTTTGATCTTGAGGTGACTTTGGACGACGAGGAGGAGAAATCAAAGCTTTTTGCTATTCTGCAGCCATATACCTTCTCCTGGCACTAACAAGCCCCTGACAGCAAACAAATCTTTGAAAAGTCCCCCCTCATTGCCCGACCCCCTTTTTATAGATAGTCTTAAGACTTTAATCCGGATCCAGTGACAGGCTCATCCTCGGTCAATAGGGTAAAGAGAAGCTCATGCGAGGGATGTGTGCACTTGTCCAAAGGCTGGTTCAAGCGCACATGCTCCGAATCTTAAACTGGGGCTCACCTCGAGTGAAGGGTATTGGAGGAGGGATTGACACATGTTTTATAAACAAGGTCTGCTTTGATTTTTTTATTTAATTTTCTACAATTTATTCTCCCTTTTTGTCTTGGAAAGTGACCACCGTACAACGTATTGTAACAAAAGGAATTCAAGAATTTCTGCTTAAGGCTGAATTGCTTAATAATTCACTTCCTGTTTTCAACCTTCCACCCTGTAACTCTCTGCTTTGTAATCCCTCTGAATGTCCAAAAAAGTACATTCTCTTGCCCATCTCCTTTGTATTTTATGTGTTAGTATCTCCGTCCTGTCCTCGGTGATCCATGCACAGTCACATTTCAGAGCTGTAAGCTGCAGTGTGTGAGAGGATCTGCTGGTTATAGCGATGTGCCCTGCAGGTCCCAATCTGTCTTTGTTAGGCCCGCTGCGCGGCGCATCGCACCTGCCTCGCCAAAGACTGATCACCACCCTCTCCACCCGGCTGTGCAGCTGCAGCTAATATAACAATTCACATGCACTTTGTAATTGTCACAAGTGGCACTTTAACTCTGTCCCTTGGGTGTAGAGACGACCCCCACCTTCACAAAATACTCTGAAACTGAAACAATAAAGAAGATTTAAGATGCTTGTAGATGATGTGTCATATAAACACAGGTGGAGGACGTGCATTTAATCAGGAGCTGCACGTAAAGTACTGCTACTTCATCTGACCGTTTCGTGACTTTATATATAAAGTCCTTTTGCATTTTGAATGGTCACAGCAGCAAATGCACAGGTGTGAGTTGTAACAATTACAAAGGCCTCTTTGAACTCAAACGTCCCAAAATGACAGTGAGCCAACAGGCACAATAACAGGGCCCCTGAAAGACCAGAAGCTGAAGATGCTAGCTTTATTACTTAATCATGTGCTTTTCCTGCTGTGATGTCTTTCTTTAATATTGAAACCAAATATTTAGCTGTTAGTACACTTCAATTAGCCTGACACAGGTTCAATCTGCTGTAAAGTCCTTTCATCCGTCCTTCCATTAATTGTTTCTCGACGATGTTCTGCAGGGGCAATATAGAGCCTCAGCTGAGGTTATGGATAGGGAAACTTAAGGAACATAACGTTACGCATGTAAAGCCACAGAGCGAGGCTGTGCACTTACAGTAGCACATACTGCACATTCCTTTCTATCAACTATTTATATATTCATCATTGCTTCTCATTTAAACAGTCTGACTGAAGCAGACAGCTGGTGATCGCTTCTTTTTGTGTGGAAGAAGCGTAAAATGATGCGTAACACGCCTCTTTTTCTGCGCGCACATTTTTGTTAACGAAAACAAAACATACGTGTCGTCAGAGATTTTATTCTCAACGACCTATTTTTTGGTCGTCACCGTCTTGTCTTCGCCGTGGAAAAAAGGTCGTTGACGAACATTTTTCATCATAATTTTCGTTAACGAAATGAACACTGGTTAGGGATTGCTCTTAGTGACAAACCCACTGAAAATGATCCACTGACTTTGCAGTTCCTTTCCCGTCTGCAGGGCTTTATAGGGTCTTTAAATTCATCAGTTACCTTATCTGACAACAATGCTACTTTGTTGGATGAGTCTCACTGTTCTGTTATAATTTAAATTTAATTACAAGTAACATAATGCTAAAAAGTGTTAAAAAACAAAAACAAAAACAACTCAGCAGCTGGTGGAGACCCAAAACAGAGATATAAATGCAAGCTTACAGCTATTATCTGGCCAGAAGTTCTGCTGTTGCAGGTTTAAATCTTAATGCAGGCTTGTGTTCACTTATTTATCATATTGTTATGTGTGAAAGTTTTGCAGAATAATTATTTTTTCAAACACTCATAAACTCATAAAACAGTAATATGTATAAGGCCCTTTAATATATAATTCTACCAGCTGTGCATTGAATTGAATAATCACATGTAGATGAATCATACTCAGTCTGCCCCTCATTGTTTAAACATAAGGCACCTCTCCATTGACTGGTTGTTAAGTTTATCAGGATGCCAATAGTCATTATTGCTTATCGTGTCTTGATTATCCTCTGGGCTGTAAAATCAATTAGGCATAATCCAATCGCTTTGTGCAGGTCAAGAGTTCACACTGTGTGATGATTCACTGTACAATGTCAACATTATATATATATATGCAGTTCTCTCATATGATGTTTGACTTTCTAAGAGCAGCAGCGGTTATTAAATCATCTGAGCGCAGCAAGAACAAATCTAATGTGCTAAATAATGGCATCACTTCACCTGTTTCTCAGTGGGAGAGTACAGGTCACGCAATGCTAATCACAAGGCTAATAATGTTAGATACAGTTGTAAGCAGGAGCTACACAGAATGGCAATGATCAATACAGATGAGCCAGTGTGAGCGGAGCATCGGAAAATATTCAGAGCAGATCGTGCAGGTTAAAGGTCGACTACTTGACCGTGTTCACGTGGGATAATTGTAAATTTCCATATCCAAGGGCAGACGGAGCCGCATACACCGCACCATCTTCATGAGACATCTTCAGGTTATATTACTCTGTAAGCTCTCTGAACGACTCCATCTTTCCCGGCCTGATTACACGATCAAATACAAGAGTGACAAAAAGCAGTGTTTGGAAACAGAACACTGGAGTAGTAATAATCCCCTTATTTCCCCCCAGCAAATCCAATTTTAACAGCATATTGTGTCTGGATAGGTGTTCATCCTTGACTGAATTTGATGGAAACCTGCAACAACATGTGGGCACGGCTCAGATAATGCAAAGTGACATTGACACGAGTGGCTTTGTTTTTCCACATTTCTCTGCTGATGTAATGTAATGACCCATTGAGGAGTTAGAAAACAGATTGTGATAATTATAGGGATAAATCTGTAAAATAAATAAGACACTTCTCACATTCAAAACAAAGTCACAACAAATAAACAAAGAGTAGTTGTGATACCAGTACCAGAGTTTGAAATCTGACTCTCCTTATATGCAGTATATCAGGTATAATCGAGAATGGCGGTCAATGCACCGATACTTTAGTATAATTTATTAGCGCCACAAAAGACTGACTTGTTTCTTCTAAAACAGTTGCCTACACAGTAATACTATACATTATGGCTGCCACGAGCAACTACTGTTTTAGAGCTGCAAAGAAGAACGTATCGCTGTTAGCGGAGAGTTGAATGTTAGTCAAAGATAGCAAAATGTTAGCAACTTGTGTGTTCTACCATCACATTTTAAAGCTCTTTTTGTTTAAAAATTTTAAGTTGAAATAATTAAAAAAGGTAAAAAACACAAAATGAAGCAATAATTTTATTACGGCAGCCGCTTGCAACCACTGTTTTAGGGCAGCAAAGAAGAACATAGTGCTGCCAGCTAAGAGTGTAGCGTTAGTCATAGCTAGCAAAATGTTAACACCCTGTTTTTTGTAATATCACATTTCAAAGCTCTTTTTGTTTAAAATTTTTGAGTTGAAATAACTAAATAAGGTATAAAACACAAAATGAAGCAATAGTTATATTATGGTGGCCACTCGCAACCACTGCTTTAGGGCAGCAAAGAAGAACATAGTGCTGGCAGCGGAGAGTGTAGCGTTAGTCATAGCTAGCAATATGTTAGCAACTTGATTTTTGTAATATAACATCTTAAAGCTCTTTTTGTTTAAAATTCAAAGTGAAAATCATTTACAAAGGTAAAGAACGCAAAATTAGGTTTCATCTAAAAATGTTACGGGTCTTCTACAACTTTGCGGTGAACCCAGGATGTCAGGAGGTGCCGCTAGCCAATCTACCGCTAACGTTAGCTTATCTTATTTGTAGGTGTTCTGCTTGTTTTTGTGCTAGGGTTCCTTCAGTGTACAGAGCCAGGCCATACAACAATAATAAGAAATACATAACATCATTACAGGGTCAGTAGCATAGCTTATTTTTTAATCTCACTAGCATTTGAGGGATAGCCTACTCCGTATCGGCCAATACTCAAGTAGAGGTGTCAGAATCAATATCGGGAAGAAAAAAATGGTTTTGTAACATCTCTAAATGCATGTTTCCTATTTGAATAATCAACCGACAGCAGCTTTCATATGGTGCTGAAAAGCTGTAGGTTATTGAGGAATTGTCCCCGCTGCAGCCCTGGCCTAAGCCCTCCGCGTCTCTGGATCAGAGTACACTAATTTGATTTCACGGCATGCCGTTGAAGATGCATTAATCTTTCCCAGACCATCGCATGCCCCTGAGCAGCTGGGGAAAGAGGGAGAGTGAGACACAGAGGGGGGGAGCGGGGTCGGAGCGACGTGCCTCACATGCTAACAATGTTCTCCTGCCAACAGAAGCGCATCCCTCCAGGCAGGCCGTGTAAACAGTGCACACCATCTCTAAATCACATTCACACCCTCCGAGACTTTCTCTGTCCGCTCTGTCCCTCTCTTTGCCTCCCTCCCTGTCGTTGGACGCAGACAGCGTGGTCAGTCTGCTACTTTTACAAATACAAGTGTTTTTATCACCAACTTTGGTTATTATTTTATTCAGGCGGTCAGTGCTCTTTTACTGTGGCTGAGGGGTAGAATTATTTGTGTTTACTCTTCTCTCCCCTCCATCTCTCTATTTGACAGTTTCGACCACTTTTACACAATTACCTTACCCTCTGTATTTCTTATTATACAGCAAGGCATGAAAAGATATTATAAAAATAGAGATATAAGTCCTACATGCATTTTTGGCTGTAGCCACTAGGGGGTTCAGTGAGCTTCCTGAACGGATGAAAACTGCTCCTATTGACTATATTCACAGAGCGGCCATTTTGATCAACAAATCTCAGAGAGTGAATGTCTCGACATATTCAAAGGTAAAACAACATATTTGATAACTCATTAGCTACTGACAGCTAAGTCACAACAGCTAACGTGAGCATTACTCCAATTTTTAGCTAACATTACTCATTATCGTTAGCTAGCTAGCATTACTGTTTGCTAGGAGGAGATGGGCACGGATATTCTAATATTCGATTATTCTAAATGATGTGGGTATACGACTATAGCTGTAGCTAATGTTTTTTTAATATTATTTATTAGCTATATCAGTCACATATAATGCTCATTAAACGTGTATACCAATGTCATTTGAATTATTTAAATCTCCAGACACGCCGTCAGCAGAGACAGACTGCGTCAGGTGAAAAGTAGCGCTGTGCACCAGGGCACTTTGGGCCAGGTGTAAGATAGGGCCCTATGCTTGGGGCGGCCGCACCCTCTGCCCCCGCGGTTGATCCACTACAGGCTACGTTATGAGAACCATACACCTTTTATTTATTTATATTTTTTGTAGTGAGGTTAACCGGATATTTATTTATTTATTTCCCTAGAATAATTAAATATTGATATGCCTTAAAATGCCCATCCCTGCTAGGAACTTATGCCTTCCCTATTAATTGTGTCCCACTATTAAATAATAGCTTGGAAGTGGCTAGTGCTAACCTTCTCTGTCTAACTAATGCCTTATCAAAAATGTTTTTTTTTCTTGTTATATGGCCTGATGTGCCTCCAGATTTTCACTGTCAATTGTCTTTTCAGCTGCTGATAAATCCAGAAGCAGTGAAATGATGTGACATCAGAGGAAAATGGCCGCCATGTGAATCAATGGATGCTATTTGTTCTTCAAAAAGTGTGACTTTCATGCTTTTATTCAGACAGTGCTGCTTACATTAGTATTCCATGCAGGCCAGTTCCCTTATACAAAGTCTGGTGCCTATAGTTTGGCCTCCAGGACTCGGCACTGTGTTCACTGATAACTTCTGTCACATAATCAAAGCTAATCCATGGCTGTGAGGCAACTCCTCATATCTTACTTTAGAGCAGAGTGGAAATAAAAAGATCCATTAAACAGCAAATGTCCCCAAGTCCATTCTGGTCAACAGAAATCAAAGAGGGAGAAGAAGAAGAGAGGGAGGAGATAAAGGGGGACTACCACAGATTCTCTCTCGCTGTTAACCCCCACCCACCTCCTGTCCCATTGGCCCACCCAGCTGTCATCTCACTCTGGGGTACAGCTCTGCTCTGCCAACAGCTTTCTTGTCCCGTTCCATTGATCCATTTTAACACACAGTGGTGGAGGCATCAAACGCCGTGTGCCATGCAGGATCCATACCCCTCCCTGCACGCCTTTCAAAGGAAACGATGAAGGCATGAAAATATGAAAATGCTCTTCACAGGGGTCTGTGAAGGAGGCAATTTCCATCATGCCTGTGTCTATTTCCTGTGTAGGGGAAAATAAGACATTTCTCTGATGTTCCTCCACACAGAGCAGCAGCGACTCTACTTCTGCTGAAGCTTACAGCGAGGGGAGAACAGATTGGGGGAGTATTAAATTACCGGGGAGGCTGACTTTTTTTTAAACTCTTTATTCGGTTTACACCCCTGGGGTATGTAATCATAGCCACAGCAAATCCTTGAATTGGTTTATTAGCATATTCATATATCCTGAGTTATTTGCTCACATAAAACTTTGTGGTTGTCCTTGATAAGCATTTTAAACTGGTTGTTTGATTACGACTCAGTGGTGTATATACAGTTATGTACACAGGAGATAGAAAACGCTATGGAAGGTGCAGAAGCAGGACTTTTATTTTTTACCACCTTTGCAGGCAGCTTTAAAATTCTGGCCTTGAAAAGAATTCAGAATTTAATTTATAAAATGTAACCCTCAGTATCCTGCATGTTCACTTCATTATAAAAATGTATTTGTAAGACCTGTTTCCATCCCATCTTCCATCTCTATCTGCTCTATAAGGCTGCAATGATCAGTTGATTAATCGATTAATCATTTGAAATATGATTAATCATTTACTATTTTGATAATCGATTCATCGTTTCAGTCATTTTTCAAGCTTAAATGTCAAACTTTTTTGGTTCCAGCTTTTTAAATATGAGGAATTTTTGCTTTTCTTTGTCATTTATGACCCTAAACTAAAGGAGCCCCTGGAAAAAAGCCACTGTCAGTCAAAGCTGGTGTTCTCTGTAATCGATAGAAGGAACCATATTTGAAACTGGTGCCATAGCTGTGGAGAAAGTTGTACAAACAGCTCGTGGTTTCGCCCATTCTACATTCCTACAACACCAAGCATGCATTGCATCCCTCTCTCTCAAAGGAACAACCCAGCAAGAGACGCTGGAGTAAAATACTACCGTTTTCCAGTCAAGGACATTGATCAATGCAGGCAACGGCTCAGAGCAGTACAGAATCCGAAATATGATGCGAATCTACCGGTGGATCTTCTAAAAAAAATCTTCAGGTCTGCAGTCTACATTTCAAACCTGACGATTTTGAACGAGACATGACATCGGAGGCGGGCGTCCTAGATTGAGGAAGTGTAGTTTAGCGAGCTCCCTGGCCTCTACCAGATGACGCGTCTGACGTAGTCTGGAGGAGGTTTTCCAGGGCCCACTGGAGAAGCGGATAACGTCCTCCAAAGGCACAGAGAGAAATTGCATTTTTTTCTACCATAATGGCGTTAGCTCCCAGTAATAGCATGATAGGACTGAGGTTGAAAATTGGCGAACTGGCCCTTTAAGTCTTTTTAGGTTTTGGACTGTTTGTTGGTCTAAAATAGTACTTTGAATGTGTCAGTTTGGACTCTTTGATAAGGAATTTTCCATCCTTTTCCCATTTTATAGATTAGGTGACTAATAAGTAATCTTAAAAACAATTTGCAGATCAATTGATAATCAAAGTAATTGTTAGAAGCAGCCTGACCGCTCTGCTAATGTAACTTCAGGACATCAGACTTGAAACAACAATAAATCCCCTCCGTCTCGCCCCTGGTTGATGAGTCCCTCTAAACAAACACAGGGCCAGAGAGGGATCACAGTATCACACGATGAAGTGAGCTATAGTGTAGCCGTGAGGAGCCATTTGCATGAAGGAGACGTGCCCGTATCAGCATTTGATGAGCTGCACTTGCTTGGTAAATAAATGAATTAATCCCGTCTATTGTCCTTGAGATTTATTCAGCTGCTGTCCTCACAGGAGAGGAGAAGTTAATTAAGATCATGGGGAGGGATGTGCTTCTGTCTGCTCCTCATAAAGATATTGTGCTCGAGTGGAGGAGCAGTCCTTGGGCCGACTGCAGAGTACATGATAGACTTTTTAATCAGACAACGCCTCCTTTTATGAAGATATATCTGTATTTTTTAATCTATGAGTGAGAGGTAACAGCCATATCTGATCTGCCGGTAGACAAACTACTTTTCAATAGTCACTTATCACCTCGCATGAGTTTTTAATGAAAAATAATCTCTTTGAAGTTCGACATATTCTGGGTTTTTAAAGAATTCATCCTCCAGCACAAGTTTATTTGATTATTGTGCTGTTCAAACTTTGCCAAATTAAGGTTTTAAAGAATAAAACCTCTGGAATCAAAATACCTCCTCAGATTCAAGCCTCTGTTAGTTAATATTTATCGTCGGCTTCCTGTTAATATTTGTTCAGCTTGATAGGAGGACTCCTACAGGCACTAAAAATGACTCCTTTTCAAACACTATTAAATGATTATTTTATTTACACAATGCTGTGCAACTAAATTTGAATAGAACAGAAAATGCCTCGTCATTTAGGCGCGAGGACGAGGAGAGTCCGTCAAGGAAGACAAATTATATTGAATACTTCTACTGAACAAATAGCCCCTCCAAATCACTTCTGTAGAGTTTAACCATATTGTCTTTATATTATAGTAATACATACATTATTTCCTCCTTTCAGTCACTGAGGCCATGTCCACACGTATACAGGTATTTTTTAAAATGTAGCTTTTTCTCTGCATTTTGGCCGTTCGTCCACACACAAACGCCGTTTTAGGTCACTGAAAACAGATCTCCAGGATGAAGACTATTAGTAACTCCGTTTCCATGGAGACGTGTGGGGTAAACGCAGTTTTTGACACTAGGCTGTGCGCTCTTATCTCCTTTTTGAGGCGTCACAAATGAGGCGACATTCCTTATAAAGTGACAAAAACAGTGATGCCTCTTACCTTGCTAACAGGACTACATGTTTGCACATAAATAAATGAGCTTTTACTCGTCCAGAAACAGAGGCACTAAAGAGGTCACTGCTACACTTCAACACTCCTACGACACACACGCACGCCAGGAAGTCTTCCGGCAATAGATTCTTTCAGACTTTTGATTGGCTGCGATTTTCTTTTTCTTCTTTGCATGACTGCGTTATACCGCTACCTGTTGGTGTGGCATTCTCATGACAGTGTTTCTGTTGTGGTTTAGCTTTTTTGTTTGGTTTATAACCGTGCTTGTGTGGACAGGTTTTTAGGAAATGATGAGGGAAAAATATCCGTGTACATGTCGACATGGCCTGAGTCATGACCAAGTTTGTTCGTTTTTTTTAATATTTTTTGTCATTGTTTGTCTGATTTTATGTGCTGAGTTTTTATGACAGACTGTGAAATCAACACTTCGAGCAACGTGTCAAATGTCAGAGGTTCCCACAAGCACTTGAATGCACCAGCACGAAAAATGTGTCAGAGTTATCCTGCTCTCAACCATGCAATAAACCCCTCCCATGCAATGTTACTCACAGAAAATATGACGTAAGAAAACGGCTGCATTATGTTCACTGTGACGTAGGTTTAAAGTACATGAAAGATGCCATTTATTCTGCAACAGTGAGAAGGAAAACATAAGGCAGACATGTAGACATGAATGGACTGAACGTGTAGAACCATCAGTTTGTTCTCCTAATCCACCTTCCTGACTTCGGACCCGCTCTGTCCCTTTTAGCAGCTGACTAAAAGTAGAAGCCTGAAACCTGCCGAACAGTGAAACAGCGACTCCGGGGAGCTGACACCTCAATATGTCACCAGCGTTATCACACCCTGCGGCACACTCGCTCAGCTTATCCTGATCCCACTGACAAATACTCAACTCCTCTGCTCAGCAATTAACGGTCAAGTTTGCTCCTTTCAAACAGTCGGACATGATGTTAAAACCAAATGTACTGCAGTAATATATTGATTAACGCAGATGTAAGTGACAGATGGATGCTTAATCCTCAGTTTGCAATAATAAGATGCAGATATTTTAGCGTCATTTTCCTTTAAAACATTTGCAGGTGCTGTTTCATAACAAAGTGCTTTGAAAAAACAATGATTAAAGCAGACAAGTGCTGGACGCCGGTTTACCTCAGCGGTTAAATTTGTAGCAGTAACAGTCCTCGATGCGGCTGCCCCGGGCTCGACTCCCACCCTCGGCCCCCTGCCCTGTGTCATACCCCACTCTCTCTCCCCCCATTTCCAATCTGCTGTGAAGTCCTTTCTTCTGTTCTTACAATATAGATATAGGGCAATATAGATCCTCAGCTGAGGATGTGTAAATGGAAACTTCTGGAACATAACGTTACACATGTAAAACCACAGAACGAAGCCGTGCACTTAAAGTAGCACATGCTGCACATTCCTCTCTTGCCTTACTGCCAGCAGTTTTGGCTTTTACCGTTTAAACTTTTTATATTTTAATCATCGCTTCTTATTCAAACAGTCTGATTGAAGCAGACAGAATCAGACATACTTTATTTATCCCCGGGGGGAAAATTCAGGGCACAACCATAACAGGCTGCATGTGCGGTCGGCGCATTCGCACTAAACCGCCGGTGATCGCTCCTTTTTTATGCGTTAGAAGCGTCAGATGATGCTTATAATGCCCCTTCATCTGAGCACATTTTAGTGCTCGTTCTCGTTAACGAAAACAAAACATACGTGTCGTCAGAGTTTTTATTTAAACAATCTTTTTTTAGCTTGTCAACGTCTTGCTTCGCTGTGGAAAAAAGTTTGTTGACAAACATGTTTCGTAATAATTTACGTTAACGAAATGAACCCTGCTTTAAAGCAGACGGGTGCTGAAAATGAGGACATAAGAGTTTGGAAGTAAATAAGTACAAATACTAAAGTTGAGTTTTCAGGTATCTTTATTTTACTTTGTACTTTCCACATTTCTACCCAATATCTCTACTTTCTATCTGGTTTTGCATCATTGTGCAGAACCTTCCCAACATCCAGATGATTTCAGACTAAATAGACGAGACACTGAAACACAGAGAGGATGAAGCCTTAGTGTATCCATCAGCACATATCACACATAAGAGAGACATCCCCTATTCCTTCTTCCCAAACCCAGATGATTTGCACATTGGAGCTATGTTAATGTTAATGACTTTTAGTACATTTTATTTTTATTTCATTCGATGTTAAAATTATTTAAGAGCTTGTCTCTCAAATTGGATGGAGGGTCAGTAGCTTTACTGTTGGGAGGGCTCCTTCTTTTTCACTGGTAGTACATGTCAGAGCCTACTTTTTTATTTTATTTTTTTAAAGAGAGAGGACAGTGAATAGTGTCAGAAAGAGGGAAAGAGAGAGTGGGGATGGCAATCGAACCCGGGGCTGCAGCAGTGAGGACTGTAGCCTCTACATGGGACGCACAGTTTAACCGCTGAGCTTAAACAGCGCTCACTTTTTCACTTTTCCTTCAGTATAAAAGTTATAAGAATCAGTTCTTTTGTTTTTGCACTTCTACTTGGATACAGGATGCAGCACTTTTGCCGCCTCTGACAGATGGAAGCTTAATCTTCTGTTCTCAATTATAAGATGTGCAGCTCTACTTACATGAAACAAGAAATCACACTACAACATTCACCTGAGGCTTTACACCAAAATGAGGTTTAAGCTCTGTATAAATGCTGACATGCAAGAAAGAAAATCACTGTTTGAGGTGTAATTATGCAACAATCCCAACACTGCGTCTGGACGTGTTAATGCCGGAATCAGTGTGATAAAATAACCCTGACAGACATTAATGCATATCATTAGCCTCATCATTTTAATTCAAGCAAACAACACTTTCTGATGGATTGAGATTAATTCTAATACGTTGTTTGCATTAGTTAAGAAACAATGTTGTTTTGTCCTCCCTCTGAGATGTGTGATTTCCGTCACTCTGCTGAGATTGTTTTTATGACTTTTACAACTTTAAATTGATGCCACTTAAAGCCGCGCGCTCCCACAGGTCCTCATTTCTGCTTCTTTTTTTTTTTGAGAAATCACCAGGCCCAATACAAGATGTCTCTCAAGACGTTTCCGAACATTACACTATATTTAAATCATTTTTTATACTTTCCATTACAAATATGTATTGGGACCTCTGTTGCTCATGCACCCCCCCAGCAGCTATTTATGCGGCCTAATAGTCGGGCACTGTAGCTATACTTCACATTAAATGTCTTCTCTGTGTACTTATAGGGACGTGCAGTGGAGGCACAGCAGTGATTGAAGTGAAGCCCTCAGCGCTGACAGTCCCAGCCTTGATATTAATGGAAGCCCACGTAATTGCGCACGCCATTAAGGAAGTGCAGATGCTGTCAGGGAGTGCACACATCGTTATTTCTCAGTGTAACACCTCATTAATATTTGTTGTTTTTTAATTTTTCCTCGACACCTCCCTCCTACTCGTCGAGGAGGAGGTTTGGACCGGATGCCGCGCGGCATAGAACATGACAGAGAGATGAATCTCCCTGACTCCGGGCAGATGTTTCCTGTTCAGCTTTCAAATTACAAACAACACGCCCTGACGAGAGAATCAGCAGCACGCTCACTGGAAAAGCAAGTGAAACATTTCTGAAGTAGATTTTTTTTTTTAGGCTCCTTTGTCGCACGCCGGAAACTTCCCCAAGTGTTTAAAGGTCAGATGGCTGAGAGCGAGGTGTGATCTATTCAGAGATGTGGACAGGAACTGCAGCGTCCCTCTGTAACCTTTCGCTGCTCAGGTCCGTGCTGCGTTTGTTGTGACCCGCGGATGTCACGGTGTGTGGGGGAGTTTTAGACATGGAGTGTGGGAGGCTGGTAAACATGCTAACACCCTCATAAATCACGAGAAAAGCAGCTCAGGAACAACTGCGTGAACACTTTTATCTGGCCATATGTTGCTCTGTTTGAAAGATGGATGACTCATATCTGTCAGCATAAGCAATTAAAGCGATGCGTTGATGATCTTCCTTCCCTCACCTCCTGCTGAGGAGAGAATCATGCTCCATTCACCACCTCTATTTTCAGCACAAAGTGAGTCAGGTTCTGATTATCAATCGGTCAAACACGCTTAAGCTGTTTTGCGGCCATTACATGTTTTATCTTTTAGTTTTAATTACGTTAAAAAGCGACTATTCTACCCAAGACACTGTCTTTAATTTCTCTCTTTTCCTGGGCTGATTCCAGCCTCACAGCATCATCTCGTCTGAACAAAGGTAGCACGTGCCGTATTTCCCGATAGAGCTCTGAACTGAACTTTTTAAATCCACTCTTTTGTTTCTTGGAGAACCCTCCACAGCGCTGCCGTCTCCTGAAAACTGGAAGCTTAAGAGATTAAACGTATTTCTGAGAAACAGAAGAGTGGATATCGTCTAGATCCCTGTCATCTCTGATTCAGTGATTTTTCCATCATTCTGAAATATATACTCTGACTTAAAACACCAGTAAATGCCCGCATTAGTCATTCCCAAACTTCCGAAATTGTGCTGTAAAAGCACCAGGATTTCTAGTACTATAATCCTACGCTGGCCAATGTTCATTACAGATGGCGTTGTATCATGTTTAACAAAGCCGCCTGGCCGTTTGTCTCACCGGGTTCACTGCATCAGCAGGTCCTACTGGCAACCAAAGAGTTAAGCAGCAAAGGAGCTGTAGTCTGACATTGTGGAGGTAGTTATGTTCATTGCACCCCCTCAGCTCCCACCGGCATTTGATACAAATGTGCCAGCTGAAGTAAAAATGACTGTAAAAGTCACCAAAAACCCTAAATTCAGCAAATTGACCATGCAGCTGTCTGTGTCAGAGTTATAGCCCGTTTGAAACACAGTTAACTCTTTTACTGCTATGAAGAAAGGCTGCATACTGTAGTTACTTTTATGTTAGAGTCAGTGACTTCTTTACAGTGTGTTTCCTAAACACTGCTCAACACCTAAAACACAAATTCCTCAACAAATGAAAAATTAAGTCAGGTGGCAGTTACCCATTACTTATGCTGCATTCACATGGAGGCAGGCCAACATTAGATGGATGGATTTCATGTGAGTGGACGAGAACAGGCGGGTAAAATAAGATAAGGCTTATAAGAGTTCTAGTGAGAGAATGTTTCGTAGCTCCTTCGCAAAAGTGGAAAACGGGCGATTCTGAGAAGTGAAACATTTTTACTGTTCCAGACATAAAGGAGCGGTTAATCTTCCACAATCAATGTTTGAAATGATTGAATGACCTCACATTTTGGAGGGTAATTAATAATATTTATCATGCATTTATATATTAATAAGAGAAAGCTGTTTTCAGACATTTTTAGAACAAGAAAATGAAATAAAAGATGCAAAATAATTTGAATACATTTTGTTCCAGACTTTGTTAAAGTGCTAAAGTCAAAGATCTCAGTTCTGCATGTGTGACGTCCACGGTTGGCTCCTGTTGTAACTCTTGCTTTTCCTCACTGACGGAGTGTCTGCCTTCATCTGAGCGTCGAATTTTAAAGTTGCGTCTGTAGTCATCGTTCTTTTCGTTGTTTGTTACAATGTTACAGTTTCATTTAGCAGACGCTTTTGTCCAAAGCGACGTACATCTGAGAGTTACGATCAAGACAAGGAGGGAACGAAGTCAGTAAGTGCCAAAAAACAGCTTAAAGTGCGATCGGACAGTGGTCGGGCGTTTTTTTTATTTTAATTTAATTTAATTTTTTTTTAATAATAATAATCATCATCAGCAACATCAACAAGATCAGTATAGTGATCATCATCATCATGAAAATCCTAGTCAGCATAAACTACATCCTCAATGTCATCATCAATAGCATCAATAACATTAAGGTCACAACAGAGCTGGGTCTTTAGCTTCTTCTCTATGATTTGTTCAGCCATGGTAGATTACTGTTTACAACACTTGCAGAGACCGGGAAAAGCAGTCGCTTGGCTCCACCTACCCTCTCTGGCAGAACAACCACTGCTAGGTGATTGAAAATGCGTCACTAACTGGATGCTGCTTGACACCCAATCCATAATACTGCAAATGCAAAGGCTCATCAGTGGGCCATAGGCTCAATCACCATTGCGTCACCTCATTCGGCGATAGATAGTGACTTAACAGAACTTTATTTAAATGAAAAGAAAAGAGAAGATTATTACTTTAACTATACAAAATGTTGTCATGTGTTTTTCTCCCCGTGCCGTGGAGGAGTGGCCCTTTACAGTCTATCTAATCTAGTACAATCTAATCCATCTATTTTTCCCAGCACCGCACTCTCAAAAGAACTAATTATAGTTAAACAGCATTTATTCCCTTTAATGGAGACATCATCAGCGACAAAACAAATGACAAAATGTAACATACAACATGTAGACCACATGCTGCATTAATTGTTCCCTCGCTAATGACTACTAACAGAAACAAAGACGCAGCTTTCACCCTTTAATAACCTCACTTTGGTTCGGCTTGTGTGGCATTCCCACACTGCAACATTACTGTAATGTATGGCTTTGTTTACAGTGAGAAGCCTTCGTGCCACTACAGTTATTCATCTCCACCACCTTATTACTGTTATTTGCAATGAGGTAACAATTTCAAGCCAATTTCCCTGCATCTAACTAGACCAACTGGGAATATGTGTGTAGAGAATGATATGACTGGGACACATCACCATCACTCCTCCCCGTATTACTGTCATGTTAAGGCGCTCCAATATAATTACTGTATATGAATAATGTCATGCAATATCTCTCTCTAAACGAAGCGGCCCTTAAATTGGCCCCGGAAGGAAATCTAAGTCCTTCAAATTGAGAAAGTATTTGATGAACTGGTCGAAGTTTTATACTATTTCCACTTTGAAATTCACTTTCTGTGTGTTTATTCTCCTTGACAGCAATTCATCCCCGTCCACAGTATTGTGTCGTATGTGTGATTGACTGTAAACACTATGAACCGCCAGAATCAGATTAGAATGAATCAATGCCTTGATGCCTCATCCTTTAATATCACTTCAGAGGAGTGCTTTTATTCTCCATTTTTCATTCATGTCACGTCTGCCCACAACTTTCAGCGATTGCAGGGGAATCTTGTTTCCTCTCATTCGTCTCCTCGGTAGCCTCGCTTGCATCTCTTAACTTTCTTCCTCTGAACAGCATTAAGAGAATTGAGATGTCCGTAATGAAGGTGGAGCGGATCGATTTTCAGGTCAAGAGGAGGAAGAAGGACAAAGGACAAATGAAATAAGAGAAATGAGATGCAGTGATGGCTGGACTAAAAGTGAAAGAAAGTAGAAAACCAAGAGTTTGCAAAAGTCTGTGAAGTCAACAGAGAAGTTCTGACACCATTTTGTCCCTTTTGTATATCTATACAACAGCTGCTGTATAGTGTTAACCCTGAACTGATGTGTTATGATTGCTATCATTTTGTGTTGCCTGCTTTAGAGAATGGTGTGTTTGACACATCTCTGTCGCTTGTATCTGCTTATTATTGTGGGAGAAACACTGATTTTTAACTTAAAGTTGCTCAGTTCAGTGATTTAGCACTAGGTCAGTTTGTTTTGGAGAGGGAAGACACTTTAATTTGGTTCCTCTTAAAACCCCACCAACAACGAACAAGTGAAGAATGCTAACCTCAAAACAAGTAGGGTGCTTTCAAGGAAGCTAACCTAACGTTAGCGACAGCTAGGCTTGTAGCCCCTCGGACTGGCTGTGTTTGCTGAAGCACGGGAGAAACAGCTTTTTGGCCAAGTTTAATACCAGGTCAGTTTGTTTTTGAGAGTAAGACACCTTTCCATTAAAAACCTCTGCAACGAGGAACAATGGAGGAATGCTAACCTAAAAACACGTAGAGAGCCTACAAGCAAGCTAACCTAACATTAGCGGCAGCCAGGCTTGTAGCCCCTTAGGACCTGCAGTGTTTGCCGAAGCATGAGAGAAGCAGCTTTTTAACTTCACGCTGCTTTATTCTATGTTTTACCGGTTTTAATTACCAGGTCAGTTTGGACAGGAAGAGACCTTTACATTTAATTTTCACTCAACTCCTGTATAAAACCCCATCAACAACAAACATGAGAGGAATGTTAACCTAAAAGCAAGTAGAGCGTCAACAAACAAGCTAACCTAGCTTGTAGCCTGCTGTATTCGCCAAAGCGTGGGAGAAACGGTTTCTATTCAGTCTTTTTACTGGTTTCAGGTCAGCTTGTTTTGAAGAAGCATTTGATTCGGCTCCTGTTAAAAACCTTAGGAACAACGATAAAGGAATGCTAACCTAAAAACAACTAGAGTGCTAAGCTAAAAGTAGCCGTAGCTAGGCTTGTAGCCCTATGGACCTGTGGCGGAAACACACATTTTTAACTTGATTCTGCTTGATAAAATGTAGCTCTGACTAACATGACATTCTCTGCTAGTGCTTCACTGTTGTTGTTGTTTGCTATCGACCGGAATAAATGACCTGAAATCAGTTTTTCTTTGCCGCTCTATAACAGCTGTTACTGTGACAGCTAATACATTCATGTTGGCAGTGCAGCTCGTGGTGTAGGCTACTGTTTTATAGCGCAGAAGAAGAAATCATTTTTGGTGAAAACAAATTTTATTCTGGGATTATAAATTATTGTATCGGAGAGGCGTATTTGCAGAGACCTCATCCTGCAGTATCGGAGATATATTAGCCCCAGTAGTCAAGGGCCATTCCTGCATTACTCAGCCCAAGCTTAATACACAAACACATGGCTCATATTATCATCACAATATGATGTGAACGTTTCAGTATTATCTTTTAAAATAGAGACATCCACAGAGAAAGCTGCTTTTAACTTGTAAGCTAACTGTGAGTGAAGGAAGGGAGTCCCCGAGGATCGGCTAGACCGGCCTAATGGTGACTTCCGAATAATTATTGGCTTTACTATTCCGGCCAAAATATTTAAATTGTGTTATTTTAGAGCTCGCTACTCCCCGAGGACATCACACCACCTGTGTCTCCTCCTCATGCCTCAACCCCCCGAGGGACCCAAGCCTTCTCCAAACACAGGCCAGCCAAATGCAAACACACTAATGAGGGATTTATCTACTTCCCTTCCCTTTTCACTCACACATCCCAGCTCCTTTTCTGCCCTGTATTAGCATAGTTTTTGTCTACATTGAGATCATAATCCGTTTGTACGTCCTTGAATGTAGCACAAGGAAACGGCAAAGTCTGTAATTTTCTGTCAACAGTCCCGAAATCATCCCAGTGTTCAGTAATCCAATTAAAATTATTCCTCAGCCGGATTTAAATGAGGGTCCTTCCCGCAGCAGTACCCCCAGATCAGCGATGTGGGGGGTTGTTAAGCATGTATTACTCACTGTGGGTGGTGTGCCACAAAGAGACAGCAAGACCCCGTCACAAGGAATATTATACTGTTCCTTCATTACCCTCTGGACCTCAAACGTTTCCCACAGCTAATAAGAGAAATATTTTTGGTTTGGCACAAATGTGTTTTTTCCGGTGGTGGCATGTTCTTCTTCTTCTCTTTTTATCACCATCCTAAAATATTACCGCTGTCACAACCGCAATCCAAGTTAATTTTTCAAGCAAACATCAATTACGATCTATAATGAAAAACCCACATGAGCATCCTGAGAGGGGACGCAGAATTCTCTCCACAATCATCCTAAATATCTTTGCACTCTTTATCCGCTCCCATTTCCTCTTCATTTTTTCCCCCCACTCCTCGCAGAGATCCAGGCTTTGTAATTGGAGCTGATGAGGATTGGGACTTCATTACCGGCTTGCTATGAATTATTATGTGGTGTAATTGGCCCTCCAGTCCCATAGGAGGTGCCCTGCTCCAGCTGTTCTAACTGGAGGAGGCTTTTCTGGCCCAGGTGGAGGCCCTTTATACAGCTGAGGTCCCATCCCAAATCCCTCCCATGGCCCTGTGTCTTGTTTTGGTAGTGGCCTTTCAGAGCCACTACCGCGGGGAAGCTGGAATCTTTACAAAGAAAATGGGACACAGCTGGTTATGTAATATTTTTCAAACTAGAAATGTTAAAAGCCTCGCAAATTTCCATTAACAGCAATATGTTTTACCAGTGGCATGAATAGAGACACTTGTGTTATAATGATCCAGTTAGCCTACTTATTCCTTTGCATCTACATTATTAGCAGTAATGTGCAGCGAGGGGGTTGCTGTAGCTGACATGCTGGACCTAGATGTGGCTGCTTACTAAAGAAATCAATACTTTGACATAAAATATTGATTCGGTAAAGGTTTGATTGATCTAGAAATTAGAACTGTTTCCATGGCTTTGCTGTACTCTTTAAAATTTGCATCCTACGCTGTTAAAATTCACATTAAACTGAATATTTTGATTGATAGTGAAGTGTTACAACGTGACCAGGACTGCATGAATCACCCAGTTAAGGTTTTGCTCTTACTCTCAAGTCTGTTGACATTTTCCTTCCCGTTAACCAGTCTCTAAACTCTGCCACAGCCCACACCTCGTTCCATTTTGTGTTTCACGTGTCTTCTTCAATTTAGTTTATTTCTCTGTTGTCTAGCTCTTTGTGTATTTTAATCTCTTTTGCCTCTTCTCTGCTGTTGTCTTCTCTTTCCCTTATTGCCACAATAAACAGGAGTTAAATTTACTGCCCTTCTTTCTGCAGAGTGATATGATTAGAGTCAGTCCTCCAGAGTCTGTGGCCTGTAACCCCGGGCTGTTATACACTGCAGTGTTCTGCTATACAGAAATAACGGTCTGTAGAATGCTGTAATTGTCCAATCAGAATCAAGTATTCAACAAAACTGTGTAATAAACCAAGATATCCCAACAGATTTAAAAATATTGCATGATTATTCGCAAAGATATCGTTTTCTTTCTCTGCACCCGTACACACCTTAGTTTGCAAAGCATTCTGGGAATTTTCTTTGGAGTGCTAGATGACCCCTACCAATTGACCCCTGAAAGAAACAGGACACCCTACCCTACTTGGCAGCGCACAAAATGGACAGGTTTGGGCAATTGGTAGGACCAAGGGGAGAATTTGGAACTGGGCCTCAAACTCAGCAGCAGTTTAATTTATCAAGACGTCGGGAAGAGCAACAGGCTCCTGCTGGAGTCTTTGTTTCTGTGCATTTTAATTCCAACGACTTCAAACAGATGCTTTAGAATTGCCCATATTTATGGCCCCACTCGTAAAGCTGATGTTGATTGAAATCTTTCTGTTCCATAATCATGAGTTAATTAACATGTGTTAATGACTTCTGAGATGCTAATTGAGAGCCAGTGTTTACGCCACAATAAACGATGCATTCAGGCTGCGTAGGAGAGTTCATGACTGATGTGTGGCTGGCTACTGCCGCACGGCCCGTCGCTTTCTGAGACGTACATTTAATAAATCATGTCGTCCCGTCACAGCGACTGATAATTACCCAAAGATCTCCCGATGAAACATTTCTAAAGAGTTCTCCAATGTTTTCCTCTTTCGCTCATTACAGTTAGCGCTGTCTCCTCTCTCATTCCAGCAGATTAGCAAGTCTGAATGCGATGCGGCCTCAGAAATAATCTAATGTTGATTGCTAATTGAAAAATTAGAAAGTCAATTAGAGGCTGGAGATCTAATTAAAGTGGAATTGAATGGAAATCTCGCTCCAGACTCAATTGCTCTCTCCGAAGTGTAATCTCCTCGACGCTGTGATTTGTCTGCTGAGTGAATGTGTCTCTCCTCTGTGTGTTGCTAAAATGCAATTGGCTTTTCTTGCGTAGCCTTCTGACAGATTGATTTGGATTCAATCACGGTTCCTTCCCTGGCTGTGAGAAAGATGAAAATAATAATGTAAAGTCATTACGTGGATGGGAAGTCTCTAAACAAAGACAGACCTGTGTATCTGCTCCTCCCCCGAGATGCCCTGGCGAAGTCGTTTTCTAATTCAGGCCTGAAGCTGACGTGATAGAGTAAGCAGTGGAATCTGGCATGCTTGAGCAGAGCTTCAGACGTCTTATTTAAGGACGTGGCCGTTATTCTTTAAGGAATTGACGGCAAAATGAAGATGTCACTCATGACAAACTAGTCTGTGTGCACAAGCTCGCTGCTCATCTGTTATGTTGTCACACTCGGAGGCTAGCTGTGTCTCAGATCTATCACACCCCTGTAACACTGTAGCCTCAACTCACATCATTGTTTACCTCTCAGGTAGTCCACCTCATGGAAGGGTGTGGGCAGAACTGGTTAATTATAAATAACAACAGCCTAGGGCAGAGCCACATAATGTATTGACACGTCCGGGTTCTGATGCATGAGAGCCAAACATGAGTTTGTGGCCTCACAGCGGGACTTCTCTGACAAACAGCTGTGTGAAAAATGAACTCTGTGCCAGCTAACTGTAATCTATACTTTTCTTCTGCTTCATTGTGTATTTTAACGTAATATGTTATGGGATTTTATGGGAACTGCTGACTGCTGCAATTTTTTTCCCTCTGCCCTAAACATTTTTCCTGCCTCTCGGTGACGGCTGTAGAGGTGCATTGCGATGATTGATTGTGCTGCATGTTTGATATCTGAGTAGATGGAAGGCTGGATACTCAAACCAGACATGCCACACCAAAGCTGCAATGTTTTACCATAAATGTAGATTCTTATGAATATTTGTGTAATAAACATATCGCTGTTGTTGGTTGGAAACTTTTCTGGTAGAAAAGCAGCCTTTTTTTTTAAGCTTGACCCTGTATATTTGACCTAATCAAAGTCTTTTTTAGACATGCTTGCAGCCATTACTACTGGTTTGTCTAGTACTTGGTCCAGACTGAATTATTTTAACAACTATTTTTTTTAAATTTTTTTTACAAATATTCATGGTCCCCAGTGGATGACAACTGTACAAAGACAGGAAATATGGGAAAAGAGAGGCAGCAATAGGGCAAGGGTTGGAATCAAACCTGGGGCTGCTGTGGATATGACTCAGCCTCTGTGCATCGGCCACATGCTCTACCAATTGTGCTACCAAGGCATTGCATACTTCGTATTTAATGCTGATGTTAGCATGCTAACAGGCTCAATTAAGATGGTGAACGTGGTAAACATACCGTAAAATCCGTATAAAAGGTTTTCTATAGCTGTTTCATAACAAAAACGTGTATACAAGTTATTTTCTACACTATTTAAAGCCTACCATGTCGCCTACGGTTACATTGATTGTTATGAGGATTGCGGCTGCATCATGACGGTGCATGTCCGTAACGAAGCTTTAGCAACAATCAAGTTACTTTTCCTCACTTAAAACGGCGAGGAAAACCTCACTGCGGTATATTGTAAATAAGAGACTTTGTAGCAGCTTGGACCCGGAAACATTTTAATCCGGAGATGTGGAGTCACCTCTTAACAACCGGATAGCGCCATCGTCTGGGTAAAATACCGTAACACAGTAACATACCTCTCTCTGCGCTTTATACTGGTATGTTGGTCGCACTGGTATGTAGGACGCAGCCCACTTTTTAGATGAAAAACATTTATTAAAGGTGTGTCTTAACACCAAATTTTATGGTGATAGTTTCTAATTATAAGTGTTAATTTTCTTTAATAGAGTTCTGCCCTAATCCCGCCCTGCTGTGCTGTGATTGGCTGGACCTCATTGCCTTAAAGCTTGCTTTCAGGGTTCTTTCTGCCTTGATGAAGTAGGAGGAGACTTTTTGGAACGTTTGTGCCTAAATGAACCCAAACTGTGATCATTTCACAACAACTACAAGGAACTTGGTAAGGTCTCAGGCACTCAAACTTTGTGGTTAGTTTGAGTCAGAAGTTAGCTTTGGGTTAAAATTGTAATTCAAGTTTAACATTTGGCTTTTCATGCTTTGAGAGAGAGTACAGTGGAGAGTGTGGGAACAGGAGAGAGTGGGGATGACACACGGCAAAGGGCCGAGGGTTGGAGTTGAACCAGCATCGAGGACTGAGCCTCAGTACAAGTTTAACCAGTGCCCCGAGCATGTTAGCATTGTTGACCAACACGTAGCTTAAAACATCACTCTGTATTATTACTCATAAAACTGCTTTGACGGCTGTAGTCTTGTCATTCCCCACTGAAGAGCTTCAGGCTCCAGTGTGAAGCCACACTTCACCACACTTAGAGATGCACCGTTTCCATCTAATAGGCTGTGAAAACAACGGTTTGGGGTGTTTTGAATGATATCATAAGTATGAGTAATATAATTCAGATACCATCTAATCCCCAAATGGAGCCCGTATCTCTCGGTGCTTTATTATGTAAAAAGCTCTCTGCAAACAAACCGAGCAGTCATTTGTTCACTTTGGGGTTGGCTCCACTAAGCCATTTATCCCCTCTCATTATCTCAGGCATCCTCGCTCACTGACGGGGGAGAAGCAAGGACAAACGTTCACCTTCGCTTCTCTGCTTGATCTACTTTTTCTCTTAGCTTGACAGAGATTGCTGAAGCAGGACAGACTGGATTTTCTCCGCAGCATTTCTTTATAATCCCACTTTGAAACAGCCAGGATGATGAATCGGACTCTTCTTTGAAAACAGGACCGCAGGTTCCACCTTTAATGATTTATTTAAAAGATCTGATTGAAGTGACTTTTCGGTTGCACATTCATCTTAAAGTTCACTTTTCTGATTGCTGGCTCACTCAACCTTTTCTGCAATTTGGACTCAGCCTTAAGATATACACTAATCCGGGGAATTACCGGAAACTGACAAGCCGCCATTACTGCGGTGGCGTCTCCCTGCAACATCTGTGTGTTTGAATGCAGTTTTCTACACTTTCTGTGTAACTTTACTTTCAACAGCGATGTGAAGGACATCGGGAAGAACCTGTGGAGTCATCGGCTGCTCAAACAGTCGACACAAACTTTAACTTGAACTGTATGAAACCGGACACTTTACTCCCTGGTCGCGCAGAGGACTAAGATCTCTTTCAGAAGTGAATTGAGAATATTATAATTATTACATTATTATCACAGTACTTTCGTCCCTCTCTGACTGACCTGTAGATAAATTTTGTTGCTCATCGCCAGGCGATTATTAAAATGATCGCGTAACATTCCTCTGCTTGCTAGTTAGCATAATCAAGTAAGAGCTGCGTGTAATCATGACAGAGCAGCTGCATTAGCAGAAAACAAGAAAATACGTGCTGAATGAATGTCTATTAAAAACATATTTGTCAATGCATCTAGTTTGAGGTGATTAAATGCAGCTGTTAATGATTAAGTTAACTAGCTGGTAGAATAACATTATATTACACAGCACTTCATCACTAATATGTGGCACACGTTTTTCTCTATTATGTAATCAGGCTGTTGTTGAAGCTCCTGTGAGCAGTTTTTAACTGCTTATGAAACAGACTGAAATTAATTCACATTACTTGATATGACTTACAAAAGCAAACCAGACCATCAGTGACAAGATCGATTATTTCTATATAGTTATTTTGAATGCCTGAAACTGCTGGCAGGGGGTAGGTGTCAGACAAAGCGATTAACTGCACGCTGCCTTTGTTTACATTTTCCAGGGCCAAAATTTAAAGTGAGTGATAAATATGACTGTTACAGAAAGCAGGATAAGATTTTTTTAGTAAAAACCACCACTTAGCAAATAGATTAGAGGTACAGCGCTGTCCACAGGGGGCGTCTGTCTGATCGGGCCCTAAGGTACCTTCATTAGTAACGAGAGGCAGCTATCTAACGTCTTTCATCCAACTATGTGCGCTGCCGTCAGCAGGCAGCAGACACAGAGTGGCCACCGCAGCAATCTCGGAAAGCGACTTCCCGTCAAGACTTTCTTTTCCCCAGATTTCCTGTCTCTCTTCAGTTTTCCTATATAATAAAGGCAAAAATGCCAAAAAAATAATCTTTAATAAAAATATATATATCCTTTCCCGCGTGCTACAGAAAGAGAAACCTTTTCTTGTGATTGACTTTACTTAACAGGTCTTACCTTTGCTGAAATTTCAACATCATGAGGCAGATCAGTAAGAAGTAAAAATTCAAGCTCTGTCAGGTCTGTCCTCAAGAGGAGAAGAAAACTTTAAAATGCTCATTTGTTGAACGGAGGTCGGATCGATCTGATGCATTCGAGGAAGTCGGGAAATCTGAACGCTGAACGGCTTTCGTGACACAGCGTGTCAAGGGAATTCATCTCCATTTTCAATCATAAGAAACTGTTTTTCCTGCGTACACCGCAGCCTGCTGATACGTGATTGGTCAATATTACTCGGACTACAAGCTTAGGTAACCAGAACACTTGCATTTCCGGAAATCCACGTCCCCGCCTACAGATTTTACTATGTAGAATCTGTTATTAGAGATTACCGCCGCAGTAAAGCATGTACAAATCGGTCGCCGGATTAGTCTATACTTTAGTTTTAGTCTCGATATTATTTGGAAAGGAAAAATAGAATGTTCCTTCTCTTAAAGTGTAATAAGTTTGGAGAACAGGACTTGTTTCTGGTTTACAGACACTTGTGGCTGTTTTAACTGTACTAAACATACAATGTAGTCCTTCTGCAGCACTGAAGACGACATCTTTAAAACCCATTAAATTCAAGATATACTCACACTAACCGCTTTCTGTTCCCCCTTTCTAAACCTTCTGCATATGAGGCTGCTTATTGTGTCTCGTCCAGCTATTGTGACTGTGCTGGTATTTTATCTTTCTGCGTACAGAAACCGACTCCTAAATGGACTTTCTAAAAATATGTTATATTTGGCTGTGCAGCCTCTTTAGTAGATTGGCTTGTGGCTATTACAGAGGAAGAATAGCGCGCTCTCTCTGTAATAGTCCTTTAAGAAGCCATTAGGGAGTCAACAGTCATAAATTATGAACAATACTGTAATGAGCTTGCGAGAGAGGGAGCCCCATAGAACTTATTAATGATGACTGGTCACAGACACTTAATTCAAAGCTCTGAGTCTGATTCATTTGTTAATATTTATCAGAACGGGGGTGTTTGAAAAATGACTTTGAGGAGCTGAATGTTATTAGGCTGAGAGCTGAAATTACTTCTGCTTCCCTTTCAGGGCGCACGGAGCTCAAAGTCTACAAATGAACTCCTCTGCCCGGGTGCCAGTTGGACTCCGACTGTACCCACTTCCTGGGTGAGTACACGTGTTATCAAGAGGCTTAGAGGGGAAATGAGAGAAAACAGAGAGTGTGAAATAGAACGAAAACTCCCCCAAGGGTGTGAGCGTGACTGCCACAACCTTGGCGAGGGGTAGAAGGCCACAGAGGCGACCCAGAGGAAAGGCAGACACGCCGGCGCCCTACAGCACATTTCCAGCACCTCAACATTCAAATCATTTCCAGAGTAAGGAGCAGGGACAAGACGGGTGATGGAAGCAAACAGTAAAGGGGGGGGGTCACAATCTGACTCCCCTCTCTGGTGGCTCATCTCCCCGCGTCAGTGTGTCCTTTGGGCTGACCAGCCTGCCTCCCCCTGCTCTGCCTGCTGCTCAGTCCCTGCAGCTGTCGGTGACAGGGCCTGCAGAGAGGGGCGGGGGGGGGAAAGTCACTCCCATCTGGTGCAGTCGGATCAGCGGGGTCTGAGACGGGGGCGTGGGGGGTCATGTGTCCCTCTGCATCAGTGACAAGACGGCTCTGCCAGGGATGACACTGTATCCACCGGGGAAAGCCGATTTTCTCTGCTTGACTTTTTCTTTTTGGGGTATTTATGTTTTTCACATAGCTGGTTCAGCGGGGCGATGAACCCTTAATAACAACACTGACTGGCCTTCCAGTCACACTGGATTACACTACCAGAGGTTAACTGGTAATGCTGATGTTAAGTTGTCAATTGAAATGATAATTTTTTTATAACTATAGGTATCCTGCACTGCATGAACCTTGTTTTTTACCCCTTTTAACTGTTAACATCAATAAAAACTCTTAAAGGTGAGGTCTGCATAATAATACACCATGTTTTTCTACATATTTTTAAGCTGCTTCAGTGGCTCGATTAACCCTTGATAACAACACTTATTGCCCCACCAGTTAAACTTGATTAAAGTACCAGAGTTTAGCTTCTAGTGCTGATGTTATTTAAAATGGGAACTCTTGGTATCCTGGCACTGCAAAATCCTTGCAGAATCCTTTTTACCCCCAGTCAACACTGAAGTAAGATCTCTTAAAGGTTACAACTGCTCTCTAATGCACCTTATTTTTCACATAACAAAACATATCTTTAGCTGGTTATGTAATTCTATTACCTCTTTCCCACCTAAATTAGCGCCTTGAAGCAGGTTTTTCAGACCCGTGAAGACCCGCTATTAAACACTGTATCTTTTCCCATTGCCAGTGAAGTATCCTCCTTTCGGTCTCTTTTCTGCTGCGTCACAGTCTGACGTCACAAATGCACCCGAAACAGGGTTAGTAAACAGTGAAGATGCTACGGTGGTTAGGTCTTTATTGTATCTATTACTCATTCAGTCTGTTTATCAAACTCGCCGCCGACAAATTTGGAACGATGTTCGAGCGCTGCTCGGACAGAGATGGGCGGAATTTGTAGCTGAGATGACGAGGAGTCGCAGAAGTTACAGACGGAGCATAGCATCATGCCGGAAAGGGGGCGGAGATTAGAGTGTCGAACCGGGTGTTTTGTTCCCATCAATGCTGATCGGAGCTGAGGCTTTTTGGGGATATCCCAGTGGGGAAAAAAAGGTTTTCTAAAATGTGTATAAAACTTATTTCAACACACATTTCAATTTATTTTCATTTGAAACATTCAAAATATACAAAATACAGCCTGCCATCTGTTTTCAACATGTCGAGTTGCAGTTCTGCTAGCTACCGGTGCTGTAGCTAGCAGCCTACATTAACGCTGATTGTTGTGAGGATGGCGGCTGCGCTGGCGGTGATGAAGCTTGGGTAAAATACCGGAACAAAGTAACAAACCT
Organism: Semicossyphus pulcher; assembly: GCF_022749685.1. Taxonomy (NCBI): domain Eukaryota; kingdom Metazoa; phylum Chordata; class Actinopteri; order Labriformes; family Labridae; genus Semicossyphus; species Semicossyphus pulcher. The sequence goes on from NW_027211637.1 coordinate 26,528,838, forward strand.
CTCTCTGCGTTTTATACTGGTATATTGGTCGCACGAGTATATATGACACAGCCCACTTTTTAGGTGAGAAAAATGTATGAAAAGTGCTTCTTTTACACCGAATGTTAGGGAAAGTATCTTCTGCAAAAGTCATCTTTTTCAACAGCCATTTCAAAATGAAATGTCTTAAAGGTGAGGGCTGCATAATACTAACCTTGTTTTTCACATAATAGAGCATTTCCTCAGCTGGTTCAGTGGCTTCATTAGCCCTTGATAACACACTAATTGCCCTGTCAGTTAGCCCAGGTTAGTACCTGGCTGATGATGCTGATGTTTAATCATAATTTGTACGACTATAAGGATCCCGTTACTGCAGAGGTCCTTGGTTTTTACTCTTATTGACAGACAACAGCAGACCAACAACTCCTAAAGGTTAGAGCTGCGTAGGTATTCATTTTTCATTACGTCTGGCTCAGTGTCAATGTTTTTTCTTCAATAAGCCGACATAAATACTTAATAAAGTCTGTGTTGAGTTTAGGTTCCAAGTAGGGCAGATTTCATGCTCTTTTAAGTACTAAATATCAATGTCTCTTGCAGGAATAATTCTCCACTGATCATTGTTACGAGACCAGCAGAGGCACTTGGCTTGTTAAAGCAGCAGCGAACATATTTCAAGGCGTCTCTCTCCAATATGTCTGATAACCATTGCCGGCTGTGATTGTTGTGGTCATCCTGCATCAACTCTTCATCCATCTGAACGTGCAAGCTTTTTTTTTTTCACCCACACATAAATATTATCTGCAAGCGATGCATTCTGCCTGCAAAATTCAGCCGCCCACTTTTGCAGATAATGGATGGGATGTGTTTGTTTTCTTTAAAGGAACAATAATCAAAGCATAAAGAAAAGTCCTTTAAAAGCACTTTAGATGAAGAAGCTGAGAGGAGAAATTAATGGAGCGGCGTCAGTGCTCGTTAGTTAGAATATAGTGAATATAATGGTGTCCTCAAGCACAGGCTCCTCGCTTTCGTAACACATCTTTAGTCATATAATATATAATCATTCCTCACGCAGAACACTCGAAAAAAGTTCCTATTTTCCATCTTAATGGTTTGTGTTTACGATCACAGCCTTCAGTTTTTCCCTCAGTGATTCTTCCTGCAGGATTTAGTGAAACTAAGGAGCATCTCTGAGTTTGTCTTGTGATGATCTTCCTTGTTGTCCCTCAGTGATTCAGGGTGGTTATTTTATCTTTTTTTGGCCTTTATGCATTTATTTAAAGATGACAGTGGATGTAGAGAGAGTGAGGATGACACGCAACAAAGGCCAGAGGGCTGGAGCTGAACCCAGGGCCACCGCACGGAGAACTGCGGCCCCTGCAAACGGGACGCACAATCTAACCGCTGAGCCAGACCCTCGCGGTTTAGGTCAATTGAATTGAGAGGTAAAGCTGTACAAGTCAGCACTCAGTGCTTATCTCAGAACCTCACACAGGCCTGGCATACCTTTAATGTATGTTTCGGGTCATCGTCAGTCAGATACTTGTCGATACTTTTTGTGCCGGCTACCTGAAGGACTGCAACAATCAATCAGTTAATTGATTCAAAGAAAAATTTAATTTAGATTTTGAAAATCTAAAAACGTCCATCATTTTTCTTTTACACAATTTAAGCGGTTTCATGCTCTTTATTTCACTCAGTTTCAGTTTCAGTTTCAGTGAATATTTTACATTATTTTATTCGACATTTAAGCAGAGAGGGAGTTATGTTCTACTGTAAATCATCACCGCTGTGATTTGGTCGTATAGGCACCAGGCCGCAGGCTAGTTGCTCCACCAACTCAACTAGTTCCACAACTTAACTGAAAATGTGTTGCCAAGCAACCCAAACATTCTCCTCCACTCTGTGTCTCCAGGTTACCACTGATCAGCTGTTTATCATGTACATTTATCTGTTTATCATCAACCAGTGAAATAAGAGTCTGCTGTGTGATTCAGAGGCACCAGCTTGATTAATGTAAACATACACGCTCTGCTGTAATGTTAATTAACAGTATTAAGAACACCTGGCTGAGGCGGAGTGATACACACAGTGAAAAGTCCCAGTGATGTTGTTCTCTATATCAGCGCTCATGGAATGCGTCTTGTCCAATCAGACACTGTTATACTGTTGTATAATATTCTTACATGGAAATGAAATATAAGTAATAAGGTGAAAGTAGCAGAGTTGTAACACTACACGCAAATTCAGACACAGAGCAGTGATCACAGTATTTAGGTTTATAGCCATCAAATGGGGATGCTCATTAGTTACACTTTTAATTGAAGCTTTTTTTTTTGTTTGTTTTTTACTCTTTTTTTTTAAATTTATTATTTAACTTTTTTTTTGGAAAAGTTAATATCACAAAGTAGTCCTGTCTTTTTTTAAAGCAACAATGTCTGTTACTATCTGCTGGCAGAGGATTGGCTGCTTTTCTTTGTCATGTATGATTATTAATGACGAGTCTTTGGGTTTGGGGCTTTTGTTTGGAGAAAAAAAAGCAGTTGAATGACATAACAGGAAACTGTGATGACCTTGTTAACTACTTATTGCCTTTTTGTCGACTGATTCTAAAAACAGTCAGCCATAGTTACCAGCTCCAGAATTGATGAAATGTTTCCACATTGCGGAGCAGCTATCCATTTCTTTTAACGAACTGGATTAGTGTGGCTATCATAATTATCGCTGGGATTTGTAATTATTAAGCGGCCGCTCTCTGAGGATTAATTTGGTGATGAGAAGTGAGTCTTCAATGATTTCTGAACGTCTCCTTTAAAGCAAAGAAATCACACCCTGTTCTTTTTTTTTTTACTTCCTGTTTGACCTTCTCTCTTGCTTTGCTTCACCTGCGTGTCTAATCCTCCTCCGCTCGGTGATGAGCCGGTCAGTAATTGCTTGATGAGCAGTCATTGAACATGAGCTACACTTCCACCTTGTTTTCAGAGGGACCCTGGTGTGAAGGGCACAGACAGACAGGAACTATAAGGTGACTTAAATGACTAATTATTCCCCGTGCTTGTTAGCTGCAGGGTCAGTGGAGCGTGCCAGCTGTCCTGCCCTCTGCCCCCCAAACTGCCTCTGCTGTTAATCACAATGTCACAGAGACTGATTACTTGGCAGCACTCGACTTCACATTTTCACATTAAAGGGAAATGGAATTACAGGAGGATCCCAGTTTAATGACACGTTTATTAATGACAGGAGGAGAGGGATTTATCTGCTGAACATAAATACTGCCACATATATTTTACAAAGAGATAAAAGCATCATGAGGGTCGCTGCTATCGGCCATCTATCAAACAATATTCTATTCTCCATTTAAACAGAAAAATGTCCCTGAATCTCTCTTTTCCGCAGAGTTTAAAAAGTAAGTACTTTTAAAGATGACGACGGTGGTTTCTCAGTGCCATTTCAAATAGATGTCTAACTTCCCGGCACGGCCATTCCAGTAAATCAAAGTGAATAACAGTGATGAAAGTGAACAAATGAAATGAAATAAAACAGGGTCACACATCACTGGAAGGGCAACAAATGGGCACTGAAATGGAAGTAATGTTTTTTCCCTTGTGTCTCGACAGAAACGGGGAAAAAAAGCCATCAGCTCTGGTCAGAAAGCAAGTTGTCATTTTTGCCCAAAGCAGCGCTAACCGCATCAACAAAAATATAGGTCTGTGTAGAAGTTTGTGTGACAGAGGAGGGTCACTCATTTTAATGTAAAAGGACAGTTCTTTTGTTGAGAAAGCGCTGAGCGATCCAAAAACCCAGGAGAGGGACAGGCGCTGTGAAAACATGAATCTTATTCAGTTTGATTTCCTCTGCGTTGACGGCGGGACGGGGATTTAGGGGAGCAGGTATTCCTTGAAATGATCTGCTGTCTATGGAAGAATATTTCTGAAATGTTGGCAAATGTAAATTTAAATACACAATTTACTCGAGAGATTAAGCTGGTTAAATCCCATTAAATTGGACGATATAATATTAATGAAGAGGGAAAAAATGCCGAACCAGTAAACTCCACATAGAGTGTGTGCGACATGGAACAGCCTGTCTACATTCATTGCAAGTGTGTTATGTGGCATTGGTTCGCGTGCTTCTAATTAGTCTCTTTACAAAGAACATTTGAACACATATATAATGTTACAATGATGTCCAGACTAAACGTGTGTGAAGTTTCAGATCTGTAGGTAAAAGTATGTTAGACTAATCCTCAGGCCTCTCAGCTCAGTCTGTGAACACCAGGTTTCACGCAGTTTTTTCTACACGCTGCACTTTGTGACGTCACAGAGTGCAGCCTCAGCAGGGATTGGAGAGCTGGCCAATCAGAGGAAAGTTTGTAGGGGGCGGGGTTTCTTAAAGGGACCGAGCTGACTGAGTCGTTTCAGGCAGTGGCAGTATGAGGGCCTGCACAAAGCACCAGTGTGAGGAAAATGAGGAGTTTTTTTACTGTAAATTATGCTAAGCTACTCCACAGGTATCACAGAGTGAAATATGAAGCTTGAAATTAGCTCAAAATTGAAATTAAGACATTAAATAGGAGAATTTCCCTTAACCTTGCATCACAAACCTCCAATGCAGTCGCCTATAGTAACAGGTAGCTAGCAGGCTAACAAGGTCACATTACTTAACCTATTATTTTAAAGATAATTTAAAGTTTGAAGGCCCCCTTCGTCTTTTGTAACGCTAGTTATTCGGTTGAGCTGAAACCAAAAAGTTTACATTTAAAAGTGTATTCCTCGGCCGCTTAAAAGTCCGCCATCTCATTAGAATTGGCGCGCAATGAATCTTGGGAATCTTGGGATGCATTGGGCCGGGCCGCGAAGGATCCATCAGGTGCGTCCTTCGTGGCTTGGGAAAAAGGAGGACGCACCTGAAGGATCCTTCAGAAATGAGACTGCCTTCCACGTGCCGCTGTGACGCAATCGGCCTTCAAATACATCCTTCTGAGGATTCAGCCCCTGAACTGGGACACAGCTATAGACTGTGCACTGGTGTAGAGATCTTGTATAGATTTTATTATCTTTTTTTATAATCCAAACTTGGGTTTTTTTTTAATCAGTGTATAAATCCAGTGTAAATGTAAATCTGAGAGTGCAAACATCCACATCATCCAGTGCTGATGTGAGCTTATTCCCACCAGAGTTTGTTTAACTCTTGTGACACTTTTGAACATCTGCTGCAGAAGCACATCTGCTCTGACAAACCAACAACCCCCCGTCTACACAACATGTATAATAACTGAAAAAAGCTTCATTCCAACTGTAACATAAGCAGAATAATATTTAATTTGCTATTTGATGTAATGAACATTTTAATTGGTCATAAAAGTTATTAAGAAGCATTTTTTCCCAATATAACGGCGACACATGCTCTGCTGTTTTTCCCTGTTTGACACAAAGAAGACCCCCTCCCTCCTCCTCCTCCTCCTCCTCCTCCTCCTCCTCCTCCTCCTCCTCCGCCGCTGCCCTGGAGAGCACAGGGATGTACAGTTAGTTTGCTCTGGCAAGCAGCTTCCTCTCGGGGGGGTATGAAACATGCTGGAGCCCATTAAGAGTCAATGGCCACCATGTTAAGCTCGGAGAATGTGGCCTCACCTCGCCTGTAATGATGTAAATGCTCGCTGACAGCGTCCCCGCACACAGCTAGCATGATGAATCACACAGAGCGGGTAAACAGTAAGTATTACCTGTCTCACTGTTGACGTACAATTACATGTATGTGAGCGCCCGCGGCATGCACACACTAATGTGGTAACAGCCTGAATTTTTTACTACTACAGTGAATTTTTGTGGCAACTTTTGGAGCAGATTTTTTTTACTCTTTCCTCCATTATCGACAAAACGAGACGGTACAGCTGCGAAAGCCTCCAATACCATTATTTTAAACACAAAGTCCACAAAATATTATCTGTATACTGAGTGACCTGTCGTCCTGACAGGTTGTATTTGACTCATCTGTGAGCCAAAATGAGCAACGGTCAGCGGTGGCTGAAGGCCATGTCCCTGTGGGGAGCCCAAACCCTCCGTCTCTGCATCTCCCCCCTCCCCTCCCCACGTCTCCCCCTCCTCCTCCCCTGCAGGCCTGGCACATGTGTGACATATAATTGATTCATTAATAATGTGAACAGATGTTTCTGGTCCAGTCTGGCATCAGGCCAGCTTGCCTGCATACTTTTTTTACTGCCAGGCTGCATCCCATTAAATGTGCATTGACACAGAATGGAGGAAGGTGAGGCAGATTTGATCCTGAGGAGAATGAAGGGAAGGAAGTGATCGCAAACTGTAGGTCAGATTTATTGTTTAGTTAATGCAGGAGAGTGTGGGGGAGCGCGTGACACAAAAATAAGGCTTTGTCTCGGCTCTCATGTAAGTCATCTGTCAGGACCTGGCTCGTGAGCCAAGGAGGAAATACACGGTTGTTTTAACTTAACGTTGTTAATATTTATAACAAAACTATGACTTTAAGTTTAAGTACAAAGGTTATGACGTGTTAATCAGTGTTATCAGGGTGTCTGCTGACGGGTGCATGAGTGATGTGTGTAAAGTGTTGTGTGCTGTGAAACAAAACTACAAAGATGGCCGAAGCCAAACAAACAATAACATGCTGCCCGGAGCAATGAGAGCGATGATGATGATAGAGAACCACACACAGGGAAGCCCGGGGCTTAAACGCACCTCAGGAGACTGGCCAGGTACTCCCAGGTGCATGGAAGCCACGCCCACCAGGGACCTGCAACACAGAAAACAAAGAACCAGAAACAAGGAAACGCAAAGCAGGCCTGCAGAAGTGTGTAAAAGGGTTTTAACCCTGATCAGTTGGCTTTTCTACGTGTGATACCGGCCAGGCCTCACTTTTAAGTCGCCAAAACAGCTGGCAAAAAAATTAGCTAAAGGTATCCCTACAACATCTTGGTTCTGATGTGGCATTTAATTAAGGTAGTGGTAGGGCAAGAAGTTCCACTTGGGGTGGCAGTTAGGGGTAATAGATGGTAAAAAACAAAACAAAAGACTTCAGCTAAGAGGCCAGAGTTCGAATCCTGTGTGTAAACAAATTCTTCTTTTAAGAAGTTGACTACTTTTACGTTCAGACACGTTTAATCTTTTTGTTGCCAAAGCCTCACCAAACTTGGACCGTTTTCCAACCACGTGTTCATGATCGCTGCACGTCCACAAGTCATAAAATTTGAAACCTTTGTCTCTGAGCTTTATTTTGAAAACGTAATAGGATGAAGCTTTGTCCTTAATGCTAGCTTGAATGCTTTTTATAAATTCTAAACAGACATTGCTTGTCAGTTATTGCTAACTTTCCTGGGAACCCACGCATATGCAAAGCTGACACTACTGTGGTACCTAGATCGTTATATTTTGAAGCTTAGGGCCACAAACCAAGCTGCTGTATTTGACGACTTGGGAATGAGAATGATATGTCATCTGTGATGATGCTCACATAAGTTTTGTAGGCGTGTTTGCTCAGCCAAGTGCATTGTGGGTCATTGTTGGACAATCACAAATGTGAGTCCTAATGTGATCATGTTACATATTGAGCACTAGGGTTATTCTATTCAGTGTGTAAGTGAGTTTGTGTTTGTGTGGGCACGCTCCATTCGTGTGTAGTGACCATAACCATCATCACCTCCTGCTGTTGAGACCCTCTGGCCTGTCACACCTGGTCAGGCTCCCGTTCTGCTCACAGGTGGAGTATCAGATCTCCAGCAATCAGACGGGACTGAGGGCGAGAGAGAGAGAAACACGGTTGTAGGTGTGCAAACAAAATATCACCTTCCACAGCAGCAACAAGGTGGACTTAAGTCTTATCGTGAGGCGATTGAGCATGCAGAGAATATCACTCTGAAAGGATGATAAGTATTGTAGCCGAGATGTGGGGGCTTTTGTTCTAATGAGATGGAAAGGAAAGGCTTTAGAGCTCATGGTGAAGGTCTAATTAATCAGCCTCTGTGGCAGTTTCCCACAGCTATCCATTAGGGTTTCATTCAACAAGTCACTGGAGCTTCAATCTCACTTTCATTGTTGGAAATGGCTCCATAATAATAACATGATTGCAGATTGATCACTGGAAGGCTCTGAGGGGAAACGCATGTGGTGAGGAATAATGATGCCCCGCACATGTCTGGGAGGACGGCCCTCAACCGAAGCATTTTATACAAACGCAGGATTCAGAACCAATTGGAAATTGTTCCGAATCAATTATGTTTTTCCATCAACATGACGCAGCATGACAGCAGACATAAAGCTTTTTCTCCGGGCTTACTCACACTGTGCATACGAGGCACCGGGGAGAGCATCAATTTTTTGTTTGAGGTGAGAGCTGCTGCTGAGAGCTATCTGGGCCTTCAACATAAAGTCTGAGCTCCCCGTGGCTGATACAGCGCACAGAGGAGGGGAACAATCTGCTGTAAATTAAAGACGGGTAATGCAGTCTGTCGACATCCGCTGCCTTGCAAGGTCTGGCCGTGGTGTCTGTGGATGGGGACAAAGACCTGGTTTCAGTGGAGACTAAATAAGTGGAAATGTCTTATTTCTATAATATCGAACAAGTTCAGCAGTTTTCGGTTTTAATCCAGAAACAATAAACCAAGTACAGGTCATTATTTAACCCTAAAATAGTGCATATCTCTTTAGACTTTACTTATCTCTTTGCGAGAATGATTATACAAAAGCATTAACTGTAAACAGTTACTAATTAACACAAAATGTAGATGGTATTTAGGCTTCACTAAAGCTTTAGGCGTGTTAAAATGATTTAATTTGGGAAAACACTTCTCCTGAGAGGAATCTAAAAGGTTTGCAGATCAGGAATCATACAATACAGCTGTGTTTTTTATTTTAGCTTAATGCTAATGTCGGTATGCTAACATTCTCACAATGCCAATGCTAACATGCTGATGTTTAGCAGGTGTAAACTGCGTCCCAATCCAGGGCTGCATCCTTGGAAGGACGTTCTTGAAGGCCGATTGCGTCACAGCGGCGCGTCCAAGGCGGTCCCATTTCGAAGGCTCCTTCAGATGCGGCTGACTCTGTTTCCCGAGCCGCGATGGATACACCCAACGTATCCCGAGGTTCATTGCGCGCCAATTCAAATGACATGGCGGACATTTTTGCGGCAGAGGAATACACGTTTAAATGTTAAAGTTTTTGGTTTCAACTCATTCGAATAGCTAGCGTTACACATGTTTAAAAAATGAAAGGGCCCTTGAAACTAATTATCTTTAACTTACTCGACGTTAGTTAGGCTAGCTAGTTAGCTAGTTAGTTAGTTTGGTGACGCAAGGGTAAGGGCGGGAACAGCTGGTGACGCAAACAGGAAATCCTCCGCAGCCGAGACCGTCTCATTTCAGTTCGGCTTTAACGACTAAACAGGCTATGAATGGCGCATCCTCCGTGGAACGCCTCCTTTGAAGGCTGCAGCCCCTGGATTGAGACACAGCAGTAGATCTTAGTTTTAAGTGTTAGCATGCTAACTTTTCCTAATTAGCACTAAAAGTACAGCTGAGGCTAATTGGAGTGTCATTAGTTTTGTAGGTATTTAGTGATAGTGAATGGATCTTAATCACGTTACACTCCATCATGGGGGGAACATCTATATTTGTACCAAATTTTATGGCAATCCATCCAATAGTTGCAGAGATATTTGAGTGGAATTACCTTTGGCATCCATCGCGAGATGCTACTAGCTAGCATGGCTGAAATCCATAACTTCATATCTTTACCAGCTGACAACTGCTGCATTTGACCTCATTATTTCTGGCATCAGGCTTTCTAAACAGATGAAGTTATTTTAAAATAGTTAGACATAAAATTGTTAGATATAAAAGAGCATTTCTAAAACATCCATCGTTTTTATCGTAGCGATTTTCTGGTGAATCAAAAAAACAGAAAGATGAATTGAATATGTTTTCCTGCTCCTAAACTCACTAAAAATCCCTGAAAAACACTATTATACTACTATTGAGCTCCTTTCAAATAATACAAGACAGCCATCAAGACACTTTCTCCTTCAATCGTCCTCCGCCTCAGATCCTCCTGCGCTCAGTCGGGCTAAACGCTTGTGTCAGTAAAAGTTTGTGGCTTATTTTGCAGCAGCTGGTGATTCGACCAAAAGCCACCCCTCAGGCTTAACACTGCAGGCCTCATTAATGCAAATCTAGCTTTAACAGACTGGTGGGAAATTGGCTCCCTTCACTCCATAGCAGGGCTGTTGAAAAGGCAGGAACAAGGTGAGAACCACAGAGAGGTTAAGTAGCCTCGGCACAGGATTTCAAAGCAAAGGTTTGTATCAGTCAACCGATGTGCACCTGGAAACCCAAACCTGTGGAAGCCTGAAATTACTAATCTATGGCAATGCTTTGTGAAGCAAATTTCAAGCACCGACTTGTAGGCAAAAGTTGGAGACTAAAACATTACCCCAGTATGTGAAAGTGAAGCATAGTGAACCGAACCATTAACGTGTCACTGCTCACATGATGCCCGGGCTGTTTTCTTGGATTCAAGCAGAATGAAGAAAATAATCGTTCTAACAAAGGAGGCCCGACGTTTCCGTGTTTCTAAAATTAGCAGATGTTAGTCACTGTGGTTGTTGTTTCTTGTCACTTCATGGATCTTGTCATGCCATGCTACTCAGCTGAGGCTCAGACAGACCAATTAAATTGACATGGCCCAAGAGTTTCGACACGAGTTTGAGTCCTTTATAACGAGGAGAATTTGGAACGCACAAAGATGCAGATGCACAAAATCAGTGGGCAAATACGAGTGTTAAATGTAATGTAGTTTTTTATGTATGTTGACACAGTTTAGCAAACATTGGCGACACTTTATGTTATGGTAATCAGACTCACCATGTTGCTTATTAGCATGCTTGTTAGTAGCCTAAAGTGCTAGTCATTGTAAAGCTAATAGGCTACCTCATGGTGCATAACCATATTCTACAGCTATTAGGCCATTTTGTTAGCTTAATAACCTTAATAAAGCTTATTTATAGTCAGTAAGGAAATTGGTTGACATTAATTACATTTAATTATTCATTAAATATGCTTTGATTTATATTGTGGCTCGGTAACATAACATTTTGCTAAATGGGGACAGGTTTTATACTTTAACTTTAAATATACGCAGCAAAATATAATAAATTAAACCAGAATAATGTTGTTAAAATTGGGGTAATAACTTAACATATGACATTATGGTATTTTCCTATTAATTTGACCACTTTTTTTTAGGGATGCACGATATATTTGACTTTTTGCCGAAATCCGATATGCTGATATTTTACAACTCATTTAGCCAATTACCGATTACCGATACCAATATTTTTTTCCTGTACGCCTAATTGCAGAGATCATCAACCCTCTTCTGTATTGGAATTAGTGTACCGTATAATGGTGATACTCTTCTCTCTGTTTGCAGTGTTGACTTTGCCTTGGCTCCTCCTCGCATCACCGAAGCTGAGCAGTCATTGCAAATAGCAGTTTTGCTATCTATTTCGGACACTTTGAAAAACACCACGGACATTTTGGCTAGACACGCGTTACGTCATCACGCTGCGCCGCGCAGGTCTTCTTCGCGCCGGGGACATTGCGCAGAGGTCGGGCATTTAATCAAGTATGCAACAGCCCATTATTTTATTATAATGTAATATATTTAATTATATCGGTGGATATCGGCGCGTTATTTTTACATTAAAATTCAGTTTTCTGCTTGTTATGAAAGTAAAAACCTAAGTAAGCACTATTTCTTAATTGACATTGTATTAACTGTTGCAATTTCTTTTACTTAACTTGTACAAACAGTGTTTTTACAGTGTACTCCAGCTGTTTAATGCCCATACTGAACAAAGCATTATTATTCATGTGCAACGTCTTCCTGTCTTACTCTCAGAAAGCAGCAATTAGGAGGCTTTTAAGTGAAAATTCGTAGTAAAGAGCCTGGTAGTTGTTGAATGTAGATATGCAGAGTGATTAATGAAGTTATTTATTCTGATTAATACGACTAACAAAGAGCCCACATGCAAATCTATGCATGCTAATAATGAATATATGTACCTTAAAATAATAACAGTAGAGGACAGTAAAACACGAGTTATAAGGACCCAGGGTTTTATTTGTTTTGCTTCTATAACTCTCAGGTTCAAAGGTTTCATGTGCTTTTATCTGATTTTATAACAGAATTATTTCAGCGTGAAATCTCTTGTTTGTGAACCGTTTAAAAATGTCTGACTAGTTTGATCGTTGTTTTTAATGGCTACACCCACCTTCACTTCTTATTGCCATGTGATGAGCTGAAACCTGATGAAGTTAGAATGAGTGATGTTCACGGGCACGCAGCAAAACGACTACATCACAAAGATGAGAACAAACATAGACATGAACATCACATTTAATGATCGGACATAATACTTTAAACGTTATCATCAACACTGCAGATAGAAACTTATAACATACAGTGTTTCATGATCACCTATGTTAATGACCAACAACTGCATTATATCCAAGTGCAGCCCAGTACAAACTCTCATCACCTACAAATGTGTCATAATGTGACTTCAGGCGCTGCACGCATGTATGCACACATTGCGTTTTTAACACATGGATAAACTGCTCCGACAGTGATATAAAGCAAAGGCGAGCAGTCACATGATTATTTAAGGCTGGAGGAGGCAGTCAGTGTGCCAGCCTGTGTCCATAGGTCCCTGCCGCTCTGTAATGAGGGGACACAGCAGCACTGCAGGTTAACATTCTGCCCATCTCCTGCAGACACCATGTCAATATGGATTAGGGGGCTGAAGGAGGCCTGGAGGGGGAAAAAAGCCCTCCCATCTTCAATTACAATAAGCAAACAGCTCCTGGGAATGAAGGAGAGAGAGAGAGAGGGCGGAGCTGCGCTTTAGCAGCTCCGGGTTCAACCCACACAAAACAAAGTCAACATTATTAGCTTAATAACATTTTCAATTAGCTGTAACCTGCATAACCGCCAGCTAATGGAAGACGGAGCCCGAAATTAATTAGAAAAAATAATTTGTAATTACATGACGGTTTAAAGGCTTCACAGGTCTTCGACTTGAATGATGGTACACAGAATGTGGCCTGATTCTCTGCAGCCATTCACGCGTGCGAACAGTGAAAACAGTCCGTGAAGATACTCTTCAAACTGCCCCTGCCCCGTGCAGGACACTGCAAAATGCTGCTTTCTCAGATAATAGTCTCATTACCAGGTCTTCCTTTACTTATGACCATATGTCATGGGCTATTACCGCTGCCATATTGAAGATTGTGCCCCCATGATGTGTTTATGGCACATTACAGTGCAGACACACTTGTCTGAAACATAACTGTCGACCCTCCAGTCTTCTAAATGATAGAAGGAGATTGAAACTGTTTTATGATCTAAGTGGAGTCCAGGAGCTTTATCCGAGGCGCCGCTTACCATCTGCTTTCACAGGCGTCATCTGCGTTTGCTTTTAGTGTTCAGCTTAGCTAATGCTAACATGAGATTTACATTGTCGACACATTTCAAACCAATGTCAGAAAATTACTTTTGATCAACTAGACGAGATGTTTTCTGATTCTCGCAGACGTATTTCTCTTGGAGTCTTTTCACGGCTCGTCTCCCTCAGACTCAGTCATCCCATCATCCAGCCTTGGACGTGTTATCATCTTTGTAATATTAGCTCGCTTGTCTGGTGATCTTTTATAAGATGGAGGACTTCCAGGAAGCCAGCAAATGTTCTTAAGTATTAGCCGCTGTGCATGATGGTGTATAATGAGCAGCAGTCAGAAACCTTCTCTATTAAAGGAGATGTTTTTACCTGCCGATTCCCCCAAAAAATCTGTCTGGAGCCGCAAAACATGTTTCAACTTTACAATAGGTCATGCAGCCTATCAGGTCTAAGCTTAACATTACTAACAGATCTCAATGAGCATTCATCGATATGTTGAACCACTTTACACACAACGGCGATTTTCTGATTGTTACTTTAACCGGCATTTCCATCACAAAAATATTTTGCATTTATGGAAGAACCACAATAAAGACAATTTTTATTGGAGAGTAAAATGAACACTGGTGGGGGGGGGAAGTCCACTGGAATGCCTACATTAGATTAGAGTGGCGATGAAGAGCTGCAGGCGTACTTCGATATCTCTTTCGTGTAAAAGATAAATAAATAAAGTGTAGCATACCGGTAAGCCAGCAGCGTTGGTGCTAAAAGGAAACAAATCTGTTCATGCACTTTTAAAGTCGAGCTGAAATGGCATTTCGAGAGTATCTAGCTTTCATATCATGACGTATTTCCGAGTGCAACAGGACGTGCAGGCGGAACATATCTTTAGAGGGATTTGATTTGATCGTTGAGAAGTGGGCGTAGACAGACGTTCTCCAAAGCGCAGTAGCTAGCTAACTGACCGAGCGTTCTTGGTGCTCTGCGGCTAAATGTTGCAGAGTGATTGGTTGAAATTGTTTGGTGCTAACTTACGTAAGCACACGAAGAAATTGATTTTCGGTGTTTTTTTGGCCTATATTGTCAAATAGATGCACAATATTACCGGGGATGTGATCTAAAAGGATTAAAATGACATTTTTCATTTCACCTCGACTTTAAATTCTCAGTTTTCATATGAGACTTTCCTTTTTATGGATTTGACGTCCACTTCTACTCAAGCCAGCGAGACTCATAACTAGCCACCAGTGAGACTGGAAAGGTGCCGTAGACGCAGGATGTGACGCACATTTAGGTTGACCAAATACGAATAATAATAATAATTTGGTGTATAGAGATTGTAACACTTTGCTATATGGTTTATTTTCCTGTAAACAATGCAGCACGTTGAAAAGGAAGTCTTGACTGGAAGCTGTTTATGCTAACTGCTGGCTTCACGCCCGATATGTTCACCGTGGTCCACAGAGGCTATATCGTCATCAGACTACAGCTGATGGGATCCCAGATTGCGGTGTAGCTAATGAGGTATCAAGTGTTGTTCTACCTTTTGTTTGGTCTGGTGTCGCACCACTTCTTTACTATTCTAGGCGGTGAAATAGTAACAATTGTTTGCTATGTTTCTAAGAGTTTCACAGCACTTTGAATACAGTGAAACAGCTGCGTTGTCTCTGCGTGCTCAGCAGGGGGGAGATGTTGGAGCGTCCGTGTCTTCTGGGAGTTGCTCTGAGTGTTTTTAGTGAGAGCCATTAATATTTCACGGAGTGTAATAGGGCCAGAGCCTTGGGACTCCGGACTTGTTTTGGCGCCATGATTACAGCCCTCATATCCATTAAAACTGATTAGCTGTAATGTGAAGGGAATCCCGTGTCCACAGAATGCTTTGGTAATAATTCTGCTCTAAATGTTTTAAATGTTTTGAGCCTTTTGAGTCAAGTGAACAAACAAAGCCTTTGCCTCATCATAGTGTGAGAAAGAAGAAGAAAAACAATCCTCCCGGGTACTAAACAACCTCCATCAGAGCCTGACAAATGATTTCAGCACCTCTTTATTATGCATGCCACAACAGTGAGAGAAGTGACTGTTTAAATCGCCTGAGCAGCGTGAAATGATACGACTGATACACAACACGCCAGTTGTTCTGGTTCAGAAATGTTCTGTTCAAGCATGTTGCACGGTTTGTTTCTCCTTCTCGCGTCTCTGAATGTGAATAATCAGGCAGAAATGTTGCGCAGCTAATACTGAGCCCTCATATTTTTGCATTCATTATACTGATTACATTTCTGACTGAATATTTTTAGTGTGTAAATGCAAATGTGAGGGCAACTCTGATTAAAATAGTGCACACAATGCTTCTTGAAGACAGCTTGTGTCTTGTTTTTAAGCTTCTGTAACAGATCGTTTAAACAGAACAAAAGCACAAAGTGAAATCAGTGAGACATGTGACTCTGTTTGCAGCATGTGCATGTGTTTCCCGTGGCTATATGGAGGCCCGCGCTGCACTGCGAGCTGCAGGGAGGATTCCTGAGAGCTGGACACCATGTGGGAAAGATATGACCGTCACTGGCAGCGCTCCCTCCAGTGTTGGAGCGGGACACATCAGCGCGGGGGCTGCGGGTCCTTGTTAACATTATTGGCAGGTGGCGCGTGAAGCCGGCTGTCCTTGTCACGACCCCAAAGGCAACTTTTCAAACTAAACTGGAACTCCGCAGACCCCTCTCTTTTCAACCATGAACAGGAGTACAACCATGGACCCAGGGAGGAGGTATTTGCTGCTCGGCTGATAAAAAGAAGAAAATATCAAAAGCTATAATATCGCTGTACAGAAAGCGGAAGCTCTGAAGCAAATTAAAACTCTGATCTTTATAACTGAAGATGGTTTTGAGGTCTTAAAAAACTTTCTGTGAACTAGACTTTGACACATTTCATGTATTTCAAATGAACAGATTCCAGAGCTGTGTCCCAATCCACGGGCTGCAGCCTTCGAAGGAGGCGGTCCACTGAGGATCCATTCATAGCCTGCGTAGACCGTTGAAGCCGAACTGAAATGTCAGGTCTACCCTTGCGTAACTAAACACCGCTTCTGGCAACAGGTAGCTAGAGGGCTAACTAGCTAGCATAACTAACGTCGCTAAAGTTAACCTAGATCATTTGTTTCAAGAGCCCTTTCGTTTTCTTAAACATGTGTAGCACTAGCTATTAGACTGAGTTGAAAACAAAAACGTTTACATTTTAAAGTGTGTTCCTCGGCCGTTTAAAAGTCTGCCATCTTGTTTGCATTGCCGCACAATGCATCCTGGGATACGGTGGGCCACAAAGGATGCACCCGATGGATCCTTCACGGCGGGGGAAACAGAGGATACATTTGTCGGCCACATCTGAAGGACACTTCAAAATGGGACAGCCTTCGACGCGCTTCTGTGACGCAATCGGACCTTTAAATACGGCCTTCGAAGGCTGCAGCCCCTGGGTGGACAGATGCATTTTTTCCCCTGCTGTTAGAACACTGCATACTCAACATAAACGTGCAAAATACAGTACACTACAGGAACTAAAATGTAGCTTTCTTAGCTGTTGCAAAGAAACCACAGACGACCATTTATACCAACAAGGTTGTAACTGAGACGTCGAGCTCGTGTTGAGTTTATTCTCTTCGGTAAAGAGAAAGATTTGCTCACTCTCCTTTTGAAAAATGTGCAGTTTTTGAAGAAACATACGACCCGGGGATAAAGGGAGTCTAAAGGCGAGGGATCACAAGGGCTGAATTGTCAGTAGGGAGCACAGGAGCTGAAACTACTGAAGGAAATAGTGCTGAGGAAAACTGGAGCCTGCAGAAGGGCTAAGGGGGCGTAAAGGTCTGTCAGTCTGTCCACACCGAGACTCACACACCTACACACACACACACACACACTGCGCTCTGTTTCTGTTCCTCAATCAGCCCTCACCTACACAAGGTTAAACTGTGCAAACATTTGCAGCTCCTAATTTATGGGCCGTGCTGATGTTCTCATCAGACATGAGAGGGAGGGGCTGTGATGGAGGTCGGTGTTGATAAGGCTTTGGGGACAGGTGTGTGTGTGCATGCGTGTGTGTGTGTGCACTGCAAAAATCCATCTTTATCAATCCAGAGCATTTAGTGCTTATTTTTACAAATAAGGAAAGCTTTGCAAGATGAGACACTTTCTGTTGTAGGTGCACAGCATGTTTGCATCTCTGTGTATGTGCGTTTGGTAGGAGATGATCTTAAAAATCATATGTGCAGTCCCAGCGATTTAAAAGAGCAGTTCACCCCTGAAAAAAGCTGCTGTCAGTCAAAGCTGGTGTTCTCTGTAATCAATAGAAGCAATAATATTTTAAATTGGTGCCATAGCTCTGGAGAAAGTTGTACAAACAGCTCGTGGTTTCGGCCATTCTACATTCCTACAACACCCAGCGTGCATTGCACCCCTCCCTCTGAAAGGAACGGCCCAGCGAGAGACGCTGGAGTGAAATACTTCCGTTTCGCTGCAGGCAACGGCTCAGCGCGGTACAGACTCCAAAATACGACGATAATATACCGGTGGGTCGTCTAAAAAATCTTCAGGTCTGCAGTCTACATTTCAAACCTGACGATTTTGAACGAGACATGACAACGGAGGCGGGCGTCCTAGATTGAGGAAGTGTAGTTTAGCGAGCTCCCTGGCTCGGGCCCTTTTCTTTTCCAGGGCCCGTTGGAGAAGCGGATAGCGTCCTCCAAAGGCACAGAGCTGAATTGCATTTTTTTCCTAACTTAATGACATTAGCTCCCCATAATAGCATGATAGCACTGAAGTCGAAAATCAGCGAACTGGCCCTTTAATGAAAGCTTACACACTCTTAGTAAGTATGCTAAATGTATTTACTCCTGGAGTGCAGGGATCTCCTCCTGCCAGGATTCAAAGTCACTCATAGGTGACTTCACCTCACTTCACAGATGTACGTCTTTGCATCGCTCTTTGTTACAACATGATGAATTAGCTTAACACAAACATCCTTTCTGTCAAACCCAGCCCTTTCTGCCAACCCTCTGAGAAAAAATAAACCTCACTAACTGCCGAGCAAAGTGAAAAATCTCTGACACAAGTTTGTCTCTTCCATTCTGCTGACAGGCCATATGTTTGCTCCCAGATCTGCTCTCAGGGGGGGGCTCCTGAAGCTGTCGGCGTGTCTCGGCGTCCAGGTGAGAGTGAGAAAAATCCAGACGAGAACCTCTCAGCAGATGATGCGCTTTAATGCTGGCGCGGAATCAAATCCAGATCGTCCAACAGAGCTCCTCGCGCTCATCGGGGTGGAGGCTTCATCTTCTGTATAAATATCCATGCAGATGTTTGCCTGCTCGCTTCCTCTGGCAGGTTATCTTGAACAGATTGCATCTCCTTAGCGCTGACACATAGGTGCTGACACCGAGACAGATGGGTTGCTAGTTGCCCCCTTGGTCTCCTTCTGATGGCGTCTGCGAGGATGGATGGGCTTATTTTGAAGGTACAATTGGTCATCTGACAACCTGCTGTGTATTCACTCAGTGATCCACTTGCATGGATCTTGTTTACTCTTGGCAAATAACTTCTAATCATGAGCACATGCTGCGCTGATGGCAAGAGCCAAATAAATAAATCCTGCTGGTGAAAAGCTGCACACGTGTTGGAGGAAAATAAACTGCAGCCCAAACACATAAAGATATTTTTTGGCCATTTTTTGTGCAACATGCTGGAATGCTAACATCTTTAGCACAGCTGTTCATAGCGGATGCCAGTGAGAAGCTACAGAAAGTAGAAGCAAGCCGCTTTCTAAAGATGCTACTTTGCATTTCTGAGCTGCAGTATGAAGAGGCCAGGCTCTGTGTGTGTGTGTGTGTGTGTGTGTGTGTGTGTACATGTCTGTCTGTCTGTCTGGCAGGCTGCTGTGCCAGGCTGGAGACGCAGTCAGGAACAGTTCCACAGATCTAGGCATTAAACTAATGTGCTGGGATCAGGGGCCAGCGCCTCGCAAGCTGTCTCTTTGGCTGAAGGCTGTAATACGAGCGGGCAGTGAGCACTGGCGCCCGGAGATGGCACAGAAACCAAACACCTGCCTGGGTCCCGTTCCAGGCCCCATAAACACATATATTTCCCTCCATCCCATGTCTCCTCCGGTTGTGATTAGTGTGATCAACAATGGACCCAGGTGATGGGATTAACGCCTGTGATTGTCTGGCCAGGGGGGCCTGGAGAGCCATGGGTGGGACCACGCAGGACAATAGGAAACGCTATTATACTTTAACACATAATGATACTTGTTAAATGAACACCTGTCAGTAGTTATGTGTGATTTAGCTCTCGCTGACAACAGCTGGTGGAATTCATAGAGTTAAACGACATTTTGACGACGGCCCCATCATTCCTGCTTAAAGCCATTGAAGCCAAATCCACCATGTCCATCTAACTCTGTAATATAAGGTCTCACATACAACGGTAGAGGTCTAAAAAGCATTACAAATGATCTTTAAAGTTTGTGTAAACTCACCTGATCGATTGGGTGTGTTTAATCTCAGATATTTAAATCTAAAATGTCTAATTTCTTCCAGGATCCAGTCTTGGAAAACGACACACAGCAGCCGTTTGTCTGTTTACACCCAGCGCGGGTGTTGTTGCCAGCTGCCAAGTATTGATGTCCGTGGGTGTTCCGTGTCAATGGCGGTTAAATATTTTCAGCTGCGGGAGTCAAGTGCGGATCATTGATGATCTATTTTCACCAGCAGGTGTTTAGCGTCGGCAGGGGGAGTTTAGCCTTGTAATAATATAGTGCTAATACAGCATCGCCAGTCCTGCAGAGCTATCATTAACATGCATTTATAGCTCTGAGAACAAATAGGGGCATCTGAGCTAAAGCATTATTATAGCACAGCATTATGTCACCATGCAGTGATCAAATGAAATAAATATTATGCTTCCTGCTCCGATTCTGTCTGAGAGCAAGATGAGCTTTTTCAAAATTGGTTATTTAAAAAGTTATGAATGTTTATTTTTACACAGATTTGTGTGGATGCTTGTAGAGGCTTTAAAGGGATAGTTCGGATCAGCATGGTTCCTGTTTCGGAGAAACCGGCCGGAGCTCCTTTCCACCAGGGATTACCGAAGTAGAGCTACCCCATGTGAGGAGAAATGTAATTTTTTAATTTAGCCTTGATTTAACCAGATTTATACCATTGAGATGAAAGATCTCTTTAACATTGGAGACCTGGCCAAGCATAGCAGCAACAAGGATTCAACAATTAAAACATGTCAACATAAAAGCACATAAATTTACTGACGTTACCAATGATTAGATCAAACATTTACACACAGACAGCCTGGACTCAATAGATTTGACTGCTCTTTTAAACTCATTTAGTGGGACTATGTTTTGCAGTTTAAGTTAATTTTGTAGATTGTTCCATGCAGTCGGAGTATGTTGTATTTAATGGTGTATTTATTTTACTAAGTGGGATTTTCACTTGAAAATCCTCAAATGGATCCGCTTTTTGTCCGTCCGAGCCTCTGACTGTGTCATTCTAATCTGTCTTTACTTGGTGGATCGTGTGTAACTTTATTGTAGTTTGATTCAAATTAGGCTACTGATGTTGTAATTTTCATAACCACTATGTTCTGTTTGCTAATTGTAATTTAAACTTGATTCAATTTTTCTTTAATGCGGCTGAAAATGTGACAGCATGTTCCCCCTCTTCTCTCATGATGGGCCGACCTGCCTGTGCATTTCTCCTCGTCCTCACTCAGAAGTTTGTTGCAGTGTACTTTCAGTTTCCAATGTAAGAGCACATTGCTGTGATCTGTTGAATATCTTGATTATTTGTGCAGAATTTAACTGTGCAGAATTTAAATTAAATGCCTTTAAATGCGCCTATAAATTGTCGGGGGTTGGGTTTACATCAACCCGGTCGGGATGTAGAAGGGGGTGCGTTTCACAAAAAGTTTTGGAACCGCTGCTTTACACGAATGAGAAGCTACGCACAGCTGCAGACGGGGCCTTTACATCAGTAACTTATGGATACACTAGATTCTGTAGTTGTAACCTGAAAAGTTTCCATCTAATCAAAAACAGATTTGTATAAGAAAGAGCTCTAGACTTGACACAATAAAAACCTGATAGTGTATTGTATCAGTGAGAGTAACTGCTGCAGGAGGACTGAGACTTAATAACTTGCTATGAAAGGAGCTTTATTTTTATTCCCAGTGATGAATCCCTCTTGACACGCTCGCTGGCAGAGGAAGTCTCCAGTCAGTGTCTCCGAGTGAAGCTGTTCGAGTGGATTTTTTTCCCCTATTTGACTCCTCGAGTCATCTTTGTGTCTCTCTAATTTCATCTCTGATCCGTCTCGGCTCTGGCATTGAAGGAATGGATTTGTTGTCACAGCGCCATCAACTCTCAGCCGCTTTGACACTCGAGAGTAAGGTAAAGAAAATGAAACCTAGATCCCTCTGAGACTTAAAGTATCGTGTCTTCTTTAAAGGTTGTGATGCAGAGTTTATCGTCATTATCAGCTGAGGTGTCTGCACCTAAAGTCTGCTGCTGGAGTCTTTCCTTGAAACAGTGACCTGCTTTCTCCTGCCCTCCCTGAGCTCGCTCCGATCTCACACGTCACTGATCCATTCTCGGTGCTGCGGCTCATAAGAGACTAACATTCTCTGCTTGTCTGGCATTAGCAATTACCGCCACTGCGGTAAAGGTCAGGAGATGTTTTTAAAATGCGACCCGGGCCTCTGGCTGACTGCTGCACTGAAATGTTGTCATACATTTATTGGGTATCAAATGAGGCTTCTGCAAGTAGAGAGCCCTGACACTCTGACATTTTCTAACCAAGGTGAAAGCCTGTCACAAGACTCTCCCACTTAGTCTCTTATATTTTACATTATACATTTTAATAAGAGATTTTTTTACAAAGAAGAATGAAAAGATGTTGATTCAGCTTGTGGTTGCATTTTGACACTCTAAGCGTCTTTTTTAATTTGCATAACTGGTTGCAGATTTAATAGATATGGACCAAAGATGAGCGTGCTTTAACGGACAATACCGTTTTCAGCAGGCTACAATTTAATTCCCATGTTCACAGGATGTGTAATTTACTTTGAGGTTGATAACAGAATTGTCAAAAATGTGTAGTAAGCACATTAAGTATCTTAATTAGTCGTTTCCGACCAGATTACTACATGGTGTAAAAGACAAATGCACAAACGCACACACGCGTACCTCCAGTAACGTGACCTTTGACATTCCTATCTTCGTTTTTAATTGCTTCAGTTTCATTCACTTGTTATCCTGTTCGTTACGCTGAGTCTGTCTTATGCAGCGCTGTGTTTTCCAGCAGAGGGACGAGGGTTGCAAACTCTCCTCCATTTTGATTGTAATGGTTAAACGTAAGCTCTATAATGTGAGCCTAATTCACTTCACCCCTCAGCAGTTTAGGCTCTGCCTCATCCGTCTCACTTAGAAACTGCACAGCCAGCCAGATCCCCGGCTGTATAGAGACATCACTTTTATTACGCTGCCTAACACACGGATGCTAAATTATTTATCTTATTTAGCCGTGGTGTTTGCAAATAAAGTGTTAGACACGCAGTTGTAGGATTCTAGTTACAGCCCGTCCCGTCCGCTCCTCTGCTGCGCTGGATTGTCAGGGAGGCGCATGAATAATAAAGACAAATAGAAAACATTTCTCAAAGGTCACATCAGTATATATCAGGTTTTGTTTGGGTTGCATTGCAGAGGCTCTGTGGCAGTCCATAAACACGGCGCTAGCTGCAATCTAGCTGTCATGTAGCTGCGCCCGATTTCTTTTTTTAGCCAAGTAATTCAGAAACGTATTCATGTAATAAACAATGTAAAGAGATGTGACGGCTAAGCAGGTGTTCTGTCCACATCAGCAACTTGATAAGCAGAAATAAAGAGCACGCACGTCACACAGGCTTCATATTTACAAATGAGCAAAGCTAGTCTTTGTAGCAAGAAAGTAATGACCCTGCCCTGTATGTAATTACGGTGAAATGCATGCTGGGATATAGATTTGCTTCAAGCCAAATGAAAACAACATGCATCATGGCCTTTTGATGAATTCTATGTCAAAAAAGTACAAAAGCAAAAGGTGCCTCACGTGGCCGAACCCTGCAGAAAAAGCATGCAGTTGCAGTTTTACATTCACATGTTGCTGTTATTACTTAAACCCCCTGTGGCTCACCTGCAATATTAAAGATCTTCTAATTATCATATAAATAGTTTAGGATGCCTTTAAACTAGCTGTTTGTGTCATGAATAAACTAACTGTTAGGTTTAGGAGAGGTGTGTGTGGCGAGTTGTGCAGGAACCTACATTCTTTGGACTGACTGGATCATTATCATCGTCTGTCTCCGCTGGCTTTGTTGCTCAAGCTCTCTTGTTCCACCTCCTTCCAGCCAGGAAAAGATAAGGGCACAAGAACAATGGGAGAGCCAAGGTGCATCATTTGTTTAGTTGATAAATTATGGATAGCATTTCTGATAGGAGACCGTGGCCTTTACCTGAGCGTGACGCCTCCTATGCCCTTATACTGCCATAATCCTCCTCCAGCATACCCACAATGCTAATAAATAATGATAAGTGGGCCGAGGTTTGAAGACACAAAGCCAAAGCTAATTATTTCACGGCCTTGCTGAATAAAGTATCTATGGACTATAAGCATCCAGAGGATTGTAGCTCTGCTTATGTTGATAATTAGCTGTCTGTCTTGTTTGCATGCAGCCAAATTTTCCGCGTTGCAATTCTTCTAACTTTTTCTGTCCCTCCCAATTCTCTGTTCAATCTTGGCTCCTCGACCGCCCCTCTCTCTCTCTCTCTCCATTCTCATCTCACAACACTTGTGCTTCTGTAATTGGCTTGGCTTTTACAGCTCTTTAAGAGCCAATCTGAGCAGGGAGCACTCGCAGCCGCACACACAAGGCTTCACCAAGGATAAATACACGGCACTAAAACAAGCTTGTATGAGAGGTGTTTAAGAAGCATTAAGTAAAGGTACAATGACGAGGACTTCAAAAGGGTTGCTCATTCACCGTATTCACACAGCGGCCATTGTCCTCGTCATGCTCGGGGTGAAGCTCAAATGCTGTTGTAATGTCATACTGCTGTATTCAACGTTTGCAGAGTGTATAATCATAACAAATGTGACAAATTGTTAAAATGTCACCACTTCTTGATTCATTCGAAACTGAAAAGACAATGGGAAGTGAAAAGCCAGAAGGAAATAGGAGCACTTTCCAAGTTTAACATATTTCATACCTTAGTTTCTATCGTAACGTAATGCATTAAATCACTTCCTAGCTAACTTTAAAATGGTAAATGGACTGCACTTGTGTAGTGCTTCACCCATTCATCGCAGGGGCTCAGTCCAACTGTCAATCAGTCATCATATTCATACACCTTTGGCTTTGCCGCCGGGAGCAATCTGGGGTTCAGTGTCTTGCCCGAGGACTCTTGGCCATGAAGACTGAGAGCGCTGGGGATCTAACTACCAATCGTCCAATTGAAAGACGGCCAACTCTACCACTGAGCCACAGCCGCCCCAACATTTATGTTTTATAGTATTACAGGACAGGATGGGTGTCAATTCATAGCTAACGGTAAGGCTAGCTTGCAAAGACGGAAAGTTCCTAGCTAGCATTCATTAGCTAGCAAAAATTACAGCAATTCACAGGCTGCAGCCTTTGAAGGAGGCAGTCCATGGAGGATGCTCCATTTATAGCCTGTGTTAAAGTCGAACTGAAATGAGACGGTCTGGTCTACCCTTGAGTCACCAAACGTTGCTCCTGTTGCCAAGCAACAGGTAGTTAGCGGGCCAAGTAGCTAACTAACGTCGCTTAAGTTAACCTATTATTTTAAAGATTATTTTTTTCGTTTCTTAAACATGCGTTACACTAGCTGTTCGATTGAGTTGAAACCAAAAACTTTTATATTTTAAAGTGTATTCCTCGCGGTTCTGTGACGCAATTGGCCTTCAAATACGGCCTTCGAAGGCTGCAGCCCCTGGATTGGGACACAGCTTACATCTTTCTTTTAGCTAGGAATTGGTTAATGCTAGGCTGCACGATGGTGTGGTGGTTGGCACTGTCGCCTCACAGCTAGAAGGTTCCTATAGTTTGAGTCCCGGTTCGGACAAAGGGGGCCTTTCTGTGTAGAGTTTGTTCTCCCTGTGCTCCGGGTACTCCAGCTTCCTCCCACAGTCCAAAGACATGCTCGTTAGGTTCCTGTAAGTGCCTATACAAGTGTGAGCGTGAAAGATTGTCTGTCTCTATGTGTCAGCCCTGTGATTGACTTACAATCATTCCAGGGTGTACCCCGCCTCTCGCCCAGTGACAGCTTGGTTTGGTTTCAGCCCCCCAGCGACCTTTAAATGAACCATCCATCCATGGTTAATGCTAACATTAGCTGTTGTGACTTAGCTGTAGGTGAATAATGAGCTATCGCATACAGTATTTTGTTTTACCTGAATAAATGGCCTGATTTCCCTTCATATTTTCACTTTCCATTGTCGTTTCAGTTGCAAATCAATTGTAAAGTGTTAAAATGATAACAAATTGTCAGATCTCATATGTTTATGTGATTTGCAAACTGGATTTACAGCATTACAAAACAATATCAGCAGTTTGGCTCATAACCGAAGCATGACGTCAGAGGAAAATGGTTGCCGAGTGACTGTACTTATAAAGAATGGTGCTTTGGTGAGAACTGTGTTTAACTAAGAGCTAAGTAAGCAAAAACACAACAAAACTTTTGCTCCAATATTACCTTGGGTCTCTGTGTGTTTACAGTTTGGGGCAATGGGGAAATCTACTTTTTAATAAAAATGTTTTGAAAAATCGGCTGTAAGCTATCAGTGTCTGGAATATTTCCACAGTCTTAACACCCAACAAGCATAAACAAAACACTGTGTAAAAAAAAGAATTATGTAAGGGAACTAGATGATAAGCTTGTAAGAGGGAGGACAAACAAAACCAAGTAAAAGGGGCGACATGTCACAGAAGCAAACAACAGAAATTGTTCACAACCAAGAGGCACAGCCACCGGGACGAAGTAATCAAAGCCAGCACACAGAAAATGGAAAAATAACACCTTGATTTACTGTGTGAGAAAGAGCTACACCCTCCGTGAAAGACATCCCTCTAAAAGTATTTTTTTGGAGCAAAAAGGATGGAAGCAATTTCAGAGACTCAGTCAGGAGACAGATGGAGAGAAGAGAAAGCTTTTTCCTCTGTCGTCCTCTTCCTTGTATTTTTATCTGCCTCTCAGTGTGATTAATGCCAGCTAAAAGCCCCTCTGACCTTTCTGATAGATTTATGGACTTCACGGTACAATAACTTAGTGTTTCCTCGCGCATTCATTTTCCCAACACTGATATTTGTCATTTACAGGGATCGGAGTCTGGCCTTTTCCCTCCTACATTGATTGTTGAGTTGATTGGCTGACAGTCCCGCAGGCTTTGACACTGGGAGGTAGAAGAAGTCAGGTGTCATCTCTACAGGTACGACAAAATAAACTGGAAAGGTTTTTAATGAGACTGATCTTTAATGAAGCTTGATACATAATCTAGTCAGTGGGATCTCTCTGACATAACACTCTAATATATGCTCAACATATAAAACATTTTAACAATTTTAAACCCAGCTCCAGTCATGTTTTAAGATATAAAATGCTCTGCTAGAAATAATGAGTCGTGTCTGATATGTTTTTTCAGCAAACTACTTTTAATTACCTCGTAAAAATCCTCCCAAGGCATATCCTCCTTCTCCCTCATTAAAAATTCCTGAATCCGCATAGTCCCCGCCCACTCTGTACTACGTTTCTCCTTTTGTAAAATTACAGCTTAAAACAAAACACGTCTCTCTTGTTGAAACTTTGCTAGCTTGAAAACGTTCGTAGTCAGTAGTGAGTTTGTAAAAATGACAATGACGGTTACAGCTGGCTCAGGCATTGCCGAAGTGGTTGCCATAGGTTACACATAATGATATGCATAGCGTCACCCCGTCCATGAACGGGATTGGCTCCTTAGGTTTGTGACGTCTCAAACCTGCCAATCTGAAAACGTGTTGTTCAGCCTGTCCTTGGTACACTGCAGTTTAAAAGCAGACAGGCCCAGCCATGGAGATGACTGCTGATGTTGTACCTGATATGTCTTGTAGCACATGAAGATGTTTACAAGGTTAAAAACTGGATTTTCACTGGAGGGGGTCTTTAAAACAAGGAACCGTTAAAATGTAAGGAATTGTTACTGATGTTTTAATCAAGTTAATGGAAAGTAACGTCTGGTGGGATTGCGTGCTAATGCTCATAAACCGGGGTAAATGATGTGATCAATGAAAGTTGTTTAAATGTTAAACTGCTGAAAATGGTAAAACATTTTATGCTCCTTTATGAAAAATATAAATAGCCAGTGGTTTTTTAAAATTTTCTTTAGCAAAAAAATTTGAGGAAATACAATTTGGCTTGTGCTTACTTTGCTTTTATTTTGAAGGCAATACACCCAGAGTAATTTGGGCATCATTTATGGGCATATTTTAACATCTTAACAGGATAACTCACATAAAAGTAAACTTTCATCCCTGACATTTTTAAAGTGAAAATTAAATGGCAAGACAAACTTGTGAGACCAATGAGAGCAGTCAGGTTAGATTGTCGTCTCTGCTCGCCACACTGTCAGAAGGCTGTTCTTATCATCAGTGATGTGGCTTGGCACATTAGGAAGAGTGATCACACAATATGTGGTTATGGTATTCTATATTATCCTATCATTCAATATAAGAGATCCTTGCTGTGACTCATTGACTTAATAATCATTGACTTAACATTATTAAAATGTATTCGAATGATTGACCTTAAGGACTCTCTCCGGTCTGTATCATAAAGCTTTTATTGTGTCAGGATGTTGGAGAGCCCATCTTTTCTTAACTCCATAATTTTTTGGATCAAACACTTTTCCAAATATCTAACCTGGGTGAAAAATAAATTTGGAACATTGTTTTCTGACATCCTCCAAAAGATGATGAACTGGAGCGCCACTGACATCTGACCTCTCCCTCCTTCAGCTGAATCCTCCTATTGGCCGTTAACAATAGAGGAAGGCTTGCTCAGCTTTCTGCACTCGTCAGCTGTCGTTAGTGTCACGAGTTTGTTCGGATCCGGGGCACAGCTTCAGGCGACAATGAGACATTGCTTGATTTACACCCATTATTCTCTTGTATTTTCCAGTGGAATATGAAGGAAGAGAAAAACAACTCTGGCTGCACGAAATATCAAACTTGGGAGCAAATCTGCTCTGATGGACACGCAATTTCACAGGATTTGAACATTTTATTTTACACACTTGAAGAAAATCTGTGAAATCAAACTTAATTTCATTTAAAAAATGTTTTGATAGCGTGATTTGTGATTGTCTTCGTCAGATAAAATCACTTCTTTATCTGTGAGACAATATAAATAAAGACAATTTAGAGGTTGGTTATTACTTTTGGCATATCACATAGCTAAACGATTATATATGCTATGCTAAAATGCTAATATCGAATCTAAAGATCTTGAATAATAAAGGCACAAACCAACAATGAATTTATCCTGCTGCAGTACAGTTTTAGATGAATATTTACGGCCTGACAAAGCTTGTGCTTTAGTGCCATGGAACTCCATTATTGTGCAAATCGAAATTAAAAACCCGGACTAAAAAAAGATATAACACTTAATTTGTATTGCACCTTTCATGCAGGAAATAGAGTTCATTGCATAACAATAACAAATAAATGAATAAATGCACATATAAACAGACAAACGAACATTAAACCAAGCAAAGTGTGCTATGGTAGGCTAACAAGTCTGAAAGTAAAACAGTAACAGTCAAAACAAGCACAAACACCTAATCATAATACTAATAATTTAAGTTGAGTACATAGAAAGCATAACATTAAGTAAAATACAATTTTAGGTCGTGCAGCAATAAAGCAGTGCATGGTAAAGTTTGAATTAGCCTGTGACAGGAACGTCATAGCTAGCTTAGGTGAAGAGAAACGTTTTTAGCTTCTTTTCAGTGTATTTAGCTAATTACCCTGATATCTATAGGAAGTGTGCTTCACAGTTACTGACAAAGGTTCTTTTATATTATTGTTAACTTATATAGCAGACAATAGCAGATTATTGCAGCGTTATGGAAGGCAAATAGGCTAGCTAAAGCCCCTTTCCCACTGGTCCAAAAACCTGCTAACACCCGCTAACCTTCGCTAAGCTTCGTGGGAAAGGCTACAATTGGCATTGAGACCAAGGTCAAATGACAAATGACTACAGTAGATCCGGGTAATTATCGATCAGCATTGATGGGAAAACAAAACCCAGGTTGTCACGCTAATCTCCGCCCCCTTTCTGGCGTGTTACTACTGCCCGTCTCCATCCGAGCAGCGCTGGAACATCGTTCCAAACTTGTCGGCACTGAGTTTGATAAATGGACTGAATGATTAATAGATACAATAAAGACCTAACCACCGTAACATCTTCACTGGCCTCCATGCTGCTTACTAAAGAGGATAATGTAAGTTCTTTGTGCGTACTATTTTTTGCTAACCCTGTTCCAGGCGCATCTGTGACGTCAGACTGTGACGCAGCAGAAAAGAGACCGAAAGGAGTATACTCCACTGGCAATGGGAAGAGAGACAATCGCCATTATTAGCGGATCTTCCCGGTTCCGAAAAAACCCACATCAATGCGCTAATTTTGGTGGAAAAAGGGGTGTTAGCAATAAAGCTTTGTCGTAGCCCATTAAGGGCTTTGTATAAGGAGGTGGACCTTATGGTAAACCAAAGTGTTACAGGAAGTACATGACATGCATTAATAAGTTTGTAAAACAGCATATGTTTGATAAATCCCAAGAACATTTTTGTACATTTGTGATCAAATGTTTCAAACCCAGGTTGGCTATAGCCCTGTCTGTCTATGCATGGTAGCAGAAGGCAGTGAGACGGGCCAAAGTGTTCAGGGCTCAGTGAAGACAGATTTCCTCTTACAAAGCTGTATCAGTGGTCTCATAACTTAACACGTACAGACAGCTCCCTCTTTGTCTCTGATGACTGTCCCGGCACCTCAGACAAACCCTTCTTGAAATTCGGCCTCCTTCATGGAGCTCTCCATCTCGGTGAGTGAGTGCAGCCAGGTCCCAGGCAGACACCGTGAAATGGGCACGGCTCTGGATCACAGAGCAGGGCCAGTCAGCCCATACTACCCATAGCTGGTCCATTTACCATGGCCCATTAGTATGATCATGCTTTGCTGGCTCCACAACCCCGCCATTCATCCATCCTGCTGCGCTGAAGGTGTCTGACCACACTAATGTTCCAGGTACTCTGCTCAGCTCACTAGGTAGCTCCAGCGCTAATAGCCTCGGGCTCTGCAGGAAGGTAATGACTACAGACCGGGCCAGACATGCAGGATTGATAGCTTTGATTAGATGGGGTATCTTAGGGAATGCGATGATTAGGCTTATTGATTTGTTTTGTGTGCGATATCAATCATGACACAAACCGCATATTGCTACATTAGGGATGTCAGGCTGATGAAATTCTTATGAACTACGAGGCTATTGTGTTTTAATTGGCAAAACAGATGAAACCATATGATACGGAATAAAAAATAAAGATGATTAATGACTGCGATGAGGATGTCAATAAAGGAATCTCTATTTGTCAAGTGCTACATTAGTGTTTGAAGTGTAAAGTTAAAGTTAGTGTATGACTTGTTGAGTTGTCTGCACATGCATCGTATGTGTTACATGCGTCATAATGTAAAGGCCTCCATTCCTGTCATCCCAGTGATTTATTACCCAGCTTTGGGCTCTGTGGTCTGGCCCGTGCCCGTCTCCCCAGGTCACACCACATCGACAAACAGCACAATATTGCCCTGCTTCGCTCCACTGATGCCAGCTGACACATGATTCTGTGCGTTGACACCTTGGCCTGATGTTGGAAACCTTGCAGGTCAAGTATCGGAGCAAAGGGGTTAATGTGAAAATAGATTAAAAGCCATGAGAGGAAAGTCGGATAGTGTTTCAGACGTCTTTTAAAGTGCTGTATGAGGGTGAAGACTCAGGTGAGCTGTCCATCGTTAGCTCAGTCCTCACAAACTCAAATCTCAGCAGCACTCGCGCTTGGATCAGCATCCAGGAAATTTAGTTTGGAAGAGTTGAAGACTGAAGTGATGAGTCAGCGTTTCTGGCCTCCTCTGCAGTGAAACCCATTTTGTGTCCTCTGTTTGAGTCATCCCATTTGTGTATATAGCTTTCTCTGGAATGCACAAATTAGAGGACTAATGAGGCCAGAGGTCGATCTGCTCTTCAGTGTTGCATGAAGTGGACAAGGCGTGAACTCTGTTTCATCTGTTGACCCTTTTTCTGACTGTCTGCATGGACACAGACGTCTATCCTTAAAAATACTGTAGCGCTTTTTCTCTCTCTTCTCTTTCATCAGAATTGAAAATAGATTTCTGACACTTTTACTGACAGGAATCTATCAGATAAGCAAGGTGTAAAGCTACTATGGCTGCCGCCAAATAGTCAATGAAGCATTAGTCAATGAAAATAATCCATACCAAATTTTCTTTGGTTTGTTGGATACAGATAAGAAACAACTAATTTGTCATCCATGTGTCTGCCTATCTGACCTATCTGACCTATCTGTGATGTTATTGGCTGAGCCTTCCCCTTTAAGCAGCATTGCCTCATGGAAACGTATCAATACCATTTTGTTTTAGGAAATTAGTCTTTAACGTATTTGAGTTAAAGAGGGGAAAAAAAGGCATGAAGAAGTAGGACACAGTAAAGCCTATAGTTTCCATTGGTTATTTAAGTAACAATAGTGAGAAGTAGCAGATACAACAGTGGGCGACCATTCTTCACTATTTGGTTTGTTTACTTTTGTTAGTTAGCTACATAGCAGCTACAGGACAGGCTAAAGCTAACTGTGCCAGCCCAAAGGAACCAAAGGCTTTCAAACTACATTTCAGAGGACCAAAACAGGGAAGGAACGGTGTTAAACTTTGTTAAAATAAATTATTTAAGGAACTAAATGTCCAGTCTGCCTGCTGGTTGTTCCAATGGATTCCGAATCATTACCAATTTAACTGCTAGCCTTGTCGATTAGAGGAGGCTAGCTTGTGAAATGTATATTTTCTCAGCTAATTTTTACATTTGATTTCCTTTTGATTGTAGTGTGACACAGTGTTAGCAATGTTACGTATAACATGCTATCCAACGCCTCAATCCCACAGGATTTGTGTTCCGGCGCGTTCCGTCTGTGCAGCGGTTCTGGTCCGTCAAACGGCACTAGATCGCCGGAGAACTACATTATAGTGCGAGAACTGCAAAATCAAACTATAACATCAATGTTCAACTGAGCAACACACAACAGTTCAGTTTGCACCTCTGTGGTTGATTATCTGCTCATTTGGATATCATTCCGTTATTTATGTGCTTCTACCATGGAGGAGTACACTACTTAATTAAAAGTGTTATTTTATATAAGATCAGTGTGTTGTTGTCATGAAAACGGAAAAAAAACGTGAGTCTGTACGGGTCTGTACATGGTGTTTTATTTGGAAATGACCGGATGCTGTATGCTGTTTTCGTGTGTGACTTCCTGTTTGGAACGATCTGCTCGGTTCAGCTTGACGCATGTTTGAAGCGGCCCTCGTCAAAAATAGACCCGGAGACGGACTGCGGCACGTGCTGTGGAATCACGAGCATTGACTTGAATGGGAGAGATCGACTCAGGAGGTTGCGGCGCACACGGAACGCGCCGGAGACGGATCCTGTGGAATTTGAGGGTTAGCCCTGGAATTCTTAACCATTTTCTGAAGCCCACAAAATGTATATTTAAGTAATCAAGGTAGTATCATAAAGATGCTATGACTTGTTGAAAGAGCTACCTAGGTTACAGGTTGCTCTTAAGCTTAGCAAAACTGTGTAACATTTTAAATATGTAGTTACTTTCTGCCTATTCCTTTATGTCTGTGTGTTCAATTTGAGGCTTTGATACCTGTCAGAATGGCTGTTTTAGAAAAATTACTACACATATATCTACGGGTCTTGACTTTGTTTCATATCTTCCTAAAACTCATGAGATTCACATCAACCTCAGCTGTACTTTGTGTTTAGTGTGGATTAGAAAAATAGTAGGAAGTAGTTAAGCTAACATGCTAAACATGGTATACATTACTTCCTGAACATCAGCACGTCGGCATTGTCATTATGAGCGGGCATGTTGGCGTTACATTACAGAGAAGCTGTGATATAAACCATATGTCGTGTAATAAGGCTAACGAGAGGCTGTTAAAGGCTGCTAAGTTGCCCCCCTCGGCGGAGTCCTGTTAATGTCACTGTCACGTTGTCGATCTCTGGGCCTTGAGATCAAGGGCATGAAGGGGTCGGGCACAGGGGCGGGTGGGGGTCTCTCATCATCACATTGGTCCCCTTAAAGCAGATCATTTCTCACGCGCCCTAATTGCCCTGTGAATTATTAACCTTAATAGAGAGATGATGTCGTCCTGTCCGATCCGTCTGGAGGTCTTAAGAAAGTCCTTGAACACCTTGAGCAGACGTATACAAGTTTTATCATCCCCAGAGAGGCTTTTTGTCCCTCATCACACAAATTACGCTCTATTCCTGCTTTCTTGGATGACACACACTTGAACAAAGTCCAGAGTAAATTCCTGTAATGAGTGTGTAGATATAATTATTACTTACATTTAGAGGCTTGGCTTCTGTTCTTTGTGCAAATCTGTTTTCCTCATGGCTTATGTCCAAAACTCCAGCAGGGGAACGAGAACCCTTATGTATATTTTCCCCCTCACTTTCACCATTACCATTCCAAGCACTGCCCTCCAGCAAGGGGAACAAAAAATGATTTATTTGTTAACAGATGTTGAGACTTTCCAAAGCTCTAATCTCAGATAACATCCTCTGTGTTTAATAATTCAACATCCTTTAAATTAATAATGAATATTCTACAGTCTACGTAAATGACAATGTAAATGTCACACTCTGTGTGCATTCCAATGACTTATTTGATTAGATTTTTTTGCAGCATCGTGTATAAAGACATCAGGAAAGAGGAGTGGAGGTAATTGGATTTTGAAGGACTAATATTCGTGGTGAACTTTTCCTCTTGTTCCAGGGATCTTTACACCGAATAAATTCTTCTCTGTAACCTTTAAGCAAGCATCTGGAGGATGTGGAAGGATGTGTTCCACCTCTTGACACTCCTTTTGCCTTTTCAGCTCAGATCCTGTTAGCCAAAGTGTTCAGTAAAGGCAGCGTTTGTTTCTCCCAGCTGGACGCAGGCCAGTTAGGATTGTCATTTTATAAATGGGCCGCCTCTGTGATAAATGTTCTCCTGTCTTAGGATCAGGACCCTGACACAGTAATGCTTTGGGATAAGGCTATTCAAAGTGAAACACCTACAGTAGAAGTAAGGAAACTTTTCTACCACTTTCCCTTGTGGATATTTAGAGTTATGGGTGAGAGGAAAGTGCATCCAAATGTAAATGCCAAAACAATTGTTGTGACGGATGTTATTTGTGGCTCGAAAACAATTGATCTGGATGCAGTATAAGTCTGGAGTAGCCAGCCCAGTTTTGGGGGAGTTATGTTCAAATTGGGCCATTTACTAATATTACATGCACTGGGGTTATTTGTACTGAACCTGTTAGTCAGTTAACTAGGTGTAGTAGGTTTATTTCTTTACCTTTGGAGGCTTGCTGTTTCTGCCTGCTTCCAGTTAATAATAAGCTAGCATAAACGTGTGGTAAGCAATGCTATATGCTGGCTTTAGATTCATGTTTAATGAATAGATATGAGAGTCTAATTGATGCTAAGGAAAGCTAACTAGCTGCTGGCTTTAGCTTTATATTTAACAGACAGACTTGAGACTAGAGGTGATGCTAAGATAAGCTAGCTGGCTGCTGGATAAGCTGAGCTAACTGGCTACCGGCTGTAGCTTTATATTTAACGGACAGACTTGAGACTAGAGGTGATGCTAAAATAAGCTAGCTGGCTGCTGGATAAGCTGAGCTAACTGTCTGCCGGCTTTAGCTTTATACTTAACGGACAGACTTGAGACTAGAGGTGATGCAAAGCTAAGCTAGCTGGCTGCTGGATAAGCTGAGCTAACTGACTGCTGGCTTTAGCTTTATATTTAACGGACAGACATGAGGCTGGAGTTGATGCTAAGATAAGCTAGCTGGCTGCTGGATAAGCTGAGCTAACTGGCTGCTGGCTTTAGATTACTATATGAACAGATATGAGAGTGGTATTGATGCTCGGCTAAGCCAACAGACTGCCTTCTTATTTAAGCTTACAGGCTGCTAGCTTTAGCTTCATATTTAATGGACAGATACAGGATTGTTTTGGATCTTCTCATCTGACTCTAAACAATAAGGGAGTAAGGATGTTTCCCAAAACTTGGATTGACAAAATAATAGGGATGTAAAATGACAATATAAAAACATTGTGACTTCATACTGTTTCAGTGAATTGCTACGCATCAACATAGCTACATTTAACATTTTAACATGCTAACACGCGCCTCTTCTGGTATTAGTCTAGCCTCGTATTTACTTTCTTTTGGTGGTGATGTTTTAGATGAAGGAAACTGTGTTGAATAGAATGTGAAGGCCACACGGACAAGTGGAATTAATTCAGTACTGCCTGCTGCTACCACTCCGGCTGCACAGTAGCTACCATAACTGGTACAGCTCTCACTGCCAAGAACTAACTCAACAATATTAGCCCTATTAAATGATATTAATAAATGATTGGAGGGCACAAAACCATAATTTGTAGACTCATTGTTTTACTGGGCAGAATGAATGAGGTAATTTGAAGCTATGAATTTTTTAATTAAGAGAAGAAATTACTCGTTAATTCTCACTGCAGGCTTGAACTTTAGATATTTGATGCATTGTTAATATATTTTAGAGAGGGATACACAGCTCACAGTTTACATTCAACATGTCCAATGTTCAGGGCTTTTATATAAGATCACATTTTATAATTTGCTTTCAATGTAATGTTTTTTTGTTGTTCTTTTTTCAACTTTCTACACCTATTGTACCCTGTGGAGTATTTATCCTGTGAGCAATTTTATTGTTTGAAACACTTTATTATTGAAAAAAGTAACGTTCTTGTCCT
The DNA here is from genome assembly GCF_022749685.1 of Semicossyphus pulcher. Lineage (NCBI taxonomy): Eukaryota > Metazoa > Chordata > Actinopteri > Labriformes > Labridae > Semicossyphus > Semicossyphus pulcher. Next base: position 26,565,526 of record NW_027211637.1, read on the forward strand.
CTACAGTTTACAAGAAAATAAATGGAGCAATTATCACTGTAAAGAGGCATCATAATGCTGTTTCTTTTGTTATTACCTTTATATCTGATAATAATAAATGGATTTGTCAGCAGCACAAGCAATTTCACATAACAAAATCGATTTAACATGTTAGTACAGATAAAAACAAAATGCAAACACGAGGAAAATAGTATAGAAAGAGATATTAATAACCCATTTTACATGAAGTCACAGAATTATGTAAAATGTTTCCTTCAGGGCCGTTTGTAAAAGACCTTTAAAGGATCGTAACACAGACGCTCGGCTTACTACACATCCTGCACTTGAACAAAGCCGTGTGTTTGTGCATATCCTGTATGTGTCTGCTGTGTGTGTTTTCCTTTGTTGTACTTCACACACTGGCCTCATCTGGGCCATTGTTTCATCAGGGGGTTTGAGTAACTTTGTTATTTCGAGCTGACTCTGCGTACTGTAGGTCAGCTGTATCTGCTGAGCCCCATTCTGGAGCCCTCAGCTCCCCGGTGTCCCCCGCAGCCTAACAGCCACACTGGCCGCCGGGCCCACATAACTCCCAACTGCTGACAACTCACAGAGACATCTTTGTAATTTAAGACGTAATTCCCTTTTCCTAGGAGCTGTATAAAATCTATATTGCAACCATAAACAATCCAGGCTTTCTTGTGAGCCTCCCCATGCTCCATTTTATGTATGCAGAGAGATATTATTGGAGATGTGCACGGGCAAGCAGTTCTGTTTCCTGAAAGGCCAAACAGCACTAAAGTGGAATGAGGCCATGTCTGTGGTCATCCTGATGGAGCTGGTTTTAGCCCTTTTTTAGTCTATGCTCCTTTTTTTGGACAGTGATGTGAATTTTATTTAGCTCTTAAAGTAATAATCTCCAAGATTTTCATTAAATAAATGTCTGTTAAGTCTCTATCTATCGCCGAATGAGGTAACACAATGGTGATTGAGCCTATGACCCACTGATGAGTGATACATTTGAATGTTAAAAGAAAGCAGCATGAGATTTCTTTTGTTAAAAAAACACTTCTTACACATGTACAGGACAAAACCAGCAAAGTGATAAGAGCTACCACTTTGTCCACAGGGGGCGCCAATCAACACAAGTAAAGTTCCTCACAGGAGCTTTAAAGGAGCAATTTGCCCCTGGAAAAAGCTGGTGTTCTCTGTAATCCATAGAAGCAATAATATTTGAAATTGGCGCCATAGCTGTGGAGAAAGTTGTACAAACAGCTCATGGTTTCGGCCATTCTACATTCCTACAACAACCAGCGTGCATTGCGCCCCTCCATCTGAAAGGAACAGCCCAGCGAGAGACGTTTAAGTGAAATACTACCGTTTTTCAGTCAAGGACATTGATCGCTGCAGGCAAAGCTCAGAGCTGTATAGAATCTGAAATACAACGAGAATTTACCAGTGGATCTTCTAAAAATGTCTGCAGTCTACATTTCAAACCTGGTAATTTTGAACAAGACATGAAATCAGAGGCGGGTGTCCTAGACTGATGAAGTGTAGTTTAGCAAGTTCCCTGGCCTCCGCCAGGTGATGCGTTATACGTAGTCTGGTGGAGGTTTTCCAGGGCCCATTGGAGAAGCAGATAACGTCCTTCAAAGGCATTCCTACCGTAATGGCATTAGCTCCCCGTAATAGCATGATAGGAGTGAGGTTGAAAATTGGCGAACTGGCCCTTTAAAGGGGAACAGTTGCTTAGTTTGATGACATCTTAGTTTGGTCAGTGTCACCTGAGTGTCAGGATTTCTCTGACAGACACCAATTACAGGCGTTTCAGCGGCGGAGCGCCTGTCAAACTGTGTCCGGTTAGTGGCAGTTTCAGTGCATGTAGCAGGTCACACGTCAACTAAAAACTAGCTTACTACAGTGATATGAAGCAAAAATATACAGATTCAGCTGTGAGTTAATCCAAATTAACAAGTATGGAGAATGCCAAATTAATATCTCATGTTGCAGATTTATACAAATTCCTTATTCCTTCTCTCTCTGGGTCGACTGCAGGACAAGACGGCCAAGAGCTCGTAAAATGCTTGTTTTTTAAATGGAGTTTGGATGATCCAATTCTGATGTAAAATCAGATCAGGAGAATCTCGAAGCTGCTAGTCTTTTGCGAGACAGCGTCAAACTATTTTTAGCGTATGTGTTGCCCAGTTTAAAGTCACGTCTATGCCTGTCTTTGCATTGACTTTATATTTAATAGGACTTTGGTCAGAGCACACCTTTACATTTAATAAGCTCAAGTAGACACACTTTATCCCACAAGATGTATCTGAGCAGCATCAGGATGTGCATGACTTAGTTTTCTTATGATTAATAGTCACTAAGCACAGAGGAGGCTCGAGTTAGGAATGCTTCTGTAGATGATGATCGGGGTCCTTATTATCCCATCAGTGTGTCCCACTGTTGAAACATTTCCAAGTTTTTCCCGTGTTCATCCATTTAGAGCTCTGGAAACTGCCTCATGACAAATACGCGAAATAATCATCGTCATTATTTTTTCTGGTTATTTATCATTTGCCTGACAGAATGTCAAAAGCACTGAGTTTCAGTTTGGATTGTTCTGCAGAAAGGCTAATTATGCATGTCTAAGTCTCCAGCTAGCGTAACGGTTTGTGCTTATGAGGCAGCTCATTGTGGCAGCTCCATGCGTCTGCTGCTGCACAGGCTCCAGGCATTATTCCACTTCAGCCTGACACCAGTGTCTCTTCCAATTCCATCTCATTGCATTAGTCATTAAGCCGGGCACTGACACCACCCATCATATCATTGCCTTAATCACATCTGAGCTCCTCTGTGTACATATGACCGTATCATTAACACAGACTCCCATCCCTCCTCTCCCCCTCCGTCCCTCTGTGCCCCTTCATCCTGCTCTCGCTTTATTTTCTGCCACCAGCTCTGACCCCGAGTTTCATCCATCACAGAAGCCTGTCCCGTATCTGTGCAGAGACAAATGACATTCACTTCACAATGATTCATTTAGTGATCATTTCCACTACCTGATATGCAAAATTATTCATCCTCGGGGCAGATTGTTGGGGTGGCGGGGGTAACTCATAGTGATGGAGTGCAATGTAGGTCCCCAACCCCAAAAAAAACTCACCACACTTTAACCATTAGACATCCAGCAGAGCAGCGAGATATGGTATTGGTGGGATTTTTCTATCTGCTGTCTCCGGAGGTAATGACGAGGGAAGTCTGGCCAGCCAAAGTGATTATAGAAGGGTGTGTGTGTGTGTGTGTGTGTGTGCAGGTAATAGTCTGTCTGAACTTTGCTGAGGTGGTGATTACAGACACCCTGTCACCTGTGTAATAGCGGAGCGGACTCTGGTAGGTGAAGCCAGGTCCAATCTGTAGCAATAGATTCTAACACACGTGCACACACACACACACACTCATGCCTGCAGCCTAATGTACAACAACAAATCGATGTGCAGAAATATACTGATTAATAATTAATACATGTTTTTGCTATTTTTAGTTATTTTAAAGGTTCTGGAAATGTGGTTTTAAATACTAAACATGCCTGATATAAAACTGGAGTCTCTTTGGGAATCACTTAAATTAGAGGAAATAAATGTTTGTAACTTAAACCTGGATTAAAAAAAGAGCTAATTTAGCTGTTAATAGAATTTTCCAAGACTATGGCTGTGTTTGAGATGCCGTGCTACATACTACATACTACATACAATATACTACATACTACATACTACATACTACATACAATATACTACATAATACATACTGCGTACTGTGTTCAGCGATAGTATGTAGTAAGGAGGAGCTTTTCAAAATCCAATCCAATCCAATCCATTTTATTTATATAGCACGATTTTAACAAACACAGGGTTCCCAAAGTGCTGCACAGCAAGATAAAAAACACAATAAATAACACAACAGAAGCACAATAAAACGATGGACACAAAAGGGTAAAAGTAATAAAATAAGATAAAAACATAAGATCAACACGCTACATGGTATTAAAAGCCAGAGAAAAGAGGTGGGTTTTAAGAAGAGATTTAAAATGCGACAGTGAAGAGGCCTGTCTGATGTGGAGTGGAGTGAAGTTTTGGAGCTGCAACCGCAAATAAGCAATAACTGCTGCTCCTTTAGCTATAGCGCCCCCATTGCTGGAATGCTGCTGCTGTCTGTCATTTCAACTGCTGCTGTAACATTCCAGCGCTTTGCATTGTGGGATACAGTACAGTTTTCCAAATCAGTACGACATGCGGGTATTTTTGGCGTATTGCACATTTTGCTTTTGTTTGCATACTTCCGCAGCCGCCAAATCAGTACATACTGCTAGTATAGTATGGCATTTTGAACACAGCATGTGTACAGTTGCCTGATCTCATTTGATTGACATCTGCCCCCTCATCTGCAAAGCAAAGGTGCATGACATATCAGCATAGTGCAGTCATTAACAGTGTGTTCTGGTTGTACGAGTCAAAATCAGGAGCAAGCAGAAGCCGTGCAAACTGAAGACATTAATTTCAGATGATATAACTGCATAGTGAGCTACAAAATGCTTTGCTATCTGTATCATAGTGAGCATACACATTTAGCTGAGATGCCTCTGTTTGTACTCAAAGCCATGAATGTGATGCTAATTGATGGCTCTGTTGTGTTAGCTAGTAAATTGTTTTTATTGCTTTTCTCCCCCTGCTGACAATCAACAACTTTTCAGATGCTTAAGATTATGTGCATAAGACATAAGTCATAAGAGGTATTTTATTGGTATTTCTCAAACGATGGTGCTATAATCTAGCTAAAGCTTCTTCATGGACATGCACTGATCATAACCAGTGCCGCCATCCTCACCACAATCAACGTTACCGTAGCTGAGCTCAGACATGGTGAAAACAGATGGTAGGCTGTAATTTGTGTGTTTTTAATGCGTTTCAAATTAAAATAAACTGAAATAGTGTTGAAATAACTTGTATACACGCTTCTGATAATAATAAATAGCTATAGAAAAACTTTCTTTCCTCTGGGTTCCCTCCAAATTTGGACTGCGTCTTATATTCTGGATTTTACAGTGACTTGTAAAAACGTGTTGACGAACGTGTGAAAGAACAGAATGAAACTTTCATTAAGAGAGACATTACAAATGCTGCCTGTGGTATGTTTTACAACACAAAGCGAGCTCTAAGATGCATCAGGCATCCATGTTTTTTTCAGCCTTACACACGGGTCTGTGACTGAGTGAGTGAGTGAGTGAGTGACGGTACTTTCAGAGCCGTAGAGAGAGAGAGTTGCGACACCACAATGGCGGATCATGGAGCATATTGGACCTCCACTGACGCGACTCTCTGTCTGTATGGCTCTGGATACTTTGTTCGGGGAGTAGGCGGGGCTGCTCGGGCGCTGCTCCTCACCTACGTCCGCAGCAGCACCTGCTTTCAAACACGTTGTCATCGGCCTCATGAGGACGGTCCTTGTCACACCGACTAAGTGATTTTAACACGTGAAATGACAAATGTAATTCAGTACAGACAGTGTTCTGTTTTTTTATCTGGCTCACTTAAATGTACAGGTTTTTTTTGCTTCCCCTGCTCCTCACGCCCATAACAACATCACCTTTCCTAACATGTTGTATATCTTTCTATCTTTAGCCCTGAGTAGAAACCTGCAGACGGCACCATTTCTGGACATGAATGCATAAAACGGCTTCCATCTGCTGGATGACTGCATACATAAACATGGCAACCTCATAAAAGTGACAGGGGGCAAAGTGTGGTTTTATTTGGTCGTCACCTCATAATGTATTCATAGTTGACTTTCACAGTGCTGCCCGTATTTCCTTGTTAACATACGCTGGCTATGTAATGGTGCCATGCCAAAAAAAAGGAGCTATATTCCCACCTCCTTTCTGATGGATATATGCAGCTCGCTTTGCAATTCCTTGTATGCCGTCATCTTCATTTTAGGGCCCATTATGAGGAGCCACAGTGGTCACATCATGGTTCAGTCTGTTTTAAGGAAAGGGGTGTTTTTGATGGATTAAATGCACAGGAGGCATGACATTTTATCACTCCGGTGCAGCAGAGGTCATTGCATGAAACTCTTGCTTGCACTCCTCTCTCTCATTGTAATGCGTTCTGTTGTAAGAGACTTTGAGATAAGTAAGAAAGTTACAGGCAATTCTGTGAACTGTCACTTTATCTTTTACCAAGGCTGCATCTCATGGAAGAGGGAAGAGAATCAAATTTTGCAATAGCTGTACTGTTACTCCACCTGAATCTCGATAGAACGGCCTCCGGAAAGCCCTTTAAACTATACAATAGGGAGTCTTGTGAACGTTATTGGAAGCATCAATAAAGTTAAAGAAGTTTCAATACACTTTAGCAATCTTACGCGATCCTGGATCTCATTAGTGGTCATCTGATGTCCATAAACAGACCTCTTTATGCAAGATGAGCTAACATCCGTTCTTAGACTTTCAACTCCAACTCCATTCTAAATTCCCAAATCGCTAGTCGGTCTTTAATCAATGGCAACCCAATTTAAAGGAAGTCATGGAAGTTCTTTATCGCCATATTGGCTGCACCGGAAGCCCCGAAATGTTGCCAGAGGCGATATCCTCATCAGACATTAGGATTCCAAGATTGCACAGTAGGTGTTCGGATATTTGGGTGTTGAGTGTCCAGCCGGGTTGTCTATGTTCAGGGCGGGTCTGTTTGCCGGGTGTTTTGCATTGGGAATTTAGCTTAGGTACACTGTAAAGCCTAACAGTCTATCTTAATAAAAGAAGTAAGTTAACTTAACTCAATCCTGGGGTGCTGGTTTAGCTCAGTTGGTAGAGCGAGTGCCCCATGAACAAAGGCCATAATCCTCGTCGCACTGATTGCAGGTTTGACTCCGATCATTGGCGATCATTTGGTGCATGTCATCCCCCGCTCTCTATTCCCAACATTTCCTGTCTATCTTAAGCTGTCCTGTCAAATAAAGCCAAAAAAAAATTAAATCAATCCTCAAAGAATTTTGATGTAACTCATCCCAATGAGTTAGCAGTAACACAGAAAAGATTATTGTGGTACTTACAGTTAGTTACATCAACTTACATTAACGCTAACTTTGATTATTGTAAGGGTGGCGGCTGCAATGGCGATCATGACGGTGCATGTCCATTGGAAAAAAACATTTTTCATAATATTAATATAAAAAATTAGCAGCAATTAAATCCAATGTAATGAGGTGTGTCTCATTGGTCCAAGTGAGTGTTAACATCTGGCATTGATTTGAGGACACTGTGTCACATGACATGGAAGTTATTGAAAAAAACATTAAATGTTTCTATAAATAGATGAAAAAAATTAATGAAAAGTGCGTCTAATACACCGAATATTACAGTCTTTGTTTTGTGTTGCAACTTAAAGCTTTAAGGTAATCGGCTTCCTCAATTGAAATGAGTCGACACAGGAGAGTTTTAAGGTGAGATAAATCTTACTTTATTCATAACTTCAAATTACTCGCTCATTTTAAGTTCAATACACTGAATGGAATGGGTACTGTTTACTTAATTTATTTAAAGTACCTTAACAACAAATACAATAGGTTTCTAAGTTTCTAAACACATCATTTCACATGACTCGACACAGTTCAGTTCTTTTACTTACTTTTCTCTAGTGAATCGGTTTCCTATTTTTTTAAAGTAAACTTCACTTGTTAGAGTTTATAGTGTATACTCTGGATTTAGCTAACATTACAGAGCCACAATTTAGCGATTCATTCATGTCTTTAAGAAAAACAAGGCCTCTCAGCTAACGTTACATGTGTAAGCTAACTGCGATTTGGATGGCCAAGATCAAACATACTGTTAAAGGCCCCACTACAGGCCTTTTTCACAGCGGACATTTTTACATCCAACAGGAGGAAAAGCGCAGGTGTGTATAGTAGCATTAATGATGGCTGTATTCCATTTAGCTGCTTCAATTTCATGCTCCTGGTTGTGTGCATGCTGACTGCCTGTCATGGCTTTCAAAGACACCCGAATAGAACAGAACCGTTGTTAAAGTTATTATTAACGCTCATGCTTTTCCTGCTGTTGGATGTAAAAATGTCCGCTGTGAAAATTGTCACATGCACCGTTGTCGTGCCGAGCAAAGAAGCTGTCAATCAAAAGGTGATCGGCCACGCCCACACAGTCTTTAGAAATGGTCTGAAGAGAAAATGACTTCACTGAGGTTTTCTAATAGTGGAGGTTTATTTTTACTTTTAGCGGATGCTTATTGAGACTCTGGACTTTGCTGTCATACGTGACTATTTCATCCAAATGCCAGAGGCTTTAATACACAACATCTTTCTATAACAGAGTATACTGTTACCGGAGCAGGCCAGGTTATTGGGATGGCAAAAATCTGTTCATATAACATATGTGGAGACCATGTGCTGCACTGTATATATGACCACATGAATCTTGGCACATCCTCAGGCTATGCTAGATTAACCCTATCTGTAATATGTCCCATTTTAAGGCCTGACTGATGATTGTCACACCCGGGGTCCTCAGGAGACGCTGCAGTCTGCTGCGAGCCGAGGTTTATATGGAATTAACGCAGCTGGAGTTGATGGCAAATGACAGCTGCTGCGTCTCACCGGGGACCCACCTGAGCAGGATAAAGGTATTTCTGCACGCGCTCTCCTCACTCCCTGTAATGAGCTTTTTCCTGGCCACTCAGGTCCTCGGAGAGATAGGAGATCTCCTGTTAGCTCCCCACACCGCCCTGACAAGATATTACCGCAGAATCAAATATAATTACAGAAACATGTCAGCACCATCTGCGGTAGAGCACCATGGTTGTAATGGGGCTGCGGCTAATGACTATTTTCAGTGTCGATTACTCTGATAGCCATTACAAGTTTGGGGCTGTACAAAAGTGGACTGTGCGACACCGAACTCTGGATGGCGTTTCATTGCACTTCCATTTTCTCTGTCGGCAATGAGGGGCTGCGGGTAATGATCCCTGTCAGATGACTTTTAGTGGACTTATTACAACATGTTTGAGGAGTTAAGTGAGAATAATTAACGAAGATTACCAAAGAGATGTTCGAGGAAATTTCTTTGATGCATCTTTGCCGACTGCACACTCATGAAAAGAGGCAGTACTTTTCCAGTGCCGGCTGCAGTGTCGTAATGTGCTGTGCTAAAACACCTCTTGTCTCTTATCTCCTAACTTTAAATGGCTTAATAAAGCTACTCGGAGGAACTTTCATTTTGTGTCAATCTTGGCGCGCCCTGTGGACAAAACGGCACGTCTTATCTCTTTGCTGATTTTGTCCTGAACATGTGTAACTGTTTTCTGATAAAAAACCTCCTCCTGCTTTCTTTAACCCAATCGAACATACCCCTCACCGTGAATCTTTGCTGTAGATATTGTAAACAAAGGCTTCCTCTGATACTGACCCCATGGCAGTTTTGTAGAGCGGGGACGTTGGAACTATTTTCTGGGAGGGGGTGCTGTGTCAAACGCATCAATCTGGTGCACGTTGATGTTGAACTTTGTGCTCTTGTAAACAATTGAAATCATCTGACAGATAGCCTAAACTGTACACACATTCGCTGCATGCACACACTGGCACGCATCAAGAATCCAGCCACAAGCGTCATAGCAACGGCCCTGACAATGACATGATTGATTGACACGCGTACAGAAAAATCTGTGTTGAATTCAGTGTTCGGTGCTTTTTAATTGGGTTCAGTAATAATGAGTGGGACAGATCATGACAAATGCCTCTGTAAGCACTGAAAACAAGTATATTATTATTATTTTAATTGTGTTGAACACCAGGACATTTTAGTGTTTTACAACTATTTGCTCGGACTCTGGACACCCAGCTTGAAACTGGGACGATCCCGGACAAACAGCTGACTTTGACAGGGGGTGCTGTGGCACCACCCGCACCCTGACTTCCAACGTGCCTCTTATGGACAGCCAACTAAAAACTCCTCACAGTGTGTGTGTTGTGTGTTGTACATCTGTTGAGCATCACAAATGTTTCTAACAGTGTTCAAACCCAAGAATTAATTTCTCAAGGTAATGGAGCGCTTCATTTGGTCGGCAGTCTTTCAGGGAGACACAGGAAACACCAGACGAAACGTCTGAGAGTTTGGAAGTAAGCTGGTAAACTGTTTACGCTATGCTTCAGTAGCTACTTCAGCTACGTGAGCTCGTTACCATACGACAAAACCAAACCAAGATAAACATGATGAAACAGAACAAGAGTTAAACTTTAGTACATGACTTTGTCCTTGATTAGATTCCTACCTGAGTCAGGTCAGACAGCAATTTGTAGTTATTTTAAAATGAAGATACCAAATCCCATGATGCCTTGCTTCCTCAACATTACAAAAATACTTATATTGTTAATCTTTTGATTAAAAGACTCGTAGTTTAAAAAAATGACACGCTGATGTTTTAAAGGCAAAGAAATATTTGACTGTCACAGCTGAAATGTTTTTTTCACTTGTGTGAGCTTTCCAGATTTTTATTCAATACATCTCTAACAAAACAGGAGCTTTCTTACAATTTTAAGCTGAAAATCTTTTGAGGTCTTGATTCAATCAGCTGGTGTTGCTGAGCTACTAAAGCAGAGTCCAAAACCTGTGATGTGTGATTAGCATAAAGTATCTCCTCTGCTCAAGAGACAAAGATTTTTGAAGTAGCGACGAGAGATAGTCTCACACTTATCTAACTTTATTAACAAATCTGTGTCACAACATTCAGTTTTCCTCCTGCAAACCTTTTATTGATTTATATTTTCAGCTTGAAACTTCCAGCTTTCCAAAGCCTCTTTCCGAACTCTCCAACATATCAGGTGGACAGAGTTTGACGGCCGATTGTTCATAACCCCGAAAAAAGTAATTTCATCTGCTTTTGATGAAACTTCCTCTTGCCTGTGATTGCACCGCAGACGTTCTGCACGGATACAATTATCCATCCGACCTTCTGACTTTAAGCAATACAGCAGAAGGAGACGAACACCAGGTAGAAATATAAAGACACAACAGCCTTTCCGTTCAGTTATAGGACTGTTTGTGGGTTACAGAGCAGTAAGTGGAGGACTGTATTTCCCCCTTTATTCAGTTGCTCTTTATAAATGCTGATTTTGTCCAATCCCGGCTTGATTTGTGTGTGTGCGCCGAGCTTTTCTGAACAAATCTCTTTTGTATTCCACCGGGTAAATGCCAGTGCGACTGTCTGAATGGTAATGACTTCTTCTGTTTTAATCATGACTCGACTAAACTATCCAAAGTGGCAGTGAGATTATTTTACATCCACATTATAATACCCAGACCTAACCGAGCTGGTACTAACCTAAGTGTACAAACTGAGCGTCCCTGACCTAACCGTGCATCTGTCCACTAAATGCAGCCTCTAAATTCGATGACCTGGATGCGAGTGGCAGGTCTGTCCTATTAAAAGGTCTCCCCTCCCTGCCTTTGTCTCTGTGTAAACAGATCTTTAAAAAGGCGGTGAGGTCGCCCGGCCTGAGCTGCTTTATCTGCAAAGTTACGATTGTCTGGAGCAGATGACCCCGAGCTATTGATTTGTGATCCCTCCTATGAACACGCACACACACACACACACACACACACACCTGCTCTGTTTGGCTAAGTTTCACTCTTCCTTCGGCCTCCTCAAAGGTTATTTCTGGACGGATTACGAGGCTCAAAGACAAGAAGAAACATGAAAATCAGGCTTTGGGGAGCTTGTGCATTGATGTCCTCATAAGGGTAATGCCTCTTTATAGATACGAAACAGATGTGAGGCAAATCTAAAATAAATAATTACATATAAAACCATCTGGCTCGGCTTCTCTTCCTCCACAACCCGCCTTTTTCTTGTCACTTAGCAGGGGCCTGGCTGTGTCAAATCAATGTCAAATTTAAATGTTAATAGAATCTTAAATTATTCACCGTGCAGTTGAGCCCATTTGAACTATTCCCTGGCTCCAAATGACTTCCCCCATATAAATATATGATAGGAGGAATGAGGGTCTGGCTGAGGTCCAAGCTGTGTTCAGTGCTGGGGTGCACATTTAGTTCACCTTCCCAATTTATTATTTGTAATGACAAAATAATCATCATCATCACTGAGGCTTCTTTGTTAATTTGCTGTTGTTAATTGATTCATTGTAAATGGTTTAACAACACTATAACATAAGAAACGGATAGTTATGTTAGTTTCTTTTATAAAGTAACCACAGTTTGACTTCATGCAGTCCTGTTAACTTTTCCTTTGTCTGACCTGTGACACTTAAATACGTTAATAATTCACCTTTTTAATCTTGAAGGAGACGTAGGTTGTTGATGTTAATTTAAAATCTTCTTCTCCACTCACTTATTTAAATCCCCTTCGCTCGAAAACTTTAAATTTTAAAACAAAAAATTTATTCTGTTCAACAACAGACAAAACTAATTAAACAGCCTTCAAAATAAAAGACGATGTTCTTATAATGAAACAATAAACGGGTTAATGAACTGGTGTGAGAGGTAGCAGCAATTTTTAATTATTTGTAATACATTTTCATATTCATGTATCGTTTTATTATTAAAGAGCAAAATTGAGATTGGCGAATTTAAACACAAATTTAAAGGTATATATATTATTTAAGCAATATGACACTCGAGGTCGTGATGTTGTACTGAATATCATCACGGCTGTAATTCAGTCGTCGGCACGAGCTGCAGTACAACACATCGACCTCGAGTGTGATATTGCTTTTATACAACAATTATATAAAAGAAGCAAATAGTCGTAAAACATCAACAACAGATTATTTTTAGTTCCACCATCTCAACTAGTTCCACTGCTTAACTGAAACTGAACTTTTGTTGCCAAGCAACCCAAACATTCTCCTGCACTCTGTGTCTCCAGGTGACCACAGATCAGCTGTTGATCATGTACATCTGTCTGTTATAATTTATCATCAGCCAGTGAAATAAGAGTCTGCTGTGTGATTCAGAGGCACCAGCTTGATTCATGTCAACATACACGCTCTGCTGTGATGTTAGTGAACAGTGTTCAGAACACGTGGCTGAGGCGGAGTGATACACACAGTGAAAAGTCCCAGTGATGTTGTTCTTTATATCAGCACTCATGGAATGCCTCTTGTCCAATCAGATTACTTGGTTGGAACAAACTGTTGTATAATAAACATTATTACACAGCTGTTTTAAATACTTGATTCTGATTGGTTAATAACGGTATTCCGAGGTCTGTTATTTCTCTGCTCACGCTGTCCGCAATAACAACCTCCTCACTCTACATTATCCCTTACATTCCCACAGTGTGTTCCTTAAATCAGCATCTCTCTCTACATGTCATGGTCAGCCCAATCCAGATGTGAACCCCGTCGAAAACCTCCTGAATGTGATCAAAAGTTAAAGACAGGTGGTCCCAAGACATCGAGCAAAGAGCGGCCTAACGTCACCCAGCAGCACTGTGACAGACTGATGGAGAGCATGCAGAGATGCATGAAAGCTGTAATTCATCCATCCATCCATTATCTATACCGCTTATCCTGTTCAGGGTCGCGAGGGTGCTGGAGCCTGTCCCAGCTTGGGCGAAAGGCGGGGTACACCCTGGACTGGTCGCCAGTCAATCACAGGGCTGACACATAGAGACAACCTTTCGCACTCACACCCACACCTGTGGGCAATTTAGAGTCACCAATGACTGTGGGAGGAAGCCGGAGACCCCGGAGGGAACCCACGCACGCACGCACGGGGAGAACATGCAAACTCCACACAGAAAGGCCCACTTTGCCCAAACCAGGGTTTGAACCAGTGACCTTCTAGGTGACCTTCAGTTGCAGTGCAGCCCAGCTGTAATTAAAAACCAGGTTATTCCACCAAATATTAAATATTGATTTGTGAACTCCTCCTGAGTTACAACATTAGTATTCTGTTGTTTCATGTTTTCTTTGCGTTATTCGAGCTCTGAAAAACATTTTCTTTTACATCTTTTGGTTTTCTTAACCAGTCGTCATTTTCTGCAAATCAAACAGATTATTTTATCTGGGAGCAGAAAGAAATGTTGTTTACAATAATACAAGTTCACTTTACACAAACACAAACCTTTAAATAATAGAGCCTGAGAAAAACACATATTTGTGCAGTGGTCTCTTATTTTTTTCCGGAGCTGTATGTACCGTTGATTACTAGAATTTACATGATATAATAATTTCTATAAGATCCATGTTAATCCTGACCTTTATCACTGTGGGCCTCAGTGCTGGTGGTGGGGGGAGGGTGCTAATTGTAGTGTGGCATTCCTGTCAGAAGCTGGAACCTGTGAGCTCCATATCTTCTGACTTGATTTGTGATTCGGTTCTGAGAGGATAAAGGTGTTTCTGATATCTTAAACTATAAAATACATCTTAAAAAACGTCCATATATTTTTACATCATTAAAATTAAATGCCACCAAGCACATCCTTCAGTTCTACCTGCACCTCATCCTCCACCTGTTGTTCTGCAGACAACACATTAAACTCCGGCACTGTTCCAATCCTCTTACCGTGTTTATGAACCTGAAACTCACATGATGACACCGCTACGGGGCAGATTGCACCTTTGCACATGGCGCTGTCAAAGTCTTTCGTTATATGACAAGGCCTTAAATCCCAACGTCACAGTGACCTTTTAAGGAGAGCCATCATCGCTGCGGCGCTGTGTCTGTGCTGCTGTTACCTCGAGGTGCCCGTGTCAGTTAGCTTGAAAAAAAGAAAGTTAAAGCTGGTGCAGGTCGGAGCCACACTTGAGTCCAGTCAAGTGGAGGTCGTGGTGAGAAAAGGTGGTGGTGGATATTTGAGATGCGAGGAGAGCGCGGCCAATCAGGAGCGAGGAGTTTTATTAGGATGAAAGAGGATGAAGTGTCACGGCTGAGGGACGGCGGCTGACTGATGTGGCCTGTGAATGTGCCGTGGCATCATCTCAGGATATGATTTATTGTCGTAGAGAAAAAAAGAGGTGAAAGTTTCATTGAATCGGCGAGAAATCATTTATCACTTTTATTATTCTCAAGTATTCGCTTTGCTGTTCAGCCCGGAGCAGTCCAAATAAACACAGAGGAGGAAGTGGGAGCGATCCGAGCCCTAATGGCAGCGGCACAGCGGCAGATTCTGATATGTTCCAGATGTTTTATGATTAGACATAATGGCCTGCTAGAAATGGCAACTGCGGCTGTAGCCAGACACTATTAAACTGTCTTTCTGCGCCCATTTGAGAACAATGTACTGCCCCGGAGAATACTAAACATCTATCATATAATTAGAGGGCCTGCGCACCATATGTAAAATCAAGTCTTTCTGAAATTCGGAGTATAAGGAAATGACAGTGAGTGGCTGGTGGTAAATGGCATCCACCATTATTCTTACATCCATCTGTTCCCATCATATAATCACATCACACGCGCGGACCTCTAACAATAACACACACACAACCACCTGCTCGCGCTGACGCTGAAGGCATCTGCTGGTGGAGCGACAGAAGAAGTTCTTACAATTTGCTCCATGAAGACAGACATCCCTTTGTTTTCCATCCAACAGCTTAATTCCACGGGGCAAAACCATCACACCAGCAATCCGCTTTTAAGCGACGTTCCAAAGAGATGCAAACAAATCATGACAAGGCCTTTGTAATTCATCAAACCTGCGCTTTGACTTACGGGATCTTTGGGCACAGATGGTCTGGAATGCCTCGGCACATGCCTGCGACTTTGTAATCCTCCGCCGGGCCGCGTCCCTGTTTTATTTGTCTTGACCTTGACGGTATATTCCTACTCTTCCATATGCATGCTTTCATGAAGCCACGTGTCAGTCTTAATGCAGTTGGTGCGCTGTCATGTCAGTTTGATGCTTTAAAATATGTGACAAGCTCTGAGGAACAACAAAGCCCCCACACTTCAATCAGGGAAATAAAGCACACACACATACAGAGAGGCAGGCGTGCACACACACACACACGCACAGATCCTCACACTCGACGGTCTCGCAATCATGCACAGATGTGACAAGTTAACAGAAAACATCCTCATAGCCAGCTACAAGTTAGAAGCGTTGTGAATTCATTGTTATGCTGTTAAAATCTGTGATCAGGTTAAAACATCATCATACTATAAATATGTGGGAAAATATATTAATTTAACTGCCATAGATTAGATCTGTGATCTGCGGAGTGGTCTTAATCTGTCAGCCTGACATCGATTGCTTCTGTCTTCTTCCACGTGCTGGGGAACATTGCTGTTTTTTTTTGTCTTTCGTTCAATGAGGTATGAGGAGTAACTTGGCTGTAGTATGTTGCTAACATGTTCAGAGTGTGAAGTTAAAGAAGATCTCAGTTTCGTTCTCTTTGGCGGCACCTATGGCGATAAACTGTAGTTGTGGGAGCACACTTCCCAGATATCCAGACAGTGCTGCATGTGTGACGTCCACGGTTGGCTCCAGTTGTAACTCTTGATTTTCCTCGCTGACGGTCGCTTTCCTTTTTCGACTGTTTGCTTCATCTGAGCGTCCAATTTGTTTCTTTTTCTTTGGATCTTCACTTATTTTTGAAGTTGTATTTGTAGTCATCCATCTTTTCTTTGTTTGTTCAGCCATAGTAGATTACTGTTTACTCGCAACATTTGCAGAGAGCGGAAAAGCAGCCGCTTAGCTCCGCCTACCCTCTCTGGCAGACCAACCACTGCTGGCTGATGGAAAACGTGTCACTAACTGGGCGCCGCTTGTGATTTCTTTCCACAAGTCACCACAGACACCCAGTCTGTAATTCTGCAAATGCAAAGGCTTTCATCAGTGGGCCATAGGCTCAATCACCATTGTGTTACCTCATTCAGTGATAGATAGTGACTAACAGACAGATTATCACTTTAAAGAGAATGTTAGCGGAGAGTAACAGAGCACGTAGCTGAGTCAAATGCAGCCAAATCTTCTAATAACAGTGAAATCACATTAAATCACAATATACTTGATATATTCTTATACTGTGTTTTGCACTGGTATCTGTAAAGTATGTTTTATGAATTTTGGAGCATTTGCTGAGTTGAGCTTCACATAAATGAGAGAGAAAATTAATGTTTCACTTAAATTCAGTGTATGTTAGTTTTTCTGAAATACGATGTGTTCTGTCTCCTCTTCTACCTTCTCTTGTACATGCATGTTAAAATTCAGTTGAACTTCAGTTGTCGCTGAGGAAACATCATCCTATCACTCTTGCAGTTATCTATCCCCATGGCCTCACACAGACACACAGAAATATAAAAATAATCAGGGGCGGGGTGTCAAACTAAAATTGACACGTTTAGCGAGATGAGCCGCCGCAGCACTAGCCGGTCTGCCGTGTTCCTTCCCTGCAGCACTCATTTAACGGACGATACCCGACAGCGGACAGCCAAATATTAGTTTTCTCCGTCTCCCTCGGTACATAACCAGAGGGGTTCACATCCCCCCTCCCCTCCCCCGTCCACACCCCTCACCCCTAAATTGCTCCTGCGCTCATTACCTCTGCAGGATTGATGTTTTCTTTTCATAAAGCACCAAGCTGATATCCCCTGGATTTAGAATTAATAAAATATGAAGGACATTAATATTCCCAGCATTCACATTTTGCTATTATTGCAGAGGTGCTGGTGAAAGCCCCAGACTCGCCCGGCCTGTCAATCACCCTCCAGGTGCGCCGCTGCTTCTCTGCCCCTCTCAGGCTGGAGGTGAGCGCTGCTGACAGACTTCAAGCAGCTCCCTCAAGGGCATTAAAGGGCAGGCTGTGACTCGGGCAGTGCATCTGTCTGCAGTTAGGACCAAGTCGCTTTAATGTAAACGGGTAAAGAGGACCAAGGAATCATCAGGCTTTGATCATTGCTCTTTATATGCTTTGTTAGGTGTTCTGTAAAGGTATAATGTCAAAGACTTTCATGTAAATAAATGATAAGTCACTGTCTGTCGCCGAATGACAAACAGTCTAAAAAGGAAGCGAGGAAAATCAAGAGTTACAACCGGAGCCAACCTTGGACGTCTGGTTCAATCGGGAACTCCTGCAATGAGAGGTGAGAAAGAAAGCAGACAGACAGAGCGCGTTTTAGCAGCTGAATCACCGAATCATTTGCTGTCAATCTAACCTCTACTCTTCCGATTTATTTTGGCTATAGCTAATATGCTTAAATTTGTGTTCAATACATTGGTTATACCTCGGTAAAAATATGTACAGGCGAAGGGCACTTGCTCTGGCTTTGATGGAGGATGAGAGGCTGCTCACAGGGAAGCAGAAATCTGTGTGCGTACATGAGACCCTCAGAAAGAGGAAAGAACATGGCGCGAGTACCACCAGCTAGCCCAAGAGCTTTGCCTGGATGGTTACCGTTTCAGTGTTTATTTTAGGATGAGTCAGGGTCTATTTGTCAATCGTCAGGCCCAGCATCACAAAAATGACCACCAGCTACAGGGAGTCCATCGGTCCTGCCGAGCGGCTGAGCATCTGTTTGCGGTATGTTTGTTTTAACGTCAGCGCTATATTTAAGGTCAGACCTACTATTTACAGTTTATGCAGCAGCCTACAAGTCTGACAGGAGTAGGTCATGTGATCCTCTCCATTCAGCCGATTGGACGTCGGGCGCTTGTCTGCTTTGAGTTGAAGTTTTTTCAGCTGCTAAAACGTGTTTTGTCTGAGCGGGCCCTTACTGTCACATCTAAAAGCCCTTTAAACCTTTCTTTTTTCAGAGAATGCCTCACCTGTCATCTGACACACCTTTACAAAGATAGCTAACATTCATATGGCATTTCCTGCGAGTCCTGACTGGACTCCTGTTGATCATCATGATGCCCAGGTCGCTCTGAGAAGGTGCAGGTCCCTCCTCCTCAAAGATAGAGGAGGTCTTTATTTTCAATAGTACTGTTTGATTTTTAAAAAAAAACTGAATTAGTTGTGATATCAGGACATGCACTGTGCAGCCGTGCCACCATGTCCCTTGCTGGCGGACATATCTGTAATTCTGCTGCATTTCACTCTGCTTTCCTCCGGGGCTTGTCTCTGTTTACCGTGCTCCCCTTCAGCTCGGGGGGGGGGCTGACTGTCGACGCGTCTGACTGACTGTAGTTGCCCTGTGTGTTTTTTTTGCTTTGATTTCCTTTTTGCATTTTTACAACAAACAAGCCACCAGCAAGTCTCCTGGTGCAACCAGCGGCCAGTGTGGGAGCCTGTTTGTCAGTATTTCATCAAACAGGAGTCTTCTCTTCAAAAAAACATATTTTCACCTCAAAAAGGGAACACAGCTACTGCATGTTAATACTGCAAGAAATAATAATGCTAAAGAATTTTGATGTGCCGCCTTACGACTGTAATTTCTCTTCCCTTTTTCCTTTTAAATCTCACAGAAACGCTGATTCTGTTTGTTTGTTATAAAGCAGACGAGACAAAGGAGCATCCAGAGGAAACTAACAACGCACATCAAGCACAAAGTCTGATTGTTCCTCTCCGTCTCTTCGCAGGGCAGGGTGTCCAGCTCTGTGGCTCTAGGTGGGTTTGTCTGACAGTCTTTAAACATGACAGATAAGACAGAATAATTAATTTATCAGAGCAGGCCAGGCTTTAATCCCTGGTGTCCTGGTGATAAGGGAAGGTTTCTTCTCTCCTGATCCCTCTGCCGATAGGGGCTTTTTTCCTTGGCGGTTTCCCGTTAATAAGCCTGTCAAAGAGGCGCACGACTCTGGGCTCTGTCCTGTACAGGTTATCTCGCCGCCACACGTTCACATCTCCTCCCTGACAGCCGACAGCAACCGGGTCGCTGGGCCTTTGAAACCCTGGGAAAGCACGGCCCGTGGGCGTCTCTCTGAGGCGGCCCTGTCATTTAAACCGGCTAATTCAAACATCAGGTGAGTCCGAGCCCCACAGGAGACGCAGCGGCAAAGAGAACACAGCCCTGACAGGCCGATGGACGGACCTCACTCTTGGCAAAAGCTGCACTTTAATAATTCTCTTTTAAGCCAAATGAAAGATGCAGACATGTTTAGAACAGATACCTTTCGCTGCCTGTGTTTCTTTCATGCATACCTCTCCGTCTGAGCCCCTGGTGTTTATTGGCTGCTTGTGTGATGCAATGTGGACATTTTTCATCCTGCTATAGTGTGATGTTTAGGTCTGGATGGTAGAAGGATGAGATCTGTGCTGCAGCTGTTTGTGACAGGAAATGTGTTGATGGTGAGGCATTGGATTGCGTAGCCTTGAAGAAGATGTAATTACAGGAAGTTCGCAGTAAGCAGCGTCAGATGAGCGACAGTAATTATAAAAGCTTTTATACATAAAGCACTTTTCTTAACAAGGTTACAAACTGCTTCCAGAAACACAGCAGATAAAAGAGAGGAAAAATACACATAAAAACAGCAGATCATTAAGAATGTATAAATGCTGCCGTGTAAAAGAAAGTTTTAAGAGGGTTTAAAAGATGCTAATGATGGAGTCGGTCTGATTGTGATCTACTGCGGTTCTGCCTCTGTCCTGTAACGAAGCTCCGCCGTCACAGCGCCTGCATCACACACACACACACGGTGCTCTTCCGCCCTGCCGGCTCCTCTGTTTACACACACCTCGATATCCCACAGGATCCGTGTCCGGCGCATTTCGTCTGCGCCATGGTTCTGCTTGGTGCAAGCCCTCGCCCACAGAAAGCGTGTCTGATCCACATCGGAGCGCTGGCCCAAGCAGCTGGGTTCACGAGATCACAAGATTGCGGATGAACTACATTAACTCAGAGAGACGCTTCTGGGATGTGCCGGAGACGGACCGCAGCGTGTGCTATGGAATCACAAGCAATGACTTGAATGAGCGTGATCGACTCCGGAGGTCGCGGCGCACACGGAACGCGCCCGAGACGGATCCTGTGGAATTTGAGGGACAGACGATGTTTCTCAGAGGTGGAACGACCTCGCCCCACCATTCCACCTCTGTGTGTTTTACGTAGAAGACGTAACGTAACAGGCGTGATAATCCTGTCTTCAACTGGCAGCATATAAGGGGCTTCAGTCTGGGTGCTCCAACTGCATAGGCCCGTTCACCTGTGGCCTTATCTTAGACAAAACCAGCAGAGCTGCAACAACAAAATCTTTAAGCACAAAGTTTCACCTGCAAAAAAGTGTCTTCTAAAAGTCTTACTCGGCTAAACTTGAGCCAATAGGTTCAAAAAGGCAAACAACTGAAGCTAAATCATGAGGACTTAGTGTTCGTACGCGCCTCGTTATAGATGCAACAATGATAGCGGCTCATTTAGTTTTTAATTTGGAGGCTGAGTGGCCCTCAGAGTGAGCGAGGAGGACAGTGTGTATCTCAGGGGAGCAGCAGGATGTCTGCTAAGTGTGCACGGTGGCCTTCTCTGCACTGTGGCCCTTCATCATTTCCCTAAAGCCTCACCTATTTTGCAGGCTGACTGCATGCATTATCATATTTTATGTGGGTCATGAAAAGCGCAAAGAAGTTGCACTGCTCACGAGAATGTGTGTGCGTATGTGTGTGTGCGTTAAGCTCTAGCTGAATGTACACTTTGCATAACAAATGCACTACAGGTCCGGTTAAATCTTTAAATTTGCACTCAGAACGATGCTCCCTACCTCAGACGTCTTCACTCTTCACTATATAAAACATGATTTTTAAATCTCCTCTTTGATACTGTGATTTATTATTGATCCTGTGTACCCAGCCTTTTTATCTTGGAAGCAGCAGACCAGTTTACGCACAACAATCACGCCAAGGTCAGTTCTGAATGATTCACTTTGTGTCCCCGCTCTGCCGGTCCGTCTCTGTCTATTTGTCCGTCTTCTTGCTAACTGGAGCACTTCAGCTTTTTCGATCCGTCCATCCCAGGAAAAAAAAACATTTAGTCAATGCTGCTCCTTATCTCTCTTGCTCCTCTAATCTCCTGTGAGCGGCAGGAGTGGAGGCAGAGGGGCTGTCATTGTCCGGGGATGTGAACCTGCAACCTTTTCAATTTCACCCCGCGCTTCAAAAGCCCTTCCGCCTGGACGGTCGCACGTCCTGGACAAAGGTGCCATTTGCTTTTCATTTCCTCCGCGATAAGAAGGGGAGAAAAAGTATTGTATATTGTAATGCTCCCTCACCTTTCTGACATCAGCAAAATTGAGGTGCAGGCGAAAGATCAATACAAATTAAAAGTAAATACAAAAAAGAGAGGCAGGGAAGAAGAGGAGCTACATTACCATGTTTGGAAATCCATTTGCTCCGGCTTCTCCTCTCAGAGTGCTTTGTTTGTTCAAGAAAGGACCGGGAGGGAAGAGGAAAGTTGAAAAGCAGAGAACTTTCATTGATGTCTTCTCAGAGTAATTACTTTTTAGAGCCGCCCCGACTAACGATTTTCCTCTTCCACTGGTAGTCATTAGTTTTAGCCGGAAGTTGACTAGTAGTTGTCCAACTGTGATATTCATTGGATTAATAAATGTATGTTTCTTGTGGAATCAGAAATTGGTTTTATTTCCAGGGCTGAAAAAAACTTTTAAAGCAATATTGTCAGTGTTGTCGTAATTTACAGAGGAATAGATAACCATAATAATAAGCCCGTAGAATTCATTTGTACAGGCACACATTCGAGGCAAGCCTATTTTTTAGCAACAATGCTAACAGTAAAGGTGGCCATTGTAATGATTCAGGTTTATCAATAAAAAGCAGCATGGAATCTGAACATTTATTTGAGCTCAGTAACAGCGTCCCACCGTACATCCCAGTCCTCTGAACTATAGTGTGGGTTGAATCCGTTAGCTTTAGTGCGGCTCCTAGCTTTTAACGAGCTAACTAGTTGCTAGGTAAGAAAGGCTGTACGACATGGTGGTAACGTTGCATAAAACATACAGAAAGATACCAAACTGTAATGAAAAGCCTTTAAAATTTACATTGTATAAGCACACACGAGGCTAGCCTCCTTTTAGCAACAATGCTAACGCTAGAAGCATTTCCTTTTAGTATTTTACCCTGGCAGCACCCACAACCTCAATATCAGGGCGCTTCTCGCCAGCGCTTACTGTTGCTATAGGTTACGAAAGTTGTCTAGTGGCACTTCCACTTCACTCGCTAGTGAACGTTAAGTCTTTTTGAAATCGCTCTGTGTGCTTCATATTTGCTTTTATTCAATGAGATTTCACAAAGAAAACATAAAAACGGTGTAAAGAAATAGTTTCTGGCGGCAGCAGCTCGACACCTGGAAATTGTGCCCATGAAAAAATGAAACAATCAGCTTCCTCCTCTGCCTTTGTTGTTAACAAAGCTGAAATCTGAAGTCCCTCCTCTTCTTGATTTTGCTAGATCGGTGAGGGAGAAGTGACATTGACGAGCGCGACAGTGTTCCAAAAGTTTAACTATTTTCAACTGAAAGCGCAGCGACAAAAAACAGCTGATGGCATAAAATGCTGTTAGTGGACACAGGCCCTTAATTATTCTGATTTTTGGGGCAAAGAAACAGCCAGAAATCATCTTCAACTCCCTTTTTCTCTCTTTCTGTTGTTGGGAGGCTGCTGTTTAAGGCTTATTTAGTTGGCTGTAGCTGGGCTCATAGCTAGCTGCTAACTAGCTAAAAAAGGACGACTGAAGAATGGCTGTAAGACATCATGGTAACATGCTAACTGCTAACGCAACACACACCTGCCTTTCTCAAACCTGAGATTTTTGGGGGGACTACCCGACCAGTGACGGTTTCGTTGCCTATTAGCAGTCACCTCTGTTTCATTTAAAGTCAAACTTATTTATTGCGCGTTGTTTGTGGGTCGTTTTGTCTGTATCCCTCTCAGGCCTCCTGCTCCATCTGTCACCATGCAGCACCTGGTGTTACCAGTAAACTATGATGTCATTCCTCATCTGGACTGGTTTCCTGGGGTCCCAGCTGCGTGATCAATGTGCCGGAGAAACAGTGTGTGTTTTTACACATGCTGCTTTTATTTTTGCCTTTGTGCAATGAGCCACGCTGCTTCGGTTCCAGCCTCCACTCTTGATTTATTGTAACGTCCTTTCTCCTATTTTCCAAACTGGACATTCGGCTATTCACCGTTTCACTTTGCTCTCCTGGCATCATGTTTCCTGTGCTGCATTAGAGGAAACCTGCACCGTGATATTCCGTCGTTATAGCAGCAATATCTACACAACATTAAGCAAATGACATCTGGCTGGTAACATGTTCCACTATCTAAGCACACCTCACGGCGTGGCAGGTGGCCTTGCATCGATCAAACGCAGCACTGCCAAGATTGGTCGGCAGAATGGGGGAAAATGGCTGCTCCTGGTAATTGTGTTTCTCTTCCTACTCTTCTGTTTCTCTAACAGTCCCGCATTTCCATAGGAATGGCTTAAGATGTTTCACATATCCACAGGGTGCAGAAGGGTTCTGAAAATGAAAATGAGCTGCTTATTTTAACACCTACTCTTTGGTTATGACTTCTCCAGGTGTGAATGTAGAGATAGTGCAGTAAAACACTGAGAGAAGGTATGAAAGGATGTTTTATATGACCAAACTCAGGAGAAACGGCTTAATCTGTTTATGCAGACAACACATATTGTATGTGGGGCCGTTACCTGCAGCATCACACTCGATAAAAACTAACCTGTTAAAATATGGATGTCACTGAAAGGAAACGGCCTAGGTGTCCAAAATGAAATGCATAACAAAACACAACATCAGTGTGTTATAACCACTGAAGGTAAGAGCTGAAAGAGATTTTCAGGAGTCGTTTAGTTGTCCTTTAAAATAAAAAAGTAATGATGGAGGAACACTGTACCTGCTCAGTACATCAATATAGGGCCAAGGTTTTGGCACAGTTAAACCAGATGATGCTTTGCAGTCTAACATCCTTACCCATCAATGTGACTTGAACTCATCCCCAGCCTACTACCCCGACAAAATCCATCCATATTGTCACATCTACACCTCACACTTAACACTAAAAACCAACGTGCAGTATTCATAACACTGAAGCTTTGTACTCGTATGAACTTGAGTTGACCCTTAAGTTACGCTTTTACACTTGTAGCTCACAGCAGCAGGTTGTGTGTGTCAGACAACTGCTGAAAATACTTCTAAGTTAAGGCGAGGGGTAGCGCCTGGTTACAGGGTGCAGGAGGAGGAGGACTTTGACAACATGTATTTGAAAACAGGCAAACAGAACAGAATGTGAAATAGCTAAATGGTAAATGGGCTGTACTTACGCAGGCCAGTTCACATACCGGCTCAATCGTATATTATGAACACTCTGTTCTCTGGAGTCTTTTAAGTCCTTTAAATGTCTGGTTCAACTGATTTGGACAGTTACCTCCTTAAATACAGCTCCTCTGGGTAAAGTGCACGTAAGTTCAGCTTTGCAGTGCAGTGTGCGTGAAGGAAACTTAGAGGATGTGAAGATGGGCTCGTCCAACTCTCATAGAGGAGACCTGAGTTTTAATTGTTTTAGTGTCCGAACCTTTACCATTCCTTCACCAGAGATGTGGACTTGAGACTTGGACTCGAGTCGTCTCGAGTCACTGTTTTGATGACTTGAGACTCGACTTGAGTTGAGGCATGATGACTCGGTTGCCTTGCGTGTGTTCATAAGTTTGAATGTTAGCTGTTAATATAAAATGATAAAATTCAATGTTGTTAAGTTTCTGTCTAACTATCAAGTACACACGCAGCGCGAACTGGGAATCATGATTGGACATGATTCTCTGTAATCGAAAGAAGCAATAATATTTTAAATTGGCGCCATAGCTGTGGAGAAAGTTGTACAAACAGCTCGAGGTTTCGCCCATACTACATTCCTACAACACCCAGCATGCATTGCGCCCCTCCCACTGAAAGGAACGACCCAGCGAGAGACGCTGGAGTCAAATACCGAACCTATTCATTACTTCTGTTGGTCGGGCTAGGTAACTTAGTAAGGGTTCAACCGGAAAAATATCAAAGCACCATGACTTCATTCATTGGTTTGTGGAATACAGTTCTGAAGCCTCTGCATTTTGGCCGTCACTATTAAAAGATATGTTGGTTGAAAGATCGCCAGGGTAGGGACGTGTCAATGACGAGGTAGCTACGCACTAAAGCCTTCCTGTTTCCCTGCAGGCAGTGAGTCAGAGCGGTACACTATCCGAAATACGCTGAGAGTATCCCGGTGGATCTTCTAAAAAATCTTCAGGTCTGCAGTCTACGCTTCTAACCTCGCGAATTTGAACAAGACATGACATCTGGAGGTGGGCGTCCTAGATTGAGGAAGTGTAGTTTAGCGAGCTCCCCGGCCTCCACCAGATGACGCATTTCACGTAGTCTGGCAGAGGTTTTCCAGGGCCCATTGGAGAAGCGGATAGCGTCCTCCAAAGGCACAGAACCAAATTGCATTTTGTTCCTACCATAATAGCATTAGCTCCTCTTAATAGCATGATAGGACTGATGTTGAAAATCAGCGAACTGGCCCTTTAAGTAATTTCTACTTTGTTTGTGTGCTCCTTCGCAATGGTTGATTCCACCAGCTATCTTGTGACTCAAGGGTATCATGAAGCAATCAACAAATACATTACTAGCTTAGCTTCCGTCCACTAACACGTCCACAGACGACAAGCACCCTGGGAGACTTGGTGGCATTTCCACTGTTATTGCTCGTGTGAGTGTGAGCGCGGCCGTGGGATCACCATCAGTACGAATTAAAAACAAATAAAGGACGCAGGTCGGAAACACAAGGCAAAGATCTGGATCTATTATGCTCTGATTTATGGACCACTGATCCGTAGCCGGTTGGGTCAGTGAGCTAGTGAGTGTGCATTCTAGCAGCCTCATTCCCAGCTCACCTGCCAGTCAATAACCTATTTAATTTAATGTCACAGCCTATACGGGCAGAGCATATTGACAAGCTGCAGAATACACCTTCGAGAGGCCCCCAGCTGCTCGGCCCAGATAAACTGCATTTGAAAAATTCAATCTTGCTTCCATGGATGCCCCTGAGTCCTTATAAATTATTAAAAAGCCACCCCCGCCAGTAAACTATGGGGAGAAACTTAGAGTTGAAGAGTTAATGTCAGGTGATCAGTCGCTGGAGAAGACAAGCTAGAATTCCCACATCGCAATTCCAGCTCAGTCCAGCGGCTCTCGGAGGTGAGGCAGTCGCTAAGTGGCCTTTATGAATCTTTCAAAAGGGGGAAAGAAGAGAAGAGATGGTATTTCAACATTTAATAAAGTGTCAGTCCTCGGGTGTCATGCAGGTTATATATGCCGTGCTGTAGACTGACACATAAAATATGGCCTCTTTTGCTTTATGAAAACCGGATCCACCTGGAGGTAAATATTGAAGGAGACAAATCAAAGTGCTTTATGAGGCTTGTCGCGGCTCTGTTTGAGCTGCATCCTTGCGTGCGTCTCAAAGACGTTGTTGGTCGGATGACATCTGAAGGTGACTCTCGCGACAAGTCTCCATTTTTGATGCCTCCGTCCTGTCGCAGTCAATAAGCCATTTAATCTCGGTGCTCAGCCGAGTCGATGCAGCCGATGTCGCGTCCGGGGCTTATGGTAGACAAGACGAGGGCTTCTGCCCGGACCTGATAAAGCGCTCATTCATTTCCTTGAGCTCCTTTGTCTTCCGTTCGGTTCGGAGAAAAAAGAGCTCTTGGCCTATTTCAATCATGGATGCCTCTCTTAAATGAGCTGCTTTAATCCTCGGCAGCGAACGCAGCTTGCCTTTCAGCGTGACAAAAAATGTACTAGATTAGAGGATTACTCGCATTTATGTATTCATGTAGTAATTTATGAACACAAGCCATTCTAGGGATGCCATGCAAGAGAATGAGAGTCATAGTGTGTGTTAATGTTCATATCAAAGGCTTGTGTTTCACAAACTGCCATCACTAATGTGGGTGATTCATGCCTTTGGGAATAATAGCAGCTGTATGAACCCGTGGTTTCATGCTGGTTGTACTTGTGTAAAAGGAAAAACTATTGTGTTAACTATCAGAACGATTCAGGTTGGCTGTTATTGTCCTGCGATCAAATTCATTTCATTAACAGAGGAGGTATAGCTTTGTTTGGCTACTTTTATAACTACAGGAAGTCTTTTTTAAAGCTGAGGTTCGTTACTTTGGAGAAACCAGGAGGGTCCAAGAATCTCAAAGTATCCAATCAGAACAGTGACAAAGCCATACACCCAAAAACCACATCGACATGCACTCCATCACTCATGGTAGAGGACCACAGACGCTGGCCTATCCCTGGCCCACACTGAAAGAGTTTTCAACAACCAGAGTCCCGACTCTCAAAACTGGAAATCTCGCAAAACTCTTGCGGTCAAACGAGACTTAAGAGTAAACAAAAACGGCGGACAACGGGCAGCAAGAATTGGAGATGATATGTTTTGGACTTTTTACTGAAAATTCAGGAAGAAAAAAGAACAAACTGTGGATGAAGTGGTGGAGACGCCGTGAACAAGGGCTGCTCATGTTACTTTATGCTGCCTGGTTGCTTTTGTCGCCATGGCTGCGGCTTTTGTGCTTCCTTCTTCAGTCAGCTTGCTTCCCCATTGGCTATTGTTTCGATCCACGTGACAATCCACAGAGTGCATGCTCGGCTGTCGTCGGGGTTCCCCCGACACAACAGGGTAATGGGTCGTAAATATTGAACATGTTGAATATTTATTTGAAATCAGTGCGGCCACGACGGCCTTCCAACCTCACCCCACACGAACATCAGGCAAAATAATCTTTAGAACCAGCAAAAAATCTGGACTTTGCTTGTGATTGTCAGAAGGGGGGTATTGGGCCCCAAATCAGCCCGATTATCTTGCAGTGTGTACCCCGCTTAAAGCAACTGGTTTATGTTCTATTCTGAAGCTTTGAGTTAGGCACCAGAAGTGACCATATTTGGATGAGAGGGTCGATACACACTGCTACATCTCTACCCTGGTGGACAGGCCACTGTAGTACCGACTTTTAAATCACAGTGTAGCCCGGCCCTGAAGCAAACACTGCTTTATTGTCCATTTTGCTCCATTTTGCTTCATAATGACTGCACTGGTAGAGTGTGCGCAGGTAGATAGGTAGTTACAGAGAAAGGCAGGTAAAACATCCTGGGGCGGATCCAGACGCCCCTCTGGATCCGCCCCTGAAGACATCCAATCGTTTAATTCACAGGCTAACAATTGCTGCAGATACAAGATTTTGTTCCTGTTTTTTGTCACTTTTGATGTGTTGATTACTGTCGGGATATAGAGAGGATTATTACAAATGTAAATTTAAAATATTTGGATTAGAAGCCAACATTTGCATAGTTGAGATAACTTTCCATAAATACATAAAAGGCATACATCTGCATGTCATTTCTGCACACTGACAGGACCTGTGCTGAACATTATTAGAAAGACACACTCATTAATAAGTCACTGAACATTACATTGCCTTTAGTTTACATTTTGACTTCAGTAAAACAGTTTACAAGCCTCTTTTTTTATAATTCTTTTTGTTCATTCTTTCTTTTACTAAACTACTAAAATCGATGCCGTCCAGGCTCTCCTGCTGCTGTGCACAGAAATCAGAGCAGGTTTTAGAATGCACGGTAACTCACCAAAAGAAACACTATTGTGTGGCTTAAAGATCAAGTCTATTGTAGGTATTTGTGGGAAACAATCATCGTGCGGGGTGTTGGTGGGCAGACAAAGTGCAGTGGGACGCCTCCCAGGCTCCTCTGGATGTGGCCACGGAACATCTCGGTAAATGCGGTCAGACAGATGAGTCTCGCCTCGGAGCGCTGCCTCCCAAGGGCAGAGTGACATTTTCTGGGGACAATATGGGACTGCAGTGACATAGAAAACATCCCCCCTCCTCTCAGACACACTGCAGTTCTTCCTTTCCTCCATCTCTCCATCCCTTCTCTCCGTTTCAGCCTCGCTCTCTCCCTCTGCTAATTTCCTTTCTCCTGAGTGCTGCAGTAACCGTCTTCTGCCTTTTCATTCTGTTACAGGTCAGGAGGCTTGACAAAGTTCCAAAAAGCCTGGTGGCGCTACACCGGGGAGCGAAATGGATGAAAATGTGACTGAGTTCGACAAAGGAAAAATGATTACAGACAGAAAATCTGCAGCGGTCGTGCACGTGTCATATAAACATTTAAACTCCCAAGAAAGACGAGTTAAAGAAGGTCAAAGGACGCTGAGCATGTTTTAAAGGCAGCCTTTGAAGATGTAGCTTTTCCTTTATTTTTATTTATGAACATGACTCAAGACTCTGGTCACATGACATGGAGCACAAACAAAAAGATTACACACAGCATGGTCACATTACAGCTAATGCTCCCTAAACAAAGGAAGGGCACTCCTCAGAAAGGCGCCGTGTAAACAGATAACTCGGCCCCTTTGATTATAATGTGGTCATTTTAAACATTTGTGGGCGGTTTAAGGTTATTTTCTGGACTTTATTGAGCAGGAGGACAGTTGATAGTGTCAGAAATTGGGGGAAGAGAGAATGGGGATGACTCAGCAAAGGGTCGAGGGTGGGAGTTGGGCCAATGGCCACCGCACCGAGGACTGTAGCCTCTGCACACGATTTAACTGCTGAGCTAACCGGCGCCCCATATAAGGGCGTTGTAATCATTCTTAGCAAAAACCTTTCTTTAGTCCATAATGCTTACATTCCACGGCAGTATGATACTCGCCTACTAAATGATTACAGTTACAAAAGCTGTATTACAAATGTCTTTGCCATTACAAAGAGCTGGTTTCTCTCCGGTCCTCTCCAGCAACCTGAGGATTCTGGTCATTCTGCCTTTACCCGTTTGTCATGCAACATTAACCTTTTTAGTGAAAGAGTAACTGCACAATTGTTTTTTGAGCTGTTATCTAAATTATATTTCTGCACTGTGATGAAACACATCATTGCTGCAAGAGAATGATTATAAAAATTATCCATCGCCATCCGCTGTTTTAAATCAGCCCTGGACCTTTCCAGCCGATGGTGACGTAGAGACGACCATTTGGGATTTTTAAAAAAAGGAATGTTAACGGCTGTCAGTGCACGCGCGGTCGGCGCATGCGCACTCGCATTGCCTCGGCTCCGGTCATTAGTGGGGCTGGAGCCAACGGCTCGAACTGATCGGGCTCGGGACCACCACGGTCCTCCACCACACTAAAGTGCCCTTCAGGGGACTCCGTAGGGGAGACGTCCTCCACCTCAAAAGAGCTCTCTGTGGCATATATGCTCCTTGTGACTCTGTGTCGCTCTCCATTTTTCTCTGGCCAGGGGAGGGGACGTCACTGAGCTGCCGGACACACCCACCCCCCTCTCGGCCCCGTCTCAGCCCCGTGCCCACTTTAAGCATTTTTCAAAATCGTGCAATGGGAGGAGTTATGGTCACACCTGTGGGTGCAGTTACACTTTAAAGCTTTTGTTTTAAATCCCATTTTTGCATGAATTGATCTTTAAACCTTTGTTTACTTTCAACCGGTTGATCCTGGTTGAAGCCAGAGGTCACCGGACCACAGCCTTCCAGTATCTGCTCCACCTGCACGCAGCAAGGTGAAGGTCAGGCTCTTGTATTCTGCCGGCTGAGCAAACAGTTTCACATTATTTGACTGAGTTTAGCGTCTTTGTCCCCTGCCAGCCTCCCAGAGTGGCTAATAACTTCACATGTAAGTGTAACACGGAGCGGGTATCTTCATGCTCCTCACCTTTTCTAACAGGTTGTCGTTTTAACTTTCAGGATTTACTTCAGAAGTTTGAGGCGCTGATGTTTGAGGTTGTTGAAGGTTGTTGTCTTCAGCAGTGCTTTGCAGAATAACTTTAATGCGCCCCGCTCGTCCTTCATCAGTGTGAATAAAATGCATTTGTCTGGTTTTCAAACGTTTTCATCAAAGAGCATAATAGAAAATAATCATACCTCAGTGTTGATAGACAGTTTATCATCAACATACATGTCGACGCGCACTCTGTGCCATCTGCATGTCAGTGTCCCCTCATGTATTTACTGTTTAGCCTCCTGTACCGAGCTGTCATCCGTCTGAGTCACACTGCACATCTGTCAGCGAGGGTTCATACGCTGCTCTGTGTGACAGATGAGTCCTTCCCTCTCAGCGGGGACTCTCTCTCTCTCTCTCTCTCTTGGGGTGGAGGAGGTGCAAATTTCTGCGCATCCAAGCATTTGCAATCATGCATAGCACCTTTGATGAGAGACAGGCCCCCGCCACTTGATTGACTGGCGCGCTAACGTGAGGCGATGGCGACAAACACCACAGGCACAGAAACATAAAGACCGCAGGCGTAGCAGCCCCGCGTCCCCGACACACAGAAACGCGCTCGGACACACAGAACGAATCGCCGCACATGAAGAGCTCGTCTCTGCCCCGCTCTCTGCTTCTAAATAATGTGACTCGCTGATATCCGTGGGTAATCTCATTAGGTTATGTCACCGAGCAGGGGACGGGCTGCCACTGAAGCTGCTCTGACTGAGTATTATCGTTGATTACACAAACACAAGACACTCCATCATGAGGACGATTTTTTATTGTCCTCTTCAGACAGAGGATAATGTTTTCAATCAAGGTTTGGAGAGTTTCTTGACATGGGCAGCGCAGGGTCAGAGACAATTAACTTTCAAGGGTTTGTCTGGAAAAACATCCAATCAAGTCCAGCGAGTCATTTTCTTTCCCTCTTGCCGCGCCGCTAAAGCCAGTTAGCGGTCGATCCAATTAAGACTGAGGTTCAGACCCGGCGGCGTCCTGCACGGCGTCCTGCAGGCAGACACACACAGAGCGGGAAGAGATCTCCGAGGAGCGCCGTCTGTCACACTGGGATTGTTTGACACTCCGCTTTGATTGCTCCATTTTTCAGTGCTGGGTTTCTCTGTAGGAGGCTAACAGGCCCAGTTCAAGACCGTCTCTCTGTCTGTCCTCCCCAATGAGGACAAGCAAAGCTCCCGCTGGGTCAGCGGGGTGCTGATTGGGCGAGAGAGTCCGCGCCTGCCGAGGGGCGAGAGAGAGAGGATGGACCCGGCGGTCCTGCTGTTTGTTTAAGAGCAGGAAGCCAAGTGGAAAGGCCTAATGTTTTAATTGGTGTGAGTGGTGACGGACGGTACCTGACGAGACTCATTAATCAGAGCGGGGTGAAAAGGCTAGAGGCTGGGAGAGCAAGAAGGAGAGAAGGAGGGAGATATCAGACCAGTTCTATGTGTCAGCAGGGCCCCTCAAGCCAGCTCAGACTGAAGGAGTTTTGGGACAATTTATACCCAATTCAACCCGGCAGACAATCGGAGGGGAAATCTGCTTTGGGACCTTGGTCGGTCCGGATGTGTGGCTCAGATTATCTGGTACTCTGAGAGCTTTACAGATCACGTCTTAAACCTCCCCGATGGCTTGCAGACTCCTCCGAGCTGTCGCAATAATTTTAAACACTCTTGATATTTAAGATTAAAAATCTGGACAGCCACGTTAGTACTTTCAGAGCAGGACCACAGCAGAATATGAGAAAGTGAAGGACACAGAGCTGCTGAGTTGGTTTCCAAGCAATGGTACACATTGTAGCTATGAGGCTAACGTTAGCTAGCATAGAACCGTAGACAGAAAACAAGCAGGTAAAATCTATGACGGCAGTTGTTGCAGAAGAAAACAACCTGAGCTGGCTGCGTCTCCCAAACATTGTCTCATCCAGACTTGTTTAACCTTGTTAGCTTTTGTGTGTCTTGCTGCAGAGCCTCACTACAGCGAGTTGTTGCGGCTTTCACTCGCTGCTTTGTTTACATCTGCTTCCTCATTAAATCATGTGACATTATAGGAGCTCATGTGAGATCATACATGTTGCTCCCTCTGGCAAACAATTTCTTCTTATGTCCGTAATGCAAACACATTTTTAAATCGAAGGACTTTAAAGAGAGCTGGCCAATCAGAAGAAAGTGGGCTTGTAGGGGCGGGGTTTCTTAAAGGGACAGAGCTGACTGAGTCGTTTCAGGCAGAGGCTGTATGAGGGCCTGCGCAGGGCTACAGTGAGAGACAAATGAGGAGTTTTTATCTGTAAATTATTCTAAGCTACTCCGCAGGTATCACAGAGTGAAATATGACCTTGAAATTAGCATAATACCCCCCCTTTAAAACTCTTGTAGTCTGAGCCCGGCCTTTGCTGCCACATCCTCCTGCCTCGCACCAATCCAAGACGCCCACTGACGCCCTCACAGCTGCTTCTGTCACACTCAGCCACTCATCCGCAGAGCGCAGTATGAGGATGCACCAATAATCAGAGCTTATTTACACACAGATCAATCTGTTACATGTTGGAGAACCACCCAGCATCACTTCGATGCGCCATAGAGACGAGATCTGTGTTGCAGCGAGGATGTTCTTCTGTGTGTATCATCCCTGTTTGTCATGTACAACATGGCCTTTGCTTTTTGGGCCATTTCAAGCTTTACAACAGATATCTGACAACCAGCCTCAAGAGACTGATACATCAACCACACACACACATAAAGAATGAATCACAGACACAAGCACACACACAAAAGTTCCCCCTTTGGGCCAGTCCATCAGACAGCAGCCAGTGTGTAAGGACTGATGTACTCAGCACAAGCTGAAAAAAAAGGCTCTTTTCTCCACCACTGTCTTTCTCAGCGCGTCCTTTCAGCCTGTTTGCCCCGATCTCGTCCAGGTCACTTCACCTAATGGAGTCAAATTAGAGCCCTGAGGCCAAAGAGTCGTCCTCTGGACACAAACATCCACGATCCACGACCGTCTTTGTGTTCCACTGTCCTTCCCCCTCGTGTCTCTGCCCGCGGCTCGCAGAGAGAGGAGTCACTTAACTGCCTCTTAGGTTGCCTTTTTCTCCGGCTATTCACGGCCTCACCATTAAAGCAAGGCTAGCACTTTAAGTTTGTGTCACTGCCTCTCCCAGTGGCCTCCATTTCTATCGGTCACATAACAACCAGTTGAAACATGATAGCACTGTAACGCTGCCATGTGGAGCTCCACATTGATAGATAGATCTCCTTTAATTGCCATCTTTTATTTTGTACTTTCGTGTTCCTTTTTACTTCCTGTTTCAGATGCTAGCCTCTAAGTTGGAGCACATGTTCAGTATTATGCTAATGTTTGCAGTGTTTTTCCCCTCTGATGGATTTTCAACCACAAAACGTTTGAAGAAGACGGCGCATGGAGGGAAAGTGGGAAGAAATTGGTGGTGAGTTTGTCTTTGTTTGGGTAAATTGTTTGGACATGATGAAACAGGAAATCACATCCTTTTTAAGTCTGAAGTTTATTCCAGGTCTTGTAGCTGCAAACAGACTAACAGTTTAGGGCCCTGCCAGCGCCTGCCTCCCGCCACTGTTCAACACATATCCGCTCATGAGTAAGGTATTGATTCTTAGCAAAGGCATAATCATAGACGCCAACATATGTTTATAACTACAGCACCTGATCCTGCTGCCTACAAACTGCACCAGCACGAACCAGTAACATGATCTCCTCTCAGCACTGTATGCCACCTACACGTTCAGTCCCACGCAGCCCCTTCCCATCAGGCATTGCACGCTCCGGAGGGGCCAGTTTTCCTGGTGGGCACGGTTTTCTTTAACTGTCCGCCCACCAAAAACTCATCATCTTAATTGTCCCTTCTGTTGATGTGAAATTCAATGAAAGTGGCAGGGAGCGTTCTGAATTGATTGTGAATAGATGCGGCTGCCTGGCTGTCTACTTTGATGACAGCTGGAGGAGAGTTGATGTACTGTACGAGTCAGTGTGTGTGTGTGTGTGTGTGTGTGTGTGTGTGTGTGTGTGTGTGAGGAGGGGGCTTCTTCATTATCTTGACTTGAAAAGTGGTTTTCTTGGAAATGCGGCACATCTGTGACAAATCGTGTCTGCATTGCCCACCCTCTGTTTTTTTTTTTTTTTACATAACCTTGCTGGTAGTGCCGAGCAAATCTGTCTCTTCACATTTGTACAGATATGTTCAATTGCTCACAGGGCATGAATTCCTCATTGGCGCTGGAAAATGGGGAGGAAAAAAGATGAAAAACCATCAAGTCCTTACTTCTCACATGGCTGCACTCCGCTCATTGCTCTGTGATGGCATGCCCAGGCAACTTAAGCTGCAAGAAGTGATGTTTTTTTAGTCTTTCTGACCTTGCCCCGACACACACAACCCTTGCCCATATTTAACATGTTTGTCTTTCCCACACCTGCCGTCTCCTGGGACAGCGTCAGCACAATATTCCTGCAGAGTTCGAGGGGCTGAGGAAGGGAAAGTCTGTTGGTGTCACATTGAGCTATGAAACGACAGGTGATCATGTGGAAAAAAAACGCACTCACCCGTCCAGAGAGTCGATACTGTAACACAATTTCGAGCTGCTTGGCCGTGTTGGATTGGTGACACTTCACTAAAGATGAGTTTGTTGTTATTTGTGGCTCTCGGAGGGAAAATGTCTCTTGTTAATTGATGAAGTCTTTACATGTGTTGGTGATGTTTTTATTCAGAGGAAGCATGAAATGCAGTTTTTTGTTTTTATAAATCAGTATCGATCAGCTCGTCTCCACACGGCAATCAAGACAACAGCGCTGTGCACCCGCTTCCTCTCCCGTCCTGCATTGATTCTGTGAAAGCGGGGCTCTTCTAAAACATACTTTAAAACTTTATCGTCGTGTCGGTCGTTATCACGAGCCTCCTGAGCTCTTTCTGCCCTTCACAATCAAAATGTTTGCCTCGTTCCCATTATGTCTGTGTTTTAAAAACTGTCTGCATCCCACCACTTTAAGGCTGGTTGTTTGGTGCGAGCTTCACTGTCCTTGCCCCGATATTCCCCACAGCAGAATAATCTCTCCCTTTGACAGAACACTTTGAATACTACAAAAAGTTTGCACCACATTACCAGGCAGAGGCACGGATACAGGAAATGTACACTTTCAGAATTTAATTCTCAAAAGAGTTTGAAGATTGAAAAAGTTGAAGTTAATTGTATGTTTGGAAAGTAATGGTAACAGTTGCTCTCTAACTGGGCGTTCACACCGAACGTGCAGCGACTATTCCCCTTGCGTTACTCACGTGAGTTTGACCGCCGGATCAAAATTCGTGTTTAAATAACAGGCGAATATTCAATCTTCACTTCCGGAATGGAGGAGAGGAAGCGGGGCTTATCTCCATGGTTACCAATGGCTTCAGGAGAATGTCGATGTTGATGTTGCTTTCGCTACAACGCGTGACACAAATTCGCCATGGAATTTTTTCAACTCACGCGAATTCGCGTTGCCTGACACGAATTAAGGCCACCATAAAAAGAAGAGTAATACTCCAAGAAAGAACTCCAAAATTCAGAGATTAAAGTCCTAAAATTGCAATTTGGGCCAAAATCTAAACTTTTTCCTTGTTGTGAAATCTGAATGAAAAGTCTAATTTGATGAGGTTGTGCACGGCCTTAAATTCTGAAAGTGTACATTTTCTGTATCCGTGCCTCTGCCTGGTAATGTGGTGCAAACCTTTTGTAGTATTCAAAGTGTTCTGTCAAAGGGAAAGATTATTCTGCTGTGGGGAATATCGGGGCAAGGACAGTGAAGCTGGCACCAAACGACCAGCCTTAAAGTAGTGGGCTGCAGACAGTTTTTAAAACACAGACATAATGGGAACGAGGCAAACATTTTGATTGTGAAGGGCAGAAAGAGCTCAGGAGGCTCGTGATAACGACCGAGACAACGATAAAGTTTTAGAGTATGTTTATGACTTTATAAACTCATAACTTTGTTTGCCATTTTTTTCCTGCCAAATTTACCACTTTGATCTCAGAATTTTCAAGGTTTTTCCTGATACGCTATCGTAATAAAATATCCAGAAACCTAAAAATGTTTTTGAAATTTTTTCAAATCTGGTCAGTATTTTAAAATATTCATGATTTGAGGTCAAAATGCAAATATACTGTCTTGGAAAACAAAAAATATTTGGATGCAAAGGTTTGCGATTAAATTTTGCTCATCTTGAAACTTCCGAATAACAAAAATGACGTAATCTAGTCCCTTTATAGGACGGCTTTTATTCTTGTGTTTCAGCTCCATTATTGAGAAGAAATCTTGCAGCTCGTGCTTCTTGATTTGACTTTTGATTGGTTTCAAAATGTTTCATGTATTTATCTTTAAGTCTTAACATGTAGCTCCTTGTAACGCATTTAAAGGCATGTGATGAATAACTTTGAATTCCAAGTACGTATGCACTAAAGAGGATCATATGTGTTCATGACAAATGTGAGTTTATCAGTATTATGCCGCTCCTGACTCACCCTCAGCTTTTATACTGTTGGCCTCCAGTGTTCTCATTCTAACTCTCTCTCTCTCTTTCTCTTTCTCTGTGTCTCTCTCCCCTTCATTAATTACAGGCTCAGCATCAGCCGAGCCGTCTCACAGCACGGGGTTAATGTGGGAGAGGATCTGTCGCCCGGGGAGGCTGGTGCCTGATGCCAGTGAGTTCTCCACACCCCTCACATCCCACTGCGACACCCACATTCACACTCCTGCCACCCGTGAGCAGCTAAGTGCACCTTTAAATCTGCTTACAGAACTTTCTAAACACCGGGCATATTTCCATGAAATATTAATTATGCTGCTAAAGTAGGAGTGCTGACACTGTCGGCCTCTTTGGGTGTTTCACTTCGATTCCCACTGACAGGATCGAAGAATTACATTTAGACTCGTTTCTCCTTTCACATTCAAATGAACGCCTTTTCAGGGCTCAAAGACCGGCCGCGTGTTTGGCTTTTAGCATTTGGATTTTATATTTGACTTTTTATATAATACATTATGCCATTTGTAAAAAGTGCAATTGAGAAAAATAACCCTGATATGTTGCATCACATTATTTTCCAAAGAAAATCACAGGTTGTCCATTTCTTCCGTTGTCTGTTAAAGTCAGTTGAGAACTTTTTCCTTTCAGTTTAGAAGATTTCTTTAACGATATTCAGCTTGAGACTCGTTTACTCGCTTAATTCAACACCTATAAACAGTATTAATGGAGCCTGTCCCAGCTGTCGTTGGGAGAGAGG
Source organism: Semicossyphus pulcher (assembly GCF_022749685.1). Taxonomy (NCBI): domain Eukaryota; kingdom Metazoa; phylum Chordata; class Actinopteri; order Labriformes; family Labridae; genus Semicossyphus; species Semicossyphus pulcher. The sequence continues at coordinate 26,604,539 of NW_027211637.1, forward strand.
CGAGGTACGCCCTGGACTGATCGTTGGTCAGTCACAGGGCTGACACATAGACACAGGCTGTGTTCGAAACATTAACTGTATATAAAGATGGACGACACGTCTCCATCTGCTCCCATTGTACGAAAGTGATGCCAAAATAGCCCCTGTGATAGGCGCTGCCATCTTGCGATGGTGACGTCATTTGGAGCCAGAGTCACCGTAGCAACTTCTGCTAACCAAAACACAAACTTAACTTCCGAAAAAAACAGCAAGGATCCTACACGGCGGCGTGTTTAACAGCAGAACAGCTTCTTGTGTCGGTCTGAAGCAGACGTTCACAGATAAACTTCAGTGACTGTTTTAGCTACGTTCCTCCTCTGCTCAGGAACTGATCGGCTGCAGGAGCCTGTCAATCATCCTTTTGACAGCATCAAATAACTAATTAAGTTTAAACATCTGTCTTTAATAGATCAGGTTGTCTATTACAAGAACCAAACACAGCCTAACTTTCCAGTGGGAGCATACGGTATCCAGCTGTGCAGTAGTGTTTGCACAGGAGGTCTGGCTGAGTGATTCCTGCTGGCCTCAATACAATGGAAGTGAATGAAATATCATTTGTGGCATTTCATGTGTAATAAAGTTTCACTTTGGTAATCCCTGAATTTGATTGTGATTTGTTTTCATAGGAACTACTTTCTACCTAAATCTGTATGAAAGAGCAACACAATTTAAGTCCCATTTACCTCCATTGTTTTCCCTTTGCATGTAGACATAGCGATCTTAAATTATATGCATGACTCAGTTTTGGGTGAACTGACCCTTTTTCAAAACACGTCTGCAGATGCATTGTGTGACTTCTTCTGTGGGTGCCCGGACAGACTAATGCATGTGTCACATATACCGTTAGGTCTGATACTTTTCTAATACAATGCCCAGGCTTACATTTAACCCTCTCTTTGTAACTCATACTGTGCGTTTCAGTCGTTTTAATCTCACTCTGCTGCAGCGTGTCTGTGGCAGAGTGCTGGATTAGATGCTGAATACATAAATAAAGGGATTAGTGCGATCAGTGTCAATCTCCCACAGAATGATTTATACTGCCTGAGGTGTTCTTATTCTTGTGCGACAAAGACGAGTCATGATTAATTAGCTAGAAAACATGGCATTATGCAGTGACTCAGAGAGGAGAAAAATGCATGAAATTCAGAATGTATCTTCGCTCTGATGTATGAATTTCGTTGCTCGTACTACACGAGCACAGTAAATCTCCGGCTCTGTTCAGTGGAATGCAACGTGCGCATCTCGCCGGGGAAATCCATCCTGTTATTGCTTCGGATAAATAAATAAATTCAATTACGTCCTATATGCATCGAATCACTTGGCTCTCATGCAGCCCGGCTTCGCCTGTTTCAGAGTGATTAATGCTGCAGAGGGGAGCGTAGCTGAGACACGGGAGAGCCTTAGTGACATTAAAGAAGATATCATCATACCCGCGCAGACTGTACCCGTCAATGGAGGAGTCACTCCCACTTCCAGGAGTCGTGCAGAACGGAACAAGGAGTTTGTAATTTGAGCGCGGTTTATTGAGGCGTCACATTGCACCTGCTGTGTGCTCACACTCCGCTGGCCTTTCAGACCTTAACTTTCTGTCTCAATCAGGGGAAATGATTGCCTGGCTGGCTGCTACCTGCCTCTCCTCATCCTGTAATTACACTTACCTCCATTTAGAGACACATGCCCGGCAGCTCTGACTGGGAGTCCACAGCTCCCACTCAGGGGCCGGGGATCAACAAGCACTCAGCTAGCAGGGACTGGATGTGCTGGTTTCATCGGTATTCTCGTCTTTCTCATCCTTACATCATGTTTTATTACCACAGCTGTTTCAGTTTGTAAACATGCCAAAGCTCCCTCTGAGCCTTTTATGTACCCCAAATCCACAGTAGCCCTCTAACTTTTGATTTATCTTACGTACAGTTTCTCTAAACTTTCCTGATATAGTGTTTGAAGTGGACGTTAAGCTCTAACCTAAATAATTCTGCATCTAATCATGGGGAAAGTCACATGGCAGCAAGTCAGCTGTTTTCACCCAGCGTTAGCTAGGTCTGCGTAGCTAATGCTAAGCATTGACAGCTGCAGGTGATTACTGACAGCCACGGCTTTGAGTGTCGTACACAACCAGCTGCATCATAGACATCACCGTTCACATACTGGCTCATGCACCATGCATGTTACTGGAGGATACCTCTAGAGGGCACAGCAGAGAGCTCAGGCCGTATGCAACTACCGTATGTGCAGGACGTAAACAACAGAAATGGCGACACTCGAGGAGTTACTGTGATGTTCATTCTGAGATCAGGTTTTATGTGTGCGGTGGACAGAACACACCGTCGGCACCGCCCCCCGCTCCACTTTGCCAACGCTTTCCTCCATGCACGGACGTAACATCGACTTCTAAAATACAACTTATTTGTGTCCAGCTGTTTTGACGGGCATGTTTGTCGCCGTGCAGTGAGAAAGAGACCTACAGATGAGGATAATTGCAGACTTGGTATATCAGCTTGTCTTCAGAACTGTTGTCCCTGCTGCTGTGTTGACCTGTCACATCCCTTCTGCCGCTACACTGCCTGCCCCTACCAGTCATGTGTGTCTTACGTCCACGTAGCGTTAAGTTTTGAGGACGTGCACAGCCGATGCTCCAAACAGACGCAGGGAACACAGGGCCATGCAAACACATAGTTGAAAGCAAGTATACTGCATCTCCAGCTTAAGTTGGGGTAGTTTAACTCCATAATAATAAAGCGCTGGCTAATGCTATAAAGCCATCATTTAGCATTGCATTCATACCTTTAGCCCGGCTCAGCACCGAAACATAGCTCTGTCGTCATTCAGCCTTTGCCATTTTACAGTGGACCCAGCAACGCTGGCGTTAAGCCGCCCCAGTGTGTGTTTTTAAATAGCGTTCCGGCGTTGAGGAAGCAAAATGTGCAAAACATCAAATACACACACGGCGCTGTTCTGCCCTCCCGTCTCCTGTTTACACTGAGGCCGTTTCACCTCTGTTACGCCTCTGTTACTACCTCCGATGCCGGCGCAGAGGCGAAACGACTTCGCCCCACCATTACGCCTCTGTGCGTTCTACATAGAAAACTTAACAGAGGCATTATAATCCCGCATCTCAGCTCACGTTGCATGTGTATGCTAACTGCTAACTATGCTATGGAAAGCAAAGCACTTTGTAGCTCACCATTCACTGACCAGTTGTGCTGATTATTTTCAGGGCTTCTACTTTTTTTTTTAAAGATTATTTTTTGGCCTTTTTTTATAGGACAGTTGAAGATAGACAAGAAATGTTGGGAGTAGAGAGTGGGGGATGACATGCACCAAATGATCGGCAGACCGGGAGTCGAGCCTGCGATCAGTGCGACGAGGACTGCAGCCTCTGTACATGGGGCACCTGCTCTACCAACTGAGCTAAACAGCGCCCCAGGGCTTCTACTTCTGACTCAGACGACTCCAACACACTGTTTAGAGCTGCACAGTGCTTATTGTTATTTACTCTTGTTGTGTGCAGAGCAACAGATGTGTCAATCATTCCTTGTAGTTTATTTCACTCACATTTTAGCTTAATGAGAATCTTAACTTTAATATCATGAAGCTTTTCAAGCCAATGAGTCTGTACATGTTAGTGATCCTCACCTTCTCATGGCAGCTGTCGTGTTAAACAAGCCTCTCCTCCCTCTGATCCTTTTATGTATTAATGCTTTCTATGATACAAGACGAAGGCCAAAGTTTTGTGATTGTCGAACAAACCGCCCGACAGCAGAGCAGCTCCGGCATCTGTAACGATGCTCACCTCCTCCAAACACGGCCCTGAGAGCCTGCAGTGGTTCCACCCCAACAGCTGCATCTCTTCACACGCTTGGCTCCGTTTCACAAAGCTGCTGTTGTGCCCAGTTCTGTTTGCTCTGCGAGTTCCACCGAAGCCGTCTGTACTTGCTGTGTAAAGCCAGCCCAGTTGTTTAGAAGCGAGTTGGGTAGACTCGTGGCACAATAGGCTGCGTCGCCATCTGTTTAGAGGAAGAAACATGAAACGCCCCCACGCACAAGTTTGTTTTCTCTCTGCTTCATGAGCGGTATGCATCCCTGCCTTCCACGCTCACTCCGTCAGTCCTGTTTTCCAGTTGTTCCCGAGTACAGATGGTTTAGAGAACGTCACGCCTCTTGCAGTTGTTCAAATCATCTCGGCAGCAACTTTTCAGAAAATAAACCACCAAGGAAAATGTCTGTGTATCCACAATTGTCAATGATTTTACACGTTTTTCACAATGAATAAATAGAATAGTTGAACAATAATTCTGCTGAAGTTCTTTTAGGAAGCCTGCTCATACTTTTGTCACATTTGTAGTCAGACCTGACTTTGTCCTCTCTCTCTCCATCTGTATTCACGTCCCTCTAATACCTGTTAATCACTTTATACCTTCCCCAGAGTTTGTGTGTTTTCTCGTCTCGCAGGTTCCTGTGGATTGTTGTTGTCGACCACCTGCAGCTGTGGGCTTTCTTCACTCCCACTGCTACAAGAATATTAGTTATTTGTATAAAACATTTTGTCTATTTTTATTCGAGTGTGTTTGACATTATTGTCAATTACTGCCACTGTCATTCCTGCTTCTTAGTCTGTATGTCTCCCTGTCCGTCTGTCTGACTAATCGAGCTGACTTTGGGCCACGTCTGACGAAAATAAGCCCCGATTTTTTTTTATGTTTCTTAAGATTATCTCTCCAGATTTTCCTGTGGTGTGAGGTTTTAAGAGCGATTTTATTCGCTATTTACAGTCCGTTATCCTGCTGTGTGTGGGGGGAACCCAGAGGACAGCCGAGCACGCGCTCACGTGGAAGGAAACGATGGCCAATTGGAAAGCAAGCTGACTGAAGAAGGATGGAAGGAATGTTTGTTACAATTTTTACTCGCCTCCGGCTCGTGCCGTCTCCACGACTTCATCCACATTCATCCATTTTTTCTTCCTGAATTTTCACTAAAAAGTCCAAAAATTATCATCGCCAATTCTTCCTGCCCGTCGTCCGCCATGTTTGTTTACTCTAAAGTCGCGTTTGACAACGAGAGTCACACTCTGGTTGTTGTGGCGTGCCGAACAAAACTGTTGAATCTATCATCATTTGTCGTCATGTGTGGGGTCTCTCACATTTCACAACTTCACTAACTGACTTAACCTTGTCTTTCAGTCGTTCTTCCTCAAGCGGACTGCTCGAGGCAGAAGGCCGATCACCAAGAGCGTAGATGTGCTCGAGGTTTCTGCCTGTTAAAAGGTTTCATGGTGGAATTGTTTGGTGTCAGTAAATAATATTATATATAATATGGGTAAAATATCTTTGTTGAAGGGTTTTGTGAAGCTTGACAACCCAGACAAGGACTTAAGAGACTCTGATGGCTTACGGTGAAGTAGTAACTTGTTCAAAGAGATGTGACATAAACAGGAAACATGGAGGTGAGGTGTAATACTGAGTCAGCTCTAACAGACCATTCCTCTTGCTCTGTCTTTAACCTCTCAGATAAGGTTATGTCACTCTACCATATATGGCTGGGAAAGACACAGGTGAGGCTGGAGTGTGAGGGAGGTTGGAGCCACTCTGTCGGCTCTGTCGAGATAACCTTTGTTGTGAACTTGCACTATATAACTAAATATGGCTTGGTTGATGTCACATGACATGACTGAGATTGTATGATAATATTAATGGCCAGGGATCAGACAGAGACTTATAAACTGAAGTGGTTTAAAGCAGACTCGGGACCATGGTAGATCCTGAAGAAACCAAACACAGCATTTTATGTCCCTAGTTTTAAGCTTTCTGAAACCAACTTCCAAAAAATGGCACCAGCGTGAGTCGGTCAGTGAAGGAGAGAAACGCCGGCTTCACCTCGGCATCCGATTGGGTTGTGAAAGTCGGAGCCGTTGTAGCTGCTCGTGTGGAAGCAGAAGCCTCGACTCTGGACTCGGCGTCAGGAGGAGGACAAATCTACAAGATGAACAACAGTCGCTCATTGACTCATTGAGGTTTCATAAAAATGTCATTCCCGCATGTTCTTTACATAAAAAAGCAATTTGCACTAAAGGTTAAGAGCAGCGTTAGACATGCAGAAAAGGTGCTGTTAGTGTTAGTCATTGCTGTGAGCTGAAGATTGGATGCAGGATAAACACGGCCACAAAGACGGACACATCCACAAACATTCAGCTGCACTGCTCAGACAAACAACACACGAGTGACGCACCACAGCTGAATGCCTTGACAATGGCTAATTTATCTGTCATGTCCGTGGCATATGCCTCAATTAGAAAGTAATTTTCTACAAACGTCATTGTTCGGCTTTCTAGGATTTTATTTTCCTGCCGTCCGCAGTGTTTCAGCTGCAACAATGCTTTACATTAAGCGCATTATCACTGCCTCCAGGGGCTGTTTGATCACAAAACACAGCATCCAGGCTGCGCGGGGACGGCGGAAGAGAAATTTAGGGCAGGGGTTATATATTGCATCAGGATGATGGGCCATTTCGCTGAATGGAACCCAATATGGAATTGCTTTCTTTAGGAACCGGCACAAAATGGCCATCAGGGCTGCGGGCCAGAACAAAGAGGCTTCATTATCGTGTTGCGGTTTTCATTCTGTTACTCTGGGAGTAATGAGAAATCAAATGGAATTGCGGGGAAAGCTACCAAAAGCGGGAAAAATGTTTAAGGTTACACAACTGCTGGAAATGTTTTTTGAAGCTGCAGTTTTTTTTCTGTCTCTCTTGTCAATAATTGCATCGACTTGTGGAGGTGGCCGTATCACAGTTCTGCAGGGTATAAAGGACAAGTCAACCTGCATGTGCTGTAATGAGCTTTTTGATTAAGAATGAAAATCCGCTGGAGGGAAGAAAAAGTCTTGTGATAGACTAATTTCTCTCGTGCCACATGGCTACGCCTGCCTGGGTACACAGAGAGCATTAAGCGGCTGCTGAAGCCAAGCCTCCTCATCCTCCTCCAGGCCGGCCAGGGAGCCAAAAACAAGCACTTCTGTCCGACACTTCTGCATCTGCGCGCATTGTTATTTAAAACGAGATGGCTCGGGAGCTGCTATTTATCCGTCCAACATTCCCATTAGAGCTGGCTTCAGTCGGGTTTGCTCTCAGAGGATATGATTCCACGTCTCGGAGGAAAATGGCCTGAAATGGAGAGGAGGCTTTTGTGGAGAGAGCATTAACGGAGGGTGTGTTCCTCTGTCACTCTTGGATAAGGTCTCTGCCATCAGCCTCACGCTTTACTCTCTCTTTTTGTCACACCTCTGCCTTGTTATCTATCACCTCCCCCTCTTTTCTATCTCCATCTCCCTGCCTTTTTGTGTGTGCGAGCATCCTGCTCTGCTTCTGTTGTACGTTTGGCCCTGTGTGCAGAGTTCATCACACTCCTCCTCGCTTCATTACAGCCTAAAGATGGGCTGTCATCGCCACCGACGGCTGTGCATTAGCGTCTCTCTTCCCCCCTCTGCCAGCGTGACAGGACACCCAGTGCAGCGCAGCAGGGGTGGCGGTGGTCATGCTGCAAAAACATGCATGTTTTTGTGTCTTTTATTTGGTAGATGGAGCTATATCGGTGCTCCAGCAAGACCCCCCAGAGGTGTTATCAGCGGAGACAAAAGTCACCTGCCTGTAAGAGATCCAAGCAAATCAAGCAAGAGAGTCCTACAGGGAGGAAGAGACACAGAGCCAGGGAGGCTTCTAATTAAAGCTCATGGAGATTTTTGGTGGAGCGGAGGGGTGGTGGTGATGTCTGTTTTGCTTTAAAGCTTCAAGGCCGTGGTAGACTTAGACCGGCCGTGTATTGACGCCACGCTGGGGCTGCACGCGGAGATAATCAGGCTCTATTCAGACGAGGATCAGGCCGGTTTGTTCGCTGGAATCCTTCGCACCCTATCTGTGCCATACAAACTCCAGGCACGCCACTCCTGCAGGGGGGCTGCTGCTGCTGCTGCTGCTGCTGTAGGGGCGACACAGATGAAGCATAGTGGCTGATTTAATTACAGCCTTCATCAAGTGATTTTTCTTTTAGAGTCACCGCGTGAGTCACAGCCGCTTCATATTCTCCCCCCTCGGTAATCAGGATGAACTTCTTCACCGAGCAGAAGAGTCTATGACGAGTCGTCGGGTCTGAGTGAAGGCTGCCGGGGCGCTCGGTGGTGAAATTGAACACTGACACATCAGTGATGGAGCCGTGCACTTTCAGTATGAATGCACAGAGATATTTTCTTCTTGAAAATCTGTCAAGAGGGATGAGTTACAAGGATGTGACATCTGTGTGAGAAAAAAGTGAGACTCAGTCACATAAAAATCACTTGATATTACACTTTTATTCTATTACAGAAAAGTGTTAGATAAACCAGAGCTGCACATGTCTAGCTTATTGTATTATACATTAATAGTGTATGTATGTTATATGTGAAGGTATATTAAGGTGCTTTCAAACCAAACGTACCAGGAAATTTCCTCTTCTCTTCAAGGAACTAAATGGTTCCTGTGGCCCATTGTTGTTTCCACGTTTCCACAGCGGCCTAAAGTCCCGGGAAGATTCTGCAAATCAGGTCAGTGACGTGTGGAGAAGCAATAAAAGTAACTGCACCACACCGCCAGTCCAGTAGGAGGCGGTAAGAAGAAGATGAAGGCCAAACAACAAAGATGGCGCTATTAAACGTGACCGACGGGCCGGAATCATCATTTGTGCGACGCTACAGTTAGCCTGTTAGCATGGAGGAGATTCATCTGGTGCTGCTTATGAGTCAAGGCGACTCGAGTCACTGTTTTGATGACTTGATGACTCGGATGACTTGCATGTGTTCAAGTTTGAATGTTAGCTGTTAAATATAAAATGATAAAGTTCAATGTTGTCAAGTTTCTGTCTAACTATCAAGTCTGTACGCAGCGCAGACTGGGAATCATGACTGGACGACTCAAAAAGCTCCCCCGGTATGTGATTGTCATGATTGGATGACTGGCTGTCAGTCAAACTCCTCGCTATGGCAACACGCAACATCAAAGACGCCAATGATGGGGGATATTTTCTACATGTGAAAGGGAATATATTTTTTGGATTGAATGAAATTGTTATTAGTTTTGTGTTTGATGTTGTCGTCTAGCTGTCAGTGTTTCGCTGCTTAAAAGTGATGGGGAGGGAATATGAAATAAATAAGCCATTTGTTTTTGCTTTGATTACATTTATTTCACTGAATATCAATAATTATAATACAGATACAATTCATTGTCATACTTTTTCAACAGGTTATATAAATTGGCCAATAATATAATTATTAGACGGGCTGCTAACACCTTGTCTTTTCTCTTTTTAAAGACCGGATACTACAGGTGAGAGTGCTGGATCTTGGGTGGAAAAAAGTGACTTGACTTGCCTTAACTAAGGACTCGACTTGACTTGACTTGACTTGACTTGACATAACCTGTGACTTGACTTGACTTGCCCAAGAAAAAATGACTTGAGACTTGCTTGAGACTTGGACCAAATGACTTGAGACTTGCTTGGGACTTGAGCAAAGATGACTTGGTCACAACACTTTTGCCTTGCAAATGGATTCATTGAATCAACACTTGGAAAGGAGACATCTTTTAAACATGGCGGGCGAAATAAAACGAGTGCGAGTGCCCGACCAATCAGAAACGATCAGCATTGCAGACCCCGCCTTGAACGTTCCTGGACCTTTGGAGAGTATTCCCCCCCGAGCAGGGACTTTTGAGGTGGCAAATCAACTTCCTCAGAGCTAAATTTAGACCCTGGTTCCTGCGATCGAAACATGCAGAGTTCCTCAAAAGGTTCCTTGTTCCTGTGGAAAGTCCCTGCTGTCAAAAAGCACCTTTAGACATAAACATTGTCCATTGGTTTTGTGCTACTGAGAGCTGTGTATTATATTTACACTGTCAATTTAAAGGCTCAACTCGGGACCGGAGTAGCAAAAGCTTCAAACATCAGTTTTATGCTCTGCATTGGAACTATGTTAAGTTGCATCGTCCCTTCAAAATATAATTTTAAAATGCACAATTTCAGAGCAGTTAAGTTTCTTTAAAACCAGTCTGCAGGGTTTTTAAAGGACTCTCTCACTCATTTCCTTTGCAGTGCTGCTTCTGTTTCCCTCCTTTTAATGCTTATACTGACCTCCAGGGGGCAGTGTGGGAGTCTCACTGCTGGAGGTGTCAGACAAATGGGAGTACTTATTTTGTACCTGTGTGAAACATGCCCTTTGGACACAGTCAAGGAAACATGCTACATTTATATTCTATTTATATTATTTTTTTAAAGATACATTTTTTTTACTGAAGATGAAAAAAAAGGCGTCTTATTTTGGCGGTCCCTCTTTTCGGTCTCTTGGCCATCAAATCTTGTTCTTGCCGAGGTAACCTTGTTGCACCCTCCCACACTGTGTTATCTTTGGTGAAAAAGCTGACAGGAATGGATGTGGGATGTTTGTGGTGTGTGTGGTGCGGTATATGAGTGTGTGTGTGTGTGTGTGTGTGTGTGTGTGTGTGTGGGTCTGGAGTCCATCTGTGGCAGAACAAGAAGGTTCCTGTGTCATTACCCACTCCACTGCGCTAACATCTTCAATTAACAGCATCCAGATACTGATTACACGTTTTCAGGATGTTGCTCTGCCTGTGTGACCGATCTGCTCACACTCCGCTGCTCGCCTCCAAACTGCCACCTGAAAGCAAAGTTTGCAGAGACATGCGAGGAAAGCATAAAGTAGCGTTTAGCGCTCGCTCCCGCTGCTGCTCTTTTAACCAGCGAGGGGAGAGAATAAACAAATGCGACTTAGGAGTTGGTGCATAATCACGTCTCCAGGTGTAAAGGAATTTGCTGCATGTTTTTCCCCTGGCTGCATATGGGTGCATAATCAGTTAGCACTTGACCTTGACTTGTATCATTAATTCAGTGAGTAAACTGTCAGCCTCTCTCACCAGCTGTGCTCAGGATGTAACCTCCAATCCCTGAAGGTCAAGCAGTCGTCACAAGAGGCTTTACTTTTCTTTGATGGTGGGGGTTATGCAGCCAACTGTCTGTCTGTCTGTCTGACTATTTGTCTGTCTGTCCTTTTTTATTACCAATCCCTCCATGGTGGGATGCCGGAGCTAACTGTTGAGCCTCCCCGGTGTGTCGTGGGCCTAACTTGGTGAAACACCGGTGAAGGGAGGTGCCCACTACTTGATAACCCTGTTGATGTGCTCTTGCTGCCCATCTTACTACAAGTTTGAGTTGTGGGGGCCGTTAGGAGCCATGTGGAAGGCGATGTCAGTACCTAGAGATTGCTAGAACGGAGCCTGGGTCTGTTGAAGTTGACAGTGCTGCTTTGGTTGCGGTGACCACTTAGGGTCATGTGGTAGGTTAATTATCAGGATTGGGATGAGGGCACAAGGGTAGCGGTTTCTTCACTGAGCGCTTATCCTTATCATTGTGTCACAAGTAGCCTATCTTGTGTTTAATTCAACTCCACCTACTGTATGATTTGGACGGATTAAACTTGATGTTAACTCATCTAACTGCACGCAGCACGGTAAAAGGTTTGTCCTTGTTGGTGTGGCTCCTGGATCCACACTACAACTCAGGACAAAGCCAGGTGATTCTTTAACCAGACGTTCACCAGTAGCTAATGCAAGATAGCACTGAACACATCATATACATAAACAGACAACATTTAAGGTACCAGAAGTTGAGTTAATCCTCTCAAGTTGCTGGTTGCTAGTTGATACTTTGCTTGTCCTTGCGCTAAGCTAAAGTTCAGCTTATGCTAGAAAGGAAGTAATTTCACAGATCCAAACTTTTCATAAATCAAGTGTTTATTGGCTTTTTAAATAATCACACTTATTATATAGATATCGGCTGACTTTTTCAGACACTTAAAGTGATAATCTCGAAGATTTTCATTTAAATAAATGTCCGGTATGTTACTATCTATCGCCTAATGAGGTGACACAATGGTGACTGAGCCTATGGCCCACTGAAGAAAGCCTTTGCATTTGCAGAATAACAGACGCGGAAAAAATCACAAGCGGCGCCCAGTTAGTGACGCATTTCCCATCACCCAGCAGTGGTTGGTCTGCCAGAGAGGGTAGGCGGAGCTAAGCGGCTGCTTTTCCACTCTCTGCAAGCGTTGCGAGTAAACAGTAATCTACTATGGCTGAACAAACAAAGAAAAGAAACTTCAAAAATAAGTGAAAATCCAAAGAAAAAGAAACAAACTCGACGCGCAGATGAAGCAAACAGTCTAAAAAGGAAAGCGACCGTCAGCGAGGAAAAATCAAGAGTTACAACAAGAGCCAACCGTGGACGTCACACATGCAACACTGTCTGGATATCTGGCAAGTGTGCTCCCGTAATCGCCATAGGTGCTCCCGAAGAGAACGAAACTGAGATCTTCGAGATTATATCTTCATTAAAATACAAGCGGTTGTTCAAGTCACAATTGACAAATAAGTTGTGTAAATAATTTGGAAAAAATAAGCCTGAGAGAAACATTTGACCCTGCCTCCTCACTCAACTCTGCACAGCTGACCAACAACACCGTCGAGCGAGATAGTTGGATTGTCAGTTTAGTTCTGTGACTTTAAATTCACTCCTGAATCCTTTACACTGCTTACCGAAAGAAGTAATCACAGCTCCCCCTAACACTGCTCCGATCTCATTGTTTCCACCTCTGTTGTTTCTAAGTGTTGGCTTCATCAGGCTGAAAGGGGAGATGGAGGCATGCAGGCCAGTGAAGGTGCAATCTGTTGGGTAACAATGGTGAAGGAGCAGGTGAGCAGCTGAGTTACCAAGCCAGGAAATTCAATTAGAGCCCGCTGGCCGCCTGCATTCACTTTATTATTGAGGGACTAACAAAGTCCTCCTGCTCGGCGAGATAAAGCCAGGGACTGCTGCCTTTTGTTGTTCCCATCAGACGCTGCACTGATCAGCCTGAGATGCCCTCAGTCCCTCTTTGACCAGCTGGGAGTGAACTGTAAAGCACTTCGGCCTTTTGTGGAGTTTTTCTTAAAATCATTTCTGCCTGCGTCCCCCCTCCCTCGCTCGAATCACACTGAGGATCCTCTAGTACATTAACCACCGGACAAATCAAATTGCCATTTCAGGAGGAGGATCGGGGTTAAATGAGCCTTTTAAGAGATTTGGACCCAGACTGACTTTTAAAAGCTCATCAAGCAAAACACTTATCCTTGACGTGCCCTTTAGACCTCAGCGCCTCAGAGTGGTGACTCCTCAGCTCCTGTTTACAAGGATACAATGTCATCTCCTCTTCCTTGTTTGCGCTGCTGCAGACCTCAATCAAATAAAGCGTCGCTGATTGAGACGGGGTCACCGCAGAGGTGTCCCCGTCTCCTGCGTGACGTGGCTATCTCGGGTGAAATGAGCTGGAAAAGCTGCTGTCATGAGGCGGCAAAGGAGACGCGGAGCGAGGAGGGGAAATGGATTGTAGTCGGAGCCAGATCTGACTTTTGATAACAGGCGAGCCGGCCTTTTGTGTGCGCGGACACCCTGATGTGCAGTTAGCAGGGGCAGTCATCCTCGGAGTCGATAAAAGACGCGTGAACCGTGAAGGGCAGAGGTCAGCGGAGGTCAGATACTCAGTTGGAAGACAGCTACGTAGGAATGAAACGTTTAGCAACATGCTAAATGTGAAAGGATATCTGTGAATGATGCTACCCTGAAAAATAAGGAGAAATAATCCCTTTTATTTTACAATTTACACATAAATTAAAGTACAGGAAGAATGAGAGTACATACCATATTTTATGAACAATAGTTTGGACACTGATCAAAATGCTCTAAAGTGCATGAAACCTACAGATGCAAAACATAATACAAAATGTGTGAATGTGAATTAACAGACGAAACTAAATGTGGCTTCACTCGCTGCTCAGCTGCAGGGTTTCCTCTGTGACCGAGCAGCGGCTCCTTCGCACACGCATGCTTTATTTCTTTCTAGTGAACTTAACTTTAACTTAGAGTGCCTTAAAGTCCGTTAGTTTGATCCGAATCAAACACCAAATTGTTTCAATGTTGCATTTTTCCTTGAGTTTCTTTTGTGTTCACACGGCAGCTTTTACCAGCGGACTAAAAGATGAGATGCGCGAGGAAGCTGCGCTCTCTGATTGGTCAGAATGTCGACGTGAAATGGACTCATGTATTGTTGTTGTTCCACAGTTCCATCAGTTCCGTCCTCCTTTAGTTTTTCACTGAACAGTTTGATACCTCCGTGTTCTGTGAAATTGTTTGGTCAGCCCATATTTCTATCAGAGCCCTCACCTCGTCGCTCCCCCACGTCTGTCCTCTACTCATCTTGCTGCCTGGCATGGCTGTCTGTGCAAGTGTCCGCACCCATTAACGACCCACAATGCACAGTGATTTTGGTTTGCTTCCTACATTAGGTCCTACTTTAAGTCTAATTTTTGTTCTCACCTGAATCGAACCGGACCGTGGTTCGTTTGGAAACGCACCAGAGTTCCAATGCCCATTCTCACCTGTCCGAACGAACCGGACTTCCGCAATAAAGCCCGATAGTCAGGACCAAAGCTGCCAGGTTAGAAAACACCCTTACTCAAAATGTTACCTAAAAGAAATAACAAGTTTAAAATGACAACATACCTAAAAATATAACGTAGCCGAGTGTCGAATCAACCATGATTTCCCCCAGTCCATAAGAAGAGACACAAGCAGTAGATCTCAGAGTTAAGACCACCTAGCAGATCACAGATAAACTCTACTGTAGCAGTGTAACATTAACACTTCAAACTGTTTTTAACACTTTGTAACCTTTTCATGATTATACACATTCCTCATGAATGAATTTTTAACCTTAATAGAGACTTTAACATCATGACAGACTATTACTTTACTCTGCTGTCTTACTTTTAAAAGATTTTGAATGTATAATCTTTAACTTATAACACAAATATGTGACAGTAGTGCGTTTAAAACAAAGCCACGTCCTCATCTGTTTTCATAGTTTAGTCAGTCTTGATCTGTGCGGTCTGATTTGATCTGAGGGACGTAAAAGGCACTTGTGGCAGCTACGTCTGCAGTCGAACCTCTCTGAAGCACCTTTGTTTTTTGACTCCAGGTGCCAACCATCTTGTATTTTTGATTTCAAAATAAAAATGGCAACATTTGCAATGCAAAGCTGCTGTGTCCCCTGTGGGTCCGCGATGCGTTTTGCTGCCAACCTGGAGACTTTCAGCAATGCGGCAACCGTCTCCGATGTCGACAGCAGCCTCAGTTGTGACTAATAGCAGCTCCTCTTGTGGATTTTACTGCAGGGGAAGAAGAAAAGGTAGCCTGCCACAGGAACAGAAGAATTTTACAATCATCCCATCAAAATCACAGAAAACCTCCCTGTACGTCAACATGGATATTGTGTTTTAATTGCAGCAGAAAATCAAGCCTTACACAGATATTTAGCTGACTTGAGGTGCTGCACTCTCACTGTTATTATCAGATTTAAGAACCTGATGGCCCCAAGTGTAATTGCTTTAATGGTGGAAAAGGTGCAGGGCAGTTTAAACGATTGATTAAGGGATTTGGTTTCACGCTGAACAAACCAAAATGGGAGCCAAGGTCACAGCCAGGGGCCAAGGCGAACAAATAAACCTGTCAGCCGACTCCCTCACCCGTGGACTCGCGCACACTCGCGCTCACACGCACTTAAAGAAACAAAAACATACCTCGAGTCATCTCACACCTCACTGTGTTTTCAGACAGGAACACAGACAGTAATGTAAGCTCCTACAGGGCTTAAACGCATCATCTATTAGCATTGGATTTTGTTTGATTAGCTTATATGTCACTTAAAATTCAATATAAGCTGATATTTGATGCTCGAGACGTCCACATGTTATGCTTTGAACAATGCTTTGGGTGTTCCAAGCTGCATTGTGCTTATATATTTTTAATAATAGATACCATTTAAGCTATCATTTAGCTAAGCTGTGGGAATATGTCTAATGATCCTTGAATGCCAGGGAATGTATATAAAGGATGGATGTTTACCCTCCAGTTCTACTTTCATGACACTCCCTCCCACCCCCTCCCACCCCTTTTCCCCCCAGAGAGTGGCTTGGCATAACAAAGGGTCAATGCCACTGCTGAAGAAAGCGGGCTGTAACTGAATTAGCAAATTCAATCTCTTAAAACGAGATCATGCTTACCTCGAGAAAAGACTCTCTCTACACTTTTAGCGTAATTGCCTGCACAATTATGTTAATTTAGAGGTTCTGTACTTAATGCAGCGCTGGTTTGTTCTTAACCAAAAGTCTCATTTAAAAAGATGGCAGCCCGTAAGCTCAGTATTTGTCTCAGGATATTCAGACAGTCACGAAAAAGCAGGTTTTGTCCTTCACGCCATTTGAGCTGTAACAATATTTCTAAAATCACCCAACAGCTACAAATACGATGTGTTTTCTCTCTGGAAGGTCCCTAAAACATCCGAGCAAAGCCGCCCGGGCCACACACAGCGCTTCCCTCCTCATAGAAATGTATTTGCCTCTGGCCTCTGCTCCTCCCAGCTGGTCACATCTGTGTGAACAAGCAGAACAGCCGCAGCCGCGCACGCCTGTGTACAGCACTCGTGAGCGGTTGTTGCTTGGCAACCTTAAAACTCTAGGTGATGGGGGATGTCTGGCTGCTTGGAGGATGGGTAGGGTTAAACGAAGAGGTGGTGGGTTTGAGCTAAAAGGGCTTCTTTCATGTGAGGCTAAACAGCTTCTCCTTTTCATGCGGCTGCCTGGACGTTGTGTGCTGTCAGGTAGTGGTTTGGTTTTGTCGGGGGTGGTGTTTACAGTGGTTTTAGGGTCTGAGGAGACAGCGTGAAGCATTCATAGCCACTGTCACGTCAGCCCTTTGTTGACAGCCGTTTTGAAGCTTTGAGTTCGGTATACTGGCTGTTGTTGGTTTTTTAGATGCAGAAGTGACCATATTTGGATGAGAGGTTGGCGCTGGAGAGGAGTGAGGGGCGGGCAAAGCTAAACAATCTGTGCCAGTGGCTAATTAGCTGGCTTGTTAGCATGTTAACCATCGTTTTTCCACACAAACGGTATGAGATTTCGAGTTCAGGGACTGGAATTAGCTGAGGTACGATACGATACGATACGATACACTTTATTGTCCCCTTAAGGAAGTTTGTCTTGGACTCCAATGCTGCACACACTTTGCTCCCAATACAGGATCAGTAAATTAAAGACAATAGAAACCAACACAATCCACATGTAGACAAGAGTACATGCCAGTGAAAGACCACAAACATGTATTGCACGTAACCCATATTGCACATATGAAGGAATGCATGAAGGTGACTCCTTGCAGAAAGCTAGCAGCAACCACGCTCATTATTCTTAACTTAAAGCCTTAATAAATATAAATTCACCCCGTGCACAGTTGTCATGAACAGTGAAATGATTTTGTAAAAAATGTTTGTACCAGGCTGTAAACAAGTTTAACTCTGCTGCAAAGTTTGACCTTTCAGCGTGGGGCCTGATGGTGGTTAGCTTGCTTTTGGAGCCAGCCTCAAGTGGCCGCTAGAGGAACTGCAGTTTTTGGCACATCCGTGTTGGTTACAGCAGGGTTCTCAAACTTTATGGGGACAGGGACACCTTACAGGGGAGAACATTTTCCAAGGACCCCCTTGGACCCCTGTTAATATTTGTAGATAAATGATTTATGTTTTTTTTTTCAATGTCTTCCATGTCATGTGACCCAGCGTCCTCAAATCAACGTCAGATGTTAAGACTCACTTGGACAAATAAGACAGATCTCATCACATTAGATCAGGGGTTCTCAAACTTTTTGGGGACAGGGACTACTTACAATTTCCAAGGACCCCCTCATAATCATATCGCTGATTAATAATAACAATAATAATACATTTTATTTATATGGTGCTTTAAAAGGTACTCAGAGGCACTTTACATGAAAGAAAGAACAGAAGCAACAATAGCAAATACATTAAGGACATATACAATGAAAAAAACAAAAAACAAAAAAACAGGTGGGTTTTGAATGCGGTTTTAAAGGACGGGAGTGAGGGAGAGTTTCGGAGGTGGTGGGGGAGAGAGTTCCAGAGGGAGGGGCAGCAATGGAAAAGGCTCCACCCCCCCCCCAGGTCCGGTGTTTGGTTCGGGTGAGAGGTGAGGAGGTTGGCATCAGCAGATCTTAGGTTACAGGTGGGAGTGTATTGGAGAAGGAGGTCAGTGAGGAGGGGGCTAAGTTGTGGAGGGCCTTGTAGGTGATGAGGAGGATTTTGAATTGGATTGTGATTAAGCATATGCTTACTACTACTTGCACTCTTAGACGCTATCAGCCTACTTCAGACTGTTTCATAGTGCTGAACAGGAAAACATTTTGAATCATGTTGGTACCACTTTAAAACAGAGGCTCATTTTATTCAACCTGCTCGTGGAGCATTTATACTGTTCAGGTAATTGATCTTAAAAGCTTTCAGAATATTAACAGCAGCAAGACAGCTGCAGGAACGGGTCGAGTGATTCATGACATTTCTATTGGTCCAAAGCTAACGTGGGTGGGAGTAAGGGACACAACATACTTGTTTCATTAGTGCAAATGGTCGTCATCCATAGCGTTTTAATAACTTATTTTGCGGACCCCCAGGCTATGGTTCGCAGACCCCTAAGGCTCCTAGGACCGCACTTTGAGCACCACTAGGTTACAGTTGTCAGGCTCTGGTTGTATGCTGTCCACATTGTAAACGCCGTAAGACAAATGTTTATAATGACTTGACTTGATCGCTTTAAATCACTGTGCTGTTGGTTTAAAGCTGACACTTTCAACATGAAGAGATGTCCCTCGTGCTCTTGAACGCTTAATGTGTGTGTATTTGTAGTCGTGTGTGATACACTGTGTCGCCATGGCTCTGTCCTACTGTATAGCCAAGGGCAAGCCATCATAATTGCTGCGAGTGATTCAATTATGATCCAATTCTATCTACTCCGCAGGGGGCAGGAGGTGCAAGGGGACATTAGAAATGGATAATTTACTTCACTGTCAAGAGATGTACACTTCCTCTTCTTTTATCCATGACAAAACACACATGCTGCTCTGCACCCATTAACACACGGCACACACACCAAACAAACATGCACAGCTGTGAGCTCGCAGCCTCTTTCAAACAGAAGGAAATGTATATTTCCCCTTTTTGCCGTCTGTGATGTCTCATTGGGTCGTGGCTCCATTAACTCTATAACTCTCAGAGGGAAGCTAGCGTCATGCTACATTAGGAATATGGCCTTATGGATTTCACATTAAACGACTTTTCTGCGACGCTAACAAATATCAGAGCCGAACAAACTTCACTCAGACTCTCAGAAAGAGCTGTTGGGCGCGCAGATTCGTACTGTTTGCTGCTCCTCTGTCTGTGGTCATAATGTGATGAGGCCCGCAGTCTGGCAAACAGCAGTCATGTGTGAACAGTAATCATGTGGTGTCAATCATGCGCCTGAAGCTTTCACTCAGGAACCAATCAGCCTTGGGCGGCTTACAGGCAAATCAACACTTCTGCAGGTGGACGGGATGGAGCGGCTGACTGGCAGCTTATTCTGTCTGTCAGCTGAGAGTTGAGGAGAAATCGAACACTGCGAAGAGGTTCTGTGACTTTTTCCAGAATGGCCGAAAAAATGCAGCGCATGCCCTCACAAACTCAGCACTTCTCCATGCCAGGGAAGCTTGATCTCTCCCTGCGGTTCTGTCCGTTCCCGGGCAAAACAATCACATGTATTTTAGTGCTCTGGAAATGTGATGAGCTGATTTAACGGTCGAGGAGACACGGGCCGTTCAATTGGCTGGATTGAAAGGAAATGATGGAGTGTGAAGCGCAACCTCAGTGGTCACGACGGTTTCCAGCGTTTGCCGGCTGTGATTTGAAACAGACGCAATGAAACTAATGTTCTCATCGTTTGTTAAAGAAGGGAATTAAAGTGTTGAATCCGATCCAGGCCGCTCCTCCATCCACTCCATGCAAAGAAGTTTGATATAATTGGTGCCACCAAAAACACAATGGTTCATGAGGATATTATACGTTGATGGTCGGCTTCACCATTTGGATTTACGCTGCGATTAAAAGGCAAATTAAATGCCCATTCTCTCTCACTGCTAAATAACGTGTATTTTGGTGCTGTGGAGAGCTGTGCTGCTATCCTGCTAACTTGGCTGTGTCGAACACGCCGCAGCAGATCCAACCCCCGTGTTGACGTGCTTCATAAACGTTTAACTGCCATTTTTACAGAGCTGTTACGAGTCACGCAGAGACGCGCCCGGTGTCCCTAACAGCCCTTTTCTTTTTAAATCACTGACATTGTAATTTACCGCTGAGAACGCGCTTGGTAATTAGCCACAAGTAGCAACAGAAAAAGACACAAAGGCAATGGTGCATCCGCAGAGACGGACTGTTATGTTGTTCGTGATGACTGGCGGGCATGTTTGGGGGTGTGATGCCCACCCTCCTGGGCACCGCAGGGCGACGCATCGTTCAAAAAAGCACCAATCATATTTTTTCCTGCAGAACTCATTCAAACTTCATTAGCCGCCTGAGCGCAGAGGTGCATGATGGCAGGAGCCGAGTCCAATGGTGATTTAACATAGCTGGGTTCAGTCAGCTGGGTTCACACGAGCACATGGTGAGAGGGTGGTGGGGGTCGATGAGTGATGGTGCTCTCGGCCCCTTAAATGTGGGAGATTCATCATTACAGCATGCATGGGTTGAATACATGTCGTATTGCAGGGAATAAGCATCACTCAATAGTCTGGGGTTTAGAAAAGTCTTGCAACATGTTTGTTGCCTCATTGTATGAAAAAAACAAAGTGAAAAGCCAGAAGAAAAGAAAAAGGATCCGCGCTCCCGGGGTTGTCTTCAGATATCATGCCGGAGACTCCCTGCCGTCAGTGATGTTCGCTGTGCAGCGAGGGGCACATGCCAGGGCACGCTGAGCAAAAATAGGAGCATTACTAAGGATCTTAAGGGGCTTTGGTTGGTCATGGCTCCCTGGGGAGGATATCATGCTCTCTCACTGGCTCTCAAACACCTTCACGCACACACACAGATGCATAAGGAGAAAAGCAAAGCCTATGTCATAGAGAGGGAAAGAGATAAAGACACCGCAGACATGGTGTAAGATTAGTTTCCTGTGCCCTGGCAGAGCGCAGGATGGCCTGTGGATAGTGAGAGGGAAGCAGGAGCCGAGGAGGACCGCAGCTGCGTCGTCTCTGTTGTTTCCGTCGGTCTTTGTTGTGTTTCCTGTCACAAGCGATGAAAGATGTTTGAGGTGAGGCTTTGAGACGCCAGGCGTGTAAGAACGGCAATCAGAACAACTTTGTCGTTCTTGTTTGTTTCTTTTATTCTTTTTTAATTCGTCTGTCTTTCTGGAAATAGTTGTTGTGTTCATTGAGCACACCTTAAAGATTGAAAGATTTTCTTTTAAATAAATGTCTGGTAAGTCACTATCTATCGCCGAATGAGGTAACACAATGGTGATTGAGTCTATGGCCCACTGATGAAAGCCTTTGAAGTTGCAGTATTACAGACTGGGTGTCTGTGAAAAAAATCACAAGCGGCGCCCAGTAAGTGACGCGTTTTCCATCAGCCAGCAGTGGTTGGTCTGCCAGAGAGGGTAGGCAGAGCTAAGCGGCTGCTTTTCCGCTCTCTGCAAGTGTTGCGAGTAAACAGTAATCTACTATGGCTGAACAAACAAAGAAAAGATGCATGACTACAGATACAACTTCAACAATAAGTGAAAATCCAAAGAAAAAGAAACAAACTCGACGCTCAGATGAAGCAAACAGTCTGAAAAGGAAAGTGACGGTCAGCGGGGAAAATCAAGAGTTACAACCGGAGCAACCGTGGACGTCACACATGCAGCACTGTCTGGATATCTGGGAAGTGTGGTCCCACAACTACAGTTTATCACCACAGGTGCTGCCAAAGAGAACATACTGAGATCTTCAAGATTACAACTTTAAGGGCGAGGCCGCTTTAAATACCAGTTGGACGTCTGCTCGA
This sequence comes from Semicossyphus pulcher, assembly GCF_022749685.1. Classification (NCBI taxonomy): domain Eukaryota; kingdom Metazoa; phylum Chordata; class Actinopteri; order Labriformes; family Labridae; genus Semicossyphus; species Semicossyphus pulcher. The sequence goes on from NW_027211637.1 coordinate 26,626,621, forward strand.
CTATCTAAGCTAACCTGAACTTGGCGTCTTAGGTATCCCCCCCCGCCACCCCCGTCCAAATATGGTCAGTTCTAACTTAAAAAATACAAGATGCCAAACTGAAGACTTAAAACCAATGTGTGACCTCACAGCTGCTACGCCCACTTCTCAATAAGGCAACCCTGTCACGTCGTCATGTTTCCTTTTTGTGTTTAAATGATGCTGTTGTGTCAGAGCTTTAGATGAGGGATGGGTTAGATTAAGGTCAGTGACAAATCTTGCACATACAAGAACATGGGTCAAAGGTCACCATGCCAAATATTCTAACTGTACTATTATTCCATCTGCAGCCAAGGGAGATTCAGGGCCTCTAAAATGAGTGATCTTATTCATCACGTGTCTGAAATTGATGCACATTTCATCGCATTTGGAGCTACACTAACACCTACTTTGCATGCATTCAGCAAGTTGTTGCAAACGTGATGTGTCTTAGAGACATCTTTCTGTGAACAGAGGAGGAATTTTAAACGCAGTCCTCAGGCAAGACGTTCATTTTTAATATTTTTATTAGAGAGTGATTGGTCAGACCTCCTACAGGATACGTTTGGTGCTGCTTCAGAGCTTTTTCATCGGTGAATAATTCATGATTAAGAAATGAAACTTCAGATTAATCTAGTTTTATTTTTAATCTTTCCTGCAAAGCGAGGAATGATTGAAGGATCTGGTGGAAGTATCCAGATGTTATCTTACATGTTGTTATCTGTGCTTCCCCCGCTCAGCATGCAGGAAGTCAAAGCTCACAGCGGCTCAGTAAGAATCCTCACACAACATTACAAAACCTGCAGAACTCCAGCTGTGAAAGAAGAATAATTGTTGGTGTAAACCTCCCACATACAGTAATTACTGATGAACATGGGCCATATGGACCATGTGAGGGGGGTGATTAGCATAATACAGATTTGTTTGTATGTGATTGTTTGTGTTGTATGAACACGTGTGACATGTTTGTGTGTGTTCGCATGTAATCAGTAACGACGGACTCTGGATTTAACCTCTGTCACCTTTTCCTTCTGTGCGTTAGGGATGGGAATTCAGACTCTTTTAGTGAACAAGATCATCATCATCAACTGCTCTTCATAGTTCAACTTCTAGCTTTGATAATTTAGCAATATTTTGACCCATGACTTTTATGTTTGAACGTGTATCATTTTTATTTTTTCTATCATTCTAACGTGTTTCTGAATCACGTTGGTAAAGTTTGTTTCTTGTTAAAAATTGTAAACATGTTTTAATTTAATTATTTTTCGGAGCCGCTCCTTCCTCCTGAAATGAATACGCTGTTTTACCGTTCAAAGGTCCGACGGAAGCCACGATTGGCTGACCACATAACCCAAAAGCCAGTGCAGAGCGACCGCTCCAAAGTTGTAAAAAAACATGGCTGCTCTGGGATCGGATGTGATCAAAATAACATTAAAACAGAAAAATAAAATCAAAGAGAAAATCAGGTCTCAAAAGTCCACACACTGTATACTTCAGTAGAAATACAGATACTTTGACTTTGGTAAAAGTAGAAGTACTGATTCGACTCCTTTACTCAAGTAAAAGTAAGAAAGGCTCTGAATGCACTTAAGTACAGAAGTAAAAAGTTTTCCTCTGAAGGACATTTTACCGACCACTTCAGTGCAAAGCTAACTAAACCTCACAGTAATAATAATAATGATAATAATAATAATTCATAAATGATTAAACTTAAACATTCTAGCTTAATTAAAATAAAAGTATATACTGCCAATAATGAACATTAACTTTGTCCTAGAGTTGTAACAGCACCGTACCTCTTTTGATAACTGGGCAAAACGGAAACAGTCCTCAGCACACTGGGATAGTTTTCTTCGTTTATTATCACTGGACACTTTCTGGTTTTGCTGCAGACAGAATAATAAAGACTGAACCGAACCGAGGTCCCAAATGAGCACCTGGTCATTTTTACAGCTTTGAAATCAGTCTTGATGTTGGGAAGGCAATCCCAAACCGATAATTCCCCTCACATGCTTTCAAACTAAAGTAACGGACCGGTTCTGAGAATGTCAGGAGTCGAAAGTACAGTTTTTTGTGTTCAAATGACGGGAGTGAAAGTAAAAAGCTGTCAGAAAAATTATTACTCAAGTAAAATACAGATATCTGAAAAATCTACGTAATGTTTGGACAAAGTGCTGCTGCTCAGACGGGGGTCTGCTCCCCTCAATCACGAGGAGGAACCGGCTTTTAAGGCCGACTCAATTGCGTCATCGATCCACATAACTACCGTCCTCGTCTTTTTCCAACCTGTAGTGGTGAGAACAAAAAGTTAATGACGATGTCAGACTGTGACGCCGGCATTTCCCCACTGACATGTCCAATCCCCCATTTACATTTCATATCTGGACATGCCTTTAAGCGCGGGGCCCCCTGTGAAAGGCCAGGCTGGATTAAGGTATCACTGTGATTGTATGCCACCGTATGGACCGACAGGCAGGCAGGCTGAAGACCTAAATCCCCGTCTGGAGCCGAGCCGGTCTCAAGCTGCCGGTAAGCTCTCATCAGTCCCACCCCGTGCCTCGCGGCTCTCGCTCTCTCATGCCTCAGAGATCAGGCGCGATGACATGTAATGGTGGACATAATTGCTTTGTCCTCTATCTATCTCTTCCTCCTCTCCTCCCCCGACTTGGAGGTAACCAAATGAAATGAGGTGACACATGAGGAGACGAGCGCGAGCTCTTTCTGTCAGAGAGCCCGGTGATTTCTGTCTGGTGTCCAGAAGCGAATGTCAGATTGGCTGCCATCCGACAATATTTTGTTGCGGTATCTGGCAGTGATTTTTTCCCTCACCCACATGCATCTGGTAGCTCAGTACAAGTCGACTGTTTTTATCATGATGTAAGCAGGAAGTCGCAGATGCTGCATGCTGACTGAATATGTTGCTCTCTCTCTGTTAAACAGGCCTCATAAGCCCTAAACCCGTGTCGCAGTTCTGTGAGCCTGCTCACTGAGACTGTAAATAGTATCACAAAGGTAGAAGTGTAATCCCAGCACAGCCAGATTTCCCTCCTTTCCCCTCACAGATTTACAGATGGAGTGATTTTCTTGTTTTCTCTGTAACACTCATGAGTCAGAAAATGTGTTTCTCATAGTTGCGGAACCGTTTCCCACAACCGTGAAGGATAAGGATATCCAAGGTCCCTTGTTAGTATGCAAAACAATGCATCATATTTTCACCGTGTCTCATTTCCAACTGCAAATGGGGAAGGAATGAAAAATATGCGGTAGATTACGGCGTTAAACAATTTGGTTCTGCTTAATAGTGACTCCTTTGATTCGGTCCCGGGTCCCTGAGATGAGCGCGGATGAGGAATGATTGAGATGCGAGGAGGAGCGCGTTCGCCTGGCTGCCTGCTCGGCTAAGCGGGCCCACTTCACCATAATAAGAGGTCATCCCCGGAGGAGTGTGGAAATGTGTCTAATTAAAACAAAATGCTTTATCGAGAGCCGAGGCAGAAGTGAGCAGCTCCAGTAAAATAAATAGCCAGCAATTTCCTGAGATTCACATTCTGATAAGCATCTTATTAAAACAGCCGGCTATCTAATGGAAGAGCTCGGCATTGTGTGGGGAACTTTGCTAATTTCTTCCTCCCAGCCCCCCTCCGGTGTGTGAACATGTGTAGCTGTGAGCATCGATGTGTGTGTTGGTTGTGTGCTTGCAAGACAAATAAAAAGCATATAGACTTTAGATGGATTGGATGAAGGCTCTGGTTTTAAAGATGAAGTGCCTTAAAGCTGCATTCTTCCGCGAGGCCAGCAGGGGGAGACTCCACTGGTTGCAAATTCAATTATATGAAACCAGATGGGAAAACATTTTCCTGATTAGTTTATAGTCTCAACCGCTAGTTTCTAGCATGTTAATGTAGTAAATTATTGGACAGGAAGTGCTTTAGGGCGTGGCTACCTGTCATCAGTGTTCATTTTGGCAGCTATTTAAGAGTTAGTCTTCGGGCGCATTCACACCAAGTCCGTTTGTTTGATCTGAATCAAAGACCAAATTGTTACAAAGTTACATTTTGCTTCGGTTTGTGTTCACGCGGCAGCTTTTACCAGCGGACCAAAAGTTTTGCGTGAGGAAACTGCCCTCTGATTGGTCAGAATTTCCTCATGGTAAAACTCCCTGAAGTGAACAAAGCAAGAGAGCACACTCATCAATCACACTCAACATGATCGCGGACTCGGGTCGCGGATCAGAGTTTTCCACAGATCAATCAGCTCCACTCTCCTTTAGTTTAACACTGAACAGTTTGAACACCTCCGTGTTCTCGTGCGTTTCCACAAGCATTTGTTTGGTCAGCCCATATTATTATTATTTCCTCATTAATCCCCGACGTCTGTCCTCTGCTCATCTCGCTGTGTGTCTCTGCAAATGTCAGCACCCGTTAACATACCACAATGCACAGTTTTATGGTTTGCTTCCTTAATTAGGTCCTGTTTTAAGTCAGTTTACATTCTCACCAGAATCAAACCGGACCATTCGTTCATCCGTTCATTTGGAAATGGACCAAGACCCGTCTTTTCTAGCGGACCGAGGTCCGGTTGTTTGGTCCGCACCAGAGTTTCATTCCGGCGTTCACACCACTTAGACGAACCGCATCAAGGGGACAAACGCTCGAGGGTTCGGTTCAATCGGACTAAACAAGGCTGGTGTGAACCAGCCCTTAGTCTTTAGACGAAAATGCTCATTAGGTTTTAGTCACATTTTAGTCATTTTTATCCTTTATTGTTTTAGTCGATGAAAGTGCCTGCCATCCAGGATAAAAACCTTACCATAGCTGTGTCTCAGTTCAGGGGCTGCATCCTTCAAAGGACGCAGTCTACGGAGGATGAGTCATTCATAGACCACGAAGGCTAAAGTGAAACGAGACGGTCTGGTCTACGGAGGATTTCCTGTTCCTGCGTCACATTACCCTTGCAACACCAAATGGCGCTCCAGTCACCCAGCAACAGGTAGCTAGCGGGCTAAGTAGCTAACATAACTGATGTCACGTAATTTACCCTATTATTTTAAAGATTGTTTGTTTTAAGGCCCCTTTCGTTATTTTTTAACATTTGTATCTCTAGCTATTCGATTGAGTTAAAGCCAAAAACTCCCTCGGCCGGTTAAGAGTCCGCTATGATGTTTGAATTGGCCCGCAATGAATCTCAGGATACGTTGGGCCACGAAGGATCCAACCGGTGCATCCTTTGGCCGCATCTGAAGGAGCCTTCGAAATGGGACAGCATTCGATGCACCGCTGTGACGCAGTCGGCCTTCAAATACGTCCTTCGAAGGCTCCTGAATTGGGACACAGCTAATGAACATCCAAACATGGTCACTTCTAATTCGGAAACTCCAAGGTGGCGGTGGCCAATATGCAGAAATTGGGTCACAAACAAAAGGGGTGACATCACAGGCGGCTGTTTCCTCTTCTTTTATAGATTCTATGAGCAAACCAAACTGCGAGCGTACCTGTGTTGTCAGGTATTTTACATTTTACTCACCTCGCACTTAAGCAGAGTGTAAACGACTTAGCGCTGTGGGCACAAAGTGCTTAATTGTTTTTTTTATATCATCATTATTCATCTTCTCTGACAGCTCAATTGTGGCACTGATGTGTTGAAAGATGGACCATCTGTACTTTTGCCTCTTCTCTCCCTCCCTCGCTCTCTCTCCCCCCCTCGCTCTCTCTGTTGCTATTTTCGAGGTGCCATGTTTCCATACTGATGGCATCTGAGTCCATGATTTGTTGCCACAAGTCTGATGTGTGAGATTACAGCACGAGGCACGCAGCCCGTGGAATGCCTCCAAGCAAGGACGAAATAATAAATTAATAAAAAACAACAATTTAATACAATGCCTCACTCAGCAGACACAACAGAGCAGCTTGCAATTACCATGTCTCCTGTGATTGCATCTCTGTGGAAATTAATCGCTATTTTAATTTAGTTTTTTCCATTGACAAATCCTGACAAGCTTAAGGGAAGCCTCCAATGAGCGCTGCGCGTTTGGGCCACAGATCAGGAGCATTATGTTCGATTGTACTTCAGGCTGGGTTGTTTTCCCTGAAGAGGAGACGGAAAACAAAATCACAGCTCTGAAAGCGCTTCAGACGGCTCTCACTGAGATCATCGCTCTGATGTGACTGCCGCCGTCCTCCAAATAGTCGCAGTTTGTGGACTTAAACTCAAACTGGGCGTGAAGGTGTGATTAATCTCCCTTTTGTCTTAACTTCCTGTGTGAAACATATCTCCTCAGCTGTCCCTTCGTCGGCTGCTGAAGCTCTGTCATTGGGCCACCTGCACAAGTGTGTATGAATAATGTGTATACATGACAGTAGTCCCCAGAGCCTCTTGAATGTATCCGGTACCCACTCCAACAGGTGGATGGTGGGATGTGAGCAGCAGGGGTGGGCTTCCATAATGGACCTGGTTCAAATGCCACACACATCCAACTCCCAGGACACATGGTGCTCATTCTGGACTCTCCGGCTCACAGCTCTGCAATGACAAGTAAAAATACATCTCTCTGCTCATTACCTGCTGGATAAACAAGATGAAGGTTAATTGTATGTGCATGTTTAATAATAATTCTGTATAAGAAATTGGACATATCCAATGTGGAGTCGCTTTTGTTTGTAGCCGGCGTTTTTAAGCCTCGATTGACCATATTCGGAGGAGAGTGTGAAGCTGCAGAGAAGCCAGATGCTAGCAAATGCTAACTTATCAGTATTAAAGCTATGCTGCTTATGCCCAAGGCTAGTACACGAGCTAGCTAATTAGATACTTATCCACAGAATGAGATATTATTTGTCGTGTTGGCTGACCGGAGTTGTTTATTTATTAGGCTAAGAAAGCTGAGAGAGGTCCTTGAACGCAGCTTGATTGCAGCCTTCTGGTTGGACAGCCGGCGGCAGTTGAAGGAATCAAACTGGGTTGCTTAAGATGGTAAATGGTCAAATGGACTGCCCTTATATAGCACTTTTCTAGTCTTCTGACCACTCGCAGCGCTACATGTTATATTCACACTCAGAGGCCTAAGTGCCCATCTCCAATCAGGAGTCTATGCCCATTCATACACAGAATGCAATTTGGGGTTCAGTGTCTTGCTCAAGGACACTTCGACATGTGGCTGAAGCAGTCAGGGATCGAACCACCAACCTTCCGATTGAGAGACGACAGACTCTACCACTGAGCCACAGCCGCCCACATTCATTCAGAAACCTGGGGTCTTCTCCTCTTTACGACGTGCCGTCCTCTTAGCAAAAAAAGCCAACAACAATCCTCATTGACACTCATGCACAGGCCGCCACAAATAAATCAATGTATGGATAACAGTGATAGAGCTAACAAGTAATGTAGTATAGGTTGACGCTTGGTTCAAACCAATGACTGTATATATAGATGGACGACGCGTCTCCATCTGCTCCTTTTGTGTGAAAGTGATGCCAAAATAGCCCCTGTGATAGGCGCTGCCAGATCAGTGGGTGGCGCCACCGTAGCCACTTCTGCTAACCAAAACACACACTTAACTTACGGAAAAAAACAGCAAAGACCCCGCACGCCGGCGTGTTTAAGAGCAGAATAGCTTCTTGTGTTGGTCTGAAGTTAATGTTCACAGGTATGGAAACTTGACTGTGACTTGACAATGACTGTGGTGACTGTTTTAGTTACATCTCCTCTCGCCGTTCCTCCACTGCTCTGCTAATCAGGAACTGATCGCCTGCAGGAGCCGTATTTGTCAACAGAGCTGTCAATCATCGTTTTTACAGCATCAAATAACTAATTAAAAATAAACTTGTCAGAAAAATTAACACTTGGACGTAAATCAGCATGATAAGGACTAACTATAGTGACAGAAACCATGTTGGAGAGACATTTTATTTGGCGAGTATTTTGATTTTATAGTTTGACTCATGTCCCATCTGTTAACATGGAGGAGGCGGGCTTTATGAGCTATACTGCAGCCAGTGAGCAGGGGGCGCTTGAAACGTTTTGGCTTCACTCTTAGGGAGCTATCATGTCGGCCATCTTTTTATACAGTCTATGTTTTTTTTTTAGGACAGTTGAAGAGAGACAGGTGGGGAGCGGAAAGTGGGTGATGACGTGCACCAAATGATCGGCAGACCGGGAGTCAAACCTGCGATCAGTGCAACAAAGACTGTAGCCTCTGTACGTGGGGCGTCTGTCTTACCTGAGCTAAACCAGCCCCCTGTGATGTTGCACCTTTAAATGAATATAGATACAAAACTTAAAATGATCAATAACTGGATAATATATAATTGGAAATGCTCGAACGTCATTAGGTTATGGCCTTAGAATGAATTACGTAATTGTATTGTATGCATTAGATGGCGGTATTCATCATATGCATCAGATTGACAGTTTAGTTTTTCGTCTAACTGTTTCCTGGTATTTGTTTTTCTCTCCATCCTGGCTCATTGCTTACACGGGTCAGAGAAGAGAGGGAATGGAGCTTCAGTGGAGTCGACAGGTCGCCGCGTTCCCTCGTGAGATCTTCAAATATGGCTGCAGGGAGAGAGAATTAAAGGCATCACAAGAGGCCTCTTTGAAACCTTCCAACTTAGTATGAAATCGCTGCGTGCGAGCACTTTGATCAGCAAACGGTCAAGCGGCAGCGCTGCGGCCGACCTTCCCTCCACATTACCGTTGGGAGCCTCATTCCCGGCCCTGTGCACACTCCTCCACCTGACCACTGTTTGATTTGCTCACTGAACTGATCTTCCGACAAACAAGCTTTGTGCTTTGCCACGAATTACCCCCCTCTATCTCCCGTCACACATGCCCTGCAGCCTCGCTCTTCCTCTCTTCGCATGCACCCTGCCGGCCCGTACATCCAGAGATAAACTGTAGGTACCGCACAACACACCGTCATAATACCAGCAATTAACCTCCTCGCCCGCTGTGGGCTTTGAATGCCGATGCTTCTTGTCTCACCTCTTCATTTAGATGCAGACTTTTTCTACAAGGCCGGAATGTAAACAGAGATATATTGGTGACCAACAGCTTGCCTGTCTTACATCACCCTAATGACCGATGATGTTTGCTTTGATTTCAGGCAGCCGGAAAGGTGCCAGGACTTAAAGTGGAAGAGTTATACAGCTAAGAGACAGAGATTAAATGAAGGTCTCTGACGAGAGGTGCATCTGTAAGTTATGAGCAAATCAATAAGCAGACGCTGTGTCTTTGACTTAAATGAAGAGGCTTAAAGGAGCACAGACAGGCTAGCATAACACGGAGATTCTTATATTGATGTTTTCCCCTTTGGTTTGTCAATTGCATGTTATTTGTGAAGGTTAATTAAAGAGAAAATTACATTTAAGGATTGAAAGAGGAAGTATTAATATAGCCTAACATTTGATAATAAGGCTACTCTTTTGCAGTTTCATGTGTCTTATTACAAAATGTTAATATCAAAGGAGCAGTTAATAAGGTTTAGTGGAATGTAGTGGTGAGGTCGGACCATGTAAGCAACCTATGCTGACAAAGGGCCGTATTTCAACTTGTAGCGATCTCAAATCACTGCTGCCATAGCCTGAATACAATTGTCTCACGTCCCAACACACCCGTGTACGTCACTGACACACCTCCACCTGTAAGTGGTAGTTCATTCATACATTCAATAACCTTCAAATGGGCGAAGATGACGGCGTACGTCAAGTAAGAGGTAGGCCAACGTCTGTCTTACCGGAGCTGTGTGGCGTCTGTTGTTTTGTCCGCGTTTGTTAGTCCGTTTGGGATCTAAAGATGGTGGAGTTTAAATCCTGGAACCTAAAAACACAGCGCCTGCCGTGACGGAAACCGACTGATGACTGGATCTAAAATCTGGACTGGACCATAGACAGACGTATGTTTTTTTTTTGTCAAATCCAAATTGAATTACCTCTATTTGTTGTGCTTAATTATTTGTTGAGTGTCTTTGTTGCTGTTTGGTTGTGTCTATTTTGGGTTTTAAATACGTTTTCTGATTTTTGGGACCTTTGTACGGTTGACTTTAAAAACTGACTCACAAACTGTATAAAACCCCCGTTACGGCCCGTGACTTGGACTGTTCCACATCACCCTCTAGCTGTCGCTAAGATGGTCCAGTCCATATTGTAGCTGCTCCGTAAAGGCAGGATCGGTGTGCCGATTTCACCGGGTGTATAGTATGGACTGTGGATGCTAAGTCTGTGTTTTGGACATGTATATGCGTTCATGAAAAATATACCATATATGACTTTATATATTCCACAGTCCCCATGGTCTTTGTATTTGCTCTGCTGGAGGAATGAAGTTCAGAAAGTTCCCTGAAAGGGATTGTGGACAGTCGATTATTCACCACCAGTCGGTCACCTACACCTTCTAGCAGAGGACAGGGATATCGAGCTGCAGCACACCAGTATTGACCAAGCGGCAACCTCCGGTGTTGAAAAATGAAGCCAATGTGGAAGTGCAAAAAACTGCAGTTCCTCGAGTGGCCACTTGAGGCTGGCTCCAGAAAACAAGAAATAACATTACAGCAGGTGGGAAAATGGCAATTTTTACAGCAGAAATAAACATGTTTACAGCCTGGTACAAAAAATGGTTTTGTCATAAATAGCTAATAGCACACATAACGTGTCCATAACACAAACCCTGACATCAGCATTGTTAGGCTGCAACCTAACTGGCACCCCAGTACACGGTCAAACCGTTACAAACTAACATATTTGATAACTCATTAGCTAACCTAAGTCAGCAGCTAACGCACTCATTCAACCACTTTCTCACTAGCATTACCATTTGATCCATAACAAGGTTGTGTAAAAGAATTCAGGAATTAATTCACCCCTTTCTAATCACATTGTGTAACACTATCGAATTTTAGCTAGCAAGCAGTTGGATGCTAACGTTTACAACCCACTTGCTACTGCTGGACAACAGCTAACCCTAGCATTAAACCTAGCTAGCATTGTCATTTAATAGTTTTCCAGCATAACAAGGACGGCGTAAACTAAGCAGAACAGCAATTTAACAGCACTTTAGCTAACTAGCTTAAACATGACATTGAGAGAAAATGGCTGCTATCTGAATATGGTGAATGGCGGACTCTGAGAGTGAGGACATGCTCCCTCTGTAAGAGCTAAATTTAAAGCGCTCTTTCAGGTTAAAGAAACACATTTTTTAAATTCCAGTTTATTATACAATAATGAAAATACTCTATTCCATTTCTGCCAGTTACTCTGCCAATATCCTCAAATCTTACACACTTAAAGAGCTAAATATTGTTCCTAATTCAAAACATATTCTTGTCTTTATCACTGCTTTCACAGATTCTGCATCCAGCCTCAGTCTGTCGATATTTGTCCTACAGTAAAACATGACTGATTGAAATGTACTGTATGTAATAACCCAGCCTCACCTCGCCAAATAGGTTAATCTATCATTTTTCTCCACAGTAAACTGGCAAAACCTCTTCCAGACAGTTCTGCTCAGCCCGTCCTTTCGATATGAATTGAGTTATACTCCAATCAAACAAATCACGGCCTGTTCCAAACATGGCCGCCCCAAACAGGGCCGTGAGTAATGAATTGAGAAAGTCTATATTTGATTACCCCTGCCGCCCAGGGTTGACTAAGATCCATTTGAGAGGTAGTGCGCCGGAATTCCAATATGGACGCCCTCCAGCTATTGACCCTGCCTTTAAGTGGGCGCTGTGCTTTTAGTGTACTTACACTGGTTGTTCCACATCTTCCTCCTCCTGGCAGTTTTGCAATACTTTTGATGGCAGACACTGGCTCCCTTTTCTGCACTCTGCATTATTGATGCATCAGAGAATGTGGATAGCCTACTTTTTGTCATAACCCACTAAGGGCACAGATGCAAGGAGATGAGAGGTTGGTGATGGTGAGTTGTATAACTGTTTCAATGTCAACTGATGATTTTAACAGTAACATTTGATTCATATAGTGTTTGATGCAGCTGATGTCCAAACTAATGCAGAGAAAGCTCAAAGTGAACGCTCAGTTTTGGGATCACTGATGAAAGATGTATTATTTATGAACACAATGAAAGGGATGCTGGGAAAGTACTTGTTGGATGGCTTCCCATTGAAATAAATACAATATAATGATGTCTGCAGCCGGACTAACATGAATCCTCAAAGTAAGAGACGGAAACCTGATACAGCAGGAAAGGAGAGATCATGAATTTCTAAACACCTAATGCATGCTTCCACCCAAAGTATCAGACAGTTAGGATATACTTCAAATATATTTCGTCCCTGCTTAAGCTCCTTATACCTGAGCTGTCGCGCACTATGTCACTGATACCACGGCACATTCAAGGGAAAACTTTAAGGAAGGATTTGAGAACGCAGTGTTTTTGTGATTATTATTTGGGTAGACGGTAGCTCAGTCTGTAGGGACTTGAGTGGTTCAAGTCCCGGTACAGACCGAGCATGGAATTGGAAAGGTGGCACCGAATTCCCCACTGCTCGGGGCGCCCTCACTCTGACTTCTCTCCATTAGTGCATGTCTATTGGATCCTGTTTGTGCATGTCTGTATTTTGGGCCTTTGTGTGTGTGTGTATCATGTTTGTAAAAACAGAGTGAAAAGATTGAATTTCCTCATGCGGATAAATAAAATAAAGTATAAAGTAAATCTTCTTGTTCTATCTCCAAAATTGGACCAATCCTGAGCTGCGCAGCTCCACTGAGGAGAGGAGCGATAAATACACCTCAGAGCAAACACGAAATTATATATGAACCGGGAGAAAGAAGGAAAGCAGAGATGTAGAAAAGGAGAAATCATAGAAAAGGAAAAAGATAGATAGATAGAGACAGAGAGACAGAGTTGTGTCTGAGCAGAAACAGGTTCACACTTTGGTCCATAGATGGCAGTATTCTTACAGAAACAGAGCCGGATGGCTGGAGACGGTCACCCACTGTGTTCAGAGTGCGGTGCAGACAAAACTATGAGATGGGTAAGAAAATGTTCTCTGTAAAAATGTGATGCACTATCAAATCGTCAATTTCAGTATTAAATATATTTATTCAGCTATAGCCAAAAGGTTTTAAAGGCCCTGACAGGTAATTTAAACCTGAATAAACTTTATACAGAGAGTTATACTGACTATATTAAAACTAAATTAAAAAAAGAAACCTGATTTCTTTTTTTGGCAGGTGGGGGATGATGCATTACGCTACGCATTGTCGTATGGTTCTATTTTTACAACAAGTGTTAATGATAAAATATTTCTTCCGGGTAACATCCTAAATATTGTTCTAAGACTGAATTCCTGCATTACACGCAAGTGTTTCTTTAATGTATTTATTATTAATGTTTTTCTTTGGGCGGAAACAGTTAACTCCTCAGTGAGAGGCAGTGTGAGGGGGCTGGGTTTAAACGCGCCGTGTGTGTGCCAGCAGCAGCGTACACACACTACTGTACATTGATGGAGCCGCTAATCTCTGTCAGTCCGGCAGAGCCCTGTGAGAAAACCACGCTGCTGCTGCTGCTGCTGCTGCTGCGGGGCTGAACTGACGCTGCGAAATTACACCGCCGGACGATGACGGCTCGTACATAACCTGCATGTACTGTTACTACTGTAGAGCAGCCCGGAGGACGCGGAAACCCGAACTGAAGGAATGTGCCGTTTCATTGACACGGTCTAGCAAAGTAACATTAGGAGGTCAGCTCGGACGGTGCGAAGTTTACGCACTGAATTTGCATTTACTCGCCGTAATGACGGTTTTTACTTGAATGAATGACGCCGCCGCCGCTTAACAGGTTCCACAGGCAGCTGCATTTAAGGAATTGGAAGAACTAGTGAATGTGAAATCAGTGAGGCATCACCGAAAACGCATTTTTTTTCTGCCAACATAGAGCGTTTGGAAACATTTTTTTTGGCTACTGTGGATGTGAGTCTCGCGCATCAGTTAAAGCCCAGAAGACATCATCCCGCGCGCGCTGGAGGGATCAGGATCACCGGGAGATACAGTTTAAATGAAGAGGTGAGTGACGCCGGTTTGCGCTTAATCTGCTTCACTGTGTAAATATTTGTTTAAATCCCACACAAACGCGCTACACGCAGAATCGGCCACACTGTACTCGTTCCTGAGGAGAGTAGAAGGGTAATTTCCGACACTGCGGAGAGACAAGTGAAGAGAGACATTTTTCATTTGAGGCTGCAGGCTGTGAAGAGGTAGCAGCCTGTTTGAATATTTCATTGTAGCTTTGTCACAGCAAACAATTGACTACAAATAATGCTGTGCAACATTAAAATATGGCGTTTACTACAGCTGTTGGTGAATATTAAGTGGTTGTATTAGAACTGTTCTGCACCTTTAGCAGGCTGCACACTCAGGTGTTGCTTTATATGATCACCATTTATGCTCTGTTCTCAGTCATCAGGATGTCGTTGCCTTCTCATACAGTCTAACTGATTTACAGCCTGTTTTAGAGATATGATACCACCAGTTGGGGTCATTCCTGCAGATGAGCAGCTTCTGGTTTATGTAGTTCTGCATTATTTAGTGAAGTTACTCAAGTTATTTTACAGCTGGCAATCATCACAGAATAATCTTGATTTGTTGGTCTTGATTTTGAGTGTCGTGCTCTTACACATGTGATTTACATTTGCGGAATATAAACATTTCATAGATGCAAACTGCTGCAGACCTGGACCTGTGTGTCACTGCAACAAGTTAACTAGTTGTTGTGACGTTTGCGAACGATGCGATTCTTTAGAATGGCTCTTCGGTGCAAGCGACGGGAACTGAGTCGTAGTTGAGAGCCGCTCTTTTTGTCGTTGTGCCCAAAAATTTCACGCCCATTTAAAGTCGGATTACTACGGGCAGCTTTTTTTCAGCTGCAACTCCGCTACACTCGGTCACGTGCAGCAAACTCATGTCACCACAACTTAGCGCCGACGGACGGTGAGCAACATTATAACCCCCCGCCGAGTTTGTAGTTTTTTTGTTGACATCTCTGTAGTCATACAGAGTTGTATGAATTTTGAATATGCGTGTTGATACGGGAGAATAAAGCGCAGGCAGGTTCGTGAGTGACCTCGGATCTTATGGCTCTGTTCCCTCGGAAAGGAACGGAGCCGGAAGATCCGACTCCCTTCAAAAGAGCCGTAATTCCCAACACTAAGGTGAACCTCAAGTTAGGAACCACAGCCGTCAATCACACTTACATTTGTACTTTTTGCACTCGTAGAAATACATCCACATGCAAACCGGTCTTACAAGGTCATTGGTCGAGTTCACTCTATCTGGGTTTGTTCTCTGCTTCTTAAGCGGTGAAACCAAAACACACACAAAGAACCAGCAATCTGATTTATTGTTGCCAACTGGCATCACTTTTGCGCCTCCGGATCGACACTCTAGACCTCATCTGTCCTCTTCAGCAGATGCACCTACAAATCTTCATTCTGTGTCAGGCTGCAAGCGCTCCGCCAAGCACCCGTGACAATGACTCTAAAGGAAATAAATGTTGTCTTAAGGAGAAAATTGCCTCACATTTGCATGAAAATGACTTACATCTGCCACGGCTGATGGGTAGCATATTAATCCCTCTGCTGGTGCAATCAAACTCCGCTCCTTCTTGGTGAAATCGTGTCTCTTTTTTATGCATCTGAAGCGTGACCCCCCTCGTGTTCGTTATTTTAATATCCATCTCAAAGCGAAGCAGCAGTCTGACCCCAAAGTGCTGCCTTTGGAGGAACAAACCGGCACTCAGCGTTGGTTTGATTATCACATGCTGATTATATTCAGCCAATTAACTCTAATCTAATGAAAGAAGCACATTCAGTGCTGCCTCTGACCAGCAGCTGCTATATGACTGTTTTATACACTTCTATCAGATCTGCTTTGCCTCCAATCTCATCATTAATGGACCTACAGTACATGACATTGAAGTTTATTCCTGCACCCTTTGAAGGCACCATCACACCATCAAATGGCTGTTAAAAACATTTCCAAAGCTGTTGTCAATAGTCGTAATTTATTCTGAAAGCCGGGCCGGGTTTGTTCTCGTTTTTAAATAATGGAGGATACGAGGAAAAGTTGTTAAGAATTCCGCTCAATGAATCACTTTCAAGTGTTGCCTTTGAAGGCAACGGCGTCCGAGAGAGCCTTTCGAGAAAGCCCCAACATCACACGTTCGGCCCAATCAATAAGGTTAACCTCACCGCGCTGGAGAGAAATTGCTTCTGCTGGACAAAGTTAGACGGAGCTGTGTGGAGGAACGGTTGATGTTTTTTTCTGCCGCTGCCTTTCTGCTTCACCTCTCCGTAGGGGGGGGTGCCATATTTTTGATTGGATTTATGGGGCGGCTGTGGTCAGCGAGGTGTTCCGTATTTACTGTTTTTGATGTTGGATTGATTTGCATAAGTCTGTTTAGGTGTGCCGCGTCTCCCCCAGAGGAAATATTCAGGTCTGTTTTCTTTGGAAGCGTTTTTCTGCAGTCGATTTTTTGTGCAGGATTTTTTCCGGACTGTTTTTGTGCACAGAGAGGTGACCTTTGACTCACAAACCTCATGAATTTAAGTCAAATCAGTCCACTCATTTGCCCTGCAGATGGTTCCAAGAGTGTCCAAGACTGCCACTGATACCGCCGCTGTCATCAGCATCTCTCTGTATCAGCGACAAACTCTGCTGATAGTCGCAGGCGGCTCGAGAGCGTCCTCTGTTGATGAGCCTGACTGGACGAGCCGAGTTAATTATCAGGCCACAAAGCGAGAAACCAGCCTCAGTTCTTCCCACTTAAACTGCTTAAAACCTATGATAGCATAACTAAGTCATTTTTTAACTGCATGATTTGCCTCTGAATGAGTTGTTAGTGCCTTTCTGTGTGCTGTGTCACCACCAGCGCTCACACAGCAGCAGCAGCAGCACTCGTCTTCAGTTTCCCCCCTTAAGGCAGCCAGACTCACCACACTTTAGCTTGAGAGATTTTGACAAGTCGCTACGCATGCAGGCAGAATCCTTGACCTATTTCTTAATGAGTGAATGCTGCAAATGCGCTCAGCGGCTGTGTATTCTGAATGAAGCATCCCCCTCCCCTCCTTTTTCTTACAGCACCCCCCCGCTCCCATCCCAACTGTCTTTTTCCTGCGCACACACATGCAAACACGCGAACACATGCAGATAATGGTGCTTTTGTGAGTTCACTGACTCATTCTCCCACAGATATAAGTCCTCTCCTCCCTCTCCTATCTGCCGGAGTGTACAAATAGTCAGTGAGTGTTTGTTTTAATGAAATTGCCCCCTCCTCTCCCCCCTCCTCTCCCTCGTCTTCGCTCACTGTGGGCTGTTTATCTGAACCTCTCAACTGTCCAGCTGTCACAACACAGATCTCAATCTCCCTGACCCGCACACGCTCCGCTCACTCAGCCTTGTTATGTGCATGTTTGTGTCTGGGATCCGGCGTTCATGGCGAGCGAGAACGCGCGAGGATAGACGTAAGGGAGATCTGGATCTGCGGTGACATTGATCAAGTGGAGCGCGGCCAGGGAGAACATTATAGTCTGAGGGGTTTCAGTCTGGCTTCAGTGAAAAGCAGAAGATCACAACAGGCTTTATTTACACCCTCTGTGCTTTGTGTCTCATCCCTGGATAATTGTTGCGTTTTTGTACCTGTTTCTGAAGCTTCAAGCACCGCACTCAGTAGTCCCCTAAGGCGGTGATTATCCCAACAAACGGCTTTGGTTGTAGAGGCAGGACTCTGCTCAGATGTTCAATCAGGAATGTAGGAGTAGAGACGTCTGTCTCTCTGCGTCTGGCACGGAGTGTCTTTAAAAAAAGTGGATGTAGTCTCTTGGTTTCAGAAGTGAAGCCAATGTGGAAGTACCTGAAACCTGCACTTCATTTAATGGCCAGCAGGGGGCGACTGAGCAGAAGTCTGATTGTATGAAACCAGATGGGAAGATGAGCCTACTTCTCAGTTGATTTATTACCTAAGTGAACATTTTGTTATCGAGTTTATGGTCTCAATCGTGAGTTTCAAGCCTTCTTCAGTAAAGCATGATGTTAATATGTAAATTATATATTAACATGGAAGGGTATGCTGTAGGGCACAGCTTCCTGTCTCTACCAAGGCGGCCCGTCAACCAGGACAGAGATGTAACAATTGGTGAAATAGTTGGAACTGTAAAGATGTGATCGAATTCAAAATTCGAGCAGATAACGCCCTCGAACAAATGAGTAATCTGCTGTCCAGAATGCTTTCACGTTTAAAGCAGTGTGCATGTATACCAACAGATGGCGATGGAACCAATGGAGGAAACTAACGAGCCATGTCGCTGTTAACCTTTCCTGCTTCAGCGTCCCGACCGTAGTCAGAAAGCACAGGGGAGGCTTATCGTTGTTCTCTGCCAGGGCCGAAGCTGTAGCTAGCTTCAGGGCTAACTCCTGTCCCTTTTATACGTCAGCAGCAAACAACAAGCAAGACACAGGAGCGCGGCTCGAGTCTTGAGGAGTCGTAGGCTCCGTTACGCACAAACACAGCTTAAACTGTTCATTAGTTCTGTTGTTTAGAAAGCTACTGATCGCTCTTCCGCTGCTCCGGTCCCCGACACTTCTGTTATCTCTCACTCGCTCTACCATCCCAAAACAGAGCTATGCTTCTAGTATAAGACTGTGCTCCAGAGCTGATCATCTCAACACCAACGCACCCCAGAAGCGCTGTATCTACGTCACCAACCCCCCGTTGACGTTAGTATTTGATGTAATTTGAACTAACTCCATATCACGTTGAATTCGTTCAAACTTGATTTGGAAGTGACAGCCCTCCTCGTAACAATGCGTAACCACCCTGTCATCCAAATATGGTCACCTCTGGTTCTAGAAACCAAGATGGCGGCGGCCAAAATGCCAAACTCCTGGCTTCAAAGGGAGTTAACAAAGCGATGGGTGACGTCACAGTGGCTACGTCCAGTTCTTACAGACTGTTCTGGCAGAAGATGAAATGTGCTCAGATACTGAAACAGAAAATTGACTCAAATTTGGAGCTGATGTTGGAGAGCTTCCACTTTGATATCTCGGTACAACATGATCTCAGATTCCGTTGGAAAGCGAAGCAAATGGATTTTTATTTTAGTTCTTCTCCATCTTGCAGAAGATTGTTAGATCTCTTTCATGGAAACTAAATGATTATTCATTTACCCAAGAAGTCCCAGCTAACACTGCATCTGTGTGAGATGACTGTTGGTTGTTTTGAAGCATCCCGACTCTCTGATCGGACTCTCCTCGTGCAGAAGGGTTAATTTACTGTCGAACAGATTTCCCCTCAAAACATCTGAGTATCATAGATCTTAGGACTCAGCATTACACTTTGATAATTCCCATTCGATATCAGATGTTCGGAAACACCACAGGACCACATTTAATGGTCTCGTCATGCTGCTGTAACCGTTTTCATCATCTTGAGTAGTTGTGCGTGTAGCCGTCACTGACTTATTGAATCGTTGAAGCATTTTGAATTGATGACTACAGGCCTCAACATTGTTAAGTAGCAGCTCGCCCAGTATGAGCAACACATAGCACAGAGTGCAAAAATCAATGGCTCTCCTTTGCATTTCATTTTTCACCGTCCGCAGCGAGACTGTACTTTACTTGAAAGAAAAAAAGCAACCTTTTCCTGCTGTAGTGTTTTTGTCCTCTGATAAGCCTGTGAGAGAGTTTATCTGTCAGGATGCTGGCTGTTTTTGGAGAAGAAGGCTGTGTGTGTGTGTGTGTGTCCGCAGCTCACAGGCAGGCTCCAGCCAGTCTCATCAGAGGACCGTCGGGGAACGGCTAACAGTCGTCCCTCTGCCAGGCACAAACCGAGGCCGGTCCAGACCCTGCTCTCTCTATTGATGGCAGCAAGTTAGCAGTGAACCCCAGTGTGCACTCTGCTGTCCCAAAGGCTTGCCAGCTTGCTGAAACAAAGCCTTTTGTAAGGACGCTGAATCCAACAGATGGAGAAATGGACAGTAAATGAAAGTGGAGGCAAAGGGGAATAAAGGAATTTAGCGGAGCATGTTTGCGGGGAGGCATTTAGGCGGCTCCTTTGGGAAGCCTAACACCCTCACAATGCGATACTGGCACAACTTAAATGTTCTCCCGTTGACACGCTGCGAGAGCGGCTTTGGGCCCCCGTGTGAGTGCAGAAGGCAGTCAGCTCACGAGGGCTCTCCAGGGCCTGGGAAGCCTTTATTAAGATGTTAATGGAACTGCCTTCATGACACATTTCCACGGGACGGGATCCCTCGCCTCTGCCATTCTTTAGTGCCTCAATCTGCCTGCAACAATCATCAGTCTCTCCTCCCTCGCACAACAGCCTGCTTAGGCATTCAGCCCCATGTCCACGTTCCCCCTAGCCCGGGCGCTCTCACTCTTTATCGGATCTCTGCTGTCACAAGCCGTCCTATATTTTACCACGTGTAACAAAATTACGCGATGCCGGCGATAAGGTGCAGCGATCCTGGCGCAGGGACCCGCAGAATAACAAGTCTGGATGTTTGTTTGTCGCTGATCTTCACACCGGCTGGAAGTCAGGCTGTCACCCGGGCGAGCCATGAGGGCTGTTATGATTTTTTTTTTTTTTTTCCTCCAAACACTTAAAGTTCTCCTTCTTGTTTCCAGGACGCTTCCTACATTGCTTCCACTCGGTCGCTTTAGCCCTCGCAGTGCTCCCGAGGCTGTTTCATGCAGCCGGAGCAGCTCATGAAAGCAGAAACACCAACAAGAAAAAGGAGGGAAGAAAGACCTCGAGCTTTACATACAAATGCTTTGACTTACTTCATTTTCATGAAAGGCACTGGGTGCATTGTCCCAACCGTTCTCCCATTTCTCATCCGTTTGAATATAAGTCAGTTTTGGGCTGGCACCATCAATAATCAATTAGCTGGTGTCGTGGGAGGATGTGCGTTTTTGTTTGGAGGAAGCTCGACAATAAGTGTGCAACAAAAAGGAGCGGGAGAGAGGGAGAGGGAGGGGAGGGGGGCTTGTGTTTGACGCCAAGGGGCAGCTGTCAGGAGCAGATGACAGTGTGTGTGTGTGTGTGTGTGTGTGTGTGTGTGTTTGTGTGTGTCCAATTTAATTTATTTTTCTTTGACTGGATTGCACATGTGTCTTTTGTGTGCTTGTGTGTGTGTTCGGAGGCACCAGGTTAGGCGGTGAGGGCAACCCCACGCTGCGCTGCCCACACTGCCCCCTGGTGATGAGGATGCCCCGGGCCTGCCTGCCACTGTCGCCATGGTTACAGCAGAAAAAAAAAAAAAGGGTGCAGACATTGCTTGTCTAGTCCGCTCATGTGCCATAGGGGAACCCGGCCAAACGGCAGCTTTGTCCCTCCACTACATACACTGTGGTCCAATTACAACCAGGACCACTTCCACCTCAAAGGGGCCTATTACAGCCATTAGCTCTCTCTGCCAGTTCCAAGCAGCGTGTAATTTTCTAACACGATTCATTCATGCTATTTGCACAAAATTGTAAAAACCCAGCAGGTCACTGTATTTACAATAACTCGCTCCTCTCCGTGCTTGGATTTTCGTCCTATGGGATCGTATGCAACACTTCAAATTCCCCTCTTGTGCTCCCAGGCACGGTGACATGTAGATACCTGCAGCCGTGCTCTCCTCATTGTTACTATAATGCAGCGAGGCATGGCCTTATCAGGGCGGAAAGTTGTGAGGCCTCAGCTCATCTTCAGCACTGAGCACAGAGAAGAAAAGAAACACACGGCCTTCCAAAGTCATTCCTGAGTGAGATATCAAACAGAGGACTCCGTCTGGAAAAGTCCTCCCACTTTTCCTGTTGCCTCGTTCCTT
Organism: Semicossyphus pulcher; assembly: GCF_022749685.1. Lineage (NCBI taxonomy): Eukaryota > Metazoa > Chordata > Actinopteri > Labriformes > Labridae > Semicossyphus > Semicossyphus pulcher. Next base: position 26,648,462 of record NW_027211637.1, read on the forward strand.
CTCTGGCACAAATCCGGCCTCTTGATAAACTTTTTCCACAGTTGTAGACCAAAGTAAACGCGCTAAATTCATCATGAGAGATCTCAAAACTCCCTAAACCTTAAAACATTTATAGGGCCCACACACACCACAGAGTAATATATTAAAGTATAAATGCTACGCTGAATGAGTCAGCTGCTGTTTGCAAGAACATGGAAGTCGACTGCTTGTTCAGGCTGTGACGGCACAAGGAAGGAAGGGATCTAAAGTAGCTAAAAGCTACTGCCGCCAGTCCTCCAACTCCAGACTCTTTACTTTGGCCCAAGGTGATTTATAGTGTCCAGGCCAGGGGAAATAAATTATCCCCTGGGATCGCAGTTATGTTTATGCATGAATGCATGACTCTGATGCACACACACCGAGGCCAGTGGGAGAAAAGGGGATGAAAGGTACTTAAAGAGGGAGGCAGCTTGTCATCGAGCCCACACAAAGTCTGAGAGGAAGCCGAGTCGCTCTCTTGGCGTGCTCGGGGCGAAACCCTTAATAACACTTTATGAATGTAATTGCTTTTGTTGTTGATTTTGACCTCGGCTCGACCTTAAAGATTATAGCTCCGTGCACCGAAGGCACAGGGTTTTGTGGAATGTTTTGGAACAATAAATCCTGTATTCTTGGAGCCCGTCTTATCAAATGATATCAACAAAATAGCCATTGTGAATCACGCTGCACAAACTAAATCGAGCTGCAGTGACCGGGTTCTTGCCGAATTACTGGTATTTGTTCCTGCCAGCCAAACATTATCAAGATTGATCTATCAGACAGGAAGTTATGTTGTTGTTTCACTACTTTTTACTTCCTAGTGGCCTTCGCTATCAAAGGGAAACACTGCGTGCAGTCAGTGGAAAACAGCAGGAGCCAACCCAGACAGACGCATTACTCTGCCTCTGTCATAACTCATGAAATGTGAAACATGACAGCAGCGTCTTCATGCAACCTGCGTCAGAAAGACAGGAAAATCATTAACATAGAGTAAGTGACATGATGAGATATCACGCAGTGCAAAACACATTATCAAAAATCACTACATCAGTTGCAATGTAGGTCAGAAGAATTGTCTTTTCCGTGGCGTTTAAGGAAGAAAGGATATCTAAGACAATTACTCAGAGTGTGACAGCCGAGCCTTTCTGCAGCAGAGGACTTGAAATCCTTGTGTTGTCCGTGAAGATGTTGATTAAATATGACTGCTATGAAACATTTGCTTGCCTTAGGGAGCCGAAAGGAAGAGGAGTGAGTGGAGAGGGAGTGGGAAAGGAAGGGGACCGGGCAGGTTAGTACTTGAAAGCAATGACTGAGCATCCTTTTCTTGTCTTAATCTGCAACAGTTATGGCTGTACACTGTGGCAGCTGATGCCGTTAACCAGCTGATCCACACAGAAGATGCATTCAAAGTAGGGATGCAAGATATTATCGGCACGTTATCAGTATCTGCAGATAATGGCTTGAAAATGACGCATCAGCATCGGCAGATGTGTCATTTTTCTGCTGCTATTTTCAGTTAAAACAACGTTTTAATTCTGCCTCAATGCTCGATGATTCCCTAGAAAAGCTTGACATAATGCTACAACACTAATTCAGCACGAGTGTGCGTGCACTGCCTGCACAAAGTTATCAACAATATACAAATAAAGACTAAAAAGTCACAGAAACTCGAGCCAACTTCAACAACTCTTAACTAGCTAATAGTTAGCTCACATTTTACCGGACTTAACAACATCAAACACGCCGAAAATACACTCGCGGCCACAGTCGATGCTGACAGAGTGTAACATAAACATCAGTGCAAAACTAACTTACACATTCATGGACGCACACACGATAAAAAGAGACCGTCTGAGATCACTGATGTCTCCGTAGTAGGTGCAATAAACAAGTCCGGGCATGTCTCCCTCACTGCCGGGGTGGATGCTGCATTCAGGTGCACTCAGAAATGTGAGTGATCATACATGTGACCGAGGCCGAAGTGCGAAGGAGGGTTCAAGATGTCTGCAGTTTTGGCCACTACAATAAGAGGCATGATATCAATTCCACTACAGGGGGTACTTGTTGCTCTCTGCAATTAGGTGGAAAAAACGTGTCTAATATATCGGTACTGAAATTGGCAATCAGCATATCAGATATCAGCAAAAAATCCCACATCATGCATCCCTAATTCAAAGGATATCAGACATCTTAACGCTGCAGCCAGACGCTCCTTCATATCCTCATTCATCTGGCAGAGAGGAAACAAGAGCAAAGCCGGGAATGAAGACGATCTCTCCTCATAGCAGAAGGCATCTCTGAGCTTGTAGGTACAATGTTTACTGTTAAGTACTTTGCACAAGCCTCATTGCCTCTGCTGCCGCAAGCCCTCCCCCACATTTCACAGAGAACATGTTCAACCTGACAGGGGTGAATAGGTGAAGGGAATTTGCATTTTATTACAAAGCATGCACCGTGTTTCAGGCATTCTTTCTTTGTGAACATAACGTTGAATATAAATAATTTGCCTTTTGCAGGGTTTCAGCCTTCTTAATGACTGTTTTTACCCACAAACAAATTTCACATTTCGCTGAAGAGGCGCGTTTGATCAGTGCAATTAAGCATTAGTCTTTTCATATTTGAGGGGTTTGTTCTTTGTTTATTCAAAGGCGGTGATTAACGGTATAAAGTGTCTGCCTCCTCCCTTTCTTCTGCCTTCCTCCTCTCCTGTTTATTTTGGAGGAAGGAAGAGTGAGAAACAAGGAGAGAGAGAGTGAGCGGGCTGGAGGGATGCCAGAGGGGACTGGCAGGTGGCTTAGATGCTGGGAAGTGTCAGCACATTTTCAAATTCACCTGCGTTTTGGGACCTGAGCCCACATTCTGCTGTGCATCCGAAAAAGAAAATTAAAAAAACGGGAGTTTTTTAAAAACAAGGAGGGGCTGCTGGTCGCTGCTGAACAGGTCCAAAGTACACACAAGCTCGTTCTTACTTGTTTGAGTACACACTCGCTCACACGTCTTCTTACCACAATGTAAATCCTTCGTAGATTCCTTGTGTGCCGACATTGACAAGCCTGATAAAGGACACCTTGCCTTTGTTTGTTTTGCCAAGGCTACAGTGTTGGTTGGTTGTGTCGTACAAAGCAGCAGCAGCTTCAATGGCTTAAAGACTGAAAAGCTGAAATGCCGTGTGTCTGCCTGTCTGCCTCCCCGAGGCGCTGAACATGTACAGTATCTCTGTGTCAAGGCAAACAACCCCACCTCTCTTTGTACACCTCTCTTTGACGCAGCCAATCAGAGACAGCAGAGCAAAGAAAACAGAATCAAACCGTCGACAGAAGGACGGGCAGAGTGATTTTACCACAGCAGTCATTGTTAAATTATTGAACAGATCCGCTTTAAAGCGACAAAAGGAGCCTGTTTCTAAGTTAATGCGGTATCCGGAGCTGCTTGTAACATTTGGCAATAAAAGGATTTTACAAGGGAAGTCTTTAAATGAGAGCAAATGGAGAGGAATTAGCTGCAGAGTAACGGCACTATCTCAAATGCATTAGTGGATGTATGACTTAATTTAACTGAAACCCTGAGCAACGCTGAGAGGTGTCATCCACGAGATCTCTCTGAGCTTGAGGAAGATTTAACCATTGATTATTCATTCCAGTGAGACGCCATGTGTAGATGAAAGGCTGATTTTCTGATTGAGATGATGAAATGTGATTTTGGGAGGAATATGATTGGCTTGTTAAAAGGAAGTGAAAGGAAGCCGCAGTGAAAAACTAGCTCCTAACTTCTTCTGCCTGTTTTCACTCCCAACTCGTCAAAGATGGCAGCTTGATCAGTGGCCCCAACCGCTCCAGGTTATTTTCTGGATGCTTGGCTTGATGTACTGTTGACGCCAGGTGGAGTGGTATGAAGAGGAAGACAGTCTGCGTCAGGTTCAGATCAGAAGTGATGGATTGCATCATGGAAACTTTCATCATGGAAACCCTGGTTCCATTGTCGAGGGAATCAGTCGTCAATGTTGTCTTTTAAGAAGTTTACCTTCTTCTAAGTTCTTTATGGTATGTTAGATAGGTTAGTATCGATTTTAATCCAAAACATGATCAATTTACTGAGTTTGGGTTCGCTAGCTGCTTTCAAAAGTCTAACCGAGCATCGCAAAGTTGTACCCCTCCTCTCTCCAGATATCAGCCGGGCTCAGCTCCAGCCCCCGGCAACCCTCGTACAATAAGTGCTATAGATGAAGGACACGTTTCCCAGCATGCTTTGTTTCAAAAGTTTAAAACTGATTTTTGACCTAACCAAGGACTTTCATCCACTTGTGAATTATTTCTGTCCATCCAAAACTCGTTCATTGTGAAATGTTTCTCAGAAAGGCGGCACAGTGGTGCAGTGGTTTGAACTGAGGTCTCAGGTGTTTGAACCTGTGTGTGCCAGCAGGGGCCTTTCTGTGTGGACATGTTATTTTCATTCTCTTGCAATCTAAGACATACATGTTAGGTTAATTGGTGACTTTGAATTTGGTAGGTGTGGAAGTGAGTGTTAATGGTTGTCTTTCTTGATGTGTCAGTCCTGTGATTGGCTGGCGACCCCTCTGTTGGTCAAATATGAGCTGGGATCGGATCCAAGCCCCCAGGACCTTCTGACAATAAGTGTTATAGGTATTGTTTTGATAAGTTTAAAGAGGGGGTGTTATGCTGTTTCACATTTTAAGACATATATATAATGTTACAATGTTGGATGTCCAAACTAAACGTGGGTAAAGTTTCAAATCTGTAGGTTAAAGTATGTTGGAGTAATCCTCAGGCTTCTCAGCTCAGTCTGCAGGCTGCTGTGAACACCAGGTTTCACACGCTTTTTTCTACACGCTGAGAGCTGGCCAATCAGAAGTAAGCGGGCACGTAGGACCAGAGTTTCTTAAAGGGACAGAGCTGACTGAGTTGTTTCAGGCATTAGGAGTTTTTTTAACTGTAAATTATGCTAAGCTACTCAACAGGTATCACAGAGTGAAATATGAAGCTTGAAATTAGCATAATACCCCCCCCTTAAAGTTCATTTTGTAATGCACCTGACAAACTGTCCTTGACCGGTACCTGGATTTTCATTATGTGAGAATGTGTTTGTACCTTGCGTGTGTATACCTTGACCTTATGTCTGATCAAGGTCACGGGTCACTCTTAGTAGCACTTCGAAGGCTGGCCTATAAAGAAACGCACTGAGCCTCTGGTGCAAAGCGGTGTGAGAGAAACAGGGAGATGTGGAGATTTTTAACTCGTGATGTTGAGTCAGACAGGAAGAGGAGAGGAAGCTGGAAGGGAGGGACGGAACAGGAAGCCAGAACTGTTTTCATAGAGGTCAAGGGCGCTGTGTGCCGGGCAGAGGTATAAAACTAAAGTGACATCCTCACGGGATGAAACAAAGAGCTCGGGAATAGCTGAGTAACCGACCCTGCTTCAGCGACAGTATAGGTATGTATGGAAGAGTAATGTGTGAAAAACTCTCCTATTGACTCCCATTCTCTCCCGGCCAGACTGAAGCAGCAGTAAACCAACCACCAAGCGTCCTAATTAGCCCACTTCAGCATGTTAGTCTGCCCCAGCTGCTCCTATTTATGTTACTGATGAAATGCTGAATGAGGCTTTTTTCCCCTCCGTTACTTTTTCTCCGGGGTAGCAAATAGTTGATTTTATCGTTTTTTTTCTTTTTCCTGTCATTGCACTTTTTCGCTGGAGTATGATTATATGTTTTGCCTGCTGCTGATGCAGTTTACGGGGAGCAGCTACAGCAGCAGAGGGGCTGTTTGGCTTGGCTGCCAAGTACCCTATACCCCACTTTTTGCCCCTATCTCCTCCAAACTAAGAAATGACAGATTGTGGTGATAGAGGGGGAAACTCAGACCGCCTGCTGCCGACTCTTAACATAGGCATCAATTCCACAGCATACTTATCATTGAGAGGTTTCAGTTACATCTCTCAATTGGATGGAGAGAGGCTGGCTTGCTTTCCGAAAGCCTCATTTTACCGCTTCACTAAACCCCTCGGCCCAGCATGATCGCTTTTAAAGCAGGCGAGCCACAACGTCCTTCCCTCAGCTTCATCATCTATGTGTGCGGTCGAAGGAAAAAGTTAATGCGAGGTAAAAAAAAAAAGCCGCCGCTGAGGAATTCCGATCGCCTGGGTTTGGCACCGCTCGCGCCGCCCAAGCTTGGGAATGCTCTTATTTCTTTGATTTAGTTTCAGTTATTATTGCTCTGTCTGTGTTCTTTATGGCTCTCTTTCTTCTCTTAATATCGCCCGTCCCTCTTTCCCCTGTTTTATTGCTCTCCCTCTCTCGCCTCTCTCTCTTTTTTTATTTTTTTGGCTGTCTGTCTTTTTGTCTCGCTCTCGTTTGCACTCTGGGATGTGGTCCCAGTCGGCCCCACTTCCTTAACAATGAAACAGATGCTAATTTTAATCATCTTACAAGCAGAGATTAGTCTTTGATCAAACTCAATGCTCAGAAAGCAACTGCTGCATTCAGAGAGGCTGTGAAAAAAATGTGATGTGGTGACTATAGGAAATGCAGAAGACTCCACTTGAGAGCTCTCACACTTAAGCCCTTTCTACATGCATTTCTCTTGTCCAACATTTTACACCGGAAGAATTACAGTCCATTTCCCACTCCAGCTGGATGTACACCATCCCTGCTATGAATGTCAATGTTTTTACCCCCTCAAGACCTACTTATGCGCATGCGAGTGTGTGATTACATCAATGACATGCCTTCCAGAGATCCGAGCCTCTCCGCTGGGCGCCTATATCAAGATGTAATACAAGAAGAATACTGACGGACAGTTGTATGAGCCTCAGTGGCCACATATAAAAGATGCTCTCCAGTGTCTGTCTGACGAATATGGATGGCCCGACTATCTCTGTGTTATATCTACAGCCGAGCAGGCGACAGATTCGGCAGCCTCTGGCCTGTGAAAATGAGTGTGAAGCACTTATTCCCAGGTTCACTGATGTAGTGGACGGGCTGTAGTATCTCTTCATACGGCGCTGACAGACTCAGAGCGGCTCTGACAGCCAGGATTGTGCTTGTGTGCTGTAGCCTCAGTCACCTCCATCTCATTCTAGGCTGCTTGTCTTTTCTTGGTTCATGTAAAGGGCAGAGCCAAAGCACTGCAGGTGTAACCACCGACGAAAACAGGAGCGATCAGGGACGTGAGACGTTTGAAGACGCTCCACAAATGTCTGCACGTACAGGGACTCATTTCTCTTGCAGACTTTAAAGGGTTAAGGGAGATGGGATTTGGAAAAAAGCACACGAGGCAAGTAATATTCATGTGTCCAAGGTTTCTCTGTATTGCCTGGATGTGTAAGGCCACAAAATATAATCCCAAGAAGTCCTTGGGGCATTCCTCTTTTCCCTTCCTGTCCCTGTGACTTTGAACATAATGAGTATTGGAACTCGTCCCCTTCTGATCCTTTCCTGCTCCCCGTTCTTCATCACACCTGCCGGACGATAATGCTCACACAAACGCTGCCTCCATCTCTCGCGTATTATGCAGTACAATACTCAACCTTCACAGCTACAGTGAATAATACCATGCATTGCTATTACTCTGCCAACATGCTATTTTTCATCATAGACCTTCTAGGTCACCATGACATTCCTTCCTTCCTTCCTTCCACCTCCCACCTCCCCAAAGGCTCACCCATCCTGATGTAAGCAGGTGGGGAGCGCTTGTGCCACCTGTGTAATAAATGTGCTTCATGGTATTTTGTGCATGCCTGTACTCCAGGGCACATGTGATATGTCACTGCTGTAACGTGTATTTCTGCTGAGTCCGAAAAATGTTCTCTCTATTTTTATTTATAGAGACAAATCTTGTCCATTAAAGAGCGTCCTTGTAACAGCCTGTGCAGTATGTGGTAAATATATATGATTTATTAGCCCCGGAAAAATCTGCTTCTTTTAGGTTAATTATCATGTGACCATACCAAACAACAACCGTGTGTAGCTAGCAGACAGTGTAATGTTTTTCCAACAAACAATTTTGGTCTATATTTTTTGAATTAAAGCTCCTGTGAGGAGTTTTTCTCTGGTTATGAAACAGACAGAAATTGATCTACAAAAGCAAACCAGACCATCAGTGAAATTATTAATTATTTTTATATAGTTGTTTTTAATGCCTGAAACCGCTGGCGCAGGGTAGGTGTCAGACAAAGCTATTAACTGCACGCTGCCTTGTTTACGTTTTCCAGGGCAAATATTTAGAGTGAGTGATGCATATGACTGTTAAAGAAAGCAGGATGAGATTTTTTGTTAAAATACGCCACTTATAGATTCAATTTCGAAGATTTCAGTTGCGTTCCCTATGGCGGCACCTTTGGCGATAAGCGGTAATTGCGGTAGAAAACAATTTAACAAGACATCTACGGTTGGCTCCCTTTGTAACGTTTCCTCGCTGACGGTCGCTTTCCTTTTAAGACTGTTTGCTTCATCTGAGCGTCGAGTTTGTTTCTTTTTCTTTGGATTTTCACTTCTTGTTGAAGTTGTATCTGTAGTCATCCATCTTTTCTTTGTTTGTTCAGCCATAGTAGATTACTGTTTACTCGCAACACTTGCAGAGAGCGGAAAAGCAGCCGCTTAGCTCCGCCTACCCTCTCTGGCAGACCAACCACTGCTGGGTGATGGAAAACGCGTCACTAACTGGGTGCCGCTTGTGATTTTTTCCACGAAAGACACCCAGTCTGTAATACTGCAACTTTCATCAGTGGGCCATAGGCTTAGTCACCATTGTGTTACCTTATTCTGTGATAGATAGTGACTTAACAGACATTTATTTACGTAAAAATCTTTGAGATTATCACTTTAAGCATGTACAGGACAAAATCAGCAAAGAGATAAGAGGCACAGCTTTGTCCACAGGGGGCGCCAAAATCAACACAAATCCAAAGTTCCTCACAGGAGATTTAAAGTTTGATATTAAAAGTGAATTAAATCAAAAGTTAGGCAGTTTCATGTTAAAAATCTGAGTTACAGGTACAGAACATCAGGAGGGGCTGTTCGCCCAGCTAAGCTAAGGTTAGCTTAGCATGTTCCTGGTTGCTTAGCCACGTATTTCCAGCTTATTTAAAGGGTTAAAACCTAACAACCATGTTTTTGTTTTTTTATCGCAATGGTATCAGAGGGCTCTCACTCTGTGGGATCCAAACTCAAGTCTCGATATGGGAATCAGTTTAGGAAAGAAAACATTGGTACCAGAACATCTAGAATCAAAGAAACATCTGATTTGGCAAATTTTCTATCAGTCCTCCTTCAAACTTCTCACCAGCATGTTGACTGCAAAGTGTTATTGTGGCGACATGCCTGCTCAACTCTCAGGAGTCAGGACATCGACTCAAAGGAAACCAGCCAGTGCTGATTTTCCGAAGTATCCCAGCCAGCTCTGCATCCTGTACGGGGTTCACACGGAACAAGCCGGAAGGCATGCATGTGCGCTCCAGCACTGATCCAGCAGACTCTCAGTCAGTCAGTCAGCCAGCCAGCCAGCCAGCTCGCTCTCTGAGCTCTGTCTCATCCTATTCTGTCCTCTGTCCTGGCACGGCCTGGCAGCGGCTGCTGCGCTCCACAGGGACAATCAGGTGGATTTTTAAACTCCCAGCATGTGCAAGGCTGAGCTAATGGTGACTGCAGCGCTCACTACTGTTTTATGATTCGTATTCATTGCAAGACCTAGTTGGACCTGCATACAAATGTAGTGTGAGCTTGTAGACGAGCCGGCCTGTGGCAGCAGGTTTGTCATTTTGCTGTGATATACTGCAGAATATTTTTAGCATCTTCTGCTCAGTGAATCCACAGAATTATTTCATGTATTTATTTAAATGTTCTGATTTATGATAATATTTTAGCCTGTTTACTATTGTACTACAACTGTGGCACATATGGGCTGTTTGTGACCCGTTGCTGCCTGCTAAAATAACTGCTGCACACACACAGAGAAAGTAGTGCCATTGTTCTGTTTCGTGGCGGCTTGTGCACCAGAGTCCTCACAGAAAACAGTGCATTCTGCTTGCTAGGCATGTATCCTTCTGTGTGAGTAAGCACCCAATTTCCTCACCACATGCTGTTATTGCCTCTCATCCAAGGGGAGATTGGGCTAAGTAACTAGCCGCAGACTTGATTTTGTGGTGTTTTATCACCTCTGATGAAATTAGAGGGGCTGAGGTGGAGAGGAAAACCCGACTGAGCGAGCAGGAGAGAGGCTGAAACCTTTGCAACTGTGCGATAATGCATCTGTTGGCTGAAAGGCCTCGGAAATAGGCCTTAATGGAGCTGTTGGACAGTGTGTTTGAGAGGCAGGAACCACTCTGCTCGGGGTCACAGAAGGTCGGAATACAATGACTGAGGGTTTCCTCTACAAACAATACATTACAGATTTATTGTGTTTCTTTATTGTAAAAATGTCCTCATTATTTACTGGATGATGTGAGTCAAATGTTTTCTACACCATCATAAAAATATCAGGCCTTTTTGTTATCATTGCTACTGTGAACAGACGCAGACCTCATAAACACTCTCTTCTCTTTTTCACATGAAGCCTTATCAGTGCTATTACTCCACCGAGGGCGGCTGGCTTCAGTCAAACTCTAATGACCTCTAACTCTTTGACTCCTCATCAAGTTTAAGGAGAAGACAGAGCAACAGACAATCTGAGGACAAGGCCTGATGTTTATACTCTCACACTCAGTCTGGGCCGAAGAAGAGGAGGGTTGGAGGTCGAGTTCAGGGGGGTTGAACTCCTCACAAGTGCTTCCATTGCAATAAGTCACAGTCAGGAGTGGGAGATAAGGTAGATAAGTGTGCGTGTGTGTCTGGAGCTACTGCTGACCTGGAGCAGACGGGGCCTTCTGCAGCTTGGACTTGAAGTCATAGAGCTTAAGCTTAAGTACCCCTCCAACATATCACCCCTAATCATTTTACTTTTACTTTTTGAGTTCGGTTTTTCTCTAACCCACCCACAGATTTGACCCTAACCTAAAACAAGCTCAACAACTAGAAGCAGGCTAAGGCCCCGTGTCCACATAGCGCCTTTTTCTGGCAGAAAAGCGCTGGGGAGCGCTAGGATGAAGCACTTGTGTGGTGAGAGAAAAAAACGCTGCACACATGAGAGAAAAAAATGTTGCACGTGGGTTTTGTTTCTATGGCAACAGTAAGTTAAACTTACAACACAGCTAACAACAAGCTAACAATGCGTAGGGCGATAAAAGCACTGACCAGCAATATTTAGTGTCCGGCCGATATGCTCTCTATTGTGACATTGTTTGTCATATCGTACAGCTCCGGGTAGACAGAAAGGGCCAAAACAAGTTGCACCTCCATGTTTGATGGTAACCAGGGTGACGAGTAGCGCCCCATCTGATTGGTTGCCTGAAAAAAGGGGCGGTAACAACACCAGCATTCCAGAGCTCAGAAAAAGGCGTGTGTACATGGACATGGAGCTTAAAGCTAATGTTTGCGGCAGCTTAGCTAGCAGCAGCTCTGCTAGCAGCCCCTCTTGGCTTCTTGTGATCACCAGAGAGCTATTATTAACTTTTTTACTATTATTAACTTTTTTTACTAAAGTTTTTATTACCTAACATTACATAAAAACAGCCGTATGATGTTTGATAGAAAAAACTGTCATTGCTGACTTTTTGCTAGCTATGACTAGCGTTACACTCTCAGCTAGCACTGCTCTGTTGTTGTTTGCTATGGTTACATGAATTTACCTGAAACCTATTCTTCTTCTCTAAAACACTAGTCACCAGTTAAAACCACAATATTCAGTATGTAATTGCTGTTTAGGCTACTGTTCTGTAGAAGAAGAAATAAGTCAACATGTGGGTGGCTAATTTAGGGTTTTAGATCTGGGCTTTGACCAGCGTACCTAAACTACAAGCAGCATTGGAGTCATTTCTTTTACTGACATCTGTATCAGAACAACTCCATATATTTCCAAGCCCCCTGTGACAGCAGAAAAGCTTTCATGGTTTGAAGCTGAGTGTTTGCTAATAGTCATGTTGTGTTTGTCAAAATGTCAGAACAGGAGCGTGGCTAGCTGTAAACATCATTAACCCAGCGGAGAGAGTCCCAGAGAAGGCTGCCTGCCGTCCTGGATTAGCGTGTGGAATTAAATGGGAACGAGACTTGTGTACACACAGTGACTGCTGCTTAAACAGACAATCTAATGACTGTCTCCTGATTTATCAATAGATTTGAAACTGGTGCTTTTAACTCTCAGATCATGAAGGAAGCAATGTTTTTTTATGTGTCTCTGCCTGGTGCATAGTTTTCTCTTTCCATGCCAGTGCCACGCACGCTGCCAGCTTAGTGTTCCAGGATTCAGTGCCGTGGGGGAATAAAGATCACACAAACTCTACCGTCATGTTAATTGAATTGACAGTTAATTGATTTTAGATAGAGCCACAGCTTGGCCGGCAAGCGTTGCCGGTTACATGCCTGCATTACATCATGATTGCCTTTGTCATTGCTCAGAGTTAGATCACAGTCCTCGTCCGAGGGTATTATATGTCACCCTGCTCATTAAAACACACCACATACTATCTTAACCTCACCTTTTTACCCCATCCCCCTTTGAGCCATGTAGCCATTCACACTGATCTTTTACAGTGTTTTTTGATGGTGCAGCTGAGTGGAAGAGTGTGTTTCCTGCTGTGCTTCCAGTCCCTGGGTGTTAGCCAAACCCGAGCAGCCTCATCCTCTCAGCCAGCATGTGATTACAGAGCTAGACCGGGCTGTATCATACAGCCCTTAGATGAAGCAGTAGCAGGAGAAATTGGAGGGATTACTTTGACTGACAGGATTCCCATAATTTTTTTTGCCTCCCCCCAGAAACTCTTACATAATCACTCCGGATTTTGGCTGCTGTGAAATAACAGCTCTCATTGTCTAATGAGTGGATATACTATAGACCAAAATAATACTACAGAGCTTTTTGTGCACCTCCTTTTCTCACCACGTCTCTGCCTCTCCTCGCTCCCTGACCAGCCTCCCCCTCCTTCCTCCTCCTCCTCCTCTCGAGTGTGCCAGCCAGGCTGTGTAAATTTGCTCCAGATAATAGTGGACGTACCGTGCCAGCTTCTGGAGTTGTGGCTGCCGCTGTGGCTGTAACGGCTTGTTACCCAGCTGGAGTAATGGCTGCACGGCTTCCCCTCCTTCCCTCCTTTCTCCCTTCCTTCCTTTTTTCTTTCATCTCTCTATCTCTCTCTCACACTTAAACTGAGGCGACTGTTTTGTTTTTTCCTCCTCGCTCACTCTCACAGGCCATCATTCACTCTTTCTGTCGCCTTATCTGAATTCCTCTCCTGCTGTATTTTATTGCCCTCCTTTTCCTCCTCTCCCCTCCATCCTTCTCCCTTCCTCTCAATCCCTCCCGCAGTAGTCGCCGTGGCCACTGAGCCATGCTCCAGCACGACTCTGATCCCAATGAGACAAATGATGACGCAGAGGGGTGGGGAGGGGAGTGTGAGGGAACGCGTGTGGCTACTGAAATGGAAGCCATTTTTTTTCCCCCTTCATGCGATCTTCTTCATTAGTCTGCCTGCGCGAACCTGCAATGTTTCACACACACTCCATGGAGTGCTTTATCTCACACATTTCAGCTCGCTTGCAGAGCAGTTCGGTGGTGCTTAACTGCGGATTTGGCATGATTATTTGACAGAAGGTTCAGTCCATCGGTGCCTCGGTCTGGTTCGGCAACTGCACACCAAAGGTCAGAGTTCACGCTTTGTTTAGCAGAGTGCAGCTGCAGGCAGATAACACCTCTGCAGGGAGAGTCTGTTGATAAAGAAAACAAATACTTGTACTCAAACTGGGGCACATAAACACACACGCACGCACACACACGCACAGGCTTGGCTTTGGTTTGCCCTTGTTTGGGTGAATTTCATCTGGATCTTCTCGGGCTTGGCTCGGCTTCTCTCTGCAGCACATTAATGACCTAGAGTTTAGTAATCTGATTGCAGCAAAGCCAGACGATCTGAGCCATTTATTCGTTTAATTCCAGTCTGCTCCACACAGGACGCACAATTGCCTGCTCATTCAGACCAATGCCCCTCTGGCTGTCCTTTGCACCTGCTACCTGGTGCACCAGCCAAGATCTTCCGTTTGCCAAGTCCACTTGTCTGCTCGGACAACTCTTAAATGTGCCGTAAGATTTGGCCAGAAAGAGGCGGAGAAGAATGTGTGAAATGTAATGTTTTATGCAGTTTTGTTCACACTTAAGTTTGGGGCTTTACTAAACGACCTACATCTACTTGTCCATCCATATACGTGTATTAGGAGTCCTTACAGTGTATTGCAGTCCAACAAACAAGGTCACAACAATGATTTGAGGTCATTCAGATTGTGTCTGTGCATCTCCTGCCTCTAATAATTCTTATAGACATGATGCATCTTCACCAACTGTTGAAACCCAACCCTTTCATCTTGCACACTCCACATACGGCTTTCATTATGGCACTATATGGTCTCTTTAAGTGACAGGACTGCGCAGCACCGCAGCAGCAGGCTTCAGGGACAGTTAAGGCCCTCCGATTTGATCCACCTTGTCAGTCAAAGAGCCTCATTCACTTCCAGTCCGTATGCGAGCTGAGGTGAGTTGCCCGTGGCCTCCACAGACATCCTGCTCTGTTTGTTTTCGTCGCCCCGCAGAGGATTCCCCCCCCTCGCTCGCTGAGGCCCTTTTACAATTTAGATTTATGGAAATGCCTCCTGATAGAAAGCTGCTTCCATAGGATGACAGACAGTCGTGATGAGGCGTACGCCATGCATTCGGGTCGTCGGGCTGCTTGAGGAGATCACGCCCTGGGATTCCACCACCAATTTACTGGAGAAGTACACGGGGGCTGTTAGTTGTGGCAGCAGCAGCGAGGATTGAAAAAAAAAGTAATTTATGTTCGTCTGTGGTGGATGTGTGTCTCTGTACCGCTGCTTATGTGTGCACTTGGCTTTGATTGTGGTGTGCATATCTGAGCTTGTAGAAGAGCACGTGTGCACACCAGTGTGTTTGGAGGAGGTGGCGGCAGTGGGAGGGGAAACAGAATCATTAGAATAACAATGACTTTGTAATCTCTCGCGGTGGATGTCACAGGTTTAAGGCGTAATACCAGCGTGTGTTTGCTCAAACTGAGTTTGAAGTGTGTGAAGCAGGAGGGGGGGGGGCTGAGCAGAGACGGGGTTAAAGGATAAGATTAGATACACGTGTCCTTGTTTGCATTCAGGGATAAGCAGCAGTGCTGAGGCTCCTTTATCCCTGCATCATATGACAGCATGTTTCTGTAGAATATCACAAAGCGCGTCTGTGTGTGCGATATGTTTTTAATAATACTCTCTTTTATGCATTCATTCACGTAACAACTCTGAGAGGCAGAGACAGACTGATGCACTGTGACTCTTTTCAATGGGCGCAATTCAGTGAAAGGCAATTGAAGGCCTCGCTGCAGGCCTCTGAGCTCTGATGGTCATGTGCAAGAGCACTGATACGGGTCACTAACAAAGAAAGTGCTATTAAAGAGTGGCTGCAAAGTGCTCACTCAGAGTGCCCTTAGAGCACATGCTTAATTGTGGACAAGTGCGCATTAATTTACCGCGCGCCGCTAAATTAGAGCTTCTTTAGCTCTCGCTCAGAGCCTCGCACATTTCAGAGGATAAACAAAAAAACATTTCATGAAAAGGAAATGTTAAAACGTGTGATGCATTTTAAATCAGCAACAGCGGCTCCTCTGGAGTTCCAACTTTTCCCCCCTTCCAAGTTAACTCAGGACACGTTACATATAGAGCAGATCTAGACCATTCTCTACAGAGAGGTAATCCACCATGTGCAGGACTCAACGAACAGCAACCGGGATAGGGAGAAAGACAGAGAGAGCCTGAGCCAGTCCTACTTACAATCTTCATCAAGAGGAAAGTTTTTATCTTATCTTAAATGGAGAAAGATGTCTTCCTCTCGGACCCACACAGGTAGATGATTCCATCGGAGAAAGGCCCGGTAAGTGACGTCTCCGCCTCCCATTTTTGTAGACTTGAGGTACCACAAGAAAGCCTGCATTCTGCAATGTTCTAGAGGAGTAACGTGGAACTATAAGCTCTTTAAGATATAGTTAACCGGACCATTATGAGCTTTGTAGGCGAGAAGAAGGATGCTAAATGCTATTCTAGACTTTACTGTTGCAGCCAATGCAGAACTGCCAATAGGAGAGAAATGTGATCTCTCTTCCTCGTTGTGCTCAGCACACGTCCAGCAGCATTTTGGACCAGCTGGAGAGACTTATTAGGGCAGCCTGATAATAGCGCCATCAAAGAGCCTCAATTCTGATTTCTGCTACTGAAGGAAATATTACGCATAATTGACTCCCTCCAACCGCACAGGAAACCATACAGGGAAATGATGGCAATTTCTCGAGGGCTCTCGGTTATCCCTCTATTTTGATACTGTGTCATTTCCTTGTGGTGGCTGGAAGTATGGATAGATGAAGAAAAGACGTGTTCAATGTTCTTGGATGCTAAGAAATAGAGCTGGCACTTGAGCAGAGGAATCCATTTCCTATGGAGACAAAAGAACGTATAAATATAACTCCAGCTCAACAACTCAAGATGCCAACGAGTCCTCTCATTAACTCGGCTCTTGATAGCAGCAAAGAGAGAAGACTAATGGACTAACCTCTGCTGCTAATCGCTTTTTTATAGGCTCCTATAGAAGAAGATCTTCCTTTAGGGGAGGTTTTTACTCTGCAGCTGTCCACATCGACTGAAATCGCACCCAGTAATGAGCAAAATGCTCGACAATTTTTAGAGACCTTCTACTTTTCTTGACTAGCTGGTTTGTTCCAAGTTGTCTCCTTGATTTGTCGCGTGTCACTTTTACTTGAGCATTAAGATTTCACGGTTTGCATTAATCACCCAGGGAATAACACATTAATCCCAGGCATGAAATTACAATCTCCCATTTCCCTTTTCCCATCCGACAACAATGGATTCAGCATCGTAAAGGGATTTTGGTTTATGTTCTTTATCTTTTGCAATACAATTGCTGTAAATATGAATTTAGGAGATCAGGCAAATTTGGCTGCATTGTTAAGAAGCTTAGTATGTGTGGATGGGAAGGAAAAAAAAGACCTGACGCCTATTCCGGGGTGATAGAGGTTTAGAGCTGTTCCTCCAGAGGCCGTTCCTTGAGCCTGTTTTCTCCTGATTCCGTTTTCTGGCTGCCGCGCCGCCCTCCGGCTGTTGCCTCCTCATCCGTCAGTGATGGTTTGCACTTCTGATCAGTTCACATTTTCTCATTTCTGGCTCTGCCTGTTCATTCTCTGCTGCTCTTTTGCATCCTTCCATGAGATAATCGGCGACGATGCATGCAGGTTTCTCAGCCGCAGTTGGGACAGCCGCTGCATCTTGCACAGCGGCTTGGGAAATCACCAACATTTCATCACAGGGGCCCACAACCAGACACAGAGACAGCACACAGGCCGCCAGTGGGACAAGTTTGTTTAACAAGGGCTCAGTAGCAGCCTGGCTGAGTGTGCAAACGCAGTGTTTTGTGCTCCTGACTATTCATTATGAAAGTTTTGTGAAAACTGTCTTTCCTCTGAGCCAGGAACACAGCTTGCATGTGTGCCGAGTGTGTGGAGTGCTTCTCCGTCTCTCTTGACTTGATGCTCTTCTTTGCTTGCCTTCCATGTCTGCCAAAAAGATTGGAAGATGAGTGTCAGAATGGAAATCTACTGACAATGACTGTGATGCTCTGAGTTTTTGGCATTTTATATTCTGTTGTGATGTAACGCGCCGAAAGTGCTGACAGTTTGTCGTCATGCCAGTCCATCTGTCTTCCTCGGTGCAAAGACCACATTGTGATGCGTCAACACGCTGAGCGGAATCAGGACTTGATGTGTTTGGTGTTGTCTTAGACGGATAGACGACTGTTCATACACAGTGTGTGAAAATATTGCTGATATGGCAAATAGTCGGTTCTCGTAAGAGCTCCAGCACTAATGGCAAAAATGGTTCTCTCATTACGAGGGCAACATTTTCAGAAGTGCTGACTTAAACGCTACCTTACCGGCAATTCTCTTCTATTCTAGGTCAGTGGGTTACAGTGCTTTACTATGAATCATTCCTGGTTGCATTTATATGTTAATGTCCTTCCCGGTAATTCTTACTCCTCATGAACAAAGAAAGACAAGGCTTTGGGGTTAGGGTTAGGGTTAGTCTACCTCTCAGCTGCATGGTACAGAAAAGTCTCTGTCAAGTGCAACAAAGAGGTGGTCATGCAATCAACTTAAACAAAGCCGTCATGGGTAACCTTCGCGGCGCCTTTTATTTACACCATTCATTCGCTCTCTTTCTCTGCCTCTGCAGCTGTTGCCACAACATGAAGGAGTGAGGCATATATTTCTCCCAACGACTGGAGGAGAAATAAAAACGGAGAAGAAGAAAAGATGGATGGGAGTCAATGTTGTATACACATATACGATTAAGGGGCGGGGGTGTAGCAAAAGCTCCAAGGGGCAAAAGGCTGCGGGGCTTGAGTGAAAAGCTGGCTCAGCAGGAGGTTGATTATACCACCAAAGGGATCCACTTTGCACATCTAGCATGTACAAACTCACACAAAGGAGCGCGGCAGCGCGCAGGCAGCTGAAAGTGAGGGTGGGGGTCTGTTTCTCGCCGCTTTTTTAGAGGCCCTGGCACTTTTATGACCATGCTAATAAAGTGCTTCTGGGACGGAGCACCTCCCACACCTCTGCCTGTGCACACGCCAAGAACAGCTTGACTGGGCCTTAGGAGCTGTGTTTATGGACACATGGATCAATACACTCCCTAAGGGTCTATATTTAAGTCGGAGCTGAGTAGCGTACCCGTTGATCACAGTGGGGGAAGGGGAGGGTCGCCAAGATGGCCATTACCAGATTTGGAACGAGGTCTGTGAAAGGGCAGACACGGTTCAGATGGAATCCTAAATCGGCTCGGCAAATCAAACCTGCCTTGATCGCAGTCACGGTAGTAGCATGGCGTTTACAACATCTCGACATATAACACTACCACCCTATCTTCAGTTGCAAGTGCTTGTTAATTCAAGGCGCAGCCGCTGATTATTCCATCCACATCTTTCACCCTTGATTCTCTGTGCCCTCACTGCTGGAAATGCAAATCTGGAGCGTGACAAACGATGTAGGACCGTCTCTGACACGTTCAAGCCCCTGGCGTCCCCATGTCGTTCCCCAGCTTACCTCCTCCAGCTCCACAGTAATTACCCTTGTTGGATCGCTACGCCTAATCATACTTGATTTTGGGATGCACTGCCATTGTCTCCACTTGTTAGCCCCTCGCACTGCTTGGTTCTGATCGAGTACACTGATAATACTGAGGGAATGAGGAACACACACACACACAAATAGAGTGTATATTTTGTTGGCTGGTGTTTTTATGAGCGAGCTGTGTACAGATCTAATACGGTAGCTGATTTATTTAAAGATGATTGTTGTGCCGCCAGTGATTAATCCCTCTACGATCTGATCATGTCAGCAGGAGATGAATAGGATAAAAGGATAAAAAAAAAACAACAGCGATGTTTAGAAAAAAATAATTAATAGATTCTGTAAAGCAGGCCCCTTGAAGAGCAGAGAGCAAGGGGAGGGGTGTGGGGTAGTGGCTCCCAATTTGTTCTCACTTTGTTCCAGTAATAAGATCCAGGCCTTCCTTTCCAATGGACGAGATAATTAACTCCTGGGGACAGACTGCACTGAGCTCCGCGTCTTGGTTTATGGCACAGGGAGAGATCTCCACAGCCCAGGCCGAGCGTGGTCGTATAAATTGCAGACCTTGCTTGATGTATGTTTTTGGAGATAGATATGGAAAGGGGTGTTGGTTGATGGGTTGGAGCCAGTATAAAACAAGTGGGGGAGGGGGAGACTGTAGGAATGATATGAGGAGGCTGATCTTTTGAAGGATTGCTTGTGTATCTGGTGTGGTATTTTTAAGGTTTTCGGGGTTGTGGTGTAGACATATTTAGTGAAATTTTTTGGGTGCTTGAATTCATCATAGGGCCAACATGCAAAAAACAAAAGTAAATTTTCCATTGACTTA
The DNA here is from genome assembly GCF_022749685.1 of Semicossyphus pulcher. NCBI lineage: Eukaryota > Metazoa > Chordata > Actinopteri > Labriformes > Labridae > Semicossyphus > Semicossyphus pulcher. Next base: position 26,668,586 of record NW_027211637.1, read on the forward strand.
AATCCGATGAGTCATTGCCCAGTGTCCAAGGCCTTATTTGAAACACATCCGAGCCACGTCTGTGTTCTGTTCTTAGAAAGTGCTTGCTCAGTCTGTGACAGCAGGAGCGGTAGTGTGAGTCAGGTCAGGCTAATTTCCGTTGCAGTAACCTTCCTCTATTTCCTGCATTGTCCTGCGGTGTCCAGCACCTCCTTTGGAATGTGCACCATAACGGCTTCCGCTCATTGTGTCTTTAAACCTCCACTCCTCTTCTCCACAGCTCACCGCCTCACCGAGGATGAACTTTGAACTGACCTTTTCAAGTGGTGGAATCTCTAATGAAGAGTCTGTTCCATTCGGTCAAATGTGTTTCCTTTGTAGGATATGTGAGTCATGCTGTGATATCTAACTCCCTTTTTTTCCTCTTTTTCTTTTCCAGAAACATGTGAAGACCCTTGTGAAGATTTGACCTGCAAGATAGCCTTCAATAACAACAAGGCGAAGGTGTCCTCCCATCTTCCCCTGATCCGTTCTCTCTTCTTGCTCTGCAGTTTCCTCGCAGGCCCGTTAAACATGGAGGGCCGGCGGGCAACACGCAGGACTTTATCACCTGACCCTAAAGTAGGAGCTACAGCTGTTCTATTAGCTTTCTGGCTCTTAGTGATCCCTGACTTGTGCATTGGGCAGACATTTACTAGTTTCCACCCTGAACGTCGGGACTGGGTTTTCAACCACCTGACGGTTCACCAATCCACAGGGGCATTGTATATTGGAGCAGTCAACCGTGTGTACAAGCTCTCAGGCAACCTGACCCTCCTTGTGTCTCATGACACAGGCCCAGAGGACGACAACAAGGCCTGCTACCCCCCTCTGATTGTCCAGCCCTGTTCTGAGCCCCTCGTCTCAACCAACAATGTCAACAAGCTTCTCCTTATTGATTACTCCCAAAATCGGTTGCTGGCCTGTGGCAGCCTTTACCAGGGTGTGTGCAAACTCCTAAGATTGGATGACCTTTTTATCTTAGTGGAGCCTTCCCACAAGAAGGAGCACTACCTCTCCAGTGTCAACCAGACTGGGACCATGTACGGGGTCATCGTGCCTTCACAAGGCCAGGATGGCACCTTGTTTATTGGCACAGCCGTGGACGGAAAACAGGACTACTTTCCTACCATCTCCAGCCGAAAGCTGCCGCGTGACCCAGAATCTTCTGCCATGCTTGACTATGAATTACACACTGACTTTGTGTCCTCTCTCATCAAGATACCATCAGACACACTGGCATTGGTCTCCCACTTTGACATCTACTATGTGTATGGCTTTGCCAGTGGCAGCTTTGTCTACTTCCTGACAGTCCAGCCTGAGACACCAGAGAACAGCATGTCATCAAGTGGATCCACCAGTGACCTCTTCTACACTTCTCGCATTGTCCGCCTCTGCAAAGACGATCGCAAGTTTCACTCCTACGTGTCTCTCCCTGTCGGCTGTGTGAAGAACGGAGTTGAGTACCGTCTTCTGCAAGCCGCCTACCTCGGCAAGCCTGGCCGCGTTCTCGCTGCCTCGCTCAACATCAGCGCCCAGGATGATGTGCTTTTCACCATCTTCTCCAAGGGCCAGAAGCAGTTCCATCGCCCGCCAGATGACTCAGCGCTCTGCGTCTTCACCATCCGAGACATTAATGCGAGAATCAAGGAGCGCCTGCAGTCCTGCTACCAGGGAGAAGGAAACCTGGAGCTCAACTGGCTGCTGGGGAAGGATGTGCAGTGCACCAAAGCGGTGAGTTACCATGACAGACACTGATTAAAGACACACAAACATGTACAGTTATATTCACTGAATGGGGAGATTTCCTATATCCTGCACAACCATCAGTGGAGAGCTGCTCTTATTGGGAAATATAAACTAGCATTTGTACCGTCCGGTCTTCCACATCTGTAGATACTTAGCAGGATCTTGTCTATAAACAGAAGAGCATTCTTATTCTGAATTGTAATCTTTGGCCCACCAACAAAGAGACAAGAGAATCATTTATCTATTGTTCATTGTTAAGGGTCAGAATTCCTCAATGGTCCAACAACATCTACATCTTGTTTCCTTCCCTGAAATAAGGTAGTAAAATGCAGGGGGGAGTCCAAAGCTTGGTAATGAGCTTTGAAACCACAGCGTTCCAGAGTTCCAAATTTTGAGGGCGTATACAGTCAGGAAAGTAAACAAAGTGACTACAAGGAAATACTTTTAATTGCCTTGCATAGTACACATTCTCTTATCACATGATTCTCACACTACATGTAATCATGTCAAATTGTGTTGGAGCTCTGATATCGGACAACTTCCTCTTTCAACTGCATTTCAACCGGAGAAATTCACAAATTGGGGACCGTTTATTTTCCTTGGCAACCATCAAAGTGATAAGATTCTCCTCGAGCACAATACTAACAAACAAACTCACCCCTTCTAGAGCAAAGAGAAAAACCAGTCGAGAGGGGGGGTTTACTCTGCTTCTGATTGTAGCATAGATCACACACGGCAGTCTTTTCCCTCTGAAATCCCCAATCATCCTATAATACAGGGGCCATGTATCTGTTACATGTTGTCAAGAAGAATTACGTTTCTTGATTTTCCCTCGTTCCCAGGAGGCTACAGTCCTCTGTGCTTTCATTCTGTAATTGCTAACAGGAATTTAAGAATATTAAGAATTAATGACTAGCTAAGTATGACTAGTTACAGTGTGTGTGTGTGTGTGCACGAGTTTCTGCATGTATGAACGGAAAGGCAAATGAATATCGAGTGCCGTATTGCAGGTCTTAATGTGTATTTTAGGGTTTAATGATATCCCTACCCTCACTGTGATGAGAGCCAGTGATCAGCTTCCTTTGTTGCTAATCCCCCCAGGTCTCTCAATTGACCACTCTTATTAAAATCAGTAAATTCCCCATTAGCACAATGTCAGAGGTGATCGTCAGGAGGAGGGAGACAATATCTCGAACGAGTGCTGTTGGGTTTTATTGGCTCCACTGGGAAGGCAGAAGAAGAGGGTGGAAGAAGGAAAGAAGGCAGGAGTAGGAGAAATGGTAAATAGCTTTCGGGCCTTTGGAGCCCCAAATTCGAACCCAGTTTCCTCAAAAGAATCTGCAATTAACTCAGTTTCCTCTTAAGAGTGCTTGTCATTGACCATTTACCTCTGATGTTACGCTCATGCTGGGGAGTTTGATTGCTGTTATAATGTGATACAACTGTGTTCCTGAGTTGTAAGTCATATAAACATAGACAATGACAATTCAAAGACTAGTAAATACCTGTAGGGATGCAAGGGCATAATTCAAGTTAAAACAACACATTTGCTAACCCATTAGCTACAGTCGGACAACAGCTGACGTTAGCTAACTGTTAGCCACTTATAAAACAATAGTACCGTTAGTAGTGTAGTGGCTACAAGCTAATATTTCACATTAGTTAGTGTTATACAATACACTAAGAAAGAAGTGTAATGTAAACTAAGAATTTACTTAGCTAGCTGGGAAGTGGTTGAATGCTAGCATTAGCTGTTGTCTCTGTAAGCTAAAGGGTTTTCAAATATGTTGTTTTACCTTGAAATTAAGCCTCTGTGTGCCTCCAGATTAAGTGTCTTTTCAGATTCTCATTACTGAGATTGTCAGGTTCTCTACTTTAACCCTCTAGGAACCAGTAGAATTCTAGAATGTTCCTACAGTACACTGAGAACTTAAATGAGCATTTAGCATCCTGCTTAATCCAGACAAACAGCTCTATCTCAAAAACAATGTTTCAAGAACAGACAACAGTAATGTGTAGAGTCTTTGGCACTTGTATGAGGAAAAGTCGCCTCGGCCGGGTCAGTCCTCCCTATCCACCGGAAAACAGTGTTCGTCTCCGGCAGGGAAAGGAGGGGAAGGTCTCGCTGTTTAGTGATGGTAATTATGTGATTTCGAGAAAAAAGCGTGCCATCAAATCTTTGTTTTCCAACCTTTGTTTGGCTCAGGATTTGACTCACAACACAATCTTAGGGCTTCCAAAAGATTGTAAATATCGGGACTCTTAGTCTGCATTTTTAGATCTGTAAAAAAATGGACGGAAACCCACGAAAAAAGACAACGAAACGTTGTGTATTTCCGGTTCCAGTTAACTTAAAAGTATTGATTTTGAGTTTTGATACACTAAAAAAAACTTGAAAATGACATGCGCTCTTGGGCGCTGCGGGGCGGTACGGGGTCTAGAGGGTTAATACAACTAACAACCTGGAACACAGCAGCATTTGAGCGTCCCATCCTGAGCATGACGCTAGAGGAAAATGGCTTCTATGTGAATATAGCGAATTACCTGCTAAGCTGCGTCGCCCACTCCTTTCTATTGGCACGCACGTTCACGTTTTGCTCTCCTTTCACATTATACACCAAGGATATAGAAGCTTTGTCTGTATAGCCACAGAGATAAGAAGATGTAAAATACAGCCCTTAAGACCACGTCCTTGTGCTCATTGAGCAGCCAATAAATCCATAGTATAATATGGATTATGCAGATGGACGTCAATGGATGAGGAACTCTTAAAGCCTATACAAATTACATTTAACAACTGGATATGTCAAGCATGCTTACATTGTCAGCTTGCTGTTAAATCCCCAACCGAAGCACGGCGGCTGCTTTGAAGAGCAAACATGTTTTTCTTGAATAAATATGTTCCCAAATATCTGTGTGTGGTATTTTTAGAGCCCACGTGTCTGAGATCCATCAGAATATAAGGTGAAACAAGGTTAGACGAGCCAGAGGGACGTATTTGTTCTTACCCGTTAACTGTAACTCGCTCCAGTCATTTACACATGCATTACCAGTTCTTTTTCCTCTGGTCCACTGCTAACAGCGAGGAGCCAGTTAACTCAAAGTAGAGAACCTTAATTACACCCTTAGTTCTCATTCCCTTCTTGCAGACATTTTACTGTGTGTGTACGCTTACATGCAGGCCAAGGCTAAGGCTGGGAACGGATCTGAGGCTGAGCCAGGGGATTCAGACACAGCAGCCAATCAAAGATTTATCACCCAGCCGTCCAGCCTTCTGCCATCTGGAGATTCACACCATCTCTGTAGTCACTCCTGAGGAGGAGACAGAGAGAGAGAGAGAGAGCCGTGATGGGATTCTTTCTGTATCAGGCAGTCTCTCTCCGACTAACACTATCATCCTGTCTCGCTTCCCGCTCATGCCCCGACGACTAATTAACCAGTCGTGAGAGCAAAGGGGAGCTGGTATTGATAACACTGATATACCCTGGGAGGGAAACTCTGAGAGCAGATATCCTGTCACATCCGATTCATCCTTCATTCAAATTCAACCCCAAATGGAAAAACTGGAGTCATTGTTTAACAAGATTATGTAGTCCGCAGTTGAAAACAGTTTTTTCTGCATAGATTAAATATCATACTGTATTGTGAGTTATTCGATACGGCTTAATCACACAGTCTATTTTTGTCACACCAAAGCTCTGCTAAAGATAACCAATGCATTTCGTATCGCGTGAAACAGACTGAGACGCAGCAAATCTACATTTCTTAACTACTTGTGAGATTTGCGATAAGGCAGGGCTGGAAAAAAAAAAAGACCCAAAACTAATCTGCAACTAGGTGAAGAAGAAAAACTCCGCCACACGGAGACCGGGGGGATTTTATTTGGCTGCCAAGTCTGCTTAGCGTACATCATCTAAACAATCTAGATATAATCAGAAGCAAATGCTTTGGAGCCAAACGGAGCGAACGTGGAAATAGCTGCATGCATTTAAGGGAGCAGATATTGATAAGGCAAAGTCTGGAGCTCTGTTTCTGATCCATTGTGTGAGTCCATGTCTAATCGGTACACATATTAAGTGTTTATATATGGTACATTTGATTTTGTAACCATAAGGGAAAAGAATAATACCGCAGTGGAGAACCCCATGGCACTCCGAGCTATTTTGGGCAAAGGAAATAAAAGGAAATGCCATGAAGTGGGGGCGTGACTGTTAAGAGCAGAGGCGATTATTCCCTGTCAGCATTAACATGAAAATCTGCGCGCAGTAGTAGGGAATGGTTTCACAGACATGGTGCGCAGCGTGCAGAGGCTGAGGTGCCTCCCAGAGAGGAGAACGTCACTCAACATCGTCTGCTTATAGCGCCCTGACAGGGACGGAGCCCGAGAGTGAGACGGAGAGGAGACAGACGAGAGATAGATGGAGTGACAGAAAGAGAATTAATGAGATGTGGTTGAAGAGAGACGGATGTAGTCAGAGGGAGAATGAGAAAGAGTTTCTGAGCAGGAGGCTATAGGATGTATACATGGATGGAGTGCTGGGTTTAAGCCCGCCTGGCCTTCTTACTTTACTGCACATGGCACTTTGAGGCCACTGCCACTCAGACCGTGTCAGCTGACCTGATTCAACTCTGCATGTCACCAACTCCTGTCTCGTTTGAGATAGACTACAGGATGGAGTTAGAGTATTTTTAAACCTGGGCCCTATTTTGTCAAAATTAGCTTTTAGAATCGGTCCAGATGGCCTCCACCGTAGCTGCGATACGGCCGCAACTGCTGCAACATGTTCTGGGGCGATTGTTTGCTTGTTTTTGCCGCTGACAGGCTCAGATTGTTCCTCCAGGTGTCCGACAACATTACGGAAATGATCCCTACAAAGATCGTCCTGTTTTAAAAGAGTAAGATCCTTTTTTGAAGAAGGATCTCACAAGGAGAAGTCTCGCTCTGAAATCCTGTGGCTGGTGAGATGTTACCTGAACAGGACAGTGGAAACGTGAGTTAGAGTTGGAGAGAGATTTGTTGTGTTGATGGACAGATGCCTGTTGCCCCTCTCTCTCTCTCTCCTCGTTCTCTCTTCAATTTCTATGAGCTCTTTGTCTGTATACTCATCGAGTTCAATGACTCAAATTCTTGGTCAAAATCAGGTAAATATTCCGCAGTCCTCTACGGAAACAAATCCTCTCTCCAACTCTAACTCTGGTTTCCACCGTCCTGTTCAGGTAACATCTCACCACCTGCGAGATTTCAGAGCGAGACTTCAGAGCGAGACATCTCCTTGAGCGAGACTTCTGTTTCACGTTACACAAAAAGGATCTTACTCTATAAAAAGAGGACGATCTTTGTAGGGATCATTTCCGTAACGTTGTCAGACACCTGGAGTAACAAGCACTTTAAGTGGACGTACTTTGATCGGGCACGATTGCCACAGGGGATTATGTTACAGCCATTGCAGCAGTATCCAACTATGGTGGAGGATATCTACAGGACCAATTCCAAAAGTTTTTGTTCCCATGAGTCATTTCGACCCAAATCTGTAAAAAAAAGGGCCCAGGTTTAAAAACACCGAACTTCCCCTTTAAGTCCTCACTTTAAACATACTGTGAGGAGTCTTTCACTGGGTATGAAACAAGCTAAATGTACAGGACAGACTCAGTGCAGAGAAAGCATGTGCCATTTTGTTCAAAGGTGCTGCAGAAATCCAGATGAAACGCACGCTCCTCACAGTTGTGCCCAAACTTCCCTCTAAACAGAACTTAATGAAACTTTATGCTTGTGATTATTTTCTAATGATTGGGTAAATCGAGTTCATTGCAGCCTCTTCCCTCGGATGCATATTTCAGGCTTTTATCAGGCGCCGTGTTTGCCGGCGCACATAGTTATCATGCGCTCTGTGTCTTCCTGCAGAGGTGTGATGATAGGCCGGGGTAATGAGCCACGGTGAGAGCAAGGTGGAGCTCAGTCAGGCAGAGCTGAAACATGTCTGCCAAGTGGAACAGAAAGGCAAACGTTTGTCTGGCTGAGAGACTCGTCCGCACACCTCCACCCCGCTCTGACCTCCCTCTCTCTTCCTGTCTCTCTCAGTCTCACCTCTCTCACCCCGTCTCAGACGCTCCCTGACACTGCTGCTATTTCCACAACTTTGACCATCGCTCTCTGTCTCACTCTGTCACCTTCATCTTTCCTCCTTTACTGAGCTGTCTGCTTCTATAATGCTCTGCGTCTCAGCCTCTCCACTCTCCTAATGTCTTATTCCCTAAGTCGGTCTATTTTTGTCGCTCCCCCTCGTACGCTACGTTTCATGTCAAGGGTTTCTATGTATAATGTGACACATTTGTCTCAAAGTCATGATCACCTTTTCTTTTATTCGAATGCTTTTCTCTGTTTCCTCTTGACATTCGGTCTTCTCTGTCTGCAGCCGGTGCCCATCGACGACTCTTTCTGCGGCCTGGACATCAACCAGCCCCTTGGTGGGTCTCAGCTGGTGACCGGTCACACGCTCTACACCGAGACTCGGGACCGCATGACTTCTGTCACCTCCTACGTCTACAATGGCTACTGTGTGGCCTTTGTAGGCACAAAGAGCGGACGCCTAAAGAAGGTGAGTAACAAGTCCTTTTCCCATCAAGCGCTTTGTAAGCGATTCCTCATCTCTGTGAGACCTGAGGACTCCGCCGTCCAGCGGCCCGCGGGGCACGGACGTCGTGAAGTGGTCCTATTTCCATGCAGATGGATCATGGTCACAAGGAACTTATCTCCTTAATATTTAATGCCTGCTGTCAAAGCGTCTGAGAGGGCTAATGTGCGATGGCCGGCTCACTGTAGTGGTCATTACCAGTTCCTTGTTAAGTGAGCTCCAGTGTCGCAGTGTTGAATAACCTGCGCTGGCCCATTAATTTTAAAAGGCACCTTTCTGCCTGTGGCCCACTGAGAGGCAAACGAGAGAGCAGGCCTATACGCTAAAACCTCCTCGCCTCGGTGTGAGAATACAAACGCCACAGAGGGGTTAAGGGCTGCTGGCCGGTTAATAATGATATATTTGGCTCCCCAGCCACAGGGAGGACGGTATTAGATGAGATTTCTCACTGGCAGGATGGAACAGGGGAGAAAGTGGGTGCTTTGCTTTGGGTGATGAGGGGTGAGATTGTCGGGTTTTGCTACCTGCTTTTGTGCCATCTTCTAAACTATGGGGTTAAGCAGTTGAGGGTAAAATAATCAGATTAATTGATAATCAAAGTGACTGTATGTTGCAGCCCTGATGGCTGCATTGTGTTACAACAGTTTGTCTTACATACTGATGGTTTCTTCCAGACATTTGGACAGCTGGCTGCAGGATTTGTCAGTATTCACTTGGCTCCTCCTCGTGTGGGGCTTCCTGTTGGAGCGACAGCCGGAGTGTGTCACTGGGCCATAACTGGCTCTTGTAGTCGTCCCTCCCCCCGCGAACAGCTGCATGAGGCTCAGTGGCAGATATTGAAAAGGAAAGAGAGTTGCTAAAACCAGTCTGATACCTCTTCTGGCAAGCTCTTTGTTATTTCAAGGCTGGCAATGCAACACAAATGGCGTCTGCCTGGGTTATTTTGGTCTCCCTCTATTCATAATTAAATCAATACACCAATCAGGCTGTGGTAGAGAGAATATTCATTCCATGTAATCCCTTGTTTGAGCTGTTTAATAATTTAGCAACTTTCCCGACTTGGTTAAATTAGATGAGACAGAAAAGAGTGTTTTTTCCCTTCTGTGCTGCTGTTACTTGCATATTGTTTTTATCTCCCTGCTTCCTTCCACACTCTCGTCTGTAGCTGCCGCCCGCCTTCTACCCATGCAAAATAGCCTTGCGTGCTGCTGTGTACTTAGGCTTGCTCCTCAGAGAGGCATGACTGTAACCACAGTAACGCTAACACGGGGGAGGAAGGCACCGGGATATGAGAGGGCACCTACAGAATGGGTGCCATGCTCCAGTGACCAGTGCAGAAAAAATCCCTCAAACAAAGAAACTGATCCACATCGCATCAGAAGAGTTAGACCACTTGCAGTAGCAGAACACATTCACAAGCTTCATTGTAATGAGTATCATCTCATTTATTGTCACGCTATGTGGTTATCATCCTCCGCCTCTAGATGAGGAAGCGCAGCAGGTTTATTTTCTGATACAATTACTCTAAATTGATTGATAGTTGATTATCTCCACAAAAACACTCAAGCGCTTAACATCGTGTATTTTGAAGGTATGAGAGAAAGCAATCATCACTGTGAAGAGTAATGAAACATTGATTATTTCTCGTAGTGACGAGCGCAGAATCCAAACTGTGTATTAAAGTGCTGCTCCGCCATTGAAACTGGAGTTTGTTGGACTTTTTCTGAACCCCATTAGCCTGAAATCACGTAGTTAGGCGAGGAGCTTCCACTTCTGTGCAAACGTTTGCATGCAGGTACGTTATTGGACAACAGCCAGCCTCAATTTGCATGCAAGCTCAGGATCCATGTGTGCACGTCATGTGCATGATAGAGAGAATGACCACAATTAGCCTACACACTAGGCGAGCAGTCTGCACCAGCGTAGAAAAAGACGGCATTACTTTTTTAATAGGTGATGAATAATCAATTACGCTGCATGACAGTAGCGGTAGGAAGACGAGTACTTAAGGTGTGTTTGTGTGCTGCAGCGTGTCTGAAATATGCATGTGTTTACCCTCAGAGTGTTATCCTTTCACTCCCTCGGGTGTCACAGGTAGGGCAGGCGGATAGGGTGACCTGATGAGCCCCGGCTGCAGCTCCTCTGCAGACGCCTGATAAGCTCCCACAGAGTTGTGTGAGGCGCGTAGACGGGGATGCTGCAGGCTCCTTTCAATTCTGAGCGTGACGCAGCTATAGGGTGACGAGATGCTTTGCTGATGGTACACTTCTATACCTTTACTTGTATCATGCAGGCAGGAGAGACAGACAGACGGGGAAGAGGGACGGGTGTTGTGGCTTTGGATGCATGGTTAGGGCTTGTGAGTCATGATGAGAAAAATAAGAAAAAGGGTAGCAAGGAGAAGCAGAGATAGAAAGGGAGCGGAGGAAGGTACTGGGGGAGAGAGGAAGGGACCGTTGAAATGTGAATTTAGTGCCGCCAAAGAAACCAGGGCTGCACCGCTGCCTGTAATTGGATTGGCTCCCTTCCCAAAGAATTCCCCCCTCCCCTGCCCTCCGTCTCCCGCTTCCCCATTCTGTCCTGCTCCTCCTCCCCTCCCCCCCCCACCGCCCTCATGCTCTCTCCCTGCAGACCAGGCTGCTGTGTTCGCTGCCGTTTCCTGGGCTTTGCCGGAGCATGGCGAAGCAGGAGGGATAGTGTTTGGCGGACGCCGCTGCCTGTGGCCGGCATTTGCAGGGGGGGGGATTGATTGAGGATGAGGGGTTAAGAGGGTGGGGGAGTAAGCAGATGCCAAGGTGAAGAGAATGCAATATACAGTGGAAACAATAGCACTACAGCTGTGAGCCTCACACACTGTATAAGCACTAACATGCTGTGATTGTGTGTATAGGGTGTGAAGTGCTAAAATTTTACTGAGTGATGCTGGATCAAACAAACAAATCTATATTTTGAAGTGTTCTCACTAGTGCGAAACCTACGACTGTCACACAAGAGCAACGTGGTAAACGTTTAGCACAAGTGTTATGAGGCTCTCAGAAACTGGTGGTGGACTTCTGGGTGGCACCCATGGAGGCAGTGATTGATTGTGGAGGGCAACAGATGTTCACCTCAGCAGAAAGCTTCTAGGCAGCAATCAATACCCCGAGCCTTTTTCCAGTTACAGTGAAACCAGTTCCAATCAGGGCCAAACCTAGACCTGTAGTCCACCCTAAGCTAACATCAGAAGCTACTCCAGCTGGCTCGTACTGTGGTCCTGCCCATGAGTTAATGTCCTATTTAAATTCCAGACCTAGATTTACATTGATACTCACCAGGCTGTGTATTATACTCACCAGGCTCCATCATCGACGCTATCACCCTTATGTACCCAGAGACCAATAGACTGCTACAGGCCTCAGCGGGTCAAATTATAGAGATAGGCAATCTGCTATGCAGTGTATTCAGGATACACATTACCCAAGAATTGCATCATCTAAATTGGAATTGGCTGTGTGTGGTTCACTTTGTGCTTAAGCACAGACATGTCCCACATGGGGGCTGGGGTTGGTGGGAAGCAACGACGGCATTAAGGGAGAGGGGAGCTGTGGGGAGCACTTCCTTTGATATATAGATGGGGATGGAGGGCACGGCCGCACATGTAAAATTGGATGTTGAAAGACATCCCGGCAATAGTTGAACGCAAAGGTTAAAGCAAGCTCAGCAGAGGCACACTGAGGAATCCCCTGTTAATCAGAGTCAGAATGAACATCCTCCATCACGGTTCTCTCAGATAGAGAAGCCGGGGTTAAGAGCTGTTGAACCGAAGACCAAAGGGATGCATTCCCAGATGGAGTCGTCTCCTGCGTTCTACGTTCAATAACATTACCCAGGTCTATATAGGTTTCTTTCTGAAATCATAAGTCGTGAAGTTTTATGCCAATATTCCTCCAGTTCTTTGACCTGCACTGCAGCTTTGCTTCCTTTTTTCAACAACAAGTCATGTCGGTTTAGATCAGGGTTGAATGGAAATCAGGTCCTGATTAGTGGCGTGTTGTATCAGCAGTAAACCACGGATGAAAAGATGTCTTCCGGCTCTTGATGATGTGCTGCTTTCGGCCTAATTAATTCTTCTCGTTATGCCCTGATGAATAATCAGGAATTGGTTTGGATGATGCCCCTGGCAGCTGAAGGGCAACTTGAAAGGGTGGTTCAGGTGTTTAACTAGACGTGTCCTGTTGAACTGGTTAACGTAGCCGAGGGTGCGTGGCTGACTCACCTGGCTTCCCAGACTGGCCTGAATAGCAGCGAGGATCTGTGTGTTCTGCAGACACTGCTGGGGACTCACCAAGGGTAGCAGCTGATTGTAGGGCATAAAGTGTCAGAGACTTGAAAGGCTTGTAAATGCAGGCAGCTGCTCCGGTAGGGCCCTGCTGGACAAGTGGTCAAACCCCCTCCCCAACCTTATCATGCTGTGGCCAACCCCCAATGAGTCCTTGGATTCTTCACCTTCAAAGGGTATGATCTGAGAGCCTTGCCAGTCTGCTGCTTGCAACCCAGAGGCTGCTCACCTGCTTGATGTATTCCGGCCTAGCTTTGGTGCCACCTGGATTAGCCTGGCCTGGATGTTTACGAGGAAGCGAGCGTTAAGCAGAGCAGATTGAAACTCACGTTTCCAACCCTTGAGCTCTGTCATTGCTTTAGCTTACCTAGTTTTGCAACCCGGTAACAGATGAGGAATTTGGTGTATAGAGGAAGAAGAAAAAAGAGAAGGATGATGGCAACAATGAAATGGAACCCCTCCTGGTTAAGGTGTAAGCCTTAATCTGAGACTAGGACCCAGGAGCCCGGGTCCCTGCATCCCCTAAGCCCCCCAAATATATAATATTAGGATCTATTGTGGGGCACCAGAAGGTTGTGTGGTTCATCCAGTAATTCAAATATCGGTGGTTCCATCCCTGTGTCCTTTGGCAGGATGCTAAACCCCACGTTGCTCCAAAAGGATCTGCAATCAGACATTAAGTTGTGCATGAACAGATAAGAGTGGTATGTTGTGTAAAGCCCTTTGAGTTGTCAGAAGCACAAATAGGAGTTATTTTTGTGCAGTCCATTTGCTGTCCAAATGGGTTTGATATGAACATGAACCAAGTTTGCTGAATTTATTTAAGACTTTCAGTTCTTGTTAGTCGTTAGTGTTTCTTCGTGGGCTCGCAAATAAACAAACCCAAAAGCACAAAGAATTCATCATTTTAATGGCTTCATTAAACATCTCCATTGTCACTGCATGACTTGCATTAACCTTGAGCTGACATGAAGAGAAATACAATTACAAGTTAAAAGTGCTGTCACAATTGCCACCAGGTGAAGTTTATTTCCAGTCATTATACAATAAATTGTTATTTCTCTCTGAATGCCTTCCATAATAACTGTCGAATCACTTTGTTTCAGATTGAATGCTGTGGTCCAATTATTCCCACACAGAACAAATCATTGCGCGCTTTTGTTGAACTATCATCTTTGGTGTGTTTAAGATTTAATGAAAAACACAGAATTCAATCCAGCCGTTTATGAGGAAAGAAACTAACATTTCTAAATTCACAAAAACACAAATTACCATGTGGCACTGAGACGTAAGGAGCCTTTTAGCTGAAATGACAGCTGCCAAAGTAAGTGATGTGTCCATTACTTCCATATTCAAAGCTCGCTTGCTAGATTGCCGGCAATCTTTTAATCATTTTAAACTTAGCAATACAGCCTCAGTTTGCCCACCAGCTATTGCTGCGAGCCAAGCCTCGCCTGCAGAAAGTACTTCTGGTTAAATAACATTTTCCCTTCCAACACAACCTGCAGCACTTTCTCAGAGGGGCTGATTCAAATGTCCTAGAGTAAAACCAGCAGTATTTGGGGAAGTGCAAATAGAGATAAATTGTATAATCTGACATTATGTGGACCTCAGGGTCCACGCATGCTAGCTACAGGCTGTATAAAAAGTGGACGTAGCCACTTTGACTTCACCTGTTGGTCCCTAAAGCCGCTTTCCCACTGGTCAAAAACACACTAACACGCTGCTTTTCCGCTTGTGGGAGAGGTTTCCAACGGCATTCAGACCCGGGTCAAATGATTCTGCAGTAGACCCGGCATTGATGGGAACACAAAACCCGCGTCGACACGCTAATCTCCTACCTCTCTCCGGTGCAACGCTATGCTGCGTCGGTAACTTCTGCGACTCCTTGTCATCTCAGCTACAAATTCCATTCCAAACATCGTTCCAAATTTATTGCGCCAAGTTTGATAAATAGACTGAATGAGTAATAGATACAATAAAGTCCTAACCACCGTAACATCTTAACTGTTTACTAACCCTGTTTCTGGCGCATTTGTGACGTCAGACGTTGGCGCAGCAGAAAAGAGACCGAAAGGAGGATACTTCACTGGCAATGGGAAAAGGAGACAATCGGCATCTGTAGGCGGGTCTTCGCGGGTCTGAAAAACACGCGTCAACACGCTAAATTTAGGTGGGAAAGGGGTACAAGTCTCGATCCTAAATGGTGGCCATAGTAGTGATTTGTCAATCAAACGGTTACCATGACCTAAAGTACACCCTGATTTATTGACAATTATTTACAAAGTGAACATGATGCTACTTTGAAGAATATTTAAAACTGCTGAGCTCGTATGTAAAATGCTTAAAGAGGTAAAAATAATCAAGTGAGAAGAAAGGTTAATCCTAACCCTAACCCTAACCCTCCTATACAATCAGGTTTCTTTTTGCATCCAATGGAGTGGCTGATCTGTAGAAACAATTTTATGCAGCAGTAAATGTAATAAAGTGTCTTTTATTGGACATAATGGAGGCACTCTAAGCCTATAAGAGCTGCTTTGAGTTTATTTGAATGTGTATATATGGGTATTGGCAGTGGGGGTAGTCTTTGGAGGTGGTTGCCATAGGTAATTAATTACCATAACCATCTATAGTCTAGCTAATTACTGGCGTGTTCATTGGGGAATGGTAGGATGTCTGCGTGACCTTTCTAAACTTGGCCTCCACTTGACCCCCTCCTGCACAGTCCTTAACCCTGAGCCGGATAAAGAAGCGGCCGGCGGCAGCGCCTGGCTGTCATTCACTGCTGTCTTTAGAGTACAAGCTTCTCTATCTGCCAGACCAGGTCCAGACTTCTCTAAACACTCCAGTATTAAAGGGCTGAGGAAAGGCTGCGAGCCCCTGCTGTTCCATTCATTCGAGCCTTATATCTGCTTTTTACTCTGATTCACTCGCTCTCTATGTCTCTGTCTCTTATCCCCTCTTTCCTCTCATAGCACTGAGAGTAGCCTGGTCAATCAACACGGCTGTCCCCTTATTCTCTCTCTCTTCCCTTCTTCTCCCCCGTCATTCCTTTCTTTCTTTCTTCCTGTCCTTTTCTTTTTCCCAGTCCTCACTCTCACTCCGAGTCTTTTACTCCTCCTCTTCCCTGCTCAGACTATTACAGTGACACAGCCTACCCTGCAGTGATCTCATTAATCACATTCAAACAGCTCTCTGTTGCTTTCTCGGCTTCTCTCCGTCTCCCTCTCCATTCTCTCACTCTAATTGCTTGCTCTTTTCTCTGCCAGTGTCTCGAAGGAAGCGTTTTTCATTATCTAACAACAAGAGACAAATACTCCTACAGTGCATACATTTTTACTACAGATGGTTTTTATACATATAGGCTTAATTTAGCTGCAAGATATGCTGTTGTATGCATCCATGCCAATGTAGCCTGATCCCCAAAGACTGTAAGACAGAGCTACATATGTCCATGACTGTTGTGCACCGCTTTTTCATTAATTTATCACCATGTAGCTGTTTTTTTCTGAGCAGACAACTTGATTTTAATTATCAGATTTGTTATTGGCAGCGGCTTCTCTTTTTGTAGAAGATAAATTACCCTGTTGAATGTGTCCTATAATTGGACTTTATGAGTGAGATTAACGAACCCATTGTTGATTAGAGGAACTTTTCACCAGAGCTGATGTTTTTTAGCAAATTATTTCATGGTAAGGCTACAAATTAAGGTGACGGCAGTTTTATTTCTATCGCCCATGAACATTTCCTTATGTTTGGAAGCACTTTGGGCCTTAAAGGAAAAAAAAAAAACATCGATCTTGGCTCTGCCTTTCACTGCTTCTTACAGGCAGAGCCTGGGAGTCATTCTATGCCTGTGGTGGCGGATTGTGTGGTTTTTACCGATGTTGGGAGCAGTTGTGTCATTAGGATTGGGAAGCCACATCAAACAGCACTGACTACCCAGATCCATGTCTTCCTGGTTAGGCTGACGGATTACAGAGTGAAAATAAGCCAGAAAAGGAAAAGGCAGCTCGACAGCTGGGCTTGACTGAGTACACAAACTGTTGTAGATTTATATGTAACGGTTAATGGTCTTTATTAACTATTAAACATACATATGGATGGATGGATATGTTTGTGCACATGCACGTTCTAAGCAGCAATACTATACATACATTGTCAGCAAAGGAAAGAGGATTCATTTAAAGAATCTAGATAAATCCTACGTGTGTCCAGTTCATGGCGGTAACGGCGGTGACGGCTCATTTGGCAGAAGAAAATTACCAGCTCAATCAATGGCTAATGTAGCTAGCATCGGCGTGCTAGTCGTTAGCCTGGGAAACTAGTGACCAGCCTTGTCAATAGCCGATCCAGTGGGTTGCTAGCTTTGGCGTGCTAGTCACCAGCCTCGGAAGCTAATGAGCAGCCTAGCCTGTAGCCGATCCAGTGGGCTGCTATGTTAGACGCATGACTTGCCGCCCTGGTCAAACGAATAGGCAGCTTCTCATTTACCAACGCTGGCTTATCATTGGCCAGATCAGTAGTTGGCTTCGGCAAGGATATAACCTCCCTCGGTCTCTCAACAGTCTTAATTTTGTCCTTTTCCCTGCACCATATTCTTATAATATTTCCAACCCACACATCCTGGTGACTGAATGTTTGTGTAATAAGAAATATATGTCCAAGGGAGCTGTGTTAGGAGGTGACATTCGTGAACGATCTGATTATTTTGAACGGCTCTTTGGTGTGAACGACGGGAACAGAGTCGTAGGTGAGAGACGTTCTTTTTATATTTGTGCCCAAATTTCACTGCCCGTCCTAGATCCACTTACCACAGGCAGCTTTTTTCAACTGCAACTCCGCTATACGAGGTCACGTGCAGCGGAATCATGTCACCACAACATAGTGCCGACGGCGAACAACATTGTAACCCTGCCGCCAAGTTTGTAGTTTTTTTGTTGATATCTCTGTAGTCATGCAGAGTATCATAAATCGTTGGCAAATCAGTGACGTGGATGAATTGTTCCTACATTATTCTGCTGCTTTCTTTTAAATTATAAAAGCGTGGCACTTTAAATATGCGTGTTGACACAGAAGAATATAGTACAGGCACGTTTGCAAGTCCTACCGAGACTCTCTGACCTCGGATCTCTGAGTTCTTTCGAATGGCTCTCGGAAAGGAACGGAGCCATAAGATCCGACTCCCATAAAAGAGCCACAGTTCCCAACACTACCTCACAACTTATCAATATTCCTGTTTAGTTTGGAGCAAATGTAGGCACCACAGGGGGAGCATTTGAAATTCATAGAAATTCTTATCAGTAGTTGTGTCGCTGTTATTGATCTGTTACTGTGGAAACAGAAGAGTTCAGACATAGGCCTTGTTATTTTTTTCTCGCCTGAGGTAAAACTCTCATTGCTTCAACGACTTCTAACAGTTCTACCAATCATAAAGAAAATTCCTCTCGCTGTCAAATGAACTTTAAGTACTCAGCGCTTGACTTTTGTCCTCTGAGTTGCCAGCTGGCATGCAATATGAGTTTTTTCTCTTCTTCAATTTCCCCGCTGACCTTGCTGAAGTACACAGAGAGAGAGAAGGGACAGACAGAGAGCGAGTAAACATCTTTAGGACAGAAAAAAAAGCCCAGAAATAGATTAGCGAGCAACGTCTGTCAAAGTGGATGGCTGGCTCTGTGCCAAGCTTTATTGATTTGCTTTACAAAGCACTTGAATGGGCCAGATAACTGTGATTAGCCAATTCATTACTGCTGGCTCGTAGAGTGCTCCAAAATTAGATAAAAGGGGGAATAGGAAGGACAGAGGGGCGATGAGAGAGAGCAAACTATTACTTTGTAAACTTGCAGAGAAACTCTGGGCCCAAAGCAGAAGGAATCTTTTTGAAGTTCTTGATGAATTTCCCTACTTTACATGCATCGTAATGATCGTCCTCATTAGAAGCAGTTACGGAAATGAAAAAAGAAAAGCACGCATTGTTTATGTGTTTGATTTCATGCATAATGATTCTAGATTACTCAGGCAACCAAAACAGCGTTTCTCTCATCTTCTTTGCAAATGTGTGCTTCCATTTCAAGAGCTTTTTCAAGTAGTGCTGCGCCATTAGATCTCCGAAATGAGAATTGTTTTGGCTTTGATGATATACTAAACTGTTGTCTGTGCAAAGGCAAACTGAGTGTGACAGCGACTAATGTTTCCGTCTGATAGTGAGACAGCTTTACTGCTCCTCTGTCTCCTACTTCATAGGAGACAGCAGCAGTTATCAGGCCCCTTAGAGTTGAGCCTGCCTGCCTGACAGCGTTGTTTAATGTATTTATATGATCACGCACTGTTTACAGGAAGTTTTTATGGCATCATTTCTTTGATATATGCGTTTTGACATCGCACAGTCATCTGGTTATTATTTATTATGAATGTTATGACAATAATGATTAGGAATTGTAGCAGTACGCCATGTTCCTTCTTGTTGCGGCATTAGATACCCCATTACCTTTGAGTTACTCCTGTTTACCTCTAAAACCTGTATGTTGAATGTCTGACAGTGACGGCCTTTATCGCTCTCCCTGATTTTCCTCTTGCTCCAATTTCCTTTCTACTTCTGTTCTGCACACGCTCTATCTCCTTATTTCTCTCTCCATCTCTCGCCCTCTTACCGCAGGGCTGTCGACTCCAACTCCAGCTAGCCATCAGCCTAATGAACAGTGATACAGTGCTAATAGCATGTGATAATATTTCAAGCCAGTGGTAATCTCCGCTCACTCAGCCCTTACCTGCTCGTCACTTCTGCGCCTTTACACACATGCGTACACACACACACACAAACATCGGGCGTCTCTTTCTCTTGACAGCTGCGTGTCAGGTCTTGGCCTCATGCTGTCATGAAACGGAGCTGTCAGACTAGACTCCCTCTTAATAGTCCAGCCGTCCAGCGGAGACGGCTACAGTCTTAATGGGATTGGACAGTTCCTTCTGCATAGCTTGTAACACAGTGTACAGTTGGTTTTACTGAATGGCAAGAGCATCCACTAAAAGCTCACAGCCGTGTTTGTTTTAAGAGCTTACAGCTGGTTTTTAATGACATTTATAGTCACATAGCTCCACTAATGATTATTAGCCTTTCATCAATCACTTTATATTAGATTTTTCCAGATATCAATACCAGTAGGCCTATTAGAAATTCCTCTAATACTTCCTAAATTGTGGTATTGGGTACAGACGAGTATGCCAGTCAATGCACATCGCCGATACCAAAATCTATTGAAGCCCTTAAAAACAAAACTTGTTTCTTTTCTCCAAAACAGTTACACCTACAGCTTTACTATATTTATTGTCTGCCGCCAGCAACAGCAGTTTTACAGCTGTAAAATAAGAACATTGCACTGCTAGCCTTAATGATCGACTGTTAAAGCTAGCATGAAGTCAGTGTTGACTGTTTTTTAAGATTGAAAGTAAATATAATGAAAACAGGTGGAAACAAATGAAGCAGTTTTATGTTGAAAATCAGGGTTTCTCCTACACTCTTCAACATACACAGAAAGCTGTGTCCCGGCCGCGTGCTAACGTAAGTTAGCACCAAACAATTTCAACCAATCAATCTGCAACATTTAGCCGCAGAGCACCAAGAACGCTCGGTCAGTTAGCTAGCTACTGCGCTGTGGAGAACGTCTGTCTACGCCCACTTCTCAACGATCAAATCAAATCCCTCTAATGATATGTCCCGGCTGCACGTCCTGTTTCACTCGGAAATACGTCACGATACGGAAGCTAGATACTCTCGAAATGCCGTTTCAGCTCGACTTTAAACAACCGAGGAGTACACTTATAAATGTAAACGTTTTTGTTTTCAGCTCAATCGAATAGTTAGTGTTACACATAGGCTATTAAAAAACGAAAGGGCCCTTGAAACAAATAATCTTTAAATTAATAGGCTTACGTGACGTTAGTTATGCTAGCTAGTTAGCCCGCCAGCTACCTGTTGCTAGGCGACAAGAGCGACGTTTGGTGACGTAAGGGTAAGGGCGGGAACAGCTGGTGACGCAAACAAGAAGTCCTCCAGACCGTCTCATTTCAGTTTGGCTTTAGTGCTACGCAGGCTATGAAGGGCGCATCCTCCGTAGACCGCCTCCTTCAAAGGCTGCAGTCATAGTTTACATTAGCCTAGCTTGTTTCGAGGTGTTAGGATTCCTTCATCGTACTTGAGGCAACACAACAATGTTAGCAATCATATCACACTCTCCTAAGCATTCCCTGAATATCAATACACGTAAGGTTGTAGCTCACTCTCAGTATGCTCCTTCCAGAGAACAGGCCACTCTATGACCCCGAGTGCATCAACATAAAGCACTATGTCACAGCCATATAATGCCATCGCACACCCCACACTTACTGGTGAGATTGAAATAGTGACAGATAGAGGAAGACAGAGTGTAAGAGGGCACAGATATTATCTGAATAAAGGGGGAAAATATAGTCCATGTAGAATATGTGATGTGTCAGATCGTGTGGGTGGATAGATTGCTTGACAGATTCTGTGAAATAGGGAAGAGGAGAAATGCCAAGTCGCAACTCAGACAGGGAAAATAGCAGGGGCATGTTAGACAGTTTGAAAAGCACCTGCATCACCAGAAAGTCCATGCCAGGACACCGAGAGGGCATTAACAGGGTCATGATATCAAAGAAAAGAGTGGGAGCCGGGGGCCTCTTTCAGCCACAGGTCAGCTCAGACGCCGCTGTTACTCATTAAACACTAATGGTTAGCGGTTGGGAAAACATTATCTGGGCCCCTGGTAACACGAGCAAAGGTAAGGGTCAGGGCTAAAGGCAGAGCTGAGGCATCCTCATGCTCGGTGACTTGGGCGCACTGTGTCGGATTGGATTAGCAGTCGCGGCAGAGAGGCGATGATTTGATGGAATCACAGCACAGCGGCAAACCATCAACATTCCTCCTCTTCACTCGGCTTAAAGGGGGCAGTTAAACATTTCTGTGGGGAATAACGTGTTAGCGTCAGTCATAGTTAAGTGTTTTGGTGTATTTGGCAGCCACAGTTTGGTGCCTCTGGAAGCAGCTGTTGGCTCAGTGGGGTGTAACGACAGGGGAGGCGGGTCTAGTGTTTGTGTGCATGTGTTTGGCCTATATTAGCTGACTGTGGTAATGAATTAGCAGATAAACAGACAAAGTGGTTTTATGTTGGGCCTGCGTTGGTTAAATGTGGTGGTTAGAGGGCAAAGATCTTGTCTACATCATTTGCATGTTTCTTCCCTGAGGTATCGTACCGTTAGTGATGATGTGTGTGAACACAATTTATGCAGCTGAAGGTTCATGAACTGTTTGTTTGATCAACTCCCAGCTTGTCAAATATGACAGCTTGGTCTTTGGCCCTGAGATTCAAAATTTAAAGATAACACTATATCACTTACTGTAGCCTGTTGCTTTAAGGATTTTGTTTTTTTAAGGCTATTTTTTGGCTTTTGCTTATATTGGATAGGATAGCTAAAGAGAGACAGGAAACGTCGGGAGGAGAGAGTGGGGGATGGCATGCACCAAATGATCGGCAGCCCGGGAGTCGAACCTGCGATCAGAGCGTCGAGGACTTGAGCCTCTGTAAAGGGGAGCCTGCGCTACCGAGCTAAACCAGCGCCCTTATGAATAAAGAAGGTCCATTTAGACTATCAAAATAAAACAAGCTAGCAATAATGAATAAGCATCATTTTCAGATTGGCAGGTTTGAGACGTCACAAACCTAAGTAGCCAATCCCGATAACGGACGGTTATGTGTAACCGTGAGCCAGCTGTAACTGTCATCGCAATTTTTGCAAACTCACTACTGACTACTAATGTTAACATTACTACTACTAATAGCTAGCTAAGCTAAGTTTAACAAGTTGCCACTAAACGATGGCAGAGATGTGTTTGGTTTTTGGCTGTAATTTTATGAAAGGAGAAACGTAGTGGGCGGGGACTATGCAGTGTCGGGAATTTTAATGAAGAAGAAGGAGGAGACGCTTTTTACAAGGTAATTAAACGTATTTTGCTGAAAGAAACAAATCAGACACAATTTATTATGATCTTAAAACATGACTGCAGCTGGTCTTTAGAAGAACGAAACAGAATGCCGATCTCGTGGCTGTGCGACCCATCCATCACCTTCGACCAGAACCTCAACCGGACTTTGTCTGCCGACTGCAACGCCACAACCGAACAAGAAGCTCGAGCACAGCCTCCAGAAATGACGCAAAAAGGGTTCTGACAGCGTCATTTTGACGAGTTGTGCCGCTGACCAAGCGGCTCGTTTTACGATGACTTGGGAGTTAGCGCGGGTCGGTTTGATCTCGTGTACACGTGGCCCTCGTATCCTTTGGCGTCTTTCACATCTAAATTTGACTCACTTATTTGTATGAGGGAGGTGTGCGAGAAGTCCCTTGATCATACATTCAGAAGACACTACGTGTTTCACTCTATTTCAAGAGTGTTTCATCACACACAAATGCATGCACACACACGCACATACACACCGGGGAGGAGGGAGGGGAAGGGGAAGGGGGGGCTTTTGGCTTCCAACTGATTAGGAAACGAGAAACACTTGTGTCATGAGTTTTCACGCTAATAAGCCTGGATTGTTGCGGTTGGGGTGAACGTTTGGGTGCAGGTATGCTGTGTTTAGGCTGCGAGCTGGATTAGAGAGCGGGGTGGGTGGGGAGGGGGCTGCTTGGATGGGAAGGTGTGTTGGATCAGATGACTCTGTCGGCTCCCCGGGATCCTCGGCTGAAAGGGGAGAGGACGGTGTTTGGGTTACACCACGCTGGGAGTGCTGTCCTCTTTAAATAAGACACACTTGAACAAAGTGCAGCTGATCAGATTAGTGTGGCTGATCAGGTTTCTCAGCAGGTCGTTGGCTCCCACTGTCTGAACATCTTGACGAGGAAATGCTGTCGGTGTTAAACACGCTGCGGAGACACACACAGTTGATGATAGAGGATGCATTCTGCTGAACTCATTGTGATCGGTGCAGCCGAGGCTTTTGACACTCCAAACATCTGTCCCTTTGTTCAACAGCTCGGCTGTTTTTGCATCTGCAGACTTTCTCAAGGGCGAAGTCGTTTCTTTGTGGCAGTAAAGAGAGAAATCCTACAACAAAATGGACCTATGGGACTCGGTCTGATACAATAGTAGCAGGATGTATTGTACAAATCGAGCTGCGCTCGGTACTATTGTTAAGTTTGCTATTGTGTGACGAGAAGGAAATTGTTTCTGTTCTTGGGCCCTGATGAATCCACCCCTCAAAGAGCAGAGATCATTGAAACAACATCAGAGGAGGAGAAAAACAAGAATATCATCACAAACGCAGCGCCTTGGTTTGGTCTCCATTTCTTTTCTCTTCCGCTCTGCTGTCTAGGACTGTTCTCTTTATCTTTTCTTCTCTCGTCTTGCATATCCACTCTCCGGCATCTTTGCCCCTTGTTGTTTTTCTCAAATGCCCATTCCCCCATGCTCCCGTCTCTACCCTCCTCTCTCTCGCTGCCTTTTTCTCATTCTCCAAGGCTTCTCACCCGTGATCCATCCAGGCCAAGCCGCAATCCCTTATAAGGCGGGTGGAAGCCCCCATCTGGCCTCTTATTTCCATATCAGATCTGCAGTAACAGACAGGGTTTATTCAGGATCAGGCTGGAATGTGAGGCTGCCTCTCCATCGGCTGTGCCACAAACCTTACAATGCTCTCTGCTCCTGGGCTCAAGCATTGGCACGACTCCTTCCTTCCCTCCTTCGGCTCTACTTGTAGCTCCTCTCACCTCTATTTCCCCTCATTTCTCCTTCACTCATCCTCTCATCTTTTGACTTTATCCACCCTCCTCTCCTTCAATTCCCTTCCTCCTTCCTCATTTTTCTCAGCTGCCACCCTCTCATCCGTCCCTGTCCCCTGTTTCTAACCGCACTTCTCTCGTCTTTTTGGCAGCACACATTCATGTTTGGGGACAGGGACGCGGCATGCTCAGAGGGTTGCTCATGCTCAGTTCATAGCTTGTATGGCGATGCAGCCGCAGACAGCCAAACAAAAGACTAAGCCACATCTTAGAGCGAGACAAAAAAGAGCAACGCAGCAAAGCCACACAGTACAACTCCACAACAAACACTCTTAAAACCGGCTCAAAGGACATCTGCAGTTTGGGCTGACGTTATATATCTAAAAGCTCTCTTTCCCTCCGTCATCAGTACATCTCTTCGTCTTTCAGTCTCTTCCTTCTGCACTCACAGAGCCTGTTCCTCATTACATTTTGATGTTTCTACAGGCTTTTTCCCTCCCTGCCGAGCTTTAATATGTAAAGTGTCGACTTTCCTGTGTGTGTGTGTGTGTGTGTGTGTGTGCGTGTGCGTGTGTGTGTGTGGTTTGGTTTGTTGTCGTAGAGAATCTGTTTCAGATTAAGCCCGCGCTCGCTGAGCTTCCCCTTCGCTGCCACATTCGGGCCTTGCTTGGCAGTGGAACCTTTGCAGCGAGTCTCATCCAGGCCGTAATTGTTTTAAAAAAGCTGGCAGACCTGCGTTTCTTTTTGGCTCCGGTTTGTTTTGTCGTTCGATCCTTCGCTCTCTCTCTCTCTCTCTCTCTCTGCTCTCTCTTCCATTCCGCCACGCTCGCTCCCTTTGTTCCTCCTTTCTCTCCCAGGGTCTGACACAAATGGAGGGATGAAGGGATGAGAGGGGATCTCATATAGCCTATAATGCTGATCTCCTCTGGGGCCTGTATAGCTCATTAACCTACGTTAGTCTCCGCATGCCTCCATTAAAGAGGGACACCTGGCTCCCGAGGGCCCGACAGGGAAATGACAAGTCCAGTTTCCTTTCCCTTCATCAGCATCCTGCATGCACATACGGGAAGGACTCATTACACTTAATATCTGCACATGCAACACCGCCCCGCCTTTGTAGCTACTCTTCCGCTACTTCCTTTATTGTGCCGGTTATTGATGCTGATGTGTTGATTTCTCCGCCGTGTCAGCTGTGCTGTAATGTGACATGTATACTACACATTGAAATAATGACGTCCGCATTATGTACTAGTGGCTTTCCATGAATAACAAGTAGCCCGGCTTCTTGCTTTAAAGGAAATCAAGGGAGAGAGGAGCTGGATGTAAACGGCAGAACGCTCTCACACACACACACACAGCTCTGCTCAGCTGGAAACACACTGTATAAGCTTCTGGTACAGTGGCAAGTCTCAGATTAGCCAAAGTCCCTTTCAGAGCCAGGGCAGCATCAGCTTCATTCGAGGGTTACGCATTGAAATGTATACTGTGAGTAATTGCCAGTGAAAAGCCTAAATCTTATTTGGGCGATGCATCCCAAATCTGTGTTCTGGTCCCCCCCCCGGCCGGCTCTGGTTAATCTGCTCGGTGGGGACTTAGCCGGTCTAATGTTTCCTCCCGTCCACTGTGCAACACAAAGCTATGCGGAGATAAGCAGAATCCGCATGCACCGTGCCACCTGGCCGCTAAGCAAATAAATGCTATCAAATGCTTTTGTGATATTGGGAGATGAAAAGATATGCAGATGGGAAGTCTTTGTTCCGTTTCCACTGACTTCCTGTTCTGTTTTTTGTTTCTCTCACTTTCCTCGCTCCCCGTCTGTCCTCCTCTCTCTGAGCGTGTAGATCTTTCGACCATGCATTTCTGCCGCTAAAGCGAGTAAGTTGAACTGCATCACTTTAATGTCAGACTCCATGTTTTCCACTACAGTGACCTCTTTGTCTTCCGCCGCCTGCAGTTTCTCTATCCTCTGCTCTCCCCTTTCTCTTTACTCTCCACTACTCCCTCTCACCCAGAGATGTGTGTGTATGCGAGTGTGTCTGGCAGACAAGACGATGTTAGGGGAGTTACAGCGACCTGGAGCAGTCTGGAGATTCTCTTTTTACCATTTTCTCATTTTTCTTCCTCACTCACTGTATTTCTCTTCCACTGCGTCTGGCTGCCTCTCTGTCCTCGGTCCGTCTCCACTGCTGAGAAATATTAGCATATCATAGCCGTAAGGGTCCTCAAACTTCACAATTAATAGGTTTTTAATGGTTCCCCGGGCCTCACCATTATGTGGCCGGCCCTCTTAGCCTAATCCAGCGGGGACCATATGGGCAGCAGCCCGGCTCCATACACTGGACCCAGAGGTGTATTGAAACCAGTGGGGAAGCAGAGCCAGAGTGTATTTAAATCCAGAGGAGCTCGGGGCTTTATTTAAAAAGCAGAGAAAGTTTATTTGTTTGAGGCCCCTCAGAGATCGGAGCGAGTGCAGGAGGGCTCTGCTTCTTCTACAAAAGCGGGATTAATGGTCCACTTGGGTTCAAGGTGTGAAAGTGTGTGTGTGCGTAGTTGAGTTTCACCGTCTTTCTCTTAGACAAAGGTTTTGCTGTGACTTACAGTTCCAGCCGAGGTGTTGGAGAACACACCGAGGAGACCACCAACGAGGCCGACCGTCTGCTCCACGTGACCCGATGGTATAGATGTAAAAATCAGCCGAGTAGAATAAACACGGCACTTGACATTCTGACAGAGTAGGCATATTTACACCCACGAGGATTTACTGCTACATACTGTGTTTGTTTTCAAGGCTCAGCTTGGCTTGAAAGGGAAGGTGTCTGTGTTGTAGGTTTATGAGCTGCTGTCTCTTTGGAATACATGGTTGATTTCAGATGTAGATACTTTACTAACACTGTCCTATTTCCCAATTTAGTTTGTACCTTTCAACCATGATCATCTTTAACCTCAAACAGATATTAAATCACTTGGTCACTTGGTGTTTTTATGTCTTTAAATGACACTGATTTATTGTGGGCAGCTGTGGCTCAGTGGCAGAGTCGGTCGTCTCTCCACCAGAAGGTTGGGGGATCCATCCTTGACTGCTACAGTCACATGTCGAAGGGTCCTTGGGCAAGACGCTGAACCCCGAATTGCTCCTGAAGGCATCGCCTTTGGTGTATGAATGGGCATAGAATCATTTTTGGAGACTGGCACTTAGGCTTTTGACATCAGTGTATGAATGGGTGAATGAAACATGTAGTGTAAACGTGCTTTGAGTGGTTGGAAGACTAGAAAAGCTCTGTATAAGTACAGTTCATTTACCATTTATTTTAAAGGCAGGCTTCTGCAAACACAAAGATAACTTGCCCCACTGTTATGGGCCTGCTTTTGTGTTTTTAATGCCTGTTGTAAACAGTTTGATGGTATAATAAATTCACCAGAGATATTTCATACAATGTCTGCAATCGATTAATGACAAAACTTCTAACACCTTCAGACTTTGTCCTTGTTCACTCTTCAGGAAACTCACAGTGATCCAATTTGGAAATCCAATCCTTCCAGATGGACTTGAGAATAAATTACTAAAGGTCAAACGAACTGGCCAAGCAGCTAACAAGCCAGCAGAGCACGGTCAACACCTGAGTGGAAAGCAGCCAGAAAAGCTCTTTACTCATTACACTTCCTGTCAATGGAAAGAAGATTAAAAACGACTAAAGACTGTGTCTCCTCTGCCGCGCACTCTTTCCTCAACATGATCCACTTAGGCTTTTAATGTAATGCATGTTATATTGAGGGGTTGCGGTGTTGCAGTATATATGCCGCTTTCTCTCTCGTCCTGTGTGTTTGAATGCCAGGCAGCACGATAAGTGCTGACGCAGGCTTTCTGCATCCCGGTCCAGGTAATGGCCTGTAGCGGTACTGCAGCCTGAGGCCTGCCAGAGGAGGAATGACATTTACTGCCACCTTAACTAGCTCATTAGCCTGCTTCACAATCCTTCTCTCTATTCACTCCACAGAGGGTAATGAGAATAGCACCATTTTACACTGTTTTTATTCTGCTCATGCTTTTCAAGGCTATCAAGATGGAACTCTCTGTTTTGGAAAATGGCTTCTTCTTCTTCTCCTGCTCTCTACGCTGCTTTAGCACAAGTGCTCTGTCTTTGAAGTAACAATCGAGCAGAGTGTTGAATCTTCGTATGGCTACGATTCATTGCACTCTGGGTGAGATATCACCGCTACATGCTCACCTAGAGTGAGCTCATCTTTTAATCAGGCCTGATCCAGGAGACTGATTGGCCCTATTGTTCAGTGTACAGCCTGTTGAAATCTGCCTTTCATGCCTTCTAAATAGACAAACTCGCATTAGTGTTCACACACACACCTGCGTACACACACCTGTGCGCACTGTTGCACAAACTCACATCTTCATTATGCCACTTCTTCGGTTGATTGGAGGGTTGTTGTGTGATGCTGATGTGGGACAGACTCAACATAATACTTCCTCTCCTTCGGCTGCCTGACATTTCTCTCTTCTTCATTAGGGACGGAGGGATTGGAGAAGAGAGGCGCAGAAGTAACGACGGCAAAATGAAATGCAAATAGCAAAGATATAATTAAAACATCACTATCTGAGGCCTGCTTTACTGTGGTGGCTGCATTCAGCTCTCTGCTGCTGCTGACTGACACGAGCACCAGCGAGAAGAGATGTGTTTGTTTAGAGGGCGTGTGAGCACAGTTTGTCCAGTCAGGCTAGTGTAAGGCCCCAGGCCCGGGCACATCCCACAGCCTTTGTTCTGACAATGTTTTCTTATTGATAAGGCGTGTAAGTGCGCACAGACAAAAAGAATGCGTTGAGGGATGAGGACTCCAAAAACAGCTCACTACAGTGCGTCGTCAAGTGACACAAAAAGCCTGCTAAGAATCTTTGGCCATGTGTGGATGGTATTGTTTGCCCTCAAAGTCTACAATTCCAGTTATCACTAGCGAAGACCCAGCATTGGCTTGTATTCTGTCAGCTGAATCTTTGCACTTTTATTTCTGTAGCTGCGTCGCTGTACACAGCAAGACATGGAAGGACTAGGCTGGCAGGCTTTGAACTTTCCAAACTTAAAATGACCCTTAAGTGTTCATCATTTGCAGAGTTTTCCAACCAGGAGCCAAGTTACGAACAGGACATTAGGAGGGACTGTGAGCAAGCTGCTGCTAGCTTGTAATGTAGGTGGCTAGCTTGTTTTAAGGTCATGATTCCTTTAGTGTTCACTGTCAACAAGCTTTTAAATGAGAGCTGAATTATCATAGAGGTCGTTAAAACACACATACCTGTTGGTTACGCCCGCTAAAAACTGTACGAAGGAGAAAAAACACTAAATAAAGCTGCGAGGGGCCGCGAGCAAGCTGCTGCTAGCTTGTAATGTAGGTGGCTAGCTTGTTATAAGGTCAGGATTCCTTTGGTGTTCACGGTCAACAAGCTTTTAAATGGGAGCTGGATTATCATAGAGGTTGTTATAAAACACACTGACCTAATGATTACAACTGGTAAAAGAGAAGAAAACACTATGAGGCAGTTTCACAGGACATTAGGAGTGACTACAAGCCAAGCTGCTGCTAGCTTGCGATGTAGGACGCTAGCTTGTTTTAAGCTTAGGATTTCTTTGTTGTTCATGGTCAACAAGCTTTCAAACGGGAGCTGAATTATCACAGGGGACTCCCTCTCTCCCTACAAAAACAGACCTGGTAATTAAAACCGATAAAAACACTGAATAAAGCTGTTTTGCTTCTCTGAAACCCCTCACCAGAGCTTGGTTAGCTGCTGTAGCTAACTTTAGCCCACTAGCTAGCTGAAAATCCTTCCTCCGGTTAAACAATAAAGTTAAAAACAACAGTGACGTGACGTGAAACCCTTACATAGTACTCGACTGAAAATCTCACATTGGTTGTCTGGCAGCTGCCGTGCTTCTTACAGGTGAAACTTGAGAATCTTGTGGGCTGATAGGAATTTAGTGTATGACTGAAAAGTAGAGCAAGCTTTGTTTTTTACAGTCAAATTTGATTCAACTGCCAAAGCAGAGTCAGGTACAGCCCGAGTGTTGTTTTCCCTCTTACACTTGACAGTCTTGCGTCTGCTTGGTACAGTCAGTTATTTAGTGGCTCTTGTGTTGGTCAGCTTCCCCTGCCTGACTAAAAAACTGCCTAAGGCCTGTTTCTTACAGTCTGATCCCCCTTTGTCTTCCTCACACTAATTGACTGTGTGTGAGTTTGTGCGTGCTTGTGTGTGTGTGTGTGTGTTGCCTCATCACAACCACCATATCCTGTGTTTACAGCGCTAATGTAGCGGGTTAGACGGTAGACTGTCTGTGACTCATAATGAGTTATTGTACTGCTGCTGGAAGAGCCATTTGGAGGCATGACCGCGGGGCAAAGCGCGGAGGCCTCTGCGTGTCTGCACTTTTAACAGGTATCAGACGGCATTACAGGTTCCCACAAGAAACGGATTAGACAGCACATACTCAGCTCCTCAAAGTAAACACGCCTTCCCCTTCCCTCTGTGTCAACATCAGTCCGGCGTGCTCGGGTTCTGACTTTGTGGAGGATCACTGGGAATATGAAACACTCTAGATGGCTGTGGTTTTCAAATCTCTGCTGTCAGTTTAGTTTAAGAGGTATTTCAGTCAGTTACCTTCCTTTGACCCGGCTGTGCGGTACAAAGAAATGAATCAGTGTTGGCTCTCCACTTCTTAATATTTACTCTAAGAAAGTAATGAACCGACACTAAAACGCTGCTCAGGGAGCTGAATGAAGATGTTTCGACCTCTCTTTTACTTCTGGCATGGGAATTTGTTTATACAGAGCTGGTTTTAGTGCCAAATGCGTTGCCCATTTGCCAGCACCTCACACTTTTCTCCATTCTCTGCAAAAAGAGGCAGTGTCCTCACCGTGCACAGGCCTACATGCCAGCTGTGACCCATAATGGAGATCTCCCCTTAGCAATATGCAATGAATTCTGCTTTAGCCAGTCTGGATCAACGCTGGTCTGAGGAGTTGTAAAGTCCTTTTTCTAAGCTTTCAAGGCAAAATAGAAACACAATAACTGAACACTGTGTCTACTTTTCACACAGTCTTAGCTCATGGCCTCCCCATTATTAAAACAACTGCTTATTTCAGACAGCTTAAGTAAACCGTCTTTTTTTTTTTCCATTCAACTGCTTTGTTAGCTCTGTGTCTGCTTGTATTTTCAGCCTACCCGTCTGCCGGCTTAATGACAGCCTTGCTTTGACTTTCGCTGTGTGTAAGTGATTGCGGGTGTGTGTTTGCTAGCTAGCGTGCATGCCTGTGTTTGTAAATTCTTGTGGCGTTATGTGACGAAGAGGTCGGTTTTGGCTGTGGCTTGTTTTGGGGCTCTCATGAAGGGTTTTGGGGGCCGTGTCGAACCGTACCAGGCGGCTCAGCGTGGGACTATTTAAGTGTATTTAAGTTGCATGAGAGTGGATTAACATGGAGGCTCTCCTCCCTCCTCAGGCACACTCTGTCACAGATCTGTCAGGCCTCTCGGAGACCCCTCACAGCACAGCTCTCGTCTGTCAACGGGCGCACAGGAACAAAGGCATGCATGTACAAGCACATACATACATGCATGCAGATGCAAACATACAGTACATGCACACATTCGCCCACACACACAGGATATAAAGTCACACACGGTTTGTGTGGCCTCAGGGACTGAAGTTTATGTTTCATCACATGAATTTTGAAATATGTTGGACATTAAAAATGATGCCTTCATTTCTAAGAGTAAAACCACAGCCTGTCGAGGCAAATACCAGAGTTCTTGTTTAATTTATGAAAAACAGATGTCCAAGGATGTAGAACGACGCTTACAAATAACTTGTGACAAAGTCGGACATTAAAATGTGCGTGATGTCATCCAATAAATTAAACAGAGCTAAATCCAAGACATGCACATAGCTTATATTTTAGTTGTGGCTGCTTTTTTCATTTCAAAGCAAAGATAAAAACATTCAAATGTCCACATAAATAATTTTTTAATGCTGAAAAGTAACACGTTTTCCAGTTACTCTGTACTGAAGGACTTGCCACACACTGAATTGTGCCTGAAAGAACAAATTAGCCGCCTGTGAAAGATGAAAGAAGCTGCGCAGATGAGACGGTCCCATGCTTTCATTAACTTTAATTAGAACATTCTTATACCTTAGTTACTGTTTGTTGTCTGCTGTGTTACATCTCCAGGCCTTATGAAGGCATTACAGACAATTTGGTCCCATCTAAGCCACTTACTGTATTGTTTGTGTCGTCGTAGTTGAGTAACTCCACGGCAGTTTGCCCAGACGCTGGTTGACCGAGCAACCAAATGGATACCGAAACAATACAGTGAATCACATGAGGCAACAGCTCTGATCGCGTTAATGCAAGAGTAAACCAAGATAAGCTCTTCATAAGTCTTCATTATGCACTCATGGAAAGTCTAAACACACCAACTTAGACCTGCATGTAGAGGCATTTTCACACCCACTGTGTAACTGTGACGTATTTTGTACCCCTAAATGAGCTCTTTCTTCTTTTCACGATGACATCATCACCTTAGCTGGAGTGTTGTAAGTCTATAAGGGGGAGGGTCATGGTTGTGTTGAACATGACCGTTATGAATAATAATGTTATGGATTCCAGAGGTCAATCAGAAGTCACGCCACATTAAAGGCCAGGTGATTGATCTGACCAAAACATGATCGATAGCTGACCCCTGCTGAGGCACGGCTTCTATAATACCACGCTCTGTTTAGGTGTCAATTGTCTGTGCAAGTGTGTGTGGGTGCGTGTGACTGATTTTGTGTGTCTGTGTTGTGGGTTGGAGGCCAAGCTCGCGGTCATGGCCGCTCAGTCATCCGGGGAACTATGGGAGGCAGCTGCACTCCTCCGATCTGTCTCCTGCCCAGCAGGAGAGAGGGCAGAGGACTCGGGTGAGGTGGGATGAGGGGATCGACAGGAGGGAGGGATAGACGGGATCCCTGTCTCTGTCTGTCTGCTGGCTGCAGGCGGCTCGTCAGCTGGGCCTGTTCCCCAAACCCCCTCCCTGCTACACCCATTTCGCCATCCGAGCCTCTCTCCCCAATCAGTGATGGACGGATGGTTTGGAGGAGGAGGAGGAGGCACACGGCCGGTTAGTTCCGCCCCACAGCGGTCTGCTTTATTGGGGCTTCATTGGGGATTATTGTTATTGAATTATGGAGGGGCTCCCTTCAGAGTGATCCCTGGCAGGAAGTAGGG
Organism: Semicossyphus pulcher; assembly: GCF_022749685.1. Classification (NCBI taxonomy): domain Eukaryota; kingdom Metazoa; phylum Chordata; class Actinopteri; order Labriformes; family Labridae; genus Semicossyphus; species Semicossyphus pulcher. The sequence continues at coordinate 26,702,357 of NW_027211637.1, forward strand.
ACGGCAGGCCTTCACGTAACTGCTGATGTGTGACCCTCTTTCCCACTTCTCCTCACCTTATTCCCCACCATCCTCCAACCCTACTGCAGCCTCAGAGCTTTAGCAATCCCCAGCTAGCAGAGGGATCCAGACATGTGCAGGTACACACACTCAAACACACACACACACACACACATTCAGATGGCAAAGGAATGCACCATTTATAGTCATTTGCCTTTCGGCTGGCATAACACAGGCATCAGGAGGATAAATAAATGGAAAGTGTGAGGCAGACGCATGAGGTGTATGAGGACGGTCATATGGGGCGAGATCTGGGTAGGGGGTTTCCTGTCTTTCCGTATCGCTGCTTGTCTGTTCGCCCCAGTCCATCCACCGCCATTGCCCTCAGGACCCCGCATTCCTCACACCCATCCCCAAACCCCCCCCCCCCATCACGCTGTCTGGCCTCACACATGTGCTCAGTGGAGGGGCACAGACCGAGAGACACCCAAGAGACTGAAAACCATTTATGCATGTATGAACGTTTGCGCACACAGACGCTCCTATGCGCACACACACACGTCATCTGCTTAGCACCAGGTCCAGGCCTTTGTAAGGAACTGAGATTATGATTCCCTATTGTGCTGCACCCAGAGGATTACAGTAGGTGATCCAGGCTTTGTTGATGTCTGGGACCTACGTATATACTGTAGATTAGACTCCGTTATTAATATGGAATCACAGGATTGGTTGATATCTTGAAACTATTATGGCTAGACACCAAACTGAAATCTTTGCGTTTGGTGTTTAGCGGATTATGGTGAGTTAATCTGGTTAAAGACGCACTGTTGGCTGAATCTGAAGGATTAACTTTATATCCAGCAGGAAATAGTTCATGATACCATGACCGTTAATAATTCCTCTCGACCGTCCAACACACTCCATTTCCTCTTCATGTGAGATAGCTTATGGAGGGATTTGCTGACCTTTGACCTCGGGGGGCCTCCACCACTCCCAACACCCTACCCTTTGTGGCTTTACACCTACATGAAAGATGACATCTGCGGCTCTGCATTAACACCCAGCGCTCTCCATACATAAACATACAAATGATCCTCCTGGGACACCGTAGAATTTATCTCAATAACAAAACCTTTTTTTTTTCTCTTTGCTGAGGAAAATAACCAAACGAAACTGACCGGCACTCTTTATGAGTTTATGTACTCTGTGCTAAAACTTTCAGCTGTTCAGACAGCAAAGGAGCCAGCTTGTTTTCCTCCCTGCTACGGTGGGATATTCTGTTCCCAGCTGAAACTGATCCTAACGCTGTTTTCCGTGGCTCATATTTTGTAGCACAACAGTTACAGCCTGTTCTCACTCCAAAGTCGTCAGAAACAGCAGCTTGGTCAGTGGCCAAACACTACACATGAGGCTTTAGGTGGCCTATTAGTGTCATTGCTTGGCCCTGTCCTCTAGCTTGTTCTTTGGAAAGGCACAGGAGTGAGGGGATGTTGTATAAAGAGCGTTAAAATACACATTAGAAAGTCATACACAGGATTTTTATTCAGGAGAACATGGTTCAATTTCTGTGTGAAACAATTAGTAAATGTTGACCTTTTACAAGACGTGGACTTGCAAGTGTTAAAGTGGTAATCCCGAAGATCTCAGTTTCGTTATCTTTGGCAGCACCTGTGGCGATAAACGGTAATTGCAGGAGCACACTTAGATATCCAGACAGTGCTGCATGTGTGACGTCCACGGTTGGCTCCGGTTGTAACTCTTGATTTTCCTCCCTGATGCTCGCTTTCCTTTTTAGACTGTTTGCTTCATCTGAGCGTCGAGTTTGTTTCTTTTTCTTTGGATTTTCACTTATTTTTGAAGTTGTATCTGTAGTCATCCATCTTTTCTTTGTTTGTTCAGCCATAGTAGATTACTGTTTACTCGCAACACTTGCAGAGACCGGAAAAGCAGCCGCTTAGCTCCGCCTACCCTCTCTGGCAGACCAACCACTGCTGGCTGATGGAAAACACGTCACTAACTCGGCGCCGCTTGTGATTTTTTTTCTGTGAAACTTGCACCCAACATCAGGCCATAGGCTCAATCACCATTGTGTTACCTCATTTGGCGATAGATAGTGACATTTATTTAAATGAAAATCTTCGAAATGCTCACTTTAGTAAGTGCTGCACGTCCAAAAGTCATAAAATGCGACACATTTGTTGCAAGCTTCATATTGAAAATCTAACCAGCTGTTGCTTTTTTATTATTGCGAACTTGATTGCTTTATTTTCAAAGTCTAACAGGACGTTAAATATTTATTATCACTAACTTCCGCTCAGCTCTGAATGTGCCCAACTGACATTACCTAGACTTTCATATCTTGAAGCTTAGGGCTGCAGACAAAGCTGTCGTATTTGACGAGTTGGGAGTGTGAACATCTTGACAGTGTGTGATGCTATTCAACTGGCCATCTGCAGTTTTTGTCTCTCCTTCCTCTCTCACACTCCACACTAGGTGGGACAGTGAATCAAGTGCAGATCTGCTGTCCCTGTGGTTCATTTTGAATGCACTATGACCTTTCCTTTAAACAATCTCTTCAGGGAGGGTGTGTGTGTGTGTGTCTCGAGGGGGGGGTATCCACTGTCTGCCCCCTCTAAGAAAATACCTCCCTGGGTCTGCCAAAAACCGTTAACAAACCAAACACCCCATTTCTCCTCCTCCCTCCTCCGTCCTCCTCTTCATTCTCCTCTTGGTTACTTCCCACATATGGACGCAGTTATTTGGCCTCTTGTTGTCGGGGAACAAAGAGAGTGTAAGCAGCGGTCAGAGGGGGGAGAGTTGTAGACGCATTATATCAATGTGCTATGAATCCTTCCCACAAGGCCGCCTCTGTGCCCCCAAACCCCCACCCTGCTGCCTTCAAAGACGGAGAAACAAGCGGTTAGGTTTGTGTTGACCCCATCATTAATGTGGTTTTAACAGTAAGACGAACAAGGAGGGGAGACATGGAGAGAGAGGGGGAGAGACAAGAGGTGTATTATTCCAGAAAGAGACGGAGAGCCCAGTTGTGGGATAACAGGAAGCCAACGAGTGTACTGGGGGATCTGGACCGACGTACCCAAACATGGAGCCGCCTGGCCGGAGTCTGTGGTCAGCTCATGAAAAATAGGAAATGGAGAAAGCGGTTGTTTGATGTGGAGCTTGCTGCTTAGTTCTTTGGTGGATTATAGACAAAAAGGGACACGTACCTGATCTTCAAGCTTGGCTCTGTTTGAATGGTACATTCAAATCAAGATATCAATTACAGTCAGCCTTGAAATTTGAATTTCAAAGCGTAAACGCGTGAAAATAGATGAAAATTTCCTCTTTGGAGAATGATCTCATTCTAAATCTGGCCATAGCGAGAGTAAGAGGGAAAATGACAGTATACTGTAACATGCTTCCTTTTTGGATTACACGCTAGTCTTGTAGGCTTTTTTGGCAGAAGATTTTGAGTGTAACAAAAACCCTCCACGGCCCCCGCTGCTAATGCTAGACATTACCTCACAAAAGTGGATTTATACAGAGGAAATAGCTAATCCCTCAGGTAATATGGGCATGAATCAGTCAGGCCAGACAGCAGGAAAGATCACGCTCGCTCGCTGGCTCTCCGGGCTCCAGACACAGCAGAGATAGCCGCTCAGAGCTGAAGCTGTACTGTATATATGTGGAGGAGAGGCAGAGGAAGAGCTGTCACAACCCTTTATACTTTCCCTCTCACTGTAGCTCCAGGCTAGAGCATAGAGATGTGTGTGCGAGTGAGTGCGGTAGCAATGCAGGAAAGACTTAGGGTGGGGGGTTGTTAGTTTAATTCCTTGCGGTTGTACGCCTTGCCGAATAAAGTATAGACACCCATTTACACACACATAGGCGGAGGCAAACTCACACACATTAAAGTCTTGCACCGATACACGCTAACACACCCCAAGGTGCAGCTACTGATAAGTCGGGGGGCACCTTGCTGCTTCCTGTCTCATTTGGAGATCCTTAGAATATGCAGCAATCAAACCCAGCATCAGATTGTGTCTCCAGCTCCCCCCCGGGGTGTTATTGCACATCCCCAATTTCTTCACTACGCACAATCACACACACACACACAAACTGGCTGGCTGCTGACCGGCACTAATGCCCTAATGGCGCTGTCCTACATACTTGTACGCTAGTGTCTGTTGGCAACCTCGCTCACCCACCCTGAGCTGGAGGCGGATGGGGAGGAAGAGGGGCGCAAGATGGGAGGAGAGGGCTGTCTTCAGGCTGTCACATACACCTCAACTCATTTTGCCATACTACTGAAGTTCGCCAACGGGGCAGCTACAAGGCTAGACCCTCCTGTTTTCGTTGAGTAGAACTATTTTTTATTAGCCTTTCTCCCTCTTAAATAAGTGTTCTTAACTCTTAAACATCACAGTAAGTTGCATAGAAATACAGAGAAAAGTGTATATTGTTTTCACACCAGCAGTCAAGCCATGAGAGGTTTTGTTGTGCTGCAAGTCCATTGTTAAAATTAGTAACAAACAAGGGCAGTTGCACTTCATTTAACTGCCTGTTGTCCCTCAGTGTTTCTTCACACTCTACTTCACTTCTTCAGAGTTTATACTAGCTTGCATAGTTTCCGCAATAATAGGATAATGGCACCTTTAATATCCCTACATTCCACAAGAATGTCTCGAGCCTCTTGATTTCAAGGACAGGTTTGAATGCTTTCATTCAAGTCTCTTTTATGAAACACCAGCATGCGGTATACAGTTTATGAAGGATTTATGAGTCACTGTTATCATCCTTCTTCTCAGTAGTGGCCTTGATACCTTTAAAGAGCAACTACACTTTAAGAAATAGCGAAGAAAATTCACAGTGCTTGTTATGTGCAAATTGGCTCAAAGTTCAGCTGAAGTTTATACGAGGCCTTAGCTGTCTCGTTTAGCCTAAACGAGTGACTATGTTTCAAAGTTAGTGTATTTTTAGGATGAAATCCCCTCTTTCTTTCTTTCTTTTTTTTACTGCACTTAGCTGTGGCAGAGACATACAGTATGGCCTGGTAGTTTGTTGTCAGGGTGAAACACCAGCACTAAAGCTACACGTGACTACCAGGATGAAGTTAGCTCCACTTGTAGAATAGCAATAGGATACACAGGCTGCCAAGTGGCTTTCTGACCTTGGATTTTGTCCCCTTTTTTTTTTTTTACAGTGTAGTAGATCTGAGAAAATGTCTCTTCACAAAAGTGGTAACAGCATCTCTTCTCTTCTCCTGTGAGTGATAAACTGAACCTTACATTTAAAATATCATCATAAACTGGCACTAAAATAGGAAACAACAAACTTTTAGCTAGGTACAGTGTGCTAACTACTAATCTATCTTGTTTTACTACTGTGATAACTTCATTTAAATGCTTCTGTGGCATGTTAAAGTAACATAGGACCAATAATTGTAAGCTAATTGACTCAATTTCACTACAATAGTAAGATATAGTTAGCATACTAGCAAAATATTACACAGCAATGTCTAGCTTACGGTTAGCTAACAGTTCCCAGCATTAGCCACTTGTTGTAAGTGGACAAATCATTGTACAGTTCTGAGAAGATGTCACTTCACAAAGGTGGTAACAGCAACCCTTCACTCTTTCTCGTGTCAGTAAAAAACTGAACCTATTCATCATAATGTCATCATAAACTGGCATCTAAATAGGAAACAACAAACACAACTTTTAGCGAGGTAAAGTGTGCTAACTTCGTGTTCTACTACTGATAGATCATTTAAGTGTTTCTGTGGCATGCTAAAATAACATAGCATCAAAAATAGTTAGCTAACTGACTCAAATACACCTCACTACTAAGATAAAGTTAGCCGATACTAGCAAAATATTTCACAGCACATGTCTAGCTTACAGTTAGCTAACAGTTCCTAGCATTAGCCACTTGTTGTAAGTGAACAAATCATTTTTCACATATTGAAATGTCCTTGACAAAGCACAGGTGTAAATCATAATGATTGCTGACTTCCTTTGAGCTGCTTCACTTTCAGGGTCCTGGTATTGCACATGCTAGCTCACTGTCATAGCTTCCTGGGTCATTCATAATGCTATTTACAACTGTGCTTTGCTTACTATGACCAGTCAAATGAAAAAGGCCTTTCTAGCATGGGTGTAGTATTGCTCATATATTACATTTTTTGAGAATTAATGTGTTACTTTTAATTCAAACAGCTTTCCCATTTTACCTATTTACTCACATCCCCAAGTTCCTTAACAACTCTTCCTCAGCCCTACCTGATTTGAACTATGTGTCTGTCAGGTCATAAACAAAGATGGTCTGACAGAGCTGACTGGTCACCCTGACTAGGGAAAGTGTCCACTGTCTGGGCTGCTATTTATCCAGCTCTCCCATGAGCCCTCCACTGCTCCCTACTCACTCTGCATATGGAGGCGGGAAGCAGAAGCTTTGCAGTGTGATGGAGGTGTGTATTGACCCAGCCAGGCGATGAGGATGGAATACTAATAGGGTTAATAGAATTAATGGTGCTGTCACCCTCGGTTGGGGAGGAGTGCCAGGCTTCTGGCTGGCTGTTTGCAAGCTGATCGCTTTGTGCTTTCTGTAGCTAAACTCTGGCTGTGAGTGGAACTGAATCTCTGTGCTTCTTATTCTTTTCATCTTTGTTTGTCTTGTTCTGTCTCTGTACTGTATCCTTCTATTCCTCTCTTAATCTCCCTTCAAATAGATAAAAACGGCTTTAATAATGCACCTCTGTTGCAAATGTCCTTTGTTCATACAGGTATTGATTTTATAAAGTGGCTGTGATCTATAAGTCTTTATATTCCGCGTGTCCTTGCAGGGGGGCTGATTTGTGTTTGTGTGTGCTGCCTGTGTTTGTGAGTCTGTGTGTGTTTATGATTCTGCGCCGGTCCAGAGGCAGGCCGAGTGTGTGTAATAATGGAAGGTTGACATTTAAAGCAGTGTATTTAGTGCCACTGAATTAGCATACTTTAACTGGCTGGTCTATTCCTTCTGGAGAGAAGCAGGCATTAAATCCTGACGCAAGATTGGTGGGCAATTTTAAAGAGCTTTAGTGAAGATTCATAGACTACAAAATGTGCACACAAACACATACCCATACACGCACAGTCCTCTCTTCCTCCTCCTCCGTCTCCGTCTCTCTCTCCTTCTTTTTCAACTCGCTCTGACCCGAGTGCACGCCGCTCGTCTATTCTGCATACACAGCATTTTCCTCTCCCGCCGCCTCAGAGCCTGTGTATGAGTTATGAGGGGATGAGAGAGGATGAGGGAGTGTGTATGTGGGATAAAGGAAGATACTCTGTCACCAACACATGTCTCCACTGATGAGTATGTCTGATCCCCTGGTCTACAGGAAGACGCGGGCCTGTTGCTGTTCTGCATGTCTAATGTACAGACAGGGATGCACAGCCGCAGTGTGAGGAGTCTGCAGAGTCCCAGTGTATACAAGCGTGAGCCGGTCTGATTATGCGCTCCTGTTGCTTGCAGTAAGTGTCATAAATGTGCATAGAAATGTAGAGACCACAAGTCATTCTTCACTGTGTTTGCTAATTAGCCGACTAATGAATCAAGGCCTTGTTAGCCGCTCTCTCATGGAACGGATATGCCTGAAAGTCATTAGCTTGTTTTATGTGCAGACAGCATTACACATGCTCGCTTGGACATACTTTACAGAGAGGAAGTATAAATGTCATCCATACAGCGAACAGGCTTGGCTGGATTATTTATGTGCAGTAAAGACCTTTTTTAATTCAATTAGCGATTTCTTCTCCATGTGCATTCCTCTCAAAGTCTTTCAATACAAAGAACATTGATCTCACTGGTTGGATAATTAGGCCACACAGACACGCGCACGCAGACACACACACACACACGTAGACAGGTTATCAATTATACAGTAATGTGGTAATAAAATAAATCAAATAAAGGCTCACTCGTCTGACTGTTGCATTTCAAACAATAGAATGATGGTGTTACGCAGGTTACGTCATTTAGGAGGCGATTTCATCACGTTACATTTTTCTGATGCAACACTTCTTTGTCAGGATGGGACGTCTGAGGATTTATTTAATCTCAGTCAATTAATGAAGAATAATAAGTACTGTGGAAAAACAGGCATGACTAGGTGGAGATACAGTGAAGATATGTCAGGAAAGAGCTGAGGTCGGAGTCAAGCCAGCGGCCGATTGGTTGAGGACTTTGCATCTGTTTATGGGGTGGCGGCTATACTGACTGAGCTAAGCTAGCACCCTTATTTATTAATTTTAGATTTTAAGTAATATTTTTATTTGTTGGGCAAGCCTAGCTGACGTTGGGTCCACATCACTAAATCCGTGCACTCCACTGAGTTGACTGATTCCTCTGGCGTTGTGACTTCAGAGTTTTTCCAGTCGAATAACTGCCAAAATTATCCAATGAATGCTGGTGGGCAAACTAACAACTCAATGGTAAATGGACTGTACTTATACAGCGCTTTTCTAGTCTTGCGACCACTCAAAGCTGTTGTTACACTACATGTCACAATCACCCATTCACACACTGATGGCAGAGATCTAAGTGCCAATCTCCAATCTGATCTATGCCCATTCATACCCGATGGCTATGCCACTGGGAGCAATTTGGGGTTCAACGTCTGGCCTAAGGACTCTTCAACATGTGACTGTAGCAGTCAGGGATCGAACCTTCTGATTGAGAGATGACCGACTACCACTGAGCCACAGCCGTCCGCAACCAATTAGCCAACCAGTGCAAAAAATTAATAAGTAATAACAACGTTGGCAACCGCTAGAAACAGGAGACACTTATTTCTAATTGGTGGCATGTCTTTGTAACATCCCTCATTTTACTCTTACAACCCAGACACAATCATTGTTTTGCAGGTCACTGTCGACTTAAAATGATGTGGTGGATAGGGTGGTCTTTAGAAATTGGTAAGGCAGAATGAATCCCCCTCCCCCACAAGAGTGAAGTGAATGTCACACTGAAGATGAAAATACAATGTATAGAAGGTTGACAGATCTGTCTGATATACAGCAATAGTTGACGGACAGTCCTGCCGTTATTAAAAGGCACCAATTAAAAAATGTCTTCAAATCAAATTCCACAATAATAATAAAACTCCAAAATGGAGAACGTCAAGGAAAGCCTTTGTTTCAGAGCACAAAACAAAATGTGTGGGCTGACACCAAAGTCACAATGATGGTGTTGTAGCTCCACCAGAAAGCTATAAACCTGTGGAGATAAATCAGGTTTAAGTAGAGTCATGACCCGACATATCCTGTTTGTATCCGGAGAGAGCGTTCGCGCTGGGATTGCTGTGTTTCCTGGCACGCTGAGATCCAACTATGGGGAAAAAACCAACCCTGACACTACCGAAAGTAACTCAAAGGACGGAGCACCCTTTCTTTAACCGGTTCATCCTGAGCCAAAGATGGATGAAACAATAGTGATGACATAACATTTTTTCACCCTCAAACGTATCCACACACACATTCACACACACACACACACACACACACACACACACTTTCAGTTGATTCCCTGCTGATCTCGTGCCCAAGGGGAGACAGGCTACCATGGCAACCCTTGTCCAGCACAGGGGTTTTGGCCTGCTTTTCTTGTGAGCATGCTGAATGGGGTCAGACAATCGAACCCCCCTCCAATACCCCCCACTCATCAGTAGCATCCCTGTCTCCCTGCAGAGGACTGATTGGATAACCCTTGTCCCTCACAGTTCATCCCACTTTCTTATCCCCACCCCCCCTCGTACTCTACGTGTCTGTTGGCCAGCAGAGGTCAAAGGGTCACAGCGTGGTGTCCATGTTACCCTCGTCTCTTTGTGGAAAACCAACAGGAGGAGCTCTTATTATCCAGTGGCTGCTGGGAACTTTAGGTTGGAGGTAATAGGAGGTGAAAGGTTGTGACATTGGTATCTATGGAGCTATATGTGGTATGGGCTGGTTGGATGGTATTGGTTTGATGTCATGTAAAGAAGACATAGGCCTCCTCAACAGACCACTTAGTCCTCCCTGTACCGGTTTCTTAGATCAGTATCCCGCGCCCAAATCTGCCACAGACCTGTCTTCTGAGAACCCTTCTTAGTTCCTCATTAGAGTAATAATCTCGAAGATTTTCTGCAGAATTTTGGACTGGATGTTGGTGGTGACTTCGGTGGAAAAAATCACAAGCGGCGCCCAGTTAGTGACGCGTTTTCCATCAGCCAGCAGTGGTTGGTCTGCCAGAGAGGGTAGGCGGAGCTAAGCGGCTGCTTTTACAGTCTGTGCAAGTGTTGTGAGTAAACAGTAATCTACTATGGCTGAACAAACAAAGAAAAGATGGATGACTACAGATACAACTTCAACAATAAGTGAAAGTCCAAAGAAAGATAAACAAATTTGACGCTCAGATGAAGCAAACTGCTCCCGCAATTACCGTTTATCGCCACAGGTGCTGCCAAAGAGAACAAAACTGAGATCTTCGAGAGTAACACTTTAAGGTGAAAAAAAGCACTAAGTTGAAGGAAGGGCACATGTTCTAGTTGAACATTTGCACTTGAGTTACAGAGCCCTCGCATTAAGATAGCTGAATGCCCAAAGATGCCACACAATACATAAAGAAATGCATATAAGACTTGCCTGCCTTCTTGCACAATCTGACAGTTTGTCAAAAGTTGCCGTTTTTGGCCAATAGATTGCAAGCAAGAAAGTTGTTTATAAAGTAGCAGCAGGATTTTATGTAACGCTTACATGCAGATTGAAACACATCTGAAAAAGGTTGCCGATGGCGGGCCTACGCATGGTCTTCATCCTGTGAGTCAGACTACACTTTCCCAAAATAAACGGATGTTTTCATTAATAAATGAAAGTCCGGTGCGAAGAGGGCTTTGTGCATGTAATTAATACAGAAGCAATGTGGGGTTTTGTGAGAAGAATGTAGTTGTTTGCATGTGTGTAAGTGATGGGGGATTATATAGAATTGATCACTTTGTAGGTAAAAAGAAGACACGCTTTTATGGTAAATTAATTTATATAACAGAATCAGAAACCTTGGGAAAATAGCTCATTGTAGGCTGCATGCATGCGAAGAACAGAAAAACACAGCAATGTCTTATTGACTCATGAAGGATGGTGCCAAAAATAAACAGAAACATGGATCTTGCAGATTATTCTTCATGGTCTAATTGTCTTCATATCTTCTGCAGCTTGCAAACATATCTTCCCTTATTCTACTCAGCGTTTCTCTCCTTTCTTTTTGTCCCCTGCTTCACCCCAGGCCCCTCCACCCTCATGTCTCATTACATGCTACGTGCTCATCTGTAATAGGACCAGCCCGTGTCACAGAGGGCCCACATTAATGTGGCCTTGATGAAGACTTCATTGAGTGTCAAAGCCTCATAGCAATATAATACATTCATCAATAGCATGCTCGCTCACCACCGGGCGAATACATCTCAGTAATATCAACCACAGCATGAAAGGTATACGGAGGTTATTAAAGCTCACACACACTACAGGTGTAAGAGGTGGGCTTGATTGAAGTGCTTTTATATTCTCATTTGCTGTGCTGATCCCGCTGGCTATAATTTCCTAGAAATCTCACTTCCACCTGCCAATCCTGTCCCACATTTAAATCTCGCGAATCCGGTGGGAGAAATTGAAACAATTCCAGCTAAATTGCCCCTCACCTGAACCTTTGGTGAGCTACTTTTTGATTCGCGTATCTTTGTGATCTACTTTGAAGTGTGCTGAGGGAGAAAACAGGAGGTGTGATATTTTCCTGCGGTTCAGAATGTTTGACATCCCTGTAATAACTTTTGTCTTGCCGTCACCGCTCAGGCTCTGTGTTGTGCTTGTAATAGTTGTGCGATTGCTTTGTCCCCCGCTTATTTACTCTCATAAAATAAGTGGAGCTTTTCTTCTTTTCCTTGAACGCTTACATCACTGAAGTGTGAGCTCCACCTTTGAAACGCAATATTCCCCGGAGAGAAGGCTCCAGTAATAGACGTTGGGTTTCTTGATAAGAGATATTCGTTGTTAAATCTTCTTGTGATAGCATGGAGTTGTTTAAATATAACTTAGAGAGCGTGTGTTATCGTCTAAGGATGTGCTATAATATGGTGCTGTTTGTGGCCATGGTTAAGGCCCTGTTTACTCCAGGCATTTACATGCTTCCTGAGAGATCACATCACAAGTGGACCACGCTTGAGTCCAGGTGTGAACGCAACCTTGACTCTCTTGGACATTCTTTCTGCAATGTCTGCACCTGGGTCCTTGGCCACATTGAAGGGCCACTTATTATCTGTAAACAGGACAACAATGGACTTAAGTGACAGACCACTTCCTGCCTTTTTACCTCTCCGCTGTGTCTCATGGATCTTTATTATTTCTAATATAATTCTAGGCACTTGAAACATAACTGATGCATTAAGTTGTGCATGAACAAACTGGGTCTCAGTAGCAGACAGAGTCTTTTATTTTTCAATGTTGGACAAGCTCGTACAAGGACAAGAGGAGCTGGCGAAACAGCGCCTGGAAAAGAGCATCAGTTCATGAGAGTTTACAATAACGCAGCGCAGTGAGGTTACAGACATTTCACAGAGTAGAAGAGCATACAGTGAAGGCTCACCGCCCACTTCATCAGGTCTACCTGAACAAGCTAATGCAGTTCAATACAACAGCACTGCCGTGGATTCTGCTTTTATGAAGTTCAGTTTTGTTTTGTTGAGAGTCGGAGTCAATGATGTTTATTACTGAGGCCATAGTTAGAGGTTGTGTTCTACTGAACTCAATTATATTGAGATGTGTCTCCAATTCTTTGTCCTCCCTATTTACATACATGAGGGGGCCAGAGTGAAAGACCTCTGAACAGCTCAGAACAGCCCCACCACCAATGATGAGCTTGATGCTAAAATATCATTGAATTAACACGTCTCCGGGCCCGATCAGACAGCACACATTTTAGCAGCTGTTTTCAATGCGAGGCTTTTTGCGTGCTGCTTTTGCGTTGCAGAGCGCCTCGTGTTTTTGCGCTCTTTGCGCATCACGTTTTTGAGGAAACGCTCTGAGCGCCTCGAGTTGAAAAAACTTCAACTCAAAGCAGAAAAGCACCCGACGTCATGGGCGTTTATTCTCATTGTCCAATCGGATGAAAGGAGAGGCGGGCCCTCTGTCAGTTTACAATGTAACAGTTAGGTTAATGACAGCTGATGATTCGGTGGTTGCCTTAACAACAGTAGGAAAAAAAGGCGCAGCAAGCTGCTTTTTTTTTTACAAAAAAGGCAGAGCGGTGCGCCTCGCTCCGTCTGATCGGGCCCTGTGACAGCTTAGAAAAAAGCCGCACATTACAGGCAACATAAAAGCAGATCTCATGGCTGAGCTGGTGTGTTGGATTACGTTAGGTTTTTCAGGTGTACATAAAGAAGTGGCCGTTGAGTGTGTATTGCTGATATATCTCTGTATGACAGTGTTTGCATTCACTTCACTAATAAACCAGAAAACTATAGAGGAACATTCAGCTTCATGTTCAGAGAAGCTTTTACAACACTGACCTCTCTGTCCCTGTTGCTCGTCCACATGTGCGCTCTCTCTCTTCTCCTCTCTCTCTGCTGTGAGTCTGTATCACAGTTTTTAAACGGTTGATGTTTTCAATAATGAAAATGATGTACAGGTTTATTTTGCATATATATGTCTGGGAAGAGAGATCCAATCAGCAATGGTCCGCTTGTAATCAGATCAGCCTGCACATATGTTAATACCAGGTGTAAACAGGCCCTCTGTTCAAAGCAGCCACATTGCTCGTAGCTCCTCTTTATTTCTGTTCCCACTCCCCGAAACAATTCCTCATCTCTCCCTCTCACTCTCCTCAGTCGGGTCAGCCAATAAAGTACATTTATTGTGGAATCAGCTATTTAGTTTTGTGTGTACAAACCATTTTTCTCTCACTCTCCGAGTGCCAGTCGAGTAAAAACAGCGGCTTCTCCGCACTGGCCAACCTCCATTTTTTGAAGGCTAAGCAGAAAATCCCTCCCACCACATCCCTCCGTTTTGTGCTCTCTCTGAACCTCCTTGGCCCGCCTCCATCGCCAGCGCTCTGGCCCCTGCGCGGTGTTTTAATGTGGAGCTAAATATAGGCCTCGCATTGTGCTGGGGTGCTTAATATGTGTGTTTGGGCTGATTAGAGTTGAAGCCTGATCTCATCCCGCCACAGACCCCAAAGCAATGTGGTCTCTGGTTTCTATTTGGACTCGGGGGCGAACAGAGGAAAGTGCTGATATAATCATGTTTAGGGCTGTGAGTGATGTGATGGCGATATTACGGAGCTGAAATGGAATTGAATGAGTCTTGGAAGGAGCGATTACTGCAGTAAGATTGGCTGTTAAGAGTTGCCGGGAATCGCTTTGACGAGATGTTTGCTTTCGATATTCGCCGGCAATCAATAATGAAGCAAAAATTGGTCGCGTGAATCGGTGGGATTTGTGTGCCGTCTCTTGCATTTCTGGCCAATCATATGAGAAAAGATGTAGTGTGTGGAAGTGCTATACGCTCTGTGTGGAGTGGAGAGTCAAATCAATAGGCTTTATTGTGCCTGGAAAAACATATAAAGTAATTGCCTCTTGTATTGACGGAGGGCTCGGGTCATTTTTGCAGACATTGTGCCACCACATGTGGGCGTTAAGGATAAAATTACACTCGCGGAAAGAATAAAGTCCTTGTGTCTGTTTCTTTCATTTGCCCTTGTAGCCTGATTCTCCTCTTCTCCCTTTTCTTTACTTTCAATCTCTTCATCTGTCCACTTTCCTTCCCTCTGCATTCCTTTTTTCTAGCCGTGTCTCTCTCCGCGCTCCTCTCCTCCATCGCCCCAAGGGAGAAGCCTCTCCGGCCTCCGTCTCTCCGATGGGAATTGACACGTAGCGCATATAGGCAAGCGGGCTAACATGCGCCTTATGGGAGCTTATATTGTACAACAGGAAGAGGAACAAAAGAGGCGGCGTGCTGGGCTGGTGGGAGCCATCACACACACACACACACACATGCACACGGAGCATTTCTACAAGCCGCTCGCTACTGACACCAGAATTCTTCAGCCTGACACCGGTGATGGATTAGATGCGTTATCGAGGCGGAGAGAGGCTGCATGTTTTCTCCCAGCGCGCAGAGAAAGAAAGTGAGAGAAAGAGGGAGAGACACACACACACACACACACACACACACATACGGCAGCTGAATAGCATAAACCCATTCTACCTGAAGTGAAGAAATACAATAGCAGTCTGCTACATTTCAAGCCGGGTTTCCAGGACAGACATGTGCATAGATAGAGATACAGGAGCGAGCCTTGCTGGTACACAGTGTTCTGCCAATTGTAGAGTACAGCCACTTGATTTGTATCTGTGTTCATGTGTGTGTGTGAAAGCCTTGTGAATGTCTGGTGTGTCTATGATGAATCCCCCCCGTCCCTACAGTGACTCATACTACCAGTCCACTCACCCTGATTCAGCCCAAGCTCACACCCAAAGGGACCGACTGCATCCTCGGCTGGGCATTACACATCCATCTCCCGTGGGGACGGACAGTGGATCTGTCAGGACGACTCATGCTGCAGTGCCACCCTTCCTTCACACTGCCATGTAACATGAAGTACTCGCGTACAAACGCTACAACAGAGCTTTGCACAGAGGCTCGGGGCAAGAAGGCGTTGGGTTTGCTTTCATCTATTGAGTCAAGGTTTGCATGCTCTCCTAGTGATTACATCAGATTCCTTTGGGTGCACAATAAATAGTACTTTCAGTTGACCCAGTTTGTGGCCAAGAACCATCAGATAAATGCGTCGATTTGGTGAACTGCGAGGTTAGCTAGCACGATGGCTAACGAAGGAAAGACGGGTGCAATATGGAGGGCCTAACTAATTCCCCTTTCCCACCTTAATTTAGCGTGTTGACGCAGGTTTCTCAGACCCGGGAAGACCCGCTTATTATTCCGATTGTCTCCGTTCCCATTGCCAGTGTAGTATACTCCTGTCAGTCTCTTTTCTGCTACGTCACCGTCTGACGTCACAAAGGCGGTAGAGACAGGGTTAGTAAATAGTGAGGATGTTACGGTGGTTCGGTCTTTATTGTACCTATTACTCAGTCCAACAAATTTGAAACGATGTTCGAGCGCTGCTCGGACGGAGACGGGTGGAATTTGTTGCTGAGATGACGAGGAGTCGCAGAAGTTACCAACGTAGCATAGCATCAGGGCGGAGATTAGCGTGTCCACCCAGGTTTTGTGTTCCCATCAATGCCGATCGGAGTCGAGGCGATAATTACCCGGGTCTACTGCAGAGTCATTTGACCCGGGTCTGAATGCGGATTGTAACCTTTCCCACTAAGCAAATAAGCCGAGTGTTAGCTGTTATTTTGACCAGTGGGAAAGCGGCTTAAAAGGCATGTTTGCGACCAGCCTCCTGCCTTTGCCCCTACAAAGCTATAGGTCTAAAGCACCTCCCTTTTGCCTGCCTTAAACACAGCGTTTGACCTGAATCAGAGTCCTTAACAAAAACTGTTTTTAGAAGGTGAAAAACAATAAAGGAAATGCCTTTTCTCTCTCAAAGTTCAGCTCTCGATGTTAAATCAACGTGTTGAGAGCTGCCGCCGGCTGTCACAAAAGCCTTTCAAATCATGGACGCCTCCTGACAAGCTTCACTGGCTCTTAAAACGCTGTCAGCTGTCTGTCACCTGTCATCTGGCCCAAGGTACCGACCAATCTCAACATCAAATTCAAGGCC
Source organism: Semicossyphus pulcher (assembly GCF_022749685.1). Classification (NCBI taxonomy): domain Eukaryota; kingdom Metazoa; phylum Chordata; class Actinopteri; order Labriformes; family Labridae; genus Semicossyphus; species Semicossyphus pulcher. Next base: position 26,719,145 of record NW_027211637.1, read on the forward strand.
ATTTACCGAGGCTGAGATTGGTCCCATCAGACATATTGGATGTGATTGGATCAGGTTTATCATGGTCATTGTCAGATCCTTCTGACCCGTGTCTTCTTTCAATCGCCAGAGCCGGCTTGACGACAAAGCTCGCTCTCCCTTCAGCAGAGCCTCCTGGCTGGTGTCTCTGTTCGGGGTCACTGCATTGAGGAAAAGCAAGTGGTGGTTTTGTGCTTTTGTAGAATCTAATCCAGTGCACGGGCTCAGCCAGATAAACTTTAACATCCAAGACTGTTGATCTGGATTAGTGTAGATGCAGGAGATAGCTGCCAGATAGGTTACTGAGGGAGTTCAACTTTCACTCTCTCTCTCTTTCTCTCTCACTCTGAGCACAATAGGCTCCCAAATTTCATCCATAAAAGCACATCTCCCTAAAATCATCTCCTGTTATACTATTCTGGTACACCGTGTAGGTGGAGGACCTACAATTTGACTTAATCCCATCCTGCTACAAGGTGTTAGCGCTGAGCGTGCCTTACACTGTGATTCGGTAAAAGGTTCCGAATGCGTGGGTTACGCTCCGCTCTGCCAGATGAAATATGGTGGTGGAATAATGCGCACCCTCAGATGGATCTGTATTGGTGTTGGCAGGCACCTGTACTCGTGTGGGTCCAGTTTCAGAAACGCTAACCTCCCTCAAGGCTAAGGTCAGAAAATAGCTCCTTTCCAAATGTGAAAAGAAAAGCAGCTCTCAGGTAATAGTTAGCAGCTGCAGCCATTAAAGGAGAAACATTCTTTTCAAATTGAGTGGCTAATGCTGAACAAACACTCGAGACAGGCTGTAAAACAGAGGCCAAATCTGTAAATCAGCACATCATCGCTCACTCTGTTTTCCTTTTAAAATGTGTTTGTATTAGAGGTTTTTTTCCCGCTTAAAACTCAATTTGAACTCTCCTGTTTTTTCTTCAACAGCGTGCGACTGCACAACTTGCTTTACGCGGCTGAACAGCAGTTTTTACCTTCTATCTCTGAGCAGCAGCATCCACAATGCACTGCAGACGCACATTCGATGCACCCTGCATTTATTCAGCACGTTTTACTCAGCAAATTGCTTCACACGGACTCACACGGTCGGGGATCCTGGAGTCTGGCACTGCTTTCAAAACCAGTGAGACCGAGGCAGAGAGAGAGAGGGAGGGAGAGGGGAAGAGAAAGCGGGAGAAGGGCAATTTGAATTGGAGTTTGGTCAATCTTCAAACGTTTTTTCCAGGGTGCTTACATGGCCGGATCAAAAGCACCCTGCTGGCACAGGCCCTTGTAGCCACGAGGGGAGGCCTCTGATGTCACTGCCACGGCTTCCCTGCCGGCCAAACCCCCCACCTCCCGGCCGCTTATGCCTGACAAGGTGCTGTGACATAAAGTTTGTACATAAAAACAAAACTTCCAGTTCAAGTCCCCTTTTTGTTGAGGACGAGGCAGCTTCAGAAGTTCCCCCCCTCTTGTGAGTAGTGACATAGTTCGATAAGTCAATTTTGAAATTCAAATGCTACATATAAAGCAGCTACCTTATCATTGCTAATTGCTGTGAGAATGTCTTAGGACTTAAAACACACATCCTCCCCAGAGGACTGTGGACAGTGTTGGAAATAGAAATAGTGTTGGAAGAATGGGGGGGTGAAACGTGGCAAAGAGCTGAGGTTGGGAGTTGAATCCCTGGATGTATCGAGGCAAAACACAGGGAAGGATAGCATCTGTATACGGGCTGCTCGATTAAACCGCTGATCCAAACCAGCGCCCATCCTTCCCTCTGTATCTCTTAGTAATGTACCGCTAACGTGTTGTTGCAAGTAAAACATATTCCAGTCAGCGAAACAATTCAATTCTTGGTTTAAACCATGACATCATTGATGATGTCAGCATGAGAATGGAAACAGGAAGTGTTTGGTTTCCTGCCCCTTTAAGGCACGGTCGCTTTTCATTTCCTGTGAAATCTACATCTATGGAGGCCTAAATCGAGGTCAAACAGTGTATCCAGTTCGGCAGATAGAAAGGTCAGAGTTCACCTTTGATGTGCGTATGTTTACTTGTATAACCGGAGTGACAATAAACATGTTGAATCTTGATAATGATTGAACATGTAGATGGGTGATCAGCCAAGAGAAACATGCTGCAGTGTGTTTGAACATGTTGCTTCTTAGATTTTTTCCTTTTTGGCCTTTGCCTTTTTTATTAGATAGGACTAGGGATGAGTACCGTTAAGATTTAACAGTATTACTACTCTTATCGATCCTGCTTAACGATCTGATGCTTAAACGGTATTGTTATCAGTTCTTTTTTTTATTTTTAACAGAAAAAACAAAGAAATTAAGAACAGAATTAAGATACTTTATTTTCTGAAATGTAAAATAAACAATTATTCACAGCAAGAGAAACAGAAACATGTTTGGAACACATCACTATTATAGACTCTAGTGTTGTAATGATGGGAATATAAAACACAATTGGCTAGCTGGTAGTGGGCGGGGCTTATCAGTTAACCCTGTTCTTCACGTGTACTAACTTTGCTGTGTAACAGCGTCCCGTGTTAGTGTGGCGCATGTCTCTGCCTGCATATGAGGCACTTTAGACAGATCGCTCGTGTTTCCGCCCTTACAGGCAAAAGTGTTGTTGCACTTGTGGCAACGAGCATCATCGTTATCGACGCTGGCGAAGTGTAACCACGCTTCTCTCCGCCATCGTAACAAGCAGGATGTCTTGTGTGTGAGAGCGAGAGCTGCCCCCGCCGCCCCTTGCACACAGGCTCCGCGAGAGAGATCTCTCTTCTGGATTGGGAATATGCATCGCGTGCATTAATCTTATTGCAAATTAGAAACGGTCGCTGAGATTAAATGTGTAAGATAACGTTTTTGTAGCAACAATAAACAGTTTATCAATACTGCTGTATTTCATAGTTCAGCCCCGGGGCCCGTTTGATACCGGGTTTCAGTACCCATCCTAAGATGGGCAGGAAACGTGGGGAGAGAGGGGTTAGACATGCGTCACAGCTGCCACTGCATTGAGGACTTTGCCTCTGTACATGGAGCGCCTGCTCTACTAACAGAGCTAAACCAGCCCCCCTGAAAATGTTTGATGCTTAATTCATGCTTGATTATTCATATTTTCAGCATCTTTCTACATGACTCGACTACAAACTGTGCGCGGCTCTTCTGTGATGTTTAGAGTTTGTGTAAGTGCCAACCCGTCCCTTCTCTTAGCCTTGTACCCGGACAGGAAAGGAAATGTAATGTGCCTGAACTCCTGGAAACCACAGTGAGTATAGTAAGGCAGAAACCTTACAACTTATTCAAGGAACGTTAAATCAATAAACATTGACTGAACCTACACGAATATTTCTGTACGTTTTAACCAGGACGTGTTGATGTAACTGTAACAAAGCGTACTGCTGAACAGAAACACGAACAAACGGAGAGTTTGTGTTCGCGGTGCTGACGAGAAAAAGCAGAACTTTGGCCAAGCAACCGAGCAGAAGAAGAAAAACATACATGGGACAAATTATATGGTCTCACCCAATTTGTCACACAGCGTTTGAAAAAAACAGGAGGGTTTTTGGAAACTAAATTTGGCAGCCCTGCATGTGCTCCATGATTTATAGTGAGCTGATTAAGAAGTCCTCCCACTCAGTGACGCCTGGGGACACGTATTTCTATCCTCAGTCCTCCAGCTGTCTTCCACAATGGCTCTGCGCATCTTTGTTTGTATTTGAACGCCTCGTGTCAGTATGATGAAAAATTTCTGATCATCTTTTACCGAGTGCTGTTGTTTTCTTTCCACTAAGTGTAGCTGCACAGGCCGTGGAGCCCCCCCGGGGTACGTGGAGAATGTTTTTCAACACTCTCATACATCTTCACCTTTCTCCCCTCGTACCTCACTTTGCTCGGTTGCAGCTCCCCGACGCCGGTGATAGAGAGAGACTTGCTAATGGCTGTGGTGTTGAAATGGGGGACCATGTTAGATCAGGGCAAAGCGAGGGCAGCTCTCTGGGGCGCCGGGGCCCGTTTCAGCGGATGGCTCCTCCTGAAATAGAAGGGGCAGACGGGCTTGAGGGTATGATTCCAACCTGTTAGCAGCCCTCTCGCCCAGCCTGATAAATAATGCAGGGTCAAATGGGGCAGAGGGGGGATAGTTTTAAGTACCTGAGAGAGCAGAGCTGAAGTAAAGCGATGCTGAGGAAATGAATGTTTTGAGCCGCAGAGTCGCTTACTCAGGTGCTGGATACTGCAGGCTGGTAGGGCTGGAGCGTGGGAGTGAGTGAGGGAGTGCGGTAAACAGATGGAGTTTTTGACAGAATTATTTTTGGTCCACTGGTTTCTCCATTTACTTGCTCAGGGTTTCTTTTTTCTGCGTGTGTGTGTCTTTCGCCCACCCAGAGGTGAGCGTGCCCTGCAAACTACTTCACATTCAACCAGCCCGCCTCATTTCTGCACTTCCATACAATGTTGTGTGTGTGTGTGTTTGCGGCTGCATATGTGCGAATATAACACTCTTTGCGAGATTTACAGCTACTTTAGAAAAGCAGCTTCTTAATGTGAAAAGCAACTGGCTGTGAGCGAGTACACGGTGGGATGGTGCGAGTGTTCAGACTCTGTTTTCTCTGTGTGAGAAATGTAAGACTAAGCTGCTGAAAAGAAAGTGAATACAAAAGACGGAGAGACAAAGAAACAAATGTTTTGTGACTAAGAAAAGGGAAGGTCATTTATTCTTTACCTCTTTGTACACTTCTCTGTAATCCAGATTAAGTGTGTTTGCTTAACTGTTAACTCTTAGAACAGTAGAAATAAGTCCCCCAGTACACACGCTCAAGTCATTTCAAATGTTTTATATCACTAGAACAGCCATTCCCGAACCTAAGAACGCCACGTTCCAGTTTAAAAACATTTAAATCATTTAATCACACACCTCTGATCAACACTTATTTCATACACCCCACATCCTTTGTGAAAATAGGGCTACGGTTATCACTTCTGTGGTTATGAAACAGACTGAAATGATCACTGATGCATCTATATGACCCACAAAAGCAAGCAAGACCAACAGTTGAATATTTCTATAGAGATATTTTATAACTGCTGCTGCGGGGTGTCAGACGAGGAGATTAACAGCACGTGGGCAAAACAGCCTTTGTTTACATTTCCCACTTCAAAGATTCTCAATGAGTGACGTGTTTAAGTATTAAAGGAAAGCAGGAGGAGATTTTTCACTGGAAAACACGATTTATATATACAGGACAAAATCAGCAGAGAGATAAGAGGCGCTTCTTTGTCCACAGGGGGCGCCAAAATCAACACAAGCTGAAAGTTCCTCACAGGAGAGTTAAGCTACAAAAAGTGCAAATAGTCCATCCATCCATTATCTATACCACTAAGCTTATTCAGGGTCGCGGGGGGGCTGGAGCCTATCCCAGCTGTCATTGGGCGAAAGGCGGGGTACACCCTAGACAGGTCGCCAGTCAATCACAGGACACATGTAGACAGACTACCTTTCGCACTCAGATTCACACCTATGGGCAATTTAGAGTCACCAATTAACCTTACAAGCATGTCTTTGGACTGCGGGAGGAATCCGGAGAGAACCAACACGTACACGGGGAGAACATGCAAACTCCACACAGAAAGGCACTTTGCCCAAACCAGGGTTTAAACCAGTGACCTTCTAGCTGTGAGGCAACAGCGCTAACCACTGCACCACCGTGTGCTACCACCACCACTCTTTGCACCACCAAGTGCAAATAGTAAATTATGAAATTAAAAAAGTATGAAATCTTACGGCCCACCTGCAGTAACTTCAAGGCCCTCGAGTGGGCCATGGGCCACAATTTGGGAATCACTGCCCTAGAATATGTTGGAACTTATCCATATGTGTAACTTATTTAAGCTGAAGGGTTATGTAGGTCAATAAACCTTAATGTAGAAGTTGTATCATTACTAAAGAAAAATAACTAAATGAATCAGACATTCATCATGTTCATCACAGATTGCTGAATGAGGTTCTCAAAACATCTTCATCAGCAGAATCTTTAAAGGCGTCAGACCCCCCGAATCTGCAAGATCGAATGGTTCTGTAAGTTTTATAAGTTCTGCTTTAGTTATCACGAGAGACGTCTCTCATATTGTGCTGTCAATGTAAGTACGACGTGAAGAGAGATTTGGCTCTTTTAGTTTTATTGCAAATCAGTTTAAACAGGATCGTGTAAAAAATGGACCCCCAGTCAAATAGTTAGCTCAGTCTTAGTTTCTTGGCCTGCTATGTTCTTACTTTGTTTTAGTTAGAAACAAACCCTCTGCCCGGAGAGTTAAAGTTTTGTTCTGCACATGCTCTAAGACAGCTGTGTGTTTTGAGCGCCTGTGTGTCTCCTGCCAAATGTGAATGTAGAGGCCCCTGGACAGCAGCGAGAGAGTGTGTGTGTGATAGCGATCTGATTCAGATGAACTGCAGACGTGGGGGGTGGGGGGAGGTCGGGCTATCTTGTGATCCCCAGTGGCCGCCTGCTAGGACACATATCACAGCATGACAGACTGCTCCTACGGGTGCACACGCACACGCCCACGCTGACACAGTCGTGAACAGAACAGCGCTGCTCTGGCCGCGCGCCGACATGCTTTATGGATGAGCATATTTGCGGAGGTCCCCCTCCACACTGCAGTGTCAGTAACCAGATGAAGACTGGCACGGCCCCCACATCCTGCCTTTCTCCTCCTACATATGGTTTTCACATATGTCTTCTTTTTCGTTGTTTGGATTAGCCTGCCAAGGTCAGGCGCAGGTCAGCCGTGGAAGGCCTCAACCACTTTGAGCTCTGCCCCTCAACTGTGCCGCCTGCTGTCGTGTACTCGGCTAACCCTCAAGCTTTGAAGGCAAAGCTCCGGGGCTTTGTACTGAACTTACATCATGTTTCTTTTACTCCACCATGCAGCAGTTTGACACACATTCATACCCATACACAAAGGCTTTCATACGTGTGTGTGTGTGTGTGTGCGCATTCGCTCACAAACCCCTCCCACCCCCAGCAGTTGATCTTCTTTTGACAGACACATGACCTTGACTTTCCCCTCTGTGATGTTTTATAGAGAGTCTGGCTGCTCTTTGCTGCTGTCACCATCTCAATAGATAGATGAATGTTTGGGTGGAGGAAGGCAGGCGGGGATGGACAGATGATAGAGACATCAGCTTTCATGGGTGGAGGAGGGCCCTTTGACATGTGACATCACGCAGACATCTCTCACGCCCACCTTTAGGAGCCCCACGCAGCCCCGCAAGATTTACCGTCCCGGTTATGTATTTGTTCCAACCGGATCAGATGAATAAAGGAGGAGCGGGGCGAGCAGTGGCCCATTTGGGTCAGGGGGGGTCAGGTCCCTCGTATAAGTCATGAGAGGGCTTTTCCACTGTTTTTGTAGTGAGGTGGTCTTGGCCTCAAGTTCAAAGCTTTACTGAGGGAATACATCATTCATCAGGAGAAAGAGGAAAGGAAAACAGAGCTAAGGTTTCACAAAGGTCTAATAATATCAGGCAATAATTCTTCACAGTTGTTGTAACCCCATCCTACACGGACTCAGACGGGGCTGACAGTTACCTCATAGCATCATATCGTCTAATGAGAGCCGTACATGTTAAGCTATTAAAGCGAAAAAGTTGAAATGCGATTAATCACCACTCTGGCTTCTTAAAGTTCCCATTAAAGAGCTTTTTGATTTCCATGTTTCCTTTAAAAGCAGGAAGGCACGTGTGTGAGATATGAGCTGAGTCTCAATTCAGGGGCTGCAGCCTTCGAAAGAGGTGGTCCACGGAGGATGCGCCATTCATACCGTTAAAGCCGAACTAAAATGAGACGGTCTGGTCTACTGAGGATTCCCTGTTTGCATCACCAGCTGTTCCCACCCTTACCCTTGCGTTACCAAGCGCCGTAGCAACAGGTAGCTAGCAGGCTAACGAGCTAGAATAACTAATGTCATGTAGCTTAACCTATTATTTTAAAGATAATTTGTTACGAGGGCCCTTTTGTTTTTTTAACATTTGTATTGTAGATATTCGATTGAGTTGAAACCAAAACGTTTTACATTTAAGTTCCTTGGCCGCATAAGAGTCCACCATCTCGTTTGAATGAATGTCAAGATATGTTGGGCCGCGAAGGATGCACGCGATGGATCCTTCGTGGCCATCTGAGGAAGCCTTCGCATTGGGACGGCCTTCGCTGCGCCGCTGTGACGTAATCGGCCTTCAAATACGCCCTTGAAGGATGCAGCCCCTGGCTTAGGACAGAACATACAGCTCGGCTTGAGCTCGCCTCACTTTCTGTGTATGTTGAAGAGTGTTGGGAGAACACCTGATTTTAACATAAGCTTTGCTTTACTTCTTTCCACCTGTTTTAAGTATGCTTACTTTGAATAAAAAAAGAAAAAGTCTTGATTGGCGTGATTGGAAAACATTGATTGGTGGACTTTATGCTAGCTTTGACTAGTAATCTCGCTTGAATTGGCGCACAGTGAATCTCATGATACGTACGGCTGTGAAGGATGTACCCGATGATGCATTTGTCACTTTCGAAATGGGACAACCTTCAACGGGCTGCTGTGATGCAATCGCCCTTTAACTACGCCCTTTCAAAGGATGCAGCCCCTGGATTGGGACAGGGCTCACAGTAGTGCGATATGTGAGACACACAAACATTGTGATGACCCATAACTGCAAGATAGCTTTTAGGTCATGTGCGTAGTAGGGGAGGGATATCAAAATGAAAGCATTAGACATATGTGATATAAAATTGTATTTTGATTTCATGGTAACTTAGACCATCCGAGCAGCCCAAACAGAGTGTCTCCTCCTCCCTGAATCTCCCAGTCGCTATCTGACAATGATAGATTGTCTTGCAAATATTGTTCGACCCACGTCTGTCATCCCTGTCAATCACTCTTCGTCTGTTTCCCCTTCCTGCTGTCACACAGATATAAATAGCAATCATTGACCTTTTTGTGTTGTGTGTTTTTTGCAGATCCGTGTTGACGGGCCTCCTCACGGTGGCGTCCAGTATGAGACGATATCCGTCATCAAGGATGGCAGCCCGGTCCTGCGAGATATGGCCTTCTCCTTGGACCGTAACTACCTCTACGTCATGTCGGATAGACAGGTAAGACGCAACCTGTGTTGCTAATTATACGAGCGCTCGCCATTGTGCGTGCTCACATGTTTAAATGTCAGGTAAAGTGTGGAAGGAAAGAAAAGTGTGTGTGTGCTCCAGCAGGGCCCAGAGATGGCCCACCTCTCAGCATCAGCAGCACCACCACCCTCTGTTAGCTATAAATAACCTGGGTGGCACAGCGGGGGACGTTGTGACAGCGTTTGATAATGAAGGAGAACAATGAGGGCAGGGAGGAGGAAAGAAATCGTGAGACAAGGTAGAATGAAAGAGAGAGAGAGAAAGATGAAGGGCACTTGCCGGCTGGCTGGCTGGCTGAGGGAGAGGATGAGAGGAAGAGTGATGAAGGAAAGAGGGACAGCTGGAGGAGCGTGTGACTTAGACGGAGCAAAGAGAGACACGGAGAGAAGAAGAGAGACGGAGTGCAAGGTCATCCTTTCACACTTCTAATGAAGTGACACAGCATTGCAGGGAGGGTGGGAAGCAGCCGATAGCCATCAATGCAGCTGACATACTAAGTAGGAAGAAGAGGCGAGGACGACAAGGGTAGAGGAGGACACACGGAGAGAGAGGAGGTGAGGAGATGAGAGGAGAGGGGAAACATGATAGGACAGAAAAAGAGATGAAAAGAGAAGAAGCGACGAGAGGAGAGGAGAGGAGGAGCAGCTGCAGGGGAGCGTGGCAGCGCAGCAGCCCCAGAGACAGACGACGTGCGAGGCTGTCAGTGTGAGGTGATAGATTGCCGTCCTCTCTGCTTATCTCTGCTTTTAACACACTCGACAACCGGCTGGACGGAGCTCACAGGTTAGGAGGCGCGGTGGGCGAATGTGGCGTGAAGGAGTTATTCGGACAACAGTGTCCATAACCGAGAGAGACAAGCAGAGGTGACAAACAGATTTACTGTAATCTGCAATTTATGTTTCCCACTCAGCATCTGTGACTCACTCACAGCTGTGTTTTGTATAATTTTTTTATTCTTCTCCGGGAGAAAAGAACTACTGAAAAGTTGCTCAGACACCTGCTGAGAGAATAAAAATATAACAATGTCAAATGGAATCAAATCCCCTGTAATAGCTCCTCACTTCAACCAAGACTACCGCTGAGATACTTAGAGGGAGGCATTACAGAAATAATATCTGAACAACTATAAGGCAAAATCTCAGCGCTCTCTTTTATCAACAGTTACAGGATAAAACTACACAACTAGTAAGACTGGCCCTGACTTCCTTGCTGAGTTATTTTTATTTATTTTTCATTAACAATGTTAACCTCAGTCCTATCATGCTATTACGGGGAGCTAATGCCATGATGGTAGAAAAACAATACAGTTTGGCTCTATGCCTTTGGAGGACGCTATCCGCTTCTCCAATGTTCCCTGGAAAACCTCCAGGAGGCCAGGGAGCATGCTAAACTACACTTCCTCAATCCAGGACCCCCGCCTCCGATGTCTCCTTCAAAATCGTCAGGTTTGAAATGTAGACTGTAGACCTAATGATTTTTTAGACCATCCACCGGTATGTTCTTGTCATATTTCTTATACTGATTTTGTACCGCTTCCAGCTTCTCTCACTGGGTTACTTTCAGAGGGAGGTGCGCAATGCATGCTGGGTGTTGTAGGAATGTAGAATGGGCGAAACCACGAGCTGTTTGTACAACTTCCTTCACAGCTATGGCGCCAATTTCAAATATTATTGCTTCCATCGATTACAGAAAACACCAGCTTTGACTGACAGCGCTCTTTCCAGGGGTAAATAGCGCCTGCACTCAGCAACCTGCTTGCTAACAACAATGCTAACAGCAAAAGTGGTGAATGTGTCGAAAAAAGTCTGCAAGGAGACTGAACACTATTTAAATTATAATTTACACAGTATAACACAGTCCCTCCCCAGTTTTGGTCTTCTGAACCGTAGTTGTGAGATTGTTTGTTAGCTTTAGCCAGGCCTATAGATGCTAGTTAGCTAGCTAGCTTTCTGCGACTACCCCACCAATAAAAACATGGCCATTAATACTCTTTTCATTGACTGACGTTTGGTAGACTATTAATAGGCAGCGCTTAAAAATAATCTTATTTTTGTGCACATCATCAGTGTGAGCTACATTCCTACACAAGCACATATGCTAACATGTATCAGTCAGTTAGGTGATGACTCTGTGGCATTGCATGACACAGATTCCAGAGAGGTTTGTACTGAGTCTGCTTCCCGCATTTACTGAATCCTTTATTTCCACTTATTCCGCAGATGAAACAAGCTTTTGATGTTGAGCTCATAACTGCTAGTCATCTGAATGAGAAGTGATGCTGGTGAATATTATTAGTATTCAGCATGTCGACTCTTCTGTTTTGCTCTCCAGGGGTTGGGGAGGATCGAAGCAGACAGACAGACGCAGACACACACACACGCACACGCACTGAAATGCTATCAACTACTTTGGGGATGTTGCCCTGCATGTTCAAGGATACCACTCGATAGTCACACCTGGCAGAGTAACTGGATTGGGATTTAGCGTGGCCACACACTCATTCAGCCTTTTCCCATAAATTGGTATATTTGACAGACTCTACGTGTTTTGTGTGTGTGATTCTTGACATTAAATCACGCCTCCATTTTTTATATGAGCAACAGTAAATTAGAATTATATCCTATCTCCAACCCATGACAACATAGGTTGTTTGTTCCTCCCATTTCAGACAACCCAAAGGCACCATGTCCTTATACTAACACGTTCATACCAGACAAACCCAGACTACTTAAGTAAGGTCTAGTAAAAGGTTCAAAGAAGATAAAAGGGATCAATTTGAAAAAGTAGGTTGGTAAACATAGTCTTTTTCTGGACTTAAACTGGGATATCCTGGGCAGTGTTGGGTAACATTACTTTAAAAGTAACTCGTTACATTACTGCGTTACCTACTGAGAAAAGTAACAAGTTAAATTACTTTTACATTACCAAAAATGAACCCCCCTTTGCGACTCGTTACACATGTCTGTTATATTATCAGGACGCCGTGTAGCCTACTGTACATCTACCTTTGAATGTCATTGCATAGCCTCGTTTATGGCCCATAATCTGTAACTCTGCAGCCTGACAATTTAACCTTTCTTTATAACAATCTGCGATGAACTGGGCAGAGGCATACAGTATTAGGCACAGCTGTTTCAATGAAAACATTACAACACGGGCTCTTAGTCCCACCAGTGTTGTGGAGCTGCAGATAGCAGCTGCAGATGCTACTTCAGAATTCGAGCTCTCTACAGCTGACAAGCTCTTATCCTCCAGACATAACTTATATTTCACCGTCATGTTGCTCTCGTCCCTTTCACCCAAAAATAATGTGAATATTTACACAAACACTGTCCTGGCTGCCATCTCGCTAGTTGAGTTAGCTAGCTATGCATGCGCACTGACACAACTGTATTTTCACCTTCTGTTGGTACGCAGCTACAGAAACAGTGCTTCGGGGATTTTCTGTTTTTTTTGTGATGACAAACGGAAAAGGAATAACCAGTAAGGGATTACTTTTTATGAAAAAGAAACAAAGTAATGGATTACTTGACTTGGTAACGTGTTATGTTACTTGTACTAATCCGAGTACTCTAACGGATTACTTTGTAACACGTTACCCCCAACACTGCTCCTGGGTCTTGTTTTTGTTTGACCCATCCATAACCCCCATCCATGACCCCAAATAGACTATTTCACTCTTTATGTTACATCACCTGACTTCCGCCTTTTCTCTCCTGACAATCTTGCCACCATATTTTGGTGTTAAATCTTAAAATGTTTCAATATTTCAATCTTGTCCATCCTGATAGATCTACACATATCTGTCATTTCATCGTATATTCTGTTTAACATAAACATTTTCTTAGTTTATACCACATTTGCTATAAAGATCAAGCAGTATCCACTGTTAAATACACAGCAGCTGACATCAAACAGGCCCTTTCACACTATAGCGTTTGGTGGAAAAGATATATTTGACCTTTATCTCGTTGTTAGCCTAAATGTCACCTCGAGCTACATTTGAAGTCAGACATCCAGGACATCACAAGACCTATGTTGTGTGAGCTCCACTTGTTCCCATGTGTCTGGCTGATGCCGTTCGAGGGCCAAGCACATGGTGATGGGAGACGGTAAGAACAAAGGAGGGATGATATCAAACAGAATGCAGGGCAGATTTGGCTCCAGTAGCATTTCCTACTCTGAATAACAAAGAGGCCCTGTGTGCTTGGCACAGTGGGAAAGAGAGAATACAGATCGACCAAGGGAGAGAGAGACAGACTGTGAATGAGAGAGAAAAATTGGGAGAGTAGTATTTGCTCAGCGAGGCCGTGCTCCACAATCTGGGCTGTCGCTCTCTCTCCCGTCCTCACACCTGCCTGCGTGTGTTGTGGCGAAGCTGAGAATCGTGGGATGTGCGAGGCTATTGTAAACACAAACATGCATACAGGCATCCACAGGGACGCACACACAAACTTACACACATGCATGCAACCTTCCGTGTTCATTTGCATAGGTACCGACATAATGCACTGGCTCTCGCAATCACATGAGAAAAAACTATAATTACAGACGCATGCGAGCACCAGCCGCCCATTCAGTATTCAAATGGAATCTCCATAAGGCTTTCGGAGGCTTTTCAACTCGCCTTTTTCTCTCGCCCGCACATATATAGATCACACTTACTGCATATGTATAGATCTTCTTCAGTGTCAGACGTACACAGCTTTCTTCCAGCGTGTGAAAGAACTTTCTGCTCCTTCTAGTCTTCATGTTTTTTCCTTCTCGCACTCCCACTCCATCGCCGGCTCACCCCAAACATATTTCATTAGCTCCCTGCTTCATATTCGATCCATGCTGCTGCCATGTTAAACTGTGCTTTTGTTTAGTAGATGTAATGACAATAGCATCCGCCATATTAATGATGTGCTGAGATTGACCCAGTGCGAGGCAGCGCAGTGGAACTGATGAAAAGACCTGGCTCACTGACTTTCTCTTCTCCAGGAGCAGTATGCAGAGTGCGCGTGTACGTGTGTGTCTTCCTGTGGGGTGCTGTATCATTACTGACATTCCTGGTATACATAACAGCAGGTTTTCATCTCAAGATTTATCTTCAGACGCGTGTATTCACCTCTGCTGGAGAACCTCAAAAACATGCGCGTTGCATCACCTCCGGATGTTCGCAGCATCTTCCAACTGTCCTTGTGCTTCCCGTGTTTCTGAAGATCCATCGCGTGGATTTCTGCCAGATCACATGTTTGAGTCATGTTGCGTATGTGTGTGTGACTGCTTCTATATTTAGACCAATAATCCTGCCATTTTGGTACTTGCTGGGTAGCAGTGCCGGCGGCAAAAGCAGTGATGGAGAGAAAAAGGTCAAAGCTGTTTCTGGAGATTCAGCTGAGCCGCCTTCTAGACGCGTCCTCGCCTTTTTGCTTCGCCTTTTTGCTTGTTTTCCTCTGACTGCGTCATATGAAATGCCCCCTGAAATGTCTCACAACACCTCCCTGCATTTAATATTGCATCAAAAGCTGAAGATTTCAAACTGAATACCATATCCTCCTGTCCACTGCTGTAACAAAGCAGGTCTGGCTATGTGCTACGTAACATCTGCCTAAGATTTACAAGCCAAAGCAGAGAGGGGGCTTTGATCTTTATCTTTTAAACCCTACTTTACATACAACCAGATACACTGTGCCTACAGTAATACTCCAACACCATAACACGTCCAGGAGAGGCTCTAATCAAACAGGTAGAAGGAGTATTCATGTGTGAATGGCAGCTGGAGCAGAGCTAAACCACTGGTGCTTTTGCCAGCTCATGCAAATTCAGAGCGCTGGATCTGCATGAGTGTTTGCTCTGGCTTCGTCCCCACCGACTGGAGCCGGTGTCTTTCTCTCTCCGTCACTCATTCATTACCAGCCACTCCTTTTCTCTCTCTTTCTCCGCCTATGTTTCTTTTTTTTCAGGATGCAGAACGCGAACTGGCCTCCCGTGTTTCTTGACACCTTGAGCGGTCCCGTAATTTATGTGCGTTTGTGCGCGCCGCGCTGCAGTTTTTGGAGTTCAAACCAACCGAGGGATACAGAAGCGTGGCTGACACTGTGCCCCTCATGAGGCCGTGAGCGTCATCCGCTCTCTTTGTTGTCGGTTTATCAACACAATGCAGCGCTCTGGGATAAATGGCGACAACTACTCCAGTATCGAATGGGGTCTTTCTGGGGTCTGGATTATCAACATTTTTATGAGGCCCTTTTTCATTCCCTTTGTGGCGTATTGTGCCGCCACGGCCGCTGGCACCCAGCAGTCGAGCGAGCACTCATCACACACGGTTGAGAATCAGTGACTGCATTATGTCGGTAGCTTTGGTCAGCGGCCAGTACGCAGAGCCCGGGCTGTAATGTATTATTCATGGGGAACAATCAAGATTTAACATCTGAAAGGGTTTTGAAGTGATACCTGTGGTGTAGCCTTAGTTCTGCCTGAAAAGCTTTTTGAACACACAGAAAAAAAGAGGAAAAGCTCACCCTAAAAAATTGAAGTGGATACGTTTTTATCATGTCTTAATTAAATCCCAAGAAAGGGGCAGGTGTTGACTTTGTAATGGAGCTCAATGGTTTTGTAGGGTTTTATGACTGTAGCGTACAGGAGTACATAATAGACCCTAACAGAATTAATGGCGTTCCCAGTGAAATAGTGGCCCTCTAATTGCCAACTCTTTATAAGGATGAGTGTGAAATTCTCGCTAGCATGACCAACCGAGGGATACTGAGCTGGCTTGTAAAACAGACTCGTCTTTCATGGACAGACACACAGTCCTCCCCCTATAGAGGCGTTCAGCCATGTGCTGCTGTCACTCTCCAACACACCCTTGGCTCTTTAGCAAACATTAAACCCCCTCAGCCTCCGCTCCTCGTTCTCCATCCTTCCTCCCTCACCCAGCTCCATGTATGGAACGGCAACATTACAGCTCACAGATTATCAGAAAAGAAAAGAACACCTCTTTTTTTCAAGCCTGGCAATTTCTTCCAGGTGCTCAGCTGTGAAATTTGAAATCCATGCATGGATTCTTCCTGCTTTTTTTAACCTTTTTTTTTTTGTATGAGGCCTCTTCTCAACCTGTTCCCCCTCCAAGCGCCCCCACCCTTCTTTCCCCCTAGAGTTTCTCCTTCCTCCTCCTCCCCTTTCCCCCCCAACAAAACCTTTGTTTGGCTGCTGTGGTTAGATTGGGAGGAAATGGGTTGAGTGGTTATCAAGACAGGAGGAAATAGGATTCATTCACACCTCGTCCTGGCTTAGATTAGCTGACATGCTACTGGCACATCATTATGCAGGACTTTGGTGTGCATGACACGCTGATTTCATGTGTTAATGGCCATGGAACACATAATGGCTTATAGCCAGGCCTTCCACTGTGCACTGTAGGTGCTCCAGCTTGTGCTGACAGCAGCAGTGTTGGTGGAGAGCCTTTTGTTTCCCAGTTTTATTGTTTACATCCTCCACAACAAGCAGATTGGACTGGCTTGTGTCCAGGCCACTCATTCAAACTCTTGAGTATGTGTGCATGTTCTTGCATGCTTTTCCTGATGTTTTTTTCTCCCCAAAAGCCCACTTCTGATTTAAACCCCCCTCTTTGGAGCTTATTGGAAAATGCTTGCTTCTTTTTCTCATAGAAGAGGAACAGAAATCTGTTGGGGACAGAAGTCTGCCAAAGGTTTAGGCTGAAAGAACACGACTGAAGGGCAAACAAAGTCAAAAGGCACTGGGACAAAAGATTAGTGCTTTGTGTCTACTTCGTCCGCGCCCCTCCTTCCTTTCCATTATTTTTGTAGTTTGCTGTCAGGGCTGAGTAGAGAAGGCGACTTTTTTTGGGCGACTTCCACTACCTCAGTAATCATTGCCTCGCCATCCCTTGACCCTGCGCTGGCCTCGGGGCAGTCTGGTTAGCTTGCAGCTGCCAGAGAGCGAACAAGACCAGGGGTTTGACCATTGACCCTTATCACTGTGTTTCTCACCAATCTGTCCGTCAGAGACACTCGGACAAAGAGTCCAAACTGCCCGACGCTACAACACAGAGGCAGCTTTCAATTCAGTTAGCAACGCTGTTAAGTCTCAAAGTCTTTTTATTCCTTCTGAAGTCTTTTCCCACAATCCTGTTTTTCACACAGCTGAGGTTCAGAAAGTGTAATACTGCTTATTCTCCACTTTTACCTCCCAAAGGGTATTACAGATATCTTTCTCTTTTTCCTGAATGTTCCATTATTCCCCTGCCGTATCCACGGTTGAGTTTTGAGCCATTGAAATGGGAGTTAAGAACCATATATTTTACCTAAGTTAGGCCTTAAAATGAGGTGAAATGAAGTTTGTTTTTATGCAGCACAACTGAGGATACAGGAGACGCCATATTTGCAGGCAACCGCAAAGTGTTTATGGGAGAGCAGTGATCTGATCAACCGCTGCGTTCCTTCCAGAAGTACCCAAGACTTCAAGTCCCAGGGGCTTTTTTTTCAGGGGATAAGAAAGTGCTTCAAGACCTGTGGGGATTAGATAAAGTCTGCTGACGTGTAAAAGACTTTAACCAATCAGGTAAGTTTAGTGCTGCATGCTGCAGCTCCCACCCCAAAGCCTCTGCGCTTTAAAGGAACTTCATTAATACCTTCGTCCATGCAGTGAGTACCTCCGAAAGTCCCTTGGGAAAGTCTCTGCGCTGATAAAGCAGCTTTTCTGTCATGGACGAGAAAATTGTGACGCCATGTGCCAACATATAGACCACACATCTGCATCCTGCTCCACCCTCACCTGATCCCATCATCAGAGAGGAGCTGTGGCCACAGCTCGCTATCATCTATCTGGTTTTTGACGGATCCCAAAAACAGACAAACATCTCCAGGACAGCCTGCTATCAGTCAGGCAGCAGACACCGGCCTTGATAGATCTGCCGTCATGTTTTATCTGGGATGTAAGTGCGACAGGGGGGTCAGTTTGGCAGCCGGAGGGGTGAGGGCTGGCAAATCAATCGCACGGCTGAGTCCTTACCCACGTGCTGAGCAGTTGGTGGTGGTGGTGATGGGGGGGCGGCTGGAGCTGCAGCTTGGGCTTAGGGTCTTGTTGCTTCACTGACAGCTTCACTTGATATTGACACCTGGACAAATTAGGATAAATTCCCCTGTCAATACGCACATCCAATGTTATTGATGATGCCATTTAGCTTTTCATTCTCAAGAAACCACTTTCATCCATGACCCACTTGTCAAGCTCCCTTAATCTTACGCTTTGTGTGTGTGCGTATTTGGATATGTGTGTGTGTGTGTGCAAGTTTTCTTGAGTAGTTTAAAGTAAAGAAAGTAGCGGGGCTGCAGTGTGCTGATGCTTGCTGGCAGTTTACCTGTGTGTGCTCTCAGAGCCTCTGTGCTGCCGACAGCAGTGGCCCGATGCATAATGTTCCTCTATACATCCATCCTATTCTTATTCATTTGATATCTCAGGAATGTCTGGAGGGAATATTTGCAAATTTGGCAAAAACATCCTCTTGGATTTAAAGATAACAAGATGTGATTTTAGTCATCAAAGGTCAAGGGTCACTGTATTTTCTCTAAAAAAATTTTAGGCAATAACTCAAGAATTCATCTGCTTATTATGACACACACATGTCTAATAGGATGAAATAATGAAGAGATGACATGTTTTTACTCTCAAGGTCAAAGGTCAGTCTTATTATGGCATCATAATCCCCTGCAGTAACACTTCTTCTTGCCAGTATTCTAATCCGATATTTGCGGAAGCAATATCTCAGGGGTCTGTGGGGATTATCTTCAAACTTGGCACAAGTGTCCGACTGGACTCAGGGTCTAACTGATTAGTGATTGGTGGCTGAAGGTCGAGGCAACTGTGACCTCATATCTGTCGAGTTCTTGTCTCTGTGATATGACAGCAATGCTTGGACGAAATTGGTTTTTAAGAATTTTTTATCCTTCAGAGATAAAGAGGACGTCCACGATAGATTAGTGGATAATCTCCCCTCGTCTATCCCTCGATGACTTTTCTATAATGTTCATGTCTGTGAAGGTTCTCAGTCATAATGAGCTTAATCCAAAGGGTCACTGGACTTGGCTGAAGTTCTTGAAGACGTTTCACCTCTCGTCCGAAAGGCTTCTTCAGTTCTGGTGGACGGATCTAGAAATCAACGACTCTCCCTTGATTACAAGCTTAGAAGTTCATCTCATATATTGATTGAAAGAATTAATGTGTCCTTTAGTCTCTCTGTCCCTTACTACAATATTTTCAATGCCTCTCCCATAGTGGTTTATTTTCCATGTGATTATGTATCATGTGACCAAGTTATATTTATGTCCATGCTTTATGTGCCATGCTTCCTGCCTGAATCAGACGTGTTGGAAGCTTTATGCGGTTGTGTGTTGACTTACACGATCCATTTGTTTGGTTTAATGCATGTGTCTCTCAGCATAGTGGGGTCAGGGGTTACAGGGAGTTCAAGGGTTGCCTGAGTCTGTTCATCAAAGCGAAGGGTTCACTCAGCCGGTCAGTTAGAGACGCCCCTTCATTGAATCATGTTTTTATAGCATCCATCTGCTTGACCACTGCCAGTCAGCTGCGTCTTCCTCCTGATGACCGATATGAGTATCCGTCCCCCTTTCAGCGATGTTCTAGCAATGTTCTACATCCCTGAATGGCGAGCTCTGTTTGCTCCCCCTGTGGTAGCCCACCTAACAAAGGCACCTCATTTGCATGAGTCCCTGAGCAGGCATTGTTAATTGACTTAAGCCAGGATTAGTGTTAATCAGGTTTTGTGCCCTGGAACCATTGGCCAATCCTAACCTCATTATTTGATAGCAGCACACGTCCTGTCAGCCCCCATCAAGCTGTTAATTAATAGAAGCCTGTGCACCCAGGTCTCAGCCTGTACCCCCTCTTACCTCCCGATTCCACCCCCCCCCCTCTTCCCCCTCCTCCACCCTCACACCCAAGTCCCCTGCTGAATCAGCAAAGGTCAATTAAGGACGCCCGATACGGATTTATTTCAGCTGATACCGTCAGCTGATAATTACCTGGCTCTAATTTCCAACAATACAACCAATAATTTTACATTTCTCTGACTACATCTTTAGTTTATGGACACTTAAGGTAAAGAAAAGCCAAGTTATCATAATGGTACATATTTACAGCATGTAGGCTTATACTAATGTCACTGTGACTAGCTAATATCATGCATCCCTCAGGTCAGAACATAGTAATGCACTACGCAATATGTGAATCAGTGTCTCGGCCTGCAGACTGTGTTTGCAGTAAACACACCACTGTGCAGCTCGACGTCTGCTTCAGGTGAAACGGCCTCTAAATAGACTCAATAGTGTCAAGCCCGGCATGAATGGATTTGGAGACCCTATGGCGAGTTTGTTTGTGTCTGGCGTTGCGATCTTGTGTGTGTCTGCGCATCCCTCAGTACCAGCTACAAAAACCCACGGCTGTCTCCCACCCAGACTCCCCCGCAGGAGTCTCTCACTGGCCCTCTGACATAATATGAGATAATGAGGAGAAGGATACCTGATCCTTAGACTCTCTGACACCTCTGTCTCTGTCTGTCTGCAGTCGCCCGGAGTTTGCCATTAGCCAGCTGACTGCTCGCTCCCGCAGACGTGGCCTCTGGAGGACAAAAAAAAAAGTCACATTTCTACATTCAGTGTGCACTTCTGCTGCGCTGTTTAACAATGAGGAATTCTTGGTTAATTATGCACAAGATAAATGCATATTTGAGTGGCGTAGTTGGAGGGAGTGAGGCGGTGTTTTATAAAGGCAACTAATTATCATTGTTCTGAAATGAAATAGCTGAGCAGAATTAAAAATGTATGCGCCATATGTACCTTTATCTGCCCTGTTTGAGTGAGATACAACTCAGCTGCTCGGTTTTATTGCTGTCAAATATGTACATGTCATTTATACATGTTTGTCTTGGAATGCACAAAAGAAGTAAAACACTTAAGGTGGTCTCTGACCTGTCTGTGAAGGTTTTGGAAATGCCACTGGTCCAGTTGGTGGACGGCAGCTCAGTCTGTAGGGACCTCAGCTTGGGAGCCGGAGGGTGGCTGGTTCAAGTCCTGGTGCAGACCAAGTGTGGAATTGGGGCTGGTAGCTGGAGAGGTGTCAGTTCCCTTCCCGAGGTGTCCTTGAGCAAGGCATCGAATCCTCCAACTGCTCGGGGCGCATGTCCACGTTCAGCCCCCTCACACGCCGCCTCACATGTCTTCTTCTTCTTCTTCCGTACATCACCTTTATGGAACAGATCAGGAGAGGACACGAGGCCCCACGTCTGTGAAGAGAAAAGGCATTATATCATGTCCTGCTCATCGGGAACAAAAACCTCCAATAGAGCAATTGTTCAAACAAATCCTAGATTCTAAAAATGTCACACCTGCAGCACGCGGATACTTAAACAATAAGGAGGGGATGTATCTGAGGCAGAACCTCTTCTGGACCACAGCCTGGTCACATGTCCCTTTGAGTCTAAGTAGAAAAGAGATGTATGTAAGTTGAACTTTTTTGTTTTTCTGAATTAATTCCTTATCATTTCAATTAATTTCACTTTCACATTGCTGTTAGAACCTCACCCAAACAAACACAGGCCAAACATGAGCACAAGAGTCTGACGAGTTTCCAAAACAAAGAATTAATTTATCAAATATAAACAAAAAAAACAAAACCAATCAAGCAGCTGATTGGCCGGCAGAACTAATCAAAAAGAAGCTTATTTACCTGTTTTCATTCACAGTCTATCTTCCAATAGTGTTCGCTAAGTGATGAAAATAAACACAAAAAATAATTAGAAAAAAGGCCACGACTTGCAAATACAAACAGACGTGGTCAGTCTGTGTTCTGGTATTAAACACATCATCATCAGAAAACAGTTATTATTGATAAAGCTCGAGTTTCAGTCTCTAGTTTTTTGCCTTTATTTATCGGACAGCTGAAGATAGACAGGACATGTGGAGAGTGGGGGATGACATGCACCGAATGATCGGCAGATGGGGAGTCAAACCTGCTATCAGTGCATGGAGGACTGTCGCCTCTGTACGCCTCTGAGCTCCACCAGTGCCAGGTTTCAGTCTCTTTGAATTCAGTTCAACTTCTCTTTTCTTAGTTCCTATGCAAGAAAAGATACACACATACAGATGTGGGTACATGTGTATGTGGTTCACATTTGGATGTAGTAGCTCTGTGTGTGTGCATGCGCACTTTGTCACTTTGTGAGTGTGAGCCAAAGGAACAGTCCAGGAGCCATCCTGCCAGAATAATCAGCTCTATAATTAAGAGCTGTGAGTATGTCAACTGCCTTCATTCACCCCCCCTCCCCCCCTCACCCCCTCCTCTTTCTCTCTTTCTGTCTCTTTCACTCTCACTGTCTGTCTGCCTCTATAATGGCTCTGCATTTGTCTGTTTCCTCCCAGCGCCTATGCAGAATGCTCATGACATTTATTGTGAAAGTAATGGCAGTGCTTCACTTCTCCTAATTGTAGGCTTTAATTGCAATAATTATTTACAAGCCTAATTAGAGCCTAGAGAGTGTCAGGGAGACACGCGAGTGCTGGCTGAAGGAATCGCGACAGGGTTTGTCAGGAGCCGGGACGAAAAAGTAAAGCGAATAGAGTGGCAGTGTTTGGTCTATAATTGGAGGAGGCCATGTCTGCGAGTCTCGCCGGCTCTCTCACTTTTGCTGTCTCTTTTTGCGTCTGTCGATTGCCTTCCTCCTTAGTGCTGAGAGGGGGGCTGCAATCAGCAAGTGAAGAGAAGTGCAGCAGCTTTTGAAGCTGAGCCCACACATCAGGGGAGAGCAGCAGGCTCGGGCCCCGGCGCTGTGGTTAAGGTGTTTATTTAGAGGTCTCAGGCTCGCTCTGTAGACTGATCTTTCCTGTTTGATAGGAGGCTGACAGCTCACTTCACTACATCACCAGCTGCCTTTTAAAGTGTGTGCTTTTGCGCGCTCACACATGCACCTTCTGAGCATTTGTCGCCGAGTGCATTTGTTTCTGTGTGTTCTTGCCGGGTCCTTGGTTCATTTGCTGCAGTTTGGCAGAGCCCTCGGGAGGTCTTTTGTGTCTGTGTGTGTGTTTTAGTGTGTGATGCGGTCACGCTGCCAGGTCTGCAGCACTGCTCTTTGTCTGTCCTTCACAAGGCCGGTCGTCGTAAACAGGCTCCAGCAGGAGAGCTGCTGGTTTTGATGGCCGATGCTCGGCGGTTCGTCCCTCTCTCCTCTGTCTCCTCCCTCTTTCTCTCCGCTGTTTCTTCCCCCTGATTTCCTCCTTTTCTCCTCTTCTCTTCCCTTTTCTTCCCTCCTGTCAGTGCAGCGTCCGATGGGAGGACTCAATCCCACAATGCCATTCTCCTCTCCCCTGCGGCTCACTTTGACAGAGCTGTCAGCCTGAGCTGCAGTGATGGATGTAGTGTTGGGCATGCACGTTTGTGTGTGTCTGCATGTCTGTGTATGTGTGACTTTTTATGTCACTGCAAACATGAATGTGTTATTTGATGGTGTTTTGGACTCTTGCTGAGCAGAATAGTTCTATTTACACTGATACACAGTCTCTCACTTACAGTTGTGTGTGCGCCTCAGATCCTGTTTACCCCTGCGCCTCTTTTAGAGCAAATATTTTGACTTTTTTCACATATTTTTAGTCGTAAATGATCACATTTGGGCTACAAGGTTTTATGAATCCCATTCTCCTTCTGATTTAAAGTGGTAATCTCAGCTCTGTTCTCTTTGGCGGCACCTGTGGCGATGAACAGTAATTGCGGGAACACACTTCCCAGATATCCAGACAGTGTTGCATGTGTGACGTCCACGGTTGGCTCCGTTTGTAACTCTTGATTTTCCTGGCTGACGGTCGCTTTCCGACTGTTTGCTTCATCTGAGCGTTGAATTTCTTTCTTTTTCTTTGGATTTTCACTTATTTCTGAAGTTGTATCTGTAGTCATCCATCTTTTCTTTGTTTGTTCAGCCATAGTAGATTACTGTTTACTCGTAACACTTGCAGAGACCGGAAAAGCAGCCGCTTAGCTCCGCCTACCCTCTCTGGCAGACCAACCACTGCTGGCTGATGGAAAACGCGTCACTAACTGGGCGCCGCTTGTGATTTTTTCCACAAGTCACCACAGACACCCTGTCTGTAATACTGCAAATGCAAAGGCTTTCATCAGTGGGCCATAGGCTCAATCACCATTGTGTTACCTCATTCTGTGATAGATAGAGACTTAACAGACATTTATTTAAAGGAAAATCTACTTTAAGGATCGAAAAGAAAAATAATCGGCAAATGTTTTGACACGAGATTAATCTTTTCAATGATATTCAATCAAAACGTCAAACATTCGCTGCTTCCAGCTTCACAGATTTTAGGATTTGCTGCTTTTTTGTCTTTTATAAATGAAAGTTTTGAGCTGTCGGTTTGACAGAACTTCTGACTCTTCCTGACATTTTATAAGCCAAGCGATTATAAAAAATAATCGGCAGATAATCAATAACAAAATGAATCGTTAGTTGCCCTAAAAAAAGTAGATTACATGACAAATATTATAGGAAACGTCTGCTATCACTCAGTGAAGCTGATCTGCTGGAACACTCACACAGACACACACTCGCTCTCACAGACAGACATTTATCTGCGTCTGCTCGTACATATGCAGACACACATTCAGCGAACGGGAGAAGATGAATGTGCAGGCGTGGATAACCTATCTCTAATGCAATATTTGAGGGAAAATATTAGAAAGAGCAGAGGCCAGATAAGGCCAGTGATTTAAACAGTGCGTCTGCAGACAGCCTGTTGAAATATTACCCTTCTTGCTGACTTGTAAATCGGATATTTGGAGCCAGAAGGATCACATGGAGGTAATAGATAGGGCCCGCAGAGTGACGGATGGGCCTGTGCGGGGGGATTTGGGATGGAAAAACGACACGACAAATTTGCGGCGGACAAAATACTGTTACCTACACCCTGAATGGAGGCGGCATCCAGAGCTATTGAAAGTTCATATGTGGAACCAAGAGCGCTGTATCCCTTAGAGGCGAAAAACGCTTATTTATTTCACATTTTCCAAAGGCAACTGGGGAGCAGTTAATTTGGCTGCACAGAAGCAGCTGTCTGAGAGTCGTGGGATGAGAGAGAGAGAGGGAGAAAGAGGCAGAGGGGGGAGAGAGAGGAGAGAGTGAGACACAAAGGCAGTTTGGGCTCATTATGTTGATTTTTCCTCTTCTGCCAAACAGAAACACCCAGGCACTTTTTAGACACACCGCTGGAGATCAGTCGCTGCGTTCGCTCTCCTCCTCACCCCGCTGTTTCTTAAAGGCAAATCTAATAATTTCCCCTCTACTGCAGGGGCGTGTTTGCCTATAGCCTCTGTCTCTGTATATTTCTTATGGAATCAAATTGGATTAAATCGCATGCGCTATTATCGGGTCTGAGGAGGCCTCTCAGCCTCAGTCAGACTTGTAGACTCTCATTAATGTAGCAAGAATGAAGTCCAGGTAAGGAGTGTGCATGTTTTGCATGCAAACACAGCACATATGCACGCACGTATTCTTCACACACAAACACACACACACATCTGTGCACGCATATGCATCCAGTGTGGGATTAGATGAAGTGTCCCTCACCACCTGAGCCTAGTTATCAATGCCCCTCCCCCCTATCGGTCTCTCTTTCTCATGTACACACACTAAAATGTATCCAGACGCACACAAACACATTCTCACAAACACACACATGCTTACACTTATGCACAAGCCCTGAGAGCAGTGGGGTGTAACCAAACCCTTCATTTGTATGTACATCATGTACACTGGGAGAAGCGCTGAGACAAAGAGAACAAACATGCACACACACACACACACGCTCACAAAAATACCCCTCACACACACACACACGCAGACGTGCACCGTGGAGTCCCTCTGTGGATCAGAAATCATTTCTGTCTGCCTTCCCCTCCAAATCAATACCCCCGTTGGTCGACAGACAGCCGTAAGTGTGCCAGGGAGGCTGCCTAGCCTTCACACCCTCCCCGAACACACACACACACACACACACACACACTCATGCCTGTTGATGTGTGATGGCCTCTGCTGCTTCCTTATTAACTCCTCACATGCTGACTGAAGCATACACCTCATTACTGGCTGCATTGATAGTCTGGGATCCCGCTGAGAGACACACACAGACATGTTGGACTGAGACAGACAAGGAAGAGATGCATAGAAGACAAAGAGGCACAGTGAAGTGACAACAGCAGCAGCAATGTTACACACTGATAGGCAGTGCAGACAGGGGGGCCCACAGCGGGAAGATTGACGTGAATAAAAATAGTAATGAGTGAGACATGTCTGCAGACGGACATTGTGACCATGACCTGGAGATACAGAGGAATAGACAGGAAGAAACGGCAGGTGTTAAGTGAAGGCGTAACTAACAGTAACAGGTTGTTACTGCAGTCTGCACTTTAAGTATCACTCACAGAAACAAACTCACTTATGTGAATTCTGCTGCACATACATTAATTCCCCTCCAGCGATAGTTGAGCACTCTTGAGCTCCGGTCTTTCAGTACTTCAACCTTTTCTATCAGAAGTGACTAAAGATTTTTCCTGCTAATGCTAATGAGTCCTATTAGGGTATGAAGTGGCTGCTTTTCAGACACTATAGCATCAGTGCCCAGTACGTGGTGATGTCTGATGGTGGCTGAGTGGAGGAAGGTCGCGAGGTATGAATTCAGGTAAAAAAATTAGTCCCTCATTAGACAAACAAGTACTTAATTCACAGGCTCCATCTGCGGTGTTTTATGGGACGGTGCTCGGTGTTACCAGTGCTACTAATTCTTACATGGTGTTTGTCATTGTCCAAGTCGTGTATGGGAGCTACTTAAAGCTCCTGTGAGGAGTTTTTTGGTGGTTATGAAACAGACTGAAATTAATACTGATGCATCTAAATGACCTACAAAAACAAGCAAGACCCACAGTGATTATTTCTGTCAGTTTTCCCACTGCAGAGATTCTCAACCAGTAATATGTTTGAACGTTAAAAGAAAAGCAGGATAAAAACACTTCCTACACATGCACAGGAGGTCTTTGTCCACAGGGGGCGCCAAAAATCGACACAAACTGAAGGTTGCTTTCATGAGCTTTAGTATCTGATTGTAAATTTCACAGTGGAGGATGGCAAAGAGATAAATATTTAACTTGTGTACACTGCTACCGTTGCTGGTATTCTCTTACAGTCTCGTCAAATTCGGGGTAACATCTCGTTTGCTATCTAACGTCTGTAGCGCTCTCATTTGCGATCTTGCAAAATGTCCGGTGTAATTGGTAACACCCGTGTTGTCATGAGTTTAATAACTGGTGGGAATATATCCTCCAATTGGCATCCATCCAGCCAACCATTATCTATACTGCTTCCCCTGTTCAGGGTCACGGCAGGGCTGGAGCCTATCCCAGCTGTCATTGGGTGAGAGGCGGGGTTACACCTGGACTGATCGGCAGTCAATCACAGGGCTGACACATAGAGACAGACAACCTTTCACACTCACACCTACGGGTAATTTTAGAGTCACCAATGAACCTAACGAGCATGTCTTTGGACTGTGGGAGGAAGTCGGAGTACATGGAAGGAACACATGCATGCCCACTTTGTCATACGAACTAGGAACCTTCTAGCTGTGAGGCGACAGCACTAACCACTGCACTGTGCAGTTACCGATTGGAAGCACTATTTGTATATGTTTAATATGCATGCTCATAGACATGCATTGTATTAACCTGCACTAAAGTACAACAAAAGAGCCATTTACAATGTTAAGAGAGCTATTGTCTGTTCAGTTGTTACTACCACTACTTGTACTACTAAATCTGGATGTGTCATCTCGGCATAGCAGTGTCACTTTTTATAGCCGTCTTTGCGCATGAGTGCACACTCATACACATTCACAAACACTCCTTGGCACTTTCACAGCTCCCTGTGTCCGTCTCTTAAATGTCAGTGTGGGCCTTTAAACCAGTTGCCAGTGAGCAAGCGGGGCAGAGGGGGGTTTGAGAGTTCAAAGTGGTCAGGCAGCATGGATGTAATTTCCTCCTTTTAGCCTCCTGACTGAATTACTGAGCAAAGAGGCCACCTCGACTGGGAGCCACGGAGGAGAGCGAACACCGGAGCGCAGAGGAGTGGGTTCAGGAAAGAGGAGGGGGGGAATAGGGGGAAGAGATGGGGAGATAAGTGAAAAAGAAAGGAGCAGGGAAAGAGCCATGGACTTTCAGATGATATCACCAGTATCCATATTAACATCTTCACTTTGTGTAAGAGGGTGTACATGACATCTGGAAGTGAGTAAAGGCAGGGGAGGTATCATTAGCAGTGCTCGACATTGTGCTTTTAAGTGAAGCTGTTCAACTGTGTAAGAAGGCTAAAAGATGAACTAGTTGTATTCATGCAAGTGTTTCACGAAGGTTTTTAGTTCCATTAACGCTTTGAAAAACGGACTGATAAAAGAGAAACGTCAGAAAGTAGCTTTTGTTTTCATGAACATCGTTCTTGATGGAAGTTATTGAACAGTTTTTAGCTGTCAGCATCAAAAACTTCATTCCAGAATATGTACAAAAACACAGTCGAAGCGCACACAAACACGCTGTTTCGGTCAAACCTATTCCCCTCCTCTCCTTGCCCAAAAAGGGGATTGAAGCCATACATAATTGATACACTCCTAGCCGTATCGACTGGTTGGATTTTTCATCCTCCCTGCTGGTCGATTCCCTCACTCCATTATTTCTATGCTTGCACTCCCTCCACTGCCTCACATCCCCCCTGTGACTCCCGAGTCCTCTGGTCTGTAATACCCAAACACACACACACACACACACACACACAAACAAAGATTATGAGACTGTCCCGTCTCCCTTTTCTACCTGTCTTACTGCCCGCTGCCCCACTTTGTCTTTAATCCATACAGTTGGCGGTCAGCCCGGGGGACACATGTTGAAATTCAATGCCATATTTGTGCAAATATGCGGTGTGTGTGTGTCCAAATGCATGTCCGTGAGAGAAGGGGGCTTTATCTGTGTTTTTGCACAGAGCAGTGTGCAGGAGGAAAATAGTGTGCTTACAATGAACAGCTGAGAAATGACTGATAAATAGTTTAGGATGCTTTTGGAGGTCCCAAAATGTTTATTTAAAATTGTTCAGAAGAAAAGTGACTTTTCTTTAAATTTTGATGGACCAGCTGCTGCGCTATCTGGGTTGAGCTAAACAGGGGATCACTGATGAACCGATTCCCAACTAGTGTTTCAGCATCCAGAACATTGAATTGTGTGATATACCCAATCACAAAATAAGTATGTCATTGTGTCAAAGGATGAATATCTGTGTCTTTCTGACAGATGTTCAGGCGCTCATTGTTTGGAGGCTGAGGGTAACACAAGTAAAGAATAAAATGTAACAATCTACCATGTTTAAAGGGGCGGGTATTATGCTAATTATAAGCTTCATATTTCCCTACATGATACCTGTGGAGTAGCAATTTACAGTTAAAAAAAACTCTCACTGTTGCTCTGTGCAGGCCCTCATACAACCTCTGTCTGAAACGACTCAGTCAGCTCTGTCTCTTTAAGAAACCTCGCCCCCTACAAGCCCACTTTCTTCTGATTGGCCCACTCTCCGAAGCCTGCTGAGGCTGCACTTTGTGACGTCACAAAGTGCAGCAAGTAGAACAAACAGTGTGAAACCTGGCGGCCTGCAGACTGAGCTGAGAAGCCTGGGGATTACTCCAACATACTTTTACCTACAGATTTGAAACTTCACACACATGTAGTCTGGACATCCAACATTGTAACATTATATGTCTTAAAATGTGAAACAGCATAATGCCCCCTCTTTATTATGAATTTGATTTTGCTGCCCTACTCTGTTACATAGCAGTAGTTAAACCAATACGCCGACGATCATCTCCTCTACGTTAGTAATTTGATCATGATGATTTTTATAGACTTAATTTTTCTGGAACAATATAAATACTCCTGTGACATATGTCCTCTTCATCTCTCAGCAACACATCATTTAAAATAAGTAGAAGAAAGACTGGAACAACAGCAGCCACCAGGACTGGACTGACAAACACATGTGCGCCGCCTTTAGAAAAAAGGCCAAAGTCTACACCACATGAATTCCACCACAGACACCACAACAATGGCTGTTCATCATAAGAAACGTCTCGAAGAGAACACTGGACTGTATTATTACCACTTTAAACACATAGTTATCGTTCCCGGGTCAGCCTTAACACATAATGGCCACTCTGCGTTAGAGTTCAAACCGCGGTCAGAAGACACTCGCCTGACCCGGTCCTCCCCTTCTTTCCTGCTTGGCAGTTTGTCTCCGACCAGTCTGTTACTTCTGATGAGCTGCCAGAGAGAAGGCCTGGCCAGGACTGAGGGGGGATACGAGGGGGGGTATTAAAGCCCTGATATGGAGCGGAGGTGGGGGTATTAGTTTTTGGCATGGGGATTTGGAAACAGCAATTGTGCTTGATCAAACTATGATATCCTCTTTAGTCTAGTATCCATTCAGAGAGAGTTCGTGTATGACCAGCTCCTACCCCGCCTCTATATTTCATTCTGTTTTTAAACCGAGACTTGTGTTGATACAGTATCTTGATGTTTTCAATTGACCCAAATCCTGGAGCTCAGGCCAAATCCAATAAACAAAATGACTGTGTGTGTGTGTGCACGCGTCTCATTGTCTGTTTTGCCTTTGAGTGGGTGAGTAGACGGAGAGGAATAAAGCCTCGGACAATAAAGGTCAAAACCTCCCATTTTTACACCAATCATTTTGAGAGTAGCGTATAGGAGATGGCTGTTTGTAGATGAGTTACGCTGTATCATTTCATTTTGCCTCAGCATTTTCTCCCTCCAAGGTTTAGCCTCCTGAATCAATGAATAATATCTACTGTGAATGCTATCTCCTCTACTTTCAAATCAGTTACTGTGAGAACCACCCAGAATAAAAGCATCTGACCTTCAGAAACACCACAAATACACATTGGTACGATATATGCCATTGAATTCTCCTAACTTCCTTTTATCCAGAACATATCCCGCACTGGTGCTGTAGACAGAGCTTTAATAAATGCAATACAGTGGAAGAAAATCAATATTGTGTATTCCTACACTAAACTTGTTTCTCTCAAACGACTTGTCAGGGAGCCTTCTGACATCTGGAACAAGCACAGCAACAAAAACAAGGATTCTAAAAGCGATTCCTTTTAGTGCGGAACAGAGCGGCAGAGAGCAACAGAGCGTCTCCAGGGGGATAAAGGTTGTAGTTTTTTTTTATGTACATGATGAGGAGGAGGTTTATGTGCAGCCGTTATGTGCACATGTGGTTGACATTAATTACTTTTACACATTTGCTCGAGGAATGTTGGTTTTAAGCCGCCATCAAAGCTCCCAGCTGTTGGGGTGTCTTAGCACAGTCAAACACGAGGTCTCCGAGGGATCAACACCCGTGCTACCCCCAGCACGTTTGCACTTGATGCCCCTGTTCCGTCCTTAATCAAGCTGAGGTTGTAATTAGTGCGAGTCTCGAGGTCTGATTATCCGCGGTCCAGCCAAAACACTTCAACACAGCCCCTCACCTCTCGTCTCCAAGCCAGCCATGCATAGGAGGGATATCGATGGTTGGGTTGAACCGCCGACTGATCTTTGTCTCCAAGAGGAAGTGATTAATTCTTATTTTCGGTCTTAATAATTCCTGCAAAACACAGCGCTCGAGTTGTTTTCAGTGTTTCTGCTACTGTGTGAGAGATGCCATTCCTTGTGGGTGGGTGTCAACAAGCCAGATGAGATAGCTTTGCCACAACACTACAGAGCGGATTTGTTTAGAGTACAGTGGAAGGAATTTGTGAGTTGAGGAAAGCAGAGACTGAGAACGTAGACGTGCCCGCTGTCTTAAGGAGTGGGATTTACAAGGGCAGATTAAAGAGTGGCTGGTCAAGGAAATAGCTAGGTCTGGGTGTAGTTGGGTCTGCGCACAGGAAGCTCTGGCTGCAGGGTCGCTGTGGGACTAAGAGACTCAGGGGCATGTAGATTTCATTGGTTTTCATTCATTCACTAGCAAGTGTTTGCTCTGCTTTTGTGCCTTTGTCATCAGGACCGCTCAAACACATACACCCAGATACCTCCCTCCCATGCTTCCCCTCTCTCGCTCTCTCTCTGCTGGAATGGGTATTGTGTTCATGATCGATGTGCCTCATTCCAGTGACGTGGTAGCCCGGCTAACTCTCATTAAAAATGGATAGGGGAGCCGCCAGTGTGTGTGTGTGTGTCTATGCATGTTTAAAAGGAGGTGTAGGTGGCAGTCCCAGAGGTGCCAGCTGTTTACCGCGTACCGCTGAAGGTTTCGAAGGGGGTTTTTTTTGGAGGGGGGTTGTTGGATGTGGAGGTGTTCCTGGGGTCAGAACCAGACCTGTTGCCTTGGCAACAGCTTGCAAAAATCGCTTCCTCTGCATTACTAGTGACGGTGGGATTTTTCTCTTTCTCCTGCTTCCTCTTTGGCGAGGCACATCTGGCACCGCAGAGACGCGGTCTCGTCTGAGAACAAAGCAGCTGACCGTTTCCGCTCCACTCTGTCCTCCTTTATATATTTTTCAGTCGTTTCTTTTTCCATCTTCTTTTCCCATCCGGCCCCCGTGCCCACATCCATCATGGAGGTGCACTAAGCATGTCTGGGTCTCAGGGCAGCAGGGCAGAACTGGAGCCACCATTCACAGGCGGCTGGAAATAACAGTATAAAATATGTACAGTGGGGATTTCATCCTTGCGCGAGGAAGGCAGCGTTACGTTTATTATGCAATGCCCAAACCTCCAGCTCTCTGTGACAACACTGTCACCTCCCTGTTTTTTGTTGTTGTTGAAGTTGTTGTTCTCGAGAGACAACTGCAACAAAAATAAGCCACATCCATTATTTATAAAAGATGCGCAGTGAAAGTTCTCTTGTTGGTGGCCCCAAATGGCAGCAAATGATGCCAAGTTGAATTTAGAAGACTTCATTTCACAAAAATCTTGATAGCTTACAAAGAAGGGGAAAGAAAGCCTTTCTCCAACCGACGCTTTTCTTTAACTTTTTAATTTAAGTTGATGAGAAATTTGGTATTGTGCCATAAAAAGGGATATATGATAAAGCTGGGCATTATGACAAGAGCCCAAATCCCTAGCCGGGTATAGGTTACAGTGACAGAGTCGACACCCGTGCATTAGTGAAGGCTTGACAGTATGAATGGAAGCTGAAGCCTATTCAGCATGAGCCTTTGAAAGAGAGGAAGCTGTTGTTTTAACCCGCGGCTGTCAGTCAGTCCCCCAGGTCTCTCCAGTGTGCCACTCCACTGTAGCCTCTCTGGTTGAATAACCCCCTGCTAGGGTCATCTGAAGCGGGAATTTTATTAGCATTCATTTACCAGAGCTCAGCGGTGCTGCTCTCTGACAATGCTCAGTCTACCTCGGGTCAGCTGTGGCGACTGTATGAATGTGTTTTTGGGGAAACTGAAAGTTGGAGGCAATATTAGATCACATGCAGCGCTTCTTTGTCTTCCTTGAAAACACAGGAACAACAATCTGCACATCCGTTATGGCGCTGTGCATGTGTGCGTACAAACACACACACACACACACATGCAGGCACAGTGGGAGAAGGGGCTTCATTGTGCAGCCCTGCTGTGTTGAGTGACTGTAGCGTGTGCTGGGCAACAGCTGCTGCGATCCCCCCTCACCCCCTCACCTCCACTACTGGCCCATGCTGGCCTTAACATCAATACAAACACACACACACACACGTATACAGTACACACAGCAAAGAGATAAACACACACTCTCTTTTTCTGTGCTTTTTTTAGTTCTCAGGTCTTTGTTTGCCTGTTTACCTCGCTCCTCTTCCTCCATGTTACCTTTTCTTTGTGTTTCAATCTGTATCAGCTGACAGCGGGGCTGCGTTTGTCTGTCTTTAGACACCGCTCCATAAGGGACACCCCCTCCTCCGCTGCTCCCCTGACTTTCCCCCCGCTGACAGCTGTCTCCACACTGTAACCCTTTCATGGAGCTGGGCCTCTGAAAGTTATACTATAAAGTCTCAACAGCCTTGCACATGTTTTGGGAAGGATCTGAGGGCTTTTTTTCGGGGTGAAGAGGGGATTCAGACACTTTGAGATACACACACCCAGACCGAGTTGACTGTTTCCCCCCCCAGCCGTGTCTCGTTCCTGGTGGG
The DNA here is from genome assembly GCF_022749685.1 of Semicossyphus pulcher. NCBI lineage: Eukaryota > Metazoa > Chordata > Actinopteri > Labriformes > Labridae > Semicossyphus > Semicossyphus pulcher. The sequence continues at coordinate 26,753,611 of NW_027211637.1, forward strand.
CTTGTTTGTCATCAGTCGCGGCTTCTACTGCTGATGTGACCTCGTCTGCAGCTCATTACAGCATGCCACCTGTTTGTCCTGGAGCAAGGCGAGACACACACACACACAAATAGAGTTTGTTGAGGTGACAGGGGGTTAATCTAACAGGAGTGTCCATGGCGGATCGGAGCTGCCACACAGTGTAGGGACTGTCAACGTCCCACCATGTCAATGGCTTTCTTTGTCCCCTCTGGGCCCGTCTTTCTGTTGCCGCAGGGTTTAGGACCAGCCGACAGGTGGAGGGTTATTGAGCTTTTGAGAGGGGGAGACAAAACAAAGAAAAAATATATATGCTGAAGCACATGTAGCTCGGAGTCTTCACAGCAGCTAGCAGACACAAGGTGAGAAGTCAGGCTGGGAACCTCAAATGCTGTCATAATGCACTACTGTTGTGCTCCAGCTCTGCAAATACCATAAACACAGGGAATCTGAAAAATCATTATCATTTTCCAGCTTCTCAAATGAGCAGCAGCTGGAAAGACAATAGATTCATCGTGAAATTGGACCATATTTTAAGTTAAAACAACATGATTTATATTAGCTACCACTAGACAACAGCTAACATTAGCATCCAACCACTTCCTTGCTTACATTACGTTTGAAAGTGACACACTTTACAACAAGAAATGTGTAAATTTCTAGCTAACGATAATATTAGCGAGCTTACATTAACATTAAGTTAATGCCAGCTAACTAAATGTAATGTTAGCTAGATGTTGGTTGAACGATGATATTAGCGAGCTAATGTTAAGTTAATGTCAGCTAGCTAAATGTAATGTTAGCTAGATATTGATTGAACGATAATATTGGCGAGCTAGCGTTAAGTTAATTTCAGCTAGATAAATTTAATGTTGGCATTTAATGTTGGCTGAATGATATTAGCCAGCTAACATTAAGTTAATGTCAGCTAGTTAAATGTAATGTTAGTATATTGGTTGAATGCTACCATTAGCTGTTGTGAGTTAGCTGTCAGTAGCCTACCGAAAGGGTTATCAAATATTAACCTTAAAATATAGCCTGATGTCTCTTTTATCACGTTGCTGATCAGTCGAGAAGCAGCTAAACAATAATGATTTGTCAGATTGCCTATGCTAATATTATTTGCAAACCCTGAGTGTGAGGTCAGAGGAAAATGGCCACCATGTCAATAGCAGGCACATGTTACAAATCTTAGTTGATTCTTTACATTTTTTATTTGACACATTGTAATAAAGTCAGCCTTTGTTGGACACCCAGCTGTTGTCTCTTCCTGGCTGACAGTTAATTCCAGCTCATCGTGCTAACAGCAATTAATATCACCCAGTTGTGGGCGATTTACACGGGGTTCACATTCACAACAACACTTAAATGGTGTTTTTTGCACCTTTCATTCACTCCCCCACATTTGCAGAGGAGCCACTTATTAGGCATTGATCCAAGCCAAACAGGGCACACACTGTCACAGTCTGCTGTCATTATCCAACCAGGCAATTGCCAGGAAATTGAAAGACAGACACGGCTGAAAATTAACCCGTGTCAGCCTCTGAAATCCACTTTTTCTAAAGCCTCTGTTCTTCTTTTGCCTCCGTTTATCTGCTGGTGTTTGTGTGTCAGTGTGCGGCAGAGTGTGTACGTTTACTCCTGCTGACACAGTAGGATGCAGGTGTGAGCTGGACAGCCACATGAGACACTCTGCAACCACATACACACTCCCACACATACACACACGCTGACCTCCATATCACACCCTGTGCTGCACAAACAGACTGAGGGCCATGTGGCTGAGCAGAACCTTGTCTGGCAGACAAACAGACGCAGACAGAGACACAGCTAGCTCACACACACACACACATATATAACCGACAGAAGGATGAGTGCATGTCTTGCAGCAGTTGAAAAACAGTCCCAGCAGAGGGGATACATGTTTGATACTTGTGCTTTTCTAGTGTGCTGCGTCCAAATATGTAAATTCTCAAGTCTGCATTTGTGTAAGTTAAATGTAAAACACAGGGATGTTTGTTCTCTATTCAAATGACTGCAGTCCAAGCGACCCTGTGTGGATCAGTGTGGATTGGTTGGTGTGGAGTGTGTTTGCTTTGCGCTCAAAGTGCTTATTCAAATTCTTTGCTGTTGACACTTTCAACATGTTTTGCTTTGAACTACCAGTTTTGATCTCCAGTCACTTCTTTTAAGTACAAACTTACAGTACAACACGAGTAATTGCTTTGCAGTTTTTACAGTTATGCTGCCGTCATCTGTTTGTTGAATCAGCCTCGGGAAAAAGAAGTTCCCCCAATAGTTATTAACGCTGTTGTTTTCTCTGGTTTTTATCACAGTTATGCTTTTCTAATCAAGCTCATAAGCCCGAATCTTTTTAATAAGAACAAAACATTTTACAGTTTTGTCATCAACTTGGACACACACTCTTGTGAAAAGTGTCTATCACCCTCCTCATCCATGTGTAGGTGTGTTTGTTCAGGCTCTACCTACATGGACAGATGCCCCCGCTGCAGACAAGAGCCCATTGATGGCAGGGAAGCAGCTTTCTCCGGCCAACTGATCCCACCTGCTCACTGCTGTTTCTTTGGCGTAACATTGAGGCAACAGTTGCCCGTGCAGTTGACATCTCACATGTTGAGGGGCAGAGTGCACTGAAACATGTGACGCACGTCATCCGGTGCTTCAGGTCAACATATAACATTAACATTGTTGTGATGCTGAAGTGGAATGAATCATGTTAGCAATTCATAACTTAGAACAATCATACTTGTTGTTTGATTTGTGTGAGACTGAATGAGCTGTCGTTTAGCACATACCCGGAGGCTTCTTTATGCGCATCATGTGATGTTTATCGTGCTGCACTATAACCCCGACCTTTCTTGTGCTTTCAGGTCACCCAAGTTCCCATCGAGTCATGTGAGCAGTACGGGACCTGCGGGGAGTGTCTGAGCTCGGGGGACCCGCACTGTGGCTGGTGTGTCCTGCATAATATGTAAGTATCGCTAAATTATCATTACAGATACTTTACACTTTCCCAAAATGTCCTTTGGTTTCCCGCTCATGGAGACAGTGTCTGTTTAGGGAATGGTTAGCTGTTCCTTAGAGGTGCAGAGGTGGTTTCAGAGCTAACTGATGCAGCCATGGCTACCGCTGTCCAGTTCTCTCATGGATTGATATGAGCAGGAAATTACACCATTGACTCATTGTAGATTTCCTGATTATAAATGTCATATATAAATTTGTTTCTGCTCTGCGTGTTAAATAGACATTGTATTGAATCCAAACTCCATTTCTTGAGCATCTTCTGACGACGTTGGGGGTGATTTTACCTCCCACTGAAACAACAGCAACCCTGCAAATGCGCATTGAAGCCATGTGAGTGACACCTGCTGGAGCTGAGACATAACTGCAGCAGAACTAAGTTCAAGAAAACCAGACAAGAGGAGGAATAAAGGATTATAAAAGTGCCTACATTAATTTATTTGGGTGTGAGTCATTCATCGTGGTATTGACTGAATTTAGATGAACCAATACAGAGGATATTTTGGAGACAAAAGCTGAATACAACACTCTAAACAGCTGAAAGACGTTCAGCTCTGTCTCCATCTCTCCCTCTTTGTGTCTTAAGCACACGCATCCTCTCATCAGTCTGAGCGTCTGCTTTGCTGCCATGTCTTAAATTCCCCACTCACGTCCTCTCCTAAATGCAGCCCCTCTCTCTCTAAAGGTATAGCTGAATATTTGTGTGTGTCAGAGCCCCGCCGCAATCATCATTATCGTGATGGCGGCCCCTGCAAAGTGCACTTAAAGTAATTTACATCACTCCAAAGCCCGGGACAGGACAAATAATTGCCTAGCGACAAGGTAATTCAGCATGTGCCAGTGTGGAGGTGCGGGAGGGGCCGGCTAAAGCTCTGTGTTCTCTGCAGTGTGCGTGCCTTCACACAGGGATCATTTACCACAACATTAGCCTCCGTGCTAGGCTGTTAATCATACGCTTTTGTGTAGGTGTGGTAGGGAACGGACTAATTCAGGTTGGTGGGAATTCAGAATCAGCGCTGTGTAAGAGGTGATGGCGCTAAAAGGTGAATGGGTTTCTGGAGCTTTTATTGCGAAAACAGCTGAGAGAGGAGCAGCTGTGTGTTTTTCGAGTGTGTGTTTAAGGACTTGAGTCTGAAAGTGTGTCGCATGTGTGCGTGCACATGGGCTCGATTTTTGTGTACATGCGCGAACACTTGTGTGGAGCGCTGTACTGTACCGTGGGGAGAAAAAAGGTCAGCACCCCGATTCACGTCAGATCAGCCATCTGTTCCCTCCACGCAGCAGACCCTCGTGCCACCTGTCTCTGCTCCTAATACCCCCTTTCTCTGCCCTGACCCTGCAACGAGCGTGGCAGGACCCCTGTCAGCGCCGGCTGAGTTACTGCGCAGAGGAAAAAGAAGTTAAAAGAAGAGTAGTTTGCTCTTGTTGCTGCTGCTCATGTTGACTTCAATGTGCATTTTTTATTTGAGAAGAAATGCCAAAAGTTTAACTGAAATATTGCCAAAAAAAAGTTTTGAAACTTGCCTGAGGTGGAAAAGTTTGAATATCATTAAGAAAAAGTGCATGAGATCAATGGAAACTTTGACATTACAGTGCCTTATTGAACTTCTATTACTGTACAAAAAAGCATTTATGAAACACAACATTCATATCAAGACTTTGCTGTTGTTGCGAGCACACCACACCTCCCTCTTTATTAAAGTAGTAGCTGAAAAAAAGACAAATTTATTCATAAAAAAACACAAACGCAGTCTTATGTGTGAAGCTGCAATGGAATGAAATGATGTATCAGATGTGCAGATGCTCGATATAATGATGTTATCTTTTAACTAATAGATAGTTGAAGGAAACAGGCATCAATGCGGTTGTGCCAAGCGAATTTTCCCTGTTGGATCAATAAATTTTATCTGATTGTATCTTATCTTGTTTACCACATTTGCCATCTAAATAAATCAAATTAAATCATACCTGGGACTCTGAGGTTTTGCTACATGAGTTAAGCTAGCATGAAGGCTGCTTGAATGTGCAACATAACCAAGAGTAGAAGCAAGTATCTGTCAAACACTGCTGGAGAAAAGCAGCTGCACCCTTCGGCTGAAGATCCCCCCCCCTCATCCCACACTCCCCAAATTAAATTTCTCGCCAGCCGTGGTGCCATCCACAGCTGTAATCACAACCGCTTCCTTCTGCCCCCTTTTCCCTTCCATTCCTCCACTTCTTCTCCATCCATTCCTTAGTCATTGTTGGTTTTATGAAATCATATTTCCCCCCCTTTTCCACGTACCTCCCTCACTCCCCTCACAGCAAAGCTTGCATGCGAGTTACGCCGCTCATCTCCTCTCAGCTCGGCGCGTCTCAACTCTGTGCTGTCTCCCATTTAGACACCCTTCCCTCTGGAATAAGCTCCTCCACACTCCAGAGAGGGCTGGTTGCCACACATAAACATCCCTCGCTTTGATCAACCCCCCCATCCTCCTTTTAGAGCTGCCATCCACAATACACATCCCCTTTTCTTCTCCTCCAAACACCTCGTCCCCCCTGTCTCCTTTCCTCTGTGTTTGTTCTTGTATACTCTGTGAAGTGCAGCTTTCTAAGGTGGCTAATTAGGAACATAGACGGACATTAGCTTGGTTTGCGGTGATGAGTGAGAAGGAGAGAATGTGAGCGATGCAGAGTGAGGCTGTCCAGGAGTGGCGTCTCCGTCTTTCCCATCTCTCCGCTCTCTTTTCTTCCTCCTCCGATTCAGTGTGGTGTGAGACTCTAAAGTCCTTTAATTACCAGCAGCTGCTAGGCATCCACTGAATGCATGAAGAATGAGAGAGTGGGGATAAGAATGAGGGGAAGAGAATGAGAGAGAGAGGGAGAGAGAGAGTGTTTGATGTTGCACACTCATCGGCCTACAAAACCGAGCAGCATTTTGATTGCGGCTCAAAGGGAGCTCATCATCTCGAGCGCTCTTCAGTGGCAGTCCTGTGAATGGGTAGCTCAGCCTCTGTCTGACCACGATCCAAAAACACCAGCGCTGTGATGATGCTTCCTCTCTGTCTGTCTGTCACTCTCTCCCTCTCTCCCTCTCCCTTAGCCTGCTTCTTGTCGCCGTTAGATTAGCTCTCTAATCATGCCCAAAAGAGGCTTTTCCATCTCAAGATGTCGCACATCGCTCTGCTCTCCCTCCATCCTCTCAGCTCGCTCTGAAAATTCCAGGAGAAGACGGGAGGTTTTTGTTGAGATTTGTCAGGATTAGCCGCGAGTCTGACTTCTGTCCAAGAGCTGAGATTGGACGTGTGATCCTGTGCCAAGGTCATCAGTTAACCAGTACAGCGAGTTTCTCCAAGTCAGTGGTTCCCAAACCTTTTTTGGTCTATCAGAAGGGCTCAAGTACCCCATCATCCAGAGTACAGTCATGAAGGAATGCTGTGGATATTGTGCCTTTTTTTCTTACAATTGAATCGATGTTTAGGTTAATTCATACTCGCATTTGTTAAGCCAATTCAGTCATTTACCATTGCTAACTGTTTATCCTTTTCAGCCATTTAGTTAAATCCATTAACCATTAGATTTGGCTTTATAAGCCATTTATCCATTACCTTTAGCCAATTATCTTGTTACCTAGGTTACTATATCAACCACTGACCTATTCAATCTTTACTTTTACCTATTTGGACAAAGCTTAACCTACATATCTTTAGCTATCTAATACAAGTATTCCTCCATAACAGCTAGCTGTTTATCGTTTAGCCTTAGCTAATGTTATCCGTTACTGTTAGCTAAGAAGCCAGCTACCTTCTACAACCATTCCCCCATTAGAGAGAGAGAGAGATAGCTAGAGAGAGATAGAGAGATAGATGTACTTTATTGATCCCAAACTGGGAAACTGTGGCGTTACAGCAGCAGGTTATCAAAGCGACTGCAGCACAGGAGAAAATGAATACACAGTAAAAATAACCCTAACAGTAAAAATTAGCTAATAAGCTAGCTATCTACTACAACCACTCCTCCATTACAGCTAACCATTTATCTTTTAGCGTTAGCTAATTTTATCCGTTACTGTTAGCTAAAACGCCATGGATGAATAATTGAAATAGTTCGCTTTTTCAACAGCTTATTCAATACTTTAAGCTAATCTCTAACTCTTAGCTAACTTCTATAACTATTCATCCATTCATTTTGAGATGACTTTGTATCTGTTAGCCTTAGCAACATTATCTGGTTACTATTAGCTAAAAGTAATGAATAAATGGTGGAAAGTGTTAGCGATATCCATATTATTTAGTACTTTAAGCCAACTTAATGCTTTACTCTCTATCTGCTACAATCATTCCTCCATTACAGCTTACCGTTTATCTTTTAGCGTTAGCTAACTTTGTCTAATACTGTTAGCTAAAAATACATGGATGAATAGCTGAAATAGTTTGCATTTTCAACAGCTTATTCAATACTTTAAGCTAATCTCTGACTCTCTATAGCTAACTTCTATAACTATTCATCCATTCATTTTAGCTGTGTATCCATTAGCTTTAGCAACATTAACTGGTTACTGTTAGCTAAAAGTAATGAATCAATGGTGCGATATCCATATTATTCAGTACTTGAAGCCAACTTAATGCTTAACTCTTAGCTAGCTACTACAACCATTTCTCCATTACAGCTAACTGTTTATCTTTTAGCCTTCGCTAATTTTGTCCATTACTGTTAGCTAAAAAGCCATGGTGCAACAGTGGCAATAGTTAGCTTTTTTGAACAGTATATTAATTACTGTAAGCTAATCTTCCTAACTCTTCGCTAACTTCTTCAACCATTCATCCATTCTTCAGCTGACTGTTTATCCATTAGCCTTAGCTACATTAAATGGTTGTCAGTAATGGATAAATGGGGGAAAGTGTGATATCCACCTTTTATTCTTTACTGTAAACCAAGTTAATGCTTAACTCTTAGCTAGCTACTAACCATTTATCCATCAGCCTACTTTTAGATATCCTTTTTCTACCCATTAATTACAGCTAATTTCACTTGTTACTCTTAGCTATTGACATCTTCTGTTCATATATTACTCTTAACTGTTTAGCCGTTAGCTCACTTGGAATCAAAGTATCTATTTTTCCAAGTGACTGACAAGTAGGGCAACGGCAGACGTGCCCCGTGTGGTAAAAGTACCCCTTTTGGAGAAACACTGCCGTAAGTAAACAATTTGCCATAATAATATTTCCATTTCCACTGAAGTAGTGATTCATGCCAGGTAGCACTTAGGTAATATGTGAGTTCAGTTCAGTTTGTCAAAATCAGTGTTAGTTTGTTGTGCGGATGACGGCTTAGGGCTATTTGATGTAGAAGGCCCCAGCAGAGAGTGAGTCAGCATTTGAGGGCTGCTCTGAGCAGAATCACGTATCACTACTACACTGTGATACTGTATTGTATTGTGCTGTCAGTCTGCGTGTGGCTGAACTGCTCAGATCTGTTTCAGTAACAGCCCACACAGCAGCCTGAATGGCACAGCTGTCCACTCCTCGCAAATCTGTGTTACGAGCTTAGTAAACGCTGTCATATGATTTGTTGTGGTGTCCTGGCTGGAGCACATTATATGAGTGCACTGTCAGCAGGAAGAGAAACGGATAATTGTTTAACAGAGTAGTTTTATTTTGGAGTATGACCCCATGATTGAAGAGGAAAGGGGGCACGAACTGAAGACAGGAAGTAGTATTGTATGTTGTTGTTTAGCAACTGCAACCTTTTCCTCTAGTTGTTTATGTGGCCTGTTCATCACCGAGCTACAAATGACTTCCAACACCGACCATAAAATTTCCTCTAATTTACCAGTGGCAACAACAATTAGCCTAGCAATGAAAATGGCTGCTTCAGCCCATTGTGGATGTCAGACTGTGTGTCTAATGGCCGACTCATCAGCTACAGCCACGGTTAGCAGTCAGAGGGAAGCTGCATCCATCTTCCCAATTGTGCCTAATGAGATATCGATCAGGAACATGCAGCTCTATCAATATTTCCATAGATTCTTCCTGGCACTATAGCGCTAGTACATGTTGGCTACATGATGGCTGAAATACTGCACCAGATTGTACAATACGTGTGGTCAAGCAGGCTTCATCAAATACAGATAATGATCCCAGTGTTTCTGTGTCTCCTGCTTTCTCGCTCGTCTTTGTCGAGCTGCTTCCATCCCCTCTCTGCCTCCTCTGGCTTTTGTTCCATTTTTTTTCCTTTTCAGCCCACTCAAGTAGAGCTGCACCTTGATGCAGAGCACTGAAAAGTGATCTCTTTGTAAATCTTTTTTTCTCTTTTTTTCTTACCCTCACCTTATGTCTTCAACAGAGACTGACACACTTTGCTTTGCATGAACCATATATACTGGATGCGTGAGCGTCTACCCGTTTGTGTTTACACTACAAGAGCGTCTCGATCCTCGGGAAGATGAAGTGAGCAGGTCGTGGCCGCACTGCGCTCTGTGTCCTGCCGGCGCTCTCCTGCGGTGACATTATCAGTCGCCACAGGGGACGGGCTACGAGCTGCAGCGGTCGGTTTGACCTCTGACATGAACTCTGGGTTTCAGACCGCGCCTTCACACGTCAACCCAAGCCCGCACAGCAACTTGAGCTGCCCAAGTTTACCATCTCTGTGGCGGTTTGAAATTGAAAGCCCCTTTTTTTTATTCATGCTTTTATTCGCTTCTCCTGTGGACTGCATTTAAATGGATATGCTCACACTTTAGGGACGCAGCAGTAAGAAACAAATGCCCTGAATCACTCGGTATGAGGATGAGACACTGAAGGGAGGAGGTTGTGTGTGTGTGTAGGCAGCACAGCCCTGCACATCACTGCTTACCTAATGATTCCTCTTCTCATGTTGGGGAGCCACAGTCCCTGAGCAGTCAGTCTTCATACATGTTTACATTAACATGTGTTTCTGTAGGAATGTCCCGAGACAAGGTTTCCAATCAGGCAAATCAAATCACGTTTGTGATTCTCAAACATAATGGCTTCCTACTTAAGACTACTAAAGCTTTGTTAAGCAACATCAAATATTCAATATACATCTAGTTCCTCCTCCCTGTACCTACATCTTCCCACCCTCCACCCTGCCACCTCAGCGTCTCTGCTCTCCTCTCCTCTCATTTTCCTTTCTGCTGGGTTCTGTGCTCTGGCTCTAGTGTGGGAAGGGAGGGAGGTGATTTTTAAAATGGCTCCCCCTCTGTTCTCTCCTCCTGTTTTTAAACACGGTGCTCACAGCTAGAGCTGCAATCAGACAGGCCTTCACACTCTCACTGAAGTCCTTAGATGTGGTAAGAGAGGGGAAGGGAGGAGGGGGGGTTAGAAGAACAGAAATCTTTCCCTGCCGCCTGCCTCTCCTGCTCTGCTGTCAAGGCCAGGATATGTGTGTGTAAAGGTGTGATGGATTTAGTGCAAGGGAACTGTATGTTATTATGCATATGTATGTGTCTGTGCATGTTTGAGTGTATACATTACCTCTACAGCGTCAGCGTGTGCATGTGAATGTTTGTTCATACGTCTGGGTGTCTATCAAAGCTCGGCACAGCAGAGGCGACAGTGTAATTGCCTGTTTGGGGGCAACAGAATGAGAAGCAGGCATTGCTGGAACGGACCTCAAGGTCTGTTCCCCTCACAGGCTGCTGTGTAAAAGTCACTTCTGCAGCCACACAACACCACCAATTTCACTAAGGCTCGGAATTTGTCGAATGTGCGACTTGAAGTGATTTTAGTCAGCTGGTGAGCTCGAGATAGCAACATCTCGGCTGACAGCCAAAGAGCGCCGCGGAGATAAAATTTCTAACAGCTTTTTTCAGTGTTTTAGTTACAGAGACTCTTTGATTTTGAAAAAACAACTTGAATGACAAACGCTAAAGACATCCATTATTTTTAAAAAAATCTAGGCACCTTCCAACAAGTTAGCGGCACTTGTAAGCAGATGTAATCTCGAAGATCTCAGTTTCCTTGTCTTTCGTCTTCACTTATTGTTGAAGTTGTATCTGTAGTCATCCATCTTTTCTTTGTTTGTTCAGCCATAGTAGATTACTGTTTACTCACAACACTTGCAGAGAGCGGAAAAGCAGCCGCTTAGCTCCGCCTTCCCTCTCTGGCAGACCAACCACTGCTGGCTGATGGAAAACGCGTCACTAACTGGGCGCTGCTTGTGATGTTTTCCGCAAAAGTCGCCACAGACACCAAGTCTGTGATACTGCAAATGCAAAGGCTTTCATCAGTGGGCCATAGGCTCAATCACCATTGTGTTACCTCATTTGGTGATAGTGACTTAACAGACATGTATTTAAATAAAAATATTCAAGATTATACCTTGGAGCTCGACCTTCCTTTATCTACCAAGAAGAGCTCTGAGGAAACACTGATTTCCTGCTTCATTCCATGTTTTTCCGGGTTAAATCACAAGGTCTAATTGTGTTAGAAAAGACGAGACCTCTGGATAATTCAGCGAAGTAAAAGCTGTGTGGACACTGATCACAGAAGGGTCATTTTTCTGAGACTGTATATAGCATGCATGGTTCCCTTGCATTGCTCTGTGTATGTTCATGCAGCTAAAAAAAAAAAGTGCAGATATGTGACTGACAAAATGTGAGTCAACTTCCTGACTGATGATTCGAATCGTCGATTTTTGTGTGGGCGCCCTATATTCCACTGTACATTACATATAGCAGATGTAGGTTACTATATTAGGTTACATATAATGTGTCAGGGCTTTATTTGCACTACAAAGCTCCAACAGCAGCAGTGCAGCCCACACGGACCGCCACAGGAGAAAACAATATGTTCCTTTTTGCCTTTATTTATGTGTATGTGTTTTGTTTTCACTTTCACCTTACATGACTGCATAACATACTGTTGTCAATCACGACTGCATTCATACCCTGCAGTGGAGTTGTTGATGCCGGAGAGAAGTAATGATGGAAGTGCGAGCAGCTACTTCAGCACCATGGACAGGGCTTAGGGAGCATAACACCCGGGTCGACTGCCTCCAGAGGGCCCCGGGGGGAAAATATCTATGAGCTGCTTATTACAGGAGACAGGCTGGAAGGGGTGCATGCATTTGTACTGTCAGTCTGTGCATAAACAAGATGAAGGTTTGTGTTCACGCTGTGGGGATGCTTGTATATATTTTGTAATTAGAAAATTCAGTGTGTGTATCACCTACTTTAACACCTTATGTGAGTGATGTAAAACAAAGCATTGACAGAGCTTTTGATTGACAGGTCGGGGCCAGACAGGGGGATAAGGAGGGTGTCCGGGGGGAGGGGGGTCAGGACGGGGAATATGAGGGAGGCAGAATTCTAGTCAACACTCAGTGGCATGCACTTCAGCTAATGAGAGAGGCAAGGGGTCAGCTTCTAACTACACAGAGATAATGGCCATCTCCTGAAACCATGGCAACAGCAGTCAGCCATCCTACTACCTCCCTCCCTCCCCGCTTCCTCACCCTCGTGCTGCGCTCTCATTTTACTTCACCCCAACTGAAAATGAATTTTATTTAAAAAAAAAAAAAACACAGCGTGGAAAATCAATGCAGGGCTTTTTGTCAGTTAATGACCGCCCAGGTTTTTGCATCCGTCCTGCTCGGGGGAAATGCATAAAACATTGCGCAGCAGCCCACACCTGAAAGCGCATCAAGTGTCATTTTCTGCCATTGCCATTGTGGATGTAAAAGAAGCGCCAAATTGCAGACGGAATAACACCTCGCCTAAGAAAGGTGTACTAATTTCAACTTGTGAAAGAGTGACGCGAAAGTGAGATACGTGGACAGAGAGGAGAGGAGAGAGACGGGGAGAATAATGTGGCAAATGCAGCAGTGATGGAGTAAAATGTATAAAATGAAGAGAATTTATATCAGAAGTTGCATTAAAAAATGTCATATTTCAAATGCAGGAATAGAGTTCTCAAAGTGGTGAAGGAGGGGGAACCAGGTAATCGTTTTAAAAAGGGAAAAAACCCCGCTGCTCCGGTCCGCCCTTTCCCAGTTGTAAATTCACACTGCTACACTAATTCTACACTTTCCTGCTCTCTAAAATCCCCAGGGAGTACCGTGCATATGTGTGTTTTTATGTGTGTGTGAACCTTGGCGTGCGTGTGCCTGTTCATGTGAGTCTGCTGGAAACGGCTTGAACTTCTGACAACATAATTACACACACGCTCACACACACACACGCAGAGGCTGCGGATGAAGACGTAGCTTAGAGTCAGTGTGTGTGAGAGTATGTGGTTAAGAAGCATGATGTGGGCTCTAACACACACCACGCACACACACAGTGAGCAGACAGGGGAGAACGGACAGGCCTTGTAGTGGCACATCAGCACCATGGACAGCGTCTGACCCATCCGAGTCCAATTAGAGCCGCTGCGACCAGACAGCCAGTTAGGCAGACACTTAGACTGCTGGGTTGGATGAGGATAGAGAGCCTTTGGTGTAATGGGCTGCAGGGAACACGCTCTTTTAATAAGAAGGCGGGGGCGGCTGGGTTTTAATGAGGGATGTGGTGGATCGTGGGGGTGTCATGTGGTCCCAGATACCCTGTCTGACCATTAAGATCTCTTATGTGTGAACGCTGTGTAATTTGCACTCGTTACGTCTGCAATGTTATGCAGTGATTGAAGAATAAAATGTGGGCGTGTAGTGCTCAGTGCTGTGGTTGGTAGTTTATGTTAGTATGGTGTGTTAGATCACCCACTAGAGGCAGCTCTTCCACTCCTGTTTCCACCGCTGGTTTGGGTTTGTTATTGGGAATACAGAGCTTCTTGGGGGCCACGCTCACCTACTATTCTGTAAAACATTTAGAGCTACATTAGCCAGCTGTTATTGATGGTAGGAGGGTTGTAACAGAAGTTTTTTGTAAGTGTTTAAAGCAATTAAACACAGCAAAACAGTTTCGCACAATATTATAGCTTCGGTGCGCCATATGTTTTTCCAGACAGGATTGTAAAACAGTCTGGTGGAAACAGCATAACTTAGCCCGACTCAAGAGCATTTACAGCCTCAATCAACACAAACAAACAAATCTACATATTGATATAGACAATGGACTGCCTACTCTAAAGCGCCTGTCTACTCCTCCAAACACTAACAGCACTTTTCAACCACATTTACACACTTATGACTGAGATCATCAGGGATCGTCTTTGTCCTCATTCAGGCTCTTGGACATGCAGACTGGAGGAGCCGGGGAATAAGCTGCTGATTTTATGATTAGTGGATGACCGGCTCTTCCTCCTGAGCCACAAAGGCAAAAAACAGGTGTCATTCTACAGGTAGCAGCACACCAGTGAAGATGTGTGGATGATACACGCCAGTCAATTAAAATGTGTCCATACAATGTGCAATACTGACACAGCGTTATTTCCTCCTCACAGCACCGGGGGTGGATATATTTTTTTAAAATCCAATCACCACATTGTTTAAAGTTATAATCTCGAGGTTCTCAGTTTCGTTCTATTTGGCGGCACCTGATGGAGATAAAAGGCAGTACATCCCACATAACAAGACGTCCACGGTTGGCTCCGGTTGTAACTCTTGATTTTCCACGCTGACGGTCGCTTTCCTTTTCAGACTGTTTGCTTCATCTGAGCGTCGAGTTTGTTTCTTCTTCTTTGGATTTTCACTTATTTCTGAAGTTGTATCTGTAGTCATCCATCTTTTCTTTGTTTGTTCAGCCATAGTAGATTACTGTTTGCTCGCAACACTTGCAGAGAGCGCAAAAGCAGCTGCTTAGCTCCGCCTACCCTCTCTGGCAGACCAACCACTGCTGGGTGATGGAAAACGCATCAGGATAAAGTTTTAATCTCTGTCACAACGTTGGTTATTTGTTTTCTTACCCCTGATTTCCTTTTTTACATAGTTTATCACGTCATTAACCTCTTTCTTTCTTTGTCCCTCCTTTCCCTCTGTCCTCAGCTGCTCTCAGAGGAACCGGTGCGAGCGTGCAGATGAACCGTACCGCTTCGCCGCCTCCCTCAACCAATGTGTGAAGGCCACCGTGTACCCAGACAGCATCGCGGTGTCAGAGCCCAGCGTACCTGTAAGTTTACACAAACACATTCCCGAGAACATAACTGCTTACGCTCACACAAAGTGCTAAAACTTCCAGCGCTCTCAACCACTACTTGCAAACAACATTACAATGAAAAATTAGCTCCAATTTGCATATTCCCTACCCACGTACAGAGGCAGAAGATTTTAAATGATCCCACATCGCAGTTTGCCTCGTCTTGATTGTGCTTGATGCATAAACATTAGATGGGAAGGTTCATAAGAGCTCTGTGTGGGAGTTTTAGCGTGCATATGCTCACTTGCTACAGAGCAGTCAATGTGTGTGCCAAGACATGTTTGTGTGGGTGGGTGTGTGGGCGTTAAAGTTGTCCGAGTGCAGCTGAGTACGGTGCAGAACTCCACATGGACCGAGCAAAAACAGGCTGATAGAACATCCGTGGTGAAAGATGCAACACTTCCAAGTTCTGGTGGATGCTGCACATGTACACGTGTGGACACACACTTTAGGTCTCTGAATACCCACGCTGTTAAATGGGCACTTTATCCAAAATGTATCAGGAGAACATGTTTTTCAGTGGATACAGATTGGTTCACTTGAGTTTGTACATGTTAGAATGACCAGTTCCTGCTTTTACCTGAACATGAGGTGCTCAGTAAGATGAGGACAAGGAAGGCAAGGCAACGTTATTACTATAACACATTTAAATCCCAACGGCAAATGGTAAATGGACTGTACGTATATAGCGCTTTTCTCTTCTTCTTGCCACTCTAACCGCTTTTACACACTGTTGGCAGAGACACGAGTGCCAGTCTCCAATCAGGATCTGTGCATTCAGATCCGATAGCTCTGCCTTCAGAAGCAAGTTGGGGTTCAGTGTCTTACCCAAGGACCCTTCGACATGTGACTGTAGCGGTCAGGGATCGAACCACCAACCTTTCGATTGAGAGACGACCGTCTCAACCACTGAGCCACAGCCGCAAATACAATACATGTGACAGTGCCGTATTAGGTTATAAGTTGCCCCAAATGCAACAGGAAATGAAAATACAGTAAGGAAAACAATGAATCAAAGGCACAGGACAACAACAAAGTACATTTGGTCTTTAAAGACTAAACAACTGACCCTCGGCTAGGTCCCGCCCCCTTTGGTTACTGTTGCTACGCCTGTCAAGCTTTGCACCGGCATGTAAATATTATGGCGTTTTCAACTATAACAGTGAGAGATGTTCCGAGGGAAATAATAGCACATTTCTGGAAACATATCAGAGAGAAGTCGACAGAAAGGACGACAATAATACTTTCATTATCGAATATGTTTTAGCTCATTGCTAGCAAAACTAAATGATCCCACTTTTTCATTTTGTTTAAAGCTGTCAGCATATTGCTCGCATATCGTGGGCTTGATCCACACACAAGATCTGGGTTAATTGAATTTTTGCTAACATGCTAACTTAGCCAAGTTAGTTAGCGTCTTACCTTGGAGCAAACAAAAGAGTTTTTGTTGATCTTTGTTGGACTAAGCTAATTTTTTCATACAAATCCGCCTTCTCTCCTGAATTTTTCGATAAGGAAAAGCTAAAAAATATGACACCCGCCTCTAGACTGAGAGGAAATCTGCTGTCGGACATGCAGATTCCATATGCACGCCGTTACGGCATCTGGAAGCTTGACAGGCCTCCCGGGCCTAGTTACGGTTGCTAGCGTAGGATTGGAAAGTGGGAGGGTCAATTATGTCAATTTTATGCACAAACATGCACACTTGTGGCTACGTCAAGACTTCCCAGTCTTCTTCAACACAGCGTGATGTTCATTCTGTGAGTTATGATCCCATTTAGACTCACTTGGACTATAAACCAGGGCATGCTTCAGGCTGTGGATCACTGACAAGTCGATACCACGGCGGCCTGTCAGCTAGGATGGAGATATAACAACACCTTATCCAAATATGGTCACTTCTGGTTCAGGTTCAGACTCAGACAGCTGTGTTCATCCAAAAAGGGCAATTCAGTTTTTATAGTCCACCCAGACCGTACATACACTCACTACAGCAGCATCAGGAGCATGTAAGTAAGATTAGTTAGTAGATTAATGAAATAAATCAGTCCATAGTCAGAGGTGCAAGCTGGCCCCCTCGTGTGGCACCATGCCCGCTGACTCACGCTCACGAGGGCCGGACAAAAATAAGTTCACACAGAAAAGATTCTTGGATGCATTGCACATGAACGTCTCGGCTCGCAGCCCTGGAGACCAGGCAACTGTTAAAGCCCTATAGTGGGCTTAACACATATACAGGACAACATTAAAACAATTATCATCAGAAGAACCAAGATGGCGACGGCCGAAAAGCCGAACTTGAGCCTCCAAAAGGGTGACGTCATAGTGGCTCCTCCCACTCCTTATATACAGAGAATGCTCTGAGCATGCAGTTTTGCTGTAGGCTGAGCTCTCTGTAGTGGTGCTTAGCGTTGTGCTCTTGTAGTCTGTAAGTGCTGGCACACTTCAGCCTGTTTACAGAGATATTTGGCAAACTTTCATAGAGAATACTTCCACGTAACACGGTCCAGGATCTCATATTTTGGCGATTTGGTCCAACACAGCTACTCTGTGATAATGTGATGATGACAGACAGACTACCGCGCTTTGCCAGTCAGCACAGGCACACGATCTATTCCCCAACTCATGATATCTCCTCCTCACACTCGCCCTCAGAGGACCTCGCCCTGTTGTCCACTTTACAAACCGCCGTTTATCAGACGAGCATGTCAGCGGTTATGTTTTTGTTTCCATGTCAGCCGCTCCGGCAGCAGGGTCATCTCACAAATTCAGAGCTCCTCAGGGGCCGGCAGCTATCTCCATGACAGCGCTCGCCTCTTCTTCATGGCACGGGCAGCGCTGGAAACGCAGAGCAAACAATCAAAACACCTTTAGTACAACTCTGCCACCAATTAGGCTGCAAAAAAAAAACAAGCAACAACACCGTCGTAAGAGAAGGGAAAGAGCAAGACACTTTCTGCAGCAGCAAATTTGGAGTGTTTCTCTGTATGTGCGTGTCGTGATAGAGCGATGAGAGCTAATTAATGTGAGAGGTAACTCAGGGAATTCTGTGCCGAACAAAAGGCATTGATTGCTGTGATTGCTGTAATCAAGGATCTCACCTCTGAGCGAAGCAACACAAACACGGTGAGAGTAAAACAGGGGAGGTCGTAAAGAGGGAAAAAAATCATATATCCTCTCATTGGGTAGCAGAGTAAGCCAGCTAACGAGGGAGGCAGTGTAGTCGGCTGCTGAGACAGTCAGCATCTCTTGAAAAGGCCTACAGTTAAGCTGCTCAGCTGCCTCGCCTGTCCCAGTAGCCCCGCGGTGTTTAGTGAGAGGCAGATAAAACAAAGAGAAACTTCAAACGGTATGGCCCAAAAATAACAGCTAATAGAACAAGGCTGTGAAATGCCATGGTGATAATTATCCAGGCTGCCTCTCTTGGCTGGAGAGCCGGATCACACACACCCAGTGTGCGCAGAATACATTTATTTATAGGCAGAGCAGCTGAACGCTCACGCCCCGGTGTCACCGCTCTCCAGAGAACGACTTCAAACGCCTCTGTGAGCATCTGCATGTGTGCGGTGCATTACATCGTGTGTGTGTTTTTTTGTTTGCGTGCGTTTCATGTCTCCCCGTGTCCTTGTGAGAGACAAAGTAAGAGGACACTAAAATAGAATTAGCAAAGTTGCCATTTTTCCCTCCTTTCTTCCTTTTGACCACTGACTGAACCCCAGAGCTTGTCTCTACCTCTAGGATGATATATTCTACGCTCAAGCTGGAGATTAAGATCTAATCACAGCCTTATTTCCCTTATTATGGTGTTGATAACGTTTTTAAGAAGCAGCAGTGCTTCTTGGCAACGTGGACGGACAGCTTTGCCAGCAGCAGAGTGTTCTTTTTACATTCTGTTTGGAGCTTATTACAGCGCTGCCTTCAAGCTGCTATGTTTTTAACAGTCCCCTGTCATATCATCTATACTGAACATGCAAGAGCTAATGCCATGAGGATTGTGTAATAGGTATTAATTCGCCAGTTTCTTTGCCAATTTAACATCACACATAAAACCTGCTGAGTCATCATAAATGTACTTAACTCTGTACTCAAATCTGCTTTGAAAAATGTCAAACTATACTGACAATTACTGTGTTTAACAAGCTTTCTAACATTGAAACATTGCTGTCATGTGCCTGACCCTCGTACAGCTTCTGGTGAGGGTGAGCCACGTTCCAGACCTTTCCGCTGGCATCACCTGCTCCTTTGGCAACCTGACGGAGGTGGAAGGTCAGGTCAACGGCAACCAGATACTGTGCGTGTCTCCTGCTGCCAAGGACGTCCCCCTCATCCCCACCGACCAAGGTACACACACAAACACGAACATTGCCGTTATTTGCATGCAAACCGATGTCCGCAGAGAAGCAGGCTTTGCAGGATCCCATTTGTGCCTCTCTTTCTGTTATTTATGCTGCATCAGGCTGTTCATCTGCACACGATTTGAAACATCGTTATCGATTCAACACCAACCAAGTTTAAGCAGGCACCGCCTACATAACAAGCTCCCGCTGATCCAGGATCAGTTGTCCGGCTGTGAAGTGTGCTACGCACCAGGCCAGGCCCCATTAGAGCTGATGGAGGATCAGATTGAGGTCCCCTGGCCTGTGGCTGAGCTGCAGATCACCACATTACCGCCCTCAGATAGGGCTAATAGGTAACGGGATAGCATGCAGTTCAGTCAGCTGGGGGATGACAGGGGAGCTGATGTGGTGGATTAGAGTCTCGGTAAAGCCAAGACACAGACGACTGTTTCTTTCTTAGCGAAAGCTGAGAAACAACAAACATATAATTAAAGCTGTGAGCAGCGTCGAACAGGCCTCGCACCTACCTTTCATCTGATTGTGATGCCTCACAAAGGAGAGAAATGTCACGTCTTGTGTCCACTATAAGCGCCAGCGAGTAAGCAAAACATGCAGTAAACAATTATTATGTTGCTGGACATTTGGTGCCGTTCCCACAATTACCACCTGGAACTATGACTGAATGATGGCATGTAGACGTGTTCAGGTCTGGAGTTTGGTGCAGATTGGGAACTGCATGTTTAAGTTACTTTCACTTCCTCTTGCATGGAGATGTATAAAAATTGGCCATGCTGCACTGGCAGAACTGTTTGGTAAACAAACATTTCAACAGCTTTTTGATTGGAAAAGTCTCCTAAAATTTGCATAATAAATGTAAAACGACTGAAAATCCAAATGTATGCCCATCGAGGTAGGCTGCAGAGGTTTTGTTGGGCCACTCTCTCCACAAATCCTTAAGCGTGCTGAGCATCAGAGGACTGGCAAGGAGCAGAGTCCATCAAGAATATCACAGAAGCAGCCAAAAAAGCCTCAAGATGGCTCCGGATGCTGAGAGGAGGCTCATGGGGATTAGCGAGCGCTACATGAACACAAGCCGTGGCCTGGGTCACCTTGGCGTGGGTGCCTGATAACCCTAGGATACATCACTGAAGATGTGATCGTATGCATTGGAAGATGTATTATTAGATTTACTTCCTGTTGCATGGAGACGCATCAAAACTGGCAATGCTGCAATGGCAGTACGTCTTTAAAAATACATCTAAAATGGTTGACTTCCTGATTGGTTTCGGGTGTGGCTCCAAGAGGCTTTTTTGTTGGTCTTGACATGATGCGTATGCCCACCAATTTTCGTACACGCAGGTGAAACGTAGTGTTGGGGCTATTAAGTTGAAGTTCTCTTGGCGGCCATTTTGCCGTACGAAAGAGCCAGATCCAATGCTAATTCTGACCTCCTCTGATACGTGTGTAAAATGTTGGGAGTTGTCTAACACACTGAGCAGCTACAAAATCATTTGGACTACAGAAAGAAAATGTGTTTGCTGAGGCGCCAATAAGCAGTTATTCAGTATTGTGATGATGGATTGTATTGAGCAGAGGTCAGAAGATCCAATCAGCTGTTTCTTCCTCCTCTCAGAAACAGGTCTGGAGTTGAACGTATTCATCGTTGAGTAGAAAGAATGCGAACACTGCTGAGGACCAATTTGAGGTCCTGAAATAAACACATGCTAATCACCTCTAATATACTATTCATAGAAATCTGCTGACCTTTCCAACATTCCTCCAGCGTGTTTCTGTAAATAAACCTGGCATTTATTTATTTGCAAACACATATATCATTACGAATGCTAACACCTGTTGTTTGACAATAAATACCTGTTGTTTGCCAGCCAAGATGGCTGCAGGGTGTCAAAACCAAACAGCCTGAATAATATATAATGTGCAGTGTGTGGGAATCAGTGTGTGTTTTGGGGGTCTGGTAATCCTCCTCCCTGTGAGTAAATGACAGGCCTGTTTGCCCAGAGCTCCCGTGGGGGCTGCTGCATCAGGCGCTAATATGAATGTTCTCCCCTAGGTAAATGTCAGCCAATCCCCCCGTAAGCTCTTCCTCCATCCATCCATCCATCCTCTCCCTCCATCCCCCCTCTTTGACCACCATCCCCTCCTCTTTCGTCGCCTCTCCCGGCTGTTTATACCTCCGTTTTTACTCCACGTTCACCCCCCTGAGGCCACTTCCTCCTGACCTCCCCACTATCCTCCCCCATCTTCTGTCCCCTAGCAATCCTTGCTATCTGTTGCACATCAACATCGATCGTGCCGCGGCAGTGACCTGAGGAGAGGAGAGGGTGCAGAAAAAGGCAAAATAAAGGAAAAAGGAGGAATTAAAATACGAGCAAAGGAGCAGAAGGATGTTGGAGACGTTGAGCTTCCAATTAAACAAAATACCTGGCACTCTTCTCCGCAAATGAGAATCCTAGAGGAGGTTTTGCGTGGACAGGAGCTCTGTACCTCTCTGTTTTCCGGATCCTGTGAGACAAACGTGTAACGGTAGAAGTCAGCGATGAGCCTAGCTTGCGTTGCTGTACAGACTACAGTGTGAAACAGAGCCTGATTCCCAGCAGGTGCTGCGGAGAGAACGGGGCACGGAGGGTCATTCAAGCCTCCTACACACTGAATGTCATCTGAAATTCAGGCTGCTCTGCACATACACATTTAGAAAACACACACTCGCACACACACACACACACACACGCACACACACACACACACACACACACACACACACATATTTATGGAGTCAGTATTCTCGCAGGGAGAGACAAGAGGCTGTTTTTAAAGAGAACAGAAGCACAGCCAGAACTCTGTTCTGCAAGATGCAGGGAAACTAAATGTGATCAGTTGGAATGGTTCTCTATGTGATTGGAAAATTGATAGAATATGCATGCACTTCTTTTTAGATGGGACAGTAAAGAGTGACAGAAAATATGGGGAGGAGAGAGTGGGGATGGCATGCACCAAGTGGAGCCAGAGTCGAACCTGCAGCCGATGCATTGAGGACTTTGCCTTTGCACATAGGCCGCATGCTTTTCCGCCTTAGCTAATCCGGCGCCCCGCCCTGTGTCTTTAGATTTGGCTCACGAGAACTAACTAATTAGAATATGAAATAATGATAATCCAAAAATCTTCTTCACTGAACTTATCAGTACTTTTCTTATCAATAGACAAATGATTTAAGGTGTTTTCTGACATGTCTCGACTGCTGTCTTCCTCAGAAGAGTCACGTGAAAAAAAACACCTTAAAAAAGAAAAAAGTATTAATACGAAATGATGATGTCTGCTGTTCACAACGTCTCATCATTTTTCCAAAAGAATTTCGCCTCATCCTCAATGTGATGACATCGCTCGTAGTCCTAAAAGTTGGACTTCAAGGCTTTCTGCCAGGAAGCTGTTGCACACAGGAGCACAGCAGCCTGTAGTGTTAGGGCGCGTTAATGTAGCGATACGATCCCAATCACAATAAATGGGTCGATACAATATATTGAAATATATTGTGATAGTGGTGATCCGATTCATCGCACCCTTTCAGTCCAGCTGTTTTGTAAGCCTGTTCTTTGTGTTGACTCTTGTGATGTGTTTACTGCGTCCTGTCTTCGTTTACGTTGTTACACTGGATTTAGGGTGTCCAGGGTTTGAACAGAAACTATGAATCTTTGCAAGTAAACTATTTATTCAATACTTTCTTACAAATCTTTTCTAACAAACCTAGTATTGGTGCCCAAACCTGACCACATTTCTGACGCATCTTAGTTTGGGTTGAAATCTGAAGTCAATGATGATGTTTGGTTTCACATGGGACACGGGAACAGCTGTCTCCTTTGTGTAAAAGTACTTTTATTTGACCTACAGTCTTACCATCCAATCACATCACAGTAGGGCGGGACTAGGCAGAACTGGGGGGGAAAAGAGTCTGCAACTATGCAGGAAGAAAGTGCACTTAATAATGAGTTAAAAGTCCATCTCCTGTCTTTCAGATTGGTCGGGCGTTGAACTGAGGCTCAATTCTAAGGAGACGGGTCAGATGCTCATCAGCACAGAGGTCAAGTTCTACAACTGCAGCGTCCACCAACTGTGAGTATCTCTCTCTCTCTCTCATTCATCCTTTTTTCCGTTTACAAAAACAAAGCTCCGAACCGGCTGCCCAAAAAACCGCTGGATCAATGCTTTGGGAATTAGTTACAATTTGTCCTTAACCTTCCCCTGCCCCTGAAATATCCTCTGTAAGCCTAATGTAATCTGATCGCTGGCTGCTCCCCGGGCACCGTAACAGGAAGTTTCTGTGCTGTTTTGGCTAATGAAGCCTTCCTCTCAGACAGTACAACACACGCAGCTTTCCGCCTAACAGGTCTTCAGTAGGGATTTCATGCCTGTTTTCATGCCGTGTCTGTCGCTGATTGAGTGATGCTGGATTGAATCCCTGAATTAGAGATCTCAGTGTCGGCGCTGCCTTTGCAATTCCTCGCTTCGCTCCAGTGTGGCAGAGTCTGTTTGAGCTACATCCAAAAGGCCTCGATGACTTGGGAGTATCACAGAAAGAAGACGGAGGACATCACAGCGGCGACGCTAGCAGGGGTGCAGTTATCTTAGCACGTCATATTAGCCTCTCTCCATCCCCTCGGCATTAAAACAAAATGTTGTAGCCGCTGTCTCCTTTGCCAGATAAAATCTGGCAACTTTATTCTGCGTCTCTCCCTCCCTCACACACACACACACACACACACACACACACACTCTGCCCTATAGCTTCATATGGCTGTCTGCCATCTGAGCGGCACAGAAAGCAATTACCAGCTCTCACATCAGCTCACTTAATCGCCAGCGACAAACATACTCGTGCACAAAGCCACACACACGCTCGCGCACACAAAGAAAGATGCATACACTTGAAAAGGGCATACGCTCTCCCTCGCACGCTCTGCTGCCAGCTCTCTCTCTCTCTCTCCCTCTTGCACACATACTGTACTCTCTCTTTGCCAGAAGGTGAATCAGCCCTATTCTTCTGAATTAGTGCGCTCGCCAGAGTTCCCTCCCATGCTTTTGCAGCGATTAATATTTCACAATAAGCAAGTGTGCATAACTCAAACATAATTCAGAGAGAGAGAGAGGAAGGGAAAGCCAAGTGCTACTACAATGCACTCTGAGAACAACAGTACAGGAATACATAGTGTGGTTAATGCCGTCGCAATGTATTAAAAGTGTATGCTGTCTTTGCTGTGGAGGCATACGGGGAGTGTCATGACTTGTAGCCTCAAGCTGTCACCTCTTCCTGTTTTCTTGTTCATCCAATCATGCAGAACAAAGTGTTGGAAACGACTCAAGTGCTGCACTAAGTAGTTATAATTCAGTAACTACGTTTAAAAAGAGTTATATTCTTGCATTATATTTTTGATGCTTTAACTTTGGCTCTATATTATTTATTATTATATATATTTTATATACAAAACTAATGCAGCTCAGCGTTTCAGCGCTCAGTGTCCTCAGCGCAAAAACGCCCTCGGCCTTAGCTGTTTTTTTTGTCGCTCTCAGGCCACGTCTACACGTGCACGGGTGTTTTTCCCTCCTTCGTCCGCACAAGCACAGTGATCTAACCCGGTCATGCAAAGAAGAAAAAGAAAATTGCCGGAAGTAGTGCCTCCCGATTCCTCTGTTCCTCAATGCAGTGAAGGAGTAACTGTGCATATGTAAACATGTAAAAGTCCTGTTAGCAAGGTTAGAATGTCACATCCGTCATTTTGCAAGGAACGTCGCCTCATTTGTGATGAGCCAAAAGCGCTGTTTACCCCGTCTACACATCTCCATGGAAACAGAGTTTCTAAAAGTCTTCACGCTGGCCGGAGTTTTACAAAAGATCTGTTCTCAGGACGAAAGGCAAAAACGTTGAGAAAAAGCGACGTTTTGAAAAATACCCGAGTACGTGTGGACATTAGTTGAAAATAGTTCAACTTTTGGAGCACCGCCGCGCTCATCAATGTCACTTCTCCCTCACTGATCAATCAAAATCAAGAAGGGGCGGGACTTCAGATATCGAAGCTAATCCTTTCGTTTTTTCGAGGGAACAGTCTCCAGGTGTAGAGCCGCTGCTGCTGCTGTCAGGACACGATTCATTTCTATTATTGTCACGTTTTCTTTGTAAAATGTCATTGAGTAAAAGCAGATATTAATCACACAGAGCGATTTAAAACAGACTTAACGGTCTCTACCGAGGGAAGCGGAAGTCTTGCCAGACACTTTCGTAACCTAGCAACAGTGGGCGCTGCCAGCACAAAAAGCGCCCTTAGTGGACACAGGCCCTGCTCTAGCAGAAGTACAGATACTTGTGTAAAAGGTTTTCCTCTTGTCTGTTTGCATCTTTTATGTCGTTTTCTTAATGTTAATTCTGTCGTGTTTGATCTGCACTAACAGATATGCCAAGGAAACATCTCTTCTATGTTTTGTTCTGCCTCCCAGTTAGGTTAAAAATACATATAATAATCATTAATACTCCTATTTATGCACGACAGCTAAAGTAGACAGCTCAGATATTTGTGTTACACTGTAGGGAGCAAGTATTTGTGTGTCTCCACACCTTTAATATAAAGACTTCTCTACCACTAGCAAGTACAAGATGTCCCCCTGTGGTGACACAAACACACACACTTACATATTGTACATGCCAAAAAAAGCTCACACACCAACACACCTAACAGCTGGTAATTACAGCGACTCTCCAACAATGCAGGGCTAATGGTAATTGCAGGATCAAGCTGCGCCAATGTCTTATTTGTCCTCATTACTCAACGTTCCTCCGCTCGCTCGCTCCCTGTCTCTCTTCCTCCATCTGATTCTGGTTATGAAGGCTAATATGCAGCCCGACGCTCACGCATGACACGCAGTATATTAATATACGGCCGCAGTGAATGTATGCAGGGAGGACTTGGCCCCAGCAGTGTTTAGGTTCTGTGCCAAGCACAAGGGCACAACAACAGCAGGTGCCCACTTGGGATCTAAAGTCATTTCCTCTGTGGCACTTCCCCCCGCTTTGGCAAACTCGACGCTTCTCCTTGACTTTTTTTCTGATTGTGTGTGTGTGTGTGTGTGTGTCCACGCAGGTGTCTGTCATGTGTGAACAGTGCCTTCCGCTGCCACTGGTGCAAGTACCGCAACCTGTGTACCCATGACCCCTCCAGCTGTTCCTTCCAGGAGGGACGAGTCAACGCCTCAGAGGTTGGTGGGAAAAAAAACATACACACACATGCACTGGAAAAAATAACACACACATGCATATAAGCAAGCTAGCTAGCACCACTTTCTTCCTCTTTCCTCCTCCCTCTCTCCTCCTCTCCTGCATCCGGCGCTGTGCTCCAGCTCGGTGTCAGCCTCGGGGCATGTCTTCAGAAAAAGACAGCCATCTAAGCTCTTCTATTTCCGCATTGGCGTTTCTCACTCGGCTCTCTTGTTCTCTGCAGCCGCAATTAACACTCTATTATGTCTGCTGTTATTGAGCTTAGCGTGTCTTAACAATGACACAGGATCACTCTGACCCAGTCAATCATGTGCAGGAGATACAGCCGACTTGAAAGGCTTGAGTGTATGTTGACTTAAACAGCTAGTACCTTGGTATTTGCTCTGAGTTCCCTTTAATCCTGAAACTCATTCACTTGTATTAAAGGTCAACAAACTGCTCCTTCAGCTAATACGTTTACAGCACACTTTTGTTTCTCTGACGTGTCCTCCCTTCTTCCCTCCAGGACTGCCCCCAGCTGGTGCGCTCTGGGGAGATCCTGATCCCGGCTGGGGAGGTGAAGCCCATCACCCTGAAGGCCAGGAACCTCCCCCAGCCGCAGTCCGGCCAGCGCGGATACGAGTGCGTCCTCCACATCCAGGGGGTCAGCCACCGAGTCACCGCCCTGCGCTTCAACAGCTCCAGCGTGCAGTGCCAGAACAGCTCGGTGGGTTTGTGATGCTCTCGCCTAGATTGTGCTGAATTAAGCGTAATCGCTGATGCTTAATTTGTGAGTGCGCGTGTGTGTGTGTACATATGTGTGTGTTAGATAGTAGAAAACAGCCACTGGAGAAGGCTGCAGCTCTGCCCTCCAGTCAAACACACACCGACTTATGCAGTATTTTTCCAAAGGAACACAACACATACATATTTTCGTCTCTTCTAGCTCTCTCTCTCTCACACACACACACACACACACACACACACAAACACACACAGTGAAACTCAGGCTGGAATTAAGGGCATGGGAGCCAGTTAAGGACAGCATCCCTACAGGCCAGAGGGGAAGCTCCAGCTCAGCCGTCCCATTTCTCGTGGCTTCCTACTTTGTCAGCTCTCTGATGATGGGATGATGTAACGTTGGGGCAACACTGGAAGGACACGGCTCTGCATCTACAAGGAATCATGGGAATTCAAATTCCCAAACATCCCATTAAAATCCTCCTTCTCTTTCCACCATGTTTTCTCGCCATCCGGGGCCTCCAGTATCTGTACGAGGGGATGAAAATCAGCGAGCTTCCTGTGGATTTCTCGGTGGTGTGGAACGGGAACTTCATTATTGATAACCCGGAGAACATCCAAGGTAAGAAAAAGAGAGAAAGTGAGTGTGTGTATATTTATATGGCATATTAATCACAGGTATATCTTCAAATATGGGTTATTGGAGGTTTAAAAAAAGAGCTTGTGGGGATGTCTCTCTCCCAGCAGACCAGCAGAACATAAAATACTCTCCAAAGACTTTGCAGCTTTTTCAGTAGTTGTGTCTTGCTTCCCGTATCCCACAGTGCACCTGTACAAGTGTGCGGCGCAGCGGGACAGCTGCGGCATGTGTCTGAAGGCGGAGAGGAAGTTCCAGTGCGGCTGGTGCAGCGGGGAGGGACGGTGCACCCTGCGGCACCACTGTCCCCCCATCAACCCGTACACCACCCGCTGGCTCAACCTGTCCAGCAAGAACGTGAAGTGCACCAACCCACGCATCACTGAGGTCAGTACCCAGAATCCTCTCTGCCTATCCAACCTGCCCACACACATCGAGCGCCAATCGATGTGCAATAATCAGCTCCAGAGGCACGTTGCTGCATCTCGCCCTCGATCTTCAAAGAGGATCGTGTGAGAAAGTCTACTGAGTTATTTAAAATTCTACTTAAAATAAAAAAAGCAGCTGCTGCAGCTTCGTACAACTTTGTTTTTGGTGACACCACAGATGCTATTACATAATAAAGACTTCCCTTCATAACTTAAAGGAGCAGTTTGCGCCTGGAAAAAGCCACTGTCAGTCAAAGCTGGTGTTCTCTGTAATCAAGAGAAGCAATTATATTTAAAATCGGCGCAATAGCTGTGGAGAAAGTTGTACAAACAGCTCGAGGTTTCTCCCATTCTATATTCCTACAACACCCAGAGTGCACTGCGCCCCTCCCTCCGAAAGGAACGGCTGAGCGAGAGACGCTGGAGTGAGTGCGCTAAAAAAGGCGCACTGGCCCTTTAAGTGTAAAACCAGATAACATGATGCTGGCATGAACTCTCTCTTCAAACAGTTATGCAATAGTTAAGATAAGAGCAGAATACTTCAGAGACACGTGGGATTCTTGACAATGAGATGACATTGAGAGGTATAGCATGAGAAGCAGACGTACAGCTCTGCTCTGTTTTCATCTGGACCCAGGAAGAATGAGAATGAGCCTGAGAGAGGCTCCCCGGGGTGCTCGGCCCACCTAATGCCTGCAGATTTGTAACTGTTTGAAGTTTTCTTGGCTCGTACTTTCCTGTTTGGAAGTCTTCCTTTAATTGAGAGAGTGTTTGGCTAAAAGCAAAAGAGAGCATATGCTCCGCGGTGTGTGTTTGTATGGTTGTGTATGCACCCCTTTATGGATGTATGTGTGATGCTGACAGGTGTATATTCATGTGAGAGTTCTTCTTACCTTCAGGGTTTATCCAAGGGCAAAGGCTGTGACACACACACACACACTCACACACACACACACAGTACAGGAAATATTCAGTTTTAAAGGTTTGTCTCTTTGACATCTGCCTTCTCTTTGTGCACGATGCACAGATGCCTGCTCATAGTCTTTTCTCTCCTCACAAGGTTATTACTCTCTTTGAAAGTAACTTTGTCACCAAGAAATATCAAAAGAACATTATAAGAATAACACAAGAAAGAAAAGGAGCAACCATGAATGAGTAAGCAGCTTTTTCTATTATAGCTGGCATTATGAGTCTGTCTAATATCTTGCTATTAATAAGTGAACTTCAGACTTTTTCCTCCCACTCTTTGAGAATTCTAAGACTTTAAACACCCGCTCCAGCCATGTTTAAGACATATCAAATGCTCTGCTTGAAATAATAAATTGTGTCTGTAATGTTTTTTTCTGCAAAATACGTTTAATAACCTTTCAAGGCATCTCCTCCTTCTGCCTCATTAAAAAATCCCAGATCTGCATAGGCCCCGCCCACTATGCACATTTCCAACCGCCCCTCCATCACGAAAACAAAACACGTCTCTGCCATCGTTTAGTGGCAACTTGTTAACCTTAGCGAGCTTGAAATGTAGTAATTAGCGGTAGTAACAGTAGTCAGTTTGCACAAATTACGATGACTGTTACAGCTGGCTCACGCATCGCTAAAGTGGTTGCCATAGGTTACACATAATTATATGCAAAGCGTCACCCCGTCCATTAATGGGTTTGGCTCCTTAGGTTTGTGACGTCTCAAACTTGCCAGTCTGAAAACGTGTTGCCTGTCCTTGGTACACTGCAGTGTTGTGACCAAGTCATGTTTGCTCAGGTCCAAAGCAAGTCACGAGTCATTTTTTCTTGGGCAACTCAAGTCAAGTTGAGTCGAGTCCTTAGTTAAGTCAAGTCAAGTCCAGAGTCAGGTCACTTTTTTCCACCCATGATCCAGCACTCTTACCTGTAGTATCTGGTCTTTATAAAGAGAAAACACAAGGTGTTAGTAGCTCGTCTAATAATGATATTATTGTCCAATTTATATAACCTGTCCAAAAAGAATGACAATGAATTGTATCTGTGTTATCTTGGCACAGACGCAGCCATGATGATGGTCTGCTCTGAGACAGTATCGAGTAGTAACAAGTACGACTGATGAGGCTTCTCTTTGGGGGCTTTGATGTTGCGTGTTGCCATAGCGAGGAGTTTGACTGACAGCATGTCATCCAATCATGACAATCACATACTGGGGAGCTTTTTGAGTCGTCCAATCATGATTCCCAGTTTGCGCTGCATATATGCTTGTTAGTTAGACAGAAACTTTGAATTATATCATTTTATATTTAAACTCGAGTCCAAGTCACCAAGTCTCAAGTCCACATGTCTGGTACACTGCAGTTTAGAAGCAGACAGGCCCAGCCATGGAGATGACTGCTGATGTTGTCCCTGATATGTCTTGTCGCACATGAAAAACACCACATGGAGATGTTTACAAGGTTAAACACCAGCCCAGCGGTTCGATGTCCTCCACCTCAGCACCACCAAGGTCGTGACCTGGAAGTGCTTATTTGTTTTCCCATAAGTGGCCCTTTGCTTGCTCAGGCCCCCTCTGAACACCCCCCCCCCCCTCTGGCTGGTTTGCTGTCACAGGGGAGTCAAGCTTGCAGGACGTACTATTTAATTAGGCTTGGTAACGCACCAGTGCATTGTGGTTAACCCACCAAGACCCCCTTCTACCTCCACATCGATTAATTTGCCATCTTATTCCTCAACTGCGTACTCGCATCCAACTCCAGCCAATTAAAAAGTGAAGTTAACGACTTGGCTAATTGATTTGCTATACTGTATGCAGATAAGGCAGAAAAAGAGAGGCAGGATGGAGAGGAAGGACCCACTACTCCACACGTCTCCTTAATTCTGCCTCCATGTCTGTGTTCTTCTCTCCCTGAGTGTGTGTGTGTGTGTGTGTGTGTGTGTGTCGCTGTGTATCACTATCTCTGACTCATCTCGGAGAATTAAGTTATGCTCTTGTGTAACTCCATTATGCTTTCAGTTTGTCATTCTCCGGCACATGCTCGCTGGCATCCAGTGGGACGTACCTCGTTCCCCTCAGTGTTTTCATTAGTGTTATGAGCGCAGTGTGCAGCTACCGAGGCAAGAAGAGTGTATGCAGGTGCTTTGGTATATTTGAAAGAAAACAATGCAAAGAAAAGTACACTAAACTTTTATATATACCTTGAACTATTGGATCCATCCATCCTCCAAAAGTGTATCGATTACAACTCTTGGTTTGTGTTAACTTCATATCACCTTGAGATATTTTGACAAGAGCTACAACAATTCAACCATCCATACCTGCAGAGGATGTCGGGTTTATGTGTCAAATCACAGCATAAGCCTACAGACTCGCTCATGGTTAGCATCCAGGCAGAAATCGATTACACATCGAAGGCAAAGAAACAACAATTTGTCAACCTAAAACAGCTGCAAGGCCTTAAATCCTGAGCTGGAGATGCCAGGTAGAGACAAAATGAACTTATAGCCGATGGTCCGTCTGGCTACAAACATCCATGCATCAAGTTTAGGGCTGAATATGAGCTGTCAGGAGGCTTTCTGGCAAAACAAAGTTATTCTCGAGCACATACAGTAAATAACTCCTGATATATTGCAGAGTCAAAGCGTTCCAGGGTGAATCTGTCTTTTAAATTGTGAATGAGAGCGAGTGGAGTACGGCGGCTTTGAGAGGGGTGAAGTGAGGCAACGCAGAGAACAAAGGACACGGCGGAGGAAGTGAACCGAACCGTGAAAAGGTGGGGAAGAATGAGACACGGGGGGAAAGAGGAGAGGGAAACGGAGCCCCCGTGGGCTGTCTGAATCCTCGTCTGTTTGCAGCTGCAGGTGGCAAGAAATCAGCTCTGCTTTAATTTCAATGATTTCTCATGTACATCAGACGCACAAATATTTCCCCCCCCGTCATTGGCGGTGAAGTCTGCGCTCGTCGGTTGGTGCCGCGCCCTGCCTCCCCCCCTTCGTCTCTCTGTGATTACAGTTTCTTTAAGGAGCAGACATCCCCCTGGTGGGCTGAATTTATTAATAAATTTGGTTTTGATTGTATGCACCAAAGCCCCCATCATGAGCTGATTTGTATACATACTAGCACATTAGTAGATGTGCCTACCACCAGATAGGCCTTCTGAATAATTAATGTTTCTATTAAGTGCCACGGTGCCTCCCACCACGGGCCATTAATATTGAAGAGATGTAAGCCCCCGCTAACAGCACGGGGAACGGCATCAAATGAGGCTGGGAGTTGGACGGGCATATGAAAGGCGTCTCCTCAATCGGCTTTGGCCACGGCTTCTGTATTAGTTTACAGAACAGCAAAGAGGCTTCCCTGCCTCCCAGTGACACTGAATATAAACATCGAGCTGTTGCCTTAGGAGAGAAAGAATGCAGGATTCCTCTCTTTCTCTGCCGCTCGCTCAGTGTGCGCGGGCTTATTGTTGATATTTTGAGCACCACAGGGATGGTGGGCCTGTCAGTCAGTATCACAGTACAACTGAACTCAGCTCGCTGCTGTAACCCTGAGAGAGCTGCTGTACTGTACGAGTGCTTCCAGTTATTAAACCAGCCAGTTGATGAAAGAATAAAATGCTGCACAGTGGAGAGACTCGTTATTCAGACATTATGCAGTAAAATGTGAGCGTTGTAGAAGTAGAGAAAACTAGTAGCGCGATATTTCCGTCTGCAATATTGTATCGTGAACAGATGACTCCTGTTATATAAATTATTACTGTCATGTTGCAAATACAATGTAAGTTTTTTTACAAGAACATTAACTTAAAGAGGCTGCGTCACTTTCTTTAACAAGTTGCACAGTTCAGAATACCTGTTAAACTCTAGAGGTGTACACACACGTGCATTGAGCTGAGCTGCACTATTCAGATTGTAGTACAAATTTAGGTTGTCAGGTGCATGCAGCATTTATGACGTTTTTTGTGACAGGGATCAGTGTTGGGTAACGTATAAGTAACTTGTTAAGTTTCTGCAGCCTGATTACAGGAATGACAGATGCATGATAACCTTTACAGCTCTTCATTCTGCTAACAATCTGACAACACAGGCTCTTAGTCCCACCAGTGTTGCGGAGCTGTGTTTAGCTGCAGATGCTTCTTCACATTTGAAGTCAAGCTCTTCACAGCTGACGAGCTGTTATCCTCCAGACACACAACTTACATTTCACCGTCATGTTGTTCTCGTCCCTTTTGCCCAAACATTCAGAATAATGTGAATATTTCCACAAAGTAAATTCTGTCCTCCCTGCCATCTCGCTAGGTGAATTAGCTAGCTACGCATGCGCACGGAGACAGCTGTGTTTTCACCTTCTGCTGGTACGCAGATACCTGCCAAGATTTTTTGTTTTTGTGGCGACAAAAGGAAAAAGGAAATACAGCATTTTTTTTCCAGATTACTTTCAATGAAAAGTAACTAAATAACAGATTACTTGATTCCAGAGCTAACGCGTTACATTACATGCTACAACAAAAAAGTAATGTGAATACTCTAACGGATTACTTTGTCGGTCTGCCTCCTTGACAATCACATTTTGCTGCAAATCATAGTTGAAGTTAGATGAACAGACTTTATCTTTTTAGATACAACAGATAATGACACAAAATTATGTTATTGTAATATTCAGCTCATCACAACAATCGAACAGTCAGCAATCAAACATCTCAGTAATATCACGTTGTTCGGCCTCTGGAGATTCCCTCTCCTCGGCCTTAGCAGCGCAGATTTATCTACACCTTGCAATACATTAAAGTGCCCTTTTCAATTACAGTATCAATAAACTCACTGAGAAACAATTCAGAAAAAAACCACCTCTTATCCCATCATTTCGCCTCTTGTTTTCTCCCTTTAATGCACTAGAAAACTCCTCTTCATCACGACCCGTATCTCTTTGGCTGGATACAAGACATTTAAGAGCCCATAAAGTATTTAGGATGTAGTTTGTTCTGGGAACAAGTGATCAGTGGGGTTTTTATCAAGCCCATTAAATGCTCCTCACAATTAAATGTGACATGCTCGAATTAGTGTGAGCAGACTCCAAAGACAAAGAGATTAGCTGCCAGCTCCTAAATTGTTATAAGGGTTATTTCTTTCAAAAGCAAAATATCTGGCAACGGCGAGAACGGGAATCCATCTACAGTTGTCGTCTGTGGCGCTATATCTTTGACGCTTTAAGGAGATAAAATCCTGGTCAAATAAATGTCTGTATTAAAGGTTAATAATAAAGAATATAGAGTAAACTGCTGATATTGTAGATTCTAACAGAAGTGATTAAACATTAGCAGCTCTGA
Source organism: Semicossyphus pulcher (assembly GCF_022749685.1). Lineage (NCBI taxonomy): Eukaryota > Metazoa > Chordata > Actinopteri > Labriformes > Labridae > Semicossyphus > Semicossyphus pulcher. Next base: position 26,788,425 of record NW_027211637.1, read on the forward strand.
ATGGTTGCAGAATGGTGTTCAGCTCGGTCAGCTGCTGCAGTTACGCCGACATGCTAGGCTTGCATAGCCTGCAGGCAGCAGGGCGGTGCACTGCTATCTGCTGTATGTATTGAGTTTAGCCTTGGCTGCATCAGTACAACTCTCCCCTCCATTACTTCAGCTGAATAAGTCAACACAACACTGACTGGCATCCCCGGGCTGTTCACATCGACCGCCATTTCTGTGACTTCTGTTTTACTCAAACTAGCAGATTATCTTCCCGTAAGAGTCCCTTTCTTCTCCGGAAGTTTCCTTCTTGTGGATAAGAATGCCTCTGTTCTATATTTAGGCCATCCCATCCCTCTTTAGTGGCTGTTTCCAAGAAAACAGTGGCCAGTGCATTGATCCTCTGAGCTGGAAGATAGATAACGCGACAGAAAGCTCAAGAGTGGGAGCAGGGAGTGCGATGTGCACGCTGACTGGCTGTTTGTTCGGAATCACCCTCTGTTTACAGTGTGACAATGCCAGGCGGGCAGCGGCACAGCTCCTAACAGGATTACACAGGGAGCACGGCATGGCAGCACTGGGAGGGTACGCGGGGGGAAAGAGCAGGGCGTGCATGCATGCCCAATGAGGCTTCCTCTTCCTCTTCCTCTTCTCTCTGAGTGTCTGCATGTTAAGACAAACATGCAAGCTGCTTAGAGGAGGAGGACGTGTCACCTCGCCTGAGGGAGACAAGATGATGGAAGAAAGATACAAATATAGATATTTATCATACTGTCATATTGTATGGGAAGCTACTTTTCATACTCATAAAAACTAGCTCACTTAAAAAATAAAGTAAAAGTTAGTTACTTTCCCACACCGCTGATTTTTATTATAAGGAAATGTTGCCATGGTTACCGTACACATGCATCCTATGCAAATGAAATAAAATGACCTGGGTCCTATGTTTACATGTTTTGGTGTCAATATGACGAGAGCTGGACCTTTTGTCAAAGAGTCTCTTTGTTTAACCAGAAACAGCAGTTACATCGCTCTCTTCATAGCCACCAGACTCCATTGACGAAAACAGTCATTTTAAGTCGCAGAACACGGGGGTTGCAGATGGTCTGCCGCTGCCTCGGTCGGTTAGTTAGTTTGTGTTACTGTGTCGTGTTTTAATAAAGGGTTTGTTCGGTTCTGAACTAACGTGTGTTACGACGCGTAACAAGGAAGACGTAGACTAGCAACTCCCGTGTTCTGCAAGTAAAATTACTGTTTTTGTAAATGGAGTCTGGTGGCTTTGAAGAGAGCGATCTAACGGCTGATTGTGGTTAAACAAAAAACTTCCTTCAGGCTGTGTCAAAGGTGTTGTTTCATCCGAACTCGCTTCTGTCCCGTTCATGGCTCACCAACGTTATGTGTCTGGGCCCGGTAGTTGCCGCCCAGCTCTCCTCCTTCACTTCGGACCCAACCGAAAATCAGCCGACACCGCTGTTTTGTCGCGATGCATGACACTTTGATCTGATTGGCCTGTTTTTGATGCGATGCATTTGATTGGTGTCCAGTTCAAGTCAGTTTTTCTTTCTTGCTCGCAATATCCGTCGATAAATATTTGTGATTATATGTGAATATTTGCCGCTTGTGATTTTGGTTTCCACCACTCCCGCACACGTTCTTATATATGTGAAAAATAAAGAGAGAGATGCAAAGATGCTGCAGTGAAATATAAGGCCTGCCAAACTCCATGACTGTAGGAGGTCGTTTATAGTTCCTCTGTTTGTGTCAGAAACACAGAGACAAAGAGCGGCACTTCTCTCACGCCTCCCAGCCCGGAGACATCGGTGGTGTGAGCCTTTGAAGTGCTGCTTTTTCCATGATCCACTGATGAATCGAGGCTCTATCTGCCAATGGGGAGCTCAGTCAAATGGGTTTCATGCATGGATTAGACTGTCTTCCTGTACCCGGTCCATCACGGGAAGGGCTCCATGTCTGCCTCGAGGGTGGAAGGAGGAGGTCTCTGAAGCTTTTAGCTTTTAGCATCTGTGATACAGCACTGCTGTCCTGTCACCATCCCTGCCTCACCTGTCATCCGTCATGGCCGATCGGAGTGGCATCAGCGTTCCCTCTGCTGCTCATGTCGCTTTCTCTTCTCTCCTCTTACTTTCAGTCCTCTTCTCCTTCCTCTCTCCTCCCTGTTTTTGCACTTCTTCCTCTATCTTTTAGTCTCCTATTCCCTCTCCTCCCTCCTCTCTCTCAGGCCCTTACATCGCTTACGTAACAGCCACTAAGTCTACTCGAATAGCTGCTGCCATCGCCTGACATGGATATATTTAGCCATTATGTTTTCCCCCCCTCTATACCCTGCATGCCCAAGCAGCGCTAAAAGATTCATGTATTCAGACCCCTCGGGCGGTGCAGTGACACACTTACTTTACATCCAGAGCAATTAATGTCCACTGAATCTAGATTACAATGCCGGTGTCCCACAGGGAGGCCGCGATGCCCTGGTGGGAGTCGCGGGGTAGGGGATGGGTGCACAGGGAAGGTAGGGTCGCCGTCACGTGGAGCTTTGTGCCTCAGTAAGCGGGCACAACTTGTTTTTTCCCAGTCTGCTTGCATGGCCAGTAATGGCATATTGATTGTTTACACAGCACCGGCAGCTCCACACAGCACAGTGACAGTCATCTCCTCCCCACCGCCCTCCTCTTTCTTCGTCTCCTTTTACTTCCCTGTCCGCCGAAAACACTGCTGTCTCCCCCCCGTCTGACTTTCTTTATCTCCTCTTCCTTTTTAGCTCTCACTCTTCCTCCTCTCTTGTTTTAAAGGCTGGATGAAGGCCAGGTCGCAGCCTCAACAGGGCTCTGCGGCACAGAAGGCAGCGTGCCACCCTGTGCCAAGGTCATGCTGGGGAGCCATATTGTACTTTATGAGTAGGGGGTCTGCACTAAGCATTAATATCGCCCCTTGTTATGTTTATTGTCTGATTCTGAGCAGGCACTTATCCAGAATGCTAATTGTGGAGTTACCTTTATTGGATTTAGCATTTTATAGTTTGTCTGAAGGAGATGAGGAAGAAGAAGAAGTCTTTATGTGCGGATGTGATGTTAATAAAGGAAGAACAACCAAACTTGAGCTGCAGTTGTGATTAGAGGAGGATGCTCTCGGCACAATGACTCATAGCATGTTCTGACATTCTGGGAATGCAGGCGTGGGAGGGCTTTTAATTGCTTTTACAGCCACCTGGACCGTAAGAGCATATTTACCCTTGAGCATCCATGAAAACCTGTTCCATTTTATGATTTCAGAACAGGTCTGTAAGTGAGGAGAACAACATGTTTTAATTAAAGCCTGGCTGATATACTGTTTGGACGACATAATTCGGCCTGTTAGAGATATGTTGGTATTGGCGTAAATGCTGTATGCGGCAATATGAAAACTAAAGTCAGCTGAAGAGAGACAGGAAACACTGGAAGGAGAGAGTGGGGGGTGACGTGCAGCGAAGGGCCATGGGCGGGAGTCGAACCTGCAGCCGCTGCGTCGACGACTGTAGCCTCTGTATATGAAGTGCCTGCTTTACCCACTGATGCATGTAACAACTGGTGCTCAGAAAAAGACTCAAATGCAGGGATCACACAGAGAGGAGCAGGCGTAAAATCAAACAGTTTACTTAGAGCCAGGCAGTAGGTCACACACAGGAGGTCAGTCAGAACAGCAACAGTACAGATCAGGGTCAGCGTCAGGCTTTCACTCAGTATCCAGGAACAATCCAATCAAACAGTAAACAGACTTACGGAGGGGCAAAGCAGAGGTCAGAAACACACGAAGGCGAAACACGACAAAAAAGGCTGGAAAGCAAAAGAATGACGATCTGGCAGAGTACAAGTGATATGGTATATATACTGAATGACTGATTGCAAATAGACAACAGGTGTGGCTGATTGCAAGGCGGGAAACTTACAGGAAATGACATCAGAAAATGATGATGAAACTAAACTTCACAAAATAAAACAGGAAGTACAAGCAAAAACAGAGTCCATGAAAACAGAGTCGATAGACGATGTGTTAAAAGGTAACACATCCCCCCAGAATAGTTATTTTCTAAAGAAAGCAGCATTTTGAACACACTTGCAAACTCGTATCTGTGCAAAATCTGCGCACAATCCACCAGTGTTGATTTAGAAAATTATAACAATGAATGTGCGTCAACGACCATTTTTCCATGACAAAGACGTTGACTGGCTAAAAGTAGATCGTTGATAAAAACTCTGACGACATGTATGTTTTGTTTTCGTTAACGAGACGGGACTAAAATGTTTGTGTTGGCTGTCGGACATTTAAAATCCATGATATTGTCTGTTAACTCTTCCTGCTTCAGGCTCTGTGCACTCTCACAGAAAAAGGGGCATTTTATGTGTCGTTAGGCGCTTTTTCCGCACAAAAAGGAGCGATCACCGGCTGTCTGCTTCAGACTGTTCAAACCACGCACTGTGTAAAAAGATGGACGACATGACAGCTCTCTAAAAGTGGAGCCAATCCCTCTCTATCGCCCCCTGCTGACTGGCTGCAGTATAGGTCATAAAGCCCACCTCCTCCATGTTAACAGATGGGACATGAGTCAAACTATAAAATCAAAAAACAAGTCAAATAAATGTTTCTCAAACATTGTTTCTGTCATTATAGTTAGTTCTTATCATGCTGATTCACGTCCAAGTGTTAATTTTTCTGACAAGTTTATTTTTAATTAGTTATTGAAAAATTATTACTGCAATCCACAGAGAAAATCTCATAAAAACTATATCAGCAAACATATCTGCAATCGGAGAACTTCCCCTCCAACTTCGGTATCTGTCTCCAAAATCTCATATCAGTTAAACTCATACATTTTCTGCCCTGTAGGTGACCCCAGTGGCTGGACCCCCAGAGGGAGGCACGCGTGTGACCATCCATGGCACCAACCTGGGTCTGGCCTTCGCGGACATGGTGGGCAACGTGGAGGTGGCAGGGGTGAGGTGTACGCCTGTGGAGGACGGCTACATCATCGCTGAGCAGTAAGTCGATTTTTATTTTATGATACTCATGTTTTATTTGTAGACTTCATTCTTTAGGAACAAGCTGGGAGAGGCGAGCTGTGTACGGTTCACAATGCAGCATGGAAGACTTTTTAATGACTTTAATTAGTAACTGTGTATGTAGTCTGGGTTTTCATGTGGTATGGAGCGTTACAGCTGTCAAACTCGGATCAATACATGTCTGTTGTGACAAAAGCTGCTTTCCCAACATCTCTTCCTTAATGAAGACGGGGAGCGGGTCCAGACAGTCTGGCCCTCACCCTCCTGTTCTCCCCCTGCAGCACACTACACCAGCCCCTCTCTCTGCAGCTCATCCAGTCTGCAACAATCCCATAACATCTGTGTGTGTTTACTTGTGTTTACCTCGCTAATTGTCCCACGCTGTGCATACATCACGTTAAAGCCCGTCCCGTTCACCCTGAACTAATGAAACATTGCCTGCGCTTTGCAACTTGCCCGTCTCCCCCTCGGCTATAGACTCAGACGTGTGCAGAGTGAGAAACGCGGTGTTTTGTGGTGGTTCAACCTCCCCAGGTGAAGCAGAACCTGCAAGGAAAAGACAGAGAAATAAGAGACTGTAACTTGAATATATATATCAGCATACTTGGATTAGGATTACGGTGTTTTTTCTTGAGCTTTTTAGGTTTTTCTGTATGAAAAAATTCAATCCTCTTACGCCAAACAGCAAGACTTAAAAAAGCCCATTATGCAGCAACCTTTTGCCCTAGAAAATCAATGTTATAAGGCATGTATATAAATAAATGCCATACAACACGGTCACTATATGTGATACAAAGTACCACAGACATCACACACGCCTATAGAAATATACAGTAATATTATAAGAGGGTTTAATGTGTGACAAATGCTTGGAAATAATCGCTCAGTTAGTGTGAAATTCTCCTCCCTCCACTGACTCGCAGTCTTTCAGGGACAAAGTTTTAAATGTATAGCTGCACACTGAGGCACAGCTGACACACATACACTCTTGCACACACACACACACATACTGCACACGCACACACACGCAGGCTATCACAGTCATGGCTCTCAGAGGAGCCTTTAACCCTAATTCTTTCCTTGGCCTACTTCTGCCCTCGGAAAGAGAACAGCTCAGCAGTGCACCATTACTGTAACTCACATGCTCTCGGTCTCATGGTGCTGTTAGAATACATATGTAACACATGTATTCTCACACATGCATTGACTTGTATGTTTGCTATATACCTACTATTATTTTAATAATTAAAGTTGTAATCTCGAAGATCTCAGTTTCGTTCTCTTCGGTGGCACCTATGGCGAGAAACGGTACACTTCCCAGATATCCAGATAGTGTTGTCGTCCACGGTTGGCTCCGGTTGTAACTCTTGATTTTCCTGGCTGACGGTCGCTTTCCTTTTCAGACTGTTTGCCTTCATCTGAGCGTCCAATTAGTTTCTTTCTCTTTGTTTGTTCAGCCAGAGTAGTCTGTTTCCTCGCAACACTTGAGCCCCTTTCCCACCCGGCTTTTTTGCTTAATGGGAAAGGTTACAATCGGCATTCAGACCCAGGTCAAATGACTCTGCAGTAGACCCGGGTAATTGTCGTCTCGGCTCCGATTGGCATTGATGGGAACACAAAACCTGTGTTGAGTAATAGATACCATAAAGACCTAACCATCGTAACATCTTTACTTTTTACTTACCCTGTTTCCAGCGCGTTTGTGTCGTCATTGACGCAGCAGAAAAGAGATCGACAGGAGTATACTTCACTGGCAATGGGAAAAGAGCTAATCGGCATTTATTAGCGTATCTTCCGGAGTCTGAAAAACCTGCGTCAACGCGCTAATTTTGGTGGGAAAGGGGTACTGCAGAGACCGGAAAAGCAGCCGCTTAGCTCCGCCTACCCTCTCTGGCAGACCAACCACTGCTGGCTGATGGAAAACGTGTCACTAACTGGGCACTGCTTGTGATTTTTTCCAGTCTGATACACTTCAAATGCAAAGGCTTTCATCAGTGGGCCATTGGCTGCATCACGTCCCCTGCCTGCTCTTGAGTATCTCCGTGTTCCTCGCTCTTTACTGGCCAGTTGTAATTAAAACTCACTCTGTGCCACTTGGCTGTAGGGGACAATTTGTCAGGGACGCACTGATCTGACAGCACCTAAATCCAGTTAAGGACAAGCTAAGGAATTCATTTGTACTGCATGTGAAAAATAGAGTGAGCAGAATTAAAAAACTCACCTGTGACCTTTGATGCTCTTATTTTGAAGGAGCCGGAGTTCTGAGCTGGACTTTTTTTTTCCCAGGGCCTTTTGGGGTCACACTGGCTGCAGGTTCATTATATGCACGACTGTTGCTGTTTGTTTCGAGGCTTAATCCAGTCTGTTCTTAAGATGGACTGGACCGGATCGGACAAAAAAGAGAAAAACATACATATTTATGTATCTTTTATGTTGGGACTTCAGAGGAGTGTGTGAAAGAGACTCCTGCTTTGAAGAGTTTCAGCAGTCAGAAAGTACATCTTACTTTCACTACTCTGCAGTATTTTTAAAGCGGCCAAAGAGTCCTCATTAGGAGGAATTCTGAGGATTTAAGGAAGACCGGGACTATTGATGAAGACGGAGAAGCTTCAGTTGACTGCTCAGTGTTGAAAAGCAGGAAAGATTTCCATAAAAAGTTGCAGCTTCACAAAGGACAAAGCGTCGTAGGCCTTCAGGTGTAAAAGTTTCTCCGAGGCCAAGTGAGAAGAAATATCAGCTCCGTCAGTGAGTAAATCCTCCTTTAGCCTCTCTTCCATACAGTTCATCCGCCAAAGCTCGCACACTCATTTGTTGTAATTCAGACGATCAGCGCTGAAGAAATAATCTGTCTGCCCTGCTCCCGCCTGCCCCTGCCATCTGCCTCACCGCATATTCCGTCTCTCTCTCTCTCTCCACGCTGTGATTGCCTCTTGTACTTTATTACTCCCTGGCACCGCCGATCAATAGACGTCCTCGTTTTATTATGTCATTTGATCTAGTCACCTGCGGCGTGCGGTGACGCCTGATCACATGGTATGATAAAGCTGCATCGATCGCGCTGATGTGATTTACATTCGTCGTAGCGCGCTGGCACAGCGGGGCACAGCTGTTGGAGGGAAATTTACGTCACTAACTTTGGGGGGAAGCTGGAGCGCCGGAGGGAAGGAGGGAGGAGGAGCGCTGTTTTAAAGAGAGCGAGTCAGGGAGGGGGGCCCTGGTCGATGTGTGGATGTGTCACGTAATGAAATGAGTGAGACAACAGAAGAAGATTGCATTTAGAGTGGAGCATAAATCGATATGGAGCAGAGAAGTGTTTTGATTACTTTCACCCAACTTCGCTCAAGCGTTTAAACATACAGACAACTTCTGAGCCTGAATGTTAAAGTCCCCCACATCCACAGCAGCATTCTAACCATGTAAGATAGAGTCTCATGTATATTATAGTTGGCTTTTAAAACTCTGTAAACCCTCGGGATATCAGGGCAGAGTTGGCAGGGGTCCTGGGAGGGCTGGAGCCTATCCCAGCTGTCATTGGGCGAGAGGTGGGGTACACCCTTGACCGATCGCCAGTCAATCACAGGGCTGACACACAGAGACAGACAACCTTTCACACTCACAGTCACACCTACGGGCAATTTAAGAGTCACCAATGAACCTAACATAACCAGAAGAAGCCAGAGGGAACCCACGCATGCACGGGAAGAACATGCACACAGAAGCCTTTACTGCGTTCAAACTGGGATTCGTATCAGAAACCTTCTCGCTGCGAGGCGACAGCGTAGTATTGACATTTGTGTGTTTTGAATGTTTACCTCAGTTGGCTATTTTTGGCTGCGGGAGTGTAGTATCTACCAGAGAAGTGTAGATCTGTAATATTGTAGCTCTAGCTAACGCTTCAGAGCCATCATTTAGCGTTCACTGCTTTGAGAACAAATAGCGGCAACTCTGCTAGCATTGCATGTGTACGCTAACTGCTAACTATAATACGGATAGCAAAGCATTTTGTGACTCACCACAGCCTCTCATTCTGACTCAGACAACTCAAACAAAGCAGATTGCTTTAAAGCTTCACTGCACTGATTGTGACATGCGCCGTTACTGTGCAGTTGAGCCAGGCAGATGTCAATCAAAGCGTAATTTGCCACGCCTCCAAAGTCTTAAAGGAGCAACTCGCCCCTGGAAAAAGCCACTGTCAGTCAAAGCCGGTGTTCTCTGTAATCAATAGAAGCAATAATATTTGAAATTGGCGCCATAGCTGTGGAGGAAGTTGTACTAACAGCTTGTGGTTTCGCCCATTCTACATTCCTACAACACCCAGCGTGCATTGCGCCCCTCCCTCTGAAAGGAACGGCCCAGCGAGAGACGCTGGAGTGAAATGCTGCCGTGTTTAACGGCTCAGAGCGATACAGAATCTGAAATACTACGAGAATATACCGGTGGATCGTCTAAAAAATCTTCAGGTCTGCAGTCTACATTTCAAACCTGACGATTTTGAACGAGACATGACATCAGAGGCGGGCGTCCTAGATTGAGGAAGTGTAGTTTAGCGAGCTCCCTGACCTCCGCCAGATGACGCTTTCAGTGCGGTTTTCCAGGGCCCATTGGAGAAGCGGATAGCGTATGCCACAACATAATGGCATTAGCTTCCCATAATAGCATGATAGGACTGAGGTTGAAAATCGGCAAACTGGCCCTTTAAGAAATGGTTGAAAGAGAAAATGAGCAGTTTTTTGAATATGGTTTTCAAACAGTTACGTTTATTTTCACTCAGATTTTAGTGGATGCTTAATGCAACTCTTACCTTTGATAAGATTGAATCCTCTTTAGTCCACCTGAGATTTTATAACAAGCTGTGTTTTTTTCTTTCGATACATAATTATTATGTTCAGTGATGTTAATGATTATTTTGTGTCTCCCGTAGGATCGTATGTGAGATGGATCCCGCTTCAGGTGACAGCAGACCTGGTCCAGTCCAGCTGTGTGTGGGAGAGTGCAGACCAGAGCTCAGAGCTCGCTCCTCTCAGCTCTACTCCTTCGTGGTAAGACAGCAACAATCAGCTGAATCCTCGCAGAGCACGATGCACAAGTATGCCTGTATACGTGTGAGACAAACTAAAAGCTGCTTTAAAGCGACACAAAATATACAGTCGCTTCAATTAAAAGTGATTTGCACTTTTATTGCAAAGAAATGGTTTATGCGCCACTGGCAAATAATAATGTGAGTTTCCATGACGACTAATAGTGTAATTAAGCTGCTGTGTGTACGCTTACTTGTTTTGTTTTTTTTACATAACATTCTTCCATTAGCAGCACAAGGTTGTCAGGGGGTCTTTGTTAATGATCTCTGCTGCTCTCTGATTATAGATAATGTTTGCCTTTATTAAGAAGGGATCGTGAAGTTTAATTAATATAACCTCAATGAATATACAGCTCTGCAAATCAACATATTCTTTACGAGCTGTTAGCCGAGCTGTGAGAAAGGTGGGAATGTTTGATTAAATAGGGCTCCATATGTAAGCCTGTGAATCGCTCCTTGTCCATGACATCCTCTGAACTCATATCGTGGGGTGCTGTTTGAGCTGGTTGTAGCACTGTTTGGTAGCAGGATTGCAGAATGAGCAAAGGCAGAGACTCGTGATTCAAGCTGAAAGAGCCTGTAGCACTTTCACTTGCTTTATGTATGAATGGTGCTCTAAAAATAAACTCGCCTTGTAGTTCTTTCGGGCTGCCTGAAACAGGAAGAACTACAGATTTTGCTCCTGAGAGGCACAGAGTCTAAGCCTGCAATAACTGCAGGTGTTTTTAAAGGGGCCACACCTTTTGAATGGATGTTCTCATATTTTCATGTGTTTCACATTTTTGGGTGTTTATTGTTCACAGTGAAAACTGCGTAATTCTGTGTTTTTCCAGAATTACGTTTTTAAAAAGGTCGCCTCTGAAACGGGCCGCTCAGAACAGCTGCAGGTTTCTACGTAGAACCTTGCTGTCGCTGAAATCGACCAATCGTCACTCACCGTCGTTCACCTCAGACTGCCTTCTTGCTCTAGCTTGTCATTCCGATGCCTCCTGGTGATTCTGGCTCGTACATATAAGGCCGAATAACCGATCCTAGAGCGGCCATGTTTTCTACAACTTTGGAGTGACAGTGTGGCCGCTATGCAGTCACTCCAAATACCGTCAGCCAACCGTGGCTAAGGTCTAACCTTTGAATGGCAAAACAGCTTGTTCGTTTCAGGAGGAAGGAGAGGCTTTGAAAAATAACTAAATTAAAATATGTACACAATTTTTACAAAGAAACAAACTTTACCAACGTGATTGAAAAACACATCAGAATGATAGAAAATTGATTCACAGCTAAAATATGTTCCCTTTAAGACTTTGAACTGAACCTTGATAGACAGAGCTTTGGTTAAAAATGGTCTGAATGTCCTTTTAAGTTAAGTATTGATTCATAAATGGAACATTTTCTTGGAGATATTTGTGTTTTTTGGTATAATTCGGAGCTCTTGCAGTTTTTTAGGTGTAAAAACTGTACACACAAAGTTTGAAATAAAAATTGCAGCTCAAATGTGATTGGGCGTTGGATAAGAGCGATACAAAGAAAGAAAGAATCAATAGAAGAACAAAAGAACAAACAACGTGCTAAAATGAAAAAGCAGCACAATCAGCAGGTGAACATTATCGCCCTCCCTCCTCTTCGCAGGTACACGCACATATTTCCCCGTCTCTGTCATTTGCCGCCTGCCCAGCCTGCAGCTAACAGATTATCTGCCTTTCCATTCGCGCTCTCACACCTTCACAATTAGCACTCCCTTAACAATTAACAGCAGCCGCTAATTACTGCAGTTGTTTTCAGAGTACCTGCTTCCCTCCCCGCGTCCTGGAAGTCACAATTAGCTGACAGGTTTGAGTTTTGTCAGCGTGACGCTCTCGGCTCGGCTACTCTTTCTCACCAGCGCTGCAGCTGCTTCTCTGGGAAATGGTGGAATTCCTCTAAGAATACTTCACAGAATCTCGAAATGGAATCGCTTGTATTGCAGGCCACCTAAAAATACAGTAAAAGCCGGCAAGACATACTCCCAATGTGAGTGTCGTCTTCTGCCAGCAATACTCGAGCACTCTGCGAGAAGGCAAGGACAGAGCATGCATTCAGTTGTTTTTAATCGTAGTCTTATATTTGTGTACATGAAGGTTTGCCTGTGTGTGTGTTTTTCTCTATATGACAACTGTCTGCTCGGATATTTCTCCATCTGTGCATGTGACGGCGAAAGCTGCCTGCAGCTGTAAACACTAGTTATTTTCAGACTGTCTTTTAAAAGCTTCAGTCAAACACAACCCAGCAAAGCGCGACGCACAGGAGGAGGATCTCTCAGGGACTCTAAGAGCTCCTGGTTTTATCCTCTTTTCTCTTGCCGGCGCTGCACTCCTCTGCCATCGGCCTGGCAATATGAATAACTGTAATTTGCTGGGGTATCTGTGGTAATACATGAAGGTTTGAAGAAGTAGGACAGAGATGCTGCCCCTCTTTTACCCGGGGAAATATCCATCTTTTGTTTGCCTTTTGGCTTCGTGCTTTCTGCTCCTTCCTTCTTCTTTTACTCTCTCTCTTAACCTCTGCATCTCTCTGTTTTGTAGACTCCCACGGTCACAGGTCTCTCCCCTAGCAGAGGTCCGGAGTCCGGGGGCACCAAAGTCACCATAATGGGAGAAAACCTCGGCGCCGGCAGCAGCGTCACCGTCCAGTTTGGAAACCAGACGTGCGAGTTCTTCGGGTAAGAGTTTCCCTCTTGCACCCAATTATGCCGTAAAAGTGCTATTAGTCGGCCATAAAGTTTAATTTGCTAAAACAGCCCGCATGAACGGGCTTTTGTTTAACACAGACTACTCATGGGCAAAGGATTTTTATTGTGCTTGCACATTAAGATGAGTGGGAAAGGTTGAGAGGTGTGAAAGTGCAAATGAGAGACACAAATCTGAATTCCCTAGACGCAGCCTGGGGCTGTACAGGTTCAGGCTCTATCATGGTCATCTGGGTCAGGCCAGGTTGTTTTAGCAGATGTCTTGGGTCTGTTAAAGTAACTAAGTAAGTAATGCATGATGTGATGTGATGCATGATGGCGACGCTGACTTTGAAGTTTAAGAGTGGAAACACAAACATTGAGCCGCAGCACGAGTGAGCAGGAAGCACCAGAGCAGTGGAAAGATTAATACCTTCTTATACCTTCCCAGAGGCTGTTCTGTTCTCTCATGCAGATTCTAGAAAAGACGACAAGACAGAAAGCGCTGTTAAGTTTGTAACCTGTGATGGACGGTTACAGTTCAACTTCATGAAGGAAGAAAGGAAGGAAGCTCACGTCACAACAACAGAATTTGTGAAAAATATTGTTAAAAAAAAACATCAGAAACATGATTTAAAGGGGGGTATTATGCTAATTTCAAGCTTCATATTTCACTACATGATACCTGTGGAATAGCTTAGCATTATCTACAGTTAAAGAAAACTCCCACCGGTGCTCTGTGCGGACCCTCACACAGCCTCTGCCTGAAACGACTCAGTTAGAGCTGTCCCTTTAAAAAACCCCGCCCTTACAAGCCCGCTTTCTTCTGATTGGCCGGCTCTCTGAAGCCTCTTTGTGACGTCACAAAGTGCAGCGTGTAGAAAAAACTGTGCTAAACCTGGCGTTCACAGCAGCCTGAGCTAAGAAGCCTGGGGATTACTCCAACATACTTTAACCTACAGATCTGAAACTCCACACACGTTTAGTCTGAACATCCAACACTGTAACATTATATATATATGTCTTAAAATGTGAAACAGCACCTCTTTAATGTGATATATTTTAAGATGTGTAAGAAAAATATTTTTGGGACAAACATTTTCTATTCTAATTTTCGTTACCACATTTGTCGGCTCTATTTTACATTGTAAGGATAAACCGGCCCAGCTGGATCGGTAAACAACAACATCTTCATGTTGTAGATAACGCTTTGAGTCAGCCTTTTGAAACACCCACACAATGTAAGCCTCTAATACGTACAGATAGCATCACCATTGTTTGACTGCGTGTTACTTTAACTTTTTCCGAGCTGCTACATTCATCACTGTCGGGAAATGTTAGATATGTGGCGTGCTGCGAGCAAATGAAAAAAGAAAAAAAAAACAGGCGCTCCTATTCCCAAGATGATGCATATTATTCCCATTAAATAAGCCGCTATATTTCAAGGCTTTCTTGTATTTTTTTCTCTCTTGATATTACAGAGAAGTCCCCCAGGGGAAAGCCTCTCTCTTTCTCTCCCTGTCAGAAACTTATGTAAATCTTAATAAGGTTTTGATGACCTACTGCATCAAACCCGGTAACAAACGCTTCAAGAAAACCTGCTGCTCCTATAGATCTTTCTTCTTTTCCCTCCACCCCCTCCTTCTTTTTCTGTCTTTCTATCCACTTCTTCATCTCCTCTCACTCCCCTATGCTCTTGTGTCTCACAGTTTCCTTCCATCTCGCTCCCTCCTTTCCTCTTTTAGCTGCACCCACACGTCCTCCCTCTACTCTCTGCTCCCGTTGGCCTCTCAGCCCTGCTGCAGCAGCCTGGCTGTAATGTTGTAAAGTTGAGAAGTCAAACCAGCTTTAATGAGATATGGGGCTAATTACTGGTTTGTGTTTCTCTGCTGTATTCCTGGCATGAGAGGGGGAGGAGGACGGAGGGGGGGAGCTGTTCTTCTACAAGCTCTCCTCTGCTGATAAATTGGGGGTGGGCAGGTAGAGCATGCGGCCGTGGGGAGGGAGGGGGAAGCGTAGAAGCACATCTGACAGTTGTGAAGTTTGTGTGCGGAGACTTCTGTGTGCATTGAGTTTTTTGTGTGTATTTGTGGCTGAAACCGGGAGATTCAACATGTTTAAGAACGTCTAAAAAAAAACATATTTTTTTCCATGTTTACTTGTTTGTATTACAAATATCTCCTGTGCAGTAATTAGGGCTCTTATTATGACAGGATTAGTTGTTCTTTCCGGTGTTCTACTCTAGATAATTACAGAACAAAAATGGATATTATATTATGCTGTTGTAGGTAGTGTTTTTCCCATCCAAACAAGCGTTTGTTCACAGAGTATAGTAAGTGATTATCTTTCACGTTTTAGAAGATGAATCTACTTCTTCCACACGTTATTTGATGCTTAAATGATTCCTATGCTTCCCTTTCAGACGCACCATGACGGAGATTCTGTGCTACTCCGCCCCCTCCCTCTCTGGGTTCGGCCCGGTGCAGATCAGCGTGAGCGTGGACCGCGCCCAAATCCGGGAGAGCCTCGCCTTCGAGTACATCGAGGACCCCACCGTCCAGCGCATTGAGCCGGACTGGAGCATCGCAAGGTAAAGCCACAGACTGTGCCTTACGCCTGCCTTCTTTCTAATGGCCAGCAGGGGGCGATGACCCAGCTACTCACTTGATTTATTAGCTTAGGAAACATTTTCCTAACGCGTTTGTGTTCTCAATCGGTAGTTTCAAGTCTTATTCAACACAACATGATGTCATCTTCAGTTGTAAAATCAAGGATAAAGCAGTTATGCGTAAGGGCGTGTCTACCTGTGATTGACATGTCACCCTGTAGTCTAAATATGGAACTTCTGGTCCCAAAAAACAAGATGGTGATGGCGAGATGCTGCACTCTAGGCTTCAAAATAGGGGTTCAAAAACAAGTGAGAGACATCACGTTGGCCACGTCCACTTCTTTATACAGACTTTGGTCAAAACACTGTACATGAGATGATCAGTCCACCCTGAGCTTCTGTAATCCTCACAAAGCACAGCTTGAGACGAGGCCAGTCCATGCCAGTGACAATAAGCAGACACAAGTCAATATTGCACTTTCAATTACTGTCCGATTCTCCTCCAATTAGTCTGGATCTGATAGAGGTGCCACAGATCGCAGATTGGGTGCTGCCGAGACTGAGATTCTTCCATCGCATTCAATGTTGATCCATCTGTTGAGCATCTTTGGCAGATAGATACACGCGCGCCATACACGACTAATTAAAAGGAAGAGAGGGATGAAGCAGAGGCTTTGTAGAACAATGTGCTATCAGAGGTGTGAGTCCGCAGCAGATGGCCTCAGCTCAGAGACGGAGCGTGAGGGACGCTGCAGCAGAAATGTGATGACACGGAAGAGACAAAGGGAATAGGAAGGGCACCGTGTTGGTCATCTGTCTTTAGATATTTATATATATACAGAGAACGATAGATAGATACGTAGAGAGAGAGAGATACATAGAGAGGGAGAGCGATAGATAGATATAACAATAGATGAAAATGTGGATGGATAGATAGTTAATATTTGGGTTAAAGGATGGATCATAGAACGATGGAAGGATCGAGGGATTCATAGAACAAAGAATGGATGGATGGATGGATAGAACAAAGAATGGATGGATGGATGGATGAAAGAATGAAGAATGGATTGATGGATGAAAGAATGAAGAATGGATGGATGGATGGATGGATAGAAAGAAGAATGGATTGATGGATGATGGATGGATGGTTGGATGGATGGATAGAATGAAGAATGGATGGATGGATGAATGGATAGAACGAAGAATGGATGGATGGATGGATGGATAGAACGAAGAATGGATGGATGGATGAATGGAACGAAGAATGGATGGATGGATGAAAGAATGAAGAATGGATGGATGGATGGATGGATAGAAAGAAGAATGGATTGATGGATGATGGATGGATGGTTGGATGGATGGATAGAATGAAGAATGGATGGATGGATGAATGGATAGAACGAAGAATGGATGGATGGATGGATGGATGGATAGAACGAAGAATGGATGGATGGATGGATGGATAGAATGAAGAATGGATGGATGGATGATAGAAAGATGGATTGATGGCGCAACAGATGGAAGGATGGTTGGATGGATGGATAGAACGAAGAATGGATGGATGGATGAATGGATAGAACGAAGAATGGATGGATGGATGATAGAAAGATGGATGGATGGCGCAACAGATGGAAGTATGGATGGATGGATGGATAGAACAAAGAATGGATGGATGGATAGAACGAAGAATGGATGGATGGATGATAGAAAGATGGATGGATGGCGCAACAGATGGAAGTATGGATGGATGGATGGATAGAACAAAGAATGGATGGATGGATAGAACGAAGAATGGATGGATGGATGATAGAAAGATGGATGGATGGCGCAACGGATGGAAGGATGGATTATAGCTAGAACGAGGAATGGATGGATGGATATACTGTATATAACAATGGCCGGATGAAGGAAGAATGAATGGATGGAAGGATGGATTTAGAGATGGACAGATATATGAATAGAAAGATATATGGATAGATGGATGGATGGATTAATGGATGGATGGATAGATGGATGGATGGATTAATGGATGGATGGATAGATGGATGGATGGATTAATGGATAGATGGATGGATGGATTAATGGATGGATGGATAGATAGATCCATTAAGACATAGCGATGGCAGGAAACAGCTGACCATGTAACTGAATGACCCTGTAGACTTCACACAGAGTTCGCCTAATAGCGCAGATCAATCCCACATGTATTATTCCAACATCTCCTGTCTGCCATCTTTATTCAGCACGCCACTCTGACGGGCGCCACAACAAAGACAGCAGACATCAACAACAAGCCAAACAGCTGCAGGGAGAGCCGCACATCCAGCAGCTTCCCTCCCGCTTTGTTTGCGTGCTTTGTTTGTTTGTGCTGCCGTTCTAAAGCCCGGGACCACCGCTGCATCTTTATGTTCTCCAGTCACCGCAGTGTTTCAAGCCCAGATCTGCACCAGTTGATTGTAGCAAGTTGAAGGCAGTTAAAAAGCATCTCTAATCATCCTCCACTCCAAAGGCTATTATCTCCCCAAAGAAAGTGAGGATGAAAGCCAGTTTGATGCGCTTACTCTCGACTGATGGCGAATATTCTGAAGAGGTACATCAGGGTTAGAAAGTTTACTCTAAAGTTGCCTTCAACTACTTTGTTTCTTGTTTTTTAGCCTCTCTACCTGTTTCTTGTCCTTCTCTCTTTCTGTGTTATGTTCCTGTTGAATTATTAAAAAGATAAGACCTGTACGAGAATAAATTGTGTCTACTTGTGTTTTCCTCAGCGGCCACACCCCCCTCATGGTGACAGGAACCAATCTGGACGTGGTCCAGGAGCCGAGGATCCGAGTCAAATACGCCGGCCGAGAGTCCGTCAATGTAAGAACCACTTTTACTCTCTGAAAGCTAGTTCGCTATGCACTCCCTGCATGCACCTACATGCTGGAAAGTGTACGCTAACTAGGTCCTGCTTGACTCACCGCATACTGCTATGCAAGCGAGCTAAGTGATGTTTAGCTTGAGTAAAAAAGGAAGAAGTACTATCTCTCCTAACAGACCCTCCAGCTTTCTACGCTTCCCTAACTTTCACTTGAACCCGGCCGTCTCAAGCACTCCGACGAGCGTCTGAATAATGCAGCTGGCAGTGAGAGTGGTCTGCATGCAGTATTTAATTAAGAGTTTACTCTAAATTTTCTTCAGGCTAAATCTCAGCTGCACGTCCCAGACTTTGCGTTCTGCTGTCTCACCAGTCACCCCGAACAATATTTCTACTTTAGGAAATAAGCTTTTCAAACTATGCACAGATACTTTGTGCGGTGATGGAGCGGGCTGGAGGAGAGTAGAGACAGTTGAGAAAAGTGGGTGCGGGCGGGTGAGTGGGGGGGTTGTCTGAGGTGTGCATGATCGCGGGCGGGGAGGCTCCTAATGGCTTTCAATGGAAGATTAACTGTGGTCAGAAGTCTTTGGTCAGCATAAAGAGCCCTTGTATAATCAAAGTTCTGGCTGCGGGAAATCGTTACAAATTGCATTTGAGCCGCTGTCCTGGGGCTCCTTGTTTAATTAAGAGGATGGGATTTTCCTCTCCATGGTCGGGGGGAAGGTTGGGAGGGCAGATGAGCGGACTAAAGGGGGGATAATGGGGTGGAGTGAGATACAATACAAAGCAACATAAAGTGCATATCTATGAGGTAAGCTATTATTAATGTGTTAATTATGAGCTTTACGCACAATGTTAAAGACTTAAATCTTCCATTAACCTTGTTACTTTTTCCCCAATGTGCTTTTACTTAAAGTCGAGCTGAAACGACATTTCGAGAGTATCTAGCTTCCGTATCGTGACGTATTTCCCAGTGAAACAGGACGTGCAGGCGGAACATATCATTAGAGGGATTTGATTTGATCGTTGAGAAGTGGGCGTAGACAGACGTTCTCCACAGCGCAGTAGCTAGCTAACTGACCGAGCGTTCTTGGTGCTCTGCGGCTAAATGTTGCAGATTGATTGGTTGAAATTGTTTGTTGCTAACCTATATTGTTAAATAGATGCACAGTATTACCGGGGATGTGATCTAAAAGGATTAAAATGACATTTTTTAATTTCACCTCGACTTTAATGTAATTTGATCAATCCAATTGTTTTATTATTTTAATATCTTACTGTATACTCCCTACCAGGTATCTGTGTGCAGTCGTCCGTCAGATGCAGATATCCACAGCCAAAATGTCCGGTTAGAAAATATGTCAAATAAATAAACAATTAAAAAATTGATAATGGCGTATTTAACAGGCTATTGTGTTAATTAAAAGACGTGTTGCCAAGAAAATTTAAATATAAACTTATATACATATATATATATATAATATAAATGCAGAGACCGACAACGGCACGGTATGGCCGATCATTTGCATCTCGGCCCTTGGACAGATGCAGTGCCGATGATGACAGCGCTGCGTGGCTAGGGCGGGTTTAAATTCCACACGGCCTGTGAAACTATCATCCAGGCTTTCAGGGAAGTCTACTCCGACTGAGCGTCATGTGCCTGCATAGATTCTCGCTCCAGAACTGCATAAAAACAGCGCTGAGAAGCCGCGTCACTGAGGAAAAAGGTTAATAACTTGCAAGTTGTCTCAATGGGTTGGATGGCTTCAGCTTTGCAAAAGCAGCGGAGCAGTTCTGCTCGGTGAAGCCCCGCCGCAAACTGACCTAAACGGCAATTTGACAAACGTGGATTTGGACCAACGGGGCAATTTTATTTCTCTTTTTTTAGAGCAGGAGTCTCCAACCTTTTGTCTTCTGAGAACTGCTTTGAAAAAATGAAAGTGGCCTTGAGCTGCTTGCATCACATCACTGTAACTGCTGGTGGCGCCCCGTGGTATGTCGACTGAAACGTTGGTACCACAGACGAGGCACACACACTTGTCCTTCACATTTGTGAATAAAAACTTGCTTTCCCACTCACCGTGGAAATAATATGTTTTCTGCTTTTACTTGTCCATCATAAATCTGGCTAAATGGGCTAACAGCACCGAACTCCTCACTTTAGCTCGAATAGCGTACAGCATAACTGATCGGACCTGTCGATGGAGGTTGCTGCAGCATTGCTGTGATTGGTCAGGTTCAGACGCTGACAAACTTGCAGGACAGCTGATCGGCCTATCCTATTATTTGGTGTTGGAGGGGGTGGGACATCTGTGTATTTGATTGAAGTGGGAAGAGGCCTTTAAGGTGCATTTATTGTCTACACCCCCATGACCCTTTATATTTATTCAATGACTACATTCGGGGGTCTCCACCTCCAGCTGTGGACCACTCCTCTGACGTACGTTAAAACCTCTGTTCAGCAAATATGCACAAGGCAACTTGACAAACACAAACTGCAAGCACACACTCAATCACATGCTACTTACGCGTGTTAGCTGTACTGCAGCTACTTACATTAAATCTCTTGCCTCGTTTATAGAATATGACGACAGGTACAGCTGCGTGCATGCACAAACACCTCCTCACGTCATGTCTCACCCGTATAATTCAAAGCAGATTTGTCCCAACGTGCCTCCTGCTCCTCCTCTGCAAACTCAGACTCCTCATCCCTCACATTAGCAGTCTAAAATTGGCCTTAAGTGTCTGACTTGCTTAGTGAGTGTTCCTTTACTAAAAACTCCTAACTCAGCCGTGGGCCTTTCACTGCTACAATGTTTCCTCCTGTAAGGACGCGGTTTTCCTTAAAAGACCTTTGTGAGTTCTGAGAGCCGAGTAATTACACGCAAAAGACGGATCTGTGCTGGTTTGTGTTTGGAGAAGAAAACAGTTGATGAGCGAGAGACTCCTGGAGAACCTGGAGGAATGGGATTTGACTCATGTGTGTGGGTGCCGCGCTGTCTGATTTGTCATTTTCCGAGGCTTTGAAAGAGACTTGTTCATCTCCGCCTTGCTTCGTCTCCTCCGGCTCCCCACCTCGCAAAAGAAGCCGTGTCACCGTCTTGATTGGCCCCACAGCCACACAGAATGAATTTCTATTAAATGCTAAGGTTACAATTACCCATCCTTCATCGCACCTCCCCCCCCTACTCTCCCCCTTTCCCCCCCTTTTGTCAGAGGAGGGAGGCAAACAGCAGAGCAGCCTATAGCAATAAGAGCTGCTGTCTGTCAGCCAGCTTTCAAATGATCACCTGTCTCCCTCTAAATTGCTTCTCTTCTCTGCCTCCCTTGTGTCACCTGCACAGATTCACAAAGAAACCGGGAGAGAAAAAAGGACAATTTTCTTTGTGAAATGCTCGGTATCTGTCACCCGATTCACAGCCGAGACATTTATCATAATCTTGATTAAAGCTGAAAGGGGTTTTTTTCTCCCCTGTCCCAGAAAGATTTCATCTGCAGCGTTTGCCACAGCTAAGACGCCCGGACCGAGTGTCAGTGTTTGAAGCTCGACACATCAGGTGCATGTGCAGCTGCTGCTGATCACAGAAAGTGTTCAGCACGTGTGTGTGTGTGTGTGTGCCAGCCAGGGCCTCTATCGTGTCTGGGCCAATCAGGCTGATTGTCTGCCACGCTGAACGTTAGAGGCACAGATCATTACTACAATCAATGTTAGTGGACACTCAGAACATACAATTTACATGCATCAGCGGGGGTGATGCGGTTTCCTCTGTAGCATCTTTGAGGAAATCAGCACGAGAATGATTTTGAAGACGTCAAACCGCTCCCCCCATCAAATGACTGCACTCTTCCCAACTCATGGTGTCAGAGGAAGACAGGGCGTCACGGCTAACCATATCCAGCTACCTGTTTCCACCATCCTTGTGCTTTCTACAAAGAAGTTTAAGCTAGTGGAAAACTTGGCTCATGTCTTTGATGGAAATATGGAGCTGTAAACGAATACGTTCAAGGAGACCCGGGTGTCTAATGCAGGAGAATTATTGGACCAAGGAGAATTCAGATGAACAATACACGTGTGCACAGTAATAGCACCAAAGTGTGAATGTTTCCGCCCTGTGAAGAAATATGTGTCCCCATGCTCGGCAAACAGATACTCAGATAAGGTTATTCATTACCCAGCTTAAGATATGCAATCCAAAGCAAGAAACTATGCCTATCTGAGTCAACCTGAGACAAGTTATACTTCCTCAGGCCATGAAAGTAAGTATCTTAGAGTACAAACATTAGGATTTAGGGAGTTCAGTATTATGAACCTTATACTTCAGGACAGCTGTGGAATCCAAAGTCTTCATCGGGAGACGGAGCGTCTGACACGGACAGGCAGGGACCGTCTGCTCTTAGTTTTGAATATAACGAGTCATTTTACCGAGAAACCCGAATGAAGGAAAAGTCAGCGTAAGAGTGAACACACGTAGACAGACAGGTGAGCCATCACATCTTTTCGTATGGTCCGAAGAAAGTGATTGGAGAGGCTTATTAACGGAGTGCAGCAGCTGCAGATTTTGTTACAGCAACTGATTGATTGAAGAATTCCCTAATAAATGACAAAAGTGCTTTACGACTTGAAAACGTATAAAAACGTGCAGCTAATTACCACCCGCAGAGAGCTACAAAACACATTTCCAACAAACCAACAAATGGTTCAATTATATCTCGCGACTACACAGGGAACAAAACATCCGGACGAGCCCCCGTGTTGTCATAACCAAAGACAGGAAGGGACACACAGTGCCAAAATACATAAGTAGTTTATTACAATCTAACAATGATTGTGAGAGTATCATCAGAAGTGTGCATGTGGGTGTGTGAGTATACTGTAGTGGAGGGGGTTAAGGAGTGAATCATACTAAACGGGTGCAAACGCTGGTCAGGAGAGAGAGAGAGAAGTCTAGCAGGAAGCTGGGCTTTTATATCCCGTGGCTCAATGGGCCCAGGTGCTCCAGATCTGGGAGGATACATCAGTCAGCTCCTGGTGCCTCAAAGAGAACATATGCACGCTGGTTTGGCTGGGTTGGTGGAGCGGGCGCCCCGTGTGTGGCGGCTGCGGTCCTCGACGCACTGATCGCAGGTTCGACCCCCGGTCTGCCGATCATTTGGTGCATGTCGTCGCCCTCTCTCACTCTCTCTTCAGCTGTCCTATCAAACAAAGGCCAAAAATAATAGATAATAAAAAAACCATGCATACTGTCATAAGGGAAATGACCCTTCCTCCCTTTAACCCATGAAGCAGTGCTGACACATGACATCAAGTAGATGACACTGCTGCCTCTGGCTTTGCACGAGCTTTAACACCACGCAGATACTTTGTGGACGGATGAGAGTTGAAGTTAGAATTGATGCCAGTATTAGGCGTGAGCAGGAACAGCAGGCAGGCAGGAAAGCAGACCCAGTGTAGGAGTAACAAAGTACCGGAGCAGAGGAACTGCCAGTGACCGGCTATCGAATGGTAGCCTCCGCATGACCTTTGACTCCGCGACCCCTTCGCATTTCTCCTACGCAGCTCACCACAGCCAGCACATCTTCCTTCCTCTCTCTCCCTCTCCGTCTCTCTCTCACCACATCTCTGGCCAGAGACCTTTGGTTGGCTGAGTGGGCTGGAGCAGCACAGTAGATCATGGTAATGTATTCAGCCAGAGGGGTTGGAGTGCTACTGCCTTAAAACACCCCGGCTCGCTCCAACACTAGAGGAAGAAGACAGATGAGGCCAAGATTCCAATTATTTTCTCTATCTGTTGACCTCGATTCACTTTATCAATGCTGAACAATGTGCAGCTTCTTCCCGCACATGGCCTCGAGGAGTGGATGTACTTTTGTATACTCTGTTTTATTGGAAACAAACTGTATAGAATTTAGTTTTATTGTGACGTGCGAGCGATAGAAAGTAATGTTAGGAATCTGAGCGGCGTGTTATTATGTCTGTGTATTGCAGTGATGGAAAATAATCTGAAGAAATCCAGTAATCCTTATTAATCCTTCTGTTGTGCAAACAGAATGCATTCATTAAAAGTGTCTATTGAAAGGGAGAAGCCATGCCAAGGTGTCATGGTGTTTTTAAACACAGACATTTACTGCCCCTCCTACAGAAGAACCCGAACAGCTCGTTTTTCTTTATCAAATCCCACAATGCCCCATTTCCCCGTCACTATTTACTCACTCATCGCTCTGGATTTACACACGTCACACTCGGTGAAAAACACCCTTAAATGATGGCAGCAGTTTTCTGTCCTGACAGGACTCAGCGAAGGAAAGGATTTATTTAAGGGCCCGAAAAAATAAGAGAGTAAGAGGAGAAAAAGTGAGGACGGTGTGTAAAGAAAGAAGCCCACAGTATCCGTCTCCGGCGGAGCAGATGGTCGTCAGAGCCGTAGTTGACTTGCAAATGTTCCAACGTGACAGTCACGAGGACGCTGCCGGAGCATCTGGGCCCGTCTATATGACACGTCGCCATGCCAAGAGAGGGAACGCAGCCCGGATCAAACTTAGCATGAACTCTTTTATACATGAAACCTTTTGATTCCCACACACTGATCGGGAAAACATACTGTCTGTTTATTTATTTAGATGCACATTAGCTACAGTGACAGCAACAGTAGCTCCTCTCCCTGTATAGACACATTTTACACAGCTCTCACTCATTAATAAGTCATCCCGTATCCTACAATGCAGGGAGTTATTCTTATACCCCTTCCCCACCTAAATCAATGTTGCCAGATCAGACTGACAGTTTCCAGCCCAATTACAGCTAAAAAAAAACAGCTCAATTCAATAAAAACCAGCAAAAGCAAACAGATCATAAGCATGCAAAGCTTCACACCTGCATCAGATAACCAAAGATAAACTGTTAGATAAATGTGCTATCACAACACAAAAAGAGTGATAAATAAGAGAAATAAAAAAATGAATATGCCCTTAAATGCACCAAAAATATTAAAAATAAGGCATCATTTAGGCATTGTTAAAATGTGACTTAAAGTCATATCTGTGATTTAAGAAATGTAAAAAGAAACTGTCAATGATAATGAGGTCAGAGTACATACAGTAGGTCCTCCTTTATTCACAGGATTGAATACAACTCATGTCAATCAAATGGGTAAACAGTGAGTGAGTAAAATCCACGACATCGTTGTTTCTGACCATAAATGACAGTTTGTTCTGTGTTCAAAATCCCGCCAAATGTTGACAGAAGCAGCTGTTCTCCTCAGCCCAAGGTAATCAAAAGAAGCCCAATTTGGCAACACTGACCTAAATTGAACGTGACCCGGCCAGAGCCGCTTACAGATGCCGATTGTCTCTTTTCCCATTGCCAGTGAAGTATACTCCTGTCAGTCTCTTTTCTGCTGCGTCACCGTCCTACATCACAAACGCGCCAGAGACAGGGTTAGTAAACAGTGACGATGTTACAGTGGTTAGGTCTTTATTGTATCTATTACTCATTCAGTCTGTTGATCAAACTCGGCGGCAACAAAATTTGGCTTGATGTTTGAGCGCTGCTCGGACGGAGACGAGCAGAATTTGTAGCTGAGATGACGAGGAGTCGCAGAAGTTAGCGACGGAGCATAGCATTGCGCCGGAAAGGGGGCGGAGATTAGCGTGTCGACACGGGTACTGTGTTCCCATCGTTGCCGATCGGAGCCGAGGTGAAAGTTACCCGGGTGTACAGCAGAGTCATTTGACCGGGTCTGATTGCCGATTGTAACCTTTCCCACTAAGCTAAAAAGCCTGGTGTTAGCGGGTTTTTTGACCAGTGGGAAAGCGGCTTTATACTGTGATGTCATCATACACTGACAGCATGTACGGCTGTTATAACTCTGTATTTATTTTTCTCTCTGTTGCCGTTCCGCCCACACATTCACACAACATAAACTTGTTGAAAGTATGTCAGGAGTCCTCTCTGCTTGTGCTATCTATTTTTAAAAGTCCTCATCGTCTCCCCCTCCATCATGCCCTGCTGCTGTAGCTTGTAAAGTGGGAATTCTAAAGTAAAATGTGACACAAGAGCAGAGAAAGCTTCAGAGCACTGTAGTGCAGCGAGAGCGATATATTGCCGTGTATGTTTCTGTCACTGATGTGGTGTTGGAGGTGTGTTGATTTCCAGCCAGTCAACAACAGAAAATTAACAACCACCTTAATAATCAAATTAATGTCCAAGTAAGTAAATATACCCAGCATTGTCTTGTTTCAGCTTCTCAGAATGTTAAGGCTTTCTGCTGTTCTCATTTTAAACTGGATGTTTTCGGGGTGTGGCTAAGACAAACTGGGCGGCTGTGGCTCAGTGGTAGAGTCGGCCGTCTCTCAATCAGAGGGTTGGGGGTTCGATCCCTGACTACAGTCCACATGTGGAAGTGTCCTTGAGCCGAGACACTGAACCCCACATTGCTCTCGAAGGCACAGCCATCAGTGTGTGAAGATGATGACTGGACTGGAGATGAGCACTTTAGATTGCAGCCTGTGCCATCAATGTAAGAACATGAGTGTGAAAGAGTGAATGTGACATGCAGTGTAAACTTGAAGTGACCGGAAGACTAGAAAAGTGCTATATAAGTAAGTCAATTTACAGACTAAGACAACGTTGTTGGAACAGTTAATAATCCAAACAATAGAGATAAATAGAATTTAACTCTACCAAGTAGTAAAAATGTATTTTTTTGTCATTTCTTTGTTGTTAATTACATAAACTACAAACTATTTTGGGCCTTAAAGGAGAGGAATGAGAGGGCGCTGGTTTAGCTCAGATTTCCTGTCTCTCTTCAGCTTTCCTGAAGTCCTGAAATGCTAAAAAAAAAACAATCTTTGTAAAAGGAGAGGAATTATATGTTTTATTTTTTTATGTGCTTTTTTTTACTGCATTTGAGCCGCCCACCTTTTCCTTAATTCTGGCCACAGTTGAGGCGTGACCACGCAATGCATTAGTCATGGACGCCTTGAACCACTGACTGTATATAAAGACGGACAACGCGTCTCCACCACCTCTCATTGTTCTTATTTCAAGCCAAATTACCCCCGAGGCGGGCGCTGACATCTTGCACTGTTGACGTCTTTTGGATCGGCAGATCGAGCTGCAGGAACAATGTCCCACCCCTTCCGCTAACCAAAACTCAGATTAAACTTACCGTAAAAACAGCAGAGATCCCGCACGTCAGCGTGTTAAACAGCAGGACAGCTTCTCGTGTCAGTCTGTCCGTTCCTCCTCTACTCTGCTAATCTAGAACAGATCAGCTGCAGGAGCCGGATTTGTCAACAGAGCTGTCAATCATCATTTTTACAGCATCGGACAAGTAATTAAAAGTAAACTTGTCAGAAAAATGAACACTTGGACGTAAATCAGCATGATAAGAACTAAATATAATGACAGAAACCATGTTTGAGAAACATTAATATGACGTGTATTTTGATTTTATAGTTTGACAAATGTCCCATCTGTTAACATGGAGGAGGCGGGCTTTATGACCTCTACTGCAGCCAGTCAGCAGGGGGCGATAGAGAGGGTTTGGCTCCACTTTTAGGGAGCTGTCATGTCGGCCATGTTTTTATACAGTCTATAACGTGAACATTTTTACAGAGTAGTTTATGTTCTACTTTTCCTCAGCAGCTTCGGTTAACCAAACTAGATTTCTCCTGAGGATAGCTTTGCTGTTGTTTCTTCTTCCAGTGTGAATTAATTGGCAGCTTGCTTAGCGGCTTCCCCAACACTGAATTACAGTAATGATTAACAGATTAATGCTTGATTACATTAATCCTTAGTTGCCGCCTAAAGTCACACATTACACACATACATCCGAGTTCTTTAATCAGAATTTGTTTTCACATTTAGACCCAACACTCCCCAGGGTTAAAACACACAGACCAGTCCCTCTCTCCACCTCTGTAGTCACACTCCTGCATCCGGCCTGTGTAGCCTACACACAATGAGTTTGCATCGATCTACCCCGGCTTGTTCCCGAGCCGCAGACAACAGGTAGGAGGCGTGGTAGTCGCTAGCGTTCACCAGCTTTGATGATATTTACCTCTAATTAAGTTTCTTCCCCTGAGAGAGAGAGAGAGAGAGCGGGCAGGGAGGGAGAGGAGATAAAAACCTCTGTGAGCGGAGTGGTGTGCAGCAATCAATCCTCTCGCTCCGTCCCTCTAGAGCTCAGCCAGCGAGGATGGATGGAAGACAGGAAAGAGAAGTAATAAAAGAGCCATAGCTCAACCTCCACCTGAGGAGGCAGAGGAGCAGTGCCTCCATCCTTTGTGTGGTTCTTGTCCTCGGGTGTTTTTCAGTGAAGCGGTAGCAGCGCAGTTTATTTTCGATTTTATGGAAGCTTCCTCTCCAATAAAGATGGATTTAATGACACATAATAATTCCTATTCTCGGAAAGGAATGATTTTATATGCCTGTTGTTAAGCTGCTGAGCTCCCTGCAGGGCTCATGTTGACGCCGATGTGTTTCAGTTAAGATCACACTTTAGGTTACAACAAACAGACGGCCTTAAAACAGAGTTTCTTTCTGGATCCAGAGAACAAGAGTTTATCCTGGATGTCTGAATCACATTGTTTTATTCAGGCTGCTCATAGCGTGAACACATCTCCAGTAGCATCTCAGATTCCTCCCTAACACGTCCATACTCTTCCCCCTCAGGTGTGCAAAGTGTTGAACACCACCAGCATGAGCTGCTTCGCTCCCTCCCTCATGGCGGAGTACCTTCCCGGTTTGGACACAGTGAAGCACGCCGACGAGTTCGGGTTCATCTTCAACAACGTGCAGGCGCTGCTGGTCTACAACAACACCAACCTCCTCTACTACCCAAACCCTTACTTTGAGCCCCTGAGTACCACGGGAGTCCTCGAGCAGAAACCAGGCTCACCCATCATTCTCAAGGTAAAGGACGAGCAGATTAGCATGCATTTACATTTACAGGACGTTTACTCGTTTAACCCAAGCAGATTTATGAGCGTATCCTTGGGCGAGACACTGACTTCTCCTTCTCCAGGCTCCCTTTGCAGTGTGGAAAATATTTAGTCATTTACAGGTCTGGATAAGAATGGGAAAATTGTGTTTCCGGGCTGTTTTCTCTCTTCTGCTTTCTAAAATATAAACTCATAATTTGTGAAAGTAAATTGAGTGCTTTTCATCGAGTTTGTACCAGACTAAGTGTTTTATCTTCGAGAGAGAGCGGTGTTGTTAGAACCCCCAGAAAGCTCATTACCAAAAGAGGTCCAGCATAAATGACAGGGTCAGGGAGTCGCAAAACAAATGTTATATTTTTTAACAAACAGCAAGAATTGATCCAACTGTAACCAAAGGGAACAGATGTAATTAAAATGTTTTTTATTCCAAGAATTGTCAGGCTTAAATAACATAGTGCAGAGTTGTATTCCTTCATTCTTTCGGCATTCAGGGCGCAACGCTGAGTTTGACCCGGGACTTGCTTTTTTCAGAACAGCAGATATCTGCACACGCAAGTCAAAGACAAATTGTTGCATGTAAAAAGTAGACAATATAGTATTTTTAATTATTTTCTATTGTAAGACACAACTTGTTTTGTTTTATTCTTTCATAACGTACGCCTAGCAGTGAGAGGGTTACCTATTAGTACCGTAAAGTCTGGAATATAAGTCATGGTTTTCTTTAAATATTTATTAATAAAAACAGGTAAACAAGTTATTTCAACATTATTTCAATTCATTTTCATCTAACAGATTATAGCCTTCCGGGCTGCTGGTTTGGCTCGGTTGGTGGAGCCGGCGCCCCATAAACAGACGCACTGATCGCAGGCTCGACTCCCGATCTGCCGATCATTTGGTGCACGTCATCCCCAAGTCTTTACTCCCAACACTTCCTGTCGCTCTTCAGCTGTCCTATACATTAAAGGCAAAAGCCAAAAATAAAAAAAATCATAGCCTTCCATCTGTTTTCGTAATGTCGACTTTGCAATCCTGCTCGCGATGCAGTTGTTGAGGTAGCCTACAGTGACATGGATTGTCGTGAGGGTAGCGGCTGCACTGGTGATCGTGAGATGTGCATGTCCGTGACGATACAACCATCATCTGTGTAGAATACCGTAAAGTACCTCTCTCTGCATTTTATACTAGTATATTTGTCACATTGGTATAAAGGACGCAGCTCTCTTTTTAGATTAAAAAGAAATGTATTACAAGTGCGTCTTATACACCGAATTTTATGGTATGTGTTACAGGTACGTAAAAAAAATAAAATACACCTTTTCGGTCAGTAATTTTGGTTTTCTTTATCATTTCCCCCCTCAATATATTTTATTTCTAATAAATATCTAACTGTAAATACAGACCGAAATAAACTACTTCTACCAGGAGACACTGGTCAGTCCCAATCCAAACAGAAAATATCCTCTAACATCACACCCGTTTTAAGGTAGACCACGTTTAAATCAAATGTGTTCCTTTCTTGTTGTAGTCGTATATATGATTCTTTTTTTTCTTGTAACAGACAGGCGTCATCGAGGAATATATTTTATTTCCTCGTCCTGCTTGCCAGCTGTTCCCACTTACTGCCACTGTGAGATATATCACCGTGTTTGATCTCAGTATGAAGTCGCGTTCGGCCGCAGCTGTGTCCAAACCTGGGGATCTCATTTACAGTGTATTGGGGGGACATATTGGCTTCGTGGGTTGTGTAAAATTGTCTGATCTTCAATGAGCCGTGTTGAGTTTTCCTCCTAATTTCGCGCCCCCTCTGTGCGTCTCCACGTGCCCACAGGGCAGAAACCTGGTTCCCCCGGCGGCAGGAGGGGTGAAGCTTAACTACACGGTGCTGATCGGAGAGACCCCCTGCTCTGTCACTGTGTCCGAGAGCCAGCTGCTGTGTGAGCCGCCCAACCTCACCGGACAATACAAAGTCATGGTCAGTATGTGTGGGTTTCTCTTTGTCTATCCTCTTAACTTCCTCTCTCACTCTGTGTTTATCTATCCCCGTATTTGTGTTTTATGCTTAATAATAGTTGGCCTCTAAACTCCATTATTCGTCTCTCGTCATTGTTCATTCGGCTGAAGGAAAGAGGTCAAAAGGAGAGCAGCGTGAATGTGCTCCAGCTGTCAGAGGGTTCTGCCAGAATCTGCGGCAATTATTTTTAGTTGCTTGCTCGTTTATTGAGTGCAAGACCCGGACTTTTTCCCTTTCTAGTCAGCGTGTAGGTGGCCGCATGTGTTTGCACTCGGTATCAATTTCAGCAGGCAATATTTACCTATTTTTTTTGCTCCTGCTGAGGATCAGTTATCGTGCGGTATAGAGCTAAAGAACAGGGATCTGATTATGTTGAAACATTAGGAGTTGATGCATCTCCAGTTTTTAAAACCCTCCTTTCTCTATTTTTTAAAAATGTATTTTTTGATCTAAACGACCAAAAAGTTTTGGGATTGCACCACTTTATCTCCCTAGGCGACAGGTTAATATATGTAACGGATGTGACATAATCTTTTGGGCAAATGCACCTGGACAAAGTATTTGTTTCTGTCACTTTTAGGCGCTGATTGTTATTCCAAGAGTCTATTTTTCCATTTTTTGGGGGGCCTTTTATGCCTTTTTATTGAGAGAGGACAGAAGCAGGGGAAGAGAGAGTGGTATTGACACACGACAAAGGGCTGAGGGTGGGAGTCAAGCCCGGGCCGCCGCATCGAGGACTATGGCCTCTGTATATGGGACGCATGATTTAACCACAGAGCTAAACTGGCGTCCCAAAATACTGCTTTCAGAAAAACAAAAAGGAAACAGAGTTATTACATCAATCTCTTCAAAGCAACCAGACTCCATTGATAATAACAGTAACATTACGAAGATGAAGATGGGAGTTGCTTTTCAACCGCTGCCTTTATGTGTTTTATTTTGTGTTACACGAACATTGCGCTACAGCCGAATTGAAAGACCAAAGTCACACAATTACACAAACGAAGTAAATGATTAAGGCAGTGAAAGAGCAGCAACTCCTGTGTCCTGCAAGGTAAAATTACTGTTTTTCTTAATGGAATCTGGTGGCTTTGAAGAGAGCGATGTAACGGCTGTTTCTGGTTCAAAAAAAGGATCTTTCATAAAACAGCTCGCTGTTGGGATTCTTTCCAGAGGATTGTCAGGCACTTCAAATAACAATCTGAGCTAATCAATGTCAAAAACAAGCACTCCTAATGGATTACATTGATTGCACATTTTCCCACTGCAGCCTGTTTTACACCTGCCGACTAAAGTGATCTACTGAAGCAACTCCAAAACTTCATACATAATGTAATTCCCCTTTAAGGAACAAAAATGTATGTTTAATAGTTAATTTTAAGTTGTGATCATGTTTGCGTGTGTCTCTCCACAGGTCCAGGTCGGCGGTCTCCATGTCTCTCCCGGTGCCGTCCACATCATGTCCGACAGCCTGCTCACCCTGCCAGCCATCGTCAGCATCGCTGCAGGCGGAGGCCTCCTCCTCATCATCGTCATCCTCGTCCTCATCGCCTACAAGCGAAAGTCACGTGAGAATGACCTCACCCTGAAGCGCTTGCAGATGCAAATGGACAACCTGGAGTCACGTGTCGCCCTGGAGTGTAAAGAAGGTGAGTGTGAGATTAGTGTAGTCAGCAGACGGAGCGGGACGCAGCACTTTGAAGCAGCCTTCTCTCACACTTCAGGGTGTAGAGTCAGAGTGAGCGTGATCACGGCTCTGCTTTGCTTGAAATATGCATTTAGAGACAGTAATTTTAGAGCCTGCTTTATCACTCATGCGGCTGAATGGGGCTGCTGAATGCATTTCACTTGGGCAGACTGTTACCACATAACACACATAGACGTGTATGTGCACATAGTATAGTACTGAACTTACAGACGGTCTGTGTGCGCGTGTTAAATAATGCAGAGGAAATTTCTGCAAATCTGGGTCAGCGAGTCATCCTGGTTGTACATCGCAGCACATAGATTAAGTCAGTTAACCCTGCATGTGACCCGTCTCGTCCGTCCTTGCTGCTTTCTAGTTTGCATTCTGCACACAAACAGCTACATGAATACAGAGTTTCTCATTAGAGTAACCCCAACCTCCTCCCAGCGAGAGGCACATTATGCTGATTACATTTTATTCACATCTTAGCTGAAGGGGTAAATGCTGCGTTTATCTTTTTCGTGCAACCTGTGTGGAGATGTTCAGATACAGTTTTTCTGATTACGATAAATGAACTTTTGTATCAGTTAAATATTAACAGCTGTAGGCTTATGCTTCTAACCCTGTATGGCAACGTTTTACACTACCAGATCAAGGCGGGATAATTACGCCTCTGTTTTGTCCGTCTTCTATGTAAAACCCACAGAGGCGTAACAGAGGCGTAATGGCGTCAGTGTAAACAGCGGAGCCAGCAGGGCGGAACAGCGCCGTGTGTGTGTGAAGCATGCGCTGTTTGTTTACACCTCGCGCATGTTTTGCTTCGGCAATGCCAGAACGCTGTGTAAAAACACACACTGAGGCGGCTTTATGCCGGCGTTGCGTGGTCCAATGTAGAATGACAAAGGTGGCAAGAGGACGTAGCTGAGGTGGAACTGCAGTGTAACAAGACTAGGTCAAAACCTAGTTGGTGGCTGACCGCATCAGGTCAGTGTGCCCTTTTGTTGGTAATGTGTTACAAGGACTGTCCTTATGATGCCGATGACAACGTGTTTGCTGCGGACGTAAGCGAGGACAGCGGGCGAGCAGCGGAGGAGCAGCCCCGCCTACTCCCGGAACAAAGTATCCAGAGCCGTATAGACAGAGAGACACGTCAGTGGAGGTCCAATACGCTCCATGATCTACCATTGCAATGTCGCAACTCTCTCTCTCTACAGCTGTAAAAGTACCGTCACTCAGTCAGTCAGTCAGTCAGTCATTTACTCAGTCAGTCACATACAGACCCGTGTGTAGGGCTGACCCCGAAGGTCAGACATAAAGGGCTACTAGTGCCACCCCTGACGCCTTGCAAACTTCCCACTTCCCATCATCCTTCTCCTGGTGGGACTTCCTGCCGTAAAAGCAATAAGAATCGATTTCTAGCTTGCTTTCTAGAAATTCTCCATACACGATCAAACACCCAGCTGCTTTGAAACACACTCCTCCCTTGTGACTCAGGGTTAAGTGAGGTCGCAGCAGTTCATCTGACCTTTGACCTTCTACCCACTGGGACGACCGCAGATAACCTCAGACTGATCTCTGTGCCTCCCTGTCGCGACGTTGAGTTTTATTTACATGCTTTCAAATCAACTCTGCCGGTTGGCCCCTGATGTCATCACCGGGTCATCACAGCCAATCACTGAGACAGCAGAAGAGAGGCTGGTGTTTGACAGTGATGCGGGATTTCATCAGCCACACAGGACCTTATTATTTACCCCCTCAAGCAACCCCATATCAGAGCTCCCTGTGTGTTTTATGCAGGGAAAAAAATATTGCAGCAAACTTCCAGAATGGTCGAATGACAGATACACAGACGGAAAGATAGACAGGCCGAGCAGGCAAACAGGGGGAATCAGTCACACACTGACTGCCTTGGGAAAGAAGAAGATTAATGTTTTAACCATTAGCGGTGGCCAGGAGTGTTCTGCCCTGTGGGGTGGATTAAGGAGGTACCTGGGTTCCTCCTTATGAGTGTATCCACTCCATGTGTGCCTGTGAGCCCGCGTGTTGGTGTGTAAAACCCATGAGTCGCAAAGGGGGGGCCGGGAGTTGAGGGGCTAAGACTGGTGGAGTTTTGAGGAAGGTGTTGTGGGACTGCTGCTGCTCCTGTGATAGGCTGCAGACGGGGGGGGGAGCCTTCCCCCGGGGGCGGCGAGGCAGAGCAACAGAGCCGAGGGCCCGAACAGGAGTCAGTCAGGATGGAGCCAATTAACTAGTGCTCACCTGCAGCCTCACACTGAGATGACACGCACTCTTTGGGGCCGCATACAGCCAATTTACTGGCTGCTAGATAAAATTGAGTGAGAAAGGGAGGTGTGTGTGTGTGTGTGTGTGTGTGTGTGCGAGAGAGAGAGAGAGAGAGGGGGAGTTTTTTTTCAGTGAGGGATGTGAAATATTGAGTTTTTCTGACATGAACGACTATCTTGGGCTTTAACTGTCAGCTTCATCTTAGCGGTAGTAAACACCATGAAGATGAGAAGGATTCACATATTTGCTCCCCCTGGGATTAAAGTTTTATTCTGATGCTGCATGTCTAAAGTATTCCCTCAAACTCGTCTCTCTTTCTTCTCCCGCAGCCTTCGCTGAGCTGCAGACCGACATCAATGAGCTCACCAGCGACCTGGACAGAGCCGGAATCCCCCATCTGGACTACAGGACGTACGCCATGAGGGTGCTCTTCCCCGGCATAGAGGATCATCCCGTCCTCAGAGAACTGGAGGTAACTAGAGAGCGACAAGGAGCAAAAGAAGACGTATAAGCAGCAAATGCATTAAGAAGGGGCAAGAAAAAGTCAAACCGCGGTTAAAGAGAGCTACAGAGGGAGAGGTAGGCTGTGTCTGCCCTCACCACTCTCCCTGCAGGGTAGCCTCCATAGGCAGCAGAGTGCTAGAGGGGGAAAGGAGACCAGTGTGTGCCACTTATCCTCTCTACCCTCTGGTCTTATACATACACATATATAGCAAATTACACTGAGCAGCATGCACACAAGTATGTACGCCGCACATGCACGAGCTCCCTCATGGAAAACAGGGTCCCAGCACATGGCTATTTCATCCACCAGTGGCTGCAGTATGAGGGGTAATGAACTGAGTAATTCCCAATCCTCAGGCAGGACTGTGGGTTCCTCCATTGGGGGGGAAAAACTGGCTGGTTAACACATTTTTGCTCTCCTCTTTGTGGGACCAAAGTGGTGCTGGAACTCAAGTCTATTTTATGTGGAACACAGAGAGTAAAGTTCAGAGGATAAACTATCAGGGATTAAAGGGATTGGCCATATTCATGTCGGCCATTTTCCTCTGACAGTTAAGGTTGGGAAGCTTAAATGCTGTTATGATGTCATACTGCAGCGTTCCAGGTTGTGAAAAGACAATGAACAGGTAAAATCAGGAGCAAAATTGAGCTACATTGCAAGTTAAGGCAACGTATTTGATAAATCATTAGCTACCGTTACAGCTATCATTAGCACTGAGCCACTTTCAAGTAACCTAAATATTAACGTTAGCTAGGAAGTGGCTTAAAGCTAATATTACAGTTTGGTGGTGTTACACGATACAATAGGAAAGAGGTTATTCTAAGCTAATCCAAAAGGCTGAAGTTCTTGAAGACGGTTCACCTCTCATCCGTAAGGCGTCTTCAGTTCTAAAAGCCTTCGTAAGTCATGAGTGTGCTAATAGATGTGTAATCAAGGGTGAGTCGTTCACCTGGGCTGTTGACCTAATGGTAACTAGCGTTTTTAGTACCCTCTGGTGTCAGTGGGAAAGAGGTTCCTTAGCTCCTAGCTAACATACTCCTAGTTAACGTCATTTTAGCCAGGAATGCTAACATAAGCTGTTGTCTAATGTTAGCATACGGGCTATTAATGTTACTCTGCAATATTGCCTGATGCTACAGATTTTAACAATCAATTGTCTTCTAAGTAGCTGATTAATCTGGAAGCAGTGAAATGATAGTTTGTCAGATACTATATTTATGCACCTTACAACCTGGAACAGAGCATTACGACATCAAACCAGCATTCGAGCTACCAACCCT
The DNA here is from genome assembly GCF_022749685.1 of Semicossyphus pulcher. Lineage (NCBI taxonomy): Eukaryota > Metazoa > Chordata > Actinopteri > Labriformes > Labridae > Semicossyphus > Semicossyphus pulcher. Next base: position 26,825,411 of record NW_027211637.1, read on the forward strand.
GAGCCTCCCACCGTTTTCCTCTGAGCTAGAAGTCAGAGGAAAATGGCTGTAGTATGATTATAGTGATCGGTGGGCAAGAGTTAAATCTAATGCAGGATGGGATTATAGGTGGAGAGATGGTAGCTCAGATCGTACAAGTCAGAGTAAGAACCTTTTTATTGACCTAAACAAAGCAAGCTCTCTTCACAGCCACCAGACTTAATTTACAAAAACATCAATTTTGACCTGAAGGAACGCTGGAGTTGCTTATCTACTGCTTCCATTATCGTTAGCTTTTTTGTGTATTTGTGTGTCATTTAAAGATTGTGTTGGCTCCAAACTAACCATTCAAAACCCCAAAGTCACACAATAACACAAATTAACTAACAGATCGAGGCAAAACTAGACTATTTACTCACATGTTCTGCAAGGTAAAATCACTGTTTTTGTCAATGGAGTTTGGTTACATAGAAGAGAGAAACGTAACAGCCTTTTCTGGCTAAAATAAAATTATTTTAACCTTATCAAAAAGGTCTAGCTGAGGGTAGAGTTCAAATGCAATGTCTGCTCACTTCTCAGAACAGTGAATTGTAAGCTGCATATGCTTGGCACTGTGTGTGTGTGTGTGTGCGTGTGTGTGACAGGTTTGTCTGGAAAACAGAACCGAGTTAGATATTCAAAGTTGGTGAATTCAAACAAAAGAAAGAAAGTGGGTTTTTGTCAGCGAGGCATTGTCTTACCCAGGCAAGTTTTTCGACATTTGACTTTAAAGTGAAATTGCTGCTAGCTCAGAGTGCCATGCTTTTTAAGAGACCCGGGTCAATAATTGATTAAGATCTTCTCAGTTACTTACCGTGAGTGGGAACTTCTGTCTGCCTGCAGTGAAACATGAGTGAGGCTTTTTGGTGCACTTGGAAAAAATCTTTATTCTGTGCGAGACAAGGTCAAGAAGAAAGCTGAAGAGCTACAATCCCGTTCATTACTGTCTAAATTATTACAGGGCATTTATAATTCAAATTAGTGCGGTGATATTAGGACTTAAATTCATTGCTCTGCGCAGGTGTCGGGGAACGGCCAGCAGAACGTGGAGAAGGCCCTGAAGCTGTTCGGCCAGCTCATCAACAACAAAGTGTTCCTGCTCACCTTCATCCGGACGCTGGAAATGCAGCGCTCCTTCTCCATGAGGGACCGCGGCAACGTGGCATCGCTTATCATGACGGCGCTGCAAGGGCGCCTGGAGTACGCCACCGACGTCCTCAAGCACCTGCTGTCGGACCTCATCGACCGCAACCTGGAGAGCAAGAACCACCCCAAACTGCTTCTGCGCAGGTAACAGAGCATGTGATATGAAGCCTGGCGATAATCATGAATATAATGTGATCAGATTTAGAGAAGTGTAGCACTGTACACTGTACATGTTTACAGTATATACATGAAATTATGTGTGATCGTGTACCCAGAGGGCAGTTCTGAAAACACAGTCCTCATTTAACATCATGTAGAGAAGCTGAAGGCTGTAGCAGGATACATATAGACAGATGGATGGGGATTGATTTAGAGCGGTTGCTCTTCCCTCTTCGTGTTGTGGGTGGATGCGTTCGGATTTTCCCCCGTGCTCCCGCCTAGAAGCTTCACAGAACGAGGCATGTAATGAGCGCTACAGTACGTCTACAGTACGCTGTCCTAAACGCCGCGCTCTCACATCAGTTGTATGCATAATTCTCACGCGCGCTCTGTCTTTCCCCTCTCCGCTCTCTCAATGCCAATGTCAGTCTCACTTATCCTCCAGGCTCAAGCTCCTTATAAAACATTCAGAGGCGACTTCGACTTAACTATTTTCTTCTCTCGCTGTGTCTCCAGTGTACATTGTTTTCCGGGGGAGTTGGGACGATGTGCTAAAACTTTAAACACCTGCTAAGCCTTTGCCCAAGTGTCCTCAGCTGGCTCGGTGGCTCTGTATGTATAAAACAGGTGAAAGGACATTCAAACACTCCTGAAAGTTACAGAAAGTACAAGACAGGCTTTGAAAGGATGGCTGCTGTGTGCACCACTTAGATTATTAAGCAGTGACATGTTCCCTTTGTGTCCATCAGACCTGGCAAAGGTACAAACGTTCTTTACTCAAGTAAAAAAGGCTCTGGTGAAAGTAAAAGTATTGATTCAACTTTGTTACTGAGGTAAAAGTGAAAAGAGGTCAGGAACTCACAGAATCACTCTTAAGGACATATCCACTGGCTGCTTCTGTGCAAAGCTAACTGAACCTTTAGTCATATTTTGGGGACTATTAAACTTAAATCATTCCAACTTTAAAAATTAATGAATCTGTTAGATGGGGAGTGTCTTGTTGCTCTGACGTCTTGGCTTCCGCACTTTTATCCACGTCTCAACGTGGGTCAAGGACGTGACATTTACGCAATCTTCTCCGCGCTCCAAGTTTTCCTCTCTGTTCCACTTGATTCTTCTTTTACATAGTTTCCGTTACGTAACGTCTGTTATTTGTGATATGCACTGAAGGAAACGCCAATGAATCCGCCTCCTCTGTGAATCCTCTGTTATTGCGCCATCCATTTATGGTGAGATCTGTCGTCATGTTCGGAAGGCGCAAACCCAAAGATGCAAAATAAAAATACTGTATTGGTCCGAATGTAAGACAACGTTTTTCCCTTGACATGCATCTGAAAAAGTTGGATCGTCTTATGATCAGGGTCTAGACTTTTAAAGGCCAATATACTATACGTTCACAACAGTAGACGGCACCACTTATCTACCCCTCATTACTGAGGCCAGTCGTCACTCACAACTACAGAGCCAGGAGGAAGAAAGATGGAGCGACACGGTGATCGTACAAAAATGGCTTTAAGTTAATCAACAACTGATAATTAAGATAATTGTTGTCACAGAGTGTAATGTCTGAAATTTGCGAGCCCAAAAAGATCACCACTGTCTAGCTGTGGAGCTCCTTCCCCCGTCCTGGGCCCTCAGCGGGCTTAACCTGGCGCTCCACACCTTGGTTTAGCTGCTGGGAGTCCCCCAGGACCAGACCTGGAAAAAAGCCACAACGGGCCACCGTACCGCCACGTCTTAAAAATGTTAACAGTCTTACCTAACAGATGGTAATCGTACCTTGGTCCTCAAAGCAGCCGCTTCCAAGAGTTACCAGAGCTGACATCCAGCTGTTTCAAAACTGCCTCTACAAATAGACCTCACTTCACTTCGAAGGTTAAAGATTTATTAAAATGTTGAAAGGCATTTTATTAAACCCAAATGTAACTATTTAATCTTAAAGATACTGAAATCATGATTTTATTTAAAAATAAAATTGTTTTCTTTATAAAAAAAAGATCTTCTAAAAAGTCTTATAATCAGGGTCGTCTTATATTCGGACCAATCAATAACTAAAATGTAGAAGCTAAAAAATACAGATATCTGTGCAGAAATTTAGGGGACAACTGTTCAAAGTTAGATGCTGGTAATGAAGTGTACTTTGGTACTTCCTACTTCTGGTGTCCATCTATTCATTAGCTTTACCTGCTTGTCCTCTGAAAGGTCGCGGGCAGCCTAGAATTGGACAGTCAGACATGAAGTAAACATTCACACTCACACCTACAGACATTTTAGAGTCTCCAATTAACCCAACCTGCATGTCTTTGGACTGCGTGGGAAACAAAGCCCACACAGGCACAGAGAGGACACGCTAACTCTCTCTCTTAGTGTCTCTACTTGAAAAAAAACCCACATTAGCAGTCAGAGTAAATATCAGCCAGACAGAAAAGACAAACAGATAAAGAGCTTGAAAGACAGACTAAAGTGACACAGCATCAAATGGACCTGGATTAAGCTGTTATTTCACAGGACAGCAGGGACCCCATGTCACCTCTAAGTTTTCATTATCCCCTCTTATTAGGAGCACAGTGGTACGTAATCCTCGGGTCCTGCCGACGCGGCCCGGAGGGCCAAATGTCCCATAGTTTTCACATTTCACTCCCCGTTTTTTGGAAGAATTTAGGGGATTATCGATTTGACAAGGGTCTTTGGCTGTTGTTGTCTTCCTCGTCGCCTATTTAGAGGAAAGCAGGCAGTGGAGCCAGCCAGCTGAATCACACAACACGCACACACGTCTGTGATGATAGTCAAATCAAGCACGTATCTTAGCAGTAATTGTGTTTGTGCAGCGCGCAGAGTGAGACTGCTGGGCTGCCTTTTGTTGCCATTTTTGCATTGAGCTGTCTTTTCTACTGGCTCTCCTCCAGTCTATATTTATATAATTATCATATCACATATAATAGGATTGTCATATATAACAGGATTGTGAAATGCTTGCTATTATATTGGCTAAGACCCCCTCTGTTGTCTGAGACCAATGAATTAGCAGCATGTCATAAGCAGATCTTTATGCGTGTGTTTGCGTGTAAGAATATAAATTCCTGATGTATTAATGCAGTAAGAAAAAGCTGTTTTGGAATCCAGTTGATGAGTAGAAGCAGGGGTCACTCTGGATGTTGTTCTAAATGAATTATTAGTGAGAGCCAACATACACAGGAAGAACCTCCAGGTCCCCCACCCCACTTCCTGTCCCTCATTTATATTACAGTGGGTTAAGAGTGCATCCCAAGACATGTTCGAGTCGTAGCGAGGAGCCGCTCTTCTCTGCTGTCATCGAATGCTTCCCTCCCGAGGGGAATGTGTCCACAGGCTGGCATGCTCGACCTTTTAAGAGGCAGCCATAATCACACAGGCATCGCGGCAGAGATGCAAAAATAGTTCCATCTGTCGTGGCGTTTTAGCGTGTTACCCTCATGTTCTCTCAGTGACCTGCGAGCGTGATCAAAGTTTAATGTGTACAACGGATCCAAGTGGTTGCTTAATAAAGTATAAGGCTGGCCATATTCTTTGTATGTTTGTTTTTGTTGACAAAAGCTGTCAAAAGACCAAAGCTGACAAAGTCTGTCAGTGTTTTCCAATCCTTCCCTGCCTGATGATGCATTTATAGTTATTTCTTCTTACAGCAGATGTCAGTATCGAAAAGAACGTCTCAAACTTTCCTGTTATTAAATATAAAAGGATTAAATAACTTCCTGTAACTGCTCGGCACTCTAAACTCTTAAACTATTTGTGAGGGACTACTTTTTGTTGCAGATTAAGTGCTTGTGTGAGTATTTACAGCAGCAGGGCCGTGTACATGGGGTCTACTCTAAATACAATACTGTACACTTGTTTATCGTAGTGAAAGAACATGTCCCCCATGTGGCTCATATGTGGATTTAATGGTTCTGGGTCAACAATAGGCTTCTGTGGCACCAAGGCCAAGCTATCAGGCTTTGGCTACACTCTGATACTTGTCAGGAGGGTACATTCATTGTATTTTTGAGTCTTTTTTATGGGTTTTTCGGGGGGAAGAAACAGAATATTACCAGACTGGTCCTTAAAAGACACAAGATGACATTCGTCTAAAGTTGCTATAATTTGGAAATTCATTCGCAGGTATTTTGACGACATGACTGACATTGGAAAACAACTTGGTATGTTTATAGAGATTAATAAAAAGCTTAGTTTTTGTCATTGGTCATAGCAGAGGGTATCTGGAATTGCATTTCAGCCAATTTTCAATTTTTTCTGCATACAACCATAACCTGCTCAAACTTGATTGGTTAAAATGGTTATCTCAGTTTTGTTCTCTTTGGCGACACCTGTGGCGATAAACAGTAATTGCGGGAGCACACTTCCCAGATATCCAGACAGTGTCGCAAGTATGACGTCCACGGTTGGGTCTTGATTTTCCTGGCTGACGGTCGCTTTCCTTTTTAGACTGTTTGCCTTCATCTGAGCGTCGAGTTTGTTTCTTTTTCTTTGGATTTTCACTTATTTTTGAAGTCGTATCTGTAGTCATCCATCTTTTCTTTGTTTGTTCAGCCATAGTAGATTACTGTTTACTCGCAACACTTGCAGAGAGCGGAAAAGCAGCCGCTTAGCTCCGCCTACCCTCTCTGGCAGACCAACCACTGCTGGCTGATGGGAAACGCGTCACTAACTGGGCGCTGCTTGTGATTCTTTCCACGAAAGTCACCACAGACACCCAGTCTGTAAAACTGCAAATGTAAAGGCTTTCATCAGTGGGCCATAGGCTCAGTCACCATTGTCTTACCTCATTTGGCGATAGATAGTGACTTAACAGACATTTATTTACATGAAAATCTTCGAGATAATCTTTAAGGCTGAATATGTGTGTTACATAGTTTGTTGCATATAGCAGAGTCTAGGTACAGGTTGTATAGATGATGTAAAGGGAAACTCAGGCACAGCAGCAGAGCTACAGTACAATGTGGTTGCTCCAGCAAAGCGAAGCACACTTAATTATTGAGCCCTGTTCTCCGTGGTGAGCCCCAGTGCTAAGACGGAGCACCATGCCATCACTAACCACAGCACAGCACTGAGGGAAAGGAACGGACGAGAGGAAACTCGGGAGGAGAAATTAGAGGAAAGGTTGAGGAATGTGGAATGCAGCGGATGAGTGGGACTCGAGGATGGAAATGCAGTTAAACTACTTATAAACATTATAATTCACCAAATTAAATAGAGGTTGTGAGTGCTTTCCACTGAGAGATGTCCAAGCTCTGTGGGCCGAATGTTGAAGAAGCTGGATGCAAACTCGTTTTCCTTATTAACATTAACGATGCGTCTCTGCCTGGCCTCTCTATCTACAGGCCTGTTTTGTGTATTCCTCTCACACACACACCGTCTCTCACATGGGCAGATTATCTCCTGATAGCCTTTTTTACCCCACATTTGAGTGTTTAATTGCTGATGTCCTATCTATACTTTATTGGGAAAGATAATATTGGATTAAGTTATATCAGTCTACAGTCACCACACTCTAAAGCTTAATATAGATGTGGCTATAGTAATAAATTCAGATTTTTGATGGAAAAGCTTGTGGCTCTCTCACCTGGTTTTATAGGGCTAAAGGTGGATAGAATAAAATGTCTGTTAAAACAACATCCCTCTTCTTCACTCCTGTTAAGTGTCTGCCTGAATCTGATTTTAGCCTTTTACTGGCGGTAGCTTTGACTTTCCAAGCACCGAATATGCTTACAGTAGGTCATAAATATGCATTTTACAGGAATATTTAATCAAATTTCCATTCATTTGAATTCCTGAAAGGAGCCGAATGAGCTGAAGTGGTGTATCACAGAATAAAAATGAATCGGTGTGAAAAGCCTCTTGGCAGGATGAGCGGGATGGGAAACAAATCATTTTCATTTATTTGAAGGAAGCTGTTAAACTTATAACTGCTACCGATAATGCAACAAAAGCAGCCGACATCGTGTCATTGGCTGAGTGTGATGCAGGGCTGAATGTGTTTGAATACCTGACGGCAGTTTGTCTCTGTTATTCTGTAGCTGTTTCGTGGCACACGCTATTGCTCCTGTGATGTTTTGCTTCCGCTTCTATCACACCAGTTTAGTGAAAACAAATTATAGTGTTTAAATTTTCTTTTAGAGATGTTCAAACAGCCGACTAGTTGTTCCATCCCAATACTGATTCTGATACCTAGATTTGAGTATGGGTTGAAAGCAAGTAGGCTACCCCTCAGCTAACAGTGTGATTAGAAACATTTACATATTATTATAATTATTTAGCAGCTGTTTAGTACTTACCCTTATGAATAAATTAATTCTATCATTGTTATATGACCTGACTAAGGACACTAAAGGGAATCCTAACCCATAAAGCACCTGGAAAAAAACTAGGCTAACGTTGGAGGCAGCTCTGTTAGCGGCTGAATAGTGTCGTAGAAACCAGTTTTTGTTTGTTTTAACCAGTTTATGAATATATGAGTTCTATTGTTATATGACCTGACTCAGCACACTAAGGGGAATCCAAACCTATGAAAAACAAGCATATAGCGCTTGGAACTTTAAGCTAGGCTAGAGGCAGCTCTGCTAGCGTAGTGTCGTAGAAACCCTGACTTTAAACATAAAACCTGTTTAAATTATGTTGAGTTTCAATTTTTTTATAATGTGTGATGGGAAAACACTAATAGCCTAGGCTACTGACATTTTGCTTGCTAACACAACTCTCTCAGCTAGCACTGCACTGTTTTTGTTTGTTAGCATCACAAGATAATTTACCTCAGATTTGTTCCTTTTGAAACCATAATATGTATAACTGGTGTGTTTTGGAGAAGAAGAAAAAAGTGCATTACTGGGGAAGTAGCCCATACCCCATCTTGCATTTTGGGCTATAAAATTTATGTTAGACATGTTCAAATAGCCAACAAGTTTTCCGTCCAAATCCCAATTCTGATACCTAAATTTAAGTATGGGTCGATAGTGAGTACTCCTCAGCTACCAGTGAGTGATTAAACACCTTTACATAAGCTATTAGTTTAATTATTTAGCAGCTGTTTTACTACTTACCCTTTATGAATATGATATGAGTTCTATCATTGTTTTATGTCCTAGTTCAGCACACTTAGGGAATCCTAACCTAAGAAAAACAAGCATAGTTATACCACTTGGAAATTTAAGCTAGGCTAACGTTAGAGGCAGCTCTGCTAGCGGCCAAATAGTATCACAGAAACCCTGACTTTAAAGATAAAACTGCTTTATTTAGTGTTTTAACCAGCTTATGAATACATGAGTTATACTGTTTTATCGCTTGACTCAGCACACAAAGAGGAATCCTAACCTAAGAAAAACAAGCATGTAGCATTTAAGCTAGGCTAGATGCAGCTCTGCAAGCAGCAAACTAGTGTCGTAGAAACTCTTAACTGTCATAAAACTGCTTTGTTTTGTGTTTTACCCTGTTTAAATTATCTTTAGGGGTTTTTTCTTTTTCAAATACAACCTAAAATTTGTGACAGGAAAAAAAACGATGGCTAACATTTTGTTTGCTAACACTACACTCCCAGCTAGCACGGCACTGTTTTTGTTTGCTAGCATCGCACGAGATTTGTTCCTTTTGAAACCATAATATGTGTTACTGCTGGAGATGAAGAAAAAAGTGCATTACTGGGAAAGTAGCTGATACCCCATCTTGCATTTTGGGCTGTATAAACACCAAACAACTCTAGCCTTTATGTAGCAGAGATACAATACCCTTAGTGGGTTAAGTTCCTGGAAATCACATCTGAAGGGTGCACTTTTGCTCTTCTGAGGCTTGTTTTACAAAGGAAACTCTGCTCTCTCTTTGGTATTACAGACGTGAGGTGCCTTCTGGTTTACTTTGTCTTGATAGGGAAAGATTTTAGCTCACAGCGATCCTTACATTCTCCTAAAAGCTTTTTGAAAGCAATATCTAAGCTTTGACAACGTGTTTGATTCCCTCACTCAGTAGAGATGATGCTTCTCCTCATGCTGTTTGGATTGCATTTTGCTACATTAGTGAAATATGTTCTTGTATTCGCTTTCCATGATCGACCTCGCCAGCGCACATCCAAGCCTTCCCAGTAGGGTGCTCATGTCATTTCACAGAAAAAACCCTCTCCTTCTCCTTATCCATTATTACCGAAGCTCCTCATGTGTTTGATGATCCCGTACCAGAACATTCTCGAATAGCTTTCCACTTCTTTTTCACATTAAACTCTATCATCTGCTCTCTCCATCTTTTCTTAAGTTTTGCCAGAGCCGCTCTCTCTTTACCCATTTCCCTTTCTTTTCTTTATAATGTTCTTTTAATGGAATCACAGAACATTGCTTCCATCACCTTGAGACTTTTCAATCTTGTATTATTTTTCTCCTCAGCATTTTTGTAATGAGATTTCCGCCCATGCAGGGCAATGGAGTACAGAGTTATTAAGAGAGGGAGTATTGTGTTTGGCATTAGTCTCATTGAAAGACATTCCACTGCCTGCTAATATAGCCCCCCCCCGTCCCTCCCTCCACCCTCGCTGCCATTAGTAGAGCGGAGATTGGGGGGCGGTGGGTGTAAGAAGCCCCTCTTAAACACTATGTGGGATAATGAAATCCTGATGTTCATTAATGAAACTCAATTAATAGAAAGAAGGAAGTGGAGGCAGATGAGGAGGAGGAGGAGGACAAGAAGAAAAGGAGAAGGAGGAGAACAAAGTACGTCTCCCCCCTGTACATTCAAAGGGAGATATATTAAGGGGGAGTCAGCACAGCCCCCACAAAAAAAGGCTTTATTTGACTTCCTTCTTTGGGACTTGCTGAGCTTATTAAAAAGCTTAATAGGTTCCATTAACTTCTAACACACACTCAAGTCTAATACAAGCAGGGAGGGGAACATGGTAAGCAAGGGAAGGGTGGGAGGAGGGCGAGGAGGAGGTGAGTGTGGATTCTCGTAGAGGAAGGAGGGCAATTACAGAGGGATTTGGGTTATTGTCCAAAAAATCCACAATATATTTAAGTTTATTCAGCGTGAAAATACAGCCTCGGGCTCGGGTAGTGGCTCCTTATTATGTTCTCCAATAAAGGCTTTTTGTTGTGCTACTTTGCAAGGTTGAGCTTCTGAATACTGTTTGTGTCTTACTTCCTTTTTCTTTTGTATGTATACGACACCTTTATCACAATGACAAACAAGTGAGACCAGAGATTTTATATATAAAGTTTAAGACAATTCTGTAAAAAAGGGGGAGGAAGAAATGCCTTAAACCTGCATTCTTTCTAACGACCAGCAGGGGGCAACTGCACTGGTTGCAAAAATAAGAGGATTGCATTAAAGCAGATGAGAAAATGTCCCTTTTTATCAGCTGATTTATCACCCCAGTAAACATTTTCCTGATGAGGTTATGGTCTCAATTGTGAGTTTAAAGTCTTCTTAAACACAGCATGAAGTTTGTATTTTTAATTATGATCCCATTTTGATTAACATTGGCGATAAATCAGGGTATGCTTTAGGCTTCAAGTTGCAACCAGCATATGCAATGCTCGTGTTTCCATAGCACGCGCCGCGTTCAGTTTCCGACGCATGCTGCTAAAAATATGTGCCAAGTCAATTGTGACGGAGGCCGCTTCAAGCACGCGTCAAGCTGAACATAGCAGATTGTTCCAAACAGGAAGTCGGACACAAAAACAGCATAGAGCATCCAGTCATTCCAAAATAAAACACGATGTAAGTAGTTTTTATTAAGTAGTGTTCTTACTCATGGTAGAAGCACATAAATCACAGAATGATATCCAAATGAACCGATCAGCCTCGGAGGTGCAAACCGACATTGATGTCATCGCGTGATTTCGCTATTCCCGCGTGATAATGCAGTTCTCCCACGACTGTGTGATCCCGCAATCCTGCTTGGGCCAGCGCTCCACTGCGGACGGACCAGAACCGCAGCGCACACGGAACCCGGCAGACACGGATCCTCATTGGTCCCTGCGTAACACTGTGTGCCCACTTTATCATGGAAATATGCTCACTTTGGGTTCCAAAAAACGCCAGATGGCGTCCATGCACTCCCTCAGCTTTTCATCAATGCCTGCCCACCTCTGTAGCTGAAACTCAGTATAGAGTGCCCAATAGTCTCGTTCCCAGAGGAGCAGCCTCCAGCATCGTAACTCAGCCCAACAACTTTTAAAACATAACACAGCCTTGCTTCACCGTCCTGCACTTCTGTATTTGCATATAAAAGAGAAGAAATTTCCATCAATCTCGGTTTAATGAGACGGAGAGAATGACTGACACATTTCCTTGTCTCAGTGACTCAAATGTTAGCTGTCTTAACCTCCTCTGGCTCAGACAATCCTTCTGGGACTTCTGCTTCGGTCCCAGACTCTTACTTATAGCCCTCAAACATGACTTAACGCAATTATCTCCATAATAGTCATAATCTCCCTTTAGGTCCATTCAGAGCCTGAATAGGTATAATCATCCCTGGCACTATTTAGCTGGAAGGAGACGGAAGCCTTCCCGCTCGTCTTTAATACCTGGCTGCTTCGATTCCTGCTAATCCCCGGTTCGGCACGCTGCGCTGTAAGGCCCCTCCATCATATACACCAGAGTAATCACAGTCATTTCCTGCTACATTAAGAGGGTCATTTTTTCAATGCAATGCAATTTAAAGCGGCAACAACCGAGTACTAGCTGATGGGAAATAATCATTCACCTCCAAGTGACAAAAGGAGGCTCAGACACACTTGTGGGGCACAAGCATGGTAACTTAACATGTGATAAGTGTGTGCAGCAGGTATGTTACAGATAGCTGATGCATGTATGGCGTCTGCTACAGCGGACAGAAATTTGGAAACCATTATGAACCATTTCAGTCGTCGTGTGGACCTGCAAAGCGTTCCATTTGATCACATTTGTATTCTTTGTTATGAGAAATTAGATCCTTAATTCAAAATGTTAGAGGGAAGGAGACGCATGAAAAACCTGAGGTGCCCATGTTTTTTATGTTTAAGCACATGTGGAAAACACCTCTTGAACATTGTGGAGCACATGTGGGACACTAGAATTTATGGTATATGTGCCTTATGTATGCACATGTTTAGCACGTGCAAACCCGTGTACCGCATGTTTCACAAGTTGTCACATGTGGAAAACATGTATCGAACATTATGGAGCACATGTGGGATATGTGCCTTTCACATCACACCATGAAAATATTTCAGAACATGATTCCCATGTGCAATGTACTTGTTTCACATGTGCAAACCAATGACCGTACATAAAGATGGACGATGCATCTCCATCTGCTCTCATTGTACGAAATTGAAGTCAGAGTTGCGCTGTAGAGACTAGCTGATGGAGCCGCCGTAGCCACTTACGCTAACCAAAACACACACTTAACTTACCGGGAAAAATCCTGCACGCCGGCGTGTTTAACAGCAGATCGGCTGCAGGAGCCGGATTGGTCAACAAAGCTGTCAATCATCATTTTTACAGCATCAAAAAACTCATTAAAAGTAAACTTGTCAGAAAAATGAACACTTGGACGTAAATCAGCATGATAAGATAACTATAATGACATAAACCATGTTTGAAAAAAATGTATGTATGAAGTGTATTTAGATTTTATAGTTTGACTCATGTCCCATCTGTTAACATGGAGGAGGCGGGCTTTACGACCTATGCTGCAGCCAGTCAGCAGGGGGCGATAGAGAGGGTTTGGCTCCCCTTTTAGGGAGCTGTCATGTCGGCCATCTTTTTATAAAGTCTGTGGTGCAAACACATGTGCTCCGCATGTTTCACAAGTTGTCACTTGTGTTTTTTTGCACATGGTTTTTCTGTAAGGGATGTACCTGAAGAATAAAAACAGTCAGTTTTAATCATATTTTTCTCTTACTTTATTTATTTATTTATTTATTTCTGTGACCGAAAATACATCTGTTCACTCCAGTGGATGTTTTGCGCCAAAGGGGATATTCTGCAGAACGCTTCCACATTACTTAATATGTTTAATTCAGTATTATGATGTAATTTTCACTCAAATATTTATTATGAAACAGCAATAGTAAAAAGTCTATTTCAATGCTCATAGTCTTTATTTATTAGGTCAGCTGTTCTGTTGATGCATGGTGTCCACTACAGATTCGTTACTCCCTCAAAGTACAATATCTTAGAAAGAAGTTCTTGGCGTGATTTTTCACATGTGAAGTAAAGAAAGAACTACATGGATTAATCCGGTCATGCATGAGTTAATAAAACAAACAGATGAGGCACAAGCATTTATACAAGACGAGCATGTTGTTGCTATTCACCTCAGGTGCTCGTCCACATGAGCTGCACACGCTAACCCTTTCATCTAAGCTTCATGCTCGTTAACCATTCCCACCTGGCTGTTTGCTACCTCTTTCTCTTTTTTTTGTTTCTCCGCTCTTCCATGATGGTGCTAATGAGGCAGAGGGGGGGATGTTTGTCCAGCATCCAGAGGAAGACATGAGCAGGAATCATAAAGGAGGTGAACAGAGCCCCTCTCGTGTGCTCTCTGGTAGAAATAGTCGAGAGGTCATTGCACACTTGTGTGTTTTCATGCCCAATCAAGCCCAGCAGCAGGCTGCACCTTCATGTGTGATTGACTGGGGAGGCAAGGAGGTGAGGGGAGGGGAGGAAGGGAGGAAATGAGAGGAGAGGAGATGGTTTTGGCTGTGATCAGGCGTTACCTGGCTGTGACAGCACTCGTCTCTCTCAACAGCTGAGGCTTGTCACAGCTGCTGATGTCCCACTGTGTTCAACCACACGTGAACGCACACACACACACACACGCTCGCATCCCATGCATACACGCGCACCGTGCACACACACATATGCCCTCTGTCTGCTCCGCTCTGTTCTGCTCACTCACTGTGACCGCAGCGTTTCAGGCAGTACACGAGCAGGATGCACCCGCCCAGGATGCCGAGATAACCTCCCTGAAGTCTCGCACATAACCTCATGAATTATGGAGCGGTTGTATTATGTGAAAGTTTGGGAATATCAAGTGAAGGAAGAGAGTTAAAATGTGTTTTTTCCTGTTTTTTTAATGTAATTTCAGAACTGAGTCGGTTGCAGAGAAGATGCTTACTAACTGGTTCGCCTTCCTGCTTCACAAATTCCTCAAGGTCAGTACACCAAGCAACACATGCAGTGTGCGAGAATGTCTTTACATAAATCCAACATGTGTGTCTAATTAATTTCATTTCAAAATAAAAGCGTGATTATGAGATCTTTACTGAATGTGGATTTTTAGGCGCTTTCAATTCAGTGAGATTTTCTGTTTACGCTGTGAAGTCCTCTCATGTGTGAATCTGTGGTTATGATCGTGCGTGCGTGTTCACAGGAGTGTGCCGGGGAGCCTCTGTTCATGCTGTACTGCGCCATCAAGCAGCAGATGGAAAAGGGCCCCATCGACGCCATCACTGGAGAGGCCCGCTACTCCCTGAGTGAAGACAAGCTCATCCGCCAGCAGATCGAGTACAAAACCCTGGTAAGTCTCACTCCGAGTGGCACACGAGGAGTTAGCACGGAGGCTAGCGGACCCAAGCAGAAGCAGAACATGCTCGCTGTGCAGGACAGGAAGATCTGGACTCGGAAACTGCAAGCTTTAGCTACCATGCTGCCAGGCACCGATACACACAGACGCCTGTTTTGGGGGTCTTAATGGAGAAGCAGGGAAAACTACCACCTGCTCACACACTGTTTCCTATTCAAACTGCACTTGTTCCATATAATACAAAACAATGATAAGAGACAGATTAATCACAAACCCTCTTCAAGACAACATAGCTGTGTCTTCTGTGTTTGGCTTCTTCCTTCCTGCATGGGAACAAAATTAACTAATGAACCCACAGGCTCCAGTGTTGGTCCAACATCAGGGTGGGTGGCTGTGGAGATGGAAACACACACATGCTCACATGCACGCTCAGAAAGACACACTCACACAGCCAGTGTGTGACATGACAATGCTCTGATTGCTCCGACTGGGAGTTTGGCTCATTACGTGCTAATACCCCGGCAGAGCTGGAAATTGGTGTCCCGCCGAAGGTGTGAAATTAGATTTTGGGTTGCCAGCGAGAGCGGAAATGGTTTTCTCAAAGCTCCTGCCATGCTCCGAGGAGACTCTAATGAGAGCTCAGCCGCGAGCTGGACCCGAGTCCAGGCGGCCGCAGGATACCTCGAGCCTCCTCCTCGAGCCTCCTCCTCTGCTCCCTCGTTTCCTTCTGTGATTTCTTCTTCTTCTCTCGTTTAATCTGCACACTCCAGATCCTGAACTGTGTGAACCCCGACAACGAAAACAGTCCAGAGATTCCGGTGAAGGTGCTGAACTGCGACACCATCACCCAAGTGAAGGAGAAGATACTGGACGCTGTTTACAAGAACATGCCCTACTCTCAGCGGCCGCGTGCTGTCGACATGGACCTTGGTATGGCACCAACACACACTTTCACACACACTCAAACCAGACAGTCACAGATGCAGTAAGCAGGTGTAAAGTCCCTCGCACCCACAGATTAATGTATCAGTGAGAGAAAACCCAGCCATGTGTACAGATTATCGGTGCATTAGTGTGATAAAAGCTGTGTTCCAGCAGCACAGCCAGCTCAGTGTGCTGCTGCCAGGCCTTCTATCACACTGACTGACAGTGTGTGCTGCATCCCTCCGTCTGGCTGCTTCAGCTGTCCGGCACTGCCAATAAGAAGCAGTCGATTGAGATAGAGGAGTGTGCGTGTCTTTGTGTGTGTGTGTGTGTGTGTGTGTGTGTGTGTGTCTGTGACGTGGCTGTCTGGCTGACCCAGGTAAGAGCTGACAGACGGGCTCGCCAGCACCACACCGGGCTCCTCTCCCACGCAGTCTGCCACCATCCTGTCTGCCCGTACCTTGCCTCTAATTTTCCCCGTCCCTCTCATTTTCTCTCCCTACACACGAGCGGAGGGAACAACCCCCCCGCCGCCTGCGCAAATCAGCCCCTTGTTCATCACTCCACAATATGGCTCTCCGTCCATCCACTGTCCTGTCTCTTGTTCTTATCGGTTCATTTCTCACTTAGAGCTGCAACGATTTATTAACGATTAATCGGTTGAAAGTTGATTAATCACAAATTTTCTGAATGATCGATTAATCGTCATATACGTAATGTCAAAGATTTGCTGGTTCTAGATTCAAAGACAGCCATTTGAAAATGTTATGACATTGTCTAGACTTAAAGATTAATCGAGTGATCGACTGAAAGAAAAATAATCACAAATTATTTGAATGATCGATTAATCGTTATGTCATTTTTCAAGCAGGAATGTCAAACATGCTCGTCTTTTCTTCTTTTAGTCTTTTCTTTTCATTAATGACAGTAAATAAAGACTCCTAGGGTTTTGGACAGTTTATCGGACAAAGAAAACTGTTTGAAAATGATCGACTAATCGATTTATTGATTGAAACAATATTAATCGTCAGTTATTTGAATTATCGATTAATCGTTACGTCGTTTTTCAAGCAAAAATGTCAAACATCCTTGTTTCAGAGTCCTCTCTTATTAATGACAGTAACTGAAGACGCTTTAGGTTTTGGACAATAAGTCGGACAAAGAAAACTATTTGAAAATGTTTTGACATTGTCTAGAATTAATGATTAATTGATTAATCAGGAAAAAAAATCGATCGATATGTTTGCATCCCTCTTTCGCACCTTTTTGCTGATACTTTGAAAAGAACTGAGTCCTGGCTTGTGTGTCCATGTGACTACTTGTGTGTTGTTGTTTTTTTTGTTATGTTTGACGGTTGCCAAGCAGCAATATCATGTGGTCACCTGGCAAAGGCACACAGCAATAAAACCCAGTCAACAGAGGAGAAAATCAATGATCACTCCCAGCTTGAGAGCCTCAATGGCTGTCCACTTCCCCGTCAACACCCTTATTATCATTTCATTACCCCACAACGAGCCTTCAACCCCTTCCCTCCACCCGCATCGCTCACAGCCTCCACCTGTTCCCCCCACTTCCCATTTCTTTCTTTGAAAAGGAGGTGATTTTCTCATCCCTCCTTGTCTGCTCGCTCTTCTCGTCTTTCTGACCCTGACGGGCCGACTGCTGCGTATGCTAATGGCGCGCCATTTTCCGCGACACAAGTACCAATTAAAGCGTGCAGCCTGCCTGCATATACATCTTGAAAATGTTTGTGCGTAATGTTTAATTAAGATCCGTGTCAATCCAAGTCTGTGAGAGGAGTGCGCACGCGAAGAGCCGCAGAAGAGCACCGGTTGCTGATATCTGCTCATTTGGGTAATGTGTGAGGAGGGCTCTCTTTGGCAGTCGTATAGGTGGATGTTTCACTGAGTGAAAGGCAAATGAGGTTTGGAAAGAGGTGCTTTATAAGGAAGTTGTGGTTGTATTGGCACAGCTCACAATGTTACCTGCAAGGTTACATAGACTTAAAGCACACGGCAAACTGTTCTGCTTTGCCCACATGTTCATTCAAAGCAGATGTACGTCTCGACCACACAGTCGTTTTCAGCGTGGGAGAAGCTGCTTTTAAAGCTTCCAATTTCACACTGGAAGAAGTTCAACTACATCTAAGCTGTTATAGGAAGAAATCCATGTTGTTATACTATCAGCGAGCTGTTGCAAAAAGGTGTTAAACTGCTTTTTTAATGACATATAGTCTACTGCTCCCCCTCACGAGGTAACATAGGCTTAAAGCACACATGGGAGCAAACCACTTTACCCGCATGTTAACTCAAAGCAGCTGTGTATCTCGACCACATGGACGTTTTCATACGTACGCCACCGCTGAAAACCAAGACAAATGACGCTCTCTGTGGCTCACCGTGATGCATAGATGGCATCGTGTATAACTCAGTGTGTTTGTGTCCTTCAGAGTGGCGCCAGGGGCGGATGGCTCGCGTGGTGCTGCAGGATGAAGACATCACCACCAAGATAGAAAATGACTGGAAGAGACTCAACACTCTCATGCACTACCAGGTAAACACACACAACGGCCTTTAGCTGAATGTTTCCCTTAATTAACTCTCAAACTTCACTTTTTTTTTATCAAGAAAAGGGTTCACTCCAGTTCACTCTCCACTCTGGCTTTTATTATGGAAATTGTACCCACCACCTTTCCCAACTTTGATGTTTCCTGCTCTTGACTTTTAGGCAGCCAATTTTTAGCTCCTCATTTGCATGCCCTTGCCTGCTGTAATCCGAGTGACAGAATAGAGGACAATTACTGTACAGGTGGCAGGAGAGATGAACCCTCAGCTTCCCAGCCGACACTTCTCCCTCCCTCCTCCCCGCGGAGAGAGGAAGCTGCCGGAGACAGGAGGATAGCATCTCTCTCCTCCCCGCCCTGTTGACTTCTATGCCGGTGACAATTAGTCCCGCTGTGCTTGCATGCTTCTGTCTTTTCACGTGCAGACGTATGATGCACACTCCACAATTTAAGGGCTTAAATGCACCTGTTGCCTCCTGAACCGAGAGGAAAGCAGAGAGAGTTTAAGAGGAGAAGAAGTCACAACTAGAGGAGAGTTTATGGCTGCTGAAGTTATATGTGAAAAAAGGAAATCCATTGTGAAATAATAAAGCAGAATAAAACAGAGAAGGCGGCAGTCTCTCCAGGATGTGAATCTTTCCCAGCGTGTGCTCAACCAGCTCTCATTAGTCAGCCAAGGGGGACCATCTGCTTTCAGACTGCATGGGGCTGGAGTGTGGGCTACCTGGTCAAGAGCAAAGCCTGCAGCTGCTAGACGAGGGGGGGAACTGGGAGATTGCGGCCAGGAGATGCAGCTTCATCAAGAAGCATAAAATAGGCACGATGTCTGGCGAGGTTCAAGCCCTGGCGATAGGGGGTGGTTTTGACCTCCTGCCCCAGCAGAGCAAACAGTCACCTAACAGCTGTAGGAGTCATTAGAGGAAGGGACACATCATGGTGTCCTTCACACAGGAGCTGGCACCATGCAGCTTGTTTCCCCTTTGTCTTCCCTCTTTGTGTCCTCACCTTCGTCATCTCCACTTTGGCTTGTGTTTCCGTCAAAAGTTACGAGCTCCTCCGGCCTC
Organism: Semicossyphus pulcher; assembly: GCF_022749685.1. NCBI lineage: Eukaryota > Metazoa > Chordata > Actinopteri > Labriformes > Labridae > Semicossyphus > Semicossyphus pulcher. Next base: position 26,844,810 of record NW_027211637.1, read on the forward strand.
ATTGTTCCCAACAAGGTGTATGAGGCAAATTAGTCTGCTGACGTGTGAGATAGCCACACCTGCACTCCAATAAGGAGCGCTGCAGGATCCAGACAAAAGTTCCTATACTTTCTACCAAGTTAAGCGGGGTACACACTACAAGATAATCAGGCTGATTTTGGGCCTGATTCCCCCCTTCCGACGATCGTAAACAAAGCCCTGATTTTTGGATGGTTCTAAAGATTATCTCGCCTTATGTCCCTGTGGTGTGAGGTCAGAGGGCTGTCGTGGCCGCACCGATTTTAAATCATAAATATTGAACAATATTTCAATACTTACGATCCGTTATCCCGTTGTGTGGGAGGAACCCTGAGGACAGTCGAGCACGCACTCTGTCGATTGTCACGTGAAATGAAACGATAGCCAATCAGGAGACAAGCTGACTGAAGGAGGAAGCACAACGACCGCTGCCATGGCGACAAAAGCAAAAGGGGAGCATAAAGTAACATGTACAGCCCGTGTTCACAGCGTCTCCACCGCTTCATCCACAGTTTGTTCTTTTTTCTTCCTGAATTTTCAGTAAACAAACTCCAAAAACTATCATCGCCAATTCTTCCTGCCCGTCGCCCGCCATGTTTGTTTCCTCTAAAGTCGGAGAGTCGGACTCCGGTTGTTGCTGAAGGGAATCTGTCAGTGTGAGGTGTTGCTGTTTTGGCGTAATCGTTGCTCTCCGCACACTTCAGGAGCGAAAACTGTTCAACCTGTGATTATATATTGTCATGTGTGGGCTCTCTCACATTTTCAAGAAATCTTTTCGTGTGGGGCAGGAATTAGACAAATAAGTCTGCTGGCTTGTGAATGATTCCTCCAAAGGCTGCACTGCTTGGCCAATCGTAAATGTCCTGCCCTTAAAGTCTCCGCTCTTTCAGAAAGTACCGCCCTCTCTTATCAGGGACCTTTAGGGGGTAAAATAATATAGAGTCTGCATAAAGTTCGTGCATTGTAATTGTTGCTTTTGTCAAATATTCTCTTTACATTTCTGACGTTTGTATTTTTCTTCCTCGTTTCCCGTCTCTTTCCCCGTCTTGCCCACAGAAGGACAATCAGCATTCTTTCTGCCTTCATTTCATGTCTCCCTCTTCTTCCTCTTATGGTCTGAGTACCTCCTCTTCTCTGCTCTCTGCAGTGCTTTAATCCTTGATGAAGCGGTGCAGTTTGTTTGCTTCCGCAACATAATGGCCCCCTCTGTTGTTTTTCGCATCCTTCGCGTCGCAGTCTGTCTGCCATCGTTAGCCAAGGGAGACGCTACGGGGCACACAGTGGCACGCGTGTGGCCGCTTCACTTCCTCGCTCGCTCAATGGCAGATCTGAGGAGCGCTATTGATCACGGATCTGAGGGTCCCTGTGCAGAACGTAAGGTCCCACATTGTGCAACTTCAGAGGAGATGCCGGCGGGCTGCAGGGCAACGTGGGGAAGAGAAAGACGAGGACAAACAAAGAACAGGGCAGTTTGCAAGTAGGTTGGAACAACATAGACTCTTGTGCGTCGTTACTGTTTTGATGAGCTGGCAATGGCCCCGGTGTTTGCGTCACACACCCTGGCGTCGCATTGGCAGCTGCAGCGGCACATCTGGCTGCCTATCACAACAAGGGAGCACAGCTCATTAGGCCCCAGAGTAAGCAAGAAGATGGAGGGGAAAGGAGAAAATATTGAAAGAAGGTCTGAAATATGCAGAGTGAGACGGAGCGGCACCCAGAGTCTGCGCTAATTCTCCCGTCGCAGAGACACAGGGACCAGACAGGGACATTAAAATTCATAGGTGCTCACCGCATCCCAAGAAACCCCACTGGCTATTTACCCTGCCACATGGGAAATAATGGTTTACATAACCTGGATATGGAAATGCACACCTCCTTGCTTCACCAAAATTAAAAACATAAATGCACACATTTATTCACCACCCTGGTATTCACAGTCAGAGGACTGAACTCCCTCCTGCCCACCCCACGCTCTCTATTTTTTTACAGTCTTTCTTGCACAGATGAAGATGGAGGGAGATAGAAGTGAATATGCACACAAAGCCGCTGCACACACAGATACAAACACAGGAGTGAAGATAAAAGATTAATGCGATCGTGGAGTTTTGGGCTGATTGCTGATTCGGATCTTTTTGTTGTTTAATCCCGCACCCAGTCGAAGGAGAAGCGTTTCATCGCACCTTCTCTCTTCTTTACATACGAGTAAAACCTCGCTCCTGCTGGATGGTATCCAGCCTGTAAACATCACAAGGAGTTCCACAGCTGAGCTGAACTTGTCAGACGAGTTAGGTTATTTATGACGATTCAAACTGCACACAGACCTGTGGCGTATTCGCACCGTGAGAGCAATTACATTGATTCACGACGGGTGGACTGCTGCTTTTCCAGCACATTAGTATTTGTTTGGTCCGTCCATTTGTGGGGACACATGGGCAGCATATAGACAGTAAAGGGAAAACTGCTCCCTCTTTAACGTCGGCTGAGACTGCGTCAAAATAAAAGTAAAGTTTGTAACTGCTCGAAGTCAGTTTGGAAACTTCCCTCCCCTGCCGCCCGGTGCCCTCTGTCCGTCCTCTCCTCTGCGGTGAAGGGAACATGGAGAGCAGACTCTGATGACCACACCAGGAGAGCCTGCCAGCTAGATCCTGTTACCCTGCTTGCAGACATCACTCGGGGCATTTTGGGCTATTTTCAACAGCCCCAGACACAACGGATACTACTCCATCTCCGTGTGTTCATTAATCTACGGCTTTGGCTGTCTCGGCTCTCGGCTTGGTGGTCTCTATTCTAAACCTGAATGCAGATCTCTTACAGGTGGGATTATTAGGGCTCTTTGAGGAAGGATTATTGTCTGAATAAATATTTCAACCAAAACGAGAGACGTGATTAATCTTTGCTGCCACTGCATCGTATATCCAACAGCAAGAATCATGACATTTACAAAAGTCTCACTTATTCTTCCATGACAGATTTTATTGATTAAAAATTAAACTTTACCAATAGATAACTTCATATTAACGCAGAATCTGTAGATGATTCTGATATCAGAAGCATTGCATTAGGTGTGTTGTTCTCCGCCTTCCCTCTCTGCCAGAGAGGGTAGGCGGAGCTAAGCGGCTGCTTTTCCGCTCTCTGTAAGTGCTGCGAGTAAACAGTAATCTACTATGGCTGAACAAACAAAGAAAAGATCGATGACTACAGATACAACTTTAACAAGAAGTGAAAATCCAAAGAAAAAGAAACAAACTCGACGCTCAGTCCCAAAAGGCAGACCGATTGGTTCTGAAACCTGATTACTCTCAGAGAGACCAGATTTTAAAGGGCCAGTTAGCTGATTTTCAACCCTTAGTCCTGTCATGCTATTATGTGGAGCTAATGCCATCATGGTAGGAAAAAAAGCAATTTGGTTCTGTACCTTTGGAGGACGCTATCCGCTTCTCCAATGTTCTCTGGAAACCTCAGCCAGACTACTTAAAACGCGTCATCTGGTGGAGGCCAGGGAGCTCGCTAAACTACACTTCCTCAATCTAGGACGCCTCCGATGTCATGTCTCGTTCAAAATCGTCAGGTTTGAAATGTAGACTGCAGACCTGAAGATTTTTTTTAGAAGATCCACCGGTATGTTCTCGTTGTATTTCCGATTCTGTACCGCTCCACAGCTATGGCACCAATTTCAAATATTATTGCTTCTATCGATTACAGAGAACACCAGCTTTAGAAGATGCCTTGCTTGTGACACCCTGGAGGGAGTTACATTCACAAATAATGGCCCATCTAACATTGCACATATGCACAGAGTTTCCAAGCCACTGGGCAGAGTCGACAGGTACGATAAACATCATGATCTTTGGGCCGAGTCCCGGAGAGATGAGACACCAAGGGGAAACAGGCCAGGACCGGGGCTGTGTGCTGTGAGGGGAGGGCTGAGGAGAGAAAGATAGAGGCTGACCACACTCTGCTGCCCGCGCGGCTCTGCAGCCTCTAATGGAAGGTCTTATCACCGGCAGGGCCCACAGCCCTTATCACACCTGCCCACTATCAGCCCCACACTGGATTATCCCTGAAGGGCGAATCTGCACGCCTTCAATCATTTACTCTATCACGAGGAGCCATCTCTGCTGTAGCCTCTCTGTCAGCCATAAAAAGCAGAGAGAAAGAGAGAGAGACGGAGGGAGGCGAAAGGAAAAGGGGGGACAGAGAAGCTATTTCATGCTCCTCAGAGAAAACGTATCACAGGAAGAGAGAAACTTCACGGAAGTCGTCGCTGATGGTGTATTAGCGTGACTCGGAGTATCGTCAGCAAAGAGGAGGCTAGAGGACGGAGAGGGCCGTAGAAATTAGGTTTAGGAAAGCGGAGACAAATAAGGAGGCGGTGAGGTGAGAGAGGAAAAGATCAAAGATGACCATCTTGGGGGTTGGGGCCGATAGGAAGACAATTTTTCGATTCTTTCAAAGAGGCCGCGGCTTTTAAGAGGATTCCTCCAGAATTCATTCCCAGTTTCAAGTGTCTCTCCTGCGTGGCTAGTAGAGGCCAGATGGCAACTTCAGTTAATAGCGCGGCCGAGATTAGCTTTGGGAAGAGAGTGGGAGGAAGGGGTGAGGACGAGACCGAGGGAGGATGAGAGGCGGTTGGCGCTCGAGAGCGGAGGAGGATCTCTGTAAACTCCGATCCCAACGTCCACGAGCTTATTCTCCAACAAAGAATGGAAGGGCCCGTTTCTGCTCAAGCAAATGAAAAGAAGAATTTTCTGCTTTTCTGGAGATGCTTTGAGGTATTCCTTTTGGAGCCTGGCATTTGCCTTTTGTTTATTTCTCCACTGGAGGCTCGTCAGTTTCTCTTCGCCGGGTCCGAGGCAGAAATCCCTCCTCGGGGTGGGCTGCAAATGCCAGCCAACAAGCTGTTTGTTGTGTTGGCTCTGCGGAAAGAACCGCGAGTTCTGTTTGCTGGGTGTTGTGTTTTGGTGCGCACACAGTTGTAGCATTACAAAGTTAAAGTGCAATTTCATGACTAATTAATGACATTGTTTGACTGCTGAAGATCTTCGTGAGGAAGGATCTTTAAAGAGCAGATTTTAGAAACATGTTTTTGCATCACTTTTGCTCAGCTTGTCTGAAGTGGAGAGCATCATTCAGGGCCGAGAGCTCTTTGTAAATACAAACCACACGGGGGGGAAGGATCTGTCTCTTGTTCACGACACACCATCTTTTAAACAGCCTCTTCTGTCTGTGCTTCTTTTATTAAACCTCTGTTCCCCCATTTTCTTTAAGGTAGTGAAGTGTTCATGAGATGAGACATTCAGCAGTCTAGTCTCCGTCTCTCTCTTTCTTTCACTCGGTCTCCCTTCTCCTCTCCCTCTTAGCATCTTATCCCGGCTCCAGAGCTTACATCATGTCTCTAATGTTTGTGAAGGGGATGACAATGACAGTCGTGTTGAGTACAGCCATCATGCAGCCGCAGCACTCTGCTCTGCTGAGAAAAAAAGCCACAGGGCTGCTGGAGAACAGCAGGGAGAGGAGATATGACAGGAAGGGGAGGGGTTTGGGATATGTTCTGCTTACGGGACTATCCACCAAGGGCCTTACATTCACTTATGTAGTCGAGCCTTTACTGTAACAGGAAGGAAGACACAGCTTAAGAATAAACACCCATACACAGCTCTAATTAAGAAAAGGGAGCAGCTGCCTTTACAAAGTCTCTGCTTTGCATACAGCATGCGTACACGTGGGACATGATTCTTCATCATAACATTGTGCATTGGACTTTGATACATACTGTAAATACCTCCGTCGCGAGTGCGTCTGTCTGTGCTCTCTCGGCTGTGTGGTGGATTGTGACAAACCTACCGCTGCAAAGGATTGTGGGTCAGAACAGCCAGAGAGCACATTGGCTCATAAGCTGTGTCTCAATTCACGGGCTGCAGCCTTCGAAGGAGGCGCTCTACGGGCGATGCGCCATTCATAGCATGCGTAGACCGCTAAGGTCGAACTGAACTGAGACGGTCTGGTCTTCGGAGGATTTCCTGTTGCGTCACCAGCTTACCCTTGCGTCACTAAGTGCAGCTTTTGTCGCCTAGCAACAGGTAGCTAGCGGGCTAACTAGCTGACATAAGTAACGTCACTTAACAGCCTATTATTTTAAAGATCAATTTTTTCTGGGCCCTTTTTGTTATTTTTAACACGTGTCTCGCTAGCTATTTGCTTGAGTTGAAACCAAAAACGTTTACATTTTAAAGTGATCTCGTTTGAATCTCGGGATACATCGGGTTGCGAAGGATGTACCCGATGGATCCTTCGTGGCCCGGGAAAAGGAGAACGCAATGTTGGCCGTATTTGAAGGAGCGTCGAAGGCTGTCCCATTTCGAAGGCTCCTTCAGATGTGGCCGACAAGGACGCAGCCCCTGGATTGGGACACAGCTGTAAAGTGCAAAGTAACCTGATGTTGTGAGACAGCCTGGTATGTTTGGCAAATTGCATTTGACATGCGTGTTTTGGGACATGCTAAATCTGTTTCTTGCAAAGTAAGAAAGCAAGCAAAGTTTCTTTATATTCGTCCTTTTACAGGTACAAGTCACAAAGTTTCTCCCCGTCAAATAAAACAGAAAGGATTAAATTCACAAGAGGAACAGCATCAGACAGCATGAAAACTAATGCTGTCCGAACAGATCGGTTTTTAGCTGCTTTTTAAGAGACTCTTCAGACCTCAGGCTCTTTAGGTGCAACGCCTAGCGATGGGTGCAGACTCTGGGCGCTGGTCATGTAGGGCTCTGTGAGTGAGCACCAACTTTTTAAAATTAATTCAGGAAGACTGAAAGAGGTGCTGTGTGTGACACTCTGTCAGAAGGTTTGAATTACTGGAGTACTGAGTGTTCATACCCTCTGAAGCCAGCACATTCATGTTGTTCTGTGTCTCTTCACACAGGTGTCAGACCGCTGCGTCGTGGCTTTGGTGCCCAAACAGACCTCATCATACAACATCCCCTCCTCAGCCAGCATATCCCGCTCCTCCATCAGCAGATATGGTGAGTCAATGAACCTGTTAATGCTTCTATATTAATTTAATTGATTGCAAAAGCCTTAAATCACACATATAAGGTGATTTTCAAGCTGATTTAATAGTTAATCAAAGTTAATTCCATGCAAATGTAATGTTGCTGCTCTTTTTGCCTCACAGACGCATCAAAAAGTGTTTTATTTTGGTGCTTTCACATTCGAAAAAACTCAAGCCTGCTCTCCCTAAAGCGCTGGTCAGCTCTGTTTGGAGCTGCTCCGCTTCTTTTTTTCCGTTTTTTGCTGCAGAGAGTTTTTTCCAACCTTTTTCTCGCTCCAACTGTGAGCTGCAGTTTGCTTTTCAGTTCAGGTCCAAACTCTGTTGGATGGTACAAAAACACAGAGAGAGGAAAAAAGATGAAGAGGAGGGGAGAGTGAGAGATAAAGCCATTGTCTAAAAGCCATCATATTATAATAATGAAGACGCATTCTGTGCAGGGCGGGCACACATGCGCGCGCACACACGTGCGTCAGATGTGCTCGTATTTTTGGGCTGCTGGCTGCCAGATTTGGTCCCATGCCAGACACACGCAGCAGCACCAGGCGACTTGTGATTACTAATTATTCTGTGTGAATGATACTTCACACAAACAGAGGCAGATAAGTGAGCACGGCCAATTATCAGGATTGGGGAAGGAAAGCGAACACTGGCTTTAAACACAGGAAAATAGCTCACAGCTTCCTTCTCCCTCCGAGCAATTAAGAGTCGTATTTGGGATCAGTTACCTGTGGATACCTGATGTCACAAAAGACCTTCATCGTCAGGGTTTTATCTTTAAAACATCCACAAAGTCAAGACTATAAATTATGACATTTAGAAGTTTTTACTGTCTTTTAAAAGGAGGATGAAGTTCAAACTCATGGTAACAAGTCTAATTAGTAATAAAAACAAAACAATGGAACCCTTTTTAAGTCATTAATCAATATTGAAGCTTTATTTTAGTTTGTTTTTTACATGGAATTACTCTGAAATATCCAACTCACAAGGGATATTTGAACCCATCGTGTAATCAAGAGTTGCTGGGAGGCAGAATCCTCTTGTATTCTTCTTCTTCTTCTCTTTTTGCTGTGAGTGCTGGAGTTGGACGTGCATGGCATAGAAAGCGGAGGCTCCGCTGGCATGTGCCCGTCCCTCATCAATCATGGGCTGGCACAGCAGGCACAGCTGCACCCCGACACCTGCTGATGGATTCATACCAATTTACCGTTCAACACTTAGCATCTTGACTCAATTTACACCACAGGCTTCCTCCCCCTCCCCCTTTTACCCTTAAAAATGTAGCCAGAACACACTCTGCTAACGCCCGGCTGTGTCCGGGAGCTGAAACCCGGAGGTCCCTGCTCAGTTTTGGAGGGAAGAGGTGGAAAAAGTACAAACTCTTTACTCAAGTAGAAGTACAGATACGTGTGTACAAAAAGGATTCCAGTAAAAGTAGACTCACTGATTGGAGAGAAGAGACATAATTGAAGAAGTACAGGCTCTGGAAGGTTCGCACAGTATACTGTACAAGTAAGAAGGAGCCCTCTGAAGGTCATTTGCAACGGCTGTTTGTGTGCAAACTTGACTGAACATCACGTCACATTCTAACTTCAAATTAATTTAAAATAAAAAGCAATATACTTAAAAATCATCATTAAAAGAGCAGCTCCAGTCATGTTTTAAGACATTTCATACATTTTCTGATGTTTTCTTCTGCAAAAATATGTTTAATTACCTTGTAAAAATCCTCCTAGGCGTCTCCTCTCGAGCTTGAAATGTAGTAATCAGCAGTAGCAACGTTAACGTTCAGTAGTCAGTAGTGAGTTTGCAAAACTAGGTTACGTATAAAGATATGCTTAGCGTCATCCCATCTATTAACGGGATTGGCTCCTTAGGTTTGTGACATCACAAACCCTGCCAATCTGAAAACGTGTTGTTCAGCCTGTCCTTGGTACACTGCAGTTTAAAAGCAGACAGGCCCAGCCATTGAGATGACTGCTGATGTTGTCCCTGATATGTCTTGAAGCACATGAGAAACACCACATGGAGATGTTTACAAGGTTAAAGGCTTCATTTTCACTGGAGGAGGGCTTTAACTTTAAATCAGCAAATCATTTGGGCTGGGAATGTCTCCTCTCTGCAGTCGAGTTTCCACCTCTTGTCTGTTTCCTCTTGAGACGTCTTCTAGGTCTTTCCGTCATGTTACATCTGTTAAGAGTGATATGCACTGATGGATACTGCATCTTTTCTTTGCGTTATTAGATCATCCTTTCAGGTTGAAATCAGTCTTAATGTTGCAAAGGTGGCACAATGATGCAGTTTAAAAAGACTTGACCCTTGAATGCAGCAAAGCTAAAGTCGGAAATGTAAGGAGTAGAAAGTGCAGATGTTTGTGATAATATAGGAGGATAAAAGTAAAAAGTCAGATACCTAAAAACTTTATTAGCTTCCACTTTTGGTGAACGGGAGCAGAGAAAACTCAGGGGGCGCCAGAAGGATGGAGTGGATGAGGAAATAGCAGAGCAGTGAAAACCGGTCACTGGATTAAGATGGGATTTATGACCCCAATCCCCCCTTGCACACAGGCACATATATTCAACTCTGCTCCCTTAAGGCCAGTCCCCCGGCGCAGGTTGTTCTTATTTGAAAGGTGTAAGTGGCTGTATCTGCAGCAAAAAGCTTTGTTGTTCAGCTCGGCCTTCGAAACCAGGTCAGCGAGATCCTCGTTGAGATCCTCAGATCCTGAATCCTCCAGAGATCCGGCTGCCAGGAGGAGATGTCGGCTAATTAGGGAAAGTGAAACCGGCATCATTCAGACTGAGCGAGGAGGCAGGAACACGAGAGCAGAGATGAGGAGGATGTATGGATGAAGGAGGGTCGTTTCGGTGCTTAACAAATTAAGGATCTTTTGATGCATTGATTAGAGTGTGACAGGGACGTTTGCAGCACGGCGCTGGTACAATGTGGCAGGGGAGAGCCAATTACAAGTGCTTTAAAGAGGAGCCAGCCGCAAGCATGTCTCCGTCAGTCAGCGAGGAAGGGATTATATAAAGAGGGAGGAGGAAGAGGAATACATGTAGAAAAGGGAAAAAGGAAACAATGATCAAACAATTACAGAAAGAGAAAAAAGGAAATCAAGAATAAATGTGGTATTTTGTAAATCTCTCTGTCCTGCACACTGCGTTTCCACTGCAGGAACTTTCCCTACAGAGCACGGACTTTATGAAGTACTCAGTTTGTTTACACTGCAGGGACCAGGCGCTAAAAGGTCTCTGCTAAAAAGGTCGCACTTTCGGAAAGTACAGGGACTTAGGGATGGGCAGGCAGCGCTGAATTCTCTGACTGGTAGAGCAGCATGTAGGAATAATGAGTTGCAGGAGTTGTTATAATAAGGGCCTGTGTCCACTAACGCAGCTTTTTGCGCACAACCTCAATTTCAGAGGTCTGCTCGTCGGCACTTACTGTTGCTGGGTTACGAAAGTTTTCTGGCGGCACTTCTGCTTCGTCTGTTTTAAGTTGCTAAATATTTGCTTTTACAAAGAAAACATAAAATGATGTAAAGGAATCGTGTCCTTGCGTTAGCAGCGGCTCAACACCTGGAAATTGTACCCTTGAAAAACGCTTCTCCTCCGCCATTGTTGTTGACAAAAAGAAGTGCCACCCCTTCGTGACTTTGATTGGTCGGTGAGGGAGAAGTGACGGTGCGGCGGCGGTGTTCCACAAGTTGAATTATTTTCAACTGAGAGCGCAGCGACAAAAAACAGCTGACGCCGAGGGTCTTTTTGCGCTGAGGACGCTGAGCGCAAAAACAACGTTAGTGGACACAGGCCCTTAGTTTAGATTAATTACCCAAATATTCAAGGTTCTTTAGACCTTGCTGGAAACACAGAAAACAATGGGCTGAGGGAACCTTTGAATCCCTTGAAAAAGTAGCTTCTGGTAGTAAAAGTCTTGAGTACTTTTGGTGGAAACGAGGCTTATATATGAACTTAAAGATGAATGGGTTGTCAGGTCTTCTTTTCACCCCTCTTGTGAGTCATCTAGGATTCCAGTTTCAAGAGGGCTTATACTAATCAATCCACCAGAGACCACCCCCTCCTTTTCATCACTATTTCCTTCTATGAAATAATCCAAACACTGCAGTATCCTTGATAGCATCACATAGCGCTAAAGGAAGACTTGTAATGAGTTACAAAGGAGCGATGGAAATTAGTGAAATGATGCTTGTGAGAGTCTGTGAATGGGTTTGTTTGCTTTATATAACGATGCTACACCATGGGGGCGCCAATGTACCCATTTACTCTTGCTGAAAGTTCTGCCTCTCTCTCTTCCTTTTCCTTTCCTGGACAGACTCTTCATTCCGGTACACGGGAAGTCCGGACAGCCTCCGCTCACGCGCCCCCATGATCACCCCTGATCTAGAGAGCGGCGTGAAGGTGTGGCACCTGGTGAAGAACCACGAACACGGAGACCAGAAGGAGGGAGACCGCGGCAGCAAGATGGTCTCTGAGATTTATCTGACCAGGCTGCTAGCTACAAAGGTACACCAACACTCTGCCATCGATTATGTAGCACGTAGTTATCTCCTATCTCCTCGTTGTGGATTTCTCACCTCTTGGCACTTCTTTCAGGGTACACTACAAAAGTTTGTGGACGACCTCTTCGAGACGTTGTTCAGTACAGTTCATCGAGGGAGCACCCTTCCCCTCGCCATCAAATACATGTTTGACTTCCTGGACGAGCAGGCAGACAAACACGGCATTCACGACACAGACGTGCGTCACACGTGGAAGAGCAACTGGTAAGGGCCCCTTTTTTTAAGGACACAAAAAAGTAGGTCCTTGCTGCATGGCGTAACTGCGCCAATGTCACATAACAAATCTATTTTTAGAAGAGAATTCATTAACCATGAGAGATTCTTACTGATTCTCTTTGTCTCCCTCTTCCAGCCTTCCTCTGCGTTTCTGGGTGAATGTGATCAAGAACCCGCAGTTTGTGTTTGACATCCACAAGAGCAGCATCACGGACGCCTGTCTGTCTGTAGTAGCTCAGACTTTTATGGATTCCTGCTCCACTTCAGAGCACCGCCTGGGCAAAGACTCCCCATCCAATAAGCTGCTCTATGCTAAAGATATCCCCAATTACAAGAGCTGGGTAGAGAGGTAGGAACTTTACACCATTGTGATCCCCTCTGTCACATCGTTTTGTATCCTCTTACAATGAAACTGACATCTTTAGGGAAATTGATTCATAATTCTCTTTCTTCTTGCCTACACTACTCAACCAGATTCTGTAAAAGCCTCTTGCGAGTGGCTGTTATCAGGCATTCGTTGTTAGTAAAAGTGATATTATGGCTCAAAAATTTGACTATTAAGGGAATTTAGGCCCCGGTTGGGCTGTGAGTCTCTGCAAGTGATGCCAATCGTTGCCCCTGGTCTGCCTCCTCAGGTACTACGCCGACATCAACCGGCTGCCAGCCATTAGTGACCAGGACATGAACGCCTATCTGGCAGAGCAGGCCAGACTCCACTCCACAGAGTTCAACATGCTCAGCGCTCTCAATGAGATCTACTCTTACGTCAGCAAGTACAGTGAGGAGGTGAGGGATACTTTTTTACAATTTCATTTAGCAGACGCTTTTGTTCAAAGTGACGTACACGTGAGAGTTAATACAACTCAAGCAACGATCAAGAGAGGAGGGAACAACGTGAGTAAGTCTGATGGGACACAGTGCACAGAGGCGAGGCACAGGGTGTATAGAGGCAGATTCATCAACAACTTCATCATTAGCATCATGATTATTAAGTGCAGAGCTGGGTCTTTAGCAGTTCTGCGTGACGTTCTGCATCAAACCCAGGAAACCCTGGAACTGGTTCGTTGGTAGTTTAAACTGTTTAATGACCAAAGGCTGTATTTGATATGTCAAATTAAAGCCACGCAGAGTTAGTGTTTCTGAGGTAAATGCATGAAATTTGCTGTGGAAACTGTCAGGACATGTGGCGAAAAATGACAACATTAAAATTTTAGGTATTTGTCGTGCCTTTATGGGTTCGAAAAGTTGTTTTAATTAAAAAAAAACAACAATTTACTTGAAAATGTATTGCTCAATGTTAGATATTGATGGATCAAAGAATGTTTTATGAAATTTAATCCAATGCCACCAATAATTTAAAATAAATCCTTAGATATAGATTAGATAGATTAAGATACATTAGATACTCATAATTATAATACATTTTATATGTATAGGGCTTTAAAAGGTCCTCAAAGGCAATTTACAGGATTAAATAAACAATAACAAAAACAGTAAAAGCATATAGACAGACAGTGAAAAACAATCAAAGTACAGTAATACTTACAGTTAATTATAAATATGTATAATTAAAAGACAAAAAAGTTACAACAATGACATACACATGAGAGATCACAGATTTAAATAGGAGGGTTTTGAGTGCAGTCTCTGTCCCCCACTTGGATATATTTCTGTAACACACTATATTTAGTTGTTAGTCACACACTAGTTTTTTTCATTTAGGTTCCTGTGATCACATATTCAAAAACAGTTACTCAATGAGATCCAACCAAAGTTCAGGGAGAAATTATGAGCATTGTAGCTCCATGACGATGAGTTTCCATTTAGTTCTATGGTGTTTGTTGTTACGGCTGTGGTCTGATTAAATTAGATAAGAAAGTCAGCTCTGTATGCTACAGGTCCTGGGTATCAACTCCATCTCTTTCCTCCATCTGCTCTAATTGAAGCTCCCCTCTCTTCTCTCTCTCTCATTCGCCTTTTCATTTAACGACTCCTGTTGCATTAATAGTATAAATTCCTACAAATAGGTTATATTCAATTGTATATTGTGACAACAGTTCTCAGGAGTAGATGAACTTTGCCCTTATTAAATGTTTTACTTTGTGTTTTTATGGAGCGTAATTTATTGAGCTTGGTGATCTCAGATAAACGCCCCCCTCCTCTGAACTACATTCAGAGCTCCTCCACTTACAGATTTCACCTGGAGGGCAGTCCCAGGCGCTGATTGCGTAATGAGCTGCTGCCTCACTAAATCAGCCGCTAATTACAGGCAGATTGTGAGCGCAAATTAAACAAAAAGAAGGCGTGCCGCAAATTTTCCCCACATTGTAACGCATGTGCATCTCGCCCTCGTTGTTCCCAGACTGTTCATAAGTGTCAAAGGTTAGTGAGGTCAGCTCAGAGTCTTTAGTAGACTTCCCCAAAGCCCAGAGGCCTAGTGAGACCTCAGCTTAACAAGCTAGCGTGTCTGATCCGTGGAGTAGAAAGTGAATGTCTACAAGCTCTCAGCATGCTGCGCTGTCCTTTTGCCTGTGTTGAGTTAGAGTGGGCTATCTGTTATATAGGGCTCTCATGAGCAACACACACACACACACACACGCTGTCAGATCACAGGAAGCGTAAAAAAGGAGGGAGGAAGAAGAGAGTGCATTTATGGAGACATTCTACTTCTAATGTCAGCTCCTCCTCTGGGAAGCATTAGCCTGACCTTTATGTTGTACCACACTATCTCTCTCTCTCTCTCTTTCCCTCTCCCTCCTTCCTTTACATTCCTCCTCTTTTCCCCCATTATCCAGTCAGCTTCCCCTTTGCTACCCATGAATCTCACATCCTCACTTTTGCTGGCTCTGCAGTTGTAACCATCTGATGCACACACGCACGGAGACGTATGCAAAACACGCTCATTTTTACGCACATGCACTCTACACATGTACCCCATCACTCCTGCAGAATCTGCCACCTCCCAGAATGCAGTGCGTAAAAAATCCACTTGCCTAGCATCGTCGCTCAGTCTTACTCAGCCCTTCACAAAGGGCTGGTGTCGGGCTAACCAGGCCAGAGCTGCAGCCTACTTAAATGGATTTGGGAGATGGCAGTGGGAGCTGCACCTGCATACAGTGCTGCAGATTAATAATAGATTGCTATCAGGCCACGATGAAGAGGAGGAAACACTGTGCCTGTAGCTGCCAGGCTTTAAGAGCACTTAAGCAGATGAGAGGAAGATGGTAGGTGGGCAGACAGATAGTGTGTTCTCCAGCAGGACAGGCTGCAAACAAAGGTTTGCCATGCTATGCAAAAAAAAAAAAGAGAAGAAGAAGAAGAAGGTGAATGTTGCTGACAAATCAACTTTTCAACTTTTACTACATAAAAGGCAGTAGAGCTTTCATCACATGGGAAAGAAACCCCCTGAAAACTAAAAGTATTGCCTTCACTTCCATACGACCCGCCTTATAAAATGCTTTAAGCACAAAAATAAACATAGAGCTTTGCTTTTTTTTTTTGTTTAAAGCAGTAGACAACTATATTTATCATTTATACAGATTCAGGTTAATCTATTTGTGAAAAAATATCCCAAAACTATGACGAACTAAAGGGGGAAAAAATGTTTCCTTACGTAATCTAAGATGTGACTCGACATGGTTTTGGGTGACATTTTCCCCCTCAAAATCATTTTTTATTTATCCCTTCCCTTAAAATATTTCAAATTACACATTGCATAAGAGCGGTCAATTAATTATTCTCTTTGAACCATCAATAATTCACTCGAACACTGCGTTCCAGTCCAGTGAAGAGTGATTTTAAATGAATCTACACCGGCAGAAAGGTAGCAGAAACCATATGTTGAAATGAAAGCTGCCGCATTGTGAGATCTGTATCTAAGGTGATAAAGACGTGGCCCCTGTAATATTTTTCTTACGTTTTATATTCGTATTAAAGGCCTTTGCCATGTGCGTTGGTGTCACTCTGACATAGATTCATCCTGACAGGGCAGACACGAGATGAGAGAACGAAGAGGGGAGCCTGTCTGAATCCCTTTTGAACCTGACTTGACAAATGCCAAATTTATAAGAAATGGGCTCAGAAGATAAAAAGGGAAAGGCTAATACACAAATATATCTGGGTGTTGTCAGAGACAAAGGCAGTGATGTAATTCTTCTCTTTTTCTTTCATGTAATGTGTCCGTATAGAAACCTTTCAGAGCATGCTGTACTCTAGAGACGATCATTTTCCTGTACGTAGCCTTAGCTTTGGTCGATACTGGTGTGATAAAAAAAACATATTCCCTTATTATTATTTTAACAGCTTAAGGCTATGCTATTGTCCCTGTATGGATGTCATGTGATTGCAATCTAGTTGTATGCCTGGCTCATTACACTGAAGGAGTCCTAACCATAAAACAAGCTTAGTACCTAGCAACAATCTAAGCTAATGTTAGCGGCAGCTCAGCTAACAGCCTCTGTGTCTGCTAAGGTGTCGATAAAACCCTCACTTTTAACACTGAACAGTTTTATTTTGTATTTTTACAATTTTTTATTGTGTTATCTTTAAATTCTGAACAAAAACAGCCTTAAAAATGTATAACAGGAAATCACTGATTGTTGACGTGTTGCTAGCTAACGTTGCCTCTCTCCTTACAGCCATCATTTATATTATTGAAGGGATAATAAATTAAGGTATCTGATCTGTACATTGACTGTTGCACTTGGTGCCACAATTTAGGCTGTATTGAAGTCATTTCCAATACTGGTATCGGTATTCAATCTAACTCCATATACATTATTTTCTGTTAAAAGATTTCAGATATAACTCCTAAAACGCATCAAAAGGTGGCAGTGTATTTTTTATTGCTGGTATATGACGACAGTTTTTGTCTTCTCCCAGATTACAGCGGCGCTGGAGCAGGACGAACAGGCGAGGAAGCAGAGGTTAGCCTACAAGGTGGACCAGCTCATCTCTGCCATGTCCTTCGAGAGCTGAGAGCGAGACGGACAGGACCACGATCTCTACGGGACCTCCCAAAAAGAGGTCCCCTTTATTACCTCTCATCGTGGGAGCTAGAACCATGAACCAGACCTGGGACCTCTCTGTTCTCACAGCCGGACAGACTTTAACTGCTTTAGTTTGTAATTCTCCCACCTCCTCCCGTGACGGCACCAGCTCAGAGCCCACAGACTAATAATATACCGGACCCTGCAGCTGGGGCTGATAATGGCAAGAGGGAGACATCAGCAGAGAAGGCAACAACATGGCTCGTATTTATTTATTTTTCCTTTGTTTCTTTTTCTCAAAGGATATTTTCTCTCAGTTTGACAGGAAATTGTATGTTGTGTGGGTGTGCGTGTGCATGAGTGTGTGTTTGTGTGGTGCAGAAGAAGACTCCTGACCAAATGGAGAAACAGATTTTATTCTCTACTCACTTCTGAGTGTGAAACGGACACAAGTCAAGAAGCAGAAGAGCAGACCTCACGCTGAACAGCTGAGTTTGCATTCAGATTTTTATTTTTGTACTTGTACATTTGAATATAATCAGTTGCAGTTGAAATATACCACGCAGGATCCCATAAATGTTGTTGTATAAAGACATTAAGAGTGTAACACTTCATACATCAGGGTGCTGTGGTGGTGAAACAGGCCTTGGTCCGCGTCTTCTCTCACTCCTTCCCTCCTCGGACTGATGCTTCACACGACACGGACAAAACCTCCGCTCTTTTATCCAATCAGAAGTGTACAGGAAACCATGAAACTTGTGCTCATCATCTAAGAGTGAACAGAACTCCACTCGTGGTGGTCACGATCAGCCAGCATGCTTGCACCTAAACTGAGGACCATGAAAATGAAGTGTATTTAGGAGAAGACCTTAAATCAGCATTACTCTGGTGCCCAAGGCTTTTTCCAGCAGTTAGGTCATCTGTGTATGTACCGGTTGCCAATCAGTGTATGTGAATGTACAAATGTTTTTTTTATTTGTTTGTTTGTATGTCTATTTGAGTTTTGCAAACAGAAAGGGGCTCAGTTGAACTGAGCTCCGTAGATATTTGCAGTAGCTCGTCAAGTGAACAACTCCATTTGTCCGTCCTGGCCCAAACCCATCCAACTGCTTCCCAAACATTATTTACCCTCAATCAACTTCTCTGCTCGAGGAGAGTGTGTGTATCGTCTGCACTGTTGTTAGCACCGCTGCTCATGCAGCACAGTATACAGCGATCAGTTAGTAAAGAACAGAAGGGAGCCATATTCATATAGCAGGCATTTTCCTCTGACTTCACGCTTAAGCTCAAATGGGTTTATAATGTCTGCAGTGTTCCAGGTTTTAAGTCAAATGAAGGCAGAGTGACAAATTATTAACATGTTGCTGCTTACCTATTGATCTGCAGTGATCAACAGTGAAAAGTGAAAAGTTAAAGTTAAACACCATATTTCATAACCCATTAGCTACCTCCATACAACAGTTAACGTTAGCATTCAGCTACTTTATACTTACCGTTAGCTACAAATTGGCTGAATGCTAACACTCTACTGTGCGACAACAGCTAATGTTAGCATTCAGCTACATTCTACTTTATCTTATCGTTAGCTACAAATTGGCTGAATGCTAACTCTCTACTGTGCGACAACAGCTAATGTTAGCATTCAGCTACTTTCTACTTAATGTTATCCTTAGCTACAAATTGGCTGAATGCTAACACTCTACTGTGCGACAACAGCTAATGTTGGCATTCAGCTACTTTCTACTTAATGTTATCATTAGCTACAAATTGGCTGAATGCTAACTCTCTACTGTGCGACAACAGCTAATGTTAGCATTCAGCTACTTTCTGCTTAATGATATTGTTAGCTACAAATTGGCTGAATGCTAACTCTCTACTGTGCGACAACAGCTAATGTTAGCATTCAGCTACTTTCTGCTTAATGATATTGTTAGCTACAAATCAGCTGAATGCTAACACTCTACTGTCCGACAACAGCTAATGTTGGAATTCGGCTAGCCTACTTTCTAGCTAATATTACCATTACCTATGAATTGACTGATGGTAACATTCAGCTACATTCAAGCTAATATTACCACTAGCTACAAATTGGCTAACATGCTAACATGAAAGTATTATTGAAAACAATAGTAAAGGCTTAAAATCCTAGCTAACAGCAACGTTAGCTGAAAGTGGTTGCATACTAACATTAGTTGTTAGTATATCCCACCCTGAGTTTGACGTCAGATCAAAATGGCCGCCATGTGAATAAATTGAATTGGTTACTCTCGGCTCAAACACTCCTTAATATCACCACAGTTTGTATCTCTTTGGGAACAACTTCATGTGTACTCTGCATGCATGCTATCACACATTAGAGGTGTTCTAAGGGTCCAGCTTTGATTTTATCAAGTGCCAATGAGTCGTGCTGACTGTAGTTGGCCAGCTGAGATGTTCACTGACCACCACCCATGTCCTCACACAGACAATAAGAAGCCTAGCTGCGTGGGTCTAGTTTGACAAAGTGCCAAAAGATACTGTTGTTTCAAGCTGTTCACTAAATGTGTCAAAATATCGGTTTATGCTTTACAGAGAGAAAAGGGTCTCATTTTGGGTTGCGGAGTTGGTTCAAGTTGAAGCTTACGTAACTGGAATGGCGAGTTTTGAAACTCAAGAAAGGTACGAAACATAAGCAGGAGAGAAGAGATCATTAAAAAACACATAAACTAGTATGTTTCATGTCGTGTGCGTCTCCTGACTTAAACCAAAACGTCACAAGCTTAAAGACCGATGTAACCTTCCAACCTTCTAGCTGGATGACAACAAACTGTAGATTCCGTCCTCTGGATAGGTGGTTTCATTTTCTTCCGAGATTCATGTCTGCTTGTTGTTTACATCAAGTACTTGAAAATAGGTATTTAAGGTTTGCACAGTATACTGCAATTTTGTGTGTTGAGAGCATGACAAACACCAGTAGTGGGTGAAAGGTGCTTCTTTTCTCTGTGGCCTTAGATACCCACCTGCTTAGTGTTTCTGATCTTATTAGTCCTCGACTCGGGCACAGTCCTTTCCCTGCTCCAGACCCCATCGGTTTCACACTGATACCTGGCTGCAGCGCTCTGCTGAAACCTGTCTTAGCCAGATAAAGTAAAAGGAAAAGGTGAAGAGGGTACGGCCCGGCTCAAGCAGACATCTCCTTGCTCAACGCTCGGCCTGCCTGAGCTGTTTGAAGAGAAGTGTCGAGAAACGAGGAGAGAGGGAGAGGTAGAAAGATAGAGAGAGAGAGAGAACCCCTTTAGCTCTAGTTTCCTGCTCGGGCTTTGAAGCTGCTCTTTGATCTGAGTCAGTTGTGTGCACAGTGTGATCAGGAGATGGAAAGAAAAAAAAACATCAAACTAACAGGCAAGGAGAAATGTAGGATGAGGTGATGATTGACGCGCTGTTACTGTGTCCGACCAGTGGGGGCAGAAGTGGGAAAGACTACTTGGAATTTTTTCCCCTTATCTGAAAAAGCACCTTCTCACTCCTTATCCCCATAAGAAACATCTATTGGTACACAAAGGTGCACATAAACAGTACAAACACAAAACATGAAGCTTCCTCCTTTTGATTAAGGTGTCTTCCCAATTTCAGCGAATAGAATTGTATCCTCCTCATACCTCACATTGCTTGTATGGAGTAATGCTTTTTATCATTTAAACAGGACCTAAATGCCTTTTTCCTTTTTGCAAGGGATGAAATGTATGTTTATTAGAGTCTTTCCAACTCCTCGATGAGCTCCTCCTGTACTCTGAAATGTGACAAGCGTAATCAGAGGCATACAAATTGGTCGGAGAGTGGCTTTGATTTTTCTCTCAGAAATCATTTCTATCAGGATGTTTCCCTTTTGTCTTGTGTGAGATTTTTGCATGCATTTTAATTCACGCTTTAGTTCTGCCTGGTATTCCATATCGATCCACTCCGTCATTAGTCTGACTGCAAATCTTCCTGAAAGCCCATTTGTACACGTCTTAAATCACAGCTGAATGCACCTTTTTTTTGTGAAAGAGATTTTTTTTTGTGACTAGATAAAGCTTGTTTCCATGCTGTTCACTCATTTCTGGGAATATTTCATTCAGTCTGATGTGAGAAGAGAAAGTCTGTTTACTCTTTCTGCAGCGCAGAATCCCATTTGACTGCCAGTTTTGTGAAATATGGATACATGCTCAAAATAACAACCTCATTTCAGCCTGAGCTGACTGCTAATTGAAGATGCTTTGTGCACTTTTTTGCTCTCAGAGATGGTGTTGTGGTTCTGACTGGCACGTGTCATTCCTTTATATAATACAAAGCATTTAATCAGCGTTTTTGTTTGCTTTAAAGCATCAGACAGGGGAACTGAAATCCACATCAATATATTACTCTAAAGTCAAAATATCACCAAGTATAAAACGAGTATCCTTCCATTCTAAACACATTGTAAACAAACCCTTTGTAGACACTGGAGTTCTGTAAAATAGTACTTACTGGCAATGATGATGATGACGACGATGATGATAATAATAATGGCTGTCTGTTCTTCTTGTTTTATAAAAGTGTTGTGAAAATTGTAAGAAACTTAAAGTATTTAAAAAAGGTTGTTCTCTTGTTTTTTTTATTTGCTTTGGTTTTGTTATGATAATATATTATTGTGTACCTATTGTAAATATGAAGCACACCTATTTTGCAAGCCAAGGATTCACTTTGTACTGTTGTTATATATAAATAAACTTTGCTGGTTAAAAATTGCATAGAACTGAAATCTGTATTCATGTGTTTTTGTTGAGCGACCTCCACATTTAGGCAAACACCTACAGTCCCCATTATGCCTTGAGGAATGTAAAAAGGAAGTGACATGCTTGCAAAGATTCACCAGCCTATATGTGGGCTTCAACTTTAAACAGCTGTATAGAAATATTTTAACTAAATGTAATTACCATTAAGTAAAGTATAGGTTAAAACCATCATAAAGGTTTATATATACAAAACCTGGAACTGTCAAACATGTAGGCTACTTATAGATTGCAACGGGTATTACAGAGACAGAAGGGAATTTATATCTGTACTGGCAGAGGGAAAACAATATTACATTGAGGAATATTCCTCGAAAGACATAATGGAAAGTATTCAAATTCAAACTATATTTAAGCAGGAATAATAGAGAGAATATTTTTCTGCTCATCTATTGCGCCACAATCCAGTCCAGTAGGTGGCGGTAATGAACATTACTGATTTACCGACCGCAGTTAAAACTTAATGAAGAAAACGATATTTTTATTTTGACCACGAACACCAATAAATGTGTGCCGAATTACATATAAGAAGTTATTGTTTGCAATATAGTCATTGATGTACGAATAACTATCACTGAACAACCTAAATACTCAAGAAAAGGTAAAATTGCGTGTTTTCCAAGGGAGATTTGGAGTTAAAAGGATCGCATTTTTAAAAATGATTTCAAAGCGGATTTTGGACGTTTACACACAACGGACATTGGAAAATATGATATCCTCGGAAAGTGTAAGTCACCTTGAATATAAAAATGTGTTTATTATATATGTATGTTTAAATTTGACTGAGTTATGACGCTGAGAAGGGGTGCAATTTTATCACAAACTGCAGCAATGTTTGAAAAAGGCCTCTATTAGCTGTGTGCCACCGCTGCTGCCCTTGTGACTACTGGCTGTGTCAGCGTGACAAACCACAATAGCCTTTCTAACTGCCTGTTGTTATCAGAATTTCGGTAGCCTGGACCTGTCCCTTTCACCTTTCACAGTCCATGTGCCTCATGTCTCTCCTTTTCCGCCTCTGCTTTCACATCAGTACAGTATGTGGGCGCCAGGGAGCCACAGGCCATCTCTCTCCCTCCGCCTGCAGCTATGAGTTCATCCTGAGATCCTGCATTTCCCACTCACTTCCTGGCTAGCAGCTAACAGAATAACCTACTGGCTGTAACATTCTGAATTGCGGTCGTTTGTCTTCATGCAAGTGTGTTAGCTCAGACTGGGCTCAGCTTCTCTGTGCCACCAATCACATTAGGGTTGCTAATGGAGGAGTTGGTCAGTGTGTTTAGCTGGAATGAAATGGCCCTTAGGTTGTTGCTTCCATATAGGGCTACTGTGGATGACCACTGGGGCTGTAGCTCATACTTTTATTATGACCATCCACATTTTGGATGCACCTGTGTTTTATTATAGAGTGAAAAAAGTAGATAAATGGGCAGAGAGGAGAAGGAGGTTCATGTACCAATGTAAAGTCCTTGAACAAACACTGTTTTTACCACAGACTGTATAAACATGGAGCCATAGCCACCCTGACTTTGTCGGTGTTTTTTAAGCATCAAGTTCTGCTTTGTGGAAGTTGCCACTCGGAGCCAGAAATGACCATATTTGGACAAGAGGGTTGTGCTGGAGAGGAGGGAGGGGTTGCATCAAGTTATCAAAGCTTTATAGTCAATGCCAGTGGCTAATTTGTTAGCTGGTAAGCGAGCAGCTTGTCCCATTTTTGCATGAAAATATCTCAGAGGGCACAAACAACAAAATCATGGCCGAGACATCAGGTGCACTGACTCAGATGAGGCAGCAGCTAGCAGACAGCCGAAGCAACCACAGGCCTTATTGTGATCAACTTTAAGCCTTTACATTTAATTTAAATGGGTGAGGAACTGCAGTTTGTAGCTCTCCCGTGTTGGCTTCATTTTCAACCCATGAGGTTGTCGCTTGGTCTCGACCAGCTTATTTGCTAATAGCTGTCACACTGTCATTAAACTTGTTAGCTATTTTCATCATTCTTAATGTGAGAAAAGAAATTCTGGCAACCATACCACCACTTTGCAGCAAATGACCACCTAACATTGTCATACCTGTGTGGCAAAAGCAGCTTTAACTGATTAGAGACAGGCAGATTAGTGCTCTTTCTACATGACGTTAATGAAAAAGTGCAGGCTGGCCAAGTTTACTGAGCTGGAGTTGATTCCTGTGTCAACTCTCTGGTGCAGCCAGTGTATCAAGCAATATGTATTCTATATCTTGAGTCCCTTGGCCACCCCTGCTCCTGTATTTCCTCTAGGGAAGGTTTAATCCCCGCTGCTTCTAATCCTGTACTGCTGAGACCAATTCAAATCCACGCGGGACTTAACGCCCTGTAATGCCTTTACAAGTAGTTGCATAAAGCTGACATCCCATTCGTTCTGGGTAGGATTCTCAGCCTGGATTACAAGGCAAATTCTGAAATAATTAATGTGAGTTGGCAAAAGAGGATGCCAGGGGTGATTTCAGCTCCATTTTCGAAGAATGGTCTGCTATTAATTTCACAATGAAACAATCCCTGACACCTTGTTGGACCTCAGTGCTCCTCAAAAGGATCCTGATTGTTAATAAATGAGTTTAATTTTCCCTGTGCAAATGTTTGAGATCTTTTCAGGCAGAGAGAGGCAAACCAGTGCATCAAAGATTTGTAGCACACGTCTGTCACTGTGAAGCCATGTCTTTGATCATAAAGAAATATAGGGATGCACAATATTGGATTTTTTGCCGATATTTTCCGACCCTTTTTGCCGATTGCCGATTTCGATACTGATATATTAGGCACATGTTCTTTTCCACCTAATTGTAGAGAGCATAAGGTCTCCCCTGTAGTGGAATTAATATCATGCCTACTCTTATTGTAATGGTCAAATCGCAGACATCTTGAACCCTTCTTCACACTTGACGGAAGAGGCGTTGTACAAAAGGTCACGTGTCTGATCACTCACGTTTCTGCAGCATCCTCCCAAAACACGGCAGTGAGGGAGACATGCCCGGACTTGTTTAATGCACCTACTACGGAGACATCAGTGATCTCAGACGGTCTTTTTTTATCGTGTGTGCGTCCATGAATATGTAAGTTAGTTTTGCACTGATGTTCATGTTACACTCTGTTAGCATCGGCTGTGGCAGCGAGTGTATTTTCAGCGTGTCTGATGTTGTTAAGTCAGTAAAATGACGAGAATGTGAGCTAACTGTTAGCTAGTTAAGAGTTGTTCAAGTTGTTTAACTTCTATTCATTGGCTCCAGTTTCTGCGACTTTTTAGGGATTTATTTGTATATTGTTGATAACTTTTCGCAGGCAGTGTGCACGCACACACAAGTTAATGATGTAGCATTATGTCAAACTTTTTTGGGGAATCATCGAGCATTGAGGCATAATTAAAATGTTTTATTTGCGGAAAATATCGACAGAAAAATGACATGTCTGCCGATGCTGACATGTCATTTTCAAGATATTATCTGCAGATAACGTGCCGATAACATCGTGCACCCCTAAAGAAAAGATCTGGATTACCTCATATTGTGTTGAGAGGAGCGTCTGCAGCCAAAAAGCACTCACACTGTAGGTTAGATTTATGGGTGAGTCCTCCAAGCGTCCTTAAGCAAACACCCCAAGGTGCTTCTGATGAGTGCATGGAACAATGTAAGCTGCCTTACAACACACTGTATACCTGCACTCCATTTATCATTGAGATTTATGCATGCAAGATATATAGATTGTATCTTAAGATTCTGCTGAGATTCAGCTACAGCCAAGATATAAGGCCTTAGAATATATTTTTGTTTCTAGAACAATCCACTGGAAAGCTAATAGTGTATCTTTGTGACTGAATAAAAGAAACCTTTAAACATGGCTCATGCACATAAACTGTAAATTAAAGATAAACAAATAAAACTTCCTAATACAGCTGGAAACTAACCCTAACACATTTTTGGGACTACTTTTTTGCCGTGGGTTAATACACATTTGGGTTTTTTTTGGCACTTATGGAAACAAGATGGTGCATGTGGATCATTTCAAAATAGTGACCATTAGGGCTGCCTCTTTCATCTAAATTCAATATATTGTTCGAGCCTAGTGAAACATAAATAGTTCGAACTGCTACAAACAAATGGCGGAAACTAACGAGCCAAGCCGTTGTTGACCTTTCCTGCTTCAGCGTCCAGACTGTGGTCAGAAAGCAGAGGGGAGACTCATTGTTGTTCTGCTCCAGGGCTGAAGCTGTAGCTAGCTTCGGGGCTAACTCCTTTCACTTTTATACGCCAGCCGCAAGAAAGGCATGGGAGCGTGGCTTGAGTTTTTAGGAGCTGTAGGCTTTATTATGGATAAACAGCCTAAACTGTATTGTTGTTTTTACAGCTACCACTCATTCTTTTCTCTGCTCTTCTGCTGCTCCGGTCCCCGACACTTCAGGTAACTGCACACACACTTCCGCTCTCTCTCGCTCGCTCGGGGACGTTAGTGTCCGATATAATTCGAACGAATTCTGTACCACTTTGAATTCATTCAAACTTTATTTTTGGAGCAAAGTGACGGCCCTAGTGAGCATGTTCATGATAATAAACATGTCACCCATTTCAACATTAAGTGTAGTTACTTTAATGGACAACTACCAGTAGCACTGTAGCACAAAATAATGGCGTATGTCAGGGTTATCAGGATCAGGATTTCATGGGGTTTGTGACAGTAATAAACATATAAAAATTTGACCTGACTTGTGCCAATATTTAACTTTGACATTTCATGATTGCAGGACTCAGGAGGAAACGAACGAGTTATTAGTGACCACAAAAGGTAGGAAGAGGGGGTTCTTTTCAATTCCCGACAGGTGGCAGGAGAAGGTAAGCAGAGATGCAAAAACAGCCCACTTTTGACATATAGGAGACGTAAGAAGCAGCTCCAAGTCTGAAAGCAACTCAAGAAAGAAAAGATGCGGGTGATGCTGGAAGTTGGTTGGACGGAGGGAAATCGTGAACGAATGCGAATCCAGGTGTCTGAGCTCTCAGCGCAGCCTCTATTTATAGTCGGGCGTCCTGCTGTTGGAGCTGTCGGCGTGCTCTGCAGCCCGTCTCGCCTGCCGCCCGCTCGCCTCCCTCTCATTAGAACTCCACAACACAACACAACACACGCAGGCCGCGTCAGTGTGCGCTCTGCATAATTCACAGGTCAGAGACTCATTCAGCGCCATGTGTTAGCCTCTCTCACACACACAGGCACAAGTCACACGTTCAGTATAAAGTTTGAAAACAGTACAACACATGGACATAAGAAGGATGAGACCTCGGATTCATGCAAACTTACATGCTGAAATGAAAAGCTAAACATTACAGCTATGAATGAAGCGATTTACTCGTTCGCAGGCGTTTAGAAAGTTAACTTTTTGCTGACAACAAGTTCCACTGCCCTTATCAGCAGGCGACGCTGACGATCAGTGTCTTCCTCTGGACGCGACTCGTTCCTGCTCCCCGAGATGCTAATGAGGCTCTCCCAGCAGGCCCGCTGACAGCCTCCTGTTGTGTGGCCTCGTCTCTTTTAGCACTGCACAGCAAAAACAAAGAGGTGGGTGGGTGACGTCCGTTCGACCCAGTGCCCCCGCTCCACCCGTACCAACTGTGCGTCCAAAAAGTGCAGACGTAAGTACTTTTCTGCTATGCAAATGCACAGGGACATTAAAATGCACCCAGGAACAAGGTTGTGATATGAATATGAAGTCACAGAACCCACATAATCTGATTTTGTGTGTGTGTGTTTATGCACTTTGTGTACCCACACACACACTTACGCACAGGGGCACAAACTCAACCACCCCGCTGCTCTCAGGCGCAGGGTGCAGGTGAGAAACGCCTGCCAAATTTCCCTAGCTGGAGCACTCGTTTGCATATGCAGATGTTAATTACCACTGGAGCTTGTATGGGCCAATCAGCAGGCTGCTGGAACAGCTTGTGCATCCCACTCCTCCCCCCCACAGGTCGCCGTTTCTACAGTTACTCCCTTGGCTGATAATAAAGATAATCACCTCCGATTTCCTTCATGGCTCATTTTCTCCTGCTCGCTTCTGAAAGGCCAGAGCGCCGCTGTCTGATTCTCCACGCTGAGCTCTTATCAGCGCGCCAGGGCCGAGGAGCGGGGCGGGGGGCCAAGTCGACACACCACCTGCCACACGTTCACCAGAGGGGACAGATTCGTTCAGTCAGGGTCTCAGATACTGAGGGGTAATGAGTGCCAGATTATCCATCCGGTATGGTGTAATCGTGGTTGGAATGAAGGCCTGGATGAGAGGAAGGTCAGATGAGATGAGATCAGGTGACGGTTGTTATCACACAGACTGACAGCGGTGAGCCCGGCCAGGTCTGCTAGTACAAAAGCAGGTTTTCAAAAACCTTGAAATTAAGAACTAGTCCAATAAATCGATAGATAACATCCATCAGATGTGTTTAGAATAGTTTACTCAAAGCTTTTATGGAATGGTAAAATGTTCAGGAGGTGAAAAAAAAGATGTTTAAAGCCAAATCCACAATCTATCTATTTATCTGTCATGTAGTGTCTTATGTACACTAAAGCAAGTATCTTAAATTATTAGAAATTAGTGTCAATCAAAAATATAGTGATAAGTTTCTTTGAACTTTTCTGTTGTTGGGTTCGATTAGACGTGGTGATGCACAGGTATTTATCATGTTATTGATTCTGCAGTGGTTAGCGCTGTTGCCTCACAGCTAGCAGAATCCTGGTTCAAACCCCGGTCCGGATGAAGTGGACCTCTGAGTTTGCTCTCCTTTCGCATGCGTGGGTTCCCTCCGGGTACTCCGGCTTCCTCCCACAGTCCAAAGACATTCTCGTCAGGTTCATTGGTGATTCTAAATTTCCCGTAGGTGTGAATGTGAGCGTGAACGGTGATCTGTCTCTATGTGTCAGCCTTGTGATTGAATGGCACCCAGTGACAGCTGGGATTGGATCCAGCCCCCGCAACCCTGAACAGGATAAGCGGTATAGAAAATGAATGGATGGGATAATTCTGCAAACCAAAATTCACAATAGCTGTTCGTCTGTTTACGCCTAGTGATAGCCTCATTGGCAGGCTAAGAATTGAAGGTCGTGGCTGATTCTTGACTAAAAGGGTTGAGTTGTTGAGTCTCGACTGTGGTTGTCCACATAGTGCTGGCTGTTGATGATGTATTTCTGTCAGCGAGTGTTGCACGACCACTGGGAGTTAAGCTCCATAAAAATATAGCACTGGCTATGATGCAGAGCCACCAATTTGGATGAGTTTGACATGTCCACAAGGATTTGGTGGAGTCGTAGAAAGTCGGACCAATGTGCACCTTTTCCTAACAAATTGCAACTTTCTGAGAGTGTGTTCCCTTGACAACTAGCCTATACCGTGTGGAACATCAGTACGCACAACCTTCAGCCATGTAAAATAAAGCAAAAACGGAAATAAGAAAAGTAGTCAACAAAAGTCTGTCCTGTCAGCTAAAGTCTGGGCAGTGTGGAGCTGGCAGTTGGTTTTCGGAACATTCTAAAGACTGCAACCAACACCTGCCAACTTCAGAATGTTGAGCTGAGTTGGGCGTTGTGTGTGCAGTATGCACTCACCCTTACTCTGCACAACGGCCCTGTCTACCTGTGCATGCAGCGCACAGCATCCCAACAGCTGTTCGGGTCAGCGGTTTATAGAAGAGACAGAAGAAAATACGTGGGAATGACGAAATGACGTTCACGATGGAGACTAGGTAAAGCAGTGACAAAGCGGTTTACTGTGTACACTTAAACCTCAATGTTTGTTTATATGTAGGACTTTTTTAAGTGGCTAAAGTACGTGGTATTCCTGACCCTGTCTGCAGCAGTGCTTAGCTTAGCTTCCGTGTAGGAACTCTTGCCTGCTGACTGTTATCTACTGTGCATAGAACACTTACTATTGATAAGTACCTCATACAGCCCCACTTCAAAAAACCCGAACTATCCCTTTAAGCAGTTTTACTATTTCAAGCCAAATTTCCAGCGGCTCTACCACTGATTCACTACAAAGCAACATGTTTTAAATTTTTACACTTCTGTGGCCTGTTGCACACTGTACATCCAGTTGATACCTCTTAGAGCAAGCCATCTGTTACAGGCCCGCACAATAGATCCAATTCTCATTCTCTCTCTCTCTCTCTCTATCTCTGCCAACCCTCTTTCTTTCTCTCTCCGTCCTCCTGCTCCCCTGAATCCATTGTCCAGAGAGAAACGTGCCTGGGATAGCAAAGGCTCGCTTTCGGCACACTTCTTTGAGAATTATTTAAGGCTTAGGAGTTTCTGTGAAATGAATATTTGATGTGGAGGACCTGAGCGTCTCCAGACGAGCCCAGAGCAACACTTCAGAGAACGTCTGGGGTTGAGGTGTGTAGCTCCCTGCCTCAGAACACACACACACACACACACCTCATCCACTCATCGGCATACCCAAGAAGAAACACTCCTGATGTTTTACGGTGGGTTATTGAATGAAAAAGGTCTGCATGGTAAAATCTGCAGGCTGAATGATCCGATCTTGGATGCATGTAGTCTAAAGCTGTTCTTTTATTTGCCGTCTTCCTCTACATGTTGTCTTAGTTTCCTTCGAGGTCTCTAAAAATATTATGATACTTATTTTCTTCTTGGCATGCATTGCTCATGCTCTTAAATATCCTCTGGCTCTCATCTCCACCTCAATTTATGACACGCTGACAGCTTTAATGGCACAGCGTTAGTCAATTCCATGTGTTTTCTGTGGGAATTGAGGGAAATGTAACATAATCGCTTTAGTTACTCCTGTCGCCACAAGAGTGCAGGGTTGAGTCGTTCATGAATCCCTTTCACCTTTGAGACGAGAGCTGGTCCTAGAAGCCTGGTCCTGCAGTGCCATCTCATGGTTGCTTTTGTGGAGTAGCTGTGTGGTCAAATTTTCTTGTCAAATGGAGTCAGAAGAAGTCAAATACAACCATTAAAAAAAAGTAGGAAATAGTCACTTTTAATTTCATCTGAACGCCTTCATTAACAGCTCAGTGTGAGTCATTTAAAGTCTAGCCCTTCATATTGCAGGAGAACGGAAATGAAACATCTGTTTCAACATGTATTTGAACTCTGTGGATCGTAATGGGGCCCCATGAGATCATATTATCAGTCAATACTGGCGAAAAAGTTACAACTGCCTCGAATTTCCCGAGTTTTACACAAACCGACCTCCGTTACGGCCGACAGTTTGACTCATGAGAGATGAATCGAACAGATACATGTAATGAGAGCCATCTGTGGGCAGCCAGCACTCTAATGAATTAATTCCACAGACCTTATCTGGCCATGTGCTGCCAGAACACACACAGTTTATTATGTACTTACTGGATGCCAACGCTTTATTACACTGCAAACAGCAGCCTTTCATTTTCGGTGGTCCTGTTTTGTTGTGATGGATAAAAGAAGAGTCCTTAAATTTGACTACTTCAAAAACAATTTGACATTTGAAAAAAAGTATATCTTAGAAATCTTGTTTTTCTTCTTCCCCTGCTGCAAATTAAAATCAGAAAAGTCATAAAACCTTGACATTAAAGGGTCGTAAGTTATTGCTCAAATTAATCGCAGAAATTGGAATTACAAATGAAAAATATGCTGCGGTGAAATACGAGTCGTGAGATGCCTTTTGAAGCGCTTAATGCTTTGGTCTCATTGGTGCTTTCGTTTGCATCAATATGCATGGACGGATAACAGATAGACTCTAGGAAAATCTGGATCAGGGATTTAAAGCTCCTGGGGTTATGAATGAAAATCTCCAAGACCCAAAGCACTCCCAACCTTCGCAACCCTCTCAACCTTGAGCATAAATCACTTCAAGATGTCTGCCGAGCCAGCCAATCAGAGCCAATTAAGGCTAGTTACAGACTTGTAGAGTTTGCCCTTTTCAAAATAAAACACAAGGGAGAGGACACGAGGAAGCAGGGGACACAGAGGAGACTTGAAAGGAGGTTCGTTGGGAGAGAGATGTTTTGTGTTAACATGCTCTCCTCTGGGCTGGGGTTTTCCAAAAAGAGTTGTAATTGCTGCGATGTGTCTGATCATATATGTCCGAGACTAAGTCTACATGTCTGCTCATGCATCTGTGTGTTTTGTGCGTTGGGCTGGGTCAGCTGGGGCCTTTTGGGACTGATTTTATGAACAATAGGAGTAGGCTTCCTCCAGAGGGGAGTGCTAAAGAAGAACATCTGTATGGCATCAAGGCGATGGAGAAAACGAAGGAGAGTTTAAAGGTGGGAGGAGAAGGAAAGGGAGGATTTCTGGCACTGGGAACAACGCAGACCTCTCAATCAATAAAGCAAGCAGGTCATGCATATTAAGACTAAGCGAAAGGGAATGTTTCTCCAACTCTGTACGAGATTATCGAGACTGTGCGTCAATATTCAGCTTATTCCTCCTGCAGGACAAATTCAGGAGAATTTTATGGGAAAATTGTGTTTACACGAGAAATTCTTTGGCTTTCCAAGAACATGATGTAATAACAAAAGAGGTTGAGGCCTCTGTTGTTTCAACTGTTTGCTTCTGTCTCCCCTGGCGGTCTGTTTTCCTCAACAGGACTTGTCAGTGGTGTCAAGATAATGTAACGGTGACATCATGTCCTGAAAGCCTGAAAGACTTTGTGGCTTCAGGTTTTTCTTTTTTCAGACTTAGGCTGAAGTGAGGAAGGATCTAGTTCTTCTCCTATTTTGTCTGAAATGAATTTCTCTAACTGATCCCAGGACCAGGATTTACACCCCCTATTTTGTCATCGTTCATTTGAGCTGCACAAGATGTGAGAGTGACCTCAAATAAGCCCTTCTTACGTTGCGAGTCACCATTGCGCAGTTGTGAAGCTCTGCTGTTACGCCGCCTTTTCCATTTTCCATTGAACAAAGCAACATTGACGTAAAGCTGCCCTAGTGTGTTTTTACACAGCATTCCAGGAGCAAAAGAGGCGCGAGGTGTCGAGCTTTACATACACATCACTGCTCCGCCCTCCTGGCTCCGACGTTCACATTGATGCCGATTCACCTCCGATGCCCGTTCAGAGGTGGAACAACTTCACCCCACTTCATTCCACGTCCGAGTGTTTTACATTAAAGGCGTAAAGCTGGAGATATATTGTTTGGCCTAGCGTTCGCGTACACGACCGGCAGCATCATGAACGTAATTGTTCACATACTTGTCTATGCACTACGCGTGTTACTGGAGGATACCTCTAGAGGGCAGACCAGAGAGATCAGGCCGTATACAACAACCGTATGTGCGGGATGTCCAGCTATTTTGACAGGCATGTTTGTCGCTGTGTAGCGGTAATAACACATTGTACAGATGTGGATAATCGTCGACTTGATCTATCAGCTCTTTTTCAAAACTTTCTGACATTGCTGTTCCTGCTGCGGTGTTGACCCTGTCACATCCCCTCTGCTGCTACGCTGCCCCTACCGGTCATGTCTGCATACTGCATCTCGCGTACGCGTTAATTTTTGAGGATGTGCACAGCCGACGCTCCAAACAGACGCAGGGAACGCACGGCAGCCATCATGCGTACGCGTAGTTAAAAGCAAATATATCTCCGCCTTAAGAAGAAGAAATACTTTATTAATCCCAGAGGGGGAATTCAATTTTTCAACTCATGTTTTTAGAAACATTATCCACAGTCATAGGCCCGAAATACAGACATGCGCAAACAGGACCCTATGGACATGCACGAACAGAGAGATGTTAGAGTGAGGGGGCTGCACACAGGAACATGTGCCCCGAGCAGTTGGGGGATTCGGTGCCCGTTAAAAAGTACCGGCACATTTTTAAAACTGTAAATAGTGCAAAAGCTGTTTTTCCCTAAAAAATAATTCATAGATTCCTGCACAATATTCCCTACCAGTCATCGCTTATAACCCTCTAGAAATGTGTGGTGTTGTCTGTAACTGTCTACAGGTCAGGACTAGGAGAAGAGTAAGCCACCAGGTGACATCGCTGCCTCTCTTCTCCATACTATA
Organism: Semicossyphus pulcher; assembly: GCF_022749685.1. Taxonomy (NCBI): domain Eukaryota; kingdom Metazoa; phylum Chordata; class Actinopteri; order Labriformes; family Labridae; genus Semicossyphus; species Semicossyphus pulcher. The sequence goes on from NW_027211637.1 coordinate 26,878,467, forward strand.
TCTACAACAGAGACTAAAGGGAGCCTTGTGTGTCTTAAGGTTCGTGACAAATCAACAGTTTTTGCCAACCTGAATGGGAACAGTTGGCTTTTGCAGGAAGATCAGGCTGTGGTGTTACACGTAATTGTTGCCCTCATTTAGTCTTCCTGTGTTGCTCTTTCCACCCAGCTCTCTTGGTGACGAACTGGTGTTGCCCCGTCATGTCATACAGTGCGGAAACCCTTAACCCAGGTCTGTCCAGTTTCACACGGTTTTATGTAACAGACACGGGAGGATGAACAAGATAGCATGAGAAACGAGGTCAAGGGTGAATATAAATACACTTCCATGTTCGTCTTTTTTTGGTTTGGGGTCATCTCTGGGTCTGTCTGCTCACTTCTGGACACAGAGCAGGGTGGACGGACGTCTGACTGTTAGGACACATCGTGCACGGGGAGAATAGCAGGAAACAGACGAGGAATTTAGATTCGGGAGTGGCGATAGATGGGCAGGTCGACAGGATGATGAGGGAGGAGACGAGCCCATCAAGCTGAATGGAAAAGCATCGGCAGTGTCATCGCACAAAGAGGGAGGATTTTTCACCGTTTCCTCCGCTCCATTGGTCAAACCATAACTGATGTCTCTCCAAACAGGGTGACCCGGCTTTAACTCTGCTAATCCAAACTCCAAACACATGAATGAAAAGGAAAGCAGGAAGGCCTCTCGACTTCCAAGAATGTTTGTTGATTCCAACAAACTGATTTGATTGCGGTGGCACTGATTCCATTTAATACAAAGCTGACTTCACAATAACCTCATCAGCTTCTTCCGGATTCTAGTAGGAGACACTGGAGAATTCACCGTGTTCACACAGACATTTTTCCTCTGATGTCACAGTCAGGGTGGGAAACTCAAAAGCTAATAGTCTAATGTAATGCCATGGGTTGTGTCTGAAATCACTCACTCATTAACCACTCCCGACTCACTACATAGAGAGTTTAATGTAAAGAACTGTACAGTGACCTCACCCACAAAAGGAGAAGCCCTTTCGGCATTACTCGCCTCATTTTCTCTGCGTTGTTAATTACATCATTGCTTGCAAATGCATGGTGGTATTTAGTGCTTGGTTAGTGCACCAGTGGGATACTTCTCACTAGACATTCGGGCTGAACAATTTGAGCTGAACAATTAATCAGAATTTTAGGGAAATCGCCGTGTGGCCTGCTGCAATCCTCAAATTGTAGGATACATCGCAATATTTGTTAAAGGTGAAGTGTTTGAACGTTTTCATTTAAATATTGTGCTGCAGAGATGTTCTGGCGTACATGCCATACACCAGGAGTCTCCGACCTTTTTTCTTCTGAGAGCGACTTTGAAAAAATGAGAGTGGCCCAGAGCTGCTTGCATCACATCGCTGTAATTGCCGGTGGCGCCTCATGTTGATTCTTTTGTCGACTGAAACGTTGGTACCACAGATGAGGCACAGAATAAAAACATGCTTTCCCACTCCCCGTAAAAATAGTATGTTTTCTGCTTTTTCTTGGCGTGACCACCTTCATCGTCCATCATAAATCTGGCAAAACAAGCCCAACGCCTCACTTTGGCTCAACTAGCATACAGCATAACTGACCCCACCTGTTGATGGAGGTTGCTGCAGCATTGCTGAAAGTTTTTAGGTTCAGTCATTGACAAACTTGCCAGGAGCATCACCTTTTTTTTTATTGACAGCTGATCAGCCTATCCTATTATTTTGAATAGGAGGGGGTGGGACATTGATGTGGGAAGAGGCTTTCAAGGTGCATTTATTGTCGTCAGATGTTTTATACAGAGTCTGTGAACTTCTTGGCGAGCTACTAAAGTCCAGGCCGTGAGCTACCTGTTGGAGAGCCGTGTCATTCACAAACATAAGTATCAAATATCTGTGTTTGATACAGATCAGTTGGGATCAATGGCTGGTTATGCAAACAAGTAAGTTTGCTAATCTAGATGAAAGAATAGGCAAAAACTCCGAGCTAACACTGCTAACATTAGCTAGGAATTTTCGCCTTTTCCATGATCTCGTGTTACACTATCAAATAAAAATGTAGCTAGGAAGTGGTTTATTATAAATAACTGTTAGCTATTGTCAAACTGTAGCTTATGGGTTAGAAAATATATCGTTCTGCCTTGAAATATGGCCCGATATTCTTCTACATTTTCACTTTCCGTTTAGGGATCAATCAGAAAGCGGTAAATCCTCTAACACAGCAAGAGCACGTTATCTTTTTTTGTTAGCAGCATTTGAGCCTCCCACCCTGAATTTGGGGTCAGAGGAATATGGCCGCAGAGGAATGTGGTTCTATTTACTAACAAAGCGGTTCACAAAATGACTCAATACCATTATTTCCAGCTTTCACTGCCTTCCAAAACCAATCTGTTGGAATTCAGCATGTGATATTGTAACATACCACAGCACTGAAGGCAGATGACACCCTGAGCACAGATAAGGGAAAATAAGGCCACCACCAGAACTATTATTGGGAGCAGCCTCTGGATACCTTGCAGTGTTTTCAAATTCATGCATTATAACAAAATGTGAGCTCAAAATGTAACCGATAATACCCCCATATTTCTGCCCGTTAGCCTGTACGGTCTCATGTCAGTCATGCTCCTATGATAGCTCCATCCAGCTGGCTCTAGGGCTCACAAAACTCCAAACACTGCTCCCAACAGGTCCCTGAGGGTCAGTTTCTCTGCTACCATGTGCCGTTCCTCGTGATGTTCTGGCAGTGCCATCCATCTCGCAGCACAGAGATTCTTTGTGCATTTCAAACCAAAATAAGTCTAACGTTGAGATAGGGAGGGTGAGGAGAGGGAGAAGGAGATATAAGTTAAATCTGCAGAAATACTCCCCTGCCAGGCTCAGCTAAACAGGACCCCTCAGCTGTAAACAGAAACATGCTTCACATTCAAATAAGTGTCGACTGTGTGAAGATAATCTGCCACAAACAGATTTCATGCCAGGGGAGGAGTTGGAGGGTGGATGTGAAAACATGGTGAATATATCAACATTTTCATATATCACGATGTTACCTTTAATTACCTTCATCCTACAGGCATAAACAAGACTGCAAACTAAGAATCAATTGTAAGAAACAACCATCAAAACATTTTTTCTTATAGAAACATAATGTGGTATTCATCCATTATCTATACCGCTCATCCTGTTCAGGGTTGGGTTTTTTTTAGACTCACCAATGAACCTAACGAGCATGTCTTTGGACTGTGGGAGGAAGTACCCGGAGGGAACCCACAGAGGCAGGAGGAGAACATGCAAACTCCACACAGAAAGTCCCACTTCGCCCCAACCGGGATTCAAACCTGGAACGAACCACTGCACCACCGTGCAGCCCATAATGAGGTATGTAATAAAAAAAAAACCATTATTGTAATTTTTCCAATAATGCATATTGTGTGATACTTTAAATTAGGAGCCATTAAAAACACAAACACTACAACGTCTATTAACAGTGTGTTCAGGCAGAGTAAGGTGCTTTTATTTGGATCCCCCAGGACCCCAACATATTATTTAAAAGTCACTTAAAACAGAAGCAGGAAGCAATAACATGAAGTCATAATGAACACATTTATTGACTAAGTCATGAAAAACAACTGGAATGACAGAGTAAAGCCCTGGGGTCTGCAGATCCCCAGTTTAAGGATGAGATGAGGATTTTTTTGTATGAGAAAAAAAAATGTCTGGCATATTTTCAAATAACATTTTATTATTTGTTATTTACTGTTTCATTCTGAGATTGCAATGCAAGTAAAAAAAAACACAGCTGTTCATTAAATTGTCATTAAATTAAATTAATTGTTATGATGTAACATAACACAGTTGTTAGACTCTTAATTAGTTCTTGCACATCTGTCCATCTGTCAGTTTAGCAGTTTGTTGCTGTTGTTATTGTGGTGGTTAACGTTTATCCTCTTTAAATACTGTAATTAATCTCAGCATACTGAAAAGGCTGAAAAAGAATATTTGAGTCCCTGAAAGGAATGACCTGACTTCAAAACAACTTAAATATATGATCAAACATTAACGACCAGCTCCAGTCGTGTTTTAAGACGTATAAAATGCTCTGCTTGAAATAATAAAGTTTTTTCTGCAAAATACGTTTAATTACTTTGTAACAATCCTTCCAAGGCATCTCCTTTTTCTGCCTCATTACACATTCCTGAATCTGCATAGGCCCCGCCCACTTTGCACATTTCCAACCGCCCCCTCCGTCGCAAATACAAAACACGTCTCTGCCATCGTGTGGTGGCAACTTGTTGAAACTAAGCGAGCTTGAAATGTAGTAATTAGTAGTAGTAACGTTAACGCAAAAATTGCGATGGCGGTTACAGCTGGCTCGTGCATCGCGGAAGTGGTTGCCATAGGTTACACGTAATGATATGCGTAGCGTCACCCCGTCCATTAAAGGGATTGGCTACTTAGGTTTGTGACGTCTCAAACCTTCCAATCTGAAAACGTGTTGTTCAGCCTGTCCTTGGTACACTGCAGTTTAAAAGCAGACCTGATATGTCTTGTAGCACATGAAAAACACCACATGGAGATGTTTACAAGGTTAAACACTGGATTTTCACTGGAGGGAGTTTTTAAGTATTAATTAGAATTGAGAAATCTTTTTTGATATAAAGATTCAAAACATTTTCAAGGACCCCTTAACATTCTTTAACAGGGTGACCAGCTGGAGCACCAGTTCCCAGACACCAGCCTGCCCTTGGCTCGATTCAGCCTCACATGGTCGTATTGTTTGACAAGAAAGTCTCCAGGCAATCCTCAAAACCCCGGCGGTGGGGCTGCAGTGCTTCCAGATGTGGCCTGGCTGCCCGGATCTCTGGAACAGCCCATCTCTGCGTGAACGCGAACAGTGAACACCCAGCGGCGCACACACTCCTACAACACAACACACATCAGCGTGAAAAGTTTGTCACTTTCTGCTGATGTGGTGCGATTACAAAACAGCATGTGTGTCGTGTGTATGATGTCAGTGCATGTGTGTGCTTTTGCGGTTCAATGAATGACTCATTATACTGTTAGTAATCTGTCCAGGGACACACAAAAACCGGGGCCAACTGTTGTGTGTGTGACGCCATGTGCTTTCACAGGCCTCTCTGCTATGTACACAACATGAACAAGGCAGGAGGAGTGCTTCCTGTTTATCAGGTGCATCTTTCTTAAAACGTTAGAATTAAGACGCACCAAGATGCTTTACAAATCCAATGGAAACAACTTGTGTGTGTACCTTGTGTACTAGAGCATCACCACAGACTTTGCTGAAGTGCGACCACAGCGCAGAAACCGCTACAAACCCAAACTCCTGTGAACGAGTTCCCAACGTTTTCAACAGGAAACAAACTTGCCGTAAAGATAAAGCTCAACAGGATGTCAGCATTTCACCCGCTAACGTCTCTTTATTTCATTCTGGTGCTTTGCTGCACATGTGTGCACACACACACACACACAGGGACAAGGGTGGAGGCAGGGATGGTTGCATTGGGGGAAACGGGTTAACAGGCAGTTAGAAAAAAGGGGTGTGGAAACAGCAGAGAGAGAGAGAGAGGCCAAAGGAGTGGGGCCATATAAAGAGCAACAGAACACAAGCCAGGCTTTATCCAGCTCGTCTGTCCCGCTCACTTAGACCTCACAGGAAACTCCCGACTCCCCCGGCCTTCACACACACTTTTTTTACTCTCACACGCAGTCCCGCCGGCTTGCTGAGTCTGACCAGAGAGGATGGCTGCGCACATGTGGAGAATGAATGGGCTCTGGAGAAGGATGGCTGGAGTCCTGCTGCTCTGTGCTCTGTTGCTCAGCAGTGAGTACGCTCTCTTCTGATTGTTGTATATTCTTTTGCATATTTTATTCTCTCGCTCTTTTCTTAGAACGTAGACTTTATATTGTAAGTGTTGAATTGAACTATCCTCACTGTTCTTTTGTGTTTGTCTCTAGAGTCTCTAACATTATACAAGGCTAAATGCTTACATCAGTATGTTTACATCAACAGTTGCTTTATACAAACTAGAAGGGGGGGTTTGCTTTGATGTGTTCCACCATGAGGCTTCACACAGAGGCATGGTTAGCGGCATGCTGGCTGCAGACACAAAGAGTCTGCTCAGGAGTGGAAAGTTGCAGTTGAGAATAATTATGCTTTACATCCTGCAGTGCATCTGGGCGGGGCTAATGTGTGTTTAAATGTGTGTGGAAGGATTCAAACCACACACACAGCGTTAAAACACATATTTTTATATTAAAAAAACATAACTTTAGTCCTTTTTTATTGCACGCTGCTGTATTTCCTGTAGATTTCCAAACAGTAAGCGTGTGTGCGTGTGTGAACCATGTTTTACTATTGTGCGGGCAAAAAACCCCACTGAATTGTGGGGTCCCGCCTTCCTTCTTGGGACTAGATGCATGTCCCCTTAATGTAAATCATGTTTAAGGTAAAGTGGTCATTATAGTTAAGGTAAGAGCAAGTCTCCAGGATATAAATTTTAGTCATTGTATGGTCCCCTGAAGTGATGTGTGTGTGTGTGTTTCAAGTATTCCGCATGTTGGGGGGACACACGAACATTGTGGGGACCTGCCTTCCTTTTGGTTACTGTAGTAGTGTTTATGGTTAAGGTGAGAATAAGTCTCTAGGAAATGTATATCAATCTGTTGTCCTCTGAAGTGATGTAAACACAACTGTGTGTGCGTGTGTTTCAAATATTCCACATGTTGTGGGGACACGCGAACATTGTGGGGACCCGCCTTCCTTTTGGTTACTGTAGTAGTGTTTATGGTTAAGGTGAGAATAAGTCTCTAGGAAACAAATGTATGTCAATCTATTGTCCTCTGAAGTGAGGTAAACACGACTGTGTGCTGAATCTGTTGGACACAAACAATGTGGGGACCCACTTTCCTTTCAAATAGTTTGAGGTTTGGTGAAGGTAGTCGTGGTTATGGTTAAGGTAAGTGTCTAGGAAATTAATTTCAGTCATAGTATGGTCCCCTGAAGTGATGTAAACACAACTGTGTGTGCGTGTTTTTCATATTCTGCATGTTGAGGGGGAAAAAAATCTGTTTACACACGAGCATTGTTGGGACCCGCCTTCCTTTTGGGTACAAATAGTTTAAGGTTTGGTTAAGATAGTAGTGGTTATGGTTAAGTCTCTAGGAAACAAATGCATGTCAATGTATGGTCCCCTAAAGGGATGTTAACGGGACTGCGTGTGTGTGTGTATGTGCACTCTCTGGGCACTCCAAATCAGTCTGAGGCCTGATACTAATTGCAGGGTGATGTATGGCTTGGACGGTGTTGCAGCCTCGCTGCTTGTAAAGCAGGACTGCTTCTACTTCAGTCCTGTGTGACGAGTCCTGCAGGACCATTAGGCTCCGCCATCTATGGGCACAGGGGCGGTAAATGTTTGCAGTGTCCTTGGGAAGACGAGGAGGAGTATTCCAGACTGATGAAAATAACTAAGGGCTTATTTAAAAAGGGAAAAAGATCATGAGGTGGCGGAACATGTTGGTAGTTTGCACAATAAAAAGGAACACCACATACCGTCTGCATCAGCAGCTTAACAGATGGTAATTAGATTTACATGGAAATCTAATTACTCGGGGTGTTCCCCGCCAAGAAATAAAAGCCACCATACAAGGACAACATCTTAAGTCACAGCTAATTATGAACCATGTATTTTTTTGTTTATTACTGCTAATGGATTACAGCTATTCTACTATCTCATTATCTCTATAATTAGGGTTTTGTTCGCCGTCATAGTTGTGCCATATTTGCATATTGCAGCAGCAGTTTAATGATCTGCTTATCTTACACTGGAACGAATTTCTTGCCTCCGTTTTAGGTTTTAGCAGATAGCTTCTGATTTCTACTTTAAGCATATCACATGGGTGTTGCCTCAACTCTTCTGACCCGTCCTCATTCTTCACCACATCCAACAGAAGTCCTCCGTTCACACCCGCCTGCCACATGCTTGACACTTGTGTCCAACTGGCATTGCGGTGTGAATTTTCAGAGGCACGATCACACGTGGCTTCAAAAAGCAAAAATGGAAAACCGTCTCACTTAAATATATGCGACGTTTTATTGCGTCCACATCCTGTTCTGCGTCGACCGTCTGCGGCTATTTCTGTGGTTGATTCTGACACACTTTGCGTCACGAGCCAAGTCACAAGACACAATCTTTGTCCTTAATGACTCTTTTCACAATATAGGACTATGTTGCTGCAGCGGTCTACGGGTCAAAGGTGTGGCACCTGATGACCTCAGCATTCAGTCAAAGAGGCAGACTTTTTTAATGTTTCATGCTCCATTGTGGACGTCTGGAACCACATAAAGAAGACTCTGTCAAGTTACTCTATCCTGATTAATGCGGAGGCGTTTTACTGCTGCAGCCTTGTTGTGTCTCGCTCTCAGTGTGGAATCTTTGTGTATCAGGAGGCTTAATCAATGCAGCATCACATTCGGTGGCGGTGATGTAATGAGGGTGAATCGGCGAGGCGGCTGATCCGCGGTTTGTTCTAAAAACATGCTTTGTGGTGTTTGTGCAAAACAGAAGAGCTTCACCATGAACTCTTTTTCCTTTATCTAACACACTAAGACTGATGAGACCAGAAAACTCTTTTGCAAAGGCCTTTGACTTACAACTCAACCAGCATCGTATTTATGGAGTCCGAATGTTGCTTAGAGAAAGCAAATAAATAACCCAAGCAAGATAATGTGATATCACAGGTGGGGCAGAAGAAGTATTGTACAGGTGATGGGGTTGGGTGTCGTTTAAATGTATTTATTCCTGGTTATGCCAAAAGATTCAGGGTCTTGTTAATTCCTTTTTTAGATTTGAAAATGGTAAAATAAATGTCAAATATTTAAAGCTAAAAATAACTTAAAGCTAAGTTTAAGCTAACTATACACCCAAGAAGGAAATCTACACGGCTCCTCTTGGAGCCCTGTCAGACGTACTCATGTCTTCAATAAGAATAAGTAGTACGTAACCAAGAGACAATGTTGGTACCAAACACATAATATCATATAATGTCGTAAATTTTGGTTGCTACCTTTTTCGGTCTCTTTGGCGGCACCTATGGCGATAAACTGTAATTGCGGGAGCACACTTACCAGATATCCAGACAGTGCTGCATGTGTGACGTCCACGGTTGGCTCCGGTTGTAACTCTTGATTTTCCTCACTGACGGTCGCTTTCCTTTTCAGACTGTTTGCTTCATCTGAGCGTCCAATTTGTTTGTTTTTCTTTGGATTTTCACTTATTTCTGAAGTTGTATCTGTAGTCATCCATCTTTGTTTGTTCAGCCATAGTAGATTACTGTTTACTGCAACACTTGCAGAGACCGGAAAAGCAGCCTCTTAGCTCCGCCTACCCTCTCTGGCAGACCAACCACTGCTGGCTGATGGAAAACGCGTCACTAACTGGGCGCCACTTGTGATTTGTCTGCGAAAGTCACCACAGACACCCAGTCTGTAAAACTGCAAACGCAAAGGCTTTCATCAGTGGGCCATAGGCTCAATCACCGTTGTGTTGCCTCATAACAGACATTTTAATGAAATCTTTGAGATTATCACTGTAACTGTGCTGTAGGCTGCAGCTAAAATCACTGAAAGGAGCAACTTTAATGACCTTTGTAGCTCAGTTTAGATTTTAGAAGCACTGATAAACATGATGAGTGGATGGAAGAAGGAGGACAGGATGAGAGCCTTTCCTGCACTTCATTAGTCAATGTGTTCATCAGAGCAAACATCCTCGTCATATATAAGCAGCCCGATCAAGCCAACTCCTCTGCACACAGATTTACTTTATGCCCCAACTTCCAATGGCTGTCATTCAGAAGTTATGCAGGCGTGCAAATATGTAGCGCTGAAATGGGCATGGACTGCGATGTAGGATGATGTCATTCAGCGCCTCTTGGAGCATGTTATAAACTCTCTCTCTCGCGCTCAAGATTTGAGAGGGGAAAACCCAAGCTTTAAATGTGCTCCAGAGAGCGAGAGAAAAAACATCTTGTCTTTTTCAATCCAGCTTTTCATCTCTGCTGAATGTTTCTTTTGCAAAGTCAGGGCCTCGGGCGGAGCTGAACGAGCTGTGACAATTGCTGTTAGAATCCGACCACATTAAACCAAGACATTCGCTCGTGGTTGGGAGATTCCAAATGTAGTGTGCATGTGTCGCTTTTGCACGACTGCAGAGGAATCAATTCTCTGGACGTGTCTTTTGTTTTAACAGACACAAAAGTGGTCCTTAATGATGCCATGCAAGTCTGCAGTGTCGCACAAACTGAAGTGATTGAAATCAAAAAGAAAAGAGACACAGAAAGTGAGAAATACCCAAGATTTGAACTTTGCAAAGGACAGTTAAGGCTTCCCAAACAGCAGAAAAATGCGTCATATCTCCCTGCGCACAGATGGACCAAACTTTATTGCTCAGACAGCAGCTTTGTTCTGCCAACGTAAACATGGGCAGAATGTTGCCACTCTCTTTCTCATGGCCCCTCGGCTGTTGACCAGCATTCTTTCTGTCCCAAGATGTGATGGTGAAGTTTGATTCACGTCATCTGCAGGAGGGCGTGGGTCTCTTTACGTAAGCCTTTGGCAGATAGCGGTCTTATGTCAGTCCGGGGTGTGTGTGTGTGTGTCCACTCGGGCCCAGAGTTATGGCTGAGGAGCCACGTGAGCTCGCTAAGTAATTAAACCTGGAGCCTGTGTTCTGTCAAAGTGCCAGTTTGCTTCAGCGATTTCTGCATGTGAGCGAGCCAGGTCAGGCTGCAGCTGAAATCATTAAAGCATTCGAACAAACAGCGGCTAACTCCTCCGCTAAACCCCCGTCAGAATCATCAAAACACCGGGAGGACTTTTTAAGATGTTTTTCCCTCTGAATTATCTCCATTTGAAGCCAAAAGAAAACACATTAATGGTAAGAAAACAAAGCCACTGTCGCCGCTCACTAAATGATCATCCAGGAAAAGGGGTTGACTCGGAGAAATGGATCGTCTAGCAACAATATTTACCTTGTGCAACAGTCTTAATGAGAAGCAGACGCTGTGTTAGCATTCAAATCTTCCTTTTCCAATTACTGCTGTTCTGGTGAGCTTATTGTTCCTTGTTCCCCTGGCACCCTGCTGCACTTTTACAGCTGTTGCTTTTTACCAGCGTAGAGAAACAAAAAAGGAAAAACACAAAGACCTCTCCTCTAGTTTCTCCTTCTTCTTTCAGCCCAAAAAATTTGGCGGGACAAGCAGCAGTGAGGCGGAGAAACTCCAGATATGGCTGCTCGGATTGAAATCACCCCCGTGCTCCGCTAATGAGAAGCCCCGAGATTATAGTGTGAAATCCAAAACAAGAACTTGGACGCCCTCTCTGCCGCGTGTGTCATCTGTGCTTTTTCATGCTGGCTCAAAGCTGAAACGGCTCGGCGATCCTTTGCACGCTGATTGATCCAAGGTTACGGTGATGTAAGGCCAAACACCCGCAGGAAAACAATGGGAGCTTATAGCACGGAGCGTATGCAGGGCTTTCTTTATGGAGGGGTATACTGTTTACCCTGGGGAATAAAAGCACTTAATGGGCCTTTGGACTGCCAGAGTAATTGCTCCTGGTAATTAATGTTCAGTAAAAGGCCTGTCGTGGAAGCCGTATTTTAGACGCCCTAATTGAAAACATAAGCCTGTTTGCTGCTCTTGAAGCTCCTCAGTTTGGACACCTAATTCATTAGTACTGTAGATATAAACAAACAGTACGCACGTTTCTGTGCAGGTTTTTCCCTCCTCAAGACAAAGCTGCAGAGTTGAGCCATACCTGGAACGCTATCAGGCTATTATTCCCAACCGTCCTCTCCCACTCTGGCTCCGCCGCCTCAATCGTGTCAGAGCCGGATTGTTCAGGGCTATAGGTTTCGATATCTTTTTACAACCTCTCCCCACTCAGCCTCGTGTAAAAACAGCAGCTGGAATCCGTCCACGGCCATCTGCGGCTGCAGCCCGGCGCTGGTTCTGACACAGAGAGAGGAGGAGAGCGGCGAGCTCATGAGGCTTCTAAAAGCAGCTGCTGCTTCCAGATATCTAATCCGCTAACAAACTGGATGGACTGTTTTGGAAACACAGGTTTTAGGTTTCACTGCCCTGCCGAAACTATTTTAATGAGTAAATTAGAGGTTAAATAAAAAACATGGTTAGTAGCTGCTCAATCATGTTACCTTCTCTCTTTGGTTTCTCAGCCTTTTGTTTTACCAACGATGTATCAGTGCAGCAAGAAGGAAGGATTCAAGTTTAAAGTCAAGTGAAAATCAAGTGTTTAACCTTGTGAACATGTGGTGTTCTTCATGTGCTACAAGACACATCAGGGACAACATCAGCAGTCATCTCCATGGCTGGGCCTGTCTGCTTTTAAACTGCAGTGTACCAAGGACAGGCTGAACAACACGTTTTCAGATTGGCAGGTTTGTGACATCACAAACTTAAGGAGCCAATCCCGTTAATGGATGTGGTAGGGCTGAGCGATATGACCAAAATCCAATATCATGACATAGGATTTTTCATATCTCAATAACAATATGATATATCATGTTTTCTGGTTATTTAACAAATAATCAGTCCATATAGAATAACCACATGGTAAAGCCTATTTTTAATAATCCTGAGTGAATACTTGACAAAAAAAAAGTGCTGAGTTTCCGTTTTCACTTGAGCCTGAGTCCTTTCCCGCACGTTAATGTCCATGTTAATAAACAGCGCCTCCCTCTATGGTTCGATCCAGGCTCACTCCCACGTGCAAGGATTAGAACGTAAAGAGTTGTTAATATGACAAAATAACAGTAAAGCAGTTCAGCTGCTGGTCACCATAGAGACAATATAGAAAAACACATACGATAGACAGTCTCATATTGTTTTGACGATTGTCATATTGCCGAGCCCTAGGACGGGGTGAAGCTATGCATATCACTATGTGCAGTCTATGGCAGCCACTTCTGCGATGCTCGAGCCAACTGTAACTGTCATCGTAATCTTTGAAAACTCACTACTGACTGCTAACATTAACGTTACTACTAATTACTACATTTCAAGCGAACTAAGTTTAACAAGTTGCCACAAAACGATGGCAGAGACGCGTTTTGTTTTCGCGACAGAGGGGGCGGTTGGAAATTTACACACTGGGCGGGGACTCTGCAGATTCTGGAATTTTTAATGAGGCAGAAGGAGGAGATGTCTTGGAAAGGTAATAAAAACATCAGACACAATTTATTATTTCAAGCAGAGCATTTGATATGTCTTAAAACATGACTGCAGCTGGGCTTTAAGTCAAAGTAACATTGAAATAAATCAAGCCACGACAGAGCAGAGGATGCACTCCATGCTGCACCCTCATGATAGCAGCTAGCATGGATGTAATCCCACTCCAGGAGTGTGTGTCTGTATGTTATCTGCAGCTCGCAGCATGCTGACCTCCGTAGCTCCCAGAGGTCACCGCGTACCGTGTGCTGCGATAGCCACATCCTGTGCTCGGATGTGCATTGATAACATTCCACAAACCTGCTGGTAATTCCTTCACTTTTTTTTTTGAAACTATCTCATGTTTTGTTTGAAAACACCAGAGGCATGGGCAGGATGGAAAAAGTCAACTTCTGCCACCCGACTGTGCAGAAACCAAAATAGTTCTCACGTTCAGGTACCGGAGCGGGCGGCCTCCCTGCTTTTTATTTTCCATCCGATTGTCACTGCAGCAGCTCGCAGTAGCAAAGTGGAGTTACTGGAATACTGCACATATTTTATATCACAGCTGACGAGATGTTGGACTAAGGACCAAGATATTGTTTGTGTATAGGCTAATAAAGAACCCTGGAATCATACAGACAAAAGGACTGGCTCTTTCATAATTCTCTTAGTTTATTGATTATCAGATAAAATATTTTCCATTGATTAATTGTCTAAGTCATTTATGAAGCGAAGAGTCCCAGCCTTCGGCAGTCCCGCCCTCTTTACTGTGACGATTTGTTTTCTTTCTTTATTCATTGTGATTGAATACGTCTGGGTTTTAGACAGCGTTATGAGGACATAACTTTTTTTATATTTGATAGACTTAACGATTTATTGGACAGAATAGCCGTGGATTAATTGATAAAAGAAATACTTTTTGCCGCCTAAGCTTCATTTGTCCCTCCTAGTTGGCCGCTCACTAAGTCCATCCTCTCTTGAGCACGATACCCTTGAGGGTCTTTGAAAGTGAAGGAATTCCTGGCTTTAGCTGAAGAGGGGTTTCTCCTGTTAGGAAATGAAAAGAAAGGATTGATGGAGGACTTTAGGGTCTTCCATGGACATCTGGAGGCTGAGGATATGGATAAGCAATGGGAGGAGGGTGTGGCTGGTTACTGTATGACAGCCAAGGTGTTGTCTCTGTGGTCTGGGTGGAGGCTGAATGCAAATCCCAAGAGTTCGAGCTGACGTTTTTTCCCCTCACGCATGATGTCAGACGCTTCACAGCTCGACTGACAGTACAGCACATGTGCAGGGAGGGGAGGAGCTCCCTAAGGAGACTTACTGCAGCTGCTGTCCCCTGCTTGTACTCTGACTGCAGCCGTTTAATGTGTTTGCTTCTATTGCAATTTGCTCGCTTCTCCCCACCCTAAATCTTCAGTTCAGTTGGCTGGGATGAGAGGGGATGTGATGAACGACATTCTGACCCTTTATCTTAACTACACATGCACACACAGGGTCTATTTCTCTGCGGACGCTAATAACTGACACACGGTGGCAGGCAATAAAGGAAGGCAGCAATCAATGCACTCTTGCGGTTGCTGATGTCTCCGGACTTCATCCCTAAAATGTCTAACAATGGGAAAAAAAGACATGCTCTAGCCTGATCGGAAAAAAATCCTTGTAAAAGGGGAGATGGTGCACGGAAAAAACAAAGGTTAAAACCTAGATTTATTTCTGTAGTTCTGGCCGAATGTTCTGTGTGTCGAGATAACACACTACACAAATTGGGGAAATAGATCCCAGAACGCTGACACATCATCAAAAGCAGGTCCAAAGAAAGCATGAGCTGTCAAATAATCACAGAATAATAGTCAAAGATGTTTTCCTGCACTGGCCAGCCAAAACATTACAGGTGTTCTTCACGGGCTTTCTCGGACTCAGAAAGTAAAAGCAACTAATGAGCTTTAGAAATGCTGACGTCGCGCTACGTGCTGCAGGTTTGGACCTAAAACTACCGGCTTTTAAACAACCAGTTTAAAGCTCCTGTGTTTATGAGACTGACGGAAATTCATTCTGATTACTCTAGATCAGTGGTTTCCAACCTGGGGTCCAGGCCCACCTTAGGGCGGCGCCAAAGATGGCTGGGGGTGCATGAGGTTTTGTCTGCACCGAGATTGTCAAGATTAGATTTTGTGTTAAATAAAATTATTAAAAAACACTTACTTGATAATCAAAAGATTATCTATTGAAAAACACATTTTTTGGTACTCATCAAATATAGTAGCTACTTTGTAAGCCACACCTCTGTGAACTAAAGGCTGAGTGGTGTTAATTTTTGGCAATAAATATTTGCAATTAATCTCTTAATTGTTTTGGTGTACGTGTGTGCGGGATAGGGGGGCTCAGCCTTTCTTAGATACAAGCAAAATCAACACAAACCGAAAGTTCCTCACAGGAGCTTTAAGTGTCATTTATGAAAAAATAAGTATATTTTGTGTGTTTCTTCTGATCTTACCTTGACTGCAGCTATACTCTACCTCAGTGGTTCTGAAACTCACTCTCTAATTAACACCTTTGGACATTTCTTCTGTCAGTCTGACCAACATACATTTAGTAGAAACAAAAGTCTTTAAAATGAAGAACAGTGCAGCGCTGCAGCATCAGTGTCTGATTTGATAAAGAGCCGTCATACTGTTGGTTAATTTTGCATTGACATATGAATATTGAATTTAAAATGTGGCTTATACATTTACATTTGTATTGAAATTAATATAATATAATGATTTTAGGAATGGGGCTAGCGCTATTGCTTCACAGCTAGAAGGTCACTGGTTCAAACCCTGGTTTGGGAAAAGTGGGCCTTTCTGTGTGGCGTTTGCATGTTCTCCCCGTGCATGCGTGGGTTCTCTCCAGGGTCTCCGGCTTCCTCCCACAGTCCAAAGACATGCTCGTTAGGTTCATTGGTGACTCTAAATTGCTCATAGGTGTAAGTGTGAGGGCTGTCTCTGTCTCAGTGTGTCAGCCCTGTGATTGACTGGCGACCAGTCCAGGGTGTTACCCGCCTTTCGCCCAATGACAGATAGGCTCCAGCCCCCCGCGACCCTGAACAGGATAGGCGTTATTGATAATATTAGGAATAATCATTTAAAGTATTGGTCATATTAATACACTCATACATAAAAAAAAAACTCATGTACTTCCTGCAGATCTCCTAAGTATCCCCGTTTGTGAAAGACTGACCCACGTTCCCGAGCTGTGACACTGTACATATATCTTCATGGACTTTTGTGGGTGTGTCTGTTAGGGGGAATTTGAGGCTTTCCCCCGTGAGGAGGAGGGCTGAACCGCTCCTGTCTGGAAGACAACGGGACTAAATGTGGCTTCATCAACCTTAGAAATCTATCCCTGTCCAACATTTTTATGTGTTTGTGTCTCTCTCGGGCTTTTTATATGAACTATTCTAAGTCTGGAAAAGACCCTGGAATTCAAGCAGTCAGTGATGAAGGTCAATCAAGGTTTGTCAACTCAGTGATGACCTTTCTTAATCCATTTCTCCGTATATATAATCCACTGTTGTGAAGTTCTTGACAACCTTCCAAGGGATTAGCATTGCTTTATTTATCTACCTGATATCTCAGATGTTTAAGGAGATGCTTACATTCCCTCGTAGGTTAAAATAAAGTTTGTGACGTGATTTGGTCAGCACGTAGAGAAGCAAGCAAGTAGCTGCAACACTTTCCAGCTGCATGTCAAAAAAACCGCCTGTGGTCATGTAAACCTTCACAGACAGAGCAAAGTAAATGTCAGGGGCTACTTGTGCTACTTATGTTAGCATTTGAAACATCCATCAATTTACATTTGTCATCTGCGGGTGAAATATCTGCCTTTGTCTTGCTTTGTAATTGCCGTTGATTCGTCCAACCACAGGTGAAAAAAATGCTTCGTTCTAACTCGCTCTGCATCCTTGGCCGACATCACATCCTCTTTTTAACCGAGGATTTCGTTCTTTACATCTGGCACCGCTACACACCACACGCACCACACACCACGTCAAAGACACAGAACACCCAGGCTGAGAGCGCTGAGGAGGACAGCCAGGGCAGGAAATCCACATGATGTAGTTCAAGAGCAGGATGAACCCAGAGGTTACGTTGACTGCAGCCTCGGCTTTGTGCCGTCTTAACCCATCAAAGACTCTCCAGAGAGAGAGAGCACGCTTGTGTTTATGGAGTGAGAGTGTTATGTATGTTCCTCTGTGTTTGTGTTGAGTCTGGCGGTCCTTAGGCTTCATGTTGATGCTGAGGGGCCTTGCTGGAAACTCACAGAGATTTCTCACACTGCTGTCTGAGGTGTCTGTATCTGCACTGATAGAGTGTTGCTGTGTTTAACCTTTTGACATAGTGCTCAGAGGTTTGGCCAACGCGCTCTTACTCCTCCATGGCCCTAAACTTCACAATATGATGATCTAGGGACCACTAGTGTCACTTGCTCCACGGTCAAGTTAGCTATGATAATCGCAAGCCTGCATAAACAAATCTTTGGATTTTTCTACATGCATCAATTACTAGCATAAAATGGTTAATGTGATCAAGTTTGGTTACGTTTAGGCACCAATACTTGTAACGTTTATAGTTAAACATTATAGTTTTGGTTTAAACAATTACTAACCTATGTTACTTACAAACATTATGGAAGTAACACACTGTGTATGACCTAAATAACAAATTTACGTTCTGTAAAAGACGTCAACTTCTTCAGTAAAGTAAACATTTGTGTCAGTTGGGAATCGAATCCCGGTCTTCTGGTTGAAAGTCCTGTGTTTGTTTGACACAATGACTGTATATATAGATGGACAACGCGTCTCCATCTGCTCCCATTGTACAAAATTGATGCCAAAATAGCCCCTGTGATAGGCGCTGCCATCTTGCGATGGTGACGTCATATGGAGCCAGAGTCTGCGCAGTAGAGGTCGGCGGGTGAAGCGGTCGTAGCCACTTCCGCTAACCCAAACACACACCTAACTTACCGAAAAAGCAGCAAAGATCCTTCTCGCTGGCGTGTTTAACAGCAGAACAGCTTCTCTGTGTTGGTCTGAGGTTAACGTTCACAGGTATGGAAACTTCAATGACTGTAGTGATTGTTTTAGTTTCCTCTCAACGTTCATCCTCCACTCTGCTAATCTGGAACAGATCGTCTGCAGGAGCCGTATTTGTCAACAGAGCTGTCAATCATCATTTTTACAGCATCAAATAACTAATTAAAACTAAACGTGTCAGAAAAATGAACACTTGGACGTAAATCAGCATGATAAGAACTAACTATAATGACAGAAACCATGTTTGAGAAAAATTTATCGGGCGTGTATTTTGATTTTGTAGTTTGACTCATGTCCCATCTGTTAACATGGAGGAGGCGGGCTTTATGACCTATACTGCAGCCAGTCAGCAGGGGGCGATAGAGAGGGTTTGGCTTCACTTTTAGGGAGCTATCATGTCATCCATCTTTTTATAGAGTCTATGGTTTGACCCATCCATCAACCCCATCCGCCACCTCAAGCATACTTTCGTGCTCCTAATACGTCACATAAAACTTCAACACCACATCAAGACAATAAGCTAGAGCACAGCATCTAGCAACGACGCTATAGGGGTACATACAGCGCCATATTTTGACGAGTTGGGTCGCTGACCAAGCTGCTGTTTTGGAAAGCCTTTTGGAAAGTGACCGTTTGTTCTAAACGGCGTGGTGTTTATGTGCACATGTATCTGTATCCATTAGAATATGGGGGGAAAAAAGGTCTTTTTAAGTGTTTAGAAACAGAAGGACCCATTAATACAGTCTACTAAATGGAATAAGTCAAAGCTTTTAAACATAAATAATGAGGCTTTTCCCATCAACATTTATACTTTAAACTGTTTAGACAGTGAAGTGCTTTAAACACATTCCATAGATACCATTTCTCCTCATAAAATCTTTATACCCATGAGGCAATACTGGGTTTATTCAGTGGGTAAACATTTCTGTCACACATTATAGCTCTATTAAACATTGAAGCTCAAACCAAAGGGCAATTAGCTGAGTAGCACATATGAGAATTTATGCCCACTTTCACCAGTTAAAATGCAGCACACGACCAGTTTTGTTCAGCCAGTTGACGCCACAGTGGAGACGCACTGCATCTTACACAGCCTGGTCTACAATGGTTGACACAAAGGCTTGCTATCATGGTCGCCACTCGCCAGCTGGAAAGAATAACAGATTCTACACTACCTTTTGTGGTGTGCTAACATTCTTACAAAGAGCTTGGAACTTATTCCAGAGGGTGTTAAAGTCAAACATGTTTACAGGATTGCAAATTTGTATGTGGTGATTAACTAAATAACGGCGGTGGCGAACCAAACATGTTTCCCTCTGATTGCAGCATAGTTTTGGTTAGATCTTGAACTGTTTACACACTTTACTGGTTTCCTTCCATGCGGTGGAAAGTGGTGCCGGATGATTTGGATTACTCTGAACTGGTAATCATTTCACTGGTTTTGATGGGCAGTCTGATCCCCCGTAAACACATGGTGACACTGCTTTTGTTTTCAGCTGTGTAGTAGCAGTTGGAGCCAGGGGGGGTGGATTAAACTGGACTGTAAGGAGCTCTTTATTTGGGAGTAATAAAACAACACAGATGGATGCTTGCCCTATAAAAGGGCCGTCTAATAACATTATCTGATTGGCTTGATTGCCAGACATCATACGTTGTCATGGTATAAATCTGAGTTGGACTTCAAAAGGTAAACTAAGGAAAGCCATCCACCTAGGAAAACCTCGCATGAACTGGGAAAGCTTTCCAACTTTTCTTCACCTTCTTATGCCCCAAAGGTTTAACTCCACCCAACTTAATCCCAAGCTTATTACAGGAACGTGATCTCAGCCAGAGTATTGATGTGTAGTCAGCAGGCCTTGACCTTTTAACTGTTGTTGTAAGTTGTTTGGGCTGCAGAAAGGGAGTATTAGCCCCAATGTGATTACTAATTAATTAGAGCCCCTGAGAACATGCCAAATTGGTTTGGCATCTTTGGGTTGGGCAGGAGGTTTGGTTCGCCGGACCAAGCTGTTTAAATACAGCCTTTGGCCTGACCCCATTGATACAAGCATTCCACTGGGTGCTATGTCAACCCTTGATACCCTATATCACCTTTGTTTCCCCATCGACTAGTGTTTACATACCGTTGAACCTCTGTTTTCCAAAGTTCCTTCCTCTACCGTTTGGGTCAGGGCATTGTTGAGGTTATAGTTATGTGTAGCAGAGAGCCATTAGACATTATGCTGAACCTGCTGGATAAAGGTTGGGCTGAACCCATCAAATCTCCCCCTGGTTGTTTGAATTTGTCATCTTGATAGTATTGACTGACACTAACCCCAGACGCAGGCACAGTGCCCTTGCGTAAGTGTTGTGTGGGGACAGCACTTAAAGCTTCAGAAGAGGCTATGAACGCTCAGAAAGGCAAATAAGGTACTTTAAAAACCGACGAGATTGCTGCAAATTTCCATCAATAATTGTGCTTTAAGAATTCTGTCCGATGTCAATAAAATAATTCATTCATAAATCCAAAGCAGAAGACTTCAAAGAGTATTGATTCATCAGAATAAAGTGTTGAAATCTCACATGGTCTACCTTCTTTGCAGATGAGGTAATGTGTCAAGACGATGCACAAGCAGACCCCACAGACGCACCTGCTGCCGATCCAGCTGCAGACCCTGGTGCCGGTAGGAACCTTGAGAAGTTATTACAAAATTCTGTTGTTGTTTTTTTTTTTATTACATTGCTATGCATGTGCTTCTAAGAGAGGCTTCAGTTGTTCATATTCACAAGGTGGCGATTTTATGGCGTTACGCTCAGTGTGGGAGTGTGGTATAATGTGGTACTGCTGTGTTCCAGGTCTGCAGATTGTACATGCATGAAGAATCTGACAGTAGTTTATGTTTTTGCAGATTCTTTATTGATCAGAAACTGAAAAGGCAATTGATGGTAAAATGCATAAGAGACATACGGTCATATTTCAAGTTAAGACTACATACTGTATATGCTTACCCATTAGCTACCATTAGAAAACAGCTAAAGTTAGCAGTCAACCACTTTCAAGCTAACATTAACATTTGATAGTGTTACATGATACGATAAGCTAGCTAACTAACTAACTCACAAGCTAACTAACTAGCTAGCTAACAGTTAAGTGAAAATTGGGTTATATTTCAAGGTTAAACGATGTTATTGATAATTCTTTAACTACTGACAGCTTAGACACAACAGCTAACATTAGCATCCAACCAACCGCTAGCTAACATTTGATAGTGTTACCTGATATGATAGGAGAGATGTCAATTCTAACTAGCCAACTAAGTAACTAGTTAATGGTAAAGCAAAAATTAGGTTATATTTCAAGGTTAAACAAAACAATTGATAATTCTTTAGCAACTGAGAGCTTAGACATTAGCATTCAACCAACTGCTAGCTAATATTATTGTTAGGTAAGAATGTTGTCTTTCTTATTGTGTCATTTAACACTGTTAAATGTTAGCTTGTTTTCTAACGGTAGCTAATGGGATTTCAATTACGTTTTACTTTCAAATATGGACTTTCAACGTGGTAAACACAGTTCGACACTATAACAGCATTTATTTATTCCACACTGAGCATTACATCACAGGAAAATGGCTGCTGTGTTAATATGGTGAACGTAACATGACAAGTGAAACCTTTCCAGTGTG
Source organism: Semicossyphus pulcher (assembly GCF_022749685.1). Taxonomy (NCBI): domain Eukaryota; kingdom Metazoa; phylum Chordata; class Actinopteri; order Labriformes; family Labridae; genus Semicossyphus; species Semicossyphus pulcher. The sequence continues at coordinate 26,900,455 of NW_027211637.1, forward strand.
TGTCTGTGTTAAACAGCATTCCCCCTGTACTTTATTCTCAGTGACAGACGCTTCAGCTGCCAGTGCAGCTCCAGGCGCCTCAGCTGCCCCAGATGCAGGTGCTGCACCCACTGATGCTGCTGCTGCTGCAAAATCTGCTGCTTCTGCTGCTCCTGGAGCTAGCGGGATTCCAGCCACCATTGTAACTGTTGTAACTGTATCCAATCCTGATGGAAGCATCTCAGTGACGGATTCTCCCGCTGCTCCTGTGGCTCCGGAGGTGACCACCATTCTTAAAACGGTGGTGGTGAGTATCTGTACCATGTTCAGATGGTGCATCTCTACTTCTTAAATTGGATCTGGAGGCGATCGGCATAAAATCAAACAACTCACTTAAATAAACATGTCAGTTTTAATGCCATTTGATATTTGAACATCTGTTTCTGTACAAGATACCACTGCAGTGTTGAAGGAACATGTGTTTACTATGGAAGCCTGATGTTTTGTTACCTGGGTTTCTTTCTCCACAGCCTGTTGTAAAGTGTGTAGGAAAGGATGACATCCCAGAAAGTGACGCTATCAAGGTTTCAGTGGAAACAACTGACTGTGTGAGTATGAGTTAACCTCTTATAGCTCTCACAATGTGACTTTTAAAGTACAGTATTCTCATAAGATAGCAATACATCGTCACCAAAGCAACAACCACCACCTTTACGTCATTCAGCTTGTTACAAAAGCCCTCCTTACCTTCCTACCAACAAGAGTCGACAACCAACAGCTGAGATTTTGACATGCACCATTTAAGACGACAGTGAAACTAGAGCTGAGCCAAATAACCTTTGAGTTCATTTTACTTATATGTGGCACCAAATATGAGGTTACTTTGTGTCTTTATTGTGCAAACAATTGAAATAGGTTAAAGTGGTAATCTCGAAGATCTCAGTTTCGTTCTCTTTGGCGCCACCTATGGCGATAAACTGTAGTTGTGGGAGCACACTTCCCAGATATCCAGACAGTGTCGCATGTGTGACGTCCACGGTTGGCTCCGGTTGTAACTCTTGATTTTCCTGGCTGACGGTCGCTTTCCTTTTCAGACTGTTTGTCTTCATCTGAGCGTCGAGTTTGTTTCTTTTTCTTTGGATTTTCACTTCTTGTTGAAGTTGTATCTGTAGTCATCCATCTTTTCTTTGTTTGTTCAGCCATAGTAGATTACTGTTTACTCGCAACACTTGCAGAGACCGGAAAAGCAGCCGCTTAGCTCCGCCTACCCTCTCTGGCAGACCGACCACTGCTGGCTGATGGAAAACGCGTCACTAACTAGGCGCCGCTTGTGATTTTCTCCACAAAAGTCACACCGGACACCCAGTCTGTAATACTGCAAATGCATAGGCTTTCATCAGTGGGCCATAGGCTCAGTCACCATTGCATTACCTCATTCGGTGATAGATAGAGACTTAACAGACATTTATTTAAATGAAAATCTTCAAGATTATCACTTTAAAGAGCCAAACTTTACGCAGTGCAATAAAAAAAATGTTTGCAAGCAAAACAACTGATACTGTAATTACAAATGTAGTAATGCAAATCAAACATTGTTGCTTTGAATGTTACCAGATGTCACTCTAATTAACATTGGCCACTAGAGATGTGTCTCATGACGTTAAGCAGAGCTCCAACTCACAAGATTTAGCTCAGCGATAAGCAACATTTTTGCAAACAAAATTCTTTCACTTACATTAATACATCCTTCATCGTTTATTTATTCTGCTTACAATTTAACTGAATTGATTTCAGCGTTTGATTGCATGAGAAAGACACAAAAGTCACCTCCTATCCCTACACCATGTGTCCAGAGAAAATGGCTTACTCCACTAAGAGGAAAAAGATGAATGTGTTTTAAAGAGCTACAGTTGGAAATATGGCTCTGATAAAGACGCGTCTTTTCTCAGACATTCCTCAGGCGTTGTAAATCTTGGGACCGCGTTCCCGGCTGGAGACAAATGAAGAGACGGGCTGATGTTTCCTCCCTCGCTCCGGGGTCCTTAAGACAAAAGGAGAAGCAAGGATGTGGCTTTATTGTCTGGGTTTTTATATCACAGTTTTCAGGTTTTATTTCACATCAAAGTACTCCAAACTTTCGTTAGTATCTGAACTGTCTTGGTTATCCATCTCCCTGTTGCATCATGATTGCGTGCACAGTTAGATAACGCCTGAAAGCACGACAAACACATGATGTTTAAATTGTACAGTATGTCAATCCAGGTGCACGGAGCAAAAGCAGCAGGTCAGATCCCAGTTCGCATATTTTAGTGAGCCTCTATATGGGCCTTTACTGTATCATCCACAGAGCCAGCACCATCTGCAGAAGTCATCTGTCCAACTCAACCTGAAGCTAAACATGGACTACAGTGCCAGAAGCCTCAGCCAGCTCACGATTATTTCAAAATACATGCAGAAAAAAACAAGATTATTCTCCTCAGGAAAGAGTGAGAGAATGGCGTGAAAGACCTGTATCAGTGGAACAAATGTAATAAAGAAAAGATGCTCTGAAGTAGTGGAAAATAAGCAGAGGTTTGGTTAATACCTCTGTAAATCCCCCAGTCATCAGTGATTATATAAGACACTGTCTAATATGACAAAATAAGAAACACACATTGCTCTCCTTGCTCGCACATTATTCCATTATCATATAAAGTCTGTTTTGTTTTACATGTTTTTATTTAAACACAAACCTGCTGTAAATCATCTGAACTCCAAGCGTGAGGCCACATAAGGTGAAGCAGGATTCCTGAGATTATCATGTTATGGGTCACAAGTGACACGCAAACAGATGGAGAAGAGAATAGGTTCCAGTGGGGTGATTTTTGCCGGAGATTCTTCCTCCCCGCCTCAAATATTTGGATGTTAGAGCAGAGTCCAGCTGCGGGCCCACTCCCTACTTACTGAGGATTCGGGGGTTTGCTCATAGTGGTCTTCTGGGAACACTGAGAGCTGTCTGGATCACATTACACAGAATGAAAACAGTGTTCCCAAAGTCTCAAAGCCTGAAGTTGTGCAACGAGGTGATATCATAGTTCAGGGCTAAGGTGGGAAAACGGAAGGTGTGGTCAGCAAGTTTTCCATCCAACTTGCATTTTGTCTCCATTACGCACACACAGGCCTACGTGCGTTGATGGTCAGTAGGGAAATACTCAGGAATATGCATTTGATCGTCGGGCCCCTGTTATCACCCAAAAGAGATAAAATGGTGGAAGGAGCTGTAAATGTGTACTTTGCAAGGATTTCGTCAGCAGTTTTGTGAGTTAGTACAAGTATGTGTTTCCCCTTTTGACAAACAAATCCTCTCTTTTATAGGAAGCGACTAAACGCATTATTCAGGAGAACCCTGCAGGCTGGTGCAACAAGGACAACTGTAACCTAGAAATCTCCCAAGACGGCAAAACAATCAAGATGGCCAGCGATGATGGTGGGTGTTGTTGGAAATCAACATTACATGATAACATGCATGTGCATCTTTTTTGAGACACTTAAAGAGGGGGTATTATGCTGTTTCACATTTTAAGACATATATATATATTTTTACAATGTTGGATGTCCAGACTAAATGTGTGTGAAGTTTCAGATCTGTAGGTAAAAATATGTTGGAGTAATCCTCAGGCTTCTCAGTTCAGTCTGCAGGCTGCTGTGAACGCCAACACGCTGCACTTTGTGACATCACAACTGTAAATTATGCTAAGCTACTCCACAGGTATCACAGTGAAATATGAAGCATGAAATTAGCATAATACCCCCCCCCCCCCCTTTAGGGTTATAGCTCTTTTATGTTGCAGTAAAAATATTGGATTTAATAAAGGAAAGTAACTGATGTATGTCTGATATCAATTTCCCCTGCAGCTAAATTGAGCACCTTGGCTGACGCAGTCCAGAGTTCTGCTTTGAAAGACAAGGTAAGAGAGCACTAACTACCACCAGCTTGAATATGATGTTGTGTTAAAGGCCCAATAAAATCAGGAGCAGTCATTGCAAGGCCTTAAAACTTCATAATGCTGCGTGTCCACTAACGCAGCTTTTTGCGCTGGCAGCGCCCATGACCTCAATTTCAGAGCGCTTCTCGCCGGCGCTTACTGTTGCTAGGTTACAAGAGTTGTCTGAAGGCGCTTCCGCTTTCCTCGGTAGTTCAGGAAAATGTCCTTTTAATTAAAGCAATTATTAATCATACAGAGGAATTTAAAACCAAGAAGTCATAAGACAATGTAAAGAAATTGTGTCCTGGCATTAGCAGACGCTCTACACCTGGAAAGTGTACCCTTGAAAAAACGAAAGGATTAGCTTCTCCTCCGCCATTGTTGTTGACAAAGGTAGGTGTGTCTGTGTGGGAGAAGTGACACTGACGAGCAGGGCGGTGTTCCAAAAGTTGAACTGTTTTCAAATGAGAGCGCTGTGAGCTTAGTGATAAAAAACGGCTGACGCTAAGGGCGTCTTTTGCGCTAGGACGCTGAGCACTGAAAAGCATTGGTTTTGAAAAGAAAAAAGGGGGTTCCAGTGCAAAAGTGGCGTTAGTGGACACGCAGCCTAAGTCATGCTCCAAATCTGAAATACAATACATAGTAATTCTCTACAGTTCAGCATGTATTAAATACTGTTTTTCAAGGTATACTGTTTTAGCCGCTTCAATAAAAAAGATAAAAATATTTTACCACTTTAAACTGCAACTCATTGTTACTTTTGCGTTACCTTGCAATACTTTTGCTTTCTCTCTCAATACATATTCCATTATCTTGCAGGACATTTTGCGTTACCTCACAACACCTTTGCGTTACCTTGCAGGCTCGCAATACATTTCCTCCAAAGCCGGACAATCCAGTAACAAAAAGTGACCCTCAGTGGAAAACAATCAAATAAAAAACAAAAAAAACATTTGCCTAAATCATAAAACTGACACTGTAAAATCCATGACCCCTCGGGGGCTCCGTACATTGTCAATTAAATGCCACTAATAAAAAGGGAAAGGTCTTGTATAAATTGTAAAACTACTATCATTCTAGAGTTGCATTTTATTCAACTCACATAAGTCTGGGCTACTACTTCCAATAAAACAATCCACTGGTTTCTCTTTTCTTTCTATCTGAAGGATTTTCATGTGTTAAAATGTACACACATCTTATCCTCATCTCTTCCACTGTTTTGCAGCTGGGTGTGACAAAGGTTGAGACCCCGTCCTCCTCCAGTTCCTCTGTTTTTGCGGGGATATTGGTCAGCGGTCTGCTTGCTGCCATTGGAATCACTGCAGGTTACTTCAAATGCCAACGCAGGGGTGACGCCAAGGGAGTGAGGCTGGTAAGCACATTTTCTCTGCTGTACTGTATGATGCCTCTGTGGACCTCATTTACTTACTTTGTTTATTACATGTTAATACTGCAGGAGTTGCCTATCAGCGGCAAAATCATTGCACTGATTTTTCCTTTTCCACTGGAAAATCTGCCGCTGAAAAACTGTTGACCTTTAACATTTCTTTTTTACTTAATTACTACATTTTTTATGGCTAATCTGAGCGACCTTACATATGACCTGAAGGTGTTTTATCATAAATCTGTAACTGTTTCACCCTGTGTTTGTGGGTTTCTACAATAACATCCCTCATTACAGATTCAGTTACACTGTGCGCAGCCTTTCTCGGGCACAGTTCATGTTTTACTACATCTAAAATCAAAACAGCACTGTTTCCTTCCCTCGGAGAAAATCGCTGCCAAGGTTTTAATTAGAGAATGTTGCTGGCCGGCTATCACAGAGAATACACAGAGAAAACAGAGAGAGTGTGCGTTATCCAAAGACCCACGCCCTCTCCCTCTCTGCAGCCTTACTCATGTGCAGAGCTCACCGTTTCATCTAGCAGCCAGACGCAGCTGTATCACATGATGAAGACCACATTAGACGATATGTTTGTGTGTTTAGGATTAATAGGGCAAGGGTGTGGGGCGTTAATGGATGCATTAGTGTTCAGATGTGTCTTCATGTGCAGGACAGACCTATGAGCAATAGCTGTTTTTTTTAGCATGCTTTACATTAATATCAGAGCTAGTTCACGACAAGCAACAACTCCTCTTCCACCTATCTGCATATAACCTTTGGACTCAACCTCAGTGTTAATTCTCCTGCCCGCTCCTGATTCAACACATATAAAGTACAGATACAAAACGTAAGGTTGCTCATTTTTCCATAACTTTAAAGTGGTAATCTCGAAGATCTCAGTTTTGTTCTCTTTGGCGCCACCTGTGGCGATAAGCAGTAATTGCGGGAGCACACTTCCCAGATATCCAGACAGTGTCGCATGTGTGGCGTCCACGGTTGGCTCCGGTTGTATCTCTTGATTTTCCTCGTTGACGGTCGCTTTCCTTTTTAGTTTGCTTCATCTGAGCGTCGAGTTTGTTTCTTTGGCTTTTCACTTATTGTTGAAGTTGTATTTGTAGTCATCCATCTTTTCTTTGTTTGTTCAGCCATAGTAGATTACTGTTTACTCGCAACACTTGCAGAGACCGGAAAAGCAGCCGCTTAGCTCCGCCTACCCTCTCTGGCAGACCAACCACTGCTGGCTGATGGAAAACGCGTCACTAACTGGGCGCCGCTTGTGATTTTTTCCCCGAAAGTCTCCACAGACACCCAGTCTGTAATACTGCAAATGCAAAGGCTTTCATCAGTGGGCCATCGGCTCAATCACCATTGTGTTACCTCATTCGGTGATAGATAGAGACTTAACAGACATTTATTTACATGAAAATCTTTGAGATTAGCACCAATTACTCTGAAAACACCTATTTAGTACCAGTTCATTAAAACCTGTATATTTTCAGATGGATACTGACGTAATAACATTGTAGGAAATAAAAATAAAACTTATAAATAAAAGGCCAAAAGGAATCTATAGAAGGTACCAAAGAAGAAGAAATTATGGAGGAAGGGCATTTGGAGGTCCTCCCAGTCAAATATAAATTAATTAATTATTTTGTGTTGTATTTGCAGGCAGAGGAGGCCTATCCAGTAGACCAGGAGAACCAGGGGAACACTCTTGTGTCCGTGGCCCCGCTCAACCCCCCGCCAGACACCCTGGAGAAACCCAGTGTGAACGGAGAGTCCCCGGAGGCAGCGAAGACTGAGCCGACTCCCCCTCCCACCAATGGCACCTCCACCACCAAGACAGCAGACACCGAGCTGTGAAACAGTCTACAAATAACTGCAGCCCAGGAACTACCCCCATAAACACACACTCTCACTCTCTCTCTCACACACACACACACACACACACACATACACACACATATACAAACATGGCTAAGCACCTACCTTCTGAAGCACCAGAGACTCCAGTGGACATCAACGCTTCTCTTGTTACAGTCCCCATGTTGCCTCCTCCCTTGGCTTCGTGCCTCCATAAACACCAGGAGAAGTAGTCTGATGATGACGACGGTGGCGGTGATGAATGATGTTGATGATGATGAAGGCTCATTCCCTGGGTTGTTGAGGCTGGGAATAAGGAACGGCGGGAGATGGGCAGGTCTGGGTGGGAAGAGCGTTAGCATTAATCAGCACTGGTTCCCATCATGACTGCAGCCATGTGTCTGCGTGTCATCAGGTTTAAAGCTCCAACCAATCCTCTACCAGCAGAAGCACACAAATTAAAATGCTCCTTGGTTTATTGTAAGGCCATGACAGACACAGAGGAAATAAATCACACTGCCTTGAATTCTGTTTACAAACTTCTCAGAGAGGAAATCCATTGGGCTCTTATTTGTCTGGCTGAGTCATAGACTGTATATAAGAAGTGGATGCAGCATCTGCCTTAAACTTGCATTCCATTTTTATTACCTCAGTAAACATTTTCCTAATGAGTTTAGAGTCTCAGTTAATAGTTTGAAGTCTACTTCAAGGCAGCATGATGTTCAATATCTAAATTATGCTCCCATTTAGAGTAAAATGGACGATAAAGCAGGCTGTGCTACAGGGCGTGGCTACATGTGATTGACAGATCTTTACCACGGCAACCAGGATAAAGACGTAACAGTGCGTATCAGCCCTGACATCCAAATATGGTCATTTCTGACTCCTAAAAACCAAGATGGCGATGTCCAAGGCTCCAAAAAATAAAGTTCACAAACTAATGGGTGAGGTCACGGTGGCTTTGACCCCTTCTTATATACAGCCTATGGATTAAGTTACTGATATTGTCGTGAGAATGTATGTATGTTTGCTGCTTTTAAATTCTGCATCTGTACTGTGCATGGACTGCGTGTATATTCATACATGCATCTACGCTTGCTTAGTAAACGTGTGATGGTGCGGACCCACTGCATGCTTTGAGCAGCGAACCACCCGCTTGCAATACACAATGAATGGGGGGTGAATTTTCAGCCGCGTCGGTTCGCGTTCAGTGGGTACGCCCCGCGAGTGGTTGATGGTAAGATTGTGATCCAAGGATGTGAGCGAGTATGAATAATGACTTTGCATGTGACATTCGCCATGAAAAATGTACAATGTTTGTAAAATACCTTGACAACGAGACGGCTCACCAAGCTGCAATTGTTGTATTGAAGCTTTAATGCTTTCTTGAAGAGGTGGTGCGGCAAGGGATTTCCCCATTCACTGCTGACTGGGGTGAACTCATTTACAAAGCCTACAGGACTCTTCACAGTGCCTTTATAGTCTCTATACTGAAAAATCAAGAGACCGAAAGGCTTTAGCTCAGTCCATCTATTTGTCAGTGTTAATCTCTTTTCAATATACTGTATATGCTCTTTTTACTATCACTGTTCTATTGAGCAGTTTGTATAATACGGTGACTTTTTTTGTTGTGTTTTTTTTAATGTACCGACACGTTATGTCCCACCTTATTTGCCAAAAAAATAGATTTCAAAGTTCATGTTCTACTAAAACGTGTGTTTCTGTGGCACCTTTGTAAACTCTGAACCAGGTCATATAACACAAAGAAAGGAGAATCTAGTGGCACAACTCTTTTCCGTAGACTTTTCAGATAAAGTTTCGCCTTATTTACTTTATTCTCAACGTTTAGACTTTGCTCTCAAAATGCCAAAAAAAACACTCGATCTCCTCGTGTTTCAACATAACTTAAAATTTTTGCAAGTGAACCTCTTCTGCAAGTTTTTATAGACTTTAAAACCCTCCAAATTTGATTTTAAATAGTTGTCGGTCATGAAAGTTGTTATACAGACAGATACAATTGTATGTCGTCTGCATAGCTATAAAATTGTCCATGCATAATTTGGTCGCAGTGGCGGCATTTACAGTAAAAACAGTGGGCCAAGAATGGAGCCTTGTGGAACACCGTATAGATTGTGATATTCTTGGCGCTAATACTCTTTTGTAGAATGAATGCAAAAAGGAAAACAGATGTTTTTACTGGAGCAAAGAAACATTCTGATATATAAATGGGATGTCTCACATTGATTTCTTCTTTCAGTCCATTCTGTATCTTTACATTGCTAACATTCCAATGTGACTGTTTCATTTTACTAGCACCCTGTGATTTGAATTGGACTTAACATGGAAAAATAAAGAAATAACTTTTTATGAATTGTTTTCAGCCTCATTTTATTCCAAGAAAACTCATCAATCATATAAGAGTGAGTGGAAAGGCAGACAGGGTTTATAACCACAGAATCATGCTAGTGTACGTACACGCACACATGCATACATCTCCTCTCTCACACGCTGAACTTAAACACAGCCCATATGGTCCCACAGCTGGTTTGCATGAGCAGTAGTAATGACATCACTTCACACTGTTTTGTCTTCACAGTTTGGGTGTGGCAGCGAAAACATCCACCAGCTGTCTTCTGTAAACGCCACAAGACATGTTAAAGAGCATCAGTCGCTCCAGACTATATCATTCAGCGTGTACGCTTTCCGTCACCATTCACTGTATGTGACAGTGGAACTCGTTTATTTCCCATCCATCCTTACACACACCCTACTTTCATCACAAGATCAAGTCCCATGTGAATTCCTCCTCTGAACTGTCCCCGTCCACACCCTACAAGGAAAATATTTCCTCAAGGCCACTGAGCAGAACAGTCCTGTTATCGCTCTGTGCTGTAACCATAAAGCCGTCATAAAAAGCACATACCGGACATAAATATATGGGGTCGAATGTGGTCATCTATAATCGGAGAGTGGACAACTGCTGCACGGTGCAAATTTATACGGTGTAAATCCCAGAGGATGTGAACATTCCTGTATGTAAAACACACTCAGACATCTCTGTTAGCTGCAACCTATTTGACCTTGAACTCTGTGAGGTGAATCTAAGCTTTGATTTATTCTAAACACAGAAATTAAAGCAACCAACAGACTCCGTCCATGTGAGAACAGATCAAAAGAGGCAAGTGACAAAGTACAAATACTTGTAGCTGTATACTAAAGTAGAGTATACAGGTATCTTTACTGGAGTAGTTGTTTATTAAACATCTTTACTACTTAAACAATAAATATCCCAACTTTTCTACTCCTTAAGTTTTCTAAACAGTTTTTTTTTCTTTAGCTTAAATATCAGTGGCGGCTGGTGAAAAATGTTCTAGGTGGGGCTGTGCTGTGCCATACTCAGTTTTTAACAAGTCCATGCTGTATCTGTGCCAGCAGTTTTAAAAAGTAAACACGGGAAGCAAAATAGTGCATTTACATGGCTACATCCAGCTAGCCAAGCCTTTCTGGTGTACCAGTTGCGAGAAAATCCTCTGGTGTAGGTTTTACCTTTTCACTCGCTTGCTTCTTGATTTTAATATCTGACTGATCCGGTCCAGTTATTTTTTGATTCACTGTAGTGTGTTATTTTTTGACTCACTAAAGTGTGACATGCTGTACTATGACTTTTATTTTTTTGACTCACTATAGTGTGACATGCTATACTATTATTTTATTATTATACGATTATTTTCTACGACGCTGATTGGCCAAATTCACGTTGATATGAGCGTATCTTGCCCCAGCAACAGTCCCTGATTGGCTACTCGTCTCTGCTTTATGGGCGCTTTTTCCAGCGCTCCTAAAGCAGAGAAGAGTAACCTAACACTTGTTTCCCACATTTCCAATGAACATTAATAATGTATATATTCTTTTGTATATAAACATATATATTACATATTTAAATACGTAATTTTGTTAATATTGTTTTTTAAAAATAAAATGAATAAGAATAAAAACACACTCTCCACTAGGTAGGGCGGCGCCCTAGTGCCCTCTATTGGCCAGCCGCCTCTGTTAAATATTCTCAAAACAGATCATTATTATTATTATTTTGCTTTTATTCTGAGGAGATGTGAAGACAATACAATACCCCCTCCGACCAAAATTAGCGTGTTGACGACCCTGGAAGACCTGCTAATAAATGCTGATTGTCTTTTTTCTCATTGCCAGTGGAGTATACTCCTTTAGGTCTCTTTTCTGCTGCATCACCGTCTGACGTCACAAACGCGCCAGACACAGGGTTAGTAAACAATAGTTTAAAGAACTTACTTATTATACTCTTTGGTAAGAAGCATGGAGGCCAGAGAAGATGTTACAGTGGTCAGGTGTTTATTGTATCTATTATTCATTCAGTCCATTTATCAAACTCGGCACTGACAAACTTGGAACGATGTTCGAGCGCTGCTCGGACGGAGACAGGGAGAATTTGTAGCTGAAATGACAAGGAGGCACGTCATAGCATTGCATTGGAAAGGTGGTGGAGATCAGCGTGTCAACACAGGTTTTGTGTTCCCATCATTGCCGATCGGAGCCTAGGTGATAATTACCCAGGTCTAGTGCAAAGTCATTTGACCCAGGTCTGAATGCTGATTGTAACCTTTCCCATTAAGCAAAAAAGCTGAGTGTTAGCTGGTTTTTTGACCGGTGTGAAAGGGACTCAAGTGAAACACAGTACAACAAATAGGACAATAAAGACAGTCTCAAAAAGATCAGATGTTAGCAAAGCAGAAATCAAACAAACAAGGAAACAAAAAATAATACAATTGGAGCAAAGTCAGAGTTAACTATTTTCAGTACATTGTTTTAAAGTTAGAGATTAAGTTTAATAATCCCCCAAACATGACGTGAGCTTCAGTTAGTTTTGCACAGAAACAGCCAGAAGACACCTCCCTCAAAGAGCACATTCTTATGTTTTTACTGTGAGTACTTTTTTTACTTCAGTATAGTGAGTGAACAATAGCCTTCTTCTGTCTGTTCTCCTACTTGAGTAAACAATTTGTGTTCTTTTGCCTGCTCCACATTCACTCACCCCTCCTCTCCCTTCTTTCAAACAGAAATTGCGGGTTCAATCAAAGAACACAAACAACATAAAAATCCATATTTCCTCACTTATACAACAAAAAGTTTTATTTGTTTTGCGATATTGATCTCTAGATTTACAGCCACAGGCCAATGAGGAGTAAAAATTGTACTTGTGCTGCATGCATTATTGAAGAAATCAACAGTAAGATACTTGCTATGGTCTGCTACAGACCTTGTTGTGAACATTTTCTTTGCCACGCATTGTGCTTTGTGAATAACGAATAAATAAGACATTGTTTCTGTAAAGACTGAGCACTACAAAGTTGATCTACTTGCAAGATACGAGAAGTAAGTGAATAAAAGTGTTTAATTTGTTATGTGGATTAATCAACACTTTATATTTTCCACCCATCGGCCCCTGTACCCCGACAGAGTATCACTCCACCTCTTCTCTTCCACAGCTTTCCTTCAATGTCACACAAGTCCCCCAGCTCCAGCCAGCTCCCCTCCCATCCTTCATCCCATCCAGCTCTTAAGTTTCTCCACCTCTCTATTCCTCCACCCGGCCAAGAGTCGTGTATTAGCAGTGGAATCTGGGATTACGAACAAAACTCAGCTGGCTGTTTTTATTGTGGGGTGTCTCCCCCCTCAGCGTAGTTACAGCTGCCAAATACGTCATGTTTTCCTTCTCCATGCCAAAGCACGCCCCTTCTAAACTCGTTGATGGTAAGATAATATTGGGTGGAAGGGCGGGAGGTATAGGAGAGCACACAGGAGACAGACTGGGACCCTGAGGTCAGAGGGTGTGGTCTGCAGAATGAGCCTGTGATGAAAAGTGATAACCTTTTAGGTTCATGAAAAGTTTACAGGTATCGCAGGAAGAAGTATTTATATGGAGTGTCTTTGTTCCTGCAAGATCGAGGACATTGGTTCACAATTTTACAAATCTTCCACTGAAAACTCCTCAAAACTATCTGTTGCATAATATCTCTCTTCTGCCTGAGCTTTCTGTGCAAGGAGAGAATACAATAAAGAATGTTTACTAACTCCTTCCTCTCTGGAACATCTTGTACGGTGTTGATACTGACTGGAAAACTGTGAATAAGACAGCACGATCTCTCTGAGGCTTATGCAATAACAGGATTATCTCTGTTAACACGTTGTCCCACAATAAAAATATATTAGATCCAGTGATTAGTATCGGCATCATGTTGTTATTATGCAACAAAGTAAAAGACAATAAACTGTGTTTTTGTAGTTCTGCATGTGGTTTGTCTCAGTGGTGTTGCCGCACCCGTACATCGCGCATCTCCATGCATTTAGTGGTGGTAATGATGGCTACGGCAGAGAAGGATAATGATCCACCCATGTATTCTTGACTGCACTCATACAATCTTTTGAGATTTAAAACAAAAAGTAGTTGGAATACTTAAGTGTTTTTAAAAGCAGTACTCCAGTACTTAAATTCAAATAATAATTTGACTGAGCAACTTTCACTTGTGTTGGAGTAGGCCTGATATTTCCACAGGTTTAGCTATACTTTGACTCACGTAATGAAGTTGTGTACTTTGTCCACCACTGTTTGAATCAGGGAAGTAATAATACATTTTACTATACATCATAAAGATTTTGGGTTAAACATGCAGTCACTGATTTCACCACTTGGGGGCAGTATTAACAAGCTGAGCACAATCACTGGCATGCGTCTTCTTTTTTAAAGGCATATGCCGACCTCATAAGCAAACAGGTGCATATTAACACATTCAGCAGATATGAAGCAACACTAGACTTCATGTGCCTGGTTCCCCGTCGAATGTAAGTCCAATAAGTACTTTTCTTTTAGCTTTGTTATTGGTCTCTACTAACTCTAGGACGACATAAAACCGAGTTGCCCATTGTGCCCAGGGTCACAGAGGTAAAGTTAGACACCAGTTTTTCTAAAAGATTAACCAGACATGCTTTTAAAATTGTTATTTTAAAACACTGGTTGTTGTGAATTTATTTCTAGAGCTCTCAAATGAACGTTTAACTGTCTGGGTATCCCCTCTGCTAAATGGTAGAAAAGATGTTAGCTAAAATGCGCCCCTGCCCCGGAATCAAAACAAAGATGGCCGCCAACCGACGGCCTTATTAAGCTAAAACGTCTGTACTTTGAACGTGTAAAAGGAACTTTTTAGCGGGCTGTAAACGGACATTTTTGTCAACAGAAGTATAGAACAGCCGTTGATGCCTTCAGACAGCGGCCAGTACACTTCTTTTAAACAATCCTCTTGAATTTTCTAACATTGCCGGATAATTACTATGGTTACCCCTGTGACAGGAATCTATGCCAATACGTGAGAGTCACAAACAGGGAGTAGCAAAGCTTCAATACTGACAACTCCTGCCTGCTGTGGCCATAAATTTGTGTAAGCTAATAAGCCAACACAAGCTTAAAGATATTTAACCAAATATGATTTTTTTAACCTGGGAAAACTTGGATCTAATATGCAGATATTTTACTGTGTATAAAATATTTCATGGTCTGGCCCCCTCTCCACTCAAAGAATTAATTACACAAAATCCAAACTCATCTAACAGAGCTGCTACCAGAGGGGATTGTAAAATACCACATAGAAAAAGTATCTTTGGAGAGTCAGCCTTTTCCTATTAAGCAGCACCATACCTGGGACACCATACCCACAGAACTAAGGAACATTACATCTTTCAACTCTTTCTCCAAATCTGTAATACAGTAGTTGATGGACAACCAAATTTGCTCTCATAACCTGGAGTAGTAGTTAGGTCATTGTGAGGTCAAGTGTTCATTGTGATGTGTTAATAAACTCAAAGATGCTAAACGGCTGAGTTAGGAGGTAATACTTCATGGGCTTGCCACTACAAGTAAACCATTTCACATACAAGTATTCATGTGACACACTGATTTAAGCACCATCTAGAAACATATTATTAAGCTGGGAGAAAATGGTGTCATATTTCTAAAAAATCTGACAAATGAACTTTGATGCCAAGTTACATAACCCATCTCCAGGTGCTTGACATTTAAAGATGACACTTTGGTTTTAGGGGAATTTTAATGAGCATTTTTCACATATTTTTTTGTTAATTTACAGACTAAAGATAAGTCAGTTAATCTTGGAAATAATTGGCAGATTTATTGACAATGAAAACCATCATTAGCTCCATCGTGAGTTGCAACCTTAGATGAAAAATATGCGATATAATGATAAGATCATACAAGATAATAGTCTGAAAGTATCCTCAGACAGATATGTAATTACAGAACTAAATGCATGCTTGGATTTCAATCTGGAAAGGGACTTACTACACACATTGGTAAATATGCTGTTACTATGCAGGAGAGTAAACAAAACAGTTGTCATAGCTAATTGCACTCGACAATTTAATCTAATTAAGCGTCCAATGAATCAACAAAAAGAAATTACCTTGCTTGATTTAACACAGGCTGAATCACAAACTGTATCAAAGCAGGATGTTCAAACAGGGGGAAAATACCTGAATCAGTGCACAAGGTGACTAAATATCCCTTCCAAGATCTTTGATCAAACTGGATAACATGCCAAGTATTAACCCTTACTTAGAAACAATTAACACAACTCTAGCTGTTCCAACTAACTCATAATTGAACAAATACAGTTAAGAGCAGTTTGAGTGGGTCTCTGAAAGTGATAAGAGGAAGTTAAAGAAGTGTACTCAACTTGAACTCAATGATTTATGTTTTTGACAACTTGGCAGCAGTGAAAGGGTTTTTTTTCTCATGCAACACCCCTGCATGAACACGGCAGTCAGTATCCACCCACACTCACATAAACATCCTCTAAAAAAAAATCTAATGCGCATGAAAACTGGAGAGAAACTTAAGATACTTTCACATACTTTGAAAAAAACCTTGCATCATGGGAGATGCACTATGCAGTTTCAAAGCTGGGATCCACATTAAGGGAGGGGTCCCCTGTAAGACAAATATGGGGCCCCTCTGACTAATGTGCACACATGAGGGAGTGACCAGGCACATCCTACATGCAACTATCCCATCTGACAGCTGTGTCAAAGGCCAGTCAATTATTAATCCATTATTGTAAAATGTCAGTTTACACTTTAAGCCCTCATTATAAAGATTTTTTAGTGATAACGAACTGCAGATTCTTGTTATGCATGTGTGGCTTGAGGCGTGTGTAGCTTGAGGCTATGAATTTATATTTACTCTTTTTAACTCTCCCAAGGTATTAAGAATTTATAATGCTCTATTGCGTCTTTTAGAAATTTCTGACATGGCAAAAATCCCTGATATAATGAAGAGATGTGACCGCGTTAAAAGAACCAAAAATACAGACGAATGAAGAATAAAAAGTGTGATGCTGCAATCTAATATTTTGTCTCCATAGACACCTAAAAAGCAAATAACAACGGAAACTTGAATCGATATCCCGTCTGTTTCCTGCACGTCTCTTTGCTGTCGTTTATTCCAAACATCTGTTGAGGGGAAACAATCTGGAAGGCATTGTCTCTTTTTTTTCCAGTGATGCAACTGTTCACAGAAGGGACATTGCACCCTGTAGTAAACTGTACACTACGCAGTGGATACACACAAATGGTAATTTATAAATGCTCACTTAACCACTGCCAACAAATTGCATCATTACTTAAACCACTAAAAGTCAAATTTATGACGCTGATAAAAAAAAAAAAGGTGTGATATTAGCCTCTAGAAACCTCAACTGGAATGTGTATTTTGAATGTACACCTTAAGAAACGCAACACCCTGCAACGTCAGCCCAGTTAAAAAAAACACAACAGTTTTTATATCGAGTGAAGAGGAAAGTTGAGTCTGAATATCAAATTGTTGGGTTAGGATGCCCCCTGCTGTGGCCTGGGGGCAAACTAAAAGCAGCAAACTCATAGTGTGACAAAACAAATAAAAAGCAAACAATTTATATGATTTTAGAAAAAGGATTTACCAAAGTTTTAACTTGATAAATACCATATGCTACTTTTTCTCATACACATTATGAGAACCACAATCTAAATGTTGCCCAAAAGGCTCCTCAGTAAATGTGATGGAAGTGATTGTTAGTTGGATAAGGTCACAAAAAGAAGAGGGAAACTAAACTTAATGATCCCATACAGGCAAAAGGCATACCAAAAATAGAATGTACAAAAAAGATCCAGTATATTTGATAACCTTAAAAAGCAAGGCTATAGGCTATACATTATTAGCAGCTACTATGTACCTATGTACATACATAAATAGTCACTGCAACGTTTAGGACACAAATAGTAATTTAGTTTGGGCAATACATTTAACAAATTGTGTAAAATATTTCCCTTAAATTTGAACAAAAATTCCACTTGAGAGATTAAATGAGTGTTGGGTAAATAAAGTATCCAAATAACTTTTACATACCTGCAGAGTGACTTTATTAGGCTACTTTATGCTAAACATAGAGTACATAATAGCTTCAGATAACAGGAACAGGAGGTTAATAATAAACATCTTGTGTTATGGAGACATACTTTGAAGAGTAGACTTGGGAATTTTTCAAACAAAGTTACAATTAAGGAGCCTATTATGTGGAAATGTACAGTTAAATTCATATAATTGATTCTAGGAACAAATGTTTTTGTGTATTCAGATTAATGTCGCCTCAGGGCATAGGAACATATTTCATTGTTAGCATTACCTATACTTGCACCTGTCTCCTTTGCAAAATATTTTTCAGTTAATTATGTTTAATAATACATCTTGTGCTTATTTATGATATACTACATTGGTTAATCAGGGTGTGGTGTGTAGGTGAATGTATAAAGAATGGAAAAAATATGCTTCTGCAAGTTTGGAAAATCCAACATCAAAGTTATTTTTTCAGATGTGTACAAGATCAAGTACAAACCTTCAAGGATTATTTTATAATAAAGAACGTAAATGGGTGTCGACCCAGTAGTGACACGTCGTGAACTTCTGCATCAAGATGGTACACCGTTAGATTTAAGAACAGCTCAAAACATCAGAATCGACAGCTATAGCCTTCTTATTATTTACTGAAAAGTGAAAATAATCTTGCAGCTTTTGTAGGCAAGATCATTACCTGATCGTGTTCTTGGAATTTTCTAGAATACAGGTGATCTGACTTCCCCTTGTGTGCTAATTTTTGCAAATTCAACCACAAAAATACTTGTATGACAATGCAAATGCCTCTGAATTATCACTGATATATTGTATCGACAAAATATGTTAAGCTTAAGAAGTATATAACATGTTAAAAATATCGTTGCAGTAAAAAAATGTGAAAAACTGAATTGTAGCGAAACCGGAAGTTTGCAGAAGTGAATCCTCTCGTTTCGTCTTTACGTTCTCCTGCTCTGCGCCTGTTTGTAAACATGCGTCAAAATCACGTGATCACATCGAAGCCTTTTAGAGCGAGGTCCAATCAGGAAACGGGGGTGTGTGAGGCTGGGCGTGGTTAGGTTGTGTTGCTGCGAAAATGTCGATGGACAAGGCTTTTCATCAGTGCAAGGGACCACACTGTATTTTTTATAATAAAAGGCAGGTAAATGTGAGGTTTTAGCAACAATGACGGAGGAGTAGTGATAAAGAGACCTAGCATGTTGCGAAAGAGACGTTCTCGGTAAGTTTTCTCCTATTCCTATAGAAACTGTTTATTTACATCCAGTGCCTGCTCCAGTGAATCATACACCATCATCATTATGGATATAGGTTACAGTGCGTCTGTTGTGGGCGGTTTTAGTAACGTTAAATAATGTCCTTGTTTTTGTTTGTTTATTTAATGTTATGATATATATGTAATGTTATAATTCAAATGCTTTATTTGTTAAATATTTAACTGTTTTAAAACTGTTACAAAGCGTATTTCTTATCAAAGGGAAAAAAGAATTACGCATGCCCGCGATTTGATTAATACGATGTAGTGCGCAGTTTCCAGCGTTACCCGGAAATAAGCTAGGTATTCGCTCTCAGCTGCTTTCTTATAAAACATGTCTGAGCGTATTTGTCGCTCATTTTCCTCGGCGAGGTGTTCAGAGGAACAGGGTGGGATGGAGAGGAGAGCAGTGCTGGATGCTTGCTGCTGCAGGAGGATGTTGCGCACTTGAATTTTCCTCAGGAGTGAGTGGTCTGAGCATCCATGCGGTACTGCGTAGTCATGTAATTTATAAGGTACATGTTGTTATTGTACATATCTTAATGTTTTTCTGTTATTAACACGTTTGACTTGAGTATACTTGATTTTATTGTGATTGCCTTTAATATTTAATTGAAAAGTAAGGATATTAAGTTTAATATAAAGTTACATTTGAATGTAAATACTTTTTTACTTTTGCGTCTAAGATAAAATCAATCAAAAGTAAAACCTTATTGTCTTTCAACTTTTACGTGAAATGTATATTATCAGCTTCTGGATGTTAGTATTACACCTGTGAGATTGTTTGTGTGAAAGCATTTCCAGTTTGTAGTGACAGTGTTAGGATTCACAGCTAATAATAATGTATTTAAAAAAGAAAAAGCATAAGTAGTACGCACTTCTTCAATAACTTGTTACTGTAAATAGGCCTACAATTAAAATGATGTAATATTGCTTTTTCCAGTGTTTCTTTGCAGAAATTGATTTCCTTCCATTATTTTATTTTCAAAAAACATATAATTGCGTCTTTTTAAAGGCTCACTTTTGTTTTTTCGAACCCAAAGTGCGTGCGCCTGCTGGGCCAGTGCCTTGACTCAGCTCCATCCATCCAGAGGTTTCTATGTCATACGCACTTTTTATTCCTGATGTAAACAAACCCTCCTGAAGCAGTACTCTGATTTAACACAGGATGGCGTATTTCTGCAGTCTTAGATCTTGTACTGAGGATGAAGTTATTAGAGAGAGCAGTTTATTATAGTGGGAAATATTGATTCAGGAATACAGATTGAGTTTAAAACAGCAGTTTGTACATCTGTATGAGAGACAGTGAAGTTTGTTTTTAATATGTTTTTCTCAACCTTGTTGACAGGAGGACCGGTACCGTTGTGTTGTGCTTTGAAAACAAATGGCTCGACATCTCTTGACCTCAAACCCCGAAAAGATTTCACTCAGCTGACCAGCTGATTTCCTGACTGCGACAGAGCTACAGTAAGAATAAAAGGTTGCTTAATAATGGGATAGAATGGGCTTTAGGGAAATTACTGTACTGAAGAACAACAAAGTTAAGCTTTGAAGTTGAAACTGCTTGCCTTCCAGATAAATATTGTCATTCCTTTTTATTCACAGCTGGAAAATTTCTTTCAACTTTCTGTGCAAGGTAAGAGCCGGTCCAATTCAGCAAACGCAGGCAGCAACATCGAGGACCAACGAACCAGCTGTTCACTGCTTATATCAATTATTTTGTCAAAGTCAGAACAGAATTGGCCAGCTGTAAATCTTTATTATTAAATCGCAGGGTGTGGCCAGTTATTGGCAGTTATATACACAAACACAAGCAGAACTATAGAAGTTACCAACAACACAGCATCAAAGTGTTATATCTGTACAAAGGTCACTGTTACCGAACTCTGACACCAGAAAGTGCTGAGCTGAGGGCAAACATTTTCGTTGTGTCGTATGTTTGACATGTCTCGTAATAAAGCCTGGGATTTTCTCAGGACTTGCCGAGGATAAAGCCCTCCGAGTTTGCTCTTTCATCATACAGTGCGTGATGCTGCCTGATACATCAGCTGACATCCCCAAGGAGAGCCTGTTTGCACTCCTCTGAGTGGTAACTGCAAACCAGGTAATAACAGAAAACAATTGCACTGTTTACTTTCAATAAAGCGCTTTAAAATGCAGTACACATTTGTTTTTGCATAAATGTATGTGTGGGTGAACTTTGCCCATTGTTCCTGTTGCAGCCAAAAACAATATGAATGAAGCTGACGTGGCAGCTTTCCAAGGGAGAGATTAAGGTTTAGGAAGTGGAACAGGCATGGCTGATAGATGACATGGCTAAAATTAACACACTGCCCACTAAATGAGGAGCATAAATAGCAGACAGGAAGGACCTGCACTTGAATGTGTCATTAAAGCCATAGCGTGTCTCCCGAAGCATAAAAACAAACACGGTCAGAGGTAACGCTCCTGTTCTCATTAGAGGCTACACGCTGCAGTATGATGGGAAAGCACGAACTCCCAGGTTGTCAACAAAGCAGGAATAACTGTAATGATTGTATAATATTATTAGCCTATCTACTGTAAACCTAATTATCCAAAAAATATTAAATGCATCAGTTATTTGATGTAGAAAAAACATGTAAATGTTACTTATATATTATAAATAAGTAACATTTAATTATTAGAAAAAACAGCTGAAAAGATCCAAGAATTTAAGAGCATGAAAAATTAATAATTAGTGCATTGATTGGTTGGTAAATTACAACGTATTATCCAATCTTATTTGCAGGAAATATAACAGAACACAGTCAAGAGCTCTACTTGCATTCCTATTTCTTGCTGTTACTGTAGCTCACTTGCATAGGATGCACATATAGACTGAGTACATCTTTATCTGAGCAGAACAGAAAGATCTCAGACCTCAAATCGATACCCTCGCCATCTACCAGTGTTCTCGGAGCAAACATGCATGAATCCCTCAGATCCCTTACATTTCACATATAGCCGGAGGGAGAAAGCTGATTCTTTTACCGATGCTCTCCTTTCTCGCTCCTGTAAGGTGAAGCTGTGGGCTCCGCATCCCCTGGCACCGGTGGGGAATTAGGACATCACGAGCTACAAATACTGTAAGGAAGAAAATTTACTGCCACAGACCGTAACTGAGGGATAATGGAAAATGTAATACTTTACAATAGGGGTAATGGTTTGTGCTTTAATAGCCCTGGAATGTGAAGGAAAACGGCAAGGTTTCTCGAGTCAGTGAGGCCGCACTGCAGCATAAGAAATGTCCTCAAAATGTGGTTGAATGCAGTTCAACCCTGGAGATGTAGCCAAAACTTAGGAATGATTATTGTCCTCTGTGGAAGCATTCTTCCAAGATTATAAAGTGTATGAATAATTTATTAAGGCACTTGTTGAATACGCACACTGTCACATACCTCTATAATAAATAGGTGCGTTGGTGCTGAGCTGACAAACACAGAAACTTTGTTTACCTTTTGTTCGCTGGGACAAAGCTTTTATTTGAGTTTAGCATATAAAAGAGACTTTATGCTTCAGAGCTGCAGACGGACCTAATAAGCACAGCCTTGTTGAGAACAGACGAGCTCATAAAAAAGACAGAACAAAGCTTGTTCCTCTTTGTGCCTGCTGGACACTGCGTGCACTATTGTAGCCGTATACAGCAGCACAAATATGCTAATTTGACTCGAATTTAAGACCTACTAAAAAAAACTGATGCAAACCTTGGACTAAGATTTCCCCTGGCTAGTTTTTGTTGTTGTAATGATTCTATTCTGACCAAGTCCTGTTTTTTTAAAGGATCAACTCTCCCCTGGAAAAAGTCAAAGCTGGTGTTCTCTGTAATCGATAGAAGCAATAATATTTGAAATTGGCGCCATAGCTGTGGAGAAAGTTGTACAAACCCCTCGTGGTTTCGCCCATTCTACATTCCTACAACACCCAGAGTGCATTGCGCCCCTCCCACTGAAAGGAACGGCCCAGTGAGAGACGCTGGAGTGAAATACTAATGTTTCGCTGCAGGCAACGGCTCAGAGCGGTACAAAAAATACTACGAGAATATAACAGTGACATCGGAGGTGGGCGTCCAGGATTGAGGAAGTGTAGTTTAGCGAGCTCCCTGGCCCCGGCCAGATGACGCGTTTTCCTGGGTCCATTGGAGAAGCGGAGAGCGTGAAATAGCATTTATTTTCCTACCAAAATGACATTAGCTCCCCATTTTAGCATGATAGGACTGAGGTTGAAAATCAGCGAACTGGCCCTTTAAGTCTTGCTACAGCCCAAATAACAATCTCTGCTGTCCTTTTCCTTGCTGCCCTCTGTTACATGGAGTTAGCAGCGTTATCCCTGTGATGGCTACAGTAGCATTCACAAGCCTGTAATGCAATACAGGTCAGCCACAGTGCATTGTCTCATTCCACATTTGTCTTGACTCATTTATCCATGTTACAAAAGAGATCCTTTGAATGCTTGTTGATATTAGGGCCTAATGCTTTGGTTTTGTACTCTAACAAGGGTTTTTTTTCCCTTTTATCTCCTCACAGCTTTGTTGTCTGAATTACATAACCAATGAAGAATCATCTGATGAAGGTATGTGAACAATCAGATAAATCTACAAAGAGTCGCATTCCCAAAATAAACTTTGCGGACGTTTGACTGAAACAAAACAGACTATTTATAAGGCAGAGTTTTTTTTAAAGGAACAGCTTCTTAACTTGTTCAAGATTTAATACAAAACACTCTTACTATTGTGTAGTCTCCTTTAACTGTACATTTGTATTCATCTTTCCTTCGTAATCAGTTCATCAGTGTTATTCCGAACAGGGGTTTTTCTTGCATTTCCTGTAGGGCTGAGCTGTGGTACAAGTAACAAGAACTGAAAGAGGAAGTACATACATGTGGTCGGCCTATTCTTGATAGATTGTCAGAGTGTGGTCTCGATGGTCAATCGTACCATACTGTATAATTGATTGAGATTGATCTGTAGCATGTATTTCATGTTGGAAACATCTATATTATATAGCGTATGGGTATTACAGGTTATATAATAATGACAAACCAGAGCACACAGAAAATATTCCCTCTGGTGCAGATTCAGAGATGAGTGGAATCCCTCATTAGACCTTATTTAAAAATCCAAAAGACCATCTGAGTGCTTATGCAACTGATGCACAAGCTGGTGATGTGCCTTTAAAACCAGTGGGTTGTCAGGTGATCGAGGAGACTCAGTCAGCTCAGCCTCACAGACGTAGGAGCCAGAGTGCGTCTCTAGCCGAGAGCAGAGAGGAGAGCAACCAGGACAGAGAGAAAGAAAGAGTGAGAAAGAGACCCAATTATAAGGGGACACGGGGGGAAATGGGGACACAGCAGCGTCACAGAGAGGGGGACAGGGAGCCGAGGTGGTAGGGTCCCTTTAACTGCAGTCTGCTCATGCTCACTTGCCCTGTGTGGCAGCTAGCAAGTGTGTTTGTGGCTCAGCCTGATCAAGAAGTTGCGTTGCACAGCCACAACAGTGGTATAAAAGCACAGAGAATTAAGTGCTGCGTCACACTGGGGAAGAGGAATAGCGTGATCATGCGCGCATGTGCACGGCGGTGCGTGCGCGTGCACGAGGATCTGCTCTGTCTCTGTGTATGTGTTAGATCGAAGTAGCAGTCTTAATAGCAGTTCTGCTGTTGCAACAAGATGAAAATAAAGAGTGCGTGTGTTTTTAGAGGCAGGCAGAAAGGGGAAGAGAGAGAGAGAGAGCGAGGGAGATACAGAGAGGGAGGGCGAGCAAGTCAGAGAGTGAGGGAGAGAGATTTTGGATTAGTTGCTACGTCACTTTTTCATGTCAGGAGAAACAGAAGCCGAGATAACAGAAGCCCAGAGTCATCGAGTTTTCCACCTGAAGTGGACACAATGGTTTCGGACAACCTCGAACCTCGCTTTCTCCTCTTCCTCTTCCTCCTTGGTAGTTTTGATCTGCTCTGCCTGTCGCTAATATATGTATGTGTGTGTGCGTTTGTGTGTGTGCTGTGTAGTTCCTTTGAGCTGATACTGGGAGTTTCAACATGGATGCTGGAGATGTGACACAGTTTCTCTAGGTGTTGTTTTGGTAGCATGTTAAGGTGTGTGTGTGTGTGTGTGTGTGTGTCGGGTGGGCAGGGGTGCGACAAAGGGGTTAACAAAGGAATATTCTGGAAGGTTGTTGATATCACAGAGAAGCTCAGTCAGGAATGTTTTGCAGAGAATTATCGGGGAATTTGACCATCGCTTTTTTTGCCACCTCAAGGAAGACGGATGATTCCATTTGTGCAGATGGGTGAATACAATCATGCATGGTGCCGTCCGACCTATTATCAAACAGCATTATGCCTTTAATACATTATTACATGGGAGGTGCAGCCAGGTGGACATTACAGCCGTCTGCAACAATTACAGGATAAGTTCGCTGTTGAATTTAGCAAAGCGGGGGATGTTTTCTACATCGTATATATGTACGTATATGTGTCTGTGTTCGAGCTGTTGACTGTCGGCCTACTTGTTGTGGTTAACTCTTGATGGAGTTGAAGGGAAGAGCGAGCATGGAGAGAGAAAGCCCAGTTAGCATCCTGCTGTATGTTGCTATCACACAAAAGATCAGCTCAGTGTCTGCGGCCGGTGGCACTTTTGTCATGTGATTTGTTTTCACCCTCCAGGGCCACCGGGATTTTGCGAAACCCTTCCCAAGACACATTTGTTTCTGCGTAGTTAGGAGGGACAGAGATGGTGACGCAGACAATGCTGGGCTGGTCTTCAACCAGTACACAGCTTAGGTCTCTCTCTCTATGTGTTTATCTTTCTATCTGTCTCTTAGAGAAAGGAAGCAGCAGGAAGGGGGTAAATGTCATGGCTCAGGATCAGAGAGAGGGAGAAGAGGGGGAGAGGGAAACTGAGAAAGGGGGAGAAAGAGAGAGAGGTTGTTTACCTTGCTCTCTTGGTGACTCTGCTTTGGCTCCTCTCCAGTTCACATGCACTGGACTTCCTAAAGCTGCTGCATCACAGGCCATCGTGCCAAAGCTGGGTTCTGATTGGATGGGTGGAGCTCCCCTGGCTCCTCAAGCTACACAGCGGCGCTTTATTGGCTTAGTACAAGCAAGCAGCTTGAGTTCAACACTTGATTGGTTTAGAAGCAGTAAAGCTGTTGTGGTCGCAGAAACACTTTCCATAGATACGTGAATGCCATGTATGTTTATATTGGTGGACCTGTTATACGGCTTTCCGCTGAACGGTTAACTGTTTGTGAATGACGACGGGAACATTTGTTACCTACGTTTAGAGCGATTGTCGGTGATGAATCAGGAGAATCTCTGTGTTTCTTTTGTCAGGTGGTTTTCATACATCGTATCGACAAACTGATGCTGACGTTTCTATAAATAGCTGCCTCCTATAACGCAGTGGGTCAACCTCCGGCCTTGGTAACGCATTGTTTTAAAGGTACTGTAATTTTATCATAGATTATATAAAAGGTGTCGGGAGAGGAGCTGTGAAATGATGAGGAGTTGATGTCCAGATCCAGGGCTGCTAAATTACGCCTGTCTGTGAACGAATTTGACATTTATGCATTTGTCTGCCGTGCGCCGGCCAACAAATTCCCCAGGCTGCAGCAGCAATTAATCAGATTTAATTAATTGGATGTAAACAAATCAAACACAGACTCAGTTTTTCCCAGAACTCAGCACGGTGTAAGGTCCTTTCAAGGAACTTATTTAAAACTACTGGGCGTGTACAGTTTAAGGCCTTCCTGTTAACTCTGAGCCATCAGAGACAGAGAGCTGCTCAGCGTCTCCTGCGTAGCCTGATGCTCTGGAATACCTGCGATGAGGCTGACGACTTCAGGAAGGATTTAAATCCCGAGAAAAGAGCCATCTTCTCGCTCTCCTGGCTGGAGGTCCAACACCTGAAAGAGCCCACATTTCTGAGATGATGCAAGAGCGTGTGTGGCTGCCTCTGGTCTGCATTGCAGCTCCAGCTTCCACAGTCAGCGTCTCTCTCTATTTTTCTTTCCCTCTCGCTCGCTCTTCTAAATGTGCTGATGGTATATCTGACTGTGTACTATAGCTGAGTATTTTCCCTTTGGAAAGAAGAGATTATTCTTAGCAACAGTGCTGAAGATGATGCTCTAACAGTCACTGCCACCATGCAGGGTCTGTTTTATGAACACCTCGACTAGTTAGGCTGACTTAGACCAAAGTAGTTTTGGGCTGTTGTACACCCCTGATTTGCCCCTCCCGACAATCAGGGGAGGACTCTTGTTTTGGCGAGTGTTTGGTATCGATGTTCTGCACCGATTGTCTCGTAATGTGAGAGCTTTGCAGATCCAGTCTTGAACCTTCCTTGCTGGTTGCTGACTCACCGGGGCAGTCCCGATAATATCAAACATGTTGGATATTTACGATTCAAAATCTGAATGATTAAGTCAGCGCTTTTATGAGCTTGAGTACAACAGCCAATGAGAGGGAAGGAAGGAGACAGAGCCGTAAACTGTAATGTACTACTGTTAATAGAAAATGAACAGGCACGATCTTAGCTCAAGTTCTCGCTAACGATACACAACTGTGCCTCTCCTCACACTTACCTCCTGCTTGTGTTTGTGTTTGGGGAAGTAGTGTTCGCTTATAAATTGCTCTTAAAATACATGTTTACTCACTTAGATGTTTTACTGTTGGTATTATATTCTTATTTCCCTGTAAACAAGGATCTCTTTGAAGATATTCAGCCCCGTGGGTTTCCCCTGGGTGCTTCGCAGTTCCTTCCTGATTCTGTCACTGACCACTCTCTAAAGGCCTCCTGTCCCTTTAAATCTTTTATAAGCATTACACAACAGGTCCAGTGGCACACAAGCAACAAACAACCCGAAAAAAGAAAACTGACGGGGTTGGGTTGAGCCAGCCAGGCGGTGGAACCAGACACCTACGGACAGACAGGCCCTCTGATCAGAGCTGTCACTGTGGCTACAGTGCAAACACACGCGCGTACACAGCCTCATACACACTCACACAAACAGCCCAGACAGAAACAAATGGCTAAGCCCGGTGCAACTGAAGCCTGATAAGGACTTGTAAAGTGCTGTGGGGATTTTGTCTTTCCTCTCACTGTGAAAATCTGCATCTGATGTTTGAAGCGTCCCCTGATTTAGCTTTAATCAGCTTCGAGAGCAGTAGTATTTGAGGGAGATGTCATCGTATCCATAAAGAAATGAAGGCAGGGTGTGTGTGTGGGTGTGTGTGTCCTGGAGGGAAAGCAGACAATGAGTTGTCGGCGGTTGTTTCGCCTGCGTGCAAAGAGTTAAAACAGGAGGAAAAACATTTATTTTTGAAGCGGTCGGGTAGTTTTGTTGAAGCACTTGGCAACAAGTGAGTGAACTGGCCACTACCTGTCCCTGCCCCACCCTCTCAGTGTATTATATCTGCGTGTCTGCGTCATGGCTCACATTGCCAGCGATTGACTGCCACTTCTTTGCTTTTCTCTTGTAGTGACTTGACGCTCCATCATCCTCCTCACCGTTCTTCCGACCAACAAGAGAGGACTCATCGAGGTCTGCCTGCTTAGAGCTGCAGGTGAGCCTGCAATGCACACAGCCGCACTGTTTTCTGTGTCTGTTCTTGTTTGGCCCTTCACACATTCGCAGAGCTTGGATCAAGTATCAGATCAGTCGTGTGGGCGTGTTAGAGAGAAATAGATTGAGAGAGAGAGAGAGAGAGAGAGAGAGAGAGAGAGAGGTGTTCTGGTGCTTTCTCTGTGGTTTTCCATTTCATCTCTCGCACTTTCTCTCCCTTCATCTGCATCCTTCCTCTCTGTTTTCTGGCCTGAAACAGGGCAGTGATTTAAACTTGTTTCTGGGCACAAGCATGAGTCTAAGCTTTCCCAGAGTGCATTACATTTGAGGTCTCTGACAGCCTCCAAGATACTGTCAGGCCTCCCTGGAACATCTTCTTTGTCAAGTCAGAAAAAAGTAGCAACCGATAAAACTTGAAGCTTTCTGAGCACAAAACTAATTTGCTGAAACGTATCAGTGTAGTAGAGGATAATGAGGCACTATTAGAAATAAAACTTGAACCAGAATTTGAGTCCTATTCACTTTGGAACAGTATTACCTGGGGACCTGTCGTCATTTTTAATAATAGCAGAGGTTGCTTCTGACATTAATCTCATGTGAAGCTGAAATGGCTATAATTTGTAAAGTGAGAATTCTACAGCACATTACCTGACATTGTTTCGCCAAACACAGAGGTCCTTTGATGATATTAGTCCAGAGCTAAGCTCTGTTATTTGCGGTATGAGTTTTCGGTTTTCTAAAGCCCTATTCGCACGGGACTAGTATTTCCCGAGGACCAGGGCTGGGTATCGATAACAATTTCTCAATTCAATTCGATTCTGATTCACAGGGTCCCGATTCGATTCGATTTCCGATCAGCTTCGATTCGATATCGATTTGTATTAGGGGTATTTCAGTTACAATATCACCTTTAACCTGGTGCATTATCAAAATGTTTAATGTTTACAATAAGAATTGACCCCAAAGAAGTAACGTCATGTACTTTTTATTTAGCATGACAAACACACAGCAGTCAAAACAATATTAACAATTTTTTATGTACATTTTTGTACATCGGGCTCATGGTTTTGATTAAACGAACTGGGGTTCAACTTGCGCGAGATTTGGCCACGAGATCTCAGCGCGGAGAACAAAACGAGACTAAGAGATATGTTGAAATTCTAACTTTTTCACCCCCCTAAGTATTTAGTTTTGAATACAGTAGTTACCAAACACACTCCATACCAGTTGGTGGCGGTAATGCACCATAACGTTGTTTGCCAAATGCCATAAAACACCACAAGAAGAAGAAGATATAGGAAAGGTATACTGTATAACAACATGCCGAAAATATACTCGCAGCCAAAGCCGACGCTAACAGGAAGTAACATAAACATCAGAGCAAAACTAACATATTCATGGACGCACACATGATAAAAAGACTCTGTTTTCACTGATGTCTCTGTTGTAGCTGCAGTAAACAAGTCCGGGCATGTCTCCCTCACTGCCGTGTTTCGGGGCGATGCGCTGAGTCGTGCTGCGTTCAGGAGCGCTCAGAAACGTGAGTGATCAGACATATTTTTACACATTATTTAAAGATCAATCTCGGGATTTATTAATCAGTATTGGGTCATTCAAATGAAGACCTCATGTGATTTAGAAATGCCCCCCTCACGTCTGTGTTTTGTGCATATTTGCACGGGATTAGCAAAGTCTGTATTTTACTACATTTTACAGACATTAAGCCCGGATATGATTGAAAATGTAGAGGCTTTTCGTGCTTAAAGTCCTGTTGAAAGATGGAAAAACGTTCCTTACCGCATGTTGCCATGCACATCATCCATGTCATCTTCTTTTGAGATTTCACTCTTGTGTTGGATTTGAGTTTGCTCATTCTGCGAATGGGTCTACATGCTGTGTAGAGAGATGAGCCTCCTGAATTTACACCCAAAATGCTTTCAAAGCTTTTGTTTGTAATTTCCACCGCAGCCTCCATAATCCTCGACCGGGAAAGAGGCAGGAACAAGGCGCGAAGATGACAAAAACATTGCAGAAACAAAAATATTATCCAAATTATGGACTAACTAATATTATCCGATGACCTCTGTGTTTGCAGAAATATGGTCAGTAATTTGCGCTGGAATTAAGGGGATTAAGATCACAGACGGCCTCCGCAATTATAACAAATTACTAGAGGTTCTCAGGTTATATTAGTCCCGTGCGAATAGGGCTTAAGTGCGCTTTACTGTTTCTTTTCTGATAAAAAAAAAAAGAATGATATGGTGGCAATTATAAAGAGAGTTTTGACAGCATTTCCTGTGAAAATTCAGCAGACTCTCTACATCTCGCTAGAAGGAGCGAGCTCGAAATTCATCAGAAGGGTGAATCTCAAAAGGATTAGATGGATGACATGCATGGCAGCATGCAGTAAGGAACAATCTTTCAACAGGCTGAAGTTATTTTGTGGTTGCCTATTAATAGTAACATTAGTAAGCGAGTGTTAAGCGGAGTCTTGATCATATCTGTGAATCAGAATTTGCTTATGCGTGCGGAAGTGGCCTGTGAAACACAGATGTGGGAGGTTAATTTCTAAATCAAATGAGGACCTAAGGTGTGATACCAGGCCTGTGCAAATATGACCTTAATACAATAACAGCCTTTATCTCTTGAATGTTCTCTCACAGGTCTCATTTAAATCAACATTGAATGCTGAAAGAAGGAACTAGTTTTACAATCTATTTTGAATAAATAGCATATTTGTATGTCCTACAAGAGATGTCTTTCTCTCCGGGGGTGCTCATATCCTTTTACAACTTCAGTTAAAGAATGATGTAAGCACCTGATGAGAAACAGAGACGCAACTGCTGATACTTAAAGTCCCCGGGAAATTAAAATAGATGCTAGTTTACTTTTGTCCTTATTTTTTGTCATTAATTATTGTTACCTGTTTGCTAATGTCTGACTCAGCAATAATAAAAAGTTTTGTAGGTTTTCTTGATATTTTTAGAGTAAGCTATCTCCTGAAAACATCAGGTGTTGATTACTCATCCTGCACTCGAGATGTGAATTAACTGCATCCAATTAAACGCTGTATTTGATAACGTCCCTAAAGGTCCCTCTCCTGTGATGCACAGGACCTACAAGCTAGCTAGTGGTTATTGGTCATCATAGCTGTGTTTGCAGAGAGTGCACCAGTGGCTACTGTAAACACAAAGCTATACGCATAACAAGTCCCTCCTTGGCTTGTTGTTTCTTTAAGGAATCATGTAGAAATGTGGAATCAACTGCTCGCGTGTAATGAGAACATTACCTGTAATTAGTTCAACGGCAACACTGTGATATCAATAAGTGCTTCACATCAACAGTATCTCTTATAAGCTCTCTGTTAAAGACCCCCTCCAGTGAAAATCAAGTGTTTAACCTCGTGAACATCTCCATGGGGTGTTTTTCATGTGCTACAAGACATATCCGGGACAAGCATGGCTGGGCCTGTCTGCTTTTTAACTGCAGTGTACCAAGGACAGGCTGAACAACACGTATTCAGATTGGCAGGTTTGTGACGTCACAAACCTAAGGAGCCAATCCCGTTAATGGACGGGGTGACGCTATGCATATCATTATGTGTAACCCTTTGCAGCTGTAAAAATCATTGTAATTTTTGCAAACTGACAACTAACGTTACTACTACTAACTAAATTTCAAGCTAGCTAAGTTTCAACAAGTTGCCACTAAACGATGGCTGAGACGTGTTTTGTTTTCGGCTGCAAGTTTACCAAACTTGGTGGGCGGGGCTTGTGCAGATTCAGGAATTTTTAATGAGTGAAAAGGAGGAGATGCCTTGGGAGGATTTTTACTTTGTAATTAAACGTATTTTGCAGAAAAAACATATCAGACAGTTTATTAATTAAAGCAGAGAATTTTATATGTCTTAAAACACGACTGGAGCTGGCCTTTAAATACAGAGCATGTTGACATAGAGCAACATGTGTCAGCATTTAAACCACTTCCATTTTCTCTTAATTAGTTTTTCGTTTCAGTAAGTCTCACTTTCATGTTGAAATGAAAAATGCCTTAAAGGAAGTCCAGGTCAGACCACGAGAATCACATTTTTCTCTGGTCTAAGCTATTAACTCATTTTAATTACTGATTTCCACTATATCCTGTCATTAATATTGTTATTTCCATTCTTTTTTTTTTAGATTTAATCACGCCACAGAAGGATGCCTTTATCAGAAGTTCCCCCCTTGGAAGCTGGTTTCAGATGGTGGCTTAGAGTATTGTCATCGATCTAGCACCATTTGAAATCAGTGTTCTTGGGGTGGGAAGTGTATTTCACCGGCCCACAGCTGTGGAGTGTCACAAGAGGTGAACAGAGAAACGGGTGAAAGAAAGAGACAACTTCACCTGGAAAGACTCACTCCCTGAAGCACCGCTCAGTGGTCTGTTTGGACAGCTGGAGCTCTTTGTCCTCTTTCCAAGGTTGACCGATTTCTTTTGGTGTTCAGAGTCTGCTTCTGTTTCTAGCACCATTTGAAATCGGTTACAGTGAAGGACAGTTCTCGTCTCACCTTGAGGAGGATTCGGCAACTAAGGTGTCTTTTTTTTGTCACACTGTGCAAGTAAAAGTAACAATACCACAATCAAATACTTGTTGTTTTAGTTAAAGAGGGGGTATTATGCTGTTTCACATTTTGAGACAGATAAATAATGTTATGTTGGATGTCCGTACTAAACATGGGTGAAGTTTCAAATCTGTAGGTAAAAGTATGTTGGAGTAATCCCCTGCTAAAAAAAGTCGCTTGCTTTCAGACAGACTTCTCCAGACGCTTCACTTTATGATGTCACAAAGTGGAGGAACTCTATTTGGGCATCTGCCTGACACACAGCAGAACTTCCTGCCCCTGGAAAAGTTCAGAGACACGCCCACCCAGCAGCTCAGTCTGCTTCTGTTTTTTTCTGCCTCTGTTTTTTTCACTCAACAACCTTTCTCGTTAAGTTAGTTAACAATGTCTTGGAGAATGTGTTTCTTTGGCAGTGAAGGAAATACATCAGTGTTTACTTTTCCAAAGGACAAGAGCAAGCTTACTCTTTGCTGACATCTCTGAAACATGGCCACAGGGTAGGAGGCGTGCCTCAAACACTTGAATTCTTCCCCTCGGCAGGCTTTCGGAGAGCTGGCCAATCAGAAGAAAACGGGCTGGTAGGGGCGGGGTGTCGTTTCAGGCAGAGGCAGTATGAGGGCCTGCACGGAGCACCAGTGTGAGGAAAAATGATGAGTTTAATTTAACAGTAAATTAAGCTAAGGTACTCCAGAGGTATCAGAGTGAAATGTGAAGCTTGAAAGTATCATACACCCCTCAAACGTGCAGAAGAATTAGAGCCTAATGTATTTTTTTGTTTGTGAATCTTAAAAAACTTGTGCAGTCAGTTACACTATTTCCTTTTGAAATGTAGTAATTAGAGTAGTTAATGAATAAAAAGGTCAGTACAAGTAGCTAATGTAATTCACTGTAGTAAGGACCTGAGGAATCCCACCACTGGATGATTGCCTGCCAGAGAGTTAAGGGACTATTTGAACAATTTTGTATTCTGTGTCAAATCCACAAGGTGGCACTGTAATCTAAAATATCACACATTTTTGAATTAGTGTCTAACCACTGGTGGTATTTCAAATTTGATTGGGGTAGCTATAAATAGTTTTTATCTTAATTATTAATTCTAATTCAAGTTGAAAAAAAGAGTACATCTGGGACTTTTCAGTGTCATTTTTTTCTATTGCTCAATATTACGTGTAAAGTGATTGGAAGCTACTGCTGGATATTATTCTATACATTATTCATGTATAGCCACACATGAATACTGCATTTTAGATGGATCATCGTATCTGTAATGTGGATGAAATATTTATCACTAATCTCATGTAAATAGAAGCTCTGGATATGGAATAAAACGTGCAGCAAATGTTCAGTTAGTTGAATATTATTAACATAAGCACCTGTCTTTGTGTTGTTTTATTAAACTCCCTTTTAACTCAGTGCATTTGAACACTGGAATGTACTGAATATGGGATAGATTCATACATATGAAGGGCCTGTCAATTTCAATTACATTGAACGGTCATGATATTCCTGAACACCTTTGATTGCTAACAAAGTCCTACTCCTGGGTCAAAGACCAAATCCCAACCTCCACACTCACGGACTTTGAGACGCGTTCCCGGTAAGTGTGCGAGTTCTTAGTGCTGTGCCACTGTAACATCAAGTGCGTGAGGGCTCTGATGCGGACTTTTCAACGCCAAATTGCGGACTTTCTGTGAGGCCGAATATCTGTAGACTTAGCTTTGGTAGTTAGCCAGAAATTATAGTCAACTTTGTGACGTATTCAGAATCAGAAGTACTTAATTAATCCCCGGGGGAAATTCGGTATTCAAACGTGATTGCCAGGCCAGCCTCCTACTAAATGTAAACAAATGTTCGTATATTGAAGTTTTCAATAAAGTTTTAACAAAAAAAACCCTAAATGTATACAAATGTTGGTATATTTAAGTATATAATATATTTTACAAATAAAAGTATTATTCAATAAAGTTTTAACAAAAAAATGTGGTTGTTTAAAGCACGTCTTTAGCGCGTGTTCTCCTGTTAAATATTAACAAAGGATTAAAAACACGCCTCTCTGACTTTTGATAGTTGATAGTAAAATATGTAAACACTGTAATGCGAGACAAACAATTGTGCTGGAGGTCAGCATTTTTTCCCAAATATTTAACGGCGCATTTCGTTACTAGGCAACGCGTGACGCCATGGTAGACTGTCCCATTACTGATTTTTATGCACTTCTCCAAACCCTCGCGGGCTCACGCACAGACACCACGCCTGACGTCATTACAGTCTGTGAGGGATCAGTGCTCACGCCTTACGGTGGAGATTGGGATTGGGCCAAACAAGCGTAAGTCATAAGGAAGTCTTGTGTACATCGTGTGAACACACTGATCAGTCTTCATTGTGTGGTATTGTTTTATTTCATTGATTACAAAAGATGGTGCCAATGTTGAAGCAGTTTTACCCCTGCCTCAAAACAAAACAAACTGTTTAATGAGATGTTCTGACACAAATTTGAGTTTAACAATAAATAAAGATTCAAAAGCCAGGCAAATGCAAGAATTTCATATAATCTATACAACGTAACAACAGACACAATATCAGTGTCCAAATACTTTCAATATTCCACTTCATTTATGGTATTAACCCAAAACTGAAACTCTCAGAAAACAATATTAAAACAAATAATTTAAGCATAAAAATAAAAATGTTTTTTTTGTTTTGTTTTGTTTTTTTGTGTTGATAATTTGGTGAAGCTACAGAGCTCAAAAGACAATGTGCCGATAGCTAACTTGGCTAATTATTTAGCATGAACATCAAGCTAAGGTAGGCTAAAATTTTAGCCTCCTTTACCAACCATTGGAAAAACCACAAGAACAGACACACGACAAACCAAAACCAGATTCTTCATTAAGGCATATTGAACATCTCTTATGTTCAGGCACTATGCTAGGGAGTTTTACAGATCCCACTGTTATATCTGTAATCGTGAAAATTTAATGTACAAGACCGGAGAACTGGTTTATCGGCTAGAAGCCACTGTATTTAATGTGAACAATGCAAACACTCTTTACTGATTATGCTCATTTTAAGTCGTGTAACAGCGATATCGGCCAAGCTGCGCTTAGTGCTATAGTGCAAATTTATGCCTCTCAGACAAACATGAAATCTCACTCATTAATAATTACAGAATCAGAATACCATTGTGACGTTGCAGAGGGAAGAAGAGGCATCCCAAACATTGAATTATGCAGAAACTATGTATTGAATTATGCAGGACTAAGACGAAGGAGTTTTGATTGACCTACTAAAATGCAATTGTTGTCAACTAATCATGACCCCCTTAAAGCATTCGCGAAGGACAGAGCTCCTTTTGCTGACGATTCAAAATCTCAGACCTGCGTTCCAGGGGGTTTTCAGAAGCCTGCGCCATCCACACGTACGGACAGCACAAGTACATTCAGAGACTTTTCCGGTGACAATCTTCTTCTCAAGCAGACGTTTTTACATCCAGTAGATTTGGATCAACAGCATTGCTGTGCTTACTGGAAAAAAAAGAAAAAAGAAGTCACTTAGACTGAGTAAGACATAAAAAAAAAAGCTCTTACAGCTCTGTGAAAGAGGAAAAAGCAATGCAGGAAGTTGGCCAGCAGTTAAATTGGAACCCATGACATCATGTAAGAGGGAAGAAAATCATCCTGAACGTTAATAAAAGATCATGGACATGCACACTGAAAAATCAGAAGAGGTTCTGCCCACATTATCACACATCATTCTTTGTTCATTCGGCATAAATGACTTCAAATGTGCTTGGTGATCCATCTTCTTACCTATTTTGGAGCAGTATAGGCTCTCCGGCACCGTTTGTCGTTTCATTTTCGGCAATGCCTTTCTGTGAGCTGTAATCCAATAACGACTAATCAATATTACTGCTAAGCGCACGAGTGATCAGGCAGACAAGAAGCAAGAAGAGCTTGAGGAAGTGGAAAGAAACACCCTCTTCAGCCACAAGACGACGGGTAACCCATTACAAAGAAAACCTCTCCCAAATCACGTACACACACACACACAAATAACACTGCTTCATTTCTAAGAGCAGAAATCAACAGGGCACCACAGAATCAGTGAAAGGAGGTTGTTATAATGTGGATTTTATTGGTACATTCCAACAAAAGTTCAAAGTGCTGTTTTATAAAAGCTTCTTGTGGCCAGCTGTTCCAGCATTTTAAAAGAGATGACTGAAAAGAAAAAAGCATTAAACAATATCTTAGGGAAATGGAATAAACAAGTTGCATAGGTAGAATTGTAACTGGGAACTTCACAACGCACCATGTTTCTGCACATAGACTGACAGAGCTGTTATACCACCAAATGTGGTTTGTTGTCACATTTTGGTTTCATGGAGCAATCTTTTTAACCATGAGGGTAACTGAATGTTAATGACAGACAAGTAGCAAGTTAAGAAATGTAATAGAGTTAGGGTTCACAATGTTACTAAGACGTTTTGTAACTTGGTTTAATAAGTTCATTTTTAAGAAATACTCCGATACAGCGAGCACACAACAGCCACCGTGTAAATAAGGCGTTTCCTGACTAACATTTCCAGCTTTGTCAAAACCGTAACCACAACTTCCGTTCTCTCAAAGCTGATATTAGAATACATCAGCTACTACTTCTTCAAATGATGAGGGTTTGAGTCAGTTCTCTCCTTTACGTTCGTTCTGTTCATCCAGGAACAAGTCTGCATTTTACACAGACACACAAAATCTACAGTCTCATTGCAAATACCTGTTGCAATGTGTTCCTCTCATCCCGTAGACTCTCGACATGCGAGTATGTGAGCTGATGCAAATTAAATCATCATTTCTATGCACTTCTTTCACCAGCATATGTGCTTCCCCTTTGGTCATGTAAATATGCAACAGCCTCAGACACTGCCGGTCTTCTTATC
The DNA here is from genome assembly GCF_022749685.1 of Semicossyphus pulcher. NCBI lineage: Eukaryota > Metazoa > Chordata > Actinopteri > Labriformes > Labridae > Semicossyphus > Semicossyphus pulcher. The sequence goes on from NW_027211637.1 coordinate 26,938,498, forward strand.
TGTACTTGATACCTTATCAACTGAAATAACCTGTTACCAAGTTGAGTTGCTCAATATTTCTCCTGGCCACCCTCTTTTTCTGTCAGCCACTTCTGGAATCTATGTAGAGTGATTTATATTGCTTAACACTAAAACCTTACTGTTTCAAATATGAAATATACATTTTAACCATCACTTTTTTAAGAATGGCTCATCCATGCATTCATCACCTCACGACTGGACTACTGCAACAGCACCCTTCATGGCACATCCTCCAAAATCCTCAACAAACTACAATACATCCAGAACTCTGCCGCCCGTCCGCTAGTGATCATATCACCCCAGTCCTTCAGCACCTCCGTTGGCTCCCCATCCAACAAAGAATCCAATTTAAAATCCTCCTCATCACATACAAGGCCCTCCACAACCTAGCCCCCCTCCTACCTCACTGACCTCCTTCGCCCAATACACTCCCACCTGTAACCTCAGATCGGCCAGCGCCAGTCTCCTCACCCCTCTCACCCGATCCGAGCAGCGGACCTGGAGGGTCAGAGCCTCTCTCCCTCATCACGTCAGACACTCTCCCTCTTGCCCCTCTTTCATAACTGGACTCAAAACCCACCTATGTAAATCTGCTTTTAATCTGTGACCCCTCTTTATCTTATCTTACTGTTGTAACTGTTATTGTTCTGCACCTTGATTGTTTTATACAGTTTATTGCTTAAATAAATAAAATGTAACATTATTATTATTATAAACGATTTCTCACACCTGCTTTGGTGACAGGTAATGGGGATATTTTACCCTCCACCGCAGTTTTAATTTCTGATGCGTGCATTTATTACTTTTTGTAGCACAACTGACCCAAAAAATGTATGTGTCAGTTCTTTCAGCGAATCACCACAGGTGTTCTTAGATTTAACGCGACATGTGATCGGCTCACGACTGCAGCAGCTACATCTCATACAGTCTGTGGTGCTGTTGTGTAGTGAAGTATACGAATACATTATACAGTACTCCAATGTCATCCATATCACTTTAAGGATATCGATATTGGTACTGTTATCGTACTTTTTAAGCGATTCTAATTCCTTGAAACCGAAAGGGAGACCATAAACAAAACCCAGACAAACTTCAAACCTAATCTGTGGTTGCATTTGAACCTTAGTTGTAGAAAGAGCTCTGCCACAAGTAGCTTATGGTGGTTTTGGCAGGTGTTGACAGAGTGAGCAACAGCTCTGTGGAGGAGAGTGCTCTGAGGGCTTGTAACAGCGTCCAATTATGACTACGTAAATAGTGTGAGGTGGAGAAAAACCTTCTTCAAAGGCCTTATGAAAGCACACATGCAACAGTTAACACTTGACAGTCACAAAGCTTGGACAGTCTGAAAATGCTGAAATAGAAAAAAAAAAGCACGGAGACATAAAGGAAAGGTTAACAAGCCACAGAGGGATCAGGCAAAGGGTTAGTCTGCATAGTTAAATAAAAGAACATTTTACCCATCTTTTTCCTTTTTCTTGCAAAAGAACCAACCCGCTCCAACGGCAACAGCGACCGCTTTGATGAGAAAAAATAGAGATGTATGAAAAAAAAAAATGGTGATGGGCCTGAAGGCCAACAGATGTAGTGCCCTGTAACTGTGTGAAACAATCCTGACATGGAAATGGTTAGAGTGGTTATCAAAAAAAACTTTTCTTTCAGGAAATGAATGCAGAAAAACGATGGCTATGACTTTCCGTTAGAATAGCAAGTTGATCCATTATTGAACCTTTAATTGAAAAATGCATATTATGTACAGAACACAAGCCACAGCAAAGAAACACAACAAGCCATTTTCCCACATGAATATTATCCAGTGGCTGACAGTTTCACTCTGAGAAGAACAGAAAGCCAACTCATTTAGTCCCTAGTCTACTTTAAAATAATCCTGCTGCTCTTCAGAGGACATCACGATTATCTATCTCTCAACATACCTTTAGGATAATTGAAACTTACCAACAATAGAAACACCAACACCCAAGATAATATTGGTGGCACTCGAACCAAGGCCTGTACAAGAAACATAGAAACAAAGATTAGAGAAGTTGTGAAACTAGACATCTCTTACTGTTAAAACAACGAACAAAAGAGATTGCTTTGATACCTACTACTGTATGTTTCGGATATATCAGCTAAGGCTATTACGGTGAGATGAAAGTAATAATCTCTTAGATTATCATTTAAATAAATGTTTGTTAAGTCACTATCTATCGCCGAATGAGGTAACAAAACGGTGACTGAGCTGATGGTCCACTGATGAAAGCCTAGCCATAGTATTATAACGGATTGGGTGTCTGGTGTGACATTTGGCTGCTTTTCCGCTCTCTGCAAGTGTTGCGAGTAAACAGTAATCTACTATGGCTGAACAAACACAGAAAAGATGGATGACTACAGATACAACTTCAACAATAAGTGAGAATCCAAAGAAAAAGAAACAAACTGGACGCTCAGATGAAGCAAACAGTCTAAAAAGGAAAGCGAGGAAAATCAAGAGTTACAACCGGAGCCAACCGTGGACGTCACACATGCGACGCTGTCTGGATATCTGGGACGTGTGCTCCCGCAGTTACAGTTTATCGCCATAATTGACGCCAAAGAGAACGAAACTGAGATCTTTGAGATTACAACTTTAAGTGAATTGCTCATCTAGTGAATTCAGTACCTTACAAATCTGTGCAGTAAAAGCAGTAATAAGTAAGTAACAAGTAATGCTGGGCTTGTAGTGAAACGATAACATGGCCTCTACCTGGCTTCTCTTCCTCACTGCCATCCTTTTCACCTGGGCTGCTTGTAGAGGGTGTTGGTTTCGGCACTGTGGTTCCTGTAAAAATATTAACGAGTACTCATGAGAGTGTTACGAACATCAGGGTGGTGCTCACATTTAATCCTGTTATTGATTATTATCTGAAATGTACTTTTAATGTACATGTATTCCACACACGCCGTTTTAAACAGAGCAGTGACTCCACAAATAAGAAAACGGACTGGTCACTCGATATTATCAGTCCTTAACCTAAAAGAGCTTTTGCTGGTCAAACATTATGCACTTTGGAGTTCCAAATCAGAGACTTGATAGTAGAAAGCGCAAATACTCACTCTTGCATTTCAGTGTTAGAGTACTCCAACTGCCAGCAGTGCAGGTAATAACTGCAGACCCTCCTGCAGGCCTGTAGCCATCATTACAATTGAAAGTAACACTGGTACCATGTTGGAATAAATCTCCCATCTCGTTAAAACTCATGTTGGGTACTGTATCAGGTTTCGTACAGTTTTTGGCTGGAATGATAAAGAAAAAATAAATGAAAACAAGAAGTGACAAGTTATCTAAAACTAAACACCAGTTTTTGTTAAATGTGCAGTTTCTATTACCAATTCATGCTTTCATGTTTAAGTAATAATCTCAAAGATTTTCACTGAAATAAATGTCTGTTAAGTCACTATCTATCGCCGAATGAGGTAACACAAAGGTGATGGAGCCTGTGTCCCACTGATGAAAGCTTTTGCGACTTTGTGGAAAAAAAATCACAAGCAGCGGCCAGTTAGTGACGCGTTTTCCATCAGCCAGCAGTGGTTGGTCTGTCAGAGAGGGTAGGCGGAGCTAAGCGGCTGCTTTTCCGCTCTCTGCAAGTAAACAGTAATCTACTATGGCTGAACAAACAAAGAAAAGATGGATGACTACAGATTCTACTTCAACAAGAAGTGAAAATCCAAAGAAAAAGAAACAAACTTGACGCTCAGATGAAGCAAACAGTCTAAAAAGGAAAGCGACCGTCAGCGAAGAGCTACAACCGGAGCCAACCGTGGACGTCACACATGCGACACTGTCTGGATATCTGGGAAGTGTGCTCCCGCAATTACTGTCTATGGCCATAGAAGTTTTTATCTTCAAGATTACAACTCTATGGCCTGGTAGATGTATGATGAATGGATTGTTTTAGCATTGTGTGAGAAGCACAAAGATACCTTGCATATGTAAACGTGTTATTCCTTCCTCAAACTTTTGCACATAAACAAAAAACAAAACAAAAACAAAGCTAAGCTGATACACACTGCAGCAGGGTGTCATCTAAAAAAAGCGGAGGAAATCATACTAAACAAAATGCACTCGGGAAACTTTGACAAATATTTCCTGCACTGCAGTTTGTGCAAATTATCAAATCGAAAAAAAAGTTATTATAATGTTTGAGAAATTTAAAGGGAAAATTTAAGGGAAAGTTGTAAAATTAAATATAGTTTTTAAAAAAAATTTAATTTTGGTACATGGATTAATGAGAGGGGAATTTGGTGAGAGCAAAGTATTTAAATAATGTGGAAATATTTCTCAAACATTATAATAAGATTAATCCAAAAGACAACTGGACTTGGTTGAAGTTCTTGAAGATGTTTCACTTCTCCTCTGAAAGGCTTCCTCACTTCTAAACTGACTGGTGGATGGAGCTAGAAATAAGCCTCTGTAGGCTCTGTAGTGCTATCGCCACATCCTAACCTCTATATTAAATTTGACCAAGTAGCAAAACAAAAAAAAAAACATGCCAGAACTAGAAACAAGTAGTAATTTTTATTTGACTTACGTTTACATGTTGCAAGTTCAGGTGACCACTTATTATCTTTTTCACACACAGAGGTACTTTCCCCGAGCATCTTATACATCTCAGATATGCACTTGTGTGTCACAGTAGCCTTGTATCTGAAGGGAGGGCGAGAACCTCTAACCCAGACGGCATTTTCAATATTTGGCTCGTCACACTGAACGTCTGCAGGGAAAACAAATTTCAATGCAAGTCAATATGATTGTTCAATGCCACTGTATGTGAGCCTGTTTGTCACAGCTGAGATTACACTGGGAAAATGGGGAGAAAGGTTGGGAAAAAATGGTAAACACTTACAGATACAATTTGGAGGACCAGGCGTAAATGTTCCATCATCTGAACATTGGCGGGATTTTGATCCATTGAGAGTATAATCGTCTCGACAGGTGTATGTGACAACATCTCTGTACTCAAAGAACTCTTTATCTGGAGTGACACTGCCGTCTGCTATCGTAGGTGGTGGATTACAGGTGATCACTGCACAGTAAAAAAAAAACATTAGTTAAAGTAGAAATGGAGGACGAGTTGTTATGTAGTCATGTGCCTTGTACTAACACAGAGATGACCAACCATGACATGTAGGCAGCCTGTCCATCCAGCCTTGGTCTCCACAACGGATTTCACGTCTACCCACCAGTTTGTAACTAATTAGGGAGTAAAATAGAAAAAAGGTTTGACTTTGGATCACAAATTTTAACAAGGGTTTGTGTTAACCCTACACGTAACACTGAAAAGTAAGCAAGAACTACGAAATACTGGCTCTGATTGGAATGATTTGTTTTTTGGTTGGGAAATTAAAAAGTGATATTCGCAATATGGTTAAAAATAAGGAAATCTCTGAACATGAACCCTCTGAATTATTAGTTTATTACTTACCCATTGTTGCATGTGACCGTCGCTTTATCGCCAAACAGAGTATCATCAGGGTAATTAATATCTCCATTTAGCACGTCTCCAAGCGAGCCACAGTTCTTCCCTGAAAAAACGAAAACTCGTAAGAATTAAAGTAACCCATTAAAAAATGACTGGATATCGTTATGCGCAAAATAACTTAACTGTCAGGTCACAAAATAACCACTCAGTTAAGGGCTCTGAATCAGAGAATTGATAATAGAATATGCTTATATTCACTCTCGCATTTCAGGGCCACAGTACTCCATATCCCAGCAAAACAACTACTGGCTGAAGACCCTCCTGCAGCAGCGTAGCCAACCTCACAGGTAAAACGAACCGTGCTCTGCTCTGGGAATTCTGTTAATTCAATGTCTTTATCTTTCAAAACCATGTTGGGTCCTGGAACAGGTCTGCTGCAGCCTTGAGCTGTAATGATAAATAAAGGAGACAGATGAGAAGTGTGGACAAGATAGCGTAACACCAAACACCAGCTTGTGTATAATCACATTGATGTCACCAGCTTATCCGCACTGCCACTCACCTTGAGCAGTAATAACAAGGCCGAGACTGCTCAGAAGAAAAAAGTAAGCAACAGCCATGATGGAACCTGGCATGTCTGGCTGAAGTAAAAGAGCCATTTCTGCTAAACACAAAAGTAAAAGTAGTTAAGACAAGCAGAGCATTAACTGCTTAAGATGTTTGTGCCAGCGATAAACGCATTCATCCAAGGCCATTTCCGCGGAAAACAGACATGTAGCGAAGACAGAGAAGAGTTACCGTAAACACTACCCTGTAGTTTGATCAAACTTATCAATATTAGCTCAGTCGATGTTAAAACACTAGCAGCAGAAAAAACAATACATAATAAGACTTAGGTATTTTGGTAAGGGGATTGATGTAAATGCGCAGAGACTTGCCCGTCCTTACCTTACTCTGAAAGTGTCAAGCCAAACCCCATTCAAAATCGGTCGACTTATAAAAAAACTGACGTGACCCTGTCTCTGCAGCACGTCTTATACAGTCACCTCACAACTCGTCTGTTGTGATACATCGGACTGGAAAATTCGGCATTCAAATGTTTCAATATAGCTGTAAAACTTAAGTCCCTAAAACTAGCTAGTAACCTACGTCACAAACCACATCCCTCATCAGAACACACTGTGGGCAGAAAAAGCAGGTTAAGCTAACGGCATGTGTCTACATCGAACCTCAATTTAAATATGATCTATCCCGAATTTACCGGTAGTTCACCTATGTGAGGAAATGCGTTACGCTGTGGTCAAATGAGAGCGTGAATTACTAATAATCAACATATTCTTAAACTTCATAAAATCGCGACAGACTCACGCCAACCCAGGCTGGGTTAGCAAGCTAGCTATCAGTTAGCTAATGTAACATCAACAAACACAATGTTTTCGGCGGTACAGCCGTTCCGTTTTCGGTAACCTTTTGCCACACAGTTAAGTAAAAAAAAACATCACTTTTGAACTTACCAAACCAGCTTCAGATCACAGGAATCAATGCGACAAAAGCCTCTACAATGGCGGAATAATATTTTTGACTGCTCCCATTTCTTTGAGGGGAAGTGGGCGTGGCTTAAGTCAACAGTGACGCATTTTTTTGTCCTGAGAAAAACACGAAACTAACCTAATGTACAGTACAAACAGAAATTCAGACGCGATATAAACACAAACTGCTCTTACAGAAACCTCTGCAGAGTTGTTTTATTTATATTTTATTTTACTTAAAACTTTAAAGAATTTCACTTATTATGGAAGCATGCAGTTTGTGGTTACATCAACCAACCCAATAATGAAGTGGCAACATTTTTCTTACATAAATTAAATTTAGAATTTGAATTTTTTTGTTTTCCTAACCTGTTTTCCAACCAGACACAAAACAGTTTCTTCCCACAGGCTGATGAACACAGAACAGTTACAGAGCGTTACAACAAACTAACCAACATCCACTGTACCTGTAAGTAAGATTGTTCATCTCATTGTATGAACACACCTTTTAATCATGTAAATATCATCCCTCATCTGGCAGTATTTACCTCATGTAAATGAAACATTTTTTAATCATATTATTTCAGCATCCTTTGCACTCCTCATCATTGCACTATTGTCTCTCGTAGCATGTACATATTATTTAAATGTTTAATATTTAATGTCTAATGTAGGCTTGTAGTTTTTAGTTTAATTTGTAATGTTTAATCCTTGTACAACGAGAGCAAAATTAAACCAGAGTCAACTTCCTTGTACGTGTACAAACCTGGCCAATAAAGCTGATTCTGATCTAAATGAGGTGGGATGGAACTACTCTCTACTTTGACCAACTTTAGAAGGTTATCAAGATTTTTAATCCGCTGTATAATATGTTAATCTTCTGGCTCTACTGTTCATGTTGTACTTGTCACTCCTGGCCATGAAACCTGACTTAGTTTTGATAGCAGAGACGACAGACAAGGATAGTGATTTATAATAAAGAAAAAAAGTATTCTCCAAACAAGAAGTTTATCAATGTGACATAAAGAAAATCCTTTCAGGTCCATATGTTGTCGGTACAGGGCAACAGAAACCAGAGGAGGAGAAAAAAAGGATGTAAAGATGGCTTCACATTTTCCATTAAGATCTTTGCTGTAAACCAAACATGGATATAACTGATGTGACCTCTTATTGTCTTAATTTCTCTGGTAACAATGTAGACCTTGAGTAACAGCATTTATAGCGTGTGATGTAATGGACCCAACCCTGGTGGGGTCAATAAGAGGAAGTGATATCACTTCCTACAGAGCAACAGAGTCTTTTAAACAAATGTGACTGTTTCACGCTTCTGCCCTTTCCTGAAATACCAGCAGTAAAGGCAAAGATTCTTAGGAGCTACTTCATTCCCTTTTATTTCACTTTAAAGATTAAAAAAGAGTTATGTTTATATTTGTTCTAACTTTTGAATCTGCATTTTATCTGTAGAGTTCAAACAAGTGACAGACAATTTCTACAATGTAAGAATAATCTGGGTCAAGACTTGAGACCACTGAATACTGCTGGTTTTCAATTTTAGTGACTGTACATCATAAGTTACAGGATAATGTCTTCTTATGTCTGTTTTCCAGCTTCTTACTGAAGCCCTGTTTTAGATACTGTCTTCTGTACTCCTGTCGGCACACCTGGAATTTTTATCAAACCAAATGATATTTCCATGCCATAAAACAACTCACCACTGACTCATTGTTTGTGGTAGAGATTAGTTTCCAGAAACCAAGGTGTGGGATTTACACCTCTAAATTCTTAAGTGTTCCACAGCACGCAGGCCTCAATCACTCATGTTAACATTTCAAGTGAAACTACTAGTTGGTTTTGCAGAGATGCTGTTTGTGGTCAGGACCTGTGGGTTTCAGGCCCGAAAAACTCCCCCCGTTTTATTCTGTTGTTTGACCTGTATACATAGAGGAATGGAATGAAAATATACACTCTTAACTAGATTTGCCTGATCTGATAAAAGTCTAATCTAACAATTTGGGAAGTGCCAACAGAGCATCACAGAGCAACGTCAGTAAATCAAGCAGCCATTGTAAATATTCTGTTGTTGCTTCTCTTTATTAAAACAGTGTATTAATACTTCTATATGGAAATTACAGTATAAAGAAATAAACATATAGCATCATTTCAACAAGCATAGGGTGATGGATAATCCCAGTTTTTACACCTCTTAAAATATACTAAATGGAAGGTTTGGTCCTTTTGGTCAAGCTGGGACCTCCAGCAGGCATTGGGGCGGTTTGCAGCCGAGTGTGACACGGTTGGGATGAGAGTCAGCACCTCCAAGTTTGAGGCCATGGTTCTCTTTGTACCTGACCGTGGTGGTGAAGAGGGAGTTGAGCCTGAAGGCAAAGCTTTCAATCAGTCTACGTTCCAACCCTCACCTATGGTCACGAGCTATACAAGCAGCCGAAATGAGTTTCCTTCGGAGGGTGTCTGGGCTCAGCCTTAGAGATAGGGTCAGGAGCTCGGAGATCCCTGGGGAGCTCGGAGTAGAGCCGCCTCTCCTTCGCGTCGAAAGGAGCCAGTTGAGGTGGTTCGGGCATCTGGTTAGGATGCCTCCTGGGCACCTCCCTTTGGAGGTTTTCCGGGCACATCAAACTGGGAGGAGACCTGAGGAAGAGCCTCGGAATCCCCCAGGAGGAACTGGAAAATGTTGCTGGGGAGAGGGACGCTTGAGTCACCTTACTGAGTAGGCTGCCACCGCGACCCCGCCCCGGATAAGCGGAAGATAATGGATGGATGGAAAGTTTGGTAAAGCCAAAAATTGCCTTAGAAACTCATGTGTGTCTGTGTTGCTGGTGGCATTGAAAAGCGATCTTTTGAAATAAATTACAAGGATAATTTTGCTGCACTGAGACACTCTGATAAACCTGCTTGCCTACATTATGACCATGACTCTTCACAAATCATCACGTGTTATCAAAGAACCTTCTCCCACAGTGAATCCAGACAACCAAGGCCTCAGAGGCTGATAGGACTTCCAAAGAAATAGCACTGTAGGTGATGGTCACTGAGCCAAATGTCTGAAACGAACCCGCCTCTTCCTTTTGGCACGCTTGTGTCTCGCTTTTGTACATCTGAGTACTATGAACAGAAACATCAGTAAGGACGCAAAAGAAATCCAACGCAGCAGTGTGTACCAAAATGGCATCCCCATCCATGGCCTGTAAATACAAAGACCTGATCAGTGACAGAGACTTTAAGGTACATTAATGAATTCATCTCATTTTAACTCATGGTATTATTTATGTGAATGTGAGGAAAAATAAAATAACATAGTCTAACCTGCTGAAAAACTGTTCTTGGTCAGTCTGATTGATGGGAAAAGAATAGTTTCTGGCGTCAGTGTGGGTCTTCATGGTAGCTTGGCTGGTGGAGGTGGTCGGGGATTGAGTCGTGGTCGGGGATTGACTCGTGGTCGTGGTCGGGGATGGAGTCGTGGTCGTGGTCGTGGTCGTGGTCGTGGTCGGGGATGGAGTCGTGGTCGTGGTCGGGTCGGGGATGGAGTCGTGGTCGCGGTCGGGGATGGAGTCGTGGCCTTGGTGGTCGTGCTCATTCTGTCGGCGCAGTCATAGACAGGTTGGCCTGGTGAATAAACAGAAAGATATTTTAATTTAACGGGCGTGCATCTTGTGAAATAAGGATTTCCCAACAGCCTCCAATCAGACCTCATTAGGTGATCTTATAAAGCCTATTTTTAAATGCATTTGAAGACCCTTTGTGTCAGATTTCAACTTGAATTTTGAATATTTGATTCTTAATATTTGATCATAATAGCATGATTTAATTTGTTTGTAGGAAAAATGAGACAATCCCAGTGAAAGTGTGGGCAGTGCAGTTTCAAAGGTCAAATCTGTGACAGGGAAGAGGGCGTAGGGATGTCTTTTTTAATGTGACCACTAGAAGGCGCCAGACACCTACACACAGGGTCGGACTCTTTCACATAAACATTACACTTAACCATAGCCATTAATAATAGAACAAAGTGTACTATGAAGAAGTGACACTGTAAGTAATAATTTAAAATATCACAATCACCAATTTTTATATGGAAGGTTTTTCGTCTTGTCTTGTAAGAAAAAAGGGAAGTGTCAAAATGTGTTGGCACAGAGGAAACAGAGCTGAGGCCTGACTGAAGGGGAATTTTTGATTAACTGACACACAGAAGTGTTGACATTTTTAAAGACCCGTAAATGACAGAAGTGAATATAAATAATGTGTTGACTTCATGTTTGCTTTTTGCTCCACGTATATTGTCAAATGTTTCCACAGAGAATATAAAAGCTTGCTATAACCACACTCAGCATCCATTATAGTGCTGTGACGTTCACAAATACGATTCTTTTGAACGGCTCTTTGGCGCGAACGACGAGAACCGAGTCGTAGGTGAGAGACGTTTTTTTTTTTTAATAGTTTTTTTATCTTGATCCACTCCCCTTTATACTCCCCGAGTTACCACAGGCAGCTTTTTTCAACTGCAACTCCGCTACACTCACATGCAGCAGGATCATGTCAGCACAACATAGTGGTGACGGTGAGCGACATTATAACCCACGCCATGTTTTTAGTTTGTTTGTTGACATCTCTGTAGTCATGTTGTGTCATAAATTATTGGCAAATCAATGATGCTGATTAATTGCTCCTACATTATTCTGCTGTTTCCTTTTACATTTTAAAAGTGCAGAGTTTGAAATATGTGTGTGTGTTGACACGGGAGAATATAGTGTAAGCACGTTCGCGAGTCTCACCACTCCCTACCTTGTCGTGTTGTGACGTTCGCGAAAGATGAGCCGTCCTTTTGAACAGCTCTCGGAAAGGAACAGGTTCCCTTCAGAGAGCCGTAATTCCCAACACTAATGCATTATGGTTGCAGAAAGTGAGTTAATATGCATGCTTTTTCATATTTAATAGATTAAAACACTTACAAGAACATTTTTTATGAGGTGCTATGATCATACTTGTAACTCTGTAATTCTCCCAGCATCCTCCTCTCACGGTTTATCTCATGCACCCAGACTCGTTTCTGTGTGGGTCTAGAGCTGCTGCTAAAGCCAGGACATGATTTCAATTTCCTTGAATAAAAGCAAATATGAAGCATACAGAGCAATTTAAAACAGACTGATAATCTCGAAGATCTCAGGTTCATTCTATTTGGCAGCACCTAATGGCGATAAACGGTAATTGCAGGCGCATACGTCCCGGACAATCAGACGTCCACGGTTGGCTCCGGTTGTAACTCTTGATTTTCCTCGCTGACGGTCGCTGAGCATCGAGTTTGTTTCTTTTTCTTTGGATTTTCACTTATTTCTGAAGTTGTATCTGTAGTCATCCATCTTTTCTTTGTTTGTTCAGCCACAGTAGATTACTGTTTACTCGCAACACTTGCAGAGAGCGGAAAAGCAGCCGCTTAGCTTTGCCTACCCTCTCTGGCAGACCAACCACTGCTGGCTGATGGAAAACGCGTCACTAACTGGGCGTCATTTTTTCCAAGAAAGTCACCACCAGGCACCCAGTCTGTAATACTGAAAATGTAAAGGCTTTCATCAGTGGGCCATCGGCTCAATCACCATTGTGTAACCTCATTTGGTGATAGATAGAGACCTAACAGACACACTCACAATCAAGTATTTAACACAGCAGTGTAATAAACAAATGTCCTGCTCGTGGAAGCAGTCTGTAACATCATTTATATCCTAGGTAGAATTTGCACTCTCATAAAACAGGTTGATGACGATACAGCAGCACATTATGATCCTATTGACTCTGGCAGAAGGCGAGGCTTCACCTTAATATTTATATATTAATGGGCGCATCAATCCATACAAGGTCACACTCATGGGCTCCTTCCAACCACTGCTGGGTGATGGAAAACGCGTCACTAACTAGGCGTGGCTTGTGATTGTGAAGTGCTCCGAGACAACATTCGTAACCTAGCAACAGGAAGCGCCGGTGAGAGGCGCCCCTGAAATTGAGGTTGTGGTCACTGCCAGTGTAAAAAAAAAACGCTGTGGTATTTTGAAGGTATCAAAAATAGTTATAAATTCTCCCCTTTTTTACGAAAAGAAAGAACATAACTGTTTTTCTTCTAAAAGAACAAACCATCTTCTTACCCTGTATATTAATGACGTAGATACAGCCGCTGTCTGCTGGCATCAGCACCTGCACAGAGAGGACGCCACTCTCCAGACTGCTGACGGCGTTTTTGGCAACACAGTAATAATCGCTGCTGTCCCTTTTCACTGCGCCACAGTGCAGCTTCAAGTCTGACGAGTGCTGAAGTACGGTCTGCTCGTGGTACCAGGTGTAACGGATTCCAGTGCCCCTTGCACAGCCACAGCGCACAGTGACTGGCTGCCCCCAACATGTTGGCCTGTTGACCAGAGAGCTCAAGGGCCAGAGACTGGGTTTAGATACTGGAACTGAAACAAAGAACAGGGACACGAACAGTGTCAACGAACAAAATGCAGTCCATAAATGTGCCTGATATTGTAGGACGTAGGCTACTTTTTTGTGTTATATTCTTACCTTCAGTGACAACTACTTTAACTGAAGTCATGATGTCTGCATACATTTTGTCAATCCCGACCCAGTACACTCCAGAGTCGTCAGATCGAAGATGCGTGACATTGACAAACAGTCCTCTCCTTCTCGCATCTACAACGTGAGACCTGTGTGTGCTTTCAGTTTGAGTCTGTCCTTCTGAATCCACCAAAATCTCACAGGTGTCTCTGGAGTTTCCTCTGCACCAGTACTTTTTACTGAACAAGTAAGGGCCTGTGTCATAACTGCAGACAAGAAGGAATTCGCCTCCAACATGTGCTGTGATCTGTTTTCTATCACACTGGAGCTGCAGACTCGCTGAAAGACAAAGACAGAGGAGAGTGAAGCTGGTATACGCCACAGGAATCAGAAAAAATGCTTTTGTTTCAGGTTGTTCCACAAAATGTTCAACTTTTTATTTGATTTAAACTGACCCTGACCCTTTAGTATAATTTTTTCACCCACATTTTAGATTCAGAAAGATTTTAAAAACATCAATGGGTAATACAGTTTTCAAAAGAACTAAAATAGGGTGCGGTTTACAGTTACTATAAGAAGGTATCTTATTTAAAAACGTTTTCCTTTTATTGACAGAAATTTGTCTTTTGTTAAAATGACACAATTGATAAAAAAAGGATTTAAACCGTCTTACCATGAAAAAGCAATATCAGACACAGTGTCTTCATTTTGATGTCAAGAACCACCTTAGCAGAAACACATTGATTGAAAGGAAGCTGTAGAGATGGACTGTGCTGTTTGTAGCTTCCTGTTGGTGCATTGTGGGTTACAGACATCTGCAACCGTGCTGCACGAATAAACCCCCCTTATATCATGTTGTGTGATGTTCAAAGGTGGGAGGACAAGTCGAAGTAAGGCGTCCCCATAAAGCAAAAGTTTCACCTTATGACATTTTTAAAAATGTATGACTTCATTGACAAAAGGAGGATTCAATTTGACTCACCCTGAAAAATCTACAACAGACTTGTAACCATCTTAACCAAATACAGTGATAGACACATGAAGCTGTAGAGGTGGTCTGTGGTGTTTGTAGCTTCCTGTAGGTGCATTGTGGGTTACAGACATGCTGGACGAACAAGCCCCCCCTTACTGTATGTTTGTGAGGTGATAAGGTAGGACTAGTTCGTTGTGGATTTTAGACCGTAAACAGGATGGTGTATCGGTCAGGATGCATTAATGAGGTGAGGAGACGTAGGTATCGCATACTGCCTTAGCTCCCAGCAGTCTTTATTCCTAACTGTCACCAGTGTTTCATGTCATCAACTCAACAACCGGAATAACGCTACACGGACTGAGGAAGGACAGGGAGGGAGGTAATTATGCAGGAAGCAACTTTAACAAACTGCAGAGCCCAAGGAAAATGGGCGCTGTCTCACTCTCGCTGGACATACGCTCTCACATGACCTGTTATCAAGGTGACGTCACGTCCTATGCCCGAGTGCGCGATCCATCGGCGCATCTCACGAAAACGTCCGAGCCTTTTATACACTGTATGTCAAATTGTGTGATGTTTGAACCTTTTGCTTTATGGGGACGCCTTAGTTTGACTTGTTTCCCTCCTTTGAAATGATGAGCACAATCAGTTCAGTTGGTCGTCTCAGACGTTTTGAATGATGAGTTGTTAAGGCCTTCTGTCTGTTGACAGCCTGGCTCTCTGCTCCGCTCGCCTTTACCGTCACTGTGCTGCTCTCTCTCTCTTACTTGCTTGACCACTCAGTCACTGCTCACCTCCCGACTTACGACTGTTCCTGACACAAGTTATAACACGAGTAGAGGAGAGATGCGTTCAGGTCCGGGTGGAAAAACTCAAACTGAATCTTTTAATAGAGGGAATGGTGAGGAGTCGGCCTCCGTAGTACCTTCTCAATAACTGTTGATTTATGATTTCATGTTGTACGTTCTGTTTACTTAGCTTGCGTGAAGAATGAAGAAAACCCCTTTTAATAATACATTAAATTAATGGTAACAAATTAATTTCATTTTTTCCAACTCCAGTCAATCAATGTTAAATGATGGCAGCTGTACGCAGTTTTTTATTTAATTGATTACTTTGAATGTGAAGAAGGAGAGCATGAAATTGCATTAAATACATACATATACAAACAAATAAATTCCTATATAGCTTTTACATCTATGTAGTTATTTGTGAACTTCAAAGTTGTTTACTTTTTAACGATAAAAGGATTTTTATTTAAAGGAAAAGGATAGGAGAAAATCCTTAGAGATAGATTTAAGGAGTAAGAAAGAATGAGCATATAGCTGCTGTACCGCAAAAGAAATCCCGGAGCCCCCTAGTTTTGAGCTAAGCCCCTAATCTTTATAACATGTGGCTCTGCCTCTGCCAAAAAGTGACCTAAAAACTCATATGTGTATGTGTTGCTGGTGGCATTGAAAAGCTATCATTTGAAATAAATTACAGTAATCATCTATGCTGCATTGAGACACTCTGATAAACCTGCTTGCCTACATTATGACCATGACTCTTCACAAATCATCACGTGTTATCAAAGAAACTTCGCCCACAGTGAATCCAGACAACCAAGGCCTCAGAGGCTGATAGGACTTCCAAAGAAATAGCACTGTAGGTGACGGTCACTGAGCCAAATGTCTGAAACGAACCGGCCTCTTCCTTTTGGCCCGCTTGTGTCTCGCTTTTGTACATCTGAGTACTATGAACAGAAACATCAGTAAGGACGCAAAAGAAATCCAACGCAGCAGTGTGTACCAAAATGGCTTCCCCATCCATGGCCTGTAAATACAAAGACCTGATCAGTGACAGAGACTTTAAGGTACATTAATGAATTCATCTCATTTTAACTCATGGTATTATTTACGTGAATGTGAGGAAAAATAAAATAACATAGTCTAACCTTCTGAAAAACTGTTCTTGGTCAGTCTGATTGATGGGAAAAGAATAGTTTCTGGCGTCAGTGTAGATCTTCATGGTAGCTTGGCTGGTGGTGAGGGATGGAGTCGTGGTCGGGGATGGAGTCGTGGCCGTGGTGGTTGTGCTCATTCTGTCGGCGCAGTCATAGACAGGTTGGCCTGGTGAATAAAAAGAAAGACATTTAAATGGCATTCTTTTATAGCCGTGCATCGTGTGCGATACAAATTTCCCAACAGCCACAAATCCGACCTCGTCAGGTGGTCTCATAAAGCCTATTTTTAAAATGTGTGTAAATGTGTTAAATTGTGTCTTTTGTGCTGGATGTTAATTAGAATTGTAATCCTTAATATGTAATCGTAATAGCATGATTTAATTTGTTTGTAGGAAAAATAAGACAATCCCAGTGAAACTGTGGGCAGTGCAGTTTCAAAGGTCAAATCTGTGACAGGGAAGAGGGCGTAGGGATGTCTTGTTTAATATGACCACTAGAAGGCGCCAGACTCCTACACACAAGGTCGGACACTATCACATGAACATTACACTTAACCATAGCCATTAATTATAATAATAGAACAACAGGTGCTTAAGACCGCCCTCTTTGTGTTGGCTTTTAATTCCAGTTGACTTTGACATTTTATTATGCAACCATATTTTACTCTTATTTAATGTGTTTTTATCGTTACACATTTTATATTGGTTCTGTTAAATCACAAGACTGTGATATTTAGTACATGTAAACCTTTCAACTGCCATCAAATACATCTTGTGGAATGGATTCTGGATCCTGTGTTTATGCACCAGCACCGCCTCATAAATATCGTTTTTTCAGGTTCTTTTGTTTGATATTGTTTTTAAGTCTGTATATCACTTTGGTGACTCACTCTGAAGAAGTGGCCCTATAAGTAATAATTTAAAATATCACAATCACCAATTTTTATATGAAAGGTTTTTCGTCTTGTCTTGTAAGAAAAAAGGGAAGTGTCAAAATGCGTTGGCACAGAGGACACAGAGCCTGACTGATGCTGCAGGGAAACTTTGATTAACTGACACACAGAAATGTATAAGTACATTTTTGGAGACCCAATAAATTTGTTGTGCGTTGATTTCCTGTTTGCTTTTTGCTTTCCACAGAGAAAAAGCATGCTATAACCACACTCATCATCCATTATGGTTGCAGAAAGTACATTAATATGGCTAAATTTCCACAATCGATTAAAACACTTTAAAAATATATATTATAATATATATTATAATAGGCTTGTAATGTCTACTCATCTCCCAGCCTCTTCCTCTCACGGTTAATTTCATGCACCCAGACTAGTTTTTGTGAGGGTACAATAGAGCTGCTGCTAATCAAAGGGAAAGATTTCCTGTCCACTGTTTTTATTTTTTCTTTGTAAAATATCCGTAACTAAAACCAAAGTTTTAAACAGACTTACAGCTCCTGTGAGGAACTTCCTGTGGACAAAGCCGTACTATCTCTTAGCAGATTTTGTCCTGTACGCTTAAGTGGTGGTTTTTAACAAAAAATCTCATCCTGCTTACATTAGCAGTCGTATGTATCACTCACTTAAATGTTTTGCCCTGGAAAATGTAAACAAAGGCAGCGTGCAGTTAATCGCTTCGTCTGACACCTACCCCCTGCAGGCGGTTTCAGGCATTAAAAATAACTATATAGAAATAATCAATCTTGTTTCCGATGGTCTGGTTTGTTTTTGTACGTCATAATCAGAATGAATTTCAGTCTGTTTCATAACCAGCGACACACTCCTCACAGGAGCTTGAACGAACCGTAAGCGGAAGAGCTGCGAGACAACTTTCGTAACCTAGCAACAGTACGCTCCCCTGAGAAGCGCTCTGAAATTGAGGTTGTGGTTGCTGCCAGCGCATCCACAAAGGCCGTTATTGTTATAAATTCTTCTGTTTTTTCGAAGAGGAAAGAACAAACCATCCTCTTACCCTGTATATTAATGACGTAGATACAGCCGCTGTCTGCTGGCATCAGCACCTGCACAGAGAGGACGCCACTCTCCAGACTGCTGACGGCGTTTTCGGCAACACAGTAATAATCGCTGCTGTCCCTTTTCACTGCGCCACAGTGCAGCTTCAAGTCTGACGAGTGCTGAAGTACGCTCTGCTTGTGGTACCAGGTGTAACGGATTCCAGTGCCCCTTGCACAGCCACAGCGCACAGTGACTGGCTGCCCCCAACATGTTGGCCTGTTGACCAGAGAGCTCAAGGGCCAGACACTGGGTTTAGATACTGGAACTGAAACAAAGAACAGGAACAAGAACAGTGTCAACGAACAAAATGCAGTCCATAAATGTGCCTGATATTGTAGGAAGTAGGCTACTTTTTTGTGTTATATTCTTACCTTCAGTGACAACTACTTTAACTGAAGTCATGATGTCTGCATACATTTTGTCAATCCCGACCCAGTACACTCCAGAGTCGTCAGATTGAAGATGCGTGACATTGACAAACAGTCCTCTCCTTCTCGCATCTACAACGTGAGACCTGTGTGTGCTTTTAGTTTGAGTCCGTCCTTCTGAATCCACCAAAATCTCACAGGTGTCTCTGGAGTTTCCTCTGCACCAGTACTTTTTACTGAACAAGTAAGGGCCTGTGTCATAACTGCAGACAAGAAGGAATTCGCCTCCAACATGTGCTGTGATCTGTTTTCTGTCACACTGGAGCTGCAGACTCGCTGAAAGACAAAGACCGAGGAGAGTGAAGCTGGTATACGCCACAGGAATCAGAAAAAATGCTTTTGTTTCAGGTTGTTCCACAAAATGTTCAACTTTTTATTTGATTTAAACTGACCCTGACCCTTTAGTGTAATTTTTTCACCCACATTTTAGTTTCAGAAAGATTTTAAAAACATCAATGGGTAATACAGTTTTCAAAAGAACTAAAATAGGGTACGGTTTACAGTTACTATAAGAAGGTATCTTATTTAAAAATGTTTTCCTTTTATTGACAGAAATTTGTGTCTTTTTTTAAAATGACACAATTGATAAAAAAAGGATTAAAACCGTCTTACCATGAAAAAGCAATATCAGACACAGTGTCTTCATTTTGATGTCAAGAACCACCTTAGCAGAAACACATTGATTGAAAGGAAGCTGTAGAGATGGACTGTGCTGTTTGTAGCTTCCTGTTGGTGCATTGTGGGTTACAGACATCTGCAACCGTGCTGCACGAATAAACCCCCCTTATATCATGTTGTGTGATGTTCAAAGGTGGGAGGACAAGTCGAAGTAAGGCGTCCCCATAAAGCAAAAGTTTCACCTTATGACATTTTTAAAAATGTATGACTTCATTGACAAAAGGAGGATTTAATTTGACTCACCCTGAAAAATCTACAACAGACTTGTAACCATCTTAACCAAATACAGTGATAGACACATGAAGCTGTAGAGGTGGTCTGTGGTGTTTGTAGCTTCCTGTAGGTGCATTGTGGGTTACAGACATGCTGGACGAACAAGCCCCCCCTTACTGTATGTTTGTGAGGTGATAAGGTAGGGCTAGTTCGTTGTGGATTTTAGACCGTAAACAGGATGGTGTATCGGTCAGGATGCATTAATGAGGTGAGGAGACGTAGGTATCGCATACTGCCTTAGCTCCCAGCAGTCTTTATTCCTAATTGTCACCAGTGTTTCATGTCATCAACTCAACAACCGGAATAACGCTACACGGACTGAGGAAGGACAGGGAGGGAGGTAATTATGCAGGTAGCAACTTTAACAAACAGCAGAGCCCAAGGAAAATGGGCGCTGTCTCTCACTCTCGCTGGACATACGCTCTCACGTGACCTGTAATCAAGGTGACGTCACGTCCTATGCCCGAGTGCGCGATCCATCGGCGCATCTCACGAAAACGTCCGAGCCTTTTATACACTGTATGTCAAATTGTGTGATGTTTGAACCTTTTGCTTTATGGGGACGCCTTAGTTTGACTTGTTTCCCTCCTTTGAAATGATGAGCACAATCAGTTCAGTTGGTCGTCTCAGACGTTTTGAATGATGAGTTGTTAAGGCCTTCTGTCTGTTGACAGCCTGGCTCTCTGCTCCGCTCGCCTTTACCGTCACTCTGCTGCTCTCTCTCTCTCTCTCTCTCTCTTACTTGCTTGACCACTCACTCACTGCTCACCTCCCGACTTACGACTGTTCCTGACACAAGTTACAACACGAGTAGAGGAGAGATGCGTTCAGGTCCGGGTGGAAAAACTCAAACTGAATCTTTTAATAGAGGGAATGGTGAGGAGTCGGCCTCCGTAGTACCTTCTCAATAACTGTTGATTTATGATTTCATGCTGTACGTTCTGTTTACTTAGCTTGCGTGAAGAATGAAGAAAACCCCTTTTAATAATACATTAAATTAATGGTAACAAATTAATTTCATTTTTTCCAACTCCAGTCAATCAATGTTAAATGATGGCAGCTGTACGCAGTTTTTTATTTAATTGATTACTTTGAATGTGAAGAAGGAGAGCATGAAATTGCATTAAATACATACATATACAAACAAACAAATTCCTATATAGCTTTTACATCTATGTAGTTATTTCTGAACTTCAAAGTTGTTTACTTTTTAACGATAAAAGGATTTTTATTTAAAGGAAAAGGATAGGAGAAAATCCTTAGAGATTTAAGGAGTAAGAAAGAATGAGCATATAGCTGCTGTACCGCAAAAGAAATCCCGGAGCCCCCTAGTTTTGAGCTAAGCCCCTAATCTTTATAACATGTGGCTCTGCCTCTGCCAAAAAGTGACCTAAAAACTCATATGTGTATGTGTTGCTGGTGGCATTGAAAAGCTATCATTTGAAATAAATTACAGTAATCATCTATGCTGCATTGAGACACTCTGATAAACCTGCTTGCCTACATTATGACCATGACTCTTCACAAATCATCACGTGTTATCAAAGAACCTTCGCCCACAGTGAATCCAGACAACCAAGGCCTCAGAGGCTGATAGGACTTCCAAAGAAATAGCACTGTAGGTGACGGTCACTGAGCCAAATGTCTGAAACGAACCGGCCTCTTCCTTTTGGCACGCTTGTGTCTCGCTTTTGTACATCTGAGTACTATGATCAGAAACATCAGTAAGGACGCAAAAGAAATACAACGCAGCAGTGTGTACCAAAATGGCATCCCCATCCATGGCCTGTAAATACAAAGACCTGATCAGTGACAGAGACTTTAAGGTACATTAATGAATTCATCTCATTTTAACTCATGGTATTATTTATGTGAATGTGAGGAAAAATAAAATAACATAGTCTAACCTGCTGAAAAGCTGTTCTTGGTCAGTCTGATTGATGGGAAAAGAATAGTTTCTGGTGTCAGTGTGGGTCTTCATGGTAGCTTGGCAGGTGGTGAGGGATGGAGTCGTGGTCGGGGATGGAGTCGTGGCCGTGGTGGTTGTGCTCATTCTGTCGGCGCAGTCATAGACAGGTTGGCCTGGTGAATAAAAAGAAAGACATTTAAACGGCATTCTTTCATGGGCGTGCATCGTGTGCGATACAAATTCCCCAACAGCCACAAATCCGACCTCGTCAGGTGGTCTCATAAAGCCTATTTTTAAAATGTGTGTAAATGTGTTAAATTGTGTCTTTTGTGCTGGATGTTAATTAGAATTGTAATCCTTAATATGTAATCGTAATAGCATGATTTTATTTGTTTGTAGGAAAAATAAGACAATCCCAGTGAAAGTGTGGGCAGTGCAGTTTCAAAGGTCAAATCTGTGACAGGGAAGAGGGCGTAGGGATGTCTTTTGTAATATGACCACTAGAAGGCGCCAGAGTCAAATCATACACACAAGGCCGGACACTATCACATGAACATTACACTTAACCATAGCCATTAATTATAATAATAGAACAACAGGTGCTTAAGACCGACCTCTTTGTGTTGGCTTTTAATTCCAGTTGAGTTTGACATTTTATTATGCAACCATATTTTACTCTTATTTAATGTGTTTTTATCGTTCATTTTATATTGGTTCTGTTAAATCACAAGACTGTGATTTAACGCATCACAAAATGTCTGCCTGCCATTCCTGCCTTGACCGCTCCCGCCAAGGCTATACAGCTCCTCCTTGTAGGCCTCACTCTCCCCCTTCTCCGTCCAACCCACTCCCAGGCAGACAAAGACACAAGATACCTGAGTTTAACCTTTGTTTCAAACAATGATACCAGAGTGTGGACGCATTCATGACATTCAATCATCCACACCCACGTTCAAGTACATGTAAACCTTTCAACTGCCATCAAATACATCTTGTGGAATGGATTCTGGATCCTGTGTTTATGCACCAGCACCGCCTCATAAACATCGTTTTTTCAGGTTCTTTTGTTTGATATTGTTTTTAAGTCTGTATATCACTTTGGTGACTCACTCTGAAAAAGTGGCCCTATAAGTAATAATTTAAAATATCACAATCACCAATTTTTATATGAAAGGTTTTTCGTCTTGTCTTGTGAGAAAAAAGGGAAGTGTCAAAATGTGTTGGCACAGAGGACACAGAGCCTGACTGATGCTGCAGGGAAACTTTGATTAACTGACACACAGAAATGTATAAGTACATTTTTGGAGACCCAATAAATTTGTTGTGCGTTGATTTCCTGTTTGCTTTTTGCTTTCCACAGAGAAAATAAAAGCATGCTATAACCACACTCATCATCCATTATGGTTGCAGAAAGTACATTAATATGCCTAAATTTCTATATATAATCGCTTAAAACACTTATAATATATATTATAATATATATTATGATAGGCTTAATGTCTACTCATCTCCCAGCCTCTTCCTCTCACGGTTTATTTCATGCACCCAGACTAGTTTTTGTGGGGGAATAATTTCAAAGCCTAGAGCTGCTGCTAATCAAAGGGCAAGATTTCCTTTACACTGTTTTTATTTTTTCTTTGTAAAATATCCGTAACTAAAACCAAAGTTTTAAACAGACTTACAGCTCCTGTGAGGAACTTCCTGTGGACAAAGCCGTACTATCTCTTAGCAGATTTTGTCCTGTACGCTTAAGTGGTTGTTTTTAACAAAGACATATTTTTAACAAAGACAGCGTGCAGTTAATCACGGTATGAAACCGTATGCGGTTTCAGGCATTAAAAATAACTATATAGAAATAATCAATCTTGTTTCCGCTGCGAGACAACTATCGTAACCTAGCAACAGTAAGCGCCCCTGAGAAGCGCTCTGAAATTGAGGTTGTGGTTGCTGCCAGCGCATCCACAAAGGGCGATTTTGAAGGTAGCAAAAATTGTTATAAATTCTTCTGTTTTTTCGAAGAGGAAAGAACAAACCATCCTCTTACCCTGTATATTAATGACGTAGATACAGCCGCTGTCTGCTGGCATCAGCACCTGCACAGAGAGGACGCCACTCTCCAGACTGCTGACGGCGTTTTCGGCAACACAGTAATAATCGCTGCTGTCCCTTTTCACTGCGCCACAGTGCAGCTTCAAGTCTGACGAGTGGTGAAGTACGGTCTGCTCGTGGTACCAGGTGTAACGGATTCCAGTGCCCCTTGCACAGCCACAGCGCACAGTGACTGGCTGCCCCCAACATGTTGGCCTGTTGATCAGAGAGCTCAAGGGCCAGAGACTGGGTTTAGATACTGGAACTGAAACAAAGAAGTTTGAATTCATTCAGCTGGACAGTGTCAACGAACAAAATGCAAATATTGTGGTAGCCTATTTACTTTTTTGTGTTATATTCTTACCTTCAGTGACAACTACTTTAACTGAAGTCATGATGTCTGCATAAATTTTGTCAATCCCGACCCAGTACACTCCAGAGTCGTCAGATTGAAGATGCGTGACTTTGACAAACAGTCCTCTCCTTCTCGCATCTTTAACGTGAGACCTGTGTGTGCTTTTAGTTTGAGTCCGTCTTTCTGAATCCACCAAAATCTCACAGGTTTCTCTGGAGTTTCCTCTGCACCAGTACTTTTTACTGTAAAGGTAACGGCTTGTGTCATAACTGCAGGTAAGAAGGAAATCGCCTCCAACATGTGCTGTGATCTGTTTTCTATCACACTGGAGCTGCAGACTCGCTGAAAGACAAAGACAGAGGAGAATGAAAGTTGTTCCACAAAATGTTCAACTTTTTATTTGATTTAAACTGACCCTGACCCTTTAGTGTAATTTTTTCACCCACATTTTAGATTCAGAAAGATTTTAAAAACATCAATGGGTAATACAGTTTTCAAAAGAACTAAAATAGGGTAAGGTTAGAGTTAGGGTTAAGATCATTTCATTGGTATCAAATGTAAACTGTGTTTTTAGTTTCAAATTAAGTTTAATTTGCTAGTATAGTTACAGTTAGTATTATAATGTATATTATTAAAAAAACTTACCCCTTTTATTGACAGAAATTTGTGTCCCTTTTTTAAATGTCTTAATTGATAAAAAGAGGAATAAAGTCGACTCACCGTGCAAAAGCAAAATCAGACACAGTGTCTTCATTTTGATGCCAATCTTAGCAACTGCACAGTGTTAGACACAGAAAGCTGTAAAGGTGGACTGTGGTGATTGTAGCTTCCTGTCGGTGCGTCATGGGTTACAGACACGCCGGAACGCATGCATACATGCTGCACGAATAAGCCCCCCTTTTGTCAGGATGTGTGACGTTTGAAATCTTTTGCTTTATGGGGACGCCTGAGTTTCACTTTGAAATGAGGAGCACAATCAGTTCAGTTGCTCACTTACATTCCTCAAACTGTGTTTCTGTTTGGTGACTCGAGTCTATCAGATGCTTTGAAGTATAAATGTAAAAGATAAAAACTCACAATCCACTGATTTAACGGATGCCAAATGTCAGAGTGGCATCTGTGTGTTAGTTTACCACAAAGCCACTAGATGTCAGCATGCTCCTGCTGTAGTTCACACACCTGCTGAATGCAGAGTTCAGCACATTATAGACTTCTCTTAAAATATAAGAGTAAAAGTTACAGTGCAGATATAAATAATTAAAATAGTTATTGAAGTAAATGTATTAAAATTATTTAATGAACGGCAGCTGAGTCTTCAGCCTTGTCTGAAAGGGAGGTCTTGTACTGGGACTGGATGCCTATTAAAGCTCCACCCACGGATCTTTAAAGGCAACGGAGTAAAATTACAAATTGTAAAAATGAACCTCCATTAAGTTAATTAACGATTTTCCATTAATCATTTTAGGTGGCAGGACACTTAGAGCAGGTTTAAACCGCACTCAGAGTTACTACTGTGAGGGGAGGAACAAAAACAAATGGCCGCTGTGGACATAGGCCTAAAAAAGAGACCTACACAGTCACTAAATGCTGCCTCAGAACATCAGGATTTTCAGGATTCTCAGACACCCTCACTCTTCACCACTCCTTCTGCCTCCATCCCTACCCTCATCATCCCTCCTCCACTCCTCCTGAATGTTGTCCAACAGGCTAAACCGCCTGTGCTGCACAGCTGTTACTGACTTTGCATATGCATAAATGTGTGGCCTCCGCAATTCTCAGCCGTCTCCCTCTTATTCACTCACGCAATCAAACACCCGGGTGACTTTAGGACCCAGGGAGAGACACCCCAGGGGGCGCGGCAATATTTCTAATCTGACCACAGAACCTGTTAGCTTACTCTTGCTTCCTCTAAGACACTTCACATGTTCCCTCACAATAGTTCCTTGATGTGACAGTTGCAATAGAGAAGTGCTCTGAGCGGCAGCAGCACAAGCGCCGCCGCCCCTGAACCAAAGCCTTGGCAAACCCTAATTCATGACCCCTGGGCGAGGACCTCTGCGTCCTGACATGCCTGTGAAAGGTGTCCCATCCCAGGCCGAGTACAGCCAGCCATGGAGCATCAAGCCGGGATACTGAGGAGCTTCCTGGCCCAGCTGGAGCGACAGGAGGCTGTGGACAAGGAAGCACCGAATGGCATTTCTGGGGAGTTTGCGGTGAGTCAATTGTTGCGCTCCTTTTGTTGAAGGGCTTATTTTGGGTTGTGTTGTGGCTTTCATTATCACATCATGCTGTGTTTGTTTATTCTGAATTAACTGACAGTAAGCACATTGAGACAGAAAGTTCGGAGTTTTCCAGACTTCCAGATTTTCACAAAGGCGTCACATTCGGGGAAGTGCCACACTGTAATAACGGCTTCAACGCCACTTTTGTGCTTCCTCTTTGCACTGATGTTTGTCACAGAAGGCGCATGAACAAGGAAGAATAGGCAGAAGCACTCATCTAGCAGCACGAGGACTGTTCTGTTAGTCCATCACTCCTTCATGTATCAGTCTTGTACTTACAGCACAATAATGCATGAACGTAACACACACAAACTCATGTATAGGCACAAAAAACTCCTGGGATCATCATCTGTGGGCTGCTGCTGTGGGCCGTGAGTGACATGCCATGCTTCGCATGCTCTCTTTCTGCTGTCATGTTGGGACCACTCCAGAGGAAGGGGTCTATTGCATCACTTCCTGTGTGAACAAAAAGCACACTGTGGCTTTAGCGCTGCAGATGGTCTGCAAGGCCTTTAGCAGACTGTTTGGTTCTGTGAGAGCTGGCCTCTGAACAAAAAGACCAGTGTCCTGACAAGTCCTGCAAAGCGTGGATGTGCTATGACTTTAATGTGAGAGTCAAATCCTCTCGGTTTGTACGCCGTCGTGTCAGTTTCTAGTAAAGTGAGTCATAGATTTGGGTCATCTGGGGTTGAATCATACAAAACTCACCATGTGTGACTAATGTGCAATGGGTTACATTTAATCTCCTGCCTTTTGCCCCCATTTTAAAGTCTCTCCTCTAAGACTGAAGAACTATGATGAATGCAAATTCTGCAAAAAAAAAAATTGGTAGTCTTGATGATCTCAGTTTCGTATTCTCTGGCAGCACTTCTGCTGATAAGCGGTAATTGCAGGAGCTCACTTCCCAGATATCCAGACAGTGCTGCATGTGTGACGTCCACGGTTGGCTCCGGTTGTAACTCTTGATTTTCCTCGCTGACGGTCGCTTTCCTTTTCAGACTGTTTGCTTCATCTGAGCGTCCAATTTGTTTCTTTTTCTTTGGATTTTCACTTATGTGTGAAGTTGTATCTGTAGTCATCCGTCTTTTCTTTGTTTGTTCAGCCATAGTAGATTACTGTGTACTCGCAACACTTGCAGAGAGCGGAAAACTGGACTGTATCCCTGCACGTATCACCTCAACATTAGCAAAGCAAAACCTGTTGCAACATCGTGTTCCATCAGAGAAACACTTTCTCGTGTTTGCACCTGTCCTCCTCTGTCAACAAGCAGCATATCAGCTCACAACTGTATTCCTGTGTAATACAACATAATAACAGGGTGAATAGAACAGACATCAGAACTACAAGAAAAACAAGTCCTCAAACGATGGAGGCGTTTTATGGTGTAAAACGAGAGTGTCTATTTGCACCCAGGTGAAAATAGTGTCACAGCAGCTATTTTGTTTTAGGGGTAGATGCTAGCTCAGTCTGTAGGGACTTGGGAATCAGAGGGTGGTTGGTTCAAGTCCTGGTGTGGACTAAGTGTGGAATTAGGGCTGGTAGCATGAGAGGTGCCAGCCTCTTTTGTGGGCTCTGTCGAGGTGCACTTGAGCAAGGCCGAATCCCCCAACTGCTCGGGGCACATGTTCATATGTAGCTCCATCACTCTGACATCTCTCCATTAATGCATGTCAATAAAGTCCTGTTTGTGCATGTGTATTTCCAGCATATGTGTGTGTTGCATGTTTGTAAAAGAAAGTGAAAAAAGGTTATTTCCCCTCGAGCATTGATAAAGGTCTTCTTCTTCTTCTTCTTCTTCTTCTCCTCAGAGGTTGAAAAATCAGTCGACTAAGTACCGAACAGACAAGACCTACCCCACCAAGACGGCAGAAAAGCAGGACAACATCAAGAAGAACCGATACAAGGACATTGTTCCATGTAAGCTTTTCTCAAGGGGAGATTTATACAAAATTGTGGCTCAACATTAACACGTCTGCAAAGAATGATAAACACAGTTCTGCATCCGGGCAGCTGAGATAGTGCCTGATAAGATGGTTTCAACAGGCTGACAATGTTATATAGCTGCATGGCATTTAGTTACAAAACAAATACTCATTTCATAAGGGGCCTGCTAAAAGACAAATGTAGAAAAACTGTTATTTTTTTATACTATTTAATGTTAATTCTCCACTTTGTATTCTGCTTTAAGGTTGTGAAAGAGTATAACACAGTAAATGATCGCAGAGTTTTTATTATAACATCATATTCCTCTCCTGTTAGTTGACCACAGCAGAGTGAAGCTCACTCTCACCACAGCTAAAAATGACACCGACTACGTCAACGCCAGTTTCATCGAGGTGAATATATGAAATGCATTGAGCAGTTGTGTGTCGCTGTTTGTGCAAACGTTACTAACATCCTCTGATATGTGACTAAAAGCCGTGTCTTTGCCTGCAGGGAGTGTCAGGCTCCAGGGCCTACATTGCTACCCAGGGTCCTCTGCCTCACACAGTGCTGGACTTCTTAAGGATGCTTTGGGAGTACAACACAAAGGTAGGACCCACCAGTCATCTGTGGACACTGCAGAGTGTTTTCACACATAATGTTGCTGTCAAAACAACTATTAGCACGCTTCTGTAGACGCACTTTGGCTGCATGAACTGAGCTCAGCTACATTGAGTCAAAACTGTGTCCATTTTACATCCTTGTGTTTTTTGTTGTAGGTTGTAGTGATGGCCTGTCGAGAATTCGAGATGGGAAAGGTAAGACACTCTTTTTCCTTTTTCCTAACAGACATTGCATAGTTTGTAAAACATCAATATTTTTGCATGGTGTGTGTCAGTTTACCTTTGTACCTGAGGGTTTTATGTGTCGACTGGAAGCATTTTTGTTGTGTTTGTGAGTCGGGTTAGGCTGCGTAAAAAAAAACTGATCCGCTTTCTTTATGTTGTTTGAAGAAAAAGTGTGAGCGCTACTGGCCAGAGAAACAAGAGCAGCCATTTTTCTGTGAGCCCTTCACAGTTTACTGTGTGAGTATTCTCATTGTCACAGTCACTTCCTACTCTAACAGGTTTCTAGAAGTGGTCACAGATGCTCACATAATGATTTCCTCCTATACTCACAAAGAACTTGTACTTGTATACTTTTATTAAAGGAAACATGAACTGTTCAACAGCGTGCTTAAGTACTACTTTACCTTTTTTTTTATAGGATTCTGAGGAAGTTAAGGGAGATTATCTGACAAGGACGTTGCGGCTGAACTATCGCAACGTAAGCACTATTTATACCCTGACTGTGAGAACCCCTGACATTGTAATTCTGCTTAGACAAGCCAGAGCTGACATGTTGTTAGTTGCTACAAGAGGCAGTTGTTACATTTCAAACCTAATGTGGTCATATTTGTTATTTTGAAGACTGGATCTTTTAACATGTAGCAAATTAATTTGATTTATGTTCATCTTCATTTTTCTTGATATCAAACGCGTATTTAAGGTGTTTGTCCTGATCTGAAATATGGCCTTGTTATTAAAATGGTGGTAAAAAAGTTTGCTTTGCAATAGTTTACCCTGCTTTTATTTTCTCCAGTCCAGCCGCACTTTGACACAACTGCACTATGTCAACTGGCCTGACCACGGTGTACCAGACTCCATCCCTCCCATTCTGGACATGTTGCATGAGATGCGCTCTGAGCAAGCCCATGATGACGTCCCCATCTGCATCCACTGCAGGTAAGGCTTTGTTATGGAATTTTATTTTAGGTCTTGCGCAGTATTAAAAAGATTTTAATACATGTCTTTTAGGCAACTATATCGATGACAAACACCAATTAGGCAATGCAGAATAGTCATAGCTTAGAAAACCTTGAAAAATCCTTGAAAAGCTCCCTGGTTCCACATGTAACTATCTTTTTGTCAATGTTTTTAAACATCACATTATATATGGTGTTCCACAAGGCTCCATACTTGGTCCACTATTTTCACTGTTAAGTGCGGCCACTGCGCCAAATTATGCACAAACATGGTGTAAAATGTTATAGCTATGCAGACGACATACAATTATATCTATCTGTATAACAACTTTGATGACTAACAACTATCTAAAATCAATTCAGGAAATAAGAGTCTAGTTATTGGGGCTGAATCAAAGAAAGACAGAGTTTTAAGTACATAAAACTTGCAGAAGAGATTCACAGGCATTTGGGCTATGGCTTAGATTTTAGATAATAATGCACTTAGAACTAATTTTGAACCACAACAATTTAGTGAAAACAAACCATATAAATGTTTTACGATTGAAAGATTTTGTTTTGTGCTTTAGTCTCCCCCATCTTCTATGGTCTTCTAACTGAACTGCCCAAGTAAAAGTGAGAAGAATGGAGCTGCCAGAGTTTTTACCAAAATAATTAAATAATAGCCCATCACAACCATAGTAGCATATTTTCACTGGCCCCCTTAGGCCTCCAGATAAGTCGACTCGCTTCTTTTCTTTCAGACAGGAAGTGTGTGTAGGAGGGTAGCCAACGACCCACTACATTTTAAAGAGTACTGGCAGGCATTTCCCCAACGCACAAGTTTTTTCCACCACTTACGCTTTGGTTAATTTAAAACCCACACCTGCTGTTGAACTGAAAGTGATACTCAGTTAAACTGAGTGCAGCTAGCATGTTGGGCCTTATATTTTTCTCTGTGAATCAGTACAGTGCTATTTATTATTTTTATTGTGCAATACATAAACCTACATCAAGTTGGAAGTTGGGGGTAATGGGTCTTATGTAAGGTTCACTGCCATTTAAGTGTAGCTTTGATGGAGTCGGATACTTGAAGGGGAGAAGTGATTACTAAATTAGAAAGTATGTGTCATTTTTCTTCCTGTTGTTTTTATTGGAAACTATTCAAATGTATGTTCAGTAAGCTGAAACAAATAGATTTTGCAAACATGGATGATGCATAAAGACTTTTATTTTGACATCAAAATTTTAATTTAAGTATTTTTAAGTATTTCTTTGTCAATATTGGTAAACATGCTTTAAATACGCATCACATTCTATATGGTGTTCCACAAGGCTCCATACTGGGTCCACTATTTCCACTAGAAATGCTGCAACTGCGCCAAATTATGCACAAACATGGTGTAAAATTTTGTTATTATGCAGACGACATACAATTGTATCCGTCAATTTAAGTGCTATTTAAGTGTAGCTTAGATTAAGTCAAGCTACTTCAAGGGATGAAGGGATTAATAGATTAGAAAGAAGTCATTTTGCTTTCTGTTGTTTTTAGTGGAAACTGTTCAAATCTATGTTCAGTAAGATGAAACAGAAAACGACGAACATGGATGATGCATAAAGACTTAGATATTTTGACATCAATATTTTAATTAAAAGTAGATTTAAGTAAGCATAACATTGTAACGATTGTGTTTTAGTTCTGTATATGTGTTTGAAAATGTGTGGGTGTTTTTATGACTAACTATACTGTATACATTAAGTAACTGCAACACCTGAAAAATGTAATCTGAAAACCTGCCATAACATGCCCACGTCACACTGGGACTGATGTGTCACAGACGGAATGTTGAGTCAGTGGCAGATCAAGCCTACATAGCAGGCGGTCACCCCACTCCTGAGTTAAGTCACCACTACACAGCTGCTGAAAAAACTATTTTTACCACAAATGTGATTTCAACACTTACTCGAACAGACATAATATCACAAATCTCTCATTTTGTATAACACAAACATTTATGTTGCCTCAAGAGTTACCATAGAGTGTGATGAACTCTGAACTAATGAATGAATGAGAGTTCTGCTCTACTTTGCTTTAGATTGAAAACAATTTCATGTTATTGCATCCATCCCTTGTGGTACAGTCATGTTTGAAATTTAAAATGAGTCATTTTTCTACAATTTATTTTCAAACCCTTTCAGTTTTGAATCAGAGCCGTGAAGCATTTTAAGTATGTTGTTATTATTAATATCATTTGAGATTTATTACAGCCATTTAAGTTCTGGTTAAATTGTCGATTGGTAACGACTATCAGCATTTGTTTGAACCTGTTTAAAGAACAGAAAGGGTGCGGTTTGAGAAATGCAGTATGTGTACCAGAAAATCAAGACAATCATGACACAGCTTTTTAGAATCTTTTTCAAATGCCCTTTTGACTCCACTATGACCCTATTATTATGTCTTAATATCTCCTCTTGCTAGCTGAGTGGCTAAAATGTGACTTTTTTTCTGCTGTTGTGACTGTAGCGCCGGCTGTGGCAGGACAGGAGCCCTGTGTGTTATTGATTATACCTGGAACCTCCTGAAGAAACACGTGAGAAATTCATGCCCTAGTACTCTCTGCACATTCTCTATACAAAGACAGATTAATATAAATCTAAGCTGTGCTGATGTCTGTGCTTGTTTTCAGATGATCACTCCAGACTTCAGTATCTTTGACTTAGTTAAAAACATGAGGACCCAGAGGCCCTCGCTGGTTCAAACCAAGGTAGCTGCTGTTTCCTTTGAACAAAGCATCACATGTAACAAATCTTCCAACAAGCAGAACCACATTTCAGTTCCTTCCTTCTATCAAAGATCTTTTGATGATTTGTGTTTCGTGCGTCATGCCCCAGGGCAATGACGACTAACAGGGCAGGTTTTTGTTGTTTATCCTCAGGAACAATATGAGCTGGTCTACAGAACCATCAAGTTACTGTTTGAGAGATATCTGGAGTCTATGCATGCACAGACCCACAGAAATGAGGTGAGTGACCAGAAGCACACCTGTGTAACTGAGACTGAGTACATACAGACAGTGGAAATGTACAATACTTTTCCAACCAACACCAACTACTGTGAGCACAACCAACACTACCATAAGAGCAGAAACGACAGCTGCGGCAGGCTTTCTTGTGGTTTCAGTTACACTTATATAGACAGCAGTCACATGATCTAAGTGGAAACTATTACATTCAAGACTGGGTGAACTAAACTATGAAGGTGTATCAGTGAGGCTACTGTGTTACTTGAAGCTTAACACTCATAAAGACATTAGTGAGTAGTTAAAGCCACTGGAAAAACATACACAGAAGCCTTTTTACTATTAAAACTAATTAGGGTCATAAAAGTAAGCATCTAAAAAAATATTCCAAAGTAGTTTCGATCCAAAATCGAAATATTGACATCTACGTTTCTGTAAACTTTTGTTTTTCTTTTTTGAATTCCTCAATCCAATCATATGACAATTCATGGCAGCTATCCGTTTGTCATCAAAAGGCTGAGTATTTACAGCCGCAGGTGTTAAGGTCCAAATGCAGTCTCATTTTATATTCCATACTACCTCTAGCTAATAATTTAGCATCGCATTCATAGCTTTGACATCAAAAAGCGGCATCTCAGCTAATGTAACATGTGTATGCTAACTGCTAACTATGATATGGACAGCAAAGCATTTAGTAACTTGTAACACTTCATTCTCTTAATATTAAAAACTGTAATCTTTCACATTCCCTTGTTCCACTGTTCAGCTGGTCCCACCCACTATCACGCCTGACACTGGAAGCGATCTCTCTGACCTGAGTGAGGAGTTGGATTATCAGCCACAGTTCCAGCACCTGCTCGATAGGGAAAGGAATGTTTTACCACAGCACCACACTCCTTCGCCATCGGCTTCAGAAAATGCCTTGAGAACCAATGACGCGCAGGAATGGGACCTACTTCAAAATCTTCCGGAAGTTCTTGCCATCACCCAAGATCTGCAGGAGGGTCCTGGCCAAAGAGCTCCTGCAGTAGAAGAGAGCAATAACGTACCGTCACAAAACCCTTCACCTTCACCAGCTGTGGCGAACGCCATTTGTCTAATGGTGGAAGACCCTTACTTTGACACTCCAATTAGCTCACCTACATCAGAGGAGGCACCAATGGACTCAAAAGAAAACGGCGAACAATGGACAGCTGGCTCTATCTTCAGCACACCCTCATTGACTCTGAATCACCAGACTCTGGAGCTTAACTCGCCTCCTTCAGGTAAACACCCATATTTTCTTATGCGTACATGGGCAATAAACATTTTATTTGGTAGATGTTTGTATAAACTAATGCACATTTTTTAGGTACTGCAGAAGTTCGGACAGATGAGGAGGCAGCGCCTCCCCTACCTCAACGAACCCCTGAATCCTATGTACTGGCTGCGGGTGCAGGTTGGTGTTCTCAATATAGATAAAAGTTTGGAATATAAACCATCAGCTTCTTTAAAGGTTATTCCTCATGGCTTCTCTTCAAATTAGCGAGAGCAATGTCAATGGATAGTAAAAATTCAGGGGGACATTGGGCCATAACTCAAGGTAAAACCACATATTTGATTAGCAACAGTCAGACAAAAGCTAATGCCAGCAAAAAAAACACTTCCTAGCTAACATTAGCTTGGAATTAAACTGTTAGCTTACATGATGTCTGCTAGTTAACCTTACTTTAGCTAGGAAGTATATTCCTAGGATATTTATTCCTAACATTACACAAGCTGGGTATTTAAGCTTTCAAATTGTATGGTGTTACACTACCTTACAGTATATAATATAAGCTATCAGCCACTTCCTAGCTATCCTTACATTAGCTTGGAATTAAACTGCTAGCTAACATTACCTCTGCTAGCTAACATTATATAAGCTAGGTATTTAAGCTTTCAAATTGTATGGTGTTACACTACCTTACAGTATATAATATAAGCTGTCAGCCACTTCCTAGCTAACCTTACATTAGCTTGGAATTAAACTACTAGCTAACATCATCTGCTGGCTAACATTATATAAGCTAGGTATTTAAGCTTTTATATTGTATCGTGTTACACAACGTTACTGTATAAGCTTTCAGCCACTCCCTAGCTAACGGTAATTAAAGCTTCCAAACTGAGCGTGACGTCAGAGGGTAATGGTAAGTTCCTGATCATCCAATCATACTGTATAGGCAAGCAAACATTGCTTACGCTGTTGTGCTAATGTATCCTGAACTTAAGCAGATATACACGTTATAACATGTTGTCATTTTATCGTTCAGAGCACCCAGATCCCAGTGAGAGGTTAACGGTTATCATTCCACCTAATGCTGCTGCTGAGGCTGTCAGGGAGTTGGGAGGTGAGGAGTGCAAAATATCTGAAAGCTCAGTTAGGCTTTTATTAATACATATTTGAAGATTATTCTTTCTGTGTAGTTAAATGAATGACATATTTTGTTAAAGTTGGAGTGATTTTTAATGAAATATCCACAATAAACTGTGATGTTTATGTCCATATTCCCAGGCCCCCCGTCCTCACCTGTACCCCCACTTCCAGAGAGAACTAAAGAATCATTTGAGCTTGCTGTTGATCAAGGTGGCTTTATATTATCTTAAATACCATAAAATATAGACCAAAAGTAATTCATCATTTTGAATACTTAAGAATATAGTGTTGAAACTGATTATTCTCGTTTGCCTTTCAGCTCCCGTGGAGCAGAAGTTAGAGGTCCATCCAGCAGTGAACTTGAACAAAATAGGCTCCTCTTCTGAGTGGTCTGGTGACTCAAAGCAAGCTACAGCTGCATCCCACGATGAGACCAAAACTTGGGTGAGGAGTAAGGTGAGAGAAAAAGCTGCTTCATTTGTCTGAGCTGTGACTTCCTGTAAGTTAGGTGTATGAAGTTTTGAAAGGTATGTTAAAGGTTGAATTACGTATGTTCACATTATTTGTCTGGACCATTGATACATGTGCCATACCAAGCCTTGACATATAAAGATGGAGATTAGATA
The DNA here is from genome assembly GCF_022749685.1 of Semicossyphus pulcher. Lineage (NCBI taxonomy): Eukaryota > Metazoa > Chordata > Actinopteri > Labriformes > Labridae > Semicossyphus > Semicossyphus pulcher. The sequence continues at coordinate 26,974,751 of NW_027211637.1, forward strand.
ATTATAGATTTAAGCTTCTTAAGCTGAAATTTACACTCGAACTGTCCCAAATATCAGACAGTGAGAGCATGAAGATATAGATTCAGTTACCTAACAGCAACATGCTTCTATTTCTTGTAGAGTTTGAGAGCAAAAATGACCTTCACAGGTAAGATATGTATAATTATAATTATATACATACACTGGCTCATAATTTAGCCAGCCAACAATGTAATCAATCATGGTATGTAGTTATATGCTGAAAACAATTGGTGCTGGTTTTTAAACCTGAAGATGTGACATTATCTGCAAGTTATTATGAAATGTCTGTGATAAATCTAATTGTATTGTATTGTGATATCACTAGTCGCTGCAGCACAACCTGCTCCTGCATCAAATACAACAAACCTCCAACCCTTCTGTCTACCTTTTGACCCAATACCTCCCCCGCTGCCTCATCAAGGTAAGTTCATTATAAGGAAAACCACAGACATCGAGGTCATTTCAAGAGAGCGTGTCCAGCTGTGTGAAATTATTGCCACAAAAATGATGCGTGAATTTTCTGTTCTTTGTTTGTGCAGCCGAGGAGAGCCTGACTCCGCCCCTTCCTGAAAGAACCCCAGAGTCATTCATCCTCACTACAGGCGAGAGTGAGTCTATCTTTGCCGACAGAGTTACACACTTTAACTCCTGCAGCAGAGCGTTTGTCTGAGTGAGACACTATTTTGTTTGTTCCAAACAGTTGACAGGCAAACAGCCAGCACCCCACAGCCCTCAGAAACAACACAGGCCTCACCAAGGGTCGGTCGGTCGTCTGAGTGGGACGGCACCTCTCAGCCCAAGAGATTCCTCGATGCTGTTATGAGCAGGAGCAAGGTAACGACAAGCAAATCAGTCAGAAAACCTTACAGTGTGTGGCCCTGAACAACAAGGCAGCCAACAAAAGGGTTACACACTATGGCTTTTTTAAAATGTATTTAAATACTGCCTTCAAGGGATGTAAGGATTTGCTTCATTATGGATTTAGCTGCATTTTTTTCTCAAAATTAATCCATAATGATTCTCTGAAATGTAAAAAAAAAAAAATGCAGCCTAAATTTTTGTCTTCAAATTGTTTCTTTTGTTCAAACCGGGGCTCCAAAACTAAAAGCATCTTCATAAATGACAAAGAAGATTCATTATTGCAGCTCTATTTTCCTGAGTGCTTTTTTGTATTCAAGTTTCCATTTGTTTTAATATTTCGACTTTCAAATGTTCTCCTCAGAGTGTTCGAGCTAAAAGTTCAAAGCAAGGTAAGCTGCTTTTTCTCATGAACAACTCCTTCCTCTTTTACTTTCATTTCACTGGACCTGACAGTTAAAGATAAGGCTAAATATACCCCCCATAAAAAGATCAAAACCAACATGTTTAATCTGAACACAACCCAGCTGTTGCAGGAAGCCTGTGTACTCCGACTAGACTCAAACCTTTTAAAAGCGTTTTTGAAACATAAAATGTCCTTTTAAAAAAAGGCCACTTAAGCTCCCAAAAGAGCATGGCGCTGTGTCTTATTTCAAATGACACTCAAGTTAAACTAAATACAGTTACTGCTGGGGACTATTTTCAGTTCAAAATTTGGTTGCTGACAGAGTGTTAACCACAACACAGGTATGTCGGTTTGACTTCTTTAAACAACAGTGCTCGTGTTCATCGTATTGAAGTGAGATGATGCGTTTTAATAAGCTTTTAGAGGACTTAGTTGTGCCAGGCTTTGGTCACACAGATGATACTTAGTTTGAGCAATGAATTGCTAGTTTTGACCTGTTGATACAATATTATCACAATACTTTAGTCATGATATGATTGGGACTTTTTGAAGTATGCTGAGTGTTCTGCAAATTATGTCCCCAAAGGAAAACATCTCTTTTTTCAAATTATATAAAGTTTGTTTAATTTTTATTTCAGCAGAATTAGATTGTCAAATTAAATATTTTGAACAATGCAAAAAGGTTATGCACCCTTCAGCAAGTTAAGGTAAAAAAAAAAATGTTGTATTAAACTTAAATAATGATGTATCAATCTTTGATTAACCTAAACTTCCTACTAATCCCTGCTGACCTCACCAGAAACAACTCAGCACTTTAGAGGGCACTGAAAAGGACATTATTATTCTATTATCAAAAAGTGTAACTTGTATTTGAATTATAACTCTGATAATCGTAAAAGATTGTAACTTGGTGACATATTATTGCCACTCAAAATATCACAATACTTTGTTGTTGATTTTTCCTCCCCAATCCCTTAAAATAGCAGTTTTGGAAAGTGACCAAATATTATTGTAGTGACTGCAACCCACCAGTTTATCACATTTTACAAGGTTGCATGGTCTTGTTTGTTGAGTGCATACTGTCCAACAGCATTCAGGTTAAACTTTACCTTTAAAACTACCAATGTTCACCACTGCGGGGCATCCTCTACCAACGAAAGCAAAGAGAGCTTGATTGGCAAAATGCGAGTGTTTGTTTGTTGTTGTCTTGTTTATGATGTATTTAAAAGATTGTTGCTTATCGGAGGTGATTCGTGTTTCTGTTTCTACTGCAGAGCCCCTCACAGTTCGGCTCACACCACCTCCTGTGGTCCGGGCGGGAGCAGGAAGTGGTGAGTTGTTTCAGACATTAAAGAGGTCGCACAGACACAGTAGCCTTTTTCACACGTGTCGCTATTAGCAGACTCGTGTATACTTGTTATCAGTGTAGATAAAAAGGCGCACACATCACACATCACACATTTAAGGCTGTGGTGACTCCTAATAAGACTTAGCGATACACGTAATTATTATTATTTTTAAGTAAAAGGTCTCCTTCAAACACAGCTTCATTTCCTTTCTGTTTCTGTGTTCAGCAGCACAAGTTGAACACCCTGATGTTAACCGCAGGAGCTCAATGAACACCGATGCATCAGGAAGCAAATCAGACAAAAGCAATGAGAAGGGCATGTCTCGATCAAGGGTAACACGCGCGCTGCTCACAGTAAGTTCATGATAAAATGAGAAAAGTGGCGTAAAAAGCAAACTAAATCTGTGCTTTTGTTTCCTTTGTTTAGAGTTTGAAGTTTTTCAGACACAAACAAAAACGTAAGTTACGCTTATTTAACTTTCTAAATACGCTGACGTCGATTTGAGCAGTCGGACTAAAATGTTGGAAATCTACATCCTCAGCTAAAAGTGCCCCTCCACCACCTCCCACTCAACCTGGAACACCACCTCCATCATTTGCTGCCTCATCTTCATTGTTCAAATTTGGTAGGTCTGCATCGACTTCAATATGACATCATTACACAGCATTACATGCTTCTTTATGACTCCATCATCTTCTTCTACAGGATTTGGGAGTCGTTTTGGAAAGCCTAAAGGCCCCAGGAATTATCCAGAGACCTGGGTTTGAGACACCACTTGCCTCTCGCTAAACGTTAAAGATGGACCTACTGATGATCATTATGAAAGATCAAATCCCAAAAGGACTTGGGACAGTGTTTTATTCCTTGAAAATACTGCTGAAGACCATTTGAGGACGCTTTTTCTTTGTCTTGCATGGCACAGTCGCACCTTAAATAGAAACAGGAAGTGCCTTGACACCAGCTCTGATGCGTTTTTGTACTGTATACAGCTAAGGATGTTTTTAATTATTGATCAGTGCCTCATTGAACAACACGGAGAGCCACTTGGACAAATGACTCCGGAAGTATTTGCTTGAAGAAGCCGGAAGTCTGCAGTGAGAACTTCTTGTTTTTATGCTTAAGGCAAACGCTGTTCAACTTCCAAGCGTGAGGACTATATGTGATGTGTGTGTGTGTGTTTGTGCTTTAAGAAAACGGGTACATTGCATCTAGCTTATAAGCACATATTACCTTACATTATTCAGTGTACCATGCTGAGTTTGGTTTATATGCAATGTATCTCACATCCATCTGAAGCTTTAAGAGCATCATATTTTACAAAGATCATTGACGTGTTGAAAAGGAGACCTTCAGGTACAGTGAATGTGATGCATATTGAATGTGCATATGATGCAACTGTTAATTAAACTATGTAACATGCACTGGTTACACAGAAAGTTATTTATTAAAAGTGATAGAAATGATATGAATTGAATCGCATTTTTTCTGCTTCAGAAGACATGATAGTCATGCCAGATTTTCTGCATGCAAATAAAGACATACAACCTTTCACACTCACATAACCAACCTCAGGGGCATGTCTTTTGACTGTGGGAGGAAGCTGGAGTACCCATGCATGCAGAGGGAGAACATGCAAACTCCACACAGAAAGGCCCACTTTGTAGCTGTGAGGCAGCAGCGCTAACCACTGCGCCACCTTGTGGTGTGTGACTAGTCACATTAAAGGGGATATTTTTAGCTGTGATTTAATTTCATATTATTCTAATGTGTTTTTGAATCAAGTTGGTAAAGTTTGTTTAAGAATTGTATACATACTTGAATTTATTTGTCAGAGCCTCTCCTTCCTCCTGAAACGAACAAGAGTTACAATATCAATGCACCTTAAGGTCGAGCTGAAACAGCATTTCGAGAGTATCTAGCTAACGTATCGTGACGTATTTCCGAGTGAAACAGGACGTGCAGGCGGAACATATCTTTAGAGGGATTTGATTTGATCGTTGAGAAGTGGGCGTAGACAGACGTTCTCCACAGCGCAGTAGCTAGCTAACTGACTGAGCGTTCTTGGTGCTCTGTGGCTAAATGTTTGCAGATTGTTTGGTTGAAATTGTTTGGTGCTAACTTACGTAAGCACGTGTGAAATTTAGTTTTACCGGAAGAAAAAATTATCAGATTTTCTGTATTTTTTTTGCCTATATTGTCAAACAGATGCACCGGGGATGTGATCTAAAAGGATTAAAATGACATTTTTCATTTCACCTTGACTTTAATGTTTACAATCGACCCCAAAGAAGTAACATCGTGTACTTTTTATTTAACATGACCAACACACAGCAGTCAAAACAATATTATTAATATAATAATAATATAAAAATCTTTTTTATCTCATGGTTTTGATTGAACGAACTGGTCTTCAACTTGCGCGAGATTTGGCCACGAGATCTCATAGCGCAAAGAATAAAGCCACACGAGAGTCGTATGGAAAGGCATGCTGTATAACAACATGCCGGAAATACACCTGCGGCCAAAGCCGACGCTAACAGAGAGTAACACAAACATCAGAGCAAAACTAACTTACATGGACGCGCACACGATAAAAAAAAATCCATCGGCGATCACAGATGTAGTAGCTGCAGTAAACAAGTCCAGGCATGTTACCCTCACTGCCGTGTTTGGGGATGCGCTGAGCCATGCTGCCTTCAGGAGCACTCAGAAATGTGAGTGATCAGACACGTTTTTGCATATTTTTAAAGATTGATCTCAGAATTTATGAATCGATGCTGGGTCATTCAAATGAGAATCGATTCGAATCGGAACAATCAATTTTTTACACCCAGCCCTGATGATGATTGGTCGATTTCAGCGAAAGCAAGGTTTTACGTAGAAACCTGCAGCTGTCCTGAACGGCCCATTTCAGAGGCAACCTTTTTAAAAATGTCATTATGGAAAAACACAGAATTATGCACTTTTCACTTTTTCACTGTGAACAATAAACACCCAAAAATGTGAAACCCATGAAAAAATGAGAATATACATTCAAAAGATATGACCCCTTTAAAATTGATTTACAACACTGAGCTGGAAACACAGCAGCACAACAAACATGACAAAAGATTTGACTGAATACTAACTGTCACTTTATTTCAGTATTGATCTAGTGATATCAGACCCTATTACAGCCTTATTTCCAGTATAGGATCTACCATGTAGGTGGAGGTTTAAATGGCACTATGATGTAGATTTATTCCAGGTGACATGCAAATGTTAAATCAAAAAGCAACATGTTTTATCAATAAATAAGAAACAGCTTCACAACGGGAGCTTGGCCAGTCCCCATCTTATATCGTCCTCCTCATCTCCAAACAGCTCACAGTTTGAAATGAAGCTTCCTGTATGCAGTAAAAGGCACTGAGACGCAGTCAGCGTGAGAGCAAAGACGGTCACATCTTCACTTCCTTCATACACGACTGCTTGTAGACAGAATGAAGGCTTCTGTGAGGCGGACTGTTAGTCTCATACTCTGATCAGACACATGTCCATTTATGACAGAAATTCACTTCCATCGCAGAACAGGTGGACAATTTAGTAAGAGGCGTCAATATTTCAGACTATAAATCCACAAAAGGAAAGTGGACACCAATACGTGACCCTCCACATCGGTGCCTTAATCAACACAGTGACATTCACAACTAAAACTAAAGGTGAGAAACAAATTAAACTTCCCAGCTCCAGAAAACAACAGAATATGTACATACCAAGTTCTGAAGACATTCTCCACACCTGAAGAACAGAGTCAAACTATTATTGCAACAGCTGCAATTCCTTCTTTAACGAGACGTCAGCCGTTATAAACCTGCGCTCATATCTGAGGCTCCATCTTAAGAAAATAAATAAAATATCCAAAACAGTATCAACAGTAAAAAAAGGGCAGTGTAGAAAATGGCATTTAAATAAAGAACTGCAACTTATAAAGCTGAGAAATAAAGTTTTAAGCGCTTGTCGTCTCACGTAAAGGAAGGTGTATCTTCATTTAAAAATAAACAGTTTAATTTTCAAAATAAAAGTCTCACTTTGATTATCATAATGACCAATTCATGAAACCCGACATGTGCTGAGCTTTTTCATTCAAACGGCAAAGGCCAAATTATTCAGAGAAATAAATGTGTTCTCGATTTATGACACTGAATAAAAGTATAATGTCAGTCAGGTTCTTCCTGATCAATCATATATTAACTCTGTAAACAATCATTCTACCTGAACTTTTAAAACATGACCATACCGCCTTCTCATTCAATTGTTTTGCCATAAAGGACCAGCTGAGCCTCGAACATAAATCAGAAATGCGTCTCCTACAGTAAGCATCACTACAGTATCATTGTTAAAGTGATAATCTCGAAGATTTTCATGTAAATAAATGTCTGTTAAGTTTCTATCTATCGCTGAATGAGGTAATACAGTGGTGATTGAGCCTACGCCCCACTGATGAAAGCCTTTGCATTTGCAGTATTACGGACTGGGAGTCTGTGGCGACTTTCTCAGCGCCAAGTTAGTGACGCGTTTTTCATCAGCCAGCAGTGGTTGGTCTGCCAGAGAGGGTAGGCGGAGTAAACAGTAATCTACTATGGCTGAACAAACAAAGAAAAGATGGATGACTACAGATACAACTTCAAAAATAAGTGAAAATTCAAAGAAAAAGAAACAAACTCGACGCTCAGATGAAGCAAACAGTCTAAAAAGGAAAGCGACCGTCAGCGAGGAAAATCAAGAGTTACAACCGGAGCCAACCGTGGACGTCACACATGCAGCACTGTCTGGATATTTGGGAAGTGTGCTCCCGCAATTACAGTTTATTCTCTATAGGTGCCGCCAAAGAGAACAAAACTGAGATCTTCGAGATTACAACTTTGGAATAACTTGAGTTTCCTATCATGATACATACCGCTTAAATGAGACCGAAGAGATTTAAAGTTAAAATAACGAAATGGGTAACATGACGCTTTAAACATTGGCTGAAAAAAAAACCTCTAAAGACATTTCAATCATTTAAAGATTTTAAAAAGTTTGAAGAATAATTTAAAAGCTTCCTGATTGACACAGAGTCAATGAGAGTCTACAGTTCACCCTTCACAGCGAGCACGAAGACGGACTGTGGAGAAGTATAAAAGTCATTTAGGGAACTTGGCGGTGTGACTGAGAGCTTTTGGAAGAGACGCCTCTTTTGAAGGTGTGCATCCAGAGTGGACCGGCTCCATAGAAAGGTGCGGGTTCTGGTATGTGTGAGGCAGGTGAGCAGATTTGGTGGGCTGTGGAGGAGCCGGCTGAAGCTCCCGGGTAGGTGTTGCTGGCCTCTGGAACTCTGGTTCTTCAGTCTTGGCCACCCCGCCTCGGGTGTTGTCTCCCTGGGGTCGGGCACAGGGGGTTACGGTGGCATTGGGCCTGGCGGGGGAAGCAAAAGAGACTCGGCCTGAGGTGGGGCTGAGATCATTGAGCCGCTCCTCCTTCTCCTTCTCCTCTGGGTGGTACTGTTTGAGGCGGATGTGCCAGGCCAGGCTGCAGACCGCAGACACCGTCTTGAACTGGTGGATGACGTTCCTCGGGATGAAGTAGATGTCGTCGTCACAGAGCTGGACGCGGATGTAGCGGATCCCTTCTCGCCTCAGCTGGTTGAGCTTGGCATCGTCCACCCACTGAACACACTGCATGAGGACACACGGAGGTCACATATTTAACATGTTCGCAGCTCAGGCTTCCTGTAGAAGATCTGAGATCTGATAGATATTCTAATAGGCACTGTTCTCACCTGAGACACAGGAGGCTCGTACAGATCCAGCTGCAGCCTCTGCACAACTTCATTGAAGTCGCCAGCTTGGAAACACACCACATCTTTGGTTATCCGAGGTCGGTTATTCCTGTTACAGAACATAAACATTTTTATTTATTCTTTATTGATTTCTGTTAAAAATCTGTTCCTCTATGAGATGTATGAAAGCAAATCAGCTGGATGACTCTTTGTGCCTTTCACCGCGGTGGATTTACAGCATGCATGCTTAAAGAGCCTTTGTTTACATTTACTACAGCAGTTAGCAGTGTGCAGGAGGATTTTTCTATAAGGAATACTAGTCCGCAACCTCGCTGTCATCTGACTCCGGTTATCACTCTCCGACTCCGTGGCAGAGACCCTCATACATGCATTCATCACCTCCCGCCTGGACTACTGCAATGGAGTCCTGTTCGGGGTTCCCAGCAAAGCCCCGGACGGGCTCCCGTACGTCCAAAACTCGGCCGCTAGGGTTCTCACCCGCGCCAAGCCCTGGCAGCACCTCCACTGGCTCCCTGTCAAGTCCCGCATCACATATAAAATCCTCCTCCTCACTTACAAGTCTCGCCCCCCAGTACCTAAACGACCTCCTCCATCCCTACACCCCATCCTGGAGTCTGCGGTCTTCAGATGCAGGCCTGCTCTCCATCCTTCACCTCCCTTGACATCTTCAAAAACACCCTCAAAACCCATCTGTTCACCGCGGCCTTTGGACTATAAGTCACCACCTTCCCCTGTTTTCAGTGCTAGTTTTATTTATCTCTTTCTCCCTTATTTGTTTGCTTGTTTTGTTCTGTTGTCTGTTCATTATTTACTCTGTGAATCGGCCTTGGGTCCCATGAAAGGCGCTATATAAGTCTAAGTTCTTATTATTATTATTACTACACTCAAATGTATGTTACAGAATCAGGAAGGTGATAGGACCTAAAGCTTCGTCCAGAGGGGACACACGTTCCTCATAGCTGCCTTAAAGTATGTCAGAAGACACTCACCATTCTCCGAAGTGCACTGCCTTCAGAACCCCCACAGCCGCGGTGCTCTGCCAGTCAAAGCTCTGGCCCACATGGTCAGCGTGAGCCTTGGTCCGGTCCTCGAACAGAACCTCTCTGGGTTCGCTGGCCCTCGGCAGGTAGTGCAGATTCTTTATCTCATTCATAGACCTGCAGAAAAGGCGTCATAATCATCATAACTATTATATTTATATCCCATAAATATGGAGCTGTGTACATCCTTTGTAGCTGGGTCGTACCTGCGTCTTTTGAAAGGAGACTTGGGCATGTCCGCAGTGGGAACCATTTGCTCTCCTGGTCGCACCCACATGATCGGCCCGTCGTCACTCTGGGAGCGACAGTCCAGCTTGAGACTGGACAGGCTGCCCCACGGTAACGTCATCTGAGGTCACACAGACGTTCACACACACACACACAACTTTAAGTTTCCAGAACCGAGCTGACAGGCATCGTGTTGTTGTAATCAGTAAAGCTTAAAACAGCAGAGACGGCATGTTTTTAATACAACTGATGTTCATGTAATGACAAACTATATGCGGTTTAGTTTCCATTATTTTTATGAAAAGTGCAACAGATTGAACAGATGTTACAGCAACAACAATACGTCTGCACTGGAGTTATTATAGAGCCTGCTGCTTGTACTTCTTAATGAGCTCCCTGACAGAAACATACTGTTTCGGCTAATTAAGTCGGATGTGGTCTCATATTGTTTTGGAGCTCGACTTCTTCCCACAATATGGTTCTTAGAATATTAATAAAGATGGTAAACAAATAAATCTCCTCTGACCTTGAGGAAAGGTGACTCCTCCAGCATGTCGAGGAACTCTGGGAAATAGTCTCCAACTTCCTCGTCCACGGCTCCCACCAGGCTGATCTGCCTCATGGGTCCTGAGCGGTACGTACCTGAACAGTAAGTCCGGCTCACCTGGGACAAAGGAAAGAGTGCTGATGTCAGTGTTGAAATACTGCCATTCAATACAACAGGTACATACTAACTGTATACAGCAATTTCTTAGTATACTATTTTTTAATTAGTGTTAAGTGTTAAGTGTTCATTGCTGTTCTTCCTGAGATGAGTAAGGGATAATATATTGTATATATATAGGGATATATATATATATAGTGAGCAGGTTGTTATTGCTGAATGGAGCCCCGACAGGGTGAGCAGGTCTTGCCTCACCCTGATGTCTCACCTTTATCCGTTTCTCTCTGCTGTTTTCATCTCTTTTCTTTTTTCCCCAATGTAAACAAACCTTTGTCAAATTTACCAGACTTCCTTTAGCAATTGATATGATAACACATACAGATATGATTACGCATGCCTAGCAACGGTCTGTTCTTCATAACAACGGTCTGTTATCGAGTAATATCAGACCTTAGAATGCCATAATTAAAGTGGTAATCTCGAAGATCTCAGTTTCGTTCTCTTTGGCGGCCCCTATGGCGATAAAAGGTACACTTCCCAGATATCCGGACAGTGTCGCATGTGTGACGTCCACGGTTGGCTCCGGTTGTAACTCTTGATTTTCCTCACTGACTTTCGACTTTCCTCGTTTGCCTTCATCTGAGCGTCCAATTTGTTTCTTCTTCTTTGGATTTTCACTTCTTGTTGAAGTTGTATCTGTAGTCATCCATCTTTTCTTTGTTTGTTCAGCCATAGTAGATTACTGTTTACTCGCAACACTCGCAGAGAGCGGAAAAGCAGCCACTTAGCTCCGCCTACCCTCTCTGGCAGACCAACCACTGCTGGGTGATGGAAAACGCGTCACTAACTGGGCAACGCTTGTGATTTTTAACACAAAAGTCGCCACAGACACCCAGTCTGTAATACTGCAAATGCAAAGGCTTTCATCAGTGGGCCATAGGCTCAGTCACCATTGTGTTACCTCATTTGGCGATGGAGAGAGACCTAACAGACATTTATTTGAATACAAATCTGATTATTACTTTAACCTATCACAATGAAGTACTTAACACAGCCGTGCAATAAACAAATGTCCTGCTCATGGAAGCAGTCTGTAACATTAATTATACCCTAGGTAGAATTTGCACTCTCATAAAACAGGTTAATGACCAGGAAGACGATACAGCAGCACATTATGATCCTTTTGACTCTGTGTGGAGAACTGCTTTCACCTCTCACCTGGCAGAAGGCGAGGCTTAACCTTAATGTTTATATATTAATGGGAGCATCAATCCATACAAGGTCACACTCATGGGCTCCTTCCTTATGCGCCTGTATAGCAGAAAAGCTGAAGCCTGTGTGATTTATACTATTACATGTAGATTTCTTTCTTCTGTGCAGCCTTTAGACTGTGCAAGAGTATAATCATTGTAGCAAAAGGTTGTGAGGTGACAAGCATCTGCATAACAGTGTTTTCACTGTATGTGAACACTGCTGTGATAACGACATGTTGTCCGTCTAAAGGCCATCAGTATGCAGTTGTTATGAACGGCATTGTCCCAGGAAGGTGCAGCAGCTACAACAAAGCATTTCAGTGCAATCATTCTGCTCTCAACGCATCAATTTGCTCTCGAGACGCTCAAGCGGTTGAATGATCAAACTAGGTCTAATTTCCCTGCATAAACAGAGCGCTGCTGAGCTCTCTGCAGAGCTAACGTCACACATGCAAACATCCTGACTCACTAGCATATACTGTATTATACTGCATGGCACAGAAGTGACTCCATTCGATCTCTCTAAGAACAACTTGGCACCAGCACAGGTTTTATACTGGACAATGGTGTACTTTGGACTCAGTCGACTGCTGGGTGGTGGACATGTATCTAAAGTCATTCATGACTGCAGGACAGTGGTGTGCTCTTTTTACATAAAGCATGTGAGCCACTATTATTGAAGGATCTTATTCACAAATGTATGTATCAGAAGGTTTCTTAAGTGAAATCTATCAGTCATTTAAATGAAAAAAATATTACATTTCCTTATCAAAAAAGTCTCTCCTTCGAGAATCTAAATTGCCTCATCACATGACAAGATGAACTATGACTGACTGATGCAACAATACAGTTTGATATATAACCATTTCCACGCAAGGGCATGCTATTTTATGTTGCTACAAACTGTGTTAATCATTTAAAATAAAATAGCATGGGGCTATTTTAGAAAGGAGCCGGCTGTATGCGCGCTTAAGGGCTAGAAACCTCCGGTATTCTTTCTGTTTGAATTAAACTTGGTTTTATGGAGGGATGTGTGGAAGGATGTGTATTTATGTATAAGGATATTTAGATATGTTGCTAAGGTGTTGGATTTAGGTCAGGTGCTTTTTACTTGCTAATAAATTAAGTGTATGTACGTATCTATATTTAGGCCTATATGTATATGAATTACTAGACCTGCATGCATTATTATTATAACTATTATTTTTTATTATTCATTATATATATATATATATATATTTATTATTATTATTATTTATTCCATCAAACCCTCATCTGCTCTTATCTTTTTCCTTTCACAGATATTCTTTGTTTTTGTTTTTTGTTGTTGTTTGACCTTTACTTGTGTAGAGAATAATGACACTTAGCTATGTTCTGTAAAACTGCAAAATAAATAATATCAAAAATAAAATAAAATAGCAACAATTCTGACACTATGTGAAACTTTTTAGGTCACCAGAACATTCAAATATTCTGGTTTCAGCTCGTCAAATACGATCTTCAGCGAGCTTTGATGGTTATTTGAATCTTTTTTGGTTTCACACTGCTGACAGAAAGAGCATGAAAATGCCAACTTTGTGCAACTAATAGATTATATAATTTACAGATTATTGATTGCCTTAACTTTAATTGAATTAAAACAAAAACTTGGCTAATGAGCTTAAAGATAACAACATCAAATGATGACTACTCTAAGATAAGATATTCCTTTATTGATCCCCAGGGGGGAATTCCGGAACTCTCATCGCAGGCTTTGATCTATATGAATTTGGTTTTGATGGATGTGCTGGATTGTGTTCAGTGCCAGTTTCCACATACCTGAGAGTGGAAGTTTGCAATAGTGGTGGTCTCAATGTCTTTCTTGCCCAGTATCTCCATTTTGACCGGAGTGTTGGGGAAGTTGAAGGCGAAGTAGTCCAGGAAGTCAGGCAGATAGGCGGCTGCACTGTGCACCACCGCCAGGGCGTACCTGGCTGCTCCTCTGGGCATCTCAGCAAAGGCCAACTCCATAAACTCCTGAGCAAAGCACTCCATCTGAGCCGGGTTCAGACACGCTAACTCATCAGCATAGGCGTGAAGAACTAACCCCCCTCCGTTGGCTTGTCTTTCCTCATGCATGAAGCGCCCATAGTTGCCCGTCTGGAGGCAGGAGCTGCGGATGTAGTGGTCCTGGTGGGAGAGGAAGGGGACGTGTTCCAGTTTGAGAGGGTGGAGGTAGGGTGGGTGGTTGTTGATAGTCTCCCTGCCAGGCTGGCGGTTGCTGTCGTGCTTCAGGGGAGGATCAGTGCTGATGGGCCGAGTGAGGTCTGCTCCAAGCCCTGAAGAGACAGTCTGAACCGCTTTGTTGTGCATGTGTCGGACCTTCTTGGCCCTGTGGTCCTCATCGCGATGCTTCTTCTTCTTCTTTTTCTTCTTCAGGAGATATTCCTCCAGCGTCAGAGACTTGATATTCTCATTGTGGGGCCTTGGCTCTGCAGGTAGAGGAATAAGTAAAAGTCAGAGGAGCAGGCTACATGTACAGAGAGGAGAGGAAGCGGTATTCACATCTGATTCTACACTATTGGACTGTTGGACTAGACTGTTAAGGCATGCTATCAACACTCACAAGATTATTTTACAGAGTTACAGAACTTATCAAAGGCCATGCACTTTTAAATGATTCACACGAGAGCACAGAAAAACAGCTAAGAATATATAGTAGGGGTCGATTTGGCTTAAATGCAGCCGCCTCTCTCTCTGTGGTCTGTTCTCTCTGTGGTCTGGAGCAATGTTCCGCCTTTATCACTATCTGATTGGTTACACATCGAGTAATAGCCTATCAACACTGAGGTGACTGTGCCACCGTCAACGCATGTGCAGATTGGAGCAGCTCCGGTGCTGTGTGTCGCAGGTATTGACTGTGTGTCAGTAAGTATTATGCCCGAATGGCATGCACTTCGCTGCAGTGATATACAGTTAACGATAACGAAATAAAAGTTTATTTATTCAGCGATAGCTATGTCTTTGAGTAACGTTGGTGCCAGTGCAACTGCAACATATTTTAATTACCATATTGCAAATGTAATATTACTCACCCATATGAGTTGGTGTCTTTACATATAGGTAGCTGACGGTCACAACATAAGCTTGAATACCATAGTGTAGTTCATTATGTTGTTAATTGAATCGATAATCAATTATCGATAACTGAATAGGGATTCAGTTTCTCATGGTCAGTCAGTCGTGGGGTGGACTGAATAACCGCTTTGCAGCAACTCACAAAGGCAGGTCTGAAGATAACATCCCACCACTGTTTCTGAAACACTGACAAGGAAGGCACTCAAAAGTCTTCATTTGTTTTTAAATAATGTTGAAAACTTATTTTTTAATTAAACATGCTTAAAGGCATTTCAACAAAGTTTTTGTTGGAGTTTGTGTTTACATTTTGACTCCAAAATCTTTGTTTTTACTGCAATTGTATATCAGTTATCGGTCTCTTTGATTACTAATAATCGGTATCCGTATCGGCCCTAAAAAACCCATATCGGTCGACCCCTAATATATAGAGCTCTATCTAGTTTTTAATATGCCATTAATTTTGATTTAGTCTCTTCTTTAAAGGGCAGGTAGAAGTGAAAGAACAGGCTAAAATCTGAATCTCTTGAATAAAAAACCTATTTCAAACAGTGTCACAGTAGTATATATGATTATACTACTGTGATATACTACACTTTGGGAACACCTTGATATATATTGTATACCATTATTAATTTAGCATAGCGCCCAATTTAGACCAAAATAAACAAACTCACCCTTCTTTTTCTTCACTTCAACGTGTTTCACATTCGCCTCGGTGTTTTCCTTCTTGGGCTTCGGTTTCAGGTCTTTATCCCGGTGCTTTTCTTTGAAATCCTGGGGCTTGGCCTTGACCGTTTTGAGGGGCGTGAAAGTGAAGAGCGCTGGTGGCTCAGGGGGAACCGCTCGCTTCTTCTGCAGCTGCTCCGGTACCTTCCGCGCTGCGGGAGGAGGTGGAGGCAAAGGAGGCTGCAGGTTCTTCTTCGTACCGTTGCTGAGGCTGTGATTGTGGTGGTGGTGGTGATGGTGGTGGTGGTGGCTGTGCTGATGTTTGTGCAGGACATGTTTGTCTGCGCTGAAGTTGTGGGGTTTAGGATTCTGCTGCAGCTGATGCGGCTGGTGGCTCCGGTGCTCAGCGTGTTGGTGGTGGTGATGGAGCTTCACTTTCTTCGCCTCTTTCTCAGACCTCTCCCGTTTGACAGCTGACGGCGACAGGTCCCTCTTCTTCTTCTTTTTCTTCTCTTTCATGAATCGATCTAGACTAACTCTGAGCCTTTCTTCTTCTACTTTCGCTCGGAGCAAGTCGACTTGAGCTGCCATCTTTGCACGTACAGTACATTTAAAGGTCTCGAGATTGCTACTGCGCAAGTCCGAAATAAAATGTAGTCCTCATGTCCTTTATTTGTAGTTCATTTTTATATTTTGGGTTTATTGCGCACGCGTAACGCGTGGGACTCTGGGTAGTGAAGTTTGTTGACGTTGCCAAGCTTCACGGGAATTGGAGTTTACATTGTGCTGAAGGCGTGCAGATCCGCACGCACTCACTTCTGCTCTGCTGACGTCATGGTTAATTTATTCACTGCCACGAGAGGCAGTGCTTCAACGTTTGGAGTAGTGAGCGAAGCAGAGCTAACGTCTTCGTTCAACTTCAATACAACACTGATAGACCGGAAGAGTCACACGAGGCAGCCTTATGTAAAAGAACACAATATGTTTAGATGTTTAGAATATTTCAAGACTGTCTAAAAACAAGTCAGGTCCCCATAACCTCCAAACAACTTCAATGTATGTGATTGGGGGCAAAAAAGGTCCTTGATGTGCAAAATTAGATTCCTGTGTGTGCTATCTGAGAACATATGAAGCTCCAATGAACAAATCAAGTGAGAATTTTCTAGAGTTACACTCTTTTAAGCACAAAATTCACACTTTATTTTACAATAGCCCCAGTGCATCTGAACGCAGAAACACTGGGGAGACACAAAGGGCAAATTCTGTACTAAATACACCAACTTTTTTAAAGGTTACCTATTGATTTGACAAACTGAAGCTTCATATTTGCTTCAGATAAACTTGTATGCATTGGCACTGTGGGGTTTGATCTGCATCACTTACATAATAAGCACACATGAAAGGGATATATTATTGGCCAGTATAAATCGGGGTAAATGATTACTTGTGTAGTGTACATATGAGGACTATCGTTTTAACACAGAAAAACTGCTGAATTTACCCTGAACCTGTGGTGGCAGTTAATATGGCAGTAGCACATCCACCAATGTAAACTGTATTTAAAGTAATAATCTTGAAGATTTTAATTTAAGTAAATGTCTGTTAAGTCACTATCTATCAGTGAATGAAGTAACACAATGGTGATTGAGCCTTTGGCCCACTGATGAAATCCTTTGAAATTGCAGTATTACAGACTGAGTGTCTGTGGCGACTTTCTTGGAAAGAATGACGCCCAGTTAGTGACGCGTTTTCCATCAGCCAGCAATGGTTGGTCTGCCAGAGAGGGTAGGCGGAGCTAAGCGGCTGCTTTTCCGGTAATAACAGTAATCTACTATGGCTGAACAAACAAAGAAAAGATGGATGACTACAGATACAACTTTAACAATAAGTGAAAATCCAAAGAAAAAGAAACAAACTCGACGCTCAGATGAAGCAAACAGTCTAAAAAGGAAAGCGACCGTCAGCGAGGAAAATCAAGAGTTACAACCGGAGCCAACCGTGGACGTCACACATGCAACACTGTCTGGATATCTGGAAGTGTGCTCCTGCAATTACTGTTTATCGCCATAGGTGGCGCCAAAGAGAACAAAACGGAGATCTTTGAGATTATAACTTTAAGGATAAACAAATACATCAATAGGATATTATAAAAAAAATAAAATACATCAATAAAAATAAACATTTCCCTCATGTTTATTCAGTAAACCTTTATTTATCAGTGCATGAACAGAATGCCATGACCAGATTATTTCTTTTCACCCATTTTATATCATCTCCTCTCACTTCCCTTAAAAAAATAATGAAACGATTTACAGAGGATTTTTTTCTGCATGAAGGCAAATATTTATACAGGTGCTGTACAATTTATAAACATTTACATCTACCATGATGTCAAAACTAAAAGATTTTTGTTGTATATGTAGGAGCGATGCAAGGCCACAGTATCATACATGGTAATGGCATGAACATTAATCAATACAGTAGCCCGTCATATCAACAATAAAGTGGACAATAAATTAGTACCTGGTCTCACAGACCAGCAGATGCATGTGTTACTTTTGTACATCCATAAACAGGCAGATGAGGGCACAGTTCAAGCAGTGACTAGTGTGTGAAGAGCAGTCCATGAACCACTAGATGTCTCTGTACTCCACAGCAGCAACAATGAAACAACTATTTTGTCCTCAGCCGACGGCACAGTGATCCCACTAGATTAACAGAAACATGTGTAATCTTTAACTATGAGTGGGATCGCTGTTGGAGTGATTTCAGACAGGACCCCCACAGAAGCAGTCAAGCAATTTTCACATTATGCACAGTGTGCAGCCACCCGACAGCAGCGCTCTCTGATAACTGCCCCTCGTTCTGTGGGAGATTAACTGCCTTCTTAGGGAGCCTGGCTTTATGCCTAACACAAAAAGTGGCAGCCATGATGCTCATAATGATAAACAACTAGTAAGCAAAAATGCACACAGTATTTTTTCACATTAAGGGTCATGTACTAAATAAAAAAATTTGATCAAAAATAGATTTTGAGGTTAAATTGAAGATATGCTTTTTGTGCCTACATTTATGTCGATAAAAATATCTCTTAACAAGTTGAAGGCAGAGGGCTCACTTCTCTTTACAATCAAGCTCTGTTAATTCAACTCATCTAAATAATTTGTCAATATATACGTGTAATAACTTTGTTAAATAATATTTCGGATTAAGTAGAGTCGATGCTACAGCGATATCTAAAATACACAGGCCTATCAGTCCTCGTATACACACACAGCCGGAGGACCAAAGAATACAGAGCTGCTAACAGTAGACGGCGTTATGAGTCAGGCTTGCACGACCGTTTACAGACGATGAAATCTCAGAAGTAGAATGTATAGATCGTTTTTGTCGTATTATTTTAAAGTGTGATTCTTATCTACACATTCTATTTCTATCATTAAGTCCACATCAAAGGTGAAATGATTTCCAATGGATATGTGTACTAACAGTTTGTTTACATATAATTTCAATAAATTACATTATGCTTCATTATTAACACACATGTAACAAACATTAGAACTATAACCACAAGTATCTGGTCTGCTGATTGATGCATATAAAGCTGCAGGACAGCCTGCTGACCCTCTGATAAGCGAATGGAAACAGAAAGTTTTCAGAGTCTTCTCGTGCGTACGAATTCAGTCACACTAACAGTTCTCAACCCAAGTCGGGCGCTCAAAACGCAGACAGCAGATGACTTAGAAGACGCTCTTTTCGCAGCTGAAGGGAAACTCACCCGCCTCACGTTTTAGTACATCCATCAGTGAGAGGAACAGTGAATCAATCCTGTCTGGAAGAAAAGCCGGAGCGATTGCATGAATACATCTTAAACCTTCAAAGTGTCAAAAAAACAGACGGATCCTTCGTTGAGACAAGACGGGGGAGAGGAGTTCATCTCGTTACCCACAAACGGCCTCACAGTGAGTGCAAAACAGAGCAGCTTCTTTATAACCGGAGTCCCTGATTGGCACAAAAAAAGACTTCAGTGTCACATCCAAAAAGAAAAAAAACCACACTCAGAACCAACGAGCCACACAGTACAAGCACGCGTCAGATCAGACGTCCGCACCTCGATGCAAACCGACCTAGGCAAACTGGGTGAAAGAAAAACCATAAGCAATGAGAAGCTATGTTGCTGGTTACACAGTGATCTGCTTTGTCCGGGATTGCTAAAAATAAATCATTCCATTCTTCATGTTCATATTTCATAGGCTCAGCTTTCGCTAATATACGCAGCGAGGATGTCAGACATCTGCGTATGATGCGTCCACCTGGGACTGGATCTTGGCAGAACTGGGAACTTTCCATGGACCAGGCGTGATGGGAGCTTTCTTGCTGGTAGTGGTCCCATTGTAGCTGGGATCCTGGATGCTACTGCTGGAACCCCTGGGGTCCTTTCTAATGGCTTCCTCAGTTGGCCCATGGTGCTTGTTTTCCTGATATTCCTTATCCGCCTTCTCTCTCCTCTTGCTTTGGGTGCCGCTCTCAGCATCCGACCCTGCCCTCTCCCTGTGCGCTTGGGAATGGGATTTTTGTGCCGTTGCTTCTTGCTCAGGCCTTTTGCTCTTCTTGTTGCGCTCACTGCTCCCCAAGCTTTTGTCTCCACTCTCCTGCCAGTAGGCTGCATCCTCCTCCTTGTACCTCCAGTCCTTCGCCTCTCCGGAGGCACTGCTGGGCTGTTGGCCTGCTGGGCGCCTGGGGCTCTGGGGCTCCACCGGGTTCTTCAAAGGCACAGCAGGATCGAGTTCTCTCTTGGAGGTCTTCCTGGGGCTAGAGGAGCGGTGGTCCCTCTGCCCCTGGGCTCTCCTCTCTTTGCTCATATCCTCCAGGGATCCACTGTGGCCTCGCTCTGTTTTTCTCGGGCTTGGAGAGCGCTCTGCGTGATCTGCCCAGCCGTCAGTGGCTCTCTTGGGACTAGCCGGCTTGGAGTCGCCCCTGCTCGTCTTTCTGGGCTCAGTGCTCGGGCTGGTGGTGCGCTTATGGTTGTGGTGAGAGAGCTGCTGTCCTCTTGATCTGTTCGCCTGCCTACTGTGCTCCTGCCCGGAACCAGGGGACCCAGATGCCCTGGAATCCCCCCCGTAGAAGTCATCGTGGGCGGTTGTTTTGGGTGAGGAGGGGGAAAGTTCCGAGGTAGAGAGGGAGACGGAGGATGGGGAGGCTGGAGATGAATGCCCGTCAGAAAGTCTGGGAAAGCTCGAGGTTGGAATGGTTACTTTGTCCTTTGAACCTAAGAAACAAGCAATGGAAAGTCAGAACACGCTCCAGCTGTGCAGAAAGTAGTCTTTGCATGGGGTAATTAACACATTCAACACACAGATCATTTAACATGTCATGCAACAGGGGTAGAACATTCTGTGAAAACCTTGCTCGCTTTCTGTAATATCCCTCTAAACATTTGCCTTGTTTGAGATATGTATCAGCCAACGACATAGCCATCAATGGAAAAGGTGCTCGCCTTCACCCACCACTGACATTTCAATTTCCCCCCCGAGCTGATAAGAATTGCACAGCAGTGATTGAGAGCAGATATATGCAGCAGAAAACCAGAGAGAGAAAAAAAAGAGAGCGATGGACTTAGCGGTGCTGAAATGAGTTTTTTGGATTTCTAAGAGCAACAACTCGTAGAAATTCATCCCAATGCGGTCTTTGTTCATGCCAATGAATGCACACAGATCCTTTCACGACTTGTCACTCACTGATCAATATCTGTTTCAGGACTTTGCTCCAGGTGTATCGTCTCTCATGCTCAGGATGAGGTGTGAGTTCAGTGGCATTCCAGGTTCTCTAATACCCTCAACTAGCAGGGCTCTGAAGCCTGCAATGCTCCTGCAGGTGTGTTCATTCTTCTAGGACTCACTGCTTTGGTTCAGCCCAGGGGAAGAGTAACTCTGCTAATGATCACTACATGATTTACAGGTAGCTGATCTAATTCAGACTGATCATGGGGATGAAGGAAGGGACAGAGGAGGACACTTAAATCTGGGAGATGAATCACTTTGAAAGGAGAGGTCAAAGGCAAAAGTATGAGGAGTACAAGGTTTACCAAGGTTATTAGGGACAGACCAAGAAAAGCAGTGAGGCCTTTAGTGATGCTCTGGTTTCATGTAGAAGCACAGGGTGGAAGAAGAGTTCAGACCTATAGGAGGAAAAGATAAATAGGTAGAAGTAGACAGCCGAGCCGGCGCAGAAAACCGGAGCAGATAAAGAGCACAAAAGAAAGATCAAGAGAGAAGAAGTGATAGAATGAGAGGAGAGAAAAGTCAAGAGAGAAGCTCGCAACACATGCATGAGAATAAAGAAAGTCAGCACCCTGCTATCAAGCATATCCATACAAAAGCTTCTACTCGGTATGTATGGTTAATATGCTGCTGCTCTTAAATCTACATTGTGTGTACATGCACGCAGCTCTAAGCAGCCACTCACTGTGATCCGGGACCAAGCCCTGACCTGGTCGCAGCAGCAGGTGAACTCTACTGCCTCCCGCTTGGATCAGCTCAATCGCTCGGGTGTGTGTGATACCCTGGGTGGCCTCGCCGTTGATCTCCACTATCTGATCTCCGACCTGTGATGCACATACAGTGTTACAAGTTACAGGCAGGGGGTCTCTGAGAATTTTATGAAGCAAGAGTTAGCGCACATAGTTTTCTTTTTAGTGAAACACGCCGGCCCTAGAGCCACAGCGGGGGAGACTTGAGGCAGAAATACGGCCTGATTTAAAAGAGACAGGTGCATGGCGGTGTTTTAAATCAACAGGAAGTTCCTGGTTTGCTAATTTGACTGGCTTACAACAAGGTCAGCGGGTGAATGGGAAACTCCACGGCCAAACTCTGCAATGTGTGTCAAACATTTAAGTCCTTTTGGGAGTGTTTTCTTTGTCAATGCTGAACACAGTCATTACACAAATATTTCTAATGTCACTGTGACTTTCAGTTAATATAATGATCTGATTTCCATCGCACAGAAAAAGCAACAAATTGGTTTGACGATGATATAGCCTCTGGTGACAACGGTGAACATGTCGGGCGTGTAAAGTTTAGCCAGCGTGTAGCGATATGATGTAGCATTGTTTACAGTCCAGTTAGAAACTTGAGAAGCGATCGCCATCATTTCTTAGTTAATGAAATCCCCCGGAGGAGCGCCCATTCATCTGTTTCTGGTGAGTAAAAAGTCTAAATGAAGCTTTGTCCTCGGTCTGTCATTGAGAGGAGAAGAAAACAACTTTTAAAATGCTCGTTTGTTGAACGGAGGTCGGATCGATCATTCCTGATGCATTCGGGGAAGTCGGGAAATCTGAACGCTGAACGGCTTTCGTGACACAGCGTCAAGGGAATTTACTCAACTCATGTTGAATTTTAGTTCTAGAGGATTGTTAGCTGTTAGCATGCAGATGTCTGTTTATAGAGATCAATAAGAAGCTAAATCATCATCTGATGACGCTGATGGGAGCCGGGATGTCATTACTGCGCAGTACGCTCCTCATGGACTGTTTGTCCTGCATACGCCGCAGCCTGCTGATACGTGATTGGTCAATA
This sequence comes from Semicossyphus pulcher, assembly GCF_022749685.1. NCBI lineage: Eukaryota > Metazoa > Chordata > Actinopteri > Labriformes > Labridae > Semicossyphus > Semicossyphus pulcher. The sequence goes on from NW_027211637.1 coordinate 26,997,745, forward strand.
TCACTCGGACTACAAGTGTAGTACAAACAGAAACCAGAACACTTCCGTAAAATCCACGTCCCTGCCTACAGATTCTACATTTGAGTCAATAGAGATAAGATTGTATCAAATGGTTATGGTGCCATATGGCAGTGGGTACATTAACTCTCTTTCGCCCCTTTTTCTGTCTATTTTTGCCTCCAAAAACTCCCGAAAATTAATCTTAAAATAGAAAGAATCCTCAAGAAAGAGGCCGTCTTTTTAACTCCAGAACTCGCCTCAGAATCAACACATTTTTAATTCCTCTTTTGTATCAAAGTAATCCAGTCCCCTCAGTATCAGACTCGGAAAGCCCTTGAGTGAGTCTTATCAATTTAATTTAAAGTTCAACAGTGCACAGTAGTATTACTCAGTTCACTCCGAGGACAGAGACGAGCCAATGAACTCACATGTATCCGGCCGTCTTTCAGAGCCGGTCCCTCCTCGGCCAGTCGCAGAATAAACAGCCCCATGTTGTACTCTTTGCCTCCCCTCAGACTGAAGCCGAAGCCGCGCTGGCTGCGCTCCAGCTCGACCACAAAACAGCCCTGTAGTTCACCGACAAGAACATGAGGTTTGAGACTGGAGCACGTCTCGACTACATAAATCACCAGGCTTTAGTGAAACATGCATGAGCCTAGTTAGGATTAAGAATTTATTAAGAACAATTTGTACCAGCAGAGCAATTACACTGAACAACATTTAATTAATCTGAGCATTCTTACCTGCTTAGGGCCTGAAGTAATTAGTGTTCCCATGTCTTTTAATAGGAGAGAGTTTCTTGCTTCAGTGTCACCATTTCTGCCCCGGAAAAAAGACAAAAAAAAACGTTAAAATGTGTCCTTAATTACTGAAATACATTTAGTGTAGTTTCATGACATGAGAACTGAATATCAGCACATACTTTTATAGAATGAAATACACAAAAACGTTCGGGGAAACTGCAAGAATGCTGACAATTTCAACAAAATCCATATAAAGTATTAAGGTGAAGGATCCTCTGTTTTGGGGAAGCTAGTGCAGGAAACTCATGCATATAATTTTATGTACTGAAGGTGTCCAAAGGTGCTTTGTATTATTTTCCACAAGCTTGTTTGTGTGTTTTAGCAGTTATGCTAACAAGACTTGTGTATGTGAGCTACAGCACATGCAAAGAACAGATGCTATACAGCCATAACATTATGACCACTGACAGGTCGAGTGAATAACATTGATCATCTTGTTTTGGACGAGCGTAAAGATGTGAACGACTTTGATATCTTTGACTTTGACAATTGACACCTGAGACATCCCAGCGAGCATGTTTCCGTTACAAAGATGTTTAAAACTGGTTCACCGACTATTTGAAGACGTTCATTTAATGTTTATGTTCCAGATTCCACCTGCTTCTGTCACAGGATTCATCACACATTCACACACATATTAACGGCCAAAAAGTCTCAACCCGGTCCGCTACCGAGTTCTCTTGTTGATTATGTTTCCGTCAGGTACGAACTACGCCAGCATCCAGGGGTCGTTGTGCCTTCACAGTCAGAGCTTCAACCTGGGCATGCTCAGTCTTCTTTTTTCTTCTTCTGTGGTTCATGATTAAAACTGCTCCCTTTACGATGTCTCTGAACCTTCTTGTTAACATCACACAGCCCATAAAGCAGTGTTTTTGATTTTTGAAAATGCGTTAAAATTACGTCTTTGTCTAGACCGGATTTGAACCCCCCACTGCAAAATGATTTCGGAGAAACGCCGCTACAATCATCACCTTTGTCCCCCTTTCATTGCTAAATTGAACAAACTATTAAAATTATAGAACGAAAATGTGTTTCTCTGTGTATTTTAGCTGGTTGAACAAAGGTTGAAATGAGGTCTTAGATGTTCAGAACTGATTTCACCCTGTTTTCAACCAAAATTCAACGTTGAAATCCCGGTTGGTGCTCACTGGGATGGTACCAGGACGCACTGTGGGAAGAAGGCAATCTGGCGGAGGCAGTGTGATGCTTTGGGCAACGTGGGAATGCTGGGAAACCTTGGGTCCTGCCATTCATGTGGATGTCACTTTGACACGTACCACCACCTGCAGACCAAATACACCCCTACATGGAAAAGGTATTCCCTAATGGCAGCGGCCTCTTTCAGCAGGAAAGCCAATGCAGAAACGGTTCAGGAATGGTTTGAGGAACACGACAGCAAGTTCAAGGTGTTGACTTGGCCTCCAAGTTCCCAAGATCTTAATCCAACTGAGTGTCTTTGGGAAGTGACAAACAAGTCTGATCCATGGAGGCCCCACCTCGCAACTTACGGGACTTAAAAGATCTGCTGCTAACGTCTTGGTGCCGGATACCTCAGCACACCTTCACCTTCAGAGGTCTCGATGGGTCAGGGCTGTTTTGGCAGGTGGTCATAATGTTATGGCTGATGGGTGTATATTCTTAAGACAGTAGAACGTCAGTCTTATTCTGTTTCCTGATCCGCACACTGCGTCGCCTTCATAACAGCAGAATGAGCCTCATACAGTTCATTATAAAACGCACACACACCGTAAATCCTTTAAAGAGCAGTGTTGCTTTAACAGTTCAGTGGCGTTAACGGGGGCATACTTTAATGCTTCGCAGAGCTCATTACAATGCCTTTGTGGGAACTTAGCTCTGCTGACACATTATCTGAAGAGTGTAGGCCCTCTTAGCGGCTCTGGCATAGAGAAGCGTTTACACACTTCATGCAGCCAAGATGACAGCCTCAGCTCATATCTAGCACGGGCTGACCCGAGGCGTGTGTTGGAGATTATACGGAGGGAGGGGAGGGTGCTGCTGAGGAATGGACAGGGGGCTAGATGGGGAGGAAGGAGGAACACATGCTGGCAGGCAGTGAAACGGAGAGGGTGAGAAGTGCTGCTGCAGCAATGGATTAAAAAGTCTGACACAGGTAATCTTGTTTAAAAAGTAAGATCAAAGAGCGAGCGAGACTGCTTATTAATCTGTCTCTTTTTTTCTGCTTCGCCATCCAAACAGTGACCACGGGGGGATTTTCTGTCTTTCTTGATAATAAGGCGAGTGCAGGCTACAAGAGATGGTAATGGGGCCACATTGTAGCACACACCAGAGCCTGCTTTGAGAGGATTGGGGCTCATTTGTGGTTCAAGTGGCAGAACTTGTATTCGGCTGTCTCCAGTGGACTCTTGCTTGTGCTTTTATTGGAGTATGTTTGTTTATCCGTGTACCTGTCCTGATAGCTGGGAGGCTGCTGGCCCATCGCTCTGTGTTGTGCCGAAGGGCTCTGCTTGGCTGAATTTGTTCCAGATGGAGGAGCACTGTCTGTAAAAACACAATTCATACAAAACATCAGTTTAGTTTGATCTTGTGATCTGCTCTTAAACCCCACAAAACAATCCAAACAGCTGCTAGTCCCTCCAGCAAAATCCCCCGCCTTTCTCTTCTCCAACCCACCATCTTCAGGCACCACAGTGAGGGTGACAGTGTTGCCGGCATCCTTGATGAGCTGGACGATATCGTTGTGCGACAGCTCCATGATGGACAGGCCGTTGACAGCAGAGATACGGTCCCCCACCTTCATCTGACCCAGACGGTCTGTAGGGCTGCCCTCAATAATACGGCCAATCTTGTGAGGTATAACTGAGGCGGAGAAACACAGAGGATGTCAATGTGGTGTTTATCTGCAGGTCTGAAGAGCTGACTCAATAAACACATCATCAAGTCATCACTGTCAACACAATCAGCTCAGGATTGGTGGCCTTGTAAGCAGAGCTGTTACTGGGGATGTAATCAATATATTGCTCTTAATGTAAGGTTAACAGGGTATCATGTTATTCAGTCTGTTATATTATAGTATTTTAAAACAGACAACAGTGAACAAGAGACAACAGCCACACCAGCAGCTGTGTGAGACGTCACCTTGACATAGCAGTGCTTCGAGCTACTTGCTAGTGCTTAAGGCTAACATGCTTACAATGACAGTGTTCACATTCTGCTGTAAGCAGGTAAAATGTTTTATATGGAGCTTGTTAGCATGATAATGTCTGCTAATTAGTTCTTAACTCAAATAAAGCTGAGTGAGTCTGAGCGGGAATCATTAGCTCTGCAGCTAAACGTTTGTGATGGCACTAGATGAAAAGTTAAGTGACTTGAGAAGTTACACTTCATCCTGAGGGCAACGTGAGAGCCACATTTTACGGCAACAAATCCAGATTGTTCGATATTTCACTCAAAACACAAATTCATGCTAACATGGTAGTAAGAGTTAGGGCTCTACCAAAATCAGTAAACCACATATTGTGTAATGCTGTTTCACATTTTGAGACATATATATATATATATATAATGTCAAAATGTTGGATGTCCAGACTAAACGTGGGTGAAGTTTCAAATCTGTAAGTTAAAGTATGTCGGAGTAATCCCCAGGCTTCTCAGCTCGCTTAGTCTGCAGGCTGCCGTAAACGCCAGGTTTCAGGCTCCGGAGAGCTGGCCAATCAGAAGAAAGCAGGCTTGTAGGGGCGGGGTTTCTTAAAGGGACAGAGCTGACTGAGGCTTCTATGACAGTGTATTACACAGAGTGAAATATGAAGCTTGAAATTACAGAATTACACAATACCCGATAATTAAAAAGTTTTGCGCTAATCCATCCAGTCGATGTGTAAATAGTGAACCAGAAACATGAACTCTTTGACCTGCGTGTGCCATAATATACAATTTAAGGATATTATCAAGGCCAGACAGATTGTTCTTCTTGGGAAGATGAATGTTGACAGAAAATTTAATGGCAATCCCTCCAATAGGTGTTGAAATGTTTCTATTAGGAAGCTAGAATGGCTTAAAACCATTACATAGGAAACTATGAAAATGTGTCCACTAAAATACTTTTAAGACCTGCTTCAAAATAATTTAAAAAATTGAGGGTAAATGAGTGTACTCTCATTTTCACATTTGTTCAATGTACTGCAGACCACTGTTAAGTATTTAAATTATCATATGCTTGAAATTTATTTGATATAACAAGTTATAACAACTAAAAGTTATATATAAGATTTGATTCTGTGATTACTGACCTCCAGGTGGGGGCTTGTTCTTTGACGTGAGGATGACGAATCCAAAGCCCTCGTTGTCTTTGCGCTGCAGAGTGACGTCGAAGCACTCCGGCCGGGTCGCCTGAGAGGGCTGGATGGCGTTCAGAAACTCCCCACGAGGCGTCTTGGGGGAGCTGTTGACCAGGGCGGATGCTACCTGATGGGGATGCTGACTGCTGTCCTCCTCTCCGCCCCCATCTGACCAAAGACACAGAAACGTAAGGGAAAGCTTACATCAAGCATTTTGTGTCTCAGTCAGTTAGAAAAGTAGATCTATCTTGCAATGTTTTTGAAAGGACGGGGCGATTTAACTTAAATCCATGAACAATTTTTAGTCTAAATGTTTCCAACTTGTCATCCTTGTGATGCTTAATATATAAATAATCCAAAGAGTCTGCAGCCTTATGAAAGACAAACATTTCCCCTGTGCTTATTGCACACTCAGAATAAAAGAATATCAGCTCTACACTCGAGATGAAAGATGAAAGCTTAACAGTTTGTTATTCATGGGCTTATCTACCTCAATCTCTCATCATAGTACATTTGTTTTGCAGAGTCTCTGTTTTGTCAGCCGGCATCAGGGAATCTCTTTCTAAACTTTGCTTTGAAAGCATAAAGCCGGACATGATTGATGCTTAATTTCTGCTACGTGAACAAAGCTGTTGTTGCAATACATCAAATCCAAAGTAATTTTAAAAAGTGCTTGTATTTTTCACAGAGCGCTTATTTGTGGTGGTAAACAAGCCTGAATGCAGCAGGGGTTTGTGCTATTAAAAAACAGAAAGCTCAGCATTTTGTCTCCTTTTTCCCTCCTTTGAGATGTAAATCAACTCTACAAGCTGATCTAATCTACACTGCCCTTCACACAGCTCCAATCAGCATGTACAGGCGCGCACAAAGCAAACAATGTTCAGCTGGTAATTGTGTAATTGCTTTTTATTCCTGTTTTGGTGGAAGAAAAATCTGTTTCCACTTTCCTGTGATTAAAGTAAAAAACTAAATCCTCTTTCAAAACTGTTCTTCGCAGGAAATCATCAAAATAACATCCTAAAAGTCAATTTTGGGTTCACTTCATTTATTCAGATTCATCTGCAAGGAAGTCATCCAGAACAAATTTAAAGGATTAGCAGAAAGAATCCGAGATCAAAGCTTTGGCTCAGAGGTCCTCCTCCAGCATGCAGAGCTCCACAAAGGGAGGAAAACAAGATGTGTGAAAGTGCTACAGAGAGATGATGATTCAAAAGCAGACCCACCTGAGTGTGACAGTTTCCTGCGCACTGTGAGCATGACTTGGCCGTTGCGGGCGGCGTTGGTCATCAGCTCCAGCACTTGTTTGTGGGATTTGCCCTTCACCGGCACGCCGTCTATACAGAGCAGCTCATCCCCCGCCCGCAGGCGCCCGTCCTTCTCTGCTGCGCCAAGCGGCACGATGGCTCCGATGTACACCTGTGGAGGGAGGGGGATACGAGAGACAAAGCTTTACATGCTGATCTGAGCCGGAGCGAGCGGGAGGATCGACTGGCATTATGGTAAATAATCAGTTGAAATCCTCTCAGCTGCTTTGAGTGCCTTTTTTTTTTTTTTATAAATAGAGGTTTGCTGCTTTCTGGAGAATCTATTTGTCCAACATCAATCGTAAACATTCAGGCTTTTTTAAAGGGCCAGTTCGCTGATTTTCAACCTCAGTCCTATCATGCTATTATGGGGAGCTAACGCCATTATGGTAGGAAAAAAATGCAATTCGCTCTGTGCCTTTGGAGGACGCTATCTGCTTCTCCAATGGGCCCTGGAAAACCTCCGCCAGACGACGTCAGACACGTCATCTGGTGGAGGCCAGGGAGCTCGCTAAACTACACTTCCTCAATCTAGGACACCCGCCTCCGATGTCATGTCTCGTTTAAAATCGTCAGGTTTGAAATGTAGACTGCAGACCTGAAGATTTTCTAGACGATCCACCGGTATATTCTCATTGTATTTGCAGCGATCAATGTCCATGACTGGAAAACGGTAGTATTTCACTCCAGCATCTCTCGCTGGGCCGTTCCTTTCAGAGGGAGGGGCGCAATGCATGCTGGGTGTTGTAGGAATGTAGAATGGGTGAAAACACGAGCTGTTTGTACGACTTTCTCCACAGCAATGGCGCCAATTTCAAATATTATTGCTTCTATGGATTACAGAGAACACCAGCTTTGACTGACAGTGGGCGAATTGCTCCTTTAAGGGGAATTTTGGTAAATCTTGACTGTATTTCACACACTTTGGAGTCTAAAAAACAAATAGGTACAAAAAGTCATCTCTGTGACAGCTGCGGCCGTTCAAAGTACATCTACTGTGTTTGCCATGGAGAGGCTCAAACTGTTATTTGAGTCTAACAAGATTATGTAAAGGACGGCTAATGACAAATATGTTTGTGATATTATGTTTGGGGCGGCTGTGGTTCAAGGGTAGAGTCGGTCGTCTTTCAATCGGAAGGTCAGAGGTTCGCTCCCCAGCTCCCTCAGGCTACATGTCGAAGTGTCCTTGGGCAAGACGCTGAACCCCAAATTGCTCCTGGTGGCATAGCCAACGGGTATGAATGTGATATCTGATTGACAGTTGGGCACTTTACGTAGCAGCCTCTGCCATCAGTGTGTGAATGGGTGCAGTACAGTCCATTTACCATTTACCATTAGTTTATTTGGTTTGTTTTACCAGACACAAAGGTTTTTTCTTAATGTTGTCCGACACACAAACAAAGCACTTTTATTGGACATTTTTTGATAGGGCCCCAAAGATTATGTTGCAAACATTACTGCCCGTTTGGCTAAGGCAGTTAAGTAGAGCAACATTTACACCCCAAAATGTGATGTGAAAATACCAGAATTCTCCTGTAAGTAACTTCATGCAGCTCAAATATTGATTTGCTCACTGTGTGACGGACATTCTCAAAAGGCTTTCAAGCAGCACGCCAAGCCCGGTTGTAAACCACTGGGCCGTGTTGGGATGTTACCTACCGGCTGATCCGGCCCCTCGCCTCCCAGGACTCTGAAGCCGAAGCCGGACTCCTGGTTCCTCTTGATGAACACGTCCAGCTCCTTGGTGTTAGGAGCTGCAGAGGGAGGAGAGAGAGCACGTTAGGTATGCTTTTTGTGTGTGATGTGTTGTTGGGCATGTGAGCCTGCAGTCAAGGTCCAGGGGAAAACTCAAGCTCATTCATCAGAAAGGGAAAAATGTGATTTCACATAACTAAAATATTTTTTAAAGATTTTCTTTTCAGACAAATTCTCTTAAATAACAAATGTTTTAAATTCTCAAAAGGAACATTTAAGTGACTGAAATTTGGGGGCTGAAAGTCCACTTACGCTTGCTGTCCAACAGGGCCTTGGACTTGAGGTAGAGCTCGGACGCGTCTGGTTTGGGTGAAGACGAGCGCAGGGTGTTGGAAGAGTAAGCGAGGGGATTTGGGGGAACCTCAGGCTGGCCGATGGTCTCCGTGCTACTAATCATCTCCTGTCGCTGCAGCTGTGCGACGGGCATGGGGGCTGAATGGGGCGACTGCTGGGGTACGGGGTGGGGGGCCTGTTGAGGAGCGGGCTGGGATGGGGTTTGGGACATGGGAGCCGTGCACTGAAATACAGAACAAAGGGGTTAATTATAACTTCAGGTCCATGATTATGATACAGTAGAACACACAGACTGTATATAAGAAGTGGAGGTAGTGGAGCCAGTGTGGAGGTGCCTTAAACCTGCATTCTTTGTAATGGCCAGCAGAGGGCGAATCACCTGGTTGCAAAAAGAAGCCGTATACCCCTTTATCATCAAAATTAGCGCATTGACGCAGATTTTACACCCGGGAAGATCCGCTAATAAATGCTGATTGTCTCTTTTCCCATTGCCAGTGAAGTATCCTCCTTTCGGTCTCTTTTCCGCTGCGTCACCGTCTGACGTAACAAACGCACCGGAGACAGGGTTAGTAAACAGTGAAGATGTTACGGTGGTTTGGTCTTTATTGTATCTATTACTCATTCTGTCTGTTTATCAAACTCGGCGCCGACAAATTTGGAACGATGTTCGAGCGCTGCTCAGACGGAGACGGGCAGAATTTGTTGGACGGAGCATAGCATCATGCCAGAAAGGGGGCGGAGATTAGCGTGTCGACACAGGTTTTGTGTTCCCATCAATGCCGATCGGAGCCGAGGCGATAATTACCCGGGTCTACAGCAAAGTCATTTGACCCGTGTCTGAATGCTGATTGTAGCCTTTCACACTAAGTAAAAAAGCCGGGTGTTAGTGGGATCAGAAATGCTCCAATCACAGCCCAGATGTTTCCAGTAACATTCAAATGTTCTATCTGTCAGGTAAAAATGGTTAAATATAGACTAAAAACACATTTGAGTTGGTTTAGTCCGGTGAAATTTGTCAGTGAGCAGAGTTGTATTAGATCGTTTGAGCTAGCTTAAATCGCGGTCGTACTAAGAGTTGCTATGGTAACACCGTAGCTGTGACTGGAAGGGGGGAGTACAGAGAGCCTTGTTGCCCCGTGTCTCATGATGTTACGTGTATCAGATTCTTTAGGGTACGGCTCTACCACAGCGGCCTGCTAACCGAGGAACAGACAAAACGATGCATTTGATGCTTTCGTCCAAATATGGTCATTTCTGGTTCCAAAATACCAAGCTTGAGGCTTCAAAGGGGGTTCACTAACCATTTGGCAACGTCCCTGTGGCAATGTCCACTTCTTTTACACACTCTATGATCGAAAACTGTAAATGACTTCCAATCCCTGTATAACCTTGTTTCATTACACACGGCCTAGTAGGTTAAGTTCTACGATTTAATCTAAATGATTGAGGCAGAATGTAGCCAGGGCAAGAAACTTGTCAGAAAGAGTGGAAATAAAAAAAGTAGTGCAAGCACACGTTGAGATTCTGTGTTAAAGCAATAAATCAGAATGAGTAAGCCTGTTGCTGCCTCAGCTCCTCTCTATTTTAGGAGAGTGCGGCGTGCAGGAGCAGCACAGGAACAAGCTGTTGAACATGGCATATCATCTTAACCACCCATACGCAGAGGGATGTTCACTCGCTGTTTGCCAGGAGCCAGCATATTTACCCACATGCTCCTCCAGAAATAACAGCCTGGCTAATGTGGGCACACTGAATAATGTAGCCAACAACAGCACACATGCACAAACACACACTAAGTGGTGCTTGCGGGTAACCAAGACAAACTTAAAACCTCTTCTGTTTAATCATTCAGCAGCAGTTTTAGCATCAGTCTGTTCACCCTGCAGAGGGGAAGGAACGTTTGAACAACTTGGTTCGACTTACCGGTTTGAGGGATTTCACAGGAGACGTCTGACCTGTAGGAGGAGAAGAAGGAGAAGAAGCGGATATTAAATTGTTAATTCAGTTTATCTACAAGATTTTAATGTAAATAAATGTCTGTTAAATCTCTATCTATCGCCGAATTAGGTAACACAATGGTGACTGATGAAAGCCTTTGCATTTGCAGTATTACAGACTGGGTGTCTGTGGCGACTTTCGCATAAAAAATCACAAGCGGCGCCCAGTTAGTGACCCGTTTTCCATCAGCCAGCGGTGGTTTGTCTGCCAGAGAGGGTAGGCGGAGCTAAGCGTCTGCTTTTCCAGTAAACAGTAATCTACTATGGCTGAACAAACAAAGAAAAGATGGATGACTACAGATACAACTTCAAAAATAAGTGAAAATCCAGAGAAAAAGAAACAAATTAAACGCTATTAAACCGACAGCAAGGAAAATCACAACCTTAACAAAGGGAGCCAACCGTATGTGTCTGGCTGTCTGGGACGTATGCGCCTGCAATTGCCTTTTATCACCACAGGTGCCGCCAAAGAGAACAAAACGGAGATGTTTGAGATTACAACTTTAAATGCATGATTTTAACCTAAGGAATTAAAAAAGTTTAATTAACACAATCTGGCATTTAACTTTTTATATATGTATTTTGAGTCTAATAAATTCCCTCTGCTGAAACCCTTTTTACATTCCTTTGCTTAACAGACAGAACTTTTCAATCATCTAATTTGACAAGTTATAAACCAATTTTCTTCTAAAAATAAAACAATGTTAACACAATTAACTCAGAATAGAATATTGGTAGGCTGATAGTGCTTTTGTATAATAAGCATGTCCAATTTCATTCTTAAGATCCAGTCCGTAGTGCGAGCTGACTTTAGCTCTGCACAGCATGAACAGCATGAATGTTAATGCCTTTTATTGGAAGATATTTTGTCTTAATGTATTTCTTTATACTTTTTTTATAAATCAATTTTCTTAAAATAAATAAATAAAAAAGCCGAAAGGTCCAAATTGAGGTCATCAAAGGGTCTGATTCTGAGCGCCTACTGAAAAGCTGTGACCTAAAAGACGAGTCGTATCTTTTATCAGCCTCTCCCCCTTATTCTGCGCTCACACTCTGCACCTTGTCCTGAAACTAATTGCCATGAGTTAATCATTCAGTCAGTGACTCAATGTGTAATCTAACCAGTAGGGGGCAGTGCACTCCAGTATCAAAAATAACTAACACGTCACTACAGGATGGGAGACACAGAGGTGACCCGCAGCCATGGGAAACATGCACTGCTTTAAACCTGCCAGCTGTTGCCTGCACAACTAGAGCACTGTGATGCTGTCAGCGTGTGCAGACTTTCATCATCAACAGAATTAAATTAGAAATAGTTATCAGTGGTTATTGGTGTCGGTTTAGAAGGAATTATTGTGTAATAAGGTGGATTTATTCCCTCACATATAAGTCACGAAAAGCACTGACAGTGTTCCCCTGGAGGTTTCATATCTGCACTGAGCGCCCTGCATATCCCACAGGGAAGGGCACTTTGTCTCATTTCCACATTTAAATCCAGAGCAGGGATCAGGGCGAAATAATTTCCTGTTTCATTTCTCTCTGCTGCTGTCATCGAAGGGAGTTCTTGCCGCTGGCTGGGAGTAAAAGCCCATCCTAATCCCGGTCTGTGGGTGACCTGAGGGAAACCCTGCGGCGCTGCTCCTTTCAGTCCTGGAAAGCTGTGATCTCCTGCTCGGTTTAAAGCATCACACACACACACACACACACACACACTCACAGCCTGCATATGCACATGTACTAATGAAAATAAAGCATATAAGGCTGGCACAAATGGGCCAACAGCAGCACACACACACACACAGAACAAGGCCCTGGAGCTCAGAGCAGAGCCCAGCTGAGTACATCTGATATGTGGGTGCAACACTGATTTCTCAAATGTAGGCTACTGCACTGCAGCACAGGCGAAAAGGAACAAGCCCTTCAAATCAGCGAGAGCCTGAAGTAAGAAGAAGGGCAATGATTACCCACCATGCTCCCTCTCCCTCTCTCTCTCTCTCTCTCTTTCTCTCTCTCTCCTCCCTTCCTCATCTCTTTCTCTCTAAGCAGCCAGTGAATCACTGCCACTGCCATCTCTCTCCTCGCCTTAACCATGTGACTAAGCACGACTTCCTCCCTGTTTGGGAAGGTGCACGGCGGATGATGCAGAGTTGTTGTGGACCAGAGCGTGAAATTGCTTTATTTAACATCGGGAGGATCTGTGTGTCCGAGCTACAGAACGCCAAAATCCATCCCGGTATTTACAAATTAAAACATGGACGTGTTACATTAAATCTTGCTCAAAGTATTTAGACTTTTGTAAAACACTGGTCTAACAAGGCTGCTTTCTCTCTTATGTAATTAGTTTGAAATGCAGACAGGTGGGCGTCTCACCTCTGCTGTTTCACTTATTGGGAGAAAAGGAGAGTAAGACAGAGACACAGACTGCGGGCAACACAAAGCTGAGCGAGGATTAAAATGATTTCAGAAGCGTGGGACTGAACCTCTAGACTGTCTGCGGGCACTAACACCTGTTTGTTGTCTGAACAGTAACCTGAGCAGATTAGTATAGACAGCAGCGATTTAAAAAACATTGGCACTGTAACCCTGCCAGCTGCGACATACTTCTAAGGATTATTTCACAGTGGCAGGATCACCTGCGGCTGCAGAGCACAATTCAGTGCTAGTATCAGAAATGCCTCCGATGTGGTCTACACTGCGTTATCATGTATCAGCAAGCATGCCAGTCAATGCACCAATCTGATACCATCATTTAAAGCCCACTAGCTAACTAGCAGCGGCTGTTTTAGAGCGACAAAGAAGATGTGATTTCTGGTAAACAAAAACAGCTAGCTTAGAGCGTAATGTTAGAAAGAGCTAGCATAGCGACAGCAATCAGTGTTGTCTAATCACGTATTTTCAAGCCTGTTGAGTGTTATAATAAATAAATCTGGTAAAAATAATCAAGCAGTTAAAAATCAGGGTTTTTCTGAAGCTCTTCTGCGGAGGCTGTGAGGACGTGAGCCGAGCTGCAGCTAACGTTAGCTTAGCCTGTTTCTAGGTACTCAGCTTGTATTAAGGGAAATACTTCCTTTAGAGCCAGAATGTACAACAATGTTACTGTTTATAATCATGTCCCATCCATTTATAATGTTAGTCGTACACAGCTCATATTTTTTTATTTAACTGGTGTAGGAAGGGGTCCTGTACGGCAGATGATCCCAACCACAGAGCCGCAGACTGGTACAGGATCTTGGGACGTTTAGTGACATGTTCCAAACATACACAGAGTACACGGGAGAGAGCGGATGCCCGCACCTGATGGCTCTTATATGGGAGAGATATTTCCCCTCTGCAAAGGACTGTTTGCCTGATGAAGGTCTCGTACCGAAATGTTGCAAATCAATATCATTTCTGCAAGTTAGACAGTGTGCGGGAGTTTACACTCTTTTTGTTGTATGACCTGTTCCTCTCCTACGCACCTGTTTTGAAACGGATGTGCAAAGCGTTTTTTCAACACCGTCTGCAAAGGACCCACGGATCAGGAAGGAGTGGATACGCAATCCACATCTTCATCTAACACACCAGTACAAGAGGACAAACTACTGGAGCTAAAAAACGATGAGGACTAAAGACTTTATTCACATCCCAATCTATCCCATCCTTCTGGATTAAAGTTAAGGGAGAATAACCAGAACTTGCACTGAAGACATTATTGCCATTCCCATCAACATACTTGTGCGGGGAAGCATTTTCAGCTCCGACCGCCACCAAAACAAGGCTCGGCAGCAGATTGGATTAGAAACACGCTGCGCTTGTCACAAACATAACAACATGCTACGACCACCTTGTCTCTGGAAAACAGGCTCAGGGCTCACAATGGTGGTGAGTTATGTTGCATTATGGTTGTACATAGTACAACTTCATATATGAAACACGACATCCTGCCCCTCCCCCCTACAGGTCTGTCAGAAATATTATCCCAAACATCTCTACCTCAAGAAACGTCCTCTCTCATTTGTGCCGACTCACCTCCTCTGAGCACCAGCACGTTGACCTCGCTGCCCACAGGCAGGTCTTTGAGGATGTCCACCACCTGCGAGTGGCTCAACGTCTGCACGTTCTGTCTGTTGATCTCTTTGATGACGTCGCCCTTCAACAAGCCGCGGCACCACTGAGCATCCAGGATCATCTTCACCTTCTGGCCCAGGGGGCAGTCTGCGATGGCAAAGCCGAACCCCCCGGGGCCTTTAACCAGGGGAACGCTCACCAGCTCCGGCTGGAGCAGGGTGGGGTCTGGGCCGTCTTGGTTTGGTGTATGAGGAATGTGATGGTGGTGCTGGTGATGGTGGTGGTGGTGGTGGCGTCCTCCGTTGGTCATGGGCGGACCTGCAGCGGCCTGCCTAGAGAGGGTTCCCCCGTCTGTGACTGTGTAGTGGGGGTCCTGTGGGGTGGAGGTGGAGGGGGAAGGGGAGGTGTCCTTGGCCTCCTCGCTGCTGCTGGAGTCCTCGGGCAGCGGGTAGCCGCGGCACAGGACCAAGTCCACATACTGGTTGATGGGGATGGACTGGAACATCTGCACCACATCAGCGTGGGTCTTCCCCAGCACGCACGACCCGTTGATGTCCACGATCACATCACCTGAAAGAACAAAGAGCCTTTTCATGTGACTTTGATCAACTAGTTCAGAAGGCAGCCGCTCGGCTTCTTCACTCGTGTAATCAAACAGCATCACATCACAACAATCCTGGCTTCTGTCCCTTTGCTCCCTGTTAAGACTTTAAATTGATTTTAAAATTGTATTGATCTCCTTTAAAGCACATCTGAGTCTCTGGCAGAAATAATGACACCAATTTAGCCAGTCTGAAGCGTTCGGAACATGTGTGGCGATTTCAAAGTCGAGTCTTTGTGTTTCTTTTTCTCTTTTTACTTAAATATTTATATTTGCATTTTTTTTTTTAAATGTGTTTTTTAATTAATCTACTTTACAATCCTTGTCTTTCATCCTCCCTGTCTTATCTCTGCTGTACCTCAAAGATGTAACCTCGAAGATTTTCATGTAAATAAATGTCTGTTCAGTCACTATCTATCACCGAATGAGGTAACACAATGGTGACTGAGCCTGTGGCCCACTGATGAAAGCCTTTGCATTTGCAGTATTACAGACTGGGCGTCTGTGGCGACTTTTGCAGAAAAAAATCCCAAGCAGCGCCCAGTTAGTAACGCGTTTTCCATCAGCCAGCAGTGGTTGGTCTGCAAGAGAGGGTAGGCGGAGCTAAGCGGCTGCTTTTCCGCTCTCTGCAAGTGTTGCGAGTAAACAGTAATCTACTATGGCTGAACTAACAAAGAAAAGATGGATGACTACAGATACAACTTCAACAAAGAAAAAGAAACAAACTCGACGCTCAGATGAAGCAAACAGTCTAAAAAGGAAAGCGACCGTCAGCCAGGAAAATCAAGAGTTACAACCGGAGCCAACAGTGGACGTCACACATGCAGCACTGTCTGGATATCTGGGAAGTGTGCTCCTGCAGCTGTTACTTTAAATTGACTGTACCTTCATGTTCTCTTGCTTTGTGTAACCATAGTTTCTCTCTCTGTTATATCCTGCTTTTTGTTATGTTTGTATAATCATGTCATATCTGCGTAAAGATATGATTAAAGTTAAAAAATATTGCTTTTTTGTTATCACTACATCACCGCAGAAAGCAGTGCAATAACAGAAATGATACAAACATTGCTAACGTGTGAAACGATAATTATTCAGCTGGATTGTATCAGATAAATCTGTTTCTCCCTCCGACTCCATATGAAAGACGACGTTGTTATGGAGAGAGTAAACAAGAGCATAAAACAGACTAAGATCACGGACATGCTGCTCTGCTCGTCCTCCTTTCATCTTCCTGTAAGTAGAGGGACTCTCATCACCCCTGGCCTGGCTGGAGATATACGCCTGCACGGCCGGCAGAACTGCTGACTGTCGAGCTGGCTAAAAGCCCAGAGGAGGATTCTGCCCACCTACACAATCGATACTGTTTCATAGCAAACACAGCTACGGTTGCACTCTTATAATGAGCTGAGTATCGTAATATAGTTCCTACTATACGTAGCTCTAATGACTTATGTTATAGCTAAGAATCCATAAAATAATAGAGGTACACAGATGTAAACAAAGTCTCCTGGGCCTGTTGTCACAAAGAGAGCTATCACAGCTCAGTGTTTGCCATCACTACCTAATGAAATTAATTACACTCATTTTTACTTTAATCAATTGCTCATTTTCTCATGGGAAGTGAAACAGTGAAAATAATTACTCCCTCTGTTCTGCTCTCATGTTGATTCTCTGCAGCAGCTCTGATGTGGCTGCAGGAGTGTTCAATGCAGTCAATATCGCTCTAATGTGAATACTGACGCTCTTCACAGACGGTAATTCAAATGGCTATAATCACCGTGCATGTGATCGCTGTATTTATGTTTACAATAAAAGGGAATTTACCGAGCGATACATGTCTGAGCTGCAGGCTACAGCACATGCACATTACTCACATAAGCAGGCTTGTCATCCACCGGCCGTGTGAAGAATACGGCCTGTTAAATCTGTTATATATGGCTGCATATAAAATCTAGGTGTATCAACCATAAACTGAACATGTGCGTTATTGATGGAAGTTTCCCTTTTTGGAGCTGCTCCTCTGAAATCAAGCAATGTGACATTCACGGTGAAGTGCCTGCTCCGAATGTGTTTGTTTGTGCGTACGCAGGGTGCACAGAACTGTATTATGTACAGTGCGGGTGCAGATGCCAAGATGAGAGTCACTGTGTGCATAGGCAGACAGTGGGAATGTGACAGTGACACTGCATTCTGAATTGTTTAGACAAGCTATTTTTCTGTCCTTGAGGTTGGAAAGTTATTTTAGCTGCATTTTTACATGCATTTGTAGAAATTCTCTTTACATTGAGAAAGCAATCAATAAACAAATTCTGTCTCAAAAAAAGGTAGAAAATCTGATATCTGTGGCTGTTGCATGCCGGAAATAATCCTCTCCAATTATCTATCCGGACCCATTCTTGGATTGGCTACAGTCTGACGACGATATAGCCTCTGGGGACAGTGGTGAACATGTCGGGCGTGTAGCCGGCAGTTAGACAAACGACTTCCAGTCAAGACTTTCTTTTCTGCGTGCCGCATTGTTTACAGAAAAAGAAACCGTTATTCTTGTGATTTACTTTAATTACCGGGTTTTGCTTTTGCAGAAATTTCAACATCATGATGCAGATTTGCAAAAAGTCAAAATGAAGCTTTGTCAGAAAACTTCGGAGAGAGGTCGGATCGATCTGATGCATTGGAGGAAGTTGGGAAATCTAAATGCTGAACGGCTTTTGTGACACAGCGTCAAGGGAATTTATCTCAAGTTGAATTTTTCATCTTGAACGGATTGTTAGCTGAACTTGCTGCAGATTAATAAGAAGGTAAATGGTTGTCAGATGACGCTGATGGGAGCCGGGATGTCATTACGGTGCATTACGCTCCGCCTGCTTTTGCTCTCCACACTGACTGTTTTTCCTGCACACGCCGCGGCCTGCTGATACGTGATTGGTCAATGTTACTCGGAATCCATGTCCCCGCCTACAGATTCTACATTTCTATGTAGAATCTGTAAATAGAGACAACTTCGGACCATATCAGAAATGGGACATGTCTGTTAACCTGTTAACCCATCCACCTGCTTATCTACTTTGCCCTTCGATTATTGGGCATGTACGGAGTCTTACACATGTTAATGTACCTTGGAACTCTTCCTCTCCACTCCAGCTCTAACTCTTCTTTCTAGCATATCCTCCTTATATGACTCTGAATGGTGGGCATGCGGTATTGCATTTAACCGCTAGGCTACAGTGCAATCCAGATGCTGGAGTATCAAACAGTCTGTCGGCGCGACGGTTACCTGAGGCGATCTTGTTGTCATGTGCGGCCGGCCCATCCGGAAGGACGTTTTTGACCTGAAGGAACTCGTCTGGCCGGTCTCCTCCGATGATGGTGAACCCAAAACCCTGGGGGCTTTTCCTGAGCGCCGTCTGCAGAAGGGAGCCCTGCAGCTCGGACGGATCTCGCGTGAAGCCGCGTACGCCCCGGACAGGCTCCTCTGCTGCGGGGATGACAAAGAGAAAAGAGATTGAAGAGCTGTTATGGAAGGGGATATAGAGAGAAATATCTTTAATGGCCTAATTATAGTTATTCTATACACTGAATTATAGTACCACTCCTTTTTTGCTACAACATATAACAGTTTTACTCCAACAATAAAGCCTTTATGACTTCTTCAGCTTTGATATTAAAGTCACATTGACATTCTTTCTATAGACAGGAGCTGCTCATCTTTAAAGTTCACAGTTTTACGTGCTGTGACTGTCGATTAGGTATGTAAGCACGCACGCGTCTGCAGAAATGAGCCTGGGAAATGAAGAGAAACGGAAAAGCTTGCTCATAAATTGCCATCTGTCTCCATCATAACAACATTCGCACTGTGACAGCGTGTCTGACAGCGCGTCACTCACTGCTTGTAATTACACCAACACTGCGAGAACATCGTAATTTAAGTGCAAACTCAAACAAATCACACATACGCCCACACACACATGAACCTGCGAGTCTGCTGCTCTGTTTGCATCAGCCAATAAACATCCAGTTATTGCAAAATAACTATATTTTTTCAGACAACACATTCCTTACAGCGCGCTGATGAATCCGTCCTGAAAATGCACCTGACATTTCCCAGGTAAACTTTTCATTGCAGATTCCCTTTGTGGCGCCTGCAGGTTGTGTAAATGGGGCAACTTTTAGGAAGACAGGAGAGGAATTATATTAGACGGCGCGCGCGTTAGTGTGTGCGGGGAAAGAGAGTGAGATAAGAGCGATGAGATAGAAAGAGACAGAGAGAGAAATAGAGTTCGCCTTGACAGAAAGAGAGAGGGAAAGTCTGACTAAACCCTCGCTCGCCCTTCCCTGTGCTGAGATTGTGAGTTATGCGCTGCGCCTCTGCACGCTGGGCTTCTTCCCACACTGATAGATGGTGGGACATCAATCTCATTAGGGATGGGTACAGATAGAAGCCCCCCCATCCTTCCCCCCCCTGCCTCCAATACCACTCTCAATGTGTCATGGGATGGTGATTTGCATAATTGCATTGCAATTGGCAGATAAATGTGACCGCTCTGATGGGGAAAAAAGGAGATTATGCAAAGTATGATTAACATGACATTCCACTATCACAGTTGTGTCAGGGAGATGTTTCAAAGATTATATATGTAGATTAATGTTGCGCAAGTGTTTGCATGCAGGTGCGACAACATGATTCCTCATGACGATGCAAGGAGTTAGCATGTGTTATGTGCATGCGGTTTGACAGCACAGATCCCCTGCAGGACGCACAGGAATCCCATGTTTACACACTATGTCAAAAGACTGTCAACGCTGCTTCTTACATGATCGTCATGAAAGCAACACTGACGGAGGTAAAGAGAGAGAGAGAGGGGAGTGGAGGAGGGGGCCACACACTAACGCCATGTTTACACAGTTTTGATTAAGCTGTGGACCACAAAGGGACAGTGTGTATCCTCGGGGGTGAAGTGATTATATGAAATGTCAGACAGGATTGTCAGCGCCGTAATTACGGCGGAGAACAGTGCTGCCTTTTCTCCTGAGCTCTGCGAGATTGTCTGGGAGGTCAAGCTTCGCCCATCCTTGTCAAAACAGTGTTTAGATGCCACCTCACGAACGACCACTAGCCATTAATTCTCATTAACAAGGTTGGGAAGGTGCAGAGTGGGCACAGGGGAGGCAGACGGAGCTGCAGGCGCTGGTCGGAGGCGGCAGACTGCAGAGAGCCTCAGCTGTGTGTGTGGGTCGGGCTGCATGCAACAGAGGGAGGCAGACAGTTCGAGGGGTTTCTTAAACACAGAGGCTAGTTTGAATGCTAATGTGCTCATGCTTTGTGCGTGCACGCACAGAAGAGTATAATAATTCTTACTCATTTTAAAACCACACAAGGTTTCCACTTCTCAGACATTTACGCTGACTGAGAGGACGGTGATTAGACCAGTCGGGCGGCAACACTCCCCACAGGTGGCAAATGATGAACAGATGACCAAGTAGAAATGCAATTTATGATCATAAGTCACCTCTTTCTCTCTCTCGCTCCGTCTCTCTCCTCTCCTCTGTTCTAAAGACATCTTTGAACTGCGGTGAACGATGGGGGCAAAAGCATTTTTCAAAGAGACCTCAGAGCCCTCCCTATTTCATAATCTACTTGTCAAAATGAATTCTGCCGCCCAGTCAAGCGCCGCTCCATTATTCAAATTGAATATCACTGCTTCAGAGGCTATGGGCTGTTTATCAGCCGCCTGTCGACTGTTGGAACGTCTTCAAGACAGACATCACAGCATGAAGTGCTCCAGTATTTGGATAACACTTCGAGTACCTTGTTATAAGGGACTTTTCCCTCACTGAACTAAAAGATGGAGCTATAAAGCAACAGTCAATGTTTTGAGAACTGAGAACTTGTGCTGCTTTTTATGGGAGGAAAATCACACACAAATATAAACGTTTCCAACCCACAGAAAAAAGCACAAACCGGGTGAAAAGTGTCGCCTTCTAACAAGATAAAAACACGCTGACGGCCACTACAGTTTATATCTCTGAAAAGGGTTATGTGTGATACATGTTGTTCAGTTACGGCTGAGCTCTGTCCTTGATAGAGTGAAGCATACAAGTATACAAACACATCCTCTCTTGTCACTACTGAAGCAGTTTGAGCTGCGTAACATCAGCAAAGAGCAAAGAGTTTACAGCACTGCAAGAGACCCTCTCAGGTTAACCTATGCGCAGCAGCACGGTGAGCTAAATGCTAAGGTCATCATGCTAACACATTGGCTGTGTTCGAAATACCGTGCTATATACTACATACTACGTACATGACTTGCGTGTGTTCATAAGTTTGAATGTTAGCTGATAAATATAAAATTATATAATTCAAAATTTCTGTCTAACTATCCAGTATGTTCGCAGCACAAACTGGGAATCATGATTGGACAACTCAAAAAGCTCCCAGGTATGTGATTGTCATGATTGGACGACTGGTTGTCAGTCAAACTCCTCGCTATGGCAACACGCAACATCAAAGCCCCCAAAGAGAAGCCTCATCAGTCGTACTCGTTACTACTCAGTACGGTCTCAGAGCAGACCATCATCATGGCTGCGTCTGTGCCAAGATAACACAGATACAATTCATTGTCATACTTTTTGAACAGGTTATATAAATTGGCCAATAATATCATTATTAGACGGGCTGCTAACACCTTGTCCTTTCTCTTTATAAAGGCCGGATACTACAGGTAAGAGTGCTGGATCTTGGGTGGACTTGACTTGCCTTAACTAAAGACTCGACTTGACTTGACTTGACCTGCCCAAGAAAAAATGACTTGAGACTTACTTGGGACTTGAGCAAAGATGACTTGGGCACAACACTGCCGTCTTCTCTCTCTTTTAAACTGCAGGGTTTAATTTAGGACAAATGACTTCCTGTCCATTTCCCTGATGACCCGCTTCCTGGATCTCAATAAACCATGACATTTAACTTAAACATGCAGGACTGATTTAAGAGCAGTGTAAAACTACAGTACCAGGGTCAACAAAGTTGATCAAAAAATGGTGTAAAAGTTAGCTGATTTTTGGGAACGTTTTCAAAATAAATCAACTTCCTGACCTGACATTTCCCCCCCTCTGTCACTTTTTGCAGTGTTGTGACCAAGTCACGTTTGCTCAAGTCAAGTCAAGTCAAGTTAGGTCACAGGTTATGTCAAGTCAAGTCATGTCGAGTCCTTAGTTAAGGCAAATCAAGTCACTTTTTTTCCACCCAACATCCAGCACTCTCACCTGTAGTATCTGGTCTTTAAAAAGAGAAAGGACAAGGTATTAGGAGCTCCACTAATAATGATATAATTGGCCAATTTATATAACCTGTTCAAAAAGTATGACACTTAATTGTATCTGTATTATAATTATTTAGATTCAGTGAAATAAATGTAATCAAAGCAAAAAGAAAAAGTTTATTTATTTAATATTCCATCCCCATCGCTTTTAAGCAGCAAAATACTGACGGCTAGACGACAACGTCAAACATACAAATACATACTTGATAGTTAGAGAGAAACTTGGCAACATTGAATTATATCCTTTTATATTTAAAGATGATCTTTTTTGCCTTTATTTGAGCGGACAGCTGAAGATAGACGGGAAATGTTGGGAGGAGAGAGTGGGGGACGATAGCCTCCGTACCAACTGAGCTAAAGCAGCGGCCGTCATTTTATATTGAACAGCTAACATTCAAACTTATGAACACACGCAAGTCATCTGAGTCATCGTGCCTCAAGTCAAGTCGCAAGTCATGAAAACAGTGACTCGAGTCCACATCTCTGCTTCTTTGCATAGAATAAGATAAAAAGGAAATCAGCCGCACGCAGAACGATATCACTCCGATCAGTTTCCACTTACAGTAAATAAGACTGTGCGCTTTCTGCTTCAGAGCAGCTGAATCAGGGCGCAGTTACCTGAGGGTGTTGCTACAGGTGGCGCTGCTGCAGTCGGCAGGTCGACGCTCATCTTTCTCTTCGCTTCCTGCACTGGATTCTCAAACTGGGTCTTCTGGTTGATGTGGCTGCACAGGGAGATCACACCGTCAGATAAACAAGAAGAAGCTGTTAGAAAACATGTTTACATTGTTTTTTTTTTTATCAGTTTAACACGTCCTATTTTTAAACATTCAGTCACCTACACGCAGTCTGAGTGCGGCTCGTGCTTCTGCTTTTGTTTTCATCTGCGGCCTCACAGGACACAACTCGTCCACGCTGCTGATACGGCTCTTTGTCTGTCATGCAAACCACTGATTTGACTACGAGGGCGTGGTGTCACGTAACATCTGCGGGGTGGACGGCATCTCACACAGCGTACAGGCTGCTAAACTGCAGTATCTAAACCACAAACCTGAACCTGTCAATGCCGGTACGGACGAACTGAGAGCACATCTAAACCTCAGAGATAAAAAAACATGAATGCCCAGTGAGTTCAAAGAGAATAGGATAGAGAGGATCAGTAGCAATCTTTGCTCTGATAGCCCACGTTGCCTTGATGGGATCATCTGCTCAATTCATTTTAATCCCAGGATCAAAAGATTCAATAAACTCTAGATAGACGTAGATTACAATGTGCCTCTTTTTCATATTACATGCCCGAGGATAGCTCTCTTTTTTAATGCTTCCGACAATAAACAGCCCTGCTAATCCCGGATCAGCAGCTCTGAATCGGGGGAATTTGCACGACGCTTAATTTAAAAATAGGTAATGACTCGCGGGTCACACCTGTGTGCTGAAACGTCTCCTGCTACCCCAGAGAAGCGTCCCTAGATGGTAACAGAGAAATGTTGCTCATCTGCGTAATGAGCTTTAACTGCTGTAAATCCAGCTCATGACAGCACCTCGGGAAGACAAAATGCATTGATGCTGCACAATGAATCAGCCACATGCTGGGACACTGATGCTATATGCGTGTGTGTGTGTGCAACAGAAAGTGCTCCGCGCTCTCGCTGTGTATGACTCAGGCACAGAGATACCCTCCCCATTAAGTCTGCAGAGATAAACATTCCCCCTCCCTTTCATTTCCACGCTTTCATTTCCTCTGCGGCTCCCCGTCTCACTTTCTCTCCTTGATTGCCACACCTCATGTTTTGTTTGGCAGTTTGAGGAAATAATGAGACTTTGAGTCACGTTGTCGCGTTCGGCCGTTCATTCACAACACACATTTAGCAGACAAAGAGACAGGGACTGAGGAGAGGCAGCCCCTCGGTGACCCTCTTGCATAACCCCCGCCCCTCCCTGCTTGCAGGTCTCTGCCTCTTTGTCCACAGTAATGGGACTAAAATGAAACATTGTGCTCTTGTTTATACTCTTGATCAGAATGGAATCTCGCCCTTGTTTCCCTCGCAGGGACCCCGAACCTTTATTATCTGTTGTGGTCGCCGTCTTTTCTCTTCCACACACACACAAACTGTGTTATCTTCTCTGACATAATTGCATTCTGCAGGACTGTGGGAAACTCTGTGGACAATAGCATATTCCAGCATCGCATACCGTACTCCACAGCTCCCCCAAGACTCGACAACGCCACGTTTAATACTTCTATATGTCTGGGATTCAATGATACGGCTTTAAGCTGCAGGAGAAGTGAATATATTACATAAAAGTACACGCACTCTATGGAAGAAGTAGAAGTACAGACACCTCTGTAAAAGTTCTGATTCAGCTCGCTGAAGTAAAAGTGAAAACAAGCAACAAGAAGCCCTCTGAAGGAGGTTTCTCTCAGCTGTTTCTGTGTGAAGCCAATTGAATCTCACATCGTATTCCAAAGAATTAAATAAAATTAATTCAAAACATTCAGAAAATATGAACATTAGCTTTGCAAATTTGTCCAAATCAGTTGCATGGGGAACGTCTTACTCCTCAGACATTGTCGGCCACCATCAGTAGAGACCTCTTCTCCACTGCTGAGTTTCCCTCTCTTGTCTGGTCTTTATGTGATATTGTTTCGTCTTTATCTATTATGTCGTTTTTGTCTGTCCTGCGTGATATACACAGATAGATATGCAAAAGAATCGTCTTTTCGCTGCGTTATTGTCCCTTCAATTTAGGTTGAAAGCGATCTTGATTTATGGGACCCTTGAAATGCATTAAAGCTTAAAGTTGTGATCTCTAAAATCTCAGTTTCGTTCTCTTTGGCGCCACCTGTGGCGATAAACAGTAACTGCAGGAGCACACTTCCCAGATATAAAGACAGTGCTGCATGTGTGACGTCCACGGTTGGCTCCGGTTGTAACTCTTGATTTTCCTCGCTGACGGTCGCTTTCCTTTTCAGACTGTTTGCTTCATCTGAGCGTCGAGTTTGTTTCTTTTTCTTTGGATTTTCACGTATTTTTTTAGTTGTATCTGTAGTCATCCATCTTTTCTTTGTTTGTTCAGCCATAGTAGATTACTGTTTACGCGTCGCAGCTGCTTAGCTCCGCCTACCCTCTCTGGCAGACCAACCACTGCTGGCTGATGGAAAACGCGTCACTAACTGGGCGTCACTTGTGATTATTTCTGAGAAAGTCGCCACAGACACCGAGTCTGTAATACTGCAAATGTAAAGGCTTTCATCAGTGGGCCATAGGCTCAATCACCACTGTGTTATCTCTTCGAGGTTGAAGCGGTCTCGATGATGAAAAGGCAGCGCATGATATAAAAATTGTTGACTATTCCCCTAAAATGCAGAAAGTAAGTACGTAATTTCCTCCTTTGTTACTCCCCACCTCTGCAGACCTCACACACACGTTCACAGGTACATATCGAAGCCCTGGGTTGAATGGTTTCGCTCCAGCAGACACACATAGCCTGAACTTGAGCATGCAGCTAGCTGTTTCCTCCACATCAAGCACAATTCACAGCTGTAGCCCTCCAGGTCGCTTCAGGCGCAGGCAGAAGTTTACTCACTCGACGTAGTAGGTGCCGTACTGGGGGTCCTCAATCTTCTCCCAGCCGTAGGGCAGCTCTGGGGGGGAAAAACAGGCAGACGCAAATCACTTCAGATACTGCTGAGGCACTACATGGACAATTGGACACACGCAATGAGGCATGGTGCTTTGACTGGCAGCCTCACAGCATGCTAACCAACACACAGAGAACAGGAGGCCTGGCTTTTTATTTGTCACTATGTGTTTAGGGTTTAATACACACTGCAGAGGAGGCGGGCAGAGAAGGAGGAAATGCTGAGTTATTATACAGCCTCCCTGGAAAGTAATAGCTTTTCTCTCCAGCGGTGTGTATGTGCGCAACATCTTGAGTTTGTGCTGCTGTGTGACAAACACATGCGGCTCAGAGGGGATCTTTACGCAAGAGGGGCTATGGGAAATTGCCTTTTGAGAGATGCTGCACTGATGAGCCCTCTGCATGTGTCCCAGATGTCATTAGGAGAGGAGAGGGGCCGGATGGAGAGCGGAGGTTTGTGCTGTGTCAACGGCGTGACCGTGACCAGGCCCGCTCGGCTGTTCAATCGCCGTCTGTTAGCCTGGTTCTCCCTCCAGAGACGCAGGATGGCAGCTCGCGGATGTGTATGTAAATGAGTACATGTATGGGTTTGTATATACATATTGGGTTACCTACAGTATATATGAATGTATTTAATGCTCAAACTTGAATACAGCATCCAGTCTGTTTGACCCCCCACCATTTTTCTCCTACAATTTCTGCTGTTGTTTTTTTTTCCTTATCAAAAAGTTTGACTCTAAACTTTCTGCAAGTCTAGAAGCACTTAAAGGGCCAGTTCCCAGATTTTCAACCTCAGCCCTATCATGCTATAATGGGGAGCTAATGCCATGATGGTTGGAAATTTCGCTCTGTGCCTTTGGAGGACGCTATCGGCTCCAATGTTCCCTGGAAAACCTCTGCCAGACTCCGTAAAACGTGTCATCTGGCGGAGGCCAGGGAGCTCGCTAAACTACACCTCCTCAATCTAGGACGCCCGCCTCCGATGTCATGTCTCGTTCAAAATCGTCAGGTTTGAAATGTAGACTGCAGACCTGAAGATTCTTTAGACGATTTTTAGACCGTATATTCTCGTCGTATTTCGGATTCTGTCCCACTCTGAGCCATTGCCTGCAGAGAAACGGTAGTATTTCACTCCAGCATCTCTCGCTGGGCCGTTCCTTTCAGAGGGAGGGGCGCAATGCATGCTGGGTGTTGTAGGAATGTAGAGTGGGTGAAACCCTGAGCTGTTTGTACAACTTTCTCCACAGCTATGGCGCCAATTTCAAATATTATTGCTTCTATCGATTACAGAGAACACCAGCTTTGACTGACAGCAGCTTTTTCCAGGGGCGGACTGCTCCTTTAAGCAGCATGTATGCAAATGTTGAAAAAATAAACGTGTGTTTGGGATGAAAGGATACGAGTCGGGCAAATACGACTACATTCAGGTATTTTCTCACCTCCTTCCTCGCACTTCTCAGGAGGTTTGGCCTTCCTGGCGAGGCGGGGGTCCAGCCAGGTGGTGGTCTTGCTGTTGTGACTGCAGGACAAAGAGGAGACGGGGCTTTAGGCCAAGTTTAATTCATAAAAAAAACATTTCAGATACTCTGACAGTTCGGCAATTAGCACTGGAAAGTCTCAGGAGCCGCTTTACCTAGGAGCTATTCCAGCAGCTCGAACAAACAAACAGAAACTGTGACTAATTTGTAATCCTACGGGATCGAATGCCTTATTAAAGAAGTGTTTAAAATATTAGTTAAGCAAATCTCAGAGGGTTTAAAAGAGGAGAGGAAAAGATGAATCGAGGGACCTGTGAGAGAGAAAAGAGTGAGCAGCTGCAGGGATCATAAAGAGCAGAACTGAGGGAGCAGGTCAGGGGTGGCAAGCTTCACTTAGCCTGTTGTTTCTCTCTCTCTCTCTCTGGCAGAGCGAGCTATTGATTGAGCGGCGAGCTGCAGCACCTGGCTCTGTCAGCGCCTCACTGTTGCCTGCCTGCCACCGTTACCAGGCCAGGTAAACAAGGCAGGCCTGCTGCTTTTAGCACCCGCCAACAACACGTGACTTCAAAACGCGGGGGAAATTAAAGAAAAACTTAATTGAGAAGAACACAGGTGGCGTGGGTGAGCCTACTGATCCGGCCTCCGCGTCCCAACACCTGGTTTGATAGAGCACAGAGGAATGCGCTGGACGGGGAGCAGAGAGGATTCACTGCCAGATCTTTCAGCACATTTGGCGGTAATTTAAATGAATTTGGAGAGGACTGGGAGCGGGATAAGCTCATGCTAGGACCAAAACAATGCAACCAACTAGCAGTAAAGAGGCTACTTACTCTATGAAATACACCATGCCGGTCTCTGTGTAGGCCATCTCCCAGCTTTTAGGCAACGGCTCCTGACTTTCATCCTGTGGGTTCCACGGCCGCATGTCCATGGCTGCCGCCGACTGGGTGTAGCTGGGCACCGTCTTCCTCCACTCCGCCTTCTCCTTGTGCTCTGTGGCCCGGCATGGGGAAAGGGACACGGGCATGGAGACGGAGAGAGGGATGGGGTGGGTGTAGGGGTACGGGAGGTGGTAGAAGGAGAAAGAGACAGGAGGTGAGAATGTGGCGCCATTGGAGCTCCTTTGGGCTCCTTGCATCTCTCCCTGCTGCTGCTGCTGCTGCTGCTGCTGCTGTCGCTCGAGCTGATCTTCCTCTGTACGCTGGCTGGACGGTTACATCCACAAGAGAGGAAGGGGAAGACAGAGAGAGAGGGAGAGGGAGTACACACAGAGAGAGGACGGAAGCGCAGCAATTGCCATAGGATTTGCATGTCAGCTGCGATGTACTGGGAACTGCCTCCCAGGCAAGGGCAGAGCTGACCAATGCTTCAGCCCCAGCCGCGAGCGCCGCATCACAACTCTATTAGTATCACACAGGGTGCATGCATGTGTGTGTGTGTGTGTGTGTTCTTATCTGCAGGTTTTCATCTGGCTGTGCATGACCTAGCTTCATCCTGCCATTGAATGCTCACTCTGTGTGGCTGGGTTAATTGAATGGCAGGGATGGAAAGTGACAGCTGTTGACTCGGAGAAGCCAAAAGCTTTTTCCGTGCTGAAAATTGGGGCCTCGTTTTTCATCATGGAGGGGTTTCTGCACTTATGAAGTCAGAATACATGCAGACACTTGCTCCGGGCTACAGCAGCTCTGAGACCTTGCAGAGAAATATGCACGGGGCTGCTGCAGATGTAGGCTACATACACTGACACTAAAGGGACACTCAGGAAAAATGGCTGCTTCGATTTAATGCACGACTATGATTAAACTACCTACGCGGCACGGATGTATGTTGGTCCCTTTGTTGAACATCCTTCCCACTTAAGGTATAATAAACTGCATTGGAGCTTAGACAACTCATGGAGTGCAGAATTAGGAGTGACATCCTTCGACGATGAGTGGTTTGTCTTGGCTGAGCTCCACGCAGCCATCATGACCGCCCAAGGCCACAGAGATGATGTGTCTCTCACAATGTTTCTCGGCTCTTGGATGTGAGACGAGCAGCTACACGCTCACTGATTTTTTTCTTAAAATAATTTCGTCTCCTCCGTCCCTTCACATGTAACCAGGTCCCACAGTGATGATGTCGCTCGTTTTTATGATTCTAATTAGCCCTCATGATTCAGACAGATTTTACCATCATATCCTTTCGAATACACCTGAACTTGGTGTTTCCTGTAGTGATAGCAACACCAGGGTCGTGGCTTTTTCCACACATTAACTCCTCACAGCTGAAAACAGAGAAAAAAATCATCTAATTTAAAACAAGCTCTGCTCTGCGACCTGTTTATCGCTCGGGTCAGTTAAGACGTTGACTTGAATTTTACTGTGAATGTGGATTATTAGCAAAGAATAGTCGGCCTGTGAAAGCTTCCAACTGGAAAAATGTCAAAGCCACTCCCACTAAAGACTTACACGTGCACCGCCTCTCCTATGATGCAGAGCAAAACCGTGAGAGAGCTTTGGAGAGAAGCTACCTTTCTTGCGTGCTAGCTTTATATTTACTTGTTGCAGAATTAAAAACCTGTAAGAGTCCGTCCATCCATTATCTGTACCACTTTCCTTTTCAGGGTCGCAGGGGGGCTGGAGCCTATCCCAGCTGTCATTGGGTGAGAGGCAGGGTACACCCTGGACTGATCGCCGGTCAATCACAGGGCTGACACACAGAGACAACCTTTCATGCTCACATTTACACCTACGGGCAATTTAGAGTTGAATATATGACAGGTATGTGAACATCTAATCTAGAAATGGTGTTATTGACTGTTTTTACTGACTGAAACATTTCCTCGTTTCGTCTCTCATGGCCTGGCTTCCTCGCGTCTCTCCATGCATCTCGAGTGGGAAGGACGGAGACGCAAGTGAGGGATGCATGAATGCAATTTAAGAGTTATTATCTATATGGCTAACCCCGGAGCCGTTCCCAGGTCGCAAGTTAATCACAGGGATGACACACAGGAGACAGACAACCTTTCACACTCACACAGGCAAGTTTAAAGTCACCAATGAACCTACGAGCATGTCTTTGGGCTGCGGGAGGAAGCTGGAGTACCCCACGCCCGTGCATGGGCAGAACATCCAAACAGAAAGGCACCCTACTTCGGAACCAGGATTCGAACCAGGAACTTTCTAGCTGTGAGGCGACAGCGCTAACCACTGCCGTGCAGCCCTACCTGCGGGAGTCACAGATAGGGAATTCTTTTCCTTCTCTGTCTGAGCATTTTATTTGCTGATTGCAGTCAGGACTTACAACGAATTCCAACAACCGAAAAGAGGAAGCCTGGGTCACCTTGCTTAGCCTGCTGCAATGGATGGAGGGATAATGAAAAATGCTTCCAAAATAAATTGCTAGTTTTAAACTATGGTAATTGCCGTGCTAATAGTGTGAACGGATATTTTGCTACTAACTCTGAAAATTAAAAAACTAATAAACCAGAAAAGGCTAATAGCTGGTTTTGCTGCGCTGGCCCTTTAATGGCTCATTTGGCAATCGCTCTGCAGTGGCGGAGCCGTATGACACCGGGCCAGGGTGTGTTTGGGGATGGTCACACAGCCAGACACTGAAGCCACAACAGAGCCGAGGACAGCTGGGGGAGCCCGCTCCAGCAGAGGGATGGATGCGGATACTTTGTTTAGCTGGCTTCTTCAGGGCGGATGAATGTTTAATGAGTGCAAACATTTTCATATGGACGGCTATTATGTAACATTTTCTTCTCCTATTACCACTTTTCACAGAGCATTATGCAAAGTCAGAGGTTTCTAACTCCTTCCACAATGAGGACCGCTCCTTATTATCTGAGACGTGCAATGTGAGGACATACGCGCGGAGGAATCAAACAAGGACAAAGTCTCTCCCCCCAGACGCTGCCTCTATTGATCCCAGACACACTTTGGTTACGTCTTGCCGGTGCAGGATGTGATTTAGCGCTGACCTTGCATGCAGAACAGCTAATCCTGGGAATGTTTGTTTGGAGAAAAGAACGATAAGGAGGAAATAAATAAAAGCTCTCGTCTGTTTTGCATTCGGAGAATAATACGATCAACTTTGGCTAAAAGAAAATAAACAAAAAACCCGCTGAGGTTCACATTTAGAGAAAAGCTGCATGTCAACAAGCATTGAAGTCGCTCACCAGCCAGCCCGTTGACCATAGGAGGCCTCTCTTCCTCCTCCTCCTCCTCTGGTGCGGCGCTGTCCTTTCTGTCCATCTTACTGACGGAGGTCGTGCGTTTTCGCTGCACCTCCGTGTCAAACTCTTCATCAAACAGAACCTGGTCCACCAGGTCCGGCTGCACGGGGCTCGGCTCCGCGGGGGGCTTTGGGGTCCCGTAGTAGTTGCCTTGAATGAAGAGAGGGAGACAAAATATACCCTTGAATATGTTGAGCTCGCCATAAAGAAGACGTCTCTGACTGTGTGCGTTGCATAATCCTAGCTAAGAATGCACACACACGCAGACACAGTAATGAAAGACAGTAGGAAAGACTTGCGGGCCTCTTCTCGGCTTCTGCAGAACGCCACAGAACAGAGACAACAAAGCACCAGTGCAGCAGCGAAACTTCTGTGATTATACGGATCAAGAAGAGACGATCAAACCTCAACCAGAGCAGTTGTTAAAACACCGCAGAATCTGATTGTTAGCTTCAAATCATTTTTGTCAGCGGCGGTCTGACTGGAATAAAACAAGGTCAAGGCTTTGCTGTCGTTACTCGTGTGTTTGGAACAGTTTCCTGGACGAAGCTTGTGTTTTTTTCCCCCCAGTTTTCCTATTTGTAATCCCATAGTAACAGCAGTAATCACAGTCATCATTAGCTTTAGGAAGTAGTCTGTGTTTTCAGCTTTAACAGTAGACCTTTATATAAAATTAAAGTACAAAATGAGACGTTTTTCCATTTTATATAAGAAAAGAAACGGCAAACAAATTGGATCAGGAGAAACTGAGATGATACAATGAAGACAGAGGAAGTGTGATCGATAAGATCTGAGACTCTTTTTTAATCCATTAAAGAGAAAATGCTTTGAATTTAGTTTAATTGCGGCTGTGGCTGCTTTTACCTCGGATGTGCTGTTTCTATTTTTGTTCAGCGTGTATCCCTATTTCACTCATTCATAATCTCCACCACTTATCCTGTTCATGGTCACCGCGGGGGAGTATCACAACTGTCACTGGGCGAGAGGCGATGGACACCTTGGACTGATGGCCAGTCAATCACAGGGCTCACACAGAGAGTCTCCAGTCAACCTGATGAGCATGCTAACAGAGAACATGCTAGTTCCACACAGAAACGTTTGAACCGGAATTCAAAACAGGAACCGTCTACGAGGCACCAGCGCTAAGAGCTGCACCCCGCTGCAGCCCTTTTGTTTTACTCGTCATATTAAAGAACGTTTTCTGAAGCCTCATGGAGAAGGTGATCCTTCACACTGTAAAGACTTCATACATTATTTAATACAAGTCTTCTTGTAGGGTAACTGACTTGAGCCTTTTTTTTGTGTTAGGTTGAGTAGACACATTATTAGTTCCCTCTTTCTTTTGGCTGGCTGGTAGTGGGCGGGGCTTATCAATTAATCCGGCTCCGCAGGTGTCTTAAGTTTGCTCGGTAACAGCGTCCAGTGAGTATCTTGGCGCTGAACCACGAGGAGGATTGAGACCCGACACCAGAGCACCTTTTTGTTTTTGAGCCTTCATTTCGACAAGGACTAGAAGCCTTCTATCTCCAGCTTGTTAAGTTGATTGGACCAACCACCAACACAGAACCTGAAGAAACGTCTACTGACGCCTCCTGTGCTGGCCGCTCGTGGGGAGCTCTCGGTTTGAGCTAGCCACAGTTGCTGACTGGAGCTAATCCCCTCACCACCCACTGCCAGCCAGCCTATTATCTTCTACATGCACTTTGTGTTAGAGAATGAACTTGCCCGAGACACGCCAGGAGCCAAACTCCGCGTCATTCTCTTTCTTTGTTATTGCTGTCCTCCACTTTTGTTTTAGCACTTATAGATGCATTTAAAAGCCCCTTAAGGAAGTATTCTTTTCTAAATGCGTTTTTAATTCCTTGTAAATCTTTTGACAAAAACTAGTCCCTGCTTTTTCCCTTTCATGTTCCACTGTCAGCAGTGGCCCACACGTAAGCCAGGGGAAGGTTTCACCCTTAATACCATCTGCCTCATCCAACACACAGAGGGTGAGGGTCTCCCCTGACCTACCCTGCTGCTGATTAGGTAAACCCACCCAGAAACAGAGATGTGATCCCGAGCTGGCTTCCCATCGACGAAACAGCCATGTTTAACCTTGTAAACAACTTCATGTGCTACAAGACATATCAGGGACAACATCAGCAGTCATCTCCATGGCTGGGCCTGTCTGCTTTTAAACTGCAGTGTACCAAGGACAGGCTGAACAACACGTTTTCAGATTGGCAGGTTTATGACGTCACAAACCTAAGGAGCCAATCCCATTAATGGACGGGCTGACGCTACGCATATCATTATGTGTAACCTATGGCAACCAATTCAGCGATGCGCGCGCCAGCTGTAACCGTCATCGTAATTGTTGCAAACTTACTACTGACTACTAACGTTAACGTTACTACTACTAATTACTACATTTCAAGCTAGCTAAGTTTCAACAAGTTGCCGCTAAATGATGGCAGAGACGTGTTTTGTTTTCACGACGGAGGGGGCGGTTGGAAATTTGCATAGTGGGCGGGGCCTATGCAGATGCAGATTTTTAATGAGGGAGAAGGAGGAGATAAAAACATATCAGACGCATTTTATTATTCCAAGCAGAGCATTTTTCATGTCTTCAAACATGACTGGAGCTGCTCTTTAAAATCCTATAACTCAAATGTGTTTTTATGTATCATACTATCATTAATGGTATTCATGAGTTTCTTCCCTCCTCGCCCTCAGACCAAAGCCAAAAAGCCTGGACTGTCGTGTTGTCATATTTACTGCTTCATTCCTCTGGGGACTCTGGCTGCAGCGTTTAGGCCAAGGTAGCTTCTCAAGCACTCGATTGCCCCTTTGAGTCCATCAGCTCGCCTTTACCGTCATGTCGACGCCCCAGGCAGCAAACAGCCTGACTCCACAGAGCGAGACTATAGGAGAGGGCTGACCCACTTTATCCACTGCTACCTTCTCTCTCTGTGCGCGAACAGGAACAGCAGAAAGGATGAAAACTTAAAAGAACAAGAGGTGAGAAAATAGTGGGGAAGGTTTGGTACAAATCTATTGATTCAGCGTTTGTTGTCTCTCTCTGGGAAACCACACAGTGCTGCAGTGTTTGTGTGGGATTGCAGGAGTAGTTAAGGCAGAGCCGTGTCTGAGCGGGCCGAACACTGTGCTGTAACAGTTAAACGGCACATTAGGGAGCGGACAGACACTGTGACGGAGGAGACTACGGGGAGGGAGACGAGGATGGGAACAGAGGAGGAGGGGCGGGAGAGAGAGGAAGAAGAGTGTTTTACTGACAAAATCTGTGATGATGAAATTAAGTTAAAAAAGCAAAACGAGGAGGAATTAAATAAATGTTTTGCAAAGCCTTCAAACAGAGACGGATACAGACTGATTTGCATGTGCATACAAAGTCATACATCATAATTGATTAAGGTAATTACATTATTTGTGTTTTAATTCCTTAAGTATTAATATCAGCACCTTATTGAAAACCATTAAATCCTTTACCAGGCTTGTAATTAATGGGATGCTTGCCGGCTGAATTCAAATGGAGCGAGTTGTATTAGAAGTGGTAATTTGTTCCTGAAGCTCACACAAAGGTACACGTAGCCTCTGTAAGTGCCTATTAGCGAGTGGCTGGGAGACAGCGGCCACAATAAGGAAGCGCACTGAGATGGATCGTGCTGTAATTATACCGCGCTAATGAGCCACGGTATGAAAAGCAGTCATTTAGGAGAATTTATGGCGTCGTTCAGCGCGGATGTAAAACTATACAGCCTGAAACGAGCTCGGAGGAGCGGAGGCTGCGTGTTTTCTTAACTTCACCTACAGAATGCAGCGAGCTGTCTCTCTGAGGAGGCGAGTCTTTGGGCTGAGTTTGTTAAAGAAGAAGTTAGCTTGAACCTCGTGTGAATCCTCATTTAGTTATTCGCACAAAATGTAACTTTAATATCGTCTGAGGCGCTTTGCTCGCTGCCGAGTTTGAATGCTGGATCGTATTCTCATTTCAGTCTTCTTTTCATGTCACATCTGTAAACACGGTTTTATCACATCAAAGAATCCGACCTGCTCCTGCAAATAGATTCAATTATGGAGAATAGACGATCCAGATCAAACAGTCGGATCTTTGTGATTCTAATAGATAACTTATTATAAATAAACAAGTGATTGAAGTGAAGAATAACCATTACTTAACATGAGCAGAAAATAGGACAGAGAAAGCACTCAGACACCGCACCTCCTGTCAAATATTGTAGCAGAAGAGGTGGTGATAAAAGTCACGTGACTGAGTCTCCTTTATCAGACTGAGGCAGAGATAATATTCTATAGGGTCTTACTTAAGCCTGAAACCTGCATAACGGCAAAGGACCTGAGCTGAGGAGAGGTCCCTCATGATACACTGAGCTCCTCTCTCGTGTCCTCTCTCTCTCTCCCTCCGTCTGTGTCCAACTTGGCTCTGTAGTCTCTCTCCTCTGGTTTCTCTTCTTTCTCTTCTCTTGCAGCAGATTTCTGCAGCTCTCGCTTTTATTATTACTTTTATTATCATCATGTCATCATTAAGATCATAAATATTACTACCATTAGTATTACTGTTTCTCTCTCTGTCTGTCTATCTGTCTGTCTGTCTGTCTTTGTTTCTGTATCTGTCTATTACTGTCTCTATCCTATCTGTATCTATCTTGTCTGACTGTGTCTCTTTCCTGTCTGTCTGTCTCTCTGTCTTTCTGCCTGTATGTCTCTCTCTGTCCGTCTCTCTGTCTGTCTTTCTGTGGGTCTCTCTGGGTCTGTCTCTCTGTCTCTATCTGTCTCTCTGTCCGTCTCTCTGTCCGTCTCTGTCTGTCTCTCTGCCTCTGTCCGTCTCTCTGCCTCTGTCCGTCTCTCTGTCTCTCTGTCTGTCTCTTTGCCTCTGTCCGTCTCTCTGTCTCTGTCTCTCTGTCTGTCTGTCTCTCTGTCTGTCTGTCTGTCTCTCTGTCCATCTGTCTGTCTCTCTGTCCGTCTCTCTGTCCGTCTCTCTGTCTGTCTCTCTGTCCGTCTCTCTGTCTGTCTCTGTCCGTCTCTCTGTCTGTCTCTCTGTCTCTCCGTCTCTCTCTCTGTCTGTCTCTCTGTCTCTCCGTCTCTCTCTCTGTCTCTCTCTCTGTCTCTCTGTCTCTGTCCGTCTCTCTGTCTCTCTGTCTCTCTCTCTGTCTCTCTGTCTGTCCATCTCTGTCTGTCTCTCTGTCTGTCTCTCTGTCCTTCTCTCTGTCTGTCTCTCTGTCTCTCCGTCTCTCTCTCTGTCTGTCTCTGTCTCTGTCTCTCTCTCTCTGTCTGTCCCTATCTCTCTGTCTGTCTCTCTGTCTGTCTCTCTGTCCACCATCATCACACTGACAGAAGAGGGGAGGCAGTTTACCGCACTGATCCTCTAAACTGCAGTTACTGCTGCTTAACTGTAACAGCTCATCTGTTGATGCTGTCCAACACTAATGAGACTGTGTTCTCTTATTGGGGTCCAGACACACACAGAGAGAACACGCTGCTCTCAGCTGTCCGTGGTCCTGATATATATTCTGTCTTATTAGCAAATGTCCCATGTCTCATTATCAGGACAAACTCCAAAATGTACCTTGATATTAAATGGATGTCTGGTCACCCGGATGATGTCAGAGTGACACGATAAATCTGCCTCAGGTTCATGTCCTTGTTCGCTCGGAGGAAGAAGCGCCTGGGAGCCTCCATGCTACCAGCTCCCCATGACCGTGTGTGTGTGTGTGTGTGTGTGTGTCGGACACCTGTTGATGCAGGCACTGAAACAACACATTTACATGCTGCTGTTTTCTAAGGTTTGTCCTAAATGAAGAAAAAGGCAGCGGATAAAAATATGAGAGACCTTTTTGGTCATCAGCAGCTTATGTAATTTCAGTCTTAGTTTTCTTTTGTGTTGCGGTGGCAAAATGACAAGTACCACCAGCACAAACAGCGCACGCAGAGGGCTGATGCATTCAGCACAGTGTTATTACATTAGAGCTTGTTTTAGAGTGGTGGGTGGACGGTGTAAAAGCAAAGCCATTTTCATTCTAACAGCCCAGGCCAACGCTTGCTCGGCGCTGTCACTGAATTACACGGCCGTTCACTCATGTCACACATGCAGGCTTGTTTATGCTGCCAGTAAGACGTTTTTTTTAACTTGTCTCGTGCCGGCAGAGACTCCGAGCTGAAACATGCACTCGGGCCGTGTGTGTGTGTTTTACGGGTGAGAAATAATGTGTATGTCGAAGTCACGTCATCTGTTTTAGTCAGCAGCTGCCAGCATAACTCATCGCCAACTTGTGAGGATGTGAATTAAATGCGAGTCAAACTCCCAAATCTCACGAAATCCCCCAGAAAAATGTTCATTAAAAGCTCTGATGGAAACGCTGCAGAGCTGCGATCCATGCAGTCACGCTCGTTTAGCTGTAAGAAATGCGAGCAAATGGATTGTGGCGATGTTTTCAAACACAAACAGAAACCGGAGACACCCCCTTATGTTGGGGAATTTCGGGAAAACCTCTCAAGGGTTTTATTCTCCATCTCCCTCCCAAACCCCCTCCCTTTTACCCTCCTCTCTGTGTGTTTATCCCTGTGCCTCTTTGAACCTGCCAGCCACAGTCGTAGGCCCTCATTAATCATTGAGAATGGGCTTCCACTCTCTCGGGCAGTGCCCAGTCTGCTCAGTCTGCCAGAGCCCCAGGCGGGTGAAGCCCATCTTGTGCTCCAGCCTTGGCACGGGGCTCTGGCCCCGCTTGGCATGGACGCTCGCACTTTACAAGCCAACCTTGTCGAGCTTGCATTCCTCCACTCCCTGTGCTTGAGTCTCAATCCATGAGAAGTTTCATTAATTTTGTCTTCTTATATTCAGAGTGCAAAATATCAGCTGTAACCCTCCCCTCTGTGATGAGCAGTGCAGTCCTGAGAGCGGATTCTTAATCCTTCCACCCTCTGTTTTCTGACTCCAGCTCCTATAGGAGTGGGCAGCTGTTGCTACAGTGCAGCACCTTTTTGCGCCCTCCCTCCTCTGTGACTTCTGGCCCGCTGCCCTGTTTCTATCTAATCCACAGCTATGCGGCTTCGCCTCACAATTTCACAAAGCCTATAATACCAAAAAAGACCCTATTATAAAATGGATGTAGGCAGTGCAGTCTGATAAAATAGGGGGACAGTAAACGGTCATTTCTTTTGCAGGGAAGTCAATGATTGGCGAGGGGAGAACATTTTATAGAGCACAAAAAATTGGCCCCTTGCAGAGCTTCAGCTATTTGCTGTAACCGTCCTTTTACTTTGTCCGGGCCTTTTATTCCTCATCCACGGTTTGCAGCTCTGAACTTCTACAACTGTATCTGACTCACTCGCAAAACTTACACTATTTCCTCTGTTGTTTCAGTTCAATGCCAAACCAAACCCTACGTCAGCCTACAGTACAAGGGTCTCATGTTTTAACATCACCTAAAAGTCATGTCTCGTCGTTTTTAATGACATCATTTGAATATACGGAGGGTTTGTGAACATCTAATCTAGAAAGGGTGTTATTAAAGGGGGGGTATTATGCTCCTTTCAAGCATCATATTTCCCTCTGTGATACCTGTGGAGTAGCTTAGCATAATTTACAGTTAAGAAAACTCCTCAAGTTTCTCACGCTGGTGCTCCGTGCACGCCCTCAGCCAGCTCTGTCTCTTTAAGAAACCCCGCCCCCTACAAGCCCGCTTTCTTCCGATTGGCCCGCTCTCCGAAGCCTGCTGTAGAAAAAACTGTGTGAAACCTGGCGTCCACAGCAGCCTGCACACTGAGCTGAGAAGCCTAGGGATTACTCCGACATACTTTAACCTACAGATTTGAAACTTCACACGTTTAGTCTGGACATCCAACATTGTAACATTATATGTCTTAAAATGTGAAACAGTCTCCTCGCCTGGTTTCCTTGTGTCTCCATGCATCCCAAGTGGGAGGAACTAAAACGAGGGCGGGGGGTGCATGGATGCAGAGACTTGGGATCCAGCTAATCCAGGAGCTAATCCCAGCAGACATTGGGCAAGACATCCCGGACAGGTAGCCAGTCAATCACAGGGCTGACACATAGAGACAGACAACCAATCACACTCATACTCACACCTACGGGCTATTTAGAGTCACTAATGAACCTAGCGAGCATGTCTTTGGACTGTGGGGGGAGGCCGGGGTACTCGGAGAGAACCGAAGCATGCATGGGGTGAACAATCCCTGTTGGGATTTGAACCAGGAATCTTCTTGCGGTGCACTGCACCCACGTGCCACCCGGGAAGGAAGACCTTTGAAGATGATTTTGCCCTGGGTGCAAACCTACTGAACCATGAGTGATGTAGCCACCTTGCAACCAGAAAAAGGAACTGGAAATTGCGTAAACTTTTCTACCAAACCTACTTTTCCAGAGACACCTGCTTCCCTTGAATTCTCCTTGTCCATTTCAGCTCCCTGTCTCAGACATGAATGATTCATGCTGCCAGCTTTTCTGCTCCATCCACAGGCAGGGGTAGAAAATTGGATACGCCCTAATTCACATACATGCACTCACTCTCGCACACACTCAGATTTAATTCCTGGGAGTTTCAGGCACAGCCAAGGTAACAACTATTTCTCTCACCCTGACACCTCAGTCACTCTGTAAGATAAAACCCTGCAAACTAATCTCTTTGTTTTTGTGCGATATAAACTTCCCACTTCTCCAGCGCCTGACTCGACTCTGCTGCTAAGACCTGCTTGTAATGCAGAGCCAGACTGTTAGGAGTCGAAGCTGTAATGGATTAATGCTGAGGAGCAATCTCATATACACACACTATTTTCCTGTTTTATGCTTGGTTAAGTATTTTCATAATATTGGCCTTCTGAAATGACTTCCTATTATTGGTGAGCGGTGTGACAACCAATCTGTGAAATGCTCATTGTCTCAGATATTGGCTTCAGCAGAGCGGTGGGAGTGAGTGTCTCTCTTGGTTACAGATTAACCATGGATACATCACAAACGGTTGTGCTCAGGTCTGGAGGATTAGTCACAGCTGTAAAACATGGCTACTGAGGCCGATGTTTCCTTTAAAACAGCTGCCGATACAGTAAGGCCTCGCTCAGACCGAGGGACTTAATGTGCATTGAGGAAGCCAGGCACCGAACAAGAGCTGGACGGAGGGATGAATAATGACTGCCTGCGATGATGGAGTATGTGGGAATGGAGTGGGGTTTTCCCCGAGCCACTGAAACTCAAAGTTCAGTTCAGCTCACATTTTCTCCCAGAAGAGGAAAAAGGTTTTTCTGCACGGCTGCATGGAAACAAAACAAAACAGAAGACATACAAAGTGTGAAAACAGCACCAACAAGATAAACGCTGAGATTGAAAAAAAAACCCTCAACAAATTAAAATAAAAGGAAACTGCTGGGCTGAGCCAAGAGGCAGTAAATAGTGTTATACCGCTATATAGTTAGCAAGTCATATAAACAAAGGGAATGTAAAAAAAACTGTATAAATCATTGTTTCCAGATCAGGAACAAAAAACAGTTAGGGAAAATCTGGAGGGACAGAGAACCTTACATCATCACGTCACAACAGCATTCAACCACTTCCTAGCTTGCATCACTGTTAGCTAGCTAACATTGCTCTTACCTATCTATCAACTTGTAACACTATCAGATGGTAATGTCAGCTAGGAAGTGGTTGAATGCTAGCATCAGCTGTTGGCTAATGAAGCTAATCAAGGTGTGGATCTTCGTTTTGGGCCCTAGTAGACTGACTGACTCCTGACTTCCTGTTGGAGGCTTTGATCCGGAGGGGTCATAATGCCAGTGAGCTGGCTCGAGTCCACTTTAGGGCCCGTGGTTTTAGCATTCGTCGTAGTTTCTGTAACAAGATGGTGTTGTACGGGGTGGAGTTGTTAGCCCCACGCACAACCAGGGTTATTATTGTTAACGAAAGCTAAGACTAAGACTAAAACTAGCAGTGAAAAAATAATTTTGTTAACTGAAATAAAAACGAAAGCTAAATAAAAACTACAATGAACAGTGCAACACGAGCTAAAACTAAAATGCCGTTAAAATCAGCTCAGTTTTTGTTGCGAAACCACTTTTTCCTATTCTTATATTTGTCCTTTTCTGTTAGACGAGAGACACTTGCCTAATAAGAAGAACCCAGAATGAAGATGACACAGTAACAAAGTAGTTCCAGAAGGTGGCAGCAAACCAACATAGCGGATGTCGGCTCCCATTGAAACTCCAAAGAAGACGATACTTCATGTGCAAATCAAAAACTAAAACAAAAACTAAATAAAAACTCAACTAAAACTAGTCAATTTCTCAAAATAAAACTATAAATACTAATGAACCCGTAAAATGAACTAAAGCTAACCTGAAATCAAAAACAAACAAAAATAAATAAAAATAAAAACTAATGGAAATTTCAAAACTGTAATAACTCTGCACCCGACCCCAACTTGGAGGGCCAGGTGCGGCTTTTCGTCTGGTCTCTACCCTGAAGCTGCCCGGCATTGTTGAACCACACAAGCCTCCCCACCATGGCAAGGTAACAGCACATGGAAGCAGATAGTCGCAGCCTTATGTTCCACAGCGAACGAAGAGGATTAAGTAACTAATGAAGCTGATGACTTATCGAATATGTTGTTTTACGTTGAAATATGGCCTCCGGATTTTCTTTATCCATTGTCTTTCTTTGTTGCTGATCATTTGGGAAGCAGTGAAAGGATAATTTGTCCTATGGTTTACAGGAACTGCAAACCTGCAGCACAGCAGTATATTATAAAAGCATTTCATTCCCACCCCGAGCATGACGTCAGAGGAAAATGGCCGCTGTGTCGATATGTTGAATACCTAAACCTGCATCTCTGACCAAAGGTGGTGGTGTAGAACTCACTCATCCAGGGGGCTTCACAAACTTCAGCGTCATATTTTTTGCACTATCAGCAAATTCCCCCCGCCCTGCAGCTTTAGCACTCTCCGTGTTTTCATTAAGACAGACACGTTAGCAAGTGCAAGTTTGAAATGTTGCTCCAAAGAACTGCGCTTCCCTGCAGGCAGCTTTTACAATCTACAGTACTCAGGCTGTAGCAATTAGTAACTGATCCTCGGTGAATGACTAACTCACCGTGGGGAAATCATTCATTATGTGGTAAATAACTCTGCATTCGAGTGTGCCTGCCTGTCTGTCTGCCTGTCTGTCTGCCTGTCTGTCTGCCTGTCTGTCTGCCTGTCTGTCTGTGTTTGTGTGTAAAAAGTTTATCAAACAGTCAGCAGTCAAAGGTCTGGGCATCAATTATTAACTTTCTGGGGGCATCTGAATCTTTGCTTTCAATACACATACGGTTGTGTTACATTAACAGAAGAAGGCCATGGCGGATCAATTATTCATCCTGTTGACGGGTTCATGGGTTCAGGGTTGAACAGTCAGTCTCCCAGGGGTGGACATCGGGGAGGAGAGCGGATTAAACAGAGCTGTAATGTAGCTTACATATTTCTGAGACAGTGTTTAAAGAACCAGGATACATTCTAAGTAATAAATCACCTGGGGATATATTATCTCAGAGTCAGGCTGATGACATCAGCAATGTGTTGACTTTACCTGATGACCCTAAAGATGCACAGACCAGCAAATTCACAAGAGAGCTAATAACCAGGAATCACCCTCAGCGGACTGGGTCAAAGTTCATTGATAACTGAAGATACAGTTTTATGGTCGCTCTTCATTTATCGGGCAGTTTTTCTATTAAAGGAGGGTCATTTAACGCACATCCAGTAGGTGCAGGGCAATCAGACCAACAGCATCAATGATGAGAATGCAAGCAAACGTTCTCTATGCCACCAACATCTTTTAATAATTATGTTTTTCTGTCCTTCATTAGTTTTTCTCCCCCCCAAACTTTATGCGGACCTCTTCCTGCTTCTACTTCGGCCAGGGTGAAGAAACTCCACTCCCTGTGGACTCTGTTTCCACGGAGACGTGTAGACGAGGTAAACTGTGTTTTTGGCTCGTGACGTCAGGCTGTGCGCTGTTATCTCCTTTGTGAGGCGTCACAAATGAGGCGACATTCCTTGCAAAATGACAACAGTGATGCTTCTAACCTGCCAACAGGACTTTTTACATGTTTACACTTACACATTAATGTAGCGTTACTCGTCCACTATATTGATATATCGTCCCCATTTCTCGATGCGCCATTGCAGCCCGTCAGGTAGTCTTCCGGCAATTTTTTTTCCCCAGACTTTTGATTGGCCCTGATTTTCTGTTTCTTTTCTATTTCTTCACAGCAAGCTAAGGTGATATAAACCGGGTGATGACATGAGGAATATCATGCAATCAGTACAAAACCAGAAGAGCGACACAGAACAGGATGAATCAAAACATTTACAAGACGACAACGCCAAACTTTTTATGCCATGTCCTGCCTCATGAAACACCCAACGCTCCTCCCGTCTGACAGGGATATTCATGTGTGAAAGGGCAACTCTGGAAAATGTCAGGGGCAGACTGTCTTAAAATTTTCTTGAAATTGTCAGAAGTGCATGTGTGAAAAGTGGCTTTACAGTCTTCCTAAGATCTCTTTAATCTACTCTGTGATGATGCCTTTGAACACCATCTTTTGGGAAGTTTGTCGCTTGTGTAAAAGCTGTCTAACACCATCCAACAAGCCGCCTGACACCACCTGGAAAGCCTGGTTTTCAAATTTAACTCAATCCGTTTAAAGTGTGACAACGAAACTGACCGACCACAGGATTTATAAATGCGATTTTAGCATCGCTTCAAAGGCTTAACTACTGCTAAATCCATCAGCGATCATAAGCAGTGTGTAAAGCTTATTTATGTAAGACTATTTTGTAACTGTGGTAACATGTATGCGCAACATTACATGCCTGCAGGGGTTTTCCTGGTGCATCAGAGACTGTAAAGGAGTTACAAAAAACAGGTGTTGTGTTTGTGTTCGACTCGACTTTGGCAGCTCCTCATTATAAAGTTACTTTCCTCCCACGATATGAGGGTAAGACTCTTCGTTTGCTCCTCATTATTCACAACATGAGGTCAGGT
This sequence comes from Semicossyphus pulcher, assembly GCF_022749685.1. Classification (NCBI taxonomy): domain Eukaryota; kingdom Metazoa; phylum Chordata; class Actinopteri; order Labriformes; family Labridae; genus Semicossyphus; species Semicossyphus pulcher. Next base: position 27,042,568 of record NW_027211637.1, read on the forward strand.
CGCAGTCTTGACTAATAATACTCATAATCAGTTATTTCTCGGCGAGCGCTGTGTGAGACCATAAATCTACACATAAAAAGCCTTAAAGTGCTGCACGAGCTGCAGTCAGTCATCACAATCTGATTACCCCATGTCAGTCCATGTAGTGGTAATGACGCAGGATGGTAGTCATTAAAACTGTCAGGAATAAATCAGTGATTTGTGGGCCCACATGGCTTCATGTTTATCCTTCCTGCTTTGCCTTTAAGAAGTTATGTGAACAAGAAACAGACCACAACTGAAAGGCGGCCATGTTTATATTGTTCTCCGGGGTCCCGACCACATGAACCGAACTATGGGTGGGAAAAAAAAGACCTGAAATCCAACGACTAAAACCAACAGGAACAACAAAAACAAGTGGGAGTCATTAAATAAGAAGCTGTGGAAATGCGTGTTTAGCGTTTTGATAAATTTCCCAAATCAGTTACCAAAGTTTTGACTAAGACACCAGTGATTTTTGGAGATTGGTTTCTCTAAACCCTCAAAATGTTTAAGGACTTCTGAGTGCTTCATGATGTCTCTGCTCAATCTGCCGTTGTCTGAGCAAGGTCATGATTTATACAAGAGAAAATATTATATTTGTATCAAGATGAGTTAGATATACATAAAAAGATGAGCACTAACTGCCAACTTAATACTCAAAGCTCTCCAGCACTAAGCGCAAGGTTAATCCAGGTATGTGTGCAGACGGCCGACAGATAAAAGAAATGCCTGAATGCTTGGTGGCTCTGATATGCTGTCAGTGGCATTTTGCTGGCATGGTTTGGATCAACGTGTCCCCTTAGAGGGAAGGGACACTGAAAAGCTACACATAGTTGGAAATCAGCCTGTAGGGACATCGCTTGGGAACCGGAGGGTGGCCGGTTCAAGTCCTGGTCCCGAACCAAGCATGGAATCGGGGCTGGTAGCTGGAGTTTCCAGTTTCCTTTCCTGGGCACGGTCAAGTTGTATCTGAGCAAGGCACCGAATCCCCCAACCGCTTGGGTTGCATGTCCGTGTGCAGCCCCCCTTATGACATCTTTCCTTCAATGCATGTCCATAGAGTACTGTTTGTGTGTAGCATGTTTGTAGTGACAGAGTAAGAATGTAATTCATAAATATAACTTCTTCTTCTTCTTCAAAGGGAGCACCAAAATCTGTCCTGACAGGCGACATCTTTGCATAATCATAATTCCCAAATCCATAGGGCACGAGAGGGCACTGAACGATGTAATGATTATTAAAATCATGTAAACGATACGCTAAGGCCTTTACAATCAACAGGTCTCAACCCGGGTGAACACCTTTTAACACGATGCGTTAGACAGCACTCTCCACCACCATCAGCAAAACACCAACTGGGGATTTTCTTTGAAGAATGGGGACCTTCCCTCCGGATCAGTTAACTTTTAAAATCAATACCAAGGCGCACTGAAGCCTGCAGAGGCCTAAAAACATTATTATAATACACTTGTTTCACTTACATTTCTCTCCCACCTGTATATAAAGAGATTTTCAGCAAAACAAACACTGGTTTAGCTCAGTTGGCAGAGCAGGCGCCTCATGTACAGAGGCGACAGTCCACTGATCGCAGGTTTGACTCCTGGTCTGCCGATCGTTTGGTGCATGTCATCCCCCAATCACCTCTAATCAGCTGTCCTTTTGAATACAGGCAAAAGCCCCCAAAAATATATAAGAAAAACTAACTCATAACAACTTGTGCTCATTATTTTTCCTTCTTCAAAGTGATCTGCCTACACGTAACCGTCTGTAGTGCTGCAGATTTGTAAGCGTTGAGACGTACCATCATAGGTGCCGCTCTCCAGCAGCAGTCCACTCTCATCCAGGTCTCGAAACTCCCCCACACTGATGAAGTTGTAGTCCACTCCGGGAACTTCTCCCTCTCTGGGCTGCCGAGTGGTGCCTGCCAACAGAAACGCAGTGTAAGAATAGTGGGAACATCAAAACAAGAGGAATGTGCCATTCACTAACAGAGGGGTGGGAGAGAGGGGACTGGAAGTGACAGTGTAACTAGCATGCCCACAGGGATGTGATTCAAGTCCAAACAGAGCACTCAGGGGTGCGACTGTGTCTACATCATGAATAGTCAGCAGAGCTGGGACCACAAAGCTACGAATACATTATTTAAATATGAAACAGGGGAGAAAAAAAAACATCCTCCGCACGGCAGCGCAGCTGTCAGAACGCAGAGGAAGTGAAACTGATGCTAATGATAATGAGCAGAATTTTAATTGCACACTTTAACTTTGACTTCTGTGTAAAACAGCACCTTTATTCCTTAAGGAGGACATTACAAACTAAATTAATGCAATAAATAAGTAAAGCAGAGGGCTTCAGGAAGGCGTGAAAGTACATGAATGATGGAAGGTATGTGAACTGTTGAACATCTGCATGTTTATTTAATAATTAGACTACTTTTATATCTGCCGCGCACTCACAGAGCGGCTTCCACGGTATAATGAAATATTTTCATGACACATAAATGCATGAATGCGACCTGTCAGTATGATGCTACTTAAGTACAAAGGATCTTATTAATTCAACATTTTACAAGGACGTCTCCATTTGCAACAAACCAAAGAGTGAATTTTTGAACACGTATAACTAAATAAACTAAATAACTAATGACTAAATAAGAAAGAAAAATGTGTGGTGTCTGTCAGTCGCAGGAATGTAATTAGCATTTCCAATCATTTAATGGAGCGACGCCTGCGAGCTAGTTCAGGCAGGCGGCTCGAGTCGCCTGACAAACACTTCCTCCCATGTGGCGTCTTTTTAAGCGGCAAGGTTTCCGCTCTCTCTCTCTGCTCTGTCATTGCCACCGCTGCCCCTGCACCAGTACTGCGCTCAGATTTTCAGCCAGGCCACCACCCCAGCATCCACCTGCAGGCTCGGGCCAGAGGGGTTAAAGATGTCGTCTCGTCACTCCTCAAGTTTCTGCATGTAGAATAAATCTGGAGTGGAGTGATGAGGTCGGAGCCGAGACGCCAAACACAAGCGATGTTCTGCTGCGGCCCGCCTGTTCAAAATCATCAGGTTTGAAATGTAGTCTGCAGACATGAAGATTTTTTAGATGATCCACCGGTATATTCTCGTCGTATTTCAGATTCTGTACCGCTCTGAGCCGTTGCCTGCAGCGTAAACGGTAGTATTTCACTCCAGCGTCTCTCGCTGGGCCGTTCCTTTCCGAGGGAGGGGCGCAATGCACTCTGGGTGTTGTAGGAATGTAGAATGAGCGAAACCACGAGCTGTTTGTACAACTCTCTCCACAGCTATGGCGCCAATTTCAAATACTATTGCTTCTATGGATTACGGAGAACACCAGCTTGGACTGACAGCGGCTTTTTCCAGGGACGGACTGCTCCTTTAAGAAAACATGACGCCAGATTTGATTTAGGACGCATCAAACAATGTTTAATTTACTTCCAGCCTACCTTTGGGTACTCTCCCCTTCCACTAATTGAGCTAAGTAGAGTCTCACATAAGCTAAAGCTAGCTGCAAAATCAAAGAAAGGTCTTTGGGAACGGTAAAAGGAGACCGTTTGGACTCACTACATCTTTCCTTGGTTATGCTTTTAGGTTACTCTTTTTTCTCACTGCTTAAACTGATATTGTCACAGCCTCTCCACCTGTTTAAACATGGACAAGTCCATGTTCATAACCTAAGGCTAAACTCTCCAAGATGATGGGAGTAAAAATGAGTGACATGCTTCTATCTTCTCCCTCATGCCTGTCGTGATGATGACTAACAGTTGTTCATACCTGAAATCACTCGTAAAGCAGCAGTACCATTTTTGCATTCCTCCTCACCTGAAATAAACTTCCACACGACAAAGTGAAGCTCCACGCTGCGTTCCGGTTCCTGCAAAGTTCCCGCCATTAAATGCTAATTCACCATAACTGCTGCATCTGCTTAAGAAAAGTGTCATGTTTGGCCTTGTTGACGCTCTCATCACTGAAAACATTGTTATGAAAATGATTTCACGCTCCCTAACATGTCGACTCTGCTTAACGTCATCTCAGATGTAATCAGGGCTCCTCAGCACCTCGGCTGAACTTCTCTGTGGCTGAGCTGCAGGAGATTTTTTTTTAACTCACACTTTCGCAGGAACCAATCCCCATTCTTCATTCTCTTTCCACCCCGACTGCACTGCGAGCCATAACACATCTGAAACAGCTTAGACTGTTGCACAGACAATCTTTTATTTTGTCAACTCAGAGCAATCAGCGGAGAAAAGCGAGGCCACAAAAGGAGGAAATATGAGCTTGTTTTCGGAAGACGGATGTGGGGAATGTTATTATGTGGCTTTTTATTGTTTGTCGAGCTACCTTATGTGAGGAATCTCAAATAAGTTACGACGCTTTCCCCCCCCTTAAAGTTTCAATCCTCATAACACCATCATATATCTTTATAATTACACTCTAACAGTCTGATGTCTCACTTGTGGCTGTGTGATTTGTCGAGACAAGTAAAGCTGAAAAATAAAAGGCTGTGGATGATATCCGCACTGACGTCTTCTAGATGGGTGAATTCACAAAGCGAATCTCCTCCGTCTCCACACCTGGACAGCTGTGACGGAAGATTAAAGCCTCCGCAGCCACGGATAGACAGTAAAAGGAGATCGCTAAGACTGCTGAAACTTCAAATCTAACTATAATCTCTGAAGGAGCGGTGGGATAAGAAGCTTTGAAGAGAAGACAAGAGGAAATTTTGCTGCCATTTCTCAGTGGGAAAAGAGCGCACGGTTTAAACTGTGTGGCTGTCATTGAAGAGACGACACAGCCACGGGGAAAACAGCACAGGACAAAAGTGTTTCACTAAAGCAAAGCACAAAAAAAGGTACGCGCAGTTTCTGGGTCCACAGAGGTTATTGTGGATTAAAACTAAATGTAGCTCTCTCAGGATGAACACCCACTCGGCGAGCCACTAGAACCCGAGTGACGAGCGTTTACCAACATGGCTCCCAGGTGCTAATTGCATTCGGACAATAGAAGAGAAACAAAAGGGTAAAAAACTTTTGTAAAATTATACTGTGAAGTGACAGCACTCTTGACTTCCTGTGTGGGCTGTCTTTCCCTTTTCAGGAGAGAATCAGGAAGTGCACTTACTCTATTAGTATCACCTGAGTCTGCTGCTCCTTATGAGCTGCTGGATTCAGCCAGCCTCTCTCTCTCTCTCTCTCTCTCTCTCTCTCTGCGTATGGTTTGTTTGGGTTAGGGTGTCGTTTCAGTTCATTTTCTTTGTTCACTTTACACTCGTTTAACATGCAGCATGTTACTGAAGTTTACATATTAAACATTGGCTTCATATGATTTATACTACGTTACCCCTCCTGTCGTGTTCGGGTCAAATCTGACTGATTGACAACTATCATCAATCATAAATATTGTGTTTCATATATGATCACGTCAAGGTCTCATGATATCCTCCACACGAGGCATTTGAACGTATAAAATTGCCGATCACCATTTTCATTGATATTTCAGTGCTTTAGTCCACTTTGTAACACCTGTGGTCAAAAATGATGCCATATAGGGAATGAATGGGTGACACTAGATTATGTTCATCCCCATTCACACCCACAGATCCCCCCACATGAACCACACATTTCAGATGAAGATGAGGATGTCTCAGAAATGGAAGACAACACTGATGGACTTCGGAATACATTTTGAGTATGTATTCTTTGTATTTTCACTGCAGTTATTCATGTTAACCACCAGTCTGAGACACTGTTTACAGCTTAAAAAAGGTATTAAATAAAATTTGGTGATGATTAATGGTTTTTGTGTTCATGTAAGAGCAGTTAGAACAGACCGGTTAAATTGGACCGGGAACAGCAAAGTAAGGAGGGAGGAACGAACTCGACAGGAGGGTTAAATAAATATGTAGTTAAAGTCGAGGTGAAATGAAAAATGTCTAATTCTAATTTAATCCTTTTAGATCACATCCCTGGTAATATTGTGCATCTATTTGACAATATAGGCCAAAAAACATCGTATTCTTATATAAAAATTCGATCATTTTGTCTTCCAGTAAAACTAAATTTCACGTGTGCTTACGTAAGTTAGCACCAAACAATTTCAACCAATCAATCTGCAACATTTAGCCGCAGAGCACCAAGAACGCTCGGTCAGTTAGCTAGCTACTGCGCTGTGGAGAACGTCCGTCTACGCCCACTTCTCAACGATCAAATCAAATCCCTCTAATGATATGTCCCGCCTGCACGTCCTGTTTCACTCGGAAATACGTCACGATACGGAAGCTAGATACTCTCGAAATGCCGTTTCAGCTCGACTTTAAAAGTGGTGTGGTCCTCTCCTCTCTTTAAGCCAGGCCATGACAATACTGACCGACTCCAGATCACATGCTGTCAAATGTAAATGTGTGAAAGAGTTGGATAATGGCTGTCTGAGGAAAACACAACAAATCAGAGCATGAAAATCTGATTTATATTCGTCTACAACATTTACTGAATGTGCTGGTTTATGCTCAACTTGTCTAAATGCTAATTTCTAAACAAAAACGATAGAAATCTTATCAATAGTGTCATTTTGAAGTTTGTTAGACGATAATAAGGCCCTGTAATGGAAAACTGTTGTTTGCATCTGTTTTACTGATCCTGAACCAGATGTCATGGGTTGTACGGAAACATGCTCTACCTACAATGAGTGTGGAAAAGTTTTCTTCTTCACAAAACTCTCTCACAATCGAATAATGCAACTAAAACCAAACAAATCTGCAGCATGCATTCTGTTTTTTCAATTAGAAGAAGTTTTGTATCAACTCAGGGTTTTAACTTAACTTCTGTTAAGAAAGAACACATAAATTATGATTTAATGGCACTTTTGGGAGTTTTGTTGAATGTTTCCTCACAGCTAAAAGGTTCCTAGTTCGAATGAGTCCCGGTTCGGACGAAGAGGGCCTTCCTGTGTGGAGTTTGTGTTCCCTTCGCACCCTACCCTCTCGTTAGGTTCACTGGTGACTCTAAAATTGCCCGTACATGTGACTGTAAAAGGTTGTGTGTCTCACTGTGTCGGCCCTGTGATTGACTGGTGATCAGTCCAGGGTGTAACCCCGCCTCTCGCCCAATGACAGCTGGGATTGGCTCCAGCCCTCCGCGACCCTGGACAGGATAAGCGGTATAGATAATGGATGGATGTTGCCAATAATAATAATAAGAATTTCCTCTAGATAACAGAGCAGTTATGTCACAATGGAGCGTGTATCTAGCACGAGCTGCTTTTGACCTTGTAACTTCTCTGTTAATTTCCCGTGGGTTACTGGCCTGCATTTATAATTTAAAGGCCACTGTGGATCAATGTAAACTTTACATAAAATACGCTTATAAACTCCCTTTGACATTGATATAGGAGGATAAAGATGCCATGATGAGCTTCATCAGTGCAAAGCTGGATTCCTTTTTTTTGTCTCTGCGGCTTAAAAACTTAAAAGGAACCTTTAATATCCTCAAAAGATAAAAAAATTCACTGATTGAAAACCTGGAGCACTTTTTTCTCATATGCACCATCCTTTCTTGTGTTTCTTTTTAAATCAGGCAATAAGGCTGTCATGCCGGATATTAATGCCCAGGGATTTAAAAAAAAAAAGAGGTGGTTGGCGGTAGAGTTGGGGGTCGGGACTAAGCCAAGCTTCAGAAGATTTCTCAGTGCCCTGGACCCCTGGCACCGACTTGATCCCCTGTCATCTTTTCTGTGAGGCAAGCGTGACACTTAATGAAGCCTCACTGGGTGAAATGGAAGAAGGAAGTCATGCCTCTCTCACTCCGAGATGCCACTCAGCAGCTGTAATGAGCACAGACGTCATGCTGTAGTGGCTTTTTAGGCTTCCTCGCATGGTCACTGCAGCTCAGCGCACTCTGATAAGCCACTGGCACAGGCTGGCATGAGCTGAGTGGACAAGGAACATATGCTGAGCTACTGAAGCCAGACTGCGACGACTTGCATGGGATATGCATGGCACAAGCTTTCATGTTTTCGACGGCGACTCAAATGTTCAGAATTGGGGGAAGCTAAAAGGTGATGCGTGCTGTCCAGACTTTAACAAGTGCGGTGATCATTTAGGCTGGGAGGGAATTGAGCGCGGCTGAGAAGTCAGAGATCGTCTATTAGTCAACCTTTGACAGAACCTCAGGGATCCCTTCTCGGCCCGTTAACATTCCCCATCTTCATTGACGACGTTGTGGTGTAACTCATGTTTATCTGTGTGGACCATTTTTAAACCCGTTACATCATAAAACGATATGAGGTTGCTGAAGCCGAAACACAGGCCTGGGAAACATCATAAAGCGGCCTTATTCCTGGAAGGTAACTCATGTGTCCAGCTAGTGTAAGGCAATGATCCTGTCCAGAGAGAGGAATCAATCTCGCCCTGATCTCTTCTTTGGGACAACTTAAATCAATCTCAGGGAGCAGAGGGAGGTTCAAGGACTTCAATTCCAACGTCTGCAAAAGTCCTGGACAAGGTCGCCCCTGCATTTCTTTCCCTTCCTGCCCCGCCTGGATGAATGCCTCACAAACTACTCTTAGACAGCGAGATATTTTCCAAAATAATGGCGGTTAAGATCATTGGTGTGGATCAGGGCAGTGCCCTGAAGGATAATGCTATCATCAGGCGGATACATCAGAGCAGTTGCTGCAACAACTGTTCATCTGATGATGCACACTCCCGACTGTCCAGCAGACCTGAAAGCTATCCTTGGCTCATCTCCAAGCCGTGCCTCGTTACACCCAAGGGTCGGCACCAAATGTCCTGACAGGAGACTTCTCGACTCTGCTGTAACAACACGGTACAGCCCCGTTCCCTGCGTGTTCGTGCCTTCAAGAAGAGCCTGAACAAACACCTCTTCAGCATGGGACTGCAATCCTAACACCCAATGACTTTCAACTTGCACAAAACCATTTCAGACTTCAGACAGATTCACTCAGCCAGATGATAGATGCGATTATCTCCAATGAATCATTACAGCTTTTATAAAATGACTTTCCCACCATGCAAACACGCCAGATAAGAGAGCTTTCGAATGCCTCTATGGGATAACAAACAATGTCAGGAGCAATGGGAGCATTTTTACTCAGCTGTGCAGCCCAGAGAATTGCAGCTGCTCTTTCATTTACGCTTGTTGGCCTTGTTGTCTATTTAAGAACCACTCGGGTATAAAATCAAAATGTTCTGTCCTTGTTATTCATTCTTCTATTACAAAACGGAGCAGTCGAGCGGTCCCGGGGAAGATAACTCAGGTATGGAAAGTAACCGGAGAACGGGGGGAAGATTCCTCTTTCACACGTTTAATTATGAGATAAACAAGGTCTCTCTCTTTTTAATAATTCATACATTCTGTCTCAGAACTCGTTTTCTTTAAATGAAATATACAAATTGAGAAGGTGTGTATCATTTCCCTTGATTCGACCTGAAGCATGGAAGTCTTAATGTAAGTAAAGTGTACTCGGGATTTCCTGGGACATAAGTTGCTTTAATCACTTTTACAAGACAAACCTAATGCAGGCAGGAAAACACGTTGTGTGGTGCAGGTGAGATGAGAACAGTGTGAGCTCCATCTGAAAGAGCCGGAGGGCAACTAGCAGAGCCCAAACACAGAGAGAGAGACTGGAGACAGAGGTGCCCAAGGCTGTAGGAGATACTCACAGGGAATAGTGCGCAGGTAGAGGTTGTCCCTGATGACCTGCTGGAGCTTATGGTCCAGGGAGCCCTTCTGAAACTGCAGGCTGAGGTAGTGACGCAGATCGGTATTCAACACCTTACCTACAGTAGAGGGAAGAGAAATCTGGGTCAGTCCAACAATGAAACAACATAGGAGGGCTTGCACATACTGCTACGACATTTTGAGACAATTAAAAGGAGAATCTGCAAATCAGAAGGGTTGCTGTTGCTACTCTGGAACAACAGCATTTAATTTCAAAGCCTGAGGAAGTGAAGATGCTGCACGTTCATCTTCTAGAGGAAATTAACCATTCTCCTTGAGCGACAGAGTGTCAAAGAGAGGAAATAGAGGTAAAGAGAGAATGAAGAAACAGCGAGAGAATTCCCTGGCGTCGCCTTCCTCTGTGCAGACTGCAGCTATGGGGTAAGAGCTCTTTCTTGTTAAGAGACAGACAGGATGTGCTTTGAATATGGGCATCAATTAACAAACACTTTCTCAAAAAAAAAGTTGCATCGCAGGAGTCTACTCCAGATGACTGAGTTGGTCTACATCAAATATCATGTTGCAGTTGTTCTGACAGCTTCACCAAAACCTGTAATGTGCCTCTTCAATATCTCGTTTCATTTTCTGCTTCTGTTTTGTCTCTTCTGTTTGGTCTCAGCTCTGCAAAGACAGAATGTGGTAATGTTTGCCGCTAATGTCTGCCAGATTCTCTGATGCAAGTGTTAAGATCTTCTCCGGGACAGAGAATGTTGAAAAATCCAAATCAAGCAGAAGCCAGACGTTCAGTTACGTCATCAAGAGTCCAAACTAGACGTAAATTATCGGTCAGTGAGATAAAAGCTGTGTCCCAAGCCAGACGCTGCGTCCTTTGTATTTGAAGGCCGATTGCGTCACAGCGCGTCGAAGGCTGTCCCAATTTAATGCTGCCGATAAATGCGTCCTCTCTTTCCCGGCCCACAACGGATCAATCGGGTGTGTCCTTCGCAGCCCAACGTATCCTGGGATGCATTGCGCGCCAATTCAAATGAAATGGCGGACTTTTACGCGTCCGAAAGAACAAACTTTTAACTCAATCAAGTTACACACATTTAAAAAAACAAACGGGCCCTTGAAACAAATTTTGATGTTAGTTATGCTAGCTATTTAGCCTGCTAGCTGCCTGTTGCTAGGCAAAAACAGCAGCATTTGGTGACACAAGGGTAAGGGCGGGAACAGCTGCCGACGCAAACAGGAAATCCTCCGTAGGCCAGACCGTCTCATTTCAGTTCGGCTTAAACGTCCTACTCAGGCTACGAATGACGCATCCTTCCAAGGCTGCAGCCCCTGGATTGCTACGCAGCTAATTTTCCCTTTCCAGAGATTGCAAATACATGATTTTTTCCCTGCAAGACTACTCCACCTGATGAATATTTGATCATACTTCAGGTCTGAGCCAGTGTGCCAGCTACTTCTTGGAGTGGCACAGTTCAAATATGGAGAAATTGGCAAAAAAAAAAAAAAATCTTACAGCATACTAACTTAATATTCCCACAGTAAAAACAATGAAATATTTAATGCGAGCAGCATCCTACACAGAGCTCTAGGCTGAAACTTGAACTGTATCTTTCATCGTGCCCTTTTTGCAGCAGGAAGTTAAAGGAGAGACTTCCCTGCTGAGGAATGCTATCGCCTACCAAATGCAAAAATATCATTAATGATATGAAATTCTCTTATTTATGCCTTGAGGGGATAAAACAACTACCGCTGGGACTGCATATCATCAGCATTATGAAGCCTGGTTCAAGGGGTCGATTCTCCGCCCTTCACAGTCGTGCCAAAAAGTCGTGTTGAAATGTTTCTGATTAAAAGCATTTTCAGTTCCTTGCTTACAGGGCGTTCAACACAACTTGCGAGCACACTCACGACCAATAATTCAAGCTGTTGTGGAGTTCTGAGGCTTTCGAGTGTGCCTGCTGCTTTACTTAAGTTGAAACAGTCCAGTAACTGCAGCATGCCAGTGGTACAATCGAGGGCCGGGGCCAAGAGAAGCACGGCTCTCCATTATGTAACTCAATAGACTTTTTACTGGCACAATGAATGTAAGGAATTCAGGTCAAAGAAACAAAAGCTGGGTCGAGCTCTGCGCATTGGAACTGGGAAAACCACAAGCCTGTGGTGCATGTTCCCAGAAACTATGACACACTAAAAACCCCAAAACACACGCAAACACAGCCCCTCCCCTCCCAGCTCAGACCAGTTCGCATGTTAAAACCAGGGCTTTTATCGTGCTTGGGAATGCCGCCCTGGATCCTTTTTCACACACTGCCTTCAAAGATCAGCTGGTTTCAGCATGGACAATGAATGGAGCTAATTGTTACCACAGGATTCCTGCAACCGAAGGGTAGATGTCCCACTGGGTCAACAAAATCAATCTCGCTCCTGCTCTCTCGTACACACAAACACACTCAAAACATGCAAATCTCCTCCCCTGCCCAAAGCAAACTCCCACTCAAGTGCTTGCAACAGGGTAGTCTTTGTGGCCCGCCTGTCAGGTTGCGTTAGCGCGCAGCATCATATCTCCAGAGACGCAGAGAGAAAGAGAGAGAGGGAGGGAGAGGCGACTCTCAGCTTCCCGCTAGGTTACAAGGCAGCGCATCACTGGCCTGCCGGGCTGGTAGTACGAGGCATGCAGGGACACAATGGAAGCCTTTGTGCCTTGTCATCTGGCTATTAGACACTCTCATACATGGGGAGTGCGGGGGGGGAGGGAGGCGGCTGCAGTTCAAGGATAGCAAATCATTAAAAACAGAGGGAGCGAGGGAGAGCAGCGTGCAGGGAGAGGGGGATGTTTGCAGAGACGAGTAATGATGATGCATGGGAACACACGTGGAAGCTAACTCTCCCCGCCTTCCCTCTCTCCTCCTGCCCTTTCATCATTATTCCATCGCTGCATCTCTGACTGCGCATCTTTGCCTCCCTCGCTGAGGAGATTCATCAGGCCTGGCAGATCCCCACAGGGCTCCTCACACCTATGTTTGAGATCACTTTCTGAATAGCTATTGGCCTTGTCTGCATCTACCCGCTTTCGTTCTTTCACTGCTCGCCACTTAACCTTTTGTTTTCTCTCATATCCCGAACCTTCAAATAACGTGTGCATCTGCCCGTCACGGCCCGTCCTCTGCCTCTTAGATCATTCCACATGAAAGCAAAGAAAAAACAATCCCTGGCTCTGGTTCTGTCTAAATTTGTTATTAGTTTTCAATATTAACACATATGTGTTAAAGGAGGGGGAGGGAGAGTTAGGGAAGAGAGCAAACCAGAACAGATGAGAGGAGGACTTGGTTGGATCGATAATAAAAGATCTAAGTGTGAAAACAGACTGCTTGGATGTACTAACAATACCCTACTTTCTCTCCGTCTCTCTCCGTCACACACATCCACAGAATTGAAAGCTAGGCACATGCTGCTGCCCATCAAGCTTTTCCCGGTCCCGTTGGACGATTACATTTTGGTATCTGCCATGGGAAACCGCTACTCTGAGCTCACCTCACCATCTGTCATTTCCTGTAACTGATCTCGAAACTACACAAGTGCAATGAAAGAGTCTTTCATTGGAAGACAAGTTGTTTAAGAGCTTAAAGACCAGAGCTTCAGTCTGTCTGTCAGCAAACCAAAGCATTTCAAATTTCTACAATCCTTTGTGAAGATAATGACCTGAAGCGTCATGTTGTTGTGCTCCGACAGCTGCAACAAAACCTGTAATGCGCCTCAACGAAATCTATTTTCCTGTCCTACATCTGGGTCTTTCTCTTTCATGCGGTCTCAAACACAGCTCTACAAGGTCAGACGTGTTAAGATCTCCTTTCAGATCAGAGAATTTCATGAAGAAAAATCGAGCAGAAGCGAGACGGTGTGTTATGTCATCCAGTCTCCAAATGAGATCTGAATAAGTCTCCGGTGAGAAACATCAGTCAGTACGATAAAACACCTTTTCCAGTAAGACATCGCCGCAGATTGCATACGTCATTTTTTCCTTGCATGACTAATTCTGCTGCTGGCTTATCCACCTGATGAATATTTTATCATACATCAGTTCTGAGCCAGTGTGCCAGACACTTCTTCTGTTATCATCCACACACTTGGAAGGCGTTGAAGACTTGCTTTGATTTCGATATAAAGCATCTCCATTCTTCAAACAGCAGGGTTCAAATGTAGATAAATGGGCAGAAAGAAACTGAATAAGAAATAATCATAGTAACTAAATATTCCAACAGTAAAAGCAATGAAAATTTTAAAGTGAGCAGAATCACAAGCATCACACACTTTGCGAGATTTCTGCTATGAAGCTTGAACTGTATTTTTCATCATGCCCATTTTCAGCAGGAAGTTAAAGGGTAGACTCGGCTGCTGGGGAGTCAAATTCATGCCCTGAGGGGACTTAACGGCGACCGCTGGGACTGCAGATCACCAGCGTTATGTTGCCTGGTTCAAGGGCAAGATTCTCCCCCCTTAACATCTGACAAACAGTCTTGTGAAAGAAGAAGAGAGCTCTGGGTTTCTTCAACCGAATTTCAAGGCTAATTCAAGTCCCTTTTCCCAGCGATGTTATCCAGCTCCTCTGGGGAGTTCCTCAGCGTTCTTAGGCTAGATGAGATATGTAAGAGCATTATCTGGGTGTTCCCGAGAGTCTCTTTCCAGTTGGATGTTCCCGGGAAGCCTCCAAATTAGAAAGCAGATGCCGGAATCACATCATTTGGCTCCAGGATCCAGACCAAGAGCTATTTATAAAGCTTTAATGGATCGGAAAAGGGCCTGGAAAAGGACAACCAGGAATCATCTGAGGAATGTGACCTAGGAGGAAAGTTTGCCATCACAGTATGTTGGCTTGGCCTTGATCCATGTGGCTCAGCCAGGTACAGCCCAATGAAATGACACAGACTTTTGGCTTTGGGGTTGATGCATTGCAAGCTCGACAGGAGGCAGAGGTAGAGACCTGGGCATGCTGACTGTACTGAATCTGAACCATTCAAAAGTTGTATTTCATTATGGACTTTAGTCTCTTTTCCCAGCGATGTTTTCTAGCTCCTCTGGGGAGCTCCTAAGCATTCCTAGGCTAGATGAGGTTTGTAAGAGAATTATCTGGGTGTTCCCGAGGGAATCCTTCCAGTTGGATGCGCCCGGGAAGCCTCCAAATTACTAATCAGATGCCGGAATCACATCAGCTGGCTCCAGGATACAGACTAAGAGCTATTCATAAACCTTGTTGGATCGGCAAAAGTCCTGGAAAAGGACAGCCAGGAATCATCTGAGGAACTGGGCCTAGGATGAAAGTTTGCCATCATAGCCTGTTGGTTTGGCCTTGATCCACATGGCTCAGCCAGGTACAGCCCAATTAAATCACATGGACTCTCCGCCCAGAAGTCTCAACACCGTGAGCTTTTGGTATTGGGGTTGATGCATTGCAAGCTAGGCAGGAGGCAGAGGTAGAGATCTGGGCATGCTGAAAGATATTTCAGGATGGACCAAAGTGTTGACTGACTGACTGACTGACATTGCCCTCTATAGAGCCATGATGGCAGCATGTTCATGAGCAACAATTTTGATGGAATAAACAAAATAATTGGCAACAAGACAAACATTGAAATAGAGCAACTTCTTGGGGAAAAAGCGTGCACACTTTGTGAAACGATCAGTGCTCCATGAAGTTAGCAAAAGAACCATTCTGCCAACAGCAAAAAGACCATTCTCATACAACATCCCTGCTTGCTCCTTGGCACATCATCATGGCCTCACTTCACCCTGGCAAAAACAATTGACTAGCAGTAAAGATATTTACCCAGGCACCCAGAAAACAGGCAGCTAAACAACAATGGGGTTGCATACACACATTGCTTCCCTAAATGAGAGCGGAAGCAATGCAGAGATGTCACCAGCAGGGGTGTCAGTGGGCGTCTAATGAGGCAATTCCCAGACAGAAGTGCAGCTCCAGAAACAGCAGGAAAGCCCCCGCCATCTGCTAATTGCCACCTTGTTAGGTTCATGTGGCAATGGATGTCCTACGTCATTCTGTATGACAGGAGAGTATCAACAGTGTATTGGCATATGGGACACTTAGTTTTGTCACTTTCTCCTTAAAATAGATGATGGAAAAATGAGATAACAATTCTGGCATGTCTTGTTTTCTCTCTTAATAGCAGCCGGCAAATACAGACAGGCATTGTACGTCTCCATCTCTAATAGTGACAGCGAAAGTGGTAGAACTGCGACCACTTCCCTCAAATGCTTTCTTTTGAAATGGGAGAGGCGTGGTATGTTTTCCCATGCGAGACGAGCTCTATTGCTCTTCTGGCCACCATTTAAGCACGGAGCTGTAATTGGCCGGCAAAAAAGGAGTCGCTGGGAAGTCAATTAGCGGCTGCAGAGCCCAAGAGATAATTGTCGAAGGAGGTAGGCTTGGGAATGAAAAATGTTATATGAAGGAAATCAATGTACGCAATCGCCCTTTCCTCTCTTCGGGTTAAAGACATCCCTCTTAAAATCCAATTAGTGGGATTGTATCTCAACATAAGGTCAAGCTGTACCAGCTGGGTGTTCTTGGTATAAAATTGCTAATGACTTGGTTGAAAACCTCCCATTACAGGATCCACTTTTCCAATTCAAAAAGTTTTTAACTTAGCTTAATTCAAAGGCCATGGGTCACATTTCATATGAATACCAGTTTAGAAGGAGGAGAGTTGCGAGAGAAGCAAGTGACTCTTTAAGGTACTATTTTGAGCTCGCTGCGCCACAAGGACAATGGCATAATCCCTACACTCTTGGCAGAAGGGCACGATCAACTCTCTGAGCAGATAATTGAAAGGAATGGTCTTGCTACACGTTGCATGCAGGCTTAATGTTGCGGGCTTATTATAGTCAATGTGATAATCATCAGCGCACTTGGCAATAGACACAAATGGTGTCCCAAAGCACTCAGCGTTCAGAAATATAATCTTGGCTCTGCTTGGTATGCCTGCTATAGTTGGCCGACAGTACTAAATATCCATTAGTTACATGTTTGAGATGAAACTGGCTCTGTACTTTCTTGGCCCCTTTAAGAGCACACACCTATTCTGTTGACATATGGAGTATTTGTGTCGACAATCTTGCCGACAAGCAGCCAGTCAACGTGTGAAGGTTGGGACAATGACTTATTGCAAAAGGAGATGACTTTGCGCTAATTCAAGGTACCCTGTCCTCCCCAGTCACTCTGTTACACCATGTGACAAAAGTGCCAAGCTTTTTTTTTTTCTTCTTCCAGAGAGCGAGGAGTGACCTTGAAACTGTCCTTTCTAATCCTATTGAGGCTTAGAGGAAGACATTTAACAAAACGCTGAAATAACGCGAAGGTCGAGCCGCGCTTGTCTTGTCTGTCCCTTTTGGATTCCGACTCGGGCAGGGAGGTGAAAGAACAGTCACAGTCACCCCGCGGCGCATCCTGGGCGGGTGGGGTCTTCTCTCCTCTCCCGCCCACTTCCTGTCATGTGGAGCAGATTTACAGATCCTGACTTTAACCTCTCCTTCGTCCAGTATCCATGTCCAGCAGCTTCCCTGAGAACTGCTGTTTGCCCTTCAGGCTTTCAGGTCCTGTAGAGCTCAGTGGACTCCCGCCACCACCGCAGAGTGTCTCATGCCATTGTTGTAATACAGGATGAAAAAAAAAAAGCTAGGAAGCACCACTGCTGACTTTAATTATGTTAGAGGAGAAATCTATGGTAGGAATCTTCCTCCCTGTGGGGTAGACAGTAGTTCAGTCTGTAGGAATTTGGCTTGGGTCCTGGTACAGACCAAGCATGGCATTGGGGCTGGTAGCTGGAGAGATGGCAGTTCCTTTCCTGGGCACTGTCGAGGTGTCCTTGAGCAAGGAACCGAATCCCCCAACTGCTCGGGGCGCGTGTCTATATGCAGCCCCCTCACTCTGTCACATAGGGTCCTGTTTGTGCATATCTGTATTTCGGGCCTGTTTGTCTGAGTGAAATCCTTGGGGATTAATAAAGTACATCTTCTTCTAGTCACCAACTATGTAGTTTGGTTTATTATGATGACAGTGTCGCCCTGTCTGTCTGTCTGTTGGTCCAGAGGTTTAAAAGTTAAAGGAGACCTCCCAATAACTCAAAGGCTTGTGGGTTGGTTGGTTGGTTGGTTGGTTGGTTGGTTACATTACATCTCAAAGGGAAATCACACAATATCCTGATATGACAATTTGGTCTGGGTTTTCCCAGAGGAAATTAAAAAAAAAAAAACCTTATGACAGACCCTTTTTAAGCATTTGGTGTAGTCTGTTGGCAAAATTAGGCTACATTAGCTCAAAGGGTTGAGGGTCTGTGTTCCCAGAGGTACAAGCAATGAATTGAAACTTCTCATAAAAAATGTGATGGGTAAGGAGGCCGATTTATCCAAGCTTTGTCTGAAAAGAGGCCCACTGTTTCAAACTTTAAAAAATACCTGGTCCAGACTGAAACATCCAAACAGCTAGAGGACGGATTTGTACAACAGTTTGAAGATGTTTATGTTCCCCAGGGGATGAGTCCTGATGATCCCTTGACTTCTCCAATAGCCAGCCCATTGGGTTCACATTGGAGTTTTACTTTTTGTTGTTATATGTCCACACAACTCTGAAATGTGTCGTGATTCTTCTGAGTATTTGTGTTCTTTCAGCTTTAAGAAAGCTGAGCTGACGATGACAGTTTCATTTACCAATGAGGGGAACTTCAGTAATAGTGACAAATTCTTTCAGTTAACTGATGTACTGACTGACTTTTATAGTAGTGTATAGTAGATGTTTCCTCCATCACACAGGATACAGTTCAGTGTACGCTGAGAGCAGTGCACTGGCCTGTGGCCTGTATAGGAGCTGCCACTCAGGGAGGCACTGCAGAAGAAGAAACTAACAAACAACATAAAGAAAGCCCCGATCAATACAGCAAGACAGACTTTAACGAGCCATGGAGACTTGTGCTGTCCACTACTGCCAAGGGCATCGTTCAAGCATGCGTTTTAGGTGTTACGACCGGGCGGACCGCTACAAAGAGGAGGCGAGAGAAATGATGGGAGAGAGAGTGAAACGTTTTTTTCTCTTCTATAAAGTTTGCTTCATCTTTAGGCTCCAATATCCCAGAATGCACAGCTTTAAACCTCTGTCAGTGAGGTTCACTTGCTTGTGAGGCGCACAAACAGGATCAAATGACTGGATGAAAACGCTGCAAAGCTCAGGAGAGGAGGAGCGTGGTTATCTTCGCTGGTGTGTGCGCACACACATCAGCACATTTCCTTTCCACCCCATTGTTCATTTGGCTGATCTGTTGTGCGAAGCCCGTCTGGGTGCGGCGCAGAGAAGAAGAAGCTCCCTTCTGCACTGTCTACCATTAAAAGCCTGCTGTGTTTGCTATCACTGTGGTATGAAACCCAGTCTGTCTATGTGCACACAAACACGCAAAACAAACACCCCACGTGAGCATACGTGTGCACACACACACACAGGATATCTTCCGGAGAGACTGCCTCAGACACAGAGATCAAAGGGTGGAACAATCTTTTTCACCTCATCTCCATAATACAGAATGATCTTTACCTCCCCTCGAATGGAGGGGGAGACAAAAGGTTTCATTGTCATCAGCGGATCAGAGAGAATAAAAGAAGCGACATGCGGCAGAGATCAATCAGTGAATTACTGCAGAACGGGAGAGAGAGGAACCATATGGAGATGGATGGAGCCGCGGCAGTGGCAGCAGCTCCTACAGCTCCGTGGATTACAGTTCTGCAGAGCAAGTGAAGTGACGCGCTCTTAGCCTCAATAACTTGGGCTGTCACTGACAATATGCTGCCTGATGCATCAGAGTGAACCACAGGGGACGCAAAACTCTATCATGTTCTTTCCTTCACGCTCCTTCCCACTGTCTTTGTCACACACGCTCATACAACCACTGCTACAATTTCTGCCCCCAAAAAAGTGAGCTTTGATGTCTTAAAACACCCGCCGTTAAATATCAAATCGATCATGTTTTATGATGAAGACAAAAGGGTGTTTCAAAAGGGATTTGCACGGGACAGGTACCTACTGATTTGCGCCATTCCTCACTCACATTAGCCGCAGTGTGACGGTATGGGCATGCATATGTGTGTCTAAAGCTTGCTTCAAAGGTCTGTGGTAGTCAGCAGTGATGTTTCTTTCAAGTGAAGTCTGCTAATAATACGCCCAGCAGAGCAGAAGGCATTGTGTCGGAAAGCACAGCCCGAGGAGCTGCGGTTGCTGATTTGTCGTGTGCATCTCTTGTTGCAGGGCCGACCCAGATGCTGCCCCCATCCTTGACTCACACACGTCTACAAATGGCATCCTGCTGACACGGGCGCACACCAGGGCTACTGTATGTTTGCATACAGTAGTGCTAAAACAATTATCCATTCATCAAGTGAGAACACCAACCAGTGTTTCAAATGCAAACAGTTGTGTGCATTTATCTGACATAACTCTAACTGTAAAGGCTTTGGACTGCTGGTTCAATTGAGTAAGCAATAAACAAGTACCTCCAGAGTTTTCTTAAGGACAGGACACACCATCATTATCTTTGACAGCCAGGGGGAAAGAGGCAGCGGCAAAACTATCAAATAAAAGAGGCTCAGAGCAGCAGGAAAACTCTTACAAGTCAAGTCCTGCTCGTGGTTTCAGGGGGGGAAACTTAATTTAACCTGAAGTTTTACAATGTATGCTTTACTTCCCATCTTGCTTTTTCCTTTATTATACCCACTGGTATCCTGGTTTTGATGTTTAAGGTTGGTGTAAGAATAGTATGTTATCCCAGGGCTCATGCAATGGAGATTAATGTCCTTAAGAACAAGTGTACAGCGTGTGCAGCAATGGTGGAAGTGCCCAGCACAGTGTTTTAATATTCCAATATGGAAGCTATTGTGAGCTTTTGCAGAGAATTTACACGAGTTACAATAGTGACAGAATTTGATATGTTTGTCCAGGTCCCCATAGTTAGGGGCTCCAGGCTTAAAAAATTGACTTGACTTCCTGGGTAAACTCTGTTAATCGAAAGGCTCAAAAAGAGCTACTAAATGGATCTTAAAGTGGTGATAAGATTTTCATGTAAATAAATGTCTGTTAAGTCATCTATCATGGCCCACTGATGAAAGCCTTTGCATTTGCAGTATTACAGAGCCAGCAGTGGTTGGTCTGCCAGAGATGGTAGGCGGAGCTTAGCGGCTGCTTTTCCGGTCTCTGCAAGTGTTGCGAGTAAACAGTAATCTACTATGGCTGAACAAACAAAGAAAAGATGGATGACTACAGATACAACTTCAAAAATAAGTGAAAATCCAAAGAAAAAGAAACAAACTCGACGCTCAGATGAAGCAAACAGTCTGAAACAGAAAGCAACCGTCAGCCAGGAAAATCAAGAGTTACAACCGGAGCCAACCGTGGACGTCACACATGCAACACTGTCTGGATATCTGGGAAGTGTGCTCCCGCAATTACCGTTTATCGCCATAGGTGCCGCCAAAGAGAATGAAACTGAGATCTTTGAGATTATAACTTTAAGGTGACATCATTGGCATGGGTGCAATGTCCACTGGGCGTTCAGGAAATATGGAAACGTCTATAATTCTGTGACAAGCTCCCTGCCAAAGATTGTTTGATAGACTCGAAAGCTTAAGCACTGTTTCAGAATGGACCTTAAGGTGAGACTGTTTAGTCAAGAGATGGAGTAAAATTGCTTTACAGGGACATGTTTCCCAAAGAGATCAAAGTGAAACTCACTCTAAAAAGTATTTTTTACATAGATGAGCATTATATGGTAATGAGTATACCCTCCACAACCTGCAGCCACCAGTGTCTGCAGCTAAAAGAAATCTGTTCTGGGTCCAGGGATGGGTTTACCCCATTTTTCTCACACACATACACACACAGTAACAGCCTGATCCCTGTCGTCCTGTCTCCAGGAGGTCAGGTAGGGATGCTGAGCATGAAGAGAAACCACTCTCCTACATTACATCCATCCATCATGTGCTGGAGCACCAGCTGCAGAGCAGGATTCTCGCCTATCACTGGGATGAGTCAGCTGGCTGGACTTCAGTCATCTCAGCCGTATGTCCACCTCACATCCCTCTTGCTCATTTGTGTGTGTGCGTGCAGAGGATGTTAGAGTTACGATGGAAGAGTAGGTGTATAACTTCAGCCTAGTCTCGCCTGTGGACATTGCTCGGCCACTGGATACTGACATTTATTCTGTGATTTATCTGTGTGTCTTTGAAGGCACCCACAGGGGGCTGCTCAATAAGCTGGTCAGATGCCCAGGGAGGAGAGGGCAGCCACATCAGTCACTCCCTGCAGATGAAAAGGATTTAGCTGCCAGACGCCAGAGTGCAGATATGAAGAGAATCAGAGGCAGAACCTCCCTACAACCGCTGAATGTCAACTGAATGTTTACCTCCTGCTGCTTTCAGGGCCCTCTCTGATGACTGGAATTTGTATTCTTCCAGTTGCGCAAAACAGACGTTAGTTGTGTTCAATAAATTGTTCTTCCGTTTGACGATGGACTCACAGAATGTTGGGAGGGTGAACCAGCACGAATCAAAACGAACATCTGCGTGCTCGCTGCTTACGAGACGGATAGAGAGGGGGTTTGACGGAGTCAGCCAACACCCTAAACACCATCTTAAAACACTGCAGGGTATGTGGAGGGATCACTGCACTGGTTTGTCTGTGTACATGTGCTTGAAGTAGGGCTGCCCCTGACTTTTTCTAGCCAGCTAGTAGCCGTTTATTTAAGCAATTAGCTAATGCTAATTGCTTTACCCGCTGTCATTACACTAAGACAGAATCTGATATTGGGGGGTTAGGGTTGCGATTTCCGGGGCATCAGAAAACGGACTAAATTCCAGGGCTGAGAGAGAATAATAAGTAACATTGTTAACACTGTGAATATGAGCCTTTAAAATATAAGTTTTAAAAGCACACATACCAAGCTAGCCACCTGGCAACAACAATGCTAACAGCAATTGCGCTAATGATTTGGAGTGTATCAGTACAACCACCAAAGACTGAATATTTTAAAGTATTTCAACGCAGTTAGGACATCGTCTAGCACCAAAGATATGCTAGCATGACAAAATTTAACCTTCGCTGATAGTTAGCTGACCGTTACCTTTCAACTTTGCTCTTTGGAAGCGTAGATGGTGATTCAACAGGCTAGTAGCGGCTAACAATTTCTTGCTAGCAACTGCTGTACTTGAAGCAAAGCTTACCTGGAAACTTTCAGCTAACTGAACAACACTTGGAAAGCATTTCAGTCAGGTTTTCCTGTGGTTCATTCTTGCACTTTACTTCTACTAATACATAAAGACTCACAACAAAAGGACCCCACTTTTCTACATGTGTATGTTGTCTACAAGGCCACCTTCCTTATAGAGAATGCTAAGCTTGTACCACTATGGATAGTTATATGGACTTAAAGATTGCATTTTTCTGTGTCTAACTGATAAATAAAAGTCGGTTGCTGCTCCCTTCAGAGTGCATTTTAGTGTCAAAGAAAGACGCCGTGCATGCCTGAAGAAAAACACACACATTTGTTAGATCCACAGCCAAACGGCACTGTGTTCCACCGAACTCCTGAGTGGCTTTATTAGCATCTTGAAACAAACAGTTTGCAGTGAGCGGTGCACACGGAGAGAGCGCAGCAGTAACGACACCCAGGTTGAGTGGGTGAGTCATGGCGTTGTGCTGCTCAGGGACCGATCCAGTCAGCGCTGATTTAATAGAGCAGAGTTGTCTCCCTGCTGATCTATAGGTCTCTGTTATTAGTATGATGTCAGAGAGATTGCTCTGCTTGAGGTGGGGGTTAGGGATTTCGTTGGAATGATTTGTTCCATGTGTGATTGTTCCAGCTGACTCACTCGCTCTTTCAAACAAACACACAAAAGCACAGGTCACACCCTTTGAGGGGTTAACCTTAAAAAGCACTAGGTGGGTTACAGAATGATGAAAGAATGGAGCTCCGGGGTGAGCCAGATCTATGAGTAAGACTAATAAGAATTTGACTGATTCAGCGCACCAGCATCGACCCGAACCCCAAAGCCCCCGAACACCACTTCCCCTGACAAACACCACACGCAAGCACAAAACCACAGAGATATTATTTCAGAGACGAATTGACATGTCGATAAATGCTTGAGGACATGATCACCCCTGACCACAAACACATTGACTCACTCCCACTGACTCACTCGATGATAATTATCTGGGTTGTTTTGACACAGATGTACTTCTGATACACCCAAACACAGATGAAGTGTATTGTATGAGACTGAGACACGAGGAAATATGAGCCTTAAAATGCTGGAACAATTAGGGATGCACTTTTTTTCAGACCAAGTACAAGTACTTACCTTTGTGTACTTGCCGATACCGAGTACCGATATGAGTACTCACTTATGTCAGTACAGTTCTCATATTGACTTTGAAAGCATGTTTCATTTTCATCAGATGTTCCTCACTTTCTGACTGTGACAAAATATATCGACATAATGATGCAACTGATGCAAGCAAGACACTGCCACACATTTTAATTTCGTGTAACCTGTAACACATTCAGTAGATTTCAGTACAACACAACATACCACATATAGTGTAAAAAAGGTCACGTAATGAACACTCCCATTTCTGAGCGCACCTGAATGCAGCACTACACAGCGCATCCCCCCCGAAACACGGCAGTGAGGGAGACATGCCCGGACTTGTTTACTGCACCTACTACGGAGACATCAGTGATCGCCGACGGACTCTTTTTATGTCCATGACAGTTTGTTATAATGTTTATGTGACACTCTGTTAGCTTCAGTTTGGCCGTGAGTGTATATGTTAGTGCTGTCTGTGAGGACGAAGCCTTTTTCTGAGAAGTGAAATAGCTCCTTCTCTGCCTACCGGCTTAACTAACAGGATGCTAACGTCAAACCGTAACGTGGTATCGGGTGCAGTTTTTTACGAGAACTTAAGCTCCACAGAGATGTGGACTTGAGTCGACTTGAGTCACTGTTTTGATGACTTGCGACTCGACTTGGACTTGAGGCATGATGACTTGAATGACTTGCGTGAGTTTGAATGTTAGCTGTTAAATAGAAAATTATATGTCAATGCGCAAACTGGGAATCATGATTGGACGACTCAAAAAGCAATGTGATTGTCATGATAAGATGGCTGGCTGTCAGTCAAACTCCTCGCTATGGCAACAAGCAACATCAAAGCCCCCAAAGAGAAGCCTCATCAGTCGTACTCGTTACTCCTCAATACGGTCTCAGAGCAGACCATCATCATGGCTGCGTCTGTGCCAAGATAATACAGATACAATTCATTGTCATACTTTTTGGACAGGTTATATAAATTGGGCAATAATATCATTATTAGACGAACGACTAACACCTTGTGTTTTCTCTTTATAAAGACCAGATACTACAGGTAAGAGTGCTGGGTCTTGGGTGGAAAAAAGAGACTTGACTTGACATAACCTGTGACTTGACTTGACTTGACTTGACTTGACTTGCCCAAGAAAAAAATGACTCGAGACTTGCTTGATACTTGGACCAAATGACTTGAGACTTACTTGGGACTTGAGCAAAGATGACTTGGTCACAACACTGCCCAATACTGGTATTGGTGCATCCCTAGGATCAATACACATGGTTTGTATAAGGTGAAGAATGTGGGAAGGAGGAGAGGAAACACAAACGCAGGGAGAAAATAAGACAGAGAAATGTGTTGCTTTGATGGAGACACAATACAGCTGCATATGTAGTAGGTGTACCCTTGTGTCCATCTTCATCGCCCTCCTTGCACAGCTCGAGCTGGAGGTGCCCTGCGATGAATTCAAAGCCAAACATTCCTGGCCCTTTTTGGCGCTCCTCTCACACACTCCTCAAGGTTTCCTTTGACAGCTGAAAGCTTTGCCATCTCTTAGCGAGGAGAAGTGTCTCTTGCAGTGCAACAAAACAACCCTGCTCTTATGAGTCGAGTGCTGTGAAAAACAAGTTCGGCGCTGGCAGCGCTGAAGGAGAAGTGAGGGGAACGGTGTGACAGCGTGGAGTGACGGCTGCACAGGCACACCGAGGTAATAAAGTGGTGCCTTATTTGATCTCGGTTTACTTTCAGGGATCTTTAATCTTTGGGCCTAAAGCAGATTCTGAGGGAACTTATTGTGGAGTTGAATAGGAGTTCATTCTTAAGAGATCCCTCAGAGGAAAATGGTAGTTATTATAGAGCAACTTTAAAGATCACGAAAGAGAAGATTTATGATCATCAAAGTTTTACGTGCATCTTTGTGAGGGATAAACTATCCGGACAGCAACTTCTTTTCTTGTCCCCTGAGGGACACAGCTTTAAGCATTTGAATTTTTATGTTTACTTAAAATAAACACAGAACAATGGCAGGGTCTGTGGAGACATGTCTGGAGGAGGCTTGTTATTCATAAAACAGAACTTTTGCTTGTGTGCGCATGTTTTTATTGGAGGTTGCTGCACAGGATGAAAAGTGTTCCCTGTCTGCGTGTGTGTGTGTATTTGTGCACTTGTATTATGATAAAAAATAGGAGTAAGGGACTTTTCATTCAAGCAATAACAAACAAAAGGTAAAAGACAAACGCATAAACACAGATACAGTAATCAATCATTAATGTAAGGTGATTTAAGCTGTGTTCAACAGGGATTTTTTTTTATCCCCCCAAAAGCACTTTTAGTACTCAACAATTTCTAGGGATGCCCGATATTGGATTTTTTTTTTTGCAGATATCCGATATGCCGAAATTTGTCAACCCTTTTTGTCGATTTCGATACCGATATATTAGGCACATGTTTTTTCCCACCTCATTGCAGAGAACATCAAGTCTCCCCTGTAGTGGAAATGATATCAGATCTACTGTTATTGTAGTGACCCACTGGCAGATGCAGAAATAACATAATACAGTGCTTTTTAGTGCTTAAAATTAGGTGTACTTGTATTTATTTGTAGGTAACATTTTCTTTTCTTGTTTTTAGGGAATTATCAATCATTTTGTCGTAGGTAAAGTGTTGTTTTATTGGCGGAAATATCGGCACTGATATCAGTGTCAGTGCAGATATGTCACTTTCAAGCCATAATCTGCAGATAACAATAACGTGCCGATAATATCATGCATCCCTAATTTTTGGGCCATTTTCACCTTTATTTGTTGGACAGCTGAAGAGAGACTTTGGGGGAAGAGAGTGGGGGATGACATGCAGCAAAGGGCCGAGGGTCGAGCCTTCGGTTGCAGCGTGGAGGACTGTAGCCTCTGTAGGTGTGGCACCTGCTCTACCTTAATAAAAGAAGTTAAGTGAACTTAATCCTCAAAGGAATTAGAGGTAACTCATCCTGGTGAATTAGCAGTAACTTAAAAATGATCATTGTGGTACTTACTCATTTATTTTGAGTTATACTAATTTTTTGAACATTTTAAGTTGTAGTAATTGATTACAGTTCGTTACATTAACTTGTTTAGTCTAAGCAGTGCGGTAGCTGGTGCCTACGGTAACGATGATTGTTGTTGGTGGCGGCTGCCATGGCGATCATGACGGTGCATGTCTGTTGAAAAAAAACACTAAAAAAACATTTGTCTTCAAAATATTAATATAAAATATTCGCAGCAATACAATCCAATGTAATGAGGTGTGTCTTATTTTTCCAAGTGAGTGTTAACATCTGACATGACATGGAAGCTATTGAAAAACATGCTATAAATGTTTCTATAACTTTTCACTTTTTCATTACTTTTCTTTTTTTTTCTTTTGTATTTTTTTATCTACATTTATTTTAACATGTTCGAAATAAAGATATCAATCAATAAATAGACTAAAGTGCGTCTATACACCAAAGTTTACGGTATTTGTTTTGTGTTAATGCAACTTAAAAGGTTTAAGGTAATCGGTTTCCTCAATTGAAATGAGTCGACACAGGAGAGTTTAAGTTGAGATAAACTATAATATATAACTAAATTTATCTTAATTGATCTTTAAAAAAGTACCGTGCACATTCATGCACATTACCATTTCACTCGACTCGACACAGTTACGTTCTTTCACTCACTTTTCCCAAAGTAATCGGTTTCCTTGTTTTTTTAAGTAAACGTAACTTGTTAGAATTTATAGTGCACCCACTGAGCTAAACCAGCGCCCCCACAGCTGCAGGAGTGATCCTGTAAGTTTGTCATTGTGCTACAACTCATCAGTAAAGTAACAGAGGAAAGCATCCAACAAATTAACTGAAGATGGGAGTCAAAGCCCCATCGAGCACACGGCTGAGAACAAACCGTTGTTGCAGTTTTGCACCAATAATACCCGCCTGTCTCTTTGTAAGGTGTCATCGTTGTTGTGTAGTGGAACACAAAAGTGACGCAAAAAACAGCCTTCACATTTCAATATGTGAGTGACTAATTTGCCTAATCTTGAGAGGCCTTTAGAGCCTGGTGGAAATGCAGACAACAAAAGGCAAAGGGAACCTTTTTAAAAGTTGTTTCTCGGGGCGCTGGATTAGTTCAGCGGGCAGGCGCCCCACATACAGAGGCTACAGCAGGTGTAGGTTTGACTCCCGCCCCGTCTCTCTTCAGCTGTCCTATAAATAAAGACAAAAAGTAGTTCCTGGGACAGAAAGATGTTGGTCCTCTGGATGGAGAAGGAGCTATGCTCTCACACACACATGCCCAAAGGTGAATGAGCAGATTAAGTAAGTGACTCCCCAGGTGTGGGGAATCTATTAGGTGTAATTACTCAAACAGGACGTCCCTTTATTAGAGCACAGGTCCCACAGGAGCGGGGAGAACGAGGATACCCAGTGATAGAGACAATGATAAATGTAATTAACCGTGGGAATATTCCTGAGCAGGATTATTAATGGGAGACGGAGCAAAGAGCTGGCAGCAGCGTGAGGGCAGGGTTTCCTGTCTCTCCTGCACGGACATGCCGCCTGCTAAAAGTTGGTCCGTATGGAACTTGCCTGAGTTTGTAGATGAATGTTTATTCTGATCCGTCACAACACGGTCAATAGTTCTCATTATTGTCGGAAGATTGGGAGTGAAATGTAAATAGCAAAGAATATTATTCTCCTTAGCGAGGACTGCTAAAATGCTGACGCTGCCTGCAAACACTGTAATGTGCTGCTGTATCTGCAACAACAGCCTCAGTGTGACTTAATTATCAGTTATTGTACGAATTCATATTCATGGTTGTGTACAGGCAAGGCGTGCAGCCGTTGCACTATAAAGTATGATATCAGGACGTGAGGGAAGCACCCGACGATTTGACTGTTCATACGTCGCTTTGACTATTTGTATCTCCACCCCTCGGCCTCCCTGCCTGTAAATGCTGCTTTGATTTATTTACACCTCTACACCAATGGTGAAATGTGCACAGATATAAAAGGCATCACTGTAATACAGCCCGTCAGTCATAACTGTGCATTTCCATAGCTCTGCACCTGGGGGCTGGGTGCTGCATCACAGCGCTCAGTGTGAATGACACGTCTGACAGGAAGCAGGCGTTAGCAGTCTATTAGGGCCAATGAAGAGACAGCATGCTTTCGCGGTGCAACCCCTAATTTTCAATTACAATAGTGGATTAATCGCAATCAGCACACCCAGGTGGTGCCGGTGATTAGCTAATCTACAGAGGCATGCATAATGACATCTGTTCCACTCCACACCTCGCGCTAGCTTGCCCTGGTTAACATACTGTAGCGAGCAGAGGAGGAGGAGGAAGACAGAGGGTATACTTTCACACACACGAGAAAATGTTTATCATGAAAAATGTGTTAAATTGAAAGCCACACAAGGTCACGCTCCGATTTCTGTAACTCCACCTTTGCCCTCATTGTAATCACCAGCAACAGAGAGGCAATTATAAGCCAATTTTGCTCTGCTGAGAGGGACTGACACCATAAAGCATCCCTGCCTCCTCTGCCCCTCCGGGGGAAACGCCGGCACATGTTCGGAAATCAAACTTTGGCACTTCAAAGACATTCTGCCACTTAATCAAGTCGACAAAAACCCCATCGCACTGACGATTATTCTTTTTCAAACCATTTCCCTCCTAAGTGGACGGGCAAAGTTAAACGCTGGCAGCCAATCTTCTTAATAGGGAGGGAGGGTAAGCTGAGAGCAGGCGCTAATTCAGAGGAATAAATACATTTTCAATTAGCCGGCAGAGGCGGTGAAGGAGACGCCATTAGACGGCAAACAGTCCGGTTCTCATCACACAGCTGCGCTCTAGTGCGGGCATCACTCATTGTTGTGTTCACTATAAAGACTTTTAACTAATTGTCTCCACTCCTCGGGCTCACTTTGACTTTGTGCTCCATCTTTAGATCAAATGCAGAAGATAATGAACCTGTAGTGTATGTGAGCCGCAAGAGTGTAAACCAGTGTGATTATCTCAGGCCATTTACAAGGACTGCCAGGGACGATCGGAACTCTGTGTAATGTATGCTTTATTTAAATGTTTAATTATGACCTCTAATACCACCTAAATTTAGCGCGCTGACGCAGCTTTTTGAAGACCCGCTTAAGGATGCTGATTGTCTCTGTTCCCATTGCCAGTGAAGTATACTCCTGTTTTCTGCTGCGTTGCCGTCTGACGTCACAAACGCGCCCACAACAGGGTTAGTAAGCAGTGAAGATGTTACGGTGGTTAGGTCTTAATTGTATCCATTACTCATTCAGTCTGTTTATCAAACTCGATGCAGACAAATTTGGAACGATGTTCGAGCGCTGCTCGGAAGGAGACGGGCGGAATTTGTAGCCAAGATGACGAGGAGTTGCAGAAGTTACAGAGCACAGCATCGCGCCGAAAAGGGGGCAGAGATTAGCGTGTCAACACAGGTTCTGTGTTCCCATCGATGCCGATCAGAGCCGAGGCGATAATTACCCGTAACCTTTCCCACTAAGCACAAAAGCTGGGTGTTAGCGGGTGTTAGAAGGTTTTTTGACCAGTGGGAAAGCAGCTTAAGGTACCCAGATTCTAGGGTATAGAGGCGTCACATGTATCTTTTATAAATTGAGGTGATTACTCTAAATAAAACCAGAACTCTTCTCCTTTCTATTCAAAGCCATTAGCAGGTTGTTGACAGTGTTCCTGTGGTGGCAAAATACACATCAAGTAAAAGGCCAAAGAGGCAGGCAGACAGAAAAGCCAACAGGAAGCCTACAGGTGTGTTAATCTTATTTAGCGTGAATTAATTCGCCACAGGCACAACAACGTGAACACAATGTAAAACACTTATGCCATTAACATTTATAAAAGCTACACACAGCTAGGTTTAAAAATGAAATCAAGATGGACGAAGTTGGTCGTCTAGAGAAATGATTCAGCAAACCCAAAGCACGAGACACATCCTGGGAGGGGCAGGCTACATTATTAAAAAGGCCTGACGTTACCCCAAACGTGTCCTTGACCTCAGAGGAAAAGTTTGTGAAACTCATAAAGAGCATCTTAAGACGTGGACCTCCATCAGTCAGCCGTCAGATACGGAGGAGATGGAGGAAAAGCTGTTTATCTCCCTGAGATAAGACAAAACAGATTGTTTCTGAGGACAATACGGCTGCCTCCTGCAAAACTGGATTTTCACGTCATTGCTAAGATTTTCTATTTACAGGTGAGACAAAAGTACAACTTTGTTAAGTGAGTGCACACTTTACCAACAGCAAGCCTGCAAATGCTGATGCAAGACGTTCCCATATTATGAGCATCTAAAACTGAGAGGGCATGAGTGAAGCATTGGCAAGCTAGCATGCTTACAACGATGATTCTAACGTGTTCGAAGCCGTTAAAGTTCTCTCATCCTGGCCCAGGTTAACGACTCTCCTGCTGTTGTTGTTGCTCTCTTTGACTGTCTCTATCATGCATCTCCTTCTATCCCATTTTCGGCCCATCCAGTCGAGGCAAGACGACTGTTCAACATGAGTCTGGTTCTGCTCGAGGTTTCTGCATGTTAAAAGGAAGTTTTTCTGCCAATGTGCCGAATGTTGCTAAGTGCTACTCATGGTGGATTCATGTTGGGCCTCTCTTCAAATAACATAACAAAGAGTCGGTCTAGACCTGCTCTTTCTGTAAAGTGTCTTGAGATAACTCTGGTTATGATTTGGCGCTATAAAAAAAAAAGAAGCTAAACCTAAGTGTTTAAAAAAAAAAAGACACATTTTTAAACAACAAATTTGTTAAAAGAACATGAATGTCTGAAGGCAGAGTTCACTGCTCACTCATCCAAAACATGTGGAGACATTTTACTTGGAACTTAAAATACCAACGTGCCGTCGGCGCTAGAGGAAAATCAGGAGAACTCAATCTTCATCATCTGGGGACGGTGAATGTCTGCACCACATTCTTACACCGAATGAGAGAAACTTTGAGCAGCATGCAGCACTGAAGGAAAGGTTGAGGGATAACTCAAGTCATTTGGATTCATCCTCTGGGCACCATGAATATCTGTAGAGGACCGAACGTACCAACGTTATTAAATGTTGTGGTGGACGAACTGACAATGACAACCATATATCATTATTAGACTATAACACGACTCCATACTCTTCTAAATGGACTGCACTTATAAAGCGCTTTTCTAGTCTTGCAACCACTCAAAGCACTTTTACACTACATGCCACATTCACCCTGCGATTTGGGGTTCAGTGTCTCGCCCGGGGACACTTCAACATGTAGGGAGCCGGGGATCGAACCACCAACCTTCCGAATGAAAGACGACACTGACCTACAAATGCATTTTGTGATATTAATTTAAAGAAGTAACAAACTGTAAAGATTGAAGCACAGCAGATAACGCTTACCCACGAACATTACAATTAGTAGTCTGCTTTCCAGAGTCCCAGATCGCTATCACGTTTAAAGAAGTGTGCCTAGTATTCCAACAGATGGCGATAACACGCTGCCTGCTACAAACCAATGGAGGAAACTAACGAGCTGCTGTTAACCTTTCCTGCTTCAGCGTCCCGACCGTAGTCAGAAAGCACAGGGGAGACTCACTGTTGTTCTGCGCCAGGGCCGGAGCTGTAGCTAGCTTCAGGGCTAACTCCTGTCACTTTACCTAAACTGTGCATTAGTTCTGTTGTTCATACAGCTACCGATCACTCTTTTCCCTGCTCTTCCGCTGCTCCGGTCCCCCGACACTTCATGTAACTCACTTACATTCCCTCCCACTCGCTCTACCACCCCACTCAGCTCTTCCCAAAACAGAGCTACGCTTCTAGTGTAAGAGCATGCTACAGAACTGATCATCTCAACAGCAATGCACCTCTGAAGCGCCGTCTGTACCACCACGTAAGTTATCGGGGGTTCGTTCAAACTAGATTTTTGTGAAAAGTGACAGCCCCATTGTGTTTTTGTTATAACGCCGTCTAAAATCAGCCACATTTTATAAACGTCTCATCCAGGATTTCAGGCAATTCAATAAGATTAAAAAAGTTTTCTTCCAATTTAAGAAAATCCAACTGCAGATAACAAGAGTGAGATGATAACAAAAGAAGCTCAATTGAAAGTCAGGAAACACCGTGAAAACAAGGCCGCAGATCCGTCTCTTAAGCCAGAAATAAAGCTGTCTTATCGTCAGCTGAGATAGCACTTTTCTTTTATGACCCCTGGGTCAGATAAGGAACCCATTGAAGGGTCCCGCAGATTGATAAGACACAGGAGAGATAAAAAGGCTGCTTTGAAAGAAAAGCAGACACACGTTGTAAACACTAACAACCGAGGGAGCGGCAGCATCGCTCTCCGACAAACGGCGTCTGTCTGCGGGGCAGGCCGAGTGATGAACCAGCCTGTGATTGATGTCACTTATATCTGTCCTCCCATCCTGCCTGTGGCACAATCCTGCTGAACGTGGTGTGAAATGAACATAGGCCCAGATTTATGACATTGGGCTATTGTTACATAAAAATGATAAAAAGCTGTTTCAAGGTTTCGGATGAATGAGAGCGAGAAAGAAAGGCAAAAGGGAAAACGGTAATTGAATTCTGCAAGGATAAATGTTGGAACGCCGGCGTGTAGTGGATGCAGCTGTACAATGAGAATGATAATGAAGAAGAATAGAAAACAGGCGGATGAAGGGAGGCGAGAAGCGAGACTATCATAGATTTGAATCTTCTGCGCTATAATATCGCTGTGTCCAATCCTGCCTGCCAACAATACATACATTCAATCAAGACTCCACAGGCTTTTGACACGGCCGAACGCTGCTTGGCATGCTATCCACCTTCATTCTGGGCATAAATATTAGATGCAGTGCACACAGAGCAAGAGGCTCGCCATGCTGCAAAGCTGTCTGAAGCAAAAAAGACAGACAGAGACAGAGTCAGGCAAAGGGAAAGTCGAAATACAGACGTCAAAGCTGACTGTATACATAATTGAGTAAAGGTAGTCTTCAATCGTTCGCCACAAACAGAGGAAGCCTTCAAGTATTGCACAGAAGTGGTGACGTCAGACGAGTGTCCGAGAGCTTTCCATGGGTTGCCTTTTCATTACCAGGCTGCGTTCAGGCGCAAGAGTTGTTGTGGGGAGAAGAAAAAGAGTAAGGCAATCAGCAGAGAGCGGCATCAATCATCCTGATGCTTTCCGGGGATTTCAATCCTGGCGACTGAAGGAGTGGAGTTACAGCAGAGTCACACGCACTTCATTCTGGTGGGATATATACTGTCGTGCTGCTGCTGTGCGGTTACACACACTGTAAAGCCTAACAGTCTATCTTAATAAAAGAAGTTAACTGAACTCAACCCTCAAAGAAATTTGATGTAACTCATCCCAATGAATGAGCAGTAACTCAAAAATTATTATTGTGGTACTCATTTATTTTGAGTGATGCTAATTTTTGGAACACTTTAAGTAATTAATTACAGTTAGTTACATTAACTTGTTTGGTCTAAGAAGTGTGGTAGCTAGCGGTAGCTGGCAGCCTACGGTAACGTTGATTGTTGTAACGGGGGCGGCTGCCATGGCGGTCATGATGGTGCATGTCTATAACGAGTGTTCCTGACTGAGCTCTAACACGAGTGTGAATGAGATCTGTTAAACCCTCTTCCTACATCCTTTCAGTTCATCCTTGAGAGTCAAGGTGCCAAATTTAAACAGATTTCCTCCAAGCATTTTAGAGGTACGGCGTTCCCAGGAACGGCCAGATTTTGACTCCACAGTGAAGGTGACCTCTGATCTTTTAGGTATGAAATCACTTTAGCAATTTATCCAATTTTGTATTTCAGTCATGGCAAGTTTTTTGAGAAATCACTTTGACACTTGACAACCAAATTATACTAAGTTCAGCCTTCAGTGTAAGTGCCAATCCGAAGATATTCCCTCCATGTGTTCATGAGATATCGTTTCCATAAGAAGGTTACGACCTGGGCACAGGGAAACCTTGCTGCATCAGCCGCGGGGGCCGGTTTCACAAAGATAGACTTTGACTGGCTTAGCTATAATGAGACGTCTAAATTCATCTGTTTCACAAAGCAGTTTAGTTCTTGACTACCTTAAGCAGGACTATGGTGCATTGAATTCTGGGTAAATTAAGACTTTTTTCAAAACAAAAAAAATGGCTGACCGAGTAACCGCATCTAACCGCTCAAGTCCGTTCACCCCAGCAGAAAACGTTTGTCTGTTGGGCATTTTACTTGGAAAATTCAGCCAAGAGTGAAACAACAACAACAAAACCTGATATGGAAAAAAAATTGCAGCAACAGTAAACAGTGTTAATCCAACCGTCAAAGACATTCGAAATGTGGTGCTACTGGTCAGCAGGTGTCACTGACTGTTACCATGGTAACATGGGTCTTAGAGCCGAGTTAGCATGGGGGTAAGGTGTCGATTTTTTTTGGCTTAAAATGAGTCAGTCTTTATTTTTGTGACACGGTCTAACTTACATTAAACTAATCTAAGAGCAATATTAGGACTGGCCCAACACTATAGACCAGTCTCAAACATCTTTGTGAAACCGGCTGCGGGTGTGACTACGACACATTGTCTTCCCAAACCTTCCTGTCTCTCTTCAGCAAAAAAAAAAATCATTGCTATGAGCGGACCCAGACAGACAGAGGGACGGACCAACACATAATGCTTCCGTCCAAGCTTGTCGCTGGCGCGGGATAATAATGTAGCGTCTGGACAGACTGTATAGGAGCGTATCTCTTGGTTTTCAGAGCTTGATGCCAATTTCAGCCCAACTTTCTGCCCTTTCACCTCTCCATCACAGCCGACCCAGAGGCGGCGAGCCTTTTTCAGAGCACTCATTGTGACCTGTCAGGGACGGAAAAGCACTAACAACTTCAACAATGGCTCCCAGTGAGCTATGACAGTGTGACAGTGAGCCAGCGTGCACAATACCAGGACCCAGAAA
Source organism: Semicossyphus pulcher (assembly GCF_022749685.1). Lineage (NCBI taxonomy): Eukaryota > Metazoa > Chordata > Actinopteri > Labriformes > Labridae > Semicossyphus > Semicossyphus pulcher. The sequence continues at coordinate 27,078,692 of NW_027211637.1, forward strand.
CCGAGGCAGCTAAATGGAATTCAGACAGTATTGATTTTATTATTTACACCTGTGCTTTTCCAACTGTGACATGTCGAAATGTCTGCTGTGGAAATGGCCCACTGATGCAGTCCGACACTGAACATAGACAGCGGAGGAATAAGAAACTTTGGGAATATGGAGGGAAGGATTTTCCATTTTCTGACCGGACCAGCACGAGGCTGGTGTGGCTGTGAAAGAGTTAATGAAAGGATCTATTTGCCACTTTTAATATGTCAGAACAGCACTTCTTTAGGAGTACATAAAAGCCTTTACATCTCCTCTTAATGCTACCAAGGCAACAGCTGACAAAGTGATGCTACAACCTGCTCATTTCCTCCCATCAGCAAAACCTTCACTCTGACACAGAAACCACAAGGACAAGCCGGTGTCACAAATACAACTCGCGCCATTCATACATATAATTACCAAGGACTTAGGATAATGTTTAACCATATGGCCTAATTTCCCCGGCCGTATATGGCAGGATGATTGATGCTGGAGTGGGTGTACTTAACACTCAGTGGAGAGGCTGTACTTTGTGCACTTGAGGCCAATCAGACAGCCTGCCTGCATGCAGAGAGGACGAGTTAACTTCTGACTGTCCTTGAGAGCTGGCAGCACGTAACTCCACGAAGCCGTAGGAGCTGGCTGGACGAGAACAGCTGCAAAAGGCCTCGATTCCCAGGCTATAAGGTATCATCCAGCCCGTTTGGTCTTTGCAGAGGGCTGAGATCACACCACGCTTGCAGTCTCCTGGGCAGAGAGTTGATGTAGCCCAGAGAGAGTTTTGATTTGCCCTCTCAGGGAAACAACAAGGCTGTGACAGGTTTCCAATGTTCCGCTCCAGACTGGCAAATCACTAAAGAACCTAACGGGACATTACTAAAGCAAAAGCACCGATTTCCAGCAGAGGTTGACATGCTGATAAAACCTACTTAGTAAAAGCATCTACTGGCTTTTAAAGGGCACAATCACAACAGTTACAATTGGGCCATAACGCTAAAAAGCATCGCAAGGGACCATTATCATTACATCGTCAAAGATGTGCGAGGACTGCAAATCGCAGAGATCCGTGAAGAGGAGGGAAGTAGCGTCTTTCTGTTTTTAATGTGCAAATGAACCATGCAAACAAGGCCAAAGCACATTCATGATAAAGGACTTGACAATATTTTAACAGATTTTCAAAAGAACACACTGCTCTTACCTGATGTGGTCACAGCCGAATGCGAATGGATGGAAGAAGAGGATCCACATGGGAAAAAAAGAGAGAGAAGGAGAATAAATCATCAAGTAAAGTTTAACTTTTGTTTCATAAGAGCGGTGTCAAAGTCACTTGTTATCTTCAGCTACTTTGGAAGACGGTGAATCATCGTAATGTATGGGTGACGTGGCAAAAACATTTCAGTCTGAGAGCCATCAAAACATCGCACTTAAAATAGCTCCCCTAACACAGAAACAGAAGTGGGACAGAGGAAACTTTTAATGACGTACAAAAAAGGATTGCTTCTCATTCTGAGCTAATTTTATACCGTTTGCTGCGTGAGATCTGCTGAGCTCTGTCATGTGTGCACAAACCATGAAGAGGACTCGCCACAGGTCGCCACAGAAAACAAGCACCATTCATATTCATTACGCTAAGTTGGCAGGCTGCCTTCCAACTGGACATATATTGGAACGTACAGGTACAGTCATAAAGGTGCCCTATAAAATCCTCTGCATCAGAATCGATTCAGGCCATCAGTAAGAGAACATAAACACTATTTTGGCATCAATCTGAATCCAAACAGTCACCTTGGGAAACTTCAGTGGAGTGGATAACAAAAAACTGAAACTTCTACCTTCCATTCAGAAAAACCGCAAAACATGTTTGGCCTATTTTCTGTTTTCCTTAATGCACTTTCAAAATAACAATATATTCCTGCTGAGCTGCTGCACAGCCATCGTCTTACCCTCCTCTCTCCTGCTGTGACTGTTCCCCACTTTGAACACACACAGAGCAGAGACAGCACATCCACAAGACTTTCTGTACGGCTTATTTTTATATAGTGTGGCTGGTAGAGCTGGGTGCTCCATCAAAAACAGCCTGGTACCAAGTAGTGCTGGAACTGCTCCAGTCAAAAAATACCCACACTGAATACTTTCTGTACCCAGATCTAGGAAAAATGACTACTAATATGCTTTTGCTTGCCAATGACACAAATCGATTCAATGTAACGTGTGATTGGTCCACTACTGCAGCAGCTGCTACCAATACAGTCTGTGGTATGGTGCAAAGTGTATTTGATACAGTAGGAAGTTGCTGATTGACACTTTGTCCAAAGCAACGTACATCTGAGAGTTAATACAACACAAGCAACGATCAAGGCTAGGGATGCACGATATTATCGGCATGTTATCGGTATCGGCCGATATTGGCTTAAAAATGAACTATTGGATATCGGCCAACACGCCGATATCCGCCGATATCCGCCGATATAAATTAACCGATAAAATAATGGGCTGCTGCATACTTGATTAAATGCCTGACCTCGGCGCAATGTCCCCGGCGCGAAGACAACCTGCGTGGCGCAGCGTGATGACGTCACGTGTGTCTACCTGCAGCATGAGAGAGTTAGAAGCCAAAAGTGTCCAGATAGATAGCAAAACTGCTATTTGCAACGACTGCTCAGCTTCTGTGATGCGAGGAGGAGCCAAGGCAAAGTGTTTCAACACTACAAACTTGATTAACCATCTCAAGACCCGTCACCCCGACCGCTGTAACAAATGTGATAAGAGTATCACCATTATACTGTACGCTAATTCCAATACGGAAGAGAGTTGATGATCTCTGCAATTAGGTGTGCGGGAAAAAAATATCGGTATTGTTAATCGGCTAAATGATTTGTAAAATATCGGCATATCGGATATCGGCTAAAGATCCAATATTGTGCATCCCTAATCAAGACAAGAGGGAACGAAGTCACTAAGTGCCAAAAAACAGCTTCAAGTGCGATCGGACACAGGTGCCAACGGGCAGGCTTCCTCCCACAGTCCAAAGACATGCTCCTTAGGTACACTGGTGACTCTAAATTTGCCCTGTTGCCCGGTGAATGGTCATCTGTCTCTATGTGTAACCCCGCCTCTCGCACAATGACAGCTGGGATAGGCTTCAGCCCCTCGCGACCCTGAACAGGATAAGTGGCATAGATAATGGATGGATGGATAACTGAATAGCCTATGACATGGTCCTAAATCGACTGTGGGCCTATGAATTGCATTGTGGCAGATTTCTTGGTATTGGCATATAATGTATTGTACTTCAAGTATTAGTAGTAGTAAAATTAGCTCCTTTTTAACAGCGAACAATCAAACCCTCTGGAGTATAAGAATCATCTGTGTGCCACAAACTGCACACACAATAGAAGGTCGGATTACTCAGCTTTCAAAATCTCATTGCAAGAATCACCACGATTAAATTACATGGGTGCAGCTGGCATGGGGGAGTGGATTAAAGAGGCGAGGGCCTGCTTTAATCTACCTTGTTAAAACCGTCCAGTCCGAGTCATGAAACCAGGGTTCTTGGTGTCTTTACCAGGGAGTATATCCAACTATAATCAGTGACCCCAGCCTTATCAGATCACGACTTAATCCGCCATGTTCCATTATGCTGTGAGGTATTTTTAAGGTCCCACTGGCAAGATAGATATTAGTTGCCTACTTTCTCAGAGCCCAAAGGGCTTCTGAAGACTTTCTGGAAGGTGTGGACAGCTCGGAACAATCCGTCAGCCTGCAGACAGCCTCTCCTCGTCATTACTCTCAGTGTGACTGAGTCGGCACGGAGAGGACTTTTTTTTCTCTAACCAGCAGGCATTCTACGCACACTCCTAGCGGGGCCCTTGGTCCCCCATCCATCTGCCGGCCGTCCCTCACACTCATTAATTCTGCCCCGTCCCCAGGTGGCTGCTGGTTGGTGCGATGTGATTAAGCTCAAATGAACCACCAGGAATAAATAGAAGCTTGAGCCCCGCGGAGGAGACGGGGGAGAGCGAGTTAAGAGAAAACGCTGACAGATTTTTCTGATCACAAGGTGTGAGGGACTATTTGTCTCTGTGGGGTCCAAACCAATGATATACTTGTTTTGACTGCAAAGCGAGAGGAGGTATGGTGGCAGAAAAGGCTGATGGCAACTGCTTAAGATCTGATGAAACTGAACAGCCTGGATGAAGGCGTTTATATGACGACATGTGTTCCCTGTTCAAACTCAGAACCCAGTCTGAGATGCATCAGTCACAGTACGCAGCCTGTTTAGTTTACACCGACATACTAATTGGAGACTAAAGTCTTAAGAGAAGCAAAGATCCCTTTGGTTAAGTGTGTCAGTAAGCCTTTGATCTCTTTAAATGAAGACTCGTCTCTAGCTTAAGTTTTGATATGCACTGATTACTGGATGAGCGTCGTCCCTGAGCTTGTGGGCTTCTGAACCAGTTCCTCTGTATGAAACACAACCACAAAGACGAGCCTTTAACATGCCCATTGTCTCACAATTCAGCCATGAATGTTCAGTTTTCCTGACCAACGCTAAAGTCCTCAAAGGGCACAGATGTCACCTGTAGCTGACAGCAACACCCTGACAGTAGCATCCATGTTGTTTCACTCGCTTCACTGCTACTGGCACCAATCGTGATCTGTCATTACAACAACCAATCTTGGAACCCATCGACAAAGATCGAGCCTCTGGGGGCCAAGGCCGATGTGAAGTGACTCCAGATGTAGCCAGGGGATATTAATCAATCCATCAATCCATTTTTATCTCAATGGTGCCAAATCACAACAGAAATGTTTTCGGACCCAACTTTATTCACCAAGTCCTTGTCAACAGCCGCAACTGACTCACTGACTCATTGACAGACAGCCATGTGTCACGATCAGCTGGTTCAGATATCTGCATAATCCAGGAGAGAGGAGGATCCAGGCAAGACTCCGAGTCCAACTAAGATATCTCTTTATAGCATAGACTGTATAAAAAGATGGACAACATGACAGCTCCCTAAAAGTGAAGCCAAACCCTCTCTATCGCCCCCTGCTGCCTGGCTGCAGTATAGCTCATAAAGCCCGCCTCCTCCATGTTAACAGATGGGACATGAGTCAAACTATAAAATCAAAATACACGGCCAAATACATTTTTCTTTAACATGGTTTCTGTCATTATAGTTAGTTCTTATCATGCTGATTTATGTCGAAGTTATTTGATGCTGTAAAAAGGATGATTGACAGCTCTGCTGACAAATACGGCTCCTGCATTTGTTCCGGATTAGCAGAGAGGAGGAACGGTGAGAGGAGACGTAACTAAAACAATCACTGCAGTCATTGAAGATAACATGTCTGTGAACGTTAACCTCAGACTGTTTTTGTTAGTGGAAGTGGCTACAGCGGCTCCACCCGCCGATCTCTACTGTGCAGCAGACTCTGGCTCCAAATGACGTCACCGTTGCAAGATAGCAGCGTCACGGGGGCTATTTTTGCATCAATTCCTTACAATGAGAGCAGATGGAGGCGCGTTATCCATCTATATATACAGTTATTGCGTTATAGAGATAAATAAAAATGCTCAATTCTTGATGTTGTGTTTCAGGATGCATTTCAATGCACTCCGCCTTTTTTTGCTCTCCATATGGACTGTTATCATGAATGTAACCAAAGTCTGTTCAAACTTACTAAGTCAATACTACTTTGACTGCGAACCGACTGCAAACAGAAACCAGATCACTGCAGATTTGGTCCCGCGCCTTCAGATTCAGCATTCAGCTTGATAGAGATTACACAGCAACTGACACGTAGACAACATTCACCAGTCGTTGATGCTCTTCACCTGGCATACCTTTCTTTGTTGCTGGACACCCATGCTCCTCTCAGCTAACCCTGCTTTCCTCTGAGTTATTATGGAGTGGCTCTCCAACCTGGTCCTCCCCTCTCCCGGGGCTGCTCTGCCTCAGGCTCTCTCAAAGGCCTGTCATGCCTGCTCTTTCCAGTGACTCAGCATATTGACAAGCTGTCCGCAGAGAGGCTTGGCCGCACGAGCCGGGCGTCTCAGCTCAACAGGGTCTGTGCGTGCAGATACCACGCTGGCCTTTTGAAGTGGATGTGATTGAAATGCTATCAAGACCGGTCCATCTGTCCTCTTCGCAATTGTGTGCTTGGGTTCACAAAGCCGAACAGAAAGAAAGATGTTCGGGGGGGGATGTTTAATGGCTTTGCTCACTGTTGTCATCGCTGAGTTTAGTGGGAGGGTGGAGAGAAGAGATGGGAACTGCAGGGGTTTAATGAAATGAAGATAAGAAAACTCATGTGTTTTTGTGCGTCACTAAGCATTTCTGCATTTATGTGATGAAAGAAAACAGCTGTTAAAAGGATGGAAGGTCTCCCTCAAACACCCACAAGGCATCTCCTCCCAAGGTCTTTAGTTAATTACATTTTCTTTTGGTGACTATCTCCTCACAGGAGAGGGAGTACACAGCAGCCCTATCATAGCTATGAAAGCAGCAGTGAAGCACATATAGACCTGTGATCAGAGCGTCTGCTGGGAAAGATAATGACAGGTATGGGTGTGTAGGACTTTAACAACCTGTCCCTGAACCCAGCGTGACACATAACCACACACTCCTCCCATGTCTTTTTTATCTCCGCTCTCAAAAGCAGTATTCATTCTCGGAATTACTACAGACTGACCGTCTTCTCTTCCTCCCCCTCCTTCCTGCTCCTGGACTTTTGATCATCCCTCAGCCTTCTTTTCAAAAGGTCCAGTCGTCCTAATCAAACACATCTGGGCCTGTTTTGCCTTCAGCCTGTGTAACTGAATGTATGCAGAAGGTTGATCACAGATTTGGGCACACATTTTTACCTTACCAGTCTGAGTGTAAAATCAGATGATCAAACCAGACCATCAGCGACAAGATTATTTCTATATAGTTATTTTTAATGCCTGAAACTGCTTTGGGGGGGAGGAGGGATGACGGATGATGCCTTTGTTTACATTTTCCAGGGCAGAAATTTAAAGTGAACGATACATATGACTGTTAAAGAACGCAGGATGAGATTTTTTGTTAATAAACACCACTTGAGCAAGTACAGGAAGAAATCAGCAAAGAGATAAGAGGTGCGGCTCTGCCCACAGGGGGCGCCAAAATCAACTCAAACCAAAAGTTCCTCACAGGAGCTTTAAAGTTAGTCATATTTAAAGATAAGGTGTTTCACATTTTAAGACATATGTTACAATGTTGGATGTCCAGACTAAACGTGGGTGAAGTTTCAGATCTGTAGGTTAAAGTATGTTGGAGTAATCCTCAGGCTTCTCAGCTCAGTCTGCAGGCTGCTGTGAACACCAGGTTTTACACAGTTTTTTTTGTTGTTGTGATGTCACAAAGTGCAGCCTCGGCAGGCTTCGGAGAGCTGGCCGATCAGAAGAAAGTGGGCTCGTAGGGGCGGGGTTTCTTAAAGGGACAGAGCTGACTGAGTCGTTTCAGGCAGAGGCTGTATGAGGGCCTGTGCAGAGTAGAGTTTTTTAACTGTAAATGATGCTAAGCTAGAAATATGAAGCCTAAACTTAGCATAATACCCCCCCTTTAAGCAATTTCTATTATTTATATCGACCTAAAGTTAAGCACGAGTATTCTGTAACTTTATTTGCACTTAAATTGTGACAAATACTGGCAATGTTTAAAATTCCACATCGCAGATACAACCAGCCCAGGAGGCGGCGCACAACATTAAGTGCAGTCATGCAAAGTACTGCAAAGTCACAAACTCAAGGCTCAGGAGATCAACTGAGTTTAGGATCTGTTGTTGTTTTGAGAGCTGAAGTGACTCATTTCAAATCCTGCCGCAGCTCTTGTGGGGATTCGAGGGAGATTTGCAGAGTTAAAGGGAAACTTAGAAATAATTCTCAACCTTTTCCCTCCCCCAGGAGGGTTGCTTCGTTTGCAGCTTGAGTTACAAGTGGTTATCTCTTTAGGTCTGTCAAGTGAGGATGTATTTTCTCGACAAGTGCGGAGAAAGTTGCAAAAAAAGCCGTGCATATTTACAGACTTTTGACTCTTAGACATAAACAAGGGTAAGGACACTAGAGAGGCGGATTGCTGCAGGATTGTCTGGGAACATTTTGTCCTCCCACCATGACAACATGTCACTTGAGAAGAAGAAGATGACAACAGTTGATGCTGAAGGTCCAGGGAGGCTCTATATGTGCAGCTGCCTTTCATAAAGAGGGATGTGATAGGAATAGAAATTTACATGGAATATTCCCTCATGCTTATTCAGGATGTGATGTAAAAGCTGCAGCGAGTCTTAATCCTCCAGAGAGCAGACCCTCGATCCACCGAGGGAAAGCATCTGTGACAGTAACTGTACAGCAGGGGGCAGGCAGGCAGTGAGCATTAAGCTAAGATGTATGTTTCCCAGCTGCAATGATCCCTTATGATCTCCATGTAGGAACATGGACCATTAGTAATATTGCTGTTCAGCTACTCCACTATAAAGCTGTGTAACATTAGCATTGACAGAGACAGCAGGAGGAGCGTAATGGTCTGTGATTAATTCAGTTAATTTATGTTCTGACCTTGGTTTGTCAAAACTTTATGATTCAATGACAGGGTTCTTTTTAGACGACGCTGAAGGACTGTGAGGTTCTGGAGAAGCTGAGCAGGGTCGAACAAAGAGGTGCTTTCTTGGGGTGCAGGAGGGAGTACACGGCAAAGCGGGTTAGTGAAGGGGAAACGGGACGGCAATCTTGTGCAGCACACATATGCAGGTTTACAAGTTGGTGGAGGCAAGGCAGGTGAAAATGTTCCTTAACTTGACAGCACGTACTCATCATTAGTCCAGAGAGGTTGCTGTAGTATTTTCACTTTCTGATTTACATTTGAATTTAAGAAGTAATCTGCAATGTTACAAAAATGTAGCTGAAAACCCCCCCACTAAGGATCAGGAAGGAAAAACAGATGGAGGACATTTAGAGGAAACCAAAGCTCAGAGACGATCAAGTCAAAGACGATTACTACACAGAACGAAGCACTAAATTGTATTCACAGAACGGGAAGAAGCTTCACATGCTCGGTTCATAACTGGCAACCAGAGGCAGATTTAATAATGTTCCTTATGAGCAGAATTTGGGATTTTACAAACGTTGGTGATGCCCAGTATGAATTTAATTCATTCCTTGTGGTTCCTGGTGGTCCTGCAGGACATGCATTTGTGTTTGACCTGCCCAAGCGACCAATGAGCCACAACTTTTCCTGGTTGTTTATTTTCCAAGATCCACACATCAAAGAAAAGGATCGGTCTCACCTGAGCGGAGGACAAGGCCGGTACGTCACCGTGCGATCAGACTTCATTAACAATACACTTTTGGTGCTTTAGCAGCGGTGTCAGGGCCCGATCAGACAGAACGGATCAACAAAAAAGGCAGTGCGCTGCGCCTCATGTTTTACAGCCTACAAAATGCGCTCTGTCTGATCGGGACCTAAAACTGTATAACTGCTGGCCCAAATGGCTCACCTGATATATCATAGGTGCTGCAGTCACCTGTCTATCAAGGGGGCGGGGGTGTTAATACGCACCAGCATTCATTAATTATGACTCAAACCATAACTGATAAGCAGTCACACGTTCCACAGCAGAATTAATGTTAATAAACAAAATCAAAATATTCAATAAATTATTAAAGCAGCTATTTGGCTCCAACTTTAATGTTCTCTTCCGTTGTCCTTGAGGACTTGATTGACTTGAAGACTCGTCTGTTTAAAAGCATGCTTTGTTTTTGTCAGTGGAAGCGCTCAGATGGCGATTTATTTTGATTTAAAGAAAATGCATGGCAACAAAGAACACAGGAGAAAACACTGCTTCTATTATGACCGGGAATTTCTGTCATGGAAATGTGGAACTGTACATTCTGATCTTATGTGTCCATCCTGTTTGTCATTGCTGTCGGGTGTCTTCTCTGGAGCAGGACGCTCCAATGAACAAAATCAATCAATAAAAAATGTAATGTGGTGAGCACCAGCACACCTGCAGAGACACATAAGGACATGTTATTATGGTGTGTGTGTGTGTGTGTGTGTGTGTGTGTAGAGCTACAATGTATCGACGCATGCTTCTGATGGAATGCATCACAGTCCTGTCATGTGTCGCTGCTGTGTGGTACGTCTTTTCACTGACAGCAGTGTCCGTCACCTTGTTATATTTCCCAGCTGCGGCGGGGGCTGGCCGCATTTCATTATTACACTGTTGCACCAATCCTTGACCTGTCACGCCAGGAAGTGAAGTACCTGCCGCCGCGTGCCGCCCCAGTCCGACATGAAACCTAAACTGGTCTGAAAAGGACGGTGTGAGGTGTGAAGGAAACTGCAGCACATTCTGAAATTCTCCACACATTCCAAATATTTAAGAGGGAAATGAATATCAGCCCCACGCGTTACAAAAAAAGGAGATTCAGACAGCTCCCGAGCAAGGATGAGCGGTCATTTTTCAGCAGTGCAAACACGGCTGCATTAGGATGTCTTGTATGTGTCATTTGGATCAATGTTAAGTGGGGTTTGATGGTCTGAAAGAAGATTTCACATTCTCATTCATGAAACATGACCTGTGTGAATACGAGAGCACATACCTGCGCCTGCCTGAGTTAATATAAGACACATCCTGCTATTAATCACCAGGTATGGTGTTAGAGTTCATATTCACATGTTTTACACACCTTATAAAATCCCACACACATGGTTTGAGGGGATCATATGGGCCTACAGGGAGCATGTGGTCATTATGTGCATATATTTATGTGTTACTGTGTGGAGAGCCCGACTGGATTTTTGAGACCTACGGAAGCCCTAAGAGGACATGCAGCCATACATTTTATTTACTCCGTTTTCTGAGTTATTTCTGGTCGTTTTCTCGAGATCTCGACTTCTTCTTCCCGTGATCGCTGTTTTCCCATTATAACGAATTAATTCGGTCCATTATCTCGAGATAACAAAACTAATTTTCTCGTGATAACGGGATAATTTTTTGAGAAAACAAAACAGACTGGTCACTGTGACATGCCACGCTGCCATCGCCCACACTAATGAGGTCAGTTAAGCCTGTTTCTATCTTCGTTTTGTGCTTTTGCAGCTCTGGGGATACGAGTTATGATCATCTGATGTTACGATGGTGCCGCATCGTTATCTGGAGATAACGAGACAAATAAGTTGAGATCTCGAGAAAGCGACCAGAAATAACTCTGGACTGGATGCATGTCCGCTAAGGGCTTCCGTAGATACCAACACTAATTTCAGGCTAAAATAATTCGCAGATTACCGAGATCATTGCAGACGATACAATAGCTTGTATTAGTTTTCACGCCCCTTGAACTTCCATATGTTCCAACTGCCAATTAAAGTTGGCTTTATTGTCATTCAGTGAAATAGACCAACACAAAATAGTTCATAGTTTTGAAGCGGAAGCAGGGATATTGCACGGTAATCAAAATTGGTGCCTTACTGTGAAACCAAACAAAGATCAGCTGCAACCCACTGCCCCCAGATTTACTTTTGCATCCAACAGTTTTCTTCATTTTGAACTGCCGTTGTTGGTTTATTGAACGATAAAAATCCCAAATAAGTCTGCTTGTAGGTTGTTAGACACTTAAAGGAGCAATTCTCCCTTGGAAAAAGCTGCTGTCAGTCAAAGCTGGTGTTCTCTGTAATCGATAGAAGCAATAATATTTGAAATTGGCGCCATGGCTGTGGAGAAAGTTGTACAAACAGCTCGTGGTTTCACCCATTCTACATTCCTACAACAACCAGCATGCATTGTGCTCCTCCCTCTGAAAGGAACGGCCCAGCGAGAGATGCTGGAGTGAAATACTACCATTTTCCTGTCAAGGACATTGATCGCTGCAGGCGATGGCTCAGAGAGGTACAGAATACGACGAGAATATCCCGGTGGATTGTCTAAAAAACCTTCAGGTCTGCAGTCTACATTTCACACCTGACGATTTTGAGCGAGACATGACATCGGAGGCGAGTGTCTTAGATTGAGGAAGTGTAGTTTAGCGAGCTCCCTGGCCTCTGCCAGATGACGGGTCTTATGTAGTCTGGCGAAAGTTTTCCAGGGCCCATTGGAGAAGCGGATAGCATCCTCCAAAGGCATTAGCTCCCCGTAATAGCATGATGGGGCTGAGGTTGAAAATCAGCGGACTGTCCCTTTAAATATGGGAAAGTCTAAGGGAGAGAATTCTTATGCAAGACACAGCATTGCAAACTTTTGAGCAGGAAAGCAGGAATAAAAATAGACCTATTCAACATCGATTGTCACATTGACATCCAATCTAAATCAACCAAAGCATTGTTTTGTTTTTGCTTTTTTGCATTATTTGTTCTGAAAAAAAATCCCATATCAGAAAACATATGTCGATAGAGCTATATCTGTGATTGTCCAGTATCGACCCGATAGTATCAGCTCACAGATATATCGGTCGAGCTCTAATGGTGAGTTTGAAGTAATGACAGTACTTATGAAGAGGCCTGGGGGCTAATGACTCCATCACCTTTGTGCCGGGTTATTGCTGCCCTCATCTCACGTCTATACTGACAGTATGCAAACTAGATGCTGATGAATACCAGTCATTACCTCACATCATTAATCACACCACATTGATTAAAGGCCGACTCTGACTTCAGTCAATATGAGAGGGACAACTCAAGAATAGCTAATGAAGCGCTGCATAAGAATTATTTTGGTCATAATGTTATGCCTTTAAAAAACAAGTTGCAAAGCTCCTTGTGACAATCTCAATAGAGTGACTCATTTGGGTGTGCAGTACTTTTTGTTGCAGCGAAGAAAAGGCGTCTTCACAACACTTCCTCCACAAACAGCTCACAACACTCGCCATGTGGGTGAGACATTTTCGTCCGACATTCCCAAACGCTTCCAACACCTGTCTGAGACCATCCGTCACACAGAGGAGGAGTGCATGCTACCGCCTCTGCCGCGAGGAAGCCACTGTGGTGGGGTTTTTAAATTATTGCATGTGTACGGTTTCCTGTTGTTGCAAATCAGTTATCTTCTTAAGCTGGCAGACTCGCAGAAGGCTTCAGAGTGCAGATGTGAGACCCAGAGAGCGGAGAGACTGAGCGATAAGGGCTGTGGGTGCTGCCTTGGTAATGCAGTCATATTTTATCCCAGTACAGCGGGGTGCAGTGGAAGCCAGCAGCATCCTTGGGGACCCATACTGCTTCTCCAGAGCTCCACAGAAAGAGTGGGCAGCATGGAGAGCTGCCGCGTCTAATTATATTACAAGAAAAACAAATGCACAAATGGCTTCATTTTAATGCAGCAGGGACCGGTGGAAATTTTACTCTGGTTTGTTAACCGAGAGGAAGGGGGGGAATCATTCATACCCGCACACAGAGGAGGCATTCCAATCCCAAGCAGTCGACTGAGTCAGCCAGGTGCAGTGTTGCAATGTTAATGCTCAGCTGAAAACAGAAACAGCAGCACTGTTATCAGGTTGATGTGTAAGTGGAGAGGGTTTCAGAGACGGAGCGTCTCCAGAGACAAATGTTTTAAAGGTCATATACTGTATGTCAAGAGCCAAGCGTACCTCAGAGATGGCTGTGAGCTGAATCTCTAAGAGCAGAGAGGAGGAAAGAGAGGGTGGGAGACAGAACGGAAACGTTAGACTGAGAGATGTGGACAGAGAGCCAATACGTTTATAAATAAGAGAAGAGAGAAGATAGAAGATATAAAAAGAGCCAAAGAGAGTGATTTTGAGAGGGAGGTAGATATCTACGACCGAGTCCTTTTACTTCAGCTGGAAAAAGTCCTGATACAGGAATCGACCCATGCCTATGTTAACAACTTATTACTCAATAACAGGAGTAAGACTTGACCTTTATGCTAGCTGCTCTGTCAGGCTGCACTTTATGTAGTTTAAGCATTGCTTTAGTTTAATTGCGAAAGTTAGCATGGCAATTTGCTAGCAAAGACAATGTTAGCTTGCTGATTTTTGCCCTTTTTGCGTGTTAGCATGCTAAGATTTGCTAATAAGCCCGTAACACAAAGTACAGATAAGATGGGCATGTTCTTTCACTAAAATTTAGTTATAGACCAAAGTTTGGGCCATGTGGCGAAGGACGACCTCCGCAGGCAGTGTCGATCGCGGATGAAGACCCCTGATGCTGAGTCGGTGAAGACGTTCTGAAGAGTGTGCCGTGCCAAAAAGACGGCGGCGTTTGTATTGATCTTAAGAGTGTTTGCTGTGCTCCCAAGTTCCTCATTAGACTGCGTTCATAAACCCTTAAGTAATCCTGCGGTTTGCTGTTATTTTTCTGCCCACAGTGACAACAATATGTTACAACGGTAATAGCGTCCGCTACAGTGCGTGCTCGGTAGATAATGGCGGAGCGTAGTCGCGAACCGCACACGCCCAACTGCTTTATTAAATAAATATATTAAAGGAACATCTTGTCTGGAGTGCATTCTAACCGATGCCCCCTGGTGGCCACAAGTGTGTACACCCAGCCAAATTTACCCCTTTACCACCACCAAAACAGACCAAATAAAAACGTTGACCTAATACGGCGCTATTTGCAATTGAATGTCTGTACCACATTGTAATCCATCCTATAGCTGTTAAGATATTTAACACAAGGGCACAGATTTGAACGTCATGGTGGTGAGAGGCTAAAGAAAAGTATGGGGGTCACCATGTCATACATTATATACTGTATATCACGCATTGACTACTGCATCTCCCTACTGGCAGGCCTCCCAAACCTCTGAAAATGATGCAGAACGCAGCAGCGCGACTGGCCTTCAATCAACCCAAAACAGCACACGTCACTCCGCTGGTCATATCCCTCCACTGGCTCCCAGTCGCCGCTCGCATCAAATTCAAAACCCTGTTTCTTGCCAACAAAACGGAAACCAAAACGGCTCCTGCCTACCTGAACTCTCTCGTCCAAGTCTACACTCACTCCCGCCTACTACGGTCTGCCAATGATAGACGCCTGTGGTACTGCCATCACAACAGAGCCCCAATTAGCAAGCTAGACTCTTCTCCTCTGCAGTCCCCGGTGTTGGTACTTACTCGCGTTGTTCTCTCCTGTCTTGATCCTTGCTTGTGCTGTGTTAACTCTGAGATATAGGTCGCTTTGGACAAAAGCATCTGCTAAATGAGATTGTAACATGATCTAGGAACCATAAATGCTTCAGAGGTATTAGCTCAGTTGTTAAGATATCAAAGACTGAAGTTGAAGCCCGAGAGAGCTATGACACTTCAAAGGCTAAAGGCTGTTAAAACATCCAGACGCAGCGGTTTATTGTACAACTATTTTTCACTCTGTAAGTGGGCCAAATAAAGGATAAAGCTGTAGTGCTGTAAATGTGTTTAAGCTTTGTTCAAGCAGCACCCTCAACAACTCAAGTGCCTGTTCAGCCCGCCATTAGCTAATATACATGTAGAGTCAGGAGGAGCTGATTTGAGCATTAGTTAAGTGCGCAAACACTGACAGAAGCCCCTTATTTATCAGTCCATTTGTTTAATTACACAGAAGGAACTGCAAAAGAATTTAGGCCGGCTGTATTAACAACAGCTAGAACTAATTAGTGTCAAGACGCCATTTAATTACTAAGTCCATTTTGGAATGATACACACCATTAGACTGTTTTCTCTGCCTAGTCAGAAGTGTATCAGGCAGTTGTGCAGATGAAGATGAGATGAGCAGGGCATTAGAGGGAAGGAGCAGCGACAAGCAGGAGAAACAAAGATGGAGGTTGATGGCCAACGTTGGGTTAACAAGGTAAAAGGGGGCCGCCCAAGTCAATGACTTACAGGTGTAAAGAAATAACTTTAAGTACCATTACATCCATTATCTATACCGCTTATCCTGTTCAGGGTCGCGGGGGGGCTGGAGCCTGTCCAAGCTGTCATTGGGCGAAAGGCGGGGTACACTGGTACACTGGTCGCCAGTCAATCACAGGGCTGACACTAGGGCTGTCAACGAATATTCTAAATTCGAATATATAATCGAATTGTAATAAAAAAACGGATATTCGGATATTAAAATTGATTGATTGCGAGCTCACAAGTTCTCGTATGTCCTCACGCGCACTCTTGGTTACGGAGCATCCTTGAATGCATCACAACGTCACTATGATACATTAGTAATTAACTTTAGTCTCGCTGAAACGAGCTAAAACAACAACCGTGTGGCGTGCGGTAATGATGTCAGAGAATTTAAATCCTGGCCCGGCCAGACAGAGACAGACAGGTGTAAGTATGTTTTTTTTTAAAGGCTATGTTTGAATAAATATACCTGTCACAGCACAGCTCGCTTGGAACGCTGAATGTCCGTTTTACTGCAAACTACTAACTTAATTTGTTTATTTTGCAAGGTGTAGGATCTTTTAAAAGGCGAGTTTCTGTTTAAATCAATATATCTTTGCAAGTAAGTTTGTCTCTCGTTGTGTTGGTATGTCCTCTTGTGGACATATTGTGCAAAAATAGATATTCGAATAGTTCGAACATTTGTGGGTTTTTTTGAAGGAATAATCGAAAGTCATTTTTGGCCAATTTCGACAGCACTAGCTGACACACAGAGACAGACAACCTTTCGCACTCACACCTACACCTACCGGCAATTTAGAGTCACCAATGAACCTTACAAGCATGTCTTTGGACTGTGGGAGGAAGCCGGAGACCCCGGAGGGAACCCACGCATGCACGGGGAGAACATGCAGACTCCACACAGAAAGGCCAACTTTGCCCAAACCGGGGTTTGAACCAGTGACCTTCTAGCTGTGAGGCAGATGGACCAAATTATGACATTATAAATATCATTACTAAGATTCTTTAATGTTATTAAAGTTAAAGTGTAATGCCTTAGCTTAGGTGCTGTGTGTGTGCTGTAGAGTATAAAAAGTGCTCCCCTTGATGGCCAATTCCAGCTATTGCAATAAATGCGTTAATACAAGCCTGGCACTGTGTGAAAGCTACACTCATGCATTTTATTCGGGTATACGATTACATCAATTATGATCCCGCCCCTCAGCTACCACGGGATCTATCGAGTATAAACAGAAACCCAGGCTCTGCATTCATTGCGTCTTTTACTCTGCAGTCACGGCTGTGACAGCGCTGGCAGAGGAGTTCAGCAAGGGCGCCACGATTCGGCTGCTATCTGATATGCTGTCATTCAGCTCGCACTGTGGCAGCACTGAGAGCTCTCACCACCTCGATGATGTGCCGTCCCTCCTTTTACCCTTCCCTGCGTCCTCAGCTTTTTCATTCCCTCTTTATCTTGTTCCTGTCCATTGCTTTGAAATAGTTTGCCTTCCTCTCTCCCCAACTTCCCTTTCAAATATCAATCAAAGTCTTTATCTGCAATGCAAAAAATGGTCATTTCTGGTATCTTAAGAATCCATAACACAGCAGAATCACAACTCTTAAAGTCGGCAGATTCAACTTTTCCCCCTCTCTTTGTGAGTCACTGCATCCTACCCGAGATTTATCGTGGTTTGGAGTCTCTGTTGAGCTGTTAATCTGATCAGTGGAGCGACTCAGAGTTTATCAAATGAGTCATCACATCACCGCCGCTGATCGCATTTACATTCCGCTGTTTAAAATGAATGAGACAATATTATTAATAGAGAGATGTGACTGCAGTTTGCAGGAATATGTTAACACAAGCACGACTGCGAGGGTCAAAAGTGCGTTTGCCTATTAAGATTTTAAGTGGTTTTTAATTCCCAGAATGAGAGAAATCATTACTTAATGAGTGAATACTGACCCATCATTATGCAATGAAAGCCACTTTCAGCCAAGCCAGAGCTGCCTTTTCCCCTCTACTCCTAATTGAGCCCCCCTGATGGTTTAAGCCTAAGGATTTGCTCAGTTATAGTGGCTATGAACTAAAAATAAACATATTGAGGAATGACCCCAAAGGCTCCGACGCCTTCTGCCCTGTGAACACACACACGAGCGCGTCTGACTGACGGTGTCCTCAGTCAATGGAGTCAACGTCCTTGAGAGAGTGGCATGTTGGCTCACTTGGCGGCTCGTACTCTCCCTTTCATATCCTCCTCCTCCTCCTCCTCCTCCTCGTTCTTTTGCTTTTCCTACAGCCGGCTGAGTTAATAACAAAACGCTGTTGGGGAGGGCAAAACAGAGATTGGAAATGGACGCCTCCTCTGTGCCAGCTGATCCACTTTATCTGGGTGCCAGCACAAAAACGACGCTTGTCCCACAGTTGGGGGGGACTTTACTGACAAAATAAGAAAATGGAATGAGGGTTTTTTTTTCATCTTTCCTTTTGGATTTTTTCTTTCATTATTATTTCTTGGCGCTCCTCCATGAAATAGTTGCTCACTCAGAGATTAAGCAATGGTTTTCCTTGGAAGGAATTTGGGATATTCAAGACGCGGAGCTGTTTGTTGAGGCTGTTTGACTGAAACATATAATCTTAAGCAAAGTTCAGAGGAGCAGCCACACCACAGCGGTCTACAATAATATCACTCACAGTATCCCCCTCCTCAGCTCGCTGAACCACAAGCACACATACATAAACATGCGCTCGTACACAAACGCTGCCGCAAGCACTCATTAATTTCTGAAATGTAGTGATGAAGTCTCGTCCCATGGCTCACTTTTCCAGGAGACCACAATTCTTAGCCGCTAGTTGCGCAAAGGCACTTCCTGTGGTCGGACCCTCTAAACGCCTCACACTTAGAGATTCTCCCTGTTGGCCGATACTAATGCCGCTACTATAGCAGTGCCATAAAAATATACATATTTTGATTATTATAATACAGCTGAACTAACCCTTTAAGGGTGGGATATCAGTGTATTGTTGTATGGCCGGACTACGTAAACTTAAAGCTACAGTAGGCAGCATTAACTTAACAATATTATATTGAAAGGATATTGATTGCTGACCTGTGAGCACGCGCCCCTTTGTGAGTAGGTTTCTTGAAAAATGTGTCCGGTCTGAATCAAACAACCAGTCAGAATTAGCTTTCCACATAACTAGTGTCATCGGGCTTCTACGTGACTTGCGGTAAATTTCCTGTACCTGCTTTGTCGACAGCGGCAGATAAAGAAGCAAAAGGATGACCTTTGAGGAGAACAGCTACAAAGAGAGCCCTGAATAAAAAGAGGGATCAGACCAGTGGGAGTTTAAGGGGCTGAAGAGGGAAGCGATGCAAAGGTTACCCTGTTCCCTCTTGACAGGTAACAGTAGCTCTTACAGTAACAGCTAATGGTAGCACTAAGCTCCAACACCTAAAAATCATAATGATAACTTTAGTAGTATTTGAACATTGAGCCAGCAATAAAGTGCACTTTATGGATGTGTTTTACATTGAAATGTTCATGTTGCTTACTTCCACTTTAAGGAATCCTAACCTAGAAACAAGCTAATTGAGAAACAAGCTCAGCTAACGTTAGCCGCAGCTCGTGTCGCAGTCTCTCCAAACATCCTGTGTCCACCAAAGAGCGTTGGAAGAAAACAGACTTTAAACACTGAACAGCTTTATTTTTAAGCTGTTTTATAACCTTAATTTAAGTTTAAAAAATACAGCTTTAAAGTGTTTGTTTGGAAAACAGTGATAGCAGACATTTTGTTAGCTTTGGCTAACTTTACACTCTTTGCTAGCAGCGCACTGTTCACTTTGCCGTTCCGAAACAGTAGTTGCTATAGCCCCCGAATATATTGTTGTGTGTGCTGTGTAGGCTAATGTTTTTGAAATAAAAATGTTTGAGGAGTCAATAAATGTTGGTCGATCGTTGCCTTGACTGTCCTACTCAGCGATACCTGATATCGCACCTCAGACAGTATCAGGGGCATTTCTGACACTGGTATCAGTATTCAAACAACTTTACCCACACTCTAGTTCTGGTTTAAGATTGTTGAATATTCTATATTTTTAACAATGGGTCCCTTCATTTGTTCTTGGGTGTTTGAGGTCCCATAAATAGCACAGTATTATTGAGGGTTCAACTAACAAGAAAGCAACAGCCAGTAGACGCATACAAATACATAGGCCATACACTCACAACAGCATTCCTACTCTTTGCATGATTTGTAACACAAGGTGCGGCCCCATTTATTCACCTCACTAAATCAAACGTTATGTAAGTCTCAGGGAGTGGGACCGGCCCAGTCAAATAAATACACTATAAAACAGCTTTCAGTAACAGTGGCGCTGAGGCAAATGAGACGGCTCGTGCATTAACGTTCAATCTCAGGGTAAAGCGTAATCGATCAATCTTTGTTTCAAATCAATGGTTCCCATAGTGCCGAGCGGGGTCCTGAAAAGGTTTACAGCCACAGGTGTAGCAGCTACATTTAACTATTGTGTAATGTGCACCAGGAGCCACGAAAACAAACGAAGGTCTTTGATCAGAAAGTTTCACTCTGAGACTCGACATCAACCAAACCTTACATGAGTATTCAGCAATGCTAGCACCTTTGTTAGGGTGAAGCACACTGGTACTTTGAGGTAAATGCCTGTATAAAAGTCTGTATTTTAATACGATGCTGATTTGCTCTCCATATTATGTTAGAAAGCTACAAATGTAGCAGGGAAAAGCTGATGCTAATGGGAAGGCATGACCTGAGGATGGGTTACGGAGAAAGGTCAGGTGACCAGCCAAGGATATGTGCCAAAGATTCTTCTCAATGTATGCAAGGGAATACTTTGATTTGCTGGTGGTGCAAGATGCACAGTCAGGTTAGCGTGGTTCATCCTCTAAGGACTATGAATGTTTGCACAAAATTTAAAGGCAATCCACAAAGTGATGTTGTTTCCGTCAGAATCAAAGTGGACCAACCGACTGACTGATTCTCATCCCCGGTGCTGTGCTGTTAGCATGGCTAAACAACGCCTGATCAAATGAGAGATAGCGGCTCCTCTAACTCTAATGTTTGTGCTAATATTAAAGAGATAATCCCTGTTATCAGTCACCCTCTTAGAGTTAACAATCAGGCATATAATATTGTAATGAGCCTTCTGGCAAACGCCCGTAATGATGAGCTTAGCTGATTTCCATCTATCCACGGTACACAGTGAAAAGGTTGTTTTCTGATCAACATTCAGATATTGAAAATTGGTGGCAAGGTCGATATTGTTAGACATGTTGCTCTTGTTTTTTCGCTGATGGCTTGAATGTAGCAGCTGAGCCCAAGAAACAGTTTGTCCTTGGCACTGGGCATAAACAAGAGATTAAAAAAAAAGAAAGAGGTGCAGCAAAGTCCAATCATCGGCACGACAACCAAGGCTCCTTTCTCAATCAAATTCTTCATCTATAGATGTCTGGTGGAAGAAAAAAAAAGACAGGAAGCTCTGACAGACAGAGGAGTTAGAATGCAGTACAAGGTCACATGCTATTGTTGCTTAAGAGCTCGAGTTATTCTTTCTAAATGGAAGTAGACAGCTCTCAGAAAATGGAAGTTAATTTATTTCATTTAGCTCTGGAGGGATCTAATCTTCCATTATTCCTCATTTATATTTCAATTTCAGCTCCAGCACTGAAATATCACCAATATTTAAGGAGGATCAACGAAGAAGATGCCTTCTGCATGTTTAATACCACAGCTAAGTGTGCTGATACTGCTGTGAATATATTAGAGAAACGATTGTGTTTGCGCACCACACTCGGCTCCTTTGGTTGGGTTGAGCCGACAGATATTAGCACATATATTAAGCCAGTGTGACTACTTCTACAAACATGACTGTTTTCCGGCTGCACAGAGGATTTTTAAGTCATTAGGATTCCAGTATTTATTCATGACCCGCAAGAGGAAAGGTTTCTCGACCCAAATGTGGCCAGCCACCGCCATGTTAATTAGGGCTCAGACACAGACTTCGAGGGGAATCTGCAGCGTGTGCTAATTGTTGAGGTGAAGTGAGGCCTCAAACAGGCTGCATACATCACTTCTTGGAGCCAGCGGGATGTTTGTTTTTGCCCATTCAGAAAAAAGCAGATCAGCTCAACATGGTTCATATTTAAAATCAAACAAAACCACAACAAGAAAGAACAATATCACCCCCGCAATCCCGCCGCTCGCTACATGGCAGGATGAGATCCTCGCCTCTTCCCTACAGCACACCAACACAGAAATGCTGTTGTTGTTTCTTCACGCTGACAGCTTGCGCCACACAATCTCTTGGGCAGCCTCATTTCGCCTCATCTGAATATTTATGAATGTTGTTAGGCGGCCACATTCCATTATGGGGGGAGATTGGCTGGCGTGGGGCTCCCAATCCCTTTCACCCTGCTCACGTCTGTCTGAGAGTCTTGCACTTCATCCAACTGCAGTCAGTATTTCACCGTGCATGGCTGCCACCAGCATTGTTGGCGTTATGGAGAAAAATGAGAGGCAAAAAACTGGAATCGGGGGAGGAGTGGCACGCAGTCAAGTCAGAAAAAATAATCTATACAGCTGCAAGATGAATGGCGTTTTCAAGGCTACAAAGCTTAAATTTAATCGACTAATTCTCTGAGGTGGAAACACATGCTTGGCATGCTTGGCAGGGCGCCCCCTCCCTGAGAGGAGTATGAGTCAAACTTCCAGGGCAAAGGTAAAACAACAACCCACCAATGAGAGGAGACGTGAATGCATGCCAGTGCGTTTGCACTTGAGTTCTCCTTCTTTATCTGTACTTCCTGTCACAAGCTACAAGATTTATCAGGGATTTTGGACACTTTTACATCACGAAGCGAGCAAACAAGGAGGTGGTCAAGGAGCGACTGCAACTCCACGACTGCACAATGTTCTCATTGTTCCCCTCCTGGTTAAGAAGTGGGTGTATTTGACTAACATCCTCTATTCACGCTGCTGAAAACAAACACTGGCGATCGCGGGAGGGAAAGGCCGAAACTTAACAGCGTGATAAGAATCAGGTTCAGCAACAAGGTCCTTTACCTTTCCTTGGTAGGAAAGGGGAGGTTTCCTGAGGAGATATCAGACACATGAAGGTGGAAGGCTGAGAAGGTTCCTCGACGTTTACAGCTGAAGAGTTTTTATATAAAAGGAGATACACTCTTGGGATAATTAACTCCTGGAATTTCTATGCAGCATTTCAACTCTGGCAGCGCGAGAAGTTCGACTTTAACACAATGATACATTTCAACCTACTGAAGCTCACATATTCTTCCTCCCTCCAAGGACGTCGCTTCTTTCTTTCCCTGGATATTGTATACAACAAAACGATAGTGTTGTTGTTGTCCTGCTCATATAACCAGAAGAAATGTTGATGAATAAGCTTGTTGTGTCAAAAGATGTCCATCCATCCGTCCATTATCTTTACCGCTTATCCTGTTCAGGGTCGCGGGGGGGCTGGAGCCTATCCCCGATGTCATTAGGCGGAAGGCGGGGTACACCCTGGACTGGTCGCCAGTCAATCACAGGGCTGACAAAGACAGACAACCTTTCGCACTCACACCTATGGGCAATTTAGAGTCACCAATTAAGCTAACGAGCATATCTTTGGACTGTGGGAGGAAGCCGGAGACCCCGGAGAGAACCCACGCATGCACGGGGAGAACATGCAAACTCCACATAGAAAGGCCAACTTTTTTGAAACAGTGACCTTCTAGCTGTGAGGCAACAGCGCTAACCAGAAGAAAAATAACAACAGACAAAGTGAACTGAGTAAAAAGAGAAAACAAAATAAGACAGAAATACACAAAAGGTTTTTGATTTCATCCAAGTCAGCCTTGACAAGAGAAACTGCTGCAAGCACACACACACCTGATTCTGCAGCGTGTCACTTGTCTGCTTTCTATGGTTTGTAATCTATATTCACAGAATAGGCTGGAGATGCGCTTGCCAACAGGGACATGAGAGTAATTTAAAAACAATTCCAGGCCGACGGGGTGAATTTGAAGCCGTGGTTAGATGAGGAGGCTGGGTAAGGACGGGTCTTACACAGGCGATGGATGACTGCAGAAGAGGACCAGGGGCGGATAAGATCCTGGATATTTCGCTGCACCTGCTGCTTGCGCGATTACTCATTGTTACACACTCAAGATCTCCATGTGAACAGCTCTCTCCTACATAACAACCTCCGCTTTATAACCATAACCATGCTCCCACTAGACGCATGAATCTCCTTCACCTCCTGACACACACATATGAAAATAAATAGATCCTCAGTGGCTGCACACAAAACACAGACACACACGTAATCTAATCAGCCTGTCAGCGAGTATTCAGCCTGCCCTCACGCATCACTTTGACGTAAATGCACATTTAAGTGCAGGGCGTGTTCATGACGGACAGGCATCTGCGCTCTGCTCACTCACTCAGACACGTATCGACAGCAGGAGTCAAGGTCAAGCACGCGGCGCCGCTGCCTCTATGTGCTCTGCATAAGATGCACGAGGGGCTCCACGAGGGCAGCGTGCGTCGCACATAGCACCAAAGAGCTGCATGTAATTGGGAGACAATGACTTTTGTGAAAGTGTCAGCTGCGGGTCTCGTGGCCTTTCACAGGATGTCACTTTCATTTGTTTTTGCTTTTTGAGAAATGACCTTAGCAAAAATGTCACGACTGTCTGACGCGATAAGACACAACAGCGTGGCCTCAACCGGTAATTAAAGCTTTGTTTGGATCGAGGTGTGTGCTGAATTGTTAGACACTGCAAAGGGCATGAGCAGTAACTGAGGAAGATGGATGCAGGATAGCAAACACCTCGCACTGAAAGCCCAATTATGTTGATACTGCTGCAAAGTCGAGTAACGATAAGGTGAGCAGACCGGATACGTTGTAAAAGAGGTCAATGAGCTTGTTTTGCCAAAATCGTCTGACGGTGAAAGTCGTGCAGACATGCAGGTCGGTGGCAAAGAGATGAGGATCACTGGCATTTGCAGGACTATAACCACATTCGGCTCCAATCAATGCTCAAAAATCCTCACGAGAAAAAGGAGACGATACGACTGAGCAATATTTAGCTGGACTTGCACCGCGCCCGTCTGTAGCTGCTGGAATATTTTTGGAGGGAAACCTGCGTTTTATGATTGTTGCTGAAAACGTTCACCATGGGCTCTACCAAGGACGCAGCAACGAACACAGAGACTTTTCTGTTTTATAAGGTCGTTGTTTATAGCTGAAAATGTTAAAGTCAGGGTAAAATGTGAATTAAGCTAACGGTGCGGTAGCTGGCAGCCTACGGAAACGCTGATTGAAAGGTAGCAGCTGCAATGGCGATCATGACGGTGCATGTCCGTTGAAGGAAAAAAAAAAAAACTTTTACATAAAAATAAAAATTTAAAATATTAGCAGCAATTAAATCTAATGTAATGAGGTGTGTCTAATTGGTCCAAGTGAGTGTTAACGTCTGGCATTGATTTGAGGGTCACATGACATGGAAGCTATTGAAAAAAATATATAAATGTTTCTATAAATAGATGAAAAAAAATGTATTAAAAAAGCGTCTTATTCACCAAATTTTTACAGTGTTTGTTTTGTGTTAATGCAACTGAAGAGGTTTGAGGTAATCGGTTTCCTCAACTGAAATGAGTCGACACAATTAAGTTCCTTTACTTGCTCTTCCCAAAGTAATCGGCCTTCTAATTGTTTTTAAGTAAACTTAATTTTTTATATTCATAGTGTACTCATTGTCTTCAGCGACGCCGTGCTGGACACTGAGGAAGTGTTGAAACTTTTGCTGCAATTTGATCAAACTTCAAGCTGCGTTTATTGTTTCTTGAGGGGTTATGGTCCTACAGGACCTGTGAACCCAGCTGTCGTAGACAGAGCACTGCTACATGCTTAACAAACGATGCTACACGCCAGAGACTGTAAGAACTGTGATTAGTTTTAGCTTCTTTTTTTTCCTGTCCTGCAAAGTTGTGATGCTGGTGGGGATTGTTGAAGTTGAAGAGACACTCTGGAGTCTCGTTTTTAGTTACAAACATTCAGCAAAGTAAATTCAGTTACTGTGGGGAATATAATTAAAAGATTCCCTGATGAGTTCTGACCTCGAGGAGAGCTGTGGAGCTGTTCCTCCATTAGCGTGTCCCTGTTTTGTTTGTCTCATGCGTGCACATGTGCATCCAAGTGCATTTGGGTGATGTGCAGCACACTCCTGCCAATGATTTCCCACATCGAATGGCTTGAAGAAACGCTTCAAGCCAGTGAGCGCTGCTGTAAACACTGCAGGATTTTCAACACTTCAGCTTTGGAAAAGAGGAAAGAAATCCATTCAGCATAATTCTTAGGGCTAAAAGCTTTAATAAAGAGGGTGATTAATGATCTGAACGTCATCCTAAAAGATTACAAGTTCTATTGAGTACAAATTCAACATCTCCTCTGTGTGACATTATGTAGTTAAGAGGGGCTACCCTCTCTAAGGGTTGAGATGAGCAGCCCTAAAGTGATTCGATCTGGGTTCAGCGGCCTGTTAGAGACGCAGCGAGCAGCGAGACGGGCAGCAGAATGAGGCTCTGTTGTGCGAGCAGAGGAGGCTCGGTGGCCTCACTTTCACTCTACACTGTTCGTCCACATTGTTGGCTCCGACACCGTTTCATTTCATTATTACTTTGCAAGTTAATTTAAAATCTGTGTGACTCCGAGTAGCGCACACACATTCCCTCATGTTTCATTCCGCTCCGTTGGCAGGAAAAGGAGGTAATCCCCATTATTCATTGTAAAAGTGAAGTTGATTGCCAAGGGTGCATGCTCATTTGCTCGTTCTGCTTTACTGTACTCTTAACACACGTTTGATTACCTGTTTTTTTCTGTAAAGGGTTCACAGAATTCCCTGATCCAAACATGGGCAAAGAAAAGAAAGATGGTTTTTGATTTCTGATGTTTAGTACCGTACCGCCGGTCAGCTTTCGCATTAGTCATTTCGTCCCGTACCCGAGTACACCTGCGGTAGGACTCCGAAGCAGAAGGTGGCGGTAATGGTTCTCAAAAACAAGGAGAAGAAGAGGAGCATCATCAACCAAGTAACATTGTTTATGTTGTCGTTCCTCTCATCTACATTCCTATGGTATCATGGGCGTGCAGTTCAGAGGATGAAATCGGCGGTGCTGCTCGCATACGCAGATTTTGGAGGAGACGTTATAAAAGCAGTCCACTCTCATTGTTTGGTACAGTAGCTTTTAACACCTGATGCGTACCGTACCTGAGTATACATGAACTCTACTCGAGACCACCTTTTCAAGTGGACCCGTACTCGGGCACGGATCAACGAACGAGTATGGTACACAGTGTTCACACTAATCAAACAAACTGGACTTTGGGGTCAAGTGTTCTCAGATCAGGTAGAAAGAGAAATCGGCTATTTGAGTATGTTATGTAATCGATTATCCTGATAAGAGGAGCTTTTGATTTTTTAAGGGCCTCCTCAAGGTTGGAAGAGTCAAACTCAGAAGGGCCCAATAACAATTCATCACCTGTAGTTTTAGAGTGACCTTGAGACCTCGACCAGGTCATGAACCTTCAGAACAAAGCTACAGGTGGAAAGGGTTGAAATTTTGACCTAGAAAATGGAACACCTGTGCCTGTTTTAACAATCCAATCAATTGAAAGACCAATGGATTTCAAAATTTTGAAATAACATACAAAGACATCGGCCTTTTTCCTCCCTGCACTACTCACCATGTTTTGCGTTACACTGCTTCCGCTCTAGAGCATTATGGGATGTTTTTTCTACCACCATCTTTGGAGTCTGTGTCTGAAAACATTCAGTTCAGGTAGAGATGACCACAACCTCTGGAACCCCGATACAAATGAGACAGCCTTCAATCTCTATGGCGCAAAGCAGAGGGGTAGGACAGAGTGGGGGTCGGTAACATGTACTAATTAACACCTTCACATTAAGGTCACTGAAGAAGCGGTAATTAGTTCTATGTGTGTTTGATTTATGAGAGTTTCATTAACAGTGAGATAAACATGAAGAAATGGACGGACCTTGGCTTCTCGAAAAGCTCGCAGCTTAGTGAATAGAGTGAACCAAACAATATGGCAGCCAAGTCACTTTTCCTTACAATGTGTCAAACCAAAGAACGGGTGTGTGTGTGTGTGTTAGAGAGAGTGAAAGGAGCATGTGTAATGATGTAAGGCCTTGACATATTTAACCACGCAGCATTCTTTTCTTCTGACGCCGCTCAGGTTGTTGACTATCACCAAGTGAGCAAGAACTCCTCGGCTTCAACCAATGAGGGAGGAGGAGGACGTCCGTCCCCTCCTTCCCAGGAACCAGTGGCGTTCCTCAGAGAGAAGTCGTGCTACAGAAAAACAGCTCCTTACAAAGACAGGAAGGGAAAGACTGAGGCACCTGGATCTCAGCCGTGTAAGCACGTGAAAACAATGGTTGTACAATGCTAATCTCATTACATCATATCTCCCTGGGAACTCGGCTTTGAGGTGGTGAGGTGCATTACTTTAAATATGAGTGATGTAATAGAACGTAAAACACAATGGGTCCAGTGAAAATGGCGATGTATAGTAGCATAAAGAGTGTTTAAATCCTGCAGAGCAGAGTCCCAAGTGAATCACACAAATCTACACTTTGCTCATTTTTATCTCTCGTCAGTTTAAATCAGTTTTATTCTTATTACCCCAAATCACAAGGGTTCTCACAATCTGTGCTGGGTATCGCGCTCTTTATCCTCGGAGCTTCTTTTCAGACAATCTGAATTTGGATCAAGCAGCACGTTAAAATCCACAGAGATATCACTCCGACGTTATCAGCATCTGTCGGCTAAAAAGACTGAATTGAAGTGATGTTCAAAACCTTCAACTAGAAAACATCTGCGCAACAAGATGTGAAATTTTAATGAAATATTTCTTACTGACACAATTATGCTCGAACGACACGAGGGACACAAGGATTACTTTCTTCTAAAGTCTGGGATTCTTCAGTTTTTTAATATTTGGTAGAACTCTGCAAAATGTCCCAAATCTCTGGAGACGACGAACGTTTTCCCCGAAGCAATGAACAAACTGAAAATTGAAATTACATTATTGTCTTGAACAAATTGGAAAGGCAGCGTATGAACAATGAATGGGGGAAGATAATCAGAGAATAATAATCACATGTAATGAGATATTGATTTAAACCGGCACAACACAAAATACAGCAGAGACAAACCAGGAGGATCTTGATGTTTGCTCTTTCAGGACCGATGGTTCTGATTGCAGCAACAATCGAGTAGATGTTCCCTATGGAAGGATTTTGAAGTTTGATTTTATATTCTTAGGGGGAATAAGAGCGATCAATCATCGTCTAATGTCTTAAATGCGAGCAATGACTTCCAAACTACAGGTTGGTTCATGCAAGCCAGTAGGGCAGCAGGAAAAAAGTGACACTGCAATATTTAATTTAAAGTAGCAACACCGTGGACGGTCTGTTTATGTAGCCGCAGCATGACCAAGCACCAGGATGAGGTGCCGTTGATAACGGTAACACTTATAAGCTACCTTGCGTAATGGAGCGTCTGCCTCGATCATCCCGCCAACATGATCTGTTCAGTCAGACAACTCACGTCGTCGTAGTTTGAAATGTTTATTGCAGCAGCTTGTGTTTGGCGTCTAGGCTCCGACCTCATCGCTCCTCTCAGATTTATTTTACATGCAGAAAGCCGGAGCCTGCAGGTGGATGCTGGGGTGGTGGTGGTGGGGCTGAAAGTAAGAGCGACAAGAGCAGAGAGAGAGACCGGAAATCTTGCAGCTTAAATAGAGCGCCAAATTGGGAGGAAGTTTTGTCAGGCGACTGTGGAAGTGACGCATATCAATTAATAAATCAGTGCAGCTCGAGTTGCCTGCCTGAACTAGCTTGCAGCCGTCGCCCCATTTACGGCAACAGCGCACGGCCTGCGATGTTAATATTGTACATGCGCAAAGATTTATCATGAAGCCCTACTAGCCAGAACTCAGCCTTCACACGAGGTTGCACAAACACCCGATACACAAAAAGAGATCATACCCAACACTCACACACTCGGGTCAATACTACCCCATCAGTGCCTAAATTAACGAGGGTGGTCCAGACACCACGTCGGTAATGAGACAATTAACTCCTCATCTGGCTTCTTAATCCACCAGCTCTTGAACAACAGAAGAGCCGGCGGCCGTGAGCACAGGAGGTTGGGGGTGATGGAGAGATGAGGGAGGTGGGCCGTAACAGGTAAACAATGTAATTCAGGGAATGTCAGAGACGAGGACAGCTGACGGCAGAGGCGAGGGAATCGCACAGGAGGCGGACGAGTCAAAGGCCAAAGAAGAGAGGGGTGGTGGAGCGAGAAAAGGAGGCAGAAATAAGAACGAGATTGATTGAGAAGACGGGAGAAAGAGGAGAAGAAGCGGGCGTCAGAGATGAAGCAATTACCCGCCATACCGTGTTCCTGTCCTTTCACCTCTCCGCGGCTCTCAAGGGAGAGACGAAGAAGGTGTGAGAGTGCTGTGAGCCGTCAGCAGAGTGGACCTGCATCTCCTCTCACCTCGGCATCAACAGGAGGGTGAGCTAGAGGACTCTTTAGGTGTGCAAGGCTGTCTATAAGGTAGAATAAACATTGGCACATCATAGCAGGAACACAGACAGAACCCAAAACAAGAAAAATCTACTGATGCACTGAAAAAGGAAAAGGGCTCCGCTTGCTGCGGAAGTCGGTCTTACCATCGTTCCTGCTATTCTAGCATGCACTAATAACATTACTTACTCCTTTTGTTAAATACTGTATTGGTTCGAATATAAGGCGTTGTTAGTTTCCCTTGACATGCATCTGAAAAATTGGGATCGTCTTATCTTCGGGGTGTAGACCTTTAAAGCCCAATATACGTTCACAACGGTAGACGGCACCAATTATCTGTCAAGTGAGTGCACCCCTCATGACTGAGGTCAGCCATCACTCACAACTACAGAGCTAGGGGGGTGAAAGATGGAGAGACACGGTGATCGTCCGGAACAAATGGCTTAAGAGTAGATAAGATAAGATAATCCATTATCCGTCCCACAACGGGGAAATTTACAGTGTAACTTAATGTGTAAGAAATGTACAGAGCAAGTTAACCGACAACAGAGGCGGAGTAATGATGCCAATTTTAAGAAAATTGCTGTCACAGAATGTAATGTCCGGAAATGACGAGCCCAAAAAGATCACAGGCCACCGTAGTCCCTCTGCGTAGCCCCGCTGCGTGCTGCGGAGCTCCATGCCTCCTGCCCTCTCAGCGAGCTAAGCCCGGCTCTATGCACCTTGGTTAAGCTCCTGGAAGTGCCCAAAGGCTGGACCTGCCCTCTCTGGCCCCCAAAAAAACGCCACAACTGGCTGCCGTACCACCACGTACAGTCTTACCTAACAGATGGTAACAAGGCTGTCATCCAGCTGTTTCAAGACTGCTCTACAAATAGACCTCACTTCACTGCGATCGGTTAATGATTTAAAGCTGTTTTATTGAATTCAAATGTAACAACTTAATCTAAAAGATATTGAAAACATGATTTTATTTAAATTATCTTATAATCAGGTTCTTATATTCAGACCAATTGGGTAACACTATCAATACCTTCGAACACGATCACTCCAATTATAAACTGAAGAGGACTTGACTGAGAGGCATGTAAAGATGGATTCAACTGACAGGAAGATCAGAACGTTGAAGTTCCATGCATTCACATGGATTCTGGCAGATGGCCGATGGATTGCACGAGAAAAACAAACACACCAAAATGTCAGGATGGCTAAATTATTAGTTTCTTGCAGTTCAGATCCCCCGTCTTTTGTCCGATTCTAAATGATAATGATGACAATGCCGTCTACCGTTGCCAGGACTCTCCGACAGCCTTGACTAATTTTACCGTCCCGCTCTCGCCTACTAAAATATCTGATTTGGCTGCCATCTGAATTCCTGTGAATACAGCATAAGCTCAGTGTCATGTGCAATCATTTTCAATATCCGGTCTTCACTGTTTCGTCCCTCGAATGGACAAGAGGTTTGACGGACTCTTTGTGCCATCAGCCTTGGACACCTACATGTATTTATTTTTGATTTCAAACTGAAGCTTAAGCCGGTTTGGCCTCTTCGTTATTCTCCTTTGCCATCATTTATTCAGACTGCTATGTCAGTGTATGGTGTCCCTGACTGAGTGGGAAATAAACATCCTTTTACATCAGAAACGCTGGCAGCACACCATCTCCAAGCTGTGCTCCTACGCAGTACACCATATCTACATGACAGTTTGCTTTTGTATGTCCAAATGGCCCATTATGGACAACCCCATTTAGCATGTAATCCCGTCTCAATAAGTAACACTATTTCAACACCGCTCGAGTCAATGCTCCCCCAGATCTGCGCGTGGCACAGGAGAGATCGATGCGCCCTTTTGTCAGGCTCATTCATGCACTGCTGCTCTGTGGTGCAAAATGCAGATGCCTGAGGATGGAGATATATGAAGGAGGCGCTGCTGCTGCTGCTGCTGCTGCGTCAGGAAGACAGAGGAGGAGAAAGTGAGGAGGATTATTATGACGTAGTATCGATCTGAGTTGGCAAACAAGCCCAGGATGCAGGAAGCTGCAGGGGAAGGGATGCTCGATTGATCCGATCCTTGGTGCCAGACAAAGCGGAGGATTATGGATGTTTGCATGGAGAAAAGAATGGATAGGGTAAAGCATGGGTGGTTAGACAGGCGGACTGAGAGATAAAGACAGATTGGACGGATAAATCTGGAGGCCGGAAGCAAGAAAATGTGAACGTGCTCACACAAAATGGGACAAAAAAATAAGTCTTGCACTTGCTGCAGAATTTACAGCATGAAAATGTCAATCTTAATGCTGCGGATGGGATTTGACGTTAAACCCGACTCTCCAAATGGTATTATATAACACTCAATTGCAATTAGCACGGAACGGCATGCTTGGAAGCGAGCCTGGTCATAATCTGGCCAATGTTTGGACAGAGAGCATTACTCGGCCTGGAAATATAATCCCTCTTCTTGTCATACTCACTCGTAAGAGCAATAGGGATAGTTTATGCCAGTACAGAAGTATAAAGGCAAATTTGGTTGAGATGCTCTTCAGGAAATGGAAACAATAGTGGCACAAGTGGAGGCCTGTAGTTGTAGTAGATTCTGCCCAGTGTCCGTCTGCTCATGCCGGCAGTTTGCGCGATGCGTTGGAGCAGACCACTGATGGTGCAGGGCCACAGATGGGGAATGATGTTGACCAGATTGTGTCCCCGCAGCCTCGAAAAGACTTAGAACCAGCGTCCCCGGGGGGATTACTGACGTCTTGTAGGAAATTGGCCTAATCCAAAACAAATCCAGCGGGACATTTTCCTGGTAATTCATCGCTTGTGGCGACTGTGCTTTTTAACCGCACGCAGGCTCGTTTGACGGATCTTTTGTTCTCACGCGTCACCGGCTGCGGCCTCAAGTCATCATCGCTCGAGCAGACGCTATTAACCAGCCGGGCCTCCACTTGATTACACAAGACGGGCTTTACCGATGCAAGATAAGTAATCCTTCGCAGATTAATGATAAAATACTGCAATTTTCTATTTGCTTGGATGAATGCTACAGATTTTTTAAACTGCATTTTTAACTTGGTTTCTTCTAATCAATAGACTGAAACTTTAAAGCCATCATCCACAGCAACAGACGCACTTTATTAGGGCTCTGCAAATAATCTGTTACCTGTAAAAAATTCTTCAATTTTATTGCTAATGGCTTCATCAATTATATATTTCTCTGCACACACACATACACTCACAGAGCAACAGGCTGGTGGTGTTAACAACCGCTGTGTCATGGCAACCATTGTTAGCTACACTCTGCATCTGTACATCTCCCCCCCTCCCCTCCCATCTTCACCACACTCAGCGCTGCTGCCAATCTCTCTTGTCCTCTTCTTCCTCCTGAATTGGGATCAACAAGACCAGATCTAGTCATGCGATGTTTTTTGTTAGACCCTCTCCTGACCCTGAGTAGTGTGGCCACCCCTCACCTCTCTTTTTGTCCCCACGGGGTCCCCGGTCGCCTGCTGCCAATTAGCCCCTCGGCTTATGACCCAAACGTACAACCAAGCGCTTCCTCCCTTGCAAAAGCCCCTTACATAAAGGGATCAGGAGTAGGACATATGCCCCTCGGTGTCCTGCCGCTGCTGCAGACCCCACACCCACGCAGCCACAGCGGGTGGATGACAGATGATGTGGAAAAAAGAAACAAGGAGCAGGGGAAGAAGAGGCACAACAAATGCATCAAACAGTAGATGATGAACCCAGGCTATGATCTTTGTTCATCTACCGCATTATGTAGAGCCTCTCT
Source organism: Semicossyphus pulcher (assembly GCF_022749685.1). NCBI lineage: Eukaryota > Metazoa > Chordata > Actinopteri > Labriformes > Labridae > Semicossyphus > Semicossyphus pulcher. Next base: position 27,112,995 of record NW_027211637.1, read on the forward strand.
CTGTTGCTCTTACGTTATGTGTTGTGCTGCAGCGTCTGTAGTTCTCTAGGCTGATCAATAGGTAGCAGGATTGAGAGGTTTCATCCCTTCTGTGGTGAACAAGGCAGAGGAGAGTGGGAAGGGGGACCAAAGGTGTTGCTGTAGAAGGGGCTGTGCATTAGGGAGGGAAGGGAGCGATAGGGGGAAGATGGGTGTTGCTTTATCTCCACACAGACACACAAACACTGAGCCTCTCTGATCCTTCCCATCTGAGCTATCAGCAGAGCTCTGATTTTAGATTCTGTGCGGAAATGTGGTGCAAATCTCCAGTGCATTATCCCTGTGTACCTTTCCTGTTAGTCTGAATTTACTGTCCTCGCTGCTGCAGTCTGTGGTTTGCAAGAGCAGCGGGGAAGGAGCAAGCAATTAGGAAGGAAACGGAGAGGAAAAGAGGACAGAGAGTCCTACTTGACGAGACCTAAACGCAACACCATCAGAGAGACGTCAGGGCCCTCAGTCAGGCATCGCCCCAAATCCAAACTCTGAGTTTTAAATCTCTCACACCCTCATTCAGTCCATCGTGTTCTCGTCCTCATCTTATCTGTCACTTCTTCCTCTTCTCCTCTCATCTCCTGCCTTTCCCTTCCACCCCCCCCACCCCCCAAACCCAATCACTGCTTGTGTGTCGAGCTTAACCGAACAGCCAAGCCGCCGTTGCAGCGTTAAAACCTCCCCTCTGAGCCAAATTACATGTTGGGGAGAGAGCGGCGAGCATTGATTGCGCCGCAGATTGCAGAGTGTCACCTGCCACCTTGAGGTTCAGAGGTTGGAGCACATGTGACCTTCATGTGGTGGAGATGGCCGACTGATATCTTATCTCTGTCAAAGGAGAAGCGATAGAAATGACGGACGTCTACCTAATGAGCCTTTTGTTTTACTCTGAATAAACTCTATTAGACGACACTGCTGGTGTTATTGATTTAAATGCATTCGATTGAGTTCCTAAAGTGCTGACAAAGACGGCCTATTGTTTACTTAAGTTCTGTGGGCTTTAGTGTTAGCAAATACTAAGTAACCGTTCAATACCAGGGTGATAAAATCAAACTACCAACCCTGTATGGATTCAACATGAGCACTTTCATTGTTGAATTGCCCGACTATGTAACAATGACTGTATAAAAAGAAGGACGACATGACAGCTCCCTAAAAGTGAAGACAAACCCTCTCTATCGCCCCCTGCTGACTGGCTGCAGTATAGCTCATAAAGCCCGCCTCCTCCATGTTAACAGATGAGACATGTGTCAAACTATAAAATCAAAATACACAACAAATAAATGTTTCTCAAACATGGTTTCTGTCATTATAGTTAGTTCTTATCATGCTGATTTACATCCAAGTGTTTATTTTTCTGATAAGTTTAGTTTTAATTAATTTTTTGATGCTGTCAAAATGATGATTGACAGCTCTGTTGATAAATACAGCTCCTGCAGATCTGTTCTGGATTAGTAGAGTAGAGGAGGAACGGCGAGAGGAGACGTAACTAAAACAATCACTACAGTCATTGAAGTTTCCATACCTGTGAACGTTAACCTCAGACCAACGCAAGAAGCTGTTCTGCTGTTAAACACACTGACATGCAGGATTTTTGCTGTTTTTTCGGTTAGCTAAGTGTGTGTTTGGGTTAGCAGATGTGGCTATGGCCGCTCCACCCGCCGATCTCTACTGCACAGCTCTGGCTACAAATAAATGTCACCATCGCAAGATGGCAGCGCCCGTCACGGGGGCTATTTTGGCTTCAATGTCGTACAATGAGAGCAGATGGAGACGCATCGTACATCTACAGATACAGTCATTGCTCTGTACACGGTAAGAATCCTCAAAAAACAAGCTGAGCACCTAGACAGAAGCTAGGCTAACGTTAGCGGCAGCTCGGCTAACATCAACTCCTGACAGCGTGTCTCTGCTGAAGACTGTCGGGGGAACTCTCTTTTTTTTTTTTACATGAAAATGCTTGTTTTGTGTTTTTACCCGTTTTAAATTAACTTAAAAATATGGTGTTAAAATGTGTGAAAATACTGATTGTTGATATCTTTGCCAGGCGTTACACTCTCTGCTAGCATAGTGCTCTTCTTCCTTGCAGCTTTAAAACAGTCGTTGCTGGTGGCAGCCATATTATACATCATTGCTGTGAGGAAAAAGTACCAAGATGATTTTTGGGTGGTTAATAAAATTTGGTATCATATCGTTACATTGACTGGCATACTTGCCAATAGGCCTACCAGTATTACTGCATTTCAAAGCATTTCTACAAATACTGTAACCGAGCTTAAAATCAAGGCAGGAGCAGAGGGAGGTATAGTTACCTTGATAACGTGCTAAAAACAGAGCTACTGTGGCTACATAATATATATAGATCATTAATAGTACATTTATATTCATGGCACATGTTCACACAGTCCCAGGTGATTTCTCCAGTGGACGAGGTCACGGCTCTCATGGTCATGAACACCCATGGATAAACCCCCGAAGGAACCTGCTACCTGCCTGGTGAAGTGGGAGTGTAGGTGGGGGAGGAAGTGGGGGTAATGTGGGTAGCATCTTGGAGGCTAAGTCAGGAGAAAAAAACAGCCAAGAGATGAGCTGAAGAGCGTGGGGTCACCAGAGGTCAAGATAAGCGATTGCTGTGGATTGAAAGGTTACAGTTTTATCTGGTTGTGCTGGTCGCGCCTGAGAGATCTGTGGGAAAATGAGATTCATCTCATAAAATCTTATCTTGTTTTGTTTTCATTACACAGAGTGAAATCTGAGCACAGTACAGTAGAGAGGATTACGGCAGTGAAGTACTGAAACCTATTTCCCTTTGTTTATATCCCACAATCACTTTTAAAGTATCAATAAAACCCATTCAGCTCCTCTGTGAGCACTGTAAGCCGCATTCCCACCTTTTACACACCGAGTCAGGCAGGAAAGAGTGAAAGAAAACAAGCATCTGGTGGCGGCTTCATCGATTCGGTCTGATCATCACGTCTGGGGACCAATTTAGCTCCTCGACGTTCAGGCCGTCTGTCCCGAGGCGTTACCTTTTGCAAATCAGGCAATATTTTGTTTGAAAGTCATCAATTTACTGGCTTCAAAGTGCAGCTTGCAAACCAGTTTTTTCTCATCACAGCGAAGATGAAACGCACTGAAAATCAATGCTGCCTTTGTTACCCGCACTCTGAATATGCAACAAACAAATCTTTTCAAGTCCGTACTTTATTGTGATGAACGCCCGATGCAAGAGGAAATGTGAAGAGCTTTTATATTGTGTTCTCCTTCAATACTTATAATCTGCAGAATGAAACTGTCATTCATCTCAACTTTAAATCAATTTACTTTGTAACCTTGACTTTGTGGGAGAGTTTATTTACACAGAGTGGAGCTGTGTTTGCCCTACATTAGTGTGCATTATAACAGATTAGAAGACGACGTACCAGACACTTATTTTTCTCTCTTCAGTGTAATATTGTTGCAAAGTCCTCACACTGAAGCTTGGCATATTTTTAGCCCTCAGTATGAAAAATAAATAGAATTATTTCAACTATGAACCAGGCTTCTCGTAGTCTTCCAGTGGTCACTTAGCAACTACAGGCGCCTGATGCAAAACATCTGGAAAAAAAACACACGAGGTGCCCCTGCTCCAAGGCCTCTGACTGATTTTAATTCTCTCCAGCAGCAGGCCTTGTTTTTCAGTTCACACTTGGACAGCACAATGAGCGTGGACAAACATAAAATACTATTGTTCACAGGCGTTCGCTCACAGGAATGCGCGGCACCTCTCCTGCTCAGAGCTCGGATTCAAAACAGCACCGTGTCATTAAGTTAGAATCAAAACTATGTGTGGGTTTGAAAAGACACCGAGTTCAAATGCAGGCTTGATTGCTGCTGTCTCTCAGTGCAGTGGGAGGACAAAGGGAAGAGGTTACTGGCCTGGCTGAGCCGGGGGGGCTGACAGCTCTGGGAAGCTCTTGGCAGACGTTGATAAAGATATCAGAGTGGATGCGAACAAACTGACAGAAGCTGGATGGGAGACAGGAGCTTTTATGAGTCTAAATAGTCAGTGTCTCTTGATATCCGGAGTGAAAGGTGTTGGTGGGGATATGGAGGCGCTCCAGAGAGCGGAAGACGCCAGGTAACACTGAAAAATATCAGCTGATGTTACAGCACGGTTGTACAGAGGTCAGCGCGCGGTTGTGCATTTTGGGTGATGCTGTTTTAAGGTGCAGAAGAGGACTTCAAAAACTCTGCCCTGCAGGAAAATGTGCACAGCTAGGGATTCTGCAGGGCCAAAAGTGATGCACTATTGACCGGCGGGCCAGCAGCTGCAACGCCGGGCGGTACTTAAAAGCAGCGGCACTGATCGATACTGCTCTGTGGAGAGAACAGAACACATTGCTGGACACAGGCAAAAGCCAGCCGCAGGGCAAACCGCGAGCAGACATAAGAATGTCTGAGTATGAGGAATAAAGATGGATCCTAACCGTCATCCTAGCTACATATTTAATATACAAGAAACACTTACAGACACACTTGGAATGGCTCGGGAGATCTGTTGGGAAATCTGGGTGGGAAAGAAATGGCTGGGAATCTTGGAGACATTTCTCCATGTGCAGCTGTCTGTACTGAGCACACACATATGGCACATAACGCCTGCAAAAAACTGTACAACGGACAAATCTAATCAAAACACACGCCCGCACCTGTTATTGCATGATTACAGAGACAATCAGACGTCTCTTTGGGATGTATTAGGTAAAATCTGTGGGGGGTAAATGAAGCAGTGAGACGAGAGAGACACAAACACGGGACAGCGCGGGACGATGAGATAATGCATGCTACATTAATGCTTCAATTCCCACATGGTTCATGTTTGAGACACACAGATGGGCCTATTTATGACAAATAGACACAACTATCGTGCACATGTCTGGGGCCTTTCCTCCGATACACACGCACACTGATCCATAGTTCACTTAACAATGACTTGGCACTGTGCTCACTGAACTACAACAAAGTGTGTCTGTCTCTGTGTGTGTGTGGGTTAAGTAATGCCCCAGCTGGGTTCCAGCAGAGTGCAGCATAACACACTCCTGTTGTTCTTCCTGACCCCCAAGACAAGGCACGGCCAGGCACGCACAGCACCTCACACAACCCTAAACTCATGCACGCACATATGCGAGTTCACACACACACACACACACACACGCTCTACTCCAAAGTGCTTCCTCCCTCCCTAAACTCTGAACATGGATCAGGAGAACAATAGGCTTCATTAGCCCACCCTCGGTTCCCTCCCTTTCTCAGGAGAGATATTTCCTTTAGCTGTGTAATTACTTTGAATGAATAATAACACCCCTGAGCTCTAAAAACTGTGCAACCTTGTCTGCGGGAAGAGATCTTGGCCCTGAAGGCAGCGATAGTGAGTCTTTGGCTACCACCGTGGAGGAGCCACTCCTCTTGGCTCGCAGAGCAGGGTAAAACATGTGCCGTGTGCACATTTGATGAATTATGCACTTAAAGGGGATCAAGATTAACATGTGGTCAGCACTAAATGAGCACTGTTTAAGCCATTATAAGAATATTAATAAAGATTAAAGCCCTAACAAACCCTTCGTTCACCGCGGCAGCAAGCACACGTAGGCAGGGTAGATTTCATTTCAAAATACAAACTGTAACTCATCAAGGCCGCAGCTCTCTGCCTGTCTCTCCGCATGTCATGCCATGCCAGCTGGATAAGCAGGACTCGCATCATACTGTGGAAGAAACGGCATCAAAAAAGTTCCCCTTCCTTTAAACTCTTCACCCCATCATTTCTGACAGAAGCAGCTCGGGAGTCAAACTCTCTTATGAGGCATTTCAAAGCGCAACCACTTCAAACAAACAGGTTCATTGCACCAAAGGGGTTTAGTATAACTTGGATGGTTTTCAAAGAGAATGCGGCCTTAATATGGCCACAGTGCAGTGCTGTTTGAGAATAGTGCCACTGTTTTCGTGCACCACGTGGGCAGCAGCTCAAACCCAATGCCCAACATGTGACCGGCAGACCCACGCAGAGCGGCCGACTTAAACTATCACATGCCTCACGAACGCTCAGCCGGTCAGAGGTAATCCGTCGTGATTGGCAGACACATTAAATATGAGATGTGATGCTTTCCAATCACATGCTTTGCTGACGCAGGCTAATCTAAAATCATTGATATGCACATGAAACACGAGGCTGGCCTCGAGGGCAAAGTGAATTTTCTCAAAGTTTGTGTTAAAATACTCAAGGGGACTGTACGTGGTTCAAGGAGGGTAACAGGTGTCCTTCTAAACCCTCCAAAAGTCAACAACTGTACTCATTAGTGGAGAAGAACTTGCATTTTGTCAGCGAAATCTCTGCCAGGCGCTGAAATATCCACAAGCACACAGACCCAACTTTAACCGCTAAAAACACTGAATACAGCAGTTTCACATTTAAAGATCTGTTTCTCCAACTCTCTTCTTCAGCTGACACAGGACCGCAAAAGGGGCTGCTAGCTGAGCCGATGCTAGCTTATTATTAGCTGTTCAGCTTGTTTTACGTCCAGATACCTACCGTTTTTATGCTCTTAGGTTGACTATCAGGAGCTTGAATATTTGCAATGGCCTCTTAAGAAACAAACAGATCAGTGTTTCTTTGAAGTTCAGCTGACACAGGACCACAAAAGGGTCTGCTAGCTGAGCTGCTGCTAGCTTATTAGCAGGTGCTCAGCTTGTGATAGGTTCGGAGACCCACAGTTAAATGCTCATAAGGGTGTTCATCAGAAGCTTGATTTTTTTTGAATGGCCTCTTAAAAAAACGATCAAATCAGTGTTTCTTTGTAGCAGCAGGAACAGGGACTCCAAAGGGGCTGCCAGCGAAGCTGCTGCTAGCTTAATTGTAGGTACTTAGCTAGCTTTGAGGTCACTTTACCTTCAGTTTTCTGTGTTAACAAGGTTTTAACAGAGAACATAATTATCAACAGAGGTCTCTTCCTCTCCAAAAGAAGTAGACCTGATATTTAAAGAAGGTTAAAACACTGAATTACTCTCTTTAGGGGCTGCTAGCTAAGCTGCCGCTAATGAAAGCTCAGAAGCTAACTAAAATCCTTCATTCAGTTAAATGTTATTGTTGAATATTGCATGGGTCACGACTTAAAACACTGAGAAAGTATTTAGCACACAGGTCTGAAAATTAATCATTAAACTTTTATCTCTCAGGTAAAACTGATACAGGAGATTGGTGTGGCGCTCATCTGAAAGAAACTAATAGCCTGAAATTAAACAGCTAAATCCAATTCGCCTGACAGGATTCTGAGTCAGGTGCAGCCCGACTTTTTATATTTCAAGAATAAGTTGCTGTGCAAAGTGTTGTGTGTGGACAGAAAGGCTGAGGTGTTGAAACAGCGCTGTGGCTGCAGGCTGTCACCAGTGAGCAAACACTTGGTTTCAGTTTGGATCTGTATTGGAATATTTACACAGCCCGTGTTATCTCGCTCCAAAAGGACTAAAGCGTGTGAGGATGTGTGAGTCTATTTTCCAGGCTAATCTGAGGGTAAATACATGTCAGCCACTTGACTGCTGCAGGCAACTATTTCCTTCCAAAAGCAATTAAGCTTTTAATTTAATATCAGGCGGCAATCAGGCTCAATAATAAATACAACAGGGGGATGAACTGCAGGGAAGAAAGAAGGTCAGAACACAATAACTGAATAATTAACAGTTGACTGGTTGGATTTACGACAACACTTGGACTTTGATAAGAGATAAAACACAGAGGAAAGCACCTGCCCACACACAGGCACAAACTCCTACTGCAACACACTTTAAAGGCTCACAACACAGCCATCAAAACAAACCGCACTACAGGAAACTGATTTTAATTTGGCCTTTAGAACGGATTCAGCAAACATCAATTTATCGCTAACAGCATGTGGCTTTGTGTGTCTGTGTGTACAGGCAAACACGCTAACATGTTATAGGCCATAGTCCACTGACTACTGCACTCCAGCTTAATGACCCAGCGTGAGACAGACACCGCTGAGCGACCGGAGTGGCGCCAATCAACACATGATTGTCGTGACATTTCCGACCAGCCATTAACTGCAATTGGCCGTAATTCAGTGGTGCTGCTGATGACTTAATTTAGCCCCCCTTCCCTCCCCACGACTGACAGACAGCAAGGCTCATCTCCTCCCAGATGGAGCGTCGTCAGGGCTTAGCTCAGACTTCCTCCCTTCCTAATCCTCCCTCTTTTTCTTCCCTCTAGTGATTCCTCCCTCCTCTCTCTCTTATTTCCTCCTCATCATTTTCCTCTTTCTAACTCTTCATTCTACTTCTGCACTCAATTGAAACAGCCTGCAAACCGGCGACAGAGAATGTCAAATGCCTCCTCGTTCTCATTACAGAGTTTCCCGAGGCGCGCCTTTCCACCAAGAGGCATTTATTTCTCATGCATTTCCACAGTGTTCACCCTTGTTGCTACCAAGCAAACATAAAAGAAAACACTACTGTCCTAGAGGGGAGTTATTATTATCCTTTCACATTTACATACAGCTTTTTCACTCCAACTTTTGTTTATGAGTGTGTGCCTGTGTGGACAATTCGTCATAAATCAGCCACAGCAACAAACAGTGCTACTATAAAGGAAATATATAATTGATGCATCATCAAATGGCCTTTGATTCCACAGGATCTGCAAGGAAGGCTCAGAATAGACCAAGCAATGCCACTTGGAGCAGTGCTGGTAAAGAAAAAAAAATAGGAGAGAATACTGGATGTGAAGCAGATCAAAGAGATGCAAAGAAGCACTCGCAAGCTTGACAACTAATCACAAACAGAAAAATGCCACAAAGCGAGTGCCTCGGGGCAGTGTGGCGCGACGAAATATTATTTCCTACTGCAGCAATCGTGTCCGTGGGTGCATGAGTTCGCACGTGCATGTGTACAGCTGCAGTGCTGCAGTGCCGGAGAGGAAGTCAGACCTTGCTCCCAGAGAGATCCCCAAGTATGGCGGGGATCAAGGAAGAGGCTAATTGGTCTCATTGCCCTGTCTCTCTCCCACTGCCTTTTTCTTAAACACAAATGTGAACACATCATAGACTGTGTACAAGAAGTGCACGCAGCCAACATGACATCACCAATTTTATTGTGAACCCCTCGTTTGAAGCCTCGATTTCGGCATTTTGGTCATCGCAAACTTATACCCCTTTCCCATCAAATGTAGCGTGTTGACGCGTTTTTTTCAGACCCGGGAAGACCCGCTTATAGATGCCGATTGTCTCTGTTCCCATTGCAAGTGGAGTGTACTCCTGTCAGCCTCTTTTCTGCTGTGTTACCGTCTGACGTCTCAAACGTGCCCGAACTCAAACTCGGCGGCGACAAATTTGGAACGATGTTTGGACGGAGACGGGCGGAATTTGTAGCTGAGATGACGAGGAGTCGCAGAAGTTACCTAAGTCCCATTAAGCAAACAAGCCGGGTGTTAGCTGGTTTTTTGACCAGTGGTTAAAGCGGCTCAAGTTTTTTAACCAGAAGTGACCATATTTGAACGACAGGATGGATGCTCATTGTTGCGTCTCTATCCTGGTTAACAGGTCACCGTTGCAGCAACTCGTCAACCTACGGTAAAGCACTAAAACATTCCCTGCTTTATCATTGATTTAACTCTAAAGTAAGTCAACTAAGAAGTAGGGTCATTTTCTCATCTGGTTTCATGAAATCAGAGTTGTTGAGTCTCCCCCTGCTGGCCATTGGATAAAATGCAGGTTTAAGGCACTTCCACACTGGCTTTCCTTTTTAAACCAGAGGCTCAGTCCACTTCTTACACACTGCGCTCATCTTTGTTCTGAGCTCTCCCAAAGACTCCCACATAAACATGGGTTTATCCTGTGCTTACATGCTGGTCCGAGTCTGTGAGGACCCGGTTTACCTGTCCTCAGGTGAGTCGGCTCAAAGCGGATGTAAGCCTCCGTCCTTTTAAACCCTGCACTGCCAGCTTTTCTCTCTAAATCTTTAAAGAGGGGAAACAGAATACACCACATAGATCTCCATTCCCAGGACTCAGATGTCGGCAGGTGTAACTGATACTGTTTGGTAGTTAGGCAGCGTGACTCGATACTTTCTCCCTCGATACTGTCGTCTGGCACCCTGGTTGTTATTGACAGCAACAGACGGATAGCACTCGTCTTGTCAGCGAAGTGTCACAAACAACAGCACTTTCAGAGTCGCTGATTGACACGATTACCTCCACGTTGCTGGAGCTGCACAGCGACATGCATGCAATGACAAACATGCATATCCTTCAATCTGGAAAAACAGGATCCGGCTGGAAATACAATACTGCTTAGAAACTCCACCGAAACCAACAAACAAGTGTGGCTAGTTTTACGTGCATGGCTAACAGGCAGGCCTCCCTCTGGAGACAAAAGGGGGAGGCGCGGGTGAGTTTACATTAGAGTGTACATTATCTACACCTGCCATTTATGAGCCGCAGGACGCTTGTTGGGGTAGAATTCACATGAAAAACACTGGAGTCTCCACTGTAGGTTCACTGCACATGACATCTTTTGATGATGTTTACGTGCACTCCATTAGGGGCATTGTTCCCCCCTTCCCGGAACCTCTTTCCTTTGATGCGAGTCCTATAAGCCACACGGACCAAAAGTATAAAGCCTGCTCTACTTTAGCCGGTCCCCCACATAAACCATCCATAGATGAGCGAGAGGAAAACAGAAGGCCAGAGGAGATAAAAAGAGAAAAGAGGGGAGGAGGAGAGGGGTGGAGGTGGCTTTGACAGAGGAGGGAAGTGCGGGGCCACTTATGCGCCCTGCCACTGTGCATCACCAAGCAGCCAATGATGGATGAATAAGAGCACATCCCAATAATAGAAACGACTTGGGCACCGAGCAGGATCATTAGCTGAATAACTGCAGGCTTTTGGGAAATCATGAGGGTACATGTGCCTCTAAGTATATTTATATGTGTATGTTAAATTCTATCTAGTTCAGTCCGGCTTCATTTGTCAAACTGCTCTGCGGCAAACCTGCAGGGAACGCAAGCCAAATGTGCTTCTAAAGGTAGCATCGTGGCCTAAACAGCACCTAAACAATACTCTGTAAACCTCAGACCCTAACTCAACCATTTAACAGGTTTCTTCCTCCACACCGGCGCCGCCCTGATCATCAGTTATCATGCAAACTTGGGGATCGCGCTCTTATTTGCTGGAGAAAGAAAGCTGGTTATATATTTGCATTTCGTAGCGGCGGCTCTCGCTGTAGCGCGGAGATAAAAAACGGACAATAAATCAGGGTAAACAAACAGATGGCAGGAACAAACAGAGCACAGAGAGAACAGAAGGTTTGAGATGCAAGAGAAGACACAGGTATCAAAGACCTGCACAGACTGAAGCTCCCGCTGTTCTGACGCTCATCTGCATACACCATTTAAGGGCTACACTGATGTTTTTCCATTAACTTTAATGAGTCACATATATTTTATCATTCTGCCTTCTGTTTAGCAAAACACTGTATGAACTGTAATTCTTGTTTTTCATCAGTTTCAGTAAGATTTAGAAAATGAAGCAGAAGAGAACATGAGGCTTACTTGAGATTGCTAAAAGCGCAGTCATCATTTCATCACCTCTAATATATTTTTAATGGGGCATCATGGTGTGCAAGACGGAGAGAGCAACCACTTTAATATTGGAAACAAACAAACATCTGAAATCTCACATGTTGGAGAGTCTTTGAACTCATCGTGAGGTTGAATGAACCAGAACCGTCTAAAAAAGACGTGTTAGAAACATTCTTTAATGGGTAATGGGGTTTACTACGGAAGGGCATTAGGGTCAGACGTAATTAAAAAAAACATGGAGGGGATTTTTTTTTTTGCATGACTGAAATGAATTCTGATGACTCTACATGACCTACAAAAGCAAACCAGACCATCAGCGACAAGATTGATTATTTTTATATAGTTGTTTTTCATGTCTGAAACCGCTGGCCGGGGGGTGGGGGGTGGGGTGGTAGGTGTCAGACGAAGCGTTTAACTGCACGCTGCTTTTGTTGCATTTTCCAGGGGAATAATTTTAAGTGAGTGACACATATGACTGTTAAAGAAAGCAGGACAAAAAACACAGTTTGTTTCATTTTAAAAACTGTAATTTTAATTCAATTGTTTTTCGGAGCCTCTCCTTCCTCCTGAAACCAACAAGCCGTTATGCCACTCAAAGGTTAGACCTTAGGCACGATTGGCTGGCAGTATTCGGAGTGACCGCGTAGCCCCTCCCCCACTAGTGCGGTGTCACTCCAAAGTTGTAGAATACATGGCCGCTCTAGGATAGGTTATTCTGCCTTATATGTTTGAGCCAGATTCGCCAGGAGGTATCGGACTGGTAAGTTGAAATCTTGACGACTTGACTACAAGTTACAGCTCGCTGAACAGCTCGTTTCAGAGGCGACCTTTTTAAAAAGGTCATTCTGGAAAAACACGGAATTATGCAGTTTTCACTTTTTCACTGTGAACAATAAACACCCAAACATGTGAAACACATGAAAATATGACAATATCCATTTAAGAGGTACAGCCCCTGTAAGCATGTACAGGACAAAATCAGCAAAGAGACAAGAGGTATGGCTTTGTCCACAGGGGGCGCCAAAATCAACACTAACCGAAAGTTCCTCACAGCAGCTTTAAAGTTTTACTTTAGTAAACACGTTTAAACTTCATTCTCAACGTTTCAACTTTATTCTTGACATTCTAAATAAAGAAACAATGCTCCCCTTTGATGTGTTTATTTTAACAACTTATACTTTTCTGTAGTTTGTGGACAAAAACATTAAAAACTGTATCGCCCTTTAACTCTGATGCGTCAGTGTTTGCTATTTGCTGCAGTTTAAAAATGTGGTAACCCACAGAATGATCCAATACCATCATCAGAGACATGAGCGCATCACTGATGTAAAATTCAAGTGTCATTCCATGGATGAGTGACTCATGGCGAGGTGAGCAAGACATCGACTGCGTCACTGCTGCAGCTTTTAGGTCACAATCACACCCTGAGAGAGAGTCTCTCGGCGCTGGTGACCGAGATCCACAGCCCCAGCCCTTGTCTTATTTTGGCGGGCATTCAGGTAACAAAGAGAGAGAGAAAGGATGCTACAGTGTCACATGTTGGAATTTGTTTTGAGTGCTTTGTATTCTTCGAGCTAAAGGGGGCGTAGTCTGAACCAAAACAAGGATGATGAATCTACAGGGCCTTTGCCTGTGTACAAAAAAAACACCAATAGCTATTATCCTACTGAAGGATAATGTCTTGCTTAAGATAAAATCACTTTTTACGCACAGCTAAACTTTAAATTCCGAATGCCAGGAGACAGTGTTGTAATCAGGGTTTTGCTGCTTCAATCTACACCGTGAAATAACTGATTTTCTGCAACATTTGAATCCTACAGAAGCAATACCTTCATTTCCCAGGCACCATATTTGCAAAGCCAGCGCAGGGCCTCGACATTAGCATATAAAACACACATCTCAAGTGACGAGACGCATTGTGATCACAGCGCTGAAAACAGCAGACAGTCTGCATGCTTCATGACAAGAGGGTGTATTTCTTCCCACTCCCATATGTCCGGTCCGGAGCCGTCTCGTGCTAAACCGCTGTGAGGGGTCATGCAGGTCAACGGGTGGGTGGGTGGGCTGTCATGAAGAATCTGAACTTTATCCATCCCTCGTGTATTTGTGTGCGTCTGCATGTGTGTTTGCTTCTCAAGCGAGCTGTCAAAGCGGTGTGAGCTTTGCTTCTTCTGCCAGCTCATAAGGACCCCCCTGACGCACAGGCTCTTAAGCAGCCTGGGCACAAACACAGCAGCAACACCATCCCATAACTAGTGTTTGTATGGGAATCAACCTCCGATAAATGCCGCAGTGGGTAGCCAATGCACCAATCCGATACCGTAATGTATTAGCCACCCAAAAATCCACTAGTTTCAGGTAAATTATGGTGTGACAGCAAGTGTTCTGTGTTTTTCCCAATGGTATCGGCCAATAGGTTTCAGAATCGGTATCAGGAGGAAAAAACATCCCTTCCTTTAACAGCTCCGTTAATCCTGGACCGGTCAAGAGGATATCTGATATCATGAAAAGTGGATCAAGCCCGGCCACCGGTTCCCCCCGGACCAGCTCAAAGCAACTCCCTGTTCCCAAAGCCAAATTTTAGACCTTTCATTTCAACAGATTGGATTAAATTCATTCGCTCTCACTTCTTCTTCAGCCAACGCAAGATGTTGTGCCCAGTTAGCACCCCTCTCTGAGAGGCTAAGATTCACCAAACGCTTCAATCACAAGTCTTTGGATCGAATCCAAAACATCAGGTCACTCAGGACAGTTTAGGATGTTTAAACACTCCTCGTTTTTTTACACACGAGAGGCAGAGAACCGGTTGTACATCAGCATTACAGTGACACCGGTTTGACCGCATTCCTCTTTAGTGAATGAGCCACTTTGACAGTGTTATTCTGGGGAGATGTGTCAGCGCGATAGCTCGTCTGGAATGATAATAGGTTAAGGGACCACAAGGCAGCGCCACCTTGAAACCACTTTTCATTTACAGGACATGCATGATGAGTGACTGGCATACAAACGATGAGCCTTGAATGATGCTCGGTGTGGGTTTGATACCTCGGCAAAGACAAAACACAGAAGCAAACACATGCCAGAACAAAGAACATGTGCTCACAAGGAATGGTGACCAAAGAGAGACAAAATAAAGCAAAGCAATTTCTAAGGAATGGAAAAGTTAATTGGATGTTTTCATGCCGTTTGATCCTCCTTGGTCTCATTCGAGCGGTTGAAATTTGAACCTATTCTTCATTCTTTTATAAATGGAGAACAAAACAAGCTAAAGGTATGAGATTTGAAGCCTTGATGAAAGAAGCAACTGTTTTTCTTGAAGTTTTCATTGTGATCTCGTAGCAGGGAGAGGTGACTTAGAAACAATGTGGAACGTCTGCCAGAACAAGCACCTGTTGGTAACAATACACTGGTGGAAGCTCGCAGGAGTTCAAATCCAAAATAACTGCATTCCACACATGATCGCCATTCCCAGATGAACAGTCGAGCCCTCCTGCGGGACGAGAACCGACAACAATGAAGTCATTTGTCAAACACTACAACAGATACAGGAACATTTCTAACCATTACCACTCTACGTTACAAAACTCACCACTCATTCTGACACTTTAGAAACATGTTCTGCAGCGAGGCATTTTCCTGTGAGCTGATGTTATGACCGAATAAATTGTTCTCGCCGAAGCCGTTGTTGGAATGAGTCCCAGAAAAATGACAGACAACAGCTGACCGAGCCAAAACCAATGACAATCTGTGTTCAGCAAACACCACGCGGCAGAAACACACGGACATGAACAACATTCTGCTGAAGGTGATCAGGAGGACAGAAAACACAAATATACTTTGGAAAGGAGCACCGGGGCTCGTGAGGGTCAGAGGGCGACAGAGAAGGAGTGTTGGCTTAAATAAACACGACATGACCCGGTCACGCCTGAAGCAGGTGAGGGTACTCAACTCTACATGAGGAGAGACACAGAACCTCTCCGCTTACAGACGAGAGGTTTTCTTCACTGCCTCTCTTCAAGGGCCGCACTTTTTTACAGCAACGCATCATATCTGAAAGTGGAGCTGCTCCTGACTCAGAATTTTCTCATTTAGCTCGATACAAAGAGTTCCTTTTTTTCAGTTCAGCACTCCTTTACTGGCCGGCATGAGTCCCAAGGTTAATATGTGAGGAGCTCGATAATCAAAGTCTCCCAAAGAGCAGCTCGTTGGCCGGACATAAATACATAATCAATGGATAACTTTTTAAGTTTTTAAACTGTTGTTTTTAGCCACCTGATTTAAAGTTTAAGATGTCAAATGTCTGGATCTCAAGTATTGCAATGCAAGTTTACTCAGGGTCTTCCAAACTGATCATCAAGTGAAATTATCCACTTCTATGTGGCAGCCCTCTCTGAAAGCTTACAAATAATCTCCCTTACTGCTTGTGTTGTAGTACCCGAGATCAGTTCTGGTCTCAACAACACGTTTCTGAGCAGCACTTTTACTCTGACTGTCCCCAATACTTTTTTTGGGGGGGCGTCAAAGCTTTGGTAGCAATAATTCCATTTAATCCGAAGCCTTGCTACAACAGGGATGGGGAGGTAGGGGGTTATCGATTTACATAAACTAAATCCAGCTTCCGAAAAAATGCGTCCCGAAAGGGGCTGAAGAGGAAGGAAGGCGAAGCAAGCGCTTGGTTAAAGATCCCAGCTGCGGATAACGGTCCGCATTTCGTCTCTACCACTCAAGGCGACCGGAATCTGTTGAAGACCCACCTTGGAAACTTCGCTCACACCTCACTGGATCTTTTAGATATATTGGTTTGTTTAAAAGTCACTGCAATGATTGATGTTGGGTTATTATTTCAATAAGCTAATTCTTATTTAATGGGCTAATTCCTGGATTGGTTAAAAAGGAAGAAACATTTTTAAATACTGACTGTTGATTACCATGGCAACGATTGAAGCTTCCAAGCTTTCGGGTCAGCCCTACTGAACATCTCAGACAAAGAGACCTCAAGATTTAATGTAAAGTCTGGACAAGGGACAGGGATACCAATACCTTAGGGTTGTAGTGCAAACATCCTGATTAATGTAGAGTGCCTAATATTTGCATGTGTAACATTTTATTTTAAATGTGTTATGCATTAAGGGACTGGTGATGGTCTGACTGGTTTTGACTCGGTCTCAATGCACCCTGGCCTCAGTCATGACTTGGTTTCGGTGGTTTAGCCTACAACACTACAACTGTAAGGCTGGATGCTCCAGCGATTGCATCACTGAAACATCAGGATTGCAGTGAGACACGTCTGTCTGCTTACTTTACACGGTGAGTAACGTGCATGTGATCCCTTGAGTCAATTTGCTCTGAGACCTCACAAAGCTGGCGACTGGTAGGCTGCAGCCAAAGCCTGGGGGCATATTTGTCACCGTGTGTGTTTTGGCCTTTAAAAAACAAGGCAAACACAACAGTGAACACACACATACAAGTTCAGAGAGCCCAAGCCCTCTTGTCATTTCAGGGGCAGGAAGATTGTGCAATTCCAGTCCAGGGATTAGTTTATTAGCAGAAAATAAAAGAGAAAACTACATGAGTAGAATACTGAGAAGGCAGGCAGTCAGAACAATCACATGTAACTCTGAGCTCACCTGCACCCTCTGCAAAGGCATCATGAGTAGAAGCTGTAAACCGAATACACTCTGTAAGGAAGACGTCCTCATGGTGTCCTTGACTTTTCATAAAAGACCAGGCCCTTGAGCGCATGCAGCAGTTCCGGACTTGTCGGCTGCCTTAACGGGGCTGAGATTGGACCCGATCAATAACCTGTTAGGGAAGCTAAGGAGCAAAGCAAGCTAAATTGGCCGGGGCTGAGATCCTGACACCCATGAATTCTAATGAGGACACTCAGGCAACCTCATCTCCACGGAGCATGACATCTCACCACGGGGAGATGAAGCAGTATGCACGACGCATTAATAACATGGGAGGGAGAAAATGGCTGCCTCCCGTGATCCATAAAAGGGTGAATGCATCTTTGGATTGACTTCTTGTCAATCTGTGCCGCCAATGTCTTTGATCATGTCTGTCTGTCCATGTTTAAAGAGCATTAAACAACCCTGTTTGAACTAATGAGGCAAGCTCTGTTTGGTCAGTAATTACATCTCTTGCTTAAGCTGATCATTAATCACGTATATGGTGGCAGAACAGAGTGGTTCTTCAAAAAGGACAAAGGAAGTCATGAAGGGAATGAGGTTAGATGATGGTTAGAGAATCTGTCGGTGGGGGACAACATTTTGGGTGTTCTGGTTTGTAGTCCGGGTAGAATCGGCTGTAATTTGGTAGTGGAACCAATCGTCAATCACCTGACGACCATTAACAATCCGATCAAGACATCATCTCTCAGCTAGAACTTCATTTTCAAACAGTGACAATGCTCGGAAAAAGGAAGTCTTAGCCCTGAAATCCCTCATCGCTCAACTGAATAACTGGAAGCCACGAAAATAGCCGATGGGTTCCGAGATCAAACTGATCTCTTGGAAATGTTTGGCAGCAGCACCAGCCATGAGAGCCGAAAGGGGCCAAAGCAGCAGCTGGCAGAGTAGGTGTGTTGGAAGTGTGATTGGCTCTCTATTCGTTTGATATGAGCAGTTGTCATTGGCACAAGCAGAATGGGCCGAGATCAATTCTTTGAGGTTGAGCACCGTGTCTAAACAGCCGAGTGGGCTGCGCTGGCAGAATGAGTATTGACGAAGGTCCATCAGCTCAGCTCGGGCGCAGGGCCAAGTCTGAAGTACCCTTTCCAACCAGGAGATTGAACTTTGAGATTGAGTCTTCTCCACTGATTTATTACCCTGTGTGTAAAGGACGATCCCAACTGGAGGAACAAGAGGTATGTGCCAGTCCATACAACAAGACAGGGCAATTCTTCTTTGTCTTATCAATTGCCTCAAAAATAAACTCCACTGGAATGAATCCAAGAAAGTTAAAACAGAGCTACCTCTACATGCTCCCACGTAAAGAGGAAGATACTCTGGTGATTGCAGCATGCTGTCCTCATCCATTACTGTGTTTGGCCTCAAAAGGCAACCAGAAGTGGAATCCAATTCAGAAGTGCCTTAATTTTTCATTATCATGCATGCTTGCACAGGCACACACATATGCAAGGAGCTCCCACGGACTGGTTACTTGCAGACATGATTGGAAATACTCGCTCTGCGGTAAGTCTGAAATAGAAAGTGTTGGCTTGATGAACAGTGGGAGGAATCCTTTCAGACAGTCACAACACAATCAATATCATCGTTGTGATTAATGGTAACAAGTCCTGAGATTATTATTGCTCTCTCTCATCTTCCTTGTCCATTTCCGGCCTCTCCAGTCTCTTCTTCTTCTATCTACTCAGTCGCTCCTCGCCATCCCATTGTTTGCACTCCGTTCTCTTTGACCTCATTTTCTTTTCTTGAAACCTGTTCATCATTTTTCTCCCAGTTTAAATCCAATACATCTTTCAAAAGACAATCCATCGAAGGATCGATGTGCCAGCTGCCTCTCCTCTCTGATCCCGTTATTGCCTCCGCTGCAACACCACGGGGATGTTTCAACACAGAAGCAGCCAGAAACAAAGTCACCAAATGGGCTCTCCGCAGAGGGCAGCGAGTGAGCACCTGGAGGAAACTCTGTTCAATCAATTATCAGATAATTTCTGCCCTGCATCCCCTACCCACGCCTGCACCTTGGTATTGATTCATAACGGTCCATTTCAGTCGCATTGTCTCTTTCCCGTTTTGAAGACACAGATACACAAAGGAGACTCTCATAGTTAATTGGCCTGTGGTCAATTTGGGTTTAGATGGTGGTGCCTTCTAAACCACTTGTGTCACTCCAGCCTAGCCACCCTCTGCAATTTGACTTGGGCAGGGGGCATTAACACTCCTTATCAAGCAGTTGGTGGCAGTGGAAGACAAGGGGGATAAATCCAGGCAACAAGTGCATCGCCATGCACTCATTGCTGAATTTAGCTAACAACTTTTGCTTCCTAAAACTTTCCAGTGTTTGAGGTTTATTTTGAAGATGTAAATGTGGTGCTTTATCTCCTTGCTTCTCTTCCGTATCTTTCATGAGGAAGCATTGTTGCAAAAATGCCTTGTAACTGTGGTGATTGGTGTTATTTTGCTCCAAAGAATCATAACTTTCAGGTGTCTGTAGGTAAAAAAACAAAAAATTCTTGTAGCACAGTAGTGGAAGTTATCTTTCCTGGCGATAAAGCACCTGCCATGCTCTGGTCTCCGTTACGAATATGCACTGTTTACAGGCTGACCTCATCTTATCTCTTAAGGGATAAACAGCTGCAGGGATGGCTGCCTGTTGGAAGGAGACCAATTAGGAGTCAAGCTGAGGAAAGGAGGGCAGGAGTCTCTGAGGAAGACTTTGCATGTGTGTGTGTATGTGTGTGTTCCCACCACTAGCAACCTGGAGACACTGCTGACACCGCAGCACGCCCATTCAGAGAGTAGCAAGAGGCGGCCTTGGTGAATCAGCACACGCTCATCTTCACCGCCTTTAAACGTGCCTGCCAAGTCATGGTGCCTGCCAGTGAGAGGTATGGCTCATTTGAAAGTGCTATCTTTGTTGCTGGCCTGTTCATTACTGCAATGCGGCTAGGAGGGTCTTACAAAAGGTGGCATGATTAGGGATGCCTATGTCACTGAAGATCTGCAGATTTGGGTACCAAGACGGTAAAGCTACATTCTCAGTTGGACTGACTTCATCACCCAAGCACTGCAGGAGAGGAAGAAAGAAATGCAAGTGGAGGCAGAGGTGTACACAACTTTGGATAGGGGGGAGTGGACTCGGAGATTGGGGGGTGGTGCAGGGATGCCAGTTGCAGGAGAAAAAAGGCAGCTCAAGTGTAAGAGGCAGGCTTTGGTATTCATAGCAGCCGCTGCCGACTGGGGCCTTCAGTGTGCCCGTCCGCTCGCACCGCCGTCCCTCGCCGCTGACGGGCTGGCAGGGCGGAGGGTGGGGAGGTGTGACAGTTTTGGGGAATGAGCTGGGAGAGCAGCCAGAGGGAGGGAATGATGGTTGGATGTCACATCAGGTGTACAGCTGAGATGTGCATACTTTAACACTCACGGAGAAAATAGGATGCAGCGCGGAAAGCAGAGAGAGAAAGGTGCCAGGAAAAGCTCAGGTTGCATTTAGAATACTGAATGGATTCAACATGTAGAGCTTCAGCAGGAGCGTGAGGCAAGAAAGGGCAGATTTGAAGATGATTTTGCAGCCAAGGTCCTTTTATTGTCGGAAAGCTGAAGTGGTGTTTTATTTAAAATATGTCATAAAAAAATGATGAGCCTTTTGGTTTGTAGTGCACTCTAAGCGCCAAGGGAAAGGACGCTCCTCTGGTACCTGACGAGGAAACTTCCACCTGCTCTTCCGATAAAGTCTGAGACAAACCTGCTCCTCTCAGTAGACGCAGAAATGACAAAGCCAGTGAGTGGAACAGAAGTTACATTTACCGCGGAGGGAAGGAGCCTCAGAACCTGAGAGATCCTGACAGCTCCTCTCAGCTGGTTTAGAGCAGCTTAGTCATAGAGGCACTGACTGCACCGTGGGGGGAACCACATTAACGCAGACTGTGAGCTGACTGCTCTGCAGCACTGCTGATGGCAAAGCTTATGAAATGTTACCCTCAAAGTGACAACAGCAGAGAGGCGAAAAAGAAACTCGGATTTTAGAGAGGAAGGGAAAGCAAATTAGCAGGAAATGTTCTTGTTTGTTTGCTGCTGTCATTTTTCAGGGTAACATAAGGCAACGCAATATTTAACTAAATTAATCGGTTGCAGCCCGACGACAAGAGAAAATACATTTAGTTTGAATAGGGTGGTGCGACTGTCACTTTCCAGCTCGATCCAGCTGCGTGTGTTAACCACAGCTGAGTGCAACAGGTTCAGCCACATTCTCAGGTGGTCGTCAAGAGGCATTATGGGAAATTGTAACGTGATGTAAATTACCAAAGGACGCAAAACCCGGCAGAGCAGGTTGGAGGGAAAGTAGGTACATGGAGGAGGTAAATTAAAGCACTTCATTACACAGTAACTCCTGGGACGCACTGAACATCACAGGCCGGCTGTGTATAGCAGTGTAAGACGATCTGAGAGGGAGAGGAGGGTCCGTGGAGATCGTCTCCGCCGGAGAAAGAAACAGGTGGAATAAAAAACCCCTCTCAATTATTCAGGCTTATTGTTACCTGGATTCCTTATGGCATCTTCTGTTCTGGACTCTTTGGTAAAAGAGAGTTTATTACACCAAAACAATGACTAAAAACTGTGTGAGAGCTCTTCATAATTTAGCATTCTATCAGAGTAAAAGCCCAGAGTCAGATAGCTCAGGTACTTTGGTTATCCACATCTCCCTTTCTAAATTAAAATGTTAAATAAAAAAACTGAAGGCAGCTCTTTTTTATTACCTCTCCTCGGGCATTAAGTGGAGTGGGATTTTATGAAATTACTCTTTTTTTGCAGTTAATTTCACACTAGATACCGCAGGTGCATTACTTTAGTTAGTTAGTTTATTTCATCGTGACAAGAGCAAGAGCAACGACAGAATGAGAACAAAAGTCAGACTATGTCACATAAAGTGTGAAGAACAATCCTTTCCCTTAATGGTAACACTAGTGCGTGTTCCTTTTTTGAGCATTATTTACAGAAACATGTACAGAGAAGAAACATCGTACAGAAACTAGGGATGCACCGATACCAGTGTCGACAAGTACCGCACCCGAAAAACCACTTCACAGTTGCAGTTGCATCATTACGTCGATTTACTTTGTTACAGTCAGAAAGTGAGAAAGTGAAACAAATGAAAACTAAACATGCTTTTAAAGTCACTATGAGAACTGTAATGATATTATTAAGTACTCATATCGGTATCGGCGAGTACCCAAATGTAAGTACTTGTACTTGGTCTGAAAAAAAGTGGTATCGGTGCATCGCTAACATAAACTATGTGTAAGTGCTGACATCCTCATATACCCTATAAAAAGGATCCTCTTTAACTAAAAGACTCTTGAGAGTGACAGAGACTTTTGAGTGAAGATTAATTGTTTAATTGTTTTCTTTTCGACATAACCACGGCATATTTACAATATTTTACACAGCTTTTCTATTACTGATCATTTAAAACAGTATGTTTTGAAATGAACAGGATCTTTTCCTTAAGGCTGTACGGCAAGTAGCGGAGTGGACCATTGACCATCTTTGCCACCTATTCTTTTATTCTTTTCATAGACTTACAGCTTACCTACTTAAAATCCCAGGTTTAATAAATTAACTGAAAATAAAAATAAAAGGTCCAATATTAGCAACGAAGCACCGTTTTTCTCCCCTTCAGTCAAACGCCATGCGTCACAATTACAGGTCACTGCGGCAGCACGCAGAAAACAGTAGGACCTGAATGCTGTCAGCTTTCAAGTTAGCAGAACGAAAGGCCGGAGAAGCAGCTGTGAGACACTTCTTGGCTGACCCCAAGAGAGCGACAGGAGAAGTAAACCTGAACCTGTGTCCGAGAAAGAAGGTAAACGACAAGGAGGCGTTCGTGTTTCACCAAGAAAACTTCAGTACCGTCACAGCCTTAGAGGTGAGGTCATAATGCTGCTATCGCTTTCGTCCATAAGTTACCAAGACTTTTAAAGTTTACTTGCCTCTTTAAGGATTACAAAAGCACACTCTACTGCCAACACTTTGACCTTTGATAGGAGTTTTTGCCCTCAGAAATGTATGCACGCAAAGTGTTCAGATATAATCTCAGGAGCGGCGCCGTAAAATGTGCACCATGGTCACCTCAGTATATCATTATCATCATTTATCTCTTAGAGGAGAAAAAGCTCAGAGAACTCTTTCCCTCCTTTGTGGGCCTGATTTGTGAATCAAGGCTGCTTCGGGACCTGAGAGCTAAACGCTCCATCCATTAAGCTGCGAGAGGCAAAAACAAGCAGATCTGAGTCTGTTTACAGCATTAATCAATGAGCTGCCCACTCACAAGTCTCCAAGCCGCAGCAGGTATCTATACGCCTCTACTCTCAATAGTCCCCTCAAGGTTACCGCCTATTGCCTTGCTGCTCGTGGGAGCTGCATACTGAATGTATCGGCTGGTCCGGAGCCAGAGGACCACTCGAGACAAACTTGTGTTTTCCGTCCTGAATGTGCAGAAGTGTCGAGAACTCGAGGCCAGAGTGAGCGCGCAAAATCATGTTTGATTAAGGAGCTGCAGCTGTGATTGTCAGGCCAGGCAAGAGCAGTTCGTGTGGGAATAAGTGAAGGGAGGAGGATTCTGAGGAGAGGTTGTGCAATTTGTTTATGTTTCTGGATATGTGGAGGGGAAATAAGAATAGTGTAGCAAAGGAAAGTAAATACCAGAGACGAGGGAGGATGGCAAAATGTGATGATAAGACAGAACCGGCTGAGAGGAGATAAAGTAAAGACAAACTATGCAGCAAGGAGGGAGGGGAGAGAAACCCAACAGGGAGACTCTGAATTCATTTAAATTCTTCCCTTTCAGGCTGTTGTAACGCTTCAACAGTATTTTATTTAGAAAGAGCACACTCTCATCTCACCTTAAATATTCTCCAAACCGGTCGGCTAACATCTGACCTGCCCATCAGCCCACCTCGTCCTGGCACGGAGCAGCCATCAATGATGGATGGAGCATTAATTAATCATGACGAAGGGGACACAGATATGAACACACAGTGAGGCCCCCCCAAAGGGAACAGAGGAGGCTGTATGAAGTAGCCTGCGCACGTCAAAGTGGAGCCTGAGCATCACTTAGCTAACGTTACATAACACAAGGTCAGGAGGAAATGTTAGAGAGCTTGTAAGTGTCATATAGACGAGATAATGCACTTTTACTGAACGAGCGTCTAAAGATATAAAACTGTAAAGTGTGTTTGAAGCACAAGCAGGGAAAAGTTTTGTCTTATATGATACAAAAAAGTGAAACACGACTCACTAGATTGAACTATGATACATCTGTGAATTGGAAAGAATCTGGCGATACGATATGAAGGTTTGACTTCCTGTTTGGAACGATATGCTCTGTTCAGCTTGACGCGCACTTGAAGCGACCTCCGTCAAAAATAGACCCGGCGCGTATGTTTAGCGTAGCAGAGCGGAGATGCGCTTCTGAGACGCGCCGGAGACGGACCACGGCGCGTGCTGTGGAATCACAAGCATTGACTTAAATGGGCGCGATTGACTCCGGAGGTCGCGCCCATTCCCACATACCCATAGCCCACCCGCTAACACCTTAGCTTAAAGGTTACAATCGGCTTTCAGACCCGGGTCAAATGACTCAGCAGCAGGTTAATTATCGCCTCTGCTCCGATCGGCATTGATCAAAACCCTTGTCGACGCGCTAATCTTCGCCCCCTTTCCGGGGAAGCTGACTGAGTCGTTTCAAGCAGAGGCTGCATGAGGGCCTGCACAGAGCAACAGTGAGAGAAAACATAATTGTAAATCATGCTGAGCTACTCCACAGGTATCACAGAGTGAAATATGAAGCTTGAAATTAGCATAATACCCCCCCTTAATGTTTTTGCTGTCCTGCATCTCTCACACCTGTGTCTGTAATGTTGTCTCTGCTGAATCCCAAATCATCCCAGAGAGCTGAAGTGCTCTTCTTTTTCACCAAAACATCTTCATTAACCACATTTTCCTCCATCGTCTCTCCTCAGCCGTCTTGCAAGATGACTTTGCAGTCGGCACCAAATTCACACCAGTTAATGTGACGGTGCTGACAGCTAGCTGGGGCTTCATGTGATCGGCCAAATTGTGTAATGCATGGCCGATTTAGAACAAATGTTTCTCCCCCTTTATTTGTGCAATGTTCATGCCCATGTTCATATCAGGACGACATGAAAATACTGTTTAGCCCTGTAGTGGAAGTGTCAAATAAGCGAAGACTCCTGATCATTAAACTATTAATTATCAACAGGTAAACTAGAGGACCAATCCGCTTCACAGAAAAACCCCCGTGAAGTACAAACCCCTGACTGTCATGGTGTCAAACTGTGTCACCAGCCTGGCGCAGCATCTCTGGGATTTCAGGACATGGACCTAATTGATTCAATTAGACTTGGACTCACCTCAACTGCAGCAAGCAGACCGACACTGTCTGAGCTGGCGAGGCAACCATTAACAAATCCCTGCTAAGTGTTTGCAAAGCACCACAGTCAGCACAGCCTCTATCAAATCTACCCATCCACACATACACACCCAATCTGTCCCACATGCCTGGCAGAGCCTGACTGTCAATATGCTCAGGCACTATTAGCACATTAATCAGGCACGAATGTGAGACATAAAGAAGAACAAACTAATTGCTAGCAAGTCAGAAAAAGCGGACACATAAATCCAATCAATACGCTTTCAGCTGAGTGTACAGAAAGAGAGAGACAAGGACACTAGAGCAGTGTGTGTGATGACTGTACTACAGAATGAAAGCCCAGGATCGGACAGGACACACTTTGTGCATGAAAGCAAAGAAGATTAGAGAATAAGTTCAGACAAAAAGCTGCAGGCTTAATGACCTTTCACAGCTTATGTTGCAGTGCGTCTGCACATCTGGCCACTACGAACAAGGATACTTCAACACAGCAGGCATCTCACTTGTGTTGTTCTGCTGCAGCGAAAGCAGCACGTTTTGTCTGCATGGACATTATAAGAAGGCATGCAGATAGGCAATTTAGATATGCTAGAAAAACACTCCAATCCTTCATGCTTCAACATATTGCCCTACAGGCAAGCAGGGTCTCAGCTGTGAGGCTGTATCCCGAGTCCTTGCTACTCGCACCTTCCCTAAGCATCTCCATCAGATTTTAGAGCACTTTTTAAAAAACATGACACTTGTGTCTGTATGTGGGGTGTGGATGGGGTGTAGGGGGTCTTTGGCACACACCTGGTTTCACAGTCTTCAGTCGGATGGGCTCCCGAAAGTGCCGAACCACAGCCAGAGTGTCCCGGTTGGTGAGTCCGCTCACCGGAGTGCCGTTCACCTCCAGCAGCACGTCCCCGCTGCAGGGATACCTCCCGGGGTGACAAACCAGCGCCTCCGAAACTATGTGTCCGAGGTGGGGGAACTCTCCCAGCTCCGCGCCGCCTCGCACCTCCACCACCGTGATCAGCTCCCCGGAGCCCCCCCATGACACG
This sequence comes from Semicossyphus pulcher, assembly GCF_022749685.1. Lineage (NCBI taxonomy): Eukaryota > Metazoa > Chordata > Actinopteri > Labriformes > Labridae > Semicossyphus > Semicossyphus pulcher. Next base: position 27,139,826 of record NW_027211637.1, read on the forward strand.
GTGCACTCCTGGACTTTAGCGGACCAGTGCTTCTTCTTCTTCAGGGTCTTGGACATTGTTGGTGGATCTTGTAAAGCTGTAAAAAAGGAAGTCCAGGAACGAGTGTCCTTCAACGCTGCTTGTGATCCTAAGACGCAGTGACGCACAGGGAAATCATTGCAGATTACAGAAGTTGAGGCTGCTTTCTTGTGTTGTATTCCATTCCACTGAAAAGAAGTCCTTTTCTCACATTAAACTCCCTCCGTTTTGGATCGATCCTTCCATTGAATTACTCGAGCATCACCTGTCTGCGACTGGGATGCGAGATCAGCTGCGTCAGTGTCGCATTGAAGCGGAAAGTGCTGCTTCTGATGCTGGGGCGTCTCGATCCCACACCCCAGTTCACAGCGACGTGGACTTAATAAACAGCAGCAGCTTCTCTAAAACGTCAAACCCCCGATATTACGGAGCAACACGGGCCCTGTGAGCCCCGCAGTTTTACGCACCAGAGAGTTCCAAAAGCGTGAAGTGAATATTCCACTTAAGACTTCAGGAATACCCGAAACAAACTGATACAGTCCGGAAAAACAGTTAGAAAGACACAGGAAAACTTTGAACCTGATATTCTAAAAGATAAGCAGCTGTTGGGAAATCCTCTCACTGACAGCTCTTCATCCAAACCTTCCGGAGAGCCAACTTTACTCTGCGCACCTGTCCTCGTCTCGTGCCCTCCTCCCTCCGTGGTGACATCAGCAAGGCAGTCCTTGGAAACGGAAAAACATACCTGGCCCTCCTCTGAAGCGGGCTGTTATCTGATCCCTTCAAACACCGATCTGAAGCCCGGCGTCTGCTTCAGCGCTGCGCCCTCTGCGCTCCTCCCTGCGTCTCCAGAGGCACTGTGGGGATTTGATTTCTGCTCAAAAACTACGCAGCAGTATGAAACAGAAGTGATCCGATTAGGCTTCACTCCAGAACTTTTTTTTTTTTTCAAATCTTTTTCCGTGTTGCTTTCCTGATTGCAAAGGCGGCTGACCAATCAGCGCTCGGGGGCTGGTCCTACAGTCCCTCCATCGAGCCAATAGTAAATGAGAAGGGGCGGGTCTTTTGTGCTTGGGAAGCGCTGGGTTTTGTTTCCATGGAGTGTTAAGTAAGGCGGAGTTCCGGCAGAGGGACTCATAATTTAACGTGGGAAATGTTTATTATAAGTTTCTGTCCAATTCCTCTTATGCTCCTAAGTGTCCTTTCTAGAGTCATATGCAGCTTTGATGTGACCTGTGAGCTTTGTTCTATTGTTTAAGTGTCACGAGACGCGTTTGGAGGACTGCAACCTTTCTTGCACACAGAGCTGAGGGGAAGGCAACTGGCTGCAGGCGATTTCTTGCGCAATTCCGCCCTCCTGTGGTTGTAATAGTGAGGAGGATGGCACCTGTTTTCAAGCATCACTTGATGCCCCTGTACAGATATAAAATGTGTTTACACTTACAGCATAGACAGAGGTACTGATCTTTAAAGGTTGTTCCCCTGTTTTATTGGTTTTACCAGTTTTCATTAGTCTTTAAAGCTCCCGTGAGGAGTTTTTCGCTGGTTATGGAACTGAAATTACTCATGATGCCTTTATGACCTATAAAAGCAAACCAGACCATCAGCAACAAGATTGATTATATCTGTATAGTTATTTTTAATACCTGAACCTGCTGGCAGGGGACGGTGTCAGACGAAGCTTTAAAGGGAACATTATTATTAACGTTATTCTAATGTGCTTTTGAATCATGTTGGTAAAGTTTGTTTAGTTTTAAAAAAAAAATTGTGTACATATTTTAATTTAATTCAAGCTGCTCTGCCATTCAAAGTTTAGACCTTAGCCACGATTAGCTGACTGTACTCGGAGTGACTGCGTAGCCCCGCCCCCACGCGTGCGATCAAAGTTGTAGAAAACATGGCTGCTTCAGGATCGGTTATTCGGCCTTACATGTGCGAGCCAGAATCACCAGGAGGTATCGGAATGGTAAGTTGAAATCTTGACGACTTGACAACAAGTTTGTGGAAGACGGCAGCCTGAGGTGAACGACGGTGAATGATGATCGATTTCAGTAAAAGCAAGGTTCTACGTAGAAACCTGCAGCTGTTCTGAACAGCCCATTTCAGAGGCGACCTTTTTAAAAAGGTCATTCTGGACAAACGTGTAATAATGCAGTTTTCACTTTTTCACTGTGAACAATAAACACCCAAAACTATGAAACCTAAATATGAGAATATCCATTTAAGAGGTACAGCCCCTTTAACTGCACGCTGCCTTTGTTTACGTTTTCCAGGCAAAAATTCCAGTGTGAACCGGGAATGAAACTCTGGTGTGGACCAAACAACCGGACCTTGGTCCGCTAGAAAAGACGGGTCTCGGCCCGTTTCCAAACGAACCACAATCCGGTTTGATTCTGGTGAGAACGTAATCGGACTTAAAGTAGGACCAAATACAGGAAACAAACCATAAAACTGTGCAGTGTAGTATGTTTACGGGTGCTGACATTTGCAGAGACACACAGGGGGATGAGCAGAGGACAGACGTGGGGGAGCAATGAGGAAATAGAAATATGGGAGACTAAACAAATGCTTGCGGAAATGCACAAGAACACAGAGGTGTTCAAACTGTTCAGTGGAAAACTAAAGGAGATGGAGCTGATAGATCTGCTCGAACGGTGTCGGTTGAAAGTCAAAAACTCAGACAACAAACCATTAAAGTCCGCGATCATGTTGAGAGTGATTGATCAGTGTGCTCTTACTTTGTTTAATTAAGGGAGTTGACACACGTGGAAATTCTGACCAATCAGAGAGCAGTTTCCCCGCGCATCAGAACTTTTGGTCAGCTGGTAAAAGCTGCAGAGTGAACACAAACCAAACTCGAGGCAAAATGCAACTTTGCTACAGTTTGGTCTTTGATTCGGACCAAACAAACAGACTTCAGGTGTGAATGCGCCCTTAAGCACGCACAGGACAAAATCAGCAAAGAGATAAGAGGTGCGGCTTTGTCTGCAGGGGGCGCCAAAATCAACACAACCCAAAAGTTTCTCACAGCAGCTTTAATTGTACACAGTTACTTTTTTCTTCCTAATGGTAATTATAGCCTAATACATTATACTCTGTTCATCTTCTGATGGGAGCAAGATTTAACACTTTTTGTGTGCATATGAAACACAGTATATTCATGTAACCGTTCAGGCAGTAAGCAGTACAGTAGATGTGAGGACAACACCTGTTGATGTTACCGTTTCTGGTGATTTGTTAATGATTAACATTCAGTCAACTTTCCAGCTCAGCTCTTCGGTCAGCGCCCTCGCAGGCAGACAGACAGAGCTGAGCTGAGCTTTAAAAACAGATGATGTTATTGTGACTCTTCAACTTCTCTGCTGCCGTCAAATCTTATAATACAAGGATGGAAACATGTGCTCAGTGGACCATTGCTGCATCAGGTGTCAGGTAGGAAAACTTTGCTGCAACGAGACGTTTTGCGAGACTTTTGATTTTTTAGTTACCCCATAGTCTTTCTGCACAGGGGCAAACCGTTCATCTGACGTTCATCCCACGTGTGAGACATGTCAGCTGCTCCTCATGGCTGCAGCAACGATACCTCTCTCCCCACGTGCTGTAAGTTGTACACATGGCACTTATTGCATGTTAGTGCATACTCCTGGTTCTCTCATTCTGAACCTGCCTCTTTGTTTCACCGCTCGTTTAGCTGAGGAGTCATCAGGCCCACTTGCTGTAATCATCATCCCTTGCCTGTTGGCTCTGAGTACAGTTCTGGTGGTGGTTTTGATTTTCTGCAACCTCCTCAAGAAAAAACAAAGACGTCAAAGCACCTCAGATGAGATCACAACGAGTAAGAAGTGTAATAACTGTACTTTAAAAGTTCTTTTTCATCAGGTGCTAATTTGTCTCTTCTCACAACAAACCTGCATCATCTCTCGTGCTTTTTTTTCCTACAGGGCAGCCGAGTGTGTCCCTGACTGTAGTTTCTGTAAGCACTCCAAAGGTCCAGGCAGCTTTGTTGCCCTGGGAAATCCCGGAAGAGTGCGTCCTCGAGGGGCTCGAGCTTTGGCAGACGGGTCGTCTTGGCCCTGTTTGTAAAGGTCTGCTGAAGAAGAGAGACGGAGCCTCCTCTGCTGTGGTGGTGAAGTCCCTCCGAGGTACAGCGTGAATAACAGTGAAAGCATGTTGAGAGATCATTGAAAGATGACATTGTAATAATTCACCTTATAGATGCCTCTAACCAGCCTGCAGCGAAGGAGTTTGTGGAGTTGATCCTCTTCCACGCCACAGTGTGTAAACATGAGAACGTGGTGCGGATGTTGTTCTGTCAGACCAAGCGTCCGCCCATGTGTCTGGTCTTGGAGGCCTGCAGCCCGGGGAACCTGCTGCACTTCCTCTGGACACTCAGAAAAGTAACTCACAGTTTTGGACTTATATTTGATGATAAAAAGAGGCAGAATTTAGCACAATAACAAGGAATGTTTCTCCTCTAGAGGGAATCAAAGCATGCAGAGCCATCGCTGAACTTCTCTGAGAGGTCAGTGTTTCTGGTGGCAAAGCAGGTTGCAGCTGGTCTGGTGAGTCGCTTTTTTTTACTCCCCAAACAACTAACATGAGCACATTTCAGCTGGCAGGTCATGAACTCATGTACTTTAGGAAAAAAGTGTTCTGAATTCTGAATGAATCCTCCAGCCACATACTGATTTGTTTGGCTGTAATTGGCTCCTCCCTCCCTCAGGACTACCTGATATCTGAGCACAGGCTGGTGCACGGCGATGTTGCTGCCAGGAACATATTAATTGGCCCCGGCCTCTCAGCCCGGGTGTCGGGGCTGGGCGTGGCATTTGAAGGACGCAGAACGGATTCAGCAATTAGGCAGAGGGCAGCAGAGGTGCCGCTCAAATGGCAGGCTCCAGAGAGGATAATGATGCAGCTCAGCATCGACAGGAGCGACGTGTAAGGGCAGAGTCATGTCTGAGGAAACGAAATGCAGACAACACAACTAGAAAGTGTTGATGTGTCACGAATATGATCTCATTTTGCTTTTGCATGGAAATATATTATTACAGAAAATGATGTGAACATAAGTCAAAATGTTCTTTCTCCTAGGTGGTCGTTTGGAATCTTACTGTATGAACTGGTTACTTTAGGTAAGCTGCATGTTTGGGCTCTTTCTGATTACATTCATTTAAACGTACTACTTTATATGTTTTGGATCATGACAAACTATTTGGCATATCGTATTAAACATTTATTTAATCAATTATCTCAGGCTCTCCTCCATACCCTGAGCTGGAGCCGCTGTCTGTGCTTCCAAAGCTGCAGGGGTCTTATCGAATGAAGAGACCTGACAGCTGTGGAGGCCCTTTGTAAGTTAACGTTATGGAAAGTGTCCCACATAAGAATATGTAATATACGGTTACTAGACTGTTAGCAGATGAGTCAACATGTTTCGGTTCGAATACTCTTGTTGAGCTATTAAAAGAAAAAGTCAAAGCATATGGAAAGTTCTCGTGCAAAGATTTAGATGAGAAGATCTGATCCGTGTCATGTCTGTCTGTGAAAAACAACTAGCAGGAGCTAGCCCGGTTAGCTTAGCATAACACAAAGGCCTGGTGAAAAGCTAGCATATCCATTACCAAATATATTCAAAAAAGCCACCTAATTGCCTCGCTAAAGTGCACTAATGAACTATTAAGCAATATCGCATGACAGGGAGTGCTGTTATACTGAATATCGGCACAGCGGTGATGATCTTCAGCAGGAGGCCGACCGAATCACAGCCATGCCGATATTCAGTATAACAGCATGACCCCGAGTGTGATATTGCTTTTTAAAACAACAGCAAGTTACAACCAAGTCATTTGATTGGTCACAAGGCATTCCATGAGCGCTGATATAGAGTATAACAGCACTGGGACTTTAAAGGTATAATAAGTAGGATTTTCCTTGAAAAATAAAATATAGACTTTTACAAATATAATATAAATCCTCACTTATGGGCCTCTATACGTGTGTGTGCAGACCCTTGTGAGACCCTTCCCTCTGCATCTATTCTGTTGTTTTGCTTTGCACGGGACGTTTTCAGGAGGAGCGCTGTTGTGGTTCCCTGAGCCAATCACAGCGTACAGGTGAGTGTGGGAGTGGTTCAAATTAGTATCTGGGCCCCATTCAGAGCGGCGAACATGGCGAAAGAGCAGTGCAGAGTTGGCCTTCTTTCTGTTGGACAGGTCGGTGCCTCAAACCGAGTAGGACAAGCTAACCGGCGGTTAGCATGCTGGCGCTAAGGTAACAGTGTTGCTGTCGCTGTTAGCTCGGCAGGGTGGGCGTGTTCTCGCACAAGACAGTGAGAGAGATCTTCTGGTGACGAAGAGTCCAGGAGGAGGGGCCCAGTTTGAATGTGTTGTTGACAAACTGCAAGGAAAAATCCTACTTATTATACCATGAAACCAGATGTGTCCGTCCACTTTAGGTGTTGTTAATACTGTTACTTAAATTACAGGAAACAATAATTGTCTACATGGATCAAGTTCAAATACGGAACTATTTTCTAAAGACAGATTTAAATTGCTTTTGCATGTGTTGCAGGTATGATCTGATGAAGTACTGTTGGATGTGGAGTTTCAAAGACAGACCTCCATTCTCGGCCATCATAAAGCTGTTGGAGTCCTCGCTGCATCTAGGAGCTACTAAAGATATATGTGTTCCTCAGGTCATAGACATTTGTGAGTATAACAGGAAGGCCGGACTGCCATCATAGAAAGGCTCATGTGCTGCCAAACATTGCAAACCCTGATAAAGTGCGATTATCTATCAGATCGTTTCCTGTCAAATGTCTTCCATGCAACGATTTAACAGTCAAACATTTATGAAGTGATGAAATGATGACGCTGAATGCAACTTATTTCGTTGTAGTCACTTTATTGTGAAAAATGTACAGACTTAAAAGCACAGAACTCCGCACAGAGTTTGTATCTGAAATGCTCTCTGCATGCATACAATACTGTGACTTTGAAACCAAAACACTCGCACGATAAACTGAACGCACTGCTGAGTTGATGAGTGCTGTAGATCACAAACCACAACAATGAGTTCGAAGACTTTTTCTGTCTCATTCAGAGCACTCATATATTGCTAACACTATGAGTTATAGCTTATAAAAGGTTCAAATCATCAAAAAATACAGTGTGAAATGAGATTGAGTGATATTATAAAAGGGCTGGTCCACAAAAAAAAGTGAATACTGGCCGTGTCAAAGAGTCACACACGTATCCTCTCCTTTCTCAACCTCTGTGCTTTTAAAGTTTCAGTGCTGCTTCAATACTAGCGGTGGTTTTATGCATTTGTATGCGCTGCAATGCATCATGTTTACGGTGGAGGCAGGACTTGCAGTGAGGCGATTGTTTTTACTCACTAGGTGGCAGAAGAAGCAGCTGGTGTGTGCGGCCACAACCCTACAGAGTAAATTCACACTCACTCGCAGCAGAGAAATGCTGCTGGAGCGCTATTCAGGACTTGCAACATCCACCCTTGTTGCTTTTCTGACTCCCATCAGAAACCTCCATCACTGCAGGTGTTTCTACAAGTGATTGTACACGCCTGGTTAAGCTGTTGTTGGAGAGCATAATGAGATGAAGTGGTAATCCACTGTCGTTCTACTATTATGACTCCAAAGCCTCTTAAAACAGAGGCAAACACAATGACTGAAATAAAATCCAACATAGAAGAAATATGGAAATCTAACACTCGTCTCTTGGACCACTTGGTAAAAAGCTAACATTCTTAAAAGCTAAACATATGAAAAGTCCCTTATTTACAGAAGCCAGAGTCGGGCTCAGTTGAGCTTATTTGAAACGTATATTTATAACTATCTGATGTACCGTGTTTGAAGTTTTCTTACTATTAATTTACTGGAGTTGTAACTCCGACAAAAAGGAAAAGTGGATTTTAAGGGGGCCGACATCCTGACCTGGATGCTACAAAAGTGAGGTGACCCCAACCCAGGTACGAATAATAACAGACAGTTAACACAAGACTGGTCATAGTTCTTTAAATCCTAATCTCGAAGATCTCAGTTTTGTTCTCTTTGGCGCCACCTATGGCGATAAACTGTAGTTGTGGAAGCACACTTCCCAGATATCCAGACAGTGCTGCATGTGTGACGTCCACGGTTGGCTCCGGTTGTAACTCTTGAATTTCCTCGCTGACGGTCGCTTTCCTTTTTAGACTGTTTGCTTCATCTGAGCGTCGAGTATGTTTCTTTTTCTTTGGATTTTCACTTATTTTGGAAGTTGTATCTGTAGTCATCCATCTTTTTTTTTGTTTGTTCAGCCATAGTAGATTACTGTTTACTCGCAACACTTGCAGAGAGCGGAAAAGCAGCCGCTTAGCTCCGCCTACCCTCTCTGGCAGACCAATCACTGCTGGGTGACGGAAAACGTGTCACTAACTGGGCCCCAGTCTGTAATACTGCAAATGCAAAGGCTTTCATCAGTGGGCCATAGGCTCAATCACCTTGTGTTACCTCATTCGGCGATAGATAGTGAGTTAAATGACATTTATTTACATGAAAATCTTTGAGATTATCATTTTAAACGTATAATAGGCTGCAAAAAAAATCCTGTTGTATAGACATAGATTAAAGGCCTTACCTACATACTGTAGGACTCGAACAGCGGCATCATAATGAGTTATGACTTCCTGTATGATTACAAAATTAAACATTCCAAAATATCCAAATTAGAGGGGAAATACATTCGGATGCAATTATTTCATCTGAAATAATCTATTTTTATATGTAAGAGAATGACGTCTGCTGACATTGATGTGAGATTGGATTCATTCTGAAGACAGGAGATTACACAGGACATAAACCTGATGAAAGTTCAGTGTTTAGGACAAGCCTTCGAAGCTCTGGCTTCAGTGAAAATGCAACAAAACAAAAGACTGCATTGAGGTTAATCCTAACAATTAACATGAAAATGCCCCTCTCAGTGCTCACTCTAACTCTCTTCAATCCGGGTGTCATATGAAAATAAAGGTTAACAGAGCAAGTGTTCGCCAGTGTTTTAGCTTAGATCCTCCATGGCAGAAGGGAGCAGCAGCAGTCTGAAGCCTCAGTTCACCCAGCTGGGCCAGAGGTAAACCTTTTTTGGACAAAGCACCAGCACCCCGTTTATACTTTACTGCTCCAAAGTGATGTTGGGAACAAGATGTAGGAGACAGACCACAGCAGGTAGTACACACATGCAGGGGGGAAGGAAGAGCAGAACACCATGATGACCCCTGGAAATGAAAGAAACAGAAGTTAAGTGAAGCTGCTCTGCTGGTGAACACCCTGACATGAGGGATCTTTGTCGTTTCTTCGGTAAGTTAAATGTGTGATTTGGTTAACGGAAGGGGCCGGATGTCAATTGAACTCGCTTCTGGGGGTATTTTGGCTTTCCTTTTTTAAAATAAGAGTAGATGGAGATATCCGTCTTTATACAGTCATTGGGTTGTACCCAGATAAAGCAGTTCTTTGAGCTAAATGCTAACGTCTGCATGCTAATATGTTCCCAATGCCATCAGCTTTTCAAAATGGCTTTACCTCCAGCATAGACGACTTTCTTCCAGGCCTGGGACTCCAGCACTCTGTCGTGAGGGTAGAAGTTCTGACTGATCATAAAGAGGATCATGGCCACAGCGATGACCCGCAGCAAGGCCAGGTTTCCCCCTGACAGCAGGGAGGCGCTGGCCAGGATGGCTGAGGAGTAGATGCAGGGCAGGCCGCGGTACATGAATGGGATACCTAAGAACCAAACAAGAAAAAATCTTGATAAAATAAAAGACTCAAATGAAAAGATCAGAAAATAACACTTCACTTTGGAGCTCACCGCTAGAGAAGAAACAGAGGCGGACAAACACGGACAGGACGTAACACATGCACAGGATGTTGTCCACCAGGTCAGAGGTCCTCAGGAGCAACGACGTGGCAATCCCGAAGGTGGTGAAGTCAGCGAAATCATCCAGTTTGGCACCTGAACATGAAAAAGGAATGATGTGAATCCTCTCCTGCAAAGATCTTAAAGAGGGGGTATTAAGCTGTTTCACATTTTAAGATGTATATATAATGTTACAATGTTGGATGTCCGGACTAAACGTGGGTGAAGTTTTAAATCTGTAGGGAAAAATATGTTGGAGCAATCACCAGGCTTCTCAGCTCAGTCTGCTGTGAACGCCTGGTTTCACACAGTTTTTTTGTGACGTCACAAAGTGCAGCCTCAGCAGGCCAATCAAAAGTGGGCTTGTAGGAGGTGGGGTTTCTTAAAGGGACAGAGCCCACTGAGCCGTTTCAAGCAGACGCTGTATGAGGGCCTGCACATAGCACCCGTGTGGGAAAAAAACGGCAAATTATGCTAAGCTACTCCACAGATATCACAGATTAGCATAATACCCCCCCTTTAATGTTCAGACACCATCATATCTTCAAGAGCTTATAGTGCCCTGCGAATAAGGCAGAGGTTTTAATTATCAGGCCCCTTGGTTCTGGTATGATCTACCAGTTTGGGTCCTATTTTTTGGGCCTGTTGCCAGGTGCTTGCTCACTGATTTTTTTTGGCTTTTTGCCCTTATTTATAGGACAGCTGAAGACAGACAGGAAATGTTGGGAGCAGAGAGTGGGGGACGACATGCACCAAATGATCGGCAGACCGGGAGTCGAGCCTGCGATCAGCGCGACGAGGACTACAGCCTCTGTACATGGGGCGCCCGCTGTACCAACTCGGCTAAACCAGCGCCCCGCTCATTGATTTATTAATGAGCAAGCATTGTATCAAGCATCTGTAAATAATATTACAAAGAGTACAGTGTAGACCTGTTCTTTATGGAAAGTATCGTGAGATAACTGAAGATACCTGTTATACCAGCCTCAGTCCTGCCGCCCCCAGCCTCACCTGTTCTCCGTCCTGAGCCCAAGGAGTCTTTTTGTGCCACAGTTATTCTGCTGCTTGTTACCTACGTTCTAATTAAACCGGATTACCTGTATTCTACCTCCTGTGAGTGTGTCTGCTTTTGGGATCCAGTTCTACTATTAAGCGTAACACAAAATAATCTTAAAGCGTTACGAAATCTACTATTGAGCACTAATTGTCCTATTTTTAGACTTATTTCAATCCCACAATGCCTTAGTAGTGAGTTTACATTCTATCAAAGCCAGAGTAGATACCACAGCCTGGTCACTGCCAATGTTACCGACATGTGACAGTGGGTATTGTGTAAGTGCAAAAAATCTCCAAGTGGAAATTTCAGAGTCAGCCCATTCTATAAACAACATTCTGCGCTGCCTTGTCTCTTTATCCCTCAGGAACACGGAGCATGTTTTCAGCAGATGAGGATGAGGTGATCCAGGCCACTGCCTAAATGAACGAGGTGGAATTCCACAGCCCAGGGTCAACAATTTTAGCAATTTCAGATATGCAGAGAACCCCAAGCGGCGGGATAAGATAGACAATTGGAGCGTGATCCTGTGGCATTAGGCTGCTTAATCAGTAAATGATTGTTCATTTGACAAAAATACGTGGGGGGGCAAAACAACATCCACCTGCAAAGTCATGCAGAAAAAAATGCGCCGCGCCACAAAGCCCTCTGAAATGTGCAGCCAGTGATGTATTGTGATGCACCTGGGAGCTATTTTGGGGTACGACTAAATGTGAACTTTCGCACTGGAAGAGGTTTAACAACAGCTGTTTGTGTCACTTAGTTTACTTCATACTGTGGTACTGTGATAAAGAAGCCAGGTGGTACATTTTGTATGCTGTGTAATTGCTTTGGGTGTCTGTTATAGAAAAAATTCTTCATGTGGCTTAAAGTAGTAAAAATGCATAAAAGATATGAAAGTTGAGTCTGATTAAGCATCCAGTAAAATTTGAGGGAAATAAACCTTTTAGAAAACCTCGACAAAAACAGCTCATTTCTCTGTTTAGACCATTTCTTAAGACTGTGTGCATGTGGTCCATTAAGCTCCACACACAGCGATGGTGACAATTAGCATTGAGTAGCCATTAACAGTTTGTTTCATCGTCTGAAAAAATCAGGAGGAAGAAGCAGAAGCCCTGCTTCAATTGGTCTCTAAATGGTGAGTTACAAAAGCCTTGCTATCCACAAAACAGCCGCAGTTAGCCTATGCATGCAACGTTAGCTTAGATGCCCCTAAAGCTATGAATGCAACACTAACAAATGGCTAGTGTTAGCTAGTGTCGTACCTTTACAGAACTGTATTCCCTCCAGTGAAGCTCAACACCCACTGCTGAAAGTAGATAATCAATGACCCTCACTAAACTTCGGTTACAGAAAATACACAACTAAAGTCAACACTCAGCTGTAAATAAATGCTAGTGAGCTACGCTAACGCTGTGCGTAAACAGCCGAATAGCTGCTGGTTCACAGAAAATATTGTCTAATTTACATAATAAATATCAACGCTTATAGACGCCCAATTCAAACCCAATATCAAAAAGGCTTACAGAAACTTAAATGACTGGATTGACACAAGATTTCAATAATTTTAGATTCTAACTGTTATGTATAAAGGAACCTAAATTGCATTGTTAGAAGGCTGCTGTGGATTCTGTTATCCATAGGCTTTAAGGGGAGACAAGAAAGGGGATTACAACCCTGAGAGCTGCAACTTTAAAACCTGCAGAGTCCTTAGAAATATAGAAGCTGCTTTAAAAGTTACTGATTTAATAAATCTCAAGTAACCTTACATAAAATATGTAAGATTCTTCTCTTGGAGACTTTTGTAAGATTATCCGGAGTCTTTCAGTTGTAGAGTTTTCTTAGCTGGCTCCCTTTGTTGACGACTTTGTGCGGCCAAATTAGGAGGTCCAGACAAAGGCCTGCGCAGCGAGCCCTGCCAACAACCCTGCTGAAGTTTATCTCTGCTAAAAGCTATTGACCACAACAGTCCACTTACCCAGCGCAGAGCAGGCATCGAGTCCCCTGGCAACCGCTCCATCTGCCAAATCCAGCAGGTAGCCAATCAGGACGAGCCAACATGCAGCATGATGGTGTCTGGACAAAACAAGAGAGTGTTTAGATTTAATGACAGCAAGCCATTACAATGGGTAAGATAGTTTGAGGTTTCAACCAATGGAAAAGTGATGAAACTAGTTGGATCAAGATTAAGTTACATTTAAACAGTGTTACAAATATATTGAGTTCTCCCATATATAAAGAAATATATTATAAGTCAAGATAAAAAAAGCAATATGTACGGGGGCCCTGAGGGACAAAACAGAACTAAACAGAACTAAACTGGGAGAACAAAAACATCAACAAAACAGAATCTTTAAACTGTTTTGAATGTTAAGTTTTTTCAAACATATAGCCGATAAATATTATATATGTTCCCCCGATGTTGTTTTTGCCCCTCAGGCTTCCATACGTACGGTTGGCTTTGAAAACCTGAGCAAAAAGTCTTTGTTTACTGTTTCCCCTTTAAATTAAAAGATCATAACGATTCCAACCACGCTGTAGACTTTGTCCGACCCTCAGCTCAGCCTGTCTAATGTTTCACATTGTACAAACCGGTAACGGTGTGTACACTCACCCGTTAAGACTGCTGAGAATGGAGGCCATGCCCATGACCATGTTGGCGACCGACAGAGCGTTAGCTGCATTTTTACGTGCAAACTCTTTGATCTGGAGTCCAGTGGCCTGATCGCTTAGAAAGAGCTTGTTGGTGCACTGGAAGAAACCTGAGACCAAACAACAGCAGCAGTAAGGAGATGTCTGTGTTAAGTCAATCCCCACTGGCACCTCCTCTGGTTTAAGAAGCTAAATGCTAAAGGCCTACTTTGATGGGGTAACCTTACCAGCTGGCCTTTTGATGACTGTGTGTTAACAGGGATAGTTTACTGATTGTTTCATAGGAGTGAAAGCTCAGTTGGCATGAGAGTGAATATGGGTAAATAATAGCCAATACAATAATCATTGTATATTTCGTACCATGTAATGGGAGTCCAGTTTGCAGTTGTTTAGCATCTCTTATTTTGACTGTACTTACAGCATTATAAGACTTTGAAATAGATTCCCTCGCCTTATACAAAGAAGCATCACTTACCAAGACGTATGCTTATTGGAGGGAGACCGACCTTAACGATACATTCATCCACTCTCAGATCACTAAAATGCATTTGTTACTGTTTAGTCATATTCAATAAGAGCTCTGTATCTTACAGCATGCAAAAATATAGTGTGGCATTATGTTCTCATTGCATTATCAGTTATCTTTATGCAAAAAGAAACACATTAAACATAATTTAGCTGTAAAAAAAACGGACACATTGACATGCAGTAAACTTCAAAATCAGTACCCTAGAAATGTCAAAAGGAAACAATGTCTGAAGAGGATGCATGTGAAAGTGTTAGCACTCAGCTGTGATCTTATCAGAGGGTGAATACACACAAATACTGGTGTGGGGAGGAAGCTAAGGGGACTAAACACAAACACCACTGGCTATAGTGAGAGTGAGCTGGACCTAATGCATTGACACATACCAGACGTGAGATCAATTAGCATGTTTAACGTAGTGACCTGAGACAAGGACATGGCAGCATGTAGCTAATTGTTCGGATCTATAAAAAACACTGCAGCCTCGGCTTTAATGGAGATTTTGGCATAAAGAGAAATCTCCCCGTTGGCTTCTTTTATTTTGTAGTACACAAAACTATCATAGAGTTATATAGCCAATAAGGTTATGGTCCTTTAAATAATCAGTTTGGTTCCTTTGAAGGCAAAATTTTCAGAATAAAAGCCACGTCTTGGTCAGCAGGTTGGAATGACCGCTGCCTCTGCCTCGCTCTAGCCAAACACTGCGTCTGCCCCCCAAAGCTGTGATGGTTTTTAATGAAGCCAAACAAAGACTACTTTGTTGTTTTCTGTCTGCCTCCTCCTCTTGTGAGTCTAAAACTTTCTCTCATGTCATAGTACTGTCCAAGACAGAATGCACATAAAAATGACCTGCAGTATTTTAAATGTTGCAGTATAGCAACCCTTAGAGTGTTTGTTTCACCCTGAACTTCCTGTGAGTCCAAAGCCAGGCGAGTTCAAGAGACTCTTCATCTGAAAGAAAACAGCGTATGAGACACAACAAACAGCCAACAACAACTCACAGGTTTACTTGACAGCATGCTTTTTACTTCTCTTTATGGACTGTTAAAATCATGAAATTGTCAAGTTTGCTAAATAAAAAGTCTGATGCTGTCACTTCTGTCCGCACAGTTAATGACACAATAGACTGAATCTATACTCCAACCACTTAACTCACTTTCTGGCTGGTGATAAAAAAAAAAAGAGGATGAAGCCAGAGCCAGACACACAATCAATTTCAAGCAGGTCACTCATTCTGGATTGCTGCCTAAGTGCAAAGCATGATGGGAAGGCCCTTGTTATGTAACACCCTGCTATGTTAGGCTTAGGATGGTCCCCACTTAAAAAACTAAACAAAGAACAAGGAAACAAGGGTAACCAGAAGTGAACTAACTGAACAAGGTAAACTATTTACATTTAAACATATAGAACTGTGAAATATAGTAGTTACAAAAAGTATTGATCTCAGGATCCCAAGAATCTCAGCACATCTCCCTGGGACTGTTTGTGGCTGTTTTGCAGCCTAATTTGGTCAACACAGGGCTGTGCTTTTATCTCTGACACCCCTGCCCGATATGAGACTGAGGAAGAAGCACCTACCAGAAGAAGGACTCAGGAGGATCATGATTGTCTCTGGATCACAAACAATAGCTGAAAGACAAACATTAAAAGGGATTACTTTTACCACATAAAGCATGCATATAAAATATATCTTCAGCCCCCAAACTTGACCTTTAATCTTAATCTCAAGATTTTATGGGATCAGTTGGATTTGTTTTGGCAACCATACGCTTTAACATTTAGCTTCACTTTGCTATACTTTAGTAAATAAACTTAAATACTGCTATAAGCATAATCTTTAGGTAATAGATGTTTTAATATTTCCACCTTCTGCTGCTTTACACCTCCACTCCAACATAATTAAGAGGGTAATGATGTTCTGTTTACTCCACTACATTTAATTGATAACTTCTGTTACTATTAACTTGCAGATTCAGATGAATTAAGATATAATTAATGTTGAGAGAGTGTTACGTGCAATGTTTTTACTAGTAGAACCTTCTCTGTAAACATTTTCAGAAAGTTGCAGTGAGAATGTTCAAATCACATTTCAGGAACGTTTTACAAATCACGTTCTGATCGTTCAGAAAGATCCTCAGCATGTTCTACCTTTGTTTTTATGTAACATTGAGCAAATGTTTTTAAAAGGCATTCTTGCATCCCAGGCCTCAATAACATCCTGAAAATTATTCAGAATGTTAAAGTTCAACCGTTTTGTCTTTAAAGTTTTAAAGTGACAACATTATTTGAAATGATAAACATCCTTTAAACGTTCTTTGAATGTTAGATTAAAACGTTGTCTTTCAACCGTAATTAGAACTTGTAGGTTATGTTAGCCAATGTTATGTGAACGCTCCCTGCTAGCTGGGTAAGTTCACAAGTTACCAAGCAGTGTTAGGCCAATGAGTAATTTAAAATTGCTTAACCAGCTGCATCATGCATAATAAGTACTTTTAGTAATTAAAGCATTTTTATGCTAATACTTTGCACTTCTACTAGGGTAACATTTTGAATGCAGGAATGTTATTTTAACAGAGTTTTTATACACTGCAGAATTGTTTGTTTTACATTAGTGAAACATATGTTTACTTTTTCCACCTATAACCAGCTGTGAATCTGTCTGCTGATGGAAATGTTTCTATATTAAAAAAGGTGACCTGTTCGAGTTTAACAAGTTGATTTTACAGCTGAATTAATATCTAACGTACAGGCACGTCCTGTGCGTAAGAGCAACCCCTCCTGTCCTGCTTATCTATTTTCCTTTTATACTGACAACAGGTGAAATCTAAATGATATAATAATCTAAACCGCGTATTATTCAGCAGCGTATTTTGTTCATTCATCCCACATCGACCTTGATTCAGCTCATAACAGGCATATACATACCGATGCAATTTTCTGAACAGGTGAATAGGCCTATGAAGCTGTCAGAAGAAAGTAGCTAAGAAGCTGTAGCTGTTTTTGCGACTGCGTCACGACCAAATTCGAGAAAATGCATAGAATGCCCATGATGCTTTCCTATATTTACTGACGATGTGCAGGTACAGGTAACACTCACACACATGAAGTGCGTCTCCTCTTACCTGAAAGGACCTCCAAAGATTACAAATTCTAAATAAATCCACTGATGGAGACCTCTAAATGCGCACGCACACGCTGGACCTATTTCTCGGTTTTTTTTTCCTTCACAAAAATAATCTCTGTTTTGTCCTTTAAGTAAAGTGTTAACGTCTCTACGCAGTAAATAGCACAAACATCAGAGCGTTTACCTGTTCACTTCACAGCCGCTGTTTCTGCGCGTCCTTTTAACGACAAAGGAAAATCCGCTGGAATATTCCACCGGAAATGACGTTTTCATTGATTGTAGTTTTTCTCCAAATATTGGTCCCCAATGCTTTGTTGGCTAGTGGACGATTTACTGGAGGTACTGTTGATGGACTAAAATGTATGGACTAAAATAATTACTAAATTGTGAACAGGGTAGAGTACATTGTTAAGAAATCAGGAATTCACTTTCTTTGCACACAAAACCAACACTGACCCAAAGCTTTGATAAAAACAAAGCATCATACTTGTAAAAAAAATTAAAAATTAAAAATTAAAAAGCAAACCTCTGTTTCACTCATTTAAAAATAAGTCATGTTAGGCTTCTTTATTACATTATTACATTCATGGTAAAACCATTAAGTTGCCTACAATAATAAAACCACAATTGAGCATCACTTGAAATCAAATCTGTGTAAAAAATAAAAAATAAAATACAATGCTATTTTCAGTATGCTTCTAACAAGTATGGAAATTAAATAAAGAAACGCAAGAGAGTTTTATTTGTTGTTGAAATGCTGTTACTGTGATTGCATTAAAAGTATGACCGAATAAACTCACACATCCATGGTGCAGGTGTCACATTTAATACGGACAGGAAGATGCAGACTGAGAATGAGGTGAACAGGTGGGAAAGTCTGAGGGCATCTAGTGGACAGATAGAGAATGACACCGATGGCTTCCAAATGACTGGAAGTGTGACTTTTATGGTGTTTTAAACGTGTGTTTTAACTTATTGTTAGACTAGACTTATTTTCCCCATAAAGTTCCAGCTCTTCAGATTAGTAAAAACATATGTATATATGTTAATGAACAAATAGCTCAAAATTGACCCGTTTATATTAAATACTCAGGTGTAATTTAACAACAATTCTGTTCTCTGAGGTTTGGATCTTGAAATGTCCTTCAGTATACAATGGCCATAAACGCATCATAAACATGCTTGATGCAACCCCAATGAACCCTCAGAGCAGACATCCTGCTTCTAAAGAAATGGCTCTCTTACCCAAAGATGTGTGAAGGATAAAAAAAACACACTCTGTATGTAAATAAAATGACATTTTTATGACAGCATACATTATAAAGCAACAAATACTAAACATGACATAGGCTGATGATTGAACACATTTTCATGTTAACTTCACATCACCTGAATTCCCCTCAAACATGTCGACCACTGATGGTTCATCCTGAGCAGAAGTCCAGCGGGCAGGTAAAGCGGACCTTGTAGTTTTGACAGCGTTTCCCAGCAGGCTGCTCAGCATTCACACAGGCAAATCCATTTGTAGCATCATACCTACAAAATATGAAGAAACCATTAAAGGGGCACTGCACTGATTTTAAACATGTAGGGCAGTTCATGATCTGTCTGTCAAAGTACAAAATAAATTAGTGGAAACTTTTGGAAATACCTCCAACTCTCTGTACATATAGTAAAAATGAAGCTAGCACCAGCTGTGGGCTAGCCTAGCTTAGCTAAATGAGACCACAGAGGTTGTCTCATTAAACACAGACAAGTGTACATGGTGGTGAACATGTAGTCATGGTAAACAATGAGTTGTTTCTATATGACCTATATGACCACATATGAACATTTGCTTTTTACTTTTAGTGTTTGAATTTACATTCTAAATATCATAAAACTTTCCAGTCTTATGCTAGGCTATGCTAACTGGCCGCTGTCCCTATTTTCACATTTACTCGATGAACATAAGTGAAAATATTCTCATACAACTGTAGTCAAGCAAGTAAATATGTTTATTTCAGAAAAAGAAAACTATTCCTTTAACACACAAATTTAATTGTTGCATATAAGTAGTCATTTAATCTCCATCCATCCATTTTCTTCCACTAATCCGGTGGTAGCAGGCTAAGTGAGTTAGCCCAGACATCCCTCTCCCTTGCAACATTTTCCAGCTCCTCCTGGGGGATCCCAAAGCGTTCCCAGGCTCATTGGGATATATAATCCCTCCAGTGAGCTCTGGCTCTACCCCAGGGTCTCCTCCAAGTTGGGAGTGCCTGGAAAAACCTCCACAGGGAGGCACCCAGGAGGCATCCTAGATGCCTGAACCACCTCAAGTGGCTCCTTTCGATCATTAGATATCCTACCCTGAACATCTCTTACAGATGAAGAACTATCTTGTATGTTTTTGTTTAGCTATCAACATTTTCATGGCAGCGTTGTTGTCTCTCCTACAACTCACACTTGAAAGACATCACCGGTCAGATGTGCAGGGACACCAGATGCTGTCATGGCTTCGATGGCCACAGGATGGGAGCAGACCTGACTGGGGTAAAGCATCTGTAGCTGGAGGAGGGTCTCATAGTCCCCAAAGCCAGAGGGGTCGTCCAAGTCAAACCAGCGTGTCCTGCAACCTGACAAACAGTGAAGAACTTTAAACTGAGACTATTTTACAGGTGGTTAGTTTTAAACCTTTCTTAGATGTAAAATCATAAAACATGTTGCAGTAAAGAAATGTGACTTGTAAACTCACCCTGACAGAACTCTGAGGGGCAGGTCAGTATCACCTTATAATCCTCACATTGTTTGCTCTTCTGTTTTTCATTGATGCATGCAAACCCAAACGCAACATCGTAGCTGCAACACAATAAAGAGACAAATCAAGCCTTCATTAGGAAAGGCTGCCTCACTGAATTAAAGCCACGTCAAACCTGCACGTGTGCTTACGAGAGGAAGGTGTCTCCGGTGCGTTCTGCAGAGATTCCACTCGTCGTCTCGGCCTCGATGCTGATCGGGTTACTGCAGACTCGACCGGGGAAAGTTTGCAGGAGCTGATGTATGGACTCCACGTCTCCCTCATCTGACGGGTCATCGCCGTTCAGCCATCCTGTTCGACACCGCTCTGACACTAAGGGGACAAAAATTGGACATGTATGTATGTCAACAGCGTTTCATCCGACCTGCGCATTCTTTTTCCACTTTATTTTATTCACTGCAAAGGAAAAAATGAAAAGTACCTTGACAGAACTCCTTTGGACACGTAAATCTGACTTTGTAATCCTCACATCTCCTGCTCCCCTGATCTGCATTTACACAGGCAAACCCATAGGTGGCATCATAACTGCAGCACAGAGGAAAGACAGGTGATGAGTGAGGCCATCAGCCCCTCTATCTTCAGGCAATTCCATCATTTGTATTTTTTCCTGATTTTGTTAAACTGACTTTAAAAGTGTATCCGAGGTGTTGGAGGCCGGCTCCCCGCTGACGCTCTGGACCTCGATGGCGATCGGCTGAGGGCAGATTTGTCTCGGGTAAATGTTGAGGAGGTCACTGAGGACCTCGTAGTCTCCGTTTCCTGTGGGGTCATCGTGATCGAACCAGCGCGTCCTGCACTCTGTAAACAAAGAGGAACAAAAAAAAACATATATTATCCAGCTTGTTAATAACCTTGAACTATAAAAGTTGCATCATGTTTTAGTTGTAGCACACACCTGAGCAGAAGTGTCCTGTGCAGGTGAACATGACCTTGTAATCCTCACACTGTCCCCACTTCTGTTCTGAGTTCAGGCACAAAAGTCCCTCTGATGCACTGAACCTGCAAAACACAACCATCCCGTCTTCAAAATATATGTAAAAGCAGTAGTTTTTCACCACCATATGTAATGACATTAATTTAACTACAAAACCCCTAAATAAGATTACATCCTTTAAAGTTAAATTTAAGACTGTAAGCAAATATTTCTGACCCATATTCAATGTTTTGTGTTTGTTGAGCTGGTTAGTAAGGATGCCCTAAGCAGACATGCAGCCATACATATTTTTCATTCTGATTTCCTGTGATAAGGAGTAATTTCCGGCTGTTTTCTCGAGGTTCTTACTTATCTCGTTATCTCGAGAAAACAACTGCACCACCGTGACTTCAGAGGTTACGTCAGATCATAACTCGCATCCCCAGAGTTGCAAAAGCGGAAAACAAACATAGAAACAGGCTTAACTTACCTCATTAGTGTGGGCAAGTCGTGGTCTGTGATACCACAGTGACCAGCCTGTTTGTTTTCTATCGCCAGAAAATGATTGAATAAAGCTCATCTCGAGATAATGAGATAAATGAATCCATTATAATAGGAAAACCAGCTTTGCTAACTCAAGATAAGAAAAATAAGTGGAGATCTTAATAAAATAACTGAAATTAAACTGACAATCTCAAAGATTTCAGTTTCGTTCTCTTGGGCACCCCCTAATGGTGATGTACGGTAATTTCAGGAGCACACTTTCCCACTTTAACCAGACTTCTACAGCTGGCTCC
This sequence comes from Semicossyphus pulcher, assembly GCF_022749685.1. Classification (NCBI taxonomy): domain Eukaryota; kingdom Metazoa; phylum Chordata; class Actinopteri; order Labriformes; family Labridae; genus Semicossyphus; species Semicossyphus pulcher. The sequence goes on from NW_027211637.1 coordinate 27,161,615, forward strand.
CTCTGTCACAGTTGTAACTCTTGATTTTCCTCGCTTTCCTTTTCAGACTGTTTGCTTCATCTGAGCGTCAAATTTGTTTCTTTTTCTTTGGATTTTCACTTATTTTTGAAGTTGTATCTGTAGTCATCCATCTTTTCTTTGTTTGTTCAGCCATAGTAGATTACTGTTTACTGTTTACCGGGAAAGCAGCCGCTTAGCTCCGCCTACCCTCTCTGGCAGACCAACCACTGCTGGCTGATGGAAAACGTGTCACTAACTGGGCGCTGCTTGTGTTATTTTCCGCGAATGTCGTCACAGACACCCAGTCCATAATTATCAAGGAAAAACCAGCGTTGTTATCTCGCGATAACGAGATATACAAGTCGAGATCTCGATCAAACAATTGGAATGACCTGCTAAGAAAGCCTGTTTCTATGTTTGTTTTGTGCTTTTGTAACTTTGTGATACGAGTTATGATCATCTGACGTTATGGTTAACAGCGTTACCTCAAGATAATGACATAAATATTTCGAGATCTCGAGAAAACAACCAGAAATTCCTCGTTATCATGTGAAAACAGAGTAAATAAAATGTATGGATGTATGGAACTTACAGGTGTTTCTGAAAGACCAACATGTTTCCTCAGTTATTAAAAATACCTTTAGATCATCTTAGACAGTGGTGAGCATTTCTAAAGCAAAGTTACAGCTCTAAAACGTGTCAGTTCTTAAACCTGAAGTCAAAACAGTGCTGTAAAAGTTTCATCTTTACGTGTGGAAGGTGTTCCTGGTGAGCTGCGACTTGATTCCAGAGACCGTCTGAGCCTCCATGTGCACCGGGTGGGAGCAGATCCTCGTCCTGTGGTTCCTTCTCAGGTCGCTCAAGAGCTCTGAGTCCCCGTCTCTGGAAACATCCCCGTCATCAAACCAGGCTGTCTGACAGGCTGCAGGAGGGGAGAGTTAGATTATCTGCTGTGCATCGATGCTTAATTTCTCCATAGATTCAGGCACAATATAATGCAGGACTTACTGTCGAGTGCAGTGGAAAATGTTTGGAGGTCTGGAGGAAGAAGAAGACTTCAATCACTCATACTTTTCTTTTAATTTATTATGGGAATTTAATAAGACTCATTAAGTCAATTACCTGATGCTAGAAGACACCAAACTGCAAAGTTCTTCAATCAGATGAGGCAGAAAAAAAAGAAATAACTTGTAGCATCAGGATGGGATCAAATTCAAATCATCGCACTCGTACTAATAATCAAATGACAAGTAAAATAAGTAAATCATTACCTGGAGGACCAACATGATTTTCTGTCGTGTAATGTTGAAGAGACAAAATATTAATGATCCACTGAAGTCCTTCAGAAAGAGGGAGTAGGCTTTGAATGTCGCACACAAAAAGGTCTCATGCATAGGAGAGAATCTGTGGGATTAAACATCCGACCTGCAGTACGGGTTCAGTCCCCAGGGAGGTTGTGATGTTTGTCTCCCCTCTGTCCCTGCTCCTCCCTCAGAGGCTGAGCTCTTCGTGCAGAAAGGCATCAGAAACTCTCATATCTAATTAACAAAAGCATCTCTGTTGCCTCTGATTTGTTGCCAATGAATGTCATATTAAATTACCTTTTTAAAGCTGTTGAGTCCAACTTTCCCCAGGTTACCAAAGTTAATCGATGCCTGCAATAGGATGTGCTGTAAGCTGTCAATCAATGTGAAAAGGTTGAGGTCACATTAAGTCATATTTATGCTTTTTTACTTTTTTTTTACTCCTTTTCACTGTATCGTCTGTTTTTTTATTTCTAAATCACTCATTCTTTATTTCTAGAGGTTTTTCTTCCTGTAATCACCCCCTGTTCATATCTGACCTTAAAAAAAGATATTTGTTCTAAAACACTTCTGTGTTGGTACATTGAGACTTCTGACGCCTCACATCGTGCAGTTAAGTTTGGAAAAAGTTTTGCGCAGAATGATGGATCCACTGTGAGCCTATAAAAGTGGGCCATCCGGTGATTTAATTTGACGTCCATCTCTACCTGTGTTAGAAATTAAAAATAGCTTCATGAAGCTTGAGACTTGTCACCAATACTGGGTGTTTCGCAAACTAATCCTCCAGTTTAGCCGTCTGAGGTGTTGAATGAAAACGTTTTACACTCTGGTGAAAGTCAAGACTTCATCGTGGTTTGAGGGCAGCAGGAGGATTTAATCCCGATACCTGACGCTCCAAAGAAAGAGAGCAATGTCATAACACCTCTTAGTTTCCTGTGAGCCTGACGAACCTGATTATAAATGTGACAAATAAAGGTCAGGTAATAAATTCAGTCGTGAATGTGCTGGAAGAATTTACTTTGTTAGATATGTAAACTTTAATAAAAGATTTGTTGAACTTGTAACGATGTTGGATGCCAGACTGTCTCACTGCTATTCATCCGAAAAGGTCAAAGGTGTCACAGCTCAGAATCGGCCTTTATTAGTCTTCAGGCAGGTTAATACAATATACTGTAGCTGCACAGCGAGGATGAAAGCTAATCTGTTGAAAGTATCTATTGTACATAACAATTTAGGTGTTGGCCGAACAACAAGGCCCGGGGCCCTGCAGTTAAATGTCACTGAGAGGTATAAAGTAACCTGGATGAGTGTAGAGTACCTGCTACCTGCATGACACCGCCACAGCCAAACCAGTGAGTGACAGGAAGTGACCACAGGGCTTCACTGCTGCAGCGATTTGATATTTGGCCTCTTTTTTTGTGTTGAGTGTCAGTGTTGCATCAGTATTATGTTCAAATTGTGTTGATAGCATGTTCAATGTTGGCCACGTTTGTGATGGGATCTCATTTCTACTGCCGATTAATTTTAGTAGCTCAGGTGAAACAAGGACACACAGACCTGAGGGACTTTATACAGTCACCCAGCTGTGAAGAAATCCCCCTGAATGGACCTTTAACTGAGTCATGTTTGAGATTCATATCTTCTTTCAGGCTGGAAATGCTTTATAATCAGGATTTTGTATTTTCTATTCTGGCGGTCATAAACAGCTCACAGTAAAGGATCCACTTTTTAGAAGGGAGTGTTTAACACACAAAGCGACCCTAAAAGTTGTATTTGGTTTGATGCGTGTTACAGAAATGTGTGTACTTTCATTTACAGCCCATATCAAAGCAGTAGAGTAAAAACATGCTGACTTTTAGGTGACTAAAATGGGTCAAGCTACGAATACACGGGATCCTACATTTCCCATAATGCAATTTGCCCCAACCCTCGTTTGAAGTTCAGACTTTCTGTGAAAAAAGTATGAGCTACAGATAACCCTGAAAACTGGTGCGATTTTTTCCAGACGCTAGAAAGTTGCCTCCAAAACCATTATATATAGCCGATGGAAGCCCCAAGCGGACTATCATCAATACATTTTACATTTTACTCCATTTTCCGGTTGTTTTCTCAAGATCTCGACTTATTTAAGATATCAACGCTGCACCACCGTAACGTCAGATGATCATAACTCGTATCCCCAGTGCTGCAAAAGCACAAAACAAACATAGAAACGGGCTCAACTCACCTCATTACTGCGGGCAACAGCAGCATGGCACGTCCTGGTCTGTAGGCTAATATCACAGTCACCAGCATGTTGTTCTGCTTTCTAGATCGCCAGAAAATGATCCCGTTATCACGAGAAAATGAGATAAATGAGTCGAGATCTCGGGGAAGCAAACAAAGCGACGGGTTATCACGGGGAAATTGAGTAAATAAAATGTGTGGATGCATGTCTAAAATCTGCATTAAAACGTGTCTAAAGGGGGAACACGTTATTTTCCTAGGTAACTGATATCATTCAGAGATTTCTAACTGTAAACTTAAATTATGTGAGATTGATTATTGATTGATTGAAATTTGAGAAAATGTTCTGTTATGACTGAGTAACAAACTACTTTGCTCTCTATGCTTTATGTTTTTCCTTTGCCCTGGTAAACTAACTAATAATCACAGCAGACTGTAAAATGAGAGTACTTTCTCATGGGACAGATTTTATTTTGAAACCGGATTTGGGTGTGACGTCTTCAGGGAGCACAGGATCTTATTCTTTCTTATATATATATCTGCCTGTCGTGTGGCACTGCGTTGAAGGCTTACCTGCACTATGGATTATTTCTGAACAATGACGTGATCTGTGCAAAGATACTTCCACATTACCACTCCACGTACATTAGACCGAACACAAATGTGAACAAAGGAAACTCACAAGATTACAAATAGCACATGAATTTTGTTTTTATTTAAGAAACACCAAGGGCAAGGGGATCGCTTTTCAACAGTGGAAATGGATGTCAGGCCGTCCTGACATGGACAATATTTCATCTGGTACAATTTTGTTCAGTTATCTGCTTGTTCTGCCAGTCAGACGTGAAACCATTAAAAAAAAAATTCAAAATAAAAGTTTCCATCGTTACTAAAAGTGCACTTTTTCATATTTTGCAATGGTGTAACAGTTTCTTGACATGTTTGCGTTGGGCAAAATAACAGTGTATGAAAATCCAGTTTAAGAGCAGATAGACAAAAGGCACCCAGCAGGGGGCGCACACACCATCATTCTCTGCTTCAGTGTCCTAAACCTGGACCACAGCATGTCTCTTCTCTGAGCAGACAGATAAGACACCTTTCTAAGTAGATACATAATTCATTTGTCACATTTGGAGCCTAAGACTTTTTTTAATTGAGTGAGTAATAAGACCAGTTTCCAACTATTTGACCAGGCCGTTCCAGTCAGCTGTGAAATTAAACTTTCATGCACTTTATTTGGGATTTCTGAAGAGCTCTAACTCAAACATGAGGGGGAGAAAAACAAGGGGGATGTGGGAGGCAATACACAATAACCAGAGGAAAGAAAAAAAAAGCAAGCTTCTGTGAATGCTCTAAAACAGCAGAATTAAGCCTTAAAACAAGTGATGAAAAAAAAAAGAGGAAAAGATAAAACAAAAAAATAAATAAAAATGAAGCAACTCTAAGGATATTAACACAAATATTTTAAGCTTACAAAAATGAGAAAAAGAAAAGGTTTGTGAACCCCAAAGTGATCGTGCCGTTTGTGGTTTGGTGGTGTGGTGGACTAAAGGTTGAGCGAGCATGCTTTTCATAGAGCCACACTACTGGTCACGGTACCTGCAGGAGGCTTCCACTGCATGATCACATGACCTAACTCTGTCCCGAATACTGCTGTCTGCTGCAGAGAAAACAACCCGAATACCACCGAGCCTTCAGAGTTTTATAGCTTACCGAGTCGACGCTAAAGCTACCAAACCTGAAAATGAAGTAACATCTTGAGGCAGCTCTGGGTTGAACCTCCTGAGGATATGGATGATGACACAAGCACACACACATACGCACGCACAAACACACCTGGCTCCATCCCGGGGCCTTAGAGTAGAGTGACTTGTGAGAACTAGATGACAAAGACAGTCATAAGCAACAAATCTAGAAGCATACACTCATTCTCAGTGAAAAGAGATATCTACCTGACTGGCAGATAGTTTAAACACATAAAAGAAAATCTTCAACAGGCACACATAAAAAAAACAACCCTTTTTGCTCTTTAAAACTGCTTTTTTGAGATCTACTCAATCGAAACACGGCTGTGAAGGCGACAAAGCATGCCATAATCATATAAAATCAACCTCAAATGCCATGCATATCAACAAACGTGACTCTAGTGTGCACTGTTAGCAACCAAATTACTAAGAAACACCTCTACATGTGACAGACAGTATGTGCTGTTTCTTCATGTCTGACGTTAGCACCAAGGTTTATTTCTTCTTCTTATAAAAGAACAAAAACACAGACACAGAAGACACAACAGCGCCGTGAATGAATCGTCCGGGTTAAAGCGGCAGCACGCGTAACATTTTGGCGGTTATTAATTTGTATTTGACGACCTGAGTTGTGAACTGAAGCTGCATGTGACCGTGACCGTGTGCGCTCCTCTCCCAATGGTTTGCGACTTGTAAGCATGCTCGCGCACAAAAAAACAAAAGGTTCCTCTACAGAAGTGAAGAAAGAAGGCCTAAACATCTTCAAGTATTAATACAGTTAGGCCTATAATAAAGCCCTGGACACACAGTATTAGAACCCAGAATAAACTCTAGGAAAGTTGAAGAGCAGTTATGGTTAGTTTGCATGTTTTCCCCCACAAATATAATATATATATATTCATATGTATATAAATAAAAATTCAGTGCTGTAAAAACATCTCCAACTCCATAGGATCTGACCCATCGTAGAAGGCCTAATATGTTTAACTCTTACTCTTCTCATGGCTAAAACTACTGCTGGAAGTATGTAAACTGTACTGGTTCTCCTGTGTTAATAGTCCTTCATTGAGAATACAACACTGAGGAAGAGAAGACTTGTTAATATCGTTTCATTTTTTCTCTCTTTTTTGGTTTTACTGCACACAGAGAAACATATCCTGTTGTGTTGTCTTGTTTTTTTTTGGTAGCAGCAAAGCACCAAGTTTGTGTCAGCCTCTTTGTTTGTGTGTAAGTCTCTCTGTGTGAGTCTGCTGTGTGTGTGTGTGTGTGTGTGTGTGTGTGTGACATCACTCCAAAGTCTCTGTATGTGTGTGTGTGTTTGTGTGTGTGCAGCGGTCTATGAAGAGCATGGCTGCACGTTGATGCCTAAAGCTGCGTGGGCTTGCAGGTCGATGGCCTGGGCTGGCTGCTGTCCCGGCCGGGCGTTCATCAGTGTCAGGTTCCTGACGCAGCCCGTCATTCCCGACACAAACTTCCCTCCTGTCATAGCAGCCATGTCCGGGGCTCCACCTGTCACATAAACACAAATAGTAAACAACCAGGAAAGCATTGGACTCACAAAACCGCAATCTTGTTCTCTGTTACAGGTTTAAATACATAATTTGATTTCTAACTACTGAAAATAAGATAAGATAATCTTATGTAAATACATAAATAAATACACTAAAACTTTCAATTTCTGCAAGTGAATCAAACGAGAGGACTGTTCGGCTAGCTAGCTTAACAGAAAGTACGGGAAGCTAACTCATGAAAACAGCTTTTCCACACTAACAATACTCACTTCAATCAATCCAAGTAAAATGTCCTAGCTTAGGTTTGTAACGTTAGCTTAAAAGCTAAACTGCTTTAGCTAATTTTACAGGAGGTTAGACAGTGATTCTGTTGCAGTGTGTAGCAGTAGCTATATGAGGAAAGCTAGCTGCAGCTAGGTAGCTAGATACAGGCCAGTTTTTAGTTAAGTTAGCTAGCCACAAAGATTTTTGACTTCTCATTGTTCTCGACAAACATGGAAATAACTTCTTAGCAGGTCATAATACAAACAGACACGAGGAAAATTGGGAAAATGGCAAGAGAAAAAAAGGAACAAATTAAACATTAAACGTGTCCCCAGACCAAAACAAAACAGCAAAAAATTAATAATATGAAAAATAAAATGCACAAATGAAAGAAAGAAAATGAAGACTAAAACAAATTGAAGAAGAAAAGATAAAAGGCCTTAAACAAAAAGCACTTTGTCTTTTTCAAGTAACTGTTAAAGGAAAACTATACAGCTCTATATTTTATCATAGTCATTTTAAAACAGAATCTGAGTGTTTATTGTCAGGTAGGTTTACATACAAGGAATTTGACTTGGTGTTTAGGTTTAGAACAAGAAACACAGCAGTAAAATCAAAATAAGTAAAAAGCTATTGACCAGTAATAATCCTCCTGTCAGTGAACTTACGTAGAATAGGATAAAAATAGACTATAAGAATAAGATATAAAAAAGCAATATAATACAACATATGCACACTGGGTGTAATTAAAGAGCTGTACAGATGTGCAGGTTTGTGCAAGATGATGGTGGTGTAAATGTTTGACAGTATAATAGTATATCTAAATAAACATCAACCAACAATATTATTGATTTGTGGATGTTTCTGGTGATAAATTTAACTGGTATATATTTTGACCCACTCACCAAGGTATATACTGCCTTTGGTGTTGACCATGAGGCTCCTGCCTTTCGACTGCCCATGCAGAGCAGCTCCTCCATCAACCTGGATGTATCCGTCTTTTCCAGTTCTACGAGACAGGACAAACATGAGAAAGACAAACTCAAAGTCAAGCACTAAACATATACAGGCCTGTTGTTTAGACTTTATGGTGTAAAGCAACTGTAATGTAGGTTAATATATATATATATATATATATATCATGCAAGCATACCTGACTGCTGTGATTTTATGCCACCTTCCATCATTGATGGACCTCCTTGACAGGATCTCTGCCTCTCCACTGCCCAACTGGTAACTGCACATCAAACAAATCATCATCATTAATAAACATATACTAGAACTAAAATAATTATACTTATAGAGATATCATAAGAACTGAAGGGGACGCAAGGCTGAGTCACCTGAAAACAAGGTGTCCATTGTGTAGTCCAAGGCTGATGAAGTCTTTGCCTTTGCCGTGTTCTCCGAGTTCCTGGGAATAGATGTTTTAAGTCAGCAGAGGAAGACGATGCCGTCTGACAGAATACTGTGAACTGCAGTAATTTGCTGCACCAAGTGTCGAACACTCACAGCAGTAATTGTGTACAAAACCTTCAATGCAAAATAACAGTGACATAAGAAGCCATCATGCACAGTGTGCAATATAAACAGATAGTTTTCATTTCAACTCAAAGTGTCTTTAAACAGTTTCCCTCTACATATATTTTTTTTAGTAATATAGAGGAACTGTTGAAAGAAATGTGATGAAACATGCCAAATAATAAAGTGTGTCCTGTGTTTGAGTGGATACCTTTTTACTAGCATGCACCTTTCGCAAATTGCGTGCGCCATTGGTCTCCTGAGGAAAATGGAGGGTGAGTTAGAGGAGAAGCAACATGCATTTATTTAGTGGTGTCAGACAGAGCCGGGCTCGCAGCCAACATGCCAAATACTGTTACAGCCTCAGCGGCACAAGTATGAATGAGACAGTGACATGATGAATGCAGCACAACAGCCAGTGAAACACTGAAATTAAAGAAAATGCAGAGTAATTGATGTATTATGGATTACATGAGTGTCACTTCTTTACAGATGAGGTAATGGTGGTGATTAAGAGTGCTTTAGTGCGGTAACAAAGTTAGGGTGAGGAGGAAATGGTGCGAGGGGAGGATGTGAGATCCAGATTAAAGCAGTCCTGTAGTAGTCGCAGGACAGGACCAGGACTCACCACTCCCTGCCACAGGATCAGGCCCTCAGAGGAGCCGGTGTTGATCTCCAGTTCGATGGTCTCTGGAGAGTCATGGGCACTGAAACAGAGGAGATCATTTTCGCCTTAATGCACTTGTTACTCACACTCCTAATAATACATCTGTTAAAATAGAAAAGCAAACTACAGATACCTTCTTGGAAAAATGGATTTAGGAAGGGCGATGTATCCATCGTTGTGGAAATGAGCTGCATACTGATAGGGGGAATCTACAACAAATACAGCAAACACGAATTAAAAACAACATTCAGATTACAGCAAGGCTGCTGTGGAGTTTATCCTCACTGTTATGGCGCCCTCCAGTGGTGAAAGCATGGAAGAAAACCTGGTTAGAGAGGCTTGATAGATGCAGCTGTCTCACACAAAGAGGTATATGTTTCATTGAGGTAGATACAGCACAAGTACAGATATAATGAAAGGTCAGCAAACTAACAGCGATTTCAGTTAAGATGTAAAATCTGTCTGCTAACATGAGCCACCATAAGCTACATACAGGACAGAGTAAGTCTGTGCCTTAGGTGAATTAGAGGAAGATAATTTCTTTATATCTCTCTTAAAAAACATAAAGTAAATAAATAAATAATAATTCTTATTTTCATTATGTGCCAAAAATTTCAAAAGCAAACAACAACAATCTTCAGTGAGACCAAACCAGGCTCCATGATGCAAACCACAGACTGTATAAAAAGATGGACGACATGACAGCTCCCTAAAAGTGAAGCCAAACCCTCTCTATCGCCCCCTGCTGACTGGTTGCAGTATAGGTCATAAAGCCCGCCTCCTCCATGTTAACAGATGGGACATGAGTCAAACTATAAAATCAAAAAACACGTCAAATAGATTTTTCTCAAACATGGTTTCTGTCATTATAGTTAGTTCTTATCATGCTGATTTACATCCAAGTGTTCATTTCTCTGACAAGTTTATTTTTAATTAGTTATTTGATGCTATATAAAGGATGATTGACAGCTCTGTTTACAAATACAGCTCCGGCAGCTGATCCGTTTCTGATTAGCAGAGTAGAGGAGGAACGGCGAGAGGAGACGTAACTTAAACAATCACTACAGTCACTGAAGTTTACATATCTGTGAACGTCTGCTTCAGACCAACACAAGAAGCTGTTCTGCTGTTAAACACGCCGACGTGCAGGATCTTTTTTTCGGTGAGTTAAGTGTCTGTTTTGGTTAGAGGAAGTGGCTACGGCGGCGCCACCGGCAGAGCTCTACTGCGCAGCTCTCGCTCCAAATGACGTCACTAGCGCATGATGGCAGCGCCGTCCATCTATAGATACAGTCAACTCATTTAAAAGTCCTCACTAACATATGAACAAGCTGCCATTCCTCACACAATACACCGTCTCTGACCTTTCACAGAGACCCAATCAAACTCACCACGGGTCCATGCACACAAAGCTACCACATTTAGTGCAGAATATGCCAACACCATCCCAACATCCCAACACCATCACACTGTGCTTTCAACAGACAGTTTCAGTTGTTAGTTGCGGCACAAATGTGTAGAGCATATTAAATGTTTCGACTTGGACAGTTTCAGAGAGAAAACACGTGTTTTTTGTGGACTTTCTTGTACAGACAGGCATTCCTGAAGAAGACAGACACAAGATATTGTGAGTAACCACCTTACAGCTTTTTACATGACGACGGGGAAAAACAAAAACCAGGGGAATTCCACATTTCATATGGGCAGGAATCACAGTCTACGTCCTGCTACCTTTTAGAAGATGCAGAATTCCCCTCTTCCAACTTTCACATGGGGATAAGAGCCTCACAGTTGGGTGCAGATGCATGTTTGGTATGTTTTTATGCTGAACATATGTTAGGCAATAGGCGGTTTGAGTTTTAAAGGGCCCCTCGAGCTCAGACGGGCCCCCTGTTAGTGACGTTCATGTCAGGCAGACTGAATATCGAGATACTGTACCATTCGCCTCGCTAGCTTCCAAATTCCTCAGGGCTGCGGGGGAGGAGGAGGAGACCTGGCCTGTGTGTGCAGGATATAGCCATGAGAGTGAAGGGGTGAGACATACGTAATGACTTAGGGTTAACCTCCCAGCAGTGCAATGCCAGGGGTGAACGGTCTGATGTTAGGAGGGCTTCATAACGTGGAGAATGTGAATTATATGGGCTCGTTTCTGGCTGAATGTCTACTATATGACAAACATCTTTGTCTGTAGGATGCAGGTGTGTGCAGTGAGTGACCTGCTGGAGGGGGACGTGTGAAAAGACAAGACATTTAAACCACTTCCTCCACACGTCTTCTTTTTCTGGCTTTGATTTTTCCATAAAACCCAGTAAATGTATCTTTTTGTTTTAAATTTTTGTCTTGGTTGTGATTTTGCAAACGGAGCTGCTGTGATGCACGAAAGATTTGCTTTTCAACACTCACTTTCTTCACAGTTCAGGCCCGAGTGGTTGGGTGTACACACGCACTGGCCGTCGACGCAGCTGCCTCCGTTCTGGCAGTGAAGGTCGCTCTGGCACACGTCTTTCACCACCTCACAGCGCTCACCTACAGGGTCACATACCGGTAATTTTGTTAGAGGTGAAAGGTCACTGTCAAGTTCACAACAAAGGCAGCGTGAGTTCACGGGTTTAGAAAAAAACGAACGGAGAATGGTGATTCTTTTCTTGGACAGTTTTGAAGGAGCAGATCTGATAGCTTGTGTTTTAATGTCCTGTAATTCCTAGAAGCCAATAAGCAGAGTTTATAGTGAAGCAGTTCCCCTTGGACAAAGCAGAGCTCAGAAAATCTTCCACTTATAAAAAGGGAAGAAAAAAAGGGGTCAGAAAACACAAATATGGGCCAGATAATACAACAGAATCCAGAGCTTTGTTGCAAATAATAAAATTACAGGGTAGGAAGATTCTAGTTGCAAGTGTTTGTCTTTGAGCGACAGCACCTACCTTCAAATCCGTCCTTACAGAGGCACTGGTACTCATACTCAACGCTCATCATGCAGTGACCTCCATTCAGGCAGGGCCGGCGGTCACAGGGGCTGTTGTCCACACACTTGCGGATGGATCTGCTTTCTGTGAAGCTGTAGGACAGATCCACCTTCTTGTTGTTGATGGAAACCTAAACAGGAAGTGTGCAGACAAGTTGAAGCGACGACACCAGGATAATATGGATCAACTTTTGTTCTAAGAGATCTCACCTCTCCTATGCATCCCTCAAACATTTCGCTGACATTTGCAGGCTTAGGCAGGATGTCCATGCTGGGGACTCCTCCCAGGTACATGGCAGTGTGGATATTGAGGCCCTGTGCTTTTCCTGGAGATGTCTTCCTCTCCATCGGGCCGTGGTCGACCTTCAGGTGGCCGGCCCTCTTGTTCCGCTCGGCCACAACTCGGTGCCACTGGCCCAGAGAGACCGGCTCTGGACTGAGAAGGATGGCCTGGCCTAAAGAGCAAGAGAGAACCACAGAGATGAAGTTTAGGTTAAACCCATCTTGAAATATTATTCTGCTAATAACTTTTAAGACTGTAAGAAAGAAGTGAATGGCCGGAAAAATACAGCCAGTATACATTAATTGCTTAAAACCTGCATTCTTCATAACGGCCATTAGAGGGAGCCTCTTGTCCAGTCCAGTTGTTTGAAAGTAGATAATAAAATTACCCTACTTTAGTAAAATGTTTCCTCGTGGTCTCGAGTGGTTTTAAACACAGCATGATTTTATTTGTAAGCTGTATTATATTTGGAAACTTTTTAGAGCAAAAGCAAAACATTTTAGAACAAAAAAGGACGTTCTGCTTTCGGGGTTGTCTACCTTGTGAGTGACAAGTCGCTAGCATGGGGACATGTTAAAAGCCTAAGCCTTGTTAAGCGTTCTGTTGAACTAAAACGATGTTTTAAAGTCGAGCTGAAACGACATTTCGAGAGTATCTAGCTTCTGTATTGTGACGTATTTCCGAGTGAAACAGGACGTGCAGGCGGGACATATCATAAGAGGGATTTGATTTGATCATTGAGAAGTGGGCGTAGACAGACGTTCTCCACAGCGCAGTAGCTAGCTAACTGACCGAGCGTTCTTGGTGCTCTGCGGCTAAATGTTGCAGATTGATTGGTTGAAATTGTTTGGTGCTAACTTACGTAAGCACGCGTGAAATTTAGTTTTACCGGAAGAAAAAATGATCAGATTTTGATATAAGAATACGAAGAAATGGATTTTCTGTATTTTTTTTGGTCTATATTGTCAAATAGATGCACAATATTACCGGGGATGTGATCTAAAAGGATTAAAATGACATTTTTCATTTCACCTCGACTTTAAGCCTGTTTTTCATTAACTTAAATTAGCATCTTAATCAAAATCCCCTTGCTAACCAAGCTAGCACTAGCGTTAGCTTTTAACTTTTTAGCATTTGCTAATGTCTGTGAAGGTTCTCGGTCATCCAGGTCAGTTAATCCGAAAGGCTTCTTACAGAGGTGAAACGTCTTCAAGAACTTCAGTTCAGTTGCCTTTTGGATTAAGCTTCGAATTAGCATTTGCTAACCACTCGCTCCTCTCCAGCTCCACCCTCTTGTGGTCCAAAAACCAACATGGAGATGACCAAAATGCCAAATTCGAAGCTTCAAAACGTTGGTCCGCATATCTAATGGGCGATTGGCTACATCCAGTTCTTAGATAAAGTGGCCCCTGAACACCTGAATACATGAACACCTTTCTAAAACTCTAATAGACTACTGTTGATACTTTACCTGTGCCCAGCTCATATCTGAACTCGACATGTCCCTCCACCATGGAGATGGCTACAAAGTCCTCCACCTTCATTTTCTTCCCTCCACAGAAGAACATCAGGCCATCTCTTTCAAGAGGCTTGAACTCCAACTCAACACGCAGGTCGTCGTGGATGTTGGTCAGGGGAGGGTAGGCGATGAAAGACTCCTCTCCATCAAACAGAGGAGTGGTCACCAATTCACCTGGTGAAAGTCAACCAAGAGGAAAAATGCAGTCATATTCAGAAGTTCTTAAGAGATATTTTGAATTTTTGTAAGTACTTTTATTGGAGATGAGAGTGACTTCCTGTCTTACCGTCCATGCATTTGTTTCCAAACTTGCCAAGATGGCAGCGGCAGTCGTAGCCCAGGCCATTGGGTCTATTGATGCAGGTGGCGTCTGGTCCGCAGGCCTCTGTGGGAGGGCAGGTCACAAACAATTTTAAACATTTAATTTGACCATTCTTATTATTGCACTGCTGCATACTGATCGAGATGATTACAACTATGGGCATAATGATGAAATGATCGTGAACGTGAAGATCAAAGGATCACTCATCATCACTAAAAAGTGAAAATATCAATCCATAATATAACTTTAGGACATGCTTTTATTTTGAAATTCCTACGGCACATAACCAGGTCAGCTTAAGTCACTGTTCTCTTTCTGTACGGAAAGTTTTGAATGGGTCTTTGATGGCAGACTCATATCTGCAATGGTTCTGTCGTCCAGAGAATCAATATACTGTAACATTGTGTTGTTATGAAACTTGTGAGTCACACCCTAAACTATAACATCCAGGTGGTTTCATTCATCTGTGTGGTCAGGTGGAGATCGTACCTGAGTGACAGTGCAGGGACGAGTGGTGCTGGCAGTTGCTTCCTGTGAATCCTCTGGGGCAGCTGCACCTATACAAGCTGGCGTCTGAGTCCTCACACCTTCCACCATTCTGATTATAAAAGAGATGAAATCATTTGGATTTTAGAATTAAGCCCTGATACTACAAAAACATGAGGTGTTTGTGTGGAACCGACCTGGCATGGCTGGTCTTTGCAGGTGGGACAGTTTGTGACACCAGTAGAGCTGCGGTCGAGGTCTTTGAAGATGACTTCCTCACCTTGGATGACCAGCTGACGGATACAGCCTGCAGAGTAGCAACATCTAATAAGGACAAGTCTACACAACAGTAAGACTTTATCTCTAGCATATATTTCTTAGTGAAGTCTTACCAACGAAACCGGTCTTGATGCCGGCAGTTTTAGCAAGGCTAGTGTAGTTGGGGTAACCACCCACATGCAGCTCCTCGTTCAGGTCCAGGCCCTGGAACTTGCCCTGAGTGGAGGAAATGTGGAACATATCAACTGAAAGTAAATCACACGCACATATATGTCAGTGGGAGTTACTCTGACATTGACAGAAGTACCTGCGAGCTGCCGTTGATGGGCTCCCCTCCGTCCACAGTGATGTAGCCCAGGGTGTTGTTGCGATACAGCTCAACTGTGTGAAACTCCCCCAGTTTGATGGGGTTGGGGTCGCGGATGGTGGCCATGCCGGAGCCGACGTCAAACCTGAGACGACATTGATGAGAATTATAGACAAAGTCACCATGTTTTCTTCATGTCAGTTAGGAGGACTTTTAACGTTGGTATAAGCTGACCTGAACTCTAAGCGGCCGCCGACAAGTCCCAGGGAGATAAAGTCTGCGCCGGTGGTCCTCCTCTGGCCGTTGTACAGGATCATACCTACACCACAGAATCACAGCGAGTGAGGACGAGTCAAACTTGCAAACCCTAAAATAATATCCATCGTAAAAAGTCAATGAATCCAGTAGTTTGATTTTAAAAAGGGGGATCTTAAAGTATTTGTAATGCCTATCGAGACCTGTCAAAGATTTCCTCCAGCCCATGGCAGAACACATTTCTTCTTTGTCTCACAGTAACCTAATCCCAATTTGTCACTAAAGAAAATGTAGCTTTTAGACTAAGTATTAGAGTAAAGGGGACTTGTTAGGATGGATATTGTTTCTGCCTCAGTCGGTCACACACAAGGTAAAGCTGGATAGCAAAGCAGCATGCTATGGTGAGGCAAGTTTGAAGCCATTCTTTCAGGGCATCAGTGGGCTGCTTAATGCAACCAGTGACACCAGATACTATCACTTGCCCTTTTTCTGTCTGCACATGCTGGGAACACATGCTTTATGTGAGCCGCAGAGGCTCATGGGAAAGTGGGAACATGCCCTCTGTCTATATCATATGTGACTGGTGTAATAGGAAGTGAAATGAAGAGAGTAGTCTGCAAAAATGTGCAAAACAAAGTTGACTTTTTGAGAGAGTTTACACATTATGTGTTGTTGATCTTTGTATGACACATTGAAGCAGAAGGAGCCGAGCAATGAACAGTCACATAAAATACTTGACAATATAAAGAATAACGGGCCAAATATGTCTTTGATTTTCCAAACATTTAACTGTAGGAACCAGACAGTTTGGTTTTTGTGCAGCTCTTACTTTTGGATGTTTAAATAAAACATGTTTGTAGGAGCGCATTCATACATTTCCAGCCTACAGTGACTTGTTTGTAAGCAGTGAAGAAGCTGATGAAGTCGACTGGGGTGTGAACGTAGATTTATAACCAAGCTATTATTCAGACGATGACTGTAGAACTCGGCCTGTATGAAAACAAAGGCATGCGCCGTCTTGCGTCTCTTTCACAGCCTCTGAATCAGCCTTGAGCTGGATGCATTATGTGAAAGTCTGATGGAGCTGAAAAGCCAACATCACTCTTGAGTTCCTCAAGTTCTCAAGCACTGAGACTCACCAGCGTACAATATGAGACCTTCCCACCGCATGGGTGAGAGGAAGAGAGGGAGGGAGAGAGGGAGGGGACAGAAGACGCAGTGAAATTACACATGACAAATATTCGGTCGTACACAACATAGTACATAAAACATTAGCACGCCTGGTAAAATAATATGCTGTAATATTAGACAAGAAAACATAAGATCCTTACCATCAACATTATCAGGTCTGAAGTTGATCTTAATGCTGAAAGACTTGTAGGCGTTTTTGATGGTAGGCAGGGTGAGGTAGGACAAGGGTTCCTGGGCAAAGTATGGCATCACTCTCTCTGAAAAAGCGCATCATCTCCAGTAAGATACAGACAAATGTGCAGGTGTTTTTCTTCCCATTATTTAAATCCTCTCCATTCTGCGGACTAACCATGAACTTGAAGTGTAGTGAAGGCTTCCACTTTTCCCTGTTTGTTAGAAGCGGTGCAGACGTACGTCCCAGAATCCTCGTGGTTGACGCGAGGAACCGTCAGCACGTTGACTTCCTGGAAACACTTGGGAGGGAGCTCTCCCTCCACCTGCGTACAGACAGAGATACGGTGACTAAATCAGTATAATACAATTAATCAGAATCAACTAATTTAACCAAAAGCTTTCTCTCTTCAAGTTGGCAAGAATTTAGACTATGGATGTCATAGGCCTTTTTAGACTGGAACAGGTCGAGGACTCCAAACCTTTTTCATGATTGGTCAAACACGTGTGCCAATACAACACTAGCAACCGTCATCTTTAAAGCCTGTGTAACAGCTGGTGTCTGCTGCCTTAAAGATGGACTCCTCTGGGACAAATGGACAAAGGTCTAGTCTCAATTAAAAAGTCTTCTTTTCACATTTGTTTCAATCAAGAACATCGCGACAGACACCAAACGCACAGCTCTGATCATGGCATCGTCCAACTGGTTTTATTGTATGTTGTGTTGCTTTACCAGAGGAAAAAAGCCTCATTCAGAACTGTTTTATCTTGATATATTAAGTAATACATACAAAAATATATTGGTTACCTTTGACCACTTGATCTCAGGTACGGGGTATCCTGAAGCCACACAGGGCAGGACAGCATCAGACCCGACCGTCACCTCCTTAGTTTCAGGCAGCGCAGCAATTTGAGGAAGAGCTGTGCAAACAAAGATACTCAAATGAGGTGGCCACAGACAAATGCATCATGTGTGTATGTTTCTGTGTGTGTGAAGCTCTTTTGCCCTCTCATGCACTCACACTGGACGTTAAGGACGACCTGGGACTGCACCGAGCCAACGTCGTTGGTGGCCGTACAGCGGTACTGGCCGGCATCGGCCTCAGTCACCTGCTCGATCTTCAGCATGCCGCCCTTCACCATGATGTGAGCAGGCAGAGACCCGCCCACTTTACTCCACTTGACTGTGGGCTCTGGATCGCCGACGGCCTGGCACTCGAACTCCACAGAGTTCCCGATCATCACGGTCTGCACAGAGGTGCGCACGTTGATCATCACCTTCGGGAGGGCTGTTGGAACAAAGATAAAGCAACAAGTTATATATTTGTCTTTGATGTAGCAGGGTGTAAATTGGTATTCATGCAGTGAATGAAACAAACCTTGGATGGTCAACCTGGCAGAGTCCTGGGCCTGACCGTACACGCCGCTGGCTCTGCAGACATAAACGCCTTCATTGCTCTGCTCAAGGTTCTCAATCCTGCAGAGAAACATTAAATTACACTGATGAAAACAAGCCATGAAAAGGTTTCTACTCCACAAATTACACAATATTTAAGTAAATATATGTACATGTAATTATTTAGCACATTAAAGGATAAGTCTGGAGACATTTCCCCTGAAAACAGCAATAAATTCATTCTCAGAGCAAATCTGTGTGGCCAGTCCTTAAATGGATATTTATTATGCTTTATACAGTGTGCTGTTGCTTTAAATACCAATTACATGGCTGTAAAATATCCTACAAATGCACTGTTTGCTGTTGTTGTAGTCACATTTGCAGTGCGTAGCTGGAGAGGAATTGTTTTTGCCTTTTGAGACTGTTTTTAGAAGCAGCTGGTTTGGTTTTTGCGAACCACAGTCGGGCTGGGGAAGTCATAAAATATTCAGAGGAGGACAAACACATTGTTTGTTTAGTTTCTTTGTGGGATTTGTTAGCAAAATTAAAAATAACAAAGACAGCCTTTTTCTTTTAGTATGAATAATGTATAAATTATGCTTAACATGCTTCAGAATAGGCTCAGTTGTTAACACAAGTTTCTTTGATATATAACAGGCGTTTTAGTCCTTTCACATACATATTCATCCAGTCAGAGCTGTATTAGCTGCAGTTTCAACAAGTCAACTTAGGTGTGTATGAGTCACCTGAGCACGCCGTCCTTGATGTGGTGGTTCGGTGGCAGGGCTCCTCCTTCCTTCAGCCACTCAATCTTGGTTTCTATACCTCCTGCTGCTGAACAGGTGAACTCCACGGCGCTGCCCTGAGCCTTCACTTCAACCTGGGGTGACACTCGCACTGCCAAGGGGGCTACAGGTGGGAAGAATATTTTAAATTTTACTAAATGTCTTCCAACTACCTACACTTGTGGAAGAGAAGATTTTTTTCGGTTGAAAAAGCTCCTGCAAAGATCTAGTCATTATTTATAACATCATGAAACACTGTCGAATCATTATATAATCAGCCAACTTACATCTGACTGTGACTTTGGCGACCACCTCGCTGTTGCCCACTTTGTTGCTGGCCACACACTTGTAGCTCCCAGCATCCTCAGCTGTAGCCAGGTTGATCTGAAGGTCCCCTCCGCTGACCTCGGCCCTCGGGGGCAGGTTTCCATCCAGCTTAGTCCAAGTGTAGATCAGAGGAGGAGTGCCGTGAGCCAGGCACTGCAACCTGATCACCTCCCCGACCCGCACCGCTACATCATCGGGCATGGAGGTGGCATAGGGAAGGGCTGGAGACAGGAGGAAGAAGTCATATATTAAGACGCAGACTATGATGCATTTAAAACACAAGTAAAACAAAATTAAAACATTTAAATTAAATGGAAGAAAAACAGCCACGCTCACTCTCTACATCCAGCATGATGGTGACGTCAGTGGTGCCCATGTTGTTGGTAGCGCCGCAGATGTATTCTCCAGAGTCCTGGCGGCCCACGTTGGGCAGCACCAGGTTGTTGTCCACCACCTTGTGTCTCCAAGGGAGAGGAGACCGCAGCTTGGACCAGGTGATCTTTGGGGCTGGGATACCTAGAGAGGAGAGAACAGAACTTAATGTGTTTTAAATGTGCCACAAAAAATCAGGACATAAAAATGTAGTTTAAGTGGATTCAGGATGAGTTAATCTTTTGCCATCATTACCGTGGGCCTCACAGCGCAGCGTTGCAGTCTGCCCCTCCACTATAACCATCAGCGGCTCGGGAACAGAAGCTCTGGGCACCGAGGGCACCTGAGAACCTCCCTCAACCAGGACCTCCACCTTGGTCTCAGTGCTGCCCTCGTTATTGCGAGCTGTGCAGACATACGTGCCACTGTCTTCTGGACGAGCAACTAGTATCTGCACAAGAGGCCAATCATTTAGAGATAAGAAAACTGTCCTAAACTTTAACTCGATATTTACAGTGTTAGGGGATGTTCCAGTACCTGCATAACTGCGTTGGACTCCATGGGCACCGGGCTGCTCAGCATGGTCTTGCGGTTGCTGTCCAGCCTGTGCCATGACACCGAGGGGCGGGGCTCTCCTGACGCCTGGCATTCCAGGTTAATGGGCTCACCCACCCTGACTCGCAGAGGTCCAACAGGGGTGACGGTGGCCACAGGAGACTCTACAGGGACAGATACAACATAATGATATGTTTCTGTATATAATCGCCACTAGAGGGAACCCTTTACTGGGGATGTGTGACACGAATGTGTGTAAATGATGTGCATGTACCTTTGATGATCAAAGACACAATGGTGTGGGTGATGCCGAAGGGGTTGCTGGCCACGCAGCGGTAAGCACCGTGGTTTTCAGGGCGAGCACTGGCGATGGTGAGGACCGAACCATCAGGGCCAACTTTCACATTATCTGCAGAACAAGAGAGGCAAGTGAAGCATCAGATCTGCTGCCAGGAAGCACAACGTTTAATGCATGAAACTCAGGAAAGTCATCATGATGAGCACGACTCAGCCTGTTACAGTGTTGAATAATGTCTTCTGAGGTTTTGGAGGAAGTTTCTAAAGGTCATTAGGGTTGTCTCAGCTTTGGCTGGAGACTTAAAGGACCACTTCGCTGATTTTAAACCTCAGTCCTTTCGGGCTATTATGGTGAGCTAATGCCATTATGGTAGGAAAATAATGCAATTTCGCTATCCGCTTGGGCCCTGGAAAAGCTTGCTAAATTACACCTCCTGAATCTAGGACGCCCGCCTCCGATGTCATGTCTCGTTCAAAATCGTCAGGTTTGAAATGTAGACTGCAGACCTGAAGATTTTTTAGACAATCCACCAGTATATTCTCGTTATATTTCAGATTCTGCACCGCTCTGAGCCATCGCCTGCAGCCAAACGGTAGCATTTCACTCCAGCGTCTCTCGCTGGGCCGTTCCTTTCAGATGGAGGGGCGCAATGCATGCTGGGTGTTGTAGGAATATAGAATGGGGGAAACCACGAGCTGTACTTTCTCCACAGCTATGGCGCCAATTTCAAATATTATTGCTTCTATTGATTACAGAGAACACCAGCTTTGACTTTTTTCCAGGGGTGGATTGCTCCTTTAATCGAAAAAGACATTTAACAGGATGTTAAGCGTATGATCCAGTGTTTGTGGAGACATTATTTTGTATGTATCTATGTAGTTTCTCTTGAGTTGAGTAGTAACATTTAATCTTCTAGGACAGCCACTGAAGACATAAAAAAATGGGGATAAAAACTGTAAGAAAAGCGGTGAAGGTGTAAAATTGTGCCATATTAAAAGAAATTTACATAAAGTAAAAATGTCAGTTTGAGTGGAGAGAAAAGGGACCAGAGAAAAACCGAGTTCTCAATTAGTCATTAAATGAAGTGACAGAGCAGTTATTCATGGGTGGATTGTGGCGGTAATTGCTTGTAAATAATGACATCATAAAATCAGACCTCATTAAACAGGTTTGTTCCTCTGTGTGTGTGTGTGGTTATTACCTGGCATCGGCTGGTTGTTGGACAGTTTCCACTCCAGCCTGATGGGCTGGGCTCCGCTGTACACCCTGCACCTGAAGCTGGCCGACTCCCCCACGCGCACCGCGGCACTGTGGGGCTCGACGGCGATGATCGGACTCTGGAGACCTGCAGCACAGAGCAGCGGTTTATGGATTTGGACGGATTCTACTTGAACGTTACTCTTTATAAAGGTCACTTAATTTTGATGACTTATTATTCACAAGGATCCAAAGTGACAGATTACAATTCAATGTGGCTCTGGGTTTCATTGGCAGGAGTTAAAGAAGTCGAACGTCGAGGAAGGAGTGAAGGAGGGTGAGATCATGGGACAGTAGAAAGGGAAATCATTCAATCTGAGGTCACGCCGCGCTCCGCTGGAAAGTACGACTGGAAAGTTCATTCATGAAGCGAGGCAGTGTTAGTCTGAGAACAACACCCTGCCATGTAATACTCGGCCCATAATGTGTTTTTCCCAGCCTCTCACTGAAGCCGCCTTCAACTGTAATTTATTTGGTGAAAAAGTCACAACTGTCAGGTCGCATGAAATCTGTCACATCAAGCACAGTTTGAAAAACATTTGAAAAAAGAGAATCATCAATAGATTTCTTTTCCTGTTAGCATAGAAAGAAAGTGAATATTCATAATATACAATATAGTTATACACACATTTTGACAATTGTATTGTTGACCTATTGTTTTCTGCCTTTTTTTAATTTCATACTTTTCTTCTTTTCTGCTTCTATGACTTTTTTTTGTCCATTTGTACTCTGACAAAATAGTTCCTTAAACTTTCCTTCACTTAAAGTCTTTGAATTGAATTGTGTATAAATGATGTATTGGATCTACAACGCTGCCTGTATGAGGTATAAAGTGTCGGCTAACTTACGTGAAGAAGAAGAGGTGACGGACACAGAGACGGAGGCCTGGTGGACATGAGATCCTGGGTTTCCAGGGTTACCAGGGTTTCCATGGTTGCCCTGCACCCGACAGATGTACTCCCCTGAGTCCTCTGGAGAGGCTGTGAGGATGCGCAGCTGACTGCCCAGAACCTGCACACAGCAGAGAAGGACAGGGGTCGTTTCAAAGGTCAAAGGGGCTCATGATTAATTAATACCTCCTCTACTGCTACTACTGCTGGCAAAAGATACAATTTAATACCAATATTCTGAGTCCTGCCGACAGAGATGAAAGTATAAAGTATTATTATTTTCGTCGTATTGAAGAGACAAATGCAAACTTACCCGACTAAAGTGTTTTTATAGCATCAATTTGACTAAATCAACTGATACTGCACATACAGATACTGTGAAACAACACATTGAAATCCAGCGCATAGCCACATCCATGTGCTTAACCAGCATCAAACTATAAAGTCAGCGATCTGCAGTGTTTCTGACCCAAATATCCACAACTTTCAGTGGTTTGGAAAGTATGCTGCATCACACTGGAACATCCAAAATATCTTTTACAAGAATGTAAGACATCAAAACAATGGCGACACAATGATTTCCCATTTTCACATCGCTTGTGTGATTACCTGGTGGTTAGAGGAGAGACGCCCGTTGGCTCTCGTCCAGGTGACTTTTGGAGGAGGGTTTCCAGGAGCAAAGCAGTTCAGCTCCAGACTCTGGCCCTCCTGGACGTCGGCTATAGACGGCTGGATGCTGACCACTGAGGAGCTGTAGTCGGCTTCACAGACACAAACACAAACACAGGCATGACATGGTGTCAAAGATTCACTCTGACATTCAGAATCTTATGACTGAACAAGAAAAACGGATTGTTTTTTTCTTGTATTAAAAAGTCGTTCGTGGTTAACCCAAGAACTCTGGTCAGTCCATGTTTAGATAATTATTTTACACTCATTTCTTTTGTCATATTCAATGTGGTTTCTCAAAACTTCTGTTTGTGTTACTGTGTTTTTAAGATGCTGAATAACCTTGGGGGCAGTGTTACAAGGTTACAAAAAGATCAAACCTAATACTGTAACACCTGAATCAATCACAAACTCCTGCTTATATTCGACGACCATGACCTCTCACCTTTGATCACAGTCACTTTAATGGGAGCGCTGCTTGAGCCGATGCTGTTGCTGCCCTCGCACACGTAAGTGCCCGACTCGGATATCTTGATGTTGGGGATGAGCAGAGTCCCGATGTCTGTGCGGTCCATGCGGGCCTGGAAGAGACACACCAATGAGTGAACACACGAGATATTACTCTCAGGTACGCCACCTTATTGTTGCCTTACTTTGCATTACATCTCAGAGATATTATTGACACCATAAAAGCACAAATAAATTACAGACTGAAGACAAAGCACGTCACTTACCTGTCTCACGTCCCTTGAAAGAACATACGACATTGCTGACACTACCAGCTAATAGCGACACAGAAGCACTACAGCGTAGATCTTAGACAAGACAAGAGCTGTTACAGTTCAGTCTTTCTGTGAATGGATTTTGATTCATGATTTCTATGACACTTGACTTTGTACACGACAGTGTGTACAAAGCAGCGCCAACTTCTCTAGAATGATTGGTGATCATTTGTTAATACATGAAAATCAGTGATAATTAAATCTACTTCACTACGATGTTTATTCTAAAACAGAGTCATGATTGATGATTTTAAAGATTAATAAGGAGGGTTAGAAGTGACAGATTGTGACACATATCTGAGCCAATAATATATCAAAATAAAAATGGGGGAATTATCACGAGGCATCTCCCTGGAAATGATCCACCATCAAACGTCTTATTAGAACCAAAACCCAGCGTCAGTTTCAAAACTCTTATTTAAGGACTCGTGACTCTCTGGCTCACACGCAATCAACAACCCGACTTGTTTGTATACTACTCCTCATGGCAGTCAGACGCCCAGCAAGGCTGAAAATGAGCTTTGATAAAGTTTGGAAACACCTCAGAGGGGAGGGGAATCAGGAGGGGAGGGTCTGGGGAGGGATTACTGTATCCGGGGGGTGTTTGGGCATCCACGGACAAAGCTGCTTAGCTCCGGCCCATTCAACCGTGAGGCGGGCTAAACCGAGCAGTGGCTGAGGCGGGCCCTGGCTCAATGTGTGTCTGAACCCATTGACGAGTTTTCAAAGCAAGCCGTTTGCTAGAGCATACAGAATTTCTGCGTGGTCGCACGGCAGAGCCCGGCTCCCCCTGGGAAAGGCTGACACAACGCAGTGGCTCTCTGAGGCAGAACTAAACAGGCCCCGGAGCCCTCAGCGAGCCGAGGAGGGCTGTGCAGAAACCAGACTAACACAATACCCCACTGGGCAGGGGGGCAGCGGGGTGCGCTTGGCACGGAGCAAAATATGTCTGAAATACCTACAGTTCCTACTGTATACTTAGTCCTGTTAATACACTCAATGGAATGATGGAGGTCAACTGGGTGCTGAGAGCCCAAACACATCAGGGATGGTGCGATGTGGACGATACGAAACAAAAGACTATGGAACATTTTTATTAATAAAACGCGACATAGAAACATGTACTTCATGCACTGACAAATCAACCAGACCCAGCTGGTTGGTTTTAATGTATTTAGCAGCTCTAAAGGGACTTAGTGAGCAGCTGTAGTAAATTAAGAGGTGCGAATATAGGACATGTTTGATCATGCACTTAGTCGACAGTATGTGAAGACGAGGTGAGTAGAGGACGAATGACGTGAACTACGACACAGGACAGACAGACAGCGGACAGATGGACAGACCTGCAGCTCCTCAATACGTCTCTGTAACACATCGAGACTGTTGCTTTTAAACTGATGGAAACCGTGAGAGGGAATGGCCTGAGCAAACGTCAGAACAGGGTGGGATCAAAAAAAGGGGAGGAGACAAACAGAAGGGAAAGGTAAATGTTCAAATGCTGACAAAGTCATAAAAACTGACACAGTATGATGAAATACCATCGTCACTGGACACGCCTTGGAGTGCAGGACAGAGATACAACACAGCAGAATTTAAATGATGTTACAGTACAGATCCATCCGTGATAAAGCCATCTTTCAGGCACCAAGTCAGCAGGAGGTGTCTCACCTGTGGGGGGATTTGATCTCCGATTCTCTTCCAGGTGAGCTTTGGTGTTGGAGATCCTGACGCCCGGCAGTACAACCTCAAGGTGTCGCCTTCGTGGACTTGAATGTTTTGTGGACTGACTTGAACTTGGGGCTTGGTGCCTAAGCCACTTGGGTTAGATTCTGACCAAAAGAAAGTCCATTGTAATCATTCGAACACAAAACATAGAGCTTGACAATCACTTTCCATTGCGTCAGTTTACTACTTATTGATTTCCTTTTGTAATAAAATATCCTGGACATGCTAAAACGTAGAGTTATAGTAGCACAAAGAGAAAAGAATCATGCATCACTCAGCAATATCACCAACAAAGCAATCTCTGTCTTGCGTTGACATCATGCTAACATTGGCTAACGTGAGCTACCATAAGCTAGTAGTCTTACCCCACGCAGTAAGACATTAGCTGTAAAACGTTGCCCTTGCTTTTGGGAAACATTTAACTTGTTGTGTTTTATATGTGAGGTCCAAGCCTACACTAGTTTCCATAACTTAAGTGGACACTGCCTTACAAGGACTCTTAACTAGCTAACCTTAGCCATAACCGCTACATGCCTAACCCCAATCCACATCCTTACCTTTACCTAACCCTCAACTTTAACAAACCTATAAAATCTAACCATTTATATTGTGGAGACTTGCAGGAAGGTGAGTCCCTATAATTTAATGTGTAAATAATACTCCAACTACATGTAACACACAAACACAAATCATACTTTGGATAAAGAGGGATCCCCGCGCCGTGTGCTCCCCGTGAGTGTTCAGGGCTTTGCAGGTGTACTCTCCCTCATCAGCTGGGTCCACTGCTGTGAAGGTCAGCACGCCACCTCGTATCACAGCTCTGGGACTCATTCGGTTCCCTGGACCTCCTGTAACAATCACACGGTAACACCCTGTCACTGTCTGGAAGGGAGACTTTTCACACCCGCTGGTTAGAAGATATGACACAGCGGCCATTTTTCCTTTGATGTCACGCTCAGGAAGAGCGCTCGAATTGTGTCATAATGTTGTACTTCTCTTTTCAGGTTTGCAAACATGGCTAACATTTCACTTTTGACTTCAGAGTGTAGTGGGAATCTGGAGGAATATTGGGCCATATTTCAAGGTAAAACAACATAATAAACCGTTACCAAACGACTACAGCTAAAGTTAGTGTTCAAACTCTTGCTTACTTTACGTTTGATAGTGCTACAAGATATTATAGAAAGGGTGTAAAATCTTAGCTAATATCGTTAGCTAGCTAAAGGTAATGTTGTCTAAAAAATGGTTAAATGTTAGCTGTTGGGATTTAACTGTCCTAATGAGTTTACAAGTATCTTGTGTTGATAACTTATTAGCTAATGACAACTAAGTCAAACAGCAAATGTTAGCATTGCACCAATTACTAGCTTACATCACTGTTTATTACCTTTAGCGAGGAAGACACACCTTTCCTTTTACAACCGGTGATGTTAGCTAGGGATGGTTGAATGCTAACGTTAGCTGTTGCCTGGTTATAGCTCGATAAATAAAAATGTTGTGGACTTGAAACATGGCCCAATGTCCTCTCCATTTTTTAGTATCCGTTGTCCTCTCACTTGTTGATCAATTTAAAAGCATGTTAGCATCGCACCTGGATCGTGATGACAGAGGAAAATGGCCGCTGTGTGAATATAGGGAATTAATATAACTAAACAAGACCTTTACTAAATGATACAAAAGTTGAGTCATAAATGGTCGTACCGATCCATTCAATAGCAGGAGTTGGATTCCCGGTCACAGTGCAGCGAAACTCTGCCCGCTGGCCCTGCTGGACATTCAGCACTGAGGGAGTGATGGTGGCCACAGGTTGAGCCCCCTCTGCAGCTGAAGAAGGAAACGGACGAGTCAACATATTGCAAAATTGAGATTGTGACTTCCCATGTGATTGTGTGTAGACTGGTGTATTGGTGCCCTGGTGGAATATGAAAGTTTGTATGAAGCTGTGGGAATTCTCCTGGTTACAATGATCAATTCATTGACGCAGAGAGAAAGCGATGGCCTCTGCCTGTGCCCCCGCCCTAACCCTTGGCAGTCTAGACCCTCGGAGCAGACGAAAACAGATGAGATGTGGCAGGCAGGCCTTGGCATGGCCTCTGGGCACATTGCTGTCTGCGCCAGTTTGGCTAGCTGCTAGACTTCGTATTCAATCCTGTATGATCCCAGGGGTGACAGAGCAACAGAAAGGCCTCTTTCAGAAGGGAGGGAGGAGTATGAGGATATCTAAGCAGGCGGAAAACCTCTGGGGCTGGTGTATCCTGGGCTGAGCTTCGACTCTCTGACCTTACTGACACTCCAGGACAGATAAAAGTTTCTTTGTCTACACTGGACAGTGACATCTAAGAATGACAAATGATTCAAAAGATATGAGATGTTTGGTAGAGTCTCTCTCACAGGTTTCGTAAGAGAAAATATTCTTACTTCACTTCCTGCTTAAGTGAAACGCCAGGGGAACTCCAAGGTCATTGGATTCATCATTTGGGCGCCATGAATACCCTCCTTTAATATCTGTGAGGTAGCAAAGACTGACATCTCTAAAGCGGGACAGATAAAACTAAAACTAGCTTCATGGCTGGATGACACTAGAGGTACTGAGGGAAAAAATACACTTGCATCTAGATATCTCATTAGCTGTGTTATTCAAAGTACACTTCCATCTGTTCGACGCACTGAAACTAGCTACCCACATTCAGCTATGATGTAAAGACGTTGTGATGGGATGTATTAAGCACAGTATGATGTTTGAAGACCAGATGCAGCTACTTTTCAGTATAGCAAGTTTCCTGAGGAGAAAAAAGGAAGTGGGAAGTGAAAGAAGAAGAAGAAGAAGGGACATCTCTTGTCTCTGAATGTGGAGACGCTGTCATAATGTTAGCCTTTTCAAGGGTTAAAGTTCAATTGAACCTGCTAATGTACGCTGGATAATGTAATCCCATATTTATTAAATGGTTTCAACATTAAATGTAAAATTTACTTTGTTTATGCTAAATTTCGAGGGACATTTTCCTGCATTATCGCTCAGTGATTATGAGTTCTCTTGATGCAGCAGGTTTGTTCTCTGCAATGCCAGTTTTGTGAAGTGCGTTTAAAATATATTATAATATTATAATATTAATATTTTAATGAAGGAAACTTGACTCAACATTCAAGAGGAGCTGTCCGAAAGAATGAAAGTGCACTTTTTTCTGCAGTGATGGACCCAAATGAACCCATAGAACCAGGTCGGAGCCGGTAACGCTCATGTACAATCCAAGCATTGACTCTTAATAGGGACGAGAAATGCATCACTTAGATTGACTCAAAACAATTATCCTGCTGTAGAGCTAAATTCACCTTAAAGGTGCTTTCTTATGATACATGTATGTGTGACTGTAGAGAGGTTATGCGTCTGCTACTTGCTTGATTGTACATGGGCGCTACAAGACCACCAGTATATCCATGCTGCTGGAAGATGAGTGCATGCATGATACAGAGAGGAAGAGGCGGGCCCGTCCAGGGAGCCCGGCAGAGGGGAAACCATGCCCATGCGGACTTACGCTTTCTGTGTCCTTCAAACATTTCATACGCTGTGTAAAACATCTGAGTCTGTGAGGCCTCTGGAGTCGTAGGAGGAAGGAAGGGAGGGAGGGGGAGGGGACAGGTAAACTGACAGGTCAGGTTTCAGGGTCACAGCCGTTTACCTCCCATCTCCAGATGTGGGCCGCCGTGGTGTAGTAAACATTCAACAACATCCTGAACATGAATTAAACTGGCACCAACCTTTTTAATCCCATTTTAGTTTATGATTCATTGTTCAAATTTGTTCACGAATTTTGGATTCTTTGTGCCATTTATTTCATAGTTCTGTTTCTCAATTTAAAGTTATAATCTCGAAGATCTTTGTTCTCTTTGGCGCCACCTATGGCGATAAACGGTAATTGCGTGAGCACACTTGTATATCCAGACAGTGCTGCATGTGTGACGTCCACAGTTGGCTTCGGTTGTAACTTTCCTCGCTTTCCTTTTTAGACTGTTTGCTTCATCTGAGCGTCGAGTTTGTTTCTTTTTCTTTGGATTTTCACTTCTTGTTGAAGTTGTATCTGTAATCATCCATCTTTTCTTTGTTTGTTCAGCCATAGTAGATTACTGTTTACTCGCAACGCTTGCAGAGAGCGGAAAAGCAGCCGCTTAGCTCCGCCTACCCTCTCTGGCAGACCAACCACTGCTGGCTGATGGAAGACGCGTCACTAACTGGGCGCCGCTTGTGATTTCATCCACAGACACCCAGTCCATAATAACACTATATACTGCAAATGCAAAGGCTTTCATCAGCGGGCCATCGGCTCAATCACCATCGTGTTACCTAATTCGACGATAGATAGATAGATAGATTATTTAAAATCTTCGAGATTATTACTTTAAACACTTACCTGATAAAATGAGAAAACACTGTTGGTATGTTTGTGCATGCTTTTATAAACTCCACACTAACCACAAAAACAAAATACAACATTGCTCCAAAATGCTTCTTATGCTGTAAATTCAAATCAAGACACACAAAAACACTCACAAATCAAAACTATGTGATGAGATGAATACTGC
The DNA here is from genome assembly GCF_022749685.1 of Semicossyphus pulcher. NCBI lineage: Eukaryota > Metazoa > Chordata > Actinopteri > Labriformes > Labridae > Semicossyphus > Semicossyphus pulcher. The sequence goes on from NW_027211637.1 coordinate 27,192,262, forward strand.
AGAGTAGCCACACATGAGACATGCAGGTTAGTAGCAGGAAGCAGTTTTGAACACTGAAACAGTCGTTTCATTTCAGCCGTTAAGAAGCTGACATACAGCTTGTGGTCATCCCGACGCGTCAAGATAATATGTGTAAATGAGCCCCATCAAGAGTTAGCAGATCATGTGATCAACTGTCGGTATTTTAATCAATTTTCTCTTTTACACAAAATACTTTCACAGTTAAGATAAATACATTACAATGTGAAATGTGTACATTACATCGATTTGGTATTCTTTAAAAATAAATGTCTTTACAGAAGCACCTTTGGGTATATTTGCAATCATATAGCCTTTGAGTCATGAATGGACAAATTAAAAAAATGCAGTCATCGTAAAGTCAAGAAAGATGATGTTAAATGTGACCTGTGATTGTTGAGGTGTAAGATATATAAAAATAGTTTCTTATAAAAACACTTGAAATTGCCTAAATGTAAACACACATCATGCACGGTGGTTGCATTCACATGGCCAAATCTCTTAAGAAAAAAATACCAATAAAGAAAAGAAATTCTAACATTTCTGATATATTTGATTTCATGGAAACATTTCAGGATAACATAGTTCAGTCAATCAATCAAGAAAATGTGCCAACAACAATGACAGGATGTAAAAAAGGACCGTAATATACAATTGAAGATGATTATTGACAAAATAAGCATTAAAAAAAAGCATTTTTCCCTTTTTCTTTTAAGGCAGATATTGAACGTTTAACCGACTGAATCTGACAAGTAACAATCGATACAAACATGGCCGACACGACAGGCATAAAGGAAAGTGAATTTAACCAGCTGCATGGCTAATAGCACCGTTTTGTTCATCAGTGATGTTAAAGACACAGCAGACAGTAATTTCAGAATAAACAGAACACTGTATTGAGTGGAACAACACAAACACTTGGGGGTATTAGGGGCGCATCCTACTTCTCCTCTCATCCAGATACACTGAAGTCCTCTTTGAATGTCAGTCGCAGACTCAGTAAGCACCAATCGTGGCATCCACATTCCTCCTCATCATTACACGCTACAGCTCAGGCAGGGAGGGGGGCCCCGGGAGCCCAAAGCTTAAGACACCACAATCCAGCACCCTGCTAGTGACACCACTAACAGCGGACACCAGTGACTACTACCAGTGATTAAAAAAAGCAACCAAACCACCACCGATTAATTCAGGAAAGAAAAATACATCTGCAGTAGCTTCAGTAGAGTGTTGGCTGAAAGCATTAAACACAAATCATTCATCCCACAGAGCGCTGGTTTGGTCTAAGTGTAGTGGATGCGCCATGATGAGTTAAATCTAAAACTGCATTCTTGAGCCCATGTTATTTTAAAATTTGTACTCTAAACCCACAAGCTGTATTTCTTCATATAAGTCCAGAAAAAGCCACGAAAGGGTTAAAAAAAAGGCAGTAAGAGGAGCGGGGTTTGCAGGATGATATTACGACATGGCGTATATGTTGATATCTGAGAGCAGAGGGTAATTGGGGGTTAGAAATTGCAAGCTTATTATGCTGTTAACCCAAAAGCTGAGCGTTTGCAGTGCATGAGGCGAAATGCATTACAACAGAAAAGCATGCACCAACGCAAGCCGGGGAGGGAGGGGAAACTACAGGAGCCAGAGCTGGTAGGGTAGCAAGGGGTGATGGGTAATGGAATATGGTGCCGAGGATCACGAACCTGGCACGTAGAGGATGGCATTGCCCTCGTCCATGGCAAACATGTTGGAGCCGGTGCAGACGTAGACGCCCGCGTCCTCGGGCTGGACGTTCTGAATTGTCAGGATGCCGTTGAAGTCCATGGCACGGTTGGGCAGCTTGCCGTTACCTTTCCTAGTCCACACCAGGGTGTAGGCGGGGGACTGAGGAGAGGAGAGGAGAGGAGGTAAACACTGAGTAATGAGGAGATGAATGAAATCTCAAACAGGGGAGAAAACATGCATTAGCACTCCAAACATGTTTTTTTCTGCACCATAGTCTTAGGAAATTTAAAACATTGTAAAACATAATAAAACAGCACATAGTTAAGAATGAGTTTGACATTTTGGCTCATAATATCATTCACTTTCTTGCAACTCGAGTTAGATAAAAAGATCAGTTCCTCTCTTAAGTCTGTCAGCTAATTTTGAGTTAGCAGATGATTAGCTTAGCTTAGCAAAAAGACTTGAAACAGAGGAAGCTGCAAGCCTGGCTCTTTTCTAAAGGTAGCACAATATCAGCACCTCTAAAGCTCAATAAGAAACATGTTATGTCTTGTTATAAAAATCAACATTTTGTGCAGGTGGAACCTTTCAGACAGGGCCAGGCTAGCTGTTTCCCCCTGTTCCAGTATTTGTGCTACTGCCTAAGCTAACCAGCTACCGGCTCCAGCTTCATGTTTACTGGACTAACACCAGAGCGGCATCAGTCACGTAATCTAACCAAACTGCAAGACAGCTAATAAAAGTATTCATTTAGGATGTCATTTAGGATGTGCTACTCTGTGTGTAGCTTTGCATTTTTGGTGTGTTCTTTCTCGTGTAACTTTGTTGTATACTTTACTCTGTACTGTTTGTTATTGTCCTGTTTTTCCTTTTGTGTTGACCTGCCAAGGGACTACAGATGTGAATTAGCTTAAAGCTATCATCTGGTACGGTGCATCAATTGGTGACATTTATGTTTTAAACTGTACATGGTCCCTTTTAAATAAAATACAATGAATAAATAAAATAAAAATTAAATTAATTGTAACTAAAAAGTAATACATCCATTAACGATGATGTTGGTGTTACCTTGCTCTTTGCAGTACAGATGAAGTTGACAGTAGATCCCACCCTGATAGTCTGAGCTTTCGGCTCCTCAACTGTCACCTCAATGGGCTTGGATACGACACCTGGTGGAATTCAGAGACACAATTACTCCATGATTGCTACAGTTACAGATTTCAAAGTAAAAAACAAACCAATGGAAAAAAAAAAGACTGGCAGCTTTTATTTTGGCGGAACACCAGTTAAACATCCGCCAGCCTCTTACTTCTCCAATGAAGGCAGACTTTGAATGTAGATTTTCGGAGCTGACAAACTGAAGCAGCTTCAGTCTGCTCAACATCAGACGCAAGCAATTTCAATAATCAGCTGCATCAGGAGAAGCATTTTCAAACTGAGTATAAAAGCTTCAATAACCTTAAAACTAACAGACTCGTCTCATCCATCAGACTCAGCGGTGTTATGCATATCTTATGAGAGCACCTATAAAGTCCAAAAACATAGATTGCATCACACCACAGTCGACTAAAATAAAGAACGAGGACTTACATAATAATCCCTGCATAAGCAAACCCATGTGCGGAACCACAGATGGAGTCTATTAAGTGTGCTGCAACAAGCAGCATGAGAAAAAAACCTATTAGCTAATACGGCAGTGAGGCGATACACACTTGTGACGACGATTTCGGCACGGCTCCTGTTGGTGCTGCGCTGGTCTCTGCAGGTACAGACGTAGACGCCGGCATCGGTCGGCTGGACGTTGGGGAAGAACAGCTCGGCTCCTGCAGAACACAGATGAGCAACAGGGTCGTATAAGACATGTAAGACATGATCCTAAACCTTAAACAATTTTGTGCATTCAGATTAAAGAAATTAGAACTTTTAAAATCTTTTAAATACATTTTAAGATGCAAACGTGCTTCAGGAAAATGCATCTACAGGATGTGATCACGTCTATACATCCCACATTTCTTGTTAAGTGTGTGCCGTACCTTGTCTGCGTCTGTCCGCACTGCTGGAGATGGGTCGCCCATCCTCTCGGGACCAGTAGAAGTAGTGCGGAGGAGAGCCGGACACCTGACAGCGGAGAGTGACAGGGCCACCCTGAGGAGCCAGGACCCTCTCTGGATAAACCTTCACCACCAGGGAGGCTGCAGCTGCAAAGAGGCAAAGGTCAAAGCAAACTCATGAGGAATGTTCTCCGAGAATGTTAAAACAAACGGCATCAGACTTGTAATTACTGTCTCAAAGCCAATCTGGATGGACGGCATCCAATGTTTCATTGTTTTTAGCTGAACCTGGTCGGTGCTAAGTTTAAAGGATCACTTTTTTACAGCAAGTTAGATCAGAAGATTAATTCCACTCTAATATTTATCAATTATACATGAAGCTACAGCTAGTTGACTGTTTACTAAGCTTAGCATGAAATGAAAAAAGGAGACTTACCATCATATGGACGACACTTCTGTCTCTCCTGTGGGTTGCCAACATATCCAGGAGCACAACTGACAACAGGAAAAACAGACATAGAAACAAGACTTAACAACAGTGTAAGCCAATGAGGTTGTTTATTCTAGCCAAGGTGTTGATTGGAATCCTTGTTGTGGTTGAAAAATTGTAAATATTGCACGATTGTGACCACAATTTCAGTCAGACAACTCAACAACTTGAAACAGAACATCGCTTGTGTTTGGCGACTCCGACCTCATCACTCCTCGCAGATTTATTTTCAATGCATACATCTGAGGGGTGATGGGATAATATCTTAAACCCTCCTGGGAGCCTGCAGGTGGATGCTGGGGCTGAAAGTATGAGCACAGCACTGATGCAGGGCAGCGAGCAAGAAGTTTTTGTCAGGTGATTGTGGAGAATGACGCATGTCGAGTGTGAAATCAGCGCAGCTCGAGTTGCCTGCCTGAACTAGCTCGCAGGCGTTGCTCCATTCATGACAATGAAATCATTTCAGTAAAGGTTTTGAGCCGCATTTTCTTACCGTTCACAGTACTGGCCGGTGTACCCAGGCTGGCAGGCAGTACACTGGTAGCCTCCGTTACCAAGGCTCTCACAGGTGGGGGAGAACCTGTTTGAAGAGTTACACACAAAGAAGGTAAATTGTGGTGCAGAAACAAGGTCCTATATTAACCAAGAATAACCTGATATTTAGTCACTTTTATCTTGTGCTGTGAATTGAAAGGGTAAGATCTTTCTAGAGGGAGTTCATGTGCTGTAGGACACAGCTGTGACTAAACTAGTGGATTTGCACGGCAAGCAACTGCCTCCTTTGTCTTCAGTTTACTGCATTTTTTTGCTGAAACCAGCCAACACAACCCTAATATTTTTTAGGAAACAAAATCAAAAGGGAAAGTGTGCACGTTGGCAGAAAACAGGTTTGTAACAGAAGTGAATCAAATTCCAGGATTCACAAGACGAGAGTAGAATTTGCTGCAAACAAGAGCAAGTGAGGCGGACACAGAGACGTCTTGAGCTATAAATGGAGGTGGAATGTGAGTCCTTGGTATCTGTGCCAGCACTCACTGGTTGTCTGGGTCAGTGTGAGGGCAGGCGCAGGGCTGGCAGTCCTCCGGAGTGCCAACAGTGGGGTCACCGAAGAAGCCCGGAGCGCACTGCTCACAGAGCTCGCCCTGAGTGTTGTGCAGGCAGCTCTGCAAGGAGAAACGAGTCATGTTTAGAGAGCCGTCCTTCTGGTGAGGGTGGTGAAATATAGCCACAATGAGACTGATTTATACCGTGCAGATGCCAGTCTCAGGGTGGCAGGAGTCAGAGTGACCGTTGCATTCACAGAGCTCGCAGTGGCCCAGGTATAAACCTCCTCCTGTGCGAGTGTATCCAGATGCGCAGTCCTTAAAGAGACAACCAAACATCGGTGAGCATTTTAACAAAGCACAATCACTGACTTCAATTCTTCAGGCAAAGTTAACTATAAAAACTCAGAGAAATTCACAATATTTATCTTCGATCCTATCCCACATGCAGCTGTTTTGTACCGCTTGTTGATTTTTTGGTATGTCATTGTGTTTGGCATACACGCTGTTCCAAACAAATAGTCCCTAGTGAGAGTAATAACTTGTTTGTATATCGTTGAATGAGAGTGAATAACTACCTGGCACGAGAGTCCCTGGTATCCAGGCGGGCAGCGGCACTGCTCCACCTCGAGGGCCTGAGCCAAGCCGCTGTAGTTTGGCACCGCTACCTCCATGCTGATGTCAAAGATACTGGATGACCTCATCTCGGTGGAGTAGGACGCTCGGATCAGGATGTCATCCAGATCCGCCAAAACCATCATTAGGTGCTCTCGGGTGGCGGGCATGTCGTCAAGGCGACGCCAGTTTTCCTGTCAGACAAAAGAAAGACATTTGAAAGTCTTAGTTAAGTAAAGTAAATTGCTTAAATATATTCAGTGTTTTTCTTTTAGAGCAACTGTGAGGAGCTTTGTGGTGGTTTTGCAGCCCTGCGGACAAAGTGGAGCATCTCCCTTTGCTGTTGCTGCACGGTATTTGTGTTTATTGTGTGCCAAAAAAAATCTTGTTCTTCCTTTTAAATGTTTAACACACCACTTAGTGTGAAACTTTAAACAAAGGCTATTTTGGTCTGGCAGGAATTCAAAATAACTAAGACTCAAAAACATCGTTTAGCCTTCAGAAGCTGGAGGTCCCTTCAGGAGGCCAGATGCTTACTGATACACTTTCACTTCCACATGCAACAGCCGTTCTGTTTTGAGCCACTCACCTCTTTAAACACAACCTCAAACTGGTGAGTCTCTCTGCTGCCATGCTGCCACCTCTGCCAGGGCAGACGAGCTACCAGAGTGATGTCATTTCCCTGCAGGAACAACATGCACAGGTGAGTAAACGCTGCATGTAACCATCGGAACAAAACTCAGCATGAGCTCATACTCACAATAATGTGGACGTCGCCATCATCGAGTGTTGTTCCTCTTGGACCATCCACGTAGGTGATGGTGTATTTAAGCTTACCGCCGTAAGACCCCACCTAAAACATAGTCAGCAAGGAGGCTTTAGATGTTTTGCCAGGTCAAACAGTGCTGCAGAAATCAAGGCCAGATGGACACTGAGCGCTACACAGGGAGTGCAGTTACATCAGTCACAAGTGCTTTGCATAAGACGGATGGGAAAGAGCTACGTTTGTCAGTGTCTTGATTTTAACACACTTTAAAGGGCACTCCAACAATTTTACACATTTTGTTTAGGTAACTAGAGAAGCATAACTCAACAGGAAATGTGGCGATAGCAGGAAGTGGTCATTTCCAAACAAAAAAAGATTTTCACAATATTATTTTGTTTTTGCAGTTTTTAGATCTTGTATGTTTCTTCATTATTTTTATTATATTATATTTATTCTTTCATGTATAGAGTGTTTTACCTTTAACTCTAATCTTAATATTTGGCTTATTTTTCTTTTTCTTGTTTACGTGACATTAGGTAAAGGTCTTATTAATTGTTTGTGAGATTGTTGCCATTTTTTAACGACCCCATGAAGACTTGGGAACACTTTGTGCAAGCTTATGGGCATCAAAATTTAAGAATAAATAATGTAGTAATGATATTTTGCACCCAGCTGCATTCTGGGATTTGTAGGATCAAAGCTTTTTCAGGGCTAGGCTCTCTCTGAAGAGTAAAAGTGAGGATATCTTGGCCTGTGCTGTGTCCATTGTGACCATTGTCTTTTTATATTGTTCTCTTGAGAGTACCCAAACTTAATAGACGTACATTACTTTATCACTGGAGTGGCCCTTTAAATGCGCAGAAAAGTAACACAGTATATGGAGTCTGGCCTTTGTACTTTAAACACTTATTGAATCAAATCTTGTCATTTGCAGCAAAACAGGTGAGACCAAAGAGTAGACAGTAGTATTTGTAGTTTCTATTTCTAGTTGTGTGCAACAGATGGAGAGTGTGTGTGTGAGTTTTCAACAGAAAAAAGGTCAGAGGACACCTGGAGGGAGGGCTGGGACAAAGTGTCTTAGGGAGTGTGGACATGTGAGGGGCTGACAGAAGGGAGGATGAGGGCTGAAGGTCAGTGGGGACGCTGGAGGATACTAAAGGTGCTGTATTTTCTGTGACCTCGAAGGGTTGACCAGAGGTCAAGAGGAGACATGACCCCCAAAGTTTACCTTATCCCCTGTGAACTGCGCTGGGAGCTGCCAGTAGAGCAGATCATCCTGGTGCAAGCTGAAACCTTTGTAGACCAGAGCGTACTGAGAGGCAGAGGAGGAAGAGGAGGAAAATAAGCCACAGATGCAGAGAGAGAGGCAGCAAGAAACAAATCACAAGCAGGCAGAGAAGCAGCACAAGCAGGCGAGCATCAGAAAACAAAGCCCGACAAGAATCCCGAGGTAAATGTGTGACATAAACTCTCAAGTAAACGTTCTACTGTACGAGTGCCGTTAAAGGCTCCCCTGACAGTTTGATAACAGCGTGGAAGTGGCATTGTGCCTTGTCTGACAACTAAAACAACAACTTCCACTGTCAATAATGTGAAAATGACAGCTTAAGATGCGCCTCAGCAAGAGGCTGTTTGTAACCAGACAACAGAATAATGACAGACTGCAGTAAAACCAATGTTTCTCTCAAGTGGACAATTACACTGACAGCACAGAGTGGGAGCTATTTGCTTAACAATGGAAAATACCACCCAGTTAGTCATTGGAATTGTGTGAACCATCCATTCTTTGGTAGATATAACCTAAATATATAATGCTTTACGTCACTATATCATAATGTCGATCTGTGAGGAGCTAAATTAAACATTAACTGCCCTAGATAAACAGCAGGTTGCTTATTAACTTTTAAAGCTTTTCCATGATGAAGTCAGCCACACGGTGTCATGCCACTGTCTACCTTGCTGCCATCCGAAGAAGCACTACCAAAGGTCTTGCTCACTGTGTTCTTGCTCTGTTGACCATACACCCAAGGAGAAACACAAGAAGTCACCGATATGACAAGGAAATGAACAGGCTGGCAAACCTCCTGCAATCTCTGACAAAGTGTACCTGCAGGCGAGGAGCATGTCCTGGGGAATAAGGCTGGGGTCGGGTTGGTCTAACTGAAGAGGAGATACCAGACGGAGGGGGAGGGGGGCTCAGGTTACGCACAGACGATCGAGAGGATGAAGAGGAAGAAGAAGAGGATCTAGAGGAGGAGGAGGGAAAGAATGGAGGAGAGCCAGCTCGTCCGTTGGAGAAGTTAGAGAAGAGAGCCCAGACCTCGTCATCCAGCTTTTTGACAGAACCCTAGGGAGGCGGGAAAGTGGGGTACCGGAGACACAGAAGATTGTAACCATGGGAGCAGTCAATATGGTGGAGATGGGGTTTATACTGTAAGGGATGTTCTTTTTTTCCCAAAAGAGCTCAGCCAAATTCTGCCATCCTTCAATCAATCAATGACATTTTATTTGTATAGCACCAAATCATAACCAAAGTTATCTCCATAAACTTGGCAGAAAAACTTCCTTTTAACAGGCAGAAACCGGGCTCATGTTGAACAACCATGTGCCTCGACTGGATGGGTTGATCCTTGGCTGTGATTGGCTGTTATTGGCTTGTACTTGTGGCCTAAATGTTCTCACCAAAGAGCCGAAACCAAGAGCTTTTTCTAAACCTAATCAAGTGCTTCTGGTGCTTAAACCAAACCAAAGTGCAATGGTTAAGTTAACCACAATCTTGGTTCAGTTTAGGCAGCAGCACTACTTGGTTAGGTTAAGAAAGAGATCATGGGACGCCGGTTTAGCTCAGCGGTGATCGGCGACCACATGTGGAGGATATAGTCCTCGATGCGGCAGCTACAGCCCTCGGCTCTTTGCCGTGTGTCGTCCCCACTCTCTCTCCCCCCGTTTCCGACACTATCCACTGTCCTCTCTCTAAAATAAAAGGCATAAAAAGCCAAAAAAAGAATCTATAAAAAAGAAAGAGATCATGGTCTGGGTTAAAACATTAAATCAGCTCCTCCAGGATCTCCTCTGTTCACAGTACACGGTTCTATGTTCGACACAGTAATAGTAGCCAATCACAGCACTGGAGGTAAGGATTTGGGGAAGCTCCACTGGGAAAGAAAACGATCAGTCCGTCAGGATGTACATCGATCACCGTGAGAATGCAAACATGCCAAGTCATGCTTTTCAGTGTGTGATGCTTAAATATGCAGCATAACAAGGCTCTGGTGAATTCTTCTCACTTCCAACAGTTGGATCCCACGGATGAAACACATAAATCATCAGCTTTCCAAAGACCTAGCAACTCAAACCTGTTTGTGATTCACACGCATGCAAACAGACTCTGTTAGCAACCTGCTCCTGCTCAGTGACCCTCCGTCAAACTGAGGTGATTACTCATGCTGCTGCATCTATGAACCAAGTGGAGTTATTACCATAGATGTGCACAAACTCTTATTGTGTTAGCGCGTAGTTACAGAAACACTGTGCATAAATTATTCTGATTAGATGGTGAGTGTTGCCACAGTTCAAACCAAATACCTGGCTAGCTCTTTTGGATCTGTGGTTGTCTTTACGTTCGGAGGCCATTAGGTTCCAAACGGAGGCATCCTTCCTTAGCTGCTCCTCTGGCGAGTACGAGTCACTCTATTGGTGTGGATAAAGCAAGCTCTCTTTGATCACTTTCCTTATCACTGAGCTGATGGTATTTGGGAGTGTTATGGCAGTGTTATTGGAGCAAAGTTAAACTGTGTGAAGTTCTTTAATGGACCATTAATGATCAATCCATTTTACATGGCTCGTGTGATGTGGAGCGGAAGGCAATTTCCTTCAGCAATATGCACCGCGATGTGAGAGGTCAAATCTAAGAGACAATTAGTGGCCTGCATCGGCTGCACACGCTGCTGTAAAATACCATGCTTCTCATGAGTGATTCAGCAAACATCAAGACTTATCCAAATCAGAAAACATGATATGTATCCAATATAAATTAATATGCACCACATTATGGTTTTAAGTGTATAGCACGATGCCACAACATCACATGCCAGACAGAACTGCAACCACTGACTGACATGACTTTACCTGCTCTGCTCGTTTTAAGCGAGAAACGTGACGATCTTTCTACAGAGAGTGAATGGGCAAACAAAGAAGTGCTATGTTATGGACTTTTGGCCATTACACCTGTGCATACTTTTTCACCCTGCAAATATTTAAGAAAATGAAAGAAAATGTAGCAAAGGAGAGGACGGATGAAAAGGCAATCTAGAAAAGAAATTTGATTGCAAAGAAACAGAGCAGCAAAATGGAGGCAGCAATAGAATAAGCGCGGTCCACAAGGTTCTGATGAGTGCTGCTCACCCCGCAGCATAAAGGGGTTCAAGGTGTTGGCTTTGCCTACTTTCACTGATTCAGCCGCTGGATGTGTTCTTAGATACTGACCTTGTCTCCCTGGTAGACCCCTGGAAGCTGCCAGTAATGAGGCTCCTGTCCCACGTTGTCAAATTTGCTGTAGGACAGCTGAGTGCCCTCAGGGGAAACCTCCACGGTGAATCCGGTGGCGATGTGGTTGGTGCGTTGACGGTTCACCAAAGCGAATCCCTGGAAGTTCCCTGGAGAGAAGACTGAGGATACCTGCAAGAGAGCATTTGGAAGTGTAGATAAGCTCCAGTAGACAAAAACATAAACAAACAAGAACGTAAATACTAGATGATAACACGTGGCTGACATTTAAGCATAAAGAGTAGAAGTTGTTGAACTTGCCTTGACTCTCAGTGATAAATAAAGTTCAAGAGTCAAAACTTCAGACTTCTGGTGCAAGACAGATGATGCATTGCTTGACTATGTTCGCAGTGAAAGTACAAAAGAAAGCCTTTTAAAGCAATGTGGTGCTCCTCACAGGAACTTTCAGTGTACTGGTTCCAAACTAAATAGGGTGCTTTTTGTATTTGCTTGGGTATGGCTTACTCCAAATATGAAGAAATAAATCATGCTGATAAACACACACATTCAACCCTTTCTCCCTGAGATATTCTGACAGACAAAAGTCAAAGAGGAAAGAGCATGTGCGCCGAAATAACTGCCATGTGTGCAGATAGCAGTCAGTCTGTGGCCGACGCCACAAATGGATGTGATCTCACTGGGTTGGAACAAGTTAAGGCTGGTTTGATGAGGGCGAATTAAGGCTTCCTGAATTCAGACGAAGCATGTCTTTTCTCTATGAAGTAAATGTTTAACTCACTTGTGCTACTTAAACTGCGTACTTTCTTTATCCAGTGGTTGGTTTGGTTGTTCAGAGAGTTTAATGACCCCTTCTTGAAGTAGTTACCATTCCACTGTTGTTGTTGTGCTGTGTTATGAACCGCTGACAGGTCTTACCAGGTCTCTGTAGTAGGTAGAGCTGGAGCACTGCTGAGTCACGCCCATGCAGAAACAGGATAGGCAGCCATCTTTGTTTTCCGGGCTGAGATGGAAGGTTCCGGACTTACAGCTGGCGCAAGATGGGCCTTCAACGTTCATCTGCAACGTATAATCAAGGACATTAAATACGACTCAACAAGTCCAAGTTCAATGGCTAATAAGTGGAGTGAATGCTATCAACTATCACACAGTTTCCTTTGATCACCTTGCAGCGGCACACAGGTCCACTGCAACCTTCACTTCCTCTTTGGTCACAGTTATAACAGTTACCTGGAAATGGGCAGGAGAGCAGATAGTTAACTCTCTATTTAATGACACTTTGTTGACTCCAGTTCAATGGCACGAGGGGAAACTTTCCAACATTTGTTAAGACGAAAATAACCAAGAAGATGGAACAACATCTGTCGTGTCCCTGAATCAAAATGTACCATTGACTTCATTGCCGCCAACGGTACATCTCTGTCCAAGCAGGGGGTTGCCAGAGTATCCTGCCGCACATCTGAAATAAAATAGACAATGTGTTAAAGTAAATATTTCCAGTCAAGGAGGATACAAGTTTGAACCCGAAGCACAATAAGACAGGAAGCTGGGAAGTCTGGAAGAGGTGATACATTTGATGAATCATGTCCTTAGGGGAGTCTTCTTGACCCAAGGCAGACATCAACCACGAACAAAGGACTGAGTCATTCAGACAAGGAAAACACAAACTATTCTGCGACTCCATCCAGCAAGTGCACATACACAGAAGCACTACTTTTATATATTCAGACGAACTAAAAATCACCCAGCTTTTGCATTGAATGCAAAACAGTTTCCCCAAGATAAAGAAACATTTCGTGCACTGGAGATGGACGAAGCATAGACACTGATAAAACATCCAACATCAAAGATGTTGATTCCATCTCTCATATGAATGTTCTGAGGGACACATTTGCACATTAACATTAAAAGCTTCACAAATACAGAATTGTTATCAGAAAGAGGCAGAGGTGAACATAGTTGATATAATGAGCTGCAGAGGAAGATGCTAAGCTGCTAAAGAAGCTATGTCTGATATTGTGAGATAGCAAAGCAGTATGCCTTAAACCCAAGCAAACAACGCCACTGCCACCACAGCAAAGGCTAATCCAACCACAGATCTGTGCAGGTTTCCCTGATGACAGCTGCTGTCAGTCTTAACTCACCTGTCCTCTGGTAGATCCGCAGGTCTACAGCCAACAAGAGGACTTCCATGCTATGGACTTGCTTTGGAAAAACCCTACTTAAACTAACTCCCGGGACATACAGTAGTGTTGTTCACAAAGTCCTTTCAGTCAGTGTCTCTTTAAAGATTTTAAGTTAATGATAACTTTTGTTACAAAAAGAAAATACATCAAAAAAAGATATAGTCAAGTGATGAATGTAAAGTATGTCACAGTTGGAACATACAGAAACAAATATATTGATTAAAAAGTTCATAACTAAAGGCTATACAGAAAGGATATACAGCTCATAAAAAACACAACATGACAAACAATATGGCCTTACATTACATTGAAGTTGAACAAACCAATTTCACAAACAATATAAACGTATGTATAGGATATAATCTTGAAAACAAGATATATGTATTCCTAACGTTTCTATATATGCTGATGATATGAACGTGTTCCTTTATAGACCAAAGCTTGGCACCGCTCGGGGAAATATTGGGTGTCCAGCACCCAATGCATTGGTCTCAGCAACTACTGGCCCGTCTCTTTCTACACAAGGTTTTCAAAACAAAAGAATGCCTTTTTATGAAACCAACTTTCGGAAAGTCGCAACACTTTTGGTGAGCCAGTACTCTTTACTCTACAGCAACCGTCAGTCCAACTTGTAATCAAGACGCCGTGTTACCTGTCAGAATGTCATGAATTTTGCTGAACACATTCGTGCTCCCCGGAGGTTCGATCAATCAGAAAGAGAACAGCTGTGCTTTGTGGTAAACGCCAGCATAGCAACATGCTAACACGCTAATTTGCTAATAAGCACTAAACACAAAGTACGTCTGAGGCTGATTGGACCGTCCACCTGTCCAGTCTGGGGCCAAATCATTGGAATTCATCCTCTGGGGACCATAAATGTCTGTATCAAATTTCATGGCAATGCATCAGTCCGAACCAGTGGTGTTTAACAGAACAATACTGCCTATCTAACAACTAAACTTGTCTTCTTAAGACAATAATTAAAAATGTAGAGCATGTCAGGGCTCTTGGATTAGAAAACATTCAGCAAAGACGGCATTCAATGCAAACAATAGGTACATCTGACTGATAATAAAAGGGTTTTGTTGAGGCTTTAAAAAAATCTAACAGGGTTGGGAGCCATACTTTTAAAACTTGAGGTAGTCTGCCCATGGAACAATAGAAAAACGTATAAACATAAGAGGTACGCTGAATGCTGAGCAATCTCTTCATAGTTGGATACTGTGCAATCTGATTATAATTAAATACACCTTAAAAGCCAATAGTATCAAAAATTTAACACTGATTCAGGATGGGACTAAACATCCAAAAGAACAGTGTCATAAAACGAGTCCCTTCATAAAGTTTGATGGATGTGATTACAGTAACAGACATAAATAACTTGACATACAAACAATGGGAAAAAATAACATAATGAAACACCCCACGATGTTCCCTAGTCATCAGGGATAATCCTAATGGGAATTGCCAGCCTTCCCAAGACAACATGAAGAGAACCATCATGACTTTTTTTCCTTGAAGACTCCTGATCTCCTTTTAAGAGCCGCAGCAGGTCCAAAAGCCCAGAGTTCGGGTTTGTCTTCTTTTTCTGATGTTTCTTTTTAGTCTCTTTCTTGGTTTTGGGAGAAGTTGATTTCCTCTTTGCTGTTGTGTGTGACTTCTTCTTTGCAGTAGTAGCCGTGGTTTCAGGGGGAGTGGATTTCCTTTTTACTGTTCTGCTGGGCTTTTTCTTTACAGGAGTAGCCTTGGTCGGCCTTGTGGTTGTGACTGTGTCCTTCGCAGAATTCTTTGTTTTTTGAGAAACCAACTTGTGCGAGTTCTGCTCTATCTTTTTCTCATTTTGGTTAGAGCTAACCTTGTGTGGCTTTGCCGACTTCTTTGAATCGCCTTCGAAAGACTTTCCAGCATCTGGGACCTTTTTTGGATCTGGTGCATCCGATCTAAAGGACTTGTTGCGTCCGTTGCTTTTGACTGGTAATGAGGAATCCTTTTTATTGGCCTGGCCAGGCTTTGCAGGCTTTGTTTTGTGAGATGGTGGCTCCAGTTGGAATTTAGTGATTGCTTCCTCTTCTTTGACTTGCTTTGGTTTTGGTTTGCTTGGCTGGGAAACGCGCTTTCCATTTGGTCTTTTTGTTGCAGGCTTCGCTGTAGCTTTAGATGTAGGCTTTAAAGTAGTCCTAGGTTTACTCAGGGTGGTCTTCGTCTTGGTCGTTGACCTTGTCGATTGATTTTTGGATGACCTTGTGACTGGCCGGAGTTGTGTTGTGTTTTTTATTAGCGTAGTGGTGGTTGATGATTTGAGTTTTCTGTTTCTCTGAGGAGCAGAGGTGAGTTTGTTAGCGGGGAGGCTGGGGGTAGGTATACTTTTGGGCACTGTGGCTTTACTAGTGGACGGTGTTTTGGTAGGTTTAGGAGGCCGAGGTGTTGAGTACATTGGAAGTTCAAGGACTGTGGGGAGTGAAGGCAGAGCCCTCTTCTCCTGGAGCGAACGGGAAGTGTGTCTGGCACGTTTCATCTTGTTCATTTCCTGGGCCAGGGCAGTGAAGCCATCAATCAGGATCTCAAGCCTTCCCTCCAGTCGGCTCAGGCGGGACTCCATGTCTGTGTAGCTGTTCTCTAGCTCCGTAACCTTCTTGGTCTTCTCACCGGCTGACTGCAGAGCTATGAGTTCCTTCAGCTGTTTGCTGAGATCAATCTGGTGATCCTCCATGTTGTGAATGCTTTCCTTCATATCGAGCGTGTTTCTTTCAAGCATGCTGAGGCGCTGGTTAAAGGTGTTCAGGTGGATCCGGAGCAGTTGCTGGAAGCTGGAGTGTCTGTTCTCTGGACTTGGAGTGAAGCGTGGTGGGAGTCTGGATGCTGATCTGTTGGGGGTGACTGATACAATTCCTACTCCAGCTGCGGTAGTGGACAGTAAAGACCTGGTAGGGATGAAGACTGTTCCAATGGTGGTAGACGACTGGTTGTCATTTTTATCATCATCTCCACTGCCATACACCGATATCTGTTTCTCCCAGCTGAAATTGAACACCGCTTCAGCTCCGCATCCCACAGAGAGGAGGCCATCTATCTGCTTGTCCAGGAAGGAGTCCCCACAACTGTCCGCAGACGGCACCTCTTCTCTTAATGTCAAAACAGCAGAATCAGGTACGATGCAGGCAGAGACGTTCAAATAACAAAAGATTGAAGTGTTGCGCCATACACCAAAGTCACCTCGTCATCTTTGCCCTCCGAGCAGCAAAGATTAATTAGCCAGACAGGAGTCCTCATAAATGCCACTTCTACATTTATGTCGTAGAGACCCAGGAAACACATTTGGTCTGTGCACAGAGATCACATAAACCAACACCTTAAAACTTCGCTACCAGCAAAGCGCAAAGCTGAAGCAGGAAGCGACCTCTTTAGAAGGCTTCTGAGAGTAAAGGAGAGAAGAAGGCAAAAGTAAGACCTAAAAGCAGCTAAACTAAAGGCTTCCTTGGGACATACAGAACTTTCTCCTTTGGCTTAAATCTTTTGCAGACACCATACAATCCCCGACAACACACATTGTTCTACCACAGCAGAAATTACCCTACAGTTTGCAATTCAACAAATCCTAAAATCAAACATCCACCAGCAGATCTGGAAAAACAGAACACTGTAAAAACTTTACAACTCCCATCCCTCCGCTGACACCACTCAATCGCAGCTTGTTGGGAAAACAGAGATGCCAACCCCAGAGATGCCCCATTGATGCTTCAGCCAGCCCGTGCTAACCTTAGTGCCGGCCCGCCCTGCAACCCCAAAACACTGAGCAGTATCCAGAGTGAGAGTGAGACAGAGAGGAAAAGGAAAAGCAGGACGAAAATGAGAGGGTGGGGGGGCTTACCTTTCACAGCGTCGGCCGGTGTATCCAGGGGGACAGCTGTCACAGGTCGGCTTACCGTCAGCCTCCAGGTGACAGGTGGGTGAGAATCTGTGCCAACAGAGAACCATGCATGCCATGTGGGTGCCTGTTCATGTCTGATCTCCGGGTATAATTGGTTTATCAGTTCCAGCATTGCACAACTGCACAAAGTTTACTTTGCCTAATCTGGCATTAACAGTAATCTGAATTTAACTAACACGCTGAAAAGACTTTAAGACATGAACTCACTGGTTGCTTGAAGAGGTTCCAGGACAGGGGCAGGGCTGGCAGGCCTGAGCACCGTCCTTTACAGGGTTTCCATAGTAACCATTCTGACAGCGCTCACACTTTGGCCCGGCAGTGTTATGGAGACATTGCTTTTGGTCAGGACACACACACACACACACACACACACACACACACACACAGAAAGAGGGATCTGTTGAATATACAGTACTTGCGAGTGTGTTTCCACATGTTGGGATTTGCCAAGAAACCATTAGTGCATTCCTCCGCAGAGATCAAAGCAGGTTCAATGTTGGCAAGAAAAAAAAATAGAGAGAAGAAGAAGAGCAGCATCAAAACCTACCAGACACTTGCCGGTCTCGGGGTCACAGCCGCTGGCGTGACCATTGCAGTCGCACCTTTCACAAGTGCCAAGGTAAAGGCCAGCGGTGCTCCGAGTGTAACCTTCATCGCACTCCTGCAACGACGTGGAAAAACACCTCAGGTGAGAGACAAGTGATGACAACAAGGAATATGTCTTTGTTCCATGGCAGAGGGAGACAGACTGCAATTACCAACCATGAGTGTAATGGAAAAGGTTAGAGACTCAACAAGTTTAGGCTTATCTTTGATCGCCTTCCTTTTCTTTCTTCAATCAAACTTAGCTAATTTACTAATCTATTGCATGGACGTTCAGGCTTGTATTGGTAATAGTAATTTGATTAGCTAAATTAAACTACTTCTCTAAATACCTGACAAGAAGGTCCTCTGTATCCCTGAGGGCAGGCGCACTCCTCCACCTCCATAGCACGCTCATTACCGGTGGGTCGAGGAATAGCAATGTCCATCTGGATGTCTGAGATACTTTTAAACGCAAGAAAAACACACAATTATAAACCATGCAATGTGCAATGCTTTTGGATTCATTGTGAGGTGACCGAAACCTCCCAGCATACCTGCTCTCAGCCATGTTGTCTGCGTAGGTGGCCCTGATCATGAAGAGGGTAACGTCAGCCAGAGCCATCAGAAGGTGCTCACGAGTGCACGGCTGCCCGTCAGCGCGACGCCATGCAGACTGCAGGAAGGAGAGAAAATGAAGAACAGAGGAAAGTTAGTCTCAGAGCATACAGGTTGAGCTTAACGATAATCCCCAATGAACAATGAAACCCACCTCTCTGAAGGTCACAGGGACAGTATGCTGGACACGTGGGAGGGGCTTAGTCTGAGCGTAGTGTTCCAGGAAGATGCCATTGCCCTGGAGAACCACGTCTGGATGACCGTCAATCCCCAGTGAGCGCTGTTGCGGTTCAAAGCGCACTGTGTAGCGAAGCTCGCCTCCGTAGGCCGTCACCTGATACAAACACAGTGTAAAGAGATCTTTTTATTCAGAACTGGATAGCGGAAAGGTATTTCACCCCTATGATGCTGTGGGGGGGAAGTCACAAGATGCCCAGGTTGGGCTTGAGTGTGAATCCAAGCCTCAGGTTCAAAGGAGGCTGGCTGCGTGGATCAGTGCAGCCTGTTCACTTGAACAACAAGTTGAGGCATGACTGAGTGGAACAGAAAGGGCAAAAAAAAATGTAGCTTGACTAACACTTCACAGTTGTTGCCTGCTCTCTGCTTTGTTGTTTCCTCTCACCTTGTCTCCTCTGAAGCTCTCGGGCAGGACCCAGTAGTAGACATCCTTTGGGAAAGTGGAGAAGGAGCGGAAGACCACTTCCGAGGAGCCCCTCGTGGAGATTCCTTCATTGATAACGACGGTGCTGGCGCTGTTGGAGAGGGAGAAGAGCTGCGCGTTCACCCCGCCTCGCACCTGAGAGACATAAACAATGAGATGTGAGCTGAGATTTCCAAGCGCTCAGTCACTGTTTGCACATTGCACCTGGATATTTGACACGTAAAAAGGATTTGCTGATACAGCATGGCTGCACAAACACTGAGTCAAACCTTGATACTAAAAAAAAATGACTCACTCCTCCCTTTTGCATTCACGGCCTGGCAACGTACCTGGTCTCTATTCCAAGTGGAGCTGGCGCACTGCTTGGAGACGCCCATGCAGAAACAGCGCAGACAGCCCTCAGGGTTGGACTCCGATAGGTGGAAGAAGCCGGGCTTACACTCGTCACACAGAGCGCCTGCCACGTTGTTCTGCACGGAAACAAACACAAGCACACATGCAATCAATCTGAGATCACAGTAATGCACACACACACACTAATGATCAACAGATTTCACAATAAAATTTTATAATACTTTACTTTATAAAACTTTAGAATAAACTAGTTGTTGTAAAACTCCTCTTTAGCCATTAGCTAGGCTTTTTTTTTTTACTTTGCACTGCTGCAGCTCTTTTAAATGTTGTATTTTTACGAATTCTATGTGTATTTGGGTTTTATTTACCGTATATTATATATTCTGTGTATTTTATTTGGATCTAAATTTTAATCTTGTTTTAATTCAGTGTTTAATCTTTAAGTTTCACCTTATTTTTTACTATTTTTATCAGTTGGATATTACTTTCCATCGTATTATAATTAGGGATAGACTGATTATCAGCCGGGCCGATTATCGAAACCGATATTCGGCATGTTGACGCATATCGCATTTTTTTTTTTTTTTTTTTTTTCAATTTCAATTTCGATTTTAATTTTTTTTTTTTAATCCGACGGCCGATAAGAGATCAATTTAAAACTGGGTTATTTTGGCTCTGATGCAAATGCTTAAAGGCATTTAAACAAAGTTAAGTGTTGGAGTTTGTATCATTCAAAATTTTGACGCCAATATTTTCACTTTTACTGCAAATGAATATCGGCTTCAAATATCGGTTATCGGCCTCCTTGACTACTAATAATCAGTATCGGTATCGCCCCTGAAAAAAACATAATGGTCTAGCTCTAATTATAATGGCCCTTTATCCTTGTTTTACTCTTCACTCTCTCTGTTTTCATGTGCACATATTTTCCTTATTGTAAAGCACTTTGAGCTGCATTTCTTGTATGAAAGGTGCAACAAATAAAGTTGAATATATGAAGCAAAAAAATCTCTATATTCACTGGGAATGTACCTTGCAGCTACACGGCCTGCTGTTGGTGCTGATGGTTCCTCTGTTGTCACACTTGGAGTTCTCTGCTTGGAAAGAGAAGCGGAAAGAAGATGACATACTGGTGAGGAAAGTGCACCTGGAGCCATTCTGCATACCTGAGCCGTGACAACATACTACAGTCTATTGTATCAGCCGGCGGGGCAGAAAACCTCATGGTAATCATTACAAAGGGTTAAGACCTCCTCGAGGTTAGCAGGATGAAAAAGGAGAACAACAGGTAGATCTTTGGTTGATTTCATGCCTTGGAATAAAAATGTCAAACATGTTGAACGAGTACTCACGGTTAGGAACACATTTTCCATTAGGCAGAAGGGGGTTACCCTGGTAACCAGGAGCACATCTGAAATAAAACAAAAGCATAAGATACTTTTTTCCACGAGAATGTATTACAACTCGCTCTGTCATTTATTATTAAGTCTTTGTCCAACTGCTGAAGCTGTAACTCGAGAGCACGGTTAATGACATAATTTTCCTCACTTTTCACAGCGTCTTCCCGCGTAGCCGGGCCTGCAGGCGTCACATGTCGGCTGTTGGTCGACGTCCACAAAGCAGGTATCAGAAAACCTACAAAGCCCGATAAAAAAGCCACGGATTAAAACCTACAAGAGTCGGTTAATGTGCAGAACAAACACCTGTATGAGCTCAGCCTTTAGGAATTAAATTTGCAGAGTGAAGCAGTTTATTCCGGCACCAGTGATGCCTTGTGTGTGGTATGTGAGTGTGATTTATTGAGGCCCCTATTTGTGCTGTACATGTACCTACATGTGTGTGGTCTGGGTGGGTGTGTGACCTTACCGTCGTGAGGTCTCGTAGTACGGGCAGGGGCACGGCTTGCAGTCATCGGGGCGACCTCTGCTCGGGTCTCCAAAGTATCCTGGGCGACACTTGTCACACTGAGGGCCCTCTGTGTTGTGCTGGCAGCTCTGTGGCGGCGACAACACACTCGCTCACTTTACATGGATGTGACTCAAAAGGGCTTAAAAATGAATAGTAGGGAAATACATGTTTTCATTCTGCTGCTGAGAGGTAGACACTACAATCTGTGTCTGAATTGTAAACATAAAGAGCCACAATTTAATTAGCTTAGATTAGCATAAATACAGGAAGCAGGGAAACAGGTAGTTTCTATAATCCATACATACACAAAGTCGCTGTTTCATCCTGTTTCCAGTATTTATTCTAAGCTAAGCTAATCACCTGTTGGCTCAAGCTCCATATTCAGCGTTTGTACTCATGATTGGTATTGATTTTTAAAACTCTTGGCAAATAAAACAAACAAACATCTGTTAAGCTAAATTCTATTAACAATGAGGAATTGAGTATCAGCTAAGTGACCGCCTTTCATTCCTGCCAAAAGGAGTTGGCTATTACCAGACAGTGGCCGCTGATCGGATCACAGGCGCTGGCATGTCCGTTGCAGTTACAACCAGCACAGGTGCCGAGAAAGTTGCCTCCTGGGACACGTTCGAAACCGGGGGTACACCTCTCACAGGACAGGCCTGAATATCCAGGAGGACACCTGGGAAGGAAGACGTGAGTGCTATCATCCGGCTGTTTCAAAAACAGCAACAATTAAGCTCTAAGTAAACAGCTGACTAAAGCACATTTTTTTTCTCCACAGGAATTTTGAACGGAATCATTGCATATATGAACCTTGCTGTTATATTGTGTAACACTTTTCCACCTTAACATTTGCTCCCTGGACATGTCCAAACATGTTGCTTTGATTGAAGACTACTGATTGACAGCTTGTAAAGACCTTCTAACTCACCCCAAGGTGTTTCTTTTGCTTACCTGCACTCCTCGACATCCTTGGCATGACCCATGGTGCTGAACTCCACAGAGGTGGTAGACATGACGATGTCGCTGAGGGCCACGCTGACCATGTGATTGTCGTAGATGGTGCGGATGTTGATGCCGTCCAGGTTGGCCAGCGTCATCAGTAGATCCTCCCGGCTCACGGAGCGGCCGTTAGAGTGCTGCCAGTTATCCTGAAGCAATAGCAAACACATTTATGATAAGACAGGGCATGTCTTGATTTTAACCTCAAGTCAAATGTGGTCAGAGCTCTGTTGTACCACCAGGATAAATGTGTAGACAAACTCTAATGTTTTTGAAAGGCCTACATGTCTCCATCAAATAGGGTTGTGCAGATTCTGCACTTGTTACTGCTAAAAACTGCCTGTTACTGCTTTCTTCAAAGACGACCTACTTCAGTGAATTTGATCTCCTTCTGGTTGACCACTCGGGCTGGCGTGGCGTTTCCTCTGCGGTACACGAGCCTGCGTCCATTTCCAACCAGCATCACATCCGGCTTCTCCACAACCTCAGACTGGCCGCGGGCCAACGTGTACCGCACCTTGAACTTCAGGGTTCCTCCATAGGCGTCGATCTGAAAGTAGGTGCAATTATTTTCACGCTCAACGATGATGATTAGATAAGTAAAATAATGTCTGTAAAGTTTTTCGCCGTCACCTTGTTGCCTATGAACTGGCGAGGCAAGGTCCAGAAGGAGTCCAGGTTGAGGAAGCGGCGCGACAGGTCGACAAGCTGGAACTCCTCCATCTCTGGGTTGATGAGGAGCTGAGTGGAGGAGAGAGGAGGGGTGCCTGGCCTGGAGGGGTAGGTGACATTCACTCCTGGAAGTAAAAATAACAGATTTAGGCTTTAAAAATTGGAACTTCACAAAGATTTACAGCTTTTGAAGTTATTAAATAATAATCAGCTGCTTTATTGCCTTTGAAGTCTTCCTCGTCGGTGAAGCGCAGGCTGATCTGGTTGCGGTAGCGACCGGTGCCCTTGCAGTTCTTGGAGATTCCAGCGCAGAAGCAGGGCACACAGCGGCCCTCCACACTGAAGTGACCATCGGGACAGTTGCCTACAGAGAACAGGAACAAGATAAAGGACACAAGTTAACTTCTACAACTCAATTATTAAGCATGAAAGTTTCAGAAACAATATTACTGAAACATAAAGATTTTTATACCTATGACTCATGGTGAGATCACAATTAAAGAAGGTGCGTGTACCTGGATTTGGAGTGGATGTAAGAGTAAGCACTCCGTCGGGGATACCAAACACCAGGCCTTTAGCGTTGATGGCCTCACAGGTGTACGCCCCCTGATCTGCCTCCTTCACATCACGAATGGTCAGAGTGCCACGGCCATTCTCGTTGGTCATAGAGATCCTGTCAACGCAGAAATACTGCATGAGTGTCCATTTTTAGACTAATAAACTCAGCGGAGAGTCGATGTTAGCAACCATAACAAAAGCCGGTCTGTTGCTGACTCTCACTGTGACAGTGTGTGAAAATATTTTTACACAAAAATCCATAAAAGTCAACTGTAATTGCCTAACCACACTCTGCACACTACGCCCAGAACCAATATTCTGAAACAGCAACTTTTGGGGTTTGAGCCCACCACAAATATTTGAGATAATTAAAATCACAGGTTCGATACAACGAGTCAGCACAGACACACTGATCCAAGAGGGCTGTGGATAGACACAGTTATAAAGAACACTCAAAGTACAGGAGGTGAGAAACAAATTCATAGTTGTTTTTTAAATGTTCATTGTCTGCTGCAAATCAATGAGGGCAAGATCGGCTTTCACCAAATGTTTTTTTTAAAGGAGCAATTCGCCCCCGGAAAAAGCCTCAGTCAGTCCAAGCTTGTGTTCTCTGTAATCGACAGAAGCAATAATATTTGAAATTGGCGCCATAGCTGTGTACAGAGTTGTACAAGCGGCTCGTGGTGTCGCCCATTCTACATTCCTACGACACCCAGCGTGCATTGCGCCCCTCCCTCTGAAAGGAACGGCCCAGTGAGAGACGCTGGAGTGAAATACTACCATTTTCCAGTCAACGACATTGATCGCTGCAGGCAATGGCTCAGAGCGGCACATAATCTGATATACGACAAGAATCTACCAGTGGATCGTGTAGAAAAACTTCGGGACTTCAGTCTACATTTCAAACCTGACGATTTTGAACGAGACATGACATCGGAGGCGTCCTAGATTGAGGAAGTGTAGTTTAGTGAGCTCCCTGGCCTCCGCCAGATGATGCATGTTACGTGGTCTGGAGGAGGTTTTCCAGGGCCCATTGGAGAAGCGGATAGCGTCCTACAAAGGTACAGTGCGAAATTGCATTTTTTTCTACCATAATGGGATTAGCTCCCCATAGCATGATAGGACTGAGGTTGAAAATCGGCGAACTGGCCCTTTAAGACTGATGTTTTTCCAAAAGTAGCATCAACAAACGTCAACTTTTAGCACAGCTTATTAGTTCCAAAAGACCCTGAATGTGTAATATTAGTCTAGTTTGGAAAGTAGTCTTATTCACAGTACAGGTGATATAAAGTCAGCAGGGTGGAGAACTTCTCATCAGACCCACCTGCCGCTGACTGGAATGTGTCCCCAGTTGAGTCTCCAGGTGATGATGGGTGTTGGCACTCCCACAGCCTGACAGGAGAACGTCACCGTCGCCCCCCGCGCTGCCTGAACGGACTCTTCTGGCGGGCTTGTCACAGTGGGAGGAGCTATAACGTGTCAAGAAAATGAGAACTGTTTTAGCCACATAATAAATGCACATGTACAAAACTCTTTGCTGTGGACGGACAAGTCCCTTTTAGTTCTCAGGAATAGATGGTTGACAAAAAGCTCTGTGTCTCAAGCAGAACACGTGTGAAAAAGAGCCGGGTTCACACCAAATTAGTCACAGCGTTCAAAGGAACTCAGAGGGTGACCATAGAGGAGAGTCAAAGAAGCAGAGAGGGTGTGGAAAAGTATGAAGGAAAAGAGTGAAATCTGTGTGATAGAGAGAGAGGGAGAGAGAGAGAGAAGGAATGCACAGCAGAGAGCTGTAGACAGCTGTTGGAGCGAGACTTACTGCAGCCGTATTCATCAGAGCGGTCAGGGCAGTCGGGCTCGTCATCACACTGGTAACTGGCTGGGATGCAGGTGCGATCGCTCAGGCATTCAAACTGCTCAGGAGCACACCTGTCGCTAGGTCCCTTGGTGGCTGTTGTACAACAAAATGGGGATTTATATCACGTTTGATTGCTTGAAAACAGTAGCACCAATATAATGTTCAGAGTTAGAGGAGAAGATTGATACCTCACACATATATGTACCCTATTATTGAAGCTACATAGAGTAGTCGATTAGCTTAGCTTAGCATAGAATGCTGGAAGCAAAGCTAGCCTAGTCTGTGCAGTAGAAGTAACAAAGTTGGGCTACCAGCGCTAAAATGAGCATGTTATAGCTCATTTGACAGGTTGCTAGCTTCCAGTTTATAGTAATGCTAAGCTAACCTTCTTCTGGTGATTATTTCAAATTTAACAGGCAGACTTGAAGACTTCTAATTGGTGAGCTTTAAAATTCACAAATTAGCATGTCATAACTTTGTTTTAAGTTGTTTGCTTTCAGTCTTTATGCTAAGCTAAACTTAGCTAACTCTCTCCTAGCGTATCCTAACATAAAGAAATGAAGACTTCTTATTGGTAACTACTATAAGTCAAAATTAGCATGTCATAGCTTGTTTGACAAGTTTTTTGAGTTCCGGTCTTTATGCTAAGCTAAGCTAACTGTCTCTTATAGGTAACAATAGATTTAAGCAGATTGAAACAAATACATAGAGTGGTATTGAGCTCCTCAAGCTGTCTGCAAGAAAAATGAATGAGCATATTTTCAGGCAGACCTTGAACGATGAGAAAAGAAAGGGAGACTTACGACAGTCTGTTTCATCTGAGTTATCCTCACAGTCGTTGTCTCCATCGCAACGCCAAAGCTTAAGGGCACAGCGACCGTTTTTACACTTGAACTCGTTGGGTTCACAGGGAGAAGGAGTACCTGTGAAAAGACAGAGGATGATAAGGGTGTCTGCTGTTGTCTGAGAGGGTACACACGCACGAGGCTGCTTCACTGACCACATCTGAACTCGTCGCTTCCATCCGAGCAGTCCCTCTCTCCGTCGCAGATGTAGTCCCGAGGGATGCACTCTCCGCTCTGGCATGTGGCTTGATCCGCTCTGCAGGGTCCAGGTGGGCTTGGGGGCCTTGGAGGCTTCTTGGCGGTGGTGGTGGTTGTGGTGGGAGGGGTGGTGAAGACTGGAGGAAGCGGCCGTTTAGTTTCTAAAACAAATTTGATTAAACTTAGCAAATGTACAAGTGGTTAAATAGATCCTGGTGAATGTATCGTATCTCACATCCAGCAAGAAGTCCATGCTAAAGCCGACCACGTTACAAGCTGCCAGCCACTCACCACAATTGATCTCATCACTCATGTCTCTGCAGTCTGGTCTGTTGTCACACAGGTACTCCATCAGGATGCATGTCCCATCACCACACCTGTGCTCATCTGGCATGCACGGTCTGATGCCGGGGGTTACTAAGAAAGATGCAGAGGGAACGAGGGTGGGGATGGCGGATCAAAGACATGCAAGCTAAGGCTACAGTAGAGCTAGTACACGACAATTATGATACATCACAGCAAAAATATAACAACGTGAGGTGAAGAACAACTTGGGGTATGTTTCATGATTTGTAAATATTAAGCTAAGTGTGAAACCAATTACATGCTTAAGCTAAAACAAACTGACATGGATAGGTCGATAGATGGACAGATAGAGCGTCAAACTAGACTAGGCACAAAGCTTAGATTAGACCCAACAATTAGAATCACTACAAGAACAAAAACGGCACAACAACTACGTAAAATAAACTAGACACAAGGCATAGGTTAGAGAAACAAACTAGATTAGAAACACAGACGAGCTAAACTAAACTAGACACACAATCTAGACTGAACATTAAACCTAGATTAGACGCATAAATTAGATTAGACTAAAAGAAACACACATCATGGACTAGCCATGCCTAGATTAGAAATATGGCCTAGATTAGATACACAATCTATACTACACAATTAGATACACCGAAAGGAGATGCAACCTAGACAAGACACAAAGCCTAGTTTAGACAACCTCTAGATTCTGCAGATTAGATTAGACTTGTAGGACTAGAGTAGACACACAGACTAAATTAGACTAAAAGAATGGACAGAAAAAGACGTAACAAACTAGACCAAACACAAGGACTAGTTTGAACACACAGAAAAGGTACACTAAATTAGACAAGCCAAGATTTGACACAACCACTAGGCCCTACAGATCTAGTAGTGACTAGACTTAACAGACTAGACTTGACAAACGAGATTGGACTTGACCCGAGGACAAGAAAGACGAACAAGACAGACACAGACTAGACACAAAATGAGACAGATAACTTAAACCAATAGATGGAAACCCTATTGTCTAAGTAAAGACATTAAAGACAAAGTAATCACCGTTCTATCTCATCAGTTCTTGTGTACAGACTTGGTGGAATCAAGAGCTGGTTGCGATTGCAGAGAACAGCAGCATTCCTACTCAAACTCATGCCATGCAAAGGTCCTTCTTTCTCACTGAACACTACTTGAATTTTTATGTGCACATACCTAGAAGACTACATTGCATTGGTGCTTCCATGCAAAACATTCCTCAGGCCACATGACCATTGCTTGTACACGGCAAAGTAAAGGTCATCGTCCAGTTTCAACATCGTAAGGAAGGAAATGCTCGACTGTTCTTTCTAGAGGCACTACAGTTCAATCCTACTGTTTCTACTGTACAGTCGGCTCAAGTCAACCATGCAGCTAGCATGGCAAAGTACAAACCTGGCACCGCTATAGGCTCCACTGGAGGTAGAGGTTGAGCTAGAAACCAGAGGGAGAAGTTAAGGACGCTGCCTCCTGCTAATGTGGACCTTAATTTGCTGTAAACCGTATACAGCAAACTCTTGTGTCCGTCATTCCAAATATTCACACGGTGGCCATTTTGCTCTGATGTCATGTTCAGGTTCAGGCTGGGAATCTCAAATGCTAAAAGTATCAAAGTAGCTCCCCATGGATCAATATGCCCATCCGACATCGGGCCATATTTCAAGGTAAAACAACAACCAATTAGCTACTGTTAGACAAAAGCTAATGATAGCATCATCCACTTGCTAGCGAACATTAGCCTACTGTTTGATAGTGTTACAACATATGATAGGAAAGGCGTAAATTCCTAGCAAATTATGTTAGCTAGCTCGAAATAACGTTAACTAGGAATGGGTTGAATGCTAACGTTAGCTGTTGTGGCGTAGCTGACTTAGTGACACCAGCCAAAGTTAGCATTAAACCAATTCTTAGCTAACATGACCTTTAGCTAGGAAGTTGCACCTTTCCAATACATTAGGAAATTAACTCTTAAATATCAACACACAATTCGGACACATATTTAAGCCTAGAAGTGGGTGCTTCCAATCAACTCGTGTAACACTATCAAATGTTAGCTAGGCTTTGAGTAAATGCTAACATAATCTGTGGTCTGTTAGGCTAATAGGTTATCAAATATGCTGTCCCTCCAATTTGTCTGTCCGAATTTGTAACTATCCATTTTCTTTTTAGCTGCTGATCAATCAAAAAAGCAAGAAGAATGATTTATTCCCTGCGTTTAAATGACTTACAAGCCTGAACACAGCAGAACAGCAGTTTATTATAAAACTTAAGGCAACTAGCCTGAGCATGAAGTCAGTGGAAAAATGGCTGCCGTGTGAATACACTGATTACATGGCTTTGCTAAGTGGTGTCCCCATCTGTTCAGGTCTTACCTTCCCCGAGTCGTCTGAACTGAAAGCCCTGGACTGATGTGACATAGGAAGCAATGGCTCCCTCTTTCACCACGTTGTACAGCACGCTGCGGATCTGCTCGTCATTGCTGTTGTAGTCTGAGCCCACGTCCAGCTCCACGAATACGTCCACGCCATCCTCTCTTATCATCTTCCTGCAAAGAGCAAGACAAACTTGGTAAGGCTGCAGACTGAGTGTAGTGCTCTACAGATGATTAAAGCTCTTTAGAGGTAACTTTGGATGTCCTTTAGAGGGATTACTCACTGCTGATTAATTACCGACTGCAGGCCGTGTGCAGTTTGGAAAAGGGGAAATAAATATCACCTGTGCCAGAGTGAGACACCCAGGCAGCACGCAGCTGCAGGGTATCCACTTTGGATGTCACAAAGAGTGATTTAAAGGATTGGTGTTCTTACTTAATGAGGACCACGCTGACTGTCTGGACACCTGGTATCCTGTTGTAGTCTGACTCCAGCTGTGGGGGGGGAGAAACCAGACTCGGTTAAAGTTGAAATAAACAAGCCGGGGCCTTATTTTCAGACATAAGGTTACACACACTTAAATCAGCAGAGTCGTAAAAAATCCAGCCTGAACCTTATAAGGCAACTTCAGCCGGCGCACTGTACATTCAGGAGGATTTATTCTGTGAGAATAAAACATACCGTGTCCACCACTGCTTCAGAGATCTCATTAAAAGCAGGAGAGAAGATGTCCTCAAGCTCCGGGCCGTAGACCAGGGAGTTGGTGAAGTTGACGAGAGCTCTGTAGTAAACTAAAGAACACAGAGAGAGGAGGGGGGTCAGTCAGCTGAACCACACAATAACATACAGCAACCACAGGCTAAGCATTAACGTCCAGCTGTTGCTGGGTTTAGATATTATAAACCAAATACAAGCCGTTAAGTTTATTAAAGACAATGTGATATGGGAAACTGGAAAGTCTTCGGTTAAATGTTTCAGAAAAGAGCATGACTGTGGCTTCAATAAGAGCCACATACAAATTACGGCGTCTATTTCCATATCTCAACTGCGGTCTGGTTTATGCTAAAATCGGCTACTACAGCATTGCACCACACGTTTGCCCTAACAAGATGCACACGCTGACACAGGCATGTTCTAGCCCCACATACTCAAATAGAACCATGAAATTACAGCATGGAGGCAAGTCTTCCTCACTATTTGTGTCTTTTTGTCAGTCACAGATATGGAAACATACCCGGCATTCTTGCAAACATTGGCAGACAGATGCTAATAAAGCCCCTTTGTTTCAACGGCAGAACAAAGTGCACTGTCTGAGACCTAATCAATGCAAACACTCAAATACACAATCCGTGGATATCAGCCAAAAGTAGCAAGGCCGTGAGTTTGCAGCAGACCTCCTGATTTAACACTGATGGTATCAGAGAGCTGGGAGGTAAGTGGGAGTTTGAGTCAGCATCACTACTGTGCCAGCAGCTGCAGAGGAAGAAGAAGAAAATCCTCTGTGAATGACTGTGGGCTCAACAGTCCCTCCGCATGCACCCAGTGGAACACATCAGGAAGGCAAGCAGCTGCAGCAGTTATATCAGCGGTCTACAGACTGGCTGGTCATTAAATATAAAGGTCAACTGATT
Source organism: Semicossyphus pulcher (assembly GCF_022749685.1). NCBI lineage: Eukaryota > Metazoa > Chordata > Actinopteri > Labriformes > Labridae > Semicossyphus > Semicossyphus pulcher. The sequence goes on from NW_027211637.1 coordinate 27,223,191, forward strand.
CTCTTTCAAACATTACAAGCAGCTGGTTGGTTTTGCGTACTGTGTTAACTGTCTCTGCCAAAGTGTCCTTGAGTGAGGCAGTAACATAGTTATATTGTGCCCGGCCCTGCCCTCTAATCACTCTGACATTTAAGTTTTGTCTTCCTTGTCTCTCTTTTAGTACTGATGTTGCACCGAATACAAACCCTTCATCCACCTGCCAAATCATGATGTTATCCTGATTTTTTTCAATGCATTTGTAGGACACCACAGATGCACGATACCGATACTTTTCAGCCAATACAGATAAGCACTCAATAAGGGTTTTTCGAAATACTGAAACCAAATTGATGGGAAGAAGTTTGCAGATTAGCAACATGGGGGCAGATTTAGATCAGTCTCGAGCTGGAATCAAAGATAAACCTTTTCCCATGTGGATTGTGCAACAATCTTGCACCGATATTACTGTACTACGAAGACGTAAAAGTACTCATAAACAAAATAACCTTATTACAGATTACATTATTATGCATCTTCTACCGATTCAGGCATGGACCGCCGCCTGCTCAGCTGTAATGCTCTGCTACATGTGCTGCAGACAGTGTAGATAAATCATGGGTTGCAAAGCCCATTTTCACTGTTACCACTAGCATCGTTTTCTGCATTGTATGTTTTGTTAAAAAAACAAATACGGTTATATCTGTGACAGGCCAACACTATCACTTTAATCTCAGGGCTCCATAGCCCAACCTGCGACATAAACTCCTCTGTGTTCTGTACAATAACACTATTCAGAATAAATGATGGAAAGGTTAACACATAATTATTGCCACTAACTCTTTCTTTCTATGGCATTAATCTTCTTGCACCAGCGCCAGTTCAAATTCCTCATCCCAAAGCTCGGTGTTTTATAGGATCAACTGTATCTGAAGAAGTGTTTGAGCAGATTAATTCAAGTAATCAACTTCTCCAGCCCAGATAGACTTCAGAGAGACTTTGTAAACATTGTCAAATTCTATATATAACTACCTATATAGAACATCTTCATGAGCTTTACAAGCAACTCATTATCAACCAAAATGCCGGCTGTATTATTCTAATTCCAATGTCACAGGCTTAGCCTGTGAAACTTAAAATAGCGCAGGCCCGCAGGGTGCCCCGTTCTCACACTGCTGCCAACACTTTGTTAGGACTGGCCTGCCAGCCTCTGATTTCAGCCTGGCAGTGTGGGTTTAGGGAGGAAGTCAATATTTGTACTGTTTTCTTGCAGTCAGATGCTACTTGCAGAGCCCAAAGCAAAGAGTCATGTTCTAAGTAGGCATCTGCTGAGCCCCTGGTTAACAACACGCATGCCCAAATATGTGCAAAACAATAAATCTGCACAAACAAATACAGTGTGCAGAGAAAGTGCAACACTCTTAGTACGTATCGTTTCCTCCCTTTGTCCTCGCCTTTGATTATTACACATCAGCAGACATGTGGACACTGACAGCACACATTTATCATGCTGACCAGAAGCTACTTAATTAAAAGTTAAAGGTTGTGTGACTCACACTCAGGCGGTGTGTTCTCTGCGTTAAAGGCCTGTGGGGAAACTTGCTGCCTGAGCTTTGGCTGGCAAACAGCTGGCCTCCCTAAACCGTCTCTTTTCTTCCACACAGTACTGGCACTACAAGACATCCCATTCCTGGTGAGCAAAAGCCCCATTTAAGACAAAGTAAACTGAGCAGTGCCTATGAAAACACACAGCGAGGTGAACATGTTAGAGCAGCACTGCAGGCTTCAGCACAGCCTGGCAGGGTGCCTGAGTGCTAGCTTTGCAGGCTGTTACTGTGAGACTTATAGCAATAATTGTTAAGCCTGAATGTGGAACCAGAAGACAGGCAACATCAAAGTTAGTCATCAAAGCGCCTCATTTGACCCGCATATAATCTAATCACTTGAGTGGTTTCTCGCCGCCGGGTCAACAGCAGCTTGTAGCCGCAGCTCTCTCAGAGTTTGCCGCTTTGACGATACGGGCTGGCGAGTGCGGAACTGCAGCCGCCCGAGATCCTTTGATTAGCGCGCCGGGTTGTGCCCCGCTGCTAACGAGCGGCTCTTTTACTCCAAGACCCATTCTCCTTTGCATCACTCACTGTTTCCAGCGGGGGGGGAAGTCCCCTTGTCGAGCACAGCCACCATGAAGACAGATGAATCTGTCAGAGAGTGCAGATATGACGAGTGGGATGAAAAAAAGGAGCATTCCGCACTCTTAATTCACATACTTGTTTAGCTGTTAAAGCTGTTCAGTAGAACTGTGGCCGCTTTGTGCAATGGGCCCCCTCTGAACACATAGAGGCCTATGCGGAAGACAAAGACTTGATTGAGCAGAGAGCCCAGCCTGGCCTTTAAAGCCTTGCCGCATTGGACTTGACCTTCAACCCCCCCAAGGCAGCGCCCACGACATCAGGCTGGCACCACCCGAGCCATTTAGAGACGGAGTGAGAAAGAGCCAGAATCCATAACAACAAGGCCAAAACCGCACTTCCTCAAATATCCCATCAAAAACTTTAATAATCGAGATTTTTCCCTTCCATGAGCTTTCCTTCTCCCTCCCTCTCATATCCATGTCTTTCTAAATCTCCCCCTCTCTCTTGGTGATATATATTCATATGCCAGCTGCCTCTTTCTTAGCTTAACTCTTGTAGACAGGACCCCTGCTACTTAACCCTTTTGCTGGTACTCTGCCAAACAACTCTGTCTCCAAGTCCACTTATTGCCCTCTGGGGAACTCCATAGCTTCTCAATTAAGCTTCCCCTGTTGAGCTCTCCCACGACTTCCAATGTAAGCTTAGAAAACCATCATTGTGTATAACCATGACTGTTTTCAGTAGGGATTTTACAATACCCTTATTTCCCTACAGACACTTGGGAACTGGCCAATACAATGTACCAACCCCATTCTAGTGCGTTAAAAAAATATACATATAGGCTTATTTGATTTGATTTTACGATTCCCGGCATCACTTCGAGATTTTAATCCACAATGTTGGTCTTAGCCAGACGTCACTCACTCGACTACAGCTGGTTCAAAATGCTGCTGCTCCACTTTTAACTGGTACCAAAAAACGAGAGCACATCACCCCGGTTTTAGCGTCTATTCATCGGCTCCCGGTTCGTTTTCGGATTGATTTTAAAATTCTTCTCTTTGTTTTTAAATGTTTTCATGGTCTTGCCCCTCAGTATCTGTCTGACCTGCTCCGGCCGTACGCTCCCTCACGCTCCCTCAGGTCAGCAGATCAGTCATTGTTAGTCGTCCCAAAGACGAAGAGGAAGTCGAGAGGGGACCGAGCCGTTTCAGTTGCTGCCCCAAAACTCTGGAATGAGCTGCCCTTGCACATCAGGCAGGTCGACTCACTTCCTGTTTTTAAATCCTCTCTTAAAACACATTTTCTCGTTGGCTTTTAACTCAGTTTGAGATGCTGGCTATTATTGTCTTCTATTGTTTTAACTGTTTTATGTGTGTGTACAGCACTTTGGGCAACTCTGTTGTTTTAAAGTGCTCTATAAATAAAGTTGAGTTGAGTTGAGTTATTATTCAACGTCTAAAGGCCTTACCACTAACCCAATGGAAACACAAGCTACCCCTGGAAACTGAAGCCTTGCATACTGTACACATCGCCATTTTGCTTGTGTGATGTCCAGTGTACAATATTGCCATCTCGCTAACATTTCCCCAACGCTTACTAACGTTACATTGTTTGATAGCAAGACACTGTTGTTACTTGCCGCTGTGATGACGTGATAAATTACCTGGAATCTGTGAAGAAGAATTGATTCCTATTGAAAGTTATTTAAAGGCCAATAAATGTCGGTACGGGATCTCTGACTTGCCCATGCTGATCCTGCCTGTGAGTTGGCATCGAAGGCTTTTCCAATACTTGTAATGGTGTCAGAACAACTCCACATTGTGGACTATTGTAGTATTCTGTGAGACAGCTGGTTTGTATCATACGGATGAGCCAACACGCATGAGGTTACAATTACAAAACAGACGTTTTGAATTAAATTGTGGAACACATTTCTGCAAGTGTTGGCAGTCCGTGGAGATGAACAGCTACACTGAATGTCATTCCAACATATCTTCATTGCAACTGGAAACGCCAGTGTTGTCACTCGAGTGAGATTAACTGCAGCATTACTCGATGGAACAACCCCATCATTTTCCCTTGGCATCAGAAAACACCGAGAGACGCCTGCAAGACACTTGGAAAAACAGACTTGCTGGACTTGGACACTGCATGCCCAAGCTGCGTCTTCCTTGGAATGTTATCTGAGAGTGTTTGGAAATGAGAGTGCATAACTGAGCAGAGCAGGTGACTGGACAGAGTGCCAAAGACAAGAGAGGAGCAGTAAACCGCCGCAGCACAAAAAGGGAAAGAAGTGCTTGAGAACTTACTGTAATCTGGTTCGACTGGGCTCTGAATGTTCCCCAGATAAGAAGAGTCCGACCAGTGCGCTATGGCGAGCAATGAGGGGCAAGGAGCAAGGAGCGAGAGACAGGGGGGGAGAGGAGACGTGACGCAGAGGTCGGCGGGGCACAAACAAGAGCCAAAAGGTCAAGGATCGAACAAGAAAAGCGACACAAGGACCACGGGAGGAGGATTGAGTTAGCCAGGCAGGTGCAGAGAGGTTAAAGTTTCAGGAAAGTTAGACAGGAAGTGATTGGAAGCGAGGAGAGAAATAGAAAGTGACAGTCAGAAAGACAGTTGCTAAATCAAATTTTATTTGTATAGCGCCAAATCATAACCAGGGTTATCTCGAGACACTTTACAGAAAGAGCAGGTCTAGACCGACTCTTTATGTTATTTAAAGAGAGGCCCAACATGAATCACCATGAGTAGCACTTAGCAATATTCGGCACATTGGCAGAAAAACTTCCTTTTAACAGGCAGAAACCTCGAGCAGAACCAGACTCATGTTGAACAGCCGTCTGCCTCGACTGGATGGGCCGAAAATGGGATAGAAGGAGATGCAGGATAGAGAGCAACAACAACATATGTTCTTGTTAGAACAACAACATATGTCCTTGTTACATGAACAACAACAGACACATACTTATGGTTACAATGCCAATAATAGTGGTAGACTAGGGTGAAGATTAGCAAAATAAGTAAATCAGCGAGAGAAGCAGAGTAATGATAAAGGCTGTAGTAATCGTAATTGTAACAGTTGAAGTCAACAGGTCTACTATTAGCATTAGCAGCAACAATAATGATACTATGGGGAAGGCTGATGTTAGTAGTTGTTGCAGTCGAGCAGGTCCACAGCAGCAGGTGGTCTGCAGCAACGATCCCCAGGAACTTTCCAAGACAAGGGAGCACGAGAACTCCCGGGAAGATATGTGGTTAGTAATGTTAATGGGAGAGACAGAGAGAGAGAGAGAGAGAGAGAGAGAGAGAGAGAGAAGCTTGGTGTGTCAGATCCCCCCGGCAGTCTAAACCTACAGCAGCATAACTATGGGCTAGTCCAAGCCTGAGCCAGCCCTAACTATAAGCTTTATCAAAGAGGAAAGTTTTAAGTCTACTCTTAAAACAGGAGGACATCAGGAAAAGTTATAACAAACAGGATACATCTGCTGAAATGTGCTGACAAATAACTGCAAGAAGTGAAAGTAAAGCTGTCATCACATATTTAAGAGAAGCTAAAACTGTCTTAATCAATTTAGTTTCAGCATCATGAACTGCCCCCCTAATCATTACCATCCATGTTGTAGAAGGTCGTGGTTAGTGGAACAATGGGTCCTGTGGTTTTTGTTGACTAACGAGTCCAAATCGTGTCTGTCTGCAAACACACAAGGACGTCTGCTCGCATGACAGCGTCAAGGAGAGAAGGTCAGAGGGCATCCCTTTCGAAATGACTCCCATTCAGTCCAACAGAAGAAAGAGGATATCCTACGAACCAAACACGCTTTCCGCCCACTGCTCTTCACATTTCTGCTGTCCACCCTGGGGCTTTGCAGCGGCGCAGGGAGGAGCTGCTTCCTGTTTTCCCTTCTAAATGGAAAGAACTCAGCACCATAATAACCATTTTCTCACCAAAAGTTAAGCCCTCTGAACTGGCACAGACAACAATGACCTTGTTTTGGTTTTTCTTGTGACTCATTTATTCTTCCACCACTTTGGCTGCAGTCACATCATCGGCATGCCCTGAAATGTCAACTGAGGAGGTCACTCTGGAACAAGGATGGGTTTTAAGTGAGGGAGTCTAATTTTATTACACTGGCTTTCAATATATACCTGTATAGTTTTTATCCTTTACACCTTCACTGTGCTGTGAAGACAGACTGTCCAACTCTGATCCAGATTCTGTTTGAGTCCACTCCACAAACCTCCTCACACAGCACTAAACAACAGCTCGTTCATAATCAAGTGAAGGTGCCGCATCCAGCTGTTTGACAGCTGCACCGACAAAACACACGTGGCGTCTCATACATCATGTCTCTAGCTGTAGAAAAAAGTTGGTCTTGTTTTAGAATTTAAGTGTAGTTTGCTGGGGCTACAGTCAGATGAAGAGCGGGTAAATTAAGCTCGGTTCAGTTCATTAACAGTGGTTATATTCATGTGTCTTATGGGAAAGGTTGTGGATGACACCAGTAGATCAACTCAACTCTGTCCATTTTGTTATTACCCTTCTGTTGAAGCAGCTTAGACACCAGGCCTTGACCCCGGTCTTCAAGGTAGAGCTAGAACCACTGTTGTGATTGGTCAACATCGTCCCTTCTTTCCATCAAAGGACTCAATATCCAAAGATCAGTGTTTCCGCGACATACATTTTGCAGCGGCGGCCCGCCGTGGAAGAATTATTGCCGGCTGCTTCAGATTTCTATGACGTGTCCCGAAGTTGCAATTAAACGAGAATGGTGGTTCGCCTGCTCTCAGAGCACTGAAACAGTGACAGGAGTCACAGGACGTCAATCACACGTGATGTCGTGGCAACCAAATAAACAACAGCGGGACCAGTTTACTCCTCACACAGTGTTCTAACGGCAAGCACTCTCTGTCCGCACACAATCATATGTAGTTCTGTTGTGCAATGTAAACAATCCTACTGTGTATCTCCGTATGTCCCGACTTCATTGCTGTTTATAAAGCTTAAAACGTGGAGATGTCATTTGGTCATGATCGATCGATCGTTTTGATCGCTACGTCATTAATAACGTCCCTCGTGCACACGCAGATGATTACAAATTAAATTCTGAACACTTCATGCTAATCTTATTCCAAATAGTGAGACAAAGGAACATGAAACATTTGATGTCCTTGTGTTTGTATTTGTTTTCTGTGTCTTGTTTAAACTGATTTCATTCCATCCAGTAACAACCAGGCCTTCACTAAAGACGACTGTCTGCGCTGGAAACCCAAACAGATCTTGGGTTAGGTGTGGGTAGGAGGTGTACAAAGAGTGTTTGGTAGAAGCTTGGCTTTCCAGAACTGAATGATGCTGCAAACTGCCAGGAAACACTTGACAGAAAACCTGCCCTACCCAAACCATCTGTGGCCGGCCCCATAAATAGTCACCCAGACTAATTAAAGATAATGAAATATCCGCTACTTCAAAGGTCGCAGATATGTTGTGATCCGTGTTGGAGTCAGAAAAGGGAGTGAGAGCCAGAGAGAAAGGGAAACAGCTTCATTATAACTCTCCAGCCTTTTATGTGCTGATCAGACCATGACTGAAACAAAGCAGTTACTGTTTCAGAGCATGACAGGGACTAAAGATACCCCTCTTACCTAACAGGAGACAAATTAAGATATCTTTTGAAAGTAAGTAGAGATGCTTTCACACCGCAGAAACTTTCCCCAAGGACTGGGGACCTTTGAGGAACTCCCCTGACAATATTGTAATCCCCACAAAGTCCCTTTGGTAATTTGGCATGCAGAGTGTGTTATCCTTCAGAGAAAAAGAGCTGACAATCCCAAGAGAAGTTTTATTTGATACGGATACTCTCTAGTGTCCGACCAGGAAGCCACTGATGAGCTGTGAAGCTTTGTCCAAATAAACTGTCAGATCTGGCAATAAAAATCCATGGGACAACTGAAAACACTGCCAAGAACAACAAGTTCTGATAAAGTCTTTGTAAACTTGTATTTATTCTCAAATTTAAAGTGGGAATCTCGAAGATCTCAGTTTTGTTATCTTTGGCGGCACCTATGGCGATAAACGGTAATTGCGGGAGCATCTTACCATTTGCCTTCATCTGAGCATCGAGTTTGTTTCTTTTTCTTTGTATTTTCACTTATTGTTGAAGTTGTATCTGTAGTCATCCATCTTTTCTTTGTTTGTTCAGCCATAGTAGATTACTGTTTACTCGCAACACTTGCAGAGACTGGAAAAGCAGCCGCTTAGCTCCGCCTACCCTCTGTGGCAGACCAACCACTGCTGGCTGATGGAAAACGCGTCACTAACTGGGCGCTGCTTGTGATTCTTTCTGCCAAAGTAGCCACAGACACCCAGTCTGTGATACTGCAAATGCTCAATGCTCAATCACTATTGTGTTAGTAATATGCTCTCTCATGTTTGCAGCACGGATAACCTAAAGGCAATCAAGATGTATCGAGATGTATCAGTTACGAGCCTGAGCTTGACGCTACCCTGAGGAAAAAAAAGATAATTCATGCGGCCGCACACGCTCTCTTTCTATGAAACATCTCTTTCCTAAAGAGGAGCGGCACAAGCCAGCTCTCCACGGCAACACATTTGTTATTGGTACAACAGAGTGTAGCATCATGGGGCTCGGTGCAGCACTGAGGCTAAACTCAGTGACTGAGCAGAAGTCTGTCAGAACCACGTCGACCCGAAGTAACACTGACGATCATTTGTGACTGGAGGCGTCACACTAAACATGTCCGACGACTTCACAGCCTGCCTTGTCCACAAAAGGGTGTGAGGCATTTGATTAGAACTTGCAGCTAGTTTCTCCTTTCCTCGAGGGTCAGCGTGCGACCACCTTGAGGGCCCCCAGCTCTGCAACAACAAAGACCTCACCAAAATAACTGCAGCTGCCAGAACTCGTCCCTCTGAGTGTATATGACACGCAGGGACACACACACACACACACACAGGCAGTGCCAGAGGAACTCACAAACTGCCCATTGAAAAATACCGAGTGGGTGGCCTGGCCGCAGCCTGCCCACTGCCCGGGCCAAACTGACAGACAGGCAACATTACCCTGATGTATGGACCACTTATGCCGCAACATCTGTTCTCCTCTAGAGATAACACAAGAATATGAGCCGCAATTGTGTTTTTCTCAGGAAGCAACTGATGTGATTAGACGTGGAAACCAGCTGAGGCGACACAAGAATGCAGTAACCTGTCTGGTCCCCGTGGATCAAGGACAGCCTGAAGTTTGAGCCAAATGTCCGCGCAGACTAAACACAGCACTTATATCTCTGCTCATCCTTCCTCGGAATCGACTGAGAAACTCAGACGTACACAAGATGTCACAGAGCAGTATGGTTTACGGCCCTACTGTGAATAATCTTTTTCCCTGCAAGCTTAGAATCTCACTAAATATGCCATGATTAAGGGCAGGTTTGTGTGTATCAGCTTCACTTTGAGGTCTGTTCACACTGACAAACCTTTCCATCACTTGTTCTGACAGTCCCGACTTCTGACTGCTGCACACCTGGAAAACTGACATGCCGCAAAGGATGTTGTAACTGGCAACTCTGAGCTGTCATATCATTAACTAGAGCACGACTATGTATACAACAGAGGTTTTGATACGTGCTACTTTTCTCATCCACATAGGCAGATTTGTAAGACTCCGTGGGCCTCGGCTTTAGTTCATCCTCCTATCACTTGCCTGGCTTGCAAATCTGAGGACCTTTAGCCAATCATTGTCCATCTAAGAATATGTAAAGGCTGGGGAAATACACCTCTGGACCACTTAGCCACTTTTCTACCTGCTTACAGCTGGGGTGTTTATCCGTAGATATTTTGTCAGGACCTAAACCAGGGCTCCTTTGTTTGTGGTTGCTGATGTTTTAAGTTAAAGGTACAATATAGGGATATGCAGATATTTTCCAACCCTTTTTGCCGATTGCCGATTTCGATACCGATATATTAGGCACATGTTTTTTCCACCTAATTGCAGAGTCTCCCCTGTAGTGGAATTAATATAATGCCTACTCTTATTGTAGCGGCCAAAAACTGCCATATCGCAGACATCTTGCATCCTTCCTCATGCTTAACGGAAGAGGTCACTCACGTTTCTGAGCGCACCTGAATGCAGCAACCCCCCCGAAACACGGCAGTGAGGGAGACATGCCCGGACTTGTTTACTGCACCTTCTACGGAGACATCAGTGATCGCTGACAGACTCTCTTTATCGTGTGTGCGTCCATGAATATGTAATTTAGTTTTGCACTGATGTTTATGTTACTCTCTGTAAGCGTCGGCTGTGGCCGCAAGTGTATTTTTGAGGTGTTGTTAAGTCCGGTAAAATGCTGAGAATGTGAGCTAAGTGTTGGCTCGTTAAGAGTTGTGAAAGTTGTATCTGCCGATGCCGATATGTCATTTTCAAGCCATTATCTGCAGATACCGATAACATGCTGATATGTCGTGCATCCCTAATACAGTATGCATCATTTCTGCATTAAATTGTCTGGAAACAAGATGACGTCATAATATATCTTGAGTTTTACAATATCCCAAGTTGTTCCAACAATATTTAAACCAAGAATTACCAACCAAGTAATCTTATTCAAGGTTACGGTGCGTTTCAGTAGGTTGCCTCTTCCAGCGAAACACAGGAAATGACACAATACATCAAAGAGTTAGCAAGAAAGTCGAGGGAACTGTTCCCATTAGCCAACGTTACTTGCATGGTTATCGTTAAAATGATATGACATCACATGTAAACGTAAAATGACTAAAACGTTAACTCATGACGTAGTCCTTGAATGTTAATTCGGCCTGATAGATTTAAGACAACAACTCTAACGGCTCTCCGCAACTTCATCCAACTACGTCTTTTGTTATTGTTTTGATTGAGAGACTCCTAGTGGCAGAAGTTTCACATTCTTCCGGCTTCCATATCCTGATATAAAAGACAGAAAAACTGAAGAAATGGACTCTATGATCCTCTCCACTAGTCCAAATTTGAATTGTGAAAATCCACTGCTCATTTTTCAGTTTGGAAACGTTCAAAACCAAAAATAGAGTTTGACTCATAGAATAAATAAACAATCCGAGGAGGAAATCCTGCAGCATCCCTGACCGGCCCTCCACACTGGGAATCACTAGTCTAGAGAAATGAATTCTCAAGCTCACCATTCAAAATTAGCAATGGGAAGAATTTAACCCCAGTAGCCCCATACCAGCAACCACCCCCATTTCTAAGTGGACATGTTAACCTTTGTGTCTTTTCCAAACAAAGTGGCTAATATCTCTGGTGCAATGGGAATATCTGTAAAGGAGCCCCTAGAACAAGATAAGCTGGATATTGTCTCCCAGAAATCTCTTCGGGGATCAGAGCTTGGAGGTCAGGATGAGAGATTAAGAGGACATGGGACGCTATGTTAATATCTGTGGAGAAGATGGTCAACGATGATTAGGGAACAACTCAACAATGGACAAAAGAGGTTAAAAATAGCCTCATCTCAACAACCGTTTAGGCTCCAGATGTTTGTTCAGAGCGTCGATGTACACGCCTGAGACATCAGGAAATGGGAATTCCTTTACCCTTGCTGAATTGTAACACAACAGGATACAAGTAACAACGGGGGCAAACTGTACATCTCTCACTTTAAAGTAGTTCAGAGGGGAAGGAAGGCAGACGCTTGGGTGAGCAGCGCGTCTGGGCAGCCAACAGGACAGAGACAGCCCGAAAAGGATTCAGCATCCAGCACAGGAAACAGAATTTCCTTCCCATTGCTGTCGTGCTCAGATATGGAAACAGCTCGTCTCTTCCAGCCATAGCACCAGGATCTTACTGAGCACAATGCAAATGGCTAAGACAATATATAAAAAAAAAAGCACTGCATAATCCCAACCCTAACCTATTTCATTGTCGCAATAAAGCGAAGCCGACCTTTAAGTGGTTACAAAAGGCGGGAAGTTTATGGAAACAAAGGCAATAAAGCAAACTAATGGAGGGGATGTTTGCAGGCTCATGTCGCGGCACAAATAGTGAGAACGTTAACAGAATATATTTCCCATCCTGTGCTGACAACAAAGAACAAACTGGCTTTGTATTCAATGAGTTTCAGATCCTTTTTGTATCTGCCAAACTGATTCCGACCTGAGGGTTAGAAAGTTCCCCCGAGGAGAAGAAACAAACAGCCTCACCACCGCTGAGGGAGTTTGACATAAAACTTTCAACTGATCTGCGAAGAAAAAAAACTTTCTTACAATAAAGCAGTTGTAAGATTTTAACTTGTAACAATCACATGCTGAATGTCAACCGGCTCCTTTAACCACCAGAATCCAGCAGAGGCCTCACAGCAGTGCTATTTCTGACAGCGGGGCACATGATGCTATATGCCCCTGGTCTGATGTCAGGCCAAAGTGTCGCTACCAAAACAATTACTCCGCCATGATGTAATCAGTGTCTGGCACCAAGGGCAAACTAAGACGCGGCGGCCATTAACGGGCCTCTGTCCTCATGGGGAGGGGAATTATGTGACCTATCAGGATATTAACATTTAATTGCTTTCGTGAATTAATTTCCTGCAGGGGGGAAAAGACAGGTATGATAGTATCAACGTTGAGACTGGCCTGAAATCGGATTCACACAGCGAATGTTTCAACACTTTGGCGACTAAGAAGACGCGACAAGGAGATGTGATTGGTCAGCATGCGCTCTTTCTCCATGGCTGTTTAATTATAACCCGGACACGGTACTGCTACAAAGCCTTGGGGTAGACGGTAGCTCAGTCTGTAGGGACTTGGCTTGGGAACCGGAGGGTGGCCAGTTTAAGTCTCAGTAACAACCATGGAATTGGGGCTGGTAGATGCCAGTTCCTTTCTTTGAGCAAGGCACCAACTGCTCGGGGAACATGTCCATGTGCAGCCCCCTCACTCTGACATCTCTCCACTAATGCATTTCCATAGGGGTCCTGTTTGTGCATGTGTGTATTTCGGGCCTGTGTGTGTGCAGCATGTTTGTACTAACAGAGTGAAAGAATTAAATTTCCCCCCTCTGGATTAATAAAGTCTATCTTCTTCTTCTTGCTTCCAATTTTTCCCAGTGGCCAAAAAAAGCATTGTCCCCCTGTCCTTAAACCTGCTGACGAGCCATCTCAAACTGCAAACAACGTGACTTGTTCTATTATGAATTTTTGACCTAAGAAGGTGTCATAATTCTCCAGCTCAATTTGAACTTAAATGGTCGAGCCGGAAGTTGCAGGTGAGGCCTGCAGGAAAAACACTACTGTGCATATTCAGTGGGGTTCATACCAAAGAGTGACGTGTGTGTGGCGTAAAACCTTACTGGACTGATTAGGCGCCATCCTGGGTCATCCATGGATTTCTTCAACAACTTTTCCAATGTGAGTAATATAATAATTATTATTAGTATTAGTATTAGTATAACTAATTACATTTACTCATGTTACTGTAATAGAGTAGTTTTTAGTGTACTGTCTGTAAATCTGTAATTTTACTTTTACTTGAGTAGGTTTCGTTTGAAGTGTTGTACTTCGCTACATTTTAAATCACATTTATTACTGAGTTAAAAAAAATGTCGGCCTAAATAAAAACGAAAGAAAAAAAAAATCACACCCCATAAACAACTGCAGCGAATGATGGGCAGGAGAACAAAGTGGCGCTAAATCTCAAGGAAGACGGAGACGGATAAGTCAGACAGCAGTGGTGCAGACCCAGCTGGAGATGAAACGTTCAAATTCTTATAATGAGATTTTATCTTCTTTGGTTCATTTAGGGAAAGTCACAACACTTGTGACCCATTTTGATTAATAGATTTGCAGCGTGACAGTTGTTGGTGTTTGCTGGTGAAGAAAAGAAGGACAGAATCCACAACTTATTCCACCTTCAATGGTTATGGGACGGTCTGAGCTAATATGACACGTTATACCTCCATGAGGGTTTTAAAGGTCGACATGTTTCATTTTGTTTTTGATTTTCCTTTAATCAAAAACAACTAGCTTGAGATTTATTGCACTACTTTTTGCACTACACAGGAGAGTCCCCCTCCCGTAAGTAACTTTTACTTTGAGTACATTTTAAACAAACTACTTTTTACTTTTACTTGAGTACATTTTTAGATTGGTCATTTTACTTGTACTTAAGTAAAATTTCACCAAAGTAAAAGTACTTTTACTCGAGTAGAATATTTTAGTACTCTTTCCACCTCTGAGTGTAACCATCAGTCTGTACAAACAAACGACCAATTGGTGCCATTAGGGCGTCCTTGGTGGTTAAGGCAGTGACAAAGTCGTGACTGTAACTCTCAGATGTTTTGCTGTCTACAATAAAAAGGAACCCAGAGACGGCTAAAACAAGAAAGATGGACCGGGAACCGAAGCGTAACAAGCAGCAACAAACCGCAGGCATGATTTAAGAGTTAGTCCCATCATGCAAAGTTTAATACATTACTTAAATATTTTCCCCCTGCTACTGTGCGATGTGATAAAGTGGGGTGCCTGCATATAAACACTTTTCAAGTCTACAAAAAATAGGGGGCTGTAAAAAGTGCTGCAGTGAATGGAACACAAAACAGAGGCGCTCCGCTGCAGCTTTTATTGTTCATCGCGCTTTCATGTATCTTATTGTGCTGTCACCTCCGCCGCCGGTAAAAAAGATGAAAGAGAGGGAGAGGAGATGTTTACGTCTCAGAGGCAGAGCTGAAAGAGTGTGTTATGACCAGACTCTGGAGGGCTGGCGGGGATGGAGGAGAGGGTGTAGCAGGATGTGAAGGCACCATACTTCATGCGCACGCTGAATGATCCAGCACTCATTAACACGGTGTGACACAGAGGATTGTTAGATTCACTAGATGTTCTTGTCTCTTACTTGTGCTCTCTGGAGGCCACGGGGTGCTTCCATCACCTTCTCCACTCTCCCGATCTTTAAAGACAGAATCAGAAGCAGAGCGATGTGGTCAATGTAGAGGTTCAAACTCATATAATGTAACACGTGAGACATAAAATGTTTTACTCCTCAGGAAAAATGTGAATCCTACAAGTTCCTGTGCAATCAGAATAAGTATGTTTTCACTTATCCCTAAGCAACATTTCCTTGTTTTAGGTCTTGGATGGGTTAACAATCCAAGGAATGCTTAATGAGAAACGTCTCCCATGAATTAGGCGCAGCTGTCGCTGCGGTTTGCGGTCGTCCCGCCTCTAAGAAGCCCACCTCCTGAAGCCTCGTCAGCAGCAAAGTCCTCGTCGTCGTCCAGTAAGCTCCGGCCCGCCTTGACATCTTTCTCCGCCTCCAAGTCCTCTGGCAGAGGGACCTCTCCCCACACCTTGGAGGCCTGAGTCACCTGTGGCAAACACACAGAGATTTATAGGGGTTGAAGTCTCTGAGCAGAGAGGTTACACCCAGTGCTACACATGGACCATGGAAGGGTGGAGGGAAAACAAAAGCAGAGACAGGAAACGGGGCATTGTGATGTGTTTACTTTTACCATTCATTATCTCTTAGAGGCCTTCTCGAGGGCAAATAAAAGTTAATGTAACCAGTATGAACGCGGGTCATTCAGGGCTTTTTATGACTGCTCAATTGTCAGAAGAACTAATATTTGTAGTTCTAATCTTAACAGTGGAAGTTGGCCAAAGATATTCACAGCTGACTGCATTGACCCACATATAAAGACACACAAGTGCAAGCTAACACACACACACACACACACACACACACACACACACGGCTAAACTCTGAAAGCCAGAGGGAAGCTGAGATCAGAATGACACAAATCTGTTTAAGTATGCTTTAAACTCCGTCCCCCTTGGGTAAAAAGAAAAACGCATACCAGAAGTGGTCCGTTACGATCGGCTCTTTGCTCTTGGAATTAGGAGGGAGTCTATCATGGAAACATTATGTCACCTTAAGCAGCGGTAAAACCCCTCTAATAATGCAGCATCTCAGAGGACGAGAGGCTTTCAAATCTGTGAGCATCGTGTCATCTGGCGCGTTACATGAATGGAACAAAAGCAAAGGGTGTTACTGAAAATGCAGTGCCTGGCTCTGGGCCGAGGAGAGGTTGAATTTCATTCAGCATTAAAGTCTTACACGGCACAAGGCTGGATATAGATAGTGATTTGTACTGGATAAAATGTATCCAAAGCATGAAAAAGTTTAATTTATGTAATGGAAAAACCTGAAATGGGTGATTAAAATTCACTCTGTGAGGGACATGAACGTCTGTACCAAATTTAATGGCAATCCATCAAGTAGATATCAAGATATTACACTAAAACCCACAGGTGTTGGCACTCAGGGACACAAAGTCATCAGGCTCCATCTTCTCAGGACCACGATTGTGTGTAGAAATGTTTTACTTCAGTTAATTTGGTCTGGGCTGAAGTTTTGTTTGAACACTGAAGTCCAGACCAAAGTGGGGGCCGGCAGACAAACGAGAAGATTCGATTTTAAACATGTTTTAAAGTTTAAGTTGTTTTGGGAATGCTACAAAAGAAGAAGAAGAAGAAGAAGAGATATTTTATTAATCCCCAAGAGGAAATTCAGTTTTTCACACACATAGGCCCTGAATACACACATGCACAAACAGGACATGCACTAATGAATGCACCTTGACGGAGCCCAGGAAAGGAGCTGGCACCTCTCCAGCTACCAGCCCAATTCCATGCTTGGTCCATCCCAGGACTTGAGCCGGCCACCCTACGGTTCCCAAGCCAAGCCCCTACAGACTGAGCTGCTGTCTACCCCCAAAAAGGCAATGGCATTGTACAGAGGAAAAACCCCTGACACTGTTTGGCACTTTTTCTTTTAGCTAAGTACATCTGAGCAGTCCCTGCTGGTCGTCCCTCGGGCTAAACGAAAACTACGGGGCGATCGCGCCTTTTCAGTTGTGGGCCCCGACCTGTGGAGCTCACCGCCTCCTCGTGTCAAAAGGGCAGACTCGATAAATTCTTTCAGAGCTCTGCTCAGAGCCCACCTCTTCTCCTTGGCCTTTGAAAATACTTAAAGCCAATGAAGAAGTTTTGAGTGTGTGTGTGTGTGTGTGTATGCATGTGAAATAGTATACTGTGGTGTGTTATATTCATAATCTGTTGTATCTCTTGCACTGCCACTGCCACTGTTCTGTAAAGCGCTTCCGTTGTTTTAAATGTGCTATATAAATACATTTGACTTGCCTTGACTTGACATAGCGCAGGTAGCTAACCTCACTTTGAAGTTATGATGTATGAAAATCCTAAAGGGATTATGTGACTGCAGATTTCCATCACGACATAATCTATAAAGACAGAACTTCCTCCCCTCACAGAACACCTGATAGACACATCTCACACTCTCAATGAGGAGACACAAAGCTAAGCCAGCCGCTCTCGTATCTGATCATCTTGATAAAGTTCACCGTGCCGGCCCGACTGCAGCTCAGTCTGGGTTTATTATCTCTGCTCTCACCATCTCAGCATCCAGACTCCGGCTTTAAGTTTAGATACCGCCGTGGCACGATGCCACCCCTGGCATTTCCAGTTGGCATGGCCCGCCAGTTCGTATTTCCACCCAACTCTGTCATGGAAGTTTTCCCATTTAAATGGCTCCAGCTAATAAATAACTCGATCTATCCCCCCAAATCCTCTCTCCCCTGACTGAACACCCTTACAACAACAATCCCGGGCCATTTTCAAAGGGAAACTGCTGACTAACCAAATTCTTTTCAGTGGTGCCGACCAGCCAACCATCGGTGTGATCATCTCCTGCTTCCCGCTCCCTTGGGACGGGGGTATCATCTGGACACGCTGGATGCCATCTGCGCAAAAACCAACGCAAAGAAGCCATTTGATGGACAAGTGCATGTTTGCACCTGGTTTTACAGCTAAGATGTTTAGCTTGACTTGTTTAAGAATGTCAATCTGGTCTCAGTTGGAAACTACTTATATATTTGCTTTCTCTCTAAGCTACATTCTACTTCTAAAAGCTCCGTCGACCTTTACTCCCCGTCTAGGAGTTGAGGCATGTCGTGTTGTGTTAAAGTTATCTCTCCCTCGAGATAAAGGTCTTGACCGACTCTGTAATTCTTTGAACTCCACCCCACCCCAAGGACACTGGCCTCAGACGTTCTCTTCGCTCTAGTAACTTGTTGCAATTTCCAGTGGGACATATGGCAACCAGGTTGAAAGAGAAGGCGCGCACACGTCCGTGCACTCTCTCATAAATATTGTACACACATGCGACACACAGACGAGGCACACATTCCTGTCAAAAGGAATTCCAATGTTTACTTATGCATTACGCCGCTCACAATAGACAATGTTTGCCTTACGAGATGTAGTCGTAGTAGCTCTGGTAAAAGGGGGGGCGCGTTATTGGGAGGATAATGAGTGACAGGTGACACTAAACCGAAGTGGACAGGCCTTAAGTTTGCCCAGCTGTTGCTCAGCAGGACAAAGAGAAAACACTGCATTTTGGTCCTTGAACAATCGATGAGCAATGACACAAAGCAGAACGTTCTGGAAAAAGGTCGGACTGAAACGACCCAAGCCGATATCCTTCCAAGAGGGCACCGCTATCAGCTGTCATTAAATCTTCCAGCTGGATACGTGCTCTCATCTCTCCTCCAAAACAAAGTCTAACTCCTTAACATTCACGTTTATACTGCAAGCCCTTTTATTTCATTTCAGTCACGGGCCATTAACAGCCAATCAGATTTGCATGCTTCTTTGTTCCCAAAAAGGATAAGAAGCTGATTGCAGACATTAAAAGCTTCCCAATTCTCCACAGCTTTTATTTGTAGGACCACCCAAAGAAATGTCATAAGTCCCGAGAATGGTTTTGTCCATTATCCATTGTCCTCTTATCTGAATTTGCGGGATTAAACCGAGTGAAAAGTTTAATCGTGAAAGTTTTACAATCATAACGTCGATACTGAGATAATGGTGTCGTAACTAATGTGGCATTCTCTTTGCCACATTTAACAGCCCTGATGCACTTTATCGCTCCCTAACTGGATGTTGCTACCGACCAACTGTGTGTTGAGGCAACAGCACAACATGAAGGGAGGCCAGCTGAGAACAACAATATATAAGCTGAACTTTTAGACCATTTCAACGTACTGTAGACCACTGCAAACGTCTACCAGGCTGCCACCAGCGTGGATGCACAGTAAAATGGATTATGGAGCTTCGACTATAAAGTTGCTTTGGAATTCTTGAGCCCATTAAAGCATACTATAGGCACTATAAATATTTCATGCATCTACAGATACCATCCAGGATGCCAATGGTTTCCATTAGTTTTCGGTGACCTGTGCATACATTGGTGTATACTAGGGATGCACGATATTATCGGCACGTTATCGGTATCGGCCGATATTGGCTAAAAAATTAACTATTGGATATCGGCCAACACACCGTAAATGGTAAATGGACTGTACTTATATAGCGCTTTTCTAGTCTTTGCGACCACTCAAAGCTGCTTTTACACTACATATCACATTCACCCATTCACACACTGATGGCAGAGGCTGCTACGTAAATTGCCCAACTGTCAATCAGATACCACATTCATACCCGTTGGCTATGGCAATTTGGGGTTCAGTGTCTTGCCCAAGGACACTTCGACATGTAGCCTGACGGAGCTTGGGATCGAACCTCCGACCTTCCGATTGAAAGACGACTGACTCTACCACTGTGCCACAGCCGCCCCGGTATAATTAACCGATAAAATAATGCGCTGCTGCACACTTGATTAACTTCCCGACCTCGGCGCAATGTCCCCGGCGCGAAGACAACCTGCGCGGCGCAACGTGATGATGTCACGTGTGTCTACCTGCAGCATGAGAGAGTTAGAAGCCAAAATGTCCGTGGTGTGGAAGTTTTTCAAAGTGTCCAGATAGATAGCAAAACTGCTCTTTGTAATGACCGTCACCCCGACCGTTGTAACAAATGTATCACCATGTAAGAGTATCACCATTATACTGTACGCTAATTCCAATACAGAAGAGAGTTGATGATCTCTGCCATGAGGTGTGTGGGGAAAAAATATCGGTATTGGTATCGGTAATTGGCTAAATGAGTTGTAAAATATCGGCATATCGGATATCGGCAAAAAATCCAATATCGTGCATCCCTAGTGCATACATTTGGAGGCCTGTTCCTTGGTGGTGCATTTAAACCTAAAAGGTAATGCTGGCCAAATGTGATGTTTGGGTCATTATCATTAACTCCCTTGTGTTAGTCTGTCTCTCAGATCTTTAAAACTACTGAGTCTGTCTTTGTCAAACAGCTCTACTAAAGGCATGAGTCATTAAAAGAGGAAGCACGGAAGAAATGGTGGATCTGTTTTGGCCTAGAGTGAGTGTCGCACAACGTGGGACTGATCTGGGATTGACTCAAAATAAATTACAGTTCTCAAGTTTATCAGAATAAACAAACTTGTCTCCCAGTGCAACGGTGTGACTCATTTATGTTTTGGTAGTTATTGCACCACAATGGAGCTCCTCAGCACTGAGCTGTTTCAGACGTGTTATTGGGACGTATTCGGTGTTGGTTTTGGTCTTATTGTGAGATTCCTCCACAGCAACAAAAATACAGAATCTCAGCAGACTTATCCTTTGAGCCTTCCCATCAGAAATCTCACATTGAGCTGCTTAACCGCATTCACAAGCAATTTCTTTAGGATATCAAACCCAGAGGAAGAAGTAATGTGCATGTGTGGGCTTTGTGAGGGACGTGATGGTTACTGTGACTTTGGTCCGTACTTGTTCACTGCAAACTTTTCTCGACGTTCCAGAATCTGACATGTTGAAGTTTGACTTTTCAAAATAAGTGTTTCATGCATCTACGTTACCACATGAACAATAACCTTGCCAAAACCTAAACGAGGCTAAATGTTGATGATGGTAGATGGACTGTACTTATGTAGCGCTTTTCTAGTCTTACGACGACTCAAAGCTGCTTTTACACGACATTTCACATTCACCCATTCACACACACATTCACACACTGATGGCAAAAAGTGTCCAACTGTCAGTCGGTCATCACATTCACACACCCACGGCTGTGCCACCGGGAGCAATTTATGGTTCAGTGTCTTGCCCAAAGACACTTCAACATGTGGACTAAGGGAGCTGGGGATCGAACCACCAACCTTCCGAATGAAAGACGACCGACTCTATCAGTAAGCCACAGCTGACTATGATGAATTACCTGTTATACCCCTTTCCCACCTAAATTTAGCGTGTTGACGCAGGTTTTTTAGACCCGGTAAGACCCACTTATAAATGCTGATTGTCTCTGTTCCCATTGCCAGTGAAGTATACTCCTGTCGGTCTGTTTTCTGCTGCGTCACCCGAAACAGTAAACAGTGAAGATGTTACCGTGGTTAGGTCTTTATTGTAGCTATAACTCATTCAATTGATTTGTCGAACTTGGCGCCGACAAATTTGGAACGATGTTCGAGCACTGCTCTGACGGAGACCGGCGGAATTTGTAGCTGAGATGACGAGGAGTCGCAGAAGTTACCGACGGAGCATAGCATCACGCCGGAGAGGGGGCCGAGATTAGCGTGTCGACACGGGTTTTGTGTTCCCTTCGTTGCTGATCGGAGCCGAGGCGATAATTACCCGGGTCTACTGCAGAGTAATTTGACCGGGTCTGAATGCCGATTGTAACCTTTCACAGTAAGCAAAAATGACGGGTGTTAGCGGGTTTTTTGACCATGTCCTCATAAATGTCATGTTGCATGCATGCAAACATACACCCACACCCTCATGCACACATGCACCAACACACGGACACTAGAACAAGCCCACTCTCTGGCATCCTTGTTACATCTCTGTGACAGCCAGAGCCTGTCAGAAGCTGTGTGAGAAGAATTCTGTGGGGGGACTCGATTCGCCCACTCTGCTAATAAACCCACTGATGCAGCTGCAGGACGATGTGTGAGAAACATCTTGAAGGCATAGCCGATGCGTTACAGAAAATAAAAAAGCTGGACCGAGCTCATACACGAAGCTTACGAGGGGTCTCACAGGAGTTATGTTCTCTCATGAAAATATGTAACACTGTTTGCTGTTAGCCGAGGTTTAGCATTTAAAGCATCTTCTGAGCTAACGCATCTTATCTGCTTTCGTCCCCAGCAGAGCGTGTGATCGGCAAACATGGAAAGGTGAAAAGAGGCAGCACGCCGTATCGCTCCTTCCAATCAATGGATTCAAACGCCGACTTGTGACCTTTGAAGCAAGCAGTGCAAAGGCTCTCTCAGAAATCCTTCACAAGATGAATTCCCAACCTCCTTGACCCTCCAGCCCTCCCTCCTTCACCTCCCTCCCCTCTCTTGCTCTCTCCCTCTTCCGCACCAACAATATCTGCTTAGACTTGAAGTAGCAGCGTGTACTAAACAGGAATGGAATGTAAACTGCAGAGAGCATTAAGTGGATGAAAGCTTGACACATACTCTTCTCTTTAGGTGAAAAGAAGGAGCCCACCAAGCGCTACCAGGCACCAACGAGGACTGAGCTGCAGAAGCAAAGCACTCCCTTTACTTGACCGGCTGCTATCTGAGGAATAGGTGCAGGAGTATCAGCAGGGTTGCATTAAATCAAGTCCATTACAGCACCTTGATAATGTAAGAATAAATTATGTCGACACAAGAGATATGGATGCCAGAATCCCATGAAAAATGCATGAGAGTACGCTGCATTATGTTGCAGATTCTCTGAGATGCTTCCCATCGCACAATATAAATAAAACGTTCGTTCTGACACCGGAACATGTTTCACAGCTCTAACACGCTGATCTTCACGTATGGATGAGTTTCTGTCAGGTGCTTCTGGCCCTGTGTTGTGCAACGGTGATGAAAGAGAAGACGGAAAAGAAGATTTTTTCCCCTTTTCCACACACATGCAAAGACAGGAGAGACAGACGTTTAAAGAATCGGGGCAAATAAACAGGCCAGCTGTTTGTGTGAGAGTGACAGAGTCCCCTATATGTTTAACCCTCGCTTGGAGTGGTAGGTGAACTGCCACTTCTGACACTAAACCTCAGCCTGAGGCCCTGCTGCACAAAGGGTCCGATGAGTGAGGCCCTTCTGCTCTCTGCAGCTCTTTTGACGTTTCCACAGGGGTTTAATCCAAAGTGATTGGACGGGGAGGAAGTGGAAGGAGGCTCCTCATTCAACAGGCAAACGCTCTCTGACAACACGCACGCATTGTCTCCTCAAAGTGTTCCATGACTAACGCTGTGGGGGCAACAAACACAGCGGATTTGCTAAGCAGCTCGCAGAGAGAAGAAAAAAGGGGGCCAGGGAGTAAAAAGCGAAGTTCACATTTTTGAACGCATGCTTGGAGTGCCTGCCTATTCATCTTCCCCCGGGTCATTCATTCTCTCTCCTACAAAACGGCCATGGCATGCATTTCACAATAAACTTGGTCTCCCAGTAGAAATGTGTCGGAACCTGCACTTTCGCAGCAGAGTTTCATGCACTGAAGACTATTCCATTAAACACATTCATCCAGCAGCTAACTGCAAGGGCACAACGGGGCAGAACCTTTTCTCTCTCTGAGGGGCATATTTCATAGATCCAACTACATTAATGTTTAAAGCCCAGTTAGCATTTTACTCCTATTAAATTGTCAACTCATGACGGACAATTAAAAAAGGTCAAAATTATGCAGCAGAACCAGTTATCTCTTATTCCCCAGACATTCTTCTTTCATGTCAAGCCGACAGCCTACAGTACCCACAATGCAACTTAACTGCAGACAGTTTGGTGGGAGATTCGGGTGAGATTCTTTTTGCCTTTATTACATAGGACAGCTGAAGACAGACAGGACATGTGGGAAGTCAAGAGTGAGGGATGACATGCACCAAATGATCGGCAGCCTCTGCACATTGGGCACCTGCTCTACTAACTGAGCAACACCAGTGCCCCAGCTCACTATAGCTGACTCAAGTGACATCACTGGAGGCAATGAATCTGATTTATACAGGATTCTCTGGAGCACCAAAGAGCTTTACAAAATGTCTTCCCATAATCAAATGAACTCCTACATTTAAGGGGTGTAAAAAAGTATCAACACACCTGAGTATAAAATACTATATCGCTAATTAATAGTTTTTATTTTTGCTTTTATTTATTACAAATAAGTAATAGATACATTTTTGGCTAACCGCCGGGGTCAGCCCTACACATGGGTCTGTATGTGACTGACTGTGTGTGTGACTGTGTGACGGTACTTTCACAGCCGTAGAGAGAGAGAGAGAGTTGCGGCATCGCAATGGCAGATCATGGAGCATACTGGACCTCCACTGACGCAACTCTCTGTCTATACGGCTCTGGATACTTTGTTCGGGGAGTCCGCTGCTCGTCCGCTGTCCTCACCTACGTCCGCAGCGCGCACCTGCTTTCAAACACGTTGTCATCGGCCTCACGAGGACAGTCCTTGTAACACATTGCCCACAAAAGCGCACACTGACCTGATGCGGTCAGTCACACACTGGGTTTTGACGTGTGTTTTCTTGCACAGTTTTCTGAGAATACGTTTTCAAAAAGTTGCAACCTTCAACATTGCTCAAAGTACCATAATATATTCCAATATATGGAATCATAACCGATGTATTGTGATACCCGTAGTGTCCCAAGCCAGAGCGCTGCTGCATGTCAACAGACCTGTATACAGAACCAACTTTTAAATCAGTGTCATTAGTCAGTCTCTATATAAGCTCCAGACTGATGGAAACCTCTACCCCCCACCGCGTCTTTATGTGATCAAACAACTCTAACAAAAAGATATAAGACAGTCGACCCTGTTGTGTTCTGTGTGTCTGCACCATCTCTCCATGTATGTTTACAGCAGAGTTCAAAAAATCACTGTGAAAGAAAGCAGCGCCTCCAGCGAGTCAACATCTGCCACACAACCTCACACACTCCTCTCCCTTTATACCAACACTCTCTGTTTGGGGAGGCATGTTCAAATAAGCATCCGGCGTGTGCGGGCTTGTGTACGCGGTGCGGGCTGCACAGGGCAAGAAAGGATGTCTGCAGAGCGACAATTACATAAAGGAAAAAATTCAATTTGTCTGTGAGGCTTTTATTTCTTTCTCTGCTGCTGAGATCAAAGGAACAGGAGGGTGAATTAATGAATGCCTACCAAGTAAACACACGGACTGTTGAACATGCTTGCAAAACTGGCAGGTTGCAATGTGAGTACTTACCACTCCAGATTTAAACAAGCCTTTTACTTTGGAAAGCTTAGTTTGATGCTTCAGACCCCTTATAGATTAAAACAAAGGACTTTCTGTGGTTAACTTTGTGTGTCATCACCGCCCACGTCTGAATCAGCCCCCTATAACGCAATATGCAGACTGGCGGGGGGGTGAGTCACCATAATGTATTTCAGGCCAAAGGTCACAGCCTGGCGACACCACGACCAGACAGGGAGCAGAGATCGTAAGGGGGATGTGAAACAAGACACCCCGGCCTCGCACTAACCGTAATGCTATCTTTGCTGCGCTTTTTTCAGCCTCAGTGATAGCACAACCACAAGACCTTGAATATGTGTAAAGAGCAGCACACCACAAGCTCCTTCATGCATCTTTTCTATTTGTGTTTGAAAGAAAGGCAGAGTCGCCATAGGTCATGGATATTCCCAAACTAATATTCCTCCGGCTGCTTTTACAGGTAGCTGAAAGTGGTTTTAAAAGCTATACTGTATTACATTTTCACTGTGGGTGGGGTAATTCAGCGTGAACACATTCCACCCAAACGTCTCTAGGCGTGAAGGCACAGTTGACACCCTCAGAAGCCCAGTCTTTTCAATTATCACCCCAGCAGGGGCCCCGGCAGGACCCCGCGTCAACAGACCACCTAGAATCACAGTCACAGCTCGCCCGCTGATAGCGCTCGAAGGCCCCCACCATCA
This sequence comes from Semicossyphus pulcher, assembly GCF_022749685.1. NCBI lineage: Eukaryota > Metazoa > Chordata > Actinopteri > Labriformes > Labridae > Semicossyphus > Semicossyphus pulcher. The sequence goes on from NW_027211637.1 coordinate 27,249,229, forward strand.
GCGAACAAAAGCTCTGAATCCATCCCCTTATTTACACGTTACGGCCTGAAGAAATGCCTGCACACAAACACTCGAAAACACAACTTGTTAACATGCGCGCAGTTATCAGCCAGGAGTGAACCTACTCTGTTTTAATTGGGCTCTGTGGTTTGTGGGAAAGGCAATTTACTGGATTGGAGGTTTAGCTCTTAAAGCTACTGCCGCTCTTATAGGGAGAAAATATTCCAATGAATATTTACACTCTAATGGGGAAAAACAAGCCGGAGAGTAAAGTGTGTAACTCATAGCAAAGACAATAAAGAAAGCAGAATGATGCAACTACGGAGATAGAACCAGATCTCACCTGAAAGGCATCTCATATCAAACATAAACACCGTGAGAGTCCTTCGTAGGGTCTTAAAATAGTGTGTTTGTTTCCGGTAACATTTTTGAGAGAGTGTCACGCCGGGAGGGAGGGGACTGAAGGGCCAGCTCCAGTTCCCCCAGACGACAGCTGAAAAGAGAGGTGCGGAGTCTGGTGGCAGCTCGGAGGGGCGAAGAGCAGCTCCGGCTCGGCCAGCACTGGCCTGTTTATTTATACCAGAGAGAGGCCTTTTGAAAGCGGTGCTGTGTCACTTAAGATGTCTGCTTTTCTTCTTCCCCCTGGAGATCTCAGAGGGATCAGGCATCTGAGGTGCCTGAGCATTAGGCTGACACTGCAGCACACTAATGCCTCAGGACAAAGATCTACTTGAGCTTTAGCTGCAGTAGATTCATGCACGAGAAGTGTGGATTTCCTTGTACAAGAGGAGCTATTTCCTTTTTGCTACACATACAGTCGTTACAGTATATAGCTCCCAGCACTGATCCCATATATAACTTAAAATATAATGTATCAGATGTACAACACAGGATAGCTGGTCATACACCAAAGTTAAAACGTTGACCTGTTGATGTAGCAGAAGTAGAGAAGTTCAGGATGTGGCAGATGTAAATGTTTCTACCAAATTTAATGGCAATCAATCTGGTAGATGTCAAGACATTTCAAAAAACCCAAATGTCAATCAATGGTGGCACTAGAGGAAAAGTCAAGAGATCTCCAAAGTCATTGTGATTCTCCCTCTGGATAGCATGAACAGCGTGTACAAAATCTACAGTCTGGACCAAAGAGGTGACCTCACTGACGGACATACCAACATTTCCAATCCAAGACCAGAGCGGGGAGTGTGGCTGATTCATCAAGTAGGCTTAGATGTTGTCCAGGAAATGTGAAGATTTCCACCTTATTACCCGAAGTCAATGGGATTAATTTTCTGGACACCATGGGTATCTGTTCAAAATGTCGTTATAATCCATCCAACGCTAGAACACCAATATAAAACACAAATATTAACCTCATGGTGGAAAAGGAAGGCCTAACCCTAACCCAAAATCATCCTCTGGGTACCACGAATATGTTGACCAAATTACATTTCAGTCTGGACCAAACTGCCCCACTGACGGACATCTCCATCCTTGAGCGAAGCTGCTAGTAGAAGCAATCAATCAAGTAGATGTCTGCCAGGGGATAAACAAAGTATGATTCATCCTCTGGAGACCATGAGTATCCGTGCCAAATTTGATAAAAATCTACCCAACAATTCTCGAGAAATTCCACTTAAATCCAAAAAAATAGGCCCCATGACAGCTTCAGAACAGTCAGGGCATCATCATTAGGCTTCGTCCTCCAGGGACTATGAACATCTTTTCAAAAGGCCGGAGCAATCCATCCAACAGCTAGTGAGAGTTTTAGGTCTGGGCCAAAGTAACGGACCGACGTAAAGACATTGCTTAAAATGATGTGAAATGTCTTTTTTTAAACATAGCGGCAGATTCTGCCGAGTTGATTTAAAGGTTCGTGGTCAGTTCAGCTTTGGAAAGGAAGTAGCAGCAGCTGTTTGATGGCTCTGTCATTAGGCTCTGGTTTCCCCACGTTGGTGGCAGCGGCAGTGTTAGATTTACCCTCCTTCTCTTCCTCTCTCGCTCATTCTCGCCTCTGGACCAACTAATCTGACACCACCTGTTGACTTGGCCACACTCGTATTGTCCCACATAATCACAGGCCAGAACTAGCTCAGTCTGTCAACTCACTCCCCCCCCCCCCTGTGGATCATACTTGATTAGTTCATGGTTACACTGTGTGGGAAAAGCAGGCTAAGTAGGCAAAATCTCTCTAAGTACGCAGCTTATGTAACCATTCTGGAACAAATTGGATCCTTGGAGCAGCGATATATGTTCAACTTTCCGCTGAGGTGCAGATATAAGTAATTTGCATCTTTACAATAATTCTCATGATGTGACTTTGTGAGAGCTGACCCTTTGGTGAGGGAGAGAGGGAACTCTCCAGGCGTCTAAGCCGAGGGGAATAATTCCGTTTTGGTAGAACCACTTTCCCCCGTTCCCAAGGTCATGCTATTTGGGATGGCGATCTCATATTTAACCGGGATTTGGCAGGAAACCATGGTGAAGCTTTTGGAACGCAAAACAGTTCCAACATGTTGAGCGTCTTTTTTCTGGTCTTTGTTTGGTAACCCAAGATGCACCCTGAGCGTCTAACATCACAACAAAACCTGCTGTTAACTGGACGGAGCTCTTTGTCGGGCGCCATCTGCACTTCAAAGTCTCTTTCCTTTTTTTCCCACCACTTTTTTCAGTAATTCTCTGAAAGCTCTGCCAACAAAAGTCCACTGAAGAAGTGATGGGCTGTGAGAACAATAATATTCTTTCTCAGCTGTTTATGCCATTAATATAAACATAATAGCACTGTAAGTAAAGAGACATCTGTGCTCCTCTCCAGATGTTCAGCGCAAACAAGACGGTACAGTCTGATGTTGACAAAATCATCAAAGGGAGGAAGGAGAGAAGGTATTCAGAGGTTATCTTTGCCTTTCAAGAGCCCCCCCTCCCCTCCCCTCCATCCTCCCCATTGGAAATTATCTGCCAGCTGTTTCTGCTAACCTGTGCGCCATGGGAAGCCAAATGTGGGAGTAGACAAGAGAACAGAGCCGGAGAAATCAGATCTGCCGTGTCCTCACTTGCAGAACAGCACCACATATCCACGGGCAACAAGGAAAGGTCGGCTTTTATCACAGCCCACACAAGCAAGCATGAAAAGGGTTCTCTCATCTTTAACATTAATCTCAAATTACCAGATAAAAATATTCATGCGAGCATCACAGGGCTAAGCGCCTAATAATAACCATTAATATATGAATTTTACACTTTCATTAACACTTGGCAAAGCAATTCTCAATGAGTTCATGGCACCGCAAGGTCATCTGATACCGAGGTAAAAAAGATGATGGCCTCCGTTTTGTCTTCAGGCGTAAACAACAGGATTCACTGTTGCTCTTGTTTCATTTTTTATTTAATAATGCTTCGGAGGGTGCTCCTGCTCTTTCATTATGCATGAGGTCACTAATACAGGATCTGAATCTGAGCCGTCACATCAAAGAGCCGGGTAAATAATTCTCTCTGTTTAACGTCCATATCAACTTTCTTCTGCGTTTTACATCACGTACAGCTGGAGCTAATCTCATATCCTTTGAAGGGGACAACACAACGAACAACTGCGAACACTTTAATAATCTGCAGTAGAATCAGAGGAACATCTAAAGTACAGATGGTATCAAATCCCAGTGAGGGTGCCCCAAATCCAAAGCACTTCTTTCTCTTGCAGAAATCGTTATTTACAGTCGACGCGAGGATCCCTCATTTAAAGTAGTCACTCTTATAAGTATTATAAATAACTCCATTATGAATGCCCTCAGCTGCTGCAACGTGACATACAGTATGCTGTGGAAGTTTGATGCTAATTCACCAGCAACAAAGTAAAGCCATTTTGTGCCTTTGCCATTTCCTTTCCAAATGCCAGCATATTTTCCAGGTCGTGCAGGCTTGTTTTTTCGGGTTATAAAACAGGGTTGGAAGAACACATCGGCTACTTTTGGGAGAACTGGTGAAATTGAGATGCAGCGGCGAGTTTGACTCAACAGCTCGACAGCTGCTGGCTGTTTGCATCATCCGGAGACAAAATCCTGCTTTCATTCTGATCATGGAAAGTTGTGTGAACGCTTGGGAACTTGACTGACCATTCTCAACGGTACCAGCGTGCACCGGGTCCAACGATGACGTAATGTAGGCAGATGCAGTGAGGAGAATGACTGACACTTGGTGGAGCAGGTGACCTGTATAAATCTATGTCAAAAATCGCCACTGACCGACTTCCCATGCATTTCGACAGGAGATCTACGAGGAGGTGGAATTCCAGGGGGAGATAAAAATACCTCAGCTGCGTAGCTGCAGGTGTTATTACACCCTCCTCCAGAGGCCCTGCAGCCAGAGTGGGTGCAGGACAGAACAGGGTGCAAGGTCCGGTGAGGAGACGTCCTGAGACCTCTGATCCGCTTCAGAACAGTCTTGTTTACCAACGCCTTACTGCATCAACATTTATACTTAAACAAAACTGCCGTTACTCATTACTTTAAAGACATGTAGGGATTGCTTGTGACTGCATATTCCCCACCAGGAACAGCCATGTGGTTAATGGTCGTGCGTAGGAACTTGAATTCAACATGCCCCCCTTTTTCAAAGGTGCTTTTGTGCACGGCTGCCTCAATGTAAAACTCTACACATGCATTTTCCAGATCTATCGTCAGAGAGGTTCAGTACGGTAGGCAGTCTGCTCCTGTGGTTGGCAGCCCCCTCGCCTCCCCTTTTGTGGTTAGACCTGGACAAGAACCAATAAACACTAAAGAAAGCCATGTTTCAAGAAAGTAGTGGCAGGCACAGCCAATTGCTGCTCAGCATACGGGCACACCCACATCTGTGCAGCACACCACTCCAGATCTCCTCAAATTGCTGAGCTCCTGAGAGTAAGAATGAGTGCCTTACAGCCTATGAGATTGAGATTCAGTTGGATGGCAGTACAGAGAACACAGAAGAGAACGATTAAGCAGTTTTGTTTTGACAGCTCCAAATGTTTAATTCCCAAAAATAGACACGTGTTTTGAAGCAAATCCGCCCCCGCTCTTGCTCGCAGAGATGTGACCTTAAACTTCAGCCTAACATGGGACTTTCCTGCAGGTTCTCTTCTGTGTTTGCTGAAGGAAGTCATTTATTTCCCCCAATCCAAGGATCAAGGCAAATCTTAACCACCCTCCAAGAATCCAGCCAGCTTTGCTTCTTTAACGATCCCCTAAAGCAGAGGAACGTGAACATTCCTGAAGCCAATTATCAGGTTCGGCATGTGAGAGGGGATCAGGTGCCCACTTTGTCAGCATCAAATGCCTTCATTCTGATTGGCTCTCACCTTCTCCATGCACAGTTTAAACCCCTCGATTCAGACTCCCTCCGTCACCCCCTGACAAAGGATCAAGGGGCAGGACGCTTTGCAAAGAACCGGATTATGCTCTGGAGGTTGGTTCGAGAAGAAGGATCTGGGGAATCTGAGTGATGGGAAGTTTGGATTTCCCAAGAAAGCCCTGACCCTATATAGGATTAGTTTACCTGTATATCTCAGGGTAACCTCTGGCCACTCCATTAGGGTCATGTTTCATATTCATCTTCTCTGTATTCCACATCGTCTATACCTTTCCAAGCCTGTAAATGTGCAGGAGCAGGAGCAGTCAGTCTTTCCCTTGTTTATGGGAAAGATTTATGAGAAAAATCACTTAAAACTTTTAACAAGTTTTCGGCAGCTGTTGTTTTAACTAAACAGTTGAACACAAGTAGCTCCTTATACCGTCGCAGCGCCTCCGACTTTAGAAGCAAGTTTGCAAATCCAAACCAGCCGGTCTCGGAGCAGACTTTGGATAAGCAAACTAAGAGAGTGCAGGATGAAGATATGGCCATGAATGAGGGCCAGGGGAAAAGCTGTTGGATGAGAGATAAAGAGAAATCCCGTCATTACTTTTGTCCAAGGTCAACAAGGAGCCTCGACGAGAGCCTCTTGAGACTTCTCGGAGTTTCCCTACATCATGTGCAGTTTTGCAGGCCTCCTTATAAAACATGATGCGACACGTGCTAAAACATTCACCAACAAAATCACAGGTTATTTTAATTTAACAGCTATATCCCTTTATTGCACTAAAAGCAACGGCTGAAGGAAGGAGTATGGTAGCCATTTATTGCTTTTTAATGGGCTTTCCATTAATCATCGCTACTTATCCTGTTGAACCTCAGATAAAATGTCCATATGACTCATGCTTAAAAGCTATGACTTTGTGTATTTAGTTACCGACTGTATCAGCGAAATAACCTTCAGTATATTAACTCACCTAGACTGGGAATCTTCCTGTCTAGACTGTTTCCCTGCAGGGATCATTCACCAGTCTGTCCCTCAGCAGTCTAGCAGGTCGTGGTGTGGTTTCAGGTACCGTGATTCACAGATTGATTAGGAAAGCAAACGATCCACTCAGGAACAAACAGATTCATAAAACAAAGCCGTAAATATAACTTCAAAAGCTCATCCTGTGTAAATACTCTTCAGACAGCAGGCAGTATTTTTAGCCGTGTTGATAAATCCAGTAGCACGTATATCTGGATTGTAAGTGTGATAAAAGAGTGTTTCAGCAAGCCTGACAGCTTTCCTATTTTCCCTTAAGAACTTAGGGGAAGGAATTCCCCCAGACGGGACCACGCCTGCTGGATCTTACGCTTTGAGAGCCAGATAAAGTCCCTAAGCTAAATTAAACACTTCCTTTACATCACTTATCCTTCCTCCACCAGATAGTCCCAGAAATAAACTGCGTGCATGTTCAGGGAGGAACAATACCTACATGCAAACACAGCATTCACTACAGTGTCAACAGACAAAAACAGACCGGATTCCAATGAACAATTGTGAGTTTATACTACGTCAGCAAGAATGGAAATCTGTCCTACTTCAAGTTACTGTAAGGCTAGACACCAATGCCATATATTCATACTATATAGATGAAGGATTGACTTTTCATAACCTTTTTGAAGTCTTCTTTTTAACTGTAGCATAATAGAAGAGCAAGATTTACGACCTGTATTATTTGAAAACAAAGGTATAAGAGCCTGAGCCAAGCCTATGTTGACTTAAATTGGCTTGGCACTCGATTAATAAGCTTTGGTTTAAATAATGCGGTTAAATTACAGAATTGTTGAAAACCCGTCTCATCATAATGTAGCCTACGGCACCTTCATGTGGGGGCCAGCACACACACAGCATTTTAACAGTGCCATTTCACAGCACAATTAAAATTAAAATTGCCTTGTAGGGGTAAAGTCAATACCTACATGCAGTCTTTCTACACTAAGGATGAAGCTAGCATCAATCAAATGTTATTTGTACGGCGCCAAATCATAACCAAAGTTATCTCAAGACACAAAAGGAGCAGGTCTAGACCGTAGTCTTTGTTATGTTATTTAGAGAGAGACCCATCATGAATCCGCCATGAGTAGCAGTTAGCAACATTCATATAATTTGTTGTTGTCTCGCATCATTCCTTTTAATTTAACCTAAAAATAGCTCACCAATAAAATGTATCATTTGCAGACTGTGTTATGAGAGGCAATGGAGAAAACTTCCTTTGATTAGACGATGAACATATTTTCCCGTTAGCAACCTAGCTTGCGGAAGTTAGCAAGTATGCTAGCTGGAGCTCTTACCCAATCTTCAATAACTCTTAATCATTAAATAAATGAAGTAATGCCCTGAACAAAAAGTAACGAGGGATTAACAGCCGAGTACAAGAAATAGAAAGAAGCTTGGAGAGCTATCATGTCTGGTTATTGCTGGCATGTTCCCTGCTTGTTAGCTTGTAAGCAATTAGCTCACCACAGTGGTCAACAGTAGTTAACCGGCTGGCTCTACAAGTACACCCTGCAATACAACGCCTCTAGCACCGTCTATTTTTTTATTAAGTGCAGATGAATTTTTATCAAAGTGGCTGAAATAACAAGACGCCATTATAATCCCACTGTTAGGTAGCTAAGTGAAACCACAAAGCCATATTGTGGCCATTTATGTGGCAGACATATACCCTCACAAGCAGAGGCTTTTTAATGACGCTGGTCCTTTCTTTGTAAAAGGCTCCCATTAAAATCCGCCAGAGGCAGGACATTAATGTAAGCAGTTAACCTAAAAAAGGTGGGCCAGTTAAACAGAAGCCCTAACTCTATTAATTTAACTGTTGTCATGTGGTTTCAACATGTGTTTCACAACAGAAACAAGGTATGTTACAGGCTGTTGATTATGACTGAAGCGATCCCAGACATTATAAAGACATCATCAAAGACCACGCCAAAGTTCTAAATGTATTATCATCATTTTTAGAGCCCCAAACATTCGCTTCCACCTGGTCTGTGTTGCTATAAAAACCGACGTTTACTACATATGTGATGACGCTATAAATCTACATCATATCTGTGATTTCATTGTTCCTTGAGGGGCCAGTTTTTAAAATAACGCTGCAGGGGGGAACAAATCTTTACCTGCTAATTCCCTTTAATAACACTCCAAATATAAGTCATGCAGGCTTAAGAGAACGCGTCTGGCTTTGTACCAACTGCACAACAAACCCCAGGGCCGACATCTGACAACCATAAACAAAGTCTGGGAGTATCTTCCTTCCAAGAGTTGACAGACAAATTTCACCTGTCCTCATAATTCAACAACAGGCCTTAATTTGAAGGTGTTCACACACCTACGAAGACATCTGTTTGCCAGGAGTTTATGCAATAATACAAGAAAGCAGGGGGGTTAACCTGGCCATTCATTGGAAGCAGATGTGAGGGATCCACTTCCTACTATAATAAGAGGTAATTATAGGCAAGGGGCCCTGTGTGTTCGTGTGAAAATACACCGAGCTCCGGTGGTTAATCAGCGAAGTGAACCAGTCAGGTATAGGAGAGAAGACAGTGAAACTAACTACAGTGTGCTTTATGTGTGACTCATCACTGAGCTAATGGACAAGCCAGCACAAGCCAGAAGTCATGACCTCTAAGGGGAAAAAAAGAGGATAATTTAAGAGTCAGCTTTCACCAGAAGGGTGACATCACTCCTTCTGACCTTAGTGACAGTCCTCTATAGATAACCTTTGCCACCTCAGACAATGTGCAATAACATAATAGCATATTTCCATGATTAAATTAAATGAATATTTTGTTTGCATTTTGAAAGATGAACCCAGTGAACCACGTGAAGGTATCCGCGCCAGCAAACACTAATTCCTCTGCTAAATTCCAACTTATTCCCGCCCAGGGGTGAGGTGGGATGAGGCGTGACTGACAATGCATGCTGTCGTTTAGAATATGATAAATATTTGGCAGCAACCGTTTTAAATAAATGCTTTTCATTGGTAATGTGTTCTTTAAAAAGTTTTTGAGACGGGGCTGAAAACATTTGTTTCCAGGGATCCAACACATTTTAAAGTGTCAATCAGGGTTGAAGTTCAAACTTGCATACAAATAGTTTATGGTGTAAGCGTGCTCTTCTGTTCTTCTTTGAAATATATTTACAGGGGCCATTAATCAGGCAGCAAGACAGAACAGGTTTGAATCAGGACTTTTACAATTGTTATATTTACATTTTCATGTAGACTAGGTTGTATATTATGGGTGGAAATATGATATCAAAAGCAGAGCCCCTCCTCTAGGCTGCAGCAATAGTGCTGACTTGCCCTGAGAGAGACAGCACCAGGCCTGATCAGACCCTAATCTCTGCCCGTCTGTCTGGCTTGTTCTAAAAAACAAATAGGCATGAAAAAACAACTCTCCTCTCATTCTTCTATTATCTCCCTTAAATCTTGTGTTCCATTATTCCTGCACAGGGAAAGCCCTGGTGAAACAACACACTGAAGAAGACTGATGACTGAGCCAAACAATCTGACTGCAGGCAAGTGTTGGTGCCAAATTGTAGCCCCTGGTGTGCCTCCATCTACACCCCTTGTACCCATGACGGGGTCATAATAGAGCCTCAGCAGGTGGAGCCTGGTAGGGAAGACGGGGCCTCTTCGCCCTGGCACAGCTGAGAGATCCTCCTCTATGTGCTCACAGTCCACATAAATCACACAGGCCCTCAGTTCAGGGGAAGAACCATTTAATTACTCCTTTTAAAGCAATAATTGCCTGACTTGGCTGGAGGTGCTGCCTGCATGAAGAAAAAGACTGATGATTACAGAAGAACACCAAGGTCGAGAAAGATCTGTAATTTAGATTAGCAAAACCAATGTGCGTACCTCGCATGGTTATAAAAAGAGATGAAGGAAAGGCATCTGAAATCGTCTTATTACGCATGTCACAATTGAACTGTATCTAAACAGCTGTGCATGGATTTTTAAAGAATCTGAAGCGCTCAACAGCTGCTGCTTGAGAGCATATCTATGTTCCCAGGGTTCCTATGTCAATGTCCTCTTATATGGCACATTAAGAAGACTTTATAGAGCCTTATAGTTTCTCAGCTGTGTGTTTTCGCTCTTTAAAATGTTCAATGTATGTTTCCTCGGGTCAATACGTTCAAATTAGCAGAAAAGACAGTTTTCTTGACTTTGGACATCTCTTCGTTAGCCGAATGGGCCTTCACCGTTCAAACTGCATTTGAACTATCCATCGAAACATTCATTCTTTTACAATTTAAACTGCTGGAATAGCCCATACCAATCTCTTACAATCTTAGAGAACATAGGAGCCTTGGAACATTGGGATGACCTCCTGCTGCTGACAAAACGCGGCCTTGAGTGATGTGGTTTTGCAAAGACATTGTTGGCGGTCACCAAGCACTTACTGCAAACTGTGCGAACTTAACCGAACTGACTCACACTTCCAAAGAAGTTGCATATCCCAATGTCAGAAATAGTGAAGAGCAAAGCTATTTCCAATGGATTCATGACGAGCTTTCAACGGCTGGTGTCTCCGTCCATGCTACCTCTGATAAAACAGTAAACAGCAACATTAGGAAGCTCATAAACAAGGTTTTTTTTGGCTGAGGATTTAGATGATTCCCCATTCCTCTGCATCAACAGATGGTTTGGGTGGAGAGAAAATTATATACAGCCGCTTTAGTCTCAAACCACAGAAATTCCTATTGCTTTACCAACTGCTTTACAAGGCCAAACTTCAGCTTCGACAGGCCTGCCAGGTACTGGGCAGACTTGCGTTCTGTCAAGCCTCTGGGCACATAATGGATGCTAAGCTACTTCAATGAGCGTGGTGGTTCTGCCGTCTTTGTAATTCTTCGTCTTAAGTTGGCAATGCATGAATAAAGATAAAATCTGTAATACTTCACTGGGCTTCTTTCTGATGGCTATCTGGATCTGTTTCAAGAGTGTGTTCGAAAATGATCAGGCGACTCAACAGGGATGGTTTCCTGCCGATTACAAGAAGCTGTGATTTTAATCTAGTGAAACGCTCAACCACCAACAGGGTGCACATTCCTCTCTTATCAGGGGCTTGATTTTCAGTCCTACAATTGTCTCAAGCAAAAGTGACAGTCTGGTGTGCCACTGTTTCCCCTTTCAAACAGAAACATGCTTCTCTTGGAGTATCTTGAAATCCCGATCAGCTAGGCGGCATTTCCAGTTGAAACCAACCTTATGCTTAGCTTTGCTTTGCAAGCTGGCTTTCGTAAGAGCAATACCACATAGGCTTTAAAGAGTTCAGAGGGAAGTGTGTTTGTAGAGTTTGTGGCCTTTTAAGAAAGAAAAACCCAAGAGAAAAAGCTTAAAGACTAGTCAGAGGAGCATTTGTCTCTAAGGTATGCTTCAGACAAAGTAAGGTCCGGCTAACTGGCTTACTAACTACAGAGCTAACCAAGTGTTATGGACCTGGATGCTAGCAGAGTTTAGGCTAACGTAAAAAATAAGTATGTAAGATAAGCAAAGAAGCGTTCTTAAAAAACAAAGAATAAAAAACAGACACTTTCATAGGCTTATCATTTAAAAACATGTCAGCTGGAAACATTAAAAAAGTCAGCCAGAGACTGTGTTTCAACCAGCTCATGGAACTAGCATTAGCTTAATTAGCTAGCTAGCTAGCTACATTGGATTAAATCTCCAGGACACTCATCATTTCAGCTTGCAAATTCAAAGGTTGCCATCTTGAAAAGAGAAGCCTGCTTTAGTCTTCCTCTGTCTGAGTTCACAGACTCTGTTTTAAAGTTAACAAGAATTCCTGGTGGTGAATCTGCCAGCTTTAGCCAGAGCAGAGAGCTTTACAGGCATAGCAATAGTATCTGAGCGGGGTGTTTGTTAGAGAACGGCCAATTACCAAGTGTCAATACATGTTATTATAAGTATGTTATTCTTAATTCATTGTAAAATTAAACATTATATTATACTCTTATTTATAATAATAAGCACTTTGGATATAATGTTATGATAGTTCTCTTTCAGGAAAAGTCGCTCACACAGCCTGAGATATGGTCAAAGTCTCTTGGATTAGTTTAAAGTTGACTTTTCATTAAATCACAGTATGTGAATGAATGAATGAGTGTGTGTGCGTCTGAATCAAAGCCTTTTTCCATTACAACACAGTTTGGCTCATGGCATGGAACATGCATCTTCAAAAGCAGCAAGCCTGGATGGACCGAGCACTTCTGCTCGGTTAAAGCACACTGTGATGGAAAATCATATATTACATTCTAGCTGAGAGAGGAAAAAACAAAACAACTACGGCTTGTACTTTAGTATAATTAAGTCCATGGGAATTCATTAATCCTTAGTTCTGGCGTGTTACTTGCCAAGTTGTAAAAACGTGTGAAAACTTCTGTACAGCTTTGCACTCTGTGACCAGCTGACATACAATCCAGATAAAGTAGACCCTGCTGTGCGAAACATAAAACCCTGCTGCACTGTCTTTAATGCATTAGAGAAAGGCAAAGATGGAGAGGAGATAAGGGGATGAGTAAAGCTTACTAGTAGAGTAATGAACGCCCAAAACTACTGTACAGATTATGGGGATTTTAGAACATAAACATACTTGAGAGAGAAGATTTATGTCGTGAAATGGGGGTTGGAGAAACAACAAACACACTGGGTGTATTTCAGCATACATAGAGCAGGACATCTGACCTACACAGGAAAGCCTGAATAAACTTTGCTTCAGGGGAAATAGGGTCTTCTTGTCCTGAAGATAATTCCAGGTTTCATTTCCCCCAACAGGATGGTGACTCACCATGGGACCAACGTTTTAGACCATCACAACCCGCTGCACCAAAACAATAGACCACAAACCCATTTGTTTGTCTGCTCGGAGGACATGTCATCATGGAGACAATCACTTCTCTAAATTCCCTTCCTTGCTACCAGAGACATATGTGGTCAGGTGGGTAGAAATGTGTTTACTACAGTATAAATCCTGGTTTACCACGCCTTAACAATGTGCAAGGATTCACAGGATTAAAAGCTACACAGTCCTGTGAGAACACAACTGTGTGGACGTGTGTGTAGATGTGTGTATAACAAAGTAAAAGAATTGTTATGTCTCCAGCGACGGCAGCTGACATGATAACAGAGACCAGACTGGTGCAGCTCTCTTCCTGTCTCTCCTGAGGGCCTCTGCAGCCTCAGTGAGGGGCACAGCCGAGGCCCAGTACCTGACAGTTGAACTCTTTCATAAACAAGCAGCAATATGGTACATATTAAAGCTGACATTTTAAAGCTCTATACCCCTTGCTACTTTTGTCTGTAACAGTATAAGGGCAGGAGATATCAAGCTCTCTTCAAACCCCAAATTGCCTTTCACTAAGCTCTGCCCCACTCAGCTACCGTTTCTTTGCCTGTTAAGCGTTAGCAGGATGACGCAGGCAGATTTTACATTCAAAATATTGTATTAATTCCTGACATAATTGCTCCTTGATTTCCAACAGAGGTCGACAAAAGCAGGCATCTGATTTCTAGCCAGCAGCCGTTTAATGTGCCGGCTCCCATAACAACTGTTGTGGGCAGATTTAGCAGCTGTAGCTAGCTAGCTAAAAAAGCTAACGTTAGCTCAAAGAAATAGTTTAATATGCTGTCTCCAGTTGACGGTTCAACAAATCCTGGTAACTGTCTAATTTGCCGATCAAAATCAAAACTGTCATGGGTAGATCGAGTAGCTATGTAGCTGTAGCTATATAGCTAACGTTAGCTCACTGAAACTGTTCAAAAAAACGGTCTCCAGCTAAAATGTTTATGTGCATGTTTTAAGACAAGAATCACGTAAGGGGTGTTGAATATGTAATTGGTGTCTAACTACATACAGGATAATGTGTTAAAAGGCGGAGTCTGAAGCTAACAGGTCACATGCAAAACGTTAGCATTCTTGTAAAACTGCACTGTTGAGATGGTTAGGCCGGAAAGTATAAGTAAAAACTCATAAGCAGACTATTATTTCATTATAAAATAACCACTTGACTGCTTAGCTTACATACGTATTGGTTTTCACTTTCAACTTCAAAAGAGAAAGGGCTTTACATTGATGACTTTAGCTATCGTAATGCTATTACTGCAGTGTAAGCTTCCCCAAATCCAATCAGGAGAAGAGAAGAACTATGTTTAAGTTTAACACCAGAAAGAAGGCGACTTTTTAAATGGTATTAATATTACAGAAAATAATTTGCATAAATTAATTAGTGGGGCTTTTTATTTGTTTTCAGCCTTTAGATTTGCCGCAGAGCTGGTGTTCAAAACAAACAAGCCTTTAATTTGCGAAGTCGTCTAATTAATTAGGCTCCTGAAGAGCAGCAGACGCGTATTCCTGCCAACAAAGAAGCTCCAGAATTAAGTTAAAAGCAGAGGGAAGTTGGTGTTTTCCCTCTATTTACTTTTCACTGAGCCCATGAAGTCTGCAAAAAAGACCTCCCTCTGGGAACATTAAGGGTTTACCAACAGCTTAGGCGAATTTGCATCTTCTTAACATCTTGTAAGGATGGAAGGCTTTCATTTAACAGGTAGAGACTTGTTGTACAGTAAGAGGAAGTGGAGGCAGGGCGCTATGAGTCTGAGGGAGTGAGAAATCATCAGCTCTGATAACACACCAGGGTAGGATTTCTGGTACACACTCCTTGGGATGTCAGGGTCAAACGTGGATTTAAAAGACAATGAAGAAAAAAGAATGATAGCATTCCTTTAGAAAACTTAAGTACCTTGGAAATAATCTATTCTGTTCACAACACACAAAAACGTCTTTGCTGAAAAGGGCAGCAAACCCCCATCAGAGCAGCTGTATAAGTTGGGAGGGCCCATTCAAGACAATGCAGAAGCTCCCTTGAGCAGAAAGCAGAATGCCCAAGTGACTTCGCATCAATGCCGCCAGGAAAGACAATGGCAGATTCAATGGGGCACAGACGACTACAGAGCACCTTCAAAGGGGGAAAGTGCCATACAGTTAACTTAGCATTTCAATGAATCTCTAATGAGTGCGGGCTGCAGTGCAGCCTGGGAAAAAAGCCTGGTGGTGCAATGTGAAGAGATTGAAGACAGCTGGGTAAAAATCAGAGTCTGTGCAAGTCTATTGTTCTTCTTATCTTATCAAGCTGAGGGACACAAGTTAGATCTAAAGCTCAGTTGTTCTAGAGAAGCAAAGCGACTGTTGGCATTAAAGTAAATCAGATAAAAGACCTGCTTGCCAACAATGAGTGTATATCAAATGGCAGAAAGAAAAATCTGATTAATGTATCAACTCTTTTCATACAAGCATCGACAGGACACAGGGAGCCAAAAAATGTTGCTATTTACTACAACAAATAGTTGCTGACGATTAGCTGTTGTTATTGCTTGTGTTGCAGTCTGTCTTGTGTCCTGGAGACATCCTGTGACCTCACCATGAACCCTGTTGGCTTTATTGCGCTTGTAGCTCCATAACACAGGAATGAAGAGTGATATATACTTCGCTCAAAACATGGGCCAAAGGGCATTTGCTTTGTCTGACATCGATATTTTTTTCCACTCCCTAATATGAACGTTCACGTGTCACACGACAAAGACGTAGTTATTTTAAATGTTCTTGCCAAGAGATCCCTTGAAAATTGCTGCACTGGGGATTAGAGGGGTCATTCTATGAGGACAAAATGCAGAAATGGGTAGTAATGTGGCGTGTTTCTCAAAGGCACTTCAGCAAATCCGCCCACGCTGGGCCTGTTTAGTTAAAGAACGTCCACTTTGATCAGTAGGCTGCACTGCCTCCACACTACATTGATCACACAGCAAAGTTTAACAAGCATAGTCAAAGAGAAAAGAGTGAAAGCTTTTTGTTTTAGGTCTGCTCAATGCAACGAGGGTTGTAATCAAAGTGTGTGATGGCTTAAAACTTACAAATAACCCCAAATAGGTGCATTAAACAATTCTTCAACATAAAGATTCAATTAAAGAAGCTTCAGACTGATCTGACAATGCTACATAAGTGTGTAAAACAAAAGCCATCCACAGACTTCAGAGAGAGGAAACGCTGTGCGAAGAGGTGTGAATGGAAAGAGTGGGACTCTAGTTACAACAAGCGGCACTCAGGAGTATGCGAGCTCATGTCAGCACATGCACCGTGTTGCCGCTGTACCAGCTGAAGTGCAGCTGTGTTTGGAGTCTGCTCTTCAGTCCAACACGGACGAAACGTTGGGTAAAAGCACAATGCGTTTGCAGCCACAGAGCACAGTGTGTTGAGCGAACATGTATCTTTGTGTGTGTCAGAGGGTATGTCACAGCAAGGGTGGTGTGAAAACCCCAGATATATTTTATTCATCTTAAAGGCTTTGATGCATCTCCTACTTTGCACCGCAGCACATGTATCACTCTGATCTCTGAGGTTAAGAGAAAATATGGTTCTTTTTTTAGAAAACGCCTGCGTTGAATATATTCTAATAAGACGGCGCTGCCACTGGCTGCCGACTTGAAATGGAAGAAGAGAAAAATGTAAATCTTTAAAGGACCATACCGATGTTTTCACATCTTTCTGCTGACCTTTTTCCAAAGCTTCTACGAGTCACAAAAAGTCTATGTTGTAATGTAGATGCTGATAATGTAAATGCACTGCATTGATATGGTGCAGCATGGAGGCGTGCCTCTTCCAGCTAAACTGAGCTACAGGCTGAATCAATGCTGACCATAGTCTCACTTCTCTACAGGGAGCAAACAGGCTCAAACTTAAAAGGAATATTTGAGCATCTGTATAAAATGGAGCCGTTGTAACAGAAGAGAAATCCCCACAGATAGAGAAGGGAAAATGGTCGGCAAACACTGTTCTTTGTTTATTAAACACACAACAGCTTTTCTTGGCGTGCTAAACTTTCTCAATTGATTGCATTGCTCAAAGACACGCAAAGCATTAAACAAGTGACGTCAAATGGTGAGAAGACTGAAAACAGAGCAGCATGTGCAACTGCACACGCAAATTAAAAGAGAAAAGTTTAGAAAGCTCTGCAGTGGGAGTTAAACTTGGCTGTGGATAATTCATGAGGAACCCCCGCTGAACTGAGAGTCAGGTTCACCTCTCTGACCCCCATACCGGCCCAAGTCACACCTCACTGCAGAGTCAACAAATGCCAGCCCACCGGCCTGCGCTCCATATGTGCCAATGTGCTCGAGGAGGGGGCGAGCCACTTCAGTGCAGCATTGTCCCCTCAGCCAAGATGGCCTCCCTCCTGGGGCTATAATTCAACTATGCAATGTTTACTGAACCCAGTCTTCAAGCAATTATGTGAATGGGTCCAGAGGGGGGGGGGGGGGCAGAGCTACCCTACTGTTCAAACTGTGGAGTGGGGCCGGTGTTTGCACTGCTGTGCTTTGCAACTCCATAGAGTCAGTCCTCATCGAGTCTGAAAGGGAATTAAACACCAGGTAGCCGGGTCGCCACACACAGAGAGCGACCACCTCGAAGAGCCGAGGCATCACGCAGCAGAGGATGAATAAATCATCAGATTAAAATGTCGTCCGATGACATTTAGCGGCGGAGGAAAGGGTCGAGTTACACACATAGAAGAGAAAGACAACAAATTACGCCGATGACACGCTCTTCCGCCTATATAGTCATAGGAATCCAGGCCGCCCTTCCCCCAACTCCAGACCAACCCCCAATGAAGTCAAGGGACACTTGTGACAGTCTATACTGGGAGAGATCTCAGAGCCAAAATTATCAGCAGTGGTCTGATGTCATAGATCAGAAAACAATGTGGCCTCTCTCTCTCTTAAGTAAGACTCGTCAATCCAATTTCAGATTTTGGCGAGGCCAGCAGGTTTCATTGCACATTAAGCTGCAAAAACACCTGACTCTGATAATTTCTCACACTTGTACATGCTGTTGGTTCACAGCAGGCTATGGGAGGCTCATTTGTGATTGAGAGCTCCAACCCACCGAGAGTTTTTATTGACTTTGATTGTTTGAGTCGATGCGTATGACCCTGACATTCCAGCGCGGCGAGAGGAGGGCCCGTAGTAACACCAGAACGTGTGCGTAATTGAATCAAGAGAGACAGTCCGCCTGCTGTAGTTCAAAGTCAAAATGCGAGAAACAGATGCTTGTGGTTCCAGATAATTCAATTATGGCGGCACTGTTGGTCCTGGGAGTCAATCAGAGCTGTGGTTAAAGTGGAGAGGTCATCTCCTGTCAGAGGATGGTGGCCCTCTTGGGGATTGGAGAGCTTTTGTGCATCAATTATGATGAAGATGCGTAACTTTTGTTGACTTTGAGGATAAACTTAATGCATCTTTTTCCATCTATGCGATCTGACACAAGTTATAGATCATTTCATCCTTCTACCATGTCACCGCTGGATGTTAAATATACCCTAAAGTCATCGGCATAAAGCTTTTCAAACGTCTGGAATATCACAGCTCATATCCTCTTGTATCCGGCAGGTGAAAGATTTATGTCCGCTGGCCACCGCGGCGATGCCCCATCATTCAAAAAAAGATCAAATCAACACAGAGGACGCACAGATATCTCAACCATGACAGCTCTGTTTATTGGAGGGCACAAAGGTGAGAGACCAGACGGGACTTCTGGAGGGTGGGGTGGAGGCAGGGCGTCTATTCTCAGCAGCAAGGCAATGCTCATCCTCTATATGATTCACACCTCAGATATAGCAGAGTAAAAGTGTCTCAGACTGAAATATCGTTTATTACGCCAGGGAAATACCAGCAGCACTCGAGCTGAAGCGATTATTAGATCAACAGAAAGTTAGTTAGCAATAATTCTGATAATTGGTTATTTATTTGAGTCATTTATGAGGCACAATCTCAAACGTTATCTGTGTCCAACTTCTAAAAATGATAAGATTTGCTTGTTTTCTTTGTTTGTTCATCATTGTGAATTAAATACACTCAGGTTTTGGGATACTTGTTGGACAAATAAGCAATATGAGAAATAATCTCAGACCTCCGTGGCCAAATCTTTTGCATTTTAGGACGTATCAAATCACCTGTGAATTACCAGAATTTGTTTCCTAACTTGCCTCTCAGGGCTTTTGTAGATTGTATTAAATCTTCAAATCTTGCGCCTCTAAAAATGCTACAGTATAGGCTTAAACATAACGGTGAAAGCTGAATCAATAAAACCAGAAGAGGTATGTCAGCAAGACAAATATCCAATACTATGCATTATCTCAACTGCAGAAGGTATGAATAAATCACTGTTTTTCCCCCCTTTCTGTACATGACCCGAGCTTTTATTTTGAAGGATTTCCATCACTGAGTCATTAATTAGAAAGCTAAAGGAAAGAAGTCATTCACACTGTGCACAAACTAACAAGAAAAGCATGTAATAACTGCACTTTTTTCATGCACAGTTTGCCAAATTTACTCTGAAAAAAGTCGACTTTACACAAGAGTAAAGACATAAAGGCATTGTATGCAATGCAAACTTGAACTGCACTGAGTTTTACAAGTTGAGGACTGCAGGGAGACTATGAATAGCTTGTAACTATGGACAAACTTAGCCCAGCTTCACTCAACAGCAGCTTCTAGTTTGTCATATTACTTAAAAAAGCATCTTAACGGTACATGCTGATGTGACAGAGTGAGCTGAGAATCCTTTACACAACCCACATGCATGTGAGCAGACCGCACTATTTACTGAACATAAATAGCAACATCAACACATGCCTCTCTTTTTCTGCCTTTAATAGGACATAAAAGCACTGATTTGTAACTTTGACCTGACCTCCAGGGGGGTGAAAAGTTTCAGAGGTCAGATTTGTGGGTGAATGAGACGTTAAATGAACAGTTTGGAGTTTAAAAGTGAAGAGAAAGAGTAAAGTTTGAGCTGACTTACAGTAACCAGCTGGCATGTGAGTATCAAAGTGAGGATAAGTCCACAGATCGAAGTGGTCGGAGTGCCCATTTTCCACCAACCCAGCACAGGCTGCAGATTGCTGGGGAAAGAGGAAAAACCCGAGGTCCTTCACTGGAGCGGTGCAGCTTTTTTCAGACTTTTTCTTTCTCTGTGAAGAAACCCGGACTGCTGCTCCTCTGCGCCCCACACCCGGTGGGACTTCATCAACAGGTAAAAAACGGATCCTTTTTTTTCACGCGCTTAATTTGTTGATATTTGGCTGCGACGTAAACCAAAGTCCAAACTTTAGCTTCCTCTCTCGTGCACTCCGAAACTTGGGACTTGTTGTGTGCTAAATGTAGTCTTGCAAAGTCACTGGGAAGTCCTGAGCTGGGACAGAGCAGCGAGAGAGAGAGGGAGAGAGAGAGGGAGAGAGAGAGAGCTGCAGGAAAAGTAAAAGGCGGAATGGAATTCAGGGAGTGCTGAAAGAGAAGACAGCTAATCCCAGCGCGCGGAGACGCCACCTAGGAGACCCGCGTGAACACGACCACGCACGACTCACGTGTGTGGAGTCCGGAGAAAATGTCAGTGTGGTAGGCTGCACTTAAAGACGAAACACCTGTCTCTGATATTATTCATCAACTTTATGCCAAATGTGGAAGTATGGAGAC
The DNA here is from genome assembly GCF_022749685.1 of Semicossyphus pulcher. Classification (NCBI taxonomy): domain Eukaryota; kingdom Metazoa; phylum Chordata; class Actinopteri; order Labriformes; family Labridae; genus Semicossyphus; species Semicossyphus pulcher. The sequence goes on from NW_027211637.1 coordinate 27,270,123, forward strand.
CTTTAACTTACGTAAAAGTAGCAAAATTATATTGTTAAAATACTCCACTACAAGTTTAAAGCTCCTGCGAGGAGTTTTTCGCTGGTTATGAAACAGACTGAAATTTATTTTGATTACTCTATATGAGCTACAAAAGCAAACCAGACCATCAGCAACAAGACTGATTATTTGGATATAATTATTTTCAATGCCTGAAACGGCTGGCAGGGGTAGGTCTCAGACGAAGCGATTAGCTGCACGCTGCCTTTGTTTACATTTTCCAGGGCAAATATTTAAAGTGACCGACACATACGACTGTTAAAGAAAACGGGATGAGATGTTTTGTTAAAAACCACCACTTAAGCATGTACAGGCCCAAACAGCAAAGATATAAGAGGCACGGCTTTGTCTACAGGGGGCGCCAAAATCAACACAAACCAAAAGTTCCTCACAGGAGCTTTAAGTCCCGCATTTGTAATGTCAGAATAAAAGCACAGCAGCATTAGCAGCTAACTTGACTTAAACTATAAAATGAAAGTATACGTTCTAGTTATGTGTGATTTTGTTTTCACATTACACGTTTTATTTCCTCTCATCCTATGCATGTATGCAGGCAAACATTTGTATCTGCAAAGTAACCAGAAACTAAATGTCTGGGAATATAACGTTCATATAGCCTACAAGTGCTAACTGTTAGCCTAGCTTAGCTTAGCCAGTAAACATAACTAACACATAGGCAGTAAAAAGAAGCCTACAATATTTCCCTCTCAAATGTGGAGCTTCAACTACTTTATACAGGTTTGCAGTTTGATTAGCCGGTAAATAAGCCAGTCACAATAATCAATATTTCTCTCTGGCATCATAGTGTATAAAACTGTATTCATGTATTTAAGTAGACCTAAAAGTACTTTGATATATTCTACCACTGCTTTGAACGTGTAACAGATCTGTTTGACATTAGGTGAAACAGGAACGGTGGAAAATGTGTAAAGCCATTCTTTGTATTATTATACATTAAATACCTCTGTTGAGCATTATTACCCAAGATTACCCAAATTCATGCTGTGAGTACAAAAAAAAAACTCTAATTAAAAGAATCGTAGTCGTATATGTTAAACAAAGACGACTGGAAGTTGTGATTTTTCTTTCCCGGGCAGTAATCCTGCTCCATGTCTGTCTTAACTTTTCATGCCCTCAGGTCACATACTTTTCAAAGTCTTGACTGGTACTCCTGAAGCACAGTTCATCTCCATTCAACTTCTCACTTTAAATATATATAGCAATTCAATGTTAATATAAAAAGCTACCATGCAAAAAACTGAGATTCCCTTGTTTTTGTAGAAAAAAGTAAACTTACTTAGAAGAGATCAGTGCTGGTAATCAGTAAACTTGGGTATTAAGCGCCCTCTACTGGAGTCAGACGGGGTATTGCACCCAATGCTGAAGTGAATTCTCCATACAGTGGATACAATCAAGCATCAAGTAAAAATAGAACACAATCAACTGTGTTGCTTTCCCTTCAGAGTCATGTCCTAACATACGAGCCACACACACACACACACACACACACACACACACACACATATGTGCAGGTCATTACTGGAGTCAGGAGCTGTGAGGAGCACTGTGTGTTTGCGTTCATTCATATAACTGGTGTTAAGAGCTGCACTGTAACACTCAGAGACTTGTGAGAACAGCTGTTTCCAATTAAAAGCTGAACCCTGAATAGAAATGGAGAGGAGCTGTTCTCATTTGCTCACCAAAATAGGCGAAAGGGAGATGAAGAGAAAGGGCTCATCGGGCTGGTTGGTATGTGGTGAATGTAACACTTGTGAGATGTTCATTCCTACAATCTAATTAGATTACAGAAGCTTTGTTACAGAGAATCAAAGGTTCAATTAACAAAAAAATACTTCTACTTATATAATCTACAAATATGCAAATATGTTTGTTTCAAACATTTAAATACACTTAATGACTCCATCCTCAGTGTATAGGCGTATAGGATGCATACTGCATTATGATGGCTTCCAAGCTAGCTGTGATGTCACATCTTAAACACAAATTTATGTAAAGCACTGAGAAACGTTCCTCCTCTCGTCGCCTGAATGTGAAACCAGCAGCACATCCTTCATTCTGCAGAGTGAAGCTCAAACATCCAAGTGAAGAATCAACAAACAAAACATATTTGAGCGGAGGCGGACTTTAAATTTGGAGTCTTGTTGCGATAGCTGTGTAATAAAAATGACACGTAACAAAGGAACACAATGTTATCAGCTGCTGTAGGTGGGAGGCTAATTTAGCATTAGGGACAGATGAGGGAGGCATGTGTGTAGAGGCCATAGGTCATCTGGAGAATATACAGATGCTCCACAGGCCCACCAGCGGTTACCAGCCTGGAGGTCAGGACCTCTGCAAGGCTTCACAACATAAATCTTGGGGGTCAAAGGAAGATTAATGAGAGAAAAAAGAAGAAAAAAACTCCATTTGCCACAGACAGCTCTACTTTTTTTGAGAACCACTGCTGTAGGATGTTTAATTATCAAACCTTGCAATTTATTATTTCAGAAACTGCTGCACTGCAATGCACAATACTTGTCTTCTCTATTAAAGAGCAGCTCCAGTCGTGTTTTAAGACATATAAAATGCTCTGCTTGAAATAATAAATTGTGTCTGATATGTTTTTTCTGCAAAATACATTTAATTACCTTGTAGAAAACCTCCCAAGTCACCTCCTCCTTCTCCCTCATTAAAAATTCCTGAATCTGCATCGTCCCCGCCCACTATGCACATTTCCAACCGCCCCCTCTGTCGTGAAAACAAAACACGTCTCTGCCATCGTTTAGTGACGACTTGTTGAAACTTAGTAGTGACTTTGCAAAAATTACGATGACGGTTACAGCTGGCTCGCGCATCGCTGAAGTGGTTGCCATAGGTTGCACATAATGATATGCGTAGCATCACCCCGTCCATTAACGGGATTGGCTCCTTAGGTTTGTGACGTCTCAAACCTGCCAATCTGAAAACGTGTTGTTCAGCCCGTCCTTGGTACACTGCAGTTTAAAAGCAGACAGGCCCAGCCATGGAGATGACTGCTGATGTTGTCCCTGATATGTCACATGAGAAACACCACATGGAGATGTTTACAAGGTTAAACACTTGATTTTTACTGGAGGGGGTCTTTAAAGGATTTCTTTAGTTATTTTTGTTCAGAAGACTTTGTAATTGTCAACTCACTTGTTTGGGTGTGCAAATAAATTCTCATATTCTCAGTAAATGTGTTGCTTTTTCTTTGCTGTTGCTCTGTCCATGTCAAATTAAATAAACACAAAGCGAGAGCCTGACATTGAGTCAAGAGGCCTCACAGCAGAAATCTGTTCCTCTGCTCTTTAGCCTCGTCTTGAATACCGCAGAGAGATCATTTCTGGTCACTGACCGTGAATACACACTGGAAGCATCTCACAGACCGCAGTGGTGTGATTTAAGGACTCCTCCCTTGCATCCTGTCAGCAGAAAAGCCCTGGAAAATTTGTGTCCAACATGTTGTACTTAAACCTTTATTATAGGTCCTAAAACCAACGTGACCTTCAATGAAATGTTCAGGATACATTTGACTCCGCTGTTGCCAACAGCATCTATTTATGTTTGGAGTTAGTTGATAGTCAAGCAGACTAACTTTTAACTAGCATGCTTTCAGAGGCGCTGGTAGATTTGAGATGCAGAATGATGAAAAAACTATAGAAGTAAATAACGAACAACAGATTTTAATGTCAGGTTTATTTAACATCTTTGTGTCTCTATCGAAAGACAACTTGTTCCAGCTGGGACGGCTTCCTGATAACATTACGTTTAGGAACGGCCTGCAAACACAAGCCAAATCTGATTGACTCCCACTTGTGCTGCTTGTTGCTGTGTTTGCACTATGCACACATTATTAGATTCGGCTGTGAGGTATGATGTTGAAGATGTCAGACGACTCACTGCAGCACCGCTCGGCTCTGCGTATTACATTAGATGTAGCGCAGTGTGTGATGCCAACTGGAGCTGGACTCCGCAGCTGGAGGAAACAGCTGTGACAATGAGCGATCGATCAGCCAAATAATATGAAATGTTTCCGCTCTCAGTGTGTCAACGCCCTCGAACTCTGATACACATCAAGTTTTACAGGAAGAGAGAGGCTTTTCATTCAGCGCTGATATAGGGTCTTATCTTAATAAGAGCAGTTATTAAGAGACTTGCAAGATCTGCCTTTTAAATAACTTCGTTACTATGCTACCATCTGCTACATGTCAGATACAAAGACTTAACTCTTAATACAGTCTGTTAGATGACCCCTACTCTTACCACAGTAAGACATGCTTGTTTCAGTTAACACACAGCTAAGATTAAGTAAATTGTCATATCTGGCAACTCTGCTGAGACACAACAGCTGTTTTAAAGCGTCATTTTGGCAAGGGGAATATGCAAAAATGATAGATAGTTCAATTTCGTACTCAGCATGAATGCTCATTAAGGCCTGGACCTCCTCCCTAGTCCATGTGTCGTATGCATTCTTCTGTAACTCCAGTCCTGTGTTGAAGCACAATGAAGGTGGCTGCAATAAACTTGCTTCAGATACTCTACAGCTAGAGATCCTTTCTGCAAGCCACCCAACCAAACTTCCTGTATGTTTTGGAAAATTAACCCCACGAGTTGGGACTTTTGGGTGTAGTGGAAACACACTGAGTTCCTTCATAGGTTCCTAGCCCTGTAAGTGTCAGAGGTGGAGATGCAGCGACAGTCTGCAAAAGAAGAACCAGGCGTGTTCTTGAAGAGGCCTTTCAAGTTTTTCAAGTCTTGCTAACCTAGAGATGGGCATAATCAATATTCAGATGTATATGTGTAAAACAAAAAGCACTAAATGGCCCAGAGAACTTATTTGAGAGAATCTGAATATGGTCAATAAGACATCATGTCATTGCTGAGAGCTGAATACAGTCCAGTGTCTTGAGTCCAAGAGACATTAGGAAGACAAATACAGCGAGCAAAGTCTATCTATAGCTGTGACTCGAATCTTAAAGACTGTGCTATCATTCACCAAAATAAACACAGACACCCTCTTACACTTCAGGAAAAGTTGACTGGAATGTCACTTGCACTGACGTCCACCAATTAAAATTGCCATCAGGGGAGACTTCAAAGCATCTCTTTTAACTCAAGGACAAACACATTTCAAACACATGTTCCCCATTAAAACAGTTCATGTGCATGTATAACTTTTAAATGTTTTCAGTAGGATATTTTACACACACCTTATAACTTATTTATCATTGAAATATACCTTCTTCACAGGGCTGGGTGATGACCTGGGACATGCTGTTCTTCCACATCATCCGTGGCACCAGAGGAGTATCTCACCTATAAATAAAAATACGAGCATACATTAGCGTCTTACAACTCATCTGGATCTGAACTTGAGAAGGTCAGAGAGAGAAAGAGGGGGCTCTTGTAGGATTTTATTACGTGTCAGATGGAATACATTTTACAATTGCAGACTCTACAAACAAAAACTGAAATTTAATTAAAGGTGTGTTCCTGGTATTTAGTATTCTCTACCATAAAATTAAGCTGAAAGAATGGTCCAAGTCAGTACAGCAGAATTAACTGCAAAATCAGATCTAGATTGCAAATATGTGTTTTACTTTTTACTGGGCGGTAAACCTGCAACACATCTGTAGAGTACAATTCATGCCCTTAAGACACATATTTTTCAGTCCTTACTGAAATGTAATTTCACTGCAATGAATTCTTTACTTAATAAATAATTGGCACTTATATTATCTTAAGGAAGGGTCCATGTCACTGAAAAACGCAGATTACCTTATTTAGGAGGAATACAAAACTACAGCTGCAGCATTCATAAAAATAAATCTGTTGCTATGAGCAGTATAACTGAGCAGAAAGAGCCCTCTACTGGAGTTAAAGGGGCATTACACCTTAGAAATATTCCTACTCCATGCAGTGGGTAAAAATGACCGACCAAGGCATCAATTAAAAATTGATAGCGTAACCTTATCGGGCGACACCTAAAACATTCATTTTTAACAGACGGACAAACACAAGAATTAAACAAAGAAATGTTCTCCACGAGGCTGAGATACAAAACTTTGTTGCTGTGTTTATAACACTCAGCAAAACTTAAAACAAACCTTACCAGCTTTTTGAAGAAGCATAGTGTGATGGGTCCAAGTCTCTCGCTACATTAATCCAACTTCATTTGTTAGGTCTTTTCTCCATTCAGGATAAACTGAAAAATTAACCACTTTTACTTTTACCATGTTGGTTAACGGTCAAAATGTTCGTTCAATAATTCCACGTGTTTTTTGAGAGTGAAATGATTATTTGTTCATTTACAAATTAGCTTTTCATTTCTCGCATCTGTGAGCGGTTCCATCAGTCACTTCCTTGTTTACATCGCCGCCTGCTATGATTGGTTCATTAAAGAGCGCGCGTGGAGGGGAAAAGTGACAGGTACGTTTGATTTAGTTACTTCGCAGCGGTGTCAAAACTCCGCAAGAAAACTAAAGTACCTTCACATTAAAAATTGGCACCGTAGTGACGAAATGAACCCAAATGTTTTATTAAATAAAAAAAACTATTTGGAAGATTTGATCCACACCGGAAGTCGTGACATTTTAGCACGATTACGATATCGTGTTACTCTGTTAGTGAGCTCATTTAAAAAATAATGAAACGAAATAATGAAAATATTATGAAAAGCGTAGATTAAGCCCTGAGAAACTTACCTGCTGTTATTGTTATGTACTTTTTCAGTTAACTTAAAGAAGCCTTTTTTTCTATTTGTCAAACATTTGTTCACACAATGTGTAGTGCCTAATATAAACTAATTTTCTAAATAGACAGTAACGCTGAGGTGTGAGTTGTGGTGGTTTCGGACGCGGGCTCCAGCCAAAGTAACTCAGTGAATGTCCAGATGCCTCTTTACATTTCGGATATTACATCCATTTATTAAACATACTTCCATAAATCACAATGTCCAATAATCCGTCCAATATTCCAATATAAACCATAAATGCACACAAGCGGGCACGGCACGGCACGGCACGGTCAAAAACTGTTTGAAACACACCTGCCTGCAATCACCTGAAGCCTTGTCTATATGCAGACCAAGGCTCCACCTAGTGGTCGATTACCAAATTACAAATAAATACAAAACGATCTAATTAACAGCAGTTCTCAGGACAGGAGAAATTAAAGACAATAAAAACCACGCTTTGGCTTCAACACCTTGATAAGTCAGAGAATATTAAACTATATAAATAAACAAAGTGAAACATTATTCATTTATTTATTTGGTATTTTGTACCAAAAGCAAAGCAAACTGACTGATATACTGTATATCCTCCACTCAGATAATGCTTCCTGCTGATCACAGATCATGAAAAGACATTATATTTTATTGTTTCCCTCATTTGCCCTGAGCAAAACAGAGGAGGTTTGGAAAGCAGGTCATGTTCTGAATGTTTTATGACTGTCTGGTGCATTTTCATATTGACCTGATAAAGATTTATGACATGAATGATACATGAGTAAATTCAAACTCTGTGTAATAAAGGAGAAACATGATGTCTGCTACAGTTGTATGCTTCAGTTGGTCTTTAATGGTGGATTAATCATCTTGATTGTTTTAATCAAAGCTTTATGGCTTAACGTTTGTTTGATCAACAACAGGGTTTGTTGCAGAATTTACCATCCTGTCTGTTACATTCAGGACAGCCTCATTTTGGCACAGTAGTTTCTCCATTTTGTCTTCTGTTTGGTCTGTACTGATCAATAGTACTTAACTTTTGGCAAGACGCACATCATTTCAAAGAGAAGGTTGGCACCAGTCAGTGCAGTGTTCCCTGTTGAGGAAAAAATACATTTAAATAATGGCTGTATTGAAAAAAGAAATTGACTTAAAATAAATTTGTGAAAAGTACCTGTTGTGTCATAAGGAGGAGACACCTCCACTAGATCACATCCAACGAGGTTTAGACCACGGCAGCCACGGATAATCTCAACTCCCTAAATCCAGAGAGAGTGAGAAAAATATTTCATACAGAGAGGATTGTACATTAGAGACACAGTAGTTGTGTTGAATTAGGGGGGTATTACATGGTTGTTTTGTTTGGTTAAAGCCACGAAAGCTAGTTTAAAAGATTTCAGTCAGTGTCACCATGTTTACCTGTATGGGAGTGAGCCCTGCTATCTCCGGTGTGCCTGTTCCAGGGGCAAAGCCCGGGTCAAGAGCATCGATGTCGAAACTGAGATAAACTGGACCGCTGCCCATCTGAGCCCTGACCTCAGCCATGAGAGGAACCAGAGATTTAAACCAGCACTCCTCCACTTGTACCACACGGAAACCCTGCACAGACATACACCAAAGAAACTGGTTCAAGATTCTCAAATGTGAAGGTCTGAAGTTCTTTTTTTTGACTCTTGACCGTTGTAAGTGAAACCAAGGATCTTAAGACATTATCTTTGACGATAGGAAAGTGGAATAAAAGTAGCATTTATTCTGGGTTAATTGATATGACAAGCAGCATTCTTGCAGGTGTACCTGTGCCCTGCTCCACTCGTATGAATCAGGAGAGTAGCCTGAACCTCGCAGGCCGATCTGGACCACTCTCTTACAGTCCAGCAGCCCCTCCTCCACACAGCGTCTGAATGGAGTCCCATGTCCAATCTTCTCCCCCAAGACCACATCGCTGGTGTCTGCATGAGCGTCCACATGGACCAGACCGACAGGACCGTGCCTGACAAATGAGAAACAGGAACACAGTGTATGAAATGCTGAAGAGGTAGTCAACTTAAAGGAGCAATCCGCCCCTGGAAAAAGACACTGTCAGTCAAAGCTGGTGTTCTCTGTAATCGATAGAAGTAATCATATTTGAAATTGGCGCCATAGCTGTGGAGAAAGTTAAACAAACATCTCGTGGTTTCACCCATTCTACATTCCTACAACACCCAGCGTGCATTGCGCCCCTCCCTCTGAAAGGAACGGCCCAGCGAGAGACGCTGGAGTGGAATACCATTTGGCTGCAGGCAATTTTGGATTTTGGACAAGACATGACATCGTAGGCGGGCGGCCTTGATTTAGGAAGTCTAGTTTAGCAAGGACATGTTTTTACGTAGTCTGGTGGAGGTTTTCCAGGGCACACTGGAGAAGCGGATAGCGTCCTGACAGAGAGCAAACTACCACAATAGCATTAGCTCCCCATTTTTTTGCTGGTTTTCTCTGACTATAATTTATCTAGGCAATGGTTAATGATGATTTTTTTAACAATAATATCTGACAATGAAGCACGATTGACTTACTTCTCAGCAACAGCTTGCAGGATTGGATACGCAATTGTGTGGTCGCCACCTGCAGACAACAAAAACCTCTTAACAAGTGGGCTTTGATCTTTGGCTGTAGGCTAGTGTAAGCCTATTTACAGGGTTAAAAATCTACAAACATTGCAGAGCTGTGATCATTATAAAATAATAACTGAGCTATCTTAACTCGCTGCTTGAAAGGTGAGAAAACACTTTTTCACCCATAGTCAGAGGAATGCAGCCGGTGGCCACGATCTTCCTGTAGGTGTCTGTGATGCGTTTGCAGGTGTCCTTCAGGTCGTACAGGTTCACGTTGACGTCCCCGATATCAGCCACCATGAGGGACTCGTACGGTGCTGCCCTGGTGCCGCTGTTGTACGCTCTCAGCAGGGCAGACTCCCCTCTGATCTGCCGGGGACCAAACCTGCAGAGGAGGAGGAAACATGGAGGCACTTTACTTCACTACATTAATCTACTATAATGTTACTTTTTATTTAAAGATTTAACCAGCAGACTTTATAAAATATGAAAGATAGTCATAGATTTAACAACCCAAGCAGATTCAAGTTTGTCCATATTGTCCATACAATATGTCGTTGAATTGTGTTTCTTACTGTTTTGTTCTGAGTTTTATGACATCTAAAGTGTCATCTAGAGACAAGCATTACAAATTACCTCAGGGTGTACATGCCGTGTTGTGAATAAGACTTTAAAACCGCAAGCAAGGCCATAAACTAATAAGGAAAATGTTTAGTGTGGTAATAAATCAGGGAGAGGTAGAGTCATGATGATGGCTGGTTTACTTCCGTACAATCAGACAAGCAGTGTCGCCCTCTTTCACGTTGGCTTCACTACTTGTCATTATACTGCACAAATAAACAATATAAAATAAAATGCTGCTTACAAATTATTGCATGTAATGCTAATATAATAGGCTATTTTTATGATGATAATTTAAAACACTGCAATGTAGCACAGTGAAAACTTAAAGCAGGATTTTTACTTGTAATTGAATATCCATTAATTTCCTATTTTTACTTAAGATCTTAAAACTTTGTTACCCACCAATTACCAATCCTTTGCTTGTAAATTGCCTTAATAAATTGTTGTCTTATGCACAACTGACTAAGGACTAATTTAAGTAGAGAAAAAGACTGAATCATTCCTCATGTGAACTATACTGCAGACTAAATGTATGCTTATAACCTTAAAAAGTAATTCTGCTACCCTTGAAATCAATGTTATAGTGTTACAACATTGGAAGGTATAGTGTAACACATTATTGATGTAGTGATATAGTGACATAGTGTTGTGCAAGGCATGTCCGGCAGCAAAACTAGCCCACACTTTTTACCAACAGCCACAAAGTAAAACTGCACCTGGCCCCGGGTCGGTTGGAGGTTCCAGTATCTATTGGGACGCCGATAAACGCCGCATCAAGCCCGTCAGCTGTCTCCTGGAAGGGTAACTTGGCCATGGTGGGAATCCCCGACACCCTCGCAACAAACTCGGCGCTCGGTGGAACATTGTAGCGCTTCCCTGAACTCTTTCGGTTGGGGCTGGGAGCCAAAGTTTGTCGAGGCAATCGAGAAAAGAAGTCCGCCTTTGTCCCACTGCAAGATGCCGATATAACAGTGCGAGTTATGTTGAAGTTTCTCAAAAAAGAAAACATATTTGCTTGTAGTTATGAGTTTGACATGAATCTGCTGTTCAGTGACACGGGAATCTGCTGCGACTTTACGTGTTTCCTAGCAAGCTCGTAACTTTCCCATTCCCATCGAAGTACGGAATTGACCAAAAGGTTCACCAGGTTTGTTTTTAATATCTTACCAAATCAGATATCATTACTTAAAAACAACGCTGTATCATGAAACTCCAGGTAGGTTACAGGCCTACATTTGCCTTTGCCTTGATTTCTTGTCGGTCCGTATGTATGATAACCAAAGCTCCGATATGGTTGTGACTGTGAAGGCAGCATGAGTCCATTGAGCAGGTGGGAGGGGCAGTCAGTGGAGGACAACAAAAACAAATTGACCAAAATTCATGCGTAGTAGCGTTGCTGCTATGAATAATAGTTTAAAGCATGAGATGCAAACTCCCATCCCATAATGTGAACATAGCTTTCTTGCTAACTCGCTAACTCCGTTGTGTTTACATCTATAACATCCTGTATTTTTATATGAATGTTCATTAACGTACCTTTCCCGATAAAATAAACAAACATAAATAATTTCAGTGATTGGAAATGACTATAAGTACAGTATTTTACTCGGGTTTTTCTATTTGATCCTCTATATAGGTTTTTACTTCTAGGCTCCTCAACTGCAATTTAAAAGAAAATATTGTATTTTTTATGTATACCTTTTATCGCAGCAGAATAATATTAGTAATGCAGATATAATCAACTAATACATTTATAATTTGTTTATAGGCAACGCAGCACTACAGGGAGTAGTTAAAATGAGCTCCACCCTATACCAGCTGCTACATTGATAGCGACCCAGCAAACACAGCGTTGTGGGGTCCTGGTATGGGATGCACCTGGGCTAATATGTGCCCCATCTGTGCTACCCAGCTGGGGCCCAGACAATTTTGTCCTCCATGGAGGCCCCACATGGGTAAACCCAGATGGGCTGATGAAGGGCCCTTGATGGGCTCCATACTGGAGTTTCTCCCTTTCAGGGCCGACATGGGTTGATGATGGGAACCAGCTAGGTCTTATCTAGTGCCTTTATCGGTCACAACAGGTATATGGGATACCATATATGGTTGCTTAGGTTACCGTTTTACAGTAAACTGCTATATACATACATTTAACCCTAATAAACTACTAAGAGGGTAGTACACTAAAATGTAAAATGTTTTGCTTCAATGACGAGAGACCAGCAGTATTGTTCTTTAGCTTTATGCCATCAATAAAAATGCAAGGCTTTTTTCTCTAATAATGTGTGTTTATTATATCGTATTCTACAATGTCATTGTTCTGGATGTGAAACGGTTATTGCGCACCTCTGACGGAGGAGGGGTGGGGTGTTTTTTTTATGTGCGCACTTCACCTGTTCTCCTGAAGAGGCAGACTGTGACGCTCCGGCAGATCGGCTTCAGACGCTGCACAACTCAGACACGAACGCTCCTCACTCAAGCTTGTCTCATTACATTGCATAATATCGACAAGCTAACATGGTAAGTGCGAATTTTTATTTCATTTCTATCGTTTTATTTGCAGATTTACGGCGTGACCTATATTTAAAGGGAGAGAGGATGAAAGTAGGTCGTTATGAGATGCCACCACCGTTATCCCTTTGTGTCTGGCCATTTTTTTGCAGCCCATTGAGAGGATGAATTGTCAATTATTAATATTCCTATTTCCAGACAAAAGAAAATATAGGCTACCACGTAGTATTCTGCATACCTGCTGTAGAAAACCCCTAATCCTCTCCCTACTCTTCTAAATCTGCTTGGATACCATTGTGTGAGCACTGGTTTGGCAGTAATTTACCGGTTTGTCTAATGGTTTTCTGTCCCTTTATGCGGCCTTTATTTAAATATAGAAATATGAATGTTATATAATGAGTCCATCAATTCAGTGCTCGTTTTCTTAGAGATCCTATTATGTGAAATTAAAAATGTCTGACCTTTTTTAATTTTACATGAAAAGATGCCACTTGATATATTCCTATTTAAAATAGAAATAATTTAAATAGGGTGCAAATTCCATGTGAAAATGGCATTTTAAAGAGACAGCACCCTGCAACATGCCTGACCTAGATAATCCTCTCTCCCTCCCGTAATCCCATGCGCAATAGACACAGTCTTGTGTCGCAGCAGAAAATGCATGTGCTCCTGAACGAGAAAAGATAGGCCGAGCCTAAAACAGGCATGCCATCACAGAAAACAAAATGGCGTAAGAATAAAGGATTTTCATGAAAGGTGGGGAGGGATATTTGAGGAGTTATCCTCACGGTTCATTCAAAGATTATCCCAAGAAAAGGTTATTTAGGACAACTTGGCATCTATGTTTGGAAGGTTTTAATTCTGGCGCTGAGAAATCTCTTCAGTTCCTCCATTTTAATTAGCAGCAGTCATTGTGGAAAACCGGTTTCCTTATTAGCAGTTCAGGGTTCAACGTCTTTAATCCAAATCTTCTTTGTCTGCCCTGCAGCGTGAGTGTATCTCCATCCACGTCGGTCAGGCAGGAGTCCAGATTGGCAATGCCTGCTGGGAGCTTTACTGCCTGGAACATGGGATCCAGCCGGACGGACAGATGCCCAGCGACAAGGCCATCGGAGGAGGAGACGACTCCTTCAACACCTTCTTCAGCGAGACGGGAGCAGGAAAGCACGTCCCCAGGGCTGTCTTTGTGGACCTGGAGCCCACTGTCATCGGTAAACCCTCAAAAAACACACGTCACAGTTTTCTCTTGATTTAATTTAGTCAAAGCTTCAAGTAATTGTGATTTAACCTGTCTCCTTAGATGAGGTGCGCACTGGGACCTACCGTCAGCTCTTCCACCCTGAGCAGCTGATCACTGGCAAGGAGGATGCTGCCAACAACTACGCCCGTGGACACTACACCATCGGCAAAGAGATTATCGACCTGGTGTTGGACAGGATCCGCAAGCTGGTGGGTAACTTGATCTCCTGTTGGATCAATTACTTATTTTCCTCATGGATATTAAATTAAATGACTGTATCTCACATCTGATGACTGTCTCTCTGTCCACAGGCTGACCAGTGCACCGGCCTTCAGGGCTTCCTGGTCTTCCACAGCTTCGGAGGTGGCACCGGCTCTGGTTTCACCTCCCTGCTGATGGAGCGTCTGTCCGTCGACTACGGCAAGAAATCCAAGCTGGAGTTCTCCATCTACCCAGCTCCCCAGGTGTCCACCGCTGTGGTGGAGCCCTACAACTCCATCCTGACCACCCACACCACCCTAGAGCACTCTGACTGTGCCTTCATGGTAGATAACGAGGCCATCTACGATATCTGCCGTAGAAACCTCGATATCGAGCGTCCCACTTACACCAACCTGAACAGGCTGATCAGTCAGATCGTGTCTTCCATCACAGCTTCCCTTCGCTTTGATGGTGCCCTCAATGTTGATCTGACTGAGTTCCAGACCAACTTGGTGCCATATCCCCGTATCCACTTCCCTCTAGCCACCTATGCCCCTGTCATCTCTGCCGAGAAGGCTTATCATGAGCAGCTCTCAGTGGCCGAGATCACAAACGCCTGCTTTGAACCAGCCAATCAGATGGTCAAATGTGACCCTCGCCACGGCAAGTACATGGCCTGCTGCCTTTTGTACCGTGGTGATGTGGTGCCCAAAGATGTAAATGCTGCCATCGCAACCATCAAAACCAAACGCTCCATCCAGTTTGTGGACTGGTGCCCCACTGGTTTCAAGGTTGGCATCAACTACCAGCCGCCCACTGTAGTTCCCGGTGGTGACCTGGCCAAGGTCCAGAGGGCTGTGTGCATGCTGAGCAACACCACTGCTATTGCAGAGGCCTGGGCTCGTCTCGACCACAAGTTTGACCTGATGTACGCTAAGCGTGCCTTTGTTCACTGGTATGTGGGTGAGGGTATGGAGGAGGGAGAGTTCTCCGAGGCCCGTGAGGACATGGCAGCTCTGGAGAAGGATTATGAAGAGGTGGGCGTCGACTCCATCGAGGGTGAGGGAGAGGAAGAAGGAGAGGAGTTTTAAAAGAGACATAAAAGCACAAATAACAAATGACTTCATTTGTTCTTAAATACATTCCAAACAGAAATTTGTGTCTTTTAAATACCTGTTTGGGTATGTTCAGAGTACAAATCATTGACATGCCAACGTTGCTCTGTCTTAAATAAAGATCCTCTAAAGTACAGTCGCCTGTGTGTCATTTTTTAAACCATCTTTTTACTTCATTTTAAAGTTGATCCCGACAAATGAACTATAAGTTGCTACTGATGTATCCTTAAAATAATATATCACACTTATTCAGATGCAATAAAAACACATCAATACATATTAAGTTTTGCTAAATGTATCCATTAACCAACGTGTTTGTATTTCAGTTCTGTATGTTTTCATATGTGTAACATCTGTAATTAAAAAATGAGTCATCTTATTTGAGCTATGGCTTCTTTTTGCCAGATGCCTTTCATGTTAGGAGCATTTTTTATGTAGATTTTGTGTATGGAAATTTTCCTTACAACCATTAATGACTTGAAATTGTCGCCAAGCAACTATGAAAGTAATCAATAGGAATAATTTGCACCATCCATTCAGAGTTCTTTCAGAAGCTTTTATTCTGAAACACAGCAGGAAAATCTACATTTATCCAAAATATCTCTCACCATTTTTAGTATTAAAACTTACACTCTCTTTAGCTTGTTTCTCTCACTCACCACCTGATTATGCTTATTGTAAATGCGTGTTACGACGCCCATATTGTCATGATAACCTTTTATTGCAGATCATATTAAGTCCGAAGTATTTAATCCCTTTATAAATCATGGGTTTTGCATATTTTTAAAATCCTTACCAAAATATAATTGGTAATTTAGATAAAGTGGCATCAAGCAAACCATGAAAATGGTTTTCAAAAGTGCAAACGTGGACATAAAGTGCAAACGAGAGCAACAAAAACAGCGTGCTTTAGGTGGGTCAGAAATCTGCACGACTCACGCTGTCCACCATCATCATTGAGAAGTGATTGTTTGGCTCCTTCACTTTCACAAACACCTACTGGCAACCAGTCTGATGCATGTTTTCGCTGATTAAGAGCTGCATGTTACCTGTGAAGATACAGAACTTATTGTCAACCTACACAGCAGGTCTGAAGAGTCCGGTGTGTACTCTTTTCTGCATTGGCATGATCTTTGTCAGTCTAAAGCTTCTATACAGATAACAACTGCATTAGTGTGTTTTTTTCCCTAGCAAAAGTCAAATAGTGAATCCTAGATACCACCATTTTTTTTAACACCAACCATTGCCTCAATAGTCAATGATGCAAAGCACCCGTAAAACCTGTTGTATTGTGCACGACGGGGCACCCGTAGGACTTTTTAAAAATCCTGCAAAAGCTGAATTTGTGAGAACACAACCTGATGATATGCATGTCAGTAATTTCAGCAGCAATAGATAAGATTGGTTAAAGGGGAATAAGGTGATCTAAAACGGTGAATTACACAATTTGATAATTCACAATAACCACGGGAAAACATTAACAGTCACATTATGTAGAATAGTAGAAGAGTACAGTGTCAGGGGATTTTTCCTTACTAGCCATTAGATGTAAAGGCCAGGACTCTAAATACTACAAATATAGATGTTTGACTGACTATTAAAGCAAGTTTTAACCCTGCGCTCCCAGTTTACCCATAAATCTATGTGCCTGAATAAGTCATAGTGTATCTATGCAGACAGGATGCAGGCCTGATGCTGCTCTGGCCCGTACAGGAGGAAGCCCACAGCGGTACGCAGGTCCTCCAGGTCCAGGTTAGACAGGAAGCTCCTCTGAAGTTCCGCCTCCACCTTGTGCCCACTGGGTCCTCTGCAGCCCCTCAGGAGAACCACAGCAGACTGGCACAGCAGCCAATCAGCGAGCTTGCTCATGCCTACGCTGTCATGACTGGCCAAGTGCTTCCGTCCCCAGAGGCTGAGATGTAGCATGTTAGCTGCCACACGGGCACACGGGCGCTGCAGAGAAAAACAACGTGAATCAGTACAGGAGTAAGTGTTGGTAAATTGTTAATATAACCAGACAGACAACTGAGTTGTTATTAAATAGGCTTATATCTGTAAAATAGATTAAACTTGCAAATTATCACCATAGAAAGTTCAACTTTACTGTTTTGGTTCACTCTTACTGCTGTTGACGTCCCCTTTTTTGCAGGGAATAAGCTCTGATAAACTCTCTGTATGCTTACCGGCATGCATCCAACAGCTGAAAGGCAAAGTAAATGTCTAGCAGGTGAACTTTGTGCAGCATTTATCTGCTTAAGAGCCAGGTGTTCCCCTCAGTATTGTAGATATTGTTGCATGTCTGCAGGATGTGTTAACTAGTACCTTACTTCGTCTTAATATGGCGATAATGTGCCAGTTTTGTGTTGAAAGATTGTTGCAAAGCCCCCAAGTGTGTTAAAATAACACAAAAATAATGCAGGTTTAGTTATTTTTATAGCTATTCAGACTAGTCAAGGTGCATTGAATTTTAACAAAACACAAATCACGACCCCTCCTGCTGTACCTTGCTGGGGTTCCTCCTGAGGAGTAACCGGATCACCAACTGCACATCAGCAGGAACAGTGGCGGGCAGAGGAGGAAGCTGCTTCTCCTGGTAACTCCTGCTCTCCAGCCCCACTCCTCGATAGAAAGGGTTGGGCTGGCCGAATATCTCATAGGAGATGGTGCCCACAGCCCAGGCGTCTGCTTTGCTGTAGTCAATCACAACACCACACCCTGGAACCGCAGTGGCAACCTTTGGGCAGACGCAGCATGAAAATTAAAGTGATTAAATGTGCGGTTACTTAGGAGAAGTATAGTTAACTCCAGTGCATTGAACTGGTGTACAAGTAGTTGTGTAATCTAAATGATTTTCTGTCTGTGTTGTTTTTGGTTGTAAGAATAGTGGAGTAATTCTACTCTTCTGTAAACTACATAAAGAATCGTTTAATGACGGCACACATGGATTTGTATTATTGTCACATCTTCGAGGGTTGTTTAATTTGTAATTATAGGTAATTTGATGCTACAATCATCACCAAAACCACATTTCTATCTTGTAAAGTGTCTTATTTCAAAAGGTAGGCGAGTTAAAACATTCAGTAACAAACTCATGTGTTTCTAAAATACATCTATTTGTGTTTTTACATGTATAGGCAAAGACCTCAACATAAATTTTTCTTTTACTTACCACAGCTGATAACATTTTCCTTCATTATAAACCTCTTCTATTAATATTTAAACAAGTTAAAGCTGTGGTGGGGCCAGTAAGACACGGCTAAGTAATCGTTGGACATTCCTCCTTTACTTAACAACAGTAAAGAGCTTCTTAAGCGTACCTCCGGGGCCATGAGAGAGGCGTTCCCTCCCCTGCTAACCCACATGCTGTTGAAGGGCAGCTGCAGATTGGAGTCACTCTGAGTGAGGCAGCAGCCAAAGTCTGTGATCACTAAACGAGGGCAACCGTCTGCAAAAAAGCAAAATCAATACAAATTTTAACACTGAATTTAAAATTCCCAAATAGATCTCATGATGACGGAATATTTCTCTGACCAGAGTCAAACTCCAGCAGCACGTTGTCTGATTTGAGATCCCTGTGAGCGACGCCCTGTCTGCACAGATGGTCGACGGCCTCCAGGAGCTGCAGCACCATCAGAGAGCCCTGCCTGCGGCCCGGTATGGACTCTTCCAGGTACTGTCGCAGCGTGCGGGGGTAGCTGTAGCACAGACGACAACAGGATGCTAGTGCTGTTAAACGTCCTGAGAGTTGTTAGATGAGCTGCAGGTGATAGACTGCATCAGCTAGTTATCAACTTTACTGTGCCTTCCTATGTATGTGCGTAAAACTACCTTGCAACATGTGTAGAAGAAATCAGATCATGTCTGCTCGTGTTTGTTTTGTTAATCCGTTGGTAATCTGACACCTGCTCAAGGAGTGTTTTCTACGGCATTAAACTTAACCACAGGATGCAAACAAATCAAGTTAGAATCTTTTAGTCCATAAAAGAGTATAACTAACACATGAAGCTAGTGGCATTTGTTTTATAGCATTTCAATCTATGTGAGTAAATCAAGAGGGTCTTACTTCTTCATGACCAGGAAAAGAGTGCGGTTGTTGCCCAGACCAGCAGGGTTAAGCCTGGTTGGCAGCAGATCTGGATACTCCTCCTCTGCACCTGGTAGCAGAGGGACGTCCGCTGTGAATGCCCGGTGCACTCTGATCACATTTGGGTGTGCTGACAATCTTTTGGGCAGGACTCCAAAATGTCTGCATGTAGAGAGATCACAAGACATTAATTAGCATATTTTGTACACATACAGGAGTGATAACTGACTATTAAAGTCTTGTTGGAATAATGATAGTCACCCATCAAGAGTAATTTGTTCTTTTTCCTGCTTTAAAGCCAGGGGGCCTGCAGGCACCAGCTCCTGTGACATGGATTTTAATATCGCCTCGCTTGATGACCCGGCCTGCAAACAAATGGCATCAGCAAATACATGTCAGCACTCATGTGAGCCTTTCCTAATACTTAAAACTGATCAGAGAAGTGTGTAACATTGTGAACACTAACCCCAAAGTTCCACATCATCTTGATAGCGAGAGGGAAGTTTCTGAGCGAGCAGCATGTCAGAGATCGAGCAGTCTCCCTCTCCTCTTCCTCTTCTCTCAGCTGCACCAGGGGGAGGGCGCTCTTGCTGTTATTCTCTTTCTGAGGGGCGAACTGAGCCGCAGCCTCGTACACGGCAGCGTTGGAGCCTTTCCCGATCTGATTCCCAATAATGTAATCCTCCAGTTTGTATCCGGAGGCGAATGGCTTGAGTGGGCTCTGGAATCTTTTCTTGCTGAACACTGCCTGCAGATCGGGAAGAAGATATATTAGATATAAGACGCAAAAAAAAGGTAGTTATGTGCACATCCAATTCTGCGGCCAGGTGAAGGATAAATATATGTACTGTATGTAAATGAGTGTAAACATACTGGAATTTTATTTCAACTGTATTTTATTATTTGCCCATCAAGAGCCATTCAAGGGATAGTTCGGATTTTTGGACACTAAGTTGTATGAAATACGTGCTAGTAATGTGGTGGATGCAAAGCTACGAGCTTGCTCACCGAGTCCCACGGTCAGAGTTCTGACCGGTTCCGAACGTAGAATAAGTAGCTACGGTGAGATGCCAGGGTCATGACACCAAAAAGTTTTACCCTACAAAAACCACGCAGGCACTGGTGATCTATTTCCAATACAAAATCATCGTCCTAGGATTTCATGTACTGTTCTATTTTTTGGACTATATTTTCTCTCTTGACAAATCCAGTGTTACGCCTGCAGCAGACCGCTGTCTCAGGTGACGTGATCCATCAGCTGTTCAAAGAGAACATGCTGGAATTGGTAACTTGTGAGATGACGTTTGTTATAACAGAGGAAATACATGTCTCAATGGGGCGATTTGTGATTTTCCTGGGTGTAGGTTCATTGTTTTCCTGACACGGATCGTGCCCTTTGAACATATGTAGCAAGGCGATGAGGGTAAAAAAACCCGTTCACTTTCATAGTCCGACATGTTCACTTCAATGATGATGTAAATCAGTCAGAATCAACATGAAACAGCTACTAGCTCGGCTTACCTGAGAAACCGGCGTGATACTGGATTGTTCAAGAGAGAAAATAGTGAAAAAAAAAGGCGCAGTACATAAAATCCTAGGGCGAGGATTTTGTGTTGAAATCACCTTAGCCTGCGTGTTGTTTTTGTAGGGTAAAACTTTTTGGTTTCATGACCCCTGGCATCGCGCCGGAACTACTTATTCTACGTTCAGAACCGGACAGAACTCCGACCACAGGACTTGGTGAGTAGGCTAATAGCTTTGCATCCCCTACGTTACTAGCAAGCATTTCATACAACTTAGTGTCAAAAAATCTGAACTATCCCTTTAAGGTCAAAACTTTTTTAAATAGAGTTCAATAAAGTTTTGGAAGCTTTAATCCAGAAATATTTCTTCACATGTGATAACAACATGTAAATTTGTAGTTGTAGATAGGTCAACTTAAATGGCTTATCTGGCCGACTTCTCTGTACTGCCAAATGCATCATTTGCTTAAGCAGATGAGCACCCCGCCTAAGCAAGCAAGCTTATCCACCACCTCGACAGGCAGTAACTACAAAGCAGTGGTAAGATGGAAATAGAGACAGGATTAGTTAGAAGCAGGAGGATTACTTTAATTATCATATTATCTATTATTAAGGCTCAACAAAATCATGATACTAATTTAAATAAAAGCTAGCAGTGGTGGAAAAAACACCAAAAGTCCTAAAGTAAACACAGTTATACCACAGTGTACAACTATTTCATTACAAGTAAATGTCTTGGATAAAACAAAAACTACAGAGGGACAACTTACATTTTGTAATGTATTATAAAGAATATTATGTTATATTACCAAATAACGTTTCATAGATTACTGTTTTTCTACTGATAACATATAAGAAGCATGTCAGTGTAGCTGGTGCAACACTTTAATGGTTCATTTTAACTTAACTCCTTTGTTGGGTAGTTAACATTGTATTGATAGACCTTTATAGATAGATAGATAGATGGATAGATCTTTCTTGTCATTTAAATGCACGAGTACAGTACAGTACAACTAAATTGGAAAGGCCAGAAGTCCTTGCCGATGCAGAGATTAAAAAAACAAAAACAAAAAAAACATACACAACAACCACAATTAAAAATCAAAATGCACATTGCGCCCTCGTTAGTATTGCACACACCCTTGTATTTCACATTTGCTCGTGGAATTGTAGTCCTAAAGCAAAGTGTTAATGTTTTAATACTCAGGTTAATGTTCAGGTATGTTTATCATATGATCTGTATGTAAGGTTTTAATGTGCAAATAACCAGTAACTGTAGATAAATGTGGCTAGGCAAGAGTATTAGCTGCATTAACGTTAAATACTTAAGTTAAGGACAAGTAACTAAGAAAATTGCACCGTACTTTGGTAAAGTATGGTACGGTACAGTATTTAGGACCAACAGTTTATCTGGTGCTATTTACCGGGATCTTTTTTTCTTTTCTTTTATTGAACAATTATAGCACAAGTGCTCATGAAGTGCTAAATTAATAATACATCTTCAAATTTTGATTAAAATAAATAATGAAAGGACAATCAAAATTCAGATCTGGAACGAGTTAAGTTATAAAATGCATACAAATATACACATAATACAAACAAATCAAACTTACCTGGATCTCCTGACATGTCGCCGCACTCTTTCTGTCATCCTCCAGCTGTTGTTCGATAAGACCAACGCCTAGACCAAAAGCCAAAAACACGGCCCTGTTTCTCGGGGACCCACCGCCAAAACGTCTCCTAAAGCCGGCGGACTGAAGCTGAGCTGCCAGGCCCTTCAGTGAGGTGCGGAAGTAGCGGTACCGAGACGGCAGGAAAGCCTGAGGCTGAACGGTGCGGGCCGACTGGCCTACACGGAAACGGTCAACTCGGAGCTTTGCTGCGACTCGGCCACCCGATTTAAGGAGACCCAGCTGAAAGACCGACCGGCCCAACTCCAGCCCCCGGGTTAAAGCTTGTTTCACAGACATAATTTACCCGGAGAGGCAACTTAAGCTGTTTGTTGAGACCGCTTCTCTCAGGGAGTCCTCAGCTCTCTCTCGCAAGGACAGTGTTGTGTAAACAAAACAGCTGCTACTGAGCATGCGCGAAAATGACTGAAGCCCTAAATACAAGCTATTTATGTTCTCTGCTTTGCTGTACAGTAAAACATGATACTTGAGGGGCACAAGCTACACATTTCTTTCTAAAACAGTTAGAAATAGTTTGTTTGTAGTTTTAACTTTAATGAAGCCAAGCCTCGATGGTTTTTGAACATGTAAGGCAGAAATACTCCAACCAAACTTAATGTAGCATTTAATAGAGCAACTATGTCAGCTTCCCATAGCTAACCCTGCAAGTAAGGTGGTCTCATTATGACATTATACCTCTATAAAAATCATCTTAATTAAAAGCTACAAAAAGATTTCTTTTAAGATATATAGCAATGTAAAGTTTAGCCCATCTGAACTTCTTAAGTGACCTCATGTGACCTCTGAGGGCCCATGAAAAAGATTTTTGATGCAGATTGTCACTTGTGTTTGGATAGATGCTTGTGATTCAGGATGCAAATGTGTTATTTATTGGAATTGTATGTGATGGCAAAGCATTAACATGAGAGAAAAAAAGTCATCTTTATTTGATTAATGTTGGATGGTTTATTCATTCATTCAGTGGTTGTTGTAACACAAAGAGAGTATCAGTCCTTTTGTCGACCCAGTACTTTGGTATGATGTCCTTCAAGTAGCAGAAATCAATACCTTCATATTTACAATTGATTACATGATTCTCTGTAATCTGAAAGGTGTTTCGAAGAGAAGTCAAAGAGCTGATGGGAGTCTGAGATTATTCTTTGAAGGTATGTGATGTTTGGAGAATAATATTGATTTGATTCAATATGTAAATTAAAAAAAATTTATAAATAGGGCATGGTGCTAATTCAGTATTGTTATTAATTGTACTCATATTGCCCAGCTCTATTGATCATACAACTTAACATCTTTGCAACTACCACTAAAATACAACTATTATTCTAATATTAATATTAATGGTGATAATAATAATTGGTTTATCAGAACCAGTGGATGAATGAAAATCAATTTATTATAAAAAGGTTTTAACATATTTCAAGGAAAACTTCAGTCTAGAAATGACTGGACGCTGGTTCTAAACCCAACAAGTATATGGAATTAAACTTATCTTAACCACAAGGAAAGTAATAAGAGAATTTAAAAAAGACCATTCAGATTACTGTTGTGTATTGGGTGAAATGTGGGGACTGTTCATGGTGTGTGTTTGTCAATAATCCACTTGATCCACTGGACGTAGTTCCTCACTTTGGTGTAGACTCCAGGGAAGTATGGGTTTGCGCAACTGATACCCCAGGAGACGATGCCCTCAAAACGGCCATTGCAGATAAGCGGACCACCAGAGTCACCCTGTGCATCACCAAGACAAATCAAAGATGGTGAATCATATTTTCACTTCCAGTCTTAAATGGTACACATTGATGGTATAAGCTCAAAGTCAGTACCTGGCAGGAATCTTTGCCACCCATCCGAGATCCAGCACACACCATGTTATTAGTGATCATCCCCCAGTAATAGTAATGGCAGTAAGGGATTATCCGCACGTCCACAGCACGTAACACAGGAGAGAGGGTGTAACTGTAAAGCTTTGTCACACCCCAGCCGCTCACTGTGCAGACTTCGGCACGAAGTGGTTTAGCCTTTACATCTGGCAGAATAGCTGGCTGCACATAAGCGTTCAGCTTTGCCGGCTTACTCAGCTGTAACACAAACCAAAGTTCAGGCACCATTGACCATTTTACCAAGGCAACCATTTTCCTCCGACATCACATTTAAGTAGGGTAGCTCAAATACTGTTATAATGTCGTACTGCCGTTTTTTAGGTTGCAAGCCATTTAAATTAAGGAAATCTGACGGATCATTATCATTTCACCACCTCTTGATTGATAAGCAACTGAAAAGAGAAAGAACAGTGGAAATAAACAAAATCATGAAGCAAATCTGACCGTATTTCAAACAGCTAACATTATCATTTAGCCACTCACTAGCTAGCATTACCATAAGATAGAAAGTGGCCAAAAACTTATATTACATTTTGGTAGTGTAGAAGATTACAATAGGAAAGCCGTAAATTCCTAGCTAACGTAATGTTACACCCAGCCAAGGAAGGCGTTCAATGCTAACGTTAGCTGTTGTCTGACAGTAGCTAATGAGTTATTAAATATGTTGTTTTACTTGCTTACTACTTTTTCTAATATGGCTTGATGTTCTTTTGGATTTTCAATATAACTTTTTTTTCTAATGCTCATCAATCTAGAAGCAGTAAAATTAAAATGATTTGTCAGATTCCCTTCATTTATACGACGTATTGTATGTCAATTTATGCGAATAATGAGTGATTTATGCAACTTATTAAACAACATTATAACAGCATTCAAGATTCCAGTTGAAAATGGCCCCTTTGTGAAGAGCGTCTGCATGTGTCATTAAGTTCATGTATCGTATCTATAATGTCCAGCTTCTACTCTTCTGCTTACCTTGAGGAGCATGATGTCGTTGTTGAATGTCTTGTAATTATATTTGTGGACAAATATATCTGAAACATTAAAGGCCTGTTCATATCCTTCTTTTTTCTTCAGGTCGTGTTCACCTAACACCACTGTCATCTGAACTTTCCTTAAAAGCAAAACAAAAACAACATTAGGTGTTTTTAGGCTTTAGCTGTGAAAATGAAAAATGCTGTCACTCATTTCTGCTTACACATTTGATTAATATACAATCTTATACAACAGTTGGTTCCGACCAAGTAATCTGATTGGACAAGAGGCATTCCATGAGTGCTGACTGGGACTTTTCACTCTGTAGCTGTGTCCCAATCCATGGGTTGCAGCCTTCGAAGGAGGCGGTCCACGGAGGATGCTCCATTCATAGCCTGGGAAGACCGTTAAGCCGAACTGAAATGAGACGGTCTGGTCTACCCTTGCGTCACCAAAATACTACTCCTGTTTCCAAGCCACAGGTAGCTAGCGGGCTAAATAGCTAGCATAACTAACGTTGCTTAAGTTAACCCAATAGTTTAAAGATAATTTGTTTCGAGGGCCCTTTCGTTTTCCTAATGTGTGTTAAATGTGGAATACTATTTGGTTGAGTTGAAACCAAAAACGTTTACATTTTAAAGTGTATTCCTCTGCCGTTTTGAAGTCCGCCATGTCGTTTGAATTGCCACGCAATGCATCTTGGGATACGGTGGGCTGCAAAGGATGCACCCGATGGATCCTTCACGGCCGGGGAAAGGAGCGCGCATTTGTTGGTCGCATCTGAAGGAGCATTTGAATTGGAATAGCCTTGGACGTGCTTCTGTGACGCACTCGGCCTTCATATACAGCCTTCGAAGGCTGCAGCCCCTGGTTTGGGACACAGATTTATCACCCCGCCTCAGCCAGGTTTTCTGAATACTGTTTACTGTTTTATTAACATTACGGCAGACCGTATATGTCTAGATTGATCAAGCTGGTACCTCTGAATCACACAGCAAACAAATCGGATTTGTGGTCACCTGGAGACACAGACTGCAGGGGAATGTTTGGGTTGCTTGGCAACAAAAGTCCAGTTTCCGTTAAGATGTGGAACTAGTTGAGTTGGTGGAGCAAAAAGTAATCTGTAAAGTAATTCTTTTTACTGCTATTTGCTGCTTGTATAACTGTTGTATAAAACCAATATCCCACTCGAGGCTGTGATGATGTACTGAATATCGTCACGGCTATGATTATCTGCGGCCTCGTGCCTATGACCCAATCACAGCCATGATGATTTTCAGTACATCACTCCCTCTCATGTGAAATTACATAATTAACACTTTTAAAAACTAAAGGGGGATTCTGAGCCTTTTTACTGAAGTCCTGTACTTGAGTTCCGGTTTCTTTACTGTAGTTTTTTCCTTCTTTTGCCACTTTCTTCTCTACTTCACTACTCTTCAGAGGGCAATATAATCATTCTAACATTTATCTGACAGGTTTAGTTACTTTACAAATTAAGATTTATGCACAAAACTGTATTTTATCAACAAAAAAACAATAAGCAACTATTTGGATAATCATTTACGTTGGATTATCATTTAAGATTTTTTCACTTTCAACATTTTTGCAAACCAAATGGAAAATTGCTTAATGATGAAATTAATCAGCAGATCAAGTCATAATAAAAATAGCTATATTTGCAGTCCTACACAAAAATATTACCCTAATTTAACAACCTAATTAGTAATAATAACCTTATGGAGTCCCCCAACATATAAGACAGTCAGACTCCATCACAACATTCACTCTGACACTGTGCACTACACTTGTTTTAGGTTGATGTCTGGTTTTAATAATGTTCGAGTAATGTTCTGTAAGGTGACTTGAAAGGCGCCATCAAATAAAATGTATGATTATTTATTATTAAATGTAATAGTTTCACTGTCAAAGGGAACATTTTTTGGTCATGAGTAATTTTACTGATAATAATTTCTTGAATATATTGTACTCAAGTAATGCATGAATTTTAAATGTCACAGAGAAGTTATACAGTGTAGAATTAATACTTTAATTATGTGAAAACGTCTCAAAGCATCAGCATTTATATGTGTAACAGTCTAGTGGCAGTACTCACGGTTTCAGGCAGTGGGCAGCAGACACCACCCACTGAGGATGCACTAAGGTTCCTCCACAGTAGTGGTTCCCTGACTTATCTTGCACGGACGCCTGACTTGGCTTCGAGTTTGGCCGCACCTCACGACCTCCAATGATCCTCACTGCAAATGTCTCTGTAGACGTGGAGAAACAACAGAGTTATTTTGGTTTATAAAAGTTAAATTTAATTCATATCTGATTCTCAATGGTGCAGCAGACACCAGAGAGGTTTTAGACCATGTATGTCCATTACTCCTTATCAACATACATTTCTTGAGTAAAGGATTTAATACATTTAATTATGCACCCAGGAATTTCTTGATTGAGCAACCTACCTGATACTGAGAAAGCCAAAAGCAACAGCACTGTAGACCTTCGCAGTGGTGTCATATTTTTGCTTCCCATCTGTAAAATAATAACAACTTTTAATAGCTTCTATACAAGGAGGGAAAAAACAATTAAATTACTCTGTGAATCCCGATTAAATCAAATTATCTCTGCGTAAGCAAAAATAAATTAACACATTAATAACACATTAACCTAAATTAAGTTAGCGTTACATCTTTTATCAGTAGGCTGCACGCACATTTACACAACTTAGCAGCTTAATTTCCCTCTGTGTAATGTTTTATTTTAATATTTTAACTCATACTTAAATATATATGACTTACAGATTTTGACTTACAAGATGTTGTTGTAAGTACGTGAAGTGCAACATATAACATATAAATGCCAACATTTTAAAAGCAAAACTTTCTCATTCAAGAAACACAACTAATAGATTAATCTATTAACAGACTGGAAATAGTCTGTTAATGTACGACAATACATTAAGACCTCACTGAAATCATATAAATTCTCTACTGTATCGTCTTTATCAGACTTTGAAACTAAAATACAATTTTTAATAAGCTCAATACCAAGCTTATATTTTAACATATATTTAACAGGTTATTGTTCATTTTTGTCTTACGTTGAAATTTGGTTATACACCTGACTATAATTCAATAATTAAAAAAAAGAAGGTTAGACTCACCTCTATGTTACCTGTAAGGCCCAACGCAGAAGCCCAGAGAATATCTCCAACTGGTGGGACCAAAGCTCTTGTGTTCCCTCTTATAGTGTAACTCTAACCGTGTCCAAACCTTTTGTTTAAGTTATCTTTTCGTCTGGTTTTGTGCTGTGTCCATCTCACGCTGTCACAATGAAACTGACCTACTATATGACAAAGCTTAATGTTCCCTTGTATTATGTCTGTTTCAATGCACTGGTCTTCTGCGGCGCCTTGGGATGTGGAGGTATTCATGATGGGAAGGCCTCTACAGGGTCATCAGCTTCACCACGGTTTCGAACAGAGTACGTGTTCATGGGCCTGTTGATGTGATGGAGTTTGTTCATATTAATTTGTCATGATGTGAATTTATTGCATGTTTGTTGTGGAGCAAAGAAAGAAACTTGACATTGACTATTTTATTTAAATTGTCTAACTGAAGGACCTGAAATCAAAACCTGTCCCGTGTACAGATCAGCATTCATCTCGCTTTGCAAATGCAATTAAAAATTAGTTTTAGTCATCACTGCCTTAATCCACCCTTTGATTGACTGTGATAATGATACTGTCGAAATATTATACCACTTTAGAACTTGCTGAAGTGTTGTGATCATGCTGTTTAAAAGTTAAACACTAATATAAATGTAAAATACATTTTAGAGATGCCAACATATACAGTAATTAATCATATAACTCAAAGGAAACCTAAACTTCACTCCATTACAATAGGCTTCCAATGGCTTATAGTTCTACTGTACTACACAGACTGGTTTTGGTACACGTACTAGCAGATACATGCTGCCACATTGATAAGACTAATACTAAAGAAGCTGATTATGTGTCTAGCAATATTGGGTTGACTGAAAACATTTGGGCTCCCAACAGGGTTCAAATCTAACCCCAGAACACAGACCTCAAGCCAAACCCGAGGACGTGTGACATGTAATCCTACTAGCGTGCTCCGTGCCTGCCTCCTTGTCTTCCTCCTTTGTATTTCCACAGGGAGTTGACAGAGACATGAGTTATCTGGAGGAATCTGGATTAAATGCCTGAATCACCTCAGCTGGGGCCTGTTAAAAAGGGAGGAGCAGCAGTTTCTCTCACCTTCAGGCTCGGCTTCGTCTTTACAATGACAGCCTGCAGGAAAATCGCCCGCAGGCAGTGCCTATTGTACTGTTCTACAAGTAAATAAATTATACCCGAGGCTTCAAGGCGAGGCTTATCTGCCCCTGGAGGTAATGTATAAAAGTCACACTTTGCATAATCATAACATAATATTAACAAAGGGTTGCATCACACCAATTAGTTCTTTGAAATGTATTATTACATATTTACACCCAGTTACTTGAACTATGTCTTAGCTAACTGAAGCTCAGTAACCAGGCTAACCTTAGCTTGCTAATATGTGACCCATTTACATTGAACCATTAAAGGTGCATTATGAAATATTGTTGACTAATCTGAGAAAATGTTTAATAATTATGTAAACTGGAAAGATTTTAAATCAAAGTTCACACAGTTTAACATACTTCAAATGACAAGACATGCTAATGACCAAAATAAGCTAGGGAGTTAGCTTTAAAGCTCGTGTTGTCATGCTACAGGGACTTCCTGTTTACCTAGAAAACTTAATGGCACTACAAATCTTTCCTTGCAACCATTACACACATTACTTAAATCTTAACTAGCTAAGACATCAGTTACTGGAACTGTTTTCGTAGATAACTAGCCAATTGACAAGACATACTGTACGTTAGCTAACTAACATATGACTCAAAATTGGGCGATCTATAAATTGCTCTGTAATGTCAATAAATTAACAGATTTTTACATCACCTAACAATGAGACCTTCCTATACAGTCATGTGAACCAGCATATGTAGAAGGACTCAGGTCAGTTGCACCTGAAAAATCCAAAAGCTGTGATGTTTATTTGCTCCCATGTGCAGTGCCTCTCTTCAGCTCCCCTACAGCGCTAACAGTGTGCAACACTAGCTAACATCAAAAACCACCAGCACCAACCTCAACACAGAGTTCAACAAAACAAAGTTTCACCTAGTTAAGCCCATCTGCTCAAACGCATGTGACCTGTATTAATGGAAAACTAGGGCAGGGACTTTGATTCATTGGGGACATTTGTTTGTTTTCAGCTATTTTTTCGCTAGCTTGAATAAGGCTACATGTGCTGAGTCATGCTACTGCTGGAGACGAGATGACAGTAGGTATTAGGCTAGCTAACACGTAGCCTAAGGGCAACTGTCTGAAAACTGTAATCCAAGATTTTCTCAGCATCTACACTCCAGTGAAACATTTTGTTACTGCATCATGAATTAATTATTTTTTAAGTGATTTCATTTTTGTTGTTCTTCTAATGCTAGTAATTAAATGCAACACTTGAAGCCCCTCAAGTATGTTATAACCTAGATATGTGTCAACCCTAATAAGCGTTGTTTTTTATCTTTGTCAAGGCTTACAGATGCCTTTAAAATCAAATACAGCTGTGCTCATAGACGTTCAAATCTTCTGAAATTAATATCACAAGATAAGCAAAGACGTTTACAGCAATGACTTTTCATCTCAGGGCCAGACAGACAAATATGAGAATGGGGAGCTTGCAGGCTTGTGTAATAACAACAGCACTTGGACTGTGCGGCGGGTCACATGGAAAAAAGTCAGTGGTCAGCACTCAGGGGACGTGAGAGGCACCGAGAGAGCAGCTATCAGTAGCAGCGAGGGCAACAGAGAGGGCCATTAGCCGGACGAGGTCAGGAACTCCACAGAGGGACGGCAGCAGTGATGAGACCTGCCTGCGATCTGCTCCATTTTTAATGACACACCGGCAGCAGAGTGGATATGGAGCAGCAGTACCAACTCGACCTGGGTCAGATGGAAAAGCTTTTGCTTCTTGTCATCAGTCAAACCCCCTGTTAATGCTTCCTTGGGAAAAAAAAATATGGGAGACGTGTGCTGCGAAGACTCTTACTGAATCTTCTTTAATTTAGGAAGACAGCCGCCCATTTAATCGATATTAGCAGTGACAATCACGTCAATTTTTTGTCCAGTTATCTTACCAATAAAAAAAAACATAGATGCTACCATTTGATTTGTTGTGCCGGAGATAGCCTAAAACTAATCTGCCGTCAGATTACAATCTAAACATACGTACAGGGATTGAAGAGCACTAAATACATTAAACAAAGTAACACACATTAGTTAATCACAAAGCACCATATCAGCATGAAAATATATGTTTAACAGATACTTACCTAAATGGTACGCATGATTTCGTATATAAAATGTGTGATCCTACAAATGTCGTCAACACTTGGTCACGACAAACCTTTTGCGTCTCATAAGCTCCTTGCACACAAAATTTGCAAACGGATGAATCCATTTACCTCGACTTTAAGCGGATGTTTTCCTGCCAACCCCCTAGTAAAAAGTCAGCGTGAAGTCGGGGTGAGCTG
This sequence comes from Semicossyphus pulcher, assembly GCF_022749685.1. Taxonomy (NCBI): domain Eukaryota; kingdom Metazoa; phylum Chordata; class Actinopteri; order Labriformes; family Labridae; genus Semicossyphus; species Semicossyphus pulcher. Next base: position 27,301,993 of record NW_027211637.1, read on the forward strand.
ATGTGTGAACGCAGCAAGTAAGAGTCAACATACACACGAGTTTTTTGGCTTTTTTTAACGCTTTTTATGCTCACCTCCGTGGCCAGCATTATGTTTTCTATGTCTGTATTGTGGAAAAAATTATATCATAATTTTTTTCTCTTAATTTCGAACACGTGGTCAAGGTGTCCCCTAAAAAACTACTGGATGAACTTAATGGTGTGGGTTAAACAAATATTAAATTCAGGCTTTTTGTTTCACGCAGAGAAAAGGGGCTGAAATATGTGATATATTGGACACAGGTGACGGGGAAACTTTTAGAGCAGCTGTAAAATGACATGACGTGCAGAATAAAGACAACACAATAATCGTGTGCATCCTTTATCTTTGATGTGACAGTAAAATGGGCCTTCAGTAAATTAGGGGATTACATAAACAATGACCGAGTATATGAGTAGGTCATGGCAGAGGTGAAAAAAGGGGGCACTGCTGTGCAAGCTTTAATTATATATTATTCCTGGACAAGGTGGTGACCATGGAAACTGAAATAGAAACTATAAGAAACCTGAGCGTGCAGGTGTGATGTCCTCCTGTGAAGATTAGACAGGTAGCACAGAGGTGAAGTCTCCCTCTCGGCGCGTAGACGCATCTCTCCATTGTCTCGCTATGGAGCTGCCATCTTTATTGCTCTGTGTGCTGTTAAAAGTCCTTGCTGTAAACTGTAAGTACGCCGTTTTACTTTGATATTTTACAGACTGTTTATGTATGCATGAAAGGGCTGTAAGTGAGGTTATACCTCTGGGTAACAATGGCAGGACATTCGAGATGCATTTTGTGTTTAACACCCTGAAAAGTCATGCTCTTAGTTTAAGCTTCATAAATCGACTTTGTATTGTATTTGATGTATCTGAATCAGCATCATTAAAATCTCTTCTATGAATGTTTTAAAACATGCTGGCTGTACTTTTTGGCACTTTTAGTCCTGTTGCTCCCCTGAGATGATCTTTTGATATTAAAATTTGACTCGAGACATTTTCATCTGAGCTTCTTACTGCTTTAAATCATGAATAACACTCACAGTAGTTGGGGAGAAATGGCACCAATTGAACTTTAATTTTTTTTTTCATACAATAGTGAAAATGCAATTTAACTTATTTCCAATACAAAGCATAAAAATAGTGTGTAAGTTTGCAGCTATTGCTACGTTTCAGCTCTTGTTCCTTGTGTGACCTTAACATGTATTTTGTAAATAAAATATAAAGCTTTCTATATAATAAATTACATCTAAATACAATTACTATAGTACACCAATACGCATGTACCATAAGATTTAGTAATTTTAAGTACAATAGACTGAGAATGAGCACAGCTCTGGTTTACTTTAAGCTAGCTCTTCATCTTTGTTGTAAGGGTTAGCCTTTTTAAGTAAGTTAATTTAGATCATCAATGTTGTGTTTTACGGTTGCAATTCAGCATGCTCCTAATTAATCTGTTACTGTGTTTGCATATGTGTGGAAAGAAGTTAAGGGGCCAAACTGTTGATACATTTACATCTTGTACATGGATTTGCTTCTTGTAAATATTTAACATTCACTTAAAACTTCATCAGCAACGTGATTTTAAATGTATTAAAAATGCATTTTATCACTCACAAGAAAGACAAAGGCAAAAGTAAAAGGCAGATAATGAGTAATTGTGGTCAACGCCCTCTTTTGTGCCTGGCAATTATATCACCAGGATAAAACATGAAAGGAGACTCGATAACAGATCTTAACAGGTCTCGAACTGAAATGGGACTGAACAGAAAAACCCTGGATTCTGACAAACAATAGGAGACCCATTCAAGGTTCAGGTCCAAGGTCATTACATAACGCCTTCTAAAGCGCCTATATGTGTGTGTGTGTGTGTGTGTGTGTGTGTGTGTGTGTGTTTTTCCCACACACACCCAATCCATGCTGTATACTGTATAGAGTTACCATTCTGCTCTTTACACGCACCACTGCTGCTAATTGTAGCTCAGGATCAATATCTGGGACAGTAATGGGAGTGCGTTGTTCCATCCCTGACGGCATTTCTCTGTGTCTGAAATGGCTCTTGGTCAATGTGGTGTATACTTTAAGAAAATAATTATTTAATATGTTTTCAGCGTGGATGCTCTCAGGGCTGTAGCCAGGATTTTAGAACTACTGAAGTGCACCAAAGTCCCCCCAATTCTCTAAAGTTTGAAGTATTTGTTCATGTTCTATCTTCTCAGTTAACTGTTAGGCACATTTTGTTTTCTTATCTATCAATCAATCAATTGATATTTAATACAGCAACTTTTACACAAGTTAACTGCAATTCAGACTGGTTTGCAAGCAACTGACAAATCGTAGGAGGTTAAAAATAGAAAAAAGAAACAAATGCACACAAAACAACCCCAGAGACTTAGAATCTCAGAAAGATAATACAAGCAATGAAAGTACACAAAAACAATCACATAAATAATAATGTTAATATTAAAAGCACAACATAACAGACTGAATTGATGTTTATAGATCTGTTGTGTCAAAGCCGCTCTTTACTACCAGGAATGTAACTCTCCAGGGCAAACACTGAATCACTGGCCTGACAAATGTAGTAAATATATTGACTCTAAAATTACTGGAATCAGCCAATAAATCACTAAACACTTGTGCATTTTTAATTGCCTTAAGTGCCCTTTGGGTTATTGAAACCTGCAAACTGCCAAGAGAAAAAACACAGAAGACGTGACCTCAGTTTCAGGCCTGTGAACTCTGAAGGGATGCAAGAAATTATTCAGACTGCCTCTTGGATATATGAAATGTCAAAAGACATCATAAGACAAGTTCAGGCTCTCTGAGTTTTGGGTTCAACCCAGTTAAACCTGAGTGACTGAAACAGAATAAGAAGCCGTGTCAGAGGAATTCAGATTTTATTCATTTATTTATTCATAGGGTTTAAAGATTCAGCATATTAATAGACATTTCAGTTAATGTGCAAGTTTAGTCGTCGTGGCTAATTTTCAAATGTAGTCACTTGGTAGCTGAAATGACAGCTTTAAAATACACATTAAAAAAATCATTAATAGTATTACGTATCAAAAGTAAAATAACTATTATGACATCAGGAAAAACTATTATACAGTAAATGATTGGATTACTGGTGTATTAAGTGCAAGTTTAGGTTTGTAATTGGTCAAAGCGGAGATGATTCAATAATTTTATTGGATGGTTTATTCTGTAAGGTAGCACCATAATTCATAACCTCATTATTGGGCGGCTGTGGCTCAGTGGTAGAGTCGGACGTCTCTCAATTGGAAGGTTGGTGGTTCGATGCCTGACTGCTACAGTCACATGTCAAAATGTCATTGGGTAAGACACTGAACCCCATATTGCTTCCAAAGGCATAGCCATCATGTGTGAATGGGTATAAATCCTGATTGGAAATTGGCACTAAGGCCTTTGCCATCAGTGTGTGAAGTACAGTCCATTTACCATTATTTGCGTGGTGAAACTGAAAATGAAAGTTGAGTAAAAGCATGAAGTATCAAATATGGAAATATTCAAGTATCAGTAAATCACCTGATAAGATCTACGGAAAATAAAAAGTACTAATGGGTAAAAATAGCAACAGCACACAAATTAAAAATGGATCTTTGGATTCTTTTAGAAATTTCCGAGCAGGTTTGCTGTTCTAAGATTTGAGGGATGCCGCTTTACCAGATTCCTTCTGAAAAACTTCTAAACTTGAGTTAACGTACTTTCTTTACATTCCACCACTGTTTTTTTGGAACCAAAAACCTCGACATAAAAAGTAAAAAGTCAAATCAAATTAGTGCGTCATCTGCAAACAGTTAACATCAGCTAGATAATGATGGCTGGACTCATCGTCACTGTGAATCAATGAACCTCACAGATGAGATGAGTTTCTATTGATCTGTTAATCCAGAATCCTCTGAGCTGTGATTTCAGCTGTTGTTCTCTTTTATGACTCATGTTGTTTCTGCTGATGCTGCAGCTTCTGTAATAACGTTACAACTGTGTTAGCTTTGTGTGGGTTTGTACAAAGACCTTAAGGGCAGTTATTGGTGTTTCTATCTCTGAATCTAATCTTCTTTATTTCCCTTTGTGTGTGCAGCAGGTCAAGAGCCACAGGACCGAATAGTGGGAGGACACGCACCAGTTCCACATTCAATCAAGTACGTTGTGACGTTACAGACGAATCTGCGTCAGCCCTTTTGTGGAGGCTCCTTGATAAATAAGTACTGGGTGATTTCAGCCGCACACTGTGACATTGGGTAAGTTAACTTTTCTCCATTTTATTTACCTCGACAAAGTCAAAGATTACTTCAACCTCAAGCAAAAACACAAACTTTACCAACAATTCAAAGATCACAGGGTGCTAAACATCTCCATGTAAGTAGGTTGTACGCAACAATATAAGGCCTATTGACCTTCGGTGACATCAACTTGAGTCTCTGTGTGTAAATACAATTATTTGGAGCCATATCAGATATGAGTTCATATCAGTTTGAAAGTAACCTGGGCTAAGAGAAAGCAAACGAAAGTGATACAGGCACTTGTATCAATGGAGTAACAATGGAGCTCTGTGGTCCTGCAATCTGACACATACATATGATGGCTTCAGGCTCACTGAAACCAAACAACACAAACAGTTTAGCTTACAAGGAAGCAATAATAATTTTCCGGGGGGTTAATTCCGAAAAGTTAAGCAGCAAACTGATACTGTCCTTTTATTAAAAGACAATTACTGGACTATTTGTGTTGTCAAGTTCCCAAATTTCAGCACAGAGTTAGTGGTCCAGTAACAATACCGAGTCACTTTTCTTTACAATTCATTTATGTTTGTATCTACTTCGAATGAATACAACATATATGATCATTTCGCAAGCGTTAGATAGCAGCTAAGGTTATAGCATTGAACCACTTCCTCGCTAACATTACTGCTTGACAGTGTAACCTGATGCAGTGGAAAAGTTGTTAATTCCTAGCCAACTGAAATGTCCTCAAACAACCCTTAGCCCATAAACTTGAGTTAGTAGTCCAATTACGCTTCATTTTATTTATGTTTATACTTTAAGTTAAAACATATTTGATAAATCATTCACTACTGTTAAACAGCATCTGACGTTAGCATTCAACCACTTCCTAGCTAACTTTGCCGTTTGACAGTGTTTCACGATACAAAGGGAAAGTTGTTATTCTTAATTGAAATGTTAGCTAGCTAACTGAAATGTCCTCAAACAAACCATATTCTATAAACAGGAGTTAGTCGTCCAGTAACGCCTCTGAGTCACTTTTCATGTATGTTAACGTTAGCATTCAACCGCTTCCTAGCTAACTTTGCCGTTTGACAGTGTTACACGATTCAATGGGAAAGTTGTTCATTCCTAGCTAAGTGAAATGTCACGTAGTCAACTGAAATGCTACCGACCTAACTGAAGTGTAAGCTAGCTAACAGGCTAGCTAGGAATTGGTGTAAACATTAGCAGTTGATAGCTAGTGATTCATCAAGTATGTTGCTTTAGCAAGAAATATGGCCCGATTCCCTGCAGTGTATATTTGAAAACCTGGAATTCAGATTAAGCGAAAGTGACAAAGGACAAGGAAAATTGTTGCCATGTGAATATTGTGAATTATTGCAGGTTCGTCTGGTTCCCAGGCTATTTTTGTTGCTCCTGGAAAGGATCTAAAAGTTCTGATTTTAAGTCTGCTTCTGCAGGAATACTAGAACATATTCCGGGAGAAAGCAGATCCCAAAATGTTGACCTTTTCTTTTCATTTTAATTTAACACAGTTTTAAAGCCAGTGTACTATCTATAATGTCCTTTTTTTTTTTTATCTCTGCAGGGTTCACAGGATGCTGATAGTAGCAGGGGACTATTCTCTGACCATCTATGAAGGCACAGAGCAAGAAATCCTGCCACAACTTTTGATTCCCCACCCTAAATACAACAGCAGCACCAATGACCACGACATCATGCTTATAAAAGTAGACAATTATTGTTTTTTAGAGGGTGTTACTCCGTCTTTGTTTGCATTAATTAAGTCACTCTCTGTTGGCCTGTTTACTGATCACACTGTTCACCCTCTCTCTCCAGCTGAAGGCCCCAGTCAACCTGAACAGCTACGTTTCCATCGCTCTGCTGCCTCGGCACGGCGCCTCCATAGCAGAGGGCAGGTTGTGTCGAGTGTCAGGATGGGGATACACCAGCCCCGGTGGAGGCCAGATCCCCTCCACCCTCCGCACTGTCAGAATCCCCATCGTGTCCACACAAAAATGCAACAGCAGTGACTCTTACAACGGCACAATCACAGAAAACATGCTCTGTGCTGGTTACAGTATAGGTGGAAAGGATGCCTGTCAGGTTCGTAGAAGTCATTATTTTCAGTCAGTTTATGGATATGCTGCCATTTGGATATAAAATGTCCTATTTTACATATAGATAGATATTTTCCAGTGACAACAACAACAAAATAGCTGTGAGAAAGTCTCTGTTTCATACATAGATACAAATATAATAACGTTATCCCTGAGGTTTTCTTCTTTCCGTATGTTTCAGGGGGACTCTGGAGGTCCACTGGTATGTGAGGGCCGGATCTACGGCGTGGTGTCCTGGGGCAGAGGATGTGCAGATCCAAAGTTCCCTGGAGTCTATACAGCTGTGTCCAAGTACCGCAGATGGATAGACAACACTATATTTAGTCACTACTACAGGTGTAACAAGGACTAGAACTAAGATTTAAAAAAAGAAAAAACACCCAGCAGACTTGAATTTCTTCCTTTCAATTGACATTTTTAGATTTTAACAATTGTGTACATATCAATGTATGTTAAAGAAATAGTTTGACATTTTGGAAAATATGATTATTTGCTTTCTTGCTGAGAGTTAGACGAGAAAATTGACACCTCTCTCATGTAGGCTAATGATAATGCTACAGCTAGTAGCCAGTTAGCTAGCTTAGCATAAAGACTGGAAACAGGGAGAAACAGCTAGCCTGACTCTTTCCCAAGGGTCCACCTATCAGCACCTTTCAAGCTTACTAAATAACGTATCTCATATCTAATCAATTTAAGTTGTTGTTTTTGGGGCCAGACTGTTTGTCTGTGCTAAGCTAAGCTAACCACACTCCAGTTTCACTTTTAACGGACAGATGTGAGAGGTGAATTGGTTAATTTCCCAAAATGTCCAACTGTCTTTAAGTTTCAAGCTTGAAATTTATGGCGTCTGTCGTTTACCTTTTTGAATCACTCCAAAAACAAAACAAGTGATTGATAATCCACAAACAACCCTCTGGTAAAAGAAAAAAGGACATATTGACCACATTCCCACAATGTCAAGAATGAGGTGCCATATCTCTGCTTGAATTACTCACAATCAGTGCGAACATAGCCTTGTGGAAAACTATTGGAAATGCTTTGAGTGGCGAGTGCATGCGCAAAATACTGGGACCAACATCAAATTTCACAGGCATCAATAAAGTGATTCCTTTATTACTTACAGTAGCATATAATTTAACACCACCAATTCATACAGAACTTCTGGCAATTTGAATGTAGATGATCTTAATTACAGTGGTTAAGAATCTGTACTAATGTGTGTTTATGTGTGTGGTGGAGGACGACAAAGCAGCTGCATTTTTTTTAGTTAGTTTGATTAGTAATTACGTTTTTACTGCCAATTTCATGTGGTTTATTTATGTATTTGGTGTTATAAACCTGGCACTATGCATAATGCACCTTTACGTGTGAGAGTTGTGCAAATGCATAAAAAGAGAGATTGTAATAGTGAGTGTGTTACAAAACGGTGACATGAACTGTGGTGTTTTCTTGTTTTATACTCTTTAATAAATGACTGATCATTCCACTCTCTGGCTGACCTCTTCATTTTCAATTATCGTGCTGATCGTTGATCGGAGGCTCCCAACATTTACCCGACTCATGTTTTGGCTTAATGAGGTCAACAAGGTAATTATTTAGCGAAACATGTCACTGAAATTTGGACTATATAGTTCGAATTTTCTGTCCCTTTTTAAAGCAAGATGGACATCCATGTTAGTCCAGATATAGCCCAATGCCCAATGTATGCCAATTGCTAGTTTTTGCAATCTCTTGAATCCATCAGCTAGTCTGACAACAATATAGCCTCAGAGAGCGATGGCCAAGTGATGAGCAATAAAGAAGATCCGACCAAGACCTCTTCCTCTGGGTTTTTCCATTGAGTACTGTTTGACTACCAATGTGAAAAGCAATAATGGAGTTGGAGTTGAGAGGTAACGTAAGAGCAAATAGCTAGCTGGAGTTCTGGGATTACATTGATGTGTTCTGTCTCTTTTCCTCTCCACACGAACCGTTTTCCTGCATCCAACCACAGTCCAAAGACGAGGCTGAAATGCTAGAAGACAATAATACTTGGACTACAAATAGCACCAAACATTTTGTCAATTTTCTACAGATTCAGAATTTTAGGTGAATAGCTTTTAAATCTGATATTTGTCAGATTAAGGGCCTGTGTAAACTAAGGGCGATTTTTGAGCTGGCAGCGCCCATGACCTCAGTTTCAGAGCGCTTCTCACCGGCCTACTGTTGCTAGGTTACGAAAGTTGTCTGGCTGCCTTCTGCTTCCCTTGGTAGTGACATAGACGGATTACCACATGGGCAAAGTGGGCACATGCCAAGGGCCCTGAGCAAAGGGGGGGCCCTTGGCTTCAAGAATGAATATCCTGTAAAGTGTTTCTTTCACAATGTTGTTTGAATAACACAGTTTAAGTGTTTCTTCGTTAAATCCCGTAGATGTAATGATGTAATAACATTTTGAAAATTGAGAAAGTGGGTCGGCAAAACTGAAGACAGAGAGATGCTAAAGAACACACTTTGGTACATTAAATATCCTCGATTTTGACAGGGGACCTGGACGCTAATGCAGCGCAGGATGTGCTTTGCCCCATGCTATTGTACGACCACATTTTTGTGCTTGGTGAGGGTACACGCAGTGCACGTGTACGAGGCCTTTTTGCATTTGTGTAGTGCCCTTGGCAAGTTTGTGCCCAGGGCCCGTGGTCATGATAATCCGTCCATGGGTAGTGATACATTAGGTTTGTTTAAAATTGCTCTGTTTGTTTAATATTTGCTTTTATTCGAGGAAATTTTACGAAGAAAACATAAAAACAATGGACAGGAATCGCGTTCTTGCGTTAGCAACAGCTCTACACCTGGAAACTGGACCCTCGAATAAACAAAAGGATTAGTTTCTCTTCCGCCATTGTTGTTGACAAAGTTGATATCGGAAGTCCCGACCCTTCTTGATTTCATGAGCATGGCGGTGTTCCAAAAGTTGAATTATTTTAAACTTTGAGCGCAGCGACAAAAGTGCGCAAAAATCCGCAATAGTGGAACGTTTAAGTGAGAAAAAAACAACAGATTTCAAGATCCAGCTTTCAACCTGAATGGGCCTTTATTTGCCCCTCAGGTTCGAGTAATGTTTCATCATCTTTTCAGCGACTTTGTTCTGCTATGACGCCGCTCTTTGCTTTTAAGTGGAGGCTTTTAAGAACGGATTACAGGGGCTGTTTGGATAGATAACTGGCAAAGCTTGCAAAGTCCTCCTCATGCTGTGTCATTTATACAACAAAGCCATTACAGGGGGGGACAATTAATTAGTCACTACACTGATTAATTTTTAAAAACTACAGCGATGCCTTCAGGTCCCGGTTGCTTGTCACCAGCTCCCTGAAACAGCTGAAAAATTATCCCCAAACTGGAATGCCTTCATCAAATATTCACGGAGCCAGTTTTCCCTCGGGGCAATCTGTGTGACGGCTCTCAGAGGCTGGACTTCTCCTTCTCGCCTCAGCCAGCAGTGATTCCTGTAAAGACCGAGACACAGCCAGGTGAAATCAGTCCGGCGCGCATCACACCTGATAGGTGTTGACGTATCACAACAGAATAAATAGTTGATGTCCTACTTTAGAGGCCTCTCTGGTTTCCGCGCTCGGCCCCGTTTGCTCTGTGATGATGGGTGTGTCAATGCCCTGAGTGATTGATAGAATTCAGCGCTTTTATGTCTCTGAGTTTACAGGCCCGGTTACATAAAGGCTGATTCTCCTTTGTTGTTTCACTGGATGGCCTCTCCTGGGAGTACACCGACTGACATGGTTGATCTGGAGTTCCCTACACGCTCGCTCACAAAGGGAAATGTCCCTCGCTGGCTTTATGTGTCTCCTGTGGAAAAGTATTGATCGAGGCACAGACGTTGTGATCATTCCCAGAACTGCTTCTCCCAAAGGACTCTGCTTTGTGGCAGCCGGGAAGACAAAACATGTTTTATAATGATAATGGCTTTTTTTCCCCAAACTAGGCCACCGGAATCCTTTGTTTTCCAATATGTGTTTTTATATTCAAAGAACAAAGTTACTTTAACGCCTCGGGCAGAAATCTGGGCTATCATGGGTGGAAATACAAATTACATAATATTTAAACAGAGGCGGAAGAAGGAAACAGATCATGTATTTAAGCAAGGGTACCTGAGCAACACTGTAAAAACACAATATAGAAAGAAGTCCTTTAAGTATCAAAAGTAGTGGTCAAATAAGGGGAACTCGGACATGAGTCAGCTTCTTTTGATCACTAAAGGGTCTAAAGGGTCGAGGTTGGGTGGGATGAGAGGGGGTTGAAGTAATATGGGATGAGAGGGGTCAAAGTAATGTGGGATAAGAACGGGTCGAAGTAGGGTGGGATGAGAATGGGTCACTAGGGTGGGATGAGAAGGGGTCAAAGTAATGCGGGATGAGAAGGGGTCGAAGTTGGGTGGGATGAGAAGGGGTCACTAGGGTGGGATGAGAAGGGGTCGAAGTAGGGTGGGATAAGAGGGGGTCGAAGAACTGCGGGATGAGAGGGGGGCGAAGTAGTGTGGGATGAGAACGAGTCTAAGTAATGCGGGATGGGAAGGGGTTGAAGTAATATGGGATGAGAGGGGGTCAAAGCAGTGTGGGATGAGAGGGGGTCGAAGTAGTGCGGGATGAAAGGGGGTCGAAGTAGGGTGGGATGTGAATGGGTCACTAGGGTGGGATGAGAATCGGTCGAAGTAGTGCGGGATGAGAAGGGGTTGAAGTTGGGTGGGATGAGAAGGGGTCACTAGGGTGGGATGAGAAGGGGTCAAAGTAGGGTGGGATAAGAGGGGGTCGAAGAACTGCGGGATGAGAGGGGGGCGAAGTAGTGTGGGATGAGAAGGAGTCGAAGTAGAGCGGGATGAGAAGGGGTCAAAGTAATGTGGGATAAGAGGGGGTCGAAGAACTGCGGGATGAGAGGGGGGCGAAGTAGTGTGGGATGAGAAGGAGTCGAAGTAGAGCGGGATGAGAAGGGGTCAAAGTAATGTGGGATGAGAAGGGATTGAAGTAGGGTGGGATGAGAAGGGGTCGAAGTAATGTGAGATGAGAAGGAGTCGAAGTAGGGTGGGATGAGAAGGGGTCACTAGGATGGGATGAGAAGGGGTCAAAGTAATGTGGGAAGAGAAGGGATCACTAGGATAGGATGAGAAGGGGTCAAAGTAATGTGGGAAGAGAAGGGGTTGAAGTTGAGTGGGATGAAAGGGGTCAAACGGGGTTAAAGTAGCGCAGGACAAAAAGGGGGTTGAATGGGCTCACGTCACCTGGAGCCCTCAGGAACCTGGGAGTCAAGACTCAGGGTGGGGGCATGTCTCGACGCGGAGAGAAGGGGTTAGGCAGGGTTTCGGTTTATTCAGAAAAGTAACTACAGCTGTGAGATAAATGAGTAAACATTTACAATATTTTCTTAAGGAGTGTTGTAAAGTATAGAAGCAAAACAGCAGAACGAAATTGAACTAAAGTAAAGGACCCTGAAGTTGTGCTTAAGTAGGTTAGCTTAGGTACTACCACAACTATATTTAGGCTTGTACTGTTGCCTGAGCTGAGTCCCCTGTTGCAGATAAAAGATGTTGTATTCAGGCAACATTGTGAAGATAAAAGCTTTGATAAAAGACAAGAAACATAATGGTTGCAAGAAACAGCAGTGGCAGTTAAAAGAGGATGAATGCACATGACTCATTCGAACCACCAGGGGGCATTTGATCATTAAAGCATGAGGAAGAGAGAAACAACAGATGAGGTGCAGGCCTGCTGGCACTTCCTCCTACTTCTCCTCCTCTTTGATTCAAATGAGCCTCTGAAGTGAGCGTAAAAACATTACATCATACGTTTATATCGAAATGATTTCATGAATGTGTTTTTAGTCAGCTGTTTTAGAGGCTTCATTAGAGGAAGTAGCTTGAATGTCCCTGCATGGTCGACTTAATTTAGCCGAGACTTGGAGGCCGGACAACTGTGTGAGTTCAGTGGGATGCCAGGAAGCTCCGAGGCATGACAGAAGCTGAGATGAAAACGTGACTGGATTATTATTGTGCCGTCCTCTCTTCAGAACCAGAGAGCCATTCAGCTTCACAAACAGCCTCTTTTTTGATTTTTCCTTCTTTTCTCTTCTGACCCTGCAGAGATTCAGGCACTTTATTTTATTTTTCCTACAATTTATCTCCTAATCTTTGACATGGCTCCAGCCAGGAGGCTTTTTCATGAATCTGGGGCAACAGGCACGTGTAAAAATCTGAAGAGGATGGAATAACTGGCTCGGAGGCAAAGCCTGAACTTTAGTTTTTTTATGAATATTAGAAAGCATAATCATCCTGCAAGAGAAATGGACAGAAGGGATGGAAGAAAAGAATCCCTCAGTGATTCGTCTGTCAAACGTTGCATTGTTACTGTGCAATCAAGCTTTATATAAAGTGTCCTTTCAAAGTAAAAGCATTGCACTAGACTCCAAAAATAGATGGTCTGAAACAGGAGGAAAAATCCGCAGGATAATGAGCAGACTCAATCAGCCACTCAAGTTCAGCTCACTTATATTCCACCGAATACAGCACTCAGCAGTCAAACCAAAAGAATAACTAATATTGCTGTAAAAGCCAGAATCCTCAATTTAACGGTTATCTCATAAGCCAGCGACACTTACAACCCGTCAGCGCTAAAATCCATTACGTCTAAAAAGGGGCCATTTGTTTCCTCTGCCCATTGAAGAAGGGATCGAGGCTAAATGGAGATGAATAGCTTAAATGTTTCGTCCTGACAGATACGGCAGAATCCACCTGGGAGAGCACCGCTGAATATTACAAACCACTCACGTTTAAAGAGTCAGGGAGGTGGAACTGGACGGCACGAGCAGGGGATGGATCCTCTACGGTGGAACATATGGTGCCACACATACCTGCTCCAAACAATCAGGCCATAATTAGCCTCTTTTTCCTCTAAATATGAGGCTGCGATCACATTTCAAGCCAAAGTAATCAATTTGGAATTATTGTTATTTTTTAAACTGACCTGAATGTGCAGACCAACAACAACCAAGACAACACAAGCAGCACAACGTCATAAAGACATAAAGGCAACCAAAGTCAGTGTTTACGGTTTAATTTATAAGTTGATGTTCAGTGCAAGACAGCAAAATTTGTGAGCATATGAAAACAAGGACACGGAGAGGAGAGCCAAATTTTTGTTTATGGCTTTTGAGAGGCAATAGCTTCCACCTCCGTGTAGAGGTGTGTGCTGCTGCAGAGCTGAGGCCAGGAGTGGTGGGACTACTCGAAAAGGTGTCGCAGAAACAGACTTCTTTCAAAGTTTAAGGATCTGTCAGCACCAGTGGAAAATTGATCTTTTAAAGTTGCATTCATTTTAGTATGCCTGATTAGCACAGTGTTATTTCAAGTGGTCAGATTGGATCTGTGCGTCCAGACGTCACCAACCCGTCCACATGGGTTGCTTCAGTATAGACCGAGACATCAGTAACTCCTAAGACGATGGTGATGCAGCTTTCGTACTCTGAAGCATGAGTGACGTCTACTCTTACATTGCTGCTGCTTGTCATTGTGCAAATGACGCAAAATACTTTGAACCACTCCTGGACTAAAGCACTCATTGCACACATGGATCAAAGACGCAGCTCTTGATTCCCAATTACATTACAGATCTTTGTCTTGGACGCTACAGCAAGTTATTTGGTCATTATTTGTCACCTTACTGTTTCCACTAACTCTGCTTATCACAGTAACATTTGCACTGCACCTTTAATAGCATTTTTTTTCATTTTAATTACTTAAAACTTGTTTCTAACCTGTGATTTTTTCCGGGTTTAACAAAGGGCAGGTGTTACGTGACAGATATGTCATGTTTCTTGTACGCTACTGGAAACCTGAATTTCCCTCGGGATCAATAAAGTCTCTGTCTAGGCTGAGGTCACATTTAAAAACATCTGACCTTTATCCAATTTAGCTCCACAAAGGTTTTGCTCAGACTGCATGCAAAGCCAAATCAGATCTTTCAGTAAGACTGTCAGTAGTGTTATATTCAAGTGGTCAGAGTGGATTTATGTGTCCCAGCGTCACCGACCCGTCCACGTGGGTTGCCACTGACACGTCAGTAACTTCTCAGACGATGCTGACACGGCTTTTGCACTCTGAAGCATGAGCGACGTGTACCGTGTGATCCCGCTCATCTGCTCTGCTTCACTTCTGCCTCTATGAATTTTACATTGCCGTTGGTTGTCACTGAGCAAATGACGCAAAAGACTGTTTGAAATCCAAGTTGACGGCCACGACACCTGAACTGAGAAACGTCTGTAAAATCTGACGGGATTTCTTTTCTTTCAGACTTTAGAAAAATCAATCATATACAAGCTGATGTGCCTGAAACAGTGAGTTAAAGTGTCAGTCTGCAGAAGGCCACAGTGGGCCACATCAGAAATATAAACATCAGACTCGATATGATTTGTGCTTTTGACACTGAGTCACATACAAGCAAATAATATGAGCATCGAGACACTTCTGCCAGCAGTCTTTATGTAGACCTTAATGTACTGTCGCCATTGTGTTATGCGTCAGTGTCACAAATGATTACTTTATAAGGCCCTTGTGATTTGGGGGCTGCACTGCAGGTGTGAAGTCGCCCACCACCCAGACGTGTGAGATTCTTTGTTTCATAACATTTAAACCCTGAGAGAAAAGACATCTGCTCATCTAAAGCACAAGCTTAAGTGATAAACAATTATAAAAAGTGTTTTGAGGCGTCAGTACAGTGTGAAATGTCAGACTGAGACAGCCTGAAATGGTTGGAGGCTCAGGAAAATGGAGAATGATTAGTATTGAGAAGCAGGACGGGGATGATAATTGAGAGTAACAGCACTTGAGTTTCCATGAAAGACATTTTCCACGGAGCGTGAGAGAGATGTGAAGTGTGTCATCTTGCTTTTCATCCCCCAGACAGCGAGGGGAGACGCTCTGAAAGGAGAATTCTCTGGATGCACAGTTGAAAACATTTCACAGAGCTTATTTGTTCATTAATTATCAAATGAAGGCAAGAAGAGCGTCTCTGGTTTTAGTCTTTAAAGTGTGAAAACTGAATGACAAGAAACATTTTGAAACACTGCTTCTGTCTCCCTCTCTTCTTGCCTCCGCTCCCCTGCTCGCCCTTTCTGCTGCTCAGTAGATTTATCAAGTTTCCCCTCAGAGGATTAGCAGAAAGTAGAGCACTTTAATCATGTTTCCTAACTTAGGGCTGCCATCAAAGGCAGGCTGTGCTTTGTTCTGTTGAGAAGATGTTGCTGATAACCCCCCCGAAGCCTCAGATCAGAGCTCACTGACATTATTCCCCCACCTCTTTACCAGCTAATAACAAGACAGTCTCGCTTGTGAAAACATCCCCACTCGTGTTTTGTCATGGTAGCTTTAATCGTTCATGTTGTCTAAAGATCCTTCAGGGTGGGGGGTGGGGGGGAGTTATTAAGCACTGCAGTGCTGTAATAGAGTACAATTTTGTGATTTGGGATTCATTTAATGCAACTTTACACTAAACAGGAACAAGCTACAACAACAGAAAATGTAGCCTTACAGAAAGACATACATAGAATACAAAACCAGGTGCAGAAACACAACACAATTCAAAAACATGCAACCAACACAGGAAACATGACAAAATACAGATACAGCAAATAAAGTTAACGTATTAACTTTGGTTTGAGAGAAGGACCACGCATAAACCACACCAACAATCACCTGACGAGCCTACTTATACCCAGTCGTCCTATTCAACTCTGTTCAATTCTGATTTTAAACACATATTGTTGTGGCGAGGTCCTTGCAAGTGAACCAAATACATGAAACATGACTAAATAAGGAAACACGACCAAATAAGGAAACACATTCAAATACATGAAACATGACCTAATACAGGAAACACAACCAAATACGGGAAACATGACCAAATACGGGAAAAACAACCAAATACGGGAAACATGACCAAATACAGGAAACACCACCAAATACGGGAAAAACAACCAAATACGGGAAAAACGACCAAATACGGGAAACATGACCAAATACGGGAAACACCACCAAATACGAGTAACACGACCAAATATGGGTAACACAACCAAATACGGGTAACATGACCAAATACGGGAAATACAACCAAATATGGGAAACACGACCAAATAAGGAAACATGACCAAATAAGGAAACACGACCAAATACAGGAAACACAACCAAATACAGGAAACACGACCAAATAAGGAAACATGACCAACTACAGAAACGCATCCAAATAAGGAAAAACTAAAGAAACAAGTACAGTAAACACAACCAAAAACAAAAATATACTATAAATACAGTAAAATGTGACTTCTCTAACATCACCTTTATGAGTCCTCAAGTGGTAATAAATTGCTAGTTGCTTAGTAGATTAACATTTTATACAAAACCAATCACGAGATTATAAAATATAATGATGTTGATGATGCGAGGCTTAAGATCCAAACATGATACAAAGTATATCAAATTAGCTCCCTCTCATTTTGCAGTAGAATGCTGCCTACGTAATAATGAATCTGTGACGATAATCCAATTATGTAATTTATATAACAGCTAAACATGAAAGGAAACATTTTGGATAATTCAAGAACGTTTTGCTGATATTACTTATTTAACTCCTGCAGGCCTTTTACTAAATACATTTGCACTGTGGTATTGATAGTGTCGGTTAACTTACACACAAAACCCCATTTTTACCCGGCCTGGAATGACTTCCCAGCCAATTACACACCTCGATGGACACCTCCCTCAATAAACTAACATAAAGCAACACACACAAACAAGAACTCATACCCAGTGTTTCAATACTTTTACTTTAAAGGATCTGACCTACATTCGTGAATTTGTTGAAGCTCAAACTGTTGGTCCAGACAGTGGAAGACAATCATAAGTAGGCAAATGTGCTAATTTAAAAGGTGTTGAAGCAGAAGTAACACTCTCGTCCTCTTGTTTTATCTGTTACTGTCAGATGGTGAGAACGGGAACATTCGGGGTGCAAATACAGGACGTGTGTGGAAGAATAAGCGAGTTGGTGACAGAGTGGGCGATGTGAGGGGATTAAACAAAGTATGTGATCCCATCAGAGCTGACAGACTGCTTCAAACTCGCCATGAGGCCTGTTGAGTTTAGACATGAATAACTGTCACTCCCTTTACTTTTACAAAACACATCCACTGTCTCCCATCTCATCCTGTGAAACGATGCAGTTTTATGTAACAACAGAGGCAACATCATTGTTGTACATCTTGCTCTTGGCGTGTTCATTGCACGCCTCGAGTGTACATGCCACTTTGCACAGAAGACGAGTGCACACTGAATAATGCACTACTGTTCAGGCTGAAATGTTTTCATCAGACAACAGCGGTTAAACCAGGGGCAACAATGTGGAAAGTCCTGCGTTAGCGCTGCCAAAAAAATGTTGTTTTGACAACTATGAGATGAGACAAAGTTTAAATTGCGTAAGGCAAAGGAAGCAAAAGGACAAAGTGAAGCAATTAATCTTGTGTGCTCTGAAGCTCTACTGTGTGAAATTGATGCTGCCACTCAGAAGAGACTATAATCACACTTCCACCCAAATCCAGGAGGGAGAAAGAGGAGTGATCTCCAAAGCTGTCGCGCAAAGAGAAGCAAGGGAGGCTCTGGCAGTGATTGGTGGGAGTGCAGCGGACGGGCTCTGGGTTTCTTTTTGAAGTTGAACCACTCACACAGAATCTTTAATGTACTTGGCAAACAGTCTGAATCTTCAATGGTTCCCTCCCCTAAAGAAAAGCGACTTTAACAAGTTTCTTTGCTGGAAAGAAACACATTGGAACACATCGGGGACAGAGAAGCACACACAATGTCATGTATAAGTTATCAGATTATGAATACAGAATTTTTGGACAGGAGCTGTGTGGTTTCGGTTTATAGTCAGAGAAATACATTGTCCTCTGGCGTTTTGTGGGGCTTTGGCTGTATGCAAGAAAGCAGTCCATGTGGAGAGCATATGAGGTGGAACGCATGGGCCATTATGCAATCCCAGAACCCATCTGCTTTCATCTGACGATGGTTTCGCTTTTTATGCATCTCTATAAACAGACATCTGCCAAATAGTCTTGACCAAGCATCTTCAACACCCAATGTGGTTAACCATTGGGCTACTGTTCGAAATAATTTCCCTTTTTATTAGGGGGCAGCTGTGGCTCAGGTGTTAGAGTTGGTCGTCTTTCAATCGGAAGGTTGGTGGTTCGAACCCCAGCTCTCTCGGTCTACATGTCGAAGTGTCCTTGGGCAAGAACTGAACCCCAAATTGCTCCCGGTGGCATAACCATTGATGCGTGAATAGGACTAGTATTGATTGACAGTTGGGCACCATATGTAGTCTCTGCCATCAGTGTGTGAATGTATTGACATGTGGTACAAAAGCAGCTTTCAGTGGTCGCAAGACTAGAAAAGCGCTATTTAAGTACAGTCCATTTACCATTTACGGACCACTAGTCTCTCTAAACAGTCATCTGCATAGAAGTGCAGCTAACAAACTGGCTGTAGAGGTCGTCACTCAACGCCAACTCAATTATTGCTTCTCCGGTTTCTAGTCAGGCTGTAAAAAATGACTACGACACAGAAGAGGAATTTCATGTGAATCCTCAACTGACCTTTTCAAGTCCTTGAAAAGGAGCTTTAACCATCTGACAACATCACGTACATCATCGGCATTGGAAGGCAATGTAATAACCAGTGGAGTGCAAACCTCCACCTGAAGGACTTCTTCAAGCCCTAAGATCAGATTGAAGTAGGCGAAGATGGCTTTAAGCAGTTAAATCATCACTGTTTTGGGCATGGACGCCATGATAAGTACGATCTATGCAGGGTTGGAGAACCGGGTGATGCTTGATAAGTCTGAGATAATACTGAGAATGTCCCAAAGTCTGACAACAACGTTACACTTTCATTTAGCAGATGCTTTGTCCTGAGAGTTAATACAACACAAGCAACGATCAAGACAGGAGGAAACAAAGTCAGTAAGTGCCAAAAAACAGCCTCAAGTGCGATCGGACTCTGGTGAAGTTCCTTGAAACACAAAGGCAACATTTTTTTAATTGGTTGGAATAACTGCTGGCTACACCACAAGCCCCTGAAAAATTGGCCGTTGCTCGTCAAACGATAGCCAATGGGTTCCATGATTGGACTCTGAGCTGCTATGATCACAAGACTGTCGTGAGCATGTCAAGCTAGCTCTCTGCAGAGCTGTCAGGTGTGATCCACCAACTTTAAACTTAAAAACTATCTCTGTCACTGAGAAAATAAAGCCAGGCCGAAGTCTGACAGCAAGAGGTCAGTAGTGGACGAGACTTTCGCCTTGAAATTGTCTACTTGAAGTGGATACGGCTCATCAGAGAGACAGCCTCTTCCTCGTGTGTGTGTGTGCGAAAATCTGTTAGCTTCCAGCGATGTCCAAGAGACCCGGTCCAAGAGTGAACAATGATTGAACAGAACAGAGTCATTTCCGCTCCCGTGCCCCACGGTCGTCGGATAGCACTTCCAGCTGGAGATGGCAGACAGATTACATCTCATCCGTATGCAGAGAGCAAGAAGTGCTGTCATTCCCCCTCCGCTGCCAGCCGGTGATTACTCGCAGAGGCAGAGGAGGGGTGGCGATCAATATGGAGAAAGAGAGGCTGATTGAATATTGGAGTACGCCGGCCTGATCTAAAGAGATCCACGTTACCGCCTGGCCGATTCCAAACAGAGACAGGTGTTATGAAGCTGCAGAGGCCCCGGGGCGATGCGTTGGCTCCTGTTTGATGGAGTTTCTTTGAGAATCAGGGCAGGAGGAGCGCGAGCTCTGTGCGAAACAGCAACTGAAGTCATGATACTCCTTGTGAGAGTGGAATATCAAAAACAGTGGGAAGGAGTTGTCAAACAAGTGAATAAATGAAGTTTCTTACAGTGGCCCTGAGAGCTCAAAGCACTGCAGCTTAAAAGAACACATGGAAAAAGGAAAGGCTTGAGCAAATGAAGAAAACAATTTCATCATTAAGACAATAAATAATTGATACAGTTGGGTCTAACTGCCAACCCTGTGATTGGTGGTTGACCTCCTAAGCCACAGCCGCCTCAAAGATCATATAATAATTTACTGGTGAATTATTTTAATCGCCTTCAATTCTTCTTCTGTATAAAGCAGGACTCTGCCACTTCATGATGTTGCTTGATTACCAAATAATCCTTTCATTCATTGACTTTCTGGCGCCGTGCAGTACGGGGCAGATTTACTGCCAAGATAGTCGTTTGTTCATTTGCATTTTGGGTTCTCCATAAATTAATAAGTATTCAGCCTTCAGGCACACTGTCTCGCGTTCTCACAAGCACAAACAAACGTCCTTGCAAACCTCAGCAACAAAAATTGCTATTCACAGTAATCGCCTTATTCAAGAATCAAATTGTGGCCTTGGTGTGCAGTTCTAAAAAGGATGCACAGACTGCACTGGCTGCATGAAATTTGATCAGTCGAGGCGCTGTATTGTAATACGGCTCAGGTGTTCCTAAAATACAACTGAAAGCACATATAATCTGTATCAGTTGTTATAAACAAGCCTTACTTTCCACATTAGTGTGCACACGCCTGATATTTATGATCTATCAGAGGCCACTTGTGAAAGTAAGACAACAGATGAAAACAAGTGTAGCAGCAGGAGCATCAGCGCCCACCGTGCCTCTGGCTTTACAACAGGGCTAACGGCTTCATTAGTGAAGGGCACTAATTAGGATTAACGAGCCTTCACCACAACAAGCCGCCATCCATGCACTTAAACCTCCGTCTGTGTCAGCTTACGATATGATCACTATATTTCATCTCCGGAGTCGACTTCAGATACTGCCCCCTGATGAGGGCTGGAACATAACACCGGAGCACATTCTGATTAAGTTTGTGGTTAACGTTAGTTCAGTTGGGTTTTAAGGTAGCTATTTCAATTAATTATAACCATGAAACTTGCTCAATAAAGAGTGTTTTTTACCCTTTTAGATCACATCACTGGTCATATTCTACACCTTTGTGACAGTATACACTTTAAGGACTGTGTGAAATATAGTTTTGTGGATGAGTGAGTTGGTTGTTTTATACTGTTTTTCATGTGTTTCTTCTTTTTTATTATTTATAAGCTCTTTTGCACTACAAAGGATTGCACTTAATTTCGTTGTACCTGTTACAATGACAATAAAGATATTCTGATTCTGTATAGCCAATGGCAACAAAAACACAAAAATCTATTTTATTTACATTCTTATAGTTTAAAGCCCATTCATGTTTTAAAATATTCATGTGGCTGTGTAAGCTTGTACCATTCAATTTCAACCAATTATATCATGATATCCACCAACTGAACGATCTTGCACTTAAGACAGCACAGCACCAAGCATCTTTGGTTAGCTGGCTAGCAACAACATGGTACATTGGTTTGTGAGGCAACATTCAAATCAAATGTCGCTCCAAATTATGTCCAACCTGCCGATCCTGTTGCACCCAAAATATACTGTGATAAATACTGTGAAACTACTCTCCAAATGTTGTTTTGTATGAACTTTCCAGAAGACGATGAGCTAATGATGCTAATTATACTAAACTTAACAAAGATACTATTACGTTTTTTCACCGAAAGAAACTATTTAATATTTCAGGAAATATGCTCATTCACTTTCTTTCAACAAATCTTGAACAAATCTTATGTTTGCATGATAATGATAAGGCTACAGCTAGCAGCAAATAAGCTTAGCTTAGCATAAAGACTTAGAGGAAAACCGCTAGCGTGGCTCTTTCCAAGAGTAAAGAACTCCACCTTCCACCAACTTTAAGGCATGCTAATTATCATGTTTCACCTTTTTTGTTTACACAAATAAGTTTAGTGAGTTTTGGGCTGGAACTACTTCCTGACTGTGTGCAGCTACTTCCTGTTTATTTGTTTTCACGGTGACATTGCCAACCATTGGCAACCAGTGGAAATTTTAAGGATCCTGCAATGCTGTTACTGTATCCGTTCCCCCCGTTTCCAGTCTTTATGCTAAGCTAAGCTAAGCTGTCAAACTGTTACTTTACCACAATACAAAAATATAAAATAACAAAAAATCATGAGATGAATACAATATTCCAGCACATAAATGAAAATTACCGAGAGCTATGACAGTGTTTCAACATGTTTAGGTACATATGCAACATGCCAGTCCCTCTTAAGGCTTTAATCGTGTCCAATATGGGTTCTGTTTTATCTGCTGTGGATGCTTCAATCCATGCCAGGGCTTTAGCACCAGCTGCTATAATACCATCATTAAGTGGAAAACTGTGGCCCCCTCTGGGATCATACGTGAATCCATCACATCCTTTCATCATACTCTGTGGTGGCTGTGAAGACGCTGTGTTTACCGCGAGCTCCTTCTTCACATGTCACTTGCTCGGTGAGAGCCCCGAGAGAGGAGCAGCATCTGTTACTACAAACAAACGGCCTGTAAACTTATGAATCACGCCGAGTGGCCACTGACAACCTAATTTATCCAAGCCCCCAGCAACCAGCTCACGCTGGTCTCAGTCTTCTTCATTTGAAAAGCTGTCTGATAGACCGGAGCTACAGTAGTCTTTGTAAATGCTGCACACTGTGCTGATATATGAAGTTGTTGGAATATTGCTGGTTCAGCTTAAACTCTCAAGTGAATACACTCAGCTGCCTTGATACTCTCTTAATCTGCTCAAGTATAAATGTGCTGAAATAGTACAAAGGGTATTGATCTTGTTTAAATTAAATAAAAGGCTTACTGTTTCAGAAAATATCTTCTTTGGTGGGATAGATAGTGATTCTTTGGCAGCTTATAAACCCCAGAAACAGGTTCTCTCTGTGGTCTACCTGGACATTTAAACTGATTGTATTCATGAAGAAAAGGTCTCTCTTCTTCCAGCCCAAAATGAGTCTTTTGTCCAAAACTCCCAGATCGATGTGTTTCAGTTTGTTAAATGGATGTTTTCTGGCAGTAACCACAGTTCATGTCCTCAATACTGAAAGGAGGTAGTTGGTTTTCCACTCCGTCACTGTTCAAAGTTTCTTTTTGTCCGTATGACCTTCCTTTCATTTCAGACAAGTCCACAGAAATGTTACCACCAGAAAGACAAAGCCAGTAGTCTCTTCTGGCCATGCTCCCATTCTCCATTATAATTAACCTTCATCATTTGGGTCAAAGAGACGATGCATCATAAAGTCTCTTACAAAGGCACAGTGTAAAACTTGTCCCAATGTGGTTACCAAGAATTGCTAGAAAGACTTGTTTGTGTCATTGTCAGGACGAGATAAGTTCACAGGTGTGTACAGGTGCGTCACTTCCCTCTAAGAAATAAGGGGACTGTCCACACCTAAACAGAATATAGGGCTTTTGTGCAACAGCTTACGATGACCCATAAAAACCTCAAATGGCCATAGTATACAGTATACGACAGGAGAAAATGTAGGTGTCGGAGGATGGCCGTCCTAGTAAATGTGGCTCAAGCAAATAAAGGATTTTTCACCAGGAAGATCAGGGTTCGAGTCTATGTGAGTCTTAAAGTCTGTGACTTACGGAAGCCCTAACCCGAAGCCCTAACTCAAATTCCACAGGATCCGTCTCCGGCGCATTCCTTGTGCGCAGCGACCTCCGGAGTTGATCGCGCCCATTCAGTTCAATGCTCGTGATTCCACAGCACGTGCCGCACTCCGTCTCTGGCACATCCTAGAAGCGTCTCTCCGCTCTGCTCCGCTAAAGATAATTTTTGACGGAGGCCGCTTCAAGCACGCGTCAAGCTTAAAGCAGCCGGTCATTTCAAAATAAAACACCATGTACAGACCCACGTTTTTTCCGTTTTCATAACAACACACTGAAATCTTGAAAAAAGAACACTTTTAATTAAGTAGTGTACTCAGCCATGGTAGAAGCACAAAAATCACAGAATGATCTCCTAATGAGCCGATAATCAACCTCGGAGGTGCAAACTGAACTGTAGTTTGTGTGTTGCTCTGTTTAACATTGATGTTATTGTGTGATTTCGCAATCTTGTGATCTCACGAATCCAGCTGCTTGGGCCAGCGCTCCGCTGCGGATCAGACACGCTTCCTGTGGGCGAGGGCTCGCGCCATCTGACGGACCAGAGCCGTGGCGCAGACGCAAGCGGACATGCATCCGTGCATTTTATTTAGTCCGTTTTTCCATGATAACGAGTAATTTCCAGTTGCTTTCTCGAGATCTCAACTTTGTCTTGTTATGTCAAGATAACAACGCTGCACCACCGTAACGCCCAGTTGCAAAAGCACCAATCAAACATAGAAACAGGCTTAACGTAGCTCATTAGTGCAGCATGGCATGTCCTGGTCTGTAATATCACAGTAATTGTTGTTTTGTTTTCTAGATTGCCAGAAAATGATCAACATATCGTGAGAAAACAAGCTTTGTTATCTCGAGATGTCGAGATCTTGAGAAAACAACTGGAAATTATTCATTATCACGGGAAAACAGAGTATATAAACTGTATGGATGCATGTCCTCTTAGGGCTTCCGTAGGGAAGGCACTGCACACACAAACACACTTAAACAATTAGTATGTAGTATAGATTTGAGACACAGATTATGATTCTGAAAGCTATAAATTAACGGACTGTATACGAACGGTGGTGACCAGAGGATTCCAAATAATACAAATGAATGTGAATGAAATCAGATGAAATGGCCTGATATGTATGAGATCAGATATCTGACTGTGCCTCATAATCAAATCAATTGCATGATGCTGGAGTTCCAAAGAGCGCAGGGCTGCATATTAAAACAGGCTTGAATTAAAGTCCAGTGTGTGGGGACAAGAGAGTGAACGCCGTGAGCTGCTCTCTGTTACATAATGAAAGTGGAGGAGGCTGCAGGATGATGAAAAATGATGTGAAAATAGAGCCCCTGATACAGAGACAGGATTGCTAACTCACCTTTATGACTTGAGACGCACACAAAAGCGTCTCTTTGATGTAACTATTTGATCTTTTTTTATTTGGTGTTTTTACAATATCTTTCATGAGGCAGTGATGAAAAGAAATACAGTCTGGGATGAGTAAAAGTTTGAAAGTATCTTCCAAATAACTTCATACTGTCCTACCCTCAGCTCGTACTTTTCCTGACCCAAACCTCTGCCTGAAACTTTTCCTTTTGTCCCGAAAATTAGCGACAGCTTCACTCGCTGCAGATTGAAACACAACTTAAAGGCTGCACGTATAGATAGCGGGGAGCGTGTTTGCTCGTGTACGTGTGTTTCTTCAGGTGGGGGTAGTAAATTGCAAACCATTCCTCTTTCCAACCCTCTACATTAATGTCTCACTTGGGCTCCCTCACTCAGATTGCTCATTTTCCAGCGGCTGCTTTTTAATAGGAAGTCTATCCCGTGAAACTGGACAATTGGTGGAAATCCCCAGAGGGTCGTTTAACAACCGGATCAGGGCTCCTTTTAGGCTTGTACATCATGGAAGCGAAGGAGTGTGGCGTACATCAGGTACCTTTAGCCCCTTCGTGTGTGGGTTAAGCCTTTTATTTTATCACTATTATTGAACCATTTATATCAAATAAAGTAAATATCAAATAAAAGTGTTAAGGGGTTGTAACACACGCAGGGAGCCGTGTGGCCGTGCTGCTTTAGGTACAGATGAAACGATGGAGTAAGATCCAGGGAGGCCGACGTGAGAAGTAGATCTGTGCGTTTAAAACTCGAGACACCAGAACACTGCTTTGTCCTTAAACGGTGAGTCATGAATCAACCACTTGAGAAAGTTATCATGTTTTTTCATTATTTGTGTCAGATGTGTGTCAGAGATGTTAAAATTCTTCCCACATGATCATTTTTGTCCCCAGCAGTCCCACTGAAATGGATCCTTTTTAACACAACCTGAGGCATAACAGCGTTGCAAGCTAAAAGAGGCATAACCTGCTGGTAGGTAGATTCAGTGGTTGCTAGCTAACTGAAATGTTAGCTAGAAAGTTGCCAACAGTGGCTTTTCAGTCTAGAGACGCTTAAATAGTTAATAAAGGTAGCACAGTTTTTTTTAATATTCCCTACGTTTAGGTAGTATGACATTGAAAAGCATTTGAGCACCGTCACGTTTGGTAAAAATAACTATGAGGAAGGGAATATAAATGCAGGATACACAAAGGATTTACACACAAAAAAAAGGGTTACTGTGCAATGTCCAGAAATCGAATGTCCAACCAAAGGTCCAAATAAAATCCAACCAAAAACAGGGGAGAAAACTTGAGGCAAAAAACACAAGAAGAGCCGTGAGGAAAATATGAAAGTCCAAGTAAAAGTAGTAATCCCCAGGAGTAAACACGGGTGACTTAAAGAGTTTGACAAAAGTTTCACCAAGATAAACAAGTTTTACAAAAGACGAACTGGCGAAAAAAAACAGGGGAAGACAAAGACTATATACACTGGTGTTAACCAGGGACAGGTGAGACTAATCAAACACAGGTGATAAATAAGGGCGGGGCACACAATCTAAAAGGCGGGAAAAGAAACAAAGGAAGGAAGTAAAGCAACCCGAGAGACAAAGTGACAACAATTACAAAGTAAAACAGGAAATGAAGACTGAACAACCAAATTCAAATTAAAGACATTACTAAACAAGAATAATTCATGACAAGCTCAATAATGTTCAAACCTGTTATTAAAAAAGAAATATGTCAATCTTCTGATTGTGCTAAAAGAGCAGTCAGGGGATCACTAAAGGGGATGGTGAAAACTTAAATGCAGATCCGTCCAAAGTTGCTGGAATATTTGGGCCAAAGCTAAGACGTCTGTCATGAGGTTTTATGGCAGTTTTGTACAGTATAAATAAATGTATAATTAAAGGTAGAACTGTACAAGCTAAGGGATTTCATTACAACAGCTCTACTGTAAATCTTTCTCTGGCAAAGTGATATTGTTCAGATTATGGGGACATTGTCAGGAATATTTATTGGACTATATTATTCTGAAAGGTGTATTTTTCCTACTCATTTACATAAATAATGGCAGAAGAATATTAAAACCACCTCAATAACAGTACTAAAAAACACTATAGGCATGATAAAAGTAGACATTGTAGCAGAGCTGGTGTTTCGGCATGCATTAGACAGGTACAGGTTTATGTAATGCGTGTTTATATTCATATTCAAACCATATCTTTGAAGTGATAATCTCAAAGATCTCAGTTTTGTTCTATTTGACCGCACCTTGTGGCGATAAAGTGGGAGTACACTTCCCACATAACCGGTCCACGGTTGGCTCCTTTTGTTGCTGTTGTAACTCTTGCATGTGTTGCATGTGTGATGTCCGCGGTTGGCTCCGGTTGTAACTCTTGATTTTCCTGGCTGATGGTCGCTTTCCTTTTCAGACTGTTTGCCTTCATCTGAGCGTCGAGTTTGTTTCTTTTTCTTTGGATTTTCACTTCTTGTTGAAGTTGTATCTGTAGTCATCCATCTTTTCTTTGTTTGTTCAGCCATAGTAGATTACTGTTTACTCGCAACACTTGCAGAGAGCGGAAAAGCAGCCGCTTAGCTCCGCCTTCCCTCTCTGGCAGACCAACCACTGCTGGCTGATGGAAAATGCGTCACTAACTGGGCGCCGCTTGTGATTTTGTCCGCAAAAGTCACACCAGACACCCAGTCTGTAATACTGCAAATGCAAAGGCTTTTATCAGTGGGCCATAGGCTCAATCACCATTGTGTGACCTCATTCAGCGATAGATAGAGACTGAACAGACATTTATTAACATGAAAATCTTAGAGATTATATCTTTAACTATATACATTAAGCTTAGCACATTTAATGACATCATTGTGCCGTTGTTTCCTCAAGAAGTAGTGATACGAAAGCAGACAGAAGACAGGCCAGATAAGTTCCTGTTTAATGACATGTCGCACTGTGTTTGGAGCAGTAATCATTATGCATGGGCCATATAAATAAATAAATAAACTATCATCAACCAGCGTGAAGCGGTGTGTGTTCATCAAGAGAAGTGATTGGATGTGCAGGATGCATTACAGACACACAGGCGGTTGCTATTCAGTTTCTCAAACTTTCCTTGGAAGAGGATGCAACAGTAACTCTGATATTAATGTTTGAGCTCCAACTTTCCCCTTTTCTGACATGCGAGGAGTCAAATGAGGATCCATTAATGTGAGCTCTTTTATATTTAATCTATTAGCTTGAGTCAGGCTTAACGGATGAGCTTCTGTGTAGCTTAATTACCAGCTGCGAAATTGAAATGTAAATTCGCTCTTTTCTTCTTCTGCTGACGAAAAAGTGCCTCAACAGTTTGCAGTGCCAGCACGAGACAAAGAGGAGCGCTTCCTTAGATGAACTTGGAGGGTGTAATGTCACATTCAGAGGCCGCCGGATACAAAGCATGCTTTAAATCCTCACAAGCTAACGAGACGCCTGCATTTACCTCCTGTAAGACTGATTGATGTATGAGAGGATGCAAAGGTTTATTAGCATGCAGTGCCGAGGGGAAAAAGCAAACAGGTTATGCAAGATTATTCTTCATGTTATAGTTGGGCGTATAAAGCTGATGCGACTACATTTCAATGCAGTAGAAGACCTGCCCAATGCTTCTGGCTGTCTTCATGTGTTTGCAGTTTTTGTGTGAGCTACAGCTGCAGAATATTTCAGTCAGTCGCTGCTTCGTCAAAACAACCCTGAGATTCATACATTTATAATTCAGCTTTGAGAGCCTACTTTTTGATATTCACGCTCCGAGGAGAGAGTCCCACCACTGATTCCACTGTTATTGACCTATTTCCTTTCTGTGTAACATTGTGACTGTTTAAACCTCTTTCCCAAATCTGCTCTTGTTTTGTCCGTCTCCTCCTGTCGCCATTATTCTGCCGATGAGTGCTATCATTGTTTGCTTCGTACCATCAGTGAGATTTTAGACCCCATTCAGTCAAAATGTAGAAGGAAGGAAGGCAGCTTATCCCCACAAGCTTTTTTGCTATTTCGTTATTGGTTCCTCCATCAGAGGAGCGTCTCTGCAGACATCTGTGATTCATGCAGCTCGCTGGTTGTATAAATATTTGGTGGTTGGTATTTAAATAAAGAAGCTTTCCGTGGGGAGTTTAACTCAGTCATTTTCAGAGCTGCTATTCATCATGAGCTGGACTGTTACGACTCGGCAAACAGTTCCCTCCAAAATAACAACAGTAATGAAAGACTTCAGTCTTTTTAATAGTCATGAGTTAGTCAGCTATTATTGGGTGATGTGGGTAATTGAAGAATTTAATATGTCAGATACAATTAAAGTGCTAAAGCAGCGCTTAACTCTGTTCAATAAATGTCGAATAGACATATGGGAGCCACTGTTCAAACCATTACACAGCATGCTATACTGTATGTTTTATCAGTACGAGCATGTTAGCCGCTGACTGACATCCATGAGCTGAAAAATACGTAGTACAACCCCTCGATCCCACAGGATCCGTGTCAGACGAGTTCCGTCTGCGCCACGGCTCTGGTCTGTCAGACGGCGCTTGTCCTCGCCCTCAGCGTGTCTGAACAACAGTTCAGTTTGCACCTCCGAGGTTGATTATCGGCTCATTTGGAGATCATTCCGTGATTTTTGTGCTTACACCATGGCTGAGTACACTACGGTTACAGTTTTTCAAGATTTTATCGTGTTGTTGTTATGAAAACGGGAAAAAAAGGGAGTCTGTACCGGTCTGAACATGGTGTTTTATTTTGAAATTACCGGATGCTGTATGCTGTTTTCGTGTGTGACTTCCTGTTTGGAATGATCTGCTCTGTTGAGCTTGACGCGTGCTTGAAGCGGCCTCCGTCAAAAATAGACCCGGCGCCAGAGCAGAGAGACCCTTCTGGGATGCGTGCTGTGGAATCACGAGCATTGACTTGAATGGGCGGGATCGACTCCGGAGGAATTTGAGGGTAAGAACTGAAAACTGTCCAAACATAAAAGAAGTCTGTGTACCCTCCAAAAGAAATAAAACATTCTTCCTCTTATAATAAAAAAAGGGTTCTTTACTTGGTCTGCTTTGGCTTGTAGCATATGGTAGCTAATGTTTGCTAACTTTAGATATAATGTAAACCAGGGCTGCACAGTGGTGAGCCTTTCCACAGCTAGAAGGTTCCTGGTTTGACTCCTGGTTTGCGCATAATGGGCCTTTCTGTGTTTGCATGTTCTCCCTGTGCATGTGTGGGTTTCCACCAGGTACTCCAGCTTCCTCCCACAGTCCAAAGACATGCTCGTTAGGTTCATTGATGACTTTAAATTGCCCGTAGGTGTGAATGTGAGTGTGAAAGGTTTTCTGTCTCTATATGTCAGTCCAGAGTGTAACCCCGCCTCTCGCCCAATGACGGCTGGGATCGGGATCGGGATCAGCTCCAGCCCCGCGCGACCCTAAACAGGATAAGGGGTATAGATAATGGATGGATGGTTGATGTAAACCTGAATTTACTGAATGAGTTTGATGAACCTGCTGTGTAAGCTTGATGTTTTACCATTGAGATAAAAAACGTTGAAATGTTAATCTGTGACATGCCAAATCTCTCTACGTTTTCGAACATTAGCCACCATGAGCTACGTGTCACAGATAAATAAGTCTGCAGCAGTACTGAGGACTTTAATTCATGGGTAAGAGGGAGATAATGTAATTTATTCAGCTAAATAGTTTCACTTCAAAGCCCCTGAAAACTCTGTAACCTTAAATATTATTTATTAAATAAGAAACACTCAAGTAAAAAAAATATTAATAATTTGCAGTGATTTTAATTATGAAGCGATCAACAAAAACTTTATCAAGCCAGCTTGTTCGACCCACATGGACTTACCTGTTCTTGGTTCCCTTGAAAGTCAGCGGTGTTGAAATTGCGCAACGGCGGAAATTCGCAACCAGAAATGAACGCAACGCAAGTTTGGTTTCGGTTTTTGTTGATTTTATAGTTTTGTTTGAAGTTTGATTTTTAGAACACAGACAGACAGACAACACACATGTTGGTCGCCTACCTCAGGTCGTCTGAGGCAGGGTTGATCCCACGTCTCCAGGTTGATGGTCGGCGTCCTTCTCCACTGGACTATCTTCAGCGCTGAGGAACAAAGACAACCAAAGAGAGGAAGAAGATCAAACTCCCAAAAACTTCCCTTCATACATCTGTAGAAAAACTTTGGACGGGTACGTGGACATTAAGGCTTTCAGTATATAATCATTTTGTTGTTGAGCCGCCTTGAGCTGCATATCTCATTATCGAGGAATGAATCAACATTTTCCAGTCCCATTGCCCCAAATAGTTGAGTGGTCAGGTCACTTATCATCTATGCAGGCGGACTGGGTTAAATTCTTGCTTTGGGTAAAGCTGCTGCTTTTTTATTCAAGGGAAGGAAGAAAGTTTAGGAGTCCACAAGTTCTCTGCTATCAAACCTGCTTCTGAACCAGCAGAACTCTTTGGGTTCAATCAAAACAGAAAGTGTATGTGGTGTTTAGAGAAAAACTAAACAGAGAGAAAGAAGAAACGACTGAATCTGCAAACCTTCATCAACTTTACGTAAAAGTCCAAACATCTTAGGTAGAATTACAGTCCTGGATCAGGACAGTTATTGCAACAGGTGTAACTAAAAGCTTCATCTTTACATTTGGACTTCAGTTGGAGCTGATAATGACCTTCAGCTTGATGTCCATGCATTGTTGTCCCATATGGTTTAGTGGTCAGGGTTCCTGGTTTAAATCTAGGAGCTCTGGGTTCAAATGTTGCTTTGGGAGGGTTTCTCCTAACCATTATTTCCTTACTTTAAATTATTTTTTACGCCATAGATACTTTCTTCTTTTTAATTCCTTTATCTCTCTGAAGATAATGTATAATGTCCAATTTCTTCCTTCATAGACGTCAAACACACCCACCAACCTTGTCTGTCCTTTGGCCTAGAGGTTAAGATCCATGCATTTCTTCTAGATGACCTCGGTCAACAAGGTTCCTTGTTAGGGAAGTAGTCTAGCTCAGTGGTTTTCAAAGTGGGGGCCGCCAGGGGGCGCTAGGGGGCCTCAGAAAATAGGAGAAAAAAAAAGAAAGAAAAATGCAAAAAAAAAACCAAACATTTTTTTTAATAACCATTTGTCCTGAATCTAACAACACGTAAACTGCCGTAATCTCGGATTCTCAAATTCAGCAATACAGAAAAATGGCCATGATTGCCCGAAATGCGTCCTCTGTCTGGAGACCCTCTCAAACGAGTGTTTAAAGCCTTCGAAACTTCAGCGTCACTTGATGCAAAAACATTCGGCAGAGGCCGATTAAACAGTAGACTTCTTCAGACGTAAAGAAGAGCATTTGGTCAGGCAATCTGCTGCATTCACACAGCAAGCTACCGTGCCGAGCGGGCCCTGAAGGCATCATTTTTAGCCTCATACCACATTGCTCGTGCTAAAAAACCTCACACAATTGGAGAGGATTTGATTCTACCAGCTACCAAAGACATTGTCCGAGAATTGCTTGGTGAGGATGCTGCCAAAAAAATCGACGCTGTCCCACTCTCTGTTGTCTGTGGGTTTGGGGGTCCCCGGCCAGAAGCTAATGCTGTTTGGGGGGCCTTGGCATGGAAAAGTTTGGGAACCCCTGGTCTAGCTAACTCAACAGACCTACACCATTGCTGGTTTGGTTCTGACCGGCGACCAGATGTTTCCCCCTCTCTCCATACTTTCAACTCAGCCCCACTCATCTCCAACAAGTGAAAAAGGACAAGCTAAAAGTGCAGAGAAAAATGGGCTGCTAGTTTAGCTCAGTGGTTAAATCGCACATCTCTCATACAGAGGGTCAGTCCATCCCAGGTTCAACTCCCACCCTTGGCCCCTTGACGTGTGTCAACCGCACTCTCGCTTTCCTTTTCGACACCATCCACTTCTCTCTCTCATTAAAGGCCAAAAAAAATCTCTACTGAAACCAAAAATGTTCAAACTTAAAGCAGAAATTCATGCGTTCACGTAGAGCACAATGTTCACACTAAAACACCACTTCAGAAAGAGGTTCTCGGGCCTTAAAGAACTGCAGGGCTGTATTTAAATCTGAGGGTTAAATTTGTGAAGTGAACAAAGCATTACTTTAATTTATGAAGTCAAGAAACATTGTGCCATGTATTATTCAAAGCCTCGGTGCTCTCAGCGGATGAGAAACGTTGCATGCTTGCCTGGTCCGAAGCCGTGTGTCTGATCTCGACTCTGAGAGAGCTTTAAGACGCATTTTGCAGGGGCAGATTTTTAATGAAAGACACACTTAGGGGTTTCAGCGGCTCTGAGGCAGGAAGGGTTCATAAAACCTGACTGCGTATGAAACAATTAGAGCTTTGCTAGCTTATTATTTTCCAGCCCGGACTGCCCCATGAGGGCTACTCTGCACCGAGAGGGGAATGTTCAGTCTCAGCTCTGGCAGGCAATGACTACTGACATTTGCACAGCTGCTGTCCGTCCTCTCTCAGGTGAGTATTGTTCCTCAGCTTCGAAATGTGACTCACAATCATGCTCAGAGGAAACAGACACTAGAACATTATGTTATTATTAACAACTATAATTTATTTCTGAAGCATGTAACAGCACTACAGCATGTTTTCCTGATACATGAAGGTGAAACATTGGCGGCAGCACGGTGTTGCTGTTAAATGTTTAATTTCTGCCAGTCTAACCTGTTTTTAAAAGCTGTGATTGCACAACATACATAAATGAAAATCTGTTCAATGCGTGTGTAAACAAATTAGAGCACATTTAACACCTCGTCTTTAGTACATCACGTGTCGAGTCGTGAAACGTTGGAGGCTATCTTGACTTCCCCAGGGTGGTATCTGATGTCACGATTACACCAGACATTATGCAACAGAGATGAAGCTCCATATCTGTACAGCACTTGTGCTGCATTTAGATTCAGGCGGACGGTAAACACACTGGATATCCTTTTAGAGGACGAAAGCAAGACGGTAAAATGAGTTGATGCCAGCAGAGAATAATAGCAACAGTAAGAGTAGATGGCATTTTAACTCTTTGCCAGCCAATGGGACAATGATCTTCTTCCGAGGAGTGACTTCTTGAAGCCTGAGTAGCTCAGTCGGTAGAGCATCAGACTTTTAATCTGAGGGTCCAGGGTTCAAGTCCCTGTTCAGGCTGGAGACAGCACAGAGAAGCTGTCATGCTAATTACTCAGTGCTGAAGTGACTTCTCTGTGAGTTAGCACAGCTGCACAGGATGCAGGTTTGGATTGAGCCATGATGAAGGCTGCAAATTTGGAAAATCGAGCCCTATCCACCTTGTTCTTTGCTCCAGAGGATCAACTTGTTGAAGCCTGTGTAGCTCAGTTGGCAGCACAATTGGCTTTGAATCTGAGGGTCATGGGTTCAAGTCCCTGCTCAGACCGTGTTGCTTTGAAACCATTAGGACAAAAAGGCTATGATGTAGGTGATTCAACACCAAAGAGAAACTTTGCTGTTAATTAGCGTAGCTGCAGAAGATGAAGATTTGTATTGGGCCAAGATGAAGACTGCAGATTTGGAGAAGCCGCAATGGCTTCCTTTTGAATTATAGTTAATCTTTCTTGGTCAGTAACTGCCAAAATCTGGTTCTTTCCACCTTGTTCTTCATGTATTTATATAGAAAAGGGGATTTGGTATTTGGGCAAAGGCTTGGAGTTTGGGCAACAGCTTTGTCAAAGAACTCTCGTAGCCTGATTAGCTCAGTAAGCAGAACTTCAGACTGAAAACGTGAGGGTCCAGGGTTCAAATCGCTGATCAGGCAAACAAACATTTGACATATGGACTGTGGGAAGTCTTTAAGCGAGGCTGTAATGAATGCTAGTTGAAGAAAATATCTCTTTCAGTAACTGCCAAAATCATATTTAATCCACCACGTTCTGCATGTATTATTATATGAATTGGGATTTGGAGTTCTGGCAATCTTTAACTCCAGAGGACAAACCTGTTGAAGCCTGGGTAGCTCAGTTGGTAGAGCAATTATCTTTTAATCTGAGGATCGTGGGTTTAAGTCCCTGTTCAGGTAAAATAACTTGACGTGTCTGAAACACTCTTGTTGAACTTGAAAAGAGGCGGGCATCATGTTTTAATTTGCCTTCCTCGCTCACACTGAAAGGCTCTTCTCAAAGCTGTTCTCAAAGTTGTTGAATGGAAATGTAGTAATCTTAATCAGCTCCAAATATTCTCCTTTGCCAATCTCCCTGAGGAATATTCAGCCAGAGCGTAACTCTCATCCCATTAGCCAGTTTTCATCTCCTTCACAGAGGGTCAGACGGTGAGGACCTCCTCTACTGTAGCATTCATAAATAGAACAAACCCAGTGGCTTCAGTGAAATAGATTTCGCCAGTGTTTAAACATAACAACTCCCACTTTTTGTAACGGAGTCACAGTCGTGTCATCCACGCGTCTCACGCAGAACGCCGAGGCGGTGTGGACTGACTAATGCGCCGCTATTTATGGACGTCACAGAGAGCTTGATGATTAACTGTGTCAAGTGTGGGAGGCACCGCTTTCACACACTAGGAAATTTACACCATACCCTTCCTCTCCACTGATCCTGCCCATGTGATTTATCTAATGGCTTTGGTATCTCATCTGCAGCCTCCTCCCTGGTGCCCTTCACTGTGCTCCTATAATACAGAGGAGGAAGGAGGGAATGAAAACATATGCTTCATATTCACTGAGGAAAAAACACCAGAATATAAAACAGAAAGCGGCCCGATAAATATGCACACATTCTTCAGCGTGATCCAAGAGTGTTGAGCAGGATGCTAACAAGCTCACGAGGAAAATGCTAAAAAAAGCTTGTGCCTTGTATTTACAATCGTTACCATCTTGATTTATTCAAAGTATGCTAACGTGTGCTCATTAGTTTGCTAATTAGGTTTATTTGCAGTAGTTTGCATTTGCTTGTTGGCACAAAGCAATAAGAACATCTGCAGCTGAATATCATCATTTTTGGAGATAGTATATCATAAAACAAATTTATAAGACAATCATTTTGACTTGATGAACATTAAAGCATCACCAAACTTATTACAATTCGACCCGAGGGGGGCGTGAACGCTGGAGGCCCAAGAGGAAACGTTGGGAATCTCAAAATAAAACCTCTTGGAACCATAAATGTTGTACCAATCCTTCCTGCATTCGCTGAGATATTTCATCAGATAACTGAGGATTTGACCTGAAGATGGCCCCGGATGAAATATCAGTTACTGTGTCAGTGGATGCCTAAAGACATTTGGTTTTATCCTCTGATGATCTGAGATGATCCATGCTGAAAACCACAACTGTCAGCCTCATAGTGGCACTCGAGGAAAAGTCACAGGGTCACCAAAGTCATTGGGATTTTTCCTCTGGGGTTCATGATTACTCCTACCAAATTTCACTCCAATCCATCCAATACTTCTTCAAATATTTCAGTGTGTACCAACATTGCTATCTCTCGAGCAGCCCAGCTAGTGTGGCTAAAAGATAAAAGGATGAGATTCCTTTGCAGTAGTTGGTATTTGCTTATCAACCCACTTTACAAACGTCATTCGTTTTCAGAGGTAAACCTGATGCGACCTGATGATTGTGCTCTCATATTTTATCTGAAGAATATCATCTTGTGCCATCAAACTGAAGATTTAGAGTCCCACAGGCTCGACTGAATAGACTGAGGAACTCTTTTGTCCTTCAGTCTGTCAAGCTATTAAATCAGCGTTTGGGCTCTAAGTAGGCTGCAGGGTTCATGAATGAGCACGGGGTGTTGAACGTGATGCACTACAGCCACTGTGTAATGTCCGATGTAATATATGTTGTAGTATTTTAGTTTAAATGTTATGTTTGTTATCTATGAGTAACTCTGGACGTCATGAGAAATTTCAGAAAACTTCAGATAATAAAGTGAAATCTAAATCTAGAGGAAATAACAGTGACCACGAGAGGGTTGAACCAAATTTCATGTTAATCTGTCAAGGTTTAGGTTTTAAACAAAAGGTTGAGGACCCAGATGCAGCCTGATATAAGACGATCTTTATTTACACAAAAAGGCAGAATGCAAATCAAAAGGCTTACTCATTTGAGGAGTCCAAGGGGGACAGGAAAACTAAATCCAATGGCAAAAAGGTCCAACAAAACAGGTAATAAATAATCCAAATAAATCAGAAGTTGAAAAACAACGACAACAACAACGAAGAAAACCCACACAGGGAACACTGAGATCACACTCCGATGGTTGCACATGGACAGACGACAACACACTAGCACAGGGACATGGGAAGGCAAAGACTGAATACACCGGGGAGGTGAGATTAATCGGGCACAGGTGAGACAATCAAGGGAGCAGGTGAAAACCATAAGGGCAGGGCACATAATCCAACAGGCTTGAAAACGCAGGATGTAAACCAAGACAAGACATACATGCGGCAAGAACTACAAAATAAAACAGGAAACTCTAAGAAGACTGTGACAGGAGAAGTCCAGGAGATAATCCATTCATCCATTATCTATACACTCACACCTAATTGCTTATGGGAGTCACCAATGAACGAGCATGTCTTTGGACAGTGGGAGAACACACCTTCTCGACACAGAAAGGCCAACTTTGTCTAAACCGGGGTTTGAATCAGTG
The DNA here is from genome assembly GCF_022749685.1 of Semicossyphus pulcher. Lineage (NCBI taxonomy): Eukaryota > Metazoa > Chordata > Actinopteri > Labriformes > Labridae > Semicossyphus > Semicossyphus pulcher. The sequence goes on from NW_027211637.1 coordinate 27,340,056, forward strand.
ACCTTCTAGCTTTGAGGCGACAGCACTAACCACTGCACCACTGTGCAGTCTCTAAGCAGTAAATGACATAACTAAAAAAAGACTAAATCAAGACAGGAACACACTATATTAAATACAGAACTAAACAATACAACTCATAACACTATCCGAATGTTACAGAGACATGTCAATAAAAACCAAAATATCAACCGGAGTCCTGATTTGATTTGATTTCTGATCAGATATCGATTTTTGTTCGGGGAATTTCAGTTACAATATCAATGCACCTCTAACCTGGTGCATTATCAAAATGTTTAATGTTTACAAGAAGAACTGACCCTGAAGCTACATCATGTACTTTTTATTTAGCATGACAAACACACAGCAGTCAACACAATTTTATGAATTATTACATGAATTGATTTTGGGTCATTCAAATGAGAATCAGGTTGAATCGGAAAAATCAATTTTCTAAATCCAGCCCTCATTATGATGATGTTTCACTCAGAACCAAAACTGTCAACTTCTTATAATGCAAGAGAAAAAGTCAGGGGCTCGCCAACGGGATTACAAATGTTAATCTGGGAACCACAGTTGCCAATTCATCCTGTACTAGTTCAGATATTTCAGGATGTACCACCAGACCATCATTGCTATCTCTCGAGCCACCCAGCTAGCATGGCTAAAGGATGAAAGAAAGGGGTTACTTCTGCAGCTGCTGGCTTCCTCCAGGCACTCGGATACATTCCCGTACATTTCTGCTCTCCACATCTGGCTGTGGCACAGCAAAGCAGAGAAACGAGTGTTGCTCGGGGGATCATTTGCCACTCTGAGGCTCGGCTTAGCTGAGGGGCTTGGCAGACTCTGCTTCTGACAACCACATTGTTTAGAGCTTCGGGAGATTAGCTGAGCCACGGCTGCTGCCAGGCACTGATATGACTGCTTCCGAAATTTACAGCTGGCCCGCTGAATGGAAGCTGGGTCTGGTTCTGGCTCTCTGAGGGCTGCGAGTGGAGGCAGGAGGCCTCGACTGAAAACGTCTGCGTTGTTGTTAGAGCTGCATGGGGGATGGGGGCAGAGGTTAGTGCCCCCCGGCGGTGCCCCAACCCAAAAGCAATCTCATTCTAAAAGGTTCTCATTACCCCCCAAGCCACTGCAATCAGGTATGCCGTAAATCCTTTCGGATCCAATTTATGGTGGAGTGGGCTGACACGGAGCCGCCATGGCAGCTAATGGCTTTGCAGGACTTTGAACCTACAGAGTAGCACACACGCTGGGCTAATCCAATGATTACAATAGCTGACAATTATTGCTAATGAAATTACACAATATTAACAAGGTGTCATATTTATTATTTGGACAGTTAATTTACTTCAGATGGTTCACATCACATCTTCGGGTGTATTTTACGAGCTGGTTTGAATTTAACAACCAAAATCTGTTCAAGTTTTTAGTCTGTAAAATTAGAGTAGGATTGAAAAAACTCCCTGTCTCTCCTTTGAATAATATAATTCTCCTATTTTATCGTTCTTTGTAATAAGTTTACACCAATGACTGTATATATAGATGGACAACGCGTCTCCATCTGTTCCCACTGTATAAAAGTGATGCCAAAATGATGGTGACGTCATATGGAGCCAGTCTGCCCAGTAGAGATCGGCAGGTGGTGCCGCCGTTTGCGCTAACCCAAACAAACACTTAACTAACCAAAAAAACAGCAAGGATCCAGCTCGCCGGCGTGTTTAACAGCAGAACAGCTTCTTTGTGTTGGTCTGAGGTTAACGTTCACAGGTATGGAAACTTCAATGACTGTAGTGATTGTTTTAGTTCCTCTCGCCGCTCGTCGTCCTCTCTGCTAATCAGGAACAGATTGCCTGCAGGAGCCGTATTTGTCAACAGAGCTGTCAGTCATCATTTTGACAGCATCAAATAACTAATTAAATTGTCAGAAAAATAAACACTTGGACGTAAATCAGCATGATAAGAACTAACTATAATGACAGAAACCATGTTTGAGAAAAATGTATTTGGCGTGTATTTTGATTTTATAGTTTGACTCATGTCCCATCTGTTAACACGGAGGAGGCGGGCTTTATGACCTATACTGCAGCCAGTCAGCAGGGGGCACTTGAAATGTTTTGGCGCCGTCATGTCGTCCATCTTTTTATACAGTCTATGATTTCCAACTAGCATTCTGTGTTTCTCTGTCTTGTCCCTTAGCTGACAGTGTTGGGACTAGTGGAAGAGCTGAAGCAGTCTCTTGATGTGATATGTGTGGCTCCCTTCTCTTTACATACACATACAGCCTATGAAGTTCAAATAAAGGCCGCCTCTGTTGCTGATTCTTTGTGGAAAAGGCTAAAACTCTTATTTAGATTAAAAAATAATCCCACCAGTTAATAATACAGAAGCTCAGCATATGGGGCTGCATTTTAGAGACAGTGGCCTTCGGTAGTGGTGACAAAAACAAAATGAAAGTCAATTTTTGACAAAGTCAAAATGACATACGACACACAAAATCCGCTAATTAATGAGAGTATGTGTTTATCCCGATGTAGATTTTAGACTTCTCCCTCGTAGGATTTCTGAGTTTTGAACATTAAAAGTTCTTCCAAGCAAGAGACGAGGGATCCAAGATGTAAGAACATGTCAACTCAAACAGCTGCTTTCCCTGATAATGAATGAAAATCTGGTCGCTATAACAACGATTTTTTTTTGCGAGTTCAAAGCCTCGAGCAACAGTGGGGGGAAAAAAAATTAAAGGTAATTTGCATTTAAGAGACTCAGCTAAACTCTGCATCCCCAAAAAATCCCTCTCGCCATTAATTATTAGTGGAACAGCTCCAAGTTTAGTCTCTTGATGATTTCACAGATGGAGGCTGAAGCGCTTTGGTTTCAAATTCAAATGAGATTTAAGAAAACACGGAGCCTGCGTCCAAAATGTTTACATGCTAATTTGTGTTTGTCATTGTCATGAGCATTGCTCACAGTGATCCAAAGTGGTGGAGATGAGTTGTTCTTCCCAGGTCATTAAGGAGGACGTGCCGTACTCTCCCCTCCATTTTTCTGCAAATAGGGTACATGAATGAGTAATGAAGACTTGCGGTGGCTTGCTGTGCACTGCAGCATTCATTTTCTGCTGTTAAATGCCTTGTTAGCGGCACATCCTGCTACCCTCTTTCTCCCCAGCACGATTGGAGGTAATTGTTTTGGGTACGCATCACTGACATACTCCCAGAAAGCAATAAAGTGCCAGAAAAACCCAGCAGCACGGCGGCGGAGACAACGGTGTCTCAGCATATCTCTCTCGGTCAGATTTGGTAACAGTTAGTTGGGTTGTCATCGCAGATTTTATTCCACTCTGGGTTTTCACACTGTATGCTGGGTGACAGGCATTCATTATCATAACCAATGTAAGGAGGATGTGGTAGGACTTGGTATTAATTTGATATCTCTCTCAGGGCAGAGCTGCTGTTGAACAGAAGTTAAAAAGTACCATTTCTGAGAAATTCTACATTTGCCGCTACAGATTGAAGTTTCTGGGGTGTTTTTTTCTTCATTACAATTTGCCAAAACCGTTTCCAAAAAGCTTTCTGCACAGTAACTCTCTGATTTGATATCTCCCCGAGCCACAATACATATTCATATTTAGACGATGATCCATCTAAAGTTTGCTGAATGGTTCTCAAATGGGATTGAGCAGCATCTCCTCTGAGAAGGAACATTTCCGAGAAGCCGAAAAACAAGTGGTCAATTTAATTTCGTGAATTAACATTTAGCTGAGCCGTGTGCCTCTAGAGATGGATATTTTAGTCAGCAAGTCAGATAGTGTAACGCTTTAGTCCAGACTGAAATTTTCTACAAGTTATCAAGTGGATTTTAATCATCTTGTACACATATTTGTGGTCCTCACAGGATGAAGCCCCTTGACTTTTCCTGTAGCAACCATGAGGTAAACACCTTGATGGGTTGCCAGTAAAATTGGTAATCATATTCGTTGATTTGGAGCCAGCTGCAGGTCACAGTTTTCACATCAATAACTCTACCTCATAGATTGTATTGTAGGAAGATGTATCCTGACGTCTTTGATGATCCTTTGACCTTTAGCACCACCATAAGTTTGACATATGTGGTGCAGACTACATGTGTGACAAATGTAGGACATTTTGATAAGTTACGTTTCATTCCCTGTTGTTACGTTTTTGCATTTCATTTATTGCAGTGTTTTCATTTTGTGACTCACCCCCCCCTCTTGTGTGTGTAGCTTTACTTCTTTCCTGTGTCCCTCCTGTGTGATTGTGCACTCCACCCTTATTTCTTCACCTGTGTCTGATTACCCTTACCTTCCCAGCCCTTCCCCTCCCAGTGTATTTAATCATTGTTTTCCTCTGTTTCTTTGATCATTTTTCGTCATCAATCTTTGCTCCTTTCGTAGGTGTTTTTGCCTTGTGGCTCTTCCAGTGTTTTCACAGTGTTTTTCTGGACCTTATTACCTTTGTTGTATGTTTATGTTTTCACCTCCTCCCGTAGGACTCTCCAAACAGCAAGCCTCTTTTCTGTTTTGGTCTTTTTGCTTATTAAAATCTTCTTAAAGTCTGCCGTGCGGTCTCCTCCCTTTTATGTTTAAAACCTACACGTGATAGGATATGAATGTTTGTGTCAAATCTGAAGCTATCCACACAATATTTGTTACATTTTACAATCATCTGCTTAATTTGTCCATTTATTTTTTGCCTTATAAAACAATACTTGCAAAACTAACATTTTCCATAGCAGTACTTTGTGTATAATGCTAATTGGTCAGTCGGTCAGGAGCCAGTTCCTTCCATCTTAAGTACTTTTATTTTGGAGGGTCGATTTCAGATGTGGTGTGACTACAGGCTGTACGAGTGTGTCCTTCCATTTTATACCCCAAACATAACCCTGCTACATGTTAGCATGTTAGCATCCTGATCACAGCGCTCATGCATGGCTATAGCACTCTTGTCATTACTGCATGGGTAAGTAGTGTTGTTAATGTAGTTGCTTGATTTTCCTTCTACAGATCAGCTTTCCCTTTAAATATAAACGCTCCCTTCTGCCTCGATAATGACATTTCTGTCTGGTACACGCAGCGAGGCAGTCGGCTCTGTTGTGGCGCTCAGGGTCACAGCCCCGTGGCTGCTGAGCGCTGAGTGGCAGCTGTCTCGGCCAGAAGAGTCCCTGGGAAGCTGAAAGGACACTGCAGAGAAAGCCTGGTTCACGGCTAAATGGAGATGATCCTTGGCTGTGTTAGACTTCCCCACAAACCTGCCGGGCCTACAGGGATCCTGCTGCCATAAATCTACAGATGGCATTTCATGCGTATCCAAAGCTGAGCAAAAAAAAAGACACGATTGAAAGAAGCAGACACAAGAGTGGGAGTTTAGGCTATATTGGAGACGTGCAGAAAATGTAAACTTGAATTGATGGTTTAATCTTTGACTTAATGCTCCGTCTATGATTATTGAAACCATTGAAAGAACAAGATGAGTTTTTATCCCTGTATATGTTTATATTTGTTAGCCAAGCAGAAGATGAATTCGTACGTAGAGATCTTACTGAGCTAGATTTTCTGTCTACAGTGTTTTTTGTGCATCGTACAGATATTCACAGACTCCAAACAAGCACAAAGCAAACCCTCACAACTCATGAATGTTACATAAGTGACCCGACTATTTCCTTTGATTCGATTAGCCGTGATAAATCACCATAGAATCCCCTTCATCATTCTGCTTACCGTACACGCAGCGAGCAGGGAGAGAGTGGATACAGCAGGGCAGAGATATATGACAGAGTGCACGTGCAGATCAAAGGCCAGAAACAGTCTGCTGGAGTGAAAGCACAGCCCGAGGCCACACTCCGTGTCTGGGGGAAAACTGTGTGGGCTTCGAATTAAACAGAAATGTGAATCAAATGAGCTCTGAAACAGAATGTTTTCTTGAATGTATAAGCTGCATCTTTCCTTCATCATGTTCTCCTGAATCACACTCAGGCTCTCACCTTCTCTCTCACAGTAACACATATTTTACGCTGACTGTTATCCACTTTGTAAGGCAGAGTATTAAAAATTCATAGTTATCCAATATGTACGCAGCTGAACACCTCGGATCTCTTCCAAGTCATTTGTCTTACGTCTGTAAAGGTGATAAAACTGACAAGTCAAGTCTCCAGTCATCCGGGTGAAGGAGCTGTAGCCTGGAGAAATTCAACCAGCGCAGGACACAGAGATATCTTTATGTTCTGTATTCAGTGCAAGAAAAAATGGTGTTTAGTTGGGATTTAAAAATGTAGAGGTTTTAAAAGCAGAGGACTCTTCCCTTTTTGCATCATTACCCGGGCAGATTTACGTTAACGAGTACGTCTGTTTTAAAGCATATAGCACTAAATACATGTTTCAGTACAATTAGGAATTCGAACAAATAATGCAACCCAAACCCTTACATGGCCATAAGATTGTAAAAATAACACAAGAATTATGGGGTGAATCTTGTGCGTTAATAAAAACAAAACAAAAAGTGACGCTATAGGGCCTGTGTCCACTAACACCTATTTTTAATACAAAACCAATGCAGCGTTTCCAGCGCTCGGCATCATCAGCACAAAAAAAACACCATCGGCATCTGCTGATTATTGTTGTTGCACTCTCAGTTGAAAATAGTTAAACTGTTTTAACACCGCCGCTTTCATCAATGTCACTTCTCCTGCATCAACCAATAAAAATCAAGAAGGGGCGGGACTTATGATATCAACTTTGTCAACAACAATGGAGGAGGAGAAGCTAAACCTTTTGGTTTTTGGAGGGTAAAAATGTTTCATTTTCATTGGATTAAAGCAAATACTAAGCATACAGAGCAACTTAAAACAGACTTAACGCTACGGATGACTACGGAGTGAAGTGGAAGTGCCGCCAGACAACTTTTGTAACCTAGCAACAGTAAGCGCCGGTGAGAAGCGCTCTGAAATTGAGGTCGTGGGCGCTGCCTGTGCAAACAGCATTTAGTGGACACTGGCCCTTATGAAGTTAACTGCAGCAAAATTTGACTTGCTTACAACATTAGAGCTTTTGTGCAACTGTAGTATATGTCTCATGGTTTGCAAATCTTTGTGCTTTTCAGTTGTACACCCATTTTTCTTAATTCAATCACCACAGTGAAGGAAAGGGGTGGTAGACTCTGGGAAGTGATCACATAAATTTGATGCTAGCATTAGCATCCAGCAGTAGCCCTGTCATTTTCCACATTAATCACTGATTTATAAAACCGTACTGCTGCCACCAGAAAACCCTCTACCCTGAAAAATATGCAATAATTACTGGCATTCAATGTGAGCAAACGTTGGCAGGCTTGCTAGCTCATTAGGTACATCCACGGTTAGCCAGCTAAATCAGGCCACTTTGATCTTGGACCACGCTAATGGGTAATGATTAGACGATGATGGAGAGGAGGACAGGACCGAGGGGAGGTTTAACTAGCTCGGAGTGACACACTGCTCCACACGTGTCGGCTGTATGTAAAGTAGTTTGGCTCAAGGAAGGTGGAAGGCAGGCGAACGCAGCAGACTTGTTGTTTCCCAGAGGTGCATATTTATTTACAGTGTCATAATTCACTCTAATAAAGGCACATGTATGTGACTGCAGCCTGGGAGCAAACCTGACTGCCTTTATAGGGAGTCCAATTGAGAACCCAGTTTGAATCAGCCTGTACCCAAACCCAGTATGGGGTACTTCTAGATTAAACGCTTAGACATAGAAATGAAGATTTAGCACATTTGCTCAACTAAATGTAATTTAAACAGGTAAGTAATGTCTTTACCATAAGAACTAAACACAAAGAAAATATGTTTCTGAAATAAAAACCCCACACTTGGTGCGGCCCAGTGATGTCACCGATTACATCACCAACACTATAAAAACCAGGAAATGGTGGGCCGGCCGTCTTTCTAGCAGCAGTGCCGCATGGTGACCTTAGTAAAGGAACCAACAAAGGTACGTATGCACAAAGACACAATCAATTATAATATGTAAACCTGCAACTTAATACAAGCGACAGAAACCAACTCTTGACTGTGTTTGCTTTAAGTTACTCAAGTGCTTTAATGTGAGCTGTAACATAATGCTCACACAAACAAACCCGGGATAGTTAGTGCTGCAAAGTTACAGAAGCCAAGGTGAATTATAGCAAAATGAACAAGTGACTTATGTAAATGAACATGAGGGACAAGTGGTGAGAAAGGAAGGAGGTCTCGCCCACTTTGTCACTGTGTTCAGCAGTTTTGTTATCTTCTGAATTTAACACGCCCAAGAAAAGATCGAGGCATTCCCCCCCCCAATATTTGGGCTTTTTAATGTAGAAGATCTTTGCCCAAACAACATTTCAAGATTTTGCTTTACAGGCCTATAATGAATGTTTAAAACCTGACTTTGTACTATATATTCAACGCATCAAGACAGGAGCAAAAATAGACTGGTAACGAGAGCTGGCAGCCTACAGTAACGTTGATTGTTGTAAGGGTGGCGGCTGCAATGGCGATCATGACGGTGCATGTCCGTTGAAAAAAATGTAAAACATAAAGTGTATGGAAGCTATTGAAAAAAAAAACAATAAATAGATTTTAAAAATGTCTTAAAAGTGCGTCTTATACACCGAATTTTTTAGTGTTTTTTTTTTGTGTTAATGCAACTTAAAAGGTTTAAGGTAATCAGTTTCTCAATTGAAATGAGTCGACACAGGAGAGTTTTAGTTGAGATAAACTACTTAACTAAGTTCATCTTACTTAAATTATAAGTTCATAATACTCATTTTAAGTTACTTAATTTATTTAAGGTACCTTAATAATAAATGAAAGAGTTGGTTTCCTCAAATGGTTTGAGTTGAACTAACTTATCAGGTTTTACAGTCTACTTGGAGACATAAGTGCTCCCATCTTTAAAAAAGTACAGCTTACTCAAATAATGCACGCTCATTCTAAACATAATCATTCACATGACTTGACAGAGTTAAGTTTTTTTTATTTACTTTCCCCGATGTAATCGGCTTCCTCATTTTTTAAAGTAAACTTAACTTGTTAGAGTTTACAGTGCACCTGCAGTGCCTTCTTACCCACCAGGTTGGAAATCACAGTTTTAGACTGCTCTTTGCAACATCCAACAAACCCAAACAAATTAGCAGGCGAAATCTGATAATATGCATGTAGGCAGGGGATCTTTACCTTCAGAAGATTCTCAGGATAATGATCGTACGTCAAGCCGCAGTAAACAGGATGGGTTACAATCTCTCTCCCCAGCATCCTCTACCTAGACAGGGGTAACTCGAAAGGGCAAGTGCCATCTTTAATGAAAATTGCAGCATTTTTTCCCAACCAGCTCTATAACCAAGAAAGCAATTCTCCCCTGAGCTGTTTGAAATGTAAGCAGCAGCTTTGAATTGCAGAAGACATATTCATTCCCCCCCAGTCATCACCTTTCAAAGCAAACCTCGGGCTTTGCCTTTTGAGTTGTTATTTTGATGCATCTAACTTTGCCTTTGAAGATGATGAAAAAATCTTTACAGGGTTATTTTAAGGTTTGGAGGCTCAGCTTTGGCAGTCTCCTCATAAAATGGCAGCTCAATTTATACATTTATACATCTCGAAAACGAAACTTCAGTATGGGTTACAGCTTCTTTCAGACTTTGAGAGTAGAATTTAAAGCAATTAAGTTGTGTAGACATTCAAATTAAAAAGTAAGTACATACAATACATACATTACAATTACCCAACAGTTAAATGTAAAATTTTATTTAATTTCCTGCAATATCTGTTTGTGCTAGAAACAGCTTAAAGAAGTTAGTATAAATACTTCCAATGGCCACACATGCAGTTAACTGGCAGATGTTACCTGTTGCATCGTCCCATCTGTGTCTTCAATACTCTCTAAGTTGCTTTGTTTCATAAAGTGTGGGAGGTTAGAGGACTGTTACTAACTTAACACTGTCCTTGAAAGACCCAATCACTGTGACATCAAGCCAATAACGAGAGTCACTTCCTTGTAGTCAATTGGTGGGTTTAGCGCTAATATGCTAGCATCTCTGATAAACAAAATCTATCTACAGCTACAACTTACCTTAGCCCCAACTGAGTTTAACACAATGTTCATCCCTAAAGCACTAGTAACATAAACTAACAAACCTACTGACCTAAACTAATGCTGTAGTTTTAGTTAGTTTCAATAAAACTAACTCACTTTAAGGTGTGTTCAGACATGAGGTGAAAGTTGGGTCCTTTGTTTATGTTAGCTCTAAGCTAACAAGCAACAGGCATACTCAACTGTGTGAGTGTTAATGACAGAACAGAGAATTTGTCCAATTGTTTTACTTCCTAGAGAACCTCTTTCCACCGTCTGTATGCAGTGTTGTGGAGTTTCTAGGGACGTTTTTCAAACAGTAGGAGTTTTATTTCCATTTTATAGATAATGCTTTTGTTTGCATAAGTCAAAATTCATTCTATATTTTGGTAAAACTAGAATGTAATGCTAGTACTGTAGGCAGTGCACTGTGCAAGCTGCCAATAACTCAACAGGTGTTGTAATAACATGACAGAAAAGTAGGCTAGCATCTAGCGGGGGTCTTTGCTAACGGTAGCAAGCTAGGCTTCCACTTTACAAGTATAACACAAATTTAACTGTATGGGTAGGCCTACTTTGAAATAATGAATGTTGCAAATGAACGACAAGAGGACATAAATTGCTCTAAATTACCAATATTAAAGGAGTTAACATGCTCATAGACTTCAAACTAAAGCTGTGCACAAACAGAAAGTGATAGCTAACCATTAAGCTACAAGCTAGCTAACAACCGACACACCCCACTGTGTGTATAGGTTGTTTTTGTGACTGACTGAACTCAGAACTCACCAGACACTCTAGCCCTGTTATCTCCTTTCAGTTTCCCCACATATTTCCTCAAGTATATTTATAGATCCTTTAGAGAAGCCTGAAGACTTTTTTCGCTCAGAACTCACAGCGTCTTCACATCAATCCACATCCAATCGCCTCTTTCAACTGACTGTGTATACGGGACAGTTGCCACAAATATATATACACGCAACAAGTGTGATCCAGTTTGCTCCCAGTTTTAGTTCCTCACACAAAGTTTGAAGATACTTCAAAAATCAGGTCAACTTTTAGCTAGGTGCTTATGGTAACAGCTGGAGCCACTGGCACATGTTCAGTCTCTACCTGTGAAAGGTGATGAAGACTCTTGATGAAAGAACTCAAGCACAGCATGCACAGTAGGCAGGATGATATTCAGGGAACATTTTATGAGTGATCTGTGATGATGGCTGTCTGTATTCCTAACCGAGATACAGGAGATGATGAGTTTTAAAATTAATTAGCATTTCAATGTGTGCGCTCGTGTCTGGTGCTTTTGGGGGCCACATCAGTATTCCCCTCCAGCCCTTGTCAACATTTTCAGAGTTGGCATGTCATGCAGTGCTGGAGAGATGACTGACAAAACGGATACAAGGACATTCACCTCAACTGAAATAAAGAACAAAACTAGGCTGTGAATAAATGAGTGGTTGAGCTAGGAGAGAGGCTAAACGCATAAACTGTAAATTATAGACGCTTTAATATTTAAGCATGCGTCATGCATGTTGTACATCTTTCAGCTTGACACAAACCTTCATGTGATATAAGGTGATACATCTTTAATCTATCTTATGCTTTATTAAAGCACGTCTCCGGTGATGACTCCCTCCATAACTTCGGCTTCAAGGTTTCACCCTGTAGAGATTGGCAGGTTTCATAATGACTTCCTGCTGATCCCTAATGAACACGGGCTCAGTCTGAGAAAGCGAGAGGGATTTGTCGAGCATGCTAATCGCCAAATGGGGTGATCCAAGTGGAATGCAATACCTCTGGTTGGACTGATGAAATAGCTCAAGGAAAATGGCAAAAAGCTGAATTCTTTCATTAGGAGATGTTGTCAAATATCTGTATTATTTTGTAGGAATTTGATGCTATTTATCTGGACATATTTGATACAAAACGTCCCTCGAGAGGTCTCATCAGAAGGCCAGGCTTTCGAGCTGGCAGTCTTTTGGACCACTGGTCTGTCCAGCATCTTGTTCAAGACAAAAACATTGATGGATCCTTTATATTTCTGTATACATTCATGATGATGAAGTATATGAAGCTAATAACTTACTTAGGTAATGACCTGGCTTTACATCTAGATCCACTATAAGGTTCATATCTGTGGTTTTGACTCAAATGTCTCAACAACAACTGGATGAATTGCAGTAACTTTGTAGCCTTGGAACGAGTTGCCTCTTATTCCCTTTCACTTGCATTCATTTCCATCCAACATCATCCCTGGTCGGTCAATACGATCCGGTTCAACAAACCTTTGTCGTTTGAGCTTGAGACTGACTGTAAAGGGAAGTGCAGAACTGTTAAAGCTAATGCGTAAACAACCAAGATGGCTGCCGCTGATGTACAACATTCCAGAATCCAACGATTCGGTTCATCGTATGTACAACTGGTAAATGTTGGCCAATGTTGGATCATGTCATGCCTGTGTTTAACATCTATGTATTATTTTTGAACTAGCCATATGAGTTGGATGTTGGAGCTAGCTTACTAGCCAAGCAGCCTTATGCTGCGTCACGTTTCGGGCGCTTTGATTGGTTGAAGGTCCATCCAACTGCATCTAGAGGAGGATTCTGTGTTCTTTGATTGAAATGCCAGGTTAATAACTTTGGTGATCCCTTAATCTCCGAAGCTTAATCCGAAAGGCAACTAGACTTGGTTGAAGTTCTTGAAGACGTTTCACCTCTCATGCGAAATACCTCTTCAATTCTAAACTGACTGGTGGATTCTAGCTCCGTCCCTTCTAGCTCGCTCCACCAGTCAGTTTAGAATTGAAGTATTTTGGATGACAGGTGAAACATCTTCGAGGACTTCAACCAAATCCAGTTGTCATTTGGATTAAGCTTCAAATTACCATCACCTGGGTGACTGAGAAGCTTCAGACGTCCCTAATTCTCAATATATAGATTCTGCATGTAAATACAGAATCTGTAGGCGAAGGAAAAGAAATGTGGTATCAAAAGTTTTCTTGTTCGTTTGTAGGCCGAGTAGTATTGCTGATTACCCTTTCAGTAGGCATTTGTTGTATGCTGGATAACCTATATAACATACTGTATATCTCTTAAATGACAAATGAGTCGGTCGTACACATTGTATCTCAACTCAAACTCAATTCTCCCTTCTTAAGTTTGTTGTTGGACTGTGAATGACGAGTGAATGGAAAGGAAACTTGGCCTGGATATATCCCTAATAGTATAACTGGTAAACCAGAAGCTCTGACAGATTAGCTGCCACTCCCAGAGGCCATATCCTCGTCCAACGATAGCCGATGCGCTTCAAGGTTGTTGATCCCTTAACCTTTTATTCAGGTTGTCTAACGTTATGCAACACTGCCACAAATAAAAGAAATACATATCAAAAACAATATATCTGACACCACTTTACATCTCTCTTAATTGCACTCGCGACTCAGCTATGGGCATTTTTTAACTGCTTATAACCTGCTATCTAAATTTTACTTGAGAAGAAGTGTATTTAAATCAAAATGGCAGCTCTCCTAGACGTCACCAGTAAATATTCTGTTCTCTTTTAACAAGTACTTAACTTCAGTTTTTAAGTGTTCTCGCATATCTGCGAACAAAGACCCAATCCAATTATGGCACCGTATCACTCCGCTTCTTTGTTAGCGCGACAATTAATCTTGAACAAACAGAACGCTGCCTGCCATTCCTCTTTTATACAGCGGATTATAAAGACCACAATGTCTCCTTAAAATGATGAACTGAGGTTAAGTGGCTCACTTAAAAACATAATGCAATATTCATTTACAGACATTTTAATCACTATATATTGCATGTGCCAAAAATCCACTGTAACATTGGCTTAGTCTTTGAATCTTTTGCAATAAAAGGCAAAATTATGGGTTTGTTCTGGCTTGAAATGCACGAACAGGTTTTATATCTGTGAAATTTGTAACATGTATTTCTATTTCTATGCTCTCTATGTCATTGTCTGTACCTGCAAATGTTTTGTTTGAAGGAAATGCTCAATTTAGTGAAAGTTTGTTTTAAATCAACCGTGAATACAGACACAGTTGGTCAACAGAGCACAGAGAGGAGTTGAAAATAGACCTGTCGTAGCTTGAAATGTACCCTGGCGTGTCCCCTCTAATGGGCTGCAGAGGTCCAGCTTGTTTGTTTTTGTGCATCCTTGTTTATTCAGGTACTGTGGCCATGGCTCGTCTCCAATCACGGCCTCCTCTGTGGCATGTGCCAACGTGCTCACATGCGGGCCAAGTCCACCCACTCCACTGCTCTCTCTTTATCCACCTGCCACTCTCTGTAGCTCATCAAAGACAGAAAAAAAGCCTTATCTTATTCTCAAATACGGCCCGTCTAAATTAAATGCCCCCAGCCCTGCATGTGTGTGTGCGCCTTGGCCCAGTTTCTTGTATGACTTTCTGTGTGTGTCTAAGTGATTGCTCTCTGCTGCCTTGTTTCGCCGTTCCCCGGATAATAGGAAACTAGGAGACAACGGATGCTGGACTGACGGCCTCCTTCGCTGTCCAACAAAATGCTTCGGGGATAAATAGGGACATTTTTTTTTCTTTCTGATGGAGCCTCATTTTCTCCTGCATCACAAAACTTTCTCCAGAGTGCTTCAGAGTCATCATGCGATTAGTCATGCCTTTTACTAAGACATCAGAATGCTAAAGATGCTTCATTAGATTGAACCCAGGCACCCACAGGTATAATGACGAGTACACCTCCGCTGTTACTGCAAATAGCAGCAAATGTGATGATAATTGCTGCCAATTACTTTCCTGTTGCCCCCCTGGTGTTAAGTCAGAGCTACAGAGCCTTTAGCACGGAAGCGAGTGACATGACTATAATGTTATTCTGCTCTCCGTCTGCAGCAGTGGTGTAAAACAAAGACTGAGAAGACATCTAGAGGGTACATTATCTTTATTGTAGCTTATTAATCTGAGAGAGTTTTACAAGAAGAAGGAAGGTGAAAGGAAAGGCATGTGAGACGTGCAACAACATCTCCCCATATTTTAAAAACTTGATCCAGTTGCAAGCAGGGGGAGGGACTGAAAGGGAAAGAATATTAGAAATGCATTTGAGATTTCTTGCTGAGTATTAGATGAGAAGATTAACACCACTCTTATGTCTATCTGTTAAATATGAAGCTACAGCCAGGAGAGTTTAGCTTAGCTTAGCCTAGCATAGAGATTGGAAGCAGGGGCACACAGCTAGGTTAGCCCTGTCAAAAAATCTGCCTACCAAAAACCTTGACCTGACCTGAAGGGTTAGTAAAACAAGTGAGCATTGTCCGTTTGAGTGAACTTTAGGTTTTCGTAGACTTTTATATTTTACTTGCGCTAAGCTAGCTTTTCCTGCTGCCAGTCTTAATGCTTAGCTAAGCACCGATAACATTTTAGTCCCATCTCTCATTAACGAAAACAAAACATACGTGTTGCCTAAGTTTTTATTATCAAAGATCTAATTTTAGCTCGTCAGCGCTATGGAAAAGATTGTTGACGAACATTTTTCGTCGTAATTTCTGTTAACAAAATTAACACTGGATGTCTCACCCTGCTAGCTTCTTTTCAGCTAGCTTCTGTAGCTTGATACACTTACTTATCATGTCCATCCATTGTGTTTAGGAAGCCCTACCAGGAAGCTCCCGTAGGGTCTGAGGAAGAGCATGTTGGCTCGAAACATCACTTTGTGCTGAATAAAACCCTCTACAGGAGCTTCCTGGTGTGCGGATCTTTATATATTTTTCTGATATACTTGATTGTTTTGGATCCAGCACCCACTGGGGGTTTGATTTGATTTTTCGGCTACATTAGCACATAAAAACCATAATAAGTAAAATGCAATGACATTTGAAAGAAGAAGATTTTTCTCAAAAAGGTCCAAATGTTTTGATAAAAACTCGAAAAAGCACAATGGAAACAAACTTGGCTGAAAGGTTATGGAGGGACTGAGACTCGTTAAACTACACAAAACACCTGCATGCTGCAGGCGACTCGAGCTGCACTGATTTCACACTCGACATGCGTCGTTCTCCACAAACACCTGACAAACACTTCCTCCCAATTTGGTGTCTGTTTAAGCTGCAAGATTTCCGCTCTCTCCCTCTGCTCTGTCATTGCCACCGCTGCCCCTGCACCAGTACTGCACTCATACTTTCAGCCCCAGCGTCCACCTGCAGGCTCCGGCTAGGTGGTCCAATATAGTATCTCATCACTCCTCAGATATCTGCATGTTCTGCTGCTGCAATAAACATTTCAAAATAGCACAAACACGAGTTGTCTGACTGGAATACCACACTTCCATTATCTGTTCCACATGGTTTGCTGAAAAAATTGAATAGAAACCTGACTTCATTCACCACCAGATCTTCGTTTGCAAGCCCCTAATTATGTTAGTGTATTCTGTTTACCGTCACACTGCATTTGGTCCTCTGACAGATTGTCTTTGTAGTCTTTTCCCTTCATGTTAATCTGCCTGCTGACATACTTAAGCTTATTTTTGGAGCTTGGACGCTGCCTCACTCTCTAAATGTTGTTTGCCGGATCTGGACTGACGTGTGTTTCCTTCTCCTGTCTGCACGTTGGATTTTCCATATCCTCAGAGTTGTTTCACCTGCTGAACTAATTACAGTATTGATATTGATTTTCTCATGTTACACTCAACAGGGAGGCCCATTAGCACATTTCTCAAAATATCAAACTACGCCTTCAGAATCCCGTGTAATCACGACCAAATTACCATCTTTAAGTGCAAGCCTGTGTTTTTCTGCAGGCACTGTGGATGTCAGTGTGCAATTATCACAGTCAGCGTACACACAGGTGTCAGGCAGGGCTGATTCAGCGTGTAACCACATGCACAATCGTGACAAACTGAAAACAATTTAAGCAGACCCAATAAGGACATTAGAGAACATTGTCTCCAATTGGATGCCGTAAAAGAACAAACACAAACCTGCGCTCCAACGTTATTGATTTCATAATTAGTCCGTGTTATGGCTCTCTGGTGACGTAGGGGGACGACAGACTGGTGCAACCTTCCTGCCACCCCGTAGCCTCTGGACGACATCAGGGTTATTAAATTTCCTCATGCAGGTTTTATAAAATCACCTCTTCTCATTTGTGTGACGTTATTACCAAAAATCTTTGAAGAATGGTTTTCCAATTTTGCAAATTTAACCGGATTTGATTAGTTGAATAGTGGCAGAAAGGGCAGGAAGTATCTACTCTGTGGCTCATATTCAATAAAGTCTCAGCAAAAAGGAGTGCAGCGATGAGCAGTGAAGCTGACAGAAACAGTCATTTCATCATCATAAATTTATCTGCAGTCTCTGCCTTGCTAAAAAAAAACACTGTACCATGGAAATAAGACACTACAGAGATATTATTCACATTTCCGAACATCGTTATAAAACAAAACGCATGTCCAGAGGCATGATTCAGACTTCTTCCCCGATAATTTCTGGCATCTCCTATTATGTTTTTATGGGATGAAATCATAAATGTTTTATGGCGGTAACTAATCCCTTATTCGCATGAATTAGTTAGCAGCACAGTTATGCTCGCTGGCACTCGAGAGATGCTTTTTATTTACTTATTAATGTATATTTTGCAGGAATGTGGATTGCAGCTTACGCTCAACGGGAACAATTGTGGCCCGAGGACATAAATTGACAAGTTAGTCGAATGATTGCTCACCTACTTTAAGACTTTATGTGTTTTATAATAGTAAAAAATTCATGAATGTGCATTTCACAATCAGAGTGCAGTTTGGTTGTTTCTCAGTGTGAGTTTGACAGTGTTGCTGAGATGCAAAAACACAGAGAATCTCATTTGCAAATTGCCAGGTGTGCAAGTCGTATCCCAGGATGTGTGTGTGTGTGTGTGTGAGATGGAAAAAGATGCTTGTTAGCTTTGATAGTTTGAACTTGTAAATGTAACTCAAGTTTTCTCCTTCGACTGTAAAATGATGGAAGCGTCAAATTAAGTATGAAATGGAGACAGGCGCTGTCGTCTCACAGCTTGAAGGTTCCTAGTTCAAACCCCGGTTTGGACGTGGGGGGCCTTTCTGTTTAGAGTTTGCATGTGTGGGTTCTCCGGCTTCCTCCCACAGTCCTAACATGCTCGTTAGGTCCACTGGTGACTCTAATGGCGTTTTCACATTAGGTACGATTGCTTCGTACCGTGCTGAGTACGGTCCCCCCCCCCCCCCCCCTCTCCCCCGTCGGTCAGCTTTCACATTAATAATTACGTACCGTACCCGAGTACACTTGTGGTGGGACTCCGAAGCAAAAGGTGGCGGTAATGCACCTCAAAAATAAGGAGAAGATATTTTGGAGAAAATCTCAAGAACGACCCTCTCACCTACCTTCCTACGGTATCAGCCATGGCCGTGCAGTTCAAAGGATGAGATCAGCGTCGGAGAGTGCATACGCGGATTTCGGAGGAGACGTTGTGAAAAGCAGTCCACGTCCGTGACCGTAGCTTTTCACACCTGATACGTACCCCACGTTCGAGACCACCTTTTTAAGTGGATCCAGGCACGGATCAACAAATCGTGCTCGAGTACGGTACACAGTGTTCACATTGATCAAACGAACTGGACTTTGGGGTCAAGGGTACTCGGATCCGGACCCGGGTCCCTAGAGTGAAAGCCCCCTAAGTTGCCCGTAGGTGTGGTTGTGAGCATGATGTCTGTCTCTATGTGTCTGTCCTGTGACTGACAGGCGATCAATCCAGTGTGTACCCCGCCTCTCGCCCAATGACAGCTGGGATCGGCTGCAGCCCCCCCCCCGCGACGCTGAACAGGACAAGCGGTATGTATGGATGTATGGATGGATACAGGCCTCCAAAAAAGCTGGTTCCATAAGGGCCCCAGAACAACATTTGATTGTGTTCAAGTGCCGAAGCAAAGCGGGATGTTGGGTGACGAAATCATACAGTCACTATGTGGGAGACTCTGAAGGACTCTATAGAACAGCTCAGGGAAGATGCTGTGCAATGCCCTTTAACAGAGCTGGAGGAGTTGACTCGGTGTACATTTGTATAACTAACAGCTCAGTCTTATTCCATGACGTCTCCTCTCTTGCTCAAGCAAAACATACAGTTTGAAAACACTTCAGACACTGCATAAATCTTTGCCCGGGTCCAGACCTCTGAGTACGCCCACCCGACTGAGCAGACTGATTAGTGTGGCATCATGAAACAGCAGTTTCTCTGTTGAAAAAGCAATCCATCAAATGAGCGCTGCGGGGGGGATGAAGTGTTGTCAAACTGTGCACCGGAACCGAGGGGGAGGAACAACAACAATGGCTACGAAATCAATTGAGTAACACATTTATTTGACTCAGACTGAAAGTCTTCTTCACACGGTTTTATTTAGCTATGCTCCTCTCTTTAAACCTCAGCAACCTTAAAATGACTTCAACTGCACCCACCTAGGGGGACTCATTGTCCTTCTACATCATGCTCAGGCTGGGAGGCTCAAATAGCCTACTGTTAAAATGTTGTACTGTTGTATTGTGTAAGTTTTATAGACATACAGATTCTGATAGAAAAGGAAAAAACTATGGAAATTTAAAATCCAGAGGGACATCAACAGCTATGTCACAACAACTGACATTAGCATACAGCTAACTCCTAGCTAAGATCACAGTTTGATAGCTTAACAAAATACAAAAGGAAGGGCTTTGCTTCCTCGCTAACGGTTATATTACCTAATTAATAATGTTAGCTGTCCTAATGAGTTTAGAAATTTATTTTTGATAACTCATTAGCTACCATCACAACAACTGACATTAGCAAACGGCTAACTCCTAGCTAACGTTGCCGTCTGATAGTAGGCTATCACAACATACAAAAGTAAGGGCTCAGGTTCCTAGCTTAAGGTAATGTTACCGAATGAATGTTAGCTGTCCTAATGAGTTCAAAAATATGTTGTTCTGATAACTCAACAATACAATTAGTCTGCTAACATCTGTTACTGTAAGCTAGCTTACATTCATGCTTGAATTTATGCTTCTGCATCGTGTAACAATGTCAGCTATTATTAAGAAGGAAGCTTTTGAAAGCTTGTGTTAGCTGTTAGGCTAAGGGTAGCTGATGGATAATCAAACATGTTTTACTTATTTCAAACTATCAATTGACTTTCAGTTGCTGATCAGTTTGGAAGCAGTTTAATTAAGGCAAATTGTCAGATAAGCTAATCATAGATAGCTCGCTAACCTTTCAGAGAAAAACCTACCCTGCGAATATGGTGAATTGACAAACATTAATCTCACCTTGGAGTCGTTGTTGCCCCATGTGGCCACTAGGGGGGAAACATCCACTACAACAGCAGTGGGTATGAAGTGTCGAGTATCAGTAGGTATTTTCAGGGGGCAGAAATGAGCCTGTTACAGTTCGGCATATCTTCCATATCCTAACGAAGCGAAGACAACATTTTATGTGTTTTAAAACAGGGACAGGTTTTGTGGAGGGACAGAGCCTGTGTGGATGCATTGGTCAACAGAATGTCAAACAGAGACTGCTGTTGACTGCCAGCAAATTGTCCATCATTTTCATACTGACGGAGGTCGAGAATTTAAATCAAAAAGGGTCTTTCCCTGACTAATTAACGTAAGACCTTCGGATCCTCCTGATAGTGACCTCAAATAATAGAGATCTTCTTTCTAGGGTGTCGTTCAAGAAGGCACGGACAAACAACATATATTCTGTTTAATTTGACTCAGAAATCTGGTGCATTATATGTGGAATAACATTTCTGTACAGTCAGCAGGATCCTCTTAAACGCACACCCACACAACCACTTTTTCCACAAGGTCTCATTACTGTTTATCTTTCTTTCACTGAGCAGCCTCTCATTGATCCACAGTGTCCTTCCTTCCCTTGCATGGACTGTTCTTCCTCCCTCTCAGCCTCCTCTTACAGAAGCTGCTTAACACTTCTGGGTATTTTTGTACAATTCTCTCTGGAACAAAACGGACCGCCACCTTCTGCCAGCTTCTCTGGGACACAACATTTTGTTCCTTTCGCTCCTCCTCGTCGCGATGGAGACAAGCGGGGCCTGTCACTCATCTCCCTGTGTGTGCTTTACACAAGCTGCGCGGGGGACGAGGAAGCCTTTGAACAGCTGCGTGCAGGCAGAAGCAGCTTTTTGGGTCTTCAGAGACACCCTGCTGTAAAACGGAACTGAACGGTTATATATGAGATACTTGACAGGCCGCTCCTGCCATGTTCGATTAGATTTCCTCTTCTTTAAGAGGGCTGACGGTGTGACAAAGCACAACAAGCTTCAGATGATGGCTTGAGCCCGTGTGATTCTGGAAGATGACTGTGATAAAGCCCAGCGTGCACCTTGCTGCAGCCATCTGCTCGCTCTCGTTCCGCTCGCCCCGACAGGAGTTATGTTTACACTAAAGCACAGTGGCTCCTCTGCTCGCCACTACATGTAAACACAGCATTGGCAGCAATGCATGTCCCCATGAATGTCAGTGAGCAAACAGTCTGACTTTATCGCATTGTGCACCGACAGTTTATCTATGCAGAGCAGGAGCTGCAGATTAACATGCAGGGGCAATATAATAAAGCAGTAAAAACACGAACGGTGTCTCCTCTGCAGTTATCCCGCCAAGGGCACGGGAATCCTTCATTATCAATCTTCTTATTAGATCCTGTCCTACTTTAGAGGTGGTTTGTTCCAGAAAATAAAACAATTGATTTAAAGGCTCCAGCTGAGAGTATCCCCTTCAAAACAATCCATCTCAGTGATTTAAAGCAACTCAGAATGATTCTGTTTCCATCAGCAGAGCGGCTGCACCTTTCTCTCTTCAAAAGCAGAATTCCTAATGAGGACTCTGGTACGCTGTCGTACCACACAGCTTTTGATGTTGTTATGCAACAATTAAACAGAATTTATGATCGGTTTTCTCGTCAGTACTTCCACAGAGCGTTAAATATTTATTGCTCTGTGATGTTTTATTGTAATGACACAATATGGAAGATGAAAAATGTGTTAACTGTCGTTTAAAGACAAAAG
Source organism: Semicossyphus pulcher (assembly GCF_022749685.1). NCBI lineage: Eukaryota > Metazoa > Chordata > Actinopteri > Labriformes > Labridae > Semicossyphus > Semicossyphus pulcher. The sequence goes on from NW_027211637.1 coordinate 27,362,202, forward strand.
ATCATCTTAAACGTGCCTCACTTATAAATGTTTATGTGATGCCAGTAAAAACATCTCAAAGACTCTGTCGTCAGTAAAATGGCTGAAGTTTGCAGTAAAATGGTCGATGGGTGACTCACAACTTCCTGGTCGCCCGTTTTGGATCACTCGCTCCCGTCAGAGCCTGACAGGCGTCCTGCAGAGGCAGGTGCTTTATGTTCATTTCCTGAACAATTCAATCGGCTGATTAATGCCTCCCCGCAGAGCGAGGGGCTGAGAGAACAGGACGAGGCCTGCAGGATTTTATCAAACCACATTAACATAAAACAGAACCGACCGGTAGATTAAAGTAAGCATTGTTTGTTTTTTACAGTCTCACAGCTCAGGAAGCCGATTACTGCTGTACATGTGTTGTTTCCCTTTCTTTGAAGTGCACGTTACACACACATGCAAATCCACTGCTGGAATGTAAAGTCGTCGAATTCATTTGAATAATCTCTTTGCAACATGAAGAAACACCCTCCCTTTGAGATTCAACACGGAAACCCAAGTGTGGCTAATTTTTATTCATCATATCTGGTAAATAAATAGCTTCATCTCATAGTAACACAAAGCATCTTTAGACAGTGGCACAGATAGTATCAACAGGAAGTTAGCTAAAGTGAGCTACAAAACAGTTGGTGTGAAATTGTAAGGGTCCGTCCGCATTTTTGCAAGGGCTCGTGTGGAAAAACTGCAGAAACTAAAAGAGAACAACAATGAGATGTGGTTGCGTTCTTCGTGTTTCGGCAAACCAGGTGACGCTACATATAAAAATGCATGACATGACAGTTGTGTGTTTTGTCCTTGGTTGCACATTTATCACAGTGTTCATTTGAAAGCGCCGAAGGATCAAAGATGTGACGTGAAATAAGACAAAAGCCCGGCATGAAAAGGTTACTCCTGACACGTCATGCATAAATGATAAGGAGGGAAACAAATGGCAGCGATAAACATGTCGACTAAATGGCTTGCTTCCTAATTTATAGCCTTATTCATTAGTCGGCTGTGATCATTAGCAAAACACTAATAAAGTTCTGGCGGTTGTAAGCACTCACAAAGGTCGGCCTGTGAAAGATTTGAGTGAGGATTGTCGTGTTAGAAAAATTACACAAATTTACAAAGAACCTCCCTGAAAAAATATTACAACAAGTCGCATCCAAAACAAAAATGTCCCTGCTGGAAACTTCTACTCACAAAAATAAGAGACAGAGGACTAATAAACGCATCCTGCTTGGTGCTGTGGTGGACATATGTCATCATCGTCCTCGTTCGTCATTGTGCTATGTTCGTCTGTGCATCACCGGCCCTCTTTGTAAACACGCAGTTTCACAAACTGCTACAGTCACAGCAGAGTCTGAGCCAGCTGGGATACAAAATTACTCCCACAGAAAGAGCTTTTTCTTTCCTCTGCCGCCCGGCAGCCGGAGAAGTTTCTGGTAAACACTTCACTTTACATGGACGGGGGGGCAGGAGGGAGCCTGAGTGGGACCAGTGAAGGGCAAAGAGAGGAATGTGTTGCAGAATTGCGTCTTTTTATTGTCACACCAGAGACGTTATGAATGTAAACGTGTTGTTGTTGCTGTCACTGACAAAGTTGATTTGGCACTGCTCCAACCTGGCAATATCCCCAATGTCCAGCTCGGATAATAACTGAGTCGGGTCTGTGTTTGTCGTTAAAACCTTCTGTTTCTCCATCTGCTCCTCTGGTTCCCCTTTCTCCTGCTCCTCCTCATCCTCCTCCTCTTCTTCCTCTGTGATGGAGCAGAGGCGAGTGGCCGTCCCCGGGTTCTCCGCAGGCGGTCTGTAGTGGCACTGCCCGTTCAGCAGCCTCCTCAGGGGCATCAGGGGCACCGCCTCCTCCCCCAGCAGTTGCTGCTGGCAGTGCCGGAAGTCGCTCTGACGCTTCAGCCGCTTGAACTCGCTGAAGGCGGAGGTGGCGGTCTGGTACAGGCTGTGGGCGATGGCCTGAGCCTTCTCCGACTTGCTGACCAGGACGGCGTGACACCGGAGCACCACGGCCATATTTTTGACCTGGTGCCTGTAGATCCACGCCAGGATCTTTGGCCGGCACGGGTCGGCAGCACAGTATGTGATTCTGTTCAGAGAGTAAAGATGGATGGGTTTCTTTTTCCCAGATTTATCAGTACTCATACGAATCCCTTGCGGCCCGACTGTTAACCTCATCTTGACACTCTGATCCCCGTAGTTGCTCCTCGCCCAGATCTTGGCCACCGCGTCCTGCGTGCAGCCTTCTCCCTTCGCCGTGATGGTGACCACGCTCCCCAGGTAGCGCACGTTGTAAACCGGCTCCTCTTTGTTCAGTTCCACCTTCTGCCGTTTGGTTGTGAAGATGTTGCCCACCCAGTCGAAGGGGCAGTCGGGCAGCAGGTCAGGACAGGAGCGCAGCAGAGAGGAGAGGATGGACTGGTAGGTCAGCCCCGTCCCCAGACTCTTGGGTTTACTCTTGGCTTCATCCTCCACCAGAACAAACTTATTCCTTCTCCAGGGCAGCATGGTGTTCAGAAAGTGGGAGCGATGAGCCCCTCTGCTGCTGCGTTTGCTCTTCTCAGCTCAGGGTAAAGAGTAGAAAAAACCGATGTGTGCGAGAGTGAAAGCAGAGAGAAGCTGCTTCTCGAAGCACAGAGTAGAGACTGAGAGCTGCGAGCCTCAGCCAGTCTGTTCCCCCGCTCGCTCCTCCTTCCTCTCCTCCTCCTCCTCCTCCTCTGTTGTCTGCATCATGCAGCGCTGATCAGTGCAGGAGCCGAGCGCTCGGGCACCCTCTGCCCCCTCCCCTGCTTCGTTGTTTTGCTTCCAAATGGCTCGCTACCAAAGCATTATTTATCCGTCCAGCTTTGCACGGAGGTATCACTGTGTTTCTGTGTGCTTGTAAACCTGAGGAAGAGGGAACATCGCGTAGTCCTCGAGGGAGTTATGTAACTTGTTAATTGTGGTGTAAAAGTCAGTCAAGTCAGTCGTACGGTGTAATTAAGTGTGATGTTTATATGAGGATGTCAACAGAAGGATCTTGTTGCACTTTTGGCAGTGAGACAGAAGAGGTTGCAACCTGGTATTCCTCTCAGATCAATCAATGAGTCTTTAAATGTTGGACTAAAACCAGTCTTTATTGTCGAATAATGCTGCAGACATAATTCCATTTGCTGTAACATGAACTCTGGTTGAAAATGCAGGTACATGTCGGTTAAATGTATAATATAGGGATTAGACTTCCATGAGAGTTATTACTAAAATATTAATGAGCATCTCAAAGGAAGAGGAAGTTTCTGGAATTAAAAATAGTTCATGAGCACTTGCATCTTAACGTTCAGCGGCTTAAAGATGAATAATGTATTTGAAATAAGGAGTCCCAGTGTGCAGTTTGTTATTCTTACACAGTATATTTTATCACCAGGGGCGTCGCAGCTCTTGAAATGAAGCAGTGAAGCAAAATCATGTTCAAACTCTCAGCCTGGTCTTCTACAAATTGTGTTTAAAAAGTTGATTAAATTTTGGTGTAAATTTAATTGCTGGCTGGATTAGGTTCACTGGGAACTCTAGGTCGAGGATGCACTTCCTTTCTGAGCTGCCTGCAGGTCATTGGAAGGGGGTCAAGTGGATGGCTGGTGGTCAAAGAGCTGGACTCTGAGACCACAGATTTAGCGGTTTATGTACCGAGAGTACGCAGCAAAATATCAGGCTTTTTCTAACAAACAGGCAAAGCAACAGATATCAAGTTGGCAGCAGAGTGGGGATGTTTTAGAAAATCTAGAAATCTGGCCCGCCAAGGAATAAAGGTTGGGAACCACTGCTTTAAAGCGCCACAATCGGGGAGCTGGTTTAGCTCATTTGGTAGAGCAGGCTCCCCTTACACAGAGGCAAAGTCTTTGCTGGTTCGACTCCGAGCTCGGCCCCTTGGAGCATGTCAGCCCCACGCTCTCTTTCCCCACATCTCCTCTCTATCTTCGCTGTCCAATAATGGCAAAAGACCAAAAATAAAACAAGCACCACAAAGTAAACGTTATAACAAAAAAGTAAATCATGCTTAAGTGATGAGGAGATGGTTTATCGAACATCCGATATTATAGGAAACTAACTCAAAAACCTGGATAGCATCCAGTTTCCCTGAAGACATAACTGCAGCTGCAAATTATTGGTATAAATATTTAATGCAATCTCTACCCGTTAGAGAACATGGCTGAACACCTGTGCTGTATGAATATTGTGTCCAAACATCTGTGTAACCGGCTGACTCTGTATCACGAGGGCAGCTGCTCTCTGTGCTTCCATGAATCAAAATAAGTCAATCTTGTGTCTGCTGCCGAGCAGCGTGGACCCGACTGCTGCGTGTGGATGGTGGATGAGAGTTAAGTTACTGGAACATAAACGTCTCTTTTTCTACCCCTGGTGTTTGTGTATTAAAGAAACCATAAATAGGAGCTAATTAAGCTGCTCTATTTTGGCTTCTTTTCGCTCGTGTCTGTTTAATTCTGTTATTCCCAGTGGCTCGGGATGCGCGCTGAAGAGAGCTCCTTTGCATCGCCACGGGGAGTTTGGCCAAAATTGAAATGTTTGAAAATGTTGAAAACAGACTTAATGTTTTGGGAATATCCTGGGCAGTCTGCTCTACCCTGTTAGGATGATTAAGGGACTTGTGCTCTCCGGCTTTGTTGGATGTTTAGTGAATCTAAAGTGGGGCCGTGATCTGATCCAGGATGAGCTGGTTTCTTCTTGAGACTCCAAAGAGCAGTGAGCTTGAGAGGACATAAACAAATAGTCCCATAAATCATCTCCGGGATGTGAGATAGCTCATATCTAACCTGATATGCTGAATTGAAAAAAATCAATCATAGTTTGGCCTTTACAGAAATGGATCAGTGTGTTCAGTATTGACTTATCTGCCATCTGCGTTTACATCCTGAATGAGAGACTGTTCAATGACATGAGGAAATGTCTGGACTTTCGTTGGTTATATATCCAGCCTCTTTATCTCTTAGCTTGAAACTTTTTCATAAGAAATGTTGTTCAAATAAATATAAAACGAGATCCGTGCAAGCATCCAATTTAAGATCCAGCTGCTCTTCACAGAGTGGTACGGGTATATTACCAACGAAATGAAGTTGTGTGTGTTTGTTCCCTCTGTGATGCATTTTAATAAATCTGTCTGCGTTCAAGGTGAATGTGAAATGTTTTATTAAGTGAAAAACAATTTCTCATGTATGCACTTAGGCCTGCTGTAATATCATCTACATATAAACGTGTTTAATCTTGTTGAAAGGCTAGCAGTTCCTCCGGCATGATATAAAAACACTCATTACGCAGTCCAATAATGTGAAATATCTCTGGCTTGTGTTCATTAGTCTTTTCCACTGGAAGTAATCTCAATTTAAAACACTCACGTCACCGTGATCTAATATGTTCATGGAGCTACGCTAACGTCTCTGAGGATGAACTTTCAGCAGTGCTTTGAGCTAAATGAAAAGGTCAGCAAGCTAACATGCTCCAAAACACAATCTAACGTGCTAATGTTTCATGTTTACCACGTTCAGCATGCTAACAGCTAATAACCGACGTTTAACACACAGTATGAACGAGCCTAATGGGAATATCACTAGTCTTGCAGTGAATAGAGTGAAGAGCAGGTCCAGACCGTACTATTTATTAGTTACCTAACATGAATCCACCTATTAGTGAGCACTTGGCTACAGTGGCAAGGAAGTTGAATCCCGCAATCCTGCCGAAGTCTACGTGTTAAGGCCAGTTCAGATCAATGATTCACAATGACCCTGGATGCACCTGCCAAAAGAACCCCCTGACATCTGATCGTGAACATTCTAAAACTGGGCCGTTCACATCAAAGCAACGCAACACAGCTGACCGTCTCCATAGTAACGACGCACTGACATACCCCACTATTTCTGCGTTAATACTATAACGTTAGCATCAGGCCCAGGTTACATGAATTAACTAGCTGGATTTCTGTTATCGTTATAAAAAGAAGTGGATGACAGTGACATGCTCACAATGTTAGCTGTAACACTGATTAATAAACGAAGACAGAGAGTTTGGAAAGAGAAGATCTGGAGCCGTCTTTGGCTTCTGCAGCGGCAGAGACAGGGTGCCTACGCCGGTGTATGCTGTTTCCTGATTGGCTGAAGTGAAACGGCGACATCATTCAGTTCTAAAACTGCATTTGGAGATTTGACAAGTCAAATCTTTTGCAACTCCACGCAACGGCTTCAGACGCTCTGCAACTAACCAATGCCCAGTTCAGTTGCGAATCATCTGAACTGGGCTTTAAAGTGTCCTTGGGCAAGACACTGAACCCTAAATTGCTACTAAAGGCATAGCAGCTGGTGTGTGACTGTGCTGGAAAGGTTTGATCCTGACTGGAGATTGCCACTCTGCATAGCAGCCTCTGCCATCAGTATTATGAAGTCATTGGGAATCCTCCTCTGGGCACCACAAATATCACCAAATGTAATTTTGATTTATCTAATAGTTGTAAAGAAACTTTACTAAAATGCAAAAAACAAATGTGAACCTGTTTCCACAGAAAAGGAACAAGGGATCACCAGAGTCCGTATGGTTCATCCTCTGGGTACCATGAATGTCTGGACACATGTCTTGGGAGTCTTCCTAAAAGTTGTTGAGATTTTTCAGTCTAGACCAAAGTAATGGATAAACAGACATTAAAGCTGCGCTGATGTCAGAGCTTCAAACTGTTTGTGTACTGGTTACACGCTGATCTTCAGCTCAGCCCTCCTTGCTCCTGAGCCGACCTCGCTCTCACTTTCGACTCTGGCTCTCCCGCAGTTGAACACATTCGTTTACAACTCACACACCAGATTCAGAACACTATCACACTATTTTTTTACCCGAGTGACACCCCTCCCTCACCTCCCAAAATCTCCTTTCTTTCTCTCCGTTGCTCTCGGAGACATCCTTTCATCCGGGGCGGCGTGTGCTTCATATTTCTGTGTAGCGAGTCAGCCTAATTGAATTGGGCTCTCTCTTCATCACGCTACACTTACTGAGCACGGTGTAATCAATGAGAGGGGCCTTGCAGAGAAGGTCCCAGCTCTTAGATGGTTGATTTATGGCTGTACGTGAGGCAGGCAGCGAGGCAGCCCAACACACGGTAAAGAAGGAGAAAGGGGAGAACGATGACAGAAAAGGCGACTCATATATCAGACTGCTGCCGTAGATAACATGCCAACACAACAATAAAGAGTCTCAAAAACATCAACAGGAAGCAGTGTGACCATTTGTGCTGATTTTATTTCTTCTTTGTTTGAAAAAAAGAAGAGTACAAACCTCAAGAGATGGAGATCAATACCCTCTCTTTCCCACACTATAGATTCCCATAAGCTCGGCTGAATACATAATGCAGTGTGAGTGAATCATAGTTTAATGAACAGGGAGAGTGCAGGACATTAGATACAGGACACTCATTCCCTCCTTTAATCAGCAGAGCGTCACAGTCACAGGAGAGCTGCAGGTCAGCGTGCCCTCATTTACTACTGTACCACACCACAGGCAAAGTGCTGCGCTACACTAACTGATTTATTAGTTTACATGTTAGGTCAATGCCAATTAACCAACAGGAGTTAGGAATAAGGGCCAATTAGGGCACGTTATGTGAATTATTTATAGCTGCGGTGTTTGATTAGGATCTGGATTTTAAGCACTTAAAGGGATACTTCAGCTCTGTCAATAGTTATTCCCTTACGTGCCAAAAGCGAGAGAGAATTGATACTTCTACAGTCAGTAGGCGGTTAGCTTAGCTTAGCATAGAGAATGAAAGAGGTAGAGGACAGCTACTCTGGCTCTGTCCAAATGTATCATAACCGCCTCAGCAGCTCCTCTACTCGCTCTAAATACTAAGTTAGATCTATTTATTTAATCTGTACAAACACCAAAGTGTAAAAATGACACTTTGTGGTGTAACAGGAACTACTTTTTGTTGGGGAGGACAGTGACATCTTGCAAAACTGGATCGAAGGCCAACGTTGCTTGCTCAATGGAGCCCAGATTTGTTTACTGGTGGCAGCAGCAGCAGCAGCTAACCCGAGGTTGAGGCGTCCCTGGAAAAACAACAAACTGGCTAAGTGCTTTTCTTGCTTCTTCTCTTCCCCAGAACGGCGAACTCCCGCTAAAAAGTAGCTTTATATAGTAGTTTTAGTTTTGTTCATCTAACCTGTCCTTGTTTTAAGTGTAGTATGTCCATTTGTGTGTCTGTGGCGCACTGAGAGTAAGGTAAAACCAAATTCAAATTCCTTGTGCCCACATACTTGGTCAATAAAACTGATTCTGATTCAAAGCAATAGTCTGGCACCTAAGGTTTAGTAGAACCAGATATTTTTCATCTTTGAAGAAATGGTGGGAAATTTTAGGAATCAACTTTTCTGACTGCTTGAAGATAGTTAGGTAAAAGATTGATGACACTACCATATCTGAATAAAGCTGGAGCCAGCAGACGCATTATGATTTCCCCAAAAGAGTACTGCAAAATACTGCCCTACTGTGCTGTGATTGGCTTGTACAACTTTGCTGTGATTGGCTGGTACTCATAACGTCAATATTTAGAAGCTGGAAGTCCACGCTGACTTATGTTTTAGCCCAAACCATGATCTCTACCTATACGTGACTATGTAGTTTTGGTCCCCAAACATAACCCAAATTTTTACACCGGGAAACGGGACGTGAACTCAGCCTAGTGGGTAAAAGTTTGACCTATAGACACTCCAAGCCAATCAAACCTCCTGGGGGACAATATCTCGCGTCATTAGACCTTTAGCTTAGCTCCTAGCCAATCACTGTGTTTGATTGGAGTGTCTATAGGTAAAACTTCCACCAAGGAGGCCTTGTTCTGTTTTGGTGCCAAAAATTGTCCAAGTATGTGGTTAACGATGTAAGAATGTGGGTTATGTTTGGGGATAAAACCTGGAAACAGGTGCAAAATGCTAACCTGGCTGATTACTTCCGGAAAGAAATATAATATGAACTTATTCCCTAAAATGTCCAACTATCCTGTTGACCTATATTGCCGCTCTCTGCATGCTCAAATTCAATGATCCATCAATTGGGCACAACTGACGTCCCACATTCACTGTCACGAGCATCATCCGTGTTTCATCGCATGTTGCAGGTAAATGTGTCACACTTCTGAAGCCTCGAAGGAATAAAAATGAGGCCCGCCATAATAAAGTCTTTGCCAAAGAGCCTCATTATGCATCCAGCGCTCCGTCTGAATCATCCTCAGAGGCAGGCCTCCAGGCACAGAAAGCAAGCTGATTTCAATAGCTGGAGGAACTGAGACTTTTCCAAATAATGTGTGGTTTTTTTTCCCAGTGAGAAAAAGCAGACGGTGAGCCAGGAGGGAGCTCAAATCTGTGTGAACGGTGAGAGAGCAGAAAAAATCTTCCAATTATTCAAAATGGGTTTGAGATGAGAGAAGTTTTTGTCCCAAATATCCAAAAAGTTTCGATCGCTTCTTTGATATCGGATCTTTTATTCATTTACTTGAATGGTGTAAGAAATACTTGCGATTGAAGCTGTATCCTATTTTATGCCTCACAATGGTTTTTGTAAAGTCAGGATGACATAAGAGTTAAGAGTGAAGAGAAACAACTTCCTTTTTTCCATCCTTAGGCGTTAAAAATCTGACATTTCAAGAAGTTTAAAAGTCAGGTCTTTGGCCTCATAATAACAGTATTATTTGATTATTTTGTTTTCCTCCTCTTAATTACTCTGGCATTTTAAAGAGGGGCTTTGGTTTGTTAGTGTCTAATTGGACAGACAATGCACCAGTCTGAACAACATCTCACACTACAATCGTCAAGGCGACACACGTGATGCTCTTCTCGCCTCTCCTCCCGTAAATCTGTTGCCTCCATCTGCTGTCCCTATTTCTGTCTGGAATCCATGCGAATGTGTGTCAGGCCGGCGCTTGATTGGATGTCATTATGTGACAGGCACAAAGAAAGTAAAGGCAGTGGGAGTTTTACGTCTGCAGAGCAGACAGGGACACCGGATCAGCAAGGTAGACTCTGTCCTCAAAACAAGGTGACTAATGTTGAATCGACGGCCCGAGGATGTTTGTGTCCTTTCGCTGGGGTTGAAAAACATGGTTGCACCTTTTCCCCGTCAGAAGCGAGCTGCAGATTCCCGTCGACTAATCATTCACGTGTCAAGTTGATTATGTCAGAGAGATTCAGCCAGAGGAGTTTTTTAGAGGGGTGACTATTTCTGTTGCATTATTTAACCTCTGGAGTTTTAAAAGGGTAGAGCAGAGAACAGGCCTGCAGAGTAAAAGATCCAAATTAGACTTAGGACTTGTGTTGAGGTCTGTCCAAAGCAAAGACTGTTTGAAAGAGGGTTAATGTTTGCAAAAGTGGTTGCAATCAAGCTTTAGATCGCCTGATACTGTTGGGTTGCACAACAATTGGGCCCACAAGCAGGACCGAGTGCAGTTGAAAAGGAGATTCATTGCAAAAATGTGGAGGTTGGAGTTTGAAGAGCTGGCAGAGAGGGCTGAGTGGTGAAATGAGAGGCAGACTGGCAAACACAGCGAGAGGCAGGTAGATGGAGCTTAAAGTGAGCAGATGGATCGGAGGCACAGGTAGACACTGCTTTAGACGTTAAACGTTTAGGCAAACACAAGACGACTGAAGAGAAGAAGAAGAGAAGACTGTTAATCTGACTGCAAATTGGCATCTGCATTATTACCACCTGACGAATAAGTGTAAAGCCAGAATTAATCCTATTTCCATATTTTTGCTCTTTGTACAATTTAGTTGTTGTTCTCGTGTCATTGCGTCCTTATATTTGTATGTACAAGTGGCTCCAAACCAGTTGCCTCAGTGGGAACAGTAAAGTAGTTTGATGAGTAGTTGATGAATTGATTGGAGCTTGATTAGTGGATGAGCTGCAGGTGTGCAGGTAGATTGGCAGCAGGAGGTGCATGGCAGGGGGGCGATTGAATGACACAGAAAACAAACAGGGAACAAACAAGACATAAATAAGGGCTAAAGAGCCAAAACACTCGCAGACAAGTTTAGAGGCAATGTCAGACAGATACAGATCATTCATTGGTCTTTTTTAATCATCAAACTTGGCATCTCCGTGTGGTCCCTTAACTCACCTTACCTCCTGGCTTCTGGACAGGTCTGCATGTTTTTAACACGGTCAACATTTGTGCATTAGAAACAGGTGTTTAAAGGTGTAATGATGGGCTGCACGGTGGCGCAGTGGAAAGCACTGTCGCCTCACAGCTAGAAGGTTCCTTGTTCGAATCCCAGATCGGATGAAGTGGGCATTTCTGTGTGGAGTTTGCATGTTCTCCCCGTGCATGTGTGGATTCCCTCTGGCTTCCTCCCACAGTCCAAAGACATGCTCGTTATACGTTCATTGGTGACTCTAAAATTGCCCGTAGACGTGAACATGTGCATGAAAGGTTGTCTGTTTCTATGTGTCAGCCCTGTGATTGACTGGCGATCAGTACAGGGTGTACCCTGCCTCTCACCCAGTGACAGCGGGGATAGGCTCCATTCCCCCTGCACCCTTGAACATCAACACTTGCAACTGTATGCTGGTTAAAACCATGTACAGTATTGTAGGCTGTAAATTGCACCAGAGCAGCGTAACATTTAGTCACTAGTAAAAAGTTCGGGCAAATAATTTTTTGTCTCAACAAAAAGAACATATTTTTTATATATGCTGTAGATTTTATATTAAACTATTGAGTTTTGGACATTCACTCCAAAATCCAACCAGCAGAAGTTCAGATGTGAGTTCAGCTGCAAAATACCACCTATACACAGCCGAGACACTATTTTCTTTTAACCCAAAGCAGCTCTGCTCGCTCTGACAGAAGCTGTCATTGACTGAAACTGGCTGCTGGGTTGTTTGCTCCACAGTTCACCGTCAGGTTATTCGCTTTAAACACACTGCACTATAACAGCCTTAAAATAGAGTGCAGAGGGGAGTTTGTGACAGCTGGGGAACCTTGAAGAATCATACGTATATTGGGACGTATAGTATAATATATATATGAATAATAAAACAAATTCACAGACTAACTTACTTTGAAAATGCCAAAGATGTTATTTATTTTTCTTTGAAGTGGCTTCACCCAGCAGTGTGGACAGTTTTAGTCGGTGTCAAAAGTGCATTCATTTTAAAACATCTTCATTCAGAACAACATTTTCCTGGTTGAATTTCACGTCACACATGATGCAACAAGAAGGAGCAAAGAAGCAATTTATAAGAAAACAAGGCAAATTCAGTTACTCCTTTGAAATATGGTTCTTGTCAGAGTTGAGGGGCCATCAATCAAAACGAAAGGCTTTGCGCATTCGACTGTAATAAATCTACTGACTCACATCCTGCCTTATGTTGTCTGACAGCATCCAATTTATTCCTGTTTTTTTATCCAAATGTAGCTGTGTGCGTGTGTGTGTACACTGAAGAAAGCACCATATGCTGCCTAGGATAAAGCACAAGCTAAGGGGGTCAAATCAGGGCAAGAAAGGCCACGTAACCTCCGTGTGGCCTGTGGGTGCCCCCTTACATTATGGGTTTGGTTCTGTATTAAATTTGTTATAGCACTGACTCTATGTCCTCTTCAGTGACACAAGGAGAATGGGCAAAAGGTGAAAGAGACAAATAAAATATGAAACTAAAATGGGTAGGAAAAAATCTGTATTTTTACATCTATTCTTGTTTTTATCTATATACCTCATATTAATTATTTCCTTTTTCTATTTATGTCCTTGAGTTGCTTCTACATTCAAGTTCAGAATTGCGGATAAATAAATAATGCTTATCGTGTCATCTTTTCACAGCACAGATTTTGATTGTCAAAGCAGTAGAAGCACAGGTGTTACTAGTACTTTTAATGTGTCCCAGTAAACCATGTCGGCTGTGTATTTCAACCATTATACATTTTATTTATTAGTTAATGTTTTTATCAAAAATTTGATTATTTATACCTGTATTTTCCTGTCCTCCTTTGAAACCGCAAAATTCAGCCAAAATCTTTCTGTACCATAAATTATTCTACACTGACATCTGCTGGCAGGGAGGAGTATTGCAGTTAGCTTCATTTGAACCCGGAAGAGTTTTTTTTACCTCTGTTGACAGTGGAACGAGTGCAAATACAGGTATGACACAAACCCATTGAAAGCGGTCAGTTGACGCTAATAGTCATCATTACGCTTTGTAACAGAACTGCTACAATATCTCCTTAACGTGCGGTTAAATAATGCTAATGGAAGCGTCGCTAGCTACAAACCTGCTAATTAGCTTGCGTTAGCCTGTACGCTCAATTAGGGAAGTGGGTGACACTGCTAGCTGTTGACGCTAGTTTGGTCAGCTTGATGCTACGTTTTAAGGTTTGAGAGGCTTCTAACAATATAATTGTATATGTTTTATTTAAATTACACTTCGTATTTAAATGTGTGTCGTTAACTTTTGCTAGTGGTGAAACTGTTGCGTCTAATGATATCGTTAACTTCATGGACTAGTCAAAGCTTGTCAATAAAGACACTAAACGTCTGTCTACAGTCAGTTTGCTCTGTGTTTAGATGTCGTCTTTAATGGTGGAAGATATAAGCAGACCCTTCACTTATGTACATTTGCAGTAATACGATGTAAATACACTCTATTAAATACCTTTCATCATCACGACTGACTTTTGTTTAGACACATAGCAGGTCCGTATCAGAATGAAACGTAATAGGGGAAACAACACAGAGATATTATCATTGCAGCTCACAGGTAAACAGCGGTTAAAGCAAGGGGAGTATATTGTGTCACCTTTTGTGGGTTCAGTTAAAGCCATTAGTGCCATCATAATTTTTCTTTTAGAAATGTAACGATTTTTGTTATTGATAAATTCTTTTAAAACACTTTTAAGCCAAAAACAGTGAAAAATAATTCCCAAATTCGTTCTGGTTTTTAGCTTTTCAAAGATGAGGATTTGTTGCTTTTCTCTGTTTCTATCTTTGTGAACTCTTAATTCAAATATTTTAGCAGATTTATGAATAAAGGAAATAATAGTTAGTTGCAGTTTAAGATCAGAAATAGAAATAAAGTAAAGTACAAGGAGCTTAATCTGTGTTTGTCATCTCTCTCACAGCAGCACTGAATGCAGCAGGTCACAGGATGGACTCCAGTGGGAAACCCTCGACTGCACAGATCGTGGTTTTAGCCACCAGCTCGGCCCTGACTGCACTCTTCTACTCCATCTACAGGAGCAGAGCTACAACAGTTGCCAGATTAAAGGTCGGACACATTTCACCACAATCTGTCTCTGTCGTGTGGATGTCAGTAGTGTGTGGATTTATTGCCTGTTGGCTCCATTTGTTCATCTGAGATGTTTGTTTCATAGGAAGCAAAAAAAGTCTCCATTGACCAGGATTTGAAAAACATCCTGTCTGAAACTCCTGGAAGATGTGTCCCGTATGCGGTCATAGAAGGTATGGCTAGACACCTGTAAAGCCTAATTACCTTCTGTATAGTTGATTGAAATTACAATACATAATTATAACAACAGTTATACACAGAGTCTGATTTATTGCACACTGCAGGTGTCGTGAGAACTGTGAAGGAAACTCTGAGCAGCCAGTTTGTCGATAACTGCAAAGGAGTGATTGAAAGACTGACCCTGAAGGAGGAGAAGATGGTGTGGAATCGCACCACTCATCTCTGGTGAGTCACTGAAAGGGTTAAAGTTTTGTTCATGTATCCTGAATAAAGTATGAACATTCAGACGGCATGAGAAGCTTATATGTGGGTTTGTGAAAGGCAGGCGGAAATTAATTTGCATTATTCATCTGCTTTGTAGATGAGAGAGAAACTACTTTAATGTTGGCACCTTGTATTTTTGCATTAATCCACTTTAATTCTGTCAGTTTTTCTGCTCACGTGTAGTAGAACTTGATTTGATACAGCTCGGGCTGCATAATATTGAAACAAAAACCATATCGCGATTATTCTGACAAATATGATTGCAGAGTGATTTCTCTTCTATCTTTTTTGCATTTCATTTTCAGTTTTCACTGAAACTTCCTCTTAAAGTCGTGACATTTGTTTAGTCTGTACAAAACAACATGTTTTCTCACATCTGTAAGACATGATTTGCAGGGCAGGACATTTCAGCTGCTCTGTTGTACAGCACTGTTATAATGCTGTTTTAAAAGCCTTGGATAAAGACTCCGACATTGCAGTTTCATTATGTCAATAATGTTTGAGTTAATTGTGCAGCCCTGAATACAGCCAGTCAAAGGGCAGTAACGTCATTGTTATATAATGGAAATGACAATGTCACACTGAGTCAGACACAAGGCGTAGACTCTGAACAACAACAACCCACATTATCTCTCCTGCGAGAGTCTCCTTCTTATCTAATTTACAAAATGAACACGTCTTGTCCTGCAGCTGATCTTGTTCAAAAGGTGACCAAACAAACATTTAGCAGGAAATCGGCGCTGCTAACGTCAGAGATAGAAAGCTTATTAGGTGTTCAGCTGGAGCACATTAAACAGCATGTAAACACACCTGCAAATGTCACTTTGGTTTAATTACATGCTGATGGGGTTCTTATCCTCACTCGGAGACTGACGCACAGCTCCAGACACAGACATTTTTTCCTTTTAATACCTATTTTTCAAAAAGGATGACTAAAGACTTTTTGTTAGTCAGTTTTTTAGACTATTTTTTGGGCCATTTTGCCTTTATAATATAGGACAGCTGAAGAGAGAGGAAACATGGGAGTGGGGAAGGGAGTCGAACCTGCGGACACTGCGTCCAACTGAGCCAAACCAGCCCCCCGTGAAAGCCATATTCTGATAATTTATAGACAACAGCATCTAATAGAAGTAGAGAATATTGTGGAGATAAATCCACCGTAAACATACCATTAATAACTGTGATTTTTATGTGGTATTTCTGAACAGGAACAACACAGAGAAAGTCATCCACCAGCGCACCAACTCGGTTCCTTTTTCCCTCGGCTCTCATGACGACGATATCGCTGCCGCAGTTCGGGTGATACGTCCTCTAGACGCTGCCGAGTTGGACCTGGAGACCACCTACGAGAACTTCCACCCCACAGTCCAATCCCTGTCCAACGTTATCGGACACTTCATCAGCGGGGAACGACCAAAGGGCATCCACGAAACTGAGGAGATGCTGCGGCTGGGGGACAGCGTCACAGGCGTAGGGGAGCTTGTTCTGGATAACAACCTCATCAAGCTCCAGCCTCCCAAACAGGGCTTCCAGTACTTCCTGACTCGGCTGGACTACGAGTCTCTCCTCAGGAAGCAGGGGAACAGCGTCAGACTGTGGAGGATTCTGGCTGTTGTCTTTGGCGTCGCAGCTTGTTCCACACTCATCTTCATCCTGTGGAAGCGATACGTGCACCGCAGAAAGAGTAGGAAGGAGAGGAACATGTTGGAGGAGTTCAAGGAGAAGCAGAAGAAACGTATGCGTGAACTCAACTTAGACGAGGGCAGCGTGTCGCCCACCAGCTGCACTGTGTGTCTGAGCCGGGAGCGGTCCTGTGTGTTTCTGGAGTGCGGCCATGTGTGTGCATGTGCCCAGTGCTACGACACCCTGCCAGAGCCAAAGAAGTGCCCCATCTGCAGGGCGATTATAGACCGTGTGGTGCCTCTTTTCAACAGCTAATGTGGAAATATAGACATGTGTTATATAAAAGACTCTTTATCATCATTCTAGCAGTGGAAATATTTCAATCCAAAGCTGTGTTCATGCTTGAAAAAAGTCATATCTGTGTGTTTTGTTGCACTGTTTTGCTTTACACACTCCTGCAGATAAGTAGTGAGTGTCTGTGCTGAGTCATGATGCAATCACATTTCCCATCAGATGTTCAAATCAAATTTGGAACCCGTAGAAAGCCCGTCTTTCATAGTGATACGAAAATTGAATTTCTTCTTACTTGGACACTAACAAGTATTGATGGAATAGATCTTGGGCCTGTGTTGTAACAACAATTGATTTTCAATGTTCAGGCTCTTACTAAGAGGATTTGTCCAGTACAAAATTGGCACTTTTGAACGATTGCCACACACACACAATAAAGACTTTCTGAATCAATTTTAAAGTGCTAATCTCGAACATTTCAGTTTCGTTCTCTTTGCAGCACCTATGGCGATAAACGGTATTTGCAGGAGCACACTTATCCAGATATCCAGACAGTGCTGCATGTGTGACGTCCACGGTTGGCTCCAGTTGTTCACGCTGACGGTCGCTTTCCTTTTTAAAAAGTTTGCCTTCATCTGAGCGTCCAATTTGTTTCTTCATCTTTGGATTTTCACTTATTTTTGAAGTTGGATCTGTAGTCATCCATCTTTTCTTTGTTTGTTCAGCCATAGTAGATTACTTTTTACTCGCAACACTTGCAGAGAGCGGAAAAGCAGCCGCTTATCTCCGCCTACCCTCTCTGGCAGACCAACCACTGCTGGCTGATGGAAAACGCGTCACTAACTGGGCGCCGCTTGTGATTCTTTCCACTAAAGTCGCACCAGACACCCAGACTGTAATACTGCAAATGCAAGAGCTTTCATCAGTGGGCCATAGGCTCAGTCACCATTGTGTTACCTCCATCAGCAATAGAAACTCAACAGACATTTATTTAAATGAAAATCTTCCAGATTATTACTTTGAAATAACAAGACAAATTTAAGTATTTGTAAGTGGTGGTAAGAATAAAGAAAGCGTAATGTGCATCAGCTCTGATTGTTGGACGTTGACTTTTTCTGCCACGATGGCTTAAAAGCTTTTTGTCTATTTTCAACTGAAACCTCATTTAAGACAAATGCAATGTAAATACTTTGGAAAAGCTGAATTACTTTGTAATATTGTGGGAAATAAAGACACAAGAAGAAAGCTGAAGAAAATGGAGATTTCTGCCAGGAGAGGGGGATGTCTACCTGCACGGAGAATCAGGAATCAGAGCAATATATATGAAATGTGATGCTGTATTTTAACCCAACACGAGCAGCTGTTTTTTTTTTACTGGTTTTGCTTTTCTCTTGTTTTCAAACTGCCTTAATGCTCCTACAAAAGGTGATGTAAAAATGTTTGAAATCATCTGTTTTGCTTTGCTGTGGTTACATAAACTGGGTCTATACATTTCTCAAGTCAAGTATCGAGCCTGTTTTTATTATTTATTAAAGCCATGTAACAGAATAAAACCTTTATTTTACTCTTTATTTGATACAAAAAAGATAATGTTCAAGCACATTCCTTCAGACAATTGTTAATCACAATATAGAGACGGACCAGAGGCGGGAGAACATGCTTCTGCAGGATGCAGTTTGAGGCCAGCAGGGATGCATATCTTCCTCCAGAGGAGGTCGTCTTAAGCCACTTTTAGCAACCCAAGAATGCTCTTTGTACTTTCAAATGAAAGAAAAAAGTCCAGTTTTATCGCCCCACAGTATGCCATGATGCCTCAGATGTACTATTTAACATCACATTGGGACCATGGTATTATCATTACATTAGTATTCAGCGGCCAACCCACAGATCTATTTACCAGGAGTGAGCTGATGCCAGTCAGTCGGTGAAGGAACCTGAGCTAAATGTCAGATACAGAGTGATCAAGGAGGAAGAGCATTATGCACTCCTTTCTGTAGGAAGTACTGTACTGATGGCACTTTACTATCATGCTAATGACCGACCCAGAGCTACTGAGGAATATGGGAAAGGAGAAAAGTGCATTTCCATTCAACTGTTTTGATGCACAATATGAAGTTGCTCAAAAAACCTGAACGGAAAAAGAAAAAATCAAACAAAAAAAACTGCTTAGCTAACAAGGAAAAATATGTGTATCAGTAAATACAAAGAGGCAAAGGCATGTTGATAGACTGTCTAACCTCTGTTTAACAAGCTTTGAAAACGTAAAGCAGTCTCTTATTCAGCAGAAAGAAATAAGGATTCCTGCAGTTCCACACTCAAAGATAAAATGCCATCCACTACAAAGAAATGTCAACCTTTGTGACTGTAAATAGAAGTTTTCAAATCGAATTCAATTCAACTCTACAAACATTCAAGGTTCCCTGAAGACTGCTGACTTTGGTGATCACTTTTTCAACAGCTCTATCAGCAGGTTGACATTTATATCTATAGCTTTAAATGAGGTGAAACTGACATTTGAACTAGCAACATCATCAGGTCTTTATACTTTTATAACCAAACTGCTCTTTTTAGGAAAAATCCCATTAGCCATAGCTGTTTGTAGACTGAAGATATTTATCGTCACTCCGACAAGTTAGACAACTGTGAAATTCTTTAGCTGGGAGGCTCCATTTAAAAATGTGTACTTATTAAATATAAAACACATAAAATAAATACATAAACAGAATATATCTAACAAAATAGGGAAGTAGTACTAAAAATGAAATATTAAAATTTGAGGGGGAAAAATGACATTTAGAACTAAATATATACATCAAAGGCAAAAAATATATACAATTAAGGCAGAGGCAGAAATATAAAAAATATACAAATATATACATTCAAGAGTCAGTGTGGATTGCACAAGTTGTTGGATTGCACTGTGTTTATCTAAAAGTCCTATGGCCTAGTGGAAAAAGCTGTTCCCCTGTCCGCTGGTGTGTGCTTTGAGGGACCTGTACCTCTGACCTGAGGGCAGCAGGGAGAACAGCCTGTTGTGTATTTATAGTGCTAATAAGCACATTTTATCATGCTAAAACTAGTTCAAACTAGATAGGTAGATAACTTAAGCTAGATAGTTAACTTGGTGAACATTACAACTGTTGGCAGCGTTATTTTGAGCATGTTAGCATGCTGGCGTTAGCATTTAGCTCAAAGCCTTAGCTGTGCGTAATGCCACATTCATGTCATACAGCAGTGATAGCATTTACAATAGTATGGAGTGTAATTAGCTGTTGCGTCAACCTCGAAGTTTTTATTACAATTAGGAGTTAAAGATTTAACTGAAAGCTCCAATTTATAAAACCTTAGAAGTGTCAAAAACAACAAATACGGGCGCCTCACTTGATGACATGAACGCTCACAGAGGTGCTAGCATGACCCCAGACTCTGCTTTTAACATTTTCTGTCAGATGTATTTTTTTAGTACACTGTCTGAATGTTGTATGCAGCTGATCTGTAACTGACTCTTTCACACTGTGTAGAAAATCAGGCCAACGTCTCACCTATAAAAACATCACTTGTTTAGGTAATAGTAACGCATTAACACACTACTTACCTCCTTTCTCTTTCTAACAGACATGAAAGCAGCAGCAGCAGCAGCTCTGGTTCGACACCATGGAAACACTTCAGTCTGGTCCTGCAGCGCTTTTATCCACAGGAGCTGTCACTGTACTGACGGTGAGTGAACCATCAAAGACATTCCCTCTATTATTCCCCACTTAAGAGTTTTGAATTTCAATGCCACATGAGGACTGTGTGAGAACTGCACGGTAAGAGCTACACTCAGGTTTAATGACGGAGGTGAGGTGTTTACCCCACAGTGTTTACTCTCGCATGAATCCCATTTACAATTTAAAGGAGATCTGATTTTCCTGAACGTTTAGACTTCACAGAGCAGGAAGGTTTGACTGTCAAAACAAAATATGTCCCGTGTTTATCTTAAACAGAACGATTAATTGTGCACCTCAGACATTTATCTGAAGAACTCATGGGATAACAACAGATACTGGCTTCTAAATATACAAATGATTCATAATTTAATTGCATTTTTGCAGTATTTGTTTCAATTTGGTCAAAATACACTAATTAAAATGTCTTGGTTTATTGCTCTAATTAAATTCATTGTGATTACAATGGCATCAGGCAGTTTATGCAGTATTAAAATTGTCCTCCTGACTCATTTTCTCATTTTGTGTTTAATTTTCACTTCACTCAAAGCTCAGAAAATCTCTTTCATACCGCAGGTTAGTTGGAATTGGTGCCACTTGAAGGCTATCTTATTAAAGAGCGGTACCCTTGAATTGCTTTGGGGTTTTTTTCTTCTTTTGTCTGTTAAAAAAGTGGCACTAGCTTGCTGTCAAGGCAGCCGATAGATTTTTCGATTCAAGTAGCCTCCAGTCATGGTAACACCTTGTTCAAACCAAGTATTTCAGTGTCTCTCAATTCATGGCTCTGTTGCATTGAAAGAAAAGTAACTTTAAAAGCCACACTGTTCGGTAATTGCAGTTCAACATGAGAAGGATATTATAATGACTTTAAATAAAAGTCTTAAGGAAGGTATTTGTGTGAATTTTTATCAACATGTATTAATACAAACTATTCGGACTAAAGGTTTCAATTTTGGTTATAGCCGTGCATGCAGTGGTGGAAGAAGTATTCAAATACATTCATGTTTTGTCTTTTCCAGCAATAATACACTGTAAAATTACAAATAAAAGTATTATCAGCAAAGTTTACTTAAAGTAATAGTAACTATTATTTATAATAGACACCTTTAGGGCCTGATCAGACAGTACGCGCTTTGCAGGCTGTAAAACGCGAGGCGCGCCGCACTGCCTTTTTTGTGGAAGTAAACACCCGATCAGAGAAAAGCCGCCCCCAGCGCATTTTAGCAGCTGGGGGCGCCTTTTTTCCCCTACTGTTGTCAAGGCAACCACCGGATCATTAGCTGTCATTAACCTAACCGTTACATTGTAAACTGACAGAAGGCTCACCTCTCCTTTCATCCAATTGGACAATGAGAAAAAAACACACTTTTGTGCTTTGAGTTGAAGTTTTTTCAACTCCAGGCGCTCGGAGCGTTTCCTCAAAAACGCGAGGCGCACAGAGCGGAAAAAAGCGAGGCGCTCTGCAACGCTAAAGCAGCGCGCAAAAGCGTCCCTCTCATTGAAAACAATGACAAAAAAGCCTCTCCCAGCTGCTAAAACGTGTCCTGTCTGATCGGGCCCTTAGTGTGGTAAGATACAGTATATATATTAGGTTAGATAAGATTAGATTGATACGGGGCTGTGTTAAATACTGGATTCTGATATTAATTACAACATTCTGTTGTCTGCTATCTCTATATAGCTTTGGACACAGGTCATAGACTCTGGAGAATCATGTCCAATTATATCAATTCACAGAAACGTTGTATATTTAAATAAATGTTTTGTGTCAGATTACAAATGTTTTTAGTAAGTAGCACTGAAATAGTTGGATAACTTACAGCGAGCAGGTCGTTATTGCAGAAATAACAGCCCACTTACTGTACATTATTCTTCGCTTATACACTGTTGCTTAATTTGTTACAGTGTATCATATTTCATGCTGTCATGTTTTGTATGAAAAATATTTATTTAAGCTATCAAATAATTTTAGTGCAGCATAATGTAAATGCAAGCGCAATATTTGTCCTTTCAAAATGGCATGGTAAATAAAAGTAGAATTCATATAAAATGGAAACATTCAAGTTCAAATGCATCAAACTGTGATAACTGTTATCATTTATGTGATTTATTTGCAGGAATCATAAATCAGGTTCAATTAAAGTCACAGCTAACTAAATCAGCCTCATTACTGTGATTAAATTATGTCTCTGAAAGAAATGGGATATCACATGGCTACTACACCAGCCTGCACACACTGGGCCACACTAAAGGCTTTATATTATATTCAAGCATTTCATGAGAAACTGCAAAGAACAGGACGGTAAAGAAGAAACATTGTGTTTGGGATCATCCTCCTTGCAACACTCTATAAAGCAGATAAACCCAGAACATGAGATGAGTTTCATTTATTGTAGCCCCAACCCACCTCCAGACTATTTACCAGACAGTGCAATTACTTCTGTTAGTCTGCTGTGTTATTTATGTGCACATTAAACTTCGGTGATATAGTGTCCTGTGTCAAATTAAACAAATGAGATACCAGCCTCCTTTCTGCAGCTGAAGGACTTTAAGTAGCTTAAGGTTCGATGTTTGTCTGACCTTAATCTGCTTCCATTAGTGCAAAGATTGTAAAAAATAAACACTCCTCTGCTGCTCCTCTCTTGGATTTATCACATAATAAACTTTATTAAACATAGCACATGTAATTAAAATTATATTTATTCCCAAAATATATTTTCCCATGCTGCCTGTAGCTTAGCAACAGTTTATACTTTAAAGTTCCTATAAGGCTGTTTTCCTTGCTCTGTTTGCTGTTCCCACATGTGATGTATAACACAATGCACCTGAATAAATTGGCGGCTAATAATATGTGTCTTTGTGTCCGTGCGCTCTTCAAAAGCACCGTGCGCTGGGAGGAACAGTTAGAGTCTTTTTTGATCTACCAAGCAGGGGTGAACGTGGTTATTAGCACAACTGTAATGAGCTATCATTCTTCTTTTTCTTGTGGGTTATCTTACCCTTCTCTCCCACCATTCTTCCTTTGCCCAACCTTTTCACATCATCATGTTTCATATTCTGTGCAGGTTTACCTTGTAGTAGGAGGTATGGTGTAAATTATATCCTGTCATCCTAATTGCTAGTGTCCTCTTTGATTTCAAGGAGCCATATTGCTGCTGCTTTTGTTGTTAATGAGGCATC
Organism: Semicossyphus pulcher; assembly: GCF_022749685.1. Classification (NCBI taxonomy): domain Eukaryota; kingdom Metazoa; phylum Chordata; class Actinopteri; order Labriformes; family Labridae; genus Semicossyphus; species Semicossyphus pulcher. Next base: position 27,385,772 of record NW_027211637.1, read on the forward strand.
TGCCGTGTCATGCAGGGAAGAAATATTTGGACGACACGGTTGATATGCATTGCTAGATCTTTCCTGGTTAAGAGGTGACATTATTCACAAAATGAAGACTTAAAACTACATTTTCTCATGTGGTTCATTACAAAGATGTTGACTATTCCTCTGGTTGACCATATTAAAAATGCAGGGTGGTGTCTTGGCTTCACTTTTGAATCCAAGAGGCCACATCCACCTCATATGTAAGTCTATGATATGTACCGTGTGTGTAAAGGAGAGAGGGAAGATATCAATGACCAATAACTGGTTGTTCATACTGACGTTGAGTTGTTTGACAGGCGTTGCTGTCCAAAGCAAGGTTCAGATGAGTCACAGTCCGAGCCGCAGTGGATTGAGGGGAAGCCATCAAGACCAAGTGCCACAAAACTCATTTTCAGTTTCCGCTCAAAGGGCCACAGGGTTGCAGGTGCATGCAGCAAGGAATAAATGGCTTAAAAATGAGAAAGGGAAAGGTTGTTTGTGGGGTGAGGGAGGTCATGAGGGATTTCAGGGAGGTGGGTGCCATGCTAGAGGCCATTGTTGGCAATCGTAAATGACAAAATGGGAGCAGCGACAGAAAGCCAGTGGAGATACGTGTAAAGAGAACTGACATGCTTGTTTTTTGCTGATTGAAGACAGGACGTGCTGCTGCATTTTGGACCATTTGAGGAGGTATTTCTATGCATGCTGTTAACCCTGCCTGAAGAGTGTCTGTGTCAATAGTCAAGGCTTGAGCGAACCAGTGCCTGCATGAGGGCTTGATTGGCATACCCACTCGGCCGCCTCTACTCGTCCTGGCATTTGTTTCTGAATCATAGACTTCTGTGTCATAACTGCAAGTTGTTTCTCTTTTGTAGAGCAGTTTTCTCTTCAATAGAGGATGGAGACACACAACCAATAAGCTACAAAAGCTCCGTCCATTTCCGTTTTCATCCCCTAACAAGTTAAGCACTGTTGAGACAGCTTGTTTGGTAGCTGTGGCTAAGGAGGCAGAAAGGGTTGTCTACTAAACAAGCTCAACCCCTCCAGTCAACGTGTGTCCTTGGGCAAGATACCAAACCCCAAATTGCTCCCATAGGCCTTTGGTGTGTTACTGTGTTTGAACGTGGTGCATGGATGGTAGTGTAAACCATATCAAGTGATCAGAGGACTAGAAAGGCAATCCATCCATCCATCCATTCATCCACTTATCCGGGGGCCAGGTCGCGGTGGCAGCAGGCTAAACAAGGTGACCCAGGCATCCCTCTACCCAGCAACATTTTCCAGCTCCTCCTGGGGGATTCCAAGGCGTTCCCAGGGCAGACGGGATATATAATCCCTCCAGCAGGCTCTAGGTCTGCCACGGGGTCTCCTCCCAGTTGGACGCACCTGGAATACCTCCAAAGGGAGGCGCCCATGGGACATCTTAACCAGATGCCTGAACCACCTCAGAAAGGCAGTCAATTGACCACATTGATGAGCCCCCAAATTCAAAGTTTGAATTTGTCCTGGAAATGTTTAAGATTTTTTTCTTTTCGCATAAGGAAATTCACTGTTTTGGTCAATACATGGAAATTTGTTAATTTTTCTAAGGTTTCGTGAAGTTGCGCCATTTAAAAAGCAGGTGTGATCAGGCCTTTGAAGGTGGCACCACATTAACTATTTCAGGTACTTGTGAGGCAGGCTGAGACCTAACTGGAAACAGGGTCAATCTTGCGGAATTAATGGGTAAAGTTGTGTATCATCAGCATAGCAACGTTGGCAAAAACATTTATGCAGATAATTGCTGCAAGAAAGGGGACCAAGCATTGATCCTTGAGGTACTCCCCGCTGTTACTACTGGGGCAATAATAGCTGCACAACCTGTTACTTTTGTTGAGTTATTTTATTACATGCACCTGCAGATCAGATCATAGCATCAACAGTTATTAAGACACTACAGAAGCTTTGAACAGCCTCAAACAGTCAACAATCATTTGAAAAGGCACACACAGCAAGTGGAAAGATACTGTACTATACAACTGACCCAGCACATAAAAAGTACAACAATTACAGCTGCACTTACTACTGCAATTACAGCACAAAATATTACTATATGACATCTACTGTATTTCTCTTTTCAGAGAGCAAAATACTGCGCTACTGGCTCCAATGTGACAATTCAGTCATTATACACACAACAAAAACACCTGTGTTCATGCAGACGGATTTTATGCAACTCAGCCTGAGTGAAACAAATCAATACCTGAGTAAAGCAACACTGCAATGGAATAAGAAAGAGGAAATTAATACTAAAACATGCCTTCGTAGGCCCCACAAAGATTCAAGAGAAATTCAAGATAGAAAGTAGCTATAGTGTATTTAAGAAAAAGAAACATTATCCACTTTAAACTGCACTGAACAGATCTACACATACGCTTTTCTGCTGACTTTGAACCTTGGTTAGGCACTTGTGGTAAATGAGCTGAGAGTATGACAGAACTGATGTCGATCGCTGCCCATATTCCTCAGGATTGGGTTGCACCAACTGTGAGGAAATCCATTACTAAGTCTGTGTTTCAGCCTCCTTACATTCTGTCCCTCATCTTGGCTAAGCATGTTAGCATTACTTGGCACTAAATACAAAGAATTTGATCATTGGACTAAATCATTTTACTACTTTATAATGGCGCTGGAGGACAGTCAAAGAAACACTGATAATAATTAGGCTTTATCCCCTGGGAACCATGAATGTCCAATTTAAAAACATAAGCACCACTTTAATGCCATTTTTATACCTTTTTTTGGTTATGAGTAAGCTAGCACAAGCTTTGTCCGTTGGTTTAGTTGGCTTTGCAACACTTACCCTTGGCAGTTACATGAGTCAAGTATTTCCTAATAATAAATCCATATGTAAGAACTATTTCATGGGGTAGAAACTAGGGATGCACGATATTATTGGCACCTTATCGGTATTGGCCGATATTGGCTTAAAAATGAACTATCGCCGATATCTGCTGATATAATTAACCGATAAAATAATGGGCTGCTGCATACTTGATTAAATGCCCGACCTCGGCACAATGTCAACGGCGCGAAGAAGACCTGCGCGGCGCAGCATGATGACGTCACGTGTGTCTACCTGCAGCATGAGAGAGTTAGAAGCCAAAATGTCCGTGGTGTGTACAAACTTGATTAACCATCTCAAGACCCGTCACCCCGACCGTTGTAACAAATGTGATTAGACTATCACCATTATACTGTACGCTAATTCCAATACAGAAGAGAGTTGATGATCTCTGCAATTAGGTGTGCGGGAAAAAAATATCGGTATCGGTAATCGGCTAAATGAGTTGTAAAATATCGGCATATCGGATATCGGCTAAAAATCCAATATCGTGCATCCCTAGTAGAAACCATTTTTAATAAGCAAGGCATACATGTCCACTTAGAGAACACTTGGCTTACAAATAAGCTAATTCTGAACTTACGAACAGATTGGTGCAACCGACTCCAAACATGCTACTCTCTCTGAATTGATAAAACTAACGTATGATCAAAACCCTTTACTCTACAACAGGTACACTCTAATAATGTGTAAAAATATAAATTGTATGTATCAACAAATACACAGTAAAGAACATGCTAGTGGGTTACACATTCATAGATTCCCACCAAAGCCACATATTTTAATCCCAATCTTAATATAGGCTATATTTTATGCTTTCTTTGACTTTTTGCATATTTGTATCTGCTATACTCAAACTGCAAAAATGGCAAATATAACCAACACTGTAATGGTAGCAGGCTTTACAAAAGACAGGCAGAACTGCTAACAAGTACCCAGATATTGTCATTTTTTTTCCACAATACAATCAAATCAGAAAATGCTGAAAGATGTAAAAACAGTATTTGTCGATCAGTGGACGATTTTCTCTTACAAATGTTTTGCAGCATTTTCCCAAGAACATCAATATGATGACGATGAGCGCTTTTCTGATATGTTGATGGTCAGTAATCCAGCATGCTACTAATTTAACACTGATGTTCTTCTCCGTGACACTTAAATCTGTGGCATAACTCAGGTTAGATCCCTTGCTAACAGGGATCCAGCACCAGCGAGGTAATAGCTTGCACATAATGCCTCTGAAGAGCCTGTGATATGTTCGGAGGATCAGCACACAAACAAAAAAAAATACACATTGTTCACAACTGCAACAGCAAAATCAGACTCCAGGGAACATACTGCTGAACAGAGAATAGTACAGCCTCAGTTAGCATAGTATCGTGTGGAATTGAGTAGTTTCACTGGTCTGTCTTGGACTGAGAGGCCTCAGACACTGTTTGGGTTGTAACAGAGCATGTTCAGCTGCAGGTTTTCATCCCAGTGTCTTAGGATGATGAAGAGCTGGTTTGCAGCAGACTTGATGGAGGCTAAGTCTTTGCCTTCTGGGATTTCTTGTGCATTTAACCACATGCTAGCCTTGGCGGCTATCATTTCCCACTCAATGAAATAACTGGCAGAACTGTGCTCCAGCCAGGCGAGCGCCACAGCTGTCGCCCACACCATGCTCTCTGGATCTACCTGGATCTTTAGCACACCGCCGGGCGATGATGTTTCTAAGCCGCCTGACCCAGAGCCCCTTCCACTGTCCACCTGGGGGTGCGGGGACAGCTGAGGCTCAGCAGCGGTAGATGGACTGCCTAATGAGGAAGTACCAGCATCCATCCAGGCACTCTTGGACAGATGAGAAGAGCTGTCTGTGCCTACAGGTTGCTCTGCAGGTTGCTGGTATGTTTCTGGCTCGTACGGTGATCTGCGTCCGTCATCGGTGCTTTCAGCACGGCGGCCGCTGGAGTGAGACAGGTGGCTCAGGCTGGTGCGATGGCTGTTGAAAGGGGATGTCCACTTCAGCTTGTCCATGGGGACGTTAATGGCTTCACACAGAGCGATGTCCAAGAGAAACGCACCACTAGCCAACTGCAACAACACCTATGTAGAAAGAGTTGGTAGTCTTATAAGATTGCTAATTTGGTTTCTCAATCTTCAGGAAAAAAACAGAATGTTTTATTTCTATGAGATTCTCAGAAATTGATGTTTCTACTTTGGTTCCGGGTGTGTTTTTCTAAATAATGGTGTCTTGAAAGCCTGTTTTGGGCTGTGCATGTCATTTATTCATGACGCAACAATAAAATCAAATCCCGCAGTTTATGCATGCAAACAAAATAATATGTTATGGAGACCCTGGTCAAGTGATTTGAATGCATGCTGTTGCTCTGCACTACACTGCGTAGTGTATGGTTCAATGTGTTTTGCTCCAATCAGCAGCAGGGCTCCAATCAACAGTTGGCCCTGAAGTGCCTTACTTTGGAAAGACCTTTTCATTCCATTGAAATTGAAAATTGATCAATAATGCATGAACAAGGTGGTATGCACAACATAATTAGAGACTCTTCTGGAGGTCTTGGTTGGGTCAGGGAAGGGCAGAGTATGGGCTTTCAATAATACGGTAAGCCTGGACGCTGCTTAAGAACCCCAAGCAAAGGTTTTTGATTAAACATGATTGCTCTTTCACCAGCAGTTTCTTTTGCAAAGATTGAATCGACAGTGCTTAAAAGAAGGTTTTGTTGTTTATTCAGCTAAAATCATCAGCTTGTTCAATGGTCAGTTATTGGTAAGATTAATAATGAAATATATGGTGTATTTATTGTCGAAAAATGTAAGAAAAATACTATTTATCCAGTCATGCAAGCCAATTTTCATCTCTGTATCATTTCGGAGAAAGAAAGAAAGAAATATACTATATGCGAATAAAGTCCTGGCTTTGATTTGAGCTGCTGCTGCCGCCTATTGTTCCAATCAAATCTAACCAGCTCACAGACTGTTACACGTTCGTTTCCTCAGACAAATCTGCAGTCAGTTCAAATAAGTGTCAAAAAACATGAAGGCTCATAGAGCACTTAACATGTGTAGGTGTGCTACCCACCAGAGGTATGTAGTCTTTGTTCTCGTTGTCACTCTCTCCAATTGAATCGCCGGACTTGCTGTGAGATCGACACATGAATCCTTTGGCAGCTCGAGTCAGCAGACGAGTCCTGCTGAGGGCCAACCTTACAGAGGAGAGGGGGAAAAAGCTGATAAATCACAGTGTACAGTATGAGTGAGGCACACAACACTATTTCGGGCAATGAGCATTTTAAGCCATGATAGCAGCAAAGCTCTATGAAAAGCAATGTTGGTCAGTTAATATATAGGAAATATTTCAGCAATTATTGGATGGTTTTGAACGACATGTCTCGATACCAGTTGGATGGATTGCCATGAAATTTGGTACGACCATCGATATTCCCCCCAAGATGAACTGTGTAAACTTTGGGGACCCCTTAATTTTTCATCTTTGGTTTGTGACCGATTGGATGCAGAACTAATGACATTTCCACGAGCCTCAGCTACACGCTTTACACTGTGGCTCAGTGGCACAGTCGTTCATGTGGTGGTCGGAAGACTAGAAAAGCGTTATATAAGTACAGCCCATTTACACGTTGCTATAAGCATACTAACATGATGCACTTAGATGGGAGCATATCCTTGTTTAGAGGGTCTTATATTCCCCATCTCAATACACTCTTATTACAACACATTTAGGGGACCTTCGATGGGGTTTATGATCCCAGCAAAGGTTTTCCCGTCCTTTTATGTTGCTTTGGATCAATTTGTTGAAATGACCCACTGACAGATCTACAGGCAAGATAGTTTTCTTGAATTCCAACACTGATCATTCCACATTGGCTACATGGATTTTTGATATTAACACTCCCATTCTTTTACAATGTAAGTGGACATAGGACGCAGAGAATTTGGGATGGGATGACCCCACCAAGATAGTGAGCATGTTAGCATACTGATTAGCATTTAGGTCATAGCGCCGCAGTGCCTTAAGCCCTTACCCCGATAGAAGTGATTTACGCCTTTCCAATTGTACCATGTAATGGTATCAGACGGTACACAACTGTCTGACATGATAACAGTATCTGAGGTTCTCATCCTGAGCTAACTTCAGGGAAAAATGGTCGCAGACTTTGTCGACTCCAAACACCTGGGCAAATCACCCCTATTCAAGTTAAAAATTTCCACTTGCAGTTCTCTTTTTTATGCAACTATTTCTGTCTCTATTGTCAACCCCTGAGTGCACCACGGTGAACTCCTTCCAGGAGAGACTGCAAATGTGTTCCATTATTCCCATGCATTATGACGCCACGCTCCCCTTCTTTGAACGCTCGGTTTTCATCCACGCCTCCCCTTCTAAGTTTAGCCTCATAAAGCCGCTTTATCATGGTCAAGGCTGCACATGAAATCAAGTCAAGGATGTCCTGATATATTAACCTTAAGACAACATGCTTTAAAAGTCAGAATTAGCATACAGAAATGGATAAAGATTAAGATGCTTCAAAGATACTTCTCCTTTTAAGCAGCAGTTAATAATTACAATAATAAGGTCAGTTGCTTTGCTAAGTACCGCAGCTAGAGAGCATTTATAGATCCAGACAGTCTCCAAACACCCACCTGGCAGAAAAAAGGCTCTCCACTGTTTTCTGTGATTGGTCAGAGGACACAGACGGACTCCTTTGCGAGACTTCGAGATGTACATGCAGAGAGAGACGCAGAGTTACACAAAGCAACGAGAGAGAGCAAGAAGCAGTGGCATTTTCTGACACTTTTCTATTTAGTTCTCAACATGAGTCTCAATAATAAAGAGGTAAAACACACCCACTGAGCTGCACTAAAGACAGCAGAGGTCATATACTCCGGCAGCAGTCACTCCTCTGCAGGCGGAACACCTCGTCTTATTTGTGCCTTCAGTGTCAGCCTATTATCTTTTGTTTTTAAAGGTGCAGACAAGCCGCAAATTTGTGTCAGCCTCCGTCATCGCTAACCAGAAGAGGGACTAAAATGTCAACAACCTCATGTTTCACATTTGGAACAAGACAACAGTGTCGCACAGAAATAGTGTTTACGTCAAAAGGTCTTTGTGGAGGAAAATAGACACGATACAGCAGATTTGCTGACAGGTTGATGTGTTGCTTTTACTCACACTCTGTGAAGCTGCATCTGTCCCAGCTGGAGGAGGAGGGGGTGCTGCACGGAGAAGCAACATCGTCTCCATCTGTCAAAATAACCAAAAAGATGACAAATGAATCAGCTTGTTGTTAAATTCATGCAAATCTCTCTTTGTTGATTTAAAAAACACAGCATTAAAAACACACTGATTCACGTCGTATGCATTGTGCACCTTTGGTTTTTAAAGCAGCTGCTTCGGCAGTTCCTGTTGTTGCTATGCCACCACTGAAGACCAGTTATAATGTTGTGCCCTTTCACTAAAGTTGATTCTTTTTTTGGCCATTTTGTCTTTATTGACAGGACAGTGGGCTGCAGGGTGGTGCAGTGCTTAGCGCTGTTGCCTCACAGTTAGAAGGTTCCGAGTTCAAACCCCAGTTCAGACGTTGCTGATCATTTAAAATGAATGGTGAGGAAGTGGGCCTTTCTGTGTGGAGTTTGCATGTTCTCCCCGTGCTTGCGTGGGTTCCCCTCCGGGTACTCCGGCTTCCTCCCACAGTCCAAAGACATGCTCGTTAGGTTCACTGTTGATTCTAAAATTGCCTGTGGGTGTGAATGTGAGCGAGTCTCTGTGTGTCAGCCCTGATAGGCTCCAGCCCCCTGCGACCCTGAACAGGATAAGCGGTATAGATAATAGATGGATGGATAATAGGACAGTGAAGAGAGACAGGATATATTAGGAGAGGAGAGTGTGGAAAGACATGCAGCAGGCCGAGGGCGGGAGTCAAACCTGCGGCCGCTGCATGGAGGACTCTAGCCTCTGTATATGAGGTGCCCGCTCTAGTGACTGAGCTAAACCAGCGCCCCAAAGTTGAGGTATTTTTAATGTAAAGTTTCCGGTTTGAAAGCTGCTCACTCTCAACTCTCATATCTCCCACTGCTGGAGATGCAAGGCTGCAACCTTTTCTTTTGAAATACAGTAGGATTTTAATAAACATCAATATACAAACATAAATCTCACATCCCCATCTCCCCTTAGAATGATCTCCTTTGACTGTATTACTTTCTAACAAAAGATGTCTTCTACCTTTCTCTGTAGCTCTCATCTTAGTTATTTCTGTTGCATTTCTTCTTTGTCAGTGATCTAGGAAATAAGGATTCGTTCTGCGTTTTATCCAATTGAAATTGAAAAATGGGATACATATTTAAAATGAGCCTTACTGTTCGGCAGCAGGGCGTCTTCAACCTCCTCCGACATGCCCCCAGACTGAGAGCGACCCAGACCGATGGAGTACCCTCTGTTCTTCCTGCTGCCTGAGCGAGAGCTGGAGTGTGAGCCCCTCTTCAGACATTCACCTGAAAACAAAATAAATTGTGTTTTTTTTTCAAGTAGGCAGACAGAAGAAATGTACAAGCTGACCTGTGCTGCATCTAGGCTTAGTTTGGATGGAACCCAAATCATAGTTTAGATAGAGTATGCTGAATCGTGTGTGTTGAAGAGCAAAAAGCATTTAAGTGTCAACAGCTACAGCCAGCTGCAAGTTAGCCTAGCTTTGCATTATGATTAGAATTAGGAGGAAAACAGCTAGCCTGTCAAACAGCACCAAGCTCACTTAATAAAATCTTATATCTTGTTAATTTAGCTGGTGTGTCAAGTCAACAGTTATGAAGCTTGGAGAGATATCTAAAGGTGACAGCGTGTTAGTTCAAGGAACAGTTCAACATTTTGGGGAATATGCTGATTTGTTTTCTTTGCCCAAACAGTAAATTTCTGGGAGTCTCCGTTGGTAGCCTGGCATTTTCAAAGTGATGTTTTCCATCAGCCAGCAGTCCGGTCTCTGCAAGTAGTAAACAGTAATCTACTATGGCTGAACAAACAGAGAAAAGATGGATGACTACAGATACAACTTCTAAAATAAGTGAAAATCCAAAGAAAAAGAAACAAGCTTGACGCTCAGATGAAGCAAACAGTCTGAAAAGGAAAGCGACCGTCAGCGAGGAAAATCAAGAGTTACCACCGGAGCCAACCGTGGACGTCACACATGCAGCACTGTCTGGATATCTGGGAAGTGTGCTCCTGCAATTACCGTTTATCACCATAGGTGCCGCCAAAGAGAATGAAATGAGGTCTTCGAGATTACAACTTTAAACAACTGGAATGAGTGCTGTTATCAAAATTGTTGCAGTTTTATTTTGACAATTAACAAATCACTTAATTTTTTTTAGCTCTAAAAGTTGATTTTTCAGTATCTTTTCAGCCTTTTACCTTTGTACAAATTCAGACTAGCCTTTCCCTGCCTTCAGTCTTTATGCTAAGCTAAGCTAACTGTAACTGGCCTCCTCCTGTACCTTCAGATTGAACAAGAGCAACATGAAATGGGTATCAATCTTCTCATCTAAATTTTGTCAAGACAGCCAAGAAGCATATTTCCCAAAATGTCAAATTAGTCCTCTATTTAAAAACAATGTTAGTGACACAATAGCATGATGTAGCACACAAGCTAACTTTATACACCACACTATGGGACAATGCTCTGTTCAAGGACTAAACAATGTGTGCTATAAGGACGCCTTCGCATTAAATCCACATGACTTACTGGGATTTATGTACTCAATGCACGTCTGCAAATACTCATTAGTATCCAGGTCGATGGGAATAAGCGCTGTGTATTTGCTCAGTATGTTGCAGGCCTTGCTGGTGTGAATGGCGTATAGCTGGTACTTCCTGCCAGAGCCTGTGAACAATAACAAGCATGAAATAATTACATAGCAGTCATGGGATTACATAGTATTACATAACATGATATATTAAAATGTAAACTCCTATTTGAAATATGCTTTAAAGAGACAGGAAAGGAGGCCAACTCCTGCTCTTAACATGCACACCCCTGACTCTTCACTTCCTGCAGAGCTCACCGTGCTCAATCTCACACTCCTTATCCGCCATATGCTCAAAGTCCTGTATGATGGAGTGTCCAGACAGATGGTGGAAGGTCTCATTCCACAGCTCCTCGTGAACCTTTTCCTCACGTTCCCGGCCGTTCAGGAAAGGTTCGATATCAAAGGCGACCTCCCACTTCGCTGGTTTCCCACACAGCAGTCCGGACACCACCGCCTTGCAGTCACCTTTGTGCTGGTTGGCTGCACCCAGATCTGACTTTTTGGTCTCCTGTGGGGTTTCTGCTTGACATAACTGGTGCCCGTAACCATCTGGAATATCACAGGAAGTGGGGAAAGGTTTGATTCCTGAATGTGCATTTTCATTTGTTATTCAACATTTATTCAAATCCGCCTGAAGCTTGTCATCTGCTGTTGCTCACGTGTGACAGAGACCTTCGGAAACATGAATGAATTCAACACAAACTCTGTCTCCATCCTGCTTTAATGGCCTTTATGTGTTTTTTTCCCTTTTTCATCTCCTTATTTAAATTCTCTTTTATTCTTGGTCAGAAAATAATTTCCTGTTGCACCTGAGAGGCCCCTCTCCTCCTCCATCATCTGCCAAGACTAAATTCATTCATTCAAATTCATTTTAAAGATATTTGTCTCATCTGAATGAATACATTAAATGTGGTCTTGGCTTTAATTTAAGAGCTTAAATTCTTTAAATTACTCTATAATTACTTTTAACACCGATTTTGTTTGTTATATAGGATCAGGATTAAATTTTCTATCATGTTAAAGTCATTGTTGAACATTCTAGAAATTATGCTTATTCCTTTTCTTGCCTAAAGATAACTGCTACGATAAATGAATCTACAGCCAACAGCAAGTTAGCCTAGCTTAGCATTATGACTGGAAATGGGGAGAAACAGCTAGCCTGGCTCTGTCAAAACTAGCTAAATAAAATGACTGGTACGTTTGTGAGATCCTGGAGCCTCCGCTGTTCACCTTGTAACCTCTGGATGACAAAAACATTGAACCATCATTGTAACTGTCTCATTGATAAAAAGCTAGAGCCCGGAGTTAGCTTAGTTTGGCTCTGTCCAAAAGTACAAAAAATATTCGACTAGCAACATCTCAAAAGCCAACTTACTGGCATTTTGTATCCCGTTCTTGTTTGTTTAATTCATACAGTGACTGCCCTTAAAACTGTAACTTGATTTTTACGGCATAGTTTTTGTCTAGGTTATACACACAAGATATAATGTGTTTATGAGCCGTGGAGGTGCTGGTAGGTGAATACTGTTATGTAGTGTAGCATTGCGGGGTAGCTAGTCAGCTGTAGGAAGAACAAGGAAGAGGCAATGTGCTTTGCTAGGCCAACAGAGCCCAGATTTGCTTCCTTGTCAAAGCAACAGCTAACCCGAGGTTGAGGTGTCCCCAGAAAAACAGCAAACAGGTTGGCTAACTGCTTTTCTCACTCAGCTCTCGCTCGCTCAACATGCATCTTCTCTTCCCGAGAATGTCGAACTCCCGCTAAAAAGTAGCTTTATGACAATAAGCGTTACAATATATTTGTAAAGAGGCAGGCTAGCTGTGGCTATGCTAAACCAAGCTAACCGTCTCTTGGATGCAGCTTAATTGTCTTAAAGTCGAGCTGAAACAGCATTTCGAGAGTATCTAGCTTCCGCATCGTGACGTATGTCCGAGTGAAACAGGACGTGCAGGCGGGACATATCATTAGAGGGATTTGAATTGATCGTTGAGAAGTGGGCGTAGACAGACGTTCTCCACAGTGCAGTAGCTAGCTAACTGAGCGTTATTGGTGCTCTGCGGCTAAATGTTGCAGATTGATTGGTTGAAATTGTTTGGTGTTAACTTACGTAAGCACATGTGAAATTTAGTTTTACAGGAAGAAAAAAAAAGATCGGATTTTGATATAAGAATACGAAGAAATTGATTTTCTGTATTTTTTTTGGCCTATATTGTCAAATAGATGCACAATATTACCGGGGTTGTGATCTAAAAGGATTAAAATGACATTTTTCATTTCACCTAGACTTTAAGTTAAAACTGAGAGTGGCATTGATTGTCTCTTCTACCTCTCGGCAAGACAGGGAATAATTGACAAACTCTTTCTAGAGAGACAGTCATTATATCTCTGTTTCAGGCAAAGCCCATCACTGCTTTAAGGGTTATGGCAGCTTTAAATATTTAAGAAGCTCTGAGACGTGTTGATTAGTTTGGTTTTATTCTGTCATTAAAAGAAGGCACTTGCAGACTCAATCCAACATTAAATCTTGGAAATTTAAATATATCAAATAAATTATTTGTATCTTCCACTAAAACTAAATGGTTCTGCTCGGTGTCTCACCTGCTTCTCCGGTGCTGCCAACAGATGGGCTATCAGTGGAGGATCTGGATCCACCTTCCCCAGCAGTGTCTCGAGCTGAAGGCGGCACACTGACGCCGCTGGGCACGGGGCTGTCCTGAGGCTGGGGATGGAAATGAGGCTCTGCGTCGGCTTCCTGCTGAGGGAGCGGCTTATGACAGCTGGCCGGGCGCCCGCTGGAAGATGTAGCACACAGGCTCGCCAGCTGTGGCTGAACGTAAAAGAAAGTTTCTTTCATTTTAATCGGCCTCATTTTCAGTCATGAAGATTATTCAAATGCATGTAACTTGTTTTGTTTTGTAAATTGTTTATGCCTTCATCTTCTTGGAGCAGCACAATAATAAATAAATCACTGTATTTTTTAATCCAAATGGCATGCACAAACATAAAAATACAAAGTAATTAAGTTAACTTATAATTATGGGATAGAATTTAATTATGGCCCGGGCGCAATGGGTCCTCTTCTGAATATACAAAGTGAAGAAATAATTTCTTCACAGTCTAGTGAACTTTGTTTGGTTATACCCAGAAGCTCCCCGAGTAATACTCAAACCTCATTACGATTCATAAACACTGGCCCTCATTACTGAGGAGAGCACATTAGTCTGTTCTTGATTACACACCGGTCCAGACAAGGGTCAGATTACTGTTTAATTCATCAGCACAGTCTGAATACAGATATGTTTTTTATCCGTGAAAAGACGAATACTAAACAGGATCCTCCTGCCTTTGTAACCACATCAGATATATTTAATGCGTACTTAAAAAACAGACGTAGTATTATTATTAAAGGAAGCTCAGTTTAGTGTGTGACCCAGAACTAAATGACAGACTGAGCCTGTCGTAACAGCTGACCTATTTTACAAACTAAACCAGACTCTCAGTGTGGGGCCGCACCTGGAAGTCGTTCCTCCACTGCGCCTCGTGCTCAGAGCTCATCTGGTTGATCAGCTCCTGGACTTTGGCTCTCCTCAGTGGGTTCTTTGCCACCACAGAGCTGGGATCACTGGGAGTGAAGACCTTCTTTGCCGGGTTGTAGTCCATTATCTGGTTGGTGCTGTATGCACGTCTTCTTGGAGATGTCTTACAATCAAACCCTGATGTTTAGGTCAATCAAATCAACAATCGTTAGTTTCCACAGAACTGAATTTCTGATTGTAAACTCATCTGCCATGCCTCGAGGGGTTTGTTTTACATTTCCAGAAGCCTCTCTTTGTTTGCAATAACTACAACAACTAGCTAACCGGCATGTGCAACTACTATCACAGATTAACAGTACTAAAAATCTACAACGAGGCTAGCCTCTGTGTGAGGATCTGCTTAGACTCATCTAGAAGAACAAGACCTCTATTTTATTAATTACATTTTTGTCACTCTTCTTGCAAACATGCTAAACACACAAAGGCTTGAAATACACACATGCTCAAACATAACCCCATGCATGAATGGAGCGATGTCAGAGTGAGTGCACCTCTCCAGCTACCAGCCCTAATTCCATGCTTGGTCCATACCGGGACTTGGACCAACCATCTGTCTGCCCCAACTGCTGCTAACTAATAACAACAACAGCCTAACTGCTAATATTGGTATGCTAATATGGTTACACTGACAATGCTAGGATGTTCAGAAGGTATAATGTTTACAATGTTAGCATAAACATTTTGCTGATTAGCAATAAACACATAGTACAGATGAGGCTGTTGGGAAGGTCACAAGTTAAGCAGGTTTTTAGTCTTAGTCTTAGACTGATTACAAGTTTGATATGATGATGGCAAGCTTGGGGATTAGCAAACATTTTGCAATTCATCAGGAGGGGGAAATGACTGGGCAAACCAAATTTTGTGACAATCCATCCAATAATTGGGATACATCGATCAGGAAACATTAATATCTGTGAGAAATTCAATGTCGAATTCAACTGATAATTATTGACATTTTTTGGTCTTGACCAAGTGTTGGACCGACCGACCAACTGACCGACTGACACTGACATTTTTGGGTTTATTAGTCTATCTCTAAAATCAACTACTTGACTGGCATTTTTGCACTCCAGCTACACCAATGTTTTTCCAACTCCATTGGTCTTGAGTTTTCATCGTTTAGTTTTGTATCTAGTTTATTCTGTGTTCTTGTCAGTATTTAGTCTTGTTTAGTTAAGTATTGCACTTGTGTCTTTTTGATTAGACCATTTCCTGTTTTACTTTGTCACCTTGTCTCTCGTGTTGGTCCACTTCCTGCCTTTGTGTTTCCTGCCTGTTTGATTGTGTGCCCTGCCCTGATTGTTTTCACCTGCCCCTTGATTGTCTCACCTGTGTCTGATTAGCCTCACCTCCTAAGTTTATTTAGTCTTGTGCTCCCCTGTCTCGTTGCCTGTTCATTGTCGTCCATCCTGTGTGAGTCTATGTCTTTGACCTTCCTGGTGTGATTTTGTTCCTCGTGTCTTCTTTGGATATTCTTTGTGCTTCCCCTGACCCCTCGTGTCCCTTGGATTACCTGTTCCTGGTTTTGTTGTAAGTTTTTTGCTCTGCCTTTTGATTTTCCTTTTTTTGTCTTTTGTTATATTTTAGATTTTGTTTTTGCATTTTTTGCCTTTTGTTTATTAAACTTATAATATCAAAGGCTGCATCTGGGTCCTCACCTTTTTGGTTTAACCGCAAACCGTGACAGATCTAACAAATGAACACACCATTTTCTGAGCCAAGAGCTACTTGGCGATTTAATCAGGCTTTATACCAAAAAAAAGATCTGCCTCAGCTAACCAACATTGGCTGGCCAAGAGATGTATTATAATGCCATAGCTAAACTGTTAAAATCAACATTTAAGACTGTAACTGAAGAAATTGGATACATATAGTGCCCTTTCTTACCCATGGCATCTTGCTCTGTGGGGGCGGGGCTGCTGTCTGTCACGGAGTCCTGGTAGGAGTCATACAGAGGGCCGGAGGGAGCTTCTCTATAGGACCCCAGGCCGTCCACACCTGTCTTCACCGGGTCCTCTTCTTGCGAGTGATAAAACACGGAGCTGGCTGACTCAATGGAGCGCATCATGCTGTATCGCCTCCGCTTATCCTGTTGAGATTTTAAGTGGGTGACACATCCGAGACAAGTGTTTCAGTAAAGACCTGTGCACAAGGTTTGATTAAAAAGCTTGTTCATAGTTAGCCTTAGGCCTTTCAATTTCCGCGGAGCCCCTTTTGGAGGTAACATATTTAAATGAAACCCATGATTTATCTCAGCTTTTCTGAAATATTCACAACACAGACGGTCGCACTAATTTGTCTCATTTCAGCTGATGTTTTGGACTTACAGATTTGGGGTTGGCATGGTAGCGGGTGGTGTCGCAAACAACACCATAGCCGATCAAACTGTCCCCTGGAAACAGGAAAGTGTTGCCCACGGGGGACAGCAGCACCTCTTTGGTCTCCGGAAAGAGCCATTCGATAGAAATGTCACTGAGTACTGGAGACATGGTTTTCTTCAAGGACTTTATCATCTGTGGAGAAGAATAAGCCAACTAAAATAGTCTTTCTGATTCAAAACGCAGCTTCTCTTCTCTGACTACTGCATATAAACGAGTGGTGTCTCTATAATAAGATTTTATATTTGGCATTAGTGGCAGACACTTGGTGCTTAGAAACTGCAGCATAATGGCCCTTCAGTGGCTGGCCTTCGTTAGGACTGATAGGCAAAACTGGAAATGAGTACCTTGGGCTGCAGCCTCTCTCCATCGGCCAGGAACTCTGATGTTCCTTTGGAAACTGTCGCCAGTCCCTGCACCAGCCTCCTGCAAGCGTTCAGTCCTATGCCGAACGTAAAACATCTGCACAGACACATAAAACGCTGCAGCTTCACAGACACACCGAGAGGTAGATTGTGAATGATAACAGGTGGCTTTTCAGGATGCGAAAACATCTCGCAGAGATTTAAAGAGACGCTCTGGAGATGTATAAAATATAAACAATCTAATTTGTCAACATAGATTTGGGAGGGGAAGAAAAGCCAAACAGGAAATGATGGAGATTTGAGACACGCCTGCTGGCTCTCAGATTTCTCCAGGGAGGTCGGCTCATGCTTAAACTCCCCATTTTTATTCTGTTTCTCATCAAGGGTCGAGCTGGCTAATTTTATTGCACCAGCTTTCTCCCTTTGCATTTTTAATGAGATCAAAGAGTGCAAATTAAAATGGAAATGTAACCTTTTACGGAGTTAAAACCTAACATGGATTTTCGCCACAGAGATTCATTGTTGTTTAGTCTTGTCTGTGACCGGCTGCGATGATTTGTAAGCAGAGTGTGATAATGACCCAGGAAGTGTCGATGAATTGGCCGAGCTCTGTGTACCTAATGCAATCATCTGGGGGCAGTCATCCATTAAAAGGGGGAACACAAAAGTCAATTATTTCCAGAGTGAGTCAGCAGAGGGATTCACAGTGTGAGACTTAGACACAAGCTGTAAAATAAAATGAATTCTCCGGCATACAGCAGATCTTTTGTGCCACCAGCGCTAACTCTCAGCTGACAGTTGATCTTTGCATCCTGCGGGGATATTTGTATTTCTTATTTGGCTTCAAAACAATGTTTTATAATTTAAAATCAAGGCTGCACATATGTTCCCCTATGACTTTATATTCTATGTGGTGATCTAAATAATGTCTGGCATTCGATGCATGCACCAGGATTTAATTTTGAGAGGATTACGGCTCCACAGTCAGGTGTTCGGTCTGAGCCTGAGTCAATCTCCAGATGTGAATTCATCCTTGAGTGATGCTTTGGCTATTTGCATAATGGACATAAACAAATGACGAATTTATTATCATTTGTTTTGATAAAACATACAGCAGCCTCTCTGCCAGCGCTGTTACTGCTACAGTTGCTGCGTATACGCTTAACCAAGCAGCTATCCAAACACATATTCATGTCAGTGTTGGTTATGTACTACATTGGCTGCAGTCACATTTGGCATAAAATGGGTAATTTTTCTGTGTTTAGAGGCTTTAACAGCTTCCTCTGAGACAATAATGCCAATATCCCTCACAATGTTTCTTAGTATTGATCTGTGGTCCTTGTTTCAACACATCAGCCTGAGTGAGTTAGAAGAAATACTCGCCTGATGTATCGTGCATGGCTGCGGACCAGCTCAATAACTTTGCCCGTGTTGCTGACGGCACCGTCAGTGAGCAGGAAGAGCAGGCGTGGGTGTCCGCTGAACATCGGCTGCCTCAGGATCCAGTTGAGCGGAGCCAGGATGTTGGTCCCCCCCATGTCTGCTCTGATCTTCCTGACATACTCACAAGCCAGCGCCAGGGCTTCCTGAGAGAAGAAAAAGTTTAGCTTCTTTAGTTACAGTACCTATTCAATAGTTAACACGAATGCTATACTCACATAGCACAGGAAATGTACATCAAATCTGCATTAAATCAGGTAATACAGCATGCAGTATTGTTTTTAAATATTAGATATGTTTATCTTTGATTTAAAGTGAGTTGAATTAAAAAATAAAAATTATTAATTATCATTATTGTCAATATTAGGGGTGGGACAAAATGCAATATATGGTCACCACCACAAGTATATGGCGCTTGTCTTCATGTCATAAGGGCAGCATGAATGAGGGCAATGTGAGCGGAAATTTATTAGCCGAAGTTAATCGGATATTGTGATGATATCGTGGTGATTTATCAGAGCATCGCTGTATCATGATGTTACTGGGGGCCAAGTATCATTTATACCCCTTTTCATTTTGTATCGTATCGTATCGTATCGTTTGTTTTTGTATCGTATCTTTTCTTTTTGCATCGTATCGTATCGTATTGTTTGTTTTTGTATCGTATCGTTTGTTTTTGTATCGTATCGTATCGTTTGTTTTTGTATCGTATCGTATTGTTTGTTTTTGTATCGTATCGTTTGTTTTTGTATCGTATCGTATCGTATTGTTTGTTTTTGTATCGTATCGTTTGTTTTTGTATCGTATCGTATTGTTTGTTTTTGTATCGTATTGTTTGTTTTTGTATTGTATCGTTTCTTTTTGCATCGTAGCGTATCGTATCGTTTGTTTTTGTATCATATCGTATCGTATTGTTTGTTTTCGTATCGTTTCGTTTCTTTTTGCATCGTAGCGTATCGTATCGTTTCTTTTTGCATCGTAGCGTATCGTATCGTTTGTTTTTGTATCGTATCGTTTGTTTTTCTATCGTATCGTTTGTTTTTGTATCGTATCGTTTGTTTTTGTATCATATCGTTTGGTTTGGTTTAGTATCGTTTGGTTTGGTTTAGTATCGTATCGTTTCATATTGAATTGTATCGTACCGCTTCCTAACGTATCGCTTCCGATCGTATCGTATCATATCATAACATATCATATCATATCGTATAGTGAGTTACCCTGCAATTCCCACCCCTCGTCAATATCAACAGAGATGGTGAAAAAGTTACAAATTCTTATCAAAACACTGCATACAGAAGCCATTTCCTCAAAGTCACACAAATAGCAACAGAGCTGCAACATTTAGTTGATTAAGGGGTAAGAAGTCTGGATGAAAATTAACCAACAGCTATTAAATTTCCCCCCTGGGGATCAATAAAGTATTATCTTATCTTATCTTAAAATAATGTATGAAATATATCAGGTTTCAGTCACTGGACTTGACACCTTGGCTGTGTTTGTGATGTTGATGCCTCATGAACATTTTTCATACAAATATCAGATAATATAGTTTTGCTTGTTGTGCAGGTAATGGTACAAATAACGGTCCAAGAATGGGCCTCCAGTTTCTTTGGTGAAGGAAATTCTGTAATAATTTGAGTGTCATCGCGAATGAGCAGACTGTTTTATTCTGGTAAGTGTGTGTTTGCTAACCCCTCGCTCCTCTCTAGCTCTGCCTCTATGAGGAGACAGCCAAAAGGCCAAACTAGAGGCCAATAACAATTGGGTGGCTATTTCAATGTTTATTCGTACAGTCTATGCTCGTAGTAACTTTAATAAACGATACAGAGCTGCTTACCTCCTCATAGTTCTGGCTGGTGGTGAACAGTGATTTAAATGTAGAGCCGAAGCTTATGATGTTAAAAAGACAGCCTGGCACAAGGCTCTTAAGAATCACCACCATGGCATCCTGAGAGAGAGAGAGAGAGAGAGAGAGAGAGAGAGAGAGAGAGAGAGAGAGAGAGAGAGAGAGAGAGAGAGAGAGAGAGAGAGAGAGAGAGAGAGAGAGAGAGAGAGAGAGAGAGGATTAGGTTCATGTCCAGAAATAAAAGTGGAAATAAAAGACACATATCTCCCTCATTAGGTGCTTAATGCCTTGTTAAACCATTTGATCATTTCCACTGCAGTACAACTACATCTTCTGATGTCTCTTTCAATGGAAGCAACGAGCTCTTCACAGCTGTCATTGCCACACAGCAGATATTCTCAAGTAGAGGAGTGAAAAGTGGCACCACGCAGCGTCCTTTCATCCATCGCTGCCTCTCCTGCAGCACTTCTTCGAGGGACACCACTTATCTCAACCTTCACTCAGGTGAAGAGCATAGAGACCACATCCGCCAGACAATCTTTTGCAAAAATGCCAGCTCAAGTGCATTAATGCAGAAAAAATCAATATGTTATGTTCCAGCTTTTAGTGATATTTTCAAAGGTATTCTGCCAGGTTTCGTGCAAGATCATTGGTAAATAGAAACAGTAGTTACCTCACTGTCCCGGCTGTAAGCCAAGAGTCTGTAGTATCAGACACATCCACTAAAAGCCTAACAAATTAACACCAGTCAGCTCCACATCGCAGGGCAAGGTCAGTGCACAAGCAGCCAAATACCATGCAAAAATAAAGACTCTCTCTTCACAGACTTGCTCTTGAGAAACCTTGCAACTGAGAGACATTCAGTGAATAGAGAATGGCTTGTCTAATCAATATCCTTGTGTACCTGCCCTTCACTCAGTTGGCTAACCACATCTATAATCTCAAAATGGCTGCAGAATCAGTATGGCTGTGAGCAGGGAAAGCAATTATACAGCCTCCTATACAGCGTATGATAATTATCATGAGTTATTCTCCTTAAAGACTTGTTTATGTTGATGTTTTTAGTGTGTACCGTAACACGTTTCAATAACATCAGTGTAATCTGCAAATATCCTTGAAGAAAACACCATCTTTAAACTGCTTATGATGTGAGATATAGAACAATTTATATGTAAATGAGTGTGTGCCTTCATGTGTGTTTGAATCTGCAAAGATAGGACATGTAACGCCACACTCCATGCGGAGATTAAGATACCTTCACGCGGTTGATGTTGACGCCGCTCATGCTGCCGCTGCGGTCAATGAGGAAGATAAACTCGCCGTGAACCTTCCTCAGGTCCGAGCTGATGGACTTGAGGTCAGGGCAAAAGTTCAACATGACCACAGGGTTGTGGAGGATGTCTTTATGGAGGCGTCTGTGAATGATGTCCACCTGTGAAAGGCAGAGGGATCTACATTAACCGCATGAATATTAGGGGATTTGGATCTTCTTCTGAGTTAGGCTATTTTTTAACACTTCAAGAAGGCAAAAAATTGTCAATAATAGAGCTAGAGATAGAGATAAAAGTGATCAGGTCGATAGATAGAGCACATCAATTATTGTGGATGTGCTGCAAATTCCAGGCAGAATGAGGCGAGCCTTTGGAGTGTTTCCATAGAAACACATTTTTATGGCTAAGTGCTCTCTCTCTCCGTCCCCTGTTTAGGTCTGCTGGTCACTTAACAATCTCATCATAACAGAGATGTGAAAGGACACATCTCTGAAACGGTTGGGGCAATCTTTGCAGTTCAAATTGTAAAAGAAGGAAGAAAGAGGGTCGCTCAATCGCAGTTTAAATTGTGTAAAAATCCATTCAGTAAATGTGAAGATATTCATATCTAAAGATCAGAAAACGGTCACGCTCGCAAGTATAGGGGCATAGGGTTCAAGGAGTATGACATTTCTAGGCTATAAAACATCAAATGAACATTCGACCTGGAGAAAAACTGTCTGGAAGGTATCCTCAATGCATGATCTTCAGATGATTTTTAGCTGGGAACCACAGGACCCAGGGAACAATGAACCAAGGGATAGTCATACTCACACAAGTTAAACATTTAAGCTAACAATTAGCCAGTTTTAAAAACAAATAATTGAAGTTGTCATAAATTTGTAACCAACAAAGGGTTAAACTGATGCTCCAAGTCAGAATTAAATCAGTCTCACTGTATAATTAGCATTCTTTTCATGATAATAGCATCAAAAACGTCCTTTACCAGTTAGTTGCTAAGCTAGCTGGTAGTAGCTAGCTTGTGAGTTAGCCGCATATAGCCTTAGCTGAAGATAAAACTACTTACTGATTTTCTTTCTAGCTGTTATCTATTTTTGAAAATATCCACTTGGCTGAAAAACAAAAGTTATTCACTCTATTAATTAAGGTAGAAGCTTAGTGAGGTAATGATTAACAACAAATTAAACTCCTGCTGAAGCTAACTAGCTCAACCGTAGCTGTAGCCTAACTTCCGTCTGAGCTTTTGGCTAGCACATGATTTTTAAGTTTAGCTGCCTTTATAATTCATGTTGTACATGTTATTATTGTTATTAGTGAAAGTATATGTTAGTTATTGTCATTATGATATTTCAATATTTATATTGTTATTTATCACTGAAATAGGACCACCATGCAGCGGTTAGCGCTGTTGCCTCACAGTTAGAAGGTCACTGGTTCAAACCCCGGTTTGGGCAAGGTGGGCCTTTCTGTGGGGAGTTTGCATGTTCTCCTCGTGGATGCGTGGGTTCCCTCCGGGGTCTCCGGCTTCCTCCCACAGTCCAAAGACATGCTTGTAAGGTTAATTGGTGACTCTAAATTGCTCATAGGTGTGGGTGTGAGTGCGAAAGGTTGTCTGTCTCTATGTCGGCCCTGTGATTGACTGGCGACCAGTCCAGGGTGTACCCTGCCCTTCGCTAAATGACAGCTGGAATAGGCTCCAGCCCCCCGCGACCCTGAACAGGATAAGCGGTATAGATATTGGATGGATCACTGGAATATATTTTGGAGTAACACAGTAGACTGACACGCAAAAAAACAATCAAGAGGCTAATATCTGCATTTTTAGGTATCATTTAAGTTGTAAGGCAATGTTTTGTTTGGGTAAAATAAGGATAGTGAGAAATTACACCCCACCTTTTTTCAGCTTGAAGACTTTAATCCCCTTTTTTTTTATATACATATTTTTATTGGTTTTCTTTTTAGAACAAACAAACCAGACAGCCATATACTAGACTTTAAAGACTTTAGAGTTATTGTAATCCCTGATTTCTGCCTTAGACTTGGGTAAAACAAAGGTCCATCTTTTAGCTAAACTGTACAAACCCCCATATTTTGAAAAGCTATGACACCGTGTCATAAACAACAGCAAAATGTGATGATGTTCAATGCAATAAAACTGGGAAATATTACGTTTTTTGTATAGATCATTATGTTCAGTATTTGTGGAGACTGCCGGACCATAGTGTGTGGTATCATTGTAGTGGATCCATATTCTTAGATATAGCAGAATAATCTGAAATAAACTCTGCAGCATCATAAAAATAGTATTTGTTGCAGGCGTCGTTTATGATATGGCCTTGCAGTCTTTACATCTCCCTTAAAAATGATATTATTGTTGGCATCAGCTCAAGTACAGGCGATAATGTGGATGACACACTCACTTTCCTCTCATTGCTGGAGTCCTTCTTGGTGGCCTTGATGAAATCGTTCCGGCCGTGAAGATACTCATCGTACTCCTCCGGCGTCATGTCTCCATTCTCAATGAGCACATGTGGCAGATGAGGCTCTATATTGACACAGGTGGCGATGACAAAGACATGGCTACCATTACAACATTATATTGATAGCAGGTAGCAGCACAGGGAGGGGGAGAGTGGAGATTTATTGAGCAGAATTATCCTCATATTGGTGCTTGCATAAAGACATCACAGCTGGATTTTATGGAAGAAAGAACCCATAAAATGTTCCTAAAAGATCAGCCTCACAAACCAGCCATACAACTGAGTAGAATCAGTTTCTAAACCTACGTTGGCTCTGACACAAAAATTACTACTCTTACTTTTAAACATACAGTTTTTTATGTTTTGATAACAAGCCGGCATGTTTATGATGTTATTTCAGTCCAAGAATTTTTATGCAAATGTGAATAATAATAATGTGTTTTCTGCTTTTCACAAATGTATGTAAATGATGTCATATCCAGATAAATATACTGATTGCACTTGCAGATTAGCGTATCATCGAGGAATGGCCTTGTCAGAGGTCTCTGCCCTTCTAGTTAATGGTATTATGGGGAATTACTGTTATATACTGCAAGATGTGATATAAATATTGATGAATTCTTGCACTTATCATAAGAAATTAGAACAATCCTCAGACGTATCACCCTTTCTGGTACGAGTTGTTTTCCATGTGGTATTATAACAGTCTAAAATTCAAGCTGCTGAACCCTGCAGAAACCCTGGAGCAATATACTTGTCACAGTCTGTGTTTCACACATCCGCACCTCTAATGCAGCTCAGTTTCCTCCATCTCTCTGCTCGAGCTGAGCATCCATATTGTGATTGAAACTGCAGCACCAGTCTGAGCTGAATTAAATTGCCCAGCGCTGGCAGCTGCTCTGTTTGTGAAGGAAACCTTCATAAGAGGATCAGCGAGGCCGGTGGCTCACGGCTGCCTCTGGGAGACAACTGGCCCACACAAACTGTAGGTCAAGATGGCTGTGAGAAAGAGAGGCGAGTACAGGGGGGAAAAAAGTCCTGACATTGCACTCCCACACAAAGAAGTCTGACTCCGCTGGTATGTCGTACAATAATAACCAGAGGGACATTTTTTCTCCTGATGAGGCACTCACGCACACAAAGTGAGGCAGTGAATTGTCTCGTAACTGATTTCCTTATGAGCTTAACACATGAAAAGCTGCAGGCGAAGCTGACAGAGCTGAAATAAACAATTTCAAAATATTGTAAATGGGTAGAACGACTAATTGCAGGGCTGTGTTGTGAGCGTGTCTGGAGGCTGTGTGGACGTACCGCTGGGGTAGATAAGGATTTCAACAGGACAGTCGTAAGTGTACTTGTCAGCCAGAGTGATCACGACGCTGGTGGCGGAGCGGGCCAGAGGGTCCGCATCAGCTCGGATAGCATGAGACGGGCTCTCGACACCTACACGAGACAACAACCTGTTATTAAACCAGCAGATTCAATAACCAACCTCCAGTAATAACAGTAATCATAAGCCAGCAAGTCCCACTGAAATCGCTCAAGCACAAATTTTCAGAATATTTAAAAAAGCAAGATAACTTCTCTTCTGATCTTAAAGTGCAGTTTCATCCAACATGACAATCGCAAATCAACAAATGCCAATTATAATGTCAGAATTTCCAAGTTGTCAAGTTTAAACGAAAAGTTTGTCACTTTAGCTTTAGTGCCGCTCTCATAGCTGTAACTTAAATATGAAGCATATTTTAAGTATTTCAAAGGAGTAGTGTTCGAGCATGTGGGAAATACCACTGGGTGTATGATCTGAAGAGAGCCAGAGCAGCTATGGTTCCTTTGTTTTTCAGTGTTTTTGTTGAGCTCAGCTAATCGATTGAGAAATTGATTTGGGGAAATACAAAGACAGGATACTTTTAGCTTAGCTTAGCTTTAAGACTGGAAACAGAGGAAACAACTAGACTGGGTCTGTCCAAATGTAACAAAATCAACCTGGAAGCATCTCTGTAGCCAACTTTTTAACACCTGGGGTTAAATGCCTGATGGTTTCTTAGCCGGGAGCAGAGACTTCTACTAGAAACTAGTGAGACTTGTGTCTCCGCTTGTTGTCTGACAAGCTCAAGGTGATGAAAAGTCTTCTTTTGCTTCAGGGCAAGAAGTAGTCCAGCACATAATCCCTGTAAAACTGCAACTTTTTTACTCTTTGGTTTTAGTAGAGATTGAAAAAGTTAAAAATTTAGAGTTTCAGAGATGCTGGTACTTTCGGACAAAACACGGCTGGCCTTTATACCTTTCGTTTCCAGTGCTTTTGCTAAGCCCAGCTAACTGTCTCCAGGCTGTAGCTTCATATTTAATAGACAGACAAGAGACTGTTATTAATCTTTTCAGTCACGGTAAGAATGTGAATAAGCATATTTTAGTTCAACCACTTTCAAAACAAGATCAGTGTCGTGCATTCCTAATACCCGGCAGTAAAAGAGCATTTAGCAAAGTGCGACATAACAAAACACACAAGTTTCAAGCAGCACTGGAATGCAAAGCTTATATAAAGGTAGCTGAAATGATGGCCTTTTATAGAATTATACACACTGCAAGAAACTGCTTTTTCTAGATATCTCATGTGTGCAACTGCACGGTTGACAAGCCGATTTGCTCTAATACAAAACACCTATCAAATATGTCCCTTGTATTGGTTAATCCTCTGACCTGCGAGGAGATAAGGAGCCCGTATCTCCAGCTGGAAGTTAAACTCATAGTCCATAGAGTTGATGGTCTCCTCCTCCAGCAGTGAAGCCAACCACAGCTGAGGGGTGTTGGGAGTTTGATCGTGAGGACTTGACGCGCAAGTATGCCTGTCCCGCCTAAAAGTATCAGAGCATAACTTAAAATGGAGCCATCTTGAATGAATATAAGAGTAACAGTTACTGTAATGAGTTTCCATGGATGCAAGGTCAACTTTCAGGTCAAAAATTTCAGTTTACCGTGGCAAATCTAACTTCAAAACACAGTATTTTATAAAAAAAAATCAAAAAGACAGTCGCTTATTGTTTTTATGAATTTATCAGTTTTCTTTTCTTACGTTCTGGAGAAGTTTGGGGAGAGTCCCTGCTCCTCGTTGATGGTCCTCTGTACCCGAGGTGTGCACACCGGTGGGGATGAGACTTTGATGCCTCCGCTGGGCAGTGTGGAGAGCTCAGAGGAGGTACTAACCAGAACATGGACCGTCTCCATAGGAGGGATGATCCCAAGGTTAACCACTAACACTGTCCTCTCCAGATCCTCATCCATCACTATGTGTCCTGTAACACAAGATTACTTCAGTAAACAACCACCTTCTTTAAATTTACCACAACTTCTACGATTGCTAAGGTGATTTCACTCCCTTTTCTATAATAAGAAACTCTTATTAGACACATCAAACAGACACAAAGTAACATTGGAAGACTTGTTTCCAACAACCTGATAAATGCTAATGCTAATATTCATTCTCCTTTTAGCTCAGTTTTGGTCTCCACCATCTTGTGAGGGAATTATCTGGCTCTTTAGCTGCTCTACTACTTTCACCAGCTAGTCAAAAACTTTGTCTCTCTCTGGTTTGATGCTGAAAATGTGGTGATTTAGGTTTATCTGAGTTGTATAACATAAAACAGCTGCCTCCCAGTGAACCACAACAACTCAGTGGCAGAGCATAAACCCAAAACAATGAGCTGAAAGAGGCTAAAACGGGGAACGTGATTTCTTTTGGGTTCATCTCTTTGTGGCAGTTTAAAGATAAGTGGGTAAAGCTAATTAAGAGATAATGTAACAATATTGATCAAAGCAGCTTTGACCTTACCACTGCCACTCTGTAGGGTTCCATTAGACGTGTTGCAGCAATCCAGGTAACAGTCGTCAATTTTTGCCTTGTCTTTGATTTGCAGAGTTATAATCTGACTGGATATCATGGACTCAAACCCCACAACAATCGAATTTTCCTCCAGTGGATAAATGAACATCCCTAACAGGCGAGAAGAGAAGAAAACACAGAAATGAGGGCACAAACCAGAGGCAGTAAACAAGCAATTAGGCTCCACAAATTCAGTCGATCATACTGAATTTAACAACAGTGTCTTTCAGAGCGTAAGGTGGGTTTAAATTAGTTGAGAGTAGTGGGCGACCACATAGCTGAAGTAAACAAATTAGTCTCCGGAAGTGAACACACTCACCCTCAATTGCATGATCCTCAATATTTTCATAGGTCATTGAGGCTGTCATGGCCAGAGTGTAACCTCTTACGCAGGAAGTGATGTCAGAGACACTGAGGGGCAGAGCGCTCCGGTTCTCCTTGTTAATGAGTCCAGGCATTGTGTTGGTTTTAGGATTCTGGTTTGTTGGTACATGTAAAAAAACAACAACAAAAAATATATTAGATAATGATGCATCACATCTTTCTAAAAACGCCGTCACTGTTAAGGCGTTGGACAAAAAGGGGACATGATAAAATAAATACAGCATAAAGCTACTACTGAAAATGTGTGAAATAATTAAAACAAATTGTAACTAGAACTACACTTAATATCAAAGCACATTATTTATTTCTCTAATTGTAATAATACTACAGTTTTATTGTGTATTGTTTTGTTTATCTCATTGTTTAAAACACCTTTAAGCTAGCTAGGCCAACAATTGCTACCAAATTTAGCCAGTTAGCCCCCATTAGCTTGAGAAATGAGTTAAAGTTAGGTAGTTATTCTGAAATCATCTAACTGCTGTTGCCTATAAACATAGTGCTATACACAGACGTGTTTTTTTAATGTATTTATCAAACCTGCTCCTGCTACAGACCCAGCAGGCTCACTAGCTAGGCCAGCTAGTGAGCCAGATTATTCAGCATTTGAGTGAAGAACAGAGTTAGCATTGTTAGCTAGGTGCTATTGGCGTTCACAACCAAATAGAAAGACTATTATTTTTTAAACTGTGTTTTGGGTCTTTCCCGAGGAAGATCTTTAACAGTCAAAGCCGACAAAGTAACTGAATTAACTAGCAAACATTAGCTGCTGCTGTTTACACCATTTTCTTCACTTTGAATAATAATTCAAGTATACAAATCTGCCTAGCCATTTAGCTAAGATAGCATAGAGTCTTGTAAAGCTAGACAAAATAATTGATATGTGTTATTACCTTTTTATATCTGCTTTTTGTTTTTTTGTTTTTTTTACAGCTAACTTATGCTAACAGGTTAAATCTGGTAGCAGTTTTGCTTGCTTGCTTAAAAAAGGGTATTTTGAAAGCTGAAACATTTTATCATGAAGAGTGTAAGTTAACCATTTTCTAAAACATTTCACAAAATATATTCTATGTTACACAATATGTTTTAGAGATTATTTACTTCTGCCTTAAACTGTGTATGTATTTTTAAATAGCTTACTGAATACTTTAGAGTTTAACAGCGGAAAGGCTAGCTTGTTTTCTTCATTTCACCAATTTTGTTACCATGCAATAACATCAAATACTCGGCCTCGTTACAGACTTCAAATTCAGATGAAAGCATCTTAGACGCCAGTTCAGTCAAGTAGGTTTTATAGATATTCCAACCTCAATCATATTTAATGATAAGATGTAAAATCAAGGAGGCTTGGGATGGGTGACACAGGTACTTTGAGCATTTGAGATAAATGTCACAGTAGTAAAATTTAGGGTTTTAAAGGGATCACAAAGCTTAAAGAATTAAACAGTATTCAGTGCCACATGAGGTAAAAAGAGAAACTTGAGATACATAAAGATAAATGCTCAGGGAGGAAAGCACCGCAGCTAATTATGCCAGTTATACAATGAAATCCTCAATTCCTTCTGGGCTGCGCTTCATTGTTAATGTCGTCTCCGACACAAGCAATCTTGGTTATGCGCTGTCAAGGGTCTGTGTCTGCTGCACAACCAGAGCCCCAGTGCAGGCTCGATAGAAAGTGTTATGACGAAAGCAATTTCCATAGAGACAGCTCTGCTCGCCTGCTCGCCTGCAGACTGACCAGTAACATCTGTGAAGTGTGCATTTATTTTTGACACTGTGACTGATTGCAATTAAAACACCAGGCAACAACAACAAAAAATGATCAATAAGATCATTTTGCTCAAAGATCAAATTCAAACTGGTTCAACTGGTCTGTAAAGGCACACCTTCACACTCCCTGGCTGCATTAGAAGCCTGTGAGAATCAATAACAGAGTCGATCAGTCATTCAGGCTCCAAATGGTTATTTACGCTGAGGAAAAGGTCATACAGATGTAATTACTAGTTAGTTGTTTGTCTCAACAGTGCCACCATGTGTCCAGTAAGCCACAGACTGAGCCGTTATCGCTCTGCAGAAACAATCTACTCATACAGGTGAATAAAAGAAGACTTAATAAAAAGACAAATCAAGCACAGCGAATTGAAAAACTATCCTGATGCTGTCAGGGAAAAGATGACAACAAAAGTGACGAGTTACAGACACTGAGCATCAACACACCAAAACAAATTGATGTCTTACGCATCAAATTTGAAATAAGTTAACATTCGGTTTAAAACTAAATTTCCATGACAGGTTTTTATCCAAGACATCCTTTTCTGTACGGTCTTTCAGCTTTTAGTAATTAGTGTTAAAAGTGACAGTCCCAGGATGCTTTTTTCCTGTCACATGAATCACTCTGCTTCCCTCTGGAGGTTTACTAAAACCCCAGCAAACCATAAACTCTCACATTTCCAATCAGCCTTGCCACACTCCTCTGCACTCATTAGTGTCAAAACAGAGAGCAGATGCTGCTGCGCTAACCACCTGTTGGAACACCGTGTCTGGAAATCTGTTTACAGCGCAAATCAACATGCATCACCGGTAGTTTTAATCATCTGCCTGGTCTACCTTATCTTCATTTCAAATAAATGACAGGTGTGTAAAATATGCATCATCCAAAAGACACAATGCAGCATTAAAAATGCATCTGATATGATCTCAGAATCAGCCTCATTATCTTACCTCTCATTTGTGTCAGCTGGGTTTGCAGCGAGGGTCTCTCTCTGTCACAAGTCCACTTATCATGAAAGATATCCTCCTCTTCTCCGACCTCTCTCAGCTTCCCCTTTTTTTGTTCTTGCTCTCTGTGGCGTAGAGGGAATAGGAGCGCTGCCACAGGTGGTGGAAGCTAGAGATGCAGCGGACACATTGTTAGTTGAATGCACAATGCAAAAAGAGAGGGGGAAGGATGGTGAAGGAGCTGCTGCAATCAGGCACAGCAACATGTGGTTGCAAAAACAGTTTCATTTATTCTCCTCCCCTTCTTCTTCTTCCTCCTCCTCCTCTTCCCCCTGTGGATGCTGGAGTTGGAGGGCTTTGAGGGAGAGAGAGAGAGAGAGAGAGACAGAAGCCCCAATAATCACCCCCCTTTCCATCACATTCAAAGCATCAGCACCACCCACTCACTCCAGCCCTCCCTGATGACAGCAGGAATCATTCAGGTATCCTTTTTAATAGCTCAGGATCAAAACACCAGGAGAGGAGCAGATGGGTGGGTGAGGGATCACTACATACACCCCCCTTATATCACCTTTAATCTCTCTCACCCCTCCTCCCTCCTGTGCGATTGGAAAGCCGTCAATGTTTAATACCCAATGTGGGTGTCTGGCTGTCTCTGTATTTTCTAATCACTTGGTTTGATCCATCTGTTTTCTTGTGAGGTTACCATGACAGTTAATGACTGATAATAAAGTCGTTTTGATGGCGGTGAAATCTAGATGGTGTATATCTATGTGTGTGTGTGTGTGTGTATGTGTGTGTAAGTGTGGGTGTGTGGGTTTGCTCAACATCCGCCTCCAAATTGAATCAACCTGCAGCCAATAACACTCCGTACACCCCCCTCTCCTCCCTCCCTCCTTTCTTATCTGTGTCTACCCCTCTCAAACACGGTCACACACAGACACACTCACACACTTAATTCCATTTTACTCCAATAATTCAACTTTAATTTCTGGTTACTGATTAAGTAACAAATACTCATCCAGTATACTTTAATCCAGTAACCCAACAGTGCTATAAAAAACAACAACAACACTGGGTCAAAACCAAGCAGCAAGCCTTTGTTAGCACTAATTAGCAGGTATCAGTGTCTATACCACAGCTCGTAGCTTGTTTCTCATACATGATATTTTTGGTGTCATGTGCATAGGAGTCAAGATGTTGTTGGCTTTTACCCTTTCTTTGCAGAAGTCTTCTTTATTCCCTGCAAGATGTACTACCGTAGTAATTCTTTTTCTTTTGTTTAAACATGTTAAATTATCCACCTGTGGGCACTTTGTATTTCAGTGTTTGTCTTTTGCTTCTGCAGCCTTATGTGATCCATTTCTAAATTTGATTTTCAGTTAGTTTTTCAAAAAACAACTTGTACAGCTGTTTCACAGGAGGCAAAAGAAACCAAAAAATGACACTGAATTTTAACAGTACCAGCTTTACTAAAGTCATGGCCCAATTCTGAACATCTTGAGTTATGCTATAATACTATGGTCAAATATTAAGATGTTGTATTTCATGTGTTGTCTTCATTATCCTCTTGTAACGATTACTGACATTTTTGGGGGGGTCCATTCCATACAGTCTATGATTCCAACCCATTGTGAATTGTTGTGAGTTTCAAGAGTACTTACATTTGCATGGAGGTCTGTTATGGCAGAGGGCTGCACCAGACATATTGGACAACCGTAACTAGTAGAAGATTAGATAGATTAGATTAGACAGTTAGACAGGAAAATTGTTTTAGTCGATTGCCTTTGATTGTTTAAATACCTTATAGGCGTGTCAGCAGGTTCATCTGTAAACAGGGCTGGGATACTACGCTGCCTTCAGGTGTTCCTCTCAAACCTCGTAAATAGCTTCTTGCACGCATGAAAGAATTAACTTTCATTCTAAAACAAACAAACGGAGCTATTTTGCTTAAAAGTTGTATTAAAATATCATGAAACAATAAGAATAATTTACAGCTAACATCATACGAAATAGAGACAGAACCCCAATTGATATTTTTTCAATAATTGTCAGATATTAAATCAACTGTATATCAAACGTTTCCGTCTACTTTTGTGTTCAAATATGCCACACAATTATGCTTGACTTAAGTAGATGTAAAATAGCCAGAATTTTTCTCTTTCTTGGCTATTTACCTCATAAATTGGTTGTTTTTATTGGCCCAGGTCTTAAAATGTCCATATTTCCGTTTCTCGTGAAAGCAGCATCCGTAGTATGGTCCAGGTCAGGGGCAGCGGCGGCACGTCGCCCCTTTACTTTCACGCACATCGGTCACGCTGACATCAAACTTTTTGATAAAAGTGTCGTTTGTTCTCGAAAGAAGCACAATACAAAGTTTAAACATGTCTGGTGACTCGTGGGCGGTAGCTGTCGACTTTCAAGAAGCCACGAATCCATCAGTGCAGGTAAGTTTAAAATTGACCAACAGCTCAAAAGTAACCGTTACATCAAATTAACCTGCTCATCGTTTGATAGCAGGTTAGCTTAATATGCTACATAGCCAATGTGCTGTCTTGCTAAAGTAGACAAGCTATTTTCAAGCTAATAATGTGATGACCTGTATTTTTCTGAGCAGTTGGACTTCGCAAAGAAAGTTGATCGAATGCTTGGTCCACGTACCATAAGAGGAGACATAAATGGTAACTTAATTCAAAAGTTATTAACATCTCTACCGACTTGTACTGCTTACTTGTGACGGTTTTTAGCGGTTTGTTTGGTGTTTATTCCACCTGTGCAGGCAACATTGTGTCGGAGAGGATCGAAAGAAGAGATGGGGATAACGTGGACCTGGCTGAGCAGTCCCTGTTGAATAAACTGATCCGCAGGTCACTGGTGCGGAACAGGAACCAGGTGGAGGTCCTGCAGAGGGACCCCACCTCACCCCTGTACTCTGTGAAGACCTTTGAGGAGCTCAGGCTGTGAGTAACACGATGATTTCATGTGTATATTTGTTGTCTCTTACTTTAACACTTCATTTTTTGTGATCAATAGGAAACCTGAGCTGCTGAAGGGTGTGTACAACATGGGTTTCAACAGACCATCCAGGATCCAGGAGAATGCTTTACCCATGATGTTGGCACAGCCGTGAGTTTAATTTCACTCTTTTCAAAGTATTCCTAAAACAAGTAATCATGGATAAATCAATGCAGATAAAATGATCAATTATGAAAAATGAACAATATTGCATTTTGTTTAATTTTTTAACAAAATGAGCTACTTAACAACATCACCTTGGTCTCTGTGTAATGATTTGTCAACAAGTTTGATAGTTAAGCAATTATTTAAGTTGTTTGTAAAGGATAAGTATAGAATGTTTTTTTTGTACCAGCTTTCAGATGTGAGAATTTGCTTCTCTTCTTTCTTTTATAGCATTGTTAATTAAAAATCTATGCAGGTTTAAGTGTTGGTTCTACAAAATGAGCAACTTGACAACATCACTTTGGACTCTGTGTAAATGCCTCAGGTGCTTTCATATTTTTTGACACATTGGACTAAATTATTGTTTATTTACTCAAAAGAGAAAATCACAGAATAATTGATTATGGAAATAATCACAATGATCCCTACTTAACAGTACTTGTTCGCTCATTCAGAATTTTATATTAGTTTGTGCCAGGTGTAAACATCCTGAAGACTAAAACATAAATTAATTATGCTTAACAGACAAGTTTTATACCCATGATAATCCTACTCCGGAGAACTACTTGTAAGCTAAATTGGAATAAGTACACGTTGAAGGAAACTTGACATGAAGATCAGTCTTGAAGTTTGGTCTGTAAAATATTTGAAAACCAAAATAATCATCAGAGGTGTTTTGTCCTACCAACACTCCAAATACAAAATCAGTTATAATATAATTTAAGGCCAAGAAAAGCAGCACATCCTCACATGAGAAACTGTGACAATAACATGTTTTTGTTGTTTCTGCTTAAAAAATACTTAAAGTTTAGCTTAGCAGTTAAATCACAGTATGTACAGGGGCTCTTTCCTCGGTGCGGTGGCCCCAGGTTCAACTCCCATCCTCGGCCCTCTGCCGTCCCCATTCTCTCCTCCCCTGTTTCCGACACTATCAGCTGTCCTCTCTTTAAATAAAGGCCTTAAGGGGCCAAATAAATGAGCTAAAAAATACTTTGAATAACATCAAGCAGATTGACTAATTGTTTCATCTTTAAACGGGATAGTAACTATTGTCCAGTTGAAGCCAAAAACCTTGCATTAGGAAAAAGAAACTTCCAACCTTCAGGTTTGTCTGTGATTTTTTTCTTCCCTCTCTGTGTGTATTTTCTCTGGTTGCAGACCTCAGAATCTGATCGCCCAGTCACAGTCTGGCACTGGTAAAACTGCTGCTTTTTCTCTGGCCATGCTCAGCCATGTGAACCCAGCCAACAAGTGGACTCAGGTAAACTTCACATGCAGTCTACAGAGCCAGTCAGTGTCCACATTAAACTGCAGATGCTTATTTACTTATAAACAATGATACACACTCGAAATAAACAACTTTTTGTTTCTTTCAGTGCCTTTGCATCTCACCAACATACGAGCTCGCTCTGCAGATTGGTCAAGTAATCGAGCAAATGGGGAAATTTTATCCTGATGTGAAGCTAGCATATGGCATTCGAGGCAACAGAGGTAAGAATTTGGAAATGGCGGCAAAATGGTATTTGAATGGTATTTGAACACTGACTGCCGGTCAGTGAAAGCAGTCAGTTTTTTAAGGGTATTTCTGCATTCTGTTCAGTGGAGCGAGGCGTCAAGTTGCAGGAGCAGATTGTCATTGGAACACCAGGTACAGTCCTCGACTGGTGCACCAAATACAAGCTCATCGACCCCAAGAAGATCACCATGTTTGTGCTGGACGAGGCTGATGTCATGATCGCCACTCAGGGTCACCGGGACCAGAGCATTCGTATCCACAGGTTTGTTCCTTTCAGTGAAAACAGACGATGATACCCAAAGAGAGAGATCTTTTTTTATCCCTCACATTGTTTTTTTTTTCCATTTTCCTCGTACCAATGCAGACAGCTGACAAAGAACTGTCAGATGCTCCTTTTCTCTGCCACCTTCGAGGACTCCGTGTGGAGGTTTGCAGAGCAGGTGGTTCCCGAGCCAAATATCATCAGGCTGAAGCGCGAGGAGGAGACGCTGGACACAATCAAGCAGTTCTATGTGGTCTGCAGGGAGAAGGAGGACAAGTTCACAGCACTCTGTAATCTGTATGGCAGCCTCACCATCGCACAGGCCATGATCTTCTGCCATGTGAGTCAGCTGTTTTAACTCTGCTTAGCACACACTTTCCAAACTAGGCTTGGGCAATATGAAAAAACTAATCATAGATTTGAGAATTTTAAAATTCCGGGATTACAGGAATGAATGAGTGTTTCGGTTTTGCTGACAACTTTTTCTTCAGACTCGCAAGATGGCTTCATGGCTGACTGCAAACCTGACCAAAGAAGGCCACCAGGTGGCGCTGCTCAGCGGGGAAATGACAGTGGAGCAGAGAGCTTCCGTCATCGAGCGCTTCAGGAATGGAAAGGAGAAGGTGCTCGTGACCACAAACGTGTGCTCCAGAGGTGAGGGGGAATTAAGATTTAGTCTGATTTTAACTTTAAAACATTGTTAAGACATGAATACATATATCTCCAACCCTCGTGTGGCTCTGTTGATCACAGGTATTGATGTGGAACAAGTGTCACTTGTGGTCAACTTTGACCTACCGGTGGATCTGGATGGGAACGCCGACAACGAAACATACCTCCACCGGATCGGGCGCACAGGGCGCTTCGGCAGAAGAGGATTTGCTGTCAACATGGTGGACAGCAAACACAGCATGGATATCATCAACCAAATTGAGATGCACTTCAGTACGTACCCGTTTTTCATTTGTTTGGCTTTCCAATTTGACGATGTAAAACAGTGAATACAATATTTCTAACATGACTTTGATCTTTCCACCTTCTATCCACAGATAGAAGAATCAAAAAGCTTGACACCTCCAATCTTGAAGAAATGGAAACCCTGATCAGCTGAGTGCTTTGCTTCGTGCTCTACTCAATGCTACTGAAGCAGTGTTAACCTGTGACTTGAGTTCTTTAAGGGTTTATTGTTTGCATTTTATTGTTTACAGAAAAGAAACGCATGCTGATGTTGTTTATGCAAACTTATTTCATGGCAGTTATTTGTGCCAGAGTTTTTCACTTGAATTTAATTTGATGTGTCCGACTCGGATTGTTTACTGAAGTCACCTTAAGCCTTAGAGAAGTCTCCCAGAGACTCTAAACTAACTTCTGGCTGTTAAAACGGCATTTAAGAAGTGACGATTATACTACAGATTGTTTGTTTGCAGTGTTGTGTTTAATTATTTGAAGTGAATTATTTATGTAGTATTGGTGGGATTTCAGAATGCGTCTCATCTGTTGACTTGGCTTGGTCAAGGTTGAATTCAGATTAAATATCCTTGAAGGACTTGAAGCAGGAAAAATGCCCATTCCAGCCTAGTGGCAGCTGACAATTAGATTTCCTAACATCTTCATTTTGACTTGTATCAAACTGTGAAGCTAGTGCTGTTGCTCAGATTCTGTGTGGCCAAAGAAAAACAAATAAATATATTGTGGTGTTAAACCAGTTTCTTTTTTTGGCATCTTATCACCTTTATAATATCTCTACCTTTATTCAGCAGAAAATATATTTCCGCAGTAAAAATGTTGAAAAGATAATAAGCATGTCTGTTTTCTTCACTTTATTTTGTTTGTTTGAATACATTTTCTGGATTGCGCCTTAAATTTCTGTTGAAAGACATTTTATCAGTCGTATCGTGGTGCCTTCATCATGTGTGGTAAAGATTAGGTGTTACGACTGAGTACTTCATCACAACGAAGAGTTCCAAAATCGGCCTTTTTCACAGCAGTCAGGTGTTTGAAATAATAATCAATTTTAACATTTACACCTGCAGCTTTGGTGAGAATGTCTTCTATGAAAAAGGTCACTCGTTTTCCTTTTGGATTACACATTGTTTCCTTTCTGAACTGTATGTTGCCTCAGCCAGACTCCTGACTCAAGTTCAGAATGATCCACATGAATAAGGATATTTGTCTAATTATGTACTTTTCAGCCTCTGGCTGCAAATAAAG
Organism: Semicossyphus pulcher; assembly: GCF_022749685.1. Classification (NCBI taxonomy): domain Eukaryota; kingdom Metazoa; phylum Chordata; class Actinopteri; order Labriformes; family Labridae; genus Semicossyphus; species Semicossyphus pulcher. The sequence continues at coordinate 27,423,993 of NW_027211637.1, forward strand.
ATTTAATTTGGCATACAAAAACTTTAATAAAAAAAGAAAAGGTAGTCAATGGCAACCGACAAACTAAGACAGCAATAATTATAGATACACAGATTTTCTTGCTTTAATCAATAATTAACAGCAGCTTAAGTTCTTAATTTGCTACTAACCTTCTGATTTGAGTAAAATCTTGTGTAGTTTAACTGAAAGACAACATACATTTAAAGCTGTGGTTCAGTCAACAAAGGATACATATTAATGAATCTGCCTGCAGCGATATGAGTGACTGAATCTAACTGTTCAGATTTGCTAAAGTTAAAATAAGTAAAGTTACAAATTAATTAGCTTGTTGTCGCAGAATACCCTACTCTGGGTTATAATTCAGTCCAACATGTTTTTCTCCCAAAACAGGTCAATAAAGTATTAAAAATTCTTACAATAAAAAATCTTCTCAGCTTCCATAACTCATTTCCCTCCTTTAAAAATCTGTGAAAAAGCAAGTAATCTTCATTTTTTAAGGTTGAACTGTTGAACACAAAATGTGTTTTACTTAAAAAGTCAGACAGGGTGCATATTGGATCTTAATTGGCTCCACACCAGTTGTGAGTTGTGTCACAAAATCCTGCCCTCCATCTACACAAACTGAACTTTAGATCAAAGTCTGCGCAGATATCCTTCTGCAGAGTAAAAGTCAAACATCCAAGACAAGAAAAAATAAGCAAAACATGTTCTTGCCTGTAGAAGGACTTTAAAAAAGCCCGATATTAACTGCAAAATAGCCCTTGACCTTTAACCTCACTCTGCCTCCACATCGCTGTCATTCTGAGAGATGCACAGCACCGATCTGTTCACGATGCCACACTGGGCCAAAGTCATATCCATGTCTGTGAAGGTCTTGCGGGGCACATCCATGGTCTCAATTGAAACCTCTCCATATTGGACTCCATACCTGACCTGTGCACTGGCTCTCACTGTCCGCAGGGTGTCTGTGGGGTCAAAGTGCTGCTGAAACCTCCTGCCACATGGGGCTCGGATAGCTAGGAGCAAACTGCCAGTAGACCCAGCTTCTTTGGTTGTTACTGGTCCTGGATCAGGAGGGGGCTTTGGCCAGACTTGGAAGTCCCTCTCAGAGCGGCTGGCTTTACCTGTTTGGAGATCTGGACCCTCATGCCTGTGGCTTTGCTGCAGGATAGCATCATCACTCAGATGGAGGTCGGACATGTGTTCATCCAGGCTCCTCACCTCTGAGTGCCTCTTCTCTATGGATGGAAGGACCTTGTACTTGTTTAAGGACTGTGGTGGAGCTGCGGGGGCGTGTTGCAGCATCTGCAGGACCTCATCCTGGCTCAGCTGGCCGGTCTGCCACATTATGGGCTGGGACTGGGAGCGGAGGGTTCTGTCCGGCCTGCTGCTGTACACAGGAGAGTCTGGGGACGCAGGTGGCCTCTGGGTGCTGTAGTCCAAGTCATCCGTGCATATAGAGCTGTTCACAGCGGGTCTGCTTCGCCCTTTGGAAGACTTTGGTCGTGTTAAATGCATCGATAACCGGCTGTTAAGGCTCTTTCTTGCATTAGAGTTCCGAGAAGTCCGTGTGAAGATTTCCGATGTTTTCTTAAGTCCTTCAATCCGTCGCAAAAAGAGTTTTTAAAAAGTCACGATCGTATTGTCACTAAGTTAATATCGAACTCCACCTGCTTCTGTTATGACCGTTTTAGACGCTGTTTTACTACATGAAAAAACGGATACATTAAACTGAAGTTGAATTACAAGTTAAGCGTTAAAAACGGTTGAAGTGCATTACTTTTCCGTAGCTTTTGCAGTTTCAACAGGAAGTGCAGTTTCTTAAGCGTCACCAATGTTGCCATGACAGTCTTGTTGCCTTGATGACCACCTGTGGTTGAAGGCAGGAAGGAGCCCCCCGGTGTTGGAAGTGCGCAACTGCCGCTGAATTAATCAGATTACACCCTGATGTTCTTGATGCTGTTTTTGTAGCGCCAAAAAACACATTTAACTGTTTTATCGCCTTAATTTTTCAAACAATTTCTGACATTTAAAAGAATATGAGAACATATTATTAGGTTTTTTACAGGAAATGACATTTTAGTTATGTTTAGGACCTCAGTGATCCAAGCTTTTATTACAAGCAGTGATGGAGAAAGTATTTAGATCTATTGCATAGGCTAAAGTATACTACTGTATACTTAAACTAATCTGTCACCAGAGTAGTAAATCGTATAGTTGAATACTAGCTATGAAACAGATGTATTGGAGTAGATGAAACTCTGTAAACAAAGGAGTGAAGAGGTTGATTTTCAAGTAGGCTATACAATCCATCCATCCAAGTACATAGGTTAATGGGATGTGCTTGGGACACTTATCCCTCCAATATCTCTAACATTACATAAAATTATAAAACAGGACATAATCAAAGTTAAGGCTGATGAAATGTTTCTTAAGATGCTCATTAATCACACAAACATAACCATGTGATATTTGTTTTATTAAGCTACAGTGTATATTAAGTCTCTTTAAATTAATGGTAATATATGTGATATACAGTACAGTACATTCTTGTAAAACAGCATATTTTGACCTTTATACATTACAATAAAGGAAGAGTCCACCACTAAAAACTTTTGTTTCATAAGTTACCAAAAAGGATTGTATTTGGTATGACCACTGAACTGTGAAAGTCAAAGGCTTATAAAGTCATTTGCTGCTCGTCTTTTAATCAGTAGTTTGTCTACTATACCATAGTAATAAATGCAGTATCTGGAATAATCAAATATACCAGATCATGTAGTGTAAACTAAAAGTGATTCATTAGAGCATTTCTCTAACACATCAAATTCTGATTGGCATCAGCTCTAAGTAAAACTCGTAGATAAAAATAATCAAATTTACAATTTACCACAACGTAAAATCAAGTAAGGCAGCAAATTTCTCACATTTGTGTGCCCTAAACCAGGAAGTATTTGGTCGTTTTGCTTAAAGAATTATGTCAATGATAAATCGATTCTCAAAATACTATTAGATTAATTTTCTTTTGATCAGCTTTTAATTAACCAGCTAATTTTCTAAATATTATATAAACTTGGCTATTTTCTTGATAAATAATGAAAACAAACAGCTGTTAGCAGTGAGCAAAGACTCATGGGTCACACTGTAGTTCCCTTTGTGTTTTGAAATTGAAGATCATTCAGAGGTGCATTATAAAGAGTAAATATAAACATGCAACATTATAAATATCACTAGTTTTAGACAAAAAAAATTGTAATGTAGTAGTTACAATTACTGTAAGTGAAATTATGATTATTTGTATCCAACACTGTTCGGCGAATGCATAACACTTAAACCACCAAACAGGATTAGCAGCCAGCTTGACAGCCATTCAGTAGGGACAAGTAAATATTGACTCATGTAGATGTAAAAATAACGGCACTTGTTTCCTTTCTACGGTAAGTCAAGCATGTTATTCTGAGCGTAAAGTTCCTCTGTGATCTGGTACACATCCGAGATAAGAGGCAGAGCTTCCCCTAGCATGGCCACCACCTGCTCCGGTGTGCCTACATTCATCACTTCCAGGAAAGCGGGACGTCCTGGGAGCACGCAGAAAGCCATGCCTGCTGCCTTGCGGACCACCCAAGGGTGGTGCTGGGCGAGAGACTCGTTGTAGGCCTCTGCACACATGACAGAAGTCTTGCTGTCCTCACTGCTGGTGCGCAGACGCTCAAGGAAGAGCTCCAGCCACCTGAGTGCACGGTGGAGCCTCAGGAGAGTACGGCAGCCGGATTCTGGATGGCTGCCCCTTTTGGTCAAGTCCACTAGATCGTTATCCAGCTCATATTTGACCATTGCCTGGAAAGTGACATACTGGGACCCGTTCTCCCCCTCCAGGTGGCCGACCAGGATCTTGACCTTGTTGACAGCATCCTTTGAAATGAAGCCAAAGACGCTCCCTAAGCTGTTCAGAAACCTATAACAAAGAGAAACACTTAATGACATTTTGTACATTTTAGTATATGGAGTATAATCATGTGCCTTAACATCATCAGTTCACACAACATATGCTACATTTCTTTCACCTGCCAACAAAACCGAAAATATTGAATCCTTAAATACTTACTTGACAAGCCCACGCCAACCAGCCACGTAGTGTTCAAGATACACTTCTTTATTTTCTGACAAACACAACTTGAACGTGTCGAGCACCTCCTGTAAACTGAATTTCTGATCTTCTGTAGCAACTGAATCAGCCATGGTTTCTCTATGCGGAAGTGCTGTCGATGGGAACGGAGAGGCAACAAATGAATAAGGAAATGTAGCTAACGGCTGCTAACAGACATGAGCGAGTAAAAGATGTGAGTACTGATGTCAACAAACAAAGACCGAACACATTACCTTTAAGAAAAGTTAACAGTGAAAGAGAAATAAAGCATTTCTCGTTGCATCCATAGAACGACTGGTTACACCAGCTCTAATCCTCCTCTACTGCGCAGACTCGAGCCGGAAAAGTCAGGAAATTGGGAAATATGCCTTCAAAATAAAAGCTTTTACTTTGGGAGTTATGCGCTTTAACTTCATTTTTGCAATAATTTCGAGTAGAATGGGAAAAAATAAAAAGGGATTCATCCACTAACTGGTCACGTTCAATGATATTTTGATAAACGAATGTCACTGACATAAACGTAGATTAAATTTTAAAAAAAGAAAAAAGAAATACACATGAATTTAGGCATATGCTTGTCAAGAATTATTTTATTTTGAAATAGTTTCCCGGAAGTTTAGACGTTTCACTTAAAATTGACAGTAGAAAAAACGTCGGTACTTGAAATGACCCACATGTATACGAGTTAGACCATATATATGTAAGCAAGAAGTTATTCATCAACAGTCGGACCGCCCGAGTTAACTAGTTGTCAGTCTCCTTTCTTCAAAAACTGTTCCGATGAGAAAACATGCCTGAAATAAAAGTAACACCACTAGGTAAGTAACGTTGCAGTGGCTAGCTAGCATCTGCAAAGCTAGTTCCGTCAACAATAAACTAGAACATAACTTGGAGCATTAAGCTCAATGTTTAGCTTTTTTTTAAAAGTAACGCCTTGTGTATTTTCCTATTATGGTCAAAAACAGCTTGAGAGTTACACTGTTTTTGGTGGGAAGCCACGGTTAGCTGAAAAAGCTAACTTTGTGGTGCGTTTGCTGTCTGTTTTTAAGCTTTTACCTTAACTTCACTGTTCACTCTCCAAGGTGCTGGACAGGATGTCGGTCGCAGCTGCATCCTCGTCTCTATTGGAGGCAAAAACATAATGCTCGACTGTGGGATGCACATGGGATACAATGATGATGTAAGCAAAGTAACTTATTTTACAACTGAAGAGTAACAAGCGTGTAGGACAACAGTGTGGAGTACAAGTATTTTTAGTTCTTTTGTTTGGTGAAGAAACCGACACATATATTTTTAAAACTCTCAAAACACACGACACCAATCCATTCAACATTAGAGCAGGACATTCATGGAAACAAAAATATATTACATAGAAATTGATTAAAATTCAACACCAAATATGTAATAAATGCTCATTACAATCTCTAATAGCTAATAGTGGTGCCTTCAATTTGCTTTTTGGGAACCATGCGAACCATTTTTTTGAAAGTAATCCATTTGTCAATATGCAGACAATATCACAGAAAAAAATAGTTTCAAACTGCTTTTGTTGTAGCTTCCTGAATGTAAAGATTTACTGCTTTATCTCAGTGTAAATTAAATATTTTGGCTCATGTATGAATGTTTGGACAAAGACTTAACCTTGGACTGTGGGAAATTATGTTTCACAATTTCATGACATTTTAAAGACTAAACAAAAAATGGAGAAAACAATCGGCCAATTAAAAGATGAAGACAACAATTGAAGTTTTCCTGCTTCTTAATTGCGTCTCTACTGACTTTAACTTAGTATTGCAGCAGTCCCTTTACAAAAGGGGGTTTTATTTAGCAAACTTCAAATTGTGAGCGTCATATGTTTTGGCATTTGTCATCAAGATAATTTACTGTAAATCCCAATTGAATGCACGTCTGTTTTGTCATTGCAGAGACGTTTCCCAGACTTTTCTTACATAACACAGAATGGACGTCTGACAGAGTTCTTAGACTGTGTCATCATCAGGTTTGATGTCTTCATATTTACAGTATAAACTTCTCTCATTGATCTGTATGAAATGATAAAACAATCCAGTGATTTTAACATTCCTACACCTGTTCCTTTTTCAGCCATTTCCACTTGGACCACTGTGGCGCTCTGCCCTTCATGAGTGAGATGGTGGGCTATGATGGACCCATCTACATGACCCACCCCACCAAGGCAATCTGTCCCATTTTGCTGGAAGATTTCCGGAAAATCACCGTCGACAAAAAGGGAGAAACCAACTTTTTCACGTCGCAGATGATCAAAGACTGCATGAAGAAAGTGGTACCTTTGAACCTCCACCAAACTGTCCAGGTGCAGTGCTTATATCATTTTTTACTGTTTCCAGGTATCCGTCTCGTAATCATCTCTGCACCAGCTGCTCGTCTCTTTTGATGGCAAATCAAACTGTTTCTGTTGTGCTGCTGGCAGGTGGATGATGAGCTGGAGATCAAGGCATACTATGCAGGCCATGTCCTGGGAGCTGCCATGGTGCACATCAAAGTGGGATCAGAGTCTGTGGTCTACACTGTGAGTAAACAAGTCTGCGCTGTGTCAGAGTCAGTGAATCTGACTGCTCAGATCTCAGGATAATTTCTTTTTTTTTTTTTTTCAGGGAGATTATAACATGACACCTGACAGGCATCTAGGGTAAGTAGTCTTTACTGTATTGTAGACGAGAGTTTAAACCTAAGTGCTGCATGGTCTCTTAATCCTTGTCTTTTATATTTTCAGTGCTGCATGGATTGACAAGTGCCGTCCAGACATCCTCATATCAGAGTCGACATATGCCACAACCATCCGTGACTCAAAGAGATGCAGAGAGCGAGACTTTTTAAAGAAAGTGCACGAGAGCATCGAAAGAGGGGGAAAGGTAATTTCATTAGAATCCAATATTTTGTGGTGGAAGTTTTACTTCTCCTTGTATATTTCACATAAACTGTATAAGGGAAGTGGAGGTAGCCACTGTGACGTCAGCCACATATCACTTGGCATTTCAAACCAGAAGTGAGCATATTTGGATGAGAGGGTGGATGCACATTGATTGCCACGCTTCAATCCTGGTTGACATGTTTCTGTGATGTGGACCTGTCAATCCTAAGCAGCCACACCCTGAAGCATACCCTGCTTCATTGTCTATTTTACTCTTAATTAGACCATAATTTACTAAATGAACCTCATGCTATATTGAGGAATACTTGAAACTAACAATTGAGACCATAAACTCATTAAGAAAATGTTTACTGAGGTAACAAAGAAGTGGGTCAATTTTCTCATGTGTTTTCATACAATTAGTGTTCATTCTGTAACCATTGGAGTCGCCCCCTGCTGGCTACGTCCACTTCTTATTTACAGTCAATGTGGTATTAACCAAATAAAGTATTTCCAGTACGTGCGACGAATCTGACATGCACGACCTCCTGCTGTGTGCTACATGTTTAAAGGGTCTGGATCTGGTGCCGGTTAGCTCAGCGGTTAAATTGCACGTCCCTTATACAGAGGCAACAGTCCTCGATGCAGCGGGTTCACCTCCCACCCTCAGCCCTTTGTCGCCTGTCACCCCCACTCTCTCTCCCTCTTTCCGACACTATACTCTGTCCCCTCTCTCTTTCTAAAGGTGGAAAAGGCCAAAAAAAAATGTACATTTAAAAAGGTCTGGATCTGAATCTCGCCCACTTTGAAAGGTTTTACAAATTCAGTTCTTCATCATTGTCTTTACAGGTTCTCATTCCTGTTTTTGCTCTTGGAAGAGCTCAAGAACTCTGCATCCTGCTGGAAACATTTTGGTAAAGTTGTTTTTCATTTTTATTTTCAAATCTGCAGTGGAAAAAATACGATTTATTTTCTTAAAAATCATCAGTATACAATACGATAAATGTTATTGTCTCCTTAGGAAAATTTGTCTTCTTTATACATTTAGCTGCCTCCACAGTCGTACTAATAAATTCTGTATAAAACAAACAACAATGTAAACAGAGGGTCACAAGCAAGGCAGCGCTACCGGAAACATGCAGACGTATACGTTTGTGAATGTGAATAAACCTTAAAGCAAGCAATGAGAGAGCAAGACAGTGGCATGAGCAGATAATAGGCCTCTGACTGAGTGATATCAGGAAAAGGGCTATTAAAGTTAATAACGTAATGATAAGAATGTGGTCTAATTGCAAATGATTATAATACACAAAGGTCACAGTTAAGCTGGAATAAAAAAGCTTCTTTAAATAGCCATATTCATTTTATCAGAGCTTGATAGGATAATTAAGGCGTATGAGCTCTTCCATACTGAGTGGCAGCTCATTGATTGACACTCTAATTACCTTTAATCCCCCACCAGGGAGAGAATGAACCTAAAGGCCCCGATCTACTTCTCCACCGGGCTGACGGAGAAGGCAAATCATTACTACAAGCTCTTCATAACGTGGACCAACCAGAAGATTCGCAAAACCTTCGTACAGAGAAACATGTTTGAATTTAAGCACATTAAGGCCTTCGATCGCTCCTACGCTGATAATCCTGGACCCATGGTGAGTGTTGCTCTTCCTCCAAGAAGTTTTAGATTCAGTTAGCTGTGAACTGAAACATTATGTGCGCTTTCAGGTGGTGTTTGCCACTCCAGGTATGCTGCATGCGGGTCAGTCTTTGCAGATCTTTAAGAAATGGGCCGGCAATGAGAAGAACATGGTGAGTCTTAAAAGGAAATGGAAGATGTTTTTAAAATGACTTGATTATCAACTAATTAAGCTTTTTCTTTTAAGGTAATCATGCCTGGATATTGTGTGCAAGGAACAATCGGTCACAAGATCCTGAACGGGCAGAGGAAGCTGGAGATGGAAGGGAGATCAACAGTAAGACTTTTAATCCCCTGCTCCTCTGTGTTACTTTCAGTACTTTACTGCTGTTCATGGCTGGAAGTTGGGCTGAAAAATAGTCAGAATTTTATAGAAATATTTGTGTGACCTACTGCAATTTTCAGGGGGTGCAAAGTACTATTTTAAATTTAATTTTGTCGTGCTGCAGAGATGCCAGGCTAACACATTATATTCTACAGATTTAGGAAACATGCTTATTTGTTTCGTGGCTTCGTATTTATTTAAAAAGAAGTTACAGTGGTATTGAGCCTCTTTTTGTCACCTGTCACCTTAAACAACATGGCATGCCATATTCACCTCTGCGTTTATTCACATCCGTATTCAAACCAATGACTGTATATAAAGATGGACCACACGTCTCCATCTGCTCTCATTGTACGAAATTGAAGCCAAAATAGCCCCTGTGATGGGCGCTGCCATCTTGCAATGGTCACGCCATTTGGAGCCAGAGCTGCGGAGTAGAGATCAGCAGGTGGAGCCGCCTTAGCCACTTCCGCTAACAAAAACACACACTTAAAATACCAAAACAAACAGCAAGGATCCCGAACGTCTGCGTATTTAACAGCAGAACAGCTTCTTTGTGTCGGGCTGAAGCAGACGTTCACAGATATTGGAACTTCAATAACTAGTGTTAGTGTTAGTTACGCCTCCTCTTACCGTTCCTCCTCTACTCTGCTACTCGGGAACAGAACGCTGCAGGAGCCGTATTTGTCAACAGAGGTGTCACTCATGATGTCACACCCCCTTTTTATAGCATCAAATAACTAATTAAAAGTAAACTTTTCAGAAAAATGAACACTTGGACATAAATCAGCAGATAAGAACTAACTATAATGACAGAAACCATGTTTGAGAAAAATGTATTCGCCTTGTATTTTGATTTTATAGTTTGACTCATGTCCCATCTGTTAACATGGAGGAGGTGGGCTTTATGAGCTATACTGCAGCCAGTCAGCAGGGGGCACTAGAGGTGTTGGCGTCACTTTTAGGGAGCCGTCATGTCTTGTCATGCCTCTTCATCTCTACCCTCATCCACTCAACACTTCCATCTATGAGACTGTACCAGTGTGTTTATAAAACCCTAAGTAACCAAACACACACACACACACAAATAACAACCAAACAACCAAACAACCATAAACGGGGACAACCAGCACACAATAAGTAATATACACACCAAGAATAAGATAGCAAAGTATAACTCTGACATTAGCGGCCACAAATACCCAGCACGTCAACAGCAAGCTACCTACAATATATATGAATGTAACTCAAACGTTTCCCAGGCATGCCCAGCTCCATACCTCCCCCATCGCCTGTATTGATCCTCTTATTTCACTCTCTAAAAGAAGCTTATAGTATTTCAAAAAATATCAAACTATTCCTACAATAATAACAAAAAAAAGGGGACGTAAACTGACGGAGTGATTGGCTTTTCTTTTCTTTGATTCTTACAGTTGGATGTGAAGCTACAGGTGGAGTACATGTCCTTCAGTGCCCACGCAGACGCTAAGGGCATCATGCAGCTCATCCGTATGGCCGAGCCTCGAAACATGCTGCTGGTGCACGGGGAGGCAGTGAAGATGGAGTTCCTCAAGGGCAAGATAGAGCAGGAGTTCAGTAAGTGCGTCTCCATCCACAGATTTAGACAGACCTGTGTACCTCACATTGATATGTTTTTAGGCTCATCAAAAGGAAAATGGTAAATGTATGAATGCACAGGTGGAGGAGAAGGCGTTATTGATGTTGTTCATATTTCTTGGCAGGTATAGACTGTTACATGCCGGCCAACGGAGAGACAGTGACGGTGACTACAAACCCTAGCGTGCCGGTCGACATCTCACTTAACCTGCTCAAGAGGGAGATGGCCCTCGGAGGTAGGATTTTTATGACCTTCAAGAAAACGTAGGAATTTATTTGTTTACTTCACACCCGAATGCGTAAAAAGGTGTTTGAGGGTAGCGATGGTTTTGGTACAGGATGCCTACACAGTTTCAGCGTCAGAGCCTGACATTTCAGTGTACTTTACACGGCTTGTTTACTCGCCACCACCTCATGCCACCTAAATGTCATGACCCATATTAGTCATAATGACAATGTGAGGTGTATGTGAGATGACGGGAGTCTTGTCTATCAGCACTGTCCAACAATGGTTTTCTATTTTTACTCTGGACTGAGATTTTCACAATATTTGGCCATTAATTAAAAAGTTGACAAGTAATTGATAAGCTTAAGTTACAGCTTTTATAACATGAATACTTAATCCATTTCAAAATGTTTCAATTGGACAAGCTCTGGCTAACTTACTCTGGATATAATGTCCATAATATTATGACTACTGCAAACACAAGCCATAAAAATGAAGTGGTGTGGATTGTGTAAAATGGACTGATTATAGAAGCTGTTATAGAAATTATAGAATAGACAGCTAATCTCTATTTCTACATATAAGTGTATAATCTGTAGGCAGGAACTTGGTTGGTGTTCTGGTTTCCGTTTGTACTACGCTTGTAGTCCGAGTAATATTGACCAATCACGTAACAGCAGGCTGCGGCGAGTGCAGGAAAAATAGTCCGCCTGGAGAGCAAAAACAGGCGGATCGTGCTGTAATGACATCCCGTCATCTGACAACGATTTACCTTCTTATTAATCCCTATAAACAGACACCTGCAGCAAGTTCAGCTAACAAACTGTTCTAGATCTAAAATTCAACTTGAGATAAGTTAATTTGACGCTGTGTCGCGAAATCCGTTCAGCGTTTAGATTTCCCGACTTCCTCGAATGCATCAGAAATGTTCGATCCGACCTCCGTTCAACAAAAGAGCATTTTAAAAGTTGTTTTCTGTGATGTTGAAATTTCGGCAACGGTAAGACCCGTTAATTAAATCACAGTAAATCACAAGAAAAACGGTTTATTTTCCTGTAAGCAACGCAACACGCAGAAAAGCAAGTGTTAACTGGAAGCCGTATATTGCTAACCGCTAGCTACACGCCCAGCATGTTAACCGTTGTCCCCAGATGCTCGTCAGACTTCAGCCGATGGGATCCGAGATTGTAGAACAGCTAATGTGTTACCTCAATTAGTTGCAGTGGAGACGCTTAAGATCTGTAAAAAAACATGTTACAACATGTAGTTTTTTAATTTGTTATCTATTAATTTTCTTAACCTTTCTTGTGTTAAAGGGCCACTCCCTGATCCCAAAAAACCTCGTACCATGCATGGAACCCTGATCATGAAAGAAAACGTAAGTTTCAATATCATAAGATGTCAGTTCAGTAAGTCTGCAAACTTTAATTTTACATAAACTTTTGTGACTCTTACATGAATGAGCTGCACTCTACTGGGATTGATAGATGCTGATGATTTACTTGACAGAGTCTGAAGCTGGTGTCTTCAGAGCAGGCCCTGAAGGAGCTCGGCCTCAATGAACATCAGTTACGCTTCACCTGCCGCGTGCAGCTCCAGGACCCGCACAGCGACACAGACACACTTAACAGAGTCTACACACACCTCAAGAGGTGAGAGGAGCACTGCAGGAAGAGAACCTCCTGCATCTACTTAGTAATGTGCATTAATTTACAATTCACCTCCTCAAGCTACTTTTTCTGCCTCCCTCCTGTAAACCATGTCACAGTTTTCATGCCTTCTTTTTCACTATTACTATAAAAGGGATTTTCTTCAAGGATCTTGTCACTTACCACCTTTTTTGTCTAGTATAATTGTGATGCACTTACATGTATATGATGTCTGTTGCTTCCTTTTGTCTATCTTTATTTATTTATTTATTTATACCGATGATGTTGATGTCGGAAATTATGTAACTTACAAGTCATATTTGTTTAGTCATTTTGGTAGTGCGATAACATCTTTGCTTTGGTGTTTCTATGCTTTAGCATCTTAAAAGGTTACACCATCCAACACCTCCCTGATGGCACAGTCATGGTGGAATCTATCGTCATCAAAGTCTCCTCCTCCGCTGAAGACACCAACACCAAGGTCCTACTGCTCTCCTGGAGTTATCAGGTAAAACACAAACATTGTCTACACTTCACTGATTTAATTATACAATGTTTTTTTAATGGTCTTTTAAATGCCTTGATCATAACACTTGTTTTGAGTTCATTTGAGATCTTTATTGTCCCACAAGGGGAAAGCTCTTTTGGCAGAAAGTTAGTATCACACATAAACACAATAAAAAGCTGAATGAACAAGGCAGAGAGAAGGCCACGACTACAAAAAAGAAGAGAAAAGTCAAATTAGGTGTTCAAGTTTCTGTTTCCACGAGTGAGGATCAAATGGATCGTGAGATAGACAGACATGTTGGTGCAGCTTCAGCAGTAAGGCCCTGATCAGACAGAGCGTGTTTTTGTTGAAGCCTATGGTTAAAAAAAAAGAGCACCTCGCTGCGCCTTGTTTTTTTTAACTGTTGTTAAGGCAACCACTGAATCATTAGCTGTCATTAACCTAACCGTTATATTGTAAACTGACAGAAGGCCCGCCTCTCCTTTCATCTGATTGAACAATGAGAAAAAAAAGCCAATGATGTCAGGCGATTTCTGCTTTTTCATTTTGTTTTGTTTTTGTTGAGTTTTTTCAACTCAAGGTGGTCAGAGCATTTCCTCAAAAACCTGAGGCGCACGGAGAGGGAAAACACGAGGTGCTCAGCAACGCGAGAGCGCCACGCAAAAGGCCTCTCATTGAAAACAACTATGAAAAAGCCAGCTGCTAAAACGCGCTCTGTCTGATCGGGCCCTAATGCAGGTGCTGTACCAGACCGTCGTGGTAAAGAGGCAGCTGAGCCTGAAGTATCATCTCTGTAATACTCTTGTGTTTAATTATGGTAGCATATAAAGGTTAAACAAAAGGGGACCTTAAATTGTTCCCTGTGGAACTCCGTATGATAACATACGATGACTGTTTTGGAAACAAGCTGTCCTATAGAAACTTCTATCATGCGGCTGACTTATACCAATGAAGCACTCTGTCAGACTCTGAATGCAGCACAAGAATGCCACCCGTTTTGTACTGTGGTGTGAGGTCTGATATAAAGTTTTAAATGTAAAGTTGATCACAAGCACTAAGGTACTACTAGCGCTCCACAGTTTCCACTTCCTGCACTTAAACAGTCGTCTAGTCTGATCATCACACAGATGTACAAGATCACTGACTACAGACTCATCTACTTGTGTAGGCAATAAAAAATGGTAATAAGTTACCAGATTATAAACGCATACATATGACACCAAAGTAATACCTGGCTTCGCAAAGATACAGTTACATTTTAAAAGGCAGAAAAACATCCTGCATGTATTATGCAGTATCGCACATACTGTTATGATGTTGAAAACCTTCTGTGGGTTGTGGTTGCACCAACAGGAAGTGCTTACAATCTTCCACTTCATGCCCCTTTACAGGGGAGGAGGCAAAATGTATGTTAGTATTATCACTCTGTCTTAGGAAGTAAATCACAACAATTCAAACACGAGAAGCTCTGTGAATGGGATCAAAGACTTTTTCCTGTTACAAAAACGCATAAAGTTGCAAGAACCTTGTTTCTGCAGAGACATCGTGTCATCCTCTGCATGCTGCACAAAGTTTTCTGTCCCTCTCCCCCTTATTACCATCAAATTAATGCATAAAACACCTAAACCCTGCTGATGCTGTTTCCTGATTCTAATTCTTTTCACCACAGCACGCGAGTACTTGGTGAAATTCAACCGCACTGCACCGCTAGGGGGATATAAACAATGTTTAGCCTGAGGAGGATTGAGAAGTGAAACCAGGTTGTGTGGGCGGACAGTGTGACTGACAGTAGACGGTGAAAGTAGAGTGAGGGGAAACCTGCCTGCCTGCCAGTGGAACAGTGGAAGGAGAGAGGGGTCTGTGGCTTCATGTGTTCCATGCAGAGCACAAAGTGCAAAAAAACAAGTCAAACGTTTGTGTTTCTGCCTCTTTGATGCGTCTTCTCTAAATTAAAATGTGTCAGAACTGTTGCTAAACTTAAACTCAACATATACTGAAGCTTTTAATAGGAAGATTTCTAAAAACATTTTACATTGCTGTGTTTGTGTGATTTTGGTTAATCTCATATAATTAAGCTTAAAAGATTTTTATTTAGCTTAAATCGCATGTGCTGTAAAGAGGCTACGGTCCTCTATGTGGCGGCCTGGGCTCGATCCCCACCCTCGGCCCTTTGCTGTGCGTCATCCCTGCCCTCTCTCCTGCCGTCATCTTTTTCACTGCATATGCTCTTAGTGTCTTTGTTATTGTTGTTTCTTTGCCTTTGAGTACCTTTTTTAAAGCGCTATATAAATAAAATGTATAATTATTATTATTATCTAAGAGCTTTAAAAAACAATGTTATTAACTCAAAGATTTTATTACTGGTATGAAGTCATTTAAAACTACAAGATCATGAAATTGCGTACACTTTTCACCGTAGGGCTGAAGTAATTAATTCAACGATTAGTAGTGTAATACAATGCAGAATAGAATAAAGTAAGAAAAAGGAGTAAAAATACGACACAAAAATAACAAATGTATGTAAAGAACTACATATGTTACACATGTAAAATAATTGTTTTAAGTCACTTTTGTTGCAAAAATGTCAACATTGACTGGTTTTCAATTTTTGATCATTTTATTTGGAACATGTTAATACATAAAAAAAATGCCTGTACAACAAACTCAAAACAAATTGTCACCAGCAACACAAAGTAAATATTACATGTGAAGAAACGGTACAACCAAATATTGAACCAGTGCCATCAGCAAAAATACTCATACAGTTTTATAACATTTCCTCATCATTGTACCGCTTCACCTCGAGACTCCGTCTGCATCCTGCTGCTCTTGTTTTAGGTTTGTTTTTATGTCCCTGTTTTTCTCTTGATCTCATTATCATGTTTCATGTTATCGTCCGTCCGTCCGTCCGTCTATCGAAACACATCTCAAATAGTTGGTTGAATTGGTGCAATCGTACATGATCCCTACACTTAAATACATGAAAACAAAACATGTGAAATGTGTAATAATTTTCTTCTTTTCTGTCGTTGCAAACTTAAAATCTTTGGCATCTTTGGAGTGTTGGTCAAACTTAACAAGCGATCACTGTGTCCCGGTGGGATTTTACATAGTTTGACCATACACAAAAATGAGGGGTCACAGCTTTATTTCACTGTATTTATTTTTAACGGGTAATAAAGTAAAATTCTGGTGCTTTTTAATTTTTGACTTTATGTTCTGTCTTTTCCAGGACGAGGACCTGGGGAGCTTCCTTTCAACTCTGCTGAAGAAAGGGCTTCCATCTGGACTGTGCTGATTTATATCCCCAAACTGTGAACATTTGAAGGACAAATTCCCACTAAAAGAATTAAAGCAGAATTAATGGATCTGTGGAGGCTGAAAACTTCGACAGCAGTAAGGCTGCATTTTACCGTTGGGATAGTGGACTTAAAATGAACCCATTTTCCTAAATGCAGCACAGATTGGCAGATTAGAGACATTGTAGACTCTTTTATTAACTCATTATAGACTGAATTCAACAACATACAGAAAAGGAAGATGCTCAAACTCTTGTTAGTCCCTTCATTTTGATGTGTAAAGCCAATTTCAATAAACACCTTTATAGAAAAGTCTTTTTTTTGTCCATACTAAAGTTTGACATGTGCTGTCACCCCTCAGTTCACTGCAATAGTATAAATCCCCCGGCGCCTCCTGAATCTTCCCCACGGCCATGTCATCTTAAAGTGCTTCCACTTGCAGTGGCTGGTGGTGACGTAGTAAAGCACCGGGTCCAGGCATGTGTTGAGGATTACGAGCGCCATGGTCACCCGCCTGGCGTCGTAGATGGCGTTGGCGACCGAGCAGCTCTGGATGATGTTCATGCGACGAAGGAGATGAAGCAGATAAACCACATGGTTGGGCAGGAAGCAGAGCAGCGTTATAGCCAGGATGGTGTAAATGACCCTCACTGCTTTTTGGGCAGATTTGGTCTTTATCATAGAGATGCGTCTGGCAGCCAGCGGGTAACACACCAGGATGATCAGGGAGGGCAGCAGGGAGCCAAAGATGAGGCCCAGCAGGCTGAACGCTGCCAAACGCGTATTCCACTCGTGCTTGGCGAAATTCTCAAAGCACTTGTGGCTTCCTGGAACATCTTGATTCGTTTCCAGAGGTCCCATTAGAACGAAGACCAGCATAGCCACGCCAACTACACACCACAGCGCCACACTCACAACCAGAGAGCAACAGGGGCTCCGTACTCGCAGGTAGGTGTGCGGATGCACGGTGGCCATGTAGCGATCCACGCAGATACACGTCATGAAACAGATGCTCAGGTAGATGTTGGCGAAGAACAGGATCCCAGTGACACGGCAGACGATGTCCCCAAACACCCAGTTGTTCTCGTGGAGGTGGTAGTGGATCTTGAAGGGCAGAGTGCAGAGGATGACGATGTCGGCCAGAGCGAGATTACTGATGAAGATGCTGAATGCTGTGCGGGGAGTCGTCCTGAAGGCGAAGACAAAGAAGGCAGACAGGTTTCCTGGTAGACCGACGACTAAAGCCAGGATGTAGACCACTGGGAAAAAGTAGTACTGGTACTCTTCTGGAGGGCTGCTGCAGCCGTCTGTCACGTTCATCTTTGCAGATTTGAATTCTTTATCAATGAAGTTGAATCAAAGTGAGACAGCGTAGGTTGAACGCTGCTGCATTGGAGGTTGCTTTCTGAATCTGTAGCAACACAGACAAGTTTCCACTCAGAGTTTTTCCACTTTTACTTTCACATTATGCCGAAAACACATGTATTACTTGATTGAAGATATTTTTAATCATGTTTTTATTCTGCTTTTAACACATTTGTTTTATTCCAGAAGTACATTTTTCTTATTCAGGTTTGTAAAAGCAAAGTGGGCAGATTTACACTTGATACAACATCTAAAGAAAATGACACTTGATCCGAAAGAATTAAACTTTACACTTGTTTTTTGTCCCTCTGCTTATGTTAAACAAAGATGAATACTGAGTTACACATTTACTGAGATTCCATATGGTTAAATCTTAACACAAACTAAACATAGTAACTTATAAATAATTAAAAAACTGTATTTAGGCAACGTTCACTCACCAAGTTTCTTAGAGGCTTCTTTGTCTGATCTCCAAATGCAGAAAGCTACGCTGCATGTTGAGAGCTCCTGAGATAATGTGTCTCTGCGCAGCTCCTCTCACAATACAGTGAGTAAATACCATGCTGCTCTTTGCTCAGGCGTCTTAATTTCCTGTTCTGTAGGTGTAGCGTGTTGGCCAGGAAGCCATAGCATGACTCCACCTAATGCACGTCTAATTTTAACACCCACCCACTGCACTATCATAAGACGTATAGCTGTGTATGACTATTTTTGTAACTTCAATATTTATTTTGAAACACATCACTGCTATTAAACCAACAATAAACTCAAATAGAGATCAAACATGCTACTTCTCTTTTTAATACGAGATACGTGACTAAGGTTTTCTCTGCACAATTACTCAGATGTGGAGTCATGGGCATGCAGAGCTCAATTTAGAATGACACCACACCGTTTCACCGTTTGCTGGCTTGTTAATGCAGTTATTGATGAATTAAGGCAAGTTATGTTTTATATGCTAAGGATTTTAGATCGATCGTGAATGCAAATGATCCTTATCTTTTGCACAGAATCTTTATCTTGTGATTGTGTAGTTTGCATGGCCACAAAAACCTACTTGAGGGCTTTGAGAGCAGAAATCAGCAGCTGGGCTGCTTTTAACTCCTCGGTCTCTTCTTTCGGTTTGCATTCTGTACATTATTAAAACTCTCATGTATATAACTTTTTTTGCATCGTAACTTTTATTTTGCATTTGACTTTATTATGGCAATTATATTTAATTCTGGCATTCATATTTAAAGCGCCATAAATCCACTTCTCAGCATTTAATCTTTATTTCTTATTTATTGTATATATACTGCCCATGTTTTACCTTTTTCTTACTTCTATTTTATGCCATATATTTCTCTTTGTCAGAACAACTGTAATGCCCGAATTTACCCCCGGGGATAAATAAAGTATTTCAGATTCTTAAACGGCCCCCAAAATATCTTAAAATGTATGTGCAGAGACAGGTAAAATTATGAAGGTAATATAACAAGATTTTGATACACCCACCCTCCTTGAGTCAGTGCCTCAATCTTGCATAATAAAGCCAGACATTGTCACAACATGTTGATTTGTGCTTTAGTCATGCATATTCCCACATTAAATAACCATTTATAATATTGACACATACCAGTTACCACCTAGCTAAACGTGTTACATCGTTCTTAATCCAGTTTTGCAAATTTCTGTTTACGTTTAAATACTCCTCTCACAAGTTCAGCCTATTTAAACATTTTATTATCAAATCATGACATCGCTGCATATTGAGTTAACTTTTTTGTGACGCTCTTATTCTGAAAGAAAGTCGGAAGTTGTTTTGCACAGCGCGGAACTTAAAACCAGCGGCTACCGTTAGCTTGCTTTGTTTAAATATTAAACACCTTTATGTATTATATTATCGTTACATTAGCTAGTGGAGAGCTCGGAGTGGTACTCCGGTATGACTATAATGACTTAATCAAAGGACGTGCCCAGAAAAGGCTTCATGGTAGTGTTAGCTTCTTAGCTAACTAGCTGTTAATGTCAACAACGGCATTAAACGTTACAGCTGACAGAAACTCCGACAAAGCTATTCGAGGTCAGGTTGTGTTAGATTTACTTTAAACCTGTGTCGTAGCCTGAGAACAGGTGGTTTTATGTGGAGTTTTGTTGGTTGTTATTGTTAGTTTAGAGTGTAACAAAAAAAGCGTTTCTTGTCCAGCATTAAATAATGCATAAGTCCACAGTGATGAACACAGGAGGTGGGGAGGATGCAGATTTAACATCAGATTCAGATAGGTGTTATATCTGCCTGAGTCCCTTTGAGAAGCAGGCAGTAGGATCTCTGGAAAGCTGCCAGCACGTATTTTGCCTTGAATGTATTCTCCAATGGTCCAAGGTAAATAAACACTTCACCTGGTCACAGTCTTAACTACTTTGCAATAAGGTGTAACAATCCCACTTCGGCATTTTCAGATATTTGCAAGCTATACCTGTAAGTCTTGAAATTAGTTGATTTCTGTTTTGAAACAAGTGTATTTATCCAACCTTAATGGCTCGCTAAATTTAAAAAAAGGGTGAAAGTAGATGTAGTATGGATATCACTTGATATCTTTTAAACTGCATTTGAGATTAGATCTTTTATTAGCAGGTGTTTCATCTGTTATCACATAAATCACCTGTCAAGCAAAAGATGCTCAAAGATCAATGCATTGATCAAGAAAATATCATTATTTTACAATATTTGTTGCCTTTTGTCTTGAATATTAAGACAGCCAACACTTGCCCAGTGGATCGAATCAGTTTTGTGTGCATCAGCCAGAGACGGTGTCCTGGAGGGGACATTCAAAAGAAGGTGATGTTATTTTGGAATGAACTGAAGAAATACTCTCTGCATGTGTTTGGAATATGTGTAGACAATCTGAACTGTTTGTGCTGCTGCAGATCAAAGTGAGGACGCAGAAAAATGATGATGAAGAAGAAGAGGAGGGGAGCAATGCTGTCATCTGCGAGAGATGTGGACGCAGCGACCGCAGGCACCAGCTGATAGTGTGCACACAGTGTGATTCAGGGTATGTTAAAGTACTATAGCACAGTGGTATTGTCTCAGCACAGGTACTCTTACTTTTGATTTCATTATGCAGTATATCAATGTTTAATTTAGTCTTAGCAGTGGCATTATATAACAATGGTAAGTTGTGGCACCATTGTGTCATCATTGTTTCCATGATGTGTTATACAACTGAAACACCTACAAACTCTTGATGAAGCAGCTGGAAATGCTGGTTTACTTAAATGCAGAACTGTGGTTGTGCTTATTGCTCAGGTATCACATGGACTGCCTGACACCATCATTAACCCGGAGCCCCGAAGATGAATGGATTTGTCCTGACTGTGCGGTCTGTCCTCAACAGGGAGGTAAAGCTGTGTTAGTTATCCTGTTTTTTTTTTTGTTACTTGTGTCATTATTAAGATAAATCTAAATTGATCCACGGAGAGGAAATACAATTGTTGCAGCAGTACTAAGACAGGAATAAGTCGAGAAAAAGGCGAAATCTAAATAGAGAATAAAAAAAAGAAGTAAAATGGGAGGTATCAAGAGCCATTAAAGATAAAGTTATGAGGTAAAGTGGCAGTGGTGTAGTTTATTTGACAAGTATTCGTACTGTGAATCTGTCCCTGAACAGACGGCTCCATGCTGGAGGAGGAGATCAGTGATGGAGAACTAACAGACCTTCTCGCTGAAGCAGAAGGAGCTGCCTCCACAAGCAGTCGCCTTCGGCCCTCCACTTTAAATCGTCCCGGCAGCTCGACTGAACGACGACGCAGCCAGAGGATCCAGAGCAGATCCAGCGATGATCAGCCTGGACCCCAAACCTGCTGGGTCAGTTTAACACGACAAAGAGAGAAGCGTAGACATTTGATTTATCTCACTGTCTTCCCCCATGCACCTTAGTCATTTAGTCAGTGGCTTGTTCAGTTAAGTAGGTCAAAAAAGGATTCTTCGAGCAGTTATTTGATGCTGTGGTTCATTCAAGTTTAGAATTTGTGTGTCAAACAAACCTATCACTGTGCAAGCATTGCTGTGGCATTTTACCACACTTCCTGCTTTACTTAATCTGCATAGCAGTGATGCACAAATTCTGGGGCAGTTGCTGGTGTTAGTGGTTACTGTCTGAAACCAGTGTCTTTGGCCCCATCAGTGTGGGTTACTGCTGCTGCTGCTGCTGCTTGTGTAAACATTGGTTTATTGTGTCTCCCTGATGTACCTGCTGGTCTTAAAGTCAGTTAGCCTTGGTTTCCTGTTTTCATTGCCTTTGAGAGGCTCGTATCATCGTCTCCCAAGTTCTTTTTAAGCAGGTACAGTACCTGCTCCATGTGGCTCATAGGGAATAATTCTCTTAACCGGAGTAGGCATCGGTAAATGCAAGCGAGGACAGCGCTTTCTTTTCACTCTAAAGGACATTCATGTGTAGCCAGTGTGTTCATCTCATCTCCTCTTTAACAAACTCTTGAATCACGCTCCTATGTTACTAAGCAAGTGGATTCTGCGTCAGCCAGATATTAATTAATTAATTTCAGATCCTTTTTATCATTAACCTACATGCTGCATTATTGGGTGTTGCTTTGTTTGCATTGCTCATAATCTGTAACAACATCCTTTCATAACACAGATGTTGTCTCTTGTACATTTTTGTTTTGGTTTCTCAGCATGTCCCTAAGTACTTGTTGCGGGCATCCAAGCCTGCAGTCCCAACAGACGAAGAGGCTTCACTTCCTCACAGTGATGCCAGCGATGCTTCAGTCAGTAAGTTTGTTAATTTCCCCATAACTTCAAGAGTCTGTACATTCTTTGATATTTAACGTTGTCTTCTTTTGTGTTTTCCACAGAATTAAAGACACGAAAAAGAAGGAAGCGTGCAGCTTGAGCTGCTCACACCAAGAAGAGAGGACATCGGGATGGTTTGTAGAGTCTCTGCCTTGTATATGCAGTGCACCTCTCAGAAGTGACCACATGGTGGCAGCAATGTGTTAGCAGTTTGGTGTTCCAGCCATAAACATGGGAAGGAATTCAGTGGAACCAGTCTGCTGATGCTTTCTTATTAATGTCTGGTGTTTTGTTTGGTGCCTGTTGTCATTCTTCTTTCCTTTATTTATAGTCAATAAATCCCATGAAAAGACTTCAACCAAGAATGTGTATGAGCCTACCTGTTAATACTGCACGACTTCCCCAGTCTGTCTTTATGATAACCTTCAGCCTCATCGGTACCCTCTGAAGATCAGGTCTCAAATGTGAACAGCTTTGCACCTTTTTTTCTAGTTAGCATGACTATAATAAGAGTAAACAATGCTGTAGCGACTATGATGGTAAAGTGCTGCTGAGAGCGTAAGTGTGCTCACACGTCTGTCCACAAAAATTGCAATACAAAGTCCAGATGCTTTTAACTGTTTATTAACCTAAACGGACAGCTGATTTATAATTCATTCATGGTGCGATGGTCAACAGAAAATGCCTAACTTACCCTCTTTGTCTGAACTCCCGCCACCCAACTCAACAGATAATGAAGGTGACACCACACCCAGGTACCAATCACCAGATGAAATTAAACCATAAAAGGAGTGCAACAAAACAATAATCAACATAGGAATAAAGCACATTATGGCTCTGACAATTGCATTTATTTGGCGTTATTTTTCAGTTTTGGATTAATTAACATTGTGAAGATGAGCGTTTGAGTGTATGGTTTATGTTGGATATTCCACAACTTAACTACAGTGCACGTGCCGCAGTGCATTTAGTGGATGTGGAGCTGTTTCACAGAATTCAGAAAACTTTGACCTGCAGGTGTTTCGGAAATTCATTTCAGAGAATCGCCAAAGTCAGTTGGATGAATCTTCTGGGGACCACGCATATCTGTACCAAATTTCATCCATCCCACGGTCGTCGAGTTACATCGCTCAAAAACACAACCTCATGGTGGTGCTGAAGGAAACGTTAACTGTGGTAAGTAGGTTGAAACCTCTTGGGACCTTGAATGCCAGTACCAGCTCTCATGAATAAACCTCAAAACAGTAGTCGAAATATATTGCCCACAAACACGTCTAGCTCACGTTTTCATTCGGCGGCCCAGAAGCTACAAACCCCCGGATTCGACTCCCACCCTCAGCCCTTTGCCACGTGTCATCCCCCTTTCTCTCTTCCCCTGTTGCCAACACTATCCCCTATCCTCTCTATAAATAAAGGCATAAAAATGCCAAAGAAAATCTTTAAAAAAAGAAAGTTCAGAAGTTCACCTCAGTCATTTGGATTTGTCCTCTGGGGAATGTCTGTGCAAACACCTCAAATGATCTGATGTTCAGATATTTCAATATTTCATGTTAACAGAGGGTGGCATTTTTATAATTGCATAATTACTGCTAATCATCTGTCGGTGCTTATATAGTTTGGTTTCTGATCAGTCATGCCAATAAAGCTTATTTGAATTTGAATTAGATTATGTATGTATTGTTTTAAACTTAAGCACCTTGTAAGATCAGTGTTCACAGTTTGGTGCCGGCATCGTGTGGGTAGACATAGGAGGCGAGTGGACTGTGGCCAAAAGAAGTATGTGAGTCAACTGGGGTGTCTGAGCATCAAAGGCTCAGACTTCAATCGAGATTCAGCTCGTCTGAAGGATTTTCTTCGTCCCGCCTCTTTAAGCAGCGCTGAGCCGCATCGCATAGCAACACCAGCCTCATTCATTTCTTAGGATCTCGTCCAGCCGTACCCGAGAGGATGCTGCCTCATTCAGACACGCTCAGATCTGTTGTTTCTGCTCCTCTGATATTAAATGCATCCTTTGATGTCCAAAAAGAATCATAAATGTTGGAGCAGACACCTTAAAATCAGGACGAGTTTGTGAGAGATGCAATAAAAGAGGCGAATGTGAGATGTAGAAATTGTTCATTACTTTACCATCAACACTCTCCTTTGATCCCTGACAATGCAGATATATTATTATAGCTCATATTATAGCCATTGTCTTTCTGAGAGTGTGTATGTATTGTGATTCAGTGGGCGGGATCTTACCAAGCCTGCAGCTCATCTTGCCCTACTTTCCCCCAAAAACAACGTGCTCAGAAAAACAAATGTTCACCTTCATTGGCCAGACATGTTTGCTGAGCAGAGCTGTTGAGATGAACAAAATGTCCAAGCAGAGACGCTGTATTGTGTGTTAAAACAAGTGTACACAGGAAAGCACTCAGAGTTCCTTGTTTGTTTTTTTACCCTTACTCAGGCAATTATCTCAGGATCACTGGAGAGGAGTCACTTGCATTGTTAATATTCTCTACTGTCTACACCTTTTCTTCTTTGTTTGCAGCCCTCTGTTTTTAAAGGCAATTTTATGTATTGAAGTAAATAGAACTTCTTGGTAATTGTCTGTCTATCTCCGTTTTCGGCAGTGGTAATTAGTTTTAATGATTGTATGACAAAAATCATCATGCAGCATATTGGACCGCCACTGACGCGACTCTCTGTCTATACGGCTCTGGATACCTTGTTCGGGGAGTAGGCGGGGCTACTCCTCCACTGCTTGTCAGCTGTGCGCACCTGCTTTCAAACACGTTGTCATCGGCCTCATAAGGACAGTCCTTGTAGCACATTGCCCACAAAAGCGCACATTGAGCTGATGCAGTCAGCCACATAGCTTTTGACCGAGTCTTGTTCGAACAATGCCAGCAAGTCTAGAGTTGGCAGTTCGCTGTGTCCTCCACATAGTCAATATCTCAACAACAATCATCACTAACTATGGATGGACAAAATGTTACATTAACTGTCAAATTAACAGTCCCCTGAGAATAAATCCTAGTAGCTGGTTATGTTCTGACTTTTGCTTTTAAAATTCACAATAGTTCCTCAGGTCCCGTAGCTTGTGGGGTCCCTCAGGGTTCTATTCTCGGGCCTCTCTTTTTTCTCCCTCTATATGCCTAAACAGATTTTTACACATTTTTACACTACACGTACCAGATAGTAGCTATAATATTTCTGACGGACCTGTAGGGTGGTGGGGTGGGGGGATGTGTGAATAAAGTCTTTAGTCCTCATTGGTTTTTAACTCCAGTATTTTGTCCTCTTGGTCCTACTGGTGTGAGAGATGATGGTTCGGCAATAAAAGGATCGTGTATCTACTCATTCCCGATCCTTGGGTCCTTTCCAGAGCG
The DNA here is from genome assembly GCF_022749685.1 of Semicossyphus pulcher. Lineage (NCBI taxonomy): Eukaryota > Metazoa > Chordata > Actinopteri > Labriformes > Labridae > Semicossyphus > Semicossyphus pulcher. Next base: position 27,449,884 of record NW_027211637.1, read on the forward strand.
GAAATATCTCTCAAACTCCGCCCACAGTGCACACAGGTGCTCCCATATGACAGCCATCAGGTGTGGGCATCCGCTCTCTCCCGTGTACTCCATGTATGTTTGGAATATGTCACAGGCACCTACTGGGTTTTCGCGGCCTGGTACTAAACAACCCAAAAAGACCTAGCTAAATGTCTCTGGCTGTAGCTTCATGATGAAAGAACACACATTGAACTTCTTGTCTTACTCAAGTTACTAAAGTGAAATTCTCCAAAGGCTAGATCTGATCCAACAGACATTGTTCTTTTGTTTATACAACTTCAGCGAAATGAATCATGCTGACTGAAGAGTTTGGCTTCTCTGCTACTGGAATGAAGTCTCCATTTCTCTTTCAGCAGTCAACACCGTGACCGTACATGACCCTTTGTTTCACCATCCACTGAACTCTAACATCCTAACACCTGGTGGAAAGGATTGCTTTTGGGCAATCTAAATATTTGATGCTAGTCAAGCTGACACAGTGGAACAGGCTTCCTGAGAAGTACTTTCCTTTGTTTCTGTTCCAGCTTTGACCCAGTACTCACCCTCTTCATGGGATCCTGTCCCTGTCTCTCTCACAGGAGTTACTGACAGGAACAACACGCTGCAGTGGATAAGGAGCTGGGCCAGCACTGAGGGGCTTTGGGCTGTAAGGCGTTTGACTCCTTAAGCAATTAGGTTAACGCTTACACGATTAACACACAATGGAACCAAGGACAGCACTAAAAATCACTCGCTGCTCCAGGGAGGATCTGTTTACGTTGTTCTATGTTCTTAAAGATTGCCATGCTAAGGGATGATAAGGTGCACGATCCATTCAGAAATACAGAATTGGTAGTGCACTTAAACCTCTACACGTAAGGAAATGAAATTAGTTTTCTAAACCCAAGAGAAAAGCGATGACTTTTGGGAAATATGGTTATTGTTGCTTTCTTGCCAAGAGTTAGAATACCATTTTATGTATACACAAAATATGAAAAAGAGCCAGGATGCAATTAGCTTTGGAGCTGGAAGCAGGGGGAACTCAGCCGGGCTCAGTCCCAAGGTAAAAAAAAAAACCTTTCAAGCTTTCAAATTCTTTCATTAATCTATTTAACTGTTTTCTTCTTCTTCTAGCTTCACAGCATAACAGAGCTACTAGCCTAGCTGTAGCCTGACAGGCTAGCTGACTCCCCCTGACGCCAAGCTAACCGTCTCTAGCTAATATTGAGAGTATAGGGAGTTGTCACTCTTCTCATCGCTCTGAAAGAAGAGTATTTCCCCATATCCCTGAAGAAGAAGTATATCTTTTTTCACGCATGTTGTAGTAACTTTACATGTATTTAAAGTTTTTTTTATCTTCAGTAGCAGATGAAGAGGAGCTGATGCTTAAAGGTAAACCTACCCCAGGAGCGATGCTCGGAGCTGCAGAAGCAGAGAAGCACTTTGGCTCACACAGTAGCTACACAAGCTAATGTGCCATGCCGGGTCTGCTAAATAAGTCAGCACTGATGTTAGCATGACTGCAAACAGCTTTTGGTAAGAGCAAGAAGGCTAAAAACACATCACAATACTACTGCTACTACTCCTACTGCAATACTCTGGGCATGTGTCGCTATGCTTCCATCCACCTTCTAAATACACTCACCCATCACCACTAGTGTGAGCTCGCAGTCCTGTGGTAAGATTAAAATTAATTTACGATGGACTTGGGGAATAGATTTTGGAGTAAGTGAGCTCTGAGAGGACATATGCATGCATAATACAGAACGTTCCTTGCAGCATCTGTACATGCCTCGTTGGTAGTGTCTTGTAAAGCCTTGCACCTGCAGTCAGAAGGGATAACATTACAAGCTGTGTGCTCAGCAGCGCAACTCGCAGCTCTCTTTAGCAGACCAAAGGGGGGGAGCAAAAGTAGGTCACCCTCCCAGAGACCCACACATCTCTCCCAGTGAATCCACACTGCAGCAGCGCTCGTGTCTGCCATGAGGAGGGCCTCTGATGGCAGCAAAAAATGGGAGTCGACAGCCCCCTTCCGCTCATTTTTTCTGAACAAAGGCAGAAAAGATTCATCTGTGCTCTTGCAAGATGCCACACAGGAAACAAAAGCAGCAGGACAATGCTCATGGACAGTCCATTACAGATAAGAAAGCCAGAGTCTGCTTTGTAAATCATCTTCAAGCCCCGAATTCCATTTGTATATGACTCTAAATATGCTTCTGGCTTTTGGCTGAACTGACTGACAGTGGATAGAGTCGGAGATAAAGCGAGAGAGAGTGGGGATGAAATGCAGCAAAGGGCTGAGGGTGGGAGTCGAACTGGGGACGACTGGGCCTCTGTTCATGGGACGTGCAATTTAACCGCTTAGCTAAACCGGCGCCCCAGCCTCCAGAATCTTTAAAAAAGGGCAAATTTCATATTTTGGGAAATACATGTCAAGTAGAGTGTTACCACTTATATATACTTGAAGCAACATATGGCAGCAGGCTAGCTAAGCTTAGCATAAAGACTTGAAATGGAAAACCTTTTGCCTGGCTTTGACAGAAAGTATCTTTAACTGTCTAAACACACGTTTGCGGCCACATGCTAATATCGACATGCTAACTTGCTCGAAATGGTGTTGCTAACAGGCACATGTTTAGCAGGTATAATGTTTACCTATGTCTTATTTTAGCATGTTAGCATACTAACATTAGCTAAGTAGCACAAAGTACAGCTTAGGATATTGGAAATGTCTTTGGTTTAGCAAGTATTGTACTGAATTTGAATTTTATGTACAAATTTTGACCTGACACCGATGAAGTTTATAAAATTCCAGTAAATCTGTGGTAGTTGCATGCCTGTAGCATACCTGCCTGTCTACCTGCGTGCTTACCTGTGCATGCATTGGCCATAATGGGAGCCTGAGAAGACAAAGCTAAATCTAGCAAGCTAGTCGCACAAGAATGGCCAAGAACGGCTGTTGGATATTGTAAGTGCTGAAAACGATGCTCTGCACTCGTCTCCCCAACACTCTCTCTTGGACTCGTCCCCCAGCAGTACAAAGGGAATACACATTCATGTAATTTGGGGAGTATCTTTGGAGATATGCCTGGAGGGAAGGACTTGGATTTTTTTCAGTTGGATACTTTAAAAATCCAGCTTACTCTGCTGGTTTCTCCAAAGTTGCCGACGCAAGCTTTAAAGGGATCACCAAGTTATTACAATTCATGCTAAAGGGGAACATAAATGTCTGTACCTATGACCATGTGCTGCTGCTGTTCTAAAATTCAGAACAGCATAGATTATATGCATGCTACCAAGTTTGCTCTGAAGTTTCTCCAGCAGTGAGCACTTCCAGATCAGCCAAATGCTGACTCAACAGCCTCAGAGAGAAGCAGAAGGTGCTTTGATCTCAGATTAGTAAAAGAACTGGGGATGAGGTTAGGAGGGAGAGGAGGGATGCCGAGGGGAGTCAAAGGCTGAAAAATAGCTGTGATGGAGCTACTGTATTGGTGGAGCACCTGCTTTTACCTCTGGTTTTATGATTTACAAGGTTGAATTTATTAGTCTTGCAACAGAGCTAACACTAGCACAGAGCTCAACTAAATGCTAACGTAATGTTTTCACCGCTTGAGGGAAGTTTTACAAATATGAAATCTCCCTGGATCTAAATTTCCAGATGTCATCAACAGTTTTACAGACTGTTATTTATTTATTTATTTATTTTAAATAATTGCTGTCTTTAAAGAAACATGCTTGTTTGGTTACAGCAGAACTTTTAGCTGCAATACCACGAGTGGCCACTGGGCAGAATTTGAAGCAATGCTGAGCAGCATCACTGTATGCAGGTCTCAATCATTCATTCAATACTTTCAATAATGATGCTGATGTTTACTATGACAATTTAAAAATCACTAAAAATGATATGTTTACAACTTTTCCCATGTCAGTTTAGCAAGTTAGCATGCTAACATTTGCTAGTTAGCACTTAACACAGAGTACAGCTTAAGCTAATGCAAGTGTCATCAGTTTTGCAGGTCATGATTCAAACTGTTGGACAAAATAAAATTCTGACCTGAAGATAACTATAGATGAAAAGTTGGGGGATCAAAGACACACCCTGTGGGGATTATAAATGTCTCTACCAAATGTCATGGCAATCTATCAAACAGTTACGCCTCAGAAATGTCAAACTCATGATGGTGCCAGAAGGAAAATAAGGGGAATTCTAATCACTGTCATCATTTAGGAATAATCAACGTTCCTTGTCTTCACGTTAGCAAACATTTTTACACATTCAACTGTTGCAACAGCTGATAAACTCTCTATGGTTCCTCTGAGACTTAGTTATGTCAGTGACTGATGGTGATATTTAGTCGAGACACCTCCTCTGAGAGTGGATGAGATCATCTCCATTCATGGCCTGAGCTGCAGCCTTTTGAAAGCCGGGATTCGAAGGAACAATGGCGCTCTATGAAAACCTGCCGCTGAAATCCCAAGCAGGCGCTCTTTCTCCAAGCTTTCCTATTTCCTGTGAATTAATAATAGCCTAGCTGGGGAAACGGATGCACTTCATTTAACAGCTGCTCGGGAAAGTAGATCGAAATAGCAACCCTGTGATGTGTTAAACGCATCAAGGTTTCTTTAAAGTGTTTAGGAATTAAGCAATTAGTTCCACTGAGTCATGTTTTCATATTAAATAGATTGCACAGCTTTCACAGTGGTAAAACATGCTGATCTGACAAGGACAACATTTCACACTGTATCAGAGGTGTGAAAAGATGAGATGTGGGAATCTGACTGTAGGGAGCATCTGTGAACCAAGGGAAGTAACAGAAGCCATCGTGGGTGTTTGCTTATTCAGTGCTTGAGTTAACGCCAGAGAGAATAAAAATACTTCTTTGAATCATTTCAAACTGAATGTATCTGCATTATTTTGTCTCTTTAGTTGTTAAAAAGGTAAAGAATAATATGAGTGTGATTGTGAGAATGTGCACACCAAACTAACGTAGGCCTTGGAGTTCTTTTCTTTTGTTATTTAAACGATTAAAAACGTTTCATTGTAGGCTTCTCGCGGTATCAGAGATTATTGAGGCGAATCAAGTTGTATTCATTCAAACTAGCTGGAATGTGACGTCACCGTTCGACTCATTTTCATGCAGAGGGATGAGCGTGTGTTGCGTTCACGTGCTATCGGAATTGTCAGACCTATTTCGAGTGTGTACCTTTTCCATCTGCAACATTAAAGTGATGTGGGCAGATTAATGTAAAAAATTGAATCCAATTGTCCAGAATGGTATGTTTTTTATTTTTAGAGTTATTATTGTTTTTATTGTTTTTTTTTTAGATTTATTGCAATTTATTCACAGCATTTTGTAACTTACAAGCTTTAGACTTTTGGATAGTTTGAACCTCAAAAACATTCTATACATATTATAATATGTAACTGAATTAAAAAATCTTGATTTTATTCCCTTTATTTCATTTCGGCAAGGCAAGTAACGTTTATTTATAAAGCACCATTCATACATAGAACAATTCAAAGTGCTTTACACAGTTAAAAACAGAGCATTATGACAGGCATAAAATACTGAATACAACACACAGCAAAATATAAACAGATCCGGTCAGAACAGTGCAACAGTATATGCTTCTACTGAGTTATAATTAGTCAGTTATAACTAGTCAATTATAATTTATTTATATAAAAAGTCAACACCCATCAATCAATTTATATAAATGTGCCCGTGCTAGCCTGCCGGCTTATTTTTAACTACACCGATGAGGTGCTGCCTAAAATTTAACCTCAAAGTAACTAGATGTATTGGAGTCAAAAGTCTGCTACAATATTTCCCTATTAAATGCAGTGGTTTTAAGTAGCAAAATTAGGATATTTTTAAGATATTGAAAAGTATATAAAGTACCTCAAAAGTGTACCAAAGTACAGTACTTGAGATTATTATTACTACTTTACATGGTCCTACTTAAAAGTTAATTATGACACATTACAAGCTACAAGTCGTACTTAGGATGTGGCAACTGAACTCTCCGAGCTGAGGACGAGGACCTGAATGCAGCACAGGGTCCAGTACTGAGTGAGGCAGCTCCGGATCCTCAGAGCGGGATTGAGAGAGTGAGTGAGCCGCTACAGGAGCAGGAGACGCCGGGAGCAAACGCTGTATCGGATACTTAACGTAACATCTCTGCTTTAACTCTACCCGGGACATGAAATCCGTATTTTAAACGCGTTGACAACTTAACTCCAGCCCAAGATGACGGTGGATTTTGAAGAATGTATTAAAGATTCGCCCCGCTTTAGGTAAGAACACGAAACTCTGAGAGGCTCGTTGAACTGTTGAACGCCACATTTTCACACAAGACTGCACGATTTCTGCTATTTGAGGGGTTAAATCACATTATCTCTCCCAGACATTGAATGCATGTGCGGTTTCTCCATGTGTCTTCTCTGTGATGTTGCATTTTGGGACTCAATGAGTCACGTTGCATTTGAATGCAGTCAGATTTGTGAGAGTTTATCACAGCCTGCAGACACTCGTGTCTTACAGTAGGCATGATGATGAGCAATGCAGCCGTATGAGTTGTCACATGGTCTCAGTAGGATGTCATAGCCTATTTGTCCTCACGATATCAGATATTTTTATGCTTTTTCATCTTTTTTATTAATTTATACCAGCATGTTTTGACAGTTTTTGGATGATGCTCTGGAGTTAACTGTAATGAAATGCCATAGCCCAAATACAGGGTGTACAAGATGATTCCTCTGAACGCTGTATTTATTTACTCTAAAAATGAGCTCTTGCCCAGTGGATTTAGTTCAAACTAGAGCTGCAACATGATCTTCGATTAGTGGGTTAATAATTTGGGCTACTAAATATAAGAACACAACAGCCTAAAATAGTAATGTCTGTCAAAAACTGTATCAGCTCTATAGTTTAAATAGTGTCAGTTATCACTGGATCAGAGGAAACTGAAGGCTTCCCCACACAGCCTGCTCCAAAGCCCCTGACCGCCGTGCACCAAAGGTTACATAAATAAGGCAGGAATTTTCTACACCCACATCTGAACCTGCTCCTCTGCTCCCAGAGAGTCAAGAGCCTCTGAAGCTGTGAGGGGAGTTAAAAATATGCAGCGGGGAGAGATCCTTTGCACAAGTTAAACTAAAATTAAACTAAACGTGTAAGTAGAGTAAATACCTTAAAAGTTACTTAAGAACAGTATTTAAGTACATGTACCAGAGTTTTCAAATACTAACCTACTTGCCAATTTTGACAACTTGTTACTTGGTATTTTTTTTGGACAAAAAGCTGATTCCAGCTCCTTCTATGTGTCATATCTGGTTTCTTTCCTCCTCTGTGTCACAAGCTGAAAATATTTTGGGTTTTGGACGAAACAAGATATTTATACACTTCATGTTGAGCTTTAGGAAACACTAATTACAATGTATTTGACCATTTTATGACATCTTATGGACCAAACAACTTAACATTAAATAATCTTCCACTGAAGGCCTTAAACATTCCATCCAACACTGAACTTGTGAAACCCTGGAGTTAAAAGTCTCTGCTCCCAAATCAAAGACTTCCAGACTTGGCAGCAGCAGCCTAATGACCATCTGGGCTGGAGAGAAGAACATCTCAGGAAGTGCTGAGTGAAGGGTTTTTTAACTGTGTCCCTCCTTGTTTCATATGCTTAGCAGCAGTGAGGCTACAGAGAGACAACCTGCATGCTGGAGAGACACCTAGCTCGATATTAAGAGCTCTGAGACGCCTAAATGTGAAGTTGCTTTCATGAACATATGGATAAAGTTAACTCTTGTTTCACTGGAGCTGTGAATGTGGACTGAAAATATGCGTCCTCCTCCTCCTCGTGTACTGCAAAGACTTTTCTCTTTAGCTCGAGAGGATCACTTCTATAATCTCCATGTAGAGCTGCAACTGAGGTTTATTTATGTTGTTAATTAATCTGACTACAACACAATTACTCAATCCATCTTTGTCTATTTTACTTGTGTCAACAAGCAGAGAAGCATTGTACATGTGAGAAGTGGACTATTCATTATGATGATCTAAAACCACATTACCTCAGTATTGTCTTGTACCTATTCTTCTGTATCTCGACATCATTGCAAACGAGGGAACCTAAATATTTCCGAGGTTTTAATGATTTCCAAAAGCCCAAAGTGTCGTCTTCAAATGGCTTTTTTTGCCCAACCAACAGTCCAAAACCCAAAGACTCTCTGACATTTCTTCTTCAAGAAAAATGACTGAAACGATTAATCAACAATCATACTAGTTGGTGAATAAAGGAGCAGTTCGCCCCTGGAAAAAGCAGCTGGAGTCAAAGCTGGTGTTCTCTGTAATCATTAGAAGCAATAATATTTGAAATTGGCACCATAGCTGAAAGGACAGTTCGTGGTTTCGCCCATTCTACATTCCTACAATACCCAGCATGCATTGCCCCTCCCTCTGAAAGGAACGACCCAGCGAGAGACGCTCGAGTGAAATACTACCGTTTACACTGCAGGCAACAGCTCAGAGCGGTACAGAATCCAAAATACGACGAGAATACACCGGTGGATCGTCAAAAAAATCTTCAGGTCTGCAGTCTACATTTCAAACCTGACGATTTTGAACGAGACATGACATCAGAGGCCGGCGTCCTGGATTGAGGAAGTGTAGTTTAGCAAGCTCCCTGGCCTCCACCAGATGACGCGTTTTACACTGTGTCTGGCGGAGGTTTTCCAGGGCCCATTGGAGAAGCAGATAGTGTCCTCCAAAGGCACAGAGCGAAACTGCTTTTTTTCCCTACCATAATGGCTTTAGCTCCCCGTAATAGCATGATAGGACTGAGGTTGAAAATCGGCGAACTGGCCCTTTAACTTTCTTTCTATCTCAGTGTCGAGTTGTTGTGAGCGTTGAGAGTCTTTAATCTACTCAGGATGTTAAAGTGACCAGAAGAGACCCTGAAAGACACAAAGTAAACGCACGTTCTTGCAGCCATTGAAAGCTGTAAGCGTGTTTTCACACAGCATTCAGACGGCTCCATTGTGGGGCTAAAAGCAGCGCTGTGTGTCGTGTTATGTAACGACCCTGGAGGTGGATGACTGGAAGGAAGCGACAGGCTCTGAATACAGGAAAATCAAGGTTTTTCTCCGTCAGGTTTGGCGTGACACTCTCTGCTTCCCACATTAAGTCATGCAGGAAATCCGTCCTGTGTGTTATCTCTCACATGTCCCACGATTCTCTGCATGTTAGCACAAGTCAGGAACATAAACAGGAAAGTAAAAGTTCGTCTTCTCCTTTAAATGTGCAGTTGAAGCACTTCCTAACATCACAATGAATCACCAGTCTGAGGATCTCCTGTACAAACTGTTCAGTGTTTCGTCTCTATGGAGACTCGGACAGATGTGAGAGTGCAGCCGGTGATGCGTCTCTCCACATCTGTTTTCAGAAAGTGCTGTGTGATGGTTTCACGGCCGCAGGAACTCGTGTGTTTGTGTTTGCTCCGGCACAACAGTGGCAACACGCAACGTTTGAGCTGTTTTCTCCCCACTGACGTGTTAATTCGAGGTCACACTCACTTACTGCTGCAGGATAATGCAAAGGGACCCTGCAACCAGTCTGCTCTGTTGTTCATTTGTGGGATTCATTTTAAAATAGCTGGAAATATTGAAAACTTTGAGCACATTTAAACACTTTATCTATAAATGCTGCGTTCAGTTTCCACCTGGAAATCTGAATTTACATGTTCCAGTCAGTAAATTCAACTGGAACGCCGCTTGAAGTCAGAGTTCACTCTTTGAAAGGTTGGATAAACCTCACCAACCCTCGACCTCAAAATCCAAGATGGCGGGGCGCTGATTTACCTCAGTTGGTAGAGTAGGCAGTAGGCAGTAGTTTGTACAGTCCTCGGTATGATTTGGTGCATGTCATCCCCCACTCTCTCCTCCCAACATTTCCTGTCTCTCGTCAGCTGTCCTATACATAAAGGCAAAAGCCCAAAAATAATCTTTAAAAAAACAAGATGGCCGCTTCAATGAGCGATAATTGTTATTGATAGTGTTTCCGTGTAACACTGTCCACTTGCGTTTCTGCAGGCTTTGGTTGTATGAAGGAAAACAGTCCATGCTGGGAGCTAAAGATCCATTATCTGTAACACCACAGCTGCAATGCAATCCATTGTCAGTTTGCAAACTTATTAGCATAGATGCTAACGAGGCAATAAGTTCACACCTGTTCTTCAAAACACATATCGACCTATCCCCCGGAGTCTCAAAACTGTCTGCAAACCAACATATCCGCTCTTTTGGTGAACCATGTTGACTCGGACAGACGACAGGAGCATAAATAGAAGTAAATGGTGGAACACAGCTAATATGCTACAATAACATCTTTCATTTTGGGCTCTCCGTCCCTACAAAGGTCAAGACAGCTTGCTATCCTTTGGTTAATCAAACATTCTGAGAGCCAGCTGAGACACTTAAACTTCATCTTTGCCTTTAAACTTTTTTTTTAAGTGTCCATGTCTTGGAGAGTTTTGCAAAACATAATTTTCAGAGGTGTTGGATAGTTTTGAATTGTTGCTGAGCTGATTGGTCCTAAATAACTTGTTTATTATTGTTTATTCTACAAGGCAGATTGTGAGTCTTAGTAACTTAGGACCCCAATTTCTCTTTAACTTAGGAGCTAATTTTAGCGCAACAAGAATTCTTGAATTTCTGTTGGACCAAAAGGTTTGGACACATTTGGGGTCGGCTTCTAACTCAGCCAGTTAAAACCTGCTTGGAGCCTTTAGGATGTTTCAGGGTTACAACTCCTATGAATGCCTCTTCATGCTGAGCATCAGATGATATTTCTCTAAAGCTCTCCTCACAGTTTGCTGGGACTGTAGCGTCCCGTTCATGTGTCCGAACAGTCCTTCAGCAGAATGTAACTATTGTCCACAGAGCTTCTCTCTTCCTCTCAGAGACAGACTCTTCTCTCTGAGGCTGAAAGGCCCCCGGGGGCTGAGATCCCCGATGATCCTTCCGCTCTTCCCATGTGAACAGCTGGGGGCGGACAGCCGGGCGAGGCCGCCTTCATGCTGATGTGTTTGTCATTGAGTCACAGAGCGGAGAGCTCCGACAGGCAGGGAATCCAAGGCCGGTGACCTGTGGAGCGCCCTGCTTGTGTCTGCAGCGCCTGTGAGGGAGCGAGGGGACGGATGGATTTGTGACACACAGTCAGATGACATGGTGAGGGGGGGTCCGTGTCAAATTCCAGTTGGTGTCTTGAGTGGAGGAATGCAGAGAATCTAATCGGATGTCTCGCTTTGTGAATATGAATTAACTTTGCCTGTTAAGGGGAAACTTATGTTCAGAAGAAATGCAGAAGCTAAGGATGAAACTGTTGCAGAAAAGCTACAACAATCAAAGTGATCATTTGTCTGATATTGATACAGTATAAAATGCTAGATGCATGCATAATCATATATAAAATGATTATTAAAACGACTCTTCAGGAATAATAATTGAGTACCTTTGATTAAAGGTGATTGACTGTATTTTGTAATCTCTTAACTAAATATTTCGGGCTGTTTGGTTGGAAAAAAGAGCTTCCAAATGCCTTTGCCTTTGACTCTTGGAAGTTGCGATAGATTTGTGATGGTATTCATAGCAACTTCCAATAATCTGCAGGCTTTAAATGGTAAATGGTCTGTACACTCAAAGCGCTTTTACTCTACATGTCACATTCACCCATTCGCACACTGATAGTGGAGGCTGCTACGTAAAGTGCCCAACTGTCAATCATCCATCACATTCACACATGTGATAACTGTGCCACTGGCAGCAGTTTGGGTCGACATTTGGACTGAGGGAGCTGGGCATCGAACCACCAACCTTCCCATTGAAAGATGACTGACTCTACCACTGAACCACAGCCGCCCTGGCTTTCAATTAAAGAAATTAATAGTTACCTTGTTGCAGCCCTCCAAACAATAGGACAACACGATTCAACAGAAAGTCAATAGATGATAACACCAGGGCTGCAACTCGACATTATCTTCATTATCGGTGAAACTTATTGAGAATAATGAGAAATGCTCTGCAGATGTTTTGTTTTGTCTTACCGGCCTTCCCTTACAAAACCCCAATTAATTAGTTTATTATCACCAAAGCAAAAAAATGCATCAAGTTTTTATTAACTGAGAAGCTAATTTTGACATTTTTACTGGCTTCAAATGTATTTTTAAAGCTCAAAAACACAACTGTGCATGAAAACAGCTTAAAATGTTCAACCTGGCACCCCACCCCGTATCCATAGACCCTTCATCATCAGCTTGTTGCAGGATAATGTTCGGCGTATCAATTAAGATAGATAGAAATGCTTTATCTGCATCCACTATCTGAGATCGAGGCTACACGCCAGCTCCAAATTGTGCCTCTTGTTTACAGTTTGAGCTCCTTTCTGCGAGCTGTGCTTCGCCGAGTGCACTGGAAAGTACCTGACTTGTTTAGCCTCTGGATCTTCATGTTACCATCTGTTTGTGCCTCTGAGGGGAGGGAATTTATTGCAGGATTACTTCAGACGATCATATTAAATACACATTTACGGAGAGGAACTTATTGCCGAGGAGGG